>NC_091845.1:50322535-59931196 GCF_037783145.1 Equus przewalskii | reverse complement strand
TTGTGAGATTTCAGTTGTACATTTTTGTTAGTCATGTTGTGGGTACACCACTTCCCCCTCCGTACCCTCCCCCCACCCCCCCTTTTCCCTGGTAACCACCGATCAGATCTCCTTCTCAATATACTAATTTCCACCTATGAGTGGAGTCATATAGAGTTCGTCTTTCTCTGCCTGACTTATTTCGCTTAACATAATGCCCTCGAGGTCCATCCACATTGTTGTGAATGGGCCAATTTCGTCTTTTTTTATGGCTGAGTAGTATTCCATTGTGTATATATACCACATCTTCTTTATCCAATCATCAGTTTCTGGGCATGTAGGCTGGTTCCACGTCTTGGCTATTGTAAATAATGCTGCGATGAACATAGGGGTGCAACGGACTCTTGAGATATCTGATATCAGGTTCTTAGGATAGATACCCAGTAATGGGATGGCTGGGTCATAGGGTATTTCTATTTTTAACTTTTTGAGAAATCTCCATACTGTTTTCCATAGTGGCTGTACCAGTTTGCATTCCCACCAACAGTGTATGAGGGTTCCTCTTTCTCCACAACCTCTCCAACATTTGTCGTTCTTGGTTTTGGATGTTTTTGCCAATCTAACGGGGGTAAGGTGATATCTTAGTGTAGTTTTGATTTGCATTTCCCTGATGATTAGCGATGATGAACATCTTTTCATGTGTCTATTGGCCATATTCATATCTTCTTTTGAGAAATGTCTGTTCATGTCCTCTGCCCATTTTTTGATCGGGTTGTTTGTTTTTATGTTGTTAAGCAGTGTGAGTTCTTTGTATATTATGGAGATTAACCCTTTGTCGGATAAGTGGCTTGTAAATATTTTTTCCCAATTAGTGAGCTGTTTTTTTGTTTCAATCCTGTTTTCCCTTGCCTTGAAGAAGCTCTTTAGTCTGATGAAGTCCCATTTGTTTATTCTTTCTATTGTTTCCCTCAACTGAGGAGTTACAGTGTCCGAAAAGATTCTTTTGAAACTGATGTCAAAGAGTGTACTGCCTATATTCTCTTCCAAAAGACTTATTGTCTCAGGCCTAATCTTTAGGTCTTTGATCCATTTTGAGTTTATTTTGGTGTGTGGTGAAAAAGAATGGTCAATTTTCAATCTTTTGCATGTGGCTGTCCAGTTTTCCCAGCACCATTTGTTGAAGAGACTTTCTTTTCTCCATTGTAGGCCCTCTGCTCCTTTGTCGAAGATTAGCTGTCCATAGATGTGTGGTTTTATCTCTGGGCTTTCAATTCTGTTCCATTGATCTGTGGACCTGTTTTTGTACCAGTACCATGCTGTTTTGATCACTGTAGCTTTGTAGTATGTTTTGAAATCGGGGATTGTGATTCCGCCGGCTTTGTTTTTCTTGCTCAGGATTGCTTTAGCAATTCGCGGTCTTTTGTTGCCCCATATGAATTTTAGGATTGTTTGTTCAATTTCTGTGAAGAATGTTCTTGGGATTCTGATTGGGATAGCATTGAATCTGTATATTGCTTTAGGTAGTATGGACATTTTAACTATGTTTATTCTTCCAATCCATGTGCAAGGAATGTTTTTCCATCTCTTTATGTCATCGCCTATTTCTTTCAAGAAAGTCTTGTAGTTTTCATTGTATAGATCCTTCACTTCCTTGGTTAAGTTTATCCCAAGGTATTTTATTCTTTTCGTTGCGATTGTGAATGGGATAGAGTTCTTGAGTTCTTTTTCTGTTAGTTTATTGTTAGTGTATAGAAATGCTACTGATTTATGCACGTTAATTTTATACCCTGCTACTTTGCTGTAGTTGTTGATTATTTCTAATAGTTTTTCTGTGGATTCTTTGGGGTTTTCTATGTATAAGATCATGTCGTCTGCAAACAACGAGAGTTTTACTTCTTCGTTACCTATTTGGATTCCTTTTATTTCTTTTTCCTGCCGAATTGCTCTGGCCAGCACCTCCAGAACTATGTTGAATAGGAGTGGTGAAAGTGGGCACCCTTGTCTTGTTCCTGTCCTCAGAGGGATGGCTTTCAGCTTTTGTCCATTGAGTATGATGTTGGCTGTGGGTCTATCATATATGGCCTTTATTATGTTGAGGTACTTTCCTTCTATACCCATTTTACTGAGGGTTTTTATCATAAATGGGTGTTGGATCTTGTCGAATGCTTTCTCTGCATCTATTGAGATGATCATGTGGTTTTTGGTTTTCATTTTGTTGATGTAGTGTATCACGTTGATTGACTTGCGGATGTTGAACCATCCCTGTGTCCCTGGTATAAATCCCACTTGATCATGGTGTATAATCTTTTTGATGTATTGCTGTAATCGGTTTGCCAAAATTTTGCTGAGGATTTTTGCATCTATGTTCATCAGTGATATCGGCCTGTAGTTCTCCTTCTTTGTGTTGTCCTTGTCAGGTTTGGGGATCAGAGTGATGTTGGCTTCATAGAATGTGTTAGGGAGTTCTCCATCTTTCTCAATTTTCTGGAACAGTTTGAGGAGAATAGGTATTAAGTCTTCTTTGAATGTTTGGTAGAATTCTCCAGAGAAGCCGTCTGGTCCTGGACTCTTGTTTTTGGGGAGGTTTTTGATTACCGTTTCTATTTCCTTACTTGTGATTGGTCTATTCAGATTCTCCATTTCTTCCTGATTCAGTTTGGGGAGGTTGTAGGAGTCTAGGAATTTGTCCATTTCTTCCAGGTTGTTCAATTTGTTGGCATATAGTTTTTCATAGTATTCTCTTATGATCTCTTGTATTTCATTGGTATCTGTTGTGATTTCTCCTCTGTCATTCCTGATTTTATTAATTTGCGATTTCTCTCTTCTTTTCTTGGTGAGTCTGGCTAGGGGTTTGTCAATTTTGTTAATTCTTTCGAAGAACCAACTCTTTGTTTCATTGATCCTTTCTATTGTCTTTTTTGTTTCAATATCGTTTATTTCTGCTCTTATTTTTATTATTTCCCTCCTTCTACTGACTCTGGGCCTTGTTTGTTCTTCTTTTTCTAGTTCTGTTAGGTGTCGTTTGAGGTTGCTTATGTGAGCTTTTTCTTGTTTAGTGAGGTGAGCCTGTATTGCGATGAATTTCCCTCTTAGGACTGCTTTTGCTGCATCCCAAATGATTTGGTATGTCGTGTTCTCATTTTCATTTGTCTCCAGATAATATTTGATTTCTTCTTTAATTTCTTCAATGATCCATTGTTTGTTGAGAAGCGTGTTGTTTAGTCTCCACATTTTTGCACCTTTCTCTGCTTTTTTCTTGTAGTTGATTTCTAGTTTAATAGCGTTATGATCAGAAAAGATGCTTGATATTATTTCAACTCTCTTGTATTTATTGATGTTTGCTTTGGTTCCCAAAATATGGTCAATCCTTGAGAATGTTCCATGTGCACTTGAGAAGAATGTGTAACCTGCTGTTTTTGGATGAAGTGTTCTATATATATCTATTAAGTCCATCTGGTCTAATTTTTCATTTAATTCTATTATTTCCTTGTTGATTTTCTGTCTGGATGTTCTGTCCATTGGTGTTAATGGTGTGTTGAGGTCCCCTACTATTATTGTATTGTTGTTGATGTCTTCTTTTAGTTCTATTAAGAGTTGCTTTACAAATTTTGGTGCTCCTGTGTTGGGTGTGTATATATTTATAAGTGTTATGTCTTCTTGGTGGAGAGTCCCTTTTATCATTATATACTGTCCCTCTTTGTCTTTCTTTATCTGTTTTGCTTTGAAATCTACCTTGTCTGATATTAGTATAGCGACACCTGCTTTCTTTTGTTCATTATTAGCTTGGAGTATTGTTCTCCATCCCTTCACTCTGAGTCTGTGTTTGTCTTTGGGGCTGAGGTGTGTTTCCTGGAGGCAGCATATTGTTGGATCTTGTTCTTTGATCCATCCTGCCACTCTGTGTCTTTTGATTGGGGAGTTCAATCCATTTACATTTAGAGTGATTATTGAGACGTGGGGGCCTACCACTACCATTTTGTGTCTTGTTTTCCGGTTTTCTTCAGTTTCCTTTGTTTCTCGTCCCATGGTTTAATCAGTTCTGATGTAGAGCTGCTACTCTCTGTTGTTGTCCTTCTACTTATCTCCTCTGCTCTTGGTTTTGTAGCCCCTTTCCTTTTTTGGATTTTTCAGGAATGAGGGTTTTCCTGAGGATTTCCTGAAGAGGAGGTTTTGTGACAATGAACTCCCTTAATTTTTGTTTATCTGGGAAAGTTTTTATTTCTCCATCGTATCTGAAGGATATTTTCGCTGGGTAGAGAATTCTCGGCTGTAGGTTTTTGTCCTTCAGATTTTTGAATATATCATTCCACTCTCTTCTAGCCTGTAAAGTTTCTGCTGAGAAATCTGCTGATAGCCTGATGGGGGTTCCTTTGTAGGTTAGTTTCTTTTGCCTGGCTGTCCTTAATATTTTCTCCTTGTCGTTGACTTTTGCTAGCTTCACTACTATATGCCGTGGAGTTGGTCTTCTTGCATTGATAAAGTTTGGAGATCTATTGGCTTCTGTCACCTGAAGATCCATCTCCCTCACCAGATTTGGGAAGTTCTCAGCCATTATTTCTTTGAATAGGTTTTCCGCCCCTTTCTCCTTCTCTTCTCCCTCTGGTATACCTATAATCCTTACGTTGCATCTCCTAATTGTGTCTGATAATTCTCGGAGAGTTTCTTCATTTCTTTTAAGTCTTGCTTCTCTCTCCTCCTCTGCCTGCAACAATTCTATATTGCCATCTTCCAAATTGCTAATTCTTTCCTCCATATTATCGGCCCTACTGTTCAGAGCATCTAGATTTTTCTTAATCTCCTCTATTGTGTTCTTCATTTCCAATATTTCTGTTTGGTTCTTCTTTATCGTATCAAACTCTTTTGTGACATAGCTCCTGAACTCGTTGAGTTGTCAGTCAGAATTCTCTCTTAACTCAGTGAGTATTTTAATGATGGCTGTTTTGAAGTCATCATCATTTAGGTTATATATCTCATTTTCTTTGGGATTGTTTTCTGTGTATTTGTTACTTTCTTTCTGTTCTGGAGATTTAATGTATTTTTTCATATTGCTTGATGATGTTGATTTGTGCCTCCGCATGGAGATAGAGTTTAGTTGCTCCTTTCACTTGTTTCAGCTGCTGCGGTGGGGGGAGCAGCTGTTTATACTTCACCAACCAGGAACCCTGTCCGTAGTTGCTAACTGGGCCTGGGCCCCTCTTCGTAGCCACAGTGGCCCTTTGGATTCCCTCCTCTGCTGTGGGGGCCGTCACGGGGGGCTTCAGGCTGCAGGTGCCTACTGTTGTTGCCCACCTAGATGCGCTCTCTCCTTGGGGTCTGCAACGGTGTTATGGGCTTTTCCAGCGGCCAGGGGTGGGATCACTTATATTTGTCGCTCCGTTGCTGTCGGCACCCACCAAATCTCACTTGTCCTCTATGGGTCGCAGGAGAGCTATTGGCATCTTCTACAGTCTGTGGTTAGTACACCTAGCTATGCTGCTTTTGCCCTGGGGTCTTCCAGCCTTGTGGTTGGCGGCTGGGTGCCTTCTACTGGTGCTGTGCAGAGGCTTTCCCTAAGGCTTCTGTGAGCCTGTAGGGTTTCCCCGTAGGCTACTAAGCTGGGTCTCTGGAACTCTCTCCAGCCCCAGTCCTCTCCGAGATCTCCGGCAATCCCTAGCCTCCCCGGGCGGGCAACGGCAGCTGGGGGTCGCCCCGCCCTCTGGGCTTCTGTCCGGGCCTCTGCCGGGAGCCCTGAATGCTGGGCGTGGCCCCTCTGCTACCGGCAGACAGAGAGTTTTGTCTGCTGCCTGGCGGAGCCTGCCCCCCTCTGGGCTTCTGTCCGGGCCTCTGCCGGGAGCCCTGAATGCTGGGCGTGGCCCCTCTGCTACCGGCAGACAGAGAGTTTTGTCTGCTGCCTGGCGGAGCTCCGGCGCTTCCCCTCCGGGTCACCGAACCGGCCTTTGAAAGTTCCCCTGCCCCGGTCCTCTCCGAGATCTCCGGCAATCCCTAGTCCCACGGGGCGGGCAACGGCAGCTGGGGGTCGCCCCGCCCTCTGGGCTTCTGTCCGGGCCTCTGCCGGGAGCCCTGAATGCTGGGCGTGGCCCCTCTGCTAATGGCAGACAGAGAGTTTTGTCTGCTGCCTGGCGGAGCTCCGGCACTTCCCCTCCGGGTCGCCGAACCGGCCTTTGAAAGTTCCCCTGCCCCGGTCCTCTCTGAGATCTCCGGCAATCCCTAGTCCCACGGGGCGGGCAACGGCAGCTGGGAGACCTCCGTGCCCTCCGTGTCTCTCTCTGGGACCCTCCGGGCGCCCCGAGCACCAGGCTGGGTCTCCCCGCCAATGGCGGGGAGAGACTCTCCCCGCGGGCTCAGGTGTGCAACTCCAAAGTTTCCCTCTGCGTTTAGGAGTAATTGCGGGGGGTTTAAGTAGGGTTCTGGTCACCTGTTTCCACCGTCGCTCCTCTGTTGTGTTCTCGCTCCTGCCCTAGATGTGTGTGGATCCTCTGGGGGCGTCCGTTGGAAGAAAGCCGCTTGCGGGTACTAGGCTGCCCGTCGGGGTCAGAGAGTTTTCACCTATTTCCACATCCTCCCGGAGGAAAGTCCGTCCGCCTTCCGATGTAGAGTCGCGTGGGTGTCTCAGACGTCCTGAGATGCTGTCTGGATATCCTTTGTCAAGCGATAAGTGTCCAAATAATTGTAGACTCGAAGGGCGAGAGACAAAGAGGACTACTCACGGCGCCATCTCTTCTTGCCCTCGGCGGCTGCCGCGCTGCTGCTGCTCCGAGCCAGGCATTGGTTTCGCTCCCACAAGATGGCCTTTTTTCTAGCTTTTTAAGACAGAATGTCACATCATTGATTTGAGATCTGTCTTCATTTCTGGTATAAACATTTACTGCTGTAAAATTCATTCTAAGCACTGAAATGCATTCCTCATATTTGATATGTTGTATTTTAGTTATATTCAATTGGAAATATTTCTAATTTCCCTTGTAATTTTTTCCTTTGACCCAAGGATTATTTAGAAACATGTGGTTTAATTTGCAAATATTTGGGGTTTTTCTAGATATCTTCTTGTTGTTTATTTCTAGTTTAATGTTATTATTGTCACAGAACATAATCATTATGATTTTAGTCCTTTGAAGTTTATAGAGTTGTTTTTTTTAAAGGAAATGCTGAACATTATTCTTTTTTTTGTTAAAGATTTTTTAATTTTTTTCCTTTTTCTCCCCAAAGCCCCCCAGTACATAGTTGCATATTCTTCATTGCGGGTCCTTCCAGTTGTGGCATGTGGGATGCTGCCTCAGCGTGGTTTGATGAGCAGTGCCATGTCCGCGCCCAGGACTCGAACCAACGAAACACTGGGCTGCCTGCAGCTGAGCGCGCGAACTCAACCACTCAGCCACGGGGCCAGCCCCTATAGAGTTTTTTCAGTAGTCTAGAAGATGGTCTATCTTGGTAAATACACCATGTACATTTGTAAAGAATGTGTGGCTTCTACAATTTTTGGATGCAGTGTTCTATCAATACCAGTTAGGACAAAGTGGTTAATAATGTTCAGATTGTCTATGTTTTTCCTGATATTTTTGTCTAGTTCTATTAATTGCTGAGGGGGATGTTATAATCTCCAATTATGATGATGAAATTATCTATTTCTTACTTTAATTTTAACAATTTTTCTTCAGGGATTTTGAAAATATGCTATTGGGGACATTCATATTTCTGATTGTCGTGTCTTTCTAAGGAATTGAACCTCTCATCATCATTTCTCTTCTTTGTCCTGAAATTTCATTTATCTGATATTACCATGGTCATTTCAACCTTCTTCTTTTTTCTTTTTTTTTTTTTTTTTTTACAGATTGGCACCTGAGCTAACATCTGTTGCTAATCTTCTTTTTCTTCTTCCCAAAGCCCCCCAGTACATAGTTGTATATTCTAGCTGTAGGTCTTTCTGTTAGTGCTACGTGGGATGCCACCTCAGCATGACCTGATGAGCAGTACCATGTCCATGCCCAGGATCCAAACGGGCCAAATCCTGGGCCACCAAAATGGAGTGTGTGAACTTAACCACTTGGCCAAGGACCCGGCCCCTTTTTCAACCTTCTTAAGCTTACTGTTTTCGTGGTATATATTTTTCTACCTATTTACTTTCTACTCGTTTTATAGAGGGCACATAGTTGTGTCATCCTTTTAAAATTTATTTGAATATTCTTCCTTTAAATCAGAGTGTTTATTTCATTAATATTTAAAACTAACTATTGACACGGCTAAATTTGTCTACTATTTTATAACAATTTTTTTATCTCCTCTGTGTTTTGTTCCTGTTTCTCCTTTTATGCTTTCCTTTGGATTAACTGAACATTTTTATAATTTCTTTGTAATTTAGGCATTCATTTTGTAGCTATAAGTATCTGAATTTTATTTTATTAGTTGTTCTAGGCATTTGAATAAACATCTTTAACTTATCACAGTCAATTTAGTGTTGATATTACACCAGTTTATGTAAAATGCTAAAAATCTTGTAACCACTTATGTCCATTTACCCCTTCCCCCATCATTTACGGTGTGGTTTTCATATGTATTACATAAAATTATGTTAAAAGCCTACTATACAGATACTTTTTGCTTTAAAATCTCATATGAATTTAAAATTACTGAGAGGGAATTGTTTTTAAAGTTACTCATACATTTGCTATTTCCAGTACTCTTCATTCTTTTCTGAAAATTTGCATTTCTATTTGGTGTCATTGCATTCAGCCTGAAGTCTTGCTTTAGCATTTATTGTAGGTCAGGTCTGCTGGTGATAAAACCTCTTAGTTTTCTTTCATCTGGAAACATCTATATTTTGCATTCATTCTTGAAGGATATTTTTGCTGGATATAGGATTCTGGATTGACAGTTTGTATTTTCTTTTAGCTCTTGAAGGTTTTATTTCCCTCTCTTCTGACTTCAATTATTTTTGATAAAAAGGCGGCAATTTCAAATTTTTCCTCATATGTAATGCCACTTTTCTCTGGCTGGTTTTAAGATTTTTTTTCTTTATCTTTAGAATTTAACGGTTTGACCAAGATGTACCTTGGTGTGGTTTTCTTTATATTTATCTTATATGACCTTGGTAAACTTTTTGAATCCATATATTTATGTGTTTCATCAAATTTGGAAACATTTTGGCCATTATTTCTTCAACTATATTTTTTTCTACTCCGTTCTCTATCTCCTCTCCTTTGGGCTCCAACTATAAGAAACTACATATCTGGCTCATAGTCCTGAAATTTAATTAAAAAAATTTGTTCCTTTATTTTAATATGATCTAAAATGTTGAAATTTGAGTCATTATTCAATTCGGTTTCTTAATTTTCTTTCCAAGAGTTAAAGTTCTCAAGCCTTGTAAACCAAGTGACTATAATATCTATTTTTATGCATATTTTCAATTCTTTTAAAGGGATTTCTTGTCTTCTTCACAAGCAGTTACCTTACCTTTGGATGTTTTCCATGTGACTATAAGATTTTGAGTTCTCTTGGGAATCTTCGTGTGTAGGCAGATATGTTACCAGGAGTCATTACTGGGAGATTAAACAGGTGTGATCTGAAACCAGTAGTGGGTTTAGACAACACTTTTGTTGGTTAACTCATTCATACAACTAGGTGAAAGCCTCTCAGACCAGAGGAAATTCTACTATCTCTTTTTTTAAGGAGCTGGAGTATTTAATATTTTACCTCCTCTTCATAAGACAATGTTATCTTATTTTGATGTAATATTTCCATTTATGCTCAAGGGTAAATAAATCAACAGCATGTGTGGACTGCAGTACCATGAGGTTTTTGGTGGTATTATTGTATAAAGTGACCACAGAGTGATTCATAGAATTTTGGAACTGTAAGGCATTCCTGTATCATCCTAGCTCTTCAATATCAAACTGTGCAGACAAATATAAACCTAACTGAGTTTATTGAATTTTTTTAAAGCAAATATTACTCATCAGTAATTTTTAGGATGTTTTTCTCAGGATTTAACAGTTTATCCTCAGCTAGTTAGTTTTTTTACATAAAAATTAAATCTATTTTGCCCCAAAGATGACAAATATCAACTTCTGATGATATGGGAAAGATGTATATTTGCAACTTAACATAGGTTTTATTTTACTTATTTTTTTCAAATTAAAAAAAAACAATTTGCTGAGGAAGACTTACCCTGAGCTAACATCTGTTGCCAATCTTCCTCTTTTTTCTTGAGGAAAATTAGTCCTGAGCTAACATCTGTGTTAATCTTCCTCTATTTTGTATGTGGGTTGCTGCCACAGCATGGCTGCTGATGAGTGGTATAGGTCTGTGCCTAGGAACTGAACCCAGGCTGCTGAAATGGAGCACACTGAACTTAACCACTAGGCCACAGAGCCAGCCTAGGTTTTATTTTTAAATAGGCAGTACCCTGGGAAAACATTAATATTGTTATAAATCAGTAAGAAATTAAAATTCCATGTTGCAAAATACCAGTAGTTTGGAACTTCAGAGTAACCAATGTGACAAGGTATTCACTATAATTTGGAAATGTGCCTCCTTCTCCACAAGAAAGCAGAATATCATTTCCTTTTTTGACCATAGCTCCTCCCAGGACCAAAGCAGAGGCCAGCCAGCTAGAGAGGCAAGGAAGAGGAATATGCTAAGTATTACATTCCTATGGCATCAGAGCTATGGCTCCATCAGGCAATGGAGGAATTAGCTGAGGAAGGAAAGGAGCAAATACTTGGGATTGCATCTCTAACCCATTTCTGGTTCCTTTTTAATATTTTGGAGTGAGATGGGGTTGATATGACCACCTAAGAAATAAGCAATAACATGCTATTTTAATATATAATAATTTTTGGGAAATTTTTTCATCAAGTAATTTATATTCAGTGTGTCAATTATTACATGCTATTGATTACTTTTATTATATGTGCATATTAGGATGGTAAGTACATTTTAAATTACTGGATATAACTTTACCTATGTTTACATAAAGTCCATCGGAGCACACTTTGACTCATATTTTCAACCATGATTTTGGATCTTCTACTTCTTTCAGCCCTTTTTATGTGAGTATTTGAAGGTTGACTGTGATACTTTTGCTCTGTTCCCCCCAAGCCCAGAGAACAGCTAACCAACCATCACTGTCTGACAAAGAAATAGCTAAGTATAGCCCTTGCCTCGAACAGTTTACAACTCAGCTGGATAGACAGACATATAATTCTATACATCACACACTTGCAGCAGTTCGGGAGGATTGTTTTATTCAACTTGATCTTAAGGAACTCCAAGGTAAGAATAGGCTCTTGTACCTTCAGGATCCTACATGGTCTAGAGCAGATCTAGTGTTCTTAACCTCAACACTATTAACCTTTTGGGCCAGATAATTCTTGTGGTGGGGGGATGTCCTGTGAAGGATTTTTAGCAGCTTCCCTGGCCTCTACCCAGTGGATGCCAATAGAACCCACTCCCAGTTGTGACAACCAAAAAATGTTTCCAGATGTCCTCTAGGGGCAAAATTGCTCCCAGTTGAGAATTACTGCTCTAAGGGCTCAGCAAATATCAGACAGAAAACACTTTGAGTTTTAACTATATGTTAAGATAAGTAAGTATTGTAATTTTCAAAAGCAAGCATTCTATTGGGTAAGAGGACATATCATGGTTTTGAAATTTCTGAAGTTAAGTAATAACCATTTCAAGAAACCATTTTATTAGGCTCCAAGTGAAATAAATAATGTACCATTAAAAGTGAACAGAGTAAAAGGATCTTTCACCTGCCTGTACCCACAAGTATCTGTTTCAGTTTGGCGAACACTTTTGCTATTCCTCCAAAAGTTTTGGGTCGTTCACTCAGAAGGTTTAGCCCTTTAAGTCAATCCAATCCTGTCCTATTCAGGCCAAGATCTATTGCCAGATGAATATTGCCAGCTTGGTAACACTCCAATAGCCCTTTCTAGTTGTAATGAAATTGTACAATTTTTTGAGAGAATAACAAGTATCGTGTAGCGGTCACAAGAGAAGAGTTTTATAATACAGAATCAAAAACATAGAAGAGACACAACTTATAAAAGTGTCAGCAAAAGGAAGTGGGGTAATAATGAGTAGGGGAGAATTGAGCTATATATCACCAATATTTCTTAGTATTTGCAGAGGCTTAAACTCCATCATCATTATCTAACTGCACCAAAGTCATTTAAATAAGATTGGTCACTCATAATCAGGGCCAGCAGTATGTCTTTGGAAGCTCTGGCTTTCCATTTCTGGCTGTTTTCCTTCCTGCTTTATAGAAGTTTCACTGATATCCCATGGTCTTAAGCATTCTCCTACACCAATGTGTCAAATGATGTTTTCAGATCCCTATTTAACCTACGATTTGCACCAAAGAGGCAGCGCCTGATAAGTGATGTAATGTATTACCTGACAGTAAGGTATTTGTATTAAGCCAAAGCCAAAGTAAAGGGTTCTGTACCCAATTCTGATGGTGGGAAGTGGTTCCCACACCAACAGGCTCCTCTCAGACACCAGCTTGGTGTCCTACAATTCAACTGAATTCTGACACTATCTACCCAGAGATAGCCTCAGATCCTTCAGGTTACGGGGTCAGTCCCACAAGACTACCTCCTGCCATACCATCCCCACTTCAGATGCCAGTAGAAAGCCCAGGTTGTCACCTGTGCTTCTGACCAACTGGCTATACATTAGAGATTCCAATGATGCCTTCCTTGGGTTTCATTAATTTGATAGAGTGGCTCGCAGAACTCAGAGACACATTTACTTACTAGACTATCAGTTTATTATAAAAGAGTTTATGGGCCAGCCCGGTGGCGCAGAGGTTAGGTTCACACGTTCCACTTTGGCGGCCCAGGGTTCACCGGTTCGGATCCCAGGTGTGGACATGGCACTGCTTGTCAAGCCATGCTGTGGTAATCATCCCACATATAAAGTAGAGGAAGATGGGCATAGATGTTAGCTCAGGGCCAGTCTTCCTCAGCAAAAAGAGGAGGATTGGTGACAGATGATAGCTCAGGACTAGTCTTCCTCAAAAAAAAAAAAAAGAGTATAACTCAGGAACAACCAGACAGAAGAGATGCCCAGGGCAAGGTATCGGGAAAGGTGCAGAGCTTCCATGCCCTCTCCATGTGTGCCACTCTCCCCGAATCTCCACTTGCTCACCAACCTGGAAGCTCTCTGAACCCTGTCCTCTCAGGTTTTTATGGAGGCTTCATGACATAGGCATGATTGATTGAACCATTGGCCATTGGCAATTAATTCAACGTGCAGCCCCCTCCCCTCCCTGGAGGTCAAGGGGTGGGACTGAAAATTCCAACTCTCTAATCACATGGTTGGTTCTCCTGGCAACCAGCCCCCGTCCTTAGGGGTGGTCTGAAAGTCACCTCACTAACATAAGAAAAGACACCTTTTTTGTTCTCAAAAACAGATGAAGACCAAATATATATTTCTTATTATAAATCACAATATCACACAAAAGATGAAGAAGGAATTGGGGATAGGCAGGTCTTCCTGAAAATTAGACCATCTTAGGTATGAGGGAGTATCATAAAGATTCACAAGCGTTAGCTTGTGAAAGAAGATATCTAGAAGAACATAGGGAAGGTTTTAAATTTGTGCAGAATGGAGGAAGGCAGACAGGTAATGTCTAACCAACATTCATGTTCATCTGAGGCCAGTTCCACACGTAACCATGTTTGTGTTAAGTGAGGCCTTAAAGCAGCCACTGCAATTGATATGTGCCTGAACATCAAAGAAAGGATAAAGTAAGCATAAAAAGAATTATTGAGGGATCTTGGAGATTGGATCCACACAGGCAAAGTCTCTTGCAAAGAAGGTCAAAATATAGAGTATTACTAAACTTCCAGACATTTCAGGGAACAGTGGCCTCTTGGGTACCAATAACTCAGACACTCCTTTTGTCTCCTCTTAGTCAAAATGCATGTGTAGTAAGTACACTTACATGTAATGGCTAATCTGTACTGAGTCCTTACTCGGTGCCAAAAACTTATTTAATCTTTGCAACAATCCCCGAGGCAGGTGCCTTTCTTATCTTCATTTTATAGAGGAGGAAATTGAAGCTTAGAGAGGTGAAGTAACTTGCCCAAGGTCACACAGCAAGGATTTGTACCTGAGCCTGACAGACTTCAGTGCTTAAGTATTCATCTGCTTTACACCGTGGTGCTTTGGCAGAAGTAATTAGATGCTTCCAGGGCCAAGTCGGGGCCAAACCAGCTGAGACCTTCTATGTGGACCTGCTTTCCTCCTTCCCCCTGCAGACCCAACCCCCAAATGAACTTCCCACGAGATTTGTCTTAAAGATTTGGAAACCACTGAACTTGATGGATGCTAAATTTATGCCAGCTGTCTCACTGAAGCCAGAGTGTAGTGAGAGTTGCATTGGGAGGAGTGGGTATAAGGCAGAGAGGACTTGTAACTAAGTGTGTCTGTTGTAGTTCTGGCACTCAATGAATAATAGAGATTGGTTAGCAATTCTCAGTCAGATATCAGCCAAACCAGCCCAGTCAACAGGGATCTTGAGATATAGTAGAAACAGCCCTAGGCTGCTGGTCAGAGAAGGTGGAGAATTCCAAACCTGGCTCTCTTTTTTCTCTACATGGTAGCCTCTAAAGCCAATTAGTTTTCCTTCTCTAGGTCCCCTAATGGCATATGAGGTGACTGGATAAGCAAATAATCTCTAAAAACCTCCAAGAAATCCCTGATTCTGTGAAATATCAAGTAGGATGAAAAGTTACTAAGAGGGGAGCTGTGTTAAGGCAAGTCAATATTCATGGTTCACTGTCAACGAATGTCTGTAACATGTTGCTTTTGCAAGTAAGGAAACATACCAGATTTCCTTCTCCATCTCCATCCCATTACATATTGCATGTGGAACTGTATGAATCCAGAGATTAAGAGTTCTCTTAATAAGCTGTATGTCCTGACAATTTTCATGGATTTATTTGCCTTTCTGTTGTATTTCTTCCCCCATGTAGGTGGCGGTGTGTCTAGTGGTTAGAACCCAGCATTTGTAGCCATAAGGAACCAAATTCTAGCTCTTGATTCCATCACTTACTAATTGTGTGACCTTGGGAGAGTTCACGTAGTGAGAGACAGTCCTTATGTGCCAGTTGCTAAACCTTTAAAGGAGAAAGTTAATAACTGCTATCTAAAGATGTTAATTAAATATATTGCACATTGCATTCGTTAGGACTCTCCAGTTAAAAATGGCAGAAGTTGAACTCAAATTAGCTTAGGCAAAAAAAAGATTTGATTGCCTCTTATAAATTAAAAGTCTAAGACCAGTCTCACTTCAAGTGTAGATAGATCCAGGTGCACAAAGCGGGTTGGTCAACATCTTTCTCCTCCCTGTTTCAGGTCTGCTTCTTCACTCTTAATTCTTAGGCACGTTCTTCTCAGGAGGAGGCAGAAGGGGCCAGCAGCAGCTCCAGGCTTAGTCAACTCAGCGGTAAGAGGGAGCTTCTTTGCCAAGGGTCCCAGCTAAAATCTCAGGTAGGCTTCTTAATGTCCTGCCTTGCATCTCATTTCCATTCCTGAGCTACTCACTGTGGTTTGAAGAATGGAGTTTGACAATTTGCTAGATGTGCCAGGAGACTTAGAAAATTTGGTTTATATGCACTCCAAAGAGGGTCTTCAGACTCATGCAATGTTACAATTCTTCTTGAGCAGAAATTTAAAGGACTTATGTTGAAAAACCCCTTTGAGCTATTTCAAAGTTCTGATTGCTCACTTCACTACTTTATGAGAGAAGAATTTCATTAATTAGAGCTGGGCAGAAAATTTACTTCAAATCTTGGTCAAAGATGCTTCAAATACCAGACTTTTTTCATACTCCACTCCTAGGAGCCTAGAGTGGGTCTGCCCTATTCAAAGCACACTAATCAAGGGTGCAGTTGAAGTGATTTCACCAAAGGAATACCAGGATGAATTTGCTAGAAGAATGGAGAAATGGATGCTGGGTAGGCAAAACAAGCTATACCTGATTGCTTAGCATACCACCTGATACAGAGAGTATGATAAATTTTATATCTAGACAATGCCCCATAAATATTTCAAATACCTACAGCAGATAAGGCATTGTCCTAGGTACTTTATTCCCTGCAAAAATGACAATCTTCAAGAAGCTTCGAGTTCAGTGGAGGGAGAAGAGAACACAGAAAGTAGACAGGTGATTTTATTTCTATTAAACAGTCTGTAATAGGAGCAGAAGAAGTTGCTATGGAAACTACAGCAGGGCAGCAACACCAGTCTTGAGGCAGGAAGTAACTTCCTGGAGGAGATGACATCTATACTGAGACCTCAAAGGGATGGTAGGAGTTAGATAAAAGGGCGTACTCCTCTAAGTCTGTGTCCACAGGCTACCTGAACTTGAAGTTTATCAGTTTATCATCTTATAAAAAACAAGCAAAGATTAGACATCTTTCAGCCTAGCTTGAGGGCTGTTGGATTGCAAAGAGAAATTGGGAAGCTGGCTGAAGCATTCTGTCAAAATTTTGGAAAACTACTCCCAGCAGAGTAGGAAAGTGTCCTTGGTATAAGTATTCATTTTGGGAACACCATGCAAAGGAAATTTTTAAGACCACCATTATAACTTAACAGCTGAACTAAGTCTTATTTTGGATGTTAAAATAAAGATTTAAATAAATAAGCAAAGTGAGATATATTTCCAAAGAAGAAGTAAGAAAACATGAAACTTCCTGGACAATGAGTTTAGCCAAGGCTCTTGTCCAGATGGATGGGACCCAGTGTGAGCGATTATGAACCCAGGAGCTGGCTCAAGTAGAAGGTATTTGGGGCAGGGAAATTCAGGCAGAGATCATGTGGGAGTCTGAAGACCAGGAATAACTGCCAAGTCTAAGCCAGGATAGGTGGGAAGTCAGGGAGGGAAGAGTGAATGGCAGGGTTCATCCACACTTCTGTGGACCTTAGCAAATATAAGCATTAGATTGGCCAAGAGAACTTGAGCCATTGTACCACAGTATCCCATGCTTCCGAGAATCCATGTTTCTAAACTTCTATTGCAAGTTATAGAATCTGACCTAGTGACTTATAGTAACTTAAACAAGAAAATTGGATTTGTTAGAAGGATGCTGGATAGTTTCAGATGAGGAACGTGTTAGAAAACCAGACCTCATTGAAAGAAAGGATCCAGGGTGGATCTGGAAGTAATAGTTCTCAAAGTGTGGTCCCTAAAACAGCAATATCAATATTACTTTGGCACTTGTTAGAACTGCAAATTCTTATCAAACCTACTGAATCAGGAACTAAGGAGGGAGTCCAGTGCTCTTTGTTATAACAAGCCATCCAGGTGATTCTGTCGTAAACTCAGGTGATTTGCAGAACCATTGGAATCTTAGAACCAAAACATCATCAGCTACCTCTCTAGGGCTGTCCTTGGATGAGTCATCTCTAACCGATTTCTGTCTCTGGGTGTCTCCGTCTGAGAACTAATCTTATAAAGTAGAATGTGATTGGCCACCTCTGGTCATGTGCCCACTCTTGTCTGGTGATACACCTCGGTAATATGCTTGAAAGCCCCCTCCCTCAACCATCAGGACCACATGAAATGAGAAAAGGAAATTGCCTGAGGAAGAAGTGGGAAGAGGTGTTTTAAACTAGGAATGGAATTCCAACTAATCAGCAGATATATCAGATGGAGAATTTTGAGGGGTGGGATGTGAGGTGGAATTAGTCCCTTGACAAAGAGATTCTTTGGCCATAGAACAAGATGAATTATAAAATCAAGAACTTCACAGAAAACAGGGATTCTGTGTTTCTTTTCCCTCTCATTATAATTATTCCATGTGCTTAAAATGCCTAATTAAATTTTTTTTTTCTTGGGGAATATTCTCCCTGAGCTAACATCTGTGCCAATCTTCCTCTATTTTGTATGTGAGTTGCCACCACAGTATGGCCACTGATAGATGAGCAGCATAGGTCCAGGCCTGGGAGCTGAACTTAGGCCAATGAAGCAGAGTATGTCGAAATTAACCACTAGGCCACTGGGGCTGGCCCCTCTAATTCAATATTTTTGATGATATTAGAGTCAAGTTTTCCAAGCATTTTTTCCAAGTTGAAAAATAAAATGTCAGAAAGAGCCACTGCACTTAGACTTAGCTTCTGAAATGTATTCCTCATCATCAAGGAAATTTTTGTACTTAGAAGTAAATATCCTAGGACCCTAGGGTGTTAGAGATGGAAAGAAACTAGAAGTCACCTAGTCCGCCTGTTCCATTTTAGAGATGAGAATGTGGATGCCAAGGGAGTTGATAGACTTGTTCAAAGTCACATGCCTGATTCTGATCTTTATGGGATGGTATGAGTACTTGGTTGAAAGTGAATTAATGTCTATTTTCCTATCTATGGCCAACTAAGAGAAAACTAATCATCCATTGGCAGTCTCTTAAAAGACCTGGCTTTGGGCAATCTTGCTTGGGCCTGTGTTCCTTTTCCTCCCTTTAGTCTCATTCATTTATCCAGCCAGCCAGCCAGCCCCAGTGAGCCAAACAGCTAGTATTCAGCCATCTATCTGTGTAGTATTAAATTAATGCTTCCTCAATAGAGCTAATCACATAAAAATGAACAAGACGTAGACGTTGTTCTTTGGCTTGGATCCAGGCCTAGAACCCAAGCTTTCTGGCTCCAAGTTTAGAGATTCCATTTCTTACCTATTAAAGCAACTAATAGACTACTGTCTGTGGGGATATTATGGGGACATGGGCCAAAAGTTTGACTTTGCCTTGACCCACCATTCTGCCTCTTGTGGTTCCTATTTCCATTTTCATTGTGCCTTTTGCAATGAATTAGAGTTTTCTCTGCTTTGAGTTACTGGAAGGAAAATATTTGTGAGGATAGAGCCAAAACATAATAAAATAAAACTTCTTCTAAAAATTCTACAGTCCTGCCCTAGAAAGAAAGACCCCATGGTATTTGGGGTAGAGATTCAAGTGATCTACTTTAGAAATACAGCTTAATGTTTTCTGCAATAGCTGATGCTGTGTCGTGTATTACATCAGGAAATTCAACCTGAATGCCTTGATAGATTTTAGAGGTGGGAAGCCTTTACAAGGCCGAGAATTCTTTCTGGAAGCAATGACATTGCTTTTGATCATAGCAAAAGGGTAAACTCAGTTGTGAACCCTAGAATATTATGTCTTTGGCTCTTCCACTTGTGCTCTTAAGGTCGTCATCCTGATCTTATCCACCAAACATATAATCTGTGGAAGTGGATCCTACACTATGGAGGAGAACAGGACAGACACACTGGCCTTTTGTCCATTCTTTGAAAATACTAAGGTCATAGTTCTCACCTGAGGGACTTTGCATGAGCTGTTCTCTCTGCCTGGTAGGCTCTTAAGCCTTCACATGGCCATCTCATTCTTAACGCAAGGGTCACTTACTCAAAGAAACTTCTCTGACTACTATCCTTAAAGTGGCCATAAGCTTACTGGGATAGATTGAGTCCATAATGGAAGCAACTTTTCATCCCTCTCTGTATCCATACCTCTTAACTTTCCAGCTCTTTCCATCAAGAGGTGGAATCTTGTAGATTTAATCTGGGCAATAGAATGAAAATGAAGTGACATGAGAGCAAGCATGTCCTGCTGGAGTATGACAGCTCATGTGCAAGAGACCCAAGTTGTCTCAGTATAGATCAGCTGATTCCTACACATGTAAGAGAATAAAAGCCAAGATCAATAGAGCCATTGAGTCAACATGCAGCTGACCACTGATAAATGAGTGAGATTGGCTGAGTCAAGAAGAACTATCTAGCTGGTCTGTAGTAATAATAAATGCTTATTGTTTTAAGCCACTGAATTTTGTTATAATTTGTTACACAGTAATAGCTAACATATATTCACCACTTTATAGTTCTTATGACTATCTGAAATTATCTCATATATTTTTTCATTTGTTAGACTCTACCACTACAAAGTAAGCTCCCTGTTGGCCCCAGTAACCCCAAACCTAAACAATACATAATAGTGTCTCAATAAATATTTGTTAACTGAGTAAATAAAAGAGAAATAACATTCAAACACCGCTCTATGTAAGGTACTTTCTCTCTCTTATTTTAATATTTCTAAGATCCCTGTGAGGAAGGTATTATTATTATTTTTTGCTTGATGAAGATTTGCCCTGAGCTAACATCTGTGGCAAATCTTCCTCTGTTTTGTATGTGGGCCACCACCACAACATGGCCACCAAGCAGCAATGTAAGTTTGCACCTGGAAACCAAACGTGGGCTGCTGAAGCAGAGCACACCAAACTTACCCGTTGGGCCACTGGGGTTGGCCCTGAAGAAGGTATTATTATTCCTAGTTTTCAAATGAAAAAAAGTTGAGTCCAATAGTTATAAAAAATCAGAGTTTAGGATATGTACATGTAACATGCGTGGACTGATCAAACTGTTATTTGGCGTAGGAAAACATACATTGTTTAAGGGCAGTATATAGTATTTTCTGTTGCTCTTACTTTTAGTGATATACAAATATAACATCCTGTTCCTAAAGATACTTAAGAAGCTAATGCAAACTAAAAAGAAGGCATAAATGCAACTTATTTATATGACCCAACAATTTACATTTACTGACTCAATTAACAAGTATATATTGTGACACGTTCTTAACCGTGTCCATTGACAAGCAGTGCAACCCATGGGCGGGCCTCAGAGCTGCTCTATCTTTCCGTGGGACCTCACACTGTCAGAAGACACTGTTACAGGGGAGGCTATCAGAGTCCTTGTGTCCTGATCAAGGCTGGAACTGCAGGACCTCTGTTTAAGGCTAAATGGAGCTTATTTCCTCTTCACAGATGGGAACCAGAAGGATCAATATCCTCGACTGGGTCAAACCTGAGGATGGTGAGAAAAGGGAATAATCTCAGTCACACTCAAGGACAAATTTGCTCTAGCCCCATGAGGATTGGGGTTGTGTGAGAGTATTATGGAACAGAAATGGATCAGGTTATAGGGAGCCTTTTGCTTTACATTGGTATAGAATTTATACACCAAAGGAAAAGCCCTTGAAATGTAGTTTCAGACAACAAGAGCAACAAGCTAGGAACTGATCTACCGTTGGCCAGACAGAGTGCTGGGTGCTCAGTTTGGGGGATCTCATTAATCTTCACGCCATCTGTCTGGCATAACAATACCTTTAACCCTGCAGGAAATGGGGTCTCAGAATGGTTGTTTGGCCCAAGGTTACACAGCCTTGCCAACGTCGACCTGATAATTCCTTCCTCCTTATCTCAAGTGGGTACTGCAGAATCCGTAACACTGTTTTATACAGTTCTCTGGAAATACTCACACTCTTTTGACATCATTCTTCATTTCATGGATAGTTTTTGAAAGAAATATCCGTCTGCAACAATAAACACATTTTCACTTTTAGGATGGCTACTTACCCAATGACTAATAAAATCGACATTAATTTTGAGTTAGAATCTGTGTCTAGCCATATACGATATGAAATATCATGCCAACAGAAGAAATATTCATCGGAAAATAGCAATTTCAGAGGTATTGGCTACTAGAAAAGCTTCCCTCTTGAGCAAAAATAATGCCCTCATTGGCTCTCATGTGATTCTCCCATCCAAATAAATCTGACTTTGTTATATAGTTTTCATTTAAAGTCACTTTATCCTGTTTAAAAACATAGCTGTTCATTTCTCAGTTTGCTTAGGAGGAAGTAGAAAGGAAAGACAAATATCAAATCAATGAAATATTTATTTTTGGCCATATGGTTATTTTAAACAAATATTTGGTTGGAAGAATGGGTAGCATTTGAATCCATTCCCATTTTTCCTGTAACTGCTTTTCCTTGCCAAGAGAGGAGAATTGAACTTGACTCGCTCATATTTATCCTCTGGCCCTGGCGATTTCTTGGATTATTTTCTGTTTGTGGCTTTGAAGGCATAGTCCGTAGCCTCAGGAGGCTTTGTTTCAGAGGGGGCTAGGATTGAAGTCAGTTCAATGTGAGGTTTGTGTTTCTCTTGCTCAATAAGTCATTAGCAAAGAGTTTCTCTGAGTAATTAGCTATTCTTTTGGTTTCTTTTTTCTTGACCACTGAACTGTTTTCCAGGGAACAAATATAGACCAGAGAATTATTTTCACTAAAAACAAATAGGAAAAAAATGAGTGTGTCCACGTGTTATCAGTTTCAAGAATGCCCTTTTCTTGTCAATGAAATGTGTGTTGGAATAGCTAAAAGATTGAATACAACTTTTGCCTTAATTCTGATAAAAGAGGGCAAACTCTAAACGTTTTAATCTAAGGAATTAGGGCAAGATGGGAAGAGATGCACTGTGTGTTTTTGTGAAATCAGGTCACAAGGCTGCATTGTTGCAAACGGGAACCAACACAAACAAGTTTGCCTTACATGCCTCAGTGAGACTGAAAACATTGGTAATGGGGAGCCAGACAAGCAGAGCAATTGGAACTATGGAAACATTACTCTTCCCAAACAAACTCCATGCAATTACAAGGCTGAGAACACCCACGGAGCTCTCAAAGTGGGGACCAGAGAAGGCAAGGCTGCTAACTTCTGAGCAAGTGACAATAGGAAAGGAAAAACCCCAGCCAGGCTGAGCTTGCCCTTCTCAGCTGGCACCAAAATGACATTGCTTGAAGAAAACAACATGAAGCCTGGCAGTCAGAGAGCCACAAATAAAAGCTGTATTTGAGCAAGTGCTGGGGAAAAACATAGTCTTTATTTCTTAAAGAAACTACCATGTTTACAATGTTCCTAATGGTATGTATTATGTCAAAACCATCTCCTGCTAGCCAATGCAAAAAGTAGATGCTATATGGAGCAGACATTCTTTAAAGCAATGAGATTTACTGGTAGGCTAATACCTACGGCCAAGGATTTACACATAAGCTCAGCGGTGTGAGGCCATTTCAAGATGTTGCTGACTTCCTGAATCCTAGAGTAGAGCTTCTCAAACTTTAACGTGCACAATACAATCGCCTGAGGTTCTGCTAAAATGCAGGTTCTGATTCAGCCGATCTGGGGGGAGGCCCGAGATTCTGCACTTCTAACCATTCCCAGGTGACACTGACGCTGCTGGCCCATGAATTGCATTTTGAGTTGCAACATTCTAGAAGACATCATGTCAACTCAATGAGAAATGGGGAGGCGGGTTTAGAACTAATTAGATTACATACTCAGGATAGGGTAGGATAAAGTGATGGACTTTAATTAGCATTTGAATGTGCCTATTGCAATATAAGATAGAAAAGACTTAATTTGATAAGACTCATTTTTTTCATTGCACATAGAAGTTACAAGAGAAGAAGAGTTTGGTAATATAGTAGTATCTCTGTGTGAGAAGAGACCTCAGCTGTCGACAAGAAGGTAAGCCTGTTTACTCCCTATCTACTGTTGCTTCCACAGTGTCCACAGGGTCCCCTCTTCACGTTCAGGATCAGCACAGCAAACTTCCTCCCATCATGGCGTTTTAGATTCCTTTGGCTGCTGTAAAAAATTATCCCGAATGTGGTGGCTTGAACCAACAGAAATATATCTTCTTAGAGTTCTACAGGCTAGAATTCCAAATTCCTTCTTACTGGGCAGAAGTCACGGTGTCCATGGGGCCATGCTCTCTCCACAGGCTCTAGAGGAAAATCTATTCCTTGCCTCTTCCAGACTCTAGTACCCGCCAGCATTCCTTTTTTTTTTTTTTAACTTAATTTTCTTTTTAACTTTTAGAATGCTTATTTTGAAATAATTATAGATACACAGGAAATTGCAAAAAAATGTACATGCAGGCCTCTTGCACCCATCACCCGGCCTCCCCCGATGTTAACATCTGGCATCACTATAGTATAATATCAAATCCAGGAAATTGACATTGTTATAATCCTCAGAGCTTATTCAGAAGACTTATTTTTAATTGATTAAATAATAACCAAGGGCTTTTTAACTTTGATATTTATTTTAAAAATAAATGGGCCAGATGCCATTATTACAGCCTATTTCAGCTTACAATCAAAGATGCTCTGGTTTAGAGGCACAGAAAAGCTCTCGCCAGGAGATGGCACCTTAGATGTACGTTATGAAACTCACGCACCAGGAAACTGGTGCAGTCACTTCTCATTCTAGCTTCGCAGCATTTCATTTGCTGCAATATAGCTAGTAATGAAATGAATTTAAAGACATGAATCCAACATTACATTCCACTTAGAGTATGTAGTTGTTTACATGTGTAGTTAGAGCTTTTACGTGCCAGGGTTTTGATTTTCATAATAGAGCTTCATGAACTGTAAAATATTTTTAGGGAAGGTTATTATTTTCTGTGAAAGGGATATTATACTCTGTTGAGGTCTGTGTACTCTTCTTTGCTTCACATTTTCCACTTCTGATGTTGTCAGCCTGAGGATAGGAGAGAACCTTCAGGAAAAAGTCAAAATGAGGCAGCTGAGTGGGCGAGGGGTCTGGATTCAGCAGACTCTCCATAAGGGGTCAAGAACTGGGGGCGCTTCTGGGGGCTCAAGATAACGGCAGCTGACTAGAACTAAATCTCTTCAAACATCCTCAGAATTACACAGATCAGCAAGAAAAATAAGATGATACAAATCCAGTGCCTTTGATGGAACGAACTCCACATCACCTTTGTGTAGAACAATAAATATGGCTTTCCACAGAAACTTTCCCTCAAGCTGGGTCAGAGTGGGGTGGACAGTGAGGGTCCCACTGTGTGAAAGAAAAAAAAGATATTGAGCCAAAATCATCACCAGAAGAAGGAAAGACCTGGAAGTGCAACAATCATGAAAAAGCCTCGGCGGATCAGCACACTGACAAAAGCAAAGGGGCTCAGAGTGAGCATGGGCCTTGGAAGGCCAACCTGAGGTGACTCTTTGAAGAGAGGTGCCCTTTGGAGACTGGTTGGAGATGGGAAAACAAGATGGGCTGTGGGCCAGGGGAGGGATTTAAATTCTGTGAGGCAAAAGAAAACCCCCAAATCAAAAGGACACTCAACCCCTTCCTCCAGGGCCCCCAGCCATCAAAGTGTGGGGAAACCTCTAGAGGGGAGCTCTGGAGCAGGAGTCACCTCAGAATAGTGCCATGTGGAACCATATTGGAACCTGAAGCAAAAGGAAAACTCAACAATGAGGATCCTCTTTATTTATGATTTTGATATTTTGATCATCATGAATTTTTTTTGTGGTAAGGAAGATTGGCCCTGAGCTAACATCTGTTGCCAATCTTCCTCTTTTTGCTTGAGAGAGAGTGGCCCTGAGCTAACATCTATATCAATCTTCCTCTATTTTGTATGTGGGACTCCACCATAGCATGGCTTGACAAGCAGTGTGTTAGTCCATGCCCAGGATCTGAACCCATGAACCCCAGGCCATCAAAGTGGAGCACATGAACTTAACTACTATGCCACTGGGCCTCCTGGATCATCATTGACTTTTACATTTATTCTGATTTTTAAAAATATTGCACTGAAATATTATCTTGATTACTGAGTTTTTTTGGTGCCCCCTTTAATTGTGTTCCTCCCTCACCTTACCCTTGGCCTGGTCCTTCCTGCTTCAGGAGTCTCCTAAGCCGAGGTGAAGGAGCTGGAGCTGTCACCAAGGGCTACC
Source organism: Equus przewalskii (assembly GCF_037783145.1). Classification (NCBI taxonomy): domain Eukaryota; kingdom Metazoa; phylum Chordata; class Mammalia; order Perissodactyla; family Equidae; genus Equus; species Equus przewalskii. The sequence goes on along the minus strand of NC_091845.1, from coordinate 59,905,617 downwards.
CCAAGGAGATGTATATTTCCAGACTTTCAGCTCTCAGCAAATGTTGGTGAAGCAACTCTAGGAGCCTCCAAAATCCTTGAGAAAGAACTATACATGCTGGCTGTTGGATAGGAGAGCACGCCAAAGGGTTGAGGGGAGGTGCCCCAAAATAGTACAAAGAGATTGATGGAGATCTTGGGGCAACCCTCACATTATCCACTAGAGAGGCCGTTTTCCAATCCTGATCTTTCAAAAGCCCCTCAGCTCATTCCCAGCTCCAACCTCGCTGTCCTCATCTGCAATAGTGCTCCTGACTCAGTGACCTGTTACTCCAGCCATAGAGATACACATGCACTGTTAACACACTCACCCACGGGGTCCTCTGACCTGGAAGGAATGGCTGTTCGCGATGGCTGACAGAGGGCACCCTTGGAGAGCTGAGCCCTTGTCTATTCTTTCACAGACTTCATTAGAACCACTAACCTGGATGAGTTATGGATTCTTCTCTCTGTTCTATCTTCATAGAAGGGATCTGACAGGGTCAAGAGGATGAATCAGCACAAATATAGGGTCATTATTGGAAAACACATTCAAAGTAAATAATAGACTGGAAGTAGATAAGAGGCACAATCTTTGCATTTGAAGATCATCATGCATTTCCTATATAAACTCTCTGTAGCTCTTCTCTGTAGGACAGGAGACTGTATCAGTGAAGATAACCAGCAGCAGTTTCCCTACCCTGGAAACAACCACAGAATTTGAAGAGAAACATATTTAGCTGTTTTTTCCTAAGTAAATGGTATATTAGTGAATGACATACATTTAGAAATGTGTAAAAATTATAAATGTACAACCCAATACATTTTCACAAAATTAACATACTCATTTGACGAGCATCTAGATCAAAAACTACCACCAGAAGCCCTCTTGCGCCCCCTCTCACTGAGCAGCCACTCCAGATAATCACTCTTCTGATATCTAATCCTATAGATTAGCCTGGTTTTGTACTTCATATAAATGAAATTGTGCAAAATGTACTCTGTCATGCCTGGCTTCTTCTGCACAAATATTATGTTTGTGAGATTCATTCATGTTGTTTGTAGCAATAATTTGTGTATTGCCATTGCTATAAATATTCCCTTGTCTGAATATACTCCAGTTTATTTCACAATTTTACAGTTCATGGACATTTGAGTTGCTTCTAGGTTGGCGCCATTATGAACATTCTTGTGTGTGTATGTTCTTGCATTCTTAGACATGTCTGGGAATATATAAAGACATTCTGCTAGGTTATACATAGGAATTAAATTGCTGTGTTTCATAGAGCTTTCTTGAAGTTTGTATGTTTAGGAGTAGAATTGGTTGGGTACGACTCATAGAGGCTTGCTTGAAACGGGCACTATGCCTCCTCCCATAGCATGTGTGTGGGCATCATTTAACTCAAATTCTATTTTCAGGAGAGAATTTTCTAATATAGTAACCCCTTCTACTAGTCTAATTATAGCATTTCTATTATATCTAGCATTTATCTTGTTAAGGAACTTTACTAATTCTTCTATATATGGACACTTTATGAGCCCATTTTTAATACTGAGATTGGCAACGTAACAGAGAGCATCTAAGCCTTTTCTAACAGGCATATAAGTAATCCCCAAATCTTATCTGTTATACCAGCATTAAGTAAGGTACTAGAAATTGTGCTTACCTATCCAGAACTCTCTATTTTTCATATTTTTAATGCAATGCAAGGTCTGACATGTCACATATCTTTTGACAGTAGTTTTTGCAAATTTTGCCTAATTATAAGAATCACCTGCAAACTTTTTTAAAAATAAATTCCTAGTCCAACCAGATCATATGCTACGAGGAGGAACCCAGGAATGACTATTTTTCAAAACTGATTTGTATGATCAGGCAAGATTTGGAAACAGTGCAAAAGAGTATTACAAATAATTGTATATTTGGTGTGCTCAAACAAATTATATGTGTGGAGTCATGGTTTCCAAGGCTTCCTTTAGAAAAAAGATGACTTGGGGGCTGGCCCTGTGGCATAGTGAAGTTCACATGCTCCACTTTGGCGGACCAGAGTTCACCAGTTCAGATCTCGGGCACAGACCTACGCACCGCATATCATCCCCCATAGAAGAATTAGAATGACTTGCAACTAGGATATACAACTATGTACTGGGGCTTTGGGGAGAAAAAAGAAGAGAGGAAGATTGGCAACAGATGTTAATTCAGTACCAATCTTTCTCGCCAAAAATAAAAAACAAGAAGAAAATTTGGACACCCAATAGTGTATATGTCTGCATGTCTTTGTGTGTGTGTATACAAAATAAATTACTAATCCTCCTATTTTATTCAGTTCTTTGATATTACTGGTCATTCATGTAGTGTTTTCATTCATTTAACAGCTATGTATTGACTGCCCACAAAGAACAGTATTTTTTTTTTTAAGTTTTATGTAGTATGACTCCTGCCTGAAAGAATTCTAGATATGACACTCACACAGGTAACTAAGTCATGAAGCATGACGCTATTGTATAAACAAAGTGCTACACAAGTGTTCAGAAGGAGGAAATCATTCCTAACCACCTTTTGTCTTTTCTCTTTCAGTTCCACCAGTCCTCCATACACATCAGAGCAAGAATCACTAGAGTTCACTGGAATCCATGTTGACCACTACCATTAATTAAAAATGTAAAATCTGAATGGTGAGGTTAACATTTTATACAGATCAAATTGGGAAACAGAACAAAGAATAACAGCATACAATGCTGGTTCGTCAACTTCCCACTTAATTTTAAGCTTCTTCAAGACAAGAAAGTGGTCTGTTTGCCCACTGCTCTTTCTCCAACTCTTAGAACAGTAGTAGTTGATCGGTAAATATTTTCCGAATGAAAGATGAAAAGATGTGGTGGAAGTTAACTATATTATTGGTGGCAAAGTCGATTGATATGATCCTAAAAATGGATCTATTCTTTGGCCCTGTAATTCCACCTGTTAAGAAAGACTCTAAGAGAAGAAAATCAGTACTTAGCATGTAGATAATGTGTGGTTATGCAGATATCATTGATATTCATTAAAAGTTGGTATAACATAGAGTTTAACAGTTGAGTGAACTTAGACTCTGGAGTCAGAAATAACTTAGATCATATCTCACCCTACTACTTGCTGAGTAAACTAAGGTATCAGTTTCCTCATCTGTAAAATGGGGCTGACAATAATAGTGTTAACCCTCAAAGGATTGTTGATCTATATGAGATAATGTGGGAAAAGATCATTAGACAGAGCCTGGAACATGGTACAGGTTTAGTAAATAAGCAGCTCACCGTTAGCCCAATCCTGTGAGTTAGATTAAGCTAGTCCTTATTCAAATACTTCCCTGCCCTCTGTCAGAGTATGGGCATAAGAAAAGCATACATCCATGCTGACTAAAAGTGCAGCAAAGGGGTCTAGAGTTGCACCACATTCAATCTATACAACCATATGTGGCAGCTCTGACTGCGAGCCACTGTTATCACTGTCATTATTATTATTAATGTTGATCTATTTCTTAAAACAATATTTTTAGAAGCAGAAAGTAGCCTAAATACTCAAAAAGCTAGTTAATCTAAATATTCCAGAAAGCTTGTTAATCAATTAATCTACTGATTTGAGCTTAAGATATGACCATCAATAATTTTTACTGGAAGAAATTTACATGGAAATATTTGTAATACAGTGTTACATATACAAATGAACTCCAAATTGTACTGAAACTAGATTGCAACTATTTTTATATAAATATATGGTTTGGAAAATAATTTTTGGTTTTTCCTTTTTCTCCCCAACGCCCCCCGGTACATAGTTGTGTATCCTTCGTTGTGGATTCTTCTAGTTGTGGCATGTGGGACGCCGCCCCAGCGTGGTCCGATGAGCAGTGCCATGTCCGCGCCCAGGATTCGAACCAACGAAACACTGGGCCGCCTGCAGCGGAGCGCGCGAACTTAACCACTCGGCCACGGGGCCAGCCCCTGGAAAATAATTTTTGGAGTGACAACATGGAATTGTAGACAGTTGGTTCTAATTTAAGAACTGTGAACTGATTCTTGTTATAATATTTATATAATAAACATACACATTTAAATATTTATATCCATCAGTTATGAAAGAACTTTCGGAGGAACTTCATTAAAAAAATATGAAATTTTTACAAAAAGACATTAGAATAAAAGTTGAGGAAGACATGGGGATATGATGAAAGGAAAATGGGAATTTAAGAGCAGTGGAGATGGATGTACAGAAGAATGGGGTGTTAAAAAGATGATTCTCTTTCAAACAACTCTTTTTTTAAGTTCAATCATCAATTTTTTAATAAAAGTTCCAGGCAGGCTAGATTGTTCTATGTACTACATGTGAGCTTAAGGAGACAGAAATAATCCATTTTCAGAAGAGCCTATACCTGTCCCTTCATTGGGATGGTTTCTTCTTTGCACTTGGAGTTGCTTATGTTTGCCATGTTGGCATGCTTCCTTCTAGTGATAAAAGAAGACGAGTCTCTTCTTCCATTCCCCAAGCAAGCCAGAGTTAGTGCTTGATTAATGCAATATTTCAATGTTATCTTGTTTTTCCTCTTTGCAACCACATAATAGCATTCCCTGCATTTCTGAACAATTTAGCTTGTTTTACTAACATTTTGAGATCAGCTTGATGTTTAATGCTCTTAACTAGATGAGTTAATTCTTCTCAATCGTTAGAGAAGTATGAATTTGGTTGGTCAGGAATGGACTCACTTGTGTTTCTAAATTAATAAACCCATTTTCGTTCAGATAATGAAAGATTAGAGGGCCCTGTTTTAAGAGTAGAACCACTGGTTCTAGCAATTTTGGCTTGGAAGTACTGTGGCGATAAGAACCAAGTGACCCTGATCCTCAACTCTTGGCTTGAGCTGTTTGTAAAATTTGTCATTTGAACTGAATTATTCTGGTGGAAGGACTATAGTCATACAAAATAGTTGGCCCTGTTCACATTAATGATGAAATAAACAAAGATATATCACTTGTGGCCTATGGAGTCCCCAGAGAACTTGTGCACACGTTATGGCCACGAGGACAGCTCCCTCCCCCACCAAGTGCAGTGAGGTTGGCATATGATCCTCATTTTTATGGTGATAAAAATGAAATTCAGAGGGTCAGATGCCTTTTCCAGGGTTATGGTGCCAGTAAGTGGCAGGAACTGGACTCGAGCCTAGGTTTCCTGCTTCTAAGCCTGTCATGCTGAGGTCAGATGCCAAGCAATTGGGAGTTAACAGACACAAATAAACTATCCTTTGGTCCATTTGGTTGAGGTCTTGAACCGTGACCTAGATTTGCCTTCTTTTCCGTAAGGCATTTCCATGTCCCCCCACCTCCCTTTCTTGAGAATGTAAATTAATGTCTGCTAATTTTGCTGGATCAGCAACCAGACTAAAACGATGTCACTGGAAGGAATGCACTTTCTTCATTTGTCTTAATGAGGAGTTAATTTTGAGACTTAATTATCAGAAACCCTGTCCCTTTGCACTTGTGGTAACCTACTCAGAGCTGCAGAACACAATTAGTCGGTGTATTTTCATCCCATGCTTGTGTGGATGTAGAATTTGATGCCTGAGGGAGAGAGCTCAGGACAGGAGTTTAGGCATTAACTGTTGCTCTCCAGATCTGGGAAACTTTTCTTTTGATGCTTTCCTACATCCAGCTGTTTGTTTGCACGTCTCTTTAGAGCCTATTACAGAAAGTGTGTGTGGGGGGGTGTCATATTCTTGAAAGAACTTAAATTTAAACTTTGACATTGTCTCCGAATGAGGATAGACAGATATTTTTGTGGTATAATAGTTGAAACTGTGTGTTTTAGAGTCAGACTGCCTGCTTTCCATGTCTGGCTCCACCTGTCCACACTGTGTAACTTTAGGCAACTCACACAATATTCCTGGGACCCAGTGTTCCTATCTGTGTAATAGGGATAATAACGAATGCCTTATGGAGTCGTTGAGGGTTCAATGAGAATACACCTTTTAAGCACTAGAAACAATAAACATTGGCTATTGTTATTTGTGTTATAGTAAAAGTAGTCACTTGTAAATTGTAAGCACTTAAAATATACTGCAATTTTTATAAACCTGACGGGGAGTTTCTTCAAATTTTTTGATGTATTGAAATCCTCAAGAAATGGAAATATTCCTGCTCTCTCCTCAGAGAAGTTCCTTTCTGTAATTTACTCATAGATCACGTCTTAGCGTTTGTGATGAACATACGGATGTTCCAGATTAAAATCAACTAACATTCACAGAAACGATTTACTCATGAAATAATTCTAGTCCTAGCGTTTATTCTAGTAATCACTGTAAGCCCTCTCCCCCATTCGACCAATGCATTTTTGTGGAACCATTGATTTCCAAAGTAAAAAAGTAATCCTAGGGCCAGATCAATTATCTCAAAATAATAGTTTTCTTCACCAGTCAGCTCACAAGGATTCTCTCCCTCCACTGAAGACTGACTGAACGCCTACAATTTCCCTACCTCCCTTTCGGTGCTTATGTATTTCATCATCTCTTTAAGCTTATGAGTGTGTACCTTTCCCCTTCACTAGATTTTAAGCTCTTTTAAGGCAAGAACTCTTTTGCAGTCCATGGGTCAACTCATGCCTCCCTGTGCCTCTGACTCCTGAGCCCGTAAGTATTGTCTCTATTTCACCCCATATCGCTCCAGGTGCAAAGCTCAGATGCCTTTATGATTCCCTTAAGAGATTCATTTAAAACAAACATTTCATGAGTTTCAGAAAATTTACACATAGTTTTGGGGATGGCTGATTGTGAGAGGTCACATTGCAGAGGACACACTGGCTCCCCACCTCCTTCTCTCTGTATCTTGCTGCCCTCCACGCTGCCCTTAGCAGAGTGCCCATCCAGAGTTCCAGATTCTTCTCTTTCTAGTATTTTGGGTCTTTTCCACTCTCCTTAGATGTCTGCAGGGACAGCCAATATCCAGCAAATAATTTGGGTGAAAAACATTTTCTTCAACTTCTTACTGCTTTGCTTTTCTCAAAGCAGCAACTGGCATTGCTGTAAGGTGTATGTAGTAGGCACTCAATAAATATTGCCTGGTGATGCAAAATGCTTGATTATGGTAGAAGCAGTTTTGGTAATTGGGGGCAGATGGAGAGAATTTCTTGGACAATCTGGGAAGGGACTCTCTTGGATATGGACTTGTACACACTCCTTTGCTATAGATTGAATGCTCATGTCCTCCCAAAATTGATATGTTGAAATCCTAGCCCTCAAGGTGACGTTATTAGGAGTTGGGGCCTTTGAGAGCTGATTAGATCATGAGGGTAGAGCCCTACTAAATGGGATTAGTGCCCTTACAAAAAAGACTCTAGAGAGCTCCCTAGCCCCTTCTATCACGTGAGGTTGCTGTGAGAATAATGGCCTTCTATGAGGAAGTGGGCTCTTAGACACTGAATCTGCCAATGCCTTCGTCTTGGACTTCCCAGCCTCTAGAACTGTGAGAAATAAATTTCTGTTCTTGATAAGCCACTCAATCTATGATATTCTGTTGTAGCTGCTGGAACGGACGCAGACACAATAAAGGGATCTGTTCTTACTAATGGTGGAAGCATTTTAAAGAGAGGTCTGTTCTCAAACTAACCTCTACCATTTCCTCAACCAATAATCTCAGTTAGAACTGGATTATCACTGAAAAGCTTATTGCTTAATCTCGAGCCTGCTAAATACTTGGAAGATTTTGTTTCTCTTAATTCTCACTCCTTGACCATGTGGAAAGGCCGTGGGTACTAAAAGAATGCTAAACTTTCTTTTTTTTTTCTTTTTTTAAAGATTGGCACCTGAGCTAACAACTGTTGCCAATCTTTTTTTTTTTCTGCTTTATCTCCCCAAACACCACCCCCACCCCCACCCCCACCCCCGCCCCCCCCAGTACATAGTTGTATACCCTAGTTGCAGGTCCTTCTAGTTGTGGGATGTGGGACACGGCCTCAGCGTTGCCTGATGAGTGATGCCATGTTCGCGCCCAGGATCCGAACCCTGGGCCACCACAGTGGAGTGCGTGAACTTAACCATTCGGCCACGGAGCTGGCCCCCAAGAATGCTAAACTTTCACTCGTATCCAAGCAGTCTGACAGTGCGGCCTCAGGGGTAAACAAAAAAATGATTTTTTGTGTGGTAATTCAGGTCATGTTTCTCCATCTTTACCCTTGTGATGGGGGAAAAAGTTGAAGTTTCCCAGAACCGAGAGGGCAAAGAAAGCCCCTGTTATTCATAAGAATGGCTGATCAGACATAAGCTAGCTGGTTTCTAGAGGAGAGAGCCTTGAAAAGGAGGCTAGAACTCTACAAAACAGGCCTGGGGAGGAGATACTCTCTATTTATGACAAGAGATTCAGGAGGTAAAACGCTGTACAGACAAGTGCTATTGGGCTGGGCAGAAGGCTCACGTTAGCACCAGGACTTCAAGCTCAGGTCTGGGCGTGAACTCAGCCTCAGTGTGTTGTAAACAGAATTAAAGTACTTAATTTGGGTTAACACTTCGGGAAGTTTTTGTAAGTTAACACAAAAACCACATCATTAATGTTCAAGGATGGAATAGACCAGTATTACCCAAAGTGTGGACTGCAAGATATTTTAGGTGGTACACAGGTCTTTTAATTTTGTATATATTTGCATTTACTAAAATATATAGAAAATAAATAATTGGTACATCAAACTCATGATTTCACAGGTGGCAATCCACTTCTCCAAATAGCAAGAACTATAGATGATGTGTTCAAGCATGTCCAGAATTATTTCAAGACTTTGATAACTGAAATTGCCACAAAAACCATCTGTAATAGAGATAGTACAGATGATATGGACTGTTAGCGTGGACTTGTGTAAATTGAACTTCCACAGTCACCATCACATACTTTTCAGGGATACAAGAAAAGTAGGGGATTGGACTGTTTAGATATTGTGATGGTGGTATGTGAGGAGCCAACTTTAGGACACTAGGTTGGACAACCACTTGGTGGAGATGTTGCAGAAGAGATTCAAGCGCTAAATGGGATAAAATGGACTTTGTGGTCCCTTTCCTGCTGGAGCGTGTATAACTCTTACGGGACCTGATGAAAGGGACTTTAGAAGGAAGGGGTAATGTAGCAGTCGTCAAAGGATACAGGACCTTTTTAGCATCCCCATAATGATGGGTGCTGGTATTTAATGGGCAGGGGCCAGTTTTCTTTAGACATCTTGCACTGTGTGGAAGGCCCCCACAACGAACAACTGTGCCACATTCCATGCAACTTTTGAATGTCCTGCTGGGCATTCGTTCAAGTGAAAAAACTCTGGAAAATTATCTGAACCTAAAAATTAACTCTAAAGCATAAATGGCACTTTTTCATGGTTTTAAAATAGTATATCCATGTTTCCAGGGATGTGACTACAGTGTAATTCCCGGGGCCATCATTTTAAGATTGGAAATCCATTTCGGTTTATTATAAATTACTTTTATTTCTATTAAACTTAGGGCATTTTATTAAATTTTACAAAATGATATGTTTATTTGGGTTCTGCTATCCATGAATTTCATATTTGGTTCTGTTGGAGACTTTTCTGAAGTTGCATCTCCCACACACATTCCTTTGTTACTAATAGGGCTTCTGATTATCTCCCCCAGAGATCAGGCCCTGTGATCTAGTGACAGAATTTTATTTAGTGCTTATGTCATAGAAATTGTAAATACTGGAATTTCCAAAAAGTTTTAAGTGGAAGATCTCTGAGTTTCTGTACTTTTTAAATCCCAAGAGATCTTACCTAGTTAATTAGAGAGTAGGTTAAAAAAAGTCTCTATCCTAAAAAACATTTAGCCCAGCTATTCTTTTTTTTTAGCTTAATTGTCCTCAGACTTCAGTGTACATTGAATCACCTGGGCCACATGTAGAAAATGCAGATTCAAGGTCCCATCATTATGAACTTGCATTTTTAAGAAGTATTTTCGTAATTCTGATGTAGGTTCATAAGCCACAAGTTTGAGAATACTGCTCGAGATTATATGATTCACATTAGAGTTGAAAAGAAAACCAAACCAGATCTTGATATCTCACCTGTCGAAATACTCTCTTAGAGGGGCCAGCCCCATGGTGCAGTGGTTAAGTTTGGTGCACTCCACTTTGGTGGCCCAGGTTCACAGGTTTGGAGCTCAGGCACAGACCTACACCACTTGTCAGCCGTGCTGTGGTGGTGACCCATACATAAAGTGGAGGAAGGTTGGCAGAGATGTCAGCTCAGAGTTAATCTTCCTCAGAAAATAAAAAGCCAAAATACTCTCATATAGGCATATCATGAGTATGATAAGCTCTGCTGTTCCTCTAGGGAGAATCAACAAGTGTTTTAAAGCCAATTATTCCAATGGTTGCTCTGGCTAAAAGAGAATTATCCAGATTTCAAAAAATATATATCAGGATGTGGATGTAAATGCATTAAAATGAAAGAAAATACTGCTTCTATGCAAATGACATACTTCAGTAGGTCACTTAAGTTCAAGGATATCATGTGCAACTTAGTGTATGAAACTGGTTGAAAGCAAAACAAGTAAAATGAACTTTGGTTGATATTTATTTAAATCCATCAGAAAAGCTGTTCTGAACCTTCTGCTTTGAAGGAAATTCAATCAATTTTAGCTTATTGAATCTCAGACTTAGGTTTTGCAAAGGATGCACCAATGTTCATGTGGTACTTCAGCTGCCACCTTTTGTGAAAATCTCCATTTATCTAAACAGTCTGGAACACGTAACTTTAGAAAGGCTGAAAATAATCAGTTGAAGTTAGTACAAAGGCTGGTTAGTAAGTTCATTTGTCAAGGATCTTCAGAGAAACGGAATGTATCCCTCTCCCGCTATATGTATAAGGGGGAGAGATTGAGGGAGAGAGAGATCTTAAGGAATTGGTGCATGTGATTTTAAGAGTTGGCAAGTCTGGAATTTACATGGCAGGCTGGCAGGCTGGCAATTCCAGCAGGAGTTGATGTTGCAGTCACCAAAGGCAATCTAGAGGCAAAATTCTTTGTTTTTGGGGGGACCTCAGTCCTTTCTCTTAAAGCCTGCGACTGACTGGATGAGGCCCACCCACATTATGGAGGGTAATCTGCTTTACTCAAAGTCTACTGATTTCAGTGTTCATCACGTCTTTAAATATACCTTCCCAGCAACAAATAGACTGATGCTTGACTAAACCAAAGTCTAGCCAACTTGACATGCAAAATTAACCATCACAGTAAGCTAAATAATGAAGAACCAAAATGGATCATAATGAAACCCTTAAACTTGGAATGTTGGTGTCATCTTTGAAAGCCAAGCCATAGCATTTCCTACTCTATGTGGTTTTTTCTTTTCGCTACACCACCTTAATGTTGGAAAATGCCTGTTTTAGGGGAAATCTTGACTATTCTCCTTGCCATAAATGAATTAATATGTTGTATTTATAAGACAATCAGTGAAAGGTTTAAAACTCCTGGAGTCTTAAAATCAGAAGAACTTTTCTGCATTTCCCCAACTCCCACCCTCCATCTTAGTAGGAGTGTATAGCGTTTCATCTAATGGTCAAGCTCTGTGGACACAGGTGGGCCTCTCTTCTTCCTCTCTGGCGAAAAGATCCACTGGCATTATTTGTGCCAGTGATGACTAACCAGGATGCTATCCAATTACGAGCTTTCTTTTTTCTCATCTCTTTGTAACATACAAGATTATAATTTTGTTCTCATCACCCTCACCTTATAATAACAAAACCAAATTTCCAGCCATCAGTTCAGCTGCTTTCTGTATCCTGTAGGTTTATGGTTTATAATCTGAACCAAAATGTCACTTTACTAACTATAGGGGTATACTTACAAAGGGAAATATGTGATTTATTCAAAATAAATAAGCAAATAACTCCACCTTGGCCTTTCTATCTGGACATTGAAGTGATCCCACGTACAAATTTCTTTTTTGAGGAAGATCTTAAGAAATACTAAATTTCAGCTTTTGATTGATCTATCCCCAGCATATCTGGGTGTCCTGGAATCTGCTTTTAGTGCTCAGCCCACCACCACCTATTTAGCTGTGACCTTTGAGTAACTGCCCAGAAAGGCTGCAGGAGGGCATCATTTTGGTCAAGGCTGAAGCTTCTCTCATTTCTCCATTGCTCTCTTCTTTTAAGAAGAGCCAGTCACACTTGAGTTGGGTTCCTTGAGGCTAATGGCCAACGTTTCACCCCTTGTTCCATCAGTAAGGACTCTCTTTCCCCAGGCTTTGTGACACAAGCTCCTCACCTCTTTGTCTCTGGCCCTCCTCAGTGCCTCAGGAATGCCAGCTGTTTGTTTTCTCACCTCCACCTGCCAATCAGTAGTGTGAAGAGGGGATGTCTGATTGGGTCCCAGCTGACACCATTTTGCTGCCAGTCACAAACAAACACATTCCTTCCTAAGGAAACAACCTGCAGCTTTGCTTTCACACCCCTAGCTTGCAGAAAGAAATTTAAGGCTAATAGCATTAGATCTGTGTCAAAGGCATTATTTGTGTTAGTTAGATATAGTGTGAAAACACAATGGCTTGTACAAATGCTGGGGCATTTTGCTATCTCACTTGCCACTTCATTGCTGTTTAGTTAAGCGTTAATCCTACACTTAGATAGTAATTGATTATTAAAAATATATAATATGTCTAATGTCCTAATTCATAGAAAGAGACAGACTGGTTTTTTGTATTTATGAGGCTCTGTGTATGCTTTTTCAAAAATTGGGCTGGTAGATAATGAGCCTACTAAAAGCTAATTTATTGAGCCAAATTAAAACTCACTATATTTCACTGAGAAATGGTGTCTATATTTTTAGTATCTAAGATTAATTTTCTAAGAAATCCAGAAGAAAGATTCACAAATGTGCAAGAATGTAGAACCACATTGGTTTTTTTTTATTCAATAGCAATCACTAAATTAAATTGTTTCTTTAGTCCAGATAAATTTGAGAACCAACTAACTGCCAGGTGCTGTGGTAGGCTTTTAAATAGTGGGAGACAAGCATGCAAGGGCTTAATTATCATAGAACTTCAATTATCTAGTGTGGGATAGGTGGGGGTGAGAAATATTGAATAAATGAACCAAATAAAATCGAATAAAATAACTATATGTCCATGAATACTTTCAAATAATGATAAGAATGTAAAGGAGAAGAACAGGGTAGTATGAGAGAAAGTGAAGGAGGTCATTGTCATATCTGTGGGCCTGTTGTGAGTATGCCAGACACTGAAATAATAGAGGTGCCGTTCAAGACGGAGACACTGGTTTTTCAGTCTAACTGGGGAAACAATAGCTGAAATTAATGACTGACATCCCAGTTTGGTAGGTCCCATGCTAACCCTCATGAATGAGGTCTCCTCAGGGCCTAAGAAGCCTAAATTTCTTTGGAAGACTCAGAGAAGTTCTCTTAGAGGAGGTAACATCACCTTGCACGAACTTATTTCATTAATGACAACAGTGCACGAAGCACTTTTACTGAGGTGTAAATGACTCTCCTGCACTAGCTGTGAAAGAGAATGAAGATCACATGAGTCCCAGAAGAGGTGAAAGAATTAAAAGGTATCTGGATATAGAAGTGAAGGCTTTCTGTTTCATTGCTTGTCCTAGAGCTTGTGTTCGTTGAACATGTCTTTGACTTTCCAGGAGAAAAGGTAATTATGTTAGAAAAGGGTCATTTACCTAAGGTGTAAATCAAGGGAAAAAAGTCTTTTTCATGAAAGCCACTGTTCGTGCACTTGGGGCCTACACACTGATTTACACACTGCAGCTCAATCTGTCTTTTCAAATGCTGTTCATTCTTCTTCATACTGCAGCCCCTCCTGCCTTTTCTCCATTTCACTTTGATAACTTCTGCCTGACCTTTCAGTATGTCCTTAAATGTCCCTTCCTCAGAGCAGTTCTTCCTGATTCTTCAAGATTGAGTTAGCTTCTCTCTGAAGCAAGGGCTCCCACAATTTCCTCTATGTAACTCCCTGTCATAATTTTTTGCCACACTATGTTTGATTGTCTGTTTATTTATTTGTCTCTACCAGTACACTAGGTGAGATCTCTTAAGGGAATATGCATAACTGACTTGTATTCTCCCATGATCTATTGCAGAGTCTAGGGTCCAGCAGATGCTTAATAAATATTTGGCAAATTAAAGGATGGATGAATGAATAAATGAATGAATCATCAGTAGACTCATTCTGAGAACATTCATAATATCTCATCTAACTAGTCTCTCGAAGATAAGAGTAGCTTGGGGCTGGCCCTGTGCCCTGGTGGTTAAGTTCAGTATGCTCTGCTTTGGCAGCCCAGGTTCGATTCCTGGGTAAGCACCTATGCCACTCATCGGCAACCATACTGTGGTGGTCATCCACATACGAAATAGAGGAAGATTGGCAAAGACATTAGCTCAGGGAGAATCTTCCTCAACAACAACAAAAAAAGATACGAGTAGCTGGAAGGTAGATTCTTCCTGTATTACCCCAGCCCAGTCCACTATAGGTGTATTAGTTATCTATTTACATGTAACAACTCCATAACTTAGTAGCTTAAAACAACAATAACAATTCATTATCTTGCAGTTTCTGTGAGTCAAGAGTTCATGAGTCACTTGGTTGGGCAGGTCCAGCTGAGGTTTCTCATGAGGTTGCAGTCAGATGTTGACTGGGGCTGCTGTCATCTGAAGGTTTGACTGTGGCTGAAGGATACATTTCCCAGGAGGCTCACTCACGTTGCTGGCAAGTTGGTGGTGGTAAGTTGGTTCCTCTCCACTTGGGCCTCTTCCTGGGGCTTCTTGACCATCCTAACCACATGGTAGCTGACTTCCCCCAGAATGAGCAATCCAAGAGGCCAAAGTAGAAACTGCAATGCCTTCTATAACCTAGCCTTGGAAGGCACACACTTTTGCCATATTCTATTGGGTAAATAAGCTAGCTATGGTTCAGTGTGGGAGAGAACAACACAAGGGAAAGACTACAAGGAGGTGAGGGTCAATGGAGCCATCTTGGAGGCCTGTTATCATACCATGCCATGTGAATCCTCTCCTTATTCTTTGAGAGAAGAAAGAGTCTTTTTCACTTGGCTGTACCTCAGAGGCGGTTCAGGAAGGTCGTAAAGAGAAGGTTAAATACATGGGGAACCACATATGAGCTATACATGAGTTGTTGACAGGCAAAGAGTCTTTGACTCATCTTCAACCTTTCACCCATGGTCCTCCATGCTCTTTGGTAATGTAAATTTCAACAACATCCATCTTTCGTGGGTGTTATTTTCCTTATTACAGATGATAAGTTAGGGTCAAAACACAGTCAGGGGAATTGCCCAAGGGTACACCATATGTCACTGTCAGAATAGGGATTACAACTCAAAGTATCTGAATTCTATGCTGATGTTTAGACTGGACCACCTGTGGTGCATAATAAGTTGTGGCATGTGCTAACTTCCCTGAATTTCAGTTTAATTCTACCTAACCCCTTCTGAATTCATCCCCCTACCACCACGATACACACCACCACCCCCAATCACATACACACACTTCAAACACAGCACACACAAACAGACATACTTACCACACACAAACACACACACACATCTCACCCATTCCCCATATCTTCTGAAAACCCAAACAGCTCCTCCATGACAGCCTCTCTCTTGTGCCAATAGGGGGCCCCGAGGGGGTGCTTTTAGAGTAAGAGCTGAGGCTCCCACGTTCAAAATGAGAAAGCTATAATTTTCATATTGTATCTCCTTGCCAATTGTAAATCAGTCATTTTAAGGATGCTTCCCATTCTTGTTTCCCTTCAGGCAGCTCTTATTCCTCTCCGGAAAAAGAAAAGATTTGCTTTATAGCTAACTGCAGGACTGAAATGACATATAAAATAGCAACAGCAGGGAACAAATGTGTCCCTAAAGTGGCAATATGGTGCCTTTTTGTGTGTTTTAAAGCTTTGGAGTGAGAGGCAATTTTTCTTTCCGGGCTTCTATTTGAATAGGTGTTGAAAATTTAGAAAACAATATTAGGTGTGTTCAGTAATGGGGCCTGACCTGAGTTTTTCTGCACTATCAGTGATAGGGATATATATATTTTTAATAAATTCCAGTATTACTCCGGCCAGCTGCTCTGATGATATTTGCAGGGCAAGGCTATCAAGCTAATAACAAAGATGGTTCCATTATTAGGTGTGGGGTTTTTGTTTATTGTGTAATACTTTTCCTACCAAAATCATTGGCATTCTATTTCATTAATTGAAAAGCCATAGAATGAAAACCGATTTGATTTCCTCCTTCATCTTTCCTTTTCCTTCCTTTCAGTGTAAGAAATAGCCATTCCGACCGCCAAGACTATTTTCTTTTTTTTCCTTTTATTTTTGTCAAATAGGACAATTCAAACATTTCTTTTCAAACAAAGAGCCCAAAAGCCAAAGTAATGTCTATATTTCTCCAAACTCCCTATAGTATCAATAAATCCAACGGGCTGACAGCATCGAGGAAACTTCTACGCTGAGAAAAAGAGCAAATTGGATCAACAGTGTTGTTCATTATCCTCCATATTAGAAAACAATGCTGCTGAAGGTTATTTCCTGGAGGGAAGACCTCTGTGTGACCTGCCTTCTTCACTACACTGCCTGTTCGAGGTCTCCCTCACAGCCGAGACTTGAAAGCATTGTTTCAAACAAGGGAAGGACTGTTTATTCTTTTCTTTTCCTTCTCTGTGCTCCTTTTCCTTCCTCATTTCACCTTGCTAAATCAGAGTATTAGTTTGTCCTTTTCAACATTCAACACATGTAAGATCATGGAATGACTTAGTCCCCAAAAGTCACCATTTTGCAGCAACCATTGGAGTAAGAGGGATGGCCACACACTGACATGTGTTCCATCCCCACACATGAGGTGGGAGAATTTACCACAATGCTGAGCAGCATGGCTTGGTGGGGAGGGGCAACTGCCTTCATTCCCCTTCTTCATTTGCTACTGACAACCTGGGCAGCCTTGGACTTGTCTGCCTAGTCTTCTCATCGAAAAGATGGCTGCTAGTTCCTTCTACTTCTAAAAGCTTATCTGACTCTAGAATGCCAGGCCCATGGATGGCATCTCGAGATTGTGGGCCTGAGAAATGGAGCTTCCTGGCACTGGTGATAACCCATGCACACAATGGGAAGGGGATTGGAGAAGAGGAAAAATAAAGCTTTACATCTGGCCTATGTTGTGGTATAAGGGGGCTATTAATCATGCACTTGCCTGTTACGGATTCTAAACCACATGAGAAATAGATGCAGGAGCCAGGGATCAAAGGGTCGACCTAATTATGGGAACCTTGGACTGGAAAATCTGGCTTGGACCTGAGGCTCAAATGGGCTTCCTACCCCTTGCACGTCTGATTTGTACCCCTCAAGTTAGTAATATCTAGTGCTCAGCACTTAATATATCTTCTAAGCCCTTGATATAGATTAGAAACTCACTTAATTCTCACAGCAAAGCCTTTGAGGTAGGTACTATTATGATCCTCATTTTATTTTATTTTGCTGAGGCACAGGTTGAGTTGGGTGCCCAAGGAGAACAGCTCTTATGCGGCCGACTCGGCATTTGCAGCCAGTCTTACTACTACCCTGGTCTCAAGCAGGCAAAGCAGCTGGTGAGGAGAAACTCCTTCCCCAGCTGAGCTGGTTGAGGGATGCTGAGCAGTGTGAGAGGGTCTGGATAAGGGCCTGTGCAGCTGCTTGAAGACCCTTCTCTAATCTCACCAATGAGATAGGTCGCTCCTCCTCTCTTGGGAGGAATGAGTGAGCTGGTGGGAACGTTCTTCCAAGAGGACGGATGTTTATATGCTATGGAGAAGGCAGGAGCCCAGGGAAAGAGGGAGGAAATAGTTCGCCCTCTAGGGGCAGCATATCTTTTTTCAGAATGGTAGGAAAGTCAGCGCCACATTCCACACTAGAGGCCCAGACGCAAGGATCTGACAGCTTTGGGGAAAGTCCAGCCCCAGAATGGTGGCAAGCACGACGGAAGACATAATTTGGGGGTTCCCCTTGCTCAAAATTATTAAAATTTTCAAGAAGGTGACAAGAGAGGATTAAACCAAGTATAGGGCCCTTCTAAGCATGGGGCCCTGTGTGATGGCCCAGGTCACATGGTCCTGAAGCCAGCCCTCACGGTAAGTCTAGAACTCTGAGCTCTAGGACATGCTGAAGATGGAGACGTCCCGTGGAGTCAAAGAAAGCAAGAGCATTACACCACTTCTATTAACGAGAAGCAGTGGCGCGGCTTTCAGCTGCACATTAGAATCACAGGGGAGCTCTTAAAAAATATTGATGCCACGTGGACCCCACCTTACACTAATTAAATCTCTGGGGGTAGGGTCCAGGGAATAGGTGCTTTTTAAATCTCTGTAAGTGGTTCCAGTGTGCAGCAAAGTGAGAAGCAGTGGTTTATTTCATTCCGAATCAGCTCAAGGGTCCTCAGGAAGACAGCTGGATTGGAAATGCCCAAGTCTGAGGGGCTGCGTGGGAAGTACTACACCTGGGCCTGGCAGGTAACAAATGAGTGAGGAGTGCCGGGAATAAGGAAAATGGATCCTGAGCATCTGTCTTGGGAGGCAGCGGGGAGCAATAGAGACTGCTGCAAACTGGAGAGCCCAGGCGACATCTAAAGAGGGTGACAGCTCCACAGTCCTAAGTGTACCTGGGAAGCCAGATCTTGTTGTTCATCAAGAGAAGTTGGACATTCAGATTATTAAATTAAGTATCTCAATTTTTATATGTGTAAACGAATCAAATTAAAAACAGAACAAGAACAGCAAAAAATAGAGTCGTCTGATTCTGGCCCCACAGAATTGTGGAGGTGGCTCCCAGGCTGCCAGTTAGCAGCTGAATTGAACAGTCACAGAGTCAGAGACTTATAGGCATCTAAAGTGGACAATACCTTCATTTCATGGATGGGGAAACTGAGGCTCAGAGAAGGGGAGGGGATCCAATCAGCCATACTGTGAGCTTGTGGCAAGGCCAGGCGTGGTACACAGGGCTTCTAATGTGACTCTTGTATCCTTTCTCTTATACCACATCTTATTTGCAGAAGAAATGCAGACAGATGCAAAATTCCGTGATTCCTTACAGAGTGTTGGAGACTTACAGGGTTAGCTAGGAGCTTATTTCACATTAAATTCCTTGTCCTGATCATTTAAATGACTAGACATGGTTTGAACTCACACATTGCTGTTTTGTTCACAGCTTATCCCCAGCACCTGAAGCCTGTGCCTGACTCATAGCAGACACTCAATAAATATTTGTTGAATCAAAGAATGAGTGAACAAATGAGTGAATGTCACAGAGATACAGATTTCCCTGGGTGTTTGTGCTTTATTTTATTTTATTATTATTTTTTTTTTGAGGAAGATTATAGCCCTGAGCTAACTATTGCCAACTCTCCTCTTTTTGCTGAGGAAGACTAGCCCTGAGCTAACATCTGTGCCCATCTTCCTCTACGTTATACGTGGGACTCCTACCGCAGCATGGCTTTTTGCCAAGCGGTGCCATGTCTGCACCCGGGATCCGAACCAGTGAACCCCAGGCCACCGAGAAGCGGAACGTGCGAACTTAACTGCTGTGCCAGCGGGCTGGCCCCTGTTTCTTTTTTGTTTTTCCTGACAGTTTCACAATGCCAAACAACATAGCAACAGAAAGGCTAACTAGCTGAGACTGGGCATCCTGACTTCCAGTCTTGTCTCTGACCGCCAGAACCCGGGTAGCACCTGCAACCCATCAAATGTGTGTTACGCTGTCTTCTAGTCCTGTTTCTGTGCTCACCTGCTTCACATGTTCAAGACTCTTACATTGGCATGCTCAAAATAAATTAGGTCTCAAAGCCAGTTTGGATCAAGTGAGTGAGGGCACAGGTTGTTCCTAATACCTTATTTCTTGCCCAGGTATGGGTAATAATAAAATTTTCAGGACGATTGACAGTTTTCCCAAACGTTTCGCCTGTCAGGTGAGATTTGAACCTCATTGCAGCTCTGCAGGGAGGAGAGTACAGCATGTGTCATTATTCCAGTTTCTCAGAGAGGGGACCTGAGTTTCCCAGGGATTCCCAACCAAGTGAGGGTCGCCATGCTGAAAAGCAGCGGAGTCGATTCCTGGAGTCCAGGCTGTGGCTTGAGAATTACCCTAGACACTAGGCTGTGATGGAGAAGGCATCTGTACAAACCCTGTACCCTGATCAGCTCGTGGAGCCCTGGAAGGAATGGTCCCAGCAAGGCCAGACCGGCTTTGTGGACTTTTAGGGACACAGAGTGGGGGGCACACGCTGGGGATGGTTTGTGTTTGGAGGAGGGGCTTGCCTGCTGAGGTCTTTCCTCCCCTGTGGCTCTTTGATTCTCTGAAAGGACTGTGATAACAGAAGGGAAACGTGACAGCCAGGAGAGCTGGCTTGAGGGAGGTCTCGAGGAATGAAGTGGGTCTTAGGGAAATCCAGGCTCCTTCAGTTCATGGCTAATACAAAAGGAGCTTATGAAAGAGGACCATTAAAACAAATAACTTAAAAATAACAAACTTTTCCTGCCTTATGCTGACTTCCCTGGTCTGGTTAGCCACAGGGCTCCTTTGGATTATTTTATTAGCTCAGAAACAGCCAAATATTGACCTACGAAAATAGCAATTTCATAGTTTCCTCATAGTATTTTTAGCATACTATAAATTTCATTATAGAGAACTTAAGTTAAAAAAAATTTTTTTTGATCCACTCCCTGGGAAAAAGTAGTGAAGGATTTATGTGTCTTCAAGGGCCAGTAATAGTCTAAGGGGAACGTGAAGCAGTGGCTGGGGGGTGAGGGGCCAGCAGCCTTTTCCCTGGGAGTAAGAACCTGGGAAAGGAAGCCCTTTTTATACTAATTTGAAACTTCTTTACTCTATGCTGCATTCCCCAAACTGAGCAAATAAACACGCTGACTGCTGGGGGCCTCCCTGAGAGACCTCAACAATATTCACGGTAACAGTAACTACCGTGTGTATGGAGCCCACAGGGAGTGCCTGACACTCTATTAAGAATGTTACATACATGATCTTGCTCGTCCCTTACAAAAGCCCCATCAATGGTTATTTACCCCCACTTTACAGGCAAAGCAGGCTCCGAGGGGTTCAGTAACTTGCCCAGGGTCACACAGCTCATAAGTAGAAGGGTGCTATCTGTCTGAACCCAGAGGCCTGCTCATCACCATTATGCCGTACAGATATCCAAAGGCAGCCTTGACCCAATAAACACGAAATGACCTCTTCTGTGGACCCAACACTGTGTTAGATGCTGGAATGAGTCTGTTGTATTGATTTCAACTGGGTGATGTTGGTTTTTCATTCTGTCGGTTAGTTAGTGTATGTTCCTTAGGTGGTATACATCCTGCTGTGTGCTTTTCCCCATGGCATTACACAGCAGGTAAATTTAGGCTTTTCATCTCAGACCAGGGAGACAGTGGTTAGGAAGCAAGGCTTGTAGAGAAATGGAGGATATGAGAAGGAGGTCAGGAGCTTGTATTTTCCTCGAGTCACCTTGAAACTGATGCTTCTCCTGGGGAGAGAGCTTCGAAGGGTCCTCCAGGCCACCCTCCCCAGCAGAGCATGTTAAAGGGGTCAGCTGGATGGGGCTCATGTGCAAATCATTAAGACCATAGGCGCAAGACCTGAGGCCGTTTCCAGAGCTGGATGTGGATTGGGAAATTAGCAGGGCTTCTTACTAATTGACCCATTTAATCCCTGGTGAAGTTCAATGTCAGTGTCATTTTTGGACTTATGAGTGTCATAAGGCTGGTTGCCTTTTGATGATAATGATAATGCGTAAACATTAGACCCACATTCTATTACTGAATCTCTGGTAATTGTAATAATAGCCAGCATTTACTGAGTATCCACTATATTCCAAGTCCGTTAGTTATGTGTCCCCATGCCCCTGCCTGAAAAGAGGTATCATTATCCCTTTTTTAACTAGAAAAAATAAAATCACAGAGGTTTAGGAAAATTAAATTGTTTGCTCAACGTTACCCAGCGGCAAGGTCAGCCTTTGAACCCACATCAGCCCCACTCTCAGGCCTATGCTATTTGCCCTACCAGGCTTCTGTTAAGGACCGGAAGAGTCAAAACAACAAAATATGACGTAGAGCTTGTTCTCAAGATGTTAACGAAAGTATCAGGAAAAAGAGATGTATAGCTGAGTGTGCATGTGCAGGCTCTGGAGTGTGATTTATTAAATGATGAATTTGGCCAAGTTACTCATCTTCCCTAAGTCTCAGTTTCCTGATCTGTAAAAGGGACATCATAACATTACCTGCTTGCTAGGCGAGCAGTGAGTATTGAGTGAGAAACTCCTTTAAGGGCTCTATTGCATAAGAATAAACACCAAGAAGCCTCACTGGACCACACTCCAGCTCCTGCCAGCATCTCCACTTATCTCAATACCCTGCACATTCCAGCCACACCAGCCCTTCACTTCTTTGAAGGAGCCCTGCTCCCTCTTGCCTCAAGGCCTTTGTTTCCATGATTTCATCTGCCTGCAACACTCTTCCCTTTTCCTCTCAAATATTGCATTTACAGGAAAATCTTCCTTTCCTGATATCCAGGTTGGATAAATCCCCCAAGCTCTGCTAACTCCCTATAATTTTTCTTCATAGCCCTTATCATAGTTTTTATAAATTTGTGAGATGATTTAATGCACATTTTTTCCCAACTAGACTAAACTTATAATGGCTGGCCTTCTGTCTGTTTTTCTCATGACTGCATCCCTAACATGTGACACCGTGCTTGGTACACAGCAGTGTTGTATATGCGTCTGTTGAATGAATGAATGAATGAATGAATAAAAACCACTCGCTGTGTCTGGCACAGAGAAAGCATTCAATAAATATAAGGTATTGTTGCTATTGTTATATAATTCTCCAAGAATCAGTTCAAAAGTTGTATAAAAACACCGGTTGACAATGCAAGTGATAGCATGAGGTGGTGTATATATATCGGTGTATCAGCCAAAACTCAGTGGCTCAAAATAATGTGCATTTATTTAAAATAATGACCTGCAGGCCAGCTGAGTGGTTCTGGTGCCATTCATGTACTCGTTGGCTAATGGTTTTGTTGATCTTGGCTGAGCTGTCACATGGAGGGGAGTCAGCCATCAGGGATGGCCTGGAGGGGGACAACTCAATCCTGCACAAACGTGTTCATCCTCCAGCTTGCTGGTCTGGGTATGTTCTCACGGTGAAACCAAGCTGTCCTCTGCTCCAGCTCTTGAACCCCTTGCATTGACTTTAGGGAAGGGCTAGCACAAGGGAGGAAGAGGAAATGAGGTTGGAAACAGTAGCTTTCTTTTCTTATATTTGTGTCTTAAGTCTGTTTTCTGGCTGCCGCTAACTGCAAGCTACTAATGATAAATGAGAGAATAAATTGTGATATCTTAGAGAAGTGAAGCCATATGCTCTGATTTTCCTGGTAGCATTTTTCCTCTGGGCAGCAACTCCTCCCCCCCCGCCCCACCTTGAATTATCTGGGGGCCATGAAACTAGAGAGCAGAAATAGTGCTTTTGAGCTTCTGAAAGTCAGAGACGTGACAGATACCTGGGTTTTAATGAAAATCTGGAGGGTCGAATCGTCAGGCCTGTGTCAATGGGCAGTGGCCTCTTGGAGTTCACTCTCTACTCAAGTTCAGCTATTGTGTTGCCCTTGACAGATTGCAAGCTCCTTGATAGCTTGTCATCGATTCACTTTGAAGTCTCCTCTTTCTATCCTTCTGCCTGTCTTGTCTTCCTTTCCTTCCTTCCTCCCTATTTTTCTTTCTTTTCCCTTCAAACAGTCATTCCTCAGGCAATGGTTAAGAAGTTTCTGTTTTTTTTGTTGCTGAGAATTTTGCCGCTCTACTCTCTACACAAAGTTCTTTCCCCACAGCATTCCCCAATGAATCCTCATGTTCTGGGAACATATACTCCACAGCTTTGGACTTATTTCACTAAGGCAAGGTGGAGAATCGTCAATCCTTGTATACCAGTTAACGACCCAAAGCTAGTTACTATGGGAATAAATGTTAAATAGAACAATCTGTTGTATTTCTTGTCAGAAATCTATTCCCATATCTAAATATTTGACAGATTCTTCCATACGTTATAGCAAAATTTATAAAATACCAGACTTCAAAGAACTCTGATTTTTAAAAATGAAGAAATTGAAGTTCCAAAAGATAGCAGGTGTTTAAAAATGATTAAAAGATTTATATAATTCACAAGTGTATTTCAATGTCATACCAGGGAGCCAGGCTTAGCCAACACTTTCATGTTTTTGACACTTCTCACTGAGGTTAGTCATTTTCGGGGATGGTAATGATGAAGGTAATCTGTCTTGTTCCTGACTCAACGTGGGTAGTGGCCAAGACAGGTGATCTTTTATCTCAAGCATCCCAGTGACTTCTTTTCCCACATCAAGCTCTGGCTACTTCACTGAGCAAATATGCAAAACACTGATGTTTTTAATCCTTGGAAAAACAATAGAGACACCCACATTACATCACAGAAATATCTGGATTGACAACCTCCATTGGAAGAACATATTCTAGATTGAGTGATGGAAAATCCAGTTGCTACAGAAAACAGTAATTTAAATGTATCTTTTAAGCTTGCAATAAACCTCTTTTGAATTACTCATTTTAAATTGTGAATATCATTTCTAAATTAGACTTCGCTGAACTCTCTAAAAGTGTAGAGTGGTCTTACCCAGAAAGTAAATTATGCTTCTTAATTGAGCCTTTAGAGACTGTGAATTCATTAACTAAAGATTTATTTTCTAGCAACTATCCAGAGTAGTGTTCCCTACAAAGTAAAGTTTACATTTGTTTTGAAACGTATAGAAATGCAGTTACCACAATAGCATCAATCAAACAAGAAATAATTCTTGAATTATTGGATTAAGTCAGGCATTTCTGGTTTATGAATAATGAGGAGACACCTCCCCTCACAAAGTTCACAGTAAATTTTCTGTAAAGTCCCAGATCGTCTGCTCTCAAAGACCCCACAATAACCAAATACGGTTATCATGTTTATTGCATCTTTATTGCACTGACTATTACTATTTTTTTGTGTTAATTAGATTCATTATAATTGACATACTGGTTAGATGGGCAAGATTTATTAAATCACCAAATGACTGAGAAACTGAGTTGTGAAGACAGATGAAATAAGTAGCTGATTCTTTACGTAAGTTCAGCTGACTGATTCCACTCAGCCAAATAGCCCACTCCAGAAACATCTAGGTGAGACATTGGGGAAAGGGGAACCTGCTCTGGTACATAGCCCCAACTTTGAACTGTGGGCCATGACTCATTCCTTGAGTGTCAGTCTATGTATTCTTACTCTTCTAAAGCCCAACCATATTTTTTCTTGCTGGAACAGAGATGATTTCCTTGGCTCTTTTCACCACCTTCTTCCCTGCCCCAGCTCCCTCGGGCCTCTCCCCTGCAGTAATGCACGTCATTGTCCCACCCAGTCCATAGGACTGTCACACATGTAGTTTATCTCTTTCTTGTGATTTCTTCATCCTTTTGCCCAGGGACTGTAGCACTAGTTGAGACCTTAATGCCTAGAACAGTCTGTAGCAATGGCAACTAGTCAGGAGCCTGGGACTGCAATTATATCACTCTCTTAGATCCCGAGCACTGTCCAGTGTTATTTCTCCCTGAACTCTTTAAAGACACTATTTGCAATTACCATCTAATGGACAGTACTGAATTTTCTACTCCCCATGACTGATCTTCCTGTATACTTTCTTCCACTTCTTCCAGCTGGGCCTTCATCCAGCGTCTATTCTGTCCTAATTACAGATCAAGGTGGGCTCTCATTTTGCTTATTTGGCTACAGCTAACAGGCTCTTGCCAGGACACTCTGTGGATCACGCTAGAAAGGCCATGAATTAGAGCATTGCAAATATCCTTTAATGTGCTATGATTAAATGGTAAACACATGTTTGTTGTTAATTACACCAAACTAACTTTTATCATTTGAAAGTCAATAAAGTCCCATGACATAGCTGTTATGTCAACTGACATTCCAATAGCATTTATTCTGGGATTGAATTCAATCTGGATGGTCGCTCAATTTCTTAAATTAATGGTGAGTTGATCTGGTAACTTATTGACTTCACAATTTTATGATGTTTTAAATTAGTTCATGAATATGTGGATATGAAGGGAGAATTGATGGAAAATATATTATTGTAAAGATTATCCTAGTGAATATCTTTTCTTTTTTTGAGCTATACAACATGATTATAAAAGAACTGTAAGACCCAGACAAGATCACAGGTTAGTACGTATCCAATCTCAAAATGAGATTTTGAGAAGTTAAACTTCTAGGGTCATATACTTTGTATCAGTTGCCAAGCTTGGATCAGACCATAACAGCTATTTGACAATGGAGTGAAAATAAATTTCAAATTTGATTAACTTGCTAATAATCTTTGATATTTTAGAGACATCAACCTGATTGTCTAGCCTAATGAAGATACACTTTGCAGAATATACTACATGAGAGTAAAAGTCAACAGTACCTATGATAAAACCAGAAATGCAGGTGAATACCAAGGTGTGGGGCAAACTGATTATTTGCCAATGTCATCATAGAATGCTTCTGTGAAGGAAAGAGGCAAAATTTCAGATCCCTTGTCTTCTAGTACAATCCTTTGAGATTAAAGACATGCATTTTTAAGAGGAGTGCTTAAAGCATTGCTTTGCTTTATTTTCAAAAAGATAAATTAATAACTCGTATCCCCACCCAATGAGACACACACACTCACAGTGATTTGATATGCACGTACCTCTATCCCATCCATTTAAGTAAAGAACCAGCCACACATTGTTACACCTGTCGTCTGTCCATTAGTGAATCATCACTGCATTAAGAAGCTTTCAATACCCAATCTTTCTAATGTTGTTAGACAACCTTGACCTTCAATTTCTTGCAGTGTGAATAATATTGCATCATATCTGCACAGAACAGTGTAATCATCTTTTCTACTCGTGGCACTAAGACAGTCAACAGTATTTGATACAATCAGCATGTGTCTTGATACGGAAGGCACATGGTGACAAGCCTAACTGAATGTAGTTATTCGGCTGTCATGAAATGCACCTTATGGTGATAAACTTCCACCATAAAATTGGAAGACTATCACATAAACATGTTTCACGAAGAAATACACTAGCAGAATTCACTGCTGGGTTATTGTTGGAAAACAGTGTTCTATTTATTGTGCTGTGATTCTTACAGTATGTGTCAGTGTTTGGTTGCTCATTACGTTTTACAGTGAAGTAATTACTGGGCAGCGATTTCTTTATTCTGGACAACAATTCTATCTAATTAGTGAACAATAAATTGAAGTGTTTAGATTAGAGAAATTTGAATGGACATAGCAGGACAGGCTGATTTTCAGTGTGTAGAAGCATTGAGTTGTTTGAATTTAGGCTCCCACACTACATGCACATTTAAAAAAATTAATGGTAAATTATTTTTTCCTGTTCACCAGCTCTTCTTTTACCTTAGTCTCTGCTTTCTATGTTTCTCTTTCTCTAGTATCATTCCATTATTAATTAATAAAATAATATATTAATGATGTTGATGAAGTATCTGAGATATACTGTTGAGGCTAGGGCTATAATCATCAAATGTGCTTACATAGCCCCTAAACTGATATATACAACTTATTTAGACATTTATCCTTAAATTTTATTATGACCCTTGGAATAATGCTTGTATTCTAGTGCCTGCTCTCCAGCTATGAAGAATACAAGAAGGAGCTGCTCATGGAATCTGCATTCTAGGAAACCAGCCTCACTGGTTTTGCTGAGGAAGCTTCTTAAGATCTTATACCCCCCCTCCTCACAGAGCTATAAACTGTCTCTATTATCTGTCACAATCTTTATCACATATCCTGGATGTCCAGTCTATATGTTTTGTAGATTTGTGCCTTGAAAAATAGCCACAACCACCTCAAAGTCCATGCGTAGTAATGACAAATAAGTATTTTTTAAAGAGAAAATTTAAAAAAGAGAAAATCATAGCCAGATACATATGAAGACAAATAACTTGGGAAGCTATAGGAACCAGACCCAGCCTTAGCCCCGGTGCCTGGCCGTGCTGCCTGCTGGCAGTGTAACTGGGTCTTCAGAATCCCCAGTAACCTCTCAGATAGTCACCCAAGATGCCGATGTAAGATCTGGTTCTTTGGGTCTGAGGGTACAGGTGAAGAGATTTTCAAAACTGTTAGTGGGAAGAGTAAGGCTGGAATGGAGGTGAGGAATAAGGAAAATAAGAGAATGGAAAAGAACATAGCAGGCAATTAATAATCAAAAGAACACCAGTGTAGCAATACTAACTCAGACAAAAATAGATTTTAAAGCAAAACAATTGCTATATATAAAAAGCAACACAAATCATAATAAAAAGAGCAATCCACCAAAAATGTATTATAGTCATATATATGAACCTAACAACACAGCCTCGACATATGTAAAGCAAAGAATGAAATGGTTACATGGAGAAAATGAAAAAAATTGCAATCATTGTGGGAGATTTTAACTCCTGCCTATTGGAAACAGGCTAGAAGGAATTTGTAAAGATATAGACAAACTGTAGAGATCTTTTTAAATATTGAGAATTAACTTAAACGGACAACCACTATTCAGCTTCCGAGTTTGGTTGCCAGAAGGAAATGCAGGCCCAGTGTTGCTGGAACATCAGACCTTGCAAGAGAAGTTTAGAGTCAGGATTTTTAGGTAAGATCTTATTCAAAGTGTGAGAGTTTAAGACTCTGTCATCATAATCACACAGTCCGGGCCACACAAACCAGGGCCTCAGGCAGAGTCAGTGTCTGAGTGGCCTCAGATTTCTTGAGGTCAGAATCTCTCTCTGTTTCTCCTTGGCTATGTCTTCGATGGTGTTTGAGGATTAAATGAGAAAATCGTTCAGTGAATGTTTATGAATGCACGAATTAGTGATTTATTCTTGGAAATTCTCTCACTGAATGCTTTATACATATGCAAATGGTAGAAGTTTCTGGTAGTGCAGGGGAGAAGAGTGATAATGTACTTTCTCTCTTTCCCTCATCAGTCCCAGCCCTTCCTAAAATGTGGAGTGAATCTCATTCTTTTCTGCTTCTCCAGTTCCCAGCTTATTAATACATGGATGGTGAATGAGAAACTAAAGAAATGGAATGACTGTCTATGTTTGTAATTCTTCTTTATAATTATCGTAACTCTATTGGCAAACATTCATTCATCATTTGTCACATATCAGACACTGTGCCTGCTTTTTACATGTAATTTATTAAGTCCCACAACAGCTAAAATTATGCCCATTTTACAGATGAGTAAATCTAGGCTAAGAACAAGGGAAAGGTTAAACAAGTCATTGAAACTCTCATACTTGTAAGTGGTGGAGCCAGGATGGGAGCTTTGCTCATAAAAGCCTTATAATACATCACGTGTTTCATAAAGACTTTTCCAGTTAAAGCGAAGGGAAATGCTGACTGCAGCAAACGTGAAAATTATAATCCTCTCTTGGCAATCTCAACTACTTAACTGACACTTTCAGTAAGACTTCCTCATTCACTCAAAATTCAGCAAATATTTACTGAGCACGGACTGTAAGTCTGGCACTGTGCTAGGCACTGGGGATCTAGCGGTGAAAAAGACAGAAAGTTCCTGCCTTTGTGGAGTTCATATTCTAGGGGGAGAAACAATTTAAAAGATTTGAATAATGAATATGAAACAAATATGAAAATAAACAAACACATATATAATTTTAAGTACTTATAAGAGCTACAAACAACATAAGCCAAGGTCAAAGAATAGAGAATGATGGGATGATTTTTCAGCCAGGATAGTAAGGGAAGTCTTTCCTGGGAGTACGTGATTCTTGGGACTATCAGGAGAGAGAGAAGAGCAGAGGCAAAAGCATAGGAAGGAGCCTGTTTATTGGTTCAAGAACTAGGAAGTTAGAGGTGAGTGCGCAATGAA
Source organism: Equus przewalskii (assembly GCF_037783145.1). Lineage (NCBI taxonomy): Eukaryota > Metazoa > Chordata > Mammalia > Perissodactyla > Equidae > Equus > Equus przewalskii. Next base: position 59,875,566 of record NC_091845.1, on the reverse strand, counting down.
GAGAACGGGAAGATGGAGTCAGGAAAGTGGGCAGGGGCCAGATCCTGTAGGATCTTTTAGGCCAGACAAAGGACTTAGGATCTGTGTTTCAGTGTGATGGCAAGTCACTGAAGGGTTGAGGGCAGGGAAATGATATGATCTGACACATATTTTAAAATGACCACTCTGGCTACAATGTGGAAATACAGCTAGGGGGCTAACATGGGGTTCTTTGCAGTTTGGGCTGGCCCCCTACATTGCTTTTTCTGCCAGTGACCAACTGCTGTTTTAGCAGACATCTTTCGTGAACTCATTTGGTATCAGGTAGACAAAGGCAGAGACTTCAGTAGATGATGATTCAGTGTCATGGCTGCTCTCTCCATACATTGCCAGTTTTTACTTTGAGATGCTGTTTCCCGCCAGAAACTTAGAATGTGAGTCTGACTTAGACTAAGCAGATAAGGTGGTATACCAGAATATGCCCTGACTTTGGAGCCAGACAGGACAAATTTGAAACCCAAGACAAATTTGAGTTTAAATCCAAAATCAGTTCTGCTAGTTTTATGACCTTGGACAAATTTTTTCTTGAGTATCAGTTTGCTTATGTGTAAAATGGAGATAATAATTTTTGCATACCTGTTGGCCTGAGCCTTAAATAAAATCAGTATACAGAGAACTTGGCATATAGCAGGCACACAATGAGTGATAGCTACTGCTATTCTCTTTAGGAGGAAATCTGTTTCCCACAGTGGTGGGCTGGGGTTGGGGTGGGAGGGCACTTTGTTATTAACATTGGTTCTAGATTGGTTTTAGAATTGTGGGAACAAGGATTGCAAGCCTTCTGCAAATTGTCTCCCTCACTAGCCTGTTTAGATTTACTTTTCCATTCTTGAAATGTCTGTCCTTATCCCTTTCAAAGGTGTAACACTTAAGGCTAGAGAATTACTTCTAGAACACTGTTGAAACGAACACAGTCTTTCTGAGGGTAGACCTCTGTCATTAACACATAAGTATGAATTGACTTTCATAGCGGCATGTTAGGGGCACAGAATGCAGCCTTTTGAAGATACCACCCTGTGCCTTGTGAAATCCTAGAATATTGCAATTAATGCACTTGCAAGAGATCATCTTGTATCTACGACTCCTCAACCTGTTGGGGTGAAAAACATTTGGGACAATATGTTGAGATCAACACATTTTCCTAGGAAAGCTCTCTTGGACGCTTAGACACAATGTAATTCCTGTATAATTTCAGGTTGTCTGTAGTCCTCATGTCTATACACAGGCCTCATATTAAGAACCCACAACTTTCTTAGGGTTTGTTTTCTGATTGAGAGAGGAAACTGAGTCCTAGAGTGGTAGACACAATTTGGATGTCTAATTGCAGATTGGATTTCTCAGGAAGGAGACTTTGAGGAGGAGACCAGTGAGCAGGATGTTTATCCGGGAGTGCTCTGGGGATCAATACCTGTGTGGGGGAGAGGAAGGAAGCATAACTGCGCAAAGGGAGAAGTTGAGCTGCAATGCATTCTTAACAAAGGCCACAGCTGACCCCGTGGAGACCTCGAGAGGTGAAATGGCCTTTGTGAGTTGTTCCAAGTTGGGGCAAGAGGGCCAGCCAGGCTTCTTCATTGACCGGTCATTGGATGTGGACTTCCCTGGATAAAGCAGTGATCTTCAACTGAGGCAATCCTTGAAAGAGTTGACAGCTGAGGCTATCTGCCAGGATTACCCTCCAGAAACTGAGGGGATGAGTCGTCCAGTCCTGGAGGGAGAATCTGGGTAGCACGTCACAGCATCCACCATATGAGGTGACTTGCCCAAGGTCACATATTGTTTGGCAGAACAGCTGGGATTTCAACCCAGTCTCCAGACTCCTAGTTCAGTGCTCTTTCCATTCCCACTTTGCCTCTCTGTCCATTGCTCCATTGCTTCATCCCACTGTCAAAATTTCAAAGCCCTTTTACTGTCGTCCTTTGGAACAACTCTACCCCAGCACGCTAGTAAGGAGCAGTTTCTTGTATATTGTCTAAGCCCCTTTGTGTGGATTGTTAAACGTCCTGCTGTTCTCGTGAAAGACCAAATAGCACCTGCAATTGGAAAAAAAGGAACCTAATATTAAATTCCATTACTCAGCTCAGTAGCACCACAGACACAGAAAAGGTTCAAAAAGGGGCAATGAAAAAGAATTGAGTCATAACAGAAGTATATAGAGTAATGAGTTTAATTTCCCAAATTCTCAATTTCCACCCTCAGTTCCAAGCATGTTTCTTTTGATGTAATTTAGCCATAATTTCAGGGTAGCATTATAGTGTATTGACTACGAACTAATTAGTGTGTTCAAGTCTTTAATGTGTCTGATTTGTGAATGGCAACTTCTGGGGTTTTTCTTTTTCTATGTAATTTGACCAAAGCTAAACCATCGTCTAAAATGCTATGCTCAAAGATAAAGTCCTTTGCTGCCAAGGGAGGTCCCACAGATTTCTGATGGCAGCTAGGAAGCAAAATGAATGCATATTCCTCCCTGTTTTTTTGTCTACCAGAGTCAGTTCTTAAGAAGAGCCCTGTTGTCTAGCTGGGATAGAGACCGGACTAGGCCACGATCATGCCCTTCTTATCAGCATCTGGTCTACTTTCCTACCTGGTTTTCTTGGGCACCCTAAAGAGTGGTTCCTCCACATCAAAATAAGAGGTATCACAAATAATGGCCTCTGCACTACAGAAGACTATATTATCAGAAAGAGTCAGTATGCATTTTCTGTTAAAGACTGCAGTAGACATTACCAGGGTTCCCCAATATATGGATCTCTTCTTCTCAGTGTTCTTCTAGGTGGATGGGGCCATGTAACTATTTCTGACCAGTGAAATATTAGCAGAAGTGATGCATCTCATTTCCTGGCTGAGTCAGTAACAATCCTGTATATTATTCTCATCTCACTCTTCCCCTGCTCTGGTAATGGTAAAGGAGGCCTTGTGTTGGGATAATGAAAATCCCTTCCTGCCCACAAAAAAAGAGGAAGCTGCCTTGATCCTTGAGTCATCATTTGGAGAATGGCTTTCCTAGGGAGTCATCCAGACCCAACCCACAGAGGACTTTGAATGAGTGAAAAATAAATCTTCGCCTTGTAAAGCTGCTGAGATTTTTGTTGTTATTGCAGCATAGCCTAGAATATACTAACTAAAATAAGAGCTTCCTCTTCTCCCTCATCTTATCCCAGCACTGAATACTTACCTAGGAAGTCTGCATATACCTAAATTCTTTCTCTCTGGTCTCTAACAGCCCAATAAACTGTGCCATTGTGTTCTGAAAGTACAGACTTGGATTAAAGTCTTCATTGCACTGCTGGCTTATGAAGTAGGAGAATATTTCCTCACCTTTGTAAACGCTGAACTTAGTATAAGCCTAGACTATTATAAACATTCAATAAAAGTTTGTTGGACAATGAATTGATGACTGGATGTCTCTTTTGGAGACAGCGTGCATGTGTTTTGCACTCAGGAATTTTCTAGTTCTTTTTTTTTTTATCCACCACAGTTTTAATGTACCCTTCTTTGAGTCTTTTGCAGAGAGGGCAAGAGAGGACATGAACATGTCTTCTATGAGCACAGGCTTTAGAATCTTCATTCTCTCTCATCATTTACTCTCTCTGTGATCTTGGGCAAGTTACTAAGCCTCCTTAAACCTCATTTTTCTCATTTGGACAAATGGGAGCTAATTGGACGTGCTTCACAGGGTTGACATAAAGATTTCAGGAGATAATGCATATAAACAGCTTAGCGTGATGCCTTGCACAAAATATATGGCATATAACAAATACAATCTATTGAATCTATCTGACGTTTCCTTCCCTTTAGGTTTCTTTCTCTACCATTTCTCTGACCCTGACTTCCAACTACCACCTGGTGTCCCCTCACTACCCAGAGATTGTCTCACTATCTGGCGACATCTCATCTAATCTCACCTTCTTTAGACAGTGGCCTGTGCAACAAGTCCACTTTCTTCCTTTTAAAAACTGTAGATAGTTGTTGGGTTAAATGGGGCTAATAATCTAAATTTCTACTACTGCTACTAATTGAATTAACATGTCAAGAACTAATCTTATATTCCTTTAGGAGGGCATAAATTTTAAGAAAGGTACCTGGAACTCCAGGGCATCTAAAATGCAAAGATGCTTCTATGATGGCAATCCCAGACCAGAGAGACTGGCTTTGGGGAAGATTGGGGACAATTAGCACTGGAAATTCTCAGTCCTTATTTGAGTCACACTGTATAGGTGGTCATTGATTTTGCTTATGGCTGGAGCTGGTCCTGAGTTCAGCAGTCCCTACCATAACCATATCTAGATGTATTTGAGGTAGAGGGGCTATCGTTTTTGCATACATTTTAAAATTTTCTTTGCATAATTGGCCTATATATTGATACTGTCCATTCTCAGATAATTGTCAAATTAAGCATTTATTATTGCTACTTTTCAGCATGTCGTTTTTTAAAAATTCATTCACGGCATCCACATACTGTCATTGATTCAGATTCTCAAAACCTTAATAGAACCTAAAGCAGGGAAGTTACAAGTTACTGGAGTCCTTAGAGCCAGTAAATCTTTATTACACTTATACATGTACCCAGTAAGGCTGATGTCCCTTCCTTCAACAGAAACAAAGGAAATTTCACTGTTCCAAGCTCACTTCAATCCTCCATGTAACCCCCTAGGCTAGATGTCTTCTGTGTGCCCCATGAAGTCAATCTCTGCCTCCTCCATCCTGCATTGTGACCTTCGAGGCTGGCCCACATGGACAGCACCAACCAATTCCCTTGCCTCTGGCTACAAGTTCAGTCAATGGGAAACACATGCAGGATTTGGGACAGTGAGAGAGGGTGAGGCTGGAATATTTCTTTCCCTAAGTGCCTCCTTGTTGAGTGGCTGCGGGTTGATTTTGTCCCTCGATGGAAGGCCGTAGCTACTGTTCGGTGGTCAGTTCCATTTAACCACCTCTCTGGGTTTCTGTAAGCACTACATTTCCTTATCCTTTCAGGTCTGAGATGCTAATGGCTCCCCCACTGCAGGGAGTACCATGCTTCTACACCATCCAACCTGGTTTCCCTAAATCCTCTGTATACCTTTGTAAATTGTAAATTTTACTTAAATTCTTCTCAAATATCCCATTGTTTCCTGCCAGGACACTGATGTACATCAACCAATCTGTTTTCTTTTTGGGGCCTGGTACTGCATTGCCCAGAGAAACCTCTCAGATGGCCATAATTTTTTCCTTCTGATATCACGGAATCACCTCCACATTTAAAATTCTTGCACCAAATTGAGTGATTTTTCCTTATTTTATGACATTGTACTGTCTTTGTTTTTCTATTAAGAAAGGGTTATCAGTACAAGAATTTTCAGCTTATCCTAGGTCCAGGGGTGGAGGCAGGCTTCCAGAAAGTATGACAAATGCACAAGCATGTCAAGTTGTGACAGTCTCAATGGGCTGAGATTTCAAAAATCTTATGAAGGGGAGACTTTGAAGTGCCTTATTCAAAGGCTGCCAAAGCTTTTATCATCAGAGAAAGAGATTCTAATGTGGCCTGATAATTAGCGTAGAGTGGGGGCCTTCACCTCCTCTGAGGAATGAGAAGCCATGCCTGGAATGTTCCCTGAACCCAAATGTGGTTGCACAAAGAGCCTAGGTCTCATTCCTGAAATTTATAACCATATCAGCCATAGTTTTATGAGATACGGCATCATTTTTTAAAAAGGCTTGAACTCTTATAGAGCTATTCAAATAACTGTTGAGTCATTTGAACTGAAATAGGAGTTAGTTCAAAGTGGCAGTTCATAAATTCGAGGTGCTGTTGTTTCAAGGAGAGGGCATAAATGCCAAGCAAAGAATGTGATGCACTAGTTTGCTAACTTATTGTTATGCTCATGACTATAGAGGAGTGGAGGACCAGTCAGGCAGAATTTGACTTTCAATTTGACTTCAGAGTGTAATGAGAGGCCACCAGCCCTTCATTTATTTGTTTATTCATTTATTCATTCAACATATTTTTTTAGCTCAAGTTACATACAAGGGGGGAACGTGAGTAAATAACATGGCAGGCCTTTAAGAATTTCTAGTTTAATGTGGAAGGCCTGCAAACACAGGCTCATGATAATAGTATGCTAAGTGCTTTGTGGCAGAAGAAGCAGAGAACCATGGAGCACAGAGAAAAAGGTCTTGGCTGTGGGCCTCGGGAGTATGGCTGTGGCAAAATCAGGTAAAAATTTGTCTGAGGAAGGAATGTGCGAACTATTCCTTAAAGGACAAGTTGTAGAGTCTTCTATGGGCAAGGACAGGGAAGAACTGCCCAGCAGAGAGTGCAGGGAGCTTTGCTGTTTGAGGCAGCAGAAGCAATCCAGAGACCTTCAGGAGATTCCATAGGGTTGGAACATGATGTTAGTGGGGTGGGAGTTATGGCAGAAGGCAATGCCTGGATGTGGCAGGCATTGAACATTAAGGGATCTGGCTTTACTCCAAAGGGTGATGGCCTCATGCTTTCTCCAGGCATTCTTACCTGGGGAAATGGTGGAACTGCAGATTACTGGGCCCTACTCCTTGACATTTGGATTCAGGAGACCTGGGATGGGATTAAGAACCTGCATTTTAAAAAACAACCCAGGGACCATGTTTTGAGAAATACTGCCACAGGAGATGGAAGACCCTGGAAGTGAGTTAAATGAAGGGTGCCCCAAATAGCCTGTCTATATAGACAACCATTTGCCCTCCTTTGCACTTTTCTGTACTATTATTTGATTTGACCCTCCTTCTGTGAGAATTAAGGCAAGTTGAAGGGGACTGCTGAAACATCTATTGTTGAGGTGTTGCAGTGGATATGTGACCCCCTCCAGTTGGTCACCTGAGAGCTTCTGCACGTTGCTGTTTATACAACTGATGGAGATCCCAAGCAACTCCAAAGTGTGATTGAATAGATTAGCAATATCAAGTGCAGTATGCAATGGGACAATAAAATGGTTTACATAAAGAATAAAAACCAGCTGAAAGGGAGTAGCTCTTACCTGGAGACCTGGATGCCTAGTTAGGAAAGATGAGCTTTGAGGAGCTTTAAATTTCCTGGTAACACAGGAAAAAATAGAAAGTATGTTGAATTACACATTTTGTATTGTTTAAGAAAAGGACTATTCATTTGTTGGAAACAAATATTTTCCTGTCTTAAGTTCAAGGAGGGCTTTGTATAAATGGTCAAGGTCAATTATAGTCCTGTAAAAAAGTAGAAAACCCACCCTGTTATAAGAAAGTAACTTATTTTTTTAATCCTCAGATGCCTGAGTGGGGAAGGATCAGGAAGTTTGTAATTGCACCTAAATAATTTTTGGTGGTGGTACAAAAATGAGCCTGGAGAAAGTACAGTGTTCTGGTTTCTACTTAGGATTGCACATACACAGGGCTTTCCATTTGTTCTTACAAATAACGTTATATCTTTGTTGTGATTATAAATGGAGTTGTTCAAAACCCTGCTTCTAAGAAACAGTCAAAGCAGTTGATAGTAGTAAAGATCAAAGATCAAAGATGTCTGGCTATCTTTGGCCCAATAAAATTTAATGTCTAATACGTAATACAAGTGACCCATAAGAGCAGGGGATATGGGCATAGAATAAAAAGCACACATTTTGGACTGAAAAAGGAACAAAAAGAAAAAGAAAAATGCATTGAAGATAGGAGAGAGACAGAGAAAAAGATGTAAAGAAATTTTTATGAGTAAAATTCTTGTATTATAATAAGCAAGCATTGAACAACTGCACAGAGATATCTGTGAACCACTGTGATAGAGAATGAGGTGAATGCATAGAATATTGACCTGGGAATGTAGGGAACCACGTTGGTATTTGTGTTGCCTTTGCTGTGTGTGAACCTAGTTTGAACTCTGTATATATCAGTTTCATCACTCATAAGATAAAGGAATTAGTCACAATAGGTCAGGGATCAGCAGCTACAGTCCAGGAGCTAAATACAGTCTGCCACCTATTTTTATGAATAAAATTTTACTGGAATGCGGCCATACTGCTCATTCATTTTTATAATGTCTATGGCTGCTTTCATGCTACAATGACAAAGTTGAGTAGTCGCAACAGAGAATATGTGGCTCGTAAAGCCTAAAATATTTATTATCTGGTCATTTACAGATAATGAATGACACTCCCTGCAGTGGATTATTATATGAATTAGTGAGAATATCAGTTGTGTGTCTGTAAAAGTGGGACAAAAATTAACAATGGCTAAGAAAATGCAGGCATGCCTCAGAGATACTGCAAGTTCGGTTCCAGACTGTCGTAATAAAGCGAATATTGCAAAAAAGCAAGTCACACAAATTTTTTTGATCTCCCAGTGCATAGAAAAGTTACGTCTAGGGGCCAGCTTGGTGGCATAGTGGTTAAGTTCGCATATTCTGCTTTGGCGGCCCTGGGTTCACAGGTTCAGATCCTGGGTGTGGACCTAGCCCTGCTCATCAAGCCATGCTGTGGCAGAATCCTACAGAAAATAGAGGAAGATTGGCACAGATGTTAGCTCAGTGACATCTTCCTCAAACAAAAAGAGGAAGATTGGCAACAGATGTTAGCTCACAGCCAATCTTCCTTATGCACACACATAAAAGTTACATTTACACTATACTGTAGTCTATTAAGTATGCAATAGCATTATGTCTGAAAAAGCAATGTATATACCTTAATTAAAAATACCTTATTGCTGGGGCCAGCCTGGTGGTGCAGCAGTTAAGTTTGCACGTTCTGCTTTGGCGGCCCAGGGTTTGCCAGTTCAGATCTCGGGTGGGGACCCATGCACCACTTGTCAAGCCATGCTGTGGCAGGCATCTCATATATAAAGTAGAGGAAGATGGACATGGATGTTAGCTTAGGGCCAGTATTCCTCAGCAAAAAAGAGGAGGATTGGCAGCAGATGTTAGCTGAGGACTAATCTTCCTCAAAAAAAAAAAAAGAACTTTATTGCTAAAAAATGCTAGCCATCATCTGAGCCTTCAGCGAGTCATAATCTTTTTGCTGGTAGAGGGTCTTGCCTCTATGTTGATGGCTGCTGACTGATCAGGATGGTGGTTGCTGAAGGTTGGGGTGGTTATGGCAATTTCTTAAAATAAGACAACAATGAAGTTTGCCGCATCAATTGGCTCTTCCTTTCACAAACGATTTCTCTGTAGCACGAGATGCTGTTTGATAGCATTTTACCCACAGTAGAACTTCTTTCAACATTGGAGTCAATCCTCTCAAGCCCTGCTGCTGCTTTATCAAAGAAGTTTATGTCACATCCTAAACCCTTTCTTGTCATTTCAACAATCTTCGCAGCATCTTGGCCAGGAGTGATTTCCATCTCAGGAAACCACTATCTTTGCCCATTGGTAAGAAGTAATTCCTCATCGGTTAACGTTTATCATGAGGTTGCAGCAATTCAGTCACATCTTCAGGCCCCACTTCTAACTCTAGTTCTCTTGCTATTTCCCCCACATCTGCGGTTACTTCTGCTACTGAAGTCTTGAACCCTCAAAGTCATCCGTGAGGGTTAGAAGCAACTTCTTCCTAAGTCCTGCTAATGTTGGATTTGACCTCTTCCTGGGAATCACAAATGTTCTTCCTAGCATCTAGAACGGTAAATCCTTTCCAAAAGGTTTTCAAGTGACTGTGCCCATCTCCATGAGGGGAATCACTACCTATGGCAGCTATAATCTTTTGAAATATATTTCTTAAGTGATAAGACTTGAAAGTCAAAACTACTCGTTGATCCATAGGCTGCAGAATGGCTGTTGTGTTAGCAGGCGTGAAAACGTTAACCTCATCGTCCATCTCCACCAGAGTTCTTGGGTGACCAGGTGCATTGTTAATGAGCGGTAATATTTTGAAAGGAATCTTTTTTTTTCGAGCAGTAGCTATCAAGAGTGGGCTTAAAATATTTAGTAAACTGTGTTGTAAACAGACGTGTTGTCATTCAGGCTTTGCTTTTTTCATTTATAGAGCACAGGCAGAGTAAATTTAGCATAATTCTTAAAGGCCCTACAATTTCTTTTTTTTTTTCTTAAAGATTGGCACCTGAGTTAACATCGCTCACCAATCCTTTTTTTTTTTTTTTTCCTTCTCTTCCCGGAAGCCCCCCCAGTACATAGTTGTATATTCTAGTTGCAGATCCTTCTGGTTGTGCTATGTGGGACGCCGCCTCAGCATGGCCTGATGAGCAATGCCATGTCTGCACCAAGCATGCGAACTGGTGAAACCCTGGGCCTCTGAAGCGGAGCGTGCGAATTTAACCACTCCACCACGGGGCCAGCCTTGGCCCTACAGTTTCTAGAATGGTAAATGAACATTGGCTTCAACTTAGTCACTGGCTGCATTAGCCCCTAACAAGAGAGTTTGCCTGTCTTTTGAAGCTTTGAAGCCAGGCATTTTCTCCCCTCTAGCTGTGAAAGTCCTAGATGGCATCTTCTTCCAATATAAGGTTATTTCATCTACATTGAAAATCTGTTGTTTAGTGTAGCTACCTTCATTATTCACCTTAGCTATATGTTCTGGACAACTTACTGCAGTTTCTACGTCTATGCTTGCTGTTTCACCTTCCACTGTTACGTTATTGAGACGGTTTCTTTCCTTAAAAATCCTCATGAACCAACCTCTGCTAGCTTCAAACTTGTCTTCTGCAGCTTCCTCACCTCTCTCAACCTTCAAAGACTTGAAGAGAGTTAGGGCCTTGCTCCAGATTAGGCTTTGGCTTAAGGGAATGTTGTGGCTGGTTTGATCTTCTATTCAGACCACTAAACTTTCTCTATATCAGCAATAAGGCTGTTGTACTTTCTTAACATTCGTGTGCTCACTGGAGTAGCACTTCTAATTTCCTTCAAGAACGTTTCCTTTGCATTCACAACTTGGCTGACTGTTTGGTGCAGCAGGCCTAGCTTTTGGTCTAGCTCAGTTTTTGACATGCCTTCCTTGCTAAGCTTAATCATCTCTAGCTTTTGACTTAATGTGAAAGACGTGGGACTCTTCCTCTCACTTGAACACTTAGAGGCCATTGTAGGTTATTAATTGGCCTAATTTCAGTATTGCTGTGTCTCGTGGAATAGGGAGGCCCAAGGAGAGGAAGAGAGATGGGGGAACAACTGGTCAGTGGAATAGTCAGAAAGCACATTTATCGGTTAAGTTCGCCGTCTTATATGGGCACCATTCATGGCACCCCCAAAGAATTACAACAGTGACATCAAAGATCAGTGATCACAGATCACCATAGCAAACATAATAATAATGGAAAAATTTGAAATTTTGCAATAATTACCAGAATATGACACAGAGACACGAAGTGAGCAAACGCTGTTAGAAATAATGGGGTTGATAGACTTGCTTGACAGAGGGTTGCAACAAACCCTCAATTTGTAAAAAACACAGTTTTGTGACATGCAATAAAGTGAAGTGCAATAAAATGAAGTATGCCTACGTAGAGGTTATTCCTCACTCAAGTGGAAGTCTGAGCTGGTAGGGTAGCTCCCCTTTACAAAGGAGCCCATTACTCTGCCATCTTCCACAATGACTTCTCACTCACAGGCCAAGATGGCTACTCCAGCTCTTTATTATCACTTCTGCATTCCAGCCATCAGGAAGGGGAAAGGGGACACAGAAGGCACGCCCTTCTCTTAAAGGGCACAAACTGACCATGGAACGTTCACCTCCATTCAGGTCCTACTAGCTCAACTTTATAACTGGCCATGATCTACAAAAAAGACTGGGAAATACACTTTTTTTTGGGTGGCCATGTGCCCAACTGAAAATTCTATTACTGTGTAAGAAGAGGAGAATAGATATGGAGGGATTGATCACCTCTAAATTCCTTTCCATTGAAAATCTTATGAACATAGAGAATTAGTTTGCTAGGGCTGCCGTAACAAACACCACAGACTGCATGGCTTAAACAACAGAAATTTATTTTCTCATAGTTTTGGAGGCTGGAAAGTCCAGTATCAAGGTGCTGGCCATTTGGCTTCTGGTGAGCACTCTCTTTGTGGCTTGTAGACAGCCACTTTCTTATTGTGTCCTCACTGGGTCTTTCCTTAGTGTGTGCACGTGAAAAGAGAAAGCCAGCTCTCTGGTGTCTCCTCTCATAAGGAGACTACTCCTATCTGGTCAGACTCCACCCTTATGACTTCGTTTAACCTTAATTACTTTCTGAAAGGCCCTATCTCCAAACATAATCACATTGGGGTTTAGGACTTCAATATATGAATTTTGTGTGTGGGAGGACAAAAAGTTCAGTCCATAGGACACAATTTTCTATATGAAAATGACAGAAGTAGACAAGTCATGAATGCACCAGTAAGAAAGAATGGAACTGAGCTCTGGCCTGCTCATTTGAAGTTGGAGAAATAGAAACACCTCCTTAGAAAGGAGAGGGTAGTACTTAAATTCACATGAACAGCTCCATAGAATACCTAAGATTAGTTTAAATGTAATTTTTCAGTAAAATGGTTTCTTTTTACCTATAGTATAAATTATTCTGAAATTATTGCTTTGTTTCAAAAGTTTCCATTAAAAAGCTCTTTAAAGGCCACATCAAAAGTTGTAGTGTCTTGACCTAAGCAAGCCTAACTTCTGCTCACTATGGTGATGTCCAGGCAGGCACTACCGCGTAATGGGTGCCTTGACAACAAAAACCACCTGCTTGGGGTTCTAGAAAGGATTACTGTTGAAAGAGTCTACCTATAATCTTTCCCTCTGGGTCAAGAGATAAAGGGTGGTCAAACTCTCCTCTTTGGAAATTTAAGCGTCAGCATATGGCGTCAGGAGAATTTGCCCAGTTTTATTTGTGAGAGTCATTATTCATTTTTTAATGATTCCACTTTGTATTGGAGTGCTGTCTTGATTCTCTATTGCCCCACACTCAATGGTTTAAGACAACATTAATCATTTCTTTTCACTCAGGATTTTGCTATTTGAATAGGGCTCAGCAGAGACAGCTTATCCCTGCCTAACATGGTATAAGCTTAAACAGATCACCTAGGTCTGGAAAATCCACTTCCAAGGTGGCCTCATTCATGTGGTTGGCAAGTTGGTGATGGTTGTCAACGGAGGGCTCAACTGGGATGTTAGTTTGTGGCCTTGATTCTCCTCCATGTTGGCTTCTTCACGTAGCTGCTTAAGCTTCTCAGCATGGAAGCTAGAATCCAAGAGCCAAAAAGCGGAAGCTGCCAGTCCTCCCAAAGTCTAGGCCCAAAACTGACAAGCATCACTTTCACTATATTCTATCAGTCCAAACAGTCACAGGGCCAAGCCCACAGTCAAGAGAGTGAAAAAATGGACTCCACCTCTTGGCAGTACAGAAACAAAGAATTTGTAGCTATCTTTAATTCACCAACGGTGCTAAGGAGTGTAAATCGTTCTAAATTTGTTGTAAACATACGTGTTTTGATAATTCTTTTTTTGGGTCAGTGTTACAAATTCAGAGCACATTTTCCAAAGAAACCATTTTGCAAATGATATTTAGAAATATAGTTTTTCTATGAAGAGTGGGACATGAAAAGGGTCTGAGAAGAGGCTTTGACATCAGATAGTCAGGATTTGAATCTCCAGTTGCATTTGAGCAAGTTAGCTGACCAGTCCAAGTCCCAGCTTTATCACCTGTACAAAAGGGACGGTGATAGTACTCATGACAAAGTTTTAAGGACTCCGTGAGATAATGTACCTAGAGTGCTCAGCACAGAGTCTAACGACATAACAAACGCCCAATAAATGCAGCTTTTATTATTTATACCTATTGAAGATTTATACTATGACACTGATGAGACCACTGAGCCCTCTTAAACCCAGAACCCCAACAACTTAAATTTATCTTAAACTGTAGCCTTCATCTCCTATGAGTCCTACACCCAGGATCTGGCAAAGCAGGGTCCAAAGGGGAAGAGAGTTGGCTGGCAAGGGTGTCCGATGATAGCGCTTCACACGACTGAGGAGAAAGTGTGGGAGAACGCTGTATGCAATGGGTACACACAGATAGATTATTAGTAAGCACTGCCCACACCAGTGTTTCCCAATCTTTTTTTCATTGCTGCCCTCCCCCTAAGGAGTCTTTTTAGACTTTTTAATCTAATTGCTCCCCCATGAAAATTTAGTATCTCAGATATACTACATATCTGTTTATGTGCTGTATATATATATATATATATATCTGTGCTTTATACATTAGAAGAGTAGGATTTTTTGTGTCCACATCAAAACTAATTTTCACCCCCTTGGGGGCAATATTGCCTCCATTAAAAGTACATGGCATAGACTATGCAACCTAAGAAAAACCCTAAAATTCATTTTGCCGGGTAACCAATGACTTTATTCACTGTCTTTATAAAAGAATGTCTCAGACAATGTGGGTACAAACAATACGTATAAGATTAACCTACTAGGCAATGTTCATTGTAGTCTTCATTATAAATAAAATTAATTAAATAATTCATCATATAATTATTGTCCAGTATCTTTCTTGCTCGATTGCAAGCTCTGTAGCGGCAGGAGCATGTCTGTCTTAGTCTTTGTTGGATGGATTCAGACACAAGATAGGAAATCAACATTTCTTGAAGATATTAATAAGAATTTTAATGTCTGATAGGGAAATGAGGATAAGACATGTAAAAATGAAAGTATTCATGAGCTTATTTAGAGTTGCGTATGAGGACTAGCAAGAGGAATTGAGACAGCCAAGGTCATTTTCCTTTGCTTAGTAGAGATTTAATGCTTCTCTTGAGGAGCTTTCCAGACAAAAGCTTGAGGATGCAACCTTGTCTTGTTCATTATTAAATGCCACACAGGTCTTAACACAACGTCTTCTAAATGGTGGCTGAATATTTGAATTATGAGCTAATAGTTAAGATAGAAAATAAGTCTTGAAAGAGAGGCATAAATCTGCTTAGTTTTTTCTTTTCTTTTGCATTTATTTAGAGATACGTTGAGAATTATCTATATGTAGATCTTGTAAGAGAAGCTTTTCCAAAAAAAGCATTTTATATTAGTACATTATGTTCATAGCTTTCTTTTCTCCCCTCAGTTCATCTAACACATTACCATTCTTTTCCATTTTTTAAAAATAAAATAGATTCGAAAAACCCAATTACAACCACCTTAAAAGATAAGAGGACTATAGGGAGATTTTTTTTAAAAACTAAAATGAGTTGGATATATCAGTTCTCTTTTTTGCTACATTTTTGTGGCTGCTGTGGGAAGACTATAAAAGCTTCAAGTCTGATTTTGGTGGATAAATTTCCAACAACCTCCTCCCTCAAGGAGTGATCAGTATTATGGACAAAAGGGGGGTATTTCTTCAATATGTCCATTTGATTTTATTTTGTGAGGCAACTACCTTTGTAAACCGCACTAACATGTCAGAAATATGAAACTGTCTTCAGCTCACTGCCCTGTAAAAGATGAGTGGCAAAAAATAAATAAATAAATAAAGCCAGGAATGCCTGAGTAAGTCATTTTATTTTTTATGATTCAAGCCCCAAAAGGTCTTGAACTGTCAGATTTATTGTCTATCCAATTTTATGACTTTTAGTTGTATTTATTCTTTGATGTTTACCATCAACTGTGCCTATGTGTGCCGTCGTCTGTGGGATTTCATATTGCTAAATCATTTTTTAAGCTTTAGTTGTAGCTTCTATTTAGCATCAATCCCCCGAGACATGCCATTAACATGAATCATTTTTGAAAGTGTTTGGTGCAATATGAACTCCTTGTTGAGTCGATCACTCATCGTGATGGAAAGAAATGATGACCTTCTCAGAAATACCCATCACAGTTAAATAACCAAGGACGGGACTCAACGGTCAGGGACTTCTGATTGGGGTGCTCCCATCGACTTAATCATCATCCCCAAAGTGGAAGATGGGAGGTCAGTGCAGCTTCAGGAGGGAAAAAAGGAAACGAGGGGGACAAGGGGCAGGAAAAATGCTGACCCCCACCACAGCTATGTTATCAGAGGGTGGGTTTTTTCCTACTTCCGTGAAGGCTATTTTCACAGCAGGAACTTCAGTGGCTATCATCAACACTGTTTGAGTGCATTCTTCTCTAACACTCTATTTTAAACTTCCAATCTTGTTTTCTTTTTCAAGAAAAGTTAGGAGATTACTTTCTCTGATTTCTCTTCTCTGCTATACCCCTCAACCCCCGGTATTTTTTCTCAGTTCAAACTCTATATTCAGCTGCTCATCTAATAGAGATCTGGCAGTTTCATTACTGACCAAAAAGTTTCTCAAAGAATTGAGTATAATTACTACCGGAATTAAGTGTTTTCCTTGGTTTATACCCAAGTATTTAGATATTTTCAAGATATGGCCAGTGTAATAACTTATAGATTATTCTAGTAGGTTGTCATTCTTTCTATGCTTATGTTTGGTTAAGTGTGGCCTTCAGATCCTCCCTTCCCCTCAGATTTTCTAGCTTCTTCCTCAGATCCACTATATACTGTGATTGTGGGACAATATATAGGCATATTCTAAAGCAGGGGTCAGGAAACTACAGCCCACAGGCCCAATATGGCCTGCTGACTGTTTTTGTAAATAAAGTTTTATTGGAACACAGCCACACCCATTCATTTATGCATTGTCTATGGCTGCTTTCACTGCACAGTAACAGTTGACTAGTTGCAGTTGAGACTTTACGGTCCTCAAAGACTGAAGCATTTACTATGTGGCCATTCGCAGAAGAATATGCTATTCCAAGTTGTAGTTCTTCAAAGATAATCCTATTTACTTAATAAACAGCAATAATGGTTTTATTTACTGGGATCTTCTTAAACTAGAAGGCCAAATTGTTGAGAAAAATACTAACGCGTTTTAGGAGAAAATGTCCACTTCACTTTGATTATTTGGCTCTATGCTTTCAGGAGTCTTTTCAACTGTTATTATTATTTTTTCTATTTAAGTAGATTTGCTCCAATTTGCAAAATATGAAATTTTGTCATATAGATATTTTGACTTTTGGGGACAACCCCAATTGCTCAGTTATTCCTCTATAAACTGACAACATTTAATATTATTTCATTGAAATTTGCCAATTTGTGGGGGAAAAAATAGTCTGGTTTTGTTTTAATCTGCATTTTTTAAATAAATTGTGAGGTTGAACTTTTTTTTCCTATGTTCATTGGCTACTTGTACTTATCTTTTGTGAATTCTCTTCACATCCTTCATTTATTTTTCAAAATAGACTTTTGCTGAAATTCTTGACTAAATTGGCTATATCCTTGTTTGTGTTATTCTGGTATGAATATTCCAATCAGAGTTTATACTCCCACCAGTGCAGCCTGTCATGTAATAGGACACGCAGAATTCCCTGAGCGTGTGGCATAGTATCTTCTATGTGTTTTATGATTTTAAAATATAATCAAGTACCTATGACAGTGGAAATCACAAGATAAAGAGTAAATAAATACTTTTATGAAAGAAAAACATCTTAAGATTTTGTATCTTAAAGGCAAATGTTTCTAATTCTCTGAAATTATAACAAATTATGTCAACTTTCAACCAAACAAGGAATTTAAAGTTACTTATAGTATGTCACATGGTTTGAGCTTTCCTTCTTTGTTCTTAAGCTCAAACATGCTTTAGGGTTCATGTGATTTTTATTTGGCACGATGTAGTATAATTGAATGAGACACTTACTTCCAGATGATAGATGCCTGTGATTGAGAAGAAAGTGCTTTCTTTAAAATCGTAACTGACTTATGAAGATGAATGGCTTGTTAGTGTAAGTAGCTTTATAGCTAGACAATTCTGAAAAAGAGACTGAGATTGAAATATCTAGCAATTACAGAATATTTGCAATGAGAGTGTGTGTGTCTGTGTGAATGTGGCATAGGAGAAAGGAGGGACCATGTATGTAAACATATGTGCGCGCACACACACACACACTATATAGAATGCACTGCTCCAAGATAAAAATGCATACAGATCCCTACAGATACAATGGTGATTTTTTTGTTTTGTTTTCTTTATTTATTGAGGTGAGGAAGATTGGCCCTGAGCTAACATCTGTGCCAATTTTCCTCTATTTTGTATGTGGGATGCCACCACGGTGTGGCCTGACGAGTGGTGTGTAGGTCCATGTCTGGGATGCAAACCATGGGCCACCAAAGCGGAGCATGCAAACTTAACCACTACACCACCAGGCTGGCCCCCAGATTTTTATTTTTAATAGCCAAAAATTAAGCTAATGGGCAAAGGCAAAACTCATTTCCTTTGCTTTGGAAAAAGATTAATCAGTAGTTTTCATTTATGGAGCTCACAGAGAGAGTTATTCTATATTGATGTATGTCAGAGAACAGGGATACAATTCCAAAGTAAAGTGGATGCGGAAATTAGTTTCTAGTGATGGCTCCCACCAATTCCTTCCTTCCCTGTATGTGCACGCTGCTCTTCTCCTTGAATCTGGGCTGGTCTTAGTGATTTGCTTGACCAGTTGAATGAAGTAGGAGTGACATTCTGGGACTTGCCAGGCTACATCATAGTAAGCCTGTTAGCTTCCTCCTGGGTCCTTTGAAAAGTTGACCCTTGGAATACTTCCTCTCAGAACCCAGTTGCCAATCTGTGAGAAACCTGAGACACATAGAGAAACCACATGACAGCTTCCTCCCTGCTTGATAATCTCAGTCAACAGCCAACATCAACTGCCAGCCACGTGAGGGAGCCACAATGACTGTCCAGTCTAGTTCAGCCCTGCAGTCCTGCTCAGTCTCCATCTGATGGCAATTTCATGAGAGCTTCCTAGCTGAGACAAGGCAACACATAGAACTGTAATAGTTAATAACGAATTGTAATAGTTAATAATAAATTGTTGTTCTAAACCATTATGTATTGTAGTGGTTTGTAAAGCAGCAAATGATAACTGATATAGTATGATACATTTATGAAAAACATCAAGGTAATGATTTTATAGAAAACATATCAATAGGATGTGTGGGTTAAAATATCCCAGACAGAAAATTTTTCTGCCGTCTCAACCTCCACCAAAAAGGTCCTCCCTGACCTGAGGAACATCCTCCTCACTCTCTCAACCAGGGAGATTGGGACCAGACCCTATAAGCTGGAGCTCAGTGCCTGGAACTCAGTCCCTCCCTGGATGTGCATTACTAGTCAAGTGAATAGATACTAAATGGAATATAAGCTCACAGGGTGATTGAGACATTCAAGGAGCACAGCATTATAAAAGAAGAATAAATTAAACACACCAGAAAAGATAAAACAAAGAACAGACAGAACAAGAATTTAAAACAAGTATAATAAAGCTCAAAAAAATGTGAGAGGATATTGGAAACATGAAACAAAAATTAGCCAGTAGAGAAGAACCAATTGAAGATATGAAATAATGATCCCAATGGATGAGATAAATAGTAAAAGAGTACAGTCAAAGAAAGCATTACTGGACTGAAAGATCAGATCAAAAGCTCATTCAGAGCCAAGTAAACAAGAGAACAATAAAATGCCAAATTAACTATGATAGAGATCCCCCAAATAGAGAAAAGAAATAAAGAGGGAGAAATACATGAAACAAAATTATTGAAAATTACCAAAAAGTGAAAAAAGATGCTGGGCAGAAATTAACAGAACTCACAGGAAAAATTAAAAACAAGCAAACGAAAGGATGAGACCCATTATGGTGTTACTAAAGCATAACCAAAAAGAAAAAAAGAGAAAGAGAAAACAGCATCTACAGGGAGTAAGTGTTAGGCTAGCACAGAGTTCTCTGCGGCGCTACTAGATAAAAAAAAGAAAAAAGGATAAATTACCAGAATGACAAAGGAGGAACATTTTACCTTAGAGTTTATAACCAGATGATTAATCATTTAAATACAAAGTCAAAATAAAGATCTACTCATTTGTAAAATGCCTCACAGGGTTTTCCCCACAAAGACCTCCACTGAAGTACTGTTGGAGGAGGCTTTCCAGAAAATACAGAAAAAGATTCAGGCAGATCCTATCAAATATATGCAAAGTAAGAATAAGAAAATAGCTCAGCAACGTTTACTGTTTTCTAAAGAGTAAGCAACCAACCAAAAATACGTTCAAAACAATGTAGAATAAAAATCCAGATCAGCATTGTCCAACTGTAGATTTCTCTTTGTGAGAAAATGCCCTACATCTGTGCCACATGCGGCTATTGAACACTTGAAGAGTGATTAGTGTGACTGGAAACTGAAATGTTCACTCACTTAATTTTAACTAATTTAAATTTAAATTTAAATAGCCACATGCAGCTAATGGCTACTATACTAAGCAGTGTAGTTCTTAGATGATGTCCACTTAGTGAGGTCGGGATGAATAGAGAGGGTCAGGATATGAGAGACCAGAGAGAGCTGAGAACACACGAATGTACCCATCTGGTTTAGAAGAAATATTAGAATCTAATAAGATTAAGAAATTGATAGGAAATAATAAAATGTAAGTGTATATCTTAATAGTTAGGGGTAAACAGATGAAGACTGAAACCAGAATGCATAACTTTTAAACCAGCAGGTGAAAATTCGATCAACTTATCTAGAAGATAAACAAAGAAGATGAAGGGGCCAGCCCAGTGGCGCTGCGGTTAAGTGGGCACCTTCCGTTTCTCGGTGGCCTGGGGTTTGCTGGTTCAGATCCTGGGTGTGCACATGGCACGGCTTGGCAAGCCATGCTGTGGTAGGCGTCCCATGCATAAAGTAGTGGAAGATGGGCAAAGATGTTAGCTCAAGGCCAGTCTTCCTCTGCAAAAAGAGGAGGGTTGGCAGCAGATGTTAGCTCAGGGCTAATCTTCCTCAAAAAAAAAAAAGGAAGATGAAGAAGAAAGCACGGTAAATAGAAAAGATTAAGTAGACTGTCAAAAAAGTCCCCAAATGTTGAGTTATTATGAATATAATAAATTATTATGAATATAAAGTTTAAACCCACCATTTGAAGAGAGAAATTTTTAGACTACATTAAAAAAATTCACCAATATGTGTCTGATGAGACATTTAAAACAGTAATGTTCAGAAGATTTGAAAATAAAGTAATAGAGAATGCTAGATGAATACAAATCTAAAGTAAACTGGCATAGCAATTTTAATATCAGACAATATAGGATTTGATTAAAATAATATAAGTAAAAGAGGGATATGAAGAGGAAAAAAACCGCAGTAGATCAAAAAGTTACAACTGGTGGCAATAATTACAACGGAGAGAGGATAGGCTCTTCAACAAACGGTGCTGGGAAAACTGGATATCCACCTGCAAAAGAATAAAACTGAAGCCTTACCTTAAACCGTATGCAAAAATCAACCCAAAATGGTTTAAGACTGAAACATAAGACCAGAAACTAAAACTCCTAGAAGAAAGCATACGGGAAAAGCTTCATACCATTGGTCTTGGCAATGGATTAGCGGCTATAACACCAAAAGCAGAGGCAGCAAAAGCAAAAATAGACAAACGGGACTCTGACAAATTAAAACACTTCTGCTCAGCAAAGAAAACAATCAACCGAGTGAAAGGCAATCTACAGAATGGGAGGAAATATTTGCAAACCATATATTGGAGAGAGGGTTAATTTCCAGAATATGCAGAAATTCCTACAATTCAAAAGGAAAAATACTAAAAATCTGATCTTTAAAATGGGCAAAGGACTTGTATAGATATGGCCTCACACTTGTTAGGATGGCTATTATAAAAAAAAAAAAAAAGACAAGTGTTTGTGAGGATGTGGAGTTTGTACACTCTTGGTGGGAATGTAAAATGATGCAGCTGATATGGAATGGATAACCATGTGGAAGTTCCTTAAAAAATTAAAATAGAACTACCATATAATTCAGCACTCCCACCCTGAGTATTTATCCAAAAGATTTGAAATTAGGATCTTGGAGAGATATTAGTACTCCCATGTTCATTGCAGAACTATTCACAATAACCAAAATGTGAAAACAACCTAAATGTCCAACGACAGATGAATGGATAAAGAAAATGTGACATATGCATACATGGACTATTATTCAACCTTAAATAAAAGAAATGCTGCAATATGTGACAACGTGGATAAAACTTGAGGACGTTATGCTAAGTGAAATAAGGCGGTCACAGACAAATACGGCATGATTCCATTTCTATTAGGCATCTAAAATTGTCAAGCTAATAGAAGCAGAGAGCAGAACAGTGATTGCCAGGGGCAGGGGAGGGAGAATGGAGAGCTGTTAATCAACAGGGTATAAAGTTTCAGTAATGCAAGATAAATCAGCTCTAAAGAGCTGTACAACACTGAGCCTCTAGTTAACAATATTGTATTATACACTTAAAAATCTGTTAGGATGGTAGATCTCATATTAAGCCCTCCTATCACAACAAATTAAAAATAAAGAAGTTACAACAATCGTCATGAGCATACATAAACTCAACTCTGGCCTTGTAATACAAAAAGCAACAAATCGTACAGCCGAGTAATAACCACACCTAATGCTCAGATTTTGGTTTCTAATACTATTCTCCAATAAAAGGAACCAGGACCTTATAAAAATGATTTATTCTAGGAATGGGGCAGGAAATATACACAATGAGGCTGGAGCATCTTGTAGTGCCGGAAAATTAAAAAGTGCTAAAAAAAATAAATCCTCCGGTCTCATAGGGGCCAGCCTGGTGGCCTAGTGGTTAAGTTCGTTTGCTCTGCTTCAGCAGCCCTGGGTTTGCAGGTTTGGATCCCAGGTGCAGACCTAGCACTGCTCGTCAAGCCACTCTGTGGCAGCATCCCACATAAAATAGAGGTAGATTGGCACAGATGTTAGCCCAGTGACAATCTTCCTCAAGCATAAAAAGGAAGATTGGCCACAGATTGGCTCAGGGCCAATCTTCCTCACAAGAAAAGAAAGAAAGAAAAAATCTTCCAAACAAACAAAGAAACAAAAAAATCCACCCACATTCATGTGGGTTTGTCAAGGGACCTAGGAGCCACCTGAAAGAGCATCCAATGGCAAACCCTGGAACTGCTTGAGCAACAAAAATAAAGTAATACTGGATTATTATTCAAAGTATAAAATTAATATCCATGAATCCATACTGATATAAAGAAATGATTGAATAAATTAATAAAAGAAGGAGAAGAAACGCATCTTCTATGCAGAACAATTCCAAATAATTTATGTAGAAATTCTGCCTTAAAGGAGGGAGAGCATAGCTCCCCACTCCCTAAGTGTGAGCTGCACCTAGTGACTTTCTTCCAAAGAATGCGGTATGGGAAGAGGAGGGAAAAAGAGTGTGCAGTGAAGAAGCCTGAAAAACACTGCTCCAGCCAGGTGATCAAGGTCAATATCAACTGTCATGCACCATGTTGATACCATGTGATGAAAATGTCACTTTACTCTGTGATCTTCCTTCAAAAAACCCATAACCCCTGACTAACGAGGCAAATTCCAGTAGAGGGACAGCCTACAATACACCTGACCATTTACTCCTCAAAACTGTCAAGGTCATCAAAACAAGGAAAGTCTGAGAAACTGTCACAGTTTAGAAGAGCCTAAGGAGGCATGAGAATAAAGGTAATATGGTATCCCATCCAGGATCAGATCCCATCCCGGAACAGAAAACGAGACATTAGGTAAAATCTAAGGAAGGCTGAATACACTATTTGGTTTATAATAATGTATCGATATTGGTTCATTAATTGTAATAATATTCTAATGTAAGATATACATTAACTTATCTTAATGTAGGGGAGACCATGTGCAGCAGTATATGGGAGCTCTCTGTACTATCTTCTCAATTTTTCTGTACATCTAAAGCTGTTTCTAAAACATAAAGTCTATTAGCGAGAGCAACAAATGACAGGATTACTGGGAGAAGCAACTAAGTCAAAAATTTACTCTGGAAATTTTAACACATTCAAGGAACTGATAGATCAAGCTGACAGATATTAACCAACACACGCATGTACAATGAAAAGAGAATGTGCATTCTTTTTCGAGTACACATTGAATATTTATCTAAAAATGTGGCTGCATGCTAGGCCACAAAGGATTGATCTTTAAATGCTGGCATAGCTCAGGACTCATCCCAGATCACCTCCTCCTTTGTGTATGATCCTCTCCCGTGTCACTTCATCTAGTTCTCTTTGTCTTTAAATTCCAGCCATGTACCGTGCAGCTGGGGTCTCTCTCCTAAATTCCAGATTTGTATACAGTTGCCCCTCAGTATCACAAGGAATTGGTCCAGGACCACCTACAGATACCAAAATCCTTGGATGCTCAAGTCCCTTATATAAAAAGGAGTAGTATTTACATATAACCTACGCACATCCTCTTGTACTTTTAATCATCTTTAGATAACTTATAATACCTAATACAATGTAAATGCTATGTAAATAGTTGTTATACTGTATTGTTTAGGGAGTAATGACAAGAGAAAAAAGTCTGTACATGTTCAGTACAAGTGCAACCATGGAAGGCCTTTTGATCCACAGTTGGTGGAATCCATGTGTACCGAATCCATGGATATGGAAGGCTGACTGCATTTGCAGCTGATTTAATATCTGCGCTTATTTTTCTAATGAATGTCTTGAACTTGACATGTCCCCAAATTAAACATCTGCTTTTCTCCCACAGCTTGTAAATGACAATGCCATCCTTCCTGTTGCTCAGGCAAAAAGCAAAAGAAAATAAAACAGAGAAACAAACAAATGAAAACTTCTTTACCCTATGCACACGGTGCACTGATGCTGGCCCTAACTTCAAATTATCAATGACATACCAGAGTTTGACAATCAAAGAGGATTTGTTTTTACTTTTTAACAACCCCTCCTCTACAAATAAAAATTACAGTACAAAAAGGAAAAAAGTAATGGATTACTACTACTTGAATTACTATTTTTATTAAAAAAGACAAAGAACTTATACCTATATATTTATTTTTTGCATTAATGAAGTTTTTGAGTCTCAACTTCTGTACGCTTGTCACTGACTTCAACAAAATTGATTTCAGTCATATATTTGTGTTTAATACAGTCAGATTTGTCAATCTTCCTTCGTAGTTGGTTCAAAGAACACTTTATAAACTTAAATTACATGAATTCACAAATACACAAATGGTCACAAAAGTCTTAGAGATAAAATCCCATTCCACAATAAAATACAGAAATTTTAAACGTAAAAACTTCCAGTGTTCACAATGAATGACAGAACTGAAGTAATTTAAGATCTGTTTCTTCATCTTTACGATCACTGAGCTATTGTTACTTTTGAATCTGTTTAACTGCAGGGATGAGGGTTACCTGCCCCCATCTCGAGGTGGAGACAGGAAGTGCTCCTCCCATCTTGAGGTGAAGACAGAAAGTGCTCCTAAGTGAGCACAGGGATTCCCAAACACTGCACAAACATTCTTTCAAAACCATTGTAGGCAGCTGAGGCCATCCATGTGTGTCGAAGGCTGCTGTGTAAGGAGGGTTGTCTGAAATAACTTCCATCTGGCATACAATGTTTATTAAAGGATAAGAAATAAAAATGTGCTCAATAGAAGCTCACTCGTATATTATTAAACTCCACAGGAACTACAGCAATTATTTAGAACTTAGGATAATAAAAGATTTTCTTCTCAGAGGAGTATTTTATCACTGGCATTGTTTAAAATTGCAGGTTCCTGGGGACAATAAAAAGCAGACTGACTTTTAGTCAGTTTTAATGTTGTTTTTGAATTTTCTACAGACAATTCCCCACCTTATTGTCTGTACCTGGAGCAGATGGCTTCCACCACACCACTCTTGGAATGCCAGTACAAATTATATCCAGAGTCCAACTTTTCTGCACCCCTGCTGCTACCAGCTTGGTCCAGGAAACTATCATTTCTTACCTGGATTATTGCAATTGTCTCATAAGGTTATAAATGGACTCACCGCTGAAGCCTGCCCCCTCTCGCTCGTCTACTCTTAACACAGCAGCCCGAGTGAGCTTTTAAATGGAAGTTAGATCAGTCACCCCTCTACTCAAACCCTCAAAAGGCATTCTATCTGATTCAGAGTAAAAATCCAATGAAAAGACAAGCCACAAACTAGGAGAAAATATTTGCCAAGCACATATCAGATAAAAGACTTGTATCCAGAATATATAAAGAATTGTCAGAATTTAATCATAAGAAAACAATCAACCTAGTAAAAAAGAGGCAAAAGGCTTGAACAGACAGTTCACCAAAGAAGATACAGATATCAAACAGCACATGAAAAGATATCCAACGTCATTTGTCATTACAGAAATGAGGATTAAACCTGTGATGTGATACCCCTCAACAGCCATTAGAATCTAGGTGACCATCCCCAGTGTCAGTGAGGATGTGGAGCAACTGGAACCGTTATACACTGCTGCTGGGGATGGAAACTGGCACATCTGCTTTGGAAAATAGTTTGGCAGTTTCTGAAAAAGTTAAAGTTATTATCCACCATTAGACCCAGGCATTCCACTCCTGGTTATTTACCCAAGAGAAATGAAAACAAATGTCCATACAAAGACTTGTACATGAATGTTCACAGCAGCTTTATTTGTAATAGCCAAAACCTGGAGGAAACTCAAATGTCTACCAAGAAGTGAATGCATACTCCAGTTGTAGTTTATTCACACAATGGAATATTATTTAGCAATAGAAAGGAATAAACTATTAAAACCTATAACAATATGGATGGATCTCAAAATAATTATGCTAAGTGAAAAAAGTCATGCAAAAAAGAGAACATATTGTATAACTTCATTTGTATAAAATTCTAGAAAATGCAAATTCATTTACAGTGACAGAAAGTAAATCAACGTTTGCCTCGCTATGGGGCAGGGCTCCCATGCAGACTTTCTTCTCTCTCCTGGGTCTAGAGCACCTGCCAAACTACTGCCACTCTGTTGCTACCATTGTTGCCACCAATCTGGGCCCAGCTGACTCTTGGGCCTCTGTCACACCCTGAACTACCCCAAGCAAACTGCTATATGTATGCCATGGACATGGGCCTGAGAGAACACTTGTGTGGGCTGCTGCTGGACCACAGCGGAATGCCTCCACTGTTGTTGGTTGTATCTCCTCTGCTCACAGGCATGCTCCCATCTGACTTCGCTTACAGAACACGGGTTCACAGACAAAATTATTAAGAATTTCAAGATGGCGACAGGAGATCATTAAAGCAAGTGTACAGCTTTTCTCTACCACAGAAGTTACACACCCATGAAGCCATCCTGGATCTGCGATGTGAGGACAGCAGACTCATCATTCATTCTTGTAGAAGAATCAACTAGCACACACATCCTGGAGAGGGCCTGGGATTATTTAGTCAGATGTGCAGAGTCAACAACCCAATAATTTCACTCTGCACATATAATACAGAAAACATCTTCTCCAGGCCCATAAAAGAACACGTATGAGGATGCTTATTAAAACATTGCATATAGTAATAGAGAACAGGAAGAAAGTGAGCCATCTACCACGAAGGAAGGAATGAACGAATGAATGAATGACAGTGGAGGCATGCTATGGAGCAATTAGAAGCAATGAACTAGATCGGGGACGCTCACCCTGGTGCTCACCTGAGGAAAATTATTCATGCCTAAGGCCCTGCACCTGAATTAATTGGTCTAGGGTGGGGATTGATTTTATTTGAAAGCTCCCCAGGTGATTTCAGAGTTGAAGACCATGAGTAAGGTGAGCATACAGCAATGTGCATACATATTTAAAAAATTGAAATTTATCTTATATATTTAAAATTCTTTAAAAATGTAACAAACCAGGGTATATATAAATCAAGGACACACATACACAAATATATATATGTATATATAAAGTATGTGCTTCCAAAATATATGTATATCCAAAACATATATTAAATAGGGTAGAGTTATTGTCAGAGAGGAGCGGAGAATGATGAGGGCATGTTGAGTATCAAAGGCGGGAGTCAATGAGAGAGTGGATTTATCCATATTGATGATGATGAAGTTTAATTCTCTGAACCTAGGTATAAAGTCAGTAATAAGAGTTACTAAGAACTGGCTGTGCTCAAGACCTTCTTCTTTCTAAGTGCCTTAATTGTATTATTTCATTTAATCTTCACAGGACTCTGTGAAGTAGGCACTGTTATTATCTCCATCTTACCGGGGAGGAAATGGAAGGCCAGAGTTCAGTGTTCCTGCAAGATCACGTTGCAGCTTGGTGGCAGAGCTGTTTGACCCCAGGCAGAGGGCGCTAGAGCTTTGCTCTTAACCACTGTGATACATGGCTTCTCCAAAGGAAGATATGGGGAAAAAAGAGAAGAAAGAGATACAGAAAGTTAGAGACAGACATTGACACGGAGAAAGCAGGGAAGAAAGAGAGAGACAGACATCCCGAGGCTGAGGGTCAACGCAATAGCCATTTGAAGTTATTTTTCCTAACTTATAACTGAATTGGCAGTGGTCATAGATGATCTTCCTTCTTCTCCCCAAAGCCCCTCAGTACATAGTTGTATCTTCTAGTTGTAGGTCCCTCTGGTTCTGCTCTGTGGGACGCCACCTCAGCATGGCCTGATGAGTGGGGCTAGGTCCATGAGCAGGATCTGAACCAGTGAAGCCCTGGGCTACCGAAGCGGAGCACAGGAACTTAATCACTCGGCCACAGGTTGGCCCCAAGAACAGAGAATTTCTTAATCCTCACCTTTTATTTACTATCAAGAATGGAAAAACTTGGACAAACTTAAGAAAGTTGAAAAGTATGTGTTTGAGACAAAGAAAAATTATGAGAAAAGGGCAATAATATGGGCATAAAATTATGGGTTAGAAAAACTAAAAGTTTCCCAGGAATCAATGAAGGATAAAAAAGTAGATTGACTCTTTTGACAAGAATATCACAGAGATGATATGCTCTTCCCAGTGCATCATATAAGGAAATGCATGATGTCAGTATATTTTATTACTGGTGATGGGAGCCTTCATCATTGGGATTAAAGTAGTGTCTGCTGGGTTTCTCTATTGAAACTTCCTATTTTTCCCTTTGTCATTAATAACTATTCCGGTGAAGATAACGTTGAGATTATGGAAATACCCTGTTTCTACTCAAATGTTTACCCATTTATTTTGGCATTCACCAGTGGATCTCGTCTATAACAATTATTATTGTGATGTTCCAAAATTTTCTGTTTTTCTCATTCCTTCTAAACACTAGTAGGAATTCTTCCGTAAAGAAGAGCTATTTTATTTATTTACTGATTTATTTCCTTCCTTCCTTATGTCAGTATGGCCTCATGAATATTTATTTATTCTATAGGTTATATTACAATACTATCATTATTTATTTTTTCGTTTAAATTGTTGCTGCTTTGGCCTTTGGGAATTCCTCTCTGCTTTTTCCTGTGCCCTTTGTACATGCACTATCCTTCTGTGAGCTCTTCTGTAATTTCTGACACCATAAGACGCTCCAGGCTCACCTTGTGTTTTCCGAGCCCTAGACCTGGAATCAAGCAGATACTAAGGTCCTTTGGATCTTTTTATTTAGAAACCAAGATCTGGGAGCTGAATATGTTCATTACTACTGAGGTATAGCTGGTTCTAGATACTCTCAGTGGACAGAACTAGAATGAATATATATATATATATATGATGTAGTGTATATATACTAATCCATGAATACACACATCTATATAATTTCAGTACCTATCTGCATATGCAATGATAATAATAAACAAATTCAGATTGATACTGCCTATTCCAATCCAACAACATACGGTTCGTTATAGATTTTCCCTGTTCTTAATTTTAACTTCTTTCTGTAAGTGAGGAACTTACAGTATATTCTTATCTGTTCAACTCTGATATATTCATAAAATAGTTTCAGAATTCCCAACCCATACCCTTGTCAGAAAAAAAAAGTACTACCTCAGATACAGTAATAGTATCCAGTTCCTTTTGTATTTTACCTTATACCATCTGGTCTGGCTTCTTTCACTTAGCAAAATGTATTCAAGATTCATCCAGGTTATTTCACATATCAATAATTTATTACCTCTTATTGTTGGGTAGTATTCCATTATATGGATGTACCATTCTGTTTATCCATTTATGTGCTGAAGGATATCTGAGTTGTTTCTACTCAATGGCAATTATCAATAAAGCTGCCACAAACATTCACATGTAAGTTTTTATGTGAATGTACATTTTCATTTTTGGGGGAAATTCATAGGAGTGAGTTTCTGGACCATGTGGTAAGTATATGTTTAACTTTTTGAGAGATTGCCAAACTGTTTCCCACAATGGCTATACCATTTTTCTTTCCCATTAGCAGTGCATCAGAGTTTGAATTGATCTATATTCTCACTAGGACTTGGTATTATAGTCTTTTAAAATTCTATATATTTTAAACAATGTTAAAAAATAATATTTCATTTCAAATTATATTAAATTAATATATTTTAATTTTTTAATAATTTTGTATTTTAATATTCTCTGATGTTTAATAACGTGATATAATTTTAATTGCATCAAAATCTCATTGTGATTTTAATTTGCACTTCCCTACCATAAGTAATGATGTTGAGGATCTTTTCGTGTGTTTATATGCTATTTGTATAGCTTCTTTGCTGAAGTCTGTCCAGATCTTTTGCTCGTTTTTAAATGAGTTGCTTGATTTCTTTTTTTTTTTTTTAAAGATTGGCACCTGGGCTAACAACTGTTGCCAATCTTTTTTTTTTTCTGCTTTATCTCCCCAAACCGCACCCCGCCCCCCGCCCCGCCCCACCCCGCCCCGCCCCGTACTCAGTTGCATATCTTAGTTGCAGGTCCTTCTAGTTGTGGGATGTGGGACGCCACCTCAACATGGCCTGACGAGCGGTGCCATGTCCCCGCCCAGGATCCAAACCCTGGGCCGCCACAGCGGAGCGCGTGAACTTAACCACTCGGCCACGGAGCCGGCCCCAAGGGTTGCTTGATTTCTTATTGTTGAGTTTTGAGACTTTTAAAAAATATATTCTAGATACAAGTTCTTTGTCAGGAATGTGGTTTGGTTTGAAAATATTTTCTCCTTACCCATGGTTTGTCTCTTTCTTCTCTTTACAGAGTGCCTTTTGCTTAGCAAAAAATTTTAATATTAGTAAGCACAATTTATCAGGTTTTTAAAAACTTTTGATACTGTATCTAAAGAACTCTTCGCTTAATGAATGTCATACTATTTTCTTCCATGTTTTCTTTGAGAATTTTTATAATTTTACGTTTAGACCTATAATCCATTTTGAGTTGATTTTTATTAAGGTATGGGTAGAGGTTCGTTTCTTTGCGTATGTGTACCCAGTTGTTCCAATAACATTTATTGGAAAGATCATTTGCTCTCCATTGAATTTTCACTTTTGTGAAAAATCAGTTGGCTGTATTTGTGTGGATTTACTTCCGGGTTCTCTGTTCTGTTATCTTGATCTCGCATCTATCTCCTGGCCAATACCACACTGTCTTGATTATCGTAGATTTACAGTACGTCTTGAAATCAGATGGTGTGAGTTCTCCAAATTTCCTTTTTCGGAATTGTTTTGACTATTTTACTTCCTTTTCTTGCTTTCCACACAAATTTTAGAATTGACTTTTCAACATCTACAAAAACTTGTTAGGTTTAGATTAGGATTGTGATGAATCTTTAGATCAATTTGGGTAGTATCAACCTTTTAATACTATTGAGTCTTCTAATCCACAGACATAATATATTTCTCCATGTGTTTTGTCTCCTTTAGTTTATTTCATCAGTGTTTTGTCATTTTCAAAATAGTGATCCTACCTAGTTTTTTAGGTTTATAGCTAAATATATCATTTTTTGTTGCTATTGTGTTTTTTGGGGTTTTTTTTTTTTGTTGAGGATGCTTGTCCCTGAGCTAACAGCTGTGACAATATTCCTCTCTTTTATATGTGGGACACTGCTACAGCATGGCTTGATGAGTGGTGTGTAGGCCCGTGCCCGGGATCCGAACCCATGAACCCCAGGCCACCGAAGTAGAGCACACAAATTTAACTAATATACCACCAGGCTGGCCCCGTAAGTGGTATTTTTAAAAAATTTCTAATTCCATTGTTCATTGCTAGTATGTAAAAAAACAAGTGATTTTTTATTACTGATCTTGTATCCTGCAACTGTGTTAAACTCAATTATTAGTTCTAGTTTTGTAACTTTGTTTGAATTTCCTATGTGACCAATCATGTTGTCTGTAAATGGGGAGTTTTATTATTTCTTTTCCTGTTATTATGCCTTTTATTTCTTTTTCTTGTCTTACTGCACTGGCTAGGTCTTCCAGCAAGATGTTGAATAATGTACTGAGCCAGGATATCCATCTTCTTATCAATTTTAGGGAGAAAGCCTTCAGTTTTTCACTGAGTAATATTAGCTACAGGTTTTGTGTAGATGCCTTTTATCAGGTTAACAAAGTTCCCTTCTATTCCGACTTTGCTGAAAATTTTTATCGTGAATTCGTGTTGAAATTTATCAAATGCTGTTTCTGCATCTGTTAAAATAATCATTTGTATTTTTTTCTTTAGTCTGTTAAAATGGTAAATTACATTGATTGGTTTTTGAATGTGGAAGCAGCCTTGCATTCCTAGGATAAACTCACTTGTTAGTCATATATTATTCTTTTTATGTTTTACTGTGTTTGATTAGCTAATATTTTTTAGGAGGTATTTGTATCTTTCTTCAAGAGGAATATTGTTCATTAGTTTTCTCTTCATATAGTGACTTTGTCTAGTCTTGGTATTGCGGTAATGCTGACTTCATAAGAGGAGTTTGGAAGTGTTCCCTCCTCTGCTCTTTTCTGGAAGAGATTTCATAGAATTAGTATCATTTCTTTCTTAAAGGTTTGGTAGCACTCACCTGTGAAATCATCCGGGTCAAGAGTTTTCTTTGTTGGAAGATTTTACACTATGAATTTAATTTTTTTATGGATATTGACTATTCCACTTATCTACTTATATCTTGGGCAAATAATGACACTTCCTGTCTTTCAAGGGATTAGTTCATTTCATTTAGGTATTTGAATTCATGGGCATAGAGTTGTTTATAGATATTTCCCTTATTATTCTTTTCATTTCTATGGCAGAGCTGTATAATATCCCTTCCATCTTTCACTTCTGATATTAGTAATTTGTTTCTTCTCTCTTTGTTTCTTGGTTAGTCTGTCTAGAGGTTTATTAATTTTTTTGATCTTTTTAAAGGAAACAGCTTTTAGTTTCACTGATTTTCTTTATAATTTTTCTATCTTCGATTTCACTGATCTCTGCTTTTATTATTTTCTTCCTTTTACTCACTTTGAGTTTAATTTGATCTTTTCTAGTCTCTTGAAGAGGAAGCTTAGATTACTTATTTATCACGTTTCTTCTTTTTTTAAAGATTTTATTTTTCCTTTTTCTCCCCAAAACGCCCTGGTACGTAGTTGTATATTTTTAGTTGTTGGTCCTTCTAGTTGTGGCATGTGGGACGCTGCCTCAGCATGGCTTGATGAGCAGTGCCATGTCCATGCCCAGGATGCGAACCAGCGAAACCCTGGGCAGCCAAAGCAGAGTACGAGAACTTAACCACTCAGCCATGGGGCCAGCCCCTCTTCTTTTTTTTTTAATATAAAAATTTTGTGCTATAAACAACTCTCTAAGCATCGCTTCAGCTTTATCCCACAAACTTTGATATGTTTAATTTTTATTTTTATTAAGTTAAAAATATTTTAAATTTTCCCTGAAATATCCTCTTTGACCTATGAGTTAAGAATTATCTTCATTAAATTTACAAATATTTAGGTATTTTTCAGATAGTTTTCTGTTATTCATTCCTAGAATAATTCCTTTATTGTCAAAGAACTTAATTTTGTATGATTTCTATTCTTTTAATTTTTTTAAGGCTTGTCTATGACATAAAATATGGTCTATCTTGATGAATGTTCCTCATGCACTTGAAAATAATGTACATTCTGCTGTTGTTGGCTGGAGTGCTCTATAAATATCAAGTAGATCAAATTGGTTTGTAGTGTTATTCAGCTCTTCTGTGTCTTATTGATCTCCTGTCTACTTGTTCCATCAATTACTAAGAGAAGAGTGTTACAGTATCTAATTATTATTGTGAGTTTGCATATTTCTACTTTCAAATCCAAGAATTTTTGCTTCATGCATTTTGAAACTCTATTGTTAGTTACATGCGCTAATTGACCTTTTTATCATTCTGTAATATTTGTTCCCAATAGTCTTCCTTATTCTGGAGTCTACTTCATCTGATATTAAAACGGCCACTCCAGCTTTCATTTTAAATAGTGTTTGCATGATTTATTTTTTACCACCATTTTACTTTTAACCTATCTATATCTTTATATTCAAAGTATATTTCTTGTAGACAATATGTAGTTGGAACCTGCTTTTTTACCCAATCTGGCAATCTCTTGTATTTAATTTGTACATTTAAACCATTCACATTTAAGGTAATCATTCATATGATCAGTTTAAAATCTATCCTCTTGTTATCTGTTATTGATTTGCTCCATCTGTTCTTTGTTTCTTTTTTCCTGTTTTCCTGCCTTCTCCAGGATTAGTTTGGCATTTATTATTGTTCTATTTTACCCCATCTTGACTTATTATTTATATTTCTTGTTAAATTTTTTAGGAGTTGCAGTATGATTTATAATATATAATTTTAAGTAATCAGAGTCTACCTTCAAATACTATAATACTACCTGATATTTAGTCAAGGAATTTATAAACCTTAAACAGCTAATTCCCAATTCCTCCCTCCCAAACTTTGTGCAATTGATACCATACATTTTGGATTTATCTTTGCTATAAATGCACAATGCATTTCCACCATATTTGATTTAGACAATGATTTATCTTTTAGAGCCATTAAAAATAAGAGAAAATTAATTATATTTTACTTTCAATTATTCTATTTCTAGTGCTATTTATTTCTCTGTGTAGATTCAAGATTCTATTTGATATCATATTCTTTCTTCCTGGAGAATTTCCTTTACCATTTCTTTTAGTGTAGGTTTGCTAGCAATGAATTCTCAGTTTTTGTTTGTCTGAGAAAGAATTTCTCCTTTCTCTTTTTCTACTTTGCAAAATATTTTCACTGGATATAGATCCTGGGTAAGTTTTTTTTTTTTTTTTTACAAGTAAATCATTCTTTCAGCACTTTAAAAATGTCCCTCCATTATATTCTGGCGTGTATGGTTTCTGGAAAGAAGATGGCTCTAATCCTTATCTGTGTTCTCACATATGTAATGTTTTTTGTTCTTTGGCTGCTTCAAGATCTTCTCTTTGTCTTTTGTCTTCAGCAGTTTGACTGCTATTCCTATGTATGATTTTTTGATATTTATCTTACTTGTATTCTGTGATCCTCTTTGATTTGTTGTTTAATGTCATTAATTAAATTCAAAGTCATTATTTTTTCGAATATTTCTTTTGCTACATTTTCTCTGTCTTATCTTTGTTTAACTATTGGACTGTTTGATATATTTGCACAGCTTTTGAATGCTTTTCTGTTTTTACTGTCATACTTTTCTTTAAGTTTCAGTTTGGATAACTTCTAATGACTTGTCTTCCACTTTACTGATTCTTTCTTAGTCTATGTCATCTACTTATGAACCTGCTGTTGGTCTTTTTCATCTCTGTTACTGTGCTTTTCATTTCTAGTATTTTCATTTAATTATTTCTTATAGTTTTTTAGTCTCTTCTGAAATTTCCTGTCTGATCATGCATGTTTTCCCCCTGTTCCATTAAAGCCTTCAACATATTAATCTAATTAATACTAGTCATATTATTTGACATATAACATTTAAATTAGCTCTCAGTTCCAACATCAGTGTCATATCTAAGTCTAGTTATGTTGATCTCTTTATCTCTTGGCAGCTTGTTGTTTTGTCTTGCTTTTTTGTATGTCTCATGATTTTTGTTGAAAATGGGACATCTGTGGTAAACAAGAGAGACTGAGGTAAATAGCTTTTATGCCTACAAATGGACATGATGCCTTTCCTTCTACTAGACAACCCCCACCCACAGCCCATGCTAGTCCTTTAATGCACATGTTTAAGTTACTCCAGCCAGGAGTTGGAATGTATTTTAGGTTTGTTGTCACTATAGTTACCATCAGTGCTCCACAGTCTTCAAATTCCTCTGATGATAACTTGTATTTTAGATGGGGGCTGGTTTGCCAGTAGGTTTTATTTACTATCTGCTTTATCCTAGGCTTCAGGTCTTCCCTTTGCGCTGTGCCTCAGACAGTATCTGTTTCCATACTCTTTCAAATATTCTAGAAGTATTCTATCATTACTTTTTCAATTTATGCTAATTCTTAGCCTGTTGTTCTGGTTTAGTCTTAGTCATAAACAAGCGCTGTGTCTGTTGGTCTTAGGTGTAACCTCCCGATATTCCTTTCCATCTCTCAGCTGTAGTTCTAAGTCCGGCACACATTCCCGATCTTTCCCAAAGAGCAGAGGGTTTTATTTTCTGTTCCCTTCCCAGGCTAAAATGGGTTTTCACCATTGCCCTCCAAGGGAGACTGTTGATTGTCCTTCACCTCGTAGATTATAGCTTTTTTCCCATAGAAGAGACAGGGGTGATGATTCATCCTGGACATGTGCTTCTCCCACAGTGGCTACTGTTTTCCTCTCCTAGCCCTGCACCATGAGGCGTACTTTCTCGGGACTCTCACTAGTCATTTTTATGAGAGCATGATGGAGTCTCTGGAGGAAAACTTGAAAAGGGTAGGAACTCCTCTATATCTTTATCTTCTATGACTCTAAATCTCCCACCAGCCCTACTCAGCCTCCACCAATCCATTAACTGTTCTAGCTGAATTTTTCTTACCAGCATCCAGCTGCGTCTGCCTGAGGTAAGCAAGTACTCAAGTCCCATCTCTCCCCATATGCATCTGTCTCTCGTTAGATTTCAGCTGATTGGTTTCCAGCAATGTCAGCGTTCTGAGGTGTTCAAGAAAATTCATGAACTTGCAGTCTGTTTGGCTTTTTAAAATTGTGGTTATTACAAGCTTGGGAGCACAGCTCTTCCCAGATTTCTACATCCCAAATGGAAATTAGAATTTTCTTGACTCTTTTGAGATAATTTCTAAAATTAGGTTGATATTGGGAAAGGTAGGGCCACTTGGAAGATAGCATTTTCAGCAGTTGGAGAATTAGGTTCTACAGAGCTAGAAGATTAAGGCTACTGCTGTACTTAAAAATACATGATGAAGTTTCTCCACAGGCAAGTGTTCTTTTATCCTTCAAATAGAAAAGGTTATAATACATATTCCACTGCACCATCATGAAAAGAGGAGACAGTAAGACTAATCAACACTTTTACTTAGCACAGGAAAGCAGAGAAAAAGTCCTTGAAGAAATGAATTCCTCTCTATCTAAAAAAGACGTCAAATGTTGAAATGTCTCTGGTTTTGCCTTTCACGCACTATTATTTACATTCTCCTTGGATGATCCAATCACATCAGAATTATTATTGAGTAATGTAAAATTTCATGTTGATTTCATAGGGGAGAAAGAGAGAGTTTTCACTGCACATTATACTTACATTTACAGTACATTGTTCATAGTCTTCACAAGTCCCATTAGACAGCTGTCTTTCATCGTCCCTCTTGTTTCCTGCATTTTCTTGAAACAATGCTTAAGATACTCTCTGTTAAGTGTAACAATTCTGTTCTGCTCTCATATGTGTGAGCCCCACCAACCACAGTGCTCGACAATCAAAATGCTCCTTAGTCATAAGACCCCTGTCCCCACTTCTTAGAAGATGTCTTGTTGACCATATATTGCCCCTAGTATTCTTTTGGTTCTTCTCTCAACCTTAAGTGACTTAATGAAGGATCTTTTCCAAATACACACAGTATTTACCCCAAAAGGAATTCTGGGAAATAATTTTATCCATATTATTACAAATACTTGCCAAAAAATAGGGATTTTAGAAGAAAGAAACTTGGCTTCTATTATCCCAAGGGATCTGGCTTACACAAGTGAAGTGAAGGAAAAGGAAATATTTTCTCTCACATGGTATGCATAGAGTGACAGCTGGCTCAATATCAAGGTCATCTTTGGGGAATGTACAGACCTCTTCTTTCTGTGAGGGTTTGGTGAGTGTCATAGATTCATCCATGAAGCATGGCATCTGACAGATGGGACAGTCTGGTTTAAAATTTGTCCTCATTTTCATCACCATAGGAGATGATTTGCTTTCAAAAATTTTTACAGTGATGTACAGCTGCCCCCCAAATCCAACCTGCTTTCAACAGTTTGAAGTATTGGGGGTCCTTTATACTCTTTTGTACAAAGTCATTTGTGCTCTTTAGAAGAAAAATGTTACAAAAACAAAAGGTAAAAATAGCCTTGTGTAAAACTAGTAAAAGGTAATGATTGACATTCTAGGTTTAACAGTCTTTCCTTCCTCTAATATCTTGCAAAAGATGTAACACTGCATCATTGGCCCAATGACATGCCCCAAAGCATTTGAATTTTTTAAAGAAGGTCTTGGGATGAAACAAGGTCATTCTGCATCATCACTTGGGATTGTGGTATTTAAAGGTCATCAGAAAAGCATCTTTGTGACACATAACATCAATGGCAACCTCTTGGCATATGAGTTGATGATAATATGTTGTTAAAAGCATTGTGTGACAAAGGGAAATAAGAATGTTTGTCGTCAAATATTTTCTGCTGCTTGTACAAATAGGAAAGATAAAGTTCGTGGTATTTATTCTTTTGTCTCCTAGTATATGTGAACATTACTGTCAGAGCTTTATCTTTATAGAAGTATCTCTTATAGAGATATAATAACCTAGAATGGAGATTTTAACTGCTGGTAAGGTAAATTTTTGTGATTGTGGTCAACATCAGAAATAATAATGAAATATACTTCTTACACTAGAGTGACAAAGAAAAAATTTTTTAATTAAAAAGAATAAAATAGTCGCATGGGATCATTGGTACTTATGTCTTCCTGTAGGCCTTGAATGATATGGCATTGCCTTTATAAACTCATCCGTAGAAAGTTTTATTTTCATGAAATGATAAATGATAGAAATTTTTAGATCATCTTTAAATATGAGTCTAGGAATGTCAGAAATATATCAAAGGAAAGGGGAAATTGCTAGAAATTGGATGAGTTGAAAGATAAACAGTTTCAGTGTATCTTCCTGGAGCAAAATTTTACGTTTTATAAGTTCTACTTTACATTTAGTATAGTTCATTTCTCCTGACAAAATTAGGTTGGAACAAGAAGGTCGTGAGATCTCATGTTTCACAGGGCCATCTGAGCACATTAAAATAGGGCTTTGTCTCCATGATGCAAAATGTCCCAAAGGGTAAGTCATTTAACCTCTCTGTATTGAAAAGAAAATATCTGCAACATGAAGCATTTAGATTGGGCTTTGATTTTTAAGAACAGTTCTAGTTTTCAAAACTCTGCAGTTCAAGTAAAATCCAAAATATCGTTTAATATCTTGTTATTTGATATTAGATATCAAAATATTTGACACTTTCTTTATATTTTTTTTGGTATTGTTCATTCTTCTGTAAATATAGGTTGTGAAACTGACCGAAACAGTCTAGGTCCTGGGAGAAGATCCGTAGCCCACTTAAAAAGTGAAGAAAGCTAAATGAAGGAAATATTTTAAGGGGTGTGAGCTGAGTTAAAGGAACAAATGGGGGACGATGGAGAACCCTGCATGAAGCCACTACTACCCCTAGGCTAGAAGGAGCAATGATGAGGAAGAAGTATCATAGGAACCTGGAGAGAACTTGGAGCTGTGAAAGAGAGGCATCCCCCTCCAAGAGGAGTTGTAACCCTGCTGCTCAGCCACTGCCGGAACCACAGTAAGGAAAGGATGGGGAACGGGGATAAATACCCCAACTTCGTTTCCCTTCCACTTTCCCTTGGTCAAACCCAACTGAAAGTCACAGATCTAGGGAACCTGAGTGATGTAGTCCATAGATATCAACCTCCACGGGGAACAGACAAGGCAGAGAATGGTGGAAAATAGACATGAGGGAGCATAGCAAATGGATGTTCAAATATGCATTATCAATACGTGAATGAGTCACATATGTGCATGTTCGTGTATGTGTTTGCATGTGTGTGTAGTCTTTCTCTTTGATGTCAACTTGATCTCTCTGGGATTTAACCACCACATTTCCAAAGTCTTTTACTCTGCCTCACTTAGCCACCATTCCTAGAGTTGTATCCAAAGACTTATCATCATCAGTAAAGCCCACACTTCTTATTTCAATTTGAAGTGTTTCAGTATTTAACCACCTCTTCCTATATTTCCAATCCATTTTCTCCAGCATGCCCACTGCAAGGGTTCTCTGACGTGAATAAGACCTAATATGACCCTATATGACCTCCTTCCCATGTTCCTTCCCAGCTTAGATTCCATGATTCTCTTTATAATCTTTTTTTTAAACACCCTGAGCTCCCTTGTTCCCTTCTCTCTTTTCCGAACTTACCTGGTAAAACCTCAGCCCTTGTTGAACACAAGCTTCCCCATTCCTCACATCTAAACTGACTCATCTGAACACTCCTGAGAAAATTATCACACAACTCACAGAACTGGATTCAATTTATGGGGTTATGATCATAAACTTCAAATAGACACTCAAATAACAAAAAGTAACAGAAAAACTATCAATATGTATAAAAAGAGTCATATTTTTCTCTTATACTAAGAAATCCAGAGGCAGACAGCTTCAGGCTAATTACATACTCAGATGCTAGGCTGATGTCTCTAGTTCTTTCCAACACAGTTTAAAGATGGCAGCAGCAGTTTCAGGCACCACAGCTCCACTTGACACAGACTTACAGACCAGACACAGGAGGTAGTATTGCAAAGAACACTTCTCCTTATATGACCCTTCTCTTATCAGAGAGCAAAATTTTTTCTCAGAAGATACCTCCTATAACACATTGTCCAGAACTGGGCTCATGCCCGTCCCTAAACCAAGGGCTGGGTCCACCTTCCCTGAAATTGTCTTCTCTACCTAATTCCTGAACATTAAGGGGTGTTCTCTTGGTGAGGATGAAGGATATGGGGATGACTTATGTCATCAGGGCAAACAGCTTCTGGTATAAATATGTTCTAGTCCTTTCATTGTGAGACATGCATACATACGCAGCCTCATACTCAGACCCACGTGGCTAAGTTTGGATAGTGAATAATAGCTGTAGCAGAGAGTGAGAATAAGGAAGTCTGAGAAATCATGATCGTTAGCACTAATTAACACATCTTTTTTGTCCTAGGTGCTGTAGGAAATATGGAGAAATTCTTTCATGGTTAGGGTTTGACTCTGGAGAATGAGCTTTCAATGTGATCTTATAGTTGATGGATCTAAATATTGCCTGAGCTCTTTTTTCTTCTTTCAAAATGTGTAAATTCATTTGCTGATAAACATTATTGATTTTTAACGAAGTTTCACTAGTTAATTTAAAGTGGAATTAACAGATGTATATACAAAATTTCCAAATTGAACCTCCGTGAATGTGTTTACTAATTATTAGTGCCTGTAGTAGAGAATAGCTAACATCTAGCCATTTGCAATAACGTACATATTATCTTATCTATCTAGTGTAATATTAAGACTGTAAAATACTTTGTTGAAATTGATGACATCTGGAGAAGACAGCAGAATCTCCCAAAATTTCGGTGGTGGGAATTACTCATCCGTGTTTAGTGGCAAGGAGATTTTCACTGGCTCCGGTCTTTGCTAAATATCTCTAATTCCACCACCTGTTATCAAATTAAAGCTAAGTCTAAAGCAAAGGCTTATTTTCTAAAAGGAACCTCAGGTAAGGGGAACAGATCAGGTACAAGTGTGGTATCAAAGTGCACTACTTGTTTTGAATTCTTACAATAAGTAAATATCAAATAAATGTTCCTTCCTCTCTTGGCAAAGATTTGTAACCCATAATTACATTGATACATGTGCTATGTCAGTGGCAGCAGTGAAATTCATAGTATTTTTATGTGAAATGCACTGTTTTATTGCATTAATTCACATTTAATGTGTACACAGTAATAACCATAAAGTATGATAACCAAAGTTATATATTTTCTTCAGAACATTCATTTAGAGAGCTTTCAAAACAGTCTGAGGAAATTAAAATATCAGTCAGTTTACCTGCAGGATATAGAGCAAAAGCAGAAAGCAGTATAATATCTTTTATAAGCCACCCGTTCCCCCCCATATAATGTTCTTACTTCTGGCTGATAAAATATAATAGTCATAACTCTGTACATATTTTTTAACTATGGTACACAAAACAAAGGTTTCTGGAGTGAAGGAAAATATACCTCCATCAGTAGAATTGCATTACTCACATGATTACAAGCAGGAGAGTTGCAGGTAAGAGAAAGCAGTGAAGGTGGAAGTCCCAACGCCCCTTTCTTGGTAATGGGCCACAGAAAGATGATGCCCATAAAGG
Organism: Equus przewalskii; assembly: GCF_037783145.1. Lineage (NCBI taxonomy): Eukaryota > Metazoa > Chordata > Mammalia > Perissodactyla > Equidae > Equus > Equus przewalskii. The sequence goes on along the minus strand of NC_091845.1, from coordinate 59,833,161 downwards.
CAAAAAGCCTCCTATAAGAGGTAGTAGAGACCCAGGGGATCTTGAGAAATAACAAATGAGCAGGTACCCAGAAAACAGAACAAGAATGAAAAATCTTGGTCATATTGAAAGTCAAGAAAATAAAACAACACAGCGGGATGTAATGTCCTAAAATACGTGAAAGAGGAAACCAAGTAATAGCCGGTTTAAACTTGGTGAACACAAAATGGTTCTAGAAATATAAGAGGCTGCCCGTGCCTTTTTGTTTTGTAATCTAAGATTTGAATATTCTTGCTGTCCACCACTCTGCTCTGGTATACACACAAAAGTTAATTGTTCCAAATTAAGACGTCCTTCAAGACCCAGTTGGTATCCTGCATCCTTCAAGAGGGCTCCCATGGCAACTCCAACACCTACTGATTCTTTCTTTAGCTGAGTTCCTATTACCTTCATATTATTTATATAGTATGTTCATGAATTCATTCTTTCATTAATTCAATATTTATGGAGCACTTTCTATGGGTTAAACACGGCTGCAGTTTATCATTGAATCATGTTGTAATTAAGACATATAGTAGTAATGTATCTACAATTGGATATTTTTTTCATTGCTTAGTCAATTTTAAAAGCACAAACCATACACAGATAATTTTAAAAAATTAAACCAAAAAGAAATGTGCAACACAAAGAGTAAATCCTCTTTCCACACCACAACCTTTGTCTCCCTCATCAAAATCATCACTTATTATTTTTTGAGTACATATTTAGAAAAACATATTGGTATATGCTTTTCTAAAAATATTTTTAAAAATCTAAAGAAATGGGATCCACACACACACATGTAATGCACACAGACACATACACATATGCACACATGCAGACACTGTTCTGTACATCGCATTTTTGCCTTAACTCCCTATTTTGGAAGTTGACTGACATTAAATCGTCATGGCAGATCTTGTGAGTTGGTTTCTATCAACAAACCCATCCTCTCTCCTTCCTGGGTTCACAGCCAGATTGCATTTCCAACACTTCCTAGCAGTTAGGTGTGGCCAACTGAGTGAGTTCAGTAGAATGAGAGTTAAAGTGATATGTGTCACTTCCGTATCTCGTCCATAAAAATATTCATGCATAATCCTCTCCCTGCATCCTATCTGCCAGCTAGATGTTCATGACCAGGGCAACCATGGAAGCCAGGTGTAGAAGATAGCAGAGGCTTCATCAGCCTGGATGTCTGAAGGACTGCAAGGAACACATATCCCTCACCCCCTGCCCCCCGCCCCGACCCAGAGCACCTGTATTGGGCTATAACATGATCAAGAAACCAATTTCATTATGCTAAGACACTGAAATTCTGGGATCAGTGTCAGCAGTTACTGTTATCACAAGCCTATACACACAAGCAGAGAGAAGTGATAGTTTTTAATGTGTAGGGAGAATATAGTTCATTGTTTATGAGAATCTTTATTCTTTTAAGCTATCCTTTGTTGATATGCATTTAAATTGATAGTGGTGTTTAATATTTATTTTTTGGGGGGAGGTGAGGAAGATTGGCCCTGAGCCAACATCTGTTGCCAATCTTCCTCTTTTCGCTTGAGGAACATTGTTGCTGAGCTAACGTCTCTGCCAATCTTCCTCTATTTTGTATGTGGGACAGTGCCTCAGCATGGCTTGATGAGTGGTGTGTATGTCCATGCCTGGGATTTGAACCTGTGAACCTCCAGGCTACCGAAGCGGAATGTGTGAGCTTAACCACTACGCCACCAGGCTGGCCCCACAGTGTTTGCTGTTCATAGTGTCATGAATAATCTTGTACACATTCCTTCACTTCTGAGTATCTCCACAGGTTAAATTCCAAGCAGTAGAATTGTGGATCAAGGGGACGTACTTTAAAAACTTTGGTACTTTGGCAGCTATGCTAACTTTTCCTTCAAATTATTTGTGTCCCTCAATAGTATTTGAGCAAGCTTCCTTCTTCACATCTTCAAGGACATTTAGGTATTATAAAATTGTTAATGTTTTTCCAATCTACCTGGTAAAAAATAGATTTCATTGTTTAGATTTGCAATTTTTAATTTTGAGTGAGATTGTGTGTCTTTTCATATGCTTTGGCCATTTACATTTCTTTTCCTACAACCTGAATGCTCATACTATTTGCATGCTTCTCTAAAGAGCTATTTGTCTTTCTTATGTTGATTTATAATAGAACTATAAGCTGTTTAAGAGAGATCTTGTCAGATATTTCTTGGTTTAACTCTCAGCACAGGAGGTAAACACATTTGAGCAGTTGTTGCATAATTATAGAGTATTTACAGTTTTGCAGTTCTTACCATATCTAATAAAGTGTTATCTTCTACATTCTATGGAAGGAGAAATAGAGGCTGAAGTGAGTTAAATGGCTCGTCAAGGGCAAACAACCACTAAGTGGTAGAGCTGGGTAAGAGCCCACAATCTCCAGCATGAGATCCTATGCTTTTCCCTGTACATCACTAACTTTTATGGAGTGGATTTTCTCTACATACCTATTAGATTGATAAACCAAAAGTGCCCCATATAATAATCATCATCATTATCCGTCATCTGTCATTCATCACCAATTACCATCAAATATCCACAGATCAATGATCTTAGCAACTAAGTAAAATGGCTTACAAAGGACATTCTTTACAGGCACCTACAGAAAACCTTTAAAAATACAACTCTTTCTAAGAAAATGTCCAGAACTGAGATCTAGGTTAATTTCTAACTGTAGTCACTAGTTGATTCCAGATGTTATAAGAATTGAAGAAACTGGCGAATCCTACTTCAATCATTCATAACCCATATGAGAACATACTTTATGTACACTTCAAGCTAGATGCTTGGGATACAATGAAGAACAGTAAGTTCCTGCCTTGGAGGAGCTTACATTTTTTTGGAGAAAATTTTGAAACAAAATTACAACTAAAATACAATCCAGAATTCCTTTTCTATACTTCTCTACAGAATACCATGGAAACTCTCAGAAAGGAGTCAGTAATTGCATTTGGAATTTCTCAGATCAGATTCACCCAAGAGATGACATTTGATCTGGCTATTGACAGATGAGTAGTTTTCCTATATGGGAAATTTTAGATGCTTTGCAGAAAATTGAGGTACTGTTTTGATTGTTAGTAATCACCTATATTGGACAAAATGTACTGAGACACACGAAGCTAAATATGGTATGACAGCAGTGTCAGATGTCACTTGGCAATATTAGTTCCCAGCATTTAGAATTTAGAAGATGACAGAGTATTCTATTTATAATTTCTAGGGTCTATAGCATAAAAGGAACTCAATAAATGTTTGTTGAATTGAATTAAATTGAAATGGTTTCTGGCATTCATATATATTTTTCTTGGGGCTAACTAGAACCTAAGAGTGATAAGAAGTACCGTGTCATTAGTTATATCTCCTGATGGAAGAATCAATTTAGAAGCAAAAAAATTAATGGCAAGGATGACATCACGAACCTCCTAGTGGCACTTGTTCTTTTTGGTGGCTCTCAGGAGATAAAAGCAGAAGTCACTTTTGACAGAAGGTAGGATTTCACCAATGATTTACATTTTCCCTCCTCCCACCCCCCATCAGTTGTGATGTGAAGTTGTCAGGTGAAAATGGCTCCCCATCCAGGGACTACATATCCCAGCCTCCTTTGCATCCAGATGGGACCATATGGTTAGTTCTCACCAATGGAATGTGATTGGAAATGATGTGTGTTGCTGCTGGAACCCCTTGCACTTAAGTACACATCTGTCCAACTTCCCACTGCCAGCACTTGCATTTCTTTTCCTGAAGACTTTGTCCTCCAGGGCCTGGTTGCCCACTGACACAAGCAGGTTGGAAGTGCCTGGGAATTAACATTCCCTGGAAAAAGCTCTAAACAAGTGATTAACGAGACAGATATAAACCCATCTGCCCCATCCCTCAAGTGGGATAACTCTGAGCCATGTGATTTATACAGAGTCCCAGAATTTCCCCAAGAAGATTAGGCTCTGATTGCCCACAGTGGCCCCTTGCTTCATAACATGCTCTTCATCAGTTACCTTTTCTTCCCTGTCTCACTTCCTCGGTTCCCCTACCAGCCCTCAAATCCCTATCTCAGTCAGCTTCCGGACAATATAAACTAAGATAAGACATTTTCCCCTAGATCCCGCGTCTCCTTCTCTTGGTTTACTCTCTTGATTTATTGGAGTACAACCACTAGTAACTTTCTAGAAAGGATCAACAGAAGGAACAAATTATGAGATCTTGTGTGCCAAAAAATAGCCTTCACATTAGTTTCATAATTTATCTATATGCATGAAATGATAATATATTATACATAGTAATTATTATATAAAATTATAATAATTTCTAAAATTCTGTCCCTTTCAACTTTCAAATGTATTACTCCATTGTCTTTCAGCTTCTAGTGTTGTTCCTGAGAAGTTCAATGTCACTATCTACCCTCATTTTTTGTATGTGATCTATTCTCTATCTGGAAGATTTCAGAATCTTCTTTTTAACTAATTTTCCTACAATTTACTTATTTATTTATTTTATTACAAAATATCTTCCACTAATCAATTGCAAGTGGCAGACAGTGTGAGTAGGTTCCAACAAATATAGAAGTAATGTATGGGGCCATCCCAGTGGCGCAGAGGTTAAGTGTGCACGTTCTGCTTCGGTGGCCTGGGGTTCATGGGTTCGGATCCCAGGTTCGGACATGGCACTGCTTGGCAAGCCATACTGTGGCAGGTGTCCCACATATAAAGTAGAGGAAGATGGGCACAGATGTTAGCTCAGGCCCAGTCTTCCTCAGCAAAAAGAGGAGGATTGGCAGCAGATGTTAGCTCAGGGCCAATCTTCCTAAAAAACAAAGAAGTAATGTAAAATGCGTGTTAAGCAGGTCTTTAAAATTATGACAACCAACTTGTTATAAACAAGAACTTACAGAATTTGAAATAAAAGGGTCTGTGTGATTTTGGACAAGTCACTTAGGTTTTCCAAATCTTAGTTTTCTTGGCTTTAAGATGAGGGTTAGAAATACTGACAGCCACAGAATTTGAGGAAACGAGATAAACACATGCAAGGTATTTACATAAGATCATTTTGTAAACTGGGGAGCAATTACATAAACGTGATTTTGGTTCAACAGACTTTCTGTCTTATGGCAATACTACTGACAAATGGTAATAATTCCTGTTTCCTTTTTTTAAAAAAATAAAGAACAATTCAATTTATTTAAACTAAAACAAAAGCAAAAACAAAAACAGTTCACCCATTTCTCCCATCCCTACCCCCAACCTCTGGCAACCACCAATCTGTTCTTTGTATCTATGAACTTGACATTTATTTTTAGATTCCACATATAAATCATATGGTATTTGTCTTCCTCTGTCTGACTTATTTCACTTAAAATAATGCCCTTGAGGTCCATCCATATTGTTGCAAATGGCCGGATTTGATTTTTTTAATGGATGAATAATATTCCATTGTATATAAATACTACAATTTCTTTATCCGTTCATCCACTGATGAACTCTTAGGTTGCATCCCTATCTTAGCTATCATAAATAATGCTGCAATGAACATGGGAGTGCATATATGTTTTCAAGTTAGTGATTTTGTTTTCTTTACAAAATACCCAGAAATGAACTTGCAGGATCCTATGGTAGTTCTACTTTTAATTTTTGAGCAAACTCCATACTGTTTTCCACAGTGGCTGCACCAATTTACATTCCCACCAACAGTGCACAAATGTTCCCTTTTCTCCACAACCTTGCCAACACTTGTTATTTCTTGTCTTTTTGATAATAGCCATTCTAACAGGTGTGAGGTGATATCTCATTGTGGTTTTGATTTGCGTTTCTCTGATGATTAGTGATGTAGAGCATATTTCCATATACCCATTGGCCATCCGTATGTCTTCTTTGTAAAAATGTCTATTCAGATCTTCTGCCCATTTTTTAATTGGGTTGTTTGGGTTTTTTGTTATTGAGTTGTGTGAGTTCCTTATATATTTTGGGTATTGGATAACCCTTATCAGATACATGATTTGTAAATATTTTCTCCCATTTAGTAGGTTGCCTTTTTATTTTGTTGATGGTTTCTCCTGCTGTGCAGGAGCTTTTTAGTTTGATGTAGTCCCACTTATTTCTTTTTGGTTTTGTTGCTTTTGCTTTTGATGTCATATTCAAAAAATCGTTGCCAAGACCTAAGTCAAAGAGCTTACCACCTATGTTTTCTTCTAGGAGTTTTATAGTTTCAGGTCTTACATTCAAGTCCTTAATACATTTTGAGTTAATTTTTGTGTATGGTGTAACATAGTGGCCAGTTTCATTCTTTTGCATGTTGCTGTCCAATTTTCCTAACACCATTTATTGAAGAGACTGTCCTTTCCCCACTGCATATTTTTGGCTCCTTTGTCATAAATTAATTGACCATATATGTATGGGTTTATTTCTGGGCTCTCTATTCTGTTCCACTGACCTATGTGTCTGTTTCTATGCCAACCATAGTGTTTTAATTGTGTCCTACGATTTAATGATTATGTGCCTTGGTGTTGTTTATATGATTCTTTCTTCATTAATTGTTCTGGACTCTCAAGGAACTCCTACAAACCAGAAACTCCTGTCCTTTAGATCTGCAAATTTTTCTTATATTACTTCTTTATAATTTCCTCCCTTTGTTTTCTTTTTCTCTCTCCCTAAAACTCTCATGATCTAGATGTTTGAACTCCTGACTAGTTCTCAAATTTCCTTTATTTTTTTAATTTTCATCTTTCTTTTATTAAATTATATGGGACAATTCCTCAACTCTATTTGCCAATCTTTTTATGTTGTTTTAAATCTGATAGCATATATTTATTTTTAAAACTCATCATTATAACTAGAAGTCCTGGAATTATAACATTTAAATATGTGTGGGTTTTAGGGGAGGGTTACTGAAGTGGAAAGGACAAAAATATGGTTTTTAGGTACATGCTGCCTATGGACAAAGACTCAGCAGCCACTGCTACTTTCTCATCTCACCCTCGGACCCCCAAAATTGGTACTGTCAATAATAATAATAATAATATCAATATTACCTGTCAGTCTAGTCAGGAAGATGAAAAAACTCTCTAGTTATTTCACACAGAGAGAATTTAACAAAAGGAATTATTTATAAAACTTTTGGAAGGACCGAGGAATCAAGAAGGAAAAGGATAAGATGTTATTCAGAGATCAGTACCTGAGAGGTAGCGATATCTAGCTTAGTACACCCCTAGAGCTGGAGGAAGAAAAGGGAACCCACATGGTATTTCATGGACCCCACATGGGCTGTGCTGCAGTGTCATTAGTATCATAGCTGTTATCAAATCACCACCACTGTTGTTCTACAGGAAGCCAAGAGCCTGCACTCCTGCTGACTCTGCAGGAGCCCTGGAGCCCAGTCTTGCTGATGCTATTGGAATTACTGCTGAGACTTCTGGAGCCCATAGTTGTTTGTTTCTGTTGCTACAGCTGTCATAACCATGCCACTAATGCAGCACCTGGCAGCCACCTAAAGTTGCTTGCCGTTGTCACTGCTGCTGCAGCTGCTACAATCAGAGTCAATGAGACCGTGTTTCTGAGGCTTTTGGGATTCTGTTGCTGCCACTTCCAGAGACAGAAGCCACAGAAGGAAAATGGCTTATCTTCCGTTCTGCCTTTTACTCCTCCACCACTATCTCCCAATGAGTAGCAGAGGCAAATCAGAAATTAGCTGGCAGGGGAGTCTGGGTAATATTGCTTTGAAGTAGGCAGGTTGAAAATTGAGCTGAGAGTCAAAAGGCAAATAACCAACATTTACGTTTCTTGGGCACTAAGTAGGTACCAGGACTACTATATCTACGTTATCTCATTTAACCCTCTCAACAACTACTGAATGTAGGTACAGTTATTATCCACATTTTATAGATGAAGAAACAGCCTCCAAGATGTTGAAGAGCTACCCTAAGCTTACATAGCTGGGAAGATGGCAGATGGACTCTTACTCAGGTCAGTATCATACTAAATCTTGAGCTCTTAACCATTTTTCTTTCTACAGACCTTCAGTTAATTAGCCTTTATGCCTCCCAGCTGCCTTGACATTGCGTCGGTCCTCTGCTTTGGTGATCACAGTTGATCTTCTCCCATCCAGACCAAAGAAAGTCCCTTTTGCTTTTTATGAACAGCCTTTTCACACAGTAGAGCTGTTATCCTAAATGACCCTGCAATCCTCTTGACCCTTGCTACTCAAAGTGGAGTCCGTGGACATTAGCACCACCTGGGAGGTGTTAAAAATGCTGACTCTTAGTCCCACTCCATCCAACCCCAGCCTATTGAATCAGAATCTGCATTTTAACAAGAGCCCCAGTTGATTCTTACATTCCCTAGAGTTTGAGAAATGCTGCTCTATACCACCTCTCTCTCTTGCCCAAAGCATAGCCCTATTTTCTAGGAGGGAGAAGAGAGATGGTGGGATGGGAGTCACAGTCTTACACTGTACTTGGAATCATCGCTTCCTTATAAATTCTGCCTTGACCCTTAGATTGGTCCATTCTGCCAGTTTTTTCTTCATTTTGGTGATTTTTTTCGGTGATCACAATGTCTCTGTTGTTGATATGGCATGTTTGGGAAATCCCATTCCATGAGATTGTCTGACCCCAATTTGGCACTAGTCCATGGTCTCTTTTATAGGTCCTTGAACCTCATGTAGACCTATCTAGGTGTCTGGAGATACGATTGAATGCTTCTGGATATGCCATGATAGAAGAGAATCCCGCCTTCCAGCATTTAAAGATAGCATGAAGCTTGTTTTACCACGATCACATTAGAACACATGAGCTATTCCCTTTACCCACCTTAATCCTCATTCTAATTGTGCTAGTCATTCCCTGTAGACAAGAAACAGATGGTTGTGTACCAGCGAGCAAACAGAAATGAGAGGACATGTCCTCAATAGCCCTTGTTCTCTTCTGTTTCTTGTTCTTTGTCTGCTGTATGTGTAATGCCAGTCCCCAAGCCCTGCCTCCCCTCCACCATGGGTGATGGAATTAATATGTTCTACTTGTGTGATTACCTTTACTTGGTTTCCAGGAGCTGCTGCCAAAATCCAGACATCTCAAGAGCGCGATATGAATAGAATTTCAGGGAAATGATAGTCATATTTTTAAACAATACATCAATGTTTGTTCTGCTTTTTGAACAGCTTCTTAACTCTCATTGGAGTTTATTAGTCACCCTTGTTCTAAGTTGATTAAATTTGTTTGGAGTTGCCTCCAAGATTGTATTGACAGATATTCTTCCTTACAATTTAATAGCAACATTTTTGCAGGGCAGGAGTTGACTCGGTAAAACAAATTGAAAAAGTGAATGTACCACACTATGTAGATCTGATTCATCTTTCTTCTTTTCTGCTTCTTTATTGGTGCCATGATTTGGAACCAAATGAAGAGGATGACACTTGGTTTTAGTGAGATAACTCTATTTTTCATTTAGGCTTTCATATTTTTTAAAGTAAACCTAATAAAAGTAAAGATGAAAGTGACCTGGTGTAATCTGTAGAGCCACTATATTTTAAGAGTTAATTGTTTGAGGGTATATTATGACTGGCACAGATTAAAACAATATGGAGGAAAAACATAGATTCTTTTAAATGTCTATTTCTGGTTACATGTAATTGGGTCTCTTTAAATCTGAACATTTCTGAGGAGTAGGAGGTGTGTAAGATAGGCAGCATGAGCAAGGCTGGTTTGTTGAGCAATTTTGATTTAATTTGCATAGTATAGTAGCTGTGTCTACCTTGTGCCTGTTATTGGATTATTGACAATCTTTGTAAAGTTGCAAGGAAGAGACAAAATCAAAGAAACTTTGGTAGGATAAAATAAAAATTTGAGCTATTCTTTGTGGTCTTACAATGACTTTGAATCACAGTACTCCAAAATAAGGTTGTGTATTGGGCTATGTGGAGAGCCAGGTCATCAGCTCAGCAACACTAAGTCAATGATGACTTTCCATTTGTTCTAGCATGTAGACATCCACAAAAGGTATATGAATGGGTTGATTTCCTACTAAACACCATGAGCACCCCTGAAGGAGGAAGCCCATAAACATGGCTGGCCTCTTTCAGCCTTTTGCCTTTCTCTGAGGGTGCTGATTTGGTGCCCACCTAAGCAGGGTTGGTGTCTCTGCTTGGCCCAATTCACCAGCCATGGCAGCTTTGAGTGGAAAGCCTCATAATTTGTGATCACGAGTAAGAGGCACTTATAGCTTCACGGATTCTTCTCTGTCCAGGGATCAATAAATCCCTTTCCCTCCAAAGTAGAAGAATCTAAATAATTTGACTTAAAAAACAAGCCACCATTTGGGGATCTTGTGGATCACCTATATCCAAACCCACGGCAGGTCCCGCAGGGCAGGGATTAGTCACTGATAAGTCACTTCTGTATCCTCAGTGCCTAGAGCAGTGGTTGGCTCATGATGGATATTTCATAAACATCTGTTGAAGAAACGAATAAAAATGGAGCAACAGTTATATTTAACATTATTGGCTAAAAACAGGATCAGGATGTATGAGATAACCTCAGAATATCGGAGAGTGTGTTCTGCCTTTTTACTCTCTGGGATGAGGAGTATTTATAATTGCCTGCTTCGTAAGTTTGCCAAGAGAATTCTTTAGTTGGTGCTTTTAAGTACTACTGAGTTAGAAATGTTCTGCTTAATCGAATTCTGCTTAATTCGTGCTTATTGCATTTGCTAAGTTCTTAGGGGTGTGAAGAAAGGCAAGACCCACTCAATGCCATTAAGGAGATTACAATCACATCATTGTTCTGATATGTTTACCCCTATACTTGCTCTTTCTCCACTGCTTCACTCTTTCCTCAGTTCTCTCTTATGGGGCCAGAACAAGATGGGTCAGAATATCTTCCCGCTTAGCTTGGGTGTGGAGGGGAGTCTCAGGGGAAGGCAAAGGCCAATGGGTCCTGTGCTGTGTCAAATAGGCTTACCCTAATGCAGTAGTAAATAAAATAGAAACCGGGAATAGGATGCATTTGTCTGTATGCTGAGCAAAAATGAAAACAGGAAAATAAGCTTAAGATCAATATCTGGGTGGTCTCCAGAAGGACAGAAGTAAGTTCTGGAAATGGTTCAAAGACAGTGGTCAGAAGTAAAGTTTTTAATAAAGAGTGTTGGTTGATCTTTAGGGACACGGGTGATAGCTTAACATTGCCACTCATGGGTAGACACTATAAACTTCTCACAACCTCACAGTTTGGCTTCTCCTCCTATCAATGCCAACTGTTCTTCCATGGGTTTCCAGTGACAGTCCCAATGCAATGACATTTTTCTCTTTTGCTCCAGTCCCTTATTTCAAAAAACCGTTCCAATATTTCCTCCTCAGTGCCTTCCACCACCACATAATGATCCCATCTAAGATGACAGTCAACTTTTCTTTGCTCAAAAATTAGTTCTTGGGCTTCCAGGTAAAGGTGATTAATTAAGAAGTGTGTTTACTTCCCATCCCTTCACATTAAAGTCACAGTAAACGTATAAAACTGAGAAAACTGACAGAAGAGAATGGAAGGAATGCAATAGCAGATAAAAACATCTATACATTCCTGTAATTTAAAAATGGGTGCAAGAATGACAAATGAAACTCAGTGGAGGAAGCCACAGCCTAGAAAGCACACTGAGGAGCTCCAAAGTGGGGCAGAATCCCAGAGAAGATTCACCATATAGAGCAGAACTGAGATATATGGCTAAAATGAGGGTAAATAATTAAAAGTCTGAACAGGCAACTCCCACCTCCCTCTACAACCTGCAGAGGTGGAGCATAGGTATCCTAGCAGCAGCCTCAGATCAAAAGATCAGGGGAATGTTTTATTTAAAAAAAAATCAGAATGAACCCTAAACATGGGCAATGTGAATAAGTGGAAGTACCTTAGATTAAAGCTCTTTCCACTCTGGCCTATGGGATGGGCACCAGAGTCATAACAGATGCCTCCCTACCTCTTCCTCTGAGAAGCCTGCCATCGACAAGCTCACCCAGGCCCACACGGCTCCAACCAGGCTTCCATCATTCCTACCCACGTTTGGATTCCCAAGGCCACTGAACATTTGAGGAAAGCCTGGATCATGGAAGAGAAAAGACCAGAATAAAGAGACTGACAACCTGGCCCCAGAAAACATTTTTATAATTTTATTCGTCTTCTCAAAGAACATTTAATAAGGTAGTGCATCCGTAAAAGGAGAATAGTATTATCTTTAAAAGTCAAGAGAGAGCTTCTAGAAATTAAAAAGATAGATTGAAGAAATTTTTAAAAAGTTAAAACTTAGTAGAGGTTTTGAATGACAAAAAACTATAATATCTCTGAATATAGTTATCCACGTAAAACCGAATCGCTACTTGCTACCATATACAGTAATAAATCACATGTGGGTTAAACATTTAAAATAAATACTTCAGTTGTTTGAAGACAATTTAGGAGAAAAACTTTGAGACTTGGAGAAAAGGTGAATTTCTTAAACTAAAATCCTCTTCTATTCTCATATATCTATGCCAAAGTGACCACAACAATGGTTTGCCTGCATGCGTGTGTATGTTTCTAGAAGATTTTCCTATCCATAAAATATATTTGTACATGTATACATACACTTGTACCCACACTTCTCCCATATATACACATTTTTTAATTTATTCAAATTATATCATACTATATGTATTTTGGGGGCCTTGTTTTTTGTTTTGGTTTTTTCCTTAATAACATGGTTTAGTAATCTTCTCATGTTAATACATATTGGTGAACCGCATCCTTTTTATGACTAAATAGTACTCCATCACTCAATGTGTCGTACTGTATATAACTAATCTCTCATTAACTCATATTTATGTTGTTTCCAATTTGTGGTGGTACAAGCAACTCTTCAGTGAACATCTTCGTAAATGTATAAGAGTAAATTTTAAGAAGTGTATCCCCAGATGTAGAACTGCTGAATTAAAGGCTCTGTGCATTTTCGATTTGCACAGCTGCTGCCGAATCGCCATTCAGAATGGCTGCACTGATTTATGGTATGCAGTGTAGGAGACTGGTTCTCCCACTCGCTGGACCATCGGCAACCTTTAATTTTTGCCAATTTAATGGATGTAATGTGGTATCTCATAGCTTTGATCTGCATTTTTAAATTTATGAGTGGAAAAGAGCACTTAAAAGTACCATTTATATTTTCTATAAACCATCCTACATATATTTTGCTCATTTGCCTTTTGAGTCACATTTTTCTTATTCAGTTGTAGAAACTCTTGAAAAATTAAGAAATGGAACATTATGCAGTATTTTCGTGATAAATATTTTCTATAGATTCACCATTGTCTTTGTTATCAACATTAGTAAGGAATAATGTACATACAATAAACTGTATCCATTTAAAGTGTCCAATTTGACGTTTTAAAAATGTACTCATAAAACCACGGCCATAATCAAGATACGGAATATTTTCATAATCCATAAAAATGTCCTTGTACCTCTTTGCTGACCACCTCTTCTCTACCCTCAACCTCAGACAACCACTAATCTTTTTGTTAATATAGATTAGTTTTCATTTTCTAGAATTATATATAATAGAATCACAGAGTATGTACTCTTGTGTCTGGCTTCTTTCTTTCAGTATAACTATTTTGATGTTTATATCTGTTGTTGGGCAAAGCAAAGTCCATTCCTTTTAATGCTGAGTTGTATTCCACCATATGTTTACTGCATTTGTTTCTCCATTTACCTGTTGATGGGCATTTAGATTCTGTCTAGCTTTGGGCTGTTGTGAATAGATACACGGTGAACACTTGTACATAAGTCCTGTGTGGTCATATGTTTTTATATCTTTTGGGTGAAGAGCTAGAAATGGAAAAGCTGTAGAATGTAAAATGTAGAATGTACAATGGAATATTGTGGGTTCATGTTTAACTTTAGAAGGAACTGCCAAACAAATTTCCAAAGAGTTTGCACCATTTCGCATTCCCATTAGCAATATGTGAGAGGTCTAGTTGCTTTGCCATTGCCAACACTTGGTAATGTCAGTCTTTTTAGTTTTAGGATTGTATATCTCATTGTGGCTTTAATTAGCATTTCCTTGATTAATTATGTTGAACATTATTTTACGTGCTTAGTAGCCATTTGTATGTCTTTTCTTGTAAAGTCTACATTGAAATAGCCTATTCTTATTTGTCCTCTGAGTTGTAAGAGTTCTTCATATATTCAGAATATGAAGCTTTTGTCAGATTACATATATACAATATTTACATTATAGAATATATGTTATATATATTTTGTCTATGATATATATAAAATTTTCCCTTCTATGGCTTGTCTTTTAATTTTCTTATTAGCATATTTTGAAGAGCAAAAGTCAAGTTCATTGACTCTTTCCTCAGTTATCTTAATTCTGCTAAGTCATTTCAATTCTACTGTTTCCTGTTCCAGATATTGTATTTTTCAGTTCTAGAATTTCTACTTTATTTTTTGTTATATTTTCTTTTTCTATGGTAGATGTCCTGTCTTTTTAATCATTATATTTCCTGTTACATCTTATTCCTTTACTTATAATTGTGATAACTGTTTTGAACTCATTATTTAGTAATCCCAACGTTTGAGTTATGTTGAGATTTTCCTCTTTTGATTGTATTTTTTCTTGAGAATGTGTTACATTTTCTTAGTTTAGTATATTTTGAATGTTTTTGGATTATATCCTGAACATTGTGAACATTATGTTGAAAGACTCTAAATTTTGTTATATTCTTCCAAAGAGTGTTGATGTTTGTGTTTTAGAGATCAATTAACTTGGTTAGACTCAAACTGAAAACTCTGTCTTGTTTATGATGGGTAGCAGATCAAATCTCAATTCGGTCTTTGTAGCCTCAGCCACAATCTGCATGGAGTCTCTCCCACAAATACTTGGTTTGGTGGTCAGCCAGAGACTAGGACAAAGTCTGTGTTCAGGATTTGGGGTTCTTTGTTCTGGTATTCTCCTTTCGAGGATTCCCTCCTCACTTTCCAATGGCTGTTGTCTCTGATTCTGTTTGATTCTTGGGGACAGGAAGGTAGTAGCGTTCCTGCTAGAGTCTTAATTGCCCCAGGTCACATCTTAACTCACGTCTGCTCTCAGACAAAATCTATAAAAATGAGATATTTATCCCATGCGAGTGCTTCTTCCAAGTTTCATTTCCCCTCCAAACGCTGCTTTAAAATGTTTTTTTTTTTTTTTCCCGCTCTCCAGAGGCTGAAGCAATTGATTTGAATTTTGTTCAGAGTTTGTAGTTGTTATCTGCAGGAGAATTAATCTCTTAGAAGCTTGCCTAAGAGACTGCCTCTCTTGATTAACGTGCTTGGCTGAAGTCATCCAAAGAATAAAATATAGAGGCTGGTTGTAACCCACGTGTGTGTGTGACTCTAACACACAAACTCTCTATCCACTATATAAAGCAGCCCCACCAGGAAGCCGACTGTCTAACACACTCTAGGAACGGGTGCTGAATAAAGAATCTCATTTCTCTCTTAACTGCTAGAGCAGTCAGGACTGTCTGAGTTACAGCGCCATCTTCTGGTAGTCTTCTTATTGCTGACGGCAAACAATGGTAAGTCTCTCCAAAGCATCAGTACGTTGCTCAGAGATTTTAACACTGGGTAAAGAACAGAATAACATATAAATAGTTTTAAAATTAAATGCAAACAAATTTGGAGATGGGAAATCTCTCAAAAAACCGACTTTTTTGCTTAGTACATATCTTATTTAGCAAAACCTACTTAATGGCTATAATCCAGGATGAAGTCACAGTGACAGTGTTTTATTTAAATTAGTCATTCCTGGTCTTTGTGATTACATTTTCTCAAGTCCCTGTTCTCTCAGGGATGTCAGGCAAGTATGTAATAATTGCATCATTCTTTATGTCTATAGCTTCGGAAGCACTGGAGACTAATGATCCAACTGTTCATATTTCCTTTATTGCAATCTTCTTCCATTAGGGATTTCAAACTGAGGAAAAGTTTGGAAGATTTTCTTCTTTTAGAGGCAAGTGTGGGGGTGGGAAGGGGTGGAAATTCAGTTTTCTTTAGCACCTGATGCCATTAAAGATGTGATTTAACAAGTGTGCCTGTGGGAACGTGTGACACCAGTCCCATTCAAGCCAATCATTATAAGTGCTCACTATCTCCTAGGTGCTCACGGTGTGTTAAGAGCACTACTTCTGTGCAAGGAGATGCTGCTGCTGCTTCAATCTAGTCACTCGGCAGAGGTAGAGTTCCAAATACTCTGTACCCTAGTGGTGAGGATACCACATAAGGACACTTGTGGATTAGCTCATACACTTCAAATAAGATGGAGAACATGGACATGACAAATCTACTAGGGCTTTTTTTCACTCTTGAAATGCTGGCATGTGATTTGGCATCATGGAATTTGTCCATAGTTTGGATTAGTCTGAATTGAGGGAAAAAGTCTTATACCAGGTAATGCATCTCTTTGTATCTTTCATTCAGGGTTCAGATAACTAGATAGCCCTACATCTCATGTTGTTTGCACTTTTGAAGACTTCTTTAAAGAATATTTGCATAATTTATAAAATGTGTAATAGGGTGAACTGTATCTATCTTTCTCAGTGAGTGAGTCTTTTTCACAGAACTTGTCTGCTTGCTTGATCCTGGAGAGAGAAAGCTGATCAAAGCTTGGCCTGGTGTCCACTGGTAGGGCCCTGGGATGAGATTCTGGAAGGCCTACAGAGAGGAGTGGTCAACAGCTGCAATAGCATGAGAGATGTGCGTGTATTTTCCTGCTCTAAGAGGTATATGCAAGTTATTGGTAAGAGAAATACTTACCTTTTTTTTTTTTTTTTTTTTGCTGAGGAAGATTGGCCCTGAGCTAACATCTGTTGCCAATCCCTCTCTTTTATTGCTTAAGGAAGATTTTCCCTGAGCTAACATCCATGACAATTTTCCTCCACTTTATTTGTGGGTCACCGCCACAGCATGGCTGACAAGGTATAGGTCTGTGCCCGGGATCCGACCCCGTGACCTGGGCCACCAAAGTGGAGCATGCCAATCTTAACCACTATGCCATGGGGCAGTCCCCAAGAGACACTTATCAATAACAGAAAAAGAGGCTTCCCACTTTCAAAACAGAGGCTAAAATGCACAGCATGTTTTGGGAGTAAAAGAATTGGTTTTAGTCTCACCTTCTTGGCAGTCGCTGAAACTTTCATATATGTTAGGGAAACAAGGATCTGTCACACCAAAAACACCTCTGACCGTCCTGAGCCTTCTGCCCCTTCCTCACCACCTGTCTTCCCTGGTTTGCTCCTGCCCTGTCTTGACAATAAAGGTCTCATTACAGTGGTGAAATGGAAGATTTTATTCTTGTGTCTCTGCGTGTGTGCTGTACTAACTCACACGTGGTACGAGAACTGGGTGCTGGAATACCTGGCACCACTTGGGCATTCTCAGAACCTGCCACTGTGTTTCCACCTGCCCAACTCTCTGCTCACATGTTAAACAAAAGGGACTCCAGGGGTCAGCCTGGTGGTATAGTGGTTAAGTTCACACACTCCACTTTGGCAGCCCAGGGTTCTTGGGTTCAGAGCCTGGGCACCGATCTACATACTGCTCATCAAGCCATGTTGTGGCAGTGCCCCACATACAAAATAGCGGAAGAATGCCACAGATATTAGCTCAGGGACAATCTTCTTCAAGCAAAAAAAAAATAGGAAGATTGGCAGTAGATGTTAGCTCAGGGCCAATCTTCCTCACCAAAAAAAAAAAAAAAAAGTGACTGATGCTGCTACTGAAAGCCTTTAGCTTTTATATCTTACCAAATGATAGGTAATTGGTTTTAATAATTGGGCTCAGGGATTCAGAGACAAATAGCAAAGTAAAAAGTAAAGATTAATTAGAACTTCTTAACCTCCTATACATAAAAAGTTTGCACAAACATGCTACACACACATATTAATATTTAAAGGCATGTTTCAAAATAAGTTTTAAGGATCCTGACTCAGGCTAAAGGATCTTAGGAGTGTCTGTCCAGTTTAAGATCTGGTGGTATAAAGAGGAAGAAAATGATGCTGCCGTCCTCAAAAGCCTGAATGTGACCAAGAGATGGACTTTATATTGTCCCTCTCCTTTGAGAAAGAAAAGCAATAAGTACATGGTGTTTAGAAGTGGCAGAATATTTACATGTGCATAACAAAAAAAAAAACAGGTATAATGGGCTAGCTTAATATTTTCGTTAAGAATTATTAAATATATGTATTTTTCAGATGCTTATTTGCTTTCTTATATCTTTCTAAAATACCATACTCATCATGCTATACTACTGCTCAAGAATTTCAGCGGCTCTGTAAGATCTAGAATAAAATATTTAAACTTTGAAACCTGGCCAGCCACAAAGTACCTCAGTTTAACTTTCTACGTGTACTTCCCTTTATAAGCCCTACATTAACATTTTGCTTTGATAAGATGTCCCATGTGCTCTCATCTGGTCACGTCACGCCCATTTCTGTCCCTGAGCCCCCACTGAGGACGTCTCTGTTATTGTTCAGCCAATTCAAATCTTATGAGCAGCAGAATGCTGGAAGCTTGGGGTCAAATAGAACAGGCCTGATCCTGACCACCCCTGCCGTTGGACCTTGAACAAGTTACTCGACTTGGCTGGACCTCAAATTTCTCATCTATAAGATGGAAATAATAATGATTAATAATGCTGAATGAGATCATGCTTATAAAGTAGTCCAGTAAAGAGTCTGGCATACAGTGCTTAATGAATCCTAATTTGTCTTCTCTGTTTATTCCTTTGGATTGAGAATAAATTCCACCTTAGCTGTCAAGACCACTCCCTAGCTCTCACCCTCACTTTAGACCATATTAATTTCTTCTCCTATGTCGCATATGTCAGGTACGTTCATTTCCCTTAATTTTTAAAGAAATCTTGGGCTCTGTTAAATGACGGAAATCATGTAAAGTGCTTCACACAGACTTGACACACAGTAAGTGCTCCATAAATATTTCTGTGGCTGCTGCTGTTATTGCAAAGGCAACAGTCACTCAGACCCCAAAAGCAACAGCTCTTCCACTGACGAATTATGTTTGTTCCTGAAAAATAAAAAGAGGTGGTGAAAATTGCTTGGATGGAAATCCTCACCGCAGCTCCCAGCCACCTGAGCTTTGGCGCGTTACTTCCGCTCTCTTGATTTAGGATGCCCGTAATAGTTATCCATCCATAGAGGTGTTTTGAGGATTAAGTGAATTGAAAACTAAAAAGAACATAAATCCCTCACAAATACAACTGCTTTATCTGCATTTGCTATTGATTTTTTTTTTTTTTTTTTTTTTTTAGCTTTTTCAATCCCCACTCCCCAAATATTATGAAAGTTCCTGAGGACAGACATGTATATTTGTAATGATCTCATCATTTGATGAGGACAAAATGAAATAACAGGTGACAAAGTTGAGTCCAGTACAGCACCTGGAGCCCTGTAAAAGCTCTCTATCAGCTAGTGTCCTTCCCCTTATCATACCTACCACACCTAGTGAGTAGTTCCAGGAATTGCTGTTTGAGTATTTTTTTTTTTTTTTTTGAGGAAGATTAACCCTGAGCTAACTACTGCCAATCCTCCTCTTTTTGCTGAGGAATACTGGCCCTGAGCTAACATCCATGCCTATCTTCCTCTACTTTATATGTGAGACGCCTACCACAGCATGGCCTGCCAAGCAGTGCCATGTCTGCACCCGGGATCCGAACCGGCAAACCCTGGGCCGCCGAGCAGCAGAATGTGCGAACTTAACTGCTGGGCAACTGGGCCAGCCCCTTGAGTATTTTTTAAAGGAATACATGCACCTGATTTCTCCTATGTGCCGAGGAATGCCGTTAAATATGCAGCATTAGTTCAAAAGACTGCCTGTTATTCCATGGAAGTTTGGTTTGGTGAAATTGTCACCTTCAATTATTACTCACACCATTTACTATATCCTGACTGCCCTAAAGCTTCTTGACATATTTTGCCCTGAGTTGCAACATGCTATTTAAATCAGACATTGTCTTAATTTTCTTTTAGTTTCACCTTGATTTCTCTCCCTGTTTTCTCTTTTCCTTTCCTTCTCTTTACTGCTTACTTGCATTCATATTTAAATTACTGAACTGCCACAGAATGGCAAAATAGCTTTCCTTTACAAAAGGCTAGCTAGAATTGTTCCCAGCTGCTTCGGTCTGCAACATTTTCAACATTTCAACATTTCATGGGTGAAGCTGTGAAATCAGCACAGGGGTAAGCAACCATGCTTCTTCATGCCTTTGATCTTGAAGTTATCTCCAGTTTGACAAGTGTAATGTAAAGTTACCTACCCCCTGAATAAATCTAAAGGATGATAATGTATAGGATGACCAAGACACGGATTGTTAGGTTGACTCCTTAATCTTTTTTTCCCAGCATTACTAAGATATAATTGACATATAACATGTATAAGTTTAAGGTGTATAGCGTGATGATTTGATACACATATATATTGCAAAATGATTAACACAATAAAATTAGTTAATACATCTCATCTGTCACCTCACATAATTACCAATTTTTTTGTGTGGTGATAACATTTAAGATCTACTCTCTTAGCAACTTGCAAGTATATAATACAGTACTGTTCAGTATAGTCACCATGCTGTACACTAGATCCCCAGAACTTATTCATCTTCTAACTGGAAATTCGTTCCTTTTGACCAACATCTCCCTGTTCCCCTCAATCCCTAACCCCTGGCAACCACATTTCTATTCCCTATTTACATGAATTTGGCTTTATAGATTTCACATGTGATAGTGAACGAACGTTATTTCTCTTTTTTTGTCCAATTTATTTCACTTAGCATAATGCCCTCAAGTTCCACCCATGTTGTCACATAAATCAAAATTTCCTTCTTTTTTATGGCTAAATAATACTCCATTGTGTGTGTGTGTGTGTGTGTGTGTGTGTGTGTGTACCACAGTTTCTTTATCCATTCTTCCATTGATGGACACTTAGTTTGTTTCCATGTCTTGGCTATTGTGAATAATGCTGCAATGAACATGGATGCATAAATATCTCTTCAAGGTAGTCATTTCACTTCCTGGGGATAAACACCCAGAAATGGAATTGCTGGATTATATGGTAGTTCTATTTTTAACTTTTTGAGGAACCTCCATACTGTTTTTCATAGTGGCTGTACCAATTTACATTCCCACTAACCATGCATGAAGGTTGCCTTTTCTCCTCGTCCTCACTAACACTTGTTATTTGTGTGTGTGTGTTTTTTAATGCTTTTTGGTGAGGAAGATTAGCCCTGAGCTAACATCAGTTGCCAATCTTCCTCTTTTTTTCTCCGCAAAGCCCCAGTACAGTTATATATCCTAGTTGTAGGTTATTCTAGTTCCTCTATATGGGATGCTGCCACAGCATGGCTTGATGAGCGGTGTGTAGGTCCACGCCCAGGATCTGAGCCAGCGAACCCTGGGCCACTGAAGCAGAGCGTGCAAACATAACCACTTGGCCACAAGGCCAGCCTCTATTTTTTGTCTTTTTGATAGTAGCCATTCTAACAGGTGTGAGGTGATATCTCATCTGGTTTTGATTTGCATTTCCCTAATCAATGATATTGAGCATCTCTTCATGAACCTGTTGGCCATTTGCATGTCTTCTTTGAAAAAGTGTCTATTCAGTGGCCAGCCCGATGGCATAGCAGTTAAGTTTGGCACTCCACTTCAGTGGCCCTGGCTTCACAGGTTTGGATCCTGGGTGTAGACCTAGCACCACTCATCAAGCCACGCTGTGGCAGCATCCCACATAAAATAGAAGAAGATTGGCACAGATGTTAGCTCAGCAACATCTTCCTCCAGCAAAGAGAAGATTGGCAACAGATGTTAGCTCAGAGCCAAGCTTCCGCACTACACACACACACACAAGTGTCTATTCAATTCCTCTGCCCATTTTTTTTTTTTTTAAGATTTTATTTCCTTTTTTCTCCCCAAAGCCCCCAGTACATAGTTGTATATTCTTCGTTGTGGGTCATTCTAGTTGTGGCATGTGGGACGCTGCCCCAGCGTGGTTTTGATGAGCAGTATCATGTCCGCGCCCAGGATTCGAACCAACGAAACACTGGGCCGCCTACAGCGGAGCGCACGAACCCAACCACTCGGCCACGGGGCCAGCCCCTCCTCTGCCCATTTTTAAATTGAATTATTTGTGTTTTTTTGCTACTGAGTTGTATGAGTTCCTTATATATTTTGGATATTAACTCCTTATCAGATAGATGGTTTGCAAATATTTTCTCTCATTCTGTAGGTTGCCTTTTCATTTTGTTGATTGCACTTTTCCTGTGCAGAAGCTTTTTAGTTTAATGTACTCCCACTGTTTATTTTTGCTTTTGTTGCTTGTGCTTTTGATGTCATATCCAAAAATTCATTACCCAGACCAAAGTCACAGTTTTTCCCAGATGTTTTCTACTAGGAGTTTTATGGTTTGGGGTCTTACATTTAAGTCTTTGATCCATTTTGAGTTAATTTTTGTGAGTGGTGTAAGATAGGAGCCCAATTTCATTTTTTTACCTGTGAATATCCAGTTTTCCCAGCATCATTTATTGAAGAGACTATCCTTTCACCATTGCGTTTCCTTGGCTCCCTTGTCAAATGTTACTTGACCATATATGTGTGGATTTATTTCTGGCCTCTCTATTCTATTCCATTAGTCTATATGTCTGTTTTTACGTCACCACCAAATTGTTTTGATTACTATAGCTTTGTAATAAAGATTGACATTAGGAAGTGTGATGCCTCCAGATTTGTTCTTCTTTCTCAGGATTGCTTTGGCAATTGCTTTTTGGGTATTTTTTGGTTCCATACGAATTTTATGAATGTTTTTTCTACTTCTGTGAAAAATTCCATTGGAATTTTGATAGGGATTGCGTTAAATCTATAGATGGCTTTGGGTAATATGGACATTTTAACAATGTTAATTCTTCCGATTTGTGAACGTGGGTTATCTTTCCATTTATTTGTGTCTTTTTCAATTTCTTTCATCAATATATTGTAATTTTCGGTGTACAGATCTTTCACCTCCTTGGTTAAATTTATTCCTAAGTATTTTATTATTTTTGATGATATTTTAAATAGAATTGTTTACTTTATTTCTTTTTCAGATAGCTAATTTTAGTGTATAGAAATGCAACTGATTTCTGTATATCGATTTTGCAACCTGAAACTTGACTGAATTTGTTGATTAATTCTAACAGGTTTTTTTGTAGATTCTTTAGAATTTTCTATATATAAGATCTTATCATCTGCAAAAAGAAAATTTTACTTCTTCCTTTCCAATTTGGATGCTTTTTGTTTTATTTTTTCCTTTCTCTTGCCTAACTGCTCTTGCTAGGTCTTCTGGTCCTATGATGTATAGGAGTGGTAAGGGTGGGCAGCCTTGTCTTCTTCTTATATTCGAGGAAAAGCTTTCAACCTTTCACCATTGATTATGATGTCAGCTGTGGGCTTTTCATATATGGCCTTTGTTATTTTGAGCTACGTTTCTTTTATACCCAATTTGTTGAGCATTTTTATCATGAAAGGATGTTGCATTGTGTTAAATACTTTTTCTGTGTCTGTTGAGATGATCATATGGTTTTTATCTTTCATTCTGTTAATGTGATGTATCACATTTATTGATTTGTGTTTGTTGAGCCATCCTTGCATCCCAGGGATAAATCCTACTTGATCATGGTGTATGATCTTTTTAATGTGCTGTTGAATTCAGTTTGCTAGTATTTTGTTGAGAATTTTTACATGTATATGGCCTCTAGTTTTCTTTCCTTGTGGGATCCTTTTCTGGCTTTGGTATGAGAGTAATGCTCGCCTCATAAAATGGGTTTGGGAGTGTTCCCTCCTCTTCAACTTTTTGGAGAAGTTTGAGAAGAATTGGTGTTAATTCTTTAAATGTTTGCTAGAATTTCCCAGTGAAACCATCTGGTCCTGGGCTTTTCTTTGTTGGGAGGTTTTTGATTTCTGCTTCAATCTCCTTACTTGTGAGTGGTTGGTTTGGATCTCCTGGTTCTTTATGATTCAGTATTGGTGGGTTATATCTTTCTAAGAATTTATCCGTTTTCTTCTAGGTTATCCAATTGGTTGGTGTATAATTGTTTATAGTAATCTCTAATGATCCTTTGAATTTCTCTGCTGTCAGTTGTAATGTCTCTTCTTTCGTTTCTGATTTTATTTCTTTGAATTTCTCTCTTTTTTTCTTAGTCTAGCTAAGGGTTTGTCAATTTTGTTTATCTTTTAGAAAAAACAGCTCTTACTTTTGTTGATCTTTGCTATTGTTTTTCTGGTCTCTAGTTTATTTCTACTCTGATTGTTGTTATTTCCTTCCTTCTGCTAACTTTGGGCTTAGTTTGCTTTTCTTTTGCCAGTTCCCTGCGGTGTTAAATTGTTTATTTGCAATCTTTCTTTTTTCTTAATGTAGATGTTTATTGCATAAACTTCCCTCTTAGAACTAGTTTTGCTGCATCCCATAAATTTAGGTATCTTGTTTTTCCTTTTTCATTTGTTTCAAGATACTTTTTTGATTTCCCTTTTGCTGTCTTCTTCGACCCATTGGTTATTCAGGAGTGCGTTGTTTAATTTCCACACATATGTGAATTTTCCAGTTTACCTCTTGTTATTGATTTCTAATTTCATACCATTTTGGTCAGAAAATAATACTTGGTATGATTTCAGTCTTCTTACATTTGCTAAAGCTTGTTTTGTGACCTAATGTATGACCTATTATGGAGAATGTTCCACATGCTCTTGAGAAGAATGTGTATTCTACTGTTGGGTGGAATGTACTGTATATGTCTCTTAGGTCCATTTGCTCTAAGGTATATTTCAAGTCCAATGTTTCCTTATTGATTGTCTGTCTTGATGATCTATCCATTGTTGAAAGCAGGGTATTGAAGTCTCCTACTTTATTGTATTGTTGTCTATTTCTCTCTTCAGAGCTGTTAATATTAGCTTAACATATTTAGGTGCTTCAATGTTGGGTGCATTTACTTTTACAATTGTTACATCCTCTAGTTGAATTGACCCCCTTATCATTACATAACGACTTATCTTTGTCTCTTGTTTCTGTTTCTGGCTTAAAGTTTATTTTGTCTGATATAAGTATAGTTACTCTTGCTCTCTTGCTTTCCATTTACATAGAATATCTTTTTCTATCCCTTTACTTTGAACCTATTTCCATCCCTAAAGCTGAAGTGAGTCTTTGTAGTAGCATATAGTTGGGTCTTATTTTTAAATCTATTCAGCCACTCTATGCCTTTTGAGTGGAGAATTTAATCCATTTAAAGTAATTATTGATAGGTAAGGACTTATTAATGCCATCTTATTGTTTTCTGTCTGTTTGACAGTTCCATTGCTCCTTTCTTCCTTTTTTGCTGTCTTCCTTTTGGAATTGATGATTTTTCATAGTGGCATGCTTTGATTCCCTTTTCTTTATCTTTTGTGTATCTACTGTAGGTTTTTGCTTTGTGATTACCATGAGGCTTATATAAAACATATGTACATAATAGAGTCTATTTTAAGCTGATGACAACTTAAGTTTAATCACCCACAAAACTCTAACCTTCACTCCTTTCCTCATATTTTATGTTTTGATGTTACAATTTACCTCTTTTTATAATGTGTATCCATTGGAAAATTATTTTAGCTACAAGTTACTTTTAATACTTTTGTTCTTTAACCTTTATACTAAAGTTGTCATTAACAAACCACCAATATTATTAACAAACAACATAAGAGTATTCTGAATTTGACTATATACTTACCTTTACCAGTATGTTTTATGTTTTATGTTTTCATCTTACTAGTTATCATCCTTTCATTTCAGCTTGAAGAATTCCTTTCAGCGTATCTTGTAAGGCAGTTCTAGTGGTGATGAACTCCTCTGGTTTTTGTTTGTTCGAAACGTCTTCATTCATTCAATCTCTCCTTCATTTCTGAAAGATGACTTTGCCAGGTAAAGTATTCTTGGTTGATAGTTTTTTTCTTTTGACTCTTTGAATATATCATCCCACTCTCCCCTGGCCTGCAAGGTTTCCACTGAGAAATCTACTGATAATCTTATGAGGGTCCACTTATATGTGTAGAATTTTTTTCCTCTTGCTGCTTTTAAACTTTTCTCTTTGTCTTTGATTTTAGACAGTTTGATTAAACGAGTCTTGGACATATCATTTTCAGTTGAAATTTTGAGGTGATCCATTAGCTTCATGAACTTCAATCTCCAAATCTCTCCCCAGATTTGGGATGTTCTCAGCCATTATTTGTTTAAATAAGCTTCCTGCTCCATTCTCCCTCTCTTCTCCTCCTGAGACTGCTATAATGAACAAATTGTTTCTTTCAATGGTATCTCATAATTCACATAGGTTTTCTTCACTCTTTTTCATTCTTTTTCTTGTTCCTTCTCTGACTGGATGGTTTCCAATTACCTGTCTTCTAATTCACTAATTCTTTCTTCTGCTTTGTTGGGTCTGTTGTTGAAGATATCTGTTGAATTCTTCAGTTTAGTCATTGCATTCTTCAATTCAGAGATATCTGGTTTTTTTTTAATGGTCTCTATTTTTTGCTAAACTTTTCATTTTGTTCATGCACTGTTTTCTTAATTTCATTCATTTGTCTATCTGTGTTTTCTTGTAGTTAAATTCTTTCTGAATTTCTTTAAAGGGATTATTCTGAATTCTTTGTCAGGCAGTTCATAGATCTCCATTTCTTTAGGGTCAGTCACTGGAGCTTTATTAGTTTTTTTTGGTGGCATTATGTTTTCTTGATTATTCATGATCCTATGGTCTTGTTTGGGTATCTGCTCATTTGAGGAAGTACGCATCTCTTCTAGTCTTTACAGATTAGCTTCAGCAAGCAGAGCCCTTCACTGGTCAGCCCTTCCTGAGATTTTGGGTGGGCCATCTGATGGTGTCTGTAGGCAGGCTTGCTACTGGAGTCTTTCAGTGAGCAGATCTGGTGCCCAAGTCAGCCGGGGGCAGGCCTGGTGCTTGGTCCACAGGGACCACTCTGGTGCCTGGGTTGGTGGGGGTGGGCCTGGCGCTTTGGTTCACTGGGGCAGGCCTGCTGCTTGAGTCTACAGTGATGGGCCTGGAACCTGGGTCTGCATGGATGGACTTGGATTCTGGGTCCACAGGGGCTGACCAGGTGCCAGAGACCACTGAAGTGGGTCCAGTGTCTGGGTCTGTGGGGCCTAGCCTATGCTCAGATGGTCTGGGAGCCTGATTTCAAGGGAGTTGGACTGGAGACTGGGGCCACAAGGGCTGACCTGGTGCTAGGGCAAACCTGGAGCCTGGGACCATGGGAATCAGTCTGTAACATGCACCTTACAGGCCAGCCTGCAGGTTGGTTCTGCAGGGGCCAGCCTGACACTGGGGTGGGCCAGGAGTCCTGAGTCCATGGGGGCCTGCCTGAAGCCTGGGACATCAGGGGGTAGTTGGCTATATGTAATTTAAAGTAAATCTGTGAATAAATCTGAATAATGATAATGGATAAGACGACTAAGACAAAAATTATTAGCTTAACTCCATAATCTTTTATGTTAGCAAGAATAAAGAAGGCAGAGTGGCATGAACCACCAGCAAGGGTTAGGTTCAAACCTTGGCCTTGCCACTTGCAAACTGTATGTTTAAGGTCAAGTAACTAAACCCTTTAGCTTCCATTGATACATCTGTGAAATGGGGACAGTAATAGTTCCTGCTGTATAAGGTTATTGGGGGACTAACTAAGATTATGCAATTCATAATGTATATAAAGCAATTAATACATTAGTTATGACTTTGTAGAAGCTATACAAATGAAAATTCTTATTGTTATAATTAAACAATACCAGAAAGAGAACTCATTCTAGTGTAACGGATTTTTGGTTCGGTTAGATTCCCTGAAACACAGAGTCTAAGGTGGAGGTTTGCCTGCAGAAAGTGTATTAGGCAGTCACTTGGAGTCCACACTGACAGGAGAATGAAGGAAGTAGGATTGGGTAAAGTTGAGCTCTGACACAGTCTCAATAAAGACTTCAGCTGGTCTCAGAGGGAGCCCTGGAACTCAGATGACCCTTCAGTGAAGTCCCTATTGAGGCAACGGAGCTGGTCCTTTATACGCCTGCATCAACCAGATTTGAATGTGAGCTGCCCTCTAGATGGGGCCTGCCCTTGGGCAAGGTAGTTCTCTGCTGCTGAGGGTAAGCCCTAGAGACATACTCAGCTGAGAGCCTTCAGTCACCAAAACTCCTAGCAGTTGGGAAAATGAGTGTCACAATCCTGAAGGGGAATGGGCTGTGTACCACAGAGTCCACTATGGGTTCCTAATGATAAATGTATAATAACTGTATATGACACATTGCTTTAATTTATTGCTTTTTCTAGATAATATGTTCCTGGTAGGTAGGAGCTGTGTCTGTCTTGACTGCCTGCCACACAGGAGGAACTCAATAAATATGTTTTAAGTAAATGGAATTGTTTAAAAAAAACTATCTTTAAAAAAAACCATATTCTATCCTCTATTTAAGGAATTTGAAAATATATCCTCAGACATGTAGAATTACTGATATTTTCACACTGTACTGTCAATTTTCCTGTGTAATTTAACTAGAACACAAAATACAGTGAGCAAAACAGTGTTCTAATTCTTCTTATTTGGATGTATAGTGGCAAAAGATAAACTATGAATCTTTCCAAACAATTTATTATCAGGTTTGTTAATTTGATCCTATTTATAATATTGCTTACTAAGATCCCCACCTTCTGAATTAATAGGTAGAGAGATGGATGAATACTAATGTAACGTAGCAAGACATTATTTGCAGAATCCAGGGAGTACCCATACAGGTGATCAATATATTATTCTTTCATCTTTCACACATTTGAAAATTCTCATAATGGAATTTTGAGGGAAAAGAACCCTATTTTCATTAAGTTGTCTATATACTTATGAAAATATTGAACTGGGGTAGTCCCTAAACAAAATAAGAGACAAGGTAGTAGTGTAAGCCAGGCATTTTGATAGGTAGAGGACTGTAACAAGTTAAGGGCATCTCTGTTTGAACAGCATCCACTATGGGTTCCTGGCAATAAATGTCTAATAACGGTATATGACACATTGCTTTTTTTTATTACTTTTTCTAGATAATATGTTCCTGGTGGGTAAGAGCTATGTCTGTCTTGACTGCCTGGTCCATAGACAGAACTCAATAAATATGTCTTAAATAAATGGAATTGTTTATAAAAACTATCCTTTAAAAAACACATATTCCTGAGTTTTTATTACTTGTTTCTTTTGAGGATAGTAGATGAAGGGACATCTTGTAATAGTGGTAAGTATGTCATGGAAGGAGACAGCAAAAGACAATATCGCTCGTGGAGAATGACAATCCCAAGTCTGAAGAAAGATTTATAAAGAGGCCTAAAGATAATTGGCTCTTTTTCACTCATTTTCCAGGTGAGAAAACTGAGATCAGGCAGTTGAAGCAACTTACTTGAAATAGCCCAAGTAGTTTAAGAGTGAGACTTTAATTTTCCCAGAAACACTCCTTCCTCCCACTCTGCCCGCCACCAACATACAAACAAGCATCATAATGCCACAAACTCTCATAAATTCTTTATTTAGGCCAGTAGCAGAGATTAATGGGGTACCATGTAAAGTTTTCCTGACTGAATATATCACTCCACTGACCAAACATAATTACTTCAATTATTACAATTTTTCTGGGACTACAAAGCCTGATAAATATTTGTTGACTGGGTTAGTCAGTGATTATGCAAGTGATTAAATGAATAGTTGGTTAGTTATTAAGCCATTATCACTTCGGGCCAAATAGGTTACTAGATTAACTAATAAGTCACATACAAATGAGAAATTGGGCTGCAAGACAGGTAAGTTTTGATAAGGAAGAAGGAAAGAAAATAGGATTTCAAAGCTCGGAGTGATGCCTGGATTGAGATAGCCAATGGAAGGCCTTGAGAAGCATAGGTGGTAATGGCAGAGACTATAACAAGGATAACAGAAAGTTACAAGGCCAGTGAGGCCAAAGACAAGGAGATGGAGAAAGAGCTTCATCTATTTTCTGGAAAACTCATTGTGTCCTAGAATCCACTATCATGTTAGGAGTGCACAGGGAAATGGTGAGTGTCTTTTGGGAGCTTGTGGTGGAGCATGCTTGACTTTCTCAGAAGCAGAATTTGCCATAGAGGCCAACTCTAGCATAGGTTGCTTTCCTTCATTTATTCTACTCCGACAGTCAATGGTCTGTTTTGTTTGTTTGTTTTGTTTTTGGCATTGCCTTAGATTAGTGGTCTTCGAACTTGTTTTCAGCTGTGAAGTCCTTTCTTCACTTGGCATCTTATCTATAAATTCCACGTGTAAAAGACATAATTAGGGTAGTTCTTTTCAGGTAGAACATGATGCGGTTGGAGGGCTCAGATCCAGCTTCTCCACCCTGGTTTTGTCTGTTCTCGAAGAACCCCAAGGTACATAGGGACTCCAAGGAGCATGGTTAGAAAAACTGTCTTAGAAAAATAGAAAATACATCATAGTCACCTGAGTCCAGTAGAAAAGCAACTAGAATGTTGTTTAAGAACCTTGAGTTCTCTGTACATGAAAATGTTATCTGAGGAGAGGAGAAGTGAGGGAGAGAGGACCAGGTTGAAACTGGTTTTAGATTGCATGTATAACAAGGAAAGCAATGAAAACTTCTTATATCCTGAGGGGTTAACAGCGTCAGTTCAGAAAGAATTTTAAGAAGATTTTATTCATCTCTAAAGTAAGAAAGGTTTTATTGGTAGTAGAATTCATTTCAAGAGTTTGCAACAAGAAAGTGTTACCACTAATTGAAATACAGTTGGAAGAGGAAGCAATTTAATGAGCAGTTACGCCGTATGCTCAGAGAAAGTATTGAAGAATGGAAATCCATAGTTGTGTAAGATGGAAAATCTAACTGTGCTTGAAATATTGGATTGAAAAGAAATACAGGAGGTCTTAAATCTTGTGAACACTGTTGTTAGTACTGTGCTAGCCAAAGAAGATGGAACATGATATGGAGCTATATTTGGTATGTAAGTATTTAATACACTTAATTTTCATTTTATATGAGTGATTTTCAAATTTCCTAATGCAAACTTTTACTATTTGGGTGATGCCTATTATCCAAACCACTGGTATTACACAAATCAAAATAATAAAACCCTTAATTCCTTTTAGGAAATTATTCATTTCTATTATGTGCAGTTTTAGTTGAAATGCAGACCAGGATGTCTTGCCACTCCCTCACCAAAGAGTAGATCCATGAACAAAATATGACAATCTCATTTCCCTTTGCTTTTAATTTTCACCAGAGTGATGTAAAACCAGAATAAAATATTTGGAGCTGATTCATTCCAGTGGCAACCCTGGCAGTGCTGTTGTGGTGGTTTCAATATATGTCTTCAAATCCTTTGACATGCCTCTCTTCAAAGGCAGGATCTCATTCCTTTCTCAGTGAATTTGGGCCAAACTTAATGATGAATAGAATGTATGCATTTTCTCTAATGAATAGAATATATAATCTCTATGTAATTCCCAAAGACAGGTAATAAAAAGGATACAGGTTTCACCAGGTTCTCTTTCTCTCTCTATTCTCTTCTTTCCTTCCAAGGGCAATCAGCCACCATGGTATGAAGACACTCAAGCAGACCTGGAAGAGTCCACATTGAAGAGCTGAGGCTCCTGCTAAAAGCCATCACCAGCTTGATAATCAGACGAGTGAATTACCTTGGAATTGGATCCTCTAGCTCTGGTTAGCCTTTGGATGACTGCAGCTGTGGCCGCCATCTTGACAGCAACCTCGTGAGAGACCCTAAGCCAGAAATCCTCAAGAAACTATAAGATATAACAATGTATATTGTCATTTTGAGCTATGACATTTGGGGGTAATCTGTTAAACAGTAACAGATAGCTAACAAAGTTCTAGACTAACCCATGCTACTAAGACTCTCTGAAGTTTCTTTTCTTCTTTCCACTTTTTTGATCTCCTTCAGTCTTCCCTATGATTCTATAAGCTCCTCCTCAACTCCATTCTGCTAAAGTCAGTTTCAATTGCTAGTTATTAAAGAGCACAGTTTTGAAACAGTATAAATTATTATCAACTTAAACCAAGATAAGGAAAATAATTTTTTCCTTTTTTTGTCTGAAAAATTTTAATTCGATGTCTTGGTCTACTGTGAATTTTATTTTATTTTTTAAAATAAGTGTTTCCTGTACCTACACAGCTAAAATATTTCACTTCATCAACTGGCATTGTACAAGTCAAAGTGACTTACCACTGATACGTATGTCTCTTGATGAATATTCTAAGATTATGCAGCATTCTTTATCATATATTTTTTATAAAGAATTATATGATCATCAGCTATAAAGAATGCAAATGTAAGCTTGTAAAAATGAAACTAAATGCTTGGTAATTAAAAAATATATTCATTGTAGATTTAATTGTTGAATAGTTATGTTGATTTATCCACACAAGTGGTTATTTCAGATTTACAACCTTGGATATACTGAACTTTGGCATATTACTCTCATGAGTCTCTGATGATAGTTTTTTCTTCTTTACTTATTTGTATAAATTGATGAAAAATTCAAGGAGTAAAAGAAATCCACATGCAAAGAAAATGCATGATCATTATTTTAAATCAAATGATTTTGTTTGGTATGTGTAAAACAGTGGTGTGAGCTGTGCTTCACCAAACTCAGGAAAATTTTGGCCATTGTTCTCTAAATATTCTTTACGGCATTATTCTCTCTCCTCCTCCTTCTTTCCTGCCTTCTCCTCTCCATTCCTTTTCAAACTCCAATTATGTTTGTATTATAATTTTTGATATTGTGCTACAAGTTCTACACTTTCTTTTAATCTTATTTTTTCTCTGTTCTTCAAATTGCATAATTGCATACTGAACTTCTATTGAGCTTGATGATCATTCTTATGTCACCAATCTATGATTAAAGTTAACAGGTGAATATTTTTTTTCAAGTATTATACTTTTCAATTCTACAACTTCCATTTGATCCATATTTATAGTTTCCATTTCTATTCTGAAATACTCTGTCTGTTCATTCATCATGATCATATTGTCCTTTAAAATATTTATAAAACCTGCTTTAAAGTCCCTATCTGCTAATTCCAACACCTGGATACTTGGTATTGATTTATATAGACTGCTTTTTCTCTCAATATGGTTCATAGTCTGTTTTCTTATTTCCAGTAAATTTTGGTTATATACTGGACATTATGGATCATAAATTAAAGGGAATCTGGATTATGAGGTCTTCCTTAAACAATGTTGACTTTTTATGGGTGACAGATAAATCACTGGTGGAAACTTTTGTTCTTGTCAGGCTTGGATTTATTCTTTATTAGAGCTTCATTTATATTTAGTTTTTAACTTCATCCTAGGGCATGTCCGTACTCTAGAGCATGGTCCTCATGCTTAAGAAGTCATTTCTCTAAAGTCTCAACAGAATGATGCGTGATGTCTTTTCACTTAGGCTGGGCTGGGATCCCAGTGAATTCCAGCCCTATATGCCCTCTAGTACTACTATTAAGTTCTCAGCCCAAAACCACAATCTTTTTGCTTGGCCTTGTGAAGTCTCACTCTGCACATATGCAGCCCAGCCCTTGGCTAGGAACCCAGAATCAATGTGCACACACACTGCTGGGACTTCCATCATTATGGCTCTTTTTCTCAGGTAAGATACCCTGTAAATGCCAGATGTTTCAGCAGCCTGGGCCACCAATCTCTTCCTCAGATCAGTGAGACCACCAATCCTGTTAGCTCTACTCTCCTGCCATTGGGAAAGCTGAAGTGATTGTGGGGTCATCACAAAGCTCATGTCATATTTCTCTTCTTTCAAAGAGCACAGTCTTGTCCAGCCCTTTCTTCAGTTTCTGAAACAAAGACTTCATATATTTTTCTAGTTCTTTTTGGCAAGAGGGTATGTCTAGTACCAATCACTTTGCCATGGTTAAAAGCTGAAGTTGCTTTCAAATGGATATTTTAAACCAGTTTGCTGCAACATTTCTGGACTTAACAGTAAAATCAGGTAGCATGTTAGGATGTTTTAAATAATGCTTCAAATAAACAAAGAAAACCTAATAATCCACAGTACACATACATATGCCATATACATTATCCAAATAGAGAACTCTTTCAGAATTTTTGTATAACATGGATTAAATATATTTTAATAAAACTAGGTTAACTTACAAATTGCTTCACAATTTGATTAATGTCAATATTTTGTATTTATAAATATACAAAGATAGAAATATGTCATGGGAACCCTACATATTTACATTTATGTGCTTTACTAAGCATTGTATTTTAAATATTAATATCTTTCTTTAGGGAAGAAGAACTCAATTATTTTGATATTTCTGCAAATCACCTCTGCATAGAGTCTACAAATTATGCTTAATTCAGGTAGAGACCTTTGTCTCTTAAAGACAGGGTTCAACTTAACAAACCAATTTCCACCAGGACCTTTACTCTCAGTGGAGAAAAACTCAATAAATAATTCTGCCATTAAGCTTTCTGTGTTTTTATAATATTGTAACAATCTAGTGAAAATTTAGACCTTATCAAAAAGACAGAATGTGGCATCTCAGATATTTAAACTAAAATTTAGATCAGAACATCATCTGAAGGGGTTTCAAAAGTATTTACAATATATTTTACAGACTGTAGCTAAGAGCTTTGCACAATTCATCTTCCAGATGTAGACACATTAATGAATTTAAGTGTATTAATTTTCTTCTAGAATTTACAATTTATTACTGGCTTGGTTTGGCAGTGAGATGTTAAAAGGGGTTCAAGGTCCAAGTGAAATGATTTTTAAGTGCATCGGGAGTGATGAGTTATATTCATTTTAACTTCACCAAGTCCTTTTAAAGGCTCCATGTTGTCAATGTTAAGGTTTTTAAATCAGAATTTCCTCTGATAAATGCCCTGCTGAAACACAGAGAAGACTAGAACAGGCATTTAACAAACAAGGAAATACATTAGGCCAATAAACTTATGAAAAGTGCAATGTTTTAAACATTCCCATCAATAACC
The DNA here is from genome assembly GCF_037783145.1 of Equus przewalskii. Lineage (NCBI taxonomy): Eukaryota > Metazoa > Chordata > Mammalia > Perissodactyla > Equidae > Equus > Equus przewalskii. Next base: position 59,798,011 of record NC_091845.1, on the reverse strand, counting down.
AGGGAAGTACAAAGTAAAACTACAAAGAGGTATCGTCTGCCCAACAGATTGGCAAAAATGTTTTAAAAGTTTGACCATGTCAAATATTGACGAAGATCTGGAGCACCAGAAAACTCTCATACGCTTCAGTGGGGAGTGCAAGTTGGTATAATCACTTTGGAAAATGATTGGTCAGTTTTTTAGTAAAGTTGACCACATACGTATCCCGTGACCTTGCAAATCCACTTAAAGTACATACGCTTGGCAAAGTGGTGGATCTCAACATCAGGACACATAGACGAGAACAGTCACAGCAGCGTTGTTTGCAACAGGCAAAACTTAGGAACAATTTATTATCTATCCACAGCATAATAGATAAGGAACTTGTGTTATATTCATACATTGGAATACTGTACTAAAAAGCAGGAAAAAATTAACTGCTACTACTCAAAATAACATGGATAAATCTCACAAATATTGTAGTGCGTGAAATAAAGCAGTCTTAAAAAATACTTGTATATTTGCAATCGCATAAAATTCAAAAGAGTTAAATCAAACTACATTATTTAAGGATGCACGCGTAAGTGGAAAAACTATAGAAAAAAGCGAAAGAGTGAGTATCATAGCAGTCAGGACAGTGGTTACTGCCAAAGGGAAGGACAAGCGTTGTAATCAGAGAGTGATATGCTGAGGCTCCTGGGCAGCAGGCCATGTTTTATTCCTCGACCAAAGTGGTATTTGTAAATAGCACTTTGTGGTATTTGTGGTGTTTATTTCATAAAAATTCATTATGCTCTACATTCATGTTTTATATCATCTTCTGAAAATGTTATTTTTCATAATAAAAAATTTTTAAATATATCCAGAAGGTTCTAGATAAATGATTAGGAGCAGAATAAAAAGGAGAATAGATAAAAGAGCATTCAAAATGTATTATAATGCTTTTGTCTATAAGTAGAATAAAATAATTCAAAATAATTGAAACAATAACTTGTATTGACTTAGAAAACAAGAAATCTGGAAATAGGATGGCTCTAGGTTAGATTAATATAGGGGCCCAACAATTTCGTCAAGATTTTGTCATCTTTCCACTATGCATTTTTCATCATATTTTATTATCTGGTTGTTGTAGGACGGTTGTCACAAAATAGTGTATTTCTTTTTATTAGTGAAGAGAACCTTTTTCCCTGTGCTTACACACATAGATACACCAGACTTTTCCTCTTGGCTCATTGACTGAAATTGTGTCCCATACTCATGTCTCTAGTGCAGGAAAGGGGCCACTATAATTGACTTAGACCAATTACGTTTTACCCTCTCACCTCCCCTGAAACAAAGGTGAGGGAAGGAATGCAGATAACTGAATAAATTTGAGGTTCTGTTACATAGGAGGAAGAAGTGTGAATGTTGTCTGCTACAAATTTAAAAATATAAAAAATTTCCCTAAAAATCTTGAGCCTTGGGATGAAAGTACTCAGAGTAGTAATCAACATTACCAAAAATGGGCCATACCCAAGCATTTCCTAATGTATCTTTTTAATTGAAAAAATTTAATATCCAGCCGGTAAATGCCATTTTACCCAAAAAGGAAACACCACCAGGTCATATCAGAATCCAAATGCTAGAAAAGAAGGAGGAACCCCTACAGAATTTCTAGTGGAAATTCTCTTTGCTTCTAATCGTATCTATGCCTGGTTAGGCTATTGTTTATGGCATGGGGCAACAAAAAGATACTGTCAGGCATGCATAGACTAATAAATGTTACCCAAGAACCTTACTGAAAAAAAATGCCTGAAAAGGATGTTCCTGGTTTTCTAGTCATGAAGGAGTAAATCAACAAAAGACTCAACAACTGGGAAGGAGTTGTATTCAAAATAGCATTGAGTTGCAAAATTTAAAATTTAGACTCAGTGCTTTCCAGGAACAAGGAGTGACTCTATAAATATTAGTTATTCTAATAATTGTTGCTAATATGATTTTTAAAATCAACTTTAGTTTTTAGAACAGCTTTAGATTTACAGAAAAATTATGAACATAGTACAGAGAGTTCCCATAAATATGGCACCCAGTTTCCCCTGTTATAAACATCTTATATTAGTGTGAAATGTTTGTTACAATTAACGATCCAATATTGATACCTTGTTATTAACTAAAGTCTATACTTTATTCAGATTTCCTTAGTTTTTACCTAATGTCCTTTTTCTGTTCCAAGATGCCATCGAGGATACCACCTTGCATTTAGCTGTCATTCTCATTAGTGTCTCTTGGCTGTGACAGTTACTCAGACTTTCCTTGTTTTGAAGACTTTGACAGTTTTGAGGGGGGCTGGTCAGGTATTTTGTAGAAAGCCTCTTGACTGGATTTTGTCTGATATTTTTGTCATGATTAGACTGGGGCTATGAGTTTTGGGGAGGAAATCCAAAGAGGCAAAGCGGCACTCTCATCACGTTATATTGACGGTATATCTATTATTGGAGGAGTTCATTAAGAGGATGTAAGCTCCAGCTGACTGGTGAGCTGAACCCAGGCAACTAGAGGCTCCTCACCCCACCCCTGTCCTTGGAATGTACAGTTCTGCCCACCATTTTCACAGTGGGAGCTATTCCAAGAGCATAGCCTTGAGAGAGTAAGGTGTTGTTGAGGCCATCTGGACAGTATACACGACTGAAGCCAGTTAAGACCTCTAGACCAATTTTAACATTCTGGTGGGCAGGTGTGGCGATCCCCTTGAAGCTGCCCAAGACAAGCCTGGTAAGTGAGTTCTCTTGCTTATTAAAACTACCAACTACCAATCTGGAGTGACCTGCCTGTTTCTTCAGTCTCTCCTTGCCCTCTGTGTATGGGAACCAGTTTGCAAATCAACAACTACCAACATGATTTATCACTATTAGTGTTAACCTTGATCACCTGACTGAGCTTGTGCTTTTGAGGCCTCTCCATTGTACAGTTACTCTTTTTTTAACTCCTTCCCATACTATACTCTTTGGAAGGAAGTCACTATGAATAGCCCACCTTTTAGAGTGGAGACTTACATTCATCCTTCTTGAGGACAGAGTATCTACATAAATTATTTAGAATTCTTCTACATGAGAGATTTGTCTTTTCTTCCATTGACTTACTAATTCAATCACATTTATATTCGTGTGGATATATTATTTTGGATATTTATTTTGAGTTATAATCCAATAATACTTTATTTTGTTATGCAAATTGTTCTAGCTTTGGCCATTGGGAGCTCTTTTAGCTAGTTTCTGTGTCCCTTTGACATATCCCCAACCCTGTACCCCCGGCTCATATTCTATATTTTCTGCCTTAATCCTAGAATCGTTCATTTCTCCAAGGAGCCCTGGTTCTGTTTATTGGAGAATAGAATTAGAAACCAAGATTTGGGTGCTAGTGTTCTCATTGCTACTGGGGTATCTTTGCTTCCAGGCCCACTCAGCTGATAAAGCAGGAAGATATACGTGTGTATACTAACTAGTGTATATTAACATTTCTATATATATTTCTATATGTAGCCATCTGTATATACGTTAAGCTGAATTTGAGTTTATACTGATGTCTCCAACTCTAATCCATTACTTCATGAATCATTCAAGCCTCCTCTCCTTGCTTATCTGTAACCTCCCACTCCAACAGAGAGAAAATTGGTTGTCACGATCTGCCATCTATTCGCTTTAATTGTTTAATCCAGTATTCATGCTAGCAGTGTCAGAATTGTTAACCTGTACCCCATTAATATGTTTTTGAAACTTGATACAGATGTTAAGTGGACTTCTTAGAAGAACATACAGAATTCAAAAAGTAATAATAATATATATCTGAATCTTACATGTCTGTATTTTTTTTTTGTTCCTATTTGGGATACTTTGGGGGTAGGAAGATAGTAAAGGTGTACAAGTTATCACCTCTCTCATTAATAAGGATGTTTAATTTCTGATAAAAATAATGAACTACAGGTTAACATTTCATTTAATAGCATACAATAAAAATTGATCGTTATTACTTCCAAATCCCTAGAGAGAAAGAGGGGGGAAATACTCAATCCTTTTAATGAAGAAGAGCAGTTTTAAAAATTAAAACAAGATTTAAATACTGAAACTGTCTTTGTAACAAATTAATATATAAAATTTCAATTAAAATTGCCAAAGGATTTTTTTTGGCAATTTACAGCTATAATTTTAACGTTCATCTAAAAGAAAAACTCATTAAAACTGTGAATGTAAAGATAAAATATATATCATTTTGAAATATGCCAATTATGAAGGAGTGCCACCTTCAACCATGTAAGAGTTTATACAATCTGGGATTCTAAATCCACAGTGAGCAGGGAGGGCCATCTTTTTCTCGTCTTTGTGGTAACAGTCATCATACAGAACATAAACTGAAGATGACCTTCCTTCACTCTAATTTAAGCAAAGGCGTATGACTTAATCATAGCTTTATGTAAAAATCAAGATAATTGTCATTGTGGATATACATGTTGCAATATATATATATATATATATATATATATATATATATATAGTTTAGAATCACTAGAGATTTGTGGTGGAATCTTATTCCATTTTAAAATCCAAACAGAAAAGTGTTTATAACTTAGAAGTGATTCTAACATTAAAACAGAATTTACTGCTGAGACCCTTTAAATTAGTGAATACCTTAAATGTGTTTATGTGTTGGTTTTACAAATTATTAAATACTTCACAAAGAGACTTAATTTGGTTGTAGGCAGATGTCTGGGAAGCAGAGAAGAAAAAAAGGAAAAAGATACTTAAAGTTGAAGGATTTGAATATGGTCTTATAAAACTAAAGTTAAATCACCTCTGTATTGTAATAGAAACCAGTTACATAATGGGTATGTAATTTGTAGAAATTTGACAGACGAATATTTTAAGATACCTCTTTTTGTATTAATCGAAATTAATTTCACCCTTTTCTTAAAAGCTAAAAAGAATAGACTAAGAACTTTTTTTAAAAGATTTTATTTATTTTCCTTTTTCTCCCGAAAGCCCCCTGTACATAGTTGTATATTCTTTGTTGTGGGTCCTTCTAGTTGTGGCATGTGGGACGCTGCCTCAGTGTGGTTTGATGAGCAGTGCTATGTCTGTGCCCAGGATTTGAACCAACGAAACACTGGGCTGCCTGCAGTGGAGCGCGTGAACTTAACCACTCTGCCACGGGGCCAGCCCCAGACTAAGAACTTTTTTTGTGCTAACTAAATCTTGGGATGTTTTACACATATACATACACAATTTTAATATGCGGCAGTACCTCCACTTTGGGATATTATGTATATATTTTTTAATTGAGCTTAATAATTTATGTATAGTTGTAATGTGAGTTTACATTTGAAAATTTGTATTACATCTTTTATCTTTGTAAATTTGTGTTATATCTTGTATTTTCACTTTTTAACATGTTGTGGAATATTTGTTCTCAATCTGTCCAAAACTTTCATGAACACTATTATTATACACTTTAAAGTCAATCAGATTTTCTCAGTGTAAATGATTGCCTGAAAGTATATCTGATTAATTATTTTCTGAAAAATTATAGTTTTATCATCTTCAAACTTCCTCCATCATCATTGTGTTTGCTATTCCCTCCGACTAAGACAGCGCTACTCAAAGTATGATCCGTGGACCAGCAGCATCAGCATCATCTGGTACTTTTAGGGAAATGCAAACTATTAGGACTTACCCTAAATCTACTGTATCAGAGACTCTGGGGTGGGGCCCATGTGTTTGTATTTTAACAAACTTTCCAGGCAATTTTGACACATGTTAAAGCTTGAGAAACACTGGCTTTTTCTGTATCTAGCTCTTTCCCAAATTTCATGTCCCAGCATAAATGTCACCCCCTCAGAGAAGTCATCCCTGACAACCTTATCTAAAGTATAGTCATCTCAATAATTTCTCTTTTTTTACTTGGTAGTTTTAAAATTTTGAAATAATTTTAGATTTACAGAAAAGTTGTCATAGTACAAAACAATTCTTTATACACTCAGATTCTCCATAGTTAATATTTCACTACTTTTTTTTTATCATTTTACATAAACACACACACATATACATATACTCATATCAACATTCGAGAGTAAGATGCACTATCCCTAAATGCTGAGCATGTATTTCCTAAAGCAAGGACAATCTCTTTCATAACTACAGTACAATTATCAAAATCAAGAAATTAACATTGATATCACTATTTAATCAATAGGCCTAATTACTTCATCACTTGTTTAACATCCTATAAAGCAAAAAGAAAAAAATCTAGTTCCAAATAAATATTATGCCCTCAGTTTTGATTGATAGTTAATATAAGGATAGCCAGGAAAAAAAAATTACTTCTTTATTAGATATAACAAAAATTTAGTATTTCACAGCATTTCTGAGGGTCGAGAATCTGGGGTAGACAGGTAGGACTGGCTCAGGCTGCAGCCAAAGCCACGGTCATCTCAAAAGGGCCGGGGCTGGAGACCCCATTTCCAAGTTTAGTCAGGTGGTTGTAGCCAGGCCTCACTTCCTCACTGTCTGTCAGCCAGAGGCCTCTGCTCCTCAGCACATGGGGCTCTCCAAAAGGCTGCTCATGACACAGCAACTCACTTCTACCACGGAGAGGAAGAAAGGGAGCCCAAGACGGAAACCACAGCATTTTATAACCTAATCATGGAAGTGACATACTGTGTGCCAACTATCACTACCATCTAACTTTAGAATATTTTCATCACTCAGAAAAAGAAACCTTGGAAAACTTTTGCTCTGTGAAAGACACTGTCAAGAGAGTAAAAAGACAAGCCACAGACCGGAAGGAAACATTTCCAAAAGATATACCTGATATTCAAAATATGGAGAACTCTTAAAACTCAAGGATAAGAAACCAAACAACCTGATTAAAAAGTGGGCAAAAGACCTGAACAGACATCTCACCAAAGAAGATATACAGATGACAAATAAGTATGTGAAAAGATGCTATACGCCTTACATCATCAGGGAAATGCAAATTAAAACAATGGGATACCACTACACACTTATCAGAATGTCCAAAATCCAGAACCCTGACAGCACCAAATCTGGGTGAGGATGTGGAGCAAAAGGGGGTCTCATTCACTGCTGGTGGGAATGCAAGGTGGTACAGCCACTTAAGAGGACAGTTTGGCAGTTTCTTACAAAACGAAACATACTCTTAAGATATGATCCAACAATCTTGCTACTTGGTATTTACCCAAAGGAGATGAAAACATAGTCCATACAAAAACCTGTACTGGACATTTATAGCAGTTTTTTTCATAATTGTCACAACTTGGAAGCAATCAAGATGTCCCTCAGTAGGTGAATGGATAAGTAAACTGTGTTTCATCCAGACAACGGCATATTAATCAGAGCTAAAAAGAAATGAACTATCAAGCCATAAAAAGACACGGAGGAACCTTAAATGCATATTACTAAATGAAAGAAGCCAATCTGAAAAGGCTTTATATTGTATGATTCTAACTATATGACATCCTGGAAAAGGTAAAATTATGGAGAAAATGAAAGGACTGATGGTTGCCAGAGGTTAGAGGGGTGAGAGGGAGCATAAAAGATTTTTAGGGCAGTGAAACTGCTCTGTATCATACCATAATGACGGATACATGTCATTATACATTTGCCCAAACCCAGAGAACGTACACCAGTCAGAAGGTAATGAACCTCAATGTAAAATATGGACTTTGAGTGACAATAACGTGTCAGTGTAGGGTCATCAATTGTAACAAATGTACTACTCTGTTGGGGGATTTTGATAGTTGGGGAGGCTGTGCATATGTGGGGGCAAGAGGTATATGGGAAATCTCTGTAGCTTTTGCTCAATTTTGCTGTGAGCCTAAAATTGCTCTAAAAAATAGTCTATTTAAAAAAAAGAAAAGAAAAAGAAATCCTGTACCTATTAGCAATCACTCACCAGTCACTCTCTGTGACCAGCAGTCACTGGTAACCAATAATTTACTTTCAGTCTTCCTGTATTTGTCTCTTCTGGGCCTTTCACATAAACTGAACTGTACAGTATGAGCCCTTGGTATCTTTTTTGGTTAATTTAGCATAATGTTTTGAAAGTTCATCCGTGTTATAGCATGTATTACTAGTTTATTTCCTTTCATGGCTGTATATTGTTTTATTGTATGGAAATACTACATTTTGTTGATCCATTCCTCAGTTTATGGACATTTGGATTTGTTTCCACTTTTTCGCTATTATGAATAATGCTTCCCAAAAAACTCATGTACACATGTTTGTGTGAGCATATGTTTTGTGTTCTCTTGGGTACCTATCTGGGGATGGAATTGCTGACTCATTTGGTAACTCAGTGTTAACATTTTAAGGAACTTTCAAACTGTTTTTCACAGTGGATGCACCATTGTACGTCCTCATCAACAGTACCTGAGGCTTCCAGTTTCTCCACATCCTCATCAACACTTGCTGTTGTCCGTCTTTTAAAAGTTCTTTTTATAGTCATCCTAGTGGATGTTAAAGTGGTATCTCATTGTGGTTTTGATTTGCATTTCCCTGATGACTAATGACATTGAGCATCTTTTTATGTTTTTATTGGCCATTTGCATATCTTCTTTGGAAAAACATCTACTGAAATCTTTTGCCAATTTTTAAATTTGATTATTCATCTTTTTTCTGTTGCGTTGTAAGAGTTATTTATATCTTCTAGATACAAAACCTTATCAGAAAAATGATTGAAAATATTGTTTCTCGTTCTATGGGTTATCTTTTCAATTTTTGATAGTGTCCTTTGATGCTTGAAAGTATTCAGTTTTGACGAAGTCCAATTTATCCGTTTATTCTTTTGTCACCTGTGCTTTTAATATCATATTTAAGAAACCATTGCTCAATCAAAAGTGAAAAATATTTACTTCTGAGTTTTCTTCTAAACAGCTTTATGGTTTTAGCACTTATATTTAGATCTTTGATCCATTTTGAGTTAAATTTTGTATACGGTGTGTGGTAGGGGTCTAACCTCATTCTTTTGCATGTGGATATCCAGTTGTACAATTTGTTGAAAAAATTATTCTTTCCTCATTGAGTGGTCTTGGCACTCTTGTCAAAAATCAATTGACCATAAATGTACGGATTTATTTCTGGACTCTGTTTTCCAATACATTAATCCAGATGTCTAGCCTTATGCTGGCACTACATAGCCTTGACTATTGTAGCTTTGTAATATAGCTTTGAAATAGGGAAATGGGAGTCCCCTAACTTGTTCTTCTCGTTCAAGATTGTGTTGACTATTCTGGGTCCCTTGCATTTCCAGATTAATTTTAGGATCAGCTTGTCAATTTTGGCAAAAAAAGGCAGCTGGGATGTCTGTACTCTAAACCACAGAACCATATTTAAGATTATTTAGTACCATAGAAAAATGCCTACAATCTGACTGTGTTCCATGAATATAAGATTGTATTACACTCAGATATGCATGGGCATGAATTAAAAGTTAAAGTAAAATGACTGTTATTAGGAAGATGGGATTATGCAGTGTCTTCCTTTTCCTTCCATAATTTTTTAATGTTTTAATGCTATTTTATAAGAAGTAAAACACACTTGAAGTTTTTGAGGGAAGGATTTATTTCTGAACTCCTTATAGCGCCTGGCATATTGCATTGCCCATGGTAGGCACTTAGCAAATATTTCTTGGAATGAGTTTTGTATTGCTCATTTGCAGATGAAAAAAATGAGTTAATTTGTATTGCATGTAGCTCAAAGTTGCTCTTTCAAAACAACTATTCAATCCAGCTAAATTAAACAAAAAAAGGAAATTTTTGCATACAAATTTCCATGTGTCAATTATATTAGAGGCATAGTAGACCCTTCATAAATACTGATTTTTTCAGTAGATTCTCATTTTCCCTCATCACTATTATTGATTCCCTGAAAACTGAGCCTTTAAAAAAATTGTTTGAAATGTCAGGAAAGATTTTTTTTCAAGTGGACAATGTGAGCTAGATCTTAGGATTTCCTTTCAAAAAAAATTCTAATCTTTGGGAGATTAGTAACTGAACCTCTTTGTGAGATGTTGAAGTCTAAGGGTCTGGTCAATGAATAAACTTTGGCGACCTAAATTATTCTTGGAAAGCTTTTCTTGGATAATAATATGACACTAATTGACACCCTAAAAACTTATATCAATGGAGGAGAAGGGTAATTGTGGGTTGCTCACAGGTAGTGGACTGATCTTCCCATCCTTAAGGAAAGCAGGTAAGGGTTACTGGGGAAGTGAGACAGAAGAGGAAAACAGCTATCTTCATGACATTCTAGTCATACCACAAACCACTCCACTTTCACTTCCATGATTGATGATGCGACTGAAAACCCTCCATGGGATGACTATGCTTTCTTGAATCTCAAAGTGTAGACCATTCATTATGCTGTATTTTTCTATTCTGACCTGATATTGATGCCCACTGTGTTTAAGGAATAATATTTATCACACTGTGTTTCAGCACAGCACATACTGTGTATCTTATCTTAGAGTCATGGTCCAAGTGGGAAATGGAGCAAGTGAGGTCTGCGAATAGAATCAGACTAGAAGGCAAGTTACGGAGCTCCAGACAGGAAGGAGGAAGAGAGAGAACACTTGAGTTGAACCCTCCTGCTGGGACCATGCAGAGCATTCCAAATGCTGGTGAAAACTAACAGTGGGCTCCTGCCATCTGCATGGTGGCAAAATGACAGTGTCTGCAAAACCAGATCTTCCCAGCTTCAAAATTATCCTCTGAATCAGTTCCAACTGATAGTCATAACAATTTCCCCAAGTGTTGAACCCACGTACATATAACCAGAGCCAAACATTCTAACCAAAATAAAAACAAACTATTTTTATAGATATTTTAAAGGAAATTACAAATGAAAAGGAGAGGAAACCATCCTGTGCATATTTCTAAGCTAGTGCTTTTCCTTAAAAGAAAGCAACAGAATTAGACCTACACATGGTGTTTAACCGTATATAATCATATTATAGCTTTTCCTTTGTGCCTTGCCTGGTCAATATTTCCAACAATTCAGGGCATATGATAATCAGGCACGACGTGTCTTCTGGCAGTGGACGAACTCTGCCCGGCCACAGCCACGCCCGTAAACACTAGCATGGAGCCTCACCTAAGGTAGAGGAAGTTACTTGAGGACACATTATGGGAGGCAGCCAGGAGAAGGAAGCAATTCCAAATATAACCAATTTATTGTACAAACTGAAGTGTAAACATGAAACTATTACATTTTTCTCAAACCACTGGTTCCATGCGCATACGTCAAATCTCTCTTCCTCACCAGAGAGAAAACCCCTTAACAAGATCTTGAACAGGTTCCACAACTTCTGGCTCGCTTTCCATTATTCACTGTCACTTACTGAAAATCCATCAAGTTTAAATTTCCAGTTTTATCTCCAGTTCAGAGCTCTCTCTTTCTGATCACAGGCCAGTCTAGGGTCTAAGGAGCCTTCACTGGGAGGGGGCATGGCTTGTGCTTATTTCTCTTCTTAAGGCAGCACCCAGGATTTGAGGAGAGCCAATGATTGGTTTTGGGATCTCTCTTTTCCTTTCATTTTTCAAGGTGTAATCCCTTCTCTGGTCTTAAGGGCTTGGAGGGGGAGAGGAAGGGCAAATTCTCAACATCTAACTGCCTTATGTGGGTTGTCACAGCTTCTCTGGCTAAGATGGGCTGGTCATCCGTACGTTCTCAGGCTGAGCATTCAAATGATGGCTTTCACAGGCAGCAGTGTTAAGACGACACTGCAAGTCGACCTACAGCTCAGCTCCCTGACATGACTTGAGGTTGTCCCAGTCTCCTCACTGCCCTCCCCCACCACCCAACCCCACGGAACATCCCATAGCTGCTTGCTGCTGAGCTTCTCTTTCCCACGGTTGACCCTTTTTGGTAGGATTTCAGCCACTCAGCTCCTGCCTGGGGCCCAAATGGGAAACTCAGATATTGAAGCATATGAAGTCATCGCTCAGCTCAGATACTCTCAAATCCTTTTTACTATTTCCGTATGGCATCCCATCTCCTCCACATTTCTGAGTTCCGTTGCTTTCTACAGCTAGCAACCTTGACTTTTCTTTGAGGGACTGCCCTCAAGCTACTGAAGCCTACCAAAGTGCCAAGGAGTTTATTTCCCCTGGGAGCTTGTTAACCAATAAACTGTCCAGCAAAGGAATATGAATGCCCAGCTCTCTTAACTCAGTTTAGGACAATTTGGAGGCTTAAACTCCAGAGCTTTCCTGCAGAGTCAGGCCAAGTCCTGCTCATTGTGGAACTTTGGGGACCTTGTTTGGCTTCCTCCTCTTTCCTATTCTGCTCTATCCTATTCCCTTAGTGGTTTCCCCTGGGAGCACTTTCTTAATAAATCACTTGCACATAAACCCTCCCTCAGGGCCTGCTCCTTGGGAACCTGACCTAAGAAATCTATCCTTGACATGCAGTTGGATAAGAATGGAGCTCTGCCACCATTGCCCCTGTGATAGTTAATTTTATGTGTCAACTACACTGAATCACTAGATGCCCAGATTTCTGGTTAAAAACTATTTCTAGGTGTGTCTGTGAAGGTTCTTCTGGAAGCGATTAACATTGAATTTATCAAATTAGAATCAATCGAATTAGAATAGGTGGACTGAGCAGAGCACATGGCCTTCCCCAGCATGAGTGGCATCATTCCATCCCTTGAGAGCCTGACTAGGACAAAAAGGTGGAGGAACAGAGAACTCAGCCTCTCTCTGCCTAACTGCTTGAGTCGGGACATCAACATCCTGCCTTCAGTGTCCCTAGTTCTCAGAACTTCAGACTCTGACTAGAATCTACACCATCAGTTCACCAGCTCTCAGGCCTTCGAACTACATTACTGGCTTTCCCAGGTCTCCAGGTTGGAGATGGGAGATGGTGGGACTTAGCCTCCATAATCATGTGAGTCAATACCTTACAATAAATCTCTTTCTATATATCTATGTCTCTATATATCTCCTATTGGTTCTGTGTCTCTGGAGAACCCTGACTTCATACACATCCCACCTTTACTCCGCCATCTCTTTCCAATTTTCTTTTTGATTAACTTCTAAGGCCTGAGTAGCAGTAATGTTTCTATCCTTCCTTCTTGCCTCCCTCCCTTTTTCCCTTCCATCCTTCCTTCATTCCCCCCTCCCTTCCTTCCTCTTCTCCTCCCTTTCTTCCTTTCTTTTCTACCTTGATTCTTTCTTTGTCCTTCCTATGCTATCTCCCAACTAGAATAAACCCTGTGATGCCAGATTTCTAGTCCTTTCTCTCACAGCATTCATGAAAAAGGAACACGAAGGGGGTAGAGAAGAGGTTTCTTGAAGGCCCACTTGCTCTGGATACCATTGATGAGGCTTCCTTGAGGACCTGAAATTCTAGCTTCCACATCTACCCAAAAGAAGAGTTCAAAGCCAGAATCAATTTCTGGAGCTAGCAGTAGAAGCCAAAGCAGGCCCCTCATGAACTCCCCCTGGCAAACAATCATCATTTCCTCCAGTGCTGAATAATGCCTGAAGCTCTGGAAAGCAGTGTAGAAAGAAGGGTGTGGGACTCACTACCAAGAAAATGGTAAAATGACTGAATGACTAACTTGTTTGGTTTTTAGAGTTTGAGCCAAGTGATGCCTCAGGAAGTTGAAACAAGAAACCTGGACAACAGTGGGATAATTAAAATGGCTACATTGGCAGGAGATGGTTCCCCCTGTCTCTGATACATAGCATTTATGAATGAAAGTGCTCAGCATCCCAGTGGCTCTCCTTTTGAACCAGCTCATCCATTACTGGGGTAATGATTTTCCGTCTGGGCAACAGCAAAGCCAAAGGCCTATTACACAGGCAACATAAAGTTAAAAAGACATTATGAATAAAACGTTGGCTCTTCCTGGCTTTTGCCAACTCTTCTCCAGAGAAGATTGCCTGATGCCGACACGTGTTTATTACACTTAATAATGTTTACATAATTCTTCCTTGAGCTCATTGGAGCTGTCAGATCAGAAGTAAATGTGTTCCCTCCTCTGTTTATCTCTAAAGACTTCGCAGTCAATAAAGCAAGATGAATGACATCCAGGGCGCAGACAACTGTACTCTCTGGCTTTGCAAACACTGCCAAGTTAAACCCGCGGCCCGGGTGGGCTCCTGGGTATTAGAACTGCATCTGAGCAGCCCCTGAGTTCTCAAGTAAAAGAGCAGTCTTTCTCCAACTTTAATGAGCTTCGAATTACCCCAGGAGCCTGTTAAAGTACTCATTTCTAGGCCTCATCCCGAGATTCTGATTCATTTGATCTGCGGTGGGGTCCAGAAATTTGCATTTGTAGCAAGCTCTCAGGTGATGATGCTGCTGCAGGTGGATGGACCATACTCGCCCTGTTCTAGAGGTCATTTCCAATAGTCTCGTTTGTTGAGGGGGTACATCTTGACAATTTGGGGGATCCTGGCCTACGGGATGCATCAGCAGCAGCGGTGATGGTAGCAGTGGTAGCAGCAGAGGAAGCAGCAGGAGCAGCAGCCGCCACCGCCTCCGCGGTGGCTGCACCGCGCGCGCAAACCGCGCTAGGTCCACCGGGCTCCGCGAGGTTGTCTGCCTGCGTGGAGAGGCGGGGCTTGGCGCCTGAGGGAGGGGCTTGGCGCCCGGGGGCGGGGCCCAGCGAGCAGGACTCGGGCTGTCTGCTCTCGGCGGCGGCGGCACCGGCTGAGGGCACAGCCAGCGGGCGGCGCGCCGCGGACTCCCAGGCAGCCCGCCGAAAGGTAAATCCAGGAGAGCGCGCTGGCGGGTCTTCCTGCCTGCCGGGCAGCTGCTGTTCAAGTCCCGGAGCGTCCCCGGCGCCCCAAGCTGCGTCTGGGCGCCCAGGTCATTTGCACAGCATCCAGGGACCGGCTGCTGAGCTAGGGTTTTGTGTACCGCGGCGGGGCCCCGGGCGGGGGTTCGGGGGTCTGCAGCGGAAGCCTGCGGACATCCCAGGACATCTGGACTCTGAGACAACTTTGCGCAGCGGTCCTCTTCCAAGTTTCCTTTATTGCTATTGTCTTAACGCCTCCCGTCTGACAGTCTCCCCGGACTCCAGCTTTGTTCTCATCAGGCCAAACCCGCGGTCCCCTAGGGCGTGAACCTGGGAGTCGCTGGCGAGTTGCACCTGCCAGCCGCATCCGCTCAGCCTTCCTTTGCGTTCCTGCCAGGTCCAGCGCGGTCCTGTGCACAGTACGGTTGGGCACCGCGAAACCCGGAGCCCACGGGGCCAGGGGTCCTCGCCCCATTCCCCACTGTGGTCTGGGATTGGGACTAGGGCGTCAAACCTCTGGGATGCGCGTGATTTGCGGCCGGTGAAAGGACGAGAAAAAGTTTAGAACCTCGGCTGGGGCTAGGGAGCCGATCTCGCCGGGCTGCACATGGCAGGAGTTGGAGAGAGTGCTGGGGGCTTGGCGCCGGGCAAGGGGACTCGGACAGAGACAGAACCCTGGAGTCAGAGGTTCCAAGCCTGGACTGTCAGCGGAGATGGGGTGCTTGTTGTGTGCGCGCGTTTGCAGGAAAGGCTGTGAGTGATTGCCGAGAAGATGGGCGAAAAAGAGAGAGATACTAGGGATATATGTAATTGCGGTGTACTCCGTGTGCACTCCCCGCCCCCCCCCCCCCCCCCCGATATTTTAGAACTATGCACTCAGGATGCCTTTTTGTACCCGAACCCCCGGAGGTGGAGGCGGAGATGGGGGGAGGGATAAGTTCTACCCAGAGTTAGAGCTGGCTTTGAAAGCGAACAGGTGACAGAAGACTTTGTAGTGTGTCTGTGTGTGTGTTTGTGTGTGTGAGCAGCGGCGAGGGATGCTGGACCGCCCGCCGAGCCTCCACGCGCCCCCCGCCACCCCCCCGGCCGCTTCCAGCTCGCGACAGCGGTGTGAGTTTCCCTGCCACTCCCCGCCTGAGGCTGGCAGGCGCGAGGCGAAGTGATGGTCGCGGAGTGGAGCAGACAAAAGGGTGCACTTGGACAACGCTCTGAAGGCGAGGTGGCCTCTGTGTGTGTGTTTGTAGAGGATTCCTTTCCTGCCAGCTAGGGAGAAAATACTGCTAGCAGAGGGATGAGGTAGGAGCAGGAGAAGAAACAGAACGGGAGGAAGATGAGAGCAGAGATTTAAAAGCATCTTGCCTGATTGGCTGTAAAATTCTAAGTTAATTTTAAAAAGAGATGGGGGGGATTCTGCAGCTAACATTTTAGAGGATGGGGGCTCAGTAAGTTTAATAAATAAAGGTATTTTAGTGAGCGATGTTAAGTAAGTCTGAAATCTTCGCCGAAGTTTATTGCTGGTTTTAGATAATCTCCTTTGACACGTCCTTCCAGCACCTACTCTGGAAGCACCTTTTGACTGTCAGAAAGAAGTAAAAGCCATATATACACAAATAAAATGCAGCTAAAATGAAGTTTAAATGAAGCTTTGAGCAGGGTTAAATGGCTTGTGTAACTGCTGAATGTTGCTAAGTACTGTCAGCGCTATCAAATAGCCAGACAAAAATAAAGGAAAAAATAATTGTAACAAGAAAATGAAGGCTTTACAAGAACTTCAGTAATGAACACATAACAATTGATGGTATGATGCAGTAATTATTTTCGTATTTACGCCATTAACGATTGTAATTTAACGTTAATGTCCTGGTATTTTATTCCTTCTCATTTGCAGACAAAAGCACATCTGAGACACCATCAGGGAGTAATTTGGTAATATAAAGTCATGAATAGAAAACACTAAACCATGCTCAGAACTCTGACAACATAAAGTGTGAAACAAAATAACCTCATTTGCTGTTTATTATCTGTCTTTATAATTCTGTTTACTATCATTTGCATAAATGAATAGCTAAACTGTATAGTATTTCCCTTTTGTGGAAAAAAAAATACTTGATGCTTATACTGGTGAGGAAACTAGTAGGTAATCCTTACACTAAGCATGAAAAAGATTTTTAAAAAAAACTTTCTGGGATTAGAAGCCATCTGGAAATAATCAGAATGCAAATTCAGCCTACTTTAGGCATCCTTATTTTATTTAACTTGGTTCAAGTAGTTTTTAACAATACGTATGTAATTAGTTGATGAGCAGACTTTAAACTTGTTTTCTAATCTTAGCCAAATCAAACCAAACGAAAGTACTCTACCTTACATCATGAAGCAATTTTGCTAACCTGAAAAACTCTTTTTTTCTATCTAGACTTTCAAAGGGTAAATTTTCTGAAATTGAAAAGGAAGGAGTTTATTGGAGAAAGCTGAAAACAAAATTCTTTCAGCAGAAACTTGTTATTAACATTTTAAGAGAAACATCAGAGTTCACACGTTATAAAACTATTGTGAATTATTTTGACCTTAGGATCTTTGCTAGAACTGCCTTACTCATACAATAAAGGGAACAACTAATAACTGTATTAAAAGGGATCTGAAGTAACATGCCAGCAAAACAGCTGAGCAAAATGTGTAGTGGTTGGGAGGAATCAGTCAATCACATGAATGTTTAAAAAAATCTATTTATTCTTGCCAGGCACACAGAATATCACAATGATTGAATGCACCTTTTCCGGTTCATACAAATATACTGGTCTAGTGTGGAACAGCACAATGAAATCAGTATTACCTGAGAATGGATTCCATGTGGGGAATAAGGACCTTGTACGTATTTTAAGGGTAGGGGGAGAAAAGAAGAAGTGACAGGCAAGCTGTTCATTATAGTGAAGATTGTGTAAGATTAGGACAAGTTCTTATAGTTTTGCAAGTTACAAACTTGAGAAATGCAACCATGTGAACAAAGTAGATTTTGAATGCAGGTTTAATTGTTATATTCACCCTTAAAGAAAGTCACTAGTTCTCTGTGTTATCACTTTTATAGTCCAAATATTTCAAAGACTGCCCAATTTCTCTGTATTTCTATTGTTCTTTATATCATTGTTCTGTAGAGATGTTCTGCGTTTTTTCTTGTTTTAAAGGCTAAAATCTGACTTTTGCTAGTTCATTTATTTCTGCGACATACATTTACCAAGTACCTATTATTAACTACCAGATATTGTACTAGGTGCTAGAGATTCAAGGATGAGTTAGACTCAGTCCCTGTATTTAGAAAGTGAGGGAGACAGTTATGTGGATAAATAAATATAATAATATGTAAGAAGTGGTAGTCTATCCTAGGGATCTGGAATGGGATAGACTGGGCTCAACTTTCAGCTTTACCTCTTACTAGTTTTGAGACCTTGATCAAGTTTCTTAACTTCTCTGAGCCTCAGTTTTCTTATCTGGTAAATGAGGGAAGTAATCTCTCTCTGGATCACAGAGTTGGGAAGACTACATGTCAGCATATTTTAACATCTTCCATCTTAGAAACCCTGGATCCCATAATTCTCAGCATCCCTCACTTCATTTCTCTGTTCCACGTCACTGTCAAATTTCTGGTGAGGCTTGTCTGTATATGCTATCTTCACTTCCTCTCTCTTGTACTATCCATCCTACTTCAATGTGGCTTCTGTCTCCACCTCTTATGGAAACAACTTCTTTTGAGATCATCGGCGACCCCTATATGGTTAGATCCAGTGAGCTACAATCTTACTCAACTTCTTGCAGCATTTGAAAGAGTTGAATGGTCCCTTTTCCTCATAAGTCATCTTCTCTTGGCATCAGTGACTTCAGTGGCTTCTGTGACACTGTAGATCTCAAGTTTTCCTCATTAGGCTTTTATTATTTCTTATCTGGCTCCTCCTTCATTACTCTATCTCTAAATGAAGGTTGGATCTTTCCAACCTTGGGTCTCCATCCTTGGCCCTCTCATATCTCCTTCTCTGCCCCCCGACCCCCTACTCCTGCCTTCCCCCTCTCTCCTTAAGTAATTTTTTCCATTCTCATGGTTTTAAATTTTATCTCAATTTATGTCTCCAGTCCACACCCGGCCTCTGAGCTACAGAAACACCTATTCAACTGTCTCCTTAACTTCCCCACTTGGATGTTTCATAAGCAACTATAACTTACATTAGAAATTAAAGTCTATTTTACCAATGCCACCAACATACTAAATTTGTTCTCCCTTCAGTCTTTGTCATTTTGGGAAGTGGCACTACCATACCGTACCCAATTGTGCAGAAACTTTACCTTTTACCACCAACATATTTCTTAATTCTTCATCATGTACTTTGTGTTCTGGGTGGGTGTTCACCTGATACACACAGGTAGGCCTGCCTGTTTTGGTGGTTTATAGTCTGCCTCTGTTCTGATTGGCCAGTGCTCTGTCCATACCAACTGATAAATATCTTTTACTGTTACCCCTGCTTGTCTCTATCTGCATCTGTCCATTTCCATTGCAATCCCCAGAATCCAGGCCCACATCACCTCTCACCTATTATTTTTGTTCAGATATGGTAGATTTGTTTGTAAATAATTAGTATCACTATTTAAAGCTAAACTGACTTGCATTTTACATATTATGTGAAATCCGTTTCACACAATTTAGTACTAGAAAGTTGGATATCAATAAAGAAAGGCATCTACCTTGCAAGATATCCCACCAATTTAATACTAGGAGGATAGATACATTGTAAGGAGGAAGACTTTTATGGGTGGGGAAATAAGCTTGGTTGACTTCTACACTAAAACAACAGACTATGGAATTTCAGGTTGTCAACTCTTTGTCAAATTTGGAATACTATGCCTGCATTTAAATTTAGGAAAGTGAAGTCAGATACTAAGTTCTACCTCTAAAGATAGTAAGTTTAATCATAATCTTGAATGGCTCATTTTTTCTCTTGGCCAGCAGAGTATGTTTAATCAAAAAGCTAATCTAGAAATAGAATTAAGAGTGATTATCAAGCACATAAAATGTTGGAGTACAGATTTTTTGACAAATGGTAAAATGTAAGCGAAATAACTAGAGTGGGATGTATCATCATTGTCAACTCCAGAATTTTTTGCTATTCCTGTCTTCCACTCTTTTGCTAAGAGGCTGGTGTTCTTAGAAAAATGGGCATTCTTGAGTACACTTGACTTTGTGTTCACTGCATTTGTGAATTGCAAGATTTTATTTCAACAGGGTAGCGATGACGTCCGTGTAACCATGTAAACAAGACTCAAGTGCTCTCTCAGTGATGTTGTTGGAACTCAAAGATCAAGAAAAGTCTATGCTTCAATCTTCTACAGATAGAATCATTTTCAATCACAAAACAGGCACAGGAATGTAAGAATTGGTTCGGCTGTAAATGCACTTTTTATTCTCTGTTAGTCTTATGGGACTGAATCTGGCTTTTACCTTGGATTACATTGGGCTGTGGACTCCGTCTTCTACTAATCTTCCTTTCTCCTTTTACCTCTCTTCCTTCTTCCTTCTCTTCCACTATTTAGTTCTTCCTTCCTCTTCTTCAGTTCTTCCTGTTTACTTCTTCACTTTCTCTTATTCCTTTCCTTTCTTTCTCCCCTTCTTCTGTCCCTCATACTTTTTATTGTCTTTCTTCAACCTTCTTGTATAAGCAGAAACAAACAAGACAGAAAAATCTACATGAGATTGTGCCCTGGCTGTTACCACCAGTATAGGATTTAATCTGCCACATTGCCCCTGCCTTATCTACTTGTGGTCTTTGCATCCATCACTTCAAACTTGTCTCAAGAACCATAAAATTCTCAGCTCAGTTTTCCCTATGTCAACAAATAGACATATAACAGGTGGGAGAAAAGGATAGGTAAATTTGCTTTGTGGATCCATACTACCGTGCTCTAGTATGACCTTTTCCCAATAGGTGGTCTTTACCACCAGGTGATAAAAGGTATCACGCATGCTTCCTGAGCTCAAATAGCATTTAGGAAGATGCATGTCCATCTTCACAGTGATGACGACAACTAAAATAATGATGATAAGTAATATTTATTGAATGCTTCCTATGTGCCAGATTCTGTGCTAAATGCCGATACATATTCTTTTATTTACTCCTCATTCCCAGTAGGCCCATATTATAGGTGAGGAAACAGACTAAGCAAGGTTAAATTACTTAAGCAAAGGATGCAGGACTGAAAGTATGGGAGGGCAACTCAGATCTTCTTAGCTGCTGTGCTCTATCCTGCTGAAGAGGCCCTTCCTCAGCAGGACCTGACTTCTATATCTATTGATCATTTGTATTGATAGTGAGCTGCAGGAATGCCCTGAAACCACAGTGTCTGGTTTAATATTCTTTTTTTTTGAGGAAGGTTATCCCTGAGCTAACTACTGCCAATCCTCCTCTTTTTGCTGAGGAAGACTGGCCCTGAGCTAACATCTATGCCCATCTTTCTCTACTTTATATGTGGGACGCCTACCACAGCATGGCTTTTGCCTAGTGGTGCCATGTCAGCACCCAGGATCCAAACCAGTGAACCCAGGGCCGCTGAGAAGCAGAACGTGCACACCTAACCGATGCACCACCGGGCCGGCCCCCAGTGTCTGGTTTAATGTGGACACACTAGGAAGAAACAATGGGTGGGGAGAATGACATTCATTGGTACCGTGGGCCCAAGTTGTGTTGGAGGTCAGTTGGGTAAATCTTAAGGTTAGATTCCTAGGAAAGCATGGTCAAGGCAGCTCATTGTAGTGTCTCTCTCCAGTGTAGTTACCGCAGAAGCCTGAAAGTAGTGGGATTTTCAGGGTGGGATGACCTAAGCATCATATGCTTTGAAGAGACTTAGGTGACTTAAGTGGTTCCCTGCTCTTCTTCCTCTCTCAAGGAAATACGCTTTTTAATTTTTGGATAAACATACCATAGTTTGTCTTTAGTGCGAGTGAATGGTATAAAACACTAGGTTTGAGCAGAGGAGAAATAAGGTGGCATTGTGTAGGTGAAATGAGCCTTGAGCAAGGAATGAGCAAAATGGACCCTCTTCTGTGAACTGAGGCAATTGCAATTGGGTAGTCTCTTTGATTCTGTGCAGAAGCAATGCCCCGTGATGCTATGCCTGTGGAAGGACTGGGAATAAAGGAGACAACAGTTGGCAGTTGGTTCTGAGTGTATTACAAGGGCCCCTGAAATGAATCCTGTGTTCTAACAAAGTTCATTCCAGAACCTAGTTTGAAATACGTGAGAGCACTGGCAGTCAAAAAACATGAGTATTCCAATAGCTTCCTGACTGGTGACCTTGTTTCTATTGTTGCCTCACATAGTAGCTAGATTAGCTTTATTCAAATGTTAATCAGAATGTAACACTTAACTGTGCAAGGGTCCTCCAGTGGCTTCCCCCCTCTCACTCTTAGTAAAAGCCTAAGACCTTCCAGTGGCCTAGGAGGCTCTTCATGACCTGGCTCCCTGTTATCCTTCTGACATCATCCATTGGCCTCTTTTGTTGAGTGAATGATGACTTTTGAGTGAACCAGAAAATAACCAAGGAGCTCAATAGTGTTTGTTGAATAAATAAAGGAGAGACTTACTGTTTTAATGGAGACACTGGAGAAATGAAGGTTAGAAATGAAAGGCATAAGACCAATTTCTATTGTGGATGAATAGGATAAAAGTAGTATATCAGAACTGCTAGATGCTGACCTAGAGTTTTCATCATTTATTTGTTCAGTCATTTAACAAGTATTTATTGAGAATGTACTATGTACCAGGCCTCAGTCTAAAGGCTGGATGTTCATCAATGAACAAGAAGGCAAAGTCACTGGCCCCTTGTGGCTGACATTCTATTAGGAGACATTTATTACAATAAAGTAGAAGAATAAAACTATAACTTCAGGTAGCAATGTATCCTATAAAAAAACTTTAGCATAGAGTTGGGGGAAGATAGGTTTAATTGCAGATCCCACACCTTCCTGGTTTTAAAAGCTGAGTAATGTGGTCATCTGTCCCCTCTCTCCTGTGCTGAAAATGGTACTGATCTCAGGAATGAGTACAGGTTAAACAGTCTTGCACTGAGTGAATATGTTGTCTTGTCTTCCTTAAGATTTTTCCACTAGTAGAATAAACTTACTTTTAAAATGTTATTTGAAAAACAAAGTTTGACAACAGAAGCTCCCATATTGATGGCTTCTGTGAATGTGCTCTGTATTTAATTTTAAAACTGTAGCAAATATTTCCCTGATACAACGGCAATTGTAGTATTCTTTTGATAATTTAATAAAGAAGTCAGACTTAGAGAAGAGAGCTTTTTCTTGCATCACACATCTATGCATTCAACATTATAGTTAAAAGAGATAATTCTGAAAAATTTAAATGGAAGAGGTTCAGTTTCCATGTGATTTATATATTACTTAATGTTCTCAGTGCACAATTCTGGCCCCTTTATTTTGTGGTTTGTGTTAATTTGTTACGTCAGTGATAGAAAATGAATACAGGCTCCAAATCAATATGATTGGCTTAGAAACATAAATGATTAATGACAAAGTCACACCAACAATGAAATACTGATTGCTGTGGATGAAGCATTCGGAGCCTTTCTGACACTACCCACGGGGGTCACTAGTGACCATGGGCATGTATTAGTTTTCTATTACTGCCTTAACAAATTAACACAAACTTGGTGGCTTAAAACATCACAAGTTTATTATCTCATAGTTTCTGTAGGTGAGAAGTCCAGGCAGACTTGGCTGGATACTCTGCTTGGATCTCACAGGCCAAAAATCATTGGCCAGCCTGAGTTTTTATCTGGAAGTTCTGGGAAAGAATTTGCTTCCAGGCTCATTCACGTTGTGGACAGAATTCAGTTCCATGTGTTTATAGGACGGAGGTCCCCATTTCTTTGCTGGCTGTCAGCTTGGGATCATTCTCAACTTCTAGAGGCATTCTTGGCTCGTGGACCCTTCCATCTTCAAAACCAGCAACAGTGGGTTGGATCCTTCTTGTGCTTCAAATCTCCCTGACTTCTTTTCCCACATCTCTTCTACCTTCAGCCAGAGAAAGTTCTCTGCTTCATAAGGGCTCATGTGATTAGATTGGACCCACCCAGATAATCCAGGATAATTTCCCTATTTTAAGGTCAACTGATCAGAAATCTTAATTACATCTGCAAAGTCTTTTTTGGCAAATAAGATAACATATTCACGGGAATGACATCAGAGAGTAAAAGATATGGGGGCCAAAATTTTGCCTACCACAGGGTCTATGAGATCCACCTTTGGGAATATCCTTGTCAACTGAGTCAGACTAGATGACATGACAACTAGATTGATTGAAAAACCTATAAACTTTGGTGAAGGAGAAAGTGGTTTTCTTTTAGTATATCCTGTAATAGAGCCACTGCAGATTAAAGACGCCTACAGTATTAAACAAAACGAAACTCAATTATTTAATTTTGCAAGACATGGCCTCCAAAAAGCAAGCTTAAATAAAGAAGAAAATTTTCATGTCCTGGGGTAGAACATTCAAATGCCTTCTGGGGTCAGGAATCAAGAAGGGAGGCAGCCAGGATGTGTGGCAATAGCCATCGGGATTAAGCACGTGAGAGAGGGTAGCCTTACTCAGCATCAGGTACTTGCTTTGCTCTGGAGCAATTTCAGCCTGGTAATGACAAATGTCTGACTTGAAATGAGGGTTTAGAAATCTGAGTTTTTGTGTGAATCTGGAAATCTGTGTGAAATCTCCAGAGTTTTTTGAAATGCTAACTAAATCAAAATTAAAAATAACAGGAGCACCAAAACTTAATATATTTGGGGAATAAATTTGGCTTGTGGACGGCCAGTTAGTGATTTATGGTTTTCCTCATACTAAGTAAAGTACATATTTGGGGAAAAAAGTGTTCAGTATGACAGAAAATACTCAATTTAGGAATTGGCATTGACAAAGACATTAAAGTGCTCCAACATAGAAAGACTAGGAAGTTTTTGGCTTCAGCTTCCAGATGTGACATTGTGGTCCACTTTTGTTACACTATGATAAAAAGAAAAAAAAAGCAAGGAAGATAATTAATGCTAAAATGCTGTTTCCCTAGTGTTTAACCTTGTGTGAGTATTTGGAATACTGCTTTTTCTTGGTTTATGCTCCTCAGGTTTGCATAAGCAAAGGGGATCAGGAAAGAGTGTGATGAATTATCCACTGAATTTGAAAGAATGTGAAGGCACAGTTTGGATAATTCAAATATGGATCCCAGTCTGCAGAAAATTACACTTGTCTTTAGAGATAGTGAGAATATCCTTTAAAAATACTGATTTAAAAGAGGAATTTCTTTTACACTGTGTCAAAGTGCATGAAGAGGCCCAGAAGATTTGTTCTACAGATTGAGTTTGAGGTTCATAAGGTTTTTGTAAATATCTCCAAGTGTGTTGGAGTAGGGGGCAATAGGATGGTGTAATAGTTGAGAGCAGAGTTCTACGAGTCCAACTAATTGGACTTTAAATTAGGGTTCTACCACTCACCAGATACGTGCAAGCTTGGCAGGATTATTTCACTTCTGAGACTAGTTTCCTCACCTCCAAAATGGGGTCATTAGCACCTAACTCAGAGGTGGTTGTGCAGATTAAATGGATGGAGGCATTGAAAGCACTTGCCTTCTTATTCCATGATTCTAGACTGGGGCACCCAGCCTTTTATCAATTGCCGTCAGTGCTCATGCTGTGGATTTAAAACTGCCTGGATAACTGTGTAACTGTGTAACTTCCTGGAAAGGACCAATGTTTATCTGTCCCTTATTAAATGAAGTGATGAGGCTGTAAAGGAATGGTATAGTTAGAATCTGAATCCTGGGTTGGTGCTTCATCTCTTCTGAGCCCATTGTTGCCTTAGTTGAGGTTGATGAGGGTTTCCTCTTTCCCAGAAATCCTCAGTATGGATGTTGCTGTGGTTTTAGAGCAATGCTTTTGCATTTGGTGCCTAAGGACCTGGATGCAAGTACTGCTTTTACGACATTCCAGCCAAGCCATATGAATATGGGAAATGCACACAAGTTCTCTGAGCTTTAGATTCCCTTTGTATGAAACAAAAGCCAAGTTCTCTAGCTCACCATGGGCTTGAAAGGATTCCTTGAGGCAGAGTGTATACTCTTTATAGATTTGGAATCTAATGATTAGTATTTGCTACTATCCCTACTGGGCCATTTTCTTTGGTCTGGCATGAGTAAGAGGAAGGAACAATGTGAAGATGACATTCAGCACAGCCACTACCGAATCATTTAATAAATATTTATTGATATTTATCAATTTATCAGATATGCTAGGTGCGAGAAATAAAAGCAAAACAAACAGTGACACAGTGCCTTTCCTCTTGGAAGTCAGCTTCTAGCTAGGAAGATAAACACCATAATACACTGTGGTACACACACTGATTCAGGTTCCTGCAAAGTATTTTGGAGAGCAGTATGGCAGTGGTGTGGCGAGAGAATCCACGAAGATCTTAAATAGAAGCATCATGACGGTATTTTTTAGCTGGAGACCCAGTATCTGGGTGACGCTCTAAAAGACAAAGATAATCAACCAAACAAAAACAAATAGTTACCTATGTGCTTTCTTTCTTTTCTTTTCTTTTTTTTTTTGAGGAAGATTAGCCCTAAGCTAACTGCTGCCAATCCTCCTCTTTTTGCTGAGGAAGACTGGCCCTGAGCTAACATCCATGCCCATCTTCCTCTACTTTATATGTGGGACGCCTACCACAGCGTGGCTTGCCAAGTGGTGCCATGTCCGCACCTGGGATTCCAAACAGCGAACCCTGGGCCACCAAAGTGGAACGTGGGCACTTAACCGCTGTGCCGCCAAGCCAGCTCCCAACCCCCAACCATGTGCTTTCTTGAACTTTGGTTCTTGTACATGCAACTGAACAACTCCTTGGAAGTTTTTCTAATTTTTCCTCCTAAGATTATATTTCTAAAAATATTATGTAAGACTTTAAAATACAATTTGAAAAAATGGAATTTATCTGCCATAACTCTAGTGATAACATCAACATAGATTGTATATAAAAATGTGTACACAAACCCTGTTCTTCGGTCATGGCATGTGGCCATGTACTTGTAACTGGTCAGAATTGCTGCTTGGATGAGGGTTACCATAACCTTCTCAAACTGCTGCAGTGAATTAGAAAGTCCTCACTGAATTGAGGATATTCCAGAAGGTGTGTTGCAGTTCTCATGACTGTGAAATACCATATAGTATTTTAGTAAGGTCAAGCTTAGAGCTAGATTTCAAGGAAAAAAAGTTAAACCAAATTTATAATAACCCCGAAAATCAAAATTGAATGCTATTATTTCCATCTCATATTTTAGATGAGTAGAAAAATTAGACCAAGAGAAGACAATTACATAATTCTAATCTTAGTAGTCTTTTTTTATATAACGAAGAACAACTAAAAAATTGATTTATTATTATAGTGAAATCATTGGCAAACATTTTATAATTGTAAATAGGAGTTTTGTATCTATTAATGATAATGGAAATGCAGTAAGTTTAGAAAGTATAAAATATAAAAATTTTAGAAATTATTTTCAATGCCTTTATTAATGCATGCATTTTGTGAATTTTATATCCATTGTCTTTTATATTATTACATGGAGGTAATACATAAAATTTTACATGAAAGAACCTATTGAAAAATGGCACCTTTTTAGTTTTACTAATCAGAAGACAGGAAATATTTTCCTGGACCCTCGTTTTTAATTAATGTAGTCTATTTTCGTGCTTCAAAGGCCTAATGATGCATTAAGAATCCTCCCTTTTTCTTGGTTCAATTTTCTATTGAGCAACATTCTTGAGAGTAATAGAATGAAGTAGGAAGGGAAAAGATTGAGAACTGCCCAAGACTGGCAACAGTTATGGAAATAAGCAAATGATGGGAAATAATTCAGGTTATTTCCATTTTTAGTTCTTATCAGAGATTCATTGTAGTTAGATATAAAACATGGAAACTATCCCATTATAAATTCAAAGCTATAGTTAGATAAGCATATTAAAAACTACTTCAAAATGGAATTATTTTATCATTTTGAGTTCTTTATTTCCCTTATAGAAAAATAAATGCCAATCGGGCTACAAATTATAGCAGATTATCTTTACTCCTTATATGAGTTAGTAATATGAATATTATTGTGTGAGAAATTTGATTTGGGGGTTGAGAGAGTGATCTTATTAGCACCAGACTCCGTTGGCCAATATTCTCATGACTATGGGATATATATTAAATCCTTTTCTATTTATATTCTTTGGCAGACCGTTATTCATTGTTATTGTGGAGATTTTGTTAAGTAATAGTTCTCTTGAGAAATCATGGGTGCTTTTTCGAGGTCATGATTTCCTATGAGCTCAAAGAGTAGGCCATACATCCTCTCTTCAGTTAAGAACCCACTCTATACCCATTTTCTTTAACACATACTTTATTTGTAAGGTTTCTGACACTCCTTTCTTCCGAGAACTTAAGAGTGATATATCACTCTTTATTTTGTGAAGTAAAATTGATTAGAGGAAACAATAAACATAATTCTTTAAGCATGAAACCCAATATATTTTGAATACTTGGCTGGGCTGCCATAGCAATCGTCATACGTTCGTTCTCCGGAGACTGCTGGTCTGTGCCAAAGGTCTCCTGGTAAATAGTCCTCACAGTATTTCTCCTACAGTGGAAGGAATTTTGCCCTTGGCCTTTATTATTATTGTTTTGCTCTGACATGACAAAAATCCATCACCTTCCAGATGTTGATACCTGTTCGTTGCTGTCAGGTCATTGCCAGGAGGGGAAAGCCAGCTAATTTGGTGGTGGTTTTTTTTATAACATCCACCAAGAGGTTTTAATGATAGCTGTGTTTTTAAACATCGAATTAACTGGGCAATGCTGCTGAGCAGAG
Organism: Equus przewalskii; assembly: GCF_037783145.1. Classification (NCBI taxonomy): domain Eukaryota; kingdom Metazoa; phylum Chordata; class Mammalia; order Perissodactyla; family Equidae; genus Equus; species Equus przewalskii. The sequence continues at coordinate 59,769,286 of NC_091845.1, read as the reverse complement.
AATCACATATTAGATTTTACTGAGTTTCAAGGGCCACGTGGAGGCAGCTCCCATTTCTAAATCTTTGGCATTTCAAAGACTATTTCCAGACAGGAGTCGGTCTAAATGGATGAGGGGACCGATAGAAGAGTCGGTAAAAATGGATTTTAAAAGGTGGGGTGACTTTCTTTCAAATCTTACCTTTACTACTTACTAGCTGTGTGACCACAGACAAGTTACTTCATTGTCTGAATTTATTTTCTTTCCTGTAAAAGAAATGTAACACCACCTACCTGTGAGAATTTGTTGATTTTTACATAGGCAAAGTACCTGGCACCTTACAGACTCATTATAAGGTGTGTTCCATATATGCATTCCCTCCAAGGGCATGCATAGATTTGAATCAAATATATACCACCTGCCTGACTACACAACGGCCAACTAAGATATCAGCATGAAAGTTCGATAAGCCTTTTACTACTCAAGTATGATCCTCAAATAAGCAGCATCAGCATCACCTGGGAGCTTGTTAGAAATGCAGAATCTTGGGCCCAACCCCAGACCTGCTGAATGAGAACCTGCATTTTAACAAGGTCCCCAGGTGATTGCATGCACAGCAAAGTTTGAGAAACACTGAGCTTGACCAGGACATTTCTCCCCTGACAAAGTTGCTTCACTGTGCTATTGGTTGGTTGTTCCTTCCTTTTCACCCTTCACCTGTTGTCTTGGTGATGTTTGGGGGGATAGACACATGCACAGGTATTCTGTCAGCACCTGTACCTTGGGGCAGATCAGTGCACGCTCGCTTCCACACATGTCAATGGAACATCCCTCAGCATAGGGCCTGGCACAAGTAGAGCCTCAATAAATGTTTATTGAGTGAAATAAAACAGCCAACAGTCAGACAAGCAGACTCTCCCATCTGTTCTGCAGACGCACAGCAGCCCTAGAAGGGCCTGGAGAGAGATGAATGTGCTTGAGGTCTTTGCCAGGAGGCATTACCGTGCCCAATGGGGAGGAGGGGTTCACTCACCGCTGTTCTTGCCAGGAGATCTGCTGAGGTTCTGAAAGCCTGTCAGATGTGTGCAGCCAGAACAAAGGACAGGGAGCTTCCCTTCTTCTTTCTTTTCCCTGCCTGGCAAGGCTAGTGTCACAATGCTTTGGGAGCAGTTTGCTTTTGGTGATAGTCTTTCTTGCTCAGAAGGGACAAAGGAGTAGATACAATGGCAGTGCACCAGGGTCATATTTTCCCACATCTGTGACTAACTGGCATGTCTCAAAATTTCTCTTTTGGTTTCCAATTTCAAAGTTGCTGGTACACAGGCTGGCATAGGGTATGGTTTCAGTAGGGGGAGGCTGGGGAGCTGATATTACCCAGAGAAAGATGGAATGGCTGGAGAGGGCTTGCTGCCTTGAGCACTGTGAGAGCAGGAAACTAGGCTCTTGAAGGTTTGGGAGATGAATCATAGTGCAGGATCTTGGGCAAATCAAAGATGGCACTTTCTAATCTGTAAAATTGTGATAAATGTATTTAGATCAAGTTTTATCAACCTATAACCAGAGTGTGTATCAGTGAAGCTCACACCGAGGTCCCTGGACCCTTGAGATCTGGAACCTGCCTCCCCAGTGAGTTAGCACTCCTAACACTCTTCTTTCTCCCATCTCCTGAGGCCAGTCCTAGCAAAACTGTCAAGTCAGCAGACTTCTTTTTAGAGCCATCCCACCTCAATTTCTGGCTCTGCTTTAGTCTCAGAAATCTGGTGAACTCAGAATGACCAACATCTTCCTCTTCAGCAAACTCCTCCTCCATTCTTGCTGCAAAATCTCTCTTCCTATTCTTCTATCCAATAATCAAAACTCTCATTTATCCAGCATGGCTGATCCAGATGGAAGTCAGGAAGATTAACACACATATTAGAGTAAAATCCCCCTTATCCTTTTAAGGATATCTTTCCATTCTAACTTAGATGGAATCTTTGTTCATGGGAGTCTACAACAATTGGAGTAACATTTAAAGTAGAATCCATGAGATTTTTGGGTAAAAGGGACATTGGTGAGTATACTAGTTTGGCTAATACCAGCTATAGTAACAAACAAATCCCCATATTTCAATGGCTTAATACAATTAAATTTTATGTAATACGTAGATAACAGCGTAATGATGGCATATATGGGCTGATGAGGAGCAGTTGGTGAGAACAATTGCTCTGTGCAGTCACTCAGGGACCCAGGCCGACAAACGCTCTGCCATCTTCCATGCATGGTTTCCTAGGTTGCCCTGGGTATTGACATCCACTTGGCAGATGGGACATGAGAGAGGACTATGCGTGGGAGGTATTTATGGGGTGGAACTGGAGGAGGATATGCATGACTTGTGCTCCCCTTCCGTTATCAAAAACTGAATCACACAGCCATGCCTTACTGCGAAGGAGGCTGGGAAATGCAACCTAGCTGGGTGCCAGTTTTGGTGATCATCCATTCATCATGGCTGCTGAACATGTAGGAACTGCCCTGTTACATTTTTTGTCTTTCTCCTGTAACTCCTCAGAGAGATTTGCCTTCCCTCCCACTCTTGAGAGTCACTTCTGCGCAGCAGAAGGTCCCCCTCCACCCACCTGAAGAGCAAGAATAGAATTTTGGCATGCCACATTTTGATGGCTGCCCACAATGAATCCAGACTCAATTTCCTGTATTTCACAAGGATGTTGTGAGAATTAATGAATTATTTTTGGTGATTATCATCCCCTTGATCATTGTCTTCATCCTGTGCTTTTGCAGCTTACCTGGTGCAGGCACAGACACACACAATCCCTCGGTGACAAGCAGAGTGCTTTCTCTGATCCTACCTACCTACCGCAGGAGGAAGCTGAGTTGCACACAGTTTGAAAGACAGATTCTATCTAGTGCAACAAGATCCCTTCTGCATGCAACACTCTTTCCATTATTATAATTTTTAAAAAGCTAGACTTTTATAGAAAGAAAAGATAAGACAAAAATGAAGGTTTAACATCTTATTAGTGTGCTGGCTCTGGAATCTGCCTGCTGGGTGACTTTGGGCAAGTTAGTTAGCCACTCTGTGTCTCAGATTCCCTAATCTGTAAAATGAGACTAATCATAGTAGCAACCTCCTGGGTTGTTGTGTGGAGTAAATAAGATAATGGATATTAAGTGTTTAAGACAATATCTGGAGCATAACATGTGTTGTAAATATTAGCCATTAGTATTTTTTTTTTTTTTAAATTCCAGGAGAATTGGTATCTAGTTCAGGGAATCCAAAGAAGAAATTACAGGATGTGTGGCCTTATGTTAGTGGCAAAAGTGAAGTGGAGGTAGAAAAATGTGACAGCAGCATAACCTGTTGGCAGAAGGGAATACGCTGCTTTTTAGTAAGTTAAACAGGTAGGAATCAAACCTTCCTATGAGCTGCAGCCGGTAGATGCTGCCCCTCATCTGCAGGCTGCAGGAACTGTCGCAAAGGGCAGAGATTTTGAGGTCTAGCTGTGAGTGCTGGCTGTGTCCAGATGTCCCTAGCGGACTGTGGTGGCTTCCCCTGAGCAGCTGCTTCCCTGGAAAGAGCAGACCGTATGTTCCTCTAGCCAGTGCAAATGCTCCTTCACTGTCAGCAATAGATAGTAGGTTGTTTTATCCATTCTGCCCAATGAATCTGTGTAGCTGTGAAGCAATGAACTTTCTTCTTCTATGATTAAAATTAAAGAAAAAAAAAAGGGGGGCCAGCCCTGTGGCCAAGTGGTTAAGTTCACACGCTCCACTTCAGCAGCCCGGGGTTTCACTGCTTCGGATCCTGGGCTCAGACATGGCACCGCTCGTCAGGCCACGCTGAGGGAGCATCCCATGTGCCACAACTAGAAGGACCCACAACTAAAATATACAACTATGTACTGGGGGGATTTGGGGAGAAAAAGCAGAAAGAAAGAAGAAAGGAAGAGAAGGGCATAGAATAGCAATGGGCCCAGAGAGATAAAGCAGTTGTTTTATACACAGGAGGCAGATTTAACAACCTCTGCACAGTCCCTCTATTGTTCCTCAGACTTTACTGTGCAAGCAGGTCACTAGGGGCTCTAGATAAATATGGATCCTGACACGGCAGGTCTGCATGGGGGCCTGAGAGTCTGCATTTCTGACAAGCTCCTATGTGATTTGGCTGGTGCTGGTCTGGGACCACACTTCGAGTAGCACAATACCACATTGCTCCATTGTTGGGGTTTTGTTTTGCTTTGTTTTTTGGAGAACAGGGCATGGAATAAGGCAGCTGTTTGCTGTCCCCTCTCCCCAGAATGGAGAAGCTGAGGCTTTTAGAGCAGTGGTTCACTAAGTTTGATCCCAGCAGGTTAGCGTATGCATCACCTGGCAACATGTTAGGAATGCAAAATGTCGGGCCCAGCCCCAGACCTCCTCAATCAGGCAGTTGGAGGATGGGATCCAGCAGCCTCGGTGTACCAGCCCTGCAAGTGATCCTGATGCTGCTAAAGTTTGAGAACCATTGCACTAGAGCAGCTGACCCTGGCTTTGAAAGGTCTGGTGATGACGTAACCAATCCACTAGAATGGTGCTAGGCTCCTGGAGCATGCCTCCTGGTCTCTTTCTGCTCAGTTTCAAACTGGATTCCTTAGGCTGCTATCTCCTAGAGTAAAAGGATTGGATGTGGAGGAAGATTGTTCTTCAAAGTTTCAGCTTTTCACATGAATCTTTCTCCCTTTATTTTGCTTTCCTTGTGGGAGGACCATGCAAACCAAGTGTGCCTCCAAAATAAAGCCTGGGAAATTGTTTCAGGATGCACTGATCCCTAAGCGGCTGGAGGTCTCAAGTCTTCCTACTGAGAACTTCCTTTGGTTGTGTTATTGGGATAAATAGGGTGACCAACTGTCCAGATTTGCCTCAGTCTGAGAGGTTTCTCAGAGAACGGGACTTTCAGTGCTTACACCAGGCCCTGGGTGGTTGGTCACCCTAATTGCAGGCCATTGCTTTTCCATCTTTAAAGGAGGAGTCATCTGGAGATGTTGTTAAAATGCAAACTCTGATTCAGTACTTCTGGGTTGGAGCTGGAGAGTCTGCATTTCCAACAAGCCCCCAGGTGACGTCTGGCTGCTGGTCCGTGGGCTACACTTTGAGTAGCAAGGCAGTATGTCACCCTTGGGATACAGAGCTGGCCTGTGTGCAGATAAAGCAGGGATGTCCCATAGCCATTTACACCACAGATGGGCTCCTCAGCCCTGACAAATCCAGGGAGAATTTCAGGGTCATTTCAGATTGTGGGTTTTGCCTTCAAATGCATAGTATCAATAAATCTCTACCCTTCCAGGCTGTAGGTCTTTAACTCATCAAACCCAAATACTCTTTAAAAAACTGTTCTTTATAAGGACAGGCGACTGCTGTTGAGCAGTGAATAGAACATTCTCAAGCCTATTGATTTCTCGGTTCATGTTTGAGTAGGGCTTAATACTTTTCCTTGTTTGGACTGAGCATCTGCAAATGACCTGGGATGGTGTATCTGTCATTTTGGGTCTTGTCTCTGCCTCACGAATGGTGCATTCGTTTTTTGGTTTACAGCTGTGGTCGACCACAGGGTCCTTTGCTGTTTGCAGTGCTTCTGCTTTTCAGCATAATGAGTTTTGCTTTATTCATATCCCCCTTTACTAATTGCAACACAGCAGCGCATTCTGTATCCCATCTGTTTCCATGATTGATTGTCTTTTACTTCAGGGTGTGCTAGAGAGTTACTTACAAAAAAAAAAATCAGGCTTCAGTGTGACCTTTAAGATCATCATAAATTGTGTTTGTATTTAGGTATACCAGTTTACACCTTATGACCACCCAAATCACAAGAAATAATTATTTGATGTTGATTATGTGATTTCTCCTTACTCCCCACTCAGGCAGCACTGAGCTTTGTTGCCTGGTGACCTCTACTTCGTTCTGCTTATATCCCCCCTATGCAGTCTTCCTGGCTATATGTCTTATCTGCTCATGGACGAGGTAAGAGTGGTTGTGCCTGTGGCAGAGCTTAGCAATGGCTCTCAAGAAGCTGCCTGTCATAGGAGTTCCTTATAATGTATTAAGTTGTTTTGATGTATATTCAACTGTCATTATTCATGATAGTTATGGTCTATAGACACCTGGAACCCTGAATTAGCAAATACTGAACAATTACCCCTAAGGGAAATATAGGATTAGGTTCCTGGTCTTCTGGTCAAAGCATTTTCGTCAACTGATCAATACATAACCTTGTTTTATGATTGTTTCTGCTTAAAGACACCTTATTTAACATGTATTGTTCATTCATTAGCATTGACCTCATGGCCAACAGCATTGTAACTCATGCCTCACTGTAACTCGTTACGCATGTAATAAAGCTTATCTGATACATGTGTCTTCTATGTAAGGTGCATCAAGCCTTCTCGCACAAAGGACCACTAGACAGCCCTTTACCACATGCTTGCAAACCACTTTAAACAGTGAAATCAGCAAAAAGCACAAAAAATGTGAAAATTGTGGCACTAAAAAGACCGTTGGGGACATCTCTTTATGGAATGAGGGCTGAGACGAGAGGGCAGAGTATCGCCTTGTTCACCCTCAGCTTCTGTGCACACAGGGTGACTCAAATTTTTCATGATTTTGTGCATGTTCACAAATGACCTTGAAAGTACCACAAGTATTGATTTGGGGGTTACAAGTAAATTTTAGTGAGTAGGAAAGTTCATAAATAGGAACTCCAGGAATAATGAAGATTGACTGTTCATTATTATATAACCATACTCTTGATATCTGGCTCTCTTTAGATGGTGCAAGGATGAGAATTTATTGACTCTACTCTCACCTAGTAAGGTGAAGGTATTTGCCTTCAGCCATTGAACAAATGCTGGAACCATGTTGGTAGAGGTCTGTCTTTTATGTAAATGAAGCTACAGCATTATCTAGGCTATATGTTCTCAAATACAGCATCCAGAGTTTTCATTTTATGAACAAACATGGCAGCAGGCATTTGTTGGGTATGATGTACAAGACACTGAGGCCAGTGCACAGATCTCTGTGTTTCAAGGAGCAACTCCATGAAAAAGGAGGCTCAAATATAACATGGTAAACATTAAACGCCTAATGAATGGTACAGACAAAAGATGTTAGAGAATTCAAAACCACCAAGGGTTGGCTGGTTTTTATCTCCCTTTAGACTGTAAGTTTCACATCTGTCCTTTTACCAGGTGCCCCAGAACCTAGCATATACTGGGGGCTCAAGAAGTATTTATTGAATGAACATGGAAGTATTTGAGCTGACGTCTCAAGGCCTTATTTAAATGAGTTTTTCAAACTCTGCTTGATAAATTTCCATGGGATATTTATCAAGTGGAATTATACTTCACAAATCAATTGATTATATGTAAGATTTATAGACTTTAGCTTTGACATACTTCCCCTCCCCCAACATTTTATTATGAAAAATTTCAAGTATATAGAAGGGTTAGAAGACTTTTACAGTGAATATCCAGATATCCACCATCCGTATTCTACAATTAACATTTTACTATCCTTGCTTTATTACATGCCTCTCTATCTGTTTACCCATTCATCAATCCATTTTATTTTTTTATGCATTTCAAAGTAAATACTTCGATACTTCAGCATGCAGAACATTAAGTAGACTTCTGTTTTTGACATGCCTTTTAAATTTATTTGGGTAACAATTTCTTTATAAATTATAGGGTTGAAAGATGTCTATTACCTCTTCAGGTGAAATTTCTGTGGTTTTGTGTGTACTTAATGCTTGGCTTAGTTTAGAGGGCATTAGAGTGTGGGACAAGTTAAGAATAACCCATAAGTTTTGAACCTTGGACTAGGGAATTGTTTTTGGAGTACAGCCACACCAGTTCATTTATGTAGTTTCTAAGGATGTTTTCATGATCCCACGGTAGATTTGAGTAATTATGAGAGAGACCATGTAGCCTACAAAACCAGAAATGTTTACTATCTGGACATTTATAGAATAAATTTGCTATCCCTGCTGTAAGGAAATAAAAAATATTTATGCAGACTGGGAGGAATTTGGAAATAAGAAGAATGATAACGCTTAAAAAAATCTGGCAGAGTTGGCAGAGAACAACCTAAGTTCTAGAGAATTCAGATGTAAGTGTGCCTCGCAGTAAGATTCCTCTCTCTAGGCACCTTTTTTTCCTCTATATTTTCTTTAATTGAAAAGGGGAAAAACAATAGTGACTCAAGGTATATCAGTCAGCTTATGCTAAAGTATTCTACAACAAATGGACCCCAAATCTGTGTGGCTTTCAACAGCAAATCTACTTGCCTTCCCTAGGTCACCTTTGGTTCTGCTCATGTTGTCTTCTCTCTGGACTCAGGTTGACAAAGCTTTCTCCATCTGGGCCACTGCCAGTCTTGTGATAGTGGAGAGAGAGAGAGAGAGAGAGAAAGAGAGAGAGAACAAGGCATCAACTGACTCTTAAAGCTTCTGCTTGGAAAGGACACATATCACCCTTGCTTACATTTCATTGGCCAAAGCAATTCATATAGGCAAACCTGGGTTCAACAGGATGGGACTGTTTAATACTCCTACAGAGAGAGGAAGCAGATAAATGTGAACAATAGTGCACTCTTCCTCACAGGGGTAACAAGGTCAAGAGATTTTTGTTGTTGTTTAAAGGAGAGTGGCTTTAGCATGTTTAAACAGAGGCAGAGGGAAGAAATCTATGCAGAGAGAAGGAAGTGCTTTCTGAATGATAAATGTCCCTCGATGTTACTCCTAGTGGGGGCAGATTTTCAGCTGGGTAATGTGAGGTTCTGGGTCTGTGGGTTACACCTGGGAGTTACCTAAAGTTAACCATCTAGCGCACAGGAATCCCCTGGGGAGATTGTTAAAAGGCAGATTCTGATCAGTAGGTTAGGGATGAGGCTTGAAATTCTGCATTTCTAACAAATTCCCAGTGGATACTGATGCTGCTGGTCTATGGACCATACTTGGAGATGCAACGATCTATATCAGCAGATATTCTAAAACAAAACAGAGAAACAAGTATTCATTAGCAAACCATATGGGTCAAACAGATCAAATGATGAATCCAAAGGGAATAAAATATCTGTTCTGAAACATTGAGCATTTCTAGTTAGCGTTCAGAGCATCTTCAAGGAGAGAACAATGCTTTGAGAGAATAGGATGACATTTTGAATGACAATGAACAAATCAGATGGAATCATGATTGGTGGTAGGAGAGTGCCTAGATCAAGAGGTGTGGACAGAGAAGAGTGAGTTAAAGATTTTGAGCTAGAGCAGTTCCATCCAGTGACTTTGGCCATCACCATTCTGCCAACAGCCTATTTGTAATGGAATGTGAGCCAGATGAAACATCACTACTCTTCAACCAAGACAGGACTTCAGAAACTGGCAATAAATGTTTTTTGAGTACTCAAACATGAACAGTAGGTGTCAGATTTCACATCTTTAGATAGTAGCAAATGATTCAGTACAGTTAATAAAAACCATTCAGCAATTTCATTGCTATGAAGTGTGTTTCATTTGAGTTTTGATTGTCATAAATATCTTTCTAGTTAAATGCTGAATCAAAACTACAACTATGGGATTTGACATTTGCAGAGAAAATTTTGAGCTGAAATTGTTCTCTAGAACTTTAGTAGAAAATCTATAGGTGTTAGAAAGTGTTGAATTTATTGTTTGTTGATGCCTCTTTTTAATGACATTAGCAGAAGTATCTTGGCCAAGATTAGTAAAATGAAGTCTATGCATATATTTCAAATATGTTTTGACTTCTACATGAATAAATCTTGTATTTAAGTTTTGTGTCACACACATCCGGCAATGAATCCAGATTCTGCCACCTGCTGCTAGGAGTCCATGGGCAAATGTCTAACCTTTCTGAGCCTTCTTTTTTTGTAAACTATGGAGGTTATCTCATTGTTAATGATGGGTTAACAGTAATAATTTAAAGAACGTTACACAGAGTAGACCCTCAATGAATGTTGTGTATTTTTATATTTGTGGTACAAATTTAAAATCACTCATTTCAACATTTAGAGTGAACCATGTATGGCTATAGTAAAAAAAGATAGGCAATAACGAGTGTTGGAGAGGATCTGGAGAAAGTGGAACCCTCATAGGTTGCTGGTAGGATTGCAATATGGTGCAGCTGCTTTGGAAAACAGTTTGGCATTTTCTTAAAATGTTGAGCGTATATTTACCATATGACCCAGAACTTCTACTTCTAGGAATCTACCCAAGGGAAATGAAAATATGTCCACATAAAGGCTTATACACAAATGTTCACAGCAGCATTGTTCACAATAGCTACAACAAAACAAAACAAGTGTCCATCCGCTGGCGAATGGATAAACAAATTATAATATATCTATGTGATGCATACTGTTTGGCAAAAAGAAGGAATGAAGTACTGATATATGCTACAGCATAGCTGAACCTCAAAAACAATATGCTAAGTGAAAGAAGTCAGGCAGAAAAGACCACATATTGTATGATTCCATTTATATGGAATTCCCATAAAAGGCAAGTCGATAGAGATAGCAGGTAGATTAGGAGTTGACTGGGGCTGGGAGTGGGTAACTACAAATGGCTTTGGGATTTCCATTTGGGATGATGGAAATGGTCTATAATTAGAGAGTGGTGATAGCCCCACATCTCTGTAAATTTACCAAAACCCATTGCATTCTACACTTAAACAGGTGAATTCCATAGTATGTAAATTATAACTCAATAATGTTTTCTTTTAAAAAAAGTGAACTGTGTTCATTTTTTAAGATTTTGATTATTTCTATGTAGATTCTCATTGTTGTAAGATGAAGGCAATCAGTGAAATAGTTTTTCATTCTCTGAAATGTGTTGGATCCTCCAGGCTATCATGGATGTTTTAGCTTTCTCAATTCAATAGGGAAAGCTTTGGTTTTTCAGGACAGCAAGCTTAACCCTGAAACTAATAGCCTGCAGGTACCAGCTGAGGATACTAACATCTGAAAACAATAGAAAGTTCAGTCAGTAAATGCAAATCAATAACACTGGCTGATGATTCCACATGAGTAAAAAGAGATTTGTAAGATGAAGTGTCTTCACTTTAGCCATTAAACTTCTCATTCACCAGTTCTTCATTAAATACCTGTCTTAAACAGAGCAATTGAATCTAAGATATCAGACATATTTGAATTATGGAGACCAACCGTTTCATTCTTGGCCTTGGGCACAAGATAAAAAGAACTGAACTTAATATTCCCCCAGAAAATGATGTAAGGAGAAATCATTGGCAGTACCTGGAAGACACTATCTGTGAGCAAACAACTGCCATAGGTGTGGTTATGGAAGCACAAGTAAATTCAAGAATACACACCAAGTCCTGTTGTGTTAAAATGCTAGGTACCTCACTCAAGCATCAGATTTAAAAACTAAGTATATGTGTGTTCATGTGTGCGCACGTGTGTGAATTCTCTGTCCTTACTTTTTGAAAACGGGAATTGCTTGACAGGTGGTTATAGGACCATGTAGTTCCATCATAAAAAAACAGAAAACGCGGGGGCTGGCCCCGTGGCCAAGTGGTTAAGTTCCCGTGCTCCGCTGCAGGCGGCCCAGTGTTTCGTTAGTTCGAATCCTGGGTGCGGACATGGCACTGCTCATCAGACCACGCTGAGGCGGCGTCCCACATGCCACAACTAGAAGAACCCACAACGAAGAATACACAACTATGTACCGGGGGGCTTTGGGGAGAAAAAGGAAAAAATAAAAAAAATCTTAAGAAAAAAAAAACAGAAAACGCGGGCGCTTGTGTTTGGCAGTGTGTTTGTTTTGTAGGGATCTCGCCGTGGAGATGTAATCTGAGCATCCCCCAGGCAGACAGTTGGGTGCATCTGGGCTAATGCATCAACTCTCATCAGACTTCTTTTGTTGGTAGTAAATGAGCTGAAGAGTCAACAGGAATAGAAGGGGTCTAAAAGTTGCTGCCAAAATAACAACAAACAAAAACAACTCTTGTTTCTCAGTGTATACTGCAAAGATCAGTGGTGTCAGAATCACCTTGTCGGAGGCAGGAGGGGTGGGTCTGTTATTAAAAAATTAGAAACTTGAGTAACTACAGTATGCCACGCTCTCTTGCTGGGGAAACAGCAATGAGTAAAAGAGACCAAAATCCCTGCTTTATGGAGCATTTGTTCTACTAAATTGTTCTCCAACTGTAGGCCCTGGACCAACAGCATCTCCTTTACTTGGAGACTTAGTAGAAATGTAAATTTTCTAGGCCCTACACTGGACCTACCTGACAAATCAGAAACTTTGGGGGTGCATTCCAACAATACAAATTTTAACAAGCCTTCTAGGTGTTGATTCATGGAGGTCTTTGAGAAGCGTTCTTCTAGGGCAGGGCCTCTCAGCCTCAGCGCTATTGAGATTTGGGGCTGGATAACTCTTTGTTGTGCAGGCTGTCCTGTGCACATATTTGTTAGATGGAGTGTCTTCATCCATCCATTAAACATCACACTTCAGAAAAGTAGGGAAGGAGGACAGGGCATTCCAGGTGAGAGGAAGCTTGCAATTTTAAATAATATGGTCACAGGTCTTATTGTGAAGGTGAAACTTGATTAAAGACTGAAGGAAGGGAAGGAATGAGTAGAGAGATAATAGGGAAGAATGCTTCAGGCATAGAAAAAGCAAAGGTCCTGGGGCGGGTATGTGTCTAGTAGGTTCAGAGGACACTAAGTAGCCCAGAGTGAGAGAGTGAATGGGTCTCGGAGGAAAGTAGTTACAAAAGAGGTGAGAGACATAATGAGTGAATGAATGAACCAACTAACGTGTTTGTGAACTTGACTTCTGCACATACTAGCTATGTGTCTTTGGGTATATTCTCTGGTCTTTTTGGACCTCACTTTCTTTTCTGTAAAGCAGGGTTAATACCTGTCCCCTATAGGTCTGCTCTGAGAAATAACATGCTCAAGTGACAGTAAACTTTTGAGAGGAAATAGTATAATTTATGATTCTGAACTTCCAGTGCTTAGCAGGTTACATTGCTCACACTACATTATCAGTAAATATTATGTGCATGATGAAAGACAAAACAAAACAAAATCCAGAAAAATGTAGACGTACCTTATCAGAATGTCTGTGATGGATGGACATTGGTAATCTGCACTTTATACCACATTCCCCCACGTGATTCTTGAATACGTACAATATTTTGAGAATCTTTATCTTTCTCACGTATTTATATCCTAGTTACCATTTAATTATTTGAAATACCCTAGCGGTGGAATATTCCAGCTGTGAAAATTAACATGAGGTTCCAAGGCTTTCTCGAGGAGAAGCCAGGTTTTAGACCTGCCGTGGTATGCACGGGGGATTATGCTGAGGGGCTTTTAACTTCGTGGTAAGGCTTCCTGGGTGGCACATTCGGGAGACTACTCAGGGGAACTAATTCCTTTTTGGTTTGTTCAAGCCAATCAATAATATTAAGAAATAGAAAAGCTCCCCGATCCACTATGCGATGAAAGTAAGTCTGAGGTAGATAAGGTGTTATGTCCACCATGATGTCCTTGAGGTACGTTAAAGTCATCTAAGGTGAAAGAGTCCTTGTTGTTTTTTGCTTTGCACTCTACTCACCTCTCCCTGATGAGTTACCTGTCTATGTCATTATGCTTTAATAACTTAATATGATAACCTTGAACTTCTATAGCATTGTCCCTCCTAAATGCTTAGTGTTTGGGGCCATTTTCAGTCCTTAAAAATAAACCATTCTTCAGCATGTTACTCTCTGGTTATTTTGCTCAACCTTATCTGCCTTAGGGAACCTCAGAGATTAAATCTTACCACGTCTTGAAGCTGCAGCCATTTGAACTGCTAGGTTTTTCTGCCTTAATTTCCCCTCTGTGAGTTCAAGAGGTCAGACATAGTCTGAGGCAACACTTAAGGAGTCTGTGTCTTGAGAAAGCAATTGGATTAGCTGGTTTGAATCTCCTTCCATTATTTTTTTCCACATTAAAATGATGCGGTGGGGGAGTGTCAAGATGAGTTTCACTTGATTTATTTGGTAGAGAAAAATGCATCAAAGCTGAAGAGAAAATGCCTTCTCGTTATTTAGTTGCTGAGCTATACCTGAGAGTTCATGGTGACTGCCAAGAGTGGAACTGAATGCACCTAAAGAGTTGTTCACTTAATTTACTTACACATTATAAGTATTAACAATTAATTACGCTAGTCAGTAAGAGATATACACAAGCAATTTAAGGAAGTTAAAAAATCAAGGATGTTGCAGTTTATCTTATATCGTAATGGACTATCATTTCTTTTAATAATTTCTCCTTTCAGACCCACACAACATTTCGATAGCGCACCTCACAATTCACAGGTTGGAGAACTGAAGATTCAAGGTATTTGGGTCTGTTCCAAAGCTTTTAAGAACTTTTACCTTCTAGGATTAGGCACAACACTGGCACCAAACGTTTTCCCCACTACTTGTCTACCAAGAAGCATTCTGAATTAAAGTTGCTCCTAGAATTGTCGGAAAAAATAAAGGGTGCCCAGTGAAATTTGAATTTCAGATAATCAACAAATACATTTTTAGTATACTTATATTCCATGCACTATTTGGGAATACGTATATGTGGGACATAATTATGTTAAAATATATTTGTATATCTGAAATTCAAATTTAACTGGGCGTTCCGTGTTTTTATTTGTTAAATCTGGGGACCTTAGTTGCTTCTCTTTGGACCGATGCTATTCGACTTCAGTTGCGATCATCAAACCTCAATCTAAGAGAATCCTGGAGACAAGTTATTTAACTTCCCTCCCGGATGGACGTTAAGAAAACTGAATAATATTCTCTGAATAAAAGACAATTTAGAACCTACAGCTTTATTTTTTGAGGAAAAGCTAGGATTAGAAGCCATTGTCCTATTCCCCTAAGATGGCCGAGGCAGTAATTAGAGGTGTTTCTCAGTAGACCCTAGAACTTATTTTATCCTGTAAAAATTGAGGAAATCAAGAAGATCACAACATGTCTCATTTTTCTTTTAAATATTCATGGGTCTGGATTATAGCGGAACTTCTATCAACCAACTTTCAATTTGCTATTGGGTCAAAGGTCCATTTCTGGTGGGAGGTGCACCATTATAACTGATGTTTGCCACCTGTGTGAGTTCTTTTGCAGACTCGCGTACCTCAGCTCACACCTGAGCCCAGTTTACTATAGGACTTAGCAGAGAGGGCTGCGCTCTATCACTTGGTTTCCTTCCTTTCAACGATCACAGCTTCCGTGGAGATGTTCCAGGCTGGTTTAAGATTTAGGGAAGGAGCTCAGTGGTTCCTCCTAATTGTGAGAGGGATAAACATGTCACATCACAGAAAGGAAGTATTGTGAAGAAGCAGGCAAAGACTCTGAATAATCAGATTTACTTTCTTTTCCTGCATTGTGCTGTTTAAGACTGCTAAATGAAGATAAATTCTATTGCAGAATCCTGAATTTCACCATGAAGAGACTGTCGCCCAGCCTTCTCATCTAGAGAATTATTCTCAGGATCTGCAGACAGGAGGTACGTTCAGATTTACATCTTTTAAGCTCCTTAATATTCTTATTAGAAGCTATGTTGAGCAATTCCCTTTGTAATCGGCCCTATCTGGGTTTTGGAATATTTATTCTCAATAATCGGTTTGATCTATGGCAATAGTTTCTTGCCAGGAAGAGCTCAGAGAAAAGAATTGATGTTGCTGTCCTGCTTTATATCGAAGCATCTCCTGAAATTAGGTGGTTCTGCGTGTTTGACAGGTTTGGGCCTATTTAAGTTGAGGAAGTGGGTTGCTACTGGTAAAGTAAGGGTGGATACTGGGGGGTGTAATTTCGTCTTAGAGCTGTGTAATAAAATACAAACTGAGTGTTTTTCCTTCTCTTATGCAATTATATTAAACATTAGAAAGAATTCAGGTGTCCTGTTATTATACTCACTTGGAAGTTAAACAGAATGTTCTAAAGCTGGTCTCTCGCTTTAGAGGATTTTGGTCTCAAATGACTGTGTTCTGGCAATTCTAAATGGGATTTAGAATTCTAAATCTTTCTGGTTTTACATGTCCTACAAAATCTTAAATTCAACTGATATCAGCATGCTGTGCTAAATCATTAAGGTTTCCCTGGGTGAAATATGCAAAGATAAAATCTGCAGCATGTTCTTTACATAATCTGGGTTGGTGGAGATTCGTAAGTTTAGGTCAGGTGTTTGCAAACTTCTTCTGTAAAGGACTAGATAGTAAATATTTTGGGCTTTGTGGGCCATACAGTTTGTCCACAACTACTCAATTTTGCGGTTGTCGGAGTAAAGCAGCCCTAGACAATATGTAAGTGAATGAGTGTGGCCTGTTCCGGTAAAACTTTATGGTCACTGAAATCTGAAGTTTATGTTTTCATGTGTCATGAAATATTCTTTTTCGTCTTTTATTTTCCAAGCTCAAAGGCTGGCAATAAAAAGATAAAACAAGGACAGTGCTGGCTTTGGCCTGCAGGTTGTGGTTTGCTGGGCTTTGCGTTAGATCAGTGAAACAAGGCAAGTCCTCCCTTGACCCTCCGCTTCATTCGTCTGTGTTAATGTTGCAGAGACCTTATATTGCACTCATGTTATAGTAATGGTTTTCCAAAGTCATGGGCCCATGAGAACTCCCAAGTCCGGGGAGTTGGGGTCTCATGGGGTCAGACAACATATCTTCAGCTTTACATTTTGGTAGAAGGAAGGAGTGTCAAATATTGAAGACACCTGCAGCATCTTGTGTGTTGATTCTGTGTGATCTTGGAACAGACGTTTTGCATCTGGGCCATTCTACATTCCCAGCCAGTGGCCTTTCACCTGCGTCTACCTTCTCTTAGCTCTTTAACTAGTTAGCCAGACTTGAGGGAGCTGTAAGGTTGGCAGCCTCTTTTTAACAGGTCATATGGCAGAAGGGTTCTTTATATTCTGTTTTTATTGCTTTTCTGTGATTAAAGGGTTTCATTTCAAACACTTGGCAAGGATTGTTTGAACATATATATGCCTTAATGTAAGCAAACCCAAGTATAAGAAACGAACAAACCCATGCACCCCCACCCTTAATCTCTACACATACCTAAATGAATGCACAAATAAGTTGGGGCATGATCGTTGGGAAAAAATTCTTCACAAAAAAAATATTTGAAAACAGTCCTTAAATAATCTCTTAAAATCATTGCAAGCTTTCTCTAATATACTCCCTTAATATTTTGAAAATAAGACTAAAAATTAAAAGCAAAGCTTTCTTGTGTTAGCTAATAATGTCCTGTGTGATCTTAGATGACATACTTTACCTCTCTGTACCTGAGTTTAGTATGATGAGGAACTTGAGCTGTGTGAACTCAAAGGGCTTCCTGTGTACACTTGACTTAGATAAGATCGTGTAGTATGGAGTGTAGTGAGGTAGATAAGCCTTTAGAAATCACCAAGTGGAAGAGCATGATTTTCTTACCTTGGTGTTATGGACTGAATTGTGTTACTGCAAAATTCATGTGAAGTCCCAACCCCTTAGTACCTCAAAATGTGACCATATTTGGAGATAGGGCTTGTAATGAGGCAGTCAGGGTTAAATGAGGTCTTATGGGTGGGCCCTAATCCAGGGGTCTGTATTTGGAGATAGGGGCTTCCAAGAGGTGACTTAGTTAAATGAGGCCAGTAGGATGGGGCCATAATTCAATAGAAATGGCGTCCTTATAAGAAGAGAAAGAGACCTTGGAGATGCTCTGGCACCAGGAAAAGGCCATGTGAAGACACAGCAAGAAGAAAGCTATCCTCAAGCCAAGGAGAGAGGCCTCAGGAGAAACCCAAATGTCAACACCTTGATGGTCTAGCCACTAGAACTGTGAGAGTTAAATCTCTTTAAGTCACCCAGTCTGTGGTATTTTGTTATGACAGCCTTAGCAAACTAATATACACAGTATTATAAGGGATATGGTAGGGGAAACATCCCTGAACTGACTGTATGGAGCAGAGTTAATAGCCTGAGCATTGTTCCCTGCCTACTCCCTGCTCCACTTACTCGTAGTCAGGAGTGTTTGGTGGGGCTGGATTTGAAAGCAGAGGTCATTGGAATTTGTGAACCTTACTGCCATCCTTTGGAGAAAATGCTCAGTGTTCCAGATATCAATTAAAGATAGTCATATTCTGTTGTGAGTGTATTTTTCATCTGTCTTGGCGAGAGTTCATAGAGTTAAACTTATTTCTCACATTTGGCAAATGCTTATGTCATACCCATATTGACAAAGAGAGGCAGTTCCCAAATGTTTTAGTCTAAAGGCCCTTTTATACACTTAAAAGTCATTGAGGACCTCAAAGATCTTTCGTATGTGGGTTACAGCTATTGACATTTACCATATTGGAAATTAAAACTGAGAAATTTGCTTATTGCTTTATTTAAAATAAGCCTATTACCTGTTGACATAAATAACATTTTTTATGAAAAATAATTTCCCAAGGCTGAAAGGTTAGTGAGAAGCATAGCATTTCCCATATTTTTGTAAGTCTCTCTAGTGGCTAGCTTAAGAGAAGATAGCTAGATTTGTATCTCTGCTTCGGCATTCATACTGTTGTGATGTTGTGTGTCATCATAGGCTCTGGAAAACTGCCGTGTACACGTACCTGAGTATGCGAGTCAAAAAGGCAAGTGATGTCTCAGTATTATTATAGATTAGTGGTGATTTCATGGATGTCCTGTAGGGCCCTGCCAGAACTTGCTAGATTAGAATGAGATGCTCTGATACAGCTGTACTCCAAGAAAAAGGAATTTCAGCTTCCTTCAGTAGAACTTGATCACCTGTCCTGTTGACCAGGCACAAACTTCTCATTGTAATTGCCTTTTTGAAATTGTGGCCTAAAGATGGATGTCAGCTGAATACTTTTAAAAATGTAAGCAAATATTGCAAATTTAGCACCATTACCTCTGTATGAATACACTGCTCTTTATAGCTTAAAAAGGTATGGCTGAAAATAAGAGAAGGAAAAGATCTGTTGCTGGTGACCCACCTTGCCCATAAGGCTCGGGGGTCTTTGTGGTGTGTGTGTTGTTTCTTTCATTTTGTTTTTGCACTCTGGTTATAGATTTGTGTTTATTCATAGAATTTGACTCCATCAGTTGTCAAGTGTTGATTAAGTGCTGCTAAAGGCTGAAGTGACTAAAAACTTTAAGGCAGATAATTACACTTGTATGGATCTTCATCTTTCAAATCAGAAAATGAATGTCCAAGGAGGTTCAATGCATTACCCAGCTAGGAAGTACTGCGCTTGAAATAGAAAAAAGATCTCCTTTTTACATTACACTGTGCTTTACCCGTGTTACCTGCCCTCAGGCAGCTTAGAGTCTCAAACGGAATATAATTGTGAACTAAATCATAGAATAGAGGTCCCAGGTGGTAATTCAGCTATATAGAGACTCATGAAGGCTGGAGTCAGCTGAGAAAAATACTGGGACTTTAGTGGACTTGGGGCTGACTTTGAAGAACAGGGAGGGAATGGGCAGAATAATGGAAGGAAACTTGGAGAAAGGCACAGAGGCAGGGTGGCCAGAGAGGAGAAGAGCCTCGTGAACATGGAGGGTCCATGTTGAGGAGTAAGAGAGGAGGCTGATTGATGGGGTGATGGCAGCCACATCCTCTCCAAATCAGAGCCTCCCTGTGTGAGACATCTCATCTAACTGGGGTTGCGGGTAAATGACTTACAAACAGAGCCACGCTGACCAAGCTTTACGAGGGTTCCACCCAAGATTTTGGTCATTTAACTTCACGGATGAACTGACAGAGTTAACCAGCCACAGATGTTTTGTTTATAACCAGAGGAATTCATGTGAGCTTGGTGATGACATTTCCCTGTCCGTAAAATGCTGATAGTTACACAGTGATAGTGTGTGAAGCACTTGGAATGTCTATCTTGAGAGGCAGTTCTTAAGTGTGATGGTTTAATGGTCATTTAGCATGATGGGCCTTCAGAGTGTAATATCATTTGCCTGCCAGTTAAAATGAACACTTCTCCATGGGAAGTCAAAGATCATGTCAGCGGAACTTGGGTTAGGTGAAGGAGAGCATCGAGAAGTGAGTGCCAAAAGAGAGAACAGGGAATAAAATCTCTTGTATGCCTAGCTTGTTCATAAATCCCATGTAATTGGGGAACACCACTAATTCCCACTAATTGGGGGGAAATAAACTCTGAATTGCTGAAAAGTTTGACTTATTTTTAAAGAACTGCTGCTTTATTATCATCTCCACTTTTCTCATATCCCCAGACTATTACCTTTGTAATCTCATTTGATAGCCTGCCTTCCTACTTTGTTGATAAAATTGAGGTTATCAAAAATAAGCTGAACTTCATGCCCACCCTGAAACTTCTGTGTCTCTGCTCTTCCTGCTGGCATATGGGGAAGGGACATGCTTCCTCCAGTTTAAGGCTAGTCCCCCACCTTAGGTTCTTGGTGCCACATTTTCCCAATTCCTCAGGGACCTCAATCTTTCAAGTTGCCGCCTTTTTTCCTATTCTCTTCAACCTGTCTCTGCTCATGGATTTTTTTGCCCTCACTTAGAAAGGTAGAAAAGTTTCATGAACTTCTGATACCCTCTTGTCCTTTTCCTGTTGTCACTTTGAATGTACTCGTTTCACTCCCACCCTTAAGTGAGTACACACACAGTCACCAGTGATGCCCTGGCTGCAGAAGTGGTGCTCGCTACTCAATGCTTAATACTGCGGAGGCTAGAACTGATCATAGCCACATTCTCTCCTCTAAGGTCAGACACGCCATCCTTCTTTCTGGTTTCTCTTCCTTTGCTGTCCAGTACTGGCGGTCCTCTGGATTCCATCCATGGCCATCTTCCTTGCTCATGCCCCATGTGCAGTGTCATTTGCACCAACCTTTTTAATAATCATCTTACCCTGGCTTTTACATCTATACCGTCAGCCCTGCTGTTTTCTTTAAGCTCCAGAACCAGGTATTCAACTGAAAATTGACCATAACTACCTCCAACTCACCATCTCAAAGTGAGACTTAGTTTACCCTTCAAGCTTTTTCCTTCTTTATTGCTAGTCTCAGCTGCTGGCATCTGCATCCCAGAGCAGAGGTCCACGAGTATGGCCAGGTGGTAAAATCCAGCCTGCACGTGATTTTGTAAATGATGATTGATTGGAATACAGCCATGCCCTCTTTTAATGTCCCTTGAAAAGGACCTACCACATCACCTATGAAACCTAAAATATGTACTATCTTACCTTTTCCAGAATGGGTTTGCCAACTCCTGTCCCAGAGCAGCAAAATCATTTGAGGGGCTTGTGAAAAACACATCACTGGGTACTACCTCCAGAGTTTTTGATTCAGGGACCTAAGAATTTGCATTTCTAACAAGTTCCCAGGCAATTCTGGTCCAGGAGCCACCCTTTGAACAGACTCTAAGAACAGTGCTCTCAATCACGTTGTCATTCACTTCTATCTCCTAAATACGTTTTACATCTCTCTCCTCTCCATCAAATCTATTCAATGAAGATTTTTCAGAAATATATGTCTATCTATAACATGACAAGTTCTCAGAGTCTTACCCTTACCTATAGGTATATTTCATCAACTTGAGTAAGTTATGGATCCCAATAAAAGGAAAAAGATGTGGATCACCATGGCATGAGCGTGATCTATTTTTATTTTGCCGCAAGGCCTTTACTTTCACTAACTCATTGAAGTCTCACAATGACCCAGTGTGGTAGGAGCTTTTATTATTCCCATTTTCCAGAGGAGGAAACTGAGTTTCCATGACAGTGTCACACAGCAGGAAGGTGGTAGAATCGGAATTTGAAGTAGTCTGGCTCGAGAGCCTGAGCTATACTGAGTCCCTTGTGCCCTCCCCCCACTCTCCCCTGCGTTGATTTTATTTTTGTTATATGTTACCTTAATATGTACAATTGTAAAGTTAAATATATTTCTCCTGTGCCACTAGTTCCTGTACAACTATAAAACCAAATCAAAGTGAATACAAAGACACAATTCCAGTAAAATCTAAAGTTAACGTTAAATTGGCATGACCCATGATTCTGAACGTTTTACTGAATATTAAACTGTCTTTGGTAACATGATCTGGTATTGGTTTGCAATAGTGGGGTTCTTGTGAGTTCGATCTAACTGTAACCTGAGGTATGTTATATCTGTTATTACATTTCTTTTTCAAACTCCTGTGAAACCATTTTTACACCAATTTCCATACAAATATTTAGTTGACTTCTTTTCCCCTCATTAAACTGTTTCTAGATAGTATAACTTGTCACCAACATGATCAAAAGAAAAACACTGGTCTTGAATCCCACAGGGATTCTGGATTTTTCGGGTGGTTAGCAGACCTCAACCTGAGGAACATTGTCCCCCAGGATGAAGTCTAACTCCTATGCTGATGTTCGAGGCCCTTCACACCAGATCCCCATCTACTTCTTCTCTTTCCGTCTCCTGCTACTTTCTCATACATTTCAATACTAAACTGCCTGTGTGTCCAGGTACTCGATGAACTGTTTCATTTCTTTAGGCCCTTGTACAAACTTTTCCTCTGAACAACTCTTCCAATCCTCAAGTCCACCCCTCAAATCCACTCTGCTCTCAACTCCTATTCCTTTAAAATCCTGCTTTAGCACAGACACCTCATAAAACATCAAACTGACACGAGCCTAGGGAAACAAGCTAATGATTCACCTTGATGCAAGGCAAGACCTTTGTGAGCTGCCTCCTCACATGCACCATGGTTCAAGATGAATTCCAGAGTGTCATGCAGCATGGTTTAAGAAATAGGCTTCTTGGAGAAAGGAAAAACTTACAGACCCGGAATCAGCAAGAGAAGGGCAAGGTGTGGATCTCCCAACCTCCCCCCACCCACAAAGATGTGCTGCTGGGTCAGTGCCTGCTGCTTCACAGTGTGGGTTTATGTCCCAAATACAGAACCTTCTTCCCCTATTGCACTTCCTTTTCCAAGGAACGCTTGAGGGAGCAACCTTCTCAGTGGAGAACAATCAGACAAGCTTGACACCAGGCAGACTGGATTTTGGAGAAGGAACTTTTCATAGAGTTGTCTTGGAAGGCCAGCTGCCCAGCACCTGGCTACCTTAAAGCCCAGGGGAATTTGTTTATCCCTCCTGGGGGTCGGGGACGGAGCCTGATGAGGTTAGGTCGTTGGTCCCACTGGAAGCCACCTTTGGGTTCAGTCCCCTTCCTGGCAAAAGGGGGAGCTGGCCCAATGTCCGTGCAACTCAGAATTAGACCTAGGGTCATTTTCAAATATGCTTGCTCATTCTTCTACCCTCTAAGTGTTCAGATCCTGCTAGATCTTTAGTGTTTCATTAAGTTGAAAAATCGACTTTGGGAATTCTCTTAAGAAAAATCTACAAAAATAACAGGGGAATGAGTAGAGACTTGGGAAATTTCCATTGACTGCCACTGAGATCAAGTGGATCATCACGCCGATTTCTAAGTCAACTGTCAAATAAGGATTCCCCGTTGAGATAAGACTACTCGCTATAAAATTACAGGTACCCGTTGAAGTGGTTAGTGTTGAGACAATTCATCCCTACTGGGAAAACTGTGGTTCTGTATCTCCAGATGGGTTGCAGAGAAAATGGAGCTTGATATCTACATTGTAAAAACTATCAAATTACAATTTTGCTGGGCCATGTTAGCACTCAAAATTCAATCTTTTCAGGGCTGATTCAATAAAACAGTGTAAAATGCATGTGTTACATGTGAGTGTTAGCTTCTTTTAAAATATATCCTGGGGCCGGCCCAGTGGTCGAGTGGTTAAGTTTGCGCACTCAGCTTCAGTGGCCCAGGGTTTTGCCAGTTCGAAATCCTGGGCGCGGACATGGCACTGCTCATCAAGCCATGCTGAGGTGGCATCCCACATGCCACAACTAGAAGGACTCACAACTAAAAATACAGAACTATGTACTGGGGGGCTTTGGGAGAAAAAGGAAAAATAAAATCTTAAAAAATATATATATGTATCCTTATGATATTGTCTGCATGGGAAAATCTAGGTTTTTGAGATCAGAATAATTCATTTAATACACAACAAGAATAGAAGACACTTTAGAAACACATCTATAAAAAATAATACCAAACTTAGTGTTTAATCCATTTATGAGGCTGATAAGACTTTAAAAACTGAATCATTGTCAAAGTACTTCATATGTTATCTCCATTTGTGGCTACTGTTTGTTTTTATTTCTGTGAAGCAAGAAATCAACACTTTTCATATCTCCCTTTTGTCCAAGAAACTCTGAATAATTCTTAATAAAGTATAGTCCCTTATTCACTTATGTACATGTTGTTTTAAATATCTTACATTGAATGTACCATTAAAATTGCTAATTGTGATTGGTTGCATATGTAAGATTTTTCATAAGTTGATTCATAAATCTAGTCAACTGTATCATTTGTGTGCTATAATTTGATACAGTGGAAAAAGATTTTACAGGAGGCGCAGAGTGTATGTTTAGAGGTTAGAACCTATGACTTGCACAAATATGAAACTTACTTAAACCAACTAAAATTGTGCTTCACGATCTTTAGAAAATTTAGTTTAACACTTTTCTTTTGCTTAAATGATAACACGCTCAATGTTAAATTTGGGAGAGGAAGGATGAATTGCTGAAGCACAGATGAAACTGTTCTATATGAAACTGTCATGGTGGATATATATCGTTATGCATTTGTCAAAACCCATAAAATGTGCAACACAAAGAATTAACCTTACTGTAAACTGTAGACTGTAATTAATAATAATGTGTCAATATTGGTTAATTGTAACAAATGTACTACACTAATGCAAGATATTAATAATAGGGGAAACTATGTGCTGGGGCGGAGGTGCGGCCAGAATGGTGTATGGAACTATATGTGCTGTTTTCTCAATTATTCTATAAATCTAAAACTGTACTAAAGACATTTGGAAAATAGAGAAAAATTATAAAGATGATGAATCATTCGCAAAGCATTCCAGCTTTCTAAAGTGTACACATACATGTTAATGTATTTTCTCCTCTAAATTAGAATCATACTATAAGTCAACAGTTCTCTAAGCAATAACAGGTTTCCTGTCATTAAATATTATTTGAAATTGTGATTTTTGAAATGTCTTGATAGTAGTCGATCATATGGATGAATGGTAGCCTATATTAACCATTCCTTTTCATAGATACTAAAATATTTCTAATTTTGTATTTTATAAATAAGCAACAAACATAATCATATATGTTTGTCCTGATTATTCCTTTAGGGTGGCTTTTAATGGAACCACTAGATCACTAAGTCAAAAAAGGAACTTCATTCACATGGATTTGCCTATTGCTGTGAGATAGTTTGTCATTTGTGTGTTTCTAGTTTTTCTATTTGGTACCATAGATGCATCTGTTGATTCATGAATTACAATAACTTTATAATCTTTAATAATTGAGAGTCAACCCCTCTCTTACTCTTTTTGTTGTTTTCAAAATTTTCCTGGCTATTCCTACCTGCCTATTTTTTTCTCACTTGAAGATTTGATTCAAATTTGAATTATAATTATATTTCAGGGAGAATTGTCATCAGTGCAGTGTTAAACTTTTCCAACCCAGAATAGACTGGTCTTTCTATTTATCTCTATGATTGCCTGTATATTTTGTCTTCAAAACTTGGTGACTTTACCAAGATATGCCTTCATGTTGATTACTTATCCCCCACACACTAGGACATGCTATACTCTTTTCATTTGTTGGTTCAGACTTTATTTCAGAAAAAAATTTCTTTGAATATTTTTTCTCTTCCTTATTTAGGTTATAATGTATGCATTTCTTGTGTAACCTTGGTCTGACTTAGTAATCTTTTTCTCCATTTTAACATCTAAATTTCATTTTGCTCTGTTTCTTCCAGCCCGTTTTTCAAGTTGCTTAGTATTTTTACTATGCTTGTTGGGTTGATTTAGTGTGATTTCATTTCTGTAACAGTTTAGTTTTTCATTTCCATTCTTTTCTGAGCTAGGCTAGGTAAACTTTCATCTATGTTTCTTTAAAATCTTGGATCTCATCTTTGTACTCTTGTTTCAGAGGGGTCATTTGTTCTTTAATTGCTTTGAAGTAATAAAGAGTTTTATCTAAGATTTTCATTCTGCTTTGTAGATTAAATTTTCATTGTTCAGGATAATTTATAGCTATAAAACTTTGTATATATGGAAGAATGTATATAACAGATAATAAAATAATGAATAAAATACTTGAAAATAGATAAAATATTTCTTATAGAAATATAAATGTCAATGACAAAATAATGAAATAAAGAATAAAGTAATAAACAATCATAAACAAAATAATAGTAAAATAATAGCAATTAAAGAAATAATCAGTAATAAAATAATCAAATAGATAAAACAAAACCCCCATATTCCACACCATTTAAGAACCAGAATGTTATCATTACCTTTGAAGGTCCCCGTGTACCTTTTTACTATTGCTGTCTCTTTTCCTAACTCAAGAGAGTACTAAGGCTCTGTTTTGTGTTAATTATTCCCTTGTTTATGATTCTGTCATTTGTGTGTATGTCGGAATAATATATTGTATATATGAGTATTCTAGTTGTTATATATATTCACCAATACTTTGTATTGCTAACTGTCTTTATTTTTCAACACTTGGTTGGTGTGGAAAAATATCTTATTGTGGGTTTAGTTAGCATTTACCTAATTTACTAATGAGGTTGTACATCTTTTCATGTTCAATGAACATATGTGCTTTATCTTTTATGAAATACCTGTGATATTTTTCTGTTGATTTCCAGAAGTTGTTTGTATATACTGGAGACTAATTTCCTTATTAGTTATGTTTTGCAAATATATACTCTCAGTTTGAAGCAAATCTTACTATCTTTATGGTGTCTTTTGATGAACACACCTTATTAATTTTAATGAATTCTAATATTCTTTTATGACCTATCAAGAAAATAAGAGTATTCTATTTTCTTATAAACATCTTAGTTTTGCCTTTCACATCATTCATTTGGAATTGATTTCTGTAACTGGTGTTAAGTGGGGATCTTTTTTTCCCCTAATATGAAAACCGATTGTTCTACCACTGTTTATTTTTTTTTGTTCATCCTACCTCAGTGATAATTCTCTTTTCTATCACAAATCAAGTTTCCGTGTCTGTGTGTGTCTTTCTGGGCTTTTAGTTCTTTCTCACTCTTTGTAAGTTTACTTTATATTAATACAGCTTTGTTTAATTACTATTTCTTTACACTAAGAAGCCTTCTACCTTGTGCTTCTTTGGAAGTGTTTTGGTTTCTCTTTTTCTTTGCTTTTCCTAATAATTTTCAGAATCAGCATGTCAAGTTCCACAAAAAACTCTGTAGAGATTTTGCTGGAATAATTTTGCCTATATGGATCAATCTAGGCAGACATATCTTTATAATACTGAATCTATCAATTCATGAATATGGTATTACTACTCATTTATTTGACTTCTTTATGTATTTCAAAATCTTTTATATTTTTCTACATGAAAGTGACAAATTCTGCTTGGCTTATTGTAGACGTTATTTTTTTAATATTGTAAATGATAGCTTTTGAAAAGTCACATTTTATGCTTGCTCATAGCATAACTATGGTTAATTTTTATATCCAGAAAACTTTAGGAACATTCATTTTAATAATTTGTTTGTAGCTTCATTGGGATTGTATTATCTGTGATGCTTGTTCTCCTTTTTCAATCATTTTACCCTGTATGTGTATGTTAGAGGAGGTGGGGAGGCTGGAGGCGTGAGTGCATCTTACTGCACTGGCTCAGACCTTCTAGTGCGACTTTTAATAGAATTTGTGATGGTGGCCAACCCTACTTGTTCCTAATTTTTAAAGGAATATTTTTAATCAGTGAATTTGAAGCTTTTTATATAGTAACTTCTTATTAGATTAAGAATATTCACTTATATTCATGATTTTCCTAAGAATTTTTAGTATGGTACCTGCTTTTTATTTAATGTCTCTCTTTTTTTAATCTACAATAACATAGTTGTCTTTTTAAATCTTTTGATGTTGAACTGAGTGGTCAATTTTCACCCTTCGCCTTGTTTCACCAATCGCGCCTCTAAGTTGCTCAGTCCCTCTTTCGTGATAAACTTTTTTCATTTGGCTTTTAGGACTTCCCCTCACTACCCCCTCCATCCTGGGTTTCCTCTTCCTCAGGTACCATTCTCGGTCTTCTTCTCTTTGATCTCGATATGTTTGAGTCTCAGGGCTCAGTTCTTAGACTTCTCTCCTTTACCAACATTTATTTTCTGGGTTATCTCTAGGTTTCTATGCCTACATCTTCAAATTTATATTCCCTGCCCACCCCCTATCCCAAAGGCCAGACTTGGATGTACAACTGTGACAGTATCTCTACCTGGATGCCTTGCAGGTATCTCAAATCTAACAAGTCTGAAACTGAACTCCTGAGCTCTCAACCCCACACCCACCAGACCTGCCCCACACATGGCTTCTTCATTTCTACTATTGGTGACTTTACTCCTTGAAACAATCAGACCAAAACCTTGGAATTATTCTATATTCCTTCCTTTCTCTCATACCTCACTTCTAATAAGTCTGGAAATCCTGTTAGCTCTTCCTACACAATATATGCAGAACCTCACCACTTCTCACTACCTGCACTGCTATCACTCCGCTCTGATCCACTGTTGTCTCTTACCTCCCAACTGGTCTCTGCTTTGTACCCTTGCTTCTCAACAACTATTTTCAACATAATCAATAATGTTCCTTTCAGAGAGTAAGGTAGGTCATGACATTCATCTTCTCAGAGTCCTGGAATGTTTCCCCATTTCACTTAGGTAAAAGCTGTAATCCTTACAGTGGCCTACAAGGACCTACATGGACTTTCTATTCCACCCCACCTCCTCAGAACATACACCTTACTTCTCTGACCTCCTGTGCTATTACCATTATCTGCCTTGCCCTCTGTCCCAGCCTCATTGCCTCCTTGCATGCCTTGAACACAAAAGTTCACACTCCTGCCTCGCAGCCTTCTTTTTAGCTCTTTCTTTTACCTAGAATGCTCTTCCAACCAGGTATCCACTTAACTAATGCCCTCATCTCCTTCAAATCCTGGCTCAAACCTCACCTTGTCTGTAAAGACAGCTCTAACTACCCTTGTGAATATTACAAACTATGCCCATTCCTTACCCTCCTCTGCACTCTTACTCTCATTTACCGTGCTCTACCTTTTGCCACAGCACTTATTTTCTAGTGTTTTCTCTCAGGGGTCAGCAAACTTTTTCTAAGGGCCAGATGAAAATTTTCAGCTTTGTGGACTGTATGGTCTCTGTCACGCTACTCAACTCTGCCATTATAGCATGAAAGCCATCATAGTGTAGACAACATGTTAAAAAAGGAACATGTGTGGCTGTGGTCCAATAAAACTTCATTTACAAAAACAGATGGCAAGCCAAATTTGGCCCATGCACCATTATTTATTGAAACTTATTCTACATTTAATTTATTACCTTTGTCTTTTTCTAAGGTTGATGTTATCTCTTACATGAATTATTAGCTTATAAAACCATCTAGGCCTGGCATTTTCTTTGTGGAATTTTTTTTTTATTCAATTTCATTAGTGGTTTTAGGACCATTCATGTATTCCAGTTCTTCCTGAGTCAATTTTATTCTTCATACTTATCTCTTTTTAATCTCTTTACCTCTAGTCATGTCTTATTTTATTGTACATATTATTAATTTATTTCTTCTCTTTTGTTTTCTTTATTTTTGTCAGAGAGTTTCCTTTTTTTCTTTTTTAGTCTTTTTAGAGGACCAAAGAGATTTTGCTGGTGCTCTCCATGGTATGTTTTTCTAATTTATCACTTTCTCCTATTATTCTTTCCTTCTTTTGACTCATTTCTTTTTCTACCTTTATACTTTTTAACTTATTTTGCCTCTTTATATTAGATGTTTTTATGGTTAAATGTCATATAAGTGGATTTGGTTTTTTTGTTATGACAAATCTTTACTTGAAAATTACTATTTCAAAATTTATTTCTAGAATATTTTGCATTTTATATTTGTCTTGATCTTTGTTTTTCTTTTTTTGTCTGTATTTTGTTAAAATGTCTCTTCATTGCATTTCTTTTTTACTATGCTAGAAGATATACCCATTTCTCTCCTTCTAGGGGTTGCCTTAGAAATGCTTTCTATGCTTCTGTTATATAGGATTTTAGTGCTAGCTTACTTTTTCTAATCTCACAAATTTAACATCATGATTCCACTTCGTTTGTTTTTTTGTTTTTTTTTAATTTAAGTACACCTGAGTCCTTCCTTCTTCCACTTTAGACTTCCTTTTGGAATCGTTTCCTTCTTGAAGTAAATTCTTTTGCAGATCTCTAGTGAATTGTCTCTTGTGCCCAAGTTGGTTTTATATTTAGGAAACTTCTGTGTTTAGGGTCAAATCACTCCAGAGATTGGCAAGCCGCTGATTATCATCCAAGCTTAGGCCATCTGTAAGTGACGTGCTGTGTACAGTGATTCAGCGTGCGACCTATGGGCCTTCCTAGGATCACACGGCAAATGTGTGATCTTGGGCAAGTTCCTTACATACCTTAAACCTCGGTTATTTTGTCTAGACAATGGGATAATTACAGTATCCACTCATAGGTTAATTGTTAGAATTGAATAAGTTGATGTCAAAGTGCTTAGGTCACTAACCCTCGGCTAATGTAAGCAGTCAAGTGTAAGCTATTATGTTCATAGTATTAGTTTGTTTATGTTACAACTTTTAAATGTTTTATTGTGAAATAACCGTCTAATCACAGGAAGGTTGCAAAGATCTTCAAGGAGTTCCCATGTATCTTACCCAGCTTGCCCTGATTTAATACCTTACGTAACCATGGTACGATGATCAAAATCAAGAAAATAGCATTAATACAATACTATGAACTAAATTACACACCTTAATCAGATTTCCTCAGTTTTCCCGCTAATGCCCTTTTCCCGTTCCAGCATACGGTACAGGATCCCACGTTACATTTAGTTGGCGTGTATTCTTAACCTTCTCCCATCTGTGACAGGTCCTCAGTCTTCCCTTGACCTTCAAGGCCTTCACACTTTTGGAGAATACCCGTCAGTTATGTTTTAGAATGTCCTTCAATTGGGATCTGTCTAATGATTTTTTAAGATTGGATTGAGGTTGTGTATTTTGACTAGAATAACACACAAGTGATATGCCCTTTTAAGTGCCTCATACCGGGGTCCATGATGTCAATTTGTCTTCTTACTTATTACCGATAATCACTTAGTTAAGATGGTCTCTGCTGGGTTTCTGCACTGTAAAGTTACATTCTTTTCCTTTGTGATTAATAAATACCTTGGAAGAAATACTTTGGAACTATGTAAGTATCCTGTTTCTCCTCAAACTTTCAACCACTAATTTTAGCATCCGTTGGTGGATCGTCCCTGAAACAATCAATACTAGAATGTTTACTTAATGGTGATTTTCTATTTCCCTCATTTATTCTATATTTAGTAATTCAAATTTTTTTCTTTAAGAACTGTCCCTTCTTCCTCATTTATTTAATTCAATTATTATTGGGTTAATCCAATAAAAATAAGTTATAGTAATGGCGTGAGTGATATAGAGAGAACCACAGACAGATAGCTCAGAATCATGAAGTATATTCACGTTAATCAAATCTGAAATGTTTGAGTATGTGAACATATTACTGAGCAAGCATGTAACCCATAATGCACTGGAAATAAATCTAAGTATCTTGAACTACACAGGTCTTATTTCTCAAATCTCATGTAGTATAAACCAGTCTTACTTCTACTGCAATTTTATAAATATGTGTCTTTAAGGATCCACAATATATTCATTGCTGGAAATTGTTAGCTTTGGGAAAGTATACCACTTATGTTATACGAAAACATATGAGACATGAGACACTTTCTCATGTATAGAAAACAGCCTTTTCTCATGTATAGAAACATGGTGCCAATTAGAAAAATAGAATCCAGACAGTGGCATTTTATTTATCAAGTATTTATTACTATGGATTGATGAAAGAATTATAATATGTAATCTCATTCCCAGCCATAAGCATATTCAGAAGCAAAATTTACATAAATTTATCATAAAATAGTAGCAAGAGAAATACCATTTTATTAACCCTGGGGCTATCTTGGAATATTAATAAGAATATTTAGGACTGAGAGCTAATAGTGCAAATTGAAACGACAATATGTCTCTACTAAATGCAAATGTATTTGTTCTATCATGTATATTTCCTCAAGTGTTTGTTGGCAGTGCCCTAAATTGGAAGAATATTTAATTTAATGGTTAGATGTACTATGTAAACGTAGTGCCTATATAATTTTCTTGAAAACTGTTTGCTTCAGTTTAAATGGAAGCATTCCTTAGCCATACAGTGATTCTTCGATAGCAACTCTTTTTTAACCATTTAAATGTAGTTCTCGAAAAAGGATAAATGCAGTAAACTCAAAGTTTTCATTTCCTTGCACATCTGAAAAATTAGTCAAATAAATTTTATGCAGTGATTTTTTTTAAAGAAAGTAACTTTACTTTTTAAAACTAGATATAAATTCACATGGTTTTTCTAAAACTTGAGAAAGACTTGGGAAAAGACAGTGCCAGGAATCTTTAAAAATGAACTGCAGGTGTGGCTAAAAATGAGTGGCTATTTGAAAGTCTGTAAAATAAACAATTCTAGTGACCTCAACCTCCCCTGCAAAATTGTAAAGGTTGACTTGTGAAGATGTTGATCCAAAAAGACCACAGCTAAGATACTAAGTACTGCTAGGGTTCAAACACCCTCCTCAAGGCAGGGAGTTTCACTGAAAATCTACATGCCGGACAGCGAGAGCTCCATGTCCCATCTTCCGCTGACCTCTGAGAACAGTGGCAGGCTGACTTGTACCTGTCAGAGGGGATGTTGAAGGTCTCTTGTGAGGGGAAGGACAGACATGTAGCTAGTGATGGAGGGCCTGTTAATGGGAGATATGCCTGTCTACAGCCCTCCAACGTGCGTGTGGACTCCCTAATCTGCTTTTAAAGACGTTCTCAGATTTTCCTTTTTATTAATTTTCAAAAAATATCAGTTACTAGATATTTTTACAACAGATAGGGAATTAGAATGAGAGAAAAAATGGCTCATTTTACCACTTAGTTAGCCCCTTACTGACATAAAGGGAAAATAAAAGTGGTATATATCCAAGGTTCCAAAATGAGAACAGCAAAGAAAGTCACAAATGAGTGTTTTGGGGCTATGTTGTTAGCTGAATACATGGTTAGAATTGTTTTGCCTTGGTGATTGATGTCTTGTATCGTTACATGATAACTGTCCTTTAGTCAACTTTTGTCCTAAAGTCTCTTCTGTCTACATGAATATAGCTTGTCCAATTTTCTTTGTCTTGGTAGTTTCCTGGTATGTCTTCTCCCACTATTTTTTTAAAACTTTCTGTGCTTTAAGGTGTGTCCCTCATACGTAGCACACAGTTGGATTTTTTTCTTAGTTTTCTTGTTCCTGTTTGGCATAGTTTATTCAAATAGGTTTTGTTTTGTTTTGTTTTGTCTCTTTCCTTTCTTCTCTATCTTCCATTTTAAGTGCTTTCCTCAGACACCTGGTAAAAGCTTTAGTTGACTATGTATGATTCAGAATGGGAAACGAGACAACTGAAAGCTCTGAAAGGGTCTTTGGGACATAGCAATGGTGAGAATTGCTGTAATGCAGAAATTCTCTGTGCCAGCACAGTTGACACTGGGGGCCAGATAGTTCTTCATTGTCAGGGGCTGTCCTGTGTATTATAGGATGTTTAGCAGCATCCTTGGCCTCTACCCATTAAATGCTATTAGCAGCCCCTATTTGTGATAACCAGAAATATCTCCAATCAATGTTAAACGTTCCCTGGATTAGTGGGTAGAGTGCAAAATCTGCCTGGTTGAGAACCCCTGCTGTAAGATGATCTGTGTGTGCCATTTGTTGGGGAGCCCCTGGTGTCAGAGATTTTGTGGTTCCTCTTGGACTGATAAAATTTTCCAGGAGAAAACCAACCTATCTCCGGCCTGCAAGATAAAGATCTGGTTGAAAATGATTTGTGTTTTATTTGATTATTTTTCAAACCTATTTGTTCATCTTCTAATCTCTTACTCTAATTTTTACTTCCTGTCATTTAAAAAATAATAAAAACACCAATTGTATATCTAATTGTACGTCTAAAATTTCAATATCTGAAGTTACTGTCAGTCTGATATATTCATTGGCTTTCATACTTGTAGCCTTGTTTTCTTCTGTGTTACATAGTTTTTTTCCCACAGTGAACCTGTTTCTTGGAATTTTATCTGTGGGAATCTTTAAGGCCTGAGGTAAAATTGGGTTCCTCTAGAGAGGACCTGCTCTATTTTTTTTTTTTTAAACCTGGGAGGGCTACCAATTCATAGCTTTAAATTCTTAACATAAGGGGTTTAGGATCACCTTTGTAGGGGCTAATTTATGCTATAAACCTATGTGAGGTCCTGCTTGGATTTACCAGTTCACCATGGAGAGATGTTTCTCTTTAACATGTCACCAAGATTTAAGACAGGTGGTTTTCCTTGTAGGCCCCAGATGGGTCTGTTTCTAGTTCAGTTGCACTAAGGGTATAGATTTTGGGTACCGTTATTTATTCAGGGGGTTTTATCCTGCTTGAATCCCATCTTTCAAAGTCCTTGAGCTTCGTCTCCTGCCTTCTGAATCCTCCAAAGCTATGAAAATAGAAGCTCAAGGGTACCTAATTCAGTAAATGCTCTAAGACATAAACCAGATAAGATGCTTCACTTACCTATATATTTCTGATACTTATTTATTTATTTTTTTGTTTTGGTGAGGAAGGTTTGCTCTGAGCTAACACCTGTTACCATTCTTCCTCTCTTTGCTTGAGGAAAATTGGCCCTGAGCTAACATCTGTGCCAATCTTCTTCTGTTTTTATGTGGTTTGCCACTGCAGCCTGGCTTTCAATGAGTGGTTGTAGGTCGGTAACCGGGATCTGAACCCATGAACCCTGGACCGCAAAAGGGGAGCGCGCTGAACTTAACCACTGTGTCACCGGGCTGGTGCCTCTGATATTTACTTTTGCTTTTAGTATTCCTTGCAAGTTTATAAATAATGAATTTTTGAAAATACCTTAGAATTTTTAGTTGTTTTCAACGGGAGATTTAATCATGCATTCTGGTCTGCCATGCCACCCAAAATGGAAACTCCATTTTTTTTCTCTAACAAATGAGTAGGCATTTAAGGCTACTAGACATTTGAGGAACACATATAGCATGAGACACAGAGACCAAAAGAAACGAATAGAAAAAGGGATCTTTGGAGAACTTAAAATAATGCAGGGAAGAAAGAGAGGAAAACCTCAGGGGGAAGAAAACACAACCCAAATCTATAATTAATGTCCTTGGTGACGTAAAAGGTGTCTCCATGAATAATAATATGAAGCTATAAACGTGAAATTTTCAAAGTATAGAAAGAATGCTTGGATTTTAAATGTATAATTGTGTAAATGAAATGTTCAAATAGAAGTTATGGAGAGGTAGCTGAAGATGTGTTATCATTAAGTAGAATAAATAGGTAAAAAGATAGAAAACGGGAGAAAAGTATTAGAGAATTAGACTCATGGTTCTCAAAGAGGAGTGTGAGTAACCCTGAGGGTCCCTAAGATCATAGAAGGGGTTTAATGGGGTCCCCCCTTTTCCCACCTACATATCTGTACAAAGCTCAATTTTCTTCATTCTCCAGTGAAAATAACATATTCCAACAAACTGAATGCAAAAGCAGATATGAGAATACAGTTGTCTTCCATATTAAACCAGACACTCAAGAATTTGCGAAAATGTAAAATTATATTCTTCTCACAAATTTTATTGTTTTTGAAAACAGTTACATTTTTATTAAAACACTTGTTAACATACAATGAGTTTATTTTAAGTTAATACATATTTAGATTTTCTGTTTTAATTTCTGTTATGATAAAGACCTATAGATATAGCTCCCATAAACAGAAACCCTTTGCAATCCTCAATTTTAGGAATGTACAGTCTGAGATCCAAATGTTTGATAATTTCTGAATTAGATAGCTCAGGGAGTCCAACATCTGGCAAATAGGACTTGAGGAAAGATAAAATGGATAAAGAGGAATTTCTCAAACAATTCAGAACTTCTTGAGAGTGTTGGAGAGGAGTTTCTAGATTGAGAGGATTTGTAGAGTGCTTAGCAAAAATAGATTAATTTGGGTACAGAATATATTATGGTATTTCAAAATTCAAGGGACAAAGGGAAAATTATGAACGTTTTCATAAAATAAAAACCCAGATTACATGTAAATATCTGAGACTCATAATGGCATTGATCTTTCCAAAAGCAAAACTGGAAGCCAGAAGACAATGGAGTAATACCTTTAAAATTTTGAAGGAAAATGGAGGTTCCACCCTAAGAAAGTCAGGAGGAGAGCATAATGATGGCTGGCAGCAAGCCCAAGGACCTGCTGTGCAGAGAGGGGGAAAATAGGGTCCCAGGAGTGGTGACTGCAGAAAAAGATGAAATGGATCAGTTTTCTGAGCTATTTGAATTGAGTTGTACTTCAGCAGAGTTTATGGATAAATTATTAAAATTAGATTAACAAAACTAAACCAAAAATATTGGTTCAATTTTTAGCTCTAGGGGAAAGAAAGTTTTATGAAAAAAGATTTGTAATCATGTGCCACGTGGCTCAGCAATAAATAATATTTATGATCATAATTAAAATCTGAATATTGATCAAATGAAAAATTTTCAAATAATGAATTATATTTGGAGAATGATGAGAGAAAAGTATGTGAGGGGATAATAGGTAGAATGCCAGGCAGGCGTTAGGAAGTTAGTAAATAACATTCAGAAATGGAAACCCAATGGCAATACAATTTTTAGAAAAGATTTATGAAAGGAAAGAGCAGAAGAAATAGCTGAAGAAGAGTTGAAAGTGTTTACATAACTGACAGTTTTATTGTAATTTATGGGGGCATAACCACTTCCATTTCAACTTAAATATTTTCTCTTCTTGGAACAACATTAAACCAAATTTAATATTTTG
Source organism: Equus przewalskii (assembly GCF_037783145.1). NCBI lineage: Eukaryota > Metazoa > Chordata > Mammalia > Perissodactyla > Equidae > Equus > Equus przewalskii. The sequence goes on along the minus strand of NC_091845.1, from coordinate 59,732,164 downwards.
TGGAGTCTTACTAGAGAAGAACAGAGTTGCTTACATTTTCCAGAGTTCTACCACCCCAACACATTCAAGTCGGTATAGAAGGCCTAACAGTCACCTAGTCAGGAGACTTTCTCCATGTTTTTTTCTTGGCAGAATGTCCTTTTTGTGTGGAAACACCACCTTCCACCTTGGGCATGTGTGCCCAACCAATGCTGGCAATCCCACTCTCCTGACCAGTGATTTGTTGACAAATGCAGATGTGACAGAATCCTGACCAATTAGATCTAAAGGAGTCTTCACTGGTGATGGTGGTGGTAGAGTGTCTGGCAAAGGTTTCCTATTTACAAAAATATGTCGGATAAGATAGTTTTCTCATCTGATGAAGGGTGTTAAGGTTGGATACGATTCCTGGAACAGCATGCAGCACTGAGAGGAGCTGAAGTTAAGGATGCAGAGCAGAAAGAGTAAGAATTGGGTCCTTATGACATTGTGGAGCCTGTAAATTATCCAACCCTAGAAACTAACTCCAGATTTTTTTTTAACCTAGATTTTATAAATCTCTTTATTTAAGTCAATTGAATCTGGATTTTTAAAAATTCCAACAGAAGTCACTTTAATTTATATTTTTCCAAAAATAAGTTGCACTTTATAGCTATATTGACCTGTAATAATTACACCCTTTTATATGCATCAGTCCTTTGATACTCAGGGGAGAAAATACACATTTACTTGTTTGAAGTCAGACTTTCAACAGTCAGTATGTGGTATTTTTTTAAGCCATTAAAGGAAGACTTTTAAACTTAAAGGAGTGGTGGTCTATGGAGCAAACAAACTTTTAAATACTATAAAGTGAAGGAATCAAGAAAGAGGGCAAAGCAGGAACGCTATTGTTTTGACATTCTAATTATAAATACATTAGACTTGGTGCAAAAAATCATCAAACCATCAGTTTTGGCGATGGTTAAGTTAATTCACTTTTTGAAGTTCAATAATTCATCTGCGAAGTGTCAGCAGCTGGGTCTTGTTAATGGTAAGCCTTTCATTCCTGTTAAATCAATTGTAAATAATAGAACCCCTCAGAGAAAAATGATGAAATAAGCATTGATTTCCAAATTGGGTGCCAGATACAGAGCATTAATAAAACACATCGCAAGCCAACAAGTACCTAATATACTCTGATCACTGAAATGGTAATCAGAGAGGAAAAAAATCAATGATTTTTGTGTAAGTTGCTAGTATTTTTACATTTCATTTGTATCTATGTATCATATCAAATTTCTCATTTTGGGCCCTAGGTGGTTATTTGATTTACATTATCCTCTCCAGCAAAACCAAGTTGTTTTGTGTAATTGGAGATTTGTTTCTCCCTTGTTCTCAATAAGTGACAGGCATCTGGTCACATAGTGTTTTAGTTGTCTGACACTCATGATTTTGTTGTGTTTAATGTAATACAATAATCATTTACAGCAAGTCACATAAAACACTGCAGAAAAATGTAGCCACTCTAATAAAACTTTTAAGAAAAATAAAGCTCTCTAGCAGGTGTCCATAAAAGTGTTTTATGCTTACAAACTCTATTAAATGTTAATGCCAGTGTCCTGTGAATACCACATATGGGGTCTGGCTGAAAGGAAAATGTGTCTCTGAAACTGTGATTCTCCAGCAAAGGAGGTTGGAAGGGCAATCCCATGTTATCTGTTAGACTGAAATATGAAAGCCATTAGGGGCTCTACTCGTGCATTTTATGAAGGGCTAGTCTGAGGGGAAAGTACGTGATTTTCTTTTTAAAACCGTGCATGGTACAGAGGTGGAAATACTGAGGACACAGCTTTCAAAAGGGCATCGCCAAACTTTCTCAAAGTTATATAGCATAGCACAATTCTTTTCCAAGGATGGAAGACGAAATAGCAGTGACATAGTGTTGGTTGATTTGGGCTTGATTTTTACCTGTTTTAGTGCTATTTCCTCATATTTCATTTACTAATTGCATTCTGCCTCAGTTCTATTGTGCTTTCCTTTTTAATTCTAGATTTCTTTATGAACCTGTTGGGGAAGTTATCCCAATAATGTTGTAACTGTTATCAAATGGTTAAATACCACTGAGTGGGACCTATTGCTGTCTTGACCCCAAGTACAAGCTAATTTCCTCTTTGTACAAACCTCATTTTGAAGAATAGATGAAATCCAAATGGTGACTGTAAATAATAGCCAGAAATAGAAGCTATTACTCACAAGAAAGAAAATATTATGAGCTAAATACAAGATGCGAAGTGACTATCAAGTGTAAAACAGCATATTTACTGAGTATAGGGAACTTGGGACCTGACATCTTTTCCCCAAACCCACGTAGAGACCAATTACTGTGTACTCAAAAGAGGAAAACAGGGTGGTTACAGAACTTAAATTATGCCAGATGAAGAATAGTTGAGGGATCTGGAAAATTTTAGCTGGGAGTAAAGAAGACTTAGACTCAGGTAGTCTACCAGCTGGTGAAGATCTCTTATATTAGGATGACCATAAAATTTATTTTCCAAAGGGGGCAGCTTTAAGAATAAGGGACAACCATTATGTACAAGGACTGTACTGGGCAAATGGACTGTGTGGTCATCCTAATCTTAAAGAGGAGCTTGGCTGCTGGTCTCAAAGGGTTCGTGTAGGATCAATGAGAGAAAGAGACAGGTTGGATTACTGTATAAGGAAGGAATTTGTAAGGAACTGTTCAGTGTCTGAAATGGATGCGTGCCTTTAGGAATTTCCAATTAGTCAATAGAGTTGCTCCAATGAGAATGTGAGGCCATCTGACAATGAGATTTTAGTGGGGATTTGAGCATCAGACTTATGATTAGACCAAATGAACTTAAACATTGTTGCAAACCTTGAGAATCTGTGGTTCTAAATTTTGAATGAAGTCCCATGGAGAGCTGGACGTTCTTAGTCAAGTTGTTTTAAGATCCTTTCATAGGATGGTATTCTAGAATGAGTGCACTCTAGCATGGCTGTAGTGTAGCTCTAAATCACTGACATCAGAATGAACATCAATTTTGATCAAGAATGAGCTAGGCAGAAACCTCAGGATCCTAATTTTGGGGTGCAGGGCCTAAGGTTAGGACTGCTAAACTAGAATTGAGTAAGATTAAAAAATGGATGTATATATTGGAGACCTTGGAACATGAAAAAAAAAAACCCTTTGAAGCAGGGTCTGCCATCCCTAGACTGTCCTTCAACTGAATTTTTGAGAAGCCAGAATGTTTCAAATAAAGTAGCCCGCCTGAACTGTGTAGTGAAGTTGGATCCTATGTACGTTTAATCTAAGCAATTTGAGCTCTATAGACATAGTGCTATAAAACTGTCCTCTATATTTGTATGCATTATATACTACCTATTTTATATATTATGTCACTTTATAGAGTGACTTAAGGGATCTGCAAAGGTAGTCTTGACTTTGTAATTTGAGCCTTATTTGCTGACATAGATCTGAACTCACACACTAGGGTGCTCCCGACTTCTATCTGTCTGACAACCTCTTGTTTGTCCAGGTCAGCTCAAGCCCCATGTTCTCTGTGAAACCTTCCCTGCTAGCCATGGCTAGGGCTGGGCAACCTGACCTTAGCCTCTGGTGGCACTTCTTGTCCACAGGGTGAATTTGGGCATTGAAATAGGCCTGTCTTTACTGTCTTCCATTTGTAGTTCAGGTACATCTGGCCTCTCTGACTGGACTGCACACCCTTGCTAGAGGGACTGAGTCACTCATCTCTTTGGAGGCTTCTGGAGTGTCATGCGCCCCGTGGATGACTGTTCAGTTGAGCTGGGCTCACCTGATCCTTAGTTGAGAAGAGGGGCTTCCAGGAGCCTCGTGATACCTGACCTCCCAAGCAAAAGTATCTGTAGATGAATCTCGTTCTTCTTATGGCAGCCTGATCCACATAGAAAAGCAAAAGATGTCTATAAAAGGCAGTAATGTGCAGGAGACGTTCTGTTTGTTAAATTAATTTTAGGCTGATTTCCTATATTAAGCTTTAATGTCCACGGTGTACAGACCATGTGCTCAAAAAAGGTTTCTAATTATTTTTTAAATGTGCTCTCTCCCTTTGGGAATTTTGCATACATACGGCTGATTTCATATATATGAATTCATACTTGAGATTCATATTTTACATAAAATACAGTATTAATAGTTTGAAAAGTATTTATCCCATAAGAACTGTAGACTTCTACTTCTCTAATTCCTGTTTTTTCAAATTAATGCCATGGAGGCATGAAAATTGGTGTATTCTGAAGACTGCAAATTCAGATTTCATAAGTAAGGACCATCAATTACAAAATAGTCTGTGAATAATGGGATCGAGAGAAGATTTGCAGTTAGATTTCTTCTGTTGACTAGTGTGCATGAGAAAACATGATGTATGGAGAAAACTTTCAAGGGGGAAAGAGACAAAAGAATACTTTTAATACAATGGAAAATATTTTTTTTACAAGCTATCATCTCAGTGTAAGATTAGCATCTGTAATATATTGGAAGTAAGTTTTGGCTGAGGCCAATTTATTATAGCACATCTCCGTAGTGTATTAACGCTGAACAGTCCTTCATGAATGTGTGTGTTGAAGCTCACTTCTTTAAGTTCCATTGCTCCTTAAGTGTTAGATAAGTAATTGTATCTTCTTTGAAATTTAGCAGTATTTTATGATGAGAGGATATCATGGTTATGCTTATGTATAAAACTAATTGGCCTGTAAGTTCTTAACTAAAAGACAGAGCAGTAATTGAACAACAGATTGTTTTCACTTAAATAATGAAAGAATATAATCTAGAGGGCAGTTAGATTATTCTAGAAAGAATAATTCATTATATTATCCCTCCCCCATGCGTGCCCATAAAACATGATACACATCAGATAGTTTTATATCCATCAATTGAGAACCACTCTCTTTCCATCATTATAAATAATACTAACATTTCCTGAGCACTTACTATATGCCAGTTTATTCTTAATAAAGAATAATTCTTTCTAGAATAATCTAACGACTGGCACAGCGGCTACTTCTAGAAATGATGCTCAGTATTATAGTTTGAGCATATGTTGTGACCTCTTAGGCTTATGCTATTTTTTTCCTTTCCATCTTCACCTTGTGACATACTCCTGCTGTTGGCCAGTTGGGAGGAGGACACCGCTGACTTGCAGCAACTCGGGCACGTTAGGGTTTTGCCTAGCATTCCTGGCATGTGAGAGGAGAAAGCTGACAACCTCGGGGGAGAGGGCAGTGCAGTGGAGATCAAGGCAGCGTGCCTCCACTGGGTTTTATCTGGATCTTGGCTCATATATGCTCAGTGACTAGCTGGTCCGGCAGCAGTGTTTTGAGTGCGCACAGCATACAGGCACGTGTTGGACACTTAGGATTACATGACTCTGTTAGTGACTGAACTACCATGGGTCTTCATTTTTAGGAATAAGAAACCTACCTTTGTTACATGGAAATACTAGACTAGCCAGATAGGACGTTTTCCACACATCCTGAAAACCCAAAAGATAGGCTGTTCTCCATAGGAGATGAAATTCTTTTTTAAAGCATAATAATAGTAACAAGGATCAAACACTTGGGTGGTTCTTGGTGCCTGCTAAGCAAATATTTCATATATTGATAAACACTTACCACAACTCTATGAAAATTGAGGCCAGAAAACTAAAGTAACTTGCACAAATACTAGTGGTGGAGCTGAGATCTGAACCCAGGCAATCACAGCTTTTTTTCCTAACCATGCATAGTGGCTAAAAGCTAAGGCCCTGTATTCAGCCAAAGTTGGGTTTAAGCGCTGGCAATCTGATACCTAACTTAAATGAGGACAGTAATAGAATCTACTCTAACGTTTTGGCAATTGTGACATCTCTGGCATATAGTAAGTGCTCAGGAAATGTTAGTATTATTTATAATGATGGAAAGAGAGTGGTTCTCAATTGATGGATATAAAACTATCTGATGTGTATCATGTTTTATGGGCACGCATGGGGGAGGGATTGTGGCACAGGGGAGGGGAGATGTACCTGTACTCTTGTTTTGAAATATGTAATTTAATCCACTCCAGAGGGTCACTATAGCAGGGGTGTGTAGAGAAACTTTGTCTCAGGCCCGCGGTTCAACTTCCTTCATTTTTAGCAAGTTCACGTCACTTTATAGCTGACAGTTCTGGATCTTATTTAACTGGAAAACAGCAACTGTCAGACTAATTTCCTCTTGATAATATTGTGTATTTCCTTCTCTAATGGGATAATAGAATTGAGAATTTTGCAAATAGAAAACGGGATGATCAGCTGAGGACAGGAAGTGATCGGAATGGGCTGGGCTATGTAAGAGCTCTCTGCACACAATCCAAGCCACAAAATGTGTGGTTTCATCAAGATCCACAGAACTGCCATCTCTTTTCCTTTGTTTTCACTTCCTTTCCTTTCACTACTGATGTGAGTGCTAGCACCACGAAACATCATCACCTCTTTTTGTAGTTTTGCTTTCCTTGACTCATTCATCCTTGGGCAGCTGAATTTCACTAATAAGATAGTCAACTTCATGCATTCAAATCTACACTTTTCATTGGTGATCCAAAACTGGAAAGAAGAATCTTGACTTTGGGAAAAACCATGTTTTTGCAACCTCCAGTTACTGCATTGTTTATATGTTTAATTACCTTATATTTGTTAAAGGGGTAAAAATCAGCTCAGGAAATAACAGGAGCAAATCGTTTTACTATTTATAAGGAAACTTTTATGTTGATGAAATGATATGGTACAAGTGGTTGGCAATTTAGTGCTCCTGAAATAGTCTTCATAGCAAACATTTGCTTAGGATATCCTTAAATTTTCGATTTCTACTACTAGTGTTTGGGTAATGTCTCCCTTCCTCCCTCCCCTCTCCAAATGTATATAGTTACTTTGTTTATATATGTGTGTGTGCGTCTTTGAAGTATATACACACACAAACACACATTTTAAAGTTATCTGCAGTAAGGACAGAAATTATAAGTTTTAGAGGTTTATTTTTAATATGTGGTCCAAGATGTGAAAAGGGTTCTGGAAATAGGAAAAGTTTCGTAATATTAAAAGAGTTGTTGAGAATTTTGGCAGACCATTCAAAGAAGCTAAGAGTAAGAGTATAAACAAAAAAATCTCAATTCAAAAGAGTTTCTTGGATTGCCATGAAAGAAAACTTTAATAATGAATGTTTGTGTAACACATTCATTACTACGTGATCAGTTGTACACACAGTAATTACGTTTATAACTCTGCATTACTAGATGAAAATAGCGTAGAATTAGGGCAACCGAGGTGTGACTATAGTTTACTTCTATTCATCTTAACAGAGGTGTGCTCTTCTCATTCTTTTCCTGGAGGTTATCATTTTTGTGTCATCTAAAGCACTAGTCCCCCACAGTTGCCTTGCTGGTACTGTCTAGAGTGGTCCAGTGAGAACTGTGGGGATTCTTCTCTCTTCCTAATTGGTGCTAAGCCTCAACTCACATGTGTTTCTAACTTGGCAAGTCCCTGGCCATGGTTGGTGTTGAAGTTTCTTAGACTATTGTCTCTCAGTTACTGATGGGGGAGATTCCAGGAAACTCTAGACCTACTTTCCCATTGATCACATCTCAGGCTCTCTGAGAATTTGGACTTGCATTTCTTGGACAGCACCATGGAGAAATGTGACTTTGCCATGTTTCCGCATGACTATATCTTGATCTGTAGACCACCATAGGATATAGGGAAACCTGGCTGAACAGAAAAATGGGAAGATCTAAAGAATATCTGGGCTTACATCAATTCTTGAATAGAGAGATCTCTGTTCTGTATTTTCCTGGGCAAAGAGTTGTTTGTGTAGGTGCTTCCTAAAAGCCTCAGTAATATTTCATGATATATCACGGGGGCTCTGGAGTCAGATAAATGTGGTTTGAGTTTGAGTTCACTTACCAACTGTGTGACCTTGGATAGATGACTTCACCCTGCTAAGCTTCCATTTCTTGATCTGTAAAATGGGGATAATAAAGGGTATTATTGGATAAATGCCTAGCAGCAGCCTCAGTAAACTGTGGCTTAACATTTGCGAGTAAAGTAGCTTCAAGGTTAAAACGCATGTGGAGAAGCTCAGTGCATTTAAATCTGTCTGCAAAGTTGTGACCAATATAGCCCATAAAATTTGATTTTAAGCAGATGAAGTACGAGTGTAAAAAAGTAATCCTACCAAGGACTGTAAATTTCAATTTTTCCTGATATCACCTGACACTTTGCCTTTGAAGTCTCCATCTGCACATGTTTCTGCCATTTAGGTTGTCCTCAAAGCTAGGCTATGTGTCAGTCATGCTAGAGGTGGTATATGGTGTGCTGAGAAGCCTTGGTCCCAAGTCCAGTGGCAGCCCAGCTAGACCTCTGAGGGAGCCAAGGTGTGGGAGTAAGAAATGTGGGGAGACAGATGGTGGGGCAAGCCATCCCTGCATATCAGCAGGGGATGTCTCAGGGCTAGATGTAGCCAGGTAGACCATGACATGGTCCCCAAGAAGCCTGACTCATCCGCCCTAAGACAGAAAGTGACAAGCCTTCTCCAGGTCACTTGAATGCCATCTGAGGAAAACAGAGGAACGTGGGTGGCCTTCCCGAACTCTGCACCTGATATTCTCTTAGGGAGAAAATAGATTGGAGGTAGAAGACTGAGGGCTCTCTGAGAGATGGTACCTTTTTATCCGGGGGAGCCAAATACTATCCCTAGAGACTGGTTAAAGCTTAGGCTAATTGGTGGTATAAACTGGCCAATTATTTCCTTCCACCAACCAGATGGAGGAAACTTACAGAGGAGGCCAGATTAATTGAGACAAAATAAAGGGAATGTTCATTTTCAACCTATATTGTAAATTAAATTTTGCAACCTCTATCAATAGGCAGAATATGTGGCTTTTATGAATTTTTCTGTGAACATTTTCCAGGGAGAATGAGCAAAACTTTCTTTTCCTTTTCAAAGGAGTCAGTGACACCCAAAATCAAGGAATTATGATTTTGCCAACGATTTACCAAGAAAATTCCTAAGAGTGCTTTCTTATCTATAAAAGGCAAGGGCTAGTGGTTACCTCTGTATTTTTTTTCAGCATGCATTCATGTAAAACATATGTCATTAAAGAAATATAAAAGATGTACACTCAAGCATAATGTTAAATTCAGTTGATGCTCTAGTGTAACGTGGTGACAGATATTAGAGAGCTGATGCTTTCTCTAGGATTTGGTGTTGCAGGTGATCTTGTGGCAATTGCTTTTCATTCAGAATGGGATTCTCTAGTTAGTCTTCAGAGTGGCCACATTCAGAGTAGCTCATTCAAGAGAATTCTGTGTCTTTTCTATTCCAGACATGTATAATATATAATACCATGGTGACATTTAGTTATCAGGGGCCAGAGTCCCTTACATATCTGTCTAACTGGTGATCCTTCGAGCCCCAATGATGGTGGAACACCTGCTTAATAACAGCTTTACAAAGTCTATCACCAAACACAAGGGATAAATTTGCACCTGAACCACGTTGTGAGATTGTGTTAACCCATTTGTTGTCTTGACCTTGACAAAATAGTGGTCCCTGGAAGAGATTTTTAAGAAGGACAATATTTGTGTCTGGTTGCCCAGATTAAGTAAACACAATCTCAACATAGAGGAATAAAAGGAACCTTTGATTATCTAAAATTCATTTAAATGTTCAAGACATTATTCATAGCTTTAATTTTTTGAATGCGTACTCGGCAACATACTATGAGACAGAGATGAATAAGATAGGGCTTTTGACCCCAAAGATCTTACTCTAGCAAAATAAAAATACCTGCATATACAAAATTGCTTTTATGTACGTAGTCATGTGCATTTTCTAGGAGGAATATTTATAACACGTTCATTTACTTTTTGAACAACCAGTGACTTGAAAAGGTCAAGAACAATTGTAGTTTTAGTCTACTTAATGTAAGCCTTTGCTTTTCGATGATACTTATTTAGAAAGTTCTATGACTTAGCTAGTCAGTGTACTTTTGGTTAGCAATGATGAAATCATATCAATAGGAAGGAGAATTCAATTACTTAGCGTATTTGTAGAGTAACTACAGTATATCAAGTATGTGGTAGGTGCCAGAGAAACAAAGATAAGGAAGATGCAGTGATTGCCTTATGGAGGCCAGGATCCAATGAGAACAAAAAGAGTATGGTACAAGTTGTAACAGAGGTTTGAGCCAAATGTATGAGATAAGAGGAGAGTCAGGCTTGTCAAAGGAGTGTCATTTAAACTGAATTGAAGAACATATATGGAGAGGCTTGCTTTCTTCTTTCCTTCAGCCAGGGAGATGTACTTAATTTATCTACTTGCTTTACTATGTTATGTAAGATAAAACCAAATCATCTAGGTTTTAATTCCCTTTACAACACTTAGGAAAGTAAAGCTTACTACTGATTTCCAGGTGATACGCTAAGTGCTCTCATAAGAATTATTTGATTTACTCAGCCATGTAAGATAAAGGAACTGAAGCTCAGAATTTCGTGGACTGTCTAATATTACATGGCTAAGTCATTAAATAGGTGGAGTAAAGGTAGATTGATCAACCCATTTAGATTATAGGCAGTTCCCAGTTAGATTTGGGATTGCATTTTTCAAAAACTGCTGCTTATCAATCCTGAGCTCTGGATTAGTGGTTTTCAAACTTTTGTATGCATCAGAATCGCCTGGAGCACTCATTGAAACAGACTACTTGTTCCCACCTCCCAGAGCTTCTGATTTAGTAGGTCTGGTGGAACCCTAGAATTTGGATCCACAGACTACGCTTTGAGAACCAATGCCATATATTAAAGAAGGCTTATTTATCTAAGTGTTAATGTTTAAAATGCACTCATGGATTAATGCAAAATTTACACATTTTTCTCTTTCCCTATTCTAATTATCTGTGTCCCATTTGCTCCCGACAATTAGGCCTTTTCAAGGAAACTGAACCCTTTAGGATGGCTATTGTTAAATACACAGAAAGTAGCAAATGTTAGTGAGGATGTAGAGAAATTGGAGTCTTTGTACCTTGCTGATGGGAATGTAAAATGATGCCCCTGCAGTGAAAGACCAAAGGTGTTACATACGTACAATGGAGTATTATTCAGCCTTAAATGGGAATAAAATTCTGATACATGCTACGCCATGGATGAAACTTGAGGATGTTATGCTAAATTAAATGTGCCAGACACTAAAGGACAAATATTGCATGATTTCGCTTATATGAGGTACCTAGGATAATCCAATTCATAGAGAGGTAGACCAGGGACTCGGGGAAGGAGAGAATAGGGAGTTACAATTTAACAGGTATAGATTTCAGTTTAGGATGATAAAGTTCTGGAGATAGGTAGTGGTGATGGTTGTACTACATTTTGAATGTGCTTAATGTCACTGGACTGAGCACCTAAAAATCATTAAAATTGTAAATTTTGTTATGTGTGTTTTACTTACAATAAAAAAAAGACTGTAAAGAGTATTGCACATAGCTTTTCTCTTGCTCATCTCAGTATTTCTCCAAAACTTGCTTAGAATGGTGCAGTCTTGTTTGAATGACTGATAAACTCAGAGTGGGGCAGTATTTACTCCTGCAGCGGAAAAGCAAACCTCCATCTTAGACATGTCTCATAACAAATATGGAAACTGACCTAAAAAAAATAATGCACACGTTGAGCTTGCCCAGAAGTTAAACCTTCACCTCCAACCACTGGCTAGGCTTCCAGGAAAATAACACGTCTCAATTTGTCTGAATGGGAAGCCATTGTGCGTAAGAGGAGCTCGTAGAAAATGGCTGGCAGTCAGAGGCTGTCTGATTTGGCATCCCTGATGTCTGTCTCTGACACTTATGTCTAAATTAGACTGCTGCTAATTAAATAAACGTGTAAAGCCAGCATCATGCCCTGTCTGTCCTCCTCCATAAAGCGGAGCATTGCCATTTGGGGTGGTTGTCCGTATCCATCATTTCATAATTTCTAACCTTAGGCATAGCTGTTTAACTCAATTAAATGTGACCAAAGTGAACTTTGTTGAAAAACCTAATAGTAAAATGAAGATATGGAGTAAACCGCTCAGGGTGATTTCTGCAACTCAAGTTGGGGCTATTTATTTTGGGCAGCATGTGTAGTTCTCAATCATGATATTTCTCAAAAGAAATTTCTACTGTCTGACTTATGCTTTTGTAAAGGGGAAGATTATTCCTGAATATAATATCTCACTTCTATTTTAACAAAAATTTCACCACGTTGAAGTGACCAAGTTCTTTAATCCTCACAAATGTCCTAATTATATACTGTAAAAATATATTTTAAAACTATAAGTATATGATAAATTTATTAAGCCAAATCTTATTGGGTGCAAGATTAATACTTAATAACTTGATGTGGCTGTCCTTATTTTTCTGAGTCTTCCATTGCTTTTACTCAAAATATTAAAACCAGAATGGACTTTTATCCAGAAAATACTGCAGTGTTTCCCATACAACACAGTGTTCTGAGAGATGTTGATGAGTTTTTGTCTTTGAAGCAAGTATTGTTACATCAAATAACTTTGACAAGTTCTGGTTTAAACAAAACTTTAAAAAAACACAAAACTACAGCACTTTTAAGAATCTTTGCTTTCTAATTTGCATTGTGAATTGCCAAGAAGAAATTCACAGAATTCAGTCTTCCAAAATTTGCTCATTATGGAACTTCAGTTTCCCGAAGGCATCTCTTAGAGGAAAGCAAAATGAACTTTGAGAAAGTTTGTTCAACTTCCTTCACTGGACAAATGGAGGAAGTAAAGACTTTAGACCTCATGGTTTATTTGTCATTCTTTGACCTTGAAAATAGATTATTTCTCACTTTGGAGTGGAAAGGCATGGGGTTAGGAATCAAGCCCAGAGTTTTAGTCCCTGCTTTTTTAGTTGGTTAGCTGGGTACCCTGGGACATTTCTTTAACTCTGTGCTTCATCACTGGATTGTGGCTTTGCTCCCGGCCGTACCTGACTCACAAGATTATTGCCAGCAAGCAAGATAATACTTGTGAAATAGCCTTGAAAATTGTGAAGCAGAAACAATTGCAGAGCATTTTTACCATGAGAATAATAAGTACAACTAGACAACAGCTTTAGTATTTACTATTTGTATAATTACGTCTAGATACAAAATTTTATGTGCAGTATGATTACATTGTATGATCACAGCAATGTCTAAAAATAACCCTATGTATAGAACAAATAATATTGGAAGGCATAAAGCCCAAATGTTAGCAGTGTTTTGTTTTGGTAAGGGTTTGGGGTGAATACTTTTAAGTTTTATATAATAATTGTAGTATACAGATTTCTTTTTCTGATCAACTCTATTTCCTAGCAATTCCTCCTTCCCCTGTGGTAGAAACCCACACTGTGGTGGCTATCTTTAGCTTTCTGCTCCGACATGTTCAGCATTTTGCTTTTGTCCTCCTTATTGCAAGATGACTGCTGTGCCACAGGCCCCACAACTGCATTCTAGGCAGGAAGAACAGGGGAAAGGGTTGTGCCAATTTGGGAAGGGAGGCCCTTTTCAGTAAAATTCTATTCACAATTCATTGGCCAAAATTGTATTTCATGACCACTGCTTGCTTGAGGTGGCCTAGAAAATCAAGTATTTGGCATTCTGACTTCTAGCAGATATTTCTCAAAGTGTGGTACCTAGGCCAGCAGCATCAGCATCACCTGGGAGCTTTTTAGAAATGCAAGTTTTCCTGCTGTACCCCTGACCTTCTGTCAGGACCAGCTAGTTAATTGGTAGGCCTCAGTGCAAAATGAAAATATGGAACTCCCAGCTCAAAAATTAAATTTTAAGACAACAGCAGAGCTTTAAACCAAACACAAGGGCCTGGGCAGTGGCAAAGGTCACATGCCCATGACGCTGACCCTACTTTCTGTAATCTCAAGAGTAACAAGCTTTCCAGGTGATTCTGAGGCATGCTCAGGTTTGAGAACCACTGAAGGAGTGGATCGGCAGCCTAGCATTGGTATCTAATTATTTCCCAGACCTTCCAGCCCCTTGAGAAATCTGCTGGGCTGTTTGTAGAAAGATTCAGTCACTGGTCAGTCATGTGAGAGGCAGAAAGTTATATGATTTTTTTTTTGCCTTTGGTGAAGAGCATCTTTTGACATCTGCCTCTCCCCTTCACTGGGGGCAAAAGCCCAGTGGGAACTGGGTAGGACCCAGAGGAGCTTCTGCCGGCCAACAGCTGTGGCCAAGGATAAATTCCAGACTAATAAGCTGGGTAGTGTTGCTCCCCTGATGAATAGTCGTTTCAAGGGGTAAAAAAAAAAATTGCAGATGAGCCTTCAATGAAAGTGAAATTAAAGTCATTTATCCCAGATCATTTGGAAATATCAACTCTCTTCTTAAAGAAGGAAAATATAATAAAGCTGCCTCATAAAGATATAAAATATTTAACATATGACTTCTGCTTTGTACCAACATCACTTCTTAATGGCTCCATTATTTTGTTATGTTTAACTTCAATGAAAAATTTAGGAGAAAGGATGGGCAAATGTCTAACCCAAATCAGGATTTTTTTGCCTGAAATCTGTGATTACATCATTGGCACATTTATATTGCAGGACATTTTTACGATATAAGCATTTTTTCATTTGGACAGCAACCATAATAAATTGAAATAAAATTCAGCCTTGATTGATGTTCTAAGTGTCATGTACAGGGCAAGTCCCATCTATTAAGTGTGGTTTGCCAGGGCAGCAATAATAGTAGCATTTGAATGTTTTTCTTATTAAGGAGAAAAATGGTCAGTAACATTGGTTTGGTGGACTCCAAGGACTGTGGTAAATGGAAAAATGCCTGCAGCATATGTCCTTCCCTGGCTTTAGGATGAAGGTGGTCAGAAGGATGCAAGAATTGTTTTTTCCTTTTTTAAAAATGAGGATAAACTATTACAGTTTGTGGAATGAAAGAGAGAGGCTGATTACAACATAATGGAGTGTACCATATTCATCTCTTTGAAATATGACCTCACCCGGCCTTTTCCATTTTACAATCGATTCTCTCATTCCCTTAATGAACCTTTGCATTCATGAGTCTTCCTTGGAAGTATGCACATGAAGTATTGCTGGAGCAAAGAATAATTGTCTGCCAAGTAAGTAAGAACAAAGTGCCTCTCTTGTCGTTCGGTTCAATAACATTAGAAACTGTTAATGCATCATGTTGGGCACTGTATTGTTTTGCTTAATAATTATCTAATTTGCCAAAGCTTGCTCTAAAAACTGTTTTTTGAAAACTGGCACAATAGAGTTGTTTGCCTATTTCTCTAAAGATGGGATGAGAGGGCTGAAGTAAATGCGCTTAAGCATAATTTTCATTCTTAAAAATATTGCTAAGCGTGTCTAATTTGAGTGAAGTAGCATGTTCAGTTTGAGCAGTGATATCGTGAAAGTGATGATATAATAAGGTTAAAAGGAAAAGTTGGGTGCTTGTAACAGAAAAGAATATGAAACAAATAATATGACGTGTTTTTGAATAACCTATTTACATAATTTGGCATGCATTTGCACAAGGTTCATTGATCCAATATTGGAAGACAATATGATAGGTTTCATATACTCCAAGCTTAAAATATGTTCAAGTCTCATCTTTTGATGTTTTTTTCCCCCTACCAGTAGGAATTTCACTATGCTCTATTAAATATATTAGGTATATGACTCTGTAAATTGGGTAAAAATCTTGGTGTGAATTGCTGGCAGGGGGCATGAAAAAGGAAAGAACATGATCAAAGGATGGCTGCACTTGTTGTCCACAGAACGTCTTCAAAGGTTGTGTCCTCTCCTGGGGAAGCTAGGGACTACGATTGCCAGTGTGTGATGGGATCATTAATTAAGCCCAGGAGTATTGTGGGTGGCCACAAACCAATGAAATTAACAATTTCTTCAAAGAAAATAAAAGGAGAGGGAAAACAGTGTCCCTCACTTTTTGGGGGACTTTTTTTCTTCTTTGTATGTGGAGCGCCTACCACAGCATGGCTTGCCAAGCAGTGCCATGTCTGCACCTGGGATCTGAACCGGAGAACCCCGGGCCGCCGAGAAGCGGAAGGTGCGAACTTAACCACTGCACCACCGGGCCGGCCCCTGTTAGGTTTTTATGTACGTGTTGTGCCTCCCTACCTAACCTGTAAACCCTCAGGAGAAGGTGAATCAGTGGAATTGAGAGAGTACGAGTTCCAGGGAATGACTTTGAGAGCCTCACATCCACCCTCAGTCAAAACCATTCTTCTTTTCCAACTTTTGCCCACTTTACAAAAGAAAGGAACACCTCTCACCCTTCTGAGTCCTGCTGGGGCTCATTGGTAGGCTTTGAGATTTAGACATATTCTGTTGAGGACAATCCGAGATGATAGAAATTGGTAATTTGACTTGTGTTGAGAATTTCGATTAAAATGTATCATAGAGTCAACTGAGGATGATGAGACTGTTCAACGACCTCCCCCTTTTATCTCCTGACACGTCAAAGGATGCTTAACTTGGGCTCTCAGGCTCTCTGTCTCAGAAATAGAGAATATGGTCATCATAGGAGTGTTTGTTGACATGTTTATTTGAGATAAAAAATGAAGTCTTACCTTTTCTGCTAAAGTAAGTCTGAACTGATTGGTTTGATAATGAGGACTGGCTTTGCCAATCTGGTTATATAGAGGATATTTTATACAAATTATATATACTAAATCTGTAGTTTAAAGGTTTTAGCTCAAATACAAAGCACATGATAACATGAAATATTTGAAAATCTTTATATTGATAAAGGTGTTTTTAAATTAATAGCTAATTTCTCCAAGTATCTTGAAGTAAACAAGTGCCTCTAAGCAGAAGAGTAAGAGGCATAATTGTCATTTGATAAGTCTTAGAAAAACTGTTTGAGATACTTCCAAAGTTTACTGAAAAACTTAAAGCTCCATATCACTAAAATTTCTAATACAATATATCCTTATGTTTAATAGCTATAAGAATTTTTAATATTTAATTTTTAAAACAGGATAAGTATAATGATTCAATCCAAAGAATTTTTACTTTTCACAGTAGGACAGCCTTTTGACCATAAGAAATAAAATTAAAATGATGTATTGTGACAGAGAAGTAGGATGAGACCATAAGCATAAAAATATATTAAAACAAAATTCTATGTGAGATAGGTCACAGGAGCACAGTAACCCTGGTCCCGTGAGCGAGAGCTTGTCTCAAATACTCAGTGTTTTATGTAAATGACAAGTATCTCTAGAAGCATTCAGATGATTTGACATATATGCTTCATCTTTGTTCAAAATCTCTCAGACACTTCTGGGCAGGTGACGTTACCATAGTTTTGCAGGAGGGGCCACTGAGGTCCAGGACTGTCCTGACTGAGCAGAGTAGCTTGCCCTGCGTCTGAGCCCAGGACCGGAAGCAAAGGCTCAAACTCTTCCAATCCTTCTCCGAGCCAAAATAAGTTTGCTTTTTAAAACAAAAGAAGAAAGGGAGAAAATGGACCTAAACAGACTTTTTTAATGGCATAGATTAAGTAAACATGAAAATTACCAATAATAGCACACTTGGAAAAAAAAGTCAATATATTAATAAAATCATGATGATGCAACTCGAGAGAATCCTATAGTAAATCTCTATCTTCAGGACCTTAATGCTCAAGAGGAATATATCAAGTTTCTGGTAAATTTTCAGGTCAAGACCAACAAAGGGAGCATATTTTGAGAAAGATAAATATTTTGTGTCTGGTACCATGGAGGAACTTAAATATAGTCACCATATATTTTAAAAGAAGCTTTGAACTTTATTGGGAAAAAACGAACATTAATACCGCTGTAATGTAAAATAGTTTTAATGAGATAAGTCATATTTTGAAGTCATCTTGGTAAGAAAGTCACAAGTCCTAAAAATAAGAAACGTATTTCTGAAAGATTGCTACCACTCTGTAGTTGGTTTTCCCAGGTCGTATTTGAAGTCTGACTATAAAGTTGGCCTCAGTCTCCACGTTTGTCTAGTGGGATCAGTCTTTTTCCTTAAGATGGAGGATAAACAAATATTAATTCCAAAAAAAGAGAAAATAGTTGTACTCTTTACTCTGGCTCTTACTAAACCAGAGACCTTGGTTGAGCAGTTTTTTAAGTTTCCTCATCTCTAAAGTGGGAAAGATAGCATCGATCTTACGGGACTGTTTTGAGGATTAGCTGATGTAACGTGTGTTAGTCTGAGCCCTCTGAGAAGCAGATGCCAAGATGCGATTAAATGTGCAAGGATGTTATTAGGGGAAATGCCTGTGAAAGACAATGGGGAGGGAAGACGAGGAGGGCCAGAGACTGCAAGGATATAAGTCAGACCCCAAGGGAAGGATAAAGGGAAGAAAGCTGGGGAAGCATTTGGACTTCTGTGCAGTCTGAGGAAAGCTCAGCACAATAGCGGGGGCCCTTGGACAAGACGGTTCCAGTAGTTGGAGGTCTGTGAGGTGCATTCTCGTGGCTGCCACATGTGAAGATGTCTGGCATAGAGCAAGTACACTGCTCCAGTTTGCATTGCTTTTTACACCCTTACAGTCATGGCTTATTCTTCCATGGCTTCAGTTTAGTTTCTTTCTTAAGCTGTATTTCCTTTTATTCCATTAAAAAAAAAAAAAAAACTAACCAAAGCCCCTACCACAGGGCTACTTTACAGAATGGTAGATCAGTCATTCCTTCGTTTCACAGATGGTAGAGTGAAAAGCCATCTCTTCATTCCACTGGGCCCTTGGGGGTTCCTGACTCAATAGTTTCAGATATGATTAGACTGGTAGTAAAAATGAATTTTCTAGAATCCAAACCCAATTATATCTCTTGTTTTTCTCATTGTCTTAGGGCTAAATACAACCTTTTAGGGCAAATGAAAGTCCTTCTGCTTACTTTATGCTTCTGAACACATCTGTTCTCACTCTGCTCGTCTTTCTGCTCCAGTGATAGTGGCGATGGTAGTCAGCTTGGATGGGCTGATGCACTCCTATCCACAGCCTCCTACTCTCTGAAGATGGCCAAGTGACACCATTCTGGCCAGCGAGACTAACAAGAGGGAGATTACTGGGGTGGGGCTTTTGGACAAGCTCTCTCTTTTCCAATTAAAAAATGGATAGTTTGAGCAGGCGAGCATTTTGTCCCCTGTTCTTCTTTCCTTCTTCCCACTTGAAACCTGGAGAAGCAGCAGTCAACTTGAGTGAGGAACAATATCACAACATAAGGATGGTAAATTATAGACACTGCGAGAGCCTGGAACCTTGAAAGCATCACTGAGTAGTTGCACCAGCCAAGGATGCCTCTTGTCACACTTCTTATATGAATTTGATTAACATCTATTTATATGATTTTGTCAGATTTTCTGTCACTAATGCAATCTGGACTATTTCACTGTAGTTGTATTTCACCTATTGAAATTTAAGAGTTGGTGTTTCAGTTGTTCGTGTTTCTGTCTAGCCTAGACAAGACAGTGAACTCTCTTTTTTTCTACAGTTTACTATGCTCAAAGCATTGAACTAAGCCCTAGGATATAGATGTGAGGCCCCAGTCCCTTGCAGAAAATACCTACAACTCAACAAAAAAATTAGACCAAAGGAGTGAGTGTTGAGACAGCCTCTACCATGAGGATCTAATCTAGGTAGGGAGGGGGTCAGGGATACCCGAGTATAAAAAAAAGCCAGGCAGAGAGAGGGAGTGATCGTGGTGAGGTGATATGTAAAGTTCTGGAAGCCAGAAGGAGCATACTGTGTTTAAAGAACTGAAAGAGACTTAGTATAGCCAGTGGGTAGAGTTAAAAGAATACAGTGGAAAGTGATGAAGAGGAACAGGAAAAAGGGACCTTGAAGCCAAGGAGGAAGAGTTTGGACCTTATTTCATGGCAGTGGTGAGTGTTGAGGAGTGTTGTGCAGGGATGGGATGGAGGAGGGGGTGTTGTGGCCATGTTTGTGTTTGAGAAAGCTTTGTATGGCTAGTAGCTGGGCAAAGTTTAATCAGTACTTGGGCAATAGGAAGGGGTCTAGTAGGGAAGATTTTGTCGGATTCCAGGGAGAGGTACTGGAGTTTGAGTTGAGAACAATGGCAGTGGGTTTGGAGAGGAGTGGATGGGTCCTAGTGTTTGGGTTAACTGGATGTAAAAGATGGAGGCAGAATGGAAATATGCGATGGTTCATAGATTTTTGGCTTAGACAAAAATGATATAACATAACCAAGTCAGGGAGCACCACTAAAGGCATTATAGTTCAGATTGTTGGATCAAAAATACGTGAGTGTGAATTGGAGTTCTGCCCTTTATAAGCTTCATGAGCTTGGCAAGGTTAACTCTCTAATCCTCAAGATGCCTTACCTGTAATGCTACAGTAATCATAAATACCTCACAGCGTTGTATTAAGAGAACTAAATGAGACAATTCACATGAAGCTTGGAGCATAGAAATAATGTTTAGTGTTAATTATTATTGTTGGATCGGGTTAAGCGAAGGAAGAGAATGAGGTCAGTTTTGTATAGGGTGAATTTGAGAGTCCAAGAGATAGTCAAATATAGATATTCAGTTGGAGTATTTGGGGCTGAGCTGGAGATGTACAATTGGAATTATTTGTTCATTTAACCAGCCAATATTAATGGAGCACCGACCATGTGATAGGTGTTGTGTGAAGCACTGGGGTGTTGATGGTAGTTGAAGCCAGGAGAAAATGTCCATGGGCAAGCCTTGGAAGAACTAGAATATGGAAGGGCTAGAGTGGTAGTTCTCAAACTTTAGCATTGCGATCACCTGGAGGGCTTGTTAAAAACAAGTTTCTGCTCCCCCCCGCCCCCCATCTCCGCCATTGGATGCAGCAGGTCTGAAGTAAGGGCTGAGATTCTGCATTTTGAACAATCTGCCAAGTTACGATGCTGATGTTTCTGGTCTAGGGCCGCACTCTTAGTATTAGACTAGAAAAGAAAGTTGGCTATGAGAGACTGAGCAGGAAGAGCTAAAGGGATATGTGAGAAGCCAAGATGAAAGTTTTGAAAAGGAAGCATTAGGTATATCTGTTAAGTGTTGCTGAGAAGTCAAACTAAATCAAAAACATCCCCTAGATTTAGCGAAATGGGCAAAAGAAGCTAAGCAGAAGCAGGATGAGTAGTATGATTAGAGGAATGTGAGGAGTAAGGATATGAGATGATGTATATAGTCAACTTAAGAAATGTGCTTCTCTCCTAAATAAACAGAACAGTCTTTACCCGAAGAACTTTGGGTAGGGTAAATAAACTGTATTGGAAAAGAAAGTTTCTGTGGGTGAATATTTGCTAAACACTGGCTGAAGTAAAGCTAAATAGGTTTATTTTTAGCAACACTTCTCCATGCCTTTAGTATGCAAATGAACTTTGCACATTGCTTACTGGATTCCTCTATTGGCAATGTTTCTCAAAATTATTTGACAAAGAAGTAATTTTCTGTACGACTGCCACAGGGACAAGTAGTCCAAGGACGTCCTCTGGAAATGGTTTCTCTGCAGTTCTAAGCCTGACCATGGTTTATGGGGGTCAGTGGGGAGGGAAGTCTCATATCTTTATCAACCTCCTGTAAAAGCTTGGGATTTGAGTGAGATTCCATTTCTGAAACTGGGACTATGCTTAAGTCATAGGTACAAGCGTCCTACCTATAGAGTGTTACAGCATATTCCAAATCTTTGGATGATAGACAACTTGTAGGAAAAGTACTGATTTATGTCCAGGTATCTGCTCTCTTGGAGGTATACTTGAATTTTTATCATCAGAGTGATTAATTCAAGGCATTTGCTCTCTTAAATACTTTCTTTAAAAAATTGTCTAAAGTTAAAGATAACCATTGTGTACTGTACAGTTGCTGTATATTTTAGTGTTACTTTTTTGGCAAACATGTCTTTTCTTTCAAATATGTAGCAGGGGCTGGCCCAGTGGCGCAGCAGTTAAGTTCATGAGCTTTGCTTTAGTGGCCTGGGGTTTGCAGGTTGGATCCCAGGTGTGGACCTATGCATCACTTATCAAGCCATGCTGTGGCAGGTGTCCCACATATAAAATAGAGGAAGATAGGTACAGATGTTAGTGCAGGGCCAATATTCCTCAGCAAAAGGAGGAGGATGTTAGTTCAAGGCTAATCTTCCTCCAAATAAAAAAGAAAATGTAGCAGGAGAATGTATACTAGAAGAGACTGTAGTCACCTTATGCTCTGTACATTGAAAGCCAATGCACATGCAGCTTGAGTCAAGGAAAATCAATGAAGCTGGAACCTTAATAATTGGGATCTTCTCATTGATAAGACTAATACTTGTATGCCTCTTACTTCAACATAATGAACAAAATTCAGCTCTTTGGTTTGGGAATGCTTACTTGAAGAGCAGAAATAAGGTCAAGTCAAGGACCTTAGTGGGAGGAGGATAAATTGACTAGGTAAACATAAAACCTTGTCTAGCTCTGAAATTCCATAATTCCTGAGAAGTAACTGGTTCTGCATTTTTTTGGCTACTGTGAAGGCTAATTCACATTGTACAGAAGATCTAGGGGAAAAAAAATGAAAAAGGAAATGCATTGACCTGTACTGGCCCTTAGTAGACTAACTCCATCTTATGTTTCTAGTCCTGTAAACCATCAATTTTAGCATATCTAATCGACTCACAAATGAGTAAAATGTAAATTTACTTTTTTTCCAACTTCTAGGCCTTGACTCACACTCTGCCTTCCTAAGATCCTTCAACTGTCCATGGGCAATCCCCCATCATAATCTAGCTAAATCCTAATTTTTCCATGAAGTGTTTATTTGCTGAGGACTTCAACAGAAATGCATGCTATTAATACTGACAGCTATCCTTTGTATAATACATTTGAAATGTCAAAGCATTTTTACAAAAATTATCCTTTTTATTATTCTTGATAACCCTGAGAAGCAAGCTATTATCATGATGGCCTGTTTATGGGAGAAGAAACCATGTCTCCAGGAGGTTAAATGCCGATAAGTTTTAGGCTTGGACCCAAGTCAGGCTTCATGTGACAAATTTTATAATCTATCCTTTATTACTTGTCTTTTTCTTCACTGAACTACTATGGCACTTATTTCTCCATTTATTCATTCAACAATTATTTATTGAGCCCCTAATATATTCTGCTATAACGCATGTTTCCATAGTGTGAATTAGTACATACACAATTGGTAAATAGGGTAGTGATGTCAATAAAACATGGCAGTCATCTTGGTTTTTCCCAGCACATTAATGTTTAACACATTAAAAGTTCACTAACACAGCTGAATGCAACAAGCTGTGAGGGAATGGGGCCGTGTGCACCGTGCCCATTTCCTACATTCTGCTTCCCGTGAATGTGGCTATGCCTTCTGTCGTGGAAGCATTTTAATGCTAGTCTTCATCTTTTTGAGCTTTTATCCTGTCTCCAAGACTTGGAAGTAGGTTTAAGAGAAGGTTAAAAACCATTAAGCTATTCCCACCTTTTATTTTTGTTTGTAAATTAGAGTCCTTTTATATACTATAGTTTTATTTACTAGGGATTCATCATGTCTTTTAACTGGGCCAGTATTTTTATTAGGATTGTTATTTTGTTTGTGCTCTGGTTGCAAGGTCCATACATTTTGAATGGTCTCCCCTGACCTATTTTTGCTCCATCCCCTCTGATTTTTACTGTGTAATTTTGCAGGGTATATGGATTTTAATTATGTATATGTTGTATGTCCACATAAAGGCCTATATTTGCTGAGGAACTAATCAGCGTGTGTGTATGTGTCTGTGTGTATATGTATTTCCTACCATAAAGTATCTAACTTCCATATATCTTTCCCTGAAATATTCATGTCAGAAAAGTAAAAAAGAATGTAGGCCTTCAGTTGCTCTAGCTAGGGAGTATGGAAAAGCCATTATGTGCTGGGTACTCTATTATTTTATTTTATTCTCACAGCAAATGTAAATGTGTCTTTCTATCCCCATTTTTGGCAAAGGATTTGAACCTAGGGCAGTTGACTCTTAAACTTCTTTTTTCACTCCATGTTTCCACTTTTTTAAAAGCTAAATATTGAATTTCATATTTTAAAATTTGTTCTACCTAACCATAGAAACTGGAAGTGGGATGCTGGCAAAAAACTTAAAATATTTGCTTTTCTACCAGCCCTTCAAAGACTTTCTAGTAAGTTTTACAGGTTTTACCCTCAGGTCCAGTCCCTCTAACACTAATGTCCAACTCTTTTTACCCAAACCCTCTAATAATGAAACTCCTTAGCAGAAACGTCCAAAGATAAGCACAAGAATAACTAGATGACATGTAATGATAAATGGGAAGAATAGTGTAAATATAATAAGCTTTGCAATTTGTTAGGACCCATGGATATCTGTGCTTGTGAAGGGGAGCTCTTACCATCCTAGCTGCTATGATGTATACACCTCTCACCCCCTCAAATCTCAGAGACTTGATGTAAGGAAGATTGGTCACTCACCTAACCATCCAAGTTGGGTGCTCCCAGTCTGGCAGCTCTTCTCCAAGCTTAAATTCAGAGCTTCCATGTCCTTCCCTTTTGTAACCCTGGAATTTTTAGTGTATGAGTCTCAGACTGTCCTGGAGATCATCTCCATTACAGTCAACCAGAAGCAGAAAAGACAATGGAGAGTTATGAAGGAGGATTTTACATGGACACCCCACGATGGCACATATACTGCATCTCCATTACACTGGCGAGAACTCAGTCATGTGGCTACTTCTAACCGCAAGAAATGGAGTCTAACTGTGTGCCCAAAAGGAAAAGGAAAATGTCATTTTGTGAACAGCTAGGCAGCTAGGCAGTTTCTGCCACAGGGTCGACATAAGTTCTTTAACAGCTCAAGTTTTACGTCTAAAACTATGGCTTCCAGAAGAATAAATTTCTCTACGGCAAGCTGTGATAAATGTTATGACTTTATGTTTTATTTTATAGCACCTCTGCTCCATTCCTTCTAAATTGCCTTATTGCGTTTCATTATGGGCGCTAATGATGAATTAAGTTAGACTGCTTAATAATTAAAAGTATCTCTAGGATAAAGCCATATTTTCTCTTGGAGGAAATCTATTTGGCTTTGTTCACAGCTGCAGTGTTCAGTGTAAGAGAATTAGAATTCTTAAGAAACGAACGAACAGACCTTTCAATAAGTGACATTGATGGGATTATTCAGTTTGATTGGAAAAGAAAAGAACTTGTATAAAATATAAAGAGCTTTTTACTAAGATGCCATAGAAATGAGTGGTATGAACTTTTAAGATTAACTTTGGGAATGCTAACCCTTGAATGAGCTGACATGTCTGAAAGAAAACTCTAGAAACAACCAATGTCTGATTCATATTTGAAGAAAGATGGAAGAGGAATAATTTCATGGATTGGGATCAAGCATAAGTGTTAATTAATGTCAAACAAAGAGTTGCTTATTTTTATTTTTTGTTTTTGTATAAAGTAGTATCATAACACTGTAAAAATGTGAATAGACTTGGATCCTATAGTTCCTCCATGGATGGCATCAGAGGAAGTATGAATATACAAAACTAGGGGTTAAAATGTGTGTCTTTGGAATATATTTTCCTGGGAAGAGAGCCTATAGCTTTCGTTACATTGTCAAAGCAGAAGACTTGAATCTTAAGATTGGCGAAAACACAGAGCATATGATTACATCAAAGAAGTTCAAGTCTGCAGGCCTAGAAGATATTCCAGAATGCTAAAAGGCATGAACGTGGGACCTTACAACCATTTTTAGTAATATTTACTCATGCACGTATTCATCAAACAAATATTACTTGAGTGCCTTTTCCATGCTTCGTGCTGTGCTTAAATATCCTAATGGATGAAGGGAAAGTTGCTGGAAACTTGAGAATGAGGGAAATGAGGTTGGGAGGAAACATGGCTCTATAGTGTCCAAGAGCTCACAGTTGGGATCAGGCACACAAGGATTCCAAGTCCACTTCCATTGATCATCTATGTCATCTTGGCTGGGTTAGGGAGCCTCTCCAAACCTCCGGTTGTTCTTCTATAAAAGGAGGACTAATGTATCTATTTCTTTGCATTGTTATGAAGAGTTAATTAATAATACACATAATATACTTAATACAGTGCCTAATACACAGTAAAAAAATCTCAGTAAGTGGTAGTTAATATTCAGTGTCTTTAAACATTTTATCTGGCAGGTATAAGATGAATTAGGGTGGCCCTGCAGGGTGTGTGGAAACCAAGTTATAGGAAGGCACAGTTCAGCTTAACATAGAGTATCTGCTAATAATTATAGAATTGGATAAAAATAGAACCAGGGCACAAGGCAATGAGCTCTATCACCAAGAGTATTTAAATAGAAGAAGCCCCTACTTCTCAGGGGAAGAGAAAATCTTTCTATATGATTAAACTAAGTTGCATCTGACATTCCTTCTAAAGTTAGTATACCATCAGTGTTTTAAATAACTACCCTCTAGATAAGGTAGAAAGAAAGAACTTGAATCTGATGACAGTTTTGATGGTGTCTCTCTCTCTCTCTATGAAAAACACATTTTCAAAGAGTAACTCATTGAATTTCTCAACTCCACCAAGAGATTAGAAGATAGAAAAATTATCTCATAGAGGTATGTCTTTTTTAAAGAAAGTTTGATGCATGAAGATCTGAAATTATAGTACACACATAAGAATTTTTGGGGACACAGTAAATGTATGATGTGGTGTATTCCTTCTTTTTTTGTTCTGTCAGAGATCATCTATAGCAGTGAATACAGATATATACTTAACACATGTCTCTTAAAGGCAGTGTGAAAAATACACTTTCAGAAAGAATTTATGCATTAATTTCATAAATTGCAAGTTTGAAATTAAATGAAATACTATATTAGAAAATAGTACTTAGGGGCTGGCCCCGTGGCCGAGTGGTTAGGTTCGCGTGCTCTGCTTCAGTGGCCTGGGGTTTCTCCGGTTCTGATCCTGGGCGTGGACCTGGCACCGCTCATCGAGCCATGCTGAGGTGGTGGCCCACATAGCACAACTAGAAGGACTTACAACTAGAAGATACAAGTATGCACTGGGGGGGCTTTTGGGAGAAGGAAAAGAGGAAGAAAAAGAAAAGATTGGCAACAGATGTTAGTTCAGGTGCCAATCTTTAAGAAAACAAAGTATTACTTACAAAAAGTGCCTTACTACTTGTATCTATCACAATTAATGGACTGTTGGGGCCGACCTGGTGGTACAGCGGTTAAGTGCGCACATTCTGCTTTGGTGGCCCGGGGCTTGCCAGTTCAGATCCCGGGTGTGGACATGGCACTGCATGGCAAACCATGCTGTGGTAGGCATCCCACATATAAAGTAGAGGAAGATGGGCATGGATGTTAGCTCAGGGCCAGTCTTCCTCAGCAAAAAAGAGGAGGATTGGCAGATGTTAGCTCAGGGCTAATCTTCCTCGAAAAAAAAACAAAAACAAACTAAGACCGTCATGGACATTGGTCTTTATAGTTCCGTATTTCCAACTTTCCTGAAGAAAGTATCAAGGTGAATTTTAAGATCAGGTCAATAATTATACATTCATAAATAAGCCTAGTAGCAACATAAGAATAGTGGATGTCCAGTCTAAAACAGTACTCCTGCACTATCCACTAACATTCTGGGTTTACTCACTATTTCTTAGAATAATTCCTTTTGGACATTAAGCTAGCTTTGTAAAGCCAGCTTGTCTGTTTCTATGCAATGGAAATAGGCACAGGTTAGCCAGATGTGGAAGGTAGCTACAGCCATGGGGAGGTAGATGGGCATGGCCAAGACATCGCCAACCACACATGGAATTGTGCAGTCTGTGACACTAGTTGTACAATGTTAGAAAGAGAAGGGATCTAAGATACTATCATCCCAAATCCTATACCACTCCACCCTCTGTATGCCCCAACATGCTGACTTGGGGATCTAAGGCACGGAATGCTTAAGTGATCTTTCTAACATCCCTTAGTGGCACAGGAAGGATGCATACGTGCTCAGGTCTCTTGACCAGTAACATTTTCCAGGGCTTTCCTGTGGCATCTCCATGATGAGAGGATCTTGGATTCCTGGAATATTGCCATTCACTGGAGCTTCATAGCTTTTAAAGGTGGGAGAGGATGCTACAGGATTATTGGAGGCAGGGCAGGACGGTATTCTGTCTTCTCAGGTGGGCCTTACCCTGCTCATGGGAAGAGGCAAGTCAGCCCTCTGGATTTGGCACATACAACACCTTATGCCAATTATGTTTAAACTACAATGGCCAGATGATGTGGCAATCTCAGTATTCACAGGAATGCTTCTAGCCTGTCTTAACCACACACATGTTTGAAATATACTTCACTGTGATTCATTTCTATGACACTTCAGATTTGTTGTCCTGCTTATTAAAGTAGATCTAACATCTTGGCTTTGCGTGGGAGACTCAGCTACTGTGTGTAGCACTATAGAGATCCTTATTGTTTGGCTTCAAAAAACTAACTTGAAAGATAGAAGTGGCCATTTAAAACTGTGCACTTAGGGGAGGAGGAAAAAACTTTGTATAAAAGGCATTTCGGAAGCACTTGTTCTGTTGGCTTTAGATGAGAGATGCTAAAGTTGAAGTAAAGAAGGACAAACTATTTTGAAGGAGAGGCTTTCTTTTAGAATCCTCTGGACCCACGCTGCCCAATAGAAAGGTGAAGAAATCTATGTAATTTTCAATCACTTTGAGATGAGTAAAAACACAGGTGAAATTAATTTTAATTTTATTTAACTTAGAATATCCAAAAATATTTCAACATGCAAATAGTATTTTTAAAAATTGGCATTCTTTACATTTTTTGGACTAAGTCTTTAAAATCCAGTGTGCGTTGACCATATACAGCACATCTCAGTTCTGAGGACCACATTCCTCCTGCTTGATAACCGCATGTGACCAGGGGCTGTCATATGGACAGTCATGCTCTTAAATTGCTGTGAAATCATGGTGGATCCATTGGAGCACTTTCTGACTGGAGAGAGTAAGTGCCCAAGTTTTGTTTCCTGAAGGAGCTTCTTAAGCCCCTCAGAAAGGGGAAAACATTTTGAAGCATTATGTATGTATTTGCCATGCAGCAATGTGTGTGATATGTGACTTTGACTCTGCTCCAACTGACACGTGAGAGAAGGTGACTTTCTCAGCCATGGCGAGCTCCCCAAACAGTATTCTTCTGGAAATGTAATCAGTTGGCCCTGGGTTGTGTACAAACATAGGTAAGGAGTTACAGCATTAAACTGAATGATCAATCAGTATAGACATCATCCAGTAGAAAGAATGGGATTTCCGAAGCTAAAAAACGCAGCGCTCATGACCAAGCTGGACAAGGACGTCCTTGTGCATCGAGAGAGAGGCTGCACAGAAGCAGGCTCAGAGGAGGAGTAGGGCAGAGAGGCAGTGACACATGAGGCTGGAGCAGAGTGTTACAGCTCTTCAGAAGTAGAAAGCATTCAGAAGCCTTAAGGCAGTTTGTTGACTCTAGTGGACATGGAGAATTAATAAAAAACAAGCCTGTCAATATCAGTTTACTTCTGTGTAATGAGAGCACAAGCAGAGATGCCTGTATTTATCTCTGAGCTAAAAACAAAAAGAAAAGAAAAGGTACTTTTTACAGAAAACAGTAGGACACAGTGAAAAGGAGAGCCCCCTTTATGATTTGGAGGGTGGTATAACATTCTTCTCCACTCCAGTAATAGGTGCAAAGAACAAAAAGGGAAAGTTGGAGAGAACCATAAGGACAACCAACCTTGTTTCTCTTCTACCCCTGATTTTCCTAAGGCCCCACAGGAAGGCAATCAGAGAGCAACGGTAGCATAAGCTCACATCTCTTGATTATTGATGTTTTAAATCCACAGTGTTTTCTGCTGAGTTTTGGTGTCCCTTAGAGCACCTGAGGAGCAGGTCCTGATCTCTTGTTTGTTAAATAGAAGCCTGGATTGGTTCAATTGCCCACTTTAGATATATAATAGAACTGGTTTTGTTTTTTTTTTTTGGTGAGGAAGATTAGCCCTGAGCTAACATCTGTGCCAACTTTCCTCTATTTTGTTTGTGGGACACCGCCACAGCATGACTTGATGAGCAGTGTGTGGGTCTATGCCCTGGACTCGAACCCACAAACGCTGGGCTGCTGAAGAAGAGCACATGAACTTAAGCACTGTGCCACTGGGCCAGCCCCTAGAACTCTTTTTTTACATTCCGTGACACCCATGATGTCTGATGTTCTAGTGAGTAATATACACTCCCAGAGAGTGGTGTTCCCAGAAAATATGTTGGCGGTGATGTGGAACAATTGGAAATCTCCTATGTTGCTGGTGAGAGTGTAAAGTGATAGGACCACTTTGGAAAAAAGTCTTGCACTTTCTCATAAAAATAAATACGCATCTGTTTTATGACCCACCAGGCTCTTTCCTGAGTGTTTGCTGTCCAAAAAAACTTGTATGAGAAGGTACGTAGCAGGATATTTGTACTACTCCAAAATGGGAAACAGCCCAGGTGTCCGTCAGCAGGAGAATGCATAGACAAACTACAGTACATCGTATGATAAAATACTGCTCAGCAGCAGCATTCATGAATGTGGACACCACTTTGCTGAGTGAAAGCAGCATTACACAAGAGTACATACTACATAATTCCATTTGTATCACGTTCTTATGAAGTTGAAGAGGCAGAACTAATTAATGGTTACAAAAAATCAGCAAAGGTTATTGGAGTTGGGAGGAATAGGCTGGGAAGGAATATGAGGAAACTTTGGGTGGTAATAAATACCTTTTAGATCTTGATAAGATCTGGGCTAAAACAGTATGTGAATTGTACAAATGGTATACCTAAAATTTGTGCATTTCACTATGTATAAATTTTTACCTTAAAAATAGAGAATTGAAAACAATTTTGAACTCTAATAATATAAATTTACTTTGAAATGTATCAAAAAGTAAGATGAACTGGTAAGTGGATAGGTCTGTGATAAAGTGAACACATTGAATGTTAACAATTATAGAATCTAAGTGATGGATCTCTAGGTGTTCACTGTCCAATTTTTCAACCTTTCTGTAGTTTGGAAATTTCCATAAAATCTTAGGGGGGGAGAGAGAAATGAAATTATTTGTAAACTCTGGTACTTCAGTGGGAACAAATTACTTTAGACTGTTACCCCATACCATTCACAAAAATTAATTTAAAATGGATCACGGCTCCATATAAGAGCTAATGCTATACAACTTGTAGGAAAAAAAGGATATTATCATGTCCTCTGGTTAAGTAGAAGCTTTAAATATGACACCAAACTATTCATAGAAAAAAATTGATAACATCAACAAATTTAAAACTTTTATGCTTCAAAAAACCTGGAAAAAGTGACGACAAGTCACAGATTAGGAGAAAATATTTCCAAATCATATATTTGGTAAAGTACTTGTGTCCAGAATATGTAAAGCACCTTAGAACTCAATAATAAGACAACCCAATTAAATATGGGCAAAAGATTTGGACAGTCACTTCACTGAAGAAGTACACGAAAATTAGTCTTTAGGGAAAACCACAGTCCACACCCACTAGAATGGTAATAATAAAAAAGACAAAGCAAGTATTGGTGAGGATATGGAGAATCCAGTACCCGCATACATTGCTGGTGGGAAGATAAAGGAGTGCAGCTACTTTGGAAAACAGTCTGCTAGTTTTCTAAAAGGCTGAATGTAAATTTACCATGCAATTCAGCAAGTCCACATGTGGGGTGTTATGCAAGAGAAATGAAACCACAGGTCCGTGCGAAGACTTGAAATGGAATGTTCAGAGTAGCATTATTCATGGTAGCAAAAACTGGAAACAATCCCAATGTCCAACTGGTGCAGAGCTCAACAAAATCGGGTACGTCCATATAATGGAATATTATTCAGCAATAAAAGGAGCAGGTTACTAATACATGCTATGACCTGGTTGAACCTCAGAAAGATCTCACTAAGTAAAGGAGGCTAGATACAAAAAGACCTCATATTGTAAGTTTTCATTTACAGGAAATGTCTAGAAAAGGAAAATCTGTAGAGATAGAAAATATGTAAATGTTTTCGTAGGAGGGAACAAGGATTGACTGCAAATAAGCAAGAGGGGTCTTTTTGGGGATCGTGGAAATCTCCTGAAGCTGGATTGCAGCAATGGTAGCACACTTGTGTAAACTTACTAAAAATCACTGAATTGTACCCTTAAAACAGGTGAATGGTATGTTAATATCTCAAAGCTGTCAAGAAAAGCATATGAAATGAAGAGAGTGATAGAACCTAAAAAATCGGATTCTGGAAAGTGGTAGAGTTTTTTGGTTCTGAGAATGGAATCTGGTATATGATTTCCTTCATCCTTACTGTGTGACTTCTGGAAGTTAACCTCTCTATGATTTATTTTACCCTATAAAATAGGAATAATAATAGTACCTACCTCATACTAATGTCAAGAAAATTAGATTAGATAAACAGTACTTTAGTGCAGCGTTTAGCACATTGAGACCTTCATAAATGTCAGCTCTTATTACTGTGATAATGATGATG
This sequence comes from Equus przewalskii, assembly GCF_037783145.1. Classification (NCBI taxonomy): domain Eukaryota; kingdom Metazoa; phylum Chordata; class Mammalia; order Perissodactyla; family Equidae; genus Equus; species Equus przewalskii. The sequence goes on along the minus strand of NC_091845.1, from coordinate 59,699,619 downwards.
TAGGGGAATTGGCTATAATTTCACTGTTTCTTTTTGGCTCAAAGATCTTAGTCTTGAGTAAATGTATTTGCTCCCAAGATTTGGTAATGGCTTTTGTAGAAATCCTTCCTGAAAGAGCCTAGAATGGTATGCTTTTCTAGTTCTTTATCTAACTTCAAATTTTCCTCTCTCTCTTAGCCGTGGTGCCTTTAGTTTCTTCTCATCAGACCTTTCAGAGTGCTATCTCTAGCAGCTTCCTGTTCCTCCCCATCTGCAGCCTCCTGTGGTGCTGCTTAACTCTGATCAGCCTTGATACAACTCTGCATGAAAGAGAAATCCAAAACAGCTAAATGAGGATCTGAGGTCTTCACCTACAAGGACAAGTAAATTCATGGGTTTTAATACACTCATTTTCTGATGCCTTTGTTAGATACTCATATGCTTATTTTTTGTAATGTAATTTTTGGCTGATATGAGTTGAGAGAGAATCCTCAGCTAAGAAAAAAAACAGGGTATTGTTAAACTTTGTTGGGGGTTGGTGTGTGTGGGAAGAGGGTAAGTGTTAAATTTCTATTTACATTAGTTGGGAGAATGCCAGTCATAAAAACTGAAGAGACTGAATTTAAGATTATTTGAAAATAAAAAGCAATTTTATTACTTTTTGGGAACACTAACAATGTGAACTAGCTGTTAACCAAGTGTTTTCCTGAAGAGGTCCTGCTGGGACTTCTTTTAATTTGGCACTTAGCAGACTCATTTACATACAAATAAAGAATGTGCGAGTCCTTAAACACTCTATCCTCACCCTCAATTAAGGTCAACATCCAAAAGAAATCTTAATCCTATTAATCTGTGGAGCAAATATTTCCCAAGTATACAATAGAAAGATTCCCTTACCCAGCTCAGGAGGGATAATCAGAGATTTAAAATGGGAAAACTTGGAATCAATGAATCTATTGTATTAAAAATGATAATCTTTCCCATACCTCTAGTCACTGGTGATTTTCCAGGTCTCAAACATTTCATCTTCAGCTGTTTCCATAACCTTATGAAATTAAATTAAAACTGGAAGTTAAAATAACCTATTCCAATTCTCTCATTTTCCAGATAAAGAGCTAAGAAGGTGATGTGACCTTAGGCAAGGTCGCAGCACTTGTTGGCAGGGGCACTGGACAGGAATTCTTCTTTCCTGACTCTGTTTCGTTTTCTGTTCAGTATGTTGTGTTGAGTTCTATTTCTGGTAATACCACTACCTGTTTCCATCTGTCTTCAGCTCCATGGGTCGTAAACTCCTTCAGAGGGCCAGTTTTATGTCCGTGGCTCAGCTTTTATCAGTCACCATTAGTCTTGCTCACCTTTGTCAATCATCTTTAACTGGGTGCTGCCTTTATGGCTCATCCCTAACAGAAGCAGAGTGAGACAGTCAGTCCTGCTTGGGTGATAGGATTTGAGCAGCAAATCAAAGTCCCTTTCACTCCTAATTAGCTCTCTTAAACCTTCCATGGCATCACTTCCCCTCCTGTGACCTATAATTCTCACTATTATAGCCATGCCTTTAGGTCAAGGCTTGCTAGTGCAGCTGCCTACAACACCTAATGAAAACGGGTCAAGATGGCACCTACCTGTTCTATAGGAAGTGGCTGCTACTCAGCTCCAGGAGAGTGATGGAGTTGCCAGATTGCCCTGTTTTTGAAAAGAAATGATAGGTCCAGGTTTCTATGTCAAGTCTCCCAATTAATGTATGCTGGAAGGTAATTCCTGTTTTTTAAAATAGTAGTCCTAAAATTTGTGAATATAGCCCATGAGCTTATCACTTTGTGACTTCTACTTGAGGTTCATTATTTTTTCTGAATATATGTATTAAGATCCTGTTCTGTGTCCAGCACTGTGCTACATACTTTTATTCTATAACCAATGAAAAAAACGCTGATTTCCCCAGTGTAATGAACTTCTCTGCGTCCCTTTGCTCCCTGAAGCTGGGAGTTACTGGAAGTCTGTACCATCCATCCCTCTTTTCTTCCATCTTTACCTACGTTCACCCTTGCCCCAGACTCTGGAGCACATTTCATCTTTGGTTAGATGAAAATGAAGCATTCCTGTGACCAGCATTTAGGTTGACCTTTCATCCAAACTTCCACCTCTGGTGCTGCTGACCATGTGCCCATGTTTACCAGTGAGTTTCCTACCTTGCTCTTCAGCTCAACCTTTGTTCCTACCTCTTCCTTATCCCAGCAGGCAATAGTGAGGAGATCCCTGTAGCTCTCTCTTAAGTCCCTGGAGCTCCTCATCTCTTCTTCACCCTCCTTCCGTATAGTCTAGTGCAGACTGCATTCTCTCTCCCCAAAGAACGACACTAGTCCTCTTGTCTTCAACAATGCCAACCACTGCCCCCTCCAATTCATCCTCATGCTCTACCACTCTGGTCTAAGATGCTCTACCACAGATATTTTTGAAAGGTATTTAGGAGTGGGTTGTTGTGGTTTGAATTTTGTGTTAACTAATCTTGCCTTTTGCTGATGCTGAGATTTACCGAAATGTTTCTGAACCTATACCAAGAAGTAAAAATAGGAATAGAATTAATTTGTATAGAATAGCTCTGCAATTAGTGACCCAGTGCAGCAATTCTTAGATGATGCAATAATTCTAAGAAACGATACATCTCAGATGCCTTGATTCTGGTATTGATTCATGCATTTGCTGACTTGGAGATTTCAAATTTGATGTAGCCTTCTGTTACCTGCCCACCGTTGCTTCTTTCCTCATAGATCTCAGCAGACAGTCTTATCCTGTGGAATGTATCCCTGGGATCAGGAGATGCAGTTGAATCCCAGATCCTGCATACTATGATCCTATGAGCTAAGGCAAGTTATTTTTGCCAAGGTGCCATGTCCTTATGAAAAATGAGGCCATCACTACCTTGTTTATTACAGGAAAGAGTTTTATAGAAGAACTTCTGTGTCAAAGATTAAGAACATAGACTCTAGAGTTCAACAACCTTGGCTCAAATTCTGGTTCTGCCATTGCTGTCTGTGTAAGCCTGTGAAATGAAGATACACATGGTTAAAGGCAATAGTTTGCTAAGTGCTTAACACAACACTTGGCACACAGAACTCTGTATTAGGGGAGATGAAACTGATGATGTTGGCAATATAGGGTTTTTGCTACTAACTGTATGCTTCATCTGCAGGGGACAGATAATGAAATCGAACCTCTATCGGGCACTTACACTTTTCTAGGTACCGTGCCAAGCATTATGAAATCATTCAATCCTCACAACAATCTTATTGTAGGTATTTATAGGAGGTATTTAGAATTCCCATTTCACAGATGAGGAAACTGAGTTTGATAGAAGTTAGCTATCTTGTTCAAAGTCACAAACAGCTTGGGAGAGCCAGGATATGCAACAAGGAGTCTACCTCCAAATCTACTCTTTTCACCCCTGCGTTAGACTGCCTTCTGAATGGCGGAAAGAAAAGATGTATAGCAGGTGGGTCATATTTGAGTCTGAAATACAGAGCCTTGCATTTCAGAGCGGAAAGACAGAATGCTCATTGCTTACAGCTGACTGCTTCCAGCGCTGCTGAGCATCTCCTCCTAAAAGAGGCATCAGGGGAGGAGGCTGTCTCAAGGTATAAACTCTTAGGGTCTCTATGGTCAACTTGTCCAGAGATAGTCAAATCCTGGGACAACCAGAGAAGATGAAATGTATCAGAAAAATAATGGAGTAATTATAAATAAATTTAACTGACAAAGAGACTATATTTTTCCTTTGTTCTTGGATTCTTTATTTATATCCTGCCGACTTCCAAAATGATGACTTGCAGCAGGTTACAACAAAAGACACAAACAATAGAAATGTTCAGACAAGGGCAAAAGGTCAAGAGACTGAGTATTTGAGCTATTCATTTAGCACGTTATTTTCCCGGCTTGGAAATCTACTGCAACACTGAACTAAGATCAGAAAGGTGCTTCATAAATGTATAGGTTAATTCTAGCAATATATTTGAAGTGCTTAGATAGCGAACCTCTCCCTATTTCACTGTAATGGCCCAGCTTAATTTGTCATCTTTTTTTCCCTCCTTTTAAAGCATTGCTGAGACTTTAAGATACTCATTGTGAATTAATTTGGGATTTGGCATAATAACATTAATCATGCTAAAAGAATTCATTTGACAGTAATGCAGTATAATTAGTGATGTACTAAATCCATTGAGATCTACCGAATAATTATAGAATCGTTATTTTAAAACCTTATATAGGCATTCCTTTCTTTCTTTTCTTTTTTTTTCTCTTTCTATTTTGAATCCGCAGCATGGAGAGGCAAAGTCTCAGCTCTGACAATTTGCCTTTTGAGATACTGGGCAAAGGTGTCAAGAATAAACCCGGGTAGATTTAGCACTAACCTTAGAGGCCCTTTGCTTAGGGCAAGGTGTAAGAATTGCCTTAAAGAAGACTGTTTAATCCTGAAGACAGCTGGCCAGATCACGTGGAATTATCGGGAAGGCTTGAGAAAATAAATGGGGCTGAATAGATCCAGCGTTTAATAGCTTGTGAAGCTTAAAGACTGGTAGAACAGGAGGGAATACCTAGAAATTTCCATTCCTAGATTGTGGCGAATGTTTAATTTTTCTTAAAAGTATGAACAATTTGGAACTAGGAAGAGGTGAGGAGGGTAGTTTCTGTGATTGTAGATTTTTAAAAATTTCAGCAGATTGAGATCTTAGAAATCAACGGGCCAAATTATATCATTTTACATACTAATAACAGAGGCCCACTGAGGTTGTATGGCTTGTTCAAGTGCAAAATCTGGTGGCCCAGCCAGGTCTAGGTTCCAATTGTTTATACTCCAGCAACCATAGTTTTCTAGGTATAAGCTCCCCATTTTTGTAGCAGTTTAGAATCAGTCCTTTTCAACAGGGGTTCCTAGAGAGAAGCCTAGTGTCTGAAGGCATCTCTGCATGTAGAATGGTAGTGACCATGTACCATCTTTGAGAAAATTGTGAAAATAGTCATTCTAATGAATTTCTGCATTCTTTGACTCAGCGAAGGAATCATGGGTGAGAAAGCCTTAGACTCTAGAACAAGATATTCCAATAGAACTTTCTATGATAATAAACATGTTCTATAATGGCACTGTCCAATATTGTTGCCACTGGCCATATATGGCTACTGAACACTAGAAATGTGGCTGATGGATACCATATTGGGCAATACAGCTCTAAATATTTCTGCTCAGTCAATATATAAAGCCACATGATAAGCCTCTGATGTTAAGAATATTATCATTGCATTTGAATATGTCAGTGTTTTAGGCCCAAACCTGTATTTTGGGAGGAGCATAACATTGTGCTTTATAGGACATGATCTGCAGAGCCTGGGTTCGGAACCTAGCTCTAGCAGCTGGGTGTGATTTAGGCCAGTGTCTTACTTCTTGCAGAGCAATATCCTTTCCCTGCAGGAATGGGGTGAAGAGTAGAGGAGTTAGTAGATGTGAACTACTTAGGACAGTGCCTGGCACAAGCAAGGTGCTGATGGTGGTGAATGCTACCTAGGAGAAATCTATGGTGGTAAACACTGCTCCTTGATTTTGGCAACTCAGATATGGCTTTCTGAGTCTTTTAAAAAAAAGAATTATGGCATTTAATTGCATAGACTAGCAATGTACTGAGAAGAGGGGACAGTGGCAGTAGTCAGCCCCACTGGCAAGGAATATATTTTATCACTGAAATTGTTTAGAATTGCTGAAGCACAGAGATAATAGAATGCAGACAGACTTTGTTTTGTTTTTCTTGTTCTTCTCCCCAAAGCACCCCAGTACATAGTCGTGTATTTTAGTTGTAGGTCCTTCTAGTTGTGCTATGTGGGATGCTGTCTCAGCATGGCTTGATGAGCGGTGTCAGGTCCGCACCCAGGATCCGAACCAGCAAAACCCTGGACTGCTGCAGCAGAGTGTACGAACTTAACCATTCAGCCACTGAGCTGGCCCCTATTTGGTGATTTTTTAAATTGTTTTAAAATTCTTTGCAGACAATGCAACTCCTTAATCCTGTTCCTTGCCTGAACACTACCACTGTCTCCCACACCCCGGCACCAATATCCTTTTGGCACAGGTGAGTACATAATAACAAGGGTCTAATCTTGTCATTCTCACCTTTCTTTCCCCAGCCCTCTGATATTCATTAATTAATAAAACAAAAATGATACCCCTACAACCCTGCACTCTACCTGGCGTGCCCAAGGCCTTCAAATATTACCGAAATGCAAGAATGTATCATTCTCACTTATTTTGAGTTGTAAAATACTAGTAACCATGTAAAAACACTATAACTAGGTTTACAGATTGTCAATGTTTTGCAGTATTTCTTTTAGATATCTCCTTTAGAAGAAATCTCTTGATGACGTATTGTTTCAAAAGCCCCCTCCACTCTTTTGGGAATGCAACAAGTTATCAATAAAAAGGTTTGCATTTTCATGTACTGTGGAATCCCAATAATGTTGAGTCTTTGAATGAAAGAATGAGGCAAAAGCAGTAGGACATTAGCGTATAAGGAATTAGGCAGAAAGGAGGATAATAGTGACATTGAACCAGATTGTAGTGAAGAGCATATGAAATTGAAGCCTTGTTTTTGTAGTACAGGTTACCCTAAGAGATGGGAATCAAAGCATTATTCACAGCAACTAATTGATTCTCTATGACTTGGTAAATTCTTCGGTGCTTTGAATACAAATGACAAAGTCCTTGTCCTCAAAAACAGGTTCATCTGGTGAGATAACACCTACCCACAAACATATCTGAATTGAGGAATGAAACAATTATCTGTGGATGGTGCTAAAATATCACTGGAAATGTAAGCCAGTCACCAGGACTTGATGAGTTATGATACAGCTATGAATGTATCATAGAAGTACGATATTCAAGAAGTATGAATTCGTGATGGCTTCAAAGTGTTTGAGCCTGATTGAGAAAGTGGGGTTGCCAAAGAAAGAGGGGGAGATTAAGAATTATTTTTGTGGTAAGACTAAGGAGTTTGGTTTTGGATATATCAGGATGGAGAAGACAACAGGGCATGCATAAGTAAATAGACAGTATGCTCTTGAAAACCAAATCCCCTGGGTGCTACATTCTAGGCTGCTGTAAGAACAAATTATACTGTTCAAATAGTCGTATTGTTAGATCAGGATAAATTACCCAAATGAGGCTTAATATGATACTCCCATCACTACCCTATTCTCAAACCAAACGTGTTTGGCTTAAGAAACTTAGTGAAAAGGCCTGTCTTGATGGTTTCTTGCCATAACTCAGCTGAACTTCCAAACAAGAGCCATCTAAGGTTGATTTCATTACTTTACAGAGTACACACACGCCTCTCACATATGAGAAGAATGGACTCCTGTCATCCTCTCATTACTGCCCCAGAGGGTAGATTGATCCAGTAATGTTGTTACCCTAACCATCCCCATCCTCAAATTACACTTTTCTTGCAGAACCATTTTTGTCCTTATAGTACTAAATCAAATACTTCCTCCAATGTCTATGATATTTAACTAGACTTTTGAATGTATAGAAAAAATTGAAACCTGGAAATTTCCATGAAGGAACTTAATTGTCATTAAATTTATTTATCAATATAGGAATCCCTTAACTTGTTCTGAGTTCCTCAGTTTCGAGTCCCCGGGTAAGTACATACTCCCTTGACCCTAAAAGGATAATAAAAAATAATTGCATTTGGTGGGCGTGTTTCTGTGAGGCAATCCCGCAGCCCATGTGGTTTCTACACAGCAGTGGGTTGCAGTGACCATGATCTTTGTCTTTGGTTAGGGATGTGTTAGGTTGAAAGCTCTATGTAACATCTGCTTATTTATCAGGACTTAAACACTTGAGTGACTGCAGGAGTTCTCATATTTGCTGAAGATGTATGGTCAGAGCTCAGGAACATGCAAAGGAACCTGTGGCTTTGAAAGTTTCTGTAGCCAAGAACCGTTTACTCCGTGAACACATGCTAAGAAATACTGTTACCCACGATTGATCTGTATAATACGATACAGACTCATCAATCTATTTTTTTCCTCAACATTCTAATCTTGTTTAAGTTTATTTCTTAAAAGTGTATCCCTTAGGCTGATTTTGGTATGCATTCAAATGAGTTGGTGTGAGTAGGTACTAGAAATTTTGCATATTTTCAATACACACTAATGCTACCCTGCAGAGAATAAGATAAAATATACTGTGCTCTGCAGCAACAGTGACAAACATATCTGAAGGATGACTTTGTTTTCTATAGTGTAGGTGCATTCTCCTACCGGATTCTCACCAACTTTGTGTAAAACGATTGCTTTATTGCTGGGTCTACTAGGGAAAGGAAAGACTTGGGGTTTATAAATATTTTTGAATAGAGAATTTTAAGTCAAAGTTCATCTCTATTGAGACTAGAAAAACAATTTGCAAAAGCAAAACTCGCCTCATAGTGAAATTTTGAGGTATACATGGGGTTTATGCTTTTGGAAGTCAGGGAGTAAAGAAGAGTCAATATCAATTGTCAACATGTCCATTGCTTATACAATGTTATAAATGAAGGAGTTAATTAACCCCTTACAAAAGTGTCCCTGGTCTTAGTGGACGGGATTTGAAATATCAAATGCTTTCTGTACCAAAAGTCTGATCCATCTGTTACATACCAACAGTACAATCCGTACTTGTACCGAAGTATAACCCATCTATTAAGTAACTACACCTTAACTTTCAGAGCATCATCAGAAACAAAGCTGAAAAGACCTGAGGGTCAAGATAGTCCTTAACTTTTGAAATGTTTTTGTAACTAAAAGAATCTTTTTCAGTTCTAAAGGATTTTTCTTTCAACTCACTGTTTGTTTCTTCCCTTCCTATAGTCTTAACCATTTTTAATTTAGACTCAATCTCTTAAAGTTCTTGTTTTGTGGTTCTGTTTTTTCAGTGCTAAGTTTCCTTCTCAGCAAAAAGTGTAATCTCACTTTCTGCTTGTGCTTTTTGAGGTCTTTCAGACAGCCAAGTAAGGTCTACCTGTCCCTCCACAGGTGGGTACTGGTGCTTGATTCACATTCTTAGCCCCCAAATTCTCATTCAGAGTCCCTCCAACTATAGGAGCATCTTTCTTGCATTTAGATATGATTTCTTGTTTCTTATACCACATGCAGTGATTCTAAATAATCTGGTATAATAAATCATCCTTATTTTGCATTAGTAATTCCTAGAAATTGGGTTGGTTTTAGGAAACCATCTGTGTAACTCAGATACAGTGAATCTTGAAACAGAAAAATGAATCTTACCACCCGGAAATGATCACTATTAGTATATTGATCGTGTTTTCTCCTAGTCTTTTTTGTATACATTGAATTGCCTATTTTTGTTTAGAAAAAGGGCTTTAGAAGAGACATGATGTAAAATCAATGATACGAGTATTTTTCCAACTAATATCCTGCCTAATTTATAATATCCCTTGAAAATAAGATATTTAATTAGCAAACACATTTATAAATAGAAATTATTTTCAAATATTTCAAAAGAAAACAGTGTGAGGACAACAGGTTACTAATGGAATCGCCTTAGAGATGAACCTGGATGCTAGACTTACTTAGTATTTTAATAAATGATTTGGAAGTTAGAGTGCATAGTGGAATCTCTGCGTTTGCACATTATACTAGCTATTCTTGTGGATACATTATAGGAAGATCTCACCATACTCTTAGAGTAAGCAGAAAAGTGACCGATGATCTTCAATAAAAATGCATTTTAGGGGAAAAGATGTCCTGAGCTGTAGTTTATAATATGGTGGTTTGGAACTATCACTTACGAAAGAGCCAAGAAGAGCAGTTTTACTCCACTGTTCAAGAATATGATTTTAGGCAAGAAAGCCAACAAAATACTTGTCGTTATTCATTTGTTAAACAAATAATAGTTGAATCCCCTTACATAACCGTAAACACCATGCTAGAATCTGAAGCTGTAGGGTTAAAAAAATAATAATAATTTCTGGCTCATTTCTAGCAGCTAGATTGCTAAATTCTTATCCCTCCCTCTCTCCTTTTTATCCCATTGGGAAGATCTGCTCCTTAGCACTTCTAGAGGAAACAGAATTTCCAAACTCTCCCTGATGCCAATATCTATGCTGTCAATATGGCCCACCTGTAATGCCTGGGAAGTGCTGTCCATAAGCCAACGCTGCTGCTTTGCTTTAATTCATTAAGAAACGTTTTCTTACTTATGAAAAATGATCACTATGAAGAAGTAACTATGAAGAATGCTTTTTAATAATTATGAAACAATGTATATCTCATTCTACCTATTTTAATAGGTCTTCTTTTCATTTCTCACTGTTAATAATAATCTGGCAGACAGTTTGGTAGCTCAATAAGTTACACGTCCAGATATTTTTAAAAAGGGATATTGACAGCATTCTAGAATCTGTTTTGATACAGAATATTTTAATTTGGATGGAAAAATAACAATGACAAGTTTCTTTCTTTTTTATAGGTCATACTGTCAAAGAACATTCTAACACGCTGAAAACAGAAACTGGTCTATTAAAATAGAATTAATGACAAGAGGAAGTATAAAGTAAAATTATAACACAACAGCTGTCTGAATCTAGGTGGAGTGCAGAGAGCTCTCCTTTGAGGGCTGTGTGCTTGGGGTCCTAGCCTTTTATGTTTCTGAATGAAGGGGGAGTGGAGAAGAGGTGGAATGCATCTGGGGCAGAAGCTTTACCACCATTAACTTTGTATCTATGAGTCCCGCTGGAATTGCAAAATATGGTCGTACTTACAGTCTTAATCTCAACAAAATTCCCTAAACCCAAGTAATTTTAATTCACAACCATTAAAGAAAACCAATGAAAGCCATTTGATAGGGCATTGAATGCTGTTTTGCTAGAAATTCTGTCAGAGCAGGTGGTTGTCTGTCTTCTTAACCTTACATCCCCAGTGCCTGGTACATGATAGGAGTTCAGTTAGTACTTGTTTATCTATCAAACACTTACATACTACCATGTCCCAGACACTGTTCTAAATGCTTTTCAAATATTAACTACTTAACCCTTATAGCAAACTATGAGATATGCATCCCCATAAAGGTGAGGGAACTTAAATATCAGAGAGTTGAGTAATTTGCTCAAGATCACACAACTTGTAAGCAGTGGAGATGCTGGCATTCAAACCCAGGCAGTCTGGCTTCACAGTCCATGCTTTTAACTACTCAACTATGCCTCAGTGGATTGAATATAATTTGGGGAGAGCCACTGATTCATATTCTATACTCCATACTTATATTTTTAAGCATGTATCCAATTATTTCTCTCTCCTGCCTGCCCTCCTATATAACAAAGGGCTTATACTTAGCATGTCATTTAAGACTTACCTTATTTTCCACTTTATTTCTCTGCACTTCCCCTATGGCTAGAGCACATGAAGCATAAAATATCCCAGTGGCCTGAACAGGTTATTTGTTTTTATATTTCAATGATATTGACTTCCCTTTGCCCAACCCCAGCTCTACAGATCTGTCCAGGCCAGATTGAATGTCATCTGTTCTGTGACGTTTGTAGGGAGTTGTTTAATTTGTGTATATGACTCAGAGACTAGCACCATGTTTGGTACAACACCATGATGGTTACAGTCATTAAAGTGTGCACCGAATAGCTCCTGTAGGGCTTCACATGTGTCTTTGTAGGTGTCTTTACACACACCTTCCCACACATCTGTCTATGGCATTCCCGTAGTCTACGAAGTGAATGGTGACTCCTGGGTTTGGGCAGTGCAGACTGGCACAACAGTACAGGGCATTCCTGCTGGTAAGTAGTAGGGACTCAGTAAGGTTTTACAGAATAAGTTAGGCACTTATTTGCTTTCACAAGGCCAGAGAGTATCCAGTCTGGCTCTTTCTATTAGTTGTCTGGAAAGTATTGACCATTCATTCTATTTCTAGATTTAAGTTTCTAAATTCATATCTCTGTCCACAAAACTTTATTTGGTAGAAAAATTGAAGTGATTGCAACTGAATGCCAAGCTATATCTTTGGATACCTTTGATTTTTCACAATACACAAATTCCCAGTGTTGGAACCTGCTTGAAAGAAAAGCTTTTTGATCTTTTTACCTATTTTTTGCACCATGTGCTCTGATGAGAAAGAAGGGATGGGCCTCAGAGTTTGGCCCTTTCACCCAGGATGATTGAAGTCAATTCCTTGATCAACATGACAAGCAGAGAAAAAGGGAAGGAAGGCAGTGATTCCCAGCAGCGTCTCAAACACAATTCTGAAACTGAACCGGGCCTCTCAAAGCCCCAGCACCGGAATGAGGGGCATGGAAAGATCTGGCATGGATAGTTGCAGTAGTTCTCATTTGTGTAGTGACTTCTACCTGTTAGAATTGTTGATGTTGCTAATATATATGTTTTCTTTTATCATTTTAATTGACAATTCATATTCAATAGCAACTCTAAAGAGCTTATTAAACATGTATTTTTAATGTGCTCTAAGTGCATATATATGCACACATTTATGCATACAGATGTATCCATATGTTCAATATTTCTGTTGTAATTTTTCAGCGACTTCAAATCTTCTGTATGTTTATCATGGACTAAGTTTATCAGATTTATCTAATTTGATATTTTTAGTAACTTAAAAAAATGATGTGGAGAAAAATAGTATTCAAATTATTGAGAGAGACTGTTCATTAATAGAGGTTTTGATATGTGGCCAGGAAAATATTTATTAATTAAGCAAGAAACATCCAGTAGGATTAAATCATAATTCATTGCTACTTCAGTTGAGAAAACTACCACTGACTGGCAGAATTCGTGGAGGTGCTAATCTCTCTTCCATTTTTATTTTTTCTCCCTGCTCAGAGAGTAATTAACCATTAGGAAAGAGAGGAAACCTATACAGTTTGTTTACCAATAAAATATCCTTAAGCGTGGGAAGTAGTGGATTCATTTAAGTAGCAGAAGAAATCAGTCTTCTTCCAGAAAAATTAAATAAAATATGATTCAGATTTGTGACATTTCAGTCTGTGGCTATAATGTCATAAATAAGGGAAGAATAATTTTCTAGAAAGAAGGGAGAGGCATAATTGAACAGAAAAAACAATTTAAGGTTATTTCCCCATATATGAATCTAGTTTTTTAAAAAGCAGTGGTAAAATGTACAAATCCTGCAAAACATTCTTTCAAATAATTCTCTACATCTTTTCAGTTAACTTTTGCGTTGAGAAAAAAGACTAATAACATTAGTATCTCACTTTAAATTTTCTTTACAGATCTTTATGAAAATAATGTTTGAAACATAAGTCTATTAGGAAAGAATATTTTACATTGTTTTTCTAAGCCTCTTTAAAAAATTTCCGTAAATGTCATTTTTGAATACTGATATGGAATTTTTTTTTAAGAAGCTAGTTCAAGGAAAATTGAGTTTTCAAACTTGTTAGTTTTGTTAGGGTCTTTAGTGACTCTCACCTTTCAGTCTTGTCCTTGAGGAGTTTTACCTGTTCAGAGCATGGTCTCCAGACAGGAGAGGCAGTATGGCCTGGTGGTTACTGTGAACTGGGCCTAGACACCACAGCTGAGCTCGTCAAGAGCAGAAATGATTAGAACGCTCAGAGGAACAAACACTCCTGAAGGCCAGAAACCTTATTCTTCATAAAATGGCCAGTTTAACAATTTATAAAACAATTTACTTGAGAAGTAAAACTAAATATCAATAAATAGGGGTTTTTATGATCACTTTTATCCACAATCCCTTTATCTTTATGTTGTAGTGTATAAGATGTAATAAGAAAGCATCAGACAAAATATTAAAAGAACAAAAAATATTAGCATTATAACCTCAAGTACACAAAAATATATATGCATTTATATTTCTTTGTATTTTCCAATAAGGTAGTAAACAGCATACATTCTAATAAGAGAATAGAAACCTTTCTTAGTATCTTTGGAACCTTTAAAGAACGACGTTTTTGTTTTGTTTTGTTAAGCAGACTTCCCAGCTTCTCAATGAAGTTTCCTTTGAAGAGCATAATGATAAATAATGGAGCCATTTCAATTGTTACAATGCCAAAAGGTATTGTCTGAGTTTTTGTGTTCATCGTGACTTGTGAAATTCAGCTGTGTCCTTGGTCCTAGCTAGCCAGAGGAGGGAAAAAGCAAAGCCACTCCATTGTGGCTCTTCTCTGGAGTGAATAATGCTTGTTAGTCTGATAACTGCTTGCATCCCGTTCTGGCTGATGAGTGGAAAAGTTACCGGCACGTCTCAGTCCGAATCAGTGTAATCCAGACGTATTCTAGCAGATCTTTCTGGTAAGCATAGCTCTTTTTAATGTATTGTTTGAATGAAGTCTTTGAAGACTTAAATTGCTCTTGTCTTTCTTACTTACACATCTGCAGAGGGATCATACAATACACTAGGAGTTTCTTACTTTTATTAAGTTGGGTTTAGTCTTGGTCTATAAATTATATATAAGTAAGCCTGAAGTCTCCGTTGATAGAAAGTTCTGTCCTTTGGTAGTCTAATGCATGAAACTAGTAATTTCACACCTCTTATGCTACAGTTATACTTAATTTTAGTAAGTGTTTTGGTTGCTTTCATAATCAAAATATGAATAATTTTTCCTGTCGTAAATAATTATATCAATTTTAATGTCAAAGAAGAAAATGCTTGACTGTATTCCTATATTGTTAGGACCAAATACCATTTCACTTCCAAGTTTTTTATTGAGGAATTTGCTGCACTGGAAAAAGTTTTTGAGTGAGCTATCATAAAGCATAAAATGAATTTAGAGCCTATGAATGACAAATAGGATTTATCAAGCAGCAAAAAGTAAATTGGTACATTTAAAAGTTAATGGTATTTTGGAGTACCAAATTACAGTGGGGAGATGACAGAAATATTTTGCAATTCCAAAAAGCACCCTAAAGACTTGAAGTGTTTAACGAACCATATCATGTGGTATTATAATATTGGTTTACATTCCTTTTGGACTGTGATTGCATTAACTTATGTTTTCCAGAGGTGGGTATTTTTGAAAGGCGGCTGTTTATTAATGTTTTGTCATTTTCTTCATAAAGCTCAGTAATGGGCTGTAGCTGGCTAATTTAATCCATAAAGCACTTTCATATTCTCTTGCAGGTTTTAAACAGAAGTCAGATTGCTTTGTTACGTTTAGGTATGGAACAAAGGCATTATGTCATTCTGTTTGTATATATCCCTCTGAGCTCCAATAGTTAAAAAAAAGAAAGTAGTACTTAATTCCTTTCTCTCTCTGCTAAGCAATAGGTATACGACCTCCAAAGAAAACAAACAAAAATTGTCATGCCTTTAGAAAACAAAAAGCAAAAACCAGGGCAGTATATGACAGCCTGGTAACCTATCCTGTTGAAAGTGATACTTTCTCTCTCAGACTTTTTTATCGCTTCAACCCTTGCTTGTGTTGTAGCCTGTTCTGATCTCACAGAAGTGAATTTAATTTTAAAACTCTGTTATTAATGTTGTGAAACATTCACACCTCTAATTCTTTAGGCAGATATTGGAAACCTAGTTTTGCGCTGGCTTTTCACGATCCTCGGGACGTGGAAGAAGCTGCCGTGTGGTAGGACGAGATGATGTTTGAGGGGAAATCGGTGGAGTGTTAGGAAGCAGGCCTGGCAGGATAAGGGAATCGTTTTAGATTAAAAAATTGGGTGTTTGTTTGCACTTTCTTACATGATGACTCGAAGATGGCATAATCATAACTGAATTGCGACAACATGGGAGCCTGCAGGCTTATTTTTACTGCAGGCCTGTTGGCAGCTCTGTCTGATTGTTCATTGTTTCTACTCATTTTTAATCTTTCCTCAATTTCACCACTGATGAATTGGAATGAAGTAGGTGAATTTTGTTTCATGATATTTTTGGAGAATGTACAAATTTAAAAAGTAATTTGAGAGGATCTGGATGTCTTCTAGAACTCATCTGTTTGGAAACAGCGTAGCTGCTGAGGAGCCAAAATGTACCTTTAAAAGAAGTTCTCTTTGGGTCTCAAAATTATGTTCTAGAGACGTTTCTCTAAATTTGTTTTCATATTGTCAATGGTTTCAATGTATCCATGTTTGTATGGAATATGACATAGGGGCAAATGTTCATAGATAGCATCGTAATTTTGAGTTGTGTGATGGTGACAGGGGATTCTATTTGTTTTACGGAATTATCCCTGAGATTCTATTTGTTTTACAAATTAACATACTGAATAAAGAAATTTTCTGCATTTCATGTGTTAGGACCTCAGGTCATACAATAAAATAAAAATATTCCAAGACTGTAATCTGTAACCTAATTTTATACCTTCTTAGGATACTCAACTCCAGATAATCTTAGTTAAAAAGTCACAGAATGGGGAAGAGGGAGGGGAGGACAAAAGGGGGAAAGGGGACACGTGTACGGTGATGGATGGAAACTGGACTTTCGGTGGTGAGTGCAACGCAGTCTATACAGAAGCTGAAATATAATGATGTACCCTTGCAATTTATGTAAGGTTATAACCAATGTGACCTCAAAAGAAAAAGTCAGGGAGTAACATAGAGAATTGAAATCCAGAAAGGCGGTTTTCACATCAACTTAACTAAGAGTCTTAACCGAGGCAGCTAACAATCAGCCCAAATGACTAATTTGATTTTCTACTTCTCTTTCTTTCCTTAATCAGAATTCTGATAGAGGGATTAATTAGCAATAAAGCAACATGAGGAAGAAGGAAAGAAAATGAGGGCATAGATAATCCACAAACTATATATAATCATCTCTGCGTAATCAAAAGTTAACTGTCATTAGCATGACATTTGCTTTTAAAGCCAAGCAGAAAATTATGATTTTTGGCACTAACATAGTCTTTAATTATAGCACAGTACCCTTCTTTCCTTGTGTTAGTTCAGATAGCTATAAATTATATTAGTCTAGGGCTTTTGTGTCATTTCCTTTCCTTTTCCATGATTTATATAGTCAGAATACTGACCTATAATTAAGTGTACTTGAGAATGGTCTCCGGTTAATTAAATGCTGTGGAGTGTGTAGGGTGTGCTTTGCCAAAATTCCAAGGGAAAAGGCCATCCCTGGGTTAAATGTCTGTGAGGAGCCTAGATAAGTCTTCAGTGCTCGTCTTCCATGACTGTTGAAGCTGTCAGGAGAAGTAAAAATGAATCTTTCTGGACTATTGTCTGTGAAAGAATGTAAGATTCATCTTTTTGTATAATTTAAGGATATCGCTTCAAAAAGTAATTGTCTCATTGGAGGCATGCCCCGGTTTTTAATAACTGGTAAAACAGATAAATCATATGGAAACAAAAATTAAATTCTTGTCTTCCTTCCTTTCTTTATTTTTGCCCTTTTATCTTCCCCATTAGAATTCTCTGTTCTCGGCCAGAAACAACTAGTCACCACTCAGTTTGATTCACTATATGTTTGAGAATCCACTTCTATGTGCAGTGCAGTCAGGTGGAGAGAGGCTATCAACACAAGCAGCTCTCTTGTCCAAAGAGCCTACCCAGGTGCCACAACTTGGTCTGACTCCGAGGGTAAGTTGAGACTCTGTCCCACTTTATCCTATTTTCCTCCTTACTACTCTCCCCTAACAGCACCTCCCCACCCAATGGACATATGCTCCAGATGATATGGAACTTGTTTCCATTCCAAGATGGATCCCAAGGTAAATCATTGAACCAACTAAAGAGGAAGGAAGGAAGGGAGAGAAGGGAGAAAGGAAGGAGGGATTAATGTAGAGGATGAGGAAGACTCTCATTCCTTTGTGGTTTGATGTAGAAAGGAAAATCTGGAACTGTCCCAGGGGCTGCATCAACCCATTTATTAAGACTATTGCTCACTGCAGTTGGGTCATCTGTATACAGCAGAGGATATACACTGGCAGCCAAGTGAAGGGAGTTGGGACTACGGGTGTTTTATTTGGCATTAATAGATATTTTAAAAAATTGATCCAGTGTTTTAAAAACTAAGAGACTTCAATCCCAATCCAGATTTCTGGCTTCTTTTGAAAAATCGGAAGCTTGGCAACACTCATCTGTGTTCTCTAAACTAAACCTGAGCAGATGGGAGATGACAAGAGTGGCCACATTTACTTATGATCTGCCTAAACTGTCACAAACTGCCTGGCCCCTGTGTGGACTGCAGTTTGCATCCTCTCTCCTCCTCTTTCCCCTCACACTGTACACATACACAGTTAATGACTTGCCAGTTAGTGGTTATGTTTTGAAGGGAGAGAAAGGGAACTTGAGAGGTGATCACATTAACCTTGGATGGGCCAATATTAAGATGAGGGTAGGGAGAGTGGCAAGGAAGGCTTCCAGGTGTTGAGTGGAACTGTATCAAATCGACACTTTATAATTCAAAAACAATCAGATATTGGCAATTTCATATCTACAATCCACCCTCCCCCGCCTTTTAAAAATTTCCACTTAGAGTTTTCATTGCCCCATGAGATTTGTTAGAGAACGCTATATTTTTCTTTAGACCCCTAGAACTTCAGTGTCTCATGCTCCCGTTTTAGGGAACTGACCCCCTTGTTCTACCATAGATTTATTTTTTATTTTTAACCCAGTAGATACTGTTTCGCTCCAATTCAAAAAAAAAAAAAAAAAGTAATAATTTACAGACAGACTCACTACCTTGTGATGCTTAGTTTCAATAACTCTGAACCCAGAAAGATTATTATATATACTCCTTGTGGTAAAATATATATAACATAAAATTTACCATTTTAACCGTTTTTAGGTGTACAGTTGAGTAGCATTAAGTACATTCACAATGTTGTGCAACCATCACCACTATCAATTTCCAGAACTTTTCTATCATCCCAAATAAATTCTGTACCAATTAAATAATTATTCCCCATTCTCCCCTTCCCCAGCCCCTGGTAGCCTCCATTCTACTTTCTATCTCTATGAATTTGCTTGTTCTAGGTACCTCATACAAGTGGAATCATACAATATTTTTCCTTTTGTGCCTGGCTTATTTTGCTTAGCATAATGTTTTCAGGGCATGTATCAAAATTTTATTTCTTTTTGAGGATGAATAATATTCCATTGTATGTATATATCACATTTTGTTCATCCATTTATCTGTTGATGGACATATTTGGTTTCAATTCTTTGGGGTATATACCTAGAAATGGAATTGCTGGATCATATGTTAATTCTATGTTTAGCTGTTTGAGGAAGTGCCACACTGTTACATAGTTTTAGAAAGGGGACAAATGCAAACTGCCTTAAGCAGTCCTTTTAACTCCAGGTGCTGACTCACCTTTATGTTACAATAAAGCCAGGCTCTTCTTTCTTTTGCCATAGAAAATATTTATTGAATCAGAGAAAAGGCAAATTCTTCCTAGATATTCTAATCAAAGACAGATTTATCAGGTCAAATTTTGATCAATACTATTTCCATTTTTCAAGCCCATCTGCATCACTTTTTGGTTTCAGATTAACTGTTCCGATAGTGATTTTTAAAATTTAAATTCTGCTATGAAAAGCATCACAGCTGATGAGCCTATTGTTTGCAAAACTAACAAGGTTACCTCCTTTGAGCTCCCATCCTTCTAATGCTGGAAGTTAATTTGTTAGCACATTAAAACACGTGCTACAAAAATGCCTTTATGTAATCATACATGAACACATGTATCTTGAGAATGATATTGATACACAGGCACACAGAAACTGAGGAATAAGTTACACAATACAGTCAATACACACAAATAAGTTTGTGCCATACTTTTCCTTATAAGCAAATGCCACTCATTTAGATAAATTTTATGATTCTCATCAAAACAATTTTCTCACTCATTTAAGTACACTTTGATGTTTTTATGTAAATAAGCCCTGAGGATGGTTGTGTAGAGTGAAAGTGAGCTCTGAAACCCTTCACTATTGACTTCAGTAGAAAAAAAAGTCATTGTTGGATATAATCATGACATCTCCTTTAAATGGTGGCAGTGGTCTGTATCTGCAATCAAAGGTGTAGGGCATCGTTTCATCTTTTCATAGTACAAAAGGAGTTTCATTTGACAATTTCATACCAAATAGTCCTTTCTATTCAGCCATGGAAATAATAGGAGCAGCTCAGTGGGTGGGAATTTCTTCATTGGCTCAAAAATGTCTCAGGACTAAGATACAGGTTTGTGATGTTGACAGTTTAGAGAGGAGATTCAATGTGGAAAAGGAAGAGCTGTATGTTTTCTTTAAAGATCTAAATTAATTCCATTTCCTCCCTCTTTTTACTGTAGGATAAGCAGATAGGAAGAACTTTATACCATTTTACTATTCAACATGATCATTCAGGTGAACTACCTGGCTAAGCAACAATTCAGATTTTCTCTCGATCTAATTCCTTTTGTATGTTTTTTGCTTGTCCTACATCTCTATGGCAACACCCCCCGGGCACCCTCCTTTAGCTGGACCAAATCGAGTTCATGTCCATGAGTGTTCCCACCCTAACCAACCAATCTAACTTATCACATACTGGGGGAAAGGCATGAACCATAGGAGTTCATTCT
This sequence comes from Equus przewalskii, assembly GCF_037783145.1. Classification (NCBI taxonomy): domain Eukaryota; kingdom Metazoa; phylum Chordata; class Mammalia; order Perissodactyla; family Equidae; genus Equus; species Equus przewalskii. Next base: position 59,679,088 of record NC_091845.1, on the reverse strand, counting down.
GCCACTTGACAGCAATGAGACGTGGGGAAAGCACGGACTCTGGAGTTACAGGGCTCTGGGTTTGGGGTCTGATTCTATTCCTTACTGACTCTGTCAACTTGAGAAGTCAGCTAACTTCCTCGAACGTTAAGTTTCCTCATCTGGTATGTTCTTGGTGGGAAATATAGGAATTTAAGGAGAAAATGAGAATTAGGACCCAGGGAGAGAAGAAGGTCAGGGAGGAATTATATGAGATGGAGTTGCCCAAGGTACTTTTAAGAGCAAGTCCAGGCAGCATTAAATTTTAAGTAGTTTATTATCTCATGCTGTAATGGAATCCTCTTTCCGTTACTAACAGCTTGTAGAAAAAGGAAATTCTTTCCAATATTTTAGAATGAGGATGAGTTAAAGGGGGTTCCACTCCTGAACAGTAGAGCCTGCAGAGAGAAAAGAACATTCATAGGTGAAGGACATAGGGTGGATTGGGAAGTCATCAGAAACAGAAAGCTAAAGTAAGTGATTATTAGGGGAAATGCAGCCTTCCTGAGCATTTTTGGAGATATTGGGCTAACAACGGATTGCCAATTTTTTTTTTTTTTGAGGAAGATTAGCCCTGAGCTAACATCTGCCAATCCTCCTCTTTTTGCTGAGGAAGACTGGCCCTGAGCTCACATCAGTGTCTATCTTCCCTGACTTTATATGTGGGATGCCTACCACAGCGTGGCTTGCCAAGCGGTGCCATGTCCGCACCCGGGATCTGAAGCGGAACGCGTGCATCCAATTGCTGCGCCACCGGCCCAGCCCCAGCCAAATTTTATTATATCAAAAGATATTTTCCAAAAAGATTCTTTTTTGAAAAGGATATTTTAATGCAAAATAGGCAATAAACATTCATAGAATAAAAGAAAGTATTTAAAGTGAATAAATATAGCTTTATGAAAACTTCACTACGTTGTCCCTATCTTTGCCTCATTTCCTGTGGACTGCTGAGCACTTCATTCCTGGACCAGCATTTGAGAATCCTGAATCTAGATTCCAATTCCTTCTTTTAAAGCTGAGGAGACTGATATTTACATAAAGTAGCTGGCCAAGTTACATGATCGGGAGGCCCCAACCTTAGGACTAATTCCGGGTTTTGGATTTGTGGTTCTCTTTGTGTCTCATCAAACTTTCCCCCGGGGGGAAAAGGGTGGCCAATCAGGATCCCACGCTGAAGAATTTAGGTTGTTTTCCCAAAGGAAAGACAAAGGTTCCACAGCTCAGGAATGATTTGGCCATATTGATGTGGAAGCTTTCTTAGATTTTTGGGTCCTAGTCCCTTGTTTTATAGATGTTTTTATTTAAGTTTAGAAGAGCAATATTCAAGATCACACAGCTATTTTGTGGTAAAAACAAGATTGAGATTGAACCCAGTTTTCATGACTCCCAGTTCATCTAGACGTTTATCCTTTCTGACACCTCCTAGGTGCCACCATTGCACTAGGTGCTGAGAAATCATAAGCCGAACACTTCTGTGGCTATGTTCGTAATTGCTGGGACTGGGAAGATACCATCCAGAAAGTAATAATTATTGGTGTATCAAGCCTTAAATTTGAAATGGACCTCAGGGTTTATTTACTCTAATTCATATTTGAGATAACGAGGCCCTAATCTAATGTAGTAGGTTGGGATGAACCAACAGATATGAGTAATTTGGATGTTAAGAGTCAAGAAGGCTTGATGGCTAATTAACCACGGAGGCCGAAAGATAGAGAAGTCAAAGATACATACGGAATTAACTTGGGAGCAGAATAGCGTAGTAATTAAAAGCATAGACTTTGGAGTTCTCTGCCCTTACCACCTAAGGGACCTAGGTCAGATGGTGTGACCTCAGTTTATTCATTTGTGAAATCAAGATAATTTCAATTTTAGGGGTTTGTGAGGTTCAAGTGGTATTATTTGTTTAATGTGCATTACATTGCTTGGGACATAGTAAGTACACAGTGAGTATTATCACCAAGAGCGTTAGTGGTATTGATTTATGAGAAAAAAAAATTGTGGTATGTTGGTTCAGGGGAATTCTTTATCCATCAACTATGGATTTGATTTTTGATTTATGAAACCTCTAGGACCTGGCTCCATCAATTGGCCTTTTTATTTCTTTTATCCTCCATGTATCTCAAAGTTTTCCAATTGAAAAAAGTTTAGGGGAACAACCATAGATTCTGGCAACCAAGTTCTGGAAAGGCCAACATATGGAACAAGGATTCAATGAAAGATGAGTAGGAATCTTCTACTGCAATCCAGGGAAAAAGTAGTCACTGTAGATTTTACAGTGTTGACTATAAATACTTAGTGAATGATATCAAGAGGGTTTCTTGACTTGGATACCTAAATCAGACCACGCAGAGAAAATTCTGTTGGGGTAATCTTAGTGGTTAGCACCAGTTTGTAAAATACTTCTGAGTTTAGGAGGAGAGATAGTAACCAAAAGCATCACATAAAACAAACTTCTATTTCCTTTTATTGCACTTGGTGAAGGTTATTAAGAATGTAATTCTTTCTGCTTGCTATGTGATTAGCAGCCAAACCTTTTGGGGGTAAATTTCCATTGCTACGCTCTTGTTATCACAAGTGGAATTTACATGCCTAATTCTCTTCCCTCCATATTGAATCCATACCCCTTTAGGTCTAACGGCATGCTAAAAATGATTCCAAATCTCCAATGTTGATTGTGGGCCATATGTTAGCACTAATTATATAAATGAGACTTGGTAGAAATGTGACATGCTAAGCATTCTGAGCTTAAGGAATTATCTAAATGAATTCTAGCTTGAGTTAGTGCTAGCAGAGGCAAGGAAATGCGGGTGCAGGTTTTGAGCAGATGTTAACAGGTCTGCATGCCTCTTCATTATCTTTATTTGTCTAACTATAAGGACTGCTGATGGAACATTGTGTCAGAATATTTTAAGGTGCCATTTTCCTGAAAATTGCATTTTGCACCTACAGATGGATCCATTTTCTGAATAAGCAGAATGGAATGACAGAATTTCAAAGGCTAGGATCTGCAGTCCTGCAGTGAGTTTGAAAACTTAGCGTTCATTGGGGTCAATTGCCATGGTCATTATGGCATGCAGATGGAGACTTCTAGAAGGACGTTTCATTTCAATATCAAGCATTCCTGAAATTTAATTTTGAAAATGAAATGAGAAGGGAGAAGAAGAATGGTTCTGATTCAAAGCAGAAGTGAATAACAATATTGTGACTATCTAACCCTTTCTCTCTGTATATAACAATTAAGGAAGATAGTGCAATGGTATATATACTGATTGAAGTGGTGAGGGGAGCTTTGAGACCCTAATTGTGATAAGATGGAACTCCGGCTTATCTCCTTTGCCTGGAAATCATGAAGTCTTGCACATGTCAATAACTGCCTGGTTCAGAGCCCATGGTTGACTAACTTATGTCCTTATTTCTCTCACTCACAGACTTGTTTATTGTATTGTATTATATTGTAGTTTAAAAGTGGCCAAAAAAACAGCTGTTTGGCAACAGTCCCCCATCAATAAGCATATTTGGAGCATCTCCTCTAGCATGGTACTTGTATCCCACTGTCCTGTCTTCTCATATGTTCTTTGCAGACTTTGATCCCCTTAAGGATGTAAATGCTGCCTTTTCTTTCTGAGTCCTCAGCCCAAAGTCCAGTGTTTGACATGTAATAACTATGTGCTGAATGAATGTTGCTGAAATCAGAACTAGCTAACATTTATTGAGGACTTACTTTGTAGTAAATATTTGACTAGTATTCTCATTTAATCCCTACTAATGTGTCCCTAGACTGTGGTTTTTCTTGTGGTTTTGCAGACAAGGAAACTAAGGCTAAGGGAGATGAAACAGCTTGCCTAAAAGTCACACAAATAAAAATGATAGAGATGGAATTAGAAACTAGGAATATCTGAACCTGTGTCTGTCACTTGGTCTTTTAAGGTATGGACTCTATCTTTTAGATACTCGTGTGCTAAGTTGCTTGTCCTCAAATCTGGGGCTCTGGGTATATTCTTGAGGGTTGGTGAGTTTCTTTGGGTGAGTTGTTCTGTATTCTGTTTATTTTTATTGCAGTGGTAATCTAAGTAGAATGACTTTGAGTATATTCTTGATCATCTGGATGACCATATTGTGATGGTCTTTACTATCACATTAGTGCCAACTAGTTTTACTTTAATTGTAGAACATTATTCAGGGAGGAACAGAGGCAGACTAAATGTGGAGATAATATAATGTGTCTGTGCCAATGAAGGCTCAGTAACATTAAAGGTTTTGGAGTGGTTCAAATAGAGAACTGGAGTGGAAGAAATTAATTTCCACAGAGCATAAAGCAGTGGTGATGTGACAACACCATAGAAACTGTGCCATTCCTGTTCAGCCACATTCACATGGAGAACAGTGACATAGTTTCAATAAATGAATATTATCCATCTTTTTGAAGATACGTGGTTAATTTCTTTTATAATCTTATGTGTTTGTTTTTCTTTGTAAATTTCTTTTGGTTTTATGGCTATAGAGCACTTCAGGCATAAGGAGTTTACAATTTCATGTTTGTATATATTTATGTAATAATAAAATGAATCTGTGAAGATTGGAGGGGGAGCCATAATTTTCTTTTGTTTTTCTTTCAAAGGGATCTGTATACTCTTTCAGGTGAGAGTGCCTACACCAGCCTTTGGGCATCATATGATCCCCAGGGATTGATCAAGATAACAGTAGGAGGTGTTCACGTGAGCCCCCCCACACACACACACACAGCTATGCACACGCGCTAATATCCATGAAATACAAGTGGTGGAAGTGGAAGTTTGGGGGCGATGGTTGATGAGCATCTCCTGGGGCCCAACTATTTAGATTTGATACATGACCAATTCCTGAAGCAGCTCTCCTTTCCCGTATGGTTTTTTCTCTGGATGTCTTGTTTATTCAATTCCTATTGTACCAAAGAAAGATGTATTCTTTGAACCAGTATATTTCCAAAATCTTATTCTTGGTGACACTCCTTTGCCAAGAATTAAAAGGGAATTTCCTTGGCATACTTGGTCACTGCCATATCTTTATGTGCTGGCCTCTAGCCACCAGCCTGCAAATTTGAACAGAGATGTATTTCTTGTTCTCCTTGACACCTTCCACAATTCCCTGCAGCTTCACTTCTGTCTGAAGTCAGCCAGGCGGCCATGGGGCTTAGGAATGGGAAGCAATGGGACCAGTTTATAGTAGCTAATATTCTGCTTTCAAACTGACACTAATTCATCCTCGGAAGTTTATCTGCCACTGTTCTCTGGAACTCACAGACTCTAATGTCTCAAGCCATCCTGAGAACCCTATAATGTATTACTTAAGCGTGGTTGTAATTCATGTAATTCAAGCATGGTCGTATAGTTAGTGGACAATATCTTTGCCAGAGTTGAATGTTGTTTTTACTAAAACTCAGCCAGTTCAGAGTGATAATTACATAACCTAAACTATTGCCTTTATAAACTAAGAGGGAGTGGAAAATTGGAGACAGTCAGCACATAGTGAAGAGTAAGTACTGTGCTTTGTTTGCAGAATGTTATCGCAAATAAGGTTACCAAGCTAACTCGAATGCAAATGTTTCTACTATATTACATTGTATGCAATCGTGGATAAACCTGGAGTTCTGAAAAAGTGACACATTAATAATGCCCAGGCTCACGGGAAAATAGTATTAGAACAGACCACTCAAAAGATCAGCAACTTTGTAGTCTCAGCATGAATAAACCTAATTAAAAATTACTAATGCCATTGAAAAGACAGGCTAAATTCCTCAGAAAGAAGTGCTTTGCATATATGGAACTTTACCTTTTTAAAAAAATGAAAGTAACTTGATGGTAGGGTTGAGACTGCCGAGTTATGGAGCTCAGATCAAATGGGAAGAACCGTATGATTACCTTTCCAAGACAAGGCATGTGGCCAAATTAAACCAAGAGGAGAAACATGGGTGACTTGTGTATAGTACAATATTCTTCCACGACTTTCTGTTCTAGAATATCTTGTGTTTAACTGCTCTTTTTCACTAAAAAATATTAATTTGCTGGGAAAAGTCATCTATGAACCTACATAACTTCTTTCTTAAGATGACGTCATTTCTCCATTTACCAATCCCATAGTGCTAATTTGTGTTATGGATGTACATTTTGTAGCAAAACAGACTGAGTTTATCAGGATATTGGAAGGATAATTCACCTGATTGACTCTTGGACATTTTTTTGTTTGAAGAGGAATATTGCTTCATATGGAGAAATAGAAAACCTGTAAATCATGAAGTCAGGCTAAGGGAGCCTCAGGCTATAAGCTGACATCTCCTCTACTCCATGGAAACATGTACATCTTTATTTATGGTATCTTTATGGCCGCAAGGAAGGCTCACATATACAGATAACTGCAGTGACAGTGGTTTGTGGCAAAGGTTCTCCACGTCGTCTGGTAGGATTAGAGTAGCATGGCTGGTTTCCCTAACCTATAAAGCATGGTCCTTAACCATAGCAATAGGTTACAAGTTATTTTTTCAAAGGGTGACTATGTAAGTAACACAGGTCCTTAGCACTACTCTTTGCTCCATCTAGAATAACAAGTGTCCACTCGATGATGTCTTTACCATAGACCAAATAAAACCCATGTGCCTCCTTCAGATCATAACTCAACACTCATCTTTCAGGCCAGCTGGCCTGAGGGGTCATGCCAGATTACTGAAGACAGTTGAAAGGGTCTTTGGGAAGGGGGCGCTGGCGCCCTCTTGGACTCAGTCTTGACACGCCCATTGGAGTAGCACCAGGCATAGGAGCAGACTTCTCTGCCCACAGTGATAGAAAGTCCAGGCAGAGGGGAGTCAGAGGGAGACAGAGAAAAATGCAGATATGACCAAAATTCTGGGTTGAAATCCTAGCTCCTCCCTTTCTAGCTGGGTGTCGTTGCTTTCTTCCTCTGCAAGGTGTGGATGACATCCAGGGTGTGGATGAATAGAAGCGGAAAAGATGTTTGTTTCTGCCCATCCTTACCACTGGGTCCCTTTATCTTAGGCTAGGTAACCTCTAGGGCTTCTTTGCTATTTGCTTAATTCAATGCTGAAAGAAAATTTAAGAGGGAAAAATACTCTCATGCTGTGATGCAGTGTTATTTAATGTCCCATCCATATAACCCCTATAATCATGGCCCCTACCTATTGCCTATGGGAAAATAGTTCTTAGTTGTCGTATCTTTAGAGCAAAGTCAAAGGATACACCTAGATCCCGCTGAAGGACTGGGATCTTCCCAGCCCTGGTTACTTTTTGGTTCATGTCATCAGCTGCCTACCAACTTGGGAAACCTCACTCCACTTCCTTCTCCTTTTCTCTTAGAACTATAGCTTTCCAATGTGAAAGCAACAGAATAACTCCCACCATAGGAGGGAAGTGGAGCTATTCCCTTCTGGCAACCTCAGGCAGCAGAGGGTTTAGCTCTCTGAGAGGGGACAGCCAGAATTCTCTCGAAGCTATGTTGCACATGGTGCCACCGAAGGGAAGTGTCACAGAACAAACACTTTTCCTAGTCACAGCTGATGTGGCCACCCCAAGAACCTCCTCTAGGATATGGAAAAAATATAATTCTTCCCCCCCAGAGCAGATTCTGCAAATAGGTGGAGCCCCAAATCACCTCAGTGGGTGAGGGTGCACAGTGAAACTGAGGATCAAATTGGATGAAAGGCAAGTTGTCAAAATGTATAGAAACTTAAGAGTTCATACAGTGATTTCACATGTTTTATGCTCTCTATAAGGACACATATTCCATTAAAAATTTTTTTTAAAGTCACTATTAAATTATAAGTAAGAATATATACTTCTTGAATCTTTTGGTTTGATCTAAAATTTATTTCAATCTTTGTAAGCATCCCTGGGATTTCCCTCTAAGCAGGACGTTACACTCTAGTCTCTGAGATAAAGTACTCTTCGATTCCAAAAGCTAGTGTATAAACTGGATGTTTTCTGAATGGACACAGGATGAAGTTGATTTGTTCCTTTAATTTTTGCTTCAGTATCCAGCAACTGGGTAGAAAATACTAGCCTAGGTTGGCACAGGTGTAGAAAACTGATTGATACAAGATTCACCAGCCAGCCATATTTTCGTACCTTTGGAACGCGCCCAAGATCAGAGGGAAGAGCAAAGGGGCAGATTGCAGCAGTTGCAACAGTGTGTAACAAAAATATTGTGCCATTGAAATGCTAATGTGGGTTGAGCATCACGTTGTAAAATTCACATTGTTAGAAGGCAAGCCTAACCACTTGAATCACGTAGACTGATTTTTATGGGAGACCTCTTATTTTATTCTTTGGGTATTTCATTTTCATCCTGTGTTTTCTTTGGAATTAATAGAGCCTCTTAAAAACTACTGTCTATAAATTTTCTCTCCTACATATGTCTCGAAACAGTTTCATTTCTTCATTTAAAACATTACAGCCATTTCAAAATGCCCTATTTTGTATTTAATTTCACCATCTCATATAAAATACATGTTCTTCACATAATTATGTAAAAATGGGTTTGCAAATGCCCTAGAGATCCATATGATGGGCACATTATAGGATTCTAAGTAATAATAATCTCCTGTTTACATGAGACCTGATTTTCATGCCAGCTTTTACACTTTAATCTACCCGGAACACGGCTTTGCTCGAATATGCTAGTTTATTCTGGTGCATGAAATGCATTTGAAATATCACAGATTAGTTTGCCTGGCAGAATGTGCAGCTACATCTGATATTTTAGAGGTGAACATAATGGAGCCAGAGATGGGAACCATTGTTGTCCTGTTTGCAATGAGCAGAGCTAAACAAAGCCCAGCAGGGTTGCTAGAGGACCTGAGGCAAAGGCAGGAGAGGAGGAAGCAGAGAAAGAAAAATACAAATTAAAAAAAAAAAAAGTAGATGATTAGGCAAAAAGAAGAAAAAAGGGATTATATTATATAAATGTAGAGGTTGAACACACCACAGACAACTAAGACAAAGGAAGCAAAGTGTAGAGCAGTCGTTTTTAAGTGTGTTCCCTGGACCATCTGCATCACCTGGAAACTTATTAGAAATGCATATACTGGGGCCCTAGCCCCATCTCCATTCTGAATCATAAATGATGGGGATCTGTCTTAACAAGCCCTCCAAGTGATTCTAACGTGCACTTCAGTTTGAGAGCTACCAGTCTGCTAGAGCGTTCTAGCAGCTTCAGTACAGTGTGCTGAGTATTTGAGATGCTATGCATGTATACAGGAGGGACACCAAGCCCAGTTGCAGGAGGGGGAGAGTCAGAGACCTGAAGGACACGTAGATGAAGAGCAGAGCACAGCTAGTAGAGATATATGGGAGTGGTTATTCCCTCCAGAGCAAATGATTTGAAAGCAGCACCTTTTCAGTGACTTCTAAGGTAACAGATGTCATGACACAGTTAAGATAGTTGAAGGAACCATGTGAAAGGCCTGGAGAGAATCTTGTCCAAGGGTGAGGTTATGTGCTTGCCCTCACCACTCAGTGATGGCAGGACGCGTCTCTTAATGTCATTGACTAGGCCATGTACAAGTTCATGGTACAGGCGAGACCTTTAGGAGGGGCAGCCAAAAGGAGGATCCAGGTGGAAGAAACAGCCTGTGCAGAGGGGGGAAAACATGGTGCCCTGGGGGACTGGGTGGGTATCAGGGCATCCAGAGCATAAAAGGATGAGGGGATCATTGCCAGAGACAAGGCCGTGTGTACAAGGCTTAGGCATCATTGGACACCCAAGGAAGAAAATGATGATATTTGGGTCTTGTGAGAATTAAGTAAGTGAAATAAAATGCTCTTTGAAGTTTTGTGATAGTAGTGTTCTGAGGGATAGAGTTTTGGGCCCCATGGTAAATAGGATCAATAATTTCTTACAATCCCCTAGTAGGTGCTTATTATGGAGCTGTGGGGCCCATCTCTGATACACTGACTCTGGAACCCCTGACTTTGATCTGGCCCAAAAGGAAGTGTCTATAGATACTTGGAAGAATGAAAATCATCTAGCCACTAGGAAACCAGCGCCATCCACCCCCAAAAGAAGCAGAAGATGCAAGAAGAGAGATGCTACTCCTTAGGGCGTTCAGTCCTCCTTTTCACGTTCTTGAAACTATTCAGGATAAACAATTTATCACTTCACCTTAGAGATCAAGCAAAGACTCATGTTGGCATTCTTTCAGAGAACAGTTTCTGAAAATTTGGATTATGGGAAACATAGTAATATATTTTTGCTGTATGTAATGCATTGTTATTAACCCTGTATTTAAGGGTGATTATCAAATTATTTTACCATCTGTTTACCAGACAGAAACAACTAATTCAGCCTTGTCCATGACTTTCCTTTTTAAAAAAGTAACATTTGCTTCTCTCAGTGGTTTAATTTAAACAATGATTAGGGAAATGTATTGTAAATAATATTTTCATTTTACGTTAATTAAATGAGTTTTTCCCAAACTCTACAGAGCTAAATGCACACACGTTTCCTGAGATTTTAAACTTGTCCTTGACCCTCTCTAGAGTTCTTTTCTAGGTTTTCCTTTTCTAAAATGCATTCTGTTCTCCGCCACTGTGCTAACTACTTACCACTACTTTGCCTTGTATGGGCTTCAAGTCAGCTCCCCACAAAGTCCCATGAGGACAAGACCGTGTGGGCTTGGCTCTCTCTCAGCCTCCTGCGTGGTGCCTGGCACGGTAGGTGCTCAATAAACATTCGTTAAACCAATTAATTGCTACTGAAACTGCTCTGTGTACCTGCTTTTTGAAGCAGTTCTGTCTCCCATTATCTCCTCGTTCCCTCTTCCCCCAGCCCCCCTAATGGATTCGTTACAAAGACATTAAACACAGTCCTCAATTTCTCTAAACTGTTTATGCAACTCATTGATTATGTTAAAAGGTAACAAAGCCCCACAGTAAAACTAATTTTTCTTTGCATCAGAAGCTGTGTAATTTAGAGACATAGCTCACAATGCTCATTAATTATGAAAGAAGGCATAGTATATCCTATTGAAACTACTCATTGTGGCAAAAAAGAAAAATCTTTTCAGTTGTTTAATGTCAAATGGACTCCATGTAGTTGTAGCCCCTTCCAGAGGGAGGCTAATGGGAAGTGTGATCGGGGGTTTAGGGGCATATAGATGCATGTAGATAAAAGAGTTCATGGGCAGGGTTTCATGAAATTTGAATGTGAAGTCGTATTATGCATCTCTTTCATTTAAATAACCTAAAATGAGTAATTCAGTCCCTAGAACATTTGATAAAAAATCCTTGGATGTTTGCCAGCAGGCACTGTGGGAGGAAGAAATGCATATTCAAAAGGAGATTAAAAAAAAAGAGAAAATTAGGAAGCAAAACCCTGAAAAAGCAATCTATACCTGATTTATTTTCTAAAGTAAATGGAAACTTCTTGGTTACAATTGCTTTAAAGGGCCAGGGCCTCACTTTGTACCACTAAGCAATGCAGTCTTCTGGAAGCACTACCTTTGAAATACCAGTGCATTTAAGAAAGGACCCAAGAACACTTTCTTTGCATTGTGTTCACCTCAGGCGACAGATCCCATGAACTGGAAGCTTGGTTCTGGAGTGTCAAAACACCTACGTGCAATGGAGATCGTTGCCATAGAGATAACTGGATGATAGATAGCTAGATGATAGATAGACGCTGAATAGATGGTAGATAAACGATCTCATGTGTCAGAAGAGGCCTTTGTGCCTAGGAAATTACAGATTTTTTTTCAAAAACAATTCTTCTGTCAAAATCAAAAATAGAACTCTCTTTGCTTTACTCCCACTCTATATGCATTCCCCTACTCTTCCAAAGCTTTTTTCTTATCACATTTGTGATGTGTTACGCCCATTCAATTCCTGCTTGACTTCTTGTCTAGGAGATTAACTTCTTCAGAGGGTTGAATGTACTACCAGTGCTAGGGGGCAAGAGGGTAGACAGCTGACCACTAAGGTTTCTTTATTGTATAGTAAGTAGGAATTTCATTTCTTCTTATTTTGTCCTTTTTTGTTCTCAGACCAGTTTTTTCCCTGTCTTTTCTTCCTTACTTTTTACTTGTTTCTCCCTTTCTTTATCCTTATTTTCCAGTCCCTTCCCCCCATCTCTTGTTCCCTTGCCTATGTCCGTCGGACCTTCCTGCCTCACTGTTTTCTGTCCCTGCTCTTTTTATGGGTGCCTCTGTGTATTTTTCTAATTCCAAATATTCTAACACATTATCAGTCCATTTGATTCTTAAAATGACAATGATCAGTTTCAGCATATAGATCTACACGTTTTATAAAATGATAGTGAGCTAACACTTTGAAAAGCTCAACTTAAAATTTGGCCTGTGCTCACTGGTCTGGATCCTAGAAAGGACTTTTTAGAATAAATAGGTAAGAATGTTGGCTCAGTGCTATTATTTCCTCTGCAGTGTAACCTCTGACAGCCTGAAAAATCAGACCCTATTTTATGGGCCATTAAATAGCAACTGAGTCCTGAATTGTGCTAGAAGCCACAGGAAATCGTGAAGAAATCAGAAGTTAAGATGTGCTCCATAGGGCAGCTGTAGAAAATCGCAGAACAAATTCAATTCTTTTACAGAGTAAAAAAAAAAAAAAAAAAAAAATCAGCGTACGGAGAGCTTGTGATTTGCCCAAAGTTTTCTAACTATGACAATTTCAAGAATCTAGCACCTGGGGGTTCTGGGATGTGATCAAGTGACTTTTTCAGCCCACCCCATTACAGAATGGTGTGTGAGAGAGAATAGAGAGTGAGAGAAGTCATAACTACTAATGTAGTGGAATTTTGGGGTCTCCTCCAAGCTGAGGGAAAGTGGAGAAAGGCAATATTTTTAAAAGAGACACTCATGTTTATTCTGAGTAAGATGGGAGAAGAGGAGGGATAATGAAGATAATTAGTAATGTGTCTGGATCTCAGTTTTCTCATTTGTCAAATGCAGATAATATTTGCATCATAAGTCTGTTGTCTTGATTCAATGAGAAAATTTTAAAGGGCTTAAGATACAGAAAGCACTCAACAAATAGTGACTATTGTTGTTTTGGATTTGTGACTGAACTTTCTTTTTAACCACCCTTGTATCAAGAATAGCTGACACTTGTGTTGATAGTGTGGGGTTGCTGGGGCTGGTTTTAAACATATTGGAGGTTATTGAAGTGAAAACTAGTTTTAACTAGCTCTGAAACCTGGCCTCAAGCTGTTTGCTTCTTGTCGCTGTAATCCCAGCCACAATTGGCGGCTTGCAACTGTATCCAGGGAAGGTAACATGCAAACAGGACAACTGTTTGTCAAAAATGATTAACTGGTGCCACATGCATGAAAATATCTGTAACATGGTCTCAAATTGATGAAGGCTGATATATTGGATCTTCTTAACATTGTAGCGACCATGGTCATAGGTCATAAAAAGGTTTAGGAAGTAGACTTAGTCTGCGTCCCCAGGAAGCTGACTGTCAGGTGAATATTTGCACACTGGAAAGTGCTCTTGGGATCTATACCTGTGAGAGAATGAGGAAAACCAGATCAAGTGGAAGTAGGAATTCAGTACGGTGGAAACAGCTAATGTGGTTCTCAACCAATCCCTGGACAAGTTATCAAGTTGGGATGATTCTTTTGAATTACCCAGAATTGAGGCTGAGGGCTGAATCTTTGTACTCCCCACCAATCAGCCATTAGATGCTGGCTGCCTTTGTAAAGGAGGAGTGACGTTGTCTTCTGAGAGAAATTGCCAGAGGGCCTCAGCCAAGAGCCAGCACTGCAGGCAGCAGCAGTAATGAGTGCCTAGCTTCTGAAGTGGGATCTGGACAGAGCACTACAGAACCCAACACAGAAGCCCAAGCTATCTTCTAAAGAGATTCAAACAGCTTGGAGAGTGTTGGCTTGTTCTTCTCAGGGTACCGTGAGTCCCAGGAAAAGGACTAAGGGCCCTTGGAACCCAAAGAAAAGTATCATTTGTCTTTCCTTAAGTCTAAGATCAGATCTCCTTCAAGCTTTTTAAAAAATCATTTTATAAATATCATTGAAGAGATTAATTGGAATCTTTGACTGAAAATGGGCCCATCAGAGCTATCAGTCTATGGAACTGGAGAGAACACATCACTCCCCATTTGCTTCAGCATTCTATTGGGAGGGTAACCAAATGGAAAAGAAAAACGTCCAGTGTATACAATCAGAATTGTCAAGAAGAAGAAGAAGGAGTGGATATGATTACTCATGGAATTTGAGAAAACAAACTTGCTCTCCAGATACTGTAAGACATAAAGCTAATCTTTTATCTTGATTATTTGGAGGTTTCAAGCCAAGTTGTTTGTTGATTGGTAGAATTTCCAGACAATTTATTCAAATGTGGCCTCATTTCATACACATAGATTTAAGACTCCTGCTGTAGTATTCTAGCTTCAAACTAAGCCATATTCTTCTCACATATTCACCAAGAGTTTATATACTCTGAGCAGTTCTTTGTGTGAAGTCTAGTCTCCACATCTTTGTGTAGAAATTTCCATGTCAGTTTTATGGACTTAGCCCAACACATTCCTCCACTGGATGAGCAAAGTGAAATTAAGGTAAAGCCTTTAGTATGGATGAGTTAAAGCCTGTATAAACTCTTGTTGATCTCCAAAGACAATTCGGATAATTCAACCTTAACCCTGCTCTTGAGACCAAATAATTTTACCAGAAACATTATTAATAGTTAACATTTTTTCCCATGGGTGATTGATTTGCCTAATAGCCACTCTCTCAGAAAACTCAACTGAACGTGGCTGAAAAAGAGCTAAACCCCTCCCGTTCCTCCTCCCTGTCTACTCTTCGCTCCTGCTGCTGCCCATGCCTAGCAGTAAATACTTGCTGAAACCATTAAAAAAGTACAATTTGGAGAAAATACCACCATCTTTCACTAACTTGCCAAAGACAGAAATGTGGGAATCACATTAAACTTATTCTTCTCTTATAGCTTGTATATTTACTATGTCACCAAAACTGCCCGTTTTATCTTCTAAATACCTCATTTGTGTCTTTTTCGTAATTTCCACTTCCACTGCCTTACTCGGGATCCAATTGTCTCTTAACCTAGTTACAAGAATACGGAAATCCCTATACCTGGGTTGGCCCCCTCCAACGATCTTCAATACCACCAGTGTAAGAACGACCTCAAACAAATCCTTTATTTTTTCCCTTTTAATATCCCGGGATAAATTTAAGATCCCTGTGAATGTCAAAGAAGGCTCTCCTTGATCTGAACTTTATCTGCTTCATTAGATTTTTCCTGCTCTCATTGACTCCTTCTCCATTCACCCTAAACTGTTTCCTTAATCATCCCATGACGTCTTCCACAGTGAGACGTGCATTTCATCCCCAGGCAAACAACTATTCATTGCCTAAGACTCAGCTTAAACATCACCTCCAGCATGAAATGCTCCTCTGATGTCCCCCAGCCCATGTTCCTTCCCTACCACATTGCTGGCCCTGTCTGTACTTTCATATATCTGTCAAGACATTCAAATTGTTTAAGAAATATGATGGTTTATGTACATGTCTTTATCTCCAAATAGAAGGGAAATAACTATTGTCCTTTCTTCTATATTTACAGTGTCTAGAACAGGGTTTACCACTTAATATGTGTCCAGAAAGTGTTATTAGCTAAGACTTTTAGTGGATGAGAATGTTATACGTGATGCTTTTAGCTCCTTAAAGACAGAGAAATTTGACTTTTAATTATAAAACAATATGAATTCCTCAGTCAAATGAAATATAAGCTAAAAATTATTTTGTGATCAGGTTAATTAAATGCGTACGGTTCTGAGAGCTATAGATGCAAGTTATTTTTTCCTTCTGCGCCCTGCAGAAAGAATAATCTATCAAAATAATTCCCTATTTGGCTCATTCTAGAATTTAATATAATTTAAAAATTTACTCTCTGGATGATTTTGTTAGGTCTATTTTCCCCTCCAAATCTTTACAGTCACTGCTTCAATTTGTATCTGGTTGTATGAAAAGGGAAGCCACTCAAGTTATCTCAAATAAACAGTGTTTAATCTTAGGAGTACATGGGGGGATGTGGGGAAGACAGGGCCCCCAGAATAAGAGCCATTGTGCATTGCAGACTAAGAGAGGACGAAGCAGAGGATGGTTCTGGACCCAAGGCAGCTCTGGGAATCTTTCATGCTATGCCATTAGCATGGCTCAGGTTGGTGGCCGGTCAGTGGATTGGCCACTCTTGGGTCAGGTGCTCATCTGAAGTCCAAGCAGCTGTCTGTATGAGGGTCCAGTCCAGAAAAACAAAATGTGGGTGCCCAGGCAACCCATGATGTGGGCAGAGTAGACGCCCTTAGAAAAGAGTGGGTAGATGGGGCAAAAAGTGATTCTTGTCCCCCACATAATCATAGGAGTCCTTATTCCACCATATATGTTCACACCATACAGATAAAATAGGTGTAAATAAAAGCAAGATGATAAAACGTAACAAAAAGATTAGTGAGTGATGAGTTTTGAGAATTTATTACCTTTGTCTTCATATAATTTGATTGTAAGTTTGTATAATTTTTATTGGTGCTCATGTTTAACAACTGGCTCACCAAGAATCCCTGAAAATTTAATATCCACCTCTCCTGAGCTGGGACAAGCCAACTTCACCACACCACCAACAGGACTCCAGGAGCTCTCAGTCAATAGCTGTTGATAGTCAGACATTTAACTCTAGTGTTCACAGCGAAGATTTTTGAACTCTAGTGTTGGACATTAAACACACTACAGAATGTGAAGACTTGCACCTTCCCCAGCCAGTTAGAAGGTTTCCTCAGCCAACACTCAGTCAACTTAAGAATTAGCAGTTTACTCAAAACTCATTCTCCTTATATGCCCTCTAATAAAGGCACAGAGAAAACTGCTCTTTCTGTTCTTAATTAGTCATTTGGTTCCCAGATGGCTGCCAAAGCGACCATAAAGGCAATTTAATTAAACAGAAAACAAAGAGTCATTAAAATTCTCTCACACCCTGATTTTTAGAAATGCATGCTGCTCTCTAGGTTTTCTTTTCCATTGGTTGGAAGTTTCCCTGTCATTACTTTTAGAATGACCATAGGCAGGGCTGGTTTGCATTACACAATGAGGGGTAAACCTCCTCAAGACTGCCATCCTGGGATCCACAGACACCAAGGCATGTTTAAGTTAAGAATTTATAGAGTCCTGGAGTTCATAAAATTGAGATTTGTTCATAAGATATTTCTTGGTGCCTGATGGGGTTAGGTCTTTTGGCCATGAAGACCATCTAGTCACTCTCTTGGACTTATACTAGGGTTTGCATTTGAGATTTTTCGTATCTTTTCTAGGAGTATTTTAAATCAAAAAGGCAGCTGGGTTTAAAATAACCCAATAATTTGGCAGTGAGCTCTTTGATTTCTGCTCATCAAAAAGGAGGATATAAGCAAGGAACAAGGGGAATGAGGCAGAGAGAAGAAAGCACCTACTATGTTCCAAACCCTTGATTTCTATTCATCTTATCTCATCACCAAAGGACCCTGTAAAGTCAGCTTTGTTATCTTCACTTTTACAATTGAAAAACATAGGTATTCAAGGAAGTTAGGGACTTAATCAAGACCTGTCAGCTGATAATTGGATTTAGGGTTTGGGTCCAGTCTATCCATAGAGCCCAAGACAGTGGCTAATCCTTAAAAGAAATGGTTCACATGCTGAATGATCAATAAATTGAGAGAAAAGATGCTACTGAACATGTGATCCTCTAATTTGTCATTCACTGTTTTTCCCTTTCAGGTTCTGAACCTGAATATCTCCTGATACTTATAATGGCATCATGGCCTCCTATTTTCAGGGGGAAAACTCATCTAATACTTAAATTGTAGTTTTTAGTGCATGGATCTCTGAATATCAGAAGATTGCCTTCAAAATGTTATTTAGATGCATCTTATGAAATGGATATATTCTAGGACTATGTCAGTGTAGTACAATCTGCTAAAGTAAGTTCTGCATCACAATGGCTTTTGGAAATGTTGAGATGTGTTCCTGGGATATTAGTTGGACTTCCAGAAAAAAAATTCTCATTGAAAAGGTTTTCTCCCCACCTATGAGGAGCTCCATTCTTTCTTTTAAATTGACCAGACATCCTGCCAGTTTGTGTAAGTGTGTGCTTGTGAACCCATGTGCTTTTATGTGCATACGTGAGCTCAGGGGTAGAGCAAGTCAGAGGGAGTGTTGGCAGGAGACAATATGGAAAATGGAAAATCATGGCAGACTTCTTTGTGTGCCAAGTTTGAATGTGAAACCTATTGCTCCTGATGAAAACAAAACCAAAATAAAATGCTGTGGGTGAAATAATTTCTGACAATGTAGCTACACTCGTAGATTGTGTAAAAGAATAGAAAATTGCAGCTGCCAGTTGTGAATCGAGTCTTTGGATTTTTTTTCCCCATTTTCGTGTGTCACATAATACTCCTTATTTCTGCGTATCTGAGGGCTAATAGTATAAAATGCTTACCAATCTGACTCTATTTTCCTCTTTTTAATAAAATTTGGAATAAAATTTATGATCATAACAAAGTGTCTCTTCACATGAACATAAAATACGTTTGAAGGGGTTGGGAACAATGACTTGGACAGGCAGATGAGAGCAGATTACGGAGTCTTGACAGTGACTACTGGTGGGACCGGGGGTCGGGGAGGGGAGTGGGCAGGAAAGGAAGTAGGATTTAAGTCTGTTTCTTTGTCAAATTTCATTAATGCAATCTGTCTTGTTAATACTATTAAATGAGAGGAGACCTGAAAAAGCATTTTTGAAAACTGCAAGGCTCTATTCTATCTTTGTAAGCTACTTTACTATTATAAATATTAATGATAAACGGGAAGCTTAGGGTCTGCTGTTCAATAAGTAAATATTTATTGAGCATCTACTGTGCTAGGCACCCTGCTAGGGTAGTTATACAAAGCTCTAATTTCCCTTCTTTTTCCAGCCCCAAAACAAATATTGTGCCATGAATAACTGGAAATAACGTATTCACATCCTCGGTAAAATAGTCCTAACAGACTAATGCCTTCGTCGCTCAGCTTTGTAGGTATTAACTGATGATGAAATTGATAAATCACATTACAATTGGCCGTTTTCTATATCTGAGAGAGTTTGTAAAAGCAGAATTAATGTTTTTAGATCAAGCAGTCCTCTGCTAATAAAGATAATAACTCATGATTTCTGTGGGACAAATTATCTGGGTCTCTTCAAGTCATTTGGAGAGATGAATTCAGTGAAGCTCGCCACATTGTGAGAAGGAGGGTGAGGCATGGAAGTCTGATGATGATCAAGGTGTCTCAGTGTTAGAAATGAAGGACCAACTCAAAATGGGATGACTGGGGTGGTCAGGAAATGGGGGCTCCAAGAGGCCATTTGACCCCTATCAAAGCATATGACCACATTGGGTTTATTTGAGTTATCTACTTTTAATCTAGTTTTGAGAACACTAGGTACTTAATGCTTATAAAAATAAAGCATTTCGGTTTTCTAAAAGAGCGTGTGTGTGGAAGACCTACTAGATTTTGTGTTCCGTGTAGAGTGGCCTTTAAAGTACAGTAATGCATTGCTTAACAACAGGGATACATTCTGAGAAATGCATGATTAGGCTATTTTGTTGTGTGAACATCATAGAAAGTACTTACACAAACCAAGATAGTATAGCCTACTATACACATAGGCTATATAGGATTAATTTTATGGGACCACTATTGTATATGGGGTTCGTCATTGACCAAAACATTGTTATGTGGTGCATAGCTGTATGTCCTTAAATCAGAGTTTCCTGACCTTGGCACTATTAATGGTTTGAGCCGGATAATTGTTTATTTTAGGAGGCTGTCTTGTGCATTATAGGATATCGAACAACATTCCTTGCCTCTACCTACTATATGCCAGTAGCAACCCCAGTCATGACAATCAAAAATGTCTGTAGACATTACCAACTATCTCCTGGGGATAAAATCACCCTAAGTTAAAAACCACTACCTTGTATAGCATACTAAATGATATAAATGATTATTATCTTGTGTCAGGCACTCTTCCTAAGCTCTTTATATGTGTTAACTCATTAATTGTCGTACATACTTTATAAAGTAAATTATCATCCCCATTTACAGATGAGGAACTGATACACAGAAAGGTTAAGTAACTTCCAGAAATCACCCAACTATAATTTAATTGCTTTTGGTCTGGCTGCAGAGTCATACAATCTTAACTATTTATTCTTTTTTGTTCTACATAAGGAACCATGCATTTTCACACCTTGTGAACTTCTCTTCTAAATACCTTAAAATTTGTTTTTGATGTTCTTCCTATTTTCTTTAAATAAAGGGAAGTTGTGTCTTGTTCCACAAGGCATGGTGCATCTTTCCTTGACCACTTGGCTGTTTGAAATGGGGTGAGCTCTAGGCAGTCTCCTTTGCAACATCAAGCACCGAAGTACGTTAATATAAATGCCAGTGAATTAATTAAAGAGGCTCTCAAAGGGGCAAAACACTGGGAACTCATCTATTTTCTTCCTCAGTCAGCTGTGCTGTATCCAAAGCATTAGGGCCTAATGGCTTCCCCTCCTGTTGTCACGCTCATGGCTTCTTGATCTAGTTTGCTTTCTTGTGCTTGCTTTGCCTTACTTTAGCCTCCTCTGAGAATAAGATTATTTTCCATTATATTATGACTATTATTTGCTTAATGAACGAAATTCAGGAAGCAGAGTAACTTTTAGAATGAAATGCTCCAAATCCTGAAAAACGTAGTTGCCTTGGAGAATTCAAGCAACCTGGGTAAAGCTCACCCAGTGCTCTTGTCACAACAACAAGGCACATTTCCGAAGCGCTCTGTGGAGAGGAGCTAGTCAGTGCGGCAGAGTGTCCCCACTGGAGTTAGCTCGTGCTCTCAGTCAGAAGAATGTGCTGTGAGAAAATGTCCAACAAAATTAGGAACCTAGAATGAATGACTCTCTTCCCTTCAGAAAACAACTCATTTAGGTTCAATCAATATTTAATTAATCTTTAAAAGAAATTTCATGGACAAGACCAACTGCAATTTTGGGGGAAAAAAATCTTCTCTTTAAAGTTGCAGAATTCTAATGAATCATATTGTATACAATCTTGACCAGCAGAGGGCTTCCATACCTGACAAATGATGCCTGGACAGAACAAAAGGGAGCGAGGAAATGTCTTAATACTTTAACGTTGTTTTTCTTTTTCCTTGTTTTTTTCTCCTGTTTTTATCACTAATAGTCCTTTCAAGTTGAATTTTTACTAAACTAGAACATTGATCCACCCCCCCACACACACACATACACACATATACACATATTGCATAGGGCAGCATCAGGCCTCTTCTGTTTATAAAAAGTAAGGTTGGAATTGTAGGTGTGTTTTCTGCTTGTTGGGTTAGATAAAGGCTGTGCCTAGAGTGAGTGATATTTTATGGGAATGTACAAATAAAACGGATTCAAGAGAATCTCTTTATTGCTAACCCTCATTAAGAGAAATATCCTCTTTTTTTCTGCATACATCGCATGAAGCGTTAGCTTTGGAATACTATGAATATTTGCCTCTAGCAACTGTTCTTGAATCTTCCTTTCAGTACCTGGCAGCCAAAAAGAACTTATTTTATCAAGCCACTGCTCTTTACTCCCGATTTTATATCCTAATCCTTTTTAACATTCAGAAAACTTTAGCTTCTAAAATAACACCTAAGACGGTGAGGGCTGGAACACAGCTATTCTGAACGTGTAAAGGGGAATAGATTCAGAAGGAGGGCAAGTATGTTGATGCTCACCCGGCCCTGCCCACAAGCTGGTGAAGTTGAAAGTGACCTTTGGCTAATCTGATGAATTCTTCAGTGCAAATGTAGAGATGTGTAGAGAGGGCACCTTAGCAATCTTCTTTATGCCATGCTTTCTGCACACCATAATTGAAGTCCTCCACAGGTAACGCCCTCCGTTGGTGTTCTCCTTCAAGTTATCTAATAACAACTGCTTTGTGCACTTTTAGCCTGGTGGGGGAGCTATTTGTGGGCAGCTTCCTTAGTTAACGTCACATAGGTGGGTGCTCATTTGTACTGTTCTCACTTATGAGCTCTTCGTAGTGATAGGAAGTATTACCAACTAAAGATAATGTGAAGGTGAGTCACTTTGATTCCAAAGACAGAACTGGAACTAAATTCTGAACTTACGGAACCCATGTCTCATGTAATGAATTATCCTTCTTTCCATGTTGGTTGCTGGAAATTTCACAGCCACATTTACTAGACTCTTCTCCAGTAAGGGTACAGAATCTCATGACATCAACATGTGTGCTCTCTGCATTTTTTTTTTCACTTTTCTGTACTGAATGTATTTTTGTCAGGTATTTGGTATCCTTTTGAGCGCCCAGGAGAGTATAAACATAAACACAGAAATCCCAAATCCTGGAGGAGAACTGTCATGCCCAAGCATAACCAAAATGGTCAAAATATTTGAAACCAGAAATACTTTTACTGAAGTCATTTCGAGGAAACCTAATGACCTATCCATCCTCTCTTAATCTATGGAAAAAGTAGTCGACTTTGTCTTTGAGGTTTAGTAGTGAAACACTTGGGGCAGAATTAAAAGAATAATAGATTTGGAATCAGGAAACCAGGGTTTGCATTGTGGAGAGGCAATATTTTATGGCCATGAGGAGCATAGGCTCTGGGCCAGATGGTTTATTTGAATTCCAGCACTTCCCCAAAGATCCCTCAATGACCTGGACCCAGTTACTTTACTTCTCTGTACCTCGTTTTTGTCATCTGTGAAATATACGAAAATTTAGTACCTGCCTCATTGGGTTGTAAGGATTAATTGAAATAATACATGTAAAATGCTTGGAAGGTGCCTGCTACATAGTAAAACTTCACTTCCTTTTTGTTGCTGTGACCATTATCTGGTTTTGTCACTTTTAATGGAGTTGTCACTATAGCTGATTCCCATTTTCTTCATTCTCCTCTCCCGCCTCCCCCCCATAATCATACCACCTTATAATCTTCTTGGGAAGATTAAGGAAGATAATTGTGAAAGGATCTGTAGTTACAGAGCACTGAAGAAAAGCAATGTGGTATTTATTAGAAAAATTATGCAGCTTAACATTGCAAGACCCTTAGGCCTGGTTAGCTTCATTATCATAAATGAGTTGGGAAACTTACTCAGAAAAGTTAAAAATACAGCTAAAGTAACACCTTTATTTTTGAATACTTTGTTATTTTAGATTGTCATTAAATTATTTTTCTTTGACACTGACCTTTGGCATGTTTAATACTTAATTGCAGAGGCATTCCAAAGGAGAGTGGACATATATCTATGATTGAATTTGGGGAGGTCAGAAAGAGAGAGAGAGTGTGTTAGGTCAGCCAGGAGTAAGATTGAAGATGACTGAGGTGGGAAGCTGAGGGAAAGTAGTACCTAATCACTTAGGAGAAACAGTTTTGGAAAATGAAAGAAGAGAGATGGATGTTGGTTTAAGATGTGGGGATTTCTATTCATATTTGTCTCTGTATCATTTGTCCAGTATCAGCAGGTGGCTTGCATTTCTAACCAAACCCTCTCTCTCATTTCCCTAGTGATATTTTTTGGTTTCCACACCTCAGTGTGTGTTTTCCTTAGCACACTCCTTGGTCTGATTAAGTATGGGAATGTCAAGGGTCACTTTACCATCGTCTGTGTCTGACCTTGGTTTACACTCGTCTCTCTTCTCTGAAGTCCTTAACAAGAAGCAGAGCAGTCAAGATAGGGGGCAGATGTTTAACAAACCAAGGATGTCTGAAGTAATGGCTAACTCACTTTGCAGAATGATAACAACAAAATTCAGACTCAGCTTTTACCTTTTTGGTTATAAAGCTTAAAATATTCCATAGATGACCTTAATGTGTTAGTATAGTTCAGATGGTCATTACATATATTAATTAACACCCTGCGCCCTTAACTATATTGACTTATGCTCATCCCTGAATTCACCACACATTTTTATTCTTCCATATTTGCTCATCCCACAATGCTTTTTATCCTGAAAGTCACAAACCAGCTGCCTAGCTTCAAAAGTAAATCTGTTGATGTGGTTCATTTGATTTGTGTAGTTTTTTAAAATTAGAGTTAGTTGCAAATACTTCAGAAGTAAATGATTTCATACAAAGTTATGGATTTCCATATTATCTTGCAAATTCAGAAGATCTGGCAACTCTGAGCCTATGATCCTTCATAGCAGTGGCCAGAACTACATAGTGGCTGTCACCTTTGAGAGGGTGTACACTCTCTAGTTGGTCATGGTTACCACCACTCCCGTTTCCTTTTCTTTCCCTTGGCTAGATTCAGTCCCTTAAAGTGTCTCTTTCCTCTCATGTTTGGGCTTTTGACCTTGGAGTAGAAGCCAGATCATTCCTCAGTGCTTCCTGGGTTGGCTCAAGCGTCTGTGTTTTCCTTAGCAAACTGTTAGAGTAGCATTTGATTTCTTTCTTTGATTTGTA
Organism: Equus przewalskii; assembly: GCF_037783145.1. Lineage (NCBI taxonomy): Eukaryota > Metazoa > Chordata > Mammalia > Perissodactyla > Equidae > Equus > Equus przewalskii. The sequence continues at coordinate 59,654,565 of NC_091845.1, read as the reverse complement.
ATGAGTTGCTTTGTAAATGTGTTTCATCAATTCACATGGTCAACATTTAAGAGCAGAATCCAGTCCTTTCCTGCTTCATCTCTGATAGTACTAAGTACAGTGTTTCTCCCACATACGTGTGTCTTTCAGCATATTTTCCTGGATACAGAATGGACTGGTTGAATGATAGTAAGAGCCCAGGAATGAGTTATTACCCTATCACTGGCCTTTATGAGCTCCTCTGCAGTCATGTAATTAAGAAGGCATTCGCAGTTTGCTTTATAGCACTATCAAAGTTTCCAAAATGAATAAAATAGCTTCATCATTAATAATTTGGATTTGTCATCTTTGACCCAAAGGCATCCCACACTAGAGACTGCAAATATTATTTTAAGTAGTTTAATGGATTACCGGGAGAGTAACTAATGGATTAACAGGTCAAATAAATTAATGGGTAAATTGATGTGAACATGTGGTTGAACGACTTTCCAATTGTAATTGTAACTGTAAAAGGCAGACACCCTAAGGGGGAATTAAGCAGTAGCAACAAACACTATTATCATTAGAGTTTCCGGAAGCGAGCATAACAGACAGGATGTTTTCTAATGAAACTGTAAAACAATTATAATAGCTCTTTGGAGCTTTGGTGGCTTTTTTTGTTTGGTTTGGTTTTTTTCCTAGTGTCTTCAAAGGAAGAAGCTGTGTTTGGAGTGTCAGCCAGTTAAAGAATCACAATTATTATAAATAACCATCTATTCGAGGGGCAAAAGATGGACGGCAAAGTAGATAATTAAACATGTGCTACATAAATATGCATAAATCCAATACCATCTGCCACATTGTCCAATTTGAGTAGTTGTCTTTATATACCTACCACATAAATCAGTTTAAAAGGGTTCCCTGAAGCAATTTCCCTGTAATGACTGGGTAAAAGATCTTTATTCTTTTGCTAAGACTCTAAGTCCTCATGTTTCCCATGACGAAAATAACATACCTTCCTTTTATCGGTAAAGAATAAGTTAACTTTGCCATGTAGTAAACCACCTTAGAACTTAATGGCTTAAAATAACACCCATTCATTTAGTTCATGATTCTGCTGGACAGTTCTTCTGGGCTGGGTTGAATCTGGCTGATTTTGCCTGGGCTGCCTCCTACTTCTATGGTCAACTGACAGGTGAGGTGAGGGGCCAGCTAGTTCCCCGTGGCCTCACTTATATATCTGATGATTGACTGGCTATTGGCTTGGGCATGGGTTACATACCTTCCATTCCCCAGCAGGGTAGTCTGGGCTTGTTTGCATGGTGTTCATGGGGTTCTAAGAGCAGCAAGAGAGGGCAAGTGCCGGTGTGCAAGCACATGTTAGTTCTGCCTCGCTGTTGTTGTTGAACAACTGGCCAAAGCAAGTCACGTGACTAAGCCCAGAGTCAGTATGGAAGTAGAATACCCAATGTCACAGATGCAGGGAGGCATGAACAAATGAAAGGCCATTACTCTGACTAGCCACCATAATGATTTTTCAGATTTATGTCAATTCCCATTTATTGAATGTGAATTACCTCTTATGTGCTAAACATGTTACTGGGTAATTTTAAATATATTTGACCATCCTTTATTATTTTTTTTTAAATAAGATTTCCTATAATCAATGAATTACCTATATAGGCACAGGGAGGGGACAAACTGATTTGTAATTCTGATACAATATTCATTTTGAATGATGTACAAAATAATGTATAAATGGTAAGTCTTCTAAAGTTGTATAAATCTGTGTAAGTGAATATTATACAAAGGTGAAAATATTTGTCACATTTTTCTGCATGTTTAGTTCCCTCTCATCCTCAATTTCCCACCCATAAAAAGAATATGGCAAAAGCATCTTCCCCATAGGGCTGTTATGAAGACCAAATTAAAAGCTTAACATAGTGCCCAACACATAGTAAGCGCTCTCTCAGCGTTATCTTTGAGGTAACAGTATGGAACGGCAATGATGCATTGCTGCTTCTGCTGCTGTTATTGTTAAATAGTGGCAATAATGTTGGTTACAGCATCTTCCAAGAAGTGAGATTTTGCTCATGCAAAAGCCACAAATCTGTCTGTCTAGACCAGCCATTGTTTTGCGTAACTTGTCCACTTTCAGATGTGAGACTCAATCTTTGCATAATTGTGTATAAGTTTTCCCTGGCTCTCTTTTATTTATTTGTCATTTTATTTCACCATACTGGAGCTTAGATACTCATTATGTCTTTCTCAATACATCAAATTTCCAACTAATTTTGTTTTAAGGAGAAGAGAGAGAGAGAGAAAATATGTTGAATTTCAATTACTGTTTCCTCACTGCGGCCTCTGTGTAATTCCCAGTGACTGTGATGAGGCACGAAGTTCTGCTTCAGAGCTTTGGATAATAGGAGACGTGGAGAAGATGTTTCCTCAGAGAGCGGTGTGTCCATTTGGAGCATTACTGTTTCACTGTTAAATATAGTTTTAGCTATGCATATCCTTCCCATCCAAACCTTATATGTAGCTGCCAAGCTCATCTACTACACAATGCTCACAGAGTTCAGTAAATCTTATATTGGACAGGACGTTGTATACCATGACCTAAGTTTAAAGGAAAAAATAAAACTATTACCCAAAACGAGAGTCAGCAAACTTCTTCTGCAAAGGGCCAGATAGTAAATATTCTAGGCTGTGTATGCTATAAAGTCTCTGTTGCAACTACTCAAATCTGCTTTTGTAGCAAAAGCAGCCACAGACAATAGGTAAATGGGCGTAGCTATGTTCCAATAAAACTTCTATACCAAACAACAGTGAGCCACGTTTGGCCCGTGCCTGTTGTTAACCCACCGTTGACCTAGAAGGAATTCTAAATCGTTAAAGCAATTAACAGAGAGAAAAAGAGCATCTGTTTTCTGAGAAAGTCTCAGATAGATGTATAATTGTTTGAGGTGGTAAGAACTAAAACCACCCCCAATGCCCCTGCTTCCTTCAGGAGTGTGGTGTCATCCATAAGCATTTAAGATAACCAAGCAAGGAGATGATTCTGTTTTCTTTATAGTGATTCCATTTTGGGACGTTATCTTTGTGTGTCTTTTACATTTGGGGATACATATGGATAATTATGTATTTAGGTGGATTTGTGGATTTCACAGACCAGTACATATAAATAAAAAAGAATATGTTGGGGGCTGGCCCCGTGGCCAAATGGTTAAGTTCACGTGCTCCACTTCGGCAGTCCCGGGTTTCCTGGTTCGGATCCTGGGCATGGACATGGCACCACTCGTCAGGCCTCGCTGAGGCGGCAACCCATGTGCCACAACTAGAAGGATATACAACTAAAATATGCAACTATGCACTGGGGGGATTTGGGGAGAAAAAAAAAGATTATCAACAGTTGTTAGCTCAGGTGCCAATCTTTAAAAAAAAAAAGAAGTTGGACCAATGCAGTTTCTGATAAAAATAAATCCTGGTTAAAGTCATTTAAACATACACATGCACACGCTCTTTGCCACCATTTAGTCTAACACCTATAAAAAAGGCATTTCATTTTAGTAGGCAGAGTGGACAGGACTTAAAGGATAGTCCTTTGAGTTGGAAAAATAGAGCATTGTGTAAAATGTCTATATTTCCTCATTGCTTGTAAATACTTTGTCATGGAGCATCTCTAGTTTATAAGCTTATATTTCAGACAGTTTGATCAAGACTGCTATTTCACCTACTCTATTTTCCATATCAGAATATGAAGACTTCTCAGGAGCTTGGTGACTTTAATGCCAACTGGATAACTTTTCCACTGGATGCCCAAACTGTTTTCTCTAATGAGTCACCTTCTTACTTACGATGTGCACGAATATCACCCTTTTCTTTCAACTAACGCTGGTTGCTTTGAGGCCTCTGAATCTTCTTAAAAATCCTGTGAGCTAGGCATTCATTAAACTAATTGATATGTGAGGAAACTGAGGCTCAGAGCCTCGGAGGAATTTCCTAACTTCATGTAACTAATCAGTCTAAGCTGGGATTTGAACCCACACCTCTGACACCAAGTATGTTTCTTTGGTGACTACGGCTTCTGTTCGCCAGCAGCCCACAGCTGGGATGTGACCCTCAATGGTGTGACTCAGCACAGAGCTGGATGCTTTCGGTTGCTTACCAGTTCTCCACCTTAGTGCTCTCAGTATCGTCATTCTAATCCACCGCTGTGCTCTATTATTTGGTCATGCCCAGTGCAGGAGGAGACCTGGATAGCATTTCAAAGATGGCAACAGTAATCCAACAATCGGAACCTAACAGATGAGATCATGTCAGTGACATCATTACTGACAGCTATTGAAGGCTTATGATGGGCTAGATACCAGGCCAGTTGTCTTCATGCCTCATGTCATTTATTTTTCACAACAAATCTATGAGGTGGATGCAATTATTAATCTTACTCAACAGATGAGGAACCTGAAGTTAGGAGGTTAGTCATTAAATCCTTAATTATTTATTTTTCCTTGGGCTCATTGTTTGGACTCTAGTTTGCCATTATCTGGGGGGAAAAAATGTAACTAACTAAATCTTGGACATAAATAGTGTTTTGGATGATAATCATCCTTAGTTTTTGAACACATATATAATTCTAATTATAGATTTAGAATAACATTAGTGTTTTAAATCAGAAATGTACCAATTTCAGTAATTGCTTATGCATCTGATATTGTGGAGTGTTTCTTGTAAGTGATATTTCTAGATAATTAAAGCTTGCTCTTTAAGTGCCAAAACTTAAAATAAAAAACTTTGAAGTGCTGTTTTAGAAAGCTGTCTTTCTAAAAGAGATAGCACACACCTATCTAAGGAAGTATCCATGAAGGAGGTGAACATGAGGTCAGGGCAGTGGCTTCAACATGTGAAGAACTAAGGCTAAGAGTCTTCCGACTTTCAATGAACTTTTAAAAATAGCATAACTTGGGCTTGCTATGGTTTGGCTATTTGGTGTGCAAAATACATTACTTTCCCCTATAAACCTTCTATATCCAGAAGACCAAAAATAATTTTGGTAATTTCATGTCAAGCATTGAAGTATTTTCAATATCACAAATAAATATTAACTTTTAGAAGTCCTGCCCTTGAAAAAGAAGTCCACGTGGAGAGTAAAAATTTAGCACAGTAGCTATTCTATTCATTCTTTTTTCACATCTCCTTGGTCCCAGTTTTACAGATGTCACAATAATGATATCTTGATGAAATTACCTAACCTGATAGGCCTCTGAAGGTAAGTTAAGAGACTTCTCCTTATTTTCTTCACCATCACTTCAATCATCTCAATTAAATAATGGTGTTCCCTCCCAATAAGACTGTCTATAGAGTCATTAGGCTCCTGATCCGGGCAAGTTAACATATGCATAAACAAATGTACAATGTCTCTAAGTTTTGATATAGAAAGAAATACAATAAGAAATCACAAACGTGTATCAGCAAATGTAAAACTTAAAGATTTTTTCAGCCATTGAAAGATGTGAAAGGAACACTTTATCTCAACCATCAGTATTTCAAAGAGGAGGAAAGCTTTGGAGAGGAAATGGCTAGAAGCCGTGTTCACACTCTAGTCAGCACTGTCCAATGGAAGTTTTTACAATGATGGAAATGTTCTATAATGTTTGCTTAGCTTCTAGAGCTGCACTGCCCAATATGGGAGCCACAAGTCATACATGGCTATTGAATGGCTGCTTAAAATGTGGCTAGTGTGACTGAGGAAGGGAATATTAAATTTTATTTAATTTTAATTAATCAACTGAATTGAAATGAATTCCTGAAGTGAATTGAGGATGCACTTGTACTCCATTCATAGTGAATAGCATAAGGATTTTGGGTTAGAATCTGACGAAAATCAGCTGAGCCATTGAAGTTACAAACCTGGCTTTTAGGCTGAGAGGTGGCATGGACTGATAATTCCAATTCTATACCTTTAATTTCAGTTGCTTAATAAATGATAGTTGCTATTATTATAATTACTAGTATTGTTATAACTAAAATTAATATTATATATTCAAGAAATGTTTTGAGTGCCTACTACTATAAGCCAGGCACTGTTCTTGGTATTGGGAATGCAACAGAGAAGAAATCAGAGAAAATCCCTGCCTTCATCGAGCTTACATTTCCAGTGAATTATTATTGAATTAAGTTCTAACTAGATGATTAATGAGACAGAAATTTGTTCATGCTACACTGAGATATGCAAAGAGAATGTGTACGTTTAATTTTTCTGTCATTTGATCTTATGTCCCTCTTGTCCCACAGGATTGGGGAAAGGAAGAATTTAAATATTTAATTTGGTTCTATCCAGCAAGTTTGTCTGAGTCCAGTGCAATAATTTGAAGTTTTGAGGGGTCGGGATAACTTAAACTGAGTTTTTTACGTAAAAATGCTCAGAGTCTCTTACTTCTGTCCTTTTGCTCCTAAGTTCTCTTAGATGGTACCTGAGTGTCTGGATAAGTAGTCGGAAGAAGTAGGGAGTCTTGACTGTGCCATCAGCATCCTCGTGCTGTTCTCTGGGCCCTAGCTGACCTCTGTGGCAGTGATGCCTCATGCCTGCCTAGTCCCTGCATGACCTGCTGGCACATGTGGTCAGATGACATCTGCAGCTGGTGGGACTGGTGGCCTGGGCACACTCTCAGCTTGTTCAGGGCCCAGCTGCTCTTTCTGCTGACTTGGCTCCACCTCTGCTTTCCCTGGTTCTCCAACCTCCCTGAGATCGGCTGTGACTCTGACCTAGGTGGGCCACCCTGCAGCTCTCTGCACAGGCCCTCTTTGTCTTCCTTACGGTAACTCCTTCCAGCCTAATTCTTATCCAGAATCTTGACTAATTTCTACATCCCCTCTTGGAGTGTGTGGGAGTTTTCAGGCTGCCTTCCAAACCACAGAAGAACCCTAGAGGGGTTGGTTTAGGAAAGCTAAACTGGGGCTCTCCCTCTGCCTGCCCACTCTGAACCCTCAGTTAGCTTTGATGCGGTTATTCTCCAACTGAGGTTGGGATGAGGAGGTCTGGGAGACCATCTCCTTTCAGAGTCCTGGGTCTGCTGCTTCCCTCCAACTTTGGCTTTCCTTTCTATATATATAATACTTTGTCCTCTGGGCAGAAGAGAATATAAGAGGCATCAGAGCACAAATGTCTAAACCCACTCCCTTTTCTCCTCTTCCCATAATTCCCTAGAGTTGTTGGTTTTTTTGTTTTTTGTTTTTCAACTCTCCCCCTCTGCTCAGCTCCAACTTCTCCTCTGTCAGTGGCTCTTAATTATAGTTACACCATCCCCAGGGAAGGGTTTAGAAATGTGTTGGAGTATTTTGTGGTTGGGGTATCATCGTGATTGGGGAACTTTATGCGTATTTAGTCCAGGGATGCCAAACATCCTTCAAAGCGTTAGAGTCCCATCCAGCAATGCATATGTCCTGTGTCTGCATGACCTTCAAATGTCCTTCCAGAAATTGACATAGATAGGAAGCCTGTTTAAAGTTCTCAGAGCCTGTATTATAACTCCTTCCCACACATACACACATAGACTAAATACATACATTGAATTTTGCAAGAATCTATACAACCAAATAAATTGAAAGAGAATCTTTCTTTATTTTGTTTGTAAATTTGAACATATCACTGATAGCAGTGCCACTCCTGATACTTCAGTTGCCAATAAAACATATATATGCCAGGCAGAATTTGTGGCTGTCACATTCCTGATGATATTGCATATAGCTGTACACATCTGCCAAGCTCATCATATCTTCTAGTGGAATTGTACCTGAGCACTTCCATAGAAAAATATGCATTACACCTTTATTATTTACTTTCCTTTTGTTTATCCCTTATCTTACTGATTGAGAACTATTATAGATTTTTAAAAATTTTTTGTAAGTAAGGTATATTTTCTATGAGTTTTATTTCAGGATATTTTATAAATGTTAAAAGAAAAAGAGTGCCTTCAGTCTGTCCTCCTTCTCCTCCATGACCTCAGCCTCATGGCTAAATCATAATGTGTGGAAGAAAGTGATTAGCTTATAAAATATGGAGAGAAGGAGGAGGGTTTCACCGAAGTCTTAAAATAAAATACTAAAGAACATAAAATATAATTTAAAACAGAATAAATACAATTACGAAGAAAGACATGTAGAAATAGACAATGCAATAAAATAAACCAAATGAAAAGCGCAAGCAATTTCCGATTAATTTCTATTTAGTTTTCATTTCTCATGATTCTCACTAATTCCAATTTAGGTTGTGATGGAACTGTTCTGCCACTACTCTGTTAGTATCATTATAGATTAATAAAATTATTTGGGAAAGCAATTTGGCTATATAATCCAGAGTCATTACCATGTGCATTCCTATTGATCTGGTAATTCTTTCCTGAAAATTTAAGCTAAGCCAAGCAAAAGAGAAGAAATAAACCAAACAAATGAAGGTGTTCATTGCAGTGTAAAGTAACCCAAGTAGCAAAGAACTGGTGGAAATGTTAATAAATATAAAGCAATAACAACATGGGAAGAGGCATAAAAGAATTATATGTACCGTAGAAATATGTTCGTGGTTTCACTCGTTTGTTCATTCATTCATTTAACTAATATTTATTTAGTACATACTAATGAGAAGCATTATATTAGGTGCTGGGAGTATTAGAGGAGATGGATGGGAGAAAGGATGGAAAATAATGCGTGTTGGAGGGTGTGTATTTTTAAATTCACATAACATCTTTAGCTGAGTAAACTGTAAATTCAAAAAGCAATAACTTATAACGTCCTGATTTAAAATCTACTGCTAACCACCTGAGTGGCACTGGACAAGTCACTTATCCCTTCTGAGGCTCAGTTTTCTCATCTGTAAAGTGGGGAGTTGGACTTGCAGAATTCAAAGGGATCATTTCATTCGTCAATTCTGTAAATGCCTAGATATATATTTGATTCTCTCTTCTTCTTCATATCGTAAACTATCATATCCAGTTAATCACTAATACTGCTAGTAGAAATGAGAAATGCTGAGGGGTTCTTTTCAAAATATTAGCAGTTAATATGTCCTTCAATTCATAGACTTTTACTTGTTCACATTCTAAATTAGTAGTTAGCGTATATTGCATATTGTAATAGATCATCAGAATTTCCCTTCCTCACCATGAAATTTAATGGGGCATATGAATGGAGATTGCATATGAACATCTTGAAACCCTAAAAGCAACAACTGGGCTTATGCTGTTTCCATCACTGCCATGGCATTTTGCTTGTGGTTATTTTTGATGAGAATATTTCCCAACTGAACGATATAGTATTTGGGTTAAGCTAAGGAGACAGTTTATGTGACTTCTCTGATAAACCTGCAAGGGATAAACAAACAAACAGACAAACCTTTGGTACAATAGCTTAGTTAATGGGTAATTTTACACAAAGTGATTTTACCTTATGAGTTTTCCTTATGGGAAGAATTTAAACAAGGATCAGGATTCAAGAAATACAAAATACGTGCCAAGTGCCCTTTGGTTTGAACCTCTAGACTGGCAAAACATAAAGAATCAATGTTTGCCTTTTTGAGAAAGCGGAGAGGTGGGTCTTTTGTTTCCAGAAATTTTATTCATTTTTTCCCTTTTATGAGCCATGCCTTTTCCAGAGCAGCTCCGCTCTTCTTTACTTCGCACAGGAGCTAGAGCAGCTGTGTTAATTAAATAGATATGTCACAGGGCTGAGGCCGATGCCTGCTGCCACGTTGGCAGCCAGGAACCTGCACGCATGGCAGTATCCTGCTGCAGTCACAGTCACAGACTAACAGAGAGGACGGGCAGACTGCAAAGAGGAAAATAATAAACTAAGAACAGAGACTTAGCTCTCATCTGTGTCCACATTAAATATACCATAAAATATTTATGGCATTAAATATGAGCACACTTTTCTCCTGGCCTCAGAATATTTGAATATAATTCTAAGAACCATGGATAAGATCACCTAGAGTGGTGACAAGCTGGTTTTAAGTGCTAAACTATAAATTGTTAGATTCTGAACACTGTGCGGTACAGTTCATTGACTCCGGAACTGTTTACTCGATGTCTGTGTGTTCCTGCCCTATGTTGGGGCTGGAAATACGGAGGTGAATAAGGTAGAACTTAAAAAGTATATAGAATATATTCATTTCTAATATTTCCAGCATAGTAATAATGCTAATTATATTATGTGCATGTGTAATTATTTAATATTACTAACCATATACCCATCTACGTACTTCGAGAGAAAAATCTCGATCATACAGATAAAGATCAAAGATCCAGAATATGAAAATTATTTTAGAAATACAAAAAAAAATCCCAGTTCTGCAGTTAATTCTTGCCAGAGTTTTACTTTTTCCAAAATTAGTCTTGGCTGTTTGTTGATTACTTTGGGATTAATGTCCAAATGGGTTTTGTGGTTTTAGTTAAAGAAATATTAATAGTAGTTAATGTTGTGTCGCTGAAATTTAATTTGTCTTCTCTGGATTCTGCTTGCATACTGCTATTTTTTGTTCTAATTGATTCATAAAGATCATTAAACAAGAGAATAAAAACAATTTGTAGTCAATTTCTGGGAGATTGCAGCGTGTGTGTTTTATGGTTCAAATAACAGATGTTATTTCGGAGAAGCGAAGCAGTACTGTAACTTCACTGGAAATCAGCGTGGTGAATTCACGTGGCAGCCCTCCCCCGTTAGCTCCCGATAGCTGTGCGGTGCACTCCTGCCCCTTTGCCAAAACAGTGGAAAAGCAAACCTCAACAATTTTACCTCTGTGGGGCGTTATACTTCAGCTCAGCAAAAGAAACCAAAGGTAGACTATCAAAATCTCATGACTTAAGATCATCTAGAATTCAACTTTGGTCATCTTCCCATTTTCAGAAATCTGATTTTCATTTAGAAAAAATGCAGGTTTGAAAACGCAGTGTTTCTCTCCCAAGAAAATTCCAAATTAACCACCCAGCTTTTAGTGCTTTAAATCTTATTAGCCTTCAGGAAGGTACTTGACTTAGTCTTTGGGCAGTGAGTGGAGTGTATATTTGTAGCACAAAATTCAGAAGAACTTACTTACTAAGGAAAATAAACTTCCAGCAATCTGCTGTTTCTGTTGTGCTGGAACCTGTGTCTCCAAATCAACGTCTATTTCTTTGGTCCCTCTTTGGTCCCTCTCCCCGATTTTCTATTAAAACGTTTCAAGGTAAAGACTCATACCAACTAAAGCATATGGAAGGGTCAACAGAATAGAAATCTCACCAGAAAGTCTTTTAGTGCCTGTGGAAAGGAGACCAGCACAGAAGAAAGGCCTTAAGAAGGAAAAGTGATGCAGTGTGAAAAATGACGACCCCAGAGGGACAGATGGAATCTTTATCTTAAATACACACTGCAGAGGGGGTCAGAGAAAGAAAGAGAGGGTTCCTCTGATGCGAAACTGTTATACTATTCACTTGCCTTGGGGCAACATAAGAAATCTATTCCATTTCTAAGACAGGAGACTTATATCCCTCCTGAGGGAATGTACTGCACAGCTAAAGGCCAGGTTTTGAGAGAAAAATATATGGAGAGATTATTAAGGATTAAATTCTGGTGGACAATGGCAAAGAATTTCCCAATTTGACTCCACATGCTTTTAAATGGGTAAGTTGAAAATAGGTAATGGATTTGAGTTTTTGCTACCCAGCTCTCTTCAGGCCCCCTATCTTGAGCCTTCCTGCCCTCAAAACAGTTACCACACAAAACAATTACACACACACAAAGTCAAACTCACACAGGTGTGCACACACATGCAAACAAACCAAAACAAAATACAAATAACCAAAAGAAATATAGCCCTTGACTTCTCTCTTTTTAACATTAATTTTAAGACCTTATGCTCCATGTTTTCAGTAAATATTAGAGAACTTGAGGAATTCTTTACTTTGGAATGATCTTGGTTGAGATGCTACATGTAATTGTTCCACATGAAACCCTTAACTAGGACATTTTAAACGTGATCCTAATCTCTGATCACTCATGTCATGGTATCTTCCATGGTTACCATGTATTATATGTGTGTTGCTATATTTTAACACTCTGATTAAATTTCTATTTGTTTCCCATTTGGGATGATTGAATTTAAAGTCAAAGTCGTTCTTTGAGCTAAGGAGATGTGAGTAGGTGTGCACATAGAGGCCCTGGAATGGATCTCTCTCTTCCGATCAAGGTAAAAAATATCCATGCACCATGTTTTTTAAATTATAAAATGTTTCAAACACACTAGAAAACATCAAGAAACTGAACATCATGTTCCTTTCTATCAGACTTAATAAACATTAACTGAAAACATTAAAATTAAACGTTCCATGTGTAGTTGAAGATTTCTCCAATCCCATTTCCTTCCTTTGCTCTGCAGATGGGTAATCACAACCCTGAAATTGGAGAATGTGTTTCTGACTCATATATTCGTGTGTTCTTTGATAACATATGCTTGTTTCCTTAAAAAATATAGTTTTGGTTCTTCTGTTTGGACATTTTATCTTAATACTATCACGTTGTACTTTCCTTTCACAACTTGACTTTTGAAAGTTTGGTATTATGTACTCAATAATATCAAACTATTGGGAGATGTAGACCTAATTCATCAGTTTAATTGCTGTACAATAGTGGTCTATCATGCGACGACTACAATTTATCCATGCTATGGATGGTCACTTATATTGTCCCCACTGTTTTGATATAATTTTGCAGCACATTTTCTTCTATTTATCTCTTGTATGAAGGTGTTACTGCAGTGATAATCAAAATATTGAACAATCTGTACAGCATGAGTGCCAGCCCATCAGAATGGGATACTGAACAACAGGAGTGGATGATATTCCAGTGCTCTAGAGTTCTTCTCTGGTGAAGAGTTAGAAGTGGGAATTGTTGCCTCGTAGGAAAACACTCAACTACTCAATTAGAAATTGCTCTCCAGCATTGTAGTATCAATTCACTCCCACCAGGAATATATTACAGTCCTTACTTCCCTAAAATCCTCATCAGTTCTTGATAGTACAAGATATTTTAGTGTTTATCTGCTGGTGGGTTTGAAATATCAACTCTCCTTGATGTTTAATACACATTTTTCTGATTATCAGTGAGGTTGAACATCGTTTCATATTTACTAACCATTCAAATTGTCCCATCTGTGAATTACTTATTCATATTATTTGTTCTTTTTCTGTTTAGGTTTTAGTTATTTTATTATTGTGTTGAATACTAGTTCCTTATATACCACATGAAAAATAAATATAACTTGCCCAGTCCACAGTTTGATTTTCAACTTTTATTGTGTTACTTGTTGTATGCGTTTTGCATTTTAATATAGTTGAATTTTTTCTATCTTGTTTTAAAATAATCCAACATCATAAACGTACTTCTAAAATTATAAAGTTTTGTTTTTATGTTTTTTAATCCATCTGGAAGTTTTAAATAATGTCAGAAAGGGATCTGATTTGCCATCTTTTTGCATTTCTCTAATAAGCCAAGTTTAAATGCGTATATAGGTCTCTTATGCTTCCTGTATTCTGTTCCATTTCATCTATTTGTCTAGCTTTGTATCAGTAGCATCCTGTCTCAATTATTATTGCCCCTACATCTTGCTCTTCATTCAGTTTAGTCCCACCTCTTTTTTGCCCTTCTTCAAAGTTTTCTTACTTTTTCTTGACCCTTTAGTCTTCTATGTGAATTTCAAATTAATTTGACAAGCATCCAAAAAGTCCTTAATAGGATTTTAGTTTGAAACTGCATTGAATTATAGGCCAATTTAAGATAAATTTACATCTTTAAATATCAAATCCTTTCATCTATAACACAGATTTAGATCCCATGTATTTGGAATTTTTTTTAATAGTTCTGCAGAGTTTTAAAATTTGCTCTATAGAGGTCTTTGGCGTTTTTGTTAGACTGATTCCTAACTACTCCATGGCTTTTGTTGCTATTGTGAATGGGGTTATTTAAAAATTTTTTCTAATTGGCAGTTTCTACGGTATAGGTATGTTATTGGCTATATATTGGTCATGTAAATGGTAGCCTTGCTGAATTATCTTATTTCTAATAGTCCACCTGACAATATCCTTGAATTTCTAAATTGACAATTATATTGTTCTAGACTAAATGTTTATGTCCCCCCTGCAATTCACATGTTGAAATCCTCACCCCTAGTGTGATGGTATTACCTGTCTGTCATTCTAGTACTGGAAGCCTGATCTCCTTTGCCATTCAACGGGGTGTGTGACCTTGACGAGCCACTGTAGCCTCTTCCCCCTAGTCACAGATCTCAGGAGTGAGTTCAAGATTCAAGCATAGCTAGTCAAAATATTTTCTTGCATTAATGTGGGACAAGTTGGGGGACAAGGAGGTCTGTCCCTGTCTCTCCTTCTCTTTTTTTCTTGCAAAATTTATAAAGCAGAAGTAATCCTGGAACTGTCTAGGGCCATCTTTGCTACTTGTAGAGACAATGTCCCTGAAATTAAAATTCCCACAAGAGAGGCAAAAGATGGAGTGAGAGAAAGGCATTCTACTGTGACTAAAGCTACATTTGCTATTCAGGGTCACACACCCAGTTCAATAGTAATGGAGATCAGGATTCAAATACTAGCATGACAGACAATTTATATAAGGAAAAAAGGTGTTATATTTCCAGAAGAGACACAGGATGCTGAGAAGTCAAAACAACAAATGTCAACTACAAAATTTCTACTTTCACATGGTTGCAATGATTTAGGGATTCTGGTAGTTTCAGAAATGTAAGGTACTGGTGCTTATTTCTAGAATGTAAGTTTTAGACTGACCTCATTAATCTCAATAGAAAGAAACATAAGTATTTCATAGACCTTGCAAAATCGGGGAAAAAAAATAAAGCGACAGGTCCAAAAATACCACGGGCACAATCCAGATATCTTTTTGTACTCAAGTAATTATGGACCACAGTTATTTTTGCTCATTTCTCTTACTTTATTTAAAGAGAGAAATGCTCTTTGCAGTTTCCTTTATCTGGTTTTGGATTTTTTTTTTTCTTGCCATGGAAATCTTAAGTAGTCCCTTGACCTACAAGGTTGCTTTTTAAAAATCAAATTGCCCCTGATTTTAAAAAAGGATCTTTTGGTTTTGTTTTTTAACTGGTGAATGTAATTTATCCTATACCCCTGGATTTCATTAAAATTAAAAACTTCTGCTCATGAAAGGCAATGTCAAGAGAATGAGAAGACAAGCCACAAACTGGGGGCAAATATTTGCAAAAGACACATTTGATAAAGAACTTCTACTCAAAATATACAAAGAACAATAAGTCAACAATAAGAAAATGAACAATTCAATTAAAGAATGAGATAAATACCTTGGTAAACACCTTACTGAAGAAGATATATAGATAGCAAATAATCACATGAAAAAATACTGCACATCTTATGTCATCAGGAGATGCAAATTAAAACATAATGTGCTACCACTACACACCTATTAGAATGGCCAAAATCCAGAACACTGATGATACCAAACACTGAGAAGGATGTGGAAAAACGGGAACTCTCACTCATTGTTGGTGGGAATGCAAAATAGTACAGCCGCTTTGGAAGACAGTTGGGCAGGTTTTTTACAAGACTAAATATACTCTTATCATACAGTCAAGCAATCACATTCTTTGTTTTCTACTCAAAGGGATGAAAACTCATGTCTACACAAAAGCTGCATACGGATGTTTGTAGCAGCTTTATTCATAATTGCCAAACTTGGAAGCAACCAAGATGCCCTTCAGTAGGTGAATGGACAAATAAACTGTGACACATCCTTATTCAGTGCTAAAAAGAAGTGAGCTATTAAGCCATGAAAAGACATGGAGGAAATTTAAATATTACTACATGAAAGAAGCTGATCTGAAAGGGCTACAATACTATATGATTCCAACTATATGACATTCTAGAAAAGAGAAAACTCTGGAGATAGTAAAAACATTAGCATTTACCAGGGAGTGAAGAAATGAATAGGAGGAGCACGGAGGATTTTTAGGGCAGTGAAAATACTCTGTATGATGCCATGATGATGGATACATGTCATTATACATTTGTCCAAACCCATAGAATGGGTACAACATGTACAACACCAAGAGCGAGCTGTCACATTAAACTCTTGGCTTTGGATGATTATGATGTGTCAATGTAGGTTCATCATTTGTAGCAAATCTGCCCCTATAGTGGCAGACATTGAAACAGGGAAGGCTCTGCATATGCGGGGGCAGGAGATGTATGAGAAATCTCTGTACTGTCCTCTCAATTTTTCTGTGAATGTAAAACTAAAGAGATAAAGTCAAAAAGTCAAATTACTCTGGCTTTAAAAAAAAGTCTTTTGTTTTTTATCTGATGCATGTGATTTATTCTAGCCCCCTGGTCTGTAAGAAAAATCTATTGAGTGTGTACATATGTGTATCGCAGACGTGCATACCGAATGTCACATATGTGTGTTAATACCTTTTTTGTCATGCATCACCAGAGGGCTGATTCTGAGAAGAATGTCTCCTCTGAGAAAAGTTGAGAACATAAAAGTTTAAAAACCTGTCAGCAATAATTCTATTCTTATAAATATTGAGTTTCTACCTGTTTTTAAAAGTATACCAGTGTTATAGATTATAGATATATATGGCTCTGTTGGTTCAAAGGATTTAAAAAGATTTAAATTTTTTCGGCAAGGAGAAATTGTTTCAGTTCTGTGTAGTTTTCACATAGAAGTTGATAGACTTGATTTTGAAATGAGCAGAACTTGGAAGAGTAGCTCCCTCAAAACACGGATTTGAGCTATTAAAAAATTAATGTTTGCAAACAGTTTCTAAGTTTTCAGTACCAATGTACTTAATGCCTTGTCTTATGTTTAGAAATCTGTGAGAATGGGGAGGGAAGGAGGTGAATAAGGGACAAATTAATCATCTTAAGTAGATGTCAGCTTTTCTACTAACACTGCTAAAAATAAATAAAGGCAAGTCTTAAAATGTTTCTAACCAAAATACATAATACAAAACCAGCTGTGGTTTTTATTTCTAAAGAAAAACACTTGCTGAGCATTAGAACTTTTTAGTAGTGGCCATGTTTCAAGAATGTGGAGACATTCCATCTAGAGTTCTCATTTGTTCAAAGAAACAAAAGTCTTTCATGAGAGGTTTCAATATGTTCCCAAACCACTCAACAGAAGAGTAATGTGGATATTTTTGCCTTTATTCTCAACCGTCCCCTCTCCTTCAGGGGGAGAAAAATGGGAGTGGTTGAAGAGATCTCTTTTCTACATCAAAGTTGGCAAGTGCCTCAGTGATTGACTGCAGGCCCCACCTCCTCAGAATTAAGCAGAAAGATCAGCTGTGAGCCACGTGTCTCCGCTTATATCCCAGCTTGCTTGTTCTTTCACCACTGTTCTACTGATAAGAATGGTGTCTGACTTGAGAAACATTGTTAAGTATTGCTCTATCTCATCTGTGGTAAATGCAACTAATTTGGACAATTTTTTTCCTATCTCATATACCTTTTTTACTTGTAGCTCTTTTGATCATGGAAGTGTATTCCCTGGATCCTATCACAACCGTCCAAATGCGGGATTCGTGGGGCGGTAAATTTAAGGAGGGAATTTTGGTTCAATCTGTGGCTTCTCAAGTTGAAATGTAAAACCTGCTTCATGCATAATAGAGAGTCCACTCAATGTTTCTTGGACGTCATCTCTTGATGGTTGTGGCAGAGTGTGAAGACACTGAGGAAAAAGCGTAGTTCCCACCTTCAGCAGGCTTCCTGTCTGCTTTGGGAGACACACAAGATAATTTGCAGTTGCTGTGAAACAGAACCTTGCCATCATGAAATATTGACACATGGTCTCCCCAGAGTTTAGAGCAGTACCTGACGCAAGGGAGGGACTCGTGAGAGAAGGAGTGAATGAATTAATGACAATCACGCAACCACGCACTGGGCATTGTTCAGAGGGAGATGCTTTGTAGAGTGTAATTTATGAGGTCTAGAGTCTGGCCATCTTATTTTATTTTTAGGTTAAATATTAACTTTATTTTTCTAGATTATAAAGCTTACCACAGAAAATAGAATATTTAAAAAAAAACAAAAAAGCAGAAAGTCAGTAATATTTTGGCTTTTTTCCCTATCAGTTTTTTCTATGCTCCATATATATTTGCAAGTGTATGTAAATATAAATAGGTATATGTATGCATATATAAAATATGTATACGTATATGTATCTGTGTATATAGTACACATGCATTAGAGACAATTCTACTGTGTGTGTAATATATATATAAATAGAAAGAGAGATTGATTGAGAGTGGGTAGTCTACATTTTTGTTTTGTATACTGGTCCTCAATTTATCAACTTACCATTGGACAAGTAACTTAACCTCTTAGTGCCATCTATAATATAGGGATAATGAGAATATCTGTTGTCAGAAAGATCAATTGAGTTTATATATAAAATGCTTAGAAAAGTATCTGGTACCTAGTCAATGTTTTATAAGTATTTGCTATGATTATACTTATGATTACTTTATAGCAGTAAAAGATCCTTGTATATAAACTTACGGTTGTGCAGTAGTCTTTGAATTGATATAATTTAACTATTCAATTGTTGGACATTCAATTATTTCTGATTTTTCTATATTATATGTAATGCTGCGATGGTGATCCTTGACCTCACTCCTCACAGCCTTTGCTTAGCTTTGTTCCTCTTTGTTTTGTAACTCTTACTTGAATTATTCTTCTAAGGATAAAGGACTTTAATGCAAGAAAAATAAAAACATACTATTGAAATGAAGTTCATTAGGAATATTTATAGGATGTTTCATTTAGGAAGGAAGAGCAGAACAGACATGAGATATAGTCAGGCCAGCTTGGCAAGGAAAGCTCAGCATATCAGACTGGACCCGAGACCAAAGGCAGGTTATTACTAGCACTGAAATTACAAATTGAAGGCTCCTATTAAGTCAAAAATAACACTGGTAATGATGAGATGGTCTTCCCTCTTGTCTCTACTTTTATCAGGTATATATTAGCACTGAAGTACATTTTTGTCAGCTCCACAGATATTTCATATTATGGCAGAAATAGTACAGCTAACCGTTTTAATGGATACACTTCCAGCCTCATTAATAGGACTGGCATTTATTTGGTACTGTCTGTGTGTTAGGCACTCATAGAAGCAGAAAATGAAGACAAGATCTTTCCTTTAAGGGCTCATAATTAGTTATAATAAAATATGATCTGTACTAGAATAAGGGTATTTACTGTACAAAGTTTTATGGGATAAGGGAGTAAGAATCCACTCCTTGCCTGGGGGAAGATATGGAAGTTTATATAGATAAAAGGCTCATGAAAGTTACCTCCCATTTTCGTTGGTGGGATCCATACTCCTGGGACCGTATAGTTTGTAGGGTGTATAGTTTGGCAGCAGCTTCAGGCTGCCTTCTGGCCACGAAATTAACCTGAGAAATCAGATTGGCCTCCTCTGAGCCTGGAGATCATGTGTGGTAGCATAAGATAGGCTTTGCTGTGATGACAAATAAACCACAAATCTCAGTAGCTGAGCCTCTAAAAAGTTTTCTTTCTCGCACAAAGTCTAATGTAAGTCCTTCACACGGAGTGTCAGAGATTTAAGCTTTCTCTGTCTTGTGATGCCACTATTTCAACAAATTACAGCAGTAAGGGAAGAGAGAGGATGAAGGTTGCCTGTGATGTTTTTAAGTTCAGTACCCAGTAAGATGACATCCTTGACAGCTGTATTTTGTTGGCCAGAATGCAGTCATTTGCCATATCCTAATAGCATGAGACCCTGGAAAATATTTTCTTCCTGTATGTCCAAAACCAGACAATTAAATGGAATTTAGTGAAAACACAGTGTTGTCATTTCCACGGCATGACATTTAGATTTGCGTGAAACTATCCAGCTTCCACTCGCTCCCAATGGTTAGCTTTCTCAAATTTTGAGATGTAGGGGATGAGACAACTGAAAAGTTTAATTTAAGTAGCAATTTTATGATACTTACTAGCCGTGAAAATCAACTATTGAGCAGTATTTTTGAGTTTTGAAAAATATAATTCTCTCACTATGATTCTTTGAGTCGATTATTTTGAATTCTAATTCCCCGTTTCTGTTCTTTTCAGCAGCTTTCCATATTCAGCCAATGGAAATTCCATTCGGCTATTCATTCAGGTCAAAATCTTGGAGACATCCCTGACTCCTTCCTTTTGTCTCATATGCTATATCAAATCTCTAAGCAAATGGTGTTGGCCCTACTTTTGTAGTATGTTCAGCATCAAACCACTTCTCACTGCCTCTACTGGTTCCAATTAGTCTAGAAGGATAGATCTCTTGCCTTACTGAAATAGTCTCCTATCTCTCTGCCTCCACCCTTGCCTTGCTGTTCCTACCCATTCCTCTATCAGTTATTTATTACTGTGTAAGAAATTATCCCAGGGGGCCAGCCTGGTGCCATAGTGGTCAAGTTCGTGTGCTCTGCTTTGGCAGCCTGGGGATTGCTAGTTAGGATCCTGGGCCCAGAATTATACACCACACCGCTCATCAAGCTGTGCTGTGGTGGCATCCCACATAGAAGAACTAGAGGGACTTGCAGTTAAAATATACAACTATGTACTTGGGCTCCGGGGAGGGGAAAAAAAAAAAAACAAGGAAGATTGGCAACAGATGTTAGCTCAGGGCCAATCTTACTCACCAAAAAGCATACCTTAAGAAAAAAGAAAGAAGAAAGAAATTATCCCCAAACTTAATGCTTTAAAATGAACCTTTGTCATCCGACTATTTCTGTGGATCAGGAATTCGAGAGCAGATAGCTGGTGGCTCTGCTTGCAGGGTCTCATGAGGTCACCGTCTAGTGATAGACTGGGACTGTAAGCCGTATCTGTGACTGGAGGATTGGCTTCCCAGATGACTCACTTAAACTGCTGGTGAGTTAGTGCTGGCTGAGAGAGTTCCTGGCTACATGGGCCTCTCTAAAAGCTGCCTAAGTGTCCTCACAACATGATGACTGGTACCCCAGAGCAAGTGACCCAAGAGAGAGTAAGATGAAAGCCACAGTGTCTGTTATGACCTAGCCTTGGAAGTGACACACCATCATCTCCATAATATCCTGTTGCTTACATGGGTTGGCCCAATTCATTGTGAGAGGGGACTAGCAAGAGTGTGAGTACTTGAGGCAAGAAACCTTGGGGCCATCTTGGAGGCTGGTCACTACAGTCCCTATGTTCTATTGTCTACCCAGCAGTCATAGCAGCCTTTTTAAATATATAAATAAGATTAAAACTTTTTGATGATTACCCATTTCCTTCAGCATAAAAGTCAAGGTCCCACATTATGTAGGTCCCTTGATTTCGTCTCCCACTGTGTTGCCTTTTCTCATATACTCTGGCCACACTGGCTTCCTTGTTGTTCCTAGAATGGGAAAATGGCAATCCCACCTCAGGACCTTTGCACTCTCTTTTCCCTTTACCTGAAATAGTCTTCCTCCAGACAACGAAACTGTTCACTTTCTCATTTCCTTTTGGCTCTACTCCAATGTCGTATTATCATAAAGGATTTTCCTGACCACCTTATGAACTAGTCCCCAAATAAGGAAAACCACAAATTTTGCGAATGAATGGCTATGGAACTCCAACTTCTTTAGTGGTATTGTTGTTTAAAAAGAAAACTTTAAAAAGCACCTTTTTGGCATTCTCTTCTGGTTTCTAGTTTGGAAACACTAGAGTGTATATTGCATAAGACTTTTAAAATTGCATATTTGGAAGTAAATTTGATGCCTTGTTTCTATTTTTAAAATGATGAGAGATATAAGGTTAATATACAAAAGTCAACTTCTTTCCTATACACCAATGAACAAGTGGAAATTGAAATTAAAAACACCATACCATTTGTATTGGCACTACCCAAAAAAGAAATACTTAGGTATAAATCTAACAAAACATGTATAAGATCAGTATGAGGAAAGCTATGAAACTCTGAATGAAATTTAAGAAAAGAACTAAATAAATGGAAAGAGGTTCCATGTTCATGGATAGAGAGACTCAATTTTGTCAAGATGTCAGTTCTTCCCAAGTTGTTCTATACATTCAATGTAGTCCTAATCAAGATTCCAGGAAGTTATTTTGGGATCAAAACACTGATTCTAAAGTTTATATGGAGGGGCAGAAGACTCAGAATAGCTAACACAATATTGAAAGAGAAGAACAAAGTTGGATGACTGATACTATTCAACTTCAAGACCTACTATAAAGCTACAGCAATCAAGATTGTGGTATTGGTGAAAAAATAGACAAATCAATCAATGGGATAGAATAGGTAGCCCAGAAATAGACCCATCTAAGTATAGTCAACTGATCTTTAACAAGGAAGAAAGGCAGTACAATGGAGCAAAGATCGTCTTTTGAAAAAGTGGTGCTGGAACAACTGGGCATCCACATACAAAAGAATGAATCCAGACACAGACTTTATACCCCTCACAAAAATTCATTCAAGATCAATCATAGACTTTAAACATAAAACCCAGAACTATAAAACTCCTAGAAGACAACATGAGAGAAAATCTCGATGACTTTGAGTATGGCGATGACCATTTAAATACAACACCAAAGGTATAAACCATGAAGGAACTAATTGATAAGCTGGACTTCATTAATATTAAAAACTTCTCTGCCAAAGGCAATGTCGAGAGAATAAGACAAGCCACAGACTGGGAGAAAATATTTGCAAAAGACACATCTGATAAAGAACTGTTAAACAAAATACACTAAGAACTCTTAAAACTCATCAGTCAGAAAACAAACAACTCAGTTAAAAAAAATGGACCAAAGCCCTTAACAGACCCCTCACCAAGGAAGGTATACATATGGCAGATAAGCAAATGAAAAGATGCTCCACATTCTATGTCTTCAGAGAAGTTCAAAACAAAACAAGACAGCACTATACACCTATTAGAGTGGCCAAAATCCAGAACACTGCTAGCACCAAATTCTGGCAAGGATATATAGCAAGAGGAACTCTCATTCATTGCTGGTGGGAATGCAAAATGGCACAGCCATTTTGGAAGACAGTTTGACAGTATCTTATGAAACTAAATATACTTCTACTACACAACCCAGCAATTATACTCCTTGTTGTCTACCTAAAGGAGTTGAAAACTTACATCCGTTCACAAACCTGCACACAGATGTTTATAGCAGCTTCATTCATAATTGCCAAAACTTAGAAACAACCAAGATGTCCTTCAGTAAATGAATGGATAAATAAACTGTGGCACATCCAGACAATGGAATATTATTCAGCACTTAAAAGAAATGAGAGCTATCAAGCATGAGAAGACATCAAGGAACCTTAAATGCATATCGCTAAGTGAAAGAAGCCAATCTGAAAGTACTACATACATACAAACTATGTGATATTCTGAAAAAGGCAAAACTATGGAGACAGGGAAAACATCAGTGGTTGCTGGGGGATGGGAGCGGGGCAGGGATGAACAGGAAGAGCACCGAGGGTTTTCAGGGCAGTGAAAATACTGAGTATGATACTACAGTGATGAATACATGTCATTAAATATTTGTCCAAAACCACAGAACACATGATACCAAGAGTGAACCCTAAGGGAAACTATAAACTCTGTGTGATTATGATGTATTAGTGTAAGTTCATCAGTTGTAACCAACACACCACTCTAGTGGGGAATGCTGTTGATGGGGGAGCCTATAAAGTATAGTGGCAGAAAGTGTATGGAAATCTCTGTGTGTTCCTCTCAATTTTTCTGTGAACCTAAAACTGCTCCAAAAAAAAATCTTTAAAATGGTGAGACAGAAACAAGTAATTATAAAAAAGGATTCGGTGTTTGATTACTTCTGGTTTAGTCAAGACCCATTACAGAAAGACTTGTACATTAATCTCAGGCAATGAGGTAAAAACATAATAGGTTTTGAACATAGATTTTTGTTCTTCTCTATCTTCCTCTACTTGAGACAACTCTTACTCCAGAGTCAGGCATTACGCCTTAGAATTCTGTTTTGAGTTTTTCTGTTTGAAATACTTACTTGATTTATAAGTGCACTAAGTTGTGAAAACTTTTCATCAACTAAACCACATGTTTTTATGCCCTGGACTCCTTATGTTGAAGGGGAACGTAAGTAATTTAATGGCCTCCAATGTAGTATCTAGCAATAATCTGTAGTATTTATATACTACTTTTGATTTTTCACGTCTTCTGAATAAGAATAAGCATGAATATTGCAAAGAATCCTGAAAGGAACTATGACTTTCAACCTGGAGTTTGATTTATAGTTCAAACTTTTAGCATCTGCCAAGCTCAAAAGATATAAGGCAAATGAAATGATGCTTAAGAAAACTGCAATAAAGCAAAAGGGCACAGGACTTGAATCTTCTGATTACTGCAAATAGGAGGCAGAGGAAATTGCAACATTTGCCCTTTGATCTTACCCAAGTCAGTGGAAGTCACTGAGGGGTACCTAATTAATAAAGGATGCTATTCGAAATGTGGGACCCAATGCTAGTTACAAAAACCATACTGGTGTTTTTCTGAAAGTAACGCATGCATTTGTTAGAAAACAAAAATAGGGGGAACAGAGAAGAAAACTTTAAAAAGTTCCAGTAAGTACTGATTTAGTAAGTCTCAAGTGCCCACTGCCCAATAAATGAGATTCTCAAAAGTCACATTTTCTCTTTGGTTTAGGACTGAAAGATGCTCTCTCTTCATTTCTGATTCTAACACTTTAAGCTCTGTGATCTTCTGTAATCTGTGTTGTACCTTTGTAGTAGAGAGTGGTCTGAATTTGGAGTTAGATGATCATAGTTTGATTTCATGCCCTGCCATACACCCAGGTGTACCCTTGGGTGCATTACAGGACCTGAGCAGTTGTACCATGCTGACCGTCCTGTGCCTAACCCACAAGGTTTTCATGGATTTGTTAAAATGAGAAAATGTGTGTGAGGCTTTAGCACAGCTTTTGGCACATAAAATGCTCTATATTCACATTTTACTTTAATCTTGAAACCTTATGCTTAGAAAGTTGTATTTTTAGCTCTTGTAATAGATAGTCTATACACGGTCACCTTATATGGCTAGTACAGAGTTTTTAAGAAGTGTGAATTTGAATGCCTTTGGGCAGGCCATGCACAACTTAACAGTTTGTAGCAAGCCCTATCATCCTCCATAATTTTGTAATTTGGGGGCAGAAGCCCACCTTGTACCTCCCTGACCCTATCCATTTCCTCCTACCCAGAGATCACCACTTCTCTGAGTTGTATCACTGTGGGTTCATTTGCCTGCTTTGCTGCAGGAGCTTGCCCTCTCAAGTCCTAGCTGTCTTAGCCGCTCTGAACTCTGGTTGATCTTGTGAGAATGGTGAAAGCTCTCCTTAGGTTGTGTCTCTGAGTAGCTGCTGCCTTCTCATCTTTTCTAGCTCCTCAAGGGCACTGCTTAAGAGTCTTTGAATGTCTTGAGACGGAAATTGGTGTAGAATATTGGGCTTACCTCAGTGAAATTCTTTCTTGGTTCCTCAAGTGTTGGCCTCCTTGGTACTTGTCTAATCCCGTGAAACAGAGGATGATGATCATCATCACTATTTTATCCAGCTTTTTGAGACCTTGTCAGTAAAAAACTTGGTTTTCTCTAAATAAGTCCACCATTTCCAGAAGCAGCCCTGTCTGTCTCTTTAACCCTGTCTGATTCACACATTTCTTACCAGCCTGACCCTCAAGGCATTTGATACGGGCACTCCCAATTTAATGTAGCCAATGGTAAATAGTTTGGTCATGTGAACAATAGCCTTCTCCTTTGTATGCTTTCCAAATTCTGAATTCATCAATTCCAGGTTTTCATTATATGGAACTTTTATTAGGAAAAAAATATTACAGTGGAATCCTAATTATAGCCAGTAGTATCATCTTTATTGGTTTTAATTTCTCAAGATCTGATATTTCTAGTAATCTTAAATTTGCTTCAGAGTTAAAAGCAATGAAACGACATCTACTTGCACACGGAAGAAATGTGACGTACTAGGAATTCCCTGATATAGGCATCAGGAGACCAAACATAGGCTGTACCACAATCTGTTGGTGGTCTTGAGCAAATCATTTAACTCTGGATATGTTTGGCTAACTACACAATAATCTCTCTAAAATTCTATGACTCTAATAAGAGAAAGACCGTGAGTGTGGGCGTGAGGGATAAAAAGACCGACAGAAGATGCTTATGTACTTGAGTCCATAAGTTGATGACTGAGTTAATGGAGCAGTTTTCTCTTTTAAAATAATGATGTATTTCATTTTTTCACAATGAAAATATTCCACTAATTTGCTACGTCTATAGTCCTACTGAAAATAATCACAACTTTAAGTCTCCCCTTACCCTATAATCCTCTTCATAAATAAAAATGGATAATTGTTAACAGCATCAAAATTCAAATACTGTGACTAGTAAGCAGCTCTAAGTTCAGAGCGTGATTTTAAGATCTCTAGTTTCTGATCATTCCCTCTGCAATAGGAGTCTCTTGATTGACAGGAGGGAGTTCTCCCTTCACTTTTTCCGCGGGTTCATTGCTGGCAACACCCTAGAACTGTTAGGCATTCCACAGCTTGAGGCTCCAAGGGGTCCCTACCCCAGCCCCGCCACGGCTGACCTTCCTTCCCTACGTCTTTCTTGCTAGCTTCTCAGATTGCGAGTTGGGATAAGCCTTCTACTAGAAGACTTAGAAGGGAGAGGGGAAATGTGCTGGTTTGCCTTGTTCTGCCTGGAAAAGGTCAGAGTGGAATGACTGTGGTGTCAGGGTTAGGGGAAGCAGTGGAACGGAGACAAGCAGGAAGGAAAGGATAATTTAACTGAACCCAATTTGAACCTTTAAGCAGTTCAGTTCAGGGACAGCACTGACGTCAAAGCTGTTTCTTATTTTATAAAAGCCAGGCTGTCTGATTCAAGTAGCCCCTCTTACCTTCGCCAGTCCAAAGTGCTGGGTCATGACCCTTGAGCAGATTGTTTTCTATAACCTTAGTTCGGGTAGATGTTTTCCTAGGGTTACTTACCCCTTTCTTTCTCTTATAAGATAGGGTTCCAATACTGAGGGCCAAAGGACAGAGGAAGCAAAGAAAACCTTAAGAATCACATCTGATTACTTTTACATCCTTACTCTGTCAGATTTCATATCTTAAATAACATCCTCTTCTACCATGATTCCATGCCTTCCCCAAACTTAAACATTCCTTTCTCTGCCCTGTTTAAACTAACGCAAATGATAAGAATTTTCTAAATTAATTAAATCAGAATTTAAAGAATTACTGTGACAGTTTTGTAATCATGCATGTGCAAGATTTTGAAAACTATCTGTATAATTGTACAATGAACCTGATATGTAAGTATATCTGGCTTGAAAGTGTGATCTTTTACTTTGCATGCAAACTTTTAATTATATAACATAATATTTCCACCATTTTAAATCTACGTCACTACTGTATGTGACATCTTTGTTTTTGGAGCAACAAATTATTGTAGGGATTCAGGCTCAGCTACCATTGCAGAGTCTTCCGTCTGGTTGTATTGGGGTGAGCATCTTCATTTAACCCTTACAGTTTCTCTGTGAGGGAAGTTTATCATGTTGTATTCTTCCAGAACAACAAAATAGTACTCAGGGTTCTGTGATTTATCCAGAGTCGCAATTCTTCTCGGGCCTACTCCTATGACACCCTTCATGAAACTTCTCTGATCCTTCTCTGGTCAGAATTAAATCACTCCTTCCTTTAAATTCACGCAAAATAGTGCTTGCGGCTCTGCTTGACATTTGTGCGGTTCTTCCTTATATTGTCTTTCTAAACCATGTCTGTCTCTCCAGACTTCTCTTTTTCTTCATGTGTGACCATCAAGGGCAAGGCTTTGTATCCTTTTTGCTTCCTCCATGATGCCCAGCATGCATCATACCTGTTTAAAATCGTGACTGTTTTTTGAATTGAATCAGGTTAGTCTATATCTATTCCAGTGTTTTGTTGATTCCTTCATTCAGCATGTATCCACTGAATGCTTATAATGTGCATGGCTAGGTGCCAGGTATATAGAGGTAAAGAAACCAGGTAAATTCCTGTCTTCATGGAACTTATATTCTAGTGAAGGCGAAACAAGCAATAAACTTGTAAGAATAAATAAGTAAATTACAGTCAAGCGCCATATAATGGACAGTTTGGTCAACAAAGGAGACTGCGTGTACAACAGTAGTCCTATAAGATTCGTATCGTATAGCCGAGGTGTGTAGTAGGCTTTACTATCTAGGTTTGTGTAACTACACTCTATGATGTTCACACTACAATGAAATCACCTAATAATGCATTTCTCAGAACGTATCTCCAGCATTAAGCAATGCATGACTGTATATGGTATCAGATGGTGATAGTGCTATGGAGAAAAATCATGAACGTAAGGAAAAAGTTAGGGAGAGGTTGCAGTTTTAAATGGAGTGGTCAGAGAAGATCTCATTGAGAAGGTAAAATATGAACAAAACCTGAAGGAGTGAGGGAGTAGACCCTGTATGTATATCATTGACTTTTTTTTGTTGTTAATATGAATTTAAAACATTTTTTTAAATGATAAAGCCAAAGTTTGGGACATTTCTCCTTCTAGTTGTAGCTATATTTTGTTAATATTAGACTAGAAGAGACCTTAGGAATTATCTTGTCCTTCCTCTTCTTTCTCCATTTGATAGGTGAGGAAACTGAGACTCAGGGCAAGTGTACAACTTTCTTTACTTGGCCTTAGATTGACCAATGACATCTTAGTAGTTTACTGAAAATCCAGTAGAGCATTAAGATCCAGGTCAGTCTTCCATTTATCCAACCACTTATCAGCAAGCTCTTATCTTACACTTGTTCTTGAGTTGATTGCCTCAAGCTTGAAGACAATTGTCAAAGAAACTGGCATGTCCTTAGTGGGTTTTGTAATCCACATAGAACACCAGTACCATACCTAGGAATCAGGTGTGTCTAAGGCAAAATATAAGCAACAGTATGAATTCACATTCAGAGTATAATCACTAAGGCATGGAGCTGGTCAGAGTGCTGAGTCTTGATTCAGTACCTAGAGAAAAGAGGCACCATTTGGAGGGAGAGAAGGTCATTCATTCCAAGCAGAAGCCACAGGAGGCTATGATGCTAATAGGGCAGGGAGGACTGACATCATCTAAGCTGGATTGGAAATCCCATGCTGAGAAATAGTGACAAATACTCCCAATATGACATATACATTTAACATCAGTGAGGAAGATAGTAATTTAGCTTCATTTAACTCCTGATTTGGACAAAGTAAATGTCTATGTCTCCATGTTTCTGGATTAAATCTGCCCAGCTAAACACTGAACATGAAATCAAAGGCACTCCAACAGTGTCTTGATGCATACGTCAAATATTCCAAGTTATTATTAACATCCTACAATATTATTAATATGTAGGAAATCCACTTTGATTTTTAAAGCAGTTTCTTGTTGATAGGAAGGTGGTTCACAGATCTGACAAGCCGAATCACCTGGGAGGCATTTAAAAAGCTATTCTTTGGTCCCGTACCCAGATGTTTTGATTCAGAAGGTCTTGAGTAGGGCAACAAAATGAGTACTTTTAACAAGCTCCACATGAATTCAGATAATCAGCCAGGTTCAGAAATGCGCTGCAATGGAGAGCTCAGCATTGCGCAGAAATGTTGGCTGCTTACATCTACATGTTAGAAACTTGAATGATATCCTGATTTCAGTTTTAACCGCCTTATTATACATAAAAGGTCTGAAAAGGAAAATGTCCTGTATCACTGCTTCTGCAGGTTAGCACATTTTGACTCTCTAATGAGTGAGCTTCTCACTGTTATTTAAGGAGATTTAGGGTAGTGGGGAAAATGAGACACTTCATCTTATTTTGAGGGGAAAAGTAATCTACACAAATAAAGTGATGTAGAAAGTCTGTGCTAATAAAATGGAATCATTTGATTATTTTGGGCTTTATTGTACATAAACAATACGGTAGGCATCCTGGAAAAAGAAGAATATTAATAAGGCCAATTCCATAGATCAAATAATAGATTGATTGTAAACTACCTGGTATAGTTCCTGGCACATAGTTAGGACTCCTAAATAATAATAATAGCTGTCATTATTATTTAAGAATCTCCTTGATATCCTCCTAAAGTTGAAACCGGATTGGACTGGACATACCAAAGAATTGGTGTATGTTGAGGAAGGAAGGCTGGGCGTGTGTGAAGAGTCTCAGCAAGCTATTTCATCTGGTACAGACCATTTTCCTACTTCAAACCTGATTAGTTTGGCTCAAGTCCTCATCCCCTTGAATCAACATAGATGTAGGCAGTGTGTTGCAAACGGTATTGCCTTGAGGAAATGACCAAGAGGTTACATTGGATCAGGAGTCAAGTCAGGGTCTAAGAAAAACTTCAGCAGGAAGGCCAAAGTGAAGTTTGGTGTGAGAATCTCAGATCTATCTCAGCAACTTAGGTCACCCTGGGAAAAGCTTTTGTTTCTCTAGAATGGCCCAGATGATAGATGCGTTTGGTCCTATGTAGTCCCTTTAACCTAGCTGGCACGTGCCTTGGCCATGTCTGCTGCCATCACATAGGTCTCCCGTACCTGCTTTTGGCTTCACTGAATTCGTGCTGAACCATTGTGCTAACGTGTTCTATTTTCCTCATTATTCCTGATCATCTCATCTTCTGACTTTGTGATTAGTTTCACTGTTTCTATCCTTGCCCCGCCATGAAGAGCTCCATGCTTGGTGCTGCTTCCTGAGCCCTGACCTCTGACTTGGGCCCTTGACCATGATTTGTCCTCATCTCATTGACAGTATCGGAATCAACCATTCTCAGTAAACAAACACTCATCCAGTTCTAGGCTAGGATAATCAGGCACAATACAACCTGAAATAGCCTTGCTAAATGGTGCTAATAGAGAAGCCCTGGGGAAAAGAGGGCCAAGTGCTGGCCAAACAGCTTTCTCTCTTCCTCAGGGCTTCATTGTTCAGGTCGGGGGAACTGAGTTAGTTCTTCCTCTCAGCCCGTCTGTGTCATTCAGGATTGTTTAGATTACACGTGGTAAGAACACAACTAAAACTGGCTTAAACATAAAAGGGAATGTTTTAACTCAAAAAATTGAAAAATCCAGGATAGTGTTATATTCAGGAATGGTTGTTTTCAGGTGCTTAAATAGTGTCCTTGGGACTTTGTCAAGCTTTCTCCTTCTCTCAGCGCTGGGTTGACTCTGTTCTCAGGCAGATTCTCTATTCATGTAACAAGATGGCAGACAGCAACTCTAGACTTATATTTTATTCCCTTATCAAGCAAAAACAAAACACTTTTTTCCTGGGTCTTACATAGCATAGGTCTTTGTATTGCGTATTTTCCCACCCAAAATAGCCTCTGATTCCACATGCTCATTTGCAATGTAACGTTGTCCCTTCCTCCATCAAGAAATAGAGTCTAATTCCCCACCCCTGGAGACAAGGTTGGTCTTTTTACTTGTTTGCAACAACAGAATGTGCCAGAGTTGTGCTGCATCAGTTCTCAAGAGTCTTGGAAGCTTTCTGCTTTCATTCTTTTTCTTTCTTGAACCACCATGTAAGTAAATTAAGGCTCTTCATGTAGAAAAAGAGGCCACCCAGAGGGAGAGGCCCTGGAGGATGAGAGAATGTGAACAGAATGGTCTCAGGGAGGAAAACTGAGCTTCCCAAGCTGACAGCCAGCACAAAGGCCCTACTTATGCGAGGGAGTCTATTTTTGACCTTCTAGTTGAGCTCAGATGCCAGCATGCAGCTGAATGAGCAAGTCCAGCCAATGCCACAGGGAGTGGAGATGGTCCAACCTCACTGAGGCCTTCCCAAATTCCTGGTCCACAGACTTGTGAGCAATAAAATAGTTATCAATTTAAGTTGCTAAGTTGAGGGATAGTTTGTTATCCAGTAATAGAAGACTGGAATAGTATCTTAAATTTTTTTTTTTTTTTTACGATTGGCATCTAGGCTAACAACTGTTGCCAATCTTTTTTTTTTTTTTCTGCTTTATTTCCCAAACCCTCCCGGTACATAGTTGTATATCTTAGTTGCAGGTCCTTCTAGTTGTGGGATGTGGGACACCGCCTCAACGTGGCCTGACGAGCGGTGCCATGTCCGCGCCCAGGATCCGAACCCTGGGCCGCCACAGCGGAGCGCGCGAACTTAACCACTCGGCCATGGAGCCGGCCCCTATTTTTTTAAGTTATTTTTAAATTGGAGTTATAATTGACATATAACAATATATCAGTTTCAGGTATATAACACAAGGATTTCATATTTGTATACACTGGAAAAAGCTCACCAAAATAAGTTTAGTTACCATTTGTCACCATACATACTTACAATATTTTTTCTATTGTGATGAGAACTTTTAAAATTTATTCTCTCAGTAACTTTCAAATATGCAGTACAGTATTATTAACTATAGTCATCATGCTGTCCATTACAGACCCATGACTCATTTTATAACTTGAAGCTTCTATCTTTTGACTCCCTTCACCCATTTAGCCCACCCTCCACCCACCTCTCCTCTGGAAACCATCAATCTGTTCTGTATATCTATGAGCTTGGCTTTTTTGTTTGTTTTTGTTTTGTTTTCATATGTTTGTTTTAGTTTTTTTAGATTCCACATAAGTGAAATCATATAGTATTTGTTCTTCTCTGCCTGACTCATTTTACCTAGAATAATACCCTCAAGGTCCTACCATGTTGTTGCAAATGGCAAGATCCCATTATTTTTCATGGCTGAGTAATATTCTTTTGTATACATTTACCGCATCTTCTTTATCCTTCATCCATTGATGGACACTTAAGTTGTTTCCATATCTTGGCTATTATGAATAATTCTGCAATGAACATGAAGTTGCACATATCTTTTGGAATTAATGTTTTCATTTTCTTCAGATAAGTACCCAGAAGTGGAATTGCTGAACCTGTGGTAGTTCTATTTTCAATTTTTTGAGGAACTTCTATACTGTTTTCCATAGTGGCTGCACCGGTTCACATTCCCACCAACAGTGCATGAAGGTTCCCTTTTCTCCACACCCTCATGAACAATTATTTCTAGTCTTTTTGATGTGTGACGTGATATCACACTGTGGTTTTGATTTGCATTTTCCTGATGATTAGTGATGTTGAGCATCTTCTCATGTGTCTGTTGGCCATCTGTACATCCTCTTTGAAAAAATGTCTATTCAAGTCCTATACCCATTTTTTAACTAGATTGTGGGGTTTTATTGCTATTGAGTTCTTCCTATACTTTGGATATATGATTTGCAAATATTTTCTCCCATTCAATAGGTTACCTTTTTATTTTGTTGATGGTTTCCTTTGCTGTGCAGAAGCTTTTTAGTTAGATGTAGTGCTTTTTTGTTTTAACTTTTGTTGCCTTTGCTTTTGGAGTCAGATCCAAAAAATCATTGCTAAGACCAATATCAAGGAGGTGACCACCTATGTTTTCTCCTAGGAGATTTATGGTTTCAGGTCTTACATTCAAATCTTTAATCCTTTTGGAGTTAATTTTTTTGTACAGTATAAGATAGTAGTCTAATTTCATTCTTTTGCATATGGCTGTCTAGTTTTCCCAGCACTATTTATTGAAGAAACTGTCCTTTCCCCATTGTATATTCTTGCCTTCTTTGTCATAACCCAAGCATATATGGTCAATTAGTTCTGTTTCTGTACTCTCTATTCTGTTCCATTGATCTATGTGTCTGTTTTTATGCTAATACCCTACTGTTTTGACTACCGTAGCTTTGTAACATAGTTTCAAATCAGGGAGCATGATGCCTCCAGTTTTGTTCTTCTTTCTTTTTTTTTTTTTTAAAGATTTTATTTTTTTCCTTTTTCTTCCAAAAGCCCCCCAGTACATAGTTGTATATTCTTTGTTGTGGGTCCTTCTAGTTGTGGCATGTGGGATGCTGCCTCAGCTTGGTTTGATGAGCAGTGCCATGTCCTCGCCCAGGATTTGAACCAACGAAACCCTGGGCCACCTGCAGCAGAGGGCGCAAGTGGTTACTTGGCCATGGGGCCAGCCCCATTTTTTTTTTTTAAGGTATGCTTATGTTTTTGGAGAGGAAGATTGGCCCTGATAACATCTGTTGCCAGCCTTCCTCCTTTTTTCCCTTTCTTTTTTCTCCTCTAAAACCCCCAAGTACAGAAGTGTATATGCTAGTTGTAGGTCCTTGTAGTTCTTCTATGCCATGCTGGGTCTGCACCCAGGATCCAAACCAGTGAACCTTGGGCTGCTGAAGCAGAGCATGTGAACTCTTTTGTTCTTCTTTCTCAGGATTGCTTTGCCTATTTGGAGTCTTGTAGTTCCATACAAATTTGAGGATTGTTTCCTCTATTTCTGTGAAAAAAATCCGTTGGAATTCTGATAGAGATTGCATTGAATCTGTAGTTTGCTTTCGGTAGTATAGACATTTTAACAACGTTAATTCTTCCAGTCCATGAGCTCAGAGTATCTTTTCACTTACTTGTGACTTCTTCAATTTCTTTCACCAATGTCTTATAGTGTTCAGTGTGTAGATCTGTCACCTCCTTGGTTAAATTTATTCCTAGGTATTTTATTCTTTTTGATGCAGTTGTAAATGGGATTGTTTTCTTAATTTCTTTTTCTGCTAGTTTATTGTTAGTGTATAGAAATGCAATAGGTGTTTGTATATTTATTTTGTATCCAGCAACTTTACTGTATTTGTTTATTAGTTCTAACAGTTTTTAGGTGGAGTCTTTAGGATTTTCTATATATAAAATTATGTCATGCACAAATAGTGAAAGTTTACTTTTTCCTTTCCAATTTGGATACTTTTTATTTCTTTTTCTTGCCTTACTGTTCTGGCTAGAACTTCCAATACTGTGCTGAATAAAAGTGGTGAGGGTGGACATCCTTGTCTTGTTCCAAATCTTAAAGAAAAAGCTTTCAGCTTTTCACTGTAGAGTATGATCTTAGCTGTGGGCTTGTCATAGATAGCCTTTATTATGTTGAGTTATGTTCCTTCTATATCCACTTAGTTGAGAGTTTTTATTGTAAATGGATGTTGAATTTTGGAAAATGTTTTTTCTGCATCATTGAGATGATCATATGATTTTTATCCTGCATTTTGTTAATGTGGTGCATCATGTTGATCGATTTGCATATGTTGAGCCATCCTTGCAACACTGAAATAAATCCTGATTGATCATGGCATCTGATCCTTTTAATGTATTTTCAATTCATATTTTTAATATTTTGTTGACGATTTTTGCATCTATCTTCGTCAGGGAGACTGGCCTTTAATTTTCTTTTCTTGTGGTATTCTTTTCTAATTTGGGTATCAGGAAAATACTGGCCTGGTAAAATGAGTTTGGAAAGTGTTCCTTCCTCTTCAATTTTTTGGAAGAGTTTGAGAAGCATTGGTCTTAATTTTTCTTTGAATGTTTGGTAGAATTCACCAGTGAAGCCATCTGGTCTTTGCTTTTTGTTTGTTGGGAGGTATTTGATGACTGATTAAATCTCCTTACTAGTAACTAGTCTATTCAGATTTTCTATTTCTTCATGATTCAGTCTTGGAAGGTTGTGTAATTCTAGGAACTTACTCATTTCTTCTAGGTTGTCCAATTTTTAGTGTATAATTGTTTATAGTAGTCTCTTATGATTCTTTATATTTCTGTGGTGTTAGTTATAAAGTCTTCTCTTTCATTTATGATTTTATTTATTTGAGCCCTCTCTTTTTCTTGATGAGTCTAGGTAAAGGTTTGTCAATAATTTTGTTTATCTTTTCAGACAACCAGTTCTTAGTTTCGTTGATCTTCTCTATTGTCTTTTTAGTCTCTATTTCATTTATTTTTGCTCTGATCTTTGTTATTTCCTTCCTTCTACTAACCTTGGGCTTTGGTTGTTCTCCTTTTGTCAGTTCCTTGAGGTGTAAAGTTAGATAGTTTGTCTCAAGATTTTTCTTATTTCTTGAGGTAGACCTGTATCACTATGAACTTCCCTCTTAAAACTTTTGCTGCATCCCACAAATTTTGGTGTGTTGTATTTCCATTTTCATTTGTCTCAAGGTATTTTTTTAAATTTCTCCTTTGGCTTCTTCATTGAGCTATTGGTTATTCAGTTGCTTTTTGTTTAATCTCCACATGTTTATGATTTTTTCAGTTTTATTCTTTTAATTGATTACTAGTTTGTACTCAGAAAAGATGCTTCATACGATTTCAATTTTCTTAAATTTATTAAGACTTGTTTTGTGACCCAACCTATGATCTGTCATGGAGAATGTTCCATGTGCACTTGAGATCAACATGTGTTCTGCTATTTTTCAATGGAATCTTCTGTATATATCAAGTCCATCTGGTCTAATGTGTCATTTAAGGCTGATGATTCCTTATTGATTTTCTGTCTGGATGATCTATCTATTGATGTAAGTGGCATATTAAAATCCCCTACTGTTATTGTATTGCCGTCTATCTCTCACTTTAGGTCAGTCAATATTTGCTTTATGTATTTAGGTTCTCCTACGTTGGTTGCATAAATATTTAAAAATTTTGTATCTTCTTGTTGGGTTGACCCCTTTATCATTGTAATGTGCTTCCTTGTCTTTTATTACAGTCTTGTTTTAAAGTCAATTTTGTCTGATATAAGTAAGGCTACCCTGGCTTTCTTTTGGTTTCCATTGCATGGAACGTCTTTTTTAATCCCTTACAGTCTGGTGTGTCCTTACATCTGAAGTGAGTTTCTTGTAGATGGCACATAGATGGGTGTTTTTTTTTTTAACATTTATCCACTCTATGCCTTTTGATCATATAATTTAGTCCATTTACATTAAAATAATTTGGTAGATATGTACTTATTGCCATTTTGTTGTTTTCTGACTGTTTTGTAATTCCTCTCTGTTCCTTTCATCTCTTGCTCTCTTCCATTGTGGTTTGATGACTTTCTTTAGTGTTATGCTTAGATTCCTTTTTCATTATCTTTTGTGCATCTACTATAGGTTTTTGCTTTGTGGTTACCATAAGGCTTGCATATAACTTTTATATTGATAACTTATGTTTGAAGAAATCCTAAAATTCTACATTTTTGCTCTCCACTCTCCCCCATGTTTTACGTTTTTGATGTCAGACTGGAATAGTTTTGTACTCATTCCTGGAGGTGGAGGATGAGATCAACCTTACTAGAAACATATGGACTGAGAGTAGAGGCTTTGTGGCCCCAAGAGAATCTAGGCTGTTATCATAGGAATAATTATGCAGACAAACCCCTCAGATGTTCACCTCCCCATCTACTTTGGTTATATTTCCCTAACTGTCTATACTACTGTTTCTATTTGTCTTTATGGAGCCTCTAAAGAAAAAGACCATCTCTGTTTCTTTTTTTGAATTTCTCTATGAGTGAAACACATTTGGGGAAAGAGCATTGTTTATATACAAACAGATTTAAAGTGCTTATAATCAGGACCTTTCCACATTTTGTGTTCTGTTGTCTTGAAAAATCTGGCTTGAGAGTGTGCATATAAGCAGATGGCTTTATGTACAGAGCATGCTGAAGAACTGAAGTTCTGCAGGAAAAAAAACCCTATTATAATGTGACTTTACCTAAAAATTATCCATTCATGTTGACCACAGTACTTACATTAAATCAAAATGCATAGAAGGTAATGAAAAATGTTAATAGGTTAGGATCTGTTAAACACAAATAATTTAACATTTGTGGGTTTTTTTAGTTTATTCTAAATTTCTTATTACAGTTTGTTTCATGGAGAGGTGTGAGAAATACTTTGTACTTCCCAGAAACTGAATCTTTCATGGGGAGAGAATATTATCTTTACAACTTGTTAAAGCAACTGTGAAATAAACTGAATTTTTTTTTTTTGTCTTCAGAGTGGAAGGCTGGTTGACAACCTCCCTCATTTATGTGTAGGAGATTTTTTTTTCCCTGAGCTAGGCATAATGAGAAACTCCTTAATAGGATCTGTCAATAAGTGCAAATTGATATGAAGAATTGATCTACTATAATGTTTAGACATTACCAACAAAATGAACCTGGTTCCTGTAGTCTCTCTCTTGATGCAGTCTAAAATTTCTAAAAGCCATTTATTCCTCTACACACTGTTAGTTATTTCAAGGTGAGATGTATTTTCTCTTTCTGGTCATAGGTGAAATAGATTTAGTACTTTTAGACTAAATGTACATGAATATTTCAAGATATTTCTGCAAGATATTTCAAGAAGTCAGTGGACCATCACATAAATGAGAACAAACAGCAGATTGTAAATATTATAAATATTGACCAGCTCAAGCTTCTTTGACTCCTCCCACCACAGCTCAAGTGACCCCAGTGGATTATTCTTTCAGATTTTTGCTTTAACTCTATTTATAGAAAAGCATTCTACAGAAACTTGGAATGTATTAATTTCTTAAATGATTTTCTCATAAGATTGTCAGATCTTTGGTAGAAAGATAGGTGCATGCTATTTGTTGGTTGAATGAATAAGTGGAGAAGTGTTTGGGGTTGGGCAAGGGAAAATTCAGTCTAGGTGAGACAGAAGTCACCTACCTGTAGTTTTTAACAATTTTTGGAAGTGCTAGTATTGTTATATAACATGTAGAGCACACTGTACATACAAATTTGGATGTGAAAGACATGAGAAAGGAGTCTGGGATTAGGATATTTTGTGAACATTTTTATTTGTGCATATAGGTCTCTTACACTGACTCATGTCCAAGGAAAGCTATTGGGGCATTTGGGTTAGAACAGTGTTTCTCAACCTCAGTAGTATTGACATTTTAGACTGGATAGTTCTTTGTTGTGGGAGGCTGCCCTGTGGATTGTAGGAGGTTTAGCAGCATCTCTGATCTTTCACCCACAAAATCCCAGTAACACTCTCCTCTCACAATTGTGACAAGCAATAATGTTTTTGGACATTGGCCAAGTTCTGAGGCAAGGTGGGTGAGAGGAATCATCCCAAGGTGAGAACCATTGGTTTGAAATATTCACAGATACCACACTTGTGGTTTTCAAACACCTGTCATGAAATATTCTAATTAGAACATCAATAAAAAAAATCATCATTTATCCTACAAGGCTGGACTCAGAAGAAAGTGCAGTGGGCCCAGTCATGTGACCCCAGACTGAGGTGCACTGGAAATAAAACTTTATTTTGGGGGGAATTTTACTTAATTTCTATTATGATATTCCCTGGAGCCCCCCATTCCACTGGAGTGGCAGAAATTTAATCAGGGTCAATGCAGTATTTCTTTTTTTCAGAACATACCAAGCCTCAGGAACGTAGTGCCCAGGAATCAGGGGTGGAGTTCTAGCATCATTTGACTATACTGGTAATCCTTTGAGATGTCCATCATTCCATCTGGACCTCAGCCAGTGGTCCATGGTCAGTGCTAAATCATTCCTCTCCCCTATCCTCAAGTCTCCTCAAGATCTGGCTGCTCTCTCTGCTACTTCTGTGCTATTCCTCGACACAAGGAAGTCTTGCTGCTGCTCCTACACCATCTTGAGAGATGGGAAATTCCACAGGCTATCTAAACAACTGGGAAAGTTGGGATAAAGGTGAATTTTGTCTAAGATGGCCACAATTAAGGGCCATTTTTGTCTTACGAGCATCTTTTGGTTAAAGATGGACTGTCATCATACTCTGTGATTTTTTTTTTTTTTTTTTTTTTTTTTTTTGGTCTACACTGGGTTGTTTTCACTTTGTAAACAGTTTCCATAGCAAGTGTCTTTGGTAACTTACTATCTCTACTCTCTTGAATGATGCCTTAAGTCTGATCTATATGATTTCTTGTGCCTCAATTTTTTCTCCTCTTCCCTCTTCCCTCCTTCTCCCCCCCTTAACCTCCTCCCTCTCCCTTCTCTTCTTCTTCCTCCTCTTTCAACCTCCACCCTTTCCCTATCCCTCCCTCCCTTTTGACATTTTGTCTTATGTGCCAAATTATCTCTGTTAGAACTCCTATTTTGTGTCACCCCTATTCTTTTTGATGGCACTTACTAGTAATAAATATTGATAAGAGCTAGCCAGACACTATCATTTTATTTACATTATCTCATTAGATCCCCTAACATCTCTGGGTTCTGAGAAAGAGCGTCTATTTGAAAAGACCAAGGCAGAAGTTGCAAGGATTCTCTGATCTAGCCTTAGAAGTCGCACTGCATCACTTTCCCTGCATTTTACTGGTTACAAGTGAGTCACTAAAGCCAGCGCAGTGTTGAAGGAGAGGAGAGTTAGACCCCAAGTCTTGCTGGAGAGTGTCATGGTCGCCTTGCAGAAGAGCACGTGGGATGAAGAGATGTTGCATCACTGGAAAATTCAACTTGCCACAAGCATGTTTGGATGCCAACCCTGTCATTCACCAGTTGACTGATTTTTCCTGCCCTTTCAGGACCTAAACTCCCAAATTTCTAAAATGAGAGTTAACCTCAATTATGACTAATTTCTCTTCTTACTATTAATGAAAATTTCTTGTTTCCACATAGACCCCACATATCCCAGGCTATGTCTTCCCAAAGTTTAAACAAGTCATTCATCATGTAAAAAAAAGAGATGAAAGAAAAGAAAAATTCTGCCATTTTGATGAATCTACCATCAACATTAATTCAAATATAAAATTTAAAAGGAATCTGAAGGTCAGGGTTCCCCTAGAGCATTGGCTTCTCTGGTGCACTTTCATATAATGTTCTAAGAAAGCAGTACACCCGATAACTATCTTGACTTCAGCTATTTGATTGATCAGGTACCTTTGTGTTTAAAGATGAATATCTATATGACAGGAGATAAGAAAGAAACAGGAAGACAGCTTGTTAATACTGTGTCAACTATAATTCTTTTTCTCTTAAGGTAGAATAAAAGGCACTTTTAATAAGTATACTAAACTTAGTGCCTCCGAATCAGGGCCAATCACTTCCTTTTTAAATGGAAGAACACAAAGAATAGTCTGAACCCTTAAAATGTAGGTAGATTTGAAGTTTTAGAAGCCCTCTTTTTCCATGTTTAACTGGAATAGTTACCACAAGCACAGATGTGTTGCAGTAGAACAAACATACTGTGCGCGCAGGATAACACATACAGTGTAATCATATTTCCTGCAACTGTGGGCCATGATAGGTAGGTAGGTACACTGTTATAAAAAATAGGAAGTATAGTAATTCTTCCCATTCTGATCTCTCACAAACTGGAATTCCGTTTGTTGAACTGGTTATCATAGACTGGAATCAAATATGGTAGCAGATGAGAAGAAAGACAAGTCAGTTTAGAAAGATTATTTTAGGAAATTATCAAGAGCTTTAGTCTCTTGACAATATGCCTCAAAGTCTTGGTAATTGAAGGATATCTCCTTTATCACAACTGTTTCTGTTTGAAGACTGTCACTAACAATAAACAATTGTTAAAAGACATCGACTTCTGTATCTTGAAACCTGGGACATATGAGCAAATCACATTCGTTTTAAAAGTTAAGATGATGCTCTTCCATGTAGTTAGAAAAGTCATTGTATGTGAAGTCAGAAAATTTGGAAAGCCTGGCTTTACAAGTCTGTGCCTCACTCACCCTGGGTAAGCTCCTATCCTGCAAGCTGAAGTTTGCTAATATATAAAACTCCATGATTCCTCCCAGCTCTTGAGTTCTACCCCTGTTAAATTGCTCTAAATGAGCAAGTTTTCTTGGTGATTGATGTTATCAGAGACTTTTACCAGCTCTAGCTCTGGGAGTACATATTTTTAAACTCTTTTGTTTCAGTCCTTTTTCCTCTTACCATCCTAGCCCAAGAGCTGATGGTGTAAACCCATTTAAAAAGCTAAAGACTTCAAATCAAACATGTTTCCATTTATGATTGGCTTAAAAGTTCAGCCTACTTAAACCATGAATAGAAGGAAAAGCAGAACTTGTTCAAATACCGAGCTAGTTGTAAAGTTAAATAGCTTCAACTGAGACATAGCTCTTGGAAAATCACCTTTTCATTATAGCCATGGAGTTCCCGTGTCATACCTCATTTGAACATTTCACTGTAGCATCCACTGAGCGGTACTGGGCAGAGAGAAATTTATGCCTACTATTGTTGAATGATTATTTTTAAAAATGCCCTAAAAATGTTGAATCAAATTTAGAACTATATTTGACTGTAATAGAAATTCATGAAATAAAAATAAGGCAAAAAACCCCAGCAAAATTGTTAGAGAAACCCAAAAGAAAAAAATAGAGAGTATGATAAAGTACATGAAGGATAACATAGAGGGAACTAAGCCATGTAGTTGTGGATGGGGCCAGGTATGGGTTGGCATGTGAAATCTAGTTTGTATATATGAGGGTGCCAGTGATGCCAAATTCCCTTCACTTTTTTTCTTCATAGGTTTATAAGCTTCTAAAAATAATTCTTTGTACCTCAAAGTTCAGGAAGCTTAATTTGCATTAATATGTGATGTGCTGTGAATGTGAGTATCAGAGCTTTTTATCTGTGCCTCTGAGAGAAAAGTGCAGACAATAACCAAACCTTGTAACTCTCTCAAAAGACAGACAGGTAGGGCGTTCATTTCCATTCCTTTTGCTGCAGGGGGAGGGTGGAAGAAGCTGAGGCATAACAGGATTGTTCCCTTGTTTCTTAGGAAGATACCCAGCAAGGAACTCAAGGAGAATGACGGGATATTTTGGAAAGTAGTGCTATCCAGCTGAGGCTGACCCATGCTGAAGGCCAGAGCTTTAGTTGGCTCTGAGTTGTGAAGCATTGCATGCGGAACCTTGCTTCATAGACAGCAGGGCAGAATTTAGAACTAGGATTGAGAGATTAGAGGCTCTAGGTCACTGTAGATTCTGAGAAAGCTACCCCAGAGAAGCTGGCCACCCATCTCTCCACCCAACTTTCACACTCTAACCCCTTCAGAACAGATCACATTGTTCTTGTGTAAGTGTCCCACTGGTGACCTCTTCCCACTTCCATAAAGCATGTAACTTTTTATACACGGCTGAATGTGAATTGGGGATTCTAGCCGAAATAAGCCCTCAGAATAAAAGGAATGGATTATACTGGAGTCTTTAGAAAGCACTTCTTATATGGGACAGTATCACAGTCACTTTATTTTGAACAACCAAGAATCCTGTTTGGAGAAAACAGATTAGTGTAATATATCCTCCATCAATGTTGGTTTTGAATATCTGTGGGAGCCACGTGAAAATAATCGCTGTTTTAAAAGAGACAAATTTAACTTGGAGTTGGATTTCATTGACTAAAAGGCTTTTGAAGATCACTTTCAAAAGCCACAGAGTAAGTGCTTATGTTGTGGAGATCAGAAATTACAGGATGAATAAACAATCTTAAGGTTTTACAAATGAGTGCTTAAGGCTTGACTAAAATTTTCCAGTGGCATCATTTTACATGGACTCAAAAAGTCAGCATCTCAAATGGAAATAAAATGATACTCTGGAAAATTCTTAGATGATGAAAGTATGGTTCTCTTGATGGTGAAGAAATTTTTTTAAAATGCATGTAGAGTTTCAATAATTGCTTGAAACAATGAGGAGTAATATTTCTGAAAGTAGTATATTACTAGTGTAATATAATTTTACATTCTCAAATAAGAAATTAAAATCCTAAATCTATATTTAATCATTTAATCTCTATCCCTAAAAGTTTCTGTGTTCAAGTGGATCAAGAATCTTTTCTAGTATTACCAGACTGGGAAAATAGAAGATTGACTTATTTTGGTTTTGTCATTTGGAAGCCATAGTTTATTACCTATTTCTCCAATTAGTTCAAAAGTGCCCTAAAGTGTCTTTTGGTAAGTGAGCTAAGAACCTACCTCACAAGGTGTAAACTCTCCAGAACGACCAGATGCTAATGGGATCTGGCCCAAGAGGTGATGAGAAATGGAAGTAGAGCCTGGCAGGGTTGTGGACTTAAGACTTTAGCAATGGGCATATATACTTAGGTTATTGCAACCAGGGAAATAAGATGGATTGATTCACCTTGGTTTTTTTGTTTCCTTGAGGATATTGTACAGTGGAAAGA
Organism: Equus przewalskii; assembly: GCF_037783145.1. Lineage (NCBI taxonomy): Eukaryota > Metazoa > Chordata > Mammalia > Perissodactyla > Equidae > Equus > Equus przewalskii. Next base: position 59,610,533 of record NC_091845.1, on the reverse strand, counting down.
TGCTTAATCCAATTTAATGTGCAGTCAGTCTTCCATTTATTCAACAAAAGAAACACAGAAAACTGAGGACCTGTAATGTTCCAGATACTGTGCTGAGAGCCAGAGAGATACAAGTCACTCCTTCCCTCGGCCGAATATGTGCTGGTCTTGCCAGATGAGTTCTGGTGCCTAGGTCTTAGGCTTCTTGGTTTCATGACTAGATTACTGAAGCAGGACTGTGCAATCCAAATAATCAGATTTACATCTAGATGTGAAAATGTGCATTGCTGCATTTTTTATTTATAATTTAGCAAAGATTTTATAAATATTTAATTAGGCACTGGAAAATAATGATTATTAAAAACTGATATCCCTGACTGCTGAGAAGCATTCATCGAGTAATGACACGAATCACTGGTAAAATTCGGAGACAAGTGCTATATAGAATAAGTATGTGTTATTGGTGGAACCTAAATAGAGAGTTTTTGAAAGTTTTTATCAAAGTTCAATATACATGTAGAAAGTTAACAAATCATAAATGTACAGCTCAGTGAATTTTCACAGAGAACCAGAAGATGACCAGCATCTCAAAAGTCTCATTTGTGCCACTTTTGTCACTACTTACTGCAAGGATAACCAATATCCTGACTTCTAAAGCCATGGTATATTTTTTATATTTGTGAACTTTATATAAAAGGAACCACATTTCTTGTATTTTCTTGTATCAGCTTTCCTTGCTCAACACTACCTTTGTGAGAATCACCCATATTGTTGTGTATAAGTTGTGTAGTATTCCATTCGGTGTATATACTTCAATTTATCCCTTCTGCTATTAAAGGGTGATAGGAATAGTTTCCAAGTTTTGTCTATTGTAAAGAGTGCTTCTGTGAACATTCTAGTCCATGCCTTTTAGTGAAAATAATGAGCACATTTTTGGTGGGTATATGGAATTGGCACGAATAGAATTACCGGATCAAAGTGTATACATGTTCATCATTAGTAGATACTGCCACACTGTTTTCCAAAGTGGCTGTACCATTTTGTATTTCTCACAGCAATGTAAGAGCGTTCCAGTTCCCCTACATCCTCCCTAGCCCTTGATATTGTCAGTCTTTTTCATTTTAACCGTTCTGTTGAGTATATAGTGGTATCACGTTGTAGTTTTAATTGTGTCTCTAAAAAGAGAGGACAGGAGAGCCTACCCTGAAGAACTGACAATTGAGCCGAGGCTTGAAATCATGATCTATAGTTAACCAGGAGAGGAGGGGAATGAAGAACATTCCAGGAAGAGGGAACAGCATTGTGCAAAGATCTGGTGGCAGGAGGCAGCATAGTAAGGGAGAGCTGGTGAAGGAAGCAGGTGTGGCTGGAGCAGCAGGAGTGGGCAATCAGATGAGATGACGGGGGACATGTCAGGAGTGGTCTGTTCGAGCAGAACCATGGAGGTTTACCTTTATACTCAGGGTAATGGAAAGTCATCATAAGACTCTAAGCAGAGGAGATGAGGTGATCAGCTTTGCTCAGATCATTCTAGCTGCTTCGTGGAAAACAAATTAGAGGGAGCAGATGGGTGGAGGGAGGGAGATGGGTATGGAGAGGAGGCTACTTTAGTATCCAAGGATGACAACTCCAGTCTTGAGACAAGAGGCTCCTTTCTGTGACTCCATGGCTTGTTTGGGGCTAGAAGTCTTCTTCCAAGCACCTGAGTGGGAGATTAATTAATTGACTAACGCAGTTAAAATGATGGGCTCCAGTGTCTTGTCTTCATTTACTGAAGTTGAGATGAAAGGTGGCTTTGCCTTTTTATTGATTGAACCAAGCCCTGGCACTAATGGCTCAGTGTGTGTTTATGACCACTCACAGGATATACCAATGCTGCCGAGGTTTGCTCCAAAATAAAGGAGATGCAGGTGACATGGCTTTGTGATGAAGGGAGCTTATCCTTCTTGTGTACCAATCAAAACCAGAGTCTGGATTTGTAGGTTCTAGGTCACAATTATTAGGGACTTGAGATAAATTTTTGCCACTGATTAGTCATGAGAGTGTGGAATTTATAAATGTGATTCATAGATGTTTATGTATAATACAACAGTGAAAGGATGTGGAAGTTCTTTATGAGAGCTTATCTAGTGAAATCTCAGTAGATTGGAATAGCTATCTAAACAGTCATTAAAATGACAACATAATGATCTAGAGAAATTAATTTAGAGTAAATTAAAAAGTAATATGCAGAAATCTTTGTAGATGAGGGTGTTTGGGGGATAGATAGAGGATATACGTGAGAATGATTCTGTGTGTGTATGCATGTATGTGTGTGTTATCATGGACTGAGGTTTACCATTAACTCTCCATTGTTGAACAATTCACTGCCTCTCTCTGGACATTGGTTTCTGCATCTGAGAAATAAGGACAATCAAGCTCTAATGTCGGAGTCTTCCATTATTAATCAGTCATAATAGCATGCTCTCCAGTGAGCCCTCCATAACAGCCTTCTCCTTTACACTCAAATTAGAAAATTAGGATGGTTAAGACATGTAGAAATGCATAAGATTTTTGTAGATTTTTCTTTGCAGCCCCAAGAAAACCCAGATAGTTCTATCTTTTCTCATTAGTTTTTGAAAGGATTGCATGATTTAGTGGATACAGCCAAAATGCAACAATTTGGTTGATATTATTTATTAACTATTAGTCATTAAAATTATCAGAGAATAGTTTGGAAATATTTCTGAGAGTTATTGCCCTAACTCTGAGACTATGGAGATACGTTTTGTTGTACTTTTTAATCCATATAAATTGACATAAAATGTAATAACATTTGAGAGTAATTAGAGAGACTATCATAAACATTAATTAAGCAACAAATTGTGCCTTTGAGATCAATTTCTATTTATCTTCTTTGCAGCTAAGAAATTTCTCTTAGGCCTCTTTTCTTGTCAATAAAGCAACCTAAAGTAGTCCCTAAATTTTAGGAGAAGTAATTTAACACGCTAGAAAGCCTGAGACAGTGATTTCAACTGCAGCAAGATAAAAAATTAAATGAAATCTTGAGATTAAAAAAAAGAAAAATTGGTTAGAGAAAACTGCATCAGCCGATAAAAGTTCTAAGCATTCATATGAATAAAGATTTGATATTCCTCCTTTGATGTTCTCCTTCTGAAATATATTAATTATGACATTTTCATCTACATAGCACTTACAAGATGAACTTTTAAGTGTCATTTAATTGTATTCAGATGGTAGCAAATGCTCATGGGAGTTGTGAGCAAATTATTTCATTAATAGCTTTGATCCCAGTTGGTTTTGGGTCTCAGAGCCTTTCTCTTTTTGACTTGGGTGCAAATGTGAAGTAATGTTTGTACATGTCAAACTTGACCCTGTAGGGTTGTGATAAGTCCTAGGGAACCTACCTTTCCAGGCTTGCACCCTTGACCCTGGGTAGTTTGTTATCTCACTTTGTATATATATAGCTGATTGATGAGATGCGAGCCAGGTAAGGAGGTAGAAAGTTAATGTAGGAACTATACGTTTCAGAGTTACCAACACAGATATGCTTAAGGCCAGGCAGGAGTTACAAATAGGCAACAAGGCTTGAGTAAGGGATAGGGACAATCTGGAGAGTGCTTCATTTTGAGGGATCAGCTGCCAGGAGGGACATGGGCACAGGGGCACAGGGTTGCCTAATCTTCCGTGTTTCAAGAAAATCCAGAATCTCAAAGTTCTTGGGGCACTTGCTCAATTTTTAAATGTTTGAGGGCTAATTAAAATTGCAAATAAACATGTTTTAGAACAAATATTTGTCTGTGGATCATATGAATCTCATCCATAATCTTGAGTTTGCTGAAGCCATTTTAAGTATAAGAAATTTGAAGGAGAATCCAAGCTATAAGAAATTTGAAGGAGAAACCACGTAGTAAATTTCTATTAAATTGAACCAGAGGATGCTACCATTTTTATAGCTCGAATAATGGTCAAATATCAGCAGTTTCCTATGATTCAAGCTAATGGTTTACAATTCCGAAGTATTGAGACTGCTAGTCTGTGCTGTCAGAACTGACGTGCAAGTTAAATAAAATAGAAGAAAAACACAAAGTGAGTTTTAAATTCTTATGGGTAACCACTCCCACTCTCCCTTCCCTAATAAATTTGTTAAAAATTTTGACTTCTTAGATACCTGCACTTTTGCATAAAGTTGTGAGATATGAGGAAATGGGAGTTCAAAAACCTAGAAGTCCAGGACCTATGTGTGAGCAGGACCACATTCAGCGGTTTGTTGGTTTGTTGCGGCTGCCATAACAAGGCACCACGGACTGGCTGTCTTAAATGACAGAAATTCTTTTCTCACAGTTTGGAGGCTACAAGTCCAAGATCAAGGTGTCGGCAAGTTTGATTTCTCTGGAGGCCTCTCTCCTTGGCTTGCAAGTGGCTGTCTTCTCTTTCTGTCCTCATATGGCCTTTTTCTGTGTGCATGCCTCTGGTGCCCTTTTTTGTGTCCAAATTTCCTCCTCTTATAAGAGCACTAGTCAGATTGAATTAGAGCCCACAAATCTGACTTCTTTTAACCTTAATTACCTCTTAAAGGCCCTATCTCCAAACACAGTCTCAATGTGAGGTCCTGGGAATTAGGGCTTCAACATGCAAATCTGGGGAGTGGGGAACCAAGCACAATTCAGCCTGTAACAACTGGTCCAGTGGTAAATTTTTAACAGATATCTCTCTAGGGATAAAAATCCTTAGTTCTGGCATCTGCAAATTTCTGTGTTATGAGTCCTCCCACCATGACTGATTTCAAGTTACTGACATGATGTCACTAAATATGGACTTGGAACAGCACGTGCACTAGCACACCACCCCATAGCAATTCCACCATCCACACAGAATAGACATAAATAACCTCAAGACCACAGATAATAGTAAAGTGTAGTAAAATGATTAGGAAGAGATGAGGTTTCAGTCTTATCTTTGTTATTAATATCATTCATTTTTTTGTAAGTTTATATAAATTTTTACTACTGGCTATGTTTATTTAACAATCAGCCAGCAAATTACTGAAAATTTCACAATGGGTTCTCAAGAGCCAGTACAAACCGGCTCCAGCACACCACTGAGTCATGTCGCTCTTAAGTAGAATTCTGTCATTAGGAATGGAAAGTAGCAAAGCTTTTTCTGAAATTAAAAAAGAGACAATCTGTTGGACATGATGACTGACTGGATATGGTTGAGAATCAGCAGGAAAAATCCAAAATGAATGAATGAAAATAGAAATGGAATCTGGAGGGGAGAGCTAGTTTAAATGGGGCAATGAATTAGTGGAACATGATGGGAAGAGCCAGCCCTGGGGTCAAGTGACCTGAATTCCTATCCTTTTCCTCCCTAAACATGCTGGGTGATCTGGGAAAGAACAGCCTCCTTGAGTCTGTTTCCTCTCTGAGCTCTCTAAGATCTCTCCCCCTGTGTTGATTTCTCAGGAGCCTCTCAACTCAAATTCTGGGGTCCTACCACTTAGCTATATAATTGCTGAGTCCTTTTCATTTCTGTGTCTCTACAAGCCAGTTTTTTAAGAAGAAATCCAAACGTCAGGTATGTGTCTGTCCCTTACATATGACTCAGTCACCCCAGAAGATAGATTTTTATGGAAAGAAAAACACAATTCTATCGTGTAATAGTTAGCAAGATTTTTATCAGAAAGATTTTTTCAAAAGACTTTTTTTCCTTATGATCCTCAGAGGCAATTATAAGTAACCCCTTTCAAAGCGTCTGGCTCAGAAGAACAGGTATGTGAACCATATCAGAAATGCAGGCAACCCCAGAGGGATTCTACTTTCAGTTCAGTAGTTAAGCTTCAGTATATGTTTTATGTTTTGACTACATCACAGCAGGGTGCCTCATTGCTCTACTCTTGAAAAAGCTGTCTTGAAAGAAAAACGGGGATTTTATGCACTTCAGAACTTCTCTGAAAGAAGAGGTCTACATTGGCTCATAATTTTCAAACTCTTCCGCAGATATGCCTTTATAACCATTTCAAAACTGTCTTGTAAGTAATGACATCAGCTTACAATATGTTGATCACCCCACCTCCTTCATTTTGTGATGTGATTCTTACTCCCGTATTTTTAAAAATGTGTTCCCTAGACCAGCAGAATCAGCATCACTTGAAAACTTGTTAGAAATGCCAATTTCCAGGCCCTGAGACCTAATGAATGAGAGTCTATGAGAATGGAGCCCAGCATTTGTGTTTTCGTAAGTCCTCAGAGTGATTCCAAGGCTAATTAATGGGACACTCGACTATAGAAAACTGTAGGGGGTCGAGTTCTCTCTCATTTGTTCATCACATTTTTCATCTCTTTAGGCCAATGGTTCTTAAAGTGAGGTCCCTGAACTAACAGTATCAGCATCACTTGGGAACTTGCTAGAAATGCAAATCCCTGGACCTCAATCAGATGTATTGCATTAAGAATTTGAGAGATGGGGTTCAGCAAGAGGGAGAGTTATTGCGAAAGTGTAATTTAAAATAATGGATTTGGGTAGCTCCATTGGGATTGGGGAGAGGCAAACATTAGCCTGGTAAAAATACGTCAGTTTTGGAGACAGTAGATTTAGAAGAGGAAGGAGGAGCAGTGAGAAAGAATGATTCTGTGGTTTCAAATATGTTAGGATAAAGGGTAGGTGGGAGAGAGGATATCTAGTTTAAGAGGATAGCCATTCAGGAGGAAGTAGAAAGGTTGGCTGTCCCACCCCATCCTGACCCACCATCCCCCGCTGCACCCCGCCCCCACTCTTTCTTTTCCGGCTCTAGGCCAGTGCCTGTCACTGGCACAGAAGGGCCCAGACATGTTCTCACCACCATCCTAGGGGCAGGGCAGAATTCTCATTCTTCAAAGTAAAGCACAGACAGGCACATCCTTGGACAGGACCTGTGGCAAAATCCTGACTGCCATGTCGATAGTCTAACTTCAACCTCACTTTAGGACCTTTTTAAGTCAGATGGAGCTGGCGTGGGCTCTGACAGGCTCTATACTTAAACAGAAGGTATTTTACAGAAGAGGAAAGTGCCTTGGAGAAAGATCGCTCAATCTGAAATTTGAGTCTAAAATATAACTCTTCTGTCCTGTAGGACTTTTCCCACTAGTATGTTCCCAATTCCCATAAAACTATAGGTCAGTGTTGAAGAACCCAAGAGTCAAATGACTGATACCTTTCCTCTTCTTAGAAAGCAGAAGTCCCCAGGCAAAAAAAAAAAAAAAAAAAAACATAAACTCCAAGGATAAGAAATAAATTAAATCAACTGCTCTTGAGTTTGGCCCAACTCCGATTTGCATAACTGCTTCAAAACTAGTGACCTGGGAATAAATTCCAAGTGGAAAGTATTTCCAAGTTCCATTTACGGATAAATGGCCCACGGGAGCCTTTTCCTTGGTCTTCACTGATGAGCCTTCCTAGCTTTTTAAGATGTGTGGCCAGTGGGGTTTCCTTTTCTCCATGTGATTCTGACCCATTTCTCAACCACTTCACTGACACCCTGAAGCACCATTTAGCACTCCAAGATACCTTGTATATTAAAGATAATCCTTTGAGAGATCTGGGTCCATAAACCCGTGAATAAGTCACGTGTGGCACAGCGGTGCTGCTTTTCATCTTGGGCATGGGCAATAAGGGTCATGCTACTATTTCATCCAAATGGGAAAAGGAAATTAACATGGGATAGAGTAAAAGGCAGAAATCTTTTCGTTGCATTTAGCTGCCATAGACACTAGGTCCAAGAAACTACACCAGAGTGAAAATATCTGCTTGATGATAGATGAGGCAGGACCACTGAATTTGGGGACGCATGGAATATAGTGTCAGGCAAGACAAATCACATCCTTCAGTTATAGTGCAGTTAGAAAGCCCTTTATTCCTCTGAGAGACAGATATCTCATGCCATCAAATTGAGCTTTCAGTGCTAAGAATGGAGTCGTGCAGGGTGATCAAGTAGATTGTATTGCTGGTCAATACCTTTTCTATTATTATGTTACTGGAAAATAATTATTATCTTCTGCTCGAGCCTGTGCGAGATTGAGAGAGATCAAGGGGAAGAAAAATATTGCATTGTTCAACTTGTATTTTATATTCTGCCCCTACACATGTTAAAGCCAGCAATGCTAGCCGAAGATTACATTGTATTATTTTTAAAATCATCACCCTGGAGTAATTTCTTCTGCCTTTTTCTGTGAGCATTAAGCTAGGTTGGGAATGTGATCCTGAAATTTATAATCAGGGTATTGGACATATCAATATTTAATTCTGTATTCTTCCATAGATTTGGTTTTGGTTAAAAATTTTATATCTCTGGCCATTTAATCACAAAGATGTCAAAGATGTTTAACAAATTTTTGAGTAAGGAAAACAGTCTGGAGGTTTAATTTAGTAAAAGTTTATAATGCTCTTAAGCCTCCTCCTGGCAACAATTAAAATAAGTCAATTTGGGCCTAGAAAATTCAGCTTTTTGCAATTGGGGTGCCTAAAGGAACATATGATGTTTTGTCACATATCCTTGAGGAACTCCTGAAGCTTTCTGGAAAAGCTGTGGAGAATATCAGGCCCTGCTGAAGAGCTGAGTTTTACTTATGTCATGTTCTGGAGCTCTCTTGAATTTACCAAATGTGTCTGTCTGGGTCTTGTAACCTTAAATATAAGTTCTTCAAGAGCAACGGGTCTGCAGTATTTTTCCTAGTTTATCCTCAGTGCTTTTGTTTTGTTTTGTTTTGTTTTTTGGTAGGGAAGATTGGCCCTGAGCTAACATCCATTGCCAATCTTCCTCTTTTTGCTGAGGAAGATCAGCCCTGAGCTAACACTGGTGCCCATCTTCCACTATTTTGTATATGGGATGCTGCCACAGCATGGCTTTTTGCCAAGTGGTGCCATGTCCGCACCCGGGATCCGAACCAGCGAACCCCAGGCCGCTGTGAAGTGGAAGGTGCGAACTTAACCACTATGCCACCGGGCCGGCCCCTACAATAGAGTTTCTTGATTCAGCACTATTGGCATTTTGGGCATGATAAATTCTGTTCAAGGGTTTTCCTGGGCATTATAGGATGTTTAGCAGCAATCCTGACCTCTGCTCACTAGGTGCCATTAACACCCCTCCCACCAAGTTGGGACAACCAAAACGTGCCTAGACATTGCCAAATGTCCCCTGGGGGCCAGAATTGCTTCCTCCTCTCCCCCTAAACCTACATTGAGAACCACTGGGCCAGTACAATGTCGCTTAAAACACACAGGTCAGTTCTCACCATGAAACTGTTAGGAAACAAACACACAGGCCAGGCCCTCAGCTAGGTTCATTGTCCTCTTCCTGGGCAGTAAGCTTTTCCTACAAATTCCCAAGGGAAGAGAGCTGGTAGTTTTAATGAAAAGGTAAGTGTGCCCCCCACCACATGTAAATACAAACAGTTTGCTGATATCTGGAGTGCAGGGAATTTGGGAAGGGAGAAGATATGATGGCAAAGGGAATGCCGTAGAGACTAAATAGGTTCATTGGTGGTTCCCTACTCTGTTGACCTCCAGCTTTCTCTTACTTTGTGGACTGTCTCTCACCTCCCCTGCTAGGTAGCAGGCACTTGGGGTAGTAACCAGGAAGGGAACTGTTGCTAACCAGACTTGTTTCCATTAGCCACACCTGAGACTGTCAAACATATGTCTTACCACTGTACGAAGTAAGGACAGCTAAAAAGGGCTGTTGTTAATAATTCTGTCTTTATAGACTTGTTCCAAGCTCTGACTCCAGTCAGGGGATTAATGTCAGTGCTAAAAAACCTAAAAATAAACCAAAAAAATCTAAGCCTGGCCTGAATAGAATCCACATCAGGAAAAGTACGATCAGCAAATTAATGTTTGACTTTTCTTCACATTCTATTGTTATGGTTGATAATTTATTATTTCTGGGAGATTTTGTCCTGATTAAAGCCATTAGAAGAATTTTTTTCCCTAAACATCCACACCCATTTACTAACCCTGTAATCAAGGCAAAGCATCAATTAAGCTAAAATTATTTTCTTCCCAGAAAAACTATTAATAGAGCCATAATTCACAAATGTACTAATTGTTTTTCTCTGCTACTAACACTAGCCAATGTTGGAGACAATAGCCGCCATCGAGATTGCATTGTAAAAGACATCCGCAATCAATGAACTGTCTTATTTATCTTAATTAACCCATAGTCTGGATAATGGAGCCTGCCTTTCCCCACCTTCCACTTACCTCATATAAGAATAGTAAAACAAAGACAGTAAAAACTAACGTCCCTATGGGCTATGATAATTAGCAGGAACACTTTTTCTCAAAGCTGGTTCTAGTCATTAGTTCAAGTGCTACATAAATGCTAACAATCCCGTTGGTTTATAAAGTTAATCCCATCCCAGGGTGAGACTGGTTTATTGATTGATTATGTGGATCCGAAGTGAAGCAGAGGTGAGAACTTCAGGCACTATTGCGTATTCAAAAGCAAGGTTCACTTTAAACAACATTGACATGCCATTATTTCCCTATCAGATTGGCAGAGGTAGAAAAGTTTGATCATATATAGCACTGGTCGGGATGTGTGGGAAACAGGCACTTTCATACCTCGTGGTGGAAGTGTAAATTGGTAAAACGTAGATGGAGGGTGTTTTAGCAGGGGGCGGGGAGGTGGGGTGCCCAGGGCAGGAATTACAGCTAAACCTACCCTTTATTCTAGCAACTCAACTTCTGACAATTTATCTTACAAATCTTCTCACAAAAGTTCACAAAGATGTAAGTGTAAGGTTGTGTTGTGGTTGCAGTACTTATAATCATACAAAATAAAACAACTCAGTTGTCAATGATAGGAGAATATATTACCTCATGTAATGCACGTAGTATTTTGCAACCTGTGGGTATTCAATGCAACCTATTAAGTTGAATTGAAAAGTCACTCATTACACATCAGCTTAAGTCATTCTTCTACTCATTTACTCAAATAGTTATTAAATGTCTTCCAATTGCCGGGCATTCACCTAGGTGTTTGCTACTAATAAAATTTGTGCTTCTGTTTTTAAAATGGAGAGATGGTTTAATGATGCAGATCATAGTAATGTTTCTATTTCTCTTATTCAATCAATGTTTCTTGAGCAGACAGTATTAGGAAGCTGGAACCTTAAGAAGGAATAAGGGAGTCCTGGCCTCCCAGGAACTTGCAGGCAGTGGGCTGGAGACAAAGTAGCTATCACTCATCTATTATAGAAGAGAGCTATATCAATCAGAGCTCAGTCAGGGAAGCAGAGCCCACTATGAGTCTTGGGATAAGGGATTTATCATAGGAGTTAGATCTTAATTGTGAGAGGTGATGAGAAGTAAAAATCTGAAAGGGAGAGATGGTGAATCAGGGAAGTCACCAACCAGTAAATCAGAGACACAAGCACCTCCAGTCCCCAAAATGGGACTGCAAAGGGAATTGTGGGGGAGGGCTAAAGGAGGCTGTGTCTGTGCAGCTACCACCTTGTGGATTCACTGTCAAGCATCAGTGAGGAGCCTGAGGACATTGTTGAACAACCAGGTCAACAGTCAAGAAGAGCTGGCCCTGGAGGAGAGTAAGGACGAGTCAGAACCGCATCTAAACACCAGGACTTGAGAAAGTTGTGGCCGCTGCTTCATTTCTGCCTTCCAGATCTCAAGCAAATTACTCTCGACCAACTATAACTTGAACCTATTCAGAGAAAAGGGGTTCTGGGAAACAAATTTCAGCTTAGCCAAGTTGGCTCAATACAAAATACCACAATAAATATTTGTTAGCTTTAGCTTTCTATCTCACATTACTGAAAAACTCAAAAAAAAAATATATGGAGGTCTCTCCCAAACCTCATCTCATAAAGAAGTGAAGAGTAGACAATTTAAATGTTGGTAAGAGGTGAGTCTCCAGATTACTGATTGTTAAAATCTTCATGCTGTGGTGAGGCTGTAAGATGCAGTCGCCCTCAGCAGAACTTGTGTTGCCCAAAGGGTGTTTTTTAGTCTCTCTCATGTGCTCACCATGGGGGCCAAGGATGGTACTTGAATATATCATTCTCTTAGGTATATGTCAGGAGGACCAGAGCATTGTGGTTTAAAGGATGTTCTGCAACTTAGCTTAAAAATGCAGTGTCTTTCACATGGTAAGTATAAAATAAATACTTGAATGAGTGTGGGTAGCTGAAACAAATGTATGGACTATATCTGTAGGCAGAGAAAGATGGATGCAAGTTTTTGTTCAATATCACAAAAGTAGATGCTCAAAGAGGAAACCTTCACCAAAACAGTTTTTTATGGTGGATCAAAGGTATTCTAGGTCAACTCCAACACAAACATTTGCCAACTTCTATGCCTAGCCCAAAAGTCCTTCCCCTTTCTTCCTTCTACTCTCTTTTATCTAGCCAAACATCAATAATAGAAACAAAAACAAGACTACATGGCTTGTTTTTGGCTCACAGAGTGATTTTAACCATTTTTAATCAGTTGCCAGCATTTAAAAATGGGACATTTGGCATGTGTCTCTTGGAAATCCAGAAGACCCAGAAACACTCGTCTGACATCTGTGGCTGAAGTTCAGTGGCAGCTGCCCCTTTTAGACAAAGTGCTCTCTCAATTGCCATGCCCCCCACCACTTTGAACTGTCCCCGACACAAAGGCTGCATGCCTTTTGCCATTGATCATTCCATATGTGATATGATATTTCTTGTAAGTAAAGAAATACTGGTAGGTGATAATGATAAAGCTGCTACAATTTATTTAACCCTTGTGTGCCAGGTACTGTGCAAAACACTTTAACATCAAATTTTTTAATTGAATTTTCTCAGCCTTACAAGGTAGCTATTTCCATCTTATGGATGAGAAACTGGGATTATGCAAGTTAAAGAACTTCCCTGAATTAAATCAAAGGAAGTGATGCCACCAGCATTTGGTATAGGAAAACAGAATCTAACTTGATAGCCTAGGTTCATAAACCGAGTCACCAGGAAAGAACTAGATAGTAACTAATTTAATTTCAGCTTTGCGGTCCTACAGTCTCTGTTGCAGTGACTCAGTTCTGCCCTTGCAGTGTGAAAGTAGCTATAGACAATACAGAAAGGAATGAATGTGGCTGTGTTCAAATAAAACTTTATTTATAAAAGCAGGCAGTGGCTGGATTTGGTCTATGTGCTATAGTTTGTGATCGCTGTTCTACACCCAGAGCCTGTGAGCCTCAGTGACTGTAACAACGAAGGGTGGTTATTCATTCAGTAACTGAATAGCAAACCACCAGGAAGGGCAATGGATATTGTAATGCAGGCTTCCACGTGATCCTTCCTAGTAGGGGCAACCATATGAAATTGCTGTTTGCAAAACTGGAAGTTTCATTATATTCACCCCCAGTGCTATGCCAATCTGTGGATGAAAATTGACTAGTGTTTACTCGTGAAGTCTTTATTATTTCTGGTTCCAAATTTGAGTTGCTCCTGGTTCCTTTTGCTCTTCAAACACTGAAAATGCCATGGGGACATAAAGAGAGGAATGAACACCAAAGGCCTCCTATGAAACAAGAACAACATCCTTGCAGCAGTTGCTTGAGAGACTGTGGAGAGAATTGACGTTCAGAGACCTGAAGGTTATGAAACATGTACAAGGTCAGACCACTCACCAATCCACAAGGTAGAATTTGAAGCCATATATCTATGGCCCCAAAGCCCATGCTGTCTCCATTTTACTGTGTAAATATCTGGAATTTCTATTGTGAATTCACATATATTAAGTATAATCCCTGAAAAGAAGCAACTAGACCCATACGTCATCTTTTCCTTTAAATATGAATTCTTTCAACATTATTTATGGGGCCTACTGTGTGCCAGACACTGGGAATGTGATGCTGAATAAGGCAGAAACAGAAGCCTGGCAATTACATTTCTGAGGAAAGAGACAGCAAAAGTCTGTGAGTGACAAAACTCGTCAGCCAGCCATCTGGACCGCAGGCTCTGTGCTCTCATCGGTACCTGAGTGTGGGGCCAACAGCATGAACTCTTTTTGTGCAGAGGGCTGGCTTGGAGAGCAATGGGATTGCTAGAATGTCAAAAAGGCATCGTTAGAAGCCAGCAGCCAGCAGACTCCCAAGTGTGCTTATTTGTGCTCGGGGTAGGGTATGGGGATCTGGCCAGATTCTTTAGGCTTCTTTGGCGTCTCATCCAAGAGCTACATTCTTCTGTCTTATAAAACTGAGTATTGTCTTCTAACCTGTGGTCCTTTCAAGGTCATATATGAGAGGTGTCAGGGATGCTCTGTGAGGATGGGGATTTACAAAAGTTTGTGTGTGTCATGGTTTTATTTCCCCCTTTCAAAATTACTGCTGGCTCTAAAAGAGGCAAGAACTCAAACTTGCATGAACTCTTCAACACCTCTCCAAATTCAACAAAACTGACATTTATAGCTTCGTTGAAGCGGAGACATGGCATTTGGCTTCAGATTGTTTGGACTGTAGAGTGTCAGTATAAATAGCTTTGATTGACTTTTGTATCATGCACATCTGGAAGCAATTTATGGCATTCCAGCTAGATTAAAGCGCGTTTTAAAGGAATTTAACCAGCTCTTTTTTTTTTTCTTTCTGTTGGCCATGGTGAATAAAGTTTCAAAGAAGGTTTAGCTGCTGTTCTTAATGTAGGCTGTGGTGAAGTCAAATTCAGGGCAAATGCTGGGTGGGGGGAGAAGGGAGGAGGGAGGTTTGTTTTGCCAAAAGAGCTAAACACAGAGGTGACTTTTTCTCGATTGTTTTGTTCACGCTGAAATGAGAGAGAAAACGTCAGACACCAGGAAGCTGCTATCACTACACAGAAACCATGGACTAAGTCATTTTTTAAGAGAAAAATGGATTGGCCTAGGAGAGTTGAAAATAACCAAGTATGTGTTACTTGGCTCGACAACCAGAAGGGCCGGGAAGAAGCACCAACCCTGACTTTCGTTTATTGAGTGTGTACCGTGGTGTTTATTTAGCAAGTACTGATGGAGCACCTCCTATGGGCTAGGCGGAAGAAGGGGGAGCAGAGATGAAGACAGACGTGCTGCCTTTGTGAAGCTTGTATTGTGGTGAAGCAGGAAGACAGTGGATAGCAAATTCCCTGCGTATGATTTAATTACCTCTGTGGTTAAATTACGATGGAGGAGTACAGGGTGTCCTGGGTGCCTGTGCAGCTCACTTAGTGGGAAGGATCGCAGATGTCTTCCAGGAAAGATGTGAAATTTGACACAAGACAGGGAAGGGTAGTTCTTAACTGGGAAAGCAAGTCAAGGAGAGAAAAGGAATAGCATTCCAGGCGGGGGTAGGGGGGTAGTTTTCATTTTCAAACTCCTAGAGATGGTAAGGGACAACAACCCAGCAAGGTAGGTATTTTCTCGTTTAGACATGGGAAAAATGAGGCTCAGGTTGGCTATAAACCTCTCCAGCTTCACTCAGCTATTAACTGAGTCATCCCCACTTTAAAGCATAACCTACCTTGACAGCCATTTAATCCTTCAGCACTGATGGTCTGCATCGGGGAAGGCAAGTCACATTACATCTCTGGGCCTCAGTTTCCCAATGTTTGTGATAGGGAATCCAATGAAGGCTCTGTGATTTGAACTTCCTAGGAAGTCAAGGCATCTTAGAAATCATATATAATGGATGCAATGGAAACACTGCTGTTCATAGCATTTACAGATGAAAAATCTCTGATGGACAAACTGGGAGGAGAAGCAAAATCCTTGGGGAAATGAGGATGTGCTCTTGAGTTTCTCTAACTACAGTAAGAAAATGAACTATCCGTTACTGAATCAGACTCATACACTTGGCGAGATGGACCCCCGCACGTTGTTAGAGCTATAATATATAGGTCATTGTGGTCCTTCTTTTTCTTTTTGTTGCTGAAGGAAAGTGATGAAGTGGTGCCAAGAAAGTGGCAAATTGCCTTAAAAATCACATAAAAGTGCAATTTAGCGCACACAGTTCTGCTGAAGAAAACCACCTTTGTTTCATTATTAGCTTCCCAGGGATTTCTTTCCTTGGTTGGCATTTAAGTGTGGAAACTTGTCCTTTTTTTCTTAACATAATGAGACAGTTCTTATGTTTTAAGAACAATAGAGAAAAGCATGAAGAGTGATCGATACATTACTTGAGATATATTAACTACCAACTGGAGCGTTCTTGCCAACCTCTGGGTATGATTTGGAAAGACAAGGAGGCATAAACCTCTGTTGTTTTAAGTAAAAATAGAAAGAAATCTAATCTCTGAGACCATAGGATGAAAAATGTTCTGCTAGGGATTTGCTTTGCCTTTTTCCCCCCTAGCTCGGGTTCAGGCTTTGACCTAGAGACAAAGGAGCAGCTACTTTGCTTAAAAGGTTTAGAACTAATAGGAAGGTAAACTCTGAAGTTATTTGTTGACATAATTTCTGGCAGTATTTTCCCAGCTTCTGTTTCAGATCTCTTTCCACTTGTCTGTACAGGCTTGACAAAAATACATCAAAATAAAGCTGTGCTGATGTGACCACATCTCATATTTCATGCGCTCTGCATTTGATTAGAGGGACACATATGAGACAAAGCAGGGGGAGGCAGGGGAGAGCAAGAAACTAAGAAAGTTCGGTCCCGTTGGAGCAGCAGGAAATGGTTGGCGTTGAGACCAAACCTTGGTGGAAAATGGGCTGTGAATTAAATAAGTCAGAGGATGGGCAGCTCACTAAAGCTTTTTATTCTGTTGTTCTGTGTAAGCCTGTTCAAAGGGAGTTTATGGATCAAATGATGCCTTCCCTAATTTATTAATTCTTTTAATTCTACAAGTACTTAGTAAGTGCCTCCAATGTGGCAAGAATTAGGCCATGGAGACACAGTAGTGAGGAGACAGGAAAGATCTTGGAACTCACATTCTAGGTGGACATGGATGTTAAATAATTATATTGTTATAATTGTTTCATGCTTTATTGAAAGTTATGGGAAGCTAAGAAACCATTTGAAGTTGAAAGCTGAGACCTAAAGGATAAGAAGCTGTTTTCTTTGCTTCCTTCCTTGTGATTCATTTGGAGGGAGAACTATGGATGCTGCAGATGATTTTGGCTTCCTGAGTCTTGTCCTTATTAGACATTTCCCATCTAAAGAAGTGGCAGGTATGGACGTAGAGAAGTCTTTGGAGAAAAGTGGGGAAAGTGGAGAATCATTGCAGATATTTTGCAGAAAATTAGATGTGGCTGCTGGGCAACTTAATTCTATAGCATTTTTAGCTGGATGGAAGACAAAATGGTCTTGTATATTGGGATAGAAAGTGAAGGGGAGGCAACTGCTCACAGGAGAGTTTTATTTGGCTGAGAAAAGAGAAAGAGATGTTAACCGGAGAAAGTCAACTTAACGGTGACATTCTCCTGATGTCGTGAAGGTGAGCCCTGCTGGCCAGGCCAGGGGCATTTATGGTAATGTGGGTTGCATGTACATTTTTATCTTCTGGTCTGAAATGTGGACTCAGTGAAAAAAAAATTCTGTCAACAGACAAAATGAAGTGGAAAAAAGTGGAGTTCTTTGGGGAGCAAATTGTTCAGTTTGGATGTTTCTGTGGTGATGGAATTAAGACATGATATTCAGTTCTCTGGCCTTTTTTTATCCATCCAGTAGAGTCACCATTCTTTCAAAAGACTTGCATCAGGTTTGGGTTAAGGTGAAACCAATGGAAATACTCTGTGGTTTGTAGGAGGATGGAATCAATTACTATGGTTTCTACTATATCATGACTGGCCAGATGAGCTGAACCAGTCATTGACATGTTAGAATTTGTAAAAAAAAAAAAAAAAAAAAAAAGTCTGTAGAACCCTTTGATTTTACAAAGCATTTTTCCTGGCCGTTGTCTCACTAGTTAGATACAATGGTCTTAGGAGGTCAATAGGCTGTGGGTCTTAAGGTCTCTCTAGTGTCTTGTAAGCCTGGATTGGGTTCAAAGACAGCTCATCATTGGAATGTGAGCTCTTCAAGGGCAGGAATGTTTGGCTGTTTGGTTCATGCTGTATCACCAGCACCCAGGACAGTACCTGGCATAGAGAAAGAACTCAATAAATTTCTGTTGAATTTATTGAATAATTAAAGTTTTGTTATGAATTTCGCTTGCCCCTTAGAAGTTAAAAGAGGATGGGGTGGTAGGCACTGGGATTATCAGATGGTGTGTATTGCTATTTGATGTTTAAAAACTAAAAATATCTGAGTATGTTTAAATCTGAGATTGAGATCTGCCTATTACTAATTGTCTCTAAGGCCTGAGAGATATTGCTTACCCAGCCCTAAGTTCCCCACCTGTAAAATGAAGCTGCTCTTCCAGCTCTAACATTCCATGCTGGATCAATTTTTCTACTGATAAATTTTCTCCACAAGTGTTTTTTCAAGATGGCCAATTAAAGTTTAAATATTTAAATCCTTTGACACCATCATTAAGACCTTGCATTTGAAAAGTTTGCAGAGCAAGGTCCATGGATCTGGCTCTCAAATATATATTCTGTTCTTTGCCCCCTAACTCAAATAACTTGCCTAATATCCTTAAAGGGGTCGGGGGAGACAGAATATAGTTGAGAGGAAGGCCAAATAACAAAATAAAAGGTCTCAGCCTTGTCCTCCTACAAAATGTAGAAGATCAAAATTTATGGTCTGACACATGGCTCTCCAGCTCAGAATTCTTTTAAATCCCTGCTAATCTCCTCAACTCTAAATTCCTCTTTTAGATTTTGGAGTTCTGGAGGACAGAGATTATGTCTTAGGCATCTGTTTGCCCACCGCCAACCCCAGTTGGTGGTCTAGTGGTTAAGATTAGGTGCTCTCACCACCTAGGCCTGGGTTCGTTTCTCTCTCAGGAAACCACACCACCCATCTGTTGATTGTCATACTGTGGTGGCTAAGTGTTGCTGCAATGCTGAAAGCTATGCCACCAGTGTGTCAAACACCAGCAGGGTCACCATGGTGGACAGGTTTTAACAGAGCTTCCAGACTAAGACAGACTAGGAAGAAGGACCTGGCCACTCACTTCCGAAAAACTGGCCATGAAAACCGTATGAATAGCCATGGAGCATTGTCTGATACAGCGCTAGAAGGTGAGAGGATGGTGCAACAGACCGGGCAGGGTTCTGCTCTGCTGCACCCAGTGTTACTAGGAATCAGAATCGACTCAACAGCACTAATAACAAACAACCAATTAGTATAAGTTAATAGGTAAATATCTATTGAATAAATCATTGTATAAATAGTTTAGCGTGGAGTTGGAACTGCTGCAGAAATGCAGAATTAATGAAAAGGTGTTAAGTAAACAGGAGGTGAGAATATAGCATCCACAGAACAGAGGAAGGCAAAATACTGAAAAGCCGAGACTGTCTGAATTAATGATGCAATTAAAGCTTGGAGTTGACAAAGCAGCTGCCTCAAAGTCAGGGCGTGTAAAGTCAGTGAGGGAAACCAACTTCCTCCATCCCCCAAGGTGTAAGACCCGCAAGAGTGGAAGAGCCTGTGGTAAAGTAGATGGCACATCCCCATGTTAGAGGGAAGCCAACACCACTGTGTTCCTGCTGATTGATACTCATGTGGGAATATTGCCAGACCTTTCCATTTTAAAAAAATAAAAAAACTAGATATGTAGTTGTTTGTGTAAAACCTGATTTTTTTTTTGAGGAAGATTAGCCCTGAGCTAATATCTGCTGCCAATCCTCCTCTTTTTGCTGAGGAAGACTGGCCCTGAGCTAGCATCCATGCCCGTCTTCCTCTGCTTTATATGTGGGATGCCTGCCACAGGATGGCTTGACAAGTGGTGCGTAGGTCCACATCCGGGATCCGAACCTGTGAACGCTGGGCCACCAAAGTGGTACGTGTGAACTCAACTGCTGCGCCACTGGGCTGCTCCCTAAAATTTGATTTTTTAAGTGTTGGCAGTGATTTCTAATACGTTCAAAACATTGCGTGGCCAAAGAAACCCTCCCAAGCCCTACTTGTTTACCAACAGATATAACTAATTAAAGAGATGATACTACAATATTTGGTGAAGGCATTGGGAATGTAGATTAAGTTCTGAAACTGTGTCCAGACCAAGACTCAGTAACTACTATCACACTCAAGTGTTCTAGAATGGTATCGGTGTTTTAATGCCCAGTAGTTCTTGGCTCCATAGTCCTTTGCTTTGCAGAATGCCTTCATGCCTGCTCTTGATTCTCCCCTTGGCCAGTTGATCTGAGGCCTCCCTCATTATCTGAAGCTGCTGCTCAATGCTCAGACTAGCGACATGACGTAAAGCTAACACCCAGACTTCTGATTGGGTGGGACAGCTTGATTTGGAAATGTCATTTTGGAGAACTCTGGTTTGTGCCACTTGATGGACAACAAATAATACTTAACACAATTATAACACTATAATGTACTTTATGATTAGTCATTGAATGTCCCTGCCCTCCTAGAATGTGAGGTCCAAGATTCTATCTGTCTCCTTCGCTACCAAATGCCCACTACCTGATAGCATTTTCTCAATTCTGATGTCAATTTTTTCACTGTCTATAGATGCAGCTCCATATGTCCCTCAGCCAGTGCCTGTCTTCACAGGCAAAAATGTTGAAAACATAAGAGCTGTTTTGTGAATTGTATGTGCCTTCATAATTTAATGACATGAAGGTAAGCAAGTGGCCATCAGAGCCCATTGTGGTAAGCTTAAGCTTCCACATTCTCTTCCCTATAACCCGAACGTTTTCTTTTGTCCTTTTTTTATGGCCTTAACTCACCAAAACCGTGTTTTGACAAATACTCTAACATTATTCGAATCCATTTCTTTCTTTAATGTTGAATTCACAAGCTGTATTTCTATGACATAATTATTTAGCAGTCACATAAAATGTGTATCTGGTCATTCTTAACAGACTCATTTATACGTGGGCCACATAAAATTTGCATTCTTACACCAGCAACTCATTTATTAACGGTAATAAATACACCCGGCCACAGGCCAAGCGCACTTCAGAGACTTGTAACCTGAGAACGGTCAGAGTAGATGTAAAATATAATGTGTTTTTTTAAATAACTTTTTTTTAACCACTTTCAACAGGACTTGGAAGTGAATCAAAAAAAGAAAAGGAAAATTTGGAGTGATGTATTAATAGATTCAGAAAGAATGTCTTTCTCCAGAAAGAAAGCTTATTCCTACCGTGGAGTTCAGCGAGAGGGAAGAAGTAGGTGTTACAGATCTTTCCTTTTTTAAAAAAGACTATTTATAATTACATTAATATGATTTCTATCTGAATAGCATATTAGACCTCGTAAGTGAAGGCAGCCTTGAACGTTTTTATGACCACTTGGTATGCTCCCTAAGATGCAAAGAGGTTCACCCATGGGTCAAAAAATTATAGGAAACCTCGAGACAATGGTAAGAGGTCAGACCTATGCAATAAAAGGCAATCATTTCATGACTATTGGTGAGAATTAATAGCACTTTATTTTGTGGCTTACTGAGGAAATGTGTGGTTGACGCTGCTCAGAGTACTTCTCAATGGTTTTAATAGAAACCGTGTGTGAGTGTAAGGACTTGGAGTATAAGCCATCCGGACTGGGGAACTGATGCTCTGCAGACCTCTCAGGCCTCAGACTTTCCTATTTCTTTTTTTAATTAGAGTTTCAGTCAAGAGAAGTCCTTTAAAATAAAGGAAAATGAATCAGCAGAAGGTAAACGAGTTCAGGGAAGAATTTTAAACAACAAGACCTTCTCAGTCTTTTTTTTTTTTTTTTTTGATGAGGAAGATTGGCTCTGAGTGAACATCCGTTGCCAATCTTCCTCTTTTTGCTTGAGGAATACTGGCCCTGAGCTAACATCTGTGCCAGTCTTCCTCCATTTTTAATATGTGGGACGCTGCCTCCGCATGGCTTGATGAACAATGTGTAGGTCCATGCCCGGGATCTGAACCTGTGAACCCCAGGCCACCAAAGCAGAGCATGCGAACTTAACCACTACACCACCAGACTGGCCCCTTCTCAGTCAATTCTTAACAGACTCTTCCCTTTTCTTTGACCAAACTTCTTCTCTTTAACGTATCACAGCCTCCTCTACCTCACCTTGAAGGACTAATGACGGTTACAATCTCATCTATGTGTGGAATCTTAAAAAGTCAAACTCATAGAACCAGATTTTACAACAGTGGTTGCCAAGGGCTGGGAGGTGGGGGAAATGGGGAGGTGTTGATCAAACGGTCCAAACTTTATAAGGTGAGTAAGTTCTGGGGATCTAATATACAGCATGGTGACTATAGTTCATGATACTGTATTGTATACATGAATTTTCTGAGAGAGTAGATCTTAAAAGTTTTTACCACACACAAAAAAAATGCTAAGTATGTGAAGTGATGGAGTAACTTGATTATGATAATCATTTCACAATATTAAATCATTACATTATACACCTTAAAAAAAATCACATTGTGATGCCAGCCCTGTGACCTGGTATTAAGTTTGGCGCACTCTGCTTTGTTGGCCTGGGTTTGGTTCCCAGGCACAGACTTACACCACTCATTGGTGACCGTGCTGTGGCAGCAACCCACATACAAAATAGAGGAAGATTGGCCTAGATGTTATCTCAGGGAGAATCTTCCTCAGGGGAAAAATAATCACATTGCAAAACCTAAATTTCTGCAATTTTTACTTGTCAATCATACCTCAATAAAGTTGGAGTAAAAAAGATATCCCAAGCCAGCCATCCCACTATTGGGTATCTACCCTAAGAATCTGAAATCAGCAATCCCAAGAATCACATGCACCCCTATGTTCATCGCAGCACTATTTACAATAGCCAAGACGTGGAACCAACCTAAATGCCCAGAACCTGATGACTGGATAAAGATATGGTATATATACACAATGGAATACTACTCAGCCATAAAAAAGGACCAAATTGTTCCATTCGCATCAACATGGATGGACCTGGAGGGTATTATGTTAAGCGAAATAAGCCAGACAGAGAAAGACGAACTCTATATGACCCCACTGATAGGTGGAAGTTAACATATAGACATGGAGAACTGATCGGTGGTTACCAGGGAAAAGGGGGGATGGGGGGAGGGCACAAAGGGTGAAGTGGTGTGCCCACAACATTACCAACAATAATGTACAACTGAAATCTCACAAGGTTGTAATCTATCATAATCTTAAAAAAAAAAGATATACCAAGGATGAATGACCATTGCAGTTTTAGATGTTTGTGTGATTCTCACGTTGTCTTATTCTCCAATTGGGCAAAACACAAGAAATTTGACTTGTGTCAAGTTTTCTAAGAGTCAGGCAGGAACCATAGCTGGGTCTGCCTACTCTTGTATCCTCAGTGCCCAGCAATCTACGGAACATATATAGACCCTTCATTAATACTTATTAGAATGATGGATGAGAAGGAGGGAGGCAGGCAGGCAGGCAGGCAGGCAATTTTTAGATTCTAGGGCTCCAAATAATCCTTGAGTTCTCTCTTATCAGGCCCTACTAGAGTAATCAGAGCCTAGAACTGGTACATCATGGTTCCATATGCTAGGACCCATGGTGTGTGGCCAGCACTTGCCTGGCTTATAATCAATATGTACTCAAAATGCAAATGAATGAATCATGTCTCTCTAGTTCCTTATACATAGTATCTGGAAAATAGTAGGTTCTCAATTTTTTATACACTGAATGAATAGTATATTGAGGTAAGTGTCTTTCTAATGTTGCTGGAACATTCTACAACTGTGTAAAACTTCTTTCTAGTAACAATGGGATCTGTAGGAAGCAATAGTCAACCGACTGTATCTGGCCAGTCCTGGAATCTTTGCACCATTCCTTCCACGAGACAGCAGTCCTAGCTCTCTTTATTCATTTCCGTCATTCTCAGTAATGTTCTGTTTGTATCTGACTGTTTACGGCTTGAAGGGGAGTCGTCAATCTTATAATCAAAATCCTCCAAGCATTTTTGTTCTGGTTGGAGGAATAGACTATAACCAATGACTTCTGAAAGACAAAGTTCAAAAATGTGTAAAGTCTAGGGGCTGGCCCCGAGGCTGAGTGGTTAAGTTTGCGCGCTCCGCTGCGGGCGGCCCAGTGTTTTGTTGATTCGAATCCTGGGCGCGGACATGGCACTGCTCATCAAACCACACTGAGGCGGCGTCCCACATGCCACCACTAGAAGGACGCACAACTAAGAATATACAACTATGTACCAGGGTGCTTTGGGGAGAAAAAGGAAAAAATAAAGTCTTTTAAAAAAAGAATGTGTAAAGTCTAGTTTGGTCGTACCAAGAGGTCTAAGAAGAGAGGAGTAAAGATAATAGATCTGTTTCTAGGAAATCACTGGTCTAAAAACTTGGATGAACATGGATAGAGTGCCTCTTTGAAAAAGCAACTTTCCCAGCTGTTGGATGGAGAAAGAAGAGTCTTTAACTTCAAAGCTAGGAAGAGAGAGTGGGATGTTGTACATTTACAGATAAGTCAGTAAGCTTCCTGGCTTCCCTCTCTTTTGATTCTCTCCCCTAGTTTATCAGAGTTGAGCAAGTTGGGGGTCCAAGATGGGGCAGGAAGGTGTTAATCAGGAGGCCCTTCCAAGACAGAGCAAGGTGACTGTTGTTATCTGAGAGGTTTGAGTTAATGGACAGCCTGTTGGCTCCCTTCCAGACATTCAAAGCCAGAGCTGCCTCCCTCCAGGGGAGTGTACTGTTTCTGTGTGTTCATCGTTTGGGGCCTCTGTTTGTGTTCAACTGTCAAAACGACTTCAGTGGGGCTACTCCCTCTACAGTGTGTGATTTGGTTTATGTACCAGAAGAATCAGACTTGACTGAACGGTGTTTCAGATTTATTTTTTCTAACATCTGTGAAACTTTAAAAATAATGTGAGCCGTGGGGGCCAGCCCAGTGGCGCAGTGGTTAAGTTCGCACATTCCCCTTTGGCGGCCCAGGGTTCACCGGTTCGGATCCCTGGTTCGGATACGGCACCACTTGGCACACCATGCTGTGGTAGGCGTCCCACATATAAAGTAGAGGAAGATGGGCACGGATCTTAGCTCAGGCCCAGTCTTCCTCAGCAAAAAGAGGAGGATTGGCAGCAGATGTTAGCTTAGGGCTAATCTTCCTCAACAACAACAACAAAAAATGTGAGCTGTGACTCTCTGGAATATAAAATTCATTGTCATGGACTTGAATCAATAATCACTTTGGTAAATTACAAGCATATTACGAGGTTCAGCTGTACTAGTGAAGTTTCAGAAGTTCTTTAGGTTCAACATTTTTATTAATTCTAAAATAAAATTTAATGTAGCCATTTTCTTAAAAAGTTTTAATGAATATGAACTATAGAAGACAATTCTAAATACAGTTGAATTATGAACATGACTTCGTATTTTATTATACGTTGGAAAATGGCTTGATCAGATTTAATATCGATTTGACCTAGCTGTTCAATAGCTTAGATAAATATGTGTTTCTTTTTACTAGAAATCTATCATACTCAGGGCATAGACCAACATGTTGGCTTTGTAAATCATGTAGTCTGCCCAACCCTTTAGACTCTAGACCAGAAAGAGAACTTTCATAAGCCCACCATTCTTGGGGCTGGATGGGAAGTTAGGGGAAGAAGAAGGTCGGGAAAGATGGTTGTGCCTGCTGGTTTCTGAGCATCCCCTAGAAAAATACCCTGGGATAGACTGATGGGTTTGCATGACTTCCTTACATTTTCCTTTTTAAAAGGGAGAAAAGAATCAATATGAGCAGTCTCTTAATCTATCCTATAAATGAATAGAGACTGAGCAACTATAGGTCAATCGTGGACCAATTCTACAACAAGTTGGAGACTTGAGTATTCTGGAAGGCAAAATTCTCCAAAACAATACACTAGGCCTCCATTGGGATATGGAAAAATATAATTTTTATTGGCATTTAGGTTTTATCAAAATATTAATTAAGCCTTGCTTTTAATTAATATATGGGTCAACCATATATTATATGCAGATGCATATAATTTATTAATAAATACACATATATTAGGAATTCTTGCTAATTTCTTTTTTAACTGATGAGATGCGCACTCAACCACTGCTGTTCTGGCTCAGGAACACTTATTTCCTAGGTCCTACCAGGGAGAATCTGCCTCATTAACTAATCCCATGCCCAGAGTCTTACAGTGTTTCTCCAAATTTATTTGTGGTGTATCATCAGACCACCTTTGTCACCAAGAGCTCCAACGTCTTGTGTAGTGAATGATAATATTATTCTAAGTCCTCCATTTTCAAAGACTTCTGGAGAAATTTCAGCCTTGAGCTTTACAGATTAGTTACTGAAAAGAGCCTAGGAATTATTGCTATCCATTGGGTAATTAGGTAGTTCCAAGGAAAATAATAAAACTATTTTGTGCCTGGGAGATTAGAATGGCACACAGTGACTCATATTAGTCAGCTGAGTAATTATGTAATTACAAAAGAAGGGGAAGAAAACCCTTCAGATTGTTTTTCCTAAGAGGCCCTTTTGGAAGCGTTCCAGCCCATCAGGTACTTATGTAATTAGGTCGGGGGTGCAATCCATAAGCAAAGACTGGGGGGATTCATTAAAAAAATGTTTATGTAAAAGAACCTGGCGGAAGAAGAAAAAGGAGTTTTTAAAAGATTCTCCCAGACTCTACACCTTCTATACAGGATGCCATAGCAAACCTTAAGGAATGCGGTGTTCCTTAGGAACTTGAGGCCGTGTGTACATGGGTAAAATATATGAAGGGCTATGGTATATTTTGGAGTAATCACTATTTATTAAGCCTATGCTAGATGCTTTCTTCCAGTCACTCAGTATAGTGGCTCTTGTTGTGTTTTCCCTATTTCTGCAAATAGTAAACTGAAAGGCTCAAAGAATTTGAGCCGAGGACTTTTGGGTTCTAAGACCTGCTCTTCCCATTGCACCATGCTGCCTACCAGCATTACTGTACTGAATTATGCAGGTTGTTCTGCTTGCATAAATTAGCAGGATCGTTACTCATTTCGTCTCTTCACTTGGTATGAATGTTGCGTACACAGTGAAAAACATTGGAGTGAAAAATAGTAAACTTGGTGATTTGGGTCATCTAAATTACCAGTCTGGATTTCCTCCAGGGTTGATCTGAAGATCTATATACCTTGCAGAATACTTTGTACAAAGCAGCACCGGCAATGGATAATATCCCAATGAAATGCATCCAACTTTCCCATGTTAACACACGTCAGTACAAGCAGAATGTTGATATTTTGAAGGAATGTTTTATTATGTCAAAGGGATTATTTCATTGTACAAGTTTTGCTTACACATATTCACTCAAGTTGTTAAAAAAGTTTATAATTGTGTCGACATTTCAGAGACGTTCTGTATGTGTTGATTAATCACTATGGAGGCAGAAAACTAGTGGATTCTCTGGCCCAAGACACTTACTCTCAGATTTCTCTACTCTTCATCTGTTTGTTTTGCTTCATCCAGCCATGTTTTCACTAGTTTTAGGAGATGAAAAGATATATCTGTAGAGAGAGAAAGTAAGGCCACTTCTTCTCTCTTTAGTTCAGTAATGATATAATTGTCCCTGGTATGGAAATACAATCAAGCATAGTTTTCAGCTTATCTGGAGAAGTCTTGTGGATCAGGCCAGCTTGAATAGCTTAAAAAAAGCAGTGGGACTCTTTAGGGTTATCTGTTGAAGAACTGAGACCCCAGGAACTATAAGAAAGGAAATAGATTTGGAAGGGCAGGCTGAGGCTCATCAAGAGACATGTCGCTCTACCAATTTTAGACAAATCTGTCTTCTTTCACTACAGACTCTAGCATTCATGCGATTTGACTCAGACTTGTCAAAGGTCTGCCAAATATTGACTTAGAGTTTGAAGAATTTCAGCACTGACTTTGGAATATGTCTGATTCAGACTAGCAATTTTTCCTTGCTTATTTCCACCACTCTGACTTTTCTTTTTCCAGTTGAGAAGCTTGTGATGAAAAAGATGGGAGAGTTCTGGGACAGGCTGTGAGAGTCATAAAGGCAAGAGAGCATACTCTGAACATTTTAGCTCGGCAGACATATTTGTGCAGCATGCCTCTTACTTAGTGTTAAGACTTAAAGCATATTAGCTCAGCGTCCTCGCATCAGTTGGACTTTTAGATAGAAGTGGATGATGGGTTATGGGTAATTCTTTGTAAAATTGATGAACATTTCAGGTATTTGATAGGAGCTGCCTAATTTTCTGAAACTATTTATTTATTTGATAAATAATTTTGGCACTGTGAATAAAAGAAGTAAGATACAGTTCTGTTTCTCGAAGACTTCAAAGTTTACTAAAGGGAAAGACACAGAGAGAGGTAATTCGTTGTGAGCCTTGTGGTAATATAATCAGGCAAACAGAAAGAGGACACCATTAACTATTAGGGGAGGGGAACTAGCATAGAAAAAGGAACATTCACCCTGGAGTTTTAAAGCTAATTAAGAGTTTTCTAGGGAGGTGAAGAAAGACATTTCGGAGAGATGAAAAAGCATAAGCCAAACTTATATAAACGTGGCAAGTTTCTAGACCCAGAGTTTCATGTGACAACAGTTAGATGGTATGTTGGGATGGCTGTGAAGAATCAAGCCTAGAAAGCTCTGCTCCACCCACTCCGACTGTGGGTGTGGAAAGGGATCTACCAGACCGGATGTTCACTCTCATAGGGTTAGCTTTCTTGGAGCACGTGAGACACATTTTGTTACCTTATGACCAAGGTCATCATAAAATAGTCAGTGTTTTACACAAGGATTAATCCTGAAGATGAGAACCTTTGGCTAATACTTTTTAAATAAAGTTTTACTTCTCAAAAGGCTCCTAATTTCAGAAATATTAAAATTATGTCCTGTTACACTTGAGTGAAGTGGTTTCATTGTAGAGGACAAGTATCACATGTATTCAGCTCAAGAAGTCAGGCAGTTCTACAAGGCTTATAACAAAACAGCGATTCCATGCTCCAGCATTTTCCAGCAGTGACTCCTGCTTCCTGGAGGCAACAATTTTTAACTTTTCAGCACTTTTTTTTATTCTACTCTAATATTTCTGACTTACTTGTTCATACATTATTATTATTATTATTCAACTGTAGAAACCATTTACTGACATCTAATTATAGAAAATAAAGATTTAACCCTTTCAAATTATATTCATGTACTCAGTTTCCAACCCCCATTTGCCAATATAGTTATCTCACAATTTGAATTTAATAACTATGCACTATTACAATTGTGCAAATATTGCTCACAGATGAAGATGTCACATACTACAATTACATTTCCTTCTGTCATATAAATTGGCTTGGTCTTGTTGACCATCCACTCCTCTTTGACTCAACCCACAATTGAACATTTAAATTCTCTCTGGTCTGCTAAGTTTTCTATACGCTTTCCAGCTACTAAAATTTTGTTGATATCTTTCATCTGCTGTTGTCTCCTCTCCCATCCTCTTTAACCTTGTGGATTTATGCCTTTGGAGAGGAGGTAGAGATAAATGTGTATCTTTGCTATGCCATGTTTAACAAAAGTAGAATAGGGCTTTCTATGTGGGGCCACAGAAAAGGAGGGAGTAGAATTTTAAGTGAAAATGTTTAATCATCACAGAGGAAAAGCAGGTGTTGAGACAGAGCAGAGTTTAAACTACTTGTCAGGTATATTAAGAAACACAGACAAAGTACATGTATGGAGGAGGACTAGAAAGGTGTAATTGTCCTTATGAACATTCTGTTTGTAAACGTAGGAGAGACAGAGTGTTTGCAGCAATAAGACAGGTCTTGGCCTGAGGATAATAAGGAAAGAAAAAAGGAAGCTTGCAAATACTTCCAAAGAACTGTCTAAAGATGCTTCATGCCTAAAAACCAAAATAGAGTCCAGCCTCTTTGAACCTTAAGTGCATAGAAATATGAGAGGAGAATAACGGTACTTGCAAAAATCAAGTTGTAAATCTTTGAATTAATAAAGGAAAGACTTTTATTGTGCATAGAGCTTTGTTCTGTCACTTACTGTTTAAAAGTAAGACCATACATTGAATTCAATCAATATTTTTAAGGATACTATTACTCATTTTTTAGGAATTGTGAGCTATCAGACAACAGATACTTAAAGAAAGTTACAGTTCAGAAAAGACAATGAGACAAGAGTATAAATAAAATAATGCAAGATGAACTAACTTAAGTACAGGGGCAGGGGAGGCAGAGAAAGTAATTGATGCAGATGAGAAACTACTTTTATGCTTGAAGGATATTTAACGTCCTAAGTGGACTCTGAAATAGGATTTTCCAGGAAAAGTAATGGTGAGAAATGGATTCTCTGTGAAGAGACAGAATGTACAATGACATAAAGGCATGGGAGGCCTTGCTTGATGCACTTGGAGGACAACCAACAGTGAATTTGGGTAAGAACCTTCAGGTCAATATTTGGAAAGAGTTGATTAAGAGACTCATGAGATAAATTGATACCAAATTACAGAGGGCTCTTATTAGGATTTTGAGGCATTGTCATATTCCTTCACCTATGGGTTCTAAACATTTTCACATAAAGACATAGGAACGAAACAGGTTAAATTACCAGTAGAATTGCCAATAAAGCTAGCATGGTGGATGTAGTTTGGAACAGAAACTTAGTATAAGGCTTTCTAAATTTTGTCTGCTTGGTCCCAACAGAGCATATAGACAATCACAAGCCTCTAGACCCAAGGGTGGAGTCGGTGGAAAAGAGGAGACTAGGGACATCTCATAACAGACTACTTCCAAAGAAGTCAGCCAAAGCTCAACCTCATCGCACATACACAACCATGTTTATCCCGGTCTTACCAGGCTTGGCAAAAATGAATGTTCTCCCCAGTGCTGCTCTCTCTTGAGAGAGGGACTGAAAGTAAAATTCTCTCTATAGAAATGTGATGCAGAGAATTAAGAGTTATGTATCTCCACCAACCACCAACAGCCTTGATTGCCAGGTTGAAGGATTTGTGTGTAGTTCAGTAGAGCATGGAGAGCCACTATGAACTTTGGAGTAGGATGCCAGGGTAGGACTGCCCTTTAGGAAGAAAAACCAGGCATCTCTAGGTAAAATGTTTTAGAACACGATGGAAATAGAGGTAGGGCAAGAAAGTGGGATGCTGTGATAACAGGAGTAGAAATAAGAGGGAGGAAAAATCTAAAGCAGCATATTGGCAGCAAATGTGGAAAGATGAGACAAAGATGAGGAAAGGCATAGAAAAACACGCTCTAGGACAGTGGCAGAGGGGAGCAGAAGGACTCAAAGGTCAGTGGTTCAAATTTGGACAACTAGATTAATGATGAGTCCACTCACAGAAATGGAGAAGGTATTAGCAGCAGAAACTAGATAGGAAATGAGTCGTTTGTGAACATAACGAGTTTAAGTCATCAAACTGTAGAAAAATGTCCAACAGAATATTGGAAATGTGGATTCAACTTAAAAAAACAACATCAGGACTAAAGGAAAGAGGGTCTGCAATGAAAGTAAGGAGCTTCAGTAAATTATGAAGTCCCCTGTTAAACTCAGTTGACCGCTCACCTCCCAAATTTAAAACTTTATCAGTGAGGGAAGTGCTGTGTTGATTTACATTGTGACTGATGCTCCCTATCTTATCATCAACTATCCCTTTTTGGTAGCTCTGATGCTAATCCCAAACCTTTATAATGGACACTGCCAATTAATGGAGGTAAGCCACTTAATTTCCTTGTGCTGTCTCCTCCTGGATAAAATGGGGATAATTATAGCACCTATCCCAATGGGTTGTTGTGAGAATTAGATGAGTTAATATATTTTTTTAACATAGGGCTTGCATATTATTTTATTGAGGTCACACTGGTTGATAACATTATATAAATTTCAGGTGTACATCATTATATTTCAGCTTCCCTGTAGACTGCATCGTGTTCACCACAAAAAGTCTAGTTTCTGTCTGTCACCATACATATGTGCCCCTACTGAGTTAATATTTGTAAAGTACTTAGGACAGTGTCTGGCATGTGGTAAGTCCAATAAAATTGTTGTGACTCTTAATATGTTTTTGTTTAGCTTTTGTTGGTGGTGAGGTGATGGTATCTTACTGATTTTTGTATTTCTCACAGTATTATCACATTGGGCATACAGCAAATACTCAGGAAATGCTCACTGTAGGGAATCTTAGGTTGCTAGAGGATCAGCAGCACCACTTTTCTACTGGTGCTTGGACCTGTGGAGCAATTTCCCAGACATCACAAAGCCAACAAGTAGAAAGTTAGTAAGATTTAAGTGTAGGTCTTGTGATTTCAAATTCAGTGTCCTTTCCAACAAAACCTTAGTTATCCTACAAATCTCAGTAATTTAGTCCCCAAAAATATATGTCACTCATGCTATATGCCCATTGTAAGATATTCTGCTTATTGTAGATACTCAGGAACCCAAACTAGTGGAGGCTTCACCTTAGCATATGCCTCCATGTTCACTGAGGAAAAAGGGAAGGAGCTTCCACATGAAGTTCATTGGCCAAAGCTAATTGGCCACATCTAGCCTAAACTGGAGAGAAGTGGAATTGTATCTTATTCTGAGAAGGGGAGCATCAGAGTGCTTGTAAAAAGCCCTAATTACTATCACAATATGTGACAAATGCAGGATACAAATTATTTTCTGTCTGATTCTGGAACCTCCACTCTTGACCATCACTCTAATCTGTCTCCAAAATTCTCTTATAGGCATTGAAACTCAATTGTGAGATAAAGAAGTACAGTTGCCAGATTTATCAAATTAAAAATCTTGAGCACCAAGGTAAATTTGAATTTCAGATAAATACTTTTTTAGCATAAGTATATTGCATGCGATATTTGGGACATGCTTATATTCAGTTATTGTTATTTATCTGGAATTCAGATTTAACTGAATGTCCTTCCCTGATGTGTGGCATCCCTACAGGGAGAGCCTTACAGGTCTAAAATAGAGTAGGAAATATCTTAACTCTTTTGGATGGACAAGCGTACAACAATAGAGAGAAGTTGGTTAGATTATAATTGCAAGTATTTTCCTGAAAGTTAGCAGCAAGTTCCTTCAGGGATAAATAGTGAAGGTGATTGCAAAGCAACAATGATAGTCTCTCTTACCATTGTGCTAAAGCATCCTTCCCTCAAGCCAGGGGTAGTTTCATGCTCTTCATCCTGAGAAAAATATGAATCAGTGGCTTCTTGGGTATGACAAAAAAAGAGAAGCCAAGGGTAGTAAGAGTAGGGTCACAAGTAAGATGTGAAACAGTCATTTTTTTAAAAAGAAAAGAAAAGATTGTAGAACTTGGAGGTGCTGGGGGAGAAGACTGGGCAGAAGCAATGAGATTGTCCTGCTTCTAAGTTGCCTAAACTCAACTTTTATTTGCTTGTTTACTGTTTATAGTTTGGGGGCATTCTTACTTAATTGGGCTGTGAGTTCAGAGGAGAACATCAAAAGGAGTTAAAATTAAGAACTATCCCTAATGAGGAAAAGCAAAAAGAACTGGAGTAGGCTGAGGGGAGATACTGTAGTTTTTAA
Source organism: Equus przewalskii (assembly GCF_037783145.1). Taxonomy (NCBI): domain Eukaryota; kingdom Metazoa; phylum Chordata; class Mammalia; order Perissodactyla; family Equidae; genus Equus; species Equus przewalskii. Next base: position 59,577,036 of record NC_091845.1, on the reverse strand, counting down.
GCAAATGAAGGCACATATAACCCAGTAAATAGCAGCAACCTTGGGCCACATGGGAGTGTGGTTTATGACAAGGTTTAATGGTGATAAACCTGCATAAACATTATGGAGGCCCCCCCACCCCTGACACACACACAAACACACACACACACTTAAGAACTTAAGGACAAGGTCAGATAATACACTTTTGAGCCTAACTCCTGGGCATTCCATTGGTTATAGGGAAAGAGACTAGACATCTAGTAAAACTCTTTCCAGCTCTTTGAATGTATAATAAATTATGAAATTAAACTCAATCCCTTCACACTATCACACAGAGTATCTTATTCTTAAGAAAAGCTGCTACAACTCCCCCCACTCTCCCCTGCCTTGTTTCAAACATAGTTACCTACCCGTCTTTCCCTCACAGGTTGTAAGCTTTCTGGGGGTGAGGATGGGGCCTCATCCTTAATCCAAATGCAGCTTCCTTTGCTTAGCAGGTCCACAGTAAATGCTATCTGAATTGAATTGAATTCAATTGAATCAAATCGTTGGCAGCAGTCCCCAAGACCCAAATGCAGAGCATTGTGCCAACATTCCAGCTGGGAGCCCACTTAAGAAAAGTCAAATGTCCTTTCCCTTAGGAATCTGTAATCTGTGGAGGGAAACAATTACAGCACTCTGGAAAATGAATTGCAAACAAATAAAAAGAAATCATGTGCCAATAAATATAGCCCACGTATTCCATAAAGGTTGATGGAGGGCTGATAGGTTAGTGGGTTTGGAAGTCACCTGGATTCGGACAGTAGGTAAAAATTTTCAAAGCTTCTATAGGGTACCTAAATCTAAAAGGGGACTGGGCAAGGTCAATGCTTATGGATAAGGCTACTATCTCTCTTCCCTCACTGACCTAAAATGTGACCTCTAATACAGTGGTCCATAAAGCAGCCTGGCAGTAATCCTCTTTTGAAATGTGAACTTGGGAAAGGAAAACTAATGAAGTCACAGGGAGCCATGATCCTCTTCACTCCATAGACATGGCTTGAGGTCCTGCTCTGGGCCTGGCACACGCCATTGTCCTTGCCCTTGAGGAATTCTCTAGTCAGGGCTGGGTGGGGTCCATGTGGACACAGTAGTGGTAAAACTTAATCAGGGCTAGAATCTATGGATAGACAAAGGCTCTGAGGTGAGTTAGTGAAACTTGTGTTGGAGGAACAAAAGTGGTTTCATGTGGCTAAAACATAGACAAGCCTCTCTTAACCCAAATGGTCATTCATTCATTAATCCATTGGTTTATTTATTCATGCAGACTTTTTTTTAAGCCAACCTTTTTCAGGTAAGGAAGATTGGCCCTGAGCTAACATCTATTGCCAACCTTCCTCTTTTGTTTTTCTTCCCAAAGCCCCAGTACATAGTTATATATCCTAGTTGTAGGTCATTCTAGTTCTTCTATGTGGGATGCTGCCACAGCATGGCTTGATAAGCAGTGCCATGTCCGTGCCCAAGATCTGAACTGCAAACCTTGGGCAGCCAAAGCAGAGCGCACTAACTTAACCATTTGGCTGTGGTTAAGTGAGGGGTGCTGGCCCCCCATTCAGACTTTTTTTTGACAAGTACCATAGCTAAGAACTACATGAAATATTTAGATGAATGGCTTGTCATTTGTAACCTTGAGAAGCTGATTGTCTAGTAGAGGAGAGAGGCATGTAAATAGCTCTAAATCAGCATAAGGAGATGAAGGAGCCTGGGGGAGCTACAGAGAAGTCCAGGGGGAGCCTCATGCTCTCTTCTACATGGAGAGATCTGCAGAGGCTCTGTGGAGATGGTGGGCTTTGACATGAGCCCTGAGCTCATTTCTTGGTGTATTTGGATCTGCAGGCAGATGGCTACTTCAGGCAGAGGGCACAGCATGAGCAAAGGCAAGGAGTCTAGAAATCTCAGGTGTGTGAATAACTCTCTCCTATTGCTTGCCCCTGGGGGGGGGGGGGGCGCAGGCAGGGTGATAGCAGCAAGAGAAACCTGAGAATCAGGAGAACTATGGATGCTGAAGAGGCATGGCAAAAGGGCTGGGAGATTGGAGAGCCGACCGTGTTTACCTTAGCTCTTTTGCTAAAGGCAAGCTCTGCTTAGGAATCTGAAAAGAAAACTGAGATTATTTATGTGCTACCACCAGCAATACATCGGAGGCCAGGAGGAGCTGAGAGTTATTGAGCCAGTTCAAAGCAATCTCGATTATTGAAAATGAATGAAATTGAATTCCACTTCCTACAGAGTCATTTATTGAGAGACAAAAGCAATTAATACTGAAAATAAAATAATTGTGAACTTCTGAACTAAATTACCATGCAGATATAATGTACTGTCTCATCAGTCTTTAAATACTTCATGTATTAGAAAATTGTAACACCGTCTCTGAACCCGGGTCCTCTGCATCATTAGCATTTATTCATTCTGCTTTTGCCAGAAAGTGATTCTCAAGGGTAGCAAATTAAAAGTCAAAGTTTCGGAAATATTATTCCAAATTTAAAATTTACAGCCATGTTGAGGTTTGGGATTTCAGTTTATAAATTAATTCTGTCATTTGGTAAATTAAAAAAAAAGAACCTGAACTTGTAAGGTGTCCCATAGTTCCTTGATAGCAAGAGGAATTTTTGCATGTTATTGCAAATTTGGCATTGTCATGGAGTACCTCTTGCCAAGTACTATGCACACATTTGATGAATGATTCTGCTGTCAACCTCAAGTATCCTTGTGTAACTGATTTATGTACTGAGGGCCCTTAAGAATTAAAGTGTACAGAGATGGTGCGTATATTGTAACTCACAAGTCCCAACTTGAGTCATTTCGTTTTATGGGAACACTACAGGATTTCTAGAAAAGTTGGTCACCCATTATCTTTATTCCTTCCCAGAAGCAGAACTTATGATGACATTTGGGGGAAAGTAATTAGGGAGAGTTGGAGAAGGGAGAGACTGGAAAGAGAAGGAGGTTAACAAAGGGGAGTGACAAGAAAAGTCCTCTGGAGAGTAACTTAGGTCCTATCCTGCTGGGGAACTCTGGAGTTGGTGTAGGACATAGCCCAGAGTCATTGCAACAAAGGGCAATGGCGGCATATGTATACCTCCTGTATCTGATGATCAGCCCACAAAGAGTCACAGGTGCTGGCTGTTGGGAGTGAAAGCAAATGGGGAGCTGGTGTGTGCAAAGACAGGAAAGGGATGTGAGGGGATGTGAGCAGAGTCCCGACAGCATGTTCCACACTGGCCATGTCAAATATTCCGTGAGTATCATTAAATGCTGTGTGGAAAGAGTTTAGTCTTGCCAATCCATGGAGATAGTAAAGACCTCACTATCATCCTCCTGGGAAACGTGCCCAACTCTTGGCATTCTTCTTGATTCAGAGGCCAAGATGTAGGGAGATGTTTCAAAGAGGCCAAGAGATCAATTTCCTGCTGGCAACAGGCTGGTGGCAGCGGATTGACACATGCTAGGCACGCTACTAAGTTAGGAAAACAAACCAGGAGAGGCAAGATAGATAATGTCATTATGAGAAAACTTCCAAATAGCTGGCTGTAAGGTGGTAGGGAAGAAGGGAGCTTCTGAAAAGCCAAAGAGGCACGCCCATCTAAAAGTATCGAAATTCAGTCTTAAAGAAGACTGGGTCAAAAATATATTTGTGCACACAATTTGGCCTGTAGCTCACCAGTTCGAAACACTGAATGTCTAAAATAAACGACCTTAATATGCACATCAATATGATTTGGACATTGATAGAAAACTTTTCACACTTGATCTTAGCCAAAAGGCGGAGAAGCAATAGAAAACTTTTTAGAATATAGAAAGCAGGAATAAAGGGAGAAGAATGATGAACCCACTAGATTTTTGCCACCTGTTTAAAAGTTGGGACTCTGTCTCAGAGCCCTAGATGCTCTTAGCAACAGGTTCCATTGTAATGAAATCTTCAGTATATATCTAATGCCTGTTAATTGGTTTAATACTTGTATGTACCTCAGGGAAAACAAATTAAACCCTTATTTTGGCTGAGAGTTTTGCCATCAGCATTTGGGGAGGATAGAATTCTTTTAATTATTCAACAAAATATAATGCTATTTGTCTCAATACAAAATAACATACTGTCTCAGTGCAATGCTTCCTTTGCCCCTCCTCAGAATCTTTCGGGAAAAATCTCCTTAATGACCAATAACCCACTAAAGTCCATGTAAACTGACTGAAAGTAACATTAATTACTAAGCCTTAAAGTAAACCATCCCATTAGCAGATTAGCCTTTGTTGGCTCTTCACAAAGTTGTATGTCATAGTGGCGCTCTCCAGTATTTAGCCCATATACCAGGACATCTTTGCAGTTTCCATGGTGATTCACCATCAATGATCAGGCAGATCATTGAAATGTTAGCTTCTAACCTTGAGGCTTATGGGCTGAGTCTGAATGGTCCCACTGCTACAATTAAGCATTATAAGTGTTTCTGCTGGAAATTTCCATGCCTGTTGCATTCACCATGCAAACAGACTCCTATTGGCAGTTATAAACCAGTAGGGAATAGACATTTTAGGACTCTTGCATACCAATTATGACTTAAAGTAAGACATTCTGTTGTTAAGAGGTTTGTGCTTACCTCCATAACTTTTCAAATTATATTTGAGAATAGGAATTGGGTTTTGATATCCTAGTTATTTTTCCCTACTTAAAATTTAAAACAAAAATACTTATGCGAGAGACTGAATTTTAAATCCCTAATCTCTTGAAAAGTCATAAGCAAAAATAGGCACTAAAATAAAGCCTCCATTAATCTAGATTGGCTTGCCTCACTAATGGAATTTGCCAGATAATTGAGTAAATTTCCACTTCAGTTTTTACTTTGAAGACTTGGCATAGGAAAGGCTTACTCATTTGTGGACCCTATGGGATGAAAGCAGCTTCAAAGGAAAAATGAGAAGGACTTCTTTTGTTTTAGTTTCTTGGCCTTTGAATTATATTTGTGCTTGCTTTTATATTTTAAGGAGATGAGGAACTTTTGCTCATTCAGATTTGCTGGAGGAAAACTAGTCTAAATGATGGAGAAAGCTAAACTACCAATTCCTTTGAAAGAAATGGAATATTTTTACTAAGGACAACATATTCAGAGCTTCACCAATAAAGTCCTTTAGAAAAGGTCTTAGGGAAACTGAATTATTGCTTAGATAAGATTTATAGAGAGTTGTTTAAAAGGCATATTGCTTACACTGCTAATTTGCTTTGGAAGCCTGTCTTTGTATAAAGACACACTTCTGAACAATTAGCATTTTATATTTTTATTTCTAAATTAAACTAGTCCTTTCTTGACACTGTCCAAACCAAAATGCACTTCCAGTTTGCTCAGGTTGTAAAGAATGAACTTTCTGCCCATTAACTTTCACCTAAATGACACTGGGGTGCTATTTGATTAATTATATTTGGAGTTCAAAGTTTTGATTATGACTCATTTATCAGATGTAATTTTTTTAATTGACTTTTTTTTAAAAGATTTTTTTTTTCCTTTTTCTCCCCAAAGCCCCCCAGTACATAGTTGTATATTCTTTGTTGTGGGTCCTTCTAGTTGTGGCATGTGGGATGCTGCCTCAGTGTGGTTTGATGAGCAGTGCCATGTCCGCGCCCAGGATTCGAACCAACGAAACACTGGGTCGCCTGCAGCGGAGTGCGTGAACTTAACCACTCGGCCATGGGGTCAGCCCCTATCAGATGTAATTTTTAAAGGCATAAAATTAAATAATGGGTAGTACAAGTAAAGAAGATTAAATTTCCCTAAATCACTAAGATTGATGGTTTTGTTTTTATAAACATGCTGGATGATGATGTAGTACACTCTGCTTGTGTGTGGTTAGGTTGTGTAAGCTCCAAGTGGTTAAGTTCAGGGAACATTTTGCCAACCTTGGGTCATGATAGGTCACAGGAACCAACTGACTGATAGGCTGACTTTTGATTTTAAGATGTTATAAAGCTTAGGTACTTTTGTTCTTTTATTTAGTCTCATTGAACTATTTAATGAGATGTGTGCTAAATGAAGCAAAAAGATACAACCGCTGCCCTCATAGCACTTGCAGCTGAGTGAGTGGGCCCATCAAAACCAGGGAAAAAGCGAATAAGCACAATGATTACAATTTGTAAAAAAAAAAGCTTGGAAATTAAAGACGTAGTGTCCTAAGATGGAGAATGAGAGGAACACGAAGGTCTAAATGATTTTATTCTCTTATTTTTTTATTGCTCGCTATTGCTAATTTTAATCTTCTTCAATACAAAGAAAAAAATCAGCAATCGATTAGGCAATAGATCAAAACTATTTACTTAGATTCAATTAAAATGATATGCTTCCCAAATCATTGAAATGATTGCTTGCATACAGATCTGAATAGATGAGTAGTCATAACCTAGACACTTAAAAATTATTTTTATAACTTTAATTTACTGTTCCTAAATAATAATTCTGATAATATAATATGTGGTCAAATGCATAAAACTTGCAAGTTACCAAAAGATCCCAAAAATTTATCTATACAGTAGTCCTGCTTATCCATGGGGCACGTGTTCCAAGACTCCCGATGGATGCCTGTTACTACTGCACCCTATACATATACACTGTGGTTTTTCCTATAGATACATACAAGCCTATGATAAAGTTTAATTTATAAATTAGGCACAGTAAGAAATTAATAGCAATAATAAAATAGAACAATTATAACAATATGGTGTAATAAAATTATGTGAATTGTGGTCTTTCTCTCAATGTATCCTATTGTACTGTGCTCACCCTTCTTCTTGTGGTGATGTGAGATGATACAATGCCTCCGTGATGAGGTGAAGTGAGGTGAATGATATAGGCATTGTGATATAGTGTTAGGCTACTACTGATCTTCTGACAATATGTCAGAAGGAGGATCATTTGCTTCTGTAGCACGGTTGACCGCGGGTAACTGAAACCACAGAGAGCAAACCTGTGGTTATGGGGAGACCACTGTAATTCTTTCTCGAAGAGGTAACCAGTGTTAACATCTTGGCAGATGTCCTCCAGTCACTTTCTATGTATAAATATTTATACATATGCGTATCCTACTATGTAACTTATTTTACAGCCATTTTCTACTTTTTAGAATGAGCATTTCCCCATGATTTTTTACAATGTTTTACATTATAATTTTAATGGCTGCATAGTACTGAATTACGTTGTTGGGTCTCAGTTGCATTAAGCAAGCTGCTATTTATGTACATTTAAGTTGCTTCTAATTTTTCACTTTTATAAATAGTGGGATTCCTGTCTTTTTCCTTATTTTTAATTATTTCCTCAGGGCATACTCCTAAAAGTGGAATTGCTTGGTTAAACTCCTGAGACTTTGGATATGTGATTAAAAATATCCCCCAGAAAGCCCACACTGGTGTATACTTCCACTAGCTAGAAACATGTCCACTCTCCCCATCTGTCACTTTTAGTAGGTACTCGTTTTAATTTTTAACTTTTGTCATTTCAGCAGTCACAACATGACTATGAAAAAGTATTCTATACTTTATCTTTGATGTGAAATTTAAATTTATATTTAATGATGTTTTAAGGTTTGTAATGTTGCTTTAAAAATAAAACTAGAGACTAAATCAAATTTAGAGGAAATGGGAACTTCTAGGATATGAGCATTCTGAAAACAAAGTTCAAGGTGATGCCCTTTACAAAATGAGGACATAAGTAATCTAATGGGAACAACGAAAGAAGTCCTGTTTAGAGAAAACAAACTTGAAATCAGCATAGAGAATCTCTGTCCTCAAGAATCAGAGTTTGCTGTAATCTCTGATGAGAAATTTATTTTTAGATTGAGCTATGGAAATATGGTGATATCTTAGAATTCCTATGATTCTCTTGAAACAGTAAATGGAAAATTTTAAATTGTAGGCTCCCTTCCAAACATCTTTCCCTGTGACTGGTAGTTATCAAAATTAAATGATCCTAGGAAATTGAGTGCTTGTGTGAGTCGCAGTGGCAGAGTGTTAGAATTAAAAGGAGTTTGAAAGATTGTCTAACTCAGCTCCTCATTTTACAGATAAAGTAGAACACTGCAGAGATGAAGTGACTTACCCATGGACCCGCATCTGGTGAGTAAAGAAAGAAGAAATAAAGAAATCTGAACAAAAAGCAAATATTAAAATATTAAATTGTTAAATATCTAGACAAATATTAAAATATTTAAAATATCATAGTTTTCTATAATCTAATGCCTCAGACAGAACCACAGTTTGGCATATGAACTTAGAAAGTTTATATATATATATAAGCAAATGTTAACATTTTTCAAAAAATGGAATCATACCATATATAAAAATTATTCTACAAATTGTTCTTTAACATTTATCTCATATAGATAGTCTCATTTTCCCTTAGTTAACATGTAGGTGGAATAGAGCAGAGGCTGGCAAACCTTTTCTGTAAGAGGCCAGGTAATAAACATCTTAGGCTTTGTGGACCCTACAGTCTCTGTCATAGCTTTACTCTTCTAGCACAAAAGCAGCCGCAAACAATGTGTCAATAGGTGGGTATGACTGTGTTCCAATAAAACTTTATCTGTAAAAACAGGCAGTAGGCAATATTTGTGCCACAGGTTATAGTTTGCTAATTTCAAGAATACAGAAGGAATAAAATGTTAAGTTGTTTTAGAAAATCTTGATGTTTGAGGAGGAAGCATGATGGATATCCTGGGTCTAGAGAGAAGGGAACTGGGTTTGAGTTTCCGTTTTTAGATGTGACCTTGGGTAAGCCAGGTAGGCTCATTGGCCTCTTGAGTGAAGTGTGGGTACTAATACCTAGATTGCAGGGTTGTTTTGAAAACTAAATGAAACAATTTATCTAATTCATCTGTTACTATATGAGAAAATTCTCTTTCCCTCATGATGGGGATAAATGCAGAATTTTTGTACTCACGTAGATGAAGCATTTGGACAAGGAAGGACTGGCCAAATTTACTGTTATCTCAGCATGTATCATGTAGATCCCCTTAAAGGTCATGTTTTCAAACTCTTGGCAAAGATTGGGTAAACTGGCTATACCAGAATGGTCCTGAGATTTTTCTAAGAAAGATTTAACATGCTTGGCATGGGACTTCTGCAATAAAGGAAACACTATAGTTTAATTCATAGTGATTTAAGAAGATGGAAGATTTTTGAGAGGGGAAATCTAATTACAGTGAAAATAAAATTTCATTTACCCATCATTTCCTTCATTATTCATTATTTTTTACTGGGAAGATAAGTATGTACAAGGAATAGCAAAGAAAAACATATTAAAGTGTACTAGGAAAAAATAAGGAATTAATGTAATGCTACTTAACAATAAATTTCTCATATTATAATCATATTTGAATTTAATCTTCAAGTGAACCTATTGGGTAAGTTCAATTGGTTATTTTGAAACAGAATTCCTGTAACAGTTCCAAATAACTTTATTGTTTTGTCTAATTCATTTGGAATTTAATGTATTTTTTATGACGATAACTTTGTTTTCTCCTCTGCATGGTGTAGTTATACATTCAGTTGAATACTTTAAGATTTGAATACAACTTTCTTTTTTGTTGCTGCTTTTTCTTAATTCAGAGCTAGCTTCTTTCCTTCAAATTTAAATGTAAACTGGAATAATTCTGTTAATTTACTGTTACAGTTTAACACCAATGTATTGATCACTTTAATTTTGTATTGTGGAGAGCAAAGCATTTTATACTAAGTAAGTATTAATAATGAGTATGGCATACAATTTAGAGAAAAAAAAGTAAAGTGATTCAAGTTGATAATGATGTTCCTTTGTGAAAATAAGTATGTGAATATAGTTGAGACATTTTTGAAATTGAAGAACTTGCCCAACTTGATGTGTCAGTACATATTCTAATAAACCTTAACTAATTAAAACATTTTGGCACTGGTTTATGATTAAGGAAAGAGATCAGTAAAAGAGAATAGATAGTCTAGAAGGAAATCTAAATACAGGGGTTTAATATAGGATAAAAGTGGCATTTCAACTTAATAGGAAAATAATGTTAGAATCAAGAAGCAGCAAAGAGAAAAAAGGACAAAAAACATAAAATGTCTTTATGGCAAAAGACAGACATAGCAAAGCATTTTTGTAAACAAAAAATGGAACGTGTACATGTATACACATCCATGAGACTAGCATAAACAATTCAGTGGGAAAATAAACAATTGATATGTACTGGATATTCTCAAAAGAAACATCAATGGCCAATAAACAAAATGAAAAAAGTGTTTAAGTGTAGGCTTGACAACATCCAGCAATGGTGAAACCATAAGGAAATCTGTAGTCTCCTACATTGTAGTTGGGGGAGTGAAGTGAAATAACTTTTCTTGGCATAAAATTGGCCAATATCTATTAAAATTCCAATTATGGGAATCCTATGACCCAACTTCCTAACTTCTCAGAAAATATGAGATTACTTAAGTTCATAGGATATATGTTCAAGATGTTCATTTTGATTTGTTTGTAATAGAAAAAAACAAGAGTGGAGAAATAAATCATGGTACCTTGATATAATGAAACAATCTATAGTTTTTGTTAAAATGCCCTGAATATATGTCAGATGACATGGAAACATGTTAATGGTAAGTGAGAAATGCAATTTCTGTGCATGGCATAATCTTGTTTTTGTTCAAACACTACAGTTTTAACAATACCGGTCTCTCTCTGGGTATGGAATAGGAGGACTGTGTGGGTCACCTATTTTGTTTTCTGTTATTTTTAATATTCTGATTATAGGTGTTTTACTTCTTTATATCTTTCAAATGAAATATATAATTCAACATGTAAATATGGAAAAATAACAGAAGAGTGAAAGTAGAATAGTAAAAATAATAGACACAGGGATCTATTTTATTCTTGAGCTACCTGACTGCAAAATTACATTTTGATATATAACTTCAAAATAAAATATTCATCAAAAATGCCCATCTTCAAGAAAATCCACTCCTAGGTATATACCCAAGAAAAATGAAAATATATGTCCACACAAAACGTGTGTGTGCATGTTTATAGCAGCATGATTCCTAATAGCCAAAAAATTGAAACAAGTCAGATGTCCACCCACTGATGAATGGATAAATAAAATGTGGTACATCCATGCAATGTAATACTATTGTAATAAAAAAAAAAAAAACCGAAGTGCCAAAACATGCTATAACCTAGGTAAATCTTGAAAACACCATGTTAAGTGAAACAAGCCAGTCACCAAAAAAAAAAATATATACTATATAATTCCATTTATATGAAATGTCTAGAATATGTAAATGTAGAGACAAAAAGTAGATTGTTGGTTGCCTAGGGTTGAGGTTGGGAGGGGGGTAGGATAGGGAGTTACTGGTATGGGCTCCTTTTGGGGGAGTTAATGAGTATGGGATTCCTTTTTGGGGAGATGAAAGTGTTCTAAAATTAGATCATAGTGATGTTGCACAACTCTGTGAATATACTAGAACCATTGAATTGTACACTTTAAATAGAAGAATTTTATGGTATGTGAATTATATCTTAATAAAGATATTTAAAAATACATGCTTTCAAAACTAGAAATGAGAAAACTTAGGATGTGCAACTCATGGAGTCCATGGAACTTTCCTTTGGCTTCTCAGACAATAACAAGACAAGAGCTGTGTAAATTAGGACAATTCCTGAGATCATTTCTTAGAGACAAGGAGTAATAAAGATGGTTGAGTCTGAAAATTTAACACACTCTTTTATTAGTCACAAAAGTTTTCCCGGAAAATGGGATCTACGCCGGTGGTGTTCCAGTGATGACTTAATTCATATTAAAATCCTGTAGTGAAGAAATTATTTTATTCACTTTGAATTCTCCTCCAAAACTTCTGGTTCTCTTGGTGAGAGAGGCTATTGATGGTCTTATGTCTTCTATAACCCTTTTGAAGGAAGAGAGATCAGTCCTGAGATTCAGAGCTATCTTTAGGCCGTGCCACCTAACCAGGACCCAATTACATTGTTGTTTCCATCCTTTTCATTTTTACAATTTATCTTCTATTTGAGGTAAATGAAGCTGACATCCCTTTTGGAGTGTTAAAACTTGTCTGTCTTAAACACATTTATTTATTCAAGTAGAAAACAAAAAAGTGCGCTTACCTAAATAAAAATAATAAGAATGGGAGTTATTTTCCACCAAGGCAAAATTCATGCTGAAGGAATCTGAATAACTCAAGTTTAAGGAACAACCTAAAGACTACAGAGTCATAAAATCTTGGAGCTTAAAGGGATCAGAAGACCACTTAGCTCAAGACGCTTGTTTTATAAATAAGGAAACATTTATTCTGTTTGGGGGGTTGGGCCTTGCACAGGGTCGCCTTTTCAGACTCAGCTTTAAGATGAGGGAAGCCTTGGTAACACTGTATAGCCCACATCCCTAAGAAGAGGTTTCAGAAGGTGTGGTTTGGGTGAGCTGAACCAGAATGAACAACTCCTCTGTGACTTAGCAAGATTCAATTAAGGAAGACTGTGATTACCAAATGCCAAATTGCAATCATCTCCCCATTTGGGGTGGCAGTTGGGTGTTCTTGAACTTTTGTCAGGGGCAGCCACAGAGCTAGACAGAGGGGCTTATGAAAAGGCAGGAGGGGAAGAAGGGTAGACCTATCTTGCCTTTTTTGTAAACGCCAAAGCTAATTTCAACAATGGCTTTAGCGATATAACGATAACCAAGATTAAAGCAAGCAGGCATCCACTTTAGGATATGAGAGCTGGAATTTTAGATTTCATTATAAGATTGCCATTTCAACAAAATAGTAATATAATAGCAGTGGATTTCCATTTTTTCTCCATTTCTGTTGAAATATTATCTCATAAATATACTTTGATACAAAAGAGATCTCTCAATTTCATGAGAGCTCAAGAGCTCTGTTTTATTCTTATGCTGACTTATCCCCAAAATATCTTTTTGATGTACAGCTTCAATATTCTTGCCTGTGTCCATGACATCAGCACTCAAAAATGGCATTATTTTTACATTTTTTTCACAGGAAGTTGTAGATTATCCCAAAAAGGGTTCCTGCTTAGTGCTCACTGAAACATCCTTATAGTATTAGCAAGGGATATTTATGGTTAATGTGGCTAATTGTTGCAAGAGGGGAAAAAAATAAAGCATCAGTGAAAGGAGGCAACTTTACCCAGTGGTAATCTAAAATGTAGCTAAGGAATATCAGAAGGGAACTAACACTTTAATATATTAGTATTTCTTATACTAGAAGAAATTTCCCCAAATTATATTGATCTGTACTAGAAGAAGTTTTCCCAAATTGTATTTTAGGAAACTGAGGTTCTGAGACCACATAGCTAGAAAGTGGCATGGCACTTCCATATGGGTCAGCCTGCCCAGGCCTCAGAAGTGTTTCACCCACTGAGACTGTTAGTTGCAAAGGTAGTGATCAAATGTCATGAGTAGTCAGGTTGGTTTAGTAAAAGAACATAAGGAAAACATAAGTTGGTTAAGTACACTTGATTTTAAGTACTATTCTAGAAGTTCATTTTTTTTTTCCAGTTTCTGGAGTCATTCCTATTTTATTGTGAAGTCTTTATTATTTTAGTTATTAAAGCCCCTTGCAAAGAAACTGAGATTGACTTGGTTCACATATAATTTCTACATCAACTAGTGCTTTACTGAAACTTGGGCTTTCTGAAATATTGGTATTAAAAAACTAGCTATTGGGTTAAATATGCTTTTCCCCTAGATGATCCATTTAAAAAGAAAGGTAAAAATATTTTGGTATTCAGAGAATGATGTTAAACTATTGCAATAAAATAAATGAATCTTTCAAGTACACAAGCAGCACTAGCTATAAACAGAGTTAATAGTGTTATACTGATTTAAGCATCATGGAAGTATTTTCACTAAATGTGTCACATATTCTAGTTAAGTTTTCTGTTGCTATACTCATGATTATTTAACAACCCTAACCAAGATATAGATATGAACATGATTGTTCCACCCAAAGCATGGCCAGAATTCATGGCTGCTTTTCTTATCACACTGGGCAGAGACTAAAAGCCCCTCAAATAAATGTGTAGTTCAATGATATTTGGTACCACATTGGAGAATCTAGGATGTGAATGCCCTACACTAAGCCAGCTTACATGGGCCAAACATATGAAGAGTAATGTCAAAGGGCTGAGTCATGGATGTAAGGCACTGATGGCCATTGGCTCTGACCCTGGAGGAGGAGGAAGCCACTGTTTTCTGGCACACCTCATGGTTTCAGCACTTTTGCCCTTGAGATTGCTCTGTAGAATCACTCTTGTAAAAAGGAAAAAATTGATTCTATTTTCCTCCGTGGTCCATTAACTAGTACAGAAATGTGCCTTTCCCACAGACCCCCAACCCCAAGCAGAATGCAAGGGAGATGAAGTCGGACAGTGCCAGCATATAAAATAAACACATTTTTTCTGGATGACCCAAGGTTCCCTTATTACTGTGATGTCTAAAGAAGCTGCTGCCTTTTCATTTTAACATGAGAGATGTAATTTTCCTGTTGTTTCCCAAGGCTTTCAGATAATAGACAAATTGCCTTTGATAAAACATGCTTTCAATTTCTCCAATGTAATATTTAATTTTCATTTTCATAAGGGGTTGTTTATTTTGATGACTTGAATTGGTTGACTAGGATGTCAGCGTCTAGTACTCATCAGTAAAGATTGTAGTCTGAGTTGTAATTCAGGACAGCATATGTTACTATCAAATTTATTATTTACAAATACTTTTCTGTGTTAATTCTTGAATATCAGGAGTGATAGGCCATTTGAGTAAATAATTTCTCTTTGCCCTATTCCTCTCTAAAATTTACTTAGAAACAAAGGCATTTTGGGCAATACTTTTATTTTTCATTGAAGAAAAATGTGTTCTCTAACTCTTGGAATTCCAACTCCTAGAATTCCTGCTAGGAGTGCATGTTCCTTTTTTTTCATTTCACTGCTCTGACTCTGTGTGTGTGCGCGTGCACGTGTGTGTTTGCTTTCTCTCTTGCCCTATCAGTACATAAAGCAGACCTGAAAAAACTTTAATTTTTAAAAACCCCCAACTATAAAAGTAGTGTATATACATTGTAGAAAATTCTAATACCAAAAAAACCCCAGAAAAATCATCTCTGTTAAATGCTATGTGTACTTCTTTGTACTTTTTTTATTTACACCTTTCATAATTAAGAGATTATCATCTGAAAAGTTGTTCTATTAAGTAACTGTCTTAGCTCGCCTATCCAGTCATGTATTCACTGTGTTGAGGCAAAGTGACCCTGCACCCCGGGATGTGGAGGGATGCCAGGCACCTGTCCCCAAGCCCTGCCCCAACTCCAGTCAACAGCTGAGCAGACAGTGAACACCTACCACATGCCAGGCATCATGTAAACACTGAAGACATACAGCTGAATAATACACAGGTGCTAACTGGCAGATAAAGACAGACATGTATTCAATAAGGAAGTGCCCCAGCAAGAGTGTGGTTAACCCTGAACAGGCACCTGGGAGAGGCAAACATTCCACATAGATTGTAGAGAGAGAAGGCTGCCTAGAGAGAGAATTTGAGTATTCTTGGTGTGTTAAACGTAACTGAAGCCAGAGGTTGATATTGCCTAAGAGTTTGGAGAAGAGAAGTGAACACAGGATCAAACCTTGGAGAAATCCTGACATTTAATGATTATCCAGAGGAGAGAAGCTTGCAAAAGACACTGAAAAGTAACAGAAGTGGTTGGAAAACCAGAGAATGTGGTATGCAGTAGGCACAAGCAGAAAATGTTTTAAGATGGGGGAAGCGGTCCATTAGGTCAAATGCTATTTGTTAATAATAAGATCTGAAGATATTCATTAGGTTTAGCAACATAAATGTTATTGGTGACACTTGTAAGAGCTGTTTTATGATATGATGTGGGACGGAAACCAGAGAGAAGTGGATGCAAAAGTTTTGGCAACATCTCTAAATATCTTTTATCACATTTTAACATTTAATGTAATTATTTGATGTATAACTCTGATGTTTCCACTATTTAAAATGTGGGTTCCTGATGTGCATTGATGATATCTTCCCTCTGATAACCCTAGTCATAGCACCATACCTACCCTATAAAAAGTGTTCACTAAATATTTGAGTGATGAGTAAATGTTCCTTCACAAACATACTTCTCCTCCTATGTGTCCACTTCTGTTTCCTTCTGGTCTTCGATTCCTTCCTTCTCCTTGCTTCCGGCATTTGATAGGTTGCCAGGTTATATCATTTCTTGTGCAACATCTCTCTGTGTCAAAATGTTTGGCTAGGGACAAATTAACTCCTCTTCCTCCGGGAAATTAAATCTTCACTTAAGAATTAAAGTTTAACATTCATAACATCCCTCCCTGCCCCCCGGCCCCGTCTCCCTCTGCGAGAGCGTGTGTCTCTCCTCGCTCCCCACAGTCCCTCGTAACTCCACTTCCTCCCTCCCTATCCTTTCTCCCATCTTTTCCTTTTTCTAAGAATTCGAGTGACATTTTAACCCAGAACGTACAAGTTGTAGAAGTAGGGAAGAATCACTAACCACCACTTTTGTCCCATGAAAGATAACTTGAGGAGAAAAAATAAATTGACATGAAAACTAAGAACAAATATTGAAGGGGTAAAATCTAAGGAATACTTAGCTTAAATAAAAAGGCTCAAATTACTGAAGGATGGATATTCTGTGAGTCTGTCAACTTCTCTTTGGTTAATGACACCAAGGTAAAATTAACAAGATAGAAAATGGGATATTAGATGTTGCTTTCTTCGTTTTGTCCATGATGATGTTTTAGTCCTTGGATGCCCATAAAGGAAAAGGACTTAACTGAGTTTATATGTCCTGTGGTGCAGTCCCTCAGCACAGAGCTCTGCCTGGGCTGCTGAAGGATGAATCTGATTGAGGCAAGAAGTGCCATCTATAAAGGCGGCCCGCCTTTACTTCCTGTAATGCTCAGGGGAGGAGCGGCTTATCTTCAGGATGGCCAATTCTTTATGGTTAGTATCAGAAATGAGCCTATCAATCAGCCACATGAGACTTTTAAAGGGGCACCAGGGCCATAAACTTTATGAAAAAGGCTGGAGATTGCATTCAGCCCTCAAGCAGATACACAATTACCCTAAACCTAGTTCAGGGCAGGGAGACTAAATCTTCTTTAAACAAACAAACAAATAAAAAACAGAAGTGAAGACTCCTACACTCATCATGGCTTTTAGAAGCTAAGAGATAGGAGATAGCATTGTCAGACAAATCTTTCCCCCTATAGCTGTGAAAAAGAAAGTAATAAGGGCAAGGAAGGAGGGGAAAAATGGTAGAAAGAGAGAAATGAAAACGAGCAATTAGGCTAGAGTGAGAAGGGGGAAAAAGACTGGAGTGAGATTTTTTTTGGAGTCTGTAAATACTTGTCTGCTTATGAGATAAACTCATTGATATTGAGGGGACTTGAAAAATCCCATTGATTTATTCACTGTAGGCAGAAGTTAGAGAAAATCTCATTTTCATGAGCTTTCATTCCTATCACTCAGTTCCCTGGTGACACAGAAAGTAAACCTTTTCTAAGGGTTTTCTCAGACAGTTTGACATTTTGTTGAATTAACTGGCATATATTGCACCAAATTTATGTGCTGCATCTTTCCACCAAGCAAGGAATGATTTTATATTGAATGGAGTTCTTAGGGAACCAAGAGAACTCTGGAAACTTCCCAGAGTGATCTCACTTCTGAAGTCTGCCTGTCTGCCTCAAGTCCCTGCATGTCTCACTCCCTACTGTCTGGATCTAACTGGTGAGGGCATTCTAAATTTCAGTGGGATTGTTCTGTGACACCCTAGGTCTCTCCCCTGAGGCTCCCTGTGCACATGCTGTCATAAAGTTTTATCTGGCAGATTTTAAGAACATCTGAAATATTTGCATAAAGGTGTAAGGAGGGAAATTTAGATGAATGAGGCATCATTTTGCCAGGACAACTGAGTCTGTTTTGACCATTTAGGGGCAAGCATTTCATAGATAAATATTGAACCACAAAATGAATGAACGTAATGTAGTGTGGCCTCCATTTAGGAAGCCCATGCCACCCAACTACTGATATGAATGACCTGGCGAGGCAGAAGTGTGACCATAGTTTTGGAGGGCTGGACCAAAGTTTTACAAACTGAGTGGCTTAAAACAACAGAAATTTATCATCTCACAGTTGTGGAGTCTGGAAGTCTGAAATCAAGGAGTTAGCAGGGCCGTGCTGAAACCTGTAGGGGAGGTCCTTCCTTGCCTCTTCCTAGCTTCTGGTGGCTTCCTGGCCAACTTTGGCATTCCTTGGCATGCAGCCACATAACTCCAGTCTCTGTCTTGACCATCACATGCTGTTCTCCCTGTGTCTCTATTTTCACATGGCTGTCTTCTTATAAAACATCAGTCATACTGGATTAGGGGCCCATCCCATTCCACTATGACGTCAATTTAAAGAATTACAACCCTTTTTCCAAATAAAGTCACATTTGGGAGGAGGACTTCAAAATCTTTTTTTTTTGAAGGATAGGGAAACAATTTAACCTGTAACAGTAGGAAATGTTTGTCTGAAGTCTTCATTGAGTAGACTTAAAGACACTTTTCTAATTCAGTTCAATACACGCTTACCTAGAAATCATTGCTATCAAAGACTCTGCTTGGTGCTGTCTGAGTTACAGAAGATGATCAGAATAAGACCCCCCCACACACACCCTCCAGCTACCTACAGGTACCCAAATACAATAGTATCCCATTATGAGAGATCTTTCAGATACAGATATAATTGTATAAAAATTTTAGTATTTACGACATACAGGATACAATAGTGATTAGTAATAGTAGTATGTAACATTTATATAGCACAACAGTATTTGCCAGGCACAATTCTAAGTGCTTTATATTCATTTAACCCTCACGACAGTCTTATGTGGTAAGTACAAGGCAGGTCACGCCCTCTTCTTAGGAGACTTACATCTTTGAGGTTTGTATTTTCTAGTTCCTGTGGGCCTGAGTTGTTTCACCTGTGGAATGAAAGAAAATGAACTCCGTGGTTGTTTCCTGCATTACACGTCCAAGGCACTAGCACTGTTGTCTCCGTTGCCTTGTTGCTGTAGTTTTGAGAAGACGCACCAGAGGGTTTTAGCACTTAAAACATAGCTGGAATGGATTTCACTTAAGATTTTCCTTTTCCCCTGGGCTGCTGAGTTGACATTTGCCAGACTGAGTCCACCATGTTTGTATGAAGTCTTGAGTGCCACTGACAGAAACCAGTGCAAAATGGAGTCACTGAAACGCAAGAATTATGACCATTTGAGAGTAAGCTCCACACCAGCTAGAATTTTTATCTGTTCATTGCTATTTCTGCAGTACCCAAAAGAGTAGCCAGCCCATTAGGAGGTGATCAATAAATATTTGTAGAATAAATGCATGACAATAACTAGCAGATAATTCAGACCTGAAGCTTTCATCATGCCAGGGAAAACAGAGGCTGTTACTGGCTTTGGGTAGTCACAAACAATATATTTGGGCTATAAAATTAAGACTATCATGCTACTTTGGGTACACTGATTTGAGACTTTAGTGAAAAAAACCACAGTAGAAAGTCAAGCCATATGCCTTGCCCTCTACACCTAAAGGAACACCTACTGATCCAGATGCCTTGTCTGACCTGAGTGGGTGGTTTGCTTGGGGGCATTCTTGCTTGAAATTCCCTCATGCCAAAGGAGGAAAACATAAACAGGAAGCTCCTTCTTTGCAGGTTTAGTTCTTTCACTTCCCATCAATACCATAAGGTTACATCCTTTTTGGTGACAATAGAATCAGTTGACTTAGAGAGATGATAATAATGAATTACGAGATGCTGACGTCTGACATGATTAAGAAAGTAAATGGTGCAAATTGGAAAATATTTAGAGAAGAAATTCTGATCTTACAGTGTAAGGAGAGGCATTGCTGAAATTCACTTTTTACCCTAAGGTGATGAAGAATAAAGTAAATGGTGGGACATTTTTGCTAAAAAAACAAAAACAAAAAAACTTCCTGAAGATGCTTGGGAGCCATCAACATGATGTCTCGAATGCTTTTGGAATCTCCTCTTTTCAAGGTAAATCATGCTATGAGTGACATGTACTATTTGGAAAACACCAGTGAAGCGTGAATAGAACTATTTCTTATCTTTTCTCTGTAGATGCTGTCCTCTTGAAAAACTCTTGTTTCTGTGTTGACCTTTCCTGCTAGAAGTCTGCCTGATGGTTGTTTGCCAAATGTCCCTTGTGGTTTGCTGATCTTTTCCAATGCCCCCCATTGCCTCAAAACTCTGCAAACTAGAATATTTTTAATTTTTAAATTTAGCAAAAGTTATTTTCTATAACTAAGAAATTTTTAATCACATAACTGGGCAGTTTAGCACATCACCTCAGAAGAATAAGCATGCTATTTTTGAAAAGGGGAAATAAGGACCCATTCTGGAGAACCAAGAGTTTCCTTATGAAGGCCATCTGCTATGTAGACCCAGTGATATTTTCTGGTAAATGAGAGAGTTCAATATGGAACCCATGGACCTGCAGAACAGCCAGTCATTGGAATGTAAGCCTAAAAGGATCCAAAATACGAAATATTCAGAAATAAGGATCTATTTCTGGAGAGCACAAGTGAACCACTTCATAGTGATAATGTTCTGTAACATCCCAAGATTCCCATATTATTTTAAGAGGATTATAGATTTGCAGATGCAGAGAATGGGGCAAATGCCATTTGGAGGCCAAGATGCTGACATGGGCACCTTCTTCTTGTTTCCTTGAAGATCAGCAGGCATAGAAATTGCTTCTAGTAGCTAAAAAAGGGGTTTCATTTTGTACTGACCTTTCTTTTTCCTGCCATTTGAACACTGGCATCCCTTTCTCCTAAAAGAATAGTAGGGACAACTGAATGATTAAAATACTCCAGGATAAGAATTCCAAAGTCCAATATCTACAGGAACCAGGCAAGTGCTAGATAAGCCTGAAAGGATCTGGGAGTAATACGAAGGGAATGCCAGAGCCATAATGAAGCAGAGAAAATATGCCCATTATAAAGGGTTAGCGGAACTGATGCTCGGTGAGAATGTGGGCCAGCGTTGCCAGAACGTGCTGACATTTCTCTCTCTTCTGTGCGTGATGGCTCAAGTTTAAAATACCAAGCAGGTCATGAGGTTGTGATCTCCACCTTAGAAGTTTGTCCCAAGGTTGCACCTCAGACGACTAGTTCTGACAGAGAGGGGAAGCCACTCAAAGTAGGTTCCGTGGTCATGAGTTTGGAAAACACTGGGTTAAACAGAGTTAATTGGGTTTCTTTACCTCAGGGCTTCTCAGAACCTTAACTGTGTTACTTACAAAGTGAACCTCCAAGAGTAAGCTCAGAGTACAAAGCATTTTCCAAACTCATCTGACCCTTGGACCCCCTTTCTGTGGATACTTCATCAAAGTACTTTGGAAGACCATGCAGTAATTTACTTTGCAATAAATAATATGAGTGTAATTCCTGTAAGTGAAAATCCAAGGGGAACAGTAGATGTTGAAAATAAACAAATAGCCTGACTGAAATAAGGATGCCTGTAATTGACCTTGACAAGTTAGAAACCATGATTTCAATGTATGGAGTAGAAGTGGAAAACAATCTAATTTTTTTTTTAATCAGCAACATTGTGAATTAGACTTGCTTATTATTCATTGAGTGTTTGGATTTTCTAGTTTTAAATTAGGAGTGAAACTAGAGATGATAAGGGAAGCCTATTCTATAAAATAATCTCCTCAGTACATGACAAAATCTTGACTTCCAATATTCATTCAACAAATATTTTTCACGAACCTACTATGTGCCAGGTTACAGGCCATGCACTGAATAGAGTCTGGAATTAAATTACTGGTCTAGCTAATGCCAGTTCTAACCTAAACCCAGGGATCAAATTAAAGTGTATGTTTTCAGTTGATAACTTATCACAATGGAAAACTGCTAACACAAAAAGGAATAGTGTTTCCTTTCCATAAGTGGTTTTCTGACATTTTGAAAAGGAGTAGCTTGGTCCACAGCCATTTACCAACTCATAATATAACCTGACTTGGTTTGTAGTTACATAGGTAGCTAAAAACAGTATTTACTTCCCCATCAGATGCTGAAAATCAGAATGATAGGCATTTGTTCATTTTAGTCTGGACAATTGCTACTGAAGATTAGGAACACCACTGCTATCTCTTGTTACTCCCTAGGAATTACTGTTCTTTGTTCTTCCTCAGTGTCATTCTGAAGCTCCAAATATTCATAAATATTGAAGCCCAGATCACATGCTGCATCTCTATGAAGTCATCTTTGATGACCCTTTTGACTACAAGTAAACTCTTCTCCCTTTGAAGCCCACCACCCATATCTATAACTTTCTCATGGCTGTTATTGCTTTCTCCCTTATATAAGAAATATTAATTCAATAATTTATTCAATTTGTCTCTACTGTACTACTGATGATTGGAGATGAAATGCACACCAAGGTAAACATGACACTTGTCAGCCTGACACTTGCAGCCCGGTATATATTTGAATATGTCTTTCTTCTGCTTAATTTAAGCTATAGGATAATTGAGTCTAGGATCCCATCTCATGTATATGGAATGCAGTGGCTTGTACATATTTGCTAAATAGTTTACTAAATATGGGCTTGATTTCCCCCATAATCCTCCATCTTAGCCCCCAATCCTATAGTTCGATGATGCTTCACCAGAAGGTTCGTTTTCCTGAAAATGATATGCCCATTCCATTTTGAAACACTGTAGAATCCGTCTCTTTATTGCTCCAATTTCAATTCCATTTATAGGTAAAAACCTCCTCTGTTCTTAGCCATAGGGCACAGAGAGTGTATAACACAGTCTAAGATGCAGATGTGGGGTTCTTGCAAGGATTCAGCAAGTGCCTGCCACTTGACAAGAAAATTACAACTCAATTAGTGTGTGTCTACTCGTGTCTTGTCCTCGAGTTTGCTGAGCTTGTTTTCCCATGCAGATCCAGCTCTCCTCTCCTGTACCGCATCTTTCTCTGTTAATGAAAATTGTCCTTCAATCTCTGTTTATCCTTTAGCCAACAAACTAGTTTCAGTGGCAGCATTATGGTTACAGCCCACAGAAAGCTTTTCTGTGCAGTAATTTAGCTGTCAGTCTGGAAGTGGTAAAGCAGCAGAAAGATGGATGCTGAGCCTGGGGCATGCCTGAGCAGACACCCTGCATGTCCCTACTTGAATGTGCACTTATTAAAGTAGATAGGAAAAATGTTTGCCCCAATTTCTCTTGGTCATTATTGCATTATAGCTAGGGAAAAAATATTTTTACTGGAACTCAGCTAATTGCTAAGATCCCTCTAAAAGACGATGGGGATAGAGAGTGGCAATCATTTAGTGAGAGAATTGTCCTCAAATAAAAACAAGTGGAAAAGCAAATAACTATGACATTTGTTGCAGAATCCCCTGATATGACATTATATCAACACACTGTTTTGGAGTTATTTGGCAGGGGAGAGAAAGTATGAACTTGGGAGCTTCCTCTAGAGGAGCTGGTATGCAAAATAATAATAATTTCAGGTCTGTCCACTGACTGGTAACCACAAGCAATCCACAAATTTATGAATTACCTCTCTTGACACTTTGAGTTGTTTATCTGATTGTGCCATTAGATGTCTGAAAAGGGGTGCTGGAAAACTCAGTCAACATCTGGTCATCAAAGTAAATTTTTAAAAATTAACTCAGATATAGTTTATTGCTTTGTGTTCTCAACAAACTTTATTAGGATGAGTCTATTTCAGGGTTTAAGCCCTCAATTAAATTAACAAACTCATAAATTGAACACTCAGTAGTATCCACAGAAGCAGTTAATTTTTTAATTTGAATGGCAATTAACTAGTGTTTGTGACTGTTTTAGATATGAATTGCCCACATTTTGTTTTCTTTCCTTGAGCCCTGAAGTGAACACCAAACTTTCCTCTGTCCTAAAATGTCCCAAGTGTGTTTTCCATGAAACTCCTCTCTGCTGAGATCTTTAATGAATAGATGACACCATGCTGAAGTCGGTTTGAAAAGTTTTCTCATTGTAGTTCCATTTTAGGATTCACCCTAAACATTTGCATATTAAAGATTTTGAGAAGATCTTACAGTAAATTAAAACTTTTAATGTTTTTTTAATTTGCTTTTTGTAGAACAGTGTTTCTAAAACCTTCTTAACCACTGAAGTCTTTGTTCAACTCAGATCAATTACTATGTAGAAAAACAAGAAATCCCCAATCTACTTTGAGAAACATGAAGTTACGTTATGAACCACACTGCCTCCTGTCGAACAAAGGGTTTGAGGGTGGGATTTTCAAGAAAAATCTGGTCCAGTATGATAGGAGCCATAGATGGACATCACGGTAACCGAGGGCATTAGGTCTTTTCTTTGTTTTTCCTAGTCTTTTAGATCTTTGTATGGAAAAAGAGCAGTTTCTCTTGGAGTCATTTGCCGTGTGTTATCTAAATTGAGTGAGCTCTGCTTTGGCCTTCCCCATATGATCAATCCCAATATTGATAATTAACATGCTTCTCCAATAGAATGTGTTTTTCTGTCTTAAACTATTCCTTGTAAACCAAATTTTTATAGTTCCATTAATCAAGGTATAAGGTACACATAGTAAAATGCACAGACAGATCTTAGATATAGGATTCAGTGAGTTTTGACATATACATACATGTATGCAAGCAATGTCCCTATCAAGATATGTTTCCATCCCTCCAGGAAGTGTTCTCAGTTTGATCACTTTCTTCCCCTCCCTATTCCAAGTGAACCTGTGTTTTGGTTTCTATTATCATAGGTCAATTTTGTTTTAAAACTTTGTAGAAAACAATCTACCATTTTGTATCTATCTTAATATAATGTTTTTTAGATTCATCCATGTTGTCCTGTGTTTCAGTAGTTTGTTCCTTTTTGCCGCTAAGGAATATGTCATTGCATGAATATATCTCAATTTGTTTATCTTTTCTTCTTTGGTAAATGGACATTTGCTTATTAACAGTTTGAGGCTTTATTAATAAAACTGCTATGAACATTTTTATGCAAAATTTTGTAGACGCATCTTTCTGTCTCTGTTGAGTGAATATCTAAGAGTGGAATTGCTGGATCATAGAACATACGTATATTTAACTTTATAAGAGATTGCCCAACATTTTTACCTAATGGTTTTACCATTTTACAATACTACTGGCAATGAGAGCTTTAGTTGCTCCATATTCTCACCATTGTATGGTATTCTCAGTCTTTTAAATTGTAGCTATGTTTTGGATATAAAACAATATCTCATTGTAATTTTAATTTGAATATCCTTGACAACTAATGAAGTTGACTATTTTTTCATGTGCTTATTCATTCATATTTCTTCCTCTGTGAAATTTGAAAAGGTCAAGTGTATGGCCTTTTAAAAATTACATTGTTTGACTTTTGTTATTGAGTTTCTTGATATATTGTTACAAATATTATATATATACATATTATATATGTATATATACATTATACATACATATATCAAATACATTGTCTGTTGATTTCTTACTCATTTTCTTGACTATTTAGATGGGAAGAAGTTTTTAAATTTAATGAAGTCCAGTTTGATTTTTTCTTTAGTGGTTAATGCTTTCTATATTCAAAGAAATCTTTGCTTACTCAAAGGTTATAAATATATTCTCTTGTGTTATTTTTCTAGAACCTATAAGATTTTATGTTTTATATTAGATTCTTCAATTCACCTTTAATTTTTGCATAGTGTGTGAAAATGAGATCCTCGGTTCATTATTAATCTTATAAATATTTATTTTTTATAACACTATTTGATGAATAGACTGTCCTTTCCCCCATTGGATTATTTTGGCTTTTTAGTAAGAAATCAATTGACCATTTAAGTGTGGTTCTTTTTCTAAATTTTCTATTCTTTATTGATGTATTTGTCCATTTTTATGACAATAGCACGTTGTCTTGATTAGTATAAATTTAAAGTAAAATCAAGTAGTGCAAGTCTTACAACTTTGTGTTTCTTTTGCATGATTATTTGGTTATTCTATATCCTTTGCTTTTCCACCTAAAGTTTAGAACCCGTTTGTCAAACTCAATAAAATCCATGATGGGATTTTGATTAGAATTGTGTTGAATTCATAGATCAATTTGGAGAGACCTGATGTCTTGACAATATTGAGTTTTCTGATCCATTAACATGGTATATCTCTATATTTATTTAAATTTTTTAAAACTTGTCTCACAATACTTTGCAGTTTTCAGTCTACAGATCGTATACATATTTCATTAAATTTATCTTTGTGTATCATGTTTTTTATATTATTGTTAATGGTATTATATATATATATTGTTGTTGTTGTTGAGGAAGATTAGCCCTAAGCTAGCATCTGTGCCAATCTTCCTCCACTTTATATGTGGGTCACTGCCACAGCATGACTGATGAGTGGTGTAGGTCCATGCCCAGGATCCAAAACCATGAACTCAGGCTGCTGAAGTGGAGCATGCAGAACTTACTCTCTATGCTATGGGGTCAGCCCCATTTTTATCTCAATTTCTAATTATTCATTCCTAATAGTTGGAAATAAGTTTGATTTTTGTATATTGTATCCTTCCACCTTGCTAAATTCACTAATAATTTTTTTTTATAAATATCTTAGGATTTTCTAAGACAGAGTTTTTGTGTTGTCTTTGAATAAAGACTGTTTACTCCTTCCTTTTCAAACTGTATGCTTGTTTCTTTTTAATGCTTTATTGTGCCAGGTAGGATCTCTAAGACAGTGTGGAATAAAGTACTGAAAGGAGACGTTCTTACCTTTTTTGCAGTCTTGGAGGGAAAGCACTTAGTCATTTATCACTAAGTATTATGCTAACTGCTGTTTGTCATAGATTCCCTTTATCCAGTATAAAAAATTACCCTCAATTCCTACTCTACGAGATTTTCTATCAAAAATGTGCATTGAATTTTGGCAAATGTTTTCTCTCTACCTACTGAGATGATCATTTATTTCTTCTCCTTTATTTGGTTAATTGAATTACATTGATTGACTGATTTTTTCATATATTCCTAAGCTTTATTCCAGGATAAAATCAAAATTAATCATGATGTGGAACCTTTTATGTATTGCTGGACTCAGTTTGCTAAAGTTTTTTTAAGAATTTGCATGACTATATTCATGACTGATATTGTCTTTAAATGTCTTTTCTTGTAATATCCTTGTTTAGTTTTCTTAAAGGATTATCTTGGATTTATATGAGTTGTAAAATGCACAATGTTGTGCAACTATCACCATTATCTATTTCCAATTCTCCTTCATCACCCCAAACGGAAATTCTGTAACCATTAAGTAATGACTTCCCACCCTTGCCTCCCCGCAAACCCTGGTAATCACAAATGTACTTTCTTTTTGTTGAGTTCTAGATATTTCATATAAGTGGAATCATACGATATTTGTACAGACAATCCCCAACTTACAATGATTTGACTTACAATTTTTCAACTTTACAATAGTACACAAGTGATATCCATTCAGTAGAAACCATACTTTGAATTTTGAATTTAGTTCTATTCCCAGATTAGCAATATGCAGTACAATACTCTTATATTGCTGGACAGTGGCAGCAAGCTGCAGCTTGCAGTCAGCCTGGTGATCATGGGGTGAACAACTGATACACTTGCAACCATTCTGTACCCAGACAACCATTCTATTTTTCACTTTCAGTACAGCATTTAATAAATTACGTAAGATATTTAACACTTAATTATAAAATAGTATTTGTGTTAGGTGATTTTGCCCAGCCCTAGGCTAACGCTAGTGTTCTGAGACATTTAAATAGGCTAGGCTGGGCTAAGCTACGATGTTGGGTAGGTTAGGTGTTTTAAATGCATTTTTGACTTATGATATTTTCAACTTATGAGGGGGTAATTGAGACATAACCCCATTTTAAGTCAATGAAGATCTGTCCTTTTCTGTCTAGTTTATTTCACTTAGCATAATGTTTTCAAGGTTCATTCATATTGTAGTATGTATCATAAGTTCATTCTTTTTCATTGATGGATAATAGTCTATTGTATGTACATACCACATTTGTTTATCCATTCATCCGTTAATGAATACTTGAGATGTTTCTACTTTTTGGCTATTGTGAATAACGGTCCAGTGAACATGAGTATAGAAATATCTGTTCATGTCCTTGCTTTCAGTTCTTTTGGGTATCTACCCAGAAGTGGAAATGCTGGGTTATATGGTAATTTTATGTTTAGCCTTTTGAGGACCTTCCAAACTGTTTTCCATAACGACTGCACCGTTTTACATACCCACTAGCAAAGTATGAGAGTTCCACTTGCTTCACATCCTCACCAACACTTGCTATTTTTTGTGGTTTTAATGTATCCATCCTAGTAGGTATACGCTCATATCGCATTGTGGTTTTGATTTGCATTTTCCTACTGGCTAATGATGTTGAACATCTTTACATGCACTTATTAGCAATTTGTATGCTTTCTTTGGAGAGCTATCTATTCAGCTATTTGTCCACTTTTGAATTGGCCTGTTTGTATCTTTGTTGTTGATTTGTAGTTCTTTTTACATATTCTGTATATTAAACCCTTAGCAGATGGATGATCTGAAAATATTTTCTAGGTTATTTTTTCGCTTTATTGATAATGTCTTTTAATGCACAAAAATTTTAATTTTGATGAAGTCAGTTGCTCATTCTTGGTGCTATTCAGTTTTATTGAGTTTGGGGGATTGGTTAGGCTTTTGATTTTGTTGATGCTTCTGTATTTTGTTTGTCATCTAATTCACTGATTTCTGATTTCATCTTCCTTATCTTTATTATTTCCTTCCTTCTACTTACTGTAGATTTAATTTGCTCTTCTTTTCCTAGCTTCTTATGGTGGGAGCTTAGGTCATTAGACCAATTTTCATCTGAGTACTGCCTTAGCTGCATCTCACAAGTTTTGATATATTATATTGTAATTCATTTCAAAATATTTTTAAATTTTCTGTTTTCCCTTTGATTCATGAGTTATTGATAAATACATTATTCAATTTCCAAATATCTGTGGTTTCCAAGTATCTTTTTGTTGTTGATTTCTTATTGAATTAATTTATGTTCAGAGAATATACTCTATATAATATTTGACATTCAGAATTTACAAAGAGTTTGTTTTATGGCCCAGCATATAATATCTCATGGTGAATATTCCATGCACTTTTGAAAAGAATATATATTGTATAGTTGAGGGGTATAGTGCTTTATTTTTTAATGTTTATCACCTCAGTTTTATTCATTATTTTCTTTACTTTTAGTAAGATATAATTGACGTATAGCATTATGTTGGTTTCAGATGTACAACATAGTGATTCAGTATTTTTATATATTGTAAAATGATCAATACAATAAGTCTAGTTGCCATCCATCACCACACAAACATAGAATTTTTTTTCTTGTGGTGAAAATTTTAAGATTTACTGTCTTAGCACCTTTCAAATACACAATACAGTGTTATTAACTATAGTCACCATGCTGTACGTTACATCTCCAGGACTTAGTCATTTTATAACTGGAAGTTTGTACCTTTCGACCACCTTCATCCATTTCACCCAACCTTTCCCCACTCCCCCACCTCTGGCAACCACCAATCTGTTCTCTGTATTTATGAGTTCAGTTTTATGGGAGGGTTTTTTTTTTAATTTAGGTTCCACATGTAAGTGTTATCATATGGTATTTGTCTTTCTCTATCTGACTTACTTCTAATGGCCCCAACGTCCATCCATTTTATCACAATAAGATTTTTTTATGACTGAATAATATTCCATTGTGCATGTTCATAGCACATTTTTCTTTACAATCATTCATCAGTGGATACTTAGATTTCTTCCATGTCTTGGCTGCTGTAAATAATGCTGCAATGAACGTGGGGGTGCATATATCTTTTCAAGTTAGTGTTTTCATTTCTTTTGGATAAATACCCGGAAGTGGAATTGCTGGATCCTATGATAGTTCTATTTTTAATTTTTTCAGGAATCTCTATACTGTTTTTCATAGTGGCTGCACCAATTTACGTTCCCATCAACAGTGCACAAGGTTTTCCTTTTCTCCATATCCTTACCAGCGCTTATCTCTTGTCTTTTTGATAATAGCCATTCTAACAGGTGTGAGGTGATATCTCATGGTTTTAATTTGCATTTCCCTGATGATTAGTGATGTTGAGTACCTTCTCATGTAGCTATTGGCTGTTGTATGTCTTCTCTGGAAAAATATGTGTTCGGATCCTCTGCCCATTTGTAATCAGATTGTTTGTTTTCTTACTATTGAGCTATATGAGTTCTTTGTATATTTTGGATATTAACTGCTTATCAGATATATGATTTGCAAATATTTTCTCCCTCTCAATAGGTTGGCTTTTCATTTTGTTGATAGTTTCCTTTGCTGCATAAAAGGTTTTTAGTGTGATGTTGTCCCACTTGTTTATTTTTGCTTTTGTTGCCTTTCTTTTGGTGTTAAACCCAAAAAATCATTGCCAAGACCAACGTCAAGGGGCTTACCCCTATGTTTCTTCCGGGAGATTTATGATTTCAGGTCTTACATTCAAGTTTTTAATCCATTTGAGTTAATTTTTGTGTATGGTGTAAGATAGTGGTCCAGTTTTGTTCTTTTGCATGTGTTGTGTTCTTCAAATATCACTTGGGTCAAATTGATTGATAGTGCTGTCCAAATATCCTACATACTTATTTTTGTTTACTTGTTCTAGCTATTGTTTGTGTCTATTTCTCCTTTTAATTTTGCTAGTATTTGCTTCATTTATTTTGAAACTCTGTTATTAGGTGCATAACGCATTTAGGATTTTTACGTCTTCCTGATGAATTTACTCTTTATTGTTATCTTTATCATTGTCCCTCTCTGATAATACTCTTTGTCTTGAAGTTTACTCTGCAGATGCTTATACAACCACTCCAGCTTTCTTAAGATACCTGTTTCCATGAGATACTTTTAATCTTTTTTTAACCCGTCTTTATATTTAAAATATGTCACTTGTAAAGTGTGTAGAAGTGGGACTTCCTTTTTTTCTAAATCCAGACAATTTATTCTTTTTAATTAAGTATTTAGTCCACTTATAGTTAATGTATTTTGATGTGGGTGGATTTATGTATAGCTTCTTGCCATTTGTATCATGTTTCTCCCATTTTGTCTTTATTTCTTCTCCTCCCTGCCTTTTTTTAGATAGAGTTGGTTTGGGGTTTTTTTTTTTTTTGTATTCTGTTTTATCCCCTCTATCTGTTTGCTAGCTATAATTCTTTCTTTTATATTTTTGTGCTTGTTTTAGGGACTAGAATATGTGTCTTTAATGCTTCTCTGCTTTGTTTTAATGTTATATCTCTCCAAGTATAATGTTGAAAGCCTTACAGTGATATCTTTCTATTTGCCCCTCCTGTCCCTTGTATTACTGCTCTTGTATCTTTTACACATTTTATGAACCACAAAGTACCATGTTATTATTTTTTTCTTTAAGCAGTCGTCTTTTAACAAATTAAGAAACAAGAAAAAATATTGATTATATTTACTTGTGTATTCATCTTTTCAAGAGCTCTTTATTTCTTCATGTAGACGTGAATTTCCCTGATAGCATTTCACTTCAACCTGTAAACCGTGACATTAGTATAATGTAAGTCTCCTGCTGCTGAAGTCTACACTTTTGTTAATCTGAAAATGTTTCTGTATCACCTGTGTTTTTGAATAATATTTTTGTTAGATACAGAATTCTAGCTTTTAAGGAGTTTTCTTTTGCTAATTTCAGTACTTTAAAGATTTTCCATTGCCTTCTGGATCGCACTGTTTCTGATAAAGACAGCTGTTATTCTTATCATTGTGTCTTTATATAATGTGTCTTTTTCCCCTCTGGCTACTTTTTAGACTTTTCTCTGTATCTTTTGTTTTCAGCATTTTTAATATGATGTGCTTAGGTCTGGTTTTCCTTGTAAGTCTTTTGTGTGAGATTCATTAAGCTCCTGGAACTTGATAGTTAAATAGTATTTTGGAATAATAATATGGAACATTATTAACCATTTTTGCTCAAATATATTTATTCTGTCCCAATCTGTCTCTTCTCTCTTTTGGAGACTCTAGTTATAGCTATGATAAACCATTTTATGTTATTCCATAGGTATTAAGGCTCTATTCATTTTTTTTCTTTTAATCTCCTCTGTACTTCACTTTTAGACAGTTTCTAGTGATCTTTCTTCAAGTTCACTGGTCTTTTGTTTTGCCATTTCCAATCTGCTATTGATCTCATCCAGTGAATTTTTTTTTCTTTTAAGACACTGTGTTTTTCAGTTCTGAAATTTCCATTTGGTTCTTTTATAGTTTGCATATCTCTGTTAGGATTTGCCACTTGTTCACTTATTATGTCCATCTTTTATTTAAATCATTGAAATTATTCGTAAGAGCTCTTAAAATCTTTATTTGCTAATTCTAATGTCTATGTCATGTCTATGTTTCTATATTCTGTTTTAACTCTCATGGCCATATGTTCCTGCTTCTTTTATTGTCTAGTAATTACTGAAAGTATGCTAGACATGGTGATGATCTGTTGTTGGGGTTCTGGATTATATTATTATCCTTTGAAGATGGCTGAGTTTTGTTCTGGTAGACTATTAAGTAGCTATAGTTTCAGGTTGGTTTGAGGCTTTGTTGGGGAAAATCTGGAGTAGCTCTTAATGTAGGGCTGGAATTGCCATACTTCTAAAGCATGGCGTTTATAAAGTTTCACCTTGATACTCTGGGTATTCCACTGTCTATCCACTTTGAACAAAATTAAAATTTCTTCTAGTACTGTGTGACCTTTGGAATTTTCATTCATCTCTTTAACCTCAATAGCTATTCTCTGACAGAGAATCTCACCCTCTGGATGGGTATTTTAGTATTTAGCTAATGATTCACTAATTAATCTTTCTATAGAACAAACTATTCTCAGATATTTTTATGACTAGAAAATTATTGGCATTTGGGAAGGGGCTTATGAAATACTATTTAAAAAGGGACATGTGAGGTGTTCTTTTAGGATTCATCAGAAAATGCAAGGGGACATTTTTCCTATTATTTCTCTGGCTTCAATTATATTGCTCTTGTATTTTTTATATTCCATCTGTGTAGGTTTTTAAGCATTTGTTTTTAGATCTTTGGATTTTATTTCTATTTTTAATATGTACATTTATTTTAATCTAAATTTTTAATTAGATTTTAAAGTCAATTTATTTTGAGTACATTTTTTTAAAATAACATTTGCCAAATTGTATAGACCTCACTATAAATGAGTTTAAACTCCTAAATATCAGCATTTTTGCCACCATTTCACTGAATGCTACAATACATTTTTATGCAAGAATCCTGACAAACAGATCATTTGTGTACTGTCCTTTAAATACTAAATAAGGCAAAGCCTGAAGCTCTTTTAGTTGGATAAGCCTCAAATTAATAGAATCCATTATTTTGAAGGTGGAGTAAAGCATGCATCGTACCAGAAGCAGAATACCAAGAGGTGATGACTATAAAGGTCCCACCTGAAGTTCAAAAATACTGGATTCTTTTATCATTTGGGATTTATCTTTGGCAAACAACAATGTTCTCTATTTGAAGTATGAAAATAAAGCAGAATTTCCTTAACAAATGCAGCAAAAGCCATAGAAAACAGACTTGTTAGGCATCCTACCAAGAAGCATGAGGTAATCATTCTCAGTTAACTTGTTTTGAGGTTTTGTTCTTTTTTAAATAATGGATCTAATTTTATCCATCGTGTCATGGGATGGGGAAAATCCAAATAAGTTGTTCTAAAAGGATTTTCTAGATTTTAATAGGAAGCACGTTTGAGGGGATTATTGGTTTAATTTTTTTTTTTTTTTTTTTTTTACCACTCTCACATTTCTGTCTTCTCTCTCTTACTTCTTCCTTTCTATATTTTCCTTATTCTGACTTCTCATCTGTCCCCTGCCAGATTTTCATTACACACTTATGCATTAAGTTAATTGGCTTTCTTCTTTCCTGCACACAAAACTAAAGATAGATGCTGCCAATAAAAAATATATATACTTCTTTAGTCTTGATCAGGACCCACTTCAACCCAAATTATGAAATTAGAAATACTTGGCTTCATCATCTTCTTTCTATCTTACTTGTTCCTAACCAGCCCCTCTATAATTGTCCAAATTTATTCCCATGGTCTTCATTCTGACTAATGTAATGAAATAACCTAAAGTGTAGCTGAATTTAATTTGCATTGTTATTGTATTAATCAAGGTAGGCTAAACTGCTGTTACAATAGACCAAAATATGTAATGCTTAAAACTGATGGAAGTTTATTTCTTATTTATTTAACAACCCACAATGAGTGTTTATTTGGAAGCAGCCCTCTTCCATGTAATGATTCAGGGACTCAGGCTTCTTCCATCCTGTGACTTTTCCATTCCCTACACCCTTGATGAGTCAGCATGGTCAAGATGAATTTACCACATCCAGGTCTCTTGGTAGAAAAGAGAACGTAAAAGGGGGGTCACTCACCTCTTAATGGTCTGGACCCAGAAATGGCCCACATTATATCCACCTCATATTACACTCTGACTGTGGAAGTGATGAATTCTAATTAGGCCTGAATCCTATGTCCACTACTTGTCTGGTTCCTACCAGAAGAACATGTAACGGGCTATCCACAGGAAGGAGCAGTTCTGTGATTAAGACAAAGAAAGTGATGGGCAAGATAACTTCACATGTTCCATACCTCGTAAAAGATTTCCCTTCCATATTTGTATACTATATCATTTGATATGATTCTCACAACCTGCTAAGGTAAGAAGATGATTGGAGCAAGTTGGAATATCTTTCCTCTGGATATTGTTTACCTTATGAAAATTTTGAATCAATTTTGAGTGACTTAAGGAAGATACATTTTTTATTTTTATCCTAAATGGGAAGTTAGGTGTAGTGGTTAAGATCATGTACTTGAGAAGTCATACTTACTGGATTCAAGGCCAGGATCCACCGTGTCTTACTTGTGTAACTTCTATTCTTTTTTGTTGGTGGTGGTGGTGGTGATGAGGTAACATTAGTTTATAACATTATATAATTTCAGGTGTACATAATTATATTTTGATTTCTGTGTAGACTACATCATGTTCAACACCCAAAGACCAATTACCATCCATCACCATACACATGTGCGCTACAACCCCTTTTGCCCTCCTCCCTACCCTCTTCCCCTCTGGTAACCACCAGTCTAATGTCTGAATCTATGTGTATGTTTGTTGTTGTTGTTGTTGTTTTTATCTTTTACTTTTGAGTGAAATCATATGCTGTTTGACTCTCTCTGTCTGACTTATTTCACTTAGCATAATACCCTCAAGGTCAGTCCATGTTGTCGCGAATGGTGAGATTTCATCTTTTTTTATAGTCTTCCATTGTGTATGTTTACCACATCTTCTTTATCCATTCATTCATTGATGGACACGTAGGTTGTTTCCAAGTCTTGGCTATAATGAACAATGCTGCAGTGAGCATAGGGGTGCGTGTAACTTTATGCATTTATGTTGTGTAACTTTTTAACCATGCAACCTCAGGCAAGTTTGCCTCTTGATGCATCAGCTTCTTCCACCATAAAATGGAGAGGATAACAGTAAATACTTTATAGGTTTTTTCTGAACAATAACTTTGAAGAATACCTGGGACATAGTAAATGTTCAATAAATGTTAATTACAATAATAATTGTGATTGTTATTAGAATTATTCATTCTCTAACTCAAGTACATACATGTTTTACAGGTGTGAGCAATTTTTGGCTCTAAAAGAAAAAGCTCTTGACAAATATTAGATCTCAAGGATAAAAAAAAACACTAGAAAACTATAGCATTATTTATTTAATTTCATGCCTTCTGCGCTTGCTTTGCCTCCTGATGGTATTTCTATTTGTTTTCACAAAAGTCAATATTTTCCTGTTTCTCCTTTTAAAATAGATTTTTATGTGGGGCATGTAAACAGTATCTGAAACAAGTGAAATTAAATTCTCCCAAGTGTAGGATCAAAATAGAAAGGAAGGTATGAGCCTGAAACCATGGTTCGCAGAAAGGTTGTGAAGGCCAATAATTTTGTCAGCAAAGATGCCAAAAATAAGTAGGGAGGGAGAGCGTGTTTGACAATTAGAGATTTCACAGAAGGATTCTAAGAACAGGGGTCAAATTCATATGGATAAAAACATTATTTGGCTAAACATTTTGTGATCAAGGAAGAGCTTCATTTGGTTTTATATTAGCTTATTCACACTTTTCCTTGTTGTTTTCTCAATCAATCCTCCAGAGGCTTGATACACCATGTCTAATTCTTCATAAATCAGCAAAACTTTAGAGTGATATTGACAGTGGCTTTGCCGACTCCATTGTTTTCTGTCAAGAGTTTTATTCGGCTTCAAAACAATTTGCCGTGAACGCCCTTGTTTGCTTGCCACATTGGCCTTTGTTTGGGCTGAAAACTTTGATTTATAACTGTATGTAATTAATGGCTGTGGGGTAGGAGGACTATAGCTCATGCTCCTCCTCTTTTAATCTAGCTTTGCCTAGAAATCCATGTAGGGGAGCATTCTCAAGGGAACCGAGCTGGGAAATTTTCCATATACCCAATGGGAGGCCATTAATCATGGTGAGGAGCGTGTTTGTGAAAGTAAAGAAAACGAAAGTCAGACCACCTCAAGATGGCTTATCCAAAGAATTGATGTTAAGCTAATGTATTCATTGTGGGGCATTTATAAAGAAAAGCTGAGCTATTTGGTGAAACAGATAGATTTGCTTCTCCAAAAGTAAAACTTGACATCAGTACTTCAAATTATTAATATTGAAAAGCCACTCCAGAGTCTCTGACGAGTTGCTCAGTTGTTGACTGGGGAGCAGTTGAAAGCTCCTTTTAAATGGCACACATTTCTTTTTTCTAATAATGAAAAAGGAAGGAAAATACAGAATTTTTTTTGGCAGCTTCATCGCAAAGTAGCTTGTGGTACCTGTCATTCTAGTATTTGCTGAATGTAAGGCCATGTTCTCCTCGCCCTGTCCCCTTTGGGTTTTACTAATTCGAAAAGAGTCAGTGAAACTCTAAGTCGTGCATTTCTTTAGGGTGCAAAGATGGATAGTAAATTTATGAAAGTAATTAAAGGTTCTTCTCAAGGGTTGGAAAGAGTAGAGTGAGCCAAATTTTTTTTTTTAATATTCATGGTGGAAATATCAGACTTCATAATTTATTTTTGGTTTATTTTGGTTTTCCTCCCTAAAAATGTCCTTGCTAGCTAAAGATATTTCATGATATTTCAATAGCCTACTCAGAAAAAAAAAATTACAGATATTTTTGCAAATGAATTTTAATGCCAAAATTAGAGTAATACATCACTAGGTACAGTAAATTTTAGGTGGTTTACACCAAGTATTTTAGTATTTGTGAATGTTGATCCAGCAGGGATAAATAAAGGAAGTACAATGAAAATCAAAGACAGTTGTAAGCACTGATGGAGATTGGATCATATCCCACAAAAATATCCCAAATTATGACAAGAACTATGTTGATATACTGCTTAATATCAGTTCACTCTATTTACTGAGTAAACAGCTCTTACCATTGAAGTAGTACTTGAAGTGGTCTGAGGTAAGCATGTTGTAGTTCTTTTTTTCATGCACCTATTGATATAGGCATTATTTAAAATTATGTTTTATTTTGCATTGTTTTATCTCAGTGAGATTCAGCAATAGCAGCAAGCCTTTCCTTGGAAGAGAAGCCAAGAACATTTTCAATTCATTTCCTCCTCTTTAAAGGAGTTTAACTGATAAATAGTTCCCAAGTGAATGATGCTAAAGTCAAAGTGGAAATAGTGCTTTTCCTAGATTGTATTCCTTTTAAAATCAGAATCCTTTGAAATTAGGAGAAAGACAGTTCCCAGATGTTTGTATGTTAGCACTCGGAGTCTCCACTCAATGACACAAGAATCAATGGGCCACGGAGAACAATCTCTTAACGTTGACCTGATGTGGGATGTAACTTCAGTCCAGGTCTACTGATGTGTCTTATCAGACAAATATTCATTAACCAGATGACAGAAAGCAGTAATTAAAATCCATAGTTAATCTGAATGAAAGCACAAAATAACACAGATGTGGGACAACTTTGAAGAATTAAAAATCCATTTCCTTGAAAGAGGCCGGACACGAACTCTGAGCTAGCTTATCATCAGAAAGAACTTGGCGCCTTTGCATATTATCAGAAGGAACTTCGTTCAAAATAAACCCCCTGTAGAGATGAGAAACACACACCATAGTGTTTTTAGTTCTTTCTGGGGAAAAGTACGTATCGGAGGAAAGATTCCAATATAGGATATTTTTAAGCCTCTCCAAACTTCTGACATTTGTTCTTCATTCTAACAGCTTTGAGTTTCAAAACCAATATTAACTCATTTTGCACAAATGTTCTAATCTTAAGAACTATTTCGCTACCTATGTTCACTGTGTAACTTCCCTCCCTTAAAAAAAAAAAAAATCCCTTCATTTCACTCACAATCCTCTCCTCTCTTAAGAAGTTTCAGCTTCAGAACAAAATATCATTCTGAACGTTTTCCATTGAACCACTTTCCTATTGTCTGATGCTGTCATATAATGTGGATGTTGTTGCCTTGGGGGACAGATTTTTTATTAGGCTTTTGGATATAGCCCCTTAATATAGAGTCGACCAATCTCTTCTCGCTTCCTGCATAAACAGTTTAGATTAGACAAAAATAGAATATTCGCAATACTAAGGATATTAAAATGACCCCCAAATAAAGTGTAACATTTTAACCATAAGCAAAGAATAATTTCAGAAACAGCCAATATGCCCTTAAATGAGTCATTGCTGTATGGTGTATCATAACAAGCGTCTCTTGTTCAAATTCACACTCCATTTTTCATGTCGGGGAAAGTGCTGGTTTCCTTCAAGAAATGTTTAAAATAATCCATGATCTCAAAAGTACTACAGATATATTATTAAAATATGAAGCCTATTGGCTGTGTTCCAAGAAAGCTGAACTAGGTTAAAGGACATAATGAACAGTCATAGCTTTGTGTGCAATTATTTAATTGGGGAATAGATTTTTCTATCACTGTCCCTGGCAGTAGCAGCCATTTGATCCTGAGGCTTGGATTAAATGTTTCATCAGTAGTGCCTATTTAAGGATCTTTATGGAACAACAAGTCGGTCCCCTGGGCAAGCCCATGTCAACTGCAATAAAGAGATCCGCACAAGTGAGTGAGAGGTAGTTTTTTTGCAAGATATACAGAGAACTGAATGTGCACTGTGCTATCTGGATGCTTTCTGAGGTTGAGGGTCCGCTGTCTCCTCGTGGCAAAGGTTGGAAGCTGAACTCAGCCTGTCCATGGGATTTCGTGATTTCCTTAGGACAATGACTTCTCAAGCTACCGCCCTCTTTCTAGGCACAGGTAAGTCCTTGGAGAACAGGAAAAGTGTACAGAAATTGTAACTTGCCCTTCGTTTCTAGGAAACAGCTGCTACCAACTCAAACCTTAAACTGGACAGCTCGTGGCTTTATGCCTTCCACAAAATTCACCATCTGTTTCACATGGGGTAGATGTAAATTTTATAGACTTCCCAATTATCTTTCAGTTGGTTTCAGTTGGAGTAGGTTTTTTTCCTACTGACTCTCTGAGTGGTCATCAACATAAATGCACGCTGCTAAATATGACTGGAATATTTGTGGAGTGGGCACTGAAAGGCATTTGTCACAATAAAACAGTCAAATATATTTAAAAGCATTCTGGAAATTGAAATCTGAACATCTGTATAAAAAAAGGCAAAAAATATAATCGGTTGTTGCTACTATCAATAGCCATGTAAAAAGATCTAATTTGGGGTTTATTTTTCCCTCTGTGATGCTGTGATCCTATTGGTGTGGCCTGCATATTCTGCAAATTATATCAGAATTGATAAAAATGCATCCTGTAACATGATTGAATCAGAAGACGTTGTGTGGAGATTTCTTTTCAGGATCTGGGGATGTGTTTGGGCATGCTTTTGCCCTCAAATTAAGAAACCAAGTGCAGCACAGTGTTCTTTTCTAGGCTTCTAGTATTTGGATAATTGAATGGCTATGCTCTGCCTCACTATAGCTTAAGAGGCATCTTTTGGAGATGGGGAAAAAGTGGAAACAAGTGCTTTTACAGCAAGGCTACAGGAATCTGCTGACGAGGCTCTTAGGAGAGAGGAGGCGGTCCCTTTGGTTGCTTAGAAAAGTTCACAAAATCTCTCCCATCTGTTAAGTGATGGCAAAAAAAGGATCCAACCAAAAAGGTTGCAAACTATTGTGATGTTTGAGCTCTTTTGAGAACAGGAGGGCACAGCAAATACTCCAAATGCCTTTTTCTTGTAGTTTCATGTAGGACTTTTTGTTTATTCAGATGTTTGCCCAAGACCTTAAAAAAAAAATAATGAGGCTCTGTTCCCGAATAAAGTGTCTCTATTCTGCTAATTTGTAGACAAGCGTTCCTCCAGAATTTAGAGAAAATTGGAGTAAAAAGTTGTCTCTCGCTTTTATTTTTGCTGTCATTTCTGATACCACTTTTCCCAG
This sequence comes from Equus przewalskii, assembly GCF_037783145.1. Lineage (NCBI taxonomy): Eukaryota > Metazoa > Chordata > Mammalia > Perissodactyla > Equidae > Equus > Equus przewalskii. The sequence continues at coordinate 59,536,332 of NC_091845.1, read as the reverse complement.
TGTAGGGAGAAGAAATACCGTCTCTGTACCCTCCAGCCTCATCCCCATGCCACCGAAAGGAGGTTGTTCCTGGAAATTGTCATCTTCGACTCAAAGTACATGCTTACTCCTTTTTTTCTAGAAAAACGTAAGACAATGTTTACAACTGTGCAGAAGTTTTATGGATACTTTATTTTTTATAAAATACCCCTCTGAGAAGTTTGTCATCCTGCTACGTAATTGCTGTTTGCTATCAGGACATTTTTCCACTGAATGGCTTCCCAAATGATAGTGCCACCTGAATGTGAGTTCCAGGTATGAGGGAGGATGTTTGATGCAAAGGTCATTTTTCCTTGTGCCCTTATTCAGTGTCTGCTGTTAACTTAAGAAGTAAGGAGAGAGGACTGAGCCTACAGCTCAGATCAACTAAGACATTTCCTACAGTGTTACAGAGTTGTTGGAGGAAGAGGATCTTAGATTACAATATTCCAGTTGCCATGTTCAACTAAATGGCGCTCTGTCCTCACTTATTGGTGCTCGCAATAGTATTGACTCTGGATTAGTCTCATGTCATGCTCTGATGTAGGTGGTAAATTAGAATTCTCTTGCTCACTGTGGACACGTTATTCTTCATGACAATTGCTACTTTCTCCAGTAGGAGATTAGCTTTTAGTTGTTTGCTTTTTAGTTATATGATCCAGCCCTACTTACAGCTCTGATTTTTCTCCTTTTATACGAGTATCTGGATAGATTTTTTCGTTGTTGTTTTTGCTTTAATTTTTATCAGTGAAAGTAAGGAGTGATACCTCTCAGGACCTCCCGTGAGTGTGAAGCTTGTAAACCATCACCACTGTGTCACAGAAACTAAAATATAGTGCACTTCCTATGACCAGCATTATGCTGGGATTGAAATATCTTCAGAGCGCTTTTCTCTCCCTTGCCAATGCATGATGAATCATACATACTCTCATTCATTCATCAATTACCTACTATCTGCCTCTTTTGGGGGCGCAGAGATCTTTAGAACAGCTCTTCCTAAACTCTAATCCACATTCAGATCACCAGTGGTCTTGTTAAAATGCAGATTCTGATGCAGGAAACCTGAGGTTCTTCAGTCCTGAAAAGCACCCAAGTGATGTCAATGCTCCTGGTCTGTTGGTAGCAATAGTATAGGACACCCTCTGAATTTACACCATTTCAGGTTATATGTGACCCTGTGCACATAACAGAGTACACACTGAGGAGGGAGACATTTAGCTAACCTTGATCACTTATTACGGGTAAGTCACATGCTATGCTAAATGATCGTGGGATGGTCCCTGATCTTTACTGTACCCTCTACCCGGTTTGAGAGACAGGCATATAAACCATTCATTGTATTAGAGTGTGACAGATAGAGCTCTGTACCAAGATGGCAGTGGCATCAAGGGGAGGAAGAAGCTTTGCATGCGTGGGTCAAGGAGGCATCACAGAAGTGACCTTGTTCATCTGGGTCTTGAAGGGTGAGGGATTTCCAAGCTAATGAGATAGGAAAGTGCTCGTTCAAAGGTCAAGAAGCCCGATGTCACATAGAGTGTTTGAGGGAGCTCACGCTTCCTGGGGCAGGGCCTGCACATGTGAGAGGATCAGGAAATGCAGTTCATATTTGTAAAAATAATGCCTGTCATATGCCAGGCATTTCAGATTTATTAATTCTAGTCTTACAGTAAACCTGGAAAGAGGTAATATTTTTCCCATTTTGTAGATAGAGAAGCTGAGGTTCAAGGAGATTACAGAACACAGCTTGTCAGAGGCTGGGCTGGATTTCAAGCCTAAATCTCGGTGCCATCAAAGCCCTGGCTATTGCCTCCTCTGCCAAGTTTGGGGAAGTCAGCAGAGGCCAGATGGCAAAGATCCTCATAAACTGCACTAAGGAGGTTAAACTGGACCCTGTGAGCAATGGAAAACCTTGGAAGACTTTTAAGTAGAGAGATGGTATTTGGGTTTTTGAAAGATAATTCTGGAAGCTTTGTGGAGGGTAAATTAAAAGGGACCTTGTGCCCCATGGCCAAGTGGTTAAGTTCATGCGCTCTGCTTCAGTGGCCCAGGGTTTCACCAGTTTGGATCCTGGGCACGAACATGGCACCGCTCACAATGCCATATTGAGGCGGTGTCCCACATGCCACAAATAGAAGGAGCCACAACTAAAGAATATACAACTATGTACTGGGGGGATTTGGGGAGGGAAAAAAGCAGAAAAAAAGAAAGAAAAAAGGGGGGCCTTGTGGAAATAGATGAGAAATTGATGCTGCTAAGCACCCAGAACTGTCAGCCCTTGAGTGCTCTAGGAAAGTATGAACTATGTGAAATCAAGGAGTTTACAGTCTAGTTCAGGAGAGAAGCTTATATACACAAAACAAAATATCAGGTACAAGATCTGAAGTTACCCCTAAATTCAGACTAATCACCAATACACACAGTGTCTGAGGAGCAAACCAGCTTGTCGGTGGGTGTTGTCCAGACACAGGAGGAAAGGTTGGTGGAGCTCCATAATTCTAAGGACCCTGCTGCCTTAAGATCCAGCCATCGAGTTGCTTAAACTGAGTTGAATCTTCACGCACCCACAATTATCTATTGTCTCCTTATGGGAGATCTATGTGATGCTATTTTCCAGCCTTTCCACTGTTAATTTCGCTCACCTGTTAGCAATTCTTCCTAAGGGGGTGCCTTCTCCATATCAAGGGATGATGCCATCTGGAGTAAATACATTCATGTGTTTCTTATCAACGGGGATACATTCTGAGAAATGCGTCATTAGGCAATTTCATCGTTGTGTGAACATCACAGAGTGTACTCACACAAACCTGGATGGTATAGCCTTACTACACATCTAGGCTGTAGGGCTCTCATCTTATGGGACCACCATCATACATGCAGTTCACCATTGACTGAAATGTCAACATGTGGTGCATAAGTGTACACCCAACAAATATTCTTTAACAGCCATTTCTTGAGCATCCATTATGTTCTAGGCAAACAGCAAAATTGTACTGGAGGAACCCCATGAGGAAGATAATGCCATTCTCTTTTTACAAAAGGAGGAAACTGCCAGCCAGAGCTGTTAAATTAACTTGCTGCCAGGTCACAGAGTGAGTCACAATCAAGGTGCTGACCCAGGTCTTCCTGACGTTAAAGCCTTTGCATTTACCCTTGGCAACGCTGCCTTCCTTGGTATGCCCTATGTCTCTAGGCTGCTTCCTAATTTTCAAAACCATGTTACATTTTTGATGTATTTTTCTTGCTACTGATGGTTGAGAGGAAAGTAAAGGGACAGTCATCTCGTTTGATGGATGGGAAAAGAGAGACTAGAGAAAAAGAAGGATCCTACCAAGGTCAAAGTTAATGAGGACTGCTCTTCCTCCTTTTTCTGGCCTCTGGTCTAGTGTTCTTCTCCTTTGTCTCCAGGTCTCATCCCAAAGTTCACTTATTCCTAAACTTGGCTCTCTTTTGCAGTCACCTGGAGATCTTTGAAAAATACAGATGCCTGCATAGACTTTCTGATTTCCTTGGTATAAAATGCATTGGAATTTTCAAAGCTCTCCAGGAGATTCTGAGATGCAACAGGGCTTGGGAACCACTGCCATGGCTTTTGAGATAGTAGGTTTGGGATTGGTTTAGAGCAGTGGGTCTTAAAGTGTGGTTCCTGGACCAGCAGCATCAGTACCACTTGGGAACTTATTACAAATGCAAATTTGTGTATTCTACACTAGACCTATATATCAGAAACTCTGGAGGTGGAGTCCAGAAATCTGTTTCAACAAGCTTTCCAAGCGATTCCGATGCAAGCCAACCCCCTTGGCCATACTTCCTCCCAACAGGTTTATGGTGTGGAACATGGTGACCAGCTGTCTGCTATTTTTACTGAGGCCAGAGCTCAGGGGAAATATATTTAAACCCAAATGACAGTACAAGGCATTCAGATTTATATTAAAGATGGATTTCCTGGTGGTGTAGGTTGCCAACTGCAGGAATAAAAAACTGAGGGAGGATTTTGGAATCTTTCTGGGGGTGGTCAGAGTACTGCACCATCAAAAAGCAAAAAAGGAAAAGGAAGAAATCGGCCTCTGGAGAAAAATGAAAGCAATAAGTATTGTCATCTGACTTCACTTTAGTCATTTACAGTCCTTCCTTCCTGTGCTTTGAAGTTAATGGTGATGTCTTCTTAACTGGCACCTTCTGTTTTCTCCTGAAAATCTCAGTGTGGTTGAAATCTACATCTTCCAAATATTTCTGTGCTTATGGCAGAAAGCAGGCGCTCCCTGCCTGAAAAGTGAAGGGCTGGGTTATGGATGGCAAAGTGACTTCTCCCCTGCCTCTTTCCCATTACTGGGCTACTTAATTGGCATCATTTCCCTGCTCCCACAATTATTTTTTTTCAACATTATAATTTTAAGTAACTCAGTATATTAGCCAATTTCCCTAATGCCCTTTGTTGCGTGTTCATTCAATGTGGCTGGTTTTTGTCATATTTTTCAAGTGTTCCCTACTGGACTTCACTCAGTAGCTACTTGGGTTAGGTTTTATTGGTTCTTATGAGAATGGTTTGTGAAAGAATTAAGAGCCCAGCATATCGGTGTGAGGGAAGTGTTAATTGGATATAATTATTTAAACTGAGAACCTGTATGAAGCCCCTGGAGTGGGGAGAGGGAAGGGAAACATTTATACAAGGCTGGATACCACTGGAGGCATTGGGGAAGAGTTGGGGAAAATCTTATCTAAATTTATTGTGCAGAGTCAAAAAATCCAGCTGTTTGACCTTAGTCGTTAGTCACCAATTCTAAGATGCTTTATAATATATGCAAAATATTCTCCTATAATTTAGTAAATTATTTATTATTTTTAGTTGTACCATTTTTCAACCAATAACTGACTTTGAGTTGTTACTTTGACACCATTTGACTTTTTCTGTTTCCATCATGTAGTGTGGAAACTATGTTGAAAATGTAGAGAAAACATTGAGGAAAGGAGGCAAGGAAGGGTGGGAAGAGGGCAGCTTAGCCGCTTTTACCTGGGTTGGGTGGGTGGTTCACCTCCTAGTATCTCAAGATGATTAATCCGGGGGTGGACCCTGCATATTAATCATCTGTCAGCTGAGGCTCCTGGGAAGACTAATCTATTCATAGATGAAATATTGTCAAAAGAGAATAGGTCCCTCAGTAGGAAAATGGCTTGGTAACTACTTCATCAGCTAAGAAGTGATATGGGATATAAAATGATGTTTCATGTCAAGTTGTCTGAAACCTCTTGGATAAAGACTTCCCCAACTTGTGGGACTGAATAAGGAGGGCCACCAGAAAAGCCTTGATTACTAGCAGCCGAGAATAAAAGGTATCTCAGCACGTCTTTTAACCCTGCTTTATGAGTCGTTTCTTCTAGTTCTTTGTAGTGATTTAGCTAAAAGGGTACAAGTGATTCGAAGTGTAGAAGAGGAGAAAACAATTAGTGATGATGCAGTAAAGATTCTGCCCGTGATGTTTCCGTCTTTGTAGCATACCTCAGACCCACTGTACCAAGACAAAAGCCTAGCTTGATAAACAGTGCGCTGAGGCTCTTCATGGAGAGAAACCAAAGACTGTTTGGTGACTGCACTCAGCAATTTAAAGCAGAGAAACGGAAAGAGAAGCTAAAAATGAAAGAACAAAATGAAGCACAAGTTAAAATAGAAATCTAGCCGGAGGATCTCCCCATGCCCTACAAAAAAGGGTAACATGGAAACATTTAGAGTAGTATTTCAATGTTTTTATAAGATAGGGCTTAGGGGAGGGGGGGGAGTTGATTTCACTAACGTTGCATATGAAAATATCTGCAATCAAAAATACTTTCCTCTCTGTTAATGAAAAACCAGTTACCTCACAGGGGCAGTGCCACCAGCAAAGTGATAATAGACTCCTGGGCATTCCCCTAACCAAGTCTCAACTCTAGCTGAGCTCACCGACTTACTGCTGTCACCTCTTTAGGCTCACTTTCATGTCTGTCTCAGGTCATAAATGATTCTCCTTCTAGGGAATGTATTTTTCACCTCCTTTTATGCTCATCCAAATCTTACCTCTATTCATGAATTCAACTCATGAACTCTGTGCATATACTGCCTGCCAACACTGGGCTAGATTCGAGACTAAGAGATAAAACAACAGTGCCTGCCCTTGAGTTGCTTGCTGTCCTTTGGAGATTCAGACATGGAAATAGCTGGTCCACAGCACCGTGTGATAAGTACTGTCAGTTTTCATTTGTTTTACTTTTGATAGAATATAATGTACACGCAGAAAAACACACACATAGTGCTGTGGGCTTCCACCAGATGCAATGGGGACCCTGTGGAGGGGGCATCAGACTGTGCTTGAGGACTCTGGGGAGGCTCCCCACAGGAGGTGAAGCTGTAGGTGAGACCTGAAGAGCGACTAGTTATTTAGAGGCAGTAAACGTAGGTAGAGGAAGAAAGGGTGGTTGTTCCGGGTCAGGAATTCTTCCAGCCCAGGATTTCCATAACTACTCCCGCTCTCACTGATCACCTTCTCTTAATCACGCTAGTTACCCAAATTATAGCACATAAATTAGAAATCAGAGACCTCTAACATGTAGTGTCTCCCAAGCTTGTTTTTTTCCATGTTTGTCTTTATTCACCAACGAGGTGAGGTCAGGGAGCAGGATGAGTTAGAGCACTTCCTACCTCTGTAGCCTTGGGGAAAGGAGTCTAGCCATCCAAGGTTCAGTTCCTTCATCATAAAGGATTGCTGGGAAAAGATGAACCTAGATCAGGATTGGCAAACTGTGGCCTATCGGCCAAATCCAGCTGCTACCTGTTTTCACAAATAAAGTTTTATTGGAACACAGACATAGTCATGTATTTACACGTTGTTGATGGCTAATTTTGTGCCATCATGGAAAAGTTGAGTAGTCGCAACAGAGACTATCTGCCCACAAAGCCTAAAATATTTACAATCTTGCCCTTTACATTTAGGTCTGACCTGTACATTTAGCATGAGTTTAATATTGTTGTTGTTAATCCTGGGTAAATCTATTTTTTAATACCTAATATATTATGCTCCTCCTCAACACCAATGCCCTACCCCTGCTTCCAACTTAAATTATTAATGCTCTTAATTTTAGACTTATTGTTAAAGGAATTCTTAAAAATGTTTTCTCCTGAGATACTGAAGATGCTACAACCCTGTGGCATCCCTACTTTGAGCGGCTAGAATGTCAGCCCCATGAAAGCAGGGGTTTGGGTCCACTTAGTGCTGCAACCTCAGTGCTTGGCTCTGTGTCTAGCACACAGGCATGCAAGAATGACTCTGTGGGGTGCAGTGATTAAGCGGTCATGCCTAGAGCTGGTGAGTGTAAAATGAAGGCAGAACAGGTAGGCACTCCTCAAACACCTTTAAAGAAAGCAGTTCAATTGTCTGGCACCCAAGGAAAATGGCCCCTACTCCGCTCACATTTTCTGCCTCCTTGTCCGAAGGCCAATGTTGCCTGTCCGTCCTTGCTTCAAGGGAGACATGGACCTATTGCTGACAGTAGGTTTTCTTATGTGGCATTGGGTAAAGAGGAGGATAGATGGCCAGGGTAAGCTTTCAAAGGAAAAATATTAATGTAACAGAATATGAACGTGCTACATGAAGCATTTCATTTATAATGCCTTAGAAAAGAAAAACTTACTGGGGGAAAAAGTTCATCTGAAAAATACAAAGATTAAGATGCATATGTATCATTGAATCAAATTACATCTTCTTAGATATTATTATACTATTAACATTTTTCCATTACTGTCAATTTTCCTCTAACTTTCTCATGAGCGTTTTCAGAATTTAAAAAAAAAGGCTTTCATTATGCAGTAGCTGATGCCTAAACATTTGTGTAAAGGTTTTATTGGTTCAAGTCTGTCCGTGGAAGGCCATTGGAGTCCATTTTGGCCTTTCCTGTCTTTGTTTCAGCTCTCCGGTGGTCAGTAGTCATGGACAGATCTGAACATGGTGCATCTCAGAAGTACTTCTAGAGAGCTTGGTGTACCTCTGCCCTGTGTTACTTTCCTTCATTTATGAGTGGAGTCGCAACTCGGATGTGCAGGAGAGCTGCGGGAAGACGTTAGAGGCTGTTAGTAGATGCTTTTCCGTAGGGACCACCTTGGCTCCTTGGCCTTTCGTCTTGATTCAATTTAAAATATCATTTCCTGGTTTTACCTGGACTTTTTCCTACTAAATAAAAGCAATATCTGCTTTGCTTTTTTCACCACCAAAACATCTGGCTACCCTTCTAGGGAATAAGAGATCATGACAGTATTCATTCATTCACTCATTCCTCCGTCAAATGGTTACCAAATACTTACCATATGCCAGAGAACACACTGACAATCAAAACAGACAACAGTTCTGTTTTTACATTTATATTCTTGGGGTGGGGAATAAGCCAACACTCATTGAATAAATAGCAAGTAAAGGAAAAATAAGTGATAAGTAATATACAGAGAATTTAATGTGACAGTGCTTGATTGGAGGAACAAATCTAGGTGCCATTTAAGCTGTGATCTAGACAACAAGAGGGAGTCAACCACGCAAAGATCAGGCAGAGAAGAGTGTTCTACATGCAAGATTTAGCTGGAGCCTGGTGTGTACGTAGATTTTTTTTAAAAATGTTTGAAAATGAATGGTTTAGGAAAAGCACAGAAAACTAAACTCGGAAAAATAAAGCCTGAAGCGTAATCAGGCATCTGATTCTTAAGAATATATGTATCTGTCAGTAGCATGACCAACCAAATTGTTTTCTTTTATATGTTTCAAAACTGGACAGAAGGGGTTGTATTAAACATAATATGTATAGTCTGGCATGAAAGGTGATTCTGCTGTTCATTATCTTCTTTCTAATCCAGTTGCAATGCCAAGTAAATTTAGAGCAGAGTCAGATTTTTAGAATGAATTTGAAGGGATCTGTAGACATTTCATCCTATGATTACTGTTCCAATTAAACTGGGAGATTCCGGTCACCATTCAGGAAGTGTTGGAGAGAACACCACACAGGTCATTATATACCAAAATGTAAGCCATCTCCCACCTACTGGGTGAGGTTGGGATATGGGAAGTGGGAGAACTTGGATCATTACACTCAAGTTGAGATTAAATTCCATGCATCAATCACAGACTCCAGTTAGCTCTTAGTACCACACCCAGAGCTAGAGCACAGATCAAGCAAGTGGATTAGAAAGGCAAAAATAGAGTTAATGTGATTCACATAGGACACATTTAAGGGATAGTTGGAGGTGATCATTGGATTTATTTAGTAGAAGGTCATCTCTGGAATTTCTTGACATCATCTAGAGAGTTTCTTGGTAATGGCAGGTCTTGAGTCTGTATTGAGGGTCAATGGAGATTAAGCTTAACCAGAAGTTGACAAGGATCTTTGGTGGCTATAGGCTTCTTTTCATGGCACTTGCAGTTTCAGGAAAGGTGCTTGATGACCTGTGCTGTATCTCAGCCTGTGAGAATTCCTCAAGCTTCCTGGGAACCAATAATAAGAGCAGAATGTGCAAATGAGAAGGAAAACAGTAACAAACATATACAATGAAAGGTGAAAGCCCACTTCCCTTGTTCCCATCCCAACAACTGCCACTGTCATTTTTCATAAAAATATATGTAAGAGAAAAATTATCTTATCTAAAATAGAAGTATAGCCTTGGAAATTGTAAAAATCACATATAATGTTATATACGTATCTTTTCTATATTGTATATACCGTTCTGCAAATTTCTTGGTTTACTTAAAGATTTATCTTGGAGACCTTTCCATATAGCCACCTGCAGTTCTGCCTGATTTCTGTTTTTTAAAGGCTGCATTGTATTATTTTGTGAAGTTATACCACAATTTTTTTAACTGGTCTTTTATTGATAAACATTTATTTGTATTTTATATTTTTCCATTATATTCAATATGGCAGGTCCTTGGCATACTCTTTTGACTTTTTCCACAGGATACTTTGCAGTGGGATTGCTGAATCAAAATGCATATGCATTTCAAATTCTCAAAGAAAATTCAAATGGCTTCTCAAAAGGTTTGCACCAATATACATTTCCACTGATAGTGTAGGAGGGTCCTTCCTTCCCCATATTCTCTTCCACCCCGGGTACTTACAAATTTTTGTATTTTGGCCACTCTATTAGGTGAAAGCCTGTGTCTCTTTGTTTTGATCTGCATCTTTTCAAAATAATTCCGATGAAAAGGTAAATACTCAGAGGACGTGGAGTTTGAGAGAGAGGTCTACTGTGAGCCCGGTAAAGGTATAAAGTCCTTTACCCAACCCTCTTGGGGCCAGAATTATTTCAAAATTCAAATCATTTTAGATTTTGAACATTTATATGTATAGATACCATAAATTAGGTACCAGTCACAACCCAGTCTGGGCTAGCACTCCCTAAGCAAGCATGCCAATACTTCTGCAGCAAAGTGTATAACTGTCCCCACTTTAGTGGGCTGCAGTGATGTGAACTTTCCTCACATCAGTTCAGGAAAAGTTTTTCCATGAAATAAGTGTGGATCAGATAAGGTTTTGCCTCCAAATGAGTTACAAAAACTAAATTTGGGGATTCAGAGCTATTTGGATTTCAGAATTGCAATTAAGATATTATGAGCTTCTGTAAAGAACAGTTGCATGAGTAGGCCCATCTAGGATGAGTAGAGAGTACAGAGGTAGAACCCTCTTAACTGCCTGTGAGGGGAAGCTGAGGATACTGGAAGCACACAAAGGGAGCTGAAGAAAGTTGCCAAGACAGTCTGATTGTTTCCCTTGTTTCTGTAGTTTTCTTTGGGTAGGAGCGCCTTTGCACCACTGGCCAGTGTTTGACCTCATTGTTCATCATGAAACAGTTTGAGGGGCTGTGCTAAGGACGGGATGAGTAAATGAGTACTTCACGAGACATCCGAGGTGATGTGCGCCATTGTGAGTATTGGGGGAAATGACCTGCTTCTTCTCGTAATCCATCATTGAATCTCCCTGCCTCCTTTTTCATGGTTATATATGAGGCTTAAATGACCCAAATGTAAGTGTCTTGAGACAGAAAACGAGAAAGACCTTATTCTCTTAATGACTCATAGTCATTGCCTAAACTCTTGCCATCTTCAACAGGCTTTTAAGAAGACTACTAATTTAAAAACAGATAGGTTTGCAGAAATCATGAAAAATTAGTCCCTGGGAGAAAGAAAGCTGTCCTTGAGCGAGGGGAAGGAGAATAGAGCTGAAAACAATACAAATCTTTCTTTGGTTAATCCTCACAGTAACACTTTCGAGAGAGAAGTAACTTGCCAGTGTCACTCAGCTCAGTGAATTGAACATAGCTACTATAAAGCAAGTAATGCCCACTTGATAACATCAGTGTCAGAAACAGAGATCTTCTCTTCTCTTCTCCTGTGGGGAGTGGCAGATCTGAAATTTAAACCTGGGGCAGTCTACCTTAGCCTTCCGCTATTCCTACCTTTTTGCTTTTGATAAATTTCATCTAGTCAATAAGATTCCTCTTGTGAATTTATTCTGTTTTCTTGGAAATGACTGTGTGATAAATTGTATCAGGAAGGATTCTGAGGCCGAAGCCAGGTCCGTTGATCAATTAGCAGTGTATTCCAAAGAGGCAGGCAGTAGTGGTGTGGGGTTTAGTGGGGGCAAATGTGCCATACATTTGTTGTCCCTGACTGGGTCATCTTTGAGATCCTGTACTGTCTCAGGATTCTGTAAAATGCACATTTATTTGAAAACATATCAAAAAGTCTCATTCTGTCTAACATCATTAGTCAGCAGGAAAATGCAAATTAAAATCATAATGTGATTATACCACACACCTACCTGAATGACTAAAATAAAAAACACAGATAATACCAAGTTTTAGTGAGGACATGGAGCAACCAGAACTCCCATACGTTGCTGGTAAGAATATAAATTGGTACAACCACTTTGAAAAACTGTCAGTATCTACTAAACCTGAACATGCACATATCTTATGACCCATTGGTTCTATACCTAGGCGTTAACCTAATGAAAACAGTAGCATATGTTCAGCAAAACACATGTACAAAAAGCTCACACTAGTACTTTTCCTAATAGCTCAGCACTGGAAAATACCCAAAGGCCCGTCAACATTAGAATGGATAAATAAATTAGGGTATATCCACAAAAATGGAATATCATACATCAATGAGAATGAACAAAGTGCAACTGCATACAACAGGATGGATGACTCTCATGTATGTTATGGTACATATTGCTTGATTCCAGTGTGTAAATACACAGATGCAAAGCTAATCTCCAGGATTAAAGTTTGAGGAGGAGTTTTCCTGGGGGAGTGGAGGTAATGCCTGCAAGGGGAGCTTCTATTTGTTGGTCATGTTCTGTTTCTTAATCTGAACGGTGGTCACACGTGCACTTGGTGAAAACTCATTGCACTTTTCTATAAGTATGTATAGTTTACCAAAAGGTTAAAGTATTTTTAAAATTCTTGATGAAGATAGAGTTATTCTAATTCAAGCATTTTTACTCTAAAGGTAAAATATTTTCATAATTATCTTATTTTCGGTGTTAGAGAATTTGTATTTTGGCTCCCTACAGTTTACACCGCATACAAATATCGTGAGTCCCTGCAGAGAATCTCCACATGGCTGGACATTATTCCTCCCCTACCTAATGAGCCTGAGGATGCACATCCAGGCCTCTCTGAGACCTACTGTAAAAGAAAAAAAAATGGAAAGACAGTAAAAAGATAGTAAAACAAGTGCTTTGATAGCACTTTTAAAAAATTCATAACAGGTATAAAAAGAAGTGACAGCTGTTTAGTGTATACATGTGCAAAAACAAAAAACAAAAAAAAAGATTTGTGGTGCCGTAAAGGGCATCAGTCATATGTCTTGCCAAGTAAGACTGCACTGCTTCTGATATAATAGTCTTAGCTCCATCCTTGGCCTTTATCTTGTGAATAATGGATTCGCCTGTTTATAGGTCTCTGTGCATTTGGAGGGAGGAATTGGTGGAGGGAGGAATTGGAGGAACACGATCACCAAATTTGCACTTTCTTGAAATTTCCCTACTATGTAGGTGGAAGCAGCTTCTGTTATCTGCCTGGCAGCTTGGATTGTTTTCCATTCCCAGTGTTTGTACTTGTTAGTCTCTTTTTTTCCATGGGCTGGCTGGTCTAAATCATAAATGCACATTTGGTGGTACAAGCATTGCTGATATGAAGCAAATCATACCCCCTTTATCAAGTCAGTGTCATCAACGGATATCTTTTTTCTATGCATTATCAATTTTAATGTAAGAGGAAAATTAAAGCATGCGTTTCCCAAGAATGGAAATCAAATGTAATCTAAATGCAACCGCCAGGTCGATTGCACGGTAATATTGGTAGCGTGGCTATTACTGATCCCTGCAGGAAAGCAGCACAGATCAGTTACACCGTTTACACTATCTGCCCCGAATGACAGCCGTGGAAAGATAACCAACAAATACGGAATGTGAGCCTCGGCAACAACGGTGACAATGCACTCTTGTGATTCGCATCAGCAGAAGAGGTGGTTGTTGCCCATAAAATGGGAAAGCATTAAAAAATGGAGACTGTTCTTGATACTCTGCGTTTTATCAAATCTAAGCCCCATCTGAGTTTCCTAAAGGAGTTATAGTTGGGATGTTTCAAAGAATGGTTTCTCAGATAAACAAATGCACAGTAATGTACCACCATTTAGAAATTTGCTCTTCCATATAAGTAAATTTTCCAGCTAACTAAAGCACCTCCCTAAGGCAGCAGGATTTTTTTTTTTTAAATGTTGATCATGTCAGTTGGAAAATATTCATAGGCATATTGTAAGACTTTCCTACTTTCCTAAAAAGAGCTTAGGGAACATGACCTAACTTTTTGGTAACTTAGTCATCATTATAAACATCAACTATTGAAAGGAGTAATTATCTTCCAAAAGCTCAAAGGCTTTAAGGGTTGGTGGACTATGGCCCTACACCAAATGGCCCCAGACTGCATTTTTTCTAACATGGTTGATGTGTTCCTTCTGCCTCTTCCTTTGCCATTGAACTCTCCGCTGTCAGTTCTTCTATCAGTGATCTTATTTACAGATCTTTTTCTGTGTTTTCTAGTTTTCTTCCTCTAGTGTAATTTGGAATGTAAGAACATCTAATTAAGCTTGTTTATGGCATGTGCATTGTATAGAGAGATTCTGAGCAAAGGCCTGGCAAGGTCTTTCATAAATAAATAAATATGTGTAATATATTGAGACCAGTTCCTAACACTTTAATAAGAGCTTAAATATTAGCTGATATTATTTTTAGTATGGTTATTAATATAATTATGAAAAGTCATGTGTGTATTAGTTAATGGTAAATTGCATAGTGAAGACACATACACTCAAACATGAAATGGCTCGGTCAGAATAGAATTTTTTTCTCACTGCATAAAAGCCCAGGATAGGGGTCAGAGTCATAGGTAGTTATCTTCCATGAGATGATTCACCTATCCAGGTATCCTCTGACTTGAGTTTCTTCCGTCTCCTAGAGTCCTGATGTCATTTGCATCCACCCAGACGGAGAGAAAAGAAATCAAGGCATGATGGTGGGAGGTTTTGTGGACCAGATCAGGAGGTACTACACATCCCTTCCACTTGCAGTCCTAGGAGCTAGAACTCACTTATGTAGACACACCTGACTGCAAGGGAGCCTGGGTAATGTAGTCTACTTCAGTGCCCAGGAAGAGGAGGAGAATGGATTTTGATGGATGGATATCAGTTGGCTACAGTATTTTTTTTGGTATGGAGGTTTTGTAACATTCATTTTGACTATTCTGAACCCATTTTTTTCCTTCTCTGCAAATTTTGCTATGTTCAAATTGTACAAGGTTTTAAAATTACAACTATGCATTAACTTTAAAATATTTTTTTACAATCAAGCTACATTTTAAACTTACTTTGCTAAAACTGGTACCACTTTAAAAAAATACAGACATACTGCTGACCAGGTGAGGCTGATTTTTATTTATGCAAATATTCTCTGACAGTTTCCAAGCAGGCCGCTTAACACAAAATTAATCTTCATATGGAAACTGTGGCATATAGAGTAAAGATTGTGGGCTTTCACATCATCCAGACCAAATTTTATCCCTGCATTGGTAGAATCTTAGATATGATGCTTAGCCTTTTGAAGTTGTCATTTCTTCTGTAAAATGACAATACTAATAGCTCTGAAAAATAGTAAAGTAATAATAATATAACATATATAAATCACCTAGCTCAGTGTTTGCCCTGATAAGCATTCAAATGGTAGGTATAGTAACCTAGTAATAATTTATTAAAATATTATAGTAATTTATATTATGTATATAAATATATACAAGTGTATTAGTAATATAATGCTGATGATATTTCTGTATGGATATGATTGAAGATATTAATCAACTTAACCTTTGCATTCTTTGTGTTGCAACACCTGATAAAGGGTGAATCCTGTGATTTTTTATTTTATTTCCTGAGGAGAATACGTTTGGAGCATGGTGTCTAGAATCTTCAGAAGAATCAGTGACGTTTGGAACTATGATCTGGGGAGTTAAACTCAAATGTGATCAAGAGATTGGTAGGAACTGTGGTTAAGTGGTGAATGTGTGCTCAGTACAAAAATACTCAAATTAAAATGTCTTTTAAAACACTTCCCTGAAAAGCAGAATATATTTGAACATTGGATATTCTGGTTATTAAGATGGTGTTTCTCAGGGTCAAGTGCATCCTTCTACTCTCTGCTTTGTGATGCTGACCCTGGGACCATGCAACCGCATTTCATCATTTCCAGCTGGATCCCTGTTTTCTTCCAATGGAGAGCCTAGAGGGTGACTGGGCGGTAGGTCAAGGAGGAGCAAGCAGAATTGTTTCCCTTCCTGTGAGCAGTACCTCAGCCATGCTTTATCACTCCAGCAGTGACAGTTGCCTTCAGTAGCTGAAGTTGATTCCAGTTTGTAGGTTTTCCAACACTCCCAGAATCCATTTCTGCACCACTAGCCCCTGCCAGGTGGAGTCCCCTCCTCAGAGCTCTGGGTCTCTCCTTTGAGCCTTAACTTGTGACAATTCCAACTTCATCCCTTTGTTTCCCCAGCCTGTGAGTGAGAGCTGTTTCCTGCAATGTTACCTTATAATACTCGTGTCCCCTTTTTGCCTTTTCAGTTCTCCAATATCTGGTAAACAATTCTTGACATTAAATGCTGTCTGTTAGACAACCTGGTATCATTTTTGTCCCCTGACTGATTCAGAAATTCGTGCCAGGAGTGGTCCCAGAAGCAAACTCCTAAAAATGGGATTTGGGGACGACTATGCTCATAAATTGACAATTTACCATGTCTAAGCTAAACGTATGACAACATGTCTTATTTTATGGCTTTGTTTATGGTTGCTATTGTTACCTAAAATAACATAAAGCTAACATATTTTTAGCATTCTGTAGTTTTCAAAGGGCTTTCATATGTGTTATTTTACTTAATCCTTGCTTCGTGTCTCTGAGGAACTTTAAAATGAGGAAACTCAACCTCTGAGATGCTTGGAATCACTGAGTTAGTAAGTGGGAAAGCCAAGGACTCAAATTCAGGTATTTTAATTCAACGCTTTTTCCTCTAAACCAAAGCTACCTTTTTGGAATGTTTTAAAAGTACCCATTGTTTCACTGAGAGCAAATTTTGTTTTAAATATTAAGACTTCTTCCAATGAGAGAATGCAATATCACTTGATGTGGTAAAGGGGAAAGATAATCTAATAAATTGGCTTTGTTTAGTCGTGTAGCTTCAGCCTCAGAAGGCTGTAATTATGTCTTATTCTGGAAGATAAATAATTTTTGACTTTTCTCATTTCAAAAGATATTCAATTTCAAAATCTCAGGAAGAAGGAGTATTTTCTGTATTGTTACAGTTTAAGCTGATCAGGCATTAGTAGTAAGGGTCTGTTCTTAATTACCCAACTCAAATTGAATAATCTCAGCATTGCCCCAGGTATCAAAATATCTCATCCTTCTTTCTCAGGGAAACAATGAGCTGCATTATGTGAAAGACACATTAAGCTCCAAACTTAAGTTTACTTTGACATAAATAGAGTGTACTTTTACAAATGTGTATGGATTATGTACATTTTTATGAGTTTGACCAAAAGGAGAACAGTGGGAATGGGGAGGTATTTCTAACATCTTGGCTCTCTTTCCAGCCTCTTGAGTCTTGCTAAAGCTTGGTAGGATTATTTTCTTACCAGTTAAACACTGGTATGGCCATGGCAGCAAGGAAGTCTAGAATTCATAACAAATCCATCTTGTTTTTTCAGATGCAAGTAATCAATTCTAATACTGTTTTGATTTCATTTAGTAAGAGATATTTTTATAAAGCTTTTGGAGGAAAAGTTAGTGGCATAATTTTAGGAAGTGCTTCAATTATATTTGAGAGTCAAAGCTATATTTAATTTTAGGTAATTACCATCAGCTTTTCTTAAGTTCTCTACCATCTTTTTTAAAAGAAGAATTGTATATGGTTAAGGTATATAACATAATGATTAATACATATCCCTAGTGAAATGATTCCTGCAGTCAAGCTAATTAACATTATCATCTCCTCACACGGTTTTGTGTGTGTGTGTGTGTGTGTGTGTGTGTGAGGTGAAAGCAACTGAAATCTACTCTTATCAGATTTCCAGTATTCAATGCAGTATCATTAACAGGATTCATCATGCTGCACATGAGGTCTCTAGACTTATTCATCCTACATAACTATAACTTTGTACCCTTTGACCAACATCTCTCCATTTCCCCTCTTTTCCATTTCTCCTCACCTTGGTAACCACCATTCTATTCTCTGCCTCTATGCATTCCACTTGTTTGGATTCCACATGTAAGTGAGATCATGCAGTTTTTTTTCTTTCTGCGTCTGGCTAATTTCACTTGGCATCACGTCCTCCAGGTTCATTCGTCTTGTTGCAAATGGCAGGATCTCCTTCTTTTTTAAAGCTGAGTAATATTCCATTGTGCATATATATATATATATACACCACAGTTTCTTTATTTATTCATCCATTGATGGATGGTTGTTCCCATATCTTAGCTATTGTGAATAATGCCAATGAAGATGGAGCACAGATACCTGTTCAAGGTACTGATTTCATTTCCTTCAAATATATGCTCAGAAGAAGGATTGCTGGCTTACATGTTAGTTCTGTTTTTAGTTTTTTGGGGAACTTCCATACTGTTTTCCATAATGCCTATACCAATTTACGTTTCCATCAACAGTATACAAGGGTTCTCTTTTCTCCACATTCTTGCCAACACTTGTCTTTTGTTGTTTTGATAATAACCATCCTAATAGGTGTGAAGCGATATCTCATTGTGGTTTTGATTTGCATTTTTCTGACCACTACTAGTAAGTATCTGTTTTTGCCACCAAGAATGCTATTGACACCTGCAGCCAGATTTGTTGCTGTGTGAGTGGAAATGCTCTTTCCCCTGCAGCCTAGCAAACTGCTTTTCTCATCGTTTCTGAAACATCATGCCCTTTCATAGGAATTGTCCAAAAAAAAAACTGACAGCTCTATAACACATATTGCAATTTAAGTTTTCTAAGCTAAATCGTCTCAATTTCCACCAAATTTTATATTCGTTTTTCTTACACTAAGAAAAGAAATTAAACCTTTGCTTTAGGTGTGATTTGAAGAAGTGCAGCCACTTTGGTGTTGTTATTCTTCCTTGGAATGTCACATGCACACCAACATCAATGTTTTTGTGTTATATTTTAAACTGTTAGGAGGCAGGAGCCTGTATTTCTGTTTATAATCTAACCTGCCATGTCGGAGATACTAGGCAACAGTTCAGTGTTTTGACTATGATCATGATTTTAAATAAATGAGAGAGCAGACTTGTATAGAATTTAACAGTTATTTGGACATAGGTGACCTTAGATCAAAATCTATAATTGACACCAGACATGGTTTGGAGCGAGAAGTTGAACATCCTTTCGGTCCATATATCACTAGTGAAAGAACCCCCAAAAAGAGAGACCACATAGTGAACCTTGCTTCTGAAATCATGGCCCACAGAACAGCAGCCTCAGCATCACCAGAAGCTTGTTAAAAATGCCGATCGTCGGGCCTCAGGTCAGATCTCCTGAGTCAGACTCTGCATTTACATGATCCTTAGGTGATTCGTGTACCCTGCAAAATTTGGGAGGCACTGATGAAGCCTGGAAGCATTTTAGTGATATTTATAGTTTCCTACTATCAGCATCATGTAACCCTCCTTGGATTAAAACATAATCCCCTTGAACTATTATGCTACAGCACTAACAAAATTTCTCAAAATCTTATAACTTAAATCTTCATTTAAAATGTGATATAAAAATTAAAAAGAGACTTTCTTTGCCTGATGTACTAGTTTTCCTAACTATATTGTGAAGTATTAAGAAATAACGCTTTCTTGGAGCCAGCCCAGTGGCGTAGCGGTTGAGTTCATGTGCTCTGGTTCCATGGCCTTGGGTTCGCCGGTTTGGATCCCCAGCACAGACCTATGCACTGCTTATCAAGCCATGCTGTGGCAGCATCCCACATATAAAGTAGGGTGCAGATATTAGCTCAGGGCCAGTCTGCCTCAGCAAAAAGAGGAGGATTGGCAGCAGATGTTAGCTCAGGGGTACTCTTCCTCAAAGAGAACCCACTTTCTTATTAAAACTGATGTTTTTTCTAACCCTGGTGTATAGGAAATTAATATTCAATATACTATTTGTTATTCAGAGTCATGTGAGCCTAATGCTATAAGATTTATAGGGACTGTAAAGTCTTCTGTGTTCTTTCTTTGATACAATCTCAATTTTTTTTTGAATATTAGAGTATTTTTCTTTTTATCTGGTAAATATCTATTTTTTGTGGTGTTCTTGATAGATATTCAGCAAAACAGAGAGCCAATTTTTTGTGTGTGATTTTGTCCTGACTTGCCATTTATTTTAAAACACATCACGTTATAAAGTGATCTGTCGTTTGGTTTATTTTTGTTCCGATCTTTTTATTGTTGTTCTCATTTCTCACTGAGTATTTCCTTGCTTTTCCCCTTTGTATTTGTATTATCTGAGCTGAGGCCGTCTGGTACCAATTGTTGCAATTAGAGATTAGCTGCTTTTCTGCATTCTTTTCAGGACTTCTTCTTGGACTTGGGCACATTCTGTTCCTAGTTTGTCTCGGGAGAGGCTGATAAGGAAATTAAATTACTGCTGGGTACATACATACATTTCAGCGTCACTGTAAATTTCCTAAAAGTCTAAATATTCATATCCCGTTTATTTTGACAACCCTAAGACCAAGCCTTTCTTAATTTAACAATAAACGTACAGTGGAAATGTTTTTGGCTTGTTTGTTTTCTTATTTGAAGAATAAAGTCATCTTCCAAATACAAGAGCTAAGAAAAACACCATTGCATTATTTAGTAGAAAGAGACTAACTTGCGTTATTATTCTTTTCTGTATAACTTCCTGCTAATAATTGGGCTGCCACTTGATTTCCCAATGCATTAGCTTTGTCACATCCTGATAATCTCCACCAAGTGCTAGTTTCAGGTCCTTGGAAACTTCCCAACTAGAGACTGACCCAGGGTTTCACAGACAGTCCTGCCACCCAGCTGGGATGTAGACAATGGATTTAGGAAAGAATCTCGAATTAAAAGGTAAGTGGAATTCTAGCCAGAAAATTCCCCAGCAACAAGCAGTGGCCACTGTGGCAGGAAGAAAGGACGCTGAGTGGAAAATTGTAAAGAACACCCTTTCTCCCTGGGAGGGCAGAAGCCAAGAGCGTGTGTGTAAGGGACTTCTCAGGATAGAAAGAGCTGTCATGTTCCCCTGGAATTATTGGTATCATTCCTAGAATTTATGTTTGAACGATTTGTGAATTAACCCAAAACGTCTGAGAGATTCAAAGATGGTGTATAAAACATATTTTGTCAACCTACACACCTATTTAACTAGTCTGTTTCTTGGGTGTTTCAAATGACTGAAACTTGTATCATCATTATTTGTAAAGAGAGGTGAAGCGTGGAGTGGGGCAATGATGTGTTTGAGCCAGTTGTGTTTCAAGTCTGTTCTATTCCACCCACTCAATCTCTAGGTAGCTGAGAGAAGTAGAAAGGATTATCCTTCATGAAACTTCTGCCTCCTCTGGATCAGGACAGCTTGCAGTAAAATTCCTTTTACTAAAGAGGATCCATGTGTCCAAAAGAGCCAGTTGCAATAGTTGTGGCTTTATTCTACCAGTGAGCTACTCTAATTGCAAGGAACTGAAAGTTTTAACTAGTTGAGAAAAGGCTTAAAAATATCCTTGAGTTACAACACTTGTTTAGCAGCAGTAAAAGTGATCCAGCTTCTCTTATAGGGATTTTTACTTTGTATTTTGGTCTGAGTCTCTATACAATGTATTTCATTGTATTCAATGTATTGTATACAAATTGTATTTCTTTGATTCTAGGATATGTGTGTCCCCCACACACATATACACACATTTTAGTATCTCTAAAATCAGGAAACAGTTTACAGTTTATGGCATCTTGCAAGTGTTGTTGGCAGCAGCCAGGACATAATTGCCATTCTTTGCATGTGTGAACATGGTTGTTATTTCTAGTTGCATGACTAGACAACCATAACTTCTTGACATTTAAGACAGCCATTTAAGGACCATTTGAGAAAGGAAGATGAGGTTATTGTCTGACCACGTTCTGTTGACACCTTCTGGAAAAATCATGAAAGCTCAAGCATGAACACTTGCCAAATGATGGTTGGCAGCTACGATAGTGGAGCACCTTTTAAGAAATGATACTCTTTTAGGAAATGCATAGTTATCAAAGACTGAATTGAAAAGTGATGTGAAAGGGTTGGACTCTGAGTATAAAGATGTTTTAGGAGTACCTTAAGCAAAATATTTAGCTCAGATTTCCCCTTTAATGCATACGAATGATATGTACTAAAAATCTGTCTACCTAAATCTAAAAGAGCCATTTCAAGAAGTATAAAATAAAAAATAAGGGGTAAGAAAGTCTTGTATCACCATTTAATTGGCAGTATTTTTGTGTTTTTTTTAGTAGTACATAAAAAACAATGTGCTGTACTGTTAATGGCCTTTTAAGTCCATAAAATTCAGTAGTTAGAAAGAGGCAGATAATACCTTGGTGAGTATGTGTGCATGTGTAAAGATGATTGCTTAACTGCGCTGAACCTATATGCAGAAGTAGTCAGCATTTCTAATTATGCTTAGTATTCTTCAGTTTTTTATTTTTGAAGATAATCTTCATTTCTCTTTCAGGAGAGCCCTGATTCTCTCCCACAGAGATAATTTCAAGAAGTGATTCTCTCTGCTTTCTCTGTAATAGCCCGTACCTCAGACTACCCATGTGTTTGATATCTCATTGTCTGAGCTTCCTTGCTCTCCTAATTCAGATTCTTTGGTTGCAAGTAACAGAAATCACTATAGAAGAGCACAGAACGCAGGGCCTGAGATGCAGCTGAGTCTGAGAAATTGAGTAGAGTAACGACCCAGAATTCTCTGCTCCACTTGCAAGTGACAGAGTTTTAACTAGTTTGGAAATGTTCAGCAGCCATCCTTGAGTTAAAATGTTTGTTTTAGCAGAAGTAAGAGTGATCATTTTGTCTGAATTTTATGGAAGTTATAAGCTACGTGACCCTCGTATGTATCAAATAGGAACATTTCATTAGAATTTATGAATCAGCAAGAGTCAAGAATGCAGGAAATAAAGAAAGTGAAGCCAAGTATCTGTTGGTCCATCCTAGGTCCACTTATATACTTTCAGCCCGAGAGTGGGGGGATCTATGATACTGTCTGGCCTTGTAGTATGTGCAGAAAATGTAACAGCACAATTTATTTTAACAAAAAGGTAGAAACTCTTGATGTCACAAGTAGGTTGCCTTGCACTGGCTGTGCAAGGGCCGTGTGAGGCCACCGGGGACTCTGGTAAGTAAACGATATCTATAAATTACTAATTACTCTACATTATTTTTCTTCTTTGTTTTCTCTTACACAGACGACCAAAGCCTTCCTTTAAGTCTAAATAACAGAGTATCCCTTGATAAGTGGAAAGATCTCTGAAGATTCCCTTTTTTGCTGCTGTGTTACTCTCAGTGATTTATAGCAACTAAATGAGGAATCAACCCAGGAGTGATATGCTTGTGTGAATTCTCCTCTTCTTTATTATCCTTTTCTCTATCCTACTTTTCTGTTTAGATAGAAAATGAGTAAGCAAATGTAAGGAGTTTTTTTTTACATAAAAGTAAAACAACTCTGCAGGTTGTTTCATTAAATTTGCGGGTCCGCTAAAGATATACTAGCCAGGAATCTTAAATTGGCCTTTCCTTATTTCTAGTGCTGTAATGGTGAGTTATCTCATTCAGTCAATCAACCAACCAATATTTATTGAGGGCCTATGATGTGCCAGGCACTGGAGCTAGAGCAGTGAACAAGATAGACATGTCCCCGTCTATCTATCCGATAGATAGGGGAAATAGACTATCTGATCAATAACTGCTATCAAATACAGTAAGCTGTACTTCTCAAATAATAACTGCTCCTGGAACCTGTAAAAGGAATATGTAACCAAACCTAAAAGGCCAGGAAGGCCTCCCCCAAAAGAAGGAACATTTAAATTGAGAACTGAGTAAAAGTGAGCCAGGAGTGTGGAATAAGAGTCTTCCAGGCAAAGCGAACAGCGTGTGCAAATGTCCAAAGAGGGAGGGAGCATCGTACTTTTGAGGAAGTAAGAAATGATCCATGAATTAGATCAAAAAGTGCTCATTCCAGATTTTCCAGGGATTGGAAAGGTCTTCCAGGGAGTTTGGACCAGATCCCAAGGCCAAAGGGAAGCCAGTATAGGGTTTCCAGCATGGCTGAAGTTCAGAGAATAGGTTGGATAGGGAAATAGTTTAGACATGAGGGAGTAAGATCATTTAAGTTATTGTGGTGGCCCAGAAGAGAGATACTGTCGGCCTGGACTAGGGTAGTGGTAGTGGAGTTATAAGTGGATGAATTTGAATGAGAATCAACTGTGGGCATGAGGGAAAAGGAAGAGTCAAGAACGGCTTTCAGGGTTGTAGTGGTAGCAGCTGGATCATTAATGGAACCAGTCACTGGGTTTTAGAAGTGGGGGCAAAAACACCAAAGAAAATAATTACTCATTTACATCCTTGTTTGTGCAAAAAATCGTACTAAAATGTGTTACCAAAATCTCTTCAGTATAAGAAGAGAAAATAAAATAAATAGATGAAAAAACATGATGATTGAAGGATGAGATAGAGTCAGGAATAAGACTAGCACATCACTGAAGTCTGACCTCCTTTGTGGAGAAGGGCCATACATTTGACGCTGAGTGTTTCAGCAGCCCAAGAGAGGAGGCAAACGTGATTCATAGTGTTCATAAGTGAAATGAAACCAGTTGCTTGGAGAAGCCCCATCCTGCCTTATATTGAGACTAAAGAGAAATTTCTCCAATAAGTCTTTCTAGAAAGACACGGTATAATGTCACAAACAACACCCTCTTTGGAAACACAGTGAGAACCTTCATCAGCTCTTTCCTGTACAGTCTCTCAACATGGATGGGTGCATCTGCCATGGCAAAATTAATTGAAAGTCAATTCTGTGAAAGAAAGGAGTGTTTGCATCAGATTCGACCTCACGTGGTCCAGATTGTCACTTTCTGCTGGCCTGCCATCAATCCCTGGGTGGGATGTCGAGTATCTTTTCCTTACCTTGTGTCTGTGAGGTCCCTGAACGTTCATAAAGAAGAATGGGTATGCCTATATTGTGTGTATTTTTTTAAATGTCAAAATCGGAAAGAACCTGATTTCCTCACTGTTTCTGAGGAAGAGGTGTAGCTTTGGGAGAATTCTCCATAAGTATATCTTCTGTCAGCCAAATTTTTTAAAGATATTGCTGGATCAATAGCTAGTTTAAGGTTATATTCCTGGAGAAGGGCATGGAGGACAGCTGCTCTCTTTTGTCAGGAAGTGCTAAGCCGTGTGCTTTTTCAGCCAACCTGGGGGTAGAGTTAATATCCTGTGGTGGAAGTTGGGGTGTTTAGCAATGAGATGTGCTTCAGTGGAAGGGTACCCGGTTTTGCTTAGCTGTGAGTCATAGGAATAGTCCCAGGCAACCCAAGATCCTCCCCAGAAAGTCATTTTGAGTCCATTATAACACAGATGAGAAATGGAGGTCCCAGAGTTCCCTGTTTTAAGGTACAACTTTAATCTTTATCTCAGAAAAATTTTAAAGCAGCTGTAACCAAATGCCCACTTTGGTCATAAAAAATGAAAATCTCAGCAAATAGAGTTTCCATAGAACATCAAGCTTTGAGCAGTGTCATTCCCAGTATAGGCTGAAAAAACATATAATGCCATTTTTTTAAGGTTTTCATTAAAATTTTTACCAATATCCCAGGTTTTTAAGCCTAGGGATAGTAAATCTGTATTATTCTTTTTATTACCAAACAAGAATATTGGTAGTTCTGAAATGCGGTATTATTAGTTAGTATGATATTGCTAGTTAGTATGATATTGTTAGTATGTTATATTAACATACTAACATGTTATATTATGTTATAATATGTTATAATATGTATAATATGTTATAATATGTTATATTAACATGTTAGTATGTTATATTAACATAGTATGTATATTAGTTGGTATGTTATATATAGTAATATTGTTAGTATGATAGCTGAATCTGTAGATCGCTAGCATTACGTTGGGTTTGAACTTGTTTGGACAAGAGGCTCGGCTCTGCTGTATGATCATCTACTAAGAGTGAGGGACAGGGCTCTGGGGGTCAGGAGAATATGCTTTGAAATCAGATTTCCTGGGTTTGAATCTCTGCTCATCTATTAGATCTTGACAAATTGCAAACTCTTTGTGCCGTAGTTTCCTCAGCCATAAATTGAATGTAATAATATTATATACTCCATGGGTATATTATGAGGATTAAGTCAGATCATCCATGTAAGAGATCCTTAGGATAGTCTTGGGTGCAGACAATGCTCAGCAGGCATTGGCTGCTGCTACTGGTCTTATTTAAACTATATGTACTAACACGGTCCATCCACGGGGCTGTAGGACACGGGGCAGGCCAGACAAATGGGTATAACTCAGCCCAACTCCACTAGTGAGCAGCCATCATGAGGACTCCTGTTCTCCTGTCAGTAGTAAAGGAGTTATCTTCATATTTGAAGTCCTGCTTATTCACTCAGGTATAGTAAGTGGCTACTGTAAACATTCAGATGGACCTTCTATTAGTTTAAGATGCTTATTAGCTGGCACCTGTATTTTACATTGACAAGCAAATGATTATTTGCATTTTTTTAAAAGAAGAATCTGATAAGTAGATCAGTTAAAGGAGACGCCATGTGAGACTACGGACAATCAGAAAGCAGAACTAGGGCTGGAGGAAAGGAGAAGATATGATTTGATGGGTACAAAGCAAAAAGAATTTCAGGCCCCTCCCAGCTTCAAGGCATGCAATTATAAAATTCATTCATCCAAAAGCTGGTATGCCTACCTTGGGTATACAGGAAAGGAATGAAACATGAACAGGTGCAAGGAAAGTGAAGGACTTGTGGTCTGAAATCTCCCAGGAATTCTTAATACCTATTTTAGGAGTTGCCAACTCAAATGATGACAGGGACCAGACAGGTAATGTAAAGAAAGAGGCTGGGCAGATGTAAGATGGTAAATGGCAAGTGACACTCAGAGTCAATGTTGGAGAGTAATAGAGAGTGGTGGTTACTGTAGAGAACTGGAGATTACACACTCCTTTTAAAAGGTAGCAGTTAGTACTCTGATCCAACTATCACTGTGAGGGAAGGTAGACGGAGTATGGCCGTGTCTTCCAAGTTGTCAGGAAAAACAAGAAACAGTCTTTTAAATTTTTCAATATCTCTATTTTAAAATATTAACAAACAGGGGCCAGCCCTGTGGCCGAGTGGTTACATTCGCATGCTCTGCTTTGGCGGCCCAGGGTTTCACTGGTTTGGATCCTGGGCATGGACATGGCACCACTCGTCAGGCCCGCACTGAGGCAGCATCCCACATGCCACAGCTAGAAGGACTCACAACTAAATATACAACTACGAACTGGGGGGATTTAGAGAGAAAAAGCAGAAAAAAAGAAGATTGGCAACAATTATTGGCTCAGGTGCCAATCTTTAAAAAAAAATAAAAAATAATAACCAATTGAAATATAAGACATTGTATGGGTCAATGTTATAGGTCAGAGAAAACATACCCATATGCCCAATTGAGTGTGATTTCCTGAACATGTAGTTCACCCAGTAAATATTGGATGTGAATTATATACTGTTAACTAAAATCCTTTCCAAAATTTTTCAGTCAATAATAAATCCTATTGTTCAGGTATTCCCAAAGAATTTTGAGAAATGACTAAAGAGGACCCAGCATATTCCATGAAGATAAATGACCTAGGAGACTTCATAAACAACATGGGGCTTTCTGTCTTGACGATTTGGATCAGAGATCATCAAACTATTACCCTTTGACCACATTTGGCCTACAACCAGTTTGACTGAAACTTAACCACACCCATTCATTAGCATATTGACTCTGGCTGCTTTCCCATGGCAATGGCAGAATTGAGTAGTTGCTAACAGACCCTTTGGCCCACAAAGCATAAAACATGTTATCAGACCCCGTACAGAAAAAGTTGGCCAACTCCTGATCTAAATAAACACGTCAACCAAAAATGATTATATAATTTGAAAAGTACTATAACAGAAGTGAGTATTATGAATTCCTGTGCGTGTGTATAAAGTGCTGGGAGAGCCTGATGGAGGGAGGGGCTGTTACTTCTGGGAGGCAGTGTGGAAGGCTTTACTGAAAAGGTAATATTTAACTTAAGTCTTGAAGGACAAGGCAGAGTTCCCCAGGTGGAGAAGGGAGAACTCTCAGGCGTGACATGTTTGGATCGCAGCTGATGATTTAAGCTTGTGGAAGAGAGGAGGCAAAGAGGGCTTCACACCCTCAGGAATAAGTCAGGGAAGCAAGAAAGGATTTTGCTCACCTCCCTTTCAGCTCTAGGAATCTCTAGGGCCATATTTAAGTTTATTTAAAGAATAGCTCCTTTGACTCAACTTTAATAGTTGAAAAATAACAAAACACAGCTAATCAATGTGTGAACTACCAAGTAAAGATGGACAATGAAAATGGTCCGTATGAAAGATGTCTGAGCACACCAATCCAGTATTTTTTCTCAGGAAGTGATGTTGAAAACAGTGCCCGTTTGATTTTTGGCTTTGGGAGGTATTAGAATCCCATCTGTCAAAGGACTGTGGCTTTGTTCTTCCTAAGAATAGTTTGCAAAGAGTTTATTCCATGTGTAGTGGTGCTGTGTGCTTTATATTTATTTTAATATCCAGCAGTAATGTATACATGGTAAGTGCTTAGTAAATACTTACTGAATTAATAAATAAGCTCTTCAAAATAATTTATATTTATTTAATTCCTACTCATTCAAGATTTATCTTGAAACATTCCGGAATTATCATTCACTAAGAGGTCCAGAGATGATTGCACTTGAAGTATTTGGAACCATCTGGAGGCTCATTGTGCTCTTTGGAAAGTTACGTCCCAGAAAGTACTTGCCACGTTCTTCCATGTTCTTCCTCGTACGTTTTTGTTCAGCCCTAAGGAAGGCAGTGGTGTGCTGGGTGAGCCCAAGCATGACATTCTGATTGAGCATGACGTTTTCTTAAGTTTCTTTGAAGGCCATCCAAGCATTTAATCAATATATTAGGTAGGGTAATGCTAACTGTTGCAGCAAAGAAACCCAAAATGCAAATAAGAGATCAGTTTTCAGCATTAAATCTCACACTACATTCCTTTAGATGACGTCATGTCTTTGTGAAGCTGGTTTTTCAGAAATTGTGATTTTAAAAAGCAAGTATTGTGCAAAAATCAGTGTTGAATAGGAAATGAGGTTGTGGTATTTGAGAAGTTGGGCAAAGCTCAACAGATGGACAAACTTCCTTAGTTAATTATGATTATATAAGAGTAAGAATATTTCTCTTTCAACTTATATTTTTTCAAATGGCTACCAGATCATTAGGACATACATATTTAAGGGTTTTGAACCTAACTACTTTTAAGTGGAATCATTAGATATTTCTTTTGGCATAGGAGTACTGTGAAAAGATTACTTAGACATACTGGCACCATGAACAGGGGAAGTTTGAGAACCTCAGCCCTGGGGCATTCTTGTGTGCAGAATGCATGGTTAAAGCTGGGTTGTAGGTACATCCATTCCCAAGCTTATGACAAAAGAAAGGATAGTATGAGAAAGGCAAATCCACTCTCTTGAAGGTCCCCACCCCTCTCATATCACTAACTCATACTCTATTAGTGAGATTTTAAACACTCAAAAGTAATGGCATCTGTAGCTAGGAAATGTAATGTAGCTAGCCAATCATGGTCCAGGCAGCTACAGACAAGGGGAGAATGAATTTTGGTGGACAGCTGGGTCTCTGTACTGTTCACTCCTCTAGCTATATATGGAACACTCCCCCCTTTCCCAGAGGAGAAAACCAAAAGTCCCCAACCAGTTACTGCATCAAGCTGAAATCCAGGATCTCTGGTGATGCCCAATTCTTTCCAGCAGGTCTGAAGTTGGCTCCAACTGGTCTGGGTATCTATATAATAAAAGACAAGTTATCTACATCCCCCATTCCCCCCACCCCCCGCCACACACAACACATACATACAAACTCAATAGTAATGCAAGGATGGTATAACAGCGTTAAAAAACCTGCCATTTAGCTAAAGAAAGGATTGGTCCATAGCAATAGTGCAATTCTGCTGCACAGGCCTTGGGAATATGCTTTGACCTGGTGATGGGGAGGTTGGCAAGAGGAGTTTCTTGATTGCTTTGTTTCTGCTTTCTGGGTAAAAGTTTCTTGCCCAGGATTTTCTGTGCCCTCTGGCTCCATCCATTGACAGGTCCTTTCTTGCCCTTCTCCTCCATTGTTTTATCTGAGAGAAACATTGGAACATCTGTTTCACAATCCAGTTTCTGCTGGTGTCTCTATAGGGGAATGAGAGTCCATTTAGGGCTTGAATAGCCACAGGTTTTTTTCAGACTAGTCCTATGGTTTCTTTGGCAATATGACTTCCTCAGAATCATAATAGGCTTCTCATCTATTTGTATCCAATCACTTTCTTGTGCCAGTAACTACACCCAATGTCCTTTGCTAGCTATATTTCCCCTACTTTAATCATGTCTCTTTCCTTGCTCTAACCATGTCTCTCTTTCACATTAATGATGTCTCTTCTGAGCCACTTAGAACATTAGACTTTGAAGAGAAGGCAACATCTGTATCACCTTTTCTAATCACATAAGTCCAGTACTCAGCTGCTGGACTACCTTCATTCCTTCATATCTCTGCTTGCAAACTAGTAACTTCTTGTCTGAGCTCATCACTTTCTTGTAACATCTCATGAAAAGTAGCAAGGAGCAGCCAACACAGACTAATATTCTGGCTCTTTTAAACCATTCCTCTTATAAGTACAGGCTTAGTGTTTGTGGATCCGTGTATTCAACCATGTCATTTAGGATTTTTTTTCATCTCACTCATTTACCATCCGTGATGTTGATTTACTTTTAAGGTTGCTTCCCCACATGGCTATGCGAGAGGCCCACTTCCTATGGCTTTCTCTAGAACTTTCTAAAAAGCCAATAACAAACATTATCTCATATCTTATTGGCCACAGTATGTCAGTCTTGACCCAATCAATACCAAGAATAACTTGTGAATAATTGGATACACCCCACCCCTGTAGTAGAGGTGAATTCTTCAAACTATGTAACCAATGTTCAATCAGGGAGGAGTGGGATGAATGTTAAGAACCTAAGTACATTACGCTGTCCACTGCAAATGAGACTTGAGAGGGGTGCAGGAGTCCTAGAAGAGTCAGGGTAATGGGCTAAATGGACTTTCAAAGTCTTCCCCAGCCCCAGACCTCTGATTATTTAGCAATGAAATTTGTAGAAAGCTAGAGAATATAAATAACTATAGTTAAGCTTTCCTTTTTATTTTGAATGTGTTCGGTGCCCCCCTCTCAAAATCAGTGCCCCAAGCTCCTTCCAATAATCTTGGCAGGCAAGGATATTAAACTGATGAATAGAAGTCAAACTTTATTTTGCTGCCCATTTTTACCATATGAGTTAATCAGTGGCCTCTGGTGATGTTAGCAGTTGTGGATGGTACCCTTTATTTTTCTGGTTCCCAAGTTTTCTTTAATGGTCTTTATTATGTTTTTAATGAAACAGTACACTTAGCAAATTAATAGATATTTGTTCCTGTACTGGGAATTTTTTGGAATGTATGTGAGAGTCCCTCTTCATGACCTTTACAGGCGTAATAGACTTAGGGATTCAAGTCAACTGTTACAGAATTTATTTTGCCTTTGAAAGAAACTTTTCTAAGTATTTCTCCCAGATTATCTGTCTTGCTCCCTGTGACCGTGTTAAACATATCCACTGAAATGCAGCTTTGTCTGACCTACAGACAACTTTAGATTGAGATACTTGCTTTCTTTTTTCCATTTGATTGATTTTCCTGATTTGTGGACCATCGGTTTTATTTGCCTCCTGTTTGTCATCAGCCTAGCTGCAGCTGTCTGTGGTCCATGTACAAACTGGGCACCCTCCCACTGGGTCACCTTTGTCTATGTTCCTTATGTATTTTCCAAATAAATGAATCTTTTCAGATTTCTCTTTTGAAATTATATTTGAAACAAATAACTATATTTGGTTAATATAGTAAAAAACCAAATGATTTTAATGGGAATCTTGGTATTAATGACTTGCATGTTGGACTTTGTTGTTTAGCTTTTAGTAACTGATAAAAATCTTTGATTGAGTAAGATCATATAGTTTACTATTAGCTTCCACATATAGATTTAAATGAGAAAAATCAAAAGTTAAGTAAAGCCATAAAAAGATTGAACATTCTATGATTGTTGAATGATTGAGACAGCTGGGGTTTAGGGTCAGAAGCCTCATAAAATACATGTCTATTCTCTTCTAGA
This sequence comes from Equus przewalskii, assembly GCF_037783145.1. NCBI lineage: Eukaryota > Metazoa > Chordata > Mammalia > Perissodactyla > Equidae > Equus > Equus przewalskii. Next base: position 59,504,210 of record NC_091845.1, on the reverse strand, counting down.
CAAATATACTCTACCCAGATGCACATTGTATTCTTAAATGAATAAGCAGATGAATAAGAAATTTAAAGAAAGATGAGTTTTAATCGGGGCATCAGAAATGAGAAGGAGGTAATCAGTGGAGAAGAGAAGAGATTTTGACATTTGGCTAGCTCTTTCGTGTATTCACTCAACAAATACTTGTTATTTCCCTGAAAGGGTATGCCACTGGGCAGTTGGTATTCACTGGAGAGCAAATCAGACAAGCTCCTGTTCTCATGAGAAGTGATCTAATGGGAAGACAGAGAAAAAGCAAATAAAGACCACAAAATACAATTAGAGCGTGTACTAAGTGCTATGAAAGGAAAGAACTAGGTTATATGAGAGGATAACAAGAGCAAAAATTCACGTTCGATTGGGTCAGCAGAAAAGATCCCTCTGAGGAAGGGACATTTAAGCAATATTGCTAAAGCCTGATATTTAAAAACAAGGGGAAAAGAAGACAGTAAATTTAATACTCCAAAACTGAGACCGAATCTCCATAGTTGTGAGTGGATTAGGGAAAGTTCACTCCTTTCATCTTTGAAATTGTCAATGTGGAACTTCTCAATCAGCAACTTTCTGTAGCTCTATGTGCACATACTTCAAAAAAGTCTAAGTGCTGTAGGTGTTCGATAAATACTTGTTGACTTGAATTGAACTTTGATTCTCTCCAAACTTTGATTAAGAACCTCTGTGCATGCCAACACAGAGAGCTCAGCACCACCGCTCTGGAAAACATCTTGATTTGGTTTTTAAACAGATGGCTTTTGCATTCAGTTTTGAGGTGACTTGTCCAGGAAGGAAACCCAGATTTTGAGGGAAATACCCTTCTCAGTGAGGTTCCCAGAACTCCAGTAAGAAATGAGCTATATATAAATGGTTTCATTCTCAGTAGATTCACTGCCGTTTGAAAATGTAGTTGAGTACATAGATTTTTATTATAATTTTTTGCTGCTCTGGCGTATGTGATATATTGAAGCATTGGATCCGTTGCCTTTTTTTCATTAAAAACATCATAAAACATTTAGGGGTCTGTGCAGAAATTGCTGTGACCTCTATTTATAATTGAAGAAAGTAATGTTTCCTTTAAAATATTACTGGAGAGCAGTATTCCTGGCCACGAGACCCCGAAGTCTGCTAACCAGATTTGTGCAGATTTCCATTCTCTTGTGTGCAATTACTAAACTGACGGGAAAGAAGACCATCAGAAAGGGAAAGAAAGCTGGTAAGTAAGGTGATTTGAAACAAGCTTCTAGGAGCTAGGTTTTATGTTTTGTTTTCGTATTTTTTGTTGTTGTTGTTCCGGTGAAAGCAACTTCTCATTTGTAAGCATGGTGCCTTTCTATATCTCTTAAAACAAAGGACGAGGCCTTCAATCAGCTAGATCCTCTCTGTGCCACTGCGTCTCCAACCTTAGCGTGCACGCGAATCCCCTGGGGTTCTGATTCAGTAGGTCTGGAGAGGGGAAGGAAGACTCTGCATTTCCAACCAGGTCATTCAGTGCTCTGTCCCCAGACCACACTTCAAATAGCAAAGCCCTAAGAGATAATTTGCATCTCTGAAAGGTAAACTACATCATTGGTCATTCGAACGCTAGCTTTGTGTTTACAACCTGGCTAGTTTTCTCCATGTCCTGGGACAGTGTCTTGGACAACTTGCCAAGATCGCTCAGTTGAGTTACTTAGCCGTTGCTTCTTTCATCTGAGAATTAGTCTTAAAGACAACTCAAAGGGAAGGCAAACCTTTAGTCGTCTTTGATTCCCTCTCCTTTACACACACCACATTCAGTGCGTCTACATGTCCTTTCAGCTGAACCTTCAAAATACACCAGTATCCATCCTGTTGTCTCCACCTCCGCCACACCTTCCAGTCAGATCCACCAACTGCTCTCACCTGGGCTCTAAGAGAGTCCCCTAACTCATCTCCCTGCTTCTGGCCCTACAGCAAGCTAGGTGATCTTTGAAGAGTGTAAATCAAAGTATGTCACTCACTGCTTAAATCCTCCAACAGCTTCCCATGGACTCAGAATAAAACCCAAATCATGACCATGGCATACAAGAGCGACCTGATCTAACCCCACAAATATCCCTCACCTTGTCTCAGGCCCCTCTGCCCGTTGAACCTCACTCCAGCCCACAGCCTTCTATCTACTCCATGAACACAGCACTCCAACCTTCCTACCTCTGAGCTTTGCACTGGCACTTCTCTCTATCTGAAAGCCTTTTCCTATGGCACCAGTGCCTTCTGGTTCTTCAGGTTACCTCCTCCGAGTGGCAGTCCCTCAAGGCCCTACTTAAAAGTGCCGTGCCCCATTTCTCTGTACTTCATTTGCCTGCTTTACTTTATTTTTATCCCTTATCTCTGTCTAAAAGTATCCTTTTTTTGTATCTCTGTTAACTTGTTTATTTTCTGGCTCACCACCACGTGGAATGTAAGCGCCTGGAGGGTCTGGCATTTCTTAGGTGGCTGGGGTGGTGGTGAGGGTGATGGAGGAAAGAGAGAGGGGAGGAAGGGAAACAATTTTAATACTTTTGATCAAAACTTTCCCCACTTTTCGGTTTGATACTGAGTACTGTTAGAAATGATCCTTCTCTCGTGTTCTAGGAAAGAGAAACAGGAATTACCATGTATAATTTAAAGATTTAAAAATATATTTTTACAAAGGGTTTTTCATTTCTATGCTGAGTTTTAGTAACATCATTAACTTTTATTTCCAGAAACTCAAACGAGTTGAAAAAAAGGCACCATTTGGGGAAATTTACATAGAATGAGACTCCTAATGAAGTTTCTCCACTGTGGATAATGCATTTGTGCTGACAGAGCGCTAGGCCTGCTGTGTGCAGACACAGAGCAAACATTTGCTAAATGGTCAACCCAGGCTGGGATAGTCTGTGGCCATGGGGCAAAATGAAGGGCGCTGGCTCACTTTTCTGTTTAATCCCTGCCCTTGGCCTTAGCAGAGTGCTCTAAGCAGCTGACAACCCAAGACCAAGAGAGCTGGAATCACCCACCCAGAGTAACCGAGTCCATGTCTGTTGGTTCAGAGAATGTGCACTTTGGAGTCTAGCAAGTCAACATTCAAATCTGGGCTCAATGCTTCTTAGTCATATGACTGAGAAAGTTCCGGAACCTTTCCGAGCCTCCCCATTCTCACCTGTAACATGAAAATAAGGATCTGTTGTGGTGAGGTTTAAAGCCATTTATGTAAAATACCTAGGCTCATATTTCTGGGGACTGTGTAATTCCAAGAGGCAGCCTTTATTTTGCAATCCATGTAAATAGCATGACCATTTACATTTTATCTATGTAAATGGTTCGTAGGCACAGCAATGTAGGGATATAATTTACATGGGATGCGATATAAATGATTGCGCTGGAGTTACACAGGGAGGCAGGCCCTGGTGAACTAGGCACCCAGAGCAATCCTCCCATTGAAAGTAGCTAAATATGCCTGGAGAGCTCTAAGTCAATCACTGAAAAAACAATAAGGGGCTACAAGAAATTTTAAGAGAGAATTAGTAAAAAATATATATATCAAATTAAAAATTCTAATAATTAAAAATAAAAACTCGATGGATGAGGTAATCAGCAGAGTGGAACCTGCTGAAGAGAGAATCAGTTAACTAGAAGCTAGATAGTAAGAAATTACATAATTAGCTGAGGAAGGCAAAATGATGGAATACAAAACAAATTAAAAGACATGGATGACAGGATGAGAATGTCAAATGTGGGTTCTAGTGAGGAAGAAGCAATATTTGAGGGGAAAAAATAGTGTTTAATCCATCACATGAATCTAGTGAATTAGAAGTTGGTGTTTTGGTAAAAAAAACTTTCCTCTGCTTTTAGCATTGCACTGGATGTAGTCCATGCTGTTTTATTTGTTGTAGGGAATAAACTGTTAAAACAGCAGACAAGTTTAGTGAAAAAGGATTATACCGATTATTCCACATTTTTTAATCAAATTTGTTCCTGTGTGTAAATATTAGAACCTATGATTTCTATTTTTGAGTTTTCATACAAAGATGGATTTTTTAAAATCATCTTCCATATATGTTTTAAAGCCTCAGTACAGTGTGTCTTCTTGTGGAGAAATGGTTTCAGGTTTCTGAGCTTCCATTTGTTGAAAACAAAGTCTTGGAGTCCAAATAAATAACAGGCACTTTTAGAATCAAATTATGTAGGTTCTGTTTGTATTAAAATAACTTATCTCAAGACCAAAATGAAGTAGATGCACTAGCCCTAGTCTTTACATTTAAACTTACTGTCACCAGAGCTATGACTAATCCTTAGCATATAGTGGATATTTAATAAATACTTGTTGAATGACTGAACTAATGACTACTATAAATTAATTTCAAATCTCAGGAAGATTGATTAAAAGAAAAATATTTTAAATCAAAGCATGTTTTTACATCTGGTTGGATTTGCTATCTTTCTAAATTTTATGGTCATCGTTTTTGGTGTTAGTTACATACTCTTTTGGCGCAGAGTGATAGAGGGAGAAAGTGATTAGAAATTGTTTAGCAATACTTCCTGCCTATTCAAAATTGATTTTACACGGTTTTATTTCAGAAGTTCTCCTTTATATAGACTTTCATTCACTGAACCCTCTTCAGTCCCCATAACCAAATCTTTGGATTTGAAAACCCAACTTGGAACCTCTGTGGGAAGACCCTATTAAAGGCCTTGTTGAGACTTTACTACCCAAGAATGAAAAACTGCTGGCAAAAATGTTGTTCCCACCCAGGATGTGACTATGGCATTAGGAAGAACAGGCACATGACAGGCCTATTGAGTCTCTGATCTATTTTGTTCTTAGCTAGCTAGAGGAGCAAAACAACTGTGCCTTCAGTCGCACCAGTTTTTGCTGAGCACTTTCACTGTCTTGGAATGCCCTCCCCCACTAGAACCTACCAGAACCCTACTAATCTTTTAAGGCTCAGCTAAAGCATCACCTACAACATGCCACCTTCCCTGGATCCTTTCAGCTGAACTCCTATTAGAAAACATGTTGTGTTAGGTGAATAACACCTTCTGCAACTAACTTTGACAATTAAAGGTTAAAGAATTGTCCTAAGGTGGTGTGTTCCTGCACAACTCTTCCAGCAAGACTGAGCATGTTCTAATACTTTTTTATAAAATTTTGGCCAGATTAGAAATGTACCACTTTGTATCTTTTCTCCTTGCTTCCTTCCTCACTGCACTTTCTCTCTCTCTCCCTCTTGCTGCCCTGGGATTACGTCTCCTATTAAGCCTTAGCATATTTAAAAACAAAAAATAAGTAAGAGGGGGATTTGCTTTTCCTGCTCAAAATCAACACTGAACATTGTCACCTATTATAGTTACTGTTATAAATATCTTGATTTTCTTGAAGTAATTCTAAGAGGCCAGAGTCCTCTCTTACTCATCTTGTCTCCCACAGTGCCATCTTTGCATGTAGAAACTGCTTGATCTGGAAATTTTGAGTGATCAAATGGTCCATCTCTGCTTCCACCTCATGTAACATATCAATGTGTCCTAACAGACTTGGAAATATTTATCATGAATTCTTCCAAGTCTCTCTATTTATGTGAAATCAACTTCTTTGTTTTCAGAAAAGCAAGCCTAAAGGGAAAGTCAGTTGTGATCTTAGGACATGCACAGAAATTGGACCCAAAAGTTATACAAGGTGAGGTGCCTAAGGAATAGGCCAAGTTTCGAGAAAAGTTCACAAGCTTAGCGCCAAGGACAACAAGAACCAGTGAGGGCTCATGCCTTCCCCCTGAGCTCCTAATCATTTTGTGTTTAGCTTGAATCCTCACTCTTTAACATCAAGCTCTTCAGTAACTTGGCTCCTTCTGCAGATATCACACTAAAAATAATGGACTTTGGAAAATAATCTTGGCACAGCCTTGTTTCTTTTTAAACATTTTTGATCAGATGTAGGGTTTTATAGTCATACTGTTTGTGAAATGCCTTTTCTGTACATTTTATCATGGCAGTGTTTATGTTGCATGTCTAATTAGCTTCAACATACCAGATGAATTGTTTAAACCCGTCTGGCATGCTATAATTTTTCAAAGTTCTTCATCTGCTAAGAAAAATATATTTATAAAGGTTTCAGATTTCAAGAATCAAAAGTCTATGATGGATCCTATTCACCATAGGAAATATTTCAAGGGAGGTAGAGGGTAGAACCTGTTGCCAGGCTGGCCAGTGGGAGAGCAGACAAGGCCTAAAACTCTTTACAATTCTAATTTGAGAATGAGTGCCAAGATCAACACTTCTTCCCATTCCCACTCTCCACCCCTCCCCAAAATTCAGGGAAACAAACTTTGGAGCTGAGAAGTTGCTCACCATTACCAGCACTAGATGTATTTGGGACAGAGAAAGCCAGAGGAAATTGTGGGCTCCTGGGAGAAAGGATAGGATGTGGGATTAGGGGTGCAAAAGATGGTGAGGTTGGAGAAAGCAGAGGGATTGAAGCCAAGAAAGTAAAAAGCAGGGGTCTAATGGCTGTGACTCCATCAAGAGTCAAGTACTTGCCTGCTACCCATTCCTCAGTTTCATACATTCCTCCATCTTGACACACTACACTATCTTAACACATTACACCTTGTTGACACCCAATTTCAAAAAATCTTACAAGTGGAAGGGATCTTAGAGATGATCTAATCTCGTGTTCTCCTCTTCTCCCCAGAAAAGAGAAAAGTTTCAATCTCTTCCTGCTTTCAACCTCTACTTGACCCCAGGTAGCAAATACTTTCTGTATCAAGGCACTCCTAACCGTGGGACACAGTATCTTTGTTCCCTAAATAGCACCAATTGCAACTATAATTATAAACAATAATAACATATTTGTTTGGCAGTTTACCATTTCATGCTTTCATAAGTATTATTGCATTTGAACATTACAATAGCCCTATGAGATCTGATAGAAAGTTTTAGACTCGACAATTAAAAAAAACTCAGCATCCAAGAATTTTGTGACTTGCCTATATTAACTCATATAGTAATAGCAGGAGCTTTGTGCTGCGGATTGTGCAAAGGTGCTCTCCCTCAATTGTTCCATGTCATCCTCACAAAGGTACTATTAGTACTTTTATATCTTCATTTAAAAGATGATGAAATTAAAAACCAGGGGTGTAAAGTAATCTATCCAAGGACTCACAGGCAATAAGAAGTAGAAGGCTGAGGACTTATCTCAGGTTTGTCTGACTGATGTTCTAAGCGCCTGTGTTACAGGGTTTCATCAAATCTAAGGTGGTATCACTGTCAGACACATCGTGATTTTATGTACCACTCAGAAAGGAAAAATACTGGCAATTAAACCATGGCACTGTGCTTTCTTATCACTTAGAATTTTTGTTTATAACTTACTGAAAAACTTCTTTTAGACTTAATTTAGACTTAGTTTTTTCATATATCACTCTTAACCATACGTAAAAGGGAAAGTATAAGTGAAATGAATTGGTTAAGATGTTCCTAAATGTCTCCACACTTACAGACCGACTCATCTCAGTTACTTTTTGACTCAGAATCACCAATTATCTCCCCAAGGACATCATACTTTGTGTTGTCAAGAACATTGGTGATACAGCATATCTTAAAAGAGTGCTCTGCTGTCTTCATCAGGGTTTTTTCCAAGCCTCTGGTACCCACTCTGCAAGTTTTGAGGTGCACACATAGACAGTGGTGGCCACATCACAACAGCACCCCTGACGACAGGAATTGTGAGCAGAAATATTAAAAAGGGAACAAATACGTGGTTTAGAATCAATGGCCTGTGATTTGCTGCCTCCTTGGTTTAAGGCAGATCTGAGAATAAATCCTAAGTATCTATTATGTCTCTTAAGTTATCCAAAAATTTCACTCTAATCATAAAAGCCAGCCTTTCTTTTTTTAAATTACAGCTATTAGTTAAGATTTTGTTTTCTGTAACTACACTTAATTCACGGGGCTTTTTCTACACAGCACCTTTTTAAGGATTCAAAGAAAGGCATCATGAAGATATGATCAGGAGAGTCTGGGGCAAAGATATATACACACACAGTTCCAAATAAAAAGTTGATCAGCACTGATGGAAAAGAAACGTGTGTGAGTTGAGAGGAATGGGGAAAGGATTGGGGGAAAGATCATTTCCACTGAAACATCTAAGAAAAATGAGTACAAAATGTCATCAATGTGTTGATCCAGCTGTGAAGTTAATTAAATATTACAGCCCTGGTTGAACAAAAACAAAAACTGAGATTTCCTAGGGAGTACTGTTTTTGTTAAAAAAAGAAAAAGAGACATTTTACCATTATTTAAAAGAGCATTCCTTTCTTGCAGCAATTCCTGTAAATCCAGCTTTTTATTCCTTATTTTTATATTTTCTGTCTAGTTGCAAAGGTAGAGGAGTAAACCAGTTGTCTAAGATTTTGTTACCCAAACCTCTTTGGTCACCAATACTGTACAAATCATTAGTTTAGTAAAAACTGTTGCTCATAATGAAAATCAGGAGATCTGGTAACATCTGAACTGTTTTCTGAGCCAGTGAAGAAATATTAAATGATACTTAGTAGAATTTTAGAACTGTATATTATGAAACCTTTTAACAGGTCAGCAGTTCAAAAGTTCATCCGGGTTACATCAGACATAGTAATGTAGATGGAAATGGTGAAGATACGGGTTCTAGAGTCAGCCCACCTGTTTCAGTCCAGGTTTTGCTGCTTCTCACTTGGGTTACTTTCTTATCTTTTCTGTGCCTCTGTTCTTCAAGGGTAGTCTAAGTGCCTTCCTAACAGCTTTGTTGTAAGAATTAAATGAGCTAATACATGTAAAGTGCTGGCACATAGGAATCACTCAAAGGTATTAGCTAGTATGATAATGCAGTAATATATGTGGTTATTCTTTGCCAATATTTTATTTTATTTTTGTTTTATTTTGTTTCCTTGAAAACTTGATTCTATGCTCTTCCCTGTAACTGAAGACTTGATTCTATGCTCCTCCCTATAACAGAATATTCTACTTTAGGGGCAAAAGGAACCACTGTGAGATTCACATTAGACTAGAATTGAATGATTTCTTTTTAATTGGATTTATGCATTTGTTCAGTCATCATATCCATCGTAGAAGAAGCAGAGTGTAGCTAGGGAATGGATTCAACCTTAACCGTCACTGCCTTTCCCTGACTCTGAATCATAAAACCACCATCACATCTGAAGATTTCTTGCTGTTACACAGACTTCTTCTCCATAAGTGGATTATTACCCTATGACCTTTAAAGTTGCTGATACTATATGAAGATTAAAGTCTACTTTATGATGCTATTGTTTAAAAATAAGGTAATGAGAATTTGGGACAGGCGAGATAAAGATCCTTTGAAACCCATCATTTCCTTCCTTTTAGTAGTCTGTTTTATAGATCTGGAAACATGCTTCTCCCACTCCTCTAAGGCAGCACTGTCTGGCAAAACTTTCCATGTACCAACTGAGCACTCAAAATATAGCTAGTGCAACTGAAGAAATGAATTTTTTATTTTTATTGATTTTAATTAAATAGATGTACTTGGCTAGTGACTACCATAGTGGACAGCACAGTTCTAAAGCATTCTTCTTCACATCATTACTATTTTCTTGGGAATCACAGAAATAAGCCCACTTATCCAGACATTTGATTTTTAAGAAAAGTAAACATCCGTTTGCTAGCTGCAAAACCAGGGGTAATTGGAAAAGCCTAGAATGACAAATATTGGCCTATGCTGCAAATGATTCTTGGTGTTCAAACTGCTGTACTCAACACTTTGAGACTAGGTTGAGTCATGTTGGGACTCTCACCTAAACAACTGTGCATAAAATAAGACCGCATGGGGGCCTGGCCCTGTGGCTTATTGGTTGAGGTTGGCACACTCCACTTGAGTGGCCTGGGTTCACAGGTTTGGATCCCAGGTGCAGACCTACACCACTTGTCAGCTGTGCTGTGGCAGTGACCCACATACAAAATACAGGAAGATTGGCACAGATGTTGGCTCAGGGCTAATCTTCCTCAGCAAAAAAATAAGAATAATAAGAAGACGACTGCAAGGAAAGCCAGAAACACATTGATGTCAGTGAGAAGATATAGCTAAATGGTAGGGAGAAAAAAGAGCAAAGACTTTTTTAAAAGCAAGTACTGCATTGTCATTTTTTGGGGAACAGGCAGCAGTGTGTGATGCACAAATAAAAATGAAATAAAATTTTAAAGGTAGACCGTAGAACTGTAAGGGCTTATCTGTCTTGGGCCATTTACCGAGGGGAAAAGCTCAATTTAGGGCAAATTCCAGAGAATGTCACAGTATCATGGAGAACATTAATAATGTTGAAACTAACTCATCAAGAAAAAACTTATCTTTGAGAAATTCCTTTTGTAAAGACAGTAAAGTAAAAAATTTTAAATGTTTTATAAAAATTGTTTAAGAAAAGTCTTGGCATTTAGAAGGATAAGCAACATTCACATGTGGAAGCAGTCTTTACCTAAACCAACCTTCTTGGATTCAGTGATCTTCGTTTCTGGCTCCTCTTAGAATATGAGAGTAACATGCAGTCTAAAAACTGCAGAATATAAAGTATTTTTGGCCCACTGGTCCCTCAGCATGCCAGGAGAATAGACTGAACCTTGACAGGCATTTGTCAGTGACAGGAAGCTTTATCTAAAAGGCTTGTTGAAGGCTCTATTGAAGATAATAGGTGTTAATTGAACTGCATGATTGAGTCTTACCAAAAGTTGAGGTCAGAACACATGTGAATAAGCTGTTGTCTGTATATCTGTTTTTATAAAAAAAAGAAATTCCCTTAGTTTTCAATTAAGAGATGGTTGTATAAAAATTCATATGTGGTCCCTCTTTGAATGGGTTTATGGCTCATTGTGGAAACTTTGTGTTTAATCTTAATCAGGCCATGTATTTTATATTTTGGTAAACATAACCCATGGAGTGTGTTGGATTGGCTTATTTCATAAATAGCTGGATTTCTAGATGATTAGATTATTGTGTGAAAATATAATGCATGACTAATTACATGACAGTGATTGAAATGGCCGTAGTGAAATGGCCACAACAGAACTAACACAAAGCTGAATATAATACGTGCCTCATACGTCCAATCAGTAGTACATATAAAGGGCAATGTGCTGAACTGGGAAGAGAAGATGGCCTAATGGATGTGGTGGGACTGGACTTCAGTCCTGGGGGCGGGGAGAGTTCGGGGCTGACGAGAGAGGGCCTTGGAAGAACCTTCAAAGGCTTAGAAGTTGGGTTCAGGGAATATGAGGGGAGGGGTTGGTGGTGTCCTTAGAAGGTTGTTCACGGGGGAAGTAGAGGGATGTATATTCGGTGAGTTAAGTTGGGCTGAAATTGTTAATGGCATTGAATACCGATGTTGAGAGCACAAAAGAGCCAGCGATTTCATTGCACCTCAAAGGTTGAAAAAGAAAAAGTGTTAAGCAAGGAACAGCAGATGGATTTAGAACTGTGTTAATTACTGAGGTGCTCAAACACTGCTTTCAGATGAAGGTACATTAGACTCAGGCTTTCTAATGTAGACCAAAAGACCTATTCTTTTCTCCAAACACTGAATATTTCTACCATTTTGAAAGACTTTTCACTATGACCGAATAGTATTTACAAGAATGGGCTCATATAGCCAAAGAAAACAAGCTTTAAGAACTTAAAATTCAAGGAATTTTTAATGCAGCTGGAATGCTTATAATTTCTCATTTCTTACATAGGATATAGCTTGATATTGTAAGCTATGTTTTCTGTTTCAACAGTGAAATGAAACTTCAGTAAAGAATGTGATATCCGTCCCCTTCTCCTTACCTTTAAAAAGCTTGGTAATGATAAAATTCAGGAATACTGGGTCATGTTTACAATGGGGCTTTGGTTTTATTTTTGTTTGTTTGCTTATTTCGCAGTGATTTATAGAAGAAAACAGTGAAATCCGTTTGGTCAGATATGAAGAAAGCAAAGAAGTTTTAGTTTCAGTAGAAAATTTTTTCATTTTCCATGAGGATGTTGAAGTAAGAAGAGGTTTATAAATTGTAAACACATTCTTATTGAATTTGACTGTGATTCTGTATTTGCAGCAGAAATTAATACCTTACAGCAAGATTTACCAGACCTGTGAGTGCCTCTTGGCTGCAGCTTTGTTTATTGCCATTTAAATGACTGTGTAAAGAGAAGCCATATACTCGTGTTAAGGTCCTACTGGCATTTTTTAAAGAATGTTGACCAAAGAGTCCTGCCTTCTAATCCCCAATTACCCCTGTCTTTTCAGCCCTCAGCCATGATTGAGAGGCGGAACCATTTTGTAAGGCCCAAAGCAAGGGTTAGTTGAGGTTAAAAGAAGCCTCTGCTTTTGAAAGACTAGAACCCTCTGAAATAGCTATTGTCTACATAGAATTAAAGGTACTCAAAACATCCTTTTCACCTAAGATCAAATTTGAGATCTCATTCAGAGGAGGCTTGGTCAGGCAACTGAGGAGATAAAAGACTCTAGCAGAACACAAGTCAAGGAGGCTTTGTTTTGACTTCAGATGATATACCTTAGGGTTATAGGGAATTCCAGTCTTCAGGGAGCCACAAGCCTGCCTTTCAAGCAATTCACCAACATCTGGCATGGCCAAGAGTCAGGAGGTGATTGGAGACTGTCAGGGAATGCTCAAATTACAGTTGTGCATAGATGAAAGCAGACATATCCGTGAAGAAATTACTGAAAGTTAGCTGTTTATATCTTGACCCCAGGCTATGATACATCCTTTGAAAAGCAGCACCATAATTGAGATATTAAAAAAAAAAGGAAAGTTCTTCCATTTTCTAGGTTGAACATTGGTTCAAATAGAAGTGCTCATTCAGTCCCTATGTCTGGTTTGTTGTACCAAGGTGTACAGGATAATGCAAAGCAGATAAATATTCAACTTGCATTACTTCTTACTGTTTCTATTTAACCTTTAAGCCCAGTGATCTAATTAGCAATGTGAGTCCTCATTCTTGATAGATTTGAGCATGAGGGGACATTTAAAAACAATACTAGTTTCTAACAAAAGAATATCAAAGTGGATGTTCCAGATTATTTTGTTATTATAGTTATTATTAGTTATCTGTTGGGAAATTGTCAACATAGTTCATGTTTCTGTGTAGATCACTGTTTTTAACTGAGGCCACATATAAGCAAAAAAAGCATTAGTTTTAACTTAACTAAATTAGCATTAGAATTACTAATTAATGAGAATTCTGTACTCAAAAAATTTGTCTCTTTTATCATATGATCTTGTATAAGATATGATTCTTTAAGAGAGGGTTCAAAAACTGTGGGATGAAATCCATAGTACCAGGAAACTGATAAATGTTCTCAAAAGATATCTGCCTTTCCCTGGATAACTTTTGATGCTGACAAATACACATTCTGCCACTGTCTGAATTTAATATATTAGATGTGTAAGGGTGGTACAAAGAAAATCAACCCTAGGTTCCTTTGGCTTCCTTTTAGCTTACTCTTATATCTCTAGTGGTTTTCGAAGAATCACCTGACCTATTTGTACTGACCCAATTCATTCACTTCCCAGGTGGCCACTCATAGGTAGAATGATCTGCCAATTTCAGACACTCTTTGGAGGGGCAGCATCCATTGAAATCCTGCTGCCCATTGTCTGGGAGTAGCTAAAAGCCTTAGGACTATGACAGATTTATCCATTCATATGGAAAGTCAAAGGGCTGTCATTTCAATCCTGTGGTGGTAACTTCTTTCCACCATATCCTAATTTAGATATTTAGCGGTTTAATCATGCATGATTTCCTATACTTCTCTATTCAAAGTGAGACTTTTAAAAATAAACCATTATTTTCCTAATGGGGGAGCTTTCTATTTCCAGGAATCCTGAAGTGAGTTCTTTTTTAAGAGGTATAAAGCCAGTTTGACGAATCCAGATTTTTATAAAATGAAGCAGCTTCTACAGTAAATGAAGTGTCTCCCTCACCTTCACAGCAGTGACATGAAAATCGGGTGAGTGTGGTATATGTGTGTGACAGACGTGTGGCTTGCAAGACTGGGCACTGGAAATAGTGATGTTTCTGACGACGCCCACATAAGGAGTTCTTTCAGTCTTTCTACTCCAAGTGTAGACTGAGGACCAGCAGCATTGGCCTCACCTGGGAGCCTGTGAGAAACTCAGAATCTCTGGCCCTAGAAGGCCTCGATCAGAATCTGCATTTTAACAAGATCCCCAAGTGGCTGGCATGAGCATTAAAGTTTGAGAAGTTCTGCCCTATAGCTTTATAAAGTATGCCCCAAACCAGCTCATTTATCCCTCACAGTTATACTATGAGGAAAAGCTACAATCTCTATGCCCTTGCTCTCCTCATTAGAATTCTCTTCCAATGCAGGAAACCACTGCCAGTATTTTTTTAAATAGCCCATTGATGGCATGTCTAAGTACATGGCCATTTGCCATCATCATTAGCTTTGGAGAAAGGTAACTTTGGGTTAACAGGCAGATGATATTTCTGCTTTCTGAAGAGGGAATGCTGCCTCCCAGAGAGCCTACGAGACCCAAGAGCAGAGCATGACAGTAAGCCAGCAGGCTGCAGTCCGTAGCTGGCTGTCTTTTGCTTTACCCTAGTACCTATGGTCAAGGGAGAAAATGGGGCCACTGAGGAATTATGGCTGCTTAGTAAACAAAGCCAGAGTTATCTCTATGTCTAGACCTTTGCTGCATGGGTGGATCCAACCTCAGAGATAATGATATATACCTGAAATATGCATGGATTTTTACAAAAGTGTCATACCAGTGTTATGAATCTTCTGGACTGTTTCTGAAAGAAGAATTGAATGCTGGGGCAGACAAATATGTTGAGCTTTTAGCTGAGGGGCATTTATTCTGAGTAGAAGTTAGCCTGGAGTATCCACTGATATTAGGTAAATTGTCTCTTGCCAATGAATTCTTTGCTCACTTTGCCATTCTGGAGTCTGTACTTAGACACACTCTCCTGCCTCACCTAGCAGGCTCTTAGAGGTTATAATTTAGCTAGCAGCTGCTGACACATTGAGGCAAATTGAAAGAGGCAGCTGCTAAGCTTCTCTGACAGTGAGGGATGATGAGGGAAGGTGAGTTGCTGAGGCACTTTAAGAATTGGATTTCCTGTGTAAATCCCAACTAGATTTACCATTTGTATGCCTTTTTTTCTTTAACATTTATAAAACCCCTCTAGTATGCAATTTAACCAATCTGTGTAATTTAGTTTGGCCTAGATTTACTTCAAACCCAACTAATTTAATCCATAATAATACAGGCTCCATGGGGAGGCTCCCAAAGGGGTATGTCTCATAAACCAGGTCACCTGAGCATTTCACCATCCTAACCAGGGCACTGTGCTCCTTGTCCCTCCCAGGAGGGTCAAGGGTTGCCCAGGGTTGCCCACAGAATGCCTTGTTAGCCTCTCTGAGTCTTTCTTTACCGTTCCCTCCATTACAACATTGAACTGAGTGACCCAGAAGTGTCCTACGTTCAGACCCAGAAGCAGTATAATTCAGTGGATTCATATGCTCACTTGGGGATTAGACTGCCTGGATTGACATGCTGCCCTGGCCCTTGGAATTACATGAGTTTAAGCATGTAGCTCAACTTCTTTGGGTCCTCAATTTCCCGATCTATTAAATGGGTTGTTGTGAGAATTGAGGTAATACATATAAGGTGCCTGGTACACAGACTTTTTTTAAGAGGGAAAAAGGCCAGTGCCTAAAGCCCAGCAGTCAACCTAGAAATGTTCATTTCCTTTTCCTCCAGCTCTGAATGGTAGAAATCACACTAGTTCACCTTCTGTGAAAGATATTCATAAACTTGCAGCAGCCAAGGATCCCAAAACAGGAATTTTTACTGTAGGAACAAATTTTCCTTCCTCTCTATCTACTGGGGTAGAATCACCTGTCCCTGACAACCTTTGGTTCACACATTCAGCAGAACTTGAGCAACTACTTATGCAATGTTTCTAGTCTCAAAGATTAGATTACTTGCGGGAGTGATTTAACGTAAGTTCCTAGAAAGCTAATATAAAGCAGAATATGGCAAGGGGCTTAAAAATGGTACAGACCCAGTACAGAGTAGATTTAGAATCAGCAAAAGAGGCTTCTTGAAGAAAATGGTATTTGAACTGGGAACTGAATGGTGTGTTAGGATTTCAACCAGCTGAAATTGGGAAGGGTTTTCCAATGAAATAAATGAGGCAAGCCAGGGTTAGTTGGCAAGAAGGAAAAGGAAGCTGTCTGGAAAGCATCTAGTTAGCCCAGTTTAGTTTTTCCGTTTGACTGGGAAAGGGAGTCTGCTAAATATAGGGCAAGATTTGAATGTATCTTTAAAAGTCGGGGAATCTTCTGCTTTGCTTCTTGGCCTTTCTGGGGCTCTGTGGTGCTATGAGAAACGGCAACCCAAGCTTTGGGACATCCCGTTCCTTTCCTCTCCAGCCTCCATCATTGTCCAAATCTAGACTTCCTAAGATTGTAACAACAGCTCTAAAGTCTCAGGTCCTTGATTACTATCTACACTTGTGACTTCGCTTGGAAACCATTCAGATGATTGAAGGTTTCTCCCTTGGAATGTAGAAGAGAGGTTGCCACCCTCTCAGTGAAGAGAGGTCAATAGTCCTTTCCTGGAAACCTGAGAGAAAGAAGCATCGTGGAAGAGGTTCTAGCATGGGGCTAGTGGTGGGCACTGCAAGGAGAGCTGTTCCCAGAGTGAAAGAGTGGCGAGGGAGGAGAAGGTCACCAAGGAATCAGAGACCAAATTTCTCTGGTTAAAGAATTCAGAACAGATCTGCTTTAAACATTACAGAAAGAAAAAGCAGCAACGTGATATAGCAAGACCAAAAAAGGAAAAGTTTCATTGACTAAATTGAATGCTCTTCAAATAATACCTGGGTACCTGGCAGAGGGCCAGAAGCTAAATAGGTTTGTCTTAACTGATGGGAACGTTAGGTAGACCTAGTTCAGCTCTGCCATTGGTGAATGACACCATTGTAAGCCTTACCAATGGCCTTGTATTTTAAATGTCTGGAAGGCATTGGTAACAAATAAAGCTAGAATGTGATTCCTGGCCAGTATGAGCATGTGGCCAGACATCTTAAGGCTATACGGGTCAATGAACAATAAACCAAACCAATGGAGAGATTTAGAGGGATTTTGGTGGGGTGGTATGACTCAGGACTCTGCTCCCCTTCCTTTAGCTTCTCTGATTAGCACTTTGGCACATAGTGTGCCTAACTTTGGGGAATATAAAATTTTGGAATACAAATTGATTCGAGAAACACACAGACCTTTTGTGGCTTTTGTCTTTGCACCTAAGATGATGTGGGCTCTACTGTTAGTGGCAAATGAGCTGGAAGCTACCCCCAAGGCCCCTTTGTGGGCTAGGTTATCTCAGCATATAATTTATATATTTCCATTGCTTTATTTGGCTCCCTGTAAAGCAAAATATTGACAATAAAATTGCTATTTTTGTCTTACCAACCACTGCATGGTCTTTGTTCCCCTGCATTTAATGGCTGCATGTTCTTCTCTTCCAACTGCTTTGCTGTTCCCCTGACAAACAGCCACAGCAAACAGGGATTCCAGAATAATGTCTAATCTTTACCAGCAAACTGTCTATCCTGCTGACCCTGTGGAAAACTAGGAACATATTGAATATATCATGGAACAAATTAAGGGTGTGAAGCTTAATGCAGCCAAGGAAGTGATCATAATGCCTTATGTCTGGGAGCCTTGAGTGATTCTTAGAGCTCCAGCTTATAGAGTTAGTCATATTGAACATTGTAAATTTCAAAAAAAAGAACAAAGAAATTGTACAGTTCAGCACTTAGCATTTTTCAAGCTTCATAAAAGAATGAATCTTCTGCAGTCGGACCTATCCACTGGACATTCGGCACAAGGAAAGAGACAAGTGATGGCGGAGATTGTTCAGACATCTGTCTGTCCTCCTGACTCACTGTGGCTCTTCTTACACCTTGTCACAGAAGTCATGGCTAAGTGATGTACTAATTAAATTACAAGGGGACATACAGAGGTCCTAGAGTCAGAAAGCCTGCATTGAAATCCTGGCCTTGTCCTTTGCCAGCTCTGTGACCTCAGATGAGTTTCTCAACCTCTCAGATCTTCTCTTTCCTTATTGGTAAAATGAGAATTAAGGAGTTAATAGACGCACAGCACTCAGAACTACGTTTTGTATATGATCAGAGCTTATTGTTATTGTTGTAATTTATTAACTACCTTTCATTCAGACGTTCACTTAGTTCAGGGATTGGTAAACTTTTTCTGGAAAGAGCCAGATAGTAAATATTTGGGGCTTTGTGGGCCATATATGATATCTGTCGCAGCTGTTCAGCTCTGCTATGGTCCATGGTTAGGCAGAAAGCAGCCACAGAAAATATGTAAAAAAAATGGGCATGGCTGTGTTCCAATAAAACTTTATTTACAAAACCAGCAGAACACAGGATTTGGCCTGTAGGCCATAGTGAACTGACTTCTGAATGAATTCTTTTGGCTGCTTCAACTCTTTATCTAAGCTATCACACATAGTGGCCTCTGTGCCAGATCCCCTGCCTTTGTCACATCTGCACAGTAGAATCGTCGGAGATGTTTTTAAAGATACTAATGCTGGACTGCGCGCTCTGATGTTTTGGTTGAGGGTGAGGCTCCAGTTACTGGTGTTTTATACAAGCTCCCTGGATGATTCTGGTGAGCAGCCAGGTTTGAGAACCACTGATGATAAAATTTATTGGGGCTCTTGTTAAAAAAAGAAAACAGATCTCCCTATCACTGTCTGCAAATTTTGAGTCAACTCTGGGTTTGGGCCCAGGAATCTTTATTTTTAACAAGCACTCCGATTGATTCTTATCTTCAGGCATGTTTAGGAAACCTGCCCTCCCTTCCCTACCCCCACCATTAAATATTACTTTCCCTGCATGTGCTTCCCAAGACGTGGACTAGGAGACCCATGCCAGGGTGGCCCGTTGTTCTAATGGGCTTTGGCCACATTTCTGGGGAAGCCACATACTGGCCAAAGGACTTACTTCTAGAGTAGGAATTTTGAGGTTTGTTCCAGTCTAGAGAGTATGGCAACGATGGGAGATGGATTTTCCTAGATGATTGAGTTGAAGTAATATGTCTTATTTCTATTATAAGAGTCCCAGTTTTATATTTAAGAAAAATGGTTACTGTACCAAGTGGGGACATAGTTTGGAGCCAAAAAGGCTTTGCATTTTCTTGTCGGGTGTGGAGGATAAATAGAAATTATACAAGACCTAAAGTTTGTTTATAAATAATAGTAGCCATAAACTGTTTGAGGAATACCCAAGCATACTATAAGTGGCAAAGGGAGTCGCTGGAAAGTGCTGTTAGTATGAAATCAGCACTGTTTGGTTATCTCTTGCTTCTCATCCACAGTTTAAAAAAAAATAATGAAAGGAGGATAGATGAAACTCATATCAGGCTTTGAACATTCTTAGACAATAGAAATAAGGAGCCTGATATGTATGTTGAAATCTGGTACCAAAATAATTTTGTGACATTAACAGTCTGAAACAGAATCCTTCTTCGCAGTCAGTACATCAGTGAGGCAGATGCTGCTGATTATCAACAGCCATATCAACCCTCTTCTCCCATACCTGCTTCCATGGAGGAGGCTAGAAAAGCAATTCACTTTCGCAGCTTCCCCTGCAGCATGGGCTGGTCGTCTGATACAGTTCTGGCCATTGACACTTAAGCAGAAGTCTGCTGAGGCTTTTGGGAAGCTTTGGTTGTGCTAGTAAAAGGTGTACATATCCGGGGCTGGCCCCGTGGCCAAGTGGTTAAGTTCGCGCACTCCGCTGCAGGCGGCTCAGTGTTTCGTTGGTTCGAATCCTGGGCGCGGACATGGCACTGCTCATCAGACCACGCTGAGGCAGCGTCCCACATGCCACAACTAGAAGAACCCACAACGAAGAATACACAACTATGTACCGGGGGGCATTGGGGAGAAAAAGGAAAAAAATAAAATCTTAAAAAAAAAAAAAAAAAGTGTACATATCCTTTCACACCCCCTTGCCCTTCTTCCTGCGGTGGCTGCAGAGACCATCTGTTACCATGAGGCAGAAAGCCAACATGTTAATAAAAGTAGAAAGGCAATAAGGGGATCTGAGGTCTTTGATAATTTCTTTTTTGAACTACCCGCCTTTTCTGGTTTGCCTTGTCTCCAGACTGCTGTTTTTGTGACGTACTCAAACACTTTTCCTGCTTAAACCACTCAGAAATTCTGTTACATGCAACCAAAAGAATTCCTAACTGGACTGTGTAAGCTACATCTTTCTCTGTTGCAGAGCGTACAATGGTTAAGAGATGTTAACCCCCTAGTATATTGATGTGAGTCTTCTGAATGAGCCAGCCAGGAAGGCCCTTTGCTGACAGGTTTAAAAATCACAACCTGTTCTACCCACTGGCTAGAGGCAGGATTTCTTCCATTAAATGTGGGCAGAAATTTTCAAAGAAAATGTAATTGTCAACCAACATGGCAGCTACTTTACAAAAACAGTTTTTAAATGCTCTTACAAATAACCTTGATGTGTTACAAATCATTGGGTCAGTAGATTCCACTGAATCAGTGAGGTTGGATCGCTGAAATGGCTCTTCCAAAGATTTTTATGGTTCTTTGTACTGGATCGTCTTTAGTTTGACTTTGCAAGGGCCATTCCTATAATATTTTCTGAGATGGTCACTAATTACTAAGTATAGCTATAGCTGTTCTTTAATGGAAGCAGCTGGTGCAGTGGAAGATGCAGGTTCAGACCCTGCTTAAAAATTTTCTGCCTCTGTGAACTTGAGCATATTATCTAGTTTCTCTGTGCCTCAGTTTCCTCCTGTGTAAAGTGTGGATAATAATTCATGATCTGTCAGCATTACTGAAGTGAATGGACCATAGTTTTATATGCAGCAATGCTGATCATAATACCTTTTCCCTAGGAAGTAGTTGCCAAATATTCCTTTTCCCTTTTTACAGCCAGGGCTTGGGTGCCTACTCTTGGACAGCGAGCCTCTG
This sequence comes from Equus przewalskii, assembly GCF_037783145.1. Taxonomy (NCBI): domain Eukaryota; kingdom Metazoa; phylum Chordata; class Mammalia; order Perissodactyla; family Equidae; genus Equus; species Equus przewalskii. The sequence continues at coordinate 59,483,141 of NC_091845.1, read as the reverse complement.
ATAATAAGAGGCTGTGAGAGGCTCCATCTACTTTCATTTCCATTTTATCTCTGTCATCTTAGCTCACTTCAAACATTCCTGTCTGTTTCTGGTCTATCTTCCCAGCCTTTGAGCAGTAGAAACACACAAGATAAGAATAAAGAAGTAGTTTTATTCCGATATGCTGTGGAGATGGACTGAATACCATCTAGCGACATGGCCCTCCAATCACCTCTCTCTGAACTTCATCCAGAAACAACACTCTTCAGCAAGAAATAAAAATTAATTACCACATATATACATTTGGGAGAGAAGAGGGAGTTGGGGGAGGGGCAGGGAGGATGATTTAGTCTGTAGGAAGTGTATATATAGTAGCATTACAGTGAATCTTCCACAGGAGTAGGATTTAGGTCTGCAAAAAATGTGTCTATTCACAATTGAGTATTATCAAAATTTCTCTGGGAAGTTAAATCACTCATAAAAAGGACCATTCATGTGTGGTTTGGCATCTTCAATTCTTCGCAGTATTGCATGTATATAAATGTATAACCTATAGAATAATGTATAGTATATAATAAAGAACACATATGCCAGCCACAGTTTTACCAGAAAACGTGATTGTGGGCAAGTTACTTCTCTGAGCCACTTCCATTATCTGCTGAGTGGAGTGATGCTCGTACACACAACATGAGGGCTGCCCAGGAAAATAGGCCAGTTGAAGACACTCACATTCAAGGCCCCCATTTCGTGCTAGAACACAAACTCAAAAAGAGGGAAGAAAGAATCACCATCTAGTAGGCAGATTGATTGTTTCTGTCTCCCACTTTGCTCCCACATCCACAGTCCATATAGTTTAACTGCGCTTGAATTAATGCATATACCATGCAGTTTCTCTCTCTCTAATGGAGAAAGTCTCCATTTGTGTATGTCATTCTTTGCCTATGGCTCTGTCATATGCCTCAAAAGAGTAGGTCAGCAGAAGAATGCTGTTTTTAAACTTAATGAAAGTTTTACGACTTTGTTCATATTTATAAGCATCAGAACTATTCATAAAGAATCTTAAACTTTAAAAAATCAAATGTGTAGCGCTATAAAACAGCAAGTGCTCAGCAAAGAGGCTGGTTCATGTGACAGGAGGAAGAGCAGATCTGGAGCTGATTTCAGGAAAATGAGGGGCTCCCCGGGAAAGAACAGCCTGTGTTCGCAGCAGCTGCATTCTAGCACTGACTCCCAGAGCCCCTTGGCTAGAGACCCAAGCCTGGAGCTGGCCCCACTCAGCCTGTTCTCTGGATGCTCAAGACCGTGGAAAAGGCCAATTTTTTGGTTTCTCCTGGTTCAGATGCTTTAGGTAGGGAGGGGATCATGTACAGATTCGTGGGCATTCAGAAAGACAGATGCCAAGAAATCATGTCTGTCCTGACTTGTGGTCAACTATGTACAAATAAAACCTTTCACCTTGACTCTCCTAAGCTACCCAGCCCAAATTTCTTACATGTACACAGAGTACAATCATTTAGAAGAACAGTCGCAGGTTATATGTTCATGAGCTGGTTGTACATTCAAAATGATCTTTTTAAACAGGATTACACAAGACCAAGAAAGAAGTTCTCTGATGTACAAGACAGTAGAACTGTGTGCTGCAAAAAGAACCAGAAATGCTTAAAGAATAGAGCCTTTTAGTAGTTTAAGAGTAACCCAAGAGGCAAGACCTCAATGGTGGCTCTAAAAAAGATTCCTAGAGAGCTGTCTACACAGGAACAAGTAATGTACAAACTGAGCATCCACTACCCGAAAAGAATTTCCTTTCTTTTAAAAAAAGCTTGCATGCGGTATGTGTTGGATGGAGGACAGGACTGATCTACATAGTATTTTTCCATTTACAGACAGTGGGCGATTGGCTCAGTGGCTCTGTGTATATGCTCAGATCTCTTTTGACTAGATTGGCCTGGAAAAACCATTTTGTGTTTTCTCTTTTATGGCGATACAGCTGGTCACACCGCCCGTTTTGCCCCATGGCTTTCAATTTGGCAGACACGAAATGCAGGTGCCGCCTCTCCGAATTGAAGAGCTACACTGGGTTGGGGGTGGAGGATGGCACCTCCTGAAATGCCCAGAGTTACAGTTGGAGGGAGTATTTTTGGCCTTCACAACGACTTAGTTTTTTACTGACTTTCTTTACGTGCTTCTAAGACAAGTGACAAGAATTCCTTCAACACCTAGCCAGCTTTGGAAATTTTTTTCTATCTGTTCTTTAATCCTTCACAAAGGAGAAAACTCCCTTATGCAAGACAGGGAAGGGAAAGAAATTAAGTTTCACTTCACCAAAAAGAAATCCTCCAACATCTTGTAATACTTTTCCTTTAAGAGCCTCATTTCTTTTTCTCCAGCTGCCTTCATCTCTTTGATACATAAGGGTACACTAAGTTGAATCTATAAACAGAACCCACTAATTAAGAGTAATTGCTTAGGAGATTGGTCCAGACGATTCAGCATTCTATGCGTGTTCTTCTCTGATATCCATTAGCTGCTAATAAGATACTACAGATGTGCCAGTCTGTTTCCTGTTTCCGTCTATTGTACCTTTATTGCCATATATGGACCAATCGGATGGGCGGAACAATAAGTGGATGTCCTTTTGCTCCCTGAACATGTCTCAAAGGAATGTTTGTTATTAGATTGCTTTTTCTGTTTAGTTTCACATCAGTATGTTAATAAAGAAAACATAACGCTGAGAAAGTTTTTTGTTGCTTTTCTTCACTTCTGTGACTATTACTGGTTTCTTGTTTAATTAAATCCCGTTGTATAGATTTTTTTAAAGTATGTAATACAAATGTGCCTGGGCAACGTGAGCAGAGGGAAAATGACATTCTTCCTCCTGCTTTCTTGAAAAGAAAGTTTCCATCTAAATGTTTTAAGTGCTTAGAAATTCAGCATGAATATCATGTTGCTATATTTGACTGATTTACGCTCGAGACTTGGTAAAAAGCCTATGAATTATTCATTCCCAAGTGATTCTATAAGCCAGAACACCAGAAATCACATCCCCCGTTGGAGTTTATAAAGTGAAATAGTTTAAATACTCTCTAGACGTGTAGATGTCTCTAGAGTTGGTTTTCTCTCTGATTTCGAATTGCTGTGCTTTTAGCTCACTTATCTTTTTATTTTAGGACCACTTCATTAAAGGTCTTACCCTTTTCCACAGTAAACCTGGTTAACATATTTTTAAGTTGGTGCAAAATATTGTGTTGTAAAGTAGATTAGTAATTGGTACCTTTTGTTCTTCTTACATCCGAAGAGATTTTATTTTGTTACAAGGATAAAACAACTAAAGGAAAAATAATCGTTAACTTTTTCTTTTATTTATATGCAACTAAAAGTGGGAAGATGTAAACTCCAATTTATTAGGTAGAATTAAACACTACACCTAGGGAAGGAAGCAAACGCATTATTCCAAACACGTATTCCATACATTATAGTGTTTGTATACATACACACACAGTAATACCAACCAACCTGGTACATTAAAACTACTTGTGATATTGAAAGATTCTACATAGTCCCTATATTCTGGAGTCTACAAATCTAAGTCTTGGCAGCTAACTTGTTATGGGAGTATATTAAAATCATTTAAAATGCTACTTAGGGCAGTGATACTATGACTTATGTGCTCATCAGAATTTTTAAATGAAACAAGGTCAGGTGGGGCCCCTAGCTGGATGACACTTCCCAAGAATATCCAAAGCCTCTAAACATACGTGTGTTAGAGTAGTAGATGCTTTCTCTACACACGCTTTTGAGTGGAACCATGACAAACCATTTGAGGGGAGAGGAGAAGTGAAATTCCTCAAGGGAAAAGCACAGAAGAATTTTGAGTCTGTTGATAGGCGCCATTCATTACTACTTCCATGGAACTCTTCATTTCTTATCCACCATTTATAATCCAAACCATCCAAGTAATGGACACAAAGTGTGTATGTCTGTGTGTGTGTGTGTGTGTGTGTGTGTGTTTTCAGTACAGCAGAGGTGTCCAGATTTCCCTTCCCCAGGAAATATGTACGGCAATTACACACAGAGCTGTAAACAGAGAAATGTTTTGTCACGTCATTCCCAGACTCTTCACAAGAAATTTCCAAATCAGATTTGTCGTCAAGATGTCACTAATACAGTGTCTGTCAAAATGTGCCTCAAAATTTCATTCCCTCCTAAGAATATGCGGAGATAATTTCTTCATTGAGTTATTGGTATAAAGTACCTGACTTGAGTCCATTTGTGCAACTTCTGCTGTTACAAAGGACTAATCAGAAACGGACAGTTCAATGCAGTTAGGGTTGGAATGTCATGCCTTGAATTTTTGCGGATATTAGCCTGATATAAAACAGTAATAAGGATGTATAGCTATAATTAAACATAGTGAATGTCTTCTAACTTGTTTTGACAAGTGCTTGGTGCTGTAGTTGTTAATTATCTCCTATTTTTCAACACTCAGGCAAGTGTATATTATGTAGCCACTCTGGTCTGGATATAGTCCTAGGCACTGAGGATACAGCAGAGCACCTGCTGGAAAGAATTCTTATCCCCAGGGAGGATAGGATCTAAGGGAGAAGTCAGCAAACTCCAATTTCTTGGTCTGCTCAAAATATTTTTGTTGGGTTCTGAAATACGTAGACCTATGGGGGGCTGGAGGGAAGGAAGAATCTTAATGAAAAGCAAAATATATACTTACGTTAAATTGGAAATTACCCTTAGAAGAAGCAAAACATAAAATCTGAGCTAAGAATATCATCTTTCTCCTGGTAATTCACTGTAGAGGATTTGCCCCAAAGGAAAGCTCTAATCATAGCTATTGGTTAAATTGTTTCGAGGAGGCAGCTCTGTTCCTGAGAGGGGCGAAGAATAATCCAGATACTGGAGTAATTTAGGAAGGGGAGGATATGATTTGATGACCCCTGATTGTTTGTCTGCCTCGTCTGAATTATGGATAGCTTTTCCTGAGTCAGAGTTGGGATGAGACGAGGAGGGTGCTCGCCTCAGATACACAGTTTAAGGGGAGGCACCAAAAAACTCAGCAGTCAAGCTAATGCTTTAATGCAAAATTTTTAAAAAATCAAAATTAATGCAAAAAATCCACAATGAAAAATCCCAAAAATTGACTAAGCATCAGCTCAGTCTTGTCACCCACTGTTCTCTTTGACTTTCTCTCGTGCCCACCTTGCTCTAAACTCCCAAAGCACTTTCTTCATTCCTCATCTCCAAGTAGGTTTCATTGTGTGTTACGGTGGTTTGCATCCATGTCTTATCAACCACATGGGTAACATCTTGCTGTTAGGGTGATGACCATGTCCATTTTGGTATTCCTTATTTTACCCAGTACTGTATGTTTTACACAGCAGCTACTGACTAAGTGCTTATTGCATCAAGTGGCTACGCAAATTAGAGCTCAGAACCTGTTGGCGTTTACTGAGCCTTCTGAAGACCATTGTCTCTAAAGAGATACATAAAAGAAAGCAGAGAATCCACACTCCGTGGAAGCCTTTTGCATTTGAGCCTTTATCTTTCTATGCTTTTCACTTTTGTTATATTCATTCTAAATTACTCTGTTCCATAATCATGCTGGTTTTTAAGGAGCCAGCTATGTTGGGGTGCACAATTAGAGATAGCTTGTTTTTTCCTTTTTCTACATGATTTTGACTTGTTTCAACATCCATTTGTGCTAATGAATACCTTCTGCTAGTATGCTCCACGGGCACTTCAAATTAACTCATCCCAAACTGCATTCGTCCTTCCTTGAAACCTGTTGCTCCTTTTCTGCTCCCCATGATGATGAAGGGCACCATCATTTGCTTAGTTTCTACAACCAGACTTCTGAAGTGAGCCTTGATTCCTTACTCTCCTTTAATGCCCTGTGTCCAATCCATGTCTTGTTCTATCCATGCTACCCCATTCATATCCTTTGGATTCATCACAGCCATGGACTAAAGTCTCAGCCCCTCTCAGCAGGACTATTGCAACCATCTCATGTCTGGTTGTTCAGCCCCCAGTCTTTGCCACCAATCCATCTCACTCTCCACACAGCTGCCACAGTGGCCTTCATAAAACGCAAACCTGATAATGTCACTCCCCTACTTCAAACCCACTAATAACTCACTGGCCATTGTCTTTAGGAGAACAGTCTAGTCTCCATAAGAATGCATGCAGGGCCTTCTCCATCTAGGTCTTTCCTTTCCAGTCTCATCTAGCACTATACCGTAGCTGATAGCCTGCATTTTCTCCATTCTATGCAGAAGGCCCTTCCTGTAGTTGAGTTACCACCTTTCTTCCCCAAGCCCTTGGTTGGCTTTAGGTGCCTACCCTCTGTGCTCTCATAATATTGGGCACATACCTCTATCAGAGTATGGAACAAACCCCAATGTGTTGTCTTTTCCTCACTAAGCTGTGAGCTACTTCGGGGGTGTGTATGGTGTGAGTATGTCTTTTATTTTTGTATCCAAGCATCCAGTGTAGGACCTAACACACAGCAATCATTCATAGAACTTTCCCAATTCATCCAATCACTTGTTAAATTATATTATTCTTGCATCCATTCCCCTCCTGTCCATTTTCACTGCCATCTTCTCATTTAGATTTATACCACTCTATTCTCTCTCTATATGTTTTATATTCCATCTAAACTTGACTATTGCTACTCTCCAAATATATCTGTAATCCTTCATCTCTATCTGCTAAATTCCTTTTTGTATCTTTCAGTATTCATCTTCCATGCTCTCTGCTTCATCAAGTCTTTCGTGCTTTCCTACACATGAAAGTAAACCCTCCCTTCTTTGAACAGTTCTCTCTCCTCCCACCACGCCCCCAGCACACATATACTTTATTTGCATTGTATTACTCTAATTCGTGTAGTGGTCACCATTCCCTGGTTAGATTCTGGGCCAGGATTGTTCTTCCCTCGCTCTGTTCCCCCACGGGTCTAGCTCAGTGCTTTGGTCATAGAAGGGGCTCAGAATTGAATTGGAACTGAACTGAATTGAATAAACTATCCATTTATGAAATAATTTGCTTTAGAGTTGCCAGAATTAAATGGCCGCTCCAGTGGCAGTATTACTCTAACTCACTAATATCATTTGATCCACTGAGGAGCTAGTTAATTAAGTAGGTGGATTAAAAATATAATCTGCTAGAGGAAGAATGTTTTGGCAGGGACCCATACACTCTTTTTTTTTTTTGAAAAGCAATTATGATCTCTCAGCTACAATTCCTCTTGCTTTCCACCCCAAATAGCAATAGGACTCTTTGCACATGACTGTTGATGGCTTGTTCAGGAATACAAGGCCATACACCTGTGTGCCAGATGTGCTCTGCAGCCTGTGTGCTACCCGAGTCCATCTGCAAAGCATACCCCATGCTGGCTCATTTCTATAGGAGAGGGGGCACTGGTCCCCAGCCTTTTTATATGATAGGTTCCCTGGTGCTTGCCTGTTTTCCTTAGCTTAAAACCCCCTTCATTGAATTTCAATGTCTTGGATGACCTTTGCCAACACAGGAGGCCTTCGTCCATTTACTTATCAGTGAGTCTGCTTTTTGTCTGCGTGTTTGATTTTTGCCTGGTGCTTTTTTGACTTGTGTCACCACTTGTGAGAGTGCTGTTTGGTCTTCAGTAGCCAAACCAGCCACATCAGCATCAATAGTAGTTAATAGCTGATCAAATCCTCAGGATTTCCATGCGATGCCTGAAGAGTGTCATCTGATAGTGAATGTAGCTTTAGCTTGAATGAATGGGATTTGATAACTAATGGGTCTGCATTGATGGGCATGGGGAGAGGATAGCTTTGTGATCGTCTTTGTTTCTGTAAGAATGCCTCTGCAACCGAATCCGGCCATTTCTATGCCAGTGTGCTAATAGTTGTGGAATCTCATTCATCTCAACAGAGGCCAGTTAGGCCTGGAATCCCATCTGTTTGAGTGTCTGCAGTAAAATGTCACGGAAATGTGGCCATTCATTCACATCACCAGTGAGAGCTTTCTCACTATTAATTTCCCTTCATTTTAAGTGACTCCAATCACACAGATTCTTGCATGAATTGTAAAAAACAAAACAAACAAAAAAAGACTTCTGGAGTTTTCACTTAATTTTTTATTCGGATATTTAAGTGCTTGTCCACAAAGAATGAAACAGTTGTAAAAATACACACAGGCTTTAAATGGAGATGCTCTTATCTCTACAACAGATTCAAAAAATGCCTCAGCCAGACTTTTTGAGCCCTTCTTAGCATAAGATGCCCAAGGCTGTGTTTTGGCCCAGAGGAATTTTTAGGCTGAATTTTTTTTCCTCCTGAAAATATAGTTTAAGCAGTAGAGAAACAGGATGAGTATTAATGAGAACAAGAGTAAAAGGGATGCTGTCTTTTACAGATTGCTAGAGTGACACAATAGTTAAGAATGTGGCAGGCCTTTCAGTTGAACTCCTGGCTAGCTGGAGCCAGTCTGGCTACAGAGTGTTGCAGGAGCTTGTAAAATCAGTCAGTAGGAAATAATGGCCATTTTCATACATTTGTCATTTCCTTAAGAAATTTCCTACATTGATTTTTTAAGTCAAGAAATTTGACTTTTAAAAAAGAATATATGTGTATGTATTTAAACATACATCTGGCATAAATAGATGGATGGATAAATATTATAGGAGATAATAGACTATTTCCAAAAAATAAATATGGAGAAAAAGTGTTCTGTTTTGGCTTAATCAATCAAATATGCTTAAGGTTATCACGCATTTTCATGGACTCAGCAATTTTAAGGACAACTAGTGCTTTCTGGGTTCCAGGTACAGTTCTCAGTACTTTACATACATCAATTAGTTTGATCCTTGTCACAAATTTGTGAGTTCCGTACAGTTATTATCCCCATTTTATAGATCAGGAAACTGAGACTCAATGAAATTGCAGCTTCATCCTTTGCCCCTAACATTTGCTTTGTTATCACTTGATTCCTGGAATACGATTCACTCATCTGTGAGGTGTGAATTCACAAAGCAATGCGCCTACCAGCTTTAATCAAACACGTCACACCTAATGCAGTAGACTTTTATTTATCCAGAATGTCTGTAATTTGACACATTCTGAGTTAATAACTTTTCCAAGGAATGTTACAATTGATACGTGGCATTTTACCCCCTAATAAGATATCTGCACAACTCAAATTAAATACTTGAAACATAATTTCTTGGCCAAACACATGAACAACTAAGAAACATTACAGCTCATGCATTACCAGCCAAACTGTCAAGATAATACTGCTGTATTTTCTTATAGACTTTCCTTCTCCCATCTTTATCCTGGGGCCCGGGCTTCCGTAGTTTCCCCTGGTGTTCACACCATTACTCTACAGCATACAGAAAACCAAGCAATGCTTCAATTATTAGAATGCTGTGATTATTAAAATGATAATTATTTTAAAATATTCTTTGATAATAATCCTATGGTTTGAATTCTTACTATATTATAATCCCTTGTAAACTCTGTTATATATTCACAAGACTACTGTTGGTTTCAAAGATGATCCTTGAAGAAGCTATAGACCTATTCCAATAGAGCTACTAGTAATTAAAGTGTCTTTGGAATAATTTTTTTTTTTTTTTGCTGAGAAGATGGATCCTGAGCTCACATCTGTTGCCATTCTTCCTCTTTTTTTTTTTTCTCCACAAAGCTCCAGTACATAGTTGTATCCTAGTTGTAGGTCATTCTAGTTCTTCTATGTGGGATGCGGCCACAGCATGGCCTGATGAGTGGTGCATAGGTCCACGCCCAGGATCCGAACTAGCGAAACCCTGGGCCACTGAAGTAGAGCATGTGAACTTAACCACTACGCCACTGGGCCAGCCCCTGGAATTCTTTTTAATTGCCTTTGTAACAAACATTAGTTTATTTAGGTGGCCATTTTTTTTTTTTTCTAAGATTTTATTTTTTTCCTTTTTCTCCCCAAAGCCCCCCGGTACATAGTTGTATCTTCTTCGTTGTTGGTCCTTCTCGTTGTGGCATGTGGGATGCTGCCTCAGCGTGGTTTGATGAGCAGTGCCATCTCCACACCCAGGATTCGAACCAACGAAACACTGGGCCGCCTGCAGCGGAGCGCGCGAACTTAACCACTCGGCCACGGGGCCAGCCCCAGGTGGCCAGTTTTTATCTGTGGGATAAATTTGCTTTCAAAATATAATTTCAGAAGAAAATCTAGTCAATAGAGGTGTGGAAGATTTGGGAATCAAAAATGGAAGTGCAACTATAAAGTCATGAAGTTATTATTTTTATACAATCAATGACTTGCTAGTCAGTCTAGCTATAACATACATTTCCAAATTTTAGTGCCTTAATACAATACCAATTTTTTCTTGCTAATGTCACAATTCAGTGCATGTCAATAGGTCTGCTCCACAAAGCCATTCAGGGCCCCAAGTTCCTGCCATGTGATGGCTCTGCTATCTCTTAGGTTGTAAGAGTTCTGTACTGGACCATATGCATCCAGCCAGCAATTGAGAGAAAACAGTGACCAAGGAGGATTCCAGAGGAGCTTTGCGGAACCAGGCCCAGAGGTGGCACACATCATATCCACCCACAATGCACCGCCCCCAGCTCAGTCTCATGTTCCCACCTAATTGCAGGGGCAGTTGGGAAATATAGTCTGGCTGTGTGGCTGAAAGGGAAAGGAAATGGGATTTGGCAAGAAGATAGTGTAGGAGAGGAAAAATTTTTCTCTACCTGTCTAGTTTTTTTGGCTGGTATAGTAAAAAATTGACATAAGACAGATTAACAGAAGAAAAACAAAATGAAGTAAGTGTGTACGGGAGCCCCGCAAAGACAATGAGACCCAAGGACAAGTTGGACAGTTGAGGCTTATATGTCATTTTGAGCTAAGGAATGGAATAGGGGCCTGGGGCTTCAAAGGAGAGGAAGGTAATTCACAGGACGATAAGAAAAGTAGATGTTTAGTAATTAGATTCCTGCTCTGCCATACAAATAGGTCTTTCAGATAAAAGTTATCTCTGGTAATAGCTTGCTTTCTGGGCCAGGCCCTCATCTAAATTCTTTTAGGTAGTTAAGGGAGAGTTAAGAGGAGTTTTTCTGGAGTCTGCTGGGTCTTGATTGCCTTTAGCCCAAAATAATCCACATGATAAAATGGCACATTTTGGGAAGTCTTGTTCTGAACCCCTTCGATAGCAATGTCTCTGCCACATTACCTCTAGTGGTGGTTTCTCCCAAAAGGGTGTTCCAAAAGTGTCTTGAGTAATATCAGCATAATCTGAATAAGTCATTGAGCCACTTACAATGACTGCCTTGAAGGAAAAGTACCACTTGGAAGTAGATTCTGGTAGATTTCTTCTATTGATTTTACATTTTATCCATGTTGCATACGTGATTCCATTCAGATGAGGTAAGCAAAGCAGTTTTAAGATTCATCATCTTTAATCTGCCATCCATCTTTTAGAGGGCTTTCTGACAAAGATGGAGAGGCAGAGAGGGGGCCCTATGACGGGATTGGGGGTCACACAGCAAAACTGACAACCTTAGGGAAAAGAAAGCATTGGGATGACTTAAAAAGAAAATAAGCCATTCCCTAATGTGGGGGACCAAATATTAGTGTTCAAGTGAGGTTAAATGTTTCACTTTTCTTCTGGTCTTCTCTCTTTTTTTCCTCCCCAATAGGAGTAAGAGGGGATATTTCTTTTGATCTTCATTTGCAGAAAGAAGGTTGCCATCTTTTCTTTCTTCTACTTCTAAGTCTCTTGAGAACCACAGATAGGATAATTAAGACAGTGAAGGAAATTCTTAATTACAAACAAAAACACTGAAATTTGCCATTTTTCTTCTAGATTCTCTCTGCAAACATATATGCATGCACAAATCCTCTCATTGTTTCCTTTGAGTGCCTCCATCATATCCATTTCAGGTTAAGTAGCTCTATCACGTATGTCTAGACTCTGGCAATTTTCAGGAAAGCTGTGAGGCTGCAGATAAATTAATGACCTTGCCCAATTTTTACATGACATAGCGGAAAGGCAAAATAGTCAAATAAACATTTTAAACACTTGTTCAAGAATGTTTGTACCTTCCCAACAAAGATACCATACTCGTGCCTCTTCTCTTGAAGGCATTTCTCTGACCCCTGACCTCTTCTAGAGAGCCCATATCTTCTCTAGAACTGATATTGTTGGGCTTCATCTCTGCTTCCGTGTTGTAGGAAATTTTAGGAGCCAGTAGTGAGCATCTTCAAGCTTCTCTCCCTGACCAATACCACACATTGAGTTCTTCCCCCTGGAGGAAAAAATTCTGTTTTGACAAAACTTGCTACTGATTCCAGGATAAGTAATAAGTCAGTGTTTGTGGTTCCTGTTCTTGGCTAAACCCTTTAAGGCTCAGAGTGGGCTGGTGTATTAGTGTCCTGTTGCTGCTGTAACAAATGACCACAAACAGTGGTTTAAAACTACACAGATTTATCTTCTTATAGTTCTGGAAGTCAGAAGTCCAAAATCAGTTTCACTGGGCTGAAGTCAAGGTGTCAGCAGGGTTAATTCCTTCTGGTTCTGAGGAATTTGTTTCCTTGCCTTTTTCACCTTCTGGTGGCTGACTGTATTCCTTGGCTCTTGGCTCCCTCCTCCACTTTCAAAGAACATCACTCCAAATTCTCCATTAGGGAGAAAGCAGCTGGCAAGAGCTAGGTATAGTATCTTGACCTCAGCCACAACATGCTGGGCAATACGGGGGGAGTTGATCAAGCAACAGGGATCCTGTCCCAATTAAGAAACTGTTGCAAATGAGGGTATCTAAATATTACCCATAGTTCACTGGATATTCGGCAGCAAGAGTACTTCAAGACCCTGCTTGCCATCACAAGAAGTGCCTAAGGTGCCCTTAACCTGGTTCGTATAAGTGGGGAACCTGAGTAGACTTAGAATGGACACGAGTAACCTATGTGTACAGTGCCCAGATGTTCTATGGCAGCTCTGACAGAATTAATAAGGAATCCCAATTCCTTATTAAGGTGAAAAGCATGTGACTATTTCATTTATTTGACCAACCCAAATAACCCAAACGTGCCTTGAAAATTGTTGCTCTTTTGTTGTTTTAATTTTGTAAAGGCAAGCATGTAAATTTGTTAAAAATACATTTACAGCTAGACGTCACTTTCTAAAGTAGATATCCTCTCAAAAGTTACAAGTGTGTTGTAATATTTAAATATTAATGAATATTAAATACTTATTACATAAATTCACTGCTTTGGGGACCCAATATGACTTCTATTATAGGAACTTTACTTTTACAAAATGAATGAAGAAACATACCATGAATTTATTTTCAAGTAACAATGGATATGCATACCTAGAGTTTGACTTAGCAAGATACACTATGTGTGTTTTTATAACCCCTGTATTAATTTCTAAACTACAAAGGTCCAGGGACCTCAAATGTGTCTCTTTAGCTCTTTTCCAGCACTATGCCATTCATGAGTGAACACTTACAAATCCTGCTTGATAAGATTATACCAGTCTGAATCTCAACATGCAAATTGACATTTCATCAGTGATCTATTATCACAGTCAACTGAAGACTGGTCACTTTATCCTTCCAAACAGGGCAGAATTAAGTACTGAACTAGTTAGGTTCTTATGGGATCTAAGGCCTAGAGATATAATTTGGGAGTTTGTTGTAAAGGTGAGATAAGTAAGGAAAAATTCAGAACAGTTGAACCTTTGAGGATTCACGCCTCATAAAATTTAAAATGCTGGTATTGATACTAAAGCCAACTTTAGAAGCACAATTGTAGCTATTGTGAGTCATTTTATTTCTTTTTACCAGGACCTTGGTTCTATGCTTCTCTCTATTTCATGTCTCTTGCTCACTCATGGTTTCTCTAGCCTCACAACTTCTGCCAACTTACTTTTCTGTATTTCTTCCCATTTGTATGCCAATTTTCTCTCTATATCTTGGTTTGTGTGAAGAGCATTCAAAACCAATCAGTGGTAAGACTCTGTTAGGATAGACGGGTCACCATCCAATGCAGAGATTCCCATTGGGAAGACTGCTTCTTCTAGGCTCATAGGCCACTAACTAGCCTATAGTTGGCTGACTTTCCCTTGAAAGCTAAATGCTAGTCCAGTCATTCTGCTTGGCTTGGCAGGATTCCCTGATACAGAGCATGGAAACTATTGTACAAGGAGATGCCTACTGCTGCTTTTCTCAAAAACAAGCAATGGTACCAGTAGACATTTGGTCGAATGTATACTCTACACATTATATTTTGGAATCTATGTGAAAAGACCTTAGGCGAAAGCTGACTCTTCGAGATGTGTGCAGTGCTAGCATACACAGCAAATTTGGGCTGAGTGTTGACTCTCTAAAATCGTGCATTGACATTACTACTCCCATAATGTCTGAAATTTAAATCTTAGAGTTTTATGCATTCTGGTGTATGTAGATTTCTGCTTGTTATTTTCTGAAAGTCATATTTTCACGTATTTCTTTAACAGATGGAATTTTATAAAAAATGGCCTAAAAAGGAACACAGGAACATTTTGAATATGCTTTTAAAAATAAGTCTTTAATATGCCAAGTGACCTCCTCCTGCTGCAGAGGAGTAATTCAGATTTCACTCTCTGCTCACTTGGTGGTCTAAGGGACTCCTTTGACTACATTATTCTCTCTAAATCACTCTCTTATATCTCTTTCATTCCCAAATTAAATTCAAAGGAGGTAAAAAATATCTCTTCTTGACCAAATTCAAGTTCCTCATTGTGCTTTCCCATTGGTTTAAGTTGAACATAATTTTATCAGTGATATTTGTGATGAAGGTGGTGGATATAAAAAAGACTGCGAAACTACGAGGCATGCAAACTGGCTTCTTTACAGCCATGTTTCTTTTCTTTCAAGAACAGCAGCGCGAGCAACTGACAGGATTTATGCTGAGTTTGGCATTTTTGCTGAAAACAGGTATTTGGCTGAATGCATCTGAAAAAATTTTAAGTGGCATTACCTGGAACCAATGCCTTAAATAAATAGGGAGGTTTGAGCTCAAATATACTGGGAAAAGAGAAATATGCATGTAGTGTCTGTTGAACCGAAGATTTTTCCACAACAAATTCTAAATCAGCTGAAGAAATACAGGAGAGTTTCTGTGCTTCATCACAAGATGTTTTTAAAAAATCTATCTTTTGTTTACCTCTGCCTGTTTTTTTGTTACCCACATCAGCCATGGTGCATTAAATTGCAATAGAAGGAAATGAATACAGTGTTTTCTCAAAAACTCTTGTCTGTTTTGTTGCTTGGATTACACTTGAAGGCACTACAGTGTAAAATTAACACTTCTCACCCTGTTAAAGTGTTTGGCTCCTGTGTCCTGAGGCAGACTCGAACAAAAGTCCTCTCTCCAACTTGCGGTCCTCAGAAGGCACATACTGAGTCATCAGTGCATTAAATGGCATTTCTAATTATCCAATATGCCTGTAGGTGCATGGCTAAGGCTGGTCAAATCCTATCTTTATTTTATTTATTTATTTGTAGAAGACATTTGACACAGGCCCACGGCATGTCCACAGTGGCAGGTCAAATCTCGCTTTTGTTGTTCAATTTCAGATTAGAATCATTACTGTCTTTCCCTTGCCACACAGGGATAGACATTGAGTTAAGCTTGTCTCAGCTGGGGTCTCGAGTGAACCTTTTCATCACAGGTTATTCTTTAACTTCTCCCTTCACAGAAGGAATTTAAAGCTGTAAAGAATAGGAATAATCCAGTTTAGCTTTCTCAAACTTATTTAGCCACAGGTTACTTTTATTTTAATTGAGGTAACATTGGTTTATAATGTTATATGAATTTCAGGTGTAGGTCGTTATGTTTCAGTTTCTGTGTAGACTGTATCATGTTTACCACCTAAAGACTAATTACCATCCATCACCGTACAGGGGGTGCCCTGTAACCCCTTTCTCCTCCCTCCCTGCCCGCTTCCCCTCTGGTAATCACCAATCTAATCTTTTTATCTTTGTGTTGTTGTTGTTTTTATCTTTTATCTATGAGTGAGATCATACAGTATTTCACTTAGCATAATACCCTCAAGGTCCATCCACGTTGTCACAAATGGCAAGATTCCATCTTTTTTATGGCTGAGTAGTATTCCATTGTGTATATATACTACATGTTCTTTATCCATTCATCCATTTATGAGCATTTAGGTTGTTTCCAAATCTTGGCTATGGTGAATAATGCTGCAATGAACATATGGATGGAAATATCTTTTCACATTAGTGTTTTTGTGTTCTTTGGATAAATACCCAGAAATAGGATAGTAGATCATATGGTAGTTCTACTTTTAATTTTTTGAGGAAACTCCATACTATTTTCCACAGTGGCTGCACCAATTTACATTCCCACCAGCAGTGTACAAGGGCTCCTTTTTCTCCATATCCCCTCCAACACTTGTTATTTCTTGTCTTTTTAATAATAGACATTCTGACTGATATGAGATGATATCTCTTTGTAGTTTTGACTTGCATATCCCTAATAATTAGTGATGTTGAACATCATTTCATGTGCATCTTGGCCATCTGTATATCGTCTTTCAAAAAATGTCTATTCAGATCCTTTGTCCATTTATTAATTGAGGTTTTTTTTGTTCTTGTTGAGTTGTATTAGTTCTTTATGTATTTTGGATATTAACCCATTATCAGATATATGATTTGAAAATATCTTCTCCTAATTATCAGGTTGTCTTTTCATTTTGTGGGTGGTTTCCTTTGCCTTGCAGAAGCTTTTTAGTTTGATGTGGTCCCATTTGTTTATTTTTTCTTTCGTTTCCCTTGCCTGGTGAGACATGGTATTCAAAAAGCACTCCTAAGACCAATGTCAAAGGGTGTACTGCCTATGTTTTCTTCTAGGAGTTTTATGGTTTCGTGTCTTACATGCAAGTCTTTAATCCATTTTGAGTTAATTTTTGTGTATGGTGTGAGATAATGGTCTACTTTCATTTTTTTTCCCATGGCTGTCCAGTTTTCCCAACACCATTTATTGAAAAGATTTTCTTTTCTCCACTGTATGTTCTTGGCTCCCTTGTTGAAAATTAGCTGTCCATGGATATGTGGTTTTATTTCTGGGCTCTCAGTTCTCTTCCACTGATCTGTATGTCTGTTTTTCTGCCAGTACCATACTGCTTTGATTACTATAGCTGTATAGTGTATTTTGAAATCATGGAGTGTGATACCTTCAGCTTTGTCCTTTTTTCTTAGGATTGCTTTGGCTATTCAGAATCTTTTGTTGTTTCATATAAATTTTAGGATTTTTTGTTCTATTTCTATGAAAAATGTCATTGGGTGTTTGATAGGGATTGCAGTGAATGTGTAGATTGCTTTAAGAAATATGGACATTTTAACTACGTTAAATCTTCCAATGCATTTTTTTTATTTAATGACTTTCTAGTGAAATATAGTAGATTAACAAATGCATGTTTCCCTATCCCCTCCCAAATACTTACTAAAATGACAGCAAAGGGATGTAAAAAGCATGAATCATTAAAGTTAATAAGAACGAGTGGTACTACTTGCAGACAAGAAATGGCAACAACTTTTTTTGAAGATGGAAAGTAGATGGGCAGTAATGAATAAATTAGCAAAATACAGAAAGCAAATTGCTAAGCACCTCAATGAGGAGAGGCAAAGGAGAAGCAAGGAGATACAGCTGTAGGATTTTGGATAGTCCCGGAGAGTAGAGGCACCAGTTGTCCTGAAAGGTGGAGTGATGATTGAGATAGGAAGGTTGGTTGAAGTTATGAACAAGGAGCAGTTAAATCTGGTGCCCCACCTGTTACATCATGATGATTACTGACTTCATAGTAAGCCCACCAGCAGCCCCAACCTCATTTCTCCATTCAGCTACCAGAAGTCTTTTCAGTCAGGCTTTTTCTTTCCTCCCCATCCTGGGCTGAAACTTGGAGGATTTCTCAATGAAGTTACCAGAGAGCCTGTAGGGGTCAAAAAATAATTTTCCCTCTGCTCTTTTGAGTTCTTGGCTGAGAACCCCTGTGATAAAAGACAGATTAACTAGAGAAAAACAATAAAACTTTACTAACATTTATACCTTGTGTATACAGGGGAGATACCCAGAGAAAAATGAGTAACTCCCCAAGGTGGCTTAGAATTCAGGATTAAATATGATCTTAATAAGGAAAGGGGAAGGGGAATGTAGCCTCTGAGGGGAGAGTAATTTTTAAGAAAGATGGGTAGGCCCTAAGAAGAACAGATGGGAGGTATGATAGTTTGTGACAAGTTTATCTGGGTGTGGCATTAATTTCTAGTCTCCTCTCCTAGGATAAGAGTCAATCTTCGCTAGTTGATGAAATGTCCAGGGAGGGGATTTATGCCAACTGTGTTCTTTTTGGAAGATCTGTCTTTCAGCAGATAAGGAGAGTTCAGAGAAAGCCTCCTCCTGCTTTTACTGTTTTTCAAGTGCCTATAGCTCAAAATAATCAATATACCAAAGCAGGATATTTTGGGGTGGCATGTCCTAATGTCCTACAGTCATATTTTGGGGTAGCATATTCTAGTAACTTTCAAGTCCCAAATAAAAGCCAATACATCTAACATTTGGGGATTCCCACAAAGAAATATCCCAGTTAAATCACTTTTTCATGAAACTCACCCATTTGACAAGGTGTTCTCATGAATCCAGAATTTGAGTACATTTTCCCTTTTAGATATAGATGGACAGGGCTAGAACTGAGCAGACAGTACAATTGAGAAATGCATGTAACATTAAAGGAAATAAAACAACAGAAAAAAAAATGAAGAGAAATAATCAATGTAAAGAGCAGAATAAGATATTAAAGAGAACTATTTTTAATACCCTAGAAGGTATTCAGAAAGGATAAGGCATTCATGACAAAAAGCAGAATGTATAAATAAAGAAGAAAAAATAAGAAAAACTCTTGAATGTTAAAAATATAGTAGCATGAATATAAAATTCAATAGAGTAATTAGAAGTTAAAAGTGAGGCTATCTCACAGAAAGTAGAATAAATGGATGAAGTAGAATATGAGAGAAGATATAATAAAATTAGAGGACCAATCCAGAAGGGCCACTACCTAACATAATATTTCCAAAAGGAAAATATGAAATACATGTTAAGAAAGATATTATCAAAGGAAGTAGAAAATAAAATTTTCCCAAACAGAAGGACATGAGTCATCAGATCAAAGACCTCTACTGAGTGCCTAGCACAATGTAGGAAAAAAGATCCACAGGGGATAAAGAAAAGATTATAAAGGCTTGCGAAAAAGGAAGAATGCCACACACAAAGGATCCTAAATCAGAACAGTATTAGAAATTTCCAAAGCAATCTAGAAAGCTTGAAAAAGTGATGCAATATACTTAAAATTCTAAAGTTATTTTTAATCCACAATTTTATACCCAGCCAAACTATCAAACAAGTGTTAAGTGTAGCATAAAAATATTTTAATACAGGGGCTAGCCCAGTGGTACAGCAGTTAAGTGCACACGTTCCACTTTGGCGGCCGGGGGTTCGCCGGTTCGGATCCCGGGTGCGGACATGGCACTGCTGGCACGCCATGCTGTGGTAGGCGTCCCACATATAAAGTAGAGGAAGATGGGCATGGATGTTAGCTCAGGGCCAGTCTTCCTCAACAAAAAGAGGAGGACTGGCAGCAGTTAGCTCAGGGCTAGTCTTCCTCAAAAAAAAAAAAAACACAAACAAATTTTCATACACACAAAATCTCAAAAAATTTACCTCCCATTTCTCATAAAGATCTTAGGAAAAAAGCCACCAACGTGAAGAAAGAGGAAGACTTGAGGTCCAGGAAACAAGAGTTCCATAAAAAGAGAGAAACAATAATACAAAGTTCCAGTTTGTCATGGATGTTTGAGTCTAAGAAAGCAGCCAAGAAGCCCTGGAGCAGGAGGGATGTCCCCGATTGTGGAACTGATGTGTCACATGACATGTCTGGCAAAATTATCAGAGAATTTGGAAAGAATTATTCATAGATACAAAGAAAAGTATTCAAATTATATAAACAAAGCAATTATTAACTCCAGGAACACCAAAAAATTCTATAAGAAAAGAACTGTAAATATAGTACATCAGATGGCTCAGCTGTAACAATATTTATCTAGTCATAATTATGTAAACATAATGTAAATGATTTTCATTTAAAAATTATGATGAGGGGCAGTCCTGGTGGCATAGTGGTTGAGTTCACGTGCTCCGCTTCAGTAGCCCAGGGTTCGCCAGTTCGAATCCTGGGCACAGACCTACATACCATTCATCAAGCCACGTTGTGGCAGCGTCCCACATACAAAATGGAGGAAGATTGGCACAGATGTTAGCTCAGGGCCAATATTCCTCACCAAAAAATATATATATATGATGAAATTATGTTGGGAGTATGAGGAAAAGGAGAGTTTTGTGTGTATGGGCAATAATCTGAGAGAAATAAATCATTTATAGTAGAAGCCAATAGACAGTAAAAATTTCACAGATTTATGAAAAAAATAGTTTAAGTACATTATCTAGAACTATAAGTAAGAGAAAAAAGCCCAGCTAAAATACTTTCAGGTAGTTGCTTGTAGGGAGGAGAATTTAAGGATGGGAAAAACAGACTGCTAGGTTTTTTAACTAATCTAAAGCAAGGGTCAGCAAGTCATGTCACATGAACCAAATAAATAATGTTATATTGGAACACAGCCAAGCCCACTCATTCATGGATTGTCTGTGGCTGCTTTTGTGCCACAAGAAGTTGGTACAAAAGCAGAGTTGAGTGGTCGTGACAGCGACTGCATGGCCTGCAATCTAAAATATCTACTTTCTTTACACAAGAAATTGCCGACCCCGTGTGTGGAGCAGTGGGTCTCAAATTTTAGTTGCATTGGAATGTCTGGAGGGCCGCTTAGAACACGGATTGCGGGCCCAGCTCAGACTTTCTCATTCCGTAGATCTCAGGTGGGGCCTGGACACTGCATTTCTGACAAGTTTCCAGGCGATGTTGATACTGCTGGTTCAGGGCCTCTGCTTTGAGAACCACTGGTCTAAAGGAGCTTTCTGACTTTCAAAAAATATATATATAAGTATCGTGTTTATAAAATAAATTTTAAATGTTTAAAAGTATAACCAGGGCCGGCCCAGTGGCACAGCAGTTAAATTCGCACATTCCACTCTGATGGCCTTGGGTTCACCGGTTCGGATCCCGGGTGCAGACATGGCACCACTTGGCAAGCCATGCTGTGGTAGGTGTCCCATGTATTAAAAAAAAAAGTAGAGGAAAATGGGGAAGGGGTTTAGCTCAGGGCCAGTCTTCCTCTGGAAAAAGAGGGAGATTGGCAGCAGATGTTAGCTCAGGGCTAATCTTCCTCAAAAAAAAAAAAAAGGTATAAGCTTGGAAGCTTGTATGCAAATTGAGGTGAAAATAAATACAAAAACAATGCAAAGAATCGAATGTGACAAGAAATGATTAAAATGTAATTTTCTAAAAACTTTAATGTAACAGAAACATCAACAAATTAAACTGGAGCAAATATACCATTTTATTAATAATAAGATCTTCCAGATACAGGCATACATGTCAACAATTTCCGAGACCTCTGCCAATACATGGGCACACATCATCCAAGTGGTTGGCGGTTGGACCTGTCATACTACTCCCTGTCATTCCACTGTTTATTGAGGATAGATTATTGCATAATAACGACTATGCAAAGATTTATTTAAAAATCCCTTTCTTTTTTATTTTCTCCTCTAAAATATTATTTTTAGCATTTTCTTTTTCATTTAATAGCTTACTGTAAAACACTTGTTTCCTAGACAGCACAGTTTAAGAAATTTGATTTAGGGACCAGCCCCGTGGCTGAGCGGTTAAGTTCTCTGCTCTGCTTCGGCGGCCCAGGGTTTCCCTGGTTTGGATCCTGGGTGTGGACATGGCACCACTTGTCAGGCCACGCTGAGGCAGCATCTCACATGCCACAACTAGAAGGACTCATAAGTAAAATATACAACTATGTACTGGGGGGACTTGGGGGAAAAAAGCAGAAAAAGAAAAAAGAAATTTGATTTAAAACCTTCTCCTCTCCCGTTGGCCCCTTTCACAGATGACGAAACCAATACCCAGGCATCTCATGGGTTGTGGATCCAGGACCCCCTGACCCAGGCCCCGCTTCCTTCCCCTCTTCCACCCTGGCTCCTGTTTGCTTTGCCTCAGGTGGTGAGAGAAAAAGCCCCGAATGAGCCCAAACTCAAATCGGGCATGAAGAAAAAAAGCAGTGCTAAGACCAGTGACGATCTTTTTTTCTAAAAGCCTCAAACAAAGAAAATTCTCTGCTTCCAGGAACAGCCTTAATCAGTCACATATGTGAACATAGACCCAGTGACTGTTCAGACAATTTTCCACCAACGTAACAGGATTTTCTCGACACATTGATTTTTTTTTTTCTTTTGCCTATTATCAGCATAAGTAGTTCTGTTTGTTGTTTTTTAAAGATCCTAGCTGTGATACCAGACCTTTCAACCAGGCAGGCTGGATGCTAAAAATCTGCAGTGTTTGAAAGCAAAGAGAAATGAAGGATTATGGAGAGTAGGAATAGTCCCTGGTTGGTAAAAACAAATAAACAGCTTTAAAAATCTAAGAATTGTGCCCTGCGGGGGTGGGTTTGCTGAACTGTCAGCTCCACCAGTTAATGAGGTAGTCTGTCTAATGGAGATAGAAAAGACCATTTATAACAATGCTGGGCTTTGTGTGTGTGACTTAAAAATCAAATTGAGTGGAAATGCAGCCAATACTAAATGGTCTTGTTTATTTTCTAATTAATTTGCTACAAACTACAAAATAAAAGTGTTAAACATATTAGATGGTGTGTGATTTTTAGAAGAGAAAGGACTGAAAACATTCACCTCAAATAGTCCATTTCCTTTCTTTTCATCAGCGAAACAAGTTGCAGTTTGAAAGTTGGAAAAGGACATGGATATTTTGGGTGGGACATCACTTTTGGGGTTAAATGTGTTACATAAGCCAACTGGGAATGTGATCTGTTTTGTAAGGTTCTGTGGAGTTCGAGGGGACCTGGGACCACAGTCTCACTCTTGATGATGTTCATTTTTAATATTAATAGGCCGGGGATTCAAGGCCCTAAGGAAAATATCATCCAAGTGAGGACAGCCACTTACAACTGCTCATGGCCTTTTTCCTCTATAGGGCACGGCTAGGATGATGCAGGCACTCAGTATACATAAGCCCAGCATGGCAGAGGGGAAAGATCAGAGATGGTAGAACCAGTCAGATCTAGGTGCAAATTCTGGCTGACTCTGTGACATTGGGGGTAAATCATTTAAACTCATTGAGACTTAGTTTGCTCATCTGGAAAACAAGGAGAATAATAACTGCCTTATAGGACCGTTCCAAGAACTAGACCTTAGAGCTCATAAGTGAAGCACCTGACACATGGTAAACACATGAATGGAAGTTATTATTGACTAGAAGATTTTAGGGTTTGTAATAACCAAACTGGCTAGTTCACAAACTGAGAAATCACTACACCTTGATGAGTCCTTGTTCTTAAATTTACCCAGCCCCCACCTTTTCTTCTTTGCTTCCATTACAAAAGTTTTAGTCCTAACATCCTTTTCCTAGGACTATTGTGATGTGGTCTCTTCCTCACTCTGACCCCAAAGCCTCTTGTCCATTCCAGCTAGCTTGTTCTTAGAAGGACGTCATTTGGTGAGACAATGCATACATTGATGAACTTTCACCTGGTGTTTACTCTGCACCCGGCACTGTTCTTCCCTCTGTACTACCTCATTTAATCCTCACAACAGCCCTCTGAAGTAAATTCTCTTATTATTCCCATTTTACAGTAGAAACTGGCATATTGAGATGTAAGATAATTGTCCAAGGGGTGGAGCCATGATTAGTACCCACGTGGTCTGGCCCTGGAATAGTGCTCTTAACGACTCCTCTATGCTGGCCGTCAGAGATTGTTCCTGGTTTGTGCCAGATGGTTTACATTCAGGGCTTGCCATTCGGTGGGCTCCAGAGTTTGGGACTTTTGCTGAATATTGGTCATCAGGGCCAAAGTGACCCTGTGAAGTCCATAGTCAGCCCACGCTAGAATCTATTTCAGGCTTCTCCCATTCCCAGTCTCAAGGAATTCTAGGTGCCGAGCATCCCTGGAATGTCCTTTGTGGCAACAGGGCAATTTAACCCTCCTTAACAACATGACCGAAATAAGAAGTTGTTAAAACTATAGATCCATGAGGGCAGGAACCACATTAGCGTTGTTCCATGCTGTCCATCTCTAGTGCCTACATCGGCACCTGGCACGTAATAATAAGTTAGGATTTGATTGACAGATGGATGATTGAACAGATGGACACATGGATGATGGTTGTATGAAACAATGGATGGATGGATAATGTTCTTACTGAAATAAAGGTATATACTGTTTGACAATAAGAAACTAATGTAAAATATTTCACTGATATTTAGTGGCTGTATCTCTAACTTACCTTTCATTAGGTTATAGTTTTCTCCCACAATTATATTTATCTGCCTCAAAGTCCAAATTTCATATAAAATATGTAAAATCTTAGAAGCACATAGGTAAGGATAACATTAAATAGTCAACTTTTCTAAAATAAGCAAGGAAAAAATTTTCATTCATTCATTCATTCAACAAATATTTATTGAGCACCTGTTTCCTATTAGGTACTCTCATAGGAGCTTAAAATATAACTTAACAAAACAGAGAAAACTCTGCCCTCCTGGAGAGTGTATTCTAATGGGAGAGAGAGACAAAAACACTCCCACATGTAGTGGATTGAGTTGTTTAAGTGCCATGAGGAGAACTTCAGCAGGCTGAGGAATACAGGGAATGACTGGGGAGAGGGGTGCTATTTAATGTCAGATAGTCAGGGTTATTTTGAAATTGTGTCAGTTTTATTCTATGTTGGAATGTGAGAATTGAAGAAAACTAATGTATTGAGTGTAGGGTAACAACTGGGAATTAGGAGTCCTAGATTAAGAATGGAGATTTTTTGCATATTAACTTGATAGAGAAGAAAATATTTTTGACTTGTGAGATATATGTATATTTTTTTTTCCTACAGGAGTAGCAGCTGTGGACTTTTAAAGTGATAATATTTCCCAGCCTTAAACTGAGAAACTGAACAAAAAAGGCATCCTTCCTGTAATCAGTATAGCAAAATGAGAGGTGGAGAAAGCACACTGGGAAGACACAAGGTCATCTGTTGAACCATCTTGCCTTTGGCCAAGAACACGACTCAGACTCAACTCTCGCTCTGAATTTACCTCCCCAACTTTGAGTCAAGACCTAGAGTGATGTGTTCCTTTCCCAGAGCACCTTCCATTTTGTGAGGCCTGAAACATGACCACCAGTAGCCACACATGTCCCGTCCCGGCAGTGAATGGACACATGACCCACTATCCGGCCGCACCTTACCCATTACTCTTCCCACCGGTCATTGGAGGACTTTCCCTGCCTCCCCTCCATGGGCTTCACGGCCACCCTCCTCCAAGTGGATGCAGCACCCCATCACCTGCAAGTAAGTACCACTGGACTTTGCTCTTTTTCTCTTGGTCAATTGGCTTAATGGACCTGAGGAAACAGGATGGTTCCTATCCAGGGTGAGTTCTCATTTTGTTGGCGTTGGTTTCTCTTGGTCTAGAATTGTACCTTTATCTATCAGCAGAAATATAATTTGAAA
The DNA here is from genome assembly GCF_037783145.1 of Equus przewalskii. Taxonomy (NCBI): domain Eukaryota; kingdom Metazoa; phylum Chordata; class Mammalia; order Perissodactyla; family Equidae; genus Equus; species Equus przewalskii. The sequence continues at coordinate 59,457,416 of NC_091845.1, read as the reverse complement.
CCAGATAAATGGTGAATTTTAGAATTCGGTCCATTCAAAATCACATTGATATTTTTGCTCTATTTCATAAAATATAAACGCAAGAAGTAATCAGCAGATGTAACCAATATACCTGAAGAAATTGACCACTTGATAAATAATAACAGTGAATTAAGAGATGATACCATAAAAATTGCTAATGATAATCCTGAATTTAACATTGATTTTAGATGTGTGATCTCCTTTGAATCTCTTACTCATTTCCTGGTGCAGATAAAATCTGTAATTCTTCTCAACTTCCCAAGGACCTTTGCCACCAATTGATGTCACATAAGCTTTTTAAATGTCCTTGACCTCTTTTAACTCTGTACTAAGCGGTTTCTTACCTCCGGTCTTCTCTAAAATGTTGGTTATAAAGTACTGGAAGATAAAAATAGTCAGAGTTAGAATTCTTCAAAATTGATATTCATGGAAAGCATCCATACTATATGATTTTTTTAAAAGTTCTGTCTAAGGTCAAGCTGTAGTAGCCAGTGAGCTCTTCCATCTTTTGGAAACAGGTTGCCTGGTTTGGCATCTGGAGGTGAAAAAGCATGTTGATTCAACTGTGCTCTGTTAGGCATCCACAGAACCTTCTCCAAGTTCTTTCAGGTTCATAGCTTAACAGGAGCTCTTCAGAGCTCTTCCTGGTGATTATTTTACATTTCGCTGCTCTTTAAGGAGTTCCTCCAAATATTGGCTTGGCACTTTGAAGTTTTTCTTTTGAAGTACTGCCTTAATTTTTTCTGTATTGTGGCCTTTGTGCCTTAACTTCTTCCTCCTACTGCATCTTTAGCACACTGGGAGCAGGAGCGTGCTCCACCTAACTGGGATCCCTCAACAAATGGTACAGTGCCTTCAAAAATAGTAGGACGTTTAGATGTCTGAGTGTTTGGATAGATGCATGAGTGGCTGAACAGACTCTCACTGCAGGGATGTCAGTTACAATCACAGTTTCGTCATGCCTGATACATACTGGCTTATTTTTCTTCTTGAAATGACCTGATTATAATTCTTCCCTTCTGTGTTTTGGATTTCTGGCCAGAGCATGTGGCCAGTAAAGTCTTTTAAATTGCTTAATAACATTCTCCCATGCTTCTCAAGTTCAAATTGAAAGTGGATGTAGCTGAAGTAGCTTCTTGGCTATATGGAGAGATGGAAAGAGTACCTATATTCAAAATATCTTGCCAAACCAGGTATGCATTCAAACCCTGTTCACCCAACATGCACATGATATAATGGAGTTACTTTAGTTAACACATGAAGGGATCTGACTAAATGATTGCTAAAGCTGTTAAAATGTCACCCAAGAGCTTCTGTATCTAATTCCACAGCTCAAGCAGCCTAATGGACAGCACTTTCTTCCTCAGATTGGAAGAATATTTTGTAGTTGTAGCCAATGCGTTAAGACCTAAGTATTGTTCCCATCCCGGGTAATCTAATCTTGCAGAAGGCAAACTCTTAGGCAGTTGCAGCGCCTGGGTGCCCATCAGCAACTTTGGGCTTCTTTAACTACTGATTTTAAGGAAAATACAGAGCACAGTAAATGAAAGGGTGGGTAAGAGCTTTTTGCTGGATTAGCATCCCTGAACACTTGAACAGACTCTCAGAATACAAATCCCTCACCCATCTGTTTGCAGATATTTTTAGTTCTAAAAATTCTATAGAGCAGCGCTTGGCAAACTACAGCCTGTAGCCCACCATCTGTTTTTGTAAATAAAGTTTTATTGGAACACAGCCACACTCATTTGTTTACGTATTGTCTATAGCCGCTTTCTTGCTACAATGGTAGAGACCATATAGCCCACAAATCCAGAAATATTTACTATCTTGCTCTTTACAGGAAAAGTTTGCCGATCCCTACTATGGAGATAAGAGCATGAGGACAGGAGTCAAATTATCTCGAACCTAACCAGTCTCTGTCTCTAACTGGTGATGTTGGCTCTTCTAATTCTTTCCCCCAAACTGAGTCTCATGGGCTCAGCCTGTACCCTGAATGAGCTGGCCTCTATCATATCTAAGTCTCCCTTCACCTCTAACTACAAGGCTATTCTTTTCATCTCACAGTTACTAATAAAGCACAAGATACCATCGCTACTAAGTTGAACTGTAATGCAATTGCCATTTTTTAGAGAAAATTGGTCAAATATTGGCAATTTCATATGATTCTACCTTTAGAAGCAGAGGCTTTGCAGTTTAACAAAAAGGGAATAAACAACTGATTACAGTTTTTTATGAGTGGCTTGGGGAGAGGGTTCTGGTAACTGCCCCTTGGAAGGTGGCTGGAGAAGGGACAGAAGAAGGACAAGGTACAGAAAGTTCAGGCTGGAAACTTCAAAATTGGCTGACTTCACACCATTGGCTAATACCTTGTTTTATTATTTCTTGCTGCAGACAAAGCACATGAAAGCTGCTCAGATGAAAATCATTAAAAGAAGCCACTGTTAATATGCAGTCTGTTAGTTGGCCCTTGACTAGGAAGTCGTCTTTTTTATAGCCTGTGGTTTAGAAAGACCGGGGACCAAGAGTAAGGTCTTAAAAGTTACACACAGACTTTCTCTTGGCTAAAAACATAAAGTTTTATTCATGTACTGAGATTAGTTAGAGAGGTAGCTGAATTCTACAAAGTCTCAATAACTAGCAAAACACGTGCTTGGGTGAAAAAGCCAGGAGTCTGGAAGGCAGAGGAAACAAACATGTTGAGGAATGACCCCATAAAGAGGGTCATGTCATTGAACTATGGGATTTGCTGATGTTTCTTTCATAATCTGTACGTATCTAGATTCTGCAGCTCAGCCAGAAAGAATAAATTCTCCTGCCCCTGTAACAAGGTTCTTTCAGCACCGTGTAATTATAGAGGCTCAAGAAACTTCTACCTCAAAAGGAAGTGAAAGCGATTTCCATAGCAGCTACTGATGTTACATCCACTCCTTATTTCCCTCCATTCCCTTCTGGTGATCTCTGGTCAGCCTGTTCTGCTAGACCAGAATCTGAATTCTATCTATTTAACCTCTCTCTTCCTACAGTACCCATGTCCCCATTCCCACATGGAAAGATGTCCTTGACCCAGCCACTTATTGACAATCATTTAACCTCTCTAAATTTCTCTCCCATCAACTATAAAACATTCTTATTGAAAGACTAGTCTTTTGTAATAATCACATTCAAATCTTTTAAGGATAAAGGTGGAGTATATATTAGAAAGAAAAGTTGTTCTACGAAGGAATGAAACTGGATCATCTCCAAGGCCTTTGCAACTCTAGGGGATGATAATTCTATATATTATAGCTCCGATTTTCTCCTGGTCCCCATGTCATTTGCAGGAAATCCATCTTTTCTTGGTTTGTGCCAGTGCTGGCCCCTGTTCTTCCGCAGCGTGGACTGCTTGGCTATTGGCATGGCCTTTTGTGATCACTCAGAATTCAGAGGGAAAGACGTGGCCACTTTTCAGAAATTCTACTCTCCAGAACCTTCAACTCTAAAGAAAAAAATAAAATTATATATATATATACAAAATATCTATATTTATTTGTTTGTAGGAGAGAAGTGAACTTAAAGCATCTTCTATGTGTGCATGTCCTAGTCTTTGCGTTCTGATTTAATTCTTTCATGATGGAGTCTCTGTAAGCTTAGAAATCAAGAAACATATAAGAAAAGAGGAAGTTAAAATAAATACTAAGGAAAACTGCTATGTATAGAGAATCTTCTGGCAAATCCACTGAGCGTTTAGTTTATGCCATTCTTAATGTTTTTCAATACCCTCCTAATATTGTTGCCAGGCCATTAGCAGCAGTGCCATTTTACAGATGAAGATCATGAGACTCAGAGAAAGTAAAGGGCTTACACAGCTAGCTAATGTTAGACCCAAGTTCCAAGCCCAAATCATTGCCAATGTGTTGGGAAATGAGGTCAATTTAACCCTTAAATCTCTCAGCTCCACCATGAGTATCTCTTTCCCACGATGCTTCAGAGTCCTTGGAGACGAAGAACATTTAAAAGACCTCACAACCTCTTTAGTTTCACCAACTACTGTGGAGTAGCTATCATTTTTCATCAAAATGGGGAGTTGAGGGTAGATCCCATAGTCAGGGAATCACCAGAAATGCCTCTGCTCAGCTCTGTCCTATATCTAGAGAGCTTGTCATCTCCAAGCAAGCATGACTTCCAGTGGGAGGAGAGCCTGAAATGCTATGCCAGGGAACACTCAAAATTTAATGCTCCAGAGCTCTCTGTGAAAGCTGGACAACTGTCTGTCTGTCTCTCTTTATGTTCTTTTCATGGCTGATTGTTCTGTTTTATTGCCTCACATGTGCTTTTTTATAGGTTGTTGTAAGCTGGAAAATATTGTTAAAAGTTTTGGCTTCAGAGCCTTTTGCAAAATGATCTCAGTTTAACTCCAGCATCTTAAAATGAGAGTTCTTTTTCCTTGCTTCTTTAACGATCAGAAAGTACCTTCCTGTCAAAATCACAAAATAGGATATTAGCTATAAAAACTCCCAACTTTCTGCAGAGACAGACTGAGAGTATCAAAATTACCAACCACAGGACAAACAATGAATCTTATTTCTATATATTGTCTTAAACTAAAAGGAGCCTTGTTACCTAATTTGTCTGAAGCAGGATGTTCAGCCAGATTGGAATTCCTTATTACATGTGGAGGACAATTGGCCCAGAGGTGTTGATCCTGTTTTAAATGCATGCAGATTGATGGTAACTAAGACCAACTCGTTAATTCCTGTTATCCATCACCCTTTGCTCTGTAGTCTTGTCTTCTTTCTACTATGAGTGATATTTGTCATACACAATGATCCCACTGGACACGGATCTCATCTAATTTTAAGATACCAGGAACTTAGTATATTGTTGGTATTTAGTGAATGCCAAACATAATAGTATGGTCCATATAGATATGTATCCTTCACATTTTTTTGACAAATGAAATATGGTAAAATAAAGTAAAAGAAGGGCTAACCTAGTGGCACAGCAGTTAAGTTTGCTTGCTCCACTTCGGTGGCCCGGAGTTCACTGGTTTAAATCCCAGGTGCAGACCTCCGCACTGCTTATCAAGCCATACTGTGGCAAGTGTCCCACATATAAAATAGAGGAAGATGGGCATGGATGTTAGCTCAGGACCAATCTTCCTCAACAAAAAAAAGATGAGGATTGACAGCACATGTTAGCTCAGAACTAATCTTCCTAAAAAAAAAAAAGAAAGAAACTTCTTAGGAATTTGAGTAAACTCAGTAATAACAATTTTTCCCATTTCATCTGCCTTTGGTCATTGGATATCTCTGAAGTTCTGAGGCTTAGGGACATCAAAGGCTTTTACCTGAATGTTTTAGAAATAGAGTTTATGCTTTCGGCATGATTGAACGGGTTTAGCAGTCTTGCATAGGCCTAGAGGCACATGTGTATGATGTAGGAGCCCCTTCCTTAAAAGTGGACAGGTATTGATTACTTGAGTGCAGGGCCTCTATTCCTCAATAATGAAAGAATCTTTGTGTCCTCTTCTTGATGTCTCTACAATTTCCCCAGCCTCTGGTTGAGTACAACATGTAATCCTTTGAATAATTCTAATGAGGAACTGAGTTCATTCTGTTTGTTGAACTTTCCCCCAAAGGGATCAAGAATATGTGAACATGAATTAGAAACACAGATTATTGTTCAGTTTCATCAAATTAACTGCAACGCCCAAAGGAGAATCTCAGCTCTGGAAATGTGTTCTTGAATAGAAATACGCTTTAGTCCATGGAGGCGATCATAAAAGCAGGAATGGATTTACCTCTAAGTTACTCCTGCCAATGATTCTTCCCAGGGAGAGCGTGTTTGGAAGAATGTATACCAAAAAGAGACCAAGAATGGAGAAAAGAGAGAGAGTAATGGCTTACAATTCATATTAGAATTCCTTTAGATACTCTATTTATTAGACAGACATTTAAAAAGAGCATTTTTGACCTTATGAAAATTGAACCTCTGAAAATTGGAATCACCACAATAGCTCCAAGTAGACTATGAGATATGAGACCTCCCTTGTCTTCCAAATTTCTGCCTTAATTCATCAATCTACAGCTCCTGTATATTTCAGATGTGCTATTTTGGTCCCAAGGATGAAAAATCCATTCAGATGTCCTTGAAAGAGGGGAGAGTAATCTCCACACAGGTAGGTGGACATGAGGACAGGTGGAATTGCCACCAAGTAGCCACCCTCCAGGCCATCTTTGGGATGTATCCCAGATAGTCCCCCAGAGGCCCTGGCAATTTATGCTGTGTCATTCAAGATGCAGCTCCCTAGTCTGTTTTTGCTTCTCTGTTTTTCTGCTTTGGCTCCCTCTGAGATTTGAATGAATCTTGGTAATTCAAACTGGAAAGAAAGGGTGGACAGAGAGAGAGTGAGGGAGCAAAAGAGAGAAAGAGAGAGGGAGACATGAGAAAGACAGAACATCTACTTAACCCTGTTATTTGAGCTCCAGGCCACCTCCAAGAACTTGAGCCTTCCAGACCCACCAATGGTCAGTTGATATCATCAGCTCTCTTGATCGGTGGTTGTTTTTTTTTTAACTTTTCCATGAGACTATGTAGTAAAAATCATTACCATTTATTTAGTATGCTATGTGCATTACCTCTATCTGCCAGCTAGAAAAGAGAAATAGAGAAAGAAAGACCCAAATAACCAACTTTCCTACAGTTGCTCCGATCAAAATGGTGGGACTAGGTTTGAACTCTTCGTGTTCTGACCAAAGCCAGTCTTCTTTTCACAACTCCATGTCAGCTGTGGATAATGAGGTGCTGCAAAGATTTTTAAAACATTGCATTGTCTTCAAGGATCTTGGACTCCTGTTGGGAAGTCGTAATCGCCTAAAACCATTCAGATCTAAAACTCTGATTATTCTCTACCCTCTAAGGCCTCGATTTTGTAAAGCTTGTAACATCCCTTCCCACCCATGTACCCACTGTGCATACTTAGATTTACTATACATGTCCTATTTTGCTGTCTTTAGTTGTTGCTGTAACTCTTCCTGCTCTGCTCATCTGTTAACCTGATGCTTGGCACACAGTGGAAACTCATTTAAAGTCTGTGGAGTGACTGAATCAGTGGTTCTTGCTGGTGTGGGAGATTTTAGAAATTTATGGATGTGCTTTTGGATGTCACAATGATTGGCAGCACTTATAGACGTTTAGTGAGCAGGGACTAAGAGGCTGACGGGCCTGCACTGTGCACAGTAGTTGCAAAGAATTTCTTACATCCTCCTGACTTCTCAGTGTCTCACTAGACATTCATATTAAGACTCCCCCCCAAAAATAAGTTATGATTAACTGACCCTAAACCATAACTCCATTTTACATATAAATGCAAAATATTGTGGTAAGTTTTTATTATACCTTGGATTATTTAGGACTATAATTGCTGTGTAAATCGAGGACAGGCTGATCGTTGTTTTGTTTGGAACGTATCTAACAGTCATTCGCCATTTCAGAAAATCGTGTTACTGATGGCAGTGATATTCTTGGTATTTGTCACCAGTACCATACATTTTTATCATCTGCATTTGTAGGTAAAAGATTCACTGTAATTATGCATATAGGGGCAAGCATCTTACCACTTCTTTATGCCTGAGCATTTACACATTGAAATAACTATTATTTTATTATAAATTACTTTCTTTGAATTCATCCTTGATATTGCAGTCTGGGCATTATATTAAGTTCTTTGAAATTATATTTTTAGGTGGCCTATATTATCTATGGCTTTCATTTTGAATAGTAAAGCAGGTGTTATTAAATATATTACTAAAAGAAGATTGCATCCAAAATGTTGAAGATTACTAGAATGAATGGATGGATGGATGAATACATGAATGAATCAGTGAAAAATAACTAACAGTGTCAAATAAGCTGCTTAGAAATAAATCTTCTAGCTGTTAAGAGGAGAGGAAGAAAGTTTATAAGTGAAGTACACAGGAAAAGGTTTGCAGAACTAAGTCCAATGATTATAGCAGGCATGGAACAGTGGCATGGCTCTAGGAAAAGCCATATGCAGAAGACCCATGGAAAGTAGGAAAGTGTTTTAAGTTTCCCATCTTAAAAGGCATGTGGGGTTACCAAGGAACCATCCAGCGCTGGCCTCCATTTCTTGAGTGTAACTAGTGTCCCCAAGGGGTACAAGAGGGAATCAAATGTATTGTTATTCATGAATCCACTCTTCCAATATTCATTTAACACATGTATGTTAGGTATCGCAGTAAGCATCTTAGAGTCTCTCTGATGGTTTGCTGGGTAAATCTATAAGAGTGATTGGTTCTCACCTGTGTGTCATGTCAGATTCTACCTTCAATAACATGTCATTTTAGTATTAGGAAAAACATATGGGAGCTTTGAGTTGAATCATGTCTCCCAAAAAGATGTTGAAGTCCCAACCCTCAGTATCTATGAATGTAAATTTACTTGGAAATAGGGTCTTCTCAGATGATCACATTAAGATGAAGTCATTAGAGTGGGCCCCAACCCATTAAGACTGTGTCCTTATAAAAAGGGCAAATTTGGGGGCCAGCCCCATGGCCTAGCGGTTAAATTTGGCATGCTCTGCTTCAGCGGCTGAGTTCAGTGCCCAGGTGCAGACCTACACGACTCATCAGCAGCCATGCTGTGGCGGTGACCCACATACAAAATAGAAGAAGATTGGCACAGATATTAGCTCAGGGATGATCTTCCTCAAGCAAAAAGAAGAAGATAGGCAACGGATATTAGCTCAGGGTGAATCTTCCTCAGCAAAAAGAAAAAAAAAGTGGTGGGGTGGGGATTTTGGATGCAGAGAGAAAGATAGAGGGAGAATGCCATGTGAAAGTTGGAGTTATGCTGCCATAAGAAAGGAATGCCAAAGATTGCCAGCAAACCACCAGAAACTAGGGGAGAGGCATGGAACAGATTCTCCCTCACGGTCTTCAGAAAGAAACAACCCTGCTGCCACCTTGATCTTGGCCTTCTGGCCTCCAGAATTGTTTGTAGTACTTTGTTATAGCAGTCCTAGGAAACTAACAGGGGCTATAACTAGGGGCTATACCTTCCTGCCACTGAAGAAGGAAAAACTATGCTTCTGATCTTTTTCCCCTCGAAAAGTATCTAGTGATTTGGCTATTTTCTCATAATTTTATCCTCGGCAATGACTTTCTTTTCCTGCATTGTGTGGCTTCTTTGGCTTGAACTAATGAATAATATTTCAGGACGTTATTTTTTTCCTTTGTAGCCAATATCTCTTGATTCTGGTGGCTACAAATTTATGGTCATGAGTCACAATGTTTGCCATTTTTTTAAATGAATTTCTATTCCACTGGCTTTCTTTTGGTTCTATCCTTAGATCCTAAACTCCCACCCTCTTTCTTGACCTCCACATATCTTCTTTAATATCTCTTTTGCCCTTAATTTTAAAGCCTTTGCCTCAAAATTCTGCAAGGTTACCCATCACTGTCATATTGGAGCCTGTGAGATTCTCCAGAAGAGTCATTGGTATTACAAGTTCATATTTCAAGTACCAGACGCTGAAGGGTTACTGGTGGCAATGATCTTATCATTATAATCATTGATTGTTTATTATCTTGAATATCGCTTTGTGGCTTATCTGGCAGTATCTCTTCAGGATTTGTGAGCTATGAATTTAATTGACTTTGTCTAGCCTTCTAGAATTCCTGGTGATTCTCCGTCTTTGAACAGGCAAATTTGAACAACTTCCCTGTCAGCCCCTGGCACCTTTCCTTACATAGTTGCTTCCTCTCCTTTATACTTAGAGCTAGTTTTGTCATACAATTAGTTCTATATTCTGTTTGTGTCCTGGTCTTTATATCTACCCCCATGAGTTCTCCTCATTTGGGATCTTTTAGTTTCTTAGGGCCAAAAACCTTTGAAATTTTTTTGAGACCACCTATGGATTTACCACATGTAAACTACTTAAGGATTCTGGGCCTCATAAACCCTTCCCTGGTTAACTTTGCCATCAGTGAAATGGGTGCCTGGCCACTGTCCTCTTATGTAATAAGTTGAAGCAAATTTGATAATATGAAAATCTGCATTAAATGTAAAGTTACTTTTTTACAGTTTGTTGCCAAAATGTCAAAAAAGCCATTGTACTGATGAAAATGACTAGTTCCCAATCAGAATGTATGTTAATTTAGTGCTGAGATATTTTGCCAAATGCCCGTAAGCTTTGCAAACATCTGGACAGAATAAAATTTGTAGGGTATTCTAGGGACGAGGACAGTGGTTATCTGTGACCCCGTGGGCACTGATGACAGCAGTAAGTTATGTTGCCATTATTTTGTGGTGAATTGTGAAATGTGTCACTGTGAGAGGTACTATGCAGAGACTGCCCCTAACCTCGGGGAGGTTACAGTCAAAGACAAAACTGCTAATTAGGAAAGGTTCATCTTGTCGAACCAAAAATGGCATTAATGCAGATAATTTGCTGGGGATGCTGCAGGAAGGTAGGAGGTTAGAAATGGGGCAAGAGAGGTTGCTACTTCCAGACCCCAACCTGTGTCCTTGCACACGTTTTTTAACCTCTCTGTGCTTGAGCTTCCTCGCCTGTAAAATAAGGGTAATAACGGTACCTTCAAAGGGTTGTGACGGATTATTGTCAACTGATACATGGAAACTGCTTATAACAACAGTACTATCCCAGTAAAAACTCAATAAATACTGGCAGCCATTGTTATTCTTATCTATGCTCTGCAATCAGAATCTGTCCACTCACAAGGAAAAAGCTTTGTTGTCACAGGCCTGTCATTTCATCAACTGTTCATTAACAGTTGCTTCCAAAATGTAAAGATTGTTCTCCATGCACATGTACTTTTCCATATTTCTCAAAAGTCTGTATTAGACATATGGAAGTTTTCACTTCATAGTGTTTATACCCTGCCAAGATTTTCCTTGAAACTTCAAAATTCTCCAGGAAGTAATCTTGAATTTGGGTATCGGAAAGGATTCTTTTTCATGAGTAACTGCGGCCTGGTGAACAATTTTGTTTTTATCACAAAGAGTTCACATCCAAGAAACACATGTGTATTCGAGGTCGTCTTTTGCAGATGAACTTCCTCCAGAGTCAAGGAGCTTCCCTTCCTTTCCTTCCAGGGCCTGCAGGCCCTGCGGCTCACTTTGTCTCTATAAACCATCTCTAATAATGCTTGATTTAATTTCAGTGATGTCTATAATATTATAATGTACATTTCTCAAACATTATGGTTTTGCTTCTATTAATACCAAGCTACTCTAATGTTAATTGCTTAATGGTTAAGAAGTTGGCCTATCCAAAAAAAGACACTTAAAGAAAAAAATTAGTCTTGACATTTCACACAAGTAAATAGCGCTTTAATGATGACCACCTGGTTAAAAAGAAAGCTACCCTTCAGCATACTTAGTAAACCTCTTTTATCGGGATGGCTTGATGGGATAGTTGACAAAACTGGGATTTTGTGGGTTCTGGTAGAATCTCTGAGACATGAAGTAACCTTCACACCATACTTCACCTTGACCTCTTGTAGGCAATTTCAGGATTTCTTTCTTCTTCCACAAGAAATCTTATTCCAGAACTAAAGACAAATAATCCAAACCAAAAATTGGCAATAGACTTCATTTTACTTAAAAAAAAATTCAAATGTCTCATATCAACCTCACATTAGTAATTAAGGAAATGCAAACCAAAGACTACCATGCAATGCCATTTGATATCCATTAAACTTGCAAAAATTAAGTGTGGTAAGAATACCAAGTGTTGGAGAGAATGTCCATCAAGGGATATGCTGAGACAAATTGCCATTGAGAGTCTAAATTACTATAATCCTCTTGAAAATGCCTTAGCACTATCCTATAATGTTGAATATTCAGATTTCCTATGACAAAGCAAATGCCCATAAGCTTTGCAAACATCTGGACAGAATAAAATTTGTAGGGTATTCTAGGGACGAGGACAGTGGTTATCTGTGACCCCGTGGGCACTGATGACAGCAGTAAGTTATGTTGCCATTATTTCGTGGTGAATTGTGAAATGTGTCACTATCCTAGTCTTTACTCTTTAATATGAGTACTAGGAGTCATGTTTAAGAATGCTCATGATAGGCAAAAAAAATTGTAAAAAATTAGATACCATGCAAATATCTATGAGCAGACAACTGCAAAAATAAATAGTGGCATATTCACTAAATTCAATAGTATTCATCAATGAAAATGAAGTTATAGACAACAATGTGGATAGATCATAGAAACATAATGTTGAGTAAAACATAATGTTGAGTAAAACCTGGCGGCCCAGGGTTTCACTGGTTCCGATACTGGGTGTGGACCTAGCACCACTCATCAAACCACGCTGAGGCGGTGTCCCGCATGGCAGAACTAGGAGGACCTACAACTAGAATATACAACTATGTACTGGGGGGCTTTGGGGAGAACAAGGGAAAAAAAAATCAAGGGAATAATAAGACCAAATTCAAGGTACTAGATATCTCCTAGGAGTTAAATAGGATAGGCAAGGGGATGGAATAGGGAAGGAACACATGGGTGGATGCAGTAGAAGTGAGGGAGCTCTAATTCTTAAATATTCACTTTATTAATATGCTTTTATACCATACGCACATTTATGTTACATTTATTTTTTGTGGTTATTTATATTAAAAAGATAAGGAAAACTATGATTATATCCTTCATGTGTTAGAAATAGCCAGGAGAAGGGAAAAGTGGGAAAAAATAGCAATAGCCTTGAACAGAAAATTCACATGTTAAAAAAAAGGCAAATAGCCAATAAAAATATTTTTAAATTTTAGTCTTAAAAGTAATTGTACAAATGCAAATTTAAAAATGAAATGCAAATTAAGATTTTACTTCTTGCTTGTGAGAAGGCAAAAATTTAAAAGAAAGGTCCTATTGTTATTCATGCTATAGAGAAATGAACATTCATATACAACCTTGACGGGGAGAATGGAAATGGATATATTCTTTCTTTAGAATAATTTTCAGAGAACGACAAGAGCCTGAAAATATTCATACTGATGGCTTTGTTCTTTTGCTTCTATGAATTTATTCGTAAAAAATAAGTGTTTTATGCTTGGGAGAACAGAGATATTAGCACAGACTTGTTTATAATTAAAAAAAAAAAAAACTGGAGACAATCTTCCTAGCTAATAAAAAGTGATTAATTAGAATATAGAGAGAATGAAAATAATAAGCAGTCTTTTATAATTTTGGTGGAGAAATGAATATATTGACATGAAATTGTTCAATGGGATAAGCAAGTTACAGAATAAATAGAATTAAATTTAAGTTTTAAGAATACTTAATACCTTTTTTTAAAAAACAAATATATATTGCATATGTTTGGGGGTGTTTATATAGTTTTAGGATAAAATCTAGGGAGCATGTTAATAGTATTTCTGGGTCATGGTATTATCTGTGATGGTTTCATCCTTATTGAGGGGTCATGACTGGCTCACCATGGCATCCTCACTGCTTTTAGTGCTTGGCTCATAGTAGGTACTCACTAAATGTGTGTTGTATGAATGAATGCATTAACTAATAACTTGTGGAATTAGTTAAAATAAAAGAAGGGAGACCTTTTATTGAGCTAATTCAGTTGTATTCAACTGAAAGAAATATCCTACCTAAATCAGAATCCTCGTCTTCTAAGAGCTAAGCGTCACCATTACAGGTATTCATGCCTGATTCCATTTCCAAGCAATTAACCCTTCAGGGGGACATTTACATTTTGAAATAGTAACTTTTCAGCTAGGGTCCTGACTCTTCAGTGGTAGGATTTCCAAGGAGATATTTTAGAGTAGGAAAGTTAATTCTACCACCTTCTTCAAAGATTGTACCATATGGTTCCCATGTACTCCATCCATGCCCAAGGCCTCTTCTGTTTTAATAGACTCCATATAGATTATAAATGTTATTAGCATTACTGCCTATAAAAATCATAATTACCACCTATATGAGAAACTATATACATTGTCTCATTTTTTCCCACAACAAATGTGAAGTGAGTATTTTTTTAATTATCTTATTTATGTATATCCTATTTTATTTGGGGAAAAGAAAACATGTTATGACAACATATGAAAAGATATATGCACAACTTTTAAAAATTGTAAAGGAGTACATTTGAAGAAAGAGAAAATAAGTATAGGGCAAATGAATTGAAACCAAATTGAGGTCGGTACGTTAAAACACATCCTATGAGGTAGCTAATAAATGTTGCTCAGACCACCTAAAGGCCTGTCCCAAGAAGAGGGTCAACACAATCGTATGGCTGATAGAGTTCACAAAATGAAGTCACCCCCCCACCCAGAGAAGCATAGGTGTCTGTCTCATGCAGCCCATCCTAGTGATATAGTAAATCTGATTCTGTGTGTATGTTTGTGTTTTTAATAACATCCTTCAATATGGGCCAAATTAACCATTCCAAAGCTCAGCCGGTGAAAGCAAGTCCCTGTGGGGGTCCCAAACAATGTCTCCAGGTACATAGCTCTCTCACGATCCGAACTTAATCCAAAAATAAATATTAGAGTGTCAAGATAAATAAATGGTCTTCATAGCCTTCAGGCAATTCTCCATAAAGACTATTTTCCTCAGCCAAGGCTTTTGGTGAGCGTTGAGGAGCCATGAATTTGAGGTTATACTCCCTTGACAAGGACCTGAGGAACAGAAGGCCCGCCCTACCCCTAGGAACAGGGTTTTCCCTCACAGAACAATTTTGAATCAGCTCCAACAGACACCAGGTCATGGAAAATGTAGAGCAGCAGGTTTAGAAGCATAGACAACCTCCCTTGTGACCCAGCTCTGTGACCCTGGGATAAATCACTGTCATCTTGGGATTGCAGTGCCCAAGTTTTCTCTGCCCGGAAGCAGGGCCAGCATTAGGAGTGAATCAAAGAATGCTTAGGAGGTGCTTTGCACAGAGCCTCAAGTAGGTCCAATTTATCTCTTAGCATGGATCCATTTATTGATAAGGGGGGAAGAAGTTGAGGGAAGTAGTTGGGGCAAGAGGAGGAACGGAAAGAACTTGAAGACTGAGTGGAAATGAAAAAAGAATAATCTGTAGAACTCTTTCTCATGGAAAGAAAACTACCTCAGCAGAAGCAAATGGATTCCAGGGTGCATTTTCCACAATCGGATTAATTATCTTTGCACACTGGAAGGACCAGTCAGTGATGTGCTCTCATGGCCACTCACCCTCCCCTCCCAGCCCCACCCCCAGAAACACACATTCAACAAAAGCACTAATGGGAGGAGATGGTTTATGTTTCCAAATTATGATACCTTCTTTTGTGTGGTCATTAAGGTACTGATATATGCAGCAATATGTTGTTGTTATTTGGGGGAAAATATGAAGTGTTCCCTTATCTTATTGTGGGTCTTGCATTACAGAGCACAGCAGGAGATGTTTAACTGGCAAGTTCTCTCTGAGGTCACAATGTGCCACATTTTTTCATGGAAAGCTTCAACTGCTCAACTAAAGAATGCGTTTCTTTAACAGGCAAATGAAAAAGAGACTGCTGGGTGATTCCTTGAGGTATGCTTAATTAATTCCAATCTATTAATGATGGCAATTTTCTAGTTTCGAATGATAAATGGTGGCCCTTTCTAAAAGGCATCTGGAAGAGAAAGGATCTTCTGCCCCCACCCCCAGATTTCTTTTCTTTGTCCTTGGCTACTCCTGTCGCTTGCTGCTCAGAATGAGCTCACATCAGTAATAGTCATAAATGATTTACAGAAGTAATTCCTGTCTAATCACTTGGGACTTGGAGTTTTTATGATGTTGCCAGATGTACCATCAAAAAAAATCATCCGGTTCAGAAACTTGTGATAAATCGAGTCAGAGTCAATTAATTCCCTGAAGGCTACTGGTTGGTTTGTGTGGATTTATGTTGGGGGCCTCACCCATCTTCTTCCTCTTCTCCTTATCCCCGTGTTCCAGTGGGTAGAAGATAAAAAGAATTCTGTAAATACAAAGTTCCGGGAGGTTGTCGGCATATATTAGGGACCGTAGCACAACTTTTATGTTT
Organism: Equus przewalskii; assembly: GCF_037783145.1. NCBI lineage: Eukaryota > Metazoa > Chordata > Mammalia > Perissodactyla > Equidae > Equus > Equus przewalskii. The sequence goes on along the minus strand of NC_091845.1, from coordinate 59,441,358 downwards.
CTCTTACATGTTAAAAGCACATTTTAGTCCAATGAAAAGAGTGGGAGAGGAAAGTTTGAAAAGCCCCAATCATCTTTCTCATATAGACACTGTCTGTCACTCACTATGCTGGCACCAACATTGCATAAATACTCAGACCTTGCTTGTGGGATAATACTCTCCCCTTTTCAATGAAAGTTCCCCTCAGAATTCATCATGACTTCCTCTGGACTTTCACCACATGAGTTTTATATCTCTAGTAAAGAATTTTGGTTATTCCACGTTATAATGTGGTCAGTGATTTAAACGTGTATGCCTTCCATGAAATTGTCAACTCATTGAGGTTAAGTCTCCCGTGATTTCTAAGTTCACTTAGGAGGAAGACTTCCGTCAGGAAGAGGCTCACTAATTTTCTTGAGTGAAGGAAAGAATCCAAAACTGGATGACTATGAATTTTCATTCCAAAGCACATGGGGGAATAAATGAAAAGATCCATATTGAGATTCTAAACCACTTTGCTGGATTGTGTTACAGTAACTAAGCCAGCAGTAACTAAGCAACTTGCATTGAGTGAAGAATTTAACTTGGTTTATACCATCTATGCGAGGACTTGAAATGGTACCTCCAAAACCGGGAATTCTAGGTTCCTAAATTACAGTCTCTCGATGGGGATTAAAATATCTATAATCCACTGTAACAAGGCATAGTAGTGTGCTTTGATGACAAATTCAGTCTTGGGGAAAAGAGTTTCCCGTGTTGTCTCTGATTACATAGTCAAGGAATCCTGTGAATTTGCTGATGTGTAGGTTTTCCTTTAATGTAACACAGGCAAGGAAGAGGGGATGTAGAGAAAGCGGTGTAGGGGGTGGGGATGTCAAGGCTCTTAGGGGAAGAGACTGAGTGTTGACATAATACAGAGTCACAGCAGTTATTCTGGAAGCACTAATTTAAACAACTTTGCAGAAGTGCAACAATGACGAAGAGATTTGAATGTCCAAAATCTAATATTTATGTAATTCTTTAACTTTGGGTCTTATAGGACATTAAGGTAGTATCTTTGCCCAGTGACTTTGTAAATATCAAAATAGGAATCAGAAACGTTTTTGGTTGATTCTTTAAGCACAGCTAAATAACCTCTCATAGTTAAATAATTTATGGATCAAACAGAGTGAAGCACTGAGGCCTCCTGGGGACCCTCATAAGTTAATTATTCTCCATTTCTTGCTGGCCTTTTAAAAGATTTTGATTGGAAGAAATCAATGCAATAGTTTTAAAACTATTGGTCAATCATTTTGTGGAGTTAGCTATGTTTTCAGGAACTAAATTTACAGTAAAGATAGTTAGATATTAGCCACTACAACTTACATTATTTTCTCATGTTTATTATTAGATACTATAGCCTGCAATTTATTTTAATGCAGGTGTTTATTGAATAGAAATAGCACGTGTCCCAATATTGAGACATCAGAATGTATCAGAATGTAATTTATCTAAAATATAACTCTAGAAAATTGAACTAGATTTGTTTTCCTCACTTTCAGTTTGGTGTTGATCCATATGCATACACAATTTTATGTCATTGTGGTCATAAAGCAGACAATTTTAATTGTGGTTTCTGTTTTTCTATCACAAATGCATGCTGTTGTTTGTTCCATTGTTGGCTGTTGTTGAAGATAGCGCTTCCTACATTCCACAGTGTTCTCTTTACGAGCCATTATATGGGAAAGATCTTTTCTGATTTTTATACCACAAATAATCATGTTTCTAGTGAGCAAAAAAAAAATTTTTTATCTTATGGCCGCTGAGTCTCATCTGATGATCACATCCCCCTTTCTGCATTGCTTCCTAGAAGGCTTAGAGTCATCTTTGTAGCCTGCTTTAAATACAAGGTTTATGATGAACATTTTCCACACTTACCTCCCTTCATGCATTACCTTTTCTTTCCTCATCCAAGTCTGCTTGCTTCAACCAGTGTTATGTATATTACACAAAGTATTTCAAATTCTTTTCACAAGAAATTTTTTTTATTATTGTAATGTGTGGTTTATAATTATTTTAATTTCTGTATAAAATTCTCTAGAGGAGAGGTAAACCATTGTGTGCATCTTTAGTATTTATGTGATTTCTATTTTTTTCTGCTGGTGCAGAAAATAATAACCTTAGCATACAAGTTTTTTCTTTCCCCTCATTTTTAAAAAATTGTTTTCTTTGGATAAATTTTCAAGAATGAAATGACTTGTTCAAAAGTTTTATGCTAACAACCAATCTCAATCCAATTTTGCTCTGTTTTGAAGGTAGGAAGGACGATTAATCCAGGGCAAATCTATATTTACAGGTAGACTAAAGGGTATAATTATTACTGAAAATGTATTTCTCACAAGAAGTAATTGGAACTTCATATTCCGGTCTGCTCAGTGAATATATCACTTTTATGCAGAGTTAGGCCAAAATGAAACTGGGCTTCCAAAGTCTGAACACAATGTAAACATCCTCTTTGTTTAATGAAAGGGAAATTATTGAGAATAAGAGACATCTACTCAATAAAATACTACTTAGATACCAAAAGCGATCTTTTAATAAGAATTAAATGATATAAGAATTAAATCTTTTTATACAATAATAAGATATAAGAATAAATAAATAAGATATAAGAATTGAAACTTGTCAATAAAGAAGCCATCATGCTCTTTAGTAAGTTAGCATTCAGTAGCTCTCTTTACCCATCTATGCTTGCCATCAGTGCTTCTCAACTGAGAGCTGGAACTGTCCCCTAGAAAGCATTTGGAAATATATGGGAATTTTTTGGTTTGTCATTTACAACTGAGGGCTGCCACTGGCAACTGATGGGCGCCAGCCAAGGATGTTGAACATCTGTATTGCACCAGACAATTCTGTGCCACACACACACAAAAATTGTTGTGCTCAAAATGCCAGTAGCCCCCCACTGAGAAACACAAGTGTCTATAGACCTGGTCTTACTGAACATGGGGAGCAGGTGATTGACTTGGTGCCTGCTCCATTATAGACCAACACTTAGTGAGCACCCCCTGTGTGCCAGGAACTCTTGTAGGCACTTAGAATGTACATCTGTGAGTGAAACAAAGAGTCCTTCGTGAAACTTGCATTCTAGCAGGAGGCTTTTGATAAATGTTGCTTTGGGCCATGTAGGTGGAAAAAGTAATATGTAAAACTTTCTTCACCACATAGCCAAATAAATAGGCAAAAGGAAACTTTGAGTTACAGGGTTGGGGGCCTCAAATGGTAACTGACATTCCAAGCAATGGAAAAGCATTACATCATTGTTCCATCAACACTGCTTTTGATCTTGACCCTTTTGGCTTAGTTGTGCGTCTCCCTTTTCCCTTGATCCCAACTTCTCCCAAACCCTTGATTTTACATTCTGCCTAATCCAAAGAAAATTAATTTCTCATGGAATGGGAGCCAACTTCTCCTGGGTGTTTAGATACCTCAAAGATTGTTCCAGTGTAGAAAGAAGTCTTTAAAAAATTAGCTGTGAAGCAAAAAATAAATCTGTTTGCACTGGAGTAGAAAGATAAGAACATTAAAACATTAAGACCCTAAAAAGTTCAGAAATCACTTTTCTCTTCCATCAAACTGCAATCTGATTGTGCTTTTTATTGTTTTATATGTTTCAATTAACTCAGTTGTAATTGCTTGTCAGCATTTTATTCTAAGCAATAAATTTGTCATAAAAAAGAGGAGAAATAATCAAATTTCATTGTTCATCATTTTAGTGTTTGTTCCCCTTATCTGTGCCTGCTACTTTGGAACATATTCTTTTGTTAGCAGCTGTTGTGCCATGTTTTATAGGGAGATATTTTAACAATTTCCTCTCTAATTTTCTTTCAGTTATATAGGTAGGTTATTGCTTTTCAGAGTAAGAAAGAAAATGATCAGATGGAAAAGGCAAAAGGGAAATGGAGAGACTATATAATGTGCAATGTGTACATTTTATATATTTATATGACATATTTACACACTATATGTTTGTACTCAGTTTTGAAATATACATCAACAAATATTTAAAGTCTTTATATGATTAACCAATTAGTAAAAAGATTATTATCTATGCAATTTAGATGAAAACATTTGTGTATTAAGATTGGTCTGTAGGATATTGTTGACATCTGTGAATCTCAGTTTCAAATTGTTATGATGGTTGCTCTGGTCTGAACCTTTTTGAACACTCAGTGGGGCTCTCCTCTTCTCCTGACTTCTCATTAAGGCATGCTTAAAGGAATGTGGTGGAAAATTATACTAAATTATACTAAAGGGCAAATGACTAATATGGCTTACTATCTTACACCTCCCATGGATATTTTATTTGAACAGAAACACAAGTTTTAACCAAAAATATTAAAATGTGACTCTAAAAGTGTGTGTTTGACATCAGTCAGTATTTGGGAGATGAGGGTTATTTCTTGGTCTTTATGGTACCACTAAAATCACACCACACAAACTGTTTCCTCTTCTTCCTGTAGGTCTTGATATGAGAATTTCTTTTCCAAACAGCTTCACCAGCAGATATTTATTTCTTGAGAGCCTACCAATTCCTCCTCGGTGCAGGTCTTATTCTTGAAATCAGATCACTTAAACATATCACTTTAAATATCTTATATACTCAATTTCTAACACTATAACTGGTAAAAAGCTTCCTGATAGTTATTTATGGGCAAAGGAAATAGATTTTTAATGTCATTGGATTTGGTTAGTAGGTTTCAGTAGTAACATGCTAAAGTAATATTTCTTAATATGATTCAAACATTCAAAAAAAGTGCTTTTTGGCTTAGCTTGGTTATCTCTAATATCATATTCAATTTCTGAGTTTATTTCAGATAAATCTATCAAATTTCATTCCTCTTACTACTCTCTCTGTTGTTACTGAATTCCCAAGCATTTTCTTAGCACCTTATGAAGTTCCTTGAATTTAAAATGCTTTTTATGGAACAAAAGTGCATTAAAATTTTAACTTAATAGTGAATTTCAGTTCAGCAGATTGTATTTTACCATTGACTTACTGTGAAATGATAGCTTCATTCCCAGAATGAAAAAAAGGGGTGTAAAGTCCAAATTAAAATTACATGTAAAAATTTTGTGAATCCAATCACATGTTTAAAGGAAAAACCATAATATTTTGATAAAGCATTGGTAGTGACATAATATCAAAATGTAAACAACTTTGGTGGAATACTCAAGGCTATATGTATCTGAAGTCTATACAATCTGTAAATGTCCTAGAATCAGTGTTTGAGACTCTATTTTAAATCAATTATTTCATTAGTAAACTAGTGCAAACAAGGGTATTGGGGAGTTTTGTGGTTATATTTGCTTTGTTCTCCTGTTTGCTTCAAGTCATTTAAAAATTCTTCATCATGGGCAGCATCTACCTATAGAGTGGGTTATCAGGTGTGCCATTAATAGAACTTCAAATTTTCAAAATCTCTTATATCTGTAGATGAAATTTTCTCCATGGCACCTGCCTTTTACGTGGGACATTCTTATGCCTTACTATTATTATATCACTCAAGGGGAGCTATTACTGGCCAGAAAAAAATAAGCATTCCAGATACATCTGCCAGTTTCTTAGTTTGGGTTCCCTTAGAAACAGACTCTGAAACAAAGATTTGAGTGCAAGTAGTTATATCAGGAGGTGCAGGAAATTAGAGGAATAGAGAGTAAAATAGGTTAGAGAAGGAAGCCAAGAAAGTATGCATTATCGTGCTAATTACCATATGGGCAACTGGCACTTGATCCCATAGGAGGACTCAGGGAGACAAGACAATGTAAAACCTTCATCTTTGTATTACCCAACCCAAAGGGCAAGCGGCTTGGTTATTTATCCACCAACCCACTGACTGGGTTCTTGAGGAGGGATGCTAATTGCCCAGCACTTCCTGCTACCACACCCACAGTGGGAGTGGCCTCGGGTGGTCAGAGAAAGCCCTCTTGCAAAGAGAAACAAGTACTGGCAGTTGGGATGCGCTGAAAGGATCAGTGCCCAGGGGACATGGGTGGGTCTCCCCCAGTGATGGCATCTGCTACAGTAGTTACTAATTCGTAGCCACCTAGCATTTTCATCATCTTTTCCTGTAACATGAACAATCAACTCACCAGAAATATTTTTAGAACAGGATGGATACTACCTACCTTCAGGGCCTTTTCTAGTGTATCTAATTGCCCAAATATCTATATACTATGGATGCTAATATTATAGCTAAGTGTTTGCCCAACTCCAATTTACCAGCCCTGGAAATATTCCATCTTGGATGACCCCCATCCCTGGTTCTGTTTGCCCACACAATATATAAGACCCCCACCCTAGAATTTAGATTGCTGGTGTTCTTTCTTTGTTAAGTTGATATGTTAAGGCTTCTCCAAGAGAAATCTCTAATTCTAAAGAGGAAATCTCTATTGCCCACTCAAGTTTTTACTCCTTTATCATTCAGGTCACATTTTAACATTCAGGTAAAAATGTGTAAATTGCTAATGCTTGACGTTGGAGATTTTCTTGTTGGTCAGGACATATAATGGGATCATTTGCCTGGGGACATAGTTTCAGCTCAGGTCTATTAAATATGTGTTCATTTTGAGTCTTAAGTGAAGAAATCTCTAGGGGTCATCCCCCTTGCCCATCTACCCACTCCAGATAACTTTTCTTTTCTAAGCTTCATGTGTATTTCAGAAACCATTTAAAATAGAGTAGATTACCAAGTTAATAGTGTTTGGATGCAGCACAGTAGCTCAAGGAGGCACACAAAAATTATGCTGGGATTAGCTGTAAATTGGAGGTACCCTAGAACTACTTCAATTATTCTTCCTGAACAAAATATGTTAGGGTGAGTACTACGCAGTGCTAGTGTGCCACGGATGCCCAATCATGCCTGATCACTTCCAGGAGATTCCCCTAACCCTAGCTCTACTTTTCATAACCCACATTTGCAGTTTACCTAGATTGACAGCAACCCTGAGTATTGGAATCAGTTTTTAGTGACTTTCCTGGAGTCAATCCCAGCCACGTGCCATGGGATAGGTCTTGCACTCATAGCTAATCAACCATGTGAATTTCATCAAAGGAGGGGATTTTGCACCTGACACATTTCTTTTCATGGCTGTTTACTTCTTTCTGAGTAAAGTTCTATTTCATTTTTAGAATCACAGAACCATAAGGTCAAGATGAAAAAGAACCTTTAAAATACATTATCAAGTCCAGTGCCCTTCTCCTAAGGATGAGGAATTTGAGATTGAGAGAGATCATGTGCTTTGCTGAAGGAAACACAGCAGATCTGGGACACTCACTCACATTTCCTCTTTCCTAGTTCAATGTTCTTATATATTCTGCATACTAGGCAAAGCACATATCACATGCATAAGAAAAGCAACTATTCATTTTTGACAAGTAGTGGTCACTAGTAAAATTACAAAACAAAAATAAATAAAAATGCCAATATTCCTCTTTCCTCCTGCTGCTTTTTTTCCTATACTACTGAAACTTTTCAGTATACCAAATCGTTACTTACTCAGTCTCTCTTTCTCTACTAGAATGAAAACTCTAAAAGAATAAGGATTTCTGTCTATTTTCTTCCACAAGGTACTCCAAGTGCTTAAAAGAGCATCAAGGTGCTCAGTAAATATTTGTTGAATGAGTGAATGAATGCAGTCCAGACTCTTCATTGGGATAGTTTATTTTATTGTTTTGAGTTAGACCAGGAGGCCCCAAAGAGCCATGTTTCTATCAGAGGAAGTTAATTTTAGAGTAGGAGTAAGCTCCTATTCTAATATTCTGAAGAATCTGAATTATCGGAATATCAGAATAAATTCCCTTTGGAAATCATGATTCATCAAAAGGCTTATGCACATACTGACAGTTAAATACTGATTGCTCAGCTTTATTCCAGTAATTCAGTTGGATTTCCACTATTGACTTCTCAGACAAGTCATTTCCTCTCATTTTACATTTCTTTTCTATATTTAAAAATTATACAAATAAGGTCCACCTTAGGAGTTTCTCCTCCAAATCTGGGAAATGGTCTCATCCTAAATATCAGCACCATTCTGTCTTTATTTTTTTAAGTCACTATGTTATACACTATATCCCCAAAACTTATTTATCTTGTAACTAGAAGTTTGTGCCTTTTGACTGTCTTCACCCTTTTCACCTACTTCCCACCCCCTGCCTCTGGTAACCACCAATCTCTTCTCTATTTCTCTGAGTTCTGTTTGTTTTCTTTTAAATTCCATTTATAAGTGAGATCATACAGTATTTGTCTTTCTCTATCTGATTTATTTCACTTAACATAATGCCCTCAAGTCCATCCATGTTGTGCAAATAGCAGGATTTCCTTCTTTTTTTATGGCTGAATAATGTTCCAGTGTGTGTGTGTGGTGTGTATGAGAGTAAGTGTATCACATTTTCTTTATCCATTCATCCATCAATGGAGACTTAGATTGTTCCCATGTCTTGGCTATTATAAATAGCGCTGCAAGGAACATGGGGGTACAGATATCTTTTCAAGATAGTGATTTTGTTTCCTTTGGATAAATAATCAGAAGTGGAATGGCTGGATCATATGGTATTTCTATTTTTAATGTTTTGAGGAACCTCCATACTGTTTCCATAGTCGCTGTACCAACTTACATTTCCACCAACAGTACACTAGTCTTCCCTTATCTCCACATCCTTACCAATGCTTGTTATTTCTTGTTTTGATGATAGCCTTTTTAGTAGATGTGAGATGATATCTCTGTGGTTTTGATTTGCATTTCCCTGATGAGTAGTGATATTGAACGCTTTGTCCTGTACCTTTTGGCCATCTGTATTGTCTTCATTGGAAAGATGTCTATTCAGATCCTCTGCCCATTTTTTAAAGTGAAATTGTGTTATTTGGCTTTTTTTTTTAAGTTGTGTGAGTTCTTTGTATATTTTGGATGTTAACCCTTATCAGATATGATTTGCAAATATTTTCTCCTATTCCATCAGTTGCATTTTCATTTTGTTGAGGGTTTCCTTTGCTGTCTGTACAATCTTGTCTTGAAATACATTATTCCCTCCCATTCTTTTTATTTGTTTTGCTCTTCTTTTTTCTTAGAAAAGAGACAAAATGTCCCACTGCACCATGCATTTGATCTAGCCCTCTGACCTGACATTTTTATCTTCTTTTCTTCATTTGTTTTACAGAATAAATGTATTTCCTTTTTTAAACAAAGCAGTGGGATCACACTGCGCCTCTCACATTTGGCTGCCAATTCCCCAAGCTGCTGCACTTGTACCTTCTCTTAACCAGCAGCGGAAGGTGACCTGGACACAGGGCCAGGTATCCTCCTGGGAAGCCCCCATCTACTTCATTATCCTTGGAGTTCATGAAAAGGTCTTCCCTCTTATCAAGGACCTCTTCACTTAATAAAATGCCCCACAAAGAGTACATAAGTAGTGAAGAACCCTGGGTTCCATCTAATGTTTGAAAACAAACATGAAGCGTGGCTCCCTGTGTTGAGGTGTAGGCTTTGAGTTAAAAGGGAAACAGAAGGCTGAGGATGTGTCATTGTAACAAGTGGCCACCAATATATGTGAGTCCACAGACCAGTTTAGCGCCCCCCCACCCTTGCCTTCTCATTTCTGTGTGTCCTAACCACTTGACCCCTTCATCAGTCAGCTGGAGCTCCATTTGCAGGCGGTAGTGTCAGATTAGTTATGCAAAGATCGCTGGAGACCAGACAAAGTTATTGACTCCTCTTTTTGTTGTTTCTGGCTTACTATTACTTCATTTAACTTCCCTGGAAGCAGGAGTGTCTTCTTACGTACACAGCCATTTCCATGAGTGGGTGTTGAAGACACTTTCAAGTTTATTCCTAAGAGAAACGTATATAGATGTGATGAGGACCTGTAATCATATGGGCTAGGATGAGGCCATATTTCATGTCCATGCAGTCATAATTAACCCAAAGATTTGCCCAAGTCAATTTTTTACAGGACTGTGGATAAACCATAGGATGACTTTATGAGAACTGAGAAAGGAAATGCCCTGGAGGGAGGCATACTCACCGAGCGCCTTTCAGCCCCTCCTCATCCCTTTAGCTGGACCACTAGCTCTGCTGGGAGCAACATGTACAATTGTGCAGAGTGGACCTGGATTTTTCTTCTTTCCTCCATCCCTAGCTCCCCTGTTCCCCATAGCATCACTTTAAAAATCTAAAAACATTATAAGTCTGAGTTCTGAGACTTATAATACAGTCCTATTCAAAACAACCTAAAAAGTCACTGAAAACAACATCTCCCTCCCTCCCTCCCTCGTGTTGGAAGCAGGTTAGTTTGTTTTCAGAATGAGTTTTTCGACCTTATGTGCCCATCTGCCCTGCAATGTGACCAAAAATACTGCCAGGAAGCTCTCATCTGCCATATTCCCACATTCAACTTTGATTTCAAAGTTAAAAAACAGTCACTGCAATAAATAAGGTAATTTTGATAATCCCACTTATGGCATATTATTGTAGCCAACATCCTGAGATTAACCCAAAGGCTCTCAGGTATCTTTCACCAACGTGTTCCTCAAGGGCTGGTTCTCCTTTCTAGAGATGAGGTTTCAGAACAGGCTCCGTAACTTCTCGAGTTATCAGTTTAAGCCAAAGAATAGAATTAGATACTAGCTATCAGGTAAAATTTGTGAAGTGAGAAGGCTGAGGATGGATTCTCAATTACATCTACACGGTGTTAGTTGATTCTAGAGAGAATCATCCTCTCACCTTTCCTCATTCCCATCCAGCACACCCAGCGCAGTGCTAGACATGGAGAGTAATAAAATTTGTAGGTTAGTGGGATCATCTAGACCAAGGGTTGGCAAATTGCAGCTGTGGGCCAAATGTAGTCTGTAGCCTGATTTTGTAAACAGCTTTTATGGGAACACAGCCATGCCCATTGTCTTCTATATTGTCTATGACTGCTTTCTCACTACAAGGTCAGAAGTTGCAAGGAGACTTCATCCGACTCACAAAGCCTAAGACATTTACTATCTGGCCCTTCATAGGAAAAAGCTTACTGACTCTTGCTCCACATCTATCACATAAAAGTCCACTCAATAAATACTATTGTTTAATATTAATACGAATTCAGTTTCTGGCCCAGACACTAATTAGCTGCATAACTTTAGGTAAATTACCTTTTGCACTACAGTTTCCTCATCTTGTTAAAATGGACATAGCAGTACCTATCTGATGTAGCTGTAATGATTAATTTAGCTAACAAATGTAAAGCACTCAGAGCTATGCCTGGGACATAGTAAGCACTCAGCAAATGTTAGCCCCTATTCATCAGATCAATTGATTTTATTGATGCTGAGGATATGGCCTTGTTACCAAAGACTAAGACATGTTCAAGGCACTTGATTGTATTATTTTATTTCAGCATGAAATGAACATGAAACAGGACGGGATTCTAAAAGCTACCTGACAACAGGGTGGATGCTGAGCAGAGGAGAGGAACTTTTTCAGCTTTCTCCTTGTTTAGCCTAGGTTTGAACCATTTCTCCAAAACCACAACAAAGATTTTCTGAATATATATCATCACAGTGCCTCGGAAATTAATTACAAAAGCATTGGAAGGCATAGTGCCCTGCATAGAGTATATTTTGCAATATGTTGCAGATGCCATTATGGTTTATAGAAATTTATTAATAATGATCAATAAGGTAGAGGAAAAGAAATATGGATTTTCCCATAGCATGAGAGCTCAAGCATCAAGAGGTACAGCAGCCTAGTTCTTCTCTCCATGCTTCAAATTTGACATCTAAATGCAAATTTTGTCATTTAAACCAGGGGGTGGTGAGCTTTTTCTCTAGAGGGCCAGATAGTAAATATTTTTGGCTTTGGGTGTTATATAGTCTCTGTTGCACTATTCAGCTCTGCTGGTGTAGCACAAAAATAGTCATAAACAATATGTAAATGAGTGAGCATTGCTGTGTTCCAATAAAACTTTATTTATAAAAACAAGTGGTGGGCCAAATTTGCCCCAAGGGCCATAATTTTCAAACCCGTGATTACACAATTACAAATCATATTTTTTTTTTCTTTCCTTCTACTCTCTGTCACTCTTCTGTTCTTGTGTATACAACATTATTTCTCCAATTAAAATATTCCCATTTGCCAGAAATATAAGGTCTACCTGAAGAAAAAGAGATATATTGTGCTACTTAAATTTCAGTTTCTTTTGTCAAGTATTTCTATTTAGTTGAGGGGAGGGGGTGAGTATTGCCATTTTCTTCTAAGTTGAAATGACAATATCAAACACTAATGGACAAAGAACCAAGGAACTAAGGTTAAAAAGTTGATCTAAACTCTGTTCCTTATTCTCATATTTTTAGAATGAAACTGAAAAAAAAATGGGTAAGTTACCTAAGTAAATATGCCCAATGCAGAAGTTAATTCAATAATATGGACTGCTTATGCTCAGTCGAGTGTCAATAATTCCAACATCTTGCTGTTTTTTAACATTACCTGTTATATAAAGGAATGTGTGTCCTTTTTTAAATGACTTTGTTGAGATATCTTTGACATAAAGAAATTGTATATATTTAAGGTGTACAACTTGATGTTTTTATATATATCTTGAAAAGATCACAATCAAACTAAATGACCTATCCATCACCTCTACATAGTTACCCTTTGTGTGTGTGTGTGTGTGTGTGTGTGTGTGTGTGGTGAGATTTAATTTAAAATCTGTCCTCTTAGAAAATTTCAAGCATACAGTCCAATGTTAACTGTCACTACTATGCTATGTATTAGATCTGTATAACTTATTCATCCTACATAACTGAATCTTTGTGCCTTTGGCCAACATCTCCCCATTTCTTCCACTCCCTGGATTTCCTTCTTTTTGAAGGCTGAATAATATTCCAGTGTGTGTGTGTGCACACACGTTCCTTCATCTGTCGCAGACCTTTAGGTTGTTTCCATATCTTGGCTGTTGTGAATAGTGCTGCAATGAACATGAGAGTGCTGATATCTCTTCGAGATGCTGATTTCATTTCTAAAGCAATAAGTATCTTGATAAATATGAGACAGAGTGCTATCGAGAAGATTTTTACTAAATCTTCATATCTTCTATCAAATTATATCCTAGTCTGGTGCTATTTCCATGAATATGCCAATTATTTTATTTCCTACTCTTTTATGAATGTGAAAGAAAAATTAAAAACCTCTGATTATTAGCTTGAAATCCATGTCCACATGAACCAAAAGACCAAAGCAATTTAACTAAGGAAACTCCAGGTAAAGCTCTGTATAGTAAAATCTTAATTACCAGAGATTATTTACTTGAGAACTCAAAGTAGGGTGCAGAAAGGAAGTCAGGGATGTCCCTGAGCATCATGATAACTAATGTTCTTGTTCTTAGCTCATAAGCAAATCTCTCAGGCTTTCCTCGGAGTTAACGTAGTCTTCCTTTAAATGGGCTTCTTTGCTTTCTTTTTCCTTCCTCATCAGAGCTTTTTATTTTTAACTTTTTACTGAAGCATGATACACATACAGAAAAATATGTATATTGTAAGTAAACAGTTCAATGAATTCACAATACCCAGGTCAAAAAACAGATTACCAGCCCCCCAGCACCCCTTTCCTGCCTTTCCACCCTGCCCCCAAGAGTCACAGTGTGCTGACTTCTTACAGCATAAATTTGTGTGGCCTGTTCTTTACTCCACGTACTATATCCATGCAGTCTACACTGTTTCGTATCTGGCTTCTTTCACTCAATATTGTGTTTGTGAGATTCATCTATATTGTCGCATGTAGCTATTGTTTGTTCTTTTTCATCTCCATGTGGCATTCCATTGTGTGAATACTTGTTGTTAGTGCTGAATCAGTTTTGGCTCCTAGAAACCCTGTGGACAGCAGAGCGGAACCCTGCCCCATCTTTTTGCGTCATCGTCTCACCTTCCAGCGCTGTATGAGACAATGCTCTGCTGCTATTCATAGGGTTTTCATGGCCAGTTTTTTCAGAAGTGAGTGGCCAAGTCCTTGTTAGTCTGTCTTCGTCTGAAAGCTCCACTGAAACCTGTCCACTGTGGGTGACCCTGCTGGTATTTGAAATACCAGTGACATAGCTTTCAGCATCACAGCAACACGCAGCTGCCACAGTATGACAACTGACAGACAGGTGGTGTGGTTCTCTGACCAGGAAATGAACCCGGGCCGTGGCAGTGAGAGTGCTGAATATACCACATTGTATTTATCCATGCTATTGTCAATGGGCCTTTGGGAAGTTTCCACTTTTGGGCTATTGCAGATTTGGCTGCTCTTAGCTTCCCAGTACATGTCTTTTGGTGACCATATATGCACCTAACCCCTGAGTGTACACCTAGGAGTGAAATTGCTGAGTCATGGGGCATAAATATACTCAGCTGTAATAGTTTCTACCAAACAGTTTCCTGAAGCTCACAGCTGTTTTTAAACAACAGATTTGAAGTCAGTCCTGCTAAAGGCAGGCATGTGGATGTCAACAGTGATGAGAGCTGGCATAACATTTAGGAGTACTTAGGACAGAGGCTGTTTAGCCTAGGAGCATTGCTGTACCATGGCACAGCAGCAATAATTGATTCTAACTATGTTGGCCTTGACTCACCAAGAATATCAAGCGATGATCAATCACTTCTGTTTAAAATGGCGAGAGAGGGTACCCTTGGTAATGTAACCATCATTTTAAAAGTCTTGACTCCTATATTGATAAACTTTTCTTATCTGAAAGTATTTTTGCAACTGCTCATTGCCCAGGATGATCCACTCTTTCTTTGGTGAATAAATTGATGAATTCTGTCGTTTATTTCTAGACGCATTGGTGGTTTATCAGAGAACAGAAGTATTAGTAAAAATTGTGACTCTTAACAATCCAGAGGAGCCAACTCACCAAAACTGTGCATAGAGAGCGTTTCATATATTTCTGTGAAGTTACAATACTTTTGATTATAATCTCATAGTTGAGATTGACAACCTTGATATATGGCACTTTTGAGGTCAAATGTAAAGTAAATTCTCCCAGCTTAGCAGAAGTTCAAAAGTTTAGAACTCAAGCCTAAAGGCACATGCCATGACTCATAGGAGGAAGCTCTCTAAGGGGGCCCTACTCTTGGCTTCTGTGCTGTCTCCCTCATTGTACTCGAAGAACTCTTGTTGCCTTCAAAGGGAGAGCCTCTGGCCAGGTGGAAGAAGCGCTCCTGGAGGGATTAGAGAGAGACGAGCGAATGGGCTGTGTGGGAGCGTTTCCCACCAGTGAGGGCCCTCGCTCTTGGGGAGCACCTTGCTAACTTTGAACAGTACTAGTGCTTATAACACATATTTCAACCACACACAGGGAGACTGTGTCTGAGGGAATGGATTTCAGTGGATTTTTTTCCATTTAAAATAATATATAAGTAGATATGAATTTAAATATAAATATATAAGTATTTGTGTAAGTCTTGTGTATTTTTCACATTAAATTCATGACACTGCAGAAGAAATTTCCCTGCTGTGAGGATCCTGCACATTTTGACAAGATGTCATAAAATGCGCCTGAAAGGACTTCAGGGCAGGAGTGGGTCTGGGGCAAGTTACATGGTTCCCAAGGGAATGATAAGATTCGTAGTTCCCATGTTTTGGGCTCTGAGGATGGGCCAGGTTCTTTCTGAATATGTTTCTCTTCTTCACAGTAACCTTGAAAGGGCAACATTGTTGTTCCCATTTTAACTGTGCAAAAGCAGAGGCTAAGAGAGGCAGAGCTGCTCTCCCAATGTCTGTAGTTGGCAAGTGGTAGAGCTGTGACCTTTACCCATGCCCTTGCCGTTATCTCACTCTTAACTCAAGGAAGGATAGGCAGAGGCCTTTTCTGGGGGTACGTGTAAACCACGCACAACCACAACAGGAAGGACTGGGGAAAGAGAGAATGGTGGCTGGAACGTATGTATGGTGAATACCAAATGGGAAATCTGCAAAGAAAAACACCTCCCCAATGGGGCTGATTGATTTCACTTAAACGTGTAAAGATCCAGCCAGTGGTTGACAGTCCCAGCTGCACACAGAATCTGCTGGCGCAGAGGCTCCAGTGCCCGTGTTTCTGTTCTTTTGGGTCCAGGATGAAGCCCCCAGCAGCAGTGTATTTGAAACACTTCCTAGCTGATTCTCTGCAGCCAGGGTTGAGAACCACAGATTAAGATTAAATACCTTCGTAAACTAAGCAATTAAATCTAAATCATGAATGTAATACTTTAAAGAAAGCACGAAAATGAAAGCATATATGTGAAAGGGTTTGACAAACTGCAAACTGTTCTACACATGGCACTTTAATGAACAGATAAACGGAGAAGAACACAATTTATGAAAGTAATTGGACACCTGGTCCTTTGCGGGGGGCTGTGGCCGAGGAGGGAGAGACAGGGTGTGTTGAAGGCTCCTAAGGAGAGAGTTTTCTTTATGTGGTGATTTGAAGCCAGCCTTTTCTGGTGACTGGCCATCACAGTCCCTCTGGCCTTCAGGTTATGGAAAGAAAACTTAGAGTGAAGAGAAGCCAATGGTATATAGAAGTGGAAAAACAAGAGGCCACCTGGGTCTCAGAGTCAGCGGAACCAGGACTATTCCCCGGGATTATTCCACAAAGAGAACAGCTCTGCTATTTAAGCAAGTGATTCCTGGTATATTTGGGAATGAGCCTCTAGTATTTGTCAAACCAAACTGCAATTGACAATTTATACCAAAGACAGAACCTTAGAATTTTCATTTTAAATAAGCCGGGTTTTAGAAGGAATTCTCCCCAGAAGAGCACTTCACACTCAAGGACATGGCCTCACTCTTTTAGAGTGCAGAGCCCTCGACTACCACTTGAAAATATGTGCTTGAAGCAAGTTGGAGAGAAGCAATCACACACACACACACACGCACACGTACATATAGTTATATATAAAAACCTATTATTGTTAAAGTAGCACAAATGTGTAGCTTAGTTATTAAACGTGGACACCCTTATAACTACCACCCATGGAAAGAGCTAGACTTTGCTAAGTACCCCAGGAGCCTTCCACCTGCCTCCTCCCTAAAAACTGTCTCTCCCCACCAAGAGGAACTGCTCTCCTGACTTTTACGGTAATCTATTGTTACTTTTCTTTATAGTTTTTTTTTAAAGATTTTTTACTTCTTTTTCCTTTTTCTCCCCAAAGCCCCCCAGTACATAGTTGTATATTCTTCGTTGTGGGTCCTTCTAGTTGTGGCATGTGGAACGCTGCCTCAGCGTGGTTTGATGAGCAGTGCTATGTCCGCGCCCAGGACTCAAACCAATGAAACACTGGGCCGCCTGCAGCGGAGCGTGTGAACTTAACCACTCAGCCACAGGGCCAGCCCCACTTTTCTTTATAGTTTTATCACCCAAATGTACAACCCCAAACATTAGAATTAGCATTGCCTATTTTAATTTTTTTAATATCGTTAAGATCTCTTTTAATCTATAGTTTTACCCTTTAATTTCTTTTTTACTCCATTGCAATTTATTGTTGAAGAAACCAGATCATCTCTTCTGTATTGTTTGCCTCGGCCTGGAATGTGGATGTGATTCTCACCTTTAACATTTGTCTTCAGCCTCTGTATTCCCTGCAAGTTCGTAGTTGAATCTAGGGGCTTAGTCACATTCAGATTTGGTTGTTTGGGGGACGATGTCTTCTTAGGCGTGATATATTCTTCATCAGGAGATGTTTACCATCTAATTTCTCTCTTTTCCTCTTGGAAATAGCCACTGATTCTCAGGGCCTACATCCTTAATTCTTTAGGAATACATGGTGATATTCCAATTTTATCATTCTTTCTTCATTTATTTGTTGAATTATTTCTATACAGAGAAACTTCCCCTCATCTACTATTTGGTTACTGTTGATACAGTTTTTAGAAGAAAAGCAGGATAAATGCTTGAGTATTTCATTTTATTTACCAATATTCAAAATAAAGTGTCAGATCCCTAGTATCCTTCCAAAAAGCGGCCGGTTAATTTTTTGTATTAGGAACTCATGAATAAAAACATATTCGGTTTCTTTCCATCTATCATGGTTGTGATTTATAATCTCTATTAGGAGAAGGTTTTCATAGCTACACAATGGCCAAAACTATGCCTGTACAGCCATAACCTCAGGAATCATGGGGGGAAGACAAAAGGGGCCTGAAAATTTCTACCCCCTCCTCTCTGACCCTTGAAAGTCATACAGCCAAGGGAGGGAAGCTGGCAGAGTGGAGCGAGTCCAGGCTTCAGAGTCACTGACAGAAGACCTGGGCTTGAGTCCTGGCTGTGTCTCTTCCTAGCTGTGTGACTGTATGTCTCTCCCTAACCCTCTCTGAGACTCCCTTTCCTCGTCTGTAAAAGTGAGAGTAACAGCGTTTGCCTTAGCTCGGGGTGTGATTGCGGATGTGCACAAAGCACCCAGCCCTGTGTCACACGCATGGTAGGGATTTGATACAAGTCCCTTCCCTTTCCTGACCTTCCCTGCAAAGCTCTGGGGATACACCGAGTCCAAGAGGCAGTGAGTTCAAGGCCCAGCCGGAGCCAAGCTTAGGAGAAATGGAAGCACTTTATGAAGGGGCTCGTCCCTTTAGAAACGTGTTCTTCAAAGATTTAAGTTCATCAGTCCATATAGTTCTCTCTTTTTTTTCTTCCCTCTCTTCCTTTTTGTTTTCCTCTAAAGGAAGTCTTCCTTATTGCTATTTAATAAAATTTATTTTCATCCCCTTTGTTTTCTGAGGAAGGTTAACCGGTGATTCCGAGAAGCCTTTTGTTATAACACAAGGCAGCTTCTCCAGCGTTAGGAAAGGCTGATCTTAGCTCCAGCTCCACGGCCTTCCCAGGCAGAAGAGAGGCACCCCCACTTTTATCTAGTTGGAAGGACTCCAGCTTCCAGAAGGACAGCTTTCTCTGGCTTCATTTCAGAAATACTGTGACAGTTGTCAGCCTTGTACCCTCCCCCGCGACACACACACACACCCCCTCTGATGTGGCTTTTTTGTACCCCACAAGGCCCTTTTCAATTCCCCACGTGCTGTTCTACATTTTCCCAAGTTGTTTCCATTCTCTTGTGCGAACGCATCATCATAAAATGTGAACATGCTTAGAAATCGCCATTGATTTTCAAAGGAAAAGCGACTCTTCCCTCTGGGAAAGCTGTGGCTGAAACCAGATGCAGCGAGGCAGATCCCAGCCAGTGGTTTACCCAGGCTGGATGACCTCTTTCTGTCCAGGAGAAAAGGAGGATTCCAGGGCATCCTGCCATGGTAACACAAACCTTTATCAACACTTTGATGTTTTTTCATGAGAGAAGCAGGAAGTCATCTGCTAAGGCCTTACGTTGCTGTGGGGTTTGACTGGGTCTATGCAGAAATGTTCAAGTGCGCTTTTGCCTGTGATCCTTGCAATAATCTTGAGAAAGGCTCAGGAGACACTTCTGTTCCCATTTTATATGGTAGAAAACTGAGACTCAGAGAGGTGACTCAGGGTCACAGAGCTGCTACAGCTGGAACTAATACTCAGCTATTCATACTCCCCGTCAAGTGGTCTCTGTGCTATCCCACACTGGGGCTCCACTTATCTGAGGGCAGTGTGAGTTCCTACCTTCACACGAGCCTTGCACCCCTGGTAAGAAAGCTCCTGGCCTTGGCACTTGAATTTCGAGCTAATGTGGGCACTGGAATCTTATCACTTTCCCTTTCAGTCAACTCATCATATAGGGGTTCATTCATTCACCTGTAAATATTTGTTCAGCATCTACCATGTGTCAAGCACTGTACCCTGGTAGTAAGAAAGCAAGCACCCTCAAGGAGCTTATAGTCAAGTGGAAGAATATATTAAGATACAATTATGTCTGAAGTTTCCTGTTAAAATCAGTTTTTTTTTGAGGAAGTTTAGCCCTGAGCTAACATCTGCTGCCAATGCTCCTCTTTTTGCTGAGGAAGACTGGCCCTGAGCTCACATCCATGCCCGTCTTCCTCTACTGTATATGTGGGACACCTGCCACAGCATGGCGTGCCAAGCGGTGTCATGTCCACACCCAGAATCCGAATCCTGGGCCACCAAAGCGGAATGTGCATGCTTAACCGCTGCACCACCAGGCTGGCCCCCCATTAAAATCGATTTTTAATGATCTTCTCTCTTGAAAAGAAATTGGCAAAAGAATTGCCTCTAGGTTAAAAAATCAATGTGTATCCCTATATCATCTTGTAGTAAAGAGTAAGGAAGTCTCAAGCTGACTTCTTCTCATGTTCTGGTTACTATCATATAAAAAAAGAAGATAGTGAGCAAGCACAAAGTTGGAGAATAAGCATTTAATAGCTTTGAGTTGTTCTTGGGGCTGAGCCATTCTGTCTTTACAATTCAAAGTAACATTAATGTGTTGTTTGGGGTCTGAAATCAACAATTGGCTCTATGGAACCGAATGCATCACTTGGTGCCAAGACAAGGATCTACAGGGAGGTCTGTCCCTTTGTTGTTGTTATGTCACACTTGCCAACAGGCGGCATGTTGCCCTCCCCCACACCCAAAACCCAAACCCCATTTTATCAGAATCTTCAAAGATAGCATGTACTCACTGCTTTTGTTTTCAAAAATGGTATTTTCTGAACAGTTGTGTTAGATCATGAACCACAACTTACAGGCTTCCAGAAGTCCCATTAGGTTTGTCAAAGAACCATACTCCTGAATGGTTTTGGAACGCAGGCTCCAACATGCTCACCCTGCCAGCTCCGTAAAGGTTTTTAGATTTATACCAGGAGAGTCAAGTATGATCCTTGAAATGGAAAAAAATAATTTTGGATCAAAATTAGAAGTAATTCTATATAATGTGGCACTACATACCTCAATTAAAAACTGTAATTACTGGGGACTCTCCCAGTGGCGTAGTTGTGAAGTTTGCGCTCTCTGCTTCGGCGGCCCGGGGTTTGCGGGTTTGGATCCCAGGTGTGGACCTACGACTGCTCATCAAGCCATGCTGAGGCAGCATCCCACATATAAAATAGAGGAGGATTGGCAGAGATGTTAGCTCAGGAACAATCTTCCTCAAGCAAAAAGAGGAAGACTGGCAATGGATGTTAGCTCAGGGCCAGTCTTTCTCAACAAAAGAAGAAAACACAAAACTATTATTACTATGCTCAGAGTAAGACATTTGAGAAAAATGTGTTGATATGAATTCATTTTATTGAATAGGTATATACGATTATCTTAAAGAATGCATCTGTACCATATTATATAAGAAATCCACTATTTAACATGTCATAAACCCTTGTATGCAGCCATTGATTAAATATCATAATTGAACTGCCTTTGCACTCCTTCACCGTAACTCTGGCTCAGCCATTCAGTTTGGCAGCTGTATTTCCCCAACTACATGGTCCAGTAGACACCAACTAATAGATAATTTTCTCCTGTTTATAAAAACAGAATAACAATTTTTCTGTATATGAGAATTCATCTTGCAATAGATTAGCCGTTGTATTTTTAACCAGTATTTAAGTTATTAAAAGCCTTTTGATTAGTGCTGTGATTCTTTTGGAGAAAGCAGTGTATAAGAGAAAGAGAACTAACTGATCTTGGGGTTACAAGACCTCGGTTCAAAAGCTAACTCAACCACTTATTCCTTATGCGATATTGGACGAGTCACCGGTTAAGTGGAGATGGTCATCCAAAGTCCTGGCTATCTAATGGGGTCACAGATGCAGGTTAAGCGAGATGAATAAATAGCACTTGCAAAAGTGTAAAGCAATGAATAACATAAGATATTATTACTCTTTAGTTTTTGTTTTTACACTTCACTCACATGCAAACACTCAACAGCTTTGCAAACCTATTCTTTTTTAGTTGTAATTTATGCTCCACTTCCAAAAAACTTTGAAGTATCTTATGATACAAGACACAGATATAATAGAGTCAATCAAACAAGAATCTGAACAGCAACTAGATTTTGAAGGCAAGAGAAATTAGAAGGAACTACTAACATTGATGTTAAAATTCCCTAAGCTTCCTAGAAGTCAGGACAAAGGGGAAAACACATTTTGCATGGTTTTTCCAGCATGATTGAAAGAGCTCTTTTTGTCCTTGTACGATATCTTATTGAAAATAGACTTCATAGATCATTACCAAATACTTTTTTAGGAAAGAATGATCTTTGTTACTAAAGTGCTTCATTTGGTAAAGTATTTTTGCTGCACGTAAAACTGATTATTTCTTTATGAATCAGTCTTGCTCAAATCTATTTTAGAATATTGTTAATAAATAGAAATTATCAATAAAAGAATATTGTTAATAAATAGTAAATAAAAGCCATCTTTCTAGTGCTCTGTCCGCACTTTGAATAAGTGGAAAATGTCCTTAGAAAAGAATTTGTCATGTGTTTTCATAACATCTTTCTATCACATGAGGGGACACATGTGTCTGCCGTGTCTGGTTTGTATACACCAGAAAGGACTCTACTTGTGAGTTGTATTAATAGCTCTTTAATTTTTTTCCTGGATTCCCTTAGAGATATTTAGACCTCAGAAGTGACACTAGGAAATTGAAAAATGAATTTGATTGTCACCAAATTCAAATATACACTTAGGTTTGAATTGAGGAGGAAAGTTCACCCTATGGGCCCATGAAGTCTTAAAGGCTGCGTCCTTCATTGGACAGAGGCTGGTTTTACAGCCACATAGACAGGAGTTTATTTCCAAGCTTTGGCGTTTACTGAGTGGCCTTAGGAAGGTCACTTGGTATATCTGATCCATCTGCAAAATGGGACAAACAAATCCAACTTGCAGAGTCGCTATAAGTATTAGAGGAATAGCACCTGCCATGTAGATGACAATCAGCAAGCATTATAGTTACTACAGTTCCACTATCTTTTGTGTACAGTTCCAAAACCCCCAAATTTCTAGAATCCGGAAATATTTGTCATAACTCTTGATAAAATCTCACCTAAAACTCAAGCGTAACCTGACCTGAACTGATGTGAGGCTATTATCGTCTTTTGACTAAGTGGAATTTTAAAACAAAAGCAGAAATATTTATGCATTTGGTTATAGAGTGCTGCCAAGACCCTCTTGGGGATCATTCATAACAAATGGCATCAAACTCAATTACCTTTCTAAATTCTGAGTTCCCAAACATATCCAGCCACGATGGTTTCAAATAAGCAGTCAGTGATCTATTTTATCAATAGAGCTGCAAGTTTCTGTAATGTCTAGCTTGTCAGAACATGTGCTGAAAATGCAAATTCCTTCTCCTACATTGTTGCTTCACAGTGGCCTCCCCAGACCCGGCCCTGTTTGTCCTGAGCTCTTTGCATTTGGGGGAAGTTGAGACTTTGGTGGCAGCCTGATTCCCCAATCTGATAGTTACAAAGTTCTTCCTACACTGAACTGAAATCTGCCTCTTGTCAATTCTCCTACTTGTCCCTGTTCTGCGGAGCTGAGAAAACAGAGGCTAAGCCAGCTCCCTCTTCCGGGTGACCGCCCCTCAAATATTTGGAAAAAGTTATACTCTTCCTTATCTTCTTTTATACAGGCAAACAATCCCACTTCCTATAGCAAGTCTCTATCTGACCCATTTCCAGGCCTCTTCTGATTGTTCTTTGTCAGTTTTTCACTTAACTTGTGTTATCTAGAATCAAAAATATTATGGTCTTTGTCTTAAAACTCTGTTTCCAACCGTTGATGGTCAACATCATCTTCTCTGGCCCCAAGCAGTATCTTCATAGGGACTGAAGGTTTGTTTAGTGGATGATTCATACCCAACTCAAATTCTGAGTCATCCATTTGTTGGACCTTAGCTGAGTTTTGTCAACTCTCAGTCCCTCAGTCTCCTTATCTGTACAATGGGATAATAAGGTGAGCTTTGTGGTCTTGCTGTAAGGATTAAAGGTAGCACAAGAAAAGCGTCTAGTACTTTGCCAGACACAAAGTAGGCAGTAATAAATGGTAATGGTTATTATTAGAAGTTTAATTAATAATCCTCTTCCTCTTCATCATCACATTTTTATTGCTTTCTTAGGCTGATAGTCATACTATCAAAATTCTGTACAACCCTAAAACATTGGTGGGTTTATTTTTAAGTCTAATCCACGTGAAAGTAATCTATCATTGTAAAGATACAATTTGTATAACACGGTTTCCACCAGTATTAAAGAGAAGTGACCCTATTTCTCTTCCTCCCTGCCCCATCTCTTTTGAGGGCGATGCAGCTTCCAGGACAACTTGATTGACACAAGCAATCAAACATGTATTTTTCAGGCATCTATTTAGAGATCTGCGGTAGAAATTTGTTTGTTTTTCTAGCCTAGAAACCAAAGGGATTCCAAGGTGTCTTGTTTCTCATCTTGAGACTGTGCTTCCTGTTTGAATGTTTTCAAGTGTGCAGAGTAGAGCCATAAATTATCTTTTGATCAGTGCCAAAAACTTGGTGCCAAAGAACATCTTGACATTACTATTAGCGTATGTTGTGTCCCGTAATTAAGCAGAATCGTCTTGTAGATGAGCTCTTCTGAAGACAGAGCCCTCCTTTCATGGGAGTGTAATCGGAATGAGCTATTGCTCTCATTAAGTTACTGGGCAATCCATCACCTGTGTGACCTGTCATTCTAATGATGCATTAGTGTAATTCGTCAACAGGGTGAATCCCACTAATAAGGTGTTACTCCAGAGCTAGGGCCATCCAGTACAGAAAGCATCCAGAGGCAGATGTAGGATGAGGGCAGCCTAAAGCCCAAGGGGCTCTATATAATGGATTTCCCCCTCATCCTCCTCCTTACTCTGTGAAGTTTGACTGTTTTCAAGCTACCCAAATCAGTGCCCATCTGTCCCCAAACTCTTCTAATTTTTCCTCTCTGACCAATCCCTGATTCCTTTGCTCATCCGGGGATATCTGACTTTCATTCCTTTAGGTGTGTGATTGAGCCACTTGGTTCTTTCCTGAAGAGTTAAACTTCTGAGGAAACTCAGTTGCATAGCCGACATTGTGAAAGTGCTAGGACTTTATATGTGATTCATACCCTACATAATTCTAAAGTGGATAAGAGTTTTTTTTCCTGAGGAAGATTAGCCCTAAGCCAACATCTGTTGCCAATCTTCCTAGCTTTTGCTTGAGGAAGATTAGCTCTGAGCTAATATCTGTGCCAGTCTTCCTCCACTTTTTAGGTGGGTTGCTGCCACAGCACAGGTGATGAGTGGTGTAGGAATCCTAACCCGCAAACCTGGGCCACCAAAGCAGAACACTCCAAACCCAACCATTACACCATGGGGCCAGCCCCAAGACTTTTTTTTAAAAAAGATTCATACAATGATGTCATTCCAATAAAAAGAAGTTAAGATATAATGATACTAAAAATCAAGGCTAACATAGCTGGTTCAGTTGAGTATTATATTTATTTCTGAGCTTCCTGGCAGCAAAATCAGAATGAGATAACAGATTGAAAAATGAAAACTATTTTGTTTGGAAACTTACTTTCTAATAGTAAATTCTAAGAATTTTTTTATTTCGACCCATATCTAAGGGACCTTAAGGAACTTAGTAGACTTGGCCTTCAATGGTAATATCACTGAAAGTACAGTAATATTCTTCATAGTGATTTCTCATTCTCATCCTTTGATAAAGTCAAGTATATATTATAATTAGAACATATCCATTTAAGGCATTTTCTGTGAAAAGTAAAGCTAATGTGTTTCAAGTATATGACTGACTTTGGGAATAGAGTGAGAAAACCTATAGGAATGAGTGGGGCCATTTCTTTCTACTATTTTTCTCTAATATCACTTATATACTTTGGCCTTTTTTAGAAGGTGGATAACAATTTATAGTGTTTTTTAGCTTTATTGAGGTATAATTTACAGTGAATGAAATTTGCCCTTTGTAAGTATATATTTTGATGAATTTTGGTAAGTGTATGTAATCATGTAGCCACCATCACCACAATGCAGATACTGAACAGTTCCATCACGCTCCTTTGCAGTGGATTGCATCCCCTGACTCCCAGCTCTAGATCTTCTTTCTGTCACTATAATGCTGCCTCTTCTAGAATCCCATATAAATGGAATAGACATGTAGTCTTTTGTGTTTGACTTCTTTTATTTCAATTCTATGTTGTTGTATGTATTCATGTTTTGTTCATTTTTATTGCTGAGTAGTATTTCATTAGGATTTATTTCCATAAGAAGAAAGCTTAAAGGATATTAAGAGTGGTTACTAGAAAGAATATCCATATGAATCTAATAACAGGCATAGAGGTGGCAATATGTATTCTTGCTTAAATAGAGAACTAATGTCTTCTATTCCAATATATTTTTTAGTACTTTACAAGCTTGAAAGCTTAGTGATGGCAGGCACTATGTTCTCTAGCTTGCCATTATATGTGCAATATCTAACCCAGTGCCTACTTTTACTGGGTGCTTAATAAATCATTGTTAAATGAGTGAATGAAGACATTAATAGAATAAAGACATCCATATACAACAGTTACGTGAAGAGAGCAGTTCCTCAAAATATGGAACAGTAAAATATAAAGAGAAAGTTATATTTGTTACCACTTATTGAGCACTTATCATGGAAGTGCTTGTAAAGCGACTTCATGCTCTGCACATATTTCAGTTCCTTACAGACCTATTTTTAGCTCTGTCACCTGTGCATTTTTAAAACCTTTTGATCCACTGTATTTTATCCTGAACTCCTGGCTTTAGGATAATCAACTCAGTACATTTACTTAGTCCTTTTAATTGCCCTAAAAGTATTTCTAAATATTTGGTAATTTTATGAATCATCCACTGTCTTCAGTTCCAAGAGTTTCTAAACATGTGAAAGTATAACCAAGGAATTGTACACTTGGAAACAGAACACCACAGAATGTTAACACTTAAAGATGGTTTAGTCTAATGTCATCATTTGAAAAGAGGAGGAAACTGGACTCTCAGAAATAAGTTGCCCCAATTCACACGACATTTGGTGGCAAGAGTTGTGCAATTGAAGATAAATTTGTTAATAGTCTCTTGGTCCCAATGAGCAAGCAGTTAGTTTGCAGAATTGAACTGAAAACAAGATTTAGTTTATTTGTTCATATTCAGACTTCACTCGAGAATTGGGGGTGTGCAGTCTATTGTATTGAGCGGTATTATAAAGCATGTCAAGGAAAAAATTATTTTCACAAGGAGAAGCTACATAGCTTGAATTAGAATCCATGCTAGGGCAAAAAAAAAAAAAAAAAAAAGAGAGAGAGAAGAAAAAAGAAAGCCAAATTCTGTTCTGAAGTAGATAGAAACTCAACTCAATTGGACAGCTCAGCAGATGGCAAAACTTACTAATTATATACCTTAAACTAAACCTTTGTTTGGCTTTTAAGACATATGCTCTCTGCCAAATCACTAAATCTTCCAGAAATTAGGTTTTTAGGGGGAATGTTCATCTGAAGTCTTAATGGATTAATTTAGGCCCTTGTCCTATACCCTACCTATACAATCTAACATGCACAACAATTTGAATTCAGCAGATAAAAAACTTTTAGACATAGGCCTCTGCAATACTCTGGATTTCATAGATCTGCTGAACTATTAGGATACAACTGAATGTGTTTGGTTTTATAAATCCAGCAAGAGGATAGCTAAGCCAGTACTTTAGATGTTCCGTTCCCGCTAGATAAAACTGGCTTGCTCCATCCATCCATTAATGCAAAAATTATTTATCAAATGCTTGCCAAGTGCTTGAGTGCTATAACAGGAATATGCAAAGGGAAGAACAAAGGACTTCAATGTGGGAAGGGAATTAAGACTTCAGGAAAAGGCAGCTTGTGAGTTGGGCCTTGCGTGAAAAGAAGCATTTTCGTAGGTTAACATGATGAAGTTGATTCCTGGGGCTGTAAAGGAATTTTATGAAAAGGGCAATAAGCAGGTGTCTTCTCCCTGGATTCATTTTGGAAGAATATAAATGCTTTCAAAGGGAGATATACGTCAGTAGGCCAAAATGACTTTGGTCATATTTCAACACCAAAAAGATGGAACTCAGTATCATTTAAGACCCTAAACTTTCTGGAATCCTTAAATTTCCAATAATTAATATACCACAACAAAAATGTTGAAATCTCTCAAAATGGGATATTGTAGAACAGAATGTCATGATTTGACTTAAGGAAAAAAAGCATTACTCAGAACTTTATGATATAATGTTCAATTAAAAATAAGAAAGTTTTACATGCAAGATGACAACTGGATATAGATGATACAGACATAGATATACACACGTATTTAAGATGGAGAGAACCATGTCAATCTTGACAATAGTCATTTTTGATCAATAGGTTAATTTGCTTCAATAGTACTATATCTTTTATTGGACTTTTAAAAAAGAAAAATTATATTTGAACAAGCTAGCACCCATTACAGATTTTTGTGTTGCAAAATTCTTTGGGTCATCTTCCAAATAAGGACACATTTACTAACCCTGAAAACAGAAAGTATATATATAATAAAAGTAATTTTTAAGTTCCTGGCTGTTTAAATGTTCATGGATAACTATAATTGATCAAGATACTTGCAGCATGTTTAGGCAAACTGTCCATATGAACCTTCAATTTTATATGATACGTAAGGGAAAGAGAGCCACTCTCCTAAGTGAAAATGTTGCATCTCCCTTGTTCACTTAGATAATCCGTAGAGTTACAAATATCTTCAATGAAACTTCATATTTACTCTCTAAAATCAGGCACTTGTAGGGGCTGGCCCCATAGCATAGTGGTTAAGTTTTCATGCTCTGCTTTAGCAGGCCCAGAGTTCGTGGGTTTGGAACCCTGGGCACAGACCTACACACCACTCATCAAGCCATGCTGTGGTGGTGTCCCTCATACAGAATAGAGGAAGATTGGCACAGATGTTAGCTCAGTGACAATCTTCATCACCAAAAATAAAGAAAAATCAGGCACTTCTATTACATTATCAAAATTTATTTTAGTAGCTAGTACAAGAGCCTTTATGACAAAAACAATGGAGCTAATTTACAGTTACTTTAAAATAGTAGTGAACTTGTTCTGACTTCAGGGTAATTTAGTTTTGCCCCCAAATATCCCCATGGCAATAGTTCTCTTAGGGAAAAAGTGGTATGGCCAGTGTCTTTTGAAAGGGAACTTAAAATCATCTTTATGATGAACTTCTCAAGCATTTTATGGAGCTCTCTACACAAGTTTTCTTAGAATAAAACCTGAAAACCTGCCAATCCTTATGTCTTAATATAATGCCTACTACATCTAAGACAGGTGAACTAGGGCAACATCTGCTAAGGGTTATGAATTTGATTTTACATTCAACTTGTCTTCAAGCAGGTTGGCTGCTGTCTGACTGCTAGTGGGTACTCAATCAAAAATAGTGTCTCCCTTCACTTTTCTGGCAGGTTCTCCCAAGCTTCATGTCTCTCCTTAGCAAACTGCTCTGTGACTCAAACACAAGGAGACACACTAGAAACTGATCAGGATGTGACAGGTTCAGGAAGGCTGAACGTAGGAACTTTGGAAGGACTTACGTTAATCCGTGAGTGCACCTCAGGAAGACGGAATTCTTATCTTTCTCATAATCCAGAACATGTCACACTGTGAGAGACTGAATATATGATAGCCCACGACATTTAGCCTTCACACCATTATTGTTGATTGATTTGATTAGGTGCTTGGCTTTCCTTGATGAGCCTCATTAGTCTACTTCCTGTTTCAAGCTTTAGTTTTTTTTACTCCAGAAGTTGATGATTGGACACTATACAGATATTGCTTAAAGAAATTCCCAGAACTAAGAGAGCACGTGTGAAATTTAAAAGTTGGTCATTTGAGGGGCTGGCCCCATGGCCGAGTGGTTAATTTCGCGCGTTCCCCTGCAGGCAGCCCAGTGTTTCATTGGTTCGAATCCTGGGCGCGGACATAGCACTGCTCATCAAACCACGCTGAGGCAGCATCCCACATGCCACAACTAGAAGGACCCACAACGAAGAATATACAACTATGTACCGGGGGACTTTGGGGAGAAAAAGGAAAAAAATAAAATCTTTAAAAAAAAAAAAAAGTTGGTCATATGATAGGCTCATGAGCTTACTGATCAAGTAAATATGTCTACTGAAATGATATTTAAAAATTAAAGGGACTCAAGAGAAATAAATGCAAGTCTGAGTACTTTACCTTGAGTTAAAGGAAATGTTCTCAGAAATAAGTTATGCAATAAAATAAATCATCACTTTGACTAAGCATGAAAGATACGTTTATCCATTCAGAAGGGGGATTTATTTGACATTAATTATAAAAGCGTTGAAGAAATTTCATACTGTTAATAAGCGTTAATTAAAAGTTTCTGTTTCTTGTCCATACTACTCCCTCCCTCCACACAAAGTACGTCTGTGACTATTCTTTTCGCTTCTCATAATGCAAATATTTTCCATGCTGATACATAGAGATACCTTTAGAAAGTAGTCTTTGACATCTTGCTATGGAGGGTGAAGAAAGTGGCTCACTTACACTTCCTCCTATTCCCATTGCAGCCACGTTTTGTTTATTGTATTATTAGAGTTGCATTGTGAATGCTTATAACATTTACATTCTTCTATAATCATAATTCTCCTAATGGTTCGTCACTGTTTCTTCTGCGTTTACGTGGGATTGGTCCTCACTGACCATCCTTTCGTTTTACAGTCTCCTCTCCCTCAGCTGTATGTCATCTTCATTCGTTTCTTGATAGGCTGGATTCCATCATCACTTGGACTGTTCCAATGATTCAGTTTTTTTAGAATGACTTTCTTTGTCTTGAAAAGTGACTGAAATGTGGGCAAAGTATATGAGTTTTGTTTTTCGTTTAAAGTTCAGTGGACAATGCTTCCGTGCCTTCCGAAAGTGAGCATTGCTCTGGGAAGTTTGAGGCCAGCCTGATTTTTATATCTTGGAGGTGATTTAATACATCTTATCTCAACACCCACAGATTTCTTTCTTTATCCTTACAGTGCAAAAACCTCACCAGAATATATCATGTTACTGATTATTCTGTAACTATTTTTTATGAAAAACTTCTGTGCTATTGGAGCTACAGATATAGAACTTCCTTTTTCATAGGAAATTTTCCTTCTATTATGGCTTTGAGAGGTTTTTTGGTATATATGTCCATTTCTCTATTTTAAGGGTACTCTACTCTTTGTCTGCCATATTTATGTAACTTTCATTGGTTTTTAGTTCTCTTTCACATTTATGTTATTTTCTTATGCTTGTCTTCTATGTCATTGCTTCTATTTTTAGCACTATCCATTCTACTTCTAGCTGTTTCTGATGTGGTTTCCTTTTACTTAATAATGGTTTATTGCTTTCTTTAATTTCTTTCCTAAGTGTGGTCAGATTGTCTTTCATCTCTTTAATTATCTCACCTCTTCTTTCATCTCTTGTATTGATTCTTTGATATTCTCCCCACCTACCTTTCTTAAGAGTATAGATGAGTATTTGTCGATAGTCGTCTTCATTGTTAATCCCCTGAAATGTATTCATTGCTCTCGATATCCCTTTTTGACTTTTTTGGATGGGAGATGGGAGTGTAATGGTAAACCTATGCAGATGCCATGTTGGCTCCTTGTTGGGAACGTTCTTCTATGTGTGACTGCTCACCACTAGGAGAGCAGAAGCATCCATGTGAGGAGTAAGTTGAGATTAACTCTCTCACGAATGTACCTTCTCCTCTAGAAGAGTATTTGTCTTCTGAGAGCAAATCACTGAAGCAGAGGTTAGGGTGACTCATAGTGAAGTTTCCTCACCAAATTGCAATTTGTTTCTCTTCATTTTTCCTTATTTCTTCTCTGTTTACCTTGTCTCTGGTAAGTATCTCAGCATTGCAAGGAGCTAGAAGTCTGCGAGGATGTTTCTTTGTCCTTGAAGTCCTGTCCACTAGCTCGGTCCTCACTCTTCTAAGGGAGGGACTATTACCTGGGTCTCGCAGGACCTACTAACTCATCTTCAGAAAAATTTGTACCCTGCTGGAGAAGTTTGCAAGGATTTATTGACATTTTTTAGACTCCGTTTGGAACAAATGTTTGTCTTAGGCAAACTGTCTTCACAGTCTGTGATTTTGTGGTTGCAGTTGTTTTCTAATTTAATTATGAATTCTATTTTCTACCCTATGTTTTTTACACCTTTTGTTCGTTTCCATGAATTTCAGGAAAGAAGATATACATATCTTTACTTTATCATCTTTTTTGTATACGTTTCTGTGACTTCTTGAAAGTGTACAAAATATAAAGATTCCTAAATTGAATTTGATAAATGTAAAAAACTTTTAAATTTCCCTCTCAAATCTCTGGTAGGAAATTATAATTCTCCATAAATTACCATCATTTTCATTGACACTTTACTAATTAGTATCTTTTACTGATATTTGTCCACCTTAATCTGTAACTAAGTATCCTACCCCAGTAGTCACTGGCCGTGTTGTGTAGTGGTAAAGAGATGTGTGGACCTTTTGCTACTATTTCCCTATCGAAGATGAAGCAGTAGACGTATATGTCAGTGACATTAAGTTCTGCGTTTTAAGTGGGTGCCTTTTTTTAAAAAAAAAAGCAACAGGCTTTTTTCCCCCAGCAGTCATTGTTAGAAAGCATTAAATTGAGCATTCAAGATTAATTCCCCCGCAGGTCAAGAGGAGAGCAGCGTGTAGCCAATCCTACCTTCGTGTTTCTTCTTAATGGCTCCAGCACAGTGTGAAAAAGTAAACAGTTGTGACAAGAGACGTAATGGATGAGCTGGAAGTGACAGGTCACCCCAAGTGAAGCTCATCCTCTCTTTAAGTATACTCTGTAATGAAGTGTACTATCATTTTTCAGATCATCAAAGACTTGTAAACCATATTTCTGGAGTGGGGAAAGATCTTGAGTAAATATATTATGAATAATGGTGCCTAGTGACACCAAAGGAATAAAAACAAATAATGGATAAAGTATCCTTGTCCTGAAGTTTTAGCCCAGGAATCCCTGGAATTAATAAGACCCCCTTCTCTCTTCTATAGTCCTACTACCATTCTCTTATGTACAAAAACACTCTATTCCAAACAGTTTAGTTTCTTAATAACTATTTGGAGGAGAGAGATTTTTTAATTATTAAGGACAGTAAGCTTATAGCAATTTTTTCCCAAAAACTCAACATATCTCATGCCTTTTCACACACTGGTCACAGAGAAATACATAGAAAATGTAGTGAGGTAGTGGTCAAGCTGTTCTCCCCCATTTCATAGAATTATAAATAAAAATGGATGCTTTCCCTCTCTCTCACTAATCTCCAGATTCCAGGGAGATAGACTTCCAGAAAGAAATCAAAATAATGTTCTATTCACCAACAGAAATTGTTACTCAAATCTGGAGTAGACCATTTCAAAGACAAGTTAAATTCCTCAGTTAGGTCAATTTGCCTAAGGGTCAGTTTCTAACAATAATTATCATTATAGTTAATATTTATTTAGTACTTACTCTCTGTCAGGCACACTGATAGGCGTTTAATACACATCATCTGGTCTAATCTTCCCAGATAGGAAACATTCTATCTTCGGTTTACAGAAAGCTGAGGTTTGTCCAAGATTCTAGGATGGAAACCATGTCTTCCTGACCCCAGGGCCCACGGTCTTTATATTCCACTGTTGCGGTGCTTTCCAATATGGTAGGCACTAGCCACGTGGAGCTATTGAGCGCTTGAAATGTGGCTAATGTGATGAGAAACTGAATTTTTAATTTAATTTTAGCTTCAAATCACCACTTCGGGCTATCATATAAGACAACACAGATCTAGTTGGTCGTCTATAAAATTCATCTTTTTGTTTTCTGTTACGCAGCTATAGATAACCAATGCACTGAAAAGAACTAAGATATCTCTAAAATCCCTGTATCTAAAATCATATGAAAATAAGAAAATCTTATCAGAATACAGAAGTTGCCTTATAAGTTTGTTTCATTGGCTCTCAGCTCCTGGGCATACGCCCCCCACTTCAAACAAATACTTAACACACAGTATTCAAGAACAAATTTACACTTTGCTGTTAACAATTTGAGGGTTATTCCAAACAGCCATGTGAAAATATAGTCAATACTTCTGGCAAGTTTAGCTAAAAAACAGTTCATTAGGACAGGACTGCAAAGAGTGCCCGCTGCCCCAGGACATAGAAGCGTTTGTGTCTTCTTTAGAATTAGTTTGCTTAACTTATAACCACATTGGTCCTCCTTGTTCAGAAGCACCAAAAGCAAGGTCCTTTGATTACTGGGTCTCCAGCTGGTCAGAAGTCAAACCCAGAAATGCTTGTAGATCTTTAGTTTTTCTGCCTCACAGCCAAGCATCCCTGTTAGGAAGAAATCAGTGTCTTGAGACCTTTTCCGTTATTCCTTTGAGAAGTTAAAGCTATATCAATGTCTATCAATATGTGAGAGTTCTAGTTGTTCTACACCTTGTCAGCACTTGGGAATGTCTTTTATTTTTATATTAGCCATTCTAGTGTGTAACAGATCTGATTGTGATCTAAATTTGCATCTTCTGAATGACTGATGAAGTTGAGCATCTTTTCATGTGTTTATTTGTCATCTATATATCTTCTTTGAAGGGTGTGTTGAAATCTTTTGTGCATTTTTTAATTGGGTTGCTTGCTTTCTTATTGTTGAATTTTAAGAGCTCTTTATATATTCTGCTTATAAGCTCTTTGTTGGAGTTGTGATTTGCAAATATTTCCTTCCAGTCTGTGGCTGGTCTTTTCATTCTCTTAACACTGTCTTTCACAGAGCAATAGTTCTTAATTTTGATGAAGTCCAATATATCAATTTTTTTTCTTTTGGTAACATATCTGAGATCTCATTGCCCAATGAAGGTCACAAAGATGTTTCTTCTAAAAGTCATATAAGCTTTACGTTTAACATTTAGATCTATGAGGTATTGTTTGAGATTCATTTTTCTTTTGCATATAGATGTCAAATTTTCCAAGGACCATTTGTTATAAGACTAGCAATTCTTCCTTTAGCTTCATTTGTACCTTTGTAAAAAATTAATTGACCATATTGTGTGGATCTATTTCTTCACTTTGTTCTGTTTCATTGATCTATGAGTTTATCCTTTTACCAATACCATACTGTGTTTATTTCTGTAGCTCTATCATAAGTCTTGAAATTGGGTAGTATGGTTGCTGCCAATTTTGTTCTTTTTCAAAATTTTTTTGAAATTTTAGTTCCCTTGAGTTTCCATCTAAGTGTTAAAATCATCTTCTTAGTGTCTACAAGCTTGTTCTCAATGTGATTCTGTTGAATCTATAGGTCTATTTGGGAAGAATTGACATCCTGACAATATCAATACTTTTAATCCATAAACATAGCCTATCTCTTCATTTGTTTAGGTTTTCTTTGATTTTTTTGACCAGTGTTTTATAATTTCAGCATACACATCCTGCCCATATTCTTTTTAGATTTTGTGTATGAGTATTTATCAATGCTATTGTAAATAGTACTTCTTAAAATTTTGTACATTGCTGATATATAGGAATACAATTGATGTATAGGAATACTTGTACCCTGTGATCTTGCTAATTTCACTTATTAATTCTAGAAGGTTTGTGTGTATGTGTGTG
The DNA here is from genome assembly GCF_037783145.1 of Equus przewalskii. NCBI lineage: Eukaryota > Metazoa > Chordata > Mammalia > Perissodactyla > Equidae > Equus > Equus przewalskii. Next base: position 59,405,778 of record NC_091845.1, on the reverse strand, counting down.
TTTGTAAATTCCTTGGAATTTTTCATATAGGCAATTACTCTTGTGTGAATAGAGACAGTTTCATTTCTTCTGTTCTAATCTGTATGCCTTTTTATTTCTTTTACTTGCTTTATTGCACTGGCTTAGACTTCCAGAGCAATGTTGAGTAAGACTAGTGGGAAAAGACGTACTTGTCCCACTCTCAATATTAGGGAAAAAAGCATTTAGTCTTTCACTTTAAAATATAATGTAAACTATAGGGGGTTTTTTGATGCCCTTTATTTGGGTAAGGGCAGTTATTTTTATTCCTGGTTTGCTGAGAGTTTTTATGTTTATCATGAATGGATGTTGAGTTTTTTCAGATGATTTTTCTGTACCTATTAAGAGGATCATATGGTTCTTCTTTAAATTGTTAATAGGATGATTAAATTGATTTCAAATGTTGAGCCAGCCTTGTTTGCCTAGGATAAACCCAACTTTATTGTGATGTATTATTCTTTTTATTTTTTTCTATATTCAATTTGCTAATATTTTGTTGAGGATTTTTAGGTCTGTTCATGAGGGATATTGGTCTGTGGTTTTTTTATAATGTCTTTATCTGGTTTTGCTATCAGCGTAATGCTGACTTCATGTCATGAGTTGGAAAATATTACTTCCTCTTTGATTTTCTGAAAGAGATGATGTAGAATTGCTACTATTTCCTCCGTAAGTATTTGTTAGAATTCACCGGGGAAACCATCTGGGTTTGAAATTTTTTTTGTTGGAAGGTTTTTGACTCTGAATTCAATGTCTTTAATATCTATAGGCTAACTAGGTTATATATTTCTTCTTGAGTAAGCTTTGATAGTTTGTGTCTTTAAAGGAATTGGTGCATTTCATCTCAGTTATCATATGTGGTTCTGTAGGATCTGTAGTGTATCCCCTCTTTTATTCTTAATATTGGTAATTTGTGTCTCCTCTCTCTTTTTGTTGGCTATATACTTATCATTTTTATTGATCTTTACAAAGAACTAGCTTCTGTTTTTATTTTCTCTATAGATCTTCTGTTTTCAATTTTATTCTATTCTGCTTTTATCATTATTCTTTCTTTTTTTCTTTGTGTAGGGGAGGAAAAAAATCTTTTTCCTTCTACCGTCCTAGGCCTTGTAAATTGAACTGGCAAAAAGATTAATAAGAGAAAAGCATACAAATGTATTTAATATAAGTTTTACATGACATGGGAGCCTTCATAAGGAAATGAATACCTGAAGAAATGGTTAAGCCTGAGCCTTTTTATACTAGGTTTGATGAAGAATGAAAAGTCGTGGAAAAATGTGATAGGGCAAAATGGTATGAGCTAAGGATAGTAAACTGGGGGAAACTTAGCAAGGACTGTTCACTTGGATTCCTCTCTGTACTCCTCCATCTTCAGAGATAAGAATGCTCCTTTCCTCCAGGTGTAAGGAGGACTCCACCCACAAGAGAGTCTCATGATCTGCTTCAGGGGAAAATGGAGAGGTCAGAGCATCCTTCCAGCACCTTCTGTTTCTATGACCTGCTTCAAGGAAGAAAGGGGAGTTCAGAAAGTCCTTCCTGCATCTGTCAGTTGTCACATTCCTTCAGCTTAAAATATTCCATATGCCAAGATGTCATATTTTGGGGTGGTTTGTTCTGAACCCCATCATTTGCATCTCTTCCATGCACGCATGGCTTGGGGGTAAGCCTCCCACTCGTATCAGCATATAATATAGAATTAGGGGGTCCTCTTCTCCAGTCCTCTCCTCCCTGGGATTTTCCCACACTCTCTAGTTCCACAGGGATCCCTTTTCCTGGTGCCTCTGGCCAGAAAGATGAGTTTCTCCCCCTAAACTCTTGCATATTTTAGTGACTACATCCGCCATTGGGATGAAGCAACAAGGGAAAAGAGGAAGGAAATCAATTACAGGGATTCCTCGCACACACTTCAGACCTCGGGCACCTCTTTTTCTGGTTCCTCTGGCCAGAGAGGCAGGTTTTTCTCTTGGAGTTTTATATACCTGTGCTGCTGTTGCCACTGTTACTGTCCCTACCACATCAATACAGCTCAAGACTGGGACTGTCCTCAAAGCAGGGCTAGGTGAGGGGAAAAAATGAAACCCCCGGGTATTCCGTCTGCAACTTCTAGCTTATAGGAACCCCTTTTTCTAGTTGTCTGACCAGGAGAGAAGTTTCTGTCAATATTTGCTGCCCATGCCTGTTGCATAGTTCTGCGACTTAAGCTATTGGACTACCCTAACCAGAAAATTCAGTGATACTGGTCATTCTTCAAGTTTTGACTTTCTTCATTATCTGCCCGCAGTTGATTGTTTACTTTTCAGAATCCTCAGATAGCTGCTTTTTGTATTCTGTCGGAACTCTTTGCTTGTAATAGATAGAAAGAGAGTCTCTACATGACTTACTCCATCTTAGAAAGTACTATACATTCTCACCATCAAATATTATAATCAAAATATTACTTAGAAAGCCAGAGAGGTTCTGGAAATTGGCCTTAGAATGACAATAGATTCAAGAGTTTAGAGACATTTAAGCTGAGTTAGGATACCGAACTATAAAAGAAGCATCTTTCTCCTCGCGAAAAGAAACTGAATGTATTTTCAGGAAATGTCCCAGCAAAGGTGATGGATGTTCACTCTTCCTTATGGTTGAAGTTCAACGGCCTTTTTCCTCCATGTCTGTAATAGTCATCAAGCTTTTTACTCACTTAAATCACGGACAAAACATTCCGTAGATGTCATAAGCAAGTCTGCTGTTTCATGTGGTTAACTACTTTTCTATTACTTATTACAGCCCTTGTGTGAGGTTACAAGGTAAGAGGGCAGAGTGAAGAAACATACACACAGATATACACATGGGGTGAAAACGCTTTGTTACAGAAGCCCTTCTTTGACTATTATTCACTTTTTATTTGTGCATTAAAATAGAAATAGAAATCTCGTGGCTTTCCTGACAGTACTTGTATCTGTGAATAAAGAATGCCAGAAAGTACTCCAATACTTATTCAGATACTAGAGACTTTCATCACTTTTGTTTTTTACATTAAAATCAACTCTGGGGTCGTATAAATCACACTTCTCTAGATACCTTATAAGATCATCAAGCTCAAGTCTATATAGCCTGAGAAAAGAGTACATGTGAATTGTTTCAGGGGATCTTACTTTTAACTCTGTCTTCTTTGGCCTTTCTAGATATCCTCTTTGTGTTTTCCTCAAATATTCATATTTCTGATGTATTGTGATGTGGTTATGAGTGACCTTATAAATATAGTCATATGCCCTGCTACATTCATTCAACAAATACTAATTGTACCAAGAACAATGCTAATTGTCAGAATTAAACAGTAAGTAATAAAAACTGTAGGTGGGTGAATAGATGGGAGGCCCACCTAATTTTACTCATCAATAACATTTAAGCTCCAGATAATTTCGAAGACAACAATATCCTGTTCAGTCTTACCTCAGAACAACAGATAAGTAATTTCTTGCTTTACATTTCCATCGCCAAAGATGCGGTCTGTTGAATTTCTAAAAATTGAAAAGGCCTCTTCTAAAAAGTCATGAACCTTTGAAGCAAAAGCCATGAACAATATGTACGTGGCCATTATGTTACTGACAAAAGAGATGGGAAGGAAGGAATGAATGCGGGAGCAAGTGAAGGAGGAGGAGAAGGAAAGAAAAGAAGGAAGAGGAAAGAAAGAAAAGGAGTATTCTTTTTTCCCCTCACTATGCACTCTAATAAATCCGAAAGAGCTGATGCTTCAAATTATTAACATTAATATATACATGTGTAATAGAGAAAATAAAGGCTAAATTTTGCATCAATGCTCTTCTGCTATTTTGGTGATCTAGTGTTTCATATTGAATTTGCTATTTGGTAGAGGGTATAAGGAAAATAGAACAGAACTCTTCCTCATGCAATACTTTTTTTTTTTTTTTAAGATTTTATTTTTTCCTTTTTCTCCCCAAAGCCCCCCGGTACATAGTTGTATATTCTTCGATGTGGGTCCTTCTAGTTGTGGCATGTGGGACGCTGCCTCAGCGTGGTTTGATGAGCAGTGTCATGTCCGCGCCCAGGATTCGAACCAACGAAACACTGGGCCGCCTGTAGCGGAGCGCGCGAACTTAACCGCTCAGCCACGGGGCCAGCCCCCTCATGCAATACTTTTTATAAAGAGTGCTAGGACTATTTTTGAATTTAAATATTGTTATGTATCTGGAAGATCAATTCTTATGGTTAATATACTTTATTTTATTTTATTTTATTTTTTTAAAGATTTTATTTTTTTCCTTTTTCTCCCCAAAGCCCCCCCGGTACATAGTTGTATATTCTTCGTTGTGGGTCCCTCTAGTTGTGGCATGTGGGACGCTGCCTCAGCGTGGTTTGATGAGCAGTGCCATGTCCGCGCCCAGGATTGGAACCAATGAAACACTGGGCCGCCTACAGCTGAGTGAGCGAACTTAACCACTCGGCCACGGGGCCAGCCCCTGGTTAATATACTTTTTTAGTATTATAATTTTTGTTTAAAACCTCCGAGATTATAAGAATAACATCATTCTGCTAATTGTCTGCCTCTTATTCTTCTGTTTCTCTACCTAACTCTAAACACACGTTATAAGTCTTCTGGTATTGAGCTAATCACTGTGCACTTTCCACATTTGCTATTTTCTGTACTTTCGCTATTGCTTAAAAGAGAATATCTTACACTATTATCATAATTGCCATCTTTCCATTTAATAAAGTTCTCTTTTTATCTGAAAAGATTTTCTTTAACAGTTAAAAGCTTTCCTGCATTAATACCTCACAACAGAAGGATTCTATATAGAACAATATTCAGTATACTTTGGGCAATCCATTTAAAGAATTTGGTTACTAAAGAACTAAAATGATCTCATAATAAGTTGGTGCCATTTATTAGACAATCTCTCAGGGTAGCTTCCCAAACAGCATTAAAAAATGATCTTAAAGTAACCAGAATACTATTTTAATAAAATAATTTCTTTCAAAATAGTTTCTTTTCCCTTTTGTCATTTCTTTTCTCTTTCCACTTCCACATTCCCAGTACTATATGGCATTTTACTACACCTTAGAGTGGGGGAAAATGTGTTCTCTAAACTGTTCTTTGTTTTACATAGGCTGGTAATCTTTGTTTAATAATGATGTATAAGCTTTTGGTCAGTAACTCAGATATACTCTTTTTTAAAATTACAACTTTATTAACAGGTAATTCACATATCATAGAGTTCACCATTTTAAAGTGTACAATAACAGTGAATTTTAGTATATTCACAGACTTTTGTGATTATCACCACTAATTCCAGAACCTTTTCATTGCCCTCAAATGAAACCCATATTCAGTAGCAGTCACTCTCCGTTTCCCCTGCCCTCAGCTCCTGGGAACTACTATTCTGCTTTCTTTCTCTATGGATTTGCCACTTCCGGACTTTTCATATTAATCGGCTCATGCAATATGTGGTCTTTTGTGACTAGCTTCTTTTACTTATGATAGTGTATTCAAGGTTCATCCATACTGTAGGATGTATCAGTACTTCATTCTTTTTTATGGCCAAATAATATTCCATTGTGTAGTTACAATGTTTTGTTTATCCATTCTTCAGTTGATGGACCTCTGGATTGTTCTGACTTATTAGCTACTCTAAATAATACTGCTATAAATATTTGCATACAATTTTTTTGTGGATATATATTTTCAGTTCTCTTGGGTATAGACCTAGGAACAGAATTTTGGGGTCATATGGTACCTCTATGTTTAACTTTTTGAGGGGCAAACTTTTCCAAAGCAGCTGCACAGTTTTACATTCCCACTCGCAATGTATGAGGGTTCCTCTTTCTCCACATTCTCTCCAATACATGTTCTCGTCCATCTTTGTGATTATAGCCATCCTAACCGGTATGAAGTGGCATCTCGTGGTTTTTATTTGTATTTCTCTCCTGACTAATGATGCTGTGCATAATTTCATATGCTTATTGGTCATTTGCATATCTTCCTTGGAGAAGTATCTGTTCAAATACTTTGCCCATTTTTTAATTGTGTTGTCTTCTTGTTGATGAGTTTTATAAGAGGTCTTTATATATCCTGAATAAAAGTCACTTATCAGATAGATGACTTGCAAATACTTCCTTCCATTCTTTAGGTTTGCTTTTCCTTTTTTATGGTGTTATTTTAAACTCACAAGTTTTTAATTTTAATGAAGTCCAATTTATCTATTTTTTTTCCTTTTTTGCGTGTGATTTTGATGTCAATCTTAGAAATCACTGCTTAATCTAAGGTCACAAAAATTTATAGCTATGCTTTCTTCCAACAGGTCTTTAGCTTTAAAAAGCTCTTATATTTAGGTATCTGATCCATTTTGAGTTAATTTTTGTGTATGGTGTAAGGTACTGGTCCAACTTCATTCTTTTGCATGTGGATAGCCCGTAGTCCCGTCATCCATTTCATAATGGATGAACTTAAACAATCCAGACCAAACAGCCTAAGAGAGGAGTTGCAAGCGTGTTGCTAGAATAGTGCATTCTAAGGAAGACGTGGTGAAATGATCTGAAATAAAATGTCAACCCATTCAGTTGGTTGGCACGATGTCACGAGACATATGAAGACTCACAGAGAAAGGAGTATAATATTAAAAAATTGTCTGTGTGTCCTGAGCATGATAGAAGGAGAGAGATGTGTGTAACTGGTACAGGTAACCAAAGATATACATTTACTGTGGAATGGAGATAATTCATCAGTCCTTTCTCCAGCCTGGATGATAGATTTCAGGACTATTTCCTCTCTTCTTTGATTTCTCTGGCACCCTATACTGAGAAGCAGTTCTGTGGAGAACAAGATTTACATCTCTAGACATAGGTGGCTTTTCCACTTAACTTAAAAAATGGGCAATTGTGTTAGTAATCGGGTTTTTTTGCAAGTTTGGTGAACATTAGTTAGTCACCTACAGCCTGATGATCTCTGAATGACCTAATGACATCTGGTTTCTGCTTTTGCAAAGCTGAGAAACTGATTGAGGATAATGGAAATCACACTAAGACAATATCATCATTGAGGGCTCACCTTAGCACCCAGCTGGTTTTTCCTTCTCTGACAGCTTTCCTTCAGTGCATCACCTAAAAGGGAGCCGTTAAAAATGTGCTTAAAATGTTTAATATCAGCGCAAGGCCTTGGGGGTGAATGTGTGGAAAAGTGGGAGGGTGTTCGATGATGTGGGCAGCCAGGGAACCACATCTTAAAAGTACTTGGCACCTAATCTGGTTAAAAGGAAGAAGAATACAAAAAAGCTAGGATGAAGAAGATGACAGCGTGATGGTATTTGGAAAGACTCTAGGCTCTGCCACGAACTGACTTTGTAACCTTGGGCAAGTTACATGTTTCTATCATGTTTAATGATCTCATCTATAAATTGGGCACATTAGTCATTACTTGAATTAGTTGACATGGAACTTTTAAGGAACATCCAGCACCATGCCTGATACCAAGTATATTCTCAACAAATATTAGCATCCTTCTAGTTCTTTCTGTCTAACCTTGGGACCGCCCTCACTGTTGGTCAAGAGATCAAGTTTGCTGACTGGTTTAAATTTGGATTTAACTTTGGGTAGCACTCACCCATTTCTGTCACCAGGCATGAGCATCAAGTGAGTGCCTCGTGAGTTCTCTCAGCCTTCCCCCACCTTCACAGACACAGTGGATCAAGACAAATAAGACTTTTCTCTGGAGATCAGGACCTGGATGTTTAATCTGTTGTCAGAACACGAGGTGGGTCCTTGGGTCTACAGCCATCTCAGTGGTAGCTAGTGGTGGGTGATCATTTTTTGTGATGAAACAGTTTCTTTCCCTCATACCTTGAACATCATTATGAATTCTTCATGGGACTCTGTTATTATCTGCTTTGTGTCACTTTTGTGAATTTCCTCCTCTGCCTTCCCCATCCCTCAGAAAGGGTGCAATTACAAATTCACAAAACAATTGAACTTGAAGTTTGAAACAGCATTTCACCCTTGGCAACCGGAATCCTTGATCATTATGCACCTTGTAAGTGAAAAAAATAAAAGCTAATATTTTATCTTGATGAATAAGAGTCAGTACTTGCCATGTAGGGCTCTCGCAGAGCTGATAATATGGGTGAAAAAACTGTAATTTTAGACTCTGGTTGCAGAGAGGTTTTATACCATATTAGAGTAGTTTATGCAGTATAGTTTTATTTATTTATTAGTTAAGCTGCTAAAGTCCAAAGTCAACCAGAACCTAGTCTTTTAAATGTATAACTTTGGAAAAAGAAAATAGATTAAAAAATGGTTACGTTTGTATCTTTGATCTGTGCAAGTAGTGGCCACTTGGGATGTGAATGTTTGTGTGTGTGTTTGTAAATTCATTTCTAACATTTATTTCATTCTGATTTACTGATTTCTCAGGGAGATTTCTTAAAGGTGAATTTTTCCTTCTAAACTTCTATTTATTTGTGACTGTCTCTTGATCTATCATGTAAATGTCTGTATGTTTGTAAATATGTTACAAGGAATGGTGTTACACATTGGACAAATCTCCAAGACCTTAATTGCTTCAAGCAGAGGGTGCAAGTTGTGTGCATTTAATCATCAAACTGTGTTGTTGTTAGTCATTCAAAAATATTCATTGAGCCCCTATTATGTACTTGCCACTACACTGTGATAGAAGCAAAACTAGCATTCTGTAGAAAAGAAGTGGTCTCTTCCTGCCATCAAGGAAATGCCAATCCAGCCAGCAAATATGCCTCAACATACACCCATGAAGAATCTGAAGAATATGCTGTTATCTTTACTTTTCTGTCTTTTCTCATGTTGTTCCTTCAGTCCAGAAAATTGCTCTAGAAAATTTCCCTTTGTTGTGCCACCCTTGTTCACATAATCTCCTAGAATGCAAAAGCAACAATGAGAAAAACTTACTTAATCATTAAGGAGGAATTAAAGAAATTAAGAAGTAATTGATTAAAGAGGGCTATCCCAAGGGTGTCCATGTTATCTTAAAAGTCACACAGAGGGGCCTGGCGCCATGGCCGAGTGGTTAACTTCACGCGCTCCGCTGCAGGCGGCCCAGTGTTTCGTTGGTTCGAATCCTGGGTGCGGACATGGCACTGCTCATCAAACCACGCTGAGGCAGCATCCCACATACCACAACTAGAAGGACCCACAACAAAGAATATACAACTATGTACCAGGGGGCTTTGGGGAGAAAAAGGAAAAAATAAAATCTTTAAAAAAAAAAAAAAGTCACACAGAACAAAACACTGTACTGGGAAGTGGCTCATATTCAGACGTATAACAGCGACTTCAGAATTTTTAAATATTTGTACAAACATTAGAAGAAATTTATGAACAATGACTCAAAGGACAGTCCTCTTAGAAAGGATAGAAGGGTGTCAGAAATAAAATTCTGACTATGTAATCAGTGGAGCGGAAAAGATAAAGGAAACTCAAGAAACTAATTTGGCTGCTTATAGAGTTCACTGATGAACTTAGGTATGAAAACAGAAGAGGTTAAAATGTAGGATAATGTAAGAATATTCAAGGATGAAGATGAAGAGGGGCAAAACAGCCTGGTTTTGAGAGATCTTGGGCGGCAGTTTATGGAGTTCTGTCTTAGCCATGTCTCGTTATACATCATTATCAAGAACTTGGAAGACAACATTGGCTTCTTGCTTGCCATGCTTGCCCAAGACATCATAAAACTAGAAGAACTATTCCAAAAGCTCTAAACAGCCCGGAAAAATGGACCAAATCTTACCAAAGGAAACATAAATTTATCAATGCACTCATATTCAAAAACCATCTGCCCCTAAATGGAATAGAGAATGAGCTTACCAGCAGCACAGGAAGTTCGGCATGACTCAGTAATGTGGTATGTCTGCTTGGTAACTTCATTTGATGCTCGACTGCAGTTCAAAGATTGTGCTGGTGAACCACACTAGGAATAGTGTGTTGCGTCTGGGTACCATGTTTTAAGGGAAATGTTGACCAACTGGAATATGTCCAGCACAGAACACTGTGATGAGAATGAAAAGGGGATTTAAAACTCCTCACAGAAAATCACATATGAAGAGAGCATTTAGCGTGGAGAACAGGAGATACTCATGGACACATAATGACTGTCTTCAGATTCTGGAAGGGCTGATCTGTGGAAAAATGAATATGCTCAATCTATGTGTCTAGGAGAGTAGAACCAAGGCAGAAGGGTAGAAACTAAGGGTAGGAACAGGTTTAGACTGAATATTGAAAAGTCCTTTAAAACATCAAAAATTGTCCAGATATGAAGTTGGTTTCATAAGGAAATCTGTCTCATTAGAGATGTTTAAATCAAAGGCCTGTGTCCAGGTCCCTCCAAGTCTGGCAATGTGCTTGCTGCCTCCACTCTCTCAGGCTGTCTGCCCCCTGCCTCACAGGAGCCTCCTAGACCTCCCTTTTCCGTTCAACTTTATTCATCCATCCATTCCCCTTCTATCTTGCTCAGGCCCCTTGTTCTTTCCCAAACCCTCTAGGCCCCTTTTATCCCCCAGTCCCTTACAATACCTATCATCTTCCCAAGCCCATGCCTAGTGGTACCCCTACTACCACCACCCTGGCTTCTCAGTCTAGAAAACTCAACCTTTCCCTTCAAAGCAAAATCAAGTGTCTAGTCTTGAGGTTAATTTAGTCCCTGCCTCATTTGTATTCCACAGCACTCCCTTCCTGCCTTAGCTATGGCATTTACCTACTTAGATTGTAAAGATCCACCTATATACCAGTCTCTCTCATTAAATTATGAGGTTGGTGACTGTTATGTATCACTGCATTGTCCTCAGCTTCAAGGCAGCATCTCAGACACATGCTGTTGAATGAATAAAGGTTAAAGAACTGCTAACTGAGGCATGATAGAAAGGATTGAGCATGAGATAGAAATTGGACTGTGAGACCTCTGAGGTTCTTTCAGGCTCAATGACTCCATATTTCTGTGTAGCCCTGTCTGCAAAGATGATTACAAAAGGAGAGTTCCAAAAACATTGAAAGAAATGGTAACTCATTGCACGAAGTGGCTGGATAACACTCTTTTGTGATGTCGGCAATGGAGTCAGGTACAGTGTTTTACGGTCACATTTGACATGGTAAAGCAGGCAAAATACATGCCTTCTTAGGGGACTGGTAATTAGAGTGGAAGCCATTGGGCAGTTTGCTTGGTGATATGATTCTGATAACCTGATTCAGCAAGAGTTAAGAATTGGCCAACATCTTGAAATTCTGACAATTTGTGCTTTTCAGCCGTGGCAGTACCAACTCTGAGGAGGGCATCTGGAAATGTATGGTATATGGTTGTCATGGTGTCTGGGTGCTCGGTGTTAGTGGGCAGAGATGTGAACATAGTACAGTGTGAGAAACAGTCCAGCCACCAAAGAACTCTCTCACCCAAAATGACATCAGGGTCGTGTTGACCTGCTGATTTGCAGCTGAATACCTCTCTGAAACTTTGATGAATATGTATGCTAGTTGTGTTTAACGTATGTTCTTTGTTCTAAAAATGTAGGAGACTGTACTGGAAACCGTGCTCGTCCGGAACACTTTCTTCCCTTGTGGAAACTGCCTTCCCAGATGATAATCCTCACCCTGCCTCAAGCAAAACTCACTTTCTCTCTCTTTTCTATAGAATGGTCATTGGTGTAAGGGACCAATACAGGGCACTAACTATACTGGTGTAGGCAGGGAACTATGCATTCTTATCTTAAGACAGTGTACTCTTTACTTTAATGGTTAAAGCAAATGTACAATATATGTTTGATAGGCCATAAATCAGGCTTCTTTTGTTCAAGCCAAGTCAGTTTTGAAGCCGAATACTTACCACATATGCCTCCATATGTGAAAAGCTCTTGTCATGACTTTATCTGTTACGGCAGCTATCATTATTTTAACTAATCCATATATTTCCAAATAAAGGTTTTAATTAGGATGACTTCTACATATAAATAATATAAAAGATGTTAAAGCATTTCTGGTGTTTTCTTTTTAAACAAACCTATTTTATTTTATGCATGATCCAAAGCCATCTCCTTTCTCAGTGGAGTCAGAGCTCTTGGTCTCTGTCCTTGCTTTTCACGTAAGTCAGGAGATTGGCGCCCCTTTCCCTGGCATGTCTCCGGAAGCTTTTCTTTCTCAGGCTTTGTCTCCCACATGTTCATGTGGGGGCCAGTCACTGTGGAGCCAGCTTCTCAGCCTGCCTTTTTCTCCCCTCAGTTTGTTTTTGGAACTTTTTTGTCTTTCTCCTTCTCCCATGGTGTGAGTTCGTGTGTGGCTGGTTTTCTTGGGCACAAGGCCCAGCTGAGTTTCAGCTTTGTTTGTTGTTTGTACTGACTGTTCCGAGATCGGCCTCTGATACCCGGTGGTCGGAGTTCCCTGGAATAGGGGACCCCAAATGCATTCCTTTAAGCCTGGTTGGAAGACAGCAAATGCAAAAACACCAGCACTTTGCAAGGTTTTGTTTATAGAGAAGAAAGCTGCAGTATTTTCTGCAGAATAAGAAATACATAGATATGTGTTTTGGGAGCCTCCATATTCTGTTTTAAGCCAAAAAAGAAATTCCTCATTCTAAAGAACAGTCCCGGATACTAACCTACCCTCATTTATACAGGAACCGAACAACCAAAAAGTTCACTGAGTTGGGATTTGTTCATACTCCTTTTCAGTGAGAAAAAAATTAACCAACCTCTGAAGGGCAAATGGCATCTCCCACAATCTCACAGGAGAGGAGACACACCAGGCTCTCAACCAAAAGCCCGAGGGGCCCCACCCAAGGGATAAAAACAAAGCAGAATTGAAGCAAGTCTTAAAAACTGGCACCTATCCCCAACCCACCTTAATCCTTGATTGGATTGGATTGGCCCCTCGCCTTATCTGCCAGATAAGAGGAAACCTATGTCTTATGAGACATGTCGTCTGGAACCTCTTCCTTCTGGTTACACTAGTAATGATTAGTTTCAGTATGCAGGCCGGTTCATTCAGCCTCATCTCACCTGTCTGGGCCCACCACTGGAGCTGGCTGAGCCTAAGCTAGTTGGTTAACTTTGCTAATCCTTGGTTACTTTATCTGTTTAATTAGGATGATGGTAGAACCTACTCATTGGCTTATGTATGGCAAAAATTAGATGAGAAAGGACAAGAGATAGCAGAGCTTAGTAGTTAAGAAAGTAGCCTCTAGAGAGTCTTGGCTCCATCATTTAGCAATTTTGGGCAAGTCACTGAACCTCTCTGTGTTTCTATTTCTTTACCTGTAAAATGAGGCTAGTAATAGTATCTACCTAGTAGGATTGTTATGGGAATTAAATGAGTTAAAACTACAGCACTTAGAGTAGTTTCTGGTAGGAAGTATGTAGTATATTTGTATTGGTTAAATAAATCGCAGTAGTTGTGTCATAATGAATGCTCAAGAAGTGCTAGTTACTGTTGTCATTATTATTATAATTAGATGATGATGACAATCAAGACACCACCGTGATCATCATCCAGTTCTTATCTTCCTGAATCCTGCTACCTTTGACTCTCTCTCTCCTTCCCTTCTTCTTGAAACGATTTCCTTGGCTTCTGAGATGCCACACTTGCTAGTTCTGCAGGCTGTTTCTTGTTCATTTCCCCTCCATCCTTTTCATGAGCATCTCCTTTTTGCAGTGCCTCTTAATGTGCTGCCGTCTCCCAGAGTCCTATCCTCAGCCTACTGTTCTTCTCATTCTGGAGTAATGTCATCTAGTCTTGCTGTTTAAATTATCCCCTGTATGCTGATGGCAACTTGTCATTCCAGATGTCAAATCTATCTCATCAGCCTAGGCTCCCGTAGGTTCTAGATGCACTGATTTGGCTGTCATCTGTGTGTCGCCATCTGGTCATCCCAATCATTCAAAAAGAAACTCATTATCTTCCCCCTAAATCAACTCCTCCTCCCCCTCCTCCATTCTGTATCTCATTTGGGGGCATCTGCATCTCTCTAGTCACCCATGCTAGAAATGCAGAGGTCATTCTGGATTCCGTCTTCATTCTCATGCCTCACATCCAAACCATCACTAATGCCCATCAATTTTGCTGGCCACTATTTCCCAGATTGGTACTTCCTTTCTCTTTGGACTCCCACTGCCTTAATTCAGACTCTACCACCTCCCACTAGAACCTCTTTTGTGGTCTCCTTCCTCTTGGACTGCCCTCTTCAAGCCCATCCTCCATCTACCCTAGTAATGTTTCCAAAACTCAAAGTCTCTGAGACCTCCTCTTTTATAGGCTAAAGACTAGACTCTATATTATGGCAAGCTCTCTACGACTGGACCCCTGCAAATTTATCCAGCCTCATTTTCACACATTCCACCTTTTAAACTTTGTTCTCTGGATCAATGAAACTATCATGTCTTAGTCTTTATCCAAAGTAGAACCTCTGCCCAGAGTGCCTTCACTCTACATAACCTCTCTTCATCCTCTAATACTCAGGTCAGCCATGACCCCTTCCAGAAACTTCTCTCATGCCCATCACTCCTCTACTTTTCCACTTGCAAGTTGAACTCTACATCTGTATTAATTTTCTATGTCTGCTGTAACAAATTGCCACAAATATAGTGTTTTAAAATAACACACATTTATTATCTTACAGTTCTGTAGGTCTGAAGTCTGCTATGGGTCTCACTGGACTAAAATCAAAACTTCCACAGGGCTTGTCTCTTTCTGTAGGCTTCAGATAGGATCAGTTTCCTTGCCTTTTTCAGCTTCTATAGGTCACCTGCATTTCTCGGCTCATGGTCCTCTTCTTCCAGCTTCCAATCCAGCAATGGCTGGTTGAGTCCTTGTCATCTCACATCCCTTTGACTTGTTCTTCTGCTTCCCTCTCCCACTTTTAAGGACCCTCTGTTTACATTGGACCAACCTGGAAAATCCAGAATAATCTCCCTATTTTAAAGTCAGCTGTTTGGCAACCTTAATTCCTGTTTGACATGTATGTAACATATTCATAGCTTCTGGGGGTTAGGACATGGCTATCTTTGGACAGGCTCTTATTCTGCCTACCCCAGTGTCCCTTGCCATAAAACTCGATGCTTATCTTCATCACTCCACATAATAAATACTGTCATCATATTGGTTTTCCAGTTGTTTTTTTTAATTGTGATGTAATTAACATGAAACGTTGTGCAAGTTGACATTGTGTTAATTTGATCCATTTATACATTCCTTCAGCATTTGTATACTTGTCAGTCTCCCTAAATTAACTTTGACCTTCTTAGGGTCTTATCCCTTTTTGAATCCCTATATTAAAGACAAATAGTAGACCCTCAGTAAATGTTTTTGAAACGATGTCGATAATTCAAATACCTAACGATGACCTAAAATCTCTTTAAGAACCATCACACAAGAAGGATTAACTTGTGTTCAGTAATTACAGTTATTCATGTTAGTAATTCCATTTCTGGAAAATTGTCAACCAATATGTGATATGAATAATATAAGTTGCCTTACTTTTATTGCTATAGCTAACATTCATTTTGTCTCTTATTACGTAGCACACATTGTCTTGAGTTCTTTTCCCATGCTAATTTATTTAGTTTTTACAACAGTCTTCTGGGGTAAGTACAATTACTCTTGCCCATTGTTTGAATGTTGAAACTGAGGCATGGGAGATTAAATAACTTGCTTGGTATCACCTGGCTTAGCACACAGTAACTCTGAGTTAACCACTTTGTTCTGCCAACGCAAACAATCCCTTCTGTTACCAGTGTACATAAATGGGAGGTCACTGTAGTTAATTTGAAGTTTTGTTTATTTCTCATGAAACTCAATAGCCTTTAGCCTCATGGGTTTAAGGAAAGAACTGGGTGAATTAGCTGGTTCCATCTGAGATTTTTCAGCCAGCCAACTTCTAAGACACATAGGCTATGGGCCTCAAGTGTAAAAATGAGCTGTGTATTATCTTTCAAAGCCACCTTGGTCTTTGGGAAAATCCTTGGGCCTAACCGTGAGTCCACACATGATCATTTTGTCAGTTTGATGAGAGTCAGTCCCCGGGGAAGGCCAGCGTGCCGGGGAGGAAAGATGGAGGGAAGAAGCACATTAAATCTGTGGTTGCTTACAGCGTCTGCCTTTGATGCTGTCTCTGGGGGACACACTGATCGCCTCCTCTCAGTCAACAAATTCTATGTCTTCTCAGCAGTTCTGAAGGGGGAGAGCCCTTTAAGGCATTTTGTACTGACAAGCTTATTTCTCTTAGAGCTCTAGAATGTAATAGAAGCCATCAAAGGCAAAGGATATTAGAAGGTTGTTTTGTGCAACAGCAACAGAATTCATACGTTTTCGGGCGCCTCCTTCACTTATATGAGGAGTTCAATTAGTGGCTGGGTGAACTAATGATACGTATTTGTCAGTTTGGGTACTATTTTTTTTACCAATTGATTCTGTTGTGTTGCAAACAACTTTATTTAGAAAGCTGATGATATTTTTCACTGAATTCAAAGCTCTTACTAAAGTGTAACCTGGTCGCTTTGTAATCTGAGGAGATGAGGAAGAAAGCCTGAAGGACTTCGAGGGGATAAGGGATACCATCATCGCAGTATACCTTCCACAACCCTGAGGTGCAAAGGGAAACTTTTCCTTCACTCTCTAGACATGTGGGCAAGAGCTCTGTTGTTTTCTCAAGTGGGTGAAAGGCTAAGACACAACTTCCTGCAAAAACCTTGAACAACACTGTGTGAATTTGGTCTTCCAGTTCGCTGTTGCTGGCATCTTCAAAAAGTCTGAGAGAGCTAACTGAATAACTTATTCACAACTAACTTACTCTTGGTTACTTTGGAGCCAAAATTACATATTGCTTTATTTTACTTTAGTACAATCCAAGGTAAAGGTCTTTTTTAAAATAGAAAACTGTTAATTTTTCTCAAGTGTAAACTTCAAAAAAACATATAGTCATGGTAGAAACTGGCATTCTCCTGGACTCCCACCTCAAGATGGAGGACTGATTTCATTCTGATTCTGTTTGGATTAAGCACCTGCATTTTATTGAGACTTTATTTACAGAGGATGTAATATTAACTTGAAGCAGCTATAATATATTAGGCATTGTGGGGAAATGCCTAACTGGGCAATGTGGGAAATGGTGGCAACACAGCCTTTTAATTGTCCAAGCAGTGAAGGCCTCTCTTTAGAGACCCAATGGCGGCCATCAGTCCCACAATGGCCTTTATGAGTCCTCTCTTCCACCTCACACTGCTGTTACCATTTCTCTGTCCAGACGATTTCATTGTTTTTATTTTTAGCCTCTCTCTGTAAGTTTAAACCATTTTCCTAACTCTTCCACCGACATCTTCGATCTGTCTTCATTTTATCGCCTCTTGTTTGGTATCCTTTTGTTTTTAAGAATAAAATTCTGTGCTTGACAGTGGTGTTTGGAGGCTGACTCCTACAGAACCCTTCCTTTTCCACACTTGACTGAGATTATTTTTATTCTGTAGCAAATGTGACAGGCACTTTTTGGAAAGAGATTTTTAATGTTTGGGTATTATTCTGAAATGTTGTCATTTACATTGTTTGAATTTGAGAGTTCTCTGGGTGGGAGTTCATTCTATATGAGCTGAAGGGCTATAATTTGTGGTTACTCCAGTATTTGGTTAAATATACAGTAAAAATCGGACCATTATATATAATAATGGCACAGAGTTAAGTACTCTGATTTTCCATTGTTTATGGATTGAGATATTCAGAATTAACTATAGAAATCCATTATGGAAAATTGGCAAATGTATACACATAATGCTGAAACTAATATATTTTCTTAATTTTGATAATTCCTCAAGGTTTTTACCCAATGCTAGAAGGATAAAAAAATTTCTTAAATTATCAGTGGTTCTAATGTCAAATTTCTTGGAACATGTAATTGAATGGTAAAATTTTTTTTTTGAGGAAGATTAGCCCTGAGCTAACATCTGCTGCCAATCCTCCTCTTTTTGCTGAGGGAGACTGGCCCTGAGCTAACATCCGTGCCCATATTCCTCTACTTTATATGTGGGATGCCTACCACAGCATGGCTTGCCAAGCGATGCCGTGTCTGCACCTGGGATCCGAACCAGCAAACCTCAGGCCACCGAAGTGGAACGTGCAAACTTAACCGCTGTGCCACTGGGCCAGCCCACCCTCTTTTAATCCTTCAACAAATCTCAACAGTAGATTTCTTTTCCCCTTCTCCATTAGAGAGGATTTGGTGACCATCACTGATTTTTTTTGAAAGAACAAATGTATTCAACAGTGAAGGGCTCATCATTTGATGTAGAAAGAGTGAATTTTAACTTCCTGTTGGGTGTGAGAATGTGCAGTTAAATGCACATAGCATCTTTATCCCAACTAAAAAGTGCCTCACCCACTGGCTAATTCTTTTTTGTTCACAACACTTCTGATTCACAGTCCCCCAGAAAATAGAAAAATAACCCAGAGGCCATGTGCTCTACAAAAGCAAATCTATGTTTTCCATATTATTTCCCCCAACTGAGATACTAGATATGGTGTATTTCAACCCTGGTCCCCACAAGGTCACTGCCATTTGATAAATTCCATTCTTACCATGGAGAATTCAAGGAACAGCAGAGTTAATGCATTTCAGACCCCCATTCACTCTGTTCCACTCACCCTAACTCCCTTGCTGTTGTACAAATGTTGCAGGCTCTTCTCTCAGGGCCTTTGCACTGGTTGTTCTCTTTACCCATTGTTCATTTTCTCATTTCATTCTGGTCTCTCTCAAACGTCATCTCATCATAGACGCCCTCCCTGAGAGCGCTGTCTAAAATGTCAGTCCCTCCCCACACCTGAGAAGATCTTTCTTCTCTTTCCTGCTTTATTCTTCTTCCTTGTCCCCACCATTACTTCATATAGAAATGTTTATGCAATTGCATGTTCACTGCCTGTCACAGCCCCCTCACCACCCATTAGAGCAAGGCATTATCTGTTTGTATACCTGGAACCTGGAATAGTACCTAGCACATGATAGGCACTCAATAAAGATTTGTGGAATAAATATTCTCTTCCAGTAGAATATAAGAATGCTGAATACTCTCTAGTAAACTGTCAAGCCAAGGCAATATGCTGTTGTGGAACAGAATTTTTTAGATATGTTCCAAAATATATCTCATCTTTGGCTATTAAATAATAGCAAGTGATTGGGGCCAGCCCAGTGGTGTAGTGGTTAAGTTTGTTTTTTCTGCTTTGGCAGCCTGGGGTTTACCAGTTCGGATCCTGGGTGCGGACCTACACACTGCTTATCAAGCCACGCTGTGGCAGGCGTCCCACATATGAAATAGAGGAAGATGGGCACCGATGGAAGCTCAGGGTGAATCTTCCTCAGAAAAAAGAGTTGGATTGGTGGCGGATGTTAGCTCAAGGCTAATCTTCCTCAAAAAAATTAAATAATAATAATAATAATAATAGCCATATTGCTAGATCACTTCGTAAAAACATAGAATAGTCATAGAAATGAGTCCATGAATCTCCTTAAGTATCCTGAAATGAAAGATCATGAGCAATAACGTATTATTTATTGTTCCTCCAAAATGCATGTCCCATAAGGTTTGTCAGTGGATCATTGAGCAGCATCCATCATTGAGAGGTACTAATGTGTGGTGGTTGAGTCTGGCTGCCTGGGTTCAATACCCACTTCTTTCACTTAATAACTGCATGAACCTTGGGCAAGTTACTTAGCTCATTTAAGGCTCAGTTTCCTCAACTGTAAAATAGGAATACTAACACGACTTGCTGTATAATCAGTGTGAAGATCCAATAAATTGATACATGTGCACTATTTAGCACAGTGCCTGGAATGTGGCTAGTATTCGATAGTTTTAGCCTAACTAGCAGTAAGAATGATAAATTATTAAAATAACAGGAACAATAATAACAAAATAATCATTTAACAGTTACTTTTAGGAACATTATGACTTTGTTATTAGATCCTAATTTTTTTTTTTCTTGGTAAGGAAGACTGGCCCTCAGCTAACCTTTGCCAATCTTCCTCTTTTTGCTTGAGGAAGATTGTCACTGAGCTAACATCTGTGATAATCTTCATCTGTTTTGTATGTGGGACGCCTCCACAGCATGGCTTGATGAGTGGAACATAGGTCCACGCCCGGGATCCAAACCTGCAAACCTTGGGCCACCAAAGTGGAGCATATGAACTTAACCACTATGTGACCGGGCCGGCCCCCCTTAAACATTTTTTAATGAAATTTGTATACTCTCATTGACATTAAAAATGTCATGTTTAAATGGGCAAAGGACTTGAATAAAAACTTCTCCAAAGAAGATATACAAATGGCAACAAACATATGAAAAGATGTTCAACATTATTAACCGTTGGGGAAATGCAAATCAACACCAAAGTGAGGTGCCACCTCATACCCATTAGGATGGCTATTATCCCAAAAAAGAAGAAGAAGAAAATAAGTCTTTGTAAGGATGTGGAGAAACTGGGATCTTTATGCATTGCTGGTGGGAATGTAAAATAGTGTAGAGACTGTGGAAACAGTGTGGCAGTTCCTCAAAAAATTAGAAATAGAATTACCATATGATCCAGCAATTCTCCTTCTGAGTATAAACTCAAGGAATTGAAAGCATGGACTCAAACAGATATTTGTACACACGTGTTCACAGCAGCATTATTCACAATAGCCAAAAGGTGGAAACAAGCCAAAATGTCCATCAACAGAAGAATGGATAAGCAAAATATGGTGTATAAATACAATGAAATATTATTCAGTCTTAAAAAGGAAGGAAATTCTGACACATGCTACAACATGGATGAACCTTGAGACCTTATACTAAGTGAAATAAGCTGGACACAAAAGGACAAATATTGTATGATTCTACTTATAATGAGATATGTAGACTAGTCAAATTCATCGAGATAGAAAGTTAGGATGGGGGAAGGTAGGTGGGGATGTGGAATTATTGTTTAATGGATGCAAAGTTTTAGTTCGGGAAGATGAAAAAATTCTGGAGATGGCTAGTGGCGATGGTTACACAACATTGTGAATGTACTTAATATCATTGAACTAGACACTTAAAAAAGGTTAAAATGGGGCTGGCCTCATGGCCTAGTGTTTAAGTTCACGTGCTTTGCTTCAGCAGCCCAGGGTTCACCAGTTCAGATCCTGGGCACAGACCTACACACCACTCATTAAGCCACGCTGTGGTGGCATCCCACATAGAAGAAGTAGAATGACCTACAACTAGGATATACAACTATGCACTGGGGCTTAGGGGGCGGGGGGAGGAAGTTAAAATGGTCAATTATATGTTATGTGTATTTTACCACAAATGGAATTCGTACATACTGATTCAAATCCGCCATTACCTAAAAAAAGGCGTGTTATATGCGGGACTTACTGGGAAAAGAATTAGCCATGTTATCCCATCCTAATAATTCACACCTCAAGAAGACTTTTAGTTTATGAAACATGTAAATGTACATCACCTTATGATGTTCTCACAGCCCTCCTTGAGGTGATATTGTTCTGATTCCTATTGTGCAGATAAGGAAAATAGATCTCAGAAAAAGTCAATGACTTCGTATCTGAGGTTCCAGTACCGTTAAGTTTGACATCAGGACTTAAACGTCAGCCTCCAGGCACCCACTCCTGTGCCCTCTCCTCTAAACCATACCCTTGATCAGATCTTCTTTTACTCCATAAATGAATCACCTATTCCACTTTTCAGTGAAATACAAATAATGCTCATCCTCCAGCTGGCAAAGAATCACAGGTCTCTCATAACCTCTGATTTTACGATTAAAACGAGGTTGTCAGAGTTATTACAGCTACCAAGTATGATGGACTAGGGCTTAAATTTATGAGCCCTCAGTTTTTATTAGCGTAAATCAAGAAACACTGTCAAGTGTTTAAGGATAAGATAAAATATCAAGACTGAGGTGGCAGCAAGTGTGCATTTCCATGGGCATGATACGGTTTTTCATATGAGAAAATAAAATGCTAATCAAAAATAACTAACGGTTGAACTGTCACATAGGATAAGAAACCCAACATCTCAAGAATCTCATCTTAAATGCAGGGTCTAAAAGAGTATCTGTTTCTTGAACTGAAAGATGTTATCAGAAAAGTTTAATCATATTCCTTGGCCAAGGTCCTCTCCATTAGAAGAATTTGGTTCTTTCTGTGTTTCTGGGAGAATAAGTTGATATTGGCATTCAAATAACTTGCTTTTGGAAGCATTTCCATGGAAAGGTTGTCATTACATGAAACAATAGCTCCATCATTCCTGCAACATGACTCTTAAGCATCTGAGAGCAAGGCAGTTGCTATGAGATGCTTGCTATTCCAAAAACTCATTCTCTTCATATATTTTAATGTAAGAAGGCAAGAAGTTTTTTGTTCTATTTTGTAATCTTGCTTATAAAGGGAACCCAAATACAGAAAGGCACTTTAAAAAAATTAATGTTACCTGTGCCTTTGTTCTCACAAACCACTGTCCGGTAAGGTTTTTTTTTAAATATCCAGTCTCGCTGAGCAAGCTAATGACATGTAAAGAAGAAATAAACAACAGCACAGTTTAAAATTAAAATATTTCTCTTGCCATCTACAAGTTCTATATGGCCTTGTTGACATAGTTTTAAGACCTGGTTGAGACAGTTTTGAGACTTTCTTTTCATTGTCCAATACAGTGGTCACTAACCATGTGTGGCTATTTAAATTTAAATATAAAATAATTAAAATAAGAGTTAAAATTCAGTTTCTTAGTTTTACTTGCAACATTTCAAATATTCAGTAGCCACATGTGGCTAGTAGCAACTGTATTGACAGTGCAAATATAGAACATTTCCATCATTGCAGCAAGTTCTATGGACAGTGTAATAGTCCTTTTAAAGCTGAATGCTTGCTTTAAAAACTTGCTCATCTTACCCAACACACTGCTGGTGGGAGTGCAAACTGGTGCAACCGCTATGGCAAACAGTATGGAGATTTTTCAGAAAGTTAAAAATAGAAATACCTTATGACCCAGCTACCCTACTACTGTGCATTTATCCAAAGAACATGAAATCAACTATTCAAAGATATTTATGCACTCCTGTGTTCATCGCAGCATTATGCACAATAGCCAAGATGTAGAAGCAACCCAAGTGCCTATCAGTGGACGAATGGATAAGGAAGATGTGGTATATATAGACAATGGAATATTACTCAGCCATAAACAAAGACAAAATCATGCCATTTGTGACAACATGGATGGACCTTGAGGGTATTATGCTAAGTGAAATAAGTCAGAGAAAGTCAAACACCATATGATTTCACTCATGTGTGGAAGATAAACAAACATATAGATAAGGAGGATAGATTAGTGGTTACCAGAGGAGAAGGGGGTAGGGGAGGGTGAAAGGGATAAAGGGGCACATTTGAATGGTTGTGGATTAAAAAGAGACTATTGGTGGTGAGCGTGATGCAGTCTATACAGAAGCTGAAATATAGTAATGTACACCTCAAATTTACACAATGTTATAAGCCAATATGACCTCAATAAAGTAAAATTAAAAACTTGTTAATCTTAGGTTGTGTACCATTCTGGTCACTTAGGGGTAGGATGGGAGAATCAATTGTGGCACTAACTGAGAACAAAGCTGACATCAGCTAGTCAGGGCTGGCAGATGTGCCATGATCTCCTACTACAGGCACCAGTAAAGTGACTTTGCAACTCACCAGTATCTGACTGGCTAACAAAAAGTCTTGAGGTCAAGATAATATTTCTGGTTTGATGCCCACCTCCTCTATAACAGAGGGCTCTACACAGACCTGGCAATGGCAGTCATCTCAGGCGGGTGATGCCCTCCCTGCCTTTGAAAGATGGGTCTTCTCCAAGATCACTACCAGTGACCAAGATTACTACGTTTAAGTAGTAATTCTCAACCACAGGTTACAACACCTGGAGAGCTTTTTAAAATGCAGATGTCTAGGCCTTATCCCCAGAGAATCTGAATTAATTCCTCTGGTTTGTGGCCAGAAATTTTTCACAATTTCTTCCAGATATTCTGGAATGAGGCCAGGGTTGAGAACCTCTGCCCTAAGACCTGTTTTTAGCATCTCAAGAAATTTTGTTCCAAGACATCTCAGGCCCTGAGTCAGTCACAGGGAGCCAGTCCTATAAGAGCACTGAACAGGACACAGGAGACTTGGGCTTGATGTCCAGCCCTCCTGCTGACTGGGTATGACCCTTGGATATGTCACTGTCCTGCCTGGGCCTCAGCATCTTTCCACTAATGAGAGGGTTGATCTTCGCTCATATCCGAATTCTCTCAGCCTATGAAATATCAGTTCCTACTTAATCTGAGCAAATAGAACTCTTCATATTAAATGATGGGAAGAAATCTTATCTTTTGACATCCCAACTAGTTCATATGCATTTTATATCGACTATAAGCTGGTGCTACACAAACCTCAAATAGCCAGGAGCTCACCCAAATAGCCCGAGCTGGCTCAGTGTCCTGGGGGGAACAGGGTGACCAACACTAAGCAGTCCCATACACTGCGTTCAAAATCCAGCTGAATATTTAGTGGCTTCTGTGTGGATCCACATGTTGTATTAAGTGTAGAATCATCACTGATGTTTGCATGGGTAACAAAGGGGCTCTAACTGGCCTCAGTTGTTGTGCACAGTAAGCTAATGTTGCTTTTTACATCCCAAGACTTTCCAGCTGCTCACTTATGCAATCATTTCATCTCCTTCTCCAGAAGTTTTTACAACTTGCCTCTCAAATCATCACCTAATAGGCACTGAAGTGAAAGTTATATTTCCATGATATCCTAATCTGGTTATGACTTGAGTCTCTTCCCTCTTGCCTTTTGCCAAAGCAGGCTGGCTTTCTTAGAGGCTGCCTAATATGTCTTCGAATGGGCCCATATCTCACGGTGCTGTTAGAAGTGACAACTCCCTGCTCAGCCCATCAGAGACAGTGATGGGATCACACCTCTCAAGGTGACAGTGTATGTGACAGCAGGCAGAGGGGAAAGTGTTCTCACTGGCAGAGATAAGGAATGTGATATCATTTGGTCTGTATGTTTCATCACTGTAACTGCTTATGGTTTCAAATTGCCCATGAATCAACCTGTAAGTGCCTTAGAATAGGAAAGCAGTTGCTAGCCGGCACTTGACTCCACGATTACAAATATTTCACTTCCTCAGTGTCTGCCAGTCTCCTCTTATAATCTACCACCGAATGATGGCGCAATGTCCGGGCATCCTGCTTTTAGAAAGATCCTTTTCAAACATGTCCAGGATAGGGCTGCAGCCCTAAGTGTGATATTCAGGCCTCAGTAGCCCACCCTCCAGGAATCCTCCTGGCCTACCACCCCCTGCCCTGCTCACCCTGTGTGGCCCAATCAAGGTGCATGGGGAAACCCACCCCCTGTCCTGGGAGGTTTCTCACTCTGGGCTTTGCTCATGTCATTTCATGGGCCTAGAAAACCCTGTAGCCTAGAGCCACCCGGTAGACGCATACTCTGAGCCACCTATGTCAGTTTAAACCTTCTCATCACTACATTAAAAAAAAAGTAAGAAGAAGGTAAAATTCATTTCAACAATATATTTCCTTTAACAGCATATTCAAAATATTATTTCAACGTGTAGCCAATGTAAAAACTATTAATGAAATAGCTTACATTCTCTTTTTCATATTAAGTCTTCAAAATCTAGTGTGTATTTTACACTTATAACACATTTCAATTTGGACTAGACACATTTCAAGTGCTCAGTGTGGCTGGTGGCTGTAGGCTACCCTCCTGGACAGTGCAGTTCTAGCCCCGCCCCACCCTCCCCACCGGTAGTATCCCATCTCATCTTGTAAGAGTTGGACCAGGCATTGCCTTTAGGAAGCCATCCCTGACCTCAGCACCCGCATTGCTCAGTGGTTCTCAACACTTGCTTTATGTTAGAACCACCCATGGAGTTTTCTAAAAGCCTGAAGACCAGGCCTCACTCCAGATCAGTTTAACCAGAATCTTACTGGGGCCCAGGTTTTAATTTGGTGGGGAGAGGAGTGTTTAACTCCCCAAGTGATTCCAGTGTCCAGCCGTGGTTGGGAACCACTCTAGACTGAGTTACTCACCAACAAAGTATATATTAGCTGACCAGGTTCTGGGTGGGGTGGAGGGTTGGGGAGGAGACAGCAAATAAATAAATATGTCATATGTAAAATGGTCATCTGTAGTGTAAGGAAAAATCAGGGAAAGGACCAGCGAGTGACTGGGGCAGGGGGAGAGTCCCTGCCTACAAAGGATCATCAAGAAAGGCCTCTCTTTCCCAGGGCAGCTGAGACAGTGGGGAAACTAGTACACATTTCTGGAGCCTGGCTGTCTGGAAACGGGACCTGACGCACATCCTGTGTGTATTTGCTGTAATAATGCTGTGAAACAAGCAACCCGGAATCTCAGTGCTTTATAACAGACTTTTTTTTCTGTGGGTCATCTGGGCTATGCAGAGCCTTTCAGGGCTTGGCTCTTGCAGGGCATAGCCAACCTGCAGGCTGGGTTTGGCTTTGCTCCTCATCTCTCTTTGTTCTGGGACTGGCAGCTGCCTCTTGACGTATTCTTCCTATGATGATAGCAGAAGTGCGAGAGGCGGGGAGAGGAGACACTTAAGGCATCTTACAGCCTAAGCTTAGACTGGCACACTGTCACTTCTACCCACATTCCACTGGCCTAAGCAAGTCAAGACCAAGCCCAACGGCAAGGCAGGGGGAAGGAGGGAGTACCCCACACCCACAGTGACCATGGCAATGATGGCCGGGAGGGAAGGACACCATGTGAGCCAATAGTCAATCCTGTAAACCATGTGAAGATAATTAGCTGGTCAATTTTTACTTGGAAGCTTTAAAATGTTTTTCTTTTTTTTTTTTTAAGTAAGACCTAAATCCTCTCCTGGCCCTTGCTCTCATGTGCTCCTCCTCTGTACTCTCAGGCCCTGCACGCTTCTCAATCACCACGGTTACTGTCTTGTACTCCCAGACTCTCCATGCTGCACTCTAAAGAACTGAGTCCTCGGTCATTCAGTTCTGGATTTTTTAGCACCTGGTTCATAGCCTGAAACATCTTGAACCTACCCCATTATACTGTCTGCCACAGGAGGACCCTATGCTCTGCCACCTTTGATAATATGTGCCACACTCAGAATCATAATCTTCAATATTTTTATGCCCTATAGCCTGGAAATCCCATGAGGGCAGTAACTGGCCCATCTTCTTCATGGCTGACTCTTCAATGCTGAAGTCAGTGACTGGCACATGATGGGCTCTTAAGAAGTGTCTGCTCAATTGAGTGAAATTATACCAAAATGGGCAGCAAGGTTAGAGCCATATAGAGGGTCTCATATGAAACTAGGATGTCCATAGGTCACTCAGTTTCCTCTTCTGTAAAATGAGGTTTATAATATGAAGTTTACTTCATGGGCATTATGTAAGGATTAAATGAGATAATTCATAGAAAAGCCTTAAAATCCATGTACATCATAAAAACTTGATAAATACATAATCTGTGGAATGGGAATAGAGGAACTCAAATGAAATGAAATAAAATAAAGTTTCATTAGACTCATTCCACACCTCATTTGCCCTGTCTTAGTAACTAGGGAACTAGTTAAAGTAATGCCCAGACCACTAACTGCTATTTATAAGAGTTTTGGGAGAAAGAAAAGGTGTCAGAAGATATTGCCCCTCTAATTTCAAAGAGTGATCATAGAAATGATTGACTGAACATTTAGCATGGGAAAGGCCTAGAGAAAAACAGAGTCAGCTCAAAATCCGTCTGCAGATGCCTAGAAGAGAGCAGAGTCCTTGGTAGTAAACCTGATGGCTGTGTGAAGACCAACTTTGTCAGATCAGTCTCTCCTTCTATAACCGGTTGATAGGTCTGGAGATCAAGAGAATTTGATGATTAGAGTATATCTTGACTGCCAACTGTGTGGTAGACATCTCATAAACTTGGAACTTATGTCCTAGTCCAGCACTGGTCATCTTTTCTGGTTGGTAAGAGTTTAGACAGGGAAGGAGAAAGAAAAGAGAGGGGGAAAAAATGAATGCGTAAATGAATGAATATTTGAATGTTTGAAAGAAATAAAATCAATAAAAGATATTTCTGTTTAAGGCCAATAATGCTAACAGCAAAGCATACATGCATATATTACCAGAGGATTTCCAGAAGTTAGCTAACTGCTTGCCCAAGGAGCAAAACAGAATTTCAAACCAGCTAGGTGTAACTTAAAGTGAAGCTGGTGAGGAAGAATGCCCGGCAGCTGTCAAAGAATTGACAGACTATATTGTGGAGGCCAGTGTAAGTGGGGAAAGGGCAAATTGGAGCCAGTTGGGCCACCCAGCAGGGCATCCTGAGGCATGGGGTCTAGGGCCTTTTCAGCACCCAAAAGTCATCCTAATCTACTCACTCAGAGAGCCCTTGTGGGTCACTATTAAAATAAGCTGCTCACTTGCAGGAGAAGGGAAAAGAGATGCATGAAATCTCCTATGAATCAGAAACAATAAGGAAAGTTCCTGCCCAGCTGGTTTTTATCCAGATCCCAAAAAGCAATGGTTTTCAAATAGTACTTTGTGAACTGGGGCTGGCCTTGGAAGATCTCTGGACTTGGAAGCGTCCAGAAATCTAGAGTAAGATGAGCAAAACAAAGCTAATAAACGGATGGTGAGTTTTTCATAAAGTGAATTTGTGCAATGTAAAAGACTATATGTCTTTCCTACTTTTTAGTGCTATTCTGTCCTTTCTTAAAATGTTTAGGTTGTGATAATAGAGGGTAATTAGTGGTCTGTGTTTTCTTTGATGCCTTTAGCAAAGTAGAAGTTGACCGTTGTATTTGGGTTCCTCTGCCTTTTTAATGTAAGGTTTTTATTGAAGTATAACTCATAAGTGCACAGTTTGATTAATTTTCACAAAGTGATCACATATGTTACCAGAACCTAGATGAAGAAACAGAACATGTCTTATACCTCCAAAGACCCTTCCATTCTCCTTTTCAGTCACCACCTTACCCCGAGGATAACACTCCCGAGGTCTGACAGCCTGCTTTTGTAATTTATATAAATCATGCAGTGTTTTCTATTTTGTTTCTGCCTTCTTTCACTCACATCATGTTTGAGAGACTCATTCCTTTTGTGCAAATAATTAAAATTGGCTTGTTATCACTGCTCTGAGGATATAATGTTATGTTCATACGTGTTTCTTCATCCTGAGGGTGGACATTCGGGTTGTGTTCACTTTGTAGCCATTGTGAACCTTGTAGCTGCTACATATCTTGTACATGCCCTTTGGGGCACATATATACACGTTTCTGTAGGGTTACTCCCTAAGCGTCTGTTTAACTAAAGCTAGGAAATGAAATCAATAGTATCAATTTCATAGGTTTGTTATAAAGATTAAATGAGATGGTGTATGTGAAACTTTTGTGAACTTTAAATGTGTTGCAAATATAAGAGTTGCCACTTTCAGAAAGACCCTCTCCTATTTTGCTGTACCCATCAAAGAGCCCAACATCTTTCTTAAAATATTCTCTAACCACTCTCAGGCCTGCCCCACCCATACAGTACACAGGTGTATAGCAGTGGTTCTCAATCCTAAGCCAAGGTACACAGGCACACCAATATCTCTACTGGGGTCCTGCCAAATATCTGATGATACATCAATTTTATTTCTACTACAGCTGAAACTCCATTAGGTTATAACACCCTCTATCAAAGAGACACCCAGCAGGTCATATAAATAGGTAGAAATCAAGATACAGCTTACTTTAAGTAAAAGGAAAGAGAGAGAGCAAAATAACAGTCAAGCTTCAAAGGAAATCTGCATGTTTACCAGATTATGTGTGAACTTGGCCTTATGAACATATGTAGTTGGGGCAGTGACATTCTAGTCAGTCAGAAGCACTAGTGAGGGAGATCACAGATGAGAGCTAAGAATCCTTTCGTAGATTTAGGGAGATACTCAGGTATGTGGCTGTCGTTTCATTGTAACGATTCTTGATTTGTTTAGCGTTTAGTTTCTTTAGTCCCACCAAGCATGACACCAACATTTTTAACATTTGAACCCCAAAAGATTGTGCACCAGTGGGGAATTGCACTTATAGCCAATTATTATGTGGTATTTCTTACATGGTGATCGTAGCAATGCTGTACACTTGTACCACTTCTATGATTTCCATAACCCTTCTACACAGTCGTTCCCTTTTATCCTCACAGCCACCCTAGAAATGAGGCAGGGAATGGAGCGTTCATATCCTTATTTTACTTAAAACTGAAACTCAGAAAGGTTACCCATCTCGTCCATGAGTACAGCATTACCAAGTAGAGGAAACCAACGCTGAAACTGGGATCTCCTGCCTTCCAACCACCTTCCATTCACCACACAGCCTCTTGGATGTGTATCCACCTCCCCTGCCATACAGTAAGTGCCCTGAAAGCAGATGTGCTGTACACTTTATCCTGCGTTTGTTCTGTTTCTCTCCTTCATCTTAAACATAGTGTGTAATGTACTTGGGATAACACGTGCTTCTTTACAAGCTGGTTGCAGTTTAAATAGGTTGTTTTAGAAGCTCAGAATTGCTTATAGAGAATGAAAGGCATTCTTGATTGAAAATGGATCTTAAAGAATCTTTTGACTGTGCAAAGATAGATCCCAGAACAAAGCCAGAGAAGAGACAGATTATTATTGACCTATGGAAAAAGATGTTAGTATTTTTTCCTGCCAACTTGAGAAGAAGGTTGGGACTGAAAGGGAGGAGATGAGAAAGAAGATTAGGGCGGCTCTGGAAAATATGGTTGATGGCCAGAGCCCATGGGGAAATACACTCAGTCACAAGTTCTCTGTTGAGAGGATGGTAGAGTGCTAGCGATGGCTAATATTAACTATTAGGCATTTCCTGTTCTGCTCTGTGTTATAATACACCTCTGGACAATTGTGTCTCAAACTTCGCAAAATTATATCACACATCCTATGTCAGTGGTACTTTAGGAAATAATGAAAGATGGGTTAGGTCAGTCTTTGGTCTAAAGAGGAAAGACAGGAGGAAGGTCAAGTGCCCAGGAGACAAGACAGAAAGTGAAGGTTGAGAGATGGGTCAAGAGCAGGCAGGAGTGCTGAGTGGAAATAACCTGGATGTCAGCCTCCTCAGGAATGCTCAGAAAGGTTGGAAAGGTCACTTGACTTACTGCAGAATAGGGGATATTGGGGGTCAAATCATCGTAGTTGGATACTGAAAAAGGCACTGACCCAAACAGCTGGAGGACTTGAAAACATAGAGGTTACATCAATATTTATTGACTTATTCGAGTTAGGAGCCAGGGACCTCAATCTTTGAGAAGTTTACAGAGTTTTATTTGGTATTTTTTCACCTTCCATTTTATTCTTGTTGTTACCCCTTGTTCTTATTCTACTGGGAAATGACTCGATTTAACATTCTCTGCTTGCTTGCTCACATGACAAACCAAGGACATGCACAGAGCTGGAATCCTAGTGGTGTGGGGTCTTTCTACACTCTACCCCACCCTGGGTCTCAGTCAGGTGTGTGCATGTGTGTGTGTGTGTGTGCACGCATAAGGGAGAAAATAAGCAGGGTCACAAAGAGAAGGAAGATCACTTACCAGCTTAAGGACAAACTTGTTTACTCTCAAATATATATTTTTTTCAGAGTCAGCAAAAGCCAAAGCCATCGTGCCTATGAAACTACATTTGCATTTATAGTACAAATAAGACAAATGAATACTAGCTAGAGCGTGTCCTTAAAGAGATTATAAATCCACCCTCTTGACTGGAGTGCTGGGCAGTACTTTGATTGGTATATGAGGATGTGTGTTGCACTTGAAAGTTAAGGGAAGTGAGAAATTTGGGAAAGGAGCCAGTGGGGACATTTTACCATGGGAACAATTTAGTCACAGCGCACCGTCTCTTCTACTGAAAGCTGCTTATACCTTACTAACTTTGTAGACATTTATTCCCCAATGAAGTTTGGCTTATGGTGGGTTAATAATTAGATACTCTTTGTGTATAGTTCAAGTGAAGGCCACTAGCTCTGACTTCACTTTGGCTGGGGTTTCCCTGTAATCCATTTAGCAAATTAAAGAGATTACTTTGATTGGTGCCATTATCTCCTATTCTCTTTCGGGTGAACCACTTAACCTGTGCTTAATTGAAAGAGATAGAGAGGGTACAGTAACAAATACAATCAAAAGGAAGGGGCAATAGGATCTGTAGGCCAAACAAATGATGGCACTAGGCTAACAATAGCAGATTAGAGGTGAGATCAATTAATTAGAAGCTATTGTAGGCGTTGGGTGGTTGCCAAGGTTTCTAATAGCCTAAGCCATCATGCCAGCTCTGTTTAGGAGGATTTTAATGACTGAGAGTTGATGTGGTTATTTCAATAATTACTTACTTTTATAATTACTTCGTTAGAATACTAAATGTATTACTTCAGTGAGGAAGATCTTTATCCCCCACACATCCAGCCATATTGGAGGCTACATCTTCCCACAGAGAAGTCTTCTGTGTAGTAGAGGCAGTGGTTAGGAAATAGCTGTGCTGTGTTGTCTTAAAAATTATGTATCAAGTGCCTGTTCTGTGAGGCCCTGGGCTAGGTGTTTGGAGTACAGAGATAAATGAGGCATTGTTTTTGGAATGGGTGCAAACACAAAAGCATAATTTCAATGCCGTTGGATAAAGGCTAGGATAAAATTGTGTGAAGGCTATGCATCAGTCACAGTTTAGTAGAGGAAAGAGAGATCATTCTAGTGTGTCAAGCAGAAAGGGATTTAATATAGGGAATTAAGTCCCAGACTCCGCCTTCCATTACCTGACTGACCTCATCTCCTTTCTCCCTCTCCCTCCCTTGCCCTGCTTTAACCACACTAGACTCCTTCCTGGTCTTTGAGTTCCCCAGTCACACTCCCATTGAGAGGCCTTTGCACTGATCATTCCCTCTGTCTAAAATGTTCTTCCCTCAGATACCACATGGCCAACTCCCTCTCCCTTCAAATTTTTCTTCAAATGTCCCCTTGTCGGTGAAGCTTACCTCGGCTGCCTGATTTTAAATTGCTACTCACTCTCACTTCTAGCATTTCTGATTCACCTTATGATGTGGGTCAAAGCTACCCCAGGCAGAGAAGCCCAAGGTGTCCTGGCCTACATGCCGATCTACATGACCCACTACATATCTAAAGTTATACGACCACACAATAACTAGACCCCACCGGCACTGATACCATTTAATGACTTTTTACATCATCTTTCCTATGTCTGGTAAAAATAAGTCATGTGCCCATGCCTTATAAATTTAGCCCTAACACTCAACACATTGCAGCTCTTCACTGCCCATGGGTCCTGTCCCCATGCTATTCCCTGAACAAAAGAGCACTACTACCAGACCTTGAGAGTCCAAGAAATCTTTCTTTTGACTCTTTGGCTCTCCGAGCCCACATCATTTCTTCACTTATACTGTTTTACTTTTTCTGTTTTTCATAGCACTTAATAATTTTTAAAATATTTGCTTAATACATTTACTGTTTATTCCCATATACGTGGTAGAATGTAAGGCCCAAAGACAGGATTCTGTGTCTCTTGATCAATGCTGAGTCCCAAGGGCCTAAATTGGTACCTGGAATGTAGATGGTGTTTGATAAATTAGGAGACTATAGCATCACTGGAAGGGCTGGTGAAGGGGAAGCCAGGGCAGTGCCACTAGACTAGTGGGTTGAAGGTCACACCACCATGGCCGATCCATAGTTCAGGAAGCTGCTGCTGCTGTGCAGCCATGCACCACTGGGACAGGTTGCCACCACAATGACTCACGTCTTTGGGAACTTCCTCCTTAGCCTTCACTACCACAGAAAGATGGCTTCTGCTTCACTTCTACCTTTCAAACCTCAAGGAAGACAATCTGGCAAAAGTAGTATTTATGTTTCAAACTTCTCCAAATAGAAGGAGATATATTGGAGGCTGGAGTAGCCAACCCAACTAACGGACATGGGACCTTATGGCCCACGGAGGAGGACCACTGTCCCCGCTTTCGCATGAGCATCCTAAGGCTCCAGGGTTGTGTAATGAGCTCTAGGTCTCATAACAAGTCAGTCATGGAGCCAGGCTTCCCTGCCGGGTCTCCTCATTCTGGAGCCCTTGTTTCACTCCACATCATCTCTATTGGCTTCTCATAGCAATAGTACTAATAAGACCAAAATCAAGAGTTTAAGTCCCCAGAAAGGCTTTGCCCTCTCCTAGAATTTATGGCAGTCACCCCTAACTTTTGCCAGTGTGGACCAGACCAGAGAGCAGAGCTGGTCTTCTGAAACCAGTCAGAGACCTGAGAACAGCAACTCAAAGCACGGGCCTTTACTGTGGCAGGTTCTTTGCTATTATACCCAGTCCACTTAGGTTGAAGAACATTAAATGACTTCCCTCTCTATTTTGGGCCTGACCCCAAGTGGAAACTCTTTGGTTTCTCTGTATCTCAACACTAGTGTCACATCAATCTGACAAGAGGCCACATAATTGCTGAAATTAAAGTGCAATACCTGACACCTTAGAGGTGGCTCGCCAGAGCTGTGAATATTTATTTAATGGAAATGGAGTAAGTCTGACCTTGCTGGGTCAAACTGACTGTTTCTCTCCCTGACACACCTTGCGAAGAAACAGAGAAATTTTAAGCTGTGGATCAATAAGGTCATCTGCTATGGGGCTGCTGTACTGAGCAGGATGATTCCATCATCAGGAATAACCCAGGCATTTCCAAGGGGCCAATTTGTGAATGGCACTGGGTTAGGGTCCAGCCAAATAGGATTAGGGATATGGTCACTAAGTAACTCTACTTTTGGGCGTTGGTGTGAGTGAGGCAGGCAGCCTTCTAAAATGACTCCCAATAATCCCCACCACCCGGTCTTCACTCCCTTGGATAATCCCCTCCCCTGGTGTGTGCAGAGTGGACCTTGTGACTTTTTTCTAATAAATAGAATATGGCAAAAGTGATGGGATGTCATTTCCAAGATTAGGTTATAAAAGACTGTGACTCCTGTCTTTCTAGCACTCTCTCCCTACCCCCCTCCTTATCATCATGCTTGCTTTGACAAGGCAAGCTGCCATGTTGGAGAACCTATATGGCAACAAACAGAGGGCGGCCTTTATCCAATATCCATCAAGGAACTAATCCCTTCAATCTAACATCTCATGAGGAGCTGAATCCTGCAAAGTTACACATGAACTTGAAAGTGGATCTTTCCGCTCTCAGGCCTTAAGATGACTAACCAGTCAGCACCTTGCTTGCAGCCAGTAAGAGACCCTGAAATAGAGAGCCCAGCTAAGCTGTGCCCAGATTCCTGACCAAAAGAAACTGAGATTATAAATGGTGTTGTTTTAAGCCACTAAGCTCTGAGTAATTTTTTACGCAGCAATAGATAATACTAAGAGAGAGGCAGCATTCTAAAATATGGGTACTCAGCGCTCCGTAAATCCCTGTAAGGTGAAAGGTAGAGGAGGGTCCCAAGATGCTTAGTAAAACCCTTTGGTTGTACATTCAGGAATATTCAGAATTATAAATCAAAACCTTGACTCATGTTTGAATAGTAATTATGTTTACCAAGTGTACTTAGAGCAGCTCTGTGAGATAGGCGCCCCGATATTCATTCATTCATGTGTTCACTCATTTCTCCCCTCGTTTATTCACCTGTGCATCTCCAGGAATTGTGTTAGATATATGGAGCCCTCATGGAGCTTAATAGGTGAGAGCAGCATTGCCTCCATGATCACAACTATGAATATATAATTAAAGCCTGTGCTGTTTCCCTAAGTAAATGAATAGTCCTAATAGAGGCAATTGACCTGTATCAGGGTATGGTCAGGGAAGGCTTCGCTGAGGAAGTGATGTAGTGAATACTGAAGAATGAGTTGTCTAGGTGAATTGGGAAAGGAAAAGCATTCCAGTCAAAGGGGCTGGTATCTACAAAGGCTGTGTGTTGGGAAGGTCCATTCTTTGTTTGACGCACTCAAGAGAGAGGAGGAGATAGGTGGGACATGTAGGTGGGTGCCAGGCTGTGCAGGGGTCTGTAGGAAACATGATACTAGGAAGCCGTTTAAAGAGGGCACTTGGTAGTGATGTGATCAGATCTGCATTTTGGAAAGGTCACTCTGGCTACAGTGTGGAAAACCAATTGGAGGGGAACTTGAGTTGATCCTGGGAGACCATTTAAGATGCTCATGCAGTAACCCAGGAGAGACAGGATGGTGTCTCACACTAGGCTGGTGATGGAACGCTGAAGAGCATTTTGAGAGAGACTTATCAGTGAAGTAGACACGTTGGGTGATGAATTGCAGATGATGCAGAGGAGGTGCTATGATTATCTCCATCTTACAGATAAGGCATTGAGGCTTAGAAAGGGTGACAACTTGCCCAAAGTCAATGGCAAAGCCAAAGAAAGAAGCAAGATTATAGATGCTAAGTTCCATTTTGGACAGTTGAGCATAAGACTAGGCTTTCTCTTTCTTCTGTCTCCATCCCTATATAACCACCAAAACATACATACAAATACGTCTACGCATGCTCAGCAGCATGGGTATCTGCATGGACGCAGGTGCACATAGGCATGCACGCACACAAACCCCAACTCAAAAATACTTTTTAAACCCACTTTTTCTGCCTTCCCTATTTTTGCTTCCTTTAACCCCTCCACCTCAATCAAGGGCCATTCTCTAGCCACCCAACCTCATTCAATTAACTAACTCCTGATCCTTCTCTTACAATCTCTCTTGAATATATTCTCTTGTTCCCTCCCTGCTGCCACCCCACTAGCACTATTGTGGTAGCCTTTTCGTATTTCTCCTCCCCTCCAGCCTCTTTCATCTCCCATATGTCCTCTGTAGTGTTGCTGGATTGATTTTCTTCAGCCTGTTTCACCATAACACACCCTGTTCAAAACCTTCAGGCCTCCCCACTACCTATTCTTAAAATCCCACCTCTTTACTCTGCCTCTTATGTCCTCTGGAGGCAACTCCCTAATTATTATTCTCCATAATTCTTTGTCCCCCAAATTGGCTTACTCTTTACCCACATCTAACTGGCCATTTGAACATTTGAATAGTACCTAAGAATTGACAAAGATCTTTCTCGTGTTCACAACAACCCTGCAAGGTTGGTATTTTTACATTTCACAGAGCAGTCAATGGAGGCTCAAAGAGATTCGTCCACCACAGCGAGTGACATCTGTATTACTACTTTCAATGCTTCCCTTTAAATAAACCTATCTTTTCACTAAGTGCATTTATTTTACAAGAAACTTTATGTATCACGGCCACAAATGAAAAAATCCCTATCACTTGGAATACTCTTTCTCTTTGTTAAGGGGAGATTAGAGAAGTGATAAAGACACATTGCAGCTGTGAAGACTTTCTCCTGGCTGTAGGAAGAAGCAATGGGAGAGGCCATTTGTTTCTCACTGTATGACTCAGTTTTCTTATTTGTATTTGTGTACCACATAAATTAATTCACATCCTACAAGTGACACAGGTCTCACATTTGGGTGGAAATGCACTGTTGAAATGCACATCATCTTGAACAAAGTTAACAACCCATGATGCTCTTCTAGAAATTCTGGTCTTCTTCTTTCCAGCAGACAATAAATGTATTCTCCTTTCTCCACCCTAAATTCATTTCTGACACTGCTTTGTTTTTTCCATATATTCTGTATTCCAAACCACATTTCTTCCTATGTTTCCACTTATAAGAAAGAGAAAGAAGCTAAATTTTTGGAATAAGCAATTTCTCTACAGAGAGTCCCAAGGCTGCACTCATATCAAAGCTAAATAACCTCTCATTCTAAGGGATGTTGGTCCCTCAGGCCAGGGCTGAGGTCATTAGCAGGGCAAAGGGGGAAGCATGGATGGTAAATGTTTCCATCCATCCTGGTCCACATGTAGATAGACACCCTCAGCCTCTCTTAGTATGGGGCCAACAGCCTTCTCCAGCATTAGGAGTCACCTCACAAATTCCAGCTCCTTTTGTATGAGTTCAAACCTTTTAGGATGTTTCCCTTTGTCAAGTAATGAAATGCATGGAAAACCTTTTATAAATCACAAAACCTTCTACATAAATACAATGTCTTCTGTATTTCATGTTTTCACTATTCAGTTTCTTTTGAAAACTAAATCCAGGAAGGATGTAAATAGACATTTTGAGAAATGATTGTTGTAGCTTGTCATAGAAACATTTCTCTTCCATTTGTTGTTACCCATATTCACTTAGAGCTTGATAAAAGCAGATAGACTGTGATCCCAAACATTCAGGCAGTGTGTGTAGGATCACAAACTTAGACATTCATTGTGCATTAAAAAATGGGAGGGGGAAGAAAGTTTTCACTATTAAATTTTCCACAAAGCTGGTGGCTTTTAAAAAATAAAATCCATATTTAATAAAAATTAAACAGTATGCCCATATGGCTAAAAATATCAAATTTAGCGTTAAAAGTAAGTGGCAAATATAGCAGGACATTGTCAAAGAAATTCAAGCTGCAAAAACTATAAAGCAGTTACAGGGAATTGTCCATGTGGGTTACAGGCAATACCGTATTTAGCAGTCAATTCTGTTTATACTGTAGCCCCAGCTTGGAGAGAAAGGAGGGAAATGGCTAAGATGTCCTGGAATATGGAAATAAATAAACAAATAGCAGCAAAATAAATGATCTAGAAAGACTTTGAGTTCAAAAGCAGACTGTAAAGCAGTTGATCACCACTTCTCCACCTAATCACATGAGGCTGGTGGTGGGAATTACTGTAAGACTTTTGGAGCTGATTGAAGCAGAGAGGACACAGGCAATGTGCTATTTTCTTTGGTGCAAGACTTGGTGCAGAATATTTTTGGTATTTTTGCTGCCACTTGAAATCAAATCCCAGCTGCATTCATTCAAATAACCCAGGAGCCCAGGATGTGACGGAGGCCAATTTGCATGTTTGCGGGACTCTACCCAACATGGTATCCATTTGGTGAATGATCACCTGGCCACAGACTACCTTTCTCCAGCAGGAATGGAGATGCTTCCATTCCTGATCATCAGCAGAATTCCCTGCAACAGAAACAGTAAAAGAAGAAAGCAAGCCAAGCGAAATCAGCCCAGAGCTGCCATCTTCAAAGAGAATTTGTCATCTTTTGGAGCTGTGCTCTTTTCCTCCTTTCTCCTTCTCTCCTAAAGATTGAAATTTCTGCCTTCAATTGGCCCTGCAGAAGTTCGAGACACTGATCTTTACCCCATCTTTCCCCTTCTCCTTAACCCTCTCTTTGTGCAAGTTCCCATCCATTGGCCACTTTCCAACAGGCAGAGGACCAGAACCCTCAATTATTCTCATACTTCACCTGTATTTGGAGGTCTAAACTTCTGGAATAATTATCCCAAGAGCCACAGGTGATGTTAACTCAGTTATGCTGTTCCACCATTGAGACAATGCCTCATGATGTCAAAGTTCACACAGTTCTTTGGACTAGCACAGAAGCCTTTTCAGATGTGCCACGTCGTAGGTTAGAGTCCAGGTTTAAAGCCAAACAAAGTTGAATTCAAATATCAGCTCCATCTCCCGTATGCTATGGTACCCTGATCGGGTTCCTTAGTGTGTCTGACCCTATTTCCTCGTTTGCCAAAAATGATAAGTAAGACTTCCCTCACAGAGATGCTCTGAGGTTGAAATGAGACATGCATGTAAAGCCCTGAGCACAATAGTGGGCACTTGGCAAATGCTCAGTGAAGATAGCTTTATGAACTGTGGGCTATCAAAGAGACAGGGATCCAGTTCCCCACAGCTACCAACCACCTCTCAAACACTAAGAGTTACCTTTCCAAAAGGCCAGGGTTTGTCCACAGATGTCTTTATTTTATATTTGTCTATGTTGTCTGAGAAAACTGAGCTACAAGGATCTGGATCAACAGAATGGCATGTTTTCATTTATTAAACTTTGGCAAAAAAGAATTCTGTTCTCTATAACTCACGTCCACTTGAAATAATTTCGCTTGACTTCATTAAGCTTGAAGAATTGCACTTTTCCTTCACCCCTTTCTTCCTCAGACTTACTTAGCCTTTACAACTCAAAAGATAATTGCTCTATTAACAAATGTTTATAGCATAATAAAGGAGTGGGAGGGAGGAAAAGGATTTCTTTTTTTTCTGTCTGGGCCATTCCCTTCAGTTTCTTGGAAGTACTGGAAAGCAATGGAATAAGCCATAAATTATTTTTGGAATTAAACCAAAGGATTTATTTTTCAGTCACTAGCAAACAGTTCTTAGCCAAAAGGCTCCAAGACTTTGTGGGGAATGAGGCTACCAGGAATTCCTAGTGGCTGAAAGGATGTCACCACAACTCTGAGCTGTGAAGAAATCCTGGTTTTACTGGAAATCAGGAAAAGGCTCTGGTCGGTACTGGTAGGGCCTGTGGAAATCCCCCTCTGGGGCCTGGGGTTGGGGGATTTAAGAGAGCCTCCTGGAGAATGATGCCCTCTTCTCTGGGCTGACGAAGTTTTGGAATCTTCAAATAGAAATCTCTTGTAACTGTGTGTTGTGGGCTGAAACGTGTCTCCCCAAAACTCATATGTTGAAGTCCTTTCCCCTGTACCTAGGAATGTGACTATATTTGGAGATAAGGTCTTTAGAGAGAGAATTAAGGTTAAGTCAAGTCATCAGGATGGGCTCTAATCCAACCGGACTGGTGTCCTTATAGGAAGAGGAGTTTAGGACACAGACACAAGCAGGGAAAGGACCATGTGAAGACACCCAAGGAAGACAGCCATCTACAAGCCAAGGAGAGAGGCCTTAGAAGAAACAACCCTACCAACACCTTGATCTTGGACTTCTAGCCTCCAGACTGTGGTTTAAGCCACCTGGTCTGTGATATTTTGTTATGGCAGCCCTAGCAAACTAATATACCATGTTAAAGGACACACACATCTTACCCTCATGACTGGAGGAGAAGATTCCTTCATGGTCTCCCCAAAAACATTCAGAAGGCTTTAAAAGGAGTACCCCTGACATTAGAAGGTTCCAGTTTGGCACATGGTAACAAGGTTCAGGAGTCAGAAGTGACCCTACTCATGCAGTTCACCTCCTTGAAGAGTCTGTGCTTTATCCGGTTGATAACCGGCCTCTTGGGCTGTCTTGACCTCTTTCTAGGGTATTGTTCCCTTTATAAGGGCTTGTGACAGTGAAGAGTATATTTAGCTTTCTGCTTCCTCCTCTGCTTCTCCCCTTCTCCTTCTCCCTTCACTAGCTCTCCCCTAGAACATAAACTTTGATCTGTCTTTGGCCCTGTAATAATGTTTTCCTTGAGAATTATATGTGAAATTACCCCATCGTCAATATCCAAGCCCTGTCTTCACCTCTGACCCTGGAATTTTCTACGGCTTGCTCATAAGGTAGGGGTAGTAAAGAGACAGTTTCTGCTCTACCACAGACCACCTATGTCACACTGGGTAAATTGCCTCCTTTCTGTAATGCCTCAGTTTCCCCTTCTGAAAAACTAGAGGGTAGAGGGCAAAATTATCTTCCAGGTCTCTCCAGCATTGGTGATTCTAACCCACCCACTCAACAAAAATATACACAAATACACACATATCTCTCTCCCCTTGGATCATGAAGGCATAGCCATTTTTGAAGATCAGTTTGAGTTCAAACATTGAATGCTGTGCATTCTGTGAAATAATTTCAGCCATAAGCTGCACTCGCAGAAACCAGTCATTAATGGCCCCAAAAAGAACAATGAACTTTTCTTTGTGCTCATGTTTTTAAGGGCTATAAAAATGCTTGCCCTAAGTCTTGCTTGTAATAAGTCATAATTTAAGAGAGATGTGCGAAGATGCTTGAGCCAGATGTTTGATTTTTCTTTTTTTTAAACACACAGCTTGTTTGCACACTGCTTTTTACCCAGTGCCGCAGTTTGGCCTCTGAGGATAACTAAGAAAAACCTCTGAGACTGTTAGAAGGGAGCTTCACCTGCCAGTCTGGGCTGCGGGATCTCTATAGCAACCAAACATAAATCAAGGAAATGGCCCCTTTTGTAAGTTGGTTAATAGGCACAACATGCTTCTTTAGAAAATCCAACCATTCTTTCAATAGACTTTGATTGAAAGTCAGCCTTTTCTTCAGACACATTCACATTCACATCTAGTAGCAGCTTGTATGGCTGTCCACGGGCTAATTTATTACCCTTTAAAGATCTGGCAAAGAAAAAATGGCTCTCAGAACAATGTTTACATTCAGAGGCATAAGCACAGAGCCACAAAAGAGCATCCTTTTGTTCTGAACTTGGAATATTAATCTTTAACCTAAGACTTTAACTTTTCCCCTCTTACAGGGTTCGACAGAACCTCTCCTCTCATTAAAATTTTACCAATTTAATACGACTTTGTTTCTAATACGTGGGAAGGGGGGCGTAAGCCTTCCTCCCATTGTTTTGCCAAACCTTGATGGAGATTAATTGTTTCTCAGACTCCCCGCCCTTTGCTTGGAGAATACTCTGCTTCAAGGATTGCTGATGAGGGAAGTTGGCTCTCTTGTCCCTAAGAGGGGACCTGGGCTAATTAACAAAAATACAAGGGGTACTCCTCACCCTTCTTCATGAAGCAAGAGACGGGCCATCAGTTGGTGAGCTGACTCCCTCACACCCCCATCCCACCAAAATGTAATTTGGAAATGGACCCAAGAAATGCTCCACATTGAGTCAGTCCTCCCCAATGTCATAGAGTACAAAGGCGAAGTGGGGACACACACTGAGCGCTTCCTTTCATGTGGGCAGGGTCACGTCACTAAGTAAATGGTGTGCTTTCTCTCAAGGCGGGAGCCAAATGCTTGGCTCTGTCTTCCTTTGAGGTAGGGAGAGGAGATGGGGAAAAGCCTATAGAAACAAACCTTTGTAGTTTTTTTTTAAACTACATTATGAGATGAAAAAGTACTTCTAAAACAAGAGGGAGCTTGCATTGCTCTGTGTAGCTTCATATCACAGATGGAGATGGACAAGAAAAGATTTATATTAATGCCTCCCTCCTTAGCTTTCTTAAATCCTCAGAAACCAAAGTCTTCAGAAACCAGACTCTTCAGGAGCTCCCTCCCTTTGATATGGTCAGCTGTCCCCACTGGCAAGAAGGGAATAAAGGGTTGGTTTCAAAATGTGCATGTTTAAACATGCCCTTTATTTTAGTTGTAATGCTGTGTTATGAGAAAAGTTGTTTCACGTTATTCAGGGCTGGTCACTTAGAAACAGCTTTTGTCTTACATCAGCCTGAAAATACCTCTGGGGTCTGTGGAATTGCAGGGCCCTCCAAAATGTAATGTAAAATATGTTCGGTGTGTGAGAGATGCCCTCAGGAGCAGAGAAAGATCCTGGACATTCAGCAAAGGGAGTTGGGTTTTCCTTTCTGTGCCTGGTTGCCACATGGAGCCAAAAGGTTAGCTATCCTAGTATTCACAGCCTGACTGTGTGGCCACTCACCCAGATCAGACACTTCGTGTGTAATTTTCCACCACGTGCCTATACCCCTGGTCTGACACCTCTCAGGGAGGCAGTACAGTACAACAGTCGAAACAGTGGGCAAGGGCACTGAATTGTCAGTGTTCAGATCCCAGCTCTGCCGCTTACCGACTGTCACTTTGGGCAAGTGACTTCACCTCCTTGTACTCAGTTTCCTCACTTGTAAGATAAACTTATAATGGTACCTACTTCATAGAGCTGTTAAGAGGATTCAATGTGTTGTAATAAGCCACTTAGAACAGTGCCCAGCCTGTGAGAAGCCCTCAAATGTTAGTTGCTATTAACATTTTTAATGTTTTTGTGGTAGTGGATCCTATTGTATTGTGGATTACAGGAAGAATGCACGTTACTCAACATAGAACATAACATTTTCCGAGTTCAGGTGACGTTTTGCAGAAAACTGGACAAAAAGAAAATAATTTGCCAAGGCTAGAGTTACTCCATTAAGAAAATCCAGAGATATAAATCAGCTTGTGTCTATGGCAATAACTCATCTCATTTGTTTAAAACCATCATCACCTGGTATCTCCATCCTTGCCTACAATCCTATTTGATGGAAACATCTCAGGCTCAGGAGTTCTGGCCAAAAAGGCTGTGTGTGTGTGTGTGTGTGTGTGTGTGTGTGTGTGTGTGTGTGTGTCTCCACCTCTGCCTCCTATCTCCTGTATGTTCTCTGCCACCACAATGAAGAACTGATTTCCCCCACCTACCCTTGCCAGTCTCACAGGGTCACAACCTAGTTGCATTTTTGCATTTCAAGCAGAGAACGCTGGGGCCTAATTTCACATGTGTCATGGCCAGGAGTGGCTAATCAGGGCTCATTTGTCCTCACCCTGCTCATTTGTGCAGAGGGCTTTGTTCCGTTCAATAACCCTCCTCGGCTTCAGCTCAAGTATCAAGGAGACAATAACTTCAGAGGAGGTAAGAAGGGATAGTCACTGAAGGATTCACTAAGGAAAATGCAGCCTATTTCCCGGGAAAGAACCCCACATCTGTAGGAATCGTGTGAACAAATCAGAACTTGCCAAAATGATCAATGAAATTAAAAAACTGAAGAGGAGGGAGATTTTTTTTAAAAAACGTATTTTGGTTATTTTGTCTTTAGTTAAGAATTAGATTTTAAACATTGGGTACTCACTAAGGAGCAGCATGTTCTAATGGGAAAAGCTTAGGTTTGGGAGAGAGACATTTGAACCCTAAGAACTTAAGTTTAGTACTTATTGTGTAGTTTAAGCAAGTCCTAGTCTTGAATTCAATCCAGCTGTCCATCAGTCAGCATCCAATGATGAAAAATAACCACCATTCCAACTA
Source organism: Equus przewalskii (assembly GCF_037783145.1). Taxonomy (NCBI): domain Eukaryota; kingdom Metazoa; phylum Chordata; class Mammalia; order Perissodactyla; family Equidae; genus Equus; species Equus przewalskii. Next base: position 59,360,925 of record NC_091845.1, on the reverse strand, counting down.
CTTCTAACAGAAGGAATTTAATACAGGGAATTTGTTGTACAGTTGATAGAAGAGCTGAAAGAGGAACCTCAGAGGTTGGGGCCACCCCGATGTTTGCTTCAACAGGAAGCTGCTGCCATTGCTGAGGCTGAAGGAACAACAGGAAGGGATGGTGCTACCAGAGCCTAAGAGCTGGGGCAGACAGTGGGAGCTAGAACCCCAGAGAAGATTCAGTCACATAGGAGAAGCCGCCTAAGGCAGACAGAGAGAGGGAGTGATGTCCTGCCTTATCCCCTCTTCTGCCCTCCTTCGTGGAAACTTCCTAGAAGCCAGTTGGCAATGTATTCATGCTTTCCCAGTCTTTCCCCCTCCTGCTCCTGTAAAAATAGAGGAAAAATAACAAATTTTGCAGATTTGTGTTCAGATTTATTCCCTGCCCTTCCCTGCTCTGCTCTTTATCACAGGGTACCATGGCATATATGTAGATAATAATGGTCCAGTTAACCCTGTGCTCTGTGCTCAGTCCTGTGCTATAACCTCATGGAATACCGGAAAGTATTTCTATGTGTTTTCCTCTGAAGACAGTCTTAATCTGTTTATTTTCCCCAGAAGATCATGTATAACCCAAAGCGGTAGGCTTCTCTGTTACCATTTACCATGTAACTCTCTTATGCTAGAGAGGCAATGTGGTATAGTGGTTAAGAAAAAGAACTCAAGTACTTGGGTTTGAATGCTGCCTGTGGCTGCTGTGTGATGTTGGGCAATTTAGTTTCTCTGTTCCTTAGTTTCCACATCTGTAAAGCAAGATTAAGAATAGTCCCAACTTCATGCATTTTTCTTTTTACTCTGCCTAATGACGCAGGGCTGCATTCTCCTAAGTATTAACTGAAAATTTTCTCAGGCCCTGCTAACGTTCTAACGTGTCAGGGGCCTGCTTTTATTGCTGTGGTAGGATGATGAAATGGAACTTTTTCTGCCTTAGTTTTGACTAAGGTACCAATATACTGGATGTTTAGATACACCTAAGTGTGAGCCAGATCATCAAAAGCAGGAAGAAACATGTTGAGAACAAGTTCCTCAACTCATCAACCCCACCACCAGCAACCACAAGACAAGTCAGAAGTATCAGGAGGGACAACAAGGATATGTGGAGGATTTGGAGAAAGACAAGGTTTGCCCTCACACATTAAAGATGTTTCTCAAAAAGCTGTTGACTAATTCAGTAAATATCCATGGCTTTCTACATGAGGGACTTAGGGTCTAGTGGAGTTGACTGTCCAAGAAAAGTACATTCAAGGATGCATGATCCAACATAATGTAATAAACTCTGGGGACAGCCAGACACCAAAAGAGGCAAAACTTGAGATGAGCCTTGAAAGACGAAACTTAGAAAAGGATCAGAAGATGAACACATCATGAAATGTTCCAGAAACAGAAAAATCCTCTCACTCAAAGTAGAACATCTGAGGCGCAAGGCAGCCTAGAGTATTCCAAAAAGACTTTTTCTGTCCCAAAGAAGCTGGGAATTAAGGTTTTTCTGGAAGCTACTGCTTAAAGGAAAATTGAGATAGCCATATCCATGGGAAAAGGAGGGTTGGAGGTAATTTCACCATTTTCTAGCTTGGAGACTTCAGGCAAATTACGTCCCTGTGCCTCTGTTTCATCATCTGTGAAATGTTGACTTTTTCTTTTCTTTTCTTTTTTTTTTTTTTGAGGAAGATTAGCACTGAGCTAACTACTGCCAATCCTCCTCTTTCTGCTGAGGAAGACTGGCCCTGAGCTAACATCCGTGCCCATCTTCCTCTACTTTATATGTGGGACGCCTAACAAAGCGCATGGCAAGCGGTGCCATGTCCGTAGCCGGGATCAAAACTGGCGAACCCCAGGCCCCCAAAGCGGAACATGGGAACTTAACCGCTGTGCCACCAGGCCAGCCCCACTGTGAAATGTTGATTTTTACCTGTACCTGCCTCTTGAAGGTGATGTGAGATCAAAAGGAGTTTATACATGAAAGTGCTTACCATAGTCCCTGGCAGTAGTAAACATTCAAAATTCTTAAATCATTTTAATGATTTGATGTTAACAATCTGGTAAATTATTCAAAGAAGAGAAGGATGGGAACGATCTAGATCACTATGGTGGAAAAAACCTCATTCTACCTAAGAGGGTCAACTTATCCCCTGCCCAGTCGTTTTACTGTTGAATTCAGTGATTCTCAGGGTGGGTTTCCAACCTGACCTGTCAAGTGCTCCATGTCACTATTACTGATTATAATTTGGAGATGCTATTACTTTTGTTTTCTTGCCTGAATCCTCAGTATATTTAGGTGAACCAGCCATCTCCTTAATATGCCATCCCCAGCAGGGCTTTACTTTCCAGCTCTTCTGGAGAGGATATTTTATAGGGACAAGGAGATATTCCTTTGGTCTCATGGGAGGTCCCAGAGGCGCAAGCACCAAGGGTTCCTGGAGACTGAGTTTTGCATAGGGCTGTCATTCGCTGTGTGCCTGTGATCTAAAGAAAGAGTTAAATGGAGTTTAAAATGACTAAAGATCCAGGCCCTTCATCTGGCCTCCGGGGACTTTTAAGAGTCCGATGTATATAGACTTTTGGATATCCATGTGCCTCTGTGATGGGATACAAAATGGTGTGTGTCTATGTAAGTACACACTTTTCTGAGGATTTATTACTTTTCTGAGATTCTCAAATGGTTAAAAAAATGGCTTAGGAAAAAGTAGGGAAATTAAAATCTAGATTCCCCACTGGCAGAATAATCAGACTAATAACTAAAACAGAATATTAGAGAAAGAAGGGAGCTTATAATCAACTCAGTTAACCCTACAACCATCTCCGCCCTTCTCCTGACATTACAGTTGAAAAAACTGAGGACCCAGAAGCCACTTTGCTTTTTCCCAGCTTAGAGTTTACTTTTCATTTTATTATGGATTTAGACTGGTCAAAGGCTTTCCTGCCTTCTCTACAGAGATGTAATACAATATGAACTCATCAGAATCATGGTTGGTTTGTTTTCTTGTAATCTGAAACAGCTTTTATCAAAAACCTAATTCATGCGGAGAAGATAATCATGTGCAGGAAAAAGCAGCTCTTCGTGGGGTTTTTTTTCCTTTCCTTTAAGATATCAGGGCTATAAAGTATTATTTTTTCTTTTTGTTTTCTCCCCTACTAAAACCAAGAGTTGATCCAATTCTTTTTTTCCTCATTCTCCAGTCTAGTCTCACGTATGGGATTAATTAGACAAGACGATTCACTGAAGGAACATTTATCTTTATCCAGGAGATTATTTTCAGAATTTTTTGATGTTTTCCTAGCATTTCTACTTTTTTAGTGGTTTTTTGTAATGACGGATGGGCCACTGCTTTGTATATGTGTTTGTATATGTACATATGAAAAACATTAATTTTTAATTTACTCTGTTTACCTTGAGAAACCGCCAATGGATGATTCAGATATTCCACAGAAAGGGCTTTTCTTTTGTAATACAGGACAAAGGACAGCTAAGCATGAGTTCTTTCTTCAAAGCAGAGGTTCGGAGGGAGGGGGCGATAATATTTGTTTGTGCAGCTTACAAAAGGACTATTTTCACTATGTAAATACTTGTATAATTTTGTCTTGTCATCCTGTCATCTAGTATGTCCTTAAAAACTAGGCTTAGATACAGTGATAAAGAACCAATATGGGCTCTTCCCACATTTCTTTAATTCAACTTATGTGTCTATGTTTAAGAATCAAATCTCAGGACAGTGATTTGTGCAGTGGGGAGTTTTGGCTGGTCTCTGATGTCTAGTCCCAGGTATAACACCAACTTTGGGGATGTCAGCAGTCCTCCTTGCCTGTCCTGGACTTCGGTGCCCCAGGAGGCTGGATGCATGGGGTCTTGATTCCAAGGAGAAGCCAAACTTCCCAGCTTCCCTGGGAGGGTTTGGGGATGAAAACCCGAGAATTCCAATGGGCTTTCCAGTAACTGCTGTAGACAACCTGAATCAGGAGATTGGAGCCCCTTCAACTCTCCCCCCAAACTGTCCAAGAACTACTAGGGGTTTACTCAGACAAAAGGGGTCAGTCCTGATTCCAAATGCCAGCAGACAACTGGCGAATCTGAGTGAGTCGCTACTGTTGTAGCCATGCGGGGCCTTATATCCAGGCTGCCATGTCTAGTTGAGCTACTGTGCATTGCTTGAGGGCAGCATATCTAAGGGGACACCAATTCACATCATAGGTATCATAGACTTTGGTAGTTATTAAAACAGTTTTCTGGCAGATGGTATTAAGGTGACGTTCAGTTTTAGGTAATATGAAAAGACGTAATGTGCAGGTTTTGTTTTTAAAATAAATAGCTAACATTTAGTGAGCACTTACCAGAGAATGGTGGCTAATTGCTTTTGACCTCTCCTCACAGGCCAGGCTTCTTAACATAAATTCAGAGGATCAGTCAGCTTTGACAGGAAAAAAAAAAATTGTATCTTCATTATCACTCACTCCTAACTGAAATTTAGGATTATGAACGGAGGCAACCAACCACAATGTTACTAGCAGCGCCTGTGATTTTTTTCATATCACATTTAAATTGTTGCAATATCTCAAAGTATTATTCATGCTCCTCACTGTTTCAAAGTGATGCTAATTGTTAAGACTTACCGCTAATATATTATTTAATGAGTTAATAAAAAGGAATGTCTATTACTATATCACAAGTTTTTTTTAACTATTGTAATAAAACTGGTTTCCTTTATAATCCTATATATTTCATCTTATGCAACATTATTCTGAGAAGGAGTCCACAAGTCTCACCAGCCTCCTAAATGTCTGTGGCACAAAAACAATGTTAAGAGATTTTGCTGCAGGAAGTTAAAGACTAGGAAATGTTCATTCCTTTATCTCTTCTTTTCAAGAATCATTTGCACCCCACCCCCCCACACACATGCAACTGACTCTGGAAAAGTCATAATAATTGTATGAATCCACCTGAACAGTTTGCCTTTTACGTCTAATTGCCATGCAGTATAATTACAACTATGCATGGCATTAAATGTATGTCCAATTGATTTTTAGTTCATTTGATTTGATTTCAACACCAAACTCTGTTCATTTCAGCAGTCTTCATAGTTTCATAGTTTATGCCTTCGGTAAGATACGGTTGAGGAGTAGAAGATAGCACATGAAATCACTTGAGAACCACTGCTCTAAATTTAACTTGCGCCTCTTATTGCTGCCACAGTGTGTCTGATAAACACTCTCTTATATGACAAAAGATGACACTATTTTCTATGAAATGTCCTTGCATTATAATTTGTTCAGCATACATGCATACTCCTGAATGTGGAAAAATGATGAAGATGCTGAAAAATGTGGGCCAACTTCTAGATTGTGTTTTGTGGAGGGTGAACGCGTGCCGGACAATACTCTGACTTTTCACAGTGTGAAAGATGGTCTTGTGCAAAACGTGGTCACTCCATAGCTCCAGATCCACATGGTCTCTTGGTCTGACCATTAGAAGAGGTGATCTAGTCTCTGAATCATTCATTCCAAATTCTAGAAGAAAGAATATGACTGTCCAAGTCTGACATCCTCCTGGGTCCATTCAGGAGGCCAGGGAGTCAAGGTCCCAAAGTACAAATGACCCTGCAGGGCCCCCTGTAGGTGGATGGTGGTTCTCTGAGAAGAATAGAGGGAGCCAAAGCTTTCTGTAATGGAGTTTTAAAGGCTTAACAAGGAGAGACCATAATAGTTTCTCAGGGAAGTCAGGACTATAAGCATCCCTGCCTGTGAGGGTTGACAGTACATCCCCTTGGTGGCCCTGAGTGGCACAGAGGCCTGAGCAGGAAGACCAGGCTAGCAGTTCTTTATATTTTTAGATATATATTCAGGGAAAGTAAAAGGGCCTTTTACATGAGTGACTCTATGGTAGGCAATTGTTATGTACATTGTCTCATTTAGTCCTCAAATTTCTCCAGGCTACACCTGCTGATATTTCTCTGATGTCAGCCTCCTTTTTGGAATTCTTGTACAGGATTCTAGTTCTCCCCTTTAATGCCAACTATTTCCAGGAGTCTCACGTAACAGTTTCCTGGCATCTCCCGTGAGTGTCTCACCAGCTTCACCCATGTGGCCCATATTCCTTCTCTTCTGCTCAGCCCCCTTGAATTGCAGCAGTGGCTGAGGCCTCTGCTGTTTCTGGGGCTCCTGGAGAGTGTTTCTCCACCACCATGATGCCAGGGCTAATATCAATGGTGCTGGCACCTGTGCCAAAGATATTTTCTCTAATCTGATACTGGTGCCACCTCTGCTGTGGTTGAAGCCATTGGTAATAGGGACTGCCACCACAGGAGCCTCAGATGCTGGGGACAGTACAGGCATCTTGTTCTCAAGGACCAGGACCTTAAGTCCCACTGATATTCCGGAATCCTGAACATTCTGAAGCTCCACTGGATTTCTAGTTCAAGATGGTAGATAGAACACATGCAAACATCAACTCCTAACACACTCCCACACAAAGCACACAAATAAGAAATATAATTAACAAATATATATCCATATTCCACAACAACAAGAGGGTATGTTTTCCATTAAGTAGAAATGGATGAAGCGGACAAGACCTCATGGTTATAAGCGGAAGGTGGCCATGCTTACGCCACCTACACAAACTTAAGAGTAACTCAGCACCTCCTAAGAGCCTGAGGCCAACACCACCACACGGTCACCTCACTGCCAGGCCATAACAGCACAGGCCACACAAAGGAGAAGTCCTGTGGAAGGTGAGCACAAAGCTGACAGTCCTCAGGTATCTGAGAGAGACCAACCCCAGGGAAAGGAAACTGTAGGCTCAGCAAATGGAAAGACTAATACCAGATAAGATAGGAATATTAGAATAATTTTAAAAGGACTGTAAAATAAAGAAAAACTTAACCTCAGAGAGCCAACAGAGGGAATCCCATCCCTAAAATCAGATTAGCAGGTCATAGAGAAAACAACAGAGTTGTAAAAAAAAAAAAACTTCAGAGATCTTAGAAATGGAAAATATGACCATTAAAGTTAAAAACTCAACAGGTAGGCTGAATAGCATTCTGAACTCAAGTGAAGAGTAAATCTCTGAGCTGGGAGATAAATAATGAGATAGGAAGTATCCAAGAAAAGAAATCTGGAGGACAGATCCAGAACTTCCAACATCCATCTGATAAATAGTGCAAAAAGAGAAAATAGAAAAGCATAAACAAGACAAGAATTAGTGGCCATAAATTTTTTTAGGAAATGAGTCTTCAGGTTGAGTTTACACAGATGCCAAGCTGAATACATAAAAGTGAGTCATAACCACAAGGAGATACCACTTAATACCCACTAGGATGGCTAAAACCAAAAAGTCAGACAATAACAAGTGTTAGTGAGGATGAGGGGAAATTGAAACCCTCATACATTCTGTGGGAATTTTAAATGGTGCAACAGCTTTGGAAAATAGTCTGGCTGTTCACAAAAGGTTAAACGTAGGGTAAGAATATGAACCAGCAATTCCACTCCCAGGATATACCTGAGAAAATTAAAAATACATTCCCACAAAAACTTACACACAAGCTTATGAGGCATTATTATTCTTTAGCCAAAAAGTGGAAACAGTCCAAATGTTCATCAATGGATGAATGGATAAATAAATGTGGATGCATGGGTAAACATAGAATGGAATATTATCCAGCCATGAAAAGAAATGAAGCACTGATACATGCTGTAACATAGATGAGCCTTGAAAACATTACACTAAGTGAAAATAGCCGGTTACAAAAGGCCACATATTGTATGATCCCATTTAGATGAAATGTCCAAAATAGACTAATGTGACAGAAGATAGATTAGTGGGTTGCCAAGGGCTAGGGACAGGGCAAAATAGGAATTAACAGAACAGTTAATTGATGTGGGGTTTCTTTGGGGGATGATAAAAATGTTCCAGAATTAGATAGTGGGGGTGGTTGTACAACTTTGCAAATATACTTGCAACCACTGAATTGCACACTTTGAAAGAGTGGATTTTATGTTGTGTGAATTATTGCTCAAAGTATTATTTAAGAAAAAACGTGAGTCCTCACCAAAGCTGGGCTGTGCCCCGTGGAGGTCACACTTGGTCCTGTGAGAGTAATTCCTCTTATCCCACACTTTCGTGGTTTGGGTGTTAAAGTACTGTTCTCCATTTGTCATAAAATTTGTGTGCATGTAAGAGAGAAAAATAGCCTTTTAGTAGTTTTCTTTACATCCTGGTTTCTGTTTCTAAGGGGGCTGGACTAGCAGACAATCTGAATGGCAGGCTCGATGCTCAACCCTCGGTGGGCCTTCAGAGCCTGAATTTATTCCCTTGAGTTCTTTCCCCGGAGGCTCCTTGGTCCTTTCCACAAAGAGCCTCTTGGCATGCCCAGCAGTTCCAGCCCCAAAGCCTCGTCCACTGGGAAGAACTGTGGGAGGTATCATTATGTCCGTTTGCAGATGAGAAAACACTAGCTCAGAGAACCTGTGACCCGAGAAGCAAAGAAAACTGATGCTGATTTTATCTCCACATGTGTGTGCTCACCTCCTTTAAGCTGATTCTCAAGTGCTTTTAATAGCGAACTCCTGTTGACTAAATTTGTCACGGGCCTTTCTGTTGGGTAATAACTACAATGAAACTAGAACATAATATTTGACAACAATAGCAAGCTGAGCTTCAATTAATTTTTTTGAGCTAGCCCAAAGGGTAAGTGAAAAAAAAGGCTGTGACTGAGTGAATGTCAAAATGAAGACCCACGTTCTCTCTGCCTTGAGCTTTTCTCTCTAATCCTCCATGTGTTTCGCTGGGCAGATACCAGCAGGCACCCCCACACGGTTGAACCTTCATCAAGTAAAAATGGTTTCTTTTCTGCACAGTGGTGTTCATCGTCTCTCCTCTCTCAATAAATGGGTTCGTTGGACGCTCAGGTTTCCTTCTTTGTGAAACTTGGATACCATAACAACTTACCGCACTCACTGGCAGAATTTCAATAGAGCTACTTTTGAGCCCCATCGAGCTACCGCCAGCCTGGCAGATGCTTTTATTTTATTTTACTTTGTTTGGTTTTGGTTTGTTTCTTAATTGCAGACTGCACAGTCCAGGGTTCAAGGATGAAGGGTAACTGTGGGTGGCCCACTGGTTTAACAAGGCTGGTGAATACGGCCAGGTCATAGCCAGTACAGTCCTGAGGCTTAGTGGCACCTGCTATGGAAAAGAACGCAGACAGCTCCAAAGTGCCAGAAAAACTCAAAAAACGGTAGTTCCTCCTAGGCCCATCTCACCAGCACCACAGGAGCCTGGAGACCTGACGGAAGACACGCTTAAGACTCTTGACCACAGTAATATGGGTACATGCACACCTTTCCTTTGCTAAGCTTAAAAATAAAATATCCTTAAAATAAGCAAAATAAAAGCAGTTCTCAAACTCCGCTGCGCGTTAGAATCACCCCAGGAGATTTTAACAATCCCGATGGCCGGGCCTCAGCCCAGGTCAATTAAATCAGAATCTCTGGGGCGGGACCCAGGCATCTCTACTTTTGAAAGCTCCCCAGGTGATTCCTGTGTGCAACTAAGACTGAACCAGTGCTTGGAGCAAATCTGCGTCTTATTCAAGACTTAGATTCTAATATCTAAGCCAAAAATTGAGAAGAGAAAAAGGTACTTACTCTTGAAAAATCCTTTAAATTGCCCATGAAGTAGGGGATCAGTGGCTTTAAATATATAGACCTGAATAGTTAATATAAGTGTAGATGCTTGAAGCACCCAGAAATGTAGAGTGTATAGTAAATGGTACATATGAAAAATATAATTTTGCTATATTAATTACATAACCAAAAGAACACATTGAGTTGAATTCAGGTTATTAAAATGCACGGAACATGAGTTTCACTGTCCAAATGTCGAATCAAAGTAGTGTTCATATGCATGATTCATCTTTAAATTTTGGATGACCCAATATCGGTTTTAACAGCTGTGAGTTTTCATAACGTATCTCTGGTAGTATTTTTACAACTTTCCTGGGGTTCACAGAATGAAGTGGCCTCTCACGTGTTGCACAGATCTTGGCTGAACCTAGAAACCAAGTGTCCAGACTCCCAGCCCATTATTGGGCAAGAGTAAGTCTGGCTGATAGTCGAGGCCTCCTAAAACCTGGCTTCCCCTGGCGCCTCTAGCCTTATTTTCATTGCTTCCTGCTTTATTCTGTTCTGCCAATCTTCTCTTTCCTTGACATTAAACGTTCATTCCATTCACATACTTTTGTTCAAGCTCTCCTCCTGTTTTGAATGTCCTTTAAATCCCTTCCACTTGCCCATGATCCCAAACCTACCCACCTCTCTGCTCCATCCATCACAACTGCCGTGCTCTAGTCTCGCCCTCTTAGACTGCCTAAGATGGTCTGTTTCTTCATTGTTCAGCTTGTCTCTCATCTTCACTCTTTTGGACTTTTTCGTTGACCTTGATCAATTCTACTTGGTCAGTCCTCCCTTGGAATAATCTTTGACTCTTTTCTCATTCCCAATATCTAATCCTTCCACAAGTCCTTTGGGCTCCATCTTGAAAGTCATCCAGAATCTAAGCTCTGCTTCCCACCTCCACAAGTCCAAGACTCCACTTGATCCCACCTGACTTATTGTAATAATCACCCATTAAGTCTCCCGACTTCCAGTCCTGCCCTTACAGACTGGCTTCCAGAGCGATCCTTTTAGACTGTCTAGTCATGTCACTCCCCTATTCAAAGCCCTCCAATGGCTCCCATCACCCTGAGGATAAAATCCAAAACCCACCAAGTTCTGCCAAGAACACTAGCAGTTCAAACTTTCTCCATGGAGTTTTACTATTCATATTAATAATAATTGCTAGCATTTAGCACTTAAGGAGTATTTATTCTGTATGAAGCACTGTTGTAAGCTTTTGACATGTTTTACATGTTAGGAAACTGAGGCACAAAGAGATTAGGAGACTTTCACAAAGTTCACAGCCAGAAAGTGGTGACCTGGGATTTGAATCTAGTCCACGCTCAGGACCACTGCCCCACCCTACCTCTAGGCACAGGATACACTAACATGTGCAGCATCCTACGCTGTCAGACCCTCATTTTAATTTCAGATGTTTCAGTAAGGAGCCCAGCACTGTTTGTTTTCTTATGTTTGCAAATGTATGAATGTATGACTTTAACTGTAGGAGGAAAGGTTTTAAGGAAGGAAAATGAGAAAAAGGCTGGAGTCTGAATTAATTAGGAAAGCCCAAGTGCCTCAGACGGCAATGCCCCCGAGCCAGGCTGGAAGCCAGGAAATTTGTTTTAAAAATATGATCTCTCCCAAGCTGAAGATTACGTCAAATATATAGTGATATACCACCCAAAAGGCAAAACCACAGTTTGCTTGTTTAAAGGCTGTTTTAGGTTGGCTTGGCTGCAGTTCAGAGCTGCACCACAAGCAATGGCTGCAGTTTCTGTGGAAGGGATGAAAAGTAGTCTGGAGAAAAGGAACTGAGATCCCCTCAGCCCAGAAGCTCTGCGCCCTTAGAATGATCACTCTTGGCCCACAAACATCAAGCGGGCCAGCCGGGCTATTGGCTTTCATCCTTGCCACACCTGAGCGATGGCGTCCACCACACTCTCTACCTTGTGAGGAGAGGGGAGTCCTATTTGCTGAGAGTAAAATGTAACCTAGTGGTATAAAAAACTGCGAGGGGGAAGGGTCTTCAGATATTCTGGCAGCAGTGAAACTGAAGAGGGAGGAGTAAAAGGCAAGTGATTGGTTGGTTGAAATATTCAAACATTTCAGTGATTCAACCTGTCTGATGACCATCTTACCCCGGTGCCCAAGCTCTTCTGTTGATTCTGCTGCTTAAGTGACAAGCAGGTGGCCTAACTGGAGTCTTGGAGGTATTTGGGGAGTTTAGCAGGCTTAGCCGGCCCCTTCCTTGACTGTCTTATAAACAGTTGTTATCTGAAACAGTTGAGACACCAGAGGAAAAGGCCAATTACACACCAGGAAGTGCGGCACCCCGTTTGTGGCGAAGGGGAGTGAGAGGGCGTGGGTTTCATTGATTGGGTCTCCGTGGCAGGCCGGCTGCCCCCCAGGAAGGCCTGGTATTCCTGTCCTCTGTGTGAACCTGCCTGAAAGGGATACAGGAGTTATTGGGTAATCAGGACTTGTCAGCACCTCGGTTATGCAGGATGGTTCAATCCGATAATGTGAATGGAACCTGTAATAGTGCTGATGAAAAGCACTCCAGTTTCAAAAGGGCCTTGAATGATTTTTTGTTCATTTTCTGTTTACATGTAATGTGTTATTGATGTCATTACCTTATAATACAGCGGCTTGTTTCATAGAAAAACCAGGAATTATTCATTCTTTACAAAAAAGACTAAGGAGGAGAAAGAAGGAAAGAAAGAAACCCTGTTACGTGAGGAAAATTGCATTCGAATGCTGCAACTGAAACATATTGATTTTCTGGCACCAGACTTTTTAGATTAAAAATGCCAATACTAAATCCTTTCATGACCTATAGTTCATATGAAGTTCGCATGTCATTTACTATTATTCTGGGGGAAAAAAAGCTGAATCTTTAATGAAAACATAGTTGGAAAGAATGTCTGCCGTTTCTACAATTTGCATACCATTATAATAATGCCTGATTATGAGCTAAGCATGCTGATAGTAGGGGTTGAACATTTTTCTTAGTTCTAAATCAAAAGCCATTTGTCTGTTTTGATTGTCTGCTTGTCTTGGCGTCATCCTTGGCAAGAGCCGTGAATGCACACACTTTCATTGTCCAGGCCTGTGAAGGTGGGCGTGTTAAGCTACCAATGGTAAGACACATTCCTTCACATTCTACTGGGGTTGGAGACCTACGTCTGCTCTTACTAGAATTCAGAAAACATTGATGGTACCTATTAGGTATTCTCCCGGTTATTAAGAACTATAATATAGCCACAGAAGTTCCTGGCATAGTCTTGATTTTGTTACACAGTTACTGCCAATCTCGGAAGGCCCTCAGCCAACACACAAATGTCTCGATGGCATCTCTGGCTGTAGTTTTTGTTTTCTTACGATGTGCCATGAGCCAGGTTTGAAAGCCAAGCAAAAATCTCTTTCCTGAAAACCCATTTCCTTTTATTATGTTCTTTTGTGTTTTCAAGCCATTATCACAAATATTTGTGCTTTCTTCAGCACTCTCTCTACCTCTTGCTAAGCCAGGCACTCTTTGGTTTCCTTGTCTGGACAGAGATGAGTGGGTCCTCTCACTTTTTGGCTTCAGTGTCTTTATTACTAGGAGGATGAGGTACTCAGAGAGTATAGATTCCTCAGATAAGCAGCTTCTCTAACTAGAATCCTCCTTAGTGTCCACAGCAGAGCTTGGCAAGATCCACAAACCAAATCCAACCTGACACCTGCTTTTGTAAATAAAGTTTTATTGGAACACAACCACATCCATTTGTTTATGTATTGCCTATGGCTGGTTTTGCACTACAGCCGTGGAGTTGAGTAGTTGCGATAGAGACCGTATGGCCAGCAAAGCCTAAAATATTTACTATCTGACACTCCACAGAAAAAATTTGCCAATCCCTGGCTTAGAGTACTGTGTTCCTCTCCTCTGATACATCATGGCGGCCAAAAGTAGTTGCAGCTGCTTTTCAGAGCTGTACCACGGCAGCAAGCATAAGAGTAGGTTAAATCATGAATTTAAAATCATAGATTTTTGAGTGAGGTGGAATCTTTGAAGTCACCCTGTCCTACTCCCCGACTGACTGATGTTTGATTACCCTCAATAACGGTTCCAGTATTGGGAAAACGATTAAATCCCCAAACATGCCATTTTGTATTTCGATAGTTCCGTTAGGAATTCTTCCCTGTATCAAGTAAAAATCTCTCCCCATAGGTTGTTTCCATTGGTCATATTCCTCTCCTTTGCAGGCATACAGACAAGTCGGAACTGTCTTCAGTGCACTAATCATTCAGGTATTGAAAACTATTATTTTTTTTCCTTGAGTGTTTTCTTCTTCAGGTTAGATATTCCAGTTTACTTCCTTTCTTCCTTTTATGTTAGAGTATTGAGTCCTTTACCTCTGGATGCAGGAATCCATCACTAGGTTCTAATGGGATATTCCAGATGTGGTTCTACCAATGTGGAGTTAGGCAAAATCACCGCCTCCATCATTCTACAAGTAATATTTCTGTTACTGTAAACTAAAATTTAGTTTGCCTTCGGGGAGACCACATCTCATTGCTGATCCAGACTGTGCATGAAAATCAGCTGTCTTAGTCTGCTCAGGTTGCTATAACAAAAAGCCACACGCTGAGTGGCTTACACAATGGACACATATTTCTCACAGTTCTGGGGCCTGACAATTCTAAGGTCAGGGTGCTGGCAGATTCAGTTTGTAGACAGCTGCCTTTCATTGTGTTCTTATGTGGCCCTTCTTGGTATGTACACGTGAAGAGAGAGAGATCTCTCTGTCTTCCTTTTTTTATAAGGACGTTAGTCCCATTATGAGGGTCCAATCTTCATGACTTTACCTAAAGCCTCCAAAGCCCTCACCTCTAAATACCGTCACATTGGGAGTTAGGGCTTGACCCTATGAATTTTGGAGGGACACAAACATTCAGTCCATAACATCAACTAAAACTCCTTTGCTGATATACAGAAAATTATCTTGCTGTTTTTCCTACCTTTGTCCTTTTTCTACACCCCAGTCATACCTGCCTGAACTGTGTCCCTGTTTTCACAATGGAGCCTGATTCCTTAACGTCTGATAATTGCTTCTTAACTGGGAAGGAATAAAACAAATGCCTCTAATTGTTTCTCCTTTCATCCATCCACGTGAAGGGTGGTTTCTTCTAGACTATCTACTCTTCTCCAACCTACTTTACCTACATTGAATGGAAGGAAAGGGGGCTAAAAGCAAAGCTACTTCGTGGGAGTCACATACACCATTCTATACATATTTTTGACCTTCTCCTTTTGGCAGCCCGGTAGGATTGCCCTTGCTGGCTCCCTATGGTTGGGCAGGCCGTGCAATGAAATCTGGCCAGTGAATTGCGAATGTGGAAATGATGTGTGTCACTTCCAGACCAAGCATGTAACTGCCAATTTAAAACCCTTTAGACCTCTCTCTCTGGCATGGTGACCAGCAACATTCAAGATGGTGGCTGTTTTATCAGAATGGGTCTCAGAATAAGGTGACAAGGAGCAGAATCCCCTGCTAAATCAGGATGGACATGGAGCCTGAGTGAAATATAATCCTTTGTTTTAGTAAGTGGCTGAGATTTGGGAGTTGTTTTTTGCAACATAGCCTAGCCTATCTGACTGACACTCACATTTTCTAGGTACTCATTCATTCAACACTAGGCAACTCTTTGTTTAGTGCTCTGTGAAGAGCACTTGGGCTGTCACAGTGAACAAAGCAAAAATCTCTACCCCGGTGAAAATAGAGGATTTGAACATTTAATGTAACGGCCACACCAGACCTGGACTCCTCCAAATACAATGCTGTAGACAGAATGTAACGCATTCAGGCTGAGTGTCTTCAGATGTGTGGTTATCAGTGAAGACAGTAGAGTCCAGGCTGGGAGTACAAGGGCCAGGATTTAAGCGCTAATTTTGCCACTCACCTACTATGTGACTTTGGGCTGACCACATTACCTGTCTGGGCTACTGTTTCCTATAGCCCTTTCCATTTATGCTTAATTCCACTCTCTACCACTCATGCCAATGGTTTTCCAGCCTCTACTTACATGCTTTCAGAAACAGGATGCTCACCACTTCCCAAGGCAGAGTTACATCTCTGAGCACCTATGTCTGCTTGAATGTTTTTTCCTTTGAAGCTCTCAAGCTCCGGAAGCCTGAAAATATAGCAAAGTACATTTTTCGGTGGAACCCCCCAGGCCAGAATTTGCATGTAAATCAATTTTTTTACCGAGTTTCTGTTCTGTACCAAGCACTGTCTTGGACTAGACACTCTGGAAATTAGAGAAGAATACACAATGGCCCTGTGCGTCAAGTTCAGTTAGACAGATAAGACTGGCACCTAGGTACCAGGTGCTAAATTATGGTCAGCGTCAGGGGGAAAGGAAGCTTAGTAGGGGTGAGGGCAATCAAGGAAGGCTTCATGGACGGTGTTAGACTTGCTCCCAGCTTGAAAGGATTGTAGATTCTAGGTAAGTGGAGGAATCAGGAAGAGGCATATCAGACAGGAAGAACAACCTAAGGGAGGAGAGAGAGGGTGAATGTGGAGTATTGTTAAAACAGAATGGAGCCCCACCTGACAGGAGTGGAGAATGGGAGTGACGACCAGCTCTGTGTGGACAATTATTGGGAAAGTCCAGTGATAGCAATTTTGAAAGAGAGAATATCAGCCATCCATACTATCTAGGTCTGTAGTAAAGGCTATCTTCATTTCCCTTTCAATC
The DNA here is from genome assembly GCF_037783145.1 of Equus przewalskii. NCBI lineage: Eukaryota > Metazoa > Chordata > Mammalia > Perissodactyla > Equidae > Equus > Equus przewalskii. Next base: position 59,344,506 of record NC_091845.1, on the reverse strand, counting down.
AAAAAGGCCTCCCATAGTTAAAAAAAGGGTTTTGCCAATCTAGGCCTTTTCCTTTTGTCACAGATTCTTTGTTTGTTTACAGTTCTTATTTAATTAACAATAGCTACGGTATCAATTATATAGATGTACCTCCCTGGACATTCCTTGTGTTGGTGGCAGATATTGCCATATCAGTATAAGTGGGTCAATCGAAGGCTCCTGCAGGGAAGCAGGGTAAGGCTTAAGCTTGTCTTTGGGCTGTAATAAGACGTGTGGAGAAGGGAAATATGCAAAGGAGTACCATTGCCAAATGGTTTCCATTCTTCATGTAAGTGATGGGTTTATTTTGCCTTTCAATGAGAATGGCTTTCCCCAGGGCACATATGGTACATAGATAGTTCAGGCTCATGACACAAACTCTCAAAAAACGCAAGGCATGACAGTGGGGGATATGGATACACACTCAAGCTGCCCTCTTCTGCCTCTCAGCTGACCTCCGTCTCCTCTTTCAAGTTAGTTAGTTTCCAGTCTCCAAGGAAAAGTTCAAGCGCAAACAAAACTCATTAATGTTGTACTTGGTTAAAAAAAGAAGAAGAAGAAAAAGAAGATATGTGAAAAAATAAATGCTGTATTCCAAATGCAAGTTAGTTGGGGAAGATGAGTTATTTCCTGTGGTGTAAGAGGAAGTGGTTAATGAACTTATTGAATCCAAGGCAATCATTTTTGAAATGCCAGGGAGGATGGGGGTAGAATCAGAGACGGAAGAAAAATTAATGTGTTGTTTTCTATAAATGGAAAGGGGGAATTTTGGCTAATTACTTTTTGGAAAATTAAGATTATCATTAAAAATCATACATAGACTTTTCTGTAGATCTTGATAGTTTTCAAAACACATTCAGATCCATTATTTCATTTGATTGCCACAACAACCCTGGGAGGTAGGCAGAGTGGATTTTTGTTTTTAAATCTTCATTTTATGGATGAAAAATTAATATTATGAGAAGTTAAAGGACTCATTCGCAATGATACAGTTAATAAGCAGTAAAATCAGGACTAAAAATTCAGCTCTTCTAACACTGGTCTGGTCAAGTATAGAGGAAAAGCAAAGCCTAGGAGTTAAAAGTGGGTTTGTAAATGCAATCCATTTAAGAGAGGAGGTGTGGCAATGTAATTCAGTGGATAAGGGCTCACTCTAGAGCAGAAGATGCAAATAAAAGCCTGAGGTCATAATCTATAGCAGATGAGCTTGCACAGTTATGCCCCAAACAATATTTACAAAGTTTTTTTCAAGTTTTAACAACATTTTAAAAACGGGACATTTCACAATAAAATCTAGATTTCTGGCCTCTCTTTGAAAATCAGCGTATCTGGTCCCACTGGCCAGTGTTCCCGTGTAGTCACCACCAGCAGGTGCTTAGGAGCAGTTAGCCCTCTTAGATAGAGATGAGCTCTCTAATGTCTTTGCCACAGTCCCCACCACTCTCTATTGTCCCCAGTCCTGAAGACCAAGGATCAGTTATTTCTCATCAGACCTGTGCCATTATTTTTCTCCTACCCATCTGCATCACTCTCTGGATTCTGCAGGCATTTGAATTTGTGTCCCCATGTCTGGAGGCAGCCTCCCAGCTCTATCAATTTCTGACTTTGTGAACACGGACAGATTACTTTCACTCTTAAAGCCTCCCTTTCTATTTCAATTCCATAAAATAGGGATAATAATGGTGGCATTCTAATGAATATTTGAGATTTAAATTTTTTCTTCTTTCAACATTATTCCTTTCTTTGGAAGTTCCCATCTTACGGGGATAAGGAGACCCACAAGTTTTCCAAGGCTTCCTAGCATCTAGGGCACAGGTGAGTGACCCTGGCTGCTCCAAACAAATGTAGATGAGCGAGACTTATATTTGACAGCTGGTGATCCAAAAGAACATACATGAACATGGCTTGTCTTGCAAGAATTACATCAAGTTTCTGGGGATAGCTGTGGCAGATGTGTCAGTGGTACCATTCAAAACCCATCATCAGTATGATGGCAGTGCGAGCTGTGATGTGTGTGCTCAGGATAGGAAGCATCTGGCTTCCCCCATCCTCTGGTATGATGTCAGCCATCATCTCTGGTTGTATAACTTCCAAGCCTGGTTCTCCGGCCTTCCCAGAGAAACTGAGAGCTCCTTAAGATCCTGTAATGCTTGTCTTTTGCCTGTTGGCTCTCAGACCCATTCCTTACTCCTCTCCTGTTCTACTCTGCGTTGCACAAAGTGACCACTGCAAAATACATTTCCCAAGCTCCTGTGTCAGCAGGTTTGTAGGGGCTGAAGTTTATGCATTTTGGGGCCTTCTTTAATAAAAATAATTTAAAATTATAAATACAAAATGGAATATTTATTTTTAATAAGAAAAACAACACAACAAATCTTAAAAATTTGCTTCGAATGAGAAAAAATAGAACAAATGAAAAATAAAAGGCTGAAAAAATAAGATCATATTTTTACTCGTTAACTCTTAAAGGATCTCTCAAACTTTTTTCCTAGAATTTTTGACTTTATGCTGTTTGACTATCTCTTTCTATGACAATCTATAGAAAAAGCAGAAATGTGACTCAGTCTTTTCTCAGAATGCTGATTGGAGTTTACTCTTTTATTATTGAAAATTTAGAAAAGTTTCCATTCTCCACTCATTATTAATGTGGTTATGTAAATTTGGGGGATTGTTGTCAGTTGCGGGCAAGCCTCTATCACACTGCATTTGTAGAAGACTGTAGGACTTTAAGGCAGTTTAAGTATGTTGTGACCAACTGGTTTGTCATCAGTGTCCTCGTATTAAGACATCTGAGATGAATCAGGTGAAATGGCCCAATGAGTGGTCAAGTTTTACTGCAGGCTAATCTGACTCTGGGAAAAACCTTTTTTCGTCTATCTGAATGTCTGATGGGACATTTAAAATTCATTCAAGATGCGGAAAAATTCTTAGGGGCATGGGACAGTCTGCTGTCTACAGGATGTCTGGTTTCTCCAGATTCGGTGTGCTGTGGTACTAGCAACCCTCAATCCTTATGGCAACCACAAGCAGACTTAACTCTACACAGAAATAACCGTGACCCACATACCTATCTCCAATTAGACGCCAACTACATCAACTTCCCCTAGCCAGCCCCTAAATATGCCCCAGGTCACTCTAATGCCACCTAACTCGAGAGGAAATGTGATAGAGGGGATGTCAGAGTACAGAGACAGCACTCATAACCATGAGTTAAAATAGCATCTTTTTCGAATTGTATGTGTATAGCAATGCACGCAAGTTGCTGGGGCCCTCCCGGGGCCTTGTAAAGGGTCTACTTAGAGGCCCTTAAGCCTGGGCCTCGCTCCCTACCCTCTCAATCCACTTCTTTCAACCTGTTGGGCCAAAAAGAGGCATGGGCAAGGGCTCGGAGGGCTCCTGGCCTTTGTTAACACCACCTCTTCCTTTTATCCTTCTAGCCTTAGGGCAGGTAGTGGCTTCCTGCCTGTTTTAATCTCTGTCGCCGTCCCATTCAATTTGTACCTCTTTCAAAACATTTGTGACTAGTCGCTATATTAAATTCATTCTACTGGATCACCTAGAATTGTTTTCCTATCTGGACCCTGATCCATACCCTTTTTCTACTTAAAGCAATATGCTTAGAAATTTTTTCATGTTTCTGAATTTGACCTAAATATTTTATATAGATAGATGCCTATTATCTTAAGTAAACTTTCTGTATGTGGCACCTAGTCGAGTCCACAGGTTAATCTGAGTACCATTATATCCATATGTCTTTTAAAATATTTATGTAATTTCTATTCTATTTATCCATTTATTGAGAGATAGGGAGTATCATTTTTCTCCATAATTGGAAGACACATGGAAGGTGACATATTGTATTAGAAGGAAGCTTTAATTGTAGGTGACCACAATGCAAAATCCTCTAAAAGCACCAGATATAATACACGTAATAGGACCAAATTATAAAAAATTGTATAGAGTAGTATGTGTAAATATTTTAAGCTAAGGAATCTTGTGGGATTAGAACTAGGAACAGAAAATGAAATTTTATTTCACTTGGAAAAGCATGCCTGGGGGAAATAATATATAATTCAGATATATCAGTAGAAGAAAAAACCAGAATCGTGCTGATGCTGAAAGAGGATTAAAGTAGTAGTGACAACACATTTGGCTTTAGCACTGTTCAGATGGTGATGATTTTTTAAGAGCATAAACTAGACTGCAAATTGATGAGAGAACAGCAAATTTGATGTCAGTAGTAGGTGGTAAAAAGAAAAGACAAAATACTACAAATTGCATTGCAGAGGACTAACTAATATGACAATGATGAGATTTTGTACTTTATTTTTGTCTTTTTTTGTATTGGAGACATTTTCATAAATGGGACAGATTATTATAAGGGACACTGAAAACTATTCAAATCCTAGAGTTTGAGAAGGGATCCCAGAAACTATCTGGTTAACCCCTTCATCATACAGATAAAGAAATGATGGAGTAAATAATTCATATCAGGTCATTTAGCCAAACAAGGTTCTCTTCCCCTTAGAAATTTACTTGTGTATCAACTGACAACTCTATAAAGGATGACTGAGGGAAAGCTCATAACTAAACATATGAGTATTTAATGATTATAAATGGTGTAAAACAATACAACATGTTTGCGTGGGTATAAAGAATAATGTAATCATTGAAAATATCTTGTTACAAAGGTAGCTGCCGTGTCTTGTTCTTCATTTTATCCTTAGTGCCTACCTTGTATCTGGCACAGAGAAGCATTAAATAGATGTTGGATATTCATTAGCTGAATCATTGGTTGATGGGTGGATGATTAGATGTCTGGATGAATGGAAGGAACAAGGAAGAAGGGAAGGAGGGTAAGCGGGAAAGAGGGAAAGAAGCAAGGGTAGGTGGGTGAATGGATGGATGAGTGACCTTCCAGGGGGAAATTTAATCCTTTCTCTAATTTCCTGAGGAAGAATTGACCTTGGCAATTCTGGGCCATGCTATTTCGCATCGAACTCAGCAACAAACACAGTTTTTAATAATCCTGAACAACAAGCATTTCATATCAGGTAATATAATAAAGCTAGCCTCATTTTCATGGTCAGTAGCCTTGAAATGGCCAAGAGAGGTGCCCAAGGCTGTCAACAGCATGGATAGTAATTGTTAACCTAAAGTTACGAACAAGATATCACTATCCATCACTAAGTGGAGGGATATCAGACTAGTGAAGAACCTGAATTATAGAACACAATTTTATTGTGCTTAGATACTTACAGGAAATGGAGTAGGCTAATAAAATACTATCTGGAAGAGATCATTGGGGAAAACTCTTCATTAATTGATAAGACTGTGTAATTATCATCTCAATTATAAGTAAACGGATGCCTCCTACAAACTTAAAGATGCTTTTAGACAATTCTCTGGCATAAGAACATTCTCCTGGCACTTCTTTTACACTATTTATTAGATGTGCAAACCTTTTTCTTCACACTATGCAGCTTCTGTCTGAATTTTCACAAATTTAGAGTTAGTGGAATTATTTTGAATTGATGAAGTTTTCCAGGACACTGCTATTATTGGAAACAATAGGCATCCTGTTGAATGGTTAACTAGAGATCTTAGACATGCATTACTTAGAAAAAGTTTCATTTGACCATGCTTTCCTCTGGCAAAGTTTGTCTGTCTCACTGATTAATTGTGTAATTATTAACCTTATACATTTTTTAAACTAATGAACAGAAAACTAAAGGAAAGTCTGCCATTTCTTTCCCTTTTCTTTCTCTCTCTCTCTCTGTGTAGCTGAGTTCAGTCACCATCAGCACTAAATTCCATTCAGAGTTCACAGCCGTCATGATAGCTGGTGCAGTTTTAGGTTAAGCATATTTTATCCATAAATTGCTATATTTGGTTCTCAAGTTATTATTGCAGTTCCTTGGGGTACATTTAAATCCACCTTATTGTAATAGATTATGGAATATAGTGGCTAATGTGTCTAATGTAAAATAAATGACTATAATGATTTATGATGCGACACTTCAATTTTATTGAACATAAGGATCATTGTACTAAAATGGATGGTGTATTGCTGGTTTAGCATAAAATACTGAATAACATATTCAAGAAAATGAATGGCTCGGCCAGTTCATAATATTCTGCCCCTTCAGCTGAGAGGTCTTTAATAAGCAAGAGTGTCATTACACTTGAAAATGTATGTATAGGTAATCCGTTATGTAGAACAATGACAGGGATCTGCTAAGTCCTTATTAAAGAAGGGACTCTTTGGGAGAAAATGCAGAGTTCTTTGGTCTTCCTGAAAGGATGATTTCCACCCAACCACCTGGCAACTATAACAGTGCTTAGCAGAATTGTAAGTGGCCCCCACATTTAAAAATGATCACCTTGAGACTCTCTCCTGACCTACAAGATGGAGGGGAATTTCAGGAAGGTTTTGATTTTTTTTTTCAGCATTGTCCTCAGGCAATGTTCTTAATGTCCTTTTCTCTGTGTGTCCATTCACCAGCCTTTTATTTTAACTCTTGCACTGCCCAGCATGTACAGTAATTCATGCTATGTCTTTCCCCTGAACTCCATGTTTGTGTTTGATTAGTGAATATTAATGCAGATTTAAGAAGACCTGACTTAGCTGTTAATTCTTATTAAATACGATATTAAGGATGGTTTTCAGTGATATATTGGGCCAATTTATTTGTGTTCTCAGGCCTGGGAGATGAAAGGAAATTCTTCCATGATTTAAATTAATGGTGAAATCTATCTTCCAAAAAGTGGGGGACATGAGGACTAGGGAATTGACATGAATGTTTTCTGAACTTCTCATCGTTGTGATCCTGTGATCCTCCCATCACAGCCTAGGGTCCTCCTGGGATACAGTTTGATGACATAGGCAATTCCCACCTTGTGACTGAATCCTCATGGGATTATCTTAATAGCATCCATCTCATCCCTGGGAGGGATAACTAGTTTCTTCCTGTGGAGTGGCCATGCTATTCTCAGGGGTGAGGGAACTTGAGTCATTTGAACCCAACTGCTGCATTATGGGTAGAAATATTATAAACTCTATTATCCATACTCCGCCTCAATACATTCTGAGTTTACACCCATTCTCCATCCCTCAGCCCAGACAAGTTTATCTGACCAACCAAAACTGAGGAGTGGTCAAGTTCCACCCAAGCCCGTGATTGAGAGTCCTTTCCTCACAGGCCTAAGAATTCAGTCCAACATAATGCCATGCATACACGGCAGAAATCTCCTCGATAGCAGATTTCATCACTGCCTGAAAAGACACGGGTCACGATAAGAAAGTAATCTGATTACAAAGTGAATATTATGTGGAGTTAAGAAGTTTTACATTCCAGAACAGAAAAATAATGTTTACAGTGGATTCTGCCCTGTGTGGATTTCAGAACTTTATTTATTCAGGATACACTCTTGGGCCATTTTTTAAATTATTATTGTTTTGAAAAGGTGACATCGCCTGGAACTATTCATTGCAGAAAGTAATTAGAGATATCTTGATATCCTAACTTAATTTTAGAGGTCAAAGGCTTGTTGTATATCAGTCTATTTCTGGAACAGTGTGGATATTTTCTCTGTAATCAGCAACTGAAATTAAAGTGATAAAGACTATCTTTTTGCTAATGAGTATGTTGCTTTTGGATCTCTTGATAACATCAATCTAGGAAAGGCCAAGGCAAGAGGTACTGAGATACCTCTTGCCACAATGTCCCCCAACTTCTATGACCTGCCCACCCCCAGTTCCTAAACTCTAGGACTCTTTTCCACAATAAATTCTGTGCAGTCATCAAAGATTGTCAGAATATTTTCATAAAGAATTTTAGGGCGTTTTCTTTTTTCCTCATTCCTTCACTGTTTTCCCTCAAAATATTGTAGTAAATTAAAATGGTTCATAAGGTCTTACCATTGCCCCATAAGACCTTGTTTTCTCTGCATGATGCTCTCACGCCAGCTTCAGTCTAAATCTCTGTCTGATCACCTTCAGGAACTGATCCACAGTATTATGACTACAGAAAAGAAGCTTACCAGGGCCAAAACTCACAAACAGAAGTTGAGCCGTTGAGGGGCCTTCTTGCTCTGACTCCATTACCAGTTCAGCAACCCCCTGCCCAGTGTTTCCAACATCTTTTCCCTTCTGCCATTTCCTCGTGCTGTGCTACCTCCTTATTCTTGTGTTTGAACTTGTTCATCATGTTGAATATCTACTTTATTTCTTTTAAATTCTTATGTCTTACTTCTAGCACCAACATAATATTTAGAATCCAGCCTTCCATTTATGTGAGTCCGTGGGTAGAATGACTGATGTTAACATAAGTCTCTCAAAAAAGTGCCAAAGGGGCTTTTTCTGAAACCTAGGATTTACATACATATTTTTACCAGTGATATGATTTGGCTTCTTTCCCAGTGAATTCATCCAACTACTTCTTCTTTCGGTCTTGGAGCAGATAGTGAGATCGCAGGTAAAGCCTCAGTGTTCATCACCTAACCCTTCAAAACACTTTGATTTACAGAACAGAGGCTTGTACCTGGGGAATTTTGAGGTATTCACTCAACATTGATATTTAAAAGTGTTTTTTTCTCTATACCCTCCTTCAAATTATAAGCTGTATAAGCCCATCAAAGGAGCTTTGGGTTTCCCTGTGAGAGCACTGTTTTTCCAAGTGTTATGGGGCCTGTGTGGAAATCTGCCTGAATTTAACAGGCAAACCTTTCAGTGCTGGGCATGATAAGCCTGGGACAAGTTTGGAAATCATTGAGGCTGTCAAGGGCAATTATCCCTGAGCTAAACAGGACAAATGACCCATTAGAATTTATGTGTGACACATTTAGACTTTGGGCACTTAATTAAAATGACTTTGGAACGTATGGGGAAAAGCCATGAGCGTTTACTTGCATAGAGCATTACTGTATCTGCTTCCTCCAAGCCAGAGGTAACTGAATATTTGCATTTTATTGACCAAGAAAGTTAAAGCATGTAGAGATAAACTTAAAAGAGACCAAACAAAGCAAAATTTTAAATTGCGCCATCAGCTATTAGAGTTCTTAAATAAATGCAAAGGTACCTTGTTCTTGTGTAGGAGGGCTGGCTCAGTGTTGTAAAGTTTAACTTCTCCCCAGAATGAGCTATGCATTCAATGTGAATGCCTTCCAAACTAAAAAAGATATTTGGGGAATTTGTGGAGGCAGGCTGTTGGAGGAAGGATGCTAACTTGAGTAATGATTCTTAAGTTTATCTGGAAAAATTAAAAGGTGATAATAGTTAAAGGAAAAAAGGTTGTAAAAAGAAACAAAGAAGAGAGGAACTCCTTTCCATATAATAAAATTCGTGATAAGCAATAGCAATCAAAACAGTGTGCTATTGGTACAGGAGTAGCAAAATGAATGGGGGCAGCATTGAGTGTAAGAAGTAATCCCAAATATATAAGAAAAGTCAATTTATGAGGTGGCCGTTCAAATGAATGGTGACAAGATGTACTGTTTAATAAATCTTGGGGAAAAAAATAAAGCAAGTGACCTACTTCCTTCCACAAAAATAAACTTTAGATAAACCATCAAAAGATAACTGATTGTAATGGAAAAAAAAAAAGTTGATATCACAAAATTCTAAAAGAAATTATGGGTGTCTTTTATGCTAAAGAAGTGAGGGACTTGCTAGGAATGGTATGAAATTCAGAAGCTATAAAGTAAAATATTGGTATATTTGACCACAAAACAAAATTAGGCTCTCATCAAAATATGTATTGCAAATATCTTATACAAACTAGTATAGCTTATACAAATGAGACATTGGTCGTACCTATGGGCTGGGGTACCTCAGTGCTCTTCCATATGGCCTCTCTCCAGCAGAGTACCCTGGGCTTAGCCACATAGAGGCTTAGAGCAAAAGCAGAACCCACATGATCTCTGAAGGCCTGGACCTGGCAGTCATACAGTGTCACTTTCACCACATTCTGTTGGTCAAAGCAAGTCACAGGGCCAACTCGGATACAAGATGAAGGGAAACAAACTCACGGTGGGAGGGATGGCATAGCCATACTGCAAAAGGACATATGGGATGGCGGGATTGCTGTGGCCATTTTTGAAATCAATCAACCACAGTCTGACTCTCGGAAAATGTGCCACTTTTAGGCAACAGATGAATTTATCCATTTGTGCCCTACTAGTCATCCTCAACAAAAGTAATATAGGAGCCACTATAATAGTAATCTACTCAATTTAAATCCCCCAATTATTTATCTTATTCAAAATCCTTTCTAATAAGATCTATGACGGTATACGTGGAATGGGAAAGTAGATGCCATCACTTTGGCTGATATATTGTATTTCACCCATTTTGATATAAAATATTTTTCCCATAACTTGGAAAGCTCTCATTTGGAAACTCTTCAGAAAATCCATGCTCTTCTGGATAATAAAGAGTCACCCATTTCTATGCTGGACCTTATGCCCACACTAAGAGGAAGAACAGGAGAAAACACGCGAACTATGGGCCTAAAATGGATTAATATGGTAATAAGACTTAAAAATTAAAGTGAATTTATGATCCCCAAACCCAAGAGAACTGCCAGTTAAATGTGATGAGTTTAACTACAAGTTTATGTCCCTTCTAAAACACGACAGACACCAGTACTTCACTCTTAAATGACAACAATCAAGAACCACGGAGCATATGAGGAAGGCTTCCACTGTAAAATAGACAGCAAAAGAAAATAGAAGAGGAAGCTAATGGAAACAGATAATGAAGGAAATGGAAGAAAATAAGGAAAATTACTGATTTGTAGTCTCAGATAAATGTGAAGATATTGTATGTTAATAGAGAGCAGGAAACTGGAAAAAAGAAATAAGAAAGAGCTCTTGGAAATAAAAACAAAATTGCTAAAGTGAAACAAGATGTTAAATGCAAATTTTCTTGTGGTCTCAGTTTTAGCTACATCCAGGATCAACCAATTCCAGGTTACCTATTTAGTCCACACAAGAGAGGGTGAGATGTTTTACATCTCTTATCATCACCCACCTTAAGCATACAGGAGAGAAGATGAGGAGATTTATGGAGGGAGGCAGCTAGTGAGAATTTCTTAGAGAGAGTTACTGGTGTGTTCTTCATTGCTCATTTCCTCCTGGGGAAAAGAAATGAACTTTTAGAGAAACACTCAAATATGTTGCCTTACATCTCCCTAAAATTCAAGGGAACAGAGTGGTACCTAACTGCCCCACAGTAGAACAAGGAGAAAGGGCTGCAGTGAGAGCATACTGCATCCCACGGGTGGGTGAACAAAGCTTTGTGCTTCCCATGGTCACATATGGAAATTATGGAAAGGAGCAGAAATTGAGTCATCCTGAAATGGACTCTTGGGCAGGCAAGATGTCCCCAGTTGTCTGTTGAGACAATTGTTTAATTGAGACTATTTTTAACACCTGGAAGTGGCCCAAGTTTCTTTCAGAATCAGGAAGAAAATATTCAAAATAATACAGTTGACAGACTAAGGTATTAACAAAATAAATAATTTCCTGATTTCAGCCTTACAAGTCCAACTTTTTTCAACAAATTAGTTACATTTGTGATTTTATCATCCTGTAGCATCTTCTCAGTGAATTTGTAGCTCCTGGGGTCAGCCCCTGGAGTCTTTTTTTGAAACTCTGAAGCAATCTGAAAAGTCACAATTACCATCCTTTTATAGAAATGAAAATACTTGATAGGTAGGCTAAATGAGAATATCCAGAAACTCTCAAAAAATGTAGAGTAAAAAGACAAAGGGATTGCGAAATGAGAGGGGGGAAAAAAGATAAACCCAGAAGGTTTAACATTTGACTATCAGTAATTCCAGAAAGAAAGATGAGAGAAAATGGATGAAAGGAAATTGGAAAAAAAAAAAATGTTTCCAAGATCTGGAGGACGTGAAGTTTCAGACTGAAAGGGCACAACAAATACTTAGGTACAGTGATTGAAAAATCAATATAAATAAAAAGATCCCCACTATGGAACACTACTGGGATATTTCAAAATAACAAATATAAGAAGACTCAGAAAGCATTCAGAAAAGGGAGGGGAAGTCATACTCAAAGTAATTGGAATCAGAAATACATAGACTTTTTAATAGCCACATTAGAAGAGAGAAAAACATCAAAGCAGTGTTTTTTATAATTCTCAGAGGAAAAGGTTTTCAACCTAGAATTCCATACCTGCCTAAACTTTCAATCAAGCGTGAGCATGAAATAAAGATATCTTCAGAGAGGCAAGGTCTCAGAATGTTTGTCTCCCCTGCACGCTCTCCTAGTCTGATCCTTGACATTTGGCTTTAGCCAAATGAGGCCATTAACTCTGAAATAGAAAGGATCCATGAAATAGAGTATCCAACACAGAAAATCAGAAATGTAAAGCAAGATCCAGATGATGGGAAAGGTGAAGTCTCAGATGACAAGGTGTACCACAAGTCTAGAGAGAAAAGAATCCAGATTAGATCAAGAGAGTGAAGTACTCTGGGAAGGAATTCTCCAAAGGGGGGGAAAATAATCGATATATTATCTTGTCTATTTGACTATTGGAAAATAATACTAATAATGGGACATTTAAAAGAAAATTAAGGATAGATAATAATTTAAAAAGAGGGGCTGGCCCCGTGGCCGAGTGGTTGAGTTCGTGCGCTCTGCTTCAGTGGCCTGGGGTTTTGCCCGTTTGGATCCTGGGCGCGGACATGGCACAGCTCGTCAGGCCATGCTGAGGCAGCATCCCACATGCCACAACTAGAAGGACCCACAACTAAAAATACACAACTATGTACCAGGGGGCTTTGGGAGGAAAAGGAAAAATAAAATCTTTAAAATAAATAAATAAATAATTTTAAAAGAGAAGAAATTAGAAACTCATTTGTACAGGAAATGAAAAATAGTCATAATACACTAGTTGGCTATGCAGTAAACAATACCAGTACTTAAAACACTGTTGATTTAACAAAAGCTTTATTAGGAGTCATAAATATTTCTAATACATTATTAAAAGTATACTTTTTTTGAAGAAGAAGAAGATTAGCCCTGAGCTAACTGCTGCCAATCTTCTTCTTTCTGAGGAAGACTGGCCCTGAGCTAACATCTATGCCCATTTTCCTCCACTTTATGTGTGGAGGCACCACAGCATGGCTTGCCAAGGGGTGCCATGTCTGCACCTGGGATCCAAACCTGTGAACCCCGGGCCGCCAAAGCAGAATGTGTGCACTTAACCACTGTGCCACCGGGCCGGCCCCAAAAGTATGCATTTTAAAATGGAGTAAAGAGAATGGTATAAAAGCTAGATCCTCATGTCTCATAAGGGATATCAACATACAAAGTACGAAATTTAGGTCCTGAGAAACATCAACATGAAACACTTGGCAATCTGGAGACCAGAATAAATCACTAAAGGAAATTTAAGGGAAAGAAGTGGAAGTTCAGGGGCATGGGTGGGTAGGGGGAGTTTAATTGTTATATTTCTTTTGTCACTATTTTATTTTTTTTCACTATGTATGTATCTTCCTTTGACAAATTAAAAGGAAACAAAAGAAGGATATCCAACGTGGCTTAATTTGATTCAAGCCAATATTATTTGTTGGTCACCTTTTTTCAAATGAATGTGAGTTGTGAAAGATGTGAAGACAAGACATAACCATGTTCCTTGTCAGGGTTACTTAGGGAGGGCAAAAGAAAGAAAGGAGACTGGAGCAGAGAGGAGCGTGGGCTCTGAGTTCCAACCTCCACCCATGTTGGCTGGCTGACTCAGGGCAACCTCTCTGTGCCTGTTTCCTCATTTGTAATATAGGAATGGTAATAGAACAAGCATATTGTGTAGGTTTGTTGGGAGGACGAAGTGAATGGATGCATATCCAGAGAGCTTCAGTGCCTAGCACATACTGAATGCTCAGTGAACAGCAGTTATTATATTTTAGTCAATAAGACACCTTATGAAATGCTAACTGCAATGTTAGAAAGCCATCCTAAATGCTTAGGAACAAAGCCCATGGGTTTTTAAAAAATAATTCCTTGATAAAAATAATTGTTAGTTCCAGGGCCCTGATTATGAACTGAAAAGCCTTGCAAAAACAATCCACTGTTTGACAGACTTCCCAAGCCCAGCGTGTCAGTGTGTATTTGCTTGGCTTCTGTTTCCAATATTTTGCATGTCAGGCCAGGTTTGGCACTTCATTACCTTCTCTTGGCAACTCTGGTTCCATCAGTGTAGTCACCTCTTCAGGTTTCTGCCACAGCATCACTCCTAACAGCATTCACCCCATCTTCTGGCTGTCAACTGAAAGGCCACCGAGAGTTTACTTCCTGAGAGGACCCTGCTGGAGAGCAGATAACCCAGTCAAATAGCCAGAATCCCACATGTTTACTTTTGGCAGGGACAGACAAGCAAATACTGAGTCTCTGCCTCTGAAGGCCTTATCTGTATGTTTTCTGCTATATTCTTTTCTTAAACGGATTTTTTTGTCCCCTATGTGACCAGGAAACAGACCCAAGGAAAGCACAGTAGACAGTATGAAGCATCCAAATATAGAAATTTTGTTGGAGTATGTAGTAACATAGCCATATATAAACCTTCAAAGTCTAATTAATAAACCATTTATTTGATTATTTAGCCAATAAACAGAGGTTTTAAAAACATGGGAAGTACGCTACGCTCTTAAGAGGAAAATAGGAAATAAAATTATGTATTCCATATGATCTTATCTATGTAAGAAGAAGGAAAAAAAAAGACAACTGGAAGGAAATAAACCAAAATGTTGAGAGGTCGTTCTGGGTTCAGAGATTATGAATAGTTTTATTTCCTTCCTTACTCCTTTTTTGTTTTTATTTAGGAAGTCTATTATTTTCTCATGAGAGAGAAATATATGATTTAGAAATAAGAAGTAATAATCTCAAGATAAATAACACAAATTTAATTCCATAAATACTTGAGTACTTATTATTTTCAAATATCATGTTAGACGTTTTGGACTTCAGTGCACTTTGGTAATGAAGTTTATTTTATTCATTTAGTATTTGGTTTAATGGTATCTTATGATTATCATTTTTCTCAGTAGATTTTAAACTTCTTGCAGGCAAACCAAGTGTTAGACTTCTCTGGAACACCGAGGCCTGGCCCAGTTATTTCCTGATGTCAAGTGCTTGCTAATATCCCAGCTTTGGAGAGGGAGGGAGTGTGATGTTCCTCTCTGCCCAACAACTTAAGATACATGGAACAAATTCACAACAGTGACAGGAACGATTTGGACAAATATGGCCACCTCCCTCATTACCCAGAACTCCACTGAACCACTCCTAAGTTTAGTGCCAATTACCTAAAGGTTAATGTGGCCGAGCAGTACCAGGAGGATTGGGGTTTTTCCAAGAAATGGTCTGTAGCACATTATGTTCATAATGAAAGGATGTTATTAACACTGTACATCTGCTGGCTTGGGAGACCCAGAGTGTCCTGTGGTGCTCCTTTCAGAGTAGTGTCCTCCTCGGTGAGGCTAAAGGGAGGAAATTGAAATGACAAGGAAGTAAATGAAGCTGGGCAGAGGGTGTTCATCCATTCAATAATTATTTGCAAATCACCTTGGATGCAGTGCTGGACAGACCCCTGCCCTCGTGGAAATTACATTCTAATAGGGAGACTCCAATAGATCCCAGTCTGTTGGAATCGGATATGGCTCAAAAATGAGAGTGTGTCAAAAGAGGGAGCTTTGGGGCTGTGTACCAAATCTGAAGAGGCCGGAATTAGAAATGCACTTTTTGTTCTATTTTGTTTTTAGTTTTCAGTCTAGATAGGTCAACTGCTATCACTACCGTCCTGCTCTGCCCCCGCCAAAAAAAGAAAATATTGGAACATGCTCACGATAGCATTGTATGGGAGATCATTCCATGTACCAACAATAATAAAGAATTTATTTTCTAGGAACATGATTCCCCAATTCAGTATCCTAAGCACCACCATTGTAGCTGTTTCAGGGAGCATTTAGTTTTTCATAGAGAAATTACAGCATCTATTTGAAAAGTTCCCTCAATCTGAAGGAAGGCCGAGTCTTGAGGGGCTTTAGCAAGAGTAACATTTGGCCTCATCTCCATTTGCATGCCTGTTCAGTCCACTCCAGACGCTGAGTTTCTTGATGTGACTTGAACAGACCAGGATCATTCCCACCTTAAGGCTTTTGCTTTTATTGTCCTCTCTGCCTGGAATGGTCTTCTGCCAAATATTTACAGGTCTCTCCCTGTCACATTGTCCAGTTCCTTGTTCAGAGGTCATCTCATGACAAAGGCCTTCCCTGACCACCGTGCTGAGATGTCTCCCCTCACCATGCTATATTTTCATTTCAAGTACTTACTATTACCTGAAATTGTAAGACAAATATTTATTTGCTTATTTATTTACCTGGTTTTTTCCCTAGAATGTAACTTCCGTGGGTATAGATCTCTTATTTGTCCTTTTTCCTTCTACATCCCCAGAGCCTAAAAGAGTAAATGCTACAGAGGAGATACTCACTAAATATTTGTTGAGTGAATAAATGAATGAATTGAATTGAATTGAGTTTACCAAGAGAAAATAGTTGAAAGCTCAAGAAAATTAGATCTAAAAATTGTAAGTTACCACAACAGAGAATTAACACTGTATCTTTTACTGAATATAGGCTTCAGAATGAAATCACCACTCTTGAGGACCCCAATACACACACACACACACACACACAGAATTAAGCAAAGGACCAAAACATAAAGGTTTTCTTGGGCCCGTGTGCTACATTTTGGTCATGCAGATGATACAACCCATAATTTTCAAACCTACCCAACTGTGAGTTTCAGCCTCTTTTGCAGCAGGCCTCCCATGGGAAAGGTAGAGATAGCATCTAGAAGCTCTGTTTACCAAGGGAATGCTCTGGTCTGAAGGTCCCGTGGCTATTGCCACACTGTTTATTTTTCACGATTGGAATCTGTGGCGCTATTTGAGGACGGGCTAGTGTCTAAATTGAATGAGTGAAGAGAAACAGAGAGACATTCCCTTTGCCACCTCTGTAGAAAGGTGACTGGGGAATATGTGTACTGAATTACCTGCTGTCAATTATTGATGGCTTTGGCTGGCATCATTTATCCTCTCAAGTTACTTTGACATATGACCAAAAGGCAGCTTCCAGCCTTTTCTTAGTTCTTCACCAACCTCTTATCCATAGGAAAGTTCCTTGGAAAAGACAAACTGAACTCCCCCTTAGAAGCTTCTGTGATTTTCTAGAGGGCTCAGGACAACCTAATTATTCATAAGAGGACGTCATTCATCTATTCATTCATTTAATTTCATCCAGGAAAGTAAGTTTGTACCAATACAGTTGTAGTGGTTGTTAAAATACTGAAATACTTGTGCACCACTTGGGAAACAGCCACTACCCTGTGCCCCCAACACCAGAGTTACCGGGGTTTTCTCATAAGAACCCCTTACCAAACCATCTCAAAGTCACCACTAAAAGGTTATAGCCTGGCACAGCAAGGAGTCTTTGGGAACAGGTCTGTGAGGAAAATAGCTGAAATCCATTCTAAGTAGCAGGGCCCGTGACCTTCCATATGATAAACACTTGAGTATCACCCTGCCTGAGACAGTAACAGCAATGAAACTTTCATTTGAAAGTTCTATATCCGTTACTTCAGAACAAATTTAAGCGCCGCTCAACAGAGATAGAAATCACATAATCTGAAAACATTAAACAGTTTTGAAACATCCTAAAGGAGAAGTCTCCCAGGATCTATTTCCGTTGCCTTTCCCTACCAAAACAAACTTCACACCCTTTGCCTAATTTGAGAGCATTTCCAAAGAAAGGACGTTCTGGTCTTAACATGTACATCCCTGAGCGCGGCAGAATCTCTCTCTCTGTTCCTGTTTTGCCGCCATGGCTGGGATCTGTGAATCAACTGTATTACATTCCCAGGCTCCATAGCATTGCGCTTCCAGAGAAGGTCTGAGGACTGGGTCCAACTAATAATATATATTGCAATGCTTGGCCACCTGTTCATTTTCTGGAAAAAACTTTGTCCTCAGCAGTTTCCACATAACACTGCTTGAATCTTGCATAACTCTGGCCGCCGTTTCTGTGCTGTGATTAGACAATTTCTCAGAAATAATTAATAAGAGCCCCACTGTCGAGATGACCACGAGTTTAAGGCATGCACAAGGTCCTGAGTAGGTTTAAAGGCCCCTGCATGGGCATATGAAAAAGACCTTCAGCTTGCTAACTATTGGTTAGCAACTTGCAAAGCAAGAGAGAACACATGGGGCAAATGTCATTGACATAGACGTGCAGAGACCTGCTGATGTTTTCCTTCCTCTGAGGAAGAGTGAGGAGGGTTGGTACTGATCTCGCTCATTATGCTAGGCTGCTTCCAGAGGATTCTAAAAGGCCAGTGGAAGGAAAGGGGGAACTTCATTGTACTACTGTATTTATCTCATTGCACAGTTTTAGTGATTTTCATTCCTTTAGAGAGCTCCCCTGGTGAGTCGCTTTCATCTCCATGGGATAAAGTTCAATCTCCCAATTACTTGAGTCCTAGATTTAACTACCCCTCCATTCTGAGCCCTGTCTTCTTTAAAATTTCCAGTACCTTCTTTAGTACATGAGTGATGAGCAACCACCATCCAGCTCCCTTTTGTAGAAAAAGGAAATAGAAAGATGTGTTCTTATCAGTCTTCTTGCCTCTGGTTTTGTTTTATGAGCAGGCTGGACGTGTGAATCAATGTGTGGTTCTGACCAAAACAGAACACTACTTAGAAAGCAAAAGGGAACTTTTTTTCTTTTTCACTTAAAATATCTGGCTCCACAAAGCCAGGAAGAAATACTTGGCCTCCCTTCAGCTTTCCTGTCCTTGGCAGTTGACTTGGCTAGACAGGCGCTAAAGAAGAGAGCTTTGATGGGGAGGCTCTGTCTTGGGAAGAAGGGATAAGAAAGAGGTAGGTCAAAGCCTAGAAGGCATTTTGGGGAGAGAGCTCACTTTGGGGAAGCTATCGACAGAGCTTGAAGCAAATGAAAACCAAGCCTCAATTGATTCGGCCAATAATTATGAAGAATCAAACCTAGTGGAATGGCCACTTCATTTGCTGGTTGTCTGAGTGAGTGCAGAATCACTGTCATTAATCACTTAATATCAGAATTACCATCAATCAAATCTTCGGCTGATATTTTCTCTCTAACGTCATAGATGCTGAATCGTGAGCTAAATAGGTATTGCCTTTGCCTCTCAGTATGTTTTCATCTGAAAGGACATGCAGACTGCAGAAATAACTGATTGAACGCTAAACGTTTGGCTCCACGATGCAATCAGTACTGTACCTGAGTGAAGCCAGAGGATGA
Source organism: Equus przewalskii (assembly GCF_037783145.1). Classification (NCBI taxonomy): domain Eukaryota; kingdom Metazoa; phylum Chordata; class Mammalia; order Perissodactyla; family Equidae; genus Equus; species Equus przewalskii. The sequence continues at coordinate 59,325,130 of NC_091845.1, read as the reverse complement.
GTTCTTGGAGACCGCAGCTCTTTTCTTGTTCCTATTTATGCTGTAGCATCTAGGACAGGGTCTGGCACAGAGCAGGGCTGCCATGCCTATCTATGGAATGGTCAACAGCGAGGAATTAGTGCACAGGGTGTCCATAAAGTCTGGAAACATAGGTGAATATGCATGATGTCATCAAGGACCTCTTCCATCTGTGAAAAAGTGAAATAACATTATGTGTGTTTCCAGACATCAAGGGGACCCTGTGCTTTGTGAAATAGTGAGTGGGAAAAGGTCATAGGACTTACTGTCTATTCAGGATGTGGACCAGAGGGAATTTACTACATACTTTCTAGTTATTCGACACACACTTCTAAAAGAACTGAGTTCTGAAGCTCATGGATGAAAGCAAGAGGGCTTTAAAAAGTTACCCTCTACCAAGGGAAGAGGGTGGGGTGAAAGATGAGCATGAATCAATGGCTTCTTCCTGTAGGTGTGGTTGAATCTCCTATTCAGCTTTCAAGTCTTTGTTTAAATCAGTGATTCTGAACTGGGGACAGTTTTGCCCCCTGGGGAATATTTATCAATGTCTAGAGCTATTTTTGGTTGTCACAACTGGGAGGGGCAAGCTATTGGCATCTAGTGGGTAGAGGCCAGGGATGCTGCTAAACACCCTACAACACCTAGGACAGCCCCACAACAGACAATTATGCAACCCAAAATGTCAGTAATGCTGAGGCTTAGAAATCATGGTTTCATGGCTGGTTCAGTGGCATAGTGGTTAAATTTGCACGCCCAGGTTCAGCAAACCTAGGTTCGCCAGTTCAGACCCTGGCCACGGACCTATACACTGCTCATCAAGCCATGATCAGGTCGTGTCCCACACAGAAAAACTAGCAGGAAGTACAACTAGGATATACAGCTATGTATTGAGGCTTTGCGGAGAAAAAAAAAAAAGGAATATTGGCAACAGATGTTAGCTCAGGGCCAATCTGAAAAAAAAGAAAAGAAATCATGGTTTCAATGGACCTTGGGGAAGCTTTCCCTGACATACCTCAGACTATGCTAACTTCCCATAACATCCTCATCGTACTTTGTACTTTCCCTCTATAGTATTTTTAGCACAATTATAATTAAATATATTTGTCTCTTCCATTAAAAACTAAGCCTCATAGAAAAAAGAAATTGTGTATATCTCATTCACCACTGTATCCTAGCACCTATCACAATGCCTGGTACATAGTAGCACCTCAATAAATATTTGTCAAATGAATGAATCAACAAATGACTGTTAGAAAATAAGCAAATAGATACTCAAGTTGTTGAGTAGAGCTGTAGTTTCAGCAGTCATCTCAAGTTTGTCGGCTGGTCTTGGATTTCTCCTCTATTTCAGTTCAAGAAAGTGATGAGTTCATCCATGGTGTGAAGAGAAGGTAGAACTAATACTCAAACTCCTCTATGTGTACACTTTTGATTGATAGACTTACCGTTGTATTTCGGCATTTTAGCTCTTTATCAGTAGAGGAACTTGGATATCAACCATGACAAAAAAAATCTTGGGAACTTGAACCAGGATTGATCTTGGAGCCAAAACTCTTCCTTGGTTCCCATAATACCCATTCAGGTGCACTTTGTCATTCTCTCTTGCAGCTCTGTGACACGGTTCTGGTCAATGGGATAAAAAGGAAACCTGCTAAGATAGAGGTTCTAGAAAAGCCTTTGCTTTCCTCATGAATGTGAGAGGCAAAACAGGCACCAACCTTCTTTCTCCTGTTTGGAACCAACATCAGCCAATGCCTACGTTTGGACTAATTATTCAATGAGAAAAGTAACCCATCTTCGGTTAAGCTGCTGAGGTCAGGTTTTCTGTTATCTGCAGCTGAGCACAGTCCTTCCTGATCATACATTCTTCTGCCTTGGCAGCTAATCTTTCTCTGTGGTCTTTTTAATGATGCAAGGGCAGAAACAGAGATGATAGTTGTTACAGTTTGGCCTTGGCTTAAATCTCATCTAAAGCAAAAGTACATAAAAGAATAGGAGGTTGTAGAGAACATGGCATTGAAAGATGAAGGCGGGAGTCCAGTCTACATTATAGTGAGTCCAACAAAGAGAGATGCCAGAGCTCATGGTTTAAGAAGGGAAAAATCAAATACTCATGATACAACGTGTACCTGGCTGACTTCCCATTTACATTTTGCAGGCCCCCTTTTTTTTTTTTTTTTTTTGGTAGTGAGTGGGTGATTAGAAGATGAGAATTTCAGATGCAAATTTAAAGGCTCTGCATGGAGGGAAAGACCTCAGCATAAAACAGCTACTTTACCAATTTTGTGGATCCAGTCCTCAGAGTACTTCTGCTTCCTTCTACTTTTCTAATTTCTCCACTGCACTGTGAGGATCTTGGAGATGAAGACCAGTCATGTCTCCTTGCTTTTGGTTTCTCTAGTCCCAGCAGAATACCATGCCTGTAGGACATTCTCGGTCAATATTTTCCCAGTTGAACACATAGTTTTCTGCCCTTTGGACTTTAAAGTGCATAATTGTGAAAAGAAGAGACATAATTAAAGTTTGGAGGAGGAGATTAATTTCATATATTTTTCCCTCTTCTCTGTTTTTTAATCTCAAGCAGTAGTGCCTATATTTTGAAGAGAAAAGAAGATGGAGCTCTCAATTAGGGAAAATACTGAAGAAAAAAAAAACCTTTATTCAAGAAAATATTTTGAAAGGAAAATTCCCAAATTATATTCCTCAGAATCCAGTTCTTAAAATAAATAAATTCTTTAGTTTAAACAGTGACTGCCTTTAATATGCCAGTGGGTGCTGTGTCTTTCCAAGAGGCATATTTCTTGCTACTCTTCAAAACCCTATTAACTGCGTAACCCAAAAAGGGTTCTAGGACCGGAAAGAAAAATCATGAAATGACGATTACCCAATCATTTGCTCACTTTTGGCAAAGTTTGAGAACTGCTGTTTTACACCCTAAGCCTTATAATAAGGAAAATAAAAAATCGTATAGGAAGAAGGAGCTAAAAGAACAGAAGACAGTTGGGGCCAGCCCGGTGACACAGCTGTTAAGTGCACACGTTCCGCTTCAGCAGCCCAGGGTTTGCCGGTTTGGACCCGGTGTGGACATGGCACTGTTTGGCAAGCCATGCTGTGGTAGGCGTCCCACATATAAAATAGAGGAAGATGGGCACGGATGTTAGCTCAGGGCCAGTCTTCCTCAGCAAAAAGAGGAGGATTGGCAGCAGATGTTAGCTCAGGGCTAATCTTCCTAAAAAAAAAAAAAAAAAATAGAAGAGGTCAATTCATAAAATAGGATATTCAAGCAGACAGAAAGACACAGAAATCGTGAAAGTTTCAGTTTCATGCCTGCCATGACAGTCTCTAAATGTGTGGCTTAACATGGGGATCAAAGACAGCATGTTGGCAGAAGTTTTAAGCTAAGAATTAGGAGACTGGCAGTATATTCTAGAAACTTCCTCTGACTAACTTGGATCACTCCTCTAAACTGATTGCCTCAGTGGTAATAGGATAATTAAACCCTTCATTTCCTCTTTCACATATTCATATTTGAAATGAGTTAAAAGCTTAAGTTGATGGAGAACTTTTGAGTTATTTCAAGAAGAGTCAAATAATATATTGAAAAGACTTGGTGCTTTGTGAAAAACAGTTATGTTTATTAATATTTGTCTGAGGTCCTGAGAATCTTGGGCAAGTTTTCACATTAACAAATCAAGAACAATTAATTTCTGAGTAATGTTTATGTCAGAGTAACTTGCAAGTTGTTGGGTCAATTAACAAAGAAATGGAATAACTTATCAGAATGCATCTGCCACGCCCTAGTGTGGTATGTATAATGGCGACCATCAAAGTAGTAAATTGAGTCAGGACCGGCCTACTATGCGCATTTCAGAAGTGTTGAGTTTCATATCTGGTGACAAATTTTAAAGTTCAAATAAATAAACGCGTGGTTTTTTCTTTTGACTGAATTTGAAAGCTCTAAGATGGGAAGCCTGAAGCCGTAAACATTTACACAGCTTGGCCAGCTCCTCATTATGTAAATACTTTGTGAAAACAACTTTGGTCCATAAAGCATTAATGCTATTTGATAAAAATCAGTTTTTGTTTGGTGGGTCTTTTGAAGCTAGTGTAACTCCTGGTCATTCTATATGACTATAAAAGCTTTTGGGAATCAAATCCTAATCCCAACATGTTTTTCTTGTTCCTTTAACCTTCTGTATACTTGTGGGAGCGAGAGAGAGGGGAAAGCTTTTAGGGCTTAGGCTTCACTTGTTTGTCCTTCTCCTACATATTCTAGAAATTCTGAAAAGTATTTGGCATGTTTGTGTTTGTAAGTTAAAATATACATTTGTGTTCTCAACCATTTTCTTTCTTTTTCCCTTTATGCTTGTTTGTTTGGTTTACAAACACAGACCATCTTTATACGGGAGAGCAGACGTGCTGAAGTTTGGATTGTCTGACTTACCACCTTGTAAAAAATATCCGGGGGTGTTGATTTGCTCGGTTAGCCCCTGACTCACCCTTCCGAAGAGAAAAAGTGTTCTCAACTCAAACTCAATAGTATTAATACCCCCAGGAGCATAAAAACCAAAACAAACAGAAGTCACCAAAGCTACTTGTCCTGTGTGGTAGGAGTCAAATTTAACCTCTGGAGTATTTTTAGGTCATGAAAAAGATGCCACTGAAGCTGCTGAGCAGAAATTCATAGTACTTCATTTCTCCCCTATGGATATTATGTCCAGTAGTCACCTATTGGCATAGGGTTAAGCTATCTAAAATTCATCAAGGACTAAATTTAAATGGGCTCAGGAAAAGCTTAAAAAGATTTTTCCATATGGCAAAACTGCAGATTGAAGCAAATAAGTATTTGTTTCTCAAAAAGTGGCTGCGTGTGAAATAAGCTATCCGTTAGCTTTTCCCATATAAGGAACATCTCCAAATCTTGTAAGTTTAAAACGACCACTGTTTAGTTAGCCCGTGATTCTGTAAGTCTACAGTTGGGAGTGGGCTCAGATGAGTGAGTTGTCCGATCTGGGCTGAGGTTGACTGATCTCACTTGAGTTCACTCACGCATCTGTGGTCAGCTGCTGGGTTAGCTGTGGACTGTCTGGTCTAGGATGGCCAAGGCAAGGACAGCTAAGGCCTCTCTCTATGTGGTCTCTCAGTCTTATCCTTATCCAGAGAAAACTTCTATACTTTTTCCATTTATTTTTAATTTGTCTATGCCTCTAAATTCCTTTTGTAATTTCTTTAATTTATGTCCTATTAGAACATCCCCAAGGGCAACATTCTCCAGCCTGGTTGCCTAGATTTTCTTGAGACAGGGAGTGGAGAGAAAGCCAAGATTTTTTTCTGACTTATTTTTAATAACTTTTAGGGTTATTATGCTTGTGTCTTTTATGGTCATCCTCCCCAAATGCTTTCAGGAAGGAGCCACAGTCCAAACAAAACTAACTGATTCATTAATTAGATGGTCAAATGATTAAAAATTGATGACTAAATGAATTAGCATTTTTATTGAATTTATTGCCTTTCATTTCTACTTCCCGTTTCCTGTATGTCTCAGAGAAGCTCACCAGGGCCTGGCAATTTTGCCCTTAGAAACTTCATCCTATGACTAACATGGGACAACACTGACAAACTCTGCAGCCACTGCAGAATGCGCCCTAGTTGTCTCTCATCAATTAATCAGGAAGCTTGAAGTGACTGATGGCAGCCTCCCTCAACACAGGATGTTTGGACATAGCTGTTTGGACAAAGCTGTCTGAGGCCCTCTACAAGGCTTGCTGGCATCTGGGAGGGGGACTTGTCCCCAGGGTCAAGGCTTGAAAGCAGCCACTCATCTCTCATGGAACAGTAAATTCAAATGTGTATTTGAGCATCTACCCTGTGCTAGGCCCCAAAAAGAACACTGTGGTGAGCAAAGTTGATGCCAGCTCTGTCCTTGAGAGACTTGAGTCGAGTTGGTAAGAGAATAGTTCATTAGTAATCTTCCAACTAGGTCAATACAAGCGGCAACGAGTGTTCTGAAGAGAGAGCATTGGAAACACAGATTTGAGGACAGGGAAGAAGGTTTAAAATTGTGCTGGTGAAGAATGAAGGAGTGGGTTGATCGGGAAAACAAACCAGATTACCAGATGATAAAACTGATGTCATAAAGCTACTATGAAGTTTCCTCCAGCAGGGCTCAGCTGCCCGGACGCACAGTCAAAGAAAGTAGATAATTGGGTATATCCAAGGCCAGGTTCATGCAAGCTGGATCTGATGAAATTACCAGGGTACAAGGGAGTTTAAAGCATAGACAAGAGAGTTCTGGGGGGCCGGCCTGGTGGTACAGTGGTTAAATTCACATCCTCTGCTTCAGTGGTCCAGGATTCACAGGTTCAGATCCCAGATACAGACCTAGCACTGCTCATCAAGCCACACTGTGGCAGCATCCCACATAAAATAGAGGAAGATAAGCATAGATGTTAGGCAGCGACAATCTTCCTTAACCAAAAAGAGGAGGATTGGCAACAGATGTTAGCTCAGGGCCAGTCTTTCTCACACACACACGCATGTTCGGAAATGATGATATGTGGAATGCAAGCTCAATAATGTAACTGAAAAATGGATGAGGCTTCCCACCCCTAGTGGCAGGCCTGACCAGTGATCTTGAGCCTGTGAAGATCTAAAGAGTGGGCCATCCTGATCTCTGGAGTATCCCATCTGAAGGCAGTCGTTGCCACTCGCCTGAAAACTATGCTTGATAGTGATGTTTTAAGAAACTTACCAATGATAGGTAATGAAGAATATTGTCTTTAGGCACACTTCGATTTTTTTTTTTTTTTTTGCTTTTTCTCCCCAAAGTCCCCCAGTACATAGTTGTATATTCTTCGTTGTGGGTCCTTCTAGTTGTAGGCACACTTAGATTTTTAAATGAAGTTTTCTTTTCTCTATATAATTTATTATTACTTTTCCTAAAGTTCGCTCTGTTCAGACTTATTTTTGTGAACACAGTAGCAAGGGAGTCTAAGGTCACAGCCCAAAAGCAGTGGAAAGGTAAGTAGTGATGGAAATGTCACATTTAGACATTCTGTAAAATCAGCAAAAGGCCTGAAAGCCCATGCTATTTGAATCCACCCAAGTTTCAAGGATTTATATTTTATGAAGAAGGGAATCTCTGTGATGTTGTGAAAAATTAATACAATGACCACTCCAGTCATTCATACACGTTCGTTCATTGCCCACAAGACACATGGCAAATCCCATTGACCAGTACGGGTGTTGCTGTGGGAGACCCTTCTCAGGAAAGTTCTACTTTCCCTGGACTAACTGTCAACTAGTCTACCCCTGTCTTCCCAGAATTCATGCAAGCTCCCTGATTAACACACGTCTCCAATGTGGTTCCAATCTTGTGTGGCCCACTAGATCTGACCGTGATCTTCATGGGCTTCGTGGGCTAAAAGGCCACATTTAGGCAGTCAGTCACCTGACAGCAATATGATCCAACAGATGTCCCAGAGTTTAAATCCTCTAAATCCTGTAGATTTTTAATAAACTTATGTAACCTCTCTGAGCTTCAGTTTCTTCATCTGTGAAATGGGATTGATCAAGTACTGATTTGAAATAGATAAAAGCTAAATCATGTCTGATATATAAAGTATCTTCAATCTTAAGTGTGACTAATTCACTGTAGCAATTTCTGCTAATTTTATGACATCGAGTCTGTCAACTTTAACCATCTTTGGCATTTCACACTTATATAGTACATACAGGTCCCCATGTGTTATCATTCCCAAATAGTTTCCAATTATTCTATTCAATATCTTTCACTCACCTTGGATAAAAAACATAAATTGGCTGTACAGTCTCCAGACCTTATTGTGCATATGTGTACACATGCCACCAAGAAATTCTATTTTTTATTTTTTTTAAAGATTTTATTTTTCCTTTTTCTCCCCAAAGTCCCCTGGTACATAGTTGCGCATTTTTAGTTGTGGGTCCTTCTAGTTATGGCATGTGGGACGCCACCTCAACGTGGCCTGATGAGTGATGCCATGTCCGTGCCCAGGATTCAAACCAACGAAACCCTGGGCCGCTGAAGCAGAGAGCATGAACTTAACCACTCAGCCACGGGGCCAGCCCCAAGAAATTCTATTTAAAAGAACACAATAGAGGCTATCAGTATATCCTATCAATAAATGGTATTTGAGACCGAGTCCCCGAGATACGTAAAGGATGTATATAAATGTACTCCTGTACTAATGTTTTTATATTATCAAATCGTATAAAAATAAATACTTTGAGAGATGATATAAACAATATCTTGAATATTTTAAATTTCATTATACTAAATAAAATTTTATTTTGGGACTCACAAAAGTGTTATTTTCAATAATATTTAGAGTGGGGACAATCTCCTGGCTTGTAAAAGTATGAGCAGATTGTAAAATTGTCAGCTCTGCCCATTTTGTTATTTGCTTCAGCTTTGCAGTTTCTTTGCAGGAATCCTTTAAGCCACTTGGCCTTTGGAGACAGGTTACTGAAATGAAAACTAGGTAATATAATTTGTAGATTATATTAGTAAAGAGTAATACTTTAAAATAAGCTAAAAGTGAACGAACAAGTAGGCATAATAATCTCAAATCCTTTGGGTCGTGAGAATTTGGTATCCCATATGATACAAGACTTGAGGATCAAATGAAAACAGGCAAGCAAATCGCATTTAAATGTTAATGAAGCTTAATGTTTTTCCTTTTTAAATTACAAATAAATATAAATAGAAGTTTTAATTTCTTCCCTAGAATTTTAACATACTAGCGGTTCCCAAACTTGAGTATGCGTCAGAATCAACAGGAAGGCTTGTTAAAATACAGATTATTGGGCGGTGCATTGAGTTCCTGATTCAGTCCCTCTGGGATAGGGCTCAAGAATTTGCATTTCTAACAAGTTCCCCGGTGATGCTGCTGCTGCTGGTCCCAGGACCATACTTTGAGAACCAGTGCAATAGATAAGCTTGAAGACTCCTTGGGTCGTATCCTCTCCCAGACCTTTGATATATATAACACAAGTGTAGTTAAGATCAATGCCATCAATAAGTGATGTTCCCATTATATTCTTGTTTATATTACCTACTCATGTCCTAAATTTCCCTACCATCCACGCCACATCATCCATTGCCCTTCCCCCACAATGAAGGCGGAAAGGGCCCAGAGGACAAGGGAAGGATGGCGCATCCTCCCTATGAAAGCAGCTGACAGTTTGCACTACCTGGTGAATTCATGGCCTCAGCATGTTTCCCCAGGGCGAATTAATTGCTTTGCTTTTCCTTTTCCTTTGCATAAAGCCAGGCAGATTTGTCCCCTGTTTGGACAAGACCTTGTTGCCAGCACTTTCCGAGGACGGCCAGAAAGTGGCTGCTGTATGAGGTTGATAGTGTTGTCAGGAATTCCAGGGTGGAGTATTGTCACTTGAGTTGGGAAATGCTAACTGAGGTCAATTCTAGTTCAGCTTCCTACCTACAGAATTATGGCAGGACGTAAGTTTGGCCTGCGTGAGATGAATAGGTCAGCAGAAATGTATTCTTGTCTTCCTAATAGCAGACATCTCTATTTTTAAGCCTTAAGTCAGAACATATTTTTTCCCCTATTTGAGATCCAACAATTCATGTCCTCAAATGAGGTATTTTAAAATCAAAGGCACAGACAACAAAACCAAGAAAAATTTAAACAACAAAAAAAATTTTTTTTCCAAGCCAAAATTGTGCATGAAAAGTTATTATATGTTTACTATCTGAAATTGAAAGTCATTGTTTTGGTGAACTATTGCTAAATAACAAAACTACCCCAAAATTTAGCGGCTTAAAACATCAACCATTTTATTTCTTTGCTCATGATTCTGCAACATGTGCAGTTCTGGGCAGAACAGCTTGTCTCTGCTCCATGGGGGGTCAACCGGGGCAGGACGATCTACTTCCAAGTTGGCTTCACCCACTTCTATTAACAAGGTGATGCTGGGATCGGGTTTGCCTCTTTGGGTTCTCACCGTATGGCTAGACTGGCTTCTCACAGCAGGTTGGTCTTAGGATATAGGACACACTGTGCAAAAGCAGAAACTACCAGGCCTTCCTAAGGATTAAGCCTGGAAGCAGCTCAGTGTAGCTTCCATCACATTCTGTTGGTTAAGAGGAGTCACAAGGCCAGCCCAAACTCAAGAGGACAGTCTACACAGGGCATGAGCACCAGGAAGTGTGGGTCATTGGGGCCACCAAAGCAACAGGCTACCACAATCACAGTGACTGGATTTTCTACTCCCTACTACTTGAGAGCTCTTTGGGTGCCATACCGCACTCAGGAAGATCAGCGTGAACCAGGGCAGAGTGCCAATCTCAGGATGGACATCAGTGCCTCTCAAAGAGGGAAAAGTGGCTTTGACTTTGTCTGACACAAAATTTTCAGAGTACAAGGACATGCATCTGCTGAACGGGCATCTCTGTTTAACTTCCGGCTGAAACATTCCTCTAGTTACTCTCTCCCCTTATCCTGCTGTCTTGTTTTCCTTCATAGCACTCACCAGTGCCTAACACTTTATTAAGTACTTGTTTACTTGGTTATTGTCTATCTTCCCCCAGTGTAAATGTTAGTTGGATGTATAACTCCAAGGAGAAGGCACTCAGTCTCTTTTGTTCTCTGCTGGATGCCCAGTACCAACAACAGTTCCTGCCACATAGAAGGCTCTACAAAAATATTTATTGAATGAATGAAAATAAAAATGTCATATTTGAGAATATGCCTATAAGGCAGACATGACAACTCCAAACAAAGTTGTTCTGCTGCAGGGCTATGGCTGGGGTTTGTGTCTCCTCTATGAGGCTTGGTCTGCGTGCCTTCTTGTTGAGCATGGTGTGTATCCTCTGCTGGTTCCCATGGTGTCATTGTCTGGAGGTGTCAATGGACATCAATCATGGATTTAGAGGGTTTTCTATGGAGCCTCCAGCTCCTTTATTTGGCCAATTAGGCTTTGTGCTCCTGTTTCCAAATACAGAGGTGGGAGAAACATGAACCTGGCTTATCTAATGCCTTAGTTTTAAGGAACAGCCTTTGGTGCAATGCTATATTATTTCCAATTAAACCTTGATGTCCTCATCCTTGCTAAAACTGGTTAGTGAGTATTAGCTATTCATTCCTAAAAAGAGGCTTAACCAGATAGTTTTTCATTATGTTCTGCCTTTCACTAGGTTATAGGGAAGGGTTTTCTTTTCTTTTCTTTTCTTTCTTCCTTCCTTCCTTTCTTTCTTTCTCTCTCTCTCTTTTTGCTTTCTATCAATCTATATTTTTCCTTCTTTGCTCGTTTTCTGTGGCATCCCCTTAAAAATTTGGTGTTACTGGTTAGAATCCTTGTTTGTGCTTATCCTCCTGTCCGTCTGCCATTTTGATTGTTTATTGATCATGGAAAAACAAATCAGATTTCCTTAACAAATTTTATGTGCTTGCGTCCGATTTGGTTACAAGTCTCCTATAGCTGTCATTTGTGGGCCTCTCATTCGATTGCCCAGTCTATTTCTTAACCTTTAAGGAGTCTATCTGAAACCCACTCATCCTGGCTCTTTACAAAGGAGTCCTCAGTGCTGTGGCTTTCAACCATTTTACCAGCCCACAAGGCATTTGTGTGTTTTCAAACAAGGTTCAGAAATTGTTTTGAAAAAGCGTTTTAAATGTTTCTTTTGGATTGCGTCCTGGTTATTTTCCTCCACGTCTTTTTGTTTTCCCTGTTCCACCCCCCACCTCACCCCTATTCCAATCTCTCCTTCTATTACTAGAGGATGCCGACTCTCCACAGGAGCCTCAGCCCAGTCGGGTTGCAAAAGGAGGGCATCTGGCTGAGAGTGGTCTTCAAAAGCACTAATGTGAATGTTGTTTCTGATTACGATAACGTTCACCTAGTTCTTCAAGCAAGCTAGAGCTGCACATCAGAGTTTTCTAAGGCATTTCAGACCCTGGCCTAGAATTGCTAGAGCAGAATTGTGTGTTTCAAGTCCAAATACGAGACCATTAATGTCTTGTGGAGTTTACACCATGTATGAAAACACCACTCCATGCCACTTACCCAGAAACGGCTTTGAGTGTGTGAATCTGGAATTGTGCATTGCAGTGGTCCAGCTCAGCTCCTGAAAGCAAACTAAGGCAGGGCCATGGGCACAGCAAGGCCTCAACAAAAGAGAGAATGGGAACCCCAATCCCCTTTGGAATCATCCCAGCTTCCTTTCTCTCTCTTTCCATCTGAATCCCCATCTTTTCTGATGTGAATGTGTCCCCTGGCTCTCTAAAACTAGGAGAAGAAAACAATCCCAGATTCTCTTGGGTTTGGCAAAAGCTTTGAAGCCTCTGATAATGGAAGTCTACCAGAAGCTACATTAAAACCATTTGTTATTTATCTTCTCGCCTCACCTTTGGCAAGCAGATCTGTCTTTAGCATTGCTCGTGTCTGTATTTTACAGGTTTAGACAGTCCCAATTTTTAAGGAATTTAATGTTTTCCTTTATTGTCTTTTTCTTTCCCTCCCTTTATCTGGTTCCAGTTCAGTAACTAACTAACTTACTGCTCATTTCTCTCAAAACCAGCCCATTTTATGTCAGCAGGACAAAATTACCAGGCAGCTCTGAACAGGACTGTCTGACTTTACAAACCCTCATCTTCCATGATTTCCTGTATCCGTTTCAGGAGTATATAAACGTCACTCATTACTTTCCGCCTCCCTGTTGGGCTATGTGTGTAATGGGAAGGAATTGGACTGGGAGCTAAAAAGTCTTGAATTCTAGACATGGATCTGCAGTGTATGAACTGTGCTACCTTTGGACATTCACTTACCTTCTTTAAGACTGAGTTTTACTCATCTGTGTAATAGGACTAATCATGACTACTCTGCCTATTATGGAGTCATTGAACAACAAAGTGAGAACCTAAAGCTTTCATCTACTCAGCAAACACGAATTGTGCACCTGTCATACACCAAGTAAGGTGAGGCACTTAGAATACAGAAATAAAGTGGAGGCCCCTCCTGCCCTTTGGAGCTGGTATCATCATCATCAACACGTGATAGCGTGGTGTCCACAGTTTGGCTTTTGGACTCATTCACTCATCAGTGATGATGCAGTTGATATCAGCAGGCAGGAAACCTGGCTCTGAATTCCCACAGTACTTTATTGTCACTCCTGGACAGGAGCTGGTGAATCAATGGAGTCACCATACCATAGAGTCTGCCCCATAGGAGGGTCTCAATGGAAACTTGCTGAAATTAATTTATGAATAAATCATGAACGATGAAATTTTACCCTGGACAATTTAAATTTGCTTCCTGTGCTTGGCAGTGTCAATGGGGATTCCTGTAAAGGTCTTATTTTTCCCCCTGTTTTATCTGATTCCAGTTTTCACTGGAAACTGATTCTCTCTGAACTTGTAAAACTTAACTGTAAGATTGATATTCTCTTGGGGAAAACTACCGCTGAGATTTTTTTCTGTTGCCCCAAATAGATTCAGTAACGTTTGTGGGGAAAAAAGTAGTTGAAACCAAAATTCAAATATTCCTTGCCTCTCTGATAACTCTTAACATTGAAGGTGGCCAATCATGGCTGAGTATTTCCATACTTCTTACCCTTAAATTTCTTCTGTTGTCCCAGTGGTTATGGGGACACCAGAGAGTTGCCAGAGGTAGACACAATGATCTTCAATCCGGTCGCAGCAATAAGCCCAGGCTTCAAGTAGTTCTACACTATCATCTTAAACTATCTGTGGAACTCCAACAGGACCTGAATATATAACTTGGTTTCTAAGGACAAGGAGTTAAGAGGTTTGTGAACCTTGTGAAATAAAATGAAGTATATTATGACTATATGCCCATGCATTTTACTGGGGAGTTTTTTCCCCACTCCCCAGCTTCCCTCAGATTCTCGAAGGGATCCGTGACCCTCCCCATTCCCACCACCAAAAAAAGGTTAGGAATGCTTGATAGAAAGATTCTGGTCCACTTGTAGAATGTAATTTCTTATGACTAACATATTTTCCTTTTCCCAGAACTGCTGTGTAGCAGTAATAAAAATGTAACCCTCCAAACTGCCTGGCGGTAGACTTCAAATTAGACAAGTCTGTCGTGTGACTCATGGAACTTTCTCATGCTTTTGCATTCAATAATCAGGAAAATCCCGTGTAACTTTTTCATGCTTCTGAAGACAGTAATCAGGAAAATCCTTGAGGAGACTGTGGTTTTAAAGGATGCTAAATCAGGTTGTGATCATGTGTACCCTGATAGTATGTTTTTCCTCTCTGGAATTTCCTCTTGGGGGTGGTCTGTTCTTCTCTTTTCCAAAACTTGTATCAACATCCTCTTGGACCCGAAAGTGTAAGCTACTAATTTATTTTATTTTATGTTCTTTTGTACAAAGGAGAAAAAGAACTATCATAAGCCATGGAAAACCGTCTCATGGCACAAGCAAACCAGATTATTATTCCTCACCATGTGTTGTAGAATTGGAAGCTGAACTTGCTGGTCTCCCCTTGATACCTGCCTTTGAGCCACTCAGTGTAAACTGAACTGTGCATCCAGGTTGCCTATTCTGAGCCAAATGTCGCAGTTATTTTGTTTTGCCTTCGTTGGGTTTGATTTATGGATAACAGAGTTGTACATCCTTAGAGAACACGGAGATGCTACTACTTAAAGAAGAGCCTGTGCTTTGCTGCTGCTACTCAACTGTTGAAGGACGAAGGACACTCCCTAGGAGTTCCATGAAGTGGGAGAAGCAGGAGTTTTGAATCAGAGAAATTCATTTGCACTGTCTTTTTTCCATTTCGTTCCAGTACTGCAGAGTGACCATGGGTACACACTCTGGATTCAGGATGTCTGGGTTTGCATCCCAGCTCTATGACTTAGAAGCTGTGCAACTTCGGGCAAGTTATAGGACCACTCTGTGTTTACAGTCCTTGTCTAGAGAACAGAAATGCTAATACTGCTTACCTCACAGGGTTTACAGGAAAATTAAATATTTGCTAAATATTTGCAAAGCTCTTAGAATATCGCCTGACATATACAAAGTGCTACATACGTACTTTTTAAATAAATCTGATTACAGAGGGTAATAGTGGAGTTTGTATGGGACCATCCCACCAATGACCAAGCCTGAGAAGCCGATAACCACCACTGGGCCAGTTGTTATTGTTGGTTTTTTGTGGGTTTTTTTTTTTTTTAATCTTTTCCATCCATCTCTTCTGAGGGCAAGGTTTTCCTTGGCTGGCCTCCCCATGCTCCACTGGCTTTCTGTTCTGAGATAATCTGAAGGAATCCCTATGTTTTAACCCCTTTGTCACACAATGAGGCACTTCAATCAAAGCCACTTAGCCTCTTCGTGACAGGAGTTTCTTTGGCTGGAGGGACTTTTTGTTTGTTTTTTTTGTCTCTGCCCTCCACCTGTGGTTGACTTCCACTCCTAAGCACTGAGCCTGATCCGACCTTTGTATTTTAATTGTCGTTGTTCTACAGGCAGCGTCCCCAAGTCAGTTTTGAGAAGAGCCATTTGTAAGTCACCATGATGTCCGTGATTAAGTATAACCCACTATTGGCAGACTTGAACAAAAAGGAAAACAAGACGTGAATACTTTTCAAAACCTCCTAATTAGCTAAAATAGTTTTAATGTAAGAATCACAAGATTCAGTTTAGTCATGCAAATTGTATCCTAGAGTCTCATGAAATACACTTAGGCCAGAACACAAAGAATTATTTTGTTTTCCTGGTGCTTAAGTCTCTTATTTTTCATGGCATGCGTCTATAATAGACTTAGCTATTATTAATTAGAAAATAATAGCAAACAGAAACTCAGAAAAAGACTCCTTTTAATCCTTACATAGAAAATGCTCAGTATCATTCTTGGAAATTTCCTCTTATTTAAAAAAAAAAAATTCTTTATTTGCAAGTTAGTAGAAAAGAGTTGTAGTAAAGAGTACTGACTGAAAGATCTATTTCTTACTGATATTTATTCTGATCCCATCATTTTAAGCAGAATAAATGGTGTATCTCCAGCAATTTTAGTTATTTCACAGAGCCATTCTGCATTTTTCAAAAAGAAGTATTTGTAGAATTGTAGAGTCTTCTAGCTCAGTTTCTTTATGTTTTGGATGAGAAACTTGAGACCCACATAGCTCATTAATTGCCCCCAGCTAAGTGTGAGCAGAGTACAAAAGCTAATTTTCAAGGAAACTCTAAGAAGAGAATTTGTTTAAAGTTTACATTTTGCCTTTTGACATTTTTTTTGTTTTATTTGTAGTAAATATTCTTAGTGTTTTAAAAATAGTTGAAGAGAAAACTGGTTCGATAATGATTTACGTTAAAGAGAAAATGAAAATGAGACAATGTTATGACAAATGTTGACGAGTAAGAAGAAAGGAAATCAAAATTATTCCTTTCAGTCCATCTACAGGTATCAGCAACTGAGATAGGAAAGCCTAGTGGAGAGAAGCTCACACCAGTATTTCGTGGAAGCAAAACAAGGGATACAAAGTTGGATAGGACACAATTTGAGGACTTTATTGTCCAGTAAGGAGAATAAATAAAGTATATAGAAAACTATAACACAAGGGAAAATGTAAAAATTCTCACTAGAGAAGTACAGCACAATGTTTTAGGGGATCAGAGAAGGGAGCCTGGCTGTTGGGGATGGCTCTACTTAATATCTGTAACTGATGCCTCCCATATGTTTATCCCCAGCTGAACCTTTCACTGCAACTCCTGACTCATCCAGCTGCCAACTAAACATCCCCACCTGGATATCTCACTCCGTATATCCAAAGCCAAAGTCCTAACCTTGCCCCTAAAAACCTGCTCTCCTGCTGTCTCCCCCATCTTGCTTGATGGCAACCATCCTTCCAATTGTTCAGGCCACAGACCTTAGCGTCATCTTTGTCTCCTCGCTTTCTCTCTCACACCACATCTGATCTATGAGGGAATCCTATTGACGCTACCTTCAGAATATATCCAGAATCCGACAGCGTCTCCATTCCTGTCATCCTGGTCCGAGCCACCATGGTTTCTCACCTAGATTCTTTAAGTAGCTTACTAGCTGCTCTCCTCACCTCCACCCTTTTCATACGTTACCACTTCTTCTCAACACAACACAGATCACATCTCATTGTTCATTTTTCAGAATCCTCTACGCTCCCCATCTCTCTCAAAGTCCTACACAATCAGCAGCACCTCTCAGCCTCATCTACTACTCTTTCCTTCCCTGACTTTGCTTCAGCCTTATTGGCCTCCTTGCCGTTCTTACATGGAAGACAGATTCCCATCTCAGGGCCTTTGCACTGACTTTCTCCTTATCTGAAATGCTCTTCTCTGGGATATCCACATAGATTGCTACTTAGGCATCTTCAACTCTTTGCTCAAATGTCACCTTCTTAATAGGGGCTATCCTGACCATTCTATTTAAAATTGAATTCTCCCCCACCAGCACTTCTGATTCTCCTTATAGGCTCTATTTATTTTTTCCAGAGAACTTATCTTTTAACATGCTACATAATTTACATAGCGTCCTTTTCTGTTGTTTTCTTCTGTGATTTATTGTCTACGTCCTGCTAGAATATAAGTTCCTAGAGGGTAGGATCCTTGTCTGTTTTGTTCACTGCTGTGTCCCAAGTGCCTGGCACATAGCGGGCATTTGATAAACATTTGTTGACAAATGAATAAGTAGACTCATGGGGGGATTTGGGTTATTTTGAAAAAAAGGAGATACTGAGTAGTTTTGAACAACCTTGAATCACAGCCCCCTTTGTAAATCTGGTGAATCCTATGTACCTCCTTCCAAAAGGATACGCACATGCAAATTTATGCAAAATTTTGCATTCACTCCCAGGAATCTGGCACATGCCCTGAGATTCATCCATGAACCCAAGATTAAGAACTTGTGTCCTAAGCAGAAGGAACAGTATCAACAAAGGCTCAGAGGTGGGAATAGGTGGCTTGTGTTAGAGGCTCAGCAAGAACCATTTGGCTTGAGTGTGTAACAAAGTAGGAGAGTAATGGAAGATAAATTTGGAATGTATTGTATAGAGCCTAGAATGCCAGAGTAGGGGTTGTTTCTGTTTAATGTGGAAGGTACTTAACCCTATGTTCACCTCTAATTCTGTGAAACTTTGTACAATTTACTTCTATCTTCATTTTTTTAAATAAGTGAAGTTAATAGAATTTCAGAAAGACTCTTACAAGCTCCCTGTTCTGGTAAAAGGTATAAATAAGTCCTTCATCATCATGACAATTAAAATGCGTCCATGCCCCTACTGAAACTATTTTAGTTTATTGACTTCCGTTAGATTTCTGAAAACATGTCTTAGGCGTATCATTCTCCCTGTATCTGATTATTATTGCTATCATTTGATTCAATGGGATCTAAGTTTTCAATTTGATATTGTCTGTCCCGTGCTTTGTTTTGATTAATATCTGGAAGAAGTTTCCCACCACTCAAAGACTCTGAGACCCCTCTGAATGTGGGATACACAAAACGAGAGCTTCTGGGTTCCTAGCTCCTTGCCCAGAATGTCCTCAACCTTAAAGAGGATAAACAGCCACCCATGTTTTCTCTCCCCACAAAGTGAAAAATGTTCCATGTTCAATTACATTGCTGTGTAACAAACCAGCCCAAAACTTAGCGGCATAGAGCAATGATCTATGCTGCTCATAGTTTCTGAGTTAAAAATTTGGACACAGTACAACAGGGATGGCTTATCTCTGCTCCATGATATCTAGAGTCTCAGCTAAAAATACCTGAAGACCAGGAGGGACATGAAGACTGGAGATTGAAACTACAGGGAGGATTACTCACTCGCGTGTGTGACACCTGGGCTAGCATGGCTCAGAGGCTGGGATTGTGGACTAAAGTGTCTCACTTTCCATGTGGTTTGGGCTTTCTCACAACATGGAGCTTTCAGGGTAATCAAATTTTCTCTATGGTAGCTCCAGTGCAGCTGTTCCAATGACCAAGGTGAAAGACGCAGAGCATTTTATGACCTAACTTTGGAAATCACATGGCAACACTTCTGCCATAAACTAGCCACACTGTCGTGCTCCAGTCAAGAAGAGGGAACAGAGACCCCACCTCTCTATGGGAACATGTCAAAAACTAGCGTGGCCATTTTGTTTTAAACACCACACTCTTAGAAACGTAATCATCCTTATTGGAAAGTGTAGGACAGATTACTTACTACTGATTTTTTCCCTATAGCTGTGAAACACAACTGGAGGTATCATGTATTCAGTGCCTGCACAAAAATACAATCAAGTCCTAATTGTGTGCAACAAATGATCATATTAACAGAAACAACCCATGTTTGGAGGGGCTGTAGTATCCATATAGATAGCACTGAGATTCCTAGAAAACTCATGGAACCAGACCTTTGAAAGGGGGGCGTCGAGGGAGTGAGCTGGACAACTAAATAGGAGTCAAATAATTTACAAGATACAATCAAATTACTTATAGCTCATATTTCCTAAACATCTGTCAATCACTCTTTTCAAAAGTTTACCTTTTTGAGGGGAACTTGTTCCTATTAATCTCTCTTAAGAGTTATTGTATTGTCTGCACGTGTTGGGTCTCTGTGAGTGCAAATAAACTCCCTGTGGTACAAAGCGAATGCATGCTTTCAAAGGTCTTGAGTGAGAACATTTCCTAAATATTATCCTCAGTTTTGGAATAGTTTGTGGGCCTCACTTTACCTCATGAGCTAAGCAGATTACTCCCAGAGTGGTAAACATATAGTTAGGCCAAAACTTAGCCATTTTGGCCTTTTCTGCAGCAGAATCCTCAGGATTGTAGCAACAGACAGAATGTCATGAAGAAATTTGGATTGAGAGAGGGGAAGTGGGCCCCTTAGATAGACAGCCTGTCTTGTACTCTCTTTACCCCAGCCAAGAGTTCATGCTCCCTCATTCCCTTCTTGTCAATCTGAAACTGTGAATCTGAAAAGTCTGTCTCCAGCATCTCCTCAGGTTGGAATAACCACCAGGAAAAGCAAAAGACAGACATGCTTATTAGCATTTACTTGAAAATTGGATTTTCAACATTGGCACAGAACATCATTTTGGCAGAAAGCTCGAAGGTATGGTAGCTTTTGAGTAGTCTCCCTTGACACAATGGCATCCATCACACTTTGTCACAAGAATTTTCTTCCCATATTCTGGTTTTTGCCAAGAACTCCTCCCCCTGAAATGGGAAAAGGGAGGCCACGAATGAACACATCTTAACTTACAGGATAGCATTTCTGCTTTTGTGTCTTTGGCGAAGCACCTACCTCATGTCTGAGCACATAGTGGGGCCTCAGTAAATGCTGGTGGAAGTGTATCAGCCCCCAAACCCAGCCAAACTTTGGCTGTACTGGATTTCATAGGAGAATTTCAGAAGCATCAAAGGAATATTGAAGTGGCCAGGCTGGAAAGGTGATTTCCCAACACTGGGTCTTGCCTTGGGGTTTGCAGTCCATCAAGTTTTAAGTGTTCCTCTGTGAAATGAGAAAATATTAGGAAATCTTTTTGTCAACCTAAATTTGTTATAAACCTAAATTTCTTCAAGCTAAAAGACTTCCCTTTATTTTGAGAGTGTCCTTCTGACCTTTTTCGGGGGGTGGTGGAGGGCGGCATAAAAATCTTTCCTTTTATGAAATGTGATGGCAATAAATAAAGTTGTTTTTCTCTTTGAATGTCCTTCCTTGGAAAATGAAAAGTTGGCAAGCTAGAGCACACCCCAAATTTGTTTATTGGTTTGATCTTTTAATCATTCCATGCAATGTGAAGATCTGAGAGCTTGTAGGCCAGGCAATGGAGAAATTTTCTCTTGCATTTTAGAGAAACTAAAGAATTCCCTAAACAGGACAATAGGCAACAAAGTTAGTAACCAGCTACACTACCTCATTTGAGAAAATATTTAGGAAGCCAGCCTCGTGGCCGAGTGGTTAAGTTTGCTTTCTCTGCTTGGGCTGCCCAGGGTTTGTAGGGTCAGATCCTGGGTGCAGACCTAGCACCACTCATCAAACGATGCTGTGGCAGCATCCCACGTAGAAAAGCTAGGATGACTTACAACTAGGATGGACAACTATGTACTGGGGCCTTGGGCAGTGAAAAGTGAAGAAGATTGGCAATAGACATTAGCTCAGGGCCAGTCTTCCTCACACACACAAAAATATTCAGTATTTATCATTCATACAGGCCATAATTAATATGTATATTATGTATACAGTACTTATACACAAGCAGAGAAGTTCAAAGATGCTCATTGTAGTACATTATTCAGACACACACACACTTTCTTTCATTTAGCTAAAGACTAAAAATATATCTACATATAAACGCAGGAGGTGGCAATCGGTGTACAAGGAATTGCACGTGTTTTCATGGAAAACCCATGTCCTCACAAGGTATTGCTGGTCCTGCTGCCTGAACTGCTGACAAACAGACCTGGTCTTGATAGATGAGTTCATTATCCCTTTCTAATTGCAAGCACTTTTCCAGGTGTGTTTGTTACATTTTCACTGAAATCTGCCTGATGTTACGTGGCACTAGCCCTGGGGCCAGCCAGTGGGATCCGTTGCTCCTTTTCTATTGCTAGCTTCTATTTTTCACCTGTAAATTCTCATGGATCATCTGGACCCCTCTGAGTAATTCCCCACTGCAGAATCGACTGTTCACATGCCCCGCTGTGGGAATACAGGTAAGGGAGCTGAGCTACATCATGGTTATGTGCTCTTGAAAAAGCCCTACTTGTATATTTTTTAATTACATATTTAAAATACTGGGTCATTTTATGACTGGATGTGTGAAATCTCCAATTTTAATTGTTTTCAACTGGGCAGGGGAATAGGTTGAGAACATAGTTTTATTATTAAACTACATAGCAGTTTTTCTTGCTTATTCTGATTTTGATAAGCACCTAGATGGTGATCTCAGAAAACTGGAAAACAGGGTAGAGAGTGACAGTCCTGAGAATACATTTTCATTAACTCTACAATAAATCAGTATTTTTGAGCAGTTATTTTGTATGAGACATTTTTAGGCATCAGGCATATGAGAAGGAATCAGCGACTAATTCTGCCCAGAGGAAGCCCACATTCTACTAAAATAGAAAAACCGTCATCCATTCTACAGATACTCATCAAATGCCCGCTAGGTGCCAGGCACTGTTCTAGGGATCTGGGCGTGCGACCGGAACAAACAAGGGGCTGATCTGCACGGTGCTTACAGTCTATGGGTAACTCAAGGGAAAACCAGAACGTGGGTGCTCTCGTTCCTGTCCACTGGCGAAAGAAGATCTGGCAGTATTTGCTAAAATGTAAAATGTGTGCCCATTCCAGTGATTCTGCTTCTTTGTATGTATTTTAAGAAATGCTATCACCTTGACATATAAGCAATCAAGTTCAAAGATGTTCACTTCCACATAATAAATTGGAAACAGCCTAAATGTTCATCTTTTAGTAGGGGAACTAAGTGAAAATGCACAGAGCGAAACAAAACACACACACACACACACTTGCTCTAGATAGATAGATATAGATATATGTATGTATATACATAATACATACATATAACTCATGTACTCAAAAACATACATAAAAGAATACTGTACTTTTTCTAAGATTTATGTACAGAGATAAGTGTGGTAAATACAAGCCATACTTCCAGGGAGAAAAACAGGTTTTGGGGAGGGGTGATTAAAGGGACGCTTTAGCTTTATCTATGTTCTTTTTAAGTAAGGAGATTATATTCATGAAATACTTTATAATTACAATTAATTAATAAAAATTAATCACCAAAATACAGTAGCATAAAAATCAGTGTATAGTAAATGTATGTACTCAAAGATATGGACTTTCCACAGGGGAGTAATGGGTACTGTAGGGCAGTAAGGTGCTTACAGAAGTACCTGAAGGCAGAGTGAGGAACCAGGGAAATATAAATTGGGCCTTAACATACAAGTAGGAGTTTTCTGGCTTAACTAGGATGGGAAGTGAGTGGAGGAACAGGGCAGGCAAAAGGTCTAGCTTAAGCACAAAAGAAGTGTGAGTTTTGGGAGACTATTGATAATCCCATTGGACTCAAATGCAGCTTGTGTGCCTGAGAGGTGTGGCATGTGCAAAGCAGGGACAGTAGTTGGAGATGAGACTGGAAAAGCAGGCAGAGGCCAAATCCAGAAGAACCTCAAGTAACATGCTGAGGAGCTAGGAGTGTATTGTGAAGGCACTTATGTTAATTTCCTGTGGCTGCCATAACAAAGTACTAGAAACTCAGCAGCTTAAAACAACAGAAATCTATTCTCTCAGAGTTCTGGAGGCCAGAAGTCCAAAATGCAGCAGGGCTGTGCTCCCTCCAGGGCTCTAGGGAAGAATCCTTCCTCACCTCTCCCAGCTTTTGAGGGCCCCATGCATTTCCTGGCTTGTATAATTCCAATCTCTGTCTCCATCTTCACATGACCTCTCCTCTCCTCTCCCTGTCTCTCCCCTGTGTTTCTCTTATAAGGACAGTAGTCATTGGATTTAGGGCCCTCTGGATAATCCAGGATGATTTCATCTAGAGATCCTTAATTTAATTACGTCTGTAAAGACCCTTTTTCCAAACAAGGTCACATTTACAGGTTCTCAGGGTTAGGATGTGGACGTAATTTTATGGTGGGGAGACAAGAGGCACCATCAACCCACTATTGTATTGTGCAGATAGGGTAAATCTGAAATCATAAACAGAGAACCCATATTATCATATCTGATTTCTTGGAAGGTGGTGCTGGCAAGTCAAGCTTGAGAGTTTCTCAAGGACTGAAGATGTTTTTTGGTCATTGTTAAGAGTAAAGCACTTGCCATGGTTTCTGACATACTGCTAATTATAATAAATAATGAATAAATTGGCAAGCAAGCCAGTAAAGAAAAGATTGTAAACATTCCAAGATGTGAAGAACACTTGTCCTGTGGGAGGTGCTCATTCAGTGTTTTCAAACAAATGTTGGTCCTGAAGCAAAAATTATTCTTGCATATAGGTGTTCCTTATTAGGCCACTCAAAAATACACAAAGCCAGTGAAGTCTTACTGTGCAAACATAAAGTTAATTCATTCAACAAATGATGATTAAGCTTTAATAATGGCTGTGTAGATAAAGGGTGAAAATGTTCCCAGCTCTCATGAGCTAACAATCAAAACATAAACGATATGTAAACCAGAAAACAGCAGGACAATAAATGCAAAAATAAAATAAAATATGATGGTGTGAAAGCAAGAATATTATGAAAGGCATTTGCGATTGGGTGGTCAGAGAAGGCCTTGCTAAGGAGGTGACATTTGATGTGGAAGCCTGGGAGAATCTGGGTGAAGGGCATTTTGGGCTCACAGCTGCTGTCAGTAACTTGAGGAAGAAGCCTGGCCTCTTGGAGGGACAGTGAGAATGGGGAAAAGAGAGCGATGAAGCCCAAGAAGCATCTAGGGGTCACATCATTTAAGGCCTCGCAGGCAATGATAAAAAGTATGAATTTTATTTAATTAATTTATTTATTTTCTGAGGAAGATTTGCCCTGAACTAACATTCATGCCGATCTTCATCTATTTTGGGTGTGGGTTGCCGCCACAGCATGGCCACCGATGAGTGGTGTAGCTCTGTGCCCAGAAATCGAACCTTAGCCACTGAAGCAGAGAGCACCAAACTTAACCACTAGGCCATGGGGCCAGCCCCGAAAGTATAGATTTTAAATACAAACAGAAACCGTTGGAGGATTTTAAACAGGAGCATGACATGCTGTGATTTCCATTTAAATAATGGTTTCTTAACCTTGGCACTATTGACATTTTGGTCCAGATAATTCTTTGTTTTGGGGGCTGTCTCGTACATAATGAGAGGTTTAGTCACATCCCTGGCTTCTACACACTAGATGCCAGCAGAACCCACTCTCCCCAGTTGTGACAACCAAAAATATCTCCAGACATTGCCAAATGTCCCCTGGGGGACAAAATCACCTCCAGATAAGAACCATTGATTTAAACAAATCACTCTCTGGCTACTGTGAGGAGAATTAAATAGATTTGTAATGTGCGTTGGAGGTAGAATCATAGGATTTACTGATGGATTAGAAGAGTGGATGTAAGAGAAAGAGAAGAATCAAAGATTTGTGGCCTGAGTGATTTGGTGAATAGTGGCATCTTTTACTGATATGAAGAAGAATGATGGATAAGCAAGGTTGTGTGGAGTGGTACAGAGTGGGAAAGAAAGTCATGTGTTCTGATTTAGATGTGTTTCTTTGAAATATCTATTAGACATCCAAGGGAGAAAAGAAGTCAAGTAAGCTGTTAGATATGGAAGTCTAGGGTTCAGGATAGAAGTCAGGCTAGAGGTATAATTTTTGGAGTCTTTGGCATGTAGATGGTTTTTAATGTGATAGTCAAGATGAGATTTCTGAAGGAGGGAGGGCCAAGACAGGATGAGAGGAGAGAGAATAGGAGTAGAGTAGAGAAGGTGTCCCAGGACTGAGCTTAAGGTTCTTTCAGAAGAGAAGCCAACGTGAGAAATCAAGAAAGAGGCCCAGTGAATAAGGAAGGTCCAGAAAAACAATGAAGGACATTGAAAGGCACATGAAACACCTTACACTTTCAAGATGTTGCCTTTGGTTGAGCTAGAAAGACAAGGAATGATAAGGAATTCCCAGAAGTTAGAATAAAAACTCGTATTAGTGTTGAGAGATCCTAAATGTTTCTTCTCCTCTGATCATTTTTAGCTATGGAGTCTGGTCTCTAGGCCAGTTGCCCAATGTTCTAAAGCACTTAAAGAACTGATTGCTTCATAGTCTTAAGATCTGCATTTTGGGGTATCCTTCTCTTCTGGTAATTGAAAGGGGATTGCAGACTCCCTTCTACTACCATAGCAGGGGATGGACCACAACCTCTTACAGTCCCTTCTAACTTTGTGAGTCAATGCTAACACCCATCAGTGACTCAAACCATGTCCAGATAGAGAAGCAAGTTTTCTTTGTCTTGGTTTGATGTCCCACACCAGGCAGGAAAAGAATGAGCCAGAAATCAGAGTAGCTCACAGATGAGGAGCCAGCACGATACCTGGCTGGATAGAGTACATGGTTGGGAAACCATCATATATTAAATTACTTTAAAAAAAAAAAAAAAGCTCATGATTACATTAAATCCTCAGATATGTTTTGATATTTCAAGCTTCCGGCAAACAAAGTCAAGTACAAATTGAAATTCTACTAAGCCTGTAGAGGCCCAAGCAGAGGCATGGGCAAGGTGAATGGTCAGAGTAGGAACATAGGAACAGAGGTGAACATAGCTGGATGTGGAAGCCAGGGACTGGGGTCAGCATCTAGGGAGCACAGTCAGGCATAAAGATGTGTTCACATGTTACGCTCAGACCATGCACGAGGAAACAGTGGGAAATAGGAAACAAGGTTTGAGGATTGGGAACAGATGAGCATGTCCCAGGACCACTTGTCCCAGGACAGGACTTTGCATCAGGTAAGTTCCCAGCGAGAAACAGGCTGGCTAGTTGAGGAGAATCTAAAAGTGTAGATAGGATTAAGGGAGATCAACAAAAGATGAAGTAGTATCCTGGTACTAGCAACAGCAGGGCTCTATTATCGTGCCCAGACCTGAAGGATGAGAGGGAGAAACAGTTACCAGATTATGGAGAGGGCGGGAGAGGTCTACCCAGCAGCAGCTGGTGTCTTTGTAATAGCACACAGCCATCCTGCTGCCCCCGACTGGGAGGGAGCTGGGGCAGTAAGCGTCTGAACCCCAGTCTCCTTTTCCCTGCCGATCCATCTCCATGCAGAAGCCAAAGTACACGTTAGCCTCCTGGGACAGGAAGAAGAGTGGAGAGTAGATCTGGAAAGTAATGGAAGACATCCCCCACAGACTCCCTCTGGCATGCATGAGTTCAGCCTAACAGTATGTTCTGCTCTTTCCAGAGAACAAGGTGTCTTTCTTCAGGTGTTACTGATTTGAGCAAAATTTAGCTACACTGAGCAGTTCTAACCTTGACTTTGCCTAGGAAAGAACCACATCCAGAAAAACTCCACAGGGAAGACGCTAAGATTATTTTATGTCTCTTCTTTTTTCCTCGGTATCTTGTCTGAAAACCACTACCTTTTATTTAGTGCAGGAAGCACTGATTATCTTCCAGGCTAAAAATAGCCTTTACTGAAAACTTAAAGCAGAGAAAAATAAACCAGGTTGTCAAAAAACAATGAAAAATCATTACTTTGAGGTACTAGGCACCAAAACTGTTACAGGATAACTGCCAGGAAGAAAATAAAGCCTGGAAAATTATCCTCCATCAGCATATTCTATCTCTGAAAAATCATTAGCTTCAAACAAGGCAATAAATATGGGACCCTATGCATAGTAGGTGAGCCAAGCCTTCCCAATGAAAGCGATGTATTTCTACCACCATGTTGCTGGAGCTGAATTACCTCATAATGATGATCTATTTGATGTCTAGAGAACCATGGGTGTTGTAGGCAACATCACAGCCATCAATCCTCAACTGTGAGTTTCCCGTTTTAGGTGGTGGTGGTGTTTTAACACCAAGGGTTACCACCTTACTAAGTTGCTCAGCAATAATACAATGATTGTTGAATCAGGCAAGGTGATTTGGTTTTTTTGGGTCCTTTGGCTCTTATGATTAATTCTTGGGATTGAAGTACCATTTTACACTTTTGACAGATAAAGGAACTAAATGGGGCCATTACATATCAGTTAAATAATGAGTACATTTGTTTGAAGAAAACTTGGATCCTTTGGGGGCCCGTATTTTATCTATCAGTTAATGGATGACCATCACCTACTGGGTGAGAGAATCTGCCCTTTACCGCCAAATTCTCTGACTTTGCATAAACATATAGATGTATGCATAAATATGTAGATGTATGCATAAACATATAGATGTATGCTGGGGCACATGTACCATGATCAAAATTGAGGTTCTGTTTGTGATCGGCTAAAATCATTTAGCTATACTGTTTTTTGAGTAAAACTGATGAAAAGCATGGACCCCAAAGTCAGACTCCCAGGAATCAAGTTTCTACCAACCATTTACTAGCTATATGGCCTTGAGGGACATTACTGAACCTCACCGTGGTTCAATTTCCCCATCTCTGAACTGGGGCTGAGTTTACATCCACCTCTCCAGGATTAATGAAGAGTAAATGAGTTAATCCATGTAAAGCGCTTAAAATCACGCCAGACTCATAAGGAGTACTCTGTAAATGTTAGCTCTTAGAGTAGTATTGCAGATCTAATGTACCACACAGTTTATTAAGCTAACCTCAAAGATGAGCTATTACTATTTACCTGTATAGAATCAGCCACATAAAATGGTCTTTTTCTCACTCCTCTCTGGATATCTCACCATTTCCCTACCCATCACAATATTCCCTGCCTACCTCCTTGTAAGCCCATATCAACCAACCAGAAAAGAGCCAAAGTATAGCACGTCATAGGGATTCCATTCATGTTTGTGAGATACATGTGGTCCAATAGGAGACAATTACAATTTGTCTCAAAATGTTATCTTTTCTTAGAGTAGAGAACACTGGAAGAAAAAGAAATTTTTGTCTCTGTGAATAATTGCCAGTCCTTCTGGCCCCAGATTCAACCATGCCTCTGTGTCACCTTGTAATCCGTGCCTTACACTACAGCTGAAGTCCTCCTGGGAGGGTCAAACAATATACATGCTGTTCCTAAGTAATAGATGTTTTTATTTGGAAACAGGCTTTTGCTGACAGATGGGTAAAAATGCACCTACGTATACAATTCCCTATCATCTTGACAGCTGGGGATAGCCAGGAAACCACACTGTTCCTTTTCATTTGGCATTAATGGACACCTGATTATTCTCCCCAGGTCTACCTGTTTTTGATGGTATCAGGCTGTCCCAAGGATTGTTTGGCTCATTGCGTCCATTTGGGTTTCCCACACCCCTGGTGGAAGCAATTCCAACACAAATAGTGAAGACGTGCAAATCTGAACTTCCTTTTCCTTCTGGAGGAAATGAGAACTACCAGGGTGTCCTTAGTTAGACGTCGGTCCCATTTTCAACCCCTCATGGCCCCCAGAGCCTACCCAGTACACCATGTGTAAAACATGGTCTTGGTGGGACCTGGGTGGGCTCATTTCACAATAATGAAAAATGCCTTGTTTTTCTTCTGTGTAATCTTCTTTCAATGCATTATGTTAGTTCATTTTTTTTTCAGTGTTGCTTAAGAAATACTGAGTAAGTGATTAATAACCCATGTTGGTTTTGCTTTTGCTTTCACTGGCTTGTAGAGAAATAATGTGACCTACAGATGTTTGGACAAATCGTACACTGTGTTAATGACAGATTCCGCTCAGACATGCCCCACGCAATGAAGCTTATCAGCACTAAAAGAACAGATATTATTGAACTCTGTCTAATGTCCTTTCTTTGCTCTTCTTGTTAGACTCAATACCGACCATATTGAAAAGAGGACTGAACAGAGCAGTGCTCTAAGCTGTGTATTGCTTTTGTCCCCTGCAAGGCAAACAGAGAGGAATGTGCAGAGAGGCATATCTGGGGGTCATATAAACAGTCCTAACAGAATAGGAGCCTTCCCAGGTGCTAGACATGGCACTGTGGAGGGCAGATATTTCTTTATATAAATTGCCTTTTTATTTTTACTTGAAGTATGGTAATAGGAAATAGGGTTTCTTAAGCAGATAAAAATTACCAGCCAGAGTTAATTAAGTCATCTTTTATAGTATGTAGTTTCATTTAAAATAGGTGATTAATGATAACTGAAAATCTCTGGGCTGGTTTATAGAAAGGTTTAGTGGGATCGTAGAATAAAGGAAAGGGAGGAGACGTAATTTCCAAATTGAGTCATGTTCCCCAGATCAGAAAATTCGAACAAGGCTGGAGTTACCCATGAGAGCAACATGCTGAAAATTCAGAAGCTGCATTTTAGAGCTAGCAGGGAGCTTTGAGTCACTTAATCCAACAAACCCATTTTACAAATGGGGAAAATGAGGCCCAGAGGAGTCAGTCACACGACCAAGGTCATGTGGTTTATCAGTAGCCGAGCAACAGCCAGAACGTATTTTTTCACCTGAGAGTCTTGTATTTTTCCCACATTGTTGCCCACCACCTCTTCCAACTCCCAATTTTTTATAATCAGAAATATTCATTAAGCATAGTAGACATAGGCACTCAAGTGTGGCAATTTCAATGAGAAAATAGAACGTGAAAGTTCATCACGTCAGCCATCAAAGTTATGTTTTTCATCTGCAGAAGAGAGACAGCTGCAAAGCATTTGAACTTAACAATGACAATTAAAATGAACCTTATTTGAAGTTGCAAAATCACCACATTGTATTAGCACAAGACATCGGCATGCCTGCGTGAGGGCACTTTGCAGATGGCTTACAGAGACTTAGTTTATGTAGGCACTTTAGGGAACAGATGGAACCCGTGGCATCCCATGGTAAATGTGAATTTATAGCACCACCATCACAAGCCAGAGTGGCTCCCTTCTACCTGAGGGAGCAGCTAAAATGATGCGATGCCTTTCACCTGGGAGTCATTGGCATAGGCGTTCCTAAAGGAAATTTTGTCCCCAGTGGTACCATTGCTTCATCCTGTACCCCTGCAATGACCATTAATGGGTGTTTGATGTCAATGAAAGATCCATTTTATTTAAACTTTATACAGGAAAAATAAGCATCAACCAGAAAGCCAGAAGTTTAAGAGAGAAACCCACATTAGTCTAAATGTTCTCTGCTATCATCATAAATCCAACAGAGTTTTTATTTTTCCTCCAACTTTTGTGTTTAGTATGTATGGTACCTACCCCTCCCCTGATTTATCTACCCTTAAATGTTTTAAGCGGCTGAGATTAGAGAATTAAAGGAAAATACACATAAAGCTGAACGTCATGAAGACTCTGCTAATAGGTAACTTCAAGGTCTTTAGTCTGTAAAATACTGATAAGAATGTGTGTCTTGGTTCCTCATAGGGTAGCATTTCAGCATCTCATAAAGAAGCTATCAGAGAAGATAGCCACTTGGGAGAAAAAAAAATCCACACATAATATCAAACAAAAAGGATCAATGAGATGAATGCCAAAGCTAATGTTGCAAATGTAGACTGTCCCCTGCATGATGGTGTCTTCCCTAATTATTTAAGACCGCTTGTAAAATTGATTTTATGTAAACACAACGACACTCAGCAACAGCCAGCTCCTTACCGGCAACATAAGTTGTTGGGGATTTATTGACCTGTCGTTCACATGTGTTACTTTACTATCACTTAATGGTCTGTTTAGATAGTCTTGGTGTGTGCAAACTCCCCGCCATCAGCTCCAGGCGCCATACTTTGACAGGTAGCTGCCACAGAGATAAAATAAGGTACCCCATGCCAGAGCATCCAGGGGCACAGAAACATTCTTTATCTTCTAATCAAATGAAGGGTTTTCCTCAGGAGCTCAAGTGGGAAGTGAGGTAACTCTATCTTTCTACTTTCTACTATTTCTTTTTCCTTTCTTTCTTTTCTTTTTTTTTTTTGGTGAGGATGATTGCCCTGAGCAAACATCTGTTACCAATCTTACTCTTTTTGCTTGAGGAAGACTGTCCCTGAGCTCATATCTGTGCCAATCTTCCTCTACTCTTTGTATCTGTGATGCCGCCATAGCATGGCTTGATGAGCGGTAGGTAGGTCCATGCCCAGGATCAAACCCATGAGCCTTGGGCCACCGAAGCAGAGTGCGTGAACTTAACCACACCACCGCCTGGCTGGCCCCTACTATTTCTTGAACATGGAAAGCATAGAAAAATGCTAGACTCAGACCTAGCTTTAGGTTCTAGTTTCAACCCTTACTGGTGATGTGATCTTGGGTATATCAGATCACATCTCAGGGCCTCAGGCTGCTCAGCTGTAAGACGGAAAAAATTCCATACCTGCCTGGTTCCTGAATGTCTTGGGAAAATTTCAGGACAAAATGCGTATAACGTGTTATGCAAACACGTGACCAAACACACACACACACACACACACACACACACACAAGAACTCTCTCTCTCTCTCTGTCTGACTCTCTCAATTCAAGTTGTTAGCAAACTAGCTTGGGAAATACAAAAAGCCATTCTGCCTTGGGGGTGGCTTAAGAGGCAAGGGACTAAGGCAGAGTCACTACTCGCAGAGAGCCACATTTCATGAATCCTAAGTTGGTGTTTATTGAAGATTGTAACATCTCTGAAATTGACATATGTCTCATAACCAGTGGTATATCATGATTGAATAAGCGGACTTTTTCCTTCTTAGTGGCACATGAAATAATGATGCCTCTTTGTTGTACTCAGTGGTGTCTTAGACTCGATGAAGTAGAGTAATATGGCCTCACAAATAACTCTCCTCTAGGATTGAGGGAGCTGGGGGAAAAGGGAGATGGATTCCCAGAGGAGAGATTCTGAAAGACTTCACAGGAAAAGGAACTTTGTAATCTGAAGGGTTGGAAAACTAATGTTGGACTAGATAGGAACTAGTTTTGGGGCAAAGATAATTTTGCAAGCATTCCAGTTTAAAATTCAAGAACTTCCTATTATATCAAAAAAAGAAACATAAAGAAAAGAATCTGACAACTAATGGGAGGAGGTAGAATAAAAAGTGAATGCTGCCCTCCTCTCCACTCACCATCCGTTGCCCATTTACTGGAACAACCAGCTTCTAGAAGTTTCCAGAGTGATGGGATGCTCCCATGAAGGATGCAGGCCCTCAGACTAGAGATGATATCATACATACTCTTCCCCATGCTGTACCCCTTGGGTGAACCCAACTCTTAATCTAAAACAGAACATTCAGAATCTCGGGCTCTGTGACTGGCCTCTGAAGTGACCCCAACTCGATCCCAGGGCAGAGCAAACAGCCTTACTCCAGGTCTAGTTTTTCGCAGGCCTTTGCTTTCAGGAATGCAGTTCTGTGGCCATTTCCCTGACCCGGCCCTTGTCATAATGAATCCTTCCTTCCCGTTGAATTATTTTCCTCTCTTTCCTCTACAAAAGATTTATCCCACATGCCAACCTTTAGTGAAACTTCTTTTGCTCAAGAAAAAATAAACAAGCAACCAGGACTTGAGTGGCTAGAGTTGGGACAAAATCAAATGGCGTTTCCTGTATTTTAAAAGATTGCAAAATATTCTAAGGATGAAGAAGAATGTTGATATAGCTTAAATGCCCAATTATAATAACTGGAGTTCAAAATCCAATTAATGGCATCATTTGTCTCCCTGCCCCTCCTAATTTCCCCTCCTCCTTGTTTCCTGTTTTCTCTCCTCTTAACTGGTTTTACTCTTAGATTTTATATTTCTAATTTCTCAGTGACATCTACCCAGAGTTTAACTTTTCTGTCATACATGTTTAGTTTTTAGCATTTTTTTCTCCTATAGAATCCTTATTTCCCACGTTTTATCTACGTCGACCTTTCCATGTGGTTATTTTTACCCTTTTCCTATTGCTTTATTATTTTCTCTTTCCTGTTTATTATTTCTCTTCCTTCACTCAGGTTTCCGTTTTTCTCTTGGTCAAGTCGTTCTACATCCCTTGTAAAATAATTATTGAATCACGCATACTCCCGAAATGTCAAGGTATGGGCAAATGAGAAGCTGTGGTCTGTGATAGTTACGAGATATTAAAAATAAGCTTGACCAAGGCTGCTATCTGACAGTCTTGAGACTGTTAGCATCCCATTTAGGGGAGGCTCCCAAGGAGTGTTCTCTTAAAGGAAAGTTGTCATTTGCCCAGCGATGAGGACAAAGTTGGGAAAGAAAGGAGAGGGGGAGGCAGTGGTGCGTAATGGTTATAGCCTCTGGTGCCAGACTTCCTGTGTTTACACCCCAACTCTACTTCTCCCTTTAGCTGTGTAACCTTAGGAAAGTTATTTTTCCAGGCCACATCTGCCAAATAGAGATGATAATTCCTCTTTTATACAATTTTTGTGAAAATTAAATGAGTCAATAAATTCAAGCGATTAGAACCATGCCTGTAACAAAGTAAAGCTATGAAAGTATTAACTATTATCATCATTTGCCTACATTACTTGAGTTGGTATTGGACAGAAGTAAATGCACATTTGGGGAAATACCCTTTCTCTTGCATGTGTCCATCTGGGATCAAGTTTGAGAAGGCTTGAAAATAGTGATTCTCAAAATTTCCTCCTTGGACCAGAAGCAGCAGAAGCTTCTAGGAACCTCTTTTAAAAATGCAAATTCTCAAGTCCTACCCCTGACCCACCCCTGGCCAAACTGAATCAGAGACTTTGAGAGTGGGGCCAGGCAATTCAAGTTTTAACAAGCCCTTCAAGTGATTCTGATAATACTAAAGATTAAAAACCATGGCCCTGTGGTGGATGCCCTCTCTACTTTAAATGTGCATCCAGAACACAAAATGTAACTCTATCCACCCCACCCCACCACCGCCAGCAACACGGTGAGCCTTGGA
Organism: Equus przewalskii; assembly: GCF_037783145.1. Classification (NCBI taxonomy): domain Eukaryota; kingdom Metazoa; phylum Chordata; class Mammalia; order Perissodactyla; family Equidae; genus Equus; species Equus przewalskii. The sequence continues at coordinate 59,290,639 of NC_091845.1, read as the reverse complement.
TGGTCCATGGTCACACTCTTTGGAGCAACTTGAATAGTAGCAAGCTATGGGTGAGGGTAGCAATATTCTAACAGAGGAATATTAGCCTTGTCTCTTTCTTTGGCCCACAGTGGTGAACTGCTTATGTCTTTGAGTTCAAAGAGTAGCAATCCAAGAGCATATAGTACGTGAGGGTGGATCAAAACAAAGAGATGCCTTTCATTCTCATGGAATAGGTAGACAAGACTAGTTAGTCCAGATGTAGACATTAGTGCCTTTCACCTCGCAAAATAATCAGGTCACCTGACAATAAATGTACAATGACCTCTGTTTAAAGTTTCTAAGTTGTCCACTTTGTGGTATGTTTGTGACATTTCAAAGTTGATACTATTTAGAGGAAATCACCATGTTCTCCTTTGAGAGCTCCTTGGTGGTTGGAGAATTTCGCCTTTCAGGGATGTGGACTATGTAGCCCCATCCATAGTGTGACCTGTGTAGCATTGCCTGTGTCGTAGTGAGCACCAGGTGATCTACAAGGACCTGTGAAACTCTATTGAATATGGGGGAGGGTCACATACACCTTTCTTGTTAATTGCATCAAGAAAACACAGCTGACACCTGCTGCTGGAGACACCTCCAAAGAAATAGTAGCTCAAAGGCCACAACCTTCACCCATAGGCAGACTTCCCAGAAGCCCTCACAGAAGAACCAGAGGAAGATCATCTAGGCTAGAAGGCTCATTGTCTGCACTACAATCTCAGAGCCGTAATTCCTGAAGGTGTGCTACTGATGTGGTCACTATGCAAGTACAGATTTTTGTGTTTGGGTTGGAGGTTACACCTTTCTATTCACTTAACCAGCCAGGTTGGTTTGGTTATCTCCATTCTATAGATGCAGAAACTGAGGTTCAAAGAGGTTTTGATGACAAAGGCACAAAACTAGTCATGGAATGGAGATGAGAGCCCATGTCCTCTGAATCCCAATCCTGGGCATTTTCCACTTGGCCACATGGTTTCTCTTTGCGCACAACACAGATAGACTGTAGGCCTTCGGCATGGAAAGAGCATGAGTCCTTGACAGGAAGGCCCCTTTCTGAATCTAAGAAATGAAAAGGTGTTTTGCTTACTAGATTTTGCAACCCCCATATTGATAGCCTCTGCTATCCTCCAATAGTTTTCCCAGACTTCAACTTGGTAGAACTAGGAGCTTGGCAATGTTAGCGAGGATGGCGACCATTAGCATGTAGCAGCGCTGTCCAATAGAACCAACCACTGTTGTGATTAGGGTAACATTTTATATCTTTGCTATGTAATATGTCAGCCACTAGATTAGGAACTAAATTTTTAATTTTATTTCATTTTAATTAATATAAATTTAAATAGCTACATGTAGGTGCTTGCTATCATATTAGACCACACACGTAAGATCATTTTTTAGTTGGGTGGTAGGATAGCTTCTACTTAGAGAAAGAAAAAACAAAAATATAATTTAACTTGTGTCCCCTCAACTTCTCAAAACAAGCAAATGAACAAACAAAATCCACTTTTCCCCCAAATATCCACCCGGTCTATTTAGAATGATCTGGGGTCCGTGTGCCCCCAGCAGAGCCCCCATTCCTGCATGGCTGTTGTTAAATTGTCTGGCTGTTATCTGAAAAGTCAGTACAGTGGCTCTCTGAGAGCAAGCTTTATTTATTGTTGTTATTTCCTATCAGCCAACAGGGTGGGGTAAGAGCTAGTGTAGACTAACAATGAAAGACTTCTCTGTGTTGGGCAGAGGGCTTGTGTTAAAAATTATAAACTAAACTCTCAACTTTGTCCTTTAAAAGTGAAAAAGCATAGATGGTGACGGTCCTACATGATTATTTGATAGCAAAGTGTTAGAAATTGGGGCAGGCATCTATTCCTCAGCCCTTTTCTTTTTTCTTGAAAGCATCAGAACCCCAGGTCTGTAATCACACCCACACACAGGACTGGCTCCCCTTTCTCTGGAATGTTCCTCCTCACCTGAGACTGTTCTTTTCTCTGCTAGGAGTTTGCAGTGGCAGGAGGTGGGCTGACGTGTGATATATTCGGCACCAGTGAGTTGCAGTTTAGTTCAGCTGTCTACATAATCTCCAGAAAAGAGTAATTTCAGACAGTCCAACTTTCTTTATGCTTTTAAGGGTAGAAGACCAGCTAGTCAAATTATGTTCCTTCAGAATACTTAAAAGGGAATAAGAAATAAATTGTTTTCCCGGTTAAGTGTACTTCTTTCCCACATCAGCATGCTAATATTAAAAAATTGTGAGGTGCAGTGGTTCTAAATTATTATACACTGCATCGCATCTACAATGTTTTGCCTTAAGGCGTCATAAACTTTTACCTATGAGGTCATATATTGAGCAGTACCCATGGCCTCCTGGATACTTACGGGCAGAATAAAACATACATCCTTCACTCCCCTATTTACCTCCTTAGACTCGTGGCTTGCCACACACTTCGTGTACCTGATATTCTAGTCACTCACATCTGCTGGGTGTTTCTCAGATGTGTCCTCTCTCTTCTTATAGGAGACCAAGACTCTTCCCTTTATCTTGAGTGCCTTTTCCTGACTTCTCCACTTGCCAGAGCTTTGAAGAAAGAGAAAGAGGCTCCATATGTTTACTCATTTATTCAATTCACATGTCTGGAGCACCTGTACAAAGTGTCAGTCACTGAGCAAGACACAGACAACGAAAAGGTGACAGACTAGGTTCCTGGATCCAAATCAGGTTCTGTCACCTTTTAGCTGGATAACTTTTTGGGCATTCAACTTCATAAACCTCACATGGCAAAGCATGAGAATGCTGCCTCCCTCTCAGCTGTGCGGTAGGAGAGTGAGATGACAGCCCTCCGCTCAGCTGAATGGCTGGCATGTAGTACATACTCAAAGGGGCTTCCTTCCCCTTTAATGTTTGGCTTAAATGCCACCTATTCCAAGGATGCTTCCTAAGTTTACCTAGTGGGAATTCATCTCTCCCTCCCCACCATTCCCATAGCATATTGCCTGCTATGAGCACAGCCTGCTTTCTGTTTGGGACTGTTATTTACATGAACTTGGGCCTCCTCAACTAGATTTTGAGTTCTTAGAGGAGATGGTTTAGCTGTCTGTCCTCTCTGTAACCCCTCTATCACTTACATTAAATTCAGCATGTAATTTTTGACTGCCTTTTGGGTGTCAAGCACTGTGTTAGATAGAGCCAACAGAAACAGGTCAATAAGCCACATTTCCTAGCTGCACAAAAGTTACAGGGTAACCAGGGAGAATGTAATAGGCATTATTGTTTTTGTCTGCTTAGCATCTGTTCCTTCTTCTGGAAATTATATCACCCTTCCTTTGAAAAATCCTTCCTACAGTAATTGAAATCATTGGCCCCCACTCTTTATCTCTCCTGTATCCGTGCGCTTTTTTGTGACTGTGCAGTCCTGCCCACTAACGTACAGTATCCTTCCCCACCCCTTGACTTCTTGCGCAGCCACATAACTTGCTTTAGCCAAGAGAACAGTATAGAATTCAGTGTTCCACTTCCAAACCTGATCCTTAAGATTCACCATGGGCCTTCACTTCCTCTCTTGCACCTCTGTTACTGCCATAAGAAGGGCTTCCCCTTCTGCCTGGGGCCCAGAATGAGGCACATTAATGGAACAGGCCTGAGTTTAATCCATCACAAGGAGTGTGGCTCAGCCAGACCCGCAGCTTAAAGCAGACACACTCAGTCTATACCAGTCTTCCTCCAGCCAACTTGCAGTCGCATAAAAAATAAATGCTTATTGTACTTTGCCACTGAGACATTTGTGGTTGTTGGTCTTGCAGAGATAGGTGATCCATATACTGGCCCCCACCCTTACTCTGCTTCTGTCCTCTTCCATGCCATTCCCTCTACCCAAGAGCTTGAACTGTGGTCTGAATGGGATTGCCATCTTCTTATATCCTCCCTAAACCAGAGCCACAGTTCTTGGTCTAGGGCAAACACATGACCCACGAAGGAGTAGTCAGAATTCTTCTCTGAGACCCTTCGTGTTAAAACCAAGGAAAATGTGAAGCTAAGCCCCTGGCAGACATGGTTCCACCCTTCTGGTGAGAGCCAGCACATTGTTGACAGAGGAGTGGGGAGAGAGACTGAGGCAGACAGAGGTGGGGAGCAGAAACAAGACCAATGTTCAAGGCCCTGATGTGGAATCTGGTGATCTAGGAGGGACCCCAATTTCGGCTTTCCTCAAGCTTGGTTGTTCAGCATTTCCCTCATTTTGTGAGCTAAGCCAGTGTCCAATAAATTTCCCTTTTAGCTTAAGCTGATTCGAGTTTAGCTTTTGGACCTTGCAACCTTGAAAAATCCAGCCACCCAAAAAGTAGAGAGGCAATACAATCTTATACAGCTATCCCAGGAGCACAAAGAGGGCTATGGGAACACAGAGAGAAGGGCACCTAACCCAACTGGTGGAGTCAGAGAAGGCTTCTGGGGAAAGAATCAATTAAGCTGACACCTAAAGGATGAGTAGGAGTTGGCTGGAAAAGGGAACAGGCGGGGGCAAGAGGGAACCACCTCTGAAAGGCCTGGAGGCTCATGGTGTGAAATGAGTTTGGGAAGTTAACGAAGGCCAGTGCAGGAGGGCCTTGTAAGTCAACCTATAGAAGTGGGACTTTTCCTGATGGCAGGTGGAAGCCCTTGAAGGATTTTAAACAGGGGGGTAGTAGCCTTTTAGAAGACTTTTTTTCTGGGGGCGGGTGGAGACTGAAGTCAGAAGACCAGTGGAGACTATCAAAAGTACCCAGGCATGAGATGAAGGTCTCCTGAATTCTGACAGAGGCCTTTGGCTTTCAAATAGCGCTTTCTCTGAGCTGGTGTGCAATATTTGTCTGTTGAATTGAAAATTGGGGAATGAAAGCCATTTTCTTGAAGCTCCCTTTAAAGGGAGCTGTGCCTTCTACGGAACCATGCTTTGATAAGGGGACAATTGTTTGGCCACTTGTTCCGTATTTCTCCTTCTAGGAGACTCTTCTGAACATGTACAACCTGGATGTCACTGCCCTCGAGCCACCAACTCCTCCTCATTGTTCAAGATGTGCTGTGTTGCATTTGCCCAGAATAAAATGATTCTCATTTACTTACCTAGCAGCTGTCAAAGCCTGAAATTTCATTCTGTAGGCGTAAGCAATTTTTCCCCTGTAAATGTGGCTTCATCTCGAGTTTGTTATCTGCCAGCAACAGTGAACAGCGGTACTATAGTCACTCTTCCTTTCTCCTACGAGCAACAATTAAGGACCAATTCTGCCAGAGTACAAATGTATCTGTTAGCAGTTGTCACTCTTGAGTCATATGCTCAGGAGCTTGAATAGTTTTGCCGGAAGACCTTCAGATGAAGAAATGACTTGGTGATATACAACGGAAACCCAAAAGGAGAAGACAGTGGCTAACTCCTCTTGGAGCTAGCAGGGAAGAATACAGTCATGCGACGCTTAATGAAGGGGATATGTTCTGAGAAATACTTCGTTAGGCAATTTCATTGTGATGCAAACATGATAGAGTGAACTTACACAAACCTAGAAGGTATAGCCTAACACGCACCTAGGCTATATGATACTAACCTTATGGGACCACTGTCCTGTATGGTCTGTCTATGTGATCCATCATTGGCCAAAGCATCGTTAAGTGGCACATGACTGTAATTCTGTTTCCTTGACAGACAAGGGGACACTGGCTTCGGGAGAACTCTACATCCAACTGTCTGTCGAGGAAGATAAATTCAAAAGAAAGACATAAGGGAAAGTGCTTAGATGAGCAAAATTGAACTTCACCCAGGTTGGCCTTCTTCCTATAGCATCTGTGGAGGCAAACACATTGGCCAGATCATATGAAGAGAACGGAAGTGAGGAGGAGGGGAAGCAAGAAGGAAAAAAACAATTGGCTTCTGGATTGCGTAGGCAATCATTCTGGTTTTTATAGAATTCCCCTCTCATTTGTGGTATCTTCTATGCATTTCCCTGCAGGCCCTAGTGTAGGCAGGACCAAGATATAGCCTGGGGTAACTCCCTGCCAGCCTTCTGGACATAGGAGGGCCTTGGCTTTGAGATCTACTCACAGCAGGTCCCTGTGAGTATAAAGTGGCTCACCATCAGGTCCTCTTCCCCATCTCTTTGGGTCTTTTGACCACACACATAATGAGGTCGCACTTCAGCAATGCCTTTGTTCAATCCCAAATGATGTTCCCACCCTCCTGACAAAGCAGCTTTTGTGTCTTATGTCAAAATAATCACTAACCCAAAATGATGGCTAGACTCAGAAATACCCCTGCTTTATCCTCAGGGAATAGGAAAAAAAAAGAGTTTTAAATGTTTAACCGGGATTGATGAGGTTTGCTGAAACTATTGGATAAAATAAAAACTTTCTTAGAGGCATAAATCACCACGAAGATTATCCACCCCCTCATTGATTTTTGGATTCGGTTAATGATTCCAGCACTGAGAACATAGGGCTAGGTGGAAGTTAAAGAAATGGAAAGGCCACATTAACCTCTAAATTTTACCTATATGTTGATTTTTGACAGTAAAATACTATAATTAACCCAGACTATTTTCCCAAGATTTAATTTTTTGCTGATGTTCAAAAGTATTGCAGAAAAGCTGATTCCTAATTATTACATACAGCATTGCATAAATTTCTTCCTAATTAAAAAGCCCCTAAATTCTAAATAATCAATTTACAAAGACATATGGTTTTGAAAAATTAGGCATTTAATTTCTAAAGATTTATTAGTAATTTGTACTGTAGCTAATTAATTATGGTTATAATACTATCGCAGTCATAGTAGAGATTGATGTAATGATATGATTGCAAATTTATTTTGATATGTCTTCTTTAATATCAGAGCATTACAATATACTCAGTTTTCCAGCCTCTTCTTAATTATGCTTGAAAGCATTAGTTTAATGATAGATAAGAGGGCTTGATAAGTGTACCATCAGAATTTATTTGAAAAACTATTTTCAACATGAAACAAACAAATTGTTTTTTGCCCTGGCCAAATGAAATTTGCAGTTGGTAATAAATTAACAGACAGAAATGCCTTAAAATTAAATAGTATTTGATACCGACTTTCCCATTAACCATTGTGACAATTCACGGAGAGCTTAGCATGAGAAAGTAGTTAAACTGTAGAGAGGAAGCCTGCTGACAAAAATGAATAGAACTAACATACACAATGATGGCGTTGTAAATATCCGCAAACGTGTGGGATAGGTGGGGAATGGTTTTTCCTATTTCCTTTGTCATGTGAATTTCTAGGCATTAAAAAAAATCTTGAAACTGTTTTCGATATTGCCAGGTTTTTCTTTGTTGTAGGATTAGAGAGATTTTTGATTTAGTGGTCGAAAATGCCACCGATCTGTTTCATTGAATAGAAACACAGGATCCTTGTGAATACACTGGGGGACAGAAATGTATGGCAGGCTGCAAGAAGAAAGGAAAGGGAAGAGGGTGAAAGCAGCATAGCGAGCTGTGCTCAGAGTGCAGCATGCCAGATTTAGGTTAGCTAAAGGACACATTTCCAAATGGAAGGAATCTGGAAGGGGCTCCTGGGGGAAGCGGCAGAAATTCTTAATCTGGTCATCTGATCAAATTCCAGGTATTGGAGTTGACTGGGAGACCTCTCAGGTCTCTGGCTGCCCCTACCTTACTTGTTTTACATGGTAAGAAGCTTGGATTTTTTCTTCTGCAGCTTCTTCAGTGACATCATTGGTTTGGATTGCTTTCTTTTCTGCTGTGGCTTTTACCCAACAAGGTCTATTTGTTTCACGTTTCTTCTCTGGTTTTTCCACAGCACAGCCAGCCCTTCTGCCTAGCTGTGCAACTTTGAAAAAAGTCACCAAACAGCTCTTAAGTCTACATTTCCTCTTCAGTAAAAGAGAGACAGTAATAGAATCAGCTCGGTAGTATTGCAGGGAAGATAAAATGTGGTAATGCCTGCTAGCCAGGGCTCCCTCCACATGAAGAGAGCAAGTGAACTATTGAGGATGGAGAGGAGAGAACCAGGGCAGAGAACTGGTGTCTGGTCTATGGGAGCACTTGACTTTTTCATTCATTCATCCTACAAATATTTGTTGTCCATCAACTGTTGTCAGTAGGGCTTATTCGCTATGGACACAGAACTAAACAGAACGTATGGGCAAGTGCCCTCTCAGAATTCACAATCTAATAGAAAAGAAAATTGTACACGTTGAAATAATTAAAATAATAGTTTATGTTTGGCTTGCACGAGGACACAGAGAGAAGACCCTTAGAGAGTTTGCAAAGGCTAAAAGAGAAGATAATAGATATTTGAGTCTTGAACAAAGGCAAACTAGGTGGGGCAGAGGTACTGAAGCAGACGGTACTGAGCGTGCCAAGACAGCTGTTAAGGAACCATTAGAAATCTGAGTTGGTTGTGGCTCACAGGTAAAGTAAGGATGATGAGAGATGAGTTTGAAGGCTTGGACAGGGCCGTGAAAATGCCAGAGGTACCTGTGTGAATATTAGTAGACACAATTCATTGTTCCTCTTCAAAAAATAGCACAGGTTTGAAAATAAGTAGTGGAAACCTCCTCCAAATAGAGTAACCAAATACATATCCCATCGTATTTATCAAGGTTGGGCCTCACAGTAATCAAAGTCATCAAAGGAAAAAGTAATATAGCCTAACAAATTACTCTTTGGGGGTGTTTTATCACATGTATGGTAAATTTTAACATGTTTCCTTCAATCAACAAATGTTTATTCAGCTCTTATTATGTGCTGGGCATCCTGCTAAGCCCCGTGTGACTATATTAACTTGACTTTTCCTAGTACTTTTCAGTAAAACATGAATAATTTTGATAATTTTATGTTAGTTTAGCTCTGTTCTTTGCATTTAAAAAACCCAATATTGAATTTTATTTAAAAGTATTTACTGCGGGGCTGGCCCCATGGCCAAGTGGTTAACTTCGCGCGCTCTGCTGCAGGCGGCCCAGTGTTTTGTTGGTTCCAATCCTGGATGTGGACATGACACTGCTCATCAAACCACGCTGAGGCAGCGTCCCACATGCCACAACTAGAAGGACCCACAACCAAGAATATACAACTATGTACCGGGGGGCTTTGGGGAGAAAAAGGAAAAAAATAAAATCTTTTAAAAAAAAGTATTTATTGAGTATCCTTTCTGTTCAGGCATGCATATATATTTGTTCAGTGGTCAAGTTCCATATTATGAGAATGTTTTCTATGTCCATGGTCAGGGATGAGAATTAACTGTATGACTTGGGGTAATTCATTTAACCACGGGGCCTGATTTTCCTCATCTATAAAATGAATTAATTTCACAGCTCTTTTCCAACTCAAAAACTGTGTGATTTTTGAAAAGGGATGGGCCCTTTTGATTAGGAAAAAAATACATTTCCTTGTATAAGTCTCAAGGGCTGATATATATAAACTTTAACTGAAGGTTATAACTTTTCATACACTCTTTGACTAAAATTCAGACTGCTGCCAAAGTAAATCTTTTGGGTGAAAGAACACCTAATTTTGGATTTTGGATATCATACAGTTTTACATGAAATCTGTTGTCATCCCATCTCACTTAATTTATGTGTCCACACACTAGTTTCTGCCAAAATAAAAAGGCAGAAAAGCTCCAAGTTTGGGGGCTAGCAAAAAGGTATGTGGCCAGGCACCTTCATTTCCCCTCTGAGAGTTTAAATAATTGGGACTGGCTCCTGAACTCCAGGCCGTGGTTTCAAGGCTGGTCCATCACCATTAACTACAGGAGCCACATAACCGCCCTGTATGCTCCAACATAACTCCCATTATTATCGATAAAAGTTACACTACTACACCGAGGGGAGAGAAAGGCCACAATAAGGCTTTTAAAAAGCTATTTAATATATCAGCTTTCACAAAGATAGACGGCATCACTAAGACAAAACAAGAAAAGATGTGCCCAACTTTACAAGGTATTGGCACTGTTAATCATATTTTGAAATATTGCTGGCATATATCTTGGAAAACACAACACAGTTGCCATATTTCCAATAGGAGAGATGACAGTTTTAATGTTGAGATACACTGATAATTCCAAGCCCTCTGTTTTCCCCCTATATAGATAAACCAAAGAAGTAGATTAAGCAACCAGGTGGGTTCTAGAAGCTTAAGTACAAAATTAAACGTTGTAAATTCTGCCGCATCCCATAAAAAGATATCACAGAATTTCATTAAACAAACAACTACACGCATATATGTGTGCATGCTATAATACTATAAAATTATCTATATTAATATATATTTAATTTATATATTCAAAATATTATAAACTATACACATATGTAATTTTAGATGGACTTATAAAAAGGTTATTAAAATAAGCTGATTTCCATTTATACTTTTTCCCATTTTTAAATATGTCATAAAAAATAAAATGCACAGGTCAGTAGATTACAAAGCTTTTCTACATTCATTATTTTGATCTCCCCAGTTCTGGGAAGTGGGTAGCATGCCCATTTATGCCCATTTTATTGATAAGGAATGTGAAGTTACTATCTTGCCCAAGGTCCCTCAGATTATATATGGCAAAAGAAGGATGTGATCCCTGTTCTTCTGCTTCTAAATTCAGGGCTCTTCTCACTTATTATCATGGCCATATGACATCAGATCACTTACAGACAGATGCGTAGACCTGATCCAGAAGGACTTGGGTTTCTTATTCTAGCTCCAGGTATCACTGTGCTGCTCCCTGAGAACTATGGCCTCCTGGGCCTGCTGATCTTTGAGGAAGTTCTCTCATCTGACTCAGTTAAGACTTTAATAACTATGGCAGATACTTTGGGTTACTGTTGTCCTTTCTTCCTTATTAAAAGAATCTTGATTTTCTTCAGTGTAGTAATATACCCATTTAAAATATTCTGTCACTTAGACTCCTTTTGGTAACCATGCCTGACACAGTCCTGGCCAGCTAGATATAAAGAAAGTCCCTGCATGGGGCTTCAGGGAAAGCTATTTAAATGGGAACAGAACTGATGGCTGTACTCTTTATCTTATCCCCTTTATCCTTTTTCTTCCTGCCTGAAATACAGACACATTGCTGAAGAGGTAGTAACCAGCTTGCAAGCATGAGGATGAAAGTTAAGTATTTAATTAATGGAATAGGAAGGTAGAGCCTGGATCCCTTGGGGTGTTATGGAGTCACTGTTTGAGACCTGACTGCCTACCTTCAGACTTCTTGTTCTGTGAAAACATAGGCCCCTCGCTTGTTAAGCCATTGTAGATGCTATGACTGAACTCAGTCCTGATTGATAGTGTATAACAAACATATCAGATGGAACCAGAAGAGAATTGAAGGTTTATCTCTCAGGCAGAGGCTATTTTATATAATCAGCAAGCCTGTCATCGACTATTCACCTCTGGAGGGTCCATCACCAGGAATGCCTTGACTGGAGATGAGGGTTCATCACCAGGAATGCTTTGAGGTAGGATCTCAGCTGATGTTTCCAGAGAAGAAAAGCCTATGGTTGGGTTTTCGTAACTTTGCCACTCTATGCCTCTGTTTCTTTATTTGCAAAATCGGGATGATAATAAAACTTACCTCTTAGGATTGTTCTAAAGATTTAATGAAATAATACATGTAATGTGCTCAGGATAATGCCAGGCATACTGGAAGCACATATAAATGCTACCCATTATTACTATGACCTGGAAAAAGAGAGGTCCATCATTATTAATTCTGCATAGGCAAAATGACCTAACTCCCAGAGACATAGTCCCAGCAATTCTCCCCTTTCCACAGACAGGACCCCATGAAGAAGATTACTTCTTTCTCCCCATTCTTTCCCATACAGAAGATACTAGAAGTATGGGAGTTTGCCCAGGGAGTGATCATGATGGAAAGAAAAGCACCAAAAATAAATAGTGGGTTATTTGGACATTCCAGCATAAGTATCAAACCTAGCTCTTCTCTCCATGATAACTCACAATCTGTTAGAGGCAGGAGTAGGGTACAGTGTGTTAAACAACTTAGGAATTGTGACATGTTGCTCTGTGAGGTGCTGATAATAAGTAGCAAAAGGTTTCAGAGAAAGAAGATCTCAATATTTGCCTGAATCTTTCAACAAATGTTTATTGGGGGGATCTTGAACTAAATATGAAAACTGAGCAAAAAAAAAGAATCAGAATAGAATGGAATCAAGTATACTGTAGAAGAGGTCTGATAGGACATGAATGCCCCCAGGGTAAGGATATTATCTTATTCATTTTAAAATCCCAGTACAAGTACAGTTCCTGGCACATAGAATTAATTTTCCCAGTTGGGTTTTTGATAGTTTTCTGCCTCTGGAATATTGCTTTTGCAAAAACCACAGTTATTCAACACTTCTACTCCTGGCTCTAATGAACTAGCTTGTAGCAGATCAATGCTCCCAGGAAGAGCAACTGGAAAAGCCAGAGAAAATTAAAATAAAAATCTGTTTGATGGCATCAGAGACCTGCCAAGGCATCCAAGACTGGAGGGGTCAAGCCCTCTGAGAAAGGAAGGCCCCAAACTCTTGCCCCCTCAGTAGTTTTCTCATTCTTAGTTGCATAAGGCAAGAGGTGAAGAAGTCAAGCAAAAGATAAGCTGATAAAAACCCGAGTAGAGTCTTTAGAATCTCATGGTGCCAGAAAGACAAAAATTAGAATTCAGGAGAAGATGTTCTCATAAACATCCCAGGCTCCTCTTGGGACCCCTAGAAGGCAACACCCTGGGAATAGATGAAACCAAAGTAGACCCAGCTTGAGAAAAGTGAAACTTTCTCTCTGGTCAGCTGAGCCATTGATTAGATTGAGGTAAACTTCCACAACTGTAGATATCTAGATTTAACTATTATCTTCAGAGAGGGTAAATCCTCTCTGAAGGAAGATAACATCATCCAGAGCCTCTAAAATTTTCATACACAATGTCCCTCATCCTACCAAACCTTACCAGGCATACTAAAAAATAGGACCAAGAAGAAACAGATAATAGAAACAGACCCACAGGTGATCCAGATATTGTACTTTTCTTTAAAATACATGTGATTTGTACATTCAAGAAATAAGTGGTAGGATAGAGAATTTCACCAGAAAACTAGATTCTGTTAAGAAAGAATCAAGTAGAAATTCTGGAATAAGAAATATATAAACTGAAACAAAGATCTCAGTAGATAAGTTTAATATCAGACTGGACACAGCTGAAGAGATGATAAGTGAATTATAAGATACGTCAGGAGAAAGTATTCAGACTGAAGCACAGAATAGAACTAAATGTATGGAAAATACAGAAAAGAAACATAAGGCATTGGAAAGTTTTAACAAATATATTTGGATTCTCAGAAGGAGAGAAGAGAGAGTGGGACAGATGCAATTTTTTTCCTTTAGAAAAAGGCTATGAATTTTCCAAAATTAATGGAAAACATCACTACAGCTTAAAGAACATAATTTGAATCCCATCCTGGATAAAACCCAATTACTTAAAGCCAGTTTCATCCAACATGATTTGCTCATGATTTAGAAGTAAAAGCATGTGAAGCTTCATTAAGTTCACATGATTTAGGCTGGAGGATGAGACTCTAGTGTTAAATTTGACCTCAACTTTGCCTTTCAACCAGAGTAAACCTAGGCAGATTTGGCTAGGATAAAGTTACCTTGGCTTAACTTTAGAACCAGAGCAAAAATTAAAATTTCAGCTCTATGATTTTATTTTTTACTTTGCCCTGAAGTGAAAAGAGACTGTGTCCCAAACTATACTGCCATCCTAATAACTTTTTCAGCTTTTTTCATCAGTTCTGATATTTCCCCAGAAAATCTTGTCATCTTTGACATTTGAGTGCTGGTATTTAGCACTTTTATTTCCATTTCTTTTTCTTTCATGAAATCAGCCATCATCTTTATTTTTTAAAAAAAGATGCTAAGTTTTACAAGCTGTGAATCTTTGCCTTAAAAAAAAAAAGATTGTTTTCCAGAAGCTTATAGTGGAAGGGCAAAGCCTCCCTAATAACTTTTTACTGAATGTTTCAGGATTTCTTTTTTCCTGGACAGCATCCACCTGGAACCTTTCAGGGGCTGCTGATAAGGCAAGGAAGAGTCCACTCTTCGACTATGGAAATTATCTGTTTAGAAATGGCTTGATTCTGATTTGAGGAAAGTGGGGAGGAGTGATATTTGTCAACATGTCATTGGATTCTCAGGTTGTTTTACACTTTCTTCGGTGATCTTTGTTACTTCATTCTTTCCAGAGGACTCTTCTCACTGATGAGTAGTGCTGGCAAAGCCCTGATGGTTTCCTTCCACATTCACAAGGTGTTGGCTGCACTCCCTTTAACATTCCAGCAGGGTTAGCTTAGCTGGCCTGAAGTGTTGTGTAGCCAACAGTAACATGCTCGCTGGTAGAAAGTTGACTTGCTAATGCTTTTCCCCCTTTAACCCCCTGAAGCCACTCGTTTTTCCAAGAGTTACTGCTTATTAGAGCAAAGGAAGACCAGACAGCTGACTTAATATCCTCCATTTTTATGAAGGATATGGTTCTAGGGAGTGGAGAATTGACCCAGTGTACACAAAGTAAGCGTAAATATTCCTCAACATTCTCTCCTTTTCCTTCTCTAGCAGACATTTTTTGAGCACCTATTATTGGCAAGGTCCCCAGAGTGGGGGTGGGAAGGTGGAGCTGAAGATGGAATAGAGGGAAGGGGATCACGATGAATTAGGCATGGCCTTTATATTTCAAAGTTTGCCCACAAAGAGAAAGACCTTCTTTGATGGTAGATCAATGTTACTGTTACATAAAGCAAGTGAAGTTTTTTCAAAGTTTCTGTCCTGAAAGATCACCCCTCACTTCTCTTCCACACCCACCTTCCAGTCGTTGTTTGCTTCTCAAAGAACATAGTTTGCTTACTGCATTGTGTCAAAGATCTTAAGAAGTCTCATACCCTATCAGCATTTAGTCTATATTTTTTCAATCCTTGGAAAAGAAAATTGATTCTATGGGACCTGAGAAAAAATTACAAGGAGTATACTCCTAACTCCCTTAAGGCAGACTGCCGGTCTGGCTAAATGGTATTTGTAGATCTGAGAGGGTACTTAGATTCATTTCTCCATGAGACCTGAGCCTTAGAGACCATCCCTTAATCCTCAGAGACTGGAGCAGAGACCTGGCATCTAATGGAACTTATGAAATTCACTAAAAGTTTTTCCTTTTGAGCGACTAGATTGACAAGTGATCTACTATATCATTGATCCAAGACAAAATATGATCACCATATTTTGGCAACAGTAATGTGCTCACAAATATGTTATAAACATCGCTATACATCAGGCACTGAGTTTGGTGTCACAGGGAATACATACTTACTTAGGAGAGAACCCTTGCTCTCACTGTATAGCTGTAGAACTGAGAATTGAGCAGAAATATCACCCAAGGCAGTAGGCAATGAGGCCAGGAGTGGCATAGGAAATGCTCTAGATCTGTGTTGCCAAATATGTTAGCTACTAGCAGCATGTGGTTATTTCAATTTAATTAAATGAGATAAAATTTAAAATTCTGTTCCTCAGTCACATTAGCTGCATTTCAGGTACTCAATATCCACATGCGGCTAATGGCCACAGTATGACAAGCACAGATCTATGTCCATCATTGTAGAAACTTCTGCTGGACAGTGCTGCTGTAGAAGTTGAGCGAGATGAGAAAGCGCTTCCATTAGGTTGGTCATGGGAGGTTTCATGGCAGATGTGGTGTAGGAGACAGCCCTTGGTGGAGGGACAGGAGATTGATGAGAAAGGGGAAGACCTTCCAGAGGCATGGCATAAGTCAAGGGAACTGTTGAAGTATGTTTGATGATAGCATTAGTAGCAGTAATACCATGGCCACTCTCCTGGGTGTATTCCTTCTCTTCCTTCTTTGGTTGGCTCTCACCTCCTAACCATAAAGAGTACTGTCCTTGGTCTACCCTCTTTCTTTTCAATAGTCTCTTTTTCATGGGTTTGCCATCTATTCCCCTGACTCTAACCTTTACCAACATGGCTAGGCATCCTTCCATATCCAGGGTTTGCCACACTCAGGTCACAGAGGCACATGACCACCTGCTGGATGTGCCCAAAACCTTCTTTGGAGGTTCCAGTAAAGGGATCACAGTGAGTCAGAAGACTTGTCCTCCTCTGCGTGCGAAGGCATATGCTCTGAGGAAGCACACAGCCTTCATCAGGGAGTGTGTTGGTTTCTAGGGCTGCTATAACACAATACCATGAACTGGGTGGCTTAAACAACAGAAATTTATTGGAGTTCTGAGGATAAAAGTCCAAGATCAAGGTGCCAACAGGGTTGGATTCCTCTGAGGCCTCTCTTCTTGACTTGCAGTCAGTCACCCACTTGCTGCCGCTTCATGTGGTCATCCCTCTGTGTACATGTGCCCCTGGTGTCTCTTCTTCTTATAAGGACATTGGTCATATTGGATTAGGGCCTCACCCTAACAACTTCATTTGAACCAGTCACTTCTTTAAAGATCTTGTCTCCAAATATGGTTACATTCTGAGGCACTAAGGGCTTAGATTTCAACATATGAATTTTGGGAGAGCACAATTCAGCCCATAACAGGGATGAAACAAGACAGGGTCATCTGCCTTGCAGCCAGATGAGCCACAGCAGTAAGAAGGGTGACAGAGGCCACAGCCACCACCATCACATCAAACCCTTATGCTCAAATATTTTTCATTGCCTCAACTCTGGGTGATAAAAACTGAGCTGGTCAAGGCATCTTGCCGAGCATTTGTGCCAGGGCATCTTGATGGTTGCTAATCATCCCCATCAACTCTTGGTTTTGATGCCTCTAAGTTATCTTTGCTTCCCTCTCTCTGCCTTTAATGTGGAGTGATTTATCAAGTGCTGTAAGTTTTTCTGGAGTAAACACTATCTTTCACAACTATCTTTTTTCTATTTCTACCACTCCCATTTTTTTTTCCCCCAGGGGACATTTCACCCTAAGCTAACATCTGTTCCCAATCTTCCTTCTTTTTTTTTCCTTTTTCCCCCGCAAAGCTCCAGTACATAGTTGTGTATAGTTGTAAGTTCTTCTTGTTCTTCTGCGTGAGCTGCCAGCACAGCATGGCTACTGACAGACGAGTGGTGTGGTTCCACACCTGGGAACCAAACCCAGGCCACTGAAGCAGAGTGCACTGATCTGCCACCCACATTTTTTGACAGTTACCTAACTGGCTGCCTCCACTATGATCTTTTTCAGACTGTTTTAACCAGCCACATCATGTGCTGGCATGTGCTCTTTAAAATGCCTTCAGAGCCAGCCCTGATGGCCTACCAGTTAAAGTTAGGTGCACTCCACTTCAGCAACCCAGGTTTGGTTCCCAGGTGTAAAACCACCCACTCATCTGTCAGTAGCCATGCTGTGGTGGTGGCTCACATAGAAGAATTAGAAGGACTTACAACTAGAATATACAGCCTTGCTTTGGGTCTTTGGGGAGAAAAAAAAGAGAGGAAGATTGGCAACAGATGTTAGCTCAGGGAGAATCTTTCCCAGCAAAAATAAATAAATAAAATGCCTTCAGTGGTTCCCCACTGCCCATCATTCAATATTCAAGGGGTTCCTCAACAGAACCTAACTTTCTAATATCTGCTACAAACCTCGCTAGAAATGAGCAAGAGGACTTACCAGGTAGTGTGGTTGTCAAAAGAACACTGTCTTTAGAGTGAAACAGACTTGGACTCAAATTCAAATTACTCATTGTCATTTGAGACATGTTAACTGAAACTCAGTTTCCTCGTCTATAATATGAGAATAATACTTACCTTGACTGTTGCTGGAGACATTACTTCATAATATATAAAAAGTGCCTGCTTGAATATGGTATGTTCTCAGTTAAAAGTGCAATCATTATCATTCCTGATTCTGCACCTTTGAACACACTATTCCACCTGCTGGCTGTGACCGCTCCCCTTGTTATGCCTATCTTAGTTCCATTCTTCAGGGTCCATCTCTTTTTATATCTGTGCATACACAGTCATATGCACACTGTCGCAGAAAACTGAGCCCCATTCATATCCTTTCGCTCTCTCCTCTGCACACCAAAGCCTGCTTATATGAATACCTGCAGTTCTCTGCCTGAAGGCATTTTTTCCTGGCCATGAGAGCATTCGTGGTTCTCATGAAGTACAAGCTGGAAGTGTCAGAAAATTAAAAAACCTTCCACAAGGACAGATGGGAAGTTGGTGAATAAATCCTCAAGCCTTCTTTCCCTTTTGAGAGGATAACTCTCAAATGTATTCCACACTCTCTCCCAAGATCCCCAGCACGACTGAAGTCCAATTGCCCACAGTGGAAACTTCTCAAGAACACAGCCTGTGTCTATCTCTCCCTTCACCATCTCACTTCCCCACCACTGCTTCCTGGGATCCCCCGCATAAACTGGGTGCACTCAAAACCTTCTCTCAATATCTGTTTCTGGGGGAACCCAACCTAAGGTACAACCATAACATGTCATCTTCCATCAGCTACACAGAACAGGCTCGGTCTCTCACTTCTTGACTCCTCAGTAACTTCTTAACTCCTGCAAACAACTGGAGCTCAGTCCAGACAGTCACCACAAGGAAGTTGGAGTTACAGTTCATGGAGTGTCCCCACTGCTACCAGAAGTTATTTTTCCATTAAAAGATTGTTAAAGGAAGACTTGCCTGGCTCCACGCAGCAGGCAAAGCAACAATGACATAGTAAATGCCACTATGGCGTATATAATATAACCACAAAAACTATGATGCTATTAAATGCTCAAGAATGAGAGAATGCAGCAGGTTCTTTGTGATTTTATCTGATGGCCTGGGAGTCTCTGGCCACAATGGCCAAAGCCCACTGCCATGAGCTTTCTATTCCTTGTTCCTTGGTACCAGAGGAAAATGTGTAGCTCATGAATATCGTCTACTGACACAACGAAAAATGTTTCACCTTCATTTTCTTCTTGTTTTCCCGAGAGACCACACAACTGACTTTGCTTTTGTCATTGAGCATCTGCTAGGGAGGGTTCTGCGAACCTTCTTCTCCCTCTTCAGATCACACACCATATGCCATTATCTGCTGGGGTTGCACATTTTCCTGGTTGATAGTCACTGTAAACTTTTGCATGTCTGGAACACATTCATCATAAACTCAAGACTTTATTCAAAAATGTGTTAACTCTCTAGTGCCATGGGGTATGAGGACCTTCTCTGGTCAACTTGAATATTCAGGATTCATAGAGAATGTGAAATCCCAGAATCTTAGCCCTTTTAAATCTCTAAAATGGGACTATGCTTGAAATTTCTGAAGAATTGAAAGCACTAAAAATGTTTGCAGAATGCATACTGTACAAAATTTAGCTTCCTTTATTACAAAGGATTTTGTGGTGGTGTCCCCTCTAAGAATATGTAGAATTTAAAGTAACCGATAGAACCTGGGATCCACGTCCAAGCCAGCTGGGCAATTCCCCCATGCCCGCTCTCCAGAAGTTTCCCTGTTCATGTCCCCTTGGGTACAGAAAGTACTTTAATGCCTTTTATACCATAGGGTCTTCCTTTCACATCCCAGAAATTCTTCTAGTAGGGAGTGCAGAAACAATGGAAATATTGCTAATTTTTGGTCCTGGACAGATTCTAAATCCAACACATATTTACATCAGACAGTTTCTCATTGCTGTAAATCTTGATCACTTCTTCATGTTTGAGCACCATTTACAACAATCTAGTTCTTGTTTTCATCCCTTCTCTTAGCCAATAATCCATCCATCATTCTCTCTTGGTGAGATTTTTGTACTCTGGCCAAACCACACCGTGCCGATCCCCTCCTCCTGAAAATGACTGATAGCAGAACAATTGAGTGTGGGTTATCCTGTCTCTCACAATAGCTGCCCTTGCTTTGATTTAACAGGTATTTACAAGCTAAGATATAACCAAGTAGGACTAGTCTGCCGCCCTTGAGTTTCCATGGCCTGGCTAATTAAATGGTGCTTTCTCAGGTGCTGCCCTTCAGCAGTTTCACAAATGTGTCTCCAGTGTTTTCCCTCAAACCAGTAGCAGAGTAAATGCTAGAAACATATTGCCATGTTCTTCAGTTCTCATCTGAACAAGGCAGTTCTTTTTATCCTGGAATCCTAATTGATAGCAGCTGACTTTATAAAGAATTATTTAATTCATGCTTGTCTTCATTCCCTTTGACTCTTGGGGCAGTGGACTATCTGAGCCTAGTGGTATCTGTGTTACCCACATATGGTTGTGACTTGTTTGTTTGTTTCATTTATTTATTCTTTTCTTAATTTGCTTCTCTGGTCCTCTGAGCCTTGATAGACAAAACCTAGAAAAAATTGAGGTGGTATCTAGGCAAAAATTGGATAATCAATGGGTCCTCAGGTCCCCTTACCTGCATAAGTTCACAGAAGCTAATATTTGGTATCTTTACCCAAATTTATGTTCAGTGACGTCATTTTAGATGATTCTTGAAATTGGCATGGTCAGAGTATTTACTCCATGGAAATCAGCAAACACTGCAAATCAGGGCTTCTCCCCCACAGAGAGCCAGTTGTTAAATATTTACCAGCACACCACTGGGCAAAGATCAGCCTATATTTGGAGTAAACAGTCAAGATCTTACAAAAGCATTTGAAAATTTTTCAGAGGAATTGGAGTGTTTCTCTAAATCAGTGGATCCCAGCCCTTTGAGACCCAGTATCTCCTTTACATACTAAATAGTTGATGAAACATCCTATACCATTCTGAAATGAAATTCAGAGATAATATGATCTGCCCACAGAAAACTTTTTTTTAAAAAATCAGCATAATATCCCAAAGATAATATAAAGGAAAAATGAAAGAAAAGTTAGTTATAATACATTAATTTCTATTTTAATATGTAAATATTTCAGCATGACTACAGTAGAAGACGAAGTAGCCAAGTGTGCATGCTTTTCTATAGAACCGGTATGAAAACAGCAGCTACAATGCAGACTGACAGGGGAGGCTTTGGTGAATCAACCTGATTTTCTGAAATAATGAACAACCCTTGGTAAAATTGCACACAATACAAAATAGACGCTTCCCTCAACCCACAAGGTAATTGCATCTTGGGAGATCCAATACATATTAAAACCAAGCAAAAACTAGTTGGTGTGTATGTATAACAAGGAATTTGTTTCTAGGCTCAGGTTGTTTACCTGTGGGTATTACCGACATTCTGAAGTCATGTGGGATGTGGGTACTTCATTGTACAGAACAACTGACAACCCTAATGCCTCCCACTTGAATGCCAGTAGTGCCCTCAGTCAAAGAGGCAATGAAAAATCTCTCCCAAAGATTCACAAAGCAGCCTAAGAACAGTACTGCCTTGGTTGAGAACCAGTACTCTAAATCAAGACCAAAGAATTGCCCTTGGGGGTCTGTACCCCTTTGTCTTGATGCCTTGGTATCAAAAAGAAGAATTTATTAGTTGAAAGGACAGTGACCCCTGGGCATCCAGAGAGGAGGTCCCAAGCTACCCAAACTCTCATCAAGTCCACAAGATGCAGGGATAACTGGGGGCTCTGAGGCAGAGGGACAGTACAGAAAATACTCCTTCTAGCAGGGGCAGAGCAGGAGGAGCCTGGGAACTGGGAGGCTGGGTGAGGAAGCAGCTACCACTGGAGAAATGGCAAACTGCAAGTGGAATCACCGATCCTGCTTAATAAATTGTCCTCCAGGAATTGTAGGTGGCATGAAGAAGAGTCATTATGGGACATTACAGAGCTGGGCACTCCCTGGAAATGACTCTAAATTATCTAACCACTCTTACTTCTATTATTCCCTTGTGGTCAAGGTGCTTCTTAACGGGAAATTGATACCAGGCAATCATCTAGAGGAAAATGGATATTTTATTTTCTTTTGTTCTCTGCCCCTCATTCCCTCCTTTCTCATTCATTTAATTTCTGAAATATTTATTTGGAAGGTAGAAATTATACCCTGATATATTGAGGCTTTGCTGTTTCTTCATTAGAAGGGACCTGGTTATGTAGATGCTGACATGAGGTTTCATCAAAATGCTCTTTGTCCTTTAGAGTTAAATATTCAAGGCCAGTTCCATAGTGACTCCTAAGCTCCCCATCTGCCCTTCCCCCCAATGTTTGATGTGCTTAGGTAAGAGCGCCTCACTTTCTCAAGATCATTGACCGGAGTCATCATTCTCAAACTTTTTCAAGGGCCAACTGAGAGGAGTTAAAAAAAAAAAAATCTGTGAATCATCTGTCCCACCCACTCTTTTTAAGTAAACACTATTGCTGAAATATACATAGGAAGAAGTACACAAACCATATGTATACAGTTTGAGATTTTTTTTAAAACTGAACATACACATTTAACCAGCACCCGAATCAAGAACTAGAACACCAAAAACCCCTTTGTACCTCCTTCTAGTCACTAATCGTGACCTATGGATAACAGGTATCCTAACTTCTAACAGCATAGATTAATTAGGCCTATTTGTGAACTTAATGTAGGTTAATTCATAGAGTTGTATTTTTGTGTGTGTTTCTGCCTTCTTTCACTCAATATTATGCATTCATCCACACTATTGCATATAAGTTCATTCATTCTCATTGCTGGATAGTATTCTATTGGGTGAATATAAATTTTATTTATTCATTCTATTATTAATGGATATTTGGGTAGTTTTCCATTTGGGGCTACTATGATTAGTGCTGCCACGACCATATTTTTGTATGTATCTTTTATATGAATATATGTATGCATTTCTTTTGAGCATATATATAGGAATAGAATTACAATGTCCTCTGAGTTTGTCCTAGAGTTTGAGGTATGTCAGATTTCAGTAGATATTGACAAATAGTTTTCCAAGATAGTTGTACAAATTTCAGTTCCCACTGGCAGTGTATGAAAATTCAGATTTTTCCATATTTTTATGCACCCTTGGTATCATTGCTTCTTTGTTTGTTTTAATTTTAGCCATGCTGGTGGGTATGCAGTACTATTGCATATGGTCTTAAATTTGGTTTCCCAGAAAACCGATAAAGTTGAGCACCTTTGCAACCAAGGCTGCTTGGTATTCAGCTGCAAAATACCGGCATCGGGAGCAGTTATCTTCATGGGTTAGTGTCTGTACTATACCGGTTGGTAAATATTTTGTTAAATACTATTTTCTATGACAGGTTTATTTAGGTATGATTGACATACATTAAACTGTACATATTTAAAGTGTAAAATCTGATGTTCTGATATGTATACACCTGTGAAATCATCACAATTGAAATAATGAACATACACAGAAAAGGAAACTGTCAACAAAATGAAAAGTCAACCTACAAAATGGGAGAAAATATTTGCACATCATATATCTGATAAGGCATTAATATCCAAAATATATAAATAACTCATACAACTCAATAGCAAAAAAGAACCAAACAATCTGGTTAAAAAATGGGCAGAAAGTCTGAACAGACATTTTTCCAAAGAAGACATAACAGATGGCCAACAGGTACATGAAAAGGAGCTCAACATCACTAATCATCAGGGAAATGCAAATCAAAACCACAATGAGATATGACCTCACATAGTTAGAATGACTCATCAGAAAGACAGATAACAAGCATTAATGAGGATATGGAGAAAAGGGAACCCTTGTGCGCTGCTGTGGGTGGGAATGTAAATTGGTGCAGCCACTATGGAAAACAGTACGGAGGTTCCTCAAAAAATTAAAAATAGGACTACCATATGATTCAAGAATTCCACTTCTGGGTATTTATTCCAAAGGAAACAAAAACACTAACTTGAAAAGATATCTGCAGTTCCACGTTCACTGAAGCATTATTTACAATAGGCAAGACATAGAAACAACCTAAGTGTCCATCGATGGATGACTGGATAAAGAAAATATATTTATCCACACACACACAATGGAATATTATTCAGCCATAAAAAAATGAAATCTTGCTATCTGCGACAGGATGGATGGACCTTGAAGGCATTATGCTAAGTGAAAGATGTCAGACAATAAAAGACAAATACCATATCATCTCATATGTGGAATCTAAAAATAAAATGAACTCAAAGGTAAAGAAAACAGATTGGTGGTTGCCAGAGGCAGGGGGTAATGTGTGGGTGAAATAACTGAAGGCCATCAAAAGGTACAAACTTACAGTGTAAACTAAATAAGCCCTGGGGATATAATGTACAGCATGGTGACTATAGATCATAATACTATATTTGAAAGTTGCTAAGAGAATAAATCTTAAAAGTTCTCATCACAAGAAAAAACAAATTTGTAACTATGTATGGTGATGGATATTAACTAGACATTGTAGTGATTATTTCAAAATACAGTCACTTGCCACATAATGACATTTTGGTCAACAATAGGCCGCATATACGACAGTGGTCTCATGAGATTAGCACCATATAGCCTGAGGTCATCACAGTGAAGTGAATACAGTTGCTGCCCTCGAGGAGATGACTTTCTATTATGGGAGATACACAATAAAAAATAAGTGTTTGCCAGGTAGTAATAAGGGTTTTTTATAAATTCAAAAATGTAGGGCCAAGGAACAGACAGTGATGGACGTAAACTGGAGTCCTATTTTAAATAGGTTTTAGAAGTGTCTCAATTAAAGCAACATATTCAAAAAGACTGGAAGAAAGCAATGGAATAAGTCATGTTAATATCTAAGCAAAGACTATTCTAGGCAGAGCAAAATAAACTCAAATACAGTAAAGAAGTGTATTTGGCATGTTTAAAAAATAGCTGCAGAGAGTTTTGAGGGTATTTGAAGTAAGAATTTTAGACCCTGAAGAGAAACCCTCAATGTTATCCAGTTCCAGGATTGCTGTTAGATTGATTTCATCCTGAAAGCCAATTCAAATGGATTGGTAATGAATGCCGACAGCAGCAGTCAGCAAATTTTTGTCTGTAACGGTCTAGATTATAAATATTTTTGGCTTTGTACAACATATCATTTCTGTTGCAACCACTCACCTCTGTCATTGTGTGAAAGTAGCCATAGACAGTATGTAAACAAATAAATACAAGTGTGCTATGCCCCAATAAAACTTTATTTTACAACGACAGGTGGTGGGCTGGATTGGGCCCTTGGAGTCTGCCAACCTCTGGGCTAGTATGGTGTTGGGCAGCCTTCCCCAGATCTTTCAGAGGGATACACATTAGTAATTCTGTCATGGATTCATATGGGGCAACTCAGCCATGTACTTTCCACCATGAGTCACCATAGCCTCCTCGTGTTATTGAGTAGACCAGACAAGTTCTCACAAGCTGTTAGTGGAAAGTGAGAACTCTGGCCTCCCAACTTAGTTTTGTTACACTAGCCTGCCCTTATCTCTCCAGATTTGCCACAAATTACTTTACATATATAATGGTAATAGAGCTTTGAGGACTGCCTTCCTCTTCAAGTATGGCCCACAGGGCTAAAACCAGCCTAAGCCTGGATGGGAGCCTTTTCTAGGAAGTTGCTGGTAATGTTCGGAGTTAGAACTAAGGGCTTCTACAGAACTTTGTCACATTCTGTCTATGCTACATAGAAAAACAAATGAAAAACTCTGCCATTTGTCTCTGAATCTGGAACATGGATAGGGGTGGAAATCACTTGTTTCCCTACCAGTCCTCCCAGCAAGGAAGGAGAGAAGACCCTGGCCCAACTAGGGAAGAGAGCAAAGGGGACCTCCCCGGGGCTGGGCAATAGCATGAGGAATACCAAGATTATGTTTTTTCTTATTTTGAGTGTTTAACACATCGAAAGAGAGTTGATTAATTAGAATATAGACTAAACTTGATTTCAAAAGAGACCCAAAACTATGATGACATAAATAAGATGGACGTTTATTTCTCTCGTGTAATTGTCTAGAGAGAAGTGGTCCAGGCTGGCAGAGCAGCTCTGCTCCCCCTGGACATTCAGGGACTCAGGTTCCTTCCAGCTTATGGCTCTTCCTTCACCTGGGCTGCTGCCGTCATCTGTACGGTCTGTGCAGGACCCCATAGCATGCCAGCTGGCAGAGAGTGGGCAAGAGAGCAAGTAGAAAATGGGAAATTACCGTTTAAAGAAGTGACGTGGAATTGCACGCAGCACTTCTGGTCACATTTTGTTGGTGAGAACATAGTCACATAGACACACCTGGCTGCAGGGGAGGCTAGGAAATGTGGTCTCTGTCTGGGTAGCCGTGTGCTCAGCTAAAAATCTATTATTTTGGATTTTTAAAGGGGATTATGACTCATGAGGGAGACTGGAGTAGCACTTTGCCACAGAGTTTGTAAAAAGAGATGAAAGTATTTTTTGTCTGTTGTTACCCAATGTGTGAATAGTAATGCCTAACATTACATAATACTTTAGAGATTTATAAAAATCTTTCTCATACAGTATTTCATTTAATTCTTCAACATTCTCTCCCTTTGAAGTAGACATTATCATTTGAAGTAGATATTATTTTCATGTACATGAAGACTAAGTAAGGCTCAGAAGGATTATGAGATTACCTAAAGCCACACAGCCACTAAGCAGAGGGCCAAGTCTTCACTCTACGCTCAGAGCTCTACCATTTCCACTCCTAGAGACTCATCTTTCTCAATACCGTACCCTCTAAAGGCCTGTGTCCTGGGGTTAACCAAGTGGAATGTCCCCTCAGAGCAGAGGGTCTGACACTAGTGTGCAGAATAAGTACCTGAGGACTTTGATTAAAATGCAGATTACTATGCTCCAACCCTAGAACTTTTCCTTATGTAGCCCTGAGTGTGAAGCCACAGAATTGCCATGCTTTAGGAATCACTGCGGCCATCTTGTATTTTATCATTGCATTTTGTCTAAACAGAGAGAGGGAAGATATTACGTATTTCTGTCTATTCTTGTGCTTTCTTACCTTTCCATGTTTATATGTTACTAAATTTTGGAACTATTGCCTTCTGAAAAATCTTTGCTAATCTCTTTTTGAAACATCTCTAACTCAAAGCAAAAAGGAAACAATGACAAAATGTCAAAAACTAATTTTGGAAGCCATCAGGGTATCCTCTCAAACAGAGGTTTTCAAAGCTCACGACTGAGGTAGATGGTTTTTTTGTTTTTCTTTGTGGAGAAAGATTCACCATGAGCTAACATCCCCTGCCAATCCTCCGCTTTTTCTGCTGAGCAAGATTAGCCTGGAGCTAACAGCTGTGCGGGCCCATCCTCCTCTATTTTATTTTTTGTATGGGGGACATCCCCACAGTGTGGCTGGTGAGTGGAGTAGGTCCATGCCTGGGATCTGAAACCAGTCACCAAAGCAGAGTGCAGAACTTAAACCACTCAACCACAGGGCCAGGCCTGAGGTAGATGTTGAGAAGGGAGCTTTCTACCCTGCAGTTTGAAAGAAGAGAGAAAACAATCTTTCATCAAAAATATTTATGTTGCATTCATAGGATGCGTATATGTGTGTATGTGACATATGTCTATACATAACATTGCCCAACAGAAATTTCACAGAGCTTTCTATCTGGCCTTAAGTGACCCTCACAATTCCCACTCAGTCACCTTGGGCTTTTTTTTGCCTTTTTCTCTGTCAGACACCAGGATGAAATTAAACTCCATTCCCTCTCCAAGAGCCTCTGATGTATGTACTACTTTTTACATTCCCTTCCCCTATAGAATCTGATGGAAATTCCTTTGGGGCCTTTAGCTTTGCCTCAGAGTCAGAAACTTTTGTGTTGCTAATAGAACTCAACTTCATTAGCATTTCAAATCCTGGGATGCTCTTAGATCTGAGGGGCGTCCCAGCCACAACCTGATTTATCAAACCTGTTTAACTGAACTCTCCAGTGGCCACTGCCTTTGACCTTATTTCTGCCACCACGTCTCATCAGGAAAATCCTTTTCAAAGATTCTCAAGAAAGACACATGCATAATCTGAGAAGCTTTATTTTCTCCCTCACTATCCTATATATCACCTGCCAAAAAGCCACACTCTCTTCATTACCTTTAGTAGTTAGATCAGGGGTAGATGATGGATCAGAGCATGGATAGATGGGTAGTTGGATGAGTAGATGGGTAGATGGGTCAGGTAAATGGATGAATACATAGATAAAATTAAATGGGTAGAGGGACAAGTGGGTAGGTGGATTGGTAGATGGGTAAACGGGTGGATGAGTGAGATAAAGGAATGAGTAGGTGGAGGAATGATTGGATGGAAGGAAGGAAAGAAAAGATAAGATGAGAAATAAAATGTCTTCCATCTTGTATAATATCCTTGCCACTTAATTAACCATAATTGGTCTTGTGCTCCTGAGGCTGAACACCATTTCTGCGGAAAACAGCAAGTCATGTGATATGTTTCCTGCCTCCCACAGGAGCAGCATGATGAGGCTTATCAAATATTTCATTGCCATTCTGACTCAGTGTCTTTGTAAAAGAAAAGAAACTATCCTTCTTTATACAACATGTATAAAAATGCTTCAATACAGTGGTAACTAATCAGGCATATCCAGCAAAATCTCTTGGGGAACCTGCCCTAATTGCATATCCCTGGACCCCACAGCCTGATATGAGCATCGTGGTTGAAAATAACTGCTCTCACAGAAGATTCTCTGCCCCTGGTAGCAGTAGTGTTTGAATAGTATTTGAGCTGTGTGTTCTTGACTTCCTTTTCTCCTTGCAGACATTCCAACAACATTTTTAAACCACATTATATCTCAGGCAATGTTCAAAGTGCTATTTATGTATATTACCTCACAACCCTTTAATATAGGTACTGGTAATATCTCCATTTGACAAGTGACAGAATTAGTATGTAGAGGTTGAGTAACTTGCCCAGGGTCACATGGCTAATAAGAGGTGAAGCTGGGCTTCAAACAGTCACTCGATGTCCCGACTCTATAGTCCCACCTACCATGTCACACCACGTCTCTGATCACTAAGCTGACCTTTTAGAGCACCATGGTCCAACAGAACTTTCTGCGATGATGGAAATGTTCTATTTCTTTGTTGTTCCATTACACGGTAGCCACTAGACACATGTGAGCACTTTTAAGCACTTGAAATGCGGCTAGTGTGACTGAAGAACTAAGTCTTTAATTGTATTGAATTTTAATTAATTTAAACAGCACAGTTTAAGAGCCAACTAATAGCCTCTGTTCAGACATATGATCTCCAAAGAATGAAGTGCTGAACTAGGAATTAAGGTAGGCATCTCAGTTATAGACATTATCCTTTATTAATAATGTTAACATGAAATAATTGCAAAGCACTCTTAGAATCCTTTTTGTTTCTTTCCATCCTTGAAAAGAGTCTTGCTGTTCTTCTAAGCACTCTGCCAACTAGGTGGCACATCTAATCTTAGCTCATTGGAAGATGTGCTGAGACGAGACAGAAAAAACAATTCAGGCAGAATAATACAGGGCCGTCACAGGCAAGTTGCAACTTGGTGGTGCCATTGGCATTTATTCTCAGGAGTTAGTGTTAAATTTTCCATCTCCCAAATACTGCCATCATATGTTGGGGATGGGGGCTGATGGAAACAATGGACTTTAAAGCAGGGTTTGGTGGTGGAGAAATGAAAGTCCTGGGGCATCTGGGCTCGTCTGAAGGAGAGAGGCAATCTCATACCCCTTGTTACAGAAAGAAGTGAAATAGGAAAGTGGGAAATTATGAGCCAAGAGAAAAGGAAAGATGATTCTAGATGAAGTAATATAATAAAAGAGCCATATTATTCTTCACGTGGGACACAAGTTGAAACTGAGTGAAGATTTTCAAGGAGAAGGAAGATTAAAGAGTTAACAAAATCCAAAGGTATATAGCTGGGTTTTATAGGGATAGAGACAAGGCAATACAGAATTTGGTGAATTTGTTAAGTGTTGGTTTAGAACAGAGATGGACAAACTATTGTCCATGGGTCAACCCCAGTCCACTGCTGGTACTTGTAAATAAAGTTTTATTAAGCACATCCATGTCCATCCATTTATATATGGTCTATGGCTCCTTTATACTACAACAGCAGAGTTGAACAGTTCCAACAGAAACTATATAGCCTGCAGAGCCTAAAATATTTCCTATGGGCCTATACAAAAACAGTTTACTGATGTCTGTTTTAGAACAAAATGGGAACACAATTAGCACAGCCATTTTAGAATATAATTTTGTGTGGCCATTGAATTTTAAAATGCACATCATGTTTGACCTGGCAATTCTGCTATAGAATTTTCTTTAGCAGATGTTTGGGTACACATACCCACAGGGCTTCTTATAACATCAAAAAACTGGAAACAACCTAAATGTCCAGTAGCTGGGCACTGGTTAAGTGAATTACAGTGCATTAATGTTAAAGAGATATTATTCAGCTTTTTTTTTAATAAGATAGTTCTACACGTACTCATTTTTTAAATGAGGTAGTTCTGTTTATTACAAAGGGATGTTAAAGAAGGATTGCTAAACAGAAAAATTTTGCAGAACAACACGCATTATTATTATATTTGTATAAAAGCAACAAACAGTCCACCAAAAAGGACATACAGAGGCATGCCCAGCCCCTGTCCCACTGCCTGGCATTTGGTAGGTACTCAACATTTGATGACTGAATGCATGGAGGACTCATACATGTACACGTTTTTTGACTTTTCACTTTCTATCTTCTAGACTAGACTCTCTGAGCTTTTATGAATATGTATTACTTTTTTTTAAAAAAAACCCTAAATTAAAAAGGGGGAAAAACAAACATGAGGAAATTGCCAAAGATAGGTCTCCCCCAAGCTGATCTTGAGGATGCCAACAGCAGTGGCAGTCAGCTGAGAGCTGGTCGGGAGCTCGTTGCTCCACACTGAGGCATTCAGGAGGGGATTTATTTAAGTTCAAGTTGGGACCAGTGGAATCTGTTGAGCTTGAAGAGGTGTCTCTCTGAGTCACGCACCACAAAAGCAGAGAAGTGCTCAAGAAAACAACTCAGAAGCATAGAAGGGAAAAAGTGTGCTCCTTGTCCCGGGAAAATGATGTTTGTAATAACCCGGTGGGAAGACTTCGTGGAGGAAAACGTCATCTGGGGAGAAAGAAGCCAAAAGAAGGAAGGACACAGCAGCCAACACTCAAGGTGGAGAAACATTTTTGGGGCAGAACAAATGTTTTGCGGGGTTCTAAGAAGACCACAGAGATGTAGAGCCACCTTGCAAGTTTCCATTTGGAAAGTGCTTCAGTGTCTTCTGGTCTAAGATCCGTGGACATCGACAGTCCTGGTATTTTAGCAGGTGTTCAGGTGGAAGGGCCAGAAGCAGTTTCTCTGTGTTGATTAGTGTTAGAATTTCTCTCAGCTCCCAACACACAAGCAGCTCTGCCTGCTGACGTGGAAGCCCTGGGAACAGCCTCAGCTCTTGCCTTATGCTGGCAACACATCCCTGCTTTGGCTTGCCTGCTGAAACACAGACATCACTCAGCACTAGCCATTTATTTTTCTGGCAGAATTGCGGCAAGAGGGGTTTACATGAGATTAACAGTAAAAAATAAATAAATAAATAAAAATAAAAACAAAAAAAAACTCATGAAAGAGGCAGGTGTGTCTTTTAAAAACAATCACGTCCACCTCCCTCTGCCCCACCCCCTGTCTGCCTGCACTTTGCCTGACTTGTGCCTGGGGTGGATATGTCTGCGCCTGTGAGAATCTTTTATTTAGACATCACAAGGCATTTGCCCAATTTTGAACACAGCCGGCTGCAATACTGGTGCACAGAGACGCCTGCTCTTTCTTCACAAAACTCTCCAGTTCAAACATGTTTGCAGAGTGTGATTCATGATGTTTCTTTCTGGATTGTCCAGTGGGTAATTGCTGTACGAAAACCAGAGAAACAGATGTAGACCCTGAACCCTGGCTATAAATTTTTGTTTTATGATTATGGGTTTCAAATGTGCTGTGTCACACTGACAAATACACAGTTACTCTGAAACAAAATGGATTTTGGTCTCAAACTTTGGGTTTTTGTTTGTGGTTGGAAATACTTTCATTAGAGTTTCTTTTATCATTGATCAAACACAAGGAAAATAGAGGAGGTGACACATATCAGAATGTTATTTTATGCCATACCAAGAGGATATTTGGGAAAGGTTTCTTCCAACTGTTTGACTAATGTTTAAAATAGGTATCAATAATTTAAACTTCATTATCAACTAATTAATTAGACCATTTGTCACCTTCTACCTATTCATTAATCTTTATGGTGTGTGGGTATGTATTTAAAGAATTCTTGTATAATTTGACTTAATTTTACTTAAGATGAAGAATCAAGTTTTCAAGAAGTATAAGAATTAGATTTACTGATGAAGAAATGATAAGAAGCATGTGGCTAAATTTGAGGGCTGCTTTATAAATTAATCCTTGGATTAAATAACAGCTCTAATTGCTATCGGCATAATTAATTCACAATGAGAAATGATGAATTGACTGGTGAATATACTGTTGCCTTATAAGAAACCCATGATATTCTGTTCACAAGGATTTAAAATACTGATCATTCATTTCAAGGCCCCAGTTTATTTCTCTTTAGTTAAGAGAACCCCAAGGTGATTATAAATTTTAAATTGCATGTGCAAAGAAAGAAAACACCAAATCTCCCAACTGTTATCCCCCCCCCCCCCACCTTCTTGTTATTGTTTTTGTGCCATGGCACAGTATTGAGAGAAGAAATTTGGGGGCAGTGGTTTCCCTTCCTCAATGGAGCTCATTCTTTAGCTGAAGAAATGAGAGCGAACAGAATTTTGGGGACACCATCTCCATCTTCACTTCCCTGTGTCCAGTGCACCCTACCTTTGGAAAGCTGTTGAGCAAGGAAGTGCTACAGCCTCCCCTGGGTAACAGATGCCTGTACCCACACACCTGGCAGTAGTGCCGTGTTTCTCATACCTAACTTAGTTCCTGCTGTACTTTAAATATTACTGCTTCCTCCCTTCTCCCTTTTAAATGAGCCCAGTTTCCAAGGAACTCTGAGGATCTTAAATAAACATTTGGAGCTGTAAGTCTCGTGGACCACGTCGAAATTGGCACATAATGCGGTGCTTTGTGTATCTTTACAACTATCTTAATGACAGTGTGTTAAATGTTTTGTAAATTCCTCTGTGCCCCTTGCTGAAAATGTATGTTTTCTTTGTAGTTAAAGGGTTTCTTATAATAAAGCTCTGTTACATAACGATTGCCATATAAAAAAAGAGAGAGAGAGAAAATAAACGCGTAGTTTCAGCAAAATCTCACCCCTTTATCGCCCTGGACTTTTCAATAGGAAGAACTGAGCTTGCTGGGCTGAAAATTGTTTTAATGTACCTTCATAAAAGGATCTTTGACTTGGTAAGTGTGTGTGATGCATACTTTTCATGTTACACCACGAGTGCCACTTAGCAACTCTGCTAGACGGAGCAGCCATTCAGCATGGGGTGGGGTGCCCCCTGACAGGCTTTTAAAAGGCCTGGATGCCAATGCACATTCCAACGCTATTCACAAAACAGAGACTGGAGCAGCGCTCTTCCTTGCAAGGGGCAAGGAAGCTGCCCCTCACTGCCTACCTCTAGCGCACCCTGTTTTGTGGGAGAATTACAAGTAAACACTGGTAAGGCAGTGGAGGAGGTAGGGCGTTTGAATTCCCCCCCCAGAGTTTACTCTTTTTGGTGCACGTTGGGTCCTTTCAGCAAGTTGTGCAAAATGGCTGCAGGGGGGATGGGGTCTCCCTCTTACAGCTCTCTGTCTGCCTGAGTTTATTTGTCAATATTGCACCTGTCCTTCTGAGTGTTTTAAGACTGCCTAAAACACTTCTCCTTCATCTAGGTTGGGTTAGTGTGGGAGGTATGAAAAACAGCCCCTTTCTCTTAAAAGTACCGTATTCTAATAAATAGCCAAGATTGGGCAGGGGCTTGTATTGGTGAAAACTGGCCCTTAGAAATACAAAACCTTGACCCTTAACCGTTTCTCAAAATATGTGTTTAATTACGTGGTGGTGGTGATGGGGCGGTAGGGCCCGCGTGGAGTATGTGTGTGAGAAAGCGATGAGGGAAGTCACCAATATGCTATTCAGGGTGCAAGGCTGGGGGAACAGCAAAGTAACTTTTACTTGGGTCTGAGATTCCAGAGAGGCAGGTCCTAGACATGGTTCTGAGCTGCATGAGCTTAGGCAGGTCTCAGCCTCCCTGGGCTTCTGTCTCCCCAGCTGAAAAATAGGAGGATGCATTACAGCTAATATTTGCTCCACGATGTGTAGAGTGCCCTGAAAGCACTACTTTTTTTTTTTGTCCTCACTGCAACCCACTGAGGTGGGTAGTCTTACATACCCATTTTACAAATGAGGACACTGAGGTCCAGCAAGGTTACATACTTGTCCCAGACCACACAGCTGCTAAGCGGTAGAAGCGGAATTCTAATCTAGTTCAGTTTGACTCTCCCATCCATGCTCTTGCTCATTATATTATGTTTTCTCTCAGATCAGGAGCTAAAATCCTGTATATCTATGTGATTGTGTGTGTGAGTTTGGGGCAGGAGTAATGAATTCTCGACTACTCCACATGCTGCACATAGACGGGAGAGAATTTTTAAAAAGTAAATGAATCCAAAAAGCTGGATTTTTACTCCAGAGCAAACGCAATCCCTTCGGCCAGGGCTTTCAAGAGGGAGAAAGAGAAAAAGACGATGAAATGGAAACTTTCTCAACCCAAGGCTTCCCCGAGGGGTAACTCTTCTCTGTTCTACAGTTTAGGGCTTGCCGGTGCTTTTTCGGGAGTGGAAAAATACATAAGTTACAAGGAATTTAACAGACAGAGAGGCGCACAGAGGAATTTAAAGGGTGGGCTGGGGGCGAGCGGTGGGCGGGAGGCGAGCGGGCAAGGGGGAACACGCGCTTGCAAGCTAAGCCGCTGCAAATAAAAAGGCGTAAAGGGAGAGAAGTTGGCGCTCAACGTGAGCCGGGAGCGGCGTCCTGGCTCCTCCTCTGCTCGTTTTAAAAACACTTCTTGCATTGTTTTTAAGGTGAGAAATGGGAAAGAAAGAGCCGGCTTGCGCGCTCGCCCGCTGCCTGCCTCTCTGGCTGTCTGCTTTTGCAGGGCTGCTGGGAGTTTTTAAGCTCTGTGAGAATCCTGGGAGTTGGTGATGTCAGACTCGTTGGGTCATTTGAAGGTTAGCAGCCCGGGAAGGGTTCACCGAAAGTTCACTCGCATATATTAGGCAATTCAATCTTTCATTCTGTGTGACAGAAGTAGTAGGAAGTGAGCTGTTCAGAGGCAGGAGGGTCTATTCTTTGCCAAAGGGGGGACCAGAATTCCCCCATGCGAGCTGTTTGAGGACTGGGATGCCGAGGACGCGAGCGAGCCGGGCAGGGTTTGTCTGGGCACCGTCGGGGTAGGATCCGGACCGCATTCAGAAGGCTTTTTGCAGGCTTTTCCTTGGAAGGAGAACTTGGGATCTTTCTGGGAACCCCCGCCCCGGCTGGATTGGCCGAGCAAGCCTGGAAAATGGTAAATGATCATTTGGATCAATTACAGGCTTTTAGCTGGCTTGTCTGTCATAATTCATGATTCGGGGCTGGGAAAAAGACCAACAGCCTACGTGCCAAAAAAGGGGCAGAGTTTGATGGAGTTGGGTGGACTTTTCTATGCCATTTGCCTCCACACCTAGAGGATAAGCACTTTTGCAGACATTTGGTGCAGGGGAGATCATGTTTGACTGTATGGATGTTCTGTCAGTGAGTCCTGGGCAAATCCTGGATTTCTACACTGCGAGTCCGTCTTCCTGCATGCTCCAGGAGAAAGCTCTCAAAGCATGCTTCAGTGGATTGACCCAAACCGAATGGCAGCATCGGCACACTGCTCAATGTAGGTTTATTTTTTCCCTTCTTCTACCAAGAAAAAAAAATTAATTGTCTCTCTTGCATGCAATAAAGACATGGAAACAAACTGCATTGGTAGCAAGACAAAGGATTTAATGATTTAATGCTGAAAGGGTGTGATATGCTAGCGTGCATATTGATTCCCTCTGCTGAAAATTTCCTGTTAGATGTTTTCTTCGCAAACAACCCCTCCTGACCCCTGCTCCTCTCTCTACCAACCTTACAGTCTCTTGAAAACAGTTTAAAAAATATGCATGGAGAGGGAGAAAAAAGTAGAGGGTGACCACAGGACTTTGAAACATTCTTCAAGTAAGGCAATTTGACACATTGTGCAGTTTTTACTAAGGTGTGTGCAGAGGGGAATTTAACTTTGCTGTTCTTTGGGTTAGCTACTAGTCGTATATATCCCCCCCTTGTGTGTTTCAACAGTCCAAAATAATTAAAATATGACATCTTCCTTGCAAGGAATTTAGCCTAATTAAGGTGGCTGCTGCTCCTGAAGTTCATAAACCACCAGTTAAAGCTGCTGCCTCCAGTGTTTTCCTTGCTAAGGAAAGGCAATATTTCTTAGCATTGACCCTGCTGCCACCTTTCCGAGTCACTTTGTTGCTCTAAGAAGTTGCTGTTTTGCTAGAAAACTACTGGCAATGAACACCCCTTGGGCTGAGCCATCCATTATTTCCATATCTTGCAATTCAGCCGGGGAACCTGGACATTGGTTAAAGGAAAGGAAATATAAGTGGGGTAGTCCAGTTTTTAAAAAAAATATTGACTATTTGGTTATCTGATGCTGACACGGTGCCGAGGCACGCATCTGGTCAACAGTAGCCTGGCTGCAGGCTTGAGAAATGACCAGAAGTCCCAGAAAATCCCACCTTCGGGTGGCTGTAGTGGGAGCCTGCAGGATGCATCGCTGCCCTGACAGTGATTTAGATAAATGGCTCAGCTATCTATCAAAATGTTTTTAGTACTTTATTTGACAATTCATTGGAGCATTAGGCTGAAAATGACATTTTAAATCTTTGTTTTCAAAGAGGTCAAAGTTTAACTGGAAGAAATTGAGTTTTCCTAATAACATGGTGGCTTATCTAAAGAGAGAAGAAAAAGGAAAGAGGGGACAATGACAAGATTTAAATTGCCCTCTCTGAAACTTTTTCTTCAGGATAAAGACTTGCTTCTTGGGCCAGGAAATCAACAGGTTTGTAGCTAAAAAAAATCAATAACCATTTGATGCCAACAGTGTGGCTGTCTGACCTAATATTTTGTACAGCCATAACCACGGCAAAAAGAATATCATTTTTAGAAGAAGTCTTAATCTTCAGCTGTTCCCCAAATGCCTTTTTTTTCCCTACTGCCTGTTTACTTTCTAGAGAACTGAAAGAAATTGAGAGTTACAAAATAATTTTCCAACTCACTAACAGATCTTTAAGACCTGTCCTCTCTGTAGCAATTAAAACAGTCTGAACAATTTCACTCGGAATCTCAGGGAACTGGGGCTTTCTAAAACTTTTTCTGGTAAGAGAAAGTTCTAATGAAACATATTTTTTAACGGAGGGAAAAAAAAATGCTCGGGACCCTGGCGAAAATCTGTTAGACCTCATAGAGCTTTTACAAGTAGACATTCTCCCTTTTGTAATTAACCCTCCAAACATGCCTATTAAGTTGTAGGAGAAGGGGGAAAAGCTTTGTTTGTTCTTGAACAAGTTAAACAAAGAATTCGCCTTATCTAGGGAGAGCGAGTGGTGAATGTGTCATTCGCCTAGGGCCAGCCGATAAGCAAGAAGTGTTGATAACAGCAAAGTTCAGCTAATCAAAGAAACTTGCATTAGAAAAAGTAAATAAAGGCGTTTGACAAAGGGATTTCAGAAATTCCAGTGTCTTATTTTTGTAAGCAGGGCAATTAGTGCTTATTGTGGTCGATTTCACAAAGCTTTGAATCCCACACTTCAGGTAAAAGAAAGAAATGTAAATACTGCTTATGCCCCTTCAGAGCTGCTTTATCCTCCATAAAGCACTTCATAACTGGTCAGTTTAGTTCAAGCAATTACGTTTTAAGCATAAATAAAATTCTAACAAATGTCTGCCATGCGGTGTTTGGTTCAGGGTGGCATCGCTAGTTAGGGTTTTTGAAATAAAAGCATATGAGGGCTGCGTTTGTGTAAGAACATAAAAACCACAACCTTTTCCATTCTACTTAATGACTGTTTTGACGAGAAGCAGATCTGTTTGTGCACTTAACACAGAGGAAACAGTGGGCAAGGAGGGAAAAAAAATAGTACTAAATTCCAGCCAAAACTATTTTCAGCTTTGAGATCCTACTTATTTTTTGTATGGTGTGTGTCTGTGTTCGTGTTTGCAGTCATTAGAGTAAACCGTTTGAACGTAAAACACAACAGAAGCTTTCTTTGAAAGGTGTTAGAATATTCTTTTTGTTTTCTTTTTTAATTTTAAAGACAGAAAAATGATCTGCCCACCAGCTGCCGGTTGGAGTAGGGCCTTGAATTGCCTGTTATAAAAATGCGAAGTCAGGATTAGTGGTTTACTAAGGGAATGTGGTAAAAATAATACGATTTAACACTGCCCCTGGAAGGTATCGGAGCCACCAAGTTTCTATTTAGATGCCTTCTGGATTATCTTGGTTTTAGGCTGCTCCAGATGTTTTCAGCATTAATTGCTCAGTGGGCATAGAATAAATCCTAATATT
Organism: Equus przewalskii; assembly: GCF_037783145.1. Taxonomy (NCBI): domain Eukaryota; kingdom Metazoa; phylum Chordata; class Mammalia; order Perissodactyla; family Equidae; genus Equus; species Equus przewalskii. The sequence continues at coordinate 59,252,106 of NC_091845.1, read as the reverse complement.
TGTGGTCTAAATATAGTTGCTTTCAGTGAATTCATGAGGTGACAACTTCTTGGCCCTTTTTCCCTGTCTTCTCCCTGCTCAACACATCAAAAGAAAAAAATATTTTCTTTTTGAAATAGTATTTTGCCTGTAATGAGGAGAAATAATGTTTTAACAAACAGGAGCAACGTGTGATTAAGGAAAGAGAAAAATCCCCTTCTCAAAGCCCTGGGACCTGAATTTTAAGTATTAAACAGCATCTAAATCCTCTCCTAGTAAGATATAAATTGAGGTCAAAGTGGCAAAATCAAAGATACCCTCTGAAAGAGAGACTAAATAAAGACTGACAGCCACCGTATGAATTGAATGGGGTTTTGAATAAATATTTCGGTGAAAAGGCTCAATTGTTTTTCTAAAGTAGGACATAATTTTCTGCTTCTCGGCCACATGACGGTGGTAACTAATACCATTAGAAAGAAGAGAAGAAAAGAGACTTTGCTGAAATCTCAGAGAGTGCAGGACAGGAGTTTTTTGAAAACAAGCGGAAGATTCACAAAGTTTTCCTTCTCTGTAGAAAAAAAGAAATACTAAAATATTGTCAATATCCAGATAACTTGGTACTTTGGGTAGGGAGGTACTGATGTGCGACTTAGAAGAAAAAATGCCTGAGTTTAAATTGCATTGCCAGAAAAGGGTGGATTTCAAAATATAAAACAAAACAGTAGGAGAGGTAGACATTTCTCTGCTTAAACTAAAGCTATGGAAATGACTTGGAAGCTCTGCTTAGAATTTGATTTGCCAGCCCAAATGCAAAGCTCTTGCATTAGAACAGGCCTTTTTTATCTTAATAGATAAATGACCAGAATGGCAATTTCTGATAGGCTAGCTGACCCGAATCAGAAGTTTTCTTCTCATTTCTGGAAGCCTGGCCCTGACCGTATATAACCAGTCAGTATTGTCATGAACTTTTATTTAAAGCAGAAGCATGAAAGAAATTTCTTCTGAATATCAGACACTTTACCTTCAGCATATGTTCAGCCCCTGAGATGACTGAAAAGGAAAGAAAACCCTACCGTTTTCTCCTTTACATGTTTCACAAGCATCAGTAAACTATCTCAGAAGGGAAATACGTGATAAAGATGATAAATTCTGCTCTCAAGGAGTTTATAATCTTTAAAATCAAAATTATTTTTAAAAGGCTGGGAATTTTTTAATTAGAAAGTTACTCTCTGGGAGGAAGATGGACATGTAAAATCGAGATGCAAAGCATAAAACTCTTTTCAAGTCGCACAGGACTTATTAAACAATAAATAATAGTGTTCATTTTAGACCATCTTAAAAAGAATCTTCTATAAAGTTTGAGTTACATATAAGTGCCAATAAATTTATCCTTAAATGACATTTTTATACTTTAAATGTTCTAATGTAAATTCAGTTAACTATCAATTAAAGAGATTATTTCAGAAATGGGAGTTTTTGATGAAGGTTAATCAGAAAAATCTTGGCTGAAAACCTTTCCAAAAGATATTAATGTAGAATCTTGCCTTTCAAATTACAGGGTAGTTATGGCAGTCATACAGCTCTGATTTTCTAGAATAACCCACTTTCAAATATACTGCCACAGTTCCCACATAAATCATTGAAATATGCCAGATATTTCAATATTACGACATCTCCTAGGCTGCCCCTTGAACCCAGGAGGGGCACAGAAAGTCTTTGTTTGGATTCTATGGTCAATATAACGAGAGCGCTCACAGCTTAATTTTTCCATTATGACTGAAGATCGCCTTGTGCTTCTGGGTCATTCTGCTGAACATGAATTCCTTTTGTGGCAAACTGTAGATCTGTAAATAGAAGGCATCCTTTGCAAAATGGATTTAAGTATTCTGACTGTAGTTCTGACTCCAGCACGTGTGCGTGTGTGTGTTGAGAGTGGGGGAGGGGGTAGAATTATTAAATTGAATTACTATGCACAAATCTATATCAGTTCTTGGCCAGCTTCTTCTTAAAAAGTTGGAATTGTGGGTGATGGAGAGAGGAGAACAGAGTTAACTCGGGTTTCAGATTTATCAGGATCCTGTAAGTGGCTTGGCCTAAGAACCTCTTGTTAAACAGGAGATGAGATAACCCGCCCCATCTGTAAGATCTAATAACACACCCTCATCAGTCAGTATGTTGCATTGAATTCCCTGTTCCTTCCCGGCTTCCTTACTTCATCATTAAGAAGCATGATTCCTGTCCCGTGCCAGCCCCCCAAACCCCTTTAAATGAATAAAAAATAAGTCACAGAAGTTCTGTCTACCTAGGAAGCCGTAGAGGGTGAGCCTGCAGGTATTATATTATTTATCTTGAGCTTCCAGAGCTTCTTAGATGGGAATTCAAACAGGCAATGGAACTGCTGACTTGCGTTTTCTCTGGCCTTGCAGGGTGGGGAGCTGAAAAGGGGCCATTCAGTCAGATAAGACTCTTGGTCCCCTGCACGATAAGGCGAGGATAACAGGAACTGACGTCAGTGAGGCGACCCAGCCTGGCCAAGCATTTCCTCTAGTGAGGGCACATGGATTCTAGGAGTCTCCAGGCCTCCCACAGCAGCTGATGATATGAACCAGCTCAGAGGGGAGAAGAAAGCTGATTTTCACAGGGGTGAAAGTGGGTAATAATGTCCCTCATTCCTAAAAGGAGATTTCTCTAAACAGAACAAAGAATAACTGGAGAGGAAGAGAATGATTTTAATAAAAGCAGATTCTGAGATTATAATCGCAATTTTACGTTGTCATGTAATAGATATTTGTTTCCCAGCTGTCAACAGTTTCCCTCTGATGTCTCATAAAAGTCAGTCCAGCAGTCACCAAATATTATCACCCATGAACCGTACCAACTCTCCATATAGAACAAAATGGGAGGGAATTCACATTGTGGGAGTTAATCCCTGGTACTCCTATTTACTTTTCTAAGTACCAAGTTCCCACCCCCATCCGCATCATATGACAGCATTGTTAAAGCTGTTTGATTTGCCACCAGCCCTGAAACCTAGGAAAAACCCTGAAGTGTTTCCTCCCCTCTTTCAGTCTTCCTTTTGTCTTAAAGTCAGATTTTTTTTTTTTGCCTTTGAAAGTGTCTCTGATTTGAGGTTTGGAGGAGAAATTCAGAAGGGTCCTATTTTATTTTTTCAAATTCACAGAGTGTCCTCAGTCTACTGCTTTCTTAAAGATAGCTCCTTATTTTCTCTTTTTAAGTTTTAGTATTGAATAGGGAATTACTCTGCGAGTTTGACTCAGATTTAGTGAAATGTTTGTCTTTGTTGTTGTTGATCAATTACTGTTTGCCACAGATGAAAATTTTACCAAATCGAAAAAGAAAAAAGCTGAATTCAAAATACTATGGTAGAAATGATGCAGATAAGACCAGATAAGACGAGTTCATCAGTTAACTGGGGAAAAAAGATTTGGATCACGCTTATCCCAATTTTTCTCTGATTTTCAGAGCAAGTGAAGACTTCGTCTAGAAAATCCCTTTTCTCAAAAATATGAAAGCATTCAGGGCTACAGTACCTTTGTCTTGTCATCAAATTATAAATTATACAATTATATATAATTATTTATATATACGTAATTTATATATAATTATAAAAAGCCTGATGATCTGAAGGCCGGTTCAGCTTCAAAAGATTTTTTAGGGTCTGGTCTATTGGAAGGCTTGGGGGTATAATTAACTAAAATGGAAATGGAGGCTAGCGAAATTTAGTTCCTGATGTTTTAATTTAGCTCAGTACTGCCATGTGTTATTGAAGAGAATTCTTAAAGGCAAACATAATTATTTCATTATGGTCCTCAGAATGCTTTCATTGGCTTTAATGACAAGAAGCTGTATAAAAAGGCATACATTTTAATTAGTTCTTCTTATATTTACATCAGATAAATAACAAATAATTGATGAAAAACAAGTCGTTGGGATGGATGATTTCACATAGCGCGCTGGTTACAGTTTAATGATGAAACATTTCTCTGTTGCTTTGCATTTTAATTATCCAGACATTACAGTAGTGGTGCCGTGGAGCTAAAATACCGTTGTTGCCATTTTATTACAAAAAAATCACTATGAATCGGAAGCCGAAAAGGTAGCCAGAAGCGCATCTCAGAGGAAGTAAATTGCCAGTCCCGTTAATTTTACTACGTTTGTTAGCACGCATTTTGATCACTTTTATCTTTTACGCTTCATCTTTCCGGATTAAGACTGTCAGGGGTTTCACATGCGTTTTTATGGCTGCCTGTTCTAAATACCTTTCTTTCTCTCTTGCTGTCTGTTTTGAAGACTTGTCTGAAAGTACTTTGCCAAATGTGTCCTGGAAAATCAGAGAACCTTTTTCTATGTTATAGGCCCGCTTTACCTTTGATTTTATATGAAAACCCATTTCACATGATTCATCCGTTTGGGTGTACAGAACACTAATTGTTATTATTGATTTTAAATTCCGTGACCATTACAAGTAACCCAGATGACTGGCAGATAAAGGGTAATAATCCATGGAGTTCTGGAACTGTTTCATGTTTGTCTGGAGTACTTTATGTGATCAATATTAACTGCCCCATTGAAACTAACTGCTGTATCAAATAACAGTCAATCAAATGAATGTGCTTAGAGATTATTTATTGAAAGCTTTAATTGTTCACTGGGGCCCTGCTTATCAGAGGAAACAATAGGAACCAGAGATAGGATGAACAGGTCTGGATTTGCGGAGAAAGTTGGAGGATGCAGACGAATAAGGTGTCTGCCACTTGGGCAAGAGTTTCCAGAAGCCCATGTCAGGCTTCTAGTGGGCAGAAGTTCAGTGCAAGTACATCGAGAGCTCTCTGGAGAAGAAGGTGTAATGATTTTCTTGCCTTTAAAGCAGAGGCTGTGAAAAGTTGTCACTTTGAGAGTTTTACTGCTTCTTGTCCACACTCCCACTGACATCCATTACCCTCCTATGCATCTTTCCACCTGCATTCCTCATCACTGCCTGATGGTCTGAGATAATGGAAATAGCCTGACTTGACACAGGATCGATCTCTACAGCTATGAAATGGGAATAATTATGTCTACATTGCAGGATTTGTAGGAAGATTAGAGATAATGTAAATGAGGATTCTATTCTTGCCCTGAAAACATTCAGAAGTCACTGAGTAGACCTTCTGATTTCAACATGACACCTATGGCTTCTATGCCTTTGCTAATAGTGAACGGTATTTGTTTTATTTGGCATCTCTTTTCCTCAGTCAAACGGTTCCTCTCTCTGTGGCTCATAACCTAGGTGACAGTTCTTCCTGTTTGTCACAGTTTGAATAACACTGTAGTCCTGATTCAATTGTATCCATTTACCAAACCCCCAGATTTACTACAGATGATTGACTTTTACAAGTGAGTGTTGTCACCTTCAAAGTTGTCACAATACACTTTGCCCAAAGATGCTGTCAGGGGCGCCGTTCATTTTTATTACTCACTGATGGATTAGCTCTTGCCGATTCCATTCAACAGATGGCTCTTGGGTGTCTGCCATGTTCCAGGCTCCCTGGTCTGTTCTGTGGGGACACCAGGACGAATCCAACGCTGTCCCTGCTCTCTCTGGACTCCCAGTGTATGGGAGAAACTTGTGTACACAAGTCATTGTGACACAATCCTCTTATAACACAAATGTAAGGATCTCCTCAGGACTTTGAATCCGAGATTGCTTATAGAAAGAACTAGAAACCACTGAGAACCACAGCTCACGCATGAGGTGGGTGATCAAGTGGGTCACACATTTTTGTCACAGTGGAGTAGGCATGAAGTTTTTGTATGTGTCTGCTTCAGAGGTAGTTTCTAAATGTAGTTTACAAAGTGGAGTTTTAAACTTATCTTGAGCAATGGAATAAGTGGATACCTTCCAAAATTGCTTCTTGAAGACTCTCATATGGATGTTTCTGGAGTGTTTGTTAAATAATGTTCTTTTGGGGTTAGGCCTGATTAGATTAGATTTTTAAAAATCATTTCTTTCTGATTGTTTCTGTGATTGATTGCTGTGCAACAAACCGCCCCCAAACCTAGTGGCCTAACAGTTTATTACCTCATTATTCTGTGGGTGAACTGGGCTCAGCTGGGCAGATCTTCTGCTCCACATGCTGTCAGCTGAGGCTGCAGTATCCAGGGCTCAATGGGGCTGGAAGTCCAAGGCGGCTCCCTCACATGGCGGGCAGTCCATGTTGGTTGGCTGCTGGCAGAGAGCTCAGCTGGGGCAGTTGACTGGAGTATCTGCATGTGTCTCGTGTTTCTCACAGCATGGCAGCAATATTCTGAGAGGGAACATTCTGAGAGGGAGGAAGTACACGCTCCCAGTCTTCTTAAGGGCCGGATCCAGAGCTGGCAGAGAGTCACTTTCACCATATTTTATTGGTTAAGCATCACAGGGCCAGACCAGTGTCAATAAATCTCCCTCTCAAGGGGGAAGTGACAAAGAATGTGCAACCGTTGTCAGTCCACCATAACAATCATGACTGATATGCCCTATAATCAGAAAGCAAATGTTGTCTTCTGACAATAGAGGCTAAATTGAGAAACTATTGTGGGATTTTAGTTAGTTTTCTTCTTTTTTTTGGCTGGTTAAATATTTAACAAAATTCTACTCTAATGAATGTATGTACATTATTATCAGTTAATCCTCACAAATAATTCTGTGAGGAAGACAGGATTATCCTCATTTTAGAGAAGAGGAAATTGAGGCTCAGAGAAGGTGAGTAACGCGACTGAAGTCACACAGGCAGTACGTTGTAGAGCAGGGCTTTAAATCCCAGGAAACTCTTTTTTTCATCCTCCATGTGCAGTTACTCACTTGCAGGTCATCCGCTTTGGAGTGAGACTGTCATCTCTGCCAGCTGAGTGAAGGATTCTTGAAAAATTGTTTTGTCTTAATAATAACATGAAAGGACCATGGAAGCTTTTGGTTTTGGGGGGAAATGTGGAAAAGAGAGGGTAAAGAACTGGAACTCACATAATTTCCTCTGATTACATTATTTTCTAATAGAAGCCACAGCCTTTTAAATCATGGAAGAAACTCTGAGGCTATTTTACTGTTTTGTTCTTTTGTTTTCCATCCTGTTTGTTGAAGGCTGCGCAGGCGCAGTCTAGAGCTCACAGGAGTTGGGGTCAGGATTAGTCTTGTATTTACTGAGGAAGCACAGGAAGGTGACAGAGGAGAAACAAGGTTTTTCATGTTTTTCTGGCTCACTCATAACCCTCATCCTGATGTGGGCACTGATGGGCTCGACTTGGTGGTGCCTCTTCGTTAAGCCACACTGTTGTGTCTTCCATTGCTTAAAAAAAAGGAGGGAGAGAAGAAAACTTTCTCAGATATAATGAAGTTAAATTGATGTTTTAGTATTTGCCACCTATTTTAAGTATCCATTTTGTTTAGAAGGGCCCAAACCTAAGAAAACTGTTACTCTTTAGTGAAGTTTACATTAATAGTAATAATGGTTATTAGCCTCTCGCATAATGCTCTTATTTCAGTGATTTCAAATATATTTTAAATGCAACATCTTGTTCTGTATTTTGGATTTTTGTATGCCATGTTCTTTCTACCTGCTTCTTCTGTTTGAAATCTAATTGCTGTTGAATGATATATTTTGAGGAAATAGAAGCAGGTGGACGAATTGAAGTGACCTGCTAAAGGTCACGTAGTGGGTTCTAGGTGGAAGTAGATCGAAGTCCATAAGATGCTGCCATGTGTCACAGTGTGTACAGTGTGGGACAGTGCAGTGTGATACAGTGGAGTTGGGCACGCTTTGTGTACCGCCCCTGCTGTGGGAACTAGAGCTCCAAGCTGCCTCAGTTGTTTTTATCTGTAAAATGGATCCATAATGCTTACCTTGCAAGCTTATCATAGACTTAAATAAGACAGTGTATTTAAAGTACCTGACACATAATACTCAGTAAATAGATGTTTCCCTCAATACTTTATTATGAAAAATTTTTAAATGCAGAAAAGTTGAAAGAATTTTACAAGGAAGCACCTGGATACCCACCATCACACTAACCATTAAAGTGACTGGGTTTGTTTTCTGTGTTTCTACTCATTTCTGCTTAGTGTGTGTGTGTTTTTGCTTGGTTTCATTGGTTGGGTTCCCTTACTAACCTGGGAAGTCCTGAGATCAGATGTTGTGTCCTTTACGTCTGTCTTCCCAGTGGTAGTACAATGTTGGTATAGCTAGTATAGTACCCAGTCAGCATTCAGTTAACTGTGGGTGTCAATGGGTATGTTCGAGCATACCACCCCTTACTATACTAGAGATCAGCCCTCTCCAGTAGAATTTCTAAAGTGATGGAAATATCTGTAATTCTGTGTTGTCCAGTATGGTGGTTGCTAGCCATGCGTAGCACTTGAAATGTGGCTAATATGTCTGAGGAACTGAATTTTTAATTTTATTTCATGTTAATTTAACTTTCAGTAGACACATGTGGCTAGTGGCTATGGTTTGAACAACACAGCTCTAAATACTTTAGCTATTAATATTTTTTCAATATTTGTTCATCCTCTTTATTTCCCTTTTCCTTTAGCCTTTATTCTTCTTTCTTATTGCTGTTAAGGAGCTCTAATTATCTCTTTATGTGGATGGTAAATAGACTGCAGGAGAATGTCAACAGAATACTGTAGGGTGGCGATTTCAGTCATTGTTAACTTGTTTTCCTTCTGGGTGGAACTATTTTTCCTGGGGCCTGGCAAATACTTAGCGCTTACTTTGCTAACACTTAATTTGCGAGCTCAACCAAGATTTTCACAGAATCCCAGGTGGCTGGATTTCAATTATATTCATTGTAGCAATCCTATCATGGTAGAATACAGTTTCTAGTCCCTTGCTCCACACCTTTGTCTATTTGGTTTTCAAATAAACACAGAGTATCTTCCAACATTTTCGAGTTGCTTTCAACTCAGATAAACATTTTAAGCTTCAGGGAGGCAGAGAGGAACAGGCCATACTCTCTGGAAGCCTCAGTGTGTGTTCTAGAAAATGCCTTGCTCTATCTCCCCTGAGTGCCTTCTCCTGCTCATATATGTGTGCTCTGCTTTGTAACTCACTACGTGGCACACAGCGAGTGCTCGGGAAATATGCTGAGTCTAGTTCAGTGAAAATGAACTTGAAATTCAGGGCATCTCAAGTGGTCTCTGCTTTTATTTATTTGTATATTTTTGGGTCACTCAAAACACCTGACAGAAACTTGAGGGAGCCATGAAAATGAAAGGTTCAAGTTGGCTGTTATGGCAAGCCCTTCTAAATGTGTTAGCTGGAAAACTGGCCTGAAAATATGAGAATGGGATATTTCCTTGGGCTTCTGGCACTGACTTTGATATCCTAGGAATAAATTTTCTGATGGTACTTCCTGTTAACCAGGACATTACCACTCTTCCCTCCCCTGTTTTTCTGTCCATCCCTAGAAACGGTGTGAAGAAAGTAAATAGAAATACGACCAAATCAACAAGCAAGAGAAACCTTTGAACCAAGATTTGTCTTTCTTCCCTCTCTGATGGTTTTAAGTTGGTGACTGATTTTTATCAAAATGAAACAATCACCATCATCATCATGTTTATTAAGTGCATGTTATCTGCATATTATGCCAAGTGCATAAAACGAATGATGTCACCTAATGGTCAAAGCAGCCTGAAGATAAAGGCACTGTTCTTGCTCTGTTTTACAGAAGTGAATTCCCAGGCACAGAGGGGTCAGGTACATTTCAGGACTCTTGTGTAGGACAAAGCCAATCGGAAGTTCCCATCTTAGTTTGCATAATGAGGGTTTCCTTCCCTCTGCCAACTATGCAAAGTAAACTCCTATTTTCTTCGCGGGGAGGGGGAAGGAGGGAGGTTGGGAGCCTCAGAACCCACAGAATAATAAAAGGGTTTCCAACCGAAAGCTGGAAACAATACATTTTTAACAAAATGGGCACTTACTCTAATTGCTGTGCCCCTACTGTTCAATTCCTTTTTATGTCCTAATTCATTAAATTATGTGCACACACAAGCTTATTATTTACAGATGTATGCACTTTTAGCTGGCTCATGTGAAACAGATGTTTCACGAAAGGTAAGAGAGAGCAAGTGATCTCAACTCTTTTAGTGGGTATCAAGTGAGTCTTATGGCCTGTTACCTGCAGGTCTTTCACTGTTATTTTGAACTGCAATGTCCAGTGTGAGGAAGAGAATTCAGTCTCTCCCCTGGAGGAACAAATAAAAATACAACGACCCTATAAGCAGACATCTGCATCTCAAAATAAAAGAGGGTGTGTGCAGGTGATAGGCAGGTGGTGTTCACATGTGGGCTCGGGTGGATATGAATGAGTTTTATAAGCAATCTGAGAAAAAAAGAGACCCATTGCATTACGGTCGACTTTTTTATTTTTTAAGAGCTTTATCCTATGATATTTTAATCATTACAGTCTTTGAATTCATAGCTGAGCAGTTATCATCCTCCTTTTCATCTAGAATTTCTCAGTTATTTTTAGATGGAATTATTCCATTGCTCTAATAACTGGCAGGAATGCATGCGAAACTTGGAGAGTGCCTCTGATGTCAAATGACTGCCTACCAGATTCTGAAAGAGTTGAGGTGGGCCCTTTCCTTAGGTTCTTCATGGTTCCACATAAATAGTCTTCAATTCATAATAACTAGAGTATTAATTTCAGTTGTTTGTTGCTATGTAACAGACCAACCCAAAACTTGGTGGCTTAAAACACAATCAAGGGACTGGCCTGGTGGCGCAGCAGTTAAGTACGTACATTCCGCTTTGGTGGCCCGGGGTTCGCCGGTTCGGATCCCGGGTGCGGACATGGCACCGCTTGGCAAGCCATGCTGTGGCAGGCATCCCACATATAAACTGGAGGAAGATGGGCATGGATGTTAGCTCAGGGCCAGCCTTGCTCAGCAAAAAGTGGCAGCAGATGTTAGCTCAGAGCTAATCTTCCTCAAAAAAAAAAAAAAAAACAAACAAAACCACAATCAAGTTTCAAAGTTCTGTCTTGCCTGGGGTCTTTTATGTGGCTGCAATCAGCTGGTGCTGGGGCTGGGCTCAGCCAAAGCCTTGACTAGGCTGCATGTTCAAAATAGCTTCTCTGTTCACATGTCCAGTTCCTCAACTGAGATTGCTGGAACAGCTGGAGGCTGCCTGAGCATCTCTCTCCACATGGCCTCCTCTTGTGACATTGGCTTCCTTACAGCATGGTGGTCCCAGGGCTCTTTGCCACAGCTTCCTTCAGAATAAGCATTCCAAGAAACCAAGGAGTGAGCTGCAAGGCTTCTTACGATCTAGCCTCGTGTGTAACACAGCATTACTCTTGCCACATTCTGTTGATCAAAAAGAAATCACAGTAGCAGTTCAGATTCAGGAAGAAGGACCTATGCAATCATGTGGAACCCTGGAGGTGTGGCTCATTGAGCAGCCATCTTCAGAGACCACCGACCATACTAACTAGCTGTAGAAATAAATGTACGCCCCTTTTTCACTACAAGGTAACATGGCCTAATAAGGATAAACATGATCAATTCACATTGCCATAAACTAGGCGGCATGTCAGTGAACAATTATTTCAATACTTCTTCGGAATATCGGGGAGCAATAATAATCACCCCTCCAGATCCACAGGGAAATTTATCGTTTATGGATTGTTAGGAGTTCTCTAAACAAAAAAATTGGAGCAGAAAGATGGCTGAAATTGTGTCATTTTGCACTTTGAAAGCTGGAAACCATCACAGATGAAATATAAAATGGGACATGAAATATTAAGTGGCATATCAGGTTTATTGCATATATGACCATGAGAGTGCATTTTATTTTGTCTTATGGAGCTCTAAAAAAATCCATGTAATGGATTAAAGGTATTAAAACTCCCATATTCTACCTGGCTCTAGGCCAGGGAACAAGGCATGATAAATAATCCCAATAGGCAGAATATGTAGGAAGGAATTTTAAAATGTATTTATGATAGACATATTGACCTCCCTAACTAATAAAAATGTATACGTGAGGTTAGTTTTGAAGGAAATGTGCAGACCTTACACATTTATAGTGCGTATAAATATATATATACTGTAGTGTTAGCATCCTTAAAATATTTCCCACATCTCTATGACATATGGCTATCATACGCTGTCTTTACCCTGGAAGCAAAGAAAAGCATGCATTTTATAGTAACATGTGCAGTCACTATAAGAAGGAATAGTTTTAATTTCCTTTATCTTAACACTGGTCAGGAAACTGAGCCAAATCTGGCCTGTAGCCTGTTTTTGTAAATAAAGTTTTATTGGAACATGCCACACCTATTCATTTCTATCTTGTCTGTTGCTGCTTTTCCCCTATAATAGCAGAGTTGAATGCCTGTGATAGAGACCATATGGCCCAAGAAGCCTAAAATACTCACTATCTGGCCCTTTACAGGAAAAATGTGCTGATCTTGTCTTAAAACATTAAAAAATTAGTAAGATGGCTTTTAGAGTAGAAATGAGCGCTTTGTTTCTCATTTATAATAATCTTGTATGTAGATTTAGGAGGCCAGTTCTGGATCAAGCTGTTTCCTAACTGTGTGACCTTGGCCAAGTCATTTAACCTCTCTAAGCTTCTGTTTCCTCCTATGAATAATGGAGATTAAAAACCTGATAATGATAATCCTACTCTTCTTTACACTTTTGCCATGAGGGAGCAAGTGGGGTAATGTGAGTGAAGGTGCACCTCCAGTTACCCACCACCATGTAATGTGTGCTGTTGGCAGCTTCTGCTGAACTGGCTGAGATGATCATCATTTATCCGATAGTGCATATAAGAATTTCTACGCAGGGGCTGGTCTGGTGGCCTAGTGGTTAAGTTCGCACGTTCTGCTTCGGTGGCCTGGGGTTCACTGGTTCAGATCCCAGGCGCGGACATGGAACCGCTTGGCAAGCCACGCTGTGGTAGGCATCTCACATATAAAATAGAGGAAGATGGGCACGGATGTTAGCTCAGGGCCAGTCTTCCTCAGCAAAAAGAGGAGGATTGGTGGCAGATATTAGCTCAGGGCTAATCTTCCTCAAAAAAAAAAAGAATGTCTGTGCAGATTTCAGTCTTTTATTTATTTTTTTCAACCAACATTGATGGAGCTCCTGCTGTGTACAGGGCACTCTGATAAGCAGTGAGTATTTAAAGGCAAGGTGGCCGAAGCCTTTGTGTGTGCTAGTAATATGCGCCGTCCTGGCAGCCTCGGGCACCCATCGGATCCTTCCTCCAGCTGGGACTGTGTTGGCCGTCTGGTATTTTTAGTTGCCCATTTGTGTGGGCCGAGAACAGTGTCTTCTAACGTCTTTATAACTCAGCATTTAGCACCGTGTCTGGCCCTGCCAGGTGCTCAATAAATATGGGTCAGCAGCTGGATGTTGTTGGCTGATCATCACTGCCCTGTGCTGCCTGGCTCTCCATGTGGTCCATCCAGAGGTTTGTAACTTTGGGTTTTCAGCAGCTACAGAGGGCTCTCAAAGGAGAGACGGCTGTGGTAAGGAGGTGTGTCAGGAGGCTGTTTCTAAGGGTTCTGTGTGCGTAGATTGGCAATGAGCCAGGAAAACCCACGGGGTGAGAGGGCCGTCGTGTTGGTTTGGATTAATGCTTGAGAGGCTGGGAGGGCAGGGACAGCTGAGAGAGTGTGTAAGGAGGCAAAGCTGACATGACTTGCTTTACTCAAATTAGCTTGTGGAGAATCTCTTACATCAGGAGGGACAACTATTTCGAGAGAGAAAATGGAAGTAAAGGCCAGCAAATCAAGCCATGAGGCTGATGTGTGGGAGAAAGATGAGATGGTGAATAATGCTGAGGTTCATCAGCGTGAGCATGATCCTTGATACACTCGTGATGATAACTCTGCTGTGTCACTGTGACAGGCGTTGAGCCGAGCGCTTTACAATGACTTAGCATTTAATGCTCACAGTGATCCAATGAGGGATATACTATCATTTTATACAAGGAGAAATTGAGGCTCAGAGAAGTTAAGTGACTTGCCCAAAGTCACACAGCTCGTAAGTAGGAGGGTTAGGATTTGAACCTAGGTAGGCTGGTTCCAGAGTTCACACTTCCAACCACATGTCTCAACTTGTCTGTAAAGATGGAAAATTCCCTGAAGGAAGGAATATCCAAAAAGACCTGAGCCTTGGAAACTGTTCACATTTGGAAGATTGGTGAAAATTTCTTTGAATTGTTTTTTTTAAGTTTTCCTTAGCGATTTCTTTTTTAAGAACTAAAATTAAAACACTGTGAAACTCGCATCCTTCTTGATGTGGGGTCAGTGAGCCGAGGAGTTGAAAGAAAGATTTCTTGGACTCTCAAGATCTGGCAGTAGTGCTCTTTTATTTAGAGAATAGTGTGGAATAGCATGGGGACAGGACCCATGGGCAGTCAGAGCTGCTGCGTGGGGACAGGGCCCACTGGCAGGAGGAGGTGCTGCTGCCCCCGCTACTGCTGCCAACATGGGTGGAGAGTAAGGGTAAATTTAAGGCATAGGTATGTGAGCCATCTCTTTACAAGACAAAGGAAAGAACATGTAAAAAAGTTAAAATGGTATCAGTGCAGGTGGGGTCTGGCCATTGGGTGGTCCCACAACTTTTAGACAAGAATCAAATTGGATTAAGTAAAGGCCAGAAGCCACCACCCTAAATACTATCTTCAGCTAAAGACAAAGGAGGATGTTGGGGGGGTCAGTTACATGAGGTTGCCAGACAGTAACCAACTTAAGTCCTTGCCTTCCCCATTAAGAGTTTCCAGAGATAAGGCCATCCCACTTCTTGCTGGCACAGAGAGGGAGGCATCTTTACAGATGGAGGTTTCCCTTACAAATGTAAATGTTTCTCAACAAAGGGCAATCAAACTTCAGTCCTCAGAGCCTGCTTCTCATCTGCAGTTTTAAAATTTAACCAGCCTAAAATCCTCATCACTTCTCACATCAAGAACTATTGAAAAATCACCGTTCTGAAAAAAAATCAATAATGTTACAGCATTTCTATAATCTGAAAAATTCCATATAGAAATTTAAGAATCTTTTAAAATAAAATATCCCTAAGCCTATCCTTTTGAACTGATACGTTATACTCATCTCCGGCTCTAATAAAATCTTCATAGTAGTCAACTAGAATGTTCGCTAAGGATGTTCCCTCTCTCTGCTTCTGGTCACGCCTCCCACACACGCTGCTCCTGGGAAAAGAGGAGTTTAGCTCCTCATTTGGGGCGAGCCAGATCTGCAGACGGTGACAGAAGAGCTATCTCACAACTTTAGAATTCTGGATGTTGGTTTCATTCTTGTGCCAAATAAACTTTGGTTAAGGGAGTGTCTATGGCTCACTGGCAAGAGAAGGAGAACCAGTTTAGGAGTGAGGAGCCCAGAGCCCTCCCCATCCCCCCAGCAGAGTCCTGAAGCTGGCAGTGTGCAGGCCACGTTTGGCCTGAGTTACTGCTCCTGACAGTGTGTAGTCACACGCCCTTGGACCACCGCCAAAGGCCTTTGGAACCTGGGTCTTAGTTGCTGCCATTCTGCCTGCTGGGGGGTGGTTTCTCAGCAGGAAGATTTGGGAGTGGGTGGGGGGGTGTGTGTGTGCATGTGTGTGTGCCTTCTAATTCCTGTGTTTGCTTCTGGGGGACTTTCCTACTTTATTGCTCTGACTGGAAAGAAAAAACGGCATTATTGCTGTCCCCTTAGCTTCTTTCTTTTTTAGTTTTCCACTTTTACTGTTGGTCCCTACGTCTCTATAGTCTGTATGCTCTCAAACTTGCTGCCAGGGACTTTGCCAGCCTCTTGCCAAAAAGCTCCGCCCAGTCCTAAGAGAGGATGTCATTGTCTTCTCCCAGCAGTGGGTCACACCCATTCTCTTGAACCAAAGAGCATTTGCGGTTAAATCGCTGCTCATCAATTCCCATCTGTATGGCCTTGAGCAAGTTCTGACCACCCTGTGCTTCCAGTTTCTTCTGGTCAAAAAGAAATACTAAGACTATCTCCTAGGGTCGTTATTGGCATCAAATGAATTAATGTATCTAAAATGCTTAGAACAGAATGGGGGTCGTGGCTCGTCCATAGTACATGCTCCGTAAATGGGAGCTATTAATATTGTTGTAATGTTATTATATGACTGGACTCGAGAGATGTTTCTGTCATCTTCCAAGGTCACAATATTAGTCTCATTATTAAGATATGGCTTACCCACCTTTCCCCAAATTCTCTAATAATGAAGCGTTAGCTATTATTTTTATGTGTTTTTATAGAGTTTCATAGTTTACAAAGTGTAAACCCTGCAATGTAGTACGCTTACTTGTCATCTCCATTTTCTAGATTAGGAAACGGAGGCTCAGGGAGGTGCAGTGACTGCTAGTAAGAGGCAGAGTTAAGAACTGAGCTTATGCCTTGTGTCTCCTAGGACCGTGCAATGTCTACTTCTCTGGTGCCGCTGTAAATTACTTTCTTTGCAGTCCCACCACTTTGTCCTGAAGTCTCCCCACAAGGAGCACCCTTACCCCAGATCAGAGTTTTTCATCCTCACCACTATTTATAATTTGAACCAGGTAATTCATTTTGGGGGGCAAGGGGCTTTCCTGTGCATTGTGGGCTGTGTAGCAGAATCCCTGGCCTCCACCTACTCAATGCCAGGAGCACTCCCGAGTTAAGACGGCCAGAATGTCTCCAGACATTGCAGAGTGTCTCTAGGGGGGCAAAATCGGTGTTGGTTAAGAAGCGCTGCCCTAGATTAAAGAAGCTAGAAGAGAAAAATGTGTGTGTGGTGGGGGTGGAGGTGGGATGGCCATCGCACACTTACTGGGTGCCGGGCAGGTTGCAAACATTGTGTCCCTTTAACCAACAGGAATTTTAGGATTGTCTGCATTTTCATGAAGCAGATCCCACGGCTCAGAGGAGTAAAGAAAAGTGTGTGGCTATTAAATCAGTGAGAGGCATTCAAATCCAGGTCCATCTGGCAGCAAAACCCAGGCCCTTCCCATCGCTTCCTACACACAGTTTTCGGCAGGCTCATGGCGTTTTAGTTCTTTTTAGGAACCAAGAAAACCCACACAGGGAGGATTCTATTGGTTTCAGAGTTATTTTGAGGCCACTGTTATGAGTGTATCCGTGTAAAAAACAAAACAAAACAAAACAAAAAATCTTTGTAGCAAATTTATGGCCGAGTAAGCAGAGCATTATTTTGTTGAAAAAGAGGATTTTGGCTAAATTCTGGTGTAATCTCACTTGAACTTTCTCACATCTCAGAAGAGGGGCAAGGATCCCGCTGTGACAGAGCCCAATTTCATTGTACTTTCCTCCTCATTTCATCTTCCTTAAATATTCCAAAAATGATGCCCCCTTTACTTTTCTGTAAGGCTAGTATCAATGTGGTTTTCAAATATGTTTCCAGTACATAAGCGAGGAATTGTGTATCTGAGATGATATATATTTGAATGTTCCTGTTTTAATCCACTTCATGTGCAGGAAATTTGAACAGACGATAGAATATCATTCATTAGTGCAATAATTACTTTTTAGAAATTATGGGAATCCTGGTTAGAAGTGGGACATAGAAGTGAATCAGCTGGTGTCGAGGTAAACTCTTCAGGGGGACCTTAATGCGATGCAATTAGCTTCATGTACACACGACTCCGGAGACTGGTTGTAGCATTTGTTCAGTTAATGCAGCTCCATTTCTGATTCTTCTCAGTTCAGATCATTAATAAGTAGTTAGATATGTCGGCCCGTTAAGTGATTTTAAGGGAGAATTTATTTGAACGCTGTCATAAGCTATCTTAGTATGTCCTAGAAAATAGTGATATAAAGCACCGTCTGTTAAAAACGTCACCCAAAACAACCTATGAGATAATTTTCCACTATGTTCCTTGAAGCAAGAAAGCATATTATAAAAATGAAATGTAGGTGTTGAACGTGTCATGGTCCCTTATGAAAATATGACAGCACTTCCCGTGGTCAAAGTCAGTCCCAGGGATAATTTCTGCTGCTGGCCGTGAGCCCAGGCAGGTGTCACTGCAACCCAGAGTGATTAGTGATCCTGAGCTCGCTCTCTCTCTTTTTAGCGCCCAAACTATCTTGTCAAATTTAACCACGTCTGGAATTAAATCAGTGTTTGGAAAATTATAGCCAGGAATTAAAAGAAAGGGAGGGACACAGTTTTGCAGTTCTCAGATTCGAGTAAATAGATCTGACCAGACCACATCCAGGGATGTTTCTAGCAAAGGAAACGAGAGATGGAAAATGAGAAAAAAAACCTGTGAGTTTTCATGAAATAACAGTAATGTATATTAAGCCATTTAGATCTCTTGTAAAGGCTGCGATTGGTGGTGTGTTTTTGAATTTCCTGATTCTAAGGTGCAGAGTTCCTGGTCCCTTTCCTCCCGTGGTTTTGGGGAGGAGTAAATGAGTTAATGGTAGGAAGCACTTAGTGCAGGCCCTGGTACACAGTAAGTGCTCAGTAAATAGTAGATACTATTAGTTCAGGCTCTTCCGGTGCAACTTTGAACCCACTGCCAACTAAAATCCACTGCCAAAGTTCTGTGGGAGAGGAGGAAGGCTTCTGACATTTGGTGAGCATAAACACACACACACAGCCCGAAGATCTTAATATATTAAGTACTTAACAAGGTGGAGGATTTAGCAAGGACCTGTGCAAGGGGAAGCTGAGGGAGTTCCAATGCCAAATTGACTCAGCAAAATGTTTGGGATTCTGGGGAGGTTAGGACAGTAACGAGACATTTTTATGTCAGGATGTCTCAAAAGTTGTTAATGTGCATAGGAGTTATCCGGGGATTTTGTTAAAATGCCTCTTTTGATTCGGCAGTCACTCCTGGGGTGGAGCTGGAGTCTGGCGTTAAACGTGTTCCCAGGTGATGCTGATGCTGAGGCTGCGGGCCAGGGCGCGCGCTTGGAAAAGCTAGGCTTGCTTTAAGGACTCGAAAATCAAAGTCTTCCCGCGCCCCTGCTTTTGTCCCCTGTCTGTGTTCAGCACCTGTTGCATGTGTGGTCAGAATAGCGGGGATTCTCATAACCCAGCTCCAGCCCTCGGCCAGGATCCCGGGTGACCCGGGCAAACACACACTTCTTCAGGGTCACGGGCAGGTTACTGAGTCAAGACTGCCACAGCCCCGCGATGATGTTTTCCTTCTCTCTCCACCCCCGCCCTCCCTTGCCTGCCCCAAACCCGGGACTAATCTTGGAGCTGCTTAATCATAACAAAGCCAGCAGCAGAGTGAGGCAAGACCATTTCAAAGCAGAGCTTTTCTTGTTTGGCAATTACCTAATTTCAGAATTCGATTCACAGATTTGCAAAACCCTTGTGTATGGAAACAAACCGCTTCTCCTGAAGGATGATTAAAAGCAGACCCCCCTCCCGAGGAGGCGACAGGAAAATTAAATGAGCGACAGGATGGAGGGTTTTTTCCCCCACTCTAACGTTTGGAGGCATGTAAATTATATTTTAATAAAATGTCTACACGCGCCCGCGCACACGCATGCGCACACGCACGCAGTGGAAGATCTGGTTCTAATTACTTGTACTTTAGTTGAACTTTGGCGTTTCCTTTGACTTTCTCCCGAATGTATGTGAGCTGTGGGCCTTGCAGTCCTGCAGTGAATCTTCAGAAAAAGGGGGGAAAACTCCAGAGCGGCTGTCTTCGGTGCCAACACAAATGAAGGCCAACAGAACGTTTTGACCAAATGCAACACTTTGCTGTTCTCCCTTAATTAGCTGAAATTACTCCCTTCCACCGGTCCCGGAGCTCTGGGCTCCAAATCCTCCTGGGGCCATGCAGGAAATGCCTTTTGCTTTACAACTCCTTTTGCTTTTAAGGCTCAGCTGCCCAGAGAGTGCGTTAAAATACTGTCTTAATCATCGAAGGTTCTAGTAAAAAGGCAGGGCTTTCATAATGCATGATGCCTGCCTGCCGTTACTCAAGCCCCACGTAAAATCCTGAAATCTGTCAACATGGTTTAGCCAGCAGTAAATTAGTTCTCACAAAGAAAAAAGTAGTATACTGGGCTCTCTCTTAAAAATGTTATCTGCTACCTAATCTAACCTTTAGAAAAATGCCAAGCATGTGAGGAATTGTGAAGGGACCTATTGTTGGAGCCTTTCTGTGTGTTTAAATGACACTCAGGTGTGTTGTAACAACAAGGACATTTATACTGTGTTTTCTCAGGAGAGTTAAGTTCCTAAGTGCCAAGTCCTCTTAACAGGCAACAGCATTAATTTTTTTTGCTTTTATTTTGGGAATGAGTTCACCCCCAGAGTTGTGGCAGTGTTTAAGAAACCTGTGTCACTTGAGAGCGCTGGGCTTCTGCTTTGGCACCATCTCAGTCGGTGGCGATTTCGCTTAGTTTGTTTTTGCTGTGTCTGCAGACATCCTCTGAGTTTGAAGTCCTTCAGACAGCGCATCTCGAAATGCCATCTGCCACGGGTGCCCATTCCTCAGCCGCCTGTTGCCTGGCCATGAGGAGATAAGGGCAGAAACTGAGAGCAAGGATTCAGAAACTTTTACAGCAATTTGACAGAGTAATTTCATGTCTGTTAAATCATTTTTCCCCCCTAAGTTGTAGTTTGTGTTTTGGACATTTTTGTCTTATTTCCTCTTTTCTAGGGAGTCATTTTTATTTATGTATTTTTTCTAGGGATTCTTTTTTATTGAATTTTGTCAGTCCATGAGGGCTTAGGGGGAGGAAAAAAGGAAGAAGTGGTTCTTTACCATAGATGGTCTAAAAATCACTAATTTAAAGCAAATGCCAGCCTCCCTAGCACCAGGAATTCTGTTGCTGGTGTCTGGTCAGGACCACACTTTGAGAAGCACTGATTTAGAGGCAAACCAGACTTGCAATGAATTTTTAAACAACAAAGTGAGTCTAGCTGTGTTTTCCTTAGTGACAGCCATCTCCGTGTTGCAGGGATGGAGAAGTTTAAATTATGGGCTAGAAGCTTCTGTTCTTGCAGGTTTGGTTCGGCTCACTGTCTCCTTTCGCATGTGTGGAGCCCAGAGAAGCTCCCGCAGCATCCCTCATGCTGACTCTGCTCTGGGCAGGGACCCAGGGAGCCAAGCATCCATCTTGCCCGAGTAGCAGAACTTCGTCTTGGCCGTTCCCTTACAAAGCAGGGCAGCCTATCGGGTTAGCAGTTTCGATGCCACCTTGGAGGCTGCTGCTTTTTGGGGATGGGACCATGAAACAGAACTGAGTCAGTCAGTAAGCAAGCAAGGAAATAAATAAAAGCAGGAGGCAACAATCAGATCGAATTATTCCACAAAGACTGCTTCCCCAAACTGAAATCGCATCAGGATGGCTGGAGTGCAGTTTTTATTGAATGACACAAGCCTCTTTTTCCCCTGGGAAGTCTAAAAACTGCTTTTTTGGCCTGCTTGAGATCGCTGAATGAGCTAATATGGGACACATTGTCTGCTGAGCCTGCAGAGTTTTCGAGCAAAAATTTTATCATTCCTTAGACTGATTGTGCTTGCCTGGAATAAGGAACAAAATGAGGCCTCTCAAGGGCATTTGATGAATCTAACTCTAATTTAGAGGGACTAATAGATTATTGATTTAAACAGGATGACAGTGAACAGATCAATGGCCAGGCACTCTAGCTGCCTTAAATACCAAACCTGACTAGTGAGAGGGGAGCCATCAGGCTGTCCCCCTCGCTCATCTCCCACTGTCTTCATTGGGGGAGGGAGGGCAGCAGGCGAAGGGGACCGCTAATAAACTTTGCCAAAGTGTGTTTTGCTACATTACCAAAAAGGCCAGAGGTTGCATTAAAGTATGAATCTGCTTTTATATTGATGCCATATCCTGGTTGTAATTCTAGAACTTGTTTTGATATGTTTGCCTAAGGCTAGCTTTGGCAACCTGACTACACCCCGAGATTTTTTTCTTTTTTTGCTTTGCATGTTCTCAATGTTATAGGCCACCCAGAGGAAACAAAGGACCATAGGTTATTGATTTTGAGGGTGATGTTTGAATATAGATAGTCAAATATTCTTTACCACCAGTGAGAAAATTTTTCTGAAGATGATTATTTCTTGTCGTGTGTAAGGGTTTTCTGTTTGTGTGGGATTCATTTATGGTATTTGTACGCTTCAAATTACAAACTATAATAGAAAGAATCGATTCATCCTTCAAGATACAGCCTGGTCACTTCCTCCAGGAAGACTTCCTTGATTTTTTCCTGGGCTGAATGAGGTCTGTAGACCTCTGTTGTTATATTATGTCATTAGTTCACAAACTGCTGCAATTTGGATTCACCTGGGACTATATTTTTTAGAAAATACTGGTGCCTGGCTCCCACTTCCAGACATTCTGGCGTAATGGGTCTGGGATATAATCTGCACATTAGGATGTTTGAAAGCTCCCCAGGTAGTTCTAATGTACAGCCAAGTTTGGGAACTATTGTGTTTTATTCCAGTTGTTGGTTTCCTCTCTATTAGGCCAAACTTGTCAAGGCTTAGGGATTATACCATGCATCATCCAGAGCATATAGCATAATGCCTGGCGTGTTACAGCCACTCAGCGAAAAGAAACGATTGAACACATGAATGTTCATTGTACAAACATGAGAGAGTTCATAGCATTACTGGTGAAATCACCACAGCCTTAATAAAAGTCCAGAGCCCGCACTAGTGGTTGCTTACAATAGAATATTTTCATTCATGGCAACTATTCAGGAAAGCTTTCTGGATTCATTCATTTGTTATAAATGACTCTTATCCACAGAAAACGGCTTTTACAAAACCTTTGTAAAATGTTTTGGGATTTTGGTGGGCTCCCCCTTTGTGTGTACTTTGCCCCAAGTTTCTCGACTATTAAATTGCCCACAGTTCTGTTTCCTCTCTTCGGAAGGGTGAAAGGCTGGACTGCCTTGAGTACATGTACTTGGAGTGGCATATTTATGGAAATTACCACCCACTTTTGAAATTCAGGGCATAGCTGTGACAGCTGAATCCAGCCCTAACAGAATTCTATTTACAACTTTCCTAGACAAACCAGATTAGCTGTTCTACATGAGCGAGTAGAACATTACAACAACCCCCACCCCCCCAACACACACACTTTGCTTCTGTGGAGAACACGGTGCAGGATTGATCACAGTGGTGGGGGCAGGGCTCTGCCAGCGTTGCTGGAACACTTGGGTGAAGTTGAGGCACACAAATAAAAGCCATCCAAAAGATCTTGGAGGCATCTAAGAAAGGGCTCATTTACTGATATTAGGAGTGTAAAATGACACAGCCTTTCCAGAAGGCAGTTTATCAATATGAGGTAAAAACTAACAAGATACTTTTAGCTAACCATACCTTTTGAACTAATAATTCTACTTCTGAGAATTTTTCCTAAGGAAATAGTCAGAGATGTGCTGAGATTAGCTACAAAGATATTCATCATAATGGAATGTTTTGCAGGAAAAATATTTATTGACAAGGAAATAAACTCATGACACAAGTTAAACAAAGTCCCAAACAGAATCTACACTATAATTCCACTTCAGTAAACAAATCGAAAACATTTATATGCATAGAAAAATGGTCTGCAAGGATATATGCCAAGATGATAACAGTGATTTTCTCTGAGTGAAAGGCTTGTGGGTGATTCAGTGTGTTTGTTTTCTTGGATTTTAACTAAGAGCAATATATAATTTTGTACTTTTAACAAGTACAGTCATGCGCTGCATAACAACATTTCAGTCAATGATGGACCGCATATACGATGGTGGTCCCATAAGATTAGTACCATATAGCCTAGGTGTGTAGTAGGCTATACTGTCTAGGTTTGTATAAGTACGCTCTATCATGTTTGCACAACAATGAAATTGCCTAATGACGCATTTCTCAGAATGTGTCCCCGTCGTTAAGCGACGCATGACTGTGCTGTTGTCATCACTCATTTGCTTTCAGAGAAGCTGATTGGCTTAGTGGGAAGAATGCTTTTGCATTTACAGCTTGAGAACTGATCCGATAGCGGATGCCAACCTGTCTGTAGAACACTGGCCGTGATTGTGCCGGGCTATCCAGAGGAAGTGCTGTCTTCATCCCAGAAACCTGGGTTCTAACCAGTAAAGACTGTAACAGATTGATCTACTGTGTAGACCTGCACTACTTTAAGGCATTCATTCCAAGATTATTCTGAATTATGAAAATGCTGTAATTATAGTGGATTCTATTCCAAAGGGATAATTAATTACTTTTTTAAGGAAGCAAATGAGCACTTTAAAGCCATTTGATTTCCAATTTTATCACTTAATAACTTTGAGGGGCATTTAGTGCTTGGAATGAAGAAGAAAAAGGAAAAAGTTTACGTATTAATTCAACAAATAGTTATTGATCGCCTACCTCATATGTGCCGGGACCTTGTCTAGGTCCAGAACACAGCTGTAAAAAGTGTAGGTAAGTTCCTTGGCCTCATGAAACCCATACTTGGGGAATAACAGAGGTGTAATATAAAATTGTGCACAAACTTTCTAAATTTAGACGCTAATTAGGGTTTTATAGAAAATAAAATAAAATAATGAGATAGGGTGAGTAGGAGTCGGAAAGGGCATCTTACTTAGAGAAGTCATCTCTGAGGAGGTGACCTTTGCTCTAAGATCTAAGAGATGAAAAGGAACCAGACCCGTAAAGGTCTGAGAATTCCCAGGTAGGGGAAATGGTTAGTGCAATCGCCGTAAATTGGTATGAGAGCTTGGCCTATTCAAGAGACAGAAGAAAAGCCAAGTGTTTAGAAATCAATAAATGAGGAGAATCATTGAATTTGGTGATGTTGCTAATGGTCCATATCATGAATAGCCTTGTAGAGCCTAGTAAGGAGTTGGACTTTGAGCTAATTGGTGACCGTGGGCGGGCTTTAAGCAGCTAAGTGAGAGGGATTGACTTTAACTTTTCGAACAATTATCTTGACTGCTGTTTGGAGAATGGACCTAGGGTAGAAGAGTAGGCACAGTGAAGAGGCAATGGCTGTAACTGAGGTGGATGACTAGCCTGTGTGGTAGCAGGATTGGGAGATGAGGATGGATTAACAACATATTCAGGGGTAGAGTTGACCTGACATGCTGGAAGCTTGGCTATAGGACAATCCCATCAGTAGAACTTATAATCTGGGACAACTGGAAATTTTATACTCTGGGAAACATGCTGTATACTGTAAAGTGGTTTGGAGATTGGAAGGTTCTAGAACATTATTTTAACCACTTTCAGTTACTCCCTTCCCCATTTCTATCATACCTTAATGAGCATTTTTGCTTGTGATAGGAATTGGGCCGGGTCTTGCTTTGACTTTGAACATAAATCTGGAGAGTAAAGGTGGGAGAAGACTTGGATCTTCAGTTCTATGAATTCCTATTTCCTGTGGAATTTGAGGGGTTAAATAATGAGATGGGGGATCGCGTATTTTTAACTCTAAAATACAGAGCAACATGCCTGTGTGCCATCATTAGTGTAACCCAGTTCTTCTCAAACGTTAATTGTGCATTCGGTCAGCTGGGGGTTTTGTTAAAATGCAGATTCTGTTTCCACAGACTTGAGCTGGGGCCTGATACTATGTTTTCTAAAAAGCTCTGAAGTGATGCTGATGCTGCTGGTCCAAAGAGCAGTTTTTGGGCAGCAAGTGTCTTACCAATGGTGTTATTAATGAGGATCAGTTACAGCCACGTGCTAAAGGCCCTCGCATCTGCTTGTTGAGTGGTTGCTTTGGGCATTTTCTTCATTTGTCTGAAGGAAGTTTACTTCTGGTTAAGTGAGCAACAGGATCAAACAAGTCATTTCAGAGACTCAAAGTGCTTCAGAAGCTAGGGGAAATAGAAGAGTAGACGGAGCCTGGGGTTTGCGGTTGGGTAAAATCTGACTTTGTGTCTTGACTCTGCCGCTGCCCTGTTGATCTTGGACAGGTGGCTGCCCTCCTCCTAGTTTGTGTTTCTCTTGAGGGTAAGGTGGTGATGAACTTCTCTCCCTCACAGTGCTGTGGTGCCCTGCAAACAAGAGAGACGGATGGGAGTGCTTTGTAAACTGTAGAGCCCCACGTCAGTGTCAATACCCCTCTGCTGTACCTACAATGACAACTGTTTCTGTGAGTCTGTCCCTGCTAGGGTTATTGCTGAATCTGGGGCAGAGGCCTATGAATTCACTGGTGAAAAATAACTGAACTGAAATGCGTTTTCTCTTTTCTCTCCCCCTGCCCCATCTCCATCATAGCTATTGAAACACAGAGCACCAGCTCTGAGGAACTCGTCCCGAGCCCTCCGTCTCCACTTCCTCCCCCTCGTGTGTACAAACCCTGCTTCGTCTGCCAGGACAAGTCATCGGGGTACCACTATGGAGTCAGCGCCTGTGAGGGGTGTAAGGTGAGTACCCACGCCTCTGTGCCCAGGCGCTCTCGTTCTCCACGGGCTCCATGGAGGTGACGCAGCCAGCTCCAGGAATGGGCTGCTTTGACATCTGTGACATCACCTGCAATCAGTGTGGTGGGCTCGTCGTATTTGATAGTTTCATTTCTTCCTTATATCTCGTTAGTTAAAAATTCAGAAACGTCTGCGAATGATTGATTGGGGCCGAATGTTCTAGGGCCTTCAAAATAATACGTAACAGTTCTTTTCAGGTAACAAGAGCCTTTTGAAGGAGTCCTGAAAAGCATCATCGTGTTTCTCGTTAGAAAATGCTGTCTGGTGTCTTTGTAGTTTTATTTTATTTTTAAATATGACTGACAGTCCACTGAATCAACTTGCAGAGAATCCAAGGTTGAAATTGGGATTTATCTTCTGGCTGTTTCCTCAGCCCTGTGGCCTTTGAATTACAGTTTGATTTCCAGCCTGTAGGGACTTGCTACTGTGTGTGTGTCATAAATTCAGGGGAGCTGGATTTAAAATTCCAGCCTACAGAGTAGTGGAGGCTGCACATGTGTCAGAGAGGATATGGCTGCTTTGAATCAAGCTAGACAATCGTTATTGAGTCCAACAGGGCTTAATTGAGTGAAAGAGCTTCTTATTTTTTTTAAAGAGAGAGAAGAAACAAAGAATGACTTCATAGGTAAATCCAACTCGTCCACAGACAATTTTTCAAAGGAACTATGGCTGTCTTGAGCCAGCCCTTCCTTCGATATACAGCTCCTTTATGTTCTCTCTGATGGTTCTTCAGGTCTGTTGTTTATATATCTAAATTGTGTGATTCATCGGTAACTGTAAACATGTTGGAATAATATTACAGGTGCTCCCATCAAGTGCTCCATGGCGTTTTATATTTGGCTTATCAGAGTTAGCACTTATTATTACTGTGTGTATTGGTTAGGCACTATTGTGTAACAAATCATCCTAAAACTGAATGGCTGCGTGTCTCTGGTCAGCTGCAGGTGAGCTAGTTGGTTCTGCTTCAGGGTGCTGCCTGTTGGGGGACCCTCAGCTCTCGTCCATGTGGTCTCTCATTCCCCTTGGCCTGGCCCTGGCTTGTTTGCACAGGCAGCGTTCCCGAATAGAGAACAGGAGCGCACACGAGGTCTCCAGAGGCCTAGGCTCAGAGTGGCACACTGTCACTTCTGATACATGCTTTTGGCCAGAACAAGTCCATACTCATGAGGTAGAAACATACACTCAACTTCTTAATGCGAGGAGCTGCAAAAAATTCCTGCCTCACATTATAAGAGGCAGGAATACATGGGGAGGAAAATTGGGGTCGTTTTTGCATTCAGTCTGCCGCCTTATGTCTAATTGCCTATGAATGCAAAGTGGAGAGGGACCCCAGCTCTATCGCCCAGCACCTAACACACAGCCTGACATACAGTGGGTGCTTACCGATGTAGGTTGAACAAACCCATAAATGTCACTCAGCCCCTCAAAGAAATTATGTGTGTTTTCCCTTCTTTTCAAATCATTTGAATAAATGTATTATTTTACAGAGTAAGGCCAGTTTGAGGAAATTCATTAAAGACTTAGGAACACCTCTCTACCTCTGGGATTGTGTTGGTTCTTTTAAAGGAATGCCCTTTCCTCCAGTAGCTTCAGATAAGGTGATCAAGAAAGTTAACACGGCAGCCAGTTGGCAGCTGGATACAAAGCAAAACACTTGTGTGTCTAATTATTAGTTTATTATTGGTAACCCCTAGCTGAACCTACTTAAATTTATCCTGAGATTTGGTAAGTCTTCAGTGGAATACCGGTTCACTTTGTCCATTTGTTGTGCAAAATTTAAACAAATCATTTTCTGGTGCTCATTTAAAAGTTAAATGAAAAGACATTCCTTTATTTCAAAAAGTTTTAAGTCATCTCATGTCCAGAAATCTTCATGAGGTATGTTATATCTCAGCGTACCTGCTCCCGTTATGCCCTGGGAAAAGAAATTATCCAGGATGTCTCTTCTCGTGCCAGATTCCAGGCCCTACATATTAAGCTGTTTCACAATCTGTACAGTACAAACTGTTTTAATCTGCTCTTAGCTAATTCCCTGACCTCTTGTTTAAATTTGGGATTCTAACTCTTTTTAGGAAAAACCCCAACAAAACAAAACCCACACCAGCCCAAGCCACTTTGATAAACTTGGTCAAGCTGTTCAGAGTCATGCCGCGGTATATCTTTTTAATAGAATTATAAGCCCAATAAGGTCAGATGAACTCGCCAGCCAGTCGTCAAATTTGAGGATTTTTGTATTGTGGGTGGGTCTCTGAAAGCGTGGATGGCCTTTCTCACTGGTTGTTGAGGAAGACTGATCTGCATTTTGGCTTGCTTGGAAAATAAAGTGACAAGATTCACAGAACGAAAAGAATGAGAAGACAAAAGAATAGTGTAAGAGCCAAAGAAAAAGAAATGTAACTTTTAAAAAATTCAGTATAACTTTTATCATTTTTCAAAATTATCAGTGCAATACAGAATTTATCGTATGAAAAATAGAAAATTAAAACAACTATAGTTCCACCCTGGGAGAAAACTCCTCTTAAACCTCTTTTTCTATGAGTATATGCATATTGTTATTTTTCTTTTCTTGTTTTTAATAAAAATAGAATTTTATGCTGTATACTGGTTTTAACCTGCTTTTTAAATTTAATAATCTTTCACAACCAAAATTTAAACAACTGCATAATTTTTATGGTTATGCTGTTAATGTAGTGGTTTATGATTATATCGTAATTTATTTAATTAATCCCCTATTATTGTACCGTTAGGATGTTTCCAATGTTTCTCTATTATAAATAATGCTTTAATGTATAGCCTTTAGGTATATATCTGATAATTTCCTTAGGATAAATTAGTAGAAGTAGAATTTCTAGGTTAATGGCTTTGTACATTTTTAAGGCTCTTGATACAAATTGCCAAAATGCCCTCTGGAAGAGGTATATCAATTTAAGCTCTGTTAGTCTATAAAAGCTTAATCTTATTGGAGACTGTCTATTAGCAATCTCTCCCTTGTGATAATAAGGTAATGAATCAAGAAACAACTTCTTTTCTGGAATTCTGCATATATTTAATTTGATTGTTTATAGTGGATGACACCATTAGCAGATGCACTTGGGCCATGATTGACCTATGAGGGCTGGCCCATCCTTTGGCTGGAGATCAAAGATCACTACTCTGGGCTGGGAGCCTCTGCTCTATATTAGGACTCCCAAACAGAACCCTGTTTATATCATTAGGAAGTAATCCCCTTCTTAAAGAAGTGACTTCTGCCTGTCATGACGAGGATGACCTTATTGATTATTGTTTGGAGAAGAAAACCTTCTATCCTCCTAGGAACCAGGTGGTGGTCTCATGAGACCTTCTATCCTCCTAGGAACCAGGTGGTGGTCTCAGCCTCAGAATTTAATGAATAGGTTGTGGTCCACCTCTGGGAATGGCCAGTGGCTGCTGTGTTTATACAGCATCACCATGACAATGTAATCACGGGATGCCCCGTTTAGGGGATTTCCAGCTGGCAATATTTTGCAGGGGACAAAGAGTACATAAAATGAATATGTGGTGTGGTTAGCCAAGAAGGTTTGACAATATAAAGTAATAAAACTGATTTTCATGTGTCTTTAAGGAACAGTCTCATTGCTCATAGCTAGACTTTATGCACAATTTTGGCCTTCATTATATTGTACATTTCCAGTTTTTGTAGCTTTCAAAGAGTATGGAGTCTAGAGTGAGAACAGCAGGATCTGAATTCTGGCTAGGCTACTTGCTAGCTTTGTGACTTTGGGCAAGTGTCTTTGGTTCTTTGTGTCTCTCTTTTCTCATCTGGACAAATGGAGGGAATGATACCACTTACCTCACAATATTGTTGTGAGGATAAAATGAGTTACTATAAAGTACATAAAATAGCGCCTGGACATAGTAAGTGGTATATATGCTTAGTTATTGTTTGTATTTTCATTAACTTATAATGACTTTTGCACACAATGATGTAACATCAGTTATAATCTTAGTATTCCTTTTTGTAGTATTCTTTCAGCAATTCCCCATTCCTTTATACCAAAATAACCACTGCCTCTTTCCTTCAAGACTTAGGTTAAGACCCAACCACTCCATGGAACCTCCCGTGATTACCCTAGTAAAGGAGTTGGCAAATTGTTTCTGTCAAGATCCAGATAGTAAATATTTTAGGCTTTCAAGGTCATAGGGTCTCTGTTGCAACTACGCAATTCTGCCGTTGTAGCATGAAAGAAGTCATAGACAATATGAGAAAAAAGAAAAGAATGGGCATAACTGTGTTCCGATAAAACTTTATTTACAAAAACAAGCAGTGGGTCTCATTTGGCCCTTGGGCCTAGGCTCCTGACCTGATATGTCCTTTCTTACCATTTCTGAAACTCTGAAGCTGATGGCCCAGAGCATTCATGCCAAAGGTGGCAGGCCAGCTGGTTCTGGTGGACTGCAGGCCTGGGACTACTGCTCCCCACCCCCACTTGCTCAAGAAGAGTTGCTTAACAAGAGTTGATGTCCTCTTGCCCAGGACTCCATGGTGGGAGCTTCAAGACCACTCTTCCTGTCTGGTATTCCTCCACTCCCTCCTTCCCATTCAGCTCTCACTTCCTTATCCAAAGTCAGAGAAATTAACAATTTCTTTCTAAATGAACTCTTTCAGAAACACTTGGCATCTTGCTTTGGAGAGATTTGTCTTGTCTGGGCTGGCTTGGCTTGGGACCTCACATGACTGGGACCTTGGCAGGATGACTGATCCTCTTCCCGTGTTGTTGCTCCTCATCCATTAGCCTAGCCTGGACTTGTTCACATTGTGGTGGATGAGTTCCCACGGATCCAATAGAGGACAAAAACCAATGTGCAAACCTCTGGTTGCATCACACTTGCTAATATCTCAATGACCAAACTAGTTACCTGGTCAAGACTAGATTCAATGGGTGGAGAAGTAGACTCCACCTTTTAAGGGGAAGGGGGCAAAGCCACCTTGCAGAAAGGTGAGTATACCAGAGCTGGCATTTGATTATATACTGTCTTCTGTTATTTCCTGGTTTCATGTGTGGGTCTATTCTGAAAGCTATATTCACCATTCCATCATCCTTCAGCATGTATTTATTGAAGACCTACTAAGTTTCGCAGCCTGTGCCAGGTGCTAGAGATACAAAAATGAACACGACAGACAAGTTCCTTCTGGAACTTACTATCTCGTACAAGGGGGCAGCTGGTAAATAATTCGAAGTTGGAAGAAAGTGAACAGAATGGTCTGGGAAAGAATAACCGAGGGGTACCTGATTTGATAGGGGGTCAGGTGAGATCTCATGGCTGACAAGGAACCAGCCGTGTCAGTAATAGGGGAAGGCATTTCAGGTCAGAAACTGAAGATTTGGATTCTAAGGCCATTTCTTTATCTTTTCGCTGTGTCCATCAAGTTCGCTGAGTCTCAGCAAATCTGCAAAATGAAAGCAAATCCACAAGTTTGAACCCACCTATGGCAAATACAAACACTAAAACAGTGAACCTGACAGTTGCAGTGATTTCTTGTTAGGGAAGGCTCATATGGTGTGGGAGTCCCTGGTGTTTGCAAGTCCAGGGGTGAGAAGAGGGAAGGAAAAAGACTATCCTTGTTGGATACCTTCTCTACCTCAGGCATTTGGGCATTTTATATCCATATCTCATTTAATTCTCACGACAGCCCTGTAGAGAGTAGGCTTTATGACCCCCATTTTACAGATGAGGAAACTGAAGTTCAGAGAGGTTAGGGAACTTGGCCAAGGTCACATAGCTAGGCCTTGCTAGAGCTAGGATTGGAATCCTGTGCCTGTTGGAAAACACCACTGCTTCAGCCACATTGAAACAGAAGAAAGGAAGCAGTGGTGTGTTATGGTCTAGCTTGGGGGTTTCATGGGGCAACAAATTAAAAACAAAAGCAGGTGGGAGCTTGGGGCCAGCTCCATGGCGTAGAGGTTAAGTTCGCATTTTCCACTTCGGCGGCTTAGGGTTCAGAGGTTCGGATCCCGGGTGCAGACCTAGCACTGCTCATCAAACCATGCTGTGGTTGTATCCCACATAAAAATAGACAAAGATTGGCATAGATGTTAGCTCAGTAACAATCTTCCTCAAGCAAAAAGAGAAAGATTGGTAGCAGATGTTAGCTCAGAGCCAGTCTTTCTCACACACAAAAAAAACAAGAAACAAAAAACAGATGGGGGCATACTTAAAAAGAAAAACAAGCAGAACTGGCCTGGTTTCATAGTGGTTAAGTTCGTGCACTCTGCTTCGGTGACCTGGGGTTCACATGTTCAGATCTCACATGCAGACTTATGCATTGCTCATCAAGCCATACTGTGGTGGCATCCTATATACAAAATAGAGGAAGATGGGTATCAATGTTAGCTCAGGGCTAATCTTCCTTAGCAAAAAGAGGAAGATTGGCAACAGATGTTAGCTCAGGGCCAATTTTCCTCACCAAAAAAAGAAAACAAAACAAAAAAACCCCAACAACCTATTGATCATTTTATAAAAGAAATGACATTTTTAAAACAAAACATAAAAGAAGGAAGAGCTTACAAGGCAATCTTTCCCAAGAAGGGACAGTTAGCAGACAGGACCCACCCATGGGCATGCTCCCAAATGGTGCTTTGTCCTTGTTCTCTCCGCTTTGCCATGGATGGGTGGAAACTTCCCATCCAGAAGCCCATGTTTGGGAGCCACTGTCCAGCCCACATGTAGGGCCCCCAGGGTGAGGCCAGTGCAGCCATGATGGCGAGCCTTCTCCACAAGGGCGCAGAGGAAATGCTTGCTCCAGGTTGTGGTGGTAGCCTTCTATTTAAAGCAGCCTTTAAGAGTTAAAACTCCACCAGCTCCCTGGGTCCCTCAGGGCTAATTTTGTCCATTTTCTCATCTGCCTTTGTTTTCCTTGTCTCTGAAGAAGGGAGGCCCTCATCTCCACGACAGTGTGGGGCTGCTGGGCTGTTTTCTTCCTGGCGGACAGCAGGTCGTATGTTCAGTCACAAAAAGTTTCGCAATCAGGAAGATGGATGTGTATGCTTAATTTTAGAACCTCTATTAAATACTTTAAATGTGCTTACTGATTTTGAGCAAGGCCAATTAAAACAACATTGTTTTTGTTTTTAATTGGCGTGGCTAAACATGAACTTTATGCTCTGTTTGGAGAACATTTTTGGCTTTGCCCACCCTGGTACTGGCTTCTGTTTAGGAGTTTGCTGCAGTATCAAGCCCCAAGAACAACCTACTGAAGACAGTAAACTAAAATAGGACAATATCTGCATGCTGGAGTAGCTAGAACTGCATTGTGAAGCCTGCCATCAAGTTCATTATTGTGTCCTTGAACCACACAGAGTTAGCAGGTCCCCTCATGGACCCAAAGAGCTATTCTCCTTATTAAACCCACCAACAAGGGCGAATTTATTTATCCTCTCATTCATCAGATGTTCATTAAACGTCTTCTATGAGATGGGCTCTAGGCATAGAAATGAAAGGTTTTTATGTATTTTGTCCCCAGTGTCGCGTCCCAGTGTTTAGAAAGTTCATAGAACAGTGCCTGGTAAATAAGGGGTGCATAGTACATGTTTGTTGAGTGACTGGATGAATGAATAGGCAGGGAAACAGACAGTGCATGTGCCATGTGCCAGGACACTTGTGATGGGGGACTTGATGGGTGCAGAGAAGGAGCCTCACATCCCTCTGACACGTTCCGGGAAGGCTGTGTAGAAGAGACGATTTTAGAGACATGTAAGCATTTTCCAGATGAGGAAGGGGAGGGGAGTGTTCCAGGCAAAACTTGAAGAGGAATCTGAGAACAAGGGAACTTGGAATAGACTGTGAAGAATCCTGTGGAAAAATGGAAGCATCCATTCTGTTAACGTTAGTTTTGCATAGCCCTGTGCAAGCAGCTGGGGATCAGCCAGGCATTAAAGATGCTCAAAAGAGAAGCCTTCTTTGGAACTCCCAGGTTAGGTCCCCCTCTTTTACGTTTTCTGTTGTTCTCCTTGGCAGCACTTACCACAACTGTAATTGACATACTACTTATGGAGTTGTTTGTTGGATGTCAGCCTCCAGGAGGGCTGGGGCGGGTCGCAGCTTTCTTACCAATGCCTAGCACAGTGCTCTACACGTAGTAGGACCTCAATGCGTAAGTGTTTTTATTATAAATTAGATCTAATTGGTATATAGTAATTAATAGAGTGATAAGTGACATGTAATAAAGCAGATATAATTATATGATAATGCACATAGTATAATTTTATATGTTCTAATTATATAATGAAATGCATCTCATTATGTAGGGTTTGCGATGATACGTTCATGAAAACTTGTGAAATTTATAAACAGGACAGGCCTTTGGTGGCCAAAGTCCAGCTCACTTTCTTAGTAGTTTCTGCCTTCCACCTCAGGGTTAACCCTTCGCTGCAAAAGCTGTGTTTTCTTTGATATTGTATTTAAGCAAACTCTTAAGGATTCGCAACTAGAATGATAAACCCAAGAACCCTGTGGGCTCTTTAAAACTCTCAACGTCTAGAATTTGCCTCCATATCTAGAAACATCGAGACAGCTGAAATGATAATCCGGCTTTTCCTAGTAATAGTTCCTATAGAATGAGAAAACACTTCCTCTTTTGGACAAATGTTCTAAATTGAGAAGTCATTTTGGGTTGAAAAAGCAGGAAAATCTGTCTTTTTAAAAAATTTCCTTCTAGTATATGAATAAACAGGAAGTGGAGGGTGAATTCTGAATTAGCCTGCAACCATGAATTTTTTTTCTCATGTTGGCCGGGTGAAAATAGTTTATTTAATTTGGTGGTTTTAAGTGGTCTATAAATTTTTTAGTGGTTAAAAGTTCATGAATGCTTGTTTAAATGCTTACTTTCCGTGTTTGGTTTAAAATATCTCAAATACGTTCATTTGCTGCTTTTGTTAAATCAAACAAGCTACAGGTCTGTAATTTTTGGTAAAAAGTTGCACCTGTGTCATCCAGTAGGGAGACAATTCCCAGTATTCCTAGTGAAGCTGGTGATTTGAGGATGGCTTACATCCCGATGGTGTCTCAAGTGTCTGTTTCAGGAAGTTTCAGTCAATTAAAAAAAAATCACCCCAAATCAACACTCTAGTTTCTAATTCAAAGCAAATTGGGGGTGAGGAGCAAAATAAGTTGCCTTTACAAAGTTCCTGGGGACCCCATCTAAAAATGAATT
Organism: Equus przewalskii; assembly: GCF_037783145.1. Lineage (NCBI taxonomy): Eukaryota > Metazoa > Chordata > Mammalia > Perissodactyla > Equidae > Equus > Equus przewalskii. The sequence goes on along the minus strand of NC_091845.1, from coordinate 59,216,515 downwards.
GTAACAATGTTTTACAGTTACGCCAAACAAAAACAAAAATGTATTTTTGCCGAAGAAATAAAAGTTTACTTTTGGGGTTTCCTGAGAGTGACGTAATTATAACTGAAAATCATTTGTGTTTAAATAAAATTTATACCATCATAGGTAATAATTTAGTTACTTTTGGGAGGTGAGTGTTGCAGCCTTCTCGCCTTCTGGACTTTTTACTAGAGAGGGTAAATAGAAAGCTTTCGATTCTACATTTCCTTCTCCTGGGTGAACTCTCAGAAAGAAGTCATAAGAAGTGAAGTCGTCTGGGAGGGCATCCTGTTTAATCAGCCCCTTTATTTCTCTTCATGAGGGCAGGTCGTGAGCCCCTAGTCTAATTGCTCTGTATGATTGGTACTCTCCCCACCTGCATACCTACATAAAACCACAGAAACAATGAAAATGTCTTAGGTTTACATAGCCTCTTAGTGTTTCTAAAGTACTTTCACATATGCAATTAAATTAGGCTGAGTTTAGCCACAGTGAAAAAACCCCACAAAACTCCAACGTGTGCAGTGCCTCATAGAGCATTTCTTTCTCTCCCATGTAACAGTTCAATGGATGTCTTCCTGGTTGGTGCCTTTTCTCCTCCGCACCGTGTTTAGGAAGTCAGTCTTCCTCCACTATTACAGCTGGGCATCCCCTGGGTCCTTAGCATCAGCTGGAATGGGAAAGAGAGCATGAAGGAGGCAGCATACCTGCTTCTTAAAAGCCAGGGCCTGAATTTTTGGATACATCATTGGCAACAACTGGTCACGTGACCAAAATCAACTGCAAGTGATGGAGTGCAGCCACGTGCCCAGGTACGGAATGCCCTATTATCGTGGAAAGAAATAGTGAATTTGGTGGGGAGCTCAAAGTTTCTGCCTTAGGTTTTTATTTGATCCTTATAACAGAGAAGTGGGTGGAATCGGTTTTTTCTCCTCCGTTTCACAGATGAGGAAACTAAGATGGCGTACAGGACCAAGTTCTACCATCTGTCTCCTTGACTTATGTATAATCTGATTCTGTTACTGAAATGGTTACTGTGCAAACTTCCTTGAATACATTTCTGCACTTAATTGTCCTTGAATCTTATCAAACTATCTCTTCAAAGTCTATTATTCTAAACATCTCCATATTCCTAGTATGTGTTTTTTTGACATTTTGAGAGGCTGGAAAAGCCTTACCCAGTTGAAATAGACCTTCATCAGGGGTAGATTCCAGTGTCAGCCCAAAAGGCAAAAATCACATGTCTCTGGAGCGACCCCAGAAAACCCCTTTGGGAAGCAAACTGTTGGAGACTGACATATGTCTCCCATTAAGACCTACAAAGCCAGGTCTACTTCCAGCTTTGGAAGCAGATTGCTGTCCCTTCTGTGGAACACCAGATGAAATAGCTGTTTTCTATTTTCATGTTGTACCAAAAATACATGTCCTCAAGTGCAAGAATCATACTAGCACAACACAGTGCTTGTGCCATCAAAATCACACATCTTTCTAGATATTTCCTTGTTTCTGAGCTTCTCTTACAGTAATAGTTTCTCTGGGATTGGGATTTCTCTTGTGCCCTTTATAGACTGTCTTTTTTTCTTTTGACTCAGTATTTTTCCACTTCAGAAAGGCAGCTAGATGTGTCATAGGGACAAGCATTGCCAGAATGGGCTAAAATTTTGTTCTGTGGACCCTAGAACTCATCCCTGAAAAAAATCTAGAGAAGGGAATAAGAATCTGTGTGCATCTCCCCCGGTACAATGCCAGCATTGTCTGGGGTGAGGGGGAAAAGCTGAGGTTCTGGCAGGCCTGCTCCATTAGAGCCTTGTTCCTTGTTCCATATTGAAAAGATGACATTCCTTTGCTAGCAACGTCCTGCCCGGATTTCTGGCACCAGTTCTGTGGCCGGCACTGTCGCCTGGGGCATTTTTGTTTGGGTTGGTTTTGTTTTATTTCAAAAGCAGCAGAGTGCAGGCTGCATAAGTGTACAAGGTAAGAACTGTTTTTATAAAGCTTGTCATCAAACTTGTCAGGGCAGTCAAGGTGGCCCGTCTGCCAGGGCGTCTACTGCCTATTCACTAGTGTCAAAATGCGAGAAGGCACAGACAGTAAATTTAACGTATTAACCTGTTCTCAAGTGTTGCTGAGGCAGCCTTCGGGTTTTAATGTGGGCCCCCTCCTCTCTCAGGATTTCATGTAATGCTTCATTTATAACAGAGATCGGTGGATTTGCAAAGTAAATATTCCATTAAGGAAAAGCAGAATCTTCAGTGACCCCCTCAGTTCTGCTTCTGTGGAGGCTTTTTCCGTGCCTGGAAATGAAAATCTCTTATATTGGCTACCGCTCTGAACTGGAGCATGTAAAATGTACTTCTCAGGTTCCGTGAGCCTTAAAATAATGAGCGGTAGAAAACTCTGAGGTGGGTCATTGAGGGGGAGAATACACTGGTTTTAGAAAGGATTTTTATGGTTAAATTTGTAGAAACCAGAACGATCGAGCAACGTTGGTTCTCCTCTGTGCTTTTGAATCTGAAAATAGCAGCATTCTAAGTACACAACACCACCATTCATACGGGCCTGGAAAGTCCCCCAAATCATGAAAATTATCCTTATTAGTCAAACCCAGAGGGGATCATCTGACTGCTCCTAGGGAAATGAGAATTTTTGTTTGGATCTTGCTTCTGTATGGCATACTCGAATTGTAGAGGAGCTACACTCTATCTGGGGAGTTTGGAAGTGCGAGCATACTTTTAGCGAAGAAATGCTTTTGAAAGCTGCTGTCTTAATTTATACGACTCCTCATTGCCATAAGGAATTAGTTTCAGAATAATAGAATTTTGAGAGGGACCATGTTTGATATTTATCAGTTTCTAGAGACATGTCCTGCTGCATTAGATTCTCCTTCACCTGGTTGGTACCCTAAGTTAGCAAATTTATGGCTAACTCCATAAGATATCTTTGGATGGCATCTATCCCATTTGAATGCACAATTTATCATGTTTATGATTTCATCAAAAACATTATGCTAAAATGCTTGAATGGCTTTCATTATATTTGTTCTGTTGAACTGTGATGGAAAAAGTATGAAAGTTATCAGTCCGATGCCAGAAATTATGGGAGAGGGTATTAGAAATTGAGTCTGATTCTGGTTATTTCCCTGAAATGGAATTAAATGGAAAATTCCTTATCCAAATGTATTTTGGACTTAAAGGATCATTTCCTGCTTTAAGAGTTAAATGAGAAATATGTTGTATTTAAGTGCATATTTATTGCTAACTCTTGCCTGTTGACCAAAAATTTGAGTCTCAGGTTCATATTATACATACAGATATCAAATTTATTTCTGTCAATATTTGTGGCAGCTGGGATCTACAGAAAATTATGAATTACATAAAAAAGCCTAGAGTCTAATTGTACCACCAACTGTACTTGGTTTTAAACCCAAACTCATAATGAAGTCATTTCTTCTGCTGTGTCTGTGTGTGAGATGTTTGCTGTGAGAGAGTCCACAGGATTGATGTTATGGAGCTCCTGGTTTAAGAAACCTAAAATAATATTTCTTAACTGGTGAGTCTAGGTCAGGTATTCCTTTATTATTTGATTCTGTTTCATCCATCTTATCCTTTATGAGCTCTGGGGCTCAGAAATAATATTCCTATTCTCTACTATGTCCACTGTTAGAGATAAGAGCATTGGACGAGATTTGATGATATCAACCTCCACGGAACTGATCTTTCTGCCTGTGTTACGAAGGGTGGGTGGGCCATTGTCAGTTACTCTGGACATGCTCATGTAACAGAGGTGGAAACTGAAGATAAATAGGTTTAAGTTTATCTAAAGTTTTATATTTATACTAAGTTAGTATTTCATATTTTAATAACTTACTTTAGAATCATAAAGCTGAAATTCCTACAATGACATATAAGACAGAATTTAAATGGGTTAGAAAAAATGATTTAGATCGATTTTTGAAACTAGATGTCTTTGTAACACTTGCTTCTTTTCCTTCAAGCTGTCTGGGAGCGCAAAGTGCTATGGGTAAATCTTTGGCTTTGAAGCCTTGCCAGAACACAAGCCACTTCTCCTCTCCCTATCATGAAGGCCCTCTTTTTGTTGGAGCCTCTGTCACTTCCACTCAACAATTCACTAACTAAAGTAATTCTTGTGGCACTGCCTACTTCAAATGGAGTAGAGCAATATCGCCAATGTTTACCCCCTTCTGTTCCAAGAAACACCATGGATTGTTTCTTTTTCCGTAATTGGGTGGTTCTCGATGCAGTCCTCTTGCACATACAGTTGCATTCACATGCAGTGGAAGAGGAGTTCTCTCCCCGTTAGTATCAAATTCTATTGGGACCTTAGCAAGGGGTTTATGTAAAACCCCTTGGGTAAAAACATTCTTATTTGTCTGGGCCTTCTATTTGTTATACCATTTTTCTCTGCCAAAAATTTGTACAAGTTTTACCTTAAGCATAATTCACAGGATAGAGTTAGGAAAAACATTATGTCCCACCCAAAATTCCCTCCCTCTGAACTGAATTTGATCATAACATCTCTCCCATTTTATTTTTCAATCATCTCCCCTACCTCTTCGGTAAACTCCCCAAGAAGTTGAAGGGCAGCTGCTATGCCTGTTTTTATGTGAGAGACCCAGTGCCGGGCCTACAGCTGTTCTTTTCTGTACAATCATCTTTTCTCCAATCTGGCCTCTCGCGTCTTCATTGAAATAGAAGTGCCGGCAGCCGTCCTGACGTGCCAGGGTTCCTGTAGTGGAACGGAACTTCCTTTGTAGCCCTTGCTCCTATTTGAAATTATTTCACTGTTTACTTATTCACTGGTTTTCTCTCCCACTGGTATATAAATACCATGAGAATAGGGCCTTTGTAAGTCTTGTTCTCTTCTTTCTTTCCAGCACTTACAATAAAGCTTGGCATGATGTGGGCACGCCTTAAATGTTTGTTGAATGAATCTTTAATAAATAATATGTGAAAGAAATAGGGAAAAAACAAATAGCATTAGAGAACATTTGTGCCCAATAATTGTGTTCGATTCAAGTTATCACAGGGCAAAGGCTAAGGGACAGGTGGACGAGAACATGTTTAGGACAATATTGGCTCAGAATGTCTTCTCAGACAGGAGAGGAAGAATGAGAGCTTCAGTAGGCATCATGACCCATTCCTTTCTTATTTGTGGGAGAGCTCTCCTCTGAGCACTCAGAAGTGTGCAGGGGTGTCCACCCCTTCTGTCTTGCTATCTCTTCCCTGCTACCCTTTGCCACCCTGCTCTTGGGCATGGAATAGATGATGCAAGAACAACATTTGGGCTCAGTTTGCCACCTGATGAGATGGCTTGTTGGTATGTGCTAAGGATGACTATTTTCTTATCAATTATTCAGGCGCTGCTTAGCCTCAAGTTGAACTGGTTTTGAATTTCAGATATTGGTCTTTCCCCATTCGTCATATGCGCCAGTGAAATAACAGATGCCTTCTTTTCATTATGAAATGATAAATCCTACAATTACTAACAAGTACAAGGCATACTGCAGTTTACTGAGGGTTCACGGATACACTATCTCCTTGCTTTTTATAATAACTTTATTATGTAGGTAAGACAGAGAGAATGGAATACCTTCTTCCTTAGTGTTTAAATTTAAAATAAGTATATGAGGTAGAAGTTATATAGGGTTAAAGTGACCCTTAATAATCCATACAATGTGTTCCAGTTACCTTTACTACATAACCAACCATGATAACCTTAGAGGCATAAAGCAACTTCTTTTGACTAACAGATGCTGTGGGTCAAGAATTTAGACAGAGGACAGTGGGGTTGGTTTGCCTGTGCTCCCTGCTGTCTGGCGTGCTCCCTGCTGTCTGGCATGCTCCATGCCTCAGCTGAGAAGACTCAACATCTGGCAGTATCTGGATGTCTGGGAGGTATGGTCATTTGGAGACGTCTTCACTTATGTCTTTGCTTATCTGGTAGTTGATGCTGCCTGTTGATGAGAGCTCCTGCTTGTAGCTTCTTGATGTGGCTTGGGCTTCCTCACAAAATGTCAGTTTCAGAGTCATCAGATTTATTATGTGGTGGCTCAGAGGCCCAAAAGCTTGAGTGGCAGAAGACAAGGTGGAAGCCACATGGCCTTTTGTTTCCTAGCCTTGGAAGTCCCATAGTGTCCCTTCTGTCAAATTCTATTAGTTAAAGCTGTCACAAACTCACCTAGATTCAAGGAGAGGAGATACAGACCCTTCTCTCACTGGGCTAGAGCCAAGGTCACTTTAGAAGAGCACCTGGGATGGGCAATATCATTGTGGCCATGTTTGAAAAATCCAGTCTGCTGCAAACTGGGTTTTGTTTTGCACCAGAGGCTCTTCAGTTAGTGCCAGAAAAAGTAGGTGGCTTGTTCTTAGGAGCCTGTTAAAGGAAAAGGATGCATTTTTATGCATTGGGAAGACTGTGGCTCACTTTGAAAAGCAGGTGAGAACCGAGAGGGACTCAGGGAACCATGGGTTCCTACCACTGATCTTGCCCTGCTTTAGGGTGTGCACTCACCCAGTTAAACAATGGGTGGGCATTGGGCTACCACTACTTTTATGCTGCTGTGAGTGGCATCTGGCTTTACTGTAACTAAGTAAACTGAAATATACTTAGGGTATGTATAGTATCTATGGAAACAGAGGAAGCAGGTAAACCAGCAGGCCAAAGTGAGATCCAGCTCTGCCAGCTTCAGAGAAACAAACTGCCAGCTGATGTCCCAGGCAGGGGCCTCAGGTTCAGGCCCCGTGTCTTCCCCTGGCTTGTGTCAGATCATACAGTTATTATCTTATTGATTCTAGGCCACTGAGTGAATTTTTACTTTTACGAAATGTGGGTTCTGATGTGAGATGCTCTCATCGTTGTGTTTCCCTGATGTCCCTGCCAAGATAGTTATTTATTCCTTTTTGGGCAAGCTATTCCTGTGCATGGTCAGGGTGCTGAACTCCCATTGACTTCCACCGAAATTCTCTTTGGCCTCAGTTTGGAAGTTGTCTATGGGCCTTTAATTACACCCTCTGGCAAAGGAGAAAGAGCACTTGAAACATGCATAAATTCTGTACATATTTCCAGGGCTGGCCTGTTTAAAAAATGCTGTCTGTCTTTCTTCTTTTTTTTTCCTCTCTTTGAACTTGGACATGAATTTTTGTAAAGTACAGCATGTCAAGGGAAGGGCAGTGAGAAAATATGCAGGGGTATTTACTTAAAAATTACTCAGTGACTCTATCATGGGCATTCATTGGTTTTTAGTATGGTGTGCCATATTATGAGATGAGCAGTGTTTTACTATATTTTAAATGGCTCCTTTTAAAAATCTCAACCTCGGTGTGCATAGTGTTATATAATCCATGCCCTTCTGACTATAAATTTTATTTTTCTTTATTATATTTCAAATTAGATAAAACCCCAAAGGCTATTTTTTAATTTGTTCCTGTTTAAAATTTTAGCACAAAACCAAGGGAAATGTGCTGATTTATTCGAGTCCATATGAGTAAATAAGTTCATGCAATGAATTATTTACTTATTTCACGAATTTTAAGGAGATTTCACGAATTTTAAGGAGATCTGTAGAATGACAGAAGTGTTTTTGGTGGTGGTTTTGATTGTTCCTTGTTAGGCAGAATTGGAAGATCTTGGAAGTCTTCTTCCTTGACATCTCTTCCTTGGCTCACACATTTCATCAGCTTACCACCTCCCACACCTCTGCTATCTCTTGTCAAGGAGGCTGGATATCACTGATCACAGAATCCACAGGTGGTGTCAATCCCACTGTATGTTTCAACCCCTCCCTTACTGAATATTTTGGATAACAGCCACATGGAAGTGAAATAGACTTATTTGACTTCCTCTCCCTTCCCCCTTTCATGTGTTACCAGCAATGCAGTGACCAGGAAGCTGGAAAAGAACTTGAATGACCCACAAACTGACCATTATCCCTGAGTAACAAAAGGTTGGTTGTATTCCTTGGGAAAAGAGAGATTTGTATACTTCATAGCAGGCTCTGTCTTGGCCGAATGGAATATTGCCGTGGTATGGTTCCTGCTTTTCCTATTAATGGTTTGCATCCCCTCAGCCTGAGCTAGTGATTTCCACTGGACTGGGAATCTGATGGCCTGGGTTCGAATCCTGGCGCCACCACTTCCTTGGACAAACCACTGAAACCTAGTTTCATCTTTTGTGGACTGAGGATAATAACATCTGAGTGTTATAAACACTGTAGAGAATACCCAATGTCTCTTTAGTGAGAAAAACACTTATCTAGTACTTACTATGTGCAGGACACATATTTTAACTGAGTTAATCCTCACCACAGCTCTGTGAGGAAAGTAAAAGTCGCTTCGTATTCCAATCCATTTAACTGAGTTTAGGGGAAAAGGATACCTGATCATTTTCTGCAACAATTAGCTCCATTGAAAAGTTGTATTTACTTTTTCTTATTGGAGTTAGTTTTGCTATTGGAGTTGAGAATTTGGGTGCCTTATCAGGAGGGCCGAGAGGTAAGTATATGATGCAGACCAATTTGAGACAGTAGAGAGTGGTGGGGAGTATGACAAAGACAGCAGCTATCTTCTCATTGGTGGCTACCCTGTATCAATGGAGTTCAAGCTTTAGCATGGATCAGACTCACCAGGATGGCTGTTTAACCTTAGACTGCTGGGCCTCACTCCCAGAGTTTCACATTCAGGGGCTCTGGAGTAGAGCCTGAGAATTTGCATTTCTAACAAGCTCATAGGTAATGCAGGGTGCTGGTCCAGGGACCACATTTTGAGAGTCACTGCCCTATGGGAATGTGGGACTAGCATTGCTAGGTTTTCCAATATTTCAAGTGAATCTCTCTATTACTTGAGGACGACGGCTTTTTCAAGGTCTTTTCTGGTTCTCCAGACATTTCACTACTAAAAAACACTCAGACCATCCAATGATTAATCAAGAAAATATTAGAAACATCAAGTCAATCTCCTTTGTAATTGAAATCTCCTGCTTTTTAGATGCTGGCAACGAATTTAAAACTTTTTAAAATACTGTGCCAGCCACCACTGAGCCAAAATAAACATGTCTCTTGGCTCAGTTCAGCTTGCAGATTAGCAGTTTGCAAGCTATGCTCTAGATACTAAGATGTGGTGGATGGAAGTAAAAGAACTAAATTTGTTGATTATCTTCTCTACAATTAAAAATATTATAAAGAGGCCGGCCTGGTGACGCAGTGGTTAAGTTCACCTGCTCTACTTTGGTGGCCCGGGGTTCGTGGGTTCGGATCCTGGCCACGGACCTACACAACGCTCGTCAAGCCATGTTGTGGCAGCGTCCCACATACAAAATAGAAGACTGGCACAGATGTTAGCTCAGGGCTAATCTTCGTCACCAAAATAAGTAAATAAATAAATAATATTATGAAAAACTTTAGCAGAATGAAAGAAAAACTAGTCTAGAAATCCACATCATGTACTTTCCTTTTATAACCTGAAATGGAAGTCCATAAAATGTTAAAATTAACAGACGGTTCCCTCGGTTGGGATGTGCGGCCTGTGAGTTGTGGTCGCTGAAGAAGCCTGTTGGCTGGTGATAGGCATGACTCGTGTGAAAGATGCCCTGAGGGCGACAGTTCTTTGTATCCCCATCTTACTGTACCACTGGTACTTTCCAGACTTTCTTCCTCTTTTCTTCACCTGCATCCAGCTTGCTCTCTTTCCTGGTCTTGTCTTACTTTTTGTTTCCCAGTCGTTTGCATCTTTTGCCACTTCCATTTGCATTGTGATAGCTACTGTCTATCTTTAAAGCTAAACTAGTAGTAACGATAAGAGCTAATATTTTTTGAGCATTTATGCTATTTTAGACTTAACATGTATTAGTTTATTTAATCTTCATAACAACCCCATGAGATGGAAACTATTAATATCGCCATTTTATTATTTTTATATTTTTATTATTTTTTTAAGATTTTATTTTTCCCTCTTCGCCTCAAAGCCCCCCAGTACATAGTTGTATATATTTTTCAGTTGTGGATCCTTCCAGGTGTGGTACATGGGACGCTGCCTCAGCATGGCCTGATGAGCAGTGCTAGGTCCGTGCCCAGGATTTAAACCAGTAAAACCCGGGGCCGCTGAAGCAGAGCATGTGAACTTAACCACTCGGCCACGGGGCCAACCTCTACAATCCCCATTTTAAAGATAAGGTCATAAGGCACAGAGAAGTTATGTGACTTGTCCAAGATCACACAGTTAAGAACAGGAAGAGGTGGGACTTGAACCCAGGCCATCCAGCAGCGGGACCCAGATTCACAATATGTAGACTGCCTCTATGGTAAGGCTTCAAACCCCTCATTTTTCCTGTAGGACCTGGATGGGTGGGGAGACTGAGTACACCGCAGCCCATAGAATCATTTCTACCCTTCCTCTATCTCCAAGTGAATGTCTGGCTCATCAAACCTTTATCTCAATAAAAATATGATTATACTCAGCGTGAGACAAGGCTCACTGCTCTTTGAAATGTCTAGAATTTTGTTGCCTGATGGGACTCATGCAGGATTTGTCTGGTCAAAGCTTTACTTGATTTGACTTTTTTTTAATAGATTGGCCCTGAGCTAACATCTGTTGCCAATCTTCTTTTTCTTTCTTCTTCTTCTCTCCAAAGCCCCCCAGTGCATAGTTGTGTATTCTAGTTGTAGGTCCTTCTGGTTGTGCTATGTGGGATGCTGCCTCAGCTTGGCTTGATGAAGAGTGCTAGGTTCACGCCCAGGATCCGAACTGGCAAAACCCTGGGCTGCCAAAGCAGAGCACGCGAACTTAACCACTCGGCCATGGGGCAGCCCTTTACCTTTAATAATAATCATTTTGGTCAATAGCAGAGTATGTACTCAACCAAAAGTTTCAGGCATCATTGCATTTAGGACCCATTAGACCAGCACTGTCCTATAAAAATAGGATACTAGCCACAAATGCAAGTTAGATATGTAATTTAAATTTTTCTAGTAGGCACATTTTTTTGAAAAGTAAAAAGAAAAAAGTGAAGTAAGTTTCAGTCGTATCTTATCTAACTCAACAATCAAAATATTATCATTTCAACAATTAATTGCTATGTAACTATTGAGAGACTTAACATTATTTTTGATACTTAGTGTTCAAACTTTGAAGTCACTTTTACAACACATCTCAGTTTGGATCAACCCCATTTCAAGTGCCAGTGTCACATATGGCTCGTGGCTACTGTATTAGACAGAACAGCACTGGCTCAAAGAGATGTGAGAATTACACAGGGAGCCAAGCAACCCAGTGAGAAAAGGCTGAAATGTCAAGTGCAAATGGGGGAGGAGCTCAAGGCAGAAAAGAAGCGAGAAAGCATCTGGATATAATTGTTTTAAAGAAGTGCTTTTGGAGGAAGATAATGGGAAACTTTGGGGAAATTTTGCTAATTGGTAGAAAGTCTAGTTGAAAAAAAATATATATATATTTGCTCTTTACCGATTTATTTAATCAAGTTAATCTTTATTTGGAGCTAGGAAAAAAAAAACTGCACATACCACAGTCGAGGATGTCAGATCATAATGAGAGAGAACTTCGCGAAGAATTATTTGAGGAGTAGAGTTATTCCATTTGAGTGACTTAAGCTTCTTGACCTCTAGACCCCTTTCAGTTTTCTAGATCAGAGGAGCATAATAAATTTTTAAATCATATTTCTTTTTTTTCAACTGGTGAAAGAATGTGTGCATTTAGCTCTCATGGAACTTGAAGTTCGGATGGTGCAAATGAAGCATTGTCTTTCTGGGCTTTGTTTTGGAAGCATGGCAAAAAAAAAAAAAAAAACAGAGATAAGAGCCAGAGAGACTGGAGGCTGTGATTACGAGTAAAACTTCTCTGGATGCGTAATGTCAGCAGCACAAACTGTTTTCATTCTCTGTATTAGTTAATGGCTAATCTAGAGATTGTACTGCCGTTTGCTGATAGAGCACGGTTTAAAATATTTTATCATTAATGTGACAGGGAGTTGGATAAAGAAAATGAAGCGTGATTATAAAATGCTAATTATCGTTCTCAAGTGCATATTGGGCACTCACGAATATTTGCAGCGTAATTTGCTTTATTTATTATTTCAGTTTGGTTATAAATGTTAATTCAATTGCAGATGGTATGTCGGCAATTTACAGAGCTATAAAGTTATTTGGAAATCCTAATATTTTCTACCAAAATGTTCTGGTAGTGATGGATGAGCTAAATTAAAAATCCCTGCCCTTAAGAGTTAAATACATTAATGGCAAGTAGGTTGCAGGGATTTCCAGATCCATGCTGGCTATGTGGACTCCTTAAAGGAGAGAGGACATGATTTCTAATTTAGAGTGGAAATTTTCTTCACGAGAGAGGGCGGGAGGAAGGAGGTCCTTTTTTCCTGCCATCCTCGTCATGTTTCTTCAAGGCTGAGATTTTCTTCGTGTTCTGGTTCATAGCACTAAAGGCACATACTTGAAGCCACATTTTTTCTGTACTGCATCGACGGGTTCAGAGATCACGATGTTGATAATTAGGGTATATTTGTGTGTGACTGTCTGTGTGTGTGTCTGTGTGTGCGAGAGACAGAGAGAGTCAGAGATCATGTTTTCTCAAACCTCACTGATTACTTAAAAATATACACATGTTTTAGACCAGAGGTTGCCAAACTACGGCCCACAGGCTAAATCTGGTCTGCCACCTGTTTTTGTACATCTGAAAGCTAAGGATTGTTTTGCACGTTTTTAAAGCTTGAAAAAATATTCAAAAGATAGAATATTTTATGACACATGAAAATTAATATGAAATTCAATTCAGTGTTTTTGAGTAAAGTTTTCTCAGAACACAGCCATGCCGGTTCATTTATGAATTGTCGGTGGCTGCTGTCTCCCTAGCACGGCAGAGTTGAGAATTTGCAAGAGAGCCTGTATGGTCCACAGCCTAAAAACTTTACATCTGGCCCTTTACAGAAGGAGTCTGCCAACCCCTGGGTTAGACACCCCAAGGTGTAATTTACAAAAGGAAGCCTTAACCTTTTTTTTAATTATTAACTCAATTGCAAAATTTATGGAACCGTAAGAACGTTGGGGAACAAATAGGTTCAAAGCACAACTCTTCGTTTTCGAAAGCTGGGAAGGAGATTAAGTGTAAGTCCTAGCTTCTTTCTTTTACAGTTACGTTGATCATTAAAAGAAGTGATATTATATTACTAATGTAAATAATTTTGTGCTTTACACATGCAATATGCTCAAAATATTCTCTTTGCCCCCCAAATAAGGATAAAAGTAAAGATATTCTTTTATTGTCAAATTAAAAACATAAACTAAGCCTGGATTGTTCTATTTGTGTTAACAATTAAGGGTCGTACATGGAAGCACAGTAATATCAGGAAATATGGCTACCTTCTATAACTCGTTTAGAAAAATGTCATTCTTTACAAAGAAATACTGTGCTTAATTAATTCTTGCTCCTAGGAGGTCAACTTGGGGCACTCATTATGGTCTTAATTGGTGGTATAAATCCTGAGACCCCAGAGGAAAACACACTGCATGGTTAGTGGTCTCTGCCCCTTTGGGTGAGCTTGCACGGGTGCCAGCCCCATCTCAGGGAGTGACAGCTTCTGGTTTTGATGGCTTCGGGTCTGGCCGCACTGATATTAGGTTTAAAGGCCAATGTGCAATAAGAAAAGAAATGCAATGACTTGTCCCAGTGTTTTGCATTAAACAGTGTGAGACAACCCACTACCTTCTGACTTGGAAAAATGTGTTTCTTTGAACTCCAGTTTTTCGTATTAAATTATATTCATTATACGGTCCATCTGGAATCTCCTGCCAGGCCAAAAATCATCTTACAGACATTAGCAAAAGGAAGTTAAATGTAATTTTTTTTAATTGTATACTTTTCATTTCCATTTATTTTTTTCCCTTTTATTGGAAAAACCAGATGGAAAGGAAGGCAGGAGCCTCTCCCTCGCTCTGGCTCCCTTCGGGAACAGAGGCAGAACATTCCTGGCTGCTGCTCCTCTCTCACACTGACTTGAGGTGATGATGGAGCTCTCTAGATTCCGGGGATAATTGCAGGAAAGGTCAGGAGTTCAATTCGAAGCTCACATTGGATTGGGCTGGTGGGGTTTGGAGAATAAGAATAGTGTGCTGGCTAACTTCGGGCTGTCACTGAAGTAGGTGGCCACAAATTATATTTCACAGTGTGGAAATGAAACTCAGAAATATCACATGTGATGCAGTTCATTTTTGTGTCTTGGTATTGACACAAAGCTGTTTTGTGGGAGTTGTCCATTTGCTGGATTTTGACTCAGTGTGAAGAGGACCCATATTTGGGAGACTTTTGGCTCTCTTTGTCTCTTTGCATCTTACCAAGCCAGGCACGTCCCACAGAAGGTGCAGACCTGAGGCTCTTACTGGGGACGTGGGAATCCGGGTTTCCTGTTCAATCGCATGGAAATCTCAAACATCAGTGCTAGAAGGCACATGGAGATGATCTCAAAAGTGTGAAATGAAACTGCAGGAGTAGTTCAGCAGTTTGCCTGGGGTCCCAAAACCAGCGAAAGGCAGAGTGTAACTAGCCCACAGCCTCTTGGACTTACACTTGGTGCTTTTTATCTTCAGCTCTCCCACTGCCCTGGCAGAGGATGTATGACGAACTGAGTCATTCCCCATGCAACCCTCCACCCATCCATATGAGCAAATATTTACTGAAAGCCAAGTAAGGTGCTGGATTTGGTGCTGAGGATACAAAAGTTGAAGAGTTTTATGACCAGTCTTCAACTTGATAAACTACATCAGAACAATTCTACCATCAGAACAGTACTCTACCACTCATCTCTCAATTCAGCCAAAGGAATTCCTGAGTTGCTGTGTTTGAAAGGGATACTTTAAGTTCCGATAATGGGGAGATATGTTGGGCAGCATACTGACATATCCAGTACCTGTGGGCGTTTCTTGATGATGATCTTGGGGGTCAAAAGGGAGGAGAGTGATTAGGGCTCATTGTGAATTTCCAGTAATGAATCCCTGTATCCTATGTATAATTTTATTTCAATCAGATTCCAATCACAGATTAGTAATTTTATTACCTAAATATACCTTTATTGCCCTAAATCTTTTCTTTTGATTATGACAAGGTCTTCAAGCATACCTAGAGATGATCTCATCTGACTTCTGTTGCTTTGCAACACACCCGAGCTTTCGAGGGCAGAGGAGAAGGAAGGCTGGACGAGCCCCCTTCTCACTTCCATGCAGTGGCTGCCTTTGTGCCTGGAGGGGGATGTGAAGTGTCTGCTGTCGCTGATGCCCTCGGCTAAGGGTTTCTTTAAGGAACCTGGCTCTGTCCTACCCTCATTCATGTTTGACACAGTAATAGACACACATTACAAACGTAAATAGCAACTCCGGGTGTTCCCTTCCTTAGCGGTGTGTTAAAGGTACGTCCACTAAATGAGTTACTTTGGCTTTAAATAATAGACCCCATAGCTTCTCTGTTCCTCAGCGTGTGAGGAGGTTTCACATACCACTCTCCACTTTCAACAAAGCAGATAAGGTATCCCCACAATTAAAAGTGAAAAATAATCTGTCTGCTTTGCCGGTAGTGAATGCTTACAGAACACACGCTGATACAATAGATTTTAAATAATTTATGTCCGGCACTTTTTTTTTCAATCTGTAAATGAGGACACCTAATGCAGAGTGGCCAGCGTGATACTCTATCCTTCCCCCATTAAGATAACAAGATGAGGGGCAATGATTCAGATCAGTATACTTTTGGAGCACAGTGTAGATAAAAATTAAAAATTAAAAGAAATGATGCTCTGAAATGCTTTGGATAAGCAAGCTCATAAAAGCCGTTTGGAAAGCTGAAATTACAAATTAATTCAGAATCTCCTTCTAAGGGGCTCCTCAAGCCCTTGCCGTTTCTTGGCGGGATTAAAGCATTACTTTTGTGTCACTGCCTGGTGTTTTCACGAGGTCTGTTCTAATGGTCGCTAAGGTGTAATGCTCAGTCCTCATGTGTCTCTTGCAGCCCTCTTTGGTCTGAACCACATAAACTTTAGGTGATATTAAAAACAAATAGGGAATTAATATGTGATGCATTATGTCTTCCCCTCATAGACATGTTAAATCTCAGATTACCAGGATCATGTGATTCACGGCTTCCTTTCCAGCCCTGAGGGGGTGGTTGGTCCAGTCCTGAAGGATTTATCCAGCTGCTGGAGCTCATGTTGGCGGTAAAGGGAATTGCCCCCACAAATCCCTGAAGTCTAGGGACAGTGCTGTCCCACAGAAACAGAACTGCTAAACTGTTTACAAAAAGTCGCTCAGTCCTTTGGTGGTTAAATGTAGCTTGATTGTGATTTGTGGGGGCCCAGCTCTTTTTCCTACACCTGCCCCTGAACATCTCCTAATTACTCATTTGAGAAAACGCTGGATAAAAGCATCAGTCCTGAAAACGTGTGTGTTCCATGGTAGGAGACCAACCATGTCCAAGGAAATTTTCAGTCCTGTTTGATCTAAGGAAAATAATTCCCAAATTCCATACACAGGCAGATGCTTAAGAGAGACTGAAGTTCTTTTAGATGAGTTCAAAATAAACAGACCCTCCTAAGTTATCTGCTTTGTCCTTCTGGAGAAAATTAGAAGGGTAAATGACATTTCATAGAATGATCATCTGAAGAGAGCAAAAATAGGGTGAAACACCCTCAAAGCTCCCAGGTGAGCCTTACTGGGCCAGGGGGCCGGATGACACCCCATCTTGTAGAACAGAGTATAACATCAGGGACCACCGTCTACTACAAGCCCGTCCTGGGCAGCAGACGTTTGTGAAGCCGAATGGGAAAGAGCCACCGAGGAGAAAAATGTAATTTTGATACAGGAAATAGAAGGAGAGCACATAGCTTTTCACTCAAGATATATGTTTCTTCTGTCTAAAGCCAGCAATTTTGGAAAATGAAGCTAAGAGTTTAAAAATAAGGGCTCTGTCAGGGAAAATAAAACAGGTCCCCCTACATCCATTAGGCTGCCTTTAATTGAAAACTGGAGGACAATCAAACTAATTGGCAGGTAGCTCTTTTATTACTGGGACTATTTCCCCCTTCTCTCCAGTGTAATCGAAGGCTGCTATTCTTTCTATCAAC
The DNA here is from genome assembly GCF_037783145.1 of Equus przewalskii. Lineage (NCBI taxonomy): Eukaryota > Metazoa > Chordata > Mammalia > Perissodactyla > Equidae > Equus > Equus przewalskii. The sequence continues at coordinate 59,199,358 of NC_091845.1, read as the reverse complement.
TAAAGTCAGGTAGGAAGTGGAAAAACAGAGAAGTAACACTCAAAAAATTGTGTGTATCCTGCCAAATTTTTTTGTACAGAATAGGTACAGAAAGTATAAAAGTTTAGGTCCTCAGAACAACAGTAGCTCCAGGAGTGTATTTTTATATAGCCTGGAGCTTAGTGGAAGCTATCATGTGCTAATTGCAGTCAAGTTCATGTTATTTAAAAGAACTTTACCTTTTGCCTCAGGGACCTATTTAATTTCAAATCTTGGCACTGTGCTGACATAATATAGCAACTTTAATTTTAAAGATCAAGAAAGAGGAGCTATGGGTGAAATTTGAGCTTATTTTTTGCTAATTTGGAATAAGAAAGAAGGGAGATTGGAATAAATCATGAAGTTAATATTGCTGTCTAAATTTATGATATTGGAGTTTTACTGTTGAAAATGGAACTTCCTTTTTCCTTTTCCTTATGGTTAAAGGATTTCGGTGGTAATCATGTTTATTGAATTTACGTTTTGTTGCTAATCTTCCGTTTCCTCCCTTTCCTTCTACATAGAATCTCCATGTGTTATTTAAAAATCAAAACAACAGCATATTTACTTTTTAATTATAAAATTTACACATGCGCCATCACAAAGATGATTAAGATATGTCCTTGCCTGCAAAGGACTCTTGTTTTCAAGAGGAAGGAGACACAAAGATCAGTCATTGCAATGTTGTAGAATGAATGTTACCACAGGGTATGCTGGTATGGTAGTATGGGATTCGCAGATGCCTGACCCCTCTGGGGGGCTATATCTTGGAGCATGAGCAGGTGTGATCCAAAGGACAAGGCAAGGAAAGGACTACTGAGTCACAAGGAACCGCATGTGTAAAGGCACAGAGGACAGGGAACACTCTGGGTTTGAGGGGCCTCGATAAGTGTGACTGGACAATAGGCACGTGCAACTTTGAGGGGTGGGTGGGCTCTAAACCATTTTGTTGATGCTCTCAGTGCTTAGAGGTTGTGGCTCTGGGATAACACTCTGTATCAGGTCTTAGCCTGGAGTCACATGGCTTTTCCATACAAGGACAGAATCCATTTTGAAAGCCGGACCTTATGCAATATTTTCTCAATAAACTGTTCGTGAGATTTTTGTGCTGTCAGAGCAGTGTTTTTGGTGAGGAGAAGCAGAAGGCTACATCCAGTAAATGCCCATTGTTTCACAGTTGTCTGACTCTTGAAGACTTAAATGCGAGTGCCTGACTGGCTTCTCTTCTCCTCCTCTTACGTCCTCTGATTTCTTCCTCTGCACTTCAGATTCAGGATGTAACCACATACAAAATAAGTGAGAAAAAATCCCATGAGAACTTCCCAGAATGGCCCTGAAAATTAAATGAACTTGGAAAAAGTACAACAAATTGTGGATAAGCATTTTTTCTTTTCTAATTTAGGTCCTTCTTAACATCATAAAACAATAGAAGTACACCATAATTATTGGTGTCTGTGAAAGGCCTTTGAATTATGTGATATGCAGAGTTGCTATGGTGATGTACATTGTCATCAACCAGTGTGTTATGACAAAGCTAAGTCCTGGCTTTGTGGTTGGTGAAATGTTACATACCAGACTTTTAAAAGAGATTTCAAAATTCATGCTCCTCTGCAGCATTTGAGTGCATTTGAGCATGTTTTGGCTTTGTCTCCTTCTGCTTACCTTTTTTTCCCCCTCTTCAGTACAGATGAGGGTCTTTAATTTGGGTCCAGATGAGATTTAGTAATTAATGTGCAAAGCAGCTGGAGTCTGCTAATTTCTGGGCTGGAACTTAGGAGCTATTTCGGTGCATTTTCTCAGTAAAATAACTGAGAATTAAAAAACTTAAAATGCATTGGCTTCTTGCCCTGTTATATTTAGAGTAATCCTGATAATAAATTGGTAACTATGGTTTTCACTGTGGAAGGGCACGAAGTAACTGACCCGAGTAATCTAGAAAACAGATGTCTTTAGTTGGTTTAAACTCTCAAGACCAGATTTCAAGAAAGCTATGTGGAGCCCAGTGAAATCGTCCATTTTAGAGTTTTTTCCTGCCTTAAGTTTTTCTCCCTACTATATCTCAACTCAAATTCTTGAGAAGAGGGGAAGTGGTCCTAAGATACTGTATTTATAATATTTAACCTGCTACACAGAAATTCTTTGGATAACAGATTAACTGCCTGATCTCATATTCTTCACCTTCTTTCTGATTCGCTCTTTATTTCGGTGGCTCCCAAATAGGGGTTAGAGATAGCTAGGAGGCTTATGAATGAGCTTCTGGGCACCCTCCTGAGATTGCACCTAAATATTTACGCTATTTGGGAGAAAATATCATCCAGTTCTGAAAAAATTCTTTGTATTCCTCCTGTTCCTCCTAGTCCCCTTTAAAGTCCCTTATCCATATGAGAAATAAAGCCCAGTAGTAGAACATAAAATGGCTCCTGAATGGTTTTCCTTTGCGGCACTTGTTGGGGTCATGGAATTGCTCAGAAGCATCCCAGGGGAGTCCTGGGGGATTAGCGTGATTGTGGTGGACTTGTTTAATTCTGTCTGATCTACAATCTCAAAACTAGCCTTCAGGTCAACCCAAGAAGAGAGACTACCCAAGACTTCCACATCCTCACCAAGGAAAGAGGTTGGAAACCTTTGCTATAGATGCTATTCTGGAGCCAAGACTGGCTACTTAATTTGCAGGAGCCAATGCAAAATGAAAATGCATGCCTCTTGTTCAAAAGTTTCAGAACTTCAAGACAGTGACAGGGAGCAATAAACCAAGCATGAGGCCCTTCTGAGAACAGGGCCCTGTGTGGTGGCACAGGTCCCACACTGGTGAAGCTGACCCTTCTGGTAACAGATCCCTTCATTTTTTGAAAACAGTCAGTTTAACTAGTTGTTTACTTGCCTTATGAAACTTTCTACCCCAAAATTTTGTTTTGAGATTATTGGCCACAAAAGTTGGTGGATTAGCTGCCTGCCAATTAGGATGGGGTTATAGTAATCAATCAGACCTATATGATAGCTGATCACTTTAAAAAATTTTCATTTTGTCCAAGGTCATGTTTTGGAAATGTAAAAAGACATTTTTCACCTAAATTAAAAAACATTTTCTTGGGGCTGGCCCCGTGGCCAAGTGGTTGGGTTCGCGCGCTCCGCTGCAGGCGGCCCAGTGTTTCGTTAGTTCGAATCCTGGGCGCGGACATGGCACTGCTCATCAGGCCACGCTGAGGCGGCGTCCCACATGCCACAACTAGAAGGACCCACAACGAAGAATATACAACTATGTACCTGGGGGTTTTGGGGGGAAAAAAAATAAAATCTTAAAAAAAAAAAAGTTTTCTCCAACTGATGACTCTCTTCTTACTATTGGTTTTCTTGTTGTTGGTTTTCAGTTTGTATTACCTAATAGCATTGCTTCCTAGATCATCTTCCTCTAAAATAAAGAACGTTGTGAACGGAATGCATTGGCTTGCTGCCCTTTCTAGGACATCAAAAACTTTGGAAGTTCAGACCTTGATCTCTGATGTTGTGAGTTCAGGTTCTCAGTTAAGAACATGGGCTGCCGTTTCATTTGTATTCCCAGGGAGTTTTAATTAATTGGGGATTAAAAGGATTGAGAACATTGGCCTCTGGGTCCAACAGAGGTTGAGCTCTCAGGGGTTCACCTGACAAAATCCAGGAAAATGCCATAATCACACTCTTCCAGAAAGATTAGTTCTCACAGAGACAGTGTTTTTGCTAAATCTGTAGTCATTGCCTTCTTTAGAACCATGTTTCTAGGCATCTCTCAAAATATAGGCTTGCCTTTCTAACCTAGACAAGAGTGGATGTGCCAAAGAAGCTTCTGGTCTGGGGAGTTGAAAGGAGACAGCAAGGCCTAAAATTCATGGTCAGGTCCCTCTTAGCAGGCAAGAGGTGCTGTGGAATAATGGACCTTCCAGAAGCCATGGCTTTTAAACATCAGAGCACTCCTATATTCACTGTTGTTATTTACTCATCTTTACTAAATGCGCAACGCTGGGACCTTATTCTGGCTGGGATTTTTTTTTTTTTAAATAACTCTAAGGCTCTACCCCTTGGGACAGCTGAACTTTTTCACTTGGATTATGAATCTCATGCTATTTTCCTTTTCATGGCCCAGGAGTGTGGCTCCCTCCCTAACTTCTTCAATGCTCTTTGCCTTTCGTTCATACCCATGCTCCCTGCTTAGGAGGAAACTCTCTGTTTGTCATCAAAATAGTAGGCTGTTTTTCTACTTTCTCCCTCCCTCTCACCCATTGTCTTTCAGTGGGGTGAAAAGGTCTTCACTTTTCTCTTTCTCCCCCCAGATCTTGCTATTAATAACTTTTCAGACATTGTCACGCATAGACTTCCACTTACTCCGGAGGCTGTTTCTTATTTGTTTAAGGCAACGTGTTTCCTGGTCTGAAAACCATGTTTCCCAAAGTAGCTGGGATGGAGTTATTCCACACTCATCTCCCACTGGCAGCGTCGTTGCTTCTAGCTGGAAGTGGGAATTGCAGCTCTCGGCTGGCCTGGGGCTGCTCTCCGCCATGCCGCAGCCTTGCTGGCTGGGGTGAGTGACTACCTGGTTCCTTTTAGATTGAGATGGGGTTGAAATCTTTTCCTTCTAATGACAGAGGAAAAATGACTTAAGTAACACACCTCACTTTCTCTTTACTGTGGAAGAAGAAATTACCCTTTTGAACTTTGCAAGGGATGGAAGTTAACTCTGCAAAAGCCCAGTGCAAACAGATGCGCTTCTCACACTACTTTTTGGGTGAATTTCTCCTGATCCGGTGCTTCTTATGACTAATATGGTGCCAAGTGGTCTTTTTAAAAAAAAAAAGAAAGTTTTTACTTAGTGCCTTTCTTCAGACCATCGTGATGCACCCCACACATCTTAAACATGATGTAAAAGGCTCTACGGCTAAAAAGCAACTTCCATTCAAAACACCACAGTGTGAATTCTCACAAGCAACTTTGTGGTTAAATATGAGTCAGCAGGCTGCACTGCTATTTCAGAAATCGGGGATTCTTGGGCTGCATTCCTGCCTAGACCTGAGGGCAGGCTCAGGGTTTTAGGTATTTGTGTTGATACTCAGAGCTCACTATCTCCTTCAGTATGTGTAAAATAAATGCATGATGAAGTCAGTGATTCACAGCTTCCTGAACAATCTTAGCAGAATATAATTCTCCCTCTAGGCCTCTCCTGCACCCAAGAGTGAGTGCCTCCTCAGTAAATGTCTAGAACGGCCTTCAAGATCTTCCCCAGTCTGAACATCAACCCACTTTTCCAACTGTGTCTTTCTCTCTCTCTCTTTCTCACAACCCTCCCTCCCCACGTCCACCCCCATCACTCCCATCTCTACCAGCCTGGACCACTGGCCATTCCTTGGGGGAAAGCTTGCCATTTCAAATCCTACCCTGTCATTAGAGTTGAGATCAAGTGCTGACTCCCTTCCAACTCCTTTGAGTTCCTGCGGCCTTTGCTCAATAAATATTTTATGAGTGGCTACTGTACCTACCAGGCACTATACTGGGCACTTTTTTGCTTTCTGCTTCCATTAATGTTCTCATCACGCCGTTTGGTGGCATCTGCTACATAGTGTTCATTTGACTTACCATTCCTGATAGATTGAGAAAGGAAAGGAACCATGCCTTGTATATCTTTGTATGCCCCAAGAGAGCCTGCCACATCTACTCTAGTTAATTGGCATTGAATGAATGAATCAATACATGAATGAATATAGAGATGGCCTTTGGAATCATGACGTTGTCTACCCACAATAGCCTACATTGTTTAGAGATTCAGAAGAGTGTTGTATCCTATTTGGGAATCTTTATTTTAAATACAAAATGTATATTGGAAATTGTCCAGAAGGAAGCTTTGGAGAAAAAGAGGTTTTGTCAATAACAATAGCTCCCATTCATTGGGCACTCACTATGTGCTGGGCATTGTGCTAACACTTCATATGATTTCCTAATTGGCTATACTTGGTAATCCCATGAAGTAGATACTTTTATTATCCCCATTTTACAGATGAGAAAACTGAAGCTTTAGCGTAACTCACTCAATAGTTAGATAGTAAATGTCAGAGATGGAGTTCAAAGCCACATGTACCTAGGCTAAAGCCTAATTCTTAATCACTAGGTCAGTATCTCAACTAACAAAAATCATCCTCTTTGGGAGAGGGTGGAGAATATGATGTGTGATAACTTCTAAAAACTAGAAGGTAAAACAAGATCCATGTATGGAAAAAGTTACAAGAATTACATCAACGATTGGAGAGTATTAAAGGTGGGACATTGGCCCAATTTATTCTCATATCAAAATCTGAAGAAGGGAGTGGAATGAGCTACTGTTCTCCATGTCCTTTATAGATTTGGGATTTAGTCTACCAAGGGAATTATGAATTTTAGGTATTTAGGTATAGGAAAATGGTTTAAAAGAGACTGTTATCTTTTCTTTTGATTTAGGATTGTTTTTGCACTATAGGTAATAGAAGATTAGTTAGAACAATGGTACTTCATATCCCAAAGGGGGAACAGAAGTAATCTGAGGACGATACGGGCATTCCATGATTATTGCTAAGACAGGAACCAAACAGCTCTAAGATGTGTGTGGCCTTCTCTACCATATGAGTGGCTTTGTTTCCTTTTTGGTTGGACCCCAACCAAAGAACCCAGTTCTTTGATAGCAAAAATAGAAGAACATGAGGTAAGAAAGGTTGAAAAATCCATGGTTAGACAATGCTTGATTTGGTTTGTGATGCAGATCTATCTTCTCGATCTAGGCAATTAGAGTGCTAATTGTGTTATTGGCTTTGACTGTCACAAACAACAGAAGTCATGATTAACCAACAGAAGTCCTAATCGACTAACCTGATTATAGCTCAAATCAGTGGATTGTCTAACTTTAGAGAAATCTGGTTGTTTAGTTTCTTAAGTACGAATAATATCATCCTCAAGGAAGACTTTATTATTGAAGAATATTTTATGGAATTAAGATCTAAAACATCCAGGACTATCACTCTGGCTCTGGCTATAGCTGAGGACTTCATCATTCATTCATTCATTCAATCAACATTTATTTATTGAATATCTACCATGAGCCAGGTTCTGTCCTAGCCCTGGGGATATTCAGCTGATATGTACCAATACAGTTTTATTAGGTGTTGGAATACTGAAAAACTCTCCTACCAGCTGTTGAGTAATCATTGCCTTGAATCTTTCTCTCCCCCTACCTAAGCCCCCTGTCTTGATTCCAGGAAAACCATGTTAAGCACTGCCTCAAGACCACCTTGAAGCCCACCAAACTGCCCTCTTTAGTTCTGGCGAGCCGGCCCTCATGCCCATCCTTTTCCCTTGTCAGAGAGGCCTGGATCCCAGCAAGGAAGATGTCACACTTGGTGGTGGTACTGTGACACCCTAATTTGGAAATCCATCATGCCCATTCAGATCCCTGAGCCTCTGACCACTGGCCACAAGCTGGCATTCCCATGTCACCCATGTGACCTCTGAGTGGACAGTGCTATTGTTTAATACTTTAAATATGATACTTAAATTGGTGTAATATAGAAGGAAAAGCAAAATACCCAGGTTTCCTAGAAGAGGAAGCATTCATGTGTGCTTGGGTCAGTCAAAGGCGGCTTCTTGATGAGGTCACATACATCTTGAAGACCTGATGGAAGTTTTCTGGGTTTACTGAGAAAAAGATGTTCCAGGAAAGTGAAAGAGTAAAATTATGGTGTCAGCAACCCTAGATTTGGTGTCAGAAAACCAGACCAGGAAATGTACAGCCATGAGCCATTAGCCCATGGGCCAGTTATTGAAGCACCCCAGCTTCCATCCAGCCACAGATATCTGCCTGGGGTCCCTCACAGAGGTGGTGATGACTCAGTTCCAAGATAAATGTAAATGCCATCTGAAAGCCCTCTTGTTGGTGTCATTTAAACCCCAAGAGCGTCCCAAGAAATTACTGTCATTGCCCATTACAAGCAGAGGGTCTCTCCTTCCTCAGTCTTCAGACACCACCTCCTCCTAGGCCATTTTCTTTCCTCACTGAAGCTCCCTCATCCTCACTCTGAAGCCATCCCAGCCTGTCACTCCCTGCGATGATGACACACTTGGAATCCCGGAAATTTATAGCTGGAAAGGATCTTGGGAATAAGCCACCCAGCCCCTCACGTAGGAGCTGAGAGAGCGCAGCCTCCTAGGTTTGTGATTTGGTAATAATGAGACGCTGCCACTCAGCACCTTGACTTCCCCTCCAGGGCTCTTCCTCTACTGCCTCCTACCTCCTCCCTCTTCTTGGGTTTGCTCCTGCAAACGGGACTAAATCCTTCCTCTATGCGCTCAGCTTTTCAGTCTTTCCTCCTCCAGATGCGTCTCTATCCATCTACTGGCTTCAGGAACTGTCACACTTGAACTCAGGACTTCTAAAGCCCATTTTTGCATGTGACAGTTTTGGGGTACAGTTTTGTTCCCAAAGTGTGAGGCTCCCAATTTTAAGTGGGACAGATTCATGGCTTTAAATCAATTAAATTACACAGTGAGAAACTTGTTGATTTTTCTCTGAATTCCTCAAAGAGAAAGTCTCAAATCAGTGTTGATCTGTCTCCAACGCTTGCTTAGCTCGCTTTTCAGCAAGGAGTGAGGAGGCCTGGGGCTTCAAGCCTTTAGCAGGTCCAGTATCCAGTGAGAGTGAAACAGCATCTGATTATTGTTTTGTTTGACTTTCATTTTATTTATTTTGTGAATGTGTTCTAATATTGACAGGTGGTGCTAGTTTTCCAAATTAAGCCAGAGATGAAAGGTTTCCATTTTAAATAATGTCAAAAATAAAAGGAAGAGTCAACCTAAATAAAAATATTAAGTAAATAAAATTTTGGTGGCATGGGCCTATGATGCAAGACTCTCACACACACACACACGCAGACACACACACACACACCACACATACATACATGCACATGCATGCATATACACGCTAGGTCCTCAAAGCAGTGGTGTATGAGGAAGCAAGTTTTCTATATCTACTGGGGAGAAAGAGGATTTGTACAATATAAACCTCTCTTTGGCCTCAGAGAGCATTTCTGTTTACCCAACCCATGTATAAAAATACCTCACAGCATATGTTTTAGTCAGCAAGTATTCTACCATGGTGGAAATGATTTACTGAAACTTAGACCTTCTCCTGAAATCTAGCTGAAAATCTGATTTGGAAAACTAAGAAGTCCTATTTAGTTTCTGCTGTCGTTGATACTGAACCACACTGACTAGATAATTAGTGACATATAAAGTTCTGTCATTCTGGTTTCTTCTTTCATTTGAGCATCATGAGATTGTTTTTCTCTCCTCCACAGTCACTCACTAAGAATTTGCTGATCTGAATATTCGGTTTTTAATAAATCAAGGAGGTCACCTCTGTCCATACCTCCCTTGCTTCACACATGTGAGAAAGACTGTATCTTCCATCGTGTCCGTGGTTTTTGCCAAGAGAGCTATGAAGTTTCTGTAAATTGAGTTTGTACATCTGGCAGCCAAAAGTGTCCTGTAGGTGTTTTTTGCAGGAAGAGATGTATTTTGAGGTGACCACTCTGCACAGATTCTGTTAGGGCTTAAGAGTATTTGTAACCTGTTATTTTAGATTCTGAGCATATTTGTAGCTCCAGAGGTATAAAAATAAACTGCGTTTTCTTAGAAGATGTGTATGTCTGGGATGTGACAGGAGATGCACCCTTAAACCAGATTTCCAGGCGTTTACAGTTGAATCATGCCAGTAAAAATATGTTTATTTAGACATTAAAATCCTAGGGTGCCCACGTAAATATCCTAAACAATGTGTGTTACATGAGCTTCCTTTGCTAATGTGCTTTCGCTTTGCATGTTTTTAGTTCTGGCTCCTGGAGTGTTAATGTACTACAGGGAAAGTTGAACTCAGATGGTGAGTCTTATTTGCTGTTCAACACATTTGGTCGTGTGTTTCTTAGATTCAAGAGAATTGTTTCTAATGTAGGTAAAAGTCACATCTCAGTTGATAATGTAAAACTCCTTGCTTTTAATATTCATAGCAACATAGAGATTTTTGTTGGGCAGTAAAAGGGAGAAAAGACAGCAGGTACACCCTTCACTCCCTATTCATTCATCTGTGTATTTAACAAGCATCGCTAGAATATCCGTTGTCTGTAAAGCTGTGTGATAGAAACGGGGAGGACAAAGAGAAGGTCGGGATACTGTGCTTGTGGAACCTAAAGCCTGCTTTATTTTACCAGTGTTTCGCAAAAATCAGGATAAATTGCCTCTTTTGTCAAAATATAATTTTCAAAGTGTTAAAAAAAGCAATAACTCATTCAAATATTCAGTAAGCACATGTTGAAGACTTATTTAACTCATTAATGAGGGAACCACTAGGGTAACAAAGCTGTTTCAAAGGAGGATATGAGAAAAATATATGGGTAGGTATGTAGGATGGATGGGTGGGTGGGTAGGTAGGTGGGTAGCTGGCTAGATACATACATACACACATGCGTACATACATGTGGTGAAAGGAAAAAAGAATGCTGAAATAAGATTGCAAAGTTAAATACAAAACTAGTTAATGTCCTACAAGGCAATAAAACAATAATCTTTGGGGTTATATTTCAACCAGGCAGAAATCCTTTGCACACCTATACTAGACAAATATTATTTGTAATTTACCAGTCTTCTACAATTTTTGCAGAGTCTGAGTCCAATCAATAGTAAATAGTAACTCAAAGTTACGTTTCCCAAGAGCGTTAGATGACTCTTAGGTAAGCTTGTCAGTCAATGCTATAGCACAACGCTGCCCAGTAGAACTTTCTGGAATGATGAAAATATTCTGTATGTATGCTGTCCATTGTGGTAGCCACTGGCCACATGTGGCTATTGAACGTTTGAAATGTGGTTAGTGCAAATGGGGAATTGAATTTTTACGTCTATTTAATTTTAATTAATTTTGATTTAAATAGTCATGTGATTAGTGGCTATTATATTGGACAGCACAGCTCGAATATGCCATTAAATGGGCAGCCTGTCATTTTTCTGCCTTGTTTCCTGGGTAGGATTTTTTTTTCTAAAGACTTGGTAAATTAAATCATATTTTAACTATTGTAACAGGAGTTAAATATGTAAAAGAATTCAGAGAAGACTCTTTTGAAAAGACCTAATTCTTTCATGAATCAAGTCATTTCTTTTGCAAAGGTGGCTTCTCTTATAATGAGTTTCTTGATAGTGGACTCACCTGCAGAGAGTCTGGCCAGCAAGGGAGCTGCTTATGAAGCTAAGCCTATCTGGAGGGAACCCAAATCTGCATTATGTTTTCCAAGTGAATCAGCTGGGGATTAATTTTCCTTTAGCAAGATAATAATGCTCATGCCTAGTTTTGATTAACAGGAGCTTTCTGGTTTGCCATGAAGGGAGAGCTGACTATTAATATTTCACGAGGATTTTTAAGGCTTAAATAAGTTAACTTCGCTGCTGCCGTCACTTCATTACTCAGAACGAGCAATCAATGCATTGATAAGGTTGGCTTTGATTTCTCATGAAGCTCAGTAGTTTTACTTAGTTTTCTCATCCTCTTGCTTGCTTGCAGGGGTTTTTCCGCAGAAGTATTCAGAAGAACATGATTTACACTTGTCACCGAGATAAGAACTGTGTTATTAATAAAGTCACCAGGAATCGATGCCAGTACTGTCGACTCCAGAAGTGCTTTGAAGTGGGAATGTCCAAAGAATGTAAGTGGAGTCTGAAAAAAATTTTTTCCCCTTTGCCTTATCTATAAATATGGTTTGCTCAGCTTCCAAAATCAAGTTGTGGAGGACGTCAACATGTGGAATTCAGACATGACACTAATGATAGATTGCCAAGGGTAGGTGGAAACAGAGATGTCGTGAAAATAGAATAACTGTGGGATTTTCAGATAAAACTTGAGTGGCACTTGGTGAAAAGGCAGGAGTTGGTTGTCGTGGATGGCGGGTTTGTATTCCAGAGCAGTTACTAACTCACTGTGTATTTTAGAGACATGAATAACTCAAGCATATCGCATAGCTGCTCAGAGACTCCATTTCCCCATCTTGACAATGAGAATAAAGAGTTTTGCCTATATTGGTGAGAATAAAATGAGACAAGAGACATGAATATTAACAGTAGTGATAATTTGCCCCTTTTTAGAGGAGGGGAAGCATAAAACTTTTGTTGTGGAAGAAACAATTAAAAATTTGGTACGTTGGCCTTTTTCCAAACTTGATTTAGCTTTTTTCCTCCCAGCCACCCCCTCCTCCAAACGATTATACACTTTATGAAGGCAAAAGAGAACATTAATGAATTAAAAATTAGTGGTCCCTTAACACCTGTTGATGGGGATTCGAAGTATACATGCTTTAATAGAGGCAGAGTATATACACCACAAAAAACTTCTTACTTACATTCTCTTTTTGGTGCTTTCAAATGTTGGGAATGAGAAAGTGACAAGCAAGTGGCTTGGCCCAGACAGGCCTAAGGAAGATGTAGGGATGCGTGCCAGGTGAAGCATTTAATGGGATTGCTACCTCTTCATTCATCCCATCACTCCGGGATTTGGTGAAGTCAAACTGTGAGTGGGACACTGGGCCAGGTGCTGTGAATGAAGGGACTCTGGAGATGCTTGAGTCATGGCCACTGCTCTCTAAGAAAAGCCAGGCACCTCAACCACAATCCTACAGTGGGGTTTGAAGACTTATGTTAAGGTCAAGGGCTCTTGGGTTTTGGAACTGGGAAACATGGCCATTGTGGGGAAGACTGAGGAGGGAAAGCCCCATAGCCAAGCAGCATTGGTCTGAGGCCATCCAGCTGGCAGACTGGCTCTCTGCTGGGAGCTACTACTCGGGGATGTTTTGTGGTGGCCTGCCCAGCATCCATCCTATGCCTTCTCCTTTCTTAACTATACCCAGAGCCTAATTTGCTTTTCCACCTCTTAGATTTCTACACTTCAGGGAGAACTTCAGGTTTGGGATCAACTCAGTTGACTCAAGCCAATCAGAATATTCAGTGTCCCAGCCACAGTCGTTGGTTCATGGTGTGAACATGTAACCTAGGCGAGTCCAGTGAGAATGAATTCAACACTCATGCTTATGATCCATAAAAGAAAAAAGTGATAAATTAGACATCATCAAAATTGAAAACATCTGCTCTTCAAAAGACACTGAAGTTAACGAAAAGACAAGCCACAGACTAGGACAAAATATTTACAAATCACATATCTGATAAGGGACTTGTGTCTGGACTGCATAAAACCTCTGAAAAATCAATAATAAAAAAGCAAATAACCCAATTAAAAAAAAAAAAAGCAGAACTAGCCAGTCTCCTTCCAAAATGCCAATATTATGAGAGACAAATGTAGGCTGAGGAACTGCGGCAGATTAAAAGCGACATGACAACTAAATCCAGGGCGTAATCCTGACTGGATCCTGGATCAGAGGGAAAATAGCTATAAAGGACATTATTGGGACAGTTGGTGAAATTTGATTATGGACTGTAGATCAGCAGATAGCATTGTATCAAGTTTTACTTTCTTGACTTTGATCATTGCACTATTGTTATATAAGAGAACGTTCTTGCTCTTTATATCTGCAGCTAGCTCCCCATGGTTCAAAATATATGTGTGTGTGGAACGGGAGAGAGAAAGAAAATGTGGCAAAAAATTAAGAATTGTGAATCTGATGAAGAGTATACAGGAATTCTTTGTACTTTTCTTGCAGCTTTTAAGCAAATTTGAAATTTTATCAAAATAAAATTGCCAAACAAAACAAAAGAGTCATACTTAGACGATTGGGACAGAAGTGCCCTCCCTTCCAATGCACATGAGTCAGGAAGCAAGTAGCCCCAAGGACCCCTGGTAGTGAGCCTCTAACCTCAAGGGGAGTCAACTGTAGGACAAAGCAGGCCCTGAGGATAGAAGAGTGGAAAATGGACAGAAATCAGGCCCTGAATGGCATCATTGAATTGCTAAACCAACCGACCCTAAACCTCTGCCTCCCGATCCTTTTATTATATTTGCCAAGAAGTACCCATTAAGGCAGTTGGATTGGGGTCTGGTTCATAATTAGGGTCCTGATGAACAAGAGTGGACTGGGTCATCAGACAGGGAAGCATCCTGCATGTGCCATCCCTTCTGGGAGGGTCTTTTTCCTCTGGACATTATATCTGCAGATGATGGGCCAATTGACCACATTTCAGCCAGTTCCCTTTGATCCCTCTAAACTTTAGCCCTATTGAATTACTTAAAATCAATGAATGTGAAGATATGAAGCTAATATTCACTTAGCTCAGGCCCCAGATCCTACCACTGAAGAGAAAAGCAGGATGTTGACCTGAAATAGCCAGATTATTTAGATGTATAGGTGAGACTCATAGGGTGATCACCTAACGCTCCACTTTTGGGCTGACAGTCCGTAGACGTGGATGTCACACTGTAGTTCTGAGGGAGAATTTCGGTTCAGGCCAGAATTATAAATGAGTAAGCCAGATGTGGACTCAGGGAAAATCAGTACTTTTGCATTTATTTTGTGTGGGCTGGAGACCCATTTCCTGCTTACAGTACTTAAAACCCATATCCTGCTGCTCTGTAAAAACTGGCAGCTTGGTTGGCAATTAAAAAAAATAATGTTTACACCCACAGGAAAACTCTAGTTTCAACCCTCAAGGAACTTATCACCTTAATTAGATTGAAAAATATAGAAATGGGAAGCAAATAGGATCATTATGCCCAAGTATACAAAAATAAATATATTTTCTTTAGAAGGAAATTGAAGGGGAAGAAATAAACACTTGGAGTCTAATGGAATATTTTTAAAGTTGAAACAGAAGGAAGTAGGAAAATATGAGAATCAGTAACCAATTATACCCCAGTATACGCAACTGAAACGAACCCAAGAATAACAGGGACTCATAGAATGTTAGAACTGAAAAGAGATCTTAGAGATTAATTTTCACTCACCTCTCTCATTTGACACACAAGTACACTAGGACCCAGAAAGATGAAACGGTCTTCCCAGCAATCCCCAACTGGCTAAAGACCAAGATTACAATTCAAGTCTGCCACCCCTCCTTGCCATGCTTTCTCTGTAATACCAAGGGTAGCAAGATTTGCATTCAATTCTAGGCATAGGTCATGTCAACTCATTAGTATGTGTCAACTCTTTGGATGCAAGTGACAGAAAACGAAGCTCAAACTGACATATGCTAAAAATCAGCACAGTCCAGAGGAACACAGCTGGATCCAAGACTCATGTTTGTTTTCAGGGCATTGTTCCTGCTTGTCTCTCACAGCTGTTTTTTACAAAAGCATTGCTTTTGTTCCCTGAAAGATTTTCCCTATGGCTAATAAAGATGGCTACCAACAGCTCCAGGCCAATAGTTTACCCAGCAAAAAGAGAGAGGCTTAGACCCCGATCTTTCCATCAGTGCCTAGAGAATGATTCACACTGGCCTAACATGGATCTTGCCCCATCTATGAACACATTGCTTTTGGAGGGGAGGTAGCACACTCTGATTGGCTAGGTCTGAATCATGTGCCAGGATTGAGGTTGACCCCACCCAAACTGCATGGACCAGGAATGTGGGAAGAAGTGTTCCTCAGGAGGGCATCAGAAGACAGGAGGCCAAAAGTACCTATGTCCACGATGATAGGTCAAGTCCCACAGTGCTGTTTCCAGTACATTCATCTTATTGTTCATGCTGTGGGGAAAAGAAAGAGAGAAAGAAACCTAAGAATCATATTATAGTATTAGCTATCATAGACGGGGTGTTTTCTACGTACCAGGCACTACATTAACCCCTATTTTATCCCATTTGATCCTCACAACAGCCCTATGAGATATGTCAGTTATAATCTCTGTCTCCCCATTTTTAGGGGGCAGATATGGAAGCTGAGGCACAGAGAGGTTGATTAACTTACTCAGGGTAACAGTAAGGGGACCTGCTGGGATTTGGACCCAGGTAGTTAGTAATATACTGCATGCCATAAAAAGCGGCTTTAAAACTCTGAGTTCCCTTTCCACTCTACTTTATTGCCGGTGGTTAATAAAACAATGATCACACTCCTTGCTCTATATTAGAGATGTGCCCCATAGAAAATCATGTGCAAATTTAATTTTTATAGATGGAATTTGGTTTTCAATGTATAACAAGATTTACTAGTAAAAGAAATCCTTTAGTGTGGCCCATCAGAAAAGCAAGATTATTTCTTCGTTTTTCTGTTGTGTAAATGCTGGTGGGTATACCTTATATTTTCCAAGGGCTTTGTACAAGTAGGGGAGCCTTTTTGCAGAGGCGTAGCTATTTGTCAGAGCATGGAATTTGAAAGCAGCAACAGCGAGTGAAAAAAATCGATTTTCAGCAGCATTCTAAAAATGGTAGAGAAATTTATGAAGAACTTGGGAAGGAGGCAAAGGAAGCAAGATGACTCGAAGTTGAGTGATGAGCTTCTGCTGGTGGGGTGGGAGGCTAGTAACAATGTCGGCAAAGGAAAGTATGCGGCAAAGCCCTAAAATAAAAACAAGAAATAAAAAAGAGAAACAATAAATGAAGACATAAAATTTGGGATTGTGAAAGAGACGTCTGGACAAGCTTATGATGCAGATAAACAACTAATTGTCCATGATGGGAAAGGAGATTTAAGACGATGCTGCTGAGAAACCGTAGGAGTGTAGAAAGCCCGGCCGTATGCCTTTGAGTCAGTTACGGAAACTCAAATGAGTAGTTCAAATCTTTAAGCCAGGGATCAGCAAACTTTTTTAAAAGAGCCAAATAGAAAGTATTTTTGGCTTTACGGGCCATGTGATCTCTGTCTCAATCACTCAACTCTGCTGTAGCACAAAAGCAACCATAGGAGATATACAAACAAATAAGTATGGATGTGTTCCAATAAAACTTTATTTACAAAAACCAGTGAAGGGCTGGGTTTGACCCAAAGGACATAGTTTGCTACTTCTGGTTTCAGTGGCTCACCCAGTGGCCAAGTATGCCCCTTATGGCTGCTCTGTGATCTCATCTCCAGCTCCTACTCTCATCTCCTACCAATAGACACCCCAGCGTCCAGCCATACTGGACCACGCTGACCCTCCAGCCTCTGACCTCCATGTTTCTGCAGTGGCTATGCCCTGGAATTGGGTTTCTACCTTCTTCTCCTTCAGCGGAGCCTGCTGAAATGTCACTTCCTCTTTGAACCCTCCCTTGAACGCCACACCACTCTCTAGGCAGTTATTCATTCTTCCCCCTGTGTTCCTGTGCTTTGAACTGACCTCCATAAACCACAAACTTTATTATAACGTGATTCGTCACACCCCAGTGAGGCTCCCCGGCTTCATTGTAAACTCCTAAAAGGCAAGCATCTTGTCTTCCTCACCTTGTAGCCCCAGAAGTTAGCGTGATGCTCTGCTCAATGAGGTTAGATTGCTCAAGTGGTTAATTGTGGCTGTCTTCAAAGACAATCAAATCCAGCATCTCCCTAGCTGTACTTTCTGAAAAGTTGTCAGACACAGAACAATTCTGGGTATGCATCCATTCAACTGTTCGTCATTTGCTTATCTGCTGCTTGCCCAGAACAAGTTGTTCAACTTCTTTGGGGTTGTGTTTTCTACCTGGATAAGAGGATCATTAGTATTGACTGACAGCCCAGGCATGATGTGAGAACTGATGCTTTTAATTCTGCTTAGACAACAGCGTTTCTTCCGGCTGCTTCCTCTTACCAATTCCCTCCCCTGAAAGACATTAGATCTTCTAATGTGTTTGCTGTCAAAAATGGTTGAACTGAGCAGGCATCTTTTATAGCTGTGCATGGCGAAAGCCCAGTTAAGTTGGAGAGGCTAAAATGGAGAAATGGTGGGATTTGTGGCTCACTTTTGCCAAACCTTGGCTGCCAAGTTACTCACTGACAAAAGGAGGGGATCCACAGATAGGCTAGACACTGGGGTCAGGAGGCCAAAAGGAAAATAGAAGATGAGAATAAGGCCAGAATCAAGACATGTGTGCTGTGATGAAGAGAAAGTAGTGGACTCTGGATGCTTCTAACATTTGACCAGGTTCCCGTGGGCCTCTGGGCTTCAAGATGGGATCCCCACCACTGAGTGTCTGTAACAAACACACTTGGGAAGGTACTGTGGCTACCACCCCCATTCTGTTTTCCTGTCTGAAAACCACTGGCATTAATTCACAAAGGAACCTCTTTATATTGCTCTTTGAGCTTATGTTGATGTGGTGCGTGCTTCTGAGTGGTAAGCAAAACATGTCTTTGATTTTGTTTGAGAATGCTGTTTAGTGTTTATTTCACAGCATTTTTTTCCATGACAGTTTCATAAGTGTGTTTGTAGAATAGAGCAATGGAATAATCTCTGAATTTAAGAGTCCCTAAGCACTCATTGAAACCTTCTCATTTGGGGCGTGTTGAGCTTAAAAACAGCTTTTTATAAAGTCTCTAAATTCCGATTTATCCTTTAGACATGAACGTCCCCCTGGGTCGACTGGATGGAATAAATGTGTTGTGTACAGACACTTAGATACTTCCATGAGAGGTTTTAGTCTATGTTTCTTTCATTTCTCCTTTAGTGTTAAACTTACATTAAAACAAACCTTCTGGATTAAAGGCACTTAACCTCAGTTAAAATCACTTTTGTTGCTGCACAAATTATATTGATGTGCTCACTGGTTCTATGACTGGATTTTACTGGCTTAATATAACGAGGAGATTCATATTGTAGGTTGCCCTGTGTACTTGGAAAATTACATAAAAATCATCATCAGGGCACTTAATGTCTTTCTAATTTTAGTTTATTTCTTCATTTGTTCCCATGTTACATCCTCGCCTGTTAGCACGTTTCCAGGGTTCGCTGTGATCATTTTGTTCTGTTCCACAGAAATACAGCATGAACCCCCCCCCCACCTTCTCCTGCTACCCCACTGCACACAAATCCCCAAAGAGCGCCCCAAAAGTGAAGGAAAGGCTGGGAACTTCATATTTTTCTGTCTAAAAATGTCATGGAAGCTGGAAAATAAAATCTGCTGCCCCTTTCCACTTGCCAAATGTTAATGTTTTCCTGCATCTGTCCAGGAGATAAAAAACAAATTCTGTTTGGGCACTGGCTGCCCAGTGACGTCAGTGCCACTGTGGGACTTGAAGCCCATTAACACTCAGACTGCAAAGGAAGTATTAAAATTCCTTCAGCTTTACTAACACATTTCTCCCAAAGCTTGTCTCCTGGAGCACATTCTCACCTTAGAAAAAGGAGAAATTTCCATTCCAAGCAGGACCAGGCAGAGGAAGGAACAAAGGAATTAGCCTGGGCTGGGTTCAGATCCGTCCCCACCCTCTAGCTATCTCATCTTGAGCAAGATGTGTGATTTCGCTTTGGTGGAACCAGCTGACCTACAACATGGAGATTATCATGGCAACCTTGCTGGATTTGGGCATTGGACCTCATAACGATAATGCATTTAGCACCGTGCTTGGCACACAGTAGGTGCTAAATAAGTGCTAGCTGTTCTCTCAGGTTCTTCCTCGGGTGGTGACACAGGCTCCGTTCCGTGCTGCTGGTGCTGCTGCCACAGCTGGTTTTATTTGAATAACATCAGCCTTAGTCCTTCTTCAGGAGAAATATGAAGGGCAGAGGCTCTGTTTCTTCTGAATTGTTAATAACGCCACAGTGTAGATGTACAACCGCAAATATTATGTCGCAGCATTCAAAATAAAGCTTGCAGGCATAGTTTCCAAAATAAATATCCACCTTTCTCGGCTACTGTAAACCAGGAGGCAGATGGCTCATTTGCCCAGAGATACTGGACATGTGTAATCAGAGAATGGGACAGGATCCTGGTATCGTGGAACCCAACTCCATGGGGAAAACCGAACTGGGGTGTTGGAAAGGATGCCTGGCCTCCCTCCTACATGAGTCAGTTCAAGGTGAGGCCATCTGGGTCTCCTGGGCAGAGCCAAACCCGTGCTGAATCACCAAGGATGCAAAATCTCCTTCCCTCCCAGCATCCTCCTTTCGTTGCCCATTTGGCATCTTCCATCTCTCCTCATCCTTTATTTGGAACTCTGTGACCTGCCTTTCCCCTGGATCCATCATCTCCTCCCCTATCCTAACCAAATCTTGTCACCCTTTGGCCTCTTCACCAGCACTGCTTTTGTGGTCAGCCGTCGGGGAGGAGGGCTGGGAGGACGTGGTGACAATACGAGAGCTGATGGTCACAAAGTGCTTTATCAACCACAGAGTCTCCCAAGACTTCGGACCATCCCATGGGGCAGGGAGGACAGGAATAGTATTCTGATCCTCAGTGTCCTGAGGTTCAGAGAGGCGAAGAGACCTGCCTAAAGTCACACTGCTGGCTTCAACCTGTGGATCCTAATTCTCGATATAGACACAGTAGAGTTCTGTGTGCATTTAACGCTACAGAGTTTTCAGTATCTTCACTCATCTTTGCTCCCGAATCACATAGTCTGTCATTTACATGTATGATTTGATTTGATATAGGTCCTAGTTTGATACAATCTTTCCCCAAGTGTAAACTCTGCACACAGTAGTGTGAAACATAATTTTAGGGAGTATTGAATTTAGCATGGGATAATATCAAATCATACAGTGATAAAGTTATTCCCTTTTCAATATTCATTCAGTCTTTTTATTACCAATGAGAAAATCTCAGTTTGATGCCAGAACGACCTTAATTAATAGCTCTTGAATCTTTGGTAATCCCTCTTTTTCTTTTTGGTGAGGAAGATTGGCCCTGAACTAACATCTGTTGCCAATCTTCCTCTTTTTCCTTGAGGAAGATTGTCGCTGAGCTCACATCTGTGCCAATATTCCTCTCTTTTATATGTGGGATGCTGCCACAGCATGGCTTGATGAGCAGTGTGTAGGTCTGTGCCTGGGACACAAACCTATGAACCCCAGGCTGCTGAAGCAGAGCACATGAACTTAACTGCTACACCACTGGGCTGGTGCCTAGTCTCTCTTTTTAACAGAGAGAGGACAGGCATCTGTACCTAGTTAAGACTAAATTGTATTTATTTTCAGGGGTGTGCAAACTGTTTCTTAGATAGCCAGACAGTACATGTTTTACCCTTTGCAGGCCATTCAAGTGTTTGTTGCAGCTACTTGACTCTGCCACAGGCAGACAGAACAGCATGCACCACCCGAGGCTGCATCACATGATATGGGCCTGCTCAGTGGTCAGTGGCGGCTACTGCATGGGGCATTGTGGGAAGCATGACAGGAGGTCAGTGTCCTGGGCAGGCTGGGGCAGGTTGGGGCAGGCTGAGCCAGCTGCGCAGGGCTCTGCCCCCGCTGATACACTTGGAGCTAATGCTGTTCTGTCTGCCTGTGATGCCCATCCCCTCCTCTCCCTCCTGCTCATGCTTCAAGCTGCCTCCCTCCTAAACACACACACACTTCTCTAACGGCAGGGAGCACATGAGGGTCACCCCAGTGTGACATGTTAGTGGCGCCTTTACTGGATGACTTTGAAAGTCAAACTTGTTTTTGAGTCCAGGAGGTAGGAGGTTGTGTGTGTGTGAGAGAGAGAGAGAAAGAGAGAGAGGAACATAGAGATGTTCTCCTCACTGGCTTTGAACATCTTGAGGGCAGGTATGGAATCTCATTCTTTTTTGAGTCCTCAACCCAGTAAGCCCATTGCCTTCTACTTAATAGATATTTCTCAGTTGGACCAGAGGGAAAGAGGACTTGAGGAGTAGAGATTCTGAATCAGGAACTTTCGTCTGACCTTTCCATGAGTTAGAGATTTGAATTAATATATTGATATAATGAGCCTGTTTTTACCTTTGTCACCATTTTGCCTCCTTCCCTAATTTGCACCATGTGAATAGGAGCGCGTTACCCCTTTCATGACATGAAGTCTCAGCGTTGTTCGTTCCGTGGTGAATGTAACCAGATGGAGCTTATAAACAGGTCCTAACAGAGGAGATTTGCTTTCTCTCAAAACTGTACGCACAGACACACCATATTTCATCAAATCTATAATTTGTTAAGGCGCACTATTATTTTATGCACCACTAAAAAGAAAACAGCAGCAATTAAACTAAGATACACTGAAGATTGTGAGACAGGTGGCAGTTTCAGAGAGGGAGAGAGGGAGAAACCAGATATGGGCCCTGTAAGAATAGGAAGCATCTCACGTTCTAGCCTGGAAATACACTATGTTTTCATCTTGAGCTATTTTTTCATTCTGCTTTAAATAGACATTGATAAAACCTCAGCGCCCAAAGACAATCCCCAACACAGAGTTGGCTGAATAAATATGCAAGTGCTTCTAAAATAGCTGGCAGAGAGCCCTTTGTTTGGAAACAAATGTCTCCGTGAAAATAGCAACCCGAAATTCTCCCGCGGTCCCTGTGTTCCCGGGCGATGAACATGGCCCTTTAAGTACCTTCTCCCAGTGACAGCAATTCTCTGGAGGGTGGCTACCTAAATTGCCCAATAAATCCATGCATAGAGGATGGTCTGGAATTTGCTCTTCCTGGAGTGGCATTGAGCACTTAAACCCGTCTCTTCTCCCTCTGCCATCGCAAAATATTAACTATCACAGTTAGCTTATTTCTCTCATCCTTCTCCCTTTAGAGCTGGAGAACAGAGAGTTGAGCAATTATCCGATGAACTAGATTAATGGAGACAGGCATCTTTTTAGTACTGGGACCAAGGAGAGTAAATACCCTCCCTATTTCCTCAAGAGGACCGTTTTTTTTTTTTTAAAGATTTTATTTTTTTCCTTTTTCTCCCCAAAGCCCCCCAGGACGTAGTTGTATCTTCTTCGTTGTGGGTCCTTCTAGTTGGGGCATGTGGGACGCTGCCTCAGCGTGGTTTGATGAGCAGTGCCATGTCCGCGCCCAGGATTCGAACCAACGAAACACTGGGCCGCCTGCAGTGGGGCACGCGAACTTAACCACTCAGCCATGGGGCCAGCCCCAAGAGGACCGTTTTTGTCCCACAGACACGCTTGGTTGTTCCAACACTTCATTTCATCAACATAAAAAATCTTCACAATTTAAAAAATTTTCTGATTTATTTTCAAAATGGTTTTAGGACAGAAATCTTCCGTTTTGATGGTGGAGAATGCAAACCCTCCATTTTTCTCTGCCTGTTTTTTTTTTGGGGGGGGGGGGCATGTTTTACAACATCACTTGGGCAGACTTTTAAACATTATTTTGATTCAGCAACATTGTTTAAATCTTAAAATAGAACTAAGGAATTTCACTGGCGTTTCACAGTGGACCTGCTTATGGAGCCAGTCGTGATATGGCTCTTCCAAAGGGAAAGATAAAAGTTGCTTCTAGTAAACTCTGTTGACTCAGGGAATTTAATGAGGACAGGAAGAGAATCAAACGCAAAATGTAATGAGTGAAGGAGTCCCGCTTTGTGTCCTGGAAGTCTGGGGACAAAGCGCTTGAGCAGTTTTAAACTGAATGGAAACTTGGCTGTGGCGCCCTTGGACTTTGAGCTCTGAGAAATGTGAAAATATGCAGGCTCTGAATGTACTCCCGGCACCCCACCAATGGATGCGGCCCAGAAGTTCTTTCAGGAAGAGAGACTTCAGGACTTCCTCCTGGCCCCAGGGACTGAGCAAGCACTTGGAATGTGGGCCTTCCCCACACTTGCCAGGATAATGATGGGATCCAGGTCTACAGAATGCAGAGCCCCATTTTGTTTTTACAAATAGTGCCCTTTGCATGACTTTATGTTCCTGAATAGAATTATGCCCATCAAATTGAAATGTGGTGATTTACTCTACCAGAAAGGCTGACGTTAGAAGCACTGACATTATAAAGACTGACAATACCAAGTATTGAAGAGATGTGAAGCGACGGGGCCTCTCATTCATGGCTGGTGGAAATATAAATTGAGCCAAAGTTTGGAAAATGGTTTGGCAATGTTTCCTAAAGCTAAACATACCAGTGTATCCCAGTAATGCTCCTGGGAACATCCTCAAGAGAAATGAGTGCATAGGCCTACCAAAAAATATCTATAAGAATGTTTGCAGCAGCTTTATCATTATAGCCAAAAGCTAGAAACAACCCAGATGTCCATCAGCAGTAGAATGTGTAGGTAAATTGTGACATGTTCAAAGAATGGACTATGCATAGCAATAAAAAAGGAACTAACTACTGGTAAATACTACAGCATGGATGAGTCTCATAGACATAATGTTGAATCAAAGAACTCAGAAGAAAAGAGAACATTCTATATAGTTTCATTTGTATAAAGATTGAATATGAGCAAAACTAATCTGTGTGATAGAGGTGAGCATGGTGGGTACCCCCTGGACTCAGAAGAGGCCCATGGGAGCCAGGAGGAGTGCTGGACAAGGTAAACCTTGGTTGGGTAGACACATACCTATGTATGTATGTTTCACCTCAATCAAAAAGAAAAAGAGAGGGGCAGGCCTGGCGGCACAGCGGTTAAGTTTGCATGTTCCGCTTCTCGGTGGCCCGGGATTCGCTGGTTCCGATCCCGGATGCGGACATGGCACTGCTTGGGAAGCCATGCTATGGTAGGCATCACACTATAAAGTAGAGGAAGATGGGCGCGATGTTAGCTCAGAACCGGTCTTAGAAAAAAAGAGGAGGATTGGCAGCAGATGTTAGCTCAGGGCTAATCTTCCTCAAAAACAAACAAACAAACAAACAAAGAAAAAGAGATTGAAATGTGGAAGTAGTGTTGAGAGGGCTATGGATGGCCATTCCTTCCTGTGCATAGAGAAATTGCGTTATCACAGATGAGAAGTGTAATATCCTCTCATTGGAGGAATCCTTCTCCCTTTTAACACATTAAATTTCTGTGAAGGTGTTTTGACCTCTCTGCCTTTTGCCTTTTTCTCTGATTTGGACTTTTCTCACTTGTAGCTTTGAATGCTGAAGGAGTACCAGAGATGGGTGTTATCCTGATTTATTCTGAGTTCTCTGAGAATGGTTATGTAACACCTGTAATTGCAGCAACCCACCTAACGAGCTTTTCCCTGTGGTGCCCTGCACTGCAAATTAATAGCCCGTGGATCCATTTACAGCTTGTTGTGCTTTGGAAAACTATTTCAGCCCTCAGATAATAAACAGCTTAAAAAAGAATGATAATAAAAGAATTGTTATGTTTAAATGTGAAGCTACCAGTAGTGTCAGTAAATTCCTCTCAGATATGTAATGTAATCAAAATGTGATTTATGAACTTGTGTAGATTCTAGGTTAACAATCAGTTGACTATCCCTTTTTTTCCATAATTAAAAAACATCGAGAGAAGATATTTTTTCATTTTGATTCATTCGTTAAAGGCACATGGGGCTTTAGATTAGTAAGTAGCCAAACTGACACTGGTTTAGAGAAGTTAGCAAGAAAGTTTGGCTGGTAGAATAGACAACCTACATTTTTTTACAACCATCAGAGTAATTTCTCTGTGAGACTGTTCACATTTAGAGAAAAAGATCTGGATTTACAGAAAGATCATTTTAATTTCCTTGTCGTTTTTATTACTTGTTAAAAGTGCTTAATATATATTGACTGCAGAAGACAAAGCAGTAAAAAGCACAAATCCTTCTCTAAGACCAGTTAGGAAGATATGACCAGTTTATTCAGTGTCTGAAATTTAGACATAAAGACGTAGAACTTGTGGTTTGGTGGGATGGTGTTTTAAAACGTTGATATAGGGTATGAATATCACTTTAAACATATCAAACTAATGGAAGTTTTATTTCTGAAAAAAGGTAAATATAAATAAACTCTGACCCTTTTTATGTAGATATATTTCTCTCTCAATGCTACCTTCAAAGAATCCAAGAGAGCTTACAAAAGTATTCTTAAAAAGATTACATCTCTACAATAAAAAGACAACCCAATTAAAAACTGGGCAATGGATTAGAATAGACATTATTTCACCAAAGAAGCTATATAAATGACCAGTAAACACACGAAATGAAGCTCAACATCTTTAGTCATCAGGGAAATGCAAATCAAAACCACGATGAGATGCCACTTTACACCCACATCAAAAAGATAGACAATAACAAATGTTGGCAAAGATATGCAGAAATTTGAACCCTCACACACTGTTGGTGGGAATATAAAATGGAAGAGCCACTTTGGAAAATAGCTTGGTAGTTCCTTAAAAAGTTAAACATGTAGTTTAACCATATGACCTATCAATTCTACTCCTGGGTGCGTACCCAGGAGAAATGAAAACGTGTTCACAGAAAAACTTGACAGAAATCTTTGTACCAGCATTATTAATAGCAGCTATAAAATGTAAACAACCCAAATGTCCACTAATTGATGGAGATACAAATAAAATATGGTATATCTGTACAGTGGAATATTATTTAGCCATAAAAAGGAATGAAATACTGATATGTGGTAAAACATGGATGACCCTTGAAAATATTATGCTAAGCGAAAGAAGCTAGACACAAAAGGCTACACATTGTGTGAATTCACCTGTATAAAATGTCCAGAACAGGCAAATCCATAGAGACAGAAAGTATATTGGTAGTTGCCAGACACTGGAGTGATTGGGGAATGGGGAGGGACTGCTAATCAGTTTCTTCTTGGAGTGGTGGTATTACAACTTTGTGAATATATTGAAAACCACCAAATTACACACGTTAAAGAGGTGAATTTTAAAGTATGTGAATTATATCTCAATTTTTAAAAAAACAACCAAAGAATGAGAAGAAATGTTAGGCTAATTGACTTAAGGGAAAATAAACCTGGGAGTCAGATTAGCGCACTGAGGTGTATACACACTAGACGAGGGCTCCCATTTGGTTCTGGTGTTCCTGGTAGAACAAAAAAGGGACCAAGTCAGTGGCAGGACTCTCAGAGTCCACGAGATGAAAACAGCCTCATTGTCAGACGAATCACAGATTTTCCAGATCCTGATGTTGGAGATGAATGTCTCCCATGAGTCCTTATAAACGGAGCACCAGGAGTCGTCATTTAGGATGTCCTTGACATTTTTCGTTGCTCTTCCTTAGGACATCCCTCCACGTAGTTAAATCTCATCTGTTTTCTAAATTGGAATAAAAAGGGGATAGGAAAGCAAGACAATCTTTATGACCGTAATCCCCCAAAGAAACAACTATGGCCATGACATTGAAGACAGCACAATAAAGATTGTCACCTCAAACCAAGGCTTGGCTCTCCTCATTCCATTTCAAGTTTTGTAACTTAAAAGCTTTCTCCTTCAAATACTGCCTTTCTGGATATCTTCTCAGTTTCTATTTGATTTTCCCTTTTAAGGCAAACCTCAACTATATTTGAGAACATATTTCTCTTTATTAAGGTGTAATTTATGTGTCTTAATGGCACAGACCTTAAGTGTACTGTTTAATAAGTTCTGATAAATATATATGTCCTCCTAACCACCTTCCAAGTTAAGATATTAGGAAGAGACTATAGGAACCTTCTGGGGTTGGAGCCTTCCATATCTTGATTTCGGTGGTGGTTACACTTAAGGTAAACTCTTCTGATGTCTATCACCAGAGATTAGTTTTGCCTGTTGAGCTTCCTGCGCATGGAATCACACAGGCTACACTCTTTGGCGTCTGGTGTCTTTCATTCATCATTATGTTTATAGCATTTTCCCATGTTGCTGCATGTGTCAGTTGTTTGCTCCTAATTTGGCTAAATAGTATTCCATTTTGTAGATATGCAATTCTCACCTTAATGGATGTTTGGGTTGTTTCCATTTTGGGGCTATTATGAATAGAACTGCTATGAATATCCTTATACATGCTTTGTAGGGGACATAGATGCTTATTTCTCTTGGGTTTATGCTGAAGTTTAGAATTGCTAGGTCATAAGGACATGTGTGTTTAATTTTACAAAAAATGGCCAGTTTTCCAAAGTGGTCTTACCTACCATTTCACACTCCATCAGCAATGTATGAGAATTTCAGTTGCTCCACATCCTTGCCAAACCTTGCCGTTTCAGTCTTTTTAATTTTAGACATCCTACTGGGTATGAAGTGATATCTCATTGTAGTTTTACTTTGCATTTTCCTGGCGGCTAATGATATTGCATTTCTCTTTAATTTAACAAAATTCCATCTATTGTTTAATTAGAAAATATAAAACAAAACTATGCAGAATTTGATCTCCTATTTGTAAAAACACCTTGTTTGGAAGATACAACTTAAAATGTTCAAAGCTATTGTTACATTCTTTTTTTAGCTTATCTGTATTTTTATTTTATTTAACATTAGCGCTCATTTGTTAGTTGTGTGATAACAAAAAGAAGAAAAGCTATTTTAAAAAAAGAGGTTATCTGTTAGATTGATCGAGGTAGAACTTCCATTTTCCTTGTTGTCTAACAAATTTGGGCTAAGTAACGTTGGGTATTGACAATGCTTTAGAAGGAAATTATTGAGAAAGTAGATGCCAATATTCTTTTGCCTTTGTCTGTTGGTTTCCCCAGGGAGAAGTAAATCCATTTCTATATATTTAGACATCTTGATATCTAAAGATAACATCCATATTTACTTCAATTTAATAGACCATAAGACAGGGGTCAGCAGACTTAAGCCCGTGAGCCAAATCTGGCCTGCTGCATATTTTTATCAATAAAATTTTATTGGAACACAGCCATCTACATTCATTTACATATCATCTATGGCTGCTTTCCTGCTATAACAGAGTTGAGTCGTTGCGACAGAGACCGTGTAGCCCACAGAGCCTAAAATATTTACTATCTGGCCTTTTACAGAAGAAGTTTGCCAACCCCCGCCATAATCCATTCACTCTCTTTAAATTTCCTGTTTTAATTCAAACCCTGGTTATGAGAGTTTAGCTCCATGCCAGACATATGTGCCGTTTGTAACTGCATCTTCATTTCTATCCAATTCATATCAGCTACTCAGTGGTTATGTGCCTTACCGTCATGTCTTGATAATTCAATAGGGACCACATCTAATTTCAACTTTGGACTGAAAGTTCATAAACAAATCTTCTCCCAGCACCACCCCCAAATCTTTTCATATTAGGTGCAGGAAAAGTAAAAGGATTTTGTTCTGTATAGAAATGCAGCTAACTGTAATGCTATGTAACTTTTTAAAACACACACAGATGAGAACTTAAACATCCAACTGATAACTCTTTTTTAGATAAAATAAATAGTGGCTATAAATAAATGTGCCTGCTTTTCTTGTCTAGAAATTGGCTCTGAAAGCAGTTCTAGAAGAGAGAGAAAAATGTTGTGAGCATTGGCACCAGAAGTGGAACAAGTAGCATCCCAAGATGAGTTCTCTTTGTCTGAATGGTTACATGTTATATTAAACCTCATACATTTATGTAGTGAAATGCTTTAATATTAACATCGGCTCGTGACAAACTTATTACCCTTCACTGATGTCTTTTATAAACTACCAAAGAGGAGCTTAAAACAAATCCACGTTAGTAAACTAGTATGGTGTCCTGGCCCATTTTAAAGTTGGACTCGAAGGCAGAACCACTCCTGCCTCCATTTTGTAATTTGTAAAATAAAGATAAACATTCCTACCCTTTCCACAGCTATGGGAGATTGTGAGAACAAAATATCAGAAGTCTGGAAAAATTGTGAAGGTGCTTTGACAAATCAAAATACTTGAGAAACAGAAGATAGAGTTGTGGTTAATTTTATTGTCCCAAGGTTGCAGAGGAACCTTCGTCTGGGACGCCCCCCCCAACCCCCATCAGACCGAGGACTGGGAATTTCTCTTCTCCTGAAATCCACATCACCTAAGACTTCCTGTCCGTACCTAGCAGAGCACATGTCCAGTGGAGAAATGTCTTCATGCGTACTCGTGTCTCAGTAGAACTTCCCCGACCTACTTAGCTTTCTAACTTTGCTCCTCTAAAAGATACAACCATCTTTCTTAGAGTTTCCTCTTAGAATCTAATTATACAAAACCGGGGGTGCACCACACATTGCCTCGCATGCGAACTCATCACAGAGGTTCCTGCTTCAAGGGTGAATCAACATGTGTACTTTGCTGCTGCAGGGAGCTGACAGCTTCTAAGTTATTCTTGGTGCTGCTGACAGTATTTAGGATGTCTGAAAAAAACCAAGAACTGAGATCCACTGGAGCTTTGCTTCTGCTGGACTGTAATTCACTAATACATGGAGAAGAGATCCGTGTGATAGGCATGAATATACTCTCTGTAGTCTAATGTCATAGTCTGTTAAAAAGTACCACACTGAGAATCCTGAAGGTGAGACCTAGAGGCTAGCCATGCCTCTAGCTGGCTGGGTGACCATGCACAAGTCACTTAACCTCTCTGGGTACTACACGTCTGTAAAACAAGGGCATTGATGCAGTGATTGGTAGGATCTCTTCCAGACATCACACGATCTGAGACATTAGACTATAATATCCCTGTAATTAGAGTCGTAAGACCTCTCCATGGAAAATCTTATTTTCGTCCAGGACGCAAGTACAATGAAACCTAATTCATACTGTGCTCTGCTCCTAATAAAGTAGACAGAGTTGTTAAGTGGTTTTGGAACATAATGATGTGGCAAGATTGACTTTTCCCACTGCTTTTTCTTCGTATGTCACCTTCTTAGGTGAGGCTCTCCAAACATCCCTGTCCTGGTGTGCTATACAAGAGTATCGCCATTTTAGAGATAAAATACCTGAGACGCAAATAGCTTAATTACCTTGCCCAAGACAATGTATAAAACTAAATACTTCAAGGGGACGTGGTTGAGAGGAAGAGCTGTATGCTTGGTAATAAAAGAAATAAAGTTGTAGTTATGCACTCGACAGTTTCTAGGGGGTCTAGCATGAGTATGTAATTTAAAAATCCCCGAGAAGATTAGTAATGGCTCTGTCCTTGGACTGTCCCTAGACTGTAGCGGGGAAGGGAGAAACTAAGAGAATGGGGCGTTTATAAGCAGTAGGCACAGGGAGCCGGGCATATTTATGAGGAGGTGACAGTATACACCCATCCCCACTCCCCAGGTCCCAAGGGAAGCCCACTCATCGCCGGCTTCCCATCTGTAACAATAAAGGGTTCTTCCCTTAGCAGTAAGGTTTTTCTTTATAGTCTCATGAAAAGCGAAGTTCCCCAGGGAAAGGCGAAATCCCTTCTTGACGCTTCAGGGGACGTAAGTGTTGGCTCCTTTTCTGAAAGCACACTTGGAGGAGGGAGGAAAGGAGAAAGAAGGTTTTGAGGGTGCTTTGGGGGAGAAACAAAGATACAGAACACTGTGAAGGTCTGGCCCCAAATTCCAGTCTGGAAGCACAGCCCTGGGTGAGTGAAGGGTCTGTGGGTCCTCTCAGAGCCCCCGGCATCTCCGTGCCTGAGGTGCCCTGTCTTGCCCTCCTTGACCATGCCTGTGGTAGACTCTGAGGTGTATTTGGGTATTATGGCTTATGGCCTTAGATTCTTGGCTCAACGTTCTGTCCACAGAGCAGGAGACCCAGGCTGGTTGGTCTCCAAGTTCCCATCCAGGGTGTGGCCCCAATAGCCACTGGATAAGGAACAAATGAACGTATGTTTGTAATCCGGTTTGAATGTTCCACGTTTTTATGGTGCTGTCTAGAAAGTTCTCTTGGTCACCAGAACTCAGATTTTACACATGGAAGTGTTTCATTTGGTGAAAACTTTTCTCACAAACCCAGTGCTGAGTGTATAGTAGGATAACAATAAACATGTACCTGCATGTATTGAGAATATCACAGATTTCCAGTAAGTTCTATCGATGTATCAGAAGCATTATCTCTATACATATGAGAAATTAAAGGATGTCTGCCCTGGGGGATGGTTCTCTGCCCTTGTTTCTACTTGATTTCTGGCCTCTTGGAAGATAAATCAAATCCTTATAAATAGGAAGACTTTTTTTCAGATACTAGGTGGGGGGGGGGGGCGGGTCAATCATTGCTTAAAGGAAATGTGGGGTACGTTTTTTGTAAGGTGAATGATCCTTTTATAACATGAGCAATCACCTCAGGTAGATGGATCTTGGCAAGTATCACGTGAAGCAAGCGAGGGAGATGCTGAAAATTCTATGTAGAGACTCAGGAGTGTAAGGTTTATAGAATGAGTGACTTGGCCAATGTCAATGGCTAATAGTAGTTGGGCCAGAAATAGAACGTGGTGTCCTGATTCTGAGGGGAGTGCCTTTATTACAATGGCATCCTGTTCTTGGGAGGGCATTTTCACCAGCTGAGGTGAATAAACTACATAGTAGGAACATCTAGAAGTCAAGGACCATGTCACCTCCATGCACTTTATGCAGTTCCCTCAAAAAATGCTTAACAAATGCTTTTTGAGAATGATGAGAAAATAGCTTATCTATCACTTTGCTTTTGTAATAAAGAAACAGCCCTCACTCACACTTGCAGAATCAAAGGGGGGAAAGAATAGCCATAAAAATCCTGCAGTAATTTTTACAAACTCTTTTTCTTTTGCACAGGACCTATAAGTAACATTGCATCATTTTTTAAATAGGCCATTTTTAGCAATAGAAGTAAGAAAAAAAAATCTCTCATTCCCATTCCCATACAAAGCACAATTTGAAAACTGTCTCTTAAAAAGTTGTAGCATTCCACCCTATGGGCAATGCCTAAGGCTGGTGCACATTTCATTTTCTGTGGGGTTTTGCTGCTGTGCCCTCAATGCAGAATACGTTGCTCATTGCAGCTGGAAGGGAATTTGTTTAAAAAGTGAAGGGAATTCTGAAGGTAGCAAAGAAGCATTTTGAAGTCAGGACTAAAAGGAATGCTGCCTTTCCCTCCGCACGCTGTGTGGCTGATGCAAACACTTGCTTTCAGAGGAGTTCGAGCCTGGATAGTCACCTGACAGTTCTAATGGAGTCAGAAAGACACGCAACCAAATCATGGTGACCTACTTTTGTTACCACGGCACCCAGCATAAAAGTTCGCTTTAAACTGACGCCTTGAAAAATCAGATTGCACAAAACGTAAAGTGCATTAGTACTTCTAAAGTCTCTGGTCAAGATGTTGGCCAGAAAAAGAAGATCAAAGGATAATTTACTCAGATCCTTTGTCCAGTAGGAGTTAGGGTTAGATTTGAAAACCAGCAGCCCTGCTGTACTACGGTCTTCTCCATCTTTCCATCTTGGTTGGAATAAAGATGAGGCTCCTAAGTAATTCGGTGCAAATCTTTTTCATTTCATGAAGGTAAGGATTAAAACCACAGACTAGCAAACACTTTCAAAAGAAGGCTTCTCTCTCTCTCTGTCTCTCTCTCTCTGTCTGTCTCTCTCTCTCTCTCTCCCTCCCTCTCCCTCCCTACCTCTCCTTTCTTTTTTCCCTCCTTCCCACTCTCTCTCCCTCCCCCTCTTTTTCTTTCTCTCTCTCTCTCTCTCCCACCCTTCCTCTCCCCCCTCCCCATTTTGAAAAGGTTTGCTTTTATGGCTCTGGGAATACAACCAGAAATTAGACTTTACGTAGAAGTTTTTCAACTTTCAGTTTATTTCACAACCTCATAAAGTGTTTTCACAAAGCTGTTCAAAAAGTCCACACGCTTGTGGTGTTAAGCGGATGGCCAAAAAAAAAAAAAGGAAACCCCACTCCAAAATCTTTCTTTCATGAAAATAAAATTCCAAGGAGTAAACACCCAATATTG
This sequence comes from Equus przewalskii, assembly GCF_037783145.1. Taxonomy (NCBI): domain Eukaryota; kingdom Metazoa; phylum Chordata; class Mammalia; order Perissodactyla; family Equidae; genus Equus; species Equus przewalskii. Next base: position 59,165,740 of record NC_091845.1, on the reverse strand, counting down.
ACTTGAAGGCAAAAACAAGATACATATAAAGCTTGGTGTCATTCTGAGGGGAGAGCGGAGGACAGAAGGGGCAGAGTGAGCTGGCATGGAAGGAGTGCAGAGGGCTGTGGATGGGAGGGCTAAGGAGAGATATTTATGTGACACCAAATTGGCTCCGTGTCCTGTCCTCAATAGGAAGGTCCTTGAGGACCTTGAGCAAGGTCCTTCGTTGTCTTCATAGACCCCCAAGCAAATAGTTTCTGGCCTGTGCCTTCATGGGTTTACTCATTTATTCACGTATTTCCTGAGTATTGGCTATTTCAACAACAACATAATTATTGTGTGCCTACTGTATGCCAGATGCTATTCCAGGAGCCAGAGTCAACACTGAAGAAAGTCCCTGATGTCATGGAGCTTCTATTTGGGGTGTGAGAGAGGGTAGACAGATGTTATTAATAGGTGATTTTACGTAATACATCAAGTGATCATCACTGCTTAGAACTGGGCTGTACAATATGGTAGCCAATACATGTGGCTGCTGAGCACTTGAAATATAAAGAAAAACATAAAGTAGAGCATTTAGGGCTAGTGGGGGCTATTTTATAAAGGATGGACAGGGAAGGTCTGTCTGGAAATGTATTATTTGGTCAGGGACCTAAAGGAAGTGAAGGAGTGAGCCAGGTAGATAACTGGGGAAGAGTGTTCCAGGCAGGAGAACACCAGGGGCAAAGCTCAGTGCCATATGCTGAGAATTGAGTAGTAAATCAAACAGATACAATCATGGTCCACGCTCTTGAAGCTTTCATTCTACAGGTCAAGTAGACCTTAAACTAGGAAGCAAATATATATATATATATATATATATATATATATATATATATATATATATATATATCTCATGCAGTGGGAACAGCATGAGAGAAGATCCTGAGGCTGGAATAAATCTGGTGTCCTCTAGAAATCCAAATGAAAGAAGACCACTGGGGCTGGGCATAGTGAGCAAGGGGAGAAGTGGTCCAATGTGCCGTTGGAGAAAAAACCAGAGGCTGGGTTAGCAGGCTCTGGTAGCCCACTTGAAGGAGTTTGATTTTATTCTCAGTGTAATGTGGCACCATTAATAAGTGATGACCATTGAGTGACACGATCACATTTGCAGTTTTAACTACTCAGTCTACTCTCTGGGAAATGGGTTGGAGAAGGAGCTGGGAATGAAATTAAAGTGAGGGAACCAGCTAAGAAGTCCAGGCAAGAGATGATGATGGCTTGGGCTGAGATGGTGGCAGTGGAGATAAAGAAAAGTGAAAAATACAATTTGAAAATAAGGAGAAGTGGATGGATTTTGGTAAATAGATTGGAGATAGAACCAACATGACATTGCACATAAAAGGCACATGGGGAATATCGGATGGACTTGGATGAATGGATGGATCGATGGACAGACAGATGGATAGATGCATGAGTGGGTGGGTGGAAGGATGGATGGCCACTAATTCCCTGGCCTTCAATACAAGTCTGGCAGGCCAATCTCCACCTTTAAAGAGAACAGTGTGATATCTAAGCTGGTTCCCAGAAGTGTTCCCCTCCCTCAGGTGGGTCCCTAGTTTCCCATGATTCCTCACTCATGATTTTAGTGATGAAGTTCTGCTGGTGAAGATATTGCATGTTTTACCAATGATCTTGACAGAAAACCTTATTTGTGGTTAAGCATGCAGCTGGGTGGTTGGTCATGTGTGTGTAATTACTTGGGAACAGGGTGTGTAGACAGCCAGCTGTTATGGAGGCTTGCCTTGGGCCGCCTGTTTTTTATAGGCTTCCATTAATCCTTAGGACTGTCCTGTGATGTTGACACCATCCAGCCCATTGTACACATGCAGAACCTAAAGCTTAGAGAAGGCAGCTCACTTGCTTGAGGTCGCAGTTGGTCAGTGGCAGGAATGATTCCTTCCCTGACCCAGATGTGCAGTTGAGGACATCTAATGCCTGTTCCAACTAACCAGCCCTGGTTTTCTTGGGTAATTTAGTGGCCACCATTTTGCACCTCAGCCCTAAATCTTCACTGTTCTAGCATCAATCCTCAGTGAGACAATCCTCAGTGACACCTGCCAATGTAAACCCAGTGGTGGGCCCTTTGTGACTCATTTTCCTCCTCAGGGAGGACCTAGCTCGGGGGCTTTCAATTGAGAACTACTGAAAACGGTAGTGGAAGGTCATTTTCTGTTTTAAGTAAACTGATTCCTGTTAGGATAGAGGTCAAGAAAGCTGGGCTTTGAAGTTGGTCAGCCGTGGGTTCAGTTAGAACTCCAAGCTGTCTGTGAGCTGGAGTTTCCTTATGTACAAAATGGCGGGGCCAGCCTGGTTGCATAGGGGTTAAGTTTTCACACTCCACTTTGGCAGCCTGGGGTTCACATTTGCAGGCCGGGACCCCAGGCACAGACCTACATGCCGCTGATCAAGCCATGCTGTGGTGGCGTCCCACATACAAAAAATAGAGGAAGATTGGTACAGATCCTAGCTCAGGGCCACTCTTCCTCACCAAAAAACCCCCAAAAGTATACCGAAATGGGGCTAAGCTGACCTCAGTAGTGTGTTGTGAGAGGATTAGCTTGTTTATGAAGCATTTAGTCTAGAACCTTCCAAGCACAGGGTAAGTGGAACAAAAGACAACTATTATACCTTTATGTCTCAAGGCAAAGAGGGTTTTTTTGACAGTAAACTAGACGGTCTTGGCATTCTGCTAACAAATCTAAATGTAAGTATTGCTCCTTGAGTAGATAAAAATTAAGTGTAGGTAATTATCTTTGCCTCCACAGAACTTAAGAGGAAAAACAAACAATTCCCCCTGCAAACCTCAGAAAAAAAGCCTTTCCCCCCAAATTTCTTGCTGTTTATTTTTGACCTCAGTCTCTCCTATTCAAAGCATAATGAGCAGGGCTTTTGCTCCAGCAACAAGGCCCCTCACAAAGCCAGGCGGGAGGTCTGTGGATGAGGTGCTCCACGAGCTGTGCCAGAAGCCTTAGGAAAGTGCTTGCCAAACACTGATGTTTGACTAATTGGTAATGTCCGGAAAGTTGGCACCAGGAGAAAAGAAAGTAAAGAGGCTGGTGGATGTGCAGGAAGGAAGACAGACAGACTTGAAGCCAAGCATCAGGATTCTGGAGAAAGAGCTTGGGCAACATGGAGGTCAAGGAAGTTTGTCAAACAGTTTTGAAATGGTCAATTAAACCCCTGAAAGACAGCGTGCCCAGGCTCCAGCGTTAGTTCCAGTGGAGTTGGCCTGCAGGACGGGGGAGGCAGGAATATGAGCGGAGTCTCAGGTGCGCCCTCTTGAGGCCAGACAACTCCATGCCACAACAGCCTGAGACCCTGTTACAGCATTTTAATGGCACCAAGCCAGGGTGATGGGTCAGGAGGAATTCCAGCATCAGCCAGATGCTGTGTCTGGAACCAGCCCTCCACCGGTGTGGAGCTGAGGTAGCTCACCTACACAGATGTGTCCCTCTTTCGGGCCTAGTTTTATCTGGAGAAGGAATGGGAGAGGGGTGGGCTTGCTTTTTGCCACGTGATTCAGTGCCGGCCACCTCCGTCCGTGAAATAAGATCCAATAAGCTGGAACCTCACAGAGTCTCTTTCCCTTTCCCCCGCCTGTGAGGTCTAGGCGAAAATGCTCACCTCCTCTCTCGGGGCTTTCCTGTTCCCCGTGCAAGGGAGGCTGGACATGGGCGCTTCTTCCTCCCACTTCTGCACAGTTCCAGTAGCCTCTCTACGGAGAATGGCCCGACATGTCTGCTTCCGGAGTGAGCCGCCACCTTTCAAAAGGCAGCTTTTTTTCTTTAAAATAGAAGCATAAAGACCTGCCTCACTAGGAACCCTTCCATGCATCTGGTCTAATTTTTTCAAGTTAGAATTTTGCGCCCTTCATGTCATTCTCTCATATTTTCTCTTGGTCATAGTGGTCTTTCAGAGCAAAAAAAATCCGATCATGACTCCACTGCTGAAAACTGTCTAAGAGGACAATGAGATGAGGAGTAAGCGGAGTCTAATTCACAGCTGGTTGGAGGGTGAATGAGTGCAACAGATTTGAAAAATAAATTTAGCATTATTTGATAAAGTGGACGGTGTGTATACCAGGTGATCCAGCAATTCTGTCTTTCTGTGTATGTATATGCCTGATGTGTGTGTGTGTGTGTGTGTGTGTGTATATTTTTTTTTCTTTAGAAAAATGTGTGTAAGAAGTTCCTAGCAACACTATTCAAACTAGCAAAATGCTAGAAACGATTCAAATTTCAACAGCAGTGAGTGTGTCAATAAATTCAAGCAATGAAATACTATACAACAATGAAATTGGATAGTAGAGGATGTGGATGAATCTTGGGTTTCACCCTAACATAGGATTAAGTCACAGGAAAAAAATGAATATTTTCATTTATATAAATTTCAAAACATACAAAACAAAACAACCTTTTTTAATGGATGTAAATGTGGTAAAATTAAAAAGGAAACCCAGGAAATGATAAACACAAAATTTAGAATAGGGTTCTTCCTGAAGGATGAGGAAATGGGAAGGGAACGGGTCGGGGCACCCAATGGACTCAAAGAAAGACAAGGTGTACTTTGTGTTAAAAGTACGTGAAGGAAATTTGGGGTGAGGAACTATTCTGTGTCTTGATCTTGACAGTGTTTACATGACTATATGCACTTTGTCAAAACTCATAGAACTAAACATCAAAAAGGGTGAATTCTGTAGTATGTAAATTATAGCTCAGTTGAAAAAACACTTGTTAAAGAAAAGTGTATGGTAGGCACACAGTTGTGTTTATTGTATTGTGCTTTTTATACCTTACCTATAATTTGTGTTCTTTTATAGCTACTCGATCTACTTTAAAAAGCAATTTTTAAAACCCTTCAGTCGTTCGCCAATTTCCTCAGATTTAGCATCAAACCGTTAATGTGGCCAATGGTCCCTTCGGGTTTGGATCCCCACTTGTCTCTCCTGTCTCTCAGCTCTCCCACCCTGTACCCACTGCCTCTCCTTTTCCTGTCCCAGTGCTGACCTTGCTGCACAGTAACCATCTGTGCACTGCTCTCTTTCCCACTAGACTGAAAATTACCTAAGCATCATCTACCCTATCACACCAGTTCCCCCACATGGTCTGCTGCATAGTAGGAGTTCAGCGAAGATTTGTGCAATTTTGCCAATATACAGGCATCCCCTTTGATTCTGTTGGAGGAAAAGTAATGGAAAGACATGGGTAGGGGATGAAGTTCCCTCAAACAGTGTTCTGGAGCTCTCAAGTCTGAAATGGGTCTCCCTGGGCTAAAATCCAGGTGTCGGCAGGGCGGTATTCCTTTCTGGAGGCTCTAGGAGACAAGCCATTTCCTTGTCTTTCCACCTCCTAGAGGCTGCCTGCGTTCCTTGACTTGTGGCTCTTTTCCATCTTCAAAGCCAGCAATGGCTGGCCATGCCTTTCTCACATCGCATCACTCTGATTCTAACTGTTCTGCCCTCCTCTTCCACATTTAAAGGACTCTTGTGATTACATGGGTCCACCTGGATTATCCAGGCGAATCTCATTTGAAGGTCAGCTGATTAGCAACCTCAATTCCATCGGCAGTCTTAATTCCCCCATGCCGGGTAACTTAATATAATCACACATTCTGGGGGTTAGGATGTACACGTTTGGGTGAGATGGAGAGCAGCACTATTCTGCCTACCACATATGGTAAAGAACGGATGAAATTACTCACTGAAATTTAAGAGTGGGACAGCAGGTAGCAAATGCTTCCTCCTGGTTTCAGGATCTCATCAGACTTCTGTCTTAGTTCATGCACCACAGAAGCAGATCCTGAGAAGAGGATTTGAATTCATTTAGTTTTTTGGGTTTTTTAAGATAATGCCTAGAAATACTGATGGGAAGTGGAGAGAGAGAGGGAGAGGATAGCAAAAAAGAGTGTATTATCAAAGTAGTTAACCCTGTGTGCGAGTGGAATTTAATCTGGGAAACGATGAGAGGCAATGGGGAATATGAGCCTCAGTGTTATCCGCCAACAAGTGTTCATTTTTGGTTGAGGGCTGTTCTTGGGAGAGCTTAATTCCCAGGACCTGTGGACCACATGCACTCCAGGGCCAAAGAAAGCCCTCAAGCCAAGAGATGCAAATGTTGGCAGTTGGAAATCAGGTCAGAATCCACTGAAAAAAATCAGGGCCAAGGGGACCCTTGTCTATGTGGGGCACCAACAATTGTCTGTTACAGCTTGCACTGGAATTTGGAAGTCTGAATGTAGCAAAATCATGGTACTGATTAACCAAGTGGAGTCCTGTAGTGATAGTTCAGGAACTTTCCAACTTGTTTTCTGAAGGATTCTACAGAGAAGTCCCAAGGCTTCTTACAGGAAAGTCCCCAGTCCATCCCTACTTCAACCAGGAACCCTCAGTTTTCTGTTTTCTATGTTGATAGATTTTATTTGAGAAAAGGAAAAGATACAGACACTTAAAGAAAAAAAATCCACTTTCTTGGCCTACAAATTATAAAAATTGTATGTCGGGAATCTTTTCTGCCAGGTAGGAATTTGAGGGAGGTAAAGAAGAGTTGGATTCAATTTCCCTCAGGGTCTTTGCTGAAGGGACAAGAACAGAAATCTGGATTCAGTTTTGTTGGTAAAAATAATCTTTCCACCCCCAAAAATGTAAAAACCTGCATTGTTCAGGATCTTTGGATTTATTCATTTCAACACAGCTGGGAGGTAGGAGCAGAGAGGGGAGATTTTGAGCTGTTTAGTTTTAATGAAATGTTTAAGGCTGAAATAATGGTTCTATATAGCTTTTGACATAATTTATTCTATTTTGTGTCAATTTGCCTGAAGAATGTAATGTTGTGGGGTGGAGGGAGCTGTAAAGGGCTCTCACTGAGTCATGGATTATAATTTACGTCTGGAAAGTCTACATATTCCATAATTATGGTGTGCTATGAATTAGTGGAGTAATATTGAATATCTCCAAACCCCTTATTATGGCTTCTCACTTGAAATATGTTTTCAATATACATTTATTCAGCAGTGCTTAAACATGGCAAGTCATAAACACATGCTTTTTAAATCATGTGGCTACATTTTCTTCCTGCTTAAATGTAAGATCAGATGTTATTAACAGAGGAGGGGAAACGAGGAGAGAGGAGATGTGAAAAAACAAATAGTATTTTTTATTTTAAAAGAAATGTCTTCTATTTATGATACTGTTTTTCCAAAGTGAAAGAGGAAAGAGTACTTAGAGTCTTTTGGTCGTTTCTCTGGTGACAATTTATTTTATTTTTGTAGCACTTTGCCTCCCAAGAGCGACGTATGTTTGAAATCTGCCATATATTACGTGAACATGCTTGACCAACTGATGTGGTTAGCAAATGTTCTCTGGCTAAGACCCAGCAAGGGGAGCTGAAGAGCCAGCTCTCTGATAATTAAGAGCATGGTCCAAATGGCTGGAGCCCCGAAGAGGCATCCTGTAACTGTCTTTAACGTGAGAATTTAACTTCATTCTTTGTGGAGAGTGGCCTAGGCACTGAGCCATAAGATGAGGGAATTCCTCCCAGGGAATGCAATTAAGTGTTTTGGAAAGAGAGACATTGCTCTCCAGGACATTGAAAGTTCCCTTTCGAGGCTAGCCTTTCCTACAGGTCCTGAACCTGCCTCCTCTGCTTGCAATTTCAAGATGCTGACACCAGGTGGCAGGCATACGGACGTCATGCCCGATTCCTGTTTACACAGTTAGGGTTCCCTTCCGGGCGGTTAGTAAGTTGAAAGGTAGTGAGGAATCAAAAAAGAATTCTTTAGGAAAGAATAACGCTTGCTAAAAATCTTACAGAGGCAACCTCCACTTTTAAATCTAACGCATTCATTGTAAAGGCCATGTCAATGTACTCTAACAAAAAACTCTAGTTTAGTAAATATATTGAAAATAATTATAATGTGGTTTTATAGAGGGGAACGTTATTGTGTTTATGTAAACATACGCTCTATATGACAGTTCAAAAAGATGTAACAAGTTCTGGATATATGGTTATGTTTTGCTAACTTTGAAAAAGAAATCCCATAGATAAAATAAATATATTGGTATCAGGAAATAATAGAAAATACAACTATTATAATAGTACTAAAGTAAGTCTAAAACATTACTAAATTAAACCTAAAACATAAAGATAATGGGCCAAACTTAGTGTCTAATGAGTTGCCTGGCTTGCGGCTTGTCATTTCACAAGAGGATAGAATTGTTGATTATTTTACATCTTGTGCTTTTGGTTTTCCATAGGCAGTACTGACATATGGAATGCAGGATAATGTTTGGATATGTTTTATTGGTGAGAAAGGAGAGGGGAGATTGCATTTTATATGGCAGCAAATAAAGTAAGTACTTACTTTGCAAATGGTATATCTAGGTTTCTACTTTGTTGATTTGATTCTGCTCAATCATTGGCAGAAATCATAAAATGACCTTATAGAAGGAGAAAAAAGTAACATAGGACTCAGTGCTAAATGAATGAAGAAAGCCATTTACAAAGTTTAACTTGAAAGCAGGGACTGTCTTACTAAAAAATTGTTGAGTTATATAATTGAGAGTATGATTTAATGAAATATGAGCACCTGGGCAAAATTAAATGCCTTATTTCCTAACACTTTAACTCTGCTGAATTAATCTTAAATAATCCCTGGTTTTCTCTCTTGGAACGGTGACACTGACTCCCACTGAATCTCCCAGGACTCTTCTGGGGTTTCTCAGAGTGCAAAGTCCTTCCTCCTGTCTTCCATGTATTTAAATTTAAGAAATGCTTTTACCATGCGCCACTTGAACAAACCCCCAGATTATGTTTGGCACAGCTCAGCTCTAACTTCTCACAGTGTTAAGGATTCAGTTTATTCTTTCATAAGCAATCATCGGAAAGCCAGAATATTAGGGGTATAGACTTTGGAATCAATCCATGTGAGTTGGAAACCCAGCTTCACCATTTGCTGGCTATAAAACCCTGAGCAAATAACCAAAAGCATTTGTAAAATTAGAGTAATAATGGTACCTACCTCAAAGGTGGAGAAAGTTGGATGAGAACCCACATTCAGTGCTTAGGTGCGATGTACCTGTTACATAGTGAGTACTCCATAAATGTTAGTTATTACTAATATTACTACTTTTTAAATGATGGGTCTTCAGTTACCTTTTCTGAATCTGAGGAGTACTCAGGCTTCTTAAACTTCATTTTATACCATAAGTGAAAGCAGAGGAAGGCCCCATGGGAATGTCACCTGTGCTTTTCCCGCTTTCCCCTTTCCATCCAGTGTCTGGTGTGAACCCACAGCCAGTGTCCTTAGCAGTGGCTTTCCGGGGCCCTCTGGCACAGTGTTTGCTGAACACACCTGTTTGGACGCAGACTTTTTCTTTGCGGAGGCCCTATTTCTTTGCAAAGAAAACATTATAAATAACCACATCTAACCACGTTCCAAGTTTGTATTTTGTTTTCTGTAAAGTGTCCTTACGTGTTGGCTCTGGGATTAGCACGTAAGAGCTGAGCATCTGTAAGTGAAAGGACGGATGAAGGCAGGGCTGCCGGTGCACTGAAAACTTGGAGAAGTTTGTGCTTCTGCTGCTGGGGTGGGGTCGGGGCGTACCCAACCCGTCCCTCCAAACGCTCCTCCTTCAAAAGGGCCCAGCTGTGTTACTCTGAAGCCTGAACTGTATTCTGTGTGCTTGCCAATAATGTGAATGAAATGATCAAAATATCGATGTGGCTGTGGGAGACACAAAATAACAACAGGTTGGGTTATCGTGTTAACCATATGGAGTTGAGGGAGGCGGAAGTAATCAGGTTTGGGTTTCCCAGTGGAAGAGAAGAAGCAAGGATGCAAACTTGGTTGTTGTTTTGTTTCGTTTTTTGAGATATATTTGGCGTATAATATTGTGTAAGTTTAAGGTGTACAACATACTGATTTGACACATTTATACTGCAGTATGATCCCCATTGTAGCATGAGCTAACGCTTCTGTCTTGTCACATAATTGTCATTTCTTCTAGTGGTGGGAACAAGTAAGATGTAATCTTAGCAAGTTTAATGTTCACAGTATAGTCTTGTTGTCTCTAGTCACTGTACTGTGTTTTAGGTCTCCAGGATGTATTTATCTACTAGTTGCAAGTGTGTACCCTTGAGCAACATCTCCCATCCCCCTCCCCACCCCCAGCCCCTGGTAACTACCATTCCACTCTCTGTTTTTTTAGTTTGATGTTTTTAGATTCCACATATAAGGAATATCATACATTATTTGTCTTTCTATGTCCGACTTATTTCACATAGTATAATGTCCTTAAGGTCCATTCCATGTTGCAAATGGCAGAGTTTCCTTTATTCTCATGGCTGAATAGTATTCCATTTTGTGTGTGTGTTTGTGTGTGTGTGTGTGACTTCTTCTTGAGCCACTCATTCACTGAAGGACACTAAGGCTGTTTCTATGTCCTGGTTATTTCAAGCTTGGTTTTAATTCACCCATTAGCAGGACCAGCTGAATGTTCTGTGGGTTTCTTAATTTCTCTGGGCTTTGAGTCAATAGCTATAGAACTCATTTCCTTTTTTGTCTCCTTATCAATGAGTGGTGATGAGTTCTGAACCAGAAGTCTCTTGGTTGGGGTCATGTCAGAGAGGACAATATTGTCAGTATTTAGGAGCATGACCTAGCTTTGGCTCCTGGATCCACCACCTCCTGGCTATGTGACCTCAGGCAAATAATCTCTCCATGCCTCGGTGTCCTTATCTCTAAAATGAGAGAGAATAGGAATTCCTACCTCATTATGTTGCTGTGCAAATGAAACGAGTTAATATATAGAAGTGCCTACGAGAGTGCTAGACACACAGGAAGCCATCCAATAAACGTTAGCCAAGGTGAGGAGGCTGGTGAAGATGACAGCAGTGATACCAGGCTCCCTCGCCCACCCTCACCCCCCACTGCACAAGACTATCTTTATTTCCTATCTGCTGTTTCACCGATGAAAATGTCTTCCATACAACCCAAGTGTTGAGGTTGATGGAGACACGAAAATGCATCTCATCTCATTTTAAGGAATCTCAAGCCAGGAGTGGTAAAGTGACTTTTCTAAAGTCACGCAGCTAGTTAGGGACAAAGCCAGGCCTAGAAACTGTAGTCTGCCAAATTCCAATCTAGTGCTAATAACATCTGCCTTGCCAAAGTCCCACTGGAATAAGGAATTTTAAAGTGTAAATGCCTGAGCCGACTTAGCAGGTTCAGTTCCTTCAAGGCTGAAATGGAAGTTAGATTACACCATTTCATTTCAACTGCACAGCCAGCTTATAGCAAAGCCCACAGGGGGAAGAAAAGACAAAATGGAATTGAGACACTTAGAGGAGGGAAAAATTTTCCCAGTCAAACCATTCCTCAGAAAATGGAGGGTAAAAGTAGATAACATTTGTGGATTCCAAAAACAAACTATCAAAGATTTTTTTCCTCTGGGCTCTGGTGAATATGAGGAATTTAGTTTGGTACAGCTAAAAAATTAAACTGCAGTGAAAAATGAAATGCAGGTGTGTTACTGTTCTGAAATGCGGCTGGTATTTCTGAGAAATAATATCTCAGAAATCCATTGGTGGAAGCCTAAGGGTGAGGTTTGTGAGGTAAATGGTGGGGAGTTCTCCATGGGAGTTTTATAAGCTGATGGAAGGGGAGGAGAGGTACCATGAAGCAAGAATTTTGGAAGCCCTAGAAAAAAAAAGTTGGGGAGTTTTCCAGTGAAATTCTGGATTGAGAAAGAAAAGAAACCCACATGTGCTAAACAAGATGGTGGATCCAGTTCAGAGAAATTGAGTAAGAGACTAAATTCCCAGAATCGCAAGAAAAACTAGTCAAAGGCTTCCCCCTGGGAGCACCCAGATCAAAACGCTGACCGAGGGGATCTTGCTGCAGGTTGCTGAGGAGGGAGGGGCCTGTTGCTGCTGGAGGCTGGAAGGGGTGGCTTGGAACTGGGTTGAGAAAAGACCCCAAACCCACAGGGATGGAGAGAGTTGAAAGTGTGGTTTGGCCTAGTGGAAAAGAAGGGAGGTTGGTCAAGAGAGGCCTGTTAACAGAAAAGTGGCTGAAAACAAGAAGCATCTGGAAAGGGCCATTGAATGCTTTAAACTCATGCCAAGCTAATTGAGTAATGTGAGCTTATGTTCTTGTAAATTATTTCAACTGTATATAGTCCTTCCCCTGAGAATGTCTTACCCTGCGGTTCAAGATTAGTTGTGTGTTTGAATAGACTCTGAGTGGGCTGTAACTCTTTGTGTGTGTGTGCGTGTGTGTGCACGTGTGATTTATTGATTATAGTCCACATTCTCAGTACTATGCACTGACTGATTCAGTTTTCACAACTCACTATCTAACATGGCAGATATCGTTCCCATATTGCAGAGGTAGACACTGAGGTCTTGCAGGGCTGTTTGGCTGTGGCAGCCCCACGTTGTCCTATCCTGAAGATGCTCGTGGCGTGAGAAGAATGTGCGTCTGAGTATGTATTTCGGAACTCTTTCACCAGGAGGATTTCTGCCCTCAACCTTACCTTGAATGGTGATGTCATTTGACTTATGAACCCCGTTTTTGAAAGCCTGGATCAGACCCCCTTCGGTTCACAAAGCTGAGGGTGAAAGTTTTAACTAAAACCAAAAGGAAAAAGCTTGCTGCTCTCCACCCAGGACCTACCCCCAACCCTGACCTCCTCCTACCACTTCGCCCTCCTCACGGACGGCTCCCGAGATCTCAGCCCGAGATCTCAGCCCGTGCCTATTTTGTTTGTGCATGGAAGTCCGAGAATCTAGGTCAGTTTATCCAAGTAGAAAGTGTTATTTTATTGAGTTAACTCTGTGCAAACTGCTGCCTCTTTGTTTTATAGAAACAAAGTCCCTTGGGTCCAGGGCATTTTCTCTGAAAATTTTCAGAGGCCTCTGAGTAATCACTTAGATTTAAAATCAACAATGAAAACCCTTCTTTTCTTAGAAATGGTGTTTCCTGGTACCAACTGTCTTTTTAACTGTTTTGTCAGACACTAAATCATTTCAGCCTTTTTGATTGTAAAAGGACTTGAAGTGAAATTGCCAGTGCCACTACATCAGTGTCCAGCCAGATCAGAATGCACCTGACAGACGGGAAGCTTAGACTCATTTCATAATTATGGAATTTTCTTATTCTTCCTGAAATTTGACCCAGTAAATATCATTAAACGCAAACTGGTTATCAAAAGCGAAAGGAGTTCTTTTGGTTGCTAAACATCATTTGGAATTCTATCTTCTCCATAGGGTTTTAGATGTCTTATAATTGTGATGTTTAAATGTTTTAACATTATAGTAGTGGTGTTTTATGATAATACTTTTCATGTTTTAAAGCAGAGCTACTCAAAATCTAGTCTGTGGATCAGAGCCAGTCCCTAAACTGTTACCAGACTCCATAAGGTAGGTGCAGAAATTGAGAATAGGCATTTAGAAACTTTCAGCGATTTGATATTGCTGCAACATCCATCAGCATTTCATTTTTCTGGCAATTCATCTTTATTGTATTTTGTAAAAGTATTTGTCGATATGGATTAGAAATGAACTAAAAACGAAAAAACAAAAATTCTGGTTCTTGTCCACAGGTCGTTTGAGAAAAACTGTTTTTACAGCGTCCCTCGTCTCGTTTGCTGCTGCCTACAGCTTCGTGAGGGAGATGGAGATTGCAGTTTAAGCCCCATTTTACAGATAAATAAACCCAGGCTCAGAGAGGGAAACAGAGCTGGCCCGTCACATGTGTGTTGTCATGATCTAGTTCTTCTTACCTGAAGCCAGCAGTTTTCCAAGGTGTCACTCTGCTGGTCACAGACAAGTTAAAGCCAGCTCATCAGTAGACACTCTCGAGTAAGGATTTTTTAAGAAGGCATCTCTGTGTACTATTGGCCTGGAAGGACCAATGAACAGATCAAACCTTTTGATAACATTCGAGTTCTCCTCCTTTATAAAACCATTTAGACCCCAACAGATTGGCTGTGTTTTCCAAAGCAGTTGAAAGATCCTCACTGCGTAGAAGCTCAAGGTTTGGAAGAGACCCTAGGGCCCATGCAGGCCCCTGGCACGGACCTGGACATGGACAGCTTGTGTCCCATGGCGACAGCATTCTGTTCGGGGGCAGCAGGGACAAAGTCCTTGCTCGTGTCGTGCCCACCCCTGCCTTTCTAACTCCCACTTGTTGGCCCTACATCTCCCTTTTCAAGACACTGAGAAGAAGGCCGAGTACTTGATCACAGGCACGGTGCCTCTCCTGAATCTTCTATCTCCAGCCTGAGCCAAATATCTTTAGTTTTTTCAGTGGTTCCTTGTGTGGCATGGCTTCAGTAGCCCACCCCCAGTCTCACCATCCTAGCCACTCTCTGCATTCTCTTTAGCCAATGTCCACCTTAAAATGGATGAGTCCCTCAGAACTGAACCTGACATTCCAAAGGTGGTCTGTCCAGATTATAGGAAAATGATCACCTCCCTCAATCCACACACTTTACTTCTTATAATGCAATCTTATAATGCATTACTTATTTTGCAGCCACATCACATTGCTGTCTTATAATAAGATAAAAGTGCTAAGTCTTTTTAATATGAACATCTTCATTTGGCTAGTTATTCTATTTATTGACCTACTAATTTATTCATTGATTGATTCCATTCCTTCCTTTCCCCACCATCCAGCCAACTGTCCATCCAGCCAACCAGTGGAATTCTGTAATATCTGCCTCAGGACTTTAATCCTATAATTTATTTTCAGAAGAAATCATGCTCAGTGGAAGGAAAGCAGTTTAAGCCTTTTAATCTTCCCACTTAATTTGATCCGGAGCCTCAGTGTCTGGGTAGGCACCAGCTCTTTGGTCCATACTTCAGGGTATGGTTAGCCAATTAATGAAATGTTAACTAGCTGCTGAACTGTCTAGAATCTGAGTTTATCAGTGAGCTCTCCAGGTAGACCTCCGCTGGTTTTAGCTGTCTCCGTCATCCTCCTTCCCTTTTAGAATCTCTGATCATAGAGGTCTCTTTGCTGTGACCTCTGCGACATCTGTTTCTGTAACATCCAGATGGCACATCTGATTATACCCAGCGTCCCAGCCTCTGATGGCATGGTGACTGCATCCTCGGACCACACCAGACATTTTGTGTGGGTTGCCTCAAGGAACTGGGGATGGAAGAGGAGTGGGAGGGAGGTCATTAACATTATCGTTTCACATGTTATAATAAGCATGTATGACTTCTGTAATTAAGAAAAGTAATAATAGAAAAGATTAAAGAGAGAGGAAAGAAATTGCCCGTCCTCACTTGTTGGCTCAAGGTCAGTTCATAGTGGGACCCTCGTCCTCAGTGGCTGCCTGACTTACTCATGACCCGCTCATTCCCTAGCTCCCTGCATCCTAGCCTCTACCCCAACCACTCTGCAGAGGGCAAAGAAATGCTTTTTTTAAGTTTACTAATAACCTAATTCAGAGGTCAACAAACCACAGCCGGTGGGCCAAATCCAGGTGGTCACCTGTTTTTGTAAATAAAGTTTTATTGGAGCACAACCATGCCTATTTGTTTGTACTGATTGTCTACGGCTGTTTTCCCAGTGCAACCACAGAATTTAGTTGTGACAGAGACTGAATGGACCACAAAGTCTGAAATATTTACTTTCTGTCCTTTACAACAATCAGTGTGCTAACCACTCTTCTATGTCAATAAATCCATTGGTCTGGTCCATCCAGTTGTCCTGAATCCTTTCTCACTCTCCTTAGCCTCTCGGCTGCCGTTGGCTCTCATGATCCCCCTTCTTGATGATTTCTTCCCTCACTCTCTGTGACAAGGAAGCCTCATTATCCTCTCCTTGTGTCTCTGACCACTCTTTTTTCTATCTTCCATTCTGACTCTTTCTTCAACTGTAAACATACATGAGGACCTAACCACTATGTGCCTGGGCCAGCCCCCTTTATGCAGCATTTTTGAAGCCTTCTGCTTTCACCTCTAAACTACCAGAATTTAATCTTTTGTGCATGTAACAAAATAGCATTTTGCCACAGGAATAGAGGATATTCTAATGGCCCAAGATGTATGTGGTCTTTGACTCGTTACAGATAATCTTTATTAATTAGACTACATTCGTTGAATATGTAGGCATCAAATGCCAGAAGAAGGGGTTTCGTGTTGGGGTCAGTGAAATAGACCAGAGAGCTTTAGCTGGTGCTGGGTGAACCTTGATGCTGCCAGGGTAGATGCTCGCTTTTGACATGGGCTGAACCCAAATGTGTACCTGTGAAGTCAGAATAGGGCTTTCCTCATGCTACCTTTACCTCTCTGCAAGGTAACACAAAAAGGAACACTTCCAGCCAGACTCAACCAGATTCATTCATTCATTCATTCATTCCACAAGCATTTGTTGGACACCTACTGTGTGCCACCCAGTGTTCTAGGCACTGGGCATACAGCAAGGAACAAAACAGGCAGAATCCCTGCCCTCCTGGAGCTGGTCTTCTAGTGGGAGGAGACAGACAACACCTAGAGAAGTAGAGTAGATACTAAGTTAATTAGTGGTAAGTGCTAATGAGAAAAATAAAAGGAGCAAGGGGAAAAGGAGCTGGCTCTGGAGGAGGAGTGTTTGTTATTTAGATAGGATAGCTAGGGAAGGCCTCCCTGGGCAGGTGATATTTGGGTAAAGACCTGGAGGTGAGGAAGTGAGCCACATGAAGATCTAAGAGGAGAGCTTTCCAGGCATGAGAAATTGCAAGTACAAAGGCCCTGGTGTAGTCAGGGAACAGCAAGGAGGCCAGTGTAGCTGGAACAGAGTGAGTCAAAGGGAAGGTGGGACAAGACGAAAGTCAGAGAGATGGTGAGAAGACAGAGTGAACAAAGAGATGCGACTGAAATCATTATATTTCTGCTACTGAACCTAGAAAAAAATATATAATCTTGGAAATTTTTGCCATCTGATTGGGAACTTGATCTTGAAGGACAGCAAACATCATCATCATTGAGAGAACAGGGGTGACTCTGTTCTGAATAGGCCATGTGGCTGTCTCCATGGGTGTGGAGTTTGGGAATATAAAAATAGCAATAACAAGAGTTTCCTTTTAACGCTATTCCTCTCTCATATTCTTTTTGCATTTAAACCAGCTAAGAGTGGGTTCTCCTGTTTCTGCAGAAAGTTTGTCCACATCTCTCTCACCTTGACTATTTCTCTAGCTTTTTGGGTAAACCCCAGAATTTTCTGTGGGTATATATCAGTCAGGGTTGTTTGGTTGCAAGCACCAGAAACTGACTTGGCCAATGTAAGCAAAGAGGAATTAATTGAAGGCTGTTGGGGGCTCCCAGAATGGACTGGAGGTTGGAGAACTAGGTTTGGAAAAGATCTGGAACTCAGTGGCTCTGGAAGGCTGGGAAGGTGGCCTCCTGGTGGACAGTTTGCCCAGAAAGCCACCATTAAAAACTGTTACCCCCGGGGCTGGCCCCGTGGCCGAGTGGTTAAGTTCGCAAGCTCTGCTGCAGGCGGCCCAGTGTTTCGTTGGTTCAAATCCTGGGTGCGGACATGGCACTGCTCATCAAACCATGCTGAGGCAGCATCCCACATACCACAACTAGAAGGACCCACAATGAAGAATATACAACTATGTATGGGGGCTTTGGGGAGAAAAAGGAAAAAAAATAAAATCTTTAAAAAAAAAAACCGTTACCCCCAATCACTTATTTCATCTTCAGGGTTCTCAGTCCCAGAAGAGAATGACCCATTGGCAGAAATTGGGACCTGCATCCTTGACCGTACAGAGGAGTGGGGGAATGATTGGGCCTCCTCATCCTCTATAATGAGTGAATGGGGCAGGTACCTGGATTTTCCATCCTATCGAACTTATACCTGATGGGGTAGAGGTAATTTCCTCAAAGGAAGTTAGGATAATGGCAAGGAGGAGACACTACTAAGAACTGTCCCCCAACTGCTTCGTGTCCACTCCAGGGTGCAATCAAGAGTCTGTTTCTACTGAACGACCGAGAAACACTGTTCAGTTCACTTCGGTCTTGATTCCTCTAAGAATGGCTCAAGACAGGTGAAATCTGGCCAAATTACAAAATTCGATGTAATGGAGCTTTGCAGCTATGTGTGCGGACACTTCTGAAAAGGTCATCATCCCTCTGCCCTCACCTGTGCCCATGGACAATAGGCGTTTCCCTGACTGTGTCTGTAAATAAGCTGCACTATATTTGTACCTGCCGTTTCTGGAGTGCTTCCTAAGGGCCCCACCGGGTACTCTCCATCCATTTTCTTGCATAATCCATGAGGTGTGTATTATTGTCCCTGTTTGCAGATGAGGATCGGAGGCAAGGAAAGCTAAGTGCTTTGCTCACATAGTCAGTGCTGGTGATAGGTCTGATTCCTGACCTGTGCTGTTAATCACTCATTAATTCAAGCTGATAACGTTTGTGTACACCAGTGGATCTCAACCACGGGTGACTTGGCCCCCAGCAATACTGGCAATGTTTGGAGACATTTTTGGTTATTACAACTAGGAGAGGTACTCCTGGCTTCTGGTGGGTAGAGGCCAGGGATATTGCTAAACATTCTACCATGTGCAGAACAGGCCTCTCAGCAAAGAATTATCTGACCCCAAATGGCAGTTATGCCGATGTTGAGAAACTCTGATGTGTACACACATGGACACATGGTGTGTGACCACGTAACGTGCCACTAGTGCTTTGGAGTCTGAATATGCACATGAATTGGCTCTTCGAAGATGAAGCTCAGTGTGAGTAGGAGTTGACTGCGACTATTAATTAACTATGAGTTGCCAAAAAGAAATCTTTCCCAAAGTCCTTCCATCTTCTACTCTTCCTTGGCACACATCTTGCAAAGAGGACAAAAAGGCCAATGGGTCTGCTCAGGAAGTGAAACTGAGTAAAACCCTATGCTTCGGGATGAGCCCTCTGTGAGAGTCTCAATAACTCTGCATGGAGGGGCAGCCTGGCAAATCCACTCCCTCTGGGCAGTGGCTATTTGCAAAGCAAGGCTGAGGCTGGCCAAAGGGGTCACGGTTGTCCTGTAATCAGATTAGGTTGCTATATCTGACCATTGGCCATCTGTGGCCCAATGGGGAACTATTAAGCCAGCAGCGCAGACCTAAGTGAGATGGACGATAGCAATGTTCCTTGGAACGATGGATTAACCAGAGAGACCGTGTAATAGCCCTGCTAACGGGGGTTAGCAGATGGACCGTTCTACAGGAGTGCAGCTTGGCTGCTCCCCACAAAGGTGAGTGAGATTGGAAAAGCGAAAATAACCTCTGTCCAGAAAATGTATCCCATGATCTGTGAAGAGGGGCAAGAACCAAGCCTGTGGCAGACAGACCCAAGCTTGACAGCAGAAACTGCCTGTGATTTGGCCTTGTATTTCAAAAGGCTTTACAATCCTGGGACTCCCTGGAAGCTATTTTAAAGACATAATCAAAAATGTATGCAGTGATGACGTTCAAAGATGTTCACTACAGCATTATATATATTAGCATAAAACAGGTAATAACATAAAGGATTAACAAGAAAAGAATAGCTATATAAATTAATTCACACCTGTAGAGAGGAACATTGTGCTGCTGTTGAAAGCAATTTTTTCATGACATGGCGAAATATCCACAATGTTAAGTTTAAATGAAAAACAGGATGAGAAAATTTGGATATTCTGTGATCTATAATGAAAAAATATATGAATGCATAAAAAAGGGCAGAATAAAATAAATCAGTATTAACAGGGCTTCTTTCTGGGACATGGATTAATTATGATTTATATTTTCTTCTTTGCAAATTTTGTTGTTTTCCAAATCGTGTGCTCTGAGCCCATGTTCCTATTTTTAAAAAGTTCCTTTTTTTTTTCTTTCAATAGAAAATTGCTTTTCTCTGGCACTAATAAGGTTCTCATATTGTATGGAGACTCTAGGAAACTAGCTGCCCAAAGCCTAGTTTAGTAGCTGTCTTCACCAAAAACTAGTTGTTAACCTGGAAGATTAAGTTAATTCATCTCGTGCCTTATGTCGTACTTACACCGATGTTTAGTTGAATACCAAAGAACCCTCCTGCTCCTCCTCCTCCTCCTCTTCCTCCTCTTCCTCCTGCTCCTCCTCCTGCCCCTCCCCCTCCCCCTTCTTGTAACTTGCATAACTGCCCATCTGGAATTTGGAAAAGAGATGAAGTTAGATGATTGGCATGATCATCCCCAAAGTGCAGATCCAGCACGTACACGTTGTGGGCAATATCTCCTAGGGGTTGCGACCTTCCCTGAGCATTTCCAGCTGCCCTTTTTTTGGCCTCTCTCTGCAATGTTTAGATTTTTGTCCTAGACTGAGGACAGCTTTCCAAGAAGCAGACTATGGCAGAACCTATAGTAGTTGTCATAGTTGTACTGAGTTCACCTGAGTTGTTGGTCTCAAGAAATAGGATATGCGTCTGGGGAATTTTGTTCCATTCTCTCTGCATTTTCCAGCTGGCGCACTTTGCACTCTCCTCTTAAGAAAGATGGCAGCGAGGGGCTCTCCTAAACCACAATGAAGTTTTCTTTTGTCTGCTTTGTACCCATCGCCTAGTGAAGGTGCCCCGAGTGGCTCAGGTGTCTCTCTGGCCCAGGCCTCTTCACCTGCAGTGGTTTGCCTTTGTGTCATCCTCTCCCAAGGCAGAAGCTGCACAAGAACCGGGATTAAGATTGGTTAACACGGTGTGACTTGGAGGGACCATTCTCCGCATGCTCTTCCCCCCCATTGCCTCCACAGCCCAGTGCACGCACCTGGTGTTGTTCTGAGTAGCTAGTGAAGATGGAGAACAGGCAGCTTTGGGATCAGGGCTCTCAAGATCAGACAGAATGTCTCTCTGCCACTTGCTCCTCTACTGCAGCTCCTGCATGGGTAGCTACAGGCCCACAGACAAAGAGCGGTCTCTCTCCTCCCTGCCCAGTGCTCAGCCCCCCTTCCAGAGCCTTTGTCAACAACAAAGATTTCTCAGGGCCCACGGTGCACTGGGCAAGTCTCTGGTGTTACCAATGAAGAATTCCTAAAATTCCTGCCCTCCTGGAGCTTACACATTCTAGTTGAGGAGAAAGATAATAAAGAAGACAAATAAAATAAGGAGATAAATAAAACAGGGAAGGACAGCGGGATTCTTCGATATAGGGGTTGCAGTGTTTGATGAAGTAATTAAGGAAGGCCTCATGAGAAGAGGATGTATGAGTAAAGACTTAAAGGGGGTGAGGGAGAGAGCCGTGGGGATATCTGGGAGGGGAGCACTCCAGGCAGAGAGAACAGCCAGTGCAAAGGTCCTGAGGTGGGAATGTTCCCTGGTATGTTTGAGGACCATCAAGGAAGTCGTTGTGTCAAGAGGGGAATAAACAAATGGGCATCAAACAGGAGACGGAATCAAAGAGGCCACAGGGGGCTTTGTACAGACTTCGGCTCTTACTCCAAGTTTGATGGGAAGCTGTCAGGTGTTTGGGGAAGAAGGGTGACATATTTGGGTTTTAATAGGATCGAGCTGGCTATTATATTGAGACTAGACTACAGGGGAGTTAAGAGCAGAAGCAGAGAGAGTGGTTGGGACGCCACAGAAGTTCACCAGGTGAGTGAAGGTTGTCTTCTGACCGGGTGGCTACCAGGGAGGTGGGGCGAGCGCTTCCAGTCATCTCAGGCCTCGCGGGATTTCCCTCGCCAATTCAGACCCAGTGGAGGAGGAGATCAAGATGTCAGCAGCTCGTTTCCAAGAGTCACCTTATCAACTGAAGAGCTCATCAGTGCTGCAGAAGAGCTACTTTCTTTTAAAACAAAAAAGGTGCATTTTTAAACATAATTGAAGCAACATAGGCTCAGTGCACATAATTTGGAAAATACTGAAATTTATAAAGAAGAAACTATAAATCATAATGAATCCCATGTCCCAGATATAAGCCCCATTAATATTTTGATTTATTTTATTCTGCTCTTTTTTCTGTGCACATATATTCCAATTTTTCTGAACTCATTTTTTAGTTAAATTTAACACTGTGAATATTCCCCCATGTTATTAGTCTTTGAAAGATTATTTTTTTAATCTTTTTTTTTTTTGAGGAAGATTAGCCCTGCGCTAACTGCTGCCAATCCTCCTCTTTTTGCTGAGGAAGACTGGCCCTGAGCTAACATCCATGCCCATCTTCCTCTACTTTATATGTGGGATGCCTGCCACAGCATGGTGTGCCAAGCAGTGCCATGTCTGCACCCGGGATCCGAACCAGTGAACCCTGGGCCACTGAAGTAGAACATGGGAACCGAACTGCTGTGCCACCGGGCTGGCCCCCATTGAAAGATTATTTTTAATGGCAGCATAATGCTCCCTCCTATGATTATGAATTAATTTACACAGCCATTTGCTTATTGGGGGATGTGGCTTACATGTGCAGCCCTAATGGGCTCCCTAAACGCCCCCCCATCAGATAAGCTTATCCACCCTGTCACCAGCAGTGTTGATGCCTGAAGGCCTCCTCCCAGGGCACAGCCTACTCCCAGGAGCCTCCACATCCTGGGGCACAGGCCCGTGCACCCTTTCCTGGAGGCGGGCAGATGTGGAGAAGGCCCAGAAGGTCTTGAACACAGAACTCTAAGTGCCTTCCCTCAGACTCCTCAACACAAGTCCCTGTTCCTCCCTGGGGAAATGAGACAGACAGCTAGGGAGAAAGGTCAGGAGTGTCATCCTACTGAAAGACCGGCCCATGGAAACCCAAGGCTGGGGAAGC
This sequence comes from Equus przewalskii, assembly GCF_037783145.1. Classification (NCBI taxonomy): domain Eukaryota; kingdom Metazoa; phylum Chordata; class Mammalia; order Perissodactyla; family Equidae; genus Equus; species Equus przewalskii. Next base: position 59,142,982 of record NC_091845.1, on the reverse strand, counting down.
AGAGGGGCCATCCCACCAGTGAGGATTTAAGGGGAAGTGCATGTCAAGTTCTTGGTCATAGGAAATGCTCTATAAATTTCCTCTTCCCTCTTCTCCTACCATTGCCAAGAAAACACCAAAATTCCATAAAGTGAGTATTCACATGTGCCAATATGAGGGGCCAAGCTCTTATTACTCAAGGACAGTTCTTCCTATTTGTGCCAACCTGGTGACCCCCCTACAGAATGTAGGCTCAGCTCAGTAAATTTCCCTTGGATGTAATTTCATTAGCCGTCCTTCCTACCTTGTGCACATTGAATATACTCAAGAGAAAAAACTGCCCCAAGCTGGCCAGTCTCTTAAGTGACCTCAGTTGGAGTTCAGCAATTGTTTATTGATGAATGAATGGATGAAGAGATGGACAGATGGGTAGAAGGAAGGAAGGAAAGGAAGAAAGGATAGAGGGTAGACGATGGAAGGAGGGAAGGGTAAATTAAGACAGTTGTTGTAACATTTTTTTTCCTTTCCCTGAAGAGATGAGAGAGGCATAATGTTTTTACATAAGCCAGTGTCTTTTCCTCTTTTTTCTCAGGTGAAATAAAAACCCAATATGAAAATCCCTTACTTCTGTTGGAAGAAAGTAAAGAACTACATTATGATCCAAGTAGCATGTTTTATCTGTTTGAGCTCAGGAGAGGAACGTGGGGGTGATTTTCTAGCTTGAGCGATGTAAATCTGTGTCCCCACCCCACGAAATACATTATTATGGCTGTGATTCATTCGGCTTTTTTTTTTTGAAGTGGACTATGGTTTGTGTGCAGTGGGTGAAGTAATTGAAGTGAGTAGTGCTTCTCCCTAAAGACAGAATCAATCACCGTTGTAGAAGATGGTGACATTTTAGAAAGAAACTCTCAGGAAAATGTCATGCTTAAAAAATTAGATTTAAACACACTGGCTCCAGATTGATTTTTATTACACTCAAATGGATACCCTGATTGATTATCAGTCTTACAAATGTTTAGCACATTTCTCACTTCTCTAATAATCAGAATAATCTAATTTTCAATGTCATTTAATGTGCTCTATTCAAGGTTATAATAGATCATGTTTCTAATAAAACACAGCAATTATGTAATGAATAATACAGGAGGACCTGCATTCAGATTCCCTTGATTTTAAGGCGATGCTAAGGGAAAGTCTTAGATGTGCCCATTGCTTTAAATGTGAGGTGCATTCTAAGTCTTTGACTGCATTATATAAGGTGTTTTTTTTTCTTGCTGGTAAATCTGAATGGAACTTTGCCAAACTTGACTTAAAAAAAATTTCTTGGGCGGAAACAGCAAGGATTGAATCCTTTTAATATATGTTATCGGTGCACCTGGAGAAAAGTGACAGGTTGCCAAGTTATTTATTGAGTTTCTGTAGTAATTGCTGCTTTCTCCCCATTTTTGATATACGTCCCCTGGAGAAATAACATATTTTAGTTCTAAATATTTTTCCAACGTCCATTGTAGCAGCAGCTGACGTTACGGATGTTTCAGAGTAAGCCACAGGCTATCTAATTTTGAGGAAGTTTGACTCTATATTTAGAGCCTAACACTTACCTGATTATGTTTACTTTGTGTGTGTGTGTGTGTGTTTTTAAGAGGCCTGACTCACTTTGGGAAGTAAGTTGTGCTTTTTATATGTGTGGCTTCTAACCAATTCCAGTCATGTCGAAATCTGGTTAGTAATTATGAATTCCTCCCTTACGGCTCGCCGCGTGGTTTGCTGACCTGGCGCGTCTGCAATGGTAGCTGACCTGGTGAGCCCACGAGCAGGAGCCGTGGGGGCCCTCCCCTTTTGTGCCGTGCCCTTTGGTGAGGGCATCAAGGTGCAGAAAGCAGAAGAAAGGAGGTCATAGAGCTCTCAGGCTCAGAACATTTAGAGACTAAAGAGAGGGGCCTTAGGCGGAAGGCTCACTCCTAAAATTGGTCCTAGCTGTGAACCTGATAGAATGAGGACTTCAGAACATCTGAAGGTTCTGGAAGATCTCAACAGAAGCAGCTGATGGGCCAGTACAAACAACATACCATTTGATAGAGATGAGTATCAAAGTCTGATTCAGATCCAGCCACATCAGTAGTGGAAGGACAGGCTGGGGGAGACCAGAGCTGGGGATCTGATGGCCACAGGCTTGCTGCGAACCCCTCAGGGTCGTCACATGTCTTCCCTCTAAGTTCCTTGGTTGATCAGATCATAAAAGACCATGATAACCCTCTGTCCTTGTGGCTGGTCAGAGTACGTCTTGGAACATTCTTGGTTTTTGTTCTGAGCACTTCACTTTAAGAGAGAAGTTATCTAGAACTGAACGTGATCCAAAGCAGGATGACCAGGATGGCATGAAATCATCAAGCTATCTATGAGTTATAATTGCACACAATGGGACTTCATAGGGTGGAGAAAACCAGATACTGGAGAAGATAATTGCTCTAAAGCAAAAAAGAAAGTCAAAGTTTGCTAACGTTTATGGAGTGCGGGATCTTTTCAACACCTCTATTAGGTTATTACCGTGCTTTAATGGTCATGGCAGCTGACACTGAGAGAGGCCAGGTGCACTGCCCAAATTTACACAGCTCCTGAGCCACAAACTCGAGATTTAAACCCAGCTCTTGCAATCCCCATAACTGAGAATCATACTTGTGATCGCTCGTGGTATGCCATAACTGAGACTCTCCATAGGCTGATTCTGGATGATCATTCTGGATGATCACTAGGGTTCCTTCCAACTGTAAAAGGTGATTGGTCTCCATCCAGAACACGTGTGCAAAATCATTTCCTGGTACTTGGAAACATTCTGAGCCTAAGGAGGGAAGTACTCTCATAGTACTCCAAATAGGATGAGGTTAGTCTGAGAACGTTTACTGCCTAAATAAATGTAGGTTGAGAGAGTGGAGGCCCCATTGCAGTGAAGGTACTTGGCAGTGAAGACTGTCTACACTGTTGAAAATGGCAGTTCTTGGGGCTGGTTTACCACCATGCAATTTCCTGGAGCCTCGAGGAAAGGGAATGTGTGTGTGTGCACGCACGCGTGTGTATGTTTGTGTGTGTCTATCTAAAGGGGTTGAGAAGGAGATGGCCTATAAAACTAATGAGGAAAAGCACCTTTGAAGCCTTTAGGGGTGGGCTGATAGCAAAGTACTTAGAATGGGAAGGAGAGGCTTTAAATGATGTCCTCATGGTAAGGACCTAAGGTTATCTGAGCTGTGCATAGGATGTTATATGGGGCCCAGAAGAGAGAATGAGTGAGGACACATATGTGGAACCAGACAGCCTGTTTTAGCTCTAAAAATACTACTTTTGCTTTTATTTTTGTTGCATTATATTGTATTTTCCTACCTCTCACAGATGAGCTGGTGTCTGCGAAGCATCATTCAAAGAGAGAATGGACTTGGGCAGTAGCAGGCAGACCAAGTGGACCTTGGTAGATACACAGGATGAGGAAGAGAGAAGGATGGGTCTGCCTTTCTCACTGGGACTTGGGCTCCTGGATGGATTGTGGTTCTGGTTGCTCAGATGGCAGCACCAAAGGAGAAGGAGTCATTTGGGGCCGCTAAAGAGTCCCGTTTAGGAGAGGATCTGTGTGAGGGGCCCAGAGACATCTACTGGGAGGTCGGATACACACATCTGATGCTTAGGGGAAAGGTCTAGGCTAGAGATGAGGAGTCGAGGCTTCTGGATACATATGCTTGATAGTGGGGGGCTTGGGCATGGATCTCATGACACGTGAAGAGTGAGAAGAAGGCTAAGGATACTCCCAGAGGTAAGGAATCTTTTCTTTTTTATTGTATTGAGGTCACATTGGTTTATAACATTACATAAATTTCAGGCGTACGTCATTATATTTCGGCTTCTGTATGGACCGCATCGTGTTCACCACCAAAAGTCTAATTTCCATCCATCACCATAAATATGTGCCCCTTTACCCCTTTCCTCCTCCCCCCACCCCCTTCCCCTTCCCCTCTGGTAACCGCTAATCTGTTCTCTGTTTGTTTATCTTCCACATGTGAGTGAAATCATAGAGCACTTGTCTTTCTCCGTCTGACTTATTTCGCTTAGTGTAATACCCTCAAGGTCCATCCATGTTGTCACAAATGGCAGCATTTTGTCTTTTTTATGCCTGAGTAGTATTCCAGTGTGTGTGTGTGTACGTGTGTGTACCACATCTTCTTTATCTATTTATCCGTCAATGGGCACTTAGGTTGCTTACAAGTCTTGGCTACTGTGAATAATGCTGCAATGAGCATAGGGGTGCATATATCTTTTTGAATTAGTGTTTTCATGTTCTTTGGATAAATACTTGGAGGTGGAATAGCTGGGGCACGTGGTATTTCTATTTTTAGTTTTTTGAGAAATCTCCATACTGTTTTCCATGCTGGCTGCACCAGTTTGCATTCCCACCAGCAGTGTGTGAGGGTTTAGGAAATCCTTTAAGTGGGCTGCCAGGTGGGCCTTGTGGGGAGCCCAGGATGCAGGTGTCTCAAATTGAGTGTTTCTTAGCTTTCTCAATCAAGCCCTCAAGCTCCCTTTTATAAATCTAAGAGTCAGCAATAGTTCTCAGAGAGGGGAAACCCAGGCCACATCCACTAGCATTCCTCTTTTTGAAGTTAGTTAGCTCAAGGCACTTTTTAATAACCATATTTTATAATTCTTGCTATTTTTTAAAGTCTGGATGCATCCTAGGAAAGTCCCGTAACCCAGTGACTGACCTTTCCCTGTTTTTAAATAAATGTGGATATCAGTGAGAGCCCTGGGATAAGAAGGTGAAGCTGATAATCAGAGTAGACCATGGGCCCCTCTGCAGTTAAGGTGCCTGGGAGCAAAAACAGTCTACGTGATTGAAAATGGCAGTTCCTGGGGCTGACCAACCATTGTGCAATTTCCTGAATTCAGTCAAAAGATTATGGGGTAAGTGGGGGAACAGGCTGGGCAGGGGATCCGGTGGAATTAATGAGAAAAATATTATTTTAGAGTCCAGCATTCCTTTCTAGCTTAAGGTCTGGCCAACCTTAAATGTGTGCAAAGTTATGCCATATGTTTCTCAAGATAATGAAAATGGCAGAGGTAGGGGGATGGCCAGGGCTGAGGGTGGGAGGAGCTGCCAACTTTTGTTGCAAGTAACTTGGCTGTTAAATGGAAAAGACTTGGTAAAGAGGAGAGGGGGAGCATCCTCATTTCAGTTGTTGATTAGGGCAACTTGACCTCTCAGCTTATGTTCTGGATGTTTCTAGGACAGCTGGCTCTGCTTTGAGTACATCAAGGTCAAGTGGGCACCTCCACCATCTCTTTTAGTCTGGTTTCCCATCCTAGGTTTTTAGAAGATCAGTTCTCACCCTTGACCTCTCTCCCCACTTAAAATCTACATGAAAAAGATAAAATCTCACCCCTCTAAGATGAAGCAAGGTTGTGATAAAAAGCTATGAAAGAGAGAAGTTTGAAATATTTATGCATGAAAGCATTCAATGTAATCTGGAGGGAGAGGTGGGAGTGGAGATAAGATTGGCCATAAGTTGATCATTGACGCTGGGTGTTGAGCAAATGGGGCCTCATTATACCGTTTTCTCTGTTTTCGGTATGTTTGAAATTTTCCATAATAGATGTGTTTTATAAATACATATACCAGTTGCCAGGACTGGAAAAATTAATGACATACCCTTTAATGCATGATTTTGTGTTTTGAAGCCCTAAAATGAAAAACAGAAACCCTGCAAAGGAAGATGTGCAAAGTATAATTCACTTGGTGAATTTTATGAAATACATGAAAAGCTTAAATATTTTTAAATTTTAGTTCTGGGGAGATGATATTTTTCTGCCATCTTTTGCATTTTTTTTTCCGGAAAGACTTGGGTCAATAAAACAGAACTCTCTTGGTTGCTTTCTGTAGACTTTTCTGGCTATTTAGACTCTAACTGACATTTCACTGGATGAGCCTTGCTTGTGGGAGGGTGGCCTTTGCCACTGGCCCCCTGGTGCACTCTTCAACGTTGCCTGAGGAATGATGGTCAGGGCAGCGGATAACTTTTTTTTAGAGAATCCCCAGAATCTTTACATCTTTTCCCTTCATTGTGGTGTGAATTAGACTTAGCTATTTGTGAGCTTCCCTTTTTGACTAGGCCGCCTTCCGCAAGACAGCAGGTAATGCAATGACTTTGGAGAAACTACGAGCACTTACTAAGGAAGAATTCTAATTTTGGAAGGAGAACACATCTCCTCTGCCAAAAAGCATCTGAGGTGTTGCTTCATAAGCCTTTGGAACAAGGAGTACACTCCATTTGTAATACCTTATGTGTCGATGCTCCCTCGCGCTGACAGCGTCTGCCCTCAAAAGGCATTTGGCAGGCATATTTGTTGAATGCACTTGTAAGGACTGTCATCGGATGTTACTGTAATCAAGCAGGTTTGGAGGCCAAGTTTTATTACGGGGTCTTGTGAGAGTTGAAACATCCCTCACATCTCTAGAACACCTCTCAAATTCCATCACCTCAGGTCCCTAGTCTCTTTATGTTCCCAAGATATTGCTCATGCTTTCCTCTCAACCTAGAATGTTCTTTTGCTAGTTAACTGCTGCTCAGCTCAGATGTTTCATCTCCTGGGAAGACTTTCTCTGACCACCCTCGGCCTCTGGAAGGAAACCCATGTCCCTTGTTTCTGTTCTGCTGTTCCCCTCTCGGGGTGTAATAACCCATTATCCTGTGTGTGGTTAGGAGTGGAGAGCCTGCGTCTACCTCTCGAGCAGGGGTCTGGAAACCCTGCAGCCATGGTTAGAGTAGAGGAAGGGGGATTTCCCTGAAGCAGGTGCTGTGTGGGCACAGGGCTTTGTTGCTGGGCAGAGAAAACACTTGACATCTACTATATTGCCTGATAACTGAAATAAACCAAAAAAAAAACATGGGAAAGAGTGGGTATTAAGTGTTTTCTTTTTTGTTAAATACACTTTTTTCCCTAACTTTATTGATTCTTAACAATCAAGGACATTTTTTAGAGGCAAACTACAGCCTGTGGACCAAATATGGCCTGCAGCTTGTTTTGGAACTAGAAAGTTCTGTTGGAACCCAGCCACACTCTTCGTTTCCATGTAGTCCTGCCTCCTTTTGCCCTATGATGGCACAGTAGTTGGACAGAGACTGTAAGGCCCACAAAGCCTGTTAGTATTTCCCACCTGGCATTTTATGGAAAAAGTTTGCCACCCCTGGCCTAGTCTAGGACTGCATGAGGAGCCACATCTGCCCCCTTCACCGGTAGCATCGCCAGCAGCTGTCACAGTGCCACGCACAGCATAGTGTAGGTTCCATATAAATATCTGAGTAAAATTATTGAATGAATGAATGAGCAAATTAACAAATAGCTACTCTAGCTTGTATCTTTAATTTCTGAGAAGCTCTTTTGCCCCAATACAGTCATGGGCCTCATAACACCGTTTCAGTCAACGATGGACTGCATATATGAAGGTGGTCCCATAAGATAGTACCATATGGCTGGGGTTTGTAGTGGGCTATACCCTTTAGGTTTGTGTAAGTACACTCTTGTGATGTTCGCACAACGACAAAATCACCTAATGACTAATTTCTCAGAACGTGTCCCTGTCCTCCATCATTAAGCAACTCATGACAGTATATGAAGTCCTTTTTGCTCCACAGTACTTGCTCCTTCACCTGTCTTCTCAAACACCTCCTCATCAGAGAGTCCTTTCCTGCCCATACTTCATAGCACAATATCCCCTGTCCATCTGTCTTCCCCGGCATGATTTTTCTTCATAGTACTTATCATTATCTGACACTATATTGCATATGTATTTGTTATTGCCTGCCTTCCCCAAGGAAAAAATAAACTCCAAGAAGCCAGGAACATTGCTTAATCACTGTTACATCCCCAGCACCTAGAACAGTGCCTGGAACATAATGGGCTCCTAGTAAATATTTTTTAATTAATGATAACATTTAGAATTGATTGTATGCAGCCCAGGACTTCCTTGGCTGTCATCCCGTTGTTTCTTGGACGTGAGCTGTCTTCCCACTAGATCCCAAACTCTGTCTGGACTGACTTTACACGCCCAAGAAACAGATTGGTAATAAATAGGTGGCCCCTGGGAGGTTAGAATTCTCCACCGCTTTCTGTTCCAGGCACTGCTTTTCCTCTCTGCCCTGAGTCCTGAAGGCTGTCTCTGCCTTAGAAGGCATTAGCAGATGTCTTTTTGATTAAAAGGAAATAAAAGCACGTTCTGGGTGTGGGTGTGGGTGTCAGAGGAAGGGAAAAGGAAGGGCAGAGGGAAGTGAATTGTGCAGGTCTGGCAGGAACGTTGTGTGTTATTTCTTGGGCTTCTTGCTTCTTTTTGACCCCTCAGCTGAAGCATTCCCGGGAATAGCAACTCGGTTCTCTGTTCGTGTCAAGCATCCAAGTATGTGGCTGGGAGCTATGCAGAGAATGGTAAAGATGGCTTTATTTCTTTTCCAAATGACTCTCAGGAGAAATAAATACCTGAGAATTAAAGTCTTGTAGGCCAGAAAGTGGATTTTTGTGAACTAAATAGGATTTTAGCAATCCTTCACAGACGAGGGCAATTTGGGATGATCTATTTATATTGAGAAACTGATAAGTTCACTCAGGGGAAGCTAAGTTGGCTACAATTCTAGCCAACACTTCACATGCTGAGACCGACTTGGGGGCTGTGCCTTATTTCTGCTGTTTCATTTTTAACATTTTCTTTGAGTCACACTTGTGGCCTGAAAGTGACCCCTCAATGGTATTCAGGGTAGCCAAGGCCAAGTAGAAAAATTCCTTAATTATAGTTCTCGTTACATTTTTGTTATTAACACTAATCTTTTTTTAAAAGCAAATTGTTTTAAGAATTATCTTATGAGCCTTATACAGTTTGGAGTTAGAACTGGGTTCAAATTCTGGCCTTGCCGATGACTGGCTATGTGACATGTAAGGTCCCTTAGCCTCAGTTTCCTCATGTGCAATATGAGGAGTAATGGTACCATTTCCACTTAGGGTTGCTGTGAGAATGAAGTGAGGTAATACGTGCTGAGCACTTAGCCCAGCCCAGAGAAGCAGCCCTCCCTCCCATGAAGGGATGGGGTTGGCAATGGCTATGCTATTTCCTTTTAAAACAGCTGAGGGACCTGTAAGAAAAAGTCGGGTCATACATTGCAGCCCTGATTTGAGAAGCTGGTCTCGGACAGGGGAATATTTTGAGTTTGAATTTCCATGATGGGTTGGAATTTCTCCGATCTTTACATTTCAAAGCCAAGGGCAAGGGGCAGTCCATATTTTCTCATAGACAATTTCGGATATCCAAGGTGGGCCAATAGTGGTATGGCTCCATCCTGTGAATTTGCATAAGGCATTTTCTTACAACGGCACTGTGTGTTTGCGGGTCTTTAGGGTACACTTGAAAGAAGTTTCCCTCCTGTGTGCTTTGCTTCCACGTGGTATTGTGCGCCCCCTCCCAACTATTTCCATGAAAGTGGGGACCTTCACATTGGTTTCCTGCTGCACCCCCAGTGCTAGATCCGTGCCTGATACCGAGAGCCGATAGGTACAGCTCAGTCACTGTCAGTAGAATGAATAAATAAGTAGATCGAGTTTCAAATTGCTGAGTCTGTTTCACATTAAGTCGATTCCTAGAAGTCAAGAGCTGGGAGAAACAAAACCCATGGGGGCTAAGGGCTTGGCCATCACTTTCCATGGCTACCATTCCCATCATAATGGACTTTCTCCGAGGCTCTGTCTCCAGCCAGTCGCTTCTCCTGAGCCTGAGACCTAGATAGCTGACTGCCTACCGCACACACTGGATAACTCTACTTGGTGGCACACCAGCACCTGGAATTCCATACATCCTGCTTCTCCTTCTTTGTTCCCTCACCATTGTCCAAGCTGGAAGCCAGCTTGTCACCTTTGACCCTTCCCACTGCCTGGCACCCACATCCCTCCCATGGCCCTGCCTCACGCTCCCTCCCTAGTTCAGACATCCCTCTTCTCTCACTTGGAACTTGTAGCAAGCACCTCAGTGATCTCTCTACCTCCAATCATTTCTTCACCATCAACAGAAACGACCCTTCTAAAAGGCAACTCTGATAATATCACTGCTACTGCCACCGCAGATGGACCTGAAACCCAAATCTTCTTGGCAAGTTTCGCAAGATCACAAGAGCTGTGGTCCAGCCTCGACTCTGAACCGTGAGCCCCAGCCCTATTCCTTGCAAAGCTTCAAAGCTGCTCTTGCTCCGCTCCAGGCCTTCAGACTCGCTCAGTCTTCTGCCCAAAAAGCCCTCCCATCTTCCAGCCTTTGGAGAGCTGAAGCCTCCTCTTGCTTTGGATCTCTGCGTAGACAGATCTTAAGTGACTGCATCTTCCAAGATCTCCCTGCTCCATGTGACCTTCCAGTGAGCCTCTTCAAATGAATGGTTTCACATTCTCTGGGAAATTCATACAGCCTTTTGTGTTTGTAAACATGGCTGGTTTCACTGGCCTCTCTTACAGGTTTGATTATAGAAAAACAAGTTTTCAAGTGCCTGAACTCCAGTTTGTTTCCTAGGTTGATTTTTGAAGGGCTTTCTCTGGCTTCCTCTTAACCCTCCCCAACCCCCAGTCTGGCTTCTATCCTCGTTGCTCTGCTGTAAATGTTCTCTAGAAAGTCACCACTTTCTCCATTGCCAAAACCAATGAACTTTGCTCCCTTTTTATTCTTTCTGACTGTACATTGGACACTTGGCCAGGCCGCTGCTTTTTCCAATTCTTTTCTCCATCGGTTTCTGTGGTCTTTTATGATTTCAATTCTCCTTCCCACTATTCATCTGCTTCCGTCACTGTGTCCTCTTCCCTTTCCCACCAACCACTGGCAACTCCCAAGGATCAGTTCCTGATCCTCTTTTTTTCTCTCCTCTCTCTCACCTTAGATTGTTCATCCCCTCTCTTGACTTCAACAGTCATCTCTAAGGTTTTGCCTCCTAAATAATCTAACTTCATGTCTGTTCTCTCACCAAATCCACAATGTTGTATCTCTAACAACCTCTGGAATTTCCACATGGATTTCCGACTCACCTCCCCTCAAGCCGCTCTCACCATTTTCCTACCAAAAACTGAATTCCCTATCCCCCACTAGCTTTCCCAATTTTCTTCTCTGTTGCAATACCATCAATATCTGAGTACCAGGGTTAAAATCTTATTGTACCTCCAAGTTGTCGTCTTCATCCCCATATTCAACACATTACCTGGTTGGGTAGATTTTTCATTGTAGTGCCTCCCTATACATCCCTCTTTCTTTCTCTCGTTATACCAATCTAATCTTTTCTCCCCACCAATCTCTAGTCTCTACTTTTTCCTCTAATCACACCAGCCACCCTATAAACATGATGCAATTATTATTGAAAGCATTTCCTCATATCCCCCACATCCAGAATGTTCTTCCCACCCCTTTCTGCCTCCCCGATTAGATCCGTCCTTTAAAGGTCATCCTACAACTAACTTCCCTCCTGTAGCTATCTATGTTGTTTCCAACCCTTAGGCCTTTTCACACATTGTTCTTGAGGAGTAGGAAACATTCTGGATGTTTCCTACTCCTCAAGCCCTATTCATTTATCCCTTATGGAAAAAGACATGTACTATGCACTGGGGGTACCTGAATGAATAAGACCTAGCACACTGCTGTAGAGCACTCAGCTAAAGATTCCTCTCCTCTGTGATATTCTCATGACTCCCATAGACTGAACTATCAGCTCCCTCATCTGTGGGTCTAAGTACCATCTCACAACCTACTTCTTTGATTTTGTATTCCTATTGCTTAGATCAGCGAATAAATATCTCCCTTTTGGCATCTAGCTCATTACATGATAGTTATCTGTTTAGGTGACTGTATCTTTTACTAGAATGTGAATCTCTTGAAATGATACCCTCTCACTCTTGTTTCTTTAACATCCATCACAGTGCCAGGCACAGTGTAAGTACTCAATAACTATTTGAACAGATGGAGAAATAAGTAAATGGATGAATGGATAGATGGTTGGGTGGATGAATGGATGGATGGACAGGTAGATGGAAAGGTAAATAGATGGAAGGGTGGATAAAGATAAACAGATGGACAAATGGATGGATGTGTAGACAGATCAGTGGAGGAAAAAATGAGATGGATGGATGGATGGATAAACAGCTGAATGAATGGACAAATGAATAGATTAAAGGATGGACAGATGGATGGATGGATGGATGAAAAAAAACCCTGCAGTTAAGAGAGACTTCAGTGGTTATCTTCTGAACCATTGTAAGAATTCCTTTTAAAAGAACTTTGAGAGCTCAGCCATCCTTCAAAAACACCAGCAGTAAATTTAAATTTATCCGTAATTATTGGGAAAGGAGGTTATGCTTAATTGACTAGTCATATTGAATAGTGGACTAGCGTATATCTCATACATGGATTGTCAATTCTCTAAAAATTAAAATTAATAGAATGCATTTAGAACAAAAGCTCTACTGAGCAATATATTTACTTGGTGATTCTGAAAACCCTTAGAAACCTTAGTGCTTCAAAGACCCCAATGAGAATCACTTAGGGGTATACAGGCTGGCGTAAATCATTTAAATGCCTGAGAGTGAGAGTTTTTCATTTAAACTATGTAATATAGATACCCACACATTCACGTCAGCCATTTCTCTGATGATTTGGGTTTCCAAAATTGATTTGACAATATGCAGGAGCTTCTCTACAGTAATATCCTAAATAGAGTATTTGGCAAACATCGGGCAAACTTGCAGACCATTTGTCTATCTCCCTCGGACACCTCATTGACACATGGATGGCTCAGGCAGAGATTCATCAAGTGTGTCAAGCAATATCTGAAAAAGTTGGATCCCAAGGAGGTGAACATGGTCACATCTGTCTACTAAGCCAAGTTCATCTGGAAAGTCCTGCCATAAGAGATGAACCCGTTGAAAGTTTAAAAACTGTCCAGTTTACCTATGTTCCATCTTCCCCTTAATCTCCAGTTATATGGCCCCAGGCTGGAGCACTGATCTTGCTTGGATAAAAATTATTTCCTCCCTTTCTTATTTTTCCCTCGCTCCGTCTCTCCCTTCCTCCTTTCCTTCCTTCCTTCCTTCCATACTTTATTTCTTTCTACTTTCCTTTCCCCACCGCTGCCTTAGCATTTCACATTTCTAAGCATTCCCTGCATATTAAACCTTTATAGACTATATTATATATCATGTGCATTTCATTTATTGAGGAAGAATCCGTGCTTTATGTGACTCAGTATCTTCAGTAGCTACAGGATTCAATAAATGTTTGGTGAATAAGAAATTGGTGTAGGGCTCACTATATTAATATATATTACATTGTGTTGCAATTATTTACATATCTAAATATATATAATAATCCTGTGTGTGATGGAAAGAAATTAATGCCCCCATTTTTCAGATGAGCAAACTGAGGCTCAGAGGCATTATGAGACTATCCTGAGTTTTCACGGTTAGTATATGATGGACTAAAATGCAAGCCTTAGGAATTTTACCCGTGTCCATCCTACTTGTCCACTGTACCTTTCATGTTATTTAAGACCCATGAGGAATAATTCCATCACTTCTGTGTGTTGTAACAGATGTGGGCAGGATCTTTAACTTTGAGTTGAAGGAATGACAAATTGTTTTCATTCTTCCCTTTGCTGAATAAAGGCAACTGTCGATTCGTGTAAACTGTGGGGTAAAAGAGCATGTGGGCATGTGCTACTGTTGTGTAAACCCACTCTCTACACAGACAGTAAGTGTCAGTTAGCTATTGATGTATAACAAACTGCCCCAAAGCTCAGTGGCTTGAAACAATAGGCATTTATTATCGCTCACAAAATCATGGATCAGCAGGGTGGTACCTCTGGGTTCACTGGGCTCTCTCATGAGCCTGTGGGCAGCTGTGGATTGGGTAGGCAACTCTGCTGATTTTGCCTGAGCACTCTCCCACATTCGGCACCAGGCTGGCTCTAGGTTGCTCTAGGATGGTCTTGGCTGAGCTCAGTGGACTCTCCTCCATATGCTCTCTCGTTCTCCAGCAGGCTGGCCAGGCTTGTTCACACACAGTGGTAAGATTCCAAGAGGGCCAAGCAGAAGCGTGTAAGGTCTCTGGATGGCTAGACTGGGAAATGGGGCACCATTGCTACCACTGTGTTCTATCAGTTAAAGGGAGTCACAGGTCCACCCAGACACAGGGCTGTGGAATAGTCTCCACCTCTTGATGGGAGAGCTGCAAAGTCACAATGCAAAGAGCATGCCTGTAGGAAGACAAGGAGGATTAGGGCCATCTTTGCACTCGAGCCCCGACACGAGCACAGCCCCCATTTCCTGGTGCTCCCCTCCTGTTGCTCCAGTTCTGCAGGGTTTGTCAAGGGGTCAGACTTCCCACGGGGAATCGCCGAGGCTGCCTCTCCGAACTTTTCCCGAGCAAAGTAAAGTACCTCATTTCTATTTTAAAAAGCATTTTAAGAGGGAAAATATAAGAATGTCAAGGAGAACTGCAATTCATTTTCTGAAAATTAATTGGGTTTAGAGGACAGTAGGAGTGAAAAATTTGGCCATTAGATTTCATCATGACAGAGATTATTGTTTAATATTTGAAAGCCCTTAACTTGCCGTGAAGAATATATGTGACACAGAGCAGGATACAGGTTTATCTGGAACAGTCTGCTGCTGGGAAATTTATTTTCGTCATCCCCCACTCCCCCAATGAGATACTGCTTTGAAAGGCGGTCCATGTCTGCTCCAGGAAAGAAGTATAAAGGGATGGGCCTGTATCTGTGCTCAGTTATTTCACCCTAGATGTATGGATCCTTATTTTAAGACTGTTGCTTCCTGAATCTGAGACTGGCTGTGTTTTTACAAAGTTAAAAAGACCCACTAGACAGTCTTTCAGATACACGAGGGCAGGCTGAGCTTCTGCAGAACGACCTTCAGCTTGATCTTAACAAACAATTTCCTGCCCTTGAAAGTGACTTATGGAAGTGGATACTGAACTCTCCTTTTCTAAACTGGAGGTTTTAAAAATAAGGTGAACTGATCATCCAATAGGTATGTGAGTTTGCTCCTGATTAAAAAGCAGAGGGCCAGCCTCAGTGGCTTAAATTTCCATTTTTTAGGGTTCAGTTTTATACCGTCAGTAAAGACCTTCATGTCAGCCCCATCCTGTCCTATAGCTCTGCCACAAACACAAAGCCAAGGACACATCGCCTCCTGTGGACAGGTGTTGGGAAAGCCATCGTTGATAGTAGCCCATTGCTGCCAGAGGGGATGTGCAGAGAAGTACTGCTGATTATGAAGATGGCGACTCACAGTTTCTCCATTACTCATTTTCAGGCTCCTGCTTTTATACGTCAGGCAGAACTATTTTATTTTCCTTCATCTCTGGAGTTGAACTTAGGATATTTCCTATAGTTCATACAAGACTCTTGTCCAAAGAAAAGGATTTGTCCCTTATAACAGAGCCTCCAAACTCCAAATCTCTTGCCTTGCAAGGATGGCCACCACACCAGGCCTGCCCCGAAAGAAACAGCCCCAGCAGGGGTGCCCACACCAGCCCAGATGGGGGAGGAAAATAGTCTTTGGAATTGTAAGACAAAGGGAACACTGTCTACTCAAGGAAAGGTAAAATCTCCATCTCTAAAAGCAACCAGTGAAAGGAAGATGTGTTTAAAATTGTTTTGAAAATTTTGTTTGTATAATATACCACTTTAATTGGAAAGAAGTATTTGGCATTTGTACATTCTGATATTTCAGGGATTTTCTATAAGTGCTTTGAATAACTTTAAGAAGCTGAGCTAGGCTGGCAGATCCTTGTTAAACTCTTAGAATGCTATGTCCAGACGCTTTCCCCCAAGACTTGCATATTTAATAGTCTGTAAAAATTCTAAGTATGCTCCCTGCTTGGTCGCGGCACTATGAACACTGGGCCGTCCCTCACACTTTGCACTTGTGTCGGGCATCATGTCATCTTTCGAAGTCCTTGCGCACTGGCTGCCACATTGTGGGTTTGGAGTGGTCCTCTGAGGATGCTATTTTGACTTCTGTCTCATGAACTCTGAAATCAAGGTCCAATCATGGGCCTGGATTCATTCAACAGACACTCATGGGTGCCCTGCCCTCAGCCTGGTTCCAAAGGCAGTGTCTCATTAGTGGCAGGGGACCCTTAGCTGTAGCCTTGTTCCCTAACCTCCTTTCACTGTGTATTTGTTCAAATTTCTAGCATTTACATGGCAATGCTGTATTAGGAGAAAGACACAGTTTCCACCTTCAAGGAGACTCTAATCTGGAAGGAGCACTCACTCACCCCAACTCTACCCAGCTTTACGGTGGGACCTGCTGTGTTAAATGTTTGAGCACCAATGCCCAAATCCTGAAATTATTGGAAAAGTATGTTTCTGTTAGTCACATCCACCTGCCTTCAATCCACCACCTACCGTGGGTAGTTCTTTTACATAATTAGTTCAGAAAATGATTTTTAAACTAAGATTAAATTATATTTTTGTATTTTTTAAGTGTATCAGTATGTTATAGACCCTCTCTTGCTCAAGGCAATCAGATAGATCTAGTCCCCAACTGTGGCCCTCTATTCTTACAGTTAGCAAGGAGTCAAGATGAGCAAATTCCAGGCTTTAATATTCAAGCAAGAAGAAATAGACCGTTATGGGGCCTGGCTGGTGGCATAGTGATTAAGTTTGCACGTTCTGCTTTGGCCACCCAGGGTTCGCAGGTTCAGATCCTGGCCACGGACCTACACACCGCTCATCAAGATATGCTGTGGTGGCATCCCACATACAAAATAGAGGAAGGTTAGGACAGACGTTAGCTCAGGGCCAAACTTCCTCACCAAATAAATAAATAAAAATTAATAAACCATTATGCTTCCTTTCACTAAACTGAAACACTGTCAATTATATGTTCCTTTTTCTCGCCATGAAAGAATTTTTAGGGAAGCGTTGTTTTCATCTCTTCCTGAATCCAAGTGAAATCCACATCTTTTGCATATTTCCTGCATTAGACTTTTATTGTGTGCATGGAAATCAATATAGCAGATACATGCACAAGTGCACACATTAAAATGAACATGACTTCATTTATTTCCATGATTAGACATTCAAATCAAAGTGCTGGGGTGTCTGTTTTCATATTCATAGGTCGAGATCCGTACATCAGAGGTATTTGTATAACTGACACTTTTATTACATTCATTTCATTTGCAATATGATAGTGGATCATAAATATGTTACTTTTATGTCACCAAATCTGATTTGTGGCACTTAGCCCTCACAAGGAGAATACTTGATATTTTATGGGGCACCTTTCATCCAAGAAGCGCTTTGCAGACATCAGGCTGGGTTCTACCAGGTGTGTAAATCACGCTCATGACCACTTGGATGCCCCACCTGCTTTATCCACCTCCTGGCTCCTACTGGAGGGGTGCACAGCGGTTAGTGAGTCTCCTGCAGGCCCTGAGGTGTGATGAGACCTTTAAATTTTGGAAGAAAGAGGCTCCTGCCACACAGAAGCCCTTAGAGCTCACAGAACTCCACATTTCCGTGTTCAGCTGGTCCTTCGTGAAACGAGTTTGAACCCCTACTCTAGGCTGATGCTGTATTAAGCCCTGGAGACACAGGGACAAGTAAAACATGGCCCTTGCCTTCCAGATATTCACAAACTAGGAGGGAGGGCCATGTGCAACAGTAATTGTCCCCCACCCCATGATGGGGCTCTGATGCAGAGCTGACAATATGTGCCCCACCCCCTGTCACCCATGCCCTCCCAGGCCTACACTGTGCCCGAAAGCGCTTTGTCAAGCCCCCAGGTCTGTAACAGGTATATTGGTGCCCAGGCAAGCCAGTGACAATTGGACTGAAAGAAGAGACCAACCATCAAACATCACAGTCAGTCAGAGAAGAGAATCATGGGTGCCCCACCCACCATCCCATCCCTCCCACCCCCCCCACCCCTGCCCTCAACTCACCTTCTCCTTTCCCCAGCATCAGCTTCCCAATCCTGGACCAGCCCTCCTCCCCCTGCACACACCAGTTATACATACCCGGAGCTCCTGTAGTATCCTTCATAGCACTTACCACATCGGAGAATCATTAACATGTGTGACAGAAACAGCAGAGCACAGTGGTTAAGAGGGAGGGCCCTGGAGCCAGGTTTTCTGAGTTCAACTCCCCCCTACATCACTTACAGCATGCATGGCCTTGGGCAGGTTACTTTTCTGTACCTCAATTTTCTCATCTGCAAAATGGGCATAATCGTGATACTTCCCTATCACGTTGTCGTGAAGACTGAATGACCTGATATGAATAGAGGGCTTCACTGAGTGCCCCATAGCTACTGTGGTGGTTGTCATTGACATTTTCAGTATTATAATAACACTCCAGTATGAGTCACATACATATAATAATAGTGATGCCAGTATTATTATTATTACCGTCACTGTTATTATATAATTTATGTCTCTCTCTACCATAAGTGAGCTCCGTGGCAGCAAGACCCATCTGTGTGGCTCACCATTTCATCCCCACAGCAGATGGCACATAGTAGATGAGCAAAAAATATTTATTGAAGAATGAATGGGCAGACAACGAAGGAACAAGTGAGTCCACCCACCTATTTGGTGCCAGTGCCAGACGGCTTCTTCAAAAGCATCATTGCCACTTGTGGCCACTGACCCTGCAATCGTGTCTCCAAGGCCTCGGTGTTCAGGTCTGCCCATTTCCACATGGAAAAGCCTTAAATTCCTCTTCCTGTGTGACTAGCCTACAACAGACTCACCTTTTCCCAACTAGCCCACCATCCACACGTCTCCAGGAGGGTGCTGCTCTGTCCGAGGTGAGATGCTCTGAGGGGCGCCGACTCCTCTGGCCTGATACGCAGTGGAGCTGGTGTTTGTACCGGATCCCCTGGCCCCACTGCAACACCTGTGTCACCCCCTGCTCTGCTTTGGTGCCCTACAGGGGGGCGAGCTCCTGCTCCGCCCCAGCAGCTACTGACCATGAGTTCCCCGGGAGCTGGACAGAGCCACCTTCCCAAGGCCTGCGTGGTGTCCCAGGCACTGCGTCATCTCCTTGATTCTGGCGGTTCTTGGAAGCCGTGCCCACGCCTGGCCCAGATACCGTGCCTGCATTCCACAGCAGTTTAAAACCGTTGAGTAGAGCCAGTGCTGAAGCCACATGTGCAGAAGATTTGTCTATCAACTTATGAACCTTTACATAATTGGGGCGTTATCACCAGAGGGTGATTGCATTTTGCAGTTGCTGGGGGGTTTCTGATAGTGCCGGGAGTCCTGTAGTCACAGAGATTGGGGGGAGGGGCTTTGCTTTGGGAGGGCAGGAGCAGGCTGGAAGGGAGCATGAGGTTGCACACTAGTCCCCTGGCAACTGGTCACTTGCTAAGAGTGCTCCAAGTGTGGGCCCCAAAGCACAGAAGATGGAGCTCTGGCTTTGTCAGTGTCATTTCGCAAACGGTGGGTGCTGTCACTGCACAATCCACTGAGCGCCCCCAACGTGGTGTCCTGCTGCAGCTCCCCAGGGTCCCTTCCCACCTGACCTCACCTCCCACTTTCCGGGTTCATGTAGATGCTTAGTGGTGGCAGCTCTTAGGGCGTCCCTCCTGCCCCGCTGCCCCCCCGCCATAACTGCCTAGAGCTGTGTTCACTCATCTGAGTTTTCCAGGTAATTTCCAGGGGTCTGGGTGGGTGGGGGACAAGGAAGCAGAGTGCTTAGGACTACAGATACGGGTCTCACAGACCTGCCTGGGGATGGGATGATGGATAATTTCTTGTGTGTGTGTTTCCTCTCTGCTTTTCTGTATATTCCACTGAAATCCTGACTCGACTCCTTTCAAACAAGGTGACTTTGGGCCTCAAGTTCCTAGGGTGTAGAAGTGGAACAGAATCCCCACCTCACTGGTTCACTGTGGGATTTAGGGAGCGACACTTCTTAAATTACTGCAGGCTGTGGCTGGCCCTTGCTGGGCAATCAATAAGTGGTACGGCTGTTACTGCTCTGTTAGTGCTCGTGGGTGCCATCTTGGCGTCTGACTCGAGTCAAAGCAGCTTGCAGTGTTCACTGACGCTGGCCTCCCTCAGGGCTCTGGGTTTTTGTTGTTGTTCTTACTGTTTTAAGATATAATTCACGTAGCATAATGTTCGTTATTTAAATGTGTACAGTTCGGTAGTTTGTAGTATATTCATAAGGCTGTACAACCATTACCATTGTCTAATTCCGGGGCGTTCTCACCTCCCCAGAAGGAAACCCCGTGCCCATGAGCAGTCACTTCCTGTCCGCACCCACTGCAGTCCTTGGCACCCCTCATCTGCTTTCTGTCTATGAATTTGCTTATTCTGAACATCTCAGATCAATAGAATCGTCCATGCTGTGGCCTTTTGTGACTGGCTTCTGTCACTGAGAGTAAGGTTTTCAGGGTTTCTCCATGTTGTCACATGGGTCAGTACTTCATTCCTTTTTATGGCCGACAGTACTCCATTTATGGCTCTACCACATTTTGCTTGTCTGTTTGCGAGCTGATGGACATTGAGCCGTTTCCACGTTTGGGTGATTGTACGAACCAGTGGTAGACAAGTTTTGCGTGGACATATATTTCCTATTCTCTTGGGTGTATACCTAGGAGTGGAGCTGCTGGGTGGGCAGTAACTCTATGTTTAACTTTTTGGGGAACTGCCAGACTGTTTTCCTCAGGGCTCTGATTTGGAAGGACCCTCGTTGCTTAGACGTGACTTTCATGTTAGCTGAAGAAGAGAGTCCTGCCAGGGGCCTGGAAAGGAGGGGTCTGACCACCGGCACTGAGAGGCCGCAGCCTCCCCTCCCAGCCCCCCGGGGTCCCAGCCCTGTGCTACCCCTTCCTCCCTGCTTGTCTCTCCTTTGCTGGCCGTGTCGTTGGCATTCTCCCTGCTTGAAACCACACGGCCATCCCCCGCGTCCTCACCTCTTGGGATGGTCTGGGTGCCTGGGCCCTCTGCCCTGGAAAAGAGCACGTTTGAGGCTGAGTTACCGCACGCTGCCTTTACCCACTCATTCTAGATCTGGAAACGTGCTGAGCCAAAGAACAGTGTCCTTTCAAAGTCCTCTGGAGAGGATTTCTCCTCAGACATGTCCACTTCCCTAGTAATAAGTGAGTCCAAGCAAGGAAAGAACTTGTCAGCTGTGCAAACTTGGGCACATTCTTTTTTTTTTTTTTGAGGAAGATTAGCCCTGAGCTAACATCTGCCTCCAATTCTCCTCTTTTTGTTGAGGAACACTGGCCTTGAGCTGACATCTGTGCCCATCTTCCTCTACTTTATATGTGGGACGCCTACCACAGCATGGCTTGCCAAGCGGTGCCATGTCCACACCCGGGATCTGAACTGGCGAACCCCAGGCCGCTGAAGTGGAACGTGCACACTTAACCACTGTGCCATCGGGCCAGCCCCTTGGGTACCTTCTTTAGCCTCTCTGAGTCTCGGTTTCTTCATCTGTAAAATGGGTTTAAAATTGCCTCCCTGATAAGGGGATTAAGTGAGCCACTGTGGACACAGTTCCCAGTATAATGCTCAAGACACCCAAGAAACGTGAATTTTCACCCGGCTGCCCTCCCTCCAGGTCAGGTGGGAGCAGCTTATACCGACACAGGGATTTTTCAGAACCAATTGTTCCCTCGCCTTTTTTTCTCTCCCTCCCTCCCATCCCCATCTCTTTCCTTCCACCTTTTCTCCTCTCCCCATGCCTCTGTTTTACTCTGCCCTCAGCTCCAGCCCCAGACAGGGCCTTGAGAGCCTCACGCTGTAGACCCAGGAACTGCCAGTTCTCAGATGGCTCCGGGGGCCAAATCCTCTTAGGGCGGATCGGATTATGCCCTGGGTCATTTTGCAGCACAGATTCCCAGGTCATGGTGGTGGCACCCACAGTGAGGGAGTGTCCAGCCTGGCAGCCCCTGGGTCCCCAGGGAACGTGGACTCCCGAAGAGGGCACAGGGTCTAATTCTACCTGTCGGCCTCCCTGGGTTTCAGTTTCCTTCCCCAGGAGATCCTAGCCAGAGGCGGGGCCTTTGAGTGACACTCAGATTGCAAGTCACCTGAGGAGTCTGTGCCGGGAGAGGAAGCTGGGGTTTACAGATCACCCGGTGCCAGGGCAGACACACACCTGCTGAGGGTCCAGCGGGCCAGACAAGATGTGGGGGCAAAGGGCTGCAGATGAATAAGTGAACAAATGAGTGAATGAATTGGGTTCCAGGCTGAATATTCATAATGCATGGATTATTATTTTTAAGTAACTTTATAAATAACAAAAGACTACATAATTAATATAGAAAGTTTAAGAAGAGAAAAACAGGGACAAAAGCCATAATCCCATCACCTTTTTTTTTCTTTTTTTTTTTAAGATTGGCACCTGAGGGGCCAGCCCCATGGCCAAGTGGTTAAGTTTGCACGCTCCACTTTGGTGGCCCAGGGTTTCACTGGTTTGGATCCTGGGCGAGGACACGGTACCGCTCGTCAGGCCACGCTGAGGCGGCACCCCACATGCCACAACTAGAAGGACATGCAACTAAAATATACAGCTATGTACTGGGGGGGTTTGGGGAGAAAAAGCAAAAGAAAAAAAAAGGAAAAAATTGGCAACAGTTGTTAGCTCAGGTGCCAATCTTTAAAAAAAAACAAAAAGATTGGCACCTGAGCTAACTGTTGCCAGTCTTCTTTTTTTTTCTTCTCTCCAAAGCCCCCCAGTACATAGTTGTGTGTTCTAGTTGTGAGTGCCTCTGGTTGTGCTATGTGGGACGTGGCCTTAACATGGCCTGATGAGCAGGGCCGTGTCCGCCCCCAGGATCCGAACCAGTGAAACCCTGGACCACCAAGCGGAGCGCACAAACTTAACCACTCGGCCACGGGGCCTGCCCCATCCCATCACCTTTAAGATGAATTTCTTCAAAAGTGACAGTTCATTCAGAAAACTAAAAAGCAAAAAAACAGGGCTTAGTTAGGAATCACTGATTATGACCCCACTAGGGCCCTGTGCAGGGATGTGTCTCCCAGGCAAAAGTGGTTTCCTTGTAACGCCTCTCAGGCCATCCCCCCTGAAATTGGGGAATGTGCTTGGAAGAATCCTCTCTTCAAGGAACCGGACTACATAGAAAGTTCTCAGCCTTCGGGGTGAGCCTAAGCTTTCCTTGAGAGTGGGTTGGCACATGCGTGCACAGAAAGACAAGCCACCCTCTCTTCCCGGCCCTCCTGGCTGCCAGACCTCTTTTCTTGGGAGATGTGCTTCTAACACCTTTTCCCCCTGTTTCTGTTCCCAGTGTCAGCTGAGTCCAAGGCAGCATCAGGGGATGGAAACACCTAGCCCAGGCAGCGCAGGCCCAGTCATTAGTGACCCCTGGTCTGACTTCTCTCTCATTTCCAGCTGTCAGGAATGACAGGAACAAGAAAAAGAAGGAGCCTTCGAAGCAGGAATGCACGGAAAGCTATGAAATGACGGCTGAGCTGGATGATCTCACAGAGAAGATCCGAAAAGCTCACCAGGAAACCTTCCCCTCGCTCTGCCAGCTGGGTAAATACACCACGGTAAGAGACGCTTCCGCCTGGGGCTGCTGAGAGGATGGGTGCAGGCCCTGACGTGTACGCACTCACACATACCCACACTCACACTCATGCGCTCATTCTCTCTCTCTCCTGGGCCTGGCAGGGATGTCCACCCAAACTCAGCCCAGGACGTGCATGTGGTCTGAGTGGGGCCGGGAGCAGCCCCTCCCTAGGTGTGACAGTCTTCAGACAGTCACGGAGGAGGGTGGGTGTTTCCTGCGAGTCAGTCATGCGTACACTCACTCAAGAAGCACCAAGGGAGACTTCTATGCCAGGCTGCGCGTGAGGTGCCGGCGACATGAATGAGCAAGATATGGCTGCTGCTCTCAGGACTTATGGTCGGGTGAAGGAGGCAAGTAAAACAGAGAGGTGGTACGTGGGTTTTGACAGACCCCCATACAGAGCCCAGGGGGAACCCAGAGGTAACCCAGAGGGGCCTGTGTTCAATCTTTTAAACACACCCATCCACCTGTAAGATCCAACCAAGATTATGGAGGCCCTCCCCTGGCTTCAGAGAGGGTTTGTGTAAAACCCCTAAGCCAGGGCCCCGAAAAGCACAGGGCAGGCGGGAGCCTTCTCTAGGTCGGTGGGTGGTCCCCCTCGGCTCCGTCGCTTTCACTGAGGTTAGAAATAAATGGGGCCGGCCTGGTGGCGCAGTGGTTAAGTGCGCACATTCGGCTTCGGTGGCCTGGGGTTCGCCGGTTCAGATCCCGGGTGCAGACATGGCACCACTTGGCAAAAGCCATGCTGTGGTAGGCGTCCCACATATAAAGTAGAGGAAGATGGGCACGGATGTTAGCTCAGGGCCAGGCTTCCTCAACAAAAAGAAGAGGATTGGCAGCAGATGTTAGCTCAGGGCGAATCTTCCTAAAAAAAGAGAGGAGGGGAGGGAGAAAAAGTGGAATCAAAAACTAGGAAGCATATGGGGGCTGGTCTGGGATGTGACAGTAGAGACGTCGTGAGGTATTTTAATTTTTTAAAGTGGTTTTTGCATGCATTATGTTTACTGATATATATTCCCAGTGCGTGGCACAGAATAAGGTATTCAATAAATATTTGTTGAAGAGTAAATGAATATAACTAGAATGTTGTTCTGGCCTCTTTCAGTGGCTTATGTTGCTTGCCTAAGATGCTAGTAAATGTACATTTTAAAAAATCCAAATATTGCAGCATTTGCTGGGTTGGTGACTGGTGTGCCAGAAAGCAGAATAGTAGGAAAAGTCATGAGGATAAAAAGATGAAATGGTGATGCCAGAAAGAAAAATGAATAGGGAGATGAAGGGCTGGTGAGCACTTCTTCGGGAGCACGCTGTCACGCATTTGGGTGTTGCTGTCACAATTTTATCTGTAAAACAGGAATGGTGACCAGGAGTAGGCCCACAGGGTTTGCTGTGGAAATTGATACTGGAACATGCCAGGGTGGCTTCTGAGGTGAGCATGAGGCAGCTGGGCTGCTGAGGCTGCACAGGTTGGTGGCACCAGCTTCTGAAGGCTGGCACTGGAGTTGGACAGGCAGGTCCCCGGGCGAAACCAAAGACCTTGACTCAGGAAGCAGAGGGAGAACCTGGAGCAGTGCTTCCCAAACCTCAATGTGCTTACAAAGCACCTGGCAATCTTTTTAAAATGCAGGTTCTGATTCGGCAGGGCTGGGGCAGGGCATTTCAACAAGCCCCCAGATGCTGCTGATGCTGCTGGGCTGCAGGACACACTCTGAATAGGAAAGGCCATGAACTGTACTTTGAGTTGCCAGACCCAGGACGACCATCCGGGGCCCACCCAGGCCCTTGGTGTCAGGGAGAAGGAGGGATGCTGACATGCCCCACCTGCCAACCTGTGTAGCTGTTGACCTAGCCTGCCAGGCTGAGGGAGATGCTTAACTAGCAGGCGAGCACCCACTGAGCTTGGGGAGCACCATCTTAGCCCAGAGCAGACACAGTGCAGGACAGGCTGGACACCATAGGCAGCCTTCATTTTCACCTGGAAGGTGAAGCAGGCCCACCAACCATGAGGCAGTGGTTAGTAACACCACATATCAAGAGCAAGGGCGCTAGAACTACATGAATGTGGCTTAAATCCTGCTCAGCCACCGATCAACCATGTGACTCTGCACGAGTTATTTAACTTCTTGGTACTGCAGAGAAGTAAAATGATTAATAACCTAGGAGCGTATCATTTACTCCTTTTAGAAATATTGATTGATTGCCAACGATATTCTAGGCACTGTATCGGGTTAAGTATCTAGGTGAGTGCATCCTGACCCCAGAAACAAGGAAATGGACTCAGGAGGGGCCATGGGAAAGGACAGAAGGAGCAGAGGAGAGGGAACAGGTGCTCTGGAATGGGGGCGTTGAGAGCGGGTGGGAGGTAAGAATTTAAAAGCCTTGCAGAGTCGAGAATGCCCACTGAGGAGTTTGCATTTCAGTCTGCAAATGATGGAGAGAACGCAACAGTTTGTGATCAGAAGTCTTTATTATTGTTATCATTATTATTTTAGCTAATATTCATGGAGCATTTACCAGGTACCGGGGACCACGCTAAGTACTCGAAATATGTTAGTTCTTTCACTCCTTGCAAGGACTCTAGGCGGTGGGAATTGATGCTCCCATGTTATAGATGAGTAAACTGAGGCTGAATATTATTGTCCCGATATTTCCTATGAGTAAATTGAGGTGTAGAGGTGCTAAATACCTTTCCCCGTGTCTCATAGCCAGCAAGTGGGACTGGACCGTGACTGGACATTCTGACTCCGGGGCAGCCCTTTGAACCACGAAGTCATGCTCAGGATGCATCCAGAGGGTGGTTGACAAGGTAGAATGGCAGCAGGAGCCATCGGGCATCTCGTTAGGAGGAGGTGGCTATTATCCAGGAATAAATCAAACCTTTAGCTCCAAAAAAGACAGAATAAAAGAGAACAATCAGAGTAGGAAGGGCTTCCTGGAAGTGGAAACTTTTGAGCCGGGTCGTGAGGTGAGAGACATTATATGACACTCCCGGGGATCATTTGCTACTCCATCAGGGGTCCCCTCCCCTCTTCCCCAGCTGGGGGTATCTTAGTGTGGCCTAATCAGTCGCCCAGATGCTGACTTACATGGCAGCCAGGTGGAATGGCGCCCGCTGTAGTCTGGAAGAGGGTGAGCAAACACAAAGTATACCATTTGCCCCCTCCTAGAACACACGCCCTGGTGTGGCCTGGCTTCCTACAGGGCCGGGAACCAAAATGCTCCTTCAGGACAGTCCTCCCTCTATCAGTCAGCACAGCTCCTTCCCACCCCAAAAGCCAGCCAGGGGTTCTGGTCAGCCTCACCACGGGCTCCCTCTGAAATCCGATGGCCTCTCCTTTTGGATTCTCATTACGCCATAGGTCAGAATCCACCTGCTTCCAGGCCAGTGAGGCTGCCTGCCCAGCCCTCTTCAAGATTCAAGGGGGGCTGTCAGGACCCTGTCCTTGTCCCCATGGCTCAGACTTCAAGCTCCGGTGACCATGCCCAAAGGCTTTCTGTGGCTGCCAGAGCTGCTTGGCTCACACCTGGGGCATTGACACTCCTGGGAGCAGCCCCCACCCAGTGACAGGTGGAACCTGATAGGTGATGCCCCAGGGGCAGGATACCTCTTAGGCGGTCTCTAACCACCTCCCAGAGTTCCCCAACAAGATGGAACCCCAGGTGCCCACGGGATGACCTTCACTGGCAGCCTCCCCTTCCCAGACCCCCTTCCCCACTCCTCCTCCCGTGTTTCCTGGGATCTCTTCCCAAGTCAGCTGCTTGCTCTCAAATCCTAGTGTCAGGGTCTGCTTCTGGACCAAACGGGGCTTCCCTGAGGGCCTCCGGGGCCCCTTCCCTTCACCTCTGTTTGGGGACGAGACACCATCAGTCCCTAACTGGGGCCTGTCGTCCTAAGCACTTTGAGAGGACTTTCTGCACCTCTTTTGATCCAGCAGGGAGAATAGAAATACAGGTCCATCTCCAGAGGGTGGTCCTCAACTCTGGGGCAACCAGGCGTCCTTCCAGAGCACACTGCCCATTCGCGGGGTCCAGGCTGCTCTAAGAGTCTCTCATCTGGCTCTTCTCTTTATTTCTACTCTCTGTACACAAATCTAGCTCTGTTTTTGTTGTAAGCAACTTCCAGTCCTTTCCGGAAGTAGGTGGGGTATAAATAAGTAACAGCAGCCGTAACACATTCTCTGCAAGCGCTTGATTCCGAGCTGAGCGTTTTGATGCAGAGCTTTTTTTAGATAGGCAGTTGCTCCCACTGCAAGGAAACTTCCTGCCATCTTCACCAGCCTGGCATCCCTGGCAGATGCCTTTGGAATAAGTGGGCAGAGAGGAATTAAAAAGGCAGCTAGCCACCCACCTACAGATCTTTGAAAGACTGGTTTCTTTTTCATCCCTAATTAGGGTACATTTGGAACAAATGGACAGGCCCCAGGAGGCAGCAGGAAT
Organism: Equus przewalskii; assembly: GCF_037783145.1. Taxonomy (NCBI): domain Eukaryota; kingdom Metazoa; phylum Chordata; class Mammalia; order Perissodactyla; family Equidae; genus Equus; species Equus przewalskii. The sequence continues at coordinate 59,114,941 of NC_091845.1, read as the reverse complement.
GGGTCAGGGAGGCAGAAACATATGGCCCACCCACCTCCATGCCCAAGTCCAGGCAGGACACTCACCTACGAGCTTCAGAGCTAGTCTCCCCATGACCCCCCTCCAGTGACCCCCCACAAGAAACAAGGGGGTCCATGTGGAAGGGTGGAAGGCAGGAGAGTGGCTATGTATAGATGAGCTCTCCCAAATAGGTTGAAGGAGCGAACCAGAGGAAACGTCCCAGACCTCAGGATCCTTCCTCTGCTTCCTTAGGTCGAACCCTAGGCTATGTCATTTGGGCTTTAGGGCCTCATAGACCCAGGTTCAAATCTTGCCTTTGTTACTTAGAAGTGTGACCTTAGAATTATCCTTTGAGCCTCAGCTCCCTCATCTGTATCCTGGGATTTGAATAGTACCTACCTCATGGGGTTGCTGGGAAGAAGGTTAAATGAGAAAAATATATCAGAGCACCTTGTACACTTTCCAGCACAGAAATGTGCAAAATGGGCAAGTCTCCTCCTCTTGATCCTGTTAGGAGTGCCTTGTCATTTTTCAGAGCCGCGTGCCCAGGTTCTGGAAAAGGAATGTAGTGGGTGGGAAGGCGAGGCAGGTTCCAGGCGACACAGCCCCGGCCTAGGCTGTCTGCTCTGCACCACGTCTGCTCCCGCATCCCGCTGCTCTGCCACGTGCAGCTTTTCATCACCTTGCAGAGCTTGATGGGACATAAGCTGCCCTCCGAGGGGCTCATGAAGTTGAGCTATGGAGATTTAAGGGGCCCTTAATCTACTCAGAAAAATGACCACCAACAGGATCATTAAACCACCAAAAGACTTTCCAGGAGACCGGTGCTTTAGAAAAAGAAGGATGTTGTAGACAGTTGCGGCCATTTGTGGACGTGGCTTTTGTTGTAGAAAGCTAACACTGTGATCAGCCAGCAAATCAGAACCTGAAACTCGGGAGGTCAGCCTCCCAGGAGAGAGGCACCTGCGGGCGTGGAAGATCAGGGAGTCCAGAGGCCTGAGTTCTAAGCCCCGCTCTGCCACCTCACAGTTGTCTGACCTTGAACCAGCCCTTGACTTCTCTGAGCCTGTTTCTTGCCAGTAGCCACACCTGCTCTGTTGTACCACCTAGACCCTTCTTTCATTTTGCAGCAGTCACTGCATACCTACAGTGTGAGTTTCCTAGGGCCGCCGTAACAAAGTACCACAAACTGGGTGGCATAAGATGACAGAACCGTGTTGTCTCCGTTCTGGAGGCTAGAAGTCCAAAGTCAGGGTGTCGGCAGAGCCAGGCTCCCTCTGATGGCTCTAGCGGCGAATCTTCCTTGCTTCTCACAGCTTCTGAGGCTGGAAGACAGCTTTTGGCGTCCTTGGCTTGTACGTGCATTACTCCAATCCTGTCTTCATGTGGCCGTCTTCTTCCAGTGTGTCTTCATACCATCTTCCCTCAGTGCATGTCTCTCTCCGAATTTCCCCTTTTTATAAGGGCACCAGTCACATTGAATTAGGGCTCACCATAACGACCTCATTTTAAGTCAATTATCTCTGTAAAGACCCTATTTCCAAAAAAAGGTCACGTTCTGAAGTACTAGGGGTTAGGACTCCAGTATTTTTTTTGGGGGACACAATTTAGTCCATGACACCTACTGAGTCCAGAATCGGAGGCACAGACATTTACCCTCCCAAGCTCACAGGCTCTTTGGTAAAGTCCTGCTGAAAAGCAAATGTTGTCACGTGTTTTGTGAGCTTTTAGAAACCTCTGGCACACACATCCTAAGTTCTCATCTTTCAAAGAAAAATCTTCTCTAGGCACTGTGCTAAGTAAGTACCCAGGATCTTACTGGGTGGTAGAAAAACAAAAAGACATTCCCAGCCAAGGGACTAGCGTGAGCGTGGCCGGGAGTTTTGTAGAGAGGACTGGATGGGAGGGGAATGCAAAGTGTGAGGGGACAGGTGAGGGCTGGCTGTCAGGGCCTTCTTATGCTGGAATGAGGTGTGTGAACAGTAGCCACAGGGAGCCAAGGGGGCTTCCGGTCAGGAGAAGCAGTTCTGAGGGGTGGCCCCTGGCTGCTTTGGGCTTGGCCGGAAGGCACAGCTTATGTTCTTTCTTAGACATGCCCCTGTGTTCCAGAAGCCATCAATGGCCCCTCATGGCAGCTGAGACTGCCCCACGATCTAGCCTCTCTTGGACATCCTCTGAAACTCTGATCTCTACCCTCCATCCTACCCCTGCGTTCCACCAAGTTCCCTGGATCTCTGAGACCACCAGGGAGGAGGGCGCCCCTCCAGGCTGGTGTCCCAGCCCAGCAGGGGTCAGGAGCACCCCTAAACCATTGCCTTCAGGGGACTCACACAGCATCACCCTTGCTTCTAGCTAGACTTTCAGGAAACACGTAGAGTGGTAGAGACCTTCTCTCCTGCCCCCTTGGCATTGCCCACTGCTTAGAGCCCTTTCTCCCCATGGGCTGTGCCAAGCCATGAAGACAGTGCCTATCTTTCCACCTGTAGTTCAGGGTGGCTGCCAGGCTGCCTTCTCCCTACCTGTTGGAAGCTTCCACTTCTGAGGAGAATGCTGCATGTGTGCTAAAGGGCCTCTATGTGTCATCCTCCCACTGGACAACATACGCCAGCTGGGACGTTCCTAAGGCCATGTTGCCCTAGTGCCTAGATATGTGTTTGCTGACTACGAAGAGATGTTGGCCTGGCACATAACATTCTCTTCAGAGTAGTACTGGGGATCTTTTAGCCACCTCATGGAAGCACCCAGAGTTTCCAACCAGAAGGGAGATCACAAATGCAAGAACAGGCTTTAGGAGACAAAATTCAGACCAGGAAGTAGAATGATGACTGCAAGCGTGGCATGTGGGGATGCTGCCTCAGCGTGGTTTGATGAGCAGTGCCATGTCTGCGCCCAGGATTCGAACCAATGAAACACTGGGCCGCCTGCCCCGGAGCACGCGAACTTAACCACTCGGCCACGGGGCCAGCCCCTCTTTATTTCTTTTAAGAAATTTCGCATTTCCTTCTTAGCTGAAAAGGAACAACAAACCCCCTGATTAAACCATTGTAGCACCCAGGAGCCGCCACAAATGGGGTTTTAAAGATACTGGGATTCTGTCTCCATTTGTAGGTCTCGCTCTGAAAGTAACGCCAGTCAGAAAAGCAGCACGTGGCAGCGGAGAGCAAAGTAGGCAAAAGAAAGGGATCCATTTGCGTGGCCAAAATGGCCATTTAATTGGATTTCATAGAAGAGTTGGGCTTTTTTGCTGCTAACGATGGGCCCGGGGGCCACGCAGGCGGGTCTCCCTCCATCTGGACCGCTGCTGCACAGCATTCTGGGAAGGCAGGTTGAGGCTCCTGCCTGGAGATGGGCTTCCACCCGAGAGGAGGCTGCTGGGGAAGGAGATCATGGAGGGAGGAGGCCATGGAGGGAGGAGCACACGTTGGGAGGAGGCCATGGAGGGAGGAGGCCAGGAGGAAGGTGTGTGAGTTTGAGAAAGCCCTGCCCCTCACCTTCTGCTTTGCCTGTGCTCCCCACTAGCTGCCGGCAAGGGCCTCTCCCCTCCACCCCTTGTTCTCCCTCTGCCCGCTCCCTCCCTCCCCCTGGCTTCAGAAAGGCTGCTGAAAACCCACCCTTCCCCCTGAGCCCCCCATAACCACTCTCATTACCAACCCAAACAGGCCGAGCTCTCCATTTGCCACAGCTGGAAGATAATATATAAGCCATTTTAAACCTCCTGCCTCTGAATCTGGCCACCAGTATAATAAAACACCCGGTTATTTTGTGTTTTATGAACTGCCTCTTCCCTTCAGTTTGCATAATAGTGAGTGAGATTTACATGCCGTTAAGACGGCTGTGCATTATTTTTAATAGAAGGTACGACAGGCTTCTCTCCCTCAGCCCGTGCATGATGAAGTAACCTCCGAGATGCTGATGAAGATTTCGTTCACACTCACTGGGTCGGGGCAGTGCCTTTTTTTCCAGATGGATACTCTATTGTAAAACGACTTCCCGCCACACGCTCGCCTCGCTGTCCCTCTTCCGTGTCATCTTCCTCCGAACTGGATAAACTGCCCATTAAATTTAATTACAGCCCAACCGGCCGCATGTCTTGATCTTGTCCCCCCGAGTGTACTGCATTCCACCAAGGTCCTTGAGGAAGGAATAAAATAAATCTGGAGAAGGCATGCCTGCTTTCCGCAAGGAATGTTGTAGAAGGCAATGTTGGCCACCACCTTTTTTTAGGGCTTCTAAACTTCCTCTCAGGTTTTCCTCCCCAACATTCAAAACAAAATCTTGATATCATTGACCCTGTGGACTGGTTTTCACTGAGGCCAGGAACTACAGGTTTGGGTTTGGGACATGTGGTACATGGTACTGAACTGTTTCCATTTGTCAGCGGCCTGGGGAGCCTGGATGGTTCAGATCTGCCCCCAGAAGCAGCAGAGGCCTCACGAGCAGGCCTTGGCCACGGCCCAGGAGACTCATCCTCAAAATGTTAGTCGTCGCGAGACATTTTCAACAAGCAAGGACTTGCAGGACCTTCATTCGCTCATTGATTCATTCAGCCAGTGTTTACTGAGCCCCTGCTAGGTGGCAGGCCCTGTTCTGGATGCTGACAACACGGCCACAACAAAGCCAACAAGGAGCCCCTGTATAAATGAGGATATGATTGAGGGTCTTAGGGGAGGTCATGCTGTAAACAGAGCTGGATGGGAGCAGCTGGACTGCGGGGTGGGAGGGGACCATGATTTTCAATAGAACAGTCAGGGAGGGCTCAAAATAAAGTGACATTTGATCAGTTCTCGAAGGAATGAGGGAGTCCATCCTGTAGCTCTCTGGAGGAAGAGCAATCCGGGTGGAGGGAACAGCCAGGGCAAAGACCCAGAGGCAAGAGGATGCTCCACTTGTTCAGATAGACTCGTGCAGCTGGGATGGAGTGAGCTAAGGGGAGAATGGGAGGAGACGAGGTCAGAGGGCAGGGGCTGGGCCGGGGAGGGCCTTGCAGACCAATGAAAGGACTTTGGCCTTTAGTCTGAGTGAGATGAGAAAGCATCGGAAATTTTGAGTGGTGCAGTGACTTGCTCTGACTTGCATTTTAAAAGGATCCCTCTTGGGGCCAGCTCCGTGGCCAAGTGGTTAAGTTCGTGCGCTCCGCTGCGGCAGCCCAGGGTTTGGATCCTGGGCGCGGACATGGCACCGCTCGTCGGGCCACGTTGAGGTGGCGTCCCACATCCCACAACTAGAAGGACCTGCAACTAAGATATACAACTGTGTATCGGGGCAGTTGGGGAAATAAAAAAAAAAAAAAGGATCCCTCTTTCCTTTGCTAAGAAGGTACTGCTAGGAGGCCAGGATGGAATGAGGGAGACGGTCTGGAGGCTGTTGCAGTAATCCAGGCAGGAGGTGATGGTGGCTCAGACCAGGAGGGTGGCAGTAGAGGTAGGACCTTTCCTTTAAGTCTTGACAGTTCTTTGAGGGGAGAGTGTGAACCTCTCAGACCTAAACCATCTTAAGCTACAACTGGACAATAGTCAGAATTCTTCCTGTTGCAGGTGATAGAAACCAAACTGAGATCAACTTAGATTTAAAAAAAATCCTGTTGTGGATCAGGCATGGCTGGATCCAGCAGCTCAGTATGTTCAGGACAGGACCCGTCTTCCTCTCTCTTTCCGTTGTTCATCTCAGCTTTCCTCTGCATTGGCTTCAATTTTAGGGAGGCCTTCTTCTCCTGGTGGCCCCTGAACGCTCCTGGCAACTCTCACTGACAGAGAGCTCTGCTTCCCCAAGTGTTCCAACCAAAGTCTCAGAACTGAGCCTCCTTGGCCTGCTCTGGGTGACCTGCTCTTCTCCGAACCAATCACTGTGGCCAGGAGAAGGGACCGCTCTGATTAACTAGACCAGAGTCGGGTGCCCTCCCTGCTCTTGAGGGAGTTAGGGAGCCCCACTCAAACCCCAAGAGCCGGGAGGGAGAGAGGAGCCATCCCCCAGATGACTCCAGAGGGGAGAGGGGGATGGCAGGAAGGCAGAGACACAAGGTGGCCGTTTAACTCCTTTCACACTGGAGATCCTGCTCTAGAGATTACGGAAAGAAAAGAAAAAAAAATCCAAAAACACTTTCTTGGGTATGTTGGAGTGTGAGCCTAGCAAAGGTTGAGACCTTCAGTAATTTCTGGCAAGTTCTTAGTGGTGTTCTATTTCCTGTCTGTGCTGTGAGCATCCTCTTTACTGCTTACATGAGGAAAGATGGGTGGAGGCTTGTCATGGGCAGTGGAGTGGGGCCCAGTATGGGGACTGTGCTGGCCAGGTCACCTCTGCATGGGAGGACAGCCACTGCTGTGGGCCGAACCCTCTGGCAGTCCGTGGGCAAGTGGGGGTGATGAGAGAAGGGGTCCAGCACTGATCAGACCCCCCGAACACACCAGGCACCATTTGCTTCCTTTCCTCTGGGATCCTAGCTAATCCTCCAGGCAGCTTGTGAGGGCAGGTGATATATATCACTCTTTACAGACAGGGGGACTGAGGCATGAAGAAAAGCCATCGCTTGCTGGAGGTCAAACCTGTCAGCTGAGTAGGGAAAAGGCCAGGTTTGGGGATCACATGGACCTGGGATCCACTTCCACCCCTCCTTGGCAAGTTACCTCACCTCTCTGAGACGAACTTTCCACATCTTACAGCGAAGCTGCCGACAGCCCCTTCCTCATTGGGTGGCTGTGGGGTTCAGTGACGTGGGGAGTGAAGGCGCGGGTGAGGCCTGCTGTGGGCAGTCTCCTAATGCAGCAGCCATTTCCCCGCTAGGCTGGCAGCTTGCTAAGGGTGGAGGGGGGTCTGGTGTGTTCAGCTGTTAACCCAGCTCTGGCTGCGTGGAGGTGGGTGAGGAAACATCCCTGGAACGAAGGGAGGGAGGCAGATGAATAGGTAAATGACTCTTCATTTGAATGGATGGAGGAACCCAGCCAGTAGGTGGCCCAGGTTTGGACTGAAATCAGGTAACCTTCTCATAGGGAGGAGAGGAAGGGTCCCCTCAAGTTATTTTGTGGCTGTCAAAAGACTTAGGGTCCTGGGACCGGCCCACTGGCATAGTGGTTAAGTTTGTGCGCTCCGCTTCGGCAGCCCAGGGTCTGCAGGTTCGGATCCCAGGCACAAACCTGGCACTGATTGTCAAGCCATGCTGTGACGGCATCCCATATAAAACAGAGGAAGATTGGCACAGATGTTAGCTCAGGGCCAATCTTTCTCACAAAAAAAATAAAAATATCAAGACTTGGCGTCCTGAGTAGAAGCTGCTGAGGGACTGGAGGCTGGTCCTTCCTGGGAAAACACAAGGAGAAACAGGTGTTACCTCAGGATCAGTCCCTCTTCATGCTGCCCACAACGGGTCCCCTTGGCTTCCTGCCAGGACATGCCCATGGAGGCTGGTCCTGCCTCTCTGGCCAAAGCCTGGGCCTGGCAGTGGGACAAGGGGCGTCATGAGAGGCAGGCATGTGGCCACCGCCACACTGAGGACCTCCAGAGAGTCTAAACTTTGTTGTTGTTGCATTTTGTTTTTTCTTTTAACTATCATTGTCACTTTTCTTTATGTTTATGAAAAATTGCTAATGCAGAGAGAATGGAGTAGTGAACGCCTGTGATTACTCCACAGCCAGTCGTGTTTCATCATCCATCGGCCCTCACACGCGGTCTCTCCGTCACGTATTATATGGAAAAATGGAAGTCAGTTACAAACATCCCATTTGGTCGCTAAATATTTTAATGTGTTCTCAATGACAGAAACTTCTGCAAACAAAAGCATAACAGCAATGCTATCGTTACTCCTGAAATAAAATTCACATCTCAAATCCCTTAGTATCTCAAATTTCTAGTTTTCTCATATATGTCACAATTTCTTCAGTTTATTTATTTGAATCAGAATTCAGATAAGGTCTATACCTTGTAATTGGTTAATAAGTCTCCTAAAAATATTTTTTCCTGAGTCAAGTTTATTGGGGTATAATTTACGTAATATAAAATTTATCTTCTTTAAAGGTATAGTTTGATGAGTTTGACAAAAGTGTACGGTCCTGTAACCACCACCTAGTCGAGATGCAGGATGTTTTTATCATTCCAGAAAGTCCCCTCCTGCACCCATGTGGTCCACCACCCCGCCCCCCAGCCCCTGGACACCACTGATCTGTTCTCTGTCACTGTCATTTGCCGTTTCCAGAGTGTCATGTAAATGGCATCGTTCTGTGTGTAGGCTTGTGTGTCTGTCTGCCTTCTTTCCCGTTGTCTGATGCTTCCGAGGTTCCCCCTTGTTCAGCATTGTCATCGATCAGTGTTTCCTTTGTTGTTACTGCCCTTCAGCATCCATTGCTTGGTTGTGGCACAATTTGTCCATTTATCGCTTAATGGGCATCTGGGTTGAGTCACTTTTAATCCGTAGGTTTCTCTTTCCATTTCTTTTTTTCCCCTTTCAATGTATTTGTGGAAGAAACCAATTCATTGGTTTTATGGGGTCTCCCGCGTTCTGGATGTTGACAGTCGGTCCCCCGTGGTATAGTTTACCGTGTTCCTCTGTCTTCTGGATTTCTTGTGCTTAGGTCTAAAGGCTCACTCTGATCCTGGTTTGCCTGTTTCATAGATGGTGGTGTGGGTTTCCCTCAGGACACTTAAATGACAGGCTGCCTCTTTTTAAGATCTTAGCCACCACGGATAGACAATGCCTAGAGCCGTTAATTCATCAGTTATGAAACAGTGACTCTTCCTTCCACCATTCCTTCATTTATCATCTGTTACTTGATCCTTCAGTGGTACACAGATAAAATTTTGAGCATTTTTCAAAGACAAATTCAAGCTAAAAACTCAGCCACCCCACCAGGAAACTCACTGATCCACACTGAAGTGTCAGTGCATTAACAGGAAACGTGTTGAGTTCCCCGCCTTCTCAGAAACTGCCCCTGATGGTGTTCTCTCCCTCTTAGAATTCCAGCGCTGACCATAGAGTCCGACTGGACCTGGGCCTCTGGGACAAATTCAGCGAACTGGCCACCAAGTGCATTATTAAGATCGTGGAGTTTGCTAAGCGTCTGCCGGGCTTCACTGGCCTGACCATCGCAGACCAAATCACCCTGCTGAAGGCCGCCTGCCTGGACATCCTGGTAAGTGCCCTTCTGAACTCTCAGTCAGGGGCTTGGGGTGGGGACAAGGGGACTGAGATGCTTGAAGACCTCCAGAGGCTTCGGTTCCACCAGCCTCTTGTCCTGCTGTTTCTGCTGCACCCCGGGTCCCATCTTCCCCGCCTGAATCTTAGTTTGATTGCCCAAGACTCAGAGAACCTTCCTACCCTCTCTACCCAGTATGGGAACCCCCTCTACATGACCTTGGGGGAGGGCCCAGCCAGTGTCTGTCACAGGCCTTCGGTGATGGCTTGCTGACCCCTAACCCCTTCTGTGGGCCAGCGCTGTAGGACTTTAAAAGGCCGTCAGGATTCTCCAGGCTAAACCGACTGGAGGTGGCACAGAGCACCCTGCTCTACCCGCTGACTTCACACCACCTCCATCAGTGGCCCTGGGAGAATCCCTTCCTTCTGTGGACCTCAGTTTCCCAAACTGTGCAAAAGGGAATCTGTGATGCCCCTCTGCTCCCTCCTATTCTCACACTGTGTCTTCTACAGCCCTAAAGAGGGTAGGACACTGTCACACCTTGTCCTTGGAGGGTCTCTGCTGGCTAGACATCCACCTACTCTCTCCCTATTGAGGCTTCAGGGATGGTGTGATCAATCCTGAGTGGGACCGTTTCCTCAGGCAGAGAAGCAGCTCCTGTTAGAGGCAGCAGGGATGTGTCCTGCCTGGGGGTGTGTATGCTGATAGTCCTCTGGTGGCAGTGGGAGGGAAGGCTGTCCCCCGGGCCTGCATCAGAAAATAGGGAAAGTAGGGGCCAGCCCAGTGGCACAGCAGTTAAGTTCACACATTCCGCCCCAGGGTTTGCCAGTTCAGATCCCGGCTGCGGACCTGTGCACCGCTTGTCAAGCCATGCTGTGGCAGGCGTCCCACATATAAAGTAGAGGAAGATAGGCATGGATGTTAGCTTAGGGCCAGTCTTCCTCAGCAAAAAGAGGAGGATTGGCAGCAGATGTTAGCTCAAGGCTAATCTTCATGAAAAAAAAAAGGAAAAGAAAATAGGGAAAGTAAAGTTAGCTGTTGAGGTTATTTAAAAGCATAGATTTTTCTTTTTATTACACCCTTCATGGCTTTGGGTATAAACCATTGTGCAAAGCAAATACAGTTGCTCAGTATAATTAAACACACACACACACACGCAATCCTGCCCCAGAGGAGAGAGGACTCTGGACAGGGGAGTTGTGCAAGAAGCTTGAATGTCTGTGTGTCTTTCCATTTGCTGGTTGGATCTTAGCAGGAGTGGTCATAGTTACTCAGTAACCGCCAGGCGCGAGGCATCCTGAGAGCATTTATGGTATTTTTTCTTCTCCTAAAATCACAGGGTCAGGGATGAACCTAGGAACATTCAGAAAAACTGAAGCCCAGAATAGCATAGCCTGTCACACACCTGCACCCTGCAGAGTCTCCAGCCTCAGCTCTTTAGAGCCTCACACAACTCTGTGAGCCTGGGGGTGGGAATTCAACCCTCGAGATAAGGAGCTGGAGGCTTGAGGGGTCACCCAGTGCTGGGGCCGAAACTCCAGACCCAAATCTCTCAACTCCAAAGCTGTGAGAGGCGGTGCAGACATGAGAGGATTAGAAGCATAGACGGGGCTGGTGTTAGAGGTGTGGGCCACAGGGAGAGCCAGGCAGACCACCGGAGATTGATAGAAGCAACTTGGGCAAATCAATCGTGATGTTAATAATGAGCTGGTAGGATATTGAACAGCAAAGCCCAAGCTTTTTAATGCTTTCCTCACCAGTGCGTCAAGTGTGGTGCTCCACAGAATTTCACCTAAGCCTCACAAAACCCCCCAGGATGTTAGTAGAGAGTGGAGTTACCGCCACATGATGACAGGGGCCCCAAAGGCCTAGAGTGGCTGAGTGATGTTTGAGGCAAGTCAGTGTCTTCTCCAGGGGATGCTGTGGAATTCTGGCTCCTCTGCATCATGCAGCCACCCAGCAGGGCCCAGAGCTTTCCCGATGATTGGGCTCTGACTTTGTCCCTCTGCTTGTTTCTTGGTCCTCCTTTTGTTGAGCTGCCAGGTTGTGACAGTTTGTGATTCCCTCTGCTCCAGCCCTTTGAGAAAGATGGAGTGAGATGCTTTGAGATCATCCAGGAAAGCATCCTATTTCCATAACACCACATGCTCACTGATCAGGGGGCTAGATCCCCCTTCATCCCCTGTTCAACTCCCAGCAGCCCTCTTCCCACGTCTCAGATTTACACTGAGCCCCACAGCACTCCGGTTTGCCTGTGGATCTGAGAATCAGTCCTGAGCCCCTTGGTAGAGTCGGCCAGAGCAGGAAACAATTTCTGTGACCTTAGTCAAGCTATTGAACCTCTCTGAGCCTCCGTTTGCCTATCCATAAAATAGGAATACAAATCAAGAAGGCATTAACTAAGGTAATTCCATTGTTGTTAGTGCAGTCAAATGGATTCTGACCTCTGGCGGCCCTGTGTACAGCAGAGTGGAACCCTGCCTGGTCTTTTTGCACCACCCTCCTGCCTTCCAGCACTGTATCAGACAATGCTCCACTGCTATTCATAGGGTTTTCAAGGCCAATTTTTCGGAAGTGCGTGGCCAGGTCCTTCTTCCTAGTCTGTTGTAGTCTGGAAGCTCCACTGACCTGTCCACTATGGGTGACCCTGCTGGTATTTGAGAGACCACTGGCATAGCTTTCAACATCGCAGCAACACGCAGCTGCCACAGTATGACAAGTGACAGATAGGTGGTGTGGTTCCCTGACTGGGAAACGAACCCAGGCAATGGCAGCGAATCCTAACCACGAGGCCACCAGGGCTGGCTAGGTAATTCCTCCATGGGCTTACACACAGAGCGTGTGGTAGGTGCTCAGTCAGTGATGGTGAAGGTGGGGACAAAGCTGCCACAAGCACCTGGGGGCAATCCTAGCCTCTGTGGCAGGAGTCAGGAAACTTTCACCTCTCATTCCTGGCCTCATGGGGGTGAGGGGTTGGGCTGGGGTGCAACAGGCAGAGGAGAGAAAGCCCGAGCAGGGGAAGGGCAGAGACCTCTAGTCATATGAGATGAAGCAAAAGGAATACTTCTGCGGCCCCAGACAAGAGCTCCTTTCCAGGAATTTGTAGCAAAGGCAGTCAATCACAAGATCCTGAAAAATGCACAAGTTCCAAGAGCATCTTTTGGATGAGACTGTCGACAGGCTGAGCTGTTTGGAAGAATCTTCTTATCTAAGCCATTGATGTAAGGAGAGAGTGAGACAGAGAGACCAGAAGATGGACAGACGGACGCGGACTGCGGTTTTTCTCAGCCCCTAGGAAGGAAAGTCAAGGTTGTCCCAAGAGTCATCAGCCCCGACCTAGTGCCGCCCATTCATGGCCCCCAGCGCATTATGTAGTGGGTAGTCTCCTCACTAGCTGGGCCATGTGCTCTCGCTGCAGGGCCGCTGGCTGGGGCTGGTGACGTGGTGGGAACACAGCGTCCATGCAGGATGGGCTGCCCAGGCTCGAGGTGGCTGTGGGGGGAGTTACTTTACGATCACAAGGGAGGAGGTAGATAATGAACCAGCAAATGGATTAGGCAACATCTTAAGTGCCACAAAGACAAACAGAAGCAAAAGCAAGGGACAGAGCTGGCGGAGGTGCAGGGGTCCCTGTCTGTAGCGTGGATAGGGAAGCAGGTGACCTTTGCAGAGACCTGAAGGAAGGCAAGCAAAGATCAGGAACCAGGAAATGTCAGAGAGGTGTGCAAGTAGGAGGAGAGTGGAGTTCAAAGGCCACGGGGCAAGGGGGGCCCTGGCAGTTGAGGAACAGTGCAAGTGAGTGTACCTGGAAGGGAAGGAGTGAGGGGAGCAGGGGGCAGGAGGGCCAGATACCAGAGGAAGTGGGCTTGCGATGGCACATGGGTTTCCAGTCTCGGTGTCGTGAGGAGTCATGGGTTCTGACCACAGGGCAGCCGTGGGCTGGCTATTGTTTAAATGTCTACTCTGTCTAGTCACATGGGATGAATAGATACCGGTTGAAGAGGGAAATCCCACATTTAAGTACTAGTGCGTGCCAGACACGGGATACGGTGGTGGCAAGGGGCGATGAGGCCTCGCCCTCTGGGAACCAGCAGGCTAGCCCTTCCACCCGCCTGGGCCTGCCCCCGGTTTCACCACAGCGCTTGTCTCCTACCCCCGCCCCAGCATGGCTCCACATCCATCCTGCTCCCCTTCTCGCTGCCCCGGCTGTTAATAGTGGTTGTAAACATGGGCTCTGAAGCCAGCTTGCCTGTCTTCAAAATCTGGCTCTGCCGTTTACTTGCTGTGTGACCTTAGGAAAACTACTTCCCCCTGCTGAGCCTCAGTTTCTTCATCCTGAAAATGAAGGTGATAGGAGAAGCTTCCTTTCAGGGTCTGGAGAGAATGAAATGAGCAGTACAGGGCTTGGAACAGAATGGAATGTTGTAGGCCTTGGTCCTCTTACATATTATTATTGTTACTGTTAAACCTCACTCCACCCTCCAGGGGATTCTCTTATTATTCACGTTTTGCAGATGAGGCAGCTGAGGCCCAAGTGGAAGCCAAAGGCCCACAGGTCTCCCCCGAGAGGAGGTTCCTGTTATCTGGAATACCCTCCCTTCCTCCATGCCCCCCTTTCCTCCTGGTCAACTAGTCATCTCAGCTTAAATGCCCCCTCCTCAGAAAAGTCTTTCCTGACTGGCCACTCAATTCTTACCCTCTGTCCCCACTGGTCTGTCTCATTGCTCTTAACACATGTTGTAATTGGAAATGTGTTTACCAGTGCCTTCTGCACTGGACTGTCGGCTCCAGTGGGGTTGGTCATGGTGGCTGAGATCCAGGCACCAAAGAGACAGTCAACGAATATTTATGAATGAATGATGGGTGGATGGATGAGCAAATGAATTAATGATTAAAATTGGGATTCTAGAACATGTGCTACATTCTGAGTGTTGCATCTGAGCAAGCTTCAAGTGGGAGGTGGCACCCACAGGGCTTCCCGGGGCCCTGCCACTTGCTGCCACTTGCAGCACCTTGCTTCTGGTGATGCAAAAGGGACTGCCTCATGTGACTTCAAAACATGATTTGGGGTCTTGGGGACCATGAAGCTCTACAGGCACAGAGGGCCCTTCCCACAGGAGCCTGTGCCTGCCCCCTTCCAGGGACCCAGTAGAGGACTAGCCCCCAGCCTGGAGAGGAGCGAGTTTGGGCCTTCCAGCCCCACAGCCTGAGTTCAGGCCTCAGCATCGCTTCTGGCCATCTGTGCCATCAGGACGACGTCCTGCGACTCTCCGAGTCTCAGCTTACTCCTCCGTGGGTGTGGAGCCATCAGCCGAGCAGTCCCCGAAGTCACTGTGAGGCAGGCAGTGTAGTAGCTGAGAGAGTGGGCTCTGGAGCCAGACTCCCCGGGTTCAAATCCCAGCCCTGCCTTTAGGAGCTGTATGAACTTAGGGAAGCTCTGAGACCTCTCTGAGCCTCAGTTATCTCATCAGTGACATGGGTGTATCAGTAGCTCTTCCCTAATAAGGTTGTTGGGAGAATTAATTGAGTTAATGCATGTGAAACATTTAGCATGGTCCCCGACACATAGTAAGGGTGCCTTTAAATTAGCATCATCGTCTCGTCATCATCAGTACTGGGAAAGCCCAGATTGTCTTTGTGATCTGTTTAGTACTGAGCTGCTATATGTATGTATGCACATACACACACACAAACACCCACACACACGTATGCACACACACACACATGCTATCTGGAGCTGGTCTGTTCAATACAGTAGCCCCGGCCATCAGTGGCTGTTGAGCACCTGAAGTCTGGCTGGACTGAGATGCTGTAATTGTAAAATAAATTGTAAAATAAACAGTCGATTTCAAAGACTTAGTATTTAAAAATGTAAAGTATCTCCTTAATGATATTTTTTGTATTACACATTGAAATGAAAATGTTTTGGATGTTAGGTTAAGTAGAATGTATTATTAAATTAAGCCCACATATTTCTCTTCACATTTTAAAGTAATGGCTCCTTGAGTGCTGGTCTAGGAAGCAGTAACAGGAAGAGAAGGACAAGAAGAGAAGGTGGAAGTGATGGTGTGTGACTTTGGAGACTAAAGGCATCGTGGCCTCCTCCTCGTTTGCTCTCTTCAGCCTCTTGTTTTGAGGGAAGCTGGTTGACATGTCGTGAAAGGCGGGCTGGTGGCAGGTCCACTGGGGAAAACATTCTGTTCCCATGAGCGCATCGCAGTGGGTCCTGTGTACTGCCGGGGAGGATGGCGCGAAGCTCTGGCTGCATTATGTTATGATTATCACTGCTTCAGCATTCCCACGAGCACTGGAGGAGAAACAGTCAAATCACATCAGGATCTGCCCACAAGTTGCCAAATACAATTAGTGCAGAGACTGGGATGGGTGAGCAATTTGAGCTTTCTCCTTTGCCTAAAAACTTAGAAATGCCTGAATGCCCCCCTCAGGGGGTTACGAGGTGGGAGAAATTCTGATGATAGAATCCAGTTCATTACTAAATGAACAAATATTTGTTAGCCACTTCTTGTGTGATCAACACTGCCCTAGGTGCTAAAGAAACAGCAGGGAACAACACAGATAAAGAGCAGTCTCCTTCTAGAAGCTCATCTTCTAGAGGAGTGATGGGTCAGTAAGCTCAGAGAGTGACAGTGCTATGGAGAAAATAAAGCCGAGTGATGGATCATACTGTGGAATACTACACAGCAATGAAAAAGAACTACTGCTACATGCACCACCATGGGGAAGCTCACAGACATGCTATGGGGTGAATAAAAACCAGGCACATAATAGAATATACTGTGTGGTTACATTTATCTAAAGTTCAAGAATAGGCAAAACTAAGCTATAGGAATAGAGATGAAAATAGTGGTTGCTTTGGGGAGGAAGTCTGATCAAGAAGGGGCCAAGGGAGCCTGCAGGTGCTAGAACTGTTTGCATCTTGATCTAGGTGGTGGCTACACAGGTGTCTACTTAGGGAAATACATTCAGCTGTACACTTGATAGGAGCGTACAGCTCGAGGCAAGTGTGTTGTATTATCTACTGCTGCCTAACAAGTTGCCGCAGAACGTAGCAGCTTAAAACAATAAGTGTTATTGTCTCCCGTGGTCCCTCGGGGTCGGGAACTGACTGAGCTGGGTGCTGCTGCCTCAGTGTCTCTCCTGAGGTTGCAGTCAAGACGTTGGCCGGGGCTGCACCATCTGAAGGCTGACAGGGGCTGGAGGGCTGCTTGCAAGGTGGCTCCTCACATTTGCCTGGAAGGTGGTGCTGGTTGCTGACAGGAGGGCACAGTTCCTTGCCATGTGGACTTCTCCATGGGGCTGCTTGCACGTCCTCATGACCTGTCACCCGGCTTCTCTGGAAACAAGAGACTGAAGAGAGCAAACAGAGGAGGCGGCCACGACGCCCTTTATGACCTAGTCTCCGAAGTCACACACCATTTCTTCCACCGTATTCCACCATTAGAATCAAGTCACTAGGTCCGGCCCACGCTCGAGGGGAGGAGAATGAAGCTTCATTCCTTAAAGGCAGTAGAAGCAAAGAATTCGTGGGCATGTTTTTAAACCACCACACATTATATCTTAATTTTGAAGTAATTTTTTTTCATATTTCAAGAAAGTAAGATGATGTGATAGAAAATAATGGGTTTTAGGCAGTGTGCTCACTGTGGTTTTGGGGGAGGTAACATTTGAGCCAAGCTCTGAACAGGAAGAATCAGCCGCATGAAGAGCAGGGGAAAGCATCGAAGGCAGAAGGAACAGCAAGTGCAAATGCTTTGCTGTGACGAGTTGCTGGAGATTCAGAGAGAAGACCTGTATCGCCAGAAGGTGATGGACGAGAGCAAGGGAGGGGCAGTTGAAGGTGGCGGGCTAGGTGGAGGCCGTGGAGGCTGCAGGAAGCAGTGTGGATTTCATGAATCTGAAGATGACTAGAAGCCATTTGGAGGGATTTTTGCAAGCGAGAGATCTCCTCTGATGAACATTTTGAGCAGCGTGCTCTGGATGCAGGAGTGCGAGTGGGAATAAGGGACGGGTTCCGAGGCCCTCACTGGAGGAAAGGCAGCGTTGGCTTGGATTAGGCGGTCATAGGGACAAGTGGACAAGTCTCTGGCTCTGCCTCTGGGATCTCATGTGCTTAGATCTTTCCAGGGTTCCAGCCTCAGGCGATCTGCTCCCAGGTCACCCAGGACACAGTGGAAAGATACCCAGTTGTCCTTGCAGAGAGAGAGATCTTTCCTGCCCTGCAGAAGATCAGCTTCGCCCATCAGCAGAGCTCTGTGTCATCCCACAGGGCCCTCCTTCGGTGGGTCAGTCTTGCCTGGGCTATTTTTACCCATCTCATGGGACCTGCATGCTCCTCTTCCCAGATAAAATGCCCTCCTTTCAAACAAAGGGTGTTTTAATCCTGGAGAAGCTCTTGATGGTTGCCACTGGCATTTGACTTTAGTGTGACAAAATGAAATCCCTATGTTTTTCGAGAGAGACAGGCCTGGCCAGAAGCCATGAGGAGGACGCTGCTGCCTGCTGGGCCCGCTGGGGCAGGGGTGGGTGCGGAGGCCCCCCTGATGAAAGAAGACATTGACCATTCTTCCATCCGAGGCCACGCACCTTTCTCTCTGGACGGCCCATTTGTACTTGCTTTTGGTTTTGAACTTTCTGGAGAGAGAGGCAGCAGGATATAGTCTAAATGCTTCATCAGAATCCAAAAATTTTCCAGCTTTTTTTAAAAAATGGGTATTACTGGGGCTGGCCCCGTGGCCGAGTGGTTAAGTTCGCGCGCTCCGCTGCAGGCGGCCCAGTGTTTCGTTAGTTCGAATCCTGGGCGCGGACATGGCACTGCTCGTCAGACCACGCTGAGGCAGCGTCCCACATGCCACAACTAGAAGAACCCACAACGAAGAATACACAGCTGTGTACCGGGGGGCTTTGGGGAGAAAAAGGAAAAAAATAAAAATCTTTATAAAAAAAAAAAAAAAAAAAAAAAAATGGGTATTACTTTTGTTTTGGTTTTTTTTGTGGGTTTTTTTTTTTTCCTGAGGAAGATTCGCCTGAGCTCACATCTGTGCCAGTATTCCTCTATTTTGTATATGGGATGCCACCACAGGATGGCTTGATGAGTGGTGTGTAGGTCTACACCCAGGATATGAATCCATGAACCCCAGGCTGCTGAAGTGGAGCACATGAGCTTAACCACTACACCACCAGGCCACCCCCAAAATTTTTCTGTTTTTGAGGAGGAACACCCTTCAGGATAGGATAGTTCAAAAGCGACGTTTGTACACTGTAGTTTGGACTAGAATTTTTTTTTTTTTAAAGATTGGCACCTGAGCTAACAACTGTTGCCAATCTTTTTTTTTTTCTTCTCCCCAAAACCTCCCAGTACATAGTTGTATGTTCTAGTTGTGAGTGCCCCTGGTTGTGCTACGTGGGATGCCACCTCAGCATGGCTTGATGAGCGGTGCCATGTCCACGCCCAGGATCCGAAATGGTGAAACCCCAGGCCACCAAGTGGAGCACGTGAACTTAACCACTCAGCCTTGGGGCCGGCCCCTGGACTTGAATTTCTAAGTAAGCTGTTGACAGCTTGCAAACGCCTAAATCCTGGCCTTCTAGTCCTTTCCAACAAATCCCCAGTTCCTTTCATTCTTGCAGAGATGGATCTTGTGAATTCATATCTTGGCAGCGCACTCAGGCTGCAAAGACTGACTTAGTACCTATTTGACTCCAAACTGGAAATGCATCTGGAGAATTCGAGCCCATAAATATTGAGCACACTGACTTTGCCCATCCCCTGATGACTCCCTGCGTAGGCGGCACTTCCTCGTGTTTCTCCAGGTGGTTGAGGAACATTGCACCGGGACCAGGAGTCCCGTGTTCTGCCCAGACAGCGTTACTTGTGTGGTCTTGGGCGCCGCACTTCACCTCCCAGGGCTTTCAGGGGGACTAAGGCTTACACCCCATGACCTCTGGGTTCCTCTGTTGTTCTGACTTTGGGAATGGCTTCATATCGCATCAGCTACCAAGATGAACGGTAACAGGCCAGCCAAGCAGGGGCTCAGAGGAAATGGCCGGGCTCAGAGAGGTCCCTGGGCAAATATCTGAGAGGTGAAAATACCCACCCATCCAATGAAGAGGAATCTTTGTGATGTCTTGCTAACCACTCGCATTCATCATCGGGTGCTTTCCGGCTCACCGTGCCACTTGATCATGCAAGGAACATTAAAAATTTGAGGATGTGCCCTGATTTAGATCATGCCCCTGCCCGTATGAGGTAAGGTTTGTAGAGTTTCCTGTTTCCAGACCATAGGCTGTGTGCTCCTGAATACCAGGTGGGTCACAAGGCACCTAGCCCAGGAGACAAGTGAGGCTGATGTCGAAATCAGCACTGGGCCCGAGGTCATCCTGCCTCAGAGAGGCGTCTGGGATCGGATGGTGGCCTGAAGAGGAATGAGGTGGCTGTGGAGCAGAGGTTAAGAGCACAGGTTCAGAGACAGCCTGAAGCAAATCATGCCACCTAGTAGTTACGTGACCTGGAACAAGCTATTTGAGTTTGTTTCCCATCTGTAAAATAGGGTAACCTTAGTACCTAACTCATGGGTTGATACAAAAATTAAGCCAAATATTAGAACACCTAGCACGGTACTGGCATGTAGTCGGTGATCAATAAAAAATTAGCTGTTATTCTGTGCTGGAGGTGAGGTGTGCTATTACTCACGCTTCTCCTCCCAAAAGGTTTCTTCTAACCAAGACGATGTTGGAGGCAGACTATTTTTTTTTAGGAAGATTAGCCCTGAGCTAACCACTGCCAATCCTCCTCTTTTTGCTGAGGAAGACTGGCCCTGAGCTAACATCCATGTCCGTCTTCCTCTACTTTATATGTGGGACGCCTACCACAGCATGGCTTGCCACGCGGTGCCATATTCGCACCCGGGATCCGAACCAGCAAACCCTGGGCCACTGAAGTGGAACGTGCAAACTTAACCACTGTGCCACCGGGCCGGCCCCCAGGCTTTTTTTTTTTTATCAACAGGGATCCCACACCTTCATTCTACAGGGTATCCTAATGTTTTTGTCTAAATCCACAGTGGAGTCCAGAATGTTGGAGGAGGGCTGGCTTCCAGCTCACCGTCTTCTTAGAGATTCAGAGAACCCCAAAGCAAGGACACAAGAGCATGTGACCCTCCCATGCAATAGCCCCACGCCCGGTAAATGTGGTCCAGTGGATATGAGGCTCTCACAATCACACTGCCAATCAGATAGGACGGTCTTCCCCACGGGAAGTGTCCTCACCCCAAACCCCCAGCACTTCTTTGACAAGATGAAAGGTTTGACAGACGTTCTTGTGCTATGAGCCCTGGTGGACATATGGGGAGTGAGGAAGGGGCTGTATACGGGGAGTTCCCTTTTAGGTGGGAGTCCTATGCGTTTCTCAGAGGACCACCCTCCTCTGTACATGGCCATGAAGCAGGAACATGGTGATCACATCTGTCCTCCTCTAGGCTGACGTTAAGGTGCACATGCGTGGGAACCATACCCAGTCAAACTGAGCACCAGCATCTGGAAAAAGCTCTCTGCTCCCTCAGCCTGCTGGGCTCTTCACTTCTGTCCAGGCGGGATTAATTTCTCTCTCTGCTGCAAGCAGCTCTGAGGCTTTTTCAGAGGGAAACGTCAAGTGTAGACACCTGGTTGGCAGAGAGGCCCTTCGCGGTTGTTGGTGCAGAAATGTGGCTCTGGGTGGATCAGGGCTGGGAAGACATGGAGCTCCTACTAGCCGTTAGGATTGGTAGGGCAGTGGGAACGCGGGACGGTGTTGACTACATCCAGAAGCAAGGTATTTTGGAGTTTACCATGCTCTGAGCCAGGCCCAGAGCAGTGAGCAGGCGATTCTTTGGTAGCAAATGTCCCAGGGTGGCCAGCAGGGGTATCTATCAAGGCCATGTCAGGTGAGATTGGGAGATGGTGGCAGCGTGACCAGGCTTCTTGCCTATGGAAATCCCACCCATACTTCTGGGCTTAGTTGAAATGCTGCCTCTTCTCCATGAATCCGCCCTTGATTTCCTCCTGCTGGGTCTGAACCTGGCTTCTTCTGACACCCTAGTGCCTTGCTGGTTCCACTCCTGGGCCTTGTGTTATAGTTGTTTGTGGAACTGTGTGATCAGCATCGTGGAAGGGGGACCCTAACTTGGGTTTGAATCAGATTCAGCCACATTTTAACTGTGACATTGGGTTGGACACACGGCTTAACCTTTCTGAGCCTTCAGTCTCTCATCTGTAAAATAAGAGTAATATTCACTTTACCAAGTTGTTTGAAAAATTGAATGTAGGGCATGCATAACACTTGACATACACTAGACATCTAATAAATGGTAGATTTTTTTTTTGTAGACTGTAAGCTCTTAAATAAAAAAATAGGATCTTATTCATCTTTTTATCCCCAGCACCTGGCACAGTGCCTGGGACATAAGTAGGTACTCAGTAAATGTTTATTTGAGTCAAATGAATTACTTTTAGCACAAGCAGATACTTCTCACAATTTCCTGTGTCCTATTTATTATTCCCGAAATAACTTTAGCCTGTGTTTTGACTTCTGTCGCCTTTTAATGAAAGAGCTGGAGAAGACATTCAACATCCAAAATGGGGACAGGGTGCCCGATGCGATGCAAGAGCTCCTTGGAAATCTTCTGGTTATTTCCTGCCTAGATCTGATTGATGCTGTCAGGACAGGCTGGCTTTGATGATCCATCAAATATGGTTTTTTTTCTTCCAGATTCTTAGAATTTGCACCAGGTATACCCCAGAACAAGACACCATGACTTTTTCAGATGGCCTTACCCTAAATCGAACTCAGATGCACAATGCTGGATTTGGTCCTCTGACTGACCTTGTGTTCACCTTTGCCAACCAGCTCCTGCCTTTGGAAATGGATGACACAGAAACAGGCCTTCTCAGTGCCATCTGCTTAATCTGTGGAGGTACCAACTACCTAGAGAACCCTCATAAGATTCCATGAAGAACAACTTATACTTGTAATTTATGGGAAATTCCTCGTCTCCATTTTGGAGTTATTTTGCATGGAAAAAGACATGTGAATAAAGCCAGGCATGCATGCTTGGAGTTTGTTGCATTTTTCCATATTGTTATAAATTAAAGGTATTTGGGATCCATCTGCTCTGAAATACCAAAATGCTACATATCCAGTTGTCACAGGTATTTTTTTTAAGGTGGGATCAGGCTATTGTGAAATAAATTGCCTAGGGACGTTTTCATGGTTATCCAAGGGACTTGCTTGTGCTGTTTGCTAATTTGGTGGCTGGGAATACAAACTGTGTTGGCCCCCCTACAATCCTTGGACGACTGGGATAAAATATGGCTTTCTTCTTCGTAGTGATCCCTCCTGGCTCGAAGGAGGCTGAGTCATAAGTGGTTAAAAAGTAAAGGCTTTAATTAGGGGGTCAGTTTACCTTGCTTTTATAACTATCCGGCTCAAGCTTTGTTTTAATTCAGTTCAGTAGTGACACCTTCTGGTCATGAGAAGTAATTCTTTCCCTGGGACAAAAGCACCCAGCCATCAAGATGTGTTTTCAACCAAGAAGAGGGACAATTTTCAAGTACCACTGCTTAAAATAGTTGCATATATCTTCAAATTTGCATGTGATTGAAACATCGTATTAATAAAGTCAGAAGATAGTAGGAACAAGGAAACAAGGAAGAGGGGAAGTGGGCAGAAACCCTCTCTCCTGGAAAGTGCGTAACTGTCCTGATACTAATTGTTTAATACTTTATTCCTGGTATCTAGACCGCCAGGATCTTGAGGAACCAACAAAAGTAGATAAGCTACAAGAACCATTGCTGGAAGCACTAAAAATTTATATCAGAAAGAGACGACCCAGCAAGCCTCACATGTTTCCAAAGATCTTAATGAAAATCACAGATCTCCGCAGCATCAGCGCTAAAGGTAATTCTCTCGAGTCCACACTGTATTCATGAAGTGGACTTCGCTCCTTACCACGTTGTATTGCTCTGTTAAACCCTGTGTTTTAATTCAGGATGTTTGTAATAGCTGCCTTTTCATTGTTGTTGTTTTGGAATTCATTTCTCATTGAAATCAAAAGAAATTAAATAGTACTCAGCCTTAAAAAAAAAAAAGAAAAAGGAAAAGGAGAGCTCAAATCTTACCCTACTCAATGACCTTAATAGATTGAGAGCTTTAAAATTCATATGACTCAGTAATTAGAAAAACTGTTTTCAAGAGAATGTACTATATGACAGGCTTTTTAATTTTTGAGTTTTATACATTTCATTCCAGCTTTCCACACATGCTCTGGTTTATGTAAACTTGACTCGTTTTTCCTGAACATCCAAGCTTCAAGAACAATGAATAGTACTTAGGGTAATTGTTATCGGTTAAGTTTCTCTCTCAATGTAGCCATTGCTCTCTCGTGTATAGGCAGATTTACTTCTGCGCACTTCTAAGCAAAGGAATTCTTGCCTTCCTGAGAAGTATAAGTATTCTTTGCTTGGTGATTTTCAGTTTATGTGGCAACTCGAGCAATTACTGAAGTGCCTAGAGCCATATCACAGTTGAGGGTGAGTAGGGTTTTCTGTGTAGAGAGAAAACTCAGCAGCTCTCTCTGGTACCAAACGTGCTCTTGTTTGTCAAGCTCTTTGCCCATTAGCGTCCTCTGTCCCTGAAAACCTTGGCAAGCCAAGGAACAAACTCGAAATGTCAGGAAGTGCTTAGAAGCCAGTGAACTTGTTTGACGAGGAGTCTCAATTCTTGAGCTCCTTCTTAAGGGTTTCTTCAGTGTGACATTCCAAGTTCACCCCTAGCACGGCATTAAGAGTAGAAGCAAGCGGCAGATACCAGTGCTGACCTTTGTAATTATGATGTCTTTGACTTTAAAACAATAAGGCTGTTTAACTTAAGACAGTCATTCCCTATGTCTAGCTAGACCAGTGCTAGGAAATTTACTGTGATTATGGGCAAATAGTCTGTAATCTGCCTTATCCAATACAGTAGCCACCAGCCACCTGTGGCTCTCAGGCACGTGACATGTGGCTAATGCAGGTGAGGCACTGTTTTCCTAATTAAGTTTAACCAATTTAAATTTAAATCACCACATGTAGCACGTGGCTGCCGCCCCGGACAGCGTGGTGCACCAAGTTGATAATCACCGCACATTTATTACTCACGTCACCTCCTCCATCTGTGGTAACGGGGGTCCTTTAAACTGTCTCATTTGCAAGATATCATTTCTGATTTTTTATCAGAAACTTCTCTTTGTAAATTAAGTACATATATACTGATACTCTTTCCTGAAACTGACTGAGGCATGGAATTATCAAATTTAAACATGTCACCACATCTCTGCTGCTTTTCTATAGATATAATAAAAATATTTTAATGTTGTAAAATTAGGATAACCTCTAGAAGACACTGATAGCAGTTTTCACCCTTGTGAAAGTAGATGAAAGTTGACCCTTAGTTATTCAGCTTAACTCCTTATCTCTACTATATTTCTATTATCTCTCTTTAAAAGGTGCAGAACGTGTAATTACCTTGAAAATGGAAATTCCTGGATCAATGCCACCTCTCATTCAGGAAATGCTGGAAAATTCTGAAGGACATGAACCCTTGACCCCAAGTTCAAGTGGGAACACAGCAGAGCACAGTCCCAGCATCTCACCCAGTTCAGTGGAAAACAGCGGCGTCAGCCAGTCACCACTGGTGCAATGAGACGCTTTCCAGCTACTTCAGACATTCCCCAGTACCTTCAGTTCCAGGATTGAAAATGCAAGGAAAAAAACATTTTTACTGCTGCTTAGTTTTTGGACTGAAAATATATTAAAACTCAAGAAGGACCAAGAAATTTTCATATGTATCAATATATACTCCTCACTGTCTAACTTACCTAGAAATACGACTTTTTAAATTCTAAAAATCAGCCATTTCATGCAACCAGAAACTAGTTAAAAGCTTCTATTTTCCTCTTTGAACACTCAAGATTGCATGGCAAAGACCCAGTCAAAATGATTTACCCCTGGTTAAGTTTCTGAAGACTTTGTACATACAGAAGTATGGCTCTGTTCTTTCTATACTGTATGTTTGGTGCTTTCCTTTTGTCTTGCATACTCAAAATAACCAAGACATCAAGGTTATCAAACAGACTACTGTACAAGTCCAGCTAAGAAAGGTTCAAAAAGATAACTGTCTTGCTTTCACAGAATAATCAAGACATCAAGGTAAGGAAATGGGACTATTGTACAGTATGACAAGATAAAGCTAAAGATATTCTAATTTAGTTAGTATGGAAGCTTGTCCTTGCTCTTTTTGATGCTCTCAAACTGCATATTTTATTTCATGTTGCCCAGTAAAAGTTATACAAATTCACTGCACTAGCAGAAGAGAATTCTGTATCAGTGTAACTGCCAGTTCAGTTAATCAAATGTCATTTGTTCAATTGTTAATGTCACTTTAAATTAAAAGTGGTTTATTACTTGTTTAATGACATAACTACACAATTTTTAAAAAAAGATACATTTTTACAGTAATGATAGCCTCCAAGGCAGAAACACTTTTCAGTGTTAATAAGTTTTTGTTTACTTATTCACAAGCCATTAGGGAAATTTCATGGGATAATTAATTAGCAGGCTGGTCTACCACCTGTACCATGTAACTCTAGTGTCCTTCCCGATTCCTGCCTGAAATAGGGGGTCTTTTCCAGCCTTCTTGATGCCCAGGGGCTAACATGAACTCCCAAAGGCATGGGCAGAGAACCTGCGTCCTTTGACCTTGTTCAATCACTATGAAGCAGAGTGAAAGCTGTGGTAGAGTGGTTAACAGACACAAGTGTCAGTTTCTTAGTTCTCATTTAAGCACTAGTGGAATTTCTTTTTTTTTGATATATTAGCAAGTCTGTGATGTACTTTCACTGGCTCTGTTTGTACATTGAGATTGTTTAACAATGCTTTCTATGTTCATATACTGTTTACCTTTTTCCATGGAGTCTCCTGGCAAAGAATAAAATATATTTATTTTAAAGGTGTATGGGAGCTTTTACCACACTTTCATCTTCAGTAAAGAGACGAAGAACACAGTTCCATTTTTAATGTTTAAATTTCATTTCAAAAAGCAGGTCTGTAGTCTGCAACCATGACAATTAATTAAAATCTGTGCTAACGCACGGCAGTCTATAACAATTCTACAAGCCAATCAGACAGTACATGACATTTCAATGAGTAAAAAAGAGCATAAAACTGTATGTGTAAGAACAAAATGTTAAAAGGCCTACCACAATAATAAAAAACCATCAATTACATCATCACATTAAAATAAGCCAGATGTACAAAAGTCTGAGACAGAAAAGACAAAAGGACAACACAAGTTATCTGTTGAAAAATGTTTCTGTGCTCTTTGGGCACTTAATTAAACATTGCAAAATCAACATCTTCTTCTTCATCAGACTCCGCAAAATATTTTACTTCTTTCCTAGCCCGACCAGTCCGTGGCAGAGAAGGTGGCTCAGAAGTGAAGTCTGATGGGAAGATATCCACATCCGAATCCTGATCAAAAGATGTTTTCTTCGGTTTCTAGATGTTTAAAAAAAAAAAAAAAGATTTAAAACCCCAAAGTTAAAAGAAAAAAAAAAGACTAGTGTTAAAAAGAATTATTATTCCTTACACTTCTTCACTTATATTTGGGAAATATTACAAATAATGGTGCTTTTAAAATCAGAACTGTAATGCTAACTTAAGTGTAAGATCAGTTACCTAAGCATTTTCATGAAGGGAAAAACAAACAAGATTGTAATAATTTGCCACCTTGGTGAGCTTGCATTACTTATCACCATTACTTCCTTCCTTCTGAACTTATATAGTACACACTGTGTTTATAAAAATGCAGAGAAGAGTTACCAAGGTGGACCAGAGGTGTAGAAGAAGACCAGATGGAGGAGCTCAGTGTGGAGAGCAGCATAAAGCTAAAATCACCTATATTTGTACTTTTAA
Organism: Equus przewalskii; assembly: GCF_037783145.1. Lineage (NCBI taxonomy): Eukaryota > Metazoa > Chordata > Mammalia > Perissodactyla > Equidae > Equus > Equus przewalskii. The sequence goes on along the minus strand of NC_091845.1, from coordinate 59,087,819 downwards.
GTTTAATAGGAAGAAAGAAAAAAGGGGGATATTTGATGTTATTCATTTACCTAAAAGAGTATACTTCTGGAGAAGGGTCAGACTAATTGGGAAAATTAGCCACAATCAAAAGAATGCAAGTTAACAACAATAAAAAAAAATCAAATTAGCCCTGGTCAAATAAATCCAAATTAACAAGAAATAGCCTATATTTGGTCTGAAAAATATTATCTCAGACAGGTAGCATATAACTTCTACTGCTCATTGGATGAAATGGAATACTCTTAGGAAGGCTAGTTGATGCCACATTTTTATCCAAGAAATAGTCCTGATTATACGGATTTATACTTGGGTAATTCTTTAAGCATATACAAGGCCCCTATGGATAAGAGATGCTAGGTTTAAAGCCGTTACAAAACTGCACCTTAATAAGTGAACCATGCCAGTTACAGATGATCTTAGACAAAACTGTACATTAAAAAGATGCTCCTGATTACCTTGCTTGCTGGTTTGGATGTTTTCCTGCCAGGGTTATAATCACCTTCATTTTCAGAGCCAGATGCTTTCCTTTTCTTTGCCCCTCGGCCTTTACCTTAAAATGATACAAAGGGTATTTTCTCAAAGGATTAAGTGTAATTTAAAAAGATAAATGCCGAAACTTTATATTTTACTTCTTTGGCATGCCCCAGTCAGTAGTGCAATCCTAATCTTTTAATATGAATGATGTAGAAATGATTTGGCAGTATCACTCAGTTCTGGGGTTGACATGACTAATATTTCACAAATACACTTAAACTAGTTGGAAGGTCCTGGTGACAAATTTTAATGACCACACCCCTGATATATAAAAAAGAATTTGCATTTTGCACATGTGGTCCTTGGGCATGAAAAGAAAGTCTCTTAGAAGAGTGCTTTTTAAATTGTATGTGATGAAAAAAATTTTAGTTTCTCATTTGTCATAGAACAACACTTTTAAAAATACAATAAGTTACTAGAAAAGTAATACATACTTTCTTAACACAAATCATAAAGGTTTAAATGCTTACTCTAAATTTTACTTATCTCATCACACACTAGTAACAACCAATTGCAGATCCCAATTTAAGTAGCATAATCTTAGAATAAACCCCCCAGTATTAATCTGTCAAATCCACATTCCTTCTCAGCCCTAGCTAGAATCACCACATGCAGCCTAGTTTGCTTTCTTTTCATCTACCTAACCTCTTATTCTCATCATTGGAGGAGGAAGGGAAAAAGGTAATAGGTAAATGGTGATCAAATGTTCTCCATCCTACAGTGATGCCAGTGAAGGAGAAAATGAAACTAAATTGCAATTCTAAATTTTTAAAAATTCCTTAAGAGCTAATGACCAACTAGATTGTACTAGTAAGAAAAGATAGCCTAAATGATCTTGGGATGTCATATTTGATCAAATGAATCAATGAAATGGCACTTTTGAATAAAGGTTTCAAACCATGCACACCTTAAGTACTGAGCTCCCCACTCACTATGTTTCTTTTCCACCCCCCTATTCTTCTTTGTTTCTATGTAGGTCTGCATCTGCTCATTGCAACCACCAGTTTAAGAAATAAACACATCGATGATAATATCTGTCAGCTGGATAAAAGATTGAGCAGCTACCTTTAGAGAAAATCATGTATTACATTTTTTTTAAAGCATCTTTAAGGACTTTTGAGATTCTGGAGGCAAAGAAGGGGTGCCAGGGAGACGAACTGGTGCTGGTGCCCTTGTGGGGCCCTGAGTACACCTATTTCATTTCCTAGATGGGCAAAAAGCCCTGGTCTCACAGTCCTAGCTCCGCCTACTCCAATGAGTGTCACCCTTTAGTTAGTGAGGAGCCCTCATCTGCCTTTTCAATAATGACTTCCATGAGTCCACTGCAGGGGGTCTCTGAACCATTCTTAAGTGTGCAAGCTGCTTACCTAACCTCTTTGAGTCTGTTTCTTGATTTGTAAAACAAAGTGACTGGACTAAACTGCTGTATTTCCTGTGGACTCTTAATTCAGCACTGACTCTTAAACACACTGCTTATAGAGGAGTAGAGCAATTTAAAATAATACAGGTACCCAGTCTCTAAATTCAGTGAGTAGAAGAGACTAAATATTTTCCACATGGCATACATTAGAAGGTTATACTAAGATAATCCTCACCTTTTGGTGTCGTCGTCTTCTTTGGAATGCCAAATTCTGAATCTGAGTCAGAGTTTACAGTCTCTACTTTCTTCGCTTTGGGGGTTCTCTTGGGCTTAGGAGTTGTATCTGAAGATGGTTTTCCTATTAAGCAAATTTCCATTTCATAGATCAATGTAATATACTTACCAACAAACCAAGCTGAAATGAGTCCTATAACAACGGGATTTCTTACTGCGGATATGAAATTGAGTAGCCTTAAATAATAAAATGGTTTCTCTCAACTTGGTGCCAGTGCAAAGGCAAATAATTTCTCATAGATGACAAAATGCTTTTTATTTAATTATGTGTAATTTGCCTCTTGATAATTCAAGTGAGATATTTTAAACAAGGGCCATTAAAATGAATTAAGCAGTAACTTTTAAAAAGGAGTAGTAAAAATATAGTATAGTCATGACAAAAAAGTAACATATTTGACAAATTAATTATAACCCAAGTATAACCACGTTAAGTTCTAACTTTTAAATGTTTTGGAGGAAAAAAAAAAATTTATGGGACCATCAAACACCATGAATACAAACTGATTCACCTCCCCTCAAAAGCTGAAATCCAGACTTGGCATTTTTATGTGGAAAGAAATATTAAAATTCTAGATAAGTAAACAACAGACCCAAAGGCCTTTGTTTTGATGATTTTTGTTTTCAAAATAGACCTTGCTTTTCAGCTTTATTTACAATCTACGTGAAAATTGATAAACCAGTCTTTACTTGTGTGATTAGAAAAACTTGATTTGAACAAAAAAATGCATTGAATTAACTACAGACTTTTCTATTTAAATAAAACCCCACACTAATTCTATGGAAAATGTATTCCCAGTCCGAGTTGAGATGCTAGAGCTCAGGCCCCTCAGAACAGCAGGAGGAGCCCACGCTCTTAGGGCAGTGGCAGCCACAGATTTTGTGGCTTTCCTCCTAAGTCCTCATGACTAAATCGACCACAGAGCCACAGGGCAGCTCCTGGCAGGAGCATAAGCTGGACATGGCTGGGTGCTCTAGGGATCACCTTTTTGCTTCAGAAGGATTTCCAGGCTTGCAGTGGTAGGTGGCACTTTTAACTCTAATGGGCAAATGTAGGTCAGATATCTGAGTATTATGAGCTGCCTTTTTGCTATAAATTACTGGAGCTACAGAATTTACCTTGTATAATAATTTATGGAATTTGGAGTTAACATAGATGATCCCACAGAGGGACATGCAGCATCCTCTCCATGAAATGATATTTTTGTGGGAATTGTATTTTTGGAGGAGGCTAGAGGAAAGGTGAGGGCTTGCTGGGGCCCCTGAAATCACACCACACAGGCATCACCCACTCACCAAATAGGACAGGTTGTGGTATGCTACCCTTTTAGTTAATACTAAACTCTAACTCATTAGGTTAAAAGGTATGAATAGCTTGATGAGGGAAAGAGGTTGATAAGTTCAAAATTTTCAGGCTAGTTATAAGATTCTCATATGAAGATGATAAAAATAAAAGATGCTTACAAGGAAATTACAGTGACTGTCTCAGTTTGAGTTTCCCAGAGGCAGACCCCACCTGATCCCAAGACAAAGACTCAAGAACAAGTATTCATTTGGGAAGTGAAGGAAAGAGAGTATAAAGATGAGACAATGAAGTGAGGGCAACCAGTAATGGGTAAGGTACCAAGCCTGCCATCACTCTGGGAGCTTAATCCCATGAGGAATCTGAGAGCCAGTGGACAACACATATCCAAGAGTTAGCTAATCTGAGGGGCAAGACACTAAATATCTACAGACCAGCTTTCCTCAATCACTGCTAAAGGGTAGCTGCAGGTGGGGAAATGTTAACATTCCAGCATAGCAACAAAGTGTAAGTCTCAGGCAAAGAAACAGACATTGGTCAATATGCAATGTGTTGGCTAGAGAGGCTCCTGTAGCCAACCAATTTCTCACTATGGTCCTAGTGCCTTCAGAATAAGTAGGGACTTTTATTGTTCTGCTACATCTAATACATGTTTGTCTACAATGGTATTGTCTGTTGTGCATTTGTAAGGTCTTGAAGGAATGGTCCACACTGTTTGTTTATTTGCTGTTAAGTAGCAATTGTCTTTTAAACAAAAAGCACTAATACTGACCTCCTTCAAAAACACCAAGGTATGTACCTCAGTACTAGTAACAGACTCACGAGTCAACTCAAATCAACTTAGATTAGTGGACAATCTAAGGCTATACAAAAGAAAGAAGCTACATGACTCAGAAAGAAAAAGAGGTCTCCAACTGAACTTAGCAATCATCCCACATGAGGAGTTAAGGCATGACCTACATTGATAACACAATCAGGCTACTAGCAAGACAAAAATTTTAATCTACAATCTAACAACTACAGGAGAGCTTTACTAGAAAGCTATCTTTAGACATCAATGCATGGAATTACTTTATAACTACAACAGGTTTAAAATGAGGTCTTACAAAAATTTTAATAATGACCTCATGGTTAGAAAACAAGAAGGATTCTTATATACATTTATAAATATTTTCTAGTAAAGTCCTAGTGGAAATAATTTTAAACTATATTGTTTCCTTTAATGTCAGCATTCTCTATCTGACTTATGCAATGCTTAACAAAATCAAATATAAGTACATACCCTTTTTAGCAGCTACTGTTTTACTTGGAACTTTATCTGTTTGTTTCAGACCAAATGATGGTGAAAAAACAGAAGCAGAATCTTCTTCATTACTGTCAAATTTAGCTGAATCTAAAAATTACAAAGCTTTTTTCAGTAGAGAGATTCTATAAGAACCACTTAATAGTTAAACTTTGATTCTTTTTACTGATGATTTCTCTTTAGCTAGATAATTGATCTTGTAAGTTTCTATTTTGTGATCATATAACCCACAACATACAAACAACTCAAAATAAAAAATATATTTCAAAAATGTTAACTCTGTTGTAAAACAATATAGAAATGAATAGAGTAACAATTCTTAATAGTCCCAAATGCTAATCATTTAAAACATAACTGACCAATTCAAAAATAAATGCTGATTTATTTTAAAATATTAAAAGTTCTCACTGATTATTTTAGTATCTACACATCTAATGCTAGTAACTATTTCAGGAGTATCAGTAATAATGTTCAAATCTAAAAGAGTAGTAACTATTCATCTTTTTAAATCAATTTTACAGCATTGAAGATTAATCTTTTAAAAGTCATGCAGGCTTACCTTTTTACATTCAAATTAAATTAATCAATTCCTCCCTCCATTCCTCCCTCCCTCAAACCAAAAACAGGGACTCTTAAAATGGCTGCTTGGATGTAAGTGACAGTTTTATATAACTGTCCTGACATGCTGTCAAACATGCACATCTATCTATACAGACAGAACATGCACCAGCTCTATGTCTGTCTATATGTGTGTGTGTATTAAAAAAATGCAAGACCGTGAATCAGTTAAGTCTAACTAAATTGTTTTGACGTTAAAAATTCCACACACAAATATATAGGGGATAAAAAATATACACCCTGACTACATTTGCTTCTACAAAGGTTTTAGTCTTTCAGCTACCAGAGTCCAGTTAAAACATATCTGCCTGTTGGTACTCTTAGAATTTTAAAAAAACTGTAACGTATACATTCACATTCCATGAAAATCAAATTTAGACCTTCCAAAATTTCTCTTTCTATATTTTTTTCTCTCCTTAAAACACTACACCCACACTCCCCCACACACGCTCCATACATACACACAGGTTTTCATCTGCCTATCCACCTGAATGCTTCCGTAACACCTGTTTTGACCAATCAGTTGGGAATCACCTCAGGAAAAGTAAATAAACCTTATTACATTGAGGGAAATACAAAAAGAAAGTAAGCTTTCTACTCATAACAAAATACATAGCAATAATACAATAAGCAACCAATGAAGACTAAATGAGCATACCATCTTCTGACTTCTGAGAATATGAAGGAAATGAGAAGAGATTCCCAAAATCCTGAGTTTTTTTGTCATGCGAAGATTTTCTACCAGAAAGAAAAATTAAACACCACAAGATAATTTAAATATGTTTCCAACCTTGATAAAATGTATATAATATGTACTGCATGATTATAACTACAGAACAATATTTTAGTTGTCTCAATTGTTTCTCTTTGTTAAAGACAGGGCAAGCAAACTTTTATTCTCTCTCATGCACAAGTGTGCATACATACAGAGAGACAGACAAAACAATTATTTAACATAAGAGAATGGAAACTGGGTGAAGGTTTACAGTTACTCAAAATATCACTAAATTAAATTTTATGGTTGATAGAACCATTCCAAAATTTAACATCAGTAAATAACTGGCAAAAATCCAAGGAGAAAGTCAGAATCTCCATCAGAGTAGGCAATAATCCTATTTCTGATCCCTAGAGTGCATGTGGTAAAATACTTCCTTAAAAAATCTGAAATATGGGCTGGCCCAGTGGCGCAGCGGTTAAGTTCGCACGTTCTGCTTCTCCTTCTCGGCGGCCCAGGGTTCGCCGGTTCAGATCCCAGGTGCGGACATGGCACCGAATGGCACACCATGCTGTGGTAGGCGTCCCACATATAAAGTAGAGGAAGATGGGCAGGGATGTTAGCTCAGGGCCAGCCTTCCTCAGCAAAAAGAGGAGGACTGGCAGCAGATGTTAGCTCATGGCTAATCTTCCTCAAAAAAAAAAAAAAAAAAACCTGAAACAGTTCACAAAATTCACATCCTACATGTTAGTGTTCACAATCACCAGAGGCAAGAAAAATCAATCAAAGCCAAAGCTGGGGAAGAAAATTAAACCTCCCAATTCTAAAGATTTAGTAACTTTTCTCTGAACCAGGGGTTGTCAAACTATGTCCCATAGGCCTGCTGCCTACTTTTGTAAACAAAGTTACTGGAACACAGTTACACTCATTCATTTACATACTGTTTACAGCTGTCTTCTTGCTGGAATGCCAGCACTGAGTAGTTGCAACAGAGACCATACGGCCTGCAAAGCCTAAAATATTTACTATCAAGCACTTTATGGAAAAAAATTTGCCAACCATGCTCTAAACTATAGCAACAGTTACGTAAATAGCTGCAATATTTATTCCTTCATGAGGAGGACCTTACCTAGAAGGATAATTTCTTAGAGCTTACTATAACTAACTACACCATACAGCAGTTGCTGCATTACTTACTCTGGAATGGCTTTTGATTTGCCTGGTGAAAATGTATATTCATCTTTATCTAGGCCATCTGAAGGAACAAATTCATCTTCCCCATCATTTGTTATGGGAGATGCTTTAACTTTCAATTCCTCTAAGTCATTATTGTCGTCATCATCATCAGCATCCTCCTCCTCTTCTTCTGAGAAATCAAATGTGTATTTAGGCCTTTCAGCTAGGAGAAAAATAAAAGTGAAAGTTAAACTCCAATCTAGCTTTAGCCACATGAAATATTCTTACAAATAATGCATTTGAAAAATATTCCATCTATCTCTAGAAATACACAAAGGAAAAAAAAGAGACAAGCTTTTACAGAATAAAAGCCAACAACTTTGGCCTCAGTTATTTTGCTAGTGTTGACATCTATCTTGTACATCGCAGGAGGCTATAGGGTAATGCTGTATAGGTTAGGAGAGCATAAACTGATGAGATTAATTATTAGGATGTTGCTTGTCCAACTTAAATATTACTCAAAAACAGTGAGAAAAGTAGTCATTATGGTCACTGTAAAAGTGACTACTAATATAAGATTTCTGTTTTTGCAACTACAAAAGACAAATTTTACAGGTCTTTAGAAAATGCTAAATTTTCTCTTAACCTCTTGCATAAAAACTTCTGTCTTTTCTTCACAGTAGTTTTACTATGAAATAACAGCAAGTAACTTTTCAGATGAATGAGAAAAAATAGAGATAAGACCTCAATATATTAGCAAACCAATTATTTAATATAATGCACAAAAGGGGGAAAGGTATATTGGTAAATGCAATTAAGTTTTATTATAATCCCTAGCATATACTATGGAATAAAATTTAAAAATCATTTGGATGCTATATAATTTTACACTTCATTTTACCTATATAGAAAAGGGCTAAATACAATTTTGAAGCATTTAATTTAATTAATCAATTTTCACATAACTTAAGATATTCAAGTTAAAAACTCACCCATATTATACTACCTATGCACATTAGGAAAAGAAATTCAATCACTTGGTGATTAGAGAACCAAAGAATTTAAGGCCTGTCACATAGTTAAAAAAGTATCTCCCAGAGGTAAAACAACCATAATGTATCATTCATTTTACGTAAATTAGGACTTACCGAAATTTGAGAAGAATCTATAAAACAGGACATCAGTTTTTAATTATTTGAAGACTTCAAATTAATAAATATTCAGAAAGGATCAAATCACATGCTTAACAGCAGTATATAATAGCAAAATGGGATTCTGCAGCCTAAGTCTAGCACTGCAATTATCTAAATTATGCTTTGTGCGTGGAATCAGACTCCTAAAGTAGGGGGAAATTTTTCATGATACAAAGGATAGAAAACAAAACTACAAAGCACATCTATTGATCCATCACTGTTGGTATACTACCAAGGTACATTTTTTTACCAAACATCTTCAAACTATGGAGGGCATATAACCCAAATTTTATAATAAAAATCAGTAAGAAAACATGATTCACTTTAAAGAAATTTGTTTTATGTCCAACTTTGCTAGAAAGGATCATTCTGTAAAGCAATTTTTTTATCTTTGTGAACTGTAACTTCTGAAATACTAATGGTTTAGTACTTTAATAATACTGATAATACTAATAATGTATTCACATTATTTCACAAAGGAAATAATACTAATAACACCAATTTATATGAGTAATACTAACATGGTCAAACTATAGTATACAATAAAAGAAATATAAAATGTATCAGAATACCAGCAGCTCTCCTAAGCAAAGAATCTCTCGGAATAACCACAGGTTCTGTTTCCTCCAAGTCACTTTCTGACTTAGATTCATCATCTGACCAAGGATTCCGTTTCTTCACTTTCTTTGCGCTGGATTTACCAGATGATGTAGGTGTTTTTCTCACCCTGGTACCTAAAAACGAAAATAAAATATGTATCAATACTTATACAAATGTCATTAGGAAAAATAAAAGTTATAATGAAAAGTTCAGGGGCTGGCCCCGTGGCCGAGTGGTTAAGTTCGCGCGCTCCGCTGCAGGCGGCCCAGTGTTTCGTTGGTTCGAATCCTGGGCGCGGACATGGCACAGCTCATTAAACCACGCTGAGGCAGCATCCCACATACCACAACTAGAAGGACCCACAACGAAGAATATACAACTATGTACTGGAGGGGCTTTGGGGAGAAAAAGGGAAAAAAAAATCTTTAAAAAAAAAAAAGAAAAGAAAAGAAAAGTTCATTATAAAATAACAAATGTTCACTTCAACTAATAGAAAAAGAAAACAATCAAAACAACATAGTAATACCCTGTACACACAGATTTTCTCACAAAAAAACTTTGTAACAATTCCTCACCAGGCTCCTTTTTCTCCCTTTTGGGTTTGGGACCTTTATTTATAGAAGTTGGTGGGATCAATGCCTCTTCTCCTGTACTTTCTACTGGTGTTCCACTGAATTCTTCATCAAATTCCACTTTCACTGCTGTGGTATCAAGATCACCCTACATATTAAAAGGAAAACCAAACCACGAGTAAAAATAAAAGTCGCATAACACCATATATTTTAGAAATACATTTCCAGCCAATAGATTGCTTCTTCATATCAGATGAGTAAAAAAAAAAATAAAATGTGATTCTGTTGAGATCCTAACAAATGACTTTAAACAGACCATATTTTACTTTTTTCATTTATCTGTAGCAAATGATACTGCTTACCATTCTAATCTTCTGGGACCGCCACTTAAAAGCAAACTTAAAAAATAGAAGGCAGCTTTTGATTATCAAAGGGACTTCCAGAACAACAGCTAAGTACACCAGAATGTACCTGCAAAGTAAGTTCCTATAGCTCAGGCCTTTATATGCTAGAAAAAATGTTCAGATTATTAAAGGAAAATCAGCAACAGATGTCAGGCACTGCTAGGCATTATAAGACAAAGTCTCCTGACCCTAAGACTATGGGGTGGCAGTGGGATAGAGAGAAAGACACAGGACAAGTCATTACAAAACAAATAAATACAAAGGGAAGTCTAACAGTGACCCATGGGGAGAAGTGAGCAACTCAGCCTAGGACAGGGTCAGGGAAAACTCCACAGAGAGGAAGCCTTTCGTATTGAGTTTTGAAGGAATCATGTACATTTGCCAGGTGAGGAGAAGGAAGGAGGGAAGAGCACCCCAGAAAAAAAGAGAGAGGCATGAAGCGTCACCTTATGGTTAAGAATTACAAATAGTCTGCTCAGATTCATGGAAAGGTGAGAGGAAAGAGTAGCCATGTAGAAACACAGGGAGGCATGCAGGTGCTAAGTCACTGTATACCAGGAATCTGTATGTAGTCAGTGGGAGTCACTGAAAACCTTTAAGCATTTGTATAATAATCACACTTACTTTTTGGAAATATCACTCTGGTAGTAAGAGAAAAGATTATGAGGAATGAAGTGGAGAAAGGCAGAAATCATGATTAGACAGCTAGAGACAGGAAGGCTAGTTAAGAGGACCACTTTAAATTACCTCAGAGAGAACTTATGGAATTCTAAGACAGTGTCAGTGGGGACCAAGACAAGGGGGTGGATTTTGGAATTGCCTCGTAGGCAGTCAATAGGATTTACTTACTGATTAAATGAGAAAACTCCCAGGTTTTTGGCTTATGTTAGGTGATGGCTGATAGTGACAGTAACTGAGATAAGGCACAGAAGTAGAAGAGCAGGTTTTGAAATCAGGATAATGGGTCCAGTTTTAGACATGCTGAGTTTGAGGGGCTTTGGGCATTCAGGTGGCTATATTAGCCTAGCACTCCAGAAAACATTACAGTTTAGGAACATAGATTTACGAGTCATCAGTGCGATAAAAAAAACTCTGGGCATAAATGAGGTTACTCAAGTCTATGTAAGGTGAAGAGAAGAGTGCTGAGAAGTGAACTTGACAAACACCAACTGAAAAGGAGAGAAGCCATTTTCCTAAGGAGAAAAAAAGTACGTATGTGTAAGTGAACCTGTGTGTGGTGGGAAGGCAGGTAAGAGGGAAGCAGACCTCAGTTTATCAGAAGAGAAGAGAGTGATCTCTCTGGTATCACAATGTTCCTATGCTTCAAATATTAGCTCTGTAAAGAGAACACTCCAAACTCTTACTCTAGCTCTTAGGCTCATTTTCTAAGGTCTAATTAGCTGTTGGACATATCTACCTATACATGCCCTGGGTTCTAAAATCAACCTGCCCAAAAAAATCAGCCTCTCTCTTTCAGACCATCATGCTTCCCATTTCCTCAGCTCTGAACAGTCTTCTCAGTGTTTCCTTCTGCTGGCTAACTCTTGCCCATCCTGCTGTATGGTAAAGTTAAGTCTCAGACTTTTAAATCCTCAATAGCACCGATCAATGCCAACGACACAGGATGTGCCTGATGATTTTTTAACTAAAGGTAAAAACAAATAAATAATAAAAGATGATAGTTTACCTCGAAAGCTAAACAGACCCTTTTTCACTCTTAAGACTTCCTTAGTCAGTCATGATATAGAACTAAAGTTTGTATTTTAAAGTTGATATACTTTTTTTTGTTGTTCTATGATTTCAATTTAGAATGCTCTGATGTAGACTATTTTTATCTCTCATTTTAAAAATGGAATCAAGTAAATAGCTCTTTGCATATAAGTAGGTCCTGGACTAATATTTTCCTTCTAGGGACCAAGTGCCCTCATAGAACAAATGATTTGCTATCACAGTGAAATATATTAGAAACAAAATAAAGCATAATTTGCACACAGTAAAATTAAAATACATATATACATCATTACGGAGGTGGAGTCTACCAATGAGCTAAAACAAGAGCTATGTCATACCTTTTTCTTCTTCAGCAACTTTTTGCTGGCATCTGCCTTCATAGCAGTAATTTCAGGAACTACTCTTCTCCCATAAGGTGAGGGCATTGTCTCTTCCAATTGAAGTTTCTTGACCTTAGGTTTGCCAACTTTACCTTTTATTGCTTTCCCAGCCATTCCAGCCAGAATATCTTCTCGTTCTTGCGCTTCCACTTTCTGAAGTATAATTATAAAGGAGGGGGGAGAGGGTGGGTGCGTAAATAACTCATTAGAAAAGACAATTACTACTGCATTAGAAATTAAAACTAATTTTATTCACTCAGTAAGGAATAAAGCTTTCCTTTCAACTGATCTAATCTATGATAAAGTAATGGGGAAAAAAACCCAGATATTCTAAGTCAGAAGACCTGAGTTATAGTCCCAAATCTGTCTAACTAGCTTCTCATTTGTAATACTACGGGGTTGTAACTAAGTGACCTAAATGGTCCCTTCTAGAATCCTACGATGTATTATGAAATCAAGACTTCTGATGACCCGGTATCATTGGAATCCTAGCAAATCCTACAAAAAGGCAGTTCTGTTAACAAGGATGAAGCTATTCTTTACCATCACTTTAGCCATAATAGAAAATATGAAAAAAAAATTGTTCAGAAAGTATGACAATTAAAAGTGACAATACAGTTAGATTGAACTTAGGAAGTTCTATGTAATAATAAATGAGGATATAATCATGATTAATGTTAAAGATTCTTCATTTTACAGAATTATTCCTTCAAATAATTAGCAAGCTTTGAAAAGTATGAAGGAAAAATGTCATCTTAATCTCTTGAAAGCTATTTAAGAAGTCTTTATAGCATAATAGCTTAATAAACATAAGCTTTAAAATCAGATGCACATGGATTTCAATCTTAGCACTTCCACTTATTAGTTATAAATCCTTGGGAAATAACAATTATAATTTATAGGGCACCTACTATGTCCTAGGCATTAAAAATCATGTGAGCCCCATTTTATGAAATGGGAAACTGGGACTCTGAGAGGATGAGTAATTGCTGTTAACTATATGATTCCTCTCTGAGTAAGTTACTTAACTTCTCTCCAAGCTTCAGGATCTTCATCTGTATAACAGGTTAACAATAACCGCTCTCATTTTGGGGAGGGGGGTGGTGGGAGTCATTCTGAGGATTATATAGAATGCAGTGCCAGGGGGCTGGCCCCGTGGCTGAGTGGTTAAGTTCGTGTGCTCCGCTGCAGGCAGCCCAGTGTTTCGTTGGTTCGAATCCTGGGCGCAGACATGACACTGCTCATCAAACCACGCTGAGGCAGCATCCCACATGCCACAACTAGAAGGACCCACAACGAAGAATATACAACTATGTACTGGGGGGCTTTGGGGAGAAAAAGGAAAAAAATAAAAAAATCTTCAAAAAAAAAAAAAGAATGCAGTGCCAGCACACAATAGATATCCAATTAATGGTATCATTAGACTTTAAATGATATAGAGATAAAATTTGAGTCTAAATCTTTTTAGATGTAAAAAAAAAACACTATATCCAGAATAAATAAGTTTTTGGACCTACTTTGCTAATTATCAAATAATAAAATTATTTTTGTGAAAAAGGTGATAAATTAAAAGTGAAAGAAGAGTATCATTCACTGGAATTGTTTTGAGTGATGACTTTTTAATAGGGAGGAAATTTTTAGGCACAACCAAAAAAAGTTTTCTATTATCTCACTATGTTAATAATCAGTGATCAAATTTAAAGCCATATTAGAATATTATTAACATTAATCAAGAATAATTTTCCTCAATGTTCGCTTGTTTCATTTTTAATGGATATTAATTTCTAAATGTAAAAGTCAGCAGGAAAAAAGGTCTCAAATTTAAAAAAATCTAATTCATTAACAATGTAAGAAAAGCATAAATCAAGGTATACCTATACTATGGCACTTGAAAGATCATTAAGGGAACCCAGAACAATAGCACTAAAGAATTCCACAAATTCTATTAGGAAACTAATATACCACACTCATTCTTAAGAGTTCTAATTCCGACTTAGGCCATGAAAATAAAACTAGAGCATGTGGACAATAAAGCAATAAAACAACTAAAAAGTAAAAAATTACATAATATCATATGAGTAATAATAAATAGTAACTGACCTTGTGCTACTCAAAATGAGATGATCATACTGCTACTATTAATTTAATTCTACGATTTTAAGTGAGTTAATTACTTAAAAACAAATTGGGCAATTTTAAAGATTTTATTTTTTTCCTTTTTCTCCCCAAAGCCCCCTGGTGCATAGTTGTATATTCTTAGTTGTGGGTCCTTCTAGTTGTGGCACGTGGGACACCACCCCAGCATGGCTCGATGAGCAGTGCCATGTCCGCGCCCAGGATTTGAACCAACAAAACACTGGGCCGCCTGCAGTGGAAGGCATGAACTTAACCACTTGGCCACGGGGCCAGCTCCAAATTGGGCAATTTTAGAAAAAGTTTACGTCTTCTATCTTTCTCTACATATTTTTCTTTTAATTTTTAAACTAGCATTCTACCTGGAGAAAACTAAGTTATAACAAAAAATATTAAAATTTCTCTAAGTCTAAAGAGACTATCATTCTACTTTTTAAAAATCAAAGTACCTATATTCAACCATACCAATATTGCTCTTACGTCTTTGGGGAGCATTAAGCTGAATCAACAAGCTAATTTGAAGACAGTTAAGAAATTTTAACCCATAGTAAGTATTAGAATTTAATTTATTATAAATTTCAACTCCATAGCTTTTTACATTCATCTACACAAGACCTAACTTTTCTTTCTAATTTCATATAGCTAGCAGCTTAATCCTAATGAAGTTTATAAACACATTAACCTTCACAGAGTTAAAATAAACTCTGAGATAATTTGTAAACTCTGAACAAAATGGGCATAGACGGAAACTACCTCAACATAATAAAGGCCATATATGACAAACCCATAGCCAACATCATACTCAATGGGCAAAAACTGAATGCCATCCCCCTGAAAACAGGAATGAGGCAAGGATGCCCTCTATCACCACTCTTATTTAACATAGTACTGGAGGTCTTGGCCAGAGCAATCAGGCAAGAAAAAGGAATAAAAGGAATCCAAATAGGGAGGGAAGAAGTGAAACTCTCGCTGTTTGCAGACGACATGATCTTATATATAGAAAACCCCAAAGAATCCATTGGAAAACTCTTAGAAGTAATCAACAACTACAGCAAAGTTGCAGGGTACAAAATCAATTTGCATAAATCAGTAGCATTTAACAGAAAAAGAACTCAAGAACACAATACCATTCACAATCACAACAAAAAGAATAAAATACCTTGGGGTAAATTTAACTAAGGAAGTGAAGGACTTATATAATGAAAATTGCAAGGCCTTTCTGAGAGAATTGGATGACGACATAGGGAGATGGAAAGACATTCCATGTACATGGATTGGAAGAATAAACATAGTTAAAATGTCCATTCTACCTAAAGCAATCTACAGATTCAACACCATCCCAATCAGAATCCCAATGACATTCTTTACAGAATTAGAACAAAGAATCCTAAAATTCATATGGGGCAACAAAAGACCCCGAATTTCTAAAGCAATCCTGAGAAAAAAGAACAAAACGGGAGGCATCACAATCCCTGACTTCAAAACATACTACAAAGCTACAGTAATCAAAACAGCATGGTACTGGTACAAAAACAGGTGCACAGATCAATGGAACAGAATTGAAAGCCCAGAAATAAAACCACACATCTATGGACAGCTTATCTTCGACAAAGGAGCTGAGGGCATACAATGGAGAAAAGAAAGTATTTTCAACAAATGGTGCTGGGAAAACTGGAAAGCCACATGTAAAAGAATGAAAATTGACCATTCTTTTTCACCATTCACCAAAATAAACTCAAAATGGATCAAAGACCTAAAGGTGACACCTGAAACCATAAGGCTTCTAGAAGAAAACGTAGGCAGTACACTCTTTGACATCAGTATTAAAAGGATCTTTTCGGACACCATGCCTTCTCAGAGAAGGGAAACAACAGAAAGAATAAACAAATGGGACTTCATCAGACTAAAGAGCTTCTTCAAGGCAAATGAAAAAAACAGGATTGAAACAAAAAAACAACCCACTAACTGGGAAAAAATATTTGCAAGTCATATATCTGACAAAGGCTTAATATCCATAATATATAAAGAACTCTCACGGGGCTGGCCCCGTGGCCGAGTGGTTAAGTTCGCGCGCTCTGCTGCAGGCGGCCCAGTGTTTCGTTGGTTCGAATCCTGGGCGCGGACATGGCACTGCTCATCAGACCACGCTGAGGCAGCGTCCCACATGCCACAACTAGAAGAACCGACAACGAAGAATACACAACTATGTACCGGGGGGCTTTGGGGAGAAAAAGGAAAAAATAAAATCTTTAAAAAAAAAAAAATAAATAAAGAACTCTCACAACTCAACAACAAAAAATCAAACAACCCAATCAAACAATGGGCTGGAGACATGAACAGACATTTCTCCAAAGAAGATATACGGATGGCACATGAAAAGATGCTCATCATCACTGATCATCAGGGAAATGCAAATCAAAACTACACTGAGATATCACCTTACACCCATTAGAATGACAAAAATATCTAAAACTAATAGTAACAAATGTTGGAGAGGTTGTGGAGAAAAAGGAACCCTCATACACTGCTGGTGGGAATGCAAACTGGTGCAGCCACTATGGAAAACAGTATGGAGATTCCTCAAAAAATTAAAAATAGAACTACCATACGATCCAGTCATCCCACTACTGGGTATTTATCCAAAGAGCTTGAAGTCAGCAATCCCAAAAGTCCTATGTACCCCAATGTTCATTGCAGCATTATTTACAATAGCCAAGACATGGAAGCAACCTAAGTGCCCATCAACAGATGAATGGATAAAGAAGATGTGGTACATATATACAATGGAATACTACTCAGCTGCAAAACAGAACAAAATCATTCCATTTGCAATAACATGGATGAACCTTGAGGGAATTATGTTAAGTGAAATAAGCCAGCTAGAGAAGGATAATCTGTGTATGACTCCACCCATATGAGGAATTTAAAAATGTGGACTAAGAGAACAGTTTAGTGGATACCAAGGGAAAGGTGGGGTGGGGGGTGGGCACAAAGGGCGAAGTGGTGCACCTACAACACGAATGACAAACACTAATGTACAACTGAAATTTCACAAGATTGTACCCTATCATTAACTCAATTAAAAAAAAAAAAGAATTTTCATTCTTGTTTCATAAACATTACTTTTCCAAATATATTTTAATGGAGACTTAACCTACATCCAGTTCTTCAACAAATGCTGCTAAATCTTCTTTCCAAAGATCTGAAGGAGATTTTCTTTTAAGATCATTGACCTCTCGCCCCTATAATAAGAAAGTAGTATAATTTAAACATTCAATAATTTAAAAATGTATAAAGGGTAAATCAAAATACTTATTTTTGGAAAAAGAAAAAGATATCAATAACACTGAAATAGTTTCAAATTATTTAACCCACAAAAGTTCATACTTTTGCATCTCTCTGTTTAATCAGTTCTTCAACTTTTTCTTTAGTAAGAGACCACAGAGACATATTTAAAATATAATTAAAATCAGGGCCTGAAGGAGTTCCCGAATCAGAGGAACTATCATCATGCTGGTTTTGTGTTTCTTCCTCTTCTGCTGCCTGTAAAAAATAATAAACTTTATATTAACGCCCTGTATAGTATCAAATCAATATTGAATTTTATTGAATACTCAGTTAAAAATTCCACAAATGCTATTCTCTTAGTGCTACATCTTCAGGGTGATGGGGTTATTTTAGATTATCTGCAACATTGCCTCTAAAAATATATTTCCTATAAAAAGTTTAAATTTTCTAAAAATGCTCAATAAAGTCTTCAAAAGGAATGGTATATTCAGTCCCTATTTATGCAGGAATCTGATGAAAAATTAACTGCTTTGCTCAGGCACTAAGTCAAGAAATGAGAAGACACCACATCTTAAAATTAATAGAGTAGAACTAATGTTTTATCACTGTCTCTTGTCAGATTTTTATAATGTTTTATCACTGTCTCTTGTCAGATTTTTATATTAGTGAGCGAATGAACAATTTGAAACCCAAAATAAATATCACTTATGAAGAATATTTTATAGTTGTAATAAACATGCTAAATTACAGTCACTTGCTAGGGATGAATTCTTAATAAAAATTCTCTAAAGCAAGAAGATTCATGTGAGGACTTAGACAAAGTTCACTTAAGAATTTAAGAGCTGGTGAGTTAGAGTAAGAATTGTGAGGGCTATTCTAAAATTTTATTCATAAGGTCTTTTTCCCTAGAAATAGTTGGAATAAAAAGTCCTCTTATGCTAATATTAAAATTCAAAATCTAATGTATTTAATAGAAGTCATTATAGGTGACATCACCTTTAAAATTTTTAAAATAACAACAGCCATTAAATAAAATTGCATCTAAATTGTTTAAGGCACTCAAATAATTAAAAATGATGGAGTTAACCATGACATTCCATAAAAAAAAAAAGTTCACTTTTGATAATCAAAAAAGAAAAAAATAGCTTTACAATTTAATTTAAAATTTTCAGTACAATAATGTATACATATGAAGTAAACTTTAAGTCTACTTTAGAAGTAAAGGGATAAAAATAAAAATTGCAAAGCAAAGTGCTTCATTACATAAACAAAACTACGAATTCAATTAAGCCACATTAGCCAAATAAGGAATGCTGTTGTTGAGTTGATAGATGATTAATAAGTACCTAGATAACTTTTGACAAATTAATAAATTCTATAAGTTTTTAAAAATTCTTCATGAAACAGTGTGTTGCTATAGAATATTTAGGTTGTTACACATTAAAATTAGGGTGTCATAAAATCCTGTTAGGCTCACACTTTAGAAGTCTATTTGCTCTAGGTTTTGATGACACCCAAAGTATTGTTAATGAGCATTCAAGGAATATGTGTATCTACCATTGTGAACATGAAGATGACTAGATAGTTTCAGAAATCAAGAAAAATAAATTTTTCAAGTTCCAAAGACAGAATTCTGTTTTTGAAAAAACTTTAATCTTCCAATTATCTGCTTGATAAATTCTCTTTTCTCCAACTCTACACAATAGGACACTCTTGTAAGAGCAGCTCCTTTTGTTACCTGAACCCCAAAGCGAAGATATGGCCAAGATGCTGAGAAAATTTTGATGGTGCCAATGAAATTACTGAAATCAAGCACTAGATTTTACCCATGAAGTCTACTTCTACCAGAAGGGCATTCCCAAACCCTACTTTGTCTTCTAAAACTAAGCATTAAATTCATTAGCTTACTAGTTCCTTTTTGTAAGATACAGTTTAAACCTACAGTGATACGGAAGGGCAAGCAGTGTATAAACCATAATTTGGGGTTTAAGAATGCAATAAAACACACTGAAAGGAAAGCAAAGTGCTTGGATCATCTTCACTCTGAACGCTCCCCCTCTTGTCCTACCCCGTTTTCCTCAAATGATGAATAAGCCTATTATCTTAATATGTAATTGCCAAACACACAATTTAATCTAATTATAATCACTCTGATATATGGCATTCTATTGATTGTTCAAAGTTGAAAAAAGCTTAAATAATGTAAACAAAAGCAGCATTTCAATATGGTTTGATTATGGTTGAGAACTCATAAATGTAGGAAGTTCAAAGTTTCAGTTATGTCACATAATCATAACTGTACTTTTTAACTGTACATAACTGTACTTTTTAAAGAAGCTAACATTATCAGTAGCACATATACACAATATTCTAAGTATCCAAAAAATTAATCATTTCCAATTTTCTTCCTTGTACATTTGTGTTCTCAATCACAACATTGTATTGCCTTTTAAAATTTTTCTTTTAATTATACAAAACAGTAAAAAACTAATTCTTGAGAGGAATATCAAAGTTTCAGTATTCCATTCACTGAATTAATTTAGTATTTTATGATCTGAAGTGGACAACTGAATTAATAAAACATCAGACTTTTAATCTGAAGTTCCAGGATTTAAATCTCCAGCCAAAGATCTAAGCACAGGGCAAAGCACATACTTGGTGCTCTATAAATACTGTAATATTGAACATTTTGTCTCTAGTCTTTCAAGTGAATGGTGACTGGCTATCATATTGTGACCATACACTGATCAGTGTGAAATGATTTACGTGCTACATTATAGTTCCCAGACAGTATACATGTACCTCAAAAAAAACCACCACCACAACTCACACTCTATAATGGCGGGCTCAGAAAAAAGGCCAAGGAGACTGAGCTACCTTCTCACACCTGGAGTCATTTCTCCAGGCCCTGGCTGAGTCACACTAGCAAAGTGCTTTGTGGTGAGTGTGCACTGCAAATTCCTGTACTATATCTATTCTGTGGATAAACAGAAGACTTCAGCCTCCAAAGACAACTCAGCACCTTTACTAGTACTAAATTTAAAATTTAGGGGTTGCGTTTTTGTTTATTTTGGAAGATGCTTTTATAAGCTTCTCTGAATGTCTTTTTCTGCAAATGATTACCTTTTCTTGTGCTTCTTTCCAGGCTTTCACTGGGTCAGATTCATAACCTCTCTGGACTAACATTTGAATCAAATCTTTCTTTGACCTATTCTCTATGTGAGGGAAAAATAAAGTTAGGATCAAGAAAAGAGATTCAATTTGTATTTGTTTATATTCTACTGATAAAAATGTCTTCTATTAATAAAGATTTTTTTCCATTTTAACTAATGTTTAAATTTTTAAAGGTTGCGTCTTACCTATAGTAATTTTCCCTTGTATCTTCTCTAAAATGAAACGGGCTTGATTGTTAAGCTTTGTAGATTCTGCTCCCAGCATTCCTACAAGCCACTCCTTACGCAAACCATAATAACTTAATCGTAAATCAAAGAATTCTTTCAAAATGTCTTGCACAGTTTCATACTTCTTCAGACATCCCATATGATCAAAGAGTACCTAAGCAAAACACAAAGTTTTTGAAGATTACATAAGTCTGTATATTGGTATTTTTAACTTATATGATATCTACAGTATTTAAAATAAACATAATACTTAGATGAACACACATCATCTCTAAAAGCCATTAAACAGAACAAAACTATTGGGCACATTTCTGATTAAATAGTCCTTCGGTGACTCCAAGAAACTGATAAATTTAATTCTCAAAACTATGCCAATATTTAAAATAGGAATAACTTTGAAATATAAAAATAAGTCCTTTAAAAAAAAGGTTCTTACTTAAAAAGGCTATAAAACTACTTAAGAAAAATTTTTTTCAAACTAAAAACAAACATATTCTATCTCTAAGTTTAAAAATGTTAAAGTTCTCACTCCCTTATATACTCAATGGATGTGCATTTGCCTCTCTCTTTTTTGTTTTTTATAACTGTGCTATAATTCACACAAAGTTCCTCAATTTGAGGGCAAATTTTACTTCTTTTCTATCCTTTTTCTCCTTTTCCCATAAGCCCTTCTTGGCAGATTATGGCACTTTTTCTCAGCCCTTGCGCTTTTAATGGATATTTTCTTTTTACCCTTTTTTAAATCTAAAAGCTCATAAGAAATGAAACAAGGATAATCGTACACATTCACTTTGTACCTTCCTCTCCAATTATATATAGACACAAATATACAAGTTTCATAAAGCAGATTATGAGGAGATAAGTACGCCACAATTAAAATGCTAATAGAGACAGGCATAAAGCACATGAACATTCTACAACAATCACTCTTATAACTTTTAGTCAGTGTGTGTGAGGGTATGTGTATTCTGTATGCTCAAGCCGAGATGTACAAATGGAGAGTTGGGATTAAGAGTAGTCGATAATAGTAGAGAAAAAGGAATGTACCTCTAGACTCTTCAGCAAATATACAGGGGGGGAAAAGGCATTCAGACTTACTACAGCCACTGCAATCATGAAGCCATTACAAAAATCCAACTTATGGAAAAAAAGAAAGGTTAAATTAATAGTAAATTTAATCAATTACCATAGAATTACAAGTAAGAGTAGTTTGAAGTTTAAAAACTTTGTGCAGTCCAGCAGCTTCTGCTTGTGCTAGTTTCTCTTCAGTCATTTTCACCACAAATTTCACAGTTGTATCAGTATGATATTCTTTATAATCAGAAATTAATGCTGGTGTTTTATCTGTTCCATTTAGCATAGGTTCTAAAACCTGTTCTTTATATACCTATAAAAGATTTAAAAATAAGTAATTCTTTTCATATAGAAGATTTAAAAACAAATAATTCTTTTCAAGACATATACTCATGTTCTCATACTACAAGTCATGTGATTTTTTAAAAATTTTCAACTCCAGTGGGGAAAAAAGGAGAAAACTCCATTTCTATCATCTCCTGCCCAGTTGCTATAGAAGACAATATATGGGAATCTCAATGGTGACAGAAGATACACACGGTAATGGTTCTGATCTGCTCATACTCCACAGGGCAAGGAAAAGGCTGAGTATGAGAGGATGTCATCAACAAGTACTGACAAGAGATGACATTCATACTTTTAGATTTGTAACAGCTGACACTGACATGAACTGACCATATTTATAAGGGTTCAAAACACTATTTCTTACATATTATTCTACTCATTTCAAGATAAACAAAGATAAGTCTCTTAAAAAGTACGCTTAAGTCATTCTACATTTAGATAAGTTAAAAAACGTTTTAATTACTATTTGAATATTCAAAGCCCAAATTCAACTGAATGGGGCAAAAATGTATATAGGAATTTTTAAACACTATACAGACTTGAGGCAAACAATGACGGAATCATATTCTTACCAGAAAGCATTGCTCAATGCAATGCCCTCCTCACAGGCGCTCACATACTTAAACTAACCTGTGTCCAAGTTCTAACTGGAAGCTCTGTAATCTCTACTGTGTTTCTATCCACCACAAATATTTCACCACTGACTGCATACTGGTTTTGACCAAGTTCTTGGATCGTTCCTTTAAAGTTTTTGTAGTTTGGAAGCTGCAGAGAAAAATAAAAATAACTTAAGGCCCTGACTTCTCTCTCGAGTGCCAGTACCACCATTTGAGTGCCCCTTAGTCTATGGTCTACTGCTACTGACAGATTAACATGACTGAAACTAAATTCCTCATCTTTAAGAGTCCCTCTCCAAATAATAACTCAATCTTGAATTCACAGCTTCTGTTAATATTATCTCAACATACCCCAATCTCAAAACCTTAGCATCATCTTTCCTAGTCTTCCTAGAACATTACTTTTTTTTTCAGCCTATTGCCTCCATACCTCCTTCTCCCCTAAATTAATAATCCTTTAAATTCAAACTCCTTGGATGGTACATTGAAAGCCTTCCATAGTCTGAACCCAGTCTAACTTTCTACCTGTTCTCCAATGATTTGCCTTCCAGACTACTACTCTTCTTCCATATTTTGATTGGATATTTTGAATATTCTCACTTTCACTCACTCGACCCACCAGCCCTGACATATATTCAGCCCCCCATACCTCACTGATCTATATAAATCTTACTCATCCTTCTCAGCCTAATTACAAGCAATCTCTCCCTCATCTAAAATTCATATTTGCTATTATCACTAAGAAGTTAGGCATACAGCATAGGACACTTCTTCTGGCACACTGAGGAACTATTATCTTTTGTCACTGTAAACTTCATGCCCTGATGTCTTGTCTTGACAACAGATTAACTTTTTGAAGACAAGGATCATAGTTCTTTATCTAGCTACTTAGCATAGTATCAGATAGAGAGAGAGAGAGAGAGATAGATAGATATCTATCACATAAGAAGCATGTATTGATCAAATACATTGACTTAATACTCTAAAACGTATCTGAAAGAATTAAAACATAATCATAAAAGGTAATTTGATGCTTCTGTTAAAAATATTCTAAAGTATTTTGAAGTATTTAAGGGGAAAACAGATTTTAAATAAAATTCATAATGCAATATTCTGTTTTAAAATACAAAAATGAGGGGGCTGGCCCCGTGGCCGAGTGGTTGGGTTCGCGCTCTCCGCTGCAGGTAGCCCAGTGTTTCGTTGGTTCGAATCCTGGGCATGGACATGGCACTGCTCATCGAACCGCGCTGAGGCGGCGTCCCACATGACACAACTGGAAGGACCCGCAGCAAAGAATATACAACTATGTACCGGGGGGCTTTGGGGAGAACAAGGAAAAAATAAAAAAAACTTAAAAAAAAACAAAATACAAAAATGGAAACTTGGAGAGCAACATATAAAAATATTAAGTTTATTTCTACATGGTGGGTTGATGAATAATGTTTTCTCTTTGCTTATTTATATTTTCTATAATTACTATCATTTTTGTAATAAACTACACTTTTATTTAAGTGTATCATGATAAAGGGACATTTTCAGATCATTTTAAATAATGCGGAAGAGGGGAGGACACTTTTTTGAGAGGTTTTTCTTGGAGGGAGTTTAGGGGAAGAACAGAGCACAGAGAATGATGTAAGGGCAAAAATAAAAAAATATGGGGATACATTAAAATACATACAATGAGTTTTTAAGGATTCTTACAACTCTAATATGACTTAGTAGTTTGAGAACAAAAACAAAGTTACATACAATTTTGTCATAAAAGCATTATTCTCTATATAATTTAGATATTTCAAAGCCTGTAATATAGGAGTCTTTTTAAATTTCAATAAACAGTTTCTCCCTATAAACCTTATCTCAAGCTTATATCCTTTACTGTAGGCACATATCAAGTCACACACTAATAAGAAGGCTTCATTGTCTACACTATATTCTTTTTTTTTTCTGAGTAAGATTGGCCCTGCACATCTGTTGCTGATCTTACCCCCTTTTTCTTTTCTCCCCAAAGCCCTAGTACATAGTTATATATCCTAGTTGTAGGTCATTCTAGCTCTTCTATGTGGGATGCTACCACAGCATGGCTTGATGAGTGGTGATCCAAACCAATGAACCCCAGGCTCCTGAAGCGGAGTGCGCAAACTTAACCACTGGGCCACAGGGCGGGCCCTACACTATGTTCTAAAATGAAAACGGTTCTATTACTTTTCTAAAATGACTAGAAGTTATAGTTTACACATTATCACTTGTTAAATAAACAATACAAGAAATAAGTTCTAAATAATTACCATGGGATGAGGATCCAAGCCTTCTAGCATTCGTCTGACATTGTTCACAATTTCTCTAGCATCATAGTTGGGTAGTTTACAAGCCCATCCAGTACCAATGCCCTCAGCACCATTTATTAAAACCATGGGAATTATGGGAATATACCACTCAGGCTCTACGCGTTGATTGTCATCATAAAGGAATTTAAGCAGGTTGTCATCCACGGCAGGAAAAAGCAGTCTTGCTAAAGAGCTAATGAAAGGAAAAATAAAAATATGGAAAAAGTCATATTTTCGGAAATAAAACTTTATTTATACATAATTAAAGATTTTACATTTCAAAAAATCTTTTTAGAAGAATGCATTTTTAAAATTTTGACTACATGTGCTTAATAAAATTTACCTAACCTTACTACCAAAAATATTTCTCTCAGGCACAAAGCCAGACTAAAACAGCCCTATTTTACTTATATACATATGTACTTACTAAATTCTTAGTATTGACAAGTAACTTTTTAAGGATTTCCTCTTACCCTGACTAAACCACAAACCCATCTTCAGTGTAAAAAGTGAAGTTGGGTCAGAAAAAATCCTTATATTCATTAGGACTGGTTTCACCAATAATTCATAAAAATTGAGAACAACAAACTTCATTCTATTTGTGATCAAATAAATGGATCATTCACCCTCAACAGAATGTCCAATTATATCTCTCCATAGTTACAATTCTATTAAACATTTAGTTAATTCAATAAACTTCAAATGGAACTTTATACCATTATACCAGCAAATTGTTACCTTAACATTGTGAAAATATAACGAGGGCTTGCAGCATCTTTGCCACCATGAAGCCGAGTTCCAAACTGACCAATAGGCTGAAGCAAGTTAATGTTGTTACTTCCCACAAAGTTCTGAGCCAAATTCACAATAGTCATCATCAATGCTTGCTATAGAATAGAAATAGACAGAATATAACATTAATATTCTAAATTTTCTATATGTATTCCCTAATTTTTATTAAAATCCAAACTCTGGATTCTCTTATGAATCCAAAGACCTTATGAAAAGAAAAATACTATGATTATGCTTAATTATCATTCCTCATGCCAGTAAGTATAGTTCTCAATTGACTCCAGTCTTAATGCTTACTTCCCCATGATGATAAGCAGACATCTCCGCAACAGATCCAGCCAATTGGGCAACTTTCACTTCACGTTTATCATTCCTCTTGAAACAGGTAAATAAAACTTTTCGTTGGCCTGGTTTAAAGCCTATTTTTAAAAAGAACATCCCTCCTTTAAAAATATTACTCAAGATATAGTTGTAATGTTTCTTTTAATAACAACAATGTTCTATATAGTCAAGAGAAAAAAAGCAAAGATATAGTTTGCTTTTGAAAATAAATGACTAAAATTGTTACTTAAGATTCTGTAACAAAATGAGTACAAACTAACAAGTTTATATACCATCTCAATCTATTCCAAAAGTGAAGTACCAATTGAAAGACCACCTTCTGGTCTTAAAGACCTGCTCAGTGGCACCTAACTCCATTCACAGGAGTTTCCCAACATTCATATACCCAAAACGTCAGTTGTAACTAAAGTACCAGCAAACTATCAACAAGCCTGAAAACTATTATTAAGAGTATTCCAAATCAGAAAAACCCTTATAAAGAAGAGATATATTATGGCAGTTAAGAATGCAGGCTTTAGAATCTCACCAATCTGGATACTCTTTTCAACTCGGCCATTTACCATGTGACTTTTCACAAATTACTAAACCGGTAAGTCTCAGTGTCCTCATCATTGTAATAGAAATAATCACAATAGGGTGATTAATAATCCTAATAGGGTGATCATAAGGATTACATTAGATAATGAAAGCAAAGCACTCTGCTTCCTTATCACTCTTCTTGCTCTAGGCCAATGAGCACACTAATAAACTTTTCAGTATATGCTAGCTATCATCATCATCATTGTGGGCCCAGAGCATGGTGGAAACAAGAGGATGATAAAATATGGCCACTTTCCTTGAGAATTTTATAATCTAATTTGAGGAGGCAAAATTAACACAAGTAAAATAAGAGGCACATAATGATTGGCACAGAAGTCTAGGCATCTGAGACCAAGTTAGATTGCAATTGTTAGGGAAGATTTCACAGAAGGGATGTAACTTAAAGCCAGAATTAGATGGATGGGTAGAACCATCTGTAATTAGCTGAAAAACCAAAGAACACAAAGATCAACTAACTTGTTAAAGGTTATAAAATGAAAATTAAGAAGTTATAGATAGAAGACCAAAATATGCTCTATTGGATAGCAGTTTCTAAATTATTTTCATCAAGTTAAATAAATTAAATTATTAGGTTTGGGTATTGAGGTATAAAGGTGTTTTTAAAATTTAATCTCTGATAAACATTTTAGAACTTACCAAAATTAATTTTCCTTAAAAAACTCAAAAAGGGTTTAAAAGATTCAAATTAAGAAATATAAAAGATTTCAGTCCTATCAAAACATCTCAAAAGCAGCATCAGAATTTTAAAATTTATTATAAGGATGGCTTAAAGTACATGAAATTAAATCATACTCAATAACATTCAAACATGAGAAAGATTTTTAAAGAAAAGCTACTTACCATCAACAAGAGATGGTATAGATCTTTCATTGTCTGAGTTTGAGAAGAGAATCAATTCCTTGTTGATGAAATCATTGTAAGTCAAATGCTTTGTTGCTGTACCATACAAAAATTGCTAAGAAAAAAGTTATATAGCAATACTGTCATTATTGCTGCATGAATTTTAGTCTCCTTCTCTTTCTTCCCCCAGATCACCATTCTTTATGACTAACCTCTGGTAAGCCATGTAACCTACGCTGTCTCCGATCTTCCATAAAATTTGTTAACCATTCTTTTCTGTCATCAATCTTCTTCTTACTGAATGCCTGAAAGATTCCAGGTAGCAATTTCATACATTAAAAATAAAATGAATTTTATTATAAAATTAAAATTTATAAAGGCAAATAACTATTAATTTCTGGGAAATTAAGGTTTTTCCCAATGTACTTTTATTAAAAATACACTTGAACAGAGGTCTTTCATTAAAGAACTACAAAAGCAGGGCATAATCGAGGGGGTTGGGGGAGACACTAAGATTAACTAGTTTGGGCATTAGAATTCAAGAGACATCACAGAAAACCAAGACCAGGAAAAAATGTATGGCAGGTAAGGGGATGGATATTAGGAAAAATTTTTGAAAATTAATTTTATTACCAAGGTAATGGCAGCATCATCTTCAGGACCAGCATATCTAAATAAGATGCGGTGCCTTTCCATATCAGCAAAGTATTCCTTTGCTTCTTTAGCTGTACTGGTACCCAATCCTGCACAATTTAAAAAATAAAAGTGAAAATAAGCCTCCCAGAGAAAGATAAATACTAGATGATCTCACCTATATGTAGAATCTAAAAAAGTCAAACTCACAAAGAGAGAGCAGAACAGTGGTTGCCAGGGGCTGGGGGGTAGGGGAAATGGGTCTGTCAAAGGGTACAAACTTTCAGTTATAAGATGAATAAGTTCTGGGCATCTAATGTACTGCATGGTGCCTACAGTTAATAACACTATACTACATACTTGAAAATTGCTGAGTAGATCTTAAATGCTCTCTCCACAGAAAAAAAAAGGTAACTATGTGAGGTGACAGATGTGTTAATTAATTTGATTATGGTAATCATTTCACAATGTATATGTATATCAAATCCTCATGTTGTACACCTCAAATACATACATTTTATTTGTCAATTATACTTCAATACAGCTGAAAAAAATTTTTTTAAGTGAATCATGAACATCAATGGCTGTTTAAAATCATTAGGTAAAAAGCTGATGGACCAGTACCAACTGATCAATTTTAATAGACAAAGAAAGAACCAGATATTACGTGCCTCCTGACATAAGTACACAATGCCAACTATTAAACGTTTTTGCCACATAAATCTAATCCAAATCTGTTTGAGCCTCCAATTTAACTACCTGTTAACAGAAAATAAGAGAAACATGCTACATATTTAATGAAACTACAGCTATAATCAGCAAAGCCAGAATGTAGGAAATTATAAAGGACAAACAATCAACTTTTTCAATAAAATGCAAGGGAAAAATATGAAAAGGGTAACAATGTATTAAGATTTAAGAGACTCATCAACCAAATGCAATGTGCGGACCTCGTTTGGATCCTGACTCAAAGAAAAAACCCCACTATAAAAATAAACACTTTTAATACAGTCAGGAGAATTATAACACTGACTGAATATTTAAGGTTATTAAAGAAAGGTATTATAACAGTATTATTGACATTTAAAAAAATTATTTTAGCAATATATAATGTCTGGAAGTTATTTCAAACTAATGGTGTGACAATGAGAAGAGTTTAGACAAAGCAAGATTGGCCATGAAATGGTGATTGTTTAAGTAGGTAGGAAGCCCATTATACTACTTTACTTTTATAAAATTTTCCATGACAATTCTTTAGATATCAGAAATAGCTGTTTTTGAAGTCTAAAAGTGACAAACTTTCAAAATATTTTATAATACTTTCATAAAAATAAATTTATGTCAGCAGTAACTTCACAAAATTTAAGTATTTTAAAATACAAACCTTTGTAGTATTTTATTTTCCAGGCTTTCTGGTTTTCTATATGTTTCTTCCACTCATCAAATTCAGGAATACTGTAGAAGGAAAGTTCCTGCTTATTTTTGCTAGCCTAAGTTAATAAAAAAATAAATAAAAATTAGGTTTTTTTGCTATCCTTTAAGACAAAAGTATAAAAACATATTAAGGTAAATAGTACCTTTACAATAGGAGTAATGAACTCTTCAAGAAAACCATGCTTCAAAAGTGATGGCCAATTGTGATGGATGAAATTAATAAGCAGACCTTTTATGTGAGAACCATCTTGATCCTAAATAAATGTTAGTAAAGAATGATATAATAACTTTATGAAATATAATTACTTATATAACCAAATTTTAAAATGTTGAATGCAGCAAAGAGGCAAAATTCCACTCAAATTGTACAACTGCATTTTACAAAAGAGTAGGTATTATTCTTTAGATGATCACAGTAAAGACTTTTTCATTAAAATTCAAATAAAGAACATGGCTAGTGATAGACTGGATCATCCTGTCACTACAAAATATACTAACATTATATCTGTTTTATGGTTTACCCAGATTTCACCAAGAGAATGATTTACAGATAGAAATACATAAAACATGGTTATAATGCCATTTCACTGGGTAATGGAAGAAGAAATCCATGAAGTACAGGTATTAACAAGTCTTCTCTCGACATAAAAACTGCTAAATTTCTGCTTAAAACTAAATTGCAGCCTTTTCAGTTGATTTTCTCTACAAATGCTTTTCAAGTATACAAGAGACTAGCAGTTGAACGCATATGAAATTCTTCCTTTTCAATTTTCAAGTTCTTTCCTAATTACTGCTGTTTCACTATTCAAGTCCTCCTAGTTTTTGGGCATCCCGAATTAGGCCGTCATATACAAATATTAACCATTATCCTATTGATTAATCTTTCTCACTTGTAAATTTCATCATTTCCTTCCTACTTATAGGTAAGCTTCAACCCCGTAATACAACAGTGTGTTCTCCTCTTCTCATATTTATTGCACTTAAAAACATTTTTAAAATAACTAACCAAAAAGATGGTTACCCAGTAAATTAGATCATGTAAAAATGTGCTTCACACAAGCAGTGCCATTAAACACTGTTTTTTTTCCCCTTTGATGTACAATCATTTGTATTATCTTAGAGCAAGTCTCATGAACCAAATATCAAAAGGACACTCTAAAAAAGATGAGTTTTGGGGCTGGCCCCGTGGCCGAGTGGTTAAGTTCGCGCGCTCCACTGCAGGCGGCCCAGTGTTTCGTTGGTTCGAATCCTGGGCGTGGACATGGCACTGCTCATCAAACCATGCTGAGGCAGCGTCCCACATGCCACAACTAGAAGGACCCACAACGAAGAATATACAACTATGTACTGGGGGGCTTTGGGGAGAAAAAGGAAGAATAAAATCTTTAAAAAAAAATTAAAAAGATGAGTTTTAAATTTGTGGCAACTTTTAAACCAACCTGATCAGTCATAATCATAATCTTTCCATAGCGTAAAGTTTTCAGGGATTCTGCATCATCATAACTTTTCTTGTATTGTAGACCAACTATTTTAATAATATTGTTTATTTCTGCATTTTCCATGATCTGCATAAAAAGGAAAATAATTTAAAGTATTTTAAAGTGCTGAAATATGCAAAAAGTGAGTCAGAATTTACATTAAAAAAATTCAACAATTTTAGTCATGTATTAAAATGTAATATACATGTGACAGATATATACCTGTTTATGAGAAGCTTCCCGTACATTAAGAATTTTTCCCCTGAGTGGAAAGACTCCATATCTATCTCGCCCAATCACACCTAATCCAGACACAGCCAGCGATTTGGCAGAGTCTCCCTCCGTCAGTATCAGTGTACACTCCAGGGAATGTTTGCCACCTAAGAGAAATTAAAAATGATACATACTCCAAATTCCTCAATTTTACCAATGAGAAAAATGAAGCCAGAAAAAATCACAATGATGATAGTGAAAGACTGTTAGAGTCATCATACATTGTGCTCAATACAGTTTAATTATTAAGCATATTTTATTGAATTCCTATCCCCTGAAAATTAGTAGTATGTGGTGCATGTGGCAATTTTAATGAAATAAAATTATACTCTGAACGTAAAATCCTATAGCCTCTCTATGTGAAAAATGAACATTTTCTATAACTGGAAAAATAAAAAATTAAATCAAAATCTTAAAAAAGAAATCTGAATCTTACCAGCATCATTAGCATCATCCAGTTTGGGAATACCTTTGATTTTACTGTACTTTACTGACGAACACTTCTTGTTCAGCTGAGTCTGAGCCTTAAATTTCACCCAGTTCAGGATACTTTCTACAATGCCACAGTTAGAGGCCTAAAAATCAAAGAATAATGATGTACAAACAAGCCACAAATTCATACACTTAGCTAAAATTAATGTAATACTTGTGCAGTATTAATGGAATCTTGTGCAGTTTTAAGGCAAAACAATAATGGTGATGATAATAACAATAATATATGCTGGTAAATTTTACTCTAACTATAGTAAAACTAACTCAGGCAGCTATACACGATGTTCCATTATACTGAAATATAAACACATGAAAAAAGGGTAACTTTCCCACATATGAAAAAAATTTTACTATAATAAACTCCATGAGAAACATACATAGCTTTTGTCACAAATTAATTTTATTAAAAATAACACAGTAACAGCTGATCCCCCCATGAATTTATTAGCTTGGAAATTCCAGATACTGACGTTTCTGCTATCTCTCAATACAAAAATGTGACTCCGGAATTCGCTATGACAAAAATATTTAACATGAAGGGAACATTAGGATAAACTCAAGAACTTAAGACTAATCCTATTCTTTAAAAAGTTTGTAATGAGGATTTCAACATTATATATTGTGTGTCACTCTGCAGTGAATCAACATCTGACAAGATGCTGACGCAAAAAGAAGAAAAGTGGGGGCTGGCCCCGTGGCCGAGTGGTTAAGTTCGCGCGCTCCACTGCAGGCGGCCCAGTGTTTCGTTAGTTCGAATCCTGGGCGCGGACATGGCACTGCTCATCAGACCACGCTGAGGCAGCGTCCCACATGCCACAACTAGAAGAACCCACAACGAAGAATACACAACTATGTACCAGGGGGCTTTGGGGAGAAAAAGGAAAAAATAAAATCTTTAAAAAGAAGAAAAGTGAAGCATCTCCAAGTTGCAGTTATTTATTTTTCATCATTCTAGGTAGTTTTTTGGGGGTTTTTTTGAGGAAGATTAGCCCCGAGCTAACCACTGCCAATCCTCCTCTTTTTGCTGTTCAAAGTACTATTTCTATAGGCCTTAAGCCAGAACCTAAAAAACAACTTTTGTTTTTGTTTGTGAGAACCTACCTTTGAAATTCCAATACTAGAATTTGATAAATATGTTTATCACAATTACACGATACTCCTCCACCAAATTATAACCTTCCAAAGAGGAGGGGCTGTGATTTATTAATCTTTACATTCCCAGTGCAAACATATTTAAAGGTACTCTAATATGCTTATTTAATATATATTTACTGATGGTATTACTGAACAAGGGAACTGAGGCAAATCTTGCTTTTATACAACAGATTATGAGAAGCTACTAGCAGCCGCACGGCTCAGTTATAAATCTAAGATTTATTATTTATTGTACTCTCAGCTTGTTTCAGGAAGATTAAGGTGGCCTAAATAATATGTGCAAAGTAATATAAAATTTTAAAATATGTAGAATAGGGTAGATTTTATATCATACATATGTTACCGCAATTTCAAAAAAAACTATATAGTGGCAAAAATCAGCAGATGAGGTTGACATGAGTAGAAAAGATACAATCAGGAGTTCTATAAGGGCCTGTACATTTGTTGGAAGGAAATCTGGCTTTATAACGCCCAATGCAAAACACAATTAGTAACATGATTCCCTACCTTAATTCTTGGCAAAATAATCAATTGTCTTATGAAACAAAGTCCACCCTTTGAGGTTTGCAGAATTAAGCATATTACCCTGTAGTATGAGTATGCTTATACCCTTATATAAGTTAATATAAGAGAGAAAATAATCACAAATAGAATAAATCCAGAAAAGTACTTATCAATTCAATAAAAACACACTGAAAAATAACAAATTTTACCCACCGCTTTAAAAAATTTTTCTGACAGTTGGCATTTGGACCCAAAACTTTTGGGCTGCAGAGTCATGTTTTCCTTAGTCTGAGAATCAAAAGTTGGATTTTCAATAAGGCAGTTAATAAAAACCCATATATGGTTTTTCACCTGTTGAAAACATAGCAAAAGAAGGTCAATATCAGAACTGATATTACTTAATAATTCAACAGAATATATAAAGCATCACTTACTTGAAAAGGTTTCACGGATACACCAGCCTTGTTCTTTTTCTTAACTACTTCAATCAGTTTACTGACAACTTGATCTACTACATAATCCACATGTCGTCCACCCTACAGAGGAAAAAAAAACAGAATCCAAAATCTTCTATAGTTAAGGCAGCAAAATACTTTCATATTCTTTTTTTTTCTAGAACGAGCATTTCATCTTCACAACAACTTTGTGAAATCAGTATTATTAACCCT
Organism: Equus przewalskii; assembly: GCF_037783145.1. Lineage (NCBI taxonomy): Eukaryota > Metazoa > Chordata > Mammalia > Perissodactyla > Equidae > Equus > Equus przewalskii. The sequence continues at coordinate 59,053,225 of NC_091845.1, read as the reverse complement.
ATTTTCCAGAGGAGTAATATGAGTCTCAGAATGGCAGAGTTGGCATTTAAAAAATAATGTCTTTTTGGCTGTAGAGCCAATAAGCCAACTCCATATAACTCCATACAAAGTAGAAACAATGGAATAAAAAAGATAGGGAAGTGAAAATGAATATTGATATGGTGGTGGTAATGACACTCACAGAATTTAAAGTTAGGGACTGTGGCAGCCATTGCCAGTTGTCCATCCAATATCCATTCTCCCCTTTTACTTTATTGATAAATCCAAAATTAATTTATTTTTAACTGGCAACATGTCCAATTAAAAAGCTTCACCAATTTAGACTCCCTTGCAACCAGAGGTAGCCACTTGAGCCAGTTCTAGCCAGAGATGTTAGCAGAGGTCTCCTGGATGGGGCCTCCAGGAAAACTACTGCATTCCTGACAAAAAGGGAGAGATTTAGTTGGCATATGCGTTTGCCCAAGCCCATTCTCTCTTCCTAGAACTTGGAGATGAGGCAAAGAGGTGCAGCAGGCATCATAAAGGCATGAGAATGAAAGCCACATGCTAAGGGTGGCAGAAAAGAAAGCCAAAATGAGCATAGGTCCCTGATGACATTGTGGAGTCACAAACCAGACTAAGACTGCCAACCCCCAGTCCCATTATAAGATGAAAAATAAAACCTTCACGTTTACACCACTGTATATTAGGTTTCTGTTACATAAAACAAAATGCAATCATAACTGATGTAGGATTTCTGTTGACTAGAGAAAGTGATGCCAGGTTATAGAAAACATTGAACATTAAAAAAAATAATAAGTTAAAACTTGAACAAGAGTGAGAAAGTGACAAATCACTCCTTTAGATTATTCTAGGATACATGTTATATTGTCTAATACTTTATTAAGATTAATGGATAAATGCTTTTAGATATGAAGAACTTCATTTGATTTTGAAATCCAAAAGCCTATAAAAGAGGGTTCAAACTCCTTAAAATGACAGCTAACACGTTCCACAATCTGAACCCCAAACAGACTTATATCCTATTATTCTTTACTTTACAATTTAAACTCAGAACACAGAATATGGAATTTGTTATCATTCTAGATTTCATAAAATACAACTGTGGGGCCCAGTGGTTAAGTTTGGTGCACTCCGCTTCAGCAGCCTGGGTTCACTGGTTCACATCCTAGGCACAGACCTACACCACTTGTCAGCCATGCTGTGGTGAGTCATACAAAATAGAGGAAGACTGGCACAGATGTTAGCTCAGGGAAAATCTTCCTCAAACAAAAAGAGGAAGACTGGCAAAAGATGTTAGCTCAGGGCCAATCTTGCTCACCAAAAAAATAACAAATATAATAAAATAAATACAAATATATTCAACTATAAACACTAATCATATAAACTTATTTCTCAATTGATTATTTAAATAAATTGTAAGACAGCTATTTCATAGAAAATAAGCTTTCAGTTTTATAAGTCAATTTTGATTTCACAAAAGCAAGATTTGGGTTTTTTTTGTTGTTACTGCTGTTTATTTGGTTGTTTTTTGTTTTTGTTTTTTTTTGGAGGAAGATTAGCCCTCAGCTAACTACTGCCAGTCCTCCTGTTTTTGCTGAGGAAGCCTGGCTCTGAGCTAACATCCGTGCCCATCTTCCTCTAGTTCATACGTGGGACACCTACCACAGCATGGCTGCCAAGCAGTGCCATGTCCGCACCCGGGATCCGAACCAGCGAACCCCGGGCCGCCGAGAAGCGGAACGTGCGAACTTAACCGCTGCGCCACCGGGCCGGCCCCTTATTTGGTTGTTTTTAATGAAGCATTGTTCCACCACTGCGTTGGAAACAAAGAACTAGCATACTTACTTTTGTTGTTGCAATACTATTTACAAAGCTGATTTGCTGGAATCCTTTTTCACTCAATGTGAGACAAACATCCCATCTTTCATTTGCAAGTTCATGAATAACTTTCAGGGCCACTCCAGTTTCATCCAATTTATCTTTCACATAAAGATCTACATAACTGCGAAATCCATTTACCTATTAATTTGAAAAACAAAAACAATAAATAATTAACCTTATATTGGCAGCTCAACTAGGTGAATGCCATCAGGTACTTTCATACTGATACCAGCTCAGTACAAGGTTGATATAAGGGAAGTCATATTGTAGACAAGAAACCATATTGCAAGCTGGATATGCACCCTCCAAGAGATATACATGCTGTGTAGATTTTATGGCCACTCCCAGCTGTGATAAGTCAATAACTTTGTTCTTTTGAGTTCCTTAGGATTGTGCTGGTCCCCAGGCAGAGAGTCTATGTTGACAGCCACCATCAATGACAAAAGAAAGATCTGGATATAGGGCGTTGCTCCGGTCTCTCATGCATATCCAGTAAAAGAGAAGAGTATCAGGAACAGCTCTTACTCTGCAGATATAAACCTTCATGATTTCCCCTATTCTACTCCTTGATCCTTGCCTTTTAAAAAGGAATTCATTTCCATATGTATTGATAAAGAAAGGTTATGAAAGGACACCTGCACAGGTAAATTATTAGAAAATCTTTCAAAAGTTTAAGTTTTTAAAATGACAAAGTGACTTCCAGTTTGAGTTCAGACATGTGGAAGGCTGGAAAAAAACCCAGAAGCTTCTGCCCTTACAAGAAAACAACTGTTCGGACAATAAACTGATTTTTCATGAACACTCAAAAAATTGAGATCATAGGACAGCTGGCCATCCTAAGTCTGAAGAGAGACAGGTACCTGTAGGAAGACATAGAATCTAAGCATTTTGCTTAACTGGCGTAGAAGCTGCCTAACGTCATATAAGCCAGCAGGAACACTAAGCCAGAAGTGTTGACAAATTGCTATTGGACAAGTGTGGACTAGCGTAAGTGTGTGAAGCACCTGAGGGCTGTCATCATAAAGGGTTCCTACTCTTGCAGGCTTTTCCTCCAGGAATCTGGTATTTATAGCATATGTAAAAGTGAAATGTATGATGACAATGACACAAGGGATGGGAGGGACAACCTGGGGATTATACTGTCATAAAGTCTTTTCACTACACATGAAGTCATAAATTATTTGAGGGTGGACTCAAACCATTTACAAATGTATATTATAAACCTTAGGGCAACCACTAAAAAAGTCTTAAAAAGAGGTATAATAAGTAAACAGAGGAGATAAAATGGAATCATAAAAAAATGCTTAAAAAAAACAGAGAAGGAAGAATAAGAGAAAAAAGAAACAAAGAACAAATACAATGAATAGAAAATAGCTAGCAAGTTGGTAAATTTCAATCCAAATATATCAATGGTCACTTTAAATGTGATCATCTAAACACACTAGTTGAAAGAGATTATGAGATTAGATTTAAAAAGAAAGATCTAACCATAAACTGTCTACAAAATAACAAAGCATTAACTATTTTAGAAGACACTTACAGGCAATTTCTTTCCATTAAACATGACCTTGACCCCTTTGCAAGAACCAGCCAAATCATAAGCTCTTCTGGTCATAAGGGCTACAATATCCTTGTCAAGTTTTTCCATTTTAAATTTGGACAGATCTGGTTGGAATGTTATGCACGTGTAGTCTTCACCATCAAAATGTTTAATTTTGGCTTCAGAAGTCTTCATCATATTATTCATCCATGTCTTTAAAAGAAAAAATATTCAAATATTTCTATAATGCTTCTACATTTTATAATACATAAAGACTCAGCTCATGAAATACATTTGTTTACCACAACTATATCAATTTTCCAGCTTAACAAATCAAATCTTTGAAACTGATAATATTAGAGATGAAAAAATTTTCAATACTATTATAATAATCTCACGTTGAAAATAAGCAAAACGAACTGCACAACTTTATGCACTGTTCGTAAAATATCTTTCAAATTCTTCAACATGATCATGCAGAATTTTACAAAAATAAATAGGTATGATGCTCTTCCTGACAAAATTATTTTAGCTTATGTAAAATTCCAACTATTTTCAAAGGCCTACAGAGTAAAATAAGTTAAAATTTTGAAATATGAATTTGAGGGGCCAGCCCAGTGGCGCAGCAGTTAACTGCGCACATTCTGCTTCAGCGGCCCGGGGTTCACCAGTTCAGATCCCGGGTGCAGACATGGCACTGCTTGGCAAGCCATGCTGTGGTAGGCGTCCCACATATAAAGTAGAGGAAGATGAGCATGGATGTTAGCTCAGGGCCAGTCTTCCTCAGAAAAAACAGGAGGATTGGCAGTAGTTAGCTCAGGGCTAATCTTCCTCAAAAAAAAATCTTAAAAAAAAAAAAGAAATATGAATTTGAGGAATCAATGAGGAATTTTTCATACATGTTAAGTGGATGCATTTCAACTAGTCTATGAAGTTCAGGACATCTTCACTAACGCTTAACAAGGTTAAAGGAAACATCTGTTAAATAAAGCATTTTGTTTTAAGGGAATGGGAGAAAGACAGGCTTATTTAAAATCTCCTAGGCATTCTGAAGTCTTTTTACTCTGATGTCTTGCTTAACGCTTAGAAAGAAAAAGTTATATAGGTATCATTGCAATTTACCTAAGGTTCTATTATCTTGGCAAAGCAACAACATACGATTAAAAAAAATAGACATTTCTATCATACCTGCTTAAAACTATGTTTGTATTCTTTGCAAGCAGTCTCTACTGTAAACTTTGTACTGAAAATATTACAAAGTTTTGCACCATAACCATTACGACCACCTGTAAGAACATTAAACATGAAAAGTTTAACGAAAATGATTTTAAGGTAACTTTGTTAACTTACCTACCATAGGACAGGGTTTTGCAGCACAGTTCCACTTATTTGCATAATCTTAACAATCATCAGTTGAACATTTTAGAGTACAGATTTTTTTATTTAATGAAAAATACAATTAAGATTTAGCACATATAGTAACATAACTAAAATACACATTTTGTAGATTCATTATCTTCACCACAATTTGAAAAGAATTAAGCTTGATATTTCCTATAATCCAGTAAGTTTATGTGAGTATGAAATGTGAGCTTTCTATCAAAGTCACTTTTCTATTATAAAATCTTAATCCTAGAGCCTCAGTTCTGGAAAAAAACAAAAAAAACTGATCAACCTACTTGGGCAATGTAAGTAAGTAGGAAAACACCTGGTTTTGGTCAAAGTACTTTCAACTGTATTTACAGTCTAGATTTGCAATCTTGACTTTCTTAAAGAAAACAGTTGAAAGCAATTTAATTGCTACCAAAAGACATGGTGCTTATGTAAGAACAAATTCTCATATGCAGGAATCACACATCTTACTTTCACCAGTACTCTAATTCAACACTCACACTGTCAGCCAGGTTAGCGTTCCAGGAGTTCTAGCATAAGTAGATGTACTATCACAGGTAAGCTTTTAAAATGTCTCTGCAGGCTATAATCAAGACAATACTTATACACAACAGTTTTTTATAGATATTAATTCTGAAAAGGATTTTCTCACAACAAAACTACACAGCTTTCCTTTTCTATAATATTTTATATAGGAATAGTAGGAGACTTTATTTTAGGAGAACGATATTCTTCAATAAAAATTCTAATCAGCCATTTAGACTTTACCTGTTACTTTTTTCTCATCATCGTCATAGTTACTGGATGTTAAAAGCTGTCCAAAAATTAATGCAGGAACATAAACTTTCTCTACTTTGTGTTCTACTACCGGAATGCCTTTCCCATTATTCCAAATGCTTATAATGTTAGATTCACTGTAAACAAACAAGCAGAGTTTAGAGCTTAAAATAGTTTAATGATACATTAATTTCCAAAAGTTGAAAGTTATCCAGAATAAGCCTGAGTGATTATAAGCAAAACTCCAGCCATTTCCAACTGGAAGACACTCACTCATCTTTCAAGAAAATACTTACTGAGGACACACTTTTCTATCCCCGAGACATAACTCAAATTAGGATCATTAAGATCTGCAAGTAATACTGCAAAATTTCTCAGGAAAAGAAACTCTTCTCAACCTCTCAGAAAAATAGTAAAAACGGTGAAGCTTTTACAAGAAGTCAGCTATAGACTTTGTTTTCTTTTCATATACATTAGCCATGATCTTCCTTCTATCACTATACCACCTGTGAGTTACCAGCTCTGCAGAGGCAGCAGCCGTTGCCATTCTCATTTCCTACATGACTGCTGCAGCAGTACAGATAGAAAAGGACAAACAGTCTGAAATGTATTCCATTCTCAGTCTAAATGTTAAGAGGCTGTTAGTATTGTTACAGTCATTGTCATAAACTAATTTTAATGGTTTCTTGGTTTTTTTTTTTTTTAAGATTAGCCCTGAGCTAACATCTGCTGCCAATCCTCCTCTTTTTTCTGAGGAAGACTGGCCCTGAGCTAATATCCGCGCCCATCTTCCTCTACTTTATATGTGGGACGCCTACCACAGCATGGCTTGCCAAGCTGTGCCATGTCTGCACCCGGGATCCGAACCGGCAAACCCCAGGCCGCCCAAGTGGAACGTGTGCACTTCGCCACTGCACCACCGGGCTGGCCCCTAATGGTTTTTTAATATGTAGATATTACCTATGTTAGGTCTCTCAGGTTTTTCTATCATAAAACCATCCATTTCAGCCCTGAATGTTACGGAGTATACGCTCCTACATCTAATAGCAACGTGACATAGGCAGCAGTCCTGATGGAAAATTTTGCCCACCCTACTGTTTTGAGTAATATATACTATGATGCCTTTACCCATTGAAGAATCAATTTGCAAAGAAACACAGCTTCATAACCAACACTGAGAATTGGCTTAAAAAGCTACTATTTGCCAACCTGATTCACAATTATTCTTAGACACACTGTTTCATTCAGACATACATACCTTAATCTCTTAAGAGTTATTAGAAGTAGTTACTAGAACTTAAAAAACTATTATAAAAGCCAAAATGAAAATCAAAGACCCGGGGGAAATTAATTACTTAAAACAAAAAACTAAAAAGAGAGAAACTAGCAAATAACTTTTGATACATCTTTTTTTCCCAAATCAGCAACCAACTTTTCTTGCCCTCACTCTAATATAGGTTCAACTCGCCGAATCTCCTAGGCTCAAATTTTGCTATCAGTTTTTATTCATATCTACTGATCATTCTTTAGAGTCATCAGTCATCAAGACTTATTAGTTTGTCCTATCTATTTATTTCATATCAATATCAGTCCTTCCTTCATTCCAAATGCCAGTATATGAGCCTAGATAGACTAATATGTCTTTAAATACTGATTACTGCAACAGTATCCTTGCTAGCCACTCCCCTTAAATATATCCTGCATGATGATGAGAGACTTACTACAGCTTTCCTAACACTATTTCTTGCTCCAGAACACAGTAGTTCCACATTTTCTATAAAATCAAGCTTAAAAGTGCTCTACTACATATTTAAGGCCCATTATGCATATTCCTACTTATAGTCAAATTTAATTGCCACTATTCTGCAACATGCATCCTATTTTCCCTTCAGGTCAGTTTCATTACTTGTCCATGTTTATTTCCAATTCTTGGTCTTTCCCTTGCCTACGATGTCTTTTTCCTCTCTTTGTCCAGCCAAATTTTACTCTAACTTTAAGGGCCAGTTTATGACTTGAGTTCTCCATTGCCTTTTACCCAGACTATAATGATGTTTTCCAACCCTCCTTATATTCAGACTAGCAAAAAATTCTAAATTATTTACTGGGGACCTCAGAAGATAATTAGGTTAGCTAACTTGTGGGCAAACACTCTCTACAGAATAAACAGCTGAATATTTAAGTATGCAACAGTTTCAAATTGCCTATTGTACTTTCACTTGTGTGTCTTATCTCTAGAGGTAAAAACAGTGGGCCTTAGAAACAGAGGCCACTACTTTTTTAGACTTCCAAAGAGTTCCCAGCTTAGGCTTAAAACCTATAATTTATTAAGTACATATTTTCTAAAGAAACTTCATGGAGCTTAAAACTAATAGAAAAGAATTCTGAAGGAAATAAAGAAAGGCAATGAATGGAAAATTACAGATCTTAAACACCTCAGAATGACACAAAAGTCAATATACTCACGAGAAAACCTTTAAAAGTTTTTTCATTCTTTTTAGCATATATAGTACTATAATTAAGATAGGCATTTTATAAATTCATTATCTTCATCACAGTTTCAAAAAACAATAAGGCTTGATATCTCCTACATTCAGTAAACCTATATGAGTATGAAATTTGAACTTTCTATCAAAGTCACCTCTCTACTACAAAATTTCAATCTATATCACTTCCCAGATCTGGTATTTATTTCTGTAATCTCTAAACAATGATTCAGAATCCTATAACTATTTTTTGCTTCATTGATAATCTTCACAGAAACATTAGGAAAAAGAATACTGTATTTGAATAAGCTACAAATAAAGTTTCAAAATAATTAAAGCTAAAAAGAAACCTGGAAAACAATCTAAATACCCAATATTCATCAACTGGAAAGAGGTTACATAAATTATGATATATTGACATAATAAAATTCTTAGGAATGGTTAAAAAGAATTAAGTAGATCTATATAAATCAATAAGAAAGACTGTCCATAATATGTCGAATAAAAATAGAAAGATATAAAATAGTATATATATTATAATCTCTAATTAAATAGTACATATATTATATATATTTTAGTATGTGTGTATTATTTTTTGAAAGCTACAATTTTAAGAGTTTCAACCCTGAATCAGCAAGAATACTTAAGCCAGAGAAATAGTGAGAACCCTGGTCAATGTGCTTGCCACGTTTGTTTGTTTTTAACCAGACAGATGACAGCATAAGTTGTTTCAATGCTAACCATAACATTATATTATTTAATGAGTTTTGAGCTCCCCTGTAAGAAGTTGCTTCAAATTCTCTTTCTAAAAATCTGTCCAAATTCTGCATGGCATCCCTTGCTAATCTATTCCTATGCCTTTTACAAACATGGCTGTTTACTTATATTTTATCCCCACATCACAGAGTACACTTGAAAAAGAAAGAATAAGAGCTAAGCTATGCTGTATATCCTCTACACCTTAACCCATTAACAATCAAAACTTAACCTCCCCTTTAAACAAAGAGTGTACACATATACACAAAGAAAAATAAAAATCTGCTATACAAAAATGTTAAAAAGAATGAAACTGGAAGGATATCAAAAATGGACAGGAGAGAAAACTGGGTCAATGGAATAAACAACATAACAGCACTTTTTCCCATTTGAATTCTGCTTTTAAAACGGCTTCTTAAATTAGAAATCTAACTTACACAAAAATTACATATCTGAAATAAAATTCATTTAAAAAAACAACATTAATTTTGTAATATATGTACTAAAGAAAAAATAAAGAATGACTTTATGGGAGGAAATTCACAAAAGATAAAATGCTACGGTTAAAATTCAGAAATAAAATACAAATAAATAATAAAATATAAGGATCAGCAACATCTCCCAAAATGCTTATCCACTGTCAATTTTAAATATACATTACACATATTTCAATAAAAGCAAGAGAAAGATTCAATTGTCTCTCATCAATGATCTGTAAACAAAAAAAGTAAAATAGGGAAACAGAGGTTAAAAATATACTACCCTCACCCTTTCCTCCTTGTAGTAGATGACTGTGAATTTTTGCTTTATATTGAAATAAAAGAACTTTCTAGCTGAAGTAGTTAAAATAACATAGAGATAAATAAGAAAAAAGCAACTGATATGAGCGTCACTAACAACCAAATAAACTGAGTTGTAGTTCTATGTCACTCTTATGCCCATACAAAAAGCTTTGCTGATTTTTGAAAAGAAAGTCAGAGAGCAATAAAGGCACTAGTTACATAGACTTTTCGTCCAGAATCTGTAATAAACTTAAAGGTAAAGCAGATCACCGAGAGCCATTATTTGGTCTATAGTGTTGTTTTATAGCTCACTTCTTAATCATTTTGTTATGATGGGATTCTATGTAAGCTGTTTTTTAAGTCCATGTTGTTGGATTAACGTGACCAAAACAATAAGGATAAAAGAATCAAACAATTGCAATCATGTTCATCAAAAATGGGGGCTGGCCTCGTGGCCAAGTGGTTAAGTTCACGCACTCTGCTACAGCGGCCCAGGGTCTCGCCAGTTCAGATCCTGGGCATGGACACGGCACCACTCGTCAGGCTACGTTGAGGTGGTGTCCCACATGCCACAACTAGAAGGACCCACAACTAAAATATACAACTATGTACCAGGGGGCTTTGGGGAGAAAAAGGAAAAATAAAATCTTAAAAAAAAAAAAGTATTTAAGGAAAGCCCCTTCTTCCTTAATTTTCAATCAGAATCTTTCAATTCTGAATTTTAAAGATACCAAACATTCAACACCTATTACTCCTCACTAGCTCTCCTAAAACATAATAAATGATATTGTTTTAACTGAAAATTTACTCAATAGGGAAGAAAAGGAATCTTGACAGCTAAAACTTCCTTAAAACTATCTTAAATTTCTGTATAAGAGGTAACTTAGATGGCCAACAGGCATACGAAAAGATGCTCAACATCATCAGCCATGAGGGAAATGCAAATCAAAACTACAATGAGGTATCATCTCACTCTGGTAAGAATGGCTATAATTTACAAGACAGGAAACAACAAGTGTTGGAGAGGATGTGGAGAGAAGGGAACCCTGCACGCTGCTGGTGGGAGTGCAAACTGGTGCAGCCACTAAGGAAAGAAGTATGGACTACCCTCAGAAAATTAAGAATAGATCTACCATATGATCCAGCCATCCCAGTGCTGGGTATTTATCCAAAGAACTTTAAAACACAAAGGCATAAAGATACATGCACCCCTATGTTCACTGCAGCATTATTCACAATAGCCACGACTTGGAAGCAACCTAGGTGCCCATCAAGGGACGAATGGATAAAGAAGACGTGGTATATATACACGATGGAATACTACTCAGCCATAAGAAATTATGAAATCCAACCATTTGTGACAACATGGATGGACGTTGAGGGTATTATGTTAAGTGAAATAAGTCAGAGGGAGAAAATCAAATACCATATGATCTCACTCATAAGTAGAAGATAAAAACAACAACAAACAAACACATAGCAACAGAGGTTGGATCGGTCGTTACCAGAGGGGAAAGGGGGAGGGCAAAAGGGGTGATGTGAAGTGATGGACTATAATTAGTTTTTGGGTGGTGAACACGATGTAATCTACACAGAATTTGAAATATATTATGATGTACATCTGAAAGCTATATAATGTTATAATGCAATGTTACTGCAACAAAATAAAATAAAATAAAAAAATAAAAGAGGTAACTTAAAAGTGTCCTATGTACCTTACCATATAAATTCTCAAGTATGTATTCAGTATAGAACGGATCCAAATGAAAAATCCAGAACTTCAAGAGCATACTTATGTGGTAGCATTTTAATATAAGATACAGTTAACTTCATGATGTAACCAAATATAAATTATATTTTCATTATATCATTAATCTCAACCATGCCATTTGAAATTAGATTATTGACAGTAAAGCTATGACTGAATTGTTAAATTTTCATGTTAGAGAAAAATCTTAAACTCGTGCTAAATTACTATTAAATTATAAAGGATAAATGTAATATTTTACAAAAGGCATGCTGGTAAAAACATGATAAATGTAACAACTATATTTCTAACTTAAAACTTTATTATTTTCACTCTCCCTCAGTCCTCCAGAAAAATTACCATACTGAGATCTAATTAGCTCAATTAGCTGGTATATATTCTATAATACTGGCAATTCCTAATTTACAATGTTGTAAATAATGGAAAAGTCCAAATGCTGGTCATGAAAAGTAAATTTAACCCGCAACGTAACAGGAATAGTACTAGCAATAGCCCTTAGCTTTGAGTCCCAAAACAAAGTAAGAAAGAAAAGATCGAGTGATTACTTGAGCAGCCGAAACAGTGTCCACAGCATCAAAGAAAGAGAAAAATGGTCTCCAAGAGCTCCCATAAGGACATATTTTAGGGAAAAAGATCATGAATGACAGAAGAAACTATGAGAGTATAGTATTCCAGCTAATGGAAGCAAACATAACAAGGTCTCAAGAAACAGGGAAACTAAGGAGTAATAACTGTATATATTATTCATTTGAGGAATATTCATAAGTTGGGAACTATCTTATAATAAAACAACTTAGCATAAAAAAATTAAACTTGAAATATACTTACGGATCAATAGAAACTTTAATACAGGTCATGTTCTTATCCCTCTGTTTATTGTCAGCTGCATTAACTACAAAATTAAATATTTCAATGAGTAATAAAATATATAAAGTTATATAAATAAATACATGGACACAACTGCATGTGCATCACTACTTAATATCAACATTTACACATATGATAATAGTTAATGAAAAGAATTACTGCTAACTTCTAAAACAGAACCTTATTTTCCAAATAATATTTTTAAATTTTATATTACACCAATTACTTTTATGTTTTCTACCATAAAACAAGAGGGGGGAGTTGATTTTGTGATATATAAAAAGAAATAAATCAAAACAAACGTGCAGTTTACAACTCCCTAGTCCAGATCTAAAAGTAAAAACTTGGGTTGAATTATTTTTTATCTTGGTAACAAATAACTACTTTCCCTTGATCTCCTTTATAAACTAGTGATTTTATAGACAGATGGAGTTGAAATCAGTTATTTTTTAATTAGAAAGGCGAAGTCTTTAGAATCCTTAGAAATCAAAATTCTAAATCCTACGCATTATAACTGATAACAATATATTTGCATACATTAACCACTACTTCAGTAAAATTTGAACACAAGCTAGCTATCAAACTGAACTTTAATCAAAGAAGGAATATGTTCCTGATAAACACTGTGTAACCTAAAAGTAAAATTGAGTGGATAATTGGGAGGCAAGAGTAAAAGTAACCAGTTTTATTCTCCTGTTCTTTTCCCAAACACCAACCAGAAGAAGCTCAGAGAGACCCACACAACCCTGCTGTCTAGGAAACCTCAATCGGCACTGATGAGATGGCAGAGCACAGAGTCTCTAGAAAGTCCTTGGCTAAAAACATTTCCAAGTGCAAGCATTCCCTAGGAGCCAATTAGGCATCCGCACTGCATTGTGATTTAATTAATCATGTGATTTGAAGAGAACAGAGATCATTTAGAGCAATGGTTGTTAAACTTAGCTGCCCAACAGAAATACCTGATTTGTTGGTGAAAAATCAATTTTACATGTCTCACCTCAAACTCACTAATTCTGCAAGGATCAGATCCTGTAATCTCTATTTTTAACATGCCCCCTCCCCCAGGCGACTAGGATGCTAGCAACCTCAGATGACTGCACATACAGGACCACAGACCAACTTTGGGATTACTGATCAAATACAACACATTCGTTTTACAGATGAACAAACTGAAACACAAAGATAGGATGTGAAGAGATATGAAAATATTACAGCAAGTGATATATAAATTTTCTGAAGAACATTTATATTCAGTATAAAAGCCAGAGATATGCCTTTAAAATTTATACTGTAACTCTGCCTTTATATATATAGGGACATTATAATGACATCAATAGAAACAGATACATTAAACCTTAAGCAAGTACTCACCCAAAATCTCATCAAAGATCTTGTATAAACCTGGCACAAAGGTAACCTCTCTGCAATTCATTCCTACATCTTCATCATACACCCACATTAGCTGCATTGAGAGAAAAATTCAAAAGGACTTATGGAAGCAAAAAGTGTTTAGCATCAGTTCTACATAGTATAAACCCACATCTGTCATTTACTCTGTAAATAATTAGACCTTCAAAGTATAAAAAACATATACTACTTAAGTTGTAGTCAACCTCTCTGCATTCACATTCAGTTTACATAGCCTCAAAATTGAGAAATTGTTCCTTTTTATCAAATGTGTAGTCTTATTCATACGTAGTCAGGTTTAATATAAGGCACCAAAAGAATTGTTAAAAACAGTATTTAAAATAGAAAAAAACCCAAAAATATCTTATATTTGCTTTCTACTTTTACTTCATGTTTTATATTTTTCTATAGTATAAGGAGCACAGAGTAAAATAATATAAACACAGCATGACTTGGAGTCAAAGAGACCTAGATTTGAATCCCAGCTCTTACAAGTTGAGAGATCTAAGCAAGTTATTTAAATTTATTTAAACTTCGGTTGCCTCATCTATACATGCAGATAACAGTACCTACTTCCCCAAATTGTTAGAATCAAACAAGATAATGTGTGTAAGCCAAGTCCATTGTAAGCATTAAACAACAGTCATTAGTGTGTATGTATAAATTCTAGAATTTAAAGTAAACCACAGCATGAACATAAGGACTTTAAAAAAGTTCATAGCACCATTTTACTCTATACTTCTTACCTCTGATGGTTTTTACCTCTCTTAGATCCCTGTCCCTACTTTGCTGATGATGACAGAGACATGAAATTATGTACTTACAAAGCACATAATCACAAAACTTCTATTAAAAAGTAGATATAGATACACATCTCCTAATTTCAATAAAATTTAACAAGTAATTACCTGTGTCAATGGCTCCACTGAACCAATGTATGTATCAGGACGAAGGAGAATATGTTCAAGTTGTGTCTTTTTCTGATACACTCTCTCAACAGACAACTTCTTTGAAGGATCATTTTTGTTTGCAGTTTCTAACTCTTCTTTTCTTGCAGCATTGTTCTGATCAAAAAGAGTCTAAAATTAACCAAAAAATCAAATTTAAATAACCTACCAAGGGGTAAACTAAAATGTATATGGACACATGACATAGACTTTCTTTTTAACAACAAAATGATCTTTCAGGCTCACTGATTTCTAAGTCCTAAAGAGAACCCAGGTCTATTTATTGACAGTCTAGTTCTTTCTATAATATAGTGTGAAACTGCAGTTCTGACTGAGCCCAAAAAGTAGGTACGTATAGTCACCAAAATAGCTAGAACAGCCTACATATCTATTCAATCCAGAAATACAAACATTTTCCAATTCTTTAAGATATCAAGTTAATTTTTGTAGTCCTCAAAACTTTCCAAGAAATGTGAGTTCTGTTCAGATTGTATGCTCACAATGACTGAACCTGGCTTGCTACAGGGCTCCCAAAAGCTTCCAGATGTAAGTTCCCTGCCATTAAGCTACTGAAGATTATAGTAAAAAGTGGGCAAGAGTAACCTACACAAACTAGTAATCTACATAGTTAGTATACACTGATATGGCTGAGAATACTAAGCATTGTTTATGAAATCTCAAAGTTTACACTTTTGCAGATCATGCCAGTAATTCCTTACATAGCAGCACTAGGTGCCTTACTATTAAGGCACTCTATGATTCCAGTTTCTCTGCCAGTTCCAAGGAGGCAGAAGTTGGTAATCCTAATTCTAACCATTCCTATTGCATAAAAGAATCCCAAACTCAAATTCTCAAGGTAACCTTTTCTTATTCTTATATGTTCATAGCAATAAGATGTCTTGTACTGTAGTAATTGCACTAAATATTCTACATTGAATAAAAATTAACAATATGCCCTTAAAAATAATCAATCACCAAAAGCATTCTAACTAAATTTTCATTAAAGTTTGATAAAATTGAAAATTTATGATTTAAGTTCATTTGTAATTTATTTTACTGTCTTAATTTGTGTGGATAATTTACCAAAGTATTTATACTAATAAATAATTCCAGCACCCAATTACACAGGTATCTAAGAAATCAGAGCAACATTTTCATTCCTACATAAAACTAAAGACAATGGAAATGTGAAATAATCCTATATTAAGATCAATCTCCTCCACGTATCTAAAAAAGGTGTTTTAATTCCATTCCTTGTGATTTATACATTTAAAATTTGATGATGCCATAATTGACTTTTTCTAAAGTTCAAAAGCTAGCTGCCAAATTAAACAATGCATCATTGGGGTTTTTTAATTATAACAAAAACATCAAAATAATATGTAAAATCTACTTTAACATATTAATCTAATTTATAGTACTTTTACAATATTGCTAACTCCTAATAAAATATAGGTTTAAAACTTATACAAGACTCAATCTTTATCAAGAATACTTCTCAACTACCAGAAGAGAAAGAAAAACATTCCAGTAAAAGAAACTCCTTATTTCAGAATGAGTACGTACCAAGATCATTCTGTAAAAAGAAAGATTTTTCCATGCACAGAGTTGTCACCTGAGATATAGCAACTTGTGGCAATCAATCACCCAGAGTTCCTGTTTTTCTGTGGGAGAATGAATTGCTGCCAAACAGGGGAAAGGAGATGGTTTGCCAGTTGGTGCTAAAAAGGAACTGAGCCACTCCTTCACATAATCAGCACAGAAATCTCACCATCACGAAGCCAACAAGAGTAGGACTAGCAAAAGCTTAGCAATAAGCCTCCTCTATCTTCTATAAACGACCCTCTCAGACTTCACATTACCCTTTGTAACATCTCCTCCCTTCTTTTCTCCCTCAATGCTACCATGCTTTAATGTTCATTTTAGCCATATTTCACCTATATAACAATGCAGAGGGCCATATTACGTATCCACCATTAATGAAAAGAAAAACCAACAATATGTCTTTCATCTATGCTCCTCCAGAAGTGCCCTCCAAAACCCAGGGA
The DNA here is from genome assembly GCF_037783145.1 of Equus przewalskii. Classification (NCBI taxonomy): domain Eukaryota; kingdom Metazoa; phylum Chordata; class Mammalia; order Perissodactyla; family Equidae; genus Equus; species Equus przewalskii. Next base: position 59,036,574 of record NC_091845.1, on the reverse strand, counting down.
CAAGGACAGAAGTGGAAGATGAGAGAACTTATGATCATAAGGAACACTTACATGTCCACTGTGAAAATAAAAAATGCACATTCTCTAAAACACACCCAAATCGGAAAGGACGAAGTAAAATGGTCACTATTTGCAGATGACATGATATTATATACAGAAAATCCTAAAGACTCCACCAAAAGATTATTAGAATAAATTCAGTAAACTGGCAGGATACAAAATCAATGTATAAAAATCTGTTGTATTTCAGTACACTAATAACAAACTATCAGAAAGAAATTAAATAAACAATCCCATTTACAATTGCATTAAAAATAATAAAATACCTAGGAATAAATTTAACGAAGGAGGTGAAAGACCTATACACTGAAAATTATAAAACAGTGATGAAAGAAACTGAAGACAATACAAATAAACAGAAAGATATTCTGTGCTCATGGAATGGAAGGATTAATATTGTTAAAATGTCCATACTACCCAAAGCAATCTACATATTCAATGCAATCCCTATAAAAATTCCAATGGCATTTTTCACAGGAATAGAACAAACAATCTTAAAATTTGTATGGAACCACAAAATACTCCCAATAGCCAAAGCAATCATGAGAAAAAAGAACAAAGCTGGAGGCATCGTGCTCCCCAATTTGAAACTATATTACAGACCCACAGTAATCAGAACAGTATAGTACTGGCATAAAAACAGACACATAGATCAAAGGAACAGAATAGAGCCCAGAAATAAACCCACGCATATATGGTCAATTAATTTACAACAAAGGAGCCAAGAGTATACAACAGGGAAAGGACAGTCTCTTCAATAAATGGTATTGAGAAAACTGGACATCCACATGCAAAACAATGAAACTGGACCCCTATTTTACACCATCCACAAAAACTAACTCAAAATGGATTAAAGACTTGAATGTAAGACCTGAAACCACAAAACTCCTAGGAAACATGGGCATTAAGCTCCTTAACCTTGGTCTTGGTGATGATTTTTTGCATCTGACACCAAAAGCAAAGGGAACAAAAGCAAAAATAAACACGTGGGACTACACCAAACTAAAAGCTTCTGCACAACAAAGGAAACCATCAACAAAATGAAAATGCAACCTAGAGAATGGGAGAAAATACCTGTAAATCATACATCTAATAAAGGGTTAATATCCAAAATATATAAAGAACTCGTATAATTCAATAGCAAAAAAACAAAAAGTCTAATTAAAAAATGGGCAGAGGATCTGAATAGACATTTTTCCAAAGAACACATGCAGATGGCCAACAGGCACATGGAAAGGTGCTCGACATCACTAATTATCAGGGAAATGCAAAGCAAAACCACAATGAGATATCACCTCACACCTTTTAGAATGACTATTATCAAAAAAGACAAGAAGTAAGTGTTGATGAGGATGTAAGTGTTGATGAGGATGTGGAGAAAAGGGAACCCTTGTGTAATGGTGATGGGAATGTAAATTGGTGCAGCCACTATGGAAAAGAGCATGGAGGTTCCTCAAAAAAATTAAAAACAGAACTACCATATGTTCTAGTAATTCAACTTCTTCTGAAGAAAATGAAGACTAACCTGAAAAGATAAAATGCACCTCCATGTTCACTAAAGCATTATTTACAATAGCCAAGACACGGAAGCAACCTAAGCGTCCACTGATGGATGAATGGATAAAGAAAATGTGGTATATGTATACAATGAAACATTATTCAGCCATAAAAAAGGAGGAAGTCTTGCAATTTGCAACAACATGGATAGACCTTGAGGGCATTATGCTAAGTGAAAAAAGTCAGAGAGAAAGACAAATACTGTATGATCTCACTTATATGTGGAATCTAAAAGAACAAAACAAAACAAAAAACCAAACTTATAGATACAGAGAACAAATTGGTGGTTGCCAGAGGTGGTGGGCAGGGGCAAAATGGGTGAAGGTAGTCAAAAGGTACAAACTTCCAGTTACAAAATAAGTAAACCTGGGGATGTAATGTAGTGCATGGTAACTATAGTTAATAATACTGCCACCGTATATTTGAAAGTTGCTAAGAGAATAGATCTTAAAATTTCTCATCACAAGAAAAAAAAAAATGTAACCGTGTGTGGTAATGGATGTTAACCAGACTTATTGTGGTGATGACTTCACAATATAAAAACAAAAGACAAAAGAAATGAAAATACTTATCACTGGATTAAAAAAGAAGAGAAAGATCTGTGTGTGAGTGTGTGTGTGTGTGTGTATAGCCATCTGAGAGCTTACTATGTGCCAAGTACTGTGGGAATTATATGGATAATCTCAATCAATGCTTATAAGAGCTCCCGGAAGCAGACAGTGTTACTATGATTTCCTTTTTACAGACGAGGAAACTGAGGTCTGAAGAAGTTAAGTTTTCTCTCCAAGTTAACAAACTAACAAAGCTAGTACTTGAAGAGGCTGAATTATGAAACCAGGTGATCTGATTTCACAGCCCCCATACTCTTAAAAGATTTTAGTTTTCCTTTTCCTCCGCAAAGCCCCCCGGTACATAACTGCGCATTTTTAGTTGTGGGTCCTTCCAGTTGTGGCATGTGGGATGCCGCCTCAGCATGGCTTGACCAGCAGTGCCATGTAGGCGCCCAGGATTCAAACTGGCGAAATCCGGGGCCTCCGAAGCAGAGAACACGAACTCAACCACTCGGCCACAGGGCCAGCCCCAGCCCCCATACTCTTAAAGAGCATTCTGCTATACAAAATACATACAGCCTAAAAAAGAAACGTATTCTCTAGCTTTTTGTGTGAAAGTAAAAGAATAGTTGGTAGAAAGAGACATAGGTGTCCCAGGCAGCTTTTTTATCCTCCCAATCAGTGTATAAAAGACAAGTTGTCTTGGTTTTTAATGTTTTTAAAGTGGGGGACGGTGTAAATGATGGTCAAGAACATACGCCTGGTTTAAATCCCACCTATGCCTTAGCCATGCGCCTTACCTAATGTCTAAGCCCCTGTTTCCTCCTCTGCAAATGGGAATAATTATACCAATCGCACCTTTTCTTTAAAATGGGGTCCTATTTGTATTAAGATTTTTGAAAACACAAAACAGGCTTATTTTTTAAAACATACTTAGTAAAATGCAACTGCTGCCACCACCTAAGTATTTAACAGCTCTGAAACTACAGGTGAACACTTACCTCTATTCAGAAAAGTTAGCACAGTTTATAAAAACTGTTTCTAAATACTGCTATTATGTTACTTGAGAATGTATCTAAAGAACATTGCTCTCTGACCACTTGTCCTAACAATGGTAGAAGACTTTTCAGGAAGTTAGTATGTCAGTTATCCAATTTGTTAACAATAACTGAGGTTGGATTAAGTATCAGCTCTTGGCTAAACATTACAAAGGATACAAACAAGCAAAATACATGGTCTCTGACTTCAAGAGTTTATAATCATTGTTAAAACAAAAGGATCACTCATGAAAGTTACATCAAAAAGAAAGACATTTATGTTTTATGATCCACAAGAATAACAGAAAAAGATGAGTATAAACTGGAGGATAAAAGTTTGGTTAGACTCTGAGCTAGCTTTGAGGAGTAATTAAGATTTAGACTGGTAAAGAGAAGAGAAAGATGCATTCCTGATGGAAGGTAAGCATGCAAAGGCAAAGCGACAAAAACAAACATGACATGCAGAGGACAGGAAAGAGAGAAATCTAACTATGAGGACTATACAAAATAAATTTCAATTGGGAAGTCACGTGGTTTATGAAAGAATTGGCTTTCTGGTTGAGAAGTTTAGATTTGCAAAAAAGAGCCACTAAAGCAAGATTCTTAATACAAATTTTTACACAATATTTAAATATATAGTCATGTTTCCTGAATTAGAAATATTCACTGTCAAAAAACAGTATGTTTATATTTCATTGAAGTTTACTTAAAAAAAAAAAAAACTGCAATGTTGGGGCTGGCCCCATGGCCAAGTGGTTAAGTTTTCGAGCTCCGCTTCGGTGACCCAAGGTTTCCCCAGTTCGAATCCTGGGTGCGGACATGGCACCACTCATCAGGCCAGGCTGAGGCAGCATCCCACATACCACAATTAGAAGGACCCACAAGTAAAAATACACAACTATGTACCAGGGGGCTTTGGGAGAAAAAGGAAAAATAAAATCTTTAAAAAAAACCCTGCAATGTTAATTGTGGCTTTTTAATTTTTTAAAAGAGACTTACGGGATAAAATCGTCCCATTCACAACAACATGGATGGACCTTGAGGGTATTATGTTAAGTGAAATAAGCCAGATAGAGAAAGACAATCTCTGTATGACTCCACTCACATGTGGAAGTTAAACACGTAGACAAGGAGAACAGATTAGTGGTTACCAGGAGAAAGGGGGAGTTGGGGGGTGGGCACGAAGGGTGAAGTGGTGCACCCACAACACAACTGACAAACAGTAACGTACAAATGATATTTCACAAGGTTGTAAACTATCATGATCTCAATAAAAAGTTTAAAAAAAAGAGACACGTTTTAGAGATGAATACTGAAATATTTACAGATGAAGTGACAGAATTCTAGGATTTGCTTTGCTTCAAAATAATGAGAAGGGGAAAGGTGGATGACCTTGAGTTGATAATTGCTGAAGCTTGATGATAAATAGAGGGAGGCTACTTATCCTATTCTGACCACCACTTTTTTAAAGATTTTTACTTTTTTCCTTTTTCTCCCCAAAGCCCCCAGGCACATAGTTGTATATTCTTAGTTGTGGGTCCTTCTAGTTGTGGTATGTGGGACGCCGTCGCAGCGTGGCTCAAGGAGCAGTGCCATGTCTGCGCCCAGGATTCGAACCGACGAAACCCTGGGCCGCCTGCAGCGGAGCACTCGAACTTAACCACTCAGCCACGGGCTGGGCCTGACCACCACTTTTTTATATGTTTAATACTTTCCATTACAGTATTTTTTTATCTACCAAATTAGAGCATTACTGGGAAAAAAGATCAATATTCACATAGTGATTAACTGATTCTAATATTCCCACAGATTTTTTACAACCACTTAAACATGATGAAAGACTGACCAAATGAAAGGCTATTAGGGTCTACTAATCAAAGCTTTACAAACTGAAAGCTAATTCAAAAAATTCTGCTTGCTTCAGAGAAGACTTCATAGCTGTGATCAATTTTAAGTCAAAATAATTTTACTATATTTATATTTTTCACTTTTTTTAAATTTTAAAAAATCTAGTTAAGATACTACAAACCAAACACAAACCAGATACTATTAGAAGGAGAAGTTCATGTCAATCTTAAACCAATTTGATTTGTGGTTCCAGATACTGAAATGTAACCTTTCCTGCAGGGACAATGTTAACACTACATGCTGGCAGGCATCCCAACAGAAGTTAATACCAGCAACACATGGCACTATCCACCACCTCGCTCCACCTCCAAAAGAAGAATGGCATCAGGGACTCACTCATTCCATTTCTTTCTTCCTGTTACCCACAAGCAGGTGGCAACATAACACCAGTTTCAAAAGTTACCCCTCTTCAGAAATAGATGACCACTGCAACAAATCCCTGAACCTTTCTTGCAAAGGAATAATTTGCTTTCACCCTGGCTTAAAGAAATGTTATGTAAAAGCAACTTTATTATTCTGAGCGTACATTTCTTGAACTTCACCAATAAAAAACAAACATTTATCATCTCATTTAATTCTCAATGCGACCTTATTCTACAGATGAGAAAACGGATTTAGAAAGGTTAGGTCCCTTGTGTAAAGTCCCACTGACTATATGTGTCGGAGACAGGATCTGAATCTACATCAATCTAACATCAAAGTGCATGCTCATAACCACCTCACTATATTACCTCCCATAAAATTAAACTAGTCTATGATCAATGATGTATATTATGGACATAAAGATCCTCATATAACGTGACTTAAATTTAAAGCAACCATCAAATCTTAAAGTGGACTTACGGGGTGATTATCTTTTTAATAAATGTCTAATTCAACATGAGGATATAATCTATAAATAAGAGATTAAGTGATTTCTACTTCTTATTTTACTATACTTCCCACATTAGTTTTATAATGAAAAAATCTTTAATCAATAAGTCAACTTTAGTTTCAAATAAATTTTTCTGCTATTGAATGAAACCCTCTAAGTTTAAAAAATTTCTTAAGTAAATGAAAGTTTCCAATTGAGCTTTAAAGAAAAAGTGGTCATTTAATTATCTACAAAGTTCAGTAACAGTAAATTAAAAAATTACTATCAAATGTTAAAGCCAACCAATTCAATCTTGGAGCAAAATGTTTACCATAATAGAATCAGAGGTTCTCAGAGAAAACACTGATCAGGCCTCAACACTTCCAAATATTGAATGAGAACCATCTGGCTAACTAACTCCATTTTCAGAAGTTGTTTGATTTTAGTAACAGGGGTAAGAGCCATCAATTTTAAAAAATCATTCTTTTGCATTTATGCATCTCCCCAGAATGTCCACAAGGACCGCTAAGTTATCATCTGACCTTTTACCTCTTCCAGCTCTGGTCTGTACATACTACATTATTGGAGTAAGATACGAAATTCGCAGACATTCAACAATAAGAGCCTGGCAAGTTATTTTGCAAAGCACCTTGGCACACAAACATAAACGGTTAAAATGTATTTCTGCTATCAGTAACGTGCTTTTTACAAGGAAATCTGTCAGTAGAGCAGAACTACTTAACTCACCTAAACCTCACCCAAGCAGAGAGAAAATGAAGAATTAAGGAATAAAAATGCCAATATGAAAGTTTCCTTGTGTGTTTTGAAAAAGGGAGGATCCACCGAAAGTCCTTAGAAAACGTAATACTTGTTATTTTTCTCCTCGATTCCCAGTTGGCTGAGCTGGGCTTTCTTGTGTAGGAACTGACCCTGGACTGAACTCTACGCTGAGCCAGTGAAATGCCGGTGAATTATCGATCCCCCGTGGGAATCGGATCTCTCTAGGTCTTCCCTTCTCTACTACTTCCCAGCAGGAACTGAGCGCCGAAATCCTTAAACTCCAGGACAAATCACTTCAGTCACCCCTGCAACACTCTCCATTCAGCTTCGACCCCGTTTCACCTGCGATGCTGACACAGGTAAGCGCCTCTTAATAATCCCACCCTGACAGATGGGCGAGCTACAGTATGTTAACTGCGGTGAAACAGCCATCCCGAACGCGCTTTCAACCGAATGAGACTCTGCGAATTGAAGCGTCAATTGCTACAGATATACTCCCCGCCAAATCCATTCTCCTTTGAGAGATGAGGGCATCGGAAACGGTCTCATTTACAACACAGAGACACACACCCCCCCTTTCTCCAAGATTTTCTTAAGCCACATTTGGGGAAAGTGCTGACCCAGACAGACGCACATGCATTATTGCTATCCCCATCATCTCATGCCCGACCGCCCTGGAGGAGTCTGGGGAAGAGGAAAATAAAAAGCGGGGGCTCCATGTCATGCTCATGGTTTGTCCCCCAAAGTTCCAAGTGCACGTTAGGCTCCTGCAGCTGGAGCCTCCATAGAGGGAAAGAGAAGAAAGAAAAGGGGGCGGGGAGCGGGTGTTCTGCTGGAAGAAGCCCCGACGGGGCGTCCGCTCGGGGGACCGGATTTCCCTCGCTTTCCCTTTCCCCCCACCCCACCCCACCCCAACCCGAGTCGGCCCGCGGATTCCTCCCCCGCCGCCCCGGAACAATGCCGCCGCCGCCGGGACCCCCGCCCCCAGCCGCCCGCCACTCACCACCCAGGTCAGCGCCCCGTTGCCGCCGGCTCCCGCGCCGCCGCCGCCCGCCTTGGCCATGGCGGGTGCCTCCGCTCACAGGCCCCGAGCCCGCCGCGGCCGCCGCTCCCGCCTCCCTGCGGGCCGCCGGGCCCCGCTGCTCCGCACCGACCGCTCCGCAAGCCGTGCTCCTAGCGGCGCCGCCCCCCGCGCCCCATCGCCGAGACCCGGGGCGGACGCCCGGCCGTGCCTGCCGAGGAGGCCGCGCCGCCCGCCGCCCTCAAACTCGAGGCGCGGCGGCCGCTGAGCCCGGGCCTAGCGCGGCCGCTGAGGAAAAGGCGGAGGAGGAGGAGGAAGCGGGAGGAGCCGGCGGCGGCGGGGCGGCGGCGGGGCGGCGGGGCGGCGGCGCTGCCTCCTCGCCCGCCCGCGGGCGCCGCTCAAGCGGGGCCGAGGCCCGGAGGCGCGAGCGTCGAGCGCGGCCGCGGAGCCCGGACCGTCCGGACGTGGCGGGGACGCAGAGGCGCCTTGTCCTTCCTCACACTCCGTGAAGGCCGGTCGCTCGGGGGGCCGGAGTCACCGCTGCTGCTGCTGCCTCAAAGGCCGCCTTCGTCGGCCTCACTGCAGCCCCGGCTTCCTCACATCCAAGCACCGAGAGGGACAATACACAGAGCCGCCGCCGCCGCGGTCGCCTCCCTCTTGTCCGGCATAACAGCACACACACATTCACACACCCGGGAGGGGGGAGCGAGGGCGCGGCGGCCACCCCCCGCTGTCAGTCAGCGCCTCGCCGCCCAATCGGGGCCTTGTCGCTACAGTCTCTCGGCCAATCCCAAAATTCCAAGCCCCCTGAGGGGCGGGACCCGAGGGGGAAACGTCATTGCGGGTAGCAACCGAAGGGAAGACTTGGGCTTTTTTGTTTGTGTGTGTGTCTGTGGGTTTTCCGTTTGAAGGCAGAGCAGGGGCTGCTGTCAAGGGTCATCTGAGGGCGGCAAAGGGATAGGGTCGACTTGGCCTCGGGTCGATTGTAATCCTCCGAGCGTTCTGTTTACACCAAGACGTGCCAGCGAAGCCGAGGCATTTCTTTGCCCTGGGCCGCTGGGGGGGGCGGGGGGGGGGGGGCAGGAAGAAGCCGGGGGCCGTCCCAAAGGAAAAGTATTTTTAAAGAGCGGTTGTAAACCACAGGCAAGACGTTGTAGATCACTGGTGCAAGGAGGGCCCCGTGACCCCGGCCTCCCCAAGGCCCCCAGTGGACGCTGCTCTCCAAAGAATCCTCTACTCAGCCCTTCCCCTCCTCCATCTCCCTCCCCCCTCTCCTCCCCTCACCCGCAAAAGGGTTACGGTCAGTTTCACGAAAGCTGCATTTAAAGAACTTAAATGATAAGGGACACATAGAGAACGTTCCAGAGAAAGAATGCAGGTTGGGTGGAGGGTTCTGTTTTACTGTTAGTTGACCTTTCTCTTTTCTCTGAACAAAGCAGAGATGTCACTGTCACTTTTCTTTCTCATCAGTCCAGAACTATGCCTGCTACCTCTAAGAGGGCATGTTTAATTTTTTAAACTGCTTTCAGTGGAATTTTAAATGCACACTAAGGAATAATTTCATACACATTAAAGCTTTCTAAGAATGAAAATTACCCATAGAGCCACACCAAAGTCTTTGGCAGATGGAATATGGCTTTACTTCACCCTGCTCCTCGGTGTAATTCCATTCAACAAGTATTTATTGGGCACATGCTCTGCCACGCTGTGCCAGGCTTGGCGGTGGGTTCAAAATAAAAACAGGGCCTCTGATTTCAAGTCATTTATAATCTGGCTTGTGAGACAGACTAAAAAAAGGGACTTCACTGTCACCAAAATGAGTACCTGAGGGCATGAAATGCTACCAAATAGTTGTGACAAGAGAGCTTTTTAAAAAGATGAAAAAACGTATCGCTGCTTTGTGAAAAGGTGTTTTTGTGAGCTTCTCTTCCAACGGTGCATTTCCTCTCAAGGGAAAACAAAAATGTCTCCAGTCACATCTTTCAGCTGCCTTCTCAGTCCAGAGAGGTGGGGAACTCTGAAACATGGAAATAATTTAAACACCGTTTTTCTTAATTAGCTCCCTAGTGGCCATGTAATTTTGACGTATTTGGGACTTTGGTTCAGAACAGTGAAGCCTTTCTTTACCTTGAACTTGAGGTGCAAGCTTGTAAGTCAGACAGACCAAGGTCTAATCTGGGCTCTGAACCTGACCAACTAAGTGTCTCTGCCTTGTTATTGAACTTCCTGAGCCTCTGCTCCCGCCTCGTTGAAATCAGGAGTTTTGCTCTTGGACTTACTGTGACTTTACTTCCTCAAAGTACACAGTTTATAAATTTGAAAGGGGGTAAATAATTTTAAAGGCTGTGAGGGCTTTTTTAAAGAAAGGTATATGCATTGAGTAGAAGCCAAGCTATAAAATACATAGCCGTCCCTTTTTTAAACTTTAGTTTTCAAAGCTCCTCAGGGTCAATTTTGAAATGAAATATATTCAGAAGTCAAATAGCTTAATTAATGAAAACCATGTTCATCTTTTCACTTGCCTCATATGTGAGGCATTGAGTTCTTGAGCCTTCGGTATGAAGACCCTCTAATAAATGTAATTTATTTTATTCTTATGAAAATACTGACTGACTTAAAAGGAGCACAAATAAAAGTGTTGTTGGATATACATGCAAATCAACAGTCTAAGGCAGAGATTCATGACGAATGGGAGAAGGTATCCAGATCAAAATTATCTCAGCTCCTGAAGAATTGTTGGTCTTTTTAACCATGTGTAACAGACTTAAGAAATCTTTATGATAAAGTTGATTGTACCCAACTTTAACACAGCTTTCCCTTTTGGGGTTTTGTGAAATCATTTTCGTTTACAGAGTAATTATAGCAATAATTGCCACATTAAAAAGCTTCTATATCAGGTTTGTCTTGTTTGGTTGGAATACTACTGTATTCATATGTGTACATTACATTTAAAGACTTAATTTCCACCCCCTAGCAAACACCAGCCAAAATGAAAAATTGTAGAAATCAAATTCCATAAACTGTAAAAATAAAGGCCTTTATTTAATCAAGTGTTTTGAGTAGCTTCCATGGGAGCTTTTCCTAACTACTTTAGAATTTTTATTTTTAGATCTTATGTTTCCCTATTGTAGCAATCAAAAAATATCTATTAAATACCTACAGTGTGTTAGTTACTCAGGACCTGGGACTTCAAAAAGGTGATGACAATGTGGTCTCTGCCTTGAGTTCACACCTTGCATTATATAGTTTTGAGCTAATCTTTTCATCAAAATGCAATTTTATATTTATTCATTTGCTATGAGAAACAGTTTACCTGATGAGTCATACCTATCATCACACTTTACACACAGTAGGTAATTTAACCAAGAACAAAATAAATTAAGTAAGAAGATAGTAACTCAAAACTGTACTTCTAGGCACCTGGAAATGTTTCAATAGAGTTTCTACCTTCAGCATGTATTCTTCTCACACTGAGATTCAGTTGAGGAACTCAGGGACTAATCTTTAATCTAGTGAGCACTTAAATAAATTAATATTTGAATTCAAAATTCAATGTCTGCAATTTTACCTCTCCCTCTCATTATGTTAGTGTTTATGGATCCTTTATATACACAAAGTTGCTAGGCTAAGAACAAGAAAAAAAATGCATAATGTCTGGCCTACAGTAAATTCAAATGGTTGTCCAGGTAATAACTATTAAATGTTGTAAATGTAATTTAGTTTGTTATATTTCTTTAGAAGTGAGCTCACGGTGGAGAAGAAAGCTGCTTTCAATGTAGCTTTTTGGATTTCAGCATTTCTGTAGTAGATATTATAATAGATTGCTAACTCTGATTTTTGAGACTAATTATTTTATAATTAGCTATAATTAATATAGCTCCAAATAGTTTATAAGTATGGTTTTACTTTTAAAAAGGTACTTAAGCACCAGAGGGAACAAGTGTCTATGGATGGCTGAAGACATCAATGGCCACCACATTTCTGAGTATTATCACCACTGGGAAGACAAAGGCTAAAGGTCTTCAATTTCTACTGACAGTAGGTATGGGATGTTCGTTTTGTTTGACTTATTTTGGTTTGGAGTTTGTTTTGGTTTTGGCCAAGTAAACTATGTTGATCCTCTGGTAATGTCTCTAATTACTTGTATAGACAGAAGGGACATTTTCACTTATTTTAGATGATACTGATCAGCAATAATTCAGGACTCACCTACTCTACTGAGTTATATAATATGGAGAATATAATTAGCATATGCCTTAGTTAAAAAAGCTGTTTTTTGGCCTTTGAAAGGGCCTAATATTAGGTTTGGACTTTTTGAAAAAGCATTTTGTCCTAAGAAAAATCCTGCTTTGGGGGACATTAGATGCCATTATTCACCTAACTTTCACCAACAGAATATTATACAAGTCTAGCGTGTGTGGCTAAGTTGTATTTGAAGTTTCTGGTTGCCCAGAGTCATCTAATTCCATTACTCAGTAAGTTTAAAAGACTGAGAACTAAAGAAATACGATAACAGTGGCTTTCCTAACTCAACTGTTTCCATTTCAGAAGAGCTGGGAACTCTAAAGCTGGAGTTGCCAAGTTGCTTTCATTCTGCATTATATTAAAAAATTTAATGATGGGGGAGGGAGCCTAGGAAGTATGAGAAATACCTACACCAGAAGAATCTAAGATATAAAGCCTTCAAGTTAAAGGGGTTTCTAGAATAGAACAAAAGAGATACCTGTAAGTTATCTAAGGTGATAATTAATCAGGACTTGGAAAACATACCATCTTTTAGTGTGCCAATTAACAACAACAAAAAAGCAATTGCTCCCTATTTCCAAAACAGTTAAGCACAGATTAGACAGGATATCTTAGATAATACTAGCCAGATATCTTATATAATTGGTATTTTTGTCTATCACCTTTCTTCTTTACTTTGAGAGTGCTGTCTGAATGTGGAAGGATCCATAAGAAGGTCCAAGAATGCTGACTCTTTAAGGAATATATTTCTGGTTTAAATGTTGTTTGGGAAAAGTAAAAGAACAAGACCAGCCTGTTGGGTAAATGGTACATTAGATAGTGCTAGCCCATCCTAGAAAGTGCCTGGCACATAGTAAGTGTTCAATAAATAATTGCTCAGGAATGGATTTGAGGCATATCAAGAGGTCCCTCCAAGCAAAACATCTCATCCACCAGTGTGATGGTGTGAAACTTGGCCGGGATCCTTAAGTCTTTTGGTTTTTCAAATGTTCTTGTTTGAATACGAGAGAGGATAAAGTACCTTAAACTGTATCAGTTAACAGATTAGCAAGAGTTGGTTAAAGCTTTGTTCATCTTTGGGAATGAAAAACAGAATGGTATAAGGATGGAAAGAAGAGAGGTTATGGTATCAGGAGGAAGAATGGGGAGGGGGCAGATAGATAACAGTAGCATCCAATTGTGTGAAACTTAGTGGAGAAAGTTAACACATTCTGGCTATGGAAGCAGATCAGCTCTAGCCTTGCCAACGCTTACACTTCATTTCATTAATAAGGAAAACGTTGTTTATTGAGAGCCCTGCTATCTGTTTGGTATAGTACTGGGCAGGTGCTGTCATACATATTAGCTTAATCAACTTTCAACAACCATAAGAGAGAGGTATTATCATTCTCATTTCACAGTCAAGGGAATTAAAAGTCATAGAAAGTCACAGAGCTGAGTAAGTGGTGGAACTGAAATGCAAACCCAAGTTTGTTACTCCAAACCACACCCTTTTGTCATGCTGCCAAGCTGGCTAACACACTTGGCAATGTAGTATATTTGGCAATGTGTTAGGAACTTGGCAATACTGGTGAATAATTCTGGCCATTGGCCCTCAATAAAAACCTTTAGTTGTGAAATTTTATTTCTGAACTATGGTGACAAGTATCTACAATTTGCATGACTGGCTAGAAGTTGTCTTTGAAACTAGCCTGAGTCTGCTTTGTCTTACCTTGTCAGAAAATAGTTTGCTTTGTGAGGTAGAAAGGATTGAAGAAAACCTGAGGCCCAGGATCCTGTGGGTCCTGTGACATCTCTCCTCTATACAATCTTTAAACCTTATAATCTAAATCCTGGGTTATAATTATAGAAGATACTCAAACAGCTAACTTTCAAATGGAAGAAAATTTGTAGGAAGAAAAATACAGAAGTACCATGGAACTGGACTCTTGGATTCACATTTTGGATAACTTCAAATTCACAGAAGATACTTAAAACAACATAAAAATTATTCAGTGTTCCGTCATACAGGGAAGGTGAGTTCTATCCTACCAGAATGGCTAAAATTAAAATACCAGCTGTTGGTGAGGATGTGGAACAACAGAAACTCTCATACACTCCTGGGAGCATGTAGCTTAGTAAAACCACTTTGGAAAACTGTTTAGTAGGATCTACTAAAACTGAACATGCACATATTCTAGGAACCAAGAATTCCACTCCCAGGTGTATAGAAATGCATGCTTATATGTACCGAAAGACGCATACAAAAATGTACATAGCAACACTATTCATAGTAACCCCAAACTAGAACCAACCCAAATGTGTACCAGTGATAGAATGAATATGTTGTACATGCATACAATGGAATACTGTTCAGCAATGAAAATGACTGGTCTTCTGCTACACCTAACATAAATGAATTTCATAAATATGTCAAAGTAAAGAAGTCAAACAGAAAAGAACGTATACTATATGATTCCCTTTATATAAACTTTAGAAACTGGCAAAACTAATCTATGATGTTAGAAGTCAGGATGTGGTTAACTGTAGGAGGAGGATTCTGGGTGCTGGTAATTTCTCCCCCCCTTTTTTTTTTTTGATGAGGAAGATTAGTCCTGAGCTAACATCTGTGCCAATCTTCCTCCACCTTATATGTGAGTCACTGCCACAGCATGGCTGCCAAGTGGTGTAGGTCTACATCCAGGATCCAACCCGTTAACCTGGGCCGCAGAAGCAGAGTGCATTGAATGGAATCACTGTGCCACAGGGCCAGCCCCCAATTTCTTTCTTTCTTTCTTTTTTTTGTGAGGAAGATTGGCCCTGAACTAACATCCACTGCCAATCTTCCTCTTTTTGCTTGAGAGGAAAAAGCAAATTGTTCCTGAGCTAACATCTCTGCCAGTCTTCCTCTATTTTGTATATGGGACACCACTACAGCATGATTTGATGAGCAGTGTACAGGTCTGCGCCTGGGATCCAAACCTGTAAACCCTGGGCCGCCGAAGTAGAGCATGCAAACCTAACCACTGTGCCCCTGGGCCGGCCCCCTTAATTTCTATTTTTTGAACTAGATGGTGAATACATGATTTTGTTCATTTTCAAAACTTATCCAGCTGTATACTTTTGAATTTTTTACTTTTCTATATGAATATTATGCTTTACTTAATAAAAAATCACCAACACTTGACAGAAATAAGGATGAGAGTATATGGAAAGATGGGATCATTGATGCCTCTGAGTTAATCAATGGTTTAGAAGATTTGTACTCTGAATGTCAAGTGGTAGGAATACCCTTACCAATTTACTTCACGGATGTTTTCCTTTTTATGTGTGCACAAAATGATATAAGATTAAAGATTTCTTTCAATAAGCACAAAATGAAATTTACGTGGCAAAAAAAAATGTTGCCACATCTGAAGCTCTGAAAAATCATGAATGAAATCTTTTAATTACCATATTTATCTGCATACCTTCACTTCTAGAACTCCCTCAATTTTCAAGGAGAAAAAGTATAGAATTTTTCTAATAACAAACAATAATTATAACTATTATTTATTGGCACTTATTATATATTGGCACTGTGCTAACATTTTACTTGCATTATCTACTTTAATCCTCACAGGAACTGCATGAGTTAGGAATTTATTTTCAAAAGCTTTCAAAATTATAAATGTGATACTTTCTGGTTGTTAAAACTCAATAAAACATATGTCCAGGGGCCGGCCCAGTGGCGCAGCTGTTAAGTTCGCACATTCCACTTCAGCGCCCTGGGGTTCACCAGGTCAGATCCCAGGCGTGGACATGGGACCGCTTGGCAAGCCATGCTGTGGTAGGTGTCCCACATATAAAGTGGAAGAAGATGGGCATGGATGTGAGCTCAGGGCCAGTCTTCCTCAGCAAAAAGAGGAAGATTGGCAGCAGATGTTAGCTCAGGGCTAGTCTTCCTCAAAAAAAGAAAAAGTACATCCAGTAAGAAATGCAAATACTTGGCATGTCTTTTCCCCATAGATGTCACTGCTGAACAAGATAGTATGTGTCCTTCCTGATCTTTTAAATGTATATGGAAACACACATGTACACAGAAGAGAGGTCAGTAATTACTGGGATCATATTATAAATACTATGAGTTGCTTTACTTACTCTATGAGTTGCTTGACTTACTTTAATTGTATCTCTTGGATCTTTTCCCATGTCAGTCCATAGATCTATCTCATTCTTTTAATGACTTCAGTGAGTATTTAACCATTTCACTATAAACAGCTACTCAACCAGGAGCTCTACTGACTTTTTGGACTGTATAGTTTTTCAAAGACCCTTTGCATTGTGGGAAGTTTACCAGAATTCCTGGCCACTACCCACTAAAAGCCAGTAGCATACCACCTCTCACCCACCCACTCACTAACCCACCTTGTGACAAACAAAATGTTTCAAGACTTTTTGCCCCTTCGGAGACAAAATCCTTCCCTCCCACCAGCATGGAGAACCAATGGTGTAGAAGGGTATTTCTGTTGTTATTTTCAACAGTGTAAAAGGGATTCAATGATCATCTTGGTATTATTATTATTATTTATTTTTTTTGAGGAAGATTAGCCCTGAGCTAACTACTGCCAGTCCTCCTCTTTTTGCTGAGGAAGACTGGCCCTGAGTTAACATTGGTGCCCATCTTCCTCTACTTTTTTTTTTTTTTTTAAAGATTTTATTTTTTCCTTTTTCTCCCCAAAGCCCCCCGGTACATAGTTGTATATTCTTCGTTGTGGGTCCTTCTAGTTGTGGCATGTGGGACGCTGCCTCAGCGTGGTCTGATGAGCAGTGCCATGTCCGCGCCCAGGATTCGAACCAACGAAACACTGGGCCGCCTGCAGCGGAGCCCACGAACTTAACCACTCGGCCACGGGGCCAGCCCCCATCTTCCTCTACTTTTATATGTGGGACACCTACCACAGCATGGCGTGCCAAGCAGTGCCACGAACGCCGGGCCGCTGAGAAGTGGAGCGTGTACACTTAACCACTGCGCCACCGGGCTAGCCCCTGGATCCAATGATCGTCTTGGTATTATTTACCACAAATCACATTTACACATGAAAAAACTAGGCTAGGAAGGTTGATCTGCCCAACGTCCCACTGCTGTAAGTAGTAAAGGTGAGACATGAACCTAGTTCTGTTTCCTCCAGAATTTAATATCTTTTCCGATCCTACTATACTTTTACTACCCAATAGGTGGTTTTAGAGACCACTTTAGAGGAGACAGTCAGAACAGTGACTATTACTACTTGCTGAGAGTAAAATAAATATTAAAGATATCTTAGCTCTGACAAACATCCTTCAGGTTCTTCTGACAGAACTAGGAGTTAAAGCTTTTCAGCTTTCTAAAGGTGCCCAGCAGAACAAGTCATTTATAATAAACATTTAAACTAAATAGACAACTTTATGAATTTTCAAAACAGATAGCTAATATAGTATCACCATAATTAATATATTTGACTATGCTGAAGTGCCCTGAGAGCTAAGCTAATTTATAGGCTGGACCAGAATCAGGCTTCTAGGTCTTCATGGGCCAGGCAGCTGTGCTAGCATCATCATTAATGAGTACAGCTTTGTGTCAAGCGCCTATTGTGTGCAGTAGCACGTTACTAGTCCCTCATACTCCAGACTTCATCCCCAATGTTGAGCAGACATCTTGTAATCCTGAGCAGTTGATAACAAGGCAAATCAAGCAACAGATGGAAAGTGCAACAAGTTCAAAATTGATATGGCTGTTAAGATTGACTGAGTACTTATTATGCACCAAGTATTTAAATCAGCTGTTATCTCATTTCATTCCACAAATATTTAAGCACCTACCCTACTATGTGCCAGATGGGGCACCAGGTGCTAGAGATACAGGAGTAAACTAGAGGTACAGAGCATGCCTCTATAAAAGCATGTGAAAGACATTAAATAACTATTTGTTTAAATAACTGTGATTAATGGGAGAAAATGTAACAAGGTAGAGGAATGGGGAAGTCTTCCATAAAAAAATTACGTTGAGCTCTGAGGATGGAGTATGAATTAACATTCAAGACCAGCAATAATGTGTGTGAAACTCACAGGCTATTGAGGATAGACGGTGGTATAGTTGAGGACGTGAGAGAAGACAACTATGGCCAGGGTCTGATCACGCAGGGCATATTGGGTCATGTTAGGGATTTTCATCTATGCTCCTAAAAAATCCACAGAAAACCACTGAAGGATTTTTAAGCAGTGGAGTGTGATGATTACATTTGAGTTTCCTATTCTATTTGCTCTATTATTGTTACTATTATCTCACCCTTACAGAAAAGAAAATCAGAGGGGGCCAGCCCAGTGGCAGAGTGATTAAACTTGTGCGATCTGCTTTGGTGGCCCGGGGTTCACCAGTTCGGATCCTGGGCACAGACTTATACACCACTCATCAGCCATGCTGTGATGGCATCCCACATAGAAGAACTAGAAGGACTTACAACTAGGATATACAACTATGTACTGAGGCTTTGGGGAGGAAAAAAAAGAGGAAGATTGGCAACAGATGTTAGCTCAGGGCCACTCTTCCTCACCAGAAAAAAAAAAAGAAAGAAAATCAGAGACCAAGTCTTAGAAATTAAACTATCTTGCCTACTACAATATATTCTTTTGCTACTAGAAAATAAGATCAGTTGAGTCAGGGTTATTCTTGTCTCTGTCTTCCTAACAAGTAATGACTCCTTCATAGCATTGGCCTTAAAATTTCCCCTTACGGGGGATTATGGGACCTCTGGTTAAACAAGGAACCAAGGCCTTAACAGCTTAACAGAGGATATGTTACTATTGATGCTGCTTCTATTTTGTTCTTTAATTTTCATGCCTGTAAAATGAGAATATTTCTTCTGATGAATGATGAAGAATAATACGATAAATAGTGATTGCTAATAGAGTTCTCAGAACAAAACATTCCCAGTGATTCTAATATTAAGTCCAAGCAACGACCATTTATGGGCTGTCATTTTAAAATCTGTCTCCTTGAACACATTATCCCTAAATTCACTGCTTTCTTATATTACAGGTGAAGTAATCTCCATAAGAGCTGAGCTGAAACTTCCCATAAGGTCTCTGACAACCACATGATTGCCTCACCCCATTCTGCCATTACCTTGGTCACGAATTTCTCTCAGGAATTTGTCCTACTGCACAATTCTTGCCTTTTAACTAAGCTACCTCCCACTTTCACTTTTCACATTATATTTCTTGTTTGTTCAGTTGTCTCCAGGAAGTAACCTCAAACGATATTTTTCAAAGCCGTGTTTAATTCCCTGGCCTCAATTTTACAGGTTTTATTTGTTAAGTCATTCATTTCAAAGTATAATTTCTCCGAGTCTCTAGTTTCTTCATCTGTAAAATGTAAGGAATTTGGATTTCGATACTCCCTTCTAGCTAAATATTTCTATGATATTTTTACTCTTCTCATTATTCAAATCCAAGAGTAGTAATTTGAGAAATATGATCAATGAGTTGCATTCACCCCTTCACAGCTCCAGAGAACCTTCTTTTCTGTAACTTGATACCAAACATTTCATATTTTGCCCACACTGTTGGCTTTTGAAAGAGTGAATACAGCCAGGCTTCTTTCAACAGCGCTGAATGAGAGCATCCATTGTTTACCAGCAGGGCTCAAGAACCAAATATTCTAGTTTAACAATTCGGAGAGAGTGACACAAGTGACAAGATCCATTTCTGCTTGGTTTTGGTAATGTCAAAAATGCCTTGGGGCATTCAGATCCCAGGTGTGAACATGGCACCGCTTGGCAAGCCATGCTGTGGTAGGAGTCCCACATATAAGGTAGGGGAAGATGGGCACGGATGTTAGCTCAGGGCCAGTCTTCCTCAGAAAAAAGAGGAGGATTGGCAGCTGTTTAAAAAGGTGTTTTGTATCTTGCCCTTTTATTTGAGTGTCCTCTTCAAAGATCATGGGGGGAAAAGTCATGCTTTTGGAAGACTGCTGTTTCACCTAATCTCAGTCATCCAGCTTCTCTTTCCACTAGAGAGAGCTGAGGCTTGAGTACCAACAAAAGAAATGCCTTACCATTAGGACTGTTGGGGCTCTGAATGAGCTACCATTCATTTCACTTCAGAGGAAGAGACATCTAGACTTTCCTTATCCCTTAAAGACCTCCACATGGACTGGGTGAATTTTTATTGAATTGATTTGTTTTCATTTCTGAAGCTCCCTTGTTCTACCCCTTGACTGATTTTTCTTTTTTTTTTTAAAGATTGGCACCTGAGCCAACATCTGTTGCCAATCTTTCTTTTTTTTCCTTTTTGTTCTCCCCAAAGCCCCCCAGTACATAGTTGTGTATTCTAGTTGCAGGTCCTTCTGGTTGTGCTATGTGGGACGCCGCCTCAGCATGGCCTGATAAGCAGTGCCATGTCCACGCCCAGGATCCAAACCACTGAAACCCTGGGCTGCCGACATGGAAAGCGCAAACTTAACCACTTGGCCATGGGGCGGGTCCCCACCTTGACTGATTTTTTATGCTAAATTTTAATCATTGGCTTAAAACAAGTTACAAAATCAGTTGCTAATAAACTTAAATTGTAGAAAAGTCAAGAATAAATAAATAAATGTCATAGCCCCCAGTAACTTGCTATAATTCTATGTTCAGGTCAACAGATATGTTTGGCAAATTATTATCTCTAGTACAATAAAAACCTTTTGGAGGGGCCAGCCTGGTGGTGTAGTGGTTAAGTTTGTGTGCTCATCTTTGGCGGCCTTGGGTTCATGGGTTCAGATCCTGGGTGCGGACCTATGCACTGTTCATCAAGCCATGCTGTGACAGCATCCCACATACAAAATAGAGCAAGACTGGCATAGATGTTAACTCGGGCCCAATGTTCCTCACCAAAAAAAAACATTTTGGAGACTGTAATAACAAAGACTAACAGCCTCATTGTTATGCTTTATTGTTGGGCCTGAATTCTATTGGTATTTTCCATCTGTCTCCTCAGTCTCCCTGTAGCTAGCTATTCTCTTTCTTCTTCCCACCCCAATTTCCTAGCACAAGACCTGAAGCCAAGAAAGCATCAAAAACCCAAGATTGATGCTTTCCTCCCCTAGAAAGCTGGTGATTTAGAACCAAGTAGAAGAGATGTAATGGAATTGATTATCAGGCAAACGTAATAAAACCAGAAGCATTAGGAAGGGATCATCTATTCAAAATAGAATTCCATACCTTCTCTTTGCCCTCCATGACAAAGTTCCAAAATTTATTTAACTAGAAATAACGCCTTTCAGGAGCCTGCCCTGTGGCTGAGTGGTTAAGTTCTTGTGCTCTGCTTTGGTGGCCCGGGTTCACCAGTTCAGATCCTGGGCATAGACCTACATATGTGCCACTCATCAAGCCATGCTGTGGCAGCATCCCATATAGAAGAGCTGGAAAGACCTATGACTAAGATATACAAATATGTACTGGGGCTTTGGGGTGAAAAAACAAAAGAGGAAGATTGGCAACTGATGTTAGCTCAGGGCCAATCTTCCTCACCAAAAAAAAAAAAAAAAAAAAGCATTAAAAAAAAAAGAATGCCTTTCAGTACCTACTTAGAAAAGACAGAAAAATTACGAATATCACTCTTACAGGTAATTTGTTGACTTAATTTTACTTTACACTATGCTATGGTTTGAATGTTTGTGTCCCCCTCAAAATTTATGTTGAAATCCTAATGGCCAATGTGATAGTATTAGGAGGTGGGGACTTTGGGAGCTGTTTAAACCCCAAGGGTGGAGCCCTCATGAATGAGATTAATGCCCTTATAAAAGAAGCCTGACAAAAACTGAATAGGATATGGCCTTGCCCTTGAGGAAATCACAAACCTGGAGAGACCAATCTATAAAACTAATTATAATACTAATATGATATGTTTATTAGTTAAAAGAAAGACAACATACAAATTGCCTCCTGCCATCCATTGGTGCAGTGTATCAAGCATTTCAAACTATGGAAGACAAGAATAACTACAAAGGCAATGAAATTGGGTGGTTTTTGCCAAGGTGCACTGATGCTCCTTGGAAATAAACTAGATGCCGGGGGAAATTAACATGGAAAAGACAAAGAGGCCTGACGGAGCTCCCTAGGCCCTTCCAGCACGTGAGGACACAGCAAGAAGCTGGCATTCTGCAACCCTGAAGAGGGCCCAAATCTGCTGGTGCCATCATCCTAGATTTAACAGCCTCCAAAATTATAATAAATAAAAGTCTGTTGCTTTTAAGTTATTCAGTTTCTGGCATTTTCTTATAGCAGCTCAACCAGACTAAGACACATTATTTTTCCAGAAAGCTGGTTTTGTCAGGACAGACTGCCATTTCAGAGAGAAGAAGGGAATGACTTACTGGGAAAGAAGATGAGTTGGGGGAACACTGAAGATAAATTGCCTGATTCAAAATTTTTCCTGGGGCCAGCTTTGAGCGTAGTTCAGATGAGTGGAAGACTTGAATCCACTCTGTTTAAGCAAGGCTCTAAACGGGTCCCAGAATTCACTCTCCATCGTTCCTTCCAATCAGACACAAATCTGAAGGATACAGGTAAGACATACGCAAAGGAGAATAGTAAATACTATATCCTTACTTTAGGGAACAAAGCCATTTTACATTTGAGTCAAATATGTACCATGCTATGTATTTTATGAAGTGATATAGCTATTAAGACCATTTTAAAGTGATGAAACTGAGATTCTGGGAGGCCATGAGGTATGTCATCTGTCACTCAAGTAATACACATAAAGCTAAGATTCAAATATGAGGATGTCCAACACCTCAGGCCATGTTTCTTTTTTATACCTTACCTTACCTTTTTTTTTTTTTTTTTTAGGAAGATTAGCCCTGCACTAACTGCTACCAATCCTCCTCTTTCTGCTGAGGAAGACTGGCCCTGAGCTAACATCCATGCCCATCTTCCTCCACTTTATGTGTAGGACGCCTACCACAGCATGGCTTGCCAAGCGGTGCCATGTCCGCACCGGGGATCTGAACCAGTGAACCCCAGGCCGCGAAGCGGAACGTGCGCAGTAACCACTGTGCCACTGGGCCAGCCCTATACCTTACCTTCTTAACCTTAAAGTTACTGTATGCTTATTCATCTAATAGTTCCCCAAGGCCCCATTTCTCCAGTCCTAAATATCCTACTCTTATCATTATAAAGTATTGATATAAACAGTTAGCAAACCTGTATTTAGGATAATTAATCCAAAGAAAAAATTCAAAAGGCAGTATTTTACTAAATTTAAACATCACTTCAAAAAGAACCACTGACACTTGGAGTACATTTTACAACAAATCTCATGACCAAGTATTAACGTCTACTCTAGGCAAAATTATGAAGTAGCTTGACTTTGTCTCTCAAGACTTCAACAACATAAAGTCTGCATCTTATCACATCTTAAGAAAGATCTGAAAATCATTTGCATTCAGGATTAAGTACTTCAAAATAAATGCAGGGCTTTACTTTTTATAGGATTTAAAGCTTTAAGGTGCTGCCTGACTCTTCAGACCCTTGTGTATGTTTACAGGTATCATGAACTTTAAGAAGGAGAGCATCTTGCAAAAATATTTGACCACAGAACAAGTTTTTTCTCCGCATAGAATCTCAAGGAATTCACTTTGGGAAATGCTAGCTCACAGGCTACTAGCCAAGGTTTCCTTGCAACTGCAATAGTTGAATTTTCCTCTATGTATCCCTAATGAGTCAAAATTATAAATGAATGATCCAAAAATGAAATTATGAAAACAATTCCATTTACAGTAGCATCAAAAAATAATAAAATACTTGGAATAAATTTAACAAACAAGACACAAACTTATATTCTGAAAACTATAAAATGTTGAAGAAATGAAACAAGATCTAAATAAATGGAAAGACATCCCATGTTCATGGACTGGAAGACGTAGTACCGTTAAGATAACAATAACACCCAATGATCCATAGATTCAGTGCAGTCCTTAGCAGGATCCCAGCTGGCTCCTTTGTAGAAATTGACAAGCTGATTCTAAATTCATATGAAGCTCAAGGGACCCAGAATAGCCAAAACAATCTTGAAATAGAACAAAGCTGGAAGACCCACAAATCCCAAATTTCAAAACTTACTACAAAGTAGCAGTAATCAAGATAATGTGGAAGTGGCAAAGGATAAAACTATCAATGAAACAGAGTTGAGAGTCCAGAAATAATCCTTATATCTATAGTCAATTGATTTTCCACAAGGGTACCAAGAATATTCAATATGGAAAGAATAGTGTCAACAAATGGTGATGGAACTGGACAGGCACATGCAAAAGACTGGACTCTAATTTCACACCACATACAAAAATTAACTAAAAAATGGATCAAAGACCTAAATGGCAGAGTCAAAACTATAAAACTCTTAGAGAAAAACTTAGGGATAAATCTTCATGTCCTAGGATTTGGAATGAATATAACATAAATATAACGTCAAAAGCATAAGCATCAAAAAATTGGACTTCATCAAAATCTAAAACTTTTGTGCTGTAAAAGATACTATCAAGACAGTTGAAAAAACCACCCATAGTATAGGAGAAAATATTTGTAAATCATGTATCTAATAAGAGATTTGTCTCCAGAATATATAAAGAACTCTTACAATTCCTAATAATAAAAGGATAAAATTTTAAAAAGGACAAAGGATCTGAATTGACATTTCTCCAAAGGTAAGCAAATGACCAATAAGCATATGAAAAGATGCTCAACATTAGACACCAGAGAAATGCAAATCAAAATCAAAGGGGCTGGCCCAGTGGTGCAGCAGTTAAGTTCACACATTCCGCTTCTCGGCAACCTGGGGTTTGCTGGTTCGGATCCCAGGTACAGGCATGGCACCACTTGGCAAAAAGCCATGCTGTGGTAGGCGTCCCACATATAAAGTAGAGGAAGATGGTCATGGATGTTAGCTCAGGGCTAATCTTCCTCAAAAAAAAAAAAAAACCACAAGATACCACTTCACACCCATTAGGATGGCTATAATCAAAAGTCAGATAATAATAAGTGTTGACAGAATGTGGAGAAATCAGAATCCTCATACACTGCTGATAGGAATGTAAAATGGGACAGCTACTTTGGAAAACAGTCTGACAGTCCCTCACGATTTAAACATAGAATTACCATTTGACTCGGCAATTCTACTCCTAGGATATACCCAAGAGAACTGAAAACATATGTCCACACAGAAGCTTGTACATGAATTTCCGTGGCAGCATTATTCATAATATCCAAAAGGTGGAAACTACCCATGTGTCCATCAACTGATGAATGAATAAACAAAATGTGGTATATCCATCCAATGGAATACCATTTGGCCATGAAAGCAATGAAGTACTAATACATGCTACAACATGGATAAACTTTAAAAATAATACGCTAAGTGAAAGAAGCCAGTCACAAAAGATCATGTATTATGATTCCATTTATATGAAATATCCAGAACAGGAATATATATAGTGGCAGAAAGTAGTGATCGGCTAGGGGAAGGTGGAATGGGAGGACTGGTGGGTGACAGCTAAGGAGTATTCAGCTTCTTTTGGAGGTGATGAAAATGATTATGGTCAAGGTTGCACAACTCTGTGGCTATACTTTTTGTGTTCTTAAATGAATGAATTTTATGGTGTATGAATTATATCTCAATAAAGCTCCCCCCAACAAAAATTGGTAGCATAAATACTCAAAATGTGGTCAGTGGAATAGTGCCTGCCACTAACTGATCGTTGTCGGTCCATGAAGAGTTAAGGATCTTGCACCAGAACGTCAAACTGTAGCAAGACTTTCTCAAAAAGGAAGTAGCATGTTGATTATCCAAGCACAAGCTTCTTATCTCATAGGCGGGCTCCTTGGAGTAGCACTAACCTACAGCACCTCAGCCATCAAACAGAATGGTTTCCAGTGTCTTTGGTGACTATGGCTCCCGAGACTGAAGTGAGGAGGGCAAGTGATTCTTTAAAAGAGGCTACTCCAAAGTTTCCTGATTGGCTGATTGATCGTGGGGTGCATGAAAGAGAGAAGAGACCCATTAGGGAAGTGCCAGAATTGGGAGCAGGGATGGACTTGGAAGGGATCGGTGCGGGAGAGAAAGAACAGGAATAGAAATATAAAGATAATGTGAGAGGGAAAGTTGAACGAGAGAATCAGAGAGAAGACAACAGAGGTAACAATTTATTCAACTTTAGCTTCTTTAAGAAGGATCTGGGGAGCTGAAAAATGTGGGTGCTGGCTGCCACCTCCACTACCCTGGTTGGGATACAGATGGACCTGAAGTGAGGGTCAGGAATCTGTACCAGCACCCCCGACAATTCCAGTGCGAGTGGTCCCTGAACTCCATGTTAAGACAGTGAACCAGAGGAAGAAGCCGAAAACAAATGCACACAGCAGTGGAGAAACAATTGCTGGGATTTCATGGAATTGCTAGTAGTCACAGGAAGACTCTTAAAATGGAAGCCTAGTCAGTTTTTTAAAAGAAAAATCTATGCTTAACCATTTTTGCAGTATCTGCTTTTGACTTATTCTTACTCTAATTAGAAATCAGGACTTTAAACAAGTCCCTATTTTTAATTCAAACATTAAAAATAGGATGTAGTAATAAAGGATGTTAGGATGTAATAATAAAAATTAAGTAAACACTATAGCTTAAGTGATTTTCAATTTTTCTCAATTTAGAGTTGTAAAGGCGTACTTCATCAATAATGGGTTACTATTAAAATAATTTCAATTAGGCTAAATATTGGGTTAAAGAGAATTATGTGTTAGGGTTCAAGTTTAAAGGCAGCTACAAATATAAGAAGGCTAGGCTTTGAATAATCAACCAACCCACAAGTCCTTATTGAACACCAACCACATAACTATCATTATACAGGCAACACAGAAAAGAAGGCAAATTCAGGGGCCGGTCCCGTGGCCAAGCCGTTAAGTTTGCACGCTCTGCTGCAGCGGCCCAGGGTTTCACTATTTCGGATCCTGGGCGCGAACATCGTACTGCTCGTCAGGCCATGTTGAGGCAGCGTCCACGTGCCACAACTAGAAGGACCTGCAACTAAGATATGAAACTATGTGCTGGGGGGATTTGGGGCAATAAAGCAGAAAAAAAAAAAGCTGGCAACAGATGTTAGCCCAGGTGCCAATCTTTAAAAAAAAAAAAAAAAGAAGGCAAATTTAAAACATTGTCCTTGGCTCCAAGGATACTATAAATATGGATACATGGCATTTAATAATAAATGAGAATCATTTATTCATTCAACAAACATTTACTGAGTACCTACTAGGCTGAAGACTGCTGAGCATGAAAGAATAATTATTTTGAATTTGTGATATTATTCTTTATGCCTTTTTCTATGCCTGAAATAGTCTATGATAAACGATTTTAAAGCAGTAATTAAATTGTTCGGTTTTAGCATTGGTTGGTAATAACTGCTAATAATATTGATTTCAGGTTTTGAAAAAGAAATGTAGCATTCAAGGCAGAGTTCAAATTAACACGAATCAGAAATTATGCCTTCAAATTGAATCTAAAGCCAAAAAATCGGGTCCCTACTTTTTGCTTTGAATTACTTGTATTTACCTTTCCTTTCAAGGTGCCTTTAGTCCGAACACTTCATTTTACTCATTCTGGTACTTAATGAACAGTGCCTGGTGTTTGTAAGACTTTCTAAGACACATGTGTCTTGGTCTCTGAACAGAGCCTTATGCCCCTTTGTGTTGCCATCACGCAGCACCATGTCCTCAAGATTGTTAATGATTCGTTCAACCATAAAAGATGTGTGTTATAAAAACAGTCTAACTGGACAGTGTAACACTTAGACTATGAGCTTGCCACATCATGCCAGTCTTTTACTGAACAGAGTTGTGTTTCTAAGAATGTGGGTGATGCCCTATTGAAAAGGAAAATAAACGGTGAAGTAATGGAAGTACTATGCTGTTTTCCTAAGAGGATGGTAACAGGTTTTCCTGATAAAGAATGATTAGATTCATTGATCATTAGTGTCCGTGTACTTGCCCAGAAGAAAAATGTTTGAATATGTTGATCAGCCAAGCTGCCTGGGCAATGTAGGACTGTACAAATGATAATCCAAAACTAAAATCTCTGCCCAGGAGAAATTTAAAATCCAGAGCAAAAACAACCCGAAAAAAGGTAACATTTAATTAAAAAGAAAGAGGCTAAGAATTTTAATGCAATCGGTTTATCTTTGTGTGTTTGTGGAAAGTACTATAAACAGATTGTGGGAGGTATTTTTCCTTCAGTGTTTCATGCATGCCAATATTAGGCAGCTGCATTTCTATCGCAGCCTCTAGAGACTGCATCAGTTGTTTTTGATCCGTCTTGCCAACCACATCTGATAACTCGTACCTACCTTCAGTTCTGTAAGTTCTTTACTTTCACCCCATCAGATGCCTACTTCCATCTTCTAAGTCCTTCTCCATCCTCATCAGACCAGTAGCCCCTCGCTTCAGTGACTCCTTTGAACCTCCTCAACTTCCCTTTCCCCCTTTTCCTTCTATTGAACACATCTGGCAAAATCCAGCCCTGGCTCCCACTCTCCGCTGGCTCCACTCTGACTCCAGGGCTGCTGGGTGCTGCTGGAGAAAACTGCAAAAACCACCTTCTACTTAAAGATCCTCAGCATCCACATCACCTGGGAGTTTATGGGACCTGCAGAATCTCAGCCCTGCCCCAGGCCCACTGAATCAGAATCTGCATTTTAATAAGACCCCCAGGTGATTGCTATGCACATTAAAATAGGCAAGCATCTACATGAAACACTGGTGTTGCTACAAGAATCATGGCCTCCGCCACCTTTGAACACTCTAGGCAGGTTTCCCTAGGCAGCATGTCATCCCATTCCCCAAGCTCTGATTTCAAACTTGATACTCTCTTTGGAAATCCAGCCATTACTTTTCACCTCTTGTCAGCAAATAGATCACCTCTTCCTTTATTGCAAAAAAAAATAGAAGGCCTCAGGCGGAGAGGCTCCATTGCTGCTCCCACTGCCTGAATCCCATCACGGTTTTGCTAACCTCTGCACTTACTCTCTCCCCTACTCCTCAACAACAAAAGAGGGGGCTTTCCCACTGATTGTGGTTAGGTCTTCATCTGTATCCTCAAATCCATCTTCTCCCTCCACCTCCCAAGTTTCACTCCATCAACAAATTTAGTCTGCCGTCTTCATTTAAATATGCTTCTGTTTCTGCCTTAGCTAACTCTGTTCTTTCATCTCCAGCTTCTACCCTCACCATCTCATCTCGGATTCAGTCCTCAACTCATTGCCATCTGGTTTCACCATTCCAGGGACCCTGCTCAAAGGACCCAGTCTCACTCTGCAGCATTTGACACTGTTTGGCATTGTCTCAGTGGCATCCACTCTGCATTTTGCTTCCAGGATACCTCTCCCCCTGGTTTTGGTTTTCAATCTCTTGCTGCTCCTTCCAAATCTCCTTCATAGATCCATTCTACTTCCTGTACCTCACAATTGGTGTTCCCAGGGATGCATCCTTAGCTTTTCCCTCATCTCATTCTTCACTGCCTAATCTCTTCCACTGTCACAATGTAAGGCCCATGATTCCCAACCTATAGCCCAGACCTATCCAAGGGAACTATTATTTGACTGCTTGTGTGTGACTCCACTTAGATGTCACTGAGACAACTGTAATTCAGCATATCCCAAACTGATTTCATTTGGTCATCCTATAACTGTTTACTCAGCATCTACCATGAGCCAATTTGAGGTGCTGGGGATACAGTAATAATTACGCATGCCCCCTTCCCAGCATCTGAAGCTTACATGGTGTGGGGCAGGGGGGTGCATACAGACAAGAAACAAACAAATAGACATTGGGTTGCAGTGAGACTATGAGAAAAACAAAGGCAAGTAAGGGAGAAAGAGGATGCTGGAGTGAGAGAAGGAGTGTCCTTTTGTTTGTATTTATCAGGAAAGGCCCCTCTGATAAGCTGGCATTTGAGTAGAAAACTGAAGAGAGTGAGGCAATGAGCCACGAGGGGAGAGAATTCCAGGATGAGGGAACAGCAAGTACAAAAGCCCAGAGGCAGAAGTGCTTGGTGTCCCAGAAACAGCCAGGCTGGAGCAAGGGATGAAAGGGAGGGAGGCAGGACGTAAGTCTGGAGAGGCACCAGGGGGCCAGGTGGTACAGGGTCCAGCAGGCTGTGGAAGGACTTTACTCTTACGCCTAGTCCAGCAGGAGCCACTTGAGCTTTGAGGAGACTGACATGTTCTGACTTGATTCACATCCAGCCAGACTCCACCCTCCCCAGCCTGCTGTCCCCGTGTCCTCCATCTCAAAGGCCCTCCCATCATCTTGACTCTTACAGTCCCATTCTCTTTCTTAAGGTTCACGGACCCCCAATAAAATACTCCAGTTCAAACTATACCACTCTGCTGAATAAGGGTCCTGGTTGCTAACAGCTCACAGACTGTAAGGCCGTACCCATAGTTTAAAAATTAACTTTCCACAGACTGGCGGTTGCTGGAGGCAGGGGGTAGAGGTGAGAGAAATGGGTGAACTTTTTTTTGTTTTCGTTTAAATAAATTGAATAATTTATTTAAAAAAACAAATAAATAAAAATTTGTTTTCCAAATCTCACAAGAAATAAGAGTACTTCAAATCTAAGGTTTTTTTTTTTTTTTAAAAGACATACAGGAATTAGAATCAAGATAACAGAGGTTTAAAGTAAGATAGTTGGTCTTTCTGTCTTATGAAAACATATTTATCACAAAGCAGTGAATTTCCTGAGTGTTCTCTTACACAGCCAAGAGGACTTTGACATGAAGCACAAAATCATTTAGCAGAAGAGGAAACTGCAGGCGGGAAAAGGGGGTGACCGGGTTCAGATCACACAGCTCGCAGGGACCTAAACTGGCTCCTGGCTCCTTGCTTTTTCCCTTTTAACACATCCTGACAGAAAAGCCAAACCTCAACAGGTGCACCTTTATTTTTTGACAATCTTTGTTGAAGAAGTAAAAACCAAATCATCACGTTGTTCTTTTTCAGAGAGAATGGCAAGACATGTTAATTGTGGAGGCGAGGATGAGGCGCGCTCGCAGGCCCCTGGCACCCTGCTCGAAGAAGAGCATAAGTCTCAGCAATCGCGGTGGTCAAGTCACAACGTGGAGCCTGCCCCGCCACTGGAAACCTTGTCAAACAGCTCAGCCCTTCAGGCAAGGTGTAATCACACCTAATCCTATAGCTCTTTCCTGGTTGAAGCAGACGAATTTTCCCTATTCAATATGATGTTTATTTCAAGTCAAGACCAAAGGAAATCCAACCATCCTCTTTGTGGCCCCCTTTTCAAAAGATATACTCTCAGGATAATGCCTTAAATACAAATTACTCATACGGTGCGGGGCGGGGGGAGGCGGGGGCAGTGTACAGATGTTGAGAAGGAATGTGCATATCCCAGGGAGACTGGTTATTCAAGAAATGTTTAAAATATCCAAGTGCATATAAGGAAAATAGCACACCCAGGCATTATTTATCTACATAACTCTCTTTATCCCAGGTCCATATCTGGCATCACTAATGACGCCTAATAAATGAATGAACATGCCCCATCCTGAAACCCTGAACTCCTCCTGCACACAGTGACTAAGATCATAATGTTACTGATGAGAGTGTGAGACAATACCACCCTAACTTTCCATGCACCAGGCTCTAATTAGCTTTGGATGAGAGGAAGAGGCAACGGGCTCCAGGTTCTTGGCTTTTGATTTCTTGCCTTTTTTTTCCCTCCAAGGGTCCTGGGGTCCTGACTACAGGGGGTGAGGCAGATTTGAGAGAGAAGTAGACAAATTCCATCTGGGATATCTAAGTAATGTCTCCCCTGATGGGAGGAGATGAGCCTGGAACTCAGGGCAGAGGCCAGAATTGCAGATAAAAGCCTGCAACATGCCAGCACAGGTCTACTAGGTGAAGCTGTGAAGGTAAATGCACTGGCCCGGGAAGAGCACGCAGAGTGGGAAGAAGCTGTAAGGCAGGATGATCTGCCTGACTGCGTAGGTTTCCCCGGCAGCCTGACAAATCACAGATACTGTAGGGGAGAATGGACCGGTTGAGGGATGCGGGTTGCTAAAGTGAGTGAGGCAGAAGCTGAAATGATTCAGTCCCAGAGTCTAGGCTGAGTAGGAAAAGAAGCAAAGCCATGAGCAGGCTGAGAGGCTTGGAGAAAAGGAAGTCAAGGGATTGGTTGCAGTTATAACACTTACTAGCGGTGTAACCTTGAACCTGTCACTTAACATCCTTCTCAAAATTTGTCCATCCCACGTGCAACTGTGCCAAGGTTTTAGCCTCTACTCTTTGAGATGACAAATAAGCTGTCTGATTGACACGTTAACAGGACTCCCCAAAACACAGTGCCTTAACCCAAACAAGTAACTCTCTGAGTGTGGAAGTCAGGCCATTTGAAAAGAAGGGGAGGAGGTGAGAGGGGATAAAATATTCCAGAATATGGATAATCTTTCTATCCTTCCCTTGACAAAACAGGTTACACACAAGGAAGTCCAACCTCTGCTGGCTCACTTATACCCATGAAGGTGCGTGGTTCCTTTTATAACACATCTTACACAAAACCTGGGAGTTGCAAGATACACATTTCTGGCAGCAGCAACTGCAGAGAGGCCCCCTACTCCCATAAACTCTGCATTCTTCGTCCAGCTGCATGCCAGACCAACAATAACCAAACTATACTACTCCCTCAGGACAAGCAGGAATGCAAAAAGAGAACAGAACTGAAATCTATTAAGATTCATATCCATGGAAGTTTTTATGAGGCTAACAAAGGACGTTAGAAAAAACTGAGACCAACTGTAGCACAAACACAGACGCACACACATGCACACACACACGTCTTTAAATTGCTCAGAGGTTAAATCGAGTTGCTTGAGTTAATTAGAATTTCCTTTTTGGGGAAAAGAACACAGTTCGATGAAGCTATTAGCTGTCTGGATATGGGAAGAGAAAGCCAGTAATATATTATGCTTTGGAGAAAAGCCATAAAACCCTCTCATGATCTGAATCCTGAAAACCTCAAAACCTCAATTTATTTAATCACGGATTCTGTTCTTAAAATGCTGTGAACACTGAGAAAGGGGGAAAAAAGTAAAGCCATACTTCCTGCTCTTAACCAAGACATCCATCCTGGATATCTGTCTGTATGTTGTTTCAGCCTTGTGCTAGAGCTCTCCAAAACTGGAAGGCAAAGTTTTTCTTGTTTTGTTTTGTTTTTTAAACTTTTAAAACACTTAAAAAGCTTTTTTAAAGAGAATGATAACCATAAAATGTCGCTGAATTCTAGAAAATAAGATATGTTAACTTTTGACGCTTTGAGAAGTACCAGACCAACAGTTGTCAGTGGACAGCTATCATGTAGTTAATAACAGAAGTATGCACATGTGAGTGATGCAGACTGTCTGGAATTCCCAGCACCACTATGCTTTGGTGTAACAAGAAATCTCCCTGGTTCTGACATGTTCCAGGATACGTGTGCACTGGTAGGAGGAGTGCTGCAGTCTGAATGTTTGTGTCACCCCAAAATTCCTATGTTGAAATCCCAGTGTCTTATGGGATGGTATTAGTAGGTGGCACCATTGGGAGGTGAAGTCAGAGGGTGGTGCCCTCATGGATGGGATCGTGCTCTTATTAAAGAGGCTCCAGAGAGATTCCTACCACTTCTGCTATGTGAGGGTACGATGGAGAAGTGTGCAACCCGAAGAGGGCCCTTATCTGACCATGTCGTCACTGACTTCCAGCCTCCAGAACTGTGAGCAATAAATTTCTGTTGTTCATAAGCTATCTACTTGGTGGTATTTTGTTATAGCAACGAATGGACTAAGACAGGGAGGGGGAATACTTGGCCCAAGCAGAGAGGAAAGTTAAAATCCTGGAAGGGAAGGCCTATATCCTGTGTGGTGTCGGGAGGGGGAGGGGTGGGAGATGTATTGATTTCCATATCCTCAGTATTGGCATACACTCAGCAAATGTTTCTGTGAATTAAATGAACTCATTCTGGTTTCCATTTTGCTTTAACTAATTGTGTGACTTCAGGCAAGTGAATTTGCTTGAGCTTCAGTTTTTCCATCTGTAAAGTGGGGATGACTCCTGAGATAACACCTATGCATAAATTTATGAACTCTAAAGCTCTACGCACACGAAAGGACAAAGAATTAGAGTTGTCTCTGTTTTTCTTCTTTAGATACCAGCAGATTATTAAATTTACAGTGTCAAAATCACTGCCAGTATTCTCAGTGACTTTCCTCTAATCAAAAAGCTTCTTTGGGGGGGGAGGTGCCCATCGCCAAGTGGTTAAGTTCTTGCGCTCCGATGCAGCGGCCCAGGGTTTTGCAGGTTCGGATCCGGGGCGGGGACATGGCACCAATCATCAAGCCACACTGAGGCGGCATCCCACATGCCACAACTAGAAGGACTCACAACTAAAAACATACAACTATGTACCTGGGGGGCTTTGAGGAGAAAAAGGAAAAATTTAAAAATCTTAAAAAAACAAAAACAAAAACAAAAAGCTTCTTTAGCTTGTAAAATTACATGTTCTTCTCCATAGGTTAAAGCTAATTTTATTATAAAATTCGGTCTGAAACATTTTTTTTCGGAATTGAAACTTTTTTTTAAAAACTCCCATTCACCTTGTTTTTAAATAAGATGGTATTTCTAGGTTGCTCTACAAAAACTCATTTCCATGCATAGTGTAGTAACTTACATTCCTGCTGTTAATTCTGACAAGTGCAGCTGCGTCTGCTACTGCTAATCTATTACCACTGCTGTTAGTTGAATACTTACTGTGTCCCCAGCCCTATGCTTTGCAGTTTATATACATTCTCTTTAAGCTTTCTAACAACTTAGTAGGGAAGGTATTATTCCTTTTCTGCCCGTATAAAAAGAAGCTCTGAAAGGTTAAGGGATTAATCCAGCTAAGAAATAATAGAACCAAGATTTGACCAGGTCTGGCTTACTTAAAAGTCCTTAGTCTTTCCACAACAGACTTCAAAACAGACTTTTGGAACACAACCTATGGGTAAATTAGAGCCTATATTTATGAATAGCAGATTCATTTTAAAGAGAAGAAAAGAAACCCTTGTAACATGTAACTTTTCCAAAAATCTCTATAAAATATGCCTCAAATTACCACATTTAACACTCTTCGTTGTTTGGTACGAATTGCATCAAATCAACAATAAGTGTTCTTGACATTTTCTAGTTCAAATAAGCAGACAACCTTAATCAAACTAAAATAAACTAGAAAAGGCCTCTGCAGAACACAATGCTCCCCACGTAAAAATAATCCTTAAAAGATTTAAAAAATAAAGCCCAGCATCAGGCATGCAAACTAAGTCCCTGCATCTTGCATCTATTACATCACGTGTTCCTGCTGATTTCCACTTCAGCAGGGAATGACCTGTTTAGTGGTCGCTGTTTGGTCTTTTCGGATTCTGCTTGTGTTTAAGAATGAGTAACTCCTGCTAGTATTATCATGCTGACTGGAGGCAAAATTGGTGAGAAACATCTAGTAGAACTTGGCTTGAAGCCCACTGAACATATATTTACTCTCTAAAGCTCCAATTTACACACAGTAGCAACATCACTCTAACACAGAGAGAAATGTTAAACTTAGTTTACATTAGTCTACCCCAGCTTAAAAGAGTTGTACACATGTTAAGTAAGTTTTAGACATAAGAACTTCCCACATTTCTTCCCAGTCTGCTTGGAACAAGAGCAACTTGACAGTCAGTTCACAATTAGAAAGTTTACAGCATGCAATCAGAAGAGCTAAAAGAGCTTCTAACTATGAACCAAAGAAATATGCATATTACAGTCAATTACTCAGGAGTTAATCATCCAGAATTGTCAAATATTAGCCAGAATAGATCTGGCTAATCTACTTCATTTCCCTCATTTTCAGTCACTGATCAGCAAGCTGCACATCTTTCAAAAGTACTTATAAAAATTAAGCCAAGAGAAAAAGAAAACTCATAGCTAATATTTAGGGCTCTAAAACCTAGTTCTGGTAAAGAATAGCCATGGTCATTCACTGGGATATTTGAGAGACACCAGAATCACCCCAGGAACTGTTTGAACCAACTTACTGGTTTTATTCAATTTGTGTCCTTTGATTATGTGTATCATTTTGAGCTGGGCCATACAATTAATCTAAGGTTCTTAATAAACTTTGCTTAAAGTTATATTATCACAACTTTTGGAAATCCTGAATGGGAGAATGCGGAAGAAGAGAAAGCACTTCCACTCCAAATGTAAACATTCAACATTTCATGTAAAACTTCTCTTGAATATAAAATGATTAAACTCCACATGCTTAATATATTCAACTGATTTACAAACATTTATGCAGTAGCCAAAATCCCTAATGTTACAATCCTGTTTAGTAATGGTGTTGCTCATGGACAGTTCACAGACAGATGATTGGCAGGTTGGCTGGGTCTAAAAATAAAAGAATGGGAAGAAGGGTTGAGCATACACAGGGACATAGAAAATAATGAGACTGATTTGCAATTGAGGATTATGGAAATCAGTATCTTCATCTTAAAGAGACACATTGTGAATGACTCAAGTTTTAATGAAGCACAAGTTAGATTGTGACTCCAAATTATTTCACAAGATGGAAGTGTACTTAAAGCTTTAATCTCCTTAGTTTATTTCATTGTCAACAATCATTTTACAATGCCATAGTGCATTTTATAGTTGTAAGTGAAAATAACCTGAAAGAAACATGGTAACACAGTTACGAGTTTAAGCTTAGTGAATCGCATGTTGAGGATAAAACAAAACCAAAACCTCACATTTTGGAAACCGATCAGTGAGTTAGCTCACCAGGCGTTCAACATTTCCTAAAAATTCACTATATGCCAGGAATTAAACTTGTGGGGAATCCAGGGTGAGTTTGAACTGGGGATTGAAGTGATGAAATGAATGTTTTAGGAGGATCACATATCATATTAGGAAGATCACATACCACATGCGGAATATCTGGAAAAGGGAGATAGCAGAGACACAGAAACCAGTCAGAAAGGGATAAGGGCTTGGATCATATTGTGGGATTGGAAAGGAATAGGTGGAAGACAGAAATATTTTAAAAGAATAATCAACAAGGACTTGATAAAGCTTCTTGCCGTGAGGTGGCATCATTGATACAAATAGGAAAGATGGGAAAGAGAATCACTCGGAGACGAGAAGTCCGATTCGGGGTTGGGATAGAATACCTTCAATTTAAGATGATGAT
This sequence comes from Equus przewalskii, assembly GCF_037783145.1. Lineage (NCBI taxonomy): Eukaryota > Metazoa > Chordata > Mammalia > Perissodactyla > Equidae > Equus > Equus przewalskii. The sequence continues at coordinate 58,999,287 of NC_091845.1, read as the reverse complement.
GGCTCATCTAAATGGTCATTGGATAAATTTAATTAACTAAAAGAATTAAAAATATGTGTAATTTCTTCCCAATGAAACCTACCATAATTTATGCAGTGATTAGTTTTGAAAGAAGCAATCTATTAGTTCTATTTTTACATAAGTATATTTACCCTTGTTAATTAATTTACCTTCTGCTAATTAATAACAGTCAGGTATAACATCTACTGCAGAAAGCTGAGATTTAACTGTACCTTTGAAACCTTACTTTCTTCTATGATGAACATTGTCTACATCTTATCAATATACAGTCAACAGGTTCAAACTTTGCCCATGTTGGCAACTTGTCAGGAGACTGGGGGCGGCACCTGTCTTGCAAAACGCTGAGTTATTCACTGCCTGCCATTATCTTTAAAACAGCTCACAGAGCCCAGTGTATTCAGCATAACATGGATCTCTGAATTCCAGTCATTGGAGCCTCCACATCTATGCCTTCTGGTAAACAGGCTGCAGCTCCAGGACCACCAGGCCTATACGTAGCCATCAGGCTCTATTTTAATCTCACTTCCTCTTCAAAATTACTGTCATCCTGCAATGCCAAACAGATCTGCCACTGATTACGGAAGTCCTTTCCAATTCTCACCATAGTCCGTTAATCTTTATGTTACATGAAAATAAGCAGTAAGATTTCGATTCTTTTTTAAGCACGTGATAAGTAGGAAAGGAGACTAGTAAATATGTTTGATGTTCTATATGTTCAGACTAGTGAATAAATCTGAGATTCAAATTTAAAGAACATCTCTGTACCAATTATATATGTACCACAAAATCTGGCAGGTTTAATTTATAATAGAGTAAACCAAAAATGTCTTTTTAAAACCCTTACTTGAATATTTTCTCCCCTTAAAGTATGAGTCCTGTGCTGAGTCGTCAAGTAGCTCTTTGAAGGCTGAACTGGCATCCTCAGTTCCCACTCCAGTCCTTGGCATATAGGAGGTATCCGGCAATCACAGAAGGAGGAAGAAAGGAGCAAAGTGCCTTGACAATGGTCACAATGAACTGGGGACCTAAGATGTTACTAAACCAAGTATGGGAAACTGGATTGAACCACTATCATCTCAGAACATGTTATGGGTATTTTGATTTTTTAAAAAGAAATTTGCTAAGAGCCACCTTTTCTTGTCATTTACCCCTATTAAAAACTTGGCAAAAACTGAAACAAAACAACAAACTAATCAGACCACTAAAAATCCAACAAGATTGGTTTCCTTCAAATTACAATGCATCTGTATAGTTGATTACTTTAAAATCATAAAAAATAATGAAAAGCACATTATGGGGCCGGCCCTGTGGCATAGTGGTTAAAGTTTGTGCATGTTCCCCTTTGGTGGCCTGGAGTTCACTGGTTCAGATCCCAGGTGCAGACTCATACACTGCTCATCAAGCCATGCTGTGGTGGTGTTCCACATACAAAATAGAGGAAGATTGGCACAGATGTTAGCTCAGCAACAATCTTCCTTGAGCAAAAGGAGGAAGATTGGAAACAGATGTTTGCTCAGGGCCAATCTTCCTCACGGGGAAAAAAAAAAAAGGAAAGAAGAAAGAAAGAAAGAAGATTATGATTCACATGTATAATTACAAAACATTATGTATAGTGCAATTCTACTTTTGGTAAAAAAAAAAAAAATAGCCATATAAACTTTAAAATACATATCCTAGGGCTGGCCTGGTGGTGTAGTGGTTAAGTTCATGTGCTCCACCTTGGCAGCCTGGGATTCCTGGGTTCTGATCCTGGGCATGGACCTATATACCGCTCATTAAGCCATGCTGTGGCAGCATCCCACATAAAAAAAAGAGGAAGATTGGGACAGATGTTAACTCAGTGACAATCTTCCTCACCAAAAAGAAAAAAAAAAAGTATCCTTATTTATATAAAGATAAATACAAACATCTGAACAGTGGTTCTTTCTTTTTTTTTTTTGAGGAAGATTAGCCCTGAGCTAACTGCTGCCAATCCTCCTCTTTTTTTGCAGAGGAAGACTGGCCTTGAGCTAACATCTGTGCCCATCTTCCTCTACTTTATATGTGGAACGCCTACCACAGCGTGGCGTGCCTAGCAGTGCCATGTCTGCACCCGGGATCTGGACCGGCGACCCCTGGGCCACGGAAGCGGAACATGTGCACTTAACCCCTGTGCCACCAGGCCGGCCCCTGAATAGTGGTTATTTCTGCGCAATGGGATTACAGGTGATTTTTAATTTTTGCTTATCTGTATTTTAATTTTGTCTGTAGTGTATGTATAAGAAGAAGTTATAAGAAAAAAATCCAAAATTTTTATTGCTTGCAAGTTAATAAAATATTACTACATGCTATTAAATTTCAACACCTCCAATTTTCTTGATATATTTTTGAAAATAAGTACTACAAATTTACAAAAAGATGCTAAAGGTGAAGCAAAATTATGAATGAGAAAGGTATCTAAACAGGAGTGGCTAAGGCCAAATTCTGGAAGAAGGTACTGTTTGGCCAGGTCTGGGCCCTCCAGGGTGAGGGATCAATCATAATGACCACTACCATGCCTTGTGTCCTATTACATTCAAGCATCACGCTAATGCGTTATATGACAGATCCCTAATACTCACTATTCTTGGAAACTTGGAATTATTATGCCCATGTATCGTACATAGACTAAGAAGGAACTTACTTAAAGCTATACAACTATTTAATAAAGTGGCTGCACTAGAGCTGACAAGATATTTGTGAGGCAAAAGCAAGGAAGCAAATTTGGTCCAGGTAGAGATGGAGAGATGCTGGTAAGGACTGAGTGTCACTGCACTGTTCCTCCTAATCAATGTTTGGTTCAACACACTAGGCCAATGGCTGGTCCTCCTCTAACAGATGGAGCCACAATTAACATCCCTAACACAACAGATGGCAGAGTGAAGTATTTTGTATAGAGAAAACGTGCATTGGGTTTATCCTGAGGACACAACGTGTGGTAGACAACCAGTGTGAAAGAAAGTGGGATGCTTGCAGCAGGCTCAAAGAATTGTGCAAAATCCACACCCTAAGTTATTCAATGCTTACAGTGAGAGACAGTAATGGAAGGTAGTGTGTCTTCCTTGTAACCAGTCTCTGTTAGGTAGAGGTGAGTGTAGACCATAAGGCCACAGTGAATTGCCAGTGATCCTGCTTCAGAGGCTGGGCAGTCAGCTAGGTTCATTAGCTAAGGGAGCCACTACTGACTTATCAGCCTAATTTTGTGTCTTGGCAAAACGATAATCAAAATTTTTTCTTCAGAATTTATTACTATCTAAATACGTATGTGTGTATCTTGCTTAACCTCCATCTCCTGTTGTACAATATAAATTTCATGAGGCCAGGGAGTGTTGTCTATTTTATTTGTTGCTGTATTCCCTGTATCTAAAAGAATTCCTAACACAAATTAGTTCATCAATATCTATATTGAATGACTGAATCAGCTATGTCATGAACATCAAGGTGGCACATACACAGTTGTTAACAAGAACCTTGCCGTCATGGAGACGGGGCTGTGCTTCTGAGAATGGCAATGGGATATCTGTGTGGAAAGGGACCTCAAGTGTCCGGAGACACGGAACTCAGACATCTCTGAGACGTCAGCACGAGGTCCGTCTGCGAGAGTCATCTAGTCCTAGGTTCATCAGTGAAACTATGAGATGCACTCAGTTCCATAAGAGAAATAGTAAGATTAGAAGATTCAAAACGGAGCTTTGGCAAAGGGGAACTGAAAGATTGGTAAGAACTGACCACGACAAAAAGAGTTTTAAAAAAGATGCGGTATGTGCACAGCTGTCCAACTATCCCCGTGATTATTTTAACCATAGATTTTAACTAATATTCATATCAATTTTAACAGACAAGCACGTGTTGAACTGATTAGGGTAACAGAGAGCCAACTGGGATCATGCTGATGGATCAGATCAGAAAAGGAACCAAATATGGAGTGAAAGAGAGCAAGTCCCAGTGACTAAAGGAGAATGAAAAGATACCCCTGAATCTGAGGCTACTACTTAAAGAGAAAGAGAAAGGAGAGTTCAGAGGAGTTCAGACAGAAGAGTTCGGAATGTCACCTTCACCGACACTTCACAAGTTGATACGAAAATCCACAACAGTGGGTACAAAACTTTTAGATTATGTCCTGGGGCAAAACTGCTAAATACACCGCAAAAGAGGAGTAGTGCCCTGGAGAGGCAGGGAGCCCACTCTGTTTCTTTCATTCTGTGGTTTATCTGCTTATCCTTTGCTGCCTCTCACTATATCCCTCCTGGTTGCTGTGCTACATATAGCAGGAGTAACAAAAGAATAGGCCATGGTTCCTGGCATTGAAGGGCTCGCCGTCCCGTGTCTTCAGTGACTGAGAGGTAAAACACAGACGGTGGTGGGCTCAGTGAACTAGGATGCAGAGAAATGGGCTTAGTTAATCCAGAACACCATTTTTCTTTCTTTCACTCTCCGCTCTCCTCCTCCCCTTTTGGAGGTAGCTTGGTCTGCTCTAAGAGTTGAGAAGAGAGAACCAGGAAAAAATTATACTCCTTTTCCATTAAATAAGGGGGGAAAAAAGCAGCTAGCATGTAATGATGTAAGGGAAACAACAAAACAACCACACGTTGGTAAAATCCTGGTAAAAATGACAAGGAGACAGCTTAGCAATAGTAGAGGTTTCCAATTAGGCAGTGGGCAAGGAATTGCTAACTTGTGTGACCTTGGGACAGTGCCTTAACCTCTCTGACCTTCAATTTCCTCATCATGAAAATAAGAGCATTAGGTTAGAACAGTAGTTCTCAAATGTTTGTCTATTAAAGAACCAGGGACTTGTTAATAAACCGAATTCCCCAGCTTCAAACTAAAGATTTTGACGTAAAATCTCCTGCATGAGGCTCAGGAATCTGCATTTTAAGTGACCCCCTCCGACAGTGTGGTACAGTCACATGTTCTGGGAAAACTGCCTGAAAGAGCCCGTGCTCTGTGTGAGACATCACATTACAGGAGAATAGCAGAAATATTAAACACACAGCTTGTAATTTTTCTTCCTGTTTCTATTTGTGTATTCCTATTGTAATACACTCACATATAAAGGAGGAATTATTTCACAAATAGTATCATCTTTCACAAATAGTATAATTTAATCCCAATGCAATTCTTCCTGCAGTGAGTGAAATCAAAATTTATACTTTTATCAGAAAATGAGGCTTAAACACAACACTGCATTCAAACTAAGAAAAATAAACTCGCACTTATAAAGCAAAATGAAGTTTCCAAAAAATAACATAATCCTGATGTGGAGAGTAGAGTCTGAGAAATCCAATGTAGAATATTTCCATTCTCCCCCGAAAACATGTTTTAGCAGTAGTGATTATTTAATATGCATGCATATTTTTTTAAAGGTTTTATTTTTCCTTTCTCTCCCCAAAGCCCCCGTCACATAGTTGTATATTTTTAGTTGTGGCCCCTTCTAGTTGTGCTATGTGGGATGCCGCCTCAACATGGCTTGATGAGCGATGCCATGTCCGCACCCAGGATCCAAACCAGGGAAACCCTGGGCCGCCGAAGCGGAGCGCGCGAACTTAACCACTCAGCCACGGGGCCGGCCCCACGTGCATATTTCTTAACAAGGCATTCATGCAGCTCCTGTGTGCATCCAGGGACTGGATAGAAGAACTCTACAGAGAAGTGAGGGGAGCCGGAGGTGAAGCACCCCATCCTCAGCTGGTGGTTCAGGCAGCACAGGAACCTTGCGACACCTCAGTGTAGACACACGTCCCCATACAACCAGATAAGAAAAAAACGGTACTTAGGTTTGCACTATATATTCTGGGCAACTCCTCTGTCACCTGGCATTTCCAGCCTAATAATATTTTATTAATAAAAATACCGTATTTTTCCTTAGTGGCAAAGATGTGTGACTTGGGTGCATGACCATTCTGTGCTAACACTCCTTACTCTGTGAGATGATTTGAATACAATTGAAATTACAGTACTCATTTCTTCAACTATGGATTTTTTGCAATTCTACTACTTCATGATCCATTTTACAAAGTTCTCCCGCCACCATTTTCCCTTACCATTTAATCTGTTTCAAATTTAAGTTTACAAGAAGTACAAGAGCTTTGATGGCTCCACATTTATTAAGTGAAGATCAAAGGCTCTCTCTGCTTTTTTTAGTCTTTTACATCTGCAAGGAATGACATAACATTTCAGATGACAGTCTTTCTTTCCACCAAAGAATTCAGCATGAGAATGCCTTCATTTTCAAGCATTTATTTCTCCCTAAGCCGCAACGTTCTCCAAATTATAAGCATGCTGCCATCACACATGGAATTTCATTCAGTGTTATATTTCAAGAACATTCTTTATTGCCACCAGATACCACTTTGTCCCTTTTCTTCCCACAGAGCCCTCTGCCTAGTAAGACTGACTTCAGGGCTTATAAAAAGGTCTAAGTCAAAACGTTACCTTCCTAACTAGATGTTGTAGAGAAGATGGCTTTTTGTTGTGTTGTGTCATTTCTGTCTGACAAAGGATCATCGACATATTTAAAAGATCAGTCACATATGGAGAGAAATATATAACAGGCAAAAGATTACCACCTGGAATACATAAAGACCTAAAAATCTGTAAGAAAAGGATAAAGAACCCAATAGGAAAGGGGGCAAAATATCTGAACAGGCAATCACAGAATAGGCGACCCAAGTGATCAATAAATGTGAAAGGATATGCACCAGTAATCAGGAAAATACAAAGTAAAGCAACAAAATACAATTTCACACAGATGATAGTAGCAAAAATCATAAAGTTTAACAATACTGCATGTAGGCCAGGCTGTAGAAAAGCACTAAGTCGGCACTAAACATCTTGGAGAACAATCGGCAATGAATTTGAAAATGTACGGAGCCTATGAGTCAGCAATCCTATTTCTAGGAATATATCCTAGAGAAACTGCACTTATCCACAAGGAGATACACGGCATCGATTGTAAGCGTAATGATAAGTGCTTGTAATAAACACTGAATAAATCAAATATCCATCAGGCTGGTAAGGGAGAAATAAATTGTGGTACGGTTCAATGATGTATTCTATGCAGCAGGCAGATAGCTAAGATCTATATGTATCAACATGGATAGAAAAGCAAATTGTACAACATTATGCACTATTTATAATACTATTTATGTACATTTAAAACTATACAAATCAATATTATGTATTATTAAACATGTGTATATAGTACAAGTAAAAAATCATGAAATAAATAAACTCTAAATTCCTGATTATAGTTGCCTCTGGGGAAAGGAGGAGGAGGAACGGGACTGAGAGAGGGTCCATGGGGGACTTCAACTTCCTAAGTGCTGTTTTGATTTTCATTAGAAAATGAGGTAAATAAAACAAAACATTAATGTATTTCACTTACCGGTTTTTGTCATATTTTTTGTACTTTTTTAATTTTTAAAACTAAAATGTTAAGTAATAGCAGGAGATATCTGGAACAAAACAACTACACATACTAGTGACAATCTTTTTAAACCATGAGAGTGCTGTGGTGGGCTGGTCACTCTGAAGAGCTAGTTTCACAAAGTGCAATGGTGATATTTACAAACCATTCTGAGAATTATTCAGTATGAGGATCCCAAGACAACTACAAGAACCGAGTACATTTGCCTCACAGAAAATTAAAAGCAGTTGGGGAGAGGTTCAAATCATAAAAAAAAAAGATATAAAAATTAAGTCTCCTACATTTTGCATTTGATAACAGAAATGATTCCTACAATCTTAACTTATTGACGGATTCTAAGTTGCTAAAAATTCAAAGACAACTTGCCCCAAAGCTGTTCAACATGTCAAATTGTCTTGCTTTAAGCAACTTGTAACATCAAACAATTACTTTAAACTTGACTGAAATATGCACAAATAAAATAGTACATTCCTTGGGGCAGTCACCAACTCCAAGATGTAGAAGCAGATAGCATTTATGAGTTAAGTGACTATAGGTAAAAATGAATTAATAATAAATAAAACCATGCCATTTTTAGTCTATCTTTGATTTTCTAATCTTGGTAGACATGAGGACAGAGGACTCCTTCTCTAAGAAGAACAGCAGTGCAAGTATTACAGTAAATGGAGGCTGACCCCTGGCTTCAGAATGGGAGCTGGGGACTGGGAGTGTGGGATTTAAGGTCCTTGTAACCCCTATAATGCAGAATACGGGTCCTTTCTTAAAGGAGGTACAGTTACTAGTCAGGCTCAGTCAACCGCTGCCATTATGGCCACAGTGCTGTCACATCATCCAGTTTCAATATAAGCTGAAATCCAGATTTTACATTAAACCTGCTAACATAATTTTTAACTGTTGCCACAGTCTCCAAAAGACTGGAGACAGCCCAAAACGTGAATTCTGTGAATTCAAAAGATTATTACACACCTGTAAAAGGCTGAGGAAGCTTTTAAAACACTGATACAGAGTGATCTCTATGACACATTAAGTAAAAAAAGACAAGGTGCAAAACAGTGTCTGCAGGTTAGTCTAGTGTCTATCGTGATGGAAAGGGGGAGAAATGTTTTTTTGCTTCTATTTTCGTAAAGAAAAAAATAGAATAAACCAAAACTAATAAATATGGTTACCCGTGAAAGTGGGGTGGGTGGAAGAATAGGGAATAGAGAATAGGGAAGTGAGAGAGAAGAGGGAGCCTTCCAAAGCAAGACTTCTGTGCCTCCACCTTTTTCTATAGTCTTGACCTTGTAATTCCGTAAATGTTTTATCTAAGAAAAAATAAAATTAGATCATACTGGAAAAAAAGAAAATCCCCGAAGCAAATGAATCTAAATGAATACTGAGCAGGAAGGGATGGGGTGTGCGAGTGTCCAGCACATCTGCCTGCTTGCTGTCCAGGCACCCCATGGTGAAGCTCACTATTGGCCTGCCACACCCACCACTTTCACAGTTCTGCAGTCAGCCCTCCCAACCAAGGGAGGGGCCTGGTGAAGAAACGCCTACACAATGAGTGAGAAAACCCAGGCCAGCTAGCTGGTATTCAGTCTAGTCCTTGATCACAAATACAGTGAATCAAACATTTAAGGGAAACCAGTAACGTGAAAGAGAAACCAAGATGAACAATGTGGTATGATCCAGAAGAAAATAGAGATAATTCTTTAACAAAAGAGATCCCTAGAAACATTCTCATTAGTAATCTTAGAAAGAATATTACAATCATTAAACAAGCATAGGCGGATATAAAGGAAAGCAATCAGAAAGGGTTGGATATTAAAAATGATTATCAAAACAAAGAACTCACCCAATAGGCAAACATAGAAAATTAAAACAAAAATGGCTAATGAACATATGAGAAATTATTTAATCTCACAAGTAATCAAATAAATATTTAAAACTAGGTATTTTTTACCCAACAGATTGGCAAAAATAACACTGCTGTTTTAGTAATTGTCTTAGTTCGGGCTGCAACAACAAATTACCATAGACTGGGGGGCTTAAACCATCTATTTCTCACAGCTGTGGAAGCTGGAAGTCTGGTCTCAGAATGGCAGCACGGTTGGGTTCTTGGTGATGGCCCTTGTATTTGAAATGCGGAAAGCAGAGAGGAGAAGCAAGATCTTTCTTGTCTTTTCTTATAAGGGCAGAAATCCCACTCATGAGGGCTGCACCTTCACGACCTAATTATCTCCCAAAGGCCCCACTTCCTAACACCATCATATTGGAGGTTAGGGTTTCAACACAGGAATTTTGGGGAGAAACACTCAGCCCTTGAGAGTAATCTAATGCTGTATGATCAAATCACTCTGAAAGTGTCTTTAAATAAATCATTTCTTATGTTTCATGGTTTCTGTGCATTAGGAATTTAGCAGCAGTTTAGCTGGGCAGTTCCAACTGGGAGTGTCTCGTTCTCATGAAGCCACAGTCAATGAAGGCTTGACAGGGGCTGGAAGATCCGTTTCTATGGCTGGCACGTTGCTGCTGGAGGTCAGAGGGAGCCCTGTGTTCCTCTCCACAGATCTGCTTGAGGCCTCATGGCATGCAACTGCCTTCCTCCAGAGAGAGCAGTCCAAGAAAACAAGGCTTGTTTTGACCTCAGAAATACTATATTATACTGGACACACAGGCCAGCTCTAACTCAGTGTGGAAGGGCCAACACAAAGACAGGAAAGCTAGAGGCGAGGATCATTGGAGGCTGGCTACCACAACTGCAATATTTAGTTTTGGCAAGAATGGGAGGAAATAGTGGCCTAAAACACTACTGCTGGGTGTGTAAACTGGTGTGCCTCATTCAGAGGGTGACATGACAGTAGGTAGTAAGAGTTAAAATGTACATATCTTAGCATATATTCTATGTGAAAGAAATCTGTATAAGGATTTTCACTGCAGTAGTGTTTGCAATAATAAAAAAAGGGAAAGACCTAAACATCTGTAAAGAAGAGAATAATGGATAAATGAAGGAATATTGTGGAGCAGTTAAAAAGAATGTGACTGACCATGGCAAGATTTCCAAAATATACTGCCAAGAAAACAAGCAGAAAGAAAATATACTTCTACTGACCTAACAAGAAAAAAATCTAATACATGAAAACCGATTGTGTGTGTGTGTACATGTATGAATATGAAAATCTACAGGAAAGCTCAGGAAAGACAAACGTAAATATTTTGTCAGTTACTTCTGAAAACGATAAAGAGTGTGGGCAGTGGAGGCAGCACTTTACACTATAATATTGTTTGAATTTCTAACAAAAATGGCTTTAATAAACATTTAAAATCAGTAAGTAACAGACTTTGAGTGACAACCCAAAATGCTCTCTTACAGTAAGGAATATGAGCTTTAGTGGTTAGACTTTATCTTTATTTTAGTTCTTCAGAGGCCCTTTCTGGCTTACTTATGGATTTCCAGTTGCTGCTACAATTTTGTGATCTCAGAGCAAGTCTGGAAAATTAAAAGAGAGCAAGGTCTCCACTTCTGAGTCTGTTTCATTTGTGATGCTGAATGGCTGTTAGACACACAGGCATTAAAATACTGGCTCTCACTGAGCCTCTCTGTTTCATCATCTGTAAAATGGGGATAAGATACACAACCTACTATACAATGCTGCTGGGATCAAACGAGACACTGAAGTCATTGGCACTGGTTAAACACTCAAATGTGGCCATTTTTAGATTAGGTCCATTCTAAATCTCTTATCAGAAATAAAGCACTGTTTTGGTCAATATAAAGGATGTGACTGGATACATGCTAAGTGGATTAAACCCAATCATGACTTGTGTTGGTTTCCTCTTATTATTCCTTCAAGAGTATTTAAGGAAAAAGTACCATCTGGATCAGAGTGATGGGCATATAAGAATGTATTCGTTTGGACTATAAAATCAAAACACAATTTATCGTGTTGTAGAGGAAAAAAGAATCTTAAAAAATTATTACACAAATACCAAAGCACCCACCATATCTAGAGTAATCTATCATCAAATTACAATAAATTTATTCTCCAGAAAAGCTTAACTATAGTTAGAAAAATCATGGGTTCTAATATAAATTTTAATACCTCCTCAACTTGAATATTCCTATCAAAATATCTATATTCATGAAACACCTACTAAAACAGCAACCCGCACATAGGTCTATATTCTATAACCCCACAACTTGGTAGAAGGAAAGATTGAGATATATGAATGAATCTTGCCTATGTCACTAATCCATTGAATTATAGATCATTTAATGTCTCTGGGTTTGAGTTTCCTTAGTGAAAAGTAAACAGTCTAGGTTAAATTATCTCTAACAACTCTTCCTACCCCAAAAGTCCATGATAGAGTGTTCTCTAGACCTCCCTTCATCTAAAGCGCTTCTTTTGCTTGTAATTTGATCAAAGCATCAGATTAAGTTCTTGTTCATCTTGAGAATGTGATTTCCAGGAAAAGACTTACTTTAAAAAGCACTGCAACAAAAAGCAGACTATAAAATTCATCATGACAGGATCTGACCCGAAAGCAAGATGTAAATCATTTTTGAGCAATGGCAGTAGACGGCTAATCAATCCGAGCATGTCTGAAGAGCTGGGTTTGGTTATTCCCTCGGGGATTTCACATTCACTCTTTAATCACAACAGACTACGTGCTTCTAAATGAGAAGATCCTAAAGGATTACTATACAAAGTGTACCCTAACATTAGCGCCAGTTTACCGAGGGGGTCTGCACTATCAGCCCTTCTTTGCCTAAGTTACTTTTGCCTTATAGGTTTACTGTCCCTTAGGCTTTGCACATTATTGAGAAGTGTTTTGTCCCATACCTTCTGTACTATCTTCAAACTTTTCTGTATAATAAAATATCTAGTAACATGCATGGAGTACCTTTGGGGCTAAAACTTTCATGGACTACATTTAAGACAATTGTGAAACTAACTTTTCAACAGTTCAACTCTACAAAAACATGCGACATTTCAATTCTACTCATTTTTCTGCTTAAAAAAGAGTAGAATGTATCCTTTTCATGGATAAAGTGCATCCAGTTGAGTTCCCTCATTTTTATTACCATCTTTATGAAACTTCTTGTAGATCTCCAGATTTTCTCATGAAGGTTAAGAGGGTTGGTTCACTTGATCATCAAAATACTCACTGTGCCAATACCACGTAGATCAAGACAGGTTAAGAGTCAAGTCTCTCCAATTTTATGTATTTGGCCTCTATATGATGCTATGATTAACTCAAGAGTCTGAGAATTCCAGAAAAATTTCTAATATTCAAGACATATTAATAACTTTAAACGCACAAACTACTTTTTTTGAAGTTTAACTTTTTAGCAAGTAAGTGATCCTCAACAGAGTTTGACTACAACTAAAGAGAGAACATAAGACCTGTGTTTCAAGATCTTAGTACATATTTTATAATGCATGTAAATGTTTTACTGAATTGCACAGGGTGAGAATCTCTGAGAATGTACTTTTCTTGTATGAAGAGTTGAAGACTCACTTTGCAGAACATCACAAAGGCATTTAGAAGACAGGGGCTGTGTCTTTTTCACCATTGCCTCCTTCACAGTGCTATCACAATGCCTCTGTACACAAACACTTAATAAATGTTCACTAAATTTAATTGGAGAGGTTATCACAGACATAAAAACTCTTAATATAGCATATCAATACTATATAATATATAGTTACAGTTTCAAAGACAAGAACAGATACTTTGTTCAAAGAGGTAGATAAAAATACTCAAAAGTAAACTCAAAAATAAAGCATTTTCTCAAGTATCCACATATTATGGATTTATAATATATCTTTGAATTTATGTAGTGTTAAATGTTTTCATAACTCTTGTCTATTCAAGCGGTTTTCAATGTTTAGGATACGTAGTAAAGATTTTTATTTAGCCTAAGTAACCACTAAAAAGATATAAGGCAAAATAATTCGTTTTATTTCTTAAATGCCTACATATTTACAATCATAAAATTTTTCATGCATTATAACTTATAGATACTACACTTTCACATTTATTAAAAATTAAAAATCTTAGGAAATCTAATTCATTACTTATGAAGAAATTAATGGCTGATCAGAAAATGTCAAATGACTATTATTAGGTTAAGATTTTATCATAATCATGAATAGTACTTAATCAGGAATACCTTCATTTTACTTTTAAAACTATTACTTACTGTTCTTAGACAAAAATCACATACTGGGGCAATAAGACTTTACTCCAAATTATAGTCACATGTGGAAGGGAGCTTTTAATTCCAGGTTTCATTATGGTCCATAGTATAAAGATATACTGTCATGAGGGTTACATGATGGATAGCCAGCAAAAGAAATACTAGCAGAGGGCAGTCAACTACCAACTAAGCATGCACTGAATCAACAGACTACTTTAGAACATGGTAAGTTCTTGATTATCGCCAGCTTTCCCATATTGTTTTGGTTCTCAAAGGTCACTGAATTTTATAATTATCTCCAAACAATTATCTTCATGGTCATTTAAGCTTTGTCTAAACAGTTGGGTGTGTTGCCAAGCAAGAACACCATCTCCTCTGCTTAACTCTGCTTCCAAAATAACTTCACTGGCACCAGAAAAATCATGATAGGAGCGAAGAGTTTTATCTGTTGGAGAAAAAAAATAAGACTTTGCTTTTGGTAACTTAAAGAACATAAAGAGCCAGTTTTGGAATTCATTTTATATACCTGACTTATAGGTAAAAATCAACTCTTAAAAAACAAACACAAATTATTCTTTATGAAGGAAATGTGTCCTTTGAAACAAAGAAATGATTTTTCTCCTTCCATTTGTGTTTCACAATTAAAAACATAAGCCCTTCTATTACAATGAGGTCATACAGGTTTTAATTTTCAAAAATTTTTTTAATGCAATAGAATGAATAACTCAGAACCACATCTCAAATAAATACTATTCTTCAGAGTATTAAATACACACTTCATGATGAATTCTCCAGTCAAATGCTTACCGCCTGTGAGTTCTACGTGTGCTGTATCAGATCGCAATTTCCACTGCACTGTTCCAGTCTGAAAGGTGTGACTACTTGTTCTAATGGAAATGCCATCTACTTTGAGGCCAACTGACCCACACTCAAACTTCCAGGAAATATAAGCGTAAGATGATCCTTCCTTTCGGGCTAAATACACCTATAGAGTAGGAGGGGAAAAAGGACTTGTCAGAAATAACAAAATGGTATAAAAAACATATAGTCCAAGTCTTATTGTCACAGAGTACTATGTACAAATGAGTATTAAAAACCTAATTTTTCCCCACTGAGAAGATTTTTACTGCTAATGTTTTTTCATTTTATTAGCCAACTTTTCCTACAGTAACTTTTGCTCTGGAAGAAAGATATTATTTGAATACAGGTGTCTCAATTAAGTACAGCCCTAAAGGGCTGCATGCTAACCTAATTTTGGTAAATCATACTCTCTTTAAATAAGTAAGTCTAGTTATTTAAAGTGAACTTTATGATGAATCCTGCCAAAAATGAAAAATCCTTTTAAATGCAATTATTCCTTAATTTATCTTCTTTTGTAAGTCTGGATTTTCACATAAGCTTTCGTACAATGAGATGGGCCAAATATCCTAAATCGAGAAAATACCCCAGTCAATACTAAGTAATGGCTTAAAAGGTAATTCTATGCTTGACTATCTAAACAGTACGCTCCCCATTCCTTCTTCATCAATGCCCCTTACCACTTTAAATGTATACTATTTAAGGCATCAAGCTGGCTGCTTACAGCTCATCTCCTCTCACAGTTTCATACACTCTTCAAGATGCTGAATGAAAACTGACATCTAGTCTTGGTCTTTCACAGATAACTCCATTCACCTAGGCTCAAACCCCTAAGAATCTGATTCTTAAACCATTTATCCCTCAAGTCCAAACTCCCAC
Source organism: Equus przewalskii (assembly GCF_037783145.1). Classification (NCBI taxonomy): domain Eukaryota; kingdom Metazoa; phylum Chordata; class Mammalia; order Perissodactyla; family Equidae; genus Equus; species Equus przewalskii. The sequence goes on along the minus strand of NC_091845.1, from coordinate 58,983,895 downwards.
AGTTACCCAGGTGTTTCTTTGAAATAACCCCTTTCTTCATTTATACCACACTTAACACTATAGTCATAACTTTATGCTCATCTTTCTGCAACTGCCTAATTAATGTTTTCAAAATCCCACTTCCTTCATGTTACGTATCTAGTCTAGAATGTAGAGCAGGTAACTGGCTCTTGCATTAATTAAATCCAAACTCTTAGCTTTCACGGTCGTCCAGAATTTCATCCCACTGTGAACTGCCAATACTCCCTTACCCCAATGTAACATCAAGTGTACTTGTATGATCTAATTTCACCAAATCATAAGCTCTCTGAGGCACATGTTCTGGATTCATAGGAGGGTTTAATAAATAGTATTTAAGTATTAAAAATCTACATACACATACATATTCTTTTAGAAACATCTCATCTACTTCTCAGTGGCAAACAGTTGAAGTACCGTACAAAACACACCTGCCATGGAAATGTTCTACTCCATGTACTAGTCTAGTGTTTAGTCATCAAGTGAAAAACTCAATCACTGCTGGCATTCTGTTGATATTCTGTTCTACTTGGCAACCTATAGTTATTTTTCTTCCAGGTTAAATATGTCAGTTAATTTAATTTGAAAGTTTTTAGAACCAGTACGGTGGAGATTATAAAACAACAATCACTCTCCAAGGAAAATGATTTGAATTCCTTAGACTAGATATCTATAATCAACTATTGTTGTCTGGATGACAAACCTAGATATATGGGACTGTTGACTGCTCCAGTCAAGTTCAGGGTAAGCTCACTATAACATCCTCTGATGCTCACGTGCTCCCACCACATGCTCCTCTTATAGCTATTTGTAAGGAGAACCTGGGGCTCAGGATTGCACCAGTGTTCCCCGGGAGTCATTACTTTCACATATCCTAAACTACTAGCCATGTAGGGATTATCTGGAAAAGATGAGCCAAACAGAGGGGTTACTGGAAGAAAGGGGGTTGGAAGAACTAAAGGACTGGGGAAAAGTAATCTTAAGACAGAAATAAATACACTCAAATTTATGTTGCTGTACATACTTCTATGTCTTGTGTATTTTCAGAGCTCAGGAGTTTCAAATGTCCCCACAAAAGTGTGGGTATAAAATATGATAGACTAAAGTCAGGTTAACTTCAAATTTCTAGCTTACCCCAAGAATTGCCTTAATTATACCATGGGTCTGGAACAGAACATGGTTTTAACTATCACAGAAGATTTGTAATAGCTGTTGAACCCATCTGAGAGAACTGCTTGTCCTTAAGACACATTTTTCATTCCTAAAGACATCAGCTTTTAAGAGTCTAAAAAGTTAAAGGATAAGATGGAATTCATCATTGAATTCTTAAATGCTTAAAATAAACATTCAAACATATTGTGAGGGCCAGCCTGGTGGTGCAGCGGTTAAGTTTGCACGTTCCGCTTCTCGGTGGCCCAGGGTTCGCCGGTTCGGATCCCAGGTGTGGACACGGCACTGCTTGGCAAAAGCCATGCTGTGTTAGGCGTCCCACATATAACGTAGAGGACGATGGGCATGGATGTTAGCTCATGGTCAGTCTTGCTCAGAAAAAGAGGAGGATTGGCAGTAGTTAGCTCAGGGCTAATCATCATCTTCTTCATCAAAAAAAAAATAAATAAAATAAAGTGGATTTCTTCTAGACATCAAATATTTAAAAAAAAAACATATTGTGAGCAAATAAAAGGTCTCTTAGGCTAAAGAAACAATATATGGAAATAAAACAGACCCTATTTATATTGAAAATTCATGTCATCCTTTCCACGTAATGTATTCTGACTGTATTATTTTAACCAACTTACTTTAACTCAGCATTTTTAAAGGTGGTAGGAAGTTACCAAGAATATGTATACTCACTTTGGTAATTTGAAATGTACCAAAACAATAGGATTTATATAAACCTCCAATTGTGGTCCTGCCTATGTGTAGTACCAACAGAACCAGTAATTATAATTTATTCAAGTGAAAAAAATACTTTATAACCTCTCAAATATTCAATTGTTTGGTCTAGATGAAAAGAAAAAAGTACTTTTATAACTGTTGATTGTTCCTAACTTCTTGAGTTATCTTAGACAAATTTTTGCCTGTTGGCTTTTTTAATTCATAGTTGTAATTTATTTTGTTCAGTCCTACATGCTTGGTTTTGCAATTTGTGAGACTACTAAGAGATGAGTATTGCTACCCTACTTTAGCACTAGTGATAGTAAAATCAGAAGTCATGGAGTTTTTTTCTATAGACTGAAATCTATACACCACACCCTCCCCGTCATGACCCACCCTTACCTTCTTTGGGCATCTCTAAGGACACACAGGCATACCACAATCCATGGGTGGGAACAAGACCAGTGTCTATGGCTTAAGGTCTAAGTTATATCATTCACAATGCACACACTGAAACTTGTCTTTTGGGTTGTGGCTATAACCACTATTTTCAAGACTGAGAACAATTAGCATATCAGCTTCTTCATGTACACAGTCTACAAAAGATCTTCACTTAAAGATTTTCTGATTACTACATGCCAGGCTGGTCCGCCCATTGCTGTGGTTTCTTAGAAGTTCAATTTGTACTGCACTGTTTGAAGTCATTCTTTAGTATATTCTTAAAATTATTCTTCTGCTTAGACTGCTAAGATTAACTCTAATTGAGTTCACCATACAGCAGATACCTTGCAGTCAGGCATTCCTACAGGTATCCAGCAGAGTAGTTGCATTTCAAGAGATTTTAATTCAATGCTGGTAAACTGGTATTGCTCATGAATCTTATTTTTGGTTATTCCCTTTTATCACTGAGATCAAACATGAATCATTGTCAGTTCCCAGTGAATTTAAATCTTTCTATACTATGCTGCTGATTTATTCCATTTGCAGCCTCTGGAATTACTCTGGATCATAGTGTGATCTTGTCCTTCCCTTGCCTAACTCCTTCATGGTTTCCTATTACATATTTGCAAGGTAATGCAAGTCCCTGGGACCTGACAACTGTTTACCTTTCAAACTTCCCACTATTATCCTCCACAACATTCCCTACTACTTACTCTTCCCTGAATATATCCGATGTTTCTCATCTCAGAGCTTTTGCACATGCTATTTCTCATGCCCCAGAACACCCTCCCCTTCCACATCCTGTCTCCACACTGTGAAACTCTCCCTCTGCCTCCTCCTCCAAAAGCCTGCTCCGATATTACCACTTCTGCAAGGCCGCCTCTGACTCAAGAAGGGACAGTGGCTCTTCCCTCTGTCTTCTCTCCCGTAGTATCCTTTACAGACCCATATTCTTCTAGCACTTACCTCATTAAATAGTTGGGCCACATGTCTTTCTCCTATATTGGTCTATGCTCACCTTCACTTACCATTACATCCTAAGTACAAAGCACAATGTCTGACAATGTGCATGTTTACTGAATGACTTAAATGATTCAATTCTTGACATAATGCCATGCACCAAAAAGTGCTAAAATGACTCCAGTGCCAAAGAGAATGATGAAACTACTCAAAAATAAAAAAATATTTAAGAACATCCAAGGGACACAGTCTGAACGAAGGCAGAGTATCCATGGTGCTCTACACAGCCCTAGGGGAGTGGAGAATTCATGTCATATACACTCACTCATTCTTTCTTATATTCACCGATCTTTACTAAACATTTATTACGTATCAGGCACTAAGCTAGATAAATGAATACTGACAGTACAAAAGTGGGTAGAAAAAGACAAGGTCTCAGCCAGGGAACGTTTACAATGTAGTAGGAGAGAGACAATCTATTCTCACACACAGTTGTTGAATAAATGTCACAAAGGAGAGGTAAACGGTGCAGAGTCGATAAAGGGGGAAATGGATCCAGTTAACTAGCACTGGAGGGAGTGAGGCTTAAGCCAAGCTCTATGGATAAGTTAATCTAACAAACAAGACAGTAAACGAGGTTGTGTGCAGAGGGTAGAAAGGCAGTGCAGCTGCAATGTAGAGAGGAAGGGAGTAGCATGGTGCAAGACAAGGCCAGGGAGGGTGGCAAGGCCCAGACTTGGAAGAGATTTGAACTGTTTCTTATCCTAAGAGCACTTGGTAATGATTGGGGTTTTGAAAACCTTTTCCTGGCTATAGCACGGAGAACATCTTTGAAGGGACCAGGGCAGGCACAGGGAGACTACTTAGGAAGCTATTAATATCACTTTTGTCAAAGTGTTATCACTTGCCTCCTAAAAAACATCCTGGTCTTCTTGATTTAGCTTTTCATATTCCTTTCCATCCAGACATCACTGGATAATGTATTTGCTAAGTAGTAAAACTTTGTGAGTCTCGGTGCTCCTGGGAGGCTACCTCTCCGAGAGGGTGAAGAATCTGTTCTAACGATCTGACAGCAGGCTGTATGTGATCTGTCACGATTCCAGGTGTGAGGGGAAATAGGCTTCTACTATCTAGAAACTCGGGACATGCTAGTACTAACAGAACTAAAAATACTGATTTAGGTGGAAAACTCAAGTTTTAATGGTAATACATTATTTATGAGTTATTAGTCTCTACAAGTGTAGTTAAGATTCTAGTGTTTTTCTTCATTTGGTACTAAATATTGTAACTGGAAATAGATTCATTCAACTTTTAAAAACCAGTGCCCTTCGTAAAAGTATATTAAGGTATACACTTTACTTGAGTAGGGGCCTGATTTTATTTAATGGCTTTCACATCTCATTTACATTATTTAAATCTTTGTCATACAATAGACCCTCTCTGGCCACAATGTTCTATTTAGAGGTCTCAAAACATGCCATGTACTCCATGCTTTTTCCCTGCTGTTCCCTTGCCTTATAAACACCTACTCACCCTTCAGCGTCAGCTCAAATGTCGCCTGCTCGGTGGAGCTTTGCCCAACTCCCACAGCCAGAGCTAATTACTCCCTCCTTGGTGTTTCCATAGCAATGTGTTTATATCCTTATTATAGCACTCTGCATTGTGGTTAAGATGGCTGCTTATGCTCCAGTTTCCCCTGTTAGACTGGGAGGGCAGAAACCGTGTCTTCATTTTTTAATCCATGTAGCTGAGAACAATGCCTGGCACAACAGGCACTCAGTAAATGTTTGCTGATGAACAAACGAGTGACTCAGACAAAGAAGAAACGCGCCCTAGAGTAGACCTGTTTTTCAGCACACCACATCTTCGCAGCACATCATTATTTTCTCTGTCATTACTTTCTCCATTAACACTGCTAGTTAGGAAGAAAGGCATGTTTTTCTTCTTCAGTTTAGCAAGTAAAGACTAGACCTTGGATGAAAAACATGTCTGTCTTATCCTGCTTTCTGTTCAGAGGAATTTTTAGGCTAAGGACAGACTTTCAGAAAAAGTTCATCCTTTCTCATCAACTATATAATCAATTATAGATACACACATCTTAAATTATTTTTAATGCCCTTCTTTAACTAAAGAAAATTCCTAAATCTACAATTTTAATAATCCTCTAAGTTATTCTTGGTTTAATACAAAAAGATCACCAAGATACAAGCCAAGGTAAGTTCAGAACAAAAACTAACGATTGGGAAAAAAAATAAAGCAGAGGTCGTATCTCTATAAGTCTTTTGTACTCTGATGCCTAGTACAGTGATAAGGCTGTAGAAGATGCTCATAAACACTAGCAGCTGTTCATCTGTGACTCAGTTTTTAATCTATCCTATATACTTCACAAGTGAACAATTTCTCTTCCCACTCAACCATCTTGGCAAGTTAACTTTAAAAGCTCCCTAGAAGTTCACTGACTCCTATGAAAATCTATCAATAATATGGTTAGATCTGTTGAGGTCATGTGACCAGCTCTGAGTTTATTTTTGGTGTGTGTCTAAGGGGTATGGCAGTTTAAAAGCAAAGGCTCTTGCTTGTTACAGGTAACATGTAACAACAATGTGTAAGTTGGTACAAGTGAACTACTATAGTCCTAGAATCCATTTCCTTCTTTATTTTTTAGGACACAGAAGAAATAATTAGCATCGCTGCTCAATCATCTACATTCTTTTGAAATGAAAGCATGTTAGATGGTTAGCTCTTGGGATTTTGGACTAAAGCTGTTATACTCCCAACAGCCTTGCATTTAGTAGGCAATTAATACATATCTTGTGAAGGAATTAAATAACAATATATTTTATATATTCAGGCAAAAACTAGTCACATGGGTTGGTCATACACTTGACTATTGTTCCCCCCAAAAGAATTAAATTCAGCCTCTTTGATGAAACTGGATACTTCCTTGAAATAAACGTGAATTTGTAATGGACTTTTGATTAAACATTGGGAGCAAGATTTTCTTGCATAGCTTTAAGGATTACTGAAAGCAGTTTTGATCTACCAGTGTTCACATTATGCACAACTGAAAAATGAAGCCAATCCATATTTGCTTAAACAACGACAAAGGTTTTAAAGTTTCATGCGTTAAGTTACCATGTTCCAGTCTGTTTCAACTTTTCTGAATATGGATTCCATTTTCCACACACCACTCTCCCATCCAGAAATGGTTTGATTATTATTTGAAACTCGGACATATTGATCTTTCACAATATTATAACAAAGGTGGAGCTCTTTAGAAATCTTCTCATTTTCAGAAGGGATGAATACGTTTTCTTTTCTCTTAAAAAGAAAGCAGAATTAGTTTTTCAAGGGAAAAAATATATAAATACAAAGAGGAACTGTTAAGTTTAGTGGTAAGACATTCTTTCAACTTGAAAATGAAAAATTGGTGCTACTGGAAAATTCAAAAAATATTTTATATGTTAAATATGATCAGAATGATGCTAATATAGCACGAAACATTATTAGACAGAAAACAAGAAGTATGAACTATGGCTCTGACTAAAATTTCTGTGATTTTGTGTTCAACCTGAATTCATTTATTTTTCTTTATTTCCACTACCTGCACCATCTCCTAATTGGACTACTGCAACTGTCTCCCAAAGCTGACTCCTGCTTTAACTCTTACCTCTCCTATCCATGCTCCAGATAGTAATGGAAGTGATTCTTTAAAAATGTAAACTGGAATACATCACTTTCCTGTTTAACTCACTCCATTGACTTCCCACTATACTTAAGCTCTAAACCTTTACCAAGGCTAACAGGGCTCTATATGGCCTATCCCCTGCCTACTTCTCCAATGTGTATTAAACATTGGGTACTAGATATTAAACAATGTAAAAACTTATAATGTATAAGACTCAATATGCAGAATGCAAAACATCTTAGAGACAGAAAGAGAAAAATATTTATAAATGTATAAACAAGAAGATAATTCCCTAGTAGAATCTGTCATTACTGCCAAAAAGGTAAGAACAGAGTTTATTATTTTTAGAAATTTATTTTATAGTTATGAATCAGTATACTACACCTCAAAAAAGTATGTAACAGTACTTCTCAATTCTTTTCTTCTCTTTTTTTATCAAAGATATTTCAGAGCACTGACATAAACCAAATGGAATTAAAATTTTAAAGTAGCATTATCTACTATTTTACAAAAGATAACTAATTACCAAAGGGAAAAGAAAAAATATATGCTACTGAACATATCATGTATGCAACTGAACAATCTAGAATAACATTCATATTTCATAAAATCTTTTTAATCTAAGATTAAGATAAAACTTTTCTTTCTGGAATGATACCACCAATGTTACCTTCTTTTTCCAACTGTTTTTAAGGTACAGTTTGGTGATTTTTTAGGACTGACATTTTTCAATTTAATTTTAAAACAAACATGTATTTCTAAAGAGAAAAATGATTTTTTTTTAATTCCATGGCCCTAATGTGGTCTCCAGTAATTGAGAAATTTAAAAAATCTTCACAAGGGAAAACAATTTGGGCATATGACCCAATTCATATTTTTAAAGTTTAATCAATTTATATGCCATGCAAGAGGAAGCACATATATCCATATAAAGAAGAAGAAATGAAGACCTAAATAATATCCACGTTTTAAATTGAACACAGCTGTGAATTAAATTAGCTCTTTAAAATTGGCTTCATTTAGATTTATACTTGTAACTTGCACTGCATCAGCAGTGATTTGAATTATTTGTTGAATTTAGATCTCGTAACTCTATAGCTGAACCAACACTTCCAACTGCCTGCTAAAGATGATGAGATAAGTTAAAAAGCAAACATAAAGTTTACTGGGAATAATTCACTGCTTTTGGACATATTCCTTTATTAGAGAAATGAGTTACAACAACAGGAAATTTAGAAAAAGTAGATATAAAACTTTAATTTGGAACTGTGTGATATCGATACTGTGCTGGATTATTTTCCTTTCAAGCATTTTTTATTACGTATCTTCTTAGACATTTATATCAAATACTTTCTAGTGAGTCAACTGTAAACTCCCGAGGGGCGAGGGACAGTTTACTTTACTTTCTTTTTTTGTTTGTTTTTTTTTTAAAGATTTTATTTTTCCTTTTTCTCCCCAGTGCTCCCCGGTACATAGCTGTATATTTTTAGTGGTGGGTCCTTCTAGTTGTGGCATGTGGAATGCCACCTCAGCACGGCCTGATGAGTGGTGCTATGTCTGTGGCCCAGGATCCGAACCGGTGAAACCCTGGGCCGCTTAAGTAGAGCGCACACACTCGGCCAGAGGGCCAGCCCCATTATTCTACTTTCTTAACGTCCATTACAGAGCACATTGCTTTTCACCCAGCCCCTAACTATAAAAATTATATTTCCATTGTTCATTATTTAATTTTGGGAGGTTAATCAAAAGAAAATATCTTAAAATAAGTTTGACAATAGTAATCACACCAACAACAATTTCTAGCCAATACCAGATGTATGCAAGAATATAACAAGAAATAAATACCATCAGCTGAATTACCCAGATTCTATCATTTTTCCCACTGTACTTTATAAAGGTTCAATATGGAAAAACAAAAAATGAAAAAAGGTACAACTGAGCTCTTTTAAATGCATTAAAATGTTATTTTGAAAGACATGAAGAGGCACGTCACAAAAGAGGATACCCAAAAGTTTAAAGAACAGGCATTCAACTTCATTAGTCATCACCAAAATGCCAATTAAAATCATAGTGTACTACTACTATCTACCATTAGAACTGCTAAAATGAAACAGAGAGATAATACCAACTGTAGGCAAAAATGTGAAAAAATCTCATACACTGTTGGTGAAAGTGTAAACTGGCCCAACCACTTTGGAAAATTGGCAGTATCTACTAAAGCTGAACATACTCATACTGTATCACCTAGCAATTCACTTCTAGGAATATACTTATCTGAAAGGCATCAACACATTCATCGAAAACACGTATATGAATGTTCACAGCAGCACAGTTTTTAACAGCCAAAATCTAGAAACAACTCAAATACCCATCAATAGTGACACTAATAAATTGCAGTATATTCACTCAATGGTATATTATACAGCAATGAAAATAAACATACCATAAACATGCAGCAACAAGTATGAATCTCACTTTCAAAAAGGTTGAGAGGAAGAAACCATTTACAAAAGAGTATAATTATGAGATTCCATTTACATAAAGCACAATAACAGGCAAAACTAATCTATGATGTTAAAACTAGGATAATGGTTACTCTTAGGGGAGGAAGGCAGTGACTGGAAGGGAACTCATGGTTATTTCTGAGGTTCTGGTAGTCTATTTCTTATTCTGGTTGGTGGCTACATGGGTGCTCAATCTGTAAAAAATTTGTCAAGCCATACACTTACCATTTGTGCATTTTTCTGTATGTACTTCAGTAAAAGTTATACTGCGCTAAAAATTTAGATAAGGTAAAAAATAGAAAAATCCCATTTTAATGTCCTTTGTTAACTCTTGTATGTGATTATACTATGTCAATCAACCACTGGTTCTCTTCAAATGTCTACATTTTTAAATAATTACTCTGAAAAGTTAATTGAAAGGTCATGGCCAATGCATTTTTCTGTAAGTAAAGAGCACAGTACAGGAAGCAGGAAAGTGAGAAGATGATGATGCTATAATGAATTAAATACCTCTAGACCCATTTCACCTCGGGCTACTCTCCAAGCCACTGACCCAGATATTCTTCCACCAAATTCTCCAGGTTTAGGGGTTTTGGGAGATATAAATTCAACAAGCTCCACAATTATCCTCTGGAGAAGTTCTTTTCTTCTGTTTTCTGACAAAGATATTTGCCTCTGTAATTCATATTTTTAAAAAAGTCATTAAGAATAGGGGAATGTAGAAGTCCATCTCTAAGTAAGAATAAAAGTAAAACATTTGTATTTTAAGGGGATCTTGAAAGAAGTAACCGACCTTTTTCATACATATAATTACTTGGAAAATAAACAGGACATTGGAAACTTAGAATAATTTAACAAATTTTATGTTAAGAAATCATTCAACAGCCATACCCAACTATCCATGACCTTTACTGTCCTAGATTTAAAATGGAGGTAGCAACTTCTGTTTCTGGTTACGATAGACTAGCTTGTGTCAGACCAACTGTCCTGATGAAAAAAGCAGGGGAAAATACACACACACATACAAACACCTGTTTGAATGCAACAGAAAGCTACCAAGGTAGCCAGAGCTGAAGCAGGTAAGATCCAAGAAAAGAAATGAATTAAGGTAAACCAAACATACTGCACCTCTTCTCCCTTCCAGGTATTTGCCAATTATTAAGTGGCATGAGGAAGAGAGGCTGAGAAGCCAAGTAGGAAATGGATGTCAAAGTGCTGACAGACAAAGTGGAATTTTTAGCAGAATCACAGTGGTATGGTGTAAATAACCTGGAGCTCAGAGCCACCCAAGGTGAGGGGCTCTAGTAAATACTCCAGGTTTTCAGCTTGCTCAGGATCTCTGAAGGGCCACAGGTTAGAAGTAAGGTGAAATTCCAGAGACTGAAACCTCACCTTGAATCTCAATCACTGTCTGGATTAAGGGGATACATCCTATTCTAATCACTTGCCAGAAGCAAAATTAGTTGTCCATTTTTTAAATTACGAAAAACAAAGCAACGCCCCCTATAGTAAAAAATTTCAATACTACCAAAGGGGTATAAAATAAAAACTGATTCTTCCCTCTTGGACCTCCAGTTCCTCTTGTCAGAAGTAGTCATCGTTAACAATTTCCTGTGCATTGTTTTAGAAATTTTCAGGCTTAGACAAGTGTGTGTAATTATAGTCAACATACAATTACTTTGATAAATAAGATAACATACTTTTTATGTCAAGTATTACATATATTGAAATTTCATTTACCTGAACTTTGGGACGTGACAATGAGTCCTTAAAATTTTCAATGAACAAAAAGACATTTAACATATTAAGATATTTTTTGCTTGCAAAATAATGCTACTATTTTAAGAATTTCAATGGGTTAAAAATTGGCTATTCTTGATTAAATAAAAAATTTAAATGTCCTGTTAAAAATAACAAATGCCCATCACAAACCTGCTTATTAAGTCCATTAATAGTTTCTCGAAGTAATTCTTCTTTAATCTCAGTTCTTCTGGAGATTACCTCTTCATGTTTACAAGAATATCGCCAAGTGACATCAACCACCTCAAATTATAGAATACAAATATTTAACAAGATTACAACCATCAACCTTAATTTGCTAACTAGAATGTACGTAATTCTTAAGTAGTATTTTTAAAATGCTATCCTTTAAAATTTTAAAAACTGTGGGGAAAAATCAAAGAGAATATGCTTTTTATTCATTTTCAAACAGGTATAGTTCCAAGAAAGACTGTGATAAGATGATGAAATTTTCAGAACATTTAGCTTTTTATTTATTTTTTTAATTTTAATTTATTTATTTATTTAAAGATTTCAGTTTTTTCCTTTTTCTCCCCAAAGCCCCCCGGTACGTAGTTGTATACTCTTCGTTGTGGGTCCTTCTAGTTGTGGCATGTGGGACGCTGCCTCAGCGTGGTTTGATGAGAAGTGCCATGTCCGCGCCCAGGATTCGAACCAACGAAACACTGGGCCGCCGGCAGCAGAGTGCGCGAACTTAACCACTCGGCCACGGGGCCAGCCCCACATTTAGCTTTTTAAAACTCATCTACAAGACTGATTTCACAAAATTCAACAAATAACAACTCTTTTGATTTTCATTATATTAAATTTATATTATAGATCTGATTTTTGACAAAGGTGCAAAGACAATTCAATGGAGAAAGGATAATCTTTTGAATAAATGGTGCTAGAACAATTCATAATAGTCCATTGCAATATGATGAACTTCAATCCACACCTTGGACTATCTACAAAAACTCACTCGAAATGGATCACAGATCCAAATGTAAAACAAAGAGTATAAAACTTCTAAAAGAAAATCATTGTGGCTTGGGCTTGGCAAAAATTTCTTAGGTACAGCATCAAAAAGAACGATCTGTAAAAGAACACATTGATAAACTGGACTTCATCAATTTCTCCTCTTCAAGTCACAGGGAGAATGAAAAGATAGGCCATAGACAGGGAGAAAATCTTTGTAAAGTATATATTCAATAAAGAACCCTCAAAACTCAACAGTAAGAAAATGAGCAACCCAACTGAAAAAAAAAAGGCAAAGACCTATGGATAACAAACGAACACATAAAACGACGCTCAGCATTATTTGTCATTAGGGAAATGCAAATGAAAACCACAATGAGATACCACTACACATAGATTTATTGAAAGGGCTAAAATTTAAAACTCAGATCATACTACGCATTGAAAAGGATATGGAGAAACTGGGAACTCTTATACACTGCTGGTGAGAATGTAAAATAGTTTAGCAGTTTCTTAAAAAGTTAAATATACACCTGCCATATGATCCTGTCATTCCACTTTCAGGTATTTATCAAAGAGAAGAGAAATCGTATACCCATATCCATTTAAAGACTTGTGCCTGAATGTTCATAGCAGCTTTACTTGAAACTGTAAAAAACTGGAAAGTACCCAGATGTCCATCAACAGGTAAATGGATAAACAAACTATGATACATCCATACAGTGGAATATTACTCAGAAATAAAAAGAATAAACTACTCATACATGAAAACAATAGATGAATCTCAAAATAATTATGCTAAGTAAAAGAAACCAGACCCCCCCAAACTAAAGAATACACATTATATGATTCCATTTATGTAAAACTCCAGAAATACAGATTAATCTATTGTCACAGAAAGCAGATCCGTGGTTGCCCGGAGAGGAGCAAGAAGGCGGGATGACAAGGGGACATGAGGAAACTTCCAGGGATAGTGGAGCAGAGATGACTTCACAGGTGTATACAAATGACAAAATTTATTAAATTGTACACTTTAAATACATACTGCTTATTGCATGTCGATTATGCCTTCAAGAGCTGTCAAAAAAGGGGAAAAATTATACATTATCCTTAGAAAAATTTTTTTCTTCTTATGTCCTACCTCATCTTTAGAAAATGCTATGACATAGGAAAGCTTCTTGCCCCACCCTATTTCATAAAGGAGTGGTTTGTCACAGACATCTTCACAGGCATCACAGTGCAGCCACCGCTGCTGAGAAGGAGAAAAGACTTCTGTCCAGACATGGTCTACTCAAAGGAGAGACAAGAAAGCAACAGAAAAAAAGAAAAGTTAAGTTTATAAAACCAGAATGACTTCCAATAACTATATACAAACTCCTAAGAATCACATAATAATTTATTGTATTTTAAATTTTAGTTAATAAGATTGAGCATTTTGTGGCATACAATACTCTACAACACTTGTTTTAATTTCTCTCTTTGAAATCTTAAAAATGTTTTTGGTCTAGCTCCTTTATAATGCAGTCAGTTTTAGGCTTAACTAAAAATTATGTGAGCTATAACTCTAAGAAAGGTAAACATACTGAACAACAGCATCAAAACCAGGGCTTAGGTTGCTAATGTGAAGGAGTTAATGCCACTTTTGAAACTGCAGTCTCTCTCAACTTTCGAGACCCAGAAGCAGCAAGAGGGCTAACAATTGATGTTCTATATTTGATTGTAAGGCAATAATTTATAAGTGAAGGTTTTATTTCATTCTTAAAAAACAACAAAAACATGAGTAAAAATCTAAGAACAAGGAAAACAACTTTTTAACCTGGAAACAACATGAGTCATTTCTAAATAGGCACAATATAAATTTCGTGACATTTATGACATATTTTCTATGTTGAGATTTAAAATTATTAAATCTTTCATACTAATCCATACAAAAATGAACATTTCTACAGCACATTATTACACATGTTCTTATATATACAGAAACAGCATTACTAAAAATGTCATGGTTAAATGATTAACAAAAGAATATTTATAGTACAAAGTAACAGGCAAAATGCTAGGTGTACTACAAAAATCTTGTGATCCCCACAAAAAATCTTTAAGGTTGGTATTACTGTTATTTTACAGATGGCAAACGGAAGCACAGACTGACAAGGCCAGAAAGTAACAGAAAATGACAAGGCCCAGACTGTAAACCCAAATCCTGACCTCGGCAAAGCCTCACTACGCCCTGCTCCCACTGAGTTCTGTACCTGTGTAATCCCAAATATAGCGGGCTTCGAACCCTAAGGCTCGGCAGCACAGTGTAAAACAATTGGCCCACTCGCCACACCGTCCACATCTTGTTTCCAAAAGCTTCTCGGGGTTATTATACCTGGTTTAAAATAACAACCAAAAAGCTTTGATTCATTATCAAGATCAAAAGAATTTTAAGGAATTTATATCACCTCTGTGCTAAAAAATGCTATTTCTTAATCTCATATTCTTAAATAGCCTAGAATATATGAGGCATTGTGTTAGAATCTTGGGTGAAAAATGATTAAAGCGGTACAGTCTTCAAGGAGTTTACAGTCCTAAGAGAGATAAGGAATTAACACAAATAACTTTACTACATGGCAGAACTGATACAAACCGCACGACAGGTCAGATTGAGTGTTAGGGGAGAGCGGCTGGGGAGGAGAGCTTGTGTTTGAAGTGGGCCTGGAAGGACAGACAGGATTTGGACAAGCAGAGATTCTTTAGGAAATCTGCTTTAAGCATTAATATTACTCTAACAAGTGGTATAATTAGCTCGTTGTATTTAAAAGGTAAACAACTTAAATTACTCAATAAAGATTTTAAAGCTTAGTTGAACTCAACTTGACTTAAAATTCTATTTTTCTTCCCAATGGTCATTTTGATTGAAATTTTATTCTTCTGAACTACTTAAAGGTGCTTGTTACTTTGGAAGTTTTTTGAAAGATGTTTGCAACAATCTTCTGAAAACTTATTCCAATTATAAAATCATCATAAAACTGAAGAACACCAAATCTTGCATATCATGCTGCGAAGGATTTGAGACGCTAAACTAAGCAGGAAAAGTGTCCCAGCTGAGCAGAAATGTGGGCCATGAGCTTGAGAAGGAAACAGCTACATGAATGAACTGGCTCTGCAATGACATGTTTGTCCTAAGCAGATGCTCTTGCTTAAGCTAAGTTAAATGAATTTGTAACTCAGGTAATTAAATGATTGAAAAAACTTGTAAATTTATATTAAGAAGTAATAACACCAGAATTAGAGCATCCTATGCCTCCACCTTCTATATACTACTTGTGCCAAGTTGAACAACCAACTTAGCCTCTAATGAAGTGTTCATCATCTCAACCCTACACAGAGAACAGCTAACAGTAAAATAAGCGATTAGAAAGGAAAAGATTAACACTTTGTAAAAAGTATCGTTAGCCTATACCCCTCTGCATTATCAGTTACATCCAACTGCTTAGAAAGAGTTTATAAAGGAGAGGGATTTAACTTTATATTTCTTATCTTCAAATCTTTGCAAAATGCCTGTACAAATGTATAGTGAATAAAGAGATAACTTGCACTAATTTTAGATAATTATTGGATATTGGATATGTTTATCCTATATTCTGTATATCATAGGACTGATTTTTAGTTAGGACAGAGCTGAGTCCCTAAGCTCCAAAAATTAGGTATTTCAAAAACTTGGTATCTTTTCTTGCCTGATGGTACAACCAAACTTTACAAGTATCGCCAATTAAGAAAACCTAATATGAGGCTTGTAAATTAAAAGATGGAAAAAGTTAATCAAAAATTTCAAATTTATTTAGTTTAAAATTTAGAGATACGAGGGTAGGTCAGGTTGAGTGGAGGAGGCACCTAATTAAAACAAACTTCTATTGTTATAAAAAGAAAGCAATATGATGGTACTATACTATACTTCTATCTTTCATATTACCATCTGATGATTAAGTACAGCATTGTATTTACTATCACAATTATAAGTATTATTATTAATGTTGTTAGTATTATTTTTCTTTGCTATCAAGTATTATTATAAAGTTAAAAACTTAAAATTCAGGGGCTGGCCCCGTGGCCGAGTGGTTGGGTTCGCGCGCTCTGCTGCAGGCAGCCCAGTGTTTCGTTGGTTCGAGTCCTGGGCGCGGACATGGCACTGCTCATCGGACCACGCTGAGGCAGCGTCCCACATGCCACAGCTAGAGGAACCCACAGCGAAGAATATACAACTATGTACCGGGGGGCTTTGGGGAGAAAAAGGAAATAATAAAATCTTTAAAAAAAAAAAAACAAAAAAAACCTTAAAATTCACGTATAAAAAGAACACTACAAGATTTCCAGCGTTCAGTGTGCTAGTGCTACACTCAATTTATATTCTAAAGCAAGAGTTAACTTTTCCTATAAAAAGACAGTAAATATTTTAGACTTTGCAGGTCATATGGTCTCTGTCACCAGTATTCAACTCTGCCATTGTAATGTGGAAACATTTATAGACCATAAGTAAATGAATCAGCATGGATGTGTTCCATAAAACTATTTACAAAAATAGTTTGCCAACCCACGTCCTAGAGGAATGTATTTCTAATAATTAGAATGAAGATAAAAAGTTTAATAAAAATTCTAACCAGTCCTTTAAGAGATTACTCTGACTCTATTATCCAGTGGATACCCACCTTGGGAATCGATTGCTGAGCTGGCATGCATCACAGTAATGATCTTCTACTCTGTTCGCACCCCACTTCAGCTCATCATCATTGGGGGATAATGATTCATCTCTAGACCTAGTCTGGCCACCACATTTGCTGCAGAAAATGTCATTCACCCATTGAAAAAATTCTTCCTTAAACCAGTGTAAAAGCTCGAGCAAAAGAAAATCCTCTTCACTTACATTAGTACCTGAGAAGTTCAAAGAGAATCAAGTAAGAACTAAAGCTGACAAAAACTAAAAATATCCATACATATTTTATTCTCAAATATGGAGCTGAAATATATGAAAATATTAGATGATCTAAAAGGTTTTCACAAATATGATGCAAGAAAGAACTGTCAGTATACTGTGAACAAGCTGAAGTATGATGACAACACACTACACGTGGAGGACAGCAGGCTGTTTACCACTTTGCACCCTCTAACTGACATGATGCATTAACAAGTGAGCTGAACACAATCAGCTCTCAGGGAACCATGGTCAGTTTGGAATTGATCCCGAAACACACGGGAGGTAAGAAAATAAGTCTGATTTTGAAAAACATTTTAAAATACTATATTAAATTATCAAGCACATATACAAGTAAATATGAAACAATCACACACAGAAATTACAGAATTCCAGACACTTAAAAAATCATCCTATTAGCTTTCCTATCAGTGCTTCAACTATACAATATAATCCATCCATGGATACTTACCACAAAAGACATAAAAACATGACCATGTCTACATTGTATGTAACAACCCCAGCAAGTAAGCATGATATATAATGTTATGTCCATTTTATCAAATAAAAAGATCTCTCCTGACCATATTCAAGACTGTGGTATCTCTGGAAAGAAGGAAAAATAATCTAGGAGAAATATATAGGGGACTCTCATCTCTATCTTGAATGTTTATTATTAAAAAGTGATAATACAACATATATATCGAAGGAAATATATGGCTTAATGTTAAGATCTAATGAAGTTTGATTCTGGTCACAGGGTTTGATATATTATACTCTACTCTTGTATTTATGTTTGATATATTTCAAAATAAAAAAACTACAGAAGAAAAAAACTACAGAGAATATAAAAAGGCCAGAAACATATTATGTTCCTGGATGGAAAAACTCAATAGTCTAACGTTAATTCTCCACAAATTAATCTGTAATTTAATGCAATCCCAATTAAAATTACAAAATAATCTTTATAAGATTTGATAACCTAACTGCAAAATTCACGTGAAAGAGAAAATGCACAAAACAGTCAACATAACTTTGAATAAAAACCATGAAATAAATTCGTTTACTACATATCAAAACACATTACAGAATTCTAATAATTAAAATATTGTGATATTGGTGAAGAATAGACAAATCAATGAAACAAAAGAAAGAGTCCTGAAAGACAGATTTCTAACTGATACACAGTACTTAATGAAGTTAGCCTTTCAAAGTAGTTCTAAGAGGATGGACTGTTCAATAAATGACATTGGGACAAGTAGCCATCAAACTATCAGATCCCTACTCTACTCCATTCATTCAAATTTGTGTATGTAAGAAATATTATATAGAGAGAGGGAACACCATGAAAGTAACAGAAGTTACAAGAGAATGTTTATGACTTTGGGGTAGGGAAGGACTTCTTAAGCAAGACACAAATTGTAAAATCAATAATGGAAAAAATTAAATTTTCTTAAAATTTAATACTCTTATTAAAATGTCTAACTTTTGAATTTCAAAAGGTACACTAAATGAAATTAAACAAAGAATACTGGGAGAACAAAAATGAAATAGGAAAAGAAAAGTATCCAGAATTTATATCCTAAAAAGTATCCTAAAAAGAAAAAGTATCCAGAATATATAAAGAACTTCTACAAATCAGTCAGAATATAAACAAACCCATTAGAAAAATTCATAAAGTCCATAGAAGTAGTTCAATAATATCATGCAGCAGAAACAAATATGCTCAGACACTTCTGGTATAAAGTGGAAGACAATTTGTTTGGTGGCAGGATCCATTACAGCATAAAAGCATCACACAACCTTGACACTTGTATATCTGTCCCAGGGAAACATCTGTGCATGCATACCAGGAGGCATGCTTTACAAGAATCTTCACTGCAGCAGCATGTAGAACAGAGAAAAATGCTAAACAATCCCAATGTCCTTCATTAGGGAACCGTATAAATAGTTGTCTATGTATACTATACAGCACTATGGAGAGTTAAGATTGCTAAGACATATTAATAAATGAAAACCACCAGAGCTGACGATATATGGGATGCTAAATTTTCTGTAAACCCACACAACTTAAACTATTTATTTTTATAGATAACTATTTATGGGTGTAAATACAGAGGAGAAGATATGAAAAGGAACACATCACACAATACAAGTTGTTACCTAAGAAGCCAGCCCTAATGGCCTAGTGGTAAAAGTTCAACACTCTGACCACTTCGGCAGCCTGGGTTTGGTTCCCAGGTGCAGAACCAACCACACCACTCATCTGTCAGTAGCCATGCTGTGGCAGTGGCTCACATAGAAGAACTAGAAGGGCTTACAACTAGAACATACAATTAGGTACTGGGGCTCTGGGGAGGAGAAAAAAAAGGAGGAAGACTGACAACAGACATTACTCAGGGTGAATCTTTCCCCACAAAAAAAAAAAAAAAAAATTAAAACTTACCTGTTGAGGGAGGGCAGGAGAAATATTTGGGTGCTCTTTAAAAAAAAAAAAAGACAACACAAAGAAGGAAAACTACAGGCCAATATCACTGATGAACATAGATGCAAAAATCCTCAACAAAATTTTGACAAACCGAATACAGCAATACATTAAAAAGATTATACACCATGATCAAGTGGGATTTATACTGGTTCAACATCTGCAAGTCAATCAACATGATACACTACATTAACAAAATGAGAAACAAAAACCACATGATCATCTCAACAGATGCAGAGAAAGCATTCGACAAGATCCAACATCCGTTTATGATAAAAACTCTCAATAAAATGGGTATAGAAGGAAAGTACCTCAACATAATAAAGGCCATATATGACAGACCCACAGCCAACATCATACTCAATGGACAAAAACTGAAAGCCATCCCTCTGAGGACAGGAACAAGACAAGGGTGCACACTTTCACCACTCCTATTCAACATAGTACTGGAGGTGCTGGCCTGAGCAATTCGGCAGGAAAAAGAAATAAAAGGAATCCAAATAGGTAACGAAGAAGTAAAACTCTCGCTGTTTGCAGACGACATGATCTTATATATAGAAAACCCCAAAGAATCCATAGAAAAACTATTAGAAATAATCAACAACTACAGCAAAGTAGCAGGGTATAAAATTAACGTGCATAAATCAGTAGCATTTCTATACACTAACAATGAACTAACAGAGAAAGAACTCAAGAACTCAATCTCATTCACAATCGCAACGAAAAGAATAAAATACCTTGGGATAAACTTAACCAAGGAAGTGAAGGATCTATACAATGAAAACTACAAGACTTTCTTGAAAGAAATTGACAATGACATAAAGAGATGGAAAGACATTCCATGCACATGGACTGGAAGAATAAACATAGTTAAAATGTCCATACTACCTAAAGCAATCTACAGATTCGATGCTATCCCAATCAGAATCCCAAGAACATTCTTCACAGAAATTGAACAAACAATCCTAAAATTCATATGGGGCAACAAAAGACCGCGAATTGCTAAAGCAATCCTGAGCAAGAAAAACAAAGCCGGCGGAATCACAATCCCCGATTTCAAAACATACTACAAAGCTACAGTGATCAAAACAGCATGGTACTGGTACAAAAACAGGTCCACAGATCAATGGAACAGAAGTGAAAGCCCAGAAATAAAACCACACTTCTATGGACAGCTAATCTTCGACAAAGGAGCAGAGGGCCTACGATGGAGAAAAGAAAGTCTCTTCAACAAATGGTGCTGGGAAAACTGGACAGCCACATGCAAAAGATTGAAAATTGACCATTCTTTTTCACCACACACCAAAATAAACTCAAAATGGATCAAAGACCTAAAGATTAGGCCTGAGACAATAAGTCTTTTGGAAGAGAATATAGGCAGTACACTCTTTGACATCAGTTTCAAAAGAATCTTTTCGGACACTATAACTCCTCAGTTGAGGGAAACAATAGGAAGAATAAACAAATGGGACTTCATCAGACTAAAGAGCTTCTTCAAGGCAAGGGAAAACAGGATTGAAACAAAAAAACAGCTCACTAATTGGGAAAAAATATTTACAAGCCACTTATCCGACAAAGGGTTAATCTCCATAATATACAAAGAACTCACACTGCTTAACAACAAAAAAAACAAACAACCCGATCAAAAAATGGGCAGAGGACATGAACAGACATTTCTCAAAAGAAGATATGAATATGGCCAATAGACACATGAAAAGATGTTCATCATCGCTAATCATCAGGGAAATGCAAATCAAAACTACACTAAGATATCACCTTATACCTGTTAGATTGGCAAAAACATCCAAAACCAAGAGCAACAAATGTTGGAGAGGTTGTGGAGAAAAAGGAACCCTCATACACTGTTGGTGGGAATGCAAACTGGCACAGCCACTATGGAAAACAGTATGGAGATTTCTCAAAAAGTTAAAAATAGAAATACCCTATGACCCAGCCATCCCATTACTGGGTATCTATCCTAAGAACCTGAAATCAGAAATCTCAAGAGTCCGTTGCACCCCTATGTTCATCGCAGCATTATTTACAATAGCCAAGACGTGGAACCAACCTACATGCCCAGAAACTGATGATTGGATAAAGAAGATGTGGTATATATACACAATGGAATACTACTCAGCCATAAAAAAAGACAAAATTGGCCCATTCACAGCAACGTGGATGGACCTCGAGGGTATTATGTTAAGCGAAATAAGCCAGTCAGAGAAAGACGAACTCTATATGATTCCACTCATAGGTGGAAGTTAGTATATTGATAAGGAGATCTGATCGGTGGTTACCAGGGAAAAGGGGGGGTGGGGGGAGGGCACAAAGGGGGAAGTGGTGTACCCACAACATGACTAACAAAAATGTACAACTGAAATCTCACAAGGTTGTAATCTATCATAACATTAATAAAAAAAAAAAAAAAGAACTCAAGAACTCAATCCCATTCACAATCACAACAAAAAGAATAAAATACCTTGGGGTAAATTTAACCAAGGAAGTGAAAGACCTAGACAAGGAAAACTACAAGACTTTCCTGAAAGAAACTGATGATGACATAAAGAGATGGAAAGACATTCCATGCACATGGATTGGAAGAATAACCATAGTTAAAATGTCTATACTACCTAAAGCAATCTACAGATTCAACACTATCCCAATCAGAATCCCAATGACATTCTTTACAGAAATAGAACAAAGAATCCTAAAATTCATGTGGGGCAACAAAAGACCCCAAATTGCTACAGCAATGCTGAGAAAGAAGAACAAAGCTGGAGGCATCACAATCCCTGACTTCAAAGCATACTACAAAGCTACAGTAATCAAAACAGCATGGTAGTGGTACAAAACCAGGTGCACAGATCAACGGAACAGAACTGAAAGCCCAGAAATAAAACCACACATCTATGGACAGCTAATCTTCGACAAAGGAGCTGAGGGCCTACAATGGAGAAAAGAAAGTCTCTTCAACAAATGGTGCTGGGAAAACTGGACAGCCACATGTAAAAGAATGAAAATTGACCATTCTTTTTCACCATTCACCAAAATAAACTCAAAATGGATCAAAGACCTAAAGATTAGACCTGAAACAATAAGTCTCCTAGAAGAGAATATAGGCAGTACACTCTTTGACATCAGTATCAAAAGGATCTGTTTGGACACCATAACTCCTCAGACGAGGGAAACAGAAGAAGAATAAACAAATGGGACTTCATCAGACTAAAGAGCTTCTTCAAGACAAGGGAAAACAGGATTGAAACAAAAAAACAACCCATGAGTTGGGAAAAAATATTTACAAGTTATTTAACAGACAAAGGGTTAACCTCCATAATATATAAAGAACTCACACAGCTCAACAACAAAAAATCAAACAACACAATCAAAAAATGGGCAGAGGACATGAACAGACATTTCTCCAAAGAAGATACACGAATGGCCAATAGACAGATGACAAGATGCTCATCATCACTAGTCATCAGGGAAATGCAAATCAAAACTACACTAAGATATCACCTTACATCTGTTAGAATGGCAAAAATAACCAAAACAAAAAGTGACAAGTGTTGGAGAGGTTGCGGAGAAAAAGGAACCCTCATGCACTGTTGGTGGGAATGCAAACTGGTGCAGCCACTATGGAAAACAGTATGGAGATTTCTCAAAACATTAAAAATAGAACTACCATACGACCCAGCCATCCCATTACTGGGTATCTATCCTAAGAACCTGAAATCAGAAATCTCAAGAGTTCGTTGCACCCCTATGTTCATCGCAACATTATTTACTATAGCCAAGACATGGAAGCAACCTAAGTGCCCATCAACTGATGAATGGATACAGAAGATATGGTATATATATACAATGGAATACTACTCAGCCATAAAAAAAGGATAAAATCGTCCCATTCACAACAATATGGATGGACCTTGAGGGTATTATGTTAAGTGAAATAAGCCAGACAGAGAAGATGAACTCTGTATGACTCCACTCATAGGTAGAAGTTAAACATACAAAGAGAACTGACTGGTGGTTACCAGGGGAAAGGGGGGCGGGGAGAGGGCACAAAGGTGAAGTGCACCTACAACATGACTAACAATAATGTACAACAGAAATTTCACAAGGTTGTAAACTATCATAATCTTAATAAAAAGTTAAAAAAAAACTCAAGAAAGCAAAATAAATAAATAAATAAATAAATGAATGAATAAATAAAGAGTTGTTACCTAAGGAAGAGGAGGATGACTATTGGCAGGGGGAATTTAGCTTTTCTGTATAACAAGAAAGTTTCTAACAAGAAAGTTTCCATCAAGAAGATATTCATGACTGCTAGACTAAAAATGAACTGTTGGAAATCAAGCACTGCCATCCTTCTTCTCCATTGAGTCCCTAGAGCAGCCAGAGGGATCCTTTTAAACATGCAAGGTAGACTATGTCATTCAAAACCCTCCAATGGGTTTCCATCTCAGAGTACAAAGTCTCTACTCTTGTTCTTTCAGCTGGCCCCCTATGGAAGGCTGAAACAGGGCCCCCACAAGATACCTACATTCTAACCCCTGGAGCCTTTGAATGTTACTATACGTGGCCAAAAAAAAAAAAAGGGTCTCTGCAGACATGATGAAGTTAAGGATTTTGAGACAAGGAGATTATCCTGGATTATCTAGGTAGATCCTAAATGCAATCAAACATATCCTTAAAAGAGGGAAGTAGAAATTTTACATGCACAGAGAAGGTGATGTGAAGGCAGAGCAGAAAGAGATTTGCAGATGCCGGTCTTGACAACTGGAGTGATGCCGTCACAAGCCAAAGACCGCAGAGAGCCACCAGAAGCTGGAAGAGGCAAGGAAAAGATTCTCCCCAGAGTCTCCAGAGGGATGTGGCCAAGTTGACACCTTGATTTCAGCAGAGTGACACTGCTTATGGACTTGTGGCTTCGAGAACTGTGAGAGAATAAGTTTCTGTTGTTTTAAGTCACTAGGTTTGTGTAAATTTGTTACAGCAGCCACAAGAAACTAATATACCCCCTTTACCTCTCTGACCTCTTTCTGTTTTCTTCATTCTGCTATAGCCACAATGCCCTCCCTGCCATCCCTTAAACATGCCCAGCTCACTCCCACCCAAGGGAGCTTCTGCAGGTACCAGTGCCCTCTCCCTGAAAATGACTGCTTTCCAGAGAAGCCTTTCCAGACAACCCTACAGCAAACAGCATTCTTCTAGTCACTCTCTGTTCTGGTATCCTAACTTATGTGTTTTCCTGGCACTTATCACTATCTGCCACATTTGAGTATTTGGGTTTTGTGTGTGTGTGTCTAACCCCACAATAGTAGGGACTTTGTTTTGGTCACTGCTGTATCCCCAAGACCTAGGACTGTGCATGCTGCACAACAGGTGCTCAGTAAATACTTGAATGGATGACGGAAGGACTAAACAAACAAGAAAGCCTCATACTACTCCTTAGGCTCAATACTGTTCACCCAATAGTCATTATGAAGATGGGAAAAGAAGGGAAAGGAAGACAGCACACTTGTACTTCTGTGTTACATATATGTATTTATTCCAGGTACACATCAGCAGCTTTCCAGCTGAAAGTAGGACTATCGCACAGATAGTGAGGCCTAGCTAAGGGTAAGAGTTCCTTGGTTAGGCAATCTCCTTAGTTACGGCTCAGGGAAATGAAAGTGGAATCCCCTTTGTATAGGATAAGAGCTCAGAAAGTTCAGAGATGAGGAGTTAAAGGGAGGTTTGACTTAATGCTAAATTCTGTGAAGATAATATTTAGACCATGGGGAGAATATTTTAAAATTATAATCAAGACTTCAAATTAATAAATTTAGCATCTTCAAAAAAACCATATAAATACATTTCTGGTAACTTTTCAGTGACAAAAATAAAATTAACAGGATCAGGCCTTAACTCCACCCTATGAAACCACAGGCATCAGTGTACAAGAAACAGAATAAGAAGAAAATCGGTAAAAACTAAGTAGAGGTAGCCTCATGCTTAGACACACCTTTAAGACAATATTCTGCTTCCTAGGTCTTCATATTCAATTTAGTAGGCCAATATTATCACTTTTCCAAAATGACAGGGTTCCTCTTCTTTCACGAAGATGTTTCATCTGTATTTGGAACACTGAGTCATGACAAATCTTCAGTCTTCCAAGCCAGAGCTATCAAATCATGCTTCTCTGAGCCTCAACTAATTCCTAATTCTGGAGGTGTCTCAGTGGGGAGGGCTCCAAGGTCCCCACTTCTGCTTCAAACCAGAACACTTTTCCTAGTTCAGAAACCCAGAATAATATTTTGTCTGGGGAGGAAAAAAGATTCCACTGCATGAATGAAAGAAAATCACTGACCTGGACAGAGGATGCCTTGTCGTTATCTCAGTGCCAGACAGTGACTGGGAGACTGCTAGTTACCATAAAATATCCATTGGCCATTTCTTTATTTACAGAATTCCAATTTATTTGGGATGGCAACGCACCAGCTAAAAGACTACAGGTCCCAGCCTCTCTTGCAGCAAAGTGAGTCCAAAGGACTAAGCTTTATGTGAGACTCCAAGGAAGGCTGCTTCAGAAAGAGAACAGGCTTGGCTTAGAGGTATAAACCTTTTTGCTTTTTCTCCCTTTCTTTCTTCCTGATGCCTAGTCTGCAGATGTAATGGCTGGAGCTCTAACAGCCATCTTGGACTAGGAGGTAACCTGGAGGATGGAAACCATGTATGCCAGAGCCCAAGGATAGAAGGCACCTGGGCCTCTGATGTATTAGAATTTACCACTAGCACCAGACAGCCTACCTCAATAATTTCTTACATGAGAAAATAAACTCTAAGCCACTGGGTCAAATCATCATTACTCACAGCCCAACCTAACCCTAACTGATACACTGATTATGCCTACCATGCCACTTATTTCACTCTATGTTTAAATTTCCTTCACTTAATACACTACTCTTTCAGTTATCCTACTATTTTGCTAGGACTTTCAGTAATATGGAAATAATTCATATCCCCACTATCCAATAGGGCTGCCACTAACCACTTGTGGTGACTGAGTCCTTGAAATGTGTTGTGTAACTAAAGAACTCAATTTTTAATTATTTAATTTAAATGTAAATACCCACATGTGGTTCGCGCTACCCTGTTTTCTAGAACCTTTGCAATCCCTCCCTTCCCTCTTGTCTTTTCAATCTCAGCAATCTCATTTACTTGCACAGCTTTACCTGTCACTCTGAAGTGTACTTCAAGGCTTGACCTCTTAACGAGGCTCGAGGCCTACGTTTTCACCTGGCAGTCCAGATGATGTCAGCAGGTACCTTAAACCACACTCTTCATTTCCCTTCAAAGCCTATCCTATTGACTCCTCTCATCTTCTAGCTGCCTGGATTCAAAACTGGGCAGTCTTTTTTTGACATTTTCCTTATGCGTATGTAACTCCCCATGATATCAACTGTACTCATCACTGCAAATATCATATATTCTATCACCCCAACAACTCTTTCACCTATCTACTCCCTTGCAGAACAACACCTTGTTCACCCTCTTATTCCTCTTACATGAATTCTATTTCCATTGTGTTTTAACTCTCCTCTCCTTGCACTCTCTTGATTCTTGTTCATCTTACCAGTTATTGCTAAATTAATCTTCCTTAAGCACATCTCTGATGTTACTCACTTACTTAGAGCGTTAATGGTTAACTCTGCTGAATTAAGTAATCAAGAACAGCTGACTTCCCTGAGTATTTTATTTCCTCCTTTCTAATGAATAAGGTCACATAACATTTTTGCTGTACGTTCAATCATACTAACACTATAACATTAGCCTTATGACTAAGATATCTGCATCCTTCTATTTCTTTGGTCCTTACTTTCTATTTCAAAACCTTATTAGAAGTATCCTTTGTTTCATTTTACTTCTAATTCTTTTCGGAAAGATTAAAAATATAAAAATAAATTCAGTATACACTGCTCTGCCTGAAATTCAGTATCAACCAAAATATGGTCTCAGCCTACCTGATCTCTCACTATTGTTTTATCCACTTGCTACCCTACACATAGCCAGACTGTATTACTCATTGTTCCCCAGATAGAGTCTGCATTTTTCTTCCTCCACACATGCTGTTCACTACATTTGGAAGAAAATCCCTGATCTCTGCCTTAATATGTCCTTTGGCATCTCAGGTTATAAATACAACTCATCCTTCATGGTCATTAAAAAAGCCCAATCTTTTACTGATTTTCACAATACCATACTACCAACCTGATGTGCTCTTTCTTTCCTACTTAAAAATATAAAAACAGTATAATGGAGTTTTAAGTGTGAAAGCATATAAAGCAGTCCTCCCCTTATCTGCAATTTCGCTTTCCACAGTTTCAGTTACCAGCACTCAACTGCGGTCTGAAAATATTAAATGGAAAAGTCCAGAAATAACAATTCATAAATTTTAAATTGCTCGTCATTCTGAGTAGCATGATGAAATCTCACGCCATCCTGCTCCGTCCCATCCAGGACGTGCATAATCCCTTTGTCCAGCATATCCACACTGTATACACTACCTGCCCATTAGTCACTTAGTAGCAGTCTCGGTTATTAGATCGACCGTTGTGGTATTGCCATGCTTGTGTTCAAGTAACCCCTATTTTACTTAATGGCCCCAAAGCCAACCTTACTATTAGTTACTGTTGTTAATCTCTTACTGTGCCTAATTTATAAGTTAAACTTTATCATAGGAATGTAAATATAGGAAAAAACATAGTATGTATATACGGTTTGGTACTATCTGTGGTTTTAGGCATCCACTGAGGGTCTTGGAACTCATCCCCTGTGGATAAGAGGTGACTACTGTGTATATGAATCTTAAAAGTCATTTTCTGATGTGATGAAGTTATGGATAGCTTATCTTTCCCCTATTTTCCAAACTTTCTATGTAAAACATGTATTACCTTTATAATTAGAGAGAAAAAATGCCAGGGCAAATGTCAGTGCGGACATAGCTAACTGTTTCCCCTGCAGGCTCAGCCAATGACTCACACACACAACACGCTGAGTAAGCACCTGCTGAACAGGCATTTACGTCAGGCATCATATAAAGGACCACAGTACTTTGAAGTGGACAGGGCCTTTGTGAACACATATTCACAAGCATTCTTATTTTACAAATAAAAAAACCCTGTTAATCCAAGAAGATGAAGAACTCTCTCAAGGTCTCACAACAAACCGGTAGCTGAATTAAGTCCAGGCCCAGATAAGTCATCAAATAGGAGGAAATGACACCATATATTATTAAAATAAAGACAAAACCACCAAAACAAAAGGGGTAGCAAAATATCTAAATGACATGTGAAAACTGATTAAATGGTTAAAAAAGGAAAAGAGACACATAGTTAATCCCTCAGAAGGACTTCCAGTTTCAGCTCTGACATGTAAAAAGCTTAAGTTGTCATTCCCATCCTTCCAACAATAAAAAGCTGAACAAACCAGAAATCACTGACTTTTCCTGGACCCATCAGATAAGTGAGTTCACACGGCAAAACACCACCTTGAAATCAGGAGAAACAGACAAATACAGAGAATTTCAGCCAAATGCAGAGAATCACAGCCAAGATTTGCTACACGGAGCAGAAGCCACTGGAGCCATAAGCTTGTAGAAACACTTAAATGGTAATTTTGACAAACTGCTAGAGGCTGAATATGGACTAGTTTGAGAGTGAGAAATGCAATCTTGGGAGGGGTCCCTAACACTTCTGCGGGTTTTGCCTCCAAGAATCCTACCAGGTTCTCATGGTGAAGAACCAAAAAAGATCCCCTCATGGCTCTGGGAAGGAGAGGGGAAGAGTAAGAATTGTAAAGAACACCCAAAATGTTCTCCACAATTAAGGCCTAGTCACAGGGAGAAAGATTTTATCAGAGCCTTACCTGAAGTGGGGAAAGGGCATTTCCCTGACTCCAGCCCCCTCCAGCCTTCCTATGTCACCTATGGGGGGAAAACAGCTAAGGAAGACTTGAGAAGGTCACAGGTCTGCAGTGTATACAGGCCCTCTAAACACTGAGATTTAGTCATGAGATTATCAACTGCTTCCCCTCCTCCATGCCTTAGCACCATACCAACAGGGCTCCAGTATAACAACTGTGGATTACAACTCAAAGTTTTGGGGGATGCAGACTCTATCCAAGGAGGAGTTCTTAAGGAAGATCAAAGACAACAGGGAAGATGACAAGAACACCAGAAGAATCTGAAGCCTCTCACACCTATGGCAAACATTAAACATCGCCCAACTCCTACTTAAGGAACATAAAACCTTACACAAAAGGCTTGTTTACCTCAGTTCCTATTACCCAACACATCACGTCCAACTTTTAATAAAAAATTACACAACATGCTAAAAGGCAAGAAAAAACAATCTAAAGAGATAGAACAAGCATTAAAACCACTCAGATATGGCAGAGATTTTGGAATTAACAGACAGGGAATTTAAAATAACTATGATTAATATGTTAGGGGCCCTAATGATAAAAGTAGACAACACATAAGAACAGATGGATAATGTAAGCAGAGTGATGGAAACTAAAAAAAATTTAAAGGAAATGTTAAAAATCAAAAACACTGTAACAGAAATGAAGAATGCCTTTCATGGGCTCATCAGTAGCCTGGACACAGCCAAGGAAAGAATCAGCGAACTTGAAGATGGGTCAACAGAAACCTCCCAAACCAAAAATCAAAGAGAAAAAAAAAGAATAAAAAAAAAAATCTAAGAACTAGGGGAGACTTTCAAAATGGACCAGAACATTTAAAAACTGTGGAAAACTGAGGCACAGAGATACATGAAGGTTAAAAAGCATACCTTCATTTTGGAAAACCAGAAGGAAAAGAAAGAGAAAAAGGCACAGAAGAAATATTTGAAGTAATAACGGCCAAGGATTTTCCAAAATTAATGAGACACCAAACTACAGATCCAGGAAGCTCAGAAAACACCAACAAGGATGAATACAAAATAAACCTACACCTAGGCATGTTATATTCAAACTGCAAAAAAACAAAAAGAGAAAATCTTGAATGAAGCTGGGAAGAGCAGGTGGGGCTGGAGTTGTGTGTAGAGGAAACCTTACCCATAGAGGAATAAGGAGAGAAATTACAACAGATTTCTCACCACAAATAATGCAGGCAAGAGGAGAGTGGAGTGAAACATTTAAAGAGTTTTTGAAAGAAAAAACATCACCAACCTAGCATTCTATATCCCAGTGATATTATCCTTCAAAAGTGAAGGAGAAACAAAGACTTTCTCAAGCAAAGAAAAACTGAGGGAATTTAGCTCTAGGAGACCTAACCTAAAAGAAATATTAAAAGAAGTTCTTCAGGAAGAAGAAAAATGATATAGGTTAGAAAGTTGGATCTACATAAAGGAAGAGCAACAGAGAAGGGAAAATTACGGTAAAATAAAATGTTTTATTTTTCTTATTTTTACTTGGTACAAAAAAGTAACTGTTTAAGTAATAGCAATGTATCGGGTGATTATACTATATGGATAAATGAAATGAATGACAGCAGTGTCATAAGGGATGGGAGGGAAGAATTGGGACAATTCTGTTAAAAGGTATCTGTACTACATGAAGCAGTATAGTGCTTTTGAAGATGGACTTAGATTAGTTTAAAATGTTTACTGCAAACTAGGGCAACCACCAAAAAGATATTCAACAATCCAGATTAGTTTAAAATGTTTACTGCAAACTAGGGCAACCACCAAAAAAATATTCAACAATCCCTTAGAAAACATAGTATTAAGAGATGACTTAACAGATAAAAAACAATTACATAAAAATTCAAAGTAAAAATGAAGTTGGAATAATTTAAAATCCAAAGACGATTAATGATAACAACATATAATTCTTGGTTGATGAATGTGGCAGGCATTGTTCTAAGCTGTTTACATATACCATCTCATTATTTGTTAAAATTATCATTCCTATTTTCAAATGAAGAAACTGAGGCATAGAGATTAAATTACTTGCTCAGTGATCCACAGTAAGTGGCAAGCTGAATTTATACCCAGGGAGTTGGCTTCAAAATCCACTCTTAAATAGTAAATACTGTCTCTCTAGTAACCAAATGAGTCAATTGTCTAATCATATCGATTAACTTTGAACACTGTTTCTGTCAGATTCACATTAAAATTCACTAAAAACGCCATCATATATTCCATGGACTGAAGTTCTACTATACCTGAAAAATTTCACATACCAATGATTAAACTGCAAATACATTTTCAGGTAAAAAAAGTTTTTTAAAAAAATTAACAGATGTGTCCAGGAGGTATATGCAAAAAAATTATACTATCGTTGTACTTCTTAAAAATCCAAATAGAAGTAAATTAGATATTTACAAAGTATACAGCAAAAGACACCATTTAGTCCTTCCCTTTACTTAGCAATGATGTATATTTAGTAATGAATGGTTATGTAAAGCCACTACCTTTATCCAATTTTCTAGCTCTAGATAACTTTTCTTGTGATCTCCTTTTTAGTTCTTGGACTGGAATACAAGCCAATGCTTTCTCCTGGAGAGCAAGGTTCTCATACACCAGCACATGCTGAATGTTGGACCGAAGAACTTTCAGAATGATTGAATCAGCAGTAACCTAATAGAAAAAAAAATTGAAATTAGTTTTTCTGCATATGCTACAAAAAAGAATATATAATAAAAAAACACTGGTTCTCATTTCATAAAGAGGAATGTATGGATTCACTGAAATATAGTAATTTATACTCAAAAACTTTACAAAATTACTATTAGGAGATAGCCATGTCTGTGCCACAGTCTAAGATATATCTATTTTTCCCTGTAAATATAACATATTATTGAGAATATATTTAGACAGGGATATGATGAATTCTTGACCTCAAACTTGGATCAAGATAGCGCTCTAAGCAATGCATTTGACAGCCCTTTCCACTTCAAACCCCTGTAAATACAGCAAAGGAAGAGTACTCTTAAAGAGGAAAGGCAGATACAAATGGACTAAAGGAAGAAATCATGGCACTATGCCCTCCGGAGACAGCGGTTACAAAAACTAAAAACGTTCTCAAAATAATTCCAAGAGCAGAGGAGCCACAGGATCCACAGAGCAGGAAGGGGCCTTGGAGCAGGCATGAGGGAGATTGGCTGGGCTGTGCAGCAGAACAGCTATACATTTTGGTGTCCCTCATGTCCCTACCCGCCTCCACTCATTGTCAACAAAGAAGTGTGCCTCTGAGCAGTGAGGAAGGATACTTAGATTCTCAAAAGGAAAGAGAAGTGTCCAAGCTCAGAATGGTTGCTTCTGGCACGGCATGTCCTGCCCCTCTCCACAGATGCTAGAAACAGATGCAGTATCCACAGATAGGCTAGCAGGAATTCTCAAATTCATACCTATCTACAACAACCCATACTGTTAAGGAGATGCGTTAGAATCAACATTAGAAGAACTAATCCTGTAGCAACAGCAGCAAATACAGAAAAAGACTAAAAGTCTATCTTCAGAGATTCAAGAGTATACTATATTCACAGAAAGACAACTTTGGATCTTGGGAATTAAAAATTTAAACACTGAAATAAAAAAGCACAGATGGTGTCAAACAGAGTAAACGTAGCTAAAGAGTGATCAACCAATTAGAAGACTAAGCCAAGACATTTTCTGAGAATGCAGCACAAAAAGAACATAGACACTGAGGATAAATGCAAAAGTTCCCAAATATAGCTAATAGGAAGTCTAGAAAGTAGATTAGGAAAAAAAAATGGAAGAAAGAAACTTCTCAAAGAAATAATGGAAACAAATTTCTGAGAGTTAAGAGTCAGTATGAATGGAAAAATAAAATAACTGCACACAAGGGTGATATTCCATAACAGTAAGGATAAAAACAAAATTCTAAAAGCCTTCAATAATACCAGAAATCTCATTGGAAACAACAAAGCAAAATCTTTGAAATTCTGAGGGAAAATGAGTGGGAACACAGCATTCATATCCAGCCAAACTAATCACATAAAAGAGCAAAATAAATACATTTTCTGATATGTAACAACGCAGAAAGTATATCACTCCCAAATCCAATCTAAAAGAATTATTAGAGAAATTATTGTCCCTCCAAAATATAATACAGGCAAAGTAAATAAACAGAAGACCAGGGAGTAGAACCTGGGATAAAAGAAGCAGAGGAGAGATTAAAAAAAACACAAAAACAAAAACCACCAAACAAATAAAACTTAAGTTCTTATTCTTATAAATAAATAATCGTAACTGAAAAACAAAATCTCAAACATTTTCTCATAACAAAGGTGGCAGGGAAGGGAGCAGAAGAAGAGAAAAATCTGAGATTCCAGCCTTGTCATAAGATGCTGGCAGAAAAATATGAAAGGAAATTATTTTCATTAAAAATTTAATGGCAAAAATTAGAAGATTAAAAAGAGGATATTTAAATTCCTAACTTTTAGAGGGGAAATAATGGAAGAAAACTTCATCAATCTACACAAACCAAAAACAGGAAAAAGAGAAAAAAGCAAGAAAGCAACGTCACAGACACAGGAAATAAGACGTCAGAAGTAAGTTCAAACATATTAGCAATTACTGTAAATTAAAAGGCAGAGATAGTCAAATTAATTAAAAAAATAAGAGCCATTACCAAATACTTTAATGTCAGGCACTGTATTAAGAACTAGGGATGGATACAAGAGACATGATCACTTTACACTCTAAGGGGGGAAAGGCTTTAAACACAGAATGACAGAACCACCACATTAAGTCAACAGATACTTGACTATATGTGTGTGTATATGTTTTAGATACTGGAAAAATAATGGAGACCAAAATAGACAAGGATAATATCCTCACAGAGTAAGTGGTCTATTGATACAGAAACAAATACTGATATGACAACATTCATTTACTCGAATACTTAATGAGCCTTTATTATTTGCTAGGTACTAGGGATACTGTGGTAAGTTATACTATTCATCGGTATGATAAGAGTTATAAAGCAAATATAGAGGATAGTAAGACTGTATAACAGGATTCTGAACCTAAAAGAAATGGTATTTGTGGTAAAATACGAAAGATGAGAAGGCAGAAAACAGGGAAGGAAAAAGACCATTCCTGTCAAAAAAGCATACAGGTAGCTGAGGAGTGCGTGTGTATGTGGCTATGCTGAGTATACCGTGAAGGATGAGAGAGAAGATTAGGGTATCTAGAGGAAGGAGAAGTAAGGGGAAAACAGTAGAGACAGAAAGCAAAGTATGACGGTGGCTTGGTAAGCAGCTAGATCTTCTCTCTTTCCATTGTAATGGGAAGCTATTAAAAGAGACTTAAGCAAGGGAGTAAAATGATCAGATTTGTGTTTTCAGAATCTCACTCTAGCTATAGTGTGAAGAAAGCAGAGAAGACCCAATGGGGGCGGGGGGGGGGGGGGGGCGACAGCGACTGCATAACCCTGAGAAAGCTGGTGGCTTGAACTAGCGTGGTTACAGTAGTTGTAGAAAAGTGAGTGGATCCGAAAAGAAGTTAGGAAGTAGAATCATCAAGTCTTGGTGACTGAACTGTGGAGTCAGGGGGCACTTAGGAAAGTAGAAAAATACGTGGGAATGATCCACAGATTTTTGATACGAGCAAACGGGTCAATAGTTGAACCACTTATAGGAAAAAGACCAGGAAATGATCAACTGAGCTAAAAACTATGTATGGTCAAGTAGAAATGAACTGAAAAAAAGTCTATTAAATTTAACAGCATGGAGATTGTTGATGATCTTAGTAAGAAGTTTTCCAATAGTGTTAAAAAGGAAAACAAATCCCACGAGACTTAGTTGTATAAGTGGTGTCCCAAAGTGGGCTAAGTGCACCAAAGGAGTTGTACAAAATGGTCCACTGGAATGTGGACAGAACATATTAGAACTTCTATTTATATTATTTTTTGTTCAAAAAGCGATTAAGTTATAGTAACATTTAATATTTGGATTAACAGAGACTCCCTCTCAGGCTAGAGAAGCTATCTCGAGGGAAGAAAGTATCACAAAGTAGAGGGGTTAAGAGTGGCATGGCTCACTCCTACTTCTACTCTCACAATGTCACAAAGTTTTGCAGTTCAAATGTGCCTGGTTAAGTGGATTTACAGATTATGTTATGTAGTTTTACCTAAATTAACCCTTAACCTAGCTTATAAAAGATTACAAAGACCCCTAAGCACTGAGGCTAATACTAATAATGTAAGTATATGTGACCAAGAAGAAAAAGGCAGGGCTAACATATCTTCTACTTTTATAGTATAAGCCCTTCAACAGTTATATTTTAATGAAAAAAAATCGGTCTACTGAGATCTGACAAGTTAGCCCCTCAAATTCAAAATTATCATGACTCTTTAAAACACAGATTTATATTCACATTAATTAAATGACATATTGTTAATATATTTTTTAAAGTTAAAAATATTTACTTTTTTAACCTTCTCTTTACATTGTTTTATAACATACATAGTATATTGGCATAATAGTACATGTATATAATTTATAAACAAATACATATCGAGAGGATATGCTCAAAAATATTTTACTAATAGGGCACGTAATTAAAGTATGGAGGTCTGCTAGACAAATACATGAGAAGTAAAAACACGGTGACGCGCACAGGGGACTCTTCCTGAAACTTGCTGTAAAGAGGGAGTGAGAAATACAAGATATGCAGGATCCAGGGATATTTGTGTGCTGGCTTGTTTCCAAGGTAAGAGAGCCTACAGGAAAGGATCTTAAACATTAATCTGCTTGTGGAAAATGCAGATTCCCAGGGTCCCCCCTCCCTTTCCAGTTGAGCCTGGAGTATGTCCAGGAATCTGCATGTCCAGGCTATTCTGATGCCAATGGTCGAAGCTTAGATGAAAACGGGCCTACAGCAAGGTTTAAATGCCATTGAGAACAATCCCCAAGAAAAGAAGAGGTTCAAGACTGGGCACAGTCCATGTGAGATCCCACGGTGAGAGGAGAAGAGACAGAGGCCCAGAGGAGGAACAGGCCTTTATTAAGAGCAGACACTTCTCCATTAGCAGAACGGATGAGTGCAACAGATGAGCGAAGAAACCTGACGAAGATCTGGTGATGAGAAATCCAGGTATTCACAACAGGGAGGAACATGCTCCCTTACCAGAACTGATAGTGAAGCATAAAAACATGAAATGTCTCCATTTTTATTTGAAAGAATTCTTATGAAAATGAGGCACTTACAGTGGTATCCTTTTTGTTCTTAAATGCAGATTTTCATTTACTGAGAGGGTAAGAACTCATCCAGAGAATTTTTATTTTCACTGTAATATTTTCTAATCTGGAAATTACCTCATTCATTGTGGTTTTTAATGGAACTCAAATGATCCTGAACAATAAAGTTTATTTTCTTGCCTTATTTCTTTATATATTCATTGGCACAACTCCAAGAAAACTAAATCATAAAAATAGAAGTTTGCTGATTGCATGGCGATTACAGCAGCTGGGTAACCACGTACATAAGGCAGCAGTTAATTGCTTGAGAGAGTTTAAAGTTATTTGGAGTATAAATGGAAGTTTAAAATGTGAAATCTGTTTTAGATCAAAAATAGTTTTTTTCTTCACTAATCATACTTGGATTCCAAATTGGTTTTTTGTGGGGTTTTTTTTAAGATTTTATTTTTTCCTTTTTCTCCTCAAAGCCCCCTGGTACATAGTTGTGTGTTTTTAGTTGCGAGTCCTTCCAGGTGTGGCACGTGGGATGCCGCCTCAACGTAGCCTGATGAGCGGTGCCGTGTCCGCGCCCAGGATCTGAACCAGTGAAATACTGGGCCGCCAAAGCGGAGCTCATGAACTTAGCCACTTGGCCAAGGGGATGGCCCCTATTTTAGTTTCTAATGTGAGATATATCTAAGACTCTTTATAAGAAAAAAGTACAATGTGTACATTTTGTCAAATCATGTGATATAATCAGTGGAAGCTGGATTAGCAAATTCTCTTCTTTAGTAAAGAACCAAAGCTTCCCAAGCCCACTAGCCCTCTTTCTACCTTTATGCAACCTTTTGCTCTTGTGGCTTTTAAATTTAGAACCTAGAAAATTAAAAACACAAGTTCTTTTTAATAAATTTTTAATAATAGTTTTAATCAATTTGTGACTTCAGTAAACACTTCTTACAAGAAACCTGTCTTTCTATTTATAAAAGTACTAAATGTTGTTGCAAAAAAAACCTTCAGGAAATACTGAATGGTAAAAATAATATAAAATCAGCTATAACTTCATTACTCAGAGGAAATTTTGGCTAAGACATCTGTGTATAGCTTTCCAGACCTTTTTAAAATGAAAATATTTTTGTATGTGCATTTTGTATAAGAAAAATTGAAGTATCATACACACAACATATGTTGCTTAATTATAGAATTCTCAGTTTATCTTTTTTCCCCACATAATAATTCTTTTCATGTCAAAACAGACCACATCATCATTTTTAATGGATGCTAAGAATGCTGATTTAAGGATGTGTCATATTTAAGTAATCTCCTATTGAAAAGTTTGTAGGTATATTTCATCTTTAAGAATGGTAGGTTCATGAACAAGAAACTAGACATTTAAATCTTACATCCATATAGGATATTTTTTCTCTTATAAACATCACATATAAATCCAGACTAAGGTTGTTTTATGAGATTAAATTAGTTTAAAAAGTAAGTAACTCATTTTATTATTTATCATTATTTAACACTACTATATTATCTTTATAATTGCAATGAAATAATCTCAAATGATAACACTTTTAAATACATACATACATACCCAGATACACAATGGGCAATAATTTCTAGAGTGATAAAAAAGTTGATGAAAAGTTCTTAACAATTTCATACACATTCTAAAAGTAGTCATGTACCAAATAAAAGCATACATTTAGACTAGCTGTGTAATAACTGCTGACTGCTTATTTTAAGCAAATCATACTTCAGAATCACCTAGATCAAGTTGCAAAATTGGAAATATAATGCATCTTACATTCTGAGGTTCTATGTCTTTGAAAAACTCTCTTTGCTGTTTCAAATCTGCTTTCAGAAGGCAAAGGGTATAAAAAATATAAAGAGTTATCAGGAAGTTATTTCTCTAGGAACACTAAAAACTCAGCATGTATAACCAGAAAATTTAAAAATCAGTTGGGTCATTAGGGAAATACAAATTAAAGCCACAATGAGATACTACTTAATTAACATCTACTAAAATGGCTATACTATAAGAGACAATAATGAGTGTGGGTAAGGATACCAAGAAATTGGAACCTTCACACATGGCTGGTGAGAATATCAAATGGTGCAGCAACTTTGGAAAACAGCTTGGCAATTTCTTAAAACATTAAAGATAAACTTACCATACAACCCAGTGGTTCCACTCCTAGGAATCTACTCAAGAGAAATGAAAACATATGTCCACACAGAGCCTTGTATATGTGAACGTTCATAGCAGCATTATTCAGAATAGGCAAACATGGGAAACAACCCAAATGCCTATCAGGTAATACGATTCAGCAATAAAAAGGAGTAAAATACTGATACATCCTATAATATGGATAAATTTCAAAAACACACAAAATAAAAGAAGCGAGAAGCAAAAGACTACATATTGTACAATTCCATTTAGATAAAATAAGCAGAAAAGGCAGCAAAATAAGTTTCTAACAAAGATCACTTATTGAGAACCAATACGTTTCAGTGCTTTATATCTTGAAGGAAAAGCAAACGGCAAGCGTCAACATCAGTGACTATCACCTTGTCTATTTCAAAATTTTTCTTGATATAGTTTTGTTTTTGTTTTTTTTAAAGATTGGCACCTAAGCTAAAATCTGTTGCCAATCTTCTTTTTTTTCTTTCTTTCTTCTTCTTCTCCCCAAAGCCCCCCAGTACACAGTTGTATATTCTAGTTGTGAGTGCCTCTAGTTGTGACATGTGGGATGCTGCCTCAGCATGGCCCGATAAGCGGTGCCATGTCCATGCCCAGGATCTGAACCAGCAAAACCCTGGGCTGCTGAAGCAGAGCGCACGAATTAACCACTCAGCCAAGGGGCCGGCCCTTAAGATTGTTTTAACCAAAAAATATTATAATAGTTATGAAGCTCACCAGTGCTCAGGATTTGTCTACTTTATACAAAGGTTAAATGCTTTTTTAATCTCTCTCCTGCTGCTTGACTTTGGTCCATTTTAATTCTCAATTAGTATACCCACTCAAAACAGACAAGGCAGGAAGACATAACCGTCAAATTCTCAAGTATAGCAACTAGTGGTGATAAAAACTTAAATCACAAAATACTTTTTAAAAATGTGTATTCCAGGGGCCAGCCCAGTGGCATAGGGGTTAAGTCTGTGTGCCCCGCTTAGGTGGCCTGGGGTTTGCGGGTTCAGATCCTGGCCGCAGACCTATGCACCACTTATCAAGCCATGCTGCGGTAGCAGCCCACATACAAAATAGAGAAAGACGGATACAGAAGAGGAAGACTGGCTACAGACGTTAGCTCAGAGCCAGTGTTGCTCACCAAAAAAAAAGGTATATTCTAGTGATCCATGGATAACCAAGAGTTAGCTATAAAAAACAAGATTCATTCTAATTTCTCCCGAATCTCCTAAAGAACACAGAAAAGATACTTTGTCCCAAGGACTACAGAAATAAGAGTTGACATACACTAGCCTACTAAGAGCATATGTCTTTGAGAAAGACAGTTTATTTTCTTCTAAACTCTAAATGTGCTTTGGCAATAAAATGATATTTTGTTTTTAGTGTAGTATACAGATGCTTTCTGGTGATTAACAATCTTAAATACCTTAAACTATATCGGAATTGCCAGAGTAAGAATCAAAAAAAGGAAAGAAGTTAAAGAAGACTCAGAAAATGTGAATGGACTTCCTAAGCCAGAACACTAAGAAAATACTACTTAGTTCAGGAAAGAGCTATTTTGTAAAATAAAATGTTTTCATGCATTATATGTCTTTCTACAAGGCTGGTTAATACTGTGCATTTTACACTGTAAAACTGAGATTCAACAAACGATAAAGTAGGGAATCTCAAAAGATATATTCTAACACTTTAAATAGAAAAAGGATACAAAAAGGTGGTAAAAACCAAGGAAGAGATTAAATATGCTTCTGTATCAACCTTAACTGCAAAACTGATGAAGACCTCAGGTATTCCAAGATGGAATGCACATGCTCAAGAGAGGGGCACACAAGAATCCACTGGAGTGTATCTTAGATCTACCTTTTACTTCACCCTTTGATTTTTCACATGATTATTGTATAAGGTACATATCAGTATAAAAGCATATAATTTATAAGTTAATAGACACTTATTGGGTCACGTACTTAACATTTTATTACTGGTAAGATGTACCATCAAAAGGGTGGACACCACTGTTCTAAGGAACAGACTGACTCGGGTTAGTATTCTGTCACATTAAAATTCAGTAGTCTCACTTTTCTGTTAATGTGTGATAACTTTGTACTGAATGAAGCAGCTCAGACACTTTACAGGAAGAACTATTATTACCAAGCGTAAACACTTAATAAGCCCTTTACAGCTTCCAAAGCTTTCATAGATGCTATCTCATCTGATGCCCACAGCTACTTAGCATCACTACTAGTTGATCCAACAGTATCCAGTAACAGTTTCTCAGAAGCATTCATAAACACTAGCTGCATTTATTATTACAAATAGACATTAGCTATGAAGCTAATGAGAGGAAAAAAATATTTTAAAGACTTAAAAGTTAACCTAAGTCAATCTGAGGCACAAAGGAATATATTCTAGAAGAGTTAATCCTCCACGAAAAACGTTTAGAAACCACTCAACAACAATTATATAAAAGGACAGTAACTCTCTGACTCTTCCCCTGACAGCCCCTATCATCTCTATTCTTAAGTTTTTAAAGACAAGCTTTGGGCCTTCGCAGCCTACGCAGAGGAATGACTGCCCATTATTTGACTACCAGCGAGGTAAGGTTCAAGGCTCTGGAATTACTCAGCTGCAGAAAATTAAGAGTAGATTTAAAAACTGACTCTATATAAAGTTCTGCTGCACGGAGGGCAGTGACAAGGTGTTTTACCAAAATTAAAACGAAGACATACGTCTAAGCTGGCTACTGATAAAACCACTACAGAAAAATTACAAAAACTTTTCTGACAGTGAAAATTTAGGAGAAGAATACTTAAGGACCTTTATCAAAAGGGACTTTTGTAAACATGATAATTTCCTATTAAATGAGATCATGTAGGTGTACCAAGAATGCCTATAAGACATCAAAAGTTTGATTTCAATTCTTCAGAAGTATATATCTGTATATGCTAATAACAAAACTTTACTAATTTGCTCGCACCACTAACAGTAAATTAATGCATCATTATTTACCTTAAAGAAGCTGATTTTTTATTAAATTGAGGTATTGTTAACAGTTAGGTTGTTGGAATTAATAATCCCCATGGTTAATGGCAGCAGGTAAAATTCAGATCAGAAGTGTCAATGCAGTAGAGGAAATCTTATTTAATGGCCATACCTTTGCCCCGCAAGTCCACTACTTTGTTTTAGGTTAAAGACATATGCTAATTTGTATAACTGACCTAAGTACTAATGCAACAGATACTTAGGCTGCCTCAGAAGCAATAAGCCGCAAGTTAAGATTTAAAAGTATAAATAAAAGATAGCCATTTTCCCTTTTGTTACAAATTTGACATTTTATAAAGAGCTGAGAAAATTTAAATGTATTTGAATTATAAGAACCAAGAATAACTGGGGCATAAATTCAGGAATAAACCATAACATACTTCAGAGCTTTCGCTCCTTCAATACGTTGAAAGGAACAGTTAAGGAAGGTTTAATTCCAACATTACCATGGGAGCAGACGGTGGATTTGCTGACTGCCCTTCACCGTTCCCTGCACGCTGGGTTAACCCATTAGGATTTGAAGACTGCGTTGTAGGAAGCTGGATACTGGCTGCAGGCTGCTGAGGTAATTCTACTTTGTGGCTCTTATTTGATCCATCTAATCTGCTACTTCTCTCTATGGCAATCAGGTCACGGATTTTTTGCAGCTGCTCCACTGAAGCTTTTTTAGGAAAGATAAGATGTGTTTCTCCCTGGAATTTATAAAATCAGAAAAAATTTTAACCTTTGCTTTATACTGACAGTCATTCTTATATATATATATATAAAAGGAAGCCAACACTATAGAATACACCGTATCTTTACAATCATTCTGTTTTCTTACCACTATGGCACTTTTTTTATACAGTCAAAAGTAATGCCTAACATAAACCAGAAAATTAAAGAAAATTCGTCTCCTGTTAGCATATAATGCCTACCCTATTTCAAAGGACCTTTAATAAAATATTTTATCTTTTAGGAATAATAAGATAGAAAGCCATATAAGAATTGCACAAATGATATTCCTATCTTCTCTGCAATAGTATACGATACTACTATTCTCTATGAAATTCCCTATGAAATAATAACGAAACTAGAGATACAGCCATACAAAATGATCACTGGTCACATAAAAACGATAAGAAGTTATATAACAACCTTTGAATTTTCTCAACACAAGTCTGTAAAGAATAGTTACATGATTAGAAGTCTATATATGGGATCCACCACTTCTCCCCCAAGATAATAAAAGTGTACCTTGATGGTCAATTGAAAACTACGTCTTGTTAACAGTAATACAAAGGTGATCCAAACAAAACAAAAAATCAAACAGTAAAAATCCAATTCTTTATGTAGTGATTCATTTAATGAATACCAATAATATAATCAGAGTGCTTTGAGATACAATAAACATTACAATAAGGCTCACCATGTAAAATAGGGAGCCAAGTACAAAGCAAGAAAAAAGTGAAATGAAAATATATTCAACCAAGTTTCAAGATGTTGAGAAGCAAGAATGTTAAAACAGTAAATTCCACTAACTGCAAATGAGATAAAACAGTTGTTACAATGTGCAGCAGACAGACTTGTAGATTGTGACTATTTAAATTAAACTCCACAATTGAGAATGACCTTACTTCCTGGTGACGGCAGACCTACAGGCATCAACTGACCAAAACATTACTCATTAATAGCATGAAAATCAATTCCATATGAATCTTTTTAAAAAAGCTGGAAGAAGCCAGCAAGCTCCATATATTACCCATAATAGCTGCAAAAAAAGACTACTACTACTTATTATGTTTATATGTGTTCTAGGTACTGTGCTAAGCATTTTACATACAGTATCTTATGTAACTCTCACAACCATCCTCAAAGGTACGTATTAGGTTTATCTTCACTTTTTATATGAAAATAAGGCTCGGAGAAGTTAAATAACTTGCCTGATGCTACAGAATTGCCAGAGCAAGGATTCAAACTGCATGAC
The DNA here is from genome assembly GCF_037783145.1 of Equus przewalskii. Taxonomy (NCBI): domain Eukaryota; kingdom Metazoa; phylum Chordata; class Mammalia; order Perissodactyla; family Equidae; genus Equus; species Equus przewalskii. Next base: position 58,939,817 of record NC_091845.1, on the reverse strand, counting down.
CTTAACTGTTAGGCTATCATTGACTCCATCTTACACTGAACAGAGACCCAAGACCACAAGCTTGTGCAAATAGTTGGACGGGTTGGGCAAAACCAGAACATTTCTACAGTTATGATGATTGGCACAAATCAGAACACGATGACTTTTCCAACATTAGAAGGAACCACCTTATATCTAGGATGAGTCTGGGAAGAAAAACCAGACATCTGGTTTAAAATCAACTATGGAAGCTTCTGATCTCATACTGCTAGTGGAGCACTGAGAAAGGTAGATGACACCATGGACAGAGAAGGAAAAATAGCATGACAGGTATCTGGATCTATGCCTCAGTCCACCCCTCAGAGAGGGCCCTGGTAAGACAGAGATGCTGCTCATGCCTTGCTCCCTTCCACCTTTTCAGGACCAGTCCTAAAAGAATACGACTATGGTCAAAGAGTCTGTACCAAAATTTTAATCAACAGCACTGTATTTTCATAAAAGGACAAAGTTACAGGCTTAATGTACTAGATACAGTAACATTTCAGAACTCGATGAGAAATCTAGTATTTAACAAACCTATGTTTCTCAATGGATTTTTGCTGAGGCAATTCTCATTGCGACATTAAGCAAACCTGGCCCCTGCCCACTAATGCTGGTTATATCTTCCAGTCACCAAGATAATCAAAACTGCCCTTCTCCAATGCCCCACCCTCAGGACGGGGGTGGGGGTATAGATGGAGGGTGGGTATGGCTCCTGGTGAGAACCACTCTACTAAACTAGCCTGATGGGTGACATATCTACTTGGATCCCAGTCTTTCTCAACCTCCTTCTCAGAATTTTGATAAAAGAGAATACAGCCTCAGAGACAAGTGGGCCCAAAAGCATCCAGGAGTTTAATACACAGTTGAAAATTTTGGGATAGGTCTTAGATTCCTACTTCATCTCAAAGGCTACCAAGTTTCCTTTTGGCGGCAGAGTTTAGTTTCAGCTCCATTAGTGTCTCCTGCAACTTAGCCACAATGATAAAACCTTTACTTCAGACAGGTCCTGAGGTGTGACATTCAAAGCCAACCAGAACTTTAAGTATAAATTACTCTTATCAAAACATGTTAATTTTTTCTGAAATTGTGACTCCATTTGTGTCATATACTACCGCAAGTCTCAATCTGGCTTGTTTTCTTGTTACTTTCAGGTCTGCCTGAGACTGAGGGGTTTTCTGGGACGTGGGACTTTCCATGCTAAAACCAGGCCAATCCCAGGCAAACTGGCATGGTTGGTCACCCTATCTGGCACTCGAATATTTGCTGACTGAAAGACAAATCTGATTCCACTGAATCTGTGACACTTCAACAATGAGAAATTAGTACAGTCTCCAGTTGTCATTTACTCAATTTTCCTGCCATTTGACTCTCAAACATCTGCATTTCCTTGAACAAAATCAGCAATGCTCTCAATTTTTCCCCTCTATAGTTTAAAGTCTCTATATCAGATGTCCATGACTACAAGCAGACAACACCATAATTTATACCTTCAGCCTGACCTCTCCTTTTGAGATATAGACTCATATATCCAACTGCCTACCTGACACCTCTACTTGAATATTTAACAGTATACCAGTGAAAATTATCCAAAAGACAGGTAGTGATTTATCTTGACACTTGTTACTCTCCAAGAGTTCTCATTCTCAATTAATAGGACTCCCATCCACTTAGTTGCTCAAATCAAAACTAGAAGTCACCCCTGATTCTTTTCTTTCCTTTATACTCCACAACCAACTCATCAGCAAGTCCAGTATACTGCTTCAAAAAGAAATTTTGGATCCCTGAACTTCTCCTCCGTCTCCACTGCAAACAGACTTTAATTCAACACGTTTGTATTTAATGCCTAAATGCACCAGCACAATTCCAGAAGCTGAGAACAATAGGCAAAAATCCCTGCCCTCATGGAACTTACACAAACCGCTACCCTTTCTCATTGAGACTAATATAATAAGCTTTCCAACAGGTCTCCCTGCTTTCCCTTGCCCCATCCCAGAACATCCAGAATATCCTCTTTACAACTGCTAGAGTAATCTTTAAAAATATTCTTCCATTCCCCTTCCAATGGCTTCCCATCTCACTTAGAATAAGATCCAAGTCTTTATCACAGTCCTCAAAAACTCATGCCCTTGCCTCTGCCTGCCTCTGTAGCTACTTTCTGTGCTACTCCTGCTAGATGTCCTTTGCACATGCGAATCCTTCTACATGAAAACTCTTACCTGAGAGCTTTCAGGTACCTGAACTGCTTCTTGTTACTCAGGTTCCAGCTCAAATATTATCTCCTCAGAGGCATTCCTTGACCACTCATTCTTACACAGCTGCCCGTCACTACAGTTGCTTTTTATTGTATTACCATGCTTTATTTTCTTCTTTGCACTCGTCTTTGTTTTCATGTCTACTGTCTGTGTAACCTATTAGGATGCAAGCTCCATGTGACACGGGATCTATATCTACCTAGTTCACTACTATATCCCCAGGGCCTGGAACAGAATCTGGGGAGAGAAGCAGAGAGGCAGGAAGGAAAATAAGTCCTAGAGCAACTTAGCCTATCTCTTTAACAACTTCTACAGCCTTGCCAATTCTGACCGCTACTGCCTATCGAGTCTCCACAACCTGGTCCAACTTCTTTCAATATTCTATACACTAAAAATGGTTAAGCTTATACCCATAAAGAAAATTCACAATATTGATAACTACTTTCATTGTGTCATAAAATTAAACTATGCCACGAGACTCCAGAAGATGGAAATACCAACCTTTTCTTTTAACCAAAAAACAAAAAGACCCACTGAGATCATTCTCCCCTGCCACAGAAGAAAACCCTTATATGTGGCAACTAAACTCAGCTTTTCTGTGTTTACTCTTTTCATTTCTTACTGGAGACAGGTGGCTGGACCCTATTCAGGTGTGCTCACAAATCAGATTTTTGCTAAAGTGAGTCACAATTTGGTCCTTGGGTTGCATGTCTTACTTGTTAGAAAGAAGTTACCCAGTGGGAGAGTAGTATTTTACTGTGGTTTTAAAGTATATTTACTATGACTTTTAAATGTCTAATATGTGAAGAAATAATTAGTTCCACAGTTTTCCAAAATGATCGATTAATTAAAAAATTATCATATTTAGATAATTATCCATTAACACCATAATTTTGTATACTTTGTACATGAATTGGGAAGAAGAAACCCTTGAACATACTTACCTCTTCAAAGCCCATTTCAAATAAACATTCAACAGCTCCTCTGACGGGCAAGAGTCTAGTAGAAAATGCTGTGTTTCCAATCCGGATAGATCTATATTTTTCATCATTAGGGTTTCTGATTAAAAAAAGAGGTTTGGTTATATATAACAATTTATATTTTTCACAATGTTTTTGCATTCCTTTTCACATCTTACACTGGCTGTACTCTACAAGGTAGTATGGATCCCAACCGTAAAGTAACAGGAAGCACAGTCTGTGAAGCAGCCTGATTCTGTGATGCTTACCTCAGTATACATTTACCACAACCTCACTGTTTAACTTTGCAGCTGATATTATTAATGCTGCCAGAGGGAAATCCATGTGACATTTTAATTCTGTGCTGTTAAAGCCAAATACCTGTATGAGTTTTTAGGTTGCTAAGAAAAAAATCCATGTAAGCTCCAGAAAGGGTGCAGAAGGTTTGGCCTGTTTTGTTCTGATGGATCTCAATCATCAAGAATGGTGCCTGATGCATAGATGGTGGTTAACAAATATTTGTGAAGTGAATGAATAAAAGAAACTAAGAAGCTATATTAAAATGGATCACAGTTCCTCAAAGACTTTACTCCTGACAAACATGAAGCTAGGCACACCTTTATAGTCACTTGATTTTCTTTCTTCCCTAGACAAACACTTGTTTTTACTGTAACTTCTGCTTCAGTTCAAGATATATTTTTGTCACCGCAAGTATGGTACCAAAATAAAATGAAGACATGAATTTTTTTTACCGTGATTAAGATTTTGAATAGTATTCATGGGATGACCAGTACATGAAAACCTTTGATTTCAGATTTTTAATAACCTTGATCAATCAGAAAAGCTGTTAAAAAAAATCAGAAAGAGGGGCTGGCCCCGTGACCGAGTGGTTAAGTTCGCGCGCTCCGCTGCAGGCGGCCCAGTGTTTCGTTAGTTCGAATCCTGGGCGTGGACATGGCACTGCTCATCAGACCACGCTGAGGCAGCGTCCCACATGCCACAACTAGAAGGACCCACAACGAAGAATACACAACTATGTACCGGGGGGCTTTGGGGAGAAAAAGGAAAAAAAAAAAAAAAAATCAGAAAGAAAATACAAGGTTAAGTAAGATAAACACAATAGTATACTCAAAAGACCTTCAGAACATAATTTAGGATGATAAGTAGAAGGTTTCGTATCTGATACCAACTCCCTTGAAATGGCAGTGGCTTCCATTAGCACTAAGAAGAATTCTGAGGCTGTGTCAGGGACCCATAGGAAGAAGTGCTGAGGCCATCTGCCTGGGGTATGGAATGGGGCAGGGAGCAAATGCTAGCAAGTGATTAACCAACTTTGTCCTAACTATACATGTTCTCTAGACATTGTGATACAAAAACAAAACAAAACAAAAAAAGGCTTTTAACTGTGGAAGTTTAAACAAATTTCACATTTCTTTTTCCATCAATCAACTCTGTTGCCAAACTGTCATAAATGAGTCTATTTAAAACTCCTTTCCTTAATTTCAAAAATTATAAAAGTTTCTTACGGAATATTCTGAGACAAAAGCTTTACAAGCGTTACTCAAAATGTCCAGAGATTTGTGCCAATCTACATACTCTTTGCTACCTATTCACAAAAACTGCAGAAATTGAAAGTATTCAGTAATTTTTATAGCAATTTGATATTGCAACCAAATTTTCATTGTATTTTACAAAAGTTATAGGTCCACAAAGAATTGGAAATTAAAAACAAAAACACTATTCTTTACCAAAGGTCATTTGAGAATCACAGATAGTTGAGAAACACAAAGAAAAATATATGCTCTACTCTTTTATTCTGTGTGTCAGATCAGGGTTTCTCAACCCCGGCATTACCGACATTACAGGCCTTTGTTGTGGGGGGCTGCCCTAGGCACAGCAAAACGTTTAGCATCCCTGGCTTCCACACTACACTATATCATAAGAGTGCCTCCCCTTCTTACCACTTAAACAAAAAAATATTAAACTACAAAATAATCCTACATCTATCCAAGCTAAGTATAGATAAATGAGGCATCTTTTCATGACACTTACATTCCACAGAGTAACAAACACATTAATACCACCACAATGATCTATCCTACCGGTGCAAAACTGCTTGAGCTATTTTAATCTATTTTTTCCCAACAGCTTCCAGATTTGTATATTACCAAAGTCTTTCACCGGGTTTAATTTTCTAGTTTTTCTTTTCTCTTTCACCACTGTTTAAAAATTCTTATAAAATTTACATTAGTTGTACTGATATAGCTTATTATTTTGATATATGTTTCAAAGTAACTTGATATAAACCTTTGCTATAGGCTTTGTATAGTTTAGATTTTCCTTTTTAGTTTCTAGTGACCAATTTTCTTTTTACAACATTTATAGACCTCACATATCATTTATCTGTTTCGCTCACTAAAAGCATATTGCAAACAAAAACCAAAAAATGACAGTAATGTCCAGTTACCCAAATCCTATCTTCCTCTTTTTAAATATGCTGAGCAGACGAGCCAGTCTTGAGTGTAAACTGATGCCAAAAGTCAGGCCCTGAAACCCTCAAAGGCTTAGAGAACTTGGCCACTGGGCCATCAGACCTCAAATCCATCAGATCCCATTTCCTACCCTTGGAAAAGTGCCATACAAACCCCTTCTCCATCTTCAGGATTACAGCATCATTCCAGTGTGTCCACGATCCTTGAGTTTATTACCACCCTCCTTAGCCTGCAGTGTCTAAAGTATCCCTAAGGACCAGCCTTATTTTTGCTTGACCTTCTTCTTCCATTAATCTATTTTTCTCTGCAGACTTTCCTCAAATATTTTTTGCTATAACTCTTTGATGTGTTTTCTCCTACCTCTGCTGACCAGTAACTATTTCTGCAACTTGTAATATTTATCTTGTTTGTTAGCAATTATTTTGCACCTTCACTTGAGGTTTTTTTTTTTGGTTTTGACTGATGATGTTGAACAAATGAGGTCTTGAAAGGGCAGTAAAATTTCCTGCAACCATCACTTTGAAGATGTTTTGGTGTCTTCTGAGTTCTCTTAACCCCAGGTATCTACCAAAATGTTTAACTTACGGGAAATTAGTCTTTGTTTTTACAATTGAATGGTAGGAAAAAGTCATGCTTTTCACCTAAAAAGTCATAATCTACCATATTTCTAAGATTTTAAAACACGTTAACCATAGGCCTCCGACTGAGGTCATAGCATCTCAGAAAAAAAAAAAAACTAAAATGTTTTTATTTCAGAATTTCAGAGCACAACCACAAGGACTTACAACTAGACTATACAACTATGTACGGGGCAGCTCTGGGGAGAAGAAGAAAAAAAGACTGGCAACAGACGTTAGCTCAGGTGGCAATCTTTAAGAAAAAAAGAATTTCAGAAACGCTGAGAATTAAATATATCTGACCATTTACTAGCCCTCCTCCTCTTTAGAATGCATAATCTCAGAAAGGGTTCACATAAATGGAAACGCAGTGCATGAGTACATCAAATACTCTTGTATTTTTATTACTAATCACAAAAGTTGGTCTGTGGCTCATTTTTAAAATTATTTCTTGTCCTTCTGAAAAATCTGTTATTCTGAGATACACGTAAATTTTTCAAAAACATCTCTCTGCCTTTAGAACCATCTCTGGCCCTACCATGCTCTGTAGCTGACGATAAGGGTAATGTACACGTATTCCGGGTGACAGACACAATAGATTAACGTAGGTGCCAGATCCTTTATTTGTTCCTATCTTTTGCAACAATCCTATAACAAGATATTTTTCTTTCCTCTTAAAAAGAGGAGACTGAAGCCCAGAGAGTTTACAGAAGTTGCCTATCATCACACTCTTAGGAGACAGTTGACTGGGGTTTAAACCCACTGGTCTGATTACAAAGCTTACCTACTATCCACCATACAAGATGCCAACAAACCCACCGATCCTCAATTAACTATGCTCTCTCAATTTCTTCAAGTGTCAACAGTAACCTAGACTAGAAATCTGAAGTTATTTCGGTTATTTTGTCTCCTCCCATTACCAATTCTATTCCTTGCATTTAGTCATCTAGAATTGCCAATCCCTGCCTATAATACTTCTCTCTCCATTCTATCCGCAGTTATGCTTATGATTACTACAATAGCTTCACAAATGAAATCCATGCCTTGTGTCTTCTTACACCATTATTCTACATGAAACTCTTTCATTACGCTTCTCTTTGAGTCTAGAAAGTAAGAAAGTACAATCACTTTCCTTTGCCTATCACATCAAATATATGTTCTCTGCTACTCCATCAACTGGTCCTATCTCATCAAATCTCTGTTCTCAAAACTGTTCCACGTTAGGTCCCTCTGCTATCCGCTCACATAAATGTATAAGTGCTTAAACAGTGTCTGAATTGTTCTCCAGATTTTATGCTCTGGCTATTTTCTGTACCTGTTTCTTTCTCCCAGACATATTTATTTTCTTTGAAGGAAGAAACCACTTTCCATTCTTGGTTCTTCCCAATCATACCCAGGACGGTTCGTAACCAATAACTGTGCATAGTTTCCAAAGGAAATTAGTGGAAAATCAAGTATGTTTTGTAAGAACGAATGGAGCAAATTATTTAAGGAATCCAAGTGGAATGCCAGTGAAACTATTACCGATTTTTGAGAAAGTAGATAATATTGAGGACAGCACATCTTTATCTAGAACTCAGTGAACTAAAAAAAAAGGTAAAAAGTTCAAACGCATAGCATATTGTGCATGCAAATTAGCATATATTTTATTCTGTAATTTCATTAGCTTTATGACTCTTAGTTGGGTAATAGGATAAACATCATCCGAAGCATAAATTTAAAACTTAACCCGAAGTAGTATTTTCACTTGTGTGTAGTGACAAGAGTTGCTGTGAAAAAAACCCAAAAAACTGCTATTGAAATTTTCATTTCAGCATTCATTCTATAAAATACTATTATCAGAGCCTGAGGTAGGAGCAAGGGCTATCAAGACAACATCCCTTACATAGTCCCTTATCTCTAATGCTAATGGATTTCCCAAAACAGCAAAAGGAACTGAAAATCTCGGTTTCCTCTACTCTCAAATAAGTTAGATTAGCATATCTGTAATGTAGCGTGGCAAGATGAGACCTGGAGCTTTTCTGCTAAGAGGTTAACATGTGGCTGAACTTGGAAAGTAAAGAAAAGGTAGTTTTATTTCCCCCTTTAGCCTGAAGGAGTTTGAATTCTAATATGAGGGCAAGGACTAATACTATTAGTAAAACAAACTAAAAAAGGTAGTTTTTCATACCACCTCCAATTATATGAGCTCCAGACTCCTAAATCCCTTTTTAGATAAAAACTTTTTAAGACCACAAACATAACATGAACTGACAGCATGTCAAGCTTCTTCTATGAGTTTGGCAAACATTCATAATGATGATTATGATGCCAAGTCAATACTTGCACGCAAATGATTTGCTTCCTCAAAACACCTTGATCTTAGCATTTTTGGTCTCACCGGATTGAAAGCAAAAGTGAATCCTTATTACAAGATGACTTCCCTTTTCTGAAGTGGGGTTTAAATAGTTTGGCTGCTTTCCAGGTGTGACGTCCCAGCCTACAAGTTCATTCACTCCTGCAGAGTCCACTGGCATCCTTGTGCTCTAAAGAGCTGTCAGACCTCTCAGAGTAGAGAGGGTGAGTTGAGGTGTCACAGAGGAGGAAGGCGGTCCCACATAGGTCACAATTGTGTAGCTGTGTACAGTGCACATGCTGCATCCTTCATAACATCTGGTGCATAATAAGGGCTCAATGTTTTTCCTTCAATTTACTTGTAAAATCATTAACGTTACCTATATGAAGACATTATAACCGCCATAGGTTAAAACACTGCACTGGTAACTAATGCCTCTAAAATTAGGTCACATGAAATCTGGAACCTGAAACTGAGAGGAGTTTCCTTTTAGACTTCAAGCCAATATCCAGACCGCTTACATGACAAGTATACCAAGGGGCTGAGGGGGAACAGAGAGCCTAGACTGTCACGGTGACCTGATAAATGAGGTAACACCAATAAAGTACCTGGCACCTGGAGCTCCTTTAACCTCGGTTCCATTTCCCTCCCCCACACATCATGTCCCTCCTTCCGACACCACATCATTTGACCCAAAGTTGAAGTGGTAATGATTCAAAATGAATAATCAAACTTGTCTCCTTATTCCCAAAATCTGTATGGCCCCTTAGAGATCTAGTAGCGTACTGTTGCTCACAGAATAAAATAAATTACTCTTATCCAAGGTGATCTGCACTAATCCTTAAAGGGTCATTTTGCAAAGTAGAATCTAGATATTAATATGAAAATTTCAACTTTAATATGGTTAACAATGTTTCAATCAACAAAAATGGGCAGAAAAATATCATAAACATGTAAAAACCCATCACTTCAGTAATATACTTAGTATTAAGGTGTTCACAAACCGGTTGGGAAGTAAACACTTTGTCAGGGACTAACTTCTGACAAGCATGTAGAAACTGAAAGCACCCTGTAGGGTAAAATCCACGCCGTGGGAACAGCGGGCTGTGACCGTCTATGTCCCGACAAGCAGGACAGTTAAAGACCAGGCTCAGAGGCCAGGCCCTGGGGCACGCCCCCCCACCGCCCTGCCCCATCCCGGGACCTCCAGCTCACGCCTGAGCACCCCATCAGGTGCCGAGGCCCAAGTGCAAAGAAACTTCCTCTTCTCGGGCGGGTGTGGGGCCTGGCCGGCGGGCTCGGATACTGAGCCGGAGCCAGGCCCAGGGCCCCGTCCCTCCTGGCCTCACCGCCCTCAGGGGCTCGGGTCGGGCGCCCCCAACCCCGGCCGAGCCGGCGCCGCGCCCCGGGACCCCCGCGCCACCCTGCAGCCCCGTACCTGAGGATGTTGTCCGCGTAGGTGAGCAACAGCTTGGAGGCCTCCAGGAAGGTCTCCGGGGTGTTCTGGCAGAGCTCGGCCACGGCGGGCGACGCGGAGCCCGAAGAGCTGCCGAGCGCCGCTGCCGCCATGCTTGAGCGCCCGCCGCCGTCGCCGCCCCCAGCGCGCCGCGTCCCGCACTGAGCAGGCGCCTCAGCGCGCCGCCGCCGCCGCCGCCGTGGGCCGCGAGGGCGGGGGGGTTCTGCGCCAGGGGCGGCGGGCTCGGCTGGGAGGGGCCCTGTTCGGGAGGGGTGGGGGGCACTGGGCAGAGAGGGGTCGGAGGCTCTGCCGGGAGGGAGCTTGTTCGGGAGGGGCGGGGGATAGTGAGCGGAGGCGCTCGGCAGAAAGGGGCTGGGGCCTCGGCAGGGAGGGGCGGGGGGCTCGGCCGGGAGGGACGGCGGGGGTGAGGGGGGAGGTGGCAGGGAGGGGCGGAGGGGCGGGAGCTCATTGGGGAGGGGCAGGAGCCTCGTCTGGGCGGTCTGGGGCTGATGGGAAGGTCGGGTGTTTCGACCAGGAGGGTCAGGGGCTTGGTTGTCAAGGCCCGGGGGCTTCGGCCAGAAGGGGCAAGGTGCTAGGTTATCTGGGTCGGGGGAAGTTTGGCCAGGACTGGTGGGGCGTCTGGTGATCAGGGCCGGGAGCAGGGTTGGGAGTAGGGTGGGAGGGCTGGTCGGGAGGAGCTGGGGGTCCCGCCAGGAGGGGTGGGCCAGCCGGTGCTGGCCTGTGCGGGCCGACGCGTCTTAGAAAGCCGAGTTCCTCCGCGCCCCAGAGCCAGCCTCGATTGATCCAGCCAGGAAGGTGGGGAAAACCCGTATAAGTCCAACCAACCACCCCCTTTCTCCTAAATAAAACAGTCCTACAGCTTCTCCTCGCAGATTGTCTGGCCTTCCTAGATAGGTGTGGATATAGGTGTGGATGAAACACCCCAGGGGAAGGTGCAACAAACGTTCAAAAACAAACGCGTGGCTGTAAACTCTGCTGCGTTGGATTCTTTTTAGAATTAGGTGAATGATTGAAAATCTCTTGAGCTCAATGATGCCTCTGAAAGAAGTGTTTTTCAAACCGCAGGTTGCAACATAGTGGGTTGTGGCCTCAGTTTACCTTGTGACCGGCATAAAACACGTTCACAATAAGGACAAACTAGAATAGAATGGGAAGGAGAGGAAAGAATGTAAACATACACATCCCACTTAAGGGTAAGTATTATTTTGTGACTCCGTTTTGCAGGCAGATCATGTGATCAGTGTCTTTTATTCCTCTTAGACCATGAGTCCTAACCTCTTTAATCTACTCTGCCTCACCCTTGAAAGTTTGTAGTTTACCAATGGCTCCCTTCTTTGAATTCCTTTCTAACTCTCAACAAATATTTTTCTTGACCTTATGTTTTTAAGCTAACTTACTTGCCTAAGTAGCTTCTTTAAATTTTCTTAATGCTTTCTCTTTTATTTGCTTTTAAAATTTGAAATTTTCTTTCAGTGTCTCCTAGCAAGACCCTGGGCTGTGCCATCCACTTCAATTACCATTCATCTGCCAGATATAAGTGAAAAGTTTTTAATATGTAGGTTTTTGGATCAGCTTCCAAGAATAGTGTGTTTAATCAACAGCTGCTAGCTGCTGTAACTAGAATTTTCACTGACCTAACACAGAGAAATTTCTTTCTTGTTCACCTAACAGTTTAATAATGCAGGTGTCATTAGTCAGCGGGCAGCTTGCCTCCATGTAATGATTCAGGGACCCAGTATCCTTGCATCCTGGAGAAAGGTCAACAAACATTTTCTGTAAAGAGCCAAATAGTAAATGTTTAAGGCTTTGTAGCCATCAGGTCTCTGTTTAAAATATTTAACTCTGCATCCGCAGTTTTAGTGCATAGACAATACTTTAAAATGAACGGGCATGGCTATGTTCCAATGAAACTTTATTTACAGAGACAGAGAGCCTGCTGGATTTCGCCTGTAGTTTGTTAACTCCTGCTATGGAGCCTCAGAGACTTCTGCATTTAGTTAGCGGTTGGGCCGAAAGCAGGCATACCTGCTTCTTAACCACATGGGCCCAGAAATAACATACAGCATTTTCTCTGTCATATTGTTGGCAAAAATGAAGCCCCATCCAGATAAAATGGGGGAGGGGGTAGGGAGGCTGGGAAATGTAGTCCCTAGCTGGACAGGCCCCACAACTCTAAAGGATGGAAGGTTAGGGGGCTGGGGTTATTATAACTAGCTGTCTCTACCACAAACTATATTCCTGTCGATGAAAATAATCCATAACCTATCTATAAATGAAAATTTGGGGGAGTTTAGTCTGAGCTAGAATGTGAGGACCATGGCCCGGGAGAGTCCTTCCACAAAGGAAGGGAGCACTCCAAAGAAGCAGGGGTACACAGGGTGGTTATATACCCTCAAAGAGGATGTTTCACATATGATTGAAATGTCCCTCTTAGAATAGTCACAAGATTGCCCTGTTGGCACAGTGTTTGATGGACACAGCAGGTAGTGGGTCTGCTATCTCGGTGGGAGTAGCAGGAAGTCTATTGTCTTGAGCTGGGCAGTCACAGGTGAGTGCAGCAATCAGTTCCTAGCCTGAGGAAAGATGCTTAATCTTTAAGGAAATGCCAACATTGGGAGGGGGAGGGAAGTTGCACCTTTATCTCAAGGGCCTTTGTTCTTGCCATAGGGAATGTCTAAAGCAGATATACAATGCATGCTCAACGGCCACGGTCAGGCCCTTTTGGAAAAACAAGGTCAGGCCGAATTAGGTTCTCACCAAACGGCTACCTCATATACTCCAATATATCCTATTGCTTGCCATTTCTGTTTGTCATTCCCCTTAATTTGAGTTTCTTTTTTCCATTACCACGTTTATTTATCCTTATAATAATTGTTAAGGTTATTATATATTATATAGTATTTATGATTTTTTTTGAAAGCAAGAGAAAACTTTTTTCCCAGTAAAATCTTAGGAGGAAACCTGGTATATACAAAACACCAAAGTGGAGGTGCTCTAGAATTGAAGCAGAAGGGGGGAGGGGAGGAAGAGAATGCCATCAGCACAGCCTTCCCTTTGACAGAGATAATAGTGTGGGGACTGGAAGTGGCCACCCCAAGATATGTCTCTTTGGCATGAGGATTATTTGAGGCTGATTGCTTTTGATAAACTGGGACAGGAGTGGAACTTGCTTGGCCTTTGTTAGGAGACATTTACCTTTGTAAGGTAAATCTCTATCTGTAAAAGGTGCCTCCCTCTCTGTACCAGGAAGAAGAAAGGAGATGACCTTGTCTCTAGAAACTCTTAATCAATGGGGAAGGCAAGGACTTAAATCTGCATTTGTTTATTGTGCTTGTCTGGTAACCACCGGTAACTGACTTCCCTCCCCCTCCCAACATTGGCATTTCTTTAAGGATTAAGCATCTTTCCTTAGGCTAGGAACTGATTGCTGCACTCACCTGTGACTGCCTAGCTCCAGACAATAGACTTGCCTCCTGCTACGCCCACAGAGATAGCAGACCCACTATCTGCTGTGTCCATCAAGCACTGTGCCGACAGGGCAATCTTGTGACTATTGTGGGAGGGACATTTCAATCATATGTGAAATAACCACTCTGTGCACCCCACTTCTTCAGTGTCCTTTCTCCCTTCGAGAAGAAAGGCCCCAGGCCATGGTTCCTTATAAAGCTTTGTTTAATTTTCTCTTGCTATTCTGTCTCATGTGAATTTAATTTGTTCTCCAGCCACACAAACCCACACTTAGGTAGAGGAAAAGTCTTACTCCCCTACAATAGCCTTCGGGTACCTTTGTGGGGAACATGCAACCACAGTTTGAAAACCAGCTCCATAGAGTGTACAGTCCATAAATCAAAGAAGTCATCACTTCACAGGTAATTCAGTAAGTTATTATTTTAAATCACCTAAAATTTAAATCCTTCCAAATCATAATTTACCAATACTTCTGTTAAAGTTCTTGAGTAACTACAATCTCTTTTGTATACTACCATTGATGAAACTATTAAGGGAATTTATTATAATAAGGGACTTTGACTCATTCTTTTCCCTGTCTGCTTCTTCCACTTGAGTCAACTTGAAAATATTTTGATATTTGCTTCCTTTAGAAGAGTTGAAGATATTAAGCTACCCTTAATCTCTTTATCCCAACCATTTCTTCAAACAACAAAAGGATGTTCTAGTATTAAATCAGCTTTGAACTTCCTGTTCTTTTACTTGATTTTTTTTGCTCCAAAACAATGAATTTTTTTCAGAATTCTAGCTGTATAAAGCACACCATATTTAGGGGTGACACATGGTGGCACTATTCTTAAAAGTAATATTGAAAAAAGAACTTGGGGCTGGCCCTGTGGCCGAGTGGTTAAGTTCGCGTGCTCCGCTGCAGGCGGCCCAGTGTTTCATTGGTTCGAATCCTGGGCGCGGACATGGCACTGCTCATCAAACCACACTGAGGCAGCGTCCCACATGCCACAACTAGAAGGACCCACAACGAAGAATATACAACTATGTACCGGGGGGCTTTGGGGAGAAAAAGGAAAAAATAAAATCTTTAAAAAAAAATAAAAAGAAAGAAAGAAAGAAAGAACTAATCTATTAAACTTTCCCCAGGATCAATTTTGTCGTAAAAAAGAAAATGTTGACCTCAATAAAGACCATCAGCAAGGAGAGCAGTTGCAGTCCTTCAGGAATTCATTATTGTGTGATTGCATTAAGTGATTAACCAACAACTATTTATTGAGCACCTGTTGTGTGCAAAGCAGTCTGAGTTAGATGACATGAGGCTCTTAATCTAGGAAGAAAGAGAAAACTAACAATAACTTACATACAGATAGCCCTGTAGTTGATGAAACAAAAAAGGTATTGTGAAAAGAACAACAAAAGTCATTTGGTAAGAAATGCACAGACCAGTGCATGTACACTAGCCAATATAAAGGGTATGTGTTTATTCATTCATAATCCATCCATTCACCGCATATTTATGAAGTGGCTACTAAATGCCATGCACTGTGCTAGGCACTATGAAGCAGGGAAGGAGATAAGCACAGGCCCTACTTTCAAGGAGGTCACAATGAGTTCACAGCAGGGGTTAGGCCAGCAGCCTCAGGAGCAGCACCAGGGAACTTGTCGGAAAGATAGTCTCAAGCCCCATCTTTAAAGGTGAGGCCCAGCAATGTAATAACAACTCTTCAGGTGATTTAATGCACACTCAAGTTTGAGAACTAATTTAGAGGAAGGAAAATTTCACTATGGGTTGCAGTTTCATGGAAGAGGAAGAGTTTGAATAGAGCCCTTAAATTTGGAGGTTAAGGAGGTGAGGAAGGGGAGGACTTCCAAGCTGTGGCAGAACGCCCCCCATTTAACCAGGGACAACAACCTAGCAATGTTTCCTCCTCCGCATCTCTTGCATCTCTCCACCCTGCCAATAACTTAGTTCAGGGCCTCATCATCTTTTTCCAGTCTTAACTCTCTTCGCGTGTCCACCTCAACATGCCCCCAATCCTTGCTTGCTGCTGCAACAGTCATCTTTCTAAAGCACACATCTGATCATGTTATTCTTCCCGTAAAAAGTTTTCTCTGGCCACCCCTTGCCCACACTCTAAAGTCAAACGGTGGGAGGAGCCACGCAAGTAACTGCAGTGTACAAAGTGGCTTTGTTCAACACTAAAAGAAGTAGCAGAGACCCTGCTGAAGGGAATGAGACTTTACCGTATCTGTCCTAGAGGAATTTAGACTCAGTAAAAGAATGTGCACCCCAAATTAGACCAGGACTGCCAGCATACCATCTCTACAGGGTCAAATCCAAAATCTGCAGCATGATACCCAGACTTTTGGGGCTTGGCCCCTGCTTCACTCGCATGCTTTTACTGTTGCTTTGTCCCATACCTCAAATTCAACATGGACCATATTGAACTACTAGCAGTTTGTGGAAGATACCGTCCTCAGGGGTCTGTTCTACTCCACCTGTCAGGATGCCCTTCCCCACCCAAGTTACTAGACTAACATTTACTCATCTTTCAGGATGCAGTTCAAGGATCACTTTTTTTAATCCTATCCTAACTTTGGAAGGTAGCATTGACCTAGTTGTCCCTTTTGTCTTATTATAATAATTCTAGTATATTCCATTATAGTACCTGTTTCAGTAGTTTGCACATTATGTTTCCATACTAGACTAGACTATGAACTTCTTGAAAGCAAGAACCATGCCCTATTCATTTCTGTATGCCAGCTTCTAGCAGAAGGTAGGAGGAAAATGAATGCTGAACAAACTGAAGTACAAGCAAAGATAGAGAGATGCAAAAAGAAAAGCTAAAGTCAATCCAGAGATAGCAAGAAGATCAGTTTTGCTGGGTAGAAATCTATTTGATAGAGAATAGGAGATATAACTGGAAGGACAGTTTTGAATCGGATTAGAAAAAATTTAAGTAAACCTAAGAAGTCTGAACAGGCGGCTACAGTAAGTTGAGCCCGTTTGCAGATTTTGGTGCAAGAAACATCATGGTATTGTAGCAAGGAATATGGTACTAAATCACATGCAGCTATTAGAATATCATAAAATTCCCCACCCCTTCCAAACCAAAGGAAAGGAGATAAGAGGTAGAAATAAAAATGAAATGACTTTTTGGTGGTTTTATTTTTCTACAAGATTTTAACTGATTTATCACTTCTTTTGTGATATTACAAAAGAAAAACAAAACGGCACATGAATTTGGCTTCAAAGAAAATGTAGGTCTTTTCATATTATTTAAAAATATTGTATAGCAATGAAAACAGAGAGCAAGTTTGGGTACTTCTCACTTATCAAGTTTGTTATTTTATAACCACGTGTTTGATTTAATTCCTCTTAAAGCAACTATTGTCACTGAATGAAGGTCATGCTAAGAAGTGACTGAATATGCCTTGGATCAAGGATGACTCAAGGGCATACTGGGCTTCCCTGAAGACAGTTTTTCCAAACTCATTTAAATCTAGTGCTAACCAGAAAAAACTAAGCTTGACTCAAATTCTTCTCTAGAGCTGGCAAAGAACACAAAGCACTCTACCTGGAACCAATCTGATTAAAAGACATTGCTCAGAAAGAAACAAATATGTCTGGGAGGTTCAGACGCAGATTACATGGTAAATCCTTTATATGAGAAAAGAAAAAGGATGCACTGCACGTGAGCAACAGACGGTCAAGAGCTGGGCTAACATGAGCACTAGATGGTCATCTAAATAAACCCACCTTGCTGATTTCTTACTTTTTAAACAGATTCACAGCCAGTTCTAAGCAAATAAAGTTGCTGAATTTTCCAGACCCTTAGAAATAAATGTCTCCATTCTTCTCACACATTGGGTATGATATTTTAAGCACTGCCTCAGATCCAGCAACAATTTTTTAAAAGTAAAAATAACTTTATTACAAAAGCATTATTTATTGTAGAAAAGACAGCAAATAAAGCTAAGCAAAAATAAGGGGTGGGAACATCACCATTACTGTACCTCCTTGCAGAGCTTATCAAAAAACCTTTTTTTAAAAAAATATACTGTTTTGTAACTTGTATCTCCTAACAGTTTCAACATCTTTCCACATTAATCTTCACGTATAAAACTATTTTAAACGGTCGCACAGCATTTAGATATACCACAAAATACACACCCATTTCCTGATGGGCATTTTGGTTAGTTCTACTTCACTGTTATAAGTAACTTTGGGAGGTACAGTAATAACTTTGAGGCTGCCGTAATTTCCTTAATTCTTTCCCAGGATTCCAGTGGCACATGATGGTGTCCGTTCTCCCACAACAGAAGAATGGGCATTATCATTACCAAAAAAAAAAATCCCTTTTTGATGGGCAAAAATGCCCTCTCATCGCGTTATGTGCACGTTCTTGATTACCTTCGGGTCACTGCAATAGGGAAACAAGTTTCTCCAAGCGCACCCGAGACCCCTACCGCCTCTTACGGCCTGACCTCTGCTAAGGTGACGCGCACCAGGGGCAACCGGCTGAAGCCGGCTCGGACGCAACGCGTGCGTGTGCGTGCGCATTGCAGAGTAGCGTCTGCGCGTGCGCACGCGAGCATAGTCGTCCTGGACGGCGGCTGCGCAGCCTGCACGAGGCTGGTTAAAGGTATACCGTGCTTTCTGCACTTCTTCTTCCGCCCCTCTGCCGCCTGATCGGGTCGGGATTGGATCGGGGAGACGGGACTCTGGTAACCTGAGGCCGGGTTTCTTTTCCTCTCGCCCTACTTTCTTCGCTTGTGTGTGGTGGTGCTTGAGAGGCGGTGCGGAAATTGGCCACACCCCCTTACTCCCCGCCCCTGACCTTCGTCTTTTCTGAAACCGTGGTTATTTCTGCGCTTCGAAGATCAATAAAGGCCACTAACCCCATCTCAAAGAATAGGCCCTGAAATGTGTTTTGTGCCACTGACACTAGAAATACTATTTAGAATAAGACCTTGGTAATCCTGAAAAACGATGCTTTCTGCAGCCCATATTGGGCTAGGAAAGCCTTTGTATTTTTCATTGTATAATTCTGTTTTGGTAAATTGAATGAATCATTTCACCTCTTTGTCTTGGAATGTCTGAGGGTACTTACGGTTTAAAAAGGGAGTTAAGTCCAAACAGATGTTTTGATGATAAGTATAAATTAAAATGGTGTAACATTACTTTCCCTGTGCTCATTAACAGCTGACACCAAGCACATGAAAGAACACCTCGCTATTTCTTAGAGCTTTAAGCTGTTTAAGCAACAGTGAGTACCTCCTGGCCGTGTTGTGATCTATTACAGGAATGTGTTTCTGATCGTCTGAATGTCAACCATGTTGTCAAACTGCTTGCAAAATTTCCTAAAAATTACCAACCCTCACCTTCTATATTCAAGATCATGCCAGCGATTAATAAGAAGTAAAAGGAGGTTTTTCGGAACTGTACCAACATCCAGATTGCGTAGGCGGGTTGTCATTACAGGCATTGGCTTGGTGACTCCTCTTGGTGTTGGAACTCAGCTAGTATGGGATCGTCTTATACGAGGAGAGAGTGGAATTGTTTCACTGGTTGGTGAAGAGTATAAGAGTATCCCTTGCAGTGTTGCTGCTTATGTGCCAAGAGGTTGTGACGAAGGTCAGTTCAATGAACAAAAGTTTGTGTCCAAATCAGATGTCAAGTCCATGTCTTCTCCCACCATTATGGCCATTGGGGCTGCAGAGTTAGCCATGAAAGATTCCGGCTGGCACCCTCAGTCAGAAGCTGATCAAGTGGCTACTGGTGTTGCAATCGGCATGGGAATGATTCCTCTTGAAGTTGTTTCCGAAACTGCTTTGATGTTTCAGACGAAAGGTTACAGTAAAGTCAGCCCATTCTTTGTCCCTAAGATTCTGGTCAATATGGCAGCAGGCCAGGTCAGCATTCGATATAAACTCAAGGGCCCCAATCATGCAGTATCTACAGCCTGTACCACAGGAGCTCATGCTGTGGGAGACTCTTTTAGATTTATAGCCCATGGGGATGCTGATGTGATGGTGGCTGGAGGTACAGATTCTTGCATTAGCCCTTTATCTCTTGCTGGGTTTTCCAGAGCCCGTGCTCTGAGCACAAACTCTGATCCTAAGTTGGCATGTCGACCGTTTCATCCAAAGAGAGACGGTTTTGTCATGGGAGAAGGTGCAGCTGTGCTGGTGCTGGAAGAACACGAACATGCTGTTCAAAGAGGGGCCCGGATCTATGCTGAAGTTTTGGGCTATGGACTCTCAGGTGATGCTGGTCATATAACCGCCCCCGATCCTGAAGGAGAAGGTGCCTTAAGGTAAAGACTGGTTGTTTCGTTCAAAATGTTTATTCAAACAAGACATTTTATTGGAGTCTCAAATTAGGGAAAACTGTAGTATCTGGCCCTGGTGTACGATATCTCTGTTGTTTTTCCATTTTAGACTAAACAAATTGTTTTTGAATTCTTTGCTTCAACAGGTTTGACATATTTGAAAGTATTTGAACATCTTTACAAAAACTGGATTTTAGTTAAGGACAGTAAAGTTGTGAAGAAAACCATATGTGTCTTTGCCAACTTTCCATACCTCCAATTGTGCTTAACAGCTGTCAGAGTGCTCCCTCCTGTAATCCTCCTCTTTGGCCCTTCATCAGACTTAGACAGTAAAGTCAACCCTCTTTTCTGGATGTGTCTAGTCTCTGCTCCATTTCAGCAGGGTTCTGCTGTTATGAAATCAGCACTTCCCAACTTTTAATCGCCCAGAAATCTTATTAAAATTCATATTCTGACTCTGTGGGTGTAGGGTGGTCCTTGAGATTCTGCATTTCTAACAAGCTCCCAGGACATGTTGATGCTGCTGGTCTGAGGACCACACTTTGAAAAGCAAATTGCTATTATTGTAGAAGAGATAGTGAGCTAAGTAAAAAAAAAAAAAAACAAAAAAACTCTGTTAATGTGTTAGCTAATAGTTTAGCCTGCTTAGATCGTATTATGTTTTAACCAGTTAAATTAACCAGGGGTTGGCAAATCTTTTCTGTAAAGGGACAAATAGTAAATATTTTCGGCTTTATGGGCCATAGGATCTTTGTCACTACTGCTCAACTCTGCCTTCTAGTGCGAAAGCAGCCATAAACAATACATAAACAAATGGCTGCGTTCTAATGAAACTATTTACAAAAACAGGCATCTGGCCAGGGCCGTAGTTTACCAACCCCTGAAGTACATTTTTGAATTTAGTGAGTAGTTGCTGTGCTAGAAATGTCAAGCATAGTAGCTAGCTAGATGAAGAAATAGTTATGTTTAGGTGAAACCTTTCAGTGCACTTCAAATTATACTCTGAGCTGCCTTTTAAGGAAATATATGCAGCCTAGAGATCAGTAACTAAAAAAGACATTGTTGACATCCATGAGATTTTTTAAAGGTTCTGCCAGAGAAATGTTTTATTGTTGCTTTTTTTTTTTTGGCTTGGATTTGTACTTCTTCATTTATTTAGAATTCTTACATCCTAAATAAACAGGATTTTGAAAGGTTATTTGAAGCACGGAAGTAATGGTTCAGACATTTTTAGATTATTGGGAAATATGCCAAGTTTTATATTTAAATGTGAAAGAAAAAATTAAAACATGGTTATAAAATTTTTCTCCACATTTTAAATCTCTACACACACATACACCCTACTGATAAAAAATTCCTCAAGGAAAAGTTATTTTAGGCTTGAATCAATGTGGTTTTTTCCCCTAAGGAAAAAAATCAACTCAGATAAATGGAAATATATTTTATTGGAGATTATGAAATCCATAGGCTTGTGTGTTTACCTCATGGTGATGAACCAGTCCATGATACCGGGGGTGACTCATTATTCCCGTGCAGATGGCACTCTAATTCACATGGTAATCCAAAAGGGGGTTGTTATTAAAGCAAAGAATTCTTTTCATCCAGTATACTTGGATATTTCTTTCATATAAGCCATAGAAATTATGAATCCCACGTTCTGATAAGTTTCTTTTCTTATTTTATTAGATGTATGACTGCTGCTGTGAAAGATGCAAGTGTGCAACCTGAGGAGATATCCTATGTCAATGCACACGCTACCTCCACACCATTGGGAGATGCTGCTGAAAACAGAGCTATCAAGCATCTTTTCAAAGACCATGCACACGCCCTTGCAGTTTCCTCTACGAAGGGGGCCACGGGACACCTGCTGGGAGCTGCAGGGGCGCTTGAGGCAGCTTTTACTGCTCTGGCTTGTTATTATCGAAAACTGCCACCTACTTTAAACCTTGACTGTACTGAACCAGAATTTGATCTCAATTATGTTCCACTCAAGGCACAGGAATGGAAAACTCAGAAAAGATGTATTGGACTCACCAATTCCTTTGGTTTTGGTGGTACTAATGCAACACTTTGTATTGCTGGCATGTAGGACAAATTAGTGTAATCAAACAGATTTTTTTTAATGTTATAAACAAACTATATTAAGTGGAGAAATGTTATGTTTATATAAATGTATATTCTTATATATCAATATCCAGATATGCTTTATCTATGTCAGAGTTTGTCAGCCTTGGCACTGCTGATATTTTGGACAGGATAAGTCTTTTTTGGAGAAAGGGGACCTGTCCTATACATTGTAGGATGCTTAACGGCATCCTAGTCTCTACCCACTAAATTCAGATAGCACCCCTTTCTGCAGTTGTGACAACCAAAAATGTCTCTAGACATTGCCAGATGTTTCCTGGGGGACAAAATAGCCCCCATGTGAGAACCCACTGATCTGTTTTCCTAACACTCTAGGTCAAACAACTCTTTATGACATTTCGCCTGCTCCTGTCCCTTCCACAAACATTTGGTGAATAACTCCTGTGTGGTAGGCAGGTTTGCTGCCCTGTACAACTCTAGGCACACCATTCCCATACAATATGTAGAGAAGGAATACAAATATAACTGGAAGTTTGCATCATTGATCAACATTCATTGAAAAAGCAGTCATCCAGCAATGATCTATTTACCGCTTACCCATCTAGCTCTCTTTTCTTCATTTTATTTATACTGAAATTCAGTAAATTAGTGGAATTTCCCTAAACTTCCAAGCCATCAGTTCTCTGAAGGAAGGACGTGAAATTGGTTTGGCACTTTATTCTTTTTGTATGTATGGTGACACTTAGTGGTTAATGGAGATAAAGGTCTTAGGAAGTAGAGCAGAACTTCTTGGTGACTCAAGCCACATCCCCTGGGCCCCCCTCTAACATTGTTGTGGCTGCGGTAGATAGGTTTTGTGTTTGCTTCCAACATCCCATCAGAAGTGCTTGTGGTGCCTCTACTTTTCCCCCTTGGGGCTTTCTGTAAAGCCAAGGGATTTTGTTCATCCCCATCAGCTGAAAGCGTTGGCGGGGGAGCAGGACAGGTTCCCAAGGGCAAAACTCAACCAGTGAAGGATGGGAGTTGATGGGCGAGCACCTCAGCCTCCTTTCAGAGCGGTATCTCAGGTTCCCTTGGTTCCTCAGAGGGTTTCCAGTCAGAGGAAACTTCAGTGCTCACAGCTTTAACCAGCTCAATGAGACCCCCTTTACTGGCTTCTTTTCCTTCCCTGTCCTCCCTCCCTGATTTTTAATTCTGCTCCCAGGAACCACCTCCCAAACAAAGTACTCTCCTTTCTGGGAGACTCAAACTAAGACAGAAAGTTTGTGTTGTAATTGGGCTTTGTCTATCAAAAGTGAATAAGTAGATAAACGGATGTGTGTATTTCTGCAGTAGTGAGTAGTGTTCCCTACATTTTAATAGGTTGAATATATTGCCTGCAAACTGACCTTGACTATAGCACTTTACCCCCTATATGCCTAGGACTCCTGCCGTGTTCTTTCAGCTATAGCCGGTTTTAATTCTCGTTGGCACACGTTGATTTGTTGAATTGAAATTGGCTGGGTGTAACTGTGGACCTGGTTTTGTACTGGCCACCAATGATAAAGTGACGGCTCGGGGAAGGTTTCCTTAAAGAAGCTGAGGCCATAAGAGTGAATACTTCTCAGCCAGGTTAAGGGGGGAAAAGGGAAGCAAGGAAGAGTATTTTAGCCAGGAGGAATAGTGTGAACAGGTTAGAAAAACTAGAACGTTTGTACTAAACATAAATACACATAGCCTGAGATGGGGGTGGAGGTGGGGCAGGTAGGAGATAAAGCCAGAAAATCTGGTGGAAGTCAGGTGACAAAGAACTGTGTAAGTTTTGTTAAGGCAGTGAGAGTAATGGGAAGCCATTTAAGGTTTGGGGTGTTATGATGGTTTTGTAATGGGTCAACTTGTCTAGGCTGAACTACATTTCCCAGAATTCTCTTGCTGTATGTTTTTGGTTAGGCCTGGCAGTAAGAAATTCTTGTGGGAGATTTGGAGGGTGGAAGTGAAGCAGCAGCCATTCTGTAGCTCATGCATGTGGCTTTGCGGGACCACCGCCTCAACGTGAGGCAGTGGCTGAGCCTGCAAGTGCTTCATCTTCCCCTGCCTCTTCTTTCAGTTTCCCTGACTCCTGGGCCAGGTATGTGTTTAGTTCCGTGATAATGAAGGGCCCCAGCTTCTGCCCCCCACTAGCTAGGTCAGGGCCAATAAGAACTGACAGGTTTCCGTACATTCTTGTAGTTGTGGGTTCCAGTTTGTTATTGGAACTTTACATCCATCTTCAGTTCCTAAGTATCTGCCCTATGGACTTCAAAATCCAGCAGCAGAAGATAATAGCTTGACATAACAGCCTTACAGAGCCCGTTTAACCAGTTCTCATGATAGTCTAAGAGCAAATCCCTAGAACAAGTACCCACATCTGTATCTATCTATCTGTCTTGGTGGTTCTGTTTCTCTGATGGAACCCACACTGATACATGTGAAGAAGAATGGGAGTTATTGGGAGTAACAGAATCACATTTTCTTTTGAAACATCACTGGCTGCAGAGTCAAGAACAGATTGAAGGGATCCTTGATTCCTATAAGGGAATCTAGTGTGAAGGGTATTGCAAAATCCAGGTAAGAAAAGATGGTGGCCTGGGTGAAGCAGGGTATTTTGACCCAGGGTTCTTCCAAAGTTGAAAATCATGTTTTTGTTTTGTTTTCTTTTAAATCAACTTTACCAAGGCATAATTTCTATACAATGAAATGCACCCATTTTAAGTGTACAGTCAAATGGGCTTTGAAAAAGTTATACATACCCTCGTGAAACCACTACCTCAATCAAAGTGTAGAACATTTCCATCACCGTGGGAATTCCCTCATGCCCTTTGCAGTCAATTTCCCCAGCCCCAAACAATCATTGAAGAGCTTTCCGTCACTATGGATAGGATTTGACTTTTCTAGAATTTTATATAAATGGAGTCATACAGAATATACTCTTTGGTGTCTGGCTTCTTTCACTCAATGTTTTTGAGATTTATCCATATTATTGACTGTCTCAGTAATTCATTCCTCTTTTATTGTCAATTTTTAAAGATTCTTTAATCAGAATAGATAACCTTGTCATTTACTCTTTCCCTAATCCCTACTCTTCTTATTTTATAACATTTTACTTTGTCTCACTATTATTTTTTAAATGAGTATGTACTGCCTTTTGAACAGCAGACAAGGATGTAAAAAATTTACTAGAACTGTGACAGCTTCTAAAGCGAGGAATCCTTCCTCTGAAAATCACAAATGTACAAGGATACATTTGTTCAAAGGATATATAGTATATTGGTGGGTATATATATGGATATATGTGTCTGTTTGTATATGTGTGGATCTTTATATCTGTCTTCCTCTATTTTGTATGTGAGTTGCCACCACAGCATAGCCACTGATGAGTGGTGTAGGGCCACACCCAGGAACTGAACCCAGGCTGCTGAAGTAAAGCATGCCAAACTTAACCACTAGGCCATGGGGCTGGCCCCATTTGTGAGTATGCTTATTTTCATAGCAATATAGTTATTTGTGTAAGTTTAATATGAATATGTTCTCCTTGTAACAAAAACAAACCAGCAGCCAGTAGGCTGAACTCAGAGGGTTTGGCTGGTGATCACTCTTGACCCCTGACCATTAACCTTTTGCACTGAGAGTTGGGCTGTTCTGAAGGGATTAACCCTATGAGTCATACAATGGGAAGTCTGAGGGGTGGGTGATCATGAATAAGCCCTTGTGGGGTTAGGATATGTGGAAGGACCTTTGGGTTTACCCACAAGAGCCTGAGGCAGTCCTCACTGTCTTTTAGTCCTGGCTCATAGGGTACTGACACCTCCTGGCTTGAGTACGAGCTCTCGAAACTGACCCTTCATTAGATACAGCAGATTAGATGCATAGGAAGAGCAGTCACTGTAGCACCCAGGTGGGATGGTGTATTACCAAGGATGCTGGATTGCCCTTGAAATCCCTTGAAATACAGTGACGTGGTTAATGCAGTAGTAATAGCATGTCTTGTATGTTCTAAACAGCCCCCAAAGCCCCTGCCAAAGGAATCTGGGCCATCCACCGTAGTTCCCAACTGGTGAGGGATTGGCAAGTTGATTATACTGGCCCCTCTCTCCTAGTAAGAGTTTTAAATATACCTTGGTTTGTATGGACACTGTGTCTGGCCTAATCCAAGCTTTTTCCTGTCACTGTGCAAACCAAGCTTCCGTTAAGGGATTAGAGAAGCTGAGTACCATATGGGTACCTGCATCGAATAGTGATTGGGAGTCACATTTCAAAGGTCATGATGTGCAAGACTAGGCAAAGAACATGATGTTGAATGGAGGTTCCATCTCCCCTAAATGCGAAAGTGGCTGATTAAATTACAAACAGGTAAAACCACCTTGGCCAGGTGTACTAAGGGACTATCGTAGGCTTTTGGACATTCAAATGATCAGCCAGTAATGCCTCTTGCCCCATAAGCCATATTGGGGACCCCTGCCAAGACACCCAACATCGTAAAGTTATGGAAATCATGGGAGACAGCCATTGCCCCAACTCTCACCATGGATTGATATGCTATGCTGCTGAGAACACCAAGCCCTATCCCACCCGGGAAAGGCATGTATCTACTGGAATTTGCAGTGGGACGACCCACTGTGCTGGGTGAGCAACTTTGTACTCTTGGGTGAGGGGGAACTACTCAATCTCTATTGGGATCCCATTGTCCTGCTACACTAGCTGGACCTGTTGAAACATACTGTACCTGGAATGGAACACTTACCATTGAAGGAGAAGAAGATGGGAGTCCTGGTCTGGCATATTCTGTCCCAAGTCCATCTCCTCACTCCTGACAGTGCTGCCTACCCCTGCCAAAATGTATGGTATATATAACCAGATCAAGTTTCTAAAGCTGCCAACCTCCCTCTCCTCAAGGCCAGATGTGTTTTCCAATGGTACAATCATTTGGCAACCATCTTTATTCCCTCTATTGGCCTGGAGGACGTTATGGCTCATGTAGAATCCCTTACTAAATTCACCCAACAAGGTTTAAAATGTTAGCCAACACAGCCTGTCTTTACTGAACACTGAAATGTCTCTAATAAGTAAAGCAGTCCTCCAAAACAGGATGGCCTTGGACATTATTATTGCCTAGCAAGGAGGCACCTGTGCATGATCCAAATGGGATGTTGTGAGTTCCAACCTGATGAGTCTGCTAATATATCATCTTTATTAAATCAAACAGGGACACAAGTGAGTACCCTAAGTCATCTGGCCCCTAGCTTAGGGGACTTAATAAATCAGTGGTTTGGATCATGGGGCTTTAGGTAGAAAAAGTTGTTTCTTATTTTGGGAATCATTATCTTAGTCTGTGTTTTCTCTTGCATGTGCCTATATTGTTGCTGTGGCATCTGCCTCCAGTGCAGCCAGACAGCCACCAAACGCGCCATCTCCGTGCTAATGAAACCCTTCACTGACCGCTCAGGGCACGCTATGGAATATGATAGTGTGCAAGATTGTAAAAGCCAGGCAGGAGGGGTAGAGTATTGGAGGAGGTCTTCAAGAGGACATGACTGCCAGTTGACCCCAGAGCCGGACCTGGACAATCGGAGGCTCCTCACCCTTCTCATGCCCTTGGAATGTACGCTTTGCCCACCATTCCCACATTGGGAGCTGTTTTCAAGGATGTAGCCTTGAAAATAATGTGTTGTTGAGACCACCTGGACTGAATACGTGACTGAACCCAGTTAAGGCCTCTATGCAAACTTTTTAAGATTCTGGCAGACGGGTGAGGAGATCTACTCATCCGGCAGCTGCCTAAGACCAGCCTCGTATGTAAGTTCCCTTGCTTATCAAATCTGCCACCTACTAAGCTGGAGTGGTCTGCTTCTTTCTTTGGTCTCTTCTTGCCCTCATGGATGGGAGCCAGTTTGAGATTTCACCTCGGAAGCTCCTTAGTTTGCAAGCCAATACTCAGATGCTGTGTTGTAAGGGATTCCATGTCTGTGGATCATGTATTCCCTAAGCCTGCAGATGATGCTGCCTGAGGCTCTACGGGCAGGAGAGGCAAACCCACACCTGAAATAGGTATCTATACCTGTGAGGATGATTCACAGGTACTTCTTTTTGAGCTAGGTTAGACATTCAGAGGCAGCAGTAGCTAGATCCATCTTGGTAAGTGGGAGAACATAATGTTGGGCCCATATGTAGCCTCCATTTCTGCCATTGTGACTACTTCATTTATGAGCCTTTTGTGCAGGTTCTGGGTTGGCTAATGGCAGAGTCATTTTGTCTACTTTGTCGTTCAGTCCCTCCACCGTGGTGGATGTTTTCTGGGTATAAATGTGTGATACAAAAATTTTTACTCTTCATGAAGTGTCTGTATGTTCATCTACGTGCCTCTACTCCAGATATTATCCCTGACCTTCCAGTCTTTTTCTTTCCAAAACCCTCACTAAAGGCCAGACCTTTGGCCACTGTCCAGGAATCTCACTTCTTGGGCTACTTCTTCTGTACAAAGTAGATGAACAGATATATTGTTTGCAGTGCTGCCTGTTGGGAAGATTTTTACTCATCAGTGTCTTTCAAGTCTACTCTTTGTTCAGATAAACTGAAGCATATTAAAAATTTTAAGAGTTTATTTGAACATTTATTGATTCAGATTGGCCAGTGCCATACTGGAAGTGGTTAGGAGCACTCTACTGACAGGCGTTCAGGGATAGACTTTTGTAGAGAAAAGGCAGAAACCAAGCAAGAAATGATTGACTGGCTATGGCTTAAAACCTAGTTGGCTGTTTGTGATTAGTTGTCCTTAGGTTTTGATTTAATAACCTTGAGGTATTTGCAGGCTTAGATTTTGTTTTGCTTATGTAGGCCACCATGACATTGGAGCCACTTCAGTCTAATAGCCTCCTTGTTTAATTAATTTAGCACCCTGAGTATGGCTTTACTGCAGCTGTCATTCATTTTCAACTTGAACTAGTACAAGAAATATTTAGGAGACAG
Source organism: Equus przewalskii (assembly GCF_037783145.1). Lineage (NCBI taxonomy): Eukaryota > Metazoa > Chordata > Mammalia > Perissodactyla > Equidae > Equus > Equus przewalskii. The sequence continues at coordinate 58,910,807 of NC_091845.1, read as the reverse complement.
AATCAGCTGGATCTGGTAAACGATTCCCTCCACTTTCTCCCCACATTCTTTGCTTCTCTCTTAATCTTCCCTATTCTCTGTCCCCTCCTAGAATATAAATTCCACCAGAGCAGGGATTTTTGCAGCTTATTTCACTGCTATAGTTCCTGGTGCCTAGAGTAGTACCTGGCCCAAAGTAGGTCCTCAATTTTTTGAATGAGCAAAGGTGTGAATCTCAGAAAATTGCTCCACCGACCACCTGGCAGCTCAGACCACAAGACTAGTAAGCCTCATTCTTGATTTCTCCCCTTTTCCCTTTTCCACACCCAATCCTTCAGCAATTCCAGCTGATTATATATCCAAAATATGCCCTGAGTAGTCACTGCTCTTCACCTCCACCTCTATTGTCATGTCTCCCCTGAACGACTACAAAAGCCAAGTTTTTGGTCTTCTTGCTTCTACTCTCCAATGTTTCCCAAACACCGGGAAGCATTGTCTTAGCTGCCAAGTTGATCTTTTTATGAAATGAATCAGATCATGTCATGTCTCTGCTGAATAGCTTCCAATGGCTTCACATTTGGCATAGGATGGAATTCAAACACCTTACCAAAGCCTGTGAGTCCCTACATGGTCTGGTCCTAACTGTCCATCTGCAGTCTCACCTCATATCACTCGCAGTCAAGCCCTTCTAGTATTCTTTCTCTTCCTCAGATACACTAAGCTTACTACTGCCTTTGTCTTTGCTTTTCTCTTGTCCTGAAGCACTAATTTTTGTTAATGTGCAACTTGGCTTCCTCTTGTTGTTAAAGTTTCAGCACAAATGCCTCTTCTTGGGAGAGGCCCTCCCTAGCCACCCCATTAAGGTAGCTCCTCTCTTCCTTACTAAACCCTCTCTACTCCAGAGCCCTGTTTTGTTTCTTTGTATCTCTTATCACTATCAGAAATGATTTCCTTTTAAAAATATATTTTCTAGGCTTCTTTAAATCCCTCTGTTAGAATATCAGCTTTATAGGAAGAGAAACATTATTGATCTTGAGAATAAAAATCATATCCCAGAATCCTGACATGGATGTACGTACATGTACACACACAAACAGAAAAACACCAACAGAAAAATTTTAGTCCAAACAGTGACTGAAAATATCTCTGTTTCAGGAATACAGCAAGGAAGACCAGTTCATCCATGGTCTTAGAAAACCAAGAGTTGTCACTACTGTCAAGAGTGAGTACTGGGGATGAACCTCATAGCCATAATTAGTGGAGGCTGTAATGCTTTTTCTCCGTCTAGTTACTTGAGACAGCTGTGATCTTTGAGACCAAGGAGGAAGGGTCATGGTTATCTTGGTAGTTTCTTTAGAACTGCTTGTAAGCAATGTATCTTGAATTATAATAGACTAAATATGTTGTCTTTAACAAAAATGCCTTTTACTCAGGGTTCAGCCAATTTTCTCTATAAAGGGCTGGATAGTAAATATTTTTGGCTTTGTGGGCCATATGGTCTCAGCTGCAACTTCTCAACTCTGCCCTTGTAGTGCAAAGGCAGCCATAGACAATACACAAACAGATGGGCATGGCAGGATTTGGCTGGGGGTGCGGGGAGCAGATTTGGCCAATGGGCTGTAGTTCGCAACTCCTGCTCTAACTCTTCAGGGAAGCACGTTCTCTGGAATGTTTAGCTGGCTAATTTTTATGTGCCAGTGGAGTATCCAGAAATTTTGCAGTATAAGATTAGAAAGCTGGATTTCAGTACTGGAATAATAACAATACTTATAATAACAACAACTGATGTTTATGTAGTGCTTATATGTCAGGGATTGTTTCAAGTACCTTTCTTAATATCTTCTCATTTAATCTTTACAACAACTATGTAATTTGGGTAATATTGATATCCTCATTTTATGGATAAGAAATCTGAAATTTGGTGAAGTTAAGAAGCTGGTCCAAAGTCACACAGTCAAAAAGTGGCAGAGCAGGGACTTAAGAGTGTCTTCTGACTACAAAGAGTAGGCTCATAACCCCATTAACATACAGTAGTCCTGCCTTATCTGCAGTTTCGCTTTCCATGGTTTCAGTTACCCACAGTAAACCATGGTCTGAAAGTATTAAATGGAAAATTCCAGAAATAAACATTTTATAAGTTTTAAATTGCACACCATTCTCAGTAGTGTGATGGAGTCTCGTGTGGTCCTGCCCAGGCCGTGATTCATCCCTTTGTCTGAATATGCTACCCACCGGTTAGTCACTTAGTAAGCCCTCTTGATTATCAGATTGGCTGTCATGGGATTACAGTACTTGTGTTCAATTAGCTATCAACATTGTCTGCTCCTGAAATCCAAACATTGACATTGTCATAGCTTGATGATCCTCCTACTGACCTGTCATCAGATCAACAGTAACTTAACTTTATGTCACAATGCCACCATCATTCACCTCTCTTCATCTCGTCATGTAGGCATTGTATCATCTCTCATCATCACAAGAAGGGTGAGTGCAGTACAATAGGATATTTTGAGAGAGAGAGAGACCACATTCACATAACTTTTATGACAGTATATTGTTCTAATTGTTCTATTTTATTATTATTGTCGTTAATCCCTTACTATGCCTAATTTATATATTAAACTTTATCATAGGTCTGTATGTATAGGAAAAAACATAGCATATATAAGATTCAGTACCATCTGCAGTTTTAGGCATCCCCTGGGGGTCTTGGAACGTATCCCCGGTGGATAAGAGGGGACTACTGTACCACCTGCCCATCGAGCGAGGGATGAGGCTCCCTACCGAGGGAGATCTTATGGGGAGGGGCAGAGCTTACTCTTTTGGACACTGTTCTGAGTTGGGAGAAGGAATGACGTGAAGTTTATTGAACATCTCCTTTTGTTTCTTTGGGAAAAAACTCTTGGTTACAAACATGTGACCTGTTTTGTTTTTGCAGGCAATGACACATTAAATTAGAATGTATAAAATCTGAGAGCCTTGGGGCCGGCCCACTGCCCGAGTGGTTAAGTTCATGCACTCCGCTTTAGCAGCCCAGGGTTTTGCTGGTTCGGATCCTGGGCGCAGACATGGCACCGCTCCTCAGGTCATGCTGAGGCAGCATCCCACATAGCACAGCCAGAGACACTCACAACTAGAATATACAACTATGTACCTGAGGGGCTTTGGGGAGAAGAAGAAGAAGAAGAAGAAGAAAAAAGAAGATTGGCAACAGATGTTAGCTCAGGTGCCAATCTTAAAAAAGAAAAAAAAAATCTGAAAGCCAAACCCTAATTTGAAAACCAAAACGATCCTTCTCTAAGTATTGTATTATTTCCAAGTTTAATATATGTGCATCTTTATTTATAATAAAAAAAATTCATTGGAGCATCTTAAGGGAAGGATTTATTAATTTATAGGTAAAAACACTGATGGTATATTTTCCACACACCATCAGATGGTATGTGATATGTGCTCATTTTTAAAAGTTAAAGCAGTACGGAAGAATAAAAGTCACCACATTCTCCACACCCCTCACCACTAGCTAATAACATTTTATAACTTCAAAGCAACTGAAGTATGTGTTGCCATTTTGGTCTGGCCTAACTTCAGAAAACAGCACATGAAAATTTCCTTTATCTTTTCACTGCTTGATTCCACCCCAGCCAAGCTCTGTTAAAGATAGCCTGGTGAATGTCACCTGGAGATCTCCGTGCTTTCCAGAGTGATGTGGTGGGAAAAGTGGGAGATTTGGACTCAATAGTTCTAGATTTAAATCACCGTCACTGGGCCTCAGTTTTCTTCTCTGAAAATGGAGTCAATAATACTACTGTGTAACAATGGTTTTGAACCTCAAATAAGGTTGATCAATACACTAAGTGTAGGCACTGGCCTGGGGGTGCATCGGTTAAGTGCGCACGTTCTGCTTTGGTGGCCCGGGGTTCACCGGTTCGGATCCCGGGTGCGGACATGGCACCCCTTGACAAGCCATGCTGTGGCAGGCATCCCATTTATAAAGCAGAGGAAGATGGGCACAGATGTTAGCTCAGGGCCAGTCTTCCTCGGCAAAAGGAGGAGGATTGGCAGCAGATATTAGCTCAGGGCTAATCTTCTTCTTCAAAAAAAATACACTAAGTGTAATCCTCTGTACAAAGGGTGGCTATTATGTTAAGTGGTGTGTGTGGTCTTTTCCATATAAATGAATTCTCTAGGAGCTTGGTTTCTAAGTCCAGAAAATTTGATTGGTTTTGGATTTTATTATTATTTTCATATTTGTATATGTATTTCTTCTTCTTCTTATGTCATCCTTGTGACCTATTATTACATGGAGAAAAGCTTTGTCAAGGTGAAAAGCACCATATCTAGACTTTAGGAATTTCCCCTAAAATAAGCGGTGTGAGGCATAGAAAGGTTAACAAAGAAGCTTATGAAATTCCTCCTGAAGAGCTGAAAAGTTAGAAAGCTAGCTCTCTCACTGGCTCAGGCCCACCCCTTCCTAGCAGCAGGTGGGGAGATTAGATGACCTCTCAAGGTCTGAGTCGCCTGTGGTTTTGTTTTTTGATGTCTATTTAAAGATTATGCTAATACTGCTGATGTGAAATCCTTTGTACACAGTGATGGTTGAACATACTGGCTCCTGACCTGAATCTGTGCCTGCCTGGTTAAAATTGTATACTTCAGATTAACAGGACTCAAATGCTCATGTTTTATACAAACCATTGGGTCTTTTTTCTCCTCAAGAAGATTTTTTGTTGTTGCATTTTGGACTGAAGCAAGTGGGAGAAGATTGATAAAAAATGCATTCAGATACAGAAGGATTTAGATTGTATTTTAATAACTAAGCTTAGTTATCATATTGCAGTTCAGAAAGATGAATGAATAATAATGTAGAATGCAAAGATCCAGGAGGTAATCCCCCCAGACAAGATGTTACTGGAGCAGCATATTAACTAGAAAAAAGTCATTGTTAGCAAAGAACAGAGACAGAATTCTCAAGATTCATAAGCGTCTTGTATCTAATGAACAGCTTATACAGCACTTTAGGAGAATGGGCTCTGGAGCCGGCCTGCCTGGGTTCACATACTGCTTCTGACCTCTTGTGAGCTCTGTGGTCTTGGTGATTTATTTAACCTCTTTGTACCTCATGTTCCTCATCTATAAAATGAGGATAGTAGTAGTAGTATCTCTTGGGGCTGTTGCGAAGATTTAAAAAGTTAATACACATTAAGTGGTTAGCATGGTACCTGGAATATAATATGTCAATAATAGCAAGTAATTCAAAATCTTAAGTATTATTGCATTTTGTTTTGCCTCTTTACTTTTTGTGATGAAAAATTGCAAACATATTCAAAAATAGAGAAGTATAATAAACCCCTATTATCCATTCATGGGCAATCTTGTTTTACCTAAATGCTCATTCACTTCCCCTACTCCTACTTGATTATTTTGAAACAGATCTCAGACAGCATATTATTTCATTTATAAATATCCCAGTATGTATCTCTAAAGTAGAGGTGGCAAATTACAGCTCAATGTCTGTTTTACAAATAAAGTTTTATTGGAAAACAGTGAAGGGGTCCAGAATGTGCCACTGTGGCATAAACATTATTTTGAGCTGAAGGCATTTGAGAATAGGCTTTTTATCTGAATTCCAAAAAGAACTCAGTTGTCATAAATCTCCTCTCCAGTAATTTCACAACTAGGGAAGACTGACTCTTACACAGAGATGAGAATTTGGCACCACCTCCAAACAGACATTGTCACAAAACTGTTATATCTGTCATCTATTCTCCTAAGCGTCCATTTATTTTTCCTAAAAGTAATTTGTTTTCCCATAAGTGCCCTTTTCCTCCCTCCTCTTCACCTACTAAGATGGTATGTAAGTCTCTAATTCTAACCACCTCCTTGAGTCATGTTTTTCCGGGAACTCTCGTATATGTACCTGAATATAAATCTGTCTTTTCTCTTTCTAATCTGTTTTTATTTTTTTATTTTAAGCTTTGGTGCATGGTTGTGTATCCTAGTTTGTTAGTTTTAGTTCTCTATGTGAACCACCGCCACAGTATGACAACTGACATAAACTAACTTATTTATTTATTTTGTCTGTGGCTTATTTATTCCTACCAGAAAGTAAGTTTCCTGATGGTAGGATTCTTTGTTTTGTTCACTGAAGCATCCCATGTGCCTAAATCAATTTAGGAAGTGCCTAAAACATACTTGCTGAATGAACGACTGAATTGCTGTCACAGATGCATTCCATGAACCAAAAGGCGTCTGACTCACATGACCACCCCCTCTCAATACTTTTTTCTTGTCTTCCTCCAGCAGTCAGTCTGTGTGGCAGGCACTGTGCCAAGTGTTTCCGTCTATTATCTCATTTAATCCTTCAAACAATCCTAAGAACATCCTTGCCCTCACTGAGCTTTCACTGCATCTACCTCTTTTAAGAGCTGTGATTCAGGGCGAATGTAAAAGGGGGATCAGGCAGTCTCCTCGGGGTGTGATCTTATGGTCATAGAGAAAGCTCCGTCATATAAAATCACTCTCCTCCATCCCAACTTGTCATGATAGTCTATTTGAAGTACTTGGATTAAAGATACTTTTGGTGAGATTTGAAAGGCTTGCATTAAAGTACTTTTTTTTTTTCTGTTTAGATTCGTCCCCACTTTATAGATGAGAAATCCAGGGGTTAGGATGATTTTGAGACGTCTTCACAGTCAGTTAGTAAGTGGCAGAGCTGGGGTTTCTGGCTCCAAATTTTATGCTCATGATGCTACGGCAAACGGTAGAGAGGAACATGGTGAGCTAAGTGGGATGGGGTAGTGTTCTGAGGCAGCCAAGTAGGTAAGAGGAAAATTAGACAGGAAGATTAAGGGATCCTGAAGCCCTGATGTGCCCATGTGTTTTTCCGGAGCTGGGGAACAGGGACATATTTGTAGAACAGGAGGTACAAGGGCAGGTCAGTACTTTTGCAGGGCGTAAACCGACTAGAAGAACCGGGGAAGGGGTGAAGCTGGGAGCCTGCCTGGATGAACTCTGCTTGGAAGCACTGGGATACCTCACTTCAAACTGATTTTCAGAGATCATAGCCTCGGGGGAATCAGAGAGGAGTATAGAGAAAGTCACCCTGATCTGGTCCCTGGCCCTCCACCTTACCTTGCATGGAATGGCTGGACCCAGCTGAACTCAGGATATAGCAGGTAACTTCTCCACCCTGGATTAGACCAGAAGTGTCTAAAGAGCAAGGAATCTGTTAGTTTACATTCTGTTCTTTGTGTTTACACTGGAGAGACATAGCAGGAAGAGATTAGGCTTTGGATTCAGAAAAGGTTTCTTTAACTCTGGCTCTGTCATTTACTACCCAAGTTATTTAAGTCCTCTGAGCCCCATTCTTCTTATCTGTAAGAAGGAGTTAACAATACTTACCTTATAAATATTCATCATTCATTAAGCATTTATTGGCATCTATTATGTATAAAGAACTGTACATAGCAAGTGTTGGGGTAAGATAAAAATATATAAAGTGCCTGGCACATAGCAGTTGTTCAATAAGTAGTGGCTATTATTTTTGTTATTATTATTACTAGTGTGCATAAATAAATCTGCAGTAAGTTTTGGAATGGTAGTAGTACAAATTTCACATCAGTTAGCCTTCCAACTAATCAACAAGAGGCCCCAGCCTAGTATCCTTGTGAAGCTTTGTCTGCCAGGGGAACCGACTGCTTTCCTCTCTAACTGGAGGTGGCTTGTCTTTATGCAATGGCTATGTGACTTGTGACAACCCTGGTCAACTATATCCCAAAAGGGAACTAAGCTGGTTGTCCTGAATATCATTCTGTTTCACGGTGATTGATATGGATTTGCTAATAATTTTGATCTGGTAAAGAGTCAGTCAGTAGAAAATTAGAAAATTTAATGAAGATTCTCATTAGCTTTTCCTCACAAATAATGGAGCTATAATCTAACTCAGGATTCTTGGCAAAGCAATTCTCACAAGTAATTATTATTTAGTGTTGATATCACTTTGTATTTCTTAAATGTTTTCAATTATTTTTTCCATTAATTTTTGTAAAAAAAAGCACAGCTTTTCTTTGTAAAAAAGAAAACAAAACTTTTTGATGCATCTTATTAGCGTGTTAATCTCCGTTTCACAGATGGGGGAATATGGGACAGTTCTTGATCAAATACCAATGTGTCCTGTTACGCTTACAAAAATAATGCAAAGTTCTCCCCTAATCATTGGCCACAGCCAGCACCTACTATTAAACAAGAAATACACACACACACACACACACACACACACACACACACAAGAGAAAAGGTGCTCGTGGATCAATGCTTATAATGCTACGTGAAGAAAAAACACTCTCTGCATGATTTCTCTCCAGAAAATTCATGGGCTGAATAAACCCTGGTTAAAAATGGTGATTCCATCACCTCTTTGATGGTTTCCTGTCTTCAGAATTCCCATTCCCCTCCTTGCCTTCTTCTACTCTTTTAATTCAGTTTATCAATAATTTAGTCAACGTTTGCTGTGTGTAGCAACCGCACAATTTCAGTTGCATATAACTATAAGCATTTGTTTTTGACTCACGCACCTGTGAGTTGTCTGGGCTGGTTTGCTGCATACTGAAAGGGCAATATCTACACCAGATATGTTTTTCTCGTGGCAAAAGCCTAAGTGCAATAGCATAAGTTTAATGCATATGCAGATTTGAAATCTTTGGTGGTGGCATGTCTCATTGGCCAAAGCAAGGTACATGGCTCTCCCAAAGCTGAGGGGCAGAAAGCTTACTCCTCCCACCAAGAGGCCATAGTAAGGGTTTTAGATGTATTATTGGTGGGAGTTGAGAGATAATAAAGTCCTGCAGACACAGGCATATATTCCTCTTTTCCTCTTGCCCCATCTCTTCTCTGACTTGCCCTGTGGAGTGTAACAGCATCTGCAAGATAGGCCACAGTAAGATAAAGACTCAGCAAGAACACAATCCCCAAAGATGTGCCAGGTAGAAATGTAATACCCAAGGAGGCTATCCAGGAATTTCCCATGGATGTTAGAATTACAGCTATAACACTTTAATAATTTTCTACCCTTACATTTAAGCCCTTTGCAAGGTGACTTTGAAGATCTTCTTATCAAGAGGTAGAGTTCATTTCCCTGCCCCTTGAATCTGGGCTGACTGGTGACTTGCCTTGGCTAATAGCATGCAGTATTGACGGGATGCCACTTCCAAGCCTAGTCATCAAAGGGCTTTGCATGCTTCTGTTCTCTCCTTACCACTGCCATGAGAATAAGCCTGGCCTAGCTTGCTGAAAGGTGAGAAGATCATACAGAGGAGAGCTGAGACCTCCGAGGTGTCCCTGCTGAAGCCATTGCTGATCAGCCAGTGCACAACCAACCTGCCAGCTGACTGCAGACACGGAAATGGGTTCAGATCAACAAATTGCCTGGCTGACCCGTAGATGTATGAGAAATAATACATGGTTGCTGTTTTGAGCAGCTTGTTAGGCAGAAGTACTAACTTAAACATCTTCTCATCTTGGGCTGCCTTGTACCATAGTGTCGCTTTCCCACATCCTGCATATTTTGGGGTCAGGCTACACCTGATAAAATATCCCTTGATGCCTCTCTCATTCCTCCAATCTGCATCCCCACAGTTCATGAGATTTTTGTGAATTTTCCACAGTAAGCATATAGTGAGTAGCTATTTTTTAGGAAGATTACAGAATACAAATTGATTTCGGAGAATGTGATTACTGATACCATAAAAGGGAAAGCAAAGCACAGTATTTTCTGTTCAAGCTGTTAGATGCATTCCAATGTCTATAACAATGGTAATTAATTTTAGCTGGGTAGAAAATCCATTTTCTCTGAGGAATCAGTGAACTATAGAGAAATTTGTCAGTAATCATTGTTTGGAATTTTAGTTTCCATGTAAGAGGTACAATAATTTTACAATGACAGCTAATATACATGAAAACCAACCCAAGATAGAGAGCTATTTGGCACTGTTGTGTATTTCTGGAAATATGTGATAATGGGGTTGAAATCAAATAAAAAGATAAGAGGCCTGATATCAAAGCTCTACTTTCTTCTCTCGTATTTTGCTTTATCAGCACTAATATGCAATGTAAAAAGAGAAATGGAAGGAGATAGGTATGGTGACTAACAGTTCAAATTTTTACAATTATTGAACATATTCAAGGGCATGATCTTTGCGATTTGAGGAAAATATCACTTTAGGAAAGTATCAGGGGAATTCTCCATTTTTGCAGTTAATCTATAATTCCACTGTAAATGTTCTGTGGTTTAGTGTTTTGTTATCAACATTTTTCTGCTCGTAACTGAACTCTGATAGACTAACTTTCACATTTGTGGGCTTGTGTTACTACTTTATTTTTTATGGAGCACTATTGTAGTTGAACTCTCATTTTAATTAGCCTGTCAAAGCGATGGGGAATGTATCACAAGTGAAATCTGTGTAAAATAAGAGATATAACAGAATGTTTCGTATTGTTTCTTTATGCGCTCATAATCCTATTAATCTACTTGGAAAAAGTTTCTCAGACGTGGTGGTGCATTTGCGTTGTTCCAGTCACACTTCACCTCATGCGCCTGCTAGAGGGCAGAGATGTTATTCTTTTTTGTGATATCAGGGTCTAGTATTTATAGACACTGAATAAATGCGTCAGTCCTTTTGGGATTCCCTGGGGTCAGCTTCCAGCAAGCCTCTTTGTAGGGTCAATGGGAACATGAAGACTGCAGGCCTTCTTTGCTTACTGACCCTTACTTGTAAGTTTCACCAATACAAGGCTTTGCCTTGAAGTATTTCATGTGTTGTTTTGGAATGCTTCCTGACCCCTGGAGCTTGACAGAGAGTTGATCACAAAAAGACTAGATTTCTTTAAGGATCTCTTTTTAAATGACTCATTAAAGGGAGAAAGTAAACATTTTTACCAAGAATTTGAGTGCAGTAACTTTTGTACTTTGTTCTATCTCTGGCATCTAGAGTAGCACCTGACACATAGCAGGAATTCAATAAATATTTGTTCAGGGGCCAGCCCGGTGGATGAGTGGTTAAGTTAGCGCTCTCCACTTTGGCAGCCCAGGGTTTCGCTGGTGGTTCAGATCCTGGGCATGGACATGGCACTGCTCATCAAGCCATTCTGAGGCGGCGTCCCACATGCCACAACTAGAAGGACCCACAACTAAAAAATATATACAACTATGTACCAGGGGTCTTTGGGGAGAAAAAGGAAAAATAAAATCTTAAAAAAAATATTTGTTGAACGAGTGAAAAGAAATCACAAGAGGATACAGATCAAGAGATCTAGGTGCATTCTCACACCAGCTGGAGAAACTCTGGACAGTTACCTCTTCCCTAGATTCCCTGGCAGGAGACTACTGCCTTGGGAGAAAGGGTGGCGTGTCAGTTATGAAGATAAATGTGCTTTGTGCTTCCCTTCACCCGAATCCTGGACATCCTAATCCTTGTAGGCTCAGGTCAATTTCAACCCCAACTCCAACATGAGATTTTTTATAATTACTCCTCTCTCGTGATCTCCTCCTTATCTGAACATGTGGGATCAGATATACCTGTGGGATCATACTAAATTTGATATGCCTGTTGTGCAAACAAGCGGAGATGTCTGGGGGGCAATTTTGTATATGTGGATAGAGCTCTGGCAAGAGAGCTGGTCTGGAGGTGCACATTTGCGAGTCCTTGGTATATGGATGGTAATAAAAGTCATAAGAATGAATGAAATCACGCAGGGAGAATGTGTAGAATGAGAAGAGGTAAGTGTAAAGCAGCCCTTCTCAAACTTGAATGTGCACATAAGTCACCTGGGAATCTTGCTAAAATGCAGAATCTGACTCAATTTCTGGGATGAGGCCCAAGATTCTGAATTTCCATCAAACTCCCAGATGTTGGTGATGCTGCTGATCTGTGGACTACACTTAGATAACCAAAGAGGTCGATGATTGAAACTTAAGGAACGACAACATATAAATAACCGGCAAAGAAAAAAAAGCTACAAAAAGATTGTGAAAAGTAGCCAATGACTAAATTTGGCTAAAAGTAGCCAAACGGAGGAAATCAGAGTTATTGGGATCACAGAATGAACGGTGGAAAGATTTCCAAGACAGGGGGCATGTTCAACTCTGTCAAATATTGCTGAGAAATGATAACATACAAATAGAACAGCTTCTGTTGGATTTTTCAGGAAGAGGTATCTGATAATCTTAGGGCAGTTTTAATGTAGTAAGAAAGGTAGATTGCTTCAATAGAATGCAGAGAAAGCAAGCGGTAGCAATAACTGGATAGATATGATTTTCAATATAATAGACATTTGAACGTATTTATATGCTGAAGAGAAAGAGGAAGCATATAAGAAAGGTTGAATATGCAGGGGTTGGTGTAATTGATGGAAAAGCCCTGAAAAAGGTGAGAGGTGACTAGAATTAGACAAGAGGCAAAAAAAGATGGATAAAGGCTGAAGTCTGAATTTGAAGGAGGAAACATCTTTAGGGAAATGGAGTTCTTATGTAAGGTTTCCATTTCTCTATGAAGAAAGATTAGAGTTGTCCCTGGAAAAATGGCAGATGATGGTGGTATCCAAAGGTGGGCTTAAGGAAAATGGTGAACAGAGGCATAAGGAAATAGCTATTGAGGACAATGAGAGTTGATCAGGGACAGGATTTCTGAGTCATACTGAGTTTCTAGTTGAGGTTTGAAGTCCTGAATTTGTAATGGTACCAGTGCCCAGCGTTATGTGACTTTTCTCCAACAGAGAGCTCAACAATCTGGGTGCAAGTGCAGAACAGATGATTCATGGTTGTGTTTCTGCTGGGGAGGTGTAATAGTCCACAAGAGGTGTTTCAGATTCCTGGCACACATGCTTAGGTGAACCCACATGTAATCTTGGAATTTGCCATTTAAAACACCCAAGATGGAAGTTTGATTTATTGTACTGGTAACAGAGGCTTTGGATCGAAGGGAATCACTCTGATTCCCAGTTCAAGGAGATATTAGGGAGCTTCCAGCAAAAATTAAAAACCAGGATATTTTATTCTCTAGACCTTTGCTGTCCAATATGGTAGCCACTAGCCACATGTGGCTATTGAGCACTTGAAATGTGGCTAGTCTGAATTGAGATGAGCTGTCAGTATAAAATAAGCATGATATTTCAAGACTTACTACTGAAAAAAGTGAAGTATCTCAATAACTTAAATATATCAATTACATGTTGAAGTGATAAAATTTTGGCTATATTAGTTTAAATAAAATATATTGTTAAAATTATTTTCATCTTTTATCTTACTGTTTGAAATGTAGCTACTAGAGAATTTAAATCACATATGTGGCTCACATGATATTTCTGCTGGATTATGCTGCCCTAGATTCTTCTTTTCTTTGGATCAGTTTTTTTTTTTTTTAAGCTTGGCCCCTGAGCTAACAGCTGTTGCCAATCTTTTTTTCCCCTGCTTTTCTCTCCCCAGATCCCCTCACTACATACTTGTATGTTTTAGTTGTGGGTCCTTTTAGTTGTAGCATGTGGGACGCCACCTTAGCTTGGCCTCACGAGTGGTGCCATGTCTGACCCAGGATCCGAACAGGTGAAGCCCCGGGCTGCCAAAGCGGACCGCGGGAACTTAACCATTCAGCCACAGGGCCAGCCCCCTGGATGTTATTCTTTACTCTCGATTACTCTCTATTTCTGCTTCTTGTGTTAATCAGCGTTCCAGTGGCATAGCTAATCCAATCTTTGCTGAATTTTACCTGAATTCAGATGACAACTGACTTTATCACCCACTTTTTCCTTTCTACTATTTGGAGGAACAATTGAATCACTTCCTTGGATTAACCAGTGAATATTTGCCAGAAGTCTTTTGGATTGGCAACCTGCCAGTTAGGCAGAAGCTAAAAGCCTAACCCAAGCAAGGAAACTAGTTCTTTCTATGTACTGAGCTGATTTTCTCTTATTGGAGAGGAATTTTTCTTAACATTCATATGGTAAGCCCAGAGAATGATTCCCATTGACCCTACTTGGGTCACATGCACATTCCTGAACCAGTCACTGGAATCAGCAGGATGTTGCACTTGGGTAGTTCTGTTTGGGTCACATGCCCAAGTCTGTGACTAGTGGGAAGAGTTTGCTACCAGAAGAAAGAAAAGAGGAAAGTATATATGCTGAGCAGACAAAATAGTAGTTACTCTGGTCTACTATAATCAGAGGAAGAAGTCTTCTGAAGAAGTCTGTAAAGAAGTCTTCAAGCCTAAGCTTCTTACTGGAAGGGCAGGTTGAGCTGTGCCTCTGCTTCTTTGAGTTTAAGCAAGCTGGAGTTCGCCCACACAAATGTATGCAACTCAGAGGACCAAATGATCCTGAATCGTAGACCAGGCGACCTGAAAGTAAAACACTTATGCTTTTCTTGACTCATTGGCTCTACTTAAAGGCTATTCTATAGTATTTGCATGGTTTCATTTGGCATAGAAAGTACTTAGCTGTAAATGCTGAGTCATTACATGCTACTGTAAGTGATGAAGCCATTTCCCATAGTAAGTTAGTATGCAACCTGTCAGAAAAATAGCCTTTGGATTATCCTGTAATTAGTCCATATTTGCTGTACTATGTTCCAGAAAAATGTTTCTTGGCCGACTTTCAACATATTTTAAGAAGAATAAAATCCACATTATTTAAAATCATGTTATAGTATTCTTGGAGTTGATCAAATGAGGCTCTGGGAGTTCTCTTTGAAAGGAAGATAATCTGGAGATATGAGAAATTTAATTGCTTCTGTTTATCAGCAGATTTTGATTTTGTTTTTATGGTATGATTTTCTTTACTTGTTGATTTTGGGATTTGAGGACATGACCTGTCAAAAATCATTGAAAAATGTGAGGATATCTTTAGCTTCAACTTGTAATTAAATTAGTTTTCATAGCTATTTACTGTCCTCAATGTTTCCCCATTCAATAAACCAGCCCAGTGAGGAAGGCCATGATCAGTAGAGAAATGGGAGAATCAGAGATATTAAGAAGTTTTTATAAGGTCGTACAGGAGTAAGGCAGAGCTGGGACTTAAACCTATGTCTTCTATATCAGATGGATGCTCGTGGCTGCATATGGCAGGATACCTGGTTAAGACTAGCTTAAACAAGAAAGACATTTAGTAATCTCACATGAAAAGAAGACTGGAAGCAAGTGGTTGCAGGTTAGTTCAAGGAGCTAGATTGGTGTGTCTCTTTGATTCTCTTGACTTTCCCCTCAAGGCCACAGGATGATTTCAGCAGCTCCAAACATCATATCTTCACATTACAGAATCAGTCCAAAGCAGGAAGAGACATAAGAGACCTCTCTCTTTTTCTCCTTTCCTCCTTTCCCTCTCTCTTTTATTTTCTCTCTCCCTCTCCCTTGCCCTTCCTCTCCTTTCCTCTTTCCCTGCCTGTCTCTCTTACTCTCTCTCTCTCTCTCCCCTCTCGTCCCTCTTTCTTCCCTGACTTCCTCTTCCTCTCTTTACTTCCCTCTTCCTCTCTCTCTCTTCCCCTCTCTGTTATGCTCTTTCCTTCTCCTCTGTCTTTAACAAGGAGGTATATCTTTCAAAGAAATAATTCTCCAAAGATTTCTCCATATATCTCATGGGCCAGAACTTGATTACATTTTTTACCCGTAGTTGCAAGGAAGGCTAGAAAAGTAAATGTTTAGCATTTTTAGTCTCTATCATTGGAGGCAAGTTTTGCTATAAAAGATGATAATTTTGGGTAGTGAACGTGGGGTTGGTAGCCAACAGTGTCTACCTCATCCCTGCACTGAAAGTCCGGTGCTCTTTTAATTTTATCTCATCAGCTTTATTTTTATCGCTCAGGAATAGAAATAGAATTAGAATTTATTCATTTATTTAGAAACCATTTATTGAGAGCCTGCTCTTTACCATATGCTGCAGTAGGTGTTCCAGGGCCTTGGTGATTCATAGATGCTGTTCTTGCCTTTAAGGAATATACGATCAATGAAGGAAAGCAGGACCCAAAAGAAAATACTTTAAATGTCAATGAGTATATAAGTGTGATTGTACTAGAAAAATGAACGACAGGAGTTTAGAGTAAAGAAACAAATATTACTTCCAGCTGGTATTTGGTATTCAAGAACTAAAATGAATGTATCACCAACTCAGTATTCTACTAGGAAGTCTGGCTGCAATCTGTTGTTTGGTAATGACGCAAAGCTGTTGCAGTGTATGTTGACATACAGATAACTGGAATCCCCATTTTCGGTAAAAAGTGTAGGACAAAGAGTTGAAAATGTGGCAGCTAAATTTGTGTACAGTCATGCTAAGCCAAGACTGACATATAGTCTGGACTCTTGATAATAGACTGTTCTCAAGAACTTTAAGTAGTCTTGGGACATCGGCCAGTTTTGGATCACTGTGCTGGGTTTGCTGGTTAATATCACTATTTTTGTTCTTTTTCTTTAATACATATTCCTTTTGACACTCTGTGACCAGGATGTTTGTAATTGGGCATAATTAAAGTTGGATATTGATTATCCACAGTTTTTGGAGCCAAGTTTCAAGCCAATACAAACATAGGCCCCAAACAACTATGTGGTCATTTCAAACCATTGATGTCAAACATGAGAGTCCCATGGATGTGATGGATCTTCTCCATGAAATCTAGCTTTGACATTTAGATAATTTTAGAGGCAGAAATTCTTCATGTCATTTTCTACTTACAGAATATTCTTCAAAATATAAAGCTTTTGGTTCTTTGAGGGTAGACTCTTTGTCACGACATTAAAAAAAACCTCCCATAGCCCTTGATATATATAGTGCAGTGTGTCTAATAAGAGCTCAGTAAATGATTGTTTTATTAAATGAATGATTATCTTTAGAGGCTTCCAGCAAATTGTTAAAAATAGTCAAGTTTGGGGCCGGCCGCATGGCCGAGTGATTAAGTTCACGTACTCGCTTAGGCAGCCCAGGGTTTCGCCGGTTCAGACCCTGGGCGCGGACATGGCGCCGCTCATCAAGCCATGCTGAGGCGGCGTCCTGCATGCCACAACTAGAAGAACCCACAACTAAAACTACACAACTATGTACCGGGGGGCTTTGGGGAGAAAAAGGAAAAAAAAATAGTCAAATTTGAAATTTTTATTATTGGACATTAAGAGACTCAGAACTAATAAAAAATTGCTTTTGTAATACAAATATTTTGTGTAGCAAAACAAGTTTGGTTTAAAAAAATTTCAAAAATATTTATTATGAAATAATTAAGACATACAAAAGTGTATAAACCGTAACATAAACACATTTGTACTTCCCATTCAGTTTAATAAAAAATGAAATTTGTGGGGTTTCTTTTAGTGAGGAAGATTGTCCCTGAGCTACCACCTGTACCAATCTTCCTCTGTTTTGTATGTGGGATACCACCACAGCATGGCTTGATGAGTAATGTGTGGGTCTGCACCTGGGATCTGAACCTCTGAACCCTGGGCTGCTGAAGCAGAGCATGTGAACTTAATCACTATGCCACCAGGCCGGCCCCTGATATTTGTTTTTAAATGAATATTTATTGTCACTACTGTGGATAAAAACTAGGACTTTCAGTCTAAATCTTGGCAGTGAATCAAGAATTAAATTAAGAAGAAAGGCCCCATTTTCTCCTATATTTAATCTTAAAGATGAGTTATTTACTTAGTTTTTCAAGCACTTTATTTCTTCTGTAAGATACTCGTACATTATAAAAAATTCAAGAAATACAGAGAAAGAAACAAGCACCTAAAACTCTACAATTCAGAGAAAACTGTAGATGACAATGTTTCAGATATTTCTCATGCATGCAGCATATGTGGAAATATGAACACATTTTACATGGATGGATTCAGACCATTTATTCTACTCTGTAAGTTCTTTTTTTCCCTCACTATAATATGTAGTGGATAGCTTTTCATTTAAAGGAAAAAAAGGAGCTGCATCCATTTGAATAGCTGCAAACATTTTCATTTTCTTATATCACGTTGTACTTGAAAAGGCCCCTACTTATGGATCTTTAAGTTTCTAATTTTTCCATATTGTAATCAGTACTTTGAAGAACATTCTTGTGCATAATTTTGCTTTTTATCTGTTAAAATATTTCCTTGGGTAAATTCTTAAAATTGGGTGTGATGAGTGGTGCCAATGGCCTCATGTTTTCCCTCCTCATTGTATTCCCGCCCTTTGCCACGTAGCTCTTCAGCACTGTCTCACTGTGAGCAGGATGTACTGTCCCACCCTTAGGCTCACATGACTTGCTTTGGCCAATGGGATGTGAGAAAAGTGATACAGGCAGTCTTGAAAAGCGTTTTTGCAATTGTACTTCTGCCCTTGCCATGAGAAGGACATTCTTAGCTAGCCTGCTGATTCCAGAAGGACAGGGAAAGCAGAGCTGCCCCAGTTAAACTTTCAATAAAGCTCTGACTAAATCAGAGCCACCCACCCAACGCACATGCACTGGAGTGAGCCCAGCAAGATCAGCGGAACCACAGAGCCAGCCCATGGATACGTGAAGCCTAAACGCTTCTTTTTGTATGCCAGTGAGGATTTGTGTTTGTTTGCTACACAGCATTAACGTGGCAGCAGACAACAGATACAGTGGAATTTAGCTATTTATTTTTTTATTGATACATATATTGATTAGTAGTTTTTAAAGCCTTGATTTATTTTTCTGGATTTTTTCAAGGTAATAAATGGAATTTAGCTGAAGTGATAATATACATCCATTATAATTAGATGAGAGTAAAAGAACAAAACAAACAAGTAAAAACCTCCTTTGTAGTTTCTAGATCTCATTCTTATTTTAGCCTTTTGCATGTATCTTTGCTGCTTCATTTTCATATATATGTGAAAATCTTTTCAGTAGTAAAAAAGGGTGAGTAATTAGTTGTTCAATTACAGGAAGAAAATGGAAAAGTTAAATTACTAAGAAAAAGGAAAATTAGCAAATTGATAAACCAAATTTATTTTTAAACTTGGGTTAAAAGATTGTTAATTTACTTATATTTTTATCAGTCTCCTCAACCCTTAGAATGCTCTGCGATTTAGCTTCTGACCACAGTGAGCGTTATTCTAAATAAATTTAGGGCCTTGACTCTGGCCTCATTTTTCCAGCCCTGCACCTATGGGTCCATATTAATATTTATGCTGAACTAATAGAAAGTTTTTGCGTGTTCTCACTTTAGACTTTGAAATGAGATAATTAGTTCCCATAAGTTAAGCAAGATTGAATTTCATTGCATATTCAGTCCAATTATCCTTGAAATCCACAGATAATCCCCAAACCTCATTTGAGTGATTAACATCCATGTATTCTACACAAAGCCTTCCACTTGGAATTGTAATAAAGGAGTAAGATGGACATTTTAAAGTTTTACCCCCTGCCCCCTTCTCAAACCCACCACTTTTTGACTGTCTTGAATCTTTCAGACCATCGGTTCTGCCTTCTGGCTTCTTTCCTTCCCTATCCAATCTGAGCCCCATGATCCATCCCTTTAACCACATTCCTCACATCACCAAGTTCCCTCATCTATTTATCCTTCCGTTGTACCTACCATGTCAGCCCTCAACCCAGGGCAACCCAACCCTACACAGGAGGACCTCATTGAGGGGCACATCTACCACTCCCCTCAGGCCCTGGCTCCATTCTTATGCCCAGCATTATTGGCAGATGACAAGTGTTGAAGAGAAAATGGCGATCATCAGAGTGGATATTTCTCAACTTTCTTCATTCCTAATCTTCGTGGCTCCAGACTTCCTTTCTCCCATCTACCCTCTATGCTGCTTTTGGTTATTTTTCTAAAATATGATCACATTGCTCTCCTGATTAAAAGCACTCAATGAATCTCTTCTGCTTATAAATTCTGGGCATGGCATCCACAGCCTTTCAAAATCTGTTGTCCACCTATTTTCCAGGTTCATGTTCTGCTTCTGGCTGTGGGGAACAGAGGAGCCCAGGAAGGAGTGGAAAGTAACTGGAAACTAGAGGAGCTGACAGGGCAGCCAGGTTAGAACTGGCTGTCAATCAAGGCTGGGTAAGTGTGGCCGTTTGTGAGATTGCAGGCAGGCACCATGTTCTAGGGGGCTCCCCACTGGAGCAATAAGGGCACAGTTTGAAAGTGCAGAGAGCTGACTTAGGCTGGATTTCTCCTAAAGCAGAACTTGAGAGATAAGTTTGTTTGTAAATATGATCCCAGGGAGCAGGGGTGTAAGATGGAGGAATGAAACAGGAAAGGAGGGGAAGCCGGCACAAGGGTGCATTATTGAGTCGGCCCAGTGCTAGAGGCATCTCATATTGGATCCAGTGAAACTTTGGGAGGAGCCTTATGAAGTGCATGTAAAAACTGTTTTCTTGTGGGGGATGCAAGAAGGGAGCATTTACACATCGATTTCTGTCCCCTATGGTCGAGGGTGTGCTCACTGATGTTAACTCCCCTGTACGTCTGGATTAAGAATGCATGAATTCTAAGTGATTGCAAGATATCTTGAGTTAGCCCCAAAGGAAGTCCTGGACAGAAAGCAAGAGGTATGCAGTGCAGTTTAAGGCAAGTTATGATCCACTTGCCCTGGGACAAAGGAGGTCAAAGCCTACATAGAATTAGTAACTGCAGCAGTGGCTAAAATAAGAGGTGGAGTTAAGAAGATTCTGAAATGTGCACAAGAAGCATCTGATTCAGGAGGTGACATGCTGAACCAGTCATTGAGGGAAAGCCACCTGAGACAATAAGTTAAGTGGAACACGGTCAAGACCTCTGTTCAAAACCTTGCCCTGGCCCCCGTTACACTCATTGTAAGAACCAAAGTCCTTACAGTTGCCCACAAGGGCGTGATGCAATCTGTTCCCCTCTTTACTTCTCTGATCTCATGTCTGTCTTCTCTCCCATCACTCACTCCTTTCCCACTACTACACTGGTCTCCTTGCCGAGGATCTGATATGCTCCTGCCTTCGGATATTTGCCTGGGCTCTGCCTGACGCACTCTTCCATGATGAGTATTAGATTCTTGGAGGTCTACCTCTTTCTTCCTTATCA
The DNA here is from genome assembly GCF_037783145.1 of Equus przewalskii. Taxonomy (NCBI): domain Eukaryota; kingdom Metazoa; phylum Chordata; class Mammalia; order Perissodactyla; family Equidae; genus Equus; species Equus przewalskii. Next base: position 58,889,790 of record NC_091845.1, on the reverse strand, counting down.
TCTTTGTTCACGAGCCACTCTTCCAAAGAGGCTTAGCCTGGTCAGCTATTAAAAATGTCATCCTCTTCCACTCCTAATGCTCCTTACCCTTCCTTTTCCCCACAGCACTTCATCACCTTCTAACACATTGTAAAGTATACTTCCTTATTAAGTTTATTTATTTATTTGTTTGTTTTTAAAGAGTGGCACCTGAGCTAACATCTATTGCCAATGTTTTTTTTTTCTTCTTCTCCCCAAAGCCCCCCAGTACATAGTTGTATATTCTAGTTGGAGGTCCTTCTGGTTGTGGTACATGGGACGCCACCTCAGCGTGGCCTGATGAGTGGTGCCATGTCTGCATCCAGGATCTGAAACGGTGAAACCCTGGGCTGCTGAAGTGGAGTGCATAAACTTAACCACTCTGCCATGGGGCCGGCCCCTGTTTATTATTAACTTTTCTCTCTTCCTCTACACAGAGCAAGCTCCACAAGGGCTGGTGTCTTTGACTGGTTTATTGATAGATGCATCCCAAGTACCTGAGACAGTGACTGGCACACAGTATATACTCAAAAAATGTTTAATTTTTGAATAAGAAAATGAAATAGCAGCACTATGTGATGGGAGGGAACACTGAAGTGAACTCTGCCCTTAGGGAAGGGGCTCACAGTTACTCCCTTTTGTGCTATTTTGGGCCCACGGTTTGTAATCCAGTTAATAGGAACACCAGCTGCCTGCTCCTAATTGGAGCAGGGGCAGAGATGGGCTAGAATTTTAACCATGACCTTCCTTAGATTGAAATTCAAACAGAGCCGTGGTGACAACCGAACAATTTGTCATTCAAACAGATTTACAAATGACGAACTACAGCTGAGAGGCTTTGAAAGGAAGGCAAAACCTGTCCCAGAGAGGAAAATAATCATGATGGTGATATATTTGATCATGATCTATCTATACGATGCTTTAACTTACTGTATATCAGCTAAGCATTGTAACAATCATTTGTGGTAGGTAGGGATTAAGATCCTCACCTTAGAAAGAAAGGTTTCTTGATATATTTGAACTTTAAAAAAAAAACTGTGGGACTGGCCCCGTGGCCGAGTGGTTAAGTTCGCGCGCTCCGCTGCAGGCGGCCCAGTGTTTTCGTTGATTCGAATCCTGGGCGCGGACATGGCACTGCTCGTCAAACCACGCTGAGGCAGCGTCCCACATGCCACAACTAGAAGGACCCACAACGAAGAATATACAACTATGTACTGGAGGGGCTTTGGGGAGAAAAAGGAAAAAATAAAATCTTTAAAAAAAAAAAAACTGAGGTAAAACTCACATAACATAAACGTAACCATTTAAAATGTACAATTCTGTGGCACTTAGTATGGTAACAAATGTACAGCTACTGCCTCTGTCTAGTTCCAAAACATTTCCATCATCCCATAAGGAAACCCCGTCCTCATTCTACAGTCTCCACCACCCTCTCACCGCAATTCCTGGCAACCACTGCTCTGCTTTCTGTCTTTATGGATTTACCTATTCTTGGTATTTTATATAAATGGAATCATACAATATGTGAACTTTGTGGCCAGCTTCTGTTACTCAGCATAATGTTTTCGAGGTTCATGAGGTTTGTGGCGTGTATCAGTATTTTCTTCCTAGTAATGACCGAATACCCTCCAGTGATAGATCCCATTTTGTTCATCCATTCATTTGATGTGCATTTGGGTTGTTGTTACCCTTTGGCTATTGTGAATAGTGCTGCTATGAGCATTTGTGTACAAGTTTGTGTTTGAACACCTGGTTTCCATTCTTTTGAGTATACACCTAGGATTGGGATGTACTTTTATTTTTACCCACTTCATTCTGGGAGTATATTTCCTGTAAGACACAAACATTTATTGAGGTAGTGTTAGATATATTAGCCAAATCAGATATTAGATAACATTAAGAAAATTAGAATGTTGAGATGAGAAAGCAAAAATTTCAAATGAAAATATGTAAGCCACAGGTTCCACATGGTTGCTAGAATTAGATTGAGAATCTGACTCCTAGGCAGCTGGCAGATGTCAAAGGCTTTTCTAAGTTAGAAATGAAACCCAGAAGTAAAATGTTTACATAAGCTATGAAACCTAAAAAATAGGTTTGGCTGCATACAAATGAAGAACTTCTGCACAACAAGAGGAAAACAAGTTAAAAGATAACTAGGAAACTGCAGGGAACTATTTGCAACATCGGTAACAAAAGATCAATGTCCATAATATGTAAACAGTATCGACAAATTAAAATATTAACACAGTATTGAGGGGTAAGCAGGCATTTTGAAAACAGAAAGATTTTTGGGGGGCAGAGGAGAGTCTAGTAGATTGGAAAAAATTTTAAAAAGACATAACATTCAGTGTTGGTGGAGATGTGGAGAAAAAGTCAATGTAAAACAGTGGTTGGTGAGAGCGTATATTGGCAAACCTTTCTTGTAGAGCAAATGGATAACATGGTATTGGTGAAGGAATAGACACATTGATGTAGATCAGTGGAATGGAATAAGGAGCTCAGAAATATACCCTCACAGATCTTTAACAAAAGAGCAAAGGCAATTTAATTTAATAGGATAGTCCTGTGAATAAATGGTGCTGGAACAAGTGGAAGACCATATGCAAAATAATGAACCTAGACACAGATGTTACACCTTTCGCAAAGATTAGCACGTTGTAGTGAAACTTCAAAACGCTAGGGATAAAAAGGAAATCCTAAAAAATACCAGTGATAAAGAAACAGATTATCTACAAAGGAAAGGAAACCAGAATGATATCAGACTTTTCATCAGCAATACTTGATGCATAACACAAATGTGCAGTGTATTTTAGAATCAATGGGAAAGAACTTATGTATTCGTCACTGGGCTATGGGAGGAGGTATTGCATCCTGCAGCTTATAAGTCTAGATTTAAAACTAGACAGAAAACTAGAGTTCAGCCTAAGGCTGGGCTTCAGAGTGGAATAAACTTGTAAGAAAGAGAAGTGAAAACAGGGCATGTTAAGGGGAAAATGATCAGTGCATTCAGTCTTGGCTAAGCTAATTAAGTAATGTGAGTCTGGATACCTACAATTTTTCTCAACTGTGTATTTATTCTCTTTATACTAATTGTGGCAGAGCAGTTATCAAAAATATTCATTTAGCCCTTGCACCATACTGTACTTTCCGTAGAGGCTCTAAGAGCTGGCAGAGTTTACTTTAAAGAAAGCTTTCGGGTCAGTGTGATTGCACAGAGCATGACAGCACCTTCTGCCGCAATACATGATTTCAATAGAAAGGCTTTTGCTCAAAAACATTGTAGTCTAGCCTAGTCAGTTAATCAAAAAGTCTAGTGCTAGGAGATGCAATTTCATCACGTGGAAAACTTTTGATGCATTATCTCATCTACTCGCCAAATACAGTTTTGCAATTAAAACCACTCTATATACTACCAGGTGGAATTTTATGCAAGCGCACGTAGATGTGTGCCAGGATAGTAAGAGAAGTCCCCAGGCACAGCTGCCAGCTCTGCCTAGCATAGGGCTGGGAGAAGCAAATTTACAAGGGAGCGCTTGCCAGACAGCAGACCTCTCAGTTTAGCTAATTATGTAAATGAACTTGAAGAACGGTTTGTATCAGGCACAGTTTCGGGTGAAGGCTCTGCTGTTGAAAGCCCTATCTTGGGCTAGACTGTTTTAAAGGGTTTTTGCTTCCTTTCTGCTTTTGATTTGATTTGATTTTCCTGACTTGTGGAGAAGCTCTCCTTCCTCAAGCAGCTGTGGGCATACAGAGTAAGACCTGTGTTAAACTGATAACCTTCACAAAGACATAAAATCAGTGGAAACAGTGGAATTTTAATCACTCACTGTGTTGTTTTTAAGGTCAACAGATAGGAATTCTTAAGAATTGGTTGAGGAAGTTTTAAAGCAAAGTGTCACCATGCACAGTATTTTGTTTTCTGCTTCCTTAAAGCCAAATCAAATTCCAAAATATGATGATCATGGAACATTCCATTGGGACTGTGAGCAAATGCCCTATCTGTTTGTATCCAAAAGTTACCTTAAGGCCCCCATGCTGTGAAAAAGAGTAATTTTTTTATGGTAGTGTCAATCAAACAAGCTTATTTTTAGATATTGTGCTCTTGCACAAGGTTTCATTTGAAGAAAGCTGCTTGCTTAAAAAGCGTATGAACACCACTGCCTTAGTCTACTAAGAATGACTTTAGGAACCTTAGTGTGGGGACCACAGAATTGCTTGTTTTTTCCAAACTATTTTATTTTGAAATATATGTAATTCTATGGTTGCCTACTTTCTTGTCCCAGGTGTTTAGCAATAAAATTCCCCTGAACTGCAATCATATTTAACAGCTCCTCTTTGGGTGCAGAGAAGGAAATATAAGAAATAGAATGGGTAGGTACAGTTAGCAAATTCTAGAAACAATAAGATAATTCATTAAGGAGTCCAAATATAAATGAATATACTAGACCAGCAGATTTCTCATATAAAAATATTAAGCTTTATATAAGCTGTATAGAAATTTATATAGGAAATAGAATGGAAGACTATATTCCATTCATATTGGCATCACAAACATAAAATATACAGAAATAAACTTAATGAAAAACTTCCAAAAAGTTTTGGAAGAAAACTGTGAAACTCCATTGTGAGACCATAAAAGAAGTCTTGAATAAATTAAATACTTTGTTTTGAGATAAGACTCTCAATATTTATCATACCTTTGTCATTTAAACACAAATCATGGAGATTTTTCTAAAACAGTAGAGAGTTATAACAATCTTTTGTTAGTTGCCTAGAACATTACTGAATGGGTATACCCTACCGGTACCTGTTTCTAATGGTCAATATTAGATTGTTTTCAATTTTTCTGTATTGGAAGCAATGTTACACGAACTGGCTCATACATGTATTTTTATATATCTACCTAATACATTTCTAGAAGTGGAATTCCTGGCTCAAAAAGTTTGCATATTTAGGGGCTGGCCTGGTGGTGCAGGGGTTAAGTTCACACGTTCTGCTTCGGTGGCCTGGGGTTTGCCGGTGTGGACCTAGGCACTGCTTGTCCAGCCATGCTGTGGCAGGTGTCCTACATTAAAGTAGAGGAAGATGGGCATGGATGTTAGCTCAGGGCCAGTCTTCCTCAGCAAAAAGAGGGAGATTCGCAGCAGATGTTAGCTCAGGGGTAATCTTCCTCAAAAAAAAAGTCTGCATATTTAACGTTTTGGCAAATACTCTCAAATTGCCCTCTAAGAAAAGTTTACCAGGATATACTCCTACAATGCTCTTTTACAGTGCTTTTTTCTCTACATCCCCATTAACGCTGAATATTATCTGTCTCTTAATTTTTTTTCTCGATCTGCTAGACTCCCCTCAAAGGTAGTTTTTTTCCAAAATGCCTGCTTACCCTTCAATATGTTGGGTTGTCTTTTTTACTTTAAAAAATGATTCATAAGTGCTATTTATATATTATGGACGTTGACCTTTTGTTATCTATGCTGCAAATAATTTCCTCCAGTCTCCTAGTTATCTTTTAACTTTTTTCTTTTTCATACAAAAGTTCTTCATTTTTATGTAGTCAAACCTGTCTTTTAGGTTTCATGGCTTGTGTAAACATTTTACTTCTGGGTTTCATTTCTAACTTAGAAAAGCCTTTGACATCTGCCAGGTGCCTGAGTCAAGTTCTCGATCTAATTGTAGCAAACACGTGGAACCTGTGGCTTCCAGGTTAGGACTCCAGTGGCTTCTGCCCCAGGGAGCAGATCTTGGCCGTGACTGTCTGGATGCACCTGTCGCTCTAGATGTCAGGGTGTTATTTGCTCTGCTAGCTCAGTTCTCTGATGGGTCCAAGAAAAGTCATTGATTTTCAGTTTGTTCAGCTTTTTCTCGTTGTAAGATGGAGGTGACCCAGTCCCATCTTTTTACATATTAAAGCTGAAGCCAGAAGCCTTTTCTGTAAATTACTTTTATTGAAGTGCTGAATAGGTTTATGTAGACACAATTTAGTAAGACAAGGAATTCCGGAGGAGGAGCAGATCTTGGTGGGGGGAGGCATATCAGGAATCGGTTTTGGATATGTAACATCTGAAAGAGCTTTCGGACAGCCAAGGGAAGATACCCAGTGGTTGGATATAGTACAGGTTTGAGTCAGGGAGAGAGTTGGGGCTGGAGATTAAAATTTCCGAGTCAGCATAAATGTGGTGAAGTCTCTAGCAGTTTCCTGTCTGCCTCTGCTAAGTCCTGACTGCATCTTGTAAGGATCTAAGTGATCTGGCTCTTATTTCCCTGAACCCCACCTCTCCCCTTCTCCCCTGTGTTCACTGAGCTTAAGCCACACTCTGCTATCTTAAATAAACAAGGTCCGCTCCTGCCTCACAGCGGTTGGCCGTGTTGTTTCCTCTGCCTGTGATGCTCTTCCTCCTGGTGCCTTCCCTCACTTTCTCTAGGACTCAAAAGTACCTACTTAGTGATGCCTTGCCTAAAATTGCTTACCTAAATTCAACCGCCTGTCCTGGTACCTCATATCCCGCTTCGTCTTAGCATGTGTCACTGTCTTACATGTACTCTATCCAATATGTGTTGTTTATCTCCCATTTCTACCGTGGGATTGTGAGCTTCATGGGGAAAGGAAATTTTCTTATTCGCTTCTCTATATCCCCAGGTTCCAAGTACACATTATAAAAGTGAGAAGAAATAGATGAAAATAATTTTAATAATATCCTGTATTTAACCCATCATATCCAAAGTATTATCATTTTAACATGTAATCTCTATAAAAATGATTAATGAGATAGTTTCCATTCTCTCTTATGTTTTAAGTCTTCAAAGTCTGGGGTATATTTTATCCTATCAGCACCTTTAATTTGCACAAGCCACATTTCAAGTGCTCAATAACCACGTGTGGCTAGAGGCTACTATGTTGGAGAGTGCTTTGTGGCTTGCAGGCTATGTTAGGATTGGGACATTTTTCTTAGGAGAAATGGGATGTTATGAAGGGTTTAGGTAGGATTTAGGAGTGGCACGATCAGTTTTGTATTAACACAAATCACTGTGGCAGCAGAGTGGAGAATGAATTGGAGGCAATTGAGAGCGTGTGTAGGGAAACTGGTTTAAGAGGCTATGAGATAGATCAGCTGAGAGACAGGTGTCAGTGCCTGGACTAGGGTGGTGGCCGTGGGGGAAGACAGAAGAGAAGATTCAGGAGACATTTAGCCAGTAAGTTCCACGAGGCTTGACAATAATCGGATCCAAAATAGGAAAGCTAAATTTATGTCAGATAATAATTTGATTAAAATAATCTTTTGTCCTAAGACAGAGAACAGGTTTGATTGAAACATTGTTTTAAAGAGTTTGCCCTTTATTTCCAGGTATTGGTTATGATTTGTGTCGGGTTGCAGCAATACATTGGTTATGGCAGAACTTTAGTTTGTAATGGATAAATCTGAATGGCCACATGATGGTGCCAAAACCTTGGTAGTTAATACGGCTTTTCAGACCAGCTTGCAAATTCCTTCTACAGAAATGTTGCCACCTTGGCTTAGTTACTTTATTTTAAAAAGCAAATTCATTGGGCATAAATGATTTTTTTTTTTTGTATTTTTAAAGTAATGTTTTATTTCTAATCATGTTCTTAAGTCAACAGGTAGACCTTAGTTCTCCTTATTTTACACTTATAAACTTGGGATTTTCTAATTTAGAGTAGCATATTCTCAGAGTGGTACAGAAGAGGGATATACTTCTGTATTCATTTTAGAATGAGATCTGTATATAGTAGCATTCTATTGCTTTGGGAGTGCAGAAATTTATCCATAATACTTTGGAAGATATACCAAGCTTCAATAAAAGATATTTACAAAGCTGGTGAACCCACATACTTCGACACAACATTTGAAATGATTAATTAGAGGAAGCTCTGTACCCTATACATAGTAGATTCTTAATTAATATTTGCTGACAAGTATGGATTAATGAAGACCCAAACCACCTGTTGGTTAAAGTCTGCCACTTTTTTCAAATTAAGTAGGCAGTCTTTGTTGAATACAAAGTATGGACCATAGAAATTTGTAAATATTAGATACGTAATTTTTAGTGCACCTTGGAGACCTAAGAAATGGTCATTTATTCACTCAACAAACATTCTCTGAGTGTTTACTGTGGGTTTGGGGCTATGAAATTAGGATTGATAGATGACCCTTAATGCCACTAAATGACCATCTTCTAGAAATGTAAATACCACCAGCACTCACAGCCACAAGGATCACTAAACATAAAACCTCAAGTGCTATCAAGGTCTAGAATCATAAGTGCCACTGAGTCCCAAGAAGCCTTCACCATGTGCTGGTTCCATGAAGTGCCAGAAAACACCAAAATCATATGTACATTACAGTGTTATCAAGTGCCACAAAGTGCCAAGATACTGCTAGTGTCACTGACATCTGGAAGTGCAAGTTCTATCAGCTTCTAGACCAGAGGTCAGCAAACTGTGGCCTGGAAGCTTACCATCTGCTTTGGTAAATGAAGTTTTATTGGAATGTAACCACACCTATTCATTTACACATTGTCCGTGGCTGCGTTTGTGCTCTAGGAGGGGAGCTGAATAGTTGCAACAGAGACCTTTAGCCTGCAAGGCCTAAAAGCTTTACTATCTGACTGTTTAAGGAAGAAGTTTGCTGACACCTGCTCTAGACCAACGAATGCCCCCGATCTACAACCACAAGCGTCATTAATTCCTAGAACCAGATTTGCCTCAAATCCTTTAAGTCAAAGCTGCTACCAACTGCAACCAACACCTAGAAACGCAACTGTGTCAATGAGTAGACTTACAGAAAAGCATCTTGGGAGGAGTGATAAAGGACTGGCAAAAGCTACCAAGAAAGTTTGTGACTCTACTTTTGCATTTCATTTAGAATAAGATTATGGAATATGACAAAGATGATAGGTTTTGTCAAGATTCTCATGTTAACTGTTATTGACTCTGAAATTTTGATCTTTCTCGGCGATATTGTTTTTGTAAAAGAAGAAATAAAGAGGAGGAAGTAATAAATTTTTTCATATGTGAATTCTTCTTGAATATTAATTCTCAGTTTCAGGAGTACTGATTTCATTAACCTTGAAATATCAGAGTGTGGGTAAAAGATTATGAATATAAATGAACTCAGAGTTAGAACTTGTCGACATCGACTTTAAATAGCAATCTAAATCCTGTCAGAGGGAAAGGCTGTTGTGGCAAGTTTGGTGACTAGAATGATGTGAGGGCTGGAAGACACAAATATTATGTCATCTAATGCTCATTTGTTACTTGTTTAATTTAAAAAATAAAAAGGAAGAAATTGTCACCTATGGATTTGTGTAGCAGGTTAGAGATGGACCAAGAGGGTCCTCAGATCTGGAAGGAACAGATTGGCTGATCTCTGGGACTTATAAGTCCATCTGCAAATGAAATGCCCCTAAAAGTAGGCAAGAAATCAGAACTATTTATGTATTCAAAGTCCCAGGAGACCCTTGGGTGCCATCAAAGAGAAACAGCAAAAGGCGTGAATTAGAGTCTGAAGTGCTATTCCCCAATTGTGTGGCATTTTGCAAGACACAAATCTGGACCTCAGTTCTTTGTAAATAAACTGAAGCTGACCATCACCATCATCATCATTATTACCTTCATCATCACTATCACTGTCATCGTCATCGTCACTATCATTGCATCTTCACTAGTATTTGGAAGTTGCTTATTATGGGTCACCTTTACCTAGATTATCTCTTTTAATCTTCACAGAAAGCAGAGATTATTTTCCTCTCTTGACAGATGGGGAAATCGAAGCTTAAAGTAGAAGTGACTTTCCCAAGATGGCACAGGAGTCAGTGACAGAACTGAGTTGCTCTATGTCCCATTCTTTTAACACTGTATTAATGAAAATTCTGCTTTGGTATATCCATACATTACTGGTTGCTTTGATATAACTTTTTTGAAAGATTTTCCAAAGCATATTAATAATCAGAGAGCATTACTCTGGTAATCTCACTTCTGGGAATATCATAAGGAAATACTCCTATAAAAGTAAAGTGAATAAAGACATTCATTGCAGCATTATCTATCATGGTAAATAATTGGAAACTTCCTAAATGTCCAACAAATGAGAGAAGAGTAAATAAATAATAATATATTACCCTGAATCTTAAAATTCATTATGAAGTCTATTTAGTAATATAGTGTAAGGCTTAGATCCATTATATGAAAAACTGGAATATAACATTTATCCACATTATGATGCCAATTCAGGAAAATTTTGCATACGTGTGAAAACAGAATAGAGAAATGTCAAATATTTTTTCCTGAGGTGGTGTTATTTTGGGTGAATTTTTCTTCTATCATTGTCATTATAATCTGTACAAAAAAATAAATTTGAAATACAACATATATATACATGTATATACACATGTATATGTGTATATACATGTATATATACCTGTCCTAGGTACTTCACAGGATCATTGTGAATATCAAACAAGAGAATATGAGTGAACTGCATGAACTTGATAAACTGTAAGACAATTCAAATACTGCTATTAAAGAATCAGGCTGGTCTGGTTAGGAGGAGAGCTCTTGTATTCACATTGAAAGAAGCTGTGGGAAACCAGGACAAGCAGGTTTGGATGCTCTTCCTATCCACTCTCACTGTCTAGCCCAGGGATCAGCACACTATGGCTCTGGTTCCTGGGGCCAATCCTGCCTGCCACCTGTTCTTGTATGGTCCATGAGCTAAGAATGCTTTCTACATTTTTTTTTTTTTAAAGATTTTATTTTTTCCTTTTTCTCCCCAAAGCCCCCCGGTACATAGTTGTGTATTCTTCGTTGTGGGTTCCTCTAGTTGTGGCATGTGGGACGCTGCCTCAGCGTGGTCTGACGAGCAGTGCCATGTCCGCGCCCAGGATTCGAACCGACGAAACACTGGGCCGCCTGCAGCGGAGCGCGCAAACTTAACCACTCAGCCACGGGGCCAGCCCCGCTTTCTACATTTTTAAGTGGTTCAAAAAAAAAGAAGAATATTATTTCACGACACGTGAAAATTATATGAAATTCCCCTTTCAGCGTCCTTAAGTAAAGTTTTATTGGAACACAGTGATACCTGTTTATTTACATATCATCTGTGGCCACTTTTCTGCTACAAGAGCAGAGTTGAGTTGTTGCCATAGTTACTGTAGGGTCCACAAAGCTTAATATATTTACTATCTGATCTTTTAGAAAGAGGATTTACTCACCTTTGATCTAGGTCAACTCAGTTCTCCAAATTTTGTCCTGGCTCATGAGATTATTCCATAGATTTTTCTCAATTGACCTTAAATAGTTAGAAATGCTACCTTTTCTTAACATTCAGACTTTGAAAAAATGTTTCCGAACATTAGGGATGGGGACCACTGAGTGGCCCTCATGCTGACCAGGATGATATGCAATGTTTGCTAACCTGCAAATACATGTTCTGGTAGCCAATCAAGGCAGGTATCAGAAGATCCAATCAGATCCATTCAAAGTTTGACCCACATGGACCTCTGTACTCTCATCTGTAATAAGGAAGCCAAATGGATGATTGCTGAGGCCCCTTCCAGCCCTACATTTCTACAGTGACTTGTGCCATTTTAATAGTAGTTGATTCTTTGTGGCATTATGAGTGTTTTTTGCTCCTTTTATGATATTCTTGACTCTGAGACAAATGACTAATCAAGTTTAAGTTCAGAAATCAAAACTTAAATGCCTACATGGCCTAGACAGGTCAAATAAATGAGAGAACCCACCTGAGGGAATAAAGAGGTCACGGTAAGCATGGTGGCAAGCTGCAGAGTACTTGCCCCATTGGGAGGGAGTGGCTGTAACTAGGCTCCAGCTGACTACTGTGTGTTGCTAGATATTTCATCTTTTCAAGAGATAAGAGAAAAATATGGATTTTGATGTGAGATCTTCTAATGTTTGAATGCAGGTAACTAATTAAAATTTTAAAGAATGCAATGTAGTGCCCTGCACCCCCTGCCACCCATCCCTGAATACAGAATGGGCCTCTGGGTGGCCATTTTAAGAACTCTTAGCTCTGTGTGTAGGAAATTCTTACATAGCTTCCCACTGAGGATGGATAGCAAAGTTTCTCCAGGAACACTTGTCCATCAGAAAATCCTTTCTTCAGAGTGTGACGTCAAGCTGAGGTGGCTGAACATGTGTCTTCAAACGGACTAGGCCTTGCAGTTACTCAGAACTTGCAAGATCTAAAAAGGCTTTTAGTTCGTGGCTCTGATTCTTGACGATACTATTTCCCAAGCTTTTCAGACGAGTAACCCTGACTCCTCGCCCCCACCCCGCCAATCTCTCTTTGTACTCACTTTGAGCTGATCTTTTCTTTGTTTGATTTCATGTTGTTAGCCAGAACAGACTATTTAGCTAAATTAGAATGGGAATGAAGAGCCTGGGCCTGCCATGTAAACAACTTGTGAATACTCTCTCCTTTTATTTCTTCTTTTTTCCTGGTTTGTGGGGACATGCGATGGATTTATCTATTCAACAGATATCTACTGGGTGACTACTATGTGTAGGAACTGCTGCAGGTGCTGGGGACACAGCGTGAACTAAATAAAATCTTGCTCTTGTAGGATTTAAATTCTAGAGGGGGAAATAGACAGTGGATCAATACATGTTAGATAGTGACAAATGATGGGAAGAAAAATGAAGCCAAATAAGGGAAGAGAGAGTATTATTATCAATGGTGTAGTTGTGGAGGGCCTCTCTGAGGAGGTGACATTTGAACAGAGCCCCAAATGAAGTGAATAAACCATTAGAATATTTCTAGGCAGAGAGAACAGCAAGTACAAAGGCCCTGAAGTAGGTTTCTTGGTGTGTTTGAGGAATGTCAGGGATGCAAGTGCAGATGGAAAACAGTCAGCCAGGGAAGAGTAATAGGAAATGAGATCCAATAGGGAGCCTTACACCAGATCATATAGGTTCTTATAGACATGGCGAAGACTTTTATTTGAAGAATGTAGGCAAACCATTAGAGGGGTAACACCGTCTGATTTACCTCTTAAGAGGTTCACTCTGGCTGCTGTAGGGGCAAGAGTTTGCAGCAGGGAGACCTGTTAGGAGGCTATTGAATGATCTAGATGGACGGATGATGGACTAGGCTGGCAAAGATAGATGTGCTGAGAAGCAGTTGGATTTGAATTTATTTACAGTGAATAGAGGTAACTTCTGTTCATTGTTTGAGATAACCTAGGGCTGGCCCCCTGGCCGAGTGGTTAAGTTCCTGCGCTCTGCTTCAGCATACCCAGGGTTTCACTGGTTCAGATCCTAGGTGCGGACCTGGCACTGCTCATCAGGCCATTCCGAGGCGGCGTCCCACATGCCACAAATAGAAGGACCTGCAAGTAAAATATGCAGCTATGTACTGGGGGGATTTGGGGAGAAAAAGCAGAAAAAAAAAGATAGCATAGAAGCCGTTTTCTCTGGGGAATACTTCTTGAACTCTTCTTCCCATGCTAGGTTGGGTTTCCCTCTTCTGTGATTGCCCCAAGCAACCCATGTTCACCTCTGTTGGACTTCACGATATTTTATTGAAATGCTTTATCATGTGTCTTTATTTTTCTGTCTGTGAATTCTTTTTTTGAGATCCATTGACTTATTTCTTTCTAGTGTCTGGCACCTATGCATGCACAAAATTCTATTTAATGAGTATCTGTTGAATAAGATATATTAATCAATAAACTAATAGGAAATGTTGGGAAGAAGGAAACTGATAGGAAGATAAGCCGAATGGAGTGTCATACCATCAGTGTTTTGCAATTTGGGTGGAAAGTTTTGTGAACCTCAAACAGCCTGGATTTGCTTGGTGGTCAGGCTTTTCTTGGTGGTCTTCTTCTATCCCAATCAACTAGATTAATGGAAAACTTCCCTTCAGGTAAATAGAATCTCAAGACACTTTCTGCATCTAGGACTCCATGATATAGCAAACTACTAAATATGCAACTTCTGAAATTTCATAAAAATACTTCTAAGTTTTCTCTACCTTTGAGAGTAGATAGTAATTTGAAGCTTATTGATGGTGGAGGGATAATTATAGACATGCCATTTATCTCTCAGCTCCTCTGAAACTGAAGCATTTAAATAATATGCTGTGTGTTTATACAGCCGCACATTCCATGTGTCAAATTTTCCTCTCCTTTGGATATGAGATAGAGAAGAAAAAAGTGTCAAAAATTATCTCACTGGAGAAATGCTGTGCTTGCTGTTCATTTTCACGTGGCAATGCCATAAAAGGAATAACATGAACGTGCTTTTGAAATGAAAAAGGAGGACTAAGGTGAGCAGATTTGAGCCAAGGGCTGGGCAGCCAGGGATCAGACTATCCTCAGCTCTTTTTTCTTCCTACTGGTTGACTTTCTGGATTTGACCAAGGAACGTGGGGCAAAATAATAGGGGAGCTATCATTCATTTGCTCACTTATTCAATCAATAAATTCACAAACAATTGCTGAGGCATCAGGGGTAGTAAGTGCCAAGTAGAGCGATTCCATCAGCTGGGGTTTGTGTTTCACGGCAGGTAATAGAAAACTCAAGTAGAGGTTACTTTTCTCACACAATGAGAAGGCCAGGCGTAGGCAATCCAGGGCAGTAATTGCTGCTCCATGAAGGCTCTTTCTGACTCTCCATTCTGCCATCCCTTAGAGTGTTGCTTTCATTTTCATGGTTGCCAGGTGGCTACTTCACCTCCAGTACTGTGTCTGCATTCCAAACATTTTTCATGTATCCTTCACCAAGCACAGTGTCTAGCTCATGGGAGGCACTCAAATATTTATTGAATAAATGGCAATTCAGTGAAAACACCTGAAGTACAAAAGTGTACAAAAGCAAAAGCTAAGTGTTCCAAATTGTGCAAGGGCCAATCATTGTCAGATGATCTGAGCAGTGTATTTTTGCATTGTTGCAGGTTGTGTTCTACAGAAATAGACACAGAGATGTAGTTTGGTGTGCAAGATATTTATTATCGATTAGTACCTGTGAAAGGAAAAGGGTTGGAAGCAGCATTAACCAGAGGAAAAAGCTGACAAACAGTGCAGGTCCAAGGAGTCCTCTGTAGTTGGCTCTAGAACAAGCCTTGCCTGTTAGAGTTGTCTTACATTGTGTTGAAATGGCTGGGTCTCCATATCTCTACTGCCCCCCACTCCCCACGCCCCAGTCACCTGATGCAGGCTGCTCTGGGAAGGGCATGAACTCGAGGCAGGTGGCTCTCTGTAACTAAGACTGTAAAGGAGCTGCCAGCTGCATGCTACCTGGTCATTGGGCTCCCCACAGCTGGGCAGCAAGTTCCTTCTTGAAGAATGATCTGGGCGGCATACCTCCATACCTGCTGTCGCATGATATTTCACTTTACTTGTCATAAGGCAAAAATAAAATAACAAGATCTAAGAAATAAAAAGAAGAAAGTCGGAGAGGAACAACAAGAACAGAAAGCTCAGCTTCAGGAAAGAAAGCGGTGGCTTTCGATGCTGAAATTTGGCGGTGACTTTGACCACGTAGATGCCGCATCAGTGACGAGGGGTTCTCATTGGACAGAGTCTATACTTGGGCAGAGTGGCTCATGAGCAGCAAATTCTACTTAAAGCTGATGACTGGAGGAACATAGTTTATATGGGATTTCTAATGCACGCTCTCCACTGTTTCTGATTCTGAGCCTGGAATCTGAGCTTGGAGAGCCTAAAAAGAGCCCCACCTAGTGGTTAGAAGAGGAAGCAGCTCATCTATTCCTTAATAGGATGGGATAAAGTGGATGCTTCCTTGATTTTAAATGTACATCAATTTTTTTCCCCCTGGACCTTGATGATTACATCCATCATCTGTATATGGATAGCAGCAGTGCTTGCTTTTATGATCCCTTCACTTCCCATGTATCTTCGCTTATGTCCTTGATACACAGCCCCCTCACCTGGTATGTTCTTTCTGGTCACTTTCTTACTATCAGATGACTGCAAGTAATCAAGGACTGAGCTGAATTTAGCTCAGGGAGTGTTTACTTTTAAATCGTGAAAGTCTCTTGACAAGAGGACCCCTTCAGGACCCCAGGGAATGACTCTATACTGGCGTATTTTGGCCACTTTGGCATGAAGTGGGAGAAATATTTGGAAAGGAGAGAAGAGCAGGGAGAGAGGGGCCAGATTCGCTTAAACCTAACTCATCTTATACCATGATTCTAGGAAAGAAAAAAAAATAATACATTTTTATTAATGCTAACCATATAGTCTGTTTTGTTTCTTTTGACTATTGCAAGTAACATATTTCCTCTCTCATCACACTCGTCTTAGCAGACAACCACACGAACACTCTCAGAGATATCCAAACATGATTATAAAGCACCATTAAGAGAGGAAAATAAAGTCACTTTGGTGTTGGTATTACTGAAAGCAAACCTATTATAACAGAAGATAAGTTCCTTCCCATGAGAACCTAGACACTTTCAACGCTAATTCCTTGTTTTTAATGAGATGACCTTGTTGATTTTGTATTTTATCCTTTTTACTTTATAGTTTTACGCTGTTGTTTGTATTATTGCTTTTGAAGATTCTGAAAAATGTCTTAATGATTTTGGTAGGAACTCATCATCAAAAGCAAATTGCTCATATTAGAAATGTACTGTTGTGCTTTGCTTTGGGAAGGAATATTTTAAAAAGCTCTGCAAATTTGCAAAACAGACTACTTGCAGCCACCCAAGATTGCTGCCAGCTCTGTGGCCTCCTCTAACAGGATTAAAAGCTATTTCAGTCCATCCTTCACATGGAAAAGATGAGCAGAGATCATGCTTCCCTCTTTGAAGAATTTGCATTTTAATTTAAAAATATTGTTTTCTGATAAAAATAATGCAACTTAATTTATTATGGAAACTGAAAAATAGAACAAGATACATATACAAAATAAAAATCTCCTATAACCCTACTACCCAGAAAGAGCCACTGTTAATATTTTGGTGTATATCTGATGAGTATTTTAAAAATTATGTGTATCTATAATTTATATATAATAATTGTTTTTATGCATATTACGTATTATATTTAATATATAGTGTTTGTTTTTGTAAAATTGTGTAGATAATAAATAATCTCATCATTTGCCTTTTCACTTAATTGTTCAAAACATTACTATTCTGTTACAGCATACTTTGTAGTAGTTGCAAAGAATTTTAACCTGTGGATGGATGAACTTTCTTGAAGCAATTGCTGTTTTTGGACATTAGGTTGTTTTCAGTTTTTATCGATTCTTTTGTATACAAATGTTACTGTTTATAGTCTTTGAGGTCTAATTTTTGCCTTAGAATACATTCCTAGAAGTGCAAGTGTCAAGGGTAGACCGATGTTGGAATTTTTTGATAGTACTGATTAATTATGTTAGAGACAATGCTTAACATTCTATACATTCACTGGCATTATTTAAGAAAGCACATTTCACAGTATCTTCCACAAACCTGGATATTCTCATTAAAAAAGAGAGAAAACTTGCAGTTGGATAGACAAAAAGTAGGGCTACTAATAAGGCTGGACATTTTTTCCTAAGTTTATTTGCCAAATGCACCTTTATTCTTGTCCTTTGCCCTTTTCTATTGAGACATTTAGTTTTTTCTTATAGTATGAGCACTGTAGCTATTAAGAATAGTAACTGTCATGTATATTACAAACATGGTTTCCAGTTTAACTTTATTTTTGGTATCATTTGCCTGTAAGTAGCTTTTAATTTGTCTGTAATGTTGTGTATCATTCTTTTCTTCATTGTTTCTTCTTTATTTTTAGGTTTGAATATTTTCATATTGCCCGAGACCAAAGTTTTCTCTTAGAAATTTTAGGTCCTAGTCAGTAAAGAGGGCCGCGTTTTGGGGGTACAAATGTAGGTAGGTAGAGAAACTTGCCCTTTTTTTGTATCATACTCTGATTCCAAATGGATTATTGTTTCATCTTCAGACTTTTATGTAGTATTAAAAAAATTCAGCACCCCATGGTTTTTCATTAAGTTTCTTAATGCTGTCTAACGTTTTTGTTAAGAATCTCATGCCAAATCTCAAAAATGTGGAGTAATCATGTGGTGGAGAGAACGTATACTTTGGAGTCAGATAGACATATCTGAACTGGAATCCTAATTCTTCCACTTACTAACTAGTGATCTTGGGTAATTTATGTAATCTTCACTCACACTTTCTTTATCTGAAAAATGAAATTGCTTATACTTGCCTCACAAGGTACTCGTGACATATTCAGGTGTGTTTTTCCTTCCTCCCTTTCTGTCTTCCTTTCTCTTTCTCTCCTTTCCTTCTCTTCCTCCCCACCCTTCCCTCTCATCTTTTCCCTTCCTTTCTCTCTCTACTTCTGTTGCATTAGTAAATGAGTAAATAATACTTGAGACCTAGAAGTTATTCAGTAAGTTAAAGTTCCCATTAATCTTTTAGGTCATAAGAATATTGCAGGTCTTTATTGGAAATTCTCTTCAGTGCATCCAAGATTATGTTCCTTCAATTTCTTGGAACCAATGGATCTAGAGAATTTGTATTTCCTTTGCTCTGAGTTTATTACCTTCCCGTACACTCACCAAAGTCCATCTGTTGGCATTTTATCCCTATCTCAGTGGCTTATTTATACCCCAAAGATCTTTGCTTATCTGCAAATGTGAGGTTTTTTTTTTTATCTTGAGCATTCACTCTTCACATAATTTATAAAAATATTAAACAGAGAAACTATCCTGTAGCCTGGAGAGATGCTGCTTAGACGTTGTCATTTATTCAGGCAGTTATTGTTTTTCTCTAAACTAAATAAATGGAGTAATATCAGAGCCACTTTCTGGGGCATCTTCTCAACTCACAAATGGCTCCTTAACTGTCTTCTTGACCAACAAAGATGGCCCCAGCACCATGTTTGTGCTACATGATCCTTGCCTTCTGAGTCATTGCTGACTCCACCAGAGTGGGTCAATCAGACAATGTCTCCTGGAGCCAAAGAACTAGAACTAAGGGAGTTTAACTTTCTCTAATCTGGCCTTTCAGATGGAGGGAAAGTCAATTTAGGGTTGTGAGTTGGCCATCATGCACAGTTATGTGGCCTGAGAAATAGCAAAATGGGATTGCTGGAGAGAAAGCCAGAGAAGGGGAGAGAGAGAGAGGGAGAGACAGTGGGAGAGAGAGATAGGGAGAGAGAGAGAAAGCAAAACATACAAAGAGAATCGGTGAGGGCTTTTGAGGCCTCGGGCTCAGTTCCTTCAATCTGGAGGCCAGACTGCATTTCTGCACTTGAGTTCATGAGTTATCCCTTCATCATTATGACACATTCTCATTTTTCTTAATCTAGCTTTAATTAGCTTCCCACATGCAGCTAAAGAGGCCTTTATCTTTCTGTCTTTTAGCTCAGATATGTACTGTTTGGTTAGCCTATACATAAGTCTTCTATTAGCTTTTCGTTTTTTCATTCCTGAAAGTCTTCCCACATGGAATTTCTCTTTCTCCCATTCCCTGCAAACTACTCTCTCTATTTACAACGATTCTCTAAACCAAAAAGAACCATTTGTACACAAGAAAGAACACATCCAATGTGGGTTTGTGTCCCGTGAATATTCATCTTAATGACATCCTACATGTATACACTTGAACTGAACTATTTCTATACCTGTTTTACAAAGGGAGCGTAGGAAGGCAGGCAACAATCTTGGAGCTTGATTACATTTGGTTCTCTTTGTGCAGATCTTTGTTCACATTTCCTAGGCCCTTGCTTTGCACACCTGTGCTTTTCATAATCATAGAACTTGTATTTAGATATATTATCTGATGCCTTCCAAGTCGATGTTCTTTTCTCTGAGAATTGTCAGGCCTACCTTGAAGCAGCAGCCTATGACTTCGCCCCCCTCTGATCACAGCTTTTTAGACCAATGGACTCTTGACTCAAGCCGGTGCATTTGGATTTTTCTCCCCTAGAGATTTAAAATGGTAACCCAGGGGTGTTAGTTAGTTGGAGTTGGATGTTAAAGCTGAATGTTCGTATCAAACTGGAGCTCTGCAGCTGGGACAGCTGTGATCTACCAGCATCTTGAAGCCAGGAATGCCTGTGTGCAGAGAAAGAAGATTAAAAAAGACTACACAGAGAGAATCTGAAATGAGCTATGTTGTATAATAAAGGATTTGTCTGTTCTTTGTTCCAGGTTCCTGGCACAAAGCTTCTAAAACTCTTGGACTTCCCAAGTGACAGAAGTGTCTTTGCTACTCATGAGCCCCGTGGATCACACCTGAATTTATGCTATGAGATGACTCAAGGTCAGCCTCTAAATAGCTTCAGCATGAGGGCTGGCCACCAGAAAGACCAACTACAATTTTAGAGAGTTGGGACTTTGAGCCAGTCTGACCTCTAGGAAGAGGAGAAGGGTTGGAGATTGAGTTCAATCACATGGCCAATGATTTACACAATAATGCCTATGTAATGGAACCCCAAAAACACTCTGGACCCTGAAACTCAGTGGAGCCTCCTGGTAGATGAATACATCAATGTGCCAGGTGGATCACCTGTCCTGATTCCACGGGAAGAGGGCATGGAAGCTCTGCATTCAGAACCCTCCCAGACCTTGGCCTTTGTGTCTCTTCATTTGACTCATCCTGATCTGTATACTTTGCAATAAGATTGTAATCATAAGTATAGCACTTTCCTGAGGTCTGTGATTCAGTCTAGCAAGTTATCAAGCCTGAGAGATTTGTGGGAACCCCTAAATTTAGAGCTAGCTAGTCAGAGGTGCAAGTGGCCTGGGGACCCATGATGTCTGGCTGGCATTGAGGTGAGGGTAGTCTTCTGAAAGACTGAGCCCTTAACTTGTGGAGTCTGTGCTAATTCCAGAAAGTTAGTGCCAGAATTAAATTGCAGTCTACCAGTCACTTCCAGAATAATCTCTAATACAGCCCCAGAGGATCAAGAAGAAGAACCTCAAGTCATGATGTTCCAGTTCCAGCACCTTCTGAGACTTGGCTCTATTTCTTGCTCTTGGGTTTCACGTGATCTGCAGGTGTTTTTCTAATAGATTGCAAATTTTACTTGAACTGGTTGGAGGGGGCTACTGTTTCAATAATCTCTTACAAAGAGTTAAAATAGAACTTTGAAGGAATGGGGTGTGATGTATGAAGCTGCTATTTGCTAATTTTTCTTAAACGTCATATAAATACTGTAATTAACATTTTCCTTTTGTTTACATCTGTGAGAAATTAGTTCCCACAACAAAACCCCTCAAGTGGAGATTTTTGAGGCAAGCATGATTTTGCTATTCTCTGAAATTGTGTAACTTCAGTCTACCATGGCAGGTAGACTTTATAGGTCTCTAGTTTTTCTCCAATTTAGTTTCTTGACTTTGAAGTTTTAGTGGCTCCTTGTCTTAAGTCCAAATTGTCATAAACTCTTAGAATATGAATGCAGGAATGGACCCGAGGGACCATCTGGTTGCCTCCTTTTATTATCACAAACAAAGACTCCAAGGAGCAGAGAAGTGAAACGTCTGGCTCAATATCATATTACTTATTCCTGGCAGAGTCCAGATTTGAATAATTTCCTATTTTCTAATACAATAAGTTTATTCTCTCTTTTCAGTGATAAACCTGTTTACTAAGGATTTAGTTATTATTTTTCCACTGCTATAAATGAATGTGAGTTTCTGTTACAAATTTTAAAAAAATGGATGTGGCCATGAGTTAACACAAAATCTTATCAGGGAAGCTGCTTCCCACGTGAGGCTGCCTCATCCACGTCTGTTTTTGGAGCCTGGTGCTCTGGTAAGTCTTAACTGGCTCAAATAAATGAACCCGTAATAGGATTTGAGTCCCTTTCTTTTGCTTGACTTTGCTTGTTTGGGTGAGTTTATTTCTTGGTGAATCTTTGCAAAAATTCTTTTTGTCTGAATGAAAATGTGTATTTTGTTCTGTTTTCTGTCTGTAGATACCCTGAAAGAGAAGAGATTGATTTTTTTTTTAGTGTCAGGCACTGAAGTGTATGAGTTGCAATGAGTCGGCAGCATCCTTCCGAAGGTATTTTGTTTTCTTCTGTCAATGCTTCAGCTCTTTCATCTGTTCCAGACAAGTTTTCTTGTGATAATTTCTTTGCTCAAAATTCCTACCCCATGAAGGGAGTGCAAAATCATCCCCATAACTCCAGGTACTGATTATCTATTGCTATATAACAAGCTACTCCAAAAGCTGTGGCTTAAAACAACAATTTATTATTATCTCTCATATGGTATTATTTCTGGACTCTACCCCTGCAAGTAGGGCAAGCCTGAGTTTTAAATTTTTTTCAGGAGACTTTCTTTTTTCCCATCCAGAAGGCAAATTTCCTTGACATTTTTCCTTCCATGGGGACAGTCTTTCTAGGTTCTATTTCATGGACTCGGTGCCTGGGACTAGTTTCTGGTTCCCAGTAGGGTTCCCACTTCTAGCATCACTGCCCCCAACTTGAACTCCATTTAGGCCACTCAGCTCCTAGAGCCTATATGTGGGTCCAATACCACCCCAGGCTGTTGGACTGTCAGGTAGAGCTAATTATTTTCACCCATGTCTCAAACTTGCACAGTTTGTAATGGAAAGGTAGCCCATATCAGCTCAATCTACCATGTATCTAGACATTTTCCTGATAATTTTTCCTCAGTGGATCTTATTTTCTAAATGGCTTTTCCAGGTTTTTCAAACATTTTATATTTACTTTATTGTCAAAATCAAATAATCTGCTGTCTTCACTTGGTTTTTTATTTGTCTTTGTGGGTTGACATACAATTCTAGCTGATTAGTTATCAGTTACAGACAATTTTAATTTCTTCACACTTTCATTTAATTAAAAGAGGTTAGGTCTAATATTGTGTTCCTTTACCTTACATTTTAGAAATTGTAAATATTTGCTAGAGATTCTGGCTTGATCTTTGCCTTAGTTTCTTCTCCTCCTCCTTGTGTCTGCTAAGATCGATATTACCCCAGTAAAATGTCTTCCTTAAGGATTACTGCTGACGTTAATTTGTGCATTACTTAATCTTCAGCATAGTCTGTGTGCTCCCTGATTTACAACACTCTGTATTCTATTGTTGGATCTTATGTGATTCTGGCAAATGCTTTTATGATTTCATTATATGAGAGATTGTAGACTAGTTTTTATTTACCTCTTAGTGTTCCCATAAGATTGTCATACTGTGGAATGAAACTCAATTCTTTGTTTAATTCCAGCTGTCAGTTGAGAACCAGGCAAGGAACATTCTACTGAAAGAGAATTAGAACCATCTGCCTGGAGTTAAGGAATCTTAGTTAATGGAGAAGTAACCACTGCAAAGTTTCTTAGTAGGTAGAAATTGCAAGTTGCGTTGCAGGCCATTTATATTTCCATCCTGTGTTGCATGTAAAATATGAAGCAGTGTTGGCAGGGATCTGTGTAGCCATGTTAAAGGCCCATATCTGGCAAAAGGCTGTACTGACAGCATGCGTGCTTTAATCAGTGCCACCAAATAACCCCTAATAGTCAGTGCTGTTATTCTTGGGCTACTTTTCCTCTTTATACAGAAGGTAGCCATGTTTTCCAAATAAAAGTCAGGATACACTGACTGGTAGAATTGTAGTTTTGAGAACATGGAGAAAACTGTCAAAAATTTGAAAGTTTTTTTATTGATTGTCTATCATGTCTTAGACCACTGTAGGTGTCTGTAAATAGGTGGGCGAGGGACGTCATTAAGATGAATAATCCTTGTACTCAATGATTTTCAGTTCAATAGAAGATTCAGTATGCTCACCCAAATAGCCAGGATCCAAGCACTGTGTGATGTTTGTTATTGAGAAGTATAATTTTTGTTAGGTACCTACTGAAATGTGCCTTGAGAAATAGGCTGTAATTTGCCAGGGGTGACTGGGGAGTAAAAAGGGCATTCCAAATGGAAGAACAGCTTGAATAAAGGTATAGAGGCAGGTCCACACAGCTTCTTTTAGAGAAATGGTAACTAGATGAGTTTTGACAGGATAAAAGATATATTTAGGGAAATAATGGTCTGTAAGACTAGAGAAATAGGTTTGAAGCATTTGGGAATGGCTCTGAATGCCTTAATTGAGAGTGTCTATATTTTCCTGCAGACAATAATGGCTACTGAAAATTTTTGTTTCATGTTAGGCCTGTTTTCTAACTCCAATTGGGAAGGGTGTTTATTGCTACATTTGTGGTAGGGAGCGTCAGGAGTTCCAATTAGAGACAGAGTATAGCAACAGGATTGGCTCACTGGAATCTTGCAGTGTTTTAATATGTATTGTTTGGCCTTGAAGGATGCTGGGAGCTTGGGCTAGGAGGAAAGGGTAGGAAGTGAGAAAAGGAGAAAGCCCAAGTCTAGGGGAGCTAGTGTGGAAATAGAGTTGGCCTTGAGAGAAGGGGCCCATGGTCTGGATCTCAGTGGCCAAAGGAAGGTAGCCAATGCATGTCTTGGTTTGCATGTCTTGGTCCCAGAAAGCCTTAGTTCTAGAAAACTTAAGGCAGCAGGAAAACCGGATCAATTGGGAGGTACCACCTTGTTTCTGGAAGATTTATCCAGTTTGAAATCAGATCCCAACCAGAGGCTGAAGATATAGGGTCAGTCTCCAACTAGGGGTGGACGATTCTAACAAGGATTAGTTCATTTGAAGGGTTCTAACCAAAAGGATAGGGTTCAGGGAAATATAACATGGTGGTTAAGTGATGGGATTTTGTAGTCAGGTGACCCAGGTTCAAATCTTAATTGAGCCATTTTTAGCTATGTAACCTTGGGCACGTTCCTTCACCTTTCTGAATTTTGCTTCTACTTCTATTAATAGAAAAAGTGCACATGTCATAGATTTACTGTGAGAATTAGATGGTATAATTTAGCACAGTGTCTGGTACATTCCAATCATTCGGTAAATGGTTAGTGTGCTGGTTTGTCTGCTGTCAAATCGGCATTGATACTACCCCCTTTCAAGGTCTCTGCATGTCAGAGGAGAAGCTGGGGACTGGACTGCCCACACTCACCTTCTCTTTCTAGATCTGGGTTAGGGTGTTTCCTGCAGAAACACTTGTATGAGATTTGGAAGGTAAGAGAAGGAGAACCTGTTCTTTGGAGGCAGTTGTAGCTGGAATCATGGACAGAGAGATTCCCAGAGCTTTCCAGTGAGCCCTAAAGAATCAACCACATCAATGCTTCAGGCCAAGATGGTTGGTGGTGGCTTCCCCACCCTTCTCTCCCCTGGCTCTTCCAACAGGCGTGTAAGCCTCTAAATCCCTGTATTAAAATACTTTTACCTGGAATACAGAGAGTAGCTTCTGTTTTCCTGACTCAGCCTTGCCAGATATAAGTAGCTATTATTATTATTATTGCAGTGTAGGGCTTTTACTGCAGAGAAGGAAATTGGAGAGGTAATTAGGAAACCAGAATGGAGGTTAGTCACAGGTCCCTGTCACCTAAATTTTGGTGGACAGGGAGGTCCTCAATGCTGCCCTCTGCCAGGCACCATATGAACTGTAACCACAGCTTGAGGTATTGCTGAGGGGCTACAGCATGGGAAGGATTGGAGTAGGAGTGTCCAAAGGGTGGGAGGCAAGAGAGGAAAGTTTACTTAAGACCATGGGAAGTCTCTGAAACAGAGGACCAGGCTAAGGCAAAAAAGTAAGAACTGGAATGCAGAGGGAGGAGTGGCAAATCCTGGAGGCGCCTCCGTGTAAGTGTCAACATTGGGATGAGAATCAGAAACATCACCATTGGAGTAAGAAGGCTGGGAGCCTTTGCCGTTAGGAGAGTAGGGCTGGAAAAATAGCCACCAGTGCCGGCATGCACGTGAAGCTCCTGCTCCTGGACTGAGTGGGGTTGGGATGTGCATATGGAAGAGCTGAACTTTAGGGACAAAGTGTGGAGTGAACTGGGAAGCCAGATTGTTTAGGACAGTAAGATAAAACTTAGAGCCCATCGGAAGATGGTTTTTAGCCTATCAATACCCTGGAAACCTTGGTTTGAACTGACTCAGGACTGGGCAGCTCTTGAAGAGCCCCTGTGCCTGGATGGGACTAGGTAAGACCGGGACTGACACTCAGCAGATCCAGGGCTTAGGCTTGGGGAGGACCAGTTATGTGTTCTTTCTGTGGTCCCATAAATGTTGGAACACATTTCAAAGACGAAGAATGATTTCTATTGAAGGAATATAAAATACAACCTGGAAATTATGTAGTGACACTTGTCAGTTTTTATAGCTGGCTGCACAAATTTATTGATTACATTTCTAAGAAAATAGTATCTTCTTTTGTGCCTCACCTCAGCATTTTCTAGTTTGATGCTCAGGGTCATCCATAGTCATTTTTCACTAACACAGACTCTATTAATCTATTATAAAATCTTATTATTTTTATTTAAAAAATGGCACTTGCCCAGAAAGTTCTAACAATTTTTATTGCTACAACTTGTGAATCTAAGAGTTTTCTTTTCTTTCAATCAAGTGACTTTTAGTCAATTAGCTTTCTTTTGGAGTTTTCTGATAAAAATTATTGGAAAATAGATTTTTATTAGAAAATATTCAAATACGTTTACAAGTACATAACAAATAGGCTTGTATCAACAGCTCAATTCTAATCAATATCTTCCACATTTACTTTAGTTCTTTTCTTTTAAGAAATAGATGTTGTGCCCCCACTTAATCTCATTACTCTCTGCCCACTTCCCAGAGATAGACACTGCTTAAGCTGATTGTTTGCTTTTGGGCAACTTTCATTACTAATATATGTATCCATACAAAATATTATTGTTTTCTCTGTTTTTAAACATATGAAATCAAACTGTATGTGAAATTCTGAAACTAGATTTCTCTCTCAACTTTATTTTCCAGATTTGTGTATTACAACACTCTTAGTTCTTGCTCATTCATTTAAACTGCTCTGTAGTATTCTGCATTATTACTGAACAATGACTCGTTTGTCCATTTTCGAAGTATGGATATTTATTTATTTTTTAGATTGGCACCTGAACTAACTACTGTTGCCAATCTTCTTTTTTTTCACTTCTGCTTTTTCTCCCTAAATCCCCCAGTACATAGTTGTATATTTAGTTGTGGGTCCTTCTAGTTGTGGCATGTGGGATGCCGCCTCAGCGTGGCCTAACGTAACGAGTGGTGCCATGTCTGTGCCCAGGATCCTAACTGGTGAAACCCAGGGCCGCCAAAGCAGAGTGCACGAACTTAACCACTCCGCCATGGGGCTGGCCCCCAAGTATGGATATTTAGATGGTTTCTATCTCAAATTTTTTTTTGCTTTAAATTTTTTTTGCTTTTACAAGCCACATTGCAATGAACGTCGATGTATCTATGTATAGAACAACTGAACTTCAGGGACCGAGTGTGGAATGGGTTGGAAAGTGTGTGTACAAATGTGTGTGCATGCTTACTCACTCATCTTTCTGTCTCTTCTTGTGCATATGTACTAGAGTTTCAGTGCATATATCTAGGGATGTTTGATAAGGGTAATCACATCTTTAGTTTTACTGGATGTTGCCAAATGACTTGTCAAGTCATTTTGCTATTTCCCCTTCTACCAGCAGTGTGCATGAGAATTCCTGTTCTTCTTGCTCTCCAACACCTAGTATTTTCAGACTTGTTACTCTCTGCTGGTTTGTTGGTGTGAAATGGTTTTACCTTGATGTCTTAATTTGTATTGCCTTCCCTACTAGTGAGCCTGAGCATCCTTTCAAATATGTGATTCTCTGTAAGTTGTCTGTTCATATCCTTTTTTGCTGGGTCGTTTGTCTTTTTCTTATTGATTTAGAGGACTTCCTATGATATTTTGGATATTGATCACTTTTTGGTTACATGTTATCTTCTCCCAGTCTATGACTCATGTTTTAACTTTTTTTATGATGCTGTTTGAGACAGATACTGTAAGTTATAACTTGGTGGATTTTTAAAATCAATTTTACCTCTAACGATTTGTACTCTATCCAACATCATAAAAATATTTTCCTGTATTCACTTCTGAAAGTTTTGATTTTAAAATTATTTTTCCATTTTGCTGTTTAATACACCTGAAATGTATTGTTGTGTATGATATAAGGTAGAGATCTCATTTTTTTCCCCATATGGGTAACTAGTTGTTTCCATAGTTATTACCCCAGAACATTTATTAATTAGCCTACCCTTTCTCTACTGATTTATAGGGACATCTGTGTCGTATACCAAGTTTCAATATGCAGATGTATCTATTTTTGAGGTCTTTTTGTTTCATTGGTACATTTTTCCATTCCGACATGAATACTAAACCATTTTAATTACTAAAGCTTAATAACAGTCTTTATATTAACTTATCATTTTGTATAAGAGAAGTTATCTGTTCTTTGAAGATGAGCTAAATGTGTTGGTAAAATTGTGGAGGATTAGGGTCCTCTTTTGGTAAGATTTTAAAAAGTTAATTCAATTTTTTTTTCTTTTTGAGAAAGATTAGCCCTGAGCTAACATCTGCTGCCAATCCTCCTCTTTTTGCTGGGGAAGATTGGCCCTGAGCTACCATCTGTGCCCATCTTCTTCTACTTTATAGGTGGGATGCCTGCCACAGCATAGCTTGATAAGTGGTACATGGGTCCCTGCCCAGGATCCAAACCCTGGGCTGCTGAAGTGGAGTACATGAACTTAAACACCACGCCAACAGGCCGGCCCTAATTCAATTTTTTTTAATGGCTGTTTATTTAGGAATTTCATTTTTTCTTGAGCCAATTTTGATATTTTTATACTGTTCTAGAAAATTATCCCTTTTATCTAACTTTAAAAATTTATTGCCATATTCTTGTTTATATCCTTGCAATTCTGAGAAATCTGAGCAGTTCTCTTTGAGAACATTACTTCCCCACCATCGTTGCCTTTATTCTGTTCTTATGGCACTAGGATTAGGCATTTGTTTGTGCCTCTCCCTGTCTCTCTGTGTTTCTTTCTCTTATTCTGTCTATATGTTTCTTTCTCTTATTCTGTCTATATAGATATACATATCTTTAAATTCCTTTGTCTCTCTGTGCTGCTTTCTGAGTGAATTCTTTAGACTGCCTTCCAATTTACTAATTCCTTTTTCTCTTTGGGTCCAGCTAGGGCTTCATCTTGTCAATTTATTGTTCTTTAATTTCAATGCTTTTAAGTTTAATTTTACTAAATTTTGTTTACCATTGTCTGTTCTTATTTTATTACTGCTTTGGCTTTAGAATTTCTAGTTTATTTTTATAGGTATTATTCCTTTATTTATCTCTTTGAATGTACCAAGCAATTTGATTAGCACAAATCCGTATTCTGATTTATGGACTGTCTTTCTTACTATAGTTTCTTTTGTGTCTTTTGGTCTTAAGGATTTGTAGGCTCATCATGTATTGAAGGTTCTCTCTTTCTCTGTACTCATTTCTCCCTGTTTAGCTGTTTTGAGCTTGTACCCACCTGCCTCCTACTTGGCACCCCTTGGACCTTTGATCCAGAACCATGTCTCAAATTGATGGTTCCTGACTCTTGTCCCTCAGGATGATGGGCCTATTATAGACTGAGTCACCAAGTCAGGGGGTGGTTTAGCTCCGCCTCTTGTTGCAAGAGGGTATGTATGTTCACCTGCATCTTTAGGTATGAGACCCATATCAGTAGCAGTCACAGGCAATGGTTGGCAGCATCTGTTCTCCCTTCTTTCAAGAGTGTGGGGGTCTAACATCAATCTGTTCCCCAACAGGAGCCAAATTTCTGGAATCTTCTGTCTACTTATGTATGCAGAGAACCACAGGCCCTTCTGATGTCCTGCTCATTATTGAATGTTTCTGTACCATTTACTCCTTGGAGCTGCTTATCTCATTTTTGAATGTGCCATATTTTGAAACATTCCTTTAAAATATTTTATTTATCACTGTCAAATGTTTGAAATGCACGAAGTCCTCAAAATGTAAACATAAGAACAAACTAATGTTAAAAATTAAAATTCTTCTAAAAATAGTTTAAGGTTAACTCACACTTATTTTGAATAGCAGATTTCAGCCTTGCTGTCTTGTTTGTCTTTCTGTGACGATTAAGGGGTTGACTAGTCTTATAGCTACTTATTAATTTTTATCTTTGTGCTTGAACTTCACTTGCCCACATGATGTAATGTGTTGAATGGCTCAGACACGTAATTTAGACTCGAGAAGCTTTTAAACATTATAGTTGTAGTCCCAAGAAAATTGTCGCTGGTTTTATCAAGAAAAATAATTGTGAGAAGGTTTCTTTCATAAATTTAAGGTAGTTTCCAGCTTGCTCTTAGAGCCACCACTATTTGCATTATGTTTTGGTTTTAGATTGTATAATGGGAAATTTGAATATTCAGCTTCCAGTGCACAAAACAACAGATTAATGAGGATTAAACAAGGAAATATCTGTTCAAACACTTTGTAAATTTTAAAGCCCTATGCAAGTATCAGTTAATTATTATCAGTTTCATGCAAATTATTCTGTTTTGATTTATGCATAAAGACTGCTTTAATAGATTTTGTTCCATAGTCCATTAATGCTTGAAGTCTGTTTTAATAGATTTGGTTCTGTGGAACAAAAATTCTGTTTCCAAGTCATAGAAAAGTATATGAACTATCTTGGTTTGCATTTTAATACTATCATTAAAGCTTAATTGACAATTGCTAAAGTCTTATTAAGCAGTAAGGTAGGCAATAATCATGAACTCAAGACTGTGGGTACTTGTGGTCCCCAAATTAATAGTCTTTAGATAGGAAGAGCTGGCTATTTCAGCAATTTTTGCAATAATAGAATTAAAATATGCCAGAACTGGGAGGGACCTTGCAGGGTGAACACTGACCCACTAAAATCAGTTTTCCTCTGATCAGGCCAATCCAACAAGTGGCTATTCCCATCAAAATTTAAGTTGCTGGAATAAATCCAAAGAAATTGTGACTTTTGTCTTTGTTTTTTTAGACCCAGCATAACTCAGGTAGAGCCTTCCAGAACTTTGTGAGAACACTTCTGCTCTTGCAGTCAATAGAGGGGAACCACCTTGGGTATTGAAACTGCCTTGTAACGAGGGTCTTCTGGCATTTCTTTAGCTAGGGTTTTCTGGAAGAGGTCTGTGATAGACCAACTTAATGAAAACATCTGCTCCTTAGAGCTCTTTTTGAAGCAAAATTGTGGTGCATGATTAAGATTTACCTTTTTTTCTGTTGGACTTCAATATGGACATGGTTTCTATAAGTGCTATTGTATTCATGAACTGTTGCATGACCTCAGTCATATATTTGAGGTTTGTGCTGAGATTTAAAGCAGGCTTCAAATCCCTATGAGTTTTCCTGGGGCCAAATTTGCAGACTTTCTTTAAATGATTAAATAACGTTCTTTCCTACTTCTTAGACTTGTAAAATTTTGACTGTCTCTTACCAATGCAAGGAATAATGTAGTTTTCCATGACTTGTCTTGTTATTTAAATCCTGTGTTTTCATACACTATAATGCCAGTGACAACATAATGTAATTACTGTGATGACAACTTTGTATGCTACTTCAGAACTCAGAAATCTGTTTAATTGTATGTGTCCAATACCTCTCAGTTATTAGCATTAATTGGGAGTGGATGGGCAACAGTGGTCGAGAGAATTAAAGAAGCAGTTAGTTTTTTTTTTGTTATAGTAAAATATACATAACACAAAATTTACCATTTTAACCATTCTTATGTGTTCAATTCAGTGGCATTAAATACATTCACAATGTGTACAGCCATCACTACTATCCATTTCTAGAACTTTTTTATTATCCCCATCAGAAACTCTATACCCATTTAACAATAACTCCTCACTCCCTTCTCTCCCTAGCTCTTGGTAACCTCTATTCTACTTTCTGTCTTGATGAATTTGATTATTCTAGGTACCACAGTGCTATGGACTGAATGTTTGTGTCTTCCTCCCATTCATATGTTGAAGCCCTGATCCCCAGTGTGCTAGTATTGGGATATGGGGCCTTTAGGAGGTAGTCCAGTCATGAGGATGAAGCCTTCATGAATGGGATTAATGCTCTTATGAGAAGAGACACGAGAGAGACGATCTCTCTTTCCACCATGTGAAGACATGGTAAGAAGCAAGAAAACAGCAATCTGCCAACCAGGAAGAGGGTTCTCACCAGAACCTGACCATGTTGCCACTCTGATCTCGGTGTTCCCAACCTCCAGAACTATGGGAAATAAATTAGTGTTAAAGTCACTCAGTCTATGGTATTTTGTTAAAGTAGCCTGAACTAAGATATGCATATAAGTGGAATCACATAATACTTATTCTTCTGTGTCTGGTTAATTTCACTTAGCATAATGTTTTCAAGGTTCATCTATGTTGTAGCATGTATCAGAATTTCACTCCTTTTTAAGGCTGAATAATATTCTATTGGATGTATATACCACATTTTGTTTATTTATTCATCTGTTGATGGACACGTGGGTTGTTTCCACCTTTTGGCTATTGTGAATATGCTGCAACGAACGTTGTCGTACACATCTGTTTGAGACTCTGCTTTTAATTCTTTTGGGCATATACCTAGCAGTGGCATTGCTGGGTCGTATGGTAATTCCATGTTTAACTTTTTGAGGAACGGCCAAACTGTTTTCCACAGAGGCTGCACTGTTTCACATTCGCACTAGCAATGCACAAGGGTTCCATTTCTCCGCATCTTTGCCAACACTTGTTATTTTCCTAATGGATGTGAAGTGGTATCTCATTGTAGTTTTAATTTTATTTCCCTAATGGCTAATGATGTTGAGCATCTTTTGTGTGCTTATTGGCCAGTGGTATCTCTTCTTTGAAGAAATATCTATTCAAGTCCTTTGCCCATTTTTAAAATGGGCTATTACTTTTTGATTAACTTGATTTAATTAACTTGATTTGGACTGTATTTTGGGATTCCCTTTCTGTAGAATTATGTTGCTACTAAATGATCAATATGTCTGGAAATAATGGTGTTATGTTAAATAAGTTTAATTTTTTACCTAAAATTTGAAAAATTTTTTTGGTTCTGATAGAAGGCTTGATTGTCAGATATGTTTCTGTCTCATTGATACTCGTTTTGAGAATACCAATTTATGTCAGACAGCATCACTGCTTGGTGCAATTGACATGTCCACAAATAATTGCATACAGTATTACTTTTTGTTTTTAGGATTATATCTTAAATATGGTAGAGAAAGCCGCCATTAAAAGAATTCTCTAGGTAGACATAAAATCACCTACTGATTTATCTGTTGTAAATCTGGAATTTTATGCACTAATTTTGCTCTAAATAGAACATGCCTATGATAAGATTTCCTTCTCTGAAACAGTAACAACAAATATCGAGAGTCTTTGAAAATGGAATCACTACTCCAGGTATTAATGAGAGCTTCAAAAAAGTATAAGATTTGGTCTCTAGTCTCATGGAGTTCAAAATCTTGGTTTGTGGTAGATCCTGTGATCAGAGACCATGAAAGAACTTCGAAGATGATGACAGTGAGAAGAAGGTTAGAAGCCTGTGTCTTGAGCTTACAGGACATCTGTATCCCCCGTATGGTCTCTCTGGTCTCTCCCTCTCTGGGGAATGTGCCTCGCAGAGGTAATTGCAGAATATGGAGCCTGGTCTGAGACTACGAAAGATTGTTTAAATCTGGAGCAGAGAGAACACTGGTCTGCTGGTGGGATACAGTCTGTCAATATCTTCTGCCTATATATTGCTTAAAAGAAAATTTGAGCTGCCGCCAGTCAACAGTACTGTATCATGCGCTTAAAAATTTGTGAAGAGTGTAGATCTTTCGTTAAGTGTTACTACTACAAAACAAAAAACAAAGGGACACAAGGAAACTTTTGGAGGTGATGGATATGTCTATTACCTTGATCGTGGTGATGGTTTCACAGGTGTATGCATATGTCTAAACTCATCAAATTGTATACAGTAAATATGTGCAATTCTTTTGAATCAGTTATACCTCAATAAAGCTGTTTTTAAAAAAGTTAAAATTTGAGCCACTTTGTAAAATTCTGATATTTCACGTAGAAACGTAAATTTTTTTGGTTCCTCTTGAAAAATCAGATCTGAACACATTAGGACCTTTATTTCTGCATGCTTTAGATCTGTGTTGTCTAATAGCCACTAACCATGTGTGAATACTTTATGTTTATATTTAAATTAATGAATATTAAATATAACTAAAAATTCAGCTTCTCGTTCACACCAACAGTTTTCAAGTATTTAGTAACACGTGTGTGGCTATCATATTGGACATTGCAGACATAGAAGGCTCCCATCACTGGAGAAACATCCCTTGGACAGCACAGCTTTAGATGGTGCGTGCATTATCAGGTTCGCCTCAGTCTTCACCAATTCTCCGTTTCTTGTACTCATCCAGTTCTCTCATTTATATTACCTACTGTCCCAATGTTTGAATGTCTTACCCCCAATCTAAAGGAACTGGCCATATCGGATGGTGTAAGCAGAAAGACTTGAATTATTCTAACTGAAAAGGCAGCAAAAGTTCCTTGGAAGTTGTTGAAGCAACTACCATAGGCCTTCTCAGCTGTGTGACTTCGAAGTGAGAGCTTGTATTAGTTTCCTATTGCTGTTGTAACAAATTACCACAAACTTGGTGGCCTGAAACCACACAAATTTATTATCTTACAGTTCTGAAACAGGTCTCAAGGGGCTAAAATCAAGGTGATGGCAGAGCCACGTTCATTCTGGAGGCTGTAGGAGAGAATCTATTTTCTTGCCTTCTCCAGGTTCTAGATGCTGCCCACATTCATTGCTTATGGCCTCTTCCATCTTCAAAGCCAGCGATGATAAGTCGAATATTTTTCACAACTGGGTCACTCTGACACTGATTTTCCTTCTACTTCCCTCTTTCACTTAAAGGAACTTTGTGATTACATTGGGCCCACCCAGATAATCCAAGATAATCTCCCAATCTCAAGATCCTTAACTTAATCACATCTGCAAAGTCCCTTTTGCCGGGTAAAATAACATATTCATAAGATTCTAGGGGTTGGGAGGTGGCCATCTTTACGGGTTCCTTATTCTGCCTACCATAGAGTTCTTTGCTTTAATTGCTCCACTCCAGTCTCCACACTTCCTGAACAGTAACCCAGACTACAGGATGGGTCTATTTAATGCCTTGAACAAGATTTAAAAAGAAAGGGAAAGAAGGACACCCTGTACCACATTCCTAGTGCTTAAATATATTTTTCACTGTTTTTGTCAGAACTAGATGGGTGGCATGTACATCATCACCATTTTAGAATGAGAAATTTTTTTGCAGAGTGCATTGCAGTGCATTACTTAGCATGGAGATGCTAAGGTATTTTGGGTTTATTTTCTGTAGAGAAGAGCCATGCAAAACAACACCATTGCTGTAAAATGTGTTATCAGAGTCATTACAACACATAAAATGTGGAGGCAGAGGCACCTGAGGTAGGCAAATGCAAGTCAGAAGATAAAGGAAGGTCAAGGCTGAGGTCTGGCAAATGGTCTGCCTGTGCGAGCTTGGCAAGTCATTTATCTTCCATTTATCTCTGTGACAGGACTAAGAAAAACTGTTAAATTGTAATTAAAGAAATTAGACAGAAAAGGTATATAGCTGCTTCTGAAAGAGAAATGTAGTTCGAAAGGGCAGAAGGAAGAGGGAGGGGAGAGAGAGAGAGAAAGAATGAGAAGAGATGCAAGCTAGTGCAGCTAAAAATTTTTATAGAGAACTTCAGAGGAGAAGGAAGAGAAATTTTTAAGTAGTTGCTGTGATGGTTAGTCGTATGTGTCAATTTGGCTAGGCTATAGCACCTAGTTATTTAATCAAATGCTAATCTAGGTATTACTGTGAAGGTATTTTAAGGATGTGATTATCATCTACAATCAGTTGACTTTAAGTAAAGGTGATAACCCTCAATAATGTGGGTGGGCCTCATCCAATCAGTTGAAGGGTTTAAGAGCAAAAACTAAGGTGTCCTGAAGATATTCTGCCTCAAGACTGTAGCATCATGTTTAAAACTACCTGAGTTTCCAGCTTGCTATCTTGTCCTACAAATTTTGAACTTGCCAGCTCCATAATTGTGTGAGCCAATTCCTTAAAATAAATCTGTCTCTCAGTATCTCTATCTCTATCTGTCTGTCTATCTATCTATCTATCTATCTATCTATCTATCTATCTATCTATCTACCTTCCTACCTATCTTGGGAATATCAAGACTCCATAGTCAGATTTGAGTTTCTTTTGTATATGATGACCTTCATGCTTTAAATTTCAAGAAGAAAGTTTTGAGGTCTGAGTCTCTAAAGTCCTGCTCCAGAAAGGCTCAGCTTTCTTCTCAGAATGAAATGAGAACCCAAATAATTTGCTGCCACACTCAGCCTGGACGTTGAGAACCAAAACCACCACTTAATGTCTATATTAACGTGATTTTGTTATTCCACTGTCTTAATAAGCAAGACTTTATTTTACTGGGAGCTTCTTTCCAAGCAAATGGCTTGATTGTTCATTACAGTACCCTCCCCAACGTCCCATCAGCCCTTCAGTGGAAAGCATCAATGGATAGTCTGCAGCCTAAGATTCTTTGAATCCCTCACTTCAAAATCCTCCGTTGCTGTTTCTAACAATCCTAGACTGTTGCAGTGTAATCTTTACCAACCCTAATCAAGTCTCCACAGTGAAAGATCTTCCTTAAACCAAACTTTCAATTCTCAATCAATTCTGACATTGTTTCCCCCTGACAAGCCCCAACCTTGAAAATGTCAAACCTCTGCGGAAGCGGTTCTTGTCTTTACCATGGTGAACAGTAAATTCAGCTTTATCTTATCAGCAGGCTGTGCAGGTTTTATTGAGGGAGCCAACATTCTACAGAGGGGATGAGATGTTGAACCGGTTATTCCCAGACATAAATTACATACTTATACCTGTTGCCTGCATTCATGACTTTCTCGTTCATCCCGTGTTCCTACAGGCTTATCAATTAGACATTTCCACTCATTCATGAATAGTTTTTGTCCCATGGTCTATCCCCTTGGCTTCCTACCCTCATGGGTGGAAAGATTACTGGGCTGTATAGCTCACCCTGTTGAAGAGATGAATTGTTCTCTCCATTTCTGCTGCTGATTGGTGGGTATACAAGCCCTGGTAGGGCTTTTTCACCCCAATACTGGCTGGGTAAATTGACCCCGCTCAGGGGGAGGTAATAGGAAGCTTCGTTTCATCTTCGGGTCCAAACGGTGCCTTCTAATCCAGCTTTGCCAACAATAAAGCTGAGATTTTGATCCCTGCCTAACGCCTATATCTGTTTCTTAATTGTTTAGAATCTACAGAAGGGAGAGATGTGATCGGTAGTCTTGTTATTTTTTCTCACAGCAGATCCAGCGTGCCTGCAACACTTATTCTCTCTAAGTTAGCCCACCTTGCGCCCCCAAATGGATGGCACAGACAAGCTGTAACTGTCAAAAGACGTGCAGATGTTAAGTCACTTCCAGCTGGAATGGTCAGAAAAAACTTCATGACATTTGAGTTAACTCTAAAGGAACAGTTCCTTTATGTTGGTAGAAAAGTATAAAAGTATTCAGAATTGGCAGTTTAGGAGGGGCCTGATGGGAGTGACAGTGAGTCTCTGGAGGAGCCCAGGAATGTTCAGCCCCAAGAAAGAGTCATGTCTCACACTGTGGAAAGTTTTTCTTTGGATGTGGTGGGAGTTAAGGGAGGAAGAGTGGGTGGGAACTAGATTTAGCTGGTGTCAGCATTTTTATAATGAAAGGCATAATTTTGAAAGGATAACATATTGATTAATAAAATTGTAAATAATTTCTCAAACCTGCAACTAGGAGGCAATTTAAAAACAACAATTTCTGGCATCTTAGATTACTTTGTTTGTTTTCTCTGGTTGCTCACCAAAGGTAGGACACATGCACACACCTCCTCCCACAACACACCAATGGACTTATAATTCTCTTAGAAGTACTCAGACCTTTCCATCTGATGCCCACCCAATGGCTTTTGTACCCAGTAAAGCTGATTTACTGCTGTCTCCAGCAGAAATTTGAGAAGAGGTGAAAATAACGCAGTAATTATACTGTGAAACCAAACACCATTGCTATCAAATTTAGCGTCTCATTGTTGTGAATCATGGTCACATCAACAAAATGAATCAAAAGGATAAGATTATAAAATACTATTAAGGGATTAACACTTCAACATTTCACAAATTAGCCACAGTCTTTATTTCCTTAGCATGCCATCAACTTGCTTATTTTCTATAAACATTGTATCACAAGGTATCTATTTTTTAATCTTTTGAGGTAAATCATTGATATGCTAAATTTACAGTTTGCTAGGGCCTATTTGCTTGAGAAAGTGTTTTCTGATAGGGAAAGGGCTGAGACTCCTGTTAAAAGATAATTTTCAGAGAAAGGTAAAATCCTGACTCTCCTACAGACATAAAAATTAACATATGTTAAAAATTTTATTTTACTCGTATATGAGAGAACCAGGCAGATCTTATATTCAATTCAAAGAAAAAGTCAAAAAGCACAAATTTATTTATGGAGTAAAGAATTGAATTGCAAATGGAGGTAAATCTGGTTTTCTACAGAAGGGAGAGAAGTCAATAGAAACACTACCGGAGGAGGCAGAGTTTGCATGTCTACTAATTTACAGAGTCACAAAATTGCTCAAAGCAATGAAAGGCTAGCATCTGATAACCTGAAAGGATGCGCTATATGCAGACAATGTACAGTTTTCTATTGAAATGCAATTACTCCTTTTGGGGAGAATGTGGGTCTCCCTGACTAAGGACTCAACATAGGGGAAGTGAGGGAAGTCCCTGAACTAAAATTATTATGAAGGTAGAACAAGATAGGGCCAGTGGGAAAGGTGGCTCTACATCTATGAGGTGGTGGGTTCTAGCCCAGCCTCCTAGGACAAGTTTGTACCCCGTGTGGTAGCTATGTGAGTGCTGGATATTTTCCATTTGCCTCTTCGGATGCACTTGTCCCCCTTCCCTGCTTTGGGATGCTGACCTGTCTGGATTACATCATTGGGCTCCCCTGCCCCTTGTTTCCGATTGGGTTTGCCGATGGGACACACCAGTAGGATAATGAAGGGTAAAGTGGGGTATCTCCCTACCCCCAGATCCCTCCCTGTGGAGTTGCTGTGGGCTGGTTGGATTCTTCAACCAAAGATCACAGCTCTTGTCAAGTACCCTGTCACAGAGTTCTGTCCCTGGTTTTCCATATCCTCTCCCTTCCCCAGCCATTCAGGTCTAGGGGTGGTACCAGCTCGCCACTGTTACTAGCTCTAGAGTATTGTTATTACCCCTTAAATTTCCCTGCATCATGCCCATACTTTTGAAAATAGTCTCTTTTAAACAATAACTATCTGTTTTAAAATATCTGTTGGGACCTTGAAAAATAAGGTGAATAAATTTAAGCGTGCAAAACTAGAAGCACAGGCCAATTTGGGCAAGGATTAAGCATGACTGATTATAGCGCTGACTAGGGTAGGGGCGGGAGGATGTCAAGGAAAGAACCATCTAGAAGATCCAGTGAGACCTGGAAGGGATGTCAGCTAATGACAGTGGCAGTGACTAGAACACAAGGTGGAGGCTTTCGTTAGATGCCCTGGGTGTCATATTCATCAACATGTTTTACAGTTTGGCAGATTTGTAGCTGTTTCTAAAGCAACTTGTTTCTTATGGCAGGTGTCCTATCCTCCAGTATCAAGATGGCACACCCGGAGTTCCAGTGCCTCCAAAAAGGTGGTAGAACAACTGAATTAACCCTTTAGTTATGAGTAAGCATTCTAGACAGTTTTAAGACTCATGATGGGAGATACGTCCCTGGAGAAGAGAAGAGGCCATTTTCTTGTAAATAAGTGAGATGAAGGATTGAGCTATTTTACTGATATTTTATTGTGTGTAATTATCTTTAACTATAATGCTTCAGTATAGGTTGTGATATATATGTACATGTAGATTAATTTATACCTAAGGGAAATTAACTAATATTTGAAGATACCCTCATCAGAAATCCAAATCTCACAATAGGTGATCGCTATTTGAGTCTGCACAACAGGGCTCACTATGTAGCATAAGGGATATTAGAAATAATTTTTCATGGATTAGAGGAATGGTTTTTGAGACACGTGGTTGGCAAAAATGTATGGGCACCTAGTCATTGCATGAGTGGGTCAAAATGTGGTGAGCTTAGCTGCTTAGCTGCTTAACTTCAGAATAGTTCCCTAGATACAGCATTTTCCCATCCTCACTTCTGACCCTCCCCCACACTGAATATAGAGAATTCACTCTTCTACAAGTTTAGAAGACCAGTTGATCCTACTATAATAATACTATTACTTCAGAGTGAAACTTTCATTCAAAATACTTGTGGGAATGAAAAAAGGACAAAAAAGTACAGACTTCACTGAGCATACAATGACAACTGTGTATCAGTCAGGATAGTTAGTTTATGCTGCAGTAACAAATAACCCATGGAATCTCAGTAGCTTAAAGCAACAAAGTGTTATTTCTTACTCACTCTATATGTCCATTGAGAGTCTGCTCTGCATTGTTATCCCTCTGAGACACTGTCTGACAGAGCGGCCACTAGCTGGGACACTGTTCATTGTCTTCAAGGAAGGAAAAAGGGAGCTCCCTCTGGAGGGTCTTGTTTTGGCAATGCAATGCTCCCTTGTGACCAGAAGGCAGATAGTTGGAAATATTTACATAATTGTGCTATGACTACCACAAGTTGCATGCCCTTGTTTGTTGTTGTTGTTACTACTTGTTAACACATGTTCGTATGAGTGGCAGAATTTAGCCTAAGACTTACTTTCACTTTAAACTCCTACCTGGCAGAGAGGTTAGGGGAGAGCAAACAAAAAGTCCTCACCCATCTTTAATATGTGAAAGCTATTGGTATTTACCCATGAAGTATTGAATAGTTGTTGAATGGACAAATTGGCTTAGATCAGTTGGAATCAAGTGGGATACTAAAAGAAGAGGTGACTTCCAAGTGGTTATAGTATTTCAGCTCATGTCATCTGTAGCTCTAATGCTTGTTGATGATGGGGTACTGGAGCACAAAGGTAATACTCTGAAGATAATCTAGTAGATTCCTCAGAAAATTCTGTATTTTTTTCCTTCTTTCTTTTTTTCCTTTCTTCCTTCCTTCTTCTCTCCCTCCCTCCCCTCTTTCTTTCCTTCCTTCCTTCCCTCCTTTTCTCCTTTCTTTCTTTCATACTGTTTGTGCTTAGTAAATATTTAAACATCTTGATGATTATTTTATGGGACTCCATTGTCCCCCCATGGCAAACAGTGAAATTCTGATTTTCTCTCACTTGGCTGTACAAGCAGGTGGGCTCTTAAATAATCTCCTTGACTGTTAAGTGTTCTGAAGCCCTATTTTGAAGTTCCTCCCTTTAGTCCCTAAAGTCATAGAGTACTCAGAAAAACATCTAAATGAGAGTTAATTTCCAGCAAGCAATATCCCTGCATTCACTGCCAATTAACTCTAGCCTGGAGCTAAGCATATGATTTGGGGATAAAACTTTTTCTGCAACACAATACACAAAAAGCAATTATAGTGTTTTTTCTTAAAACAGTTAAATGGCAGAGGAAATAGAACTGTTAGCAATTATCACGCTTTGCCCAACTTCCTCCATAATTTAATAGGCATAAGATCCTTTTAAACCTCAAATTATTCAACAATTTAGCTAGTTTGTAGCTTAGATAAATCATCTTACATTTTTCTAGGTAAACCAATTAGTTCAAATAGTGAAGTTAAAATACACCACATCTAGAGAGAGAT
The DNA here is from genome assembly GCF_037783145.1 of Equus przewalskii. Classification (NCBI taxonomy): domain Eukaryota; kingdom Metazoa; phylum Chordata; class Mammalia; order Perissodactyla; family Equidae; genus Equus; species Equus przewalskii. The sequence continues at coordinate 58,847,997 of NC_091845.1, read as the reverse complement.
TTTCTCAGAAATCTTTTAATTACATCTTGAGTTTTCTGAATATAAAATAATCATATTCAAAATTCAAAACAGCCAGCCTTAGCTGTATCATGACTGAGTATAAGGTCTTGTTGAATGATAGCAATCCATTAGCAAAAAGGACTAGAGACTGATGTGTTTACCTTGGTCTTAATTTAAAAAGAAAACTGCTTGAGAAGTGGAAGTGACATAATTTCTACAGTTTGTATGTTAACAACAATCCATTTTAAAATTTTTCTTCTTGGATCTCAAAAGCAAACATTTGCCCATTTAAAAATTGAATAACATCCAAAATATTGCTGATATAAGTGCAATATTTTTCACTGTATTTTCACAAACTAAAGGAACATCTTCCTAACCATATCATAAAAGCATGTTCTAAACTTTTACTTTTGATTAAGTTGACTCCATTAAGAATACATTCAATTTGCTTTTCTTCTGACCTTAAAATAGATAGAAATTCTGAGTGAGAGATGAGAATGGAAATAGAGTGGTCATAAGTGTGTAGGGAGAGAGTGATTCTAGGTTGAATGGAGTCAGGTCAACCTGGGGATCCTGTTAACTTTATCAATTAGCAAACCACCCAGTCAGGCCTCTCAAGGCCAGGGATTCCTGAACACGTGACCAACGTTTTTTTAGCTTCCCTTGAACGTTTCCTTTGGTTTTCTCAGGAGCGCCAAGCTCCTGGTATTTTTTGTGAGCTCTATTATTCCTCCCTTTAATAAAGCACATCTATCCCTTGTTTCCTTCTATGTTCCACAAGATGGCAACGATTCGAAGAGATTTTGTGTAAACCATTAGAAAGCTGATGTGTTACCCTTTATGGTGGCATAATGCCTCAAACCAGTGAAAATACTCGAGGTCCTACAAAAGCCTCAACAAGTCGGGTTCACTGACACTCACTTTTATGAAACCATGAATTTGAAACTCTCTAGCACTATGCCTGGCATACGGGGGGACACTCAATACTGTAAATTAAAAAAACTTTTAAAAGTAAATACATCTGGTAAGATGGATCCTTCTATTTCTGTATATATAGTATAGAAATGACTATCTAGACACAGAAAGAAAAAGTCATTTCATTTCCACCTGTAGTGATAATATGCTTTTAGATAATATTCATGATTAGGCCATCAGGAGAATATTGGGAAACATCTTGTTTACTGTCGGGGTGGGGGAAATCCCCTGTCTTCCCTTCTTGTGTTCTTATGGCTGGACTAATAATAAAATTGGCACAAAACTAGATTAACGGGAGAAAAAACCAGTTTAATGTGTACGTATTGGAGATCATAAAGAAATGATGCTCAGTGAGTGAACAAAGCAGCCAGTATCTTTTACACGAAGAAACATAAATTTGTGAGAGAGGACAGGACAAAGAAACTTAGATTTGAGGACCAACGTTAGTGAGGAATTTAAGTAGAGTTTAGTCTTGAGGGAGTAAATGAGCAAGACTTGTTTCTGCAGGCTTCTGGGCCCTGCACCCTCTGGCTCTGGTGATAAGGATGCAGGGAGAGCCCTTTCACATGGGAGATTTATTCCTTGCTTTCAGGGGAACAGGGACAGGAGGGTCAGAAAGCCCTTTTTGCTTCTCCAGTAACTTTAATTCAAAATAATCAATATGCTATTATGGGATATTCTGGGGTGGCTTTCCCGTAGCCCCACCATTACCAAAGGTGCTTATTAAGAGCGCAGATTCTGGAACCCTATCTCGAACCTAGTGGATGAGACTCTCAGGCCAGCATGGCCTAGGAATCTGCATTATACCATGATTCTTATGTATTCTAAAATTTAAGGCCTGCTACTGATCAGTGACATGAGACCTTTGCACCAGTGGTTAAACTTGGTTTGGTTAACTAGGTTGCCTTTAGTAGTGGGTACAATCAAATGAAAAAAAAAATGTGAAGAATGTGAAAAATTTCAGAGATTATAGTATGATTTTATTAGTGTCTTTTTAATTACTCTTATCTTTTTTTCAGCATCAAACTCTAATAACTACAGTTTAATTTCTTTTAAAATACCTTCTGGTTTTCAGGGATTTCTATGAAGAAGAAGGTAACAGCGATAAAGAGCAGGTCAAGGACAGTGAGGATTTGCACTTTTCTGTCTTTCCTCCATTTCCTTGTCTCTTGAGCACATCATTAAATACAAAATGAGTATTTGTCATAATGGATACATACATATAAATATATAGGTATTTTAAAAACCGTTTTAGTTTAGGCTTTTGTCATGCCATAAACTGAATGTGTAAACTTCACAACTGTCAGGCAGGTCGTCATTCAAAATAGGGACTGAACTGGATCCCTATTTTCAAACTATGGTCCCTTGAATGGATGTCCTTGATGGCTGACCAACGTGATGGGGTTCAGGAAACACTACCCAAAATATGGCACTTTGGAATATTGAATATTTTAAGCTGAAGGAGTTGGAGAAAATGGTAGAAGCAGGAAGGTTACTCTGACCTCGCACCCCAGCTTTCCCCTGAAGTAGGTCATAAGATTCTCATGTGACAGGTGCCCTCCACATACCCGGGGGAAAGGAGCATCCTTATCTCTGAAGACAAAGGGATGCTGGGAAGAATCCTAACAAACAGACCTTGTGCCCCAGTTCACTACACCTGCCTCATAGTCCTTGAGCTATCATATTTCTCCACCACTGTCCACTCCTCATCCAACTTAACATAAAAATCCTCCCGTTTAGCTGTTTCTTCAGATCTTTATTTCCTTATGAAGGCTCCTGTGTCAAGTAAAATTTAACATTAAATAAATTTGCATGCTTTTCTCCTGTTAACCTGTCTCTGTCAGTTTTGTTTTCAGACCCAGGCAGGAACCGTAAGAGGGTCCAGGGAAAGATTTTCCTCTCCTACACACGAATAAGTGGAAAACCAGGCTCCCATTCTTTCCTTAAGCAAAGTAGGCTCACTTTTATGTTTGCTATGCTGAGGGGCCACAAAAAGTAGGTTTTGAACAAAAAACCCAGTGTACTATATGGACCCCAGGTCAGAGTCCAGTGTGGATTCAAGTTTAGAGACGTATTTCTAGGTTTTCTTAAGTGCCTAAAAAGATTCAGGAGTCTGCCCCAAGCTAACAGAGGGGAGACTTCTTTTCGTTTCTTTTGTTTCAGGGTTGTGTAAGTTCCATTGGAGTGGAGGGTGGAATTTCACTCTGTGCAACAAAGTTAGTAGGGAAAGAGGGTTCCTATTTCATAAGTTACTCTGATGGGGGCATTTATCCACTGAGAAAGCCAGACTTATCCATTTAGAAAGCATTGAAGTTACTCGCTCTATACATGTGCATTCTTGGCCAAGTTAGTAATTCATCCTCTGTCTCAGGTTGTTAATTTAAAAAACAGGGTATTAAGATCTATCCTTACCATTTTCACAGTGGACGTGGTAACAGCAATTGATCATCATAAGCCAACAATCACTTCATGCCCAAGAGATAGGCACGTAAGCACTAGGTGAGTATTATGATTAGATTGTGATAATAATGAAGCATCAAACCAACTATCTGTCAAAAGGAAATTTAGAAAACTCAGCAAAATTTTCATGTGACTAAGTTAGATGTGAATCTCTAAAGGCACCCTTGTCTAGACCCAGGTCCACTTCACGGGATTCAGTGTAATCTTATCTCCTCAACTACTGTGCTCTTGTCCTGCACCCCATCCCAGCTACCCAGCTTCATGGGCATACCATAGATGTTGATATTGACTACAACTGCAAGTCCTTATAATCTTAATTTCAGGCATCCCATACTCAACAATTCTTCAACCCTATCAGGACCGTCAGTGCAAGAATGCTAAGGTAGTTTCACTGCCCCTCAGCTCTACCATGTCTGTAGTTTCTTTGTTTAGATCCTACTTTCCATCATGATAATCACTCTGCCGCATTCATTCTTAACGCTTTCGTTCCTCTCTCCAGTTGTATCTTTAGCAAAACTGCAACTCTAGTAAATCTCCTCTCTCTCTCCACTCAAGCAACTGAGAAAAATATAATGATGATGACTAAGACTACTCTAAGTATATAACCTCACAGCTCTATTTGGCTTGGCACACCAAAGGCATTGCCCTTTCGACACTCTCTCATATGACTATTTCACCTCATGCACGGTTGGGCTTAGATCCAGCTGCCCACTGATGGATCTTCTTGCATAAAGCACAAAAAGGTCATTCATGGCTTCTTTGACAGTCACACAAAGTCGTCAGGGACCCAAGAAACTCCTTTCTTTCTGCTCTGCCATGTTTTGTGCTCATCTTTCATCCTCAAGGTGACAAGATGGCTGCTGGAATGTCAGTCATTACATCTGAGTTTCAAAGTGCAGAAAGGAGGATGGTGAGAAACAAATGAAGCACCTCTAAGCTGAGGCACTTTCCTTGAAGGAGTCTTCCTGGTAGTCTCATGCAACATTTCTTCACACTTTTCTCATTTCTCAGAATTTAGTCAACTGGTCACAAATACCTGCTAGGAAGTTTGGAAAATACAGTCTTTCTTCTGGGTAATAAAAGGCCCAGCTACATGTAGTAGTCTCATCCTAGAGAAGAGGGAGAGAATGGATATTAGGCAAATCATTTTTGCCACCAACGTTTCTTCTGTCCTCAGATTTCAACATCTCCTCCCCACCTCTCTGCCTACCACTAAGACCTTACTTATTTCGCTGAGAAACTAGAAGCAGTCGGAAGAGAACATTCGTATACTTCCACCAGCAAATTTACCAACTCACCTACTTTCAACTCTACTTGCTCATTCAGCTATTGTTCCATTCCTCTGCTCTCCTTGAGAGCAAACTCTTCAAAAACTTGTCTATTGCCTTTTCTACTCCTTTGCCTCCCACGCTGGCCAGAATCCAGTCCAATCAAGCTCTGGCCTCGAAAATTGTGCTGTCAAGGTTACCAATGACCTCCATGTTGTCCAATCCAATGGTTCTTATCTTACTTGACATGGTTCATCACTCTCTCCTCCTTGAAACTCTTTCATCTCTTGGCAGTCAGTACACCACAATCTGTTGGTTCTTTGCCCACTTCTCTGATCCCCATTCCCTTTATGATCTTAACGTCTTCACTTGAATGTCTAAGAGACATCTCAAATTTAACACGTCCCAAAGTAAAACTCCTTATCTGAATTTCCTTATCTTTCAGTCTTCCCCTATCAGTTGGTGGCAACTCTATCATTACTGTTGCTCAGGCCAAAAACCTCGAAGTCATCATTGTCCTTTATCTTTGTTTATGTCCCACATCCTATCGGAAAATCTTGTTGGCACCACCTTCAAAACATATCTATAGCTTGACCACTTCTCACTACTTCTACTGTAAAAGCCTGCGGCAAGGCCCATCATTTCTCACTTGGACCAGTGTAATTGGACACTATGTTCTTGCTCTGTCTCTAGAATTTTCTTCTCAACATTGCAGCCAAAGTAACCCCTTAAAAAATAAGTTATATCTCACCACTCATCTGCTAAAAATTCCTTAATAAATTCCCATTTTAGGATAAAACCCAAACTTCTTGGCCTCTTAGCAAAACCTATAAGATCCTGCATGATCTGCCCCTGCTACCCGCTAACCTCATCTCCTGCTATCTCCCTATACTTCACTGTCCTCCGATCATACCTACTGGTTATTTGTTAAACATGCCAAGTACATTTTCACCTCAGGGCCTGTGTACTTGGCACATCTGCTTTCTGGAATGTTCTATGTTCAGTTACACATAAGAGATGCTCACTTTATTCAGGTATCTGTTCAACTGTCACTTTCTTAGAGAGCTTGTCCCTATCACCCTATGTAAAATAGCACATTTTTTACCTTTTCTGTCACCTTCTCCGGCCTTGCTTTTTGTGTGTGTGTGTGAGGAAGATTGGCCCTGAGCTAACGTCTATTGCCCATCTTCCTCTTTTTGCTTGAGGCAGATTGTCGCTGAGCTAACATCTGTGCCAATATTCCTCTGTTTTATGTGGGATGCCGCTGTCGCATGGCTAGATGAGTGGTGTGTAGGTCCATCCCCAGGATCTGGACCTATGAACCTCAGGCCGCCAAAGCAGAGCATGCAAACTGAACCACTGTGCCACGGGGCCGGCCCCTCTCCTGCTTTGCTTTTTGGATGACCCTTAGCATCATGTGGCACATTTATTTATTTATTTGTTTGTTTATTGTCTGACTTCCTCCATTAGAAGGTAAATTTTAGTAGAGCAGGGATCTTATCTTTTTCTTTCACCTCTATATTTCCAGCATGTAGAACAGTGCCTGGCATACCCTAGGTATTCAACAAATATGTATTAAACAAATGACTTCCTTTGGAGACCAACTTGTGTATCCAGAGCTGTGTGGGATACCTCCCAAATTCCTTGTGAGATGAGATACAGACTGGATGTAAATGTTTGACCATGTTAGTTCCTTTAGGGCTGCTGCCCAAAGCCTGCTCATACTCTTAGGTGGATTTTCTGGCTGCACCATAGTCAAGACTCAGGATAAGGATAAAGGAACAGACGTGAGAGTAAAACATTCTGGCTCACAGTCACACAACTGGAAGCCCTTTGGAATCCCTGTGCTCTCCTCAGAAATTTTTTGGAATAGAAAAGAGGACACATACAAATTGAGAATAGACTGTTTAAGTAGACCTGGTACTTCTGGCTTCATATTTATTTTTTATTCTTTGGCTACAATACTCTGAACATTCTTCTCATTTTTGTGGGAATCCATCATGCTGTTGATCTTGTTGAGTGCAGAGTATTATCTCACATCAGGGAAGCCGAAAAGTTCCAATATTTTCTCTACTTGGGGAGGCTGAAGAGTAGGCGTGTGACTCAGGCTTGGACAATCTAACGTTCCTCTGTGACTTTAAATCTCTGTTGAATAGCACAAAGACGACCGGCATCAACATTCAATAATTCAATGTTAACTGTCAGAGGTGACAGTGCCCGGTGATACAGAGGCAGTGACATCTATGGGTGGGCAGTTGCACTGTCTTACAGTGGCGGTGGCCTAACCTCTGCAGCTATCTTTCTTCTGTTCCATTTTGCAGGCCTGGTCTTCCAAATTTATGTTGATTCTGTCGTCTTTTCATGTTCTTCCAATAAATTATCTTTTGATTAAGACAACCAGAGTCAATTTCTGTTGCTTGTGTTCAAGAACTCTAACTGGTATGAATGGCTAAAATAAAACCAAAACCACGACCAGAACCAAAACCAAACTTCATGTGGAAACAACATGATAACTTTTATATTAACTTTCCATCCTATGAAAATGGAAAGTATGAATGGAACAATTTTGGTATAGTGCCTCATATCTTAATAGAAGTGATGGCTAATTTTATGTGTCTAGTTGACTACGCTACTGTACCCAGATAGTTGGTCAAACATTATTCTAGAAGTTTCTAGGAAGTATTTTTAAAGATAAGATTAATATTTATTTATTTATTTCATATTTAATTTTTTAACTTTTAAATTTTTTTAAATTGAAGTAACCTTGGATTACAACAATATATAGCTTTCAGATGTACATCGTGATATATTTTACATTCTCTGTAGATTACATCATGCTCACCACCCAAAAACTAATTATAGTCCATCACCTCACGTGTGAGCCTAATCACCCCTTTTGCCCTCCCCCCCTACATGGTAACCACCAATCCAATCTCCGTTGCTATGTGTTTGTTGTTGTTTTTATCTTCTACTTATGAGTGAGATCATATGGTATTTGACTTTCTCCCTCTGACTTATTTCACTCAGCATAATACCCTCAAGGACCATCCATGTTGTCAAAAATGGCTGGATTTCATAATTTCTTATGGCTGAGTAGTATTCCATTGTGTATATATACCACATCTTCTTTATCCATTCACCCCTTGATGGGTACCTAGGCTGCTTCCAAGTCTTGGCTATTGTGAATAATGCTGCAATGAGCATAGGGGTGCATGTATCTTTACGCCTTTGCGTTTTCAAGTTCTTCGGATAAATACCCAGCAGTGGGATAGCTGGATCATATGGTAGATCTATTCTTAATTTTCTGAGGGTACTCCATACTGCCTTCTATAGTGGCTGCACCAGTTTGCACTCCCACCAGCAGCGTACAAGGGTTTCCTTCTCTCCACATCCTCTCTAACACTTGTTGTTTCCTGTCTTGTTAATTACAGTCATTCTGACCAGAGTGAGGTGATATCTCATTGTAGTTTTGATTTGCATTTCCCTGATAGCTAATGATGTTGAGCATCTTTTCATATCCCTATCGGCCATCCGTATATCTTTTTTTGAGAAATCTCTACTCAGATCGTTTGCGCATTTTTTAGTTGGTTGGTTGGTTTTTTTGTTGTTGAGATGTATGAGTTCTTTGTATATTTTGGATATTAACCCCTTATCTGATATACGGTTTGAAAATATCTTCTCCCAACTCTGAGGTTGTCTTTTCGTTTTGTTGATGCTTTCCTTTGCTGTGCAGAAGCTTTTTAGTTTGATGTGATCCCATTTGTTCATTTTTTCTTTTGTTTCCCTTGCCCAGTCAGACATAGTACTTGAAAATATGCTGCTCAGACTGATGTCAAAGAGCATACTGCCTATGTTTTCTTCTAGAAGTTTCATGGTTTCAGGTGTTACATTCAAGTTTTTAATCCATTTTGAGTTGATTTTTGTGCATGGTGTAAGGGAATGGTCTACTTTCATTCTTTTGCATGTGGCTGCCCAGTTTTCCCAAAACCGTTTGTTGAAGAGACTCTCCTTTCTCCATCATATTCTCTTGGCACGCTTGTCAAATATCAGCTGTCCATAAATGTGTGGGTCTATTTCTGGGCTCTTGATTCTGTTCTATTGGTCTGTGTGTCTGTTTTTGTGCCAATACCGTGCTATTTTGGTTACTATGGTTTGGAGTATATTTTGAAATCAGGGAGTGTGATACCTCCAGCTTTGTGATACCTCCATCACTCCAAGAGTGGTGACAGTGGGCATCCTTGTCTGGTTCCTGTTCTTAGAGGGATAGCTTTCAGTTTTTCTCCACTGAGAATGATATTTGCTGTGGGTTTGTCATATATGGTCTTTATTATGTTGAGGTATTTTCCTTTTATACCCATTTTATTTAGAGTTTTTATCATAAATGGATGCTGTATCTTGTCAAATGCTTTCTCTGCATCTATTGAGATGATCATGTGATTTTTATTCTTCATTTTGTTAATGTGGTGTATCACGTTGATAGATTTGCAGATGTTGAACCATCCCTGCATCCCCGGAATGAAACCCACTTGATCATGATGTATGATCTTTTTAATGTATTGTTGTATTCGATTTGATAGTATTTTGTTGAGGATTTTTGCATCGATGTTCATCAGTGATATTGGCCTGTAATTTTCTTTTTTTGTTTTGTCCTTGTCTGGTTTTGCTATCAGGATAATCTTGGCTTCGTAGGATAGGTTAGGAAGCCTCTCCTCCTCTTCAATTTTTTGGAAGAGTTTGAGAAGGATAGGTATTAAGTCTTCTTTGAATGTTTGGTAGAATTCACCAGGGAAGTCATCTGGTCCTGGACTTTTATTTTTTGGGAGGTTTTCGATTGCTGTTTCAATCTCCTTAATATTTAAATCAGTAGACTTTGAGTAAAGCAGATTACCTTCCACAGTGTGATTGGGTCTCATCCAGGTCGGTTGAAGGTCTTAAGAAGAAGGTTGACCTCCTTGATGAGGAGGAAATTCTGCCAGCAGACTGCCTTTGAGCTTGAACTGCAATTCTCTCCTGGGCTCCAGGCTGCCAGCTTACCCTGTCGAATTTGGAATTGCCAGCTTCCACAATCACGTGAGCCAATTTCTTAAAATAAATCTCTCTTTTTCTCTCTGCAATGCTCTATTGGTTCTGTTTCCCTGGACAATCCTGATTAAGACAATAGTCAAACATACTGTACTGTGATGGGCACAGGTCTCTGTTCTGGGTGCTAAATAGCTCTAGTGGTACTTATTCCTTGGTGCAATTATGCATTCCCACCACCTTGTTGGATCTAGATAAAGATTCTTTTGGGAGTAGGAGGTCCTAATACAACAGAGAGAGGACCCATTTCCTGCCTGATGACACTTCCCAGAGGGTCTAAAGAAGGCCTTCTTAGCATCTTGTCAGGGAATGTCAACTTATATGTAGCCACCAGTGATGTCTCCTAGACCTGCCCTTTCAAAGCTGCAAGGTGAGAGCTACATTCAGGGACAACAGCCTCATAAGCCAAGGATTTCCCTCTGGGGACACTGTTGCCTGGTGTGAAGAGGTTCAGAGTGGTTCCACATTGGAAGAGATCTGGTCAATCCAAACAATTCTTGCAGAGTCATTGGATCTTCCTGGCTAGTATTAGAAATAGACTAGCGAGGAGATAATGAATTAATATTCATTAATGGTACTTGAGACAAGAAAAATGGGCCAGTCTACTTCCTTGCTTCAAACCTGTCTTATGCTATAGGAATTAGAGGTTTAAAGGGAAGAGATCAGTGAAGAGCAAGAGAGGAGTGATGATCTACAAGGGGAGATGGTGTCTGGTGGAGGAGGTGATAGGAGGGCTTATTTCTGAGGACACATGAGACCACTCTTAGGGACTGTGAATGTATGAGGACTGGACGGTGCTCTGGGTGCCTTGTGCAGGTGGGAGTAAGCCAATGCAATTTGGCTTATTTCTATTATAATCTAATTGTGTAGATTTACTGTGAGGATCAAACAAATTAGATGATGTATATGACGATGCCAGACGAACCATAGAAAATGATGCAAATGTAGTTTAATAAGGGGTGTGTGGGCACACAGGAGCAAAATATTGAGAGCAAAGTTGGCATACCATGTCTCCACTCCAAAATAATCCTCTGCCCAGTTTCTCTGATTTCAACTACTAAAAAGTAAAACCTAGGAGAAAGAAAGAAGGAATAGCAAACTTTATCAGCTCTCATCTATAGTATTACAACAGTTCCCTTCCCTCCATAGTTCCTGGAGTCATCCTTCTAAAGCAAATCTGCTGATAGCATTTTCCACCTGTGGTAGCCATGGAGCTATGCCACCTAGATCCTCCTTCAGGGAAGAACCTAATCCTCTGCAGCAGGGAGTGTGTCAGTAGACAGTCTGAGCACTCAGCTCACCAGGATCTGCCTCAGCAGAGCGGCACTTCCCTCTGCTTCCTTCCAACCTACCCAGGTCACACCCTTCACTTGGAGGCCTACATCCAATGCTGAGTGAAGTGGAGAGATAAAGGCCTGGCAATTTCTGCTCGAGGCAGGACAACTCTGAAGGACTATTCTTGCTCTAGAGCTTCCCACTTGGTTGGCCAAGGCTTTTCTGGGCCTGCATCTTAGGTTAACTTCTCCCTCTATCTATTCTTGCTTCCTCTCTCTCCCTTCGCTTCACAAGTATTGATCCTTCGTAAACATCTTACACCCCAAACTCTGTCTCAGTACCTGCTTCCAGAGAACACAACCTGCAACATCATCCTTAGTCCTTTAAAGGGCTGCCCATCACCCCCATAGAGCTTCTCAATAGGAGCACCTGGTAGTGTGTGAGCCCAAATAGTGTCTGGCACATGGTAGAGGCTCAGTAGATACTTGTCGCTGTTGGTATGTGAAGCCCCAGGATGACTAGCAGAAAACCATTCTCTCCCCAGCCCCTCCGCCCTGACAATTCCTGGAACATTCATTTCTCAATGGAAATTAAAACATTAAAAAATGTTAAAACAAACATGGATAACTTGTAAACTAGAGTATAAATTAGCATTTTAAAGTTACAATAGATTTCAAAAAAATTTGGCCCAAGCAGGAAGTTGCTTTAATCTCCAGCCTTAAATTCTGGCGAAAGTATGTTGATTCTTTCGTGCTGTTAGGATGCTCATTAATAGTCTGAGAAGTTCTGATCTTCTGTATCCTGACATACACAGTGTAGCATAAAGCTTTCTTCACAATCTACTGCCACCATCTTTGCAGCCAAAGCTCCTGCCTACCTGGACCACCTGCATGCTTCACTCTAGCCGTGTGGAACCACTGTAGATCCCAAATACCCTTGGAGTGGCCATGTGTTTTGTGTATGCTCTAGATTTACCCACTCATTTTTGGTCTGGTTTTTGCATCTTTATTTTTGTTTAGGATCCATGCCTTCTCCATTCTCTGTCCATTTGGTTTGAATGAAGAAGCCTCTACTTTTGGCTCCAGGAGTGGACTGGTAACCTAAGTCTGGCCAATCAGATCGTCACATCCTCTTGACCCTAGTAACAGAGGATTGTGTGATTCAGTTGGACACATGAGTACCAATTTCAGGGATTTTGTAGAACTCCCAGGAAGGAAGCAACATTTCCTTCTGCTGGGGTTATTGAGAAGCTAATATGTGAGCCTAGACCTGCTGCCAGTCATCCTGAGCCATGAAGGGGAAGGCTGCCTAAGCGCTGAGTCTACAGAGAGGAAAGTGGAGCTGAGAGATGAGGAGATGCTAGTCTGATATTAATCTGTTGAGTGCCTAGATCTACATACATACCCCTGGATATTTTACCCATGTAAGACAACACATTTCTGTAGGTTTTTTTTTCTTTTAACCAGTTGAATTGGACTCTATGAGTTTTTACATGTACATACGCCTTGAATGACAACTTACCCCACCCCATCACCCTGGTCCTGATGAACATCTTTATTTAAGAATGAGAAGAAAAATCACGTCCCATGGGAAACTTAATCCCTTGGGCAGAGGCTGAATTATTGCATGCTATAGATGCTTTGGTCTCTCACAGCATCTAGTCTATATAGCTTCATTGGAACATGTTTTACTTGGTCTTCATCTGTTTACATCTTCCACCGTTGGACAGTGATCCTACCTCCACCCCACCCCCAGTTCAGAGACTGTGTGTTCTTCACTTCCTTATCCCCAGTGTATCATAGAGCACCTGGTACAGAGTAGGTCCTTATTACATTTGAATAAATGAATGCAAGTAGAGATAAGAGGTGATCTATTATTGAAGGGTGATAACTCAAAAACACTGGATAGGGATATTTTTGACTATAAATGGAGCTCTATATGTTTTCCCTTTACAGGAAGTTTTATGTCTTGGAAAGTATTAGAAATATGATGGTACAAAATATAATTTCCAACTGGAATAGTCGGTGTCAAGAAGAATGTCTTATGATCACATGAAGAGTACAGTATGGTGTCCCCATTACGGTACTTTCTGGAGTGCAATTTCAGATCCTTGTTTTGTAATGATTAAGAAATAAATTTTGTCACACCTTTTTTTGGTGAAAGGTAATTGATTCTTAGCAACGATATTAGAAGCTTCTTTATCCCAGAAGGGTTTGAGGTAGACCAGAAGATCCAAATCTGCCTTCTTCAAGTGACGCTTGAAGTTTTCATGCACACTGTGGGAAAACAACTGTTTCTCATTAGCTTAATCTGAAATGAAAACCAGTTAGCCTTTTGAACATTTTAATGAGTTATTTTCTTGGTTGCTTGGGTGGAACATTTCCTGTAGTTGAGCAAATATATTAGAGACATGTACAAATCTGTCAAACTTGATGTGTTGACGTTACTCAGAACTTTGTTATTAATAATTTCTTAATAAGCAACCTTTTAATCCTTCTGGTTTTATAGACTGAACCTTTCCGATATCAAAGGGTGAAGAAAGAGACACAGTGAACCCTTCTGTAAATAGAGAGAGGAAGTTGGTAGGAGGCTCTTTGGCCCTGATGTGGTTTGAAAAATACATCAAAGGGGAGCAATAGAAAAGAATAATTATAAGCAAGAAATTGAAAATTGTGGTATGGATATATTTCTTTTTTGGTGGAGATCTTACACAATTGTATCATTTGACAGCAATGGTTGGGAATAGGAACAAATAGGTTTTATTATTAAGAAGAACCAGGAATAATTTTATCTTTTAATTTTATGACAAGTAGGTGGACCTGTAGACTGTATCTAGTTTCTCTTCTTTCAGTAATGTTATTGTAATTTTACTGTTCTTTGCAAGAAAGTCACATTGTACAGGTTAATTCATCTGCTTTATTTGCAATGATTCTATGTGTCATAGTGTCATACAATGTGCCTCTCTGTCATAGGCAAAGCAAATAAAATTATGGTTGGTTGTGTTACCAAGACAGAAAATTTGCTGAGTAAGACTTGGCTACACATAGGATAAAGGATAAAAATAAATATCATTTGAAATCTTTTTTTATACACAATGACATTTCATAAAAAGTATACTTAGCTGCCTACTTTTTGAAAAAGCAAAGATCAGAGGAGTGAAATGTGGGAGAGATTCTATAATTTTTCTGGTAGTTTTCTCTGTTCTTAAGATCTCAAGATTCTTTCACATATGTACACTAATAATTTATAAAGAGGGCAGAGAAAACAGCAATTTATTATGATGACTGGATTAAGTACTCTGGCACAGAACAGAGAAAAACAAGCATTTCTACAGATGGGACCATGGCCATATAATGTTTTCTGCAACAGATTTCCGTGGAGGATTTTTCGCATGAAGGATAAGCATTCATATTGCTGGAATTGCCATGTGAGTTATACTGGGGGATATTTTTAGGAACCTGTTAATTATTTCTTGGACTTTATAGTTCTGATTTATGTATTGGAGGATAAGAAAAATATAAATTGTTCTCAGCTGTCCTCTGGAGCATTATTAGGCCAGGTGTTTGTGGTTCTGAAATAATTTGAAAATTAAAAATCTTCTTTAGCATTTCTGAGTCAGAAGGGTGTAGGGTGTATTGATTATTTAAATGAGTGTATTCTGATGAAGTCAATTCTAACTGGAAGAAGCAGACTAGAACTCTCAGTAAGATGGGATATTCTTACCGTTTTCAACTTCTCTGATCCTCAGAACGTCATGAGGAAAATGTGATAATAATAACACCAATCTCATAGTATGGCTACTATGAGAACTAAATAAAATTACGTATGTGAAGAGCATGTGGTAAATCACAAGGCACCAAGTAGTATCTATAATTATTTCTATTTCGAAACCAGTAACATTACTTCTGGCAGACACTTATGATGCACTGAGCTGCATCCTGTTGGCCCGCCCGATTTTGGTGCCGCTGAGGTGGACAATTCCTTGTGAGTTACCAGCATCCCTCAAGTGTAGGAAGTGGTGTTTCTCTACTTTGCTGCCTTAGAGGGGTTTTCTGAAGCCACAGAAGGCTGATGAGCCACATACAGACAGGACCTGGAAGGTTAATCCCTATGGGAGAAGTCCTGCCCCCAAAGCTGATGGGAGTCAGTGTATAAATGTCTGAGGCTTCTTGTCCTCTGATGAGACAAGTCTGAGGTACGGTCCACATGGTTCAGCAGAGGCTCCTCAGCAGGAGTGAGCTCTAGCTGCCCTCAGAAATAAACAGCCCACAGAAGGAAGTAACAGCCAATAAACACACAATTTCATTGTCTTTTCTCACTTCTCTTGTCTTGCTTTTCCTACTCCCTCATTTCTGCTTTCCAGGACCACCTCCCATAAAACCATCTGCACCCCAGCCCTTGTCTCAAGGTTTGCTTTCTGGAGGTATTACCCTCGTCTAACTTCCTCTAGACGTTTTAGCATAGTGCTAAAGAAAAAAACCACACCAACCTACTGCAAAAGGAGATATTTCAGTAAGCACCCTATGGGGACAATTCCTGGTAGTGGGCTTTACTACCACACAGGAGGGATTAAGAGACTGCTGTGGTGATAGTCAATGTACTCAGAACTTCTAAAGCTTCAGAGCTGTTGTTTTCAGTGTTTTCCTATCCTTTAATTATAGAAGAAAGTCCCAAATGTGGGGCGCAGGGGCTCACTGGGTTCTTTTGGAGTCACTGAGTAATCCTGGGTGAGGCACTGCTGTTGTGAAGCTCTGTGAGTGGGGTGACTAAGGGAAGGAAGAACAAAACATCAAAGGAAGGAGAGAGGCCCCAAAAGGAGGAATGATGTAGATAATTGAATCCCCAAATTTTCCTTTCCCTGTGTTGCAGTCTTCTTCCCAATCCAGCATTTGTCTTGTGGCTGTTGGGTTTAAACTCCGTGAGGCCTGGGAACTCTGTGTATTGTTCATGCTGTGTTCTCCTGCACAGCACCTGGAACATAGCAGCTGCTCCGTACGCAATTTTGGAATGAATGAATAAATTAACTGATGGGATTTTTCCCCTTAGGAGTGTGATGTGAGGGAGAGTCTTGGACCAGAAGGTGGCAGAACTGGTTCAAGCCTAGGATCTGTCATTAGCTCAGGACATAATCCTGGCAACTCAAGCGAGCATGCTGGTGTTGGGTGCCAAAGGCTCAAACAAAGGCCTTTAATTGGTCTCAGAGTTCTAAGGGACCATGTGAAGGGCCTGGGCTTTGAAGTCAGGCAGAAGTGGGTGGGATATCTAAGACATGAGAGCTTGTGAAAGTTGGCTTACTGTTCTAATCCTAAAGTTTTGAATTTGCCAAAAGGATATAATGATACCTTCGTCTCTGGGTTTTAAGATGCAAACATTCCACATTTATAAAGTTTCTGGTAAATAGTAGTCAATTTTTATTATCTCCAGCTATCTTCTTCCTTTAGTGTGTTTTTGTAAATCTCCATTTACCTGACAAAGTACCCTAGGCCGAAGGAAATAGAAAGAGGAAAAACAAGAGGACTGGACAATCCACAGCTTGGGAATAAACTCTTCAAATATCAACGAGGTATTTATAATTGTGGCTGTATATCCAAATATTAAAGACGTGCCATCAGGAAATTGGCGTGCAAGCTAGTGATTCATTTTTCAGAAAGTCTGGTAGTTTTGAACTTTGTTGAAACTCAAGGCATTTAATTTTTGGTCTTCCAGGTTTCTATTGCCTCTGGGTTTTTTGTTTTGTTTTTTTTTTTCGTGTTTTCTATCTTGGTTTTCAGGGCTATTTTCCTTCCTTCTGTCTGGACCCTTCCCTCTCCTCCTTTTGCCCCGAGGGATTTGAGCCTCCCTGGGAGTTGGTGGCACCTTGGTGAGCACTCTGGTGCATTTGCTCTTGTACTGACCTTTCCTGTGACTTCCTCTGCTCTCCAGCCCCCTCCATTAGAAGGAGCCAAGCATTCATTTGTCCATCAAGAGTTTTATTTTTGTAGCTCCTGAATCTTCCAGTTGAGTGGATGCATCTCAGGCCAGAGGCTGCCTAAATTACTTTTCCACAAACACTGCCCTCCTTCGTGGTGTGTGAACTGAAAGATTGTAAGATGTGAATGGGAGTGTCTGGAAACAGAACTCAGAGGAAAAAACTGGTGATTTCGGTAAACTAGAAGCCTAGCTTTACCTGGTTAATGTGCTTAGACTTATGAAGACTCTTTGGTGTTGGCAAGAATTCTTCTCTTCATTCCAAATTAAACTTCTCACAAAGAAACGTTTTTAGTTAGAAGGGTTACTTGTTTTTGTGTCAGACTGCAAAAATAGCTACCATTCTTCACTCCTCTCTATATCCCTTCCCTTTGCAATGGGAGACTCTCCAACTTCTCCCATAAGAGGTAAAGTCCATTTCCCTAGTCCTTAACCCTTGTGATTTTCCTAGGCAAATAGAATGTAGCAAAGTGGCTGTGTGTGAGTTAAGAGCCTGCTGCCAGAGACCCTGTGTGCTTCTATTCTTTCGCTTGGAACACTGCCAGTCATCATGGGAACAAGCCTGACAGCCAGATGGAGGATGAGAGCCTATGCAGACCGGGGTGGAGTCATCCCAGCTTCCCAAGCAAAGCCTAGACTTGGGAGAGAGCTTAGCCAAGACCAGTCAAGGCTGGCCCAGATCAGTAGAACCACCTAGATGACTGTAGACTCATGAGTCATAATAAGGGGTTGCTGTAAACCACTAAATTTTGGGTGGTTTGTTATGTAGCAAAATCTAACTGATTTTGGGTTTCAGAAACCCATCAATACTCAGTATGTTAAATTGATTGTTTAGGTTCTAGGAGACAATGACAAGCATGGATAATAATGATTAGCAGAGTAGAGATGAGAATAGAGGGCAAAATTCCAGTATGCAAGGATTTTTTTTTTTTTTAAGATTTTTATTTTTTTCCTTTTTCTCCCTAAAGCCCCCCGGTACATAGTTGTATATTCTTCATTGTGGGTCCTTCTAGTTGTGGCATGTGGGACGCTGCCTCAGCGTGGTTTGATGAGCAGCGCCATGTCCGTGCCCAGGATTCGAACCCACGAAACACTAGGCTGCCAGCAGCGGAGCGCGCAAACTTAACCACTCGGCCACGGGGCCAGCCCCTGCAAGGATGTTTTTCTCAATGTTGTCTTTACCTGATCCATTGACAGGTAAATCTTTGAGGATTCATGTTCTTTAGTGATTTTCATAGTTAAAGCTCTTGTAATGTCATCAACTACTGTTCCAGCTCAGTGGGTCTCAAACTCCAGGATTCCACTCTCCTTTTCTAGGACTTCTGTGGGTCCTGGGGTATTGTGAAATATGGACACACAGGGCAAATCAGATGAGGACTGAACTAGTCTTGGGGCACTACTGTTGGATGGCCAAGGTCTATGACAAGTTTATTGGAAATCTTCTGTTATGTCTTATATACCCCATTAATTGTATGTCAATAAATTATTGTTCAAAAAGTCATCTTTTGCTTCCAAACAACTGAAAGGCATCAGTAAAAGATGAAAATGCATAGTTTAGCTCTCGTTCACTCAGCTTTTAATCTTGTGCTTGTTGGCCCATCTGTGACACCAAAAGGTCTTTAATACCAAGTCTAAAAACGATTTAAGCAAATTTGATGTAGTAATTTCTTTCTTGAAATTTATTGTTTTACTTAGCAAATTATTTTCTCTCTACAGAAAGCGAATGCTGTAACCAAGGCTCTTTCCTATTTAAAAAATTTGAAGGAAGCTTTTTCCTTCATCGGGTGACATCATCCAGATTTTATTGGCTTTATCTGAAAAAGACAATTTCTCATCACTAGCCAGACTCAAAATACTCAGAGTAAAATTTGGTATACTCAAGCAGAAGTGGTCTCCAGATATTTGAAAATATTGTTGCATTTATATGTTTTTCCTTCAGGAAATTTTAAGACTAATATAAATTAATATTTTTTGATCTAAGGTGAGCCGCTTTCCCATTTATTAATAGGACTGCAAAATATTCCTTACTTATAAAGATATTTGAGATTCAAGAGCGATAAAAGCTAGATAGAGAAGAATACTGTTGTGAATCATGTGGTTTCAAAAAGGAAAACGTTCAAATTATCACAGAGTTGCATACTGTTTGGCTGGTCAGCTGTGCCAAGATGAGTTTGGAACTTTGCCCATCAGATTCCTTGGCTTCACTGAGCAGCGTCTCGCTTGTACTGATGCTGCAGTAAAACTCTTGGCTATTTACTTAAGACACAAATCAAAATAGAAGTGCACATTTTTGGCCTGGAGAATCAGAGAGAAAACTAGTCCTGACATATTGGTAACACTAAAACTTTACTTAGAAGTCCATGTTAATGACTCCTTCCAGATAGAGGCATTTAGACCTGTTGCCCAGTGATGATTGTATGTCAGGAGTCTGGTGCCCAGTGTGGGTAGGACCAAGAGCTCCCCTCTCCCCACCTCCTTGCTGAATGCCATCTCCTGTTGGCTTATTTCTGCCCAGTTGTGCTATGTAATATACTCATAATCAAGGAGAAGAGGATAACTCCATATAGGGTTTGCCTTTTGGAGGCTGCATTTGTACCCAGAGACAGAGAACAGCTCCTCACGGGAGATCTGACGTTTCCAGACCACAAGCAAGCAGCACCTAGCATGGAGCGCATCTCAAGTGGCCACAGGGCCATTTCTTTATAGAAGATGGTTATCCTCCATTTCCACCCTGGTCCTTTCTGATTCTGTTATCAGTCCCCAGCCACAGTTTTCCAGGTCTGACTTCAACAAATCTCCTTCTAAATCAGCCTTGAAGTCATTGGTTCTTAATTTGGGCATCTAAGGAATGATTTAGGTCTGTGAAACTTATGGAAATATAGTCAGAGCACAGTGTGGTGCATGTAAGTGTGTTTTTCTGAAGAGGAATTCCAAATCTTTCATCAGATTCTCACAGAGATGCTCTCTTCTCCTTCAAAGTTAGAGCACCATCACTTAAACTGGACGTTGTGATTAAAGAGTCTCCACTCACTATGACTCATGGCTCCTTCCCAGGGGAGCTGGCAAAAAGGAACTCACTGTGTAACAGTTTATAATTACCACCCATAACACAATTACCAAAAAAGTTCTAATCAGATGGTACTGACCTTAAGTTTAATGGAAGGGTGGACACAAAGAGAGACTCATGTGATCTGTGGCAGAGCTTTATCAGGAGGTCAGATTTTGAGTCTATAACAATCTTAGTTAATAGCTAGGAATTCACAATTGTTGTTGACAATAAATTGTAAACAAATTCTACACAATGTTTAACTAAAATTTTTTTTTATGTCTGTTAGAAATATTTTTTGACTGTGTTTACCAAATACCTACTTAATAGTGGCTTAAGTAATAAATGCATTTTATTGTTTTACGTAACATAAAGAGTGGAGGTAGGTGTTTCTAGAGTTCTGTCAGTGGCTCAATGTCAGAACTTGTTTTGGACTGAATGTTTGTGTCTCCCCAAAATTCGTATGATGAAGCCCTAACCCTCAATATGACGGTATTTGGAAATGGGGCTTTTGGGGGGAAATTAGAATTAGATGAGGTCATGAGGGTGGGGCCCTAATAATGGGATTAGTGTCCATATAAGAAGAGACATCAGAGAGCTTGTTCTTGCTCCCTCTCAGCATGTGTACAAACAATCAGTTATGTGAGTACACAGCAAGATGACGGCTGCCTTCAAGCCAAGAGAAGAGGCCTACCTTGCTGGCACATTGATCTTGGACTTTCTAGCTTCCAGAACTGTGAGAAATAAATTTCTACTAAGCTACTCAGTCTATTATTTTGCTATGGCAAAATAACAGCCCGAGCAGACTAATAGACAGCTGTAGGTTGGTATCTCTGTGATTCCCTTGTCCTTCTCCTCATGGTTGCAAAACAGCTGCTGCACCTCTAGGCATCACATCACATAAGTGACTTTAACTAAGGGCAAAAATCTGGGTGCTAGCCAGGACAGTGAAAATGATTTTTCCTCAAACCTTCTTTTTTTTATCAGGCAAGGAAAAAAATCTAAATCTTCCTAGAAAAATTTTCTTTACAGTCTCCCTGGAAAATCTTTCTTTATATCTCAAAGGCCAGAACTGGGTCCCATGACCATTTCTAGAAGCAGGGAGTCTAGGAAAGTGAGTAGTACCTTGCTTTTTCAGCCTTTGCAATGGAAAGTAGGAGATGGTTAAATGGGTCAAGAACGGTTATTGGGCCTCAATAATAGTGTCCCTGATGTGGTTGCCAAATTAAAAACATTGAGAGATTTCACATAAAAGTTTGAATTATATCATCTTTTGAAAAATGAGAAACTCTGGAAATGCTGGACATGCTTGCGTGGAAACAATAAGCCTGCTCTCAGTAGCAGCTGCTCCATTAGGATGGGGCATGTGAATTGATTTTGCCACAGGCCTCATTGTTCCCTAGTTTCTTCCCATCACTGGACTCAGTTATTTGCCATTCCTCATTGTGTTTGCCTTGTTGGTTTTATGTTATGAAGAATCTTCCATTTGTTCGTGTTACTTGGTTTACCTCTATAGGCATTTCACTTGAATTACCTTAAATGGTAAGACTAAGAAAAAAACAGCATCCCAGAGGGATTTGTTTTTTGGGCTCCAGTCTATATGTAAAGTTTTGCTTGTAAAAAAGAAAAATCTAATTTGTCAACAGATCATTTAGAGTCTTAAGGGTTGTAGATCCTGTGAAAGTAGTGCGTTTGACTGGAGGTGTCAGTTTGTCATGTGCAGCAAGAAAGGTTAAAGAGGACCGAGAAATCAATTTGCATCTATCTAGTAGATGATCAAACTTCGAGTAAAAATAACATAGCTTTTGAAACAAAATAAAACCCAGTCAAATTTCCTTTAAAAAAGAGTTAGCAAGCTTGTTCGTATGAGAACAGTAAGGGGAAATGGCGACACACAGTGATTTCAGGAGGACTGTCATGGATTCTCGTATGAAAATCTCATTAAAGAGTTGGGAAAACAGCATCGTGAAGGTGGGGAGATTTTCCTTGCACCATTCTTAGGATGTCTCCAACTGATTTTCATTTATGAATTGACTTCAGGAATCCAGAGCATCAAAACTGTGTCACTCAATACAGAATGCCATGGCAGCACCAGCGCTTTCTAACTCTTAAAGTGAAGAACATGCACGGGCTAAAAACTCACAAGGATTTATGTATCAGGCCACTGCAGACACAAGGATCTCTGCTTCTATAAAATAGTCTCTCTCTTCCTAAGGCTCCAATAATTCCCTAATTTATACACATTAAATTTTTTTGTATTATTACATCAGGTTTTATTTAATTCATTTGATTTAAAAATGCTTGTTTAAACATAATTACTCAGGGACCATCTGAACAATATATTTCAAAAATCACTAAATGGAATGGGAAATAAGCCAGCCTCCAGTGAAATATAAAATTACAGATCTTGGGGTGCCAACTAATTGAAAGAAGGCCATTTGAAGATATGAGGCTTTGGACTGGTAATTTTAAGTATACAAGAGAATAACTAATATATGTAGTCTCCAAGATGTCTTTTAGAATTCTAGGATTCTGATTTTCTTTAACGTTGCTAGAGAAAAGTAAAAATATCTCCCAAAGTTGTTTAAAATATCTCTTAACAGATACAAATAATCTGCCTTTTCTGGGGAAAGAAGAACAGTGCTGAACTATTTGTGTCTTCCATAAACTAAAAATCAGGAATTTCCAACGTTGTGCCACCTGAGGAAGTGCTGTGATTACTTAATATCAATGTTTCACATCAAATTGGAATTATGGCTGTCTCCCAAGTGATGTTGTTGCATGGAATATTTCATTTAAAAATTTGTATGCATTAAAACTCATCTCATCTTCTCAACTCAGAAAGTTTGACTCTAGCAGCTGCTCCCACACTCTCCTCCGTTATTGTCCACTAACTCCTTTTGCTCCAGAAAGATGAGTTTCTTTACTGTTTCCGGCATACCCTGGCTGTAGTTTTCCCTGTTTTATCTCACTCTATTTCTTTCCATTGTGTGAAAAGCCAATTGTTTTACATGAAACTCCTATCCAAATCAAAACAAATTTTCAAGGCCTAACTGAAGACTTACCCTCCCCAAGGAAGCTTACCTCGTCTTCGGCATCATTAATATCCCTTTTCATTGAGTTACAACACTCTCTACAGCCTTGTAGAGAACACTTTTGCTTTATTAATGGAGATCATATTCTCATCAAGGACAAGGATAGACCATTTTATTTCTTTTGTAGCCTTCGCACTGCCCATCACAGCTCTGAGGACAGACTGGGGACTCAATACGTGCCGGTGAATAATACTGCCAGGACATCTTCGAGCACAGTTCAGTGCTTTCTTTTTCCTTGTCCTGTGAAGACCAGTTCAGAGCTCTATTAGAGGAGTGGGCTATAAACACTTGTTTATAACCTGTCTCCCATATTAGACAACAAATCCTTGAAGATCCACAAGTATATTCTCTTCATCCTCAAATCTCCAGTATCTTTCCCATTGCTGAGCATGTAGTAGGCTCTTAATAATTATTTCTTGACTAAATATGTGCACAATATTTTTTCAGGTTAGCATAACCAGGATCATGGAAGACAATTCAGTTAATAAAGTGACATCTGCAGTGCTAGATGCTGGGAATGTAGAAATGTATATGAGACTGGCAATTCACATCAGGAGAGAAGTTTGCTGTATTGAAAAAGGGAGAAATTGTTAGAATAAAGAATATATTTGGAAAATTTGCCTGCTAAGAGTTTCTAGGTATGGGCGTGCAAGATTGGGAATAATCTACATGTTGTGTTTTGTTTGTAGAGATAGTGAATAAATTGGACATTCATGACTTGGACTGTAAACTTCTTAGGGATAAAGCTACGATCAACATGAAGAGATTATTGAATTTTTACCTTCCTGTAACCACAGGAGAGAGTGTAGAATTAGGGGAGTTTGGGAGCAGGTTATGTGGAGGAAAAACCTGAGACAATGAGAGAAAGGGCTGAGTAATGGATACAAAGGGATAAAAGAGAACACCTGGAGCCTCTTGCCTGTTATTTTATCTGGGATGATCTTAACCAAAGTAGATAAACCAAGTTTGGTAGAGTCTACTAGCTGTCCACCTACATCCGTTCTCTCCTTATATAGCAATTGGAATTTGTCAAGGCATTGGATGGACTACATTTCCCAACTGCCCTTGTAGTAAATGTGTCCATGGGATGCATGTGATGTGTGCCACCTCCGGGCCAGGGCTTTGAAGAAAGTGTGTGTGCCTCTTCCACACTCTCTTTTTCTTTATTACAGCTGGATGTAGATGATGATGAGGTCCTAAGGTGTTCTAGAGCCACAAGATAGTAGGAGCCTGGGTCCCTGAATCACTATGTGGAAGAGAGTCACAGCCAGTTGGGAACACCTACCTTGGACTGTTTTGTGAACGAAAAATAAACTTCAATCTTGTTTGTACCACTTCACATTTTTGGATCTGTTTGTCACAGCAATTTAGCCTAACCTAACACACCAAATGTTTCTGAACTGACACAAGCTTGTCTGTCTTTTCTATTGGCACTGCCACAAGAGAAAATCCCATGATTTTCAATGGTTGCTTCCTTGGGTTGGCTTGGGTAGGCTTGGGTAATGATTGGGTCAGACTACTGCTGTGTTATGTGTACAAACAAATAAGGGTGAGTCCTCTCAAGTATAGTATAGGTAGAATGAGTGGAATAAAGCTTAATCAACAAAGACATTGGTATCACTATTGGAGAGCTTGAGGTCTACTGATGTAATCTTTGTTTGCAATAAGTTCATTGTGTAATTGAAAAAACATGATATTCACAAGTGCAAAGTAAATTAATAGACTACAAGCACATGCTAAATAATAAGTGCTCTTACTGTTCATAAATGTATTCGTAATCTAGGCTGCTACTCAATGGAAATGGATTATGTTGAAGCAGGAACCTGGAGAGATTGGTAACTAGAGAATGTCAGGCCCTGGGACGTCACAGAAACTTTCATGAGCGTTTTGGACTTCCATAGGATGTGATATAGGGACTGAATGCCATATTACCTAAATCTTAAGGGACCAGGAGTCCCCAGCTGATAAGTGCATGGAATTAGTATCTCCTTATGAGTATTATACATCATTCTCACTCACATTTATCTCCTTAGCACCTAGCCCAGAATGAAGCACATAGTAGGAGCACAGTGTACCTGTTGAGTAGTTGTTTTCACTTTTTACTTTCTAGTTGTGTTCTTATACTCATAAACTATGTTCCAGAGAACTGTAGGATCCCAGAAGTTTCTTCAAACTATTTTTTGAAGCACGCTATTGACTCCCAAATCCAAAGCTGCATCCTGGACCGAACTACCTACTGGATAGCACCATCAGGATGTCCCATGGTCCCTCAAATTCATTCCACATGGAAGCTCCAGGTTCATGTGGCCATATTACAAATAGCAAAGAGGCAGAGAGATTCTCTTGTTTCCCGGAAGCTATAACAACCTTGAAAAGGGAAACAGTCCCAAACTGTCCTTGGTTCAATTCTATGCCTGGGGAAGTAGAATAATCTAATTGGCTCACTCGGGTCATGTGAACTACTCTGGGGGAAGGCGAGGCAGGCCCCCTTGATTGACAGCTTCATTAGAGGCTGATGCGAATAAGGAGAGAGGCAGTGCCCTGAGGGAAGTGAAGTGGGCAGATAAAATAACAGAGGCTACCGCAGACAGAAACTCAATAAATGCTTGTTAAATTGAATTGGGTGAGAATTTTCACAACCAAAACTTGTTCTGAACTTTACAAAGATCAGTTTTTGGCCTGGCTTTCAGCATGAACTTATTTTTTGTTGAGCCAGCTTGCTCATCCTTGAGAAAATTCTTGGTCGAGAAGTTGTCAAGCCAAGTTTTAGCTCAGCCTATCTTAGGCAGATTTATAACCTCCTGAGATGCTAGCATTATAATGAAAATGCTGACAGCCCCAGAGTTTTGCTGACAGGAATGGCACAGCTGTGACAAAACTAGAAGATGAATGGAAATACGGTGTCTCATCCTTGTGGAGTTGTCATGAGTTTAGGTCAAAGAGAAACAAGTCCTTAACTAATTCAGGACTGGGAGAAAGGCCCTCCAACATCTGAGGACCAAGTTGGCTTCAATTCAATTGTCTGGCTATTTTTCCAGACCATTTTAAAACAAGCCCCAAAGAGTTGAGAGATAGATCATTATTTTATTTTTTATTTATTTTTTTAAAATTGGCACCTAAGCCAACAACTGTTCCCAATCTGTTTTTTTTTTCTGTCTACTTTTTCTCCCCAAATCCCCGCAGTACATAGTTGTATATTTTAGTTGTGGGTCCTTCTAGTTGTGGCATGTGGGATGCCGCCTCAGTGTGGCCTGACGAATGGTGCCATGTCCCTGACCAGGATCCAAACTGGTGAAACCCTGGGCTGCTGCAGTGGAGCTTGCGAACTTAACCACTTGGCCACGGGGCTGGCCCCAGATCATTATTTTATTTTATTTAATTTTAATTATTATTTTTTTTGGAGGAAGATTAGCCCTGAGCCAGCTACTGGTGATCCTCCTCTTTTTGCTGAGGAAGCCTGGCCCTGAGCTAACATCTGTGACCATCTTCCTCTACTTTATACGTGGGACGCCTACCACAGCATGGCTTTTGCCAAGCAATGCCATGTCCCCACGCGGGATCCAAACTGGCGAACCCGGAGCCGCTGAGAAGCAAAACGTGCGAACCTAACCGCTGCGCCACCGGCCGGCACCCAGATCATTCTTTTAAAAAATCATTTCACTTTTGGCTTCGTCATTTAAATCAGGGGTTAGCAAACTAGAACTTGTGGGCCAAACGTGGGCCACCATAGTTTTCTGTAAATAAAAGTTTATTAGAAGACAGCTCTGTCCATTTATTTTCAAATTGTCTATGGCTACCTCTGTACTTTGGCAGAGTTGAGTAGTTGCGATGAGATGGCCTGCAAAGCCTACAAAATTTATTACCTGGTCCTTTATAGAAAAAGTTTGCCAACCCCTGATTTAAATAAGTGATTTCCAAGATTTTCCATTGCTTATTTGGTTTTGTGATATCATGTATTATCTCCTTGCCTTATACATATATCTTTTGAATTATGCTTAAAACATGTAGTTATGTATGAAAAAATAAAGTAAACTTGTTTAGGAAATACCATGATCCCCTTGAGAGAACTGGAGACGCCTGCGGTTCCCAACACTGTGATGGCAACTTAAGTTTTCTAGTAAGAGTATTGGATAAATTTCAGCAAAGGTGGATGAACAAAAAAAAATAGGTTTTCAGAGCTATTATTTTCTAGGGAACATAAAGCCAGGCATAAAAGTTGACAGAACTGCAATCAGATAGATTTGAGTCATTTAACATTGTTAAGCTGTCATGGAAAGTAGTTTTATTTTTTATTTCTTACAGTTTTATTTTTCTTTGTTCATTCCACATGGGAGTAAAATGACGCGTAGAAATTCCACAAACATTTATGGACCTCCTGTTGTATGTTGGATGCCATGTCGGGCATTTTCACTTAATTTGTATGCCATTTAATTCTAGCTCCTGTAGCTGTTGTCAGAATTAAACATGTACAGCTGGAGGAACAGAGGGTCAGAGGGATGAAGTAATTTTCCCACGGCTACCCGACTAGCAAGTGGTGGTGTCAGAATTCAAATACAGATTTTCGGATTCTATCTTGCATCCCTAAAAATCTGGGCCTACTCTTACATTATAATATCTGAACTGTGGGGATGATAAACAGCACATGCAATCTTTCT
Organism: Equus przewalskii; assembly: GCF_037783145.1. Taxonomy (NCBI): domain Eukaryota; kingdom Metazoa; phylum Chordata; class Mammalia; order Perissodactyla; family Equidae; genus Equus; species Equus przewalskii. Next base: position 58,820,177 of record NC_091845.1, on the reverse strand, counting down.
GATCCTTAGGTGTTGGCTTTCTTCTTACAGAGAGGCAGCATAGTGCGGTGCAGTGGTTCTCAAAGTGTGGACCCTCTCCTAGGGTACGTAATAGCAAAACTATTTTCATAGTAGTACCAGAACGTTATTTGACTTTTTCATTCTCTTATGTTCTCAGTGGAGTTTTCTGGAGGCTAATGATTTGTGATAATATCATCCTTTTGAGTACTAATGAAACGTGTGATTGTGTGCTTGGAGATTAAATTTTTTTCTGTTTTAATTTTAATATTGTAAGTATCGATAAACATAACCCGCATAAACAAAACTCTTTAGAGTGTTCGTCTATGGCCATACCTAGAGTGTTTAATAATTTTTAAGAGTATAAAGAGGTTTTCACCAAAGCACTTGAAAAGGATTGCTGAAGTGATTAAGATAATGTCCCACACTGAGCTTCCCACGCCAGACCTCCCGGATTTAAAACCCAACTCTACCACTCATTCCCTTCGGCAAGTTATTTTACCTATCCAGTCCTTGGTTTCTCATTTCTGACATAAAGGCAATACTGGTCCCCACTTTATAGACTTGTCTAAATATATTGATATTTAATATCGACAAATTTTTGTTAAATAAATTAATAAGGACTTCAGTTTAAGAAGCTTTGACACAGTATTCAATTTATCAGGAGCAATCTCCTCCCTTCCCCACCCTTTGGCTGTAAATAAATCAGCTTTTTATAATTCACAATCGTAGGGAAAAAATTGTCCTAAATTTTAGTTTACTTTTTATTTATTTATTTTTCTTTTTGAGGAAGATTAGCCCTGAGCTACCAACCACCACAAATCCTCCTCTTTTTGCTGAGGAAGATTGGCCCTGAGCTAACATCTGTGTCCATCTTCCTCTATCTTATATGTGGGATGCCCGCCACAGCATGGCTTGATGAGCGGTGTGTAGGTCCGTGCTGGGATCTGAACCGGTGAACCCTGGGCTGCTGAAGCAGAGCATGCAAACTTAACTGCTGCACCACCAGTCGGGCCCCTAGTTTACTTTTTAAAATAAACTTTTTCACTGCAGAATAATATGTGTAGAATAAAGTATATTACTCATTAGTATACAGCTAATTTATTACAAAATGAGTCCATTAATGCAACCACCCTCAGGTCAAGAAATTGAACATTGCCATCTCTCAGAAATGCCCCTTACTCCCTCGCGGTCACCATTTCCAACCTGTTACCCAAGGACAAGAACTATCCTGGCTTCTAACACTGTAGACTAGTTTGACCTGTTTTTGAACTTCATATAACTGAAATTGCACAATAAGTATGATACTGTATCTGACTTCTTTCACTCATTATTCTGTTTGTAAGATTTACCTCTGTGGTTGTGTGTAGTTCATAAGTAGTTCTTTACTGTTCTTGCTAGTATTTCATTGTAGGAATATACGTAATACATTCATCTATCTTCCTCTTGATAGATATTTGAGTCATTTCCAGATTTTGGTGATTATGAAAAGTGCTACTATGAACATTCTTGTTCATGTCGGGACAAAACTTTCTGTTGGAGCAATTCTTAGCAGTGAAATTGGTGGGGTATAGGGGTCACATATTGCTATGTCACAAGGGTGCTTATTGCTGCGTTATATAGCTTTCTAACAGTTTTCCAAAGTGGTTGCATCAATTTATATCCCCAGCAGCAGTTTATGAGTCTGGTTCTCAACACTTGATATTGTCTATATATTCAATGTTAGTCATTCTTGTTGACGTGTATAGGTATCTCATTGTGTTTTGAATTTCCCTTTCCCTGCTGACGAGTGAAGTTGAGTATCTATTCATGTGTTATTTGGATGACCACATCTGTAAATTACATGTACAAACCATTTGTACATTTTTTTTCTGTTGGGTTGTCTCTTTTTTCTTATTGATTTGAAGAAGTTATTTGTATATCCTACATGTATGTCTTTTGATAGTTTTAGGACATTATTAAGGGTCCTTTAGAGAATCCTTCTAGCATTCTGCAATCATGATTATTTAAAAATTAAAATGGCAAAGGAGCTTTATTAGTACAGTATCTAATCTTAAATCCATCAGCGTAACCTTTGCTATTATCATAGATGTGGAAGTATAAGTGTTGAGAGGAGAAAAACAAAAGAAATTTTTCTTCTGTAAGGTTGCATTCACATTTCAGCTGCTCTGTTTACACACACCATTAAGTGTACACTCCAGCATGTGGTGGAACAGGAGAGACAATAACAGTGTACTTAGAACTCATCCAGGAGCCATGCTCCATTGCACTTTACAAATGACCAACAATCAGTCCTGAGCTGTTGGTCTCAGAGCATAAGCAGAGACTGCCCAGATTGATAGACATGAATCCACCATCCAAATGACTGAGGGATGGCTTATGCAGAAATGTTCAAACTAACTTCCTAACACAACACGACAGTCTTTATTGTGGAAGGCAGTAGTACAGTCATTCCCAAACGAACTTCATGTGCTGGTCAGCGACTTATACAGAAGAACAATCAAATAGTGCTTGACTTTGGATTTGAATGTCTTTCCCAAACTTCTTATCACTAGTTTTAAACCATGACTTCACAATAAAATTACCTGAGGAATTTCTAAACAATATTGGTGTCCAACTGTGGTTCTTGGAATCAGTTTTTTGTTTTGTTTTTTTTTAACTCTCTAGATGGTTCTAATTGCAGGCAGGGTTGAGAATCACTGGTCTATGGTATCCAGTGTGGTTGATTGTGTGTTTGGGAAAGAATCCAGAGAGTCTATAATCTGTTTGCCCATCCCTGGCTCCTCCAAAGGGTTGATGTGAGGTTTGAGTTTCCTATTCTGAGGACACGCTACTGTTCACCTTTCAAAGTTACCTGAGGATCTCGCCACTTCTCGGCCTCTCTGATTCTTCCCCTTTCCTCCCAGTCTTAAAAGGTCTTTGCTTCCTTCCCCTCCTCCCCATTCTGTGTCTCCTGTCCCAGGGATCTACCTTTTTTCTTTGTGTCAAGCCTCTTGTGAAAGTTTTTGGTTATTACTCCAGATCTGGTTCTGCTGCTGGAAGTGTCACAGGGCTTTGGATACTGAGGGTGACTGGAGTGGGTAGGGAAGCTCAGGCCTTCAGCATGACCCACTCTTAAGATCGAGTATTAAAAAGGCCTTTCACACTGCCAAAATTGGCTTATTGCCAATGTGTCTTCTGCATACTACTATGATGAAGAAGGTTCTGGTCTCTTTTCCTACTAGAATTTCATTATAGTGATGTACCATGTAACAACATTTCTGTCAACAACAGATCCTATATACGTGGTGGTCCCATAAGGTTAGTACCATATAGCTTAGGAGCGTAATAGGCTATATCGTCTAGGTTTGTGGGAGCACACTTTACGATGTTCACACAATGACAAAATCACCTAAGTACACATTTCTCAGAATATATCCCTGTTGTTAAGCAGTGCCAGAATGTACTGAAGACTCCTTCTGTTATCCCAGCTTTGGTGTTTGCCTGGTCCCAGGAAAGGTTTGAGTATGCAGAGATGCATTCCTTGACAAAAAAGAAAATCTAAGAAAAAGCAAACTAAAACAATAATGAGATACTATTCCTTTTCCTATATTAAATTAACAAAATAGTGGAGTTTCTTCCCCCTGTGGAAATACCCAATGTTGGTTGCTCTGATATACTTTTGAGGAGAGACTTCGGCAATTTGTATCTGCAGCCGTGAAAGGGCCCATATAATTATTTTCACAACTTTTCAAGGGGCATAATCTAAAAGTGCAGAAATGACTTCATTTATAAAGGCGTTCAATGTGGCTTTACCTACTTAAATCCTGAAAAATTTATAATAGCTTAAGAGTACAACATTAGGAGAATGATGAAGCAATTATGGAACATCCACCCGAAGGAGTATTATGTTGTTTTTAAAAATGATGTTTACAAACTTCTGATTTAAAATGGTGTCTGACTAGTAGCCCTTAAAACACACTTTCTCACTAAAATATCCATAATGACCACTCCTGAAAGCCGAAACCAACCGATAAATTGATGCTAGAAGTTTTCAATCTTTTATAAGCAGAGAAAGTCTGTTTGGCTGTGTGATATAGAGCCCCCCTGTGAAAAAAAAGACACTCTTCACTTACTGTCTGCTTTGACTCATAGGGATCTTACCAATAGGAGAAAATGGTATACTTTTCTCTATTGCAGTAGGTCTCTGTGTGCGGTTCCATTAGCATTACTTGAGAACTTGTTAGAAATGCAAATTCTTGAGCCTCATGTCTCAGATCTATTAAATCAGAAACTCAGGGTGGGGGTTGGGGGGGGCAGAATCAACTGCAGGTGATTCTGATGCCCCTAAAATTTCAGAGCCATGGCTCTACTGCCTTAGTAATGATTTTTTTGTGTTTTCTCTCCAAAGCCCCAGTACATAGTTGTAAGTCATTCTAGTTCTTCTACAGGGGACGCCACCACAGCCTGGCTTGATGAGGGGTGTGTAGGTCCGTGCCCAGGATCTGAACCAGTGAACCCCTGGCCACAGAAGCAGAGCGTGTGAACCCAACCACTGGGCCATGGAGCCAGCCCCTTGGTAAATGATTTTTGGGGTAGCCAGATCACTCTTTGCCCTCCCTCTTCCCGCATCAACTTTATTTGAAAGGTCAGAGACTGCCACTCTTAGAAGCTAATTGCAAAGAAGTTTCGGGTATCTGGTAGTGGGCAATGGCGTCTAGGGAGATATGGACTCCAGGAAGAAAATGCTCAAGATAGAAGAAAGGTGAAAGGACTTGGCAGTGCATTCTGTAAATGGTAACTTGTCTTCATTGATTTAGAGAACCAGAGAACCAGGAAGGTGGTATGAAAGGAGACGTTACCTCATTAGAACAGAAAGGGCTACTCCAGGCAAGTGGGAGCAAGAAACTTGCAATGGGACTGGAATTTGACTTCTACCTCAGTGGTCAAAGAGCTGGGTCAAGGGCAAGAAATATATCCTCACCCAGGATGAAGAAAGAGCGAGAATCAAACCCTCAACCAACATGAAGCTAATGGGATAATGACATAGAATAAGCGAAGAGAACAGACTCATGAAGTCTTTGAAGAAGACCACACTTGTTTGCAAATGATCTACTGTAGATTTAGAATAAGCGATGAAGAAATAGATATTCTTAACAGGCGAAAGGAGGCACTGCTTCTATGGAATAGCAGCCAAAAATTTTAAAGGGGAAGAAAGCCCCAATGAAAAGATGGAAGGGTGAAATGAAAAGGCAGATGAATAATATTAAAGAGGATTTCAAATACATTAAAAATTAAATAGTAGAATTAAAATCTACATTAGAGGCAAAAAAAGGTAATGATTTATCATTATGGAAAATCAAATCAATGAAGACACACTCTGCCAGAATGTAGAAATAAAAGATAAATTTGATAAAAATGAGGAGAAAGAAGATAATATAAATGGAAGACAGAAGAAAGATTCAACAGATGGATAATTTGTGCTCATGAGAGGAGTATTGGAACAAAGGAAATAAATGTAAATGCAATAGATAAGTTAAAAAGGCTAGTTCAGGCATATTGAAAGATTCCAGTAAGATCCCGGAAATATAATGGAAAAGAGATACATATTCAAACTTATCCAGAAAAAAATATTGAACTGAATGACAAGGGAAAACAATCTTATAAGCATCCAGCCAAGGAGGAAAGAAATTTACAAGGGTAAAAAACTTAGATGGCTCTAGAACTGGATTTGCAATAGGACTGCTCAAAAGATGAAGCTTAGAGCTCAAGAATGAAGATGTTATCCAAAACATGACTGGTGTGTAGCTGGAAGTAGCTTAACAAGACACATCTAAATCATCACTGTAAATCTTCTATGTAACTGAATACTTGTGTTAAATTACTTGTTTGAAAAGACATGTAGTATGGAAATTAAAATTTAGTCTAATAAACTTAATATTTGTATATTTATTATTAGTAAGTAATACATTTAACCACAGATTAATAAATAGCGCAATAACAATATAGATTAGAGTTTATTTTTAAATTATAGCAATGAAGATTGAGAAGTGAGTGCTGAAGGAGCAGGTGGTTGGCAAGGGGTAAAAGAGTACCCCATGCCTTATAAAAGATGAAATTAAAAAGATACCCTTTACTCTTGATTCAGAGAAGTTGAAGAATGTAGGTCTAAAGATGATTTTGGAAAAAAAATTAAGATAACTATTAACAAAATTAAAAATAGGACACACGCCTTGTCTATACTAGAGTATAGAAAAGCAAAGAAAACATAACAAACTAGAAAAAAGGAAATAAGGAGAGCTTAAGGGGCCTGCCCTGTGGCCGAGTGGTTAAATTTGCGTGTTCTGCTTTGGCTGCCCAGGGTTCATAGGTTCAGATCCAGGGCATGGACCTACACTCACTAATCAAGCCATGCTGTGTCAGCATTTGTATAGAAGAACTAGAATGACATACAACTAGGATATACAACTATGTACTGGGGCTTTGGTGAGAAAAAAAAGAGGAAGATTGGCAACAGAGGTTAGCTCAGGGCCAATCTTCCTTAGCAAAAAAAAAAAAAAAAAAAGCTTAAAAAGTTAAGCGAAAAACACACCAAGAGAAACCAAATGTATCAGTTAAACCAATAAATAAAGTGTACTAAAGTCTCTGTGCAAAAAACGTGTTGAGTTACTAGCATGGGATTCCATCCTGTTTCTGTCATTTGCTAGCTTCAGTTTCTTAGCATCACTATTTAACTCCACTAAACTTCAGTTTTTTAACGCGCTACATGAAGATAATAAGATCTACTTCTCAGGGTTGTTCAGAAGATTAAGTGAGACTTTATATAAACAAATTAATAAATATTACCCTCTGTCTGGCATACTGCGTAAATGGCACAGTCTCCAGGTTCAGAGCCTGGATTCTGATGTCTGATAGCTTTTAATCCTGGCTCTGTTACTGACCAATCTTACCAAAGTTGAGGCAAGTTAACTCAAGCCTGAGTTTACTCATCTATAAAATGGGGATAAAATAGTACCTACCTCATAGGATTATCATGAGGATTAAAGAGAATAACATGTGTAAAATACTTGGGACAATGCGTGGTACACATAGCTCAGTTATATTTGCTATAATTATTAAGCAAACTGGAAGCTTTAAATCCACAATGTTAAAATGTGCATTAATAAAACTAGCCTTATTAATAAAAGAGCAATAGCAATATTTTAAAATATCAGGATAAAAAACCTAAGCATGCAACAACAGTAAGCAATTGAATAAATACGTTTGTACTTTCCTATATCAAGTGCTACACAGCGATTACATGATAAAAAACAGTCAATATGGAAACATTTTATAATATTTATATCCAAGTAGTAATAGGAATTAAACCTCGGGAAATATAAAATTTTGTTATGTTTTTCTGATAGTTTCCAAACATTCTATAATAAACACATATTGCTTTTAAATCAATGAAAACATGTTGCATTTTAAGAGGTGTATTTCTGAAAAACGTCTGATTACACTGGGAAAAACTCTTAATATAATATCAAGAGAAAACAGATGCAAACCATGTGACCATGTAAAATATACTTGGAAAAATATTAACAATGTTGTTAGCATTGTTCTTTCTGGGTGGTAAGATTCTTAATTATTTTTTCTTCTTCAGACTTTGTGTCCGTTGTTCCAACTTTTCGACAGTACTCAGGAAACACTAATAAAACTCGAAAGAGAAAAGTGAAGTAATAAACATAAAGTAAGTCTTTCGGAAAGAAGTCATTAGCTCAGGTGTCGGCAAGTAGAGTTTAATGGAGCTGAAGGGAAGCTTGGAGAGCAATGTGCTCAGTCCCTTCCTTTCCCCAGTGAGGAAGTGAGGCCAAGAAGCATTTAGTGATTTGCTGGCAGTCACAGAGTGAGTGAGCGAAAGAACCAGGTGGAGAACCCAGAGCCATCCGTGTGGTTTTTCTACTAAATTACGTGCCCCCTCAATTGGTGCAAATTTTGTGCAAAATCTACATAGTTTAATGTAAATACCTAATGCCATGCAAGGCATAGGAGCTTCCTGATTCATCCTCAGCTTCAGGAAATGTTTACTTATAATACCAGAAATGTCTTTCACCAAAGTCACAATTTACAGAGGACAGGGGCAAACAAATAGCAGTATCTGCTCTTGGAAGTGGCCACAAACAGCCTACGCAGCTTGGTTTGAAGTTGTCTGTATGTTCTCCTCCTCCACACAGATTTTCCTTTTCCCATGTTCTCCTGGACATCTTGATCCGTGTGGTTGGCTGGAAGTCAACAAAGCAGGCCCTGAGAGCTGTTAGGTTTTCACCGGCGGATCTAACCCATTTCCAGGCAGAGGGACTTTGCCTCCATCCTACTACAAAGAGGATCCCTGGTTTTCTATAGTGATTCCCAGGTGCAGGTCCTCCGAAGTTCTGTGCTGAGCTCAAGTTTTCACCATCTGATTACAATTTCCCCATTTGAGGCAAGGTAATAAAAGTAAGGATATATAGTAAGTTATTTATAAAGCTAAATTTATTCACTCTTTTGGTGTTAAAATGATTTTTATGAAATGACGGTGACAGGTGTATATGTCTGTGTGTGTGTGTTTAATGTCCTTACTTGGAAAAATAAGTTGGCAATCTTGTGTTGATCTCTGAAATGTTTCTGAAATTTTACTGGTCTGAGGAATTTCAAAGTCTGGGACCTACTGACGTAGTACCAGACATGAGATTTTGGGATTAGAAGAATCATAGAGTTCGTATCCTGGTGCTGCCATACACTTTGAGAAATTTCTTAATTTCTTTGGGTTTCCCTTTCTTTAGCTGTAAACTAGAGAAGGTAACACTTCTCTCAGGAAGATTAAATATTCTCATAAAACATCCAGAAAAATGGCTGGCACAGTTTCCTCCAGGTATACCTGCTACGAAGTAAGGGCATGAAAGAAGACAGTCATGGTTTGGTCATTGATTGTGGGAGATAACTTACAAATCAATAAATGTTGGTTCCATCCTCTATCCCTTTTTGTTGTTACTTAGTACCATATAGTCATTAAAAAATTTCATTAGGTAGAGCTGTCTCGAGGAAAATGATGTTTTTATCATTTCTATAATATCTTTCACTATAATCATGTCTGTTAAAAATTAGGTCTTAAAGCTTTTACTGTGGGTTTCTAGCAGCAATTTTCTGATAACGTATATTCTGACAACTTTAGGTTTACTCCAAAAGGATTGTTGTCTAACTCCTGATCATATTCTACCGTATTATAGCTTGACTTTCTGGCAAATGTTTCTGTAGCAAGCAAACAGAGATGCATGTCCTACTAGAAGAGCATAGAGCAGAAGCTGGCAGCAGTGTCCATGTGTTTGTGGAATGATAAAACTATTCAAGACCACCTTACCTAACTTTCCCATTTTATAGACATTACTTATCATGCTCCAGCTTCTTTGTCTCTGACATTCCTTTGTTCTCTCTCTGTACTCACTGCTCCATCTTGCCTCCATTACCTTCTTCAATGGTTCAGCCACTGTGCTGCCTTGCTGTCTTGATTCCATGCCATTCTCTCATCCTCCAGGCTTTTGAATTACCTTCTTAAGTCTTTGCTGAACTTTCACTTCTAACAAAGAAACTCTAAAACCTCATTTACTCAAGAAGTCATCCCTGACAGACTGCACATCGTTAGAATTATTTTTTTCATTTTTACCCTATTGTAAGAAAGTGACAGCCAAGTCCCTTAACTAGGAGCAAATATTTATTTTACTACAGTCCAAAAACATCTGTCTTTTGGAGGTTGTTGTTGATGGTGGGGTTATGATTTTTCAATATGGTGTATCCCTTATTTTTACCTATTTATTTTTCTCCTTGGGAAGAATTTGTGTGGGAATCATCATGTGCTCATTTGATATATAAATATAACACAAAGTTACCTTTAATTAGTGACTCCTTTCTATCATGTTGAGAGAGGGTTGTTTCTTTAATGAAGCCAAGATTTTTTCAACAAGTGTTTATAAGCATCTACCACATATAGGACAATATGGTAGAAAGAGTTGAATTCAACAGCTTGCAATGTTAACCAATGAGTAGACAATAAGGACAGATATTGTCTTCCAAAAGTCATAGTTAGAAGTAAAGGAGGGATTTTTTATTCATTAGGACACAAATCCCACGTGGTTTGTAATACTAGCCAACTGAGTGTCTGAGTGGTAGCCAGCTGATATGGAACAAATAATTCCCAAGTGAGGAAGAGCCAACTCTTAACATGCACTGGGTTTAGATGTAGTAGCTAAGGTTATGGGGTCAGAGAGTGCTGAACAGTGGGAGATGGCTGACTTTGGAAGAATGTTCGAGGGTGGTACTGGAGAAAAAGTGTGCGAGAAAAGGTTGAGGAGTCAATGAATTTACTAAGCACCTACTACGAGTGAGGCATGGTGCTGCATGTTAAGTACGTAAGATGAAGAAAATAAAATAAACTCCTTTTCTTGGACAGTTTGGTGGTTAGAGGTAGAAGGAGATATGTAAACAAACAGTTGAAGAACTGTGGGAACTTTCGTAGTAGATGTCTTTATTCATCCTACAATTTTATCTAAAAGCTGGATGCCATGTTCTGGGAAGGTTTGGTTGAAAAAAAATCTTTCCTGACATCTGTTTGTTTTCTGGGGCTTTTGGATTCCTTAAACCTGACACTTAGGGCTTATTTTTGGTTTTATCATTTGATTTTTTTACAAGCCTGATAAATCATGTCTTTTCTACTGACATAAGCCTGAAACTATGTCCCTAGGTCCAGCATGAAACTTAGCAATTCCTGGGGTCCAATGGCATGCTCTGATGGAGCCAGTGGACGAAGCCCAGAATGCCAGCAGGCATCACATAAAATTTCATTCTCCGCCAGGTGGTCTAGTGCTTGCACAGTGTAGGTGTCGCCAATTCCAGATGCCCAAATTGAAGGAGCAGGACTACATTCTTTGATTCAAAGTGGGTGGGCGATTTGTTCAATCCCAGGGGCCTTTGGACTTTGAGATGTAGGCTGAGAGAGGCAGTTATTTGAAATGAAAGTGGCTGGCACAGACAGGCTGAGGGCCCAGCAGGGAGGAGAGAGAAGGAGCAGAAAGCCTTCCAAGACGAAGCTGAAAATTGACCTAGTTATTTTGATGGCATGCTCTGTTGCATTTCCCCTTCAGGCCAAGTCCAGACTCCCTGACATGAAATTGAAGCACTCACTGCCAAGGACTTAAAGTTTGGGGATTTTTCAAGTGTTTTCTTTCTTTCTTTTCTTTTTGCAGCAAGGATACCCTGCTCAGTCAAGGAATATCTGTCCTCAAGCTGAAAACAGCAATGGTAATTAGGATTATTTGTGTTGAGTTGAGTCCAGAGAGGAGTGGACAAGCAGAGGGTGAGAGGCAAGGCCATCTGTCTTCTATGCTCCATTCCCTTCAGGAGCCGGAGATCCTATGGGGACATATGGGAAAGAGCGTGGGGAGAGTGTGAGGTCTGAAGAAATAGAGAGCGTGGGTAGAGTGTCAGGCCTGAGGAAACAGAGGCAGGCTTGGTCCTGCACCTTTATTCTCTTGGGCTCTCTGCCACTAGCACATTCCCCCTCCCTTTTAGTGGTAAGAACTGTTTTTTCTAGCTCTTTATCTCCCTGTTTCTTTTGGGCCATTTCTTGGGCTTGCAGGCCAAACTATAGTGCAAGATTTATCAACAGTGGCACTATTGACATTTTGGGCCAGACAATTCTTAATTGGGGTGGGGGTGGGGTGAGGTTGTCCTGTGTATCATAGGATGTTTAGCAGCATCTCTGGCCTCTACCACTAGATGAGTAGGCTGCTCCCTCTCCACTTCCCCCAATTTTGGACAACCAAAACTATCTCCAGAAATTAACAAATGGCTCTCAGGAGGCAAAATCACCCTCTTTTGAGAACCACTGATAAAGAACTATGAAGTCGTCCATCCTTCTTAAACACTCTGAACATGGAACTTTACCCTGCTGAGTCTGGAGCAGAAAACCATCCAAATTCTTTCTTTAGAACCTTAATGTCATCTATATGCAGAAATACTCAGAATATAGAAATGCTCTAAAGACTTTATTATTTAGTATTGTTGCTAAGGTCTCAATAAGAAATATACACACTTAACTTGGAGGTGACATTCTTAATAGTTTATTAATTCTGAATAATTTACCAGGTTATTTATTTTGATGCACCTATGGAATGCATGAAAATAAATCAAGGGTCATAGGCCTGGAAAGTGAGGTTGGTGCTGGACTATGAAGGGTCTTGACTATTAGGCTCAGAGTTAGGACTATATTATGCAGACAATGTGTCAATGGGAGATATGTGGAAGGATTCCTTAAATCCTTCTTTTATACCATTACCCTGCACAAACTTTTCACTCTGGCCAAATGGATCTTCTTGAAGATATTTGACTAAGCTGTGTTTATGTCTACTTTGTAGAGGTTTAACAACTTATTTGATGCACTGCCCAAATCCCTTGATCCTTTTGCCTCGGTTGTTTCAATGCCCTCTTGAGAGAGAACAAAGAAGTTTAATTGAAAAGAATGACTCTTCTAGAGGGTGGAGCCAAGATCCGTGGACATCAATGGACAAGTGAGCTCTTTGGAGGTTACAGAATTAGAGCCAAATGAAGGAACATTCCCCACTCCAGAGTCTTGGCCTCTCACATCTTCCCTGCTGGATTTGAGGATTGCAATGGACCAGAGACTGGCTATGTGCTCCCATCCTTCCTCTTTGTGAATGATAAAAGAGTTTATTTCTGAATGAAATGTTTATTGTAGTTATCTTGCTCTTGTTCAACTGCTATTGTTGGATGTGTGGGAAGGCAGATAACTGTCCTTTTAGTACCTGGCTCTCTGGATCAAGAGGTGTCACATCTGCTTCACACCTTTCTTTCCTCCCTCCCTTTCCTCCTCCCCTTTCTCCTTTCCTCCTTCTCTTTCCTCCTCCCTCCTTTCCTCTCTTTCTACTTCTCTCCTTCCTCCATTCCATTTCCTTCCCCTTCATTCCCTTCCCTCTTCCTCCTTTCTCTCTCTTTCTCATTCTCTCCATTTCTTCACTCCTTCTCTCTTACTTTTACTTTTTGTCTTTAGTCAATGTTGACTAAATGTGATTCTTGTGGTGATTTGTGAGCTCCTATTTAGTGTGTGCAACCCTGATCAGAATTTATCTTTACTCACATATATTCCTGATGAATTCTTCTTGATTTTTTTTTTAAACCACACATCTGCTTACTTATTTTTCCTGACATAGATTTTCAGCATTTGGTATTGTGTTTCCACAACGTTTCTATGGCTTGAGATTTGGGGAGTTGGGAGATGAGAAGATCCATTTATTGGAAATTAGGTTCTAGTCTCCTGGAAATTTTATTAAACATCCACACCACCTCTTGGGAATGTGTATACAGATCATTCTCCAACTCAGCTTGCAGCTATTTCTGCTGTTGAATTTTGTGCTATTAAATGACCTTTTCTTTTTTCATTTCTGCCAATGAATTTTTTTGAGGGAGGCTGGGTTCTGTTGTTTGTTTTTCAATTTCTTGATATTAGAGATGGGAGTCTCTGTGACTTAGCTTCATTTCATCATGTTTGCTGAGAAGTTCAAAGCCAACTTTTAAAATGCCCTCATTTATTAAGTAAACTTTTAAATTGAGTGCAACATACATTTATAAAAGTGCACAAATCATAAGAGTACAGCTCGATGATTTTTCATAGCAAGAATGTACTCACTAAATCAAGAAACAGAATATTGGAGTACAGTGATCCCCTCCTATCTGGGAGGTGATATGTTCCAAGACCCCCAGTGGATGCGTGAGACTGCAGATAGTACCAAACCCTATATATACTAGGTTTTTTCTCATACATACGTACCTGTGACAAAGTCGAATTTATAAATCAGGCACGGTAAGAGATGAGCAACAATAATTAACAATAAAGTTGACTTTGGGGCCATTATTAAGTAAAAGAAGGGTTACTTGAACACAAGCATGGCCACACCACAACAGTTGATTTGATAACTGAGTAGGCTAAGTAACTAACCTGTGCATAGCACATAATACGTGGATACAGGGATGATTCACGTCCTGGGTAGGACAGAGTGAGAAGGCGTGAGATTTCATCACCCTACTCAGAACGGTGTGCAATTTAAAACTTGCAAATTGCTTATTTCTGGAATTTTCCATTTAATATTTTCAGACCTCGGTTGACCGAGGGTAACTGAGACCACGGGCAAGGGGAGACTACTGTGTTCCTGAAGCCCATCTCATGGCCCTATAGTCACTATCCCTTTTTAAACTAAATGACTTATAACACCACAGGTTACTTTAGCTTACTTTTGAACTTTATAGGAATGGAATCATACGGTGTATTTTCTTTTGTTTCCCCTCCAACATGAACTTCTGAAATTCATCTATGTTGTTATACGTAGTGGTGGATACTTCATTCTCATTGCTTTATAATAGCCTCTCTAGGGAATATGCCACATATTCTGTATCCATCTTACTGCTTATGAGCATTTGTGTATTTTCCAGTTATTGCATACTTTGAATTATGCTGTGATGAACATTTTTGTATGTATCTTTTGGTGAATATATACACACATTTCTTTTAGGTATATGCTAGGAGTAAAATTTCTGGGTGAAAATGAAGCTCGAAGGAGAATAAGTAACTTCCCAAGGTCCCTCTAGCAGGTGGCAGACTGGGACTGGGCTTCCAGTGCTGTGTCTCTGTGTCTAAGCCCTCCCCTGCTGTGTTTTGCTGTCTCTCCTTGCAGGGCATTCTATAACAAGAGCAATTTCAATTTCTTTTGCTTCTGAGGATATGACTGACATTAGTGGTGATAAAATAGTCCTTTTAGATTGATTGTGCAGAGTTGTGGTATTTAGAGGGGAAAAATATTTATAATCTACGGCATAAATAAGAAAAAAGTGAAAAAGGCAGGAATACAAATAAGCCTGAAAAATATGGACTACTTTGGTTATCAAAAAAATAATAAGGACGGAATGATGGGAATTCATTGAGATCAGTTGTATTTCATGTGAAATAAGTTGCTGTCTTGTATCACAGTGGGAACTGTGAGCACAGAGTAATTAATCAAAAATTTAATAATGCATTGGCCATGGATACGTTATTCTGTGAATTATACAGTAGTACTCTAAAGATCCTTTTTGAATATGACTTAGGAATCATGGAAGCTTTTAATTTTTTAAGTGTCCCTGGTTATTCTTAAACTTTATGACTTTAAATTTATCTTAATCTTATCTTAATTTAGAACTTTTAATTAATCTTAAATTTATCCTTTTCTCTGTCCTCTCTGTCTCTGTCTCTTTCTCTTTGTGTCTTTCTCTCTCTCTCTTTCTTATCTTCTACCTATAGTTTCCTGCATAGGCCCCTTTTTGGGCATGAGGTAATTGATGGGGCAAGCAATCATCTTTGTCTTGACCAAATTTCCACACGTCCCTGTGGTATAGTACATGGGAGCCACACCCCTTGGACACACATCTAATAGGGGATTAATTTACCCATGGTACAATTGTGCTGGACTCCAAGTCCTTTCTTATCTCCTACCTTACACCTAGCTATCATCTCTTAATGCATAGCTGCCCTCTTCCTAAACCTTCAAGATTCTCTTGCCACTACGCTGTCCTTATTATTCTTCTTACTCCTGGGAAAATAGAAAAGGGACACTTGTGCCCTCTTCCTCAGTAGGTCACATTCTGCCACCTTCTTTTAGAGAACTACCCAAAATTGAGAGGAGGAGTTAATTTGATTGCCTGGAGTCCAATTGCTTGACAAATAGAACATGGTGGAAGTGACCAGTTTCCAGGCTCGTGCCTTAAGAGATTGTCAGCTACAACTCCCAATCTCTTAGAATACTCACTCTTGAAACCCAGCTGCCATGCTGTAATGAAGCTCAAGCAGCCCCTGGGAGCAGCCTACAGGGAGAGGAACCAAGTCCCGAGGCCAATGGTTCTGGCTGAGCTCCCAGCTAACAGCTCATGTGAGTGAGCCAACTTGGAAGGGGCTTCTCTGTTCCAGCTGATTCCACGTGGAGCAGAGATACACTGTCCCTGCTGGGGCCCTGCCCAATTGCACGTTAGTAAATGAAATAATTGATGGTTGTTGTTTTAAGCTTTTAAATTTTGTGGTAGCTTATTACACAGCAACAGAAAACCAGAAGAAGGGATATATGGTCCCCAGGTCTAAGCTGAAATTTCCAGTCCTTTCTTGAAGAACTATAGGATACTTGCTCTCCTTTTTAGAAAGAGGCATGCTATTTCCATTTCGTTACTGTCTCTTGTGTGTGCAGCTTTCTCAACTCGGACTCCAACGGGAAAAATAGTGAGAGAGAGGATGATTGAAACTCAATCCGGAATTCTTCAAAAAATATCATTGACAATAAACATTTATTGAGAAAATATGCTGCTAGAGATTGGTGATAGAAAAAAGGTATAAAATGATGGGTCTCCACCTTGGCTTCGCATTTGAATGGTCCAGGAAGCTTAAAAGATACTGAGGCTTGGTGCCCCCGACCCCCGCCCCCAGCTCTCAGAAGTTCTGGTTTAGATGGGGTGTGTCCTGGGCATTCGACTTTGAAATCTTCCTGCATGAGTCTCATTTGCAGCAAAGTCTGAGAACCACTAGTGTGAAACACCATTCTTGCCCTTGGAGGCTTATGATCTACCCGAAGAGCCATGGTTTCACGTGAAAAGATGAATTCCCAGGAACATCTAGTGTGTGAGATGGACAATCCCAAATGTGAACCAGATACTGAAGGGCAAACAGTGTTTCCCCTCATTTTGATTTTTTTAAAAATAAAATTGTAGCCTGTATTACATAATGTATTTCTTAATTACAACATTTCTTTGATTGTAAAACATACGTGTTTTCCACAAGTTAATGTTTTTGGAATTAAGATGCATCTCATAATTATTGTGGACATTTAATAGGCTTCTTTTTTCTCCTAAGAATTTGGTTTCTAAGAAATTGGTATACTGTATAATAATATAATTAGCGATATCTTAGAATGGAAGAAACGCAATGTATCTTGTTTTTCACTTGCTGCTGGTGTGTGTGTGATGTGTTGTTCTCATCATCTTTATTAGAATACAAGGTCACTGAGGACAAGGGTCAAGCGCTCTGCTACTCTTATATCCCCTCGAACACCTAGCACCATGCTAACACTTCGTACTGGCTCAGTAAACAGTTGTGCTAAACTTAGTGCAGGCTCAATAAACAGTGCATATGATTGGACCCCCTTTTCTACTGTTTATTCCTCAACACTGAGAGATTCATGATGCTGGGAAGGATCTAGAAACCACTTGCAAAATTCCAGAGAGAGAAGAATTGTTGAGTTTTCCACAATATACCTTTTAATCCATTTTGGTGTTTAATATCTCAGAACCTGTGTGCAATTAAACTAAAATCATTTAGACTTTCATTACGAGGTACTTTTTGTTTTCTGATGCTTTTCAAGGGGGAGCAGAAAGCATCGAGTTTACCATTTTCTATATAACTACCCTATATATTCTTGGAGTGTATAAATGTTACCACTGCACAGCATGCTGTTGGCCTGAGGATTAGGATTTTTATAAATCTTCTTTATTTAGCATGCTTTCTAGCTGGAACCCACTAAATCAAGTGCTGCTTTTCCCCTAGACACATTTCTTATGAGTGCTACTGGCACAGAATTGTATTAATAAATTTAATCAATGAAGCTCTCGGTGTTCAACATTGAATCAGTGGCTGGTCCATGAAGCCGATAAATCTTCCTTCTCCATCTTGCATGCCGCCAAGTTGCTGCTTTCTGATTATATTTGTTTCACTTAGGATGGCTGAAGATGGGAAGTTCTTCCACTAAGCCTTCCTTAACTTTGTGACCTGCTTTGTTAACACTCATGCTGTGGTTGGCCCCACTTCCTTGGATTCGATGGGAGCATGTGGGAGCCAGGCCTGCTGTCCAGAGCTAGCAGGCCGCATGCCAGGCTCCCTTGTGGCATCATGGGGGTGGGGTGGGAGCCTTCTTTTCTCTTAGTGTTACCACATTCTTTTCTTTCTCTTTCTATAATGTTTTATTTACTAGCCAGAGGTTATTTCTAGTTGCACTCCCATCCTCTCCCTCTTTTCTCAGCTATCCTCCACAGTCCAGCTACATAAATACAGTTCCCCGCCAGTGGTGCATGCCCCAAGGTGCATATTAGGATTACCTACAGACCTTAAAACAGGTGTTTAGGATTTACTCCAGGAGATTCTAAATCAAAACCTCTGGGTATCTGGCTCAGGCATCTGTGTTTTAAAGACATGTCATAGGTGATTCTTACGTATAAGCCCCTTTGAAGGCCACTGTCTGAGACACCTTGCAAATGTGTCCCTGGATTAAACTTTAGGTGCCTTGCACTTTGTAGACATTTGACGACTTAAAGGCCATGTTGTTCATTCTTTTGCTATATAATGAAACTTTTAAATGTTATCTTTTCCTCAAGTTTTTACCTTCTTGCACATTAATTTTATTTAGGATATTCCTCTAGCCTCCCGAATTGTCTTCTTTCTGAACCAAGAGCTGCTCATTTTCCAGTGAGTTTAATCTCATCTGTGTACAATGAGATGATTAATTTCTGCAAGACAAAGATAATAGGATAAAAGCGATGTCTTCCTTCTTAAATAACAGACTACATGGAAAACACCACTTCCTCAGATCCTTGCTGTCACCCTCTCTCATTGCCCTCTCCTGAGCATGTTCACGCTTATGCTTTTTTCTTTGCCTGTTCTTGGGAACGCTATTCTCCTCTACCACTTCACAGTGTATTCTTTAAGGCATTTGAAATGCCACCCCTCAAAGTCTTTACTGACTGTAGCACTATTGGTCTGCTTGTATCCCCCTGGCATTCACCTTTTCAGTTCCTGAAGGTGGCATCCAGTTGCAAGCACCTGCAGCCCTCTGCCTGAGGGCTCCTCGCCCCTGTACAAGGCAGGCTGGAAGCAAGGGGAATTAACACCTCCTCCCTCCCTCAACCTAAGATGGATGGGCGTTGAGTGAGACAAAGTTGTTTGTTTGTTTGTTGATGTCTCCCAGAGTTCCCAAGCAGGAAGGAGCAAGTCACTTGCCCACAAGGGTAAGCTTTGGTGCTGCCTTCCCACTCCCCTTCCTTCCCTATTCTCCTAGTGTGCTTCCTGGGATTACTGCCCTAATAAATTACTTGCACTCAAAACTTTGTCTCCAGTTATACTTTTCAAAAAACCAATTAAGACACTGACCATTTTCCCTTCTGGCAATCAACTGAGTAACTTGATTCTCTATGGTTTCCTGTATGTGCCTCTTGTTTTCCCAATCAGATCATGATGACTTTTAGAGCTGGAGCTGAGCCTTACGACTCCTAAGAGTCAATCTGCAGAGTTTTGCATATCACTGAGCCTGCAGACTTACCCCTAAGTGTATAGTGGGTGACAAAGGGGCAAACGTAAGAATGGGCGGACATCATTATTAAGCTCTTGATAAATGGATCCTAAAAAGAAATCTAGAATAGGAAATAACATTCTTTGAGGATTGCTTAAGAAAAATGGATTGAAGACTTCGAAGAGAAAGAATAGTCCTAGTAGGTCATACCTCATTCCATAGGAACCTTGTATGGTAAGAAGAAGGAAGGAGCAGGCTGGCGTAGGGATAAATGGGGAAGGCATCCTTCGTCATGCATTTCAAAGTAAACCGTAGTGTATTTCATGAAGAAGGAGCTCATCTGAGTATATCAAAAAGGAGATGTTCTTGTAATTCTGAAGCAGTAGCATGTGAGTGCTCTGGGATTTTAAAGGAAAAAAAATGTACATTTAGCCTGGTCGTCAATGCAAGCCTGGAAATTACTTAGAAAATGGATAATTTTCAGCAAGTTAATGTATAAGATATATTAAGAAGATGTCAACTAATGTGACCTTTTTAGTAGGACAACTTCAGGAAAGCATGAGGCAATTCTAATTTACCTTGTTCTACTGGTAAGAAGAAAAATAGAAAGTGGTTAGAATGGGCTGACAGTTATCATACCTGGTTCTTCCAAGGACTTTATGGTAAAGGTAGGCAGCCTGGCTTATATGCCAATGTCAGCATATTGAACAAAGTTTTATCAGGACGCTTCCTAATTGAAAATGTGACCATTTACATTAATTTTGTAGTTGGGGTGTAAACCAATTCCACATACCCCACAACTTACCTGTAAGGAAGAGATTGAAATCTTATCACATTACTTTCCCTCCATTTTTCACAGCTTTAATGAGGCATATTTACATACAATAAAATTCAGCCATCATAAGTGTATAACTGAATGATTTTTAGTAAATTTACAGCTATACTGTCACCATCGTAGTAGAGCTTTGGAGCATTTCCATCACTCCACAAAATTCTGTTGAGCTCATTTGCAGTCGATCTTTGTGACTACGCCCAGCTCTAGGCAACCACGAATCTGCTTCCTGTCTCTATAAATTTGTATTTTCTAAACATTTCATAAAAATGGAATAATATACAATATGTAGTCTTTTGCATCCAGCTTCTTTCACTTAGCATATTGGTTTTTCTCTTCTATTTTCTAGTTTATTAAATTTTGCTTTTATATTTTTTCTTTTTTTCAGTTTTATTGAGGTATGATTGACAAATAAAAATTCTATGTATTTAGGGTATATGATATGATGTTTAATATATGTATATATTGTGAAATGATTATCACAGTCAAATTAACTAACATATCCATCACCTCACATAGTTACCATTTTGTGTGTGTGTGTGGTCAGAACACTTCAGATCTATTCTCTTAGCAAATTTCAAGTATAGAATACATTATTATTAACTATGTCACCATATTTTCTTTGTCCATTCATCTGTTGATGGACACTGATGTTGTTTCCATTTCTTGGCTACTGTGAATGATGCTGTAATGAACATGGGAGTGCAGATGTCTCTTTGAGATAGTGATTTTATTTCTTTTGGATATATACCCAGAATTGGGATTGCCGGATCATATGGTAGTTCTATTTTTATTTTTTAAAGGAACTTCCCTACTGTTTTCCATAATGGCTGTGCTGATTTACACTCTCATCAACAGTGCACAAGGACTCTCTTTTCTTCACATCCTCACCCACACTTATCTTTTTTATTTTTGATGATAGCCATCCTAACAAGTGTGAGTTGATATCTTATTGTGATTTTGATTTTGATTTCCCTGATAATTAATGCTGTTGAGAATCTTTTCCTATACCTGTTGGATGTTTGTATATCTTCTTTGGAGAATATTGTTTTTAAGGTTTAACTATGTTGTAGCATGGATCAGTATTTCACTCATTTTTGTTGCTGAATAGTATTCTGTTGTATGGACATATTATATTTTTTAATCCATTCATTAGATGATAGACACTTGGATGGTTTCCAGTTTTTGGCTATCATGAATAATACTGCTATGAACGTTCACTAAAAATCTTTGGATGTGGTTTTCCCTTATCTTGTGTGGATTTCTAGAAGTGGGATTGCTGGATTATATGGTAAATTTTTGTTTAACTACATAAGAAACTGCCAAACTGTTTTCCAGAGAGGCTACCTTCCTACTATCAACGGTAAGTGTTCCCACCAGTAATGAATGAGGATTTCAGGTCCTCCACATCCTTGCCAACACTTTGGATTGTCTTCCTTTTTGATTATAGCCATCCTAGTGGGTATGTAATGATATCTCATTGTGGTTTTAATTTTCATTTCCCTAATGGTGTTGAGCACTTTTTGATGTGCTCATTTGCATTTATATGTCTTTTTTGATGAAACAACTACTCAAGTCTTTTGCCCATTTTTAAATTGGTTTTTTGTTTTGTAATTCTTGAGCTGTAAGAGTTCTTTATATATTCTGGATACATGTCTTTTTTCAGATGCATGATTTGCAAATATTTTCTCCTACTCTCTTGTTTGTCTTTTCATGTTCTAGGTGGTATCCTTTCAAGCAAAAAATTTCTAATTCTGATGAAGTCCAATTTATCTGTTTTGGCTTAAAAAACTTGTGCTGATCTTCTAGTCTTGTTTCCAGTCTTAGAGGGAAAACACTCAGTCTTTCACCATTAAATGTGATATTATTTGTAGCCTTTTTGTACATGCCCTTTATGAAGTTGTGGAAGTGGTCTCCTAGTCTCAGTGTATTGAAATTTTTAAAACTCAGGAATGAGTGTTGATGTTTATCATAAGGCGATCATGTATTTTTTTCTCCTTTACTGTATTAATATGGTGTGTTTTGTTATTAGTGCCTAGGAGTGTGGATGCTGACTTCTAGCGACACTGTGTACTACAGAGCTGAACCCTGTTCCATCTTTTTGTGCCGTCCTCTCATCTTCTGGTGCTATATCAGACAATGCTCGAATGCTCTTCATAGGGTTTTCATGGCCAATTATTTGGGAACTGAGTGGCCATGTCCTTCTTTCTGGCGTCTTAGTCTGGAAGCTCCACTGAAACCTGTCTACCATGGGTTACCCTGCTGTTATTTGAAATACTAGTGGCATAGCTTTCAGCATCACAGCAACATGCAGCTGTCACAATACGACAACTGACAGATGGGTGGTATGGTTCCCTGAACAGGAAATGAACAGGGCCAGTGGTGATGAGAGTGCTAAATCTTAACCACTAGACCACCAGGGCTGGCTAATATGCCGTGTTACATTAACTGACTTTTAGATGTTAAATCAACCTTGTATTCCTGGGATAAATCCCATTTGGTCATGCTGTATAATCATTTTTATATGTTACTGAGTTTGGCTTGCTTATATTTTATTAATGATTTTTGCGTCTGTGTTCATGAGAGAGGTTGATCTGTGGTTCTCTTTTCTTGTGATGTCTTGATTGGTATTAGACTCATAGAATGAGCTGGAAAGATGGGCTCATATGATTCCTCCTCCTCTATTTTCTGAAAGAGTTTCTGAAATATTGGTATTATTTTTTCCTTACATATTTGGTAGAATTCACCAGTAAACCCTTCTAGCCCTAGGCTTTTCTTTTAGGAATATTTTTAATTACTAATCCAATTTCTTTACCTGTAAGTCTATTAGGATTTTCTATTTCTTCTTGAATCAGTTTTGGTTATTTGTGCTTTCTAGGAATATGCCCATTTCATCAAAGTTGTCTAATTTATTAGCATAACATTGTTCATAAAATTCCCTTATAATCACTTTAATTTCTCTAGAGTAAGAAATCATTCCTGACTTTGCATTAGTTTAGTTTGCCCTTCTACTTCTAGCTTATTAAGGTGGACTATTAGGTTATTAAACTGAGATTTTTTCCCCCAATAAGTACTTTAAGATATAAGTTTCCCTCAAAATACTGCATTAGCTGCATCCCATAAATTTTGATATATTGTGTCTTTCTTTTCATTCAGTTTAAGATATTTTAAAAAATTTCCTTTGACTCATGGATTATATAGAAGTGTTTTGTTTAATTTCCAAACATTTTAGGTTTTCGAAGATTTCTTCCCAATGTGAACGTTTGAGTTACTTCTGTTACAGTGAGAGAACATCATCATGTGATTCCAATCCTTCAAGATTTATTGAGTCTTGTTTAATGGCATAGTGCTTGGCATTTCCTGGAGAATATTCCATGTATGCTTGGTCAAGTATTTTGCTCTTTTTTGTTATTGGGTTGTATACCAGTTTCAGTGCTGACAAGAAAAAAAAGTGCATTCTCCAAATGGGTAATTGAATGGACAAAGGTGATATTTACAAAGATGTGGACAAGGTAAAGAGAAACCACTGAAAGATGGTGCAGCATCCTAAGACTAGCAATAGTTAAGATGTCAAGAGTCTTATACTTGAAGGGGTAAGGAGTGGAGGCAATTACTGGAACATGGTCTGAGAGCTGTATTGTAGGAAAAGTCTACTTACAGAAGTTGTGGCTTTTGATAGAAAAATGCAACTAAGTTGAGGAAACTAGTAGAATACATGCTGGAAGAATAAACACCTCAACCTCACACTTTGCCTTCCCTTCTCATTTTCTGTCAGTGTCTCCTATTGGTCAAACTTAATGGGAAATCAGAGGACGAGGGGTTCCATTAATGCTGTAATGACTGTTGTCTCTAATCCAGCACAGGATAGGGTGGAGAAGAGTAAAGAGTAGATTTGAGAGAGCACATAGAAAATATCCAGACTTGCCCCTAAGCAACTACCACTATTCTTTGAGTAAAGTATATGTGTTTTCTATACAGGGGTATACAAAGCCCCATCAGCTACTTGTTATCACAGGATAATGTCAATTCAGCTCCACTTACATCTAAAATCTAAAATATTAGCCATGACCTTTGCTTCATATAAGGTAGCAGGGAAAGAACTTAGCATAAACATAGCTGCCACAACTCCTGGACCTGGTCATGAGGTCTAATGTGATAATTACAGCTTCCGTCTTCTATAATCCATTCCTTGTTCTCTTAATCTTCTCCCAGTACCTTGGCTAGCCTCTGCTCTTTCCTAGGGAGTGATCTGAACTTTTATTCCTGAAGAATTTGGGTCCTTGGTGGTTCTATTTTTATTTGGTTGCTGAAGTTTTCTATTGAGAAGTAGCATTGATCAAGGGAATACTGAGAGGCACTCTAGAGAATCACCTGGGTTCCAAACATAGTTTTTGCCACCCTTATGTAATGGCACCCCAATTTCACGCTGCATCAGCCTGTAGAGTGGCCTGCTTCTCTGCCAATTGGTTCAGGATTATAGAGCTTTTCAGTGCTGGGGATATTAATACAATGACGCCTTGGAATGTGGATGGAAGTGGTAAAGTACCACCATGAGATGGCCTTATGGACAACTTCCATTGATAAAGGGGTCCAAGGAAGAATGATATGAGAAGATGAGTGGTAAGGCTTTGTGAGTTACCTACTGGAAACCATAAGACACTCTTAGAGGGAGTTCTACAGGGATGTGCGATATTGCATTATGCAGGTGAGAGAAAGACCCAATGATATTAATTTCATTATTATTACTGTGACCACATTTGCATCAACAGTATGGTGAGATCTTGGTAATCTCAGGGCTGAGTAACTTCAGGATACAGGAAATCATTTTCTCACATCTTCTGACTTACAAATTAAGGAAGAATTAAGTAGGAGTGGCAATGAGTTTATAAGTATGCTGTCAGAAAGAGATTAATCATGGATTTAATGCTATACAAAGTCAGGCATTCAATTTGGAGTGCATTGCCAACTTATGATCCTGAAGACCCACCTAGGACAAGTATTGAAAAGGAAGCTCTGACCAATTCCTTTGCCTTCAGATTTGACTCTCCTTGATCCAACTCATTATGTCCTGCAACTGTAGATGTAAAATCAAGGTTACAATATCATCACAATATTACTTAAGGGCATGACTTTTAAAAATGCACTAACCTATGCTGCTGCTTGGGAACTATTTGAATGAATCAGCATTAGTAGATCTCAGCTCTTCCTACTTTATCATTGATGAGATGGATTGTTGGCTGCTTATTATGAGAGTCACAACGTGTGTTAAATTAGCTACAGGTCTATCTTTTTACTTTTAAAGAGAGATTAAAGTTCTGGGCTTGGTTGCTACATACTCTGAATTTGATGGGATAAAATTTGAGCTGTGATACACCATCTCAATTAATAATTGCCCGATCTTCTTTGTGCAGTATGAATGATGCTCTTGGCAGCCTAATTCCAGGAATTTCTCCAGCTTTGTTTTTGTCTTGACAGGCAGATTTTTCTATGGCTGAATACTCATGGTCTGCTATTCAGTAGGTGGATTGGACTATGATCACAGTCATCACCATCCATTTAAATGGTAGTTACTTACTTGTAGCTGAGAACACCTTGAATAATTTTAACAAAGCCATGTCTCCCCAAAATAGTTTTGTGTTTCTTAGAACAAAACACAGATTCCTTATTTTCTCTTTGATCCTTATATTACTGGTCATGCTGCTGCTGCCGTACTGTCATCATGTGTTCATTTTGAAGAGGTTTAGCACCTGAATGAGATTTAAGTAATTGTAGATGAATGGTACTGAGGTAATACGCAATTTCCTTCTTATGAATTATTCATATCGGCACCCATTTTGTAGCACTCACTGGTGCTGTATAAAATATTGCATGGTGTATATGTAAATGTCTTTATCATATTTTATTTCCATGCACTATTTAGAAGTTATTTGGCGAAAATAAAAATCCCATCCTAAAACAAAGACCTCTTTACTCTTGTATGAAGATTTTCACTCAAAAATATTAGTCATTTGAACAATAGCACATCTATTTTTCATGCTTCTTTCATAATTTTACCACTTTAAGTCATTATTAAATGTGCTAGAACCAAATTTATTTTCTTCCCACCTACTTTTTCCTCAATGAATTATTGAGAGATTATTGCTGCCGTTTTCAACTGAGACACTGCATTTTTTATTAAGTTCCTTGTGATGACTGTGTTAGATACACAGGGTAGGACATCCATAGGACTGGACTGAGTTCATTTAATTGTAAGAAGACCATCAGGATTGCCTACTATTTTCCTGTATTACCTTTAGTACTCTTGGAATATAAGGCCAATAATAGGACTCTTTAATCAAGAAGTTGTGAGTTTGGGGGGCTGGCCTCCGTGGCCTAGTGGTTAAGCTCAGTGCTCTTGGCTTCGGTGGCCCGGGTTTGGTTCCCAGGCATGGACCTACACCTCTCATCGGGGGTCACACTGTGGTGGTGACCCACATGCAAAATGGAAGAAGACTGGCACAGATGTTAGCTCAGGGTGAATCTTCCTCAAGCAAAAAGAGGAGGATTGGCAACAGATGTTAGCCCAGGGTGAATCTTCCTCAGCAAAAAAAAAGAAAAGAAAAAAAAGAAAAGAAGTTGTGAATTTGAATCCAGGATCTGCCGTGTACTAGCTTTGTATCCTGAGGTCCAAGTAACTTCTTTCTCATTAAATCTAACACCAAATGTCAATATTTACTGCTCCTATAGGGCAAAAAGTCATAATGGCCAATAGCAGAAGAGATGAAATCAGAGAGGCAGTTGGTGAGAGAGAATGTATTTACTTCCAATGCCTGCGATGTTTCCCAGGCCACAGGCTCCACAGATTCGCAGCCCCAGACCCAGGCATAGCCACTTGTAAGGGAGCCCTGAATGACTGGTTGCTTCATCTGTATGGGTGCAAGACCAAGATGAGGAGGAAGAGAGAGGGGAGATTATGATCCCATGTAGCAACCTGTACTCTCATTTGAATGACTTAGAAAACATAACAATCAGTGCTTCAGAATCCAACCAATTAATGCTGATACTCTCCTTTCATGGGATGTTTCTTGCCTAGATTCTGACCCTTGAGATAGAGGTGGAGTGGGAAGGGTGGTGGAATGGCAATGAGAAGCTTTGAACTCCTTCTGGAAGTCAATTTCTACTTTGCAGAGTTGCGACACCTGGTTATTATTAGTTTCATTATTAGAACACTAAAATTTATATTTTTGTTACCAGATATCACAATTTCTTTCTTTGAAATGGAACAACTAATTTCTAAATAATTTTACAATGTTCTTGCTGGAAGGGAAGTTAAGAACTTATTTAATCTGTCCATGCATCTTCTCCTTTTTATCTACCAGTTAATTAAGTCCAAGAACATTCAAGTGGCTTGTCTAATGTCACATAACTACTCAGTGATTCGATCAGTGTCGAACGATTGTTGTAACCTTTCTTATTATGACACCAATTAGCAAACAATACTCAAATATCAAGCATCCATAAAAATGTGTGATAATGGTTAGTCATAACACACATTTAAATGAAAAACTACATAAGAGAAAATATTTATGGTTAAACACTTTGATTAATTTTAGGGGCTTTTGATATCTTCCGTGTCTCTTCCCTTCCCTGTGCTATTGTTTGTTCAGTCCAGTGCATGGTTAGCCCTGGGAGCCCAGCGAAACTCTGTGTGGCAGATAATATCATGTGCTTCTAGATTGCGCTCGCAGTGCAGACATGTATTGAAATGACATCACTGGTGAGAATGAATGAGAAGCAAAAGAGAGTGAGAAGTGAAGTGTAGTTTCCAGGTTGTATGAGTGAAGGCAATAGCAAAATGTTAAAATATCTTGAAAGTGAGTCTACTGGTAACCTATTAAATTTTGTCTTATTATGTTTTCATTTTTATCAAAGTTATACATGTACACAAATGAAAGAGTCATTTGATTATACAACGTTTGTTAAGACAGTTTTTCTTATGGTCACTCCCTCCACTTCCATTTTTCCAGAAGCAGCCATTTTCATCTCTTTCAACTGAGATATATAAAATTATATGTGTGCCTGTGTGTGTATTATTTACTTCCACAGCAATAAATACTTTGATTTTATGGCTTCTATTTTATTTTATTAATCTGGACAATAGCCATAGCTTTATTTCAAAGATGAGGATTTGGTTCTTTTTCCTTCTTTCACCCCACCAACACATGCACACTTTTATTTTAAATTAATTTAATCACTTACAAAAGTGGTCAAAAATAGGCACATTAATTCTTCAGAATTCAAATCTTAAGCTGTAATAATGAACATAGTAACACTAAACCTAGGATTTAACCCACCCAGTTGGGGGATATACACATTCTTTGGAGAATGTCATTATGAATTCACGTAATTTCCAGGTAAGTGAGAAATTATTATCAGAAGGAGAATATGAAGAGTAAAACGTCAAGTCAGAGGCAGGAAATGGGAAACGACTAGACGTGCTAGGGGTGGGGAAGAAATAGTATTTGTCAAGTACCTATTGTGTGCCAGACACTGTGTTATAGGATTTTGATATATGATCTGACAGCCCGGAGTGGGACTCCTTCAGTATGAGATTAACTCAAACCAATTTAAGTAAAAGGAAATTCAATGGGAATTTTCTGAGCTGGGGGCACTGCAGCCATGACCAGATTCAGGGGTTCAAACAATGGCGCCAGAGCTCTGGTTCTCTCCCTTGGAGCGTTGACTGTATTGGTTTGGTTTCTTTGCCCATAGGCTCTCTCCATGTATCTGCTAAGTGGCTTATCCATACCTTCCTATTGTCATTTTAGCAAAGCAATAGAGGAGGTATCCCCTCTTTCAGTCATTATTTTAATGTCAGAGAGAAGTCTGAGTGGTCCTGGTTGGGTCACTTGCCTACCCCTGTTGGGGTGTAACCAGCCATCGTGGTAGACAGCTCCCCCATGGACATACAGAATGAAGGAGGGCTAATTTTTCAAAGAAAGAAGTACTTTAAAGACTGAGAACAGGGGCTGGCTCCTTGGTCGAGTGGTTAAGTTCACGCACTCAACTTCAGGGGCCCAGGGGTTCGCAGGTTCGGATCCTGGGCGTGGACCTAGCAGCCCTCAGCAGGCCATGTTGAGGTGGCGTCCCACATGCTACAACTAGAAGGACCCACAACTAAAATATAAAACTATGTACTGGGGGGATTTGGGGAGAAGAAAGAAAAATACAAAAAAAAAAAAATCTTAAAAACAAAAGACTAAGAACATGCACTTACTGCCAACTTTGTGAGGCAAATATTATCATTTCTATTTTCCACATAACAAAACAGATTGAGAGAAGTTAAACCACTTGTCTTAGATCACGTGCTCAATAGAACTGGGTTTAAAACGTTACTCACAGTTTTTCATCTATGCAAAACTTTTTGTGCACTGAAAAATTTTATGGAAATTCACCTTACTGCTATCTTTACCATACCTTGGTAAAAATTTTTCCTAATGCAGTATAATGTCTGGAATATTTTGTACTTGACTATGCAAATATATTTTCAAAAGAGCTTTGATATCTGAGGTTGCATGATTTAAGCAAGCGGGAGAATAGTATTAACTTTATACTTTATAGAATTATAATTTTATATTTATAGCCATCTTCATGGGAAACCATTTATCCTTTGAAGTGAGGGACAGACACTTCAAGACATGTAAGAGATGCTGCTGATGCCCTGCCCACATCCTCTGAGCTCTCAGCATTGGTGTGACTGCTGGTCCCCTGGTGTCTAACTGTAAACATCTGCCACTCTTTGCCTGAGGGTTTTTTCTGGCTGCCAGAGAAGTGTCAGGTATTAGCAGTCCCAGGAAGTAGCCTTTCACCAATGACAGATAGGAGTTGGTAGATAAATACTCCAGCTCCCGCATGCCCTGCAGGTGCATGTACCACATCCTTTCCCAGAATTCCCCAGTGGGATTGAGCCAAAGTTGCCCACAGCAGTCACATGCTCAAAAGTGCACTGTGTTATCTGCTTTCCTTTTCCTGTCTCATGTACCTACCTCTCTTCCAAGGCTTCCTGGGATCACTTCCCAAACAAACCTGTCTCCATGTCTGCTTCTGGCGGAGCCCATCCTGCGATAAGAGACACTTGAAGATCAGACGTATGGATAACTCTGGTTACTCCAGTCAGCTCATTTTCCGAATATGTTTCTTTTAATATCCTCATTAACCAGAGTGGTGAAATACCACAAACTAACTTCTGATAGCCGTTTTCAGACAAAAATTAAATTTAGTCAAAATTAATAAAAACATCCACATTGTTGTGGCAACCACTTTGCCTTAACACGGACTCTGGAGACGGATGGCCTAGGCTTGGATCCCTTCTAGTTGTGGTCCTTGGGCAAGCTTCTTAGCCTCTCTATGTCTCAGTTTCCTATCTGAAGTGACAGTATATGCCTCTATGGTCACTTAGAGCATTAAATGAAGTAAAATTGTAACGTGCTCAGAAGGGTGGCTGGCAAAAAAAGTGCCACATAAGTGTTGGTTAAACACTTGAATAAAAAATTACGTTGATCACGGTTAAAATTAAGTCTGTACTTTCCCAAGTAGGCCATAGACTAACCACTGCATTAACAAATTATTTTATTTTAATAATACATTCTCTTCCATATTAATTATACATTTTAAACCAAAGCATAATTATGTTTTGGCTTCATGAGCTGTTCATCTTTAATGAGTACTGAGTTAATTAGCAAGACCTGTCTTTTTGGGCACCGCATCTGTTCTGCAACACTCAGTTCAGTATTCATTATTTTAAGACAGCAATTCTCTTTTTCAAAAATATTTGGAGAAGGGAATGAATAATTACGCTGCTGCACTACACCACCAAGTTTCAAAATACAAAAAATTGGAAAATATGCATGTGGGGCATGAATATACCTGAGAAATGACTCCGTATTTTATTATGCATAAGAAATACTTTCTTGCTTATTGAGTTGGTTCGGTTCATTATTTTTTTATTCTAAGAACTATTTTTAGTCTGTTTTCAGAATGCTTATTCATGCCTTCCTTTTGTCCCCTGAATGTCAATCTAATTCTTCTCTTGTGAAGTTGTAAATCACCCAGAGTTTTTCCATTCTCAGAGGTGGCACTCCCCAGTATACGAATAAGGTCATTGTTGGTTTAAAGAATTATGACTTCTCCAACACCGAGCCCTCATCTTCTTTTCAGTCCTATATTTTCAGCTATCAATAGAAGTAATTCCAAATAATGGTCCATGGACTGGCTGTATTGAAATCACCTAACAAATCCACATATGCGCACAAACACTCACACAAGTATCACACGAACATCCGCATACCTATAGACAAAATACACATATACCAACATGCATCACCCCTAGAGATGCTGATACCGTAGTTGTGGGCTGGCACTTAGGAGTCAGTATATTTTTTGGAAGTTCCTCAGGCAATCTTGTCCCAAGAAGCGCAGGGTTTGGGAGTCCCTGGACAATGCTCCTCCAGTGGTCCACTGTCATTTCAAACTGATGCTATAACTTTGCCAGACTGACTTTCTTCATTTCTGTTCATGTATTTACAATACTTCTGGAACTTTAGGCTTAAAGTTTTGGAATTATATTTGGTTCCACCTGCTACTTCGTTTCCATTAGCAATCATTATACTACCCAGTAGCCTCTTTCTTCTCACCTTCTATTCCTTTCCAACACCTCATATTATACCTTATATTAGAGTTATTTAAGCATATGTTTTATTTGCTATATTTGATTGTGAACACCTGGAGACAGGAACCTCTCTCATTCATGTTTAAATGTGCCTCAGTCTTGGCACCCAGCACAGTATCTTGCATGGAGTAGGCGTTTAATCAATGTTTGATGAGTATCATTCACAGTCAGTCTCCCTGCATCCAAGTTTATCTTTCATTGCTTCCAACATGGCACTGTTTTCCAAACAGACATAGCAAAGCCTGCACCTTCTGCCTTAGTCTCCTCTCTTGCTTACTGTTCACTGCAGCTGGAACAGATTGCCTTTTTCTTTCCTCGAGAAACATTGTACACTTTCTTCAAGAGCTAGTTTTCTAAGCTTGTTATGGAGTAAATGTATGAAATATGAAGCTATGAAGAAGCAAGATAAGACTTTCTACTATGTATGGTGATGGATAAAAACTGGATTGTTGGTGGTGAACATGATGCAGTCTATGCAGAAAGTGAAATACAGTGATGAACACCTGAAGTTTACACAGTGCTGTAAGCCAATATGACCTCAATAAAAAACAAAGACTCTCTACTGGCTGATATTTTACGAGGGTTTAAGGCTGACCATGGAGTACATGAGTATTTAACAACAGGCCCACATGCTAGTATATCCTAGTCATATGGGTCTCCCATTCTAGACGTATGATGAATTTAGATCATGAAATCATTGTGGCTTATTTCAATACTTATTCAACTATTCACTTGTCAATATGTATTGAGTGACTACTGTGTACTACATACTCTTCCAGGCACTGGGAATATAGAAATAAATAAAAACAGAGATCCTTACTCTTATGGAGTTTAAGCAGTGCTAGCAAATAAATATGTGAATATAGATGATGTCAGATGGTAATAAGTGCTATGTGAGAAAATACAGCTAAGTAAGGGGGATAAGAAATTGCTCTGTTATATTGCATGCCAAGGGAAGTCTCAACTGAGCAGGAGGACCAGTTAGGAGGCTGTAAAATAGTAATTGGGGCAAAAGACAATGTTGGCTTAGATGAGGGGAGTAATGTGGAGATGGCGAGACGTGGTAAGATTTTGGATATATTCTGAAGGTATAGCTAACAGGATTTGCTGATGGATAGAGTACAGGATGTGACAAAAGAGAGGAGTCAAAGATGGCTCTGTTGCCTGAGCAGCTGGAAGGATAGACTTGCCATTTACTGAGATGGGGAAGTTTAGGAGGAATAGGTTGAGAAGTGGGTGGGGAGGATTCAGTGGTTTGATTTCGGGCATGCTAAGTTTGAAGAGCCTAATATGCCTCTGAGTTTGTTGACTAGACAGGTATACTAAGCACCCTGTCATTTGCAGCAGAGGTTGGGATAGAGAAAAAATGAAATTCAAAGAGATGAGGTGGGATGAAGTCACTTAAATAGACAAATGTAGAAGTCTGAGACTGAGTCTTAGGGTGTTCCAACATTAGATAGAGGGAAACCAATGAAATCTATAGGTAGCAAATAACTAAGAGAAAGTGTTGTCCTGCAGCTAAGGGAAGAAAGCAGTTCAAGAAGGAGGAGTGATCCCCCGTGTCATGTAAAGTGATGGGTCAAGTAAGGTGATGACTGAGAGGTGACCTTCGGGCTTACCAACGGGGCAGTTATGGGTAAACTTGATGATGGCTGTTTTGGTTAAGTGTCAGAGAAGGCAGTTTTATTGGAGTGAGATCTAGAGAGAATGTTAGGAAATGTTGGGAAAGGCATGGGAGACAGAATAGACTGCACTTTGGAGGGTTTTGCTTTAAAGTGGGCCAGCCACTGGAGGGAGATGTGAGAAAATGGGAGGATTTTTGATGGGAGCCCTTTTAGCATGTTTGCATGCTAATAGGTGTGATCCAGTAGAGAGAAAAAAAATGATGAAGCAGAAGTGAAAGTGATTAATTGTTAGAGAGATCTCCTTTAGTAGGTGAGAGGGTTTGGACAAGTTCAGGGATTCACCTTAGAAAAGAGCTAGACTGTTCATCCTTGTAACAGGAGGAGTGGCAGAAAGGAAGGGCACAAAGGGAGGCAGATAGGAATAAGTGAGGAAAATGCCTACAGGAAACTGATAGCATATTTGAATGGGGTAACTGAGGAGAGGTTAATAAAGTAATTACTTACAAAGAAGAGGGCAAGTTGGGGCAACTAACAAGAGCTGGTGAAGCACCTTGTGTGAGCGATAGCTGGGAGCTGTCACCACCCTATGCCTGAAGATTCAAGTGGAAGCACAGTTACTGGAACCCAATGGAGCTCTAGCTGTACTATAACATGAGAAGGCCACATGACAGGTGCTGGGGACTTTAATAAAAGAAATGCAGTAACTGTCAATCATAGTCCAGAAGGGAGGAAGCCAAGGGAATAAAGCCCTGGATCTCATTCTCCTCTCATCCCCGATTCCTTGGTCCTCTCATTGGCTGAATCAACCAGTATCCAGAGGGCAAGAAAACTGATATAGTCCATAGAGGTCTGCCTCCCAAGCACAGAGCAGTGTGGAAAGAGTAGAGAGGATGGATCTGAAGGGCAAAATGAAAATGTCCTGCATAATGGTGGTGGAAATGTTACCTGCTGATGACTTCTATTTTCTCATGAAATAGGAAGTGTCATTCCCAGCAGAGAATAAGGGTTATGGGGGAAGCATTGGAAGTTTGAGGAGAGAGAAGGTGTAAAATAGCTATTGAATAGAGTAAGAGAGTTAAAGGAGTAGGGAAAGAGGGTATGATTATTAGGCCTAATTGAGTTTTCTTAGGTTAGGGATTATGAATGTAAAATGATGTAAGTCAGCCTAATTTTGAAATCTTCTCCAGCTATATTGAGCTGTGTGGAAGAAAGTACAGAGTTGTTGAAGAGCTAGAGTTAACCTGGGTTGGGTTTTGCTGGGTGAATAGAATGAAGGGTGATGGCACAAGGGAGTTGAGAGTGTATGGAAGGAAAAGATTGTAATAACAGACCATGCCCTATAAGTTAATAATAGGCATGGAAGTCTGGACATGGGAGGAATGAGTGAATAGTTTGGAGGATCAATGTGCCAAGAGAATTTGGAAGGGAAATAACTGTTGGAGTCAGGAGTAGTAAAAGGAGTGAACTGAAGGATAAGAGACAATGATCAGAGAATGAGACTGTGGAGGGGGATGAATTTATTGGCAATGGCAAGGTCTATGTAGGGTATAACCAGTGGAGTGAGTTGTTGAGTTAAAGTTAAGGAGAAAACCACTGGAGGTGGAGTGGTGAGGAAAGTGAAAAGCCAGGGAATTGAAAGGCCTTGAAATCACCAAGCAGTATGACAATAGTAGAGCCAGAGTAACCATGATGCAGAAGTTGAAATCCTCAGGAGTGAGAGGGGCTACTGGTGTTCTATAACTGACTGCTACAAAGAGGGGTAATGGATAGTGTAGTTCACTGCATGAACTTCAAAGTTGGAGAGGATAGTGGGGAGTAGGGAAGGATAATGGTCTGGAAGGGGAAGTGAGCAAGAAAGACTTCCATCAACCTTCAGGCATATTAGTATGATGGGTATGAGAGAGAAAACAGGCACTGCTTGGTAGAGCTTTAGGGAAAGTAGAGTCTCAGGGAGATCCAGGGCTTGTTGGGAGCATGAAGGTGAAGGGAGAAGAAAACCTTACAAAGGGGACTGGCCCCAGTGGCCTAGTGGTTCAGTTCGCCATGGCCTGCTTTGGTGGCCTGAGTTTGGTTTCCTGGCATGGACCTACACCACTCGCTGGTGGCCATGCTGTGGTGGCAACCCACATACAAAATAGAGGAAGATTGGCATGGATGTTAGCTCAGAGCGAATTTTCCTCAGCAGAACAACACCACCAACAACAACCTTACAAAATACTTACTATGTGCTGGGAACACTTCCATGACTTTTTATATATTAATTAATTTAATCTTCAAAGCAAAATCTCTGAGGAAGTTACTATTTTCAGCTCTATTTTATGGATGGGCAAAATAGAGCATAGACAGGTTAAGTATCTTGCTCACAATCAAGAGTAGTAAGCGGAAGAGCTGGAGCTTGAACTCAGGCAGTCCACCTTGGAACCTCAGTGTACATAAGCACTGTGCTATACAACCCAGCGGTGTAAATAAGCACTGTGCTATGCATAAGCACTATGCTATCTTACCCAGCAGCAAGCATTTGGAGAAGGGGATTTTGCTGATGCTGCACCATGAATTCCAGAGAGTACAGTGGAAGGATTTGGGACTCAGGAAGGGGTGGATGGGTTAGATTAAGGATTGTGCAGAGCCATATGGGGATAAGGGATAAGCTGGGACTTGGGCCTTCCTGATTTGGAGGCATAGGGGATTAGTGTTGATGGTCTCCAAGGCACATAGGAGTGGTGAGGCTATGAGTGTTGGGGTGATGGTGCTGAGAGGAGGATAGAGGCCTTGCCAGGAACACAAACTCACAATTCCCTTCTTCACTCCTGCTAATGGAGGTGGAAGCTGGGAAAAGGTGTTATTACTTGGAGCATAAGGAGATTTGGGTCCTCTTTTTCATTTAGCTCACCGCCATTTCCTATTTACTTTTTTTTTTTTTTAAAGATTGGCACCTGAGCTAACAACTGTTGCTGATCTTCTTCTTATTTTTCTTCTTCTCCCCAGAGCCCCCAGTACACAGTCGTATATTCTAGTTGTGAGTGCTCTGGTTGTGCTATGTCAGGCACCGCCTCAGCATGGCCTGATGAGCGGTGCTGTATCTGCGCCCAGGATCTGAACTGGTGAAACCCTGGGCTGTGAAAGCAGAGTGCGCAAAATAACCACGTGGCCAGGGGGCTGGCCCCTCCTATTTACTTTTTAAAAATTAATTATTGTTGACATACAGGAAGTTTCTGGAAATGAACAGAATTAAAATCATCCTCATTTTCCATTTTGTAAATTTCTTTGAAATATGAATCTGCTCATCAATTTATTGAAGGGAACTTGTCACCTTACCAGCTGACAACCCATACAAATCTTCTTAAATCTATTTATACTTTGTAGTTTGTAAAACATTTTCATATACATAACTTTACTTATCCACTCTACCAAGTACCAATGTTCAGCCCACTTTCTGGAGTATTTTGGCATTAAAATTTTACTTATCTAGAGGACGGACAATACAAAATATTGAGTTTGGTGTAAGGGCAGGAAGAGAAAACATGAGATATATAGAAACATTCATACTTAATTTTCGTTAATCATTTTTTTCTTGAGTTTTTAAAAAAGAAAATGTTCTTATATTCTTCAGAAGGTGGAACAGAGATAAATTAGCATGAACTTTTGATTGCAGATTTCAATCAGCATTTATTACACTAATCTACTGTCTTTTAAGAGGAATGGCTTAGACACTCAGCTTTGCACTCGGGAAAACATATGGTAGTAATAGAAAGCATTTTAAGTGTCCAATCTGGTCAAAGTGCATTTTCACTCTTATCAATGAATTGACATGAAGATCATTTTATACATCAAAGGTATTTATCAAATTTTGAACTGTTTGTGCAATGAAGTTTTGAAGTAAATATAAACCGTCAGGAAGTTGGAGCTGACTTTCAGAGTGATTTTTCTTTTGTTGTTAAAGAGAACAGCAGGACGAGAAGGAACCAGTTAGAGAAAGAGATAATTTTTTTTCTTGTATAAATAAAGCTCCTGTTTCTTACCCACTCATGATGGTTTCTTCCAAGTCTCCAATGTGACACTTCTGACCTCTCTCTGCTTTTCTTTTTTTTTTGCTCATGAGTGATTTGCTTGATTGGTAAAATTGGAAATAGTAGCTGGGCATGTCTAGCTCAGCTCTGCCCTACTTGTTTAACCTGGTCCAGCACCGCCTAGTCTGGGTGCATGTTTATTTCGAGTCTCTTTGGCTTTCATGCTAAGCTATGTCCTCTAATTAAGCCTCTATCAATAAAAAGATGATATTTTGGCCTCCTGTGCCACTTCATGGCTTTATATACTTTAAATTGTACTCAAACTGGGGCATTATGGTGCTGTTTATTGGAATCAAAGTGTATAATGCATGGGAAGCCTTCTCAGACCTTCTGCATTGGGTTACGCGCCTCCCTGATGTGCTTGCATAGCTCTGTGTACTTTCCCCTTTATAGCTCTTAACACATTTACCATTGGTTTAATTCCTGCTTCTTTGCTAGAATATGAACTCCTTGGGAGTGATCAAGTCCGTCATGTTTATCTTGGTATCTCTAGGACCTAACATGGTGCCTGACAAATAGTAGCACCAAATTTGTTGAATGAATCAATGAATCAATGAGCTACTGCTTGAGAAAAATATTCAAAT
Organism: Equus przewalskii; assembly: GCF_037783145.1. Classification (NCBI taxonomy): domain Eukaryota; kingdom Metazoa; phylum Chordata; class Mammalia; order Perissodactyla; family Equidae; genus Equus; species Equus przewalskii. The sequence goes on along the minus strand of NC_091845.1, from coordinate 58,782,007 downwards.
TCTAATTTTTGTACTGAATGAGAAAAATGGACAATGAATTTGTAATGCTCCACTCAAAAAATAAAAATAGATTGTAGAAGCTATTGTCCTTCCGTACTTCAGTTTTGAACAAATTTAATTAAAGCTATTAAAAAAATGTGTATCTTCTTCACTGAGTCATGACTGAACTGAGCTAGGAAGCTGTGGTTAACCTGGAAAACGTTACGGGTTTATAAGGGTCAGCATTTCTCTGATGTCCAATGCTCATTCCAGTGTATTGTCAGCTCAGCCTTCTAGACAGTGTTCATTCTCATCCTCTAGAATTTTCCATATGGAAATACAGAGAGGAGAGTCCATAATTTAGAAAGGGCTTGATGTGATCCATTGCTCATTAATAACAACATTAAAGCATATTTTAACAATACTTTTAAGGACTAATAGGTAGATATAACTGCTCTAGGAATGTTTAGCTATTTCTGCATAAAGAAAATTGGAGGATAGCAAAAAAGATTATGATTATTATTTTAAAAGAAAGTAAGACAATCATTTTTTAATTAGAAAACATTGAATTAAGAATCTGAAATAAAGCTTGTAGAATTGGAACCCTTACTCTAGGTCCATGTCTATATAAACCATGAAGCAGGAGTAGAAAGAAGGCCTATCTGGTTGGCAGTTGACTACTTCTATCGATAAATGAAAGACTATGCTGTTCAGGTTATCCAGAGTGTAATAATAAATTCTCAAGGACCTGGAGGTTGAACGGTTCAGATGGGTAGTTCTTATGCATGGTCTCTCATCTGGCTGTAGTTGGATTGTGGCTGAGGCTGAAGTCATTTGAAGGCTTCTTATTCACATGTCTGGTGCCCAGACTGGGCTGGCTGGAATAGCTGCAGGCTAGTTGGTTGCGTGTGTGTCTCCCTCTCCTTATTGACTACCCATGTGGCTATCTTCAGCTCCCTCGCTGCATGGTGGTCTCAGGGGTGCTGGACCTCTTATATGGAGGCTGGCTTCTGTTGGAGGAGACCACCGAGAGGACATGACCACTGGTTGACCCTTGGGCTGGATCTGAGCAATAGAAGGCTCCTCATGCCTGCCCCTATCCTTGGCATTTACATTTTGCCCACTGTTCCCACAGTGGGAGCCGCTTTCAAGGATGCAACCTCGAGAGCAATGTGCTGTTGAGACCATCTGGACAGTACTCATGACTAAACCCAGTTAAGGCCTCTATATAAACTTTAAAGATTCTGGCGGGTGGGTGTAGAGATCTACTCATCTTGCAGCTGCCCAAGACAAGCCCCATATGTAAGTTCCCTTGTTTGCTAAACCTGCCACCTACAAATCTGGAGGTCTGCCTCTTTCTTCCTTCTCTCCTTGCCCTCTGTGTGCAGGGGCCAGTTTCAGATTTCACCAGGGAAGCTCCTGAGTTTAAGAACCAACGATTGGCAAGCCAGACAGGAGACTGAAGAAATGGCCCTTGGCAAAGAGGCATTCTCCGCAGGAAATCCCCTGTTGGCCATTGACCTCTATGTGGGGAGGGATTGCCCATATGTTAGATGCTTGTGGACTCCTGCATGAGTACGGGGATGCCCTGCAAACGCAAGCTGCTTTAATGTTTTTGTATGAGGAACTGTGTCTGGTGCACTGTGGCAAAGAAGGGAAACGAATGGCTGCCGCAGTGGGCTGACCTCTGCTGTGGGCAGTTCAGCTGGTTACCAATGCCCAACTAGAGGCTGAAGCTCAAGTTGGAAAGTTGGAGGATGATCTGAGGTTAGAGAAGGGTGTGCAGTTGTCCACTACTCTGCTAGCTTCGGGGCTGACAGACAAGGTGGGAAGAGCAGGATAATAAATTGGGGGAACTCAGCATGCTGTTTTGCAAAACTAGGAGGGTGCAAGCTGCTGTGGATTAAGGTCCAAGCGCTTGTGATAAAATCTGATTAGGATACTAAGAAGCAGAATCTCTGGGAAAGTGACAAGAGAGAAGAGGAGGATATTGTGGTGATTGAGAGCGAAATGGACAAAATGCCTGGTGCCATCTGACCCCTAATACAGAGAGAAGCAAAAGCAGAGCAACAACCACCCCAGCCAGTAGGGCAGCCCCCAATTCAGGAAATAGTCATGACGAGAGAATATACACCCACTGAGCTTATGGATATAGCTGCTAAGTTCCAGCAGAAGGCCAGGGAAATTATCCAGGCATGGTTAGTGTGGCTATGGGGAGGATAGCATTTATCTGCTCAGGCAGGAGTCAAAGAAAATGAGCAACATCGCCACACACCATGCCCTCTGGCAGCACCTGCATGGTGCTTCGGGTTTCAGGATACACACTCCCTTGAGATTGAATTATTCTAGCCTGCAGGGGGGCTTGGCCCAATGAGGGGTATCCCCCTGGGCACTTGGGACTCTGGAAACCTATAGAGGAGGTACTACAAACTCTTAGGGAGTTGGGAATGAGACAAGTTGTTTATACCCCTGTCTTTGAAGACCCTGATCGGGCCACATTCACTGCAGAGATGGAAGCCAAGAAACTCCAATCTGCCCCCAGCACCTGGTATGCGACGCTATTATCCATAGCTGAGCCCAGTTGTAGGACAGGACTGTTGTGATCTTGGGCAGTCTGCTGCTGAGCTGGGGGAAACTGACAGATCTTGGGCACAGGTATGGTCTGTGGGAAAGACTCGAGACAGAGAGGCGGCTTGAAAAGCCAAAATGCTGTCCCAATGGGTGGTAAAGGGTCTGGTAAAAGTAACCTGGAAGCAAATATGGTTTGACCTCATTGCTGCTGAATCCCTATGGGAAAAGATAGACTGGCACCCCAACACTGTGTTGCTTGGCCTGTGGAGAGCCTTAAAACCTGAACAACAGTTCAGACCTGCCCCACCTGCCTCTCCCATCCCTCATGTCCCGTATGCTCCAGCAGAGATCTCAGGGTTACAGTCCTATTCAGGGTGGGTGCCCGCTATGCCCTGGGTACTGGATGTAGGCCAAGATAGCCTCAAGGTGAGGGCCACTGGAGGTGATCAGAGGCCTCATGTTGAGCTCACTGTTCATTGCTCCCCCAGAAATAAACAAAAATGTTATGGCTCTGGTTGATACTGGGGCTGAATGTACTCTGAAATGTGGTAGACCTCAGAAATTTTCTGGTACCCTCACTGCCATCAGTGGTTGTGGAGGGCAAACAGTTATGGTCAGGAAGGTCCTTTTGATCCTACAAACTGGGCATTCTTCTCCATGAGAATATGAGGTTTTTGTCTCTGCAACACCAGAGCACGTATTGGGCAGTGATATCCTACAGGTTAAACTCTGCAAACCTCTACTGGTGAATTCTCCCTCCGGGTTAGTGTAATCAAACCAATGCTGAGGAGAAACGCCAACGTAGAATCAGTAAGTCTACTGCCCCCCATGAAGAATGGTAACTGTCAAACAAGATAATATAAATTGCCTGGGGGACGTAAGGAAACAGGAGAAACTGTTGAAGAACTGCACTAAGTATGTGTGCCCTGCCCATAGTGTTTTCAATGGCCTAACATGGCCAGTAAAAGAGCCAGATGGCTCATGGCAGATGACCATGGACTACTGAGACTTGAACAAGGTAATACCTCACATCCAGGTGGCTGTGCCCCACATTGCTACCATCTTAGAAACTGTGGCCATGTTCCTATGAGTGTACCATGCTGTACCGGACTTAGCAAACGCATTCTTCAGTATACCACTGGCCACTGAGTCACAAGATCAATTTGTCTTCATGTGGGAGGGGCAGCAATGGGCTATTCAAGTGCTTCTCCAAGGCTACCTGCACAGCTCCACAATATGTCATAGTAGCTCAAGATCCATGCCCGTTCTTCCCCACGTCAGTGAAATGGGCCCATTACATTGATGATGTGATGTTAACATGTGAAGACTTGCCTCTGCTGCAGGATACTCTGCAGACTTTGCTGGAACATCTGCAAGGAGAGGATGAGTAGTGAACCCACAGAAAATTCAAGGCCCAGGCGTTGCTGTAAAGATTTTGGGAGTCTTTTGGCTGGGTAAGATGCGCATTGTTCCAGAAGCTGTGATTGATAGGGTGCAAGACCATCCAACCCTTAAGAACATGAAAGAGTTGCAAGCCTTTGTTGGGACTTTGGGGTTTTGGAGGACTTTTATTCCCTACTTGGTACAGAGCCTCTGTCCCTTATGCTACCTAGTAAAGAAAGGGCACATAAAGGACTGGGGATCAGAGAGGCAAATCACCTTTGAGAAGGCAAAAATACTAGTGAAGCAGATGAAGGCTTTGGGCATTTCCCAAGCAGGGCTACTGTTTGAGTTGATGCGTCTATGCCTCTGGAAGCTACAGGCTGGGCACTGTGGCAGAGACAAAAGAAGGAGAGAGTACCCCTGGGATTTTAGTCCCAGCTCTAGAAGGGGGCAGACACCTGACACACCCCCATGGAGCAACAGCTCCTGGCAGTGTACACAGCACTCTTCCAAGTAAAGCTTCCCAAGAAGGAATAGCATAACATGGTAAGAACTTCCCCTCTATCAAGAGGTGGGTTGAGAATATGCTGCATTGATCTACCTCTGCCGTGGCTCAAACTCCCACTTTGACTAAGTGACATTTAGAACATTTGCTGCCTATTTGCAGCAAAGCAGCATCCTATCTGCCAGCCTACTGTCTCTAGAAATTCGGTGCTGCGAGGCCCTGTAGAGTATGTAGATCCTTCAAATGCCCCTGTCTCTATTCCCGTGGTGACCCCTGTGCCCTGTAGAGAGGGAGTGGGGGAAATTCCTGCTCGTGCCTGGTATACAGATGGGTCTAGTCAGGGCAACCCGCCCACATGGACTGCAGTCACTATTCAGCCCACTACTAACACCATCTGAATGGAAATGGAAATGAACCATAGCAGCCAATGGGCTGAACTCAGAGAGTTTGGCTGGTGATCACTCATGAGCCCTGGCCATTAAACCTTTGCACTGACAGTTGGGTTGTTCTAAAGGGATTAACCCTATGACTCAGACAATGGGAACTCTGAGGGGTGGATGATCATGAATAAGCCCTTATGGGATCAGCATAAGTGGAAAGATGTTTGGGTTCACCTGCAAGAGCCTGAGGCATTCTTTACTGTCTTCCAGTCCCAGGTCATAAGGCATTGACAACCCCTGGCAATCAGGAAGCTGATACCGTAGCTTAGGGACAATCTCTAGTAATTGACCCCTCAGTAGATACAGCAAATTGTGTGTATAGGAAGAGCCGCCACTGTAGTGTCCAAGTAGGATGGAATATTGCCAAGGATGCTGGCTTGCCCTTGAAATACAGTGACTTGATTAATGCAGTAATTGTATGTCTTGTGAGTTCTAAACAATGCCCAAGGCAACTGCCAAAGGAGTCTGGAGCCATCCACTGGAGTTCCCAACTGGTGAGGGCAAATTGATTATATTGGCCCCCTTCCTCCAAGTGAGTGCTCTAAATATGCCTTGATTTGTGTAGACACTGCATCTGGCTTAACCCAAGCTTTCTTCCATCTCAGAGCAAACCAGGCTGCTACCATTAGAGGATTAGAGGAGCTGAGTACCATGTATGGATAGATACCTTCGCTGAATGAACAGTGATCGGGGGTCATATTTCCAAGGTCATGATATGCAAGACTGGGCAAAAGAACATGACACTGAATGGAGTTTCCTTCTCCCCTATAACCCACAAGCAGCAGAATTGGTAGAAAGGAAGAATGGAATTTAAAGTAGAAATTAGTAACAGTTAAAACCACCTTAGCTGGGTGGACTAATGTGCTATCCCAGGCTTTAATACATTTGAATTATCAATCGGTAGGGCCTGTTGCCCCATATACCAGAATGGGGACCCCTGTAGAAACACCCAATACCGTAAAGGTATGGAAATCACTGGAGACAGGCAATGCCCCTACTCTCACGTGCAATGCTGCTGAGAAGACTAAGCCCCATCATGCTTGGGAAAGGCATTGTCTACTGGAATTTGCAGTGGGGATTCCCACCAGGATGGGTGAATTACTTCAGACCCATGGGTAAAGGAGAATTACTCTTGTCTCCACTGGGATCCCATTGTCCTGCTGCAAGATGGACCTGTGGAAACACACTGTACCTGGATTGAAACAAGCACCATTTAAAGAGAGGAGAAGGTGGGGGTCCTGGTCTGGCATATCTCACTCTCAGTCCATCTCTTCACACCTGACAGTGCTGCCTCCCCTGGCCAAAATGTATGGTATATACAATCAGATCAAATTTCTAAAGCTGCAATTAACATCTAAGGATCAGGCCACGAGTGTAATTCTTATGGAAAGGGGAGACTGTCCTGTACAAGTTCTTACTAAATATCTGTCTTTTCGACCTTAGACTTCTGCTTCTCCTTTGGTGTCCAGTCACAAGATGGGCACCTGATGGAAATAACTTCCTACAGTGGGCCACTTGTATGCCCGGCAAAAGAATCAGTCCAACTGTTGAGTACGTGGGTGGCTACCCCTCACTAGCACATCAGGAGTGCAGCGGTGGGTTTCACCACTCCAGGGAGGGGATTAGAAGGCCCTAAAGCAGTACATTAAAGAAGAACAAGCTAAGACTAGTACTCTTAATTCATCTGATATTACCAATACTGATCCAGAAAGCTGGCCTGTGGCATACACTATCAGTAACACTGGGCATGGGTATCCTTTTTCTGTCAATCAAACTACACAGGCAGCCCATCAAACTGCTGACCAGATGGGTCCTAAAAACACCACCATCAGAGCCATGGATGGCTATGCTCAGATTTGGGATGGGTTCATGTAGCTCACCCCAGGTTATGAACATTTGAGCATCTGGGCACTCCTATGTTGGGAACAGAAAAATCACTCTAAGCAAAACCAACCCAATTACACCAGGGATATGGGGTGGATATCACTGGAACTGTGTAGTCATTCTGTCACATTAAAGGGTAGTGACTGGTGTTGCACTGACTGGTTGCGCTGCCCGAGTATTTATTGGGTAGCCTCGATTGGGACCCAATGATTGTGTGGCACAAATCTTTATCTGTGGCTTCCACCTGGGTAGTCGGGCTTCTGCACCCTGGGTTTTCCCTGGGCACATGGTAACAAAAATTGCCAACCACCCTCTCCTCAAGGCCAGATGGGCATGGTCTGTTTTCCACTGGTATGATCATCTGGCTGCCATCTTTGTGCCCTCTATTGGCCTAAAGGACATTATAGCTTACATAGAAAACCTCACTACGTTCACCCAGCAAGCCTTAAATGATAGTTGGCAAAGCCTGTCCTTACTGAACACTGAAATGTCTCTATGAGAAAAGCTGCCCTCCAAAATAAGATGGCTTTGAACACGTTTACTGCCTTGCAAAGTGGCGCCTCTACCATTATCCAAACAGAACGTTGTGTGTTCGTACCTGGTGAGTCTGCTCATGTATCATCTTTATTAAACCACATGAGGACAGAAGTGAATGCCCTGAGTGATCCAACCTCCAGCCTAGGGGACTTAATCAATCAGTGGTTCAGACCTTGGGGCTCATGGTGGAAAAAATTGTTGCTTATGTTGTGAATCATCATCTTAATCTGTGGTTTCTCTTGCCTGAGCCTGTACCCTGTGCTGCGGTATCTACCTCCAGTACAGCCAGATAGCTGTTAAATGATCTCCCTATATGTTAGTGAAACCCCTTGCTGACGGCTCAGAGCAGATTGTGGAAGAGGAAGGAGTGTGGGAGCCAGTCAGGAGGGGTGGGGTGTAGAAGGTCGTGGAGAGGATGGGACCTCCAGTTGACCCAAGAGCTGGACTCAGGCAGTCAGAGGCTCCTCACCCCCTCCTGTGTCCTTGGAATGTGTAGTCGGCCCACAGTTCCCACAGCTGGCGCCATTTCAAGGACACAGCCTTGAAAGAGCAATGTGTTGTTGAGATCATCTGGATGGTATATGTGACTAAACCCAGTTAAGGTCTCTACAGAAACTTTTAGGATTCTGTCTGGCAGGTGAGGAGATCTACTTGTCTTGTGGCCGCCCAAGACCAGCCTCCTGTATAAGTTCCTTTACTTATTAAACCTACTACCTATTAATCTGGAGTGGCCTGTCTCTTTCTTCGGTCTCTCCTTGCCCTCTTTGTGCAGGGGCCAGTTTCAGATTTCACCTGGGAATCTCCTGAATTTGCAAACCGAAAGCTTCTGCTAGAGTGCTCCAAGAGAAAGGAGATGGAATCCGGACTCAGACATTGGAACAGTGTCTCTTCTGCCATATTCTTTGTGAAAACTGTCATAGAACCCATTGTCAAAGGGAGGGGATATAGGCTCTACCTCTTTTTTTTTTTGAGGGAGATTAGCCCTGAGCTAACATCTGTGCCCATCTTCCTCTCCTTTATATGTGGGACACCTAGGATAGCATGGCTTGCCAAGGAGTGCCATGTCCACACCCAGGAACCAAACCGGCGAACCCCAGCCCACCGAAGTGGAATGTGCGAAGCAGGCCGGCCCCTAGGCTCTACCTTTTGATGGGAAGAATGTCAGAGAACACGTGGCTTTCCTTTACCTGCAACATATGTTAGTACTATCTCAGCTGGAAGTTGTTCTCATTAGCAGCTTTGGGTTGTATTAGAATAAATGGAAAGTGTTAGCATAAAATTAGTTCTTAAAAATAATGTATCATGAAATCAAGTAATGTTAAATTTGAAAACACTTGTCTACATTATATGCATACTGTTCATTGATTCTAGCAGCCCATTTAAAATTATGACTTCAAAAGGTAAGAAAAACATCAAAGGTAGAAAAGATGAGATCTAATTTTCTTTCTATCAGTTTAGGAAATTAATACATATCTTAAGGCCACTGTGGCTGGGGATGTGATTGCAGGTAATGTCTCGGAAGACTTATTTTCCCCACTTAGGCCTTTATATTAAGCACAAGAAAACGATTTTGGTGCCCTCACATTTTCTTTTGTCTTTAGAGGAAATAAAATTACATATACAATTCATTCTTCTCTCAATAACAGATGTTTAGACAATTAAAAGAGGGATTTTGCGAAGCCTAAAGCAAAATTAATTTTGACCTTGGGAAAAATGTCGAAACGAACTTGTGCTTTTTTTATCTTTCCATTTAAAACTCAAGAACCCAATATTTGGTGTACATTTCCCCTACAGGCATAACCTGGATTCTGTTGCTGTACAAAATCCCACTTCTTTTGAGTGATATGGTTCATCGTCAGTGCTGTGGTTCCATTGTGCATATCTTGTTAGAAAGAATAATAATTTAATAATAACTAGTATTTTTTGAGCACGAACTATGTGCCAGGTTCTGTGCTAAGTGCTTGTCTTGCATTATCTCAATTAATCCTCTCTGTAGCTCCGTGGAGTGAGTACTAGTATCATCCCCATTTTCCAGATGAGGAAATGGAGATGCTGAGAGGTTGCATCACTCACCCAAGTTCACATAACTAGTGGTCGGTGGTCTGGAAATTTGTGCCTAAGTGTGTCTGATTCTGGAGACTGAGTTCTTAAGCCCCTGGTCATATCTCCTCCAAACACATTCGGAGACCCCAACACGAGTGGATCTCACACATTTTTGACCGGGGCTCATTTAGACCGAGAAGAAACTGTAGAGGCCCAATCGTTAGACCCGCTTTTCTGTTGAAAAAGGCTTTATAATAAAGAATTGGAGAGGAAAAAAATTGAAAAGTAGTGATTTTTCTTGCTGGTACAATAATGTTTTTAATTTATAAGAGAATTTACACCTATACATTTAATTTTTTTATTATATAATGGTACCCTGTAAACTGAAATAAAACAGTAACTTTCCCACATTTGCCTTGATAATATGCTATTTAAATAACCCAAATTCATAGGCAGTGTATCACTAATAAAATCTCTCCCACCTCGAAAGCAAGATTGTGGGGATTTTGTATATGTCTGCACAGAGAAAGTGTCCTGAAGAGGAGAGAGCCTGTTTCAGATGCTACCGATAGATCGAGTACAGTGAAGGCTGAGAATTGACTATTGGATTTAGCAATTTAGGAAACTCAAACACTCTTATACTCATGCTTAGTAGGAGATTTGGGTTGTTGCGTGGTAGACAGCCAGCCAGCCTGTTAGAATATTGAATGAGAATCTTTAGTAAACTTTAGTAAAGTGCTAATTTTAGTTTATAAAAGCTAAATTTCAATACTGCTCCCTAGCTCTTGTAGAAGGGTAGCACAGAGCTCTAGCCAGAGTGCCTGCATTTAGACTGGTTCCACTGGTCACTGACTAGGGGATCTTGCACAAAGTGTCATACCTCTGTTTGCCCACCTGTAAATAGAGGGGACAAAGTACCTATCTCCTAGGTTTGGTGTGAAGAATAAATGATTTAAGCCATCTAAAGTATTTATTAGAGTACCTAGCACATAATAAATACTCAATAAATGTTAGCTATTGTTAACCTGTTGCTGGAACATGATAAAAATAATGTCTGTGAAATACGCTATGGTGCATCGCTCCCCCAGAAGAACCACAGATGTTGCAGGTCTGATCATCTGGTTGTCTCTCGGGAGAACCTTGTAGCTCACTGATGGCAGGGAGACCATACTGTGACTCCTTAGTTCAGGGGAATAAAGTGGGGGTGTTGTCAGAGTTCACTCTTATTTAGAATTTGGGGTTTGAAAGGGGATGAAAAATTGCTGAAATGATTTTCTTAAAAATTGACTATTTTTCCTGCTCTCTTCTTCCACACTGGCTTCCCATTCCTATACTCTGGACATTTGGGAAAGAACAAGAGAAGCAAAAACTAGAGAAAAGGGAAAAGTTAATGAATAAGAAGGAAAAAGTAGGAAGGAAAAGCAGGAAGAACACTTTGGAGACATTCACTTCTATTTATTTGTGAGCCAGAAGAACAAAAAGAAATTAGACGATTAGTTTGACTCCTTTTTTGCCAAACAGGAAAAAGAAAAAGAGCGGCAGTGGTATGAACTGAAGAGAAATATTTTTATACTTATAACCTTAGTTGCAGACACGCCTAGATGTTTGAAGTCAGACAATTTGCCTTTGAGAGGAAACAACTCAAATGTGAACCTTTGTGACCTCTGACCTTTGGGTACACATTTATTTTTCCTCCCAACCTCCATCCAGAGACAGTGCGCCCAAATAAGGCCTGAGGTCACAGTCACACACAGCTGCCAATATTCACAAAGTCAACCTTTTCTCTTTGAAAGCAGGTAATGGGGAAGCTATTAGCAGAAAATTCATCTTTTCCACCTTTTGTTCTCCCAAATGGCGTAATGGCTTGTATACTCTATAAACGTTCAATGGATGAATTAATGTGGAAAAATAAATTACAGGCACAGTAGATATGAGGTGACTGGGCAGCCACCCATTGATTGCCAGGATTTGATTAAGCAGATTTAGCTTAAGACTTTTTATATGGGTAGGAATATTCCAGAGCACAAAAACCAGGGGTGCAGAAAGCACAGCTTTCTAAACGTTTCTATAACTCAATCTGATCTCTTTTTTGAGTCCCTATTCTGTAGATGGCAGAAAAGTAATGATCTTAATAAATTCTGAAGAACCTGAAGTATAGGATGCTGTTATGCCCCAAATCACGTCATCTTTGCCTCACTTCTGATATAAGCCTTGGCTCTGGTCACAATTCTGGATGGGCTTTAACTTACTTCCAATGGCCGGCCTCTAGATTGAAGTCTGCATGCTGAGTCTTTGCTTTTTTTGCCCAGGGGTTCCTCCAAACTCACAAACATTGTCAGACACTCCTTTGGCCTGTAGTGGACAGGCAATTTGGAAGTGCAGAAGAATTAATACCTCTGAGGGTGTGATGGTTAATTTTATGTGTCAACTTAAGTGGGCCATAGAGTGCCCAGGTATCAGGGAATTATTCTGAGTCTTTCTGTGAGGGGGTTTTGGGATGAGATTAATATTTAAATTGATGGACTGAGAAAAGCAGATTGCCCTGGACAATGTGGGTGGGCCCTATCTAATCAGCTGAAGGCCCAAACAGAACAAAACGGCTGACTCTCCCCCAAATATTAGAGAACTATTCCTGCCTGATGGCCTTCAGACTGTACATTGTCTTTTTCCTGCCTTCAGACTCAAACGGAAACATTACCTCTTCCTGGGTCTCAAGACTGCCCTGCTTTGGACTGGAACTACACTATCAGCTTTCCTGGGTCTCTGGCTTGCCTATTCACCCTGCAGATCTTAGGACTTGTCAGCTTCTATAATCATGTGAGCCAATTCCTTATAATAAATCTCTTTATACACACACACACACGCACACACACACACACACACGCGCACACACACACACACACACACACACACACACACACACATGCATATACCCTGTCGCATCTGTTTTTCTGGAGAACCCTAATGCGAGGGCATCCCTTGACCTGGGGGATGAGAGCCAGTGGATAAACGCCTCCACCCCCCATCCTTTGGGTGGACAATTCTTTATGACACTCAGGAGGTCCTGATGGAATTGAATTCCTGTTGCCCACAGTGGTGACTTCAGCTACCCTCCCTTCCATCAGCTTTGCCCCCTTCCCTGATTTACTCTTCCAGTTCTTTACTCCTGCTTTCTGGAATCACCTCCCAACTATATCACCTGCACACAAAGCCTTGTTTCAGGCTCTTCTTTTGGGGAAACCCAAACGAAGGCACATAGTTATTTTAGATTTCACCTCGGCCAGTTTGGACATTTTCTCTCTCCCCTTGCTCCCAGAAGAAGCGTCTAAGATTTCAGGGAATTTACAGAGTGCCATAGCTTTAGAGGGAGGAAGCTGGAACTTTTTTGGCATCTGTTTTTTTTGCTCGCCACTGCTGCAATGGTCTCCGCTGGATTCTTGTCAGCCATCACTACCCTTCTACTCTGACTTGTGCTGAAATGTTCGGATTCTCATTGACCTCGTCTATCAGTTTGTGAACTCCATTTCTTTCTGATTGTGACCTTGAGCCTTTTCTTATCCACGCTCTAGCCTTCTTACATTTTTATGTTTCCTGGGATGACCCTCTGACATCATTTTTACCCTACTTGTGTTACTGTTCCAAGCTAGTGAGGTGTGGGGGAACTCATGGGCCCTGCTGGCTTTCAAGGGTCTGCCAGAAACGTGAATACTGGTTCTGCCTGCTCAAAACGTTTTTGGGGGGGTTCATTCTTCCCCACACAGGACTTGACCAGTGGAAGGCAATGGGCAGAAGGGGCAGAGACTCTTCTCAAAGAGTCGCACAGCATCTCGTGCCCTTACTTCTCCTCTGTCTCTGTCCCTACAGCCTCCTCATCACCCCTCAAGCATGTTTTAGCAGGCACTGTTGATGCCCTGCCCTCTGTTCCCTCATCCCCTCACCCACCTGAGCTGCAGCTACAGGCAACTCCCGGCGCACTGCCAGTTCCCCACCAGCTCCTGCACCTGTCTCTTTTTGTTTCTCGGCTTGAGGGCTTCTTCTGGCGTCATGGGAGCTTGCTCAGTTGTGCAGGTACAGCCCAGCATTACAGTATTGACATCCCTGTGGGCAGCTGTTGGCCAGCAGGGGATGGGATTCGGTGGATAACGCCCCAGCCTCCTTGTCTCTCAGTGGGAGGATTCTGAGGGGTGCGTCACACCATTTCTCGGAGGGTCTCCCGTAAGGTTTAGGCCAGTTGCTTGCAGTGGTAACCAGCTCATCAACACACTAATTATTGACTTTATTCCCTTCTCTGTCTCACTTTCCACTGTGCTTTCTGGAATCACCTCCTACATAAACTCTCTGTACCCAAGTCCTTGTCTCAGGGACGATAATGATCTCTTCCATGGGTGGGGACAAACACTCTTTGCAAGTATTCTTTGAAGTCTTGCTGTGAAAGGTGGACTATGGCTTTTGAAGTTAAAAGCCAAGGATTTTCCATTTTTCTTCTCTGTTCTTTCTTGACAACTCAAATGGATCTGAATGGTCATGGGCTACAGGTTAAAAGAAAATAAAGAAGACCCAAAACAAATATTCCCCATCCTGCATACATCTCTCAACTAGGATGATCTTCCCAGGCAAAGAAAAGCTGTTCTTGGTTAAAAGTGTTCACGTAGTCATCCCCCTACCTAAAACTGCCACTCCTGGCAGAGCAGCCCAACCCTCTGGAGGCCTCTTGCCCAGCTGTCATCCCTATTTAAGCCTATGCAAATAGGACAACAGCAGGTATCCCTGAGGTATGTGGAGACCATCTCCCTGGACAGCTGTGCTGAATACAGATGTGGGCACTCAAGCAGCCAGCAAGCTGCTATAAACAGGTGTCAGACACAACCATTCAGGGAAGATTGATTTTATTGTCTGCTGGGTTTATGACTGAGAAATGTGCTTCACTGACCTGCTTTTGATTAAGTCAAAGAGAAGTGCTAAGGATGTTTTCTTGTTGAATGAGTGAGTCTTTCCAATAAATAATAAACACCATGCTGGAGGAATCAGCATTTTCCATGAACAGTCTGCACTTTAGAGGCATTAGCATGTGCCAAGGTCATTCACAACTACTTCAAATAACTGGCTCAGTGGAAAAAAAATAGTGTAAATTGCAATGAAAGGGAGACGATTTAGCCTAGAGATACAGGCCATTCCTTTAAAATATGTCTATTTTTATCATGGAGGGAAAATGAGTAAAGAAGCTTTTCAGAGATGTTGTTGATTGGGTTTTCCCAGAAGCAGACCTGAAATAAAGACTGGAACACACATAGTTTATTTAGGAAGCACAGGTAGGGAGTAGGGAAGTGAGACAGGGAAGGGAAAGAATCCAAAAATGGTGTGGTTTTGAGCAGGTTATCACTTTGGGCACCCAGGTTCCCATTCATTGGGGGAATTCTGGGAGACAGCACAGAACATGCTTCAGAGTTACCTCCCAGCAGCCCAACCCCAAGAGGTAGGAAGCTGTGGTATTTATTCTCCAACTCTCATCAGTCATTGGCTGAGGGCTGTCTGCCGGAGCATTACAGGGGGCATTACGAGGTGCCAGCAACATTCCCCTTTAATGAAGGACTTGCTGGCTACTGGAGGTGTCGTCAGTGGACAACCTTCCACTGTCAATCCGTTCACTAATTGCCTCAGCTGCAGAAAGCTGCCTTGCCAAGGTCACATCTTTCCATGGTGGCCCATATCCAATGCCTGACCGAAGTGGGGATATAAAGGCCTGGCCTTTCAAGCTCAATTTGGGACAGCTCTAATTTGGCTCCAGAGCTCCCATAGGGTTGGCTGAGGCTGTCACTGGGCCTGCATCACTAACTGACTTCTCCTTCTGCTCGTCCCTGTTTCCTTCGCCTCTCTCCATGAGTGTCAATCCCAAGGGAACTCCTTAACAAACATCTTGCACACTAAACTCCATCTCAGAGCCTGCTTCCTGGAGAACCCAAAAGAACAGGCATTAATTCCCTGACGTTTCTGGACTGCTGCTTAGGCAGAGTTAGAGGTGATTTCAGTGAAGGCTATGGGCGTGTGCCAAGGTGGTGAGTTCTGAGGGCAGGGCACATGATGTCTGTTACAAGGGTGGTAGGATGGTGGTTATTTCTTTGTTTCCATTGATCAGGGAAGATGAGATTACATGAAGGCAATGGGAACTAAGGAGTGTAATGAATGGAGAGCTAGGAAGGGGAGCCACTGAGGTGTGATTTGGTGTCAAATATGATGTTGGCGGATTCAGAGCCCAGGGATATGAGTTGGAGGGCAGGTGGTCTAGCCAATAGATAGCTGAGAGTGAAGAGGAGAGGTGGAAAAGAAATGAAGATAGTCCAGCGTGGTGAAGAGTAAGACAATAGAACTGGTTGGCCCTCTACGTATTAGCTATCACTGTTATTATTACTACTATTATAGGCTGAATTATGTGCCCCCGAAAATCCATATGTCAAAACCTTAGCCCCTAGAACCTCAGAATGTGACTGTATTTGGAAATAGGACCTTTAAAGAGGTGGTTAAGGTAGAATGAGGCTGGTAGGGTGCATACTAATCCAATCTGACTGTTGTCCTTATAAAAAGAGGAGATTACAGCACACAGAGGCACTAGGGATGGGCACGCACAAAGGAAGGACCGTGTAAGGACACAGTGAGAAGGTGGCCATCTGCAAGCCAAGGAGAGAAGCTTCAGAAGGAATAAGACCTGCCAACACCTTGATGTTGGACTTCCAGCCTCCAGAACCACGAGAAAACAAATTCCTGTTTTTTGAGCCACTCTTTCAGGTATTTTGTTATGGCAGCCCTAGCAAACTAATGTAGTTACTACTATTTATTATTTCTCTCTCACACTGTTAAATCACTTAGCAAATTCTACTAATTCTGTCTTCTAAGTGTCCTAGTCTCTCTCTCTTCCTATGGCTATCATTTAATTTAATCCTTTTTCATTTTTCTTTCAACTGGATTACCATAGTAGACAGGTCTTTTTCTGGGCTTACCCTTTCCACATCTTCTCTCTGTAAATCAGAAAAAATGACCATCTTGCTTAAGTTCATATTTGATTACAATAGTATTCCTTGCTTATGAAATTTTCAATGGCTCCCCATTGTTCCTGGAATAAGGCCCAAACTTTTCAACATGGCTCCCAAGACTTTGCTCAGCCTAGTCCCAGTCTGCCCTTTGGCATCATAGTCCTTATTTTCAGCCACACTGCTCTAGCTTCAGTTCCATTCTTTCTCCAACCTCCAACCTTTGCACATGCTATTCTTCCTTCAAAATACTTTTTGCACCCATCTTTCATGATTCCTATCCCTGTCTGCAGCCCACAACAAGGCCTTGCTGCCTCATACCTGGAATAACCACACAGTTTTAGAATTCATGGAGGCCTGGGAGCTGCCCTGTTCTACTCCTGTATCTTATTAGTGAAGAAACCAAGACCCAGAAGGGCAAAATGATGCCTTTCAGGGCACAGCATTAGTGACACAGCTGTGAATGAGATTCTCGTCCTTGACTTTGAGACATGATTCTTTCTACCTCCTCACTTCTGGCCTGCCCTTCCTGATGTCATTTTCTTCCATCCCCAGGCTTTTCTTCATGCTAAGTCCAGTCACTTCTTTCTTAAACATAATTTCAATGAGGTTACTCTTCTCAGAAAGTCACTATAACTCGCTATTGTTTCTCATATCAAGCCTAGAATATGACTGGCTTCCAGGATGCTTCATAGTCTGCTTTTACAGTCCCATTCATTTTCTAACAGGGCTCATATGTAGGAGTCAGAAAAGTCGTTTTTGCAACGGTGCTTTATTTTATTGAATATGAGATGCTATAATTGTAAAAGGGACTGTCATTTTAATTTATTACCTAAGATAGAAAAAATGATGCCAACTAAGTTAAAATATGCCATTGATTAAAAGTGGGTTGCAATTTCAGAGATGTTCAAATAGGAAAATATATAAATCTTAGAACCAATGCAATATGATATATTTAAAAACTCTTGCTTGGCTCAAATTCTACGTATGACATGAAGCTCCTTGATAATCTTGGACATATTTCTTGAATTCCTACAGAACTTATTATCAACTCTTTACTATTTCCTAACTTTGCTCATTTCTTTCCTTCTTCTTCCTCCATTTCATGGGTGATGACTGGGTGTCCTCTACGCACCTGGCCCTGGGCATGCAGGGATGAAGAGCATCTAGTTCTTGCCCTCTTGGTCTTTTTGTAAGGAAGAAAGGAAACACATAAATAAGTAGTTACAAACCATAAAATGCTATGAAGGAAACAATGCTGAAGACAGAGAGTAAAGGCAGGATAGTGGAGAGAAATCTATTCCGGTGGAATTTCTTCCACCTGAAACTCACTGTCCTTCCACGTGTCCACCTCTTTTTCAAACCCAGTTCAAAAGCTTCATCTTCCCCCAAATACTTATTTTCTCCCACATACTATTGTACTTGATAGCCTCAGGAACTCACTCTCTCCTCTAGCCTTGAATCTGGGCTTTTCCTTTGAGAGTGACAGTGCGGCATGGTGTTGAGAGCATGGGTTCTTGGAGCCAGTCTCCCTGAGTTCAAATCCCAGCATTGTCATTAATTGGCTGTATGGCTTTTGGGAGATTGCTCTCTGCCTCAGTTTCCCCACCCATAAAATGGAGATAATACTAGTACCTACATTATGGCGTTGCTGTGTGGATTAAGTGAATTAAAACACGTAAATTGTTTAGAACAATGTTGGACATGGAGAAAGCATTATAAGGATCATTATGTCTACCCTGGTTATACTCGCTTCGATTCATCTTCTATCTTCCCTTTTAGACTTTAAACTAGGCATGGTGACAAGCAAGGGACTTGGGGTCAGAATAGCAGGAAATCAAATCCTGGTTGATACATCACTTGACTTTCTGAACCTCATTTTCTCTATCATTTAAATAACGACAGCAATGCCTACATTTGGGGGTTGTTCAGAGGAATAAATGAGATAAATACACAAAATGCCTACTACACAGACAACTCTCACCGGAGACTGCTATCATTGTTACCCTAATTCAGGAAGGGCAGTGTCCATCTTATCAATCTGTGTGCCCTCGCATCCTCAATGGAACAACCGTCCATGATGTCAATGATAGTCGTTAGGCATTTGATAACAGGTCATTGTATGAAAGAGAGAGCAAGTGAGCAAATGACAGTGTCTGCTACAGACCTTGTCATGGGGATTGGTGTAATATTCACGCTCTCACTTCTGCTTCTTTATTTTCTGGGGACAAATGATGAAGTGTATCAGGCCTTTCTGGAGAGGGAATCTTACCCTTCTCCCCACCTCCTTCCAGATGCCTGGAACCACATCCTCCAATGTGCTGATTATGCCTCCCCATACACAGACTCACCAGGTCATGCTGTCATCTCTTACTAACCTATTCTTAAAATTAATGGGGCTTTGGTTAGGGGCATGGGAAACTGCCATTCTCTTCTTACAGAATGCAATTTGAAATTTCCACTGGAGAATGCAGTGATCAAGACCCAGCAACATACTGCTTCCAGTTTTGGTTTTCAAGCTGGAAATTTTGCATTTGAAGCTTCTATGAATCCCACAGAATGCCATATTCCATTATTATAAAAGTCTTGGAAATTCTTACTCTCAACACAGCAGGTGTCTGCAGCCTGACAATGCACAAAACTTGTATCAGCAAATGCAACATTTAATTCACAAACCCCTTCAGCTCTTTTGTGTCACTGTTGTTATGCTATTTTGTGACTTCCCATTAAACCCAGCATCTGGCTTTCTGGCTTTTATTAAGTACTAATTTATTTTGGACAATTTTCAGGGCTAATCAACCAAAAGCCATATCTGCATGGCTCTGGGAAAACATTTCTCTTCTCACCTCGCCCACAGTATATCGTTTGGAATAAAATGCCTCATCATCCCAGATCTCAGTGATAGACAGGTGTCACAAGTTATTCCATCTTGCAACCCCCCCAAGAGATCAGGGTACAATCAAACTGAAGCTAAAATACAAAAGGGTCAGTTTTGGCAATCAGTAAAATTCAAATATATGTTATACTGTTCCTTGTGTGATGCTATTTATTTCCTCTAGTCATTCTCTCTGAAAACAAAAGTATCTCATGATTTAGAGCATCATTGAAAAGCAGAAAGAGGAAATATTACCACTGAATACTTGACTGCTCCTTGTTTCCCCTGCCCCCGTTCTCCTCTCTCTGTGATTCAGTCAACCCAAGTCATCTTCACTGTCTTCTAGAGTCTTGGAAGTTGGTCTGTTTCTCTCCATTCTCACAGGCTCCGCTTCCGTTCAGGCTACCATTTGCTCACCTGAGTTACTGAAATAGGAGTCTCGCTAGTATTTTTTGCTTTAGGCTGGCTCATTCCCTTACCTTGCCTCCCTAGTCTGAGAGTGAATTTTTTGTATGTCAGATTGAGTGCTTTCATGGCTCCAATTCTTCATCCCTCCCTATATACACATAGTTGCCACATGACTGCAATTCTCCTCACCAAAGAGAGGAATCAATCTATTTCTCCACTTCTTAAATCTGGGCTGGCTTTATGACTTGCATTAGACAATAGATAGAATGTGGCAGAAGTGGGAGAATGTCACTTCCTAGCCTAAGCCTCAAGAGACCTTATGGTTTACCTTGTCCCTTTGCACCTCTGCCATCACCATGAGAGCAAGGAGGGGCTAGTCTGCTGGAGGATGAGAGACATGTGGAGCTGGGCTGAGTTATCACAGTCAGCCCACTGACACCAGCCCAGCTCAACCAGCAGCCAGCCCACCCCAAGGCATGTGAGAGAGAGAGCCAGCCAAGATTAGCAGAGCCACCGGGCCAAAGCTCAGCTGGCTCTGGACACGTGGGCAATAAACATTTATTGGAGTTTTCTGGTTGTTATTGTGACAACAGAAAAACTGATAAACTTTCTAAAGTGGAATCTGATCATCTTGTATAAACCAAAGCTATGACAGAAAATGCTAAATGCCTACCAAATAAGCTACTCTGCCTTTTTTCTTCCTTTTTATGACAGAATCTAATTTTGTGGGTGATAAATTTTGTTAGAGTTAAACTTTCTTACCACTAATATGTGGTTCTGACATGTGACGTGCTTCTGACCAATGTATAGGCAGAAATCACTGGAGAGGAACTTCCTTCTTAACAAAAGAATAAAACTTCTCTAGGAAGATACATGAAGGAAAAAAGCGATAAATTGGACTTCATCAAAATTTAAGAATTTTGTGCTTCAAGAGACATTGTTTAAAAAGTGAAAAAATAAGCCACAGGCTGGGGGGAAATATTTTTGAACCACACATCTGATAAAGGACTTATCTAGAATAAAGAAAGAACTTTTAAAACTCAATAATAAGACAAATAACCCAATTAAAAAAAGGGAAGAAGATCTGAATAGACACTTCCCCAAAGAAAATACATAAATAGCCAGTTTGTCTGATTACAATATCTATGACATTCATTTTGGTCTTGCACTTGTACTGGCTTTTAAATATTTAAATACAAAGCCTTGAGTGTATTGTTACCTGGCCTAACTTGAGAACTTCTTATTCCTGGGGGATGAGAAGAGGATGGTAAGCCCACTCCTAGAGGGAGTAAAGAATATGAGACACATGAGCTAATTCTTCGTAATGTTCTTCTATCACACCTGGACTCTGGGGTACACTCTTGCTTTTCTGTGTCCTATTTTAATGAAACTCTTGGAAAGTCCCAACCTGGCAACTGGCATTGACTAGATCTCTACTCTGCACTCCCTAATGGCACATTCCATTCCTGATTATCCTCAGTGATAAATCTAGTTTGATTTTGCTGTCTCTGTTCAAATTTGGACTTTTTAAAATCATCTCTTTCTTGGAGCTGCATTTTTGTTTATTTCAGAAACCCCATAAGCCCCTCAGTTTGTCTCTCCTCTTATCCCCAGTATGTCATGCAGCTGGTGCAGGTGGGAAATCTATACCATGCCCCTGCTGAGGGATAATTACAGCAATTAAAGCCTAGACTAGTATTTCAAGGGAGCAGTATTTCCAAACCATCGTTAAAACTGGTTCAATTTGCCATGTGGTTTGAGTGGTAAACACTTTTCCCAATATTGTGAATTACAAAATGTTCCACTATCAGTGCTACAAAAATATGAAAAATGTATAGTTTGTGATAATGCATTTGGCAGAGTACAAACAACCAGACAGGCTGTGGTTTACTGTATAAAATGTTATAGGATGGTTCAGCTGTTTTAGGAAGAGGAATTGGAAATTTGAACAAAGCAATAAGGAGTACTCTTTCTTCAGAAGTTCAGCTAAAAAACAAATAAACATAATGGGATAAAAATTGGAAAGAAAAATAGTAACATGCAAACCATAGTAATTTCTTTCAAATGACTTGAAGCAATCAGGCTCAAATAGGAGTCTTTAGTTACAATATAATTCAGTCCACCAAAGGTTGAGTTTTCTCAGGCTACATGTAAAACATTCATGGACTAAATTTCCCTTCAGCTGACCCCTTTCTCCTCCCTAAATTCACAAATTTACTGAAAAAACCCCCAAACCTAGCTAACAGAAGGAGAGTCACTCTACACTTTCACGGCCTCCAGCTAATTATGATCCCAAAGAGCTAATGAATTCCTCAAAAGCATCTCATCTGTGAACCACAGTGATGGAAAAGGGAGAACTATGTAAAGTTTTTCTCCTATTGATTTTATACTCTCATGACCAATAGAAACCCTAGTAAAGGTAATCTTATCTAAGAGAAGAAGACAACTTTCTTATAAATAGCTTCATATATTTATATATCTCATTGAGGTAAGTGATAACCTGGAATCCACTTTCTCTCCCATAATTTGTTGAGGGTGTTAACAAGCCACTAATAGTAGGATCTAGAAATTTCAGAGTTTATCCTGATTTCCCCTTCTCTGTGCTTTAATAGTAACCTCTGTACTGTGCTTATCAAATGATATTGTTAATTGTTCGACTAGTTTCTCATCTCTCTCTTTCATCTCTCTCCCTGAAATGTAATTGCCTTGAGGGAAGGCCCGTGTATGACTCAAGTTCATAGCCCTCGTGCCTACAAAGTGTTAGACATGCACCAGCTGCTAAAGAAAATAACTCCTTTTTTTTTTAAAGATTGACACCTGAGGTAACAACTGTTGCCAATCTTTCTTTCTTCTGCTTTTTCTCCCCAAATCGCCCCCAAGTATATAGTTGTGTGTGTGTGTGTATATATATATATATATATATATAGTTGTGAGTCCTTCTAGTTGTGGTATGTGGGACACAGCCTCAACATGGCCTGGTGAGCGGTGCCATGTCCGGCGCCCAGGATCAGAACCGGTGAAACCCTGGGCCACCGAAGTGGAGCGTGCGAACTTAACCACTCGGCCACAGGGCTGGCCTCTAATTCTTTCTGAATGCTGGAACATGTGAATAATATCTGCTTCTTTTTTCACCTCTAGCAGAGACAGTTGGTGCTCGTCTGCATTCCCGTCTCCCTGTCCTTAGGTTGAGGACCCGTAACTTTCTCTGACCAAAGGGTTATGAAGGTCAGATTGAGATCATGGAACCTCATATGCGAGCATCCTGGAATCCTACATGGAGAAAACTGCTTGATAGCAAACATTACATGGATGAAATACAAATTAAGTGAACCTTTGCTGTAAGTCACTAAAATTTCAGAGTTTTGTTTATCTTGACTAAGGCTAGGGAAGTTTAATGCAGGCAAGAGTGTATAGCGTAAAGACTTTTTTAAAAAAACCCTTGAGGAGACCTAGATAGGTGCGAAGAGGTTGCTTTGGAGTTGCCTGAGTTCTAATTTCAGTCACTAAGATGCTGCTAGATGCATATCTCCTCAGTAAAGATGCCTGGGGAAAACTTACCGATGCGCTAGCAATTACTGCCAGACTTTAAATAGAGCTGCCCAATTTGACTCACGTTATGCAGAAAAAATGAATCATATAGAAGGGATGAAAGAAGAGTCAAGGAAATGTATGTCGGCCAGCCTCTGTCTTCATCCAGTGAACTCATGAACTTGGTGGCTATGACAACAGGGACCAAGAAATATCTCCATGAAGTTCGACTGGTCACTATCATCAATAAGTGCTCCAATTGCCAGCAGCAGTAACCAGCCCTAAGCTCCGAAATGTGAAACCATTTCCTCGGGGTGATAGTAAAGCAACCAGCTAGCTATCTTGTAACAGGTTGATTGCATTAGACCTCTTCTATCAGGGTGAAGACATTGATTTTCCCTCACTGGAATAGTCATTATTTCTGGATTTGGATTTGCAGCAGCATCCAGTGACAAGGCATCCTTACGAATTTTTCCTGTAGTCTCCCAGTCATTTTGGAGCCTGGTTCCCCAGGCTTCCCACTGACTCTGTGGGCTACACAATTTCTTTCCAATAAATCCCTTTTCAGCTCAGAGTTAGTTTCTGCTACTTGCAACTAAGAATCTACACTGAAAAACAAAGTCCTTGGATTTCTGCTCAGTCACTTCCCTTATGAAATAAAGCCCTAAACTCTCAACTTTTCAAAATCCTGCTATTTGAGACAACATGGATGAGCCCTGAGGTCCCTGTGCTAAGTGAAATATGACAGAGGAAGACAATTACTATATGATCTCATTTGTATGTGGAACCTCAGAAAAACCAAACTCATAGAAACAGAGAATACATCGGTGGTTGCCAGGGGCTGGGGAGTGGGAAGTAGAAGAAATCGGTGAAGGTGGTCAAAGGATACAAACTTCCAGTTATAAGATGAATAAGTTTTGGGGATGAAATGTATAGCATGGTGACTCTAGCTAACAATACTGTATTGTATATTTGAAAGTTGCTGAGAGAGTAGATTCTAAAAGGTATTACCACACACACAAAAATTGTAACTATGTGAAGTGATGTATGTGTTAACTAACCTTATTGTGGTAATCATTTTGCAACATCTACATATATCAAATCATTACTTTGTATACTTAAACTTGATACAATGTTATATGTCAATTATATCTCAATTAACCTGGAAAAAAAAATTCCCAACTTCTCTATAAATGAAGAAGAAGAAGGTTTCCTGCTTCTTAGAATCATAGGCCTGGCACGCAAACTACAATCAAATCAATCCAAGAGGAATTTCTTATTGGTCCCAATGGCAACCCAAAAGATGTTTTTCAAAAGGGCAATAGCTTGAAAAGGGCAAGTTTGTTCCCCAACTCTAGAAGTTCCCATTTAAATCTTACGGAAGTCTCCAAAGAGTGTCATAATCTACCATAAGCCCATCAAGCTCCATTAAATCTGTTGGATCATAAGAGTCAAGTGTCAGGACTGCTTGCACTGCAGCTTGAACTTGCCCTTAGGCTCACTTAAGTTGATATGTATTGGAGTCAACGGGAAATGGGTTAGAGCAGTACACCAAAATGTGGTGTATACTCCTCTAAAATCCAAAGAGGGCCACCAAACATTGTGACTTTTTCTTAATGGAAGGGGGCTCAAGGTGCAGCAAGTTTCTGCCACTTGGAGGGGATATCTCATTATGTCCCACAGCAGTAGATCTCAGAAGCTTCACTGGAGAGTCAGGCCCCTGTCTTTCTATGAAATTTATTGTCCTTGAACTGGAATGCACGTGTTTCTCTAAGGAGTGTAGGGCACTTACTACTTTCTGTTCTCCACGCCCCAATAGAGTGGATCAGAGGGTTAACATGTTTTGCTTATATTTTTTAGTGAAATTTTTGGCAAATGTTTTGCTATTACCTAATGGCTCTGAGAATTATGAAGATACTATTTAGGAGGTGTAGCCTTCATTTTTAATTTTCATCTCATCTAGGCTTCATTTTAATTTTAGGCCATGTGTGCTTTATAATAGGCATGAAATAAGAAAAGTGAAAGGGAGGTATCTAGTGTGGTAACTTGACTAAGAAGTCAGTAAGAAGAGAGGTAGGTTATGTGTGGCTGTGACAGAATTAGTAACGCTTCTAAAGAAGCCATCCTGGGTATATTTGCTTATGAGTTGACCTGTCAACACACATATCCAAGTAGACTATTTAATCTACAGTAGTGATCTCAACTTTTTTGGGGTGTTGGAACCCTTTGTAAATCTAATTAAAACTGTAAACCCTCTACTCAGAAATTTTATAAACATAAATCTCTTTAAATAGATACGAGGGTTTCACCAACCAGCTGAAGCTCATTTGTAGAGGTCCAAGGGCTCAAATTAGAATCCATGCTCCAGAAGGCCTGACGGGGTACATATTTGAATGTCTGTAGGTGGCTTTAAGAAGTTTGGCCTAGAAGACTGGAAATGATTCACTCTCTTGACAATTAAGGCTGCTTATTTCCCTCTATGGCATTACTTTTTATCACTGTCATTATTTTGCTCATGGGTCCTTCTTTCCTCTTCTGGATTTGATTAGTATAATTCTTCATTATGTGCACACACTTTGGAAACCAAACACCTTGGGTAAACTCTTTAAATGGAACCAAATGCTTTTTATTGAGAACCTGACAGATAAAACAATTTTAGTTAAATTATGGAAAAATCAAATATTTATTTCCCTTTTGACTATTTAATATTGAATACAGCAAAGTCATTATGATTTCTGGAAGTCATGCTGAATGAGGTGAGACCAATATTGCCCACAAAAATTTTGAGAAAATTTGGTACTGCAAAAATTGCATTGGAATTTATCCTAAAGGGACATATTGAATAATTTTTCTCTTCTTTTGCCAGTAACCCACATACAAAATACCTGGAAAAAAGCTATATATTAACATTTCATTTATTAGTAGGGACAGGCTGGTAATTCAAATAATTTAATTCCAATAAATATTTACCAAGAACTTACTATGGGGCTTATGGTTCAAGTAAGTCCATCAGAATCTTGATGAAAGGCAAAATTGCCTTTTAAAAAAACATAAATTATGGTTGCATAGGTAGCAAACTGAAATGTATCAGGGTTTGAACAATTAGTGGGAGTGAGGGAGGGAAAAGTAAGAACAGAAAACTTATTTGAACCTGTCATTAGGAACACGGCTCTTTGAGTAGTACAGAGATAATTATATTGCAGCTTAGGGAAGGAAATTTTACATTAGTTTACTACTTAGCTATGCTGTGAACAATAAAGTAATAATAATGGAAATATTGTTGGTTGATTGTCAACATGTAGAGTTAACCTATAGACTAAGTACAAAAAATATAAATGTTTCAGGACAGAATGTAGATATTATCAATCTTGACAGTGGAAAAGTAAAAGTATTCCTAATGGAAGTCGAGAAAAGGAAAGAGGGAGGAAACATGGAGGGAAACTAGGGTTACTGAGATCCTTATCTTACAAATGTGGGGAGTAAAGAGATTTCATGTCTAGTTGGTAGAAAAAGAACTGTGTTGTATTAAGAATCTAGGCTTATAAAAGTCACCAGTAGAAAAACTAAAGATAATGACATAAGCATCAATATTTTTCAGGTTGGGGATAGAACAATAAAATAAATCCTTATCTATCATAGCAGTAAAGAAATAATGATGTCTAGATTTGATCATTGAAGAGTTAGTAGTATAAACATATTATTTAAAATGTGGAGATAACCTTTTGAAGAACTCAAAACATAAATTGTTGAAAGTAGTTCACTTTGAGGAGTGGGACAGTGGACTATTGCTTTTTTGGTTATTAATATTTGAGGCGTATTTAACTTTTTCCACGCTTTAATTTGAAAAAACATTAGGACAGTTTTTAAATGAGCTCAGTAGTGATGAGAAAGGTATGGATAAGTCAGATTTCCTAGTCTGGAAGAAGTCACTTGCTGTGTTTATATGTTCACTTGCTGTGTGACTGTTAGTGAAGCATGACAAACTCTCATGGTCTATACAGAGTGAGGACTGGGGATCAGATGGGTTCTTTTATTGATCTATATGGAGCCTTATATCCTCTTCAGTTTGATCCTGGTAAACTTTTAGTTGACATAGGACAAGAAAGAGTGTGTAACCAGATACATATTAAGGCAGATAATAAAACCACTGAAAGTCTATTTAAAAATTATGGGAGGAAGTGACATCAGCAGGAATGGTGAAGTAAGGACATTCCAAAATTCTCTTCTCCATAAAAGCAATGAGAACAGCAGAAAAAATCAACTTTTTCAAAACTCTGGAATTAACCAAATAATTGCAACAATCAACGGATTGTTTATTCAAGAAAAAGTCTGAATCTTGGAAAGAATAGCAAGCTTTGTGGTGTTTCATCTTGTCCTAGTGCTACCCTCCTGTTGCCAGCTCATTGGTGGCTTTGGAGACCAAAAGCCCCCACTTATGGTGAATACCAGCAGCCCATCAGCTTCTGAAGTGGCAGAATGGATCGGAACTTCTCTAAGCCCAATTCCCATATAACTATCATTATCTGACCTGTCTGGCAGTCCCTTGGAAAATTCCACTCATGAGGCTTGTCTTTATCTGGCCTGGCCAAGAGCTGGTCCATTGCCAACAGTCTTTTCCCAGGGGGCATTTGTCTAAAATAATCAGTGGCAATTATTAAACATTGCAGTTGCCTGAGATGGTGATAGTAGTTGGGGCAAACAACAAGCTAAACAAAAAACTTCAAAGGAAAAGCTGGCAAATTAGATTTACATAGAGGGCTTTGAAAGGCTTCAACATATTCCTAAGAATACAGAAAGCCATCCACATATGCAGGGTTATGCACACACCCAGGAAAGACCTGAGAAGGTTCTAAACTCTCATCTCCAGCTGATCTGAAGACTCTGTGCAAGCAGGAAGTGAAGGCTAAGAGAGAGGTGTAAATTACCTGCCTGAGTATAGAAGATGTGACCCAGCAGAGGCTGGGAGACTTATTGGTTCCAGGCATTGAAGGAAATTTTTTTCCAATCATAAGATGACCATTAACCAAACTGGGCAGGGAATCCAGTGGCTACACACAATATAGAATACAATAAGAATCAGAATACAGACTAATTTACAGAATTAGATCAGGAAAGTCACTAAATATACACAGTGCAGCAACAATGACCAACAACACAAACTCTGGGGATGGAGGATCTGATTTCCAGAGTTGTCATATTATATTACTTAAAATGTCCAATTTCAGCAAAAAATTATGATACATACAAAGAAACAAGAACGTACAATGCCCACATAAGGGAAAAAAGCAGTCATAGGAACAGCCCTTGAGAAAGCAAAGGAATTATACTTATTAGATGAAGGTTTTAAATCAGCCATTCAAGAGCTTATTAAGAAAGGAAATTTAGGAGAATAATCCATGTCTAGAAACTAAAGAAAAATATGATAATAATCTCTCAAAAATAGAGGATATCAATACAAAGATAAATATTATAAATAAGAATTAAATATAAATTCTAGAGTTCAAAAATATAATAATTGAAATGAAAAATTCACTAGAGGGACTCAACAGTAGTTTTGAGCTGGGAGAATAAAGAATCAGTGCACTCGAAGGTAGGCCAATTAAAATTATCCAGTATGAGTAAAAGAAAGAAAATGAAGAAAAGTGAAGACTCTTAGAGACCATGTAGGATACCATCAAGTATAGGAACATATGCATAATGGGAATTCCAGAAGGAAAGAAGAGAAAGAAATAGAAATAATATTTGAGAAATTAATGGTTCTTGCTAAGAAAATTTGGCCAATAATAGGCATCCAGATTGGAAACGAAGAAGTAAAACTACCTCTTTTCACAGATGGCATTGATCTTGTATATAGAAAATTCTTAAAATTTGATGAAAACCTTTAGTCTATATATCTAAGAAGTTCAATAAACTCCAGGTAGGATGAATTCAAAGAGATCCACCTAGACACATCATAGACAAACTCTCGAAAGACAAAGACAAAGAAAGAATCTTGAAAGTAGGAAGAGAAAAATGGCTTGTTATGTACTAGGGACTCTCAATACAATGAATAGCTGACTTCTCTTCAGAACCCATGGAGCCAGGAGGTAGTGGGATGATATAGTCAACATGTTAAAATAAAAAGAATTTCAACCAAGAATTCTATTTTCAGCAAAACTCTATTTCAAAAATGAAGGAAATATTAAGACATTCCTAGATAAATAAAAACTGAGAAAATTTGTTATTAGCAGGCATGCCCCACAAGAAATACTAAAGAGAGTCCCTCAGGCTGAAATGAAAGGACACTAGAGTCTAGATGAAGAAATAAAAGACATCAATAAAGATAACTACATAGGTAAATTTAAAAGACAAAATAACATATTTTTTGTTTGTAATTCTTTTTTCTCCTATCTAATTTAAAAGAAAAATGCATAAAGAAATAATTGTAAATATGTGTTGATGGTCAAATAATAGATAAATATGGAATTTGTATGCCAATAATAGCACAAATGAGGGGGGAGAGAACGGCACTATAGAGGAACAACATTTTTGTAAAATATTAAAATTAAGTTGGTATTGATCTGAACTAGATTGTTATAATTTAAGATATTAGGTGTAATCTACAGAGAAACTACTAAGAAAATAACTTAAAAATATATTGTAAAAAACCCCAAGGGAATTAAAATGGTACACTAGAAAATATCTATTTAAGACTAAAGGAGGCAGTAACAAAGGAATAGAGGAAAAAACAAGACATAAGACATATAGCAAATGAATGACAAAATGGAAGATATAAATCCTAGCATATTAGTAACTACGTTAAATATAAATGGATTTAACACTCCAATCAAAAGGCAGAATTTGACAGAATGGATACAGAAGTGATCCACTTATATTCTATCTATAAGAGACTCACTTCAGATTTAAGGACACAAATAGATTGAAAGTAAAAGAATGGAGAAAGGTATACCATGCAAATGGAAACCAAAAGAGAGCTTGGGTGGGCATACTATTATTAGAAAAAATAGACTTTGAGACAAAAATTGTTTCTAGACACAAAGATGGGTATTTTATAAAGATACAAGATCAATTCATCAAGAAACTATAATAATTATAAACACATATTCACTTAACAACAAAGCCCAAAAATACATGAGCAAAACCTGACAAAATTATAGGGAGAAATAGACAATCTAAAAATAATAGTTGGAGACTTCAAAATCCCATTTTTAACAATGGATAGAATAAAGATGTAAGATCAACAAGAAAATAGAAGACTTGAACAACACAATATACCAATTAGTCCTCACAGAAATGTATACAACACTTCACTCAACAACAGCAGTATATACATTCTTCTCAAGTGCATGTGGAATATTCTCTAGGATAGACCATATGTTGGATCACTAAAAATGACTCAATAAATCTGAAAAGGATGAAGTCATGCAAAGCACGTTCTCTGAACACAATGAAATGAATTTAGAAATCAATAACAGAAGGAAATTTGGGAAATTTACCAATATGTGGAAGTCAAACATGCACTCCTAAAAAGTCGATAGACCAAAGAAGGAATCACAAGGGAAATTAGAAAATGCTTTAAGATGAATGAAAAGGAAAACACAATATACCAAAACTTTTGGGATAGAGCTAAGCATTGCTGCTTAGAAAGAAATTTATAGCTGTAAATACTTGTGATAAATAAAGAAGAAAGATCTCAGCTCAATAATCTAATCTTTCACCTTAAGGAACTAGAAAAAGAAGAGCAAATTAAACCCAAAGGAAGTAAAGA
This sequence comes from Equus przewalskii, assembly GCF_037783145.1. Lineage (NCBI taxonomy): Eukaryota > Metazoa > Chordata > Mammalia > Perissodactyla > Equidae > Equus > Equus przewalskii. Next base: position 58,751,064 of record NC_091845.1, on the reverse strand, counting down.
AAAGAAACAATAAAGATTAGAGCAAAAATAATTGAAATAGATAATAGAAATACGGAAGAGAAAATCAACAAAACCAAAAATGGATTCTTTGAAAAGATTAACAAAATTGTCAAAACTTTAGCTAGACTCATGAAGAAAAAAAGAGAGAAAACTTGAATTAGTAAAGTCAGGATTAAAATAGGCAACATTACTATTGATCTTACAGAAACGAAAAGGCTTGTAAGTGAATACTATGAACAATTGTATGTCAACAAATTAGATAATCTACATAAAAAGGACAAATTTCTAGAAAGTCACATCTATCAAAACTGATTCGAGAAAGCAGAAAATCTGTATAGAGCAATAACAAGTAAAGAAATTGAATTAGTAATAAAAAAACTTCCCACAAAAAAAGACCAGGAGCAGAGGTGAATTCCCTAGTAAATTCTACCAAATGTTTAAACGAGAATTATTACTTCTCTTTCACAAACTCTTCCAAAAAAATAGAAGAGAATACTTCCCAACTCATTTATATGAGGTCAATATTACTCTTGTACCAAAACACAGACATCACAAGCAAAAGCTACAGATCAATATTCCTTGTATATATAAAAGGAAAAATCCTCAACAAAATACCGGCAAGCTGAATCCAGCAAGATACAAAAAGGATCATACACCATGACCAAGTGGGTTTATTCCAGGACTGCAAGATTGTTTCAAGATATGAAAATAAATCAATGTAGCAATATTAATAGAATAAAGGGTAAAAATCAAACACTTAATGATGAAAGATTGAAAGCTTTTTCCCTAAGATTAGGAACAAGGCAAGGATGTCTGCTCTCACCACTTCTATCAACATTGTACTGGAGGTTCCAACCAGGGCAATTGGGCAAGAAAAAGAAATAAAAGCCATCCAGATCAGAAAGGAAGAATTAAAACTATCTCTATTCACAGATGACAAGATTTTGCATATAGAAAATCCTTAGGAATCCAAATACACAAGAACTATTATAGCTGATAAACAGTACAGCACAGTTGCAGGATATAGGATCACTATACAAAGATCAGTTATATTTCTGCACAGTAATAATGAACAACTCGAAAATATAGTTATGCAAACATTTCCGTGTGCAAAAGCATCAAAAGGAAAAACTGCTTAGGAATAAACCTCACAACATAAGGGCAAGATATGTATGTCAAAAACTGTAAGACATCTTTGAAAGAAATTTAAAACGAACTAAATAAATGGAAATACATTCCATTTTCATGGATTGGAAGACTTAGTATTTTTAAGATGGAAATACTCCCCAAATTGGTCTATGGATTCAGTGCAACCCCTTTTGAAATCTCAGCTACATTTTTGGAGAAGTTGGCAAGCTGACCATACAATTCATATGGAAATGCACAGGACCCAGAATAGACAAAACACTCTTGAAAAAGAACAAAGTTAGAGGACTCAGACTTCCCACTTTCATAACTTACTACAAAGCTACAATATCAAGATTGTGTGGGGGCTGGCCCCATGGCTGAGTGGTTAAGTTCACGCACTCTGCTTCGGCAGCCTGGGGTTTCGCTTGTTCGGATCCAGGGCACAGACATGGCACCGCTCACATTGAGGCAGCGTCCCACATGCCACAACTAGAAGGATCCACAACTAAAATATACAACTACGTACTGGGGGATATTTGGTGAGAAAAAGCAGAAAAAAGAAAAAGATGGCAACAGTTTTTAGCTCAGGTGCCATCTTTAAAAAAAAAAAGACAGTGTGGTACTGGCATAAAGATAGACACATAGATCAATTGAATAGAATTAAGAGTCCGTAATTAAACCCTTACATTTATGGTTATTTGATTTTTGACAATAGTGCCAAGACAGTTCAGTGGGGGAAAGAATAGTCTTTGCAATAGATGGTACTGTGACAACTGAATATCTACATCCAAAATAGTGGATTTGGAAATTTATCTATACAAAAATTAGCTCAAAATGGATCAAAGACCTAAATGTAAAAGATAAAACTATAAAAATTGTGGAAGAAAACATAGGCATGCATCTTTGCGTCCTTGAATTAGGCAACGGTTTCTTAGATATGATATCAAAAGCACATTCAACTAAAGAAAAATGTGTAAATTTGACTTCAGCATAATTAAAAACTTGTGCTTCAAAGGACGTTATCAAGAAAGTGGAAAGACGACACACAAACTGGGAGAAAATACCTGCAAATTATTTATTTATAAGGGACTAGCATTCAGAATATATAAATAACTTGCAACTCAACAATAAAAAGACATCAGCCAATTAAAATTTGGGCAAAAGATTTAAATAGTTATTTATCTAAAGAAGAGGTACAAGTGGCCATTAAGCACATGAAGAGAAGCTCAGCATCATTCATCATTCCAGAAATGCAAAGGAAAACCAAACAGAGATGTCGCTTCACCTCTACTAGGACGGCTGTAATAAAAAAGATGCGACAACAGTAAGCGTTGGTGAGGATGTGGAGCCACCAGAATGTGCCAGAGGAAGTGGATTGATTGGAATTTCTGTTTCTTTTTTCCTGTTCATGGCATTGCAAGGGCGACCAATCCTCTTTGGGTACTAAGACAATTTGAAATGGTGATGGGGGCCCCAAGAAGGGAGTCTACACTTCCTGATAATAAAGTACGTAAGGGTTTGACTGACCGTTTGAAGAAACAAAAGATGTTGTCCTAATTGTACTTCAACTTGGTGAATCCTGTCAAAGTGAGTGCAGAAAGTAGAGTTGGAAGACTGAGAGATGGTGGTGGAATATTAACAAATCCTCTGCTCAGAAAACTTCAGCCTACCAAATGGTAGATGGCATATGGTAATAAAGGGCACAATACCATGGTTTTCATGTAATTCACGTTCTTGTCATGATGTTTTATTCAAATCAGTTAAGACAGTGGAACAGGATGGTGGTACAGAAACTGGTGAGGGGGTCATTTCTGGTCTAACCCCCATGTTCCCTGGCTGTCACTGTTCCCAGACTGTTCCCTTTATTTCTCATATTGTCAGAGAGCCAGATATACAATTTGAGTGCAAGTGTAGCATGCCTAGAAACCACTTTAGCTGGCCAAGGCAGGATAAATCAGATGGCATTAACATTTTGGGAGAGTACTCTTTTCTTTTTCTACATATGTCCTTCCTTTTGAGAAACTGCAGATATTTTACAATCAGAAGATTGTCACACAACCAGCAGCCTCATTCCCTTTTCCTCTTCTCATGGCTAACAAATCCCAGAGCTCTGGGGACACCTACTTTTGTGGTGCCAATTGCAATTACAGCAAACTCATCAAGTGCAGCAGGAAAGCCTGACTTTCAGCAAAGACCTCTGATGGTGTGGTGAAAAACAACGCTGCAGTTTTATCTTTTCTAAAGGCCAGCGATGAGGTCTTTTGATCTTTTGTTGTTTCTAGGGAGGTTTCCTGGGAGGGGAATTTATGGCAAACACTACTCTGGGATTATAGGACATCTTAAGGACACAGTGATTTCACAAAAGCCTGTAAGTGGGTGGTGAAGTTTTTGCACACATCTCTTCAAGTACTTATAACTATCTCTTTTTTCAGTCCATTTTTGATCGTGACTTACCCTGGCTCTTTTCCAACTCTAGAATAGTATGAGAAGGAATATGGATCTCTAGCAAAGTTTTCATATAATTAAGCATTGGAGGAGCTTGAAACATTGACTCAAGTGGGTTGATCAGGATGCATGCTTTCTAACCACTAGAGTTTAATATCCATAAGCTTTACGAAAACTGCTGTGTGTTTTCCTTTGTGGAAAGCTGCAGTTGCTGAATTCTTCGATGTCATGCACTATGGTAGGAAACTGCAGCGGAAATATGCCCTGCATTAGGATTGATGCTCTTGGTCTATCATGAAATATGTCAGTTTAAAATAGCTCTACCTAAGGGCTGTCCAAATGACGTATATAAAAAGGACAAGCACTCAAGGGGACTGAGACTCAACTCAAAGGAACATTAAGGGCTACTCCCCCCCTTCTTCTGTTACTCTGTCAATCTTCACAACTGTATTTATTTTTAGAATCTCATCCTACAAATTGATGCCTTGCTGCTGCCTTTGTCCCTCTTCATGTCCTTTATTAAAAAGTCAAGCAGTAGATTTTTGCACAGAGGAGTAGCCGGCGTGTTTATGATGGATGTTTTTGTAGTTTGTTGTCCAAATAGGCAAAAATCAATAATTTACAGCAGAGAAATCCAGCCTCAAAACATATGCCTTCAAGCTGAGGCATCTCTCAAAGGGTTCCTTAGCTTCTATTGACTAGGATGCTTAAGTATGTAGCTGTCAGATACCAACTGGATCTTCCTCCTCCTTCAGATCTAGGAAAGATTCATTTGAACCTTAAATATCTTATTCTGTGGTAGTCTACAAGATTCCTGAAAATTTCCAGAGCGTCTTTCACTCTGTAGAAATCCTGCCTTTGAAAGTCTCTGACCCTCTTTGTTATGGACCAGCATGCAGTCCCACATGTGCCCTCTCTGTTCTCCACCATGTGGACATAGACACGAATCTCTGCCCTTTCCTTGGTTTCCAGGAAAGCTTCTTTCCACAAGGCAACTTCTGTGCCTAGTAGATTTAAGTGAAGATTTGGGAGTGGGAATGGCCTTGGGAATTCAAAATTGGAGTTTATATTTCAGCAATACAACTTCAAGTTGAACATTATAGATTAACTTTCCTCTTCCTCCTTCTTCTTTCCCCCTCCTTGTCTTTCTTCTGTGTCCCATCCATGCAGGAGCAAAACCAGATTCTTCTTGTCTCATACACAGCAGTTCAGCCCCTCTGTACCCTGCAAACATTCATGCTTTTAGGTTTCGCCTACTTCTCCAAGTGGCACATTGCAAATAAAGATACTTTTCTCCTTAAAAGAAGTTCTTGTATCCACTATAAAGATAATACATTATTTTCCTCTTCTGTTTTTTAGATATCACCCAAACAACCATACTTCCTTAAGGTTTTTATGAGGGTAAAGCACTCTGAGCGGTGACTGTGTAACTTTAATGAATGTGAGAATCCCCTGGGGAGGTGGTCAAGCATGCCGATGCCCAATCCCCAGTATAACCAGGGCATCATTTCTGAATATAATACGCAAGATGATTTTATTTAAGGCCAAGTGCCAGTGAGCCCAGTATGATGTCCTCCTGCTCACTTTTGCTTCTACCCAAGAACAGGAAATTATCTGAAAACTAATCCTTTGGCTGATCAATTTACTGGAATTTTTTTCCCCTGTGAAACGTATTCTATGTAAAAAGTGATCTCACACAGGCATTTGCACTTTAAGTCTTTTAATTCACTTTCCCCCACAGCCAGGTAAAGTCCCACTTTCCCCTACAACCAGGTAAAGGGATTTCTAGGCTTTTGGAAGAAGATGCGGAAATAGAAATTAATTTATTAATTGGCAGTTTGAAATCATGCCAGATCTACAGTTGAGGCTTTGAAGATAAATTATATATATATATATATACACACATACATATTTTACTTGGTGTCTGGGCAAAGAGGTATCTATTGAGATAGTCCCAGGTCTACCAACTCTGGGAAGGCTCAGGGCTTGGTCCCAGAAGACGTTAAAGGAGGAACTGGTATTCATTGGTAACCAGATTCTTTCAGGACCCAGAGCTCATCTTGCTCTAGGATAGGTCTAGCTATGCCTACAGCCTCAAGACCCTTTCCAAACCCTGCCAACTTGTATTTTGTCCCAAGATTCCCAAATTATATTGATTGGCATAGTTATTAACCTTGAAATTGACATAAATATGTTGTATGTGGTAACCCACCCACATCCCCTTATATCCTAGAATATATTTGGTATCTCTAATGAAAAGTTTGTAAAACAGAATACTTCACGAAGTTGACCTAAGACTTTTTTTGGTTAATGATCCTATGAAATAAGCCATACATTTATTGAGCCTTTATTTTGCAGTGACTGTGCTAAATATTTCACTTTTTAGAGCAATTTTAGATTCACAGCAAAATTGAGTGGAAATTACAGACAGTTCCCATATATTTCCTGCCTCCACACAAGCACAGCCTCATCAACCATCAACATCTTGCTCTAGAGTAAAACATTTGTTATAATTGATGAACAAAGATTTACACATCATTATCACACGAAGTCCCTAGTTTACATTAGAGTTTACTGTTAGTGTACATTTTACGGGTTTTGACAAATGCATAATGATGCGTACTCATCATAGTATCATACAGAAAAGTTTCACTGTCCTAAAAATCCCCTGTGTTCTATCTAGTCATGCCTCCTTCCTCCCAAACCTGACAACCACTGATCTTTTTACTGTCTTCATACTTTTGCTTTTTCCACAATGTCATATAGTTGGAATCATACAGCATGTAGCCTTACAGATTGACTTCTTTCACTTACAGATATGCATTTAAATTTCCTCCATGTCTTTTCGTGGCTTGAAAGTTCATTTCTGCGTTAGTGCTGAGTAATATTCCATTGTATGGATGTATCACTGTTTATTCATCCATTCACCCACTGACTGAGGATGAGAGTCATCCATCGAAGGATATCTTGGTTGCTTCCAAGTTTTGGCAACTGTAAATAAAGCTGCTATAAACATCATGTGCAGGTTTTTGGGTGGACATGAATTTTTAATTTCTTTGGATTAAATACTAAGGAACTTTGATCATTATTGCTTTCTGTGTCCTGTCTAAGAAAACTTAATGTACCCAGGCAAATATTCTCCCATGTAATCTAGAATTTTTATAGTTTCAGTTTTTACACTTAGTACACATTTACATCGAGTATAGCGTAAGGTAGGGGTTAATGTTCTTTTTTTCCATAGAGATATCTAAGTGTTCAATACCACTAGTTGTTGAAAGAGTTTACTGTCTTTGTTAGATTGATGTGTTCATTAGATTGGGTGCCTTTGTCGAAAATTGAATGACTATATACTTGTGAGGCTTTGTTTGGGCTCTCAATTCTCTCCTATTCATCTATTTGTCTATTCTTATGCCATTCTATGCGGTTTGATTACAGTAGCTTTATAATAAATCTGTAAGTCAGGTAGTAAGTATCAGTGTGTTTCTTTTTCAAATTGTTTAGATATTCTAGGTAATTTGTTATTCCATATAAATTTTAGAATCAACGTGTCAATTTCTTCAAAAAAGCCTGCTGCCATTATGATTTGAGTTGCATCACATGCATAGATTAATTTGAGAGTGGAGGACTGACATCTTAACAATATTGACTTCTCCATTTCATTAACATGGTATGTGGCTCATTTTATTTAGGTTTTATTTAATTTCTCTCAGCGACATTTCGTAGTTTCAGTGTAGAGGTCTTATATGTCTTTTGTTAAATTTATTCCTAAGTATATTATGGTTTTTTTGATAGTATTGTGGCAAGAATCTTAAAAAAAATATTTCCCAATTTTTGATGCTAGCACATATATTTTGTATTTTAACTTTGTATGCTGTGGCATTGATCAATTAATATATTAGCTCTATTAGTTATTTTATAGATTCTTTAGGAATTCCTACATAAAAATTCATGTTGTCTGTAAATAGAGACAATTTTATCTCTCCCTTTTTTATCTTTATGCCTTCTACTTCTTTTTCTTGACTTTTTGCACTGAAGATCTCATCTTAAAACACAGATGTGATAGCACTACTTTTTTCTCAAAAACTTTAGAATCTTCCACCATTGTCCCCAAGATCCAGTATAAACTCTTGCTCTCAGACGTGTCTCTTGCTTTACTCCCCCTATACAACGTGTTTCCTATGTCGTACTTGACTTTGCTTGAGCCTATGATACCCTTTTTTTTACTTTATCTACTTAAAGTGAGATGCATTTCAAAAATGATCTGCATTTTATGTATTTATCTACATTTTATGATGTACATTTAATGTGTTTCTTCCAGCTCTTATTATGTCAATAGTGCATCTTGTGTAAAAGACTGGAAGTGTAATACTCAGCCTTCCTGGTGTATGGCAAGTACAATCAGGTTTTGTTCAAACAATTCCATCAACCTGGCACATCTCTTTTACATCTATGCCTGTTGGAATTCTTCTTATTCTTCAAGAACCAGTTTAAATGCCACATTTTCTTCTGAAGCTACTATTTATGCTAGTAGGTTGGAATCAATCTCCAGTTCTCCTATATTTTGATAGGCATTCATTTTTTTACCTTATTGTAATACTTACCAATTTTGCCTTGCAAATATTGTGTTATGTGTCTTATTCATCTCTATATCCTTCCTGGTGCTAACACAATGCATATAGATAGTGTTGATTGTTTCTAAATACCCCTGTCAACGATTCTCTTATTACAGTGTCCGATGGATAAATAGTCTCAATGTTAATATCAATATATTGACCTAATGTGTTAATGAATTGGGTGGGTGAGGCCATTTAATCAAATGATAATTTAAATTACTAATTATCTCTAGGCCCAGAGGATCCAATTGACCATGACAGGAACTTGGGGGTCATCCTTGACTCCTCCTTTTCCCTCAGCTCCTTAGCCAATCAGTCTTTAATTCTAATTCTTGAATGTCGCTCAAACCTATCCATTTCTCTTTATTTTATGTCACTTAGTTCAGGCTACTCTGAACATAGTATCACCCTGGATGTTATAACAGATACTCTGCTTTCAAGCTAGTCTTTCTTCAGTTTGTTTTTCCATGTTTCCAGGTAGATCTTTCTATGACCCAAATTTGATCATGTCACTCTAATGCTTAAAGCCATGCTTAAAGTGTGTCTGGATCGCAAGGGTCATTTTGACAATAGCTTTCTAGCTGTGGAGACTCCATAAAAGATCCACTATTTCCAGATTTCTTGCTTCATTTTGGGGAGAGGATGGAGTGCTTTTCTTTTTTGGTGACAGAGAGATTGAGTGATGGAGATAGAGAGCAAAATGAAGGGAGGAAAGGGGGAAAGGGAGAGAGGGAGAAAGAGAATATTGCTAACACTGTGTCTGCCCTGCAGAATCTAGTTTCTGGCAAGGCAATTAGCATGCAGATCAGCTACACAGGGTCCTGAATGCATTAGCAATTGAACACCAGCTTTCCAAGCCCTTTTCTCCTTCTCCACAAATTCACACACCTTTTGGCTGCTCTGACACAGCGCTGGTTCAGAATCCATTAACTGGAGATTTAGTCCATGAACAAAAATGATTGTTCACGCTCATGATTAATGAGAAAGCTATTTCAAAAATCACAAGGCGCCATACTGGCTAACTACTATTAATTATTTTTATCATCATTATACTGAGAAACCGTTTCATCATACCATAAACAATTGTTCAAATTGGCTTGCTTGGATAGAAGTGCACTGCATATCATTTTGAAAAGCAAGTTTTTTCTGATGTCTCTGATTTATGAAGATAATTATAATAATCATAGCCAACTGTGTGTGCTTATAGTAAGTACCACATTGTAGTAGGTTATTTGTAGGTCTTAATTTACTTAATCCTCACAACTACTCTGTGAAGTATATATGGTTACTATATCTTATTGATGAGAAAACTGAGGCTCAGGGGTTAGGTCATGCATAGGTGGTAAGTGGCAGAGCCTGGATTAAAACAGGTAACCTCATGCTACAGCCCACACTTGAACTCTTACCCTATAGTGAATTAGGAGAGAAGACTACTTGTTGAGATAGCTTTTTGTTGTCATAGTCGGGAACACCCTAGACCAAGCTTATGTTGAGAACTTCTCATGGGGCAGGTGGGTTGACTGATGCTGTACTGTGCAGGGTTGCAAACAAAGAATGAGAAGGACAATATGTGTGATCCCCTCCCCCAACTAGGATGAAATCAGCAGTTAATATTATGATCAAGGAAGTTTAGTGAGATCTAGTTGAATCTGGAATTTTCCAAGAGTCTAATAGAGGGAGGGAGAATGGGAGTATGGTTGTGGGTAATTCAATTACCAGCAAACAAAGGTTCTCCAACTTGTAGGATGGAGTGAAGGGAAGGGTGCCAGAAGCAGAGTCTGAGAGGAATTTGGCTTTGGTGGACAGCTAATGGTCCAGTGTGCTGGGTTTGGGAATTACACAGAACAGAGATTTAAGTCCTGGCTCAGCCCTTTGTGCTGTGAAGTTGAGCAAGTTTCTTAACCTCTTCAAACTTTAGTTTCCTCATCTGTTAAAAGAGGTCATACCTCCCTATCTGTAAGAGCTGTTGACTGGATTGAGGGAGATGAAGTTTATAAAGTACTCAGCACAGCCCAAAGTAGAAGTAGGTACTTTTTAAGTGGAAGTACCTTTTAAGGACAGTGAAGACAATGATAATGATGAACATGATAAAATGGTAGATCCCAAGTTGAACAGTTTGGGTTTTAAGCCTGGATCCCAATCCCAAAGGAGAAGCAGTGTAGGTACTGTGAATAAAGAATATGGTGGAACAGGCTGGTGGAACAGGCAGGCAGACCTGTCACACCTAGTGGGCATGGGTTTAGGAGGCTGCATCCTGACTTCCCATAGGCACCCTATCACCCCAATCTATATCCCCTTCACAGTAGGCAAGATGACAGGCTCTTTGCAGGTACTTGTTACTACTGGAGAAGTATTGCCTATGGTATTGCCAAGCATGGGTTACTTCATGTGCTGGACTGTGTTTCAGCTCTGCACAATCACCACTTCCTTCTATGGCTGGTCTGTGTTTCCCAGAATTCCTTTTCCTCTATAGGTCTGAGTTAGAGTTTACCACTAAGATGAATTTACAGAGATTTGGAAAGTGAAAGCGAAGGAGAAAACATCATTCTCAGGAGATATTGACTGTCAGACATGGCGGCTTTGCAGACCTTTCCACGAGCTCCTTCTTGAGACTGTGCAGCCAGATGTAACAGCTCCTCAGAGATCCCCACAAGCTCTGCTTTCTCTACCCACTACAGTGCTTCAAGCTGATGTTAATAGTGGCTGTTTCCCTAATCTTCTGGCTGTACCCTCCAGGTCTTTGCTCTTCCAGCTCCTTTCTCATTCTTGTAAGCCTTGATTCCTATGTTAACCCCTACATTATCATAATATTGCGGTAGCTCTTTTGCTGAAGCTCAGAATTATAGAGCCTATTACTCCTTTACCGCCCAGGTGGGGCTTGGTTATCTAGAGGAGGGATTGGAAAACTTTTTCTTAAACGACAATAGTAAGTATTTTAGCCTTTGTGGGCCTTTTGGTCTCTGTTGCAACTACTCAGTTCTGTTATTGAATCATGAAAGCAGCCAGAGACAATACATAATGAAGGAATGTGGCTGTGGGCCAATAAAATTTACTTATGGATGCTGAAATTCGAATTTTATATTATTTTTAAGTCATGAAAGACTATTCTTTTTTTTTCTTCTATCATTTAAAAATATAAACTCCATTCTTAGCTCGCGGGCTGTACAAAAACAAGTGGTGAGCTGGTTGGGCTGTGGTTTGCCAACCCCTGATCTAAAGGAGGGCTGACGGAGTCAGCTAGATCTGCACAGAAGCCTTTGCTTGCTACTTACTGTGTGAGGTTGGGAGATATATTTAATGTCTCTGAGCCTCACCTCTAAAATGGGGACATTTATATCAACATTATAGAGTAGGTTATGAGGATCAAATGAGATAAAATCTCGTATGTAAAATCTTTAGTTTGCTGCTGGCACATAGTTCATTCATGGTCAATCATTTCTCACCATTACTGTGGTTCTCAGAGCCGCTATTTAGTGCTTGCAGTTCACTCATACAGATAAACGGGAACTGAGAGAGGTTTGCAGCCACTGGGACTTGTATTGGCTTTTCCACAAGCGAGGTAAAATGATGTCTAGGCAAATGAACAATGAGAGGACTCCTAGGGCTTAGCAAATTATTCACCATACTTGAATTAAATATAAGGATGTTGATATAGAGTGCTGGTCAGTAATTCAGTCATCAATCACATCATTACCAGTGATTCTTTCTGGTGCAGCAGTGGGTGTTAGCAACAAGGACATGGAGATGGAAAAGGTGGAAAAAGCAGAACAAAAAAAGAGAACTTTAATTTCATTATATGGTTATGTTTAAGTGGTGGGATTACGGGTGATATTTAATTTCTTGGTGTGTTTATTTCTCTTTACATAAAATATTAAAATTATGCTGTGGAAAGTGATGAGGATTTTAGGCTGGTTAATTTTAAAACTGCGGATGAGAAGCAGGCTCCGAGGACTGGAATTTGCTTGCCCTTTGTAGGGAAACATTTACATTTGTAAGGGAAACCTCCATCTGTAAAGATGCCTCCCTCTCTGTGAAGGAAGGCAGGATGGCCTTATCTCTGGAAACTCTTAATGGGGAAGGCAAGGACTTAAGTTGGTTACTGTCTGGCAACCTCATGTAACTGACCCCCGCCCCATATCTTCCTTTGTCTTTAGCTGAAGATAATATTTAAGCAGTGACTTTTGGCATTTACTTAATCTGATTTGATTCTTATCTAAAAGTTGTGGGACCACCCAATGGCCAGACCCCACCTGCACTGATACCATTTTGACTTTTTTATATGTTCTTTCCTTTGTCTTGTAAAGAGATGGCTCACATACCTATGCCTTAAATTTAGCCTTACTCTCCACCCATGTTGGCAGCAGTAGTGGTGGCAGCAACATGCTGGCACAAGCTCTGCCTGCCCATGGGTCCTGTCCCCATGACAGCAGCAGCAGCAGCAGCTCCCCATGCCAGCAGCAGCTCTGACTGCCCATGGGTCCTGTCCCCATGCCAGCAGCAGCATGCCAGCATCAGCTCTACCTGCCCGTGGGTCCTGTCCCCACGCAGCAGAAGCTCTGACTGCCCCTGGGTCCTGTCCCCATGCTATTCCATACTATTCTCTAAATAAAAGAGTACTACTGCCAGATCTTAAGAGTCCAAGAAATCTTTCTTTCGACTCCTTGGCTCACCGACCCCGCATCAGAAAGTACTTAAAAAATAGAAACACTTTTATAACAGATTGAGTAAATACCACGTTATAAGATATAGAAACCCTTTCCTTAAAAAATGTATAAAAAACATTCTAAAGTATTCAGAGTAGTTTGGCTACTACTTGTCTTTCAGTTTTCTTCTCAAATATCACCTCCCATAAGAGGATTTTCTTGATCTGGAATAGCCACTCACCTCCATCCCTCGATTACTATGTCTCATTGCCCTGTTTTCTTCTGTACGTAGCACTTATTACTGTCAGACATGATTTGTTTACCCGCTCATCGTCCATCTTTCTCCCACTAGAATGTAAGTTTCCTGAGAGGCGCCCTCTGTCTCCCTGTGACTCAGAATGGCATTCTTGTGACTGACAGGCTGCCTCCTCCTTTCCTGGACAAGGAGCAAAGTAAAGCGTCAGTGTTCTAGAAGGTCAGACTGATGCTGCAGTTGCTGCTGGGCCAGCAGTCTTCTTGGTGCCTGCTTGCATTTATTTTTTTCTGCTAACTTTGAAGGGGAAAGAAACATCTGGAAAATTGTCCTGGCCACGGGAGGTAAAAAAGCACTTACACTCGAGGCAGATGGTACTGTTAAGTAACAACATCTGGAGCTGCAAATCCAGCTGACAACAGGGGTAACTGTCAAAATATTTACAGACTGCCCAAGTTGTTCATCTCACATTATATCTTTATCCTTGCCGAATTTATGATTCAGTCCCCAGATATTGATTGATTGACTTTCCTGTGTGCATCTAGAGACCCTAGACTCCTTTCACCCACTGGAAATGAGAGTTGGCCTCAGTGCTAGGCCCTGTCTGTAGGTCCAAAATGGGAGTATTGGCCTGAAAAGCCTTTTTAAGATCATCATACCTTAGGAAGGAAAATGCTTTTAAGATATTAGGTTTAGTGAGTATCGTTAGCAACGGACTTGCTGGAAGCCCTAATCTGCTTTTCTTCCAAAGAGATGTATCTCATTATCTTTAAAATCATCTCCAAATGTGCTGTTAATATCCTGGAAATGAGGCAGAATGGTGAGAAATATGAAATGTTTCACCCTAGAAGGCTTTGCCTTGCTGACTAATACATTTGGTTGCTGAACTAGGGGAAAGAAGGCCGTCCCAAATTAAGCTCTTAATACAGATTAACTCAAAGACATTCGATGAGTCCCAGTTACTTTTCCACAGAAGACACACCATTTGTGACATTTTGACCTTCGCACATTCTTGGGCTGTTGATGCTCCTCTGGTGTCTATAAGATGATTAGGGTTTTGCTCAGATAAAATAAGCCTATGTTTTATTCGCTGTTTCTTCCAAATAAGAAATATCTTCTGAAATTTCAAAGCTGTTTTTGTCCCATAAAGGAGCTGATCTGGCTGACTATTGAGAACTGATTTAGACTATAATTTACTCCATGACCAGGGTAAGCAAGACCACAGCTCAAGGATGGAATAATTGTAATGTCTCTTGAAAAAGTCTTAATTTACAGAAAACTCCAGTCCCCAAAGCCTATAAAATGATGTGTCAGACTGCTTTTAGTTGAATAAGTGTCACTTTAAGAGCAGAAGTCTAGGGTCAGACTAGGCCTAAAAGCAGTCTCACTTTTTATGGTTTTATTTTATGGTCTTATTGTCCAAAAAGCTTCTCTTCTTGAATTAAGAAGTATGACTTAAAAAGTTTGTGATGGTAATGTTATGCATTTTCCTACATGAATTTACCTTTCTTCATAGAAGTCTCTGAAGAAGGTCTTTTTTTTTTTCCACCTTTCTGACTTGTCACATAGAAAGCGGAAACCCTGAAAAGCCAACATGTTTGGAAAACCTTGTGGTCCAAAGAGTCTTAACTCCAAATTCTGGAGCTCCTGACTCCACAGTCCACCCACTCTCCCAGTCTCTCATGTGGCAGTGGCTTTTTGGTACATCTCTCTGTTTTCAGTGAAAACTCAAGAATAGAATTTCCCCTTGAAAAACATGAAATCAAAACTTGTGCTTTCCACTTAATATTTCTTGTATCTTTGAAAAACCTTAATTCAATGTTCCCATTTCCAATATTCTTAGTCATCAAATATGACATTTTCTTTCATTTTGATGCAAACAATGGTGAAGGGATGCTTTAAAAATGCCAAGAGTTCAATAAAGTTTGATAAGACCCATAGCAAAGTGAATTACTAGAATTGAGGGCACTTTGAGTAAAGCTGGGAGTTGCTCAAGACTACTCCATCTGTGAAATGGGAACCAGTTCAGTCTGCAACTATCACCTTGAGGGAGGTAACAAGGAAGCTGGCCAATGCCTGGGACCTGTGGGAAAATGGAACATGGAATCTTCACACCTTATGCATGTGGGGTCCCAATTCCCCTTCTCTGTGTGGTGTGAGAACTCCTAGCTGAATATTTACGTATAAAATATCAGACACTGGGAAACCCTTGGACAATGGTAGAGATATACACGAAACTGCCATATAAGGAAACTCCTCAGCCCAGATCATGCGGGAACTTCTTGCTAAACAACTTCTACGTCCATATTTGAAAGCTAAAAGCTATGAGAATCAGCAAGTCAGAAAAATTACAAAATTCACACTCAATGACTGTAAATTAGAGAATAAAAAAAGAAAGAATTCATCCCAAAGAATGAATTCTTTCCAAATAATTCATTCATTATTTCATTCCTTCCCAAGAAAAAATGAATATAATGAAAAAACAAAAAAGAAAATTTCAGAAAGAGCAAATAGAAAATTTTAAAAATGGAAAATATACACTTTGAAATAACTTCCATGAATAGTTTACATAGAAGAATGCATAGGGCTAAAAATAGAATTGGGGGATACATCTTGGAAATCACTCAAGAAACAGCACAGAGAGGGAAAGGAATGGAAAATATTAAAGAGACGCTTAGAGATATTGAAGGTAATGTGAAACAGTCCAGTATGATGATTCCATAAGGAGAGAAGAGAAAGAATGTTAGAGACCAAATAGTTGAAGTCATAATGGTAGAGAACAGAACAAGACACTGGTGAAAATGTTGGTAATAATAAAAATAATAACATTAATTTGGGAGAGACATTTGAAAACAAGCGAGAATCAAGCTCCTAGGCTACAATGTGGATGGTAGGGGCAGGAGTTCAGAGCTTTGGCATTCTCATGTTCTTGTTTTATTGGGGAAGAGAATGGAGATGTTGATTAACTTAAAGCTCATGTAGATAAGCGTACTGAAAAATTAACAGTAGACACTTAAAGGATAGAAATAGAATATATAAACTCTTTTGTGGAAGAATTAAAAGGGAATGAGACAATAGGACAGAAACAACATCATTTACAGTGGGGCAAGCAGACATATGCCTTTGGAGGTGAAGTGGTATGAAGCACAGAGAAGTATACTTTATATGAAGTAATGAAATAATGTTCACATTTGAACCTAAAAACATTGAACCTGAGTGCAATTGTGCCTTAGAAATAATTTCCAGTTTATAGGAAATACAGGGATAGAGAAACTAGTTAAATGACATAACAGGAAGCAAACAGAATGTAGGGCATTCTGTAGGAAAACTGACCTTAGGTCTTGGGGAAAGATAGGCATGGAAAAAACAAGGAAGAGAGATTACTCTAGATTAAAGAGTAACAGTAACTAAATGTAATATGTGAAACTTGTTTGGACCCTCGTTTGAACAAACCAATTGTAAAAAGGCATCTTAAAGGTAATTGGAAAGTATTAATATAAACTAGAATCAGATAACACCAAGGAATTAGTGTAAATTTTATTAGAAGTTCAAATGGTATAGTAGATATGTAAGAAAATGTTTGTACTTTTGGCAATGCCTTTCAAGTATGCAAGGGTCAAATGACACGAAGTGTGGGATTTGTTATAAAGAACTTTACCAAAAAATAAAAGAAGAATAGATGAAGCAAGTGTGGGCAAAATCTTGCTAATTGTTGAATTTGGGTGATGAGCATATGGGATTAATTATCTCAGGCTCTATACTTTTGTGTATATGTTATCAATTTTATCATAAATATTTAAAATAACATTTTAATTCAGAACATTTAAAAATAAGGGGGTTGGAAAATTACATACTAAACAAGTAGTAATAAAAAAGCCAGTTTAACAATTTTTATAATATAAAATAGAATTCTACACAAAAATGCTGAAAATAATAGAGACGTAACCTAATAATAAACAATTGAGTGAAGAAGATATAATCATCACGAATTTGTACACACCAAACAACATAGCCTCCAAATACATAAAGCAACAATTGACAGAATTAGAAGGAGAAATTTAAAAATGTATTATCCAGAGGAAGCTTGTAACACATCTATTTCTAAAACTTACAACACATGGACACACAAAATTATGATGGATATTTAAGATTTTGGTAACAGATTTAACAAATTGCTAAAAGAGATATATGATTTCTATTCTCAACATAAACATTCTTTTTAAACACACAGGGTATATTTATCAAGATTGACTACAAAGGAAGTCTCAATGACACCCTAAGAATCTGTGTCGTATACACCACGATCTCTGAACACAAAATAATAAGTTTAGAAGTGAATAATAGAAAGACAAGAGAAATCCATGTTTTGGGGCACTAAGGTGCATTTGTAAATACTGATGTGTTTATAAAATTACAGTGGAAAATTTGAAAGCTTTAGAATGAAACAAAAATAATTACATATCAAAACTTGTGGGATGAGCTGAAGAAATGATTGAAATGATTAACAAAAACTCAAAACAATGTTTGAAATACTCATGCAATTGATAGATAAAACGTAAATAACTTCAGAAATAAAAAGGAGTGTAGCCACAGATGAAGTAGTTATATAAAAAACTATGAACAAATCAACCATTTTGTGCCAAAATTTCTGATTAACTTTGAGGCAATAAATAAATTTTTAGAAAAACAGGTTGCCAAGATTGACTTAATGGAAAATAAAGCCAGATTAATCAAGTAATCACTAAAGAGACTGAACTGGAGTCTAACCCTCCTCCCTCTTCCACCTTTGTCTAAAGATACCAACTATGGAGGGTTTTATTCCATCAAACCTTGAAAAATAATCCTCTTTTAATATAAATTGTTCCAGAAGGAAAACTTTCCAACTAATTTTAAGCTCATATAAACTTGTTACCAAAATAGGACAAACGGTGTACAAAAAAAAGAAACTGATTTACACAGTGATGAAAAAATTCTAAACAAGATGTTAATAAACCAAATCTAGCAGTGTATAAGACACATCCCAACCAAATACAGTTTATCCTAAGAATACAGAATGTCTTAAGAATGTCCTAAGAATAGCTTAACTGTAGCAAATCCGCTAATGTTATACACCTCAATAACAACTAAAGGAGAAAAAAAAATCATTGTCCAAGACGTTAAGATTCACAAATATTCATGATTAAAAATTCTTTACAACTGGAAAGAACTTCCTTTTCTTGAAAAAAATTATGTATCAAAAAATCTAACATATGAGAACATCACAGTTAATGCAGATGATTTAGAAGAATTTTCACTAAAATCCGGAATAAAATAAAGACACTCTGTCATTACTACTATTCATCACTGTCCTGGTGGTCCTATCCAATGCAGTAGAGTAAGAAAAAGAAATTGGAAGTGTAAAGTTTGGAAAGGAAGAGAGAAAATTATTGTTCATGCTGCTGGGAAAATTTTCAGTTAGAAAATCTAGCATGATATATGGACAACGTATTAAAGCTATTAAGAAAGTTCAGCAAATTTTCTAAATTCAGATCAATATGTTCAAATCAACAGTTTTCCAATACTCCAGGAAAAAACAATTAAAAAATATAAGGAAATTTAAAACTGACGATAACCATAAAAGCAAGAAAACTAGGAATATTTTTAGCAACATTGAGCAAGATCTTTATGGAGAAAATGATAACATACATTGAAGGGTATAAATGGGTCCTGAATATATGGGAAATATAACACATCAATAGATGAGGAGTCAATGTTTTATCTAAGTTCAAAGCAATTCCAATAAAAATTACAATAGGTTTTGTGTGTGTGTGCGTGTGTAAATATGTGTGCATGTTTGTGTATGGAACGAGATGAGTAGTTCTTGTTAGTCACATGGATAAGTAAAAGGCCAAGAATGACCTACATAATTTTAAAGAAAAAAAATGAGAGGCATCTTGATGTACCAAATATCAAGGTTTTTAAAAAGATTTTGCAATTATGACAATGTGATATTGGTGAAATGTTACTGAAAAAGATCAAAGAAGCAGACTAGAAAAGCCAGAAACCCATCCATGCATACACGAGAACTTTGTAGTGAGAGAGGAGCCATTGCACATCTCTGGCAAAAATGGAATGTATTATAATTTGTATGAAGGGAAATATTCCTAAATATGAAAATAAAACTTTCGGGGTAGAAAGTGGAATTTTGATATGAGTGCAGTGTCGGGAATGATATTTTAACCAGAACTTAAAGTGCAGAAATCAGAAGAAAAGTATTGCTACATTTGACTAGATTAAAACTTTAAAAATACATATGACAAAAGATACCAGAAGCAATTTAAAAACAAACACTAGACAAGGAGAAAAGAGTATGTCTGAAGAAGGCAAAGTTTCCAGAATGTATAAAGAATTCCAATAATGAGAAAAAAAAAAACAAACCCCAAATTGGTGAAGGATATGACTCTTATGGATAAATTTGAAAAACTTGGTTTTGAATGAAAGGGCAAGGTACAGAATGATACCTTATAATATTAATCATATAAAATTAAAATAATCCCCAGGAACCTATATATTGGTCACATGATTCGCATATGAATTAGAAACATAAACATACGGACTAATGGCTACTCACTTCAGAAGAGTAGTGTTTTGGAGGAAAGGAGAGAGGTAAATAAATCTAGATAGAGTCACAAGGCATAATTCAACTGAATTCATAAATTTTAATCTTGAAAACATAAAAGATTGAAGCAAATAAAATCAAAATGGAAAACTGGTACTGCTCCTGAGTTAACAAAATGTTAATATATGACAATATTTGAGATGTAACAATCCAAAGGCAGCTTTCAAATCTTTGATTCTGAAATTAGATCTCAAGCCACATCTCAAAACTAGCCAGGTTGCCCAGAACCTGTAGGCCACAGGTTGCTTTCTTCTCATTGGCTCAGTTCTGTACCTCTGTGAACTAGGTCTGATTTTCTTCTTGTTGGGGCTGGTCCAGTCTGTATAGTTCTCATGGGACCAGGGCAAAAGGTGGGAGTGCCTCTGACACTCATGAGTGTGTGGAGCCAGAGAACCTGTATCAATAGTATTAAAAGACCACTATGTGAATGGCATTATGGTTTTGGGCAGTGCACAAGCTAGGCAACTGTACACTATAGCATGTCTATGAGAGTGGTATAGCATCAGAGCTGGAATAGAACGTCCAGACCTGTTACACACCAAACAAGAAAAATCTGCGATGGGTATATAACACCATAGAAGTTCTCCAGGAGCATGAAGCAGCAAGTGAAGGTGAGAGTTTGGGATAGAGAACTCAAATAGTACTGAATTTTGGCTCTTTCTGTACCTAGTGGCATGGTGCAAGGGACTGGATCCAATTATAGGGTCTGGAGTAGAATGAATACCTCTTTCTCCTGGCCCTCTAGCCTGTGAGGTGGGAACAGGGTTGAAATTTTCCGAAGTTTTCTTAGTTATAGGACTTACAGGATTTAAACCATTTTAGCATATTCTGGAGGCAAAAGGCAGGTTTCCTCTCTCTGGTCCTTCCAGCTGGCATCCTTTCTGGAACTAGTCATGATGTTTGTAAGACTCCAGTATTTCTATCATGACTTTCTCGGAGGTATCATCTAACACAGACAGGGCCAAATACTGGTGTGAGGGGTAGAGGCTTTTGTCGAGTAGGGCAGGGTGCCTCAGGGAATGGGGAAAGCTGAAAGTGGAAACAATGGAGTGGTGATCTGAGTTGGAAAGCTGTGGGTTTGCCAACTTAAACTACCTGAAACAGCTATAACCCAAACAGTGGTGTGAATGCCCCACTTGGATATAATCTCTATGGCCCTCATGCCAGATCCCTTATACTAACCCTTGGAGTGCTTGCAGGACAATACTCTAGCCACTGCCAGTATTTGGGTGTGGTCCTTTTGGGGGATGTACAATTAGATGTACTTTCCTGGTTAGAAATGGTTTATTTTATTTTGCATGGTTAAGATGGAAGAAACTTGAACGGAATGATTATTGGGTTGTGATGGGGGAGGTTTGCCTCAAGGACACTCTTGATCTCTCGTTCCCAGGAGCAGTCTTGGGTGGCATTAATCTGAAGGGGTGTGTGCAGAGTTGTTGACTTCCCCTTCTGCTCCCTACTCTGGGCAGGCCTAGACCTCTAGGGTGATGGAGATGAGTAATTCCAGCCTGGCTACAGGGACCGACTGAATGAGCACCTGTCTTTTCAAGACCTTGCTCTTGATTTTGAGGATTTCCTTCTAAGCATTGGGCCTGGAACAGAACTGGTGACACAATGTGAGTGTATTACTATATGACACATTGCTTGATTCTCACACCAACCAGAGTCAACAGAAGCAAGAAGCAGGCAGCCCCTGGAAGCCCTTCTCAGCCCCAGGGCAAGAGAACATTCTTATACTCAGACCAGGATCTTTCCCATTTTGACATCATTCTTTTTCTTGTAACAAGAACTTCCTCCAAGGGGAAGCTGTGGCCTCGCCTTTAAAAACTCTTTTTATTTGTATGGCTTTTCATTATAATGCCACTTGTATAAGGTGAGGATCCTATTGTTATGACAACTAGAAATGGAACATCCCTAGAGCCTTTGAACTTTATCAGGTTATTGTCTGGTGGTTAAAGTAATGCCCTTTGTGGGGCTGGCCTGGTGGTGTAGTGGTTAAGTTCATGTGCTCCACTTCAGCAGCCTGGTGTCTGCAGGTTCGGATCCTGGGCATAGACCTACACACCGCTCATCAAGCCATGCTGTGGTGGCATCCCACATAAGAAATAGAGGACGATTGGCACAAATGTTAGCTCAGGGACAATCTTCCTCATCAAGGAAGAAGGAAAAAAAAAGTAATGCCTTTTTTCTCCCCCCATTTTGACTCTCTTGCATCACCAGGTCTGGCTCATTTAAACAACTTCTTCTAAATTTAGTAACTTAACTCCTATTTCTTTTAGTTAGACTTAATCTCTTTCCCAGATTTTCTTTCTGATCAACACTTCATCCTTACAACATCTACCCACCTTTACAAGCATTCTCCTAAATTTTCATCTTATAAAAAGGATCTCATTGGTGATTTTTCCCCATCTGTTTTTCTTGTTTCATTTTTCCATTGCATTACTTTGCTGCTTTAATACGTAACCATCACAGGACTAGCCAAATCCTCTATTATTAAAACTCCTCACACTAAATCATATAAATTTGCAACCTCTAATCCTTTCTTTCCAGGGTAATCTCCTCTTAACCAGGCCCAGGTGCTGAATTCAGAAATAACATTGTCCCACTGCCAAACAGAGCTGTGACCTACTTCCTCATCCCATTGTTCCAAGGGTTGCCATGTTACCATGGTCCTTTGTGATTCATTGGCTCCTCTAATTATAGCTCTATGCTATTCTTGTAATAGGCACCACGGCTCAGGGTAGTTCTCCATATGCCACATTCTAGATATTTCTTACATTAGGGACAAGTTCTCTTCTCTTTTGTGGGAACATAGATACGGGGAAGAACCCATTCTAAGAGGTCTGTTCTATACATCTCTGCCTATACCAAAAGAATTCCACGTGTAGTTTTCAAATGTGTCCCTCTTGGGTTAATCCAAGACTTACTACTCAAAGTCATTACTCTAATTTCCAATCAAAGGACTTCTTTCTTTTCCTCTCCAATGTAAGCAACATGACAACACATTCCTGATTATTGGTCTCACAACCAAATTGTATTTTATCCCACTAGTTCTCTTGCCAATTCTCTATATTTCTGGGTTTGGTCCCAGACAACTCAGCATGTGATCTACATAAACATGACCCCACAGCCCTGTAGACATCAGTCCCTAATGGATCTCCCACAACTTTATAGATCATGTAGCCAAAGTATAAGTTCCCTCAACAATCAGACACAGCCTGGGCTGCCGTGGTTCACTTACAGAAAACATAGCAAGAGCCAGACACATTACCCCGCTCAGAGATTCTCTTTAGCCTGGATGTCACCTCCATGGGTGGAGGCATCCAATTTCAAATTTAAGAGCTCACCAGAATCAGAGGTCTGCCAGAACCAGAAGAGGAGGGAAGAGATTTTTAAAAATATTAATTTCACCTCTAATGTTGAATACATTTTTCCTACATATAAGGTAAAATTCCGCTTTGACCTCCATCCCCAATTCTAGTCTCCCATTAACACCCTAGTTTCAACTACAGTCATCATTTGTTTGTGTGGTGTATATTTCCAGATCTTTGCTATACATTTTCATACCTAAGCATAGTACCCATAAATAATAAATAATATCATTTTGCATTTTGCTGTTTTTTTTTCTTTGACTTAATAACATGCTCTCTTAATTTGCCAGCGTTGCCATAACAAAATGTCACAGACTGGGTGGCTTACACACAGAAATTTATTTTCTCACAGTCCTGGAAGCTAGAAGTCCAAGATCTAGGTGTCTGCAGGTTTGGTTTCTCCTGAGGCCTCTCTCCTTGGCTTATGGATGGCCGCCTTCTCTCTGTGTCCTCACATGGCCCTTCCTCTGTGCATGCATGTCCCTGGTGTCTCAATCTCCTCTTCTTATAAGGACACCAGTCAGATTGGATTCAGGCCCACTCTAACAGCCTCACTGTAACTTAATCACATCTTTAAAATATCTATCTCCAAACACAGTCACATTCTGAGGAACTAGGGGTTGGGGTTCAACATAGGAATTTGAGTGAGTGGTGGTGGCGCAATTTAACCCTTAAGGCATGCCTTTGCTGATCTTTCCATGTTAGTACACATGGATTATGTAAATTATAATTAGATTCAGGTAACAGGAAGTACCAAATAACTGTGGCTTAGAATATAAACATTTATTTCTCCCATCCATTTACAAAGTAGAGAGATAATGAAGCCAGGGCTGGTTTGGTGTTCCATGGTGTCAGAGACTCAGCCTTCTTCGAGATTGTTGCTCCAGTGTGTTACATTCCTTCTCAAAGTCAACTCTTGATCCAAGATTGCTCCTGGAATGCCAGTCATTTTGCTTGAATTCACAGTCAGTTGCAAGGAGGAACTTGAAGCACAATTCCCCGAAGTCATGGACATCCTTATTTATGTCCTGTTGGTTAGAACTTGGTCACCTTGCATACCTAACTGCATATGAGGTTGGGAAATATCTTTTAGGTGTGATGACCACACTCCTAGCTAAAAACAGAGGAATTCTGATAAAGAAGGTAAGAACAGTCATTAAGGGGAAACTAGCAATAAAATATACCTATTTTTTTTTTGACTGCTGAGGGGTTTAGGGTGTCTTGATCCCTTCTTGAGAAGAAAGTAGTTGGAGTACAGAGGAGGGGAATGAATTCCTAGTATTGTTTTGAATTCCAGAAGTTGCTGGCAATTTTTGATTGTATATTGTGTCAAACATCTCCCATTTGCTCTTCCAAATTCACTCTCCATCCTTCTCTTCACTCCCTACTCTCTGCCTGGGGAGATTCCCTGTATGGATTGAACCCAAGAGTTTCTTTCCCTTCTGGCTTCCAGTTGGTTTGGCCTGAAAGGAAGCCCTGACAAAATCAGAGGGAGAGTGGAGAGTGAAGTCAGGGATTTTTGACCCTTGGATCCCTCCCTGTGAGGTGGCCTCAGGCTGGCTATGTCTCAGGAATAAAGCCTTTTCAAGGCTCCCTTTTCTACATGGCTTCTTCCCCTTGCCCCCTTGCCCCTTTAGGCCTATCGGTGGTATAGGTTTTTCCACTGTTTCTAGCTCTGAGTTATTGCTTTACCTCTTGTGGTTTCCTTACGTTTCACCCATACTGGTGTAAGTAGAAAAAAAGCTGATCCAATTTGAGTGGGTCAAGTGATTCCTGTTAAGACCCTGACTAATAAAAGTACTGAGGTTTGAGGTGGTGGTTCTCTAGTATTCCAACAGCCACCTTACTTTGTGCTGTGTAGGATTTCCTACTGGTTCTTGTCATCTGTTTGGGCAACTTGCTTCACCTCTATAGGATTCAGTTTGTTCATCTGCAAAATAAGGAACTATCTAGACCAGGGGTTCTCAAACTCGAGTGCGCACCACAATCTCCTGGAAGGATTGTTAGAACACAGATGGATGGACCCCACTCCCAAAGTTTCCGATTCAGTGGGTCTGGGGTAGGGCCAAGAATTTATGTTTCTAACAGGTTCCCAGGTGACACTGATGCTGCTAGTGCAAGGACCTCACTTTGTGGAAAGCTGGTCTAGAAAACGATCTCTAAGACCCAATCCATTTCAGTATTCAGTGACCTAATATCAACATGCCAATGTGATATAGCACTGTTTCATTTTCTCACGGATGAAATGATTCTACTGGTTGTCTTCGGGAGAATCCTTCCAGCAATAGTTACCAGACATTCTGTGTCAAAAAGCCCAGAGAGTTAAAGACTATGCTTCCAAAACTCTTACTTTGTTAATCCTTGTTAGACCTGCCTGGGTCTATATGACAGTGTGTTTTTATTTGTGGGTGGAGAGTCAAGGAAGGATTTTAGGAATAGGATCCTGACAGGAGAAGGAACAATGAAGTATAATTCTACTGTTTCTCTCTTTCTTTCCATTTGGTAATTCAGTGGAATGAAACAGGAAGAAATATTTTGCTGCTATGGATATATAAAGAGAGACTAATAAACAGAGCAAACATAATAAACACAATAAATTGGTTTTCCCTCCATAGTACTGATCAGTACACAGGAAGTTCAACAATATAAATTATATGTTTGATGTGCTTATAAGTCCACAGATAAGTGCATGTATCATGAATACACACATATACATACATATGTCATATACTTGGTAATTTACTATTATTTTAGAACTCCTCATAAACAACAACAAACCAGTTTAATTCAGGTGGTTAAGATTGTTGCAGTGTACAATCATGGTTTATTCTAGTTTGCCTTAAGATTATGTAGGAGCCAGTCATTTTTGTAGCTAGGATGAGTCAAACAGATGGTCCGGGGGTGGTATGTACCTGAGAACAGCTTGTGTAGGGCCAGTGGCTACAGCATGGTCCAGTAAATGTTGTTTATGGAAGTCATGAGGAGGTGCCTGGACTTAAGCAAAAAAGTATCAAAAGCCACAGATAGACCACGGATCAGAGGCGACGGTCAAGGTGGCATGAGAGGAAGTTGAAGAATAGCTGTTCTCTCAACAGTGGCTGAAACCTTTACTGTAGAATTGTTATCACCTGAAATTCCTCATCATTGCTGCATTCCATGTGGGTTCACTTTTGTCCTGGGCCTGATGCTACTGACACTTGGTGAATATGTCCTAGTCATCTGCTGGAGTCTGAGTCTGCAGACTGAGATCTGGACCTGATGTTTTCCTTCTCTGCCCAACAACTTCTATTACAGTTCCCGGTATAAATTAGGTAGTCAATAAATGTTAAAGAATAAAACATATATAATTCCATTTAAGGAACCTTCTTAGGCCAGTTGGATACACTGTTATAGTTCTAACAGCCAGAGAGACAATCTTTTATTTCGTTTTAATTTACTGATGCCACAACCTGTCATGCTCGTTGAGTTATATTGTGCAATTTTTCAATAATGATGCCATTTTCGGTAAGTTGTGTGTTTCAGATCTGCTGGGGTGTTTGCAAGCCATTCAATCCCCGGACGTTACATCAAATCACCGCCAGCCTGAGCTCATTAATGTGAATTTCTTGTTGACAATGAGCTCAATGTCAACCTCTTAGATTTTTGCCAATCTTTCACTGCCTGGCCACTGATTCATATCCTACCTGTTGGTCCATGGAAGGAAAAAAAGGAGGACATACAAATAAGAGGGATAGGAGAAGGCATCTAACAGACTGCCTTTTGATTTCCAGCTTCGAAAGTCTGCAATCTTGGAAGCAGACAAACCTATGCTTTCTAAACCAGACTAAATCTCACATATGAGGTTTTAATAACCCAAACCCAAAACATCTCTGGGTTTGTGCTGGAAAAGATGGGCAGTACTCTGATAGGATCTGGTCTAGAATGGTGTCTGGAGTCATTTTCCTAGTGGCCCAGGAAAATATTCTGTTGTTACATTTCCTTACCTCTTGCCTCTCTTCCTCTCTTTCCTTTAGAGTTAGGATTTACCAAGACTAATTTTGGATTTGATTGCAAGGAGAGAATAAAATCTTAACTTGCTTAGGAAAAAAAAAAGGGATATATTACAGGATCCCATTCATTCATGCAGGAAACATTCAGTGAGTGTCTGCTATGTGCCAGGCACTGGTCTAGATGCTGGGGATACATTAGTTAATAAAGACATATAGAAATTTCTGCTCTCATTGAACTAATGATATCCCATGTCATTATCAGGAGGCAGAGTTAAGGCTGGGCCTCTAGGACCAGGCCTCAAATCCCATCATGTCCTTATTTTTTGCCTCTCCTCTTGTCACTGTGTCCTTTTATTTCTTCAGACTAGATTCTCCCAAATGTTGGAGAATTTGGCTGCAAATAGCACCTAAAGCTCCCATCTCATACCTTTAGAGATTAGGGAAGATCCATCCACCACCCTCCATTCTTAGTGTGAAAAATTCTCTGATTGGCCTGGTTTGGGTCACATGATTAAGTCATATGCATATTTCCTGACCTATCAACCGTGGCCAGCCAGGGGGGTGGCTTCTATAATTGGCTGTTCTCACATCAGTGTTGGGATTGGAGGAGGAACAGTTCTTCCAAAGCAGGGGGATGCTATTGCCTGAAGAGGAACGTAGTGCTGGGCAGATAAAATGGTAGCAGTCTATTATGGCATCTCTTATGATACATACTACATTCTTTGTTTATTAAGATAATTCTGGGGGCCAGCCTGGTGGTGCAGTGGTTAAATTCGCACCTTCCTCTTTCGTGGCCTGGGGTTCACCAGTTTAGATCCCAGGTGTAGACCTACACAGCGCTTGTCAAGCCATGCTGTGGTAGGTGTCCCACATATAAAGGAGAGGAAGATGGGCATGGATGTTAGCTCAGGGACAGTCTTCCTCAGCAAAAAAGAGGAGGATTGGCAGCAGATGTTAGTTCAGGGCTAATCTTCCTCAAAAAAAAAAAAAAAAAGAAAGAGAAAGGAAAAGGAAAAATAAGATTATTCTAGCCATGATTTATGCTCCAAGATATATTCCGAAGATCCTTGAATGACAGAAATTGTTTCATTCATCTGTGCTTCCCTCAACTCAGGTAGCATAAAACCTTGCTCATAATAGATACCTAGTAAATGACTGATAAATTAATAAATTGTCTTGGGTTGTTGAAATTTCTCCACCATCTTGGGACACATCAAGAAATATAATGGAAGCTAATATTTATTCAGCACTTAATCTATGTCAGATGGTATACTAGGTGCTTTACAACTATTCTATCATTTAATCTGTACAACAAATCTATGCTTTAGATACATTTTAATATTATTGTTATTATTACTTTTGGTGAGGGAGATTGCCCCTGAGCTAACTTCTGTTGCCAATCTCCCTCTTTTTACTTGAGGAAGATTGTCACTGAGCTAACATTGGTGCCAATCTTCCTCTATTTTGTATGTGGGACGCTGCCACAGCATGGCTTGACAAGTGATGTATAGGTCCATACCTGGGATCCGAACCCGTGAACCCAAGCTGCCAAAACAGAATTCATAAACTTAACTACTACGCCACTGGGCTGGCCCCTTTGAATATTATTATTTCCACATTTTGGTGGAGAAACTAAGGCGTGGCAAAGCTAAGTATATTTTTTAAAGTTACACTAAGTTATGCTCTTCCATGTTAGCATAGCTAGACCCGTCTCTTTTTTTTTTTTTTCGTCAGCTACGTAGTATTCTTTAGGTATTTTATTACGTATTTTGCTGTTTCCATGGATGGACACTTAGATTGTTTTCAATTTGGAACTGGGAGTGGGAATTGAACCCAGGAATCTCCGACTTTTAGGAATCTGCTCCAAACCAATATCCTGTAGCTTTCTGGTTCTTTTTGGGAAAATTATAATTTTATTTCTTTTATTCCGACAGATGCATTTGTGGCATTCTTTATTCCTTATATTTTAGCACAGAACTTAAAAAGCTTAAGACTTTGCTCCTGTCTGCTTGTACTCTGGCAAAACACTTGGAGGTGTGCCCCAGGAGGCACATGAAAAAATACTCATTGAAGAGTTTTTATAAAAGCGAATAATTAAAAACCTAAGTATCTGTCAATGGAGAATGGCAATATACATAGTAAAATTTCTGAGGAATACTATGCAACTGATCAAAAAATTGAGACAGGTCAGTTTGTACTAACATGTAAAGTTCCATATCCCACTGATCATTGAACAAAAAAAATTCAGAAAAGTATGTGTAATATGATTGCACTTATGAAACACAAACATCACATAATACGCGTGTTCTAATATGTGTCTTCTAGAGACAAGCGATTGGAGAACCCAGGCTAAACTAGTAGGAGGTGAGAGGAGCCAGGTTTGGGGCTAAAGGTCAAAGAGAAATTCAGGCATTTATTTAATTTTTTAGCAAAAAGAATTTATTCAAATGTTACTGTTATTTATTTAAAATAATATAGAAGAACTTATAAGCTTTGTCAAAGTTTTGTTAATGAGCATGTTTAGCAGGGAGACATTAGGGTCTATATTAGCAAGAATTATTTAAGTCAGATATTGGTTGAGTCAGAGTTCCCTCCTGAATCAGGCTGACACTTGGAAAGCCACACCAATCTTACATTCTTAGGTTGAAATAGCCAATCAAAGGAAGTGAAAGAAAAGATAGTTTCCTCTGCTAAACAATATCGATTTGCCATTCATAAGCATATGTTCCTCTCCTCGGAGACTTTGTAACCCAATGGAACAGATGAGTGTCATTAGGAAACTCAGAACATTCATTTGTGATATTGTCTCGGTCAGTCTTGGTTTGAGAGATTTGGACACTCGAGCCAGAGAGTTGTTTTTTAAATAAAAAAGGAAATATGCTATTTAAGAACATTTTTCTTCTAATTATCAGTTCAATTTATTGGCTGTTCACTGGCTTCTGTCTTTGGCTGGGATGTGTAGTTTTCTGTAGTGCTTCTGGGAATTTTTATCTAATATTTTCATCTGTTCCAATTTCCATTTCCCAGTGCTTATTTCTCGAATTGATTTTTGGTATGACTTTTGCTCCAGGTTTTCGTAGTGTGTCTGTTAGGGATACTGGCAAAGACGCCTCACAAAGAATTGAATAAAAAGCAAATAAACACGTTTACTGACTTAGTGTGGCCTTTTTTCATTTCAGCTCCCTTGCCCAGCAGTCCTTGGCATTTTCAAACCACCTGATGATTCAAAGTTGCTTTAAAGTAAGCTGGAATCATTAAAATGAACATAAGAATCTCTTGGCATTTTCCACAGCGGTTTTCTTAACTGTATTGTACAGTTCCAATCCACAGTTAAGACCTCAACTTTAGATGCAATTTTTCAGACAAAACCAAACTGGAAATGACTTTGGTTTGAGAAGGAGGAGGAGGCTGAGGTTAGAAGACCCTCTCCTCATAGCCTAGGTGGTGCCATCTCCAGCTGTGAGTTTTTGAAAGTGTTTCACATTTTCCATTTGCAGCTGTATCCTTCATTTCACGTTGGCTCCACTTGGTGAAAATCGAAGCAGGCAAACACTGCAGGACCCTAATAAGTTTCTCAGTTTTGTAAGCAGTGTGACTTTTCTTACTGTGGCAGAAGCTAGCAAAATGACACTGAACGACAAACACATTTCCACCAACAAAATCTGTAAAACTATGCAATGTAAACCTCAGCCTTAATTTAGCCCAGTTGAGAAACTCATCTCCTGCTTCTCTACTTTGAAGACAAATTTATTTCTCTTTGTTGCTCAGTCTTTCTTACTTATTAAGAAGGCTATTGGATTTCAGGTAGAGAAAATATCTTGATAGCAAAGGATGTAAGATTGAATTATCTATGTGCCTGTTGTGAAAAGATAGGGCTCTTACTGTAGAGAAAAGAAGGGGCTCCTGTCACACAGATGATCTGAAAAACTAGCGTAAATATCATTCACAGAAGGGCTTTGACTCCCTTTTCTTTCTTAGGATTTACAAGGCTTATAGGGTTTAGGCAGAAGAATGAACAAAAGGAACACAGAACAAAATGTATTTCCTAAATATATATATTCTTGGAAAGTTTTCCTCCCAAAGAACAAACATATAAATATTACCTTACAAAAGAGAGAGATTTGATCACTGAATTGACTGAAGTTCAAAGAAATGCTATTACATTTAGCAAATACAAAGATGCAAAAATATCTTAATGGAGCCAATGTGATGTGGATTCTGGGAGTCCATGTGAAGAGTCTATAAAATATCTAAAAATAGATAGATAAGAGTATCACCATTTTGAAGAACAGTGAACTCACAGTAAGCAATCTCAGCCAGTACTTACATAAAAATGATAGAAATTTATTTAAGAGAGAGAAATGACTAAGATCTGCTAAATGTCACCTTCCTTGGGAGATTTTCTCCACTTTTCTGTAGTCACACCATCTTCCAGGCACCACTGGTATTTTGCACTTATTTCCTTAACATCTG
Organism: Equus przewalskii; assembly: GCF_037783145.1. Taxonomy (NCBI): domain Eukaryota; kingdom Metazoa; phylum Chordata; class Mammalia; order Perissodactyla; family Equidae; genus Equus; species Equus przewalskii. The sequence goes on along the minus strand of NC_091845.1, from coordinate 58,719,491 downwards.
TATTAGTCAGCTCAGGCTGCTATAACAAACTACCATAGACTGGGTCGCTTAAACCACAGATATTTATTTTTCACAGTGCTAGGGTCTGGGAAGTTCAAGATCAAGGTCCTGGCTGATTTAGTTTCTGGTGAGGGTTCTACCCTCCTCCTTGCTCATTCTGCTCCAGGCTCATTGTTCTAGATCCTCTGGTCTCTTTATTATTCCTTGCATACTCCAAACTAGATTTTCCGCAGGGCCTTTGCACTTGCTGTTCTCTCTGTCTGGGTGCTCTTTACTTGGGCATGCTTGCTCCCTCACTCCTTTCAAGTTCCCATTCAAATGTCACCTCTTCAGGCCTGGTCTCTCTGTCTCTTCATCCTCCCATTATTCTCCAGCTCCTTTTCCTAATTTATTTTTCTCCATAGCGTGGATCATAACCTGATAATTATTACTTATTTATACACGTTTTCTATTTCCCCATTAGAAGGTCAGTTCCATGCGGGCAGGATTTTTGTCCTATTCACCACAGTATTCTCGGAATCTAGAACAGTACCTGGCACTGTTGTAGGAAAGGCAGACAGAAAGAAAGAGAAAGAGAGGGGGGGTGGGGAGGGAGGGAGGAAGGGAGAGAGGGAGGGAGGAAGGAAGGAAGGAAGGAAGGAAGTAGGCAAATCTTCAGCCTACTTAGAAGGACAGGTGATCAAATCTGATAAACAGCATCTGGTTGAAATTATGGTAATTTTGGTGATGAAGGAAAAAGGAAGTAGTTCTATCTTAAGAGATTCTTTCCTGGATTTTGTGAAAGACTTAGAAAATATGTTTTCCTCAAATGGAGTTTCCTGCACATGGAAATTAGCAGCAGGAATTTAATTGACAGAGTATTATGGAGGTAATTACATATTTTCTTTAAATAATAAAAGGAAGTTCTCTGAACCTTTCTTTTTCTATTGCTTGTATCTTACCAAAGATCTCTGTATAACCTCCTGTGTTCAGCGGTGGTTATTAGGAGGGCTCAGTGGTATAGCACCATGCTAATACTGTAGAGGATATGAAGACATCCAAGGAGACTTCATGTCCACAGTTTGTGATCTGGTTGGGGAGGCCAGACTTTCACTTGTAGCCTTTGAGACAGTGCCTGTGGGATTAAGAACTAAGATGAATAGTGCATTTTAAAAATATTGTAGAGATTCAGAGGAGGAAAGTGGTGCATGTAGGCCAGGAAGGTAAGAAAGCCTTGTAAAGAAGGTAGAATTTGCTCCATGCCAAGAAGGACAGATAAGATTCTGCTGGCACAGAGAAGTAGGGAGGATGGACAGCATGACTCAATGTGTAAAGGAGAGAGTGTCTGATGTGTCTGAAGAACCAGGAAGGCAAGCTGCTCTGTCTTCGGCTGTCACATTAGAGAGGAAAAAATTGCTTCTCTGTCCACTTTAGAAATACCACATTTCATAGTGGATCTGGTCATCTGATTTTCTTTTCAACTTCTGTGGTTAAGTTGGAGCTTTTCTAGTCTGAGACATTTATTGCCCTTGAGTAAAGGCACCCACTAGAAATTGTATGACCCTCTCTTTTCTACCTGTAACTGAGTACTTTCTTGCCTTTGGTAAGTGACATTGGCCTCCCTCATCCATTTTTACTTTGGAACTTTGTTGCAATTGGTGGAAAACTGGAAGATAACAGCTATCTTAATCCCTCTCTAGAGGGTGATGTGTAGAACTAGGTCAGCCAGTGAGGTCACCTGGAGTGGGATGGGGGATGGAGTATTTCAAAAATAAAGTTATAGGGAGCACTGAGATTAAGGGCATCTCAGGAGCTTCTGCCATTATGTGATTCAGGGCCTCATAACGGGCTCTGAAGCCAACTAGATCCAGCTCTGTTTCACATGCCTCTTCTGCTATAGAGAGTTAAAGCATTTCATAACCAGACATTGCAATTTCCCCGAGGAGCATCTGGCTGACAGATGTTCCCTGAATTAAACAATAGTATGACCTGCCTATTTGCCACTTCATCCTTTCAAAGAAGTAGGGAGAACAATTATTTATTTATTTTTAAAGCAAAATCACTAGTCCTGCATGTTTTCACCTGGGATACAAGTCGGGTGATTTAGGAGTAATCTTGGCTTCAGTGACGATGTTGGAACCGTGAAGTGGATTCGATTCCAGATTTAGGGCTTTGACAGGGAGGTTCAGGATACTCTGTCATGTATCCTGATTTCCCTCCATCTCTTCACTCAGGGAAGATTTTCTGCTTATTGTGGTATCTTTGCATTCTCACTACTCACTTCCCAGCTGCCTGGGGAGAGATGAGTGATGCCCATGAAAATCTGGCTCCTCTGGGCAGTTCCAAATGTCACCAAAGAAGTCAGCAGAGAGGATTTGGATAGACTACGTAGAAGACACTGTCTCACCTGCATCTGCTCACATCAGGGGCAAGTTGGTGGATGAAAACATCCTCTTGCATACTCGCTATGATGCGGGTATGGGAACTAGCCCTGGGGCAAAGCAGAAGGCAACAAATACCTACGAATAGATGGAATTCTTTTGACTTGACACCATAGAAAGCTATTGCAGAAATTATTACTTTTTGGAGAAAGGTATTTTAATTAAATGAGTCTTTCAGAAGGGGACAGTATTTTATACCCAGCATTTCATATTGAGGATCATTTCCCCTTTCTTGGACATTTTTCCTCCTATATTTTTCATAGCACTGTATTATCTCAGTTTGCTTTCTACTCCTCCATCCACTTAGCCTCCTCTTTCTTGACCCACCTCCGGGGAACAGGTGCTCCTTAAGGACCCACATGGGGATGTATCTATTCTCTTCCTTCCCTCTCCCTTTGGTTCTCATCTTCCTCCACAGCCTCAACTCATCAGCACATGGATGAATTCCTGAACCTCATAATCCTCAATCCCTAGATTGTATCATTTATCCATTAACTTCCAAATCAAAACTCGTGCCTTTCTCCCTCTCCTGAACTTCAGATGTGTGTTTACCCTGGCCTGGTGGACATCTTTATTGGAAGGACCTTAAGCATGCCTTTTCCTTTCTGTTAACCAGTTTCAAGGTGGGCAGCTGGCTGCTCCTGTTGATTGACGTGTTTTGTTTGATGGGCACACTGCTTTTTGTTTGCTTGATTTTATAATAGTTGATTTTGAATGTGTATCCCCCAGCTCATTGAAGTTGCTACCAATCCTTGACATTTTATACCTGACACTTAGCATATATCTATCACATGCCTGCACCTGAAGACATTTGAGTTTGGGACTCCAGCCATAGAAACATTTCCGATTTTTATTTCTCTGTGCACACTTCATTCCTTCCCCTCACCCACCCGAGCTAAGCAGTTCCCAAGCCTGATTAATACCATCTCCTCAGTGTCCACCAAGTCTGTGCCATTCTTTCCATTCCTTTTGTCACTTAATTACCTGAACATCTATAATAGAATCCTAGGCCTGTTCTGCTAGCTTGTGATTAATTGTTCTGAAAGCTACCTCAGATGGTGGCAATTCCCTGACCTAACATTCTTAATTAACTTCATATTTTGACCAAATTAAGTCAATTTGCTCCATTCTGGCATTAAAGGGAGTCAATGGAACCCACCCTCACTTGTCCCAACCACCATTTATCTGTTTTAAAATTAATCGCATTCTTAAGCCCAAGCAGATTGCTCACAGTTCCCTGAGCATAACCTGAACTTTTCTGCCTCTGTACCTTTGCTCTGCTCTTCCCTCTCTAGCTCTGTGTGCTGACATTCTCTTCTTGAAGGCAGACTCATATGCATATAGAAGCAGGACCAACAAAAGAAAGGAATGAAGCAGGCCAGGTGTTGGGTGCAACAGGGAGTGGTGGGGATGGTAGCAAACTGTGTTTTGTTTAAAGGGGTGACCACTGTTCTACTCTAGGTAATTATTGCCAGGCTGGAATGTGGACCCACAATTTTCAGATCTTCTGATTTTGCAAGAGAAACCAGAATTCCAGATATTTGTAAGCAATAGTCCATAGTTCCAGTGTCGGCAGCAAATTTACTGAAGGTGTTTTAAAAATATCATATGAGCTGGGGCTGGCCCAATGGAGCAGCAGTTAAGTGCGCACATTCCGCCTCAGCGGCCTAGGGTTCGCTGGTTCAGATCCCGGGTATGGACATGGCACTGCTTGGCACGCCATGCGGTGGTAGGCGTCCCACATATAAAGTAGAGGAAGATGGGCACGGATGTTAGCTCAGGGCCAGGCTTCCTCAGCAAAAAGAGGAGGATTGGCAGCAGATGTTAGCTCAGAGCTAATCTTCCTCAAAAAAAAAAAAAATCATATGAGCTGAACAAAACCCATGGACCCCATGTAGCCAGCAGGTTTCCACTGGAAGCTCAGAATCCAGCCACATCTGAAGCCTTCCCTGATTCTCTGTCATCAGGTGTCCCTCCCCTCTTCCTTTGACCCCACAAATCCCTCTCTCTTGCTTTGTAAGTGGGTGATTGTTTACCATGCAACTTCCTTGAAAACTGAGACTTGGTCTTGCTCAGCTCTGTGAGTTTCAAAGTCAGCCAGAAATTGGAATAGTGCTTTGCATACATTAGGCATGTTTTAGTAGGTCCATTTTTATTTTTTGCTGAGGAAGATTGTCCCTGAGCTAACATGTGTTGCCAATCTGTGCCAATTTTCCTCTATTTCATATGTGGGATGCTGCCACAGCTTGATGAGCAGTGTATGGGTCCGCTCTGGGGATCTGAATGCACAAACCGGGGACCGCTGAAGCGGAGTGTGCAGACTTAACCACTACACCACTGGGCTGGCTGCGGTAGGTCCGTTTTAAAAAGGGCTACATAGTGGTAGCCTTGCATTATATACTTCTTCTAATTTGGACCCAATAGTGAAGCAGACTGGACATATTATGTGATAAAAATGTATATAAACTTCCCAATTCTTGTCCCTTCACCAATACTTTCTACTTATTTTTGATGTCCCCTTAGCCCAGGAATGCCTCTTCACTGTAGGGAGGAATTCTCCTACTCAGGGAAACACTTCACAAGCATTTTTTTTCCTAAGTCTATGAATTTTTCTAGTTTATCTAGTTCTGGCTCCCTATAGAGAGAAAAGTAGGTTTGAAATTTCCATTTTTCAGCTTTGCCCTTAGAGAGAGGGCTCGTTCTTCCTTTCATAGTATACTTTCTGGTGGGAAAGAAAAGGGTTCAAGGACAATGTCTTATAAAATGGTCTCAAAATGTGTTTCTTATTATGGGCTTTGGTTTGGGATTTTTTTTTCCTGTTAGCTTTGGATATTTAATGCATTTTAAGCTCCTGAAACCCAGAACGGGAAGTATCCAGAATCCAATTTCTGCTTCTTTTGCTCTGTTTTTCATGAAATGAAACATGAGAATATAAAGGCAAACTTGAATGCTTTGTAGTAACACTAAGATTCAGTAAAATCTCATGTCTTATAAAGTACAGAAAGATAAAGTGAAGATTTCTGTGGCAAAGGAAGAAAAAAAAGCAACAAATGAAGGATGCTGCTCCTGCAGGATGAAAGACTGAACACAGCCGCTGAACCCCGTTTTCCATAGCCTGCCAAAACTGAGAAATGGAAACGCCACACAAGCCACCGTGTTTGCTTGGGCTGTGAAATTCCACACGGTTACCCCAATGCCAAGGGTAACAGCTGAGAGAAACCTGAAAATAATGAAATGTGATTGATGACACTTGGGAAACATAACAAAGCTTGTTGAAACTAGTATAAAAATAACATAACATGTAACAGCCCCAGAAATAATCAAGCGTTGAGCCCAGGTCACGTTGTGTGAAATAGCTCAGGTATTTCTGATTAATTTGGTCTCCAAGCTGCATTTGCTAGGAAGTCTTGCTGTGTGTGTGTGCGTGTTGTGTGTGTATGTGTGTGCTCACACTGTGTGTATTTATTAGAGATTCAGTTACTTTGACTGGCAAGCAGAAAGCTAGAGCCTGTAACTGATTTATGGAGTATTTCTTTCTCTTAATTGACCACCCATGGTACAAATCCCATTTTGTGAATGCAGAGGCTTTTGCATAAACGTCAAGTGCAATGGATCTTTTGGTTAAGGTCAAATTTTATTCCTTCTACATTCTATAACCTCACCTCCATCTCCCAGGGCACTTTACAAAGGTTGAATTTTTAACATCCAGTTCTTTTTTTCTTTTCCCCAGAGCTGCCTCTTTCTGAACCAGGATTAGATGTAGATTTCTTTCAATAGACAGATTTGGTCCAAACATCCCGAGTCATGTTCCTTTCATTCTAGAAGCAACTGTAGTTTGATTGCCAGCAATAGACACTGATACTGGTTAACCTGAGCAAAAAAGGAATGTATTGAAAGGACACAGAATGCTTGGTAGAATTAAAGGAATGGCAGAATGACCAGGCGTCAGAAAGAAACCAGAGGTTTTCTGGGAATCTAGGTAGTGAAAACAAACATTCCTTTTAGGGTACTACTGCCAGGGTAAATGAACTCCCAACAGTCTTCGGTTGTTAGATTACGCCACTTGAGGTAAACTCATAGCGATGGCAGGGATACACGGTAAGTGGAAACGTGCTGCTTCTTAAAACCTAAGCTCAGACCAGCGCACTGCCACTTCCTCTCATGTTCTTTTGCCAGAGCAAATCACGTGGCCGAGCCCAACACCTGTGAGCTGAGATGTATTTCTTGCCTCTAGAAGAAAGAAGAGCCAAGTCACGAGACAAAGGGAAAGGCTACAGGAACGGGTAAATAGTTGTGGTCAATCATTCAGTCTACCACGAGGTCGTTTCCGAAAGAGAATGTGGAGAAATGATATCAAGGGATGAATGGATGCCAGACAAGCAAATAAAGGTCTTCAATGGTATTCATAGTTTGTCCTACATATTGGGAGTGCTTATAAAGTTCTCTTGATACACAAGATTGTGGGTATGAAAAGGAATTCTGGGTGACTTTTGGAGGGCAGAGTTTCCAGCCTGTGCATATGTCTGTGGAGAATTGCTTCTCAGGTCGGACAGTGGGAAGCGGTCCCTGAGTGGCGATTCCTATCTTTGGGAAAGGGAAGAAAGAGGTTGTTCTTCTGACCATCACATCTGGTGCTGAAACGGCAGAAGCTCAGCATCGAGCATGCAATCAGCTCTTAGAAATGTGCTCACACCATCTGGATGCTCATTTTATGCAGCTTTCACCCTTCAAGGTTGCTCTTGTTATTCATTTTAACTCTTATTTGCAGAAAGATGTTGGAATTATAAGGAGGTTATACCTTGGGCACCAACATCCTTTATGGATGTTTTGTTTATCTATTACTGTGTAGCAAATTACTCAAAAACTTAGAGCATTGAACAACTATTCATTATGCCCATGGATTCTGTGGGTCAGGAATTCAGACAGGGAACAGCACGGATGCTTCATCTCTGCTCCATGATGTCTGGGGCTGCAGATGGAAGACTCAAGAACTGGAGGTGATTGACAGCTAGGGGCTAGAATAATCTGAAGGTTCTGTTACTCACATACTTGGTTGTTGATGCTGGCTGTTGGCTGGGACAACTACACATTCCCTCTCATGTAGGCTGGGCAATCACTCCACACAACAGCTGGGTTCCAAGGGTGAGCATCCCAAGATAGAGAATCAGGTGGAAGCCATATGGCCTCTTCAAACCTACCTTCTGAAGTTGACTGTGCACTGTCACTTCCACAGCACTCTATTCATTGAGGCAGTTACAAAGGTCCGTTGAGTTTCAAGGGGAGGGGAACAAATTTTACCTCTTGATGGCAAGGTAATGGAAGAACATTTGGAATCCAAAACATTGACGTAGCTATTTTTACAAAATACAATTTGCCACAGTCTGCCATCTGGACACAGCAATACACATCTCTTCCACATACTCATCTTTCCCTCAAAAACCCTAAAGTGTCATCTGATTACAGTATCAGACTCAGGCTTGAGACCCAGGACCCTGTCATCTAACTACGTGCAGGATTGGGAAGGATGTGATGGAAGAGTAGCAATCCTAAGCCATGCCTACTTTTGCATCCACATCCAGAGACCTCCATAGAGGTTCATGCATTGATCAGTCAGCAGATGGGGAGATACATTAAGCCTGGTCCGAACTAAGTGTGGCTATCTGTCAAAATTCAACACGGGGTCCAGGTGGCCCAAGATCCACACTCCCTCAGCAGAGAACTAGAGTGAAAACTTGGTCCAGGGCAGAAAACCAGCTGAGGCCAGCCCACCCATATTAGGGGGTAGTTAGGGAGGCTTAGGTCATATGATTTCGTGGTTGCCTTATGACCTTAGGGAACTGCTGGGCATATTTGATACAGGAGTAGTAGAGACCTACTCTAGGAAGCCAGGCCAGAGCTGGACTTGGGATGCTCACGGCCAACCACTTACAGGAAAGAGGGTAAGGCCTGAGCAAACAGGGTCTGATGCTTTGCTTAGATTACTATGGATGGTAGTTTTGTTCTGCTTTGTGTTTAAATGCGCCTGGTAGGTGTGTCATTACTCCAGCTTTTAAGTAGAATTTACTAGGTGAAAGAACTACATAGAAATACTTTTAAAAATCATTTAAGTATTTCTATGACTCAGGCTCAACAGTGAAGATATTACTTCCCCTTCAAAAAGGATACTCTGCTGTTAACATTTTTCTTGATCCTAACAACCTCTTTAAATTACTGGTAATCAAACCTTCCCCAAACCACTTAACTAGAATCAAAGAATCTCAGTGTTGGGAGGGCCCTCAATTATCACTGAGCTCAAACAAGAAGTTGCTCATAAAAGTTGCAGTGTTCTCCAGGAAAGCATGAGGGTTTACATGTCTATGTCCTTGTACAGATTTAAAATGATTTCAAAAATATATATCAATCTCTGCTTTCTTATGTCTGGGGTAAGGCTGACTGCCTCCCTCGTCCCTTTCAGGGTGCTCCATCTGAACTGGGGGTTGTTTGGAGTCAAGTGAGGGAAGCCACTCTAGCTTTAGAGAGGTCTCTAAACAAAATCACCATATAGTCAAAGGTTTTCTTTGGTCTTTAAGCTATCTGTTTCTATTCTTTGTTCTGTTCTGTGTTTATCTATTTCAGGGACCCTAAACACCAAGTCTCTTCCATTTCACAGAGATTCAACCCTCTTGTCACAGAGAAAAGAGAATGTTATTTTTCCTGACTATCTTCAGTAGCATTTACACATTAAAGAAATGTGCAAATTGGGGGGTAATGTGGTAATGCTTAAGAACCTGGTGTATTTGTTAATAATGCAATTTTAGGCAACAATAGGAAAACAATTTGTGGTATCTTTCTGTTCTTCTTCAAATCACAATCTATAGGCAACTGCTACCAGGTTGGCTCTGATTGTAGTGTTTACTTTCCCATATTTTTCTTCTCTTTTTCTTTTTTTCTCTCCCTTTTATTTTTTTGGACCAAGAACATTGGGAAGAAAAAACAGAAGATTTTAAGGTTTTCTGGTACTACTTTTCTCATCAACTCTTATGAGGCTTTGGAAATACTTGCATTCAAAAAGATTACAGGTATAATGATATGGCTCTCACTCCACAAATTCAAGTAGGCAAGAACTATCACATTTTTTTTCTTCCTTTCTATCAACACAATTTGGACTGAGTTCCCATCTTCTTGGCTGGCATGAAATTTAGCCTCAGTCCTACTTGAGACCCCACCTCTCTCCAGGGTCATGTTAAGGCTCCAAGGTCTTAGGTGGTGCCAAGCCTTTGGGGGAGCTTCATCCTCCTAAATGCTTTGTCCCAGTGCTCATAGACCCTAAGGTCCAGTGGCTCTACGATCATTTTGTTTTGGGGTAAAGGAATTTTTGACAACGCTGTGAATCTCGGAGCTTAGGATACGGTATTCCTAGGAGCACCACACAGCTATGCTCTGTGGTGTATAGCTTTGCCATATGCCTGGGACCTTTCAGGAAGCAGAGCACCAGTCCCCACTGCTCCCGAGACCCTCCCCTGTGCCCATCTCACTCTTCGTGACTTCCCTTCTCCTCTCTTGTTGCACTTGGAGTAACTTTCTCAACCAACTTAGACTTTTGAAACCAAAATCCAAGGCAGGAAGTGTGTTGCCTGATCTCTGCTTTCCAACCAGCTGCCTTCCTCTGCCTGCTTGACCTTGGAAAAGGAGAGGAGACAATGTAAGGGAAGACACAAATATCAATATTTCAAAAAAATCAATCATTCCGAAGAAGAATCTGAGAATTGCTCCGTTGAGGGGATTCCTCCCTACCATTAACCCATAGACAACGACGAAGTGGTTGTCCTCCATGATAGCAGGAACATTTTATCTCAGATCCACTATTAGCCATGTCCTGTTGAGGCCAAAGGAAATCTTTGCAAGTATAAATTCGCACCTACAGGGAATTTCATGTTTGCTTTTATCATAGAGGGGAGGTGGGATGGAAGTGAGTTGGCATTTTCAATTGCCTAGACTGAGCTGGAGTTGCTAAAGCTAGGTGCTTGCCTGAGGGGATAGTTTTACATTATTTTATTTAAGTTTTTACAGCCAGTGAGATTCAAATTGCGCTCCTTTTGGTTCAGCTCCCTTTTGTCCACTCTGATATAGGTATGAAAATTGCAGTCTGACTTTGCTTGTTACATCTTATTGCTGTATAGCATTATCTTTATAACTCCCCTATATATGTATGTATTTATTTATATAGTTCTATGATATAATTTATATAATTATAAATAAATATATAAGTACTTATATACTTCTATGTAATAAAAAATTGAAATTATATGTATATAATCTTTTTAGCCTCACTCACTTTTCTTGGATAAGAGTTTCTCAAGGTGGCTTCTCAAACCTGGATTCACCCCATATATTTCATTTCCTTTTACCAAGAGGGGCTGTATGGTAGAGTGTTCTGAGCCGTCTGCACAGGTTCTAATCTTCCCTCTGGCACTTGCTAGCTCGGTGATTTTGAACGATTTGCTTGGGCTAGTGCTTCAGTTTCCTTTTCTATAAAACAAGAATAGTGATAAGAGTACCCACCTCATTGGGAAGTGGTGATAATGGTATGAGTTGGTGCATACATCACACTTAGAACAGTACCTGGCACAGAGTATGCACATATAGGAGGTGGTAACTGTTATCCTTGGAACATCTCTATTACTTGACTTACATTTTCAAAAAGATATAAATGTAATAAAATGTTGGGGAAATCATATAAATGATTTTCTCCCTCTTCTGCTAAAAACAAACAAATGCCAAGTGTTTTACCCTGCATATAAAGTATGAAGTCAGGATCAGGATATTCAAAGCCCTCCACAGCCTGGCCTCAAACCACGCTCTGGCTTATCACCACCTCCTTGTTCCATGTTGTCTGATGTGTGAAATCCATTCACACTAGATTTCTGTTCAGATTTGTCCTCCCCCAAACATTTCATACACGTTAACGTCTTTCTGCCTTTCCTGATGCTGCTCCTCTGTGGAAGTGCACTTCTCATCCTTCTCTGCCTGTTAAAATCTTTTCATTTTTTGAGAAGTTATGTAGCACTTCCTTTGTGAAGTCTTCTTGTTTTCCCCAAGTCGGAGGTGTTTACTATCCTCTTTAGCCTTGATAATACTTAAATAAACAGGCAAAAAACCAAAGTTATGTTTTGGCACTTATTTCCTCTATATTGTTTTATAATTAGTTCTATATTTGTACTCTTCTCTCTGCTGGAGACCACACCTCATTGTTCTGCTGCAGTTCTTCCAGTTTTTTAGTATGAGATTTTTCAAACATGTAGAGAAGTTGAAGGAATAGAACAAGGAACGCAACCCACAAAACCATCACCTTTATTCAACATTTGTTATCGTGTTGTCGTATTTACTTTGTGTGACATGTGTTTTATTTCCACTGGGCCATTTAAATGGAAGTGTCAGACATCATGACACTTTATCCCTAACTACTTCAGCACACAGCTCTCAAAAATAAGGACAAATCGTCTCATAACCATCGTGCCGTGATAACACCTAAGAAAAGCAATAGCAATTCCCTAATGTCACCGACTACACTGTCCACATTCAATTTCCCCAACTGAGAGAAGACCATGTCTTCATTCCTATTTATATCGTAGTGGAGCATATCACTTTCTATTGAATTGAAGAATCTGAGTGCTGCTGATGTCCTTAGGAGCCATTTTCTTGCAGAAAGGAGCTTTTTCTACTGCACTTTGAGACTTGTTTCTCTAGATCTTCTTAGCCTTAACTTTGATCCTCTCTCTCTCTCTCTTTTTCCCATCACTTTGATGCTATGGGAATGAGACTAAATGGCTGCATTTAGAGACGGGAATTTTAGGCAGATTGAGTTGTATTTTCTTTCTACTCACACATCAATCCTGTTCACTTTTCTGAGAGTTCCAGTGTTTTTTGTAAAGCAATAATTCTGGAGGCTGTGACAATATAATCAACTCTAATCTGGGGATTGGCTGTTCAGCCAATGGATCATGTATAGATTTTGCTTCTCTTGTTTTCTTCTGTCGGCCTCCAGGCCATTTCTCTGAAGGAAGTATTTTCATGACAGTGAAATATCAAAGGAAAGGAACCTGAGTATGCATTCTCTTATTTGTTAGTACTCTGGTCAGAGTTGGTAGTGATTGAGTCTCAGGCAAAATTTACGTTTGTGGATTATGACTGAATTTTCCTTTCCTAGAATCTTCCTGTTCCCGTTAGTGAGAAGAATCAAGAGTTACTTTTAATAAATAAAGCACATTAAGGAATTTAAAGAGTTTATATCAGTGCTAGAAATGATTTTTATGAGAGCTGTCAATCAGGAACAGTACTGCCACTAACCGGAAAGAAATGGAGTCTGTCATGACTCAGAGACACTCTCCCATTGCATGTGTCCAAGGCTAAATTCAATTCCTTAGTTAGGATTATAGTTCATTATCTGCCACTATTTTGCTTTTTCATTTTCTTGACTTTGTGATTTTGTATGAAGTGCTTTATGCACTATATCCAAAATATATTAGAATTATTAAAAGCATGTATTTATATCTTCCCAAGTAGCCTAGTGAAAATGGAGGGTTTTGTTGTGTTATGTTATTTGTAAAAGCAAAGCTTGCAACCAAGCTTCTGCACCATTAGCTCATTGATTCTAAAACTGTTGTCTTAGTTTACTAAGACATAAGTTCTGGAATAAAAATTACTAAAGTACTCTGAGATTAATTTAGACTTAGACAGTCCATCCCAGAAGAAATGTAATCATTATTGATGTTTATTCAGCTCAGAAAAGAAAAATGAATGGCTAAAATGACAAGAAAGGGAAATGATAGTAGAAAGAAAGATGAAAAGTAAAACCAAGATTTATTTCATCAAAGTATATATGGTAAGTAAATATGCATTAAAGAATATACGATTTGTCAAGTTAATCTCTTTTGTTTTCTTTAGTGCTCTTTCCAAGACATGAAAGGGAGCATTAATTGGTTGGTAACATGTCCATTATCTGTCTTCCCTCCTGAGTGTAAGCCCGTGAAGGCAGAGGCTGTCTGTCTTGTTTATGACTGTATCTTCAGTGCTGGGCAGAAGAGGGCCTGGGTCATAGCACGTGCTCACCAAGTGTCTATTGACTAAATGGACGACTGACTCTTGTGTAGCTAGACATTTTTTTATTTTCACCATCTCAATGACTAAATGAATTACTATTAAATTAGTTAAGATAGTTCTTAAGTATGGCTCAGGTTTTTTTGTTGTTGTTGTTCAAAGCTTATTTTATTTTCCCTATTTCAAAGAGAATTTAGTAAGCCTTACTATTTTCCAAGCTCCCAGAGTTAGTTATAAAATAGAAAGCAGGCATCTAAGAACTCAGTCCAAGTTTCCTTTCAAATGAAAACTACTCATTGATGTTCCTGTCCTTCCAAACCTACAAAGAAACAGTTGATAGTAAGCTCAAGAGAGAGGGCCTTGGGGCCGGCCCTGTGGCCGAGTGGTTAAGTTCGCGTGCTCCGCTGCAGGCGGTCCAGTGTTTCGTTGGTTCGAATCCTGGGCGCGGACATGGCACTGTTCATCAAACCACGCTGAGGTGGGGTTCCACATGCCACAACTAGAAGGACCCACAACGAAGAATATACAACTATGTACCAGGGGGCTTTGGAGAGAAAAAGGAAAAAAATAAAATCTTTAAAGAGAGAGGGCCTTGCTGCTAAAATTTGTGTTTTGAATTACTTTGAACTGTGATAGTCTGTTTCTACTGTGTAGTAGGAAGGACTAAGAAGTTGAGCATCTCATGAGCTCTGGGACACTGAGAAATTCTCCAGTTTTCCCTAGTCAGACCTTCATATGGAGCTTAATCATGACATCTCTAACAGTTGGTACATTGGGTGTACCCCTTTTGCTGTGATCTTGGTTTAAAGTACATTACTGAGAAAATAGTAATGATCTTTGGATTGTGCAAGTTATAGATCCACCCTATCTACAGTTCTGACTATTAAAAAAGAACTGTAGAGTTTGTGATGCCTCTGAGGGTGAAGGAAACTCGAATTCAAGGTTATTGGGCACTGTTGCCTTTTCTCTCCTCTGTGAAGAGTCATAATATGCTTTTTAATTCACAGGAAAGAGGAAGTTTAGAATATTTCTCTAAGGCCCTGTGCTAACGACACAAAACATATCAGGCTCTGAATGAAAATAAAAATAAAATATTTCATATGAGTTTCGCTTTGAATTTTTGGCAAGAATATGGTCGGTCCTTTTTAAAATTCTATTCTCACCAGGGGCTAGTGATTTCTGGGATCTCCCTCATTTTTGTTCATCTTAGCAGCTTCCCTATTCTTTCAACAATGAACCACTTTGAGCTATCACTGTTGGAGCTTGACCTTGCAAATGACAGAAATGAACTTAGCAGTTTCCCCAGCCTCTTAATCTCATGGCTGAGGTCTCATTTTGATCCTAAATGAGCATCAAATTGCTCCAACTCAATGATGTATGACCCTGTGAATACTATTGGTCACAGGATCAATGGAGTCAACAGAAAAAGTATGGCTCCTCCAGTTTTCACTTTTTACACTAAGCCCAAGTAATGCTTTGAAGATGAAAAGTATCTACCTAGATCTCCAGAGCCAAGGAAGCTCCAATTGAGAAATCTGATAACTTGAGAATGACATTCTCCTTCTGACCACCAGCTAAATGATCCTTCTTGCTTCTCTCTTTCACCAAAACAGTATGTCTTGTTGTGTCTGCTTCTTTCAGCAGGCTCTGAAATTCTGAATTAGGAAGAGAGCATAGGGTGCTAGGTTCATAGCACTTTCTTCTCAGAATCATCCAGGTTGCCTCTGAAAACAGGAAGGCACTATGTGGGAACTGTGGTTTGTCTTTCTTCCCACCACAAAGGAAGATTCCTTTGTGGGTGTCTACCTCGACCCACATCGATAGGTAAGATGCTCGCTGTCTAGTTCCATGGGGCCCATGCTGTCCATGTCTTGGTTTCATAAAGAAATGGAGAGCTTAGGTTGTTGATTTCACTCAGACCCTCAAGCAATGCATGGTTCAGACATATAATCATTGAGAATGACACAGAGGTGCCGGTTCCCCTAAGGGTGGGAAGTCAGGAGAATGAGAGCCACAGCATCAGCTTCCCTGGTTTTCTTATGCATCCTTCGGTTTATTCATACAAAAAAACTTTTCAAGCACCTCCTCTGCGTCCAGCATCCAGCTCTGTTCCTTGTCAGTTTAGTTAAACAAGTTGAGCCCCTAGAAACTCTTATCAGCTATCCTAATCCTCCTCTCACCCCCTCCACAAACATCCAGAAAAGTGCTCTGGCTTTGCTGTCAAGAGGACCTGGGTTCAAATCCTGTTTCTGCCACTTTGGAATAATAAGGGTATGGATTGTATTTTTTGCCCACCCTCCTTCCTAACAGCACGTGATTTTCCTTGGGGGAAACGTGTTTCCCCTTTTGTGATCTCTCTCAGTAGGAATACAAATCCAGGCATGCTGTCCTTTCCTAGCCAAGCCATGACTCTTCAGGACTTGAGTCTTGAGTAAGTCCTGGAAAAAAATATAGAGCCTATTTATCCCAATAGAAACATCAGACAAGATGTTTGAGTAATTCCTAATGCTGGGAGTTATCCTGCTCTTGTCTTGTTTTCTGGTCCTCTGTGAATGCAAAGAGCTACCAACATCTTGTCAACAGATTCTACTTTCTGCTTGTTTGCCTGAGTTGGTTTCTGTGGCCTACAATTAAAGAAATACTGGCTGATACACCTTTGGGCCAGTTGCTTACGTCTCTCTTAGTCTTAGCCTCTGCATTTCTAAAATTGGAGAAATTATGTCTACCTGACAGGGTGGAGTGTGGATGAAATGAGATGGCATAGTAAAGAGCTTGGCACAGCGCCCATCACATAGGAGGTACAATAATAAATGGTAGTTACCACCGTGATTAATGCTTTTCACTCTCTCTGCTTACAAGCTCTGCCTTGGGCTGATTCCATTCCTAGTCCCTCCAAGTACACCTTCCTCCTTCAGAGATGACCTGGAAGCCTAGATTATCAAGGAAACACAATTTCAGATATAGAAAAGGTAGAAATGAGTCTGAACCACAAAAGCAGTGAGGAAGCCTACAGAGAGGATACATGTGAGGAAGCTGGAGGTGTCGTCTGGGAGTGAAGGATGAGCAGAGAGCGGGGGTGGAGGTTAAGAGGCAGCTAAAATAGATCCTACTTTCTGTTCCCACTGTCATACTTGGAACTTGGAGCCTTCTGTTACTTAAGATACATTCTCTGTGATTCTGCTAGTGGGAGGCCGGTTGCATTTCATTTCTGACTGAATTATGTCCACGGGCGTGGATATTTTCTTTTATCTAAGAAACACTTGTTTCTTTCTTGTTTTTGTTTTTTAATCAATGGAAATAACATCTTCTCAGTGTTGCTTAATAAGCATCTTCTCAGTGTTGCTTAATAAGCAGTGGCACATTGTTTTCATCTTGATTGTTTTAATTTCACCTGTCTCTCTAGGCATAATAAGCACTAAAACTTCTTTTGCCTGGAGACAACTGTTAAAGGGGCACAGTGTGGGGTTCATTGCACGCACATTGGAGCTAGAATGCCTGGGTTCAAATCACAGCTTTTCCACCAGCTAGCCGTGACTTTAGGAAAGTAAGATAACCTCTCTCTGCCTCACTTTTCCCATCTGTAAAATAAAGGCTCAGAACAATTACTGTGTTGTGAAGATTAAGGGATAACAGCACATGGCCCAGTGTGAGACATTAAGTGCTCAATAAATGTATTTGCTAAGATTACATTCATTACCACTAGCAGAAATGAACATTACTCACGTTAAGAAAAAAGGAGGAATGTAATGGAAAGATGCTTGGGCATTCACAGAATTTAAGACAGAACTGATAACTCTGGGTTAAGGAACGGAGAACAGAGGGCAGGGCTGGGCCTGTGTTAGATAAGAGTTGCTGGATAATTCCTCTGGAGCCTTGCCATCAAAGTGATGCATGCTTCTACAAGTCTGCTGGGTCACTGCCCCTCCTTTCAAATGGGCAACATCCTAAATACCAAGTGATGGAAAGAACCAATGAGACCCCAGATTGTATCACAGGGGGGAGACCACTTCAGGCCCAGATGTTGGTTTATCCTTTTGAAAAACATGAACTTTGCATCTCTTTTCCTGCTTATCAAAAGTGAAATTGGTGTTAACAAAGGGCAAAGCTCAAGTGGAGCCTGGCGAGACAGGAGCCCTGCAAAGCCCCGGCTCCTTTGAAATCCTCGCTCAAGGCAGAATCCCCACAGAGAAAAGTGATTTTATTAGCCCTGAGCTTAAGCTACGAAAATTCAGAAAGCTGCAGATCCGTCTTTGATTCCGAAGGCCTTGACCAAATAGAAAGTTTTCGTATTTTCTCCATGATACCACTAAGCAGTGGTGTCAATTGCTGAAATATCTTCACTTTGTTTTGTGTTGTTTTAAATACAGTCTGTACTCTGGGGGTTGGAAATTTACATGGAGAGGACAGATTTGTAAAAAATGTTCTGAATTGCTTTGGAGTTTATAAATAATCAAGTAGATCCCTTTAGTTGGTAATCTGCAATTATAATTTAGAAACTTTTTTGGGGAAACTTTGAGGCAGAGGTGCACTGAAGCAATACTTTATTAAATAACACAAGAGTGGTCTATTGAGTTAAACACAATTTCCAAAAGTGGAAAAGGGTCAATCTAGAGAGTGATGATGATGATGATGGTAGCTAACATTACTAATGCACGTGTCCTCTGCTATGCTACATGCATTACATGTACTAGTTCATTGACTTCTCCCAACAAACCTGTGAAATAGTATAGTGCACCCATGTGCTGATATATACCATAGATGCATTGTCTTATTTGTTCCTTCCAGAAAGCCTTTGGAGAAGGTAATATTATATCTATTCCACAGAGGATGTTAAGAGATAAACTGAGGCATAGTAAAAATTTTAAGAGTGAGTTTGAGTGAAAATCGATTTGCATCAGGCAGCATCCAATCTAGCAGATAGAAAGGAGCTCTGAGGAGCTGTATGAAATGAAATACTTTTATAACCAGAAGGGAGCAGGAACAAGGAAGTTGTACTAGGTGAAAAAATGGGTTGGTTATTGTAAGGTTACTTTCTTTTAGGGGATGACAGAGGTCTGTAACACAGATTGACTAACGAATGCTGATCAGATGATTCCTGATTGGCTGGTTTAAGATTCCAGTTCTGGGAGAGCTGAAACTGTAATAAAATTAAATCTCGTTTTGTGACATGGGGCTTAGCATAAGTGACTCCATTTTGGCCTATTGTTTGTTTTTAACAAGGAGTAGATGGAAGCTGCTCAATGTTATGCAGTTAGTTGATACAGGAAGAGGGGGCTGATGTTCAAACCCAGGCATCCTAGACTCCACAGTTTGTGCTTTTTAAAAAAACAAATCACATAGTCTTTGAATAAAACTGATCGAAATCCTTCTCTCTTCTAACTTTTTTAAATGTTCTCCATATTCTATTCTGAGTTGTTGGTTATGCACAACATATCGATATAATAAAAAAGAACACTGAGAAGGGAGTCTGAGAGTTGTGATCTAGAGACCAAGTCATGGGCAGAGAATCTGAAATACTAGCTTCTCACCATGGTTTGAGCCTGAATTTCTGAGAACCATTATTCATAGATGGTCTGTGGGATTTCGTCTATCCATGAGAAATTTTAGCCCCAACCTCTGAACACAAGCAAAGGCACTTGCCATTTCAGTGATAAAAGCAATGAAATTATAGCCTCACAAAATCTGTACTCTAAAGAATGAGTAAAAAATCCCTGAGTAATATAAAGCTGTCAATTTTCTTAAAAAACCGAAACAAATGAAAAATAAAGCACTAATGCTTTTGAGATTGGAAAATTAACCTCTACAAGTAAGCACAGGATATGAGGCCTGCAGACACATAGAACATTTGGCCTTGAGATGTTACCTCAGTTCTCCCAACTGAAGAAAGGAATCATACCAGCTTATTTTATATGACAAAGATGAATGAATGGCATGCAATATTTTTCTACTACATTAATAAAATGTAAGTTATTTTGGAATATATTATCTACTCCTAAAAATAGTCAAAGGAAACTTAAAAAATGGCCAAAGCCAGCCATAGAAACAGACTTTCCTGGGACCAGAATTTGTCATTTTTATCACAAAGAGCATGATAAAATACAGGGACTACCTCAGTGCAAGAAGCTTGCACCGTTTGTTATGAAAAGGCCACTTATACTCAAAGGCCCTTTCTAGACACCAAATAACATTATTAACAGGTGAGATTGGGGTTGGTCTAGCTTCAGGATTTTCTTAAGAGTGTTTTCATCAGCGTGAGCAAGGCTTAGAAATGCCAGCTTGTACCATCAGTGCCTGCAAATATCCTCTTTGATCTCACTTGACGATGTTTTTGCGTGAACTAAGATCCAAGTTCAAATAAAGGAGCATTAAATGTACAAGAGAGATATTTAGTTTCCAAGTACGCCTCTTCCAAGTTATATCAACAAACAGACATTGGGGGAAATTTTAGAAAAAGAAAGACCCAAGCAAAATAGCATAGCTAGCTAAAGGAAACTAAAGGCAACTAGGTTTTAGTTTTTTCATTCATTCTTGTATCTATTCATTCTATTCATTTTTCAACATACCTTATTGAATGTGCATCCTATCACATGCTAAAAAGCAACACAAATAGTACCTCGTTTACCTTCCACAACTTATGAGGCAACGAAGGTGAGTAGCCCCACCTTATACGTATATAAGGAAACAGATGCTCAGAGAGTGGCAGAAACGTAGCCAAGATCAAACAGCTAGTATGTGATGGAGACTGAATTTGAATGCTGGGTGATGTGGATTAAGGCTGCCCCAGCTAGAGAAGCCCAAGGTGACCTGGCCTACATGCCAAACTATACGACCCAGTGGACTTTTTTTATGGTCGAATTAGGACTGCCCCAGGGAGAGAAGCCCAGGGCATCCTCACCTACATGCCGATCTATATGGCCAGATTCGTATCTAAAGTTATATGACCACACAATAACCAGACCCCATCTGCACTGAAATCATTTAATGACTTTTTACGTCATCTTTTCTTTTCTCCAGTAAAAATAAGTCACGTACCCATGCCTTATAAAATTAGCCCTAACCCTCAACTCGGGGTAGGAGCAGGAGCTCTGACCGCCCGTGGGTCCTGTCCCCATGCACCAGCTCTGCCTGCCCATGGGTCCTGTCCCCATGCCAGCGGGGGCAGCAGAAGTGGTGGCAGCAGAAGCTCTGACTGCCCATGGGTCCTGTCCCCATGCTATTCCACACTATTCTCTAAATAAAAGAGCACTACTGCCAGATCTTGAGAGTCTAAGAAATCTTTCTTTCGACTCCTCGGCTCACCGACCCCACATCACTGGGCACTATGGTTTCAAAGCCCAACCCTATTCTGCCAGGTCAGGCTCAAACTTTCCTGTGTCAGAATTCTCTGGGGGAATTTTCTTAAGTACAGACTCCAGGGTTCTGCCTCTAGATATTTTGATTTGGTTGGTCTGGAGAGGAAGGTAGAGATCTCCATGATTCTGGTGACTTTCATCAGCTAATTGCACCCTGATTAACACTGCCCTATATTATACTGCCACTCAAGAAACAGTAGTTTCTTTCAGAACAACTCTGGGATCACCCTCACAGTCAGCTTCAGTATCTTCACCTAAAAACTAAAATAATAAAATCAATCCCCGGTGGGAATTGTGAGAAGATGCTGTGTGGAAAGCAGTGTGTTTGACATGCAGAAACTGCTTTGTAAATAACACCTCTCTTTCCCAACAAAGCTGAAAGACCAGAATATCAGACATTAAGAGCTTTACAGAGTGGCCAATTTACGAGATAATCATTTGCCTGATCTAAATCAGGGAGAAGGCACAGAGAAGAGATACAGAAATGGAGTTTGCCTAAGCAAGGAAACTGGGAATGGAAATACAATTAATCATAGAAACAAAATTAGTTGAGAAGTGAAGTAATCTTTATTGCTAAAATAGTCCAGAGAAATCTCATGAATGCCAACTTCCCTGCTGGCCCAGTGTGATTGTGTTACTTCTCTCAGAATATCACTTCCTTCAGCTATAGAGCTGAGAGAATGAAAGCTTCTTCATGGAGTTGTGGTTGTTGTTTCATGAAACTAGAAAGTTATCTGGCACATAGTAGACATGTGCAGTTAGTAGGTCTGGAGACTGTGATCATATTATGATTGGAAGAATTATTATTGTAACCGTATCGTTGAACCTGAAGGAGAAATAGTGTAAGCCCATCATCTTTTGTAGGAAACGTTTGAGATTAGAATGCAGGATTTTGGAAAGGTAATGTGGTGCATATACTACATATCACACTACACGGCAGATACTGGGCAGCACCTGTAATCAAACACGCTAATCTTTCTGCAGTGAAGTGGTTGAATGCTCACACTAAGTGGTAAAAGTAGCCTCACGTCAGCGCAGGTCAGGTTTTGCCATCAAATGCTTTGCAAAAAGCTTTTACATTTTATAGCTTTTTGGATCTCAGAATTGCAGATAAAGGACTGTGGACCTGTCTAACATTTCCATTAACATTATTCTCCCTGGCTGCTACTTCTCAAATCTTAAAGTGGGCATAACATCAGTAGCAACCATAATGTTGTGTCTAAATTCAATACATTTTTATAAAATTGGAGCTTTATAGATTAACTAATGGCATAAATTGGAGGATTAGGTTGCGCTATTTTTTTTTTTTTGCCAATTTTAAAAAGTGAAATAAAATCAGAGGGAATTTAGAAATCAGAGGAAAAAATTACTGCCATTGTGCAAGCATCCTAAGACACACCTACTATTTTTTGCACATTCATTTATAGCTTTTATACAAATTTTTGTCTAAGTATAAATAGATTCACCATATAATTTTGTATCTTGCTTTTTTCAAAAAAAGGATTTTCATCTTCCTATAATATCTTCAAGTAATAACTTTAAAGTTTGCATATTATTATGTATTACCATATTTTGGTAACAAGTTTCTTATTGGTGGAAGTTTTCACTGTTACCAAAATGCTCTGACGAACCACATTTGCACTTAGCCAAGTTTGTTATTTCCTAGGATTTGTCTTAGCATGGTGATATAAAATTTTGGTATAAAAGATATAAAGATCTTGGACCAAAATTTGGGGAGGTAGAAGGGGCAGATAGAGAAAAGAGCCATGTGTAGCATGGAAGGTCTTTGAATTCATAAAAGGGAGTCTGGGGATTATGCCAATGTTAGGAGAGAGAAGTTTATTCAAAGCTGGTGGCATGAGGAGAACCTAGCTGAGAGAGATAAAGGATAAGCAAGGGCCATGGGGAGCAATCCACGTCAGGCATCAGCAGTGTGCCCTCTGCGGTTCTGTGAATGGGCTACCCAGCTTGGTTTACAGGCACAGACGCAGAATTGACATGCCTGCAATGTTCCTTTTCTCTCCACCAGCTTTGTTTCCTTTATGTCGACTCTTCTCAGACGAGATCTCTTGCTGTGACGATGATACACCTGCCAGGGACACTGATTTAAATGCTGTGGGATAATCTCTTACCCCAGCAGTCTCAACAAAGCCCTGGGATTCACTCTGATTGGGCTGGCTTGGGTCATCTGTTCTCTCCTGAACCAATTACTGAGGCCAGGGGAATAGGGTATGCTGACTGGCCAAGGGCTGGATCACATACTTTATTAGATTCTGCCTCACACAAACTATGTGGACAGGGAGTGGGGGAAACACAGAAGCCCACAGGAAAACTGGGGCTCTTGCTTTAGGAAAGGTGACAGTGTGTTGGAGGCAAAAGGGTGGGGGAAGGTCCATTATGATGTGTATCTATAAGGTACTACACTGCTTGTTCTCTACCTATTTCTCCTGCTTCATCTAGCACAACACACCCTTTTGCTCTCTGTAATCCAGCCACATTAGTCCTTGTATCAGTTAGCTATTGCTGCATAACAAATCACCCCCAAACTTAGTGTCTCAAATAATAACTATGTGGCATTTCTCGTTAGTCCATAGATCAACCTGGTGGTCCTGCTGATCTAAGTTTGGCTTGGTTGATCTGGCCCTGGCTTACTCTGCATCTGTGGTCAGGTCAGCAGAGGGCTAGCTGATCTAGAATAGCCTCGGCTGCGATAACACAGCTCTGCTCCTTGCGGCTTCTTATCCTCTAGCAAGTTAGCTCAGGCTTGTTTTCATGGTAGATTCAGGGTCCAAGAGAGCAAGCAGCAGTGTTCAAGGGGTCATGAGGCCTATGCTTGGTACTGCACTTCCACCACAAGCAAGTCACATGACCAAGCTCAGGATCAGTGTCCGAGGGGATTACCGAAGGGTGTGGCCACAGGAGGGTGTGAAAATTGGGGCCATTATTGCCCCAATCAACCTACCACTTCTCTTTTAGTGTTCCTCTTCTAACGAATACAC
The DNA here is from genome assembly GCF_037783145.1 of Equus przewalskii. Classification (NCBI taxonomy): domain Eukaryota; kingdom Metazoa; phylum Chordata; class Mammalia; order Perissodactyla; family Equidae; genus Equus; species Equus przewalskii. Next base: position 58,695,644 of record NC_091845.1, on the reverse strand, counting down.
TTTGCTTCTTCTCATAATGCTGTTTTTGCACTTGCTTTTCCTTTGGCCTAGAATACCCTCCCTATCCTTTTCTCTACCCTTTGATATCCCTGGTTAATTCCTACTTATCCTTCAGGCCTCTTTAACTAGGTCAGACCACTATGTTATGTATATTAACATCACCATGTAGCTTCTCTCAAAGCATTCATCAAAGTTGGATCTTGTATTTATCTGCGTGATTATTTGATCAATGTCTGTGTACCCACAGTAGACTATAAACTCCTTGAGGAAAAAGACAAGTTTTTATTTTTCTTTTTCCTTTAATTTTTCGTCTTTCTTTTTCTTTAACATATTTTTTTCCTATCATTTTAGACTTGGCATCTAGCACAATACTGGGCAAAACATTAAGATATCAAAAAGATATATTAACTGAATGTATAATTGGATGAGTATTATAAGAAAGGGTGTACTCTGTAGGGTACTCTGAAAAGATGGCTGCCTGTCTTGCATCCTAGTCTTACTAGCTGTAGCCGTGATCCAAGTATATGTTCTTTGCCATACTGTGATAGTGGAAGAGATTGGGGATGTTAATGTCCTGAGTGGGAGGAGAGCTGAAAACTTATTCTTCTATTAGGCCAAATAGGAGATGAAATGACAAGTTGAGTTTAACACCATTAAACCATGCATTCCTTCTGATTACCATGGTTGAGGTGGAAATAATTTTGTTTAAAAATTTCTTGACCAATATCACCTTTCCTCTATGGGCATATTTAGTTGAGATTTAATGGATGCTCAGGCACATGTTAACTCATTCATTTATGTATTCAGCAAATGTTTATTGAGGTCTAGCTATATTCCAGAACTTAGGAATGCAATCATGAATCCACATGCAAAGGAGTGAAATCTAGAAAAAAGTGTTTGCTGAGAAAAACTCAACATATGAATGCACTTGTTGGAATACCGTTAATGTCCAATTGTTTTTTTAAAGAACAAAGAGAATCTGTTACTGAGATTCTAAAATATGCTTTCTCTAGATATAAGCTATTGAAGAGGAGATTGAATCACAGTGTCAAAATGAAAAATTAAACCCTCTGCTGAAATAAGAAGAAGAATATTGGAACTAGGAGAGAGAGGGAGAAATACGATTCAATGTAAGTGATTCCATCTGCTGTAGTAAAAAAATTTATGTGTTTCTCCATTCTACAAGTACTTCCATATTTCTAAAATGATGACCCTTTCCTTTTGAATCGGCTCAAGTCTTATGTGAAAGCCAGCCACAGAATTAAAAGAGGTTTCAAAATTTATTGAGGGACTGCAGGAAGATCACTTACTGGGTGAAGAGGTGAGAAACCGCACTTCAGGTGTTCGGTGGCTCTCTGGCCCTGGTGCTAGCTGGGAGGAGGAAACTTTTACTACAGTCACCCTAAGGCAGCAAAGTAAATTGCAATGAAGGCTCCAATTCATTCTACCCTCTATCCATGCCTTTTGTCATGTTATTTGTCAGTTGCCTCCCAATGTGAGTAGCATGACCTGTCCTGCCCCTTGACATTGGGGTCAGCCATGGAACTTGCTTTGGGCAATAGGATATAAGCAGTAAGTGTAAGAAGAGACTTGACTTGGGCTTGCACATTGGGACTTAACTTCTCTCTTGAACTTCTATCATCACCATAAAAACAAATCCAGGCTGGCCTTCTGGTTTCAGGGAAAGGATGAAGGACATGTGAAATAATGAGTGGTGGGCTGAATCAGTGGAGTCTAGCCTAGACCAGTTAACAGCAAACCAAACCTAGAAATGTGAGTGATTCCATCCACAGACTAGATCTGTATAGACAACTCCCAGTTGACCACCGATGCATGAGAAATAAATGCCTGCTGTATGCCACCGAGATTTTACAGTTGCCGTGCAACAACAGCTAACTCACACAGGATATGTTGGCCTTCCAGACCTTCATTTGGCTGCTTGATTGGATCTAGAAATGTAATATAGGGTTTGGTGAAATACACATGAACTTAAATCTCCTTAGTACTGAGATCAATGTTCTCACTGAATTCAAGGGTTAAATGGTATAATTTGAAGAGGAGTTGTCTGGGATCCAGAATACCTTAATTCAACTTCTGATTTTGCAATATACTAGCTGTATTCCTTTGGATAGTTCCCTTAACTTCTCTAACTTCAGCCTCCCATTTCTAAAATGGGGATAATGACACTTGCTTCAGGCATCTTATGAGAATTAATTAGCATTGTGCAGGTAAAATGTATATCTAAAGCAAAATATATGTGTTGTGGGTCAAATCGTATCCCCCAAAAAGATATGTTGAAATCCTAACCCGAAGTACCTTTGAATGTCACCTTATTTTGAAATAGGGTTATTGTAGATGTACTAAGTTAAGATTAGGTAGGCCCTAATCCAATGACTGGCATCTTTATAAGTAGAAGGAGATTTGGAGACGCACACAGGGGAAGAAGTCCACGTGATGATAGAGACAGACATTGAAGTGAAACAGCTATAGGCCAATGGATGCTAAGGTGTTGCCACTAAGAATTGCTGGCAACTCCCAGAAGATAGGAAAAGGCAAGGGAAGACACTTCTCTCGAGCTTTCAGAGGGAGCAACGGCCTTACTGATACCTTGATTTTAGCCTCCCAGCTTCCAGAACTGTGAGAGAATAAATTTCTGTTGTTTTATGCCACTCAGTTTGTTGTACTTTGTTATAGCAGCCCTAGAGAACTAATGCAATATGGATGTTAGGTGTTACACCAAATTATGAATTTTGCAAAGACCAGGGAGTCAACTTGTTTATGAGCATATGTGAGTCACCTTTGGCAACTTCAGAAATATTGAAGAGAAGAATGCTTTTCAGGGTTCTGATTTCCTGCAGGTAAAATAACTAAGCTTGTGGCGTTTGATTAATATTAATGCGAACTCAATTTTATCCACGGAAGAGTAAAGCTCGGGGGATTTCTAGTTACTTAGTGGAGCAATAGTATGTAAAATTATTTAATAGTCACTAATATTTATTAAGTTCCAAATACCGTTCTCAGTGTTTTGATTTATTAACTCATTTAAACCTTCCAATAACACTGTGAGATACTGGATCACCAGGTCTGACCAGGAAAATCCTACTTTGAGTATTTAAAACAGAAGGAATCTAATATAGGAAATTATTTACTCAGGTGATGGAATTGATGAGAGGCCAACAACGGATGCTGAAACATCTTAGATATGCAGCATCATGAAGCTGCTATCACACCTAGGCTGGAAGGACTAATGGAGGAGGCCGTGCTTCAGAAGACTACAGACTAGAGAAGGGGATCTCTGGGTGAAGGTCAAAATTGGAACCATAGCAGGCTTATCCTGAGAGAGTTGGAGCTACGGAGGAAGAGCAAACACTGCAGGAGAGCCTGCCTAAGGAGGAGAGGGAGGAAGAGAGAAATCTAGGCTTTTCCCTCCCTCCCATCCTTTGCTCTCCCGTTAGTGCCGCCCACTGGCTGAACCTGGTAGAAGCCAGTTGATGTGGAGCCTGAAGGGGGCACTCTTGTGATACAGAGGAGGGCAGGGTATAAATAGTTCCAGGATCAGTTAGGTATGCACTAGTACTACCCCCATTTTCAAGATGGAAAACTGAGGATGAGAAGAGTAAAGAAACGTGCCTAAGCTATTCAGCTGGAGCTGAGATTTGAACCCAGGCATTCTGGCTGAGCCTGTGCTCCGGACCACTGTCTACAAGAGGTCTGTGCTAGATTCGGGGGGGGGGGGGGGGGCGGGGGAGCCCAGTGTGGAGATTATTATGATCACCCATGGGTCAGAAATGGAGGGCCTGGATTAGATTTGTATCTGTGAAATTCAATAAGATAGATTTCTTTGAGAAATAGTACAAAGGAAAGAATTATTTGTTTAAGAAAATGAGAAAGGAAATAGCTTTTGGTCATATAAAAATATTTGAAAAGAGAGAGACAATTTATTTTAACTGCAGCAGTATTCAATTTCAACTAAGAAAATAAGTGAGGCAGCATGATGAGATAAAAAAGAAAATCCCATATTCATTATAACAAATTTCACCTCCACAAAATAATTTGAGATGTCTCTGAAAGTCTATATTTTCCTTTTTCGAAACTTCCAAAGTTGCTTCTCTTTTATGGTTTCCTTTTATCATCTGCCTCAAGACACAAGCTGGTTATGCTATTCTCAATAAATAACAGTATTCTGAGATATTTATTTTCTTTGCAACTTATAACCATGAGCCTAAGACGACAGTAGTAAAATTAGAAGTGTTGTTTTATGCCCGATTTACTTTCCAGTCTAGGGGGTAGAGAACAAAATAAAGAACGATTAATTAATTGGACTAGGAAAAACTGTTGCATTTTTCTTTCTTTTTTAAAATGATTTGTTAGCTCAGTTTAATTAAGAAAATCAACAAGTCTGCTAGAAACTGATAATTACTTGAATAATGGGTGATACAAATCCTTCCTAAAAATATAAGCTGCAAAAAAGGAAAAACCAGCTAAAGGAAGCATAAATGTTCTTTCTAATGGACGTGGCATATGGAAGAGAGACTGGATACACAGATTAAGTAGAGGAGTTATTTCGATTTAACCAAAATAAATGCCAATCTGGATGATTCGATAACCTTGAATTCTCTTTTGCTTCAATAACTACATGTTCTTATTGACCTGAATTATCCAGATGATTGCATTAACCGTCTCCTTTACGCTGCTGTGCAGATAAACATAGGGTGTGGTGGTTTCCATTTCATGCAGGTGAGCTAAAGCAAAACTGCCGAGTGAATGCCACACGAGTAGATCTGAGCTTTCCTACAGCATTAGAAATTATTTGATGACTACCTTCTCTGTGTCAGTAATGGAATACGAAAAGGATACGGGTCTCTGGTTTTAAGCTAGGGAAAATATATTGGGTACAGGTGTCTGCATGGTTTGAATTACAGAATGTTATAAACATTCCTGTCAGTTTATATATTCAAACATAGTTTGGACAAATATTGGGCAGGACCACTGTAAACAAAGGCCTTAAATTAAGGATCCAGCTGGACTAATTAACCGAGGTTCCTTTCAACCATGTGATTACATGAATACATGAAATCTCAAAACTTTTATGTTTTTACAAGCATGATTGAATCTTGTGGGACTGAAAATGGTCACTTGCTGGCCTTAACTTCTGTGGGAGTGATCAATAAAGTGATTCTGAAGGAAAGAGAATTGTGTGTCCATTCGGCTCCATGCTATTTTGGTTGCTAATCATGTATATTTGGATGAAGATTTTGGTAAAGGAGATATTTCTCTGGCATAAACCGTGGAATTCACCAAAGAGTAAAGAGTTCAAACTATAAAAACAAAAGGACTTTACTGGGCCTAGTGGTTCTAAATCTGGAACATCCACAGAGGCTCATGAACTTGATAATGGGGCCACCAAATTATGTTCAATATTTTGAAAAAATTGGAGTAAATTTAAAAATCAAAATATCCAATGGAAAGTTACATATATCTGTGTTTAACAAATATGGAGAAATCCAAACTTAAGTGTAGTCTTGGTGGATAAAAATTTTTAAAGTATGCGGTTTATGAAACAGAAGTGAGAAAACGTGTCTTTAATGTTTAAAGGCATTGGAATCTTTCCCAGCCTCTCATTTTTTTCAGATGAGACAACTGAGGTCAGAGTTGAAGAGCAACTTCTAAGGTCACAGAGATCTATAATGGCCTTGCTTGTATTAGACATGAAATCTAGAGATTTCTAGTAAACAAAGGCCAGAATTCACACATTAAGATCTTTCTGAGAGAGAAATATAAAATCTGGAGAGTTCTCTTATCCTCAGTGACATATGAATTTATCCAGAACAATTTATATGCATAAAAGTATTTTGTCATAAACATTTTCAATATATCTCTTCTACAACAATGAAGACAGATCTTCAATAGAAAGTTACAAAATACTGGTGCATCTTACCCTTGGTGGACCTATGTACACGTTCCTTTGCATAAGGTTACCTTGTATGGATAAAGCCTTGAGCGCATGAGTGTGTCAGAAGCTACAAGGACAATATAAAGCCAATTAATCTGTTATTGTGAAACTGTAAAGACTAAAAAGAATGTACACAAAATAAACTCTAAAGCTCCAAACTGAAGAAGTGGATAATGGAGGCAAAGTACCTCCGTAAAATGGTTTATAGAAACCTTATAAGTAAAGATAAACAGATAATTTAGATGTACTTAAATATTATCAAGGTACTTTATTTTATCTAATCTAAGATATTCTGTTAGTTAGGGCTCACACAGAGAAAGATTAACCATACCAGATATTTCTTTTTTTTTCATTTTAATTTTATTTACAGCACAATATATTTCGAATTCTGTGTAGATTACATCATGTCCACCACCCGAAAACTAATTATAGTCCTTCCCCTCACATGTGAGCCTAATCACCCCTTTTGCCCTCCCCACCCCTTCCCCTACGGTAAACACCAATCCAATCTCCAATGCTCTGTGTTTGTTTGTTGTTGTTTTTATCTTCTACTTATAAGTGAGATCATATGGTATTTGACTTTCTCCCTCTGACTTATTTCACTCAGCAAAATACCCTCAAGGTCCATCCATGTTGTCACAAATGGCCAGATTTCATCATTTCTTATGGGTGAGTAGCAGTCCATCATGCATAAATACCACATCTTTATCCATTCGCCCCTTGATGGGCACCTAGGTTGCTTCCAAGTCTTGGCCATTGTGAATAATGCTGCAATGAACATAGGGGTGCAAGTATCTTTATGCCTTCGTGTTTTCAAGTTCTTTGGATAAATACCCAGCAGTGGGATAGCTGGATCATATGGTAGATCTATCTTTAATTTTCTGAGGATACTCCATACTGCTTTCCATAGTGGCTGCACCAGTTTGTACTCCCACCAGCAGTGAACAAGGGTTCCCTTCTCTCCCATACCAGATATTTCTAAAGGAGGCAATTTAATACAGGAAATAGTTATGCAGGTGTTGGAAGGCTATAAGTGCAGAAAGCAGATGCTGAGGTTACCTAGTTATGGAAACTGCAGTGAGTGGCTCCCACATTAGGGAATAAAAAGAGGTAGGTTCACCAAACCTAGGAGCTTGGCCCTGAGTGGCTGGTGCTTGAACCTCTGAGGTTCACGGGGCTTGCTCTGTGACTGGTTGTGGAACCTCCAAAAGTGTCTGGAGGTTGTTGCTACAATTGTCCTCTGTTACTTGAGCAATGCCCGCAGGAACTGAAAACAGAAAACAAGTCCTTTCTTCTCTCTTCCTACATTTCAGTCTCCCTGTCAGGTCTCCCATTGGCAGTGCCTATCAGGAAGCCATTGGGCAGGGGAATGTGACATCTGCGGTTCTCACATCCCACGTCCAGCATCACACAGTACATAAGGGTGGGCTTGCCACTGAGAGGAAAAGATAAATAGCCTGCACAAATGCCACTGATCTTGAGATATCTCATTATTTTATCTCTCTCTGAGTGAGAAAAGCTGACAAACTACAGCATAAAGCTTGTACTTCTTAGAATTTTCCCCCAAGTACTGCTCTCTGTGCCATCCAAGTATTGTGAAGCAGCCTGTCTTAAAGAGTGCTGTGCTACTGTCTCTTGGATTTTCTTCTCCAAGCTGCAGACCCCCATTCTGCAAACTTTGATGATGGTGTTTTTATTATCTTACCAGATGTCCATGGAAGGTTTTCAGAGAACCACCAGCGTTATGGGCTGAATTGTGTGTCCCCAAAACTCATATGTTGAACCCTAACCCTCAGCACCTCAGAATGTGACTCTATTTGGAGATAAGGCCTTTAAAGAGGTGTCAAGGTACAATGAGGCCTTTAGGGTGGGCCGTAATCCAATCTGACTGGGATCCTTATAAGAGGAGGAGATTAGGACACACACAGAGACATCAGGGATGCCAGTGCACAAAGGAGAGCCCATGTAAGGACACAGAGAGAAGATGGCCATCTGCAAGACAAGGAGAGAGGTCTCAGGAGAAACCAATCCTGACGGAACCTTGATCTTGGACTTCTGGTCTCCAGAACTGTGAGAAAATAAATTTCTGTTGTTTAAGTCGCCCAGTCTGTGGGATTTTATTATGGCAGCCCTAGCTAACTAACACAACCAGGAAGATGTTTTAAATAGCATCTAAAGTCAACACATGAAGGACCAACCATTGATATGACATTCTGAAAGGCTGAGGATGTGAACATCTGTGACAAGGTTCACACCCATGCAGGCAATCAGCAGAACATCCTAACAGTAGCCCGGCCAGTTGTAAGACACAACTCAATTTCTGAGATCTAAAATGAGAAAAAATGTGCCTCTTAGACTTAATGAAATGCAGTCATTCCTTCAGTCTTTCACCTTCATGTGCCACAATTCCCTGGTGGGTCTATTCTCTCTAGAATCTGGTCCTTGTTTTTCATAAACACTTCATAGTCAGTGAGTTCTGAACATGTGTGTTTGTGTGAATTTAGGAGCTATATTCTTTATGTGGTCATTGACTGAGGAATCCCAGTAAGAAGAAATGGATAATTCAGTAGTGAATTGCAAATTGAAAGCAACCTGTGTAGGTGTAATTTTAATACACAAATCAATAGCGAGTCTTCTTACCACACAGTAGTTTAATCTGTGGAAGCAAATGGAATCCTAATGATGTTAAGTGAAAGAGAGCTGTGGCTGAGCAAGGGCAAAACTTCAGAAGCCCAATACGTGGATTGACCCAACTTCTATCTGGGCAGAAAGAAGGCTGGAGTGGGGGTTTTTGCTCAGTAGCATACGGCAACAATTTGTGTTGTATTTTGTTATCTAGAAGTTCAAACTTTAACATTTAAAATGACTGTTGCAAATATAAGATTCTGCCATTTCCAGAATGTGTATGAAATCACACACTTTGTTTCTTTCATTAAACTGCCAACTCTTCGTCTCCTTGTTTTCCTTACTCATTTCTTCTAAGACTCCTAGAAAAAACATGCCTTTAGAATATATATATAAGTTAATAGAATATTACGGAGCTATCACAGAAAACAATAATCCTTAGACAAGGGATTTCAGCTTTTACCAATTCGAGAACAATGAGTAATTTTCTTCTTTGCAGTCCCGTTGGGGTGAAATGTTCCCTTTTACAAGTGCTGTGCCCAAACTGTAATTAAGCAATTATCTTCTAGTTTCCAGCACTGAATTTTTCTTTAATTGTCTTCTGGACTCTGAATGGGATTATTTTCAGATGCATTTAATCCTCTGTCCCAGTGCCCAAAACTCCATCACCCTTTGGCTTCTTCACACATACAATCCATTCAGGTACTGTGTCAGTTAGAAGCTTTTGGTTGAATTAAAAAAATGTGGGAGTCAAAAAAGCTTCAACAATAAAAGAGATTTATAGGCTCACATTACCAAAAAGTCCAGAGGTGGGGCAGGTCTCAGGCTTACTCAGGGTTCTACTTTTTTTCCTTATGGTTCTCTACTCTTTGCTTTCCTGGGTTAGCTTTCTGATCCATCGTGGTCTCAAGATGGCAGACAAGAGAGTGTAGTTTTCCACAATTACTGAGCAAAATTGCTGAGTACTGTGCAGACTGGACTTCCTCAAAGCAAATCTTTTGTCTAAGATAATGAACTGTCTAGTTGGTTTATCTATACCTAGTTGGTTGGTTGGAAAATTACCTCTGACAAGGGAGCTGGGATTTCTGTGATTGGTCTGCCCCTGCAGATCCTGCTCTGTGGCTGGGGTTGGGGGTGTAAAATAGATATTGGGAGCGAACCACAAAGCACACTAGGCTCATGATTATTTTACTTTCGTCTTTGTATATTTCTTCTCATACCTTGTATTTTTTTTTCATGTAACTAATACCTTAAACTTCTTTCTGATTTTCATTCATTAACTTTCTTGCCAGTTGGATCTTAGAACAACAAAGAACGTCATGGCTAGGATTCTTTCATCCTAATCAGAAGGTGACCTGCTGATCCTGAACACAACCATTTTAGTCTCGTTATCAGTTTAATGCCAGTTTTAGCTGAAAGTAGGTTCCTTTTCTTCTACCAAGTTAGCACACAATGTATGAGAAAAGCAAAAGCAAATTTTCATTGATTTCTCATTCATGTTCTTTCTCGTGCTCCCTAAACATGGTGGAGAGCTGAAGGAGGTGTGATGAGCAGATCTCAGCAGCCTACAGATCCTCTAGGACCGGGTTCTGCCTCATCTGGTCAGGGAAGCTTAGCAACTGTACCAACAGGCTGCAAGTAAAAGGTAGAATATATTCTCAGGCTGTCTGGGAGAGAGCGCCAGGGGGTTGGCCCATTTCATGCGAGATCCAAATAAATCAAAGTTGTTAAAAATGGCCAAGAATTTGGGGTCTACTCTGGGAAAACAAACACAATACAACAATCCTGTCAAATTATATTACTGTGTCATTAGATTCTTAAAATTTGAATATAGCATTTATCTTTAAATAAAAACTACAGCATTAGAATCACGTTGTACCTTTTTCTTGTATCTTACTCCTGGCAGGCTTTGACTAATTGGGCACCAGTCCGGCAGCCACACTTTTACGAGTGTCACTCAAGATATCCAGTGGGGTCAAATGGTTATTTATAAAATATTAACACCTTTAATTTATTCATTACTATATTTTATTATAAACACTACCAGCCATGCTGTTCTTTTCCGAATCAAGGCTCAATGAGTCCAAAGGACCCTTTTTTAATTTGGTATTTTTTTATCAGAGAAATATAGGTAGATAGTTTTAAAATCAAATAATATTGCAAATCTAATAATGAAAAAAACTACCCTAATATCCTCCCATTCTCACCACTGAATCCAGCCACTATCCACTTTTTTAGATTTTCTTTGGATATTTGCCTCCATATCTATGATTATACTGCTAACTTTCGATTTTTTACTACGAGAAGATTTAGTTTTCTTTCCCACTTTCCCTAACCCAGAGGAGGATACATACATATTCTTTCCTTACTCCTCTCACCCTCTCTCTCCCTCAACTCTCCTAAAATATTTTAGTCATATCATAATGTTGTGTTAAACCAATATTCTGTTTCCATTATTATATCTATGTAAATACTACTCCCAGCTGAGCCAAATTGTGTAATATGATTGCGTTTCCTTTCTTCTACCCCCAGTTACTTTTCCCTGAACTTTTAATAATTTGTCTGTCTTTTCTGTTGCTTAGTTTAATCTTTTGCTGTTATTAGTTCTGTGCTCACCCACCCCTGTCGCTGCCCTGCTCTTCTCCACACAGCCCAGCACATCAGCAAGCTAGCAATTCTATTTTCTCCAGGAAAGTCATGCTGAGCCCTCTGTCCTTCTGCTCTATCCAGGACTTGTTCTCGAGGCTGCTGCATAGTCGTCCAGGGATTTTCTCTAATGCCGACATTCCTGAGAGCACAAAATATTTATATTATCTTGGAAGGTACAAATGCATTCTATCAAAAATATGTCCCTGTCACTATTGATGGTCATTGGAAAGACTCAAGACCTAGAAAATGAATATTAAATGCATGTTTTATCAGAGGCAGTGAGATATATGCAGGGCTCATAGTTGAAACAAAAAAACCCAAAAACCATGTTATACTTTTGCATATTATTATAGCTTGTTGACCATGGATATTTAGCATTTGTACTGGGTTTATCCAAGAGTATTTCTCCTTTATTCTTCTCTCCAGTTTTTCTGCTATTTCTTCAATACTGTCTGCCGATTCTTCCGGCCGTAGACTTTTATATCATTTTTGTGATCTATTTGATTTCTCCACTAAGACCTCAAGGTTGTCATACACAGTTTAGTGTCTTTTACACTCCTTCAAACTTTTAAAACTTTGATTAAATTAGTAAAGCTGAAAGTAAACGAAAAGCTTGATTAAACAAGTATATGCATACATTTAATATAAATATTTAATATACTATATTGAGTTCAAAATAGCATGTGTTTAATGAAGCACATTATCAACGTGTCAAGCTTAATTTAAAAAATCTGAAAAGATATGTGTTCAGAAATACATACACCCATATAGTTATTCCTATCTCTCACTTATTAATGTCAAGATTTATCAATTAACAGATTTGATTTTTCACAATATCATTGCAAGCTTACCTGTCCCTTGACTGAAGTGCTCGTATGAAGTTCACTCCCAGATGAACCTCCCTGAGAATATCTGAAACATATCTGAGCATGTAGATGTATAAATACATAGAGGGACATGGCTTGATAAGCATCTACAATTGGGGAGAATTTTCTATGTGCTAGGCTCTGTTCGAACTGCTGTATTGTATTAATGTAGTGAGTTCTTCTTATAATCTTATGAAATAGGTATTGCTATGGCCTCCATTTTTAAAACAGGAAAAGCAATGCTTAAGTGACTTGTCCAAAGCCACAGAGCTAATGAAATGGTAGAGCCAGGATTCTAGCCCCTATCTGCCTGACTCATATCTGGAGCTCTCAGTACACTACACTACAGAGAATGTGTTAGAGGGTGACAGGGACCTGGATGCTATTGATTTGGTCTCATATGTAGAGTCTTCATTTTCAAGCACTAGATTATAACCCATGTATGTGTGAACACTCTCTTACATGTCTTTTGATGAACATATGTACACATTTCCATTGAGTATATCTGACAGTGGAATTGTTAGTTCGTATAGTAAGGATATGTTCAACTTTAGTAAATGTTGCTAAATATTCTCCTGAAGTATCAATAATCCTCCTTCCAGTGGCAGTATCTGAAATTTTCAGTCATTCCCCATCCTTGTCAATAACTGATATTGTTAGTCTTTCTCATTATAGCCATTTCAGTAGATTGTCCATGGTGTCTCATTGGAGTTTCAATTTGCGTCTCCCTGATGCCTAAGCAAGTTGAGCACATTTTCCCGTGTCTATTGACCACCTGGATACCTGCTTTTGTGAAGTATCTGTTCTAATCTTTTGCCCATTTTTCTCTTTGGTTGTCTGGATGATAATATCTCATAGACTAGATTACAATTTGGGGCCATACTTTTAGGAACATTAAGGGCCATTTTTAGTAGAACAATCCCACTGCTGTAGGACTAGACATTTTGCCTGTGTATAGTTATTGCAGCTTATTGAGTATAACTGAATAGTTCCACAAATTTGCCTAGTGGAAAAAATGCCTCTCCACCTTCCTCCAGAAATTAAAAGCTCTCATAAACAATATATATTTTGGCAACTGGTATTTAACACCTGACATGTTAGTGGGGCATTTTCTTCTATCCCAATGGCCATATGCTCCCAGGTGACAACTCTGAGAATGCTTACCTCTTAAACAAATGCTGACCTGTCACCACTTGACATATGGTGAGCGGTGGGTGGACCCTTACTTCCCTACAGGGCATCTGCTCCCCACCGCTTTCCTGGAGAGGTCAGGATGCTTTTGGGCATATGCCTATCTAAGCCTTACAGTGACACTCCTCTTCCCAAGGGGGCAAGAAGCTGAGCCCATGTCAAAGCCCGTGCTAGTATTTATATGGCACAAATTGAAAAATGGCCTCATAAAAGTAGAGGTTTAAGTGTTGTTTTGTCATTAAAAGGCAGGAGTAGAAATGACAGGGACAGTGGTGGTAGGTAGATATGGGTTGCTCAGCCTCTGTGAAACTCAGTTTATTTATCTGTAAAGTGGGGATAATTATACAGGACCCAGTTTTCAAGGTTGTTGTGAGGTTAGAGATAATGTATGCAACACACCTAATCTGGAGAAATATTCCAACTCTAAACAAAGGGCCATCAAAGGCCTTGTTTCAGTTATCTTTGCTGCATTACAAACCACACCAAATTTTATTGGCCTTCATAGGCCGCAAAAGGCCAAAGTCAAGCTGTTGGATAGTTGGCATTTATCTGGGGGCTTGGGGGAAAAATGCATTTCCAAACTCATTCAGGTTGTTGGCAGAATCAGTTTCTTTGCTGGCTGTCAACCAGGAGCCACTCATTGCTTCTAGAAGCAGTTGCCACTTCTATCTTCAAACCAGCAAGAGTGCATTGAGTCCTTCTCATGCTTCCAATCTCTCTGTCTTCTTCTGTCACCAGAGTAGAGAGTTGAACTTTATCTTACAGGCAGTGAGGAAGTGGAGCCCTGTCCATATCCCTTAGGCAATTTGAGTGTGCTCCTGGGACTTGCAACTGCCAGTATCTGTATTTCTATGCCTGAGGACTTTTCTGTAACCTGGAAAGGTTGCTCTGCCTAGTGTGAAAGGCAGGAAGTACTGTGGACTTAACTCTCATCAGTCCTTGGTTAAGCAGCCCTCGACCAAGGACTGATGTTGTGTATAAATATCACAGATTCCTCTCTAAGTGTGTTAGTTTTCTAGGACTTCCATAACAAAGTACTGAAAACTGGGGTCCTTAAAACAACAGAATCTTATTCTTTCACAGTTCTTAAGGCTGGAAATCCAAAATCAAGGTGTTAGCAGGGCTATGCTCCCTCTGAGACTCTAAGTAGAATCCTTCCTTGCCTCATTCTAGCTTCTGCTGGTTGCCATCAATCCTTGGTATTCCTGGGTTTGCAGCTGTGTAACTCCAATCTCTGTCTCCATCTTCACATGGCTTTCTTCCCTTGTGTCTTCAACAGTCTTCTTATAATGATATCAGTCATATTGGATTAAGGGCCCACCCTACTCCAGTATGACTACATCTTTACTTAACTAACTCCATCTGCAAGGACCCTGTTTCCAAATAAGGTCACATTCTGAGGTACTTGGAGTTAGGACTTCAACAAATGCTTCTGAGGGACATAATTCAACCATAACACTTAGGGTAGGAACATTCCTTGGTGTGAATTTCATGCCATTTTCCAGTTCTCTATGGGATTAAGCTCTGGTTGCCCACAGTGGGAGCTAGCTCTATAATACTCTTATTGGCTGACTTCCCTTCCACTTGTGACTTCCCTACTCCCCTGCTGATGTTTCCTTCATGTCCTAAATAAACTTTCTACACTCGAGTCCTTGTCTCAGGAGACCCAAACAAAAATAGGTTTTTTTCTGGGGGAAACCAAACAAAATCGATGAGTCACTGAAGATTTTTGGTAGTAGATTGACACGTCTTGCTTTCTATAAATCCTGTTGATATCTGCTTCTCAAGTGCCACTTAGAACCAAAAGGTTGCACGCCTCCATCGCATACACTGACAAACAACTTTGAGCCTTTAATTGTATTATCCAAGATTTATACTAATAAAAACAGACTTGTTTGAGGTTCAACTGTGATCAAGTTAAGGATCATGCCCTTCTGTGGATTAACCTCAGGGCTTCTTATACTCTTACCTTACCTAAGGATTCCTAAACATGAATTTCCAAAGAATGTTCCTTGTCCCAAACCCTCCATCAATTTAATTTAGTGCTTATTAAATACAATGCAGGGAGTTGTTATTTCAAAGCAAGAAAGCAGAAAAAAATTCTTATTCCTCAAGAGAAAAATCAGCAACAATAATAACAAGTATAACCACCATAATATCAAAGACTGTCATGGTGCGAAAGCAGGGTGGGAAGGGAATGGTTGGTAAAGGGCAAAGTGAGGTTATTTTCACCACTGTCTCTGCCTTGTATACCTGCCAGAGAATTATCCAGTAGTGATCATGAATGCAATGGTCATAAATCCCTTTCACATATGAAGAATCATTTGTGACAACCTTGAAACTGAGCTCTAGATGAGTGAAGAAATATGTAATCAACCCTTTGATCCTTGTGTGATGGTCCTTTCTGACTCATTTAACTGCTGAATCCCTGAGAGCATGCTCCCCTATTTTCTTCTCCAGTTCTCTGGCCATGAGTGGAATCCTGTGCTTGTAAGGTCATGTCTGTCTGGAGCACAGTATCTGAGATCATGCACCCACGACTCCACATTTATCCAGCTGTGGCAGCATTAGCATCAGAGCAAAGGGGAGGGGCCTTTGCAAAGCTTGGTTTCTGATTAGATATGCCGCTTGTGTGCTGACATGGCTTATAGGTCACACATTGATTATATCAGCTATTGTATTCTGTGTTGTATTCCAGCAATTGTTCATTTATATACGTATCCTCAACCCTTAGCATAGAGTTTTACCCATAAGAAGTGCTCAATATGTTTCTGCTAAGTAAGTGAATTGCTTAGAAATCTTCTAAGATGAGGTAAAGGATAAAGGATAAAACTGTGAGAGGTGAGCTTAGAGTTGAATAGACATATGAAAGATGAGGTTGACTACCCAGGAAAACAAGCCACATAAACAGATGCTAAGAGCTCTATGGATGCAGAAAGGAAACATGAAAATGGCCCCTAAGGAATCATAGCTTTGTCTAGGTCCCTTTTACCGGACATGTGTTTGTGAGCTGATTCTATTTACTTCGGGCAGGCAAATGATGACATTTTCTTAATAAGTGATCTCGGGAGTAATGAAGAAATAAGAAAAAGGAAATGGGGTGAAGAGGTCTCAGCAAATCTGTTTTGCTCAGTAGTGAGAGATGCTCTGTATCAAATAGAGCTCAATTCTAGTAGAGATTGTCCTTACTTAAAAAAGCATCTGTTCTACCTCCTGAGATGTGTGTGTGTGTGTGTGTGATTAACTGTTAACATCACATTAAACAATTACACAGCCAACTCCATATTGGGCATGGAAGGATTAAAGATCACATCTCTGGCTTGCTCTTCTTGTGGGATGCTTAGTGGTGTTACACAGGGAGAAACACTATGTTGCCCAAAGTCGAGAGCCATCCTGGGCATGAGAGTGTGCTCTGCTGGAAGTGGCTGCAGACCAAGCAGAGAGACTCCAGTCATTCCTGGGTTAACAAATAAAGCCGGTGGCCAGCATTCTGCCTCCAGTGTTGGTGAGACAAAGCCTCTGTAAAGATTACACTGAAAGAGAATGTTACACAGTTGCAGATGCAGAAACCAAGGGCTGTTTTCAAACAGTAAGCAAAGACCCTGAGACAGTATGACAGCCACCATGAATAGAGCTTGTACTCTGTACCAAATGTTGCATGTGCCTCATAGGTAATCCTTGGCACAATGCTGTCAAATAGGTCAACCCTCTAATCACTTGGTTGACTCCACTAGGAACCAGCCCCCATCCTTAGGCTACCTAGGGGCTTTCCAAAAGTCACCTCATTAACATAACAGAGGACACATTGATCCTCTCATCACTTAGGAAATTTCTAGAACTCCATGCCAGGAACTGGAAAACCAAATATAGATTTATTATAAATCCCAGTATCACAGGAACCAGTGACATTTTGGCTGGATAATTCTTTGTTGTAGGGGGCTATCCCACGCATTGTAGGATATTTAGTAGCATTACTGGCCTGCACCCACTTACCTCCCTTATGACAAATGAAAATATCTCCAGATATTTCCAGATGTTCCTTAGTGGAAAAAATCATCCTCAGTTGAGAACCACTGATCTAAAGGAACAGAATAGAAGATCTAGGGAGATCCTCAGAATCAAAGAGATCTGACAGCAGGATTCCAGGCAGTGCGGCTGAGGTTTAGGGGCAATTTCTAGTCTCTAGAGAAGACTTGAGAAGTATATCCATTAGGATCCTATTATTGAAAGTTGTCTAACCTGAAGTGGCTAGAGCAATGAAAGAAATCTATTAGAATAATTGCTAAACAGTCCAAAGATATGCTAGCTTCAGGTATGGCAGGATCTAGGAACTCAAACAATGCTATCAGAACTCAGTTTCTTTCCATTGCTGAACTCGGCTTTCCTGCATGATGGCTGCTCCTCAGGGTGGCAAACTGCCCGCCACTCCAGGTCTACATCCTATCAGCTCAGAAATCAATCCTGACAGGAAAAGAACATCTCTTTCTCAATAGTTCTATAAAATATGTATATAGATTCTCATAATTGAGTCCCTTTGGACCAACTTGGGTCATGTGTCCATCCCTGACTAATTAGAGTTAGGGAACTGATCAATTGCGGAACTGCCAAGAGATTTTCACACATTGAGGTGTATGGGGTAACTATTTAGGTTCAAAACTGATTCAGCTTGAACTAAAGAAGCCTGAGTTTGGCCTATCAAACATACATTGTACATCTGCTTCAACCATTAAAGAATGCACTCTCTTAACATTGGAACACATACTTCCCCTCCTCTGCCCTGTTGGTAACAACCAATTAGTCCCTTTCCCAATTATCAGGGTCATGTTGACCTACTAATTTGCAACTAAATACCTTTTTGAAACTTTGATGAAAATGCATCTTGGGTGTGTTTAATGTATGTTCTTTGTTCTAAAACCATGCTTCTCCGGAACACTTTCTTCCTTTCTGGAAAAGCCCTTCCCAGGTTATAATCCTCACTCTGGCTCAAGTAAAACTCACCTTATTTCTCTTTTCTATAGAACGGTTATTGGTTATTTTGCACCCCCAGAATACAACAAGTGATCAGGTCTGAGTCACGTGCCCACTCCTGGATCAGGGAGCAAGGAACAGGCCAGTTCCACCCAAAATATCTGGATTAACGTTAGGGGGTAAAATGGTTACCTTAAGAAACTCAAGATGATAATACTAGAAAGGGATGGGAATAGGCACTGGAGAGGAAAAAGAGCCTAAGTTAGCAAGCAGCCCATACCTGGAGAAACTAAGACACTGAACCAGAAACCAAAGCAAGCCTCCCATGCTCCTGTAAATATAGAGAACCAGTCCTGGCCTCAGGGTACAAGCTGCTCAGATGGGATACTGTTTATAACTACTTTCTCTGAACTTTTTTTACCTGATCTGTGAGTACTTATTAAACATGAAGAGGTTTATGCATTCAAATAGCAACATTTAATCTTTCCCCCTGCCTGCCTCTGTTTGCATACCTTTGCTTTCACTCTGCCCTTTCTGCAGATCCCCTCGGGTAAATTCAGACTTGGAACTGCTCTTCTCAGCTTGATTACAGACACTTTCTATTTTCTGCTGCTCACAGACACTGACCTACAGGTCACAGAGTGGGATCCACTAACTGCCAAGGCCAGGCTGAGGACAGGGAGGGGAGACTTGTAACATCGTGCCCCAGTAGTGGGAAGAGGAGACTTCTTCTTGACTTAGCTAGTGAGCAATTTATGTCCAGAAACAGAAGGATGACACCCTAATAATGATTATAAATTGTGGTCTCCCTGATTTGACCACAGGTACGATTTCACTTGTTTAAATGCTAATCCCTTTTGTAAATCTTACTGAGCGTTTCTCTACAGACTCTGTCTTGTCACATCGGTCTCAAATAACTCTTATATAGGATACGAGAAGAGCAGCCACATGTCCATTACAAACTTGCAGCCTTTTAATCTCATTGTGTGACTAACTGCTGGAGTTGATGTGGAAATGGAGGAGTCTGGTCTGTTCTCATAAGTTTAAGGCTACTATTTGTAGAGTAGAAGTTCCTTGAGGACAGCAACTTTAGTTTGTTTAAGGCAACTGCTGTCTGTAGAGGGACAAACCTTGTGCTGACAGCAATCTGGATCAGGGTCTGCTGATCAAAGGGTTTTGCCTGCTCTTGAGACCAGAATCTTGGATCCTTGGCGTCCAGTAAGATCGATATCTGTGATAAGAGCTGAAAGAGATCCTTCAAATGTTTGCTTTTCTTAATCATAAAAATAGAGCTATAGGGGCCAGCCCAGTGGCATAGTGGTTAAGTTCACATACTCTGCTTTGGCGACCCAGGGTTCGCAGGTTCTGATCCCAGGCGCGGACTTTTGCACCCCTCATCAAGCCATGCTGTAGTGGCATCCCACATACAAAATAGAAGGAGATTGCCACAGATGTCAGCTCAGGGACAATCTTCCTCACCAAAAAAAGAAAGGTTATTAATTTACAAGCATAAGAATATGCAGTGGATTCTAATACTAGTCCAGGTTGCTCCTTTACTAAAGACCTGAAAACTCTGACCTTCTGTTGTGATAATTTTCTGGTTTGGGTTCCTCTTCCCTTTTGCAAGTCTGCTGACCCTCTTCAACATATCAAATAAAGTTTTGTCGTGTTTTGTTCTGCACTAAGGCACTGCATGGCAGTGTACAGCAAAGATTTCAGACTTGTGGAATGACACAAACCTCGTTTTGAATCTTTGTTCTGCCTCTTACAAAGTTTGTGATCAGGAGCTCATTTCACGTCTATTTCTTCTATCTGAAATGTGGGCACACCTATTTGACAGCATTGTGCCAAGGATTACCTATGAGGCACATGCAACTTTCAGCTTCACCCCTGACCTCCGGGAGTGGGAAGGGGCTGGAGATCGAGTTCAATCACCAATGACCAATGATTTAATGAATCATGCCTGCATAATGAAGCCTCCGTAAACACTCAGAAGGACAGGGTTCAAAGGACTTCCTTTGGTGAACATGTGGAGATGCAGGGAGAGTGTCACCCCAGAGAGCATCGAAGCTCCGTACCCCTTCCCAAATACCCTGCCCTATGCGTCTCTTTCATCTGGCTGTTCCTAGTTATTTCCTTTCATAATAAACAGGTAATCTAGTAAGTAAACTGTTTTCCTGAGTTCTGTGAGCTGCTGTAGCAAAGTAATCAAACCTGACAAGGGGGTCAAGGGGGCCTCTGATCTATAGCCGGTTGGTCAGAAGCATAGGTTGTGATTGACATCTAAAGTTGGGAAGGAGAGAGTCTTGTAGGACTGAGACCTTACCCTGAGAGGTCTGATGCTATCTTCAGGTAGATGGTGTCAGAACTGAGTTAAATTGTAAGACACTCAGCTGGTGTCATGGAATTGCTTGATGTGTGGAAAAAATCCACATGCGGTGTCAGAAGTGTCAAAAGTAGTGCTGTAGTGTTCAGAGGGTAAGTGTCTAATGTAAATGAAAACAGTGGTGTGTTTTTATTTTACAGGGCCCCTGTTGAGAAATTCTGCTTTAGGCATTATAATCTGCGTATCTCCTAGGACTAATACTTGCCACTATTCCTTAATTTGTCATTCAAGAACTGTCCATGAGGGTCCCTGAGCCGAGCATTGTACTCACATTGGGGATGCGGCATGGTCAGGACACAGTCCTTGCTGTCAGGGGACTTACAGAGGTATTTGACGCCCCTGGCCTTGTTCTCTGACTACATGACTCAGCTAACCTCCTTCAACCTCAGATCCACCCTGGGACTCTGTCTGGTCTCGAGGTGTTGGACATCCTGAACATGGTCCATTCTGTTGCCTCTTGAATCGGATCACGACAAGCAACATTCATCATCCCAAATAGATATTTTTAGCACAGCAATGCATCACTTGTAATGGCAGTGGAGAATTTTCTCAGACTTTGTATGGCCTAAAAGAACTTGAGCTTTTTCTGTCTTTTTAGTGTGTGGTTTTTTTTTTTTTTTTTTGGCTTTCATAGGAGTCTTTTTCTGAAGGAGCAGTAGACCATAATTATGTCTTTTTGGCTCCATGATGTGGTGAATAATGGATGTTGGTTGAAAGGAGACCATTTACAAACGTGGAATAAGTGAACGTAAATTTGGTGATCTGTCTAGAGTATTTGTAGTAAATAATTTTGGAAAACTCCTTGCTCATGTCTGATAGATAACCTCTCAAAGTATCCTTTTAACATTATTATGCTCATAGTGTATTTCAGAGCTCAGAAATGTGATCCGAAAAACTGGATTTCTATGTGTGAACAGCAGTGAGGGAAGAATGACAGGAGCGTGTGTTTTTTTCCTAGGTGAATCAGATGGACAAAACAGATCACTGTGGAATGCTTTGTGACTGCTATTTTGAAAATCTGGTAGTGTATTTTTAGCCTGTAAAACCTCTGTTCTGACACGTTTCCTCCTGGGAACACGCTGCAGCTGCTGGGAGAAGGGAAGCCCCAGCACAGCTTTCTCATGTAGCAGCAGGCCACACAGGCCAGTGAGGAAAGCCCTTTTGAATTCTAGCTGTGATAATTCCACAGTTGACATGGCCACTGACTCCAACTTTGCAAAGTTATTTTTTAACATAAAACAAAGGTGCCCTGGGGTCAGGCTGGCTGCTAAGAAGGTGCAAGCAGTGGAGGTTGAGGGAATAAAGATGTGAAAGCTGTGATCTAATAAAGGCAAGTTAGAGCCTCGCTCCTTTAGAGCAACGTGTTTATAATTCACAATTGGATGGAGCCAGAGGAATGACCCCATTGGGTTTCTTAATTTTGAAAGGAGAGACATAGTTCAGCCTTCCACAATTTGTGTAGAGTTGGGGGAGGCAGGGAAAGGGGTCTTCACAGGTCTTTTAGCCAGACCATTTGTTAGGAGTAGAGTTGGGATGTGTCTTATTGCTTTGATCATTTGTGAACTCCAAATGCTGCCAGATTAAAAATATCTTCCCCTTTCTTTTCTTTTCTTTTCCTTTATTTTGTGCTAGTGTACAGAAAGATTATTAAAATGGAATCAATTTTCTCTCCTCGCACTGGGGATACTAATGAAGATGTCTAAGTTATGTAGACTAAAATATAATTGACATTTACTATATACCAAACATTGTGTTGTGCGTGCTACCTTCATTGTCTAATTTAATCTCAGTGAAGGAGATGCAGCAATTATTTTAATTTTATTGATGCAAACACCGTGAGAGTTGTGTCTTTTGGTCTTATTCACCACTGCATCTATCCTAGAAAAGTGCCTGTGGTGTAGAGGGTGTCCAATTTATATTTGATGAATAGGGGGCCGGCAGGGTGGTGCAACAGTTAAGTTCACACGTTCTGCTTCGGCAGCTCATGGTTCGCCGGTTCGGATCCCAGGTGCAGACATGGCACCACGTGGCAAGCCATGCTGTGGTAGGCGTCCCACGTATAAAGTAGAGGAAGATGGGCACGGATGTTAGCTCAGGCCCAGTCTTCCTAAGAAAAAAGAGGAGGATTGGCAGATGTTAGCTCAGGGCTAATCTTCCTTGGAAAAAAAAAAAAAAGAGTATTTGATGAATAATTTATAAAATAAGTGATGAGATAACTCTGGGTAAGAGAGATGAAGTAAGTTTTCCTCCACTTCTTGTGATAATAGAATATCTTGTTGCAGACACCTTTCGACTGGATAAAATATTGACAAAACAATCTGTTGGATATTAAAAAACAGCGATCAAGTCAGCTCTTTCTCAGAGCAGTCATAAAGAGACAATCCTGAATTGAAAGGAGGGCTAGGGACACGAGCCCCCAAACTGATGCCTTCCTTTCCCTTAAGACAGATACCTTCCAAAGCAGGGGAGGAGAGCCTGACCAGCTGAGAAGAGCTTTCAGAAGTTTTACACAGCTCAGGTACCAATGTTGGAGCTCACTGCCCAGCAAGAAGCAAAGGTCCTCTAAATACCCTGAGGATGCTGAGGTCCTGAGACCTGATTCAAATCCCGGTTCTACCACTTTCTAGCTGGGCATGTCAGCCACACAATTTTTTTTGGTGGTTGTTAATAAATTTTTTTGAAGCATCATCAGTGGACACATTGATGAATTAACACAAAGTGACCATACCAAATTAACCATTATCCAGATCAAGAAATGAACCCCGGAAATCTTCATGCCCTCTTTTCCCCAGTACCTGCTATCCTGACCTCTAACAGCACAAACAAATATTGCCTGTTTTGTTTTTTTTTCAACATATACATATCTGGCTTTTTTCCCATCAGTTTTATGTCTGAAGGATTCATTTACATTGCTGCATGTGGCTGTATTTCATTCATCATCTGTTGCTGTGTATGATGCCATTTTATGGCTCAACATAAAGTCAATTTGGTAAATTTTCCACATGTACTTAAAAAGAATGTGTATGCTGCAAATGTTGGCCACAGTATTCTACATATGTCAATTAGGTCACACAATAGCTAATAGTATTCATACACAGTCGGTTAGTTTTGTTGTTCAACTGTTCTCTATCTTTACTGATTTTCATGTTTTTTTCTAGCAATTAGTGATAATTCTGTGCTAAAATCTCTCATTATGAGATAGAAGATCTTCAAAATCATTAAGTTTAATGTTTTAATGTTACAGATTGTAAACGAGGCCAAAAGAAGGAAATACATGGATCATAAATTGATTAATAAATCCCATGGGCCAGGCAATGATGTAGGCCCTTTATACACATGATTGCATTAAATCGTCACAAGAACCCTATGAGGTAGGTAAGTGCCAGGATATTTTACAAGTGAGAAGATTGAGTTCCAGTGAAGTTAAGTAATTTGCTCAGATCTCTCTGGAGGCTAAAATGTACCACATTATATCCTAAGGTTCAATATCTTGCCCATGGATTCAGAGAACCTTGAACTGATCATCACTCATTCCGCAGGCATTAGTTCAGGGTGTTTTTGTGCCACTCAGTGTTTCAGGAGCTCAGGAATTAAGATTAAAAGAAAAAAGGATGGCCATTTTTCCTGGGAAATTCACAGGTAAATGGGGAGATCGACATATAAATGAGCAGTCATAACACAGACCCCAAGGAAAGCTTCTCATGTCCTATAAATGAGTTTGGATTTTATCTGGAAGGCTTTGGGGAAACCTTAAAGAATTTTTGCCAGGTCTGGAGGCTAAGCATTAATTCTAGCAAAGGCTGGTGGTGGCCTGAACTGTGGTCTTGGCTGTGGGAACAGCCATCACGGTATAGACTCAAGAGGGATTTAGAAGGGAGCCCTGAGAGCAGGCAGAACAGGGCTTTTTCCTCCTTTACAGCCCATAGTCGCCGGTGTAGGCATGCCCTCTGGAGAGGCATTTCTCAGCACTGGGAGATCAGTGCAGATTAAAGCAACTTCAGGTAGTACCTTTGTAGAATTGCAATTATCTTAATTTCTCCAAGGGTCTTTCTCCTTGCTTGGGGTGGGAAGGGATCTTCTCTGACGTAGATCAGTTACCCAAGAGACCTTGGGAGAGCATCTAAGTGTAGAGAAAATTTGAGCATGAAGAATGGTGTTTGTAGGTGGGGGAATAAATCTCATCCCTCATTCCCACCAAAATTTCAGGTAGTTTGAGAAGCTTGCTTCATGCTCCAAATGTGGCTACGGATTCGTGTCTAGTCAACTCTAGGAGCTATGTAGATGCTCCTGTGTTACCGGGAACAGAGCATTTCTGAATAGAGCTCAAAGGCTCTTTCATCTTACCTGCAGTAAAACGGAGCTCCACATCCTTTCCGGCTTTGGAGTGAATGTCCTTTGGGAGCACTAGGCCTTTGCCTACCTAGCAACTCGCACACATTTCAGCTCTTTCCCAGAGATACTTTATTTTCTTGGTGTCCACCCAAAATCCAGTTTTCTAGTTGTCCTTTAAGGGTTGCCTCTTATTTTAAATTTTATTTTATTTTACCCCCCCAAAAAGGGACTTTTCTAAAGTATTCTGTGTTTCCTTTCTCTATTAAAAAGCATAACTGAAAATAGTGGATTTTTTCTATGATTTAAAATTATCACCATGATCATCAATGTTTGTACTCACTCTGATAGTACAATGCTCTTGCTGCTTTTGAAGTACTTGATGTTACACAAAATGCTCCTAGTCTATTACATTTAATATGGGTAGCTTTGTAGTTAAGTCTTAATAACAATAGTGAATCTCTGACTTCTAGACTGATGCCTCATTGAACCCAACAGAGGCGCATTGATATCCCCTCCTGAGTATGACATGGGCTTTGTGATATCTGTGGCCATATCATTTTTCCAGATGATTGCACTTGCTGAAATGTTGAAACCTATCTTAGTAAATTTGAGGTTAAACAGTAACAGAGAGTATCAGGCCCATTTCTGGAAGCTTTCTTTGTCTGGGCTTGCAGTGAATTCTGTTTTTGGTTAATCATCCCTCTATAAACACTCTTTCAGATTTTCCCTAATTTACACTTCACTCTTGGAATATTTGATATTCAGGGTACCAAAATTATAGGTCTCTTGGTGTAAGCTATGTATCAAGAACCTTAGAAATCCATAAGTGAACTTTACCTGCCCTCTTTCCTCTTTCTAACTCCCAAATGTTGTAAAAGAAGTAATCTGTTTTCAATGACTGAAGAATTGTTCCCTCAGTGGAGGAGGTATTTTACCTTCCAGAGTTTGACTTAGCTG
This sequence comes from Equus przewalskii, assembly GCF_037783145.1. Lineage (NCBI taxonomy): Eukaryota > Metazoa > Chordata > Mammalia > Perissodactyla > Equidae > Equus > Equus przewalskii. Next base: position 58,669,717 of record NC_091845.1, on the reverse strand, counting down.
ATCCACAGAATCTGCAACCTAATTTCCCTTTGGGCATGAAGGTGTTCTATGGTTCCAAGTAAGGAAAAGGACCAGGGAATGGCAAAGCTGATATGGTGAGCGAAGCCACTAAGCTAGGTGCCAAAGTCCAAGGAGCAAGAAGGCAAGGTATGTGTCAGGTAGGGGTGGGGAGAGTTGCCAGACATGAGGATCGTGGGGGCAGATGTAGGAGTCTGTAACCGGAAGAGAAAAAGCAACAGAGTTAGGAAACAAATGAAATAGAAGGGAGAGTTGAGGAAAGGGGGAGGGTACCCGGTGGCCCCTGTGTTGAACCCTATGCTGGTTCCCAGATTTCCCTTTAGTAGTAAAGGACTTATTCCCTCAGCTGCTGATAGTGCTGCCAATAGATATCCTTCAGCTGTTGGTCTTCCTTGGGGATGGGCGGCTGCCATTCAATGACTGACCAATGCAGGAGTGTAAAGGCTTGGTCCACTTGCCCCAGCTTAGAACAACTCTGAAGGATCCTCCCAGGTCCAGAGTTCCGCATGATGTTGACTGAGCCATTCATTGGGGCTGCATCACAGTCCAGCTTCTCCCTCTGTCCAAATCCTGCTTCCTTCCTTTTCCTTCTACAGGTATTGATCCCCAAAACATTCTGTAATAATCACCCTACATGCCAATCTTTGTCTCAGAGACTGCTTTCCAGGGAACCCAACCAGAGGCAATCACATATAACTCCTTTTGTGTTTGAGGCTTGCTTTTATGAGCAGTTTGCGATGAGATATGAGGATGATCAGACCAGTTCAAAGATTAAAGAGCAAAGTAGAAACTCAGGGTATAAGGGTCTTTCATGTCCTCAAACGGCCTACTATGCTGAACATGTACAAAAAGATTGTTGATATGGGAAAACTCAAATATGTGTGACACTAGGGACATGCAGATAAAGATCCTAACATTTCCTAGGTTAGATCACACCTAACCTCAGAAGAGACAAGAACTGGAGTTCTGAGAGGCAGCCAGTTGGATCTTCAAGATAAGGCGATGAACGGAAATTGGTTCAGAGAGTGAACTGAGGTCTATAATGAGGCGTCCACTAGAAGGAGACAGGCATAAACTGGCAAACAAATGGTCATTTGATGAATGGTTTGGGCTACTTCTGGATGCTCGAGTCCACTGGGGCAAGAACTGATACTTATAGGAGTCAAACCAGGAAAAATTCCATGTGTCCCCTGAAACCTGGGGATGGGTGAAAGATACCAATCAAAAAGAGTGAGGTCATTAGCACCCATGATTTCTAAAGGATGATGAGCTTCACCCGCAGCTTGATGCTGAAGATCCGACAGCTACAGCTGGCATCCTGACAACCCTGGGAAGAGCCCTGTCAGGCCACGACAGAGGCAGTGTCCTCATTCACTGCCCTTCCTCTCTGTGTGTACAAATCCCGGCTTTCCAACCTCAAAGGCTCACAGGTGGAACCTACCAGGTTATTTTGGCCCATAACTCTTTATAGCATTTACAACTATACATAAAAAAAAGTGCTTTATGAAATGGAATATAGTGGGATAGACAGACTTTATTTCTTTTCTTGGTTCTTTCAGAGCAGAATAAAGAGATCTGGACATTGAGCTTGGTATAGTACACTTGCAAATTACTCCTGGGTATTATGTGGTCAGGTCCTGGTCTTGTGCCTGTAATACAATTTTTTTTCTCCTTTAAATTCAGCTTATTTCCGTGGATACGTACACATATATTCATGATTAACTTAGAATAGGTCAAACGTCTAAAAGTGTTAGTGTTAAACAGTAGACTCAGCCTTTTTGGCACATGACAGATATCAAATATTAGGATGTTTTGCTAGCACAAAATTCAAAATGACACTAGCCAATAGGAATAATTGTAACAACCACATCTACAGTATAGCAGCATCTTGCAATATCTATAAAAATATCCGCACTAGTTATTTTGTTCTTCTCTAGCCTCAGGCTCTTGTTAAATAGAATTCCTCACTGCCCTGATGTCAGTCTCTTATACTTGGAAGATGCAGTCTCCATGTTCCAGGAGACACACAGTCTTCCAGCCTGACAGTCCCTGTGCCTCTGCCTCTTCCCGCAACATTATGACAATCAAGTATATTCCCAGAAGAAATAAAAATATTTTATTTGTGGGTCAAAAGAACAGTATGCTGCTGAAAAATCTAACTGAAATATTAAACAGTGCTTTTGTTGACCATGTTTAATTCTGCAGGAAAATCTACAACTGTATGAATTCTTATTCTTAACTGCTCTCTCTCTCATCCTCCCCCTGTCCTAATTAGTAATATCTTGTTCATTTCCACAGATGAAAGAAAGGGAATGAAGGAAGAGATGAGTTCTTGAGATGTCTGTTTGTAAAAAACCAAAACCTTTATGCACTTAATAGATTGTAATCTAGTAATGTGTATATAACATTTTGAAATCCCCCGCAAAATGCAGTATACACATGATCAGCCCCTTGTTTTTTGTTTCTTCACTGAATATTATTTCCCGGAGCAAGATTCATTTTAATACATGTAGCATTATGTTTTAAAACAATTTCATGCTATGACATTTTACAGAGTTATCATGATTTAATCAGCCTCAAAATGGTGAGCATCCAGGTTGTTTCCACACTTTTGCCACTGTAAACAATGCTGCAAGGAATGTTTGTATGTTAATTTACAGTATACAGGCCACCCATAAATATAACATCTGAGTTTCCCCAAGTCTTGTAAAATTCTCCTGTCTCTGTAACAGAACTTCATAAGTAAGTGAGGAGAAACCAAGATGGTAGACTCCCGTCCCAGCCACTGTAACTTCCATCCCCAGGTTTATTTTTACCAATGTATCACTAGTTGATATTTCCCTTAACACACCATGATGGTTCACAGCTCCCTGCTTGCTGCATTGAGCACCTAACAAATTTCTACTTATCTTTTAAAACCTATTCACAAATCACCACCCCTATGCAAGCATCTTCCCTCTCCTAGAATTAATCACCTCCTTATTTGCAGTGTTCTCAACCTTATTTGCAGTGTTCTCTATTGCTGCCCAAATAGCACTGTATTACTTCTGTGTGTACGTGTTTGTTTTCTCTTTTGGACTCTGAGTTCATGGTGGGTTGGGACTGGTACTTATTTGTTTTTCTGTCTTTAAATGCTAAGTAAACTGTCTCTGACACATAGATGCTCAACTATGTTTGCTAAATGGCATGGGAAAAAATTCTAAGTAAATTTGGCTGTATTTAAAAGAGAAAAAGATTTGGGATCTGGAGTCAGTTGTTAGTCTTAGATCTTTAGGAAACAGTAGAGAGCTTCTGTGGTAGAAAAGGCCCGTTGGAGAGATGGTGATATCAGCTTTTCTTCCTGCCTATTCTGTGTGAGTTTTTAGCATTTTGTTTTCTCTGACATTCTTCAGCTTGTTGGCGTTACAACTTTGGATGTTTTGTTAAGCTATTCAGAAATTTTCAAGGAGACAACATTGGTAGAAGCGACAGTATTGACATCAAAGTAAAAAAATCTTAAGCAAGAAAGAAAGGGGATTAAAAAAGGCTTAAGAGACCTAAAAATATTGATGCGTGATGAGGTTCGAAAAGAAACATGTCTATATGAGATTGTCCAGGGGAAATCCTTGCTCCAAGTATGCTGATCTACCATTAATTCAATTAGGAGCAAGGATGAATGATTTCTGTTCTCAAAGACTCATGTTCAGTTTTTAGTATAATTGTCCTCTAAACTTCCAATATTCTCAAATAATATTCTGAATTGACTGATATTTTGAAACCATGATAATAGGAAAATAAAACCTCAACTTAAAAAAATTACTTTAAAATACCATGCTTGATTTTTAAAAATAGTTTCTACACAAAGAATCAACTTCAGGGGGCCAGCCCCATGGCTGAGTGGTTAAGTTCACGCACTCCGCTATGGTGGCCCAGGGTTTCGCCGGTTTGGATCCTGGGCTAGGACGTGACACCACTCATCAGGCCACGTTGAGGAGGCATCCCACAAGCCACAACTAGAAGGACCCACACCTAAGATACGCAACTGTGTGCTGGGGGGATTTGGGGAGGGGAAAAAAAAGATTGGCAACAGTTGTTAGCTCAGGTGCCAATCTTAAAAAAAAAAGAATCAACTTCAAATTAAGTAGCTTTTCTGGTAACTAAATAGAAATTTCTCTCAAATAGAAGTATTTTAAAGCCAAGTTTGTAGTTATTGCTATAGCGAGAAGCAAAAACTTGCAAACCAATATGTCAAGGAATGTCTCAATGTTTTAGATTTATAATCAGGATGGAAAGATTCTTTTCCATTTAGTACGGGCCCAGGACTCTCTCAATATCCATTTTAAGGTTATTCAAAGCCCCTTTTTAAAGACAATTTACCATGGTGTTATTGTTTTTGAATTTTCGCACATGATACAAAATTTAAAAAGTACAAGAGTAGACAGTGAAAGTAAAGTTTCATCACTTCCTGTTTTTTAAGGAGCTCATCACTATTCCCCTGAAAGTATAGAACATATCTTTAATGTTTTTTATTATATATTACTATGTTTACTTATACTTCATGAATAATAGCATACTATATGCACACTGTCCTGCTTTCACTTTTTAGCACTAGCAATTGCAGATCTTTTCCCAATAGTTCAAATAGAGATGTATATTTTTACAACTGCATTAGATCCACTCACTGGTTATATCGCAATTTATCTTAGTCTTCTATTGATGGACTTTTCGATTGTTTGCCATCCTTTGCTTGTAGTGAATATAATGTAAATTCATCACTTGTCATTGGTGGGAGTAGAAATGTAGTTATGAGTCAAGGAACATGTAATTTTAAATTTTAATTTAATTTAAATTTTTAATTTTGATAGATAAGTTTAAATTTTGATAGCTAATTTGATAGATAAATTAATTTTAAATTTTGATAGATAAAGCCAACTTGTTCCCAATAGAGGATATACCAAAGTACTATTCCTTCCATCCGTAAATAAGGATGTCTATTTCCATATCATTATCATCTGGGTATGTTCTAAACTTTTTAATCTTAGTAAACTTGAGTTGTAAAAGTTGTATCTCATTATAATTTTAATTTGCATTGGCTCTTTATAAAGAAATAAAGCAGTTTCATCCAAATGGAGCCATTTGTGTTTCTTTTTCATATTATTCATTATGCATTAAAAAAACGCCACCAATTTATTGAAGTATAGCTTACATACAAAAAAAATTCTCCACATTGTAAATGTGTAATTGAATTCATTGATTTTTTTTTTAGTAAATTTACAGTTGGGCAAACATCACCACAATCTGGGTTTAAGAACATTTCCAGTATTCTCAAATGTCTTCTCCTGCCTGTCTGCATATAAACTTCTATCCCACATCTGCAATAGGAAGTCATTTTTCTGGATATTTCACATAAATGTAATCAGATAATATGCAGTCTTTTGGATCATGCCTCTTCCACTTATTATAATGTTTTGAAGTTCATCCATGCTGTAGCATGTATCAATACTTCATTCCTTTTTACTGTTGAATAGTATTCCATTGTATGGATGTACCACTTTTATTTTTTCATTCACCATTTGGTGGACATTTGGATGGTTCCCAGTTTTAGGCTGTTATAGTAAACTACTCTGAACATTCACTTACAAATAGTTGTGTGGACATATGTTTTCATTTCTCTTGGATGGGTTCCAGGAAGTGTAATTGATATGTCATATGGTAAGTATGTTTAACTTCATGAGAAACTGCCAAAAAGTTTTGCAAAGTGGCTGTATCATTTTACCTTCCCATTGGCAATAAATCAGGATTTCAGTTTCTTCACGTCTTTGTCTACACTTTGGATTATCTTTCTTTATGATTACAGCCATACTGGTGGATGTGTGGTAGTATCTCACTGTGGTTTTAATTTGTATTTTCCTAATGACTAATGAAGCTACACATATTTTCATGCATGTATTGGAAGTTTGTTTATTTTTTGTGTAACATCTATTCAAATATTTTGTCTATTGTTTCTAGCAAATTGTCCATTTCATCTCACTTGTCTTATTTTTTGGCATAGTTGTTTATAAATGACGTTATAATCTTTTAAATTTCTGTAGCATCAGTGGTAATGTCCCTTCTTTCATTCCTGAATTTGGTAACTTGTGTTTTAACTTATTTTCCTTTGGTTAGTTCCGTTAAAAGTTTGCCAATTTTGTTGATATTTTGAAAGAGCAAACTTTTAGTTTCATGGCTTTTTTCCTATTGTTTTCTATTTCATTGACTTCTGCTCTAAGTTTTATTATTTCCTTTCTTCTGCTTGCTTTGAGTTTAGTTTGCTCTTCTTTTACTACTCTAAAGTAGAAGCATAGGTTGTTGATTTGAGATTTTTCTTCTTTTTTGATACATGCCTTTAAAGTTATAAATATCTCTTTAAGCATTACTTTAGCTGCATGCCATAAATTTTGGTATGTTGTGTTTTTGTTTTCATTCAATGCAAAACAATTCCTAATTTACTTGTGATTTCTTCTATGACCTGAATTTGGTAGCCTTTTTCCTATCTTTCTCCTTTTTTTTTTTAATCAGTTAGTCTAATTAAGATTTGTCAATTTTGTTGATCTTTTCAAAGAACTAATTTTTAGTTTCATTGATTTAAAAAAAAAATTTAGAAGTGTGTTGTTTAATTTCCAAGTATTAAAGGATTTCCCAGATTTCTTTCTGTTGTTGATTTCCAAATTAATTCTATTATAGCTGAAAATATTCTTTACTTGGTTTTGATATTTTAAAAATTTATCGAGATTTGTTTTATGTTCTATCATATGGTCTCATCCTGGAAAATGTTCCATCTGTTCTTGAAAGGACTGTGCATTCTGCATTTGTTGAGTGGAGAGTCTACATAAGTCAGTTAATTTGAGTTGGTTGATAGTGTTGTTCTAGCCCTCTGTATCCTTACAGATTTTTAATAAAGTAGCTCTATCAATTATTGAATCTTGGGTATTGAAGTCTCCGACTACCACTGTTGAATTGCCTATTTCCTTTTTCCTCTGTTCTTTTATTGCCTTCTTTTGTGTTAAAAAAATCTTTTAGTGTACCATTTTAATTCCTCTGTTGATTTTTTAAATTATTTTTTTGGTTATTCTCTCGATGGTTTCTCTAGGAATTATAAAATGCATCTTAATTTATCACAATTTCCTCTAAGTTAATACTAAGTTAATTTTGGTAAAATACAGAAACTTTGCTCTAATACAGCTCTATTCTTTCCTCCTTCTTTGTGCTATTATTGTTACATATATTACATCCATTGTTATCAATATTACAATAGTGTTATAATTATTGCTCTATACAATCTTCTGTCTTTTAAAGAAGTTACGGGAAGAAAAGTGAAAAAATATGCTTTTAAACTGTTTTACATTTAGAAATTCCGGATCTTCATTTCTTCTTGTAGATTTGTGTTACCGTCTTGTGTCATTACATTTCAGGCTAAAGGATTTCCCTTTAGGCTTTTCAAGCTTCTTTTTCTGTCTTCCCAAGAACTCCAAATTGCTGAGTAAGCTCATCAAGAACCTCTCACCAAAGATAAAGTGACTTGGCCAAGAAGAGAGGCCAGCTCTCAGCCTTGAAATCAAGGTCTTACCTTATGTTTAGGGGGATCTTGGTTATAACCAGATGGGAGAAAGTTTAACTCAAATACAAAGTAGGGCCCTGACCAACAACCTATATTCTGTGTTTGGAATGCTAAATTCAACGTGAATCTTGTCACACTCAAAATGGAGGCATTCTTGCTTGTATAACTTGTTTCAAGAAAATAAATAATTCTTTATGATTGATGACAATTTTGCCCCATTAGATAAATATGAGCATACAGCCCATGGCTTACCAGCCCAATTTATACTGTAGGTCAGAATCTCAAACCCATGGCTAAATTTCCTAAGAATGTTGTCAAAGTATTTGATTTAGACACCTAAGAAACCAAAACTGTTTGGAAAAGCACATTTTGAAAATTATGTCTCTGTGAAGGTTTGAACTAAGTTATGTATGAACCGAGAGGAGACAACAAATTCAACAGAGAAAAATGAAAACAAAATTTAACAGTGTGCTGCCTCATTTGTTCATTGTTTATAATAAACAAAACTAAAGATAAAAGAGGAGAGGACAATTGTCTTGCCAAAACACAAAATGAATTTCCCTATAAGGCTTTACTCTTAAAAAGAAGCATTCTAAATTGTGGCTCCACTAATATGCAAAATTATCCAAGAATACCTTTCTTGGTACCCACATTCTTTGAGAACCGATTCTATTATTAATCGTTTTATCTATCATCATTACTGTTACCAAGGCATACAAAGGGTTTGTTTTTAAGTTTCAGGAGTTCTATTTTAAATCTTTTGCACTACATTTTTCTTGGTGACACTTTCTTATTTCTCTGAAATTTATATTCCTCTCTTTTATTTTCTGAGAAATGTCATGAAGTATTTTATTTCTGCTAACTTTCCCCTGATGTTGGAAAGCTGTAAAGATTTGTGAAGCTGAAATGAATTCCTTCTTAATCATTTTAGACATTTCTATAATAACACATACATGTAATTTCTCAGCTCTCTTGATTCATTGTACTTTAGAAATATTCCTTTAAGGTTAGTGGATGTTAGTCTCATTTTGTGGTAGGAGAATAGAGTACAGAGGAGTTTGACAGCTATTTTAAGACAATGGGAAAATTTTGTGTACGTGTGGGGTGAGCTTAATGAAGGTTTTTCATGCATTCTGCTGTTGCATGAGGAGGCAGGTCTACCAAAAATGGTGGATCGTGGGTTGACAACTTTTACTACTTGTGGAAGAGGCTTCAGGAGCCATGCAGTTGGGCAGATAGTTGCTGAGGGCAGAATAACTTCTCTTTTCCTAGTGACTCTGTTGGATCTTGCACTAAGAGTTTGTGCCCAGAGAATCAGCAAGTATATAAACTGGTTTCTCTCCCCATCTCAGTGATCCATTCTGTCTTGTGGTACAAAAATGTTAACAGAAATTAACAACCTACAGAACAGCTCATTTTATTAGCGTGCTACTTGAAATAGGCTATTTAGAATCCTGACCCCATGGCCCCACCAAATTTACATCATTAAACAAAAGACACATTTAGCAGAGGAAATATAGTTGAGTGCACATTAAAGTTGAGGACTTAATAGATATTAATTTGTAGCCTGTTAATTTTTGCTAAGGCTGATATAGGAGGAATGGCATGGGTTGGCTTCCTATCTAGGAAAATGTCAGACTATCGATGACTTTTCCTAAAAATGAAAGATATTTATTCGTCCAACAAGTACTTATTGAGCTTCCATTATGTGTATCAAGGACCATGTTAGATGCTGCATCTGCAATAATAAGCTAAATAGACAAGATCTATTTTCTCATAAAGCTTTCAGACTTATGGGGGGGATAAATCATAAAATAATTACACAAATAAGTTTTCGTATAATGTAGACATGGAAAGTTGTTTAAAGGTGTAAAACCAGGACCACAGTCTAGAGGCTAACAGAAGACTTCACTGACACCAATGAGGGGTTTGTGGTAGAAGCAAGTGGTTTAGGAAGACAGAAGAGTGTGTGCACAGGCCTCACAACAGAAGTGAGCATCCCTTGTCCCAGGAACCCCCCAAAAGACTTAAGATGGCAAAGCAGGAAATGCAAGGGGCAGACATGTAAGATATGAAACTACAAAGGTAGGCAGGGGCCAGATCATAAGGGTATAAAAACATGTAATGGAGGTTGGTCTTTAGCAGAACTCTCAGCCTTACAATTCAGAAAAGTAGTTTCAATTTTGAATCACCAGTTAGGTAGGCAAATTTTTAGCTCAGGAGTTTTCCGATAGCTGAGACTCCCTCTTTTGAAGGACTAATGAAATTAGTGATTTGTGCTTTGTTATATAAGATGAAAAAAATACCCCTAATATCCACAGCAGGAATTAAAAAAAGAGCGATTTTTCCTTTCAGTGTTGTGATATATTATTCATTTCTGGGTGCAAAGCTAATTATTTGTCAAATTAAAGCCTATTATTATCAGTGATATTATTACCATCGGAAATAATCTATCACCTTGGTTTGCAGGGCTCTGGTGTAACACCAGGGAATTCAATTTTTAAGATTCAAAGGCCTTATAACAAAAATAGTTTGGTAGGTTTAAACATTAGCTTTAAAAATAGAAATATAAACGAACAAATAAAGTATTTGTCTTATGTTCTTTCCTGCTGTTGCCATTAGCCAGCATTAATTGTAGAAACATCTGAACACATATATTCTAGTAGGCATGGCTTGATGATGTCATCTTTGTATCCATTTAAGAAGCGAAAAATCAGGTAAATGAACCACTTGTTTGTAAATGGGGCAAAAGCTAAGGCAACTTCTGTGGGAGTCTTCTGCCCATCAGTTGCCTGGATAAGGAAGCTAGGTTAAGGGTTCTTTTTATTTTCTTTTAATTTTTTTAAAATGATTCAATGGAAATAGCAGACAAACTTAAATGTGACTCATAATACTGCATCATTACATAGAAATTTGCACTGATAGTCTTTGATAAGTTTGTTTTATCTTCAATGTTAAGGCAAAATTTATCCTTCTTTTCTCTCATTAAGAAAGTTCAGGAGAAAGTCCTTCTCCCGCACCCTCACGCCCAGGGCCACAGTTGGAAGAATGACTTCATAGATGAGAGTATGTGAAATATGGAATCTCACAGCCTTTTCAGGAAGCTGTTGCCGATTGCAAGGCCCTCTGTTTAGTTTAGATGGGAGGATGAACCAAGTGTTGCATGAACACCCCTCTTTGAAGTGACTGGGCAGGATGTACTGTGTCCCACTGGATTTGGTTCTGACACTTTGAAGACTTTTGTGCATTTCTGGGGTGGTGTTTTCATGTGTCCCTTTTGTGGGTCACATATCTCCTCCAAGGGACACTTGGGGCACTGGTTGAATGGTGATGTCTGACAACAGGCCCATGATGTATCTGGTTGAGCTCATTTGAGGTGAGGTCTCACTCTTGAATTCACCCTCCCTTCCCACCCACCTTGCCCTTCCAATCCCAACACATATGTTTTCTTAGTGTTTAGTAACTGAGGGGCCTCGTTTTCTGTTTTCAGATCCTATGTACTATGATCATGTATTTAGTGCATCCCACAAAAAACACTGTGCACTCACTTCATAAAAAAAAAAATTATTGGGGCTGGCCTGGTGGCGCAGTGGTTAAGTTCGCACATTCCACTTTGGCTGCCTGAGGTTAGCCAGTTCAGATCCAGGTCTGGACCTACGAACTACTTGTCAAGCCATGTGGTGGCAAGTGTCCCATATAAAACAGAGGAAGATGGGCACGGATGTTAGCTCAGGGCCAGGCCTCCTCAGCAAAAACAGGAGAATTGGTGGCAGATGTTAGCTCAGGGCTAATCTTCCTCAAAAAAAAATAGTTATTGAGAAAATATGATGTGCCGTGCACTCTGATAATATTTTAAAGCATTCTCATTTAATGCTCTCAAGAACCCCAGAAGGCCATATTATTATGCCTATGTTACATATAAGGAAGCTGCGACAAGAGAAATGAAATAACTTGCCAATTACTAGGAAGTAGGAGAACCTAGATTTGAACCCAGGCAGACCAAGTTCAGATCTTAAATCCTTAACCACTTGACAATACTGCCACATTGAGCAAACTCTACAATATCAACAATTAATACTTACTGAGAGTATTTGGTTGTTTGTGCCCTCAAGTTGATGCTGACTCACAGCAGCCCTGTGTACAGCGGAGCAGAACCCTGCCCGATCTTTATGTGCCATCCTCTCACTTCCTGCCCTATATCAGACAATGCTCCACAGCTATTCATAAGGTTTTCGTGTCCAATTTTTTCAGCAGTGAGTGGCCTGGTCTTTCTTCTTGGTCTGTCCTAGTCTGGAAGTACCACTGAAACCTGTCTACCATGGTGACCCTGCTGGTATGTGGCATAGCTTTCAGCATCATAGCAACATGCACCCACTACAATGTGACAACCATTAGATAGGTGGTGCGTTTTCCTGACCGAGAAATGAAGCCAGGCCATGGTGATGAGAGCACTGAGTCTTAACTGCTACACCACCAGGGCTGGCTACTGAGCATCTTAGCTTCCTCTTAATGGGAAAATAGACTCATATAGCACAAAATCTCCCGGGAACTCACATGTGGACCTCTTCTGGGAGGCCCAGGAGAAGGAAGGCTGGTACAATAAAAGGGAACCCCTATTTCCAGTATGTTTTTCATGAGGTAAGAAAGGTGCAGAGGAGAGAAGTGTTATAGAAGGCCACTGAAAGGAGTTGTGAGATGCACACCGAATGCTGGCTTTATTTTTCCTTCTTCCAATGCTGAGATGTGGTACTTAAGCAAACTGGGAAGAAAAAGATGGTTCTGGGTTTCAGAGTGAATAGAGTTAACGTGGAATCATTATGATGAAGAATCCGTGTGGAATGGGAGGAAAGAGGAGGCCTTGGGTCTGGTCTCCATTCTGCCACTCACCAGTGCAATCTTGAGCAGTTCAAGACTTGCCTCTGTTGTTGTATGTTAGGTTGGGATAAGAACAACTAAACGAAAAGAAGCTCAGATCTGTAGCCTAGATCTTGAGACCCTTTTAAGCGTATAAATGAAATCTATGAAATTTAACGGCAGAAAAGACAGCCATTTGAACCCATTTCTGGGTTAAGAAGTGACTAAAGACCAAACCTGATGAATAAAATGTAAAGAGAAAGGACGTGTTCCTTTCATCCAGTTCTATATAATTCCTTTTCGGTAGGCAGGTACAATGAAAATGAACTTAGTTTACAAAATAGCATCAATCATTTTGGAAGAAGTTGGGTGCAGGAACTTTGCCTGACAGGGAGAGTTACTGGGGACTGGTTGCAGCTCATGAAGAAAAAAACTGTGATTGTCACTGGTGATATGCCTGCTTGCCTGCTCTGAACATTCCTCCTGTTATCTCCCAAAAGCACTCATCTGTGATTTCAAATGTCATTAAAATTTCCATGGTAAATTAGCTTCCAATTATTGTTGGTCTGTCTGAGGCCACAGCATGTCTGCTCAAATAGGACTGCCAGTACCCATTGACGAGACAAGATGCAGACAAGCCTTTGAAAGAAGTGTGGTTATCTTTGCCTTTCTTAAAAGAAAAACACAAAGATGGCAGAGACCGAACGTGTTTACACGACTGTTCATGGCATGTGCCCCAGAGAGCACTGTTAGGTGATGTTCATGATTGCATCGAGCATTTCTGGGCTCGAGACTCCCAGTGGTGAAGCCATCTTTTGATCTGGTTGCTGTTTAGAGCCCATGCTGTTTTGTGAAGAATAAGGCAGGCGATATCTAGGGCCACTGTCCTAGTCAATTTCCTCTGGTTTCTTCAAAGTCACTGAATACAACTTTATGCCTCCAGGAAAAAGAATCATCAATGAATTTAAGCTTGATTCATGGGTAACAGCAAGAAAATCTCACCACCCTTTCCTGTGACAGCTGTATTGATCTGCATCACTTCACTCAGGTTTCCCAGCAAGTTGCAGAACATTTAGAGAGCCAAGCTATAGGAAACTTGCTTCCATCACTGCTCCTTGCTTTATTTATTCAGATAGTCTGAGGTTGCCCCATGTTGGGCTGACCCAGATTTTGCATTTCATCACAATTTTATGTGTTCCAGAAAATGAGTGAATATAAATACATCATTGACAATGAGGCATATTGTCATAAGCAAGAAGAATGAAAGAAAGAATAGAAGGAAGGAAAGTAGGAGGGAAGGAAGAAAGAAAGGATAAAAGAAGCACTTCATCAATATACAATAGAAGTAAGTGAGCATGTTGCTATTATTTTAAAAGATTTATAAACCTATCCTAACATGTTTACTGTCAATGTTTTTTAAGGCTTTGATTTGAAACTTTTCGCAAAATCTTATACTATAATTCAATAATTATATTCAGGATTAAAAGTGGAATTTGTCCTTTTACCACATACTGGAAAACAAACATCAGTATGTATGCTTTTGAAATATACACTTAATATATTTAGAATTTGTGATGAATTAGACAGGGACTGGTCTGAAATTTTGCTCTCTGTCAAGGGATAAACAGATTCCTCTTTCTGTATATAAGCTCTTGAATATTACTTTTTCAACTGGTCCAGAATTACTGACAATATCCTGAGGAAATGGATGTGTGTCTGTAGTGAATGATCCATATGTCAGCATCCTGGCTGATGAGGTGCTGAAATGACATGGGAAAAACAAGGTGAGATCAAGAAGAGAAGGGAGTAGAAATGAGTCCACTGTTAGGAAGCTGTAGACATAAGAAAGCAGTGGAAACCTCAGTCCTGTAGGGATCATTTAGAATTGTAGCATTATGGAACCTGGAGAGGGGAGAGAGAAAAACTCACACATCTGAGCATTTACTACAGTCATGCTGCTTTGTGTATATCTTTTCCTTGAATTTTATCTGACCATGACAGGTAATTTTTTTTTTCCTGAGGAAGATTTGCCCTGAGCTAACATCTGTGCCCATCTTCCTCTGTTTTGTTTGTGGGCCACTGCCACAGCACACCGGCTGATGAGTGGTGTAGGTCCAGGTCCATGCCCAGGACTGCACCGAGCCACCAAAGTGGAGCACATTGATCTTAACTGCTAGGCCGTGGGGCCGGCCCCTGGTAATATTTTTGTCAAATCTCATTTCATAGGACAGGAAATAAGCTCTGCAAGATTACTTAACTTTCCAAGAGATGCATCATTTAGGAAAGGAAAGAGGTAGGATTTGAACTCAGGTCTATCTGACTTCAACTCTTTGCTCTTGTGCAAAGAGTATTTTCCAAAGACAGCCTCAACATTATCTCCCATCCCACAAGCTCTTCTAAAATGTGACCTTGCCACTCTCCCAGTCAAGAGGTGGTACCTAATTCCCCTCCCCTAGAATCTGGGCTGGCCTAAGACTCACTTATAACCAATAGAATATGGTGGAAATAACACTGAATGACTTCCAAGGCTAGATCAGAAAAGGCCCAAAGGCCATGCAACTTCTGCCAGGTTCTCTTGGGATGCATGCTCTGAGGAAATCCAGCTGTTATACAGAAGTCTGACTACACTGAGACTGTCATGTTGGAAAGGCCATGTTAGAAGCTCTGGTCAACAGTCCTAGTCGAGCCTAGCCTTCCAGCCATCCCTGCCAAGGCACACAGTCATGTATGTGAAGCCATCTTGGATTCTCCAGACCAGCACAGCCACCCACTGAGTACCACTGAGTGACCCCAGTCAATACCAGGAGGAGCAGAATTGCCTATCCAAGCTCTGCCCACGTTCCTGACCCATAGAATGATGGAGTATAATAAATTTGGGGTATTTTGTTACATAGCAGTAGTAATGGGCATAACTTATGACCATGTGGTTGCTCTTTGCCCTAAAGCAAGACAAATAGAGAAACAGGAAGGATCTCCACCTTAGTGCCTGGATTCGTACCTTAGTGACTTAGTGACTGGAACCTTGACAGCCTCATCTGAGGCTAATTAGACTCTGATTGAAACTGATAAAAAGACAGAGTTTTCAGGAGGCTAGGTAGAGAAGGACTTGGGCCGAGTAGAATTCGGTGGGAAAATCTAAACTAAAAGGCAACTACAAATAAGATGTTGCATCTTTGCAATAGATTTGCAAGATTTGTCTCCATTCCTTCTTCCCTCCATAATCTCTCCCAGTTCAAAACTTACACAATTATCTAAAATCAGCTCAATAATTTCCCCCTTTACTTAAAAATACTCTGCTCACTCACCCATGTCTACAGAATACAGTCTAAATTTCTCTCCTTGTCAGATCAGACTGTTCAGTTCAGCATAAAGGCTGAGTAAGCGGTTTGGAGTCAGAAAGACTTGGGGATGATTAAATTTCTAAGCAGAAAATCTTGTTTTCTATCAATGTTTTTGTGTGGTCTATTTCTGGATATGCAGCATTTAATATGACCAAGATAATGTTTTCCGGAATAATGTGATTTTTCTATGAAAGGCTTCCTTGGAGACAGATAACTGACGTTGATGCTTCATAAATTTTCTTGAATTTCTCCATAAATTTAACTATTGGTCACCCTTTCCATATATGATTTAGAGCCTATCTGAGATCCCAAATAGTTATTTATAGCATTTGCTCAACCAAAAAAAGGTATCAGGGAGGTGTCTATATGTTAAAATTGCTAGAGGAAGTGCCCTAGATGATTCAGGGTTGTAGGGCCTGGGCCTTGCTTGCTGAGCAGAAACCCCCAGGCCCGTTGCAACTATGTGTCCTTCTGGCTCCCTGTTGGGCAGGCAGACCAGCTACTGGGATTTGTAACAATGTGGGCCTGGCCAGCCCAGATCCTTCCTTATCCCACAAGAAGAATGTCACGTCTTACGGGGACGCAGAGCCCCTCCATGTGAGCTACTGTTCTGGGAACACTGGT
Source organism: Equus przewalskii (assembly GCF_037783145.1). Classification (NCBI taxonomy): domain Eukaryota; kingdom Metazoa; phylum Chordata; class Mammalia; order Perissodactyla; family Equidae; genus Equus; species Equus przewalskii. The sequence goes on along the minus strand of NC_091845.1, from coordinate 58,653,304 downwards.
ACCAAGGACACCCCTTGGCAAGCATGCAGCCTTTGTTCCTCTGCCTACTTAAGCAAGCTTCTCTTGGGGGCAGTTGTGGGCGTACACATACTTTTGTCCTTCTGGCTGCCACTGGACATGTTCTTGTAAGTAGGACCCAATAAACCTATATGGGTCGTTCGCAGTCTCTGGGTTGTTTCTTCGGTCTTTCGGCACAATATCCTGCCATTCTAGCCCAGCTGGACCTGTGGAGGAACAAGGGTTATCTTCCTCTTCCAAGTTCATGGAAAAGTGCATTACCCAAAGTACCTGAGAAAGTCCTCAGGCCTACAAATGCTGTGACATAGGTAAGGGTGACAAATTTTCTCCCCAAAATTATTATTATAGATTTATGATTAGTAAAGTTTTAAAAGGCAGTTGTAGGGTTTGTCAGGGACCCCCTCATCTTTAACTGTAGCAGAAAAGTCCATTTGTATCCTGCTGTGTTTGGTAAGTGACGTTGTTGTGGGAAAAGTGGTGGCTACTTCTAATAGTACTTTGTGCTAATAGTACTTTGTGACTAAGCTCAATGGCAATATCATAAGGTGAAGCATTAGGGGCAAGAAATTGTGGGTTTTTCAGATGCTCGGGCCAGAATGCTCAGCCTTGGAGGTGGTTTGAAATACATGCTCAGGGTTAACTCCACAGATCTTCTGAAGGGGCCCCATCAGAGAATGTGAACCCAAGAAAATTTGTCTGGACTCTTGCCTTGTTATTCACCTCACTCCTCCCTCAAACCCCGTCATCTACAATTTTGGATTAGCTTTTAGTACCTAATTTGTTATTTTCAACCACACTTGAACTTGGCATCTTCTTTTAATTGACTTATAGGTGACATTGGCCCATATTCTACTTTTCTCCACCATCTGCCAGGTTCTGAGAGGACAGCATATCATGACATTTGGAGCTTTGTCTTTGGATTAGACCAGTTGGGTTTGAAGTCAGCCTTGGCTTTTGTTTTATTGTCTCTGGCAAATTATTTACCCTTTCCAAGCATCATTTTATAGCACTTGAAAAGTGATTTTAATAAATGTACTTGCACAGGGGTTGTTATGAGAGTTAAAGATAGACACTGTTTGTAAAGTACTAAAAACACCCTTTATCATTGCTGTTGTTAAGTATATAATATTGGCCCATCCTCTATTTTCAATTTTGTCATTCTAACTCTGCCTTACCAACTTCAAGAGTTCCCAATCCTTTCCCCTGCTAATTGCCCAGGTTGGAATAGGTTTAATAATAATGCATTAATGCAAACATACTATTCAATATTTGCTAGACTCTTGTAAGGATCTATGGAACAACTCTCTCATTAAAAAAATGGGTAGTAGGAAATAAAAACCCTAGGAGAACTAAAGTAGTTTAAAAATATTTGCAGTGGTTTCATCATACATTGAAGATGGATTGCAGGAACTGCTATTCTGTTTGTTTCTTGAGGGCAAGGGTCATGTCTGTCTTGCTCGTTGCAGTACCCTTATCACCTCATACAGTGTCCTGCACATAGAATGCCCTCTGCAAATGTTTACAGAGTGAAGGAACAAATTGCACATAGTTGGAAGGACTGTCCCAATACCAGCGGTATTGTCTAAGAAAATGGCTCTGTAAGGTCCAATTCATTTCCCCTCCTTTCCTTCCTCTGTCTCTTTTTCTTTGTTCTTTCTGAGATAGCTGAAAATAGTGTGGAATGTTCAAGTCTTCCCTTCAGTTCACTCTCTGCTGCTCCCACACTCAAGATATCATCAAAACACAGTATCAGTCTTGGGATTCTTTTTAAAAAAGATCATGAACCATTGGAATATTTCAGGGTAATAGAAATTTCAAACTGAAGATTTGAGTCTTGGTAATGAGGTGTAACGTTTTTCAAGTAGCAAAAAGTTTGCAAACATATTTCCCTTGACATGAAGAAGAATAATGTGGCAATGGTTTGGAGATGGTGGAAACGGGTGGAGAACAACAAATGTAGTCCATTAGAATTATGCCAATAGGCAAAGGACCTATAGGAAAATAATGCAGACAACATTTTTGCTGACTATTTTTATAACAAAATAAGACATCCCTTCTGTCTTGCACAGGATGTATTCTTGTGAACTCTGTTGCAAATATCCCAGTACCTGGGTCATCTTGCCCTGGATATTTTGGGTAAGATACTCCTTCACCATCCCAGGAATACTCAAGATCATGGAGTGCCTTATGAAGTAAGTGCTTTGACTCCTTAATTATGTTATTTTAAAAAAATACAGTTTTTCAAGGTGACCTTGATTCTTGTATAACTTCAGTCTACATCCCAGAATCAGCATATAGATCATGGATCTTGGCATTCTAGTCTCAGCACAACTGCGGTTATGGTGGGGTGTTCATTTTCCATATCTCAGTGACTATTGACCAGTGCTGTCTACTTTTGTGTCATCGTATTTATCCGTCCACCGCAGGTCATACTATTGCCCTAAGTATCACGGATGACTCCTTCCTCAGTAGCACAGATTAGGTGACACAGTCATCCTGCTAAATTCTTCTCTTGGGCCATCACAACTGTCAATGCCATTAAAGACTCTGCCATCAACTGGACATGTGGGGATCCCACAGTATATTATCCAATAAATCCGAGACTTGGTGTGCTGAGTGAGCTAATGTAGCTTTGGGGTAAAAACAGCAAAGTTGTTGATTCCATTTATGTAATTTATGTCTCTGATTAGTGCTGATGAGAAGCACATGTTCAGAGATCCTAAAAGTTTATCAAGTGTCTCGGTCTAAACTGAAGTGAGTCTGAACCTTTTCCCTTTTGCTATTTCCCATCTCCTTAGAGTAGTTGGTGCAATGGGTCTGGAAGCATGAACAGGTATGTTTTATCAGAGAACTAGGAGGTGCTGGGGGCCATAAGCATAAGCGAATCAGGAAACCTGTAGGAAAGCCGAAGCCCAAAGGCTGAAAGGGAAATCAGAAAGTCTCCCAGTTTGGTTGAAATTCAAATGCAGGTTTGGACCCACAGTGTAGCAGGTCTAGGCTGCAGGGCTTGGGTTTGAATCCTGACTCTGTTCTTGGGTGTGTGATTTTGGTCATATTAATAATCTCTCTTTACCTCAATTTCCATATTCATGGAGAAAATAGCAACAGATTAAGTGATACATATGTATATAACATATGTGTTAGCTGCCAGTGTTATTTTTACTATTATTATTATCTTTATTACTGCACTAGGGACTTGAGATTAAGTTCTAGCCCCTTTGCTACTCAAGGGTGGTCCATCAACCAGCAGCCTTAGCAGGAAGCTTGTTAGAAATGCAGAATCTCAGGCCCACTCCATCCTCCTGATTCAGAATCTGCAGACTCTGCATTTTAACAAGGCCCTCTGGGTGAGTCATAGGCTCACTGAAGTTTGAAAAGCCCTGGTCTAAATCAAAGGACAAGTAGAGGGAAGGGAATGGATTAAAGGCTTTAAATCAGTGTCCTGAACAAGACCTGAGGCTGGTTTAGTTTTATGGGGGGACAGGAGCCGAAGGGATGGTGGGCCCTGGTTTTCCTGCAGGGAAAGGAACACGAGAGATGATGAGGGATCTTAGAGCAATACTGGGGCCTACAGCTTGGCTTTCTGTTCAAGACTCTCACTTATGTTTGCTTAAGAATAAAACGAAAGGCTCTCATAAATGGAATCCTAGGCTAGGGGACAGACCTCACACCCTTCATGACTCCCACAGCATCCATTCCGAGCCACAGGTCACAGTTGATTGTTTACCAATCATCCTGGAGAAAAAAATTACTTTATCTTAAATTCTCCACCTTTTTACTCTGAGCTTTTCATGACTAGAAAAGATACGAAGCTGTGAAGCAAGATGATCTTTATTGCTGCAAAATATATTCCTGCCAAAACCAAAAAATGCTGCAGCACTTCCTTCCAGAACATAGAAAGTCACCAGAGTATTAACATTGACCCGTGGCCTCCAGCTCTTACTTTTTGCATAAGGAGAAATCAGCAGGGACAGGCAACCTGAATCTTCCTTTCCCCTTCAGTCCTGGGTGGGGGGGGGGGGATCATTGTTCAGCAAATTAAACAGGTAAACAAGATTTTAAGAAGAATGTTTAAACTGCTTAATAGAACAAATTGTTTCTTAACACCCTTAAGCAGCTGTTGGAATCATCGATTTACATACAAATAATGAATATGCTAATTGCAAATCTTTCTCTCCTAGTCTTTAAAAGTAGTTCTCCCTTGGGACAGCTGATTGCTGTTCTGGTTGTAGTTACTATATATACTTAGGTGCATTTATTTAAAAATCTTTACAATGTAATGTTTTTGCTAATCTAGGTAGGTCTTCCACATTCACGTACCTGAGTTTTGCAATGCTACTACATGTAAACATGTACAAATTTGCAAAGAAATTTTAAAATCTATTGTCTTGAAAAATAATTTAACCAGTGTATGACTTTTTCACGAGGCTTCCTAGTTTACCTTGTTTATCCTGGTTACAATGTATCCTGTGTGAATATTAAGAACCCAGAGAATTATAATATGATTGCTTTGGGTCATAATTTCAATTATTGCAGATATTCCTATATTCTCAGAGGGTAATTTATTTTTAGTGTAACCAATTTCTTTTGGATCTTGAACCTGTGGGACTTATTAATCTGCATGGCTAATTTGCACCAATATGAATGGGAATACTGATTATTCCTGCATTATTCATCACTTATGGATGCTAATCTGAGTACAATTGCTTCCTTGAAAACATCAAGCATGGTATTTATTTTATTTATTTTGTATGTGAGGCAGTTTATACACTTACGTGTAACAATTAAAAGCAAAATCAAGAAAACTCAAGGGAACAGAGCAGTAGATGTTCACAGGTAGGTACCTGTGGTAAGATGGTTATCTCAGTGAGGCTCTGAGTAGATGGTAAATTCGAAGTGGCTAAAGAAATAAAAAGATATCTTGGATCACATGGTCATATCACCACCTATTTTTAGTCCTTGATTTAGAGCTTTGAGTAGAAAACCTCACAAGTGCTAATAATTTATATTTTAAGAAACTTAATGTGGCTTGATTATTGCAGTTCAATTAAGAATGCTACCAAGTGACCATGGTGACAGGATTCTGAACTGTGACTGCAACAGATGCCTGAATAATTTAGATGAAATCAATATTTGGAAATAATTCAAAGCAATGATTAAGATATTGTCCAGTTATGCACAAAACCTTATCATGTATTTATAATTCCAAAATGCGTCTGTATATAATGATTACTAAATAATAAGCTGATTTAAAAATATGAGAGAATGAAAAACGTAAAAGCAGTAAAATTGTTTCTTACTTCATTTATATTACCCTTTTTCTCGAAAATTTACTCAATATTCACTCAACCCCCTTGCAATTCTCTTAATGAGCTCTCCTGCCCCTTTTTTGATCAGCATTAGAGAAATTTCCACTGAGTTTCATTTTCCCTTAAAGCGATTAAGTATCTTTTGTCCAGAGTGGACTAAACATACTTTCTTTGGATCCTCATCAATTTGTAGTCTGGAGATTATATTTTTTTCGGACCTTTTTTTGTGACTTTCTTTACAGCTCTCTCTAAATTCCCATTCTTCTGGTTTTTTGTCTAGCATTGCTTCTAATTTAGAAAACAAGCTAGCTTTCAGAGTTGTCTTAAGTTTCAAGCAATTAGAGATATTTTAGTAACAAGCCATGCTCTCCTAATTTGTCCTTAAAAGGCCCTTCCCTCCCCTTCTCTTTCTCTTTCCTTTCCTTCTTTTATAAACTTATTTACATATGAGTTTCACAATAACTACATGTTTATTGAAATTAAACATGAAAAACTAACATTTCATAACCTGGGCAAGTGTCACATAATGTTCATCTGTAAATAAGCCTTGAAACTAAGCACAAAAATGGATTTATCATATAGATACAAGTATAAAGGATATTGGGAGACACAGTGAACAATATCTTGACTTGTAAATTTGTAAAAGATGTGTAAATACTGTTCAAACAACTGGTTGTTCTAATGACCTTATAAGAACCTAGGTTTTACCATTAAATTTTACCTCATATTTTAGATACAGCTTATGGTCTAATTTAATAAAGGGATGAGACTTGAAAATTCTGCAGGATCCTACAATAATAAAGTATATATCTTAAGCAAGCACGCAGCAAGTTGAGTGAAATCATAATTAAGTTTTCTAATAAGTGTCTATAGGGCTCAAATTATAGTATTTAATAGATCTTAAGATCTCTTCTAAAATTATTTACAGCAAAGAATGGTGTATTGCTACTAACATAGTGTCAGGATATTCACCTCTATCCATACATACATGTATGTGCAGTGCGAATATAAATGCATATAAACTCCATTGTGGAATTTAAATGTATACTCTTGTATGATAAACAATGTCTTTTCTTGCAACTGAAAATGAGGACAAAACGAAGAGAGAAAAAATTAAATTCTCCCCGGCAAGCTGAGATTAATGATGGGGCATTTAGAAGAACAGGAAGTCGTTTTCAAGAAAGCAGCATGAAGTCTAACCAATCTAGGCTTTGACTGCTGATGACATATCCTCTGTAATCTTCTGTCCTTCATCTCTACCTGCAGAATAGACCCCTGCAACTATTTTCGCCTCAGTGTTGTTCAAGTCAGCTGGAAAACTCTAAGACTCCTTTTGACACAATAGATTTTTTTCTCTATTCCTTCCCCACAGGGGTCACCAATATGGCAAACAATTATGAATCTTAAGGTGAAAGCAGAATATCCGTGCAGAGCTGAGCATTTTTTACCCTGGGGGATTATTGATTTGTGCAGTGACTTTTGGCCTTGGTAAATCTCAATTTTCAAAGGTGTGCAGTTTTGTAAGTATAAGCCAAACTCCTGGGGCCTTCCTTCAATTAATACATACTTTATTTGGAAGCTTGTCTTTCTCTCTAGGACTTCATTCTAGACAAAATGAGATTTTGAAAAAATAAATATACTAAAATGATGGGCTAATGTCAAGGTCAAACTAGCTTTAAATTAGCCTCCCAATTAGTTTTATTAAAATCGGAAATCAAATTTTTATTATGGATGGTCACCTAATACCCTAAAACAGTTTCTCACTCTTGTTACTATTGACATTTGGAGTTGAATTTTTTTTTTCCCATGGGAAGCTATGCCATGCATCATGGGATGTTTAGCAGCATGTCTAGACTATACCCATTAGGTGCCAATAGCACCCCAGCCACCAGTTATGACCACCAAAAATGTCTCTAGAGGGTGCCAAATATCCCCTGGGGGGCAAAATCACCCCATGGTTGAGAACCACTGCTCTAAAATATTCTGTGACCTCTCTTGCAAGTCATACAGAAAATTATGGATTATTACAGCTAGAAATCCTCTTCCTCCGATCCAGGATCTCTCACTGGGCAAGTTTTTTTAAACTGAGCCTCAGTTTCCTCCTTTGTGAGACACCTAAAGAATCCTAAATTCTTCTGGCCCAAGGTGCCTGCACTTATCTCTTCTGATGCTCAGGTCCAGCAGGATGACATGTCAGTTCCTTTAGGACAACTGCTGTGTATCTCTCACAAGCGGGGCCACATGCTTTTCCAGTCATCATTACTTCCTGGCATCCTTCTACCTCCAGCAGCTCAAATCTGGCTCTTTCTCCTTCTACATCTATTTTTAAATCTACTGATTCTCCCAGTCAGTGAACACGGATCACCAATAGCTCCATATATTGGTGAAGCTGATGCTGTCTGCTGTAATAGATAAAACTCCAAATCTCAGTGGCTGATTAAAATAGAAGTTTATTTTTCATGCACACTCTTGTCCATTTACATGTATGTTTGTGGTTGGGCACCTTCCATGTGATCCATGGGACCTAGGTTCCTTCCATTTTGTGGTCCCATTCTTCTCTAGGTCCCTGGAGGGCTTGCTTTTACAATGACGAATGAGCAAAGAGATTGTGGGCTAGGTACACTCACATCTTAATCATCCAGCTGAAAAGTGGCATATAAAACCCCTTCTCATTCCATTTTCCAGAACTCAGCCACTGATCAACCCTAACTGTAAGTCTGACTGGGAAATGGAATCTAGCTGTGTAGTCATTTGAAAAAGAAAACTGGTTTTGGTAATAGTCTCTTCCACACTTAACTCTTTCCATTCATCTAGTCACCGAGATTTCTTTGGCTCTATCTAGCTCTTGGCTATGCCTGGAAACCAAAGTGGGTTCCATCAAAGCTCTTCTCCTTGACAACACAGACACTCTTGCTTCAAGGAGTATCTGCTGCACTTACTCATCAGTTTTTGCCAGTCTAAGCTTGAGTCTTCTCTTGACACTCCTTTTTCCTAACTGTCCCTGAGTTGCAGAATAAATTAATAGCTGATGAAAGTGATAGCTCTTGATTCATTTCATGTCGCCGCAACGTGAGCTGGGTTCCTACTGCTGCCTGCTAATCTTGTAACCATTATGGTTTGTGGTTGGGAATCCTTCTATTTCTCTGACATTATTTTTATAATGATTATTCCCAATGTTCTTTGCTCTCCTTAAGCTAGAATCCTCTCTGCCTTGTGACTCTTGACAGATGATCTCTCATCCCACTTTACTTTTAAGCTGAAGATTATTGATATGAACCCTTTTTTCCCCACTCATTTCTTTACCTCAAAGTCTTATTGTGACTCTTTCATATCTTCTTCTATTTTTTCCTTTGTCTCTTCCTCTTTGTTGGAGGAAAAGGTGCTGCTCCTTTATGAGACTATACATTATGAACCTGACAGCATCACTGAGTACTTGTTGGGACCATTTCCCTCATTTGTCCTCACTCTCTCAGGGCTTCCAGTGCTTCTTCCACATCTGTTAGGGGATTGAAGGAAGAGACATGTGAGTAGCAAACTTCTAGAGGGTAAAATCTACTTTGTTTTATTTATTATTATTATATCCTTACCACTAACCTTTGCTGAAGTTCCTGAAATTATGATCTTCTTCCAGCTTCATAAAAGTTGCACTCTTTAAGATCCCCAACCTCAGAAAAGAGTGATGACTTTTCAAATCTAGAGACTTTCGTCAGTTCGCATACATCTCGCTACAGTATTGGCTCTATTGCCTACCTCTCTTTCCCTGAGATGCTTGTCTCTCTCAGCACCTCCCTCCCCATGCTGTCCTCATGATAAAGACTTTTCCTCATGCTTTCAGCTTCCTTTTCTTTTCTCTAACTCTGGGCTTTTCCCAAAATTTCAGGCTTTAGTTCTCCTGAAGAGAACTTCTACTCACCCTATCCCCAGCTTTAGAATTTTATATCTCAATTGTCTTTTTGTAAAAATAATAATTTAATTCAATTAAGTTATTTTAATTTAATTAATTTCAATTCCAATCATTATTGTAGAAATGTCAGAAAATAAACATTAGAAGAAAAAATAATATTCACCTCCAATCCCATCAGATAAGTGGAGCTAACATTAATATTTCGTTGCACAGAGTGGACATTGCATATGTTTATTTTGGGGTTGGGTTCTGCATATTGTTTGTAAACCTGTCTTTTTATTTTATATATCATGATAATTTTTCCTTTTCTGTAGATACATTTTTGTCATTTTTAGTGGCTGCATAATTTTCCATAATTTAATTAACCATTGTCTAAAGAATACTGCAATTCACAGACTGGTAGGTAAGTTCTTGCTCACATCTTTATTTTTTCCTTAGGATACGCTCCTAGAAGTGAAACACTAATTCAAAGAGCCTGTAGATATTTAATGAGTTTGGCCAATCAACATTGCTCAAAGGGGGTTTCCTTGGCTTTGTGCATCAACTGAGTAAGCATCCAAGAGGTTCTCACTATGTTCCGAGCCCTGTGCTCCTATTTCTCCAGCCTCTCCCCTCTCCAATCCATTTGTCATTCCAGGTTAATCTTGCTTAAAACTTTTTTGCTTCTGTTATTTCCCTGCGTGGAAGCCTCTCAAATACATTCAGGGCTTATGGCTAAAGCTGAACTCTCTTTAGAGTTCAAGACTTACCTTCTTCCATGCAAGCGCGTGCACAGGCATGCACATACACACACACACACATGCACAAACACACACACACACACACACACACACACACACACACACACAAAGCCCCAGCCCTCTTTTCCAATAGGACTTTCTTTACCCTCTAATGTGAGCTTTCTATATGTGACAGGCTGATGTTCTGTCCTCCGGGCACACTATACTCATTCTTGATTCTGTATTTTTGCATTCTCACCCAACACTCTTTCAAAGAGCCAGAAAGGCATTGCATGTGTCCTCCTCCTCCAAAAACACACTCTATCCCAGTCGTATCTTTTCTCCCAAACCCTGATTAGTCCTGTCTTTGCCGCTGATTTCCCACCTAATTAAGTACTGCTTAATATTATCCTGGGGTTCAAGTATACTAAGCTCCTTCTAGGTAGGATTGAAATAATTTTCACCTCTCATTCTCCTGAACAGAATGCATGCACTCTATTTTACAGTCCATGAATGTGTTCGAAATTTATTGAGCATCTACTATGTGCTAGTCAGAGTACTTGGTTTTGGGGGTACAATGATAACTAAATTGGTTATGATCTCTATCTTCATCACACGGACAACCTAAGAGTTTGCTAAGTTTTTGCTTTGCAGACCTACCCATTTGAACATACCCTAAATATTCATATTTTCCCCACAGGTTCAATTGTGCTGCTGTCATTCTACCCCTTCCTCAAAACTGTTTTCTGATAAACTTAGTTCCAAACAGGTGAGAACCTGGAAATTTAACGAACAAGCTCCCTCAGTCCATTGTTTATGAAATTTAATCCTGCTTTATCTGGCCCATCCAGTGTAATCAACTAAAGTATCAAAAAATTGCAGGATGGTGGAGCCCGATTTCACAGAAAGCTTCTCAAAGTCAATTCTGAGGCTATCCATGGCAAGGGTTATTGTATTTTAAAGAAAAACACATACAATATTTTCTTATATTCTAATTTTCTAGTGTTAAATAGGATTTACTAAATGAAAGTAAATATGGATTATGCAAAAACATATGAAAGCAAGTGGAACTAGAATACAGCTGTGAAGGATTCATCCACTGAATAGCAAAAGCAATGGAAATGTGACAGCCTTTATTTTTAGTCTCTGAAATGCTGGCATGGATTCACTTTGGATGGTGTCTCAGCTCTGAAAAGTCCTTTGATTGAGAAAGCTGGAAATCCTCAGTCTTTGATGGGTACGATTAAATTCTATTTTGCACAGTGAAATATGCAATTTTGTCATGATCTTAAATTTAAACTAAGATAATATCTTTATATTTAAGAAAATATCTTAATGTAGATGTAAGTACTGAGGTTTCTCTGGGTCAGTAATTTCTCTAGGCATCAAATTTCCAAGAACATGAGCGGGAGATGTTAGGGAGGTTTTATAATTTCATTTGTTAACAATTCACAGGAAAAGAAAGGGGAAATCTCACAAGATAAGGGATTAGGCAAAAATCCAACCAGGGATATAAATGATCAATATGTTTCCTTTGGCTAATCTAATAGTAAATTCAGTTCCAAGAAATTAGGAAATAAAAAACACCTACACTGTTAATAAAAGAAGAAAGAAAAGAAGCAACAATGGTGATTTATTCACAAGTTCCCAGGGACTTATTGAGAAATGTTCTTGGGCATAAAGAGATGATTTTTATTGTGTTTATTCCTCACATTTTCTATTCAAGATAATCTAAGGAAAACTATGAGAATAAAGATGATTAATGAATATTTTTCAGTTTTAACAACTTTATATCTGAAATTTTGAAAGGTAATTTAAACTAGAGAAAATAGATTTTCAAAGGTAAGATTGCTCTTTCTTCTTGGTTTAATTCACTGGAAAGCCAGAAAATTTGGCATTTTAGAGAATACTTTCTGAAAGCATAGAGACAACATTTAATAATATATAATAAGTAATATAAATGTGTTTATACATTTGTGAATATGTATACTTACGAAAAGTAGATGGGTCGACCTTAGTTAGGCATAAGGAAAACTTTGGGCTGATATAATTTGTTGCATCTCTATGTTTGCTTTCTCCTTGCATCACAAAGCCTAGAATATTCCAGGATGTTCTGAAGTTTTCGGAAGTTTCTGTACACATTACGTTGTTTTTATACCCCCGAGAGTCAGTTTCGCTTCATCGTCACAGTTCATGTGTTTCCAAGACACAAGATAACCCTGTCTCCCTGATACAAATCACATGTGTCAGCACTGAATGGCTATCAGAGGGCTGTGAGTCCAGAAATGATTTAGCATACCTAGTCACATAGTCCATTTCTTTTTTAAGATGAGGTACAACATTTTGCCAAATACATTTTGTTTTCAACCTAAGATAGTATTCTCTTGGTAACAAGGCTTTTAGAAATAGCGCTTTAGACCCCAAACCCTTACCAATGAGCAAAATGCAAGGAATTGGAGTATGGAGGAGCTTTCTGGGGGTGACACTGTCCCCGGTCACAGCTCTAGCCCTTGTGAGTCACTGCAGTTGAGGATGCTCAGGAAGAGGCGGCGTCACCGCCTGGAAGCTGTGTTTGGTTAAAGAACGTTTTACTGTGAGACTGTTGGAACTAGATTAGTAGTTTATTTTGTCTTTATTTTTTTCTTTGGATCTCAGATTCAGAGTTTACACTCCTCAATTCACAGCATATGATCGGTCATCCTTATCCACGCAAGAGTCATTTTCCTAATTGCATTTGGTCTTCCCTCTCTTCACCAATCCTCACCTCCATTTTATTCCCTCAAATAGGAACTCACTCAAATGAGTTTAATTTATCCTTAAAGATGCATTTATTCTTATAAAATATGTGGACTTTATGAGCAAAGGTGTTTTAAATGTGCACAAATGGTGTTATTTATCAATCTCATTTTGTTTCCTGCTTCAGACAGAATCTGAGATTATTTATTTATGACTGATGCATATGATATCTAGTTCATAATTGCTGATTTTAAATCTTTTGCTTTCAGCTTTAGAATCCTTTGTTAAAAGGTATTTATAGGGGCTGGCCCTGCGGCCGAGTGGCTAAGTTAGGGAGATCCACTTGGAGGGCTGGGGTTTGCTGGTTTGGATCCTGGGTACGGACCTAGCACTGCTCGTCAAGCCATGCTATGGTGGCATCCCACAGAGAAGAACTAGAATGACTTACAACTAGGATATACGACGATGTACTTGGGCTTTGGGGAGGAAAAAAAAAAAGCAAATAAAAAAGGGAAGATTATTAACACAGGTCAGCTCAGGGCCAATCTTACCAAAAAAGAAAAGGAATTTTATAGACCATCAGACAGGACAGGTGGATGAAAGTAGAGCTGCCCTGGCTAGGGAGGGTATGTGGGGGTCTGGAACCCCCTCTATCTGCTTGGTCTTCTCCTTAATCCCTAAAGTGATCCCTGAAGCACCTCTTGAATTGAGGGCTCTTAGGAACACAATATGGGAACTCTTGGACTAGATGTTCTTTTAAAATTGTACCCCCTACTCTTTTTCCAAGATCTATCCGCCTATAAAATGCAGGGTATACTTTAGTTTACCTGAGCTTTCTATGATACCAATTCACCTTTGTGAGCAAGATCCTGTTTTGGTGTCTTCAATAGATCCACTCAGCTCTGCTTACACAATTTAAGGGAATAAGTGGGTGAGGCTCTTCTTTCAGTTGACAAAGAGAGATGCTGTGGTCTGTAGAGAAACAGTTTATACAACAGGCAAATAGAGTACTTTGAAGAAGAGAAGACAACACTAGGTTTACTCTCTATATATGAAAGCTCTTTCATTCTTCTTTTCAAATAAATGAGATATGGAAAATTAGCATTTCATGAGATACATGGCATTCAACGTTAATAAAATTTTCTGAAAACTCCAGTACCAAGCATAACTATGCATCTATATATCTATGTAGATATATACATAGATATATAGATATACATATATCAAATATTTTCGTGAAAATCTTTTGAAAATGTGTTCCACAGCCTTCTGCCTTCTTACACAGAGTATAGTGAAGAGAAATAATGAACAGACTCTTCTCCATGCTGTGAGACCTCAGGGGCTGTTTGCTTCTGCAATAAATGGCCTCAAGCTGCCAGGATTTAGAATTAGTATCTCTTCCTTCATGTTTTTTCTCGTTTCTTTCTTGTATTTCTTCCTAATGCCAGCTTGTCTATCATTAGCAGCCAGTCTTTTCTACCTCCCCTTAATTGCCATTTCTAATCTGGTGTGAATTGAGAAACCAGATAAGCACGCATTTAAAAATTGGCTCCAAAATGCACAATTATGCCTGAGGGCCTTGGCGCCCCCTGAACAAACTGCACAATATTTAAAGTTTTGACTTTGTGGCAGCTCTTTTGGATGCTCAGAGTGCTTTTCCCTTACTTCTGGTTCTTGTCTCTCTTTTGGACAGTTGAGGTTACTAGATGAGTGGCTTAGCTTTCACTATGTTTGCATTTGTAGGAAATACATATTCAGGGACATTGCAGCTCCCATTATCCTTCTGCTTCCCTTTGGTTGGGATTAATTTGACCTGAACGGCAGATATTTTTTCAGAGCCGCTAAATTATTTTTGGTGTACTGAAGTAGTCAAGCTGATTCTTGAATAGGTCTCAAATTTACTCATGGGAAGCTTCTTAGGTAATTAGTGGTTATAATTTATTGCTTCTCTCGTGATGACTAAAGAATACCAACCATAAGAAATCTGTCTTTCCTCTCTGGCCAAAAGACTATCAGTCCAAATCCAAGGGGATATTTCATTGTTAATACCACCTGTATTAAATAAATGTCTTTCAGAGGGTGAATAAAGACATTCTTTGACGATTTTATAATGTTGAAAGGTGAATTTACCTATTATTAGTATTCTTAATAATGGTGATGTCATCGAAGCCTAATAGATATCTTACTGGCAGGTCTTCTAATGGCAAAGATTTGCCTGTATTCAGCTCCATTTTGGAGAACACGGGTCAATGTACAATGTATCTCAATGCAACAGAACATATAATAATTCCTGTGTTTTATGGGATTGCATCATATTCCTTTAAATAACAACCTACCATGGTCTAAAAGAAAAGATATTTATATCAGTATTCTTAAGCTCTAGCTAAAACATACTGATGATAACATGAAATTATCAGCACTGACAGTGTCATTCATTCTTTTTTCTTCCTGACCTGAGTCAACAATCACAGGATTCACACAGAATCCATGCCCCCAATTGCTTGGCCATTGCTTCTTTCCTCCATTTCCAAACTATTTGTCACTCTACTTTGCTTTGCAGCCCTTACTGATCCCATTCTGAGGTGAGACACTGGAATAAAACGGTGAAAGCCCACTTTTCTCCAGTAATTCTCCATAATTCCCATCAGAAAGGAATGAGACAGTGGAACTTCATGCAATTGTTGAGAAAGGACAAGCAAGGTGGAAGCAGGTGTACCTATGGAATGAGTCCATGATACATGATTAAGTGAAAAATGATGGTTGCAAAATAGCACTATGATTCCATGTTTATACAACAACAACACATAGGAATAACAATGCAACGATGCATAGGAACATGCCTGGAAGAAAAATCACTATACTACCAAAAGTGCTATAACTGAGGAAAGGAGGAATCAAGAGGGAGGGATTTGAGGAATACATAATTTGTCATTGTATGACTTTATAAAACAGGCATGCATTAAATTTGTAATAAAATATGCCATTATTTTAGGTTATGTTATAAAAACGACTGGAGAAGCTGAACGATGGATTTCTCTAGGTGCATAAAAAAGGATGACATAGAAAAGACAGGTTTTCCTGGCCAGGATCGCTGATAGATGTACGCTCCATCCGTGCTGGGAACACCATATTCTATAGGCTTAGTACTGAGACTGTCTAGCTGTCAGAAGTTAAATGATAGGATTGAAGGATAGACTTTCTGTCACTCTCCAAATCACTGCAAATAATTGGACTGACCCTCTGATTGGCCTGAAAGAAATTCTTACAGAGGTGCATTGACCCAATCCTCTATAGTCATTTTCTCACAGTGGTTGGGTTGCTTGTATTTAATTGGATTGGAGAGATGAAAGGAGTGGAGTTATATATTTAGAACCATGTCTACCTTGAGATGAGCTTCCTTCCGGCATGAGTGAACCTGGGGTCAGCCCTGGACTGGCCACTGGGAAACGATCCAGAGTCATTTTTTAAACACCGCTTTTGAATATCATGGTCTGCAAACTTGGGGTCCCAGATAACTGGATATTACAATTACCATGAGCTATTTTCACAGTTTTGAGTATGAAAAAGCTCTCTAACTCATTTATTTAAGAAAGGATGGAGAGTCTGCCTGATCCTGTCTGTCCGTTCTGAGCACAAGAGAATAGCAAAACCTCCTCAGTACAAATGAAAATTATAAAAGTATTTTTGGCTTTAGAATCAAAGTAATAAGGTCAGTTAGAAAAATTGCCCTTTAAGTTTTCTTTGCATAAAAAAATGGGTTGTATGTCTACAGGAATTTCCATATACTAGTGGTAGGAGAGTAGTAAATGGTGTAGACATCTTGGAACTCAATTGGGAAGCACTTATTAAGAATGAAAATTAGTATACTTTATTCTTCCAGTTATCTATTGTTACATTTAAAAAACTCAAAGTTTAGTTGTTAAAAAATTTACTATTATTTTTTATAGCTCAATGGGTTGACTGGGCTCAACTGGGTGGTTATTATTAGGGTCTTTCATGTGGTTGCAGTCAGATGGCAGCTAGGGCTGTAGTTATCAAAAACTCAACTGGACTTGACATCTAAGATGGCTTTTTCACTCGTAACGTGTATTGCGCTTCAGCTTAAAATCTGGAATAGATGTGGGTTGACTGGTCTCTTTCTCTACTTGTATGACATTTTCAAATGGTTAGCGTGGGCTTCCTCACAGCCTGGGAGTCTCACAGTAGTCATGCTTCTGACATAGTGACTGGCTTTTGCCAAGTGGAAACTGCAAAGAGTCTTAGGACCTGGCCTTAGAATTTCAAGAACATAATTTCTACTACATTCCATTGGTAAGTAAAAAAGTAAGCCTAGCTCATTTTCAAAGTGATGGGAATTAGACTCTACCTATTCATGCGAGGAGCAGCATCAGTTTATAGGGAGGTAAGCAATTGGTGGTGGCCATCTTCAGAGACTGTTTACCACCGGGGAATTCTTTGTCTCTCTAGTTGCCCTATAAAACTCAGTGCACTTTTGCTCAAGAAGACATGTAGAAGAATATTCATTGCAGCATTGCTTATGTTCCCTCCTCCAAATTAACTTAAATACCCATCAATAGGTGGGTACATGAACTGTGATAAATTCGTGTTAATACTAAAAGGAATGTGCTAAATGTATATAAAGTAACATCAATCTATGTCCAAAATGTATTATTGAGGGGAAAAAAAAGAAGTTTCAGAATTATATGTACAATACAGAACTATTTATGTGATGCTACATAATCTCTATGAAATCTCTCTCTATAAATATACAGCTATATCTTCAAAAGCATGGACAGAAGGTCTAGAATGAGGTATGCCACAAACTGGGATTTTGGTGACAGGAGAAGGATTGGAGTTGTTTGGGGTGGGGAGGAATTTAGCCTTATATGTCATATCTCAATTTTTTGGGAAAGGAAATCAGTTTTTACTTGACTAAGTGAAAAGTAATTAAAATTACACAAAATATATTTGAACAATTTAAGTGCTAAATCTCATTTATGCCCAATAGCAGATATTGGGAAAAACTAAGTTAATAACTTTCTTTTGTAAGGAGTTTCTAAAAAATTTAGACAGAAATATACAGAGGTAGAAATGAATAATGCCCTCTTCACACACGTAGAAGTGGATTTTCTATAAAGTGATGTACATTGCTTTATGAGTAGTCAGGTCAATATCCAGCTGAGCATAAGTTAAGAGGAATGCTTTAAAATATTTCCATAGCTTAGATCTAGGTATATCTTTTTCAAGTAGTCCTCCCAAAAAATGCCACTGCCACAGAAGGAGAGAAATTGGCTTCTCATTTTCCTCCACTTTTTTTATGTCCAATTGTGTCTTTCTCAACATCTCTCACCCAAACTCAAATTTATATTAATGTTTAGAGACCTAATAATTGGCCTGAAATATAGAGACCTGATATTCAAGCAAATGTAGGTGAAAAGTAAAAGGGTTTTGATTCTGATTTCCCTTTTTCTCTCATTCCCCATTGGACCTTGCCAGGATTTGCACAATGAAATATACTTTTCAGAAAGTTAATCAGCTCTGATCCAGTACCTTTCTTCATACAATAGCACTACTTTGGACCTGGGATATGCCTTTCCAGATCTATTATCCATCTGATCCCCCCTTCTCTGTCCTGCAGGTTGATATATATAGATTTCATCACTTGGTTCCCATATCCTCTGGATTCTGATTGAGTTTGATCAATGGGTAGGCTCAACCAAAGGTTAGAGAAAAGAAGGAGAGTGAAGCCCAGGTGCTAAATCTTTCCATGGAAAATTGCCTTGGGCTGCCTGTGCCCATCAACTGAAGGTCACTCCAAGGTCATCTTTCTCTACAGTATTCACTCTTCCCCATTTCCTTCTTCTTGTCCTAAGAGGGATATTGACTTGGTTGCTACTGGTTTCAGTTACTGCATTATCCCTTGGTGTTATCCTACCCTTACACCTTTCTCATAGCTTCTTATAAACCCTGCATGAATTATCCCATTTTATGTCCAATTCTGAGCGTGCCATTTGTTTTCTGTTGGGATCTGACTGATCTATGGGGTATGTATGTGGTGGGGGACACCATTCCCTTCTCACTCAAAAGCCTTCATTTTTTGATCCCTCATGATAAAGACATTCAACAGGTACAATAATTTATTATTTATATTGGATATTTATATTGGAGCCCTTTGATGTACTGTGGTGGATGCTGTAGGGAGGATGAGTAGATTTAGTGTAACTTAGTAGATGCCTAAAAGTCTGGAGTGGCTGGAGAAGGCTGAAACTTTGACAACCTATTTGGAGTGTTCTAGAACAAGAGATACCAATACCTCTGAAGAAGAACATGAGAATTTGAAGAAATACTCCCAACAGGCAGAGCTCAACCCACTCCAACTGCTTCTATCACTGGCTGACTTATTTACTATTGGACGTAATTTGGTGAGATGTAGGGTAGGTGGAGGGGGCAAAGCTCAGTTGAGAAGAACATGAGGAAGAGTTTTTTGATTCAGTCAACTAAGTCAGAATCACCTTCTCTGAGTTGGGCTTGCCATAGGGCATAACCTCCTTCAGTTTTCTAGCAAGTCCCACAAAATCATTTAAATACTGAAGGATTTTGCAAGCCAGACTGATCATTGTTTGCACTATGTTTCCCTGAGGTTTTAGCGGGATAGTAAGGAAGTGAGTGGGAGCAGTGGGTATTTGGTACTGTTATTTTATTTTAAATTTATTTTCTAAGTAGGCAAGAAAGTCTTGGCTTATAGAATTCCTATGTTTTAAATAACACCATGGAAAGTCTGGGATAATTTCCAGCAAGAGCCTACTCTCTATGGTAACAGAGATTGATCAGGAGCACTAGTACTGGCTGAAACAATTAATAATAATAAAAAACAGTATTTGTTAAGTGTTCTATTATTTAGGATGTTTTACCTTTCAAGTAACAGAATAGTCAATTAAAGTGGCCTAACAATAAGGACATTTAATTTTCTCACATACTGAAACGTCTACAGGGAGGTGGTTTCAGGGTTGGTTAATACAGCAGCTCACATATGTCAGGTCTCTTAAGTTGGCTTCTCTGTAACCCTCTTAGCTTTCTGCTTGTGGTAGCAAGATGGAGGCCACAGCTTGTTAAACAATGTCCTTGGAGGGCAAAAGGGGACAGTCTTTTTCCTTCTGAGTCTCTCTATTATCAAAGAGGAAAATCTAAGAAACTCCCAGTAGAATTCCCTCAAGTTTCGTTAATTGGGACTGAGTCTTAAGCCCATCCCTAAACCTGTCAATGTCAAAAGAGTTGCCTGTCTGAGTGTGAAGGATGGGTTCACCTTCTTTAAACACAACGTTGCCCCATACCAGAGTAACATCTAGCATCTTTTAACAAGAGGAATGGTTTGGGATAGGTAATCAGAATTGTCTGCCACAAACTCCTTCTATGGGCCAAGTGTGCTGATCAGCATTTTGCACATAGTCTCTTTTAATCTTGTCCACAATCCAATAAGGTCTATATTATTAGCCACATATGAGGAAACTGAGGCATAGGGAGACTACATATCTTATCCAGGATCACATAGCTAGTAAGTAATGGAATAGAGAATCATTCATTCATCAGATATTTATTAAATACCTGCTGTGTGCAATGAAAACGTGAAGAGAAATAAAGGACAATCCCTGTTCTCAAGGTGTTCATAGTGTAGTGGGGGAGTTCTGAGGAGCAAAGTAATAACAGTACTGCAGGTACTGAGGGCATCTCATGCAGATGTATATCAAGTGACCAATGGCGCAAGAGAGGGCCATTAACTCTGCATGAATGGGTCTGGAGAGGTTTCCTAAGAAGCCTAACCCTGACAGGGTGGATCAACTAAAACCCACACAGAACTAGGGCAGAAAGGGCACTTCAGGCAAAGAATAGCGTTGGAAAGATGTTGCTTACTGTGGGAAAGAATGTTCCTTTTCTATTTGTCAAACTTCTCAATGTTAATTGGAAATTGTATCTGTCGGGGAATTAGAGCAGATATAAGACTCGATGATCCTAAAACAATTTAGAGATGTTTTTCTGCAACTTTGGTGAAATGACTTCTTCCAAATTCCATTAAAGGTAACCTTTCTCATGTTCACATCTAAAAAGAAATCCAAGAAAGGGAAAATTTCTTTCCAGATAGATTCTTTAGACAGCTCTGACTTGTTTTCAGAGAACAAAATAATTAGTTGTAAACTCCAATGGCACGAACTTTTATCATTTCTCCCATGGAGTAGATTTTCTCAAAGAGAAAATTTCTGATTTCTTTTATAGTTGATTTGAGGGGGATTGTGTAGATCTCTGGTTAGGGAGAGGTGACAATTCATTTAAGAAAAAACAAGAAGACATTTTCAACTAAGGTAGTTTCAAGATCATTAGATAAAACTTCTTTAGCAGGATTTAAAAGACCATTGTATTTCTTTCATATGAAGTAATACTCCTCGGTGGTGAAAATCATTGAGTAAAACACCGCAAATTACTTCAAGGAACAATAGCATTTCCCTTCTTACCTTTATGTTCTGCAGAATGTTCCATGTGATAACCTTTGCCTTTTCTCTACCAGAATTAATGACTTTTAAATGATTGCCATATCACTCTGTCCCCCTTGCCAGCCTTTC
This sequence comes from Equus przewalskii, assembly GCF_037783145.1. NCBI lineage: Eukaryota > Metazoa > Chordata > Mammalia > Perissodactyla > Equidae > Equus > Equus przewalskii. Next base: position 58,632,006 of record NC_091845.1, on the reverse strand, counting down.
CTGCCATTTTCTTGTCCCAACCTATCCTGTGGATGGGCCAAAAGCATCTAGTGTGTACTGATTGGCAGCCTTCCCATGGAGAGTTTGATCTTTAAGCACAAACAGCTGGAAGTGTCCAACCAGCACATTTAAGAGAAAGGAGCAAGTGGTGGTTGGGTGAAATGGGGATCGGGATTGGAACTCTGGCAGGCATTTTATATTATAATAAACAACATATAATCCAGCTGTTAATTCATTGATCAATCAGCTTTTTGTTTATTTTGCATTGTTGTCTCTTGGGATAACAGATTTGGTGCTGGCTAACGAAAATCAACCATCTTTCTTGAGCACTCTGTACTTACTGAGATGCCCACCAGCCAAAGAGGCGTGAAGCAATCACCCAGTACCAGCAATCTAAATCCCAGTACCAAAGTCTTTGAGCCCCCACGATATCCCAGAGTATCCTATTTTATAGGTTGAGTTACTCTAGCCTACCTGCTGGGGTTCCACCTTTGTGGAGTTGGGCCATGAGTTTTCTCCCTTCTGTTACAGAAGATAAATGTCCTCGATGCTCTCAAAAGGCAACTCCTCCACTGTGCTCTTTCATATTCTTAAAAGAGTCCCTTCCTCAGCTGTAGCCTCCTGTCCCTTTCATAACCAATATTTCCTGCTCTACTGAGTTCTTTCTAAAGATGTACAAATATACTCTACCATCTCCAAATAGTAGCAACAACAAAGACACCTGTAGACCTTAGTCCTCTGCTACTTATCACTTCCTTTTTGTACTCTCTTGCACAGAAAAATGTGTTAAGCTAATATTGCTGCTGTTTATTTTCCTCCCAACCCAGCCTCCTTAACTGACTTTGGTTGACATTTTCCTATCAGTCTTCTGAAGTGGCTTTTGTGAAGGTCATGGATGACCTCTATACTGCTAAATCCAGTGGTCATTTGCTGTCCTGATCTTTCTCAACCTTTCAGTGGATTTGGACACAGTTGTTCTCTCTTACCTTCCTGACTCACTTTGTTCTCTTGGGTTACCTGACATCACACACTTGGTTATTTTTCTACTCCTCTGGCCTTCACATTGAGTTTCTTTTTCTGTCTCCATTTCATTCTATTTCATTCTTTTCTTTCATTCTCTTCTTTGGACTGTCCCACAGTAGTTATAGCTTCTCTATTCTTCTTTGTCTCAGTTCTTAGGTGACCTCATCAAATCTCATGACTTTAAATTTATATATTCTATACATCTAGCCTAACCTCTCTCTTGAGTTCCAGATTCATACGCTGACTGCCTATTGCATACCTTCATTTACTAATAAACCCTTGAAATTTAATGTGACTAAATCAGAACTCTTGACTGAGTTTCTCATCTCCTCTCATCCCGCTGGTCCCCTGTCTTGGTGTAGAGTACCACCATCTATCTACGTGCTAAAGCCAAAAGCCTGGGAGTCATTCCTTATTACTTTATTTTACACCCATAACCAATCCTAAACAATTCCTTTTGCCTCTACTTCCAAAGCTTATCTGAAATCCATTCACTTCTCTCCATTTCCACAGCTACCACTGTATTACAAGCTACCAGTAGCTCTCACATTGACAACTGCAATAGCACTCGGACTGGTTTCCATAGGACTGTTCTTGTCACTCCACAATCAATTCTCTATGCAGCAGTGATCTTTTAAAATATGAAATAGATTATGTCGCTCTCCACCTTAGAATGCTGCAGATGAGTTGCCAATTGCACTCAGAATAAAAGATGAGCTCCTGACCACGTCCTGCATGTCCCAGACCACTCTCAGCTCCCTCTGGTTCTCCCATTGCTTACCACACTCCAGCTACAGAGGCCTTCTTTCTGTACCTTGAACACTCCAAGCTCAGTTGGCTGCTGAATACTCCAGACACATGGCTGACTCTATCTTATCACGTAGACATCAGCTCGTAAGTTACCACCTTACTGAGATCTTCCCAGATGACTGATTTTCAATGAGTTTTCTGCTTATTTCAATTTCCCAATTAACTGGTTATTGCCTCTCATACGATTTTAAACAAAATTTCTTTAGAAGTTAAAGAAGAACGAGGAAGAAGATTCACAGTAGTGTATACAGAAAAGAGAGGACAAGTCTACCACCTGCTTTGGTTTAGTTAATTTGTATTGTTTGTAAACAGATATAAGAAATTTTGAGACACAATCTGAATGGTGGTCTCTTAGCTTGGAAGTAATCTTTCAGGAAAAAAAAAAGTGTGCTCGGATGTCCCATTCTCTAATTTATCAATAAAAATAGTGTGAGAGGTCTTAGTGCCATTTCCAAAGGTCAGAAAATATCCACATCAATCTTCTGGATTCTCCACAATTATGGAGTGAGCCCATTGTAACTTTGGGAATTCCTCAAAGCTGCATATTAGATAAGATGGAAAAATAATGGCTGCAACATCACAAAGTGTGCATCCTGGGGCTGGCCTGGTGGTGTAGTGTCATGCACTGCACTTCAGTGGCCTGGATTTTGTGGGCTCAGATCCCGGACACAGACTTACACGTGGCTCATCAAGCCATGCTATTGTGGCATCCCACATACAAAATATAGGAAGATTGGCACAGATGTTAGCACAGGGACAATCTTCCTCAAGCAAAACGAGGAAGATTGACAATGGATGTTAGCTCAAGGCCAATCTTCCTCACCAAAAAAAAAAAAAGGAAGAAGTTCATCCTTACTTGTTTTAATAAGTGGATTCACAGCTCTTAGGGTAATATTTCATGGTCCATTTGTTGAGCCTGTAAACCCTCAATAGTGTCTTTGTGGCAGGGTCTCTAGATAACAGTTTTTCTTGGTGGTTGAGTAAGTCCTTGCATACTTTGTGGACCAATGGAGGGAGATTGTCTACATTGAGCAAAATTGTCACTAGAGCTGAGTGCCATTCTTGACTGTCAGAAACTAAGCTTGACTTACAGGTTCTTTGATGTATGTACACGTCTGTATCTGACAGCATAATATGGAGCATGATCTGGGATGGTGCAGCTATTCACAAAGAAACAGTAATTTAACAGATGCTCTCTCTCCACATTCTGAATCAGCAAGGAGAGCTGTTTTTTGTTTTCCACTTGATGAAGCTCAGGGTGGAGGAGACACCAAGCATACAAATTTCTCAAGTATGATACTGAAACCACTTTCTGATACACCCAAAACACACTGGTCATAGTTGCAAAGTTGTTAAGAAAATTTCTAACAAATAAGCAGGAATTTTAAATTCACAGGCAAGGAGAAGGAAAATTCAGATACAAGGTTCTCCTTTTTTCCAGCATGATTTTGTTTTTTTTTCTTTTTTTTTTTTCCTGAGGAGGACCAGCCCTGAGCTAACATCTGCTGCCAATCCTCCTCTTTTTGCTGAGGTAGACTGGCCCTGAACTAACATCCATGCCCATCTTCCTCTACTTTATATGTGGGATGCCTACCACAGCATGGCTTGCCAAGCGGTGCCATGTCCGCACCTGGGATCCGAACTAGCGAACCCTGGGCCACGCAAGCAGAACATGCCAACTTAACCACTGTGCCACCAGGCTGTCCCCTCCAGCATGATGTTGAATCTTCTCTCTTTTCTCCCCCAATCAATGAAGATGGAATAGACATATTTTTCCTCCATCTATGGTAGCTAGGAAGTTGGGAATGTAAAGCCAGTCTTCTCAAGACTATCTTCCTAATTCCATTTTCAGAATCTATTTTATTTTCCCACTTAAATTTTTCAGTTTTACTAAAATATGGGAAACTATAGGTATGTTTTTACACAAAGCTTAGAAGTTTATCTCAAGGACCATGACTATGAGAGGTCTAAGATACAAAGTTCTGCATAATTCTTTTAGCTGTTTTCCCTTTTGATCAATAAATATCCTAATTTAAGAGTCCAAGGCAGTAGAAACAATTTCTAAATGTTATGAAGAGACTTTAGTTTATCAACTACTTGCTGTGAAAGCAACACATTTCTTGTAACACAATGAATCCCAGAACTCAGGTAACAAGTTTTTGTTGTGGTGGCAGTAGTTTTCAAAAATCAATCATCAAGACACAAGTTTAGTTTACTTTTTTTTCAGTTTGAGGTATAAAATATAAACCCTGCTATTAAATCAGTTAATGTCAAGAGCAATCCTTTAAGACTGATGATTTGGTTACTACTGGAACCTCGACTAGGAGCCAGCTGCTATCTGTCTTCTGAAAACAATAAAAAACAATCCCTGGCCTTAAACATAATCATACCAGACACCTCAGCGGAGATGAATGCTGTTGCCACATCCTTCAGAAGAGAGGAGGGAAAGCATATGGAGCAAAGAAGTCTTAGTCTAACTGTTATTGGTCTTGAACGAAACGCAAGTTTATCTCAACATTTGGAAGAAGATTATGTTAAACATTTACACAGATATTGAGCAAAACAAAGTTGTACATTAAAAGAAGTATGATCACCAAAATATTATTAGAAAATATATAACATTCAAATGTATTTTCAGTTACAAATTTATACATTACAGGATTAAATTAAAAGGGTGAAAGATTAGCAAAAATGTAAATTCCCACCAATAAGTAAATGATTCTGCACAGCAAAGGAAACCATCAAGAAAACAAACAGACAAACTAACGATTGGGAGAAGATATTTGCAAACCATATATCAGATAAGGGGTTAATATCCAAAATATACAAAGAATCCATACGTCTCAACAACAAAAAACCCAACAACCCAATTTAAAAATGGGTAAGAAATATGAACAGAGATTTCTCTAAGCAAAATATATGGATGGTCAACAGGCACATGAAAAGATGTTCAACATCATTAACTATCAGGGAAAAGCAAACCAAAACGACAGTGAGATATCACCTCATTCCGGTCAGAATGGTTATAATTAACAAGACAGGAAACAATAAGTGCTGGAGAGGATGTGGAGAGAAGGGAACCCTGTACACTGCTGGTGGGAGTGGAAACTGGTGCAGCCACTATGGAAAACTGTATGGAGTTTCCTCAGAAAATTAAGAATAGATCTACCACATGATCCAGCTATCCCACTGCTGGGTATTTATCCAAAGAACTTGAAAACACAAATGCATAAAGATACACGCACCCCTATGTTCATTGCAGCATTATTCACAATAGCCAAGACTTGGAAGCAACCTAGGTACCCACCAAGGGGTGAATGGATAAAGAAGATGTGGTATTTATACACAATGGAATACTACTCAGACATAAGAAATGATGAAATCCGGCCATTTGTAACAACATGGATGGACCTTGAGGGTATTATGCTAAGTGAAATAAATCAGAGGGATAAAGTCAAATACTGTATGACCACACTCATAAGTAGAAGATAAAAACAATGACAAACAAACACATAGCAACAGAGATTGGATTAGTGGTTACCAAGGGGAAGGGGGGAGGGAGGAGGGTGAAAGCCGTGAGTGGGCACATGTGTGTGGTGATGGATTGTAATTAGTCTTTGGGTGGTGAACATGATGTAATCCACACAGAATTTCAAACAAAGAGGAGACACAAGAGAGCTTGCTTCCTCTCTGCGTGCATGCAGCAGGGAAAGGCCCTGTGAGGACAACCAGGAAGAGGGCCCTCATCAAGAACCCGACCATGCTGGCACCCTGATCTTGGATTTCTAGCTTCCCAACCATGAGAAATAAATGTTTGTTGTTAAAAAAGAAAATAAGTAAATGGTTACGTAAATTATAGACTATCCACTCAGAAGTTTCCATAGTCATTAAATTCTGTTCACAAGAATATAGAAACATGGAGAAAGTACTGTAAGTATAAAAAGAAAAGCATTAGAGAAAACTATGTATTGCATAACACCCTCAATCACACTTTTATAACAACCTCACAAAAAATATAAGAACCATGCATAGAGAAAACAAACTGGGAAAAATACATTCATATATTCAACAAACGCTTATATAGCACTTATGTATTAGGGTAGAGTAGGCAGTGGTAAGAAATAATCCCCAAAGTGTATAGTGGCTTAAACATCACGGCTCAATGCAGATATTTGTGACTGGAGGCAGGCATTGCTCCATAGAGTGAGCCAAGTTCTTTCCATTTCACGACTCTGCCACCACCTAGGACCCTCATTCCTCTCTAGTCAGTGCTGATGGGGCAGAGAGAGCATGAAGAAGGTGGAAACTTGCTTCTGAACACTCTTAGCCTGGTGAATGTCCCTTCTCACACATCACTGGTGAGAACTACCTGGGTGCGAGAGAGTCTGGGAAATGTAGTCCCTGGGTGGGCAGCTACTGCCCTTATACTAAGACATAGCACATATTTTTGCTAGAAACTTAGTAATTTCTGTTAAACTTAGTAAGAGAAATGGCACTAAATCAGAATCCAGGTCTCTATAACTCAAATCTAGTCTTTTAACTACCATGATGTTTTTAGGCTAAAAACCTAGGAATTTCCCTACAGTTTACAAATGGTTAATAGGTTTCAGCACAGCACCTCTAAGCCATTAGCTTTAATGCCTTGGGAGATTGTTATCCATTAGAAATCCAGGGTTGGTGCCAGTGCCTTCTGAGTGACCCACTTCCTCCGGCTGCTGAACAGTTTGCAGTACCAGTGAAAGCCTAGAAGTCATGCCCAGAGCCCTAACACGTGGTCGAATGATGGAGGATGATGCTGCCTTGTAAGTGGAATTGTGACAGCTATGAGGGTCCCAGATCTCATGCCAAGTAATAAGGAGCCCCTCTTGACAGTTGGAATTCATTGAGATGATGATTGAATCTGAGCTACAAAACATTACCCAATCTCATTAGTGGAACCTCAACCTTTCCCTTAGGGCCAACATGCAGAAATTCCTTCATTTAGATAGGGAGATACCCAGAGGATATTTGATACTCAATTCCCAAGGACAAGGAAATTTCTCCTTCTTAGACCCAATATTGGGATTAATACTTTTAGAGGGGTTCCTGACTGATTTTTTGCCCAGAACATCCTCCAGTATGTTGCCATTGAAGTCATGAATCTTTAAAGAGCAATCTTTTAATTAGGGAAGAGGTTGTTCTAGCAGATATCTTCCATCTCTTCTAGAAATACTGAGAACCATGCTGCTGCTGGTGCTGATGGTCCATAGCTACTTTGTCATGGTTTCTGTGCTAAATATTTTTGTACCAATTATTTTATTTGGTCTTTGGAAGAATTCCAGAAAGCAGATGTTATGTCCATCATCATAATCATTATCATTTTACAGATTTAAAAACTGAAACTTGAAGAAAGGAAGTAATTTGTTCAAGGTCACACACCTGATAAGTGGAGTTTGTCTAACTTCAAAACGCATGCTCTTTTGCTACATTATTTGTCATTGTAATTTGCCCAGAATTGATATCTATTTCTCCTAATATTCCAATTCCTTTGGGAGTTACCTGTCTTACATCTTCTTGGAGTGAGGTGGTTCTTTTCCTACTATGAAAATGAAGGGAGCCACTCTTTCCATTCCCTCCTGCCCTCTGCACACCCTGATGGCAGAAGGTGATCTATTCATGGCCAACGAGACATTGAATCTGGAGTAAAAGACACGAAAATGAGGAGGGAGCCATTTAGTTGAGACTATAACATCAAGGACTGTCTTATGGCTTTCTGAGTCATGGCCCTCTATAGCTTCCTAGGTTTCTGTTAGTTTGAAGCCTGATCGCTCAGACTCTAATCAGTCCTGTGATCCCTGAGCGATCTAATATATCTCCTTTTGGTTAAGTGATCCAAAGTTGGATTCTGTTGCTTTTAACTGAGAACACTATATTATATACTTGAATGTTATTGACTACAAGTAACAGGAATTCCATACTTAACCTGGCTTACACAAAAAGATAATGTATTATCTCTCATACAGGAGGGCAGAGAAGGCTTCAGGGATTGCTTCAATTTTGGTAGAATGGCCCAATCTACTATTGCCCAAATACTGATCATAAAATTTTTCTCCTTGGCTTCTTTACTTTCTTGTCTTAAAACTCATGAGTATGATGAGTCATAGTTGGAGTCAGTGTTGATAAGTAAAAATCATAAGGTGGAACACATATCATTTTAATACGAAGTTGACTTATATTGTCTTCTCTAGTAACAATAGGCCCTGTAAAACCTGAATTACATATTTTACAGTCTTACTTTGCAGGGGAAAATGGCATTAGGGTTCAGAGTTCGAGATATTTAAAAGAAGTTTTATACTATTGCTTTTTCTAAAGCATTGAATTATAAAAATTCAGTATAAGAGCATACATTTGAAAATACAGAAAAAGAAAAGAAATGGTCCTATAGATTCAGTAAAGTACAACTTTAACTTTTTAATTAACCAAATATGTACAAATGGCTCTCATTTCCCAGATTCTCCCAGCAAGAGGTGCATGATGACTGCTTGATCTTTCTCTCTCTCAAGGCACTAAATGTGGCTGATTACATTCTCTCCTGGGGAGCCTTTCAGCAGGTGGAGGAGAGTCTTTTTTCTTTTTTCCTTTGTGTTAAGGGCCTCTGGGAAAGAAATACTTTAAAATCATTTAAGTGAAAGTGACTACTTTTTGTTTCCTTTTCTTTTTTTAAAAAAGAATATAAACCAGCCTTCACTTTCCAAACTAAAAGCCAGAAACACAAATACAAAGTAGGAAATGTAATGTTCCCATTTGAAAGTTTGATTAGTTATAGAACAAAGTTATAGAGGAGTAGGCGAGAGAACGTGACACCAAGAAGAAATGACAGCAGAGAAAAGTACAAGAGGACCTCTTCCACTCATCTTTTCCCCAAGAAAACACACATCAGAAATGCCAAAGAAGGCAGGCTGCAGAGTAGATGTACACACACCAAGAGGTGCAACCACAGTAACCCATATGGATAGACAAGAGACATTGTTTGGAGTAACATTACCACCTTGATCATTTTCAGGCTGTTGCTATTATTTACTTGGGAAATTGGGTTGTGTTTTTGCAACCCTGCATTTACAGAGATGGTGAATTTCACGCAGATATTTATGTGAAGTCTGGAGGAACTCATTCCAAAAATAATGCCTCTTCTTCATCAGCTTCTTGATATCAGACTTCATCAATGAGAAGGGAATAATACCTCTAGTTTATGATTGACAAGTTGACAGGCATATCTATAAACAACTGAGGCTAAAATAGATCGCAAATTTCTGCAAAACAAAATCAGTTTCATTTTTTAAGACTAGAAGTTCTGGTCGAAACCACAAAGGAATAAGTTATAGTCATTTAATAGTGATCCAGGCTGATGGGGCGAAGAAGTGAAATACAATTTAATATTGGGAAGAAATAATCACATTTGATTTGCAAGATAGAACAATTTTACCTTCTTCAGTGTGTTTTGCTTAAGACATGAGTAAAATCTCCTAGAGATGTGACATGGTCCTGAAAGATACTCAGTGTCCCAGGAAACTAACGCTACTTTAAAAAAAAATTGCTGCCAAAAAAACAAATTTCTTTTTTACCCAACAATAATTGAAGCTCACCCAATAATATAAAGGTAATTTACCCAAGAATAATTGAAAACTATAGACTTTCCCCATGTTGGTCTTTCCTTTTTTTATTTCTCTATTATTTATGCCAACTAAAATAATTTTCAGCAATGTAACACAGAATGAATGTCTTTTTTTTATTGTAAAGGAAGCATAAAGTGACCTGTTTCTTAAGCAACAGAATTCCAATTTTATAATAAATACACAGCTCTCTTAGAGCCAGAAAATGTCCATCTGCTACTGCTGCGTTTGTCTTGCACAAAACAGGCTTTGAAAAAACAGCATTATATCATTAATTTAGACATGCTGTGGATGTGAATGCTTATGAGCAATTGGTTCTACTCTAATCGACACAATGGAAAAATATCTTAATTAATGGAAAGGGCTCAAAGGAGTGACAAAGGCACTTTAGGCCACAGCAATCACATGACGAATTATAATGGGAGATGTTTTAGTGGAAACTTTTGGTCGGCACTGACATTTTCTCCAATTATCAGCAGTTGCTTTTCCCTCTAGTCAGCTATGTTTTCACTTTTATTCCACACTGACCTCTTCTAGTCACTTAAGCCAACAAAAGGAAAAGAATTTGGAAATCCTAACTTCACAGTGACACCCCAAAAATGTACAGAATCATTTTAAGAATTCTGCAATATATTGTCTAGAACACCATATATAATTACTGTTCATTGTCAGTTAAACAAATAAGGTTTAACATGATTTGTGGTGTCACCGTTTCCCGAAGTGCATTAGAAAGTCTTAGGAGGAGAGGCTTAAGGAATTAGATTTATTTAGAAATGAGAGTGCTAAGGAGACAGCTTAGTAAGCTCTCAGAAACTAGGGTATATTGGGAGAGCAAGACAAGCCTTGCAAATTGACGTTAGTTGATCTGGTGTTATCTTAGAAAAAGTTTGAACAAGATAATTCCCCCAAATATCCCTACTGGCCAGGAATTTCTTCAGCTGTTCACCCTTTTGGATTTTGAAGCCATTTTCATTTTTTCAGGTGTATCTGATTGCAGCAGACATTCTTTATCAGATTGTCTATCTACTAATAGTATTTTGTATGTATAGTATATATTTTTTTAAAGTAGTTTCTTGTAACATTTTCTTTCTACAACAATCCTATCAGGTAAAACTATTCTTACCATTTTACAGGTGAGAAGAGTGAGACACAGAGTGGCTGGGACGTGCTTACGGTTCAAAGCCTGATAGAAGGCCCCAGGTCTTCTGGCTGCTGGTCCAGTCTTCTTCCCCCGACAATCGTGGTCCAGGCCTCCATGAAGGGACTTGGGATAGGCCCACGGGATTAGTGAGAGCAAGAAGCAAAAAGAGAAGGGGGGCAAACTGAAAGGATAGAAAAAGCAGAAGTGGGAAGCAGAAGAAGATAAACTTTCCCTCCAACATAAGCCTTCAGCCATCCCTCTGTTTGAATTGCTGTGGCTGTTGTCCATCCAGGGAAAACTGATTTTTCTGTCTTTAGTTTATAGCTCCCTATCATTGTCGGTTGAAATTTTAGCTCTTCATTCCCTAGCGTGCGACCTTGTGCAAATAACATAATCTCTTTAACCTCAGTTTCCTTCTCAATAAATGAGGATAATGCTAAAAACTAGGTCCTAGAGTCAATTCAATGAGATACGATATATAAAGCAATTCAATAGCAACAGTGTCTGGAACATAGTAACCCCTCAATAAATGTTAACTATCATAAATATGTAATGGATGACTGCCTAATGTCTGAATCACCTTCCTATGTTTGGGAACTCATCAATATGCTGTTCGTTAGTGCTGTCCATCAAGCATTTCTAGTTCTTTTTCTGAGCACATGGTAGGCTTGTATTTCCCTGCACTCCCATTCCTCTTGAATTTAAGTGTGGCCATGTAACTTGCTTTGGCAACTAAAGTATAAGCAGGAATGACATGTGTCACTGTCAGTTAGAAACTTTAAAGTGCTGGTGTATGTTTCGCCATACTCCCTTTGCCATCATGACCTGTGGCTTTCCACATAGAGGCTGTACTGTCCATCTATGTCCTTGAGTGAGAATGAGAGAACAACACAAAGCAGGGCTCCCAGCTAACTTGTTACAAATAGATAGTGTGACTGAGAAAAAAAAAAAGGAAAGAAAGGAAGAAACAAACAAAAATGTTTTGTGTTAAACCACTAAGATTTTGGGGGTGGTTTGTTACTGCAGCATAACTTGGCCTATCCTGACTATTACCCCACCCTCGGAGTCTTGCTGGGAGGCAGATCCTCAGTCTCATAATAGAAGAATAAAAGACTAGATAATTGCTTTCATTACCTCTCTTACAGGCACTTGATCTAAAGTTGACCAATCAGTAGATCCACCTAAGTAAATAAATTGGGAGCTAGAAATGCAAAGAAGTAGGAACAGTAGATAATTCATTCTCATTTATTCTGGTGGCAGCAGCAATGGAGGAAATATATGTTTCTGGCAAAATCAGGGGCAGCAGGTACGGGAGAAACACCTGGAGTTTGGGACCATTGGTGGAAATTTTTGTAAACTGTTGGCCCTGGTTTTCAAGGACATTGGCAGCAGAGTCTCCACTGTATAAGTTTTGTGGTGTAACTCTGGCCCTGGTTGGGATGTGGTCTAGTATCCCCTGTTTCTGACCATTTTCCAACCTTCCTAGCAACTCAACTCTGCAAGCAGCTGATATAATTTCAATTCATTCATTTTCTGATTAAATCAGCCAGAGTATAATGCTTGCAAATAAGATTTCTGAGTAACACAATATATAAATTAATTTTAGAATTTTCTTTGTTAATGTGCAGATTTATTTTGGTATATTCCTGGCAGTTTAAATTAGTTGCTCTGAGTGTCATTGCTTGTCCATGCCAACAGTACAATTATTTTAGAAATGCCCACACTTTATTTCAGCAATTTCTATTCAAGGTATTAAGTTCATGGTTCTTTAAAAGATTGTTAATCAGTTAAAGTAAAAATTTCACTTAAGGTTTAAATTATACTAAAAATCTGATAGTCAAAACCATTTTTTTTTACTCTTTCCCTCTGAAAAATGTAAGTGAATGATTTTCCTGTATAAGCATTGTATTGCCAGAAAAAGACTAATGAATCTTTGACTGTTTTAAGTAAAGATCTCATTGTTCTCTTTCTTTTGAACTTGGTCCACTCTAGACCTGAGGATGGCTTAGAACACCTCCAAAGTTCCTCTCTCGCTCCATGATTCCTAAGACCATTATTTAGCTGCAAGAGTCAAAATTCCCACTGAGGGAGATTCATTTAGTTAGTTGGGTAAGACGATTACTCTTCTTAATCTTGACATGACTTGACAACTAAATTGAACTGGAACCTGTGTACTGGGGGGTTGGGAAGAGAGAGATTCATTACAAGTACCCAGAAGAGGTGTAATTTTACATATTCTGGGTTTACTTTGGAATCTGTCAGGAAAAATAGGAAGGGAAAATTTATTCCCAGTGGGTACACCAACACTGTAATTTCCTTGCTGAAGTTCAAACCCAAGAGTAACTCTGATTTGCCTGTCTGCCACTTTTTTCAGTCTGCAATTTACCAAGTCTGAAAAATAAATAAATAAAAACAGCAACAGCAAAGATTGGGAATACAAGAAGCCGGAGAGAGCTAGTCAAGGTGATTCAAAGTAGAAAAGGGATTAATGACTATTTCCTCTGCCCTGAACTATTTGTTTCTGGAAAGGTGGGGATGAAAACAGAGAGGGGAAAGGGAGTTTTTTCTGGGAGTCATTGGGTCCTTTCTATCAAAGCCTTAAATAACAAAAACCAAAAACTTGAAAAATTATGAGACTTGGAGCAATAATGAAAGCAGGCTAGACACAGAAGTACGGGATAAGGTGACTGTTCGCTATTAAAACAAAGGCTTTTCATTTCTAGAACAGTCAGATGTGTTTCACAATATTCTAACTTGTGAGGAGTGATGCAAAAGGAATAAAAACAGAAAAAACCACTAACATATGTGGCGTGTAAATGTATAAACCTAAGTTTGAGAGAAGCCTTAAATGTAGGAGAACACATGTCTTAGGCACCAACTTCTAAGACCTGATTACTTGTCTAACTTCAGAGTTTGTTCTGCAGCTATAAGGAGCTGGCTTGCAAATCAACAGATCTCCCTTAAGATTTGAGTGATGTGAGAGTGGTCACAGATTTCATTTCTTAGGGAAGAAATCGTCCTTTAATTTACAAATAGACTAAGGCCTGGAGATGTCAAATGACTTTCCCAAGGTCACACAGCTTGTTTGGAATAGAATCTAGAGTAGTCCTCAGGCTCTGATGATGAAAACTGAGACCCTGATGTCATCAGGACAATCTTGGTTTCATTCCTCTTGGCCCCCTATTGGGGACAAAGGATGCTCTTCAAATTGCTGTCTGTCAAGATTCAATGTCAGGATCCACTCCTCTGCTTGAGGAAATATGCAATAGCCTGTAAGGATCACTTCCAGGAAGAGGCAAACTCTTTAACGGGCTTCCTAAAACTCATTTTTACCCCAAACTAACAGTTTAAATAGGAAATACTGGAGGACTTAGGCACTTGGCTCTGGACTCAGCTACTCCTGGATTTAGGTTCCAACTCTGCCACTTACTCTCTGTGTCATCTTGGGAATGCTAATTAATGTCCTTAAACCTCAGTTTCCTGATTGTAAGATGGAGATAATAATGGTAATTACCTTATATGATTATTATGAGGATTTGTTCATGCAAGTGAAAAATGGTGCAAACTATGAAATGAGAGTTTAATAAACAGTGAGAGAAAAGAGAGCCAGGTGTGAAAAAATAAAGAGTATAATACATATTAAGAGAAAGAAGAAAGACTATTTCTCTTAATATTTATTGAACTCCATTTTTGTCTTAATGTTGATGAAACTCTATTTCTTTTCTTTCCTCCATTGCTGAAGTGCATTTATCTCAAATATGCTTACCCTGGTTACTTTCTTTGTAGGCACCAACCGCACACCCAGTTTAAAAGTAGAGACTTTGAAATATTTCTCTTTAATCCGTAGAAGTTTGCCCTTGGAAAAGTCAGCAGGAAAAATGTACCCAGAGATTAGGAAGCGGTTATTAGACCTACAGGGACTCCGCACAGCTAAGAGGAAAGGCACAGATTGCAGTGAGAGATTTCAGAGTTTTCGAGCTGGAACTGGCCTTGGAATTCATCAGTTGACTCATTTGTTTTTTGGGTTTTCTTGCAGAGGGGTGTTGCCCTGAGCTAACATCTGTTGCCAGTCTTCCTCGTTTCTTTTTTCTCCCCAAAGCCCCTCAGTACATGGTTGTATATTCTAGTTGTAAGTCCTTCTAGTTTTATGTGAGCCGCTGCCACAGCACAGCAACTGACAGATGGGTCGGTGTGGTTCCATGAATGGCAACGAACCTGGCTGCCCACAGTGGTGAGACAGCCGACCTTTGACCACTAGATCATCAAGGCTGGCCTGACTCATTTGTTTTAAAGAGGAGAAAAAAGAAATCCAGAGACGTTGCTCACATACCTGAGGTCTCCCGGCACTTCCACTCTCAGCAATGTCACTCTTGGCCCTCCACTTTTCTATTGATCTTCCTTATTTCAGCTTTCTTTTACATCCTCTTGAATGTTTTCCATGCTAGATTGGTAGGGGCACACTTGAGCTTTGACATAAATTGGTTCTACCCTTGGACCTACTGTGATTTTCACAGGACCCTACAGGGCAATTGCAGTCCAGGTGTTCTGCATGAATGAGCTTCTTGCTGGTGGTTGCTGCCTCACTCCTGTCTCTGAAGTTGGCAAAGATTCTCCACTAGGAAGTAGACTCTGGCCCACACTCATGATAATGCATCTCCTCCTGTTATGTCCTCTATCACCCTGATCCTGTCTCCTGATAACTTCTGAGAGACAAGTTAACAAACAAGGTCATAGCTGGAACTAGTTGAAGAGGCTTTTCTTCCGAACTGGAAACATTCTATCTTTGGAAGACTTTTCCAGATAGTGTGACGAAGTGTTTACAGGAGGGGCAAACCCCAGCCAACCACTGTAAGATGAGGGCAAAGACTGGGACCAGCGCATCCGTTATCCACGTGGGATGGAGGGATTGTGTCTGGAAGTGGGAACTTTGACTTTTCTCTTTAAGGCCTTAAAGCTACAGTGAAAAAACTTTGTAAATCAAGTTTTACCAGATCAGTACCAGCTTTGTAAAGTCTAAACCGTTTATCTCTAAAGCACCTAGTATTTAGGGAATAGCAACAGCTACTCATTTGGTTGTGGCAGGGTTTCTACAAGAGTTATACCTTAGACTGGTGACTCTCAAACTTTAGCATTCATCAAAATCACCTGGAAAGCTTGCTAAAATACAGATTTACGGGCCCATACCTTAAGAGATCTGGGGTAGGATCTGAGGATTTGCATTTCTAACAAGCTCCCAGGTGATGCTGATGCTGGACTGGAGGAGACCACACTTTAAGAACCAGGAGAAACAGGTCTGTCTTTCCTGAATTCTTAGTCTAATTTCCTGCCGTAGTCACACTTTCTTTTTATCTTCAGCTACTTAGACCTTTTTTCTAGTGCAAATATGCTTGCAAATTATCTTTGCACACTCATACACAAATGGTCATTGCAGCTTAAATTTTTACCTCTCTGTAGATGCTTATTCTATAACGGGGCATTTTGACTAGCCAGACTGTACCTTAGGCATTGCAGGTAGAGACCACATCTCCCCACCCTCTCCAGTATGTCTTTGCATACACTGATGTGCACGGGGACTTTTGATTTGTGCCTCTAAAGAAGATGGGGGCAGGGGTGAAATTTATTGCAGGTAGCCTTCTCAAAGGGAAGGGGGAATGCCATGAGCAGTGGCATTTTCTCTCTCTCCAGCTGACTCCTTGGACTGTGTTTGAGCCTCTATGTTTAGAAGAAGGTTGAAAGAACTGTTTGATGAAAATCTTTGTGGAATTTTAGGCACAAACAGACTTGTTTTGGGGCCCAGGCAAAGGGGGTAGATCTTTCATAGTGACACTTTTCAGTCATTGGTTAAGAGCTCTCCAAGGTGGGGCACAGGAATTTCAGCTGCTTCAGGCTTTCCCTTCCAGTAGCCTGAAGGAATCTTGAAAAAATTTGGTGGCTGTTGGAATGTAAAGTGCACCAAAAGGAGGAGGGGCATGCACAAACATGGCCCAAAGGTATCATAGGAAGCTGGGTCAAGCCCTGATGTTGCCTAATACAACAGGGAGACCTTAAGCAAGTAGACAGAGCAGGTTGGCATGGGAGTGCCTGAGAATCTTGGAAGCCGTATATTTGTTTGACTTTGATATCAACTCATCGCACTTGCCCTTAGAAACTGTGTTCGTGAATCTCTGAGGTGGAGGGGCTGTTTGTGGCTCTCTTTCTGTGGCTCGTTAGTGGCCTGGGATGCCTGGCTTGTTTGCGAAGCCCGAGAATCTTGGTGAGGACTGCCAGCACAAGGCTCCTTCAGGCTGAGGTTAGCAACTAAGCATTTAAATAGTCTTGCTACATTGCCTGATTCTTCCAGGAAGGGCACCCAAGGGTGATGTGTTTTCTGGGACAGCCTGCCAGCTTCTTTTCATGCTTGCTTTCCTTTATCCGGGGTAGCCAGGTGCCCCCTCCTAAAGCAGCAGGCTGGGAATTCAGATGCAGCCGCAGTCGTGAATTTTGCAGCATCATTTGTATGTTTAACCTTCCTCTGCTTCTCTTATTCTCAAACAGATGCAGGCAGACCCATTTCTGTAGAAATTTCCATGCTGCTGAACAAGGCTGGGATTTTGATGAAATAAATACTTGTTAGGACTGTTTGAGTCTCACCCTCCTAGGTCTCTCTTAAGAAGGGCATTTTGAGCAACTGTGTTATAAAGACATTTCATCAGTGAACGTATCTTGGATTTTTATTTCACCTATGACTTAAGGTCCATATTATGGTTTATCTTCCACATTCACACAGAAGTACTGAAGTGCTTTCCTGTTCTGTGGAACCAATACTGGTCATGAAATCAGAAGGCCTGCCCTTCAGTTGTGGCCTCCCACTCACAAACAAGGTGATCTCCTCTGTGACTTGGGCTAAGACTGGTTTTGTTTACTCAATATGGTCACTGAGAGGGTCAAAAGGAGATCAACTTATTTGTGGGACTGTTAAGTGCAATACAAAATAAAGAGTTTGTAGGATAGAAAATACCATATAATTATTGATTACACTGGGTCATTGTGATCATTATCAGCACCCCCAAAAGGAATGACCCTTTGCTCTGTAGGTGATTTTTACATCCAGATAGATCTGGGCTCAAAGCCAGCCTATTCCCCTCATAGTCTGTTTAATCTTAAGAAACGTATCACAGCTCTCTGAGTGTTAGTTTTCATGTATTTGCCTTTTAGGATATGGTGAGGCTTATAGCTAACGTATATAAATGCCTGGAAGAGTTCCTGCCACCCAGTCAATGATATTTTATTATCATTTTATTTTTTGACTTTTGCCAACTATAAAGGAACTTCTTGGTACCACATAGAAGAAACTCTTGTCTGACAGTGAGTGCTATTACAAAGACATAAGATTCAATTATGGGACCTCTGTCATTGGCTCAAGTACGATGACCCCATAAATAAGTCTTGAGTTTCCTGGAGGAAAAAATACCTCAGAGGCAAACCATCACTGGCTCTCAAATGTTGACACCTCTGTTTTTTATCAGTAGGGTCCTACTTTTAGGTCGCCTGTTTTTTGCATACGTAGGCTTGCCTGATCCTGGTCTCCCTGCAGCGCTTCCTGCTCCTACCCTAACACCATGAATAACACAACTTTTGCAGTAATGGCTGCAGTGAACAGGACACAATGTCATCTCCCTTGTGAGTGCTTCCCTTGGCAACAGTCATTCATCTGGGTCCTTCCTACAGAATTTGTTTTGCAATTATTGCCTGTAATGCAAGTAGGACCTTATTCTCCTTTTCTCTAATTGTCCAGACCACACAGTGTAGTACCGCAAATATATACACACATCTTGAGCTTGCTGTCTTTCTTTTGTGTCCTGCCCTCTCCAGACGCAGTCTGAGTGCTTTCTGGGTGTGGGTAATGCTTTTTCTACCCCACAGAACTAACACAGAGATGACAGCCCAGTGTGGGCACACAGTAGCCATTTGATATGAATCTGTTGTCTGATGGAAAGGCAGCAATGCTTTCTACGGTGAGTATCTGCCAATTTCATGCTATTGGCCACTGCCAAAATTCAGAGTTTCTCAGAAGGTAGATCAATTGCTTTACTCTACTGAATACTTTTTAAGGGTCATTACAGATGTGTGATCAATGCTGGTATCTCAGGGGAACAGAGGGCACCAGAGAGGAAGTCGTGTACTAAAAATACTTGTTTTGAAAGATACCAGACACAAAAGAGCACATACAACATTATTTCATTTAATAAGGGCCAAAAATAGGCAAAACCATGCTTTTGCTCCTACCCTGGGAGGTACAATGACTGGAAGAGCATAGGAGGATGTTTCTGGGATACTGTGATATTGTGTGTCTAAATCTGGAGGATGGTTAGAGAGGTGTGTTTAACTTTGTGAAAATTCATCCAGCTGAGTACTTATAATCTGTGCACACTTTTGTTTCTGTATATTATTCATTAATAAAGTAAAAAAATTTATTTGTGTTCTCTTATTTATTTTTGTAGAACAAGAGTGAAAGCAATGTCAATTTGGGTTCGAAGAGAGTGACATTATCATGACCAGGAGGTAAATGCCTTCTGCCCCATACACCTTGAAAAAGAGAAATTCTGCTCATGCAGGGTTGTCTCTAGGACTTAGAAACAAAGTTTATAGAGAAATGAAAGTCAGCTAGTGGACAACCTAGAACTTGTCCTGCCTAGACAACACAGACACCTAAGTAGAAGTGACAGGTGACCCTTCTCTACCATCTACTGTGAAAACAGCCACCAGTGGGTCAGACAGCTCAGCTCCCAGCTTTGATCTTCAAAGGCCTGGCAATCCCACTGGCCTCGCAGATGGAGAGAGCATTTATGGAGAATGTTATCAAGGCATTTGCACATCCATTTAGACATCCAAATCTCATGATTTATTAGAGGAGACAAAATACGTACTTGTGGCTTATTTTTTTTTTTTTTTTGAGAAAAGTAATCTTAATTTATACAGAAACTAAAGCGTAACAGTCTAACAGCAGATTCTTGCTAAACATATATTTTTTGGCAAGCAACAAATCATTTTAATGTTTCTTCTCTTTCTGGAAGGGTTTGCATACAAGCTTTGGTAACACTGTTTTATATTGCTTATCTGCCTTATTCTGTCCTTGAGGAGAGAACAGGCATGTCTTATCAATGACACGATAAGAAAAATTTTGTGCCCACGTGACCAGGCCCCAGTATTAAGATTTTCCCAGTTTCACCATAGGACACCTGAAATGGTGTTTCTCAACGATGCATCAGAATCACCTGTGTTTCTTATTAAAAAATGTGAATTCCTAGGCCCCAACCCACACATAATAAATCTCTGGTGGGCAGCTCCCAGGATGCTACGTTTGATATAAGCTATCCTGATGATTCTCAATCACACATTGGCCCAGTGGCTACTGGCAGGTGTCAAATACACTCTGGGGCGAGTTGGGGGGTGGGGTGGGTGTTGACCCAGGAAGCTTCTCAAGAATCTCTGGGAAAGACTACGTGCTGGGAAGTTTTACAAAGTTGGGATCACAGTGCCACAAAGAGGAAGGAAGATACTCTGAACTTAGGTGGGAAAGACATGCAAAATGTCCATAGCTTGTTTTCCTGGGCAGGGTGAGACAAAAGCTCTCTGTGCGTAGACAGGGAGCCTGGCGACCTTACCCTCCCGGTGTTTGCACCTCTGTCCTTCTGTGTTGGTAGGAATTCTGACTTTTGTGTTCCCTTTGAATCCCAAAACTGTCCTTTTCTCTGTGCTTCTTTTTGCCACAGCAGACTATTTCTAAAAGAACAGTGTTGCCTTTCTTTTTGTGGATTGTTTTCTTTCTTTCCAAAAGACATTTGAAAGAATCTTCCCCTCTGGGTTTTGCTCAGTTGACTTTATTACAAGGACACACCACTAAAAGTACATCTAGTGATGTGCTAGTTAAAGGGGGAAAAAAAAACTTTGTTAGAAAAGTAGCTAGAAATAAACCACAAGGGAAAAAGATTACCTCTGGTATAAATCAGCATTTCTTGGAAAGTGCTTGCAAGGAACAGCCCAAGGCAAACTGGTTGGTTTCTTCCATTCCCGAAGTCAGTGTGGGTGTTAGAATTAGAAGCATTGAGAACTTCAGAGTATTGTCTCATGGTTTCACTGTTTTCATCTTAACCTTGCAATCTGAGAAGCTCTGAGGGGAGGGTCTGTTCAGCTTCTTCTTTGGTGAATTAAAAATTGTAGCTTTACAAATAAAGTAGGGGAGATGTCAGATTTGAGAGAGAATTTCCAAGAACTATAGAGTTGGGAGTCTGGGTCCCCCAATGAAACTTCCTGGTATGGCCACATACAATCCAATTGCATGGAGGTGTTAATAGCAAATATAAGTATGAACCAGCCTAGAGGCACCAAGCGGCACTAGCAAAGGAAGGTTATACTGTAATCTAAAAGTTTTGAAATATGATTCTGAAAATTTCCCAAAACTAGGATCTCAGCTGGGGGCAAGGTCTGAAGATATTTTGAAGTTGTCATAACTGGGGGGTGGGGAGTCTGTGCTACTGGCATCTAGTGGGCAGAGGCCAGGGATGCTGCTAAACATCTTACTTGTACAGGACAGTCCATCTAACCCCCAAAAGAGAATTATTTGGCCTCAAATGTCAAATGATCAAGGTTGAATTTGAAAGCAGCAGGGCACAGTACTGGAAAGATTAAGTTGGGAAGGACATTCCCAGAATTACAGTAGTGTAGAAAGCTTTTTTCTGCTCTCTTTGGAACAACAGGTACCTACCAGTGGAGGAAGTGTCAACCAGACAGCTTGAAAAAAGACATGTGTATTAACATGATGGAAAGAAGGAAGAACTCACAATTTCTATTTTTGTTTCTATTGTCTAGAAAGGGAAAGCATTTCCCAATTGAAAAGAAGAAAACCGAAAACAAAATAAGAAGGTATCGTGGCATAATAAATATGACAAATCAGTAAGAGAAGATTTAGTAGATTTAAAAGAATTCAAGTATCAGAGAATAAAAGGAACCATGATTCTAAAATGCTAAAGGAACTTAGAAAAGTGATTTCTAAGTCTCAGCACCATTGTCAGTAACCTCAGAAGGCTTATAAAGAATTTCCAGAAAAATGGAGACAGTCAAATAACTCCCTTATTCTCACAAAGCCTAGCTTCTGGTTGATATAAACTGGTAATCTTGACATTTATAACCTTGCAGCATTCTGAAACAGATCATTAAATTGTTTATGTATCTTTAGAGAAGGCAAGGATCCATAGCCACTTGTATGTTTCATTAAGAGAAAGATATCTGAAGCTGACTGCAGTGCCTTTATAGGCATCTTTGTGAGGTTGGTAGATTCAAGGAGCTCTCCAACTGGAATTTTTCTTGAGTCAACAAGGCATCTGGTAGTGTCAGACTCGCAGCTGGTTGTATGGATCTATGTCCACCCAGATGGAGGTCTCTAGTAGAGTTCCACAGGCTTCAACCTTTGGTCCTGCATATTTTTAAAACAATGGCTGAATGAAATGATGCAAAGCAAGGAAGAATAACTCGTATGTTGATTACAATAAAAATTCTGTTTATCACCTCAACAAATTGGAATCATATTCCAAAGTCTCCAAAAGGAAATTTAAGAGTGGTGAATATATGGTCCTTAATTTGCCTCAAAAAGTTAAATATGGATGTAAAAATGAGGAAGACTTGGTTTGGTAGCAGTTTCTGAAGAATATTTTATGGTTGTAATGGACCACAACCTGAACAATATTATAAGCCGTCAAAAGATAGAAATTAATAAAACATTAGACTACTTAGTAGGAGATCATGAAAACAATTGTTTGGGCCACACAGAGAATTCTATTGTATTCTAGTATGATCTGTTAAGGAGGGATATTCTAATTAACCTAGTGTTAAGATGATGAGGAAGATGATGATGGTGAGTTGGTCTAGAAATCACGTCCTAGGAGAAATATTTGAAGAAAAAAGATGTACAGCAGACTTGGTGAATGGCTTCCTTAAGATTTTAGAAAAGTTTTACGTGAGAAGCTTGTTCCATACTAAGAAGTAAGATGGAGGTGTAGAAATTATAAGGTTTTTGGACCTCGTAGAACAACACTAACAACTAAGGTGACACAATGGCAAATCTTGTCTACTTGAGAGCATTAAAAAGTCCTCTGAAGAGGTTAGAGCAAGGATGTGGAAGAGAGAAAGGATCCTTTCATCTAATGGAGGGTGGATTGAACCAGGAAATCCCGCAACTGGTTGCTTACCAGAACCACCTAGAAGCTAATTTTTAAACATACTAACGTCAGGAATTCATTTCAGACAATTCTAATTGAATAGATGTGGGAAGGGCCCAAGAATCTAGATTTAAAACAGGAAGTTCCTCAGATGATTCGATGCACAGTCAAATTTGAGAACTACAAAGGCCACTAAGCTCCCTCTTCAGTTTCATGATTCTAAGTGAAGATAAGGACCATGTGGGGAAGGCCTCCACAGCACCTCAGTGGACCTGCAGTTGCTGTCTGTCTACCTCGTTACATTTTGTACAGGGTCTATCAAAGTCGGGAACCTTCGTGAGACATTTACACAGATCATCTCACCTAATCCTCACAACAAACAAATTAGGAAGGCCTTATGTTTTGAATCACGTTATATTTGTGGAAAATGAGGTTCAGAGAAGGAAGACAGTGACCTAGGAGCAGAATTCAGATTCAAGTCTGGATTGTCTGATGGCAGAGTTGCTTATCTCCATTGATTAGGTCTTCCACCCCTGACTATGCTATTCTGAAAACAAAAGAGTGTTAGGGCCTAACAAACATAAAGAGATGTATTCTGGAAAAGGTAGGAAAACGACTAATGTGAGAGGTACTTCTTGGTTTTTTTCTTTTCACCCCGCTCCTCAGACTTATGTCGGTTCTACAGGTTTTTCATTCTCCCTTCTGACACGTTAGTGAAGCATATCTTTCTTTCATTCTTAAGATAGGATTCCTTTATTTCTTAAACTGTCAAAATCTTCATGGATCTTTTATTTTTTTTTATTTCAGATCAACACTAACAGTATTTTTGTGGCCTATTGAGAGCTTTATTTGTTTGTGTAGAACTTACCTGAATGTATTGGAAGGAAAGAAGCTGTTTCAAGAAATAGTCTCAGTAGGCATGACCATCATGCCTTTGTCCTCACAAGCATCCTGTTGTGTTGTAGGCAACAATCCATAATAGGCTGCATGTCACGTAAATGCAGTTAGGAATTTATAGGAAGACCCTCCCAGCCAACCACCACCAAAATGTGAATACTCTTTGTGAAAATTTCCTCACAAATTAAGCCCAATGTGTGTGGCTCATATCCTTTCCCTGAGTTTTAATACGTGATCTGCAACACCAAGTGACTGCTCAGATAATCATGTTTCAGCTATATCAATACCACATCTATCTATCTATCTATCTATCATCCATCATCATCTATCACCTACTTAATTTCTATGGACTTGAATTGATTCATTAAAACACTTGAGTTGCGATTCTACTTTCCCCAAACACAACTGCTAAGAAGTGGATATTCTGAAAGTATTTAGAAACAATATGCTTTTGAATAAGGTTTCATGAACACAGAGGGAAAATTGCCCTATTATTTGTCAGCTCTCAACCCCCGTCAGCCCAGTCCCTGTTGACCAAGTTTCATATAGCTGATGACCTTTGAAACCCAAATCACACAAATCAAACGGCTCCTTCCTTCCAAGCACAGGGTGAATGCTTTTTTAAAAAAAATCCTCTTTAAAAATACAGTAAATTTAAATAAAACCTCTAGGCCGACTATTTAGTCATGTCTGACCTTTTCGTAAATATGATAAATCCAGTTCCAGTGTAAACACCACCCCTCTGGTAAAAAGTTCCGCCTTGCGGAACGGCGGCTCTCCAGGCAGAGGCGGATTGGTTTTACTGAGCTGTTTCAAAACGAAGCCGAAAGGTTCAGGCCAACTGTCAATCTGGCGCAGCCTGGCCAGGGCTTTTTAATAAACCATAATTAGGCTGTAGAATTCTTTTCAGGCTTCCGACTCTGCTCACATTTAACTGATCACACTCCCTCTTCGCAGCTGCTTCTCACACAACATCCTCAAGCACTTGCTGGAGATAGAGTGAGGTTTGGATTTCATCGAAGCATTGGATTTCCATTAAATTAAGCAAGGAGCAAAAGGCAGGAGGAGAAAGGTGTATTTGGTGGAGATTGAGCACGCTGTCTGATTTCTGTGTTCTGTGAGAAACTCTGCTTCTTTCTAGTCACTTCACAAACGTCTGTTGAGCTGTGACTTGGGGAAGAACGTGGCAGAGCCCAGAGGCTTGGGTGCCCTAATGCTGCTGGGAAATGCTCTAGGAACTGGTTTCCTTATCTTTATAATCAGGATGCTGAATAAGAAATTTTCCTGGCTCCTTTGGGTTCCACAATTTGAGTTCAGGGATTGGTAGATTTTCTCTATAAAGGGTGAAATAATAAATGTTGTGGCTTGGTAGGCCAAGAAGAAAATTTGAGCATCTTGTGTTATATAATAAGTGAGAAAAAAATGCCCATACATTTTTACTGAGCTAATTTAAAATATATTAACAATAATTGAGTACAAGTTTTCGTAATGCAGATCTTCTAATAAGGAGAATGGAATTCCTTTTGTTTGTTTCTTTTGGGTAGATGACAACTTGATTAATTGGAATTCAAAGTTAGTATGTCCTATCGTCAGGTTGATTGCAAATGTTCACCTATAGAAACCATTCTTAGCTCAGTGGCTCTGCAAAAACCAGAAGTGGGCCAGATTTGGCCCACGGGATATAGTGTGCCAGCCCCTGTCTAATGGTGCGGTTAAGCCCCTTGAAGGTGGTAACACAGGAACTGAGTTAGAAGTAGGCATCGGGCTACCAGAAAAGGAAAGGTGTTCCAGGTAGATGGGGAAGCTGCAACAAAAGTGGGGCAAGAGTCCACAGCAAATAGCACAGGTCATGGGGCACCGGGAACTCAGGATGGTGTGGGGATCAGTTCTTAGGTGAATAAGTCCTCAGGCAAATGTCATACAGGTAACACAGTGCATTCTTCTAAAGCCAACCAATTGAAAATTATTTTTGCTTAATCTGACTCAAAGTTTCCACCCTTGTCATATTCTTTCTGACTATGTTCTGACTATGATTATTTTATTATTAGTCATTATCCATGGCCAATTTGCTTTTTTAGTTGATTTCTGTATCTTTTAAAATTTTACATAACCTGCTATCAAAATTTAGTCACTGTGTTCTGACAGATGATATAAACAACTCTGGGGGCTCAAGGTGCTTCTGAATCCTGATTGGATGAAGTAATGTGCCCTGTGATTTGTTTAAGTGTCAGTCAGCCAGCCAGGGATATACATCCGGGAGTATCTGGATGTTGCCTCTGCAGTAAAGTCATGTTATATGCTTTATAGATTTTACATATGATAGAATACTTTTACATTTTTGTAGATAAATGTTTATGTACAGTTTAATGAATTATCCTTCTGATATGACGCCAAACAAAATCAAATCTTCCTCCCAAATGGCCTGAAAATGTATGCTCATTTCTGTTGTATAAGTTGTGCAAGTTTCACTAGTAGGACTAAAGCAATAATGTCCCACATTCCATTTTAGGCAGAGCAAATGACTGGTGGTCCAGAGACGCATGAGTCCCATGGTTCTATGTGAACTCAGCCTCTTTCATAGCCTGAGTTCTAGAAAGCAGAGCCTGAGGCAGGGGTTGAAGTGCTGAAGCATTGTTTAGGAAATGTAGTCTAGGGCACAAGAGCGAGGGAGAGAGAAATGAAAGAAAGATGTGAAGCAATGTGAAGTGCTGCATTACCATGCTGACTATTGCTTCACAATGAGCTGTGAAGAGACACTCTAGAATGCTCAGCTAGTGCATCTTCTGAGCCTAAAGACATATCCAGACTGTTTGGAGAAACCCTGCCGCTGGGAGCCCCATGAGAGGGAAAAAGGAGGAGAAATTTATCTTCCCCACTCCCTCCCATCTCCTGTTTCTCATTGCTCCAAATTCTTTTCATGGGATGTTAACTCCCTCACGCTTCTGATTTACACCATGTGGCCCTTTTGGTATCTTCTTGGAATGCCAGATCTCATCACCTTCAGTGTGGTGTTTCATTTAAGTCCAGAAGAGGCGAGAGAGCTGGAAACTGCAGATGTGTGGCTGCTTGGGCCAAATGCATAGCAGTAACCCAGGGAGAGTGTTAACATTCCCAGAGCAAATGACTGGTCGGCTCCTGGTAGTGGCAGCACAGCACAAGAGGTGGGCAGCCAATGGAGTTTGTGTCTGATACAAGGTCATTGGTCAGATGCCAAGTCAGCCTTTATAGGATAGTTGCCTTTAGAAAGAAAGAGGTCAATAGGCTAGAAGTGAGATTGAACTGAACCCAAAATGTTGAGTGAAATTCAGAGTTCTAGAGAAGTAGCAAATGGCCATTCCTCCTAAAGCAATTAATAACAATGAGATACAAAGATGAAAATCTGGGAGGCAAATGCTTGGGACTATCAGCAGGCTGGTCTGGCTCGAGTGACCTTGGACTTGTTTTCTTTGTTGTGTGTTTGGCACTGTTGATTGCCTACGTTCCTTTTCTTTCACCCTCATCTCTATCATTTATGAAACACCCACAGTTTAGCAAGTCTCATGTCTTCTCCACATGCCCACATTAAAGCCACCGCAACCCCAGCTTTGGAGACTGGATCTTGATTAGATCAATCATTCAAGGAGATCTCATGTCTCTTGCTGGTGACTGGTTGAGAGATGGGCATGTGACCCAATTGTGCTCAATGGGAAGAAGTATGCCAAGGGCTTCAGGGAGAGTTCCCCTGTTCCTTAGAAAGAGATATGGGTATATATGTTGTCAAGTCTGGGTGTGATGCCTGGATCAGCTGTAACTATCCTGGGACTATGAGGGCAAAGGAAAGGCAGCAAAGATGGCAACTGGGAGAGAAGTTAAGAAATTTGGTCTTAGGTGAGATTTGGTTCATTATGTCAATGAAACCAGAGCCTGCCTTACCTCTGACTTCATGTTACGTAACACAATGCTTTTTTTTTTCTTATTGTTTAAGAAAGTTTAAGTCAGGTCATGGTTACTTGCAAACAAAAACCTTATGAAAAGGAACTAAATCCCCAGTAGATGGTAAATCATCTTAGGGGCAACTGAACTGTTCTTTGTTCAAAAGGCTGTGGTGAAATAAACACAGGTAAGTCTTTATTTCTCACAGCTTAGGAAGCATAGAGGGACTCCTACTTGCTAGTTGGAGGCAGCAGAACCAGAGTCAAATAACAGAACATTTTTCTTTTTTTAATTCCCAGACTCTATCCTTTCTTACTGCCAATTCTTTTCCTACTACAGGCAGAGATAATGGTAAATACCTTAGAGGTTTGTTGTAAAGATGCAATGAGGTGTTGTGTATAAAGCCCCTAGAACAGAGCAGTCAGCAAATGTCTCCTTTTACCTACAGCATCCTTATTGACATTCCTCGCATCCATGAAATGTACTTTTTTCTACCATGGCAGAGGTTTTGATTTTTTCTAACTGAGCGTATGTGAGGAATTTACAGAAAAGATGCTAAATTTACCTGGTTTTGACTGCACTCAATAAGCAGTAGAGCACTTTCCAATAATGAGATTCTATGATTTTGTGATCATTTTCATTTAACTCTAATAAAGGCAAGTGTTTAACTGTCTGAGATCTTTTCATATTTATAGTATAGAATTTTTGCCATAGATGAAGATTAACAACCAGGGTATGGATAGTATCTTTTGGGGTATGTCTACTCATATTGTCTGGCTTATTTCTAAAAGCAGAGAACTTTTGCATATGCCAATATCCTAGAATTAACAATTAGTTATCTTCTTCCATCAAAATTTAACTTTTAGACTTGCAGCAGGCTATATCGACATGGCATAAATAATTTATGTGAAACACACTTGGCACTTGTTAGATCAAGCAGTCTAAATGTTTGGGATGTCCATGGCTTAATCAGCCTGACTGGACTTTCTCCACATTGGATATGACTTCCTGGCAAGGCTCCATAAACTGACTCCTCAATCTATGCTCTGTCCAGGTCTTCTCTTTTATAATAGTTCCTGAGAGTCCTCCATTACATTCTTTCTTGTATTCTCCATTTCAGTGGAGGAGCCTCGTTTGGCCAGCTTACCAAGTCATCTCCCCATAGCACCTGGCTCTATGTAGACCAGAGTGGTGTGGCCAGTCACATGGAGAGCATGGCACACCTCAGAAAATTGTGGTTGTGGATAATAACAAGCTACCAGTGATGTGCATTTGAAAATAACTTATTACAAAAGTAATACATTATCATTGTAGGCCTTTTCGAAAAAGGAGAAAAAGAATCCTCCCAACTTGGTGACAACAATTTTAAACATTTGGTTGTGTAAGTGTCAAAACCTATTCTTTCCTTCCTTCCATTCTTTTTGCATATACACAAAGAGCTTTTTGTAAGAACGAGGAAAATGGATCAAAATATGCTGTCTTATATTCTTCTTTTTCCCTTTTTATATGTGGATTTCTTTCCATATATGTTTATTTTCCAAGTTTGCATGTGCTCTATCATAAGAATGCATCATAACTTATTTAACCTATTTCTTGTTTTTCTATTGATGAAAATTCATATTATTTTCTACTTTTTTCCATTATAAGCAATATTGAAATGATAATACTGGTACCCATATTGCACGTTGTTCTATGATTATCTCCCTCGCAAGCCTCAGAGAATCAATTGAAAAACTATTATAAAAAATAAAAGCACTGAGCAAGGTTGTTAGTTACAAAATAAATATATTAAAATCAATAGCTTTCCTAATATACCAACAGGAATCAGTTAGAAATTTTAATGGAAAAGGAATTCCATTCACAATAGCAACGAAAGCATAAACTACCTAGGAATAAATAATAAAAAGTGTCTAAAAGTTACGTGAATAGAATTATAGCATTTTATAGAGAAAATACATGGAAAGAAAGAGATGTCTGTTCATGTATTGGAAAAATGCGTATTGTAAGGATGTAAATTCCCCCTTAGTTTAGTCTATTCTACCAACCTAATCCCCATGGAAGTTCCAACTGTGTTCTCATGGACGGAAGTGCAGAAGGGGACTGAACTTTCCACAGTGCACCTGAAGAGACTGGATCATGAGAGTGAGCTGAGCACACACACCTGCCTCCCATTCCTACTCCAAATTCCTAGAATTGACACAAAGCCTGGTATTTAAAAACAGATGTATAGCAATGCTGGAAAACCAGAAGGGATCCTCTGGATGGATATATATTATAAGAAATCCCTGAAATAGTTCAGATTGGATCAAAATGGGAAACCTGCAGCCTACAACACAAACAGTAGTTTTTCTTCAGAAACTGGGAACAGTTTCAGGGCTGGTTAAGAGTCAGGAGAGGCAGATAGAGGAGGAGGAAGCAGCCCTGGGACAACCTTCAGAATGTCTGTGCTGGGTGCTACAGGCAAAGCCAGGAGTCTGAGTAATATTCTTTCCCTCAAATTGTGACAAGCAGTACAAAGCAGAAATATATGCCTGTCCCCACCCTGGCAGAGACAATGAGTGGAATCACTTGGGTCTGAGAGAATGGTAGTCCTGGGTAGCTGCTGACATTACATGGAAGGGAGGGTCCCAAAGCTAAATGACAAGCTATAAGAGTGTCTTGCCAGGCAGCACAGTCTCCTCTCTCCACAACGAATGAGGACAAATATAGTATTCACAGGCAGGCTAATAGTCTCAAAATCAAAGACGAACACACTCCCAAGAATCAAACAGTTTGGAGAAAATAGCATCATGAAAGAAAGCCACAGGAATCAACAAATAGAAGAATGAACACACAACAGTTAGAATTAATAGAGCAAACAGAAGAAGAAAGCAAATATGTTTTAGATTCTCTCATAAGAGTCCACTTAACTCTACCTTTTTCTTTTTGATGTGTGTAGAGTATTCTAGGATGGGCCACACCTTATCTAACCATTACCTTGTTGAAGGGCATTTAAGTACTTCCATTTTTCATTAGTATATGCAATGTACAAAGATGATCCATGTTCAAGCCTCTTTGAACATATGTGTGAGTATAACGAATATCTTTAGAGAAATGTGATAGGATACTGCAACCATTAAAAAATCAACTAGTTAAATATATTTCTTAAAAAGGAGACATAGCCACTATTCTATGATAAAAGATATCTTGAGATGACATTGCTTAAATTTTGGTTATTTACTACATCCTAATCCCATAGTACAGAGACCTAATGAAATAGATTTAGGAGGCATTTGTAGATTTTTTTTTCTTGGAGGAATTAATGTTATTCTAAATTATGCTTTCTTATTTTATTTTCAAATCTTATTTTGATAAAGGTAAATGTCTTGTTGTACATGCCTCAACTTTTCTAAGGCTATTAGTATAGCAGCCATATTCCATAGATTAATTCAACACAGAGCAGTATTTGGGACCTCATTCACTCAGTCACTTGTGACAGAAAATTGATTCAAAACTATTTTCTGAGGAAAAGCTTGACCCACCCTACCTATGGGCTAATGGGAAAAAGGAAACGCTGCAAGTTACACAATTCTTCCTGAGTAGTTGATTTGCTTCCTTTCTTATGGCTATTCTGAATCATGGAGCTGACCTGGTTTTCCTTTTCCCATTGGCTGCCAGCCACATTGTGGGTCACAAGTTCACACAAAGATGTGTGTTTAAACTTCATTCCTCTTCTTTGTTTATCTCTCTGATATGTTTTCTTTTTAATTCTTCTTTCACTTCACTCTTTAATTTTGCTCTTTCTTGTATTTTATCTCCTTATAAGCCCTTTAAAACTCTTTCTGAAACAAAGTGTGATACGGATGAACAAATAATATGAGTCATGGCTAAATAAAAAATAATAAACAAGCATACAACATACAAGCCAGAATTTATACTTCCTAATGAGTATTGACACCTACAAAATATTTATCTTAAGGGACTGTGAACTCGTTGTAATTGATATTGCCACTGATGAAAACGTTTTTGAAATTTCTCTTTTAGAATTTCCTGTTAAGCTCTTGGCACAGCATGTAAACATTTTCCATGGTTGTAAGACTTTGTGGGTCATTTTGGTTTTTGGAAAAAGCCCAAAGTGTTTCATGGTGAAGCCTGCTAACCTAGATGGTTCATTAAGCTGGGTAATCAAGCTGGCTTTTTTTTTTTTTTTTCCAAATCTAAGGTACAATATTAACTGATAAGACCATTTTTTTAAATGTAGTTAATAAACTGGCATTGAATAGCTTCAGAGGAGTTTGCATTGTTAGGAGAAGGGCATGCCCTTTGAGGAAGCGCATTAATTTAGATGTTTTTGTTCTGATGTGTTTCTTCAATAGCCTCTCCCCTCCCCCACAAACTGAAGTAAAAGAGAAAGTTCAGTAACATGTTAGTCATGGTGATTAACTCATCACAAGGAAAGTACATTTGGGCTCCCACTCATTTTTGGGGAATAGGAAAAACTGCTTGGGGTCCTGTGCATTTCCCATCATTCTCTCATTCACCTCAATGCCACAGGAGAGATGTGAGTTTTGTCATACATGCTGGGGGCACAAGGCTTCATGCCTATCTTTTGATTGTTGATAGTGGTGTCATGTAGTTATTTATGGGTGGAAAACCTGAAACCATTTTGCCTCTAATGAAGGACTATCTTTGAAGTTCTGCTAATGTTCTAGACTCCTTTAATTGCTGCTCACACACAGCAAGTCTCTTTTGCTGTATTTTATATGTTTAATATCATTGCTGTAGCATCCATGGCATTATAGAATGTTGTAACTGGAAGGGGCCTTAGAGCTTATCCAGTCTGTTGGGCTACAGATAGGTATAGGACTACTAGGCACACTGAGGTGCATCACTGGAAGGTCTTATGCTGTGCATTGAATTTCATGTTTGTGTTGAGGTTGCTTCAAGAACTGTGAAACAAACTTAAAATAATTCATATTGGAAAAGATTGTTCAAGAGAAGGGGATCCCAATTTCATCATAGACAAGCTTAGGGGGCCAGTGGAAGAGAGGACAGGAACGGACAAGACCAGGAACCATGACAAAAATGACAAGGTGTTGATGCGTGCAATATGGCCCAAGAAAATTCCCATGTCTAGTTTGAAAGATAAGAAGATATCTAATTGAACATGGAGAGTTAAGATAGAGTCATGTGACAACAGTTCTTTTGAAGAATGAGGCAAAACATCAAAGCAGGAAAGGATGAGTGATGGAGTGGGACTCCACTGACGTGAAACATCTTCAGTGCACATAGAGTACTGAGTTGCATGTAGAGCTTCTCCTGACCATGTTGAACTGGAGTTGCCAAGAGAAGTGCTCAGCATCTTTTTGGATAAGACTAAGTAGGATTGAGACATTCTTTGACAACAACACTGCAGTCTCAACCCTGACTGTAGGACATACCAGGGAGAAGTGGTCCAGTGGGTAAACTCAGCTCACAATTTAGAGTTGAGGAAACTGGGACCAAAGAGATAAATAATTAAAATGAGTTAAGTTTTTGCGGCAGAGCTGGAGCCATTGCCCTGTCTCTTTCTACCTCTATTTCTCCTCAGGGCTTCCTGTCCAAAGCAGGAAAATCTTCTTTGGTAACTATCCTGAGGTTCAAAACTTCCTGTCCATGGACTCATTAATGTTGAGCTCTCCCTAGACTCTGCTTCATTGAGACTTCCTTGTAACACTCTGAAACGCTTAGAATCTGCAACTACTTTTTCTAATTTCTGTAAAAGAATTTTGCCTGTTATAATGCTGATCCTTTGGGTATTATATTTCAGAGCAATTATCTAGTCCACCCTTCACCTTCCTGCTTCATGAACATCAACTGAAATGGGCCATAATTGAATAGGAACGAATGCTGATTAACCATCCCCTACCCTTTGCAATGTTTAGTTTTTGAATTAATTGATTGTCTCTGCTTATTAGCAACTTACTTTTGAAAAATATCTTGGTGACTTTTTCTTTATTCTTTAAAGAAGGATGTGGGGGGGGGGGTATGGAGTAGGGTGTAGGTGGTAGGGAGATAACAACTGGAGACAAGGAAAAAGAAGAACCACATTTACTTCTATTATTTCTTTCCTGGCTCTTTAATTTTGAGTCCTGCAAAACCATTTGCAGCATTTGTTTGTGGATAAGAGCATCAACTTTAGTATTGAACAGACGTGTTTTCAAATCCCATCTAGATGGCCTTACGCAAGTTGCTTAACTTTTCTAAGACTTTTCTTACATCTGTGAGATAGAGATAAAAATAGTGCCTATTTCACAGGGTCATTATGAGGATTAAACGAAATGAATGAAAAATGCTTAGATCAGTGCCTGGCATTTAGTAGATGCTCAATAATTGTTAACTATTATTATTATCTTGTGCCCTGTACAAGTGGACTTGATGTACATTTTAAAAATGTGCTTGGAATATAAATGTTGGGGACAAAGAAAGAGAAAGCATATATAAATATTCCATTAGAACAGTTGGAATATAGAAAATCATATTGAATTCAATGGAAGATGTGGCATTTGGCTACAAAAGATTCATCAGGCTTCATTTGAGTCAGACAAAGAAGCTCATATATTTTGCTTTTCTGCTATAATTGCATGGAATTGACACAAATTGGGCTGGGTCTCAGTCTCAATGTCTTCTACTGACCATGTCTGTGCTGTGCCCTCCTCCTCGTAATGAATTTTCCTTTCCCTTCAACTCTAGTTGTGTGGTTTAAATTGGCCATATTTTTAAATGACCCCATTTTTCGGGCCACCAGGATTGTGTCAAGATGGATGCGTCAATCAAACCAAGTTAGTCACAGTTCTCCTTAAAGCAATGGTTTTCAAATGGCAGAGGTCTTGCCACCCCATAGGGGACATTTGACAGTACCTGGAGACATTTGTGGTTATCATGATTGGGGGGTACTATTGGCATCTAGTGGGT
The DNA here is from genome assembly GCF_037783145.1 of Equus przewalskii. Classification (NCBI taxonomy): domain Eukaryota; kingdom Metazoa; phylum Chordata; class Mammalia; order Perissodactyla; family Equidae; genus Equus; species Equus przewalskii. The sequence goes on along the minus strand of NC_091845.1, from coordinate 58,597,447 downwards.
AGAGATCTGCAGTGATTCTAAACATCTCACAATGTCCAACATGGACGCTCACAACAATGTCAATAATGTTGCTGTAGATTCTTTTCTTCTGAAGATAGATGTGTGAGAGAGAATTGACTATGTCTGTTGCATAGTGACTCCTAATATTTATTATGTTGATAGGAACTTCCATTTTCCATGAGACGCATAGTTTTTAGAGTATATAAGGTAGGAAAATTGATTTCTTTCCTTGGTTTTTGAGTTGTTTAGCTAACAGTATTCCTGTGTGGTTTATATAACAAATTAAGTCTTTTTAACTGCACAGTGTCTCTTCCTTAGTAGATTCCTTATGAATCCTACAAGAAAGCAAAATCAGAGAAGCCCAAATGGCTTCCTAGAAGAAACTCACAAGTTTTGTAACATTGGAATAAAAGACAAATTTAGGTATTCTTGAAAACATAAGTTTAGCTATTCTTTCCCGGAGATCTGTTCTCTTTGGGAATCTCAGAATTGTAGCTCGGGATCCTAAAATGTGAATTTGTAGCAGGAGGTAGTTTCATATAGTACAGTGATTTCAGGATTTTTGTTTCTTTTAAATGCTACCAAGACTTGTGTTTTGAAAGATTTTTTACTGAATTGCGTCCACTAAATAATAATTAATTAGTTCCATCTAGATTATTATTGGTTTTCCACTTAAACATGAATCCAGATTTAAACAATGATCCAAGTTTACTATATTATGAAAACGCATAAATCACTACTTCAGTTATAAGGCTGCTAGATAATGAAGTTAAGTAAGTATACAGGCAGTCCACACCATTCATTGCTATGGGTAACTTCATTTTAGCTGTCTCTCTGCATTTTGGTCTGAGTGAGTAGGTCTTATTTGGGGAGTGTCTTCTGGACTTGGGTCAGAGTGAGGTCCACCAATCATGTCCCAGAAAATCCCACGATGAGGGAGCTTGTTGTAGTGCAGTAGTTTCTGGAATCTTTTTCAGAACCTTTTTGGAGCTTCTGGGCAGCAGGAAAGCATCAACGTTACCATGCTGAGTTTATATAATTCTAGGTACAGCAAAGAAAGTCGATTTTAAAATTTAGTTTCTATCACCTTATTATAAGCAAATTCCCATTAGAAATACTAAAACTAAGTTACAAGTCTGTGCTTTCGTCATTCACTAACCTGGTCCTTAGGCTGACAATCAATGGATTAGCGGAAAAAAACAAAAAAGAAACCAGTTGAAAACTGGTTCTCCTCCCAGCCCAGTTATTAAGTAACCAACGGTCCATGGTGTCCCTTCCCATCTCTGAGAAACTTTATTCTACTAAATGTAAACGAGGACATTGAACTGGATGACATCATTGGGTCACTCCCAGCAGTGAAAAAGTTTCCCTTGCTAAGAGGTTGCCTCTTAGGGCTATAAATCCATCCTGAAAGCTCCTATTTGTTGCCATTTTCCAAGAAGAACCTTTTGTAGATATTTTGTTGACTCCAGGTTATCCTCACTTATTTCACTGTATTATGGAAAATCACATAGAAAAATGATATGTCTCAAATTCCTTAACTAAGTGTAGGAGGGGAAATTTCCTGTCTTACAAATAGTATATGCTGAACTAACCTGTTTTCATTTACAATGCTGGTCTTAGTTTCTTTAGAAATGATAATCCATAGAGCTCAGTTAGGATCTGTTGAATTGGTGAAAAACATTGTTCTGCTTTTTGAATGTGGGAGACCATGGTTTATACTGCTTTTATTTTTTCTCAAAATGTGGATTGCCTGCCTCAGAATAACCCAGAGAAATTAAAAAATGCATATTACCCAAAGTAACTGAATCAGATGTTTGAGAATCTATATTTTCATTGATCTATACTGAGACCACCAAATGAGGAATGCAATCATTTTTGTTTATTGAAACTGTTTTTGGTGCATTCTAATAAAATCATTATTTAGTATTGACAGAGTCGGTTCACATTGGTGCAGTTCCCTGGAATATCATGCAGAATGGAAGAGGAAAAATAAATCACAAATTTTTCAACAAATACTTATTATCTGCCCCTAATGTGGTAAAAACTTACAAGATAATAGCTCATAAAATGACTTTAGCTACTATTTATTAACCTTTGCTACTTGCTAAGCATCATGCTAGTTGCTCAATATATATTATGCCCATTTACTTGTCTCAGCAACACTAACGGATAGGTATTATTAATTTCTCCATTTTACAGACGAGGAGACTGAGGTTAATGAATGTTAATCAAAGTGATTTGCCAAAAATGCTCACAGCTAGTGAAGGAGCAGGGGCTAGGACTTGTTTTTATAGTAGCATCCAGACTTGAATCCAGATTCTCTATTTTAATATAACTTCTATTCTCCTTGTTGTCCATGGTGGGAAGACTAATAAGTGATCATTGTTTCCTTCTACATAGACTGCTGGTCCGGTTTTCCATTGAAAGTATGGCAACTGGTGCCACCTTTCTAGTCTGCTGCTGTGGCGGTGATCTGCCTCAGGAGAACCACTGCTTCTTCACTTCTCCCTGTTGCTCCTGCAGCTTTCCCGTTGTCAGACGTGACTTTTATATTTCATATGAACTTAACATATGTCCCTGTCATCCCTGCTTTCTTTAACCCCATTCTGTTTCCCCTATGAAAGTTGTTTGGGTGCTGTCATTTTTCTTTGGCTCCTCTCACAAACCCTCTGCCTCCCGAGCACCGGTAAAACAGGAGTATCAGAAATGGGTGGAATTTTGAAAATGTGGGTGAAACAAGTACAATTTTATTTCTGGCCCGAAGTCAATTCAGTGGTCCTGATAAAATCTGAAAATTCACCTGCAATATGACTTTCAAGGTTGGAGAAAGGATGTTTTACTTGCCTGTCCTTGGCAAAGCCTTTTATTTATATGCAACAAGTTTGTGCTCAAGTCTACTCTACACCTTTCAAATTAGAGCCTGGATGGAGTTTCTTGGCATCAGTAACGTCTATGCCAATTAACCTGGATGAGAGAGCTGTGATTTAATACTTAATTAGAAACTTAGAGCATTAACCCTCATCTCAAGCAAAATAAATGAACTTGATTCAGATGAGGTGTTTGCTTTGTGCTCATTACACAGGGCATTTCCTAGCTGTAACGCCCTGGTGCTTTCTTCTTCATAACAAACCTCATTTGTGTTTTGTTGAATTTACTTTAGGAAGTATATTTTTTTACTTAATGCTCCTCAGTCTGCTTACATTTGTAGTAGATTGAATTATTAACCACAATTTTTTGCCCTTTGCAGTAACTTTGCAATTCCTTCCCCTTGACTTTGCACTTGGCCATGTGACTTGTCTTGGCCAATGGAAAGTTAGCACATTCAACTCAAGGAGGAGCTTTAAATATGCCTGAGCAATTGAGTGATCATTTTTGCATCCCTGCCATCTGCATAAGAGGAACATTCTCTGGTGAGCCTATGATGCAAGGAAAGTGAGAGACAAGTGGCACAACCCCACAGATCTACATCCTGAAGCAGAGGCATCCCAGCCAACCCAGAGTTTATGAGATTAAATAATTATTTTAAGCCATTGAATTTTGCAATGGTTTGTTATACAGCAATAGCTGACTGATACAATATTTTTCTAATCTATTTTCATAGTGTACTCAGGAGAGCACTGGATAAAGAAACTAGAGTTTTGGACTTTTATCATTGTTCTACCATTACGATTGTGGTTTTATGCAAGTTACTCAACTTTTTGAATTTCAGTGTATCCTCATCAGTGAAACAATTGCATTGAGGCAGGGGCAAAAAACATAGCTCTATTCAGTTTAGAATACCTCTGATGTGGGAATATCACCAACATGGTATTGGGGTGAAATCTTTAAAATAATGAACTGGCACACATATATCCATCGGACCCACCCTTCTGATAATACAAAATTTACATTTCTTTTCAGGAGAAAAATAGAAGTGTTTGGAAGATTTTATTGACATAAAAGAAGAAATTTGGTATATAGCTACCATTTTATCTCTCATCACTTTGACAAGTCAGAATCTTTAAATGACGAGATAAAGAAAATCAACAGGGACAAGGGTGATATTTCTCCGCATGCCTTATTCCTTTGATTGTTTATGATTTTTTCACTATTAGAAGAATCAAAATTAAAAGGATTGTAAATTTCCTAGTTATGGACAGAAGATCCCGCATCACTGTCCTTAATTGCCTCAATTCAAATGTCAGTTCCACATATCTGTTGTCAAAATCTGAATGCTAAAATGCTTTTAGTTCAAACTAATTAACAAATTAGATTTCTGGTTCATTAACTTAAAATTCCAGAGGTGGAGCAGCCTTTGGGCATAGTTAAACTGAGGTCCTGAATTTGTTTGTCTGCAATTCTCTTTGCTTTACCCTCTCCAAGTGTTGGGTTCATCCCCAGGCTGGCTTCCTCATGGTCACAAGATGGCCACCAGCAAGAACTCAGAATATGTACTTCTATGTTTATGTCAAAGGTGGAAAGAGCATAGCTTCCCACAACCATTTGAACAAATGTCTTCATTCTCTCTCTTCACCTCTCCTAGATTTGTCACTCTGGCAAGTGGTATGGGATTTTCATAATTGCCTTAGACCAATTGGGAAAAATTTTGGAGCTTGGGGTGGGTCAATTCTATCCAAAATTCCATTGTTCCTACACAATGGGAATAGTGTGGAATGAACGTTGGGGAGGTAACCACACTGTCCTTTACAAAGCAGAATATCTATATTTAATTTATTTCGATGTGTGAAATAGCTAAAACTATGTGTTATAAACATTCATTGAAATGGTTAACTGAGTTAAGCCTTCAGACAAGAACATTTTGGAATCTAAGGGCTCCAAGAGTCCATATTTGCTGGATTTCCTTGGTCTTTATAAGGTTGAACCTTGTCACTGATATGACACACTGGACTTGAAAATGTAGGAGGTCATGAAAAATATTGCTAACTTGTTCAACAGGGTACAGGATAGAGGCTGTCCTCATTTTCCTTTGGCAAATTGTTCTCAGGGCATAAATCAAAGAATTTCGAAGAGTTGAATAACAGTTTGTTGGAAAGACAGTCATAATTTCCAAAGAGATTTATTTATTTAACAAACACTTTTACAGCATTTACTATTTGCCAGACACACTTATAAGCACTTTATAAATATTAACTCCCAGAATTCTGTTTCTTTAGCTGCTCAGGTTTGGTCTAAATTATTAAACCTCTAAATTTAAGAGGACCTGAGCTAAAGCATGCTGTGCCCACAGAGTAAATATAGTGTCCCTGGAATTTTGGAAATGAGAATTTTGAATTTCAGAATTCACATAATTGTTTTTATTAAGTGGGCAAATTTTTAGTAATGTTTGAGCCCTCCTAACTACGGAAGTACATTCCCTGTCATAACATCACTGAGGTGGATAAAAAAGTCAGCATCAGTGATGTGACCATTAAATTAGAACAGAGATGTGCCCAGGGAATAAATTTCAAGTTTTTTGAGAATAGCTTAGTCTGCTAAATACTAATATTCTCTGTAAATATATACCTTTACACATATAGCTTATTTATTAATATAAAAATATATTAAATTATATTGCACTCATCTTGTACTTTTTAATTCTAATTTTAATATTTTGGACCTGAAGCAATGGATGAATTAAAATCCTTAATTGATTACCCACTATCAACACTGAAATGCATACAGCACTATTTATTTAATAATATAATAAGTATCTACAAGACTGACACTGAACTCAAAAACTAATTCATTAACAACTTAAATCTACCTATGTTTTCCTTCTCCATAATATTTCCTTGCATTCCTACTGGAGGAAATCACTATCTTGTTTTTATGTTTATTATTTCCACTATTTAAAAAATTATATATGGCTTTGACACACATATATTTTTCCTATATATTTAAACATTGCTTTTAGATTAAAAATAAAGGGAGGCCGGCCCTGTGGCCAAGTGGTTAAGTTTGTGCGTTCCACTTCAGCGGGCAGGGGTTTCACGGGTTCGGATCCTGGGCGCGGATACGGCACTGCTGCTCATCAAGCTGTGCTGAAGCAGCATCCCCTATAGCACAAACGGAAGTATCTACAACTAGAATATATAACCATGCACTGGGGGGCTTTGGGGAAAAGAAGAAGAGACAGAAAAACAAAAAGAAGATTGGCAACAGATGTTAGCTCAGGTGACAATCTTAAAAAAAAAAAGAAAAAAAGGGTCATGCTATATGTAGTATTCTAGGACTAAATATTATAGACTTGGATTTAAAAATGTTTAATATCTACTAACGTAGGGAAACTTGAATTACATAAAAATTTGAACATGTTTGTGTAAAACGTAATCCCAAAGGGAGGCATATGTTGCCCAAGTAAAAGTTTGTCTAATTCACAGGCTATCTTGGGCTGAGGGTCCCTGTTTAGTTTTATAACAATTAGCAGTATCATCATTATTATCATCATTGTAGCAGCTCATTTTCGTGGGCACCAACTAAATCCCAAGCTTTGTGTTAAGATGACTCACTTGCCATTTTATTTGATTCCTCCATCTTATCAGGAAAGGATAATATTTCTTTCTGTTTTATAGATATAAAAAGTATACTTGGCGACAGTAAGTAAGTTTCCCAAAGCCATACAACCAGCAAATGGAGGATCCAGGATTCAAACCTGGGCAGTCGGAACAAGAGCTGGTTCTCACAGGACAAATAAACACACAACAGATTTCAGAGCCCACTTTGAGGCGCTTCTTGTTTCCTACTCATAAATGAGAATGACTTGCCAAAGAAACCATCCAAGTAAAGTGAAGCGAAGAACCAACTGTCCTTTGCTTTGAGAGAGGTGGCAGAGCAGAGAAGATGCTAGACTGAGACTCCCAAGTCCTCCATTCTGGTCCCAAGTCACTAATCCACCTTAGGACTTTAGGCAAGTAATTTAACTCTTGAAACACAGTTCCTATATGCCTAAAATGTCTGTCCTGCTCACTTTTAGTGGGTAGTTATTGGGTTCAATTGACAGGATGTATGGGAAAGTCTGTTATGAAATATAAAGCTCTCTACAAATATTAGATGAAGAGGGGATTGGGAGATAAATTATTTATGTTGAGAATGGAGCTCTTTATTTAAAGTAAGGGAAGATGTTTTGTGACCTTTCCCAGGCACCTTCTTTTCCATCCATTCTAGTTTTCATTCTCTTGCCTTGTGATTTTTTACCTTTTATTCCTACCAATGGATAATTAAGGGATTTTCTTTTGAGGGAGGGGAGAGTTCTGAGAATATTAACAAAGGAAGGGAGGAACTCAGGCCTTCACTGATATAATTGATTCAGATCAGGATGTGGGCTGAAAGGGTGTGTAAACTCATTCCCCAGTCAGCATATTTAGTGATTTTAGCAAAAAGTAAAGACACCTGAAATTCAGAATGCATTTCTAGACCCTCACTGCCTATGGAGGTTTCCAGCTGTCGTCAAATCGTATCATGCGGTGGTTGGAATTTCAAGTGCTTTTCTGGAACCTCCCACCTTGAAAACTCTGGGCAGCCTCTTCTTGGCACCACATCAGAGTAATTTGTATATGCTGATCTCCTGGTGCCTGGGGAGTGAATGATGAAATATTCATGCTGGTGACCATTCATTTTCCCTCCAGTAAAAGCCTCTGCTATCATGCTCTTGAAAGTAGTTATGAAATTTGCCTGCTGCTAAATATGCCTCTGCTTTTGTGAAAAAACCCAAATAGAGTTCACAAAATCAGGTTTCCAGTTTGAACAAGATGCTTGGAGTGGATCCTAGATGAAGTTATGAGAGTCTTTCCTGAGACCCTCTTTTGTTGTTTTCAATCCTCCACCCGAGAATTTGCTTGGCTTTCTGTTCCCGGAGCTTCATTGTGGTTGGAAATGTGTCCTTGTCTCAAAGGTTAATAAGTTTGCCAACCTAAGTGCAATGCAGATATTTTATATCTCACTTCCTAACATCATAGATTATACTGTAACATCATAAGTTTGACATAACTTTGGATGTCACTGAGGAATGACAGTTTAGAACTTCTGAATTATCCCAGAGGTGGCTCTCATTTCAAATTACAAGACCAAAGTTGCAAAAATCAAAATTTGACAAGAGGCTGGGCCAAGTATCCACTGACCCAGAGAGGTGAGGAATCCTCTCCCCCATTGTTTAATGGTGGCTTCCTTCTGACTGTGTCTGTATATGGGATGACTTAGTTTCTGAGCTATAGAGGAAGCCCTGAGACAGAAAAGTAGAGAGAAGCTGTAGAACATAGTTGATATGGGTCTCAGTCTTGTACATTGAACCCTCTATTACAGCTGCCCAGAAATAAGAGTGGGCAGTGATGGTGATGATGGAGAGTGGATGTGATGGCCCAAAATGCATCTGCCATAGTCCCAAAGTCTCTTTGGATGAGGGATATTCAGGTTGCCCAAAGAAGAAAGAGCAGTGAGGACAGAGGAGGAAGTAAGTAGTAAAAGAAGAAATAGATACTTTCCAGGAAGGTGGAAGAGGAGAACCAGTAACAGAGCGGTTTCTGCTGCAGAGGCAAAGCTCTAGCATGGTCATGTGTAACGTCATACGTACCCACCTGGCTTGTTTACCACTCCTCACCATGCATATTTCCTTTCCCTCCTCTATGTCTTTGCCATGCAATTCTCTTAGCTTGGAAACTCCTGCTGTCAACGATTTCTCTATGCAAATCCTATTTGACCTTCAAATCAAAATGCAACTAGGTCCTCCTTTGATGCTTCTTCAAATAGCTCACTCTATAACCAGAAGAAATTCTCTCCCCCTTCCACGTTCTCACACACTACAAGATACAGTTAATCTGAATACGAGACAGTTTGTGTGCCTGGCATGGAGTAGGTGTTCAATAAATAGCTGTTGAATAGATGAATAAATAAATGAATGAAAGCATAAAATGGAAAAAGAATCACACATTCCCCCATGAGACAGTTGGCAGCTTGGGCTCTCATCAGTTAACATGCTACAGAAGCGTATAAACAGAGTGCAATACTGCTGGCTGGAGCAAGATTAAGCTGCTCGTCTACTCCTTCCCCCTTGGCCACCCCGAGGTCCCTAGGATCACATGCCTGTCTAATGTGAATGACAGGGTCTGTATGGGTCAGTGCTTCTGTTGAGCTCTTTGTGCCCTGACAATCAGTAGGAGGGAATATTCAGTTTGTACAGGGAAAGAGTGTTCCCTCTGTAGGGGGAGAAGCCCTCAGCGTGACCCTTAAATCTCAAACATAAGTCACTCTCTGGTTGGGGGTCAAGATCTTTGGGCAACTGCATCAAAACTGGTGGATGATGATACCACAGCTTGTCAAAGTGCCTAGTGAAACCCAGGTTTGTACACAAGCTCCTTAAAAATAAGGTCTGGCCCCGTGGAGTTGCTTGAGTTTCTCTCCTTTTATACCTCTGGCTTCACTATCCCTTTGTGCTGGGGTCTGAGAAACCACACCTCCTCTCACACCTTCACATTAGTTAATTATGAATCATTTTGCCAAGTTTTCATAGATGCTTTCAAAGTAAGATGTAACTGGAGAAATTCCAAATAACTTGATGGGGCAAAGGTCAGGGAAGAAAGGGAACTTTCTCCTGAGTCAAGCCAGGGAGGCGTTTTGCTGTAGCAGAATCTGACTCCAGGTTCAGCATTTGTGGCTACACTGGAGACATAATGATACAATTTGGAAAATGTACTTGAGCACAGAAGGAGGAATGCTCTGTGGCTCCGAGTGTTGCTTTTGGTCACAGTACTTGGCATCTGCCCTCAGCATGGAATCATAGCAATCTATAGTCAGTTGCAGAGGCCATTTCCATTGCCTGCCTTCTAAAGGGGGTTTTCCATCATGTGGCACAAGTGATTTACCAATGGATGAGGGTGGTTCAATCTCCCATTCTCAAAGAAATGCTGATGGGGGCAGGGAAGTGAATGAATAAAATCATTAGGAGACAAAGCTTATTTTTCCCTGCCATCCCACATAAAAAAAAACCATTTAAGCATCCTCCTCAAGTACTAATCTCTGGGTTCTCTTACTCTGTCAATTTAATCGGTTTGTGTTCTATGTCCTCAGATTTGTGGTTTTCATAATAAGATAAGTTAATCTTTACTAATAGATGTACCCAAAGGCAGTACTCTTTCAAGTCGGTTTGACGAGAATTAATTGAGTCCTGCTAAGTCAATGGTTTTCAGACTTCAGTGTGCAAAAGAAAGCTTAACTTCAGCGTGCAGGAAGAAACAAGTGAAAGCCTATTAAAGTTACAAGTAACCAGGCTGTACTTCAACCAACTGAAACTGAATTTTGATAGGAGGTGGTAGTGGGGCTTGGGGAGGAGAGAAGCTCAAAGGCCTGGTAGCCTCACCTTCCATCCAGGTGATCCCATTGCAGTCTTTGTATGAGATTGTGAGAAACACTGTGTTAACTGATCATTATTTTAATAGTGGTCTTCTGTATCCAAGAGGAAGACTCTACTTAGCATATTCAAACATTGTGTCAGGAGAATAGGGGCATATTAGAAGGTGGTCCAACCGAGATTCTGTTTATCTATAAAAGTTAGGGAGACAGGAGAGTGTACTCCTGAGGAGAATGGGCTGGGTACCAGTGTTGTTCCCACATTTACTATTTGTGGATCCGTGGACACGTTGCTTCATCTTTTTGAGACTCAATTTCTGTGTCTGTAAAAACGTGATGAGATAATGCAGGTAGAATGATTGGCACATTGCCTGCTTGGGAGCTGTTATTATCCAATAAGTGTAGTCTAGAAATGAGTGAGAGAGTATTTAGAGTCCTACTGGTGTGTGGTTGGTAAAGAATCACCTCTTATAGCCCATCGTTCGTAGAAGTCTGAGGACTGACAGAAAGTAACTGAAAGATTGAAGTGAGCTGCAAAGCTCCAAATAAGGACTGAGCCTCGTACTTGCAGTGGAATCCTAACAGAGATAAGGAAGACTTCATTCATTCACTTATTTGACCCATCAAAACCTGGCAGGGGTAGGCTGGTGGCTTTCTTCACATTATTCTTTGAATTTTAAGCCCAACCATATCCTGGGAGGAAAAATAGAATGCCATCCAGCTTGGACACCATGGTTAATCATTTAAACAATTTCTTTGGCATCACTTTAAAGTCCCTTGTCCTCTGTCTTTATGTAGCATCAGTCTGGCAAAACACCACCCCAAGAAGAATCTTCCAATGTACTGTCTTTAAGCCTGGCCGAGCAACCAAGGGCTGCTGGGGGAAGCCAGGGCAGGTTGGTATCACTGACAATTCATAACCATCGACATCAGATGTGCTTTCAAAACTATCTGGCATTTTTCTCACCAACGCAGTCCACAGGTTTCAAAACTTCCAACCTATCCTCAAATCTTCACCTCTACTATCTCTTCCCACCATTCTCAGTGAGTGAGTTAATTTCCTACAGTGATAGAAATTTGAGGCCATTTTGTGGGTGCTTTTTTATCTTCTGGCTGTTACATCTGCAAACCTGCTTACATCTGTGCTCATCTTGTCTTAATTCTCACCTGCTACATTAGAGAAGCGGGCCCTAACCCTATCTAAATCCAATCTCTCCAGTTGTGCTTTGCATCTCTTCCTCTTCCTCTTGTTAGGAACCAGACACCATCAATGATCCCTTCTGTCTTTTTTGTATATTCACTCCTTCTTCTTCTTACCAGATACTTCCTGTTGATGCTTAACTTACTTATGACTTTAACATCCTAAAAAACTAAATGCCACCATAAATGCCACCTCTTTTTCGTGATAACTCTGTCTCTTCTCCCTTTCAAAGCCACATTTCTCAAAAGTCATCTCCATTTTCTCACTTCTCACTCATTTCTCAACATCCAGTCTGACTTCCAGTTCACAGTTTTGCAGAACAACAAATCTCATGAAAGCCATCAATAATTTGCATATCATTATTCAACAAACATTTTTTTCAATCATCATGTTTTTGACCTAGTGGCTGATTTGGGCTTTGTAGAGTTCCTTAAAACTGTCTTCTTCTATATTTCCTAGACACTAGCTCACCTGATTTTCTGCCTATCTCTCTGGTCACTCCTTCCTGAACAGTCACCTTTAGCTCATCTGGGACAGTGAATATTGGATTTCCTCAAAGGTCCTTTCCTCTTCTCATCTTATCTCCTTCTCCTGGGCAATGTTATCAGTGTTTGTTACATCCATTATCACTAATAATGTAACTTAAATAGCCATGTCCAGTGAAGAATTCTCCTCTGAAGTCCATACTCATAAATGCTATTTGCCTGCTCAATTTTATCACCTGGTTTACTCTAAGGTGGTTAATTTAAAAAGCCCAAAAGCAAACTCAAGGCCACCACTCCTCAAACCTGATCATCTTCCAGAATTCTTTGGCCAAGTAGGGAAATAGCTGAATATGTCAGAAAACTAGCAGCCCTCCTCAACATCTTCTCCCTCCCTGATTTCCCTAACCCAACACAACCAATCGTCCTCCATGCCCTGCAGATTTTTACCTCCGGAGCATTTCTTGTCAATGTCTCTCTATGTCCATCATCATCATCCTAGAGAAAGCTACCATCATCTCTCTCTCAGATTACAGTAATAGCCTATAATCTTGGCTTCTTGCATTAACTCTAGGTTTTCTCCTTCAGAGTTTCCCCCTTCTTCAAAGTATTCCTATTTTCATCCTTATTCTGAAAATAAGGACCAAAATCTTTAACATGAACTATGAAACCTTGCATGCTTTCTATCACATAACCTTTGTATAGTCAGTCACTTCTCTATTATACTCTCTTGCTTGGATAACTCCTACTCATTCTATTGGTCTTAGCACAAGTTACTTTTTTAGGAAAGTGCTTCCTAATTCTCTTCTGATCTTGATCAGATTCCTTTATTATACACTCTAATGGAACTTATTCCATTTCTTTCATTGCATTTGTCTTAGTTTGTATATCCGTTAATGTGATTGCATGATCAATATCTTTCTTTCCTACCAAACAGTAATATCTGTGAGAACAGGGACGATGTCTATTTTTTGTTCGCCATTATTTATCCAGTGCCAAGCATGGAATAGGTCCACAATAAACATTTATTGAATGAATATATGAATATTTGCCTGTAAACCCACTTGTGTGTTAGGGCAATGACCCTGTCTAATTTTCATTCTAGTTTCCTTGTCACTAATAATTCTATGGTTTTTCTGTAGCTAAGAATACAATGGGCAGACATAATCTCCTGCCTCACTGTCATTTCTTTGTTGCATGGGAATTTAGGGGCATTTATTAAGAAAATTGCTTGATAAAGTGAATAGCATTATTTGGAGAGGGAGAAAGAAAGGGAGATAAAAATAGTCACTCCTTGAAAATTCAGTGTCCAGCCCTCATGCTTTGGAAGAATGTCCAGAGAAAAGCATGTTTTAATATAATCAGTAGAGACCCAAATTAGACGTGAGGTTTTATACTCTACAAGAGATAAAAGGGACAAATACTTTTGTTTTAAATTTCTCTTTGTTTTTGTTTTGAGAGAAACAAGCATTCTAATTAGAGTAGATTTTTACACCTTCTTGACCCATGGCAGGGGAAACCAAAGTTAGTTTATATTCACTGAGCACCCACTATTTTTGAGACATTGTGCTAGCTATGTTCTTTTGATGAAAAATGGCCTTTGATTATGCTTTAAAGAGGGATTTTGGTAGGCTCAAAGGTCCCTTTGTGTCCTCAATAGGGTAAATAGACTAGAGAAGTCACTGCCTGAGGAAAACATGGTGAGACATTCAGAAAATGTAGCAAGTTTGCTTGGCAGCTAATTACATTGCCCAATTGGTCCTCTGCTTCAACAACAATTTAATGCCAAGGCTCAGGAGTTGAGTTTGAATTGGAAGGTTTTCATTGCCAGCTCAGGTTGATTTTTGTGGTTTTATTGCCGGGAAAAATTCATCCTGAGCTAACATCTGTTGCCCATCTTCCTCTCTCTATTTTTTTTCCTCCCCAAGGCCCCAGTACATAGTTGTATATTCTAGTTGTAAATTCTTCTAGTTCTGTGTGACCTGCCATCACGGCATGGCTACTGACAGACCAGTGGTGTGGTTCCGCACCGGGAACCAAACCTGGGTGGCTGAAGTGGAGCACACCGAACTTGAACCACTAAGCCATCAGGGCTGGCTCTCAGGTTGATTTTTGACATCTCAGCTTGGTGAATTAGAGGGTGATTTCCAATGGAAAAGGAGTAATTATGTAAGAGCTCAGTTAGAGGCCAAATCCAATGACTCAGTTTGGGTTCCCGCCATTTCAGGCACAAGTTGGTGTTTCATGACCTCTATCAATTGCTGCTTTGATCCCTTTCTGTCAGTTACCCTCCATCATGTGCTGCATGATGTATGTGGTCTCAAGAACAGTTTTGAGAAAGAAGCTTCCATCAGAGCTTCATAAAAGCACAGGTACCTATTAATCAGTTCAATCTTCAGGGGAATTTTGAATGAAATCACGAATGTGGCATGAAAAATCATAGGTGTCTGGGGAGTCTCCTATGAGTTGGGAGGTACCAAGTGGATTGAAGAAAATACATGAGCTGCACTGTAACCCTTGGGTCTATTTTTTTTTCTTTTAGTCTGACCCTTGAGGTTTCTTTATATTGAGCCATGAATAATTCCCAGGGCATTTTGCACTGATGTCCATAGCTTGTGCTTTTAGCTAATATTTTTCTTATGAATTGTGCTTTCTTCCACAGACTCAGAAAACACCCCCCAAGGCTCTAAGAGACCCTGAATTTAATTTAATTCATTCCTCTACCTTTTGAAGGGAAATACTGACATCTTGAAGAGTAGGGAGTTTGATAGTTAAAATCTATATGCTGAGCACAGTGTTAGGTACTTTACATGTTATCTGATTTACCAGTGTTTCTTTATAATGTGATTGTGCAGATAAATAAAACCCCACACTGTAAAATTGTGCTCTAAAAATAACAACATAATGGAAAAATAGACTCTAAGACCGCTCAAAACCTATTCAACTTTATAATGCAAGCACTGACAATCATAATAAAAAAAAATACTAGCTTAATTAAAATAAGATAGGCTTCATTTTTTAAAAAGAGTTGAATGTAGCTTGATGAAATGGAGTGTAAAGAGGAGATTCAGCTGATGAGCTAAGGTTAAGATCAGGGCAAATTGTCCAATAAACACCTTCAAAGCAACGCACATGGAAAAACTCAGCTAAGAGGCAGAGTTTAGGGGCAAATGAGCACAAAATATATGCTGTACCCCTCTGAGGTTTTCTGTATTTAGCTGTGTTGGAGTACTTAGTATATAGCTATAGTTACTTGGTGCAAAACATCACGTGATGAGAAAAAATGTCTGTAAAACGACCTGACTTCTGAATTATACTGGCATAATTCCTCGATTTAATAATTGCATATAAGATAATTCACATTATAAAAATAAGCATTACAGCAGAACAGGTATAATATTTTTAATATATCTTTTTGGTAGGTGACACACACGCACATATTTTATGTAAGTGAGAGAACTGAGGCTCAGAGGACTTAAATAACTTCCCCAACATTATCTAGTTAGTAAAGCTAGGCCCAGGTTTAGACCCAGGGTTATGCTTTTCTGCCTCTGAGGGATTTGGGGAATTTTAAATGTTGAAATTCCAAGATGCTTCTTAGGAAGAGGATAGAAAACCAATATATAGTGAGGGCCTAATATATAAAAGCACTGAAATGCACACAGATTCACACAGACAAATTTCTTCAGTCCTTTTGAGGTGGATTAGTATTCTCTAAAAATAAAGAAACTATGTAACTATGCAAACCACACCTATAGTAAATAGTTGATTTAAAGCATGTCAGTTTCTAGAGCCCCTCCTCTGCCCGTTGGACCATTTGGTTCTCTCTTGCAGTCCAAGGAAAGAGAGAGGAAGATGAATGCTTATTCAACTATAATGCTAGAAAATGTATCATTCAACTTCAAGATGTGCCCTCCTGTGTGTCACCACAATGTTGTCAGGAGGGAAAACATGACATAATTAGTGTGAAAAAAAGAGTTCACTTTAATGTGAAAGTTTGACATTGAGAGGCAATTCTACACACTGCTCCTTCAAAGCGATGGCAAAAATAGCAAATCATCATGGATAACATCCTGTTTCTTAAATCAAATGATTTGTTCTGGACCTATTACTTCAGGCTGTGTAGTCTCAGGAAACTAAGAAATGACACTGAAATGATAAGAGGAGGGCTCTTTGTAAATTGTACAGCTTGATTCAAATTTAAAATATTTGTTAGATGAATACTCACCAGGCTGCCACCATTTTGTCCTGGTTTCATTCGTTGTGATGCTACGGATTGGTCTCTTACAGGATCAGCACTGAAATGTAAATTATTTGAGCTTAAAGGGATTTTTAAGTGTTGTCATAGAAAATCAGGGCTGGAAGGGACAAAAGCAATTATAGAGTTCAGAGGCTTAATTTTGTAGAAGTTGAAACTAAATCTCAGCAAGATTAAGTGTTTTTCCAAAGGTCACCCAGCTACTTAATGATTGCTGGACTAGAGTTTATTCCCTGATATAAATTATCTTTGATTTCTAGCTGAGAGGAGATTCCATTCTTAGGCTTGTCAAAGTTATTCTTCATCAAGCAAACTAACAAAAATCAAACAGAACACAATTGACATGTCTCTGTTCTTGGACTTCACTTTTGGAATTGGAAATTTAGCCGTAAAATAGGTCTAGATCCAGCTTAATTGCCTTTATTTTAGCTTCACATAATTTCTAGAGACTTGAGTCTTGTTTGAACATCCCATGAAGCTGAAATCAGACAGGATGAATAATTTGCTTTCTACAAAATGATTGGTTTCTAGTTTCCAGTTAGAAATAGCTTCATTCTTTTATTTGAGAACATTTGGAAGCCAAGTATTTGAAACTCTGTATTATGTAATATTATACCTTTGTTTAAAAATTGGATTAGGAAAGGTATTTAAGTGCTAAAATCGATGAAAATAGCCCCTTGGTTTAAAGGTGGCTTATTTCAGTAACTTTGTGCCTGCACTTCTAGTTGATGCTAAAATAAAGATGAAGGAACCTCATTTATTGAGCCCTAATTACTTACTTTTGTCTCAGCTCATCTTTCCTACATTTATGAGGATCAAGGTGAAATCAACTTTTCACATATCATTGAATTGTGTCAATGGAAGTGCTTCTTTCCCCAGATTAATTAGGAAAACTCTTTAGGGAAACAAAAAATAGTTCTGCACAAATTAGTTCAAAATACTCAAACTGAAAATGAAATGACTAGGGTAACACCAGTACCCTTGAGTCCTAATGAGCATTTTCCCCAGGCTTTGGTAATGTCTTTAAGTGATTTTTTTTCCCAGTTATACACAGAATAAAACAATGCAAATTGGAGTGAGGAAAAAAAGCTTCTTGAAAGTTAATGACTTAAGTGTGCATGCCTTTAGAAAACCCTTCAGAGAGACAAGCTTTGAGAGTCCAAATAATGGCCCTTTAAAAAGAATTGGGGCATTTTTTTTTTTACAGAAAAAACTGAAAGAACCATCACTAGATATATTTTGACCTCTTCAATGGGCAAGCAGTGTTCTTCAAATTTCTCAAAACCACACTTTCCTATGTTTCTGGAAGGACTGACTTTTACATATAAACTCTAACAGAGAGCTCGTGACATTATCTGGAAATTTCAGGAAAAAACCTAATTCCCATCTCCCAAAAAGTTGAAACCCAGCAAAAATGTAATCCATGGCTATTTTATTGATTTTCATTGGTACTTTCCTCCTATTGTCATAGGAGACAAATAGCTTTCTCATTTACAGAATCTTAGGTAATTTTGCTGACTTCCTAATGTTGATCACAATGCCAATGAATGGTGCAAAATCTCAAGCTCCTTTCTAAGAAGCAAACTTTCTCTAAGGTTTTATTGCTCCCATGTTGTCGTATACTCCCCCATCTCTTCCAGATTCCGCAAGCCCGTTATCATCTACCCTGCAATCCTCAATAACAAAAGCAGCAGAGAAGGCTTTGATTTTGTTTTGTTTTAGGGGGGAGATATGGTTCCAAAATTTAATATTCTGAGGTCATAATTTCTCAGCAATCCAGACTCCGAAGTCTTCTCAAACATAATACTTTAAAGATCTCAAATTAACTAAGTTTAGTATAACAAATGATAGAACCACACACTCTGATGAGAGAATTATAAGAGCGTGGAAATGAATAATGAGACAGAAATATTCCAAAACAATTTACCAAGAGCAACGAGGAGCCACCATATAAATTCCAGACCATTTAGCAAAGCAGGATTCTGCTTGGGATCTCGAGAATGAGGTAGAGGGAACAGATTTGAAAACCTTTGTTTTTTAGTTCCTTTCTCTGTCTATACATAGTTAACACTAAATCTAGGATATTAAAATATAATTGTTATGAGAGATGTCAGTCACATTACTTCAGACATTATTTTTATTCTAGACTGACATAGCCTAGGGTCTCTCTCTCTCTCTCCCTCTCTCTCTCTCTGTTTTGTAAGGAACCAGAAAGATTGGAGGAGGATGACATATTGGTCTTCCTCATTCTCCTAGGAATTGTTTGCTTTTGTAAACGCCTCCATATTTAAACCCACAGGAAGAGATCCAGTGACATCATATGATCAGATTCCAAGCACTCTTCTTTCTGTTGAAGTTACCCAGATTGCCTGAATTTCTACTGCTTTGTCTCAGAGGCTTGTCCACAGGAGGTGGTGATCAATGGGTATGAGTTAAAAAAGAAGGCCAAGTGTTCATTTACATCATTTCTATAAACAATTCTCAGGCTACTCTGTACCCAAAACTGGCCCCAAATATAGCAAAATGCAAATTGAAGTAATTAAGAAATGCTTAGAAGCTGATTTGCTGGTCACTAATGTGCACAAAATCAAGTGCCACTTAGCCAACAAAACACTAATTCCAAAGCACAGGAAAGATGAGAAAAGTCAGAGGAGCCACATCTTTTCTATGAGCAGAGTAATTATTTCATCATCCTTCATCAGCGTTTCTTCTTGAGATCCTCAAATAAGGCCTCAGTGAGAGAATGGAAAATTATGCTTGGAGCACATGTTAATGTGGCTTTCAGCAAACATAAACACGCACAAAACCAGATTCTTATTCTGATCATATGGTCATAGAAGTGTGTGATTTATCTACTTGAGTTTTTAATACACAGATTAATTTGGATCCCTTTATTCCTCTATCTATATAGTTAACATTTATTGGAGCCTATTCTTAACCCAGTACGAAGCTAAACATGTTGGAGAAAAGAAAAAAAAATGAATTAAGACTCTGCCTTCAAAGAGTTTATTAGTGGAGATAACCCTAGAAAAATAACTCCAACTTCAATTTATTGATTGTCTTTTCTATTGCACACACTATGCAACCTTGTTTAATTCTTACTACCACTCTATGATGTACTTACTATTATCCCCATTTATACATAAGAAACAGAGACTCAGGAGGTTATATAATTTGCCCCAAATCAGGTTTTGTGCCCTAGATTTCTTTGGCCCCAAATCTTGTATATTTTTCACTTTTTCAAGCTTCTTCCATTAATTTATACTCTAGTAGGAGAGAGGAGATGAGACCTATGACCTGGTAAAAGCAGGCTTTGTGAGCCAACGATTACAGATGTGGTTCCACTAACATTCCTATATAAATCTCCATGGTTCTGAGCCCTATGTGTTTGACTACATCTTTTACATCTCTAGGAATCACTAAGGGCACTACTTTCATTTTTTGATGAACCAGCCCTCCTTATTGCTGGCTACCTGAAAGAGGACTTTGGTGCTCCACGTCTCTGCAGTTCCCCAGCTCAGAGGCCAGAATCCTGTTCCAATCATCTTAGCCATTAATTGCCTCTAGGTGCTGGGGAACTGGGAGTCTGTCTTGCTTCATATTGGTAACATTGCAATACTGGACCTCTGGTTAATAATAAACACACTGAGATATTTGAGAGGAATGTACTGATGTCTGCAACTTTCTCTGAAATGCATCAAGAAGTAAGATGTGTTAATGGATGGATAGATATGGATAAGGCAAGTATAGTAAAATATAATTGCAGACTGTAGGCAGTGTTTAAATTGGTGTTTAATACAGAATTCTTTCAGCTTTTCTTTATATTTGACAGATTTCAAAATAAAATATAGAGGGAAATTGCATTATTTTCACTGTGCTTCAAAGTTAGAGACACTTGATAATCAAGTTTGCGGGATGAAAAGGACAACAGTACTTTTCAATTTGTGGTATTTTCATTTTGGGTTGGAGAGACGCCTCACAGTAAAGTTGTTTTTCTTGCCAAGTATTATAATAGTAAATGAGTTTCTTTATTTTCCAGGTGTAGCCCTTCTCACCCAGGGAACACACTTGCTACCATAGTTAGGTGAGTTCAGATATCAGGTGCCTCTCTTCCTGACACAGTCTACTCTCTTCTTGTACTCTTAATTTCTATTCATGAGTCTTGCTCATTTTGCCAGATATTTTAGAGTACTATTTATATAGAGTCTCATTGTCGCTTTCTGTAATCTGCCTTTCATTGTGGCCACCCCAGTCTATCAGATGTTCGAATACATCTGAGTCCTATCTTGTTGTAGCCTTCTTGTAGAAGGCTCAGACACTTTGTAAATGAGTGCACATAAATGATTAATCAGGGAATGGATGTTGCTAACGGGCACTTTTCGGAGAATCTGAGTCCCAGGTCTTTCCAAGATAAAATAACTTGTTACAACAATAGAAAAATGGGCAAATGACCTGAACAGGCAGTTAACAAAAGATGGTATCCAAATGGCCAATAAACCTACCAAAAAGGTGCTCAATTTCATTAGGTACTGGAGACACGAAAATTCAAATCACAGGGTGAAGCCACTGTATACTCACAACAATATTTAAAAATGAAAAAAATAATACAAAATCTTGGCAAGGAAGTAGAACAAGTGAAACTCGTGAACTTCTGGTGGGAGTACAAATTACCATGACTAAGTTGAAAACTCTTCGAAATGTTCTGTATACAAAACCTGGATGAGGGCAACTTATTTAACCTGCTGAGACTCTGTTTCTTATATATACATGGGGATAATAACAGGTACATCAGAGTTGCAGTCAGAATTAAACAAGATTATTTGTGCAAAAAACAGGAGGGAAGGTAGATCGTGTGGACCCAGGAATAGGAAGGACGTCAATGTAGCGATGGGAGCTGTGAGTAGAAATATACTTAACAAGATATTATTGTATGGTAACTTATGCCAATGTTATATTTTCTGGGAAATGTTAAGATTTCTGAGAAAAGTTAGTTTTATACATTATTCAAAGTGTTTTAATAGTCTTTTTTGGAATGAAATAACCAACAAATGATTGTAAGGCACTCAGCAAATGCCAAGTGTTTTATAGTGAAACATTTTTGAAAATTTTTCATTTTTATGTGTAAAGATGTTAAAGCATCTTTCCAGTTAGCAAACCCAGACAACATCCCATAAAATGATGGTAATTTTGCAGACTGTATTCGTCACATTGAGTATAAAGGTCAGTTCCAGGGAAAAATATTATTTTCTACAAAAGTTTCAGTGAAGAATACAAAGTAACGCATTCGCTTTATGTAAATATTTCTCCTTCAGGTTATTTTACTTATTATTTTTGCTAACAAAAATCAAGTAATACACACACACAACTGAAATTCCCCTATACCAGCATCTCCTGATTCAGCTTCCTTTCCAGAGATAACAACTGTAAAATGTTTTTGAGTATATTCTTCTGGTCATTTGCCTGTATGCTTGCCCAATATATGCGTACAATGTGCATAATTGTATTTATAGAAAGATACAGTTTTTTGGTATATGTGTTTTCTTAAAAAAGAAAAAAACAGTATCATTTCTTAAGTATTATTCTTCAGCTTAAATTGTTAACTTGCTGATATATCCTGGAAATCTCCCTGTGTGAATCTATGTAGAACTACTCATTATTTTTAATAGTTTTTTTTATTATTCCAGGGTATAGAAATGCCATATTTTGTTTTAACCATGCTTCTTTTGGCCATCACTTAGGTTGTTTCCATATTTTCTTGTTGCTAACAATGCTGTAGTAGCCTCGCGCAACAAACCTTACATAACCCTCCTTGTGCACCTATGCAAGCGTTTCTCTAGGTAGGCATAGTCATGAAATGGCTTGGTTATAGTGGGTGCAAGTTGTTAATCTAATAGCTAATGCCAAAATGCTCTTCAAAATGATGCTACTTCTTTCACTCTCAACGGCAATGTAAATGAAAGTTCAAGTTTCCCCATAGCTTTACCAACATTTAATATCATTTTTTAAAAATTTTGTGAGTCCAATGGTGAGGAGTAAGATCTCAATGTTGCTTGGATGTGCAGGTCTCTAAGTACCACTGAGGCTGAGCATCATGGCATACACTTTTCTTCTGGCTTCTTGACTACTGTTGCCCACATTATTGCTTTTGACCCTTCTGCCCTTTGACTGGGCTCTTGATGGTAGCCAAAACCTGGAAGAGCTTCTGAGTCAGCAATTTCAAGCCTAAGAACAAGTCTCCACACCAGGAGAATAAACTCTGCTTTCTTCCAGTCCTGGGGCTTTCTTTACAAGAAGCAATGGAGCAGGCTGTTTAGTCTCAACCTTTGATATGCACAAGAATCATCTGGAGAGGTTGTTAAAATGCAAATCCTGATTCAGTAGATCTTGGGTGGAGCTTAAGAGTCTACCTTTCAAACCACCACACTGGTGGTCCTGAAGCTGCTGGTCCATGTAACAAGGAATTTGATTTGTATATATATGAGCCATTCAATTGATTCACATTGAATGACCAAGTCAGCTGGAGACATTGCAGATGAGGTGGTACCCAGGGCATTCCCAAAAGTGGGGGCTCAGTATACTTCCTTTTATTTACAAACTCAGGACCACACCTCTGACACCTCACTTTGCATTAGACCTTTAGTCACTATTTATTTATCTCACTATGATATTATTAAATCATAACCATGGTAATGAGGAGTAGGAAATGAATAATTTAATCTTTGTGAATATCTTTGCCTCACATGGCCCAGTCAAAGTACTTTTGCTGTGAAAGTACTGCAATTATTCTGTAGCCCTCTCTTCCTTATCCTTTCGAACAAGGAATTTTTGTGAAGTATGTTAACTCCTACAGTACTTCTGTGCACACGACTGCCTCCTTATTCTTGACAAAACCTCTTGCCAGAATTAACTGTAATCTATCTCTATTCTATCTATCTGTCTATCATCTATCAATCCTCTATATTTCACTATTTTGTATTATATTCCTTATTCTAATACGTCATTGTAATGCATTGAATAGATTTTCATCAGATCCTTTAATTTCATTTAATCTTTACACTTAATACGACTTAATCTTCCAGAGTAGGTGGTGGCCAATTTTACAGGTGATGTAAGTGGGATCACTTTCCTGCCAGCTAGCAGCAAAGACAGCATCTGGAAGAGGATGAGTTTGGATCCAGTGTCCAGGTTCTTCTCATCACATTATGTCAGGCAATTTAACTGTATCTCTGTCTCCCTGTTTCTCTCTCTCTCTTTCTCTCTCTCTCTTACACACACACATGTTCTATAATTCATGATTTTTTAATGATAAATCTTCTTGTACTAACTCCTTGATTACTCTATTAACACTAGCCCATTGCTTTAATGAAACCCTCTTAACTATTTTTTAATCAACGTATTGAAGCACAATTTAAATGCCCTCATTTTGAGTGTATGGTTTGATGAGTTTTTATATGTTTATAGCCATGTAGCTAATTAAGACATAGAATATTTTCATCACTCCAAATGGTTTCCTCATATCCCTTTGAGGTCAGTCCCTCATTCTTGACCCCAGGTAACCACTAATCTGTTTTCTGTCACTATAAATTATTTGCTGTTCTAGTATTTCTTTGAAATGATATCGTATAGTATATTTGGTCTTGTGCCTTGTTTCTTTATCTAAGCATAATGTTTTTGGTATTCATCCATGTTAGTAGATCATTCTCTCCTTTGTTGTGGATCCAGCAGTACCTACCTCTAAACTTTTCATGTCTTACACCAGTTTGAAGTGAGTGTTATAACTTGTTATTGCAGTAATCCTGTTTAATACATTGTACCTTAATAATACCAGCTCCAAAGTAGCCATCCACTATATTAACAGTGAGACATAACCAAAAGATATTTACCTTTGAACATGTGGCCTTGGTCTCAACATCAAGGATAATATCTTGCCAATTTTCTCTAGATTCCATCAGAAGTTTAAAAATATAAATGATTAATACACTGGATTTGCATCTTTGTACACCTAAAATGTCCCTAAAACTCAATTTGAAGTTGCTACTCAATGTTCAAAAATATCAGAAAGTAAGTTTTCTCATAAAGAGCTGAAATTAAGACCCATGGAAAAAAGTGTTTAAGCACTGTTGGTACAGTGACATATAATTATGATTATCTTACTTGAGAGCACCATTAGCATTGAACAATGTTGTTACTCTTGTATGGCTTTTGGCTTGAATTTGCCAATAATTGCCTCAATAATCTGTTTCACATTGGTCATGGAGTCTTGTCCAACACATTTATTCTTGTTTCTTGCTGCATCACAGCTTAGTGATCTCATGGTCAAAACCTCACCTCAATGTCGAAATGTTCGTAAGACTCACATAATACACTTTGATTATTATTGTGGCAGAGATATTATTCTTCCGTCAATCTATGCTGAGCAATCCTATTGAAAACAAATTATTTCCAAGTAGAGTAACTCTATTGTTGGGTAAAGAGGCATTCTCATTTAGGGAAGTTGTAATTCCATATTGCCATAGTGACAATGGACAGTTAGAAGAGATTTTTTCAGGTGCTTATTGCTTTCCAGGAAAATTTCCACCAGATCCAATAGTTGTCAATGCTGGGCATCTTCCCCAGGCCAAAGGAAAACATGTCATATTATCAATTAACATCTTCTGATTGGAGGAGAGCTCAGTCCATTTTATTTGCTATAATAATCTGAGAAACATACCAGCAAATCTGAGTAAAGGCAGCAAAATTATAACTGGGTCATCCAACAGGAGATGACATTTTACCTCCTAACTCTATAGTATCTGGGAGAGACAGACAGAAATCTTGGGGCCTCCAAAGACTCTCATTTGATTTTTTCAGATTTGAAAAGTACCTGTGGAACATCTAGTTTTACATATATCTCATTTAAGTTTCAACACAACTCTGTGAGAACTACTCATACATGCAACAGCATGCATGAATCTCAGAACCATGTGTTGAGTAAAGGGAGCCTGAGTCAAAGGACACAAACTGAATGATTCCATCTATGTGAAGTTTAACAACAGGCAAGAATAATTTATGGTGATGAGAGTCCCTTGTATACAACTGTTCGCGTCATTTCTCAATTTAAGGAAGAGAGATCTATGAGAGACTCACCGTCCTAGAGTCAACTTTCAGCTCTACCACTCACTAGCTGCAAGACCTTAGGTAAATTTCAGCTCTTTCATCTCTGGAATGAAGTCCTCTTCTAGCTGTAATCTTGTGAATATTATCTAGAAAACTCCTCTCCATCCATCCTTTCCAGGGGGAGGATTGACTGAAAAGGGGACGAGGGAACTTTATGGGTGATGGACAATTGATGTGGTGGTTACATAGGTGTATCTATTTCTTAAAACACATCATGCTGTACATTTAAAATCTATACATTTTACTGACTGCACATGTGCAACAAAAGTAAAAAGAAAAACTTTATAAGTTACTCTTATGACCACATTTTACACATGACACAACTGGGACTTAAGAAGTGAAGTGATGATTTGCCCAAGTTCATTGTGTGAATTGGGAAACCTATATTATCCAGTGAGAATTGCATTTTTATCTTTTGAAATGTAGCAAGATTTTCACCATGACATTAATTATAAGCCTACCGCCATTGTACTTAGGGCATTAAAAGAGAGCAAAAGAAAAGAAAAGAAAATATGTGTTTCCCACATTCTGCTCTGTTTATGAGCACATTTACATGGTATGGAGATAACAGGCAATGAGTTAGTGCTTTTTCCCTGGGGAAAGCAAAGAGAGAGCTGTCCAGCAGGGGAGGTCGTATTGATGTCATTCAGTCCACAGTGTTCTGTGACGCTTGCTTATAGAGAATCCTGATAGATGTTTTTCTTTAGAGAGGTGAAAAATTTGACATCACAGCTTTCCGTCTGTGAAGTAGTTCCTAGATAGGCACTTGCTATACAAATCACCTAGCATCTTGTTAAAAACACAGATTCTGATTCAGTGGGTCTAAAATGAGGCCTGTCAGTTTGCAATTTTAACAAATTCTCAGGTAATGATGGTATTGCTGATTCTTGGACTGAACTTTGAGTGACAAAGACAGGGTTATTAAAGTTGAAGTAGAATCTGCAGTTTACCTAAGTCTCAAACTCACTGGGCAAGCTGAAACCAGAATCCATGATTATGAGTCTTTATAGTTTTTTTTCCTTATATAAGAAACAAAATGAGAGGGTATATAAATAAATATCAACATGTGGGACCAGGGAGAAAGTTTGTTGTAGCCACTTTTTCAAATTGGTTGTTTAGAATTTTTTGAAAGTGAGCAATTAGTTCCATTTTTATGACTATATTTCTATGTACAAATCTTTAGGTTAATGTCTTCCTAAATTCTAATCTAGAAGTTACTCTTTTAATCAAGATTACATTTGTAATCTTGGAAATTTTAGCATGAACTAGTGCCCCACATAAGCATTTGATGATCACAACACCACCACCCCCCCACACACACATACACACTATTTCAACTAACCATACAAGTTCTTCAGATTTCAGGATTACTGGGTCCCTATCACAAAGAAATAGATTTTTCTAGCGGAGGAAACAAGACAAAAATGTAAAATCATAAGTTGGAGCATTTATATTACATTGCACTAATGAATAAAACCAATAAATAATGTGATCTATTATTAGGTTGTGTTCTGTGCTCAGGCATGTCTTGATGAAGCTTTAGGTTGGGATATTGGCAGAGGAAATAGACAAGGAAGGGTAGAGATGAATTATTTTGAATAATTTATAGGACTTCATGATAAATTGATTTGATATATAAAGGAGAAGGAAGGATAGAAGACATCTTTAAGAATTTGTGCCTGTTAGATTGAAGAATAATGACACACACCATTCAATGAAATAGATGAGTTGGGAAGATAGGCCAGAATTTTTGATATGGGGAAGAGGATAGAAGATTGTATTTTGAGATGTATTGAGTTTCATATAACAAGAAACCCTGGGAGAAAATGCTTTCTTCTTGATTTTTACTGTCCCCTTGTACCACATAAGGGTGATATTTTTTTCCTCATTCTCAAACGCTATTCCAAAAAAATAGATAGAGGATAGCCAATCTGTTTATTTTACTTACAAAAAAAATGTAGCAAGCAAGAGTTTTAGCAATATGTCCAATACCATAGAGTTAGGAGTAGTCTAAAATCCAGCTTTCCCTGAAACCAAGTTATGGCTCCTTCCAGCTGGAGCATACTGTGATCATCACATATCTTTCTTCTTCATGTTGGCTGTTGGCTCAGTCCCTTGATTTCTGAAATTAGTCGTTGTTTTGAAATGGAAAAGTGTTTGGCTGGGATATTTCTGATAGAATTTTAACAGTGTCTGTCCCTTGGTGGGTGCCTGGTAGGGTTTAGCTTTTAGTTTTAAAAATTAGATAGCCAGTGCTGTAAATTAACCAAGAGCTTGTAAGGCTTTGGGAAATCTGTCAATATAGCCAAACTCAAAGGAGATTGATGTGTGAAACTGAATGCCAAAGTGTTAATTGACAAATGGGCATACATAGTTCTAATAACTGGAACATTTGAGTATCCTTTACTGTATTCCACCTCTGGAAGTGAGCTTAGCAATTAGGTTACTTGGTGAGCATAAAGTTGGAAGAGACTCTAGCTCTAGAGAACAAACCATATGAGTCGTGGGGGAGTTCAAAAAATCTTTCTGCTCTCCTACAGAATATCATTTTTCAACTACTGAAATATTTGTGCCTTTAATATCCATTATTTTCCTTGCACAGGGCTACTCCAAATAGTGAGTTATACAGCAAATATTTATTAGGGATCTAATATGCATCAGGCACAGTTTTAGGATTGAAGATAGAGTAGTGAACAAGAGGCAAGTTTTTACCCTCAAGGAACTTATATTTTACTGGAGAACTGATATCTTGTTAGTTTCCAGATCTCCTTTTTTAGTTATCAAATTCTGTCCTTACATGATTCTTACTTATTTCTAAAATCTTAGTTTGTCTGTCATTAACTGCATTTTTAGAGTGTCTTTCTCATGACATTTTAGGAAGATAAATTAATGTAATAGATAATATATTTACAAGTAATACTTTCAAGCTGTTACTTTGGTGAAGACGAGTTTTTTGGCATTTATTCCTCTATTTTATAATGATAGCTTATTATTTTTCTTTTTAATAGGTAGACTCTTGCTCAGTTTTAATAAGAAAGGGATCTAAATGGAAAAAATTTGGCTACCAAATAGCTGAATTACACTTATTATATAATATTAGGTGTAAACCTGTAGTAGATGCTTAACAAATCAGAGGAATTTTAATTTGACAATAAACTTCAAGCAATTTACTTCAAAGATATTTGAGGCTAATAGGCTAATTATACGTTGCCTGAGGGGGGAGATATTTCCTTCAGCTGATTTATTGATTTGTTGCCTTACAACAGAACATGACGCTGATCTAATTACAAAGAAGGGTTTAAAAGCTAATAATTTTAAACCTGAGGTTGTCCATAATGGAAGAGAATGATTTATGGTTTAACAGAAACAACAACCCATAAACCTGTAGCCAGAGATTTAAAATACCATGTCGATAATGGGGGAGCTTGAAATACTCCGACCAATTTTCCTTTTATATGAAAGTGATGTTAAAATTGCTAAATGGTATTGTAATTGGACCCACGGCATAGTGATCACTTATGACTGATTCTCTAAATGTTGTTTGCTTATAGTTTCTGGATTATTAATTTCTTTAAAACAAAATGCCTTTTATGCTAATATACTCATCAGTGAAGTACCATGCTACAACCTTCTCCAAAAACGAATTTCTTTAAGTCAGTATGAGGGTCATGAAAGGGAACACAATCAACAGACTGACATCAGGAATCCTGGCAAGTCCAGGTAGATCACCAGGTACCCATATAAATCCCTCTCCCCAACCTCACCAATGCAGGAATTATAAAAGGAATGTGGGGACTTATAGTTGGGACCATATAAGTTGGTATCAAAACTTTCATATAAAACCCTTGAGATGGGGAAGGCTATATAGACGAGGTACCATTCTGGCACATGAAACCAGAGCAAGTGGGTAAAGGTTATTAGTGTTATCATTCTTTACAATATTTTATGGTCCAGTTCCAGCCCTGAAAGGCTGCCACACTCAGAATCAGACTTCTTTGCTCTGGGGCAGAGACAGCTGTGATTGTAGGAAAGCTAGGGCAGATCTTGGGTAGTGATGGAGCCCAGGGCTAGGAGAGCTTATCAGTAGCACCTGAGATTCCATTAACAGTATCAAGGCTGGGGTGGCATCATCAGCTTTTAATGACCATGGATGTTGTCGGCAGCACCGGACCAGAGACTTGAGAAGGCTGTAGAGAGCAGTCTGATTAACCCCTGGGCATTGAGAGTAGGATTAAGTAAATCTTGAGACCTAGACATTTTGTTTTGAGGAAAAGGGTGATATTTCTATTACCTTGTTTCTACTAAGGAGAAAATAAAAATCGCCTGCAATTCCACCACCCCTTCCCCAGAGATAATAAAAATTAACCCCCAGGTGTACAAACTCTTTCAAGGGTTTCTTTCTTGTTTACTTGTGCATTTACTTTTCCCCTTCTATCTACCCTGTTAGACTTTTAAAATTAAAGCTATATGATGAACTTCTTTCCATATCATTACTTATTTTCCATAATATAATTTTTACTAGCTGCTTGACATTTTGTTGTAAGACTTCACTATCATTGATAATTAAAGCCATTGCCAAGAATATTTTAATTGTAACCTAGATCTTTGGGTGTTTTTTTTCTGTTTTCTTGTGGATGAAATTAAGCCCCAAATACCCTCAACTCTTGGGTTCAGTTGCCTTTACTTCCTTGTTTCTCACTGGCTGTTGTGTAGACCAGGAGTGACCTTGGGGGTTCTCTTTGCTTTTCTCTTAGCCTCCTCCAGGCTCATTCTCCACTTAGTTTAGAGAACTGGACTCAGTGCTTTAACCAGAGGGCTAACTCTAGAGGCAGTTTATTTATTTATGGGAACTGGAGAGGAATGGGGCAGGGGTTGGGAATGGCCTGTTTCTCTTTAGTTCCTCTCTCTTTCTCAGCGTGATCTACAGACCAGCAATGTTGGCCCCTCCTGGAAGCTGGGTAGACATACAGAATCTCAGGCCTGACCCTAGACCTGCTGGGTCAGAATCTGCATTTATGATGATACTCTAGTGGTCTTATGCAGGTGAAATTCTGAGAAGCGCTGCTTTAGTTGATTGCCATTAATTGTCTTTTGATTACTCCTACACCAATGGTTCCCGAACTTGTCTTCACATTGGAATCACCAGGGGAGCTTCTGAAAATGCTACTGTTTCATCCCGCTGCTAGAGATTGTGATTTCATTGGTCTGGGGTGTGGCTTGGACACTGGAAACTTTAAAAGAGTCCCAGATTAAAATTTGTATCCAAGTTTAGGAATCACTGCCTAAACTCTATACTGGTTGTGTCTTGTTTCAAGTTTTCCTAGGGCCACATCTAAACCTATTTTGGGTTGTAGTTTTCTCTACTTATCAATTCTATTTCATGTGCTTCCTATTTTGCAGAAATTCCTATAAAATTCTGTCCCATTAATGGTATGTGTTCCCTTTCTTCTCTACTACTGTTATATATTTAAATTTTGTGCTTTAATTCCTTCCAAAGGAAAATATAATCTAGGCAGGGTAGCTGTATGTTGGTTATGGATTGGTATATCCATCACTCCATTTTTCTCTTTCACTGTCCTTTCTTCTTCTTGGCATAGCCAGATATCTCAAAATCAAACATGGCTATACTATTTTTTTTTTTTTTTTTTGCTGGAAAAAATTCACCCCGAGCTAACATCTGTTGCCAATCTTCCTCTCTTTTTTTTTCTCCCCAAAGCCCTAGTACATGGTTGAATATTCTAATTGTAAATCCTTCTAGTTCTTCTGTGTGAGCCACTACCACAGTATGGCTACCTACAGACAGACGAGTGTTGTGGTTCCATGGCAGGGAATCAGGCCTGGGCCTCTGAAAAGAAGTATGCTGAACTTTAACCAGTAGGCCATCAGGGCTGGCTCATGGCTAGACCATTTTTCAACCCCTTGTTCTTGGCTCTTGGTCTATCTTTTCCCTAATTATATCTATTGGCATTCCTAAAGACTACAGTTATAGTAGGATTTCTCAACAGTGGTGCTATTGACATTTTGGGCCAGATAATTCTTTCATGTAGATGACTGCCTGATGCTGAGCAGCATCCCTGGCCCTCACCCACTAGATGACAGTAGCACTCTCCCCACACCTCCCCACCCCCCACCCAGTTTGTGACAAAAATAGTTCAAGGATTGTTAAATGTTCCATAGGGACCAAAATTCCCTCTTTCTCGAGGACCACTGAACTATAAGATTGTCAAGCATTCTCAATGGCTAATAAATACTGCAGCAAGTGATGTGGATCAGGGCTGCCCCAGGGAGAGAAGCCCAAGGCATCCTGGCCTACATGCCGATCTATATAACCTGATTCATATCTAAAGTTATATAACCACACAATAACCAGATCCCACCTGCACTGATACCATTTGAATGACTTTTTACATCATCTTTCCTTTATCTGGTAAAAATAACTCATGTACCCATGCCTTATAAATTTAGTCCTAACCTTCAGGACAGTGCAGCTCTTCACTGCCCATGGGTCCTGTGCCCATGCCTGCAGCCCTTTGATGCCCATGGGTCCTGTCTCCATGCTATTCTCTGAGTAAAGGAGCACTACTACCAGACCTTGATAGTCCAAGAAATCTTTCAACTCTGGCTTGCCGAGCCTGTATAAGCAAGTATATTTAAAAATGTTATTTCTCAAGTGAAACAGTCTTTACTATCTTCAGATAGGTCCATATTTTTTTATCAATTTTATTTTATATGCTGATATTCCGGGATTGTCCTGAGTTCATAGAGTTTCATTCTTTACTATTAAGATGGTACAGCTCATACAGAATGAAATGTGATTTAATTGTTATATAAGACGTTTATAAGAGTCTATAAGACGTTTCTTATGAAGAAATATATAGATCTAGAGAGAAAGAGCTCATAAAGATCATAGATCAGGGGTCTCAATATTAGAATAAGGAAAAATGATCGTTACACTAACAGTCACTATTTGGACTGAACTGTGGCTAAAATTACCTTATCGAGGAAAATAAGAACATATTTACCCAACACGCCGATCCCTCACTTGTGTTCCCAAGGCTTGGTATGTGAGGATTCCATCTTTATTATAGTCCTTTGGAGATGAAAGGAGTGTACATTAGATGTGTCTGCATGAGTAGACTATATTTCTTTTATTTCATACCAGGAAACATGGCTTAGCCAATACTTTCTTAAATACTCATAGCTCTAATGAACCAAAGGCCCTACATGAACACAGTATGAAAGCACATAATTGAAGTGTAAACAGAAGCATGCATCCCCAACTTCCTGTTTCCTTTCTTACTGATGGAATTAGCTGGAGATCAGATAGATCATAAATCTGCCGGCCACGGGGCACACGCAGTATTATTTATAGAGGTAAAAATTCAGTGTTTCCAAAGGGAAATTTCATCTTAGGTACACAATTGGATTTCCCTTAAGTTGCATTTGGCATGATTCATTCACACTTTTGAACTAAGATTTTAGTTAATGCTGATAGTCTTCCATTCAGTTGAAGAAGGTTACAGATTGGCAGGGAGTGCTTAAAACAGAGATTCACAACTAGAAACTGAATTGTCGCCCAGATGAAGGAAGCGTTTGTATAGTGGAGATTTAAAAAGGCTTCTCTGTTACGTTTTGCATTTCTTCAGCCAACATCTGAGCAGCAGCTTTTTCCCCCTTGAGCACTGCGGGGAAGAGGAGCCTTCATTTCCACGGCTGCTGCCCCCTCACCTCCCCAGGACTGGCCCTTCTTGTGCCTTGCATTGAGCTTCCCTGGGTTCTGTTAGCCTTTAGCAAGGATGCTGCTCAGTGCATCACACCGAGGTGTAGCTGAGTGATTTGTCCTCAGTGCAAAGAGACACCAAAAACTTTCTTTGGCCAAATACAAATAGAGCAAATTAAAAAGGGATAGTTTGCATCGGAACTTATTTTATTTCAGGGAGTATTTTTTGTTACCTTGAGATTTGAAAGGCCATAGATCCTTTATTTAATTTCATTTCAGTTCATCCCCTTCAAATTTTCTCTCCCATTTACTCAACTGTCATGAACAGTTTTGGAAACTCTAGTAACAAATGGACTTGCCACTGTCATTTGGCTTGAAGTTCTGCATATTACAAATGTGTCTTCTCTTGTGGACTACAATCTCTTGACAATCTGAAAACGTCACTTAGTCCACCTTTGCTTTGGCCTGAAATAGCCAAACAATTGAGTCAGAACTATAGTTGTATTCTGAAGTCTGCAGAAAATGCCTCAGTCACTCATGTTTTTGTTTTGCAAGTTACATTACCCAAAGTTTCCTGCAGTGGCACGGGCTTTTACAATACACATTTTGGAATAAATGGATGCCTGTCAGTTGTCTTTAAAGACAGGACAAATTAATCATGATCATAGTCCTGATAATAATAAGCGGTCTAGTAGTACCCCTGTTTCTGATACTTTCTTTATGCTGGAACAAAGGCTTTCCTACATATGATCACATTTTTATCTTCACAACAACCCTGATATTCTAAGGCCATATTAGAGGCAGCCTCTGTCTACCACCTTTTCAAATCTGACTCTAGAAACTTGACAAGTAATGTGGATCTTCGGGCATTCTTAAAAGATAGAGAAATGAGCTTTGTGCTGACATCACCAGCCAACTTCATGCAAATTCTTCCTCCATTGATGTCTCTCTGCCTCTTAATGTCCTCCCACAGCAGGTACTGATGATGCGGGGTCGGTGAGCCGAGGAGTCGAAAGAAAGATTTCTTAGACTCTCAAGATCTGGCAGTAGTGCTCTTTTATTTAGAAAATAGTGTGGAATAGCATGGGGACAGGACCCATGGGCAGTCAGAGCTTCTGCTGCCCCCGCTGGCATGGGGACAGAGCCCATGGGCAGGCAGAGCCGCTGCTGCTGCCCCCGCTGGCATGGGGACAGGATCCATGGGCAGGCAG
The DNA here is from genome assembly GCF_037783145.1 of Equus przewalskii. Classification (NCBI taxonomy): domain Eukaryota; kingdom Metazoa; phylum Chordata; class Mammalia; order Perissodactyla; family Equidae; genus Equus; species Equus przewalskii. The sequence goes on along the minus strand of NC_091845.1, from coordinate 58,563,099 downwards.
AGCTGGTGCGTGGGGACAGGACCCACGGGCAGTCAGAGCTCCTGCTGCTGCCCCGAACTGAGGGTTAGGGCCAAATTTAAGGCATAGGTATGTGAGTTATCTCTTTATTAGTGTCCGTTTGGTCTGGCCATTTGGCGGTCCCACAACTTTTAGATAAGGATCAAACCGGATTGAGTAAATGGCAGAAGTCGCCGCTTGAATTTTATCCTCGGCTAAAGATAAAAGGAGGATTTGTCGGGGGGAGGGTCAATTACATGAGGTTGTCAGACAGTTTCCAGAGATAAGGCCATCCCCCCTTCCTCCTGGCTCAGAGAGGGAGGCATCTTCACAGATAGAGGTTTCCCTTAGAAATGTAAATGTTTCCCAACAAGGGGCAAACAAATTCCAGAGAGGGAGGCATGGAGATTTCCTTTACAAATGCAATTGTCTCTGATCAAAGGGCAAACAAATTCCACTCCTTGGAGCCTGCTTCTTATCTGTAGTTTTAAAAGTAACCAGCCTAAAAATCCTCATCATAAACCGTTTTAAAATTAAGCAGCCTAAAAATCCCCATCACTGATGCCCAGCCTCTTTCACCCACACACCCCTCTGCTCTCCCAGAGCCCCTCAGGACTATGCCATTTCCCTGTTAATTTCTCCCTTCCTTAGTATTGTTTTCATTCTTCCTTCATCTGCCTGCCACCTCTGGGAAGTGGAGTTTGCCTTAGGTTAGCATCCTTCTCACTGGAGTTCTGATGAAAAAATTCTGTGTTTTGTTTCATGTATATGACCAAATGGAGGCAAAGAAACGAAAGTAAATTGTCCAAGATTCCTCAGCTCAGAAACAGCAGATCTGGGTTTGAACCAGGGTCTTTCTGACTCTAATGACTATGTTCTTTCCTTCTAATCTGGTTTCTTTGTAATTCTATCATCTGTAGATGATTCTGTTTATGTCAAGGCTTAATGTCAGATTTTATAAATTTCTAATCAACATTATTTGAGCAGAGTGATTACTTGGTACCAGAACTGACAAGTTCAAGTGTGCCCAGAGGAGTTCAAATGGGTTGGAAAAACTTGTTTACTGAGTTGTTTATTTAAAAAGGAAACAAAAATCCCTTAGGTTGTAAATTGGAGGCAGCATAATTAAACGGGCACCCCAAGGCGTAGTCTTGAAAAAGACTTTCTAGACTAAAAGATTTCTTCTTCATTCACCCACACCACCATTACTGCTCTGACTTATTTTCCTTTAGGGAAATCAATACAGTTGCTCAACATTACAATGTCTCCAGATGTCACTGGCCTCAGGCCTTTGCTTTTGTTTTGCCTACTGAGTGAGCAACTGTGAATCAATGAGACTTTATGGTTGTTGTTGTTTTTAATGCAATGGGAACCTCTACTTAGAGGGCTCCTGCGGTTCCAACTCAGGGGCCTCCACAGGCCTCCTCTACCTCTCACGGCAGTCTGATGGGGATTTTGTGTCCAGTCTTGTTTCCTTAGCTTGTTCCTTCCAAAAACACATCTCAAGCTTCACATCTCACCCCTCTGGTCAATGGTTCTCCAACCTGGCTGCACGTTGGTATCACCCAGGGAACTTTTACAAAGTACTGACACCTAGACCCCATTGCTGATCAAGTGAATCAGAATCCTAGGGGGTGGGGAGGAGTCTATTATGCAACCTTTGGGCTAGATGACTATTGTGTTAAACTAAGTTACTAAATTCCCTTTGGGATATGATCACAGGAGAGTAGCTCAGGAGACTTCTATAGAGTTTACTTATGATGTTCTGGCTTAAAATGGAGAGAATATCAATTAGATTTGCCACACTGATGTTGAGTGACAAAACTCAGTGGTTTACATCAGGAAGCATTAATTTCTGGCTCTTGGGTCTGTAGATGAGTGTGGTTTGGCTCGTCTAAGCTGGACTCTGCTGAGCAGTTTTGTGTCAGGCTCAGGTAAGCTGTACTTTACTCCAGATGGAGGTCCGGTTCACATGTCTCTCATCCTCTCTGGACCATTGACAGACTGAGGCATGTACTTTTCATGGTGGATCACCGGCATGCAATAGTCAAGCTCAATTGTGCTAAAAGGCCTCTGGTCATGTCATGTCCACTAGTATTCCTTTGGACAAAATAATTCGTACAGCCCAGCCCAACACTCGTAGAGGGAAACATATATTCTTCTGACAGTGTTGGGGAAGAGGATAAATATTTGCGAACAAAAATCCACACTTTCACAAGAAGAAATATGCATTTTTTTGGACAATATCTTAGCATCCAAGTGACTAAAGAGGTCTGGACTTTCAACTTTTCTGTAGATATAAAATTATTCCAAAATAAAAAGTTTATTTAAAAAGTAACAAAAGTCTGGGCTGCCATAGGGGATGGGGAGATGGGGAGATAGTTCTAGTTACTGGAAGTGTTGAAGTAGCGTGTAGATTATCCTTCGGTGGGAAATGTGCGCAAAGGACTCAAGCGTTGGCTGATCATTGGGTATTTTGGTTAGATTTGTAGCTGGCATGCCATAAAGAGGAACAGGAAGCATAGGGCATGAAGAGTCCAGATTCAAATTGTCATGAGAGGCCATAACCAACAAGAGAGAATTTGAAAGGGACAAACATAATGTCACACATTTGGGCTTACAATCTCAATTATTTATACATACTAAATAAAAATTTATACACCAGAAACTGGCATATGGTTTATATTTCATTGATTCATTGATTAAATATAGCATTAATTGGAATTCCTAAATAACTGTGGGCATCCCCTGGCAGGATTAATCTGGAAGGTATACTGTGGTCAAAGCCTCTGGTCAGCCATAGAGCACCTGCTGGCTGGGATTAATTCTACCATTAGCAATAACAACAGAAGCAGCAGCTAGTATTCATGGAGCGTTTACTAAGTGCCAAGTACAGCTAAATGCTTTACTTGGATAATTTCATCTTCAAAAAGTCCTGTGAGGTAGGTACTAATGAGATCTCCATTTTACTGAGGCTTAATAAGTTAAAGCAACTTGCCTGAGGTCCCACAATTCATGATTGACATTACTGAGAGTTCAGCTCAGAGTATCTGATCCTATAAAGTGCGACTGTGACCATTATACCTTATTGCCTGACCATTCTGACTGACGTGCCATTTCAAATACTAGCACTTTCCTCAGGAGCCTGCTCCACTGTGTGACGAAGGACTACCCATGGACACTTTGCTATTAGGGCACATTTCTAGAATCATCTTAAGATGCTGCTATGTCTACTTTGGATACATGTTGTTTCTGGGACTATTTTGTAAATTTCTGGAAATCACAATGTGTTCCAAAATCTGCCATAAATCATGATTCTTTCCCCAAATCCAAGTGACCATTCTCACCGCGACTTCAATCCGTTAGAGACACAGTCCATGTTGTTGCAACTTTGCTATTGATTATTTCTAACTTGCCAGAGGGAGCTGACAGCCAAATGAAAGGTTGGGATTTCCCAATCAATAGTCATTAGAACCGCATTTATTATACATGGAGTGACTTTCAGAGCCAGGAGAATACTCTTAACAACAACAACAAAAAATGAGTTTATTTTGGTAACATAAACATAGCTCTCTTCAGGGAGCAGCCAGATGCAGCAAAGAAATGCGTTCGCAACTGCCCTTTTACTTTTAAGCATCGTTGCCTCACATATAAGCACATCCTAGGAAACACAAGTTCCAGGACTTCTCTTAAGAGGGTTTGGAGCTGGACAGGCTACGTGTGTCTGTGTTTGTTTGCTTGCTTTTTGAACTGAAGGAAGAAATTTAAGTCACCAATTTGATTCACCAAACTTGAATGTGAAAAGGGAACAGGGAGAAAGAAAAGATCTACTGATAATAAATCTGAAAAAAAGTCCATCCTTTTAGTGAAAGTGAATGGATGGGGAGAAGCAAAAATATTAGAGAAAGCCAGATAAAAGAGAATTTGTCAGAACAGGAGTAAGAGTCAAAACATGGTGCTTAGTAAAAGAATTTGTTCTTAGAAACAACGTGTCCCTAGGCAAGGACAGTCCTGCAAAGTATCCTGAAACAATAAGAGGAGAACAGAACACATTTGTATGTGGCCAAACGATTGTGGTTTATGAGGTAGTGTTGGTGTATTCTCAGAAGTTTTCTTTTTCCTATTATCAGCAGTCTCTCCATTTTCCAGAGTTACCTTTTGGGCCCTACTAGAGAGCAGGCTATTATGTTTGTTTGGTAAATTCATTCCCTGAAGTAAAGTAGATAAAATGCCTTTAAAAGAGAGAAAAGGTCCATGGTTTCCTGGAAGGTGATCTTTTAGTCTTGCTGAATTAGGCTTGTACTTCCTATCCCCCTTGCCAACTTTTTGGGCTTCACATCCTGGGTTTTGGAAACCATTTCTTATTCAGTCTAACTTAGCTTTCATCCTCAGTGGTCTTTGGGGGATGGGACCTCGGAAAAGGCTTCCACATTGCAGTTATCGAATCACTCCCTCCTCATTCTCAACATGTCCAGAACCAGTCACACCAGCCTTGCCTGAGATAAACTCAACAAACCCAGCCACTTGCCCTCATTATTGTCCTGCACACATTGCTATCATTGAGCAGGAGCCACACCTCCAAAAGGAGATTGGCTTCTAGGTTAATCAGATGTATTCTAGAAATAGCAGAAAGAGAAAACTGAGAGCAAACACAGACCTTGGGAGTGAGGGCACTGCAAATTAGTAGCCCAAGACCTGAGCCTGCCAGTGAGAAATTGTGAGTTTTTTCAGTTAACTCAGAGAAATTCTGTCTGTACTTAAGCCATCAATTGGAGTGGGCAAAAATAAATGACTAAAATGCTTCACACTCCTTCAGAAGCAAAGAATATTTATAGATGAAATATTTTTGTTATTTTGTATTTTTGTATAAAACTGCTTCTTTATATAACATTTATATAACATTATATATGTCAACGAAAATAATCCATAACCAATCTATAAATGAAAATTTGGGTGAGTTTATTCTGAGCTTAAATCTGAGGATTATAACCCGGGGCCTTTCTTCCCGAAGGAAGAAAGGGCACCAAAGAAGTGGGGTGCACAGACTGGTTATATACCCCCAGAGAGAGGATGTTTCACATAGGATTGAAATGTCCCTTTTACAGTAGTCGCGAGACTGCTCTGTCGGCACAGCGATTGATGGAAACAGCAGGTAGGTCTTCTGTCTCAGTGAACACAGCAGGGTGGAAGTCTATTGTCTCCAGCTGAGTGGTCACAGGTGAGCTGGGTGGTCAAAGGTGAGTGCAGCAATCAGTTCCTAGCCTAAGGAAAAATGCTTATCCCTAAGGAAATGCTAATGTGGGGGGAAGTTGCACCTTTATCAAGGGCCTTTGTTCTGGCCATAGGAAATGTCTAAGCAGATATGCAATGCATGCTCAATAGCCACAGTCAGGCCCTTTTGGAAAAAACAAAGTCAGGCCGAATTAGGTTTATACCAAATGGCTTCCTCATATACTCCAATATATCCTATTGCTTGCCATTTTTATTTGTCAATAACTCCACAATACTAGGCTACTTTTTAAAAAAACACATATATATATATAGATAAAAAGGCAGATGGGTAACTAGATACACGGGTACATAGACAAATGGGTAAATCCAGATTCCTTAAGCGGTAGTTTTCGAAGATACGTCAGGATAAGTTGATGCTCTTAACTCAGAACAGGGGAAATTCAACTTTTGAAAAGTGAGTAGTAAAACAGAAATAAGAGCATATCAGAAGCAACTGAAATTAGAGATTTGTGATATAAGAAATCACACACTAAAACTAGAGATTGGTGGATGATAAGAGGTCCCTGACATTTAAGGCAAAAACCCTGTTTAGTAAAATCAGTAGGGAGAGAGCCTGGGATCACAGCAGCAATCATAAATCTAGGAAGAAACCAAAACAAATAGATAGTAGCTTCTTGAAGCAGAGCCTATATCTCATAGTTCCTTGTCTTTCTGAACTTCTTGGCCTACAGTGGTTGCTTGATAAACGTTCATTGTTTGAATAAAATTCAGAGAAGACAAACATTATGTATAGTAACCAAGACAGAAACTAGAGGGTCTATTAGTATAAGAGTCAAAGATACTACCAGAAAAAGAGAGCCAAGTTTTGATGGGAAACTGGATATGATAAGAGAATGAAACATGGTTGAAATAAGTCATTCAGTAGTGTTTTGGAGAGAGGAAGAGGAATTTTGAGTAGGGTCTGGGTGTGAGCAATTAACAGGAACATAGGTGTTCCAAAGAACTGTGCTTTTGTCTTTAGAGGTCACCACTGTATTGAAGGAAAATCTTGCATTGGCTGATGGGTAAGAAAATCTTTCAGTGTAGGCACAGGTAAAACAAGTGCATTTGTGAATACATACATCACAAAGAAAAGCTGTATGAATGAAATACAGGGAGAGAAGCTGTCTGCTCCGAAAAGTAACTCAAGGCTAAGGAGGATATTTGTGACAATTAGACAGGTCTAGCCTGAAATGAAAGGGGCTGCTTCAGTAAAACAGAGAATTCGCCATCACTGGAGGTATTTGCATAAAGGCTGAAGAGCCATTTTGGATGGTGGTTATTGAGGAAATTAGGCATCACGTGGGGACTGGGATACTTAGCCTATGATGTGCATCTTGACCCTGAGATGCTATGATTCATTGCTCAGTAGTGAGGATCCATTACTCAACAGATGCTTCTTGGTCTCCACCACTCATTTTCAGAAGCAGTATGCTGGCCCCTTCCTGAAGGGTAGCAAGGATAGCAGACACTACAACCGGTTTAACAACTGGCTCTCTAGGAAAAAAATGTCTCAATTTGTAACATTTACTGATTTCTGTGGTGTAAATACTACCACATGGTTGATTTCAAGTTACCATTATGACATCATTGAACCTGGAATTGAGAAGATATGCTCACAATGGACTCTTACAAATGTGTACAAGCTGGCTCCAGAACTTCTCTGAGTATATTACTCCAGGATTGATCACTTGTTTAGGAAAGTGTGAGCAGTTTCCAAGTTGTTAATGGCTTCCAGGTAGCCCAGGAAGGAGGCCCATGAGGGAGCGGAAGTCTCCATCCACTGGTATTGACAAACAATCGGTTCATATGCTCCCTGCTCTCTCACCACCATCAGGACTGTCAGAGCAAAATGAGTGGTGTTACCTCTTCTCATCACCACACTCACTCTTTGGACTTACCTGTGGTGACTTTCCCCTTGACAGGCATTTAAAAAGATATGAAGGATATCCTTGGTGAGGTTCCCTCTCCTCCTCTCCCAAACTGATCTCTGCTTTCCCTGGTTCTTGGGACTTGGTCAGACAAATTTCAACAAAACTTGTTGAGTTCATTGCCATTGCCCTTCTTTTATCCTCTTCATGCTTTCCACATGGTCTCCTGTGATGCTTCTGTTCTCTCCCACACAATTATAGGACCTAATGCTTATGGAGCACTTACCATGAACCAAACACTCCTCTGAGCACTTTATTTCTATTAACTCCTCAAATCCTCCCAAAAACTGAATAGAGTGGATTGCTATTAACATCCTCAGTTTACAGATGAGGAATCTGAGACACAAAGAGGGTAAGGACCTTACTCTAGGTCAGATAGTAAGTGTCAGAGCTGGGATATGAACCCAGATAGTAAAGAGTTTTCTCAACAATGCCTTGAGCCCCCAGAGAACAGTGTAGAAATCTGACAAATTATAAACAAGTTATTGCTCTGGTAGATAAAGCAGAGAAAATGAATTGCTATAAGAATGGATCAGGTTCAGGGAAAACTTTGGCTCTGCTGTGAGGAAGATTGTGGGTCAAACATCTCATATAACGCCTCATATAACATCTCATAGAACCCCACGGAAATGGAATGATTCATTCATACTCACTTCATTTTACCACCTCAACTCTCACCTGGGTGTGAGAGGCAGCCTGCCTGATTCACTGTTTTTATTAAATAGGAAAATAGACTGGCATTAAGGTTCAGGATTTTAATGGTTAGAGTATCTTTCCAAATTTAAATACACATGTAACTGACCAACTTGTCCTAGCAATAAGACACAGATTTCATTAGAAATGCCTTTAGTATGTTAGTAGACAACATCCATATTTGAAAACTCAATATCAGAATTTTTATGGGAAGCTGTTACTAAGTTCACTGGACAGTTCAGGTCAGATTTCAGACTCAGGAATTAGCCCATTACTGATGGCCTCCAATTAAAAAATCCATCTGTTTACACAATCATATAAAGAAGAGTAACCTCACTTATGTGGCACTCAGCTCCCCAGCAATAGGACTTATCTAAAGCTTTGCTGAAAATAATGAGATGAAACCAGTGTATAAGTTAGAATTAGGATCAACTGAACATAAAAGAAAACAACATAGTTATGGCTTAAACACATGAGGTTTCATTTTCATTTCACAAAAAAACAAGCCTGGAGGAAAGCAGTTTAATGTTGGTATTGGAGATCTATGCTCATCAGCATCCTGGGCTCTGTCTAAATTTCTGCTCCATCATCTTTAGCACATGGTCATCTCAAGATCGAACATGGCTGTTAGAGCTCTAGCCATCATATCCAAATACTAAGAAAATTAAGTGGCTAGGGAAGGGCAAAAGGGTACATACTAGCCCCCATCTGCTTTTTGAGAATCCTTCCAGAAATACTCACCCAACACTTCCCTTCTACCTCATTGGCCCAAAAGTAGCATCTCACCCCACATAACAACAAGGAGACCGGGAAGTGTGGTATCCCATCTGGGTACGGTGTTGCCTTAAATAAGACCTGTATGCTGTTTCTTTGGAAGAAGAGGAGATTAGGTAGTGGATAGGGAATAGACAGTCCCTACCACAGCAGAAATGACTGAGCTGCCATAATTAACGTGACATGGCCCATGTACTCTCCTGATTAAAGAACTCCAAGACTCTCGTGCAGAAATGACTTGCTTCTTCTTTTATAGAGCTTTAACCACCTTGGCATCTACATATGATTAAGGTACTAATTTTCCAGTTGTTTGGGTGAAACTACTGCAGTTTCTTTTCCTTTTATATGATAGAAAACAGACTCACAAGATACAAGAAAAAAACAAAAACAAACTGTGATGCTACCTCCCAACCCTCCCAAGGCCCAGGGAAGAAGAAAGGGGAGGAGCTTAGGCCCAAGGGGCACACAGAGGCTGATGGACTAAATTACAAAGAAGGGGAGTGGGTTTCATTCCCATAGGCTGCAGCTTCCCCAGAAAACTCAGTCTCGCCTCAGTCTGTTGGAGGGAAGAGCCATACCACCTGTGAGTGGCACTGGGGACAATGGCAAGTGCAGGGCAAGCTGGGTGCCCTTGTATTCAGGCTGCCCTGGAGGAAAAGGCCATAGAGCTCTCATTTGCTGGGATTAACTGGTATGATCCTGGATTTTACCTAACGCTGCCTAACAACTAGCCTACCATGCTTCTTAAAAGCTATTGCTAGAAGGCTGACACACTCTTACACTTCAACCACACGTTTGTGCCTAAATTCAAATGGCATCACTATATTAAGTTGCACCAAGTTTAATATTTAAAGCCTATAGGCTTTCATCAACTTGGGACATGCTCTGATCACCAAAGGAGAGCACTTCATAAAAAATAGGCATTTGTTTGGAGGGACCAGAAGCACCCAAAGGGGTTGTTCGAGGCACCTGTACCATCACGTCATTGTCTTGTTACAAGATCTTGTGAGAGTAGATTAGACTAGAAAATTAAGGGAAGGGTTGCTAGAATTAAGCACATCCAAGAACTAAATATGAACACTGATAACTGATACCAAAGGATGAGTGACAAATACCTACAAAACTTGCAAATGTCTATGTTTGAAAAATCTCATAAAAAACTATTGGAAAGTGTGGGCAAATTAAATGAAAATGAATTTAAGTTTGGGGTCATTTAATGCTGGGACAAATTGTCAACAGACTTTAAATCATCATAATGAAGACTAAAATTCATGTTCAGAAAAGTCACTTCTACGGATGAATAAAAGGTTAAATTATGTTCAATACATGCTACTAAAAAAGGCAGAGAAGTATTTTAAATATCAGAAAACTTTCATCCAAAGTTGTTAAAACATATTTTAAATTATTGTTTAAAGGAATAAATTCAAGCATGAGTCATTGGCTAAAAACTCTAGTCTCATAAAATTCTACTGTTGCATTACAGTTACTTTTGAAGAGCTTAAAGAAATTTACGATACTGTTAAGTCACATTACACACTTTGCAAACTTTTGATGAATTATGCTATTAGATAGCATTATGCTTATTTGGCTCGTGGAAACTATTGACCAAACTTTTTATACAATTCCATCAAAATAATAGAACACCATGATGGTAGAACCAGAAATCACATCCTTTGAATGACACATGGTTACATCCTGAATTATCTGACCAACTTGTTTCTGAATAGAAATATCTATCTACAAAACTTTAGAGACAGAAACTTGAATGTCTGAAACCAGAGTCATTATTTCTCCCATACCTTTTCTACCCTGCACAAGCCAGAAGCCAAGGAATTACCCACAATTTATTCCTCCTCTTACACCCACATGACCAGTCACCTAGTATCATAAATATGCCTCCTGAACAGCTTCTGAACCCTCCCGCTAGTGTCTTTCTCCAATCGTTCACGTTTTTTTGCCTGCCTTTGGCTCCAACCTCTAACTCCTCTTCAGGCCTTCCTCTCTTCCCACTCTGTTGTGTTCTTTATTTTACCTCTAACGTTATTATCCCTAAGACTCACATCTAATCACTTTATTCCCACGCTTAAAAACCTCCAGGACTCCTTATTGTCTATAAGGAAAAGTCCCAAACTTCTGAATGTGATCTAGGAAGCCTTTCACCACATTGCACCCAGCCTGCTATCTGAGTTTGTCTCCTGTCGTCTTTCAAAATGCATGTCCTACATTCTACACTCTGTCACTCCTTCCTGACTTTGTACTTGTTGTTCTGTCTGCCTGGGATGCCTGCCTCAGTCTCTCTCTTCTCCTTGATATATTCCCATAAATCGTGTACTCTGTTCAACTTCGATCTTGTTCAAACATGTATTTATTTGACAGCTTTCCCCAAATCCTCCAGGCAAGATTAGTTGTTCTTGAGTGGCTTGCTTTCCTAGGGCTATCTGTCTGTCTGTCTGTCTATCTATCTATCAACTTCTATCTATCTATCATCTATCAGTCTATCCATCTATCTTTATTTATCTACCTACCTATCATCTACTTATCCTATCTCATAGAATATACTACCTTTTAGATTCTATTTATAAATCTTCCTTTCCCTAGACTTAGGCCTTCATTCATCTCAATGTCTTCAGGACACCAGCATAGGAACTTTTACTTGGTAGATTTTTAGAAAAATATCTATTGAATGCATTTATTATTTTTCAGTTCTTTTGAATAGTGAAAGAAAATGCTTTTTCCTTCTGAGCATTTATTTCTGTCTTATAGAGTGCTTAATTTTATTTTAAATCCTATGTTACAATTAAGAGTGAAAAGTGTCCATATTTCTTCATTCTCAATTTCCTATTACCATCCAGCTGATGGAAGTGAACTGATAATTCTGCTCTATTATTAGCTATGTCCCGTAATTGGTCAGAAATTTCACATTTTATTAACACAAGTTGCTGCACCTTTTCCAGTAGCATGAATTATTAAGTGTTCCATATTCATGGCCCATATAGACAGGAAAATTATATTTGGCATGCCTGGAAAAGTCAGACTATGATCTTGAAGTAGGTTAGAATAGAGTCAGAGTGAGTGAGGGGTATTAAAATATGTAACATATCAGAGTTCATTTCCTAAAAGGAATCATGAGACCAAAAATCTCATCAAATTGTTCTAAATATAGTGCCTAAATAATGTTACCTCTAGGTTTTTAAGCAGCCAGGAAAAATTAGGAACTGCAAATGTTGGCCAGTAAAAAATTTTCTTCTTAAGTATTCATCCTGAACAAGCTAATTAGATTTACTCCCGGAAATTTCTGTCATGGTTAATGGCATATGAAAGAGAACAAAGAGAAATAGGGCACATTTGCTAGATCTGGAATGATAACAAGTACAAGTTTGTTAGATTAGGAAATTTCCATGCTTTTAAAGTTTTTCTATGGATTTTTAAGTGCCCAGGGAATATAGCTATATAGATTACATGTAGGAATTTTTTATGTCATTTTTTAATCCTTTCTTATATTCTCAATCAAGTACATTTTTGTATAATTTCTGCTCGTATCTTATGTTTACTCCTCAGATGATTGGATGGTTGGTTGGATGGATGGACAAGTGGATGGATATTTTCGACATTTGGTGATGCTCTAAATGGAATCTTTTCAAATTTCTTGTCAAAGTGTAGCATATTCACAGATTTTACTCACAGTAAGTTCATATGTACATAATGTAGCTTTAAAAAATATATTGATACAACTAAATCTGATTTTCCTCAAAAGCCCAGACTTGTTTGCTTTTCATAGAAAAAAATAATAACTTTTAATCCTTTAAATTTAAAAATTTGTTCACTCCTCTAGTTAAATAGTCCTTTCAGTGATGGTCTTAATTTCTAGATCTCTCAATCCTGGCTTCTTTCTAAGGTAACATCTGGGCCTATTGTCATGGGGGAAGTGAAAATTATGTGACCCCATGAAGAGAGTGATCAGGATCCTCAAGTGTGTTCTAGGACTTTGTGGTTCTAGAAGGTTATATCTCTGTTATAGCTCCTTGTGGTTCATCCTACTGGCATTCCATACTGAAGTCAGCCACTGGCAATTATGATCTGTCTTTCGTAGCTTGGTGAAGAAAATTGATAACTCTCCCCTAGGGACTGGGACAACCTTTGGCTTGCACTTGCTCCCAAGGCTTGCCATATCAACCCCCAGCTTTTTAGGTCATCTCATCCCTCACCATGGTGAGTCTCAAAGTATGGTGGCTTCCAACTTGGCTGCCTTCTTATCCTCCTCAAGGATCTGAAAGAAAGTCTTGATCCTACTGATTTAACCCAGGAATCAGGAAAGCTAAACATCAGGGATTTTGCCTGCCAAGTTTAGTTTGATGGTTATAAAGGTGGGAGATACTGTTATTGAAATAGGTTTCCGGATTTCAGAGGGGAGAGTAGGATTCTAAGGATGGAGAGAGAGGCAAATTGTCTGCAAAATGCATAGAAAGAAATGTTCCATAATAGTAGCAAAGCTGGACGAATAAGTGAATTGACCCTCAGAGGATTTTGAATGTGATAGAGTCCTCAGGACCAAAATAAGAGGTCAGTCCATTAGAGTCTTTCTTGGTCTGAATAACTAGGGGAAAAAATCTGAACAGAGCGATGATTTGCAACATCATACTCAGACCCCTTAATGAAGTGGCACCTGGGTCCCCTTAAAGAAGGACCGTGTTATAACATCTCAGGTTCATAATGTGATTCTACAGACATCCTCAAGGGTATCTGAGAACATTTACTAATGTGATTCTGACCTGGAACAAGGGACATATTCAAACTTTGGAAGCAATACTGAATATTCATTTTGAATTAATGCCAGTTCTTTGGGATTCTTAATACTTCTGTGGTCCACTGGTCATTGGGAAGCTCATGTGAATCAGGTGATAAAGGGAGTTTTAATCCCAAGTCTATCTCATGGTAGGCTCAGCAGGTCAATGAACCAAACCTGTAGTTATTTCCCAAGTTTCTGAACGTGTAGTTGGCAGAATCCCCACATTCGCTCTCTGACTTCTGAAGTAAGAGCTTTTATAGTAGGAAGTATTAAGTGAAAGCCCCTGGAGTGTCCCTTCCCTATAAAAGTCATAACCCAAAGTGATACTGTATCCATGAGAAGTCATAAAAGTCAATGCAATTTTTAAGGATTTGGAAGACTAAAAGGCATGGAGGGCATTCTCAATCACATCCTCATTTGAAGTCCATGCTTGGCCTCAGTCGAAAGTGGATAGATTTTTAAGAATGACAGACTCCTGAAAACTTAATAGTGACTTCAATAACAGCAGTTGTTTAGATATCGTTCTTCTTTTTTTCATCCTGGAGGAAATTAACATGGCCTGTGGCACCTGTGCTTTCAGTCGGGCTGTTCTCCTGCTTTATATTCTGGTAACTAATTCTCTCTGCTGCTGTGTCAAGCCCGCTGTAAAAATATCTATTGAGTTCTTAATTTTAGTTGCTATAGTTCTAATTTCTAGAATTCCCATTTAATTCTTTTTAAAATAAAGAGTGTTTTAATCATAGCTATTTTAAACCATATGCCTAATTAATAACAACCGGGTCGCCTGTGGGTATATTCTATTGTCTGTTTTTTTTTCTCTTGGTCTTGCTTCTCGATATGTCTCATAATTTTTTATTGATGTCTGTACTTTGTGTAGGAAAAATTGTGGATGCTCTGGGTAATGTTGGGGCAGATCAACTTACTCCAATCAAGGAGTGAAGTGACTCAGTCTGGGTCTTAGTAAGGTTCAGTCTATCTCTGATTCCTTCTTATCTGTATGGTGCAGCCTCCAGGGTTTTCAGCTGAGAGCCTAGGCAAGCCTTAAATTCCAATTTTTAATTGTTCAGTGCCATGAGACTGCCGGAAACTGCTCTCTGCATTTCTTGGGTTTTCTGCATGGACTTTTAACCTCCTAGCCTAGACAGCTCGAGAATTCAGTAAAAGCCTTTGGGGGAAACCAGTAAGTTTCACTTCTCTGCATTACCTTTCTCTAGAATCTTGACTGCCTCGCAAGCCTGAATTCTAATTTTTTCCCCCAGCACTGTGAGATTGCCAAAGCCTTGCCGATTGTTCTCCCTATTTGCAGCATTTATTTGCCTGTGTTCCTGGCCTCTTGCTCCTGCTCCCTGAATCGGCATATACCCACAAGGGAAAAGAAACATGCAGAATATCAGCTCACCTCCTGGAATTTCCTTCTCTCTGGCCTTCGCCTAAAGGCCTGGCTGCCTATGAAACAATAATTTGATAAAGATGTACTTTGTGTTGTGGTCCGATTTCTCTAATCCCTGATGGGATCATTGCGTTTCTACATACTACTTTATCATAGGAAGATGCAGAAGTCCTTATTTGGTCTGGAGTGGGGTTATCACCTTTAAAAACATCCTAGATCATTTTCAAGTGAAGTCCAAGTTGAAATACACTTTTCTTTTTTACCATGTTATCTGGGGTCAATTTTAAAGAATTATATTTTCATTAAAAAATTAATTTTCATACTTTCAAATTAATATACATAGAGTTGAATAAACTTATTCCTTACAATTATTTTCCTTTTTATCTGTATTTTCCTGTTCTCTTGTTTTTAATATTTACATTTATACTTTCTTTTATAGCTTAATAGTCATATAGATACTTATTTACTTTATTTTCCAAATATCAGCTCTTTGATTCATTTATTGTCTCTGTTTTTTCTAATTCACTTTCTAATTTTGGCTTTGTTAAATTTATTCTTCTGCCTTAGTTTTATCTACTTGTTTTCTATAATTTAGTTAAATATTAATTTTTATTATTTCTTATTAATTAAGATACGTACTTAAGGCTATGGATCTTTCTCTGAACATGGAGCTATCCCCTAGGTACTGATTTGTAGTAGTTTCAATTATCATTATTTTCTCTAAAATTTGAAATTTTGGTTATTTGGCCCTTAATAATTTGTCTAGTGGGTTTACATTAAGGATAACATTGAGTGCTTTATGAATAACATCTTGTTTTAATGGAACTTTTGACAGGGAGCAGTTTCCATAAGTTTGTGAACAGAAATTGGTCCAATTTTTTAGTGGAGAAGGTATCCAGAATGACACTAAGAAGATTCTGGGTTTTTATTTTAGGTGTCCTTAGAAAACTTGGGCAGGCCACCATTTGACAAATAAATTGCATAATTTTGGTTTTATTTTCTCTTCTGTAATAGCAGTGCTGGGAACTGGCCATGGCAGTGGCCCCCTCACAGTCCAGTGAAGTGACCTTCAATGTCCTCTGGAAATCTCAATAGCTTTTGTCTTCAAAGAACTGGTGACAAACATGAATTTGAGTTGCAAGTCATGTTTATTTCTCACTATTGTTTAGTCCTTGTCCCTTAGTGATTTACAGATCCCTGGAGATGAATGTTAATGAAAACATTTTTGCAAAAAGGAACACAGATTTCTTTGAAAGGAAGGAGTGGAGGTCACAGAGAGACCGAGAAGTTGCTTCATTTCCCATTAAGTGATTTGCCACCATATTTCCTCACTTTCCTTCTTCCTACCAGACCTTTCCGTGTGTTTTTAGTTTGGGGTATTACCCAAGGTGATTCTGGTTGATAACATGCTAAATAACGTTACTTTTACTATATTGGCTGCTATGGAGGGCATCGCATTGGGATAAAAAAAGGAAAAAGCAGTTGCCTGAAAGTAAAACAAAAGGAAAACAGTCTTTCAAATGTTTTGGTCTTATCCAGGGGGAAAACAAAAATATTTGCTGCCTTAACGTGATCTAAGTCACATCCTTAATTGGTATTGGAGTGAAGGGCATTATTGACAGGTCTCAGGTGATTTCATTTTGGACGGTTTTCAACTGGGGCAACAGCTCATCACTCACATTCTGAAGCATGCTTGGTCAGAGCCGCAGTCAATGCTGTCATAAGATGAGCCAGAGAACGGAGTCCTTGGAAAAAGAAATCTCTCTTTTTTTAAAGCTATTTGCACATTTAGATAGCCTATCTATCATTACACTAATTCCTGAGGAAATCAAATAAGACAGCTACTCAATTTACTCTTTAATTTACTCATCAAGACACTCAGGAAGAGGCTGAAGGGGATCACTGGGTCTGCAGGGAACAGGAAATCACAGTGTAAGAGAAGCAAAGTGATTCTTCTCATCAGGAAGTCTCCATCTGCTGTTTCAAGATTAGGTACGAAAATGAGTCCTGTTGTGAGTTGAAGATGGACGTAAGATCCTGTTCACACAGAAGTAATTTCTGGAGGCCCAAAACACTCAGCCACCAGTTGGACTGCTTTGCTTTCTCTCAATTCTTGGTAGGCCAATCCGTATGAAATTATATACCATGTGTTAAGAAGTAAAGACGCATATATGAATAAGACAAAAATACAGGTGTTTGTGGCGACTGCCTTTCTACTTTTAGGAAATATTAAAAAATATGAGACCCTAGGAGAATCTCCAAATTCTGGCAAAGACTTTTAATTTAAACCTTGGTTTTTCCACTTTCTTTTCTGTTCTTGCCGCTATGGAATTTGACAGATTCTAAGGAAAGAGTGGTAAGGATAGAGGTGAAATATTTTTAGGTGAATTACGTGGCCACAGAGTCCTAATTCAGACTCTTGAAAGGAAAATCTTGCAGTTTGCAAACAATACAATTTGCTTATCACCTCTTTCTCACTTTCTCGTCCCCTTGTTTCAGGGACAATCTCTTTTCCACATATGAAATTTCTCAAAGTCGAAGGTAAACTTATAGAGGGCATGACTGATGGACCGTATCATTTCCCTAAAGTCCTCTCCCCGTTGTTATCCTCAACTCCCCTTGCACGCCACATTATACAGCACTTAGTGAGACGCATGAGAGAAAGTAAGTCAATTAATTTTTCAAATGAACAGATAACATAACTTTTACATTCAAATGCATATTTTGACCTTCCCTGTGACTTTGGGTGGTCATACAAGTATTGTAATAGTGATGTCTGTGCTGAAATCATTTTGAATCCTCCACTTTAAGAACTGCCTGATGCTCCTACAGTAGAGTTTTGTGCAATCCTTTAAGGTAGCAAAAATCTTCATTGACTCACTATACATCTACAGAGAACCCACTATGAATTGCACTTTTGTGGAAGGTAAACGTCATCTCCATTGCCTGCAACCACCCTGAAGAAGCTGCGTCGTAATTTTGCAGTGCACTCAGAACTGTTACTCCACTGAGGTGGCACTGTTCTCTCCCACGTACCTGTCCTTACAACTTCTTTAAAACGAAGTTCTCTTAACATATGAAACTGAAAGTATTACATAACACATATCAGCGTATGAAAATTTATAGATGCTAAGAAATTCCAGGCAACCTCAATATCTTGACAACCATTGCCTTCTCTCACTTTTACTTATTCTTCATCCCCCACCTTAAGATGTATGCAGTTTCTTCCTGATTTTCCCAAACTCTGCCCCTTGTGGTCTTTAATTAAGACTTTTGTCAGTCATTTGCTCCCTGGGGAATTTTGCCAACTGGTTTCCTGGAGCTGGTTCTGGCAAATAATGCATGTTTGTTTATAAGACAAAAAATGAAAGAAAAAACAAAAACCACTCTTAGATTCATCTCATCCAAACCACCATTGTGTTGACTTTCTGTAATAGTCATCATAGCCTCTCTCTCTCTCTCTTCTCTCTCTCTCCTCACTCCTACTCCTTCTCTCTCTCTTTGAAATGTCTGAGGAGGGAAAAACATTTCTTGTACAAAAACCAGTTAGGGTTCTAAATATTCTATTCTGGAGTCAGGCCCAATGAATCTTTCCTCAGTTCTTCTGGTTTACACGCAAAAATTAATGATATATGCTATCTCCCAGCAAAGTATGTCTTTCTAAAATAGATTTGATTTTGGAAAATGATCAAATGTCATTCAAGGCCAAATCTAGAGAATAATTTAGGTGACCAGACTGAGTAGTTCCATCACTTAATTGGTTTGTTGTATCTCTAAAAGGCACTTATTCAATAAAATATTTTTTGTGTTCCAGGATAGGAATATTGCAGTAGTAAGGAAATAAAACATGACATCTGTACTTACAGAGTTCATAACTAAGAGAATATACTCATACTGAAAATATTATGTTACTACACTCAATGGCTTCTGCTTTCCGTATGATGAAAATCCTGTTTTCCAAGTCTTTGCCAAGAAGTTATTTACCAAACCAACAGTTCTGACACCTTCCAATTCACTTTGATTTATTCACTTGCACTAGTTTTGAAAGATAATTCAAATAAAATAGGACTCTATTTAAGTGGAACTATTATTTTGAGATTAGCTAGAGCTTTGCAAGGTAATTCTTAAGCTCTTTTACCTTTTGTTGTTGTTGTCATTAATGAGGATGAGTGGTGGGGAAGCAAAAAGAGGTGCAGGAATGATTAAATCTCTGCTTTTGGATATTTGCAAATTGGAGTGATTTACCTGGGCACATAATTGCTCTTTCACTCACATTTTTTAGGAAGGAATGAGGCAAGGGTAAGAGAATATTAGGGACAATGGGAATAATACTGAATGTTTGGTTATTTCAATGTTATGCTATTTGGTAGAATATTATTTAATTGATTACCTAAAGTATTTTCAGACCTGTGTTAGTTTGGATTCTCTGAGAAGCAAAGATTGAGTTATGAGCACAAGAGGTTTATTGAGGTGGAGGGGAAACTCTTTAAAGTGGGAGGAAACAGGACGGTGCAGAGAGGACATCAGACCATGACATAGATCTGACAAAGACTCAGTCAACTCAGTGGGGAGCTCCACAGCAAAGATCGTCCATGAGAGGAGTCCTCTTTTGGGTGGAAGCAGCCAAGCCCTAGACAGCTGCCACGGTCAGACGTCGGCTGGAGAGTCTGCAAGAAGAGCAAGGCCTCTGGCTCAAGATTCTGTAGGCACCACAGCTGGAAGCTGTCAGCTCACCTCAGTCCTTGCAGCTGAATAGTTAGGGTGTTTATTGAAGGAGATCCAAGCAGCACCTCCATGGCTACCACAATCCCCATCTATGTTCTTCAGCTTGTGATCCTTCCCCCCCTGGGACAACTAGACCTTGCAGCATCCCTCGCCTTAGGTAGAGATGTCACACAGGAATACAGAGAGAAAGAAAGAGTCAAATCTTGGCTTTTGAGTCCCAAAAGAAACTTTTGATTTGCATGGCTGTGACAATTATTTAAGAGAAAAGTCACTGTGTTTATTAAGAGCCTGAGTTATATCCAATGAAAGACAGAATAGGACAATTCTGTGACCAGAGAAAGCTGTGGCTGGCTTTGAGATGAGGAAGATGGAGAGTGAAAATGAAAGAAGAAATGGAAGAAGCTAAAGCAGCTGGCTGAATCCTAGAGGGCAGGAGGATAGAAGGAGATAACCCAGGCAGATGAGGGATCTGAGAGCCTGACTTAGGGACGGAACCCTGTACACGGCTGTTCAAGTGGTGCCCTGCCCTTGGGCCCTTGGCTGAGGGGCTGAGAGTGGGCCTGAAGTCCAGTTTGCAGGCTGCTCCACAGCCATCAAATCAGTGGAAAATAAGTCTTCTACTTGGTCTGCCCAGAGGAAATGCAACTTGGCAATTGTCCACAAAGAAGGAATACTTTTTTCTCATTCACATGGTGTTCCTTGTATACCACCAGGGGCTCTGCCAATGCCTCGCTTTCTGGACGGAGTCTGAGAAAGTCATTGGGTCTCAGAGCCTCTCCATTCAAGCAAGGTACAGATGGGGAGAGAATGAATGTCAGGTGGGGTGCTTGTGACTATGGGCCTGAGGCTTCCTTACCAGGTCTTATAACACAGTGCTGGGAAGTCTAAAATTTCTTCCCTCAGAGCAGTACTGAGGTCGTACTGAAGTTAGGAGAACTGGAGAGGCCTTAAAGTAGAATAAGGAGCTTTTCTGCAGAAGTAAGGGACGGAGAGCATTCTAATTAGCACCCACGAATTCCTCATATCCTCAAAGAATGTATGAGAATTAGTGGGTGGCAAGTGGATAAGTAATGTTGATCGATCATTATTCCCCTCTGAGTATTATATAAGCCCTGTGGACTTATAAGCCCTGACAGAGACTCTTTCACTGAGGTTAAATGTCTGCCATCCAGGGTAATAGGGACCCAAAGTAGTTGAGTGGTAGAAAAATTAAGAGAGCTATATATATATATTTGTTTTCACAATTTAGTTTGTGACCTGCAAAATTAGAACCTCCTGTACATTAACAAGTAAATGAGGTTCCAAGTTGAAGTGAATTGGCCAAGGTCTCAGAAAAAGTTAAATGGAAAAGCAGTACCCAAACTCAGGCTTTCTGACACCAACCCCAGTGTTCTTTAACTTACAGCATCCTACTTTCTCTCTGCAACCTGATAGGAAACTCAGCTAGCACTGTGCAGTGTTTGGACCACAGCAGGTGCTAGATAAATGCATGCTACTGAATGTTAATTGACTCATTTGCTGCATCCCTGAAGGTCGAATTAGCTACACATACAAGGGTGAAAGACTCTAGTCCTGTGCTTTAATTAGCAAACCATGATGAGCCCAAGTGCTTTAGAGAAAGAGAGAGAGGCAATTGAAACTGGGATTTTAAATGATCAGAACCCCTGATCTGTTTACATACACGACGCCAGAATCTCGCTGGTGAGTATTATAGGAGCATTTTAACAGCCAAAGCACTGTGCACAGAGCTAGCACCCTGTAATGACAGCTCAAGCTGAATTTATCTCTCTTTCTTGTGATGATACCACCTACGATTTAGCCCAGACAGCAGGCCTCTCAGTTCTGTGGGGCTCTTTTAGCATACCATCTCCCTCACAACCATGAAGTCTGGGAGCCAGACCAATTTGTTTTATATTTCAAATGCAAAGTGTTTAAGGTACTTACGTTGATTCACAAAGTAAATTCTACTTTAACTCACACACACACAAACACACAAAGCAAAATGTGCATTTGCTAGCTAACAGATTTCTTAATTTATGGACCTATTTTAAGAGCTAAAACTTTAGTGCTTAAAATGAAGCTGTACAAAAACACAAACAACCCAAATGTCCATCAACAGGGGATGGGACAAAGAAATAGCGGTGCATTCATACATGGAATGCTATGCTGTAATGTAAGAGAACAAACTGCTCATACATACGATAGCATGGACGAAGCTCGAAACATGCTGAGCAGAGGCCAGGCGCAAAAAAAGATAGTACATTTATGTAAAGTTCTAGAATAGGCAAAACAAGCATTTGGTGAAAAATAACAGAGAAGTTGGTTGCTTCTAGGATGAGGGCTGCCTGAAAAGGGCATGCGGGAACTTTCTGGAATGAAAGAATTGTACGGTTAGGATCTTTGAATTTTACTCAATATGCCTCCATGAAAATAAATTAGTTTAATTTTTAGAAGTGAAGCTGTAATAAAGGGTTGGAGAAATGGTCTCAGATAAAGATGTCGACAGCTGCAACAGTGATTGCCATTATTTGCATTGTCTCCAAGACCACGTCTACTTTCTTTGGCAACACCGGATCCCATGGAAAGGAGTGCTGAGAAATTTCCTTAGTGGATAGATGGCAGGTAATATAACTCTTTGTCATATGTATAACTAATTTGTCATTGGCTATATGGAGGATATTTTAAGTCATTTTTAATATGCAAAGTTTATTATATACTTTGCACAACCAAAAGTATTAGATTAGAACAGATGCATGTCATAAAAATCAGTTAAACCTTTTTGTTTTTTTAAATTACCCCCTATTTTTCTAAATAAACTTAGAGTCAAAGGTTTTGTCTGAAGTTGTGATACTTTAGTCTTGAGTTAACTCCTGGTTTGTCATTGAACTTTATAGCTTTGCATATAATAGCACCTAATCTGGGTTGTTATAAGGATCAAATCGAGTGTCATATATAACAGTGCCTTGTAAATCATAAAGCACTACCTGAATGTATACTATTATGGACATTATTATGATTTAAATTAATATGGATACTTCAATCAGAATTTTTACTTTTAAGTTAGAAGGTTAGAGATACCATAGTTATAACCTGTGAAATAGTCACAACATGCTCCTACAGTGACTTTGACTGACTTCATGCAAAAATCATGACTTATTTACACTTGACCGCAGGTATTTCCCCACCTTCACCCCACACTTCAGCATATTTTCCATTTACCCCAATCTTCAGCAATCATGCCCAGAAAACAGCATTACATCTTCATTTAAACCATATTTTGACAAGCACCAGGTACTTTGTGTGGGGTGGCTGCAGGGGTGCAGAATGAAGAAAAAGGATCTATCGGTCCCTTTAAATCACTGCCTTGGCTTATTTCAACGTAAAATCCTTAGGATTTTCATTTTTACCAAGTCAGCTCATTTGCTTTTTTTTCCCCCTCCAATTATATTCTGTTGGCTGCATTTGCTGAACAAATTTTACTTTAGCTTCATAAAAAAAAGAATTATCAGGTAAATAGAATTTGGCACCGTCTGCTTGGAACTTAGTCATGATGTATTGGTGCCTTTTGCTAGATGATAAAAACTTGGAAATGCTAAGTGCACATTGAAAGCAATATTGCAGAAATTTAATGCACAGGTGTCTAAGGCACTGCTGGCAAGATGGACAGGGGAATGTAAAGGCTGTATGTAAGCGCCTTAGGCTGTAGGAAATTAAAGAGCTCCAGTGAGAGAAGTTCCTCCCGGTTTCTGGCTTTTCATTTGTAATCCATGTAAAGTATCTCAGAGTATGTATTATTTGTCAAATACTTTTAGGAATTATAGAATTAATCAAAGAGAACAGATTTTTGTAATGCCCATGTAAGCCAAACACTTTCTAGCCCTCTTCAAATTCAAATGCTGCATAAAGATATAGCTAATAAGTTAGTATTAAAATGAGAGGCAGTTTGGCATAGTGTTTTCAAGTGTAGACTCTGGAATTGAACAGAATTCTCTTCAGATATTTATTCTATCAATTCCTTGATATGTAATCTACGATTAACTAAACTCTCCTAAGCTTTAGTTTCTGGATCTGTAAATTGGGCCCATTTGTAGTAACTATTTCAGTCAGTGATTGTTGTGGAACAAACCACCTCAAAAATTTAGTGGCCTAAAACAATAATTTATTACAGGATACTATGGGACCAGCAGGTGGTTCTTCTGCTTCATGTGGGGTCAGCCTAGGTACTAGGAAGGCTAGAATCATCTGGAGGCTAGACTGCGAACTCAGGGTGGTGGAGTTGTCGACTGGGTGTCCTTGGTCCTTCTCCACATGGCGTGGCATCTGAGTTCCAAGAAAGAACATTCCAAGAGTAAGCATTCCAAGAAGGAGAAAGTGGAAGCTTTCAAGCCAGTTAAGGGCTAGGCCCAGGATCAGCACAGCACCATTTCCACCATATTCTATTGACTGATGGTGAAGATTAAATAAAATAACATTTGAGCATTGTGCACACACGTTAGTTCATACTAAGCCTTTCTCCAGTTGTTACTAATGTTGATATTATGCCAGTGTACTGTTATGACTTAGGTTAGAGGAGATGGCATTAGGGATCTAAGATAAAGGCTTTAGAGACTGAAACATATGTAGGCATCATAAAAGTAGGTCTTTAAAAGTTAGCTGGTGCAACTCCCTCATTTTGTAGTTAGGGAAACTGAGACCCAAAGAAGAGCCTGACTTACTCAAGATCACAGTTTATGGGAGAATTGAGTTTGAAAACTAATCTCTTACCTGGTCCATTGTTATTTACAATGGGCAAATTTTTTCCCTTTTCTGGAGCCTCAGTTCCTCCATTTTTAAACTGAGGATAATAATAATACTTTCCTTAAAGTGCTGTTGTAAGGATTCAGTGACTTAATGAATGTAAAGTATTTATTACAATGTCTGATATGTAGCACATTCTCAATAACTACTTGATTCTACTTCGACAGGAATTCTCCTCTCTGTTATTATTACTTTCATCATTACTATTATTCTGTACTGTCTTTGGAGGGGCTTGAGCATGTATTATTTGTACTGATGTTGTTCTGAATTTGGGCTACAAGTTGCATCTTCTGCAATGTCTCCCCTAAAGTGGAAGTTTGGCACTGATTGAAGTTAAAATCAATTTTGCTACACTCAGCATCATTCCCGGGTCTGTATCCTTCCTTTCCTACTTGTGAAGAGATGATAAGCTATAGTGCACTCAAGGTGTAGCAATTCACAGGTAGACTCGTTATTTTCTGCAACTATGAGGAAAGTCAGCCCTGTGACTTTAAACGTCATCGTCATCTATATAACAATGACCCCTATGTTATAGATCCAGTGATAATTAAGTATCCAACTTTCTATTCAACGTCATTCTTTGGATGTCTAAGAGCCATCTTGAACTTAGAATGGCCAAAACTGACCTCTTGATCTTTGCAGTGAAAATGCTCTAGCCTTCCCCATTTCAGTTGATGACAACCTCATCTTTCCATTTGCTCAGGCTGTAAGATGAAATGCCAAAAACCTTAGTGTTATCCTGACTCCTCTCTTTCTCTCATACTCTATGTCCAATTTTTTAAAACAGTTGTTGGATCTATCTCCAAAATATACTCAGAATCTCAATAATTCTCATCACCTACATGGATACCACCCTGGCCATTATGATCATCTTCAGTATGTCTGCCACCACTTCCTAACTGATCTCCTATATTCCACCTTTGCTGCACTAAAACTTATTCTCAAAACAGTAGCTGAAGAGATCCTTGTAAAAATGTAAATTAGTTCTTTCGACACCTCTACTCAAAACTGTGAAACAGTTCTCCCTAGCAAAAGCTAGTTTTTTCAGTCCCACGAGGCTTTACATGATCTACCTTCTCCCCACTTTGCAACTTCCTCTCCTGTAACTCTTTCCCTCATTGTTCTCTTCTTTCCAGCCACAGCAGATTCCTTGTTGTTCAGCAAACTCATCAAGGATACTTCAAACTTGGTGCCTTTGCCTACCTGATCCCTCTGCTTGGGACATTCTTCTACCAAGTATCCACTTAGACAACTCTCTCACTTACTTTCTTCAAGTCTTTGCTTAAATCTCATTTTCCCAATGATAACTATCTTGACCATCTTATTTAATAATGCAGCTTATTTCTGTCCCACCCTCCCCCACACTCTTCATTTCCTCTATGTTTTTTTTTTTTTCCCTTAGCACATATCACTTGCTAATCAGTATGAGTTACTGATTTATTATGTTTATTTTTTCTGTATCTCTCCCAACTTGAATGTAAACTCAATGAAGTCAAGGTTATTTAACTAATGTATTCCAAGTGCCTAGAAGAGTGACCAGAAGGTAGTAATAGCTTAATAAATATTTGTTGTTGAATGAACTATTTCTAGCGTTAAACTAAAAGAAGCTGCCATTAAATCAAAAAAAGCTGCCTCTGAGGCTGTAGTATTTCTGGATGATCTCATCTACTCACATAGCTTCCATACGAGCTCCACATAGGGATTCCCAAAACTATTTTTTCCAGGTCCTCTCTCTCTCTCTTGCACTCAACTTCAATATATAACCCCCTAACAGATAGTGCCATGTGAATGTCCCAAAGACACATGAAATTCAACATGGCATGTTGAAATTTTAATTCTTTATCTGCCTATTTCCTCTTTCTTCTCCTGTGTGAATTCAGAGGATGGCACCATTCATTCAATTCAGTATAATGTTGAGTATAACAGTATTAATCAGATTAGGTCTTCATAGTAATTAGAATTAGAGTGAACACAGAAGCAATGTGGCATTATTTTTCAGTTTCTATTTTGGTTAAAAAGCAGGCAGATATTTGAATTTAACCCTGGCTGTGGAGAGACGCAAATGAGCTAAAGTTGTATGCTAAGGACTAATTTCAGTGACTGATCATTGAGTCTTATTTATGTAAGGAAGAAATTGAGGACTTTGGAGGAGGGGTATTGGACAGTGAAAAGGGGTCAAATAACTAGATGGGAAGTTGAAGATGGCAGATTGAATAATTGTTAGAACCAAAATACCATAAGGAGTAAGGAAACATAAAAAAGTTCGGAATTTTGATTTTGGAAGTGGTCCAGCTGTTGGTAGTAAGATATAGGTTACAAGCATGGGAATGAGTGGAAGAGATGGCAAGGAAGACAAAATTGGAGGTGAAGATGTAACTAATGGAGAGCACAAGGCATTGAATATAATATCAGTGGGGTTATTGACATTATCAGAGAGAATGACAAGCGCATTAGTGGAGAATAAGATGGTAAACTGGATGCCATTTTTCAGTGACTCAGCGACTGACTGGATTCAGCGGGTAATTTCAGACTTCCATAAACCAAGAAATCACTCTGAACTCCTTAAATGTAGTCTCCTTCTAAGATCTATTGATTTCCCTCCAACATAGCTCTAGATTTCATTCACTTCTCTCCATCTCCTATACTACTGCCTTAGTTCACATTCTTGTAATTAAACCAAGGTTATTGCAGTAGCCTCTTAATTGGTCTTCTAAGCCTCTAGGAGTCCTAAGCGTATTTTTAAAAGGTGAAATAATTCAATGTCATAAGTGAATAAATGGCATTTGTCTCAGGATCAGATGGTGATAATATAATATAGTGAACACTATTGGTTGCCTACCCAGCATCCATTGCCAACTTCTTTCTTCTTAACAGGAAAATCTCTTTTATTTTGTTCAGGTATCCACCCTTCCTCCCTTCAGTCAAGTGCCTAAGGGAAAGCAGAAACCACTCCCAGATCCAAAGAATGCCTGATTAGGTTAAGGGCAATATTTTTCAAAAAGGGTCCCTTGACATTTTGGGTGGTACATTCTTCCTTGTGCAGGCTGTCCATGTATTGCTGGACATTTAGCAGTCTAGGTATTTCCTGCCAAACATCAAGAGTTATCCAGTCATTGTGACAGCCAAAAATATCCCATAATATTATTGCCTAATTAGTGAACCACTAGTCTAAGTGTTCAGAGTAGGCATATGATCCAATTCTGACTATTAATAAATAAAGAAAATTTTATTAGAAACACCTAGGAAAAGTTTCTTCACATTGTCAAGAAGGCCACAAGAAGACATGTCCTTTCCTCTGGATTATGCCATGTCAGACTGATCACCTTGACTGCTACCTTGCTACCATCTGGAAAATAAAACTTTGCCCAAGCCTAGTGGACTGGAGGAACAGCAAACTCTGGGCCCTAGATTTCCTAAGTCAAGTAACTCGGAATCCCATACTATCTTGGGATTTCTTTTTATGTTAGAGAACAAAATTTTTAGTACTTAATGCACTTTGAAGTGGAGTTTCTGTTACTTGCTGCTGAAAACCCCCTAAATAGTCTATATAATATACTCGTTCCTTAAACCTACCTGGAAGAAAGGGAAATTTTCAACCATATAGCTCATTGTTTTTGAAAGGTAAAACCAAATCTGTATTATAAGGCATTTCTCTCTCTTTTTCCTCCTAATTCATTTAAAGAATTGATTTAAAAGCAGAGAAAAATCATTTGGAAAAAATAGCATGCAGCTTTCTTGACTCAACCAAATATATATTGATTTCTTGCTAGAGGGAAGGAGAAATAAGCTTCTATCTCCTACAGCTTACTGGTAGAATCAGTTCTTTGCTATCTCTAGATTGATTTGTTATCTTCATTATTCTCCCCCCATTTTTTTCTGTTAATGGAAGGTGACTGCTTTTGGGGGCAGCTGGACTGAAGGGTCAACCTCAACTTTTTAGGGGACATACTCGGTGAAATAAGTCAAAAGGGCTCTTTGGTTATCACAGGAAGGAAAATTTCTATCCAGAGAAAGAGCTCTCTGCATCTAGAAGCAGAATAAAGCAAGCACTAGCTACTCTTTATGACTGATCTCACAGTTTAGACTTGTCTTTGAATCACCAGCCACAGGTAGGGACAATCTGTACAGCAGAAACCAGAGGGAAACTTGGCTGAAAGTAAAGGGTTATTGCAAGGTCAGATCTTCTTTCTGTGTAATTCAAGGTGTAACTTACTTGAAAGCACTGATTATAAAGCTGACACGTTGTTTCAGAACTTATGCAGAAATAGGAAATGCATCCTTTGATGTATTCCTTTCGGACAAGCCTTCATCTCGGAGATCACAGTGGATGAGGATTTCAGTTCTTCAGGTCTTGAGTCTCTCTCTTGAAGAGGATAGAAAATTGGGCTGTAAACTTCTTGGAACATGTAGATGAGAGAAAAATCTACATTCCTTTGAAGACTGTTTAGATATTCATCATGCATGCCTGAAATGTAGTCACTCTGTTTTAACAACACTTGGACAACTGGAATTGCCTGGGAGTGAAAAGAGGAGATAGAGGGAAAGAAGCTGGCTTGGAAGGCAGGAATGAGAGTTTTGAGGGGTACTGGAAGATCTGAAACTGTCCTCCAAGAGTCTTGAGCACCATCGCTCTCTCTCAATCCTGTCACACAAAGAGCTTTCCAGTGAGCCCACTCTACATTTAAGCAGTGACTTTTCCCCCTGTCTCTAGCAAGCTCTATGGGTATCAGGAACAAACTATACAATCTTCCTCTTTTTACTGAGGAAGATTGGCCCTGAGCTAACATCCATGCTCATCTTCCTGTACTCTATATGTGGGATGCCTGCCACTGCATGGTTTGATAAGCGGTCGGTAGGACCACGCCCAGGATTGGAAACTGTGAACCCCGGGCTGCTGAAGTGGAATGCCCAAAGCCAACCGCTAAGCCACCTGGCCGGCCACAAATGGCAACTATTTTGAAAGCATTTTCCTATATATCTCTATTTTCTCCCACTTTATACTTCCTTCTTCCAAATCCTTTTTTTCCCCAGGTACTATTCCATCACGTCTTGTTTTGGTAATTAACCTAAGAAGCAAGACAAATTCATGAAATGAGATGGAATTGCTACCTCTTGCCTCCCTCTTTGCAAAGCCAGCTCACTGTCTTTCCAGATGTAATATGCTTATTTTAACAATGGCTTCTTATATTTTTAATCCAAAGTGCTGATTCTAAAGGAGATGGTTTTAGACCAGAGGAGGGAGGGTGTGTCGTGCCATGGTCGATTTGTAGCATGGACGGCTCTTGGGAACTCTCTTAGTTGGGCTCCATGTGGGCTATAACTACAGTTGAGTTTACCTGATTCTTCCTACCACCTCCTTCACTCCTCAGTTCCAATATACAACTCAAGTTCTTCTGATTTATCTCGTAAACATATAACTCCAGAATATATATCTGCATCTCTATCTATCATCTCTCTCTCTCTCTAATCTATCTATCCTTAAAATCCTTCAATGGAGTTTCACAGCTTTTTGGGAGAATGTGGAGGGTAAAGTTAAATTTCTTAACAGGCCTTCCTAAACTGATCCTGGATTATCTACCCAACCTCATTTATAGCAAATCCCCATCTCAGACTTTCCCCTTCAGAAACATTGTACTTTTTATATTTTGCCTCCCTCACACAAAACACACACACGCATGCCCAAACACACATACATCATGCTGCTGCACAGTCAGTGCTTTGCTCCTGCTGTTTCTTCCCCCTTGAATACCTTTTCTTCTGTGCTCAGCTCTTCCCTGCTCATTTATATGATGCATGCTCTATAACCATCCTCACCATAGACTTAACTAAGCACCCTTTAGTGCCTCTGTACTGAAATTAATGATTTCTTCCTTGATGTTGAAAGGAATTATTTTAGGATCTGTCTTCTTGTCTAGACTGTAATGCTACTGAAGGCAGGGACAATGTTTTATTCAGCTCTAAATTCCATAGTGAATAGTGAGAAACTCAGTCAGAATTAGTTGAGTGGAATTGAATGTGAATTGAAAACCAGGGCTCTGTTAGTTGCATGTTTGTTCTGCAATGGGCTCTTTGGTCTAACTTCAGGAGGACAAATAATATCTGCTATCAATGACTGCCGGGAGTGTGGTGTAGAGGAAATCTAATGCCATGATTGATTAGTGATGTCTGCCTTGGGCAGAATTACAAAGGACAGGTTTGTCAGCGCACTTTCCAAATCTCCAGTTCTTTGACCATGGCTTTTTTGAAGGATTTGTACACTTTGGTCCAAATAAAATCTCTAAGAGCTCTTTCTCTTCTTTTATAACTGGTTTCTCAGCCATCACTGTTGTGACAGAAGTAGAGAAGTGACGTTAATAGACACTTTCTTTTTGAGTCAAAAACATCATATTTTTTTTCTTTGGCCTGCAGTCCTATTAAGAATTAAGGAGCAGATGTTCAAGGCTAATTCCCAGAAGCTCATGGGTAAAACTTCAGAAAGTTAACTTTGTGTTTCAAGACTAAGCATTCTGAATGACAGGGTAATCCTGGACCCAGGTGCTTGAACCCTCACAATAGTTCAAAGAAGAACAACTGGTTGTTCCACTAAGAATCTGTGCCTACCCTTTTTGTCTTAAAGGGGCCAGCCTCTACGTCTGTGTTTTTCCCACTATTCAGAGCTGTTTGAGTAGGCTAACTTATCAGACTAACTGACAGATAGAGCATCCAGCTTTTTCTTACCTAGTATGATAAGAGATATCTTTGCACAAATTTCCATGAAAATTGATATAAAGTGTTACGCTGTGTTCCAAGGTCCTAACACCAAGGACAGAAATAAACATAATTACTCAGGCTACTACCACTATGTTCAAATATACTATTCAAAACTATGGGGAGGGATGAGGTTTCAACCTAAAAGGGCCAGATATTTTCACATCTGAGGGAACATTGCATTCATAAATAGAAGACTCTTGAGCAAATGAAAAGATTCACCCATCAGTTGTGTGCAGGAGCTCTGTTAGGTGGGGGATGCAAAGAAGAATGGAGCTATCTCTGAACTCATAGCATTTATATTTTAATGGGGGAGTCAAGATGTGTTTATAATTAATTGTAAAGCAGACTAGAGTGTGCATTGTACCAGCAGTGCAAGTAAAATGCCAAGTGAGCATAGCAAAAGGAGACGTAGAAACCTTCAGAAGGAGGTATCTTCAATGGTATTTGGAGAAGGGATGAAAGCAATGGAATCCTGGGTGGAACAAATATCAAAGCAGGAATACAGAGATTTCAGATCAGTTCTCAGACTACTTCCCATGTTCTAAGTACTATGCTAGGTCCTACGGACAGAGAGATATGAGTAAAACATAGTACCTGGAATTTTCAATCTAATAGTGGGAAAGTCCATAGCAGGTTTATGGAGAAAACTTAGGCTTGTTTGGCTTAAATTTTGCTGTAAAAGATGAATAGTGGAAAGACAGAGTATGACCAGAGAATAAAAAGCCTTGATTGAAAAGCCAAGGACTTCAGTACTATTTTATAAGGAGTAATTGAGAGCTCAGGGGAATGGAAGTGACATGGTATCTTTTCTTTGTTTTAATTATATGGTATCTCTAGTTACTTGAAATCATTTGGTGGAAACTTTTAATGATTTAAAAGTACATTAAAGTGTCATTGATTTGGGTCCCATTAATCTTTTTATAATTCCAACAAGGACTGGACTAAAATTTACTTTTGCATTATCTATGAGGAAAGGATTTGATTTTTAAATGAACCAAGAGGATGTTTGAGATTCTTGAAGGAATATTTTCATTTCAAACTGGTTTTAAGTACTTAGTTGTTTGCATGCCCATAGTATATATGCTTATGGATTGGGTTTCATTAATGCCAGATTAGCTAAAGATTACTATAATTAATAAGTTCTATCACCCAGGCTCTCAATTATTTAAGACACCATCATTTCAAAAATGATGCAAAAATTTAACCTGATTGGTGGGTTTTTATTTTTACAATATTCTTTGAGATATGACCATTTTGGGAATTGATGTCCAGTTTGAGCTGGGGTTCTAAAGAAATTTTCCCATTCTTTCATGAGAAAGCTTTTCCTATGGGGACAAATGGATCTTACTTCACTGTTTTCCTACATCCCTACCATCTGTAAGATTTCTCAACTGTTTTTAACAGTCATGGTCATCAACACTTTGGGTTTGG
Source organism: Equus przewalskii (assembly GCF_037783145.1). Lineage (NCBI taxonomy): Eukaryota > Metazoa > Chordata > Mammalia > Perissodactyla > Equidae > Equus > Equus przewalskii. The sequence continues at coordinate 58,530,554 of NC_091845.1, read as the reverse complement.
GGCTCAATACAATCAATGTCACATCCTGGAAATGAAACTCCATACTAATCAAAAAGGAATCTGAGTATCCTACTATTCCACACTAAAATCCTAAGGATCAAACATACTGGTATCATATACGTAATTAGCATCCTTCAATGACCCAGTGAAATCATTTTCACTCTTACTAAAGTGTAAACATTTGAGGACAGGAATTATGTCTCACTCATCTTTATAACCCCAGGGTCTAGAACGCCATTTGGAATGAGACAGATGCTAAAGAGCAACTGTTTGAATTGATGAAAAGATCGGAATGTTTGATGAGCTCACTGAGAAGCTTCCATCAACCAAGGCATAAATAATCAAAAACAATTCTCTAGTGAACACCTAACTTGGATTCCCAGAAGAAAGATGATGTTGTTTTCATTACTTTACATGGACAAACTACCACAGTGGATACAGAGTCTTGGAAAACATTTACATAAGGTTTCTTGTTCTAGATTTGAATGTGAATTTCCAAAAACCTTTCCCAAGATAAGAAATCCAATTTCTCATTTTACTTCTTAGGTCAACACTTTAGTAGTTAGAAAGATGCTAAGAAATACCACTCTATGTAAAATTATGGCTCTCCAATGGATTGCCATTGTAAAAAGTGACAATAACTGGTAGCAATTGACAATAACTGCTAATCTGCTAATAACTGGTAGCAGTAAGCACACAGATAAAATGCACCCTCCAAGGTTTGGGTTCATGGCATTTAGACATGATCATGGTCACTCTCCAGAGAAATGTGCAGAATTCTTGAATGGTAAAATATTTGAAAAGTGACTATTACAGGAAACTAAATAATTAGCAACAGACATTGGACAGCTACTATAGACTTTGCTGTTAAAGGCTCACAAGAGAAATTCGTAAATAGTATTGAGGTGAGCAGCCTAATAAAAGGAACAAACTTACCCATTTGTTCTGCATTTTTCTTGCTTTTACCCCATAAGACAGTACTGTTGTTCTGGTTCATATTCTGAAGGACCCCCTAATAAATGATTCTGATGATATTCTCTATATCCTTTATAGTTTCTTTTGTGGTTTTGATAATTTTTAAGCAGAGTAGAAACTGTTTGTTTTCTCCATATTTGCTGTGAGGGATATATGTAATTTTTTTTTTTTGCTTGAGGAAAATTGTCTCTGAGCTAACATCTGTGCCAATCTTCTTCCACTTTACAGGTAGGATGCTGCCACAGCATGGTGTGATGAGTCATGTGTGGGTCTGTGCCTGGGATCTGAATCCATGAACCCTGGGCCACTGAAGTGGAGCATGCGAACTTAACCACTATGCCACCTGGCCGGCCCCAGGACATACGTAATTTTGATGTGTGGGTGCGCTTCACGGAAGGACATGAATTGTTAAGTGCCGTACGCGGCTCCAAGCCACAGGGGCAGTGTAATGCAGACTGAGGCTCTCAGGACTGGCTTCCTGGGGCTGCATGTGTGGTGCTTCAAAGATGCAGGGGAGGAAGAACGGGGTCACCATATTTAAACACCCCAAGTATAAACAACAATGCTCACCACCATTCCCATTATTCAGTGAAGACTATTAATAAACATTCAAGTTATAGAAACTAATATACAAGCAGAATTGAGCAAATTAGGTAGGCAAATGGGAAAACTGGACTTCTTTCTCCAATTAACCACCAAATGTTGGATATTATCTTGATATAAATAGACTACATATCCAGCCTTCAGAATTAAGACTTTCTTTCTTTCTTTTTTCCTGTGCATCTATCTAGATAACTTTAAAGATTATTGTTGCTAATTCCCCATATTCTTTTTGCTTATAGCCTTTTAGAATACCTAATCAGAACTCATAGTGGTCCCTTGGTAAATAAAAGTGAGGCATATTGGAATTGTTAAAAAGAATTACTGGTCTTGGTTCTAACAAATGTAAGATGATCAGAAATTACTGAAGGTGCATCATATTTTGTGTGTCACGTAAGATATATTATTTTGGAAAAGACAGACATCAGATGCCCCCTCCCTCCTCATCCTGCCCTCAGCCCCCACGACCACACAGGTGCTATACAGGTAGAAGGAAAGGTTCCTGTGATCTATATAAAGTAGGTGAAAATGTATTCCTTTGAGATGAGCTTGAAGTATTACATTGACCTTTCTCCTGATAAGTCCCTTGGCTTCACAGGTGTAGCATTTCTCTCTTGATACTACACACTGACATTTTAACAATTACAATGGGACTTCCCTGAACTGGGAATATTGTGAGTGCTACAATTCTTAGGATCTTGTCACCCTTCACCACCCTGGAGAGGGGGAGAGAGATTCTCTATTCCGTTATTAACAATTTTTCATAGTGGGTGGAGATCCTAATGTGATTGGTAAGCTTGATGTATTCATGGGGCCACATTTTACCAGTGGGTCAGGTCAGGTCTCAGAGTTGGAGTCAGCTTTGAGGACATCAATTTAGGATAGAGGAAAGTCTGATTTAGCTTTGCAAGCCTAAGTTTAACTCTACAGCAACACATTCTAATGAACACCCACAGGCCGTGGGCAGGGGCTGTTCATTGTGTATTTGCTCAGTCATTAAGAAACTAGTTATTGTTCTAGTGTTTATCACCCCTTCAGCAGAATCAGGGAAGGGAGGAGGTGTGACTGGCAGGGGTGATAAACTAAAATCGCCATAGCAAAGTAGAGAAGGGTTTTGGACTATTATGAATCCTTATTTCCTTGAAGCGTGATGGCGATAATGCTTTGTCAACCCTTGTGATGCCAGCAGGCATTCTGAGTTCTATAAAGTTTTCTATGATTCAGGAAGCCAGACTAATTTCTGTCTTCACAATGTTACCCCATAACTACTGGGTTGGTTCTATTTCTGGTATTACAGACACTTGAAGATATAGACAGGAATAGACTAAGACTCAAGTTCTGGATACATTTACAGTCTATTTGGGGAAAGAAGACAAAAACATAAAATAAATAGAATACAAGGCAGCATTCGTTAGCTTTCAGATGAGTAGAAGAAAAAAATGTGTTGTAACTGTTCAAAGGGGTGGGTGGCATTTGTGGACTGGTGTGGGGAGGAAAAGTCTGATCCACGGAAGACGGGCAATAATTGATAGAATTCAACTAGGCAACTAGCACACACCATTGGCGGGAGTTTAAACTGGTACAGCCACTTAGGAAAGCGATTTAGCAAAATCTCTTAAAATTGTTTATGGGCACAATTTTCCATCCAGCAATAGTTCTTGTTAGAGGCTACCCTGGGAAATATTCACACGCTCACACAAGGAGACATGTCTGAGGATGTTAACGGTAGCGGTGGATATAGCAGTGCACACTGGGAACAACCTAAGGGAATAAGCTCACATGTAGCCGCATCACAGAATCCTCTGTGGGTTTGAAAAACAATCAGATCACTCTACGTTAAAAACATGGAAAAACATCCAAGAAACGATGTTAAATAAACAAAGTCACATGCAATCTGATCTTACTTAGGTTTAGAAAAACATAAAATAACATGTATGTAAATGAAAATACCTAGAAAAAGTAGGAGGAGACGCACTAAATTGTTGGCATTGGATTCGTTTAGGTAAAGACCTCGGACTGGGCATAAGTTTAAATGGGATATAAGCTTTAGCTCAATATGTATTTACATTATTCAGATAGTTAAATTTTTATGAAACAATTTTTTTTATGAAGAGTTCAAATAGGCAGAAGGAGAAGCTAGGAAGAGCTTCTCTGGTGCAGGAAGCAGTAAGGTATCTGAGAAAATACGCAAATGTGTGTCCACCCCCTCAAATAATCCTTAACTCCTTGTTGCCCACCCTTCCAGTCTAGCTCCTCTCAGGTTTTGCCGTCTAAAAGGCAAACGTGACTGAGTTACTCCCCTGCATAAAAGGACAAAGATCGAACTCAACATGCCATCCAAGGGCGTCAGGAATCTGACCTTATTCTCCTCTCCAGTTCATTTCTCTCCCATCGCTTTCCTGCATCTTCAACTCCAGCTAAACCAAATCACTTGCAGTTTTGTGCCTATACCACACTATCTGTACCTCCATTATTTGCCCATGCCCCTGGAAAGATGCTCTCTGCTTCTGCCACCTAGTAATCCTCAAGGCTGTCAAGTCCCATGTGAAGATTTTCCTAAGAGCATCACCTCTCTCACTGTGAATTTCCATCTCCTTCCTTTTTGCCTGCATTTTAGGCTGCAGGCAAAATACTTCTATTACCTACATCACTGTCTTGGACTTATTTTTCAATGCCCAAACTTTAATAAACTTTGGTGGTTTAAATTCTTTGAGTAGGGGCTACATACGGCAGAAATTCATTCACTTACTCCCGCTTTCATTTAAAAAACAATTGAGTGCCTGTTACATTCCAGGCAGTGTGCTAGGTGCTGGAGAATGCAAAATTGAGGAAAACATGATCACATCCTCAAGAATCTTATAATCTAGAGGTAAAGGAAGAAATGAATGGAGAGGTTAAAAGAAAAATTAAGATGATGTTATGCCATGGGGAGGGGTACTTCGCAAAAGAGGACGTGGTGGACATTTGATGTTGCTTTGGCTGCCTACTTCCATTCCTCCCATTTCCTAATAGTGCCTGATTTTCCTACAGGAAGGACTTCACTAGATTATGTCTGGCTCGCCCCAGCCCAACAGAAGGCAAGTATTCCAAGCAAGACCGGACACCCTGTTCACTCCTGCCATTATCATCTTGAGTAGAGGTACACGAGGACAAATGTTTTGGTCACTTCCAAGGCAACAGCAGCTCCAGACTGCGCCAGCCAAGTAGTTTCTGCAAGTGTTTCTTTTCCTGTCCTGCTTCCAGCCCCAGTCTCCTGCTTCTCTCCATTCTGTGAGGTATCAGGCATCCAATCATATTTCTCTTTTTGCTATAATTTCCCAGGGAGTTAGTTTCTGTCATTTGTGATCTGTAACTCTGATACCCTGGGCAAGCAGTAGCCAATGCCACAGAGTAGTCAAAGGTTCAAAGCCTGAATAACAGCATTTGGATTCCATATAGAAGGTCTCAATGCAATTCAGGTTTGAAGTTGGGTCATAGGTTGATTACAGGGGTGCAGCCAGCGCTGCTCATCCCACCATGCCTGACTGTTCTTTCTCTTGTGGTTAGTTGCATTTTTGAAGATTTGGATAAAGAAGGAGATAATGAATTCCAAGGAATTAATTTCTCCATAGGCTGAATGGACCTATTGGTAGCTGTCAAAGTCCACTAATATATGAGTCATTTTTATAGATAGGAACAACCTGGAGCCGGCAAGCTTGCTTTGTAAGCCTTTCTTAGGTGCTGAATCTCTTCAGAATTTGTCTTACCTGAGCAAGAGTTTTTTTTTTTTTTTTTCAATTGGCTAGTTTATTGACTTGGGCTTGTTTTGGGAACCAGTCAATGATTAATATGGCTTTTAAATGCCTCAGGAATTCAAGGAGATGGAAGATGTCTGGGTCCCTGATTGACTTCACGGAACAAACCTTTCCCCACTGCTCACTTCTGACATAAGCAGATGGCTTGAGTGAGCCATCCAGTCTTACACTTTCCTTCTTTGCACTTGTACCTGAGGGCAGGACGGTGGCTGAGGCTCTATATAAGTTCAAGTTTAGTTAAGACAAAAACACCTGTAAATTAATCATTTAGTTCCCTATTAAGTGTTGATTATCAGTGAGAATGGAGACACTTTGTTTTGCTAGGTGAGCTCCCTCCGAACTGCCTGTCTCAGAGGTGATCCATCAAAGTACTTCTCCTCTAGGAAACATTGTCCAATCCTACTTCCGACCAGGTATGATTTTTCCTCCCCCTCCTCTTGACCCTCCTGCCCTCCACTAAATTGTCAAAGCACTTTTATGGTGTTGAGGTTAAGTGCTCTGACTTTAGAGGCAGAGAGAACTGTGGTTCAAATCTATGGCTCTGCTGCCTCTGTGCTGTGTGACCTAGGGAAAAATTCTTCACTTCTCTGAACCTCATTTTTGTCCTCTACAAATTTGGTATAATAACTAGCTCATAGTGTTTACTTTGAAGACGAAATAAGAAAACAGACGTTAAAGGAACATAGTTGGCCATGTAGCAATTTAGTTATTGATGGTTGTTTTTGATGATTATTATTTATGTATTCATTGTTGATAATATTCGTTAACAATCTCTTTCACAGCACTTACCAAAATCTATAATATTCTTGTTTATTTGTTTTCTCCCCCAGGAGAACATAAAAAGCTTTATTCTTGTGTGTTTTGTTCATCATTGTATCCCAAGTATACAAAACAAAGTAGGGCAAATATTTGTAAGATAAGCTTTTGCAAGTGCTGTTATTCTATTATTCTGCCTCATGTTATTGCTGTTCTAGACCACGAGGCCGACATTATTCATGCACGCATGCTGAGAACCTAGCACAGTGTTTGGAAGAGCGTAGACACGCAGCATCTATTATTAAATGAATGAAGAAACTAAAGCTGCATCTGTCCCAATTATCCTTCTAATTAGAAACTTTCTTCATGACAGACACTGTGGCTTATCTTTGTATCCATGGAACCTAATAGGTGTCCAGTAAACATTTGCTGAATTTGTTCTGTGAAAATTGAGAGGAGAGATTTGTGACTTCATTACAGAATTGCAATGAGCTGAGTTCATTTCTGCCAGTTCTTCTATGTTCTGTCTGCCTTGGTTTATTTCTGGTCTCTATTGTGGAACCTGGTGTGAGAATCTAACAACAGGAAGACAAGAGGGATTAAGATTAACTCAATAAGTACTGAATGATTGTTCCCAATAAACCAACAATAGTCCTTCCTAATTCCTATTCAGCCCCCACAACTGCATCATGGCAGGTGAGAGAAGTCAGTCACATTCTGTCCCCGCTTCTTCAGCCGTCATGAATATGCCAGTGAAAAACCAGTAGTGTCGAGGACAGACCAGAAGGCGTAGATAACTCCCGTAAGAGGGGACCCGGAAGGAGGGGCTGGCTTTCACTGGGAGCGGTGGTGCTATAATAGGCTGATTATGTAAACACATGAGTCTTGGGCCCTTTTAAACACCAGCTCATTTAGCTGCTCTCTTTCCCACAAAAGACTGCTTTCTGTCACTGTGCAGGGTGGAAAGGAAGGGAGAAGTCTGACATCAAAGGGAGCTGACTGCTCCTTTCAGCATCCGGGACAATTCCTCTGATTGCTTTACCCACCAAATGGCTCTCCCTTCACCATCAATGGGTAGGACCTGGCTAATGCTCTCCGGTCAAGACATTGCCCAGGAGTAACCAACAATGTCCACTAGAATGAGGAACAGTAATTGCAAAAATGAGCTGCCTGAATTAATAACCCAATTAATACTTAACTTGCAATAACTAGTTAACTCTCACCCTCTCTTACTCCTTTGAACAGGCACCTTAGAGCAGGATGACCTGAATGACATTGTAATCCCATTGAATGAAATTGTAATCCCAATTCTGCTAGGCTCCAGGATCACTACAAAGGTCCCTTACTAGTTGTGTGACTTTGAAAAAGTCGCTAAACCTCTCTGGGTCTTAGCTGTAAATATAATGTTATACCTGCCTGAAGATGCCAGGCTTGGCTTGGTCTTTTGATGTCTCTTGCGCCTCTCACGTTGTCATACCATGAAAACACTCCGGATAGTCCCAGTCTAGAGTAGTTGTGGGGGGTTAAATGGGGACATATTGGTGATATTCTCAGTTGACCCCACTCTCCTTTCAAAATTTTCCCCAAAATGTTGGTTATGTGGAGATATAAAGAAACATCATGTCAGAGCCACATGCAGGTTGATAAAAAGTAAAAAATACAGAAGGGCTCTGAACAAGTCCTTGCAGCAGTGTCCTCTCAGGTGGGAACCAGAGAACCTAAAAGGTGCTTGAATGACAAGTACAGGCACATTTGTAGCAGTGTAATCTTAACAGCCTGCAACTGGTGGTAACTCGTGTCCACCAATGTAAGAATGGAGTGAGAAATTGTGATGTATTAACACAACGAGGTAATGAAAGGAACAACATGGATCAATCTTACAGACGTTGGGCTGTGTGAAAGAAAGACGGGGGGCGTTTTAGATATTGACTTGAATATTGACTTGGCTGTGGGGTTATAGAAATGTTCTGTATCTTGGTCTGGTGGTAGGTATTTGAGTGTTTTTAGGTATAAAAAATCACCAAGCTATATACTTAAGATTTGTGCACTAAATGTATGTTACATCCTCATAAAAGTATGTGTATGTATACATACTGATAATTATTCAGTAATTTGGAATATATATGCACGTGTATATACATATATATGCATACATGTATATGTTTTCTTTTTCACATGGAGGGAAATATAAAGAGGAATAAAGTGGTCTCAACAAATCCCACAGTAGTATTACCAACAAGAAAGGGCATTTGGATTTAGATGCTTAGAGGCTCGATTACATTTATTGTTATTAGGAAATTATTTCTGAGGAAGGCCAACCCCTACTAAATTGCTAATCAGTCTCTGACTAGTGCCCCTGAGGTGCACTATGAGTCAAATGAAATTTATTGTGACAGGATCGAATCGTATTGACATCTCAGTAGCGGTCTCTGTGCCTCATCAGTTAGCACAGGAAAGAGTATAGGAAATATCAATCACAGAAGCTCATTCAGAACCATCTTTTAAAACGTGGAATCTGTGTGCTAAAAACACAGCGAAGTTCATTAATTAGGAGGTGGTGGATGCCTCTCTGTTTTTTTTTAAATCATATGATTTGATTTATCTTTTGACTCATAATTTAAGGCCACAAAAGAAAATTATTATCAGCAACAATTTTTTTCAAACTTTTAAATGTATGTAGATCTAGAACTTTCCCGTCCTCAACTTTCTAAAGAAACACAGAATGCTTTTTCTCAGGAGGAATACTTTGTAGAAATGCTAAGAAAACAACGTATTTTTCCCAATAAAGAGCCTTTTTGCCATTCCTCAGGTTAGTGTTCAACTCATTGTATGTCCACAAAGAAAGGCACCACAATTGCACTGAGGTTATGGTGCGAGGAAATAAAACTGTTTTTAAGGTAATTCTTTGCTGTTCTTTGATACGAAAAAACCTTCAGAGGGGATTGATCCCCATCGTGTTTTACAAATGAGGAAGCTGAAGCCAGAGAGGTAGTCACCTGCCCGAGGTCATCCAGTTAGGGTGGTTCTCAAAGCACCCTTCCGGGACCAGCAGCCTCACTATCACCCTGGAACGCGTTAGGAATGCTAATTCCCAGTCCCTACCCCAGACATGCTGAGTCAGAAGCTCTGAGGATGGGCCCAGCAATCTACGGTTTAACAGGCCCTCCAGGTGGTTTGAATACAGCTAAAATTTGAGAACCGTTACCAGTTGTTAGAGGGGAAAATAAAAGTTTAACAGCGAGAACCCACTTCTCTTCGCTGGAAGTCCTATTTTTCCATAACTCCTAGTGACAAAGCCAGAAATAGAGCCCAGTAGGAAACGGAAACTTATTCCCGACCACAACTTAGACAATCTCAGAAAACTCTTATTATTTATATTGCATTAAGGGGGCCTTTGGGGGAAGCTGGGCTCCCCACACTAGTAACAATAGGATTGTAGGCAAAAAGCGAAATGAATCAATTTAGTGAAATCTTTTTAGATATGGGAAGTGCACCTTATTTTTAGTGATTTTTGACTGGGGTACTCAATATTTACGAGGATTCCTTATAGAATATATGTAGGCTCCTCTAGAGATCTAAAATGCTTATTCCCAGTGCAATTCATGCTTCGCTGGTTTTGCTTTACCGGTGTGATCTTTGGAAGCCTATGGGCCAAACTCCTTGTCCTTTTCTTGGGTCTCTCCCAGAGCTCACATATGGATGACAGGCAGGTGCCCAGAATGAATGGAAGACAAGCAGCAACGTTCTTGATAACTGGGAACCACAGGCCCATCTAAAGGGGACAGTTCTTTCTCACTTCTGGCCAGTTGTTGCCGCATTGGAATACAGACTTAGCATTGTCAAATCTTCCAGCTTTTCATAGGGACCAGAAATCTGATTTTTCGGGGGGAAAATTCCAGGTTTTTAAATGTTAGCAGTAAGTTAATATTTTTAGACACCATGCATGCCAAATACAATGTACGTGTGGGCCACAATTCGTGACCTCTGCTATATAGTATATAACACACTGTGAGTGAGTGATGGTCAGATTTGGCCAGAGAGCACTCTCTACCTGGAGTTAAGGCAGGTAGTTGTTAACTTTGAGAGCATAGCCTCAGTTTACTAAAACTTTCCACCAGAAATGCCCTGGCCCTGGCGAACATGCAGACGTTATAGTGTGACCATATGTGGGTTTCAGGATGGGTTAGACCTTGTCTTCCTCTGTGACCCTTACTCTAACTAGTCAACACCACTTTTTTGGGGTTTCTTCTTTTCTGAACTTTTCATATCACTCTTAGGCCAGTTTGATGTTACTCTCTCTGACACCATTTCTAACATCATCGTCACAAACACTTAAGGGAGTTGGAGTTGACAGGCGCATTAGAAGTGCTCTGGGCCAGGTGCCTTACTTCCATGTGAGGTGACACAGGTGAGAGTAAATCCAATGACCAGACTGGGATCAACAACTAGTTATGGCACAGCAGTAGGTGTGGAACCTGGGACCTGAGTCTAATTCCTGGTTCTTTACAGCTGGTCATGCAGTGCCATCTGCTCTGAAGGGACTGTTGACCCTTCAGAGATGCAGGAAGGGGGTCCAGATTCGGAAGACCTCCAAGCCATTTAGCGTCAATTTCTGATGCACACAGTGAAAAACAATAACAATCCAATAACCCTACCCCCACTGAGGTGATGGACTAATAAGAAGATAATACTAGCTTTCCAAAAGGAAATGCATTATTTAAATTACCATCAATTTCCAGCTTATTTATTGTCTTCTATGCCATAATTTTGTTCAGTGAAACACGATAAAATAGTATATATTGGTAGACGCTGAAATGTAGTATCACCACATTGTAATACTTTTTCTGTGGGGAGATTTTAGTTACTGTTCGTTTCCTGATAGGTTCCTTCGTGGAGTAAGAGTAGTTGGTCTTACATACTGCACTTTTTAATAGTCATTTTATTATTTTTAATTTAAAAATTAGCCTCTGAACTATGAAATCTAATTTCTAAAAGGGATATAAATTATTATCTACTTCAGTGTCTTCCAAACTTTCAGCTGGGGAATCTATTCTTCAAGTGAAATGTTTTGAGGCTGCCCGATACATACACAGAGCTGAAGCAATAGCGAGGGTTCCAGAGCCTCTCCCGCGACAACTTCCCCTAATGTTCTTTCTTAGACAGTTTTGCTGCATAAACCCCCACAATCTTGGTAGCTTACACCAACAAGCATTCGTTCTCATGAGATTCTGCTGATCTAGGCCAGGCTTAGCCAGGTGACTCTCCTTCAGACTGTCATCTGGGCTGGGCTTCAGGTTGTGGGTTGGACTCAGGTCTGCTCTTCCACATGTCTCATGTGTGTCCTGGGTTAAAGGGGCAGGCAATACCAGGGAGAAGCTGTTCTTATGGCAGATTATGAAGTTTAAGAGGGCAGGCTCTACGCCAGGCACGTTTCAAGCCTCTGATCACATCATATCGACTAGCGTCTCATTGATCAAAATAATTCCCATGGCCAAGTCCGGACTCAAGGTGCAGGGAGGAGCACCCTACTCACCATGAGAGTGCTGCAAAGGTGTGTATACACAATTCTATTCCAGGAGAATGGAGAATTTGGACCATAAATTCAGTCAACCATGTATGTAATCCTACCCCTTGGTGATCTCTGAGTCAACTCTGTGTAACTCATAAAACAACATCAAGCAGTTCAAAAACCATGCATAGAGTCCAACCATCTCATTTTACAAATGGGCAAAATTGAGACTAGTGGTTCCTCAACGCCACACAGCTAGAGACAGGTCTTGAACGCTGATGAACTGACTCAAAGTTCAGGACTTTCTCCACCACACTGTAATAGCTCTACCTTCAAAAAATGGCCGAGTCACTTGAATTAAATAGCAATATTGTAGATATAATTTTGAATATACTGAGCTGTCTTAATTTTGCTGGTTGGTCTAGAAGTCTATTTAATACAGAGACCAGAAGATGGCCTGAGCACAGTGCAGGAAGTTGGGCCACATTCCTCCAAGATCTGGCATTTAGTGACACTGTAACCTTGCACACACTATTTGCTTCTTTAAGCATCTTTTCTAACATTTGTCAAATAGGATAATAATGATGCCCTCGGACAGTCGTTGTGAGAATTATCTGATACTCAATAATTGTGAGGGTTTGTTTTTCCATTTTTTATGGTTTATCATTCAGTAACCAAGAGCTATGCCTTCCTTTTCTTGTGCACTGTTAGGAAACTGAAATATTGTTTTTCAAGAGGATATCCTCCTTATTGAAGACATAAATATTACAGAAAGAAGGTTAATCACTTCTCCATGTAGAAAAGGGCAAAAAGGTCAGTCTCTTTGCCCAATTCCCAAGGTTTTTCTAATATGGAATTGCCTAAGATACCAGCAAAATTGAAATAACTGCTTTGAAGTCGAATTCCAGATACAATATGTGTTTAGTAATTCCTGTAACAGACAGCAAAATTCAAAAGGCTTTAATAATTTATTCTGAGTGGAATGCTTAAAGGCCATTTGGTCAGCAGGGTGCCTACTGGACATGTAGCTGGTGTGCTTTCTCCATTTTTTCTTGGTGGTCAGATGGCATGATCAGAACCTCTGTGACATGTTTGTCTTACTTAAATCTTTTATCACCTTGCATTGCTCTTTTATCTTGAAACTAGTACTTGTCCTGCCATGAAAATGTATCTATTTATTAGTCTGTCAAAATGTCTATAAACATTAGATTGCTTTTGAAGAGCAAATGCCTAATTTGTGGAAAGAAAATGTTTAAAAACGCTTCCCCCGTAACTTCTTTCTGTAAAAATTTTGATAAATGTAATTGTGTTCATAGGGTATATTAACACCAACCAGGTGTAGTAACTTAAATTATCTGGTGATTGAAATATTTTGTGAAAATCACTCTATTGGCTAAAATAAAAGTCATAATGGAGATTCCTATAAATGCATTTCCTCAAAATACAAATATATGGCTCAATATTTTGCAAACAGTCATGTATCCCGGCTGTTTATAGCATCTGCTACCTTGAATTATGTAGTTCAAATATAGCTTCTCTTCCACCTGGGAATTTCCAGAGATCCTTTTTTCTTTCTTGAGCTCAATAACAAAACTTCACATAATGTTGGGTAGAAGGCTATCTAGAGAGTTATTTGAGTATAGATAATATTTGTAACTATACAGACACTCTGGCTCATAGTCTGTGTTATACTAAAAGAGGAGCTCTACTAAGAAATTCGAGGAAAGGGGAAGATTTGAATCCATTTTCAATATTGGTACTTTCTGCCCCACCATATTCACATGTACTTCTCCATTCATTTATTTGCTACCTTTCATTGGCCCCACTGGATCTATTTATCAGAATATTCTTCTTGGTGTTCCATGACTATGAGTAACAAAGGGGCTTCTGGCTTCCAAACTGATTTTTTTTTTTTTTTTTTTTTAAGATTTTATTTTTTCCTCTTTCTCCCCAAAGCCCCCCAGTACATAGTTGTATATTCTTCGTTGTGGATCCTTCTAGTTGTGGCATGTGGGACGCTGCCTCAGCGTGGTCTGATGAGCAGTGCCATGTCCGCGCCCAGGATTCGAACCAACGAAACACTGGGCCGCCTGCAGCGGAGCGCACGAACTTAACCACTCGGCCACGGGGCCAGCCCCCCAAACTGATTTTTTAAATTAAAATTTCATTGAAATTGTAACACATGTATAGAAGATTGCACAATTAATAAGTGCGAATTTTGAAAAAGTGAGCACAGACGAACAACCATCACACAGATCAGGAAGTAGAAAAGCAACAACACTCCAAAAGCCATCTTCACGCTCCTTCTGGTTACTGACTCCCAAAAGTTAACCCTAGCCTGACTTCTAATTCCATAGGTCGGTTTTACTTCTGAAATTTTTATAAATAGATTCATATGATATGTCCGTTTTGGTCTGATTCATTTTGTTCAAAATTTCATTTATGAGATTCATTCATTTTGTTACCCATAACACTAATTGACTAGTTCACATTGCCATGTAGATTATGTATTTGACTAAAACACAATTTAATTATTGATTCTATTCTTTATAGGCATTTGGATTGTTTCTAGTTTTTTTGATGTTTTCTTGTGGCTGTTACAAATAGCGCTGCCAGGAATATTTCAATGCATGTTTTTAGTGAACATGTGTATGAATTTCTGTTGGTTATACATGTAGGAGTGGGAATGTTACGTCATGAGTTATGAATATGTTCAACTTTGGTAGATACTACTGTACAGTTTTCTAAAGTGGTTGTACCAATTTTCACTCACTCCTCCAGCAGTAAAAGAGAAGACTAGTTGCTCCACACACTTGTCAACACTTAGCATTTTCAATCTTTTCATTTTAGGCAATCTGGTGGGTGCATTTTCTTGATTAATAATGATGTCAAACACCTGTTCATATAATTCATATGATGCATGTGATTCATATAATTCATATGATAATTCATATAATTATAGGCTGTTCATATATCTTCCTCGTAAAGTGACTATTTAAGTGTTTTATCCATCTTTCTATTTAATTGTCTGATTTTTTCTTGCTAATTAGTGGTAATTCTTAATATATTCTGGCTATAAATCGTTTGTTAGATATTTGTGTTGTGAATATCTTCTCCCACTCTGAGGGTTGGCTTTTCACTCTCTTAATGGTGTTTTTGATGCAGATAAGTTCTTTAATATTTTATTTATAATTCCTTGTGGTTATGGATTTTCTATCACAGTTAAGAAATCTTTGCTTCCCCATCACCAGAATTTTTTTTTTCCCCTAGAAACTTTGTTGTTTTGCTTTTAACATCTAGGTCTCCAATTTTCCTGGAATTGACTTTTTCACAGAATGTGAAGTAGGGTTCAAGTTTTATTTTTTACATCTGGATACACTATTCACCCAACAATTGTTCCATTGTTTATTTGTGATTCTTATACCTTATACTACAATTTTTCAATTAATGTAATTTAAAATAAGCCTTGATCACAAGTTATATGAGTCCGTTACCTTTGTTTTACTTCTTTAAGACTGTCCTGGCTATTTGTATGTATGTGTTTCCATGTATCAATTTAGAATCAAATTTTCAAGAACTAATTTAAAAAGAAGCCTGCTAGAATTTTGATTGGGATTGTCCTAAGTTTATAGGTCAATCTCCAGAGAAATGATGTCTTTAAAATACTGAGTCTTTCAATCCATATTCCAAGTATATTTTTCCATTTATTTAAGATTTCTTAAAATTTTTTCAATACCAATTTGTAATTTTTGGTGTAGATTTCTTACATGTCTTTTATTAGATTTATTTCTAGGTATTTGATGGTTTTGAGTTATTTTAAATGTTGACATTTAAACTATTTAAATGATAGTTTTTAACATTTTTACTTATTTTTTTTAAGATTGGCACCTGAGCTAACAACTGTTGCCAAACTTCTTTTTTTCTTCTCCCCACAGCCCCCCATTATATAGTTGTATAGTCTAGTTGTGAATGCCTCTGGTTGTGCTATGTGGGACACCGCCTCAGCATGGCCTGACGGGCAGTGCCATGTCTGTGCCCAGGATCCGAACTGGTGAAACCCCAGCCCACTGAAGCGGAGCACATGAACTTAACCACTCAGCTGTGGGGCCAGCCCCTAACATTTTTATTTTCTATTTCAGGATTGTAAATACAATTGGATTTTACATCTTGACATTCTGTCTAGTCACATTGCTAAATTCATTTGCTAATTCGAATAGTTTGTTGCTTCTTTTGGATTATTCCATGCAAATAATAATTTTAATGTGTCCTTTCTGGTTCTTAATTTCTTTCCCTAGCCTATCATACTGACTAGGCCCTTCTTTTGAATAAAAATGGCAATAACACAAGTCTTTATCTCCTTTATATTTAGGTGATGAGTGGAATTGTTTTGTAGACCTATAGGTTCATTTAAGATGGTAATAGGCAATCTTTAGAGGCTTCACTGAGGTCAGACTGGTGTGTATAGGAGGCTTAATAGTAAAAAGTGGTTTTTACTGACAGCTAAAAGACTTGGGTTATAATCCCAGCTCTGCCATGGCCAGGATGTATGATTTTAGACAAGGCATTTTTTCCTCCGCTGACCTTATTTAATGTATGTGTTAGATTGTTAAGGCATGTGTAGACTGGTAATCACTAAAACTTTTTTAACAAAACTTTATATAATAAGGTGAATCTGTGACATCTTTGTGAATCTGTGATATCTCCTTTTTAATTTCATGGCGAACACTTTCAATATTTTACTATTATGTATGATGTTGCTGTAGGATTTTTGTAGATGCTGATTACAAGTATGTACATACCTCTCTCATTGATAACTATGTATTTTAACCCATATAGGTCTTTTTGTAAATTTTTTATTTATGCACACACACACACACACACACACACACACATATATGATTTTCCCATTGTTTTTTTTTGTCTTCCATTTCCATGTTTTCACATGAGGTCATTTTGCTTGGATCTAGTGGAAGCTGGCTGACAACACATTCTCTCAGCTTTTGCTTATCTAGATATTTCTGTATTTTGTTTTTACCTTAAAGAACAATTTCACATCTTATAGAATTCAAGACTGGCAGTTATTTTCCATCAACCTTTTAAAGATGTTCCTCCATTGTCTTTTAGTTGCCATCATTTCTGTTGAAAAGTCAGGTAATCCTCTTATTAACATTCTGTTAAAGCTAATGTATCCTTTATCTGTGACTGCTTTTAAGAACTTGTCTTTGCTTTTCAGTAGTCTTACAAGGATATTCTTATGTATAATTTTATTTGTTTTCTTTTCTTTTTTTTTTTTTGTGAGGAAAATTCACCCTGAGCTAATATCTGTTGCTAATCTTCCTGTTTTTGCTTGAGGAAGATTGACACTGAGCTAACATCTGTGCCAATCTTCCTCTACTTTGTGTGGAATGCTGCCACAGTGTGGCTTGATGAGCAGTCCTAGGTCAATGCCTGGGATCTGAACCTGTGAACCCTGGGCTCCTGAAGCAGAGTGCACGAACTTAACCACTACACCACTGGGCCAGCCCCAAGTTTTCTTTTTATTTATCCTGCTTAGAGTTTTAAACAATTTTAAAATTTGTAACATAATATCTTTCACCAGTTTTGGAAAATATTTGGACAATGTCTCTTCATGTTGTCACTGTCCCATTATCTCTCTCCTTCCCCTGCAGGTCTTCAATTATATATATGCTGGAACTTTGCACTGTTTATCATATATCTCCTATACTCTTTGCTATATTTCCAATTATTTTTGCTCTCCATAATTCAGTGCTGTGCCTAGAATCAGCAAATGCTTGAGGGAGAAGAGGGCCTCATAGAATTATGGCTCATCTCTCTGCAGTTTTCTTTTCTTCGGAATCTTGACCTCTCAAGTTCTGGTTGCCTCACTAGCTCTCTTCAAACATAATTTTTTCAGGTTTTGAAATTTGTGTAACTTTTCTTATTGCTCTCAGTCAGAGTGTTGGACTGTTGCAAGCTATTTCACCATAGCCTGAATTACAAGTCCCATGTTCCTTTTAACTCAAAAATTTAATTCAGCACACATTTATTGAGCTATAAAATTCTACAATTCAGTTATTCTAAGTACAAGAAGGTTCTCTCACTGAGATTATTCTCTTTCTGGTTGCATAATACTAAATCATTCTCTTGGAAACTTGACAGAAGTAATGACCGCTATCTTATTTGAACTAGGCCTTACTTTGATATTTTTTAAGTGTAAAAATATGGAAGTATAAGAAAACTAAGAGCCAGAGCCTAGTCAGTCTTTATTGTTCCTCTTTTTCCTAGCCAAGACAATATATGTGGCAAACAAATTAAAGGGGAGGGTGATGACCAGAGGATGGCTTCAAAGTGAGGAGATGTTCTGAGCTTTATTATTTCTGTTATGGGAGAAATTACAGGTGATATTTAATTATGACTCTTTCATCTGATTGAAGCACCAAGGGGAAGTTTCTTTTAATTCTTCCTGAGAAATATCTAATAGCCAGTAAGCTGTATTTCTGGCAAAATTTTCATTTTTTAGCTAATTTTTTAAAACACTACATGTGCTCTTCTCTTTGGCACTATATATAATTAATTTCTAGTAGATGACACACAAAACTTGGTGTAACTGTTTAGTAGTTACAGTTCATTAATTCTGTCTTTTTTCCTAGGCAAAGGAGAAAAATAACTGATAGATTGTCAGTGATATACTGAAAATATTACATAGTGGAAAATGGAGACTTATACAATCATATGGGTTGAAGCATTTTTATTAGTAGTGAAAAAGTGACAGGAACCCAAGTTTTCACCTACGAGGAAGTTCATAAACAGTGGAGGAGTAGATCAGCTGTCCTAAATGTGAGAAGGGAGAGGAGGAAAGTGGGGTGTAGTGGAACTTTACCTCTATTTATAACATCTTCTATTCTTATCTGATTGCTTTTTAAAAAGTAAGTTATTAAAGTCATACATATTTATTGCAAAATTTTCAGAACTAGAAAAAAATAAAAACAAGAATCCTGATAATAAATGCTACCATTCAGAGATAATTGTTACTAATTTGATGTATTTACTTCTACTTTCTAAAAAAAATATATATATATTTATGTATATATAATTATTTGGTAAATTAGGTATCTCAAACAAGCAGTATTGGTTCAGTTTCACGTATCATTTTTTATCCTGCTTTTTCCAATTAATGTTATTCATAAATATTTATCTTACTTGTACTTGATTTTCTGATATAAAATCTTAATAGTAATCGTTGTACACTCATATCATATGGGTATACTATATTTTATTTAACCATTCCCTCATGATTGGATATTTGATTGAATTCTTCATAAACAACTTTTGCATAAATCTTTGTGATCATCCTGAAATTATTCCTTAGTCTAAATATCCAAATGTGTGATGAGTCAGTCAAAGGGTATGAACAGTTTAAGGCTCTCAAAATATATTACAAAATTACCCTCCAGAAAGGTTATGGTGATAAACAATCTCATTATCACTTTATGAGAACTCCTTGTCACTCATCTTGGATAACAATGAGCATTTGTTACAATTAATTTAGCTATCTGACAGATGAGAAATTATATTCTTGCTCATTTGAATGAAAAAGTAGGCATATATTGTCTCATAATACGTTATGATTGATAGATTATAAAGCTAAGAATAGCTCTATTTTGTAAAGGAAAAACTCTCTCTGTATATTTATAGGAAAAAGGTTTTTTTTTTTTCCAATGTAGAGTTTCTTCTTCCCTCCCCACAATACTCCCAGTCTATTCTAATATATATTGGCATAAAACAGTAGTAATTATTATATAATTTTAAGTATGTATTGCTTAGCTGAGTAGTGCACTATGATTTGATTTTGTTTTTATATTTTATTATTTGTTTTCCTCAAAAGTAAAATTTTGCTATGGTTCAAATCCTCTTAGTTTCTTTTAAAAATACGTTGTTTTATTATTTTAAGGGTATGGAAAAATTGAAAAGATGGACTATTTTAAAAATATAGAGAATAATAAAACAAACACCCAGGTGCCCATTGCCCGTAGTTGACAAATTTGTCATTAGTGCCTTGAGTCCATTTCGACTCCTAGCAACCCTGGGTCCAGCAAAGCGGAACCCATCTTTTTGTTCCATCCTCTCATCTTCAAAGCTGTATCAGACAATGCTATGCTGCTATTCACAAGGTTTTTGTGGCAAATTTTCTTTTTTCCTTCCTGGAATTGGGTGGCCAGTTTCTTCTTCCTGGTCTGTCTTATTCTAGAAGCTCCACTGAAACCTGTCCACCATGGGTGACCCTGCCGGTATTTGAAATATCAGTGGCATAGCTTTCAGCATCTTCAACAACACACAGCCACCACAGTATGACAACCAACAGACAGAGAGGTGGTGTGGTACCCTGAGCGGGAAATGAACCCAGGCTGCAGTGAAGAGAGCACTGAGTCTTAACCACTAGAGCACCAGGGCTGGCATAGTTAGCAAATAAACAATATGAAATATTGGGAATACAGTGAGACAAAGGAGAGAAAATATTGAGGGTCTTTTCCTTAGGTTTTCAGTGATGAATTAAATGAGCATATGTATGAACCGTGGCCCCCAGGTTACTAGGGGCTTTGATGGTGGCCAGAATCTCTGCAAATCTCCAGGGAGGGGGAACTTCATTGGCTTACATTTGGCCATTCCTAACATAGTAGCCCTTACTCCAGGGGTCAGGGATCCAGTGTGGATTCTGCCCCCTTACTAAATATATCTCCTTTCCTGGAAATAGAGAAATAATCTTAAGACGTGTCCATGATCACTTTGAATCCAGTGTTACATGGGCTTGGACTGTTTCCGTCTATCATCAGGTTTCCATAAACCCCTTCTCCTTGGTATTTAGTATCTCCAGGGATTAGCATTTGTTCAGAGCCAATAGCCAATAACTCCCCCAAAAGTCAGGCTATTTCCCCTTTTTCAGAGCACAGTTGCCCTGGTAAATGGCTACAGGTCAGTTCCCTTTGGAAAAGCTTAGAGAAAGAGTCACAGTGTACATGTTTGGTCAGGCAGCCGGAGCCTTCCACAAGTAGAATGGGCCTCCCTGACAACCGAGGGGCTGGGGGCTGTGAACTGCTTTAGGTTTGAAAACTGATAAAAGACCAGATTCTCCACCATGTTAACTTGAGTTAGATTTCTTCCCAGGTAACCAAGAATATTTCTGCTTATATATGTCACGCAGCACCTTAAAAGACTACCAGTCTATTTCATCTATATGGGCTCTGTGATCAATTCGCCATATCTGCCCTATTACCAATATAGATGAGGGACTCCGTCAGAGCTACCAAGGAAGACTTCTCCACCGGTTCATGGCTTTTAATTTCTCATTTTCCCTATGTTTGCTCTCTAGGGCCAAAATGAGCCAGATAACTCCACATCTTTATAAACTTGATTGTTCCCTTAGCAAGGTAGGTTCATAGCCACTTGATCCCCCAATGCCTCATCTTACAACTGTCCTTTATCCCCTGCTACCACTGGTGATAAATTTAGTAATTGTCATTCCACCAAATTCCATGAATTGTCTATTTTTCCCTTTCCTCCAGCAAGGAGGAATCTGCATTCGTTGAATATATGAGCAACTCAATCCCAGAATCTCGTCTTGAAGGTTTGGTCCTTGACTCCATTTTTAGTACAGATTACAGTATCAAGTTGAGGTCCCATCTTCACACAGATGGCATGATCAAATGGGATAATTTGAGGAGTTTAGTAAGCAGGCAGTTTACAAAGATGTGGACAGGGTACATATGTGGGGGCTCAGTATTGCAAGGTTGGGTAGTGTTGGGGTGGTATCATTGGGCTTTAAATGTTTGAGATACAGAAATTTCAGCTGATCTCCATGTCAATCAGATGCTACCTCATCTCCACTATCCACATTTCCTGGAGCCTTAAGTGCCACTTCTCCCAAGTTTCTGTAGGACAGACTTGCTCTATTCTCATCTGTTTTGTTCAAGACAATCAGACCAAAGCTATCTCCGCACCGCTACACTGATTAGCACTCTTTCACTGTCTGTCCACGTCCAAACTCTTGAACTCTCTCAGCTACAGTTGGTTCTTCCGTTTTAGGTGTACACTAACATCTTTTAAAATAAGCTGTCATTTTACACATGTTTTTAGAAAGTGAAAAGATACATTTTTTTTTAATTGACTGGTTGGCCATTTCAGGCATGGGCTTAAAAAAAGCTTTTGTTATGGAAAATGTGCTTCCATTGTATAAAATCTTTTTTCTTACACATAAATGGCATCAATACATATTTCTTTAATTAACTTCATTCTATTTAGATTTTAATTCTATAAAATCTTGGGACACTGGAGCTTTAAATGTTTAGTAACATATCTGAAAAATTGAATCCTATTCCAGGGCCCATAAGATTCTCTTGTAAAGTGTATTTCTGCTCTTTGGGCAACAGATCAAGTTCAGCAAGATAATCCCTATTTGACAAGAGATGGAGGTGGTGTTCTAACCTTCTCTCTGCCTTCGGCAAGTTACTGGAAAATCAAAGTAAAGCTCTGTGTGTGTGTGTGCTCATTTAAATTATGTCACTGTTAGATTGAATACATTTAGAAGTATCTAACTTGTAGAATAGTAGAAACTGTTGATGCAAAGAAGATGATTAATGTTTCCTTTATTCCTTTAATCCCCAAAGATACTTTAACTATTTATTATCAACTGTAGCCATCAGAAGAAGGAAGTGGTTATATAACCCAGATTGTAAGTGTGAAATTGTCGCACTGTGGTAGATTGGTTTTAAGGAAACCTTTACATTTTTTTCAGAATAAATCTTCAAAAAAATTCCATTCAAAGTCGTCAACTTATCAATCAGCAGCAAAAAAAATTCTAGCAGCCAAAATAACATAAATATTTGAGTCATTGCTCCAATATTTTAATATTTATTCTAGCTCAAAGGGTTCTGGGATAATTATGCCTTTAGTTTCAATAGAGAAGCTGGGAAAAATTGAATGGAACTGCGTATTCTCCTACACAGTGATAAACAAACCATAAAATATTAGTAAATACAGTGGAGTAAATAGATCTGGCTATCAACTCTGAGGCACCAATGAAAATTAAAGATTGTCACTTTTCAGCTGGTGGCAGAGGCTTTATAACAAAGATATCACAGCATTGTGAAATAATACTAACTAGAATTATCTATGTGTGTAAGCCTGTTCCACTTGGTGTGAAAAAAGCAAAGTAAAAGTCTCTCCTTATTTTGTTTTTTGCTAATAAAGTAGTTTTGGAGATAAACCAGCTCACTGGGCATGACTTTTTCTTGAAATGCTGCACTTGAAAAACACAACATTTACATAACTCGGCTTCCATGTTTTTCATATGAGGAAAAGGAGACCTGGTGATGCCTCATGACGTCACCCAAGTATATGACTAATTTATGGCAGAACCTGCTAATTTATTTATTCAATTACTTATTTACTTATGTGCTTATTTGTATGCTTATTTACTCTTTCATTACCTCGGTCATTCAACAAGTAGACTTGAGGGCCTAGTATGTGGAAGCAATTAAGCCACTTTGGGGTACCGTGCATAGTCCTCGTTCCTGAGAAGATTGTTGCTTAGTTCAGGAATTAGACATAAACAGATGATTACACACAATGAGGCAAATTTGATGATTATTGGCCAGATTGTATTCTCCACAAGGAAAAGAATGATATTATCTTGTTCCCATTGTAGCTCCAGTGCTTAGTATGATAAATGTGGTTGAATATTAAAGACAGTATAAGGTATTATGGAAGCACAGAAGTGGAATATCTAACCTGCCTGTAAGAAGCTTGTGGAGGCTTCCTAAGACGGTGTGGGCTAAGAGTTAATCAGATGACAATGTGTGTGGGTAATGTTCCAGACTTGGAAGACATCAGAAGCAAAGGCACAGACAGGTAAGGCAACATTGACATTTTAGAAATGGCAGCACATAAAGGGTGAGGCAGAGTGATGGAAGCCGGAGAAAAGACAGAGATCAGATACTGGAGAGACTGGTTGGATTGTTAAGAAGTTTATGAGACCTGGGAAGTCATTGGAGCTATATTAATCAGTGTTTGCTAAATGACGCTGTATAATAAATAACCTCAAAATCTCAATGGCTTACCTCAACAAGTATGTTTTCTTGTGCACTTTACGTGCTGGTGGCTTTGGGCTACCTATTGTGGCTCTTCTCCAGGCTGTGAGTTTAGATCTGCTCCACATTCCAGGTCCCAGGCTCAAGGATCCCTCTCTAGCATATGTCCTTCTCGTGACAGAGGGCAGAGAAGCGTAAACGCACCATCACATTGAAAGCTTCTTCTTGGCAGATTTGTCACATTTGCCAAAGCAAGCTACAGGGTGGATCAGGGAAGAATTCTCTTCCAATCAGGAATGACAAGAGCATGCTGCTGTATAATCCTTTTGTAGGGAAAAGACAAAGAAGCATGAGTAATAATACAATCTACTACAGAGGGTTTCCGGTAGGCAAATGACTGTCATTTTAAAGGGTAATGTAGAAATACGTTTAGAGGAAATAAAGAAGCTGTCATCGAGAAATTTGTTCGGATTTTATCTCAATATATATGTACCATATAAAAATTAGGGTATGCAATGGTTAAATAATAATATTTAATGAAAGTGGGATATGTATCAGTGTTACAAAAGTGGCACTGTGGGGAGAGGGTTCCATTTCTAAGACCTCAATCCAGAAATGATTCATTTTGCCAGAGGGAATTTATTTTTCCCCTCCAGCTCTCTAGCAGAAAGTACTGATGTAACAGAATCTGTGACATGCACAGGTGTGGCACACCTAGCTTGCAGACGTGAAGAGTATGCTGGCATGAAGCAACATTCAAGTCAGAGAGAGAGAGGCCTTTCTAAAGTCATAGGCAGAGCAGGCTTCAAACATTTGGCAGAATATGCCAGAAAGAAGGTCTCTTCCCTAGGGAAATAACCCAAAGTCATCTGCCATGTGGTCACTATGTTCTCTCATTAATTAATCCCTTCTTAACCAACGTATAGGGACTAGATCATTAAGTGTCCTACATGCCTCATGAAGCAGTTAAATTTTATCCTTTAGGTCATGAGAAACCACTGAAGAAATGTGAATAAAAAAAGATTAGTGAAATTATCCAGGATAGTATATATACATAGCTGTGTACAGACACATTGACATATGTATGGATTAGAAACATAGACTTTGGATCCAGAGGCCAGGCTTTCCTCCATATTAGCTGTACAATCCTGAGTAAACTATTGAAACCACTCCAATCCTAAATATCTTTATCTGTGAAGTAGGAATTATAATAATACCTCAACTAATATGTTTATTGGGGGGTTAAACTTACAGGTGGAAAAAGGCGGGGCGGGGGGCGGCACCATACCAAGACTAGAGTTTTGATTCAGATTGCCTGGTTTTAAACTTGACTCTACCGCTTACTTGCTGTGTGACCTTAAGCCAGATTCTTAACTTCTCTGTGGTCAATAAACTAATAATATTGTTGTTATGATGATTCATATGAAGCCAATATTTGTATTCTGTTCTAAGCCATTCTATGATTCCTAGGCTAGTTTCTACATTTATTTGGGTTCATTTTGTACGTAAGATCAACCATGGACAAATTCCCTTTCAAGCATACCTCAGATCTTACATTTTTTCAGTGTCTTACCATTGTGTAAACATTTTGGGAACTCGTGTACTTGCCTCTTCAATGGTAGTTTTTCAAGGACAAACATATGCTCGTTTACTCATCCATCCATCCATTCACTAGAGACCATCTACCTCTGTTCCCGTGCTTTAGAAGGCACAATGCCCACATTTCTGGTAAGAAAATGATAATTGTACCTTTCCTGGCCTTTAAGGAAGTCCCTTTAAGGATCTAATTTCCCGAAACCAGGACCCTGCGTGTGGATTTTCTCTTGTCTTTTTGTGGACTCATGTGCAGCTCCCAAAGCTCATCTTCCCTGCGTGAATTGGTGTCCAAAATACCTAAGTCTATGGACTTCAGAAAACAACTTTGTGGCCTGTAGTTGATGAAATAATTTGGCAGTCACACATTGAGGCTTCCTGAGTCTTCATGGACTTCTGATGTCTCTGAAGGGAAGCTGAAGGCCTGTGGTAATGTACATCTTACACAGCCGACTGCCTGTGGCCATCATCCTCAAGATGCATTGGAGAGCAGCATATTGCATTACCTTGCACTCTGTACTTTATAAAGTACGTTCACATCCATTATGTCATTGCACATTCAGTGACCCTGAGAAAGACAAAGCTTGCAGAAAGGTAACGCTTTGTGAACACTTCTCAGCTATGGGTGTTCATCTGGTCACTGAGTGGGTACTTACCAAATTGGCTTCCCAGATGGACGGAAAATCTTCTCTGTAGGATGTAGAGGTGTCATGACCCTCGGCTAATACTGTTAAGCAAGGTGCTAGAATCAGCACTGTGTCTCACCAAGCTTTTAAACAAAATGTTTATCTGTGTACTTCTCTTCCATTCTGTATCATTTTCATCTATTTCAATTCCTAAATGGCATGTGATTTAAAAAAATAATTTGCAGCTTTAAGAGTTGTTTGTATTCTATCTTAAAATAAAACACACCACTATCAAGTGGAGTGATGTAAGTTAATTCATGAGAGTCTATGGGCTTTAGAATTTGATGACCCTGGTGTGCTTTCTCACACTGCCTTTCACTAGCTTTCAACAATTCTGAATCTCTTTCTTGAGCCCTCAGTTTTGTCATCTGTAAATGGGTTATTTTATTTGTGAAGCCTCATGCAAATTTAATTACTCAGAAGCATATTTTACGTACAAGAGATATTATTGCACAGGAGCTAAAAGGGCAGGTTCTGGAACCAGACTAACTGGAGTTGAATCCCACTTCTGCCGTTTACTAACTGTGTGCTCTGGAGAAATGCATTCCATCTGTGCTTCAGTTTTCCCATCTTTAAAATGGGTTCCTGGGGCAGGCTTTGTGGCTGAGTGGTTAAGTTCACACGCTCTGCTTCAGCAGCCCAGGGTTCACTGGTTCAGATCCTGGGCATGGACCTATGTACTGCTCATCAAGCCATGCTGTGGTGACATCCCACACAGAAGAACTATAGTGACTTACAACTATGATGTACCACTATGTACTGGGGCTTTTGGGAGGAAAAAGGGAAGTTTGGCAACAGATGTTAG
Organism: Equus przewalskii; assembly: GCF_037783145.1. Taxonomy (NCBI): domain Eukaryota; kingdom Metazoa; phylum Chordata; class Mammalia; order Perissodactyla; family Equidae; genus Equus; species Equus przewalskii. The sequence goes on along the minus strand of NC_091845.1, from coordinate 58,503,753 downwards.
CTCAGGGCCAATCTTCCTCACCCCCCCCCCCCCCCAAAAAAAAGCATACAATGTGTTCCTCTTAGGGTTTTGTGAAGGACTGAAAGAGTCAATACCTAGAAAGTACTTAGAATTGTGCTTGGCAGAAAGCAAGTGTTCAGTATATTTTAGCAATTATTTTGGGCAGTTAAGCATCTCAATTCCAGATTCTTGGGTTTAGTGACACTTACCTGAACTCAAGGAAATATCTTAAGTCTAAGGGCCTAAAATGTAGAGATACTGATTCTACTTTCCAGCCCCTGGGAACTGTTATTTCAGATAAAATTTGAATTAACCATGTATAGGCATTACAAATAACGTCCCCATTTCTAACTCGGTGACATAAATCACCACTCACTGCATAAATGGCTGGTTGTGAGAGCCCATACATTACTGTGAGGGTTTTTAAGTAATTAAGAGAGAGCTGTGTTCAGCAATAAGGAGCTCTTTAGTTGAAAGGTTAATTACTTTAATTGTTGAAGAGACTGTCTTTTCAGGATCTTCTTAAAAGAAGGATTTCTTCTTTCCTTCTCTTTCTTTTCTTTCTCACTTTGTTTTTTAAGTTACACTCAGAATAATCTCTTTGGCAAGTAACCATGCTGGGCAGGCCGTGTGAGAGGAGCACACACTTCTGTTTGAAGTAGGCCTTAAAAAGTGAGAGAGGTGATTAAATACAAATCCTGCCATCCAGCTTGTTTTGACCCTTTGCATATTTTGTATAGAATTTGCCACGCTCTGAGAGTTTATTAAGTTTATTAAAAGGCCAGCAGCTCTTTTATGCAGAACATTTCTGTACCTGGGGGTGCAGGTTACCATCTGACTGCTCCATCTCACCCAAACCATCCTCTTAAACTCTGCCTCTGTTACCAAGCCCTTCATGGCTGCGTGAAGATGAGGGTTGGTCATTCATCCCATCCCATCACTTCAAAAACGTCTCCAGGCCCCCAGTCTGCTTTCAGGGTTTGTTTCCCTATCAGTCCTAGTATTAAAAAAAAAAGCCTGATTTTCCTCCTGAAAAAAAAATTTGCCGCTTTCACCCCAGAATCACACGTCTTTCCAAATGAATGAGATGTGAAAATGCACACTTACGATCTCTCAATTAATGAATTATTTATTTATTTATTTATTTTTAGATTTTAGTTTTCCTTTTTCTCCCCAAAGCTCCTGGGTACATAGTTGTATATTTTTTCTTTTTAGTTGTGGGTCCTTCGAGTTGTGGCATGTGGGATGCTGCCTCAACGTGGCTTGATGAGCTGCGCCATGTTGCACCCAGGATCCGAACCAGCAAAATCTGGGCCCCCAAAGCCGAGTGTGCGAACTTAACCACTCGGCCACCGGACCAGCCCCAGTGAATCATTATATACCATCTGTATTGGCATATGAAGGATATTTCTTATTGGAAGATTGGAATCAAAAAGGTGAAACAGTTTTTAGCCTTAATTTGGCAATCTTTTCATGTGATGTTTTTTCTTTCCTTGAAAACAGAGTAAAAAAACCAGAGTTTAGATAGTGAATCTGTTTTTGGTTCAAAATATGTGTTGAATGAAATGATAACTTTGTATCTATCAAGAAGACTCAGCCAGAAAGATGTTCTGATTAATTAAACCTCTCTCCCTAAGTAAGGTAAAGTTTTTGAATCCATGGTGGTGGTTGAAAGTCCTCTGTATAAGTCAGGATAGAATAGGGAATGCTGCGATCACTAGCCCAACAAAATCTCAATGGCTTAGTATAAAAAATATTTATTTCTTGCTCTTGAAAAGTCTTCTACAGGTCTTGGTGAATCCCAGGGCTGCCATTTTCCAAGCAATGACTCAGCATTCCAGGACACTTTGGTTTGATGTCACCTCCATCTGAGCTTATGCTTACATCTTCGCTGTAGCCAGGGAAAAATAGGTGAAGAATTGGATTACCACCAAATCCACTGGTCAGAACTAGCTACATGGACCTACCTACTGCAAAGAGGAGAGGGGAGGTGTAATGTATTCAGGAAGGGGAGGAGAACAGGCCCCATCAGTGAGGGAATATCTGCTACTCTTCCCCCACTTTTGCTAAGAACTTTAGCAGACAAAAAGCAATGAGAAATAAGTCCCTTTCTGCTATTACAATTGTGAGGTGGATGGACCAATAGAAAGCTTGTTTAGCTCTGATGGGCAGGAGTGGGAAAAGAGCACTAGTAGATACCAGCTCAGTTTACAGACAAAGCTGTTTCAGTCAGAGTTGCAGCCATAGCATTAGAAGGTCATTCTGTGACCCAGCCCTACTTGTCCAACACTCTTTGGCATGACAGGGAAGGAGTTGTTCCCATCAGGTTTGCCCTAAGCCATGCCCAACCTACCAGCAGGCATCTGGAGACCTGAGGGTAATCCGCACTGGCAGGGGTAGGGTATGAGAAGGAGGACTGGCTGACTCTATTTCTCTCTTCTCTTCCTTGCCACCAAACCCACTAAGTAAGCTTCTTTTTGATGTACATATTTGGTATTAAAGAAAGCCGAATTCAGTTAAATCTTATGAGTTGACTGGGAAATGCCTGAGTTATGCTGTAAATTATTAGAATTAGCTCACAAAAGCCAGTCTTGGCCTTAGTCCTATTTGGATTACAAAGGAATACTAAAGGGCACAAATCTTCTACCCTTCAATTACAGCTGTAAAGCATTGAGACATGTTTTCACTAGTCTCATTATTGATGGGGATACAAAGATGAGCTTGGCAGAATCTGTTCCCTTAATAAGACCATAATGTAGGACAGAGGCGGACACTCTCAGCACACATAATTAGTGCAAACAGAGGGATAAGTTTAGTGTGCTAAGGTGGAAAGGAAGAGTGAATTATTAACTGTGATGGGTCGGGGTGGAGGTAGGATCAGGGAAGATTCCACAACAAACAACGATTGGACCTGAGGGTTGAAGGTAAGTAGGATTTTTAGCATGGAAGCCTGGACACCATGCTGGGCATGCTGAGCATGCATGCATGGGAGATGCTTCTCTCAGGTCTCAGAACCAGCAACTGATTTGTTTTTATCTTAGAGTTATGAGGAAGCTTATAACTGATTAGGTTTCCTTCTTTGCTTTGGCTTACAGGAGGTGCACATGCAGATTTGGGGCCACAACAAACCAATGTACGTGTTTTTATGGTGTGTATCTTCACCTCTGATTTAATCTTTCTTTTTTGTCTTACCATATACTCTTTTATCTTTGTCTATCTGTTTTTAAATCCTATTGCATATTTCTCTATAAGTCATCTCCAATTCCTTTTTGAGTAAATTACAAAAGAAAGAACAGAGTATTTTGTAGAATTCTGTTTGGTTTGGTGTTTTTGGAAGGGAGGGTTGAAAAGGGGAGAGACATGATATTTTCATCATTAAAATAATGTGGGCAATGGATTGAAGCTAAAGCCTGGGAAAAAGTGAGGAGTTTTTCCTTGTGATTTGCAGAGGTAATAACGGCCAGTACCAGGGCAGCAGCTCTGGCAATGTAAAGAGAGAGAACTATGCTCAAGATAGTTTGAAGATGTACTCTGAAAGGTATGAGGACTGCTTGGAGATCAAGAATGACTTTCAGATTTCTGATTTGAGTTACTGGGTAGATTCTGGGGCCCCTCACTGAAGTATAGAAACTGAAGTTGAAAAATAACAGGTAAGAAAGGAAGTTCATTTGGATATATCGAGTTTGAGATTTCCACAGGAAATCCAAGTTCTGAGTTTGTAGCACAGCTGAGGCAGTAGGCCAAAGTGCAAAAGAGTTGAGTATGCTGCTGTTCAGTGTCTAGTTGAGGTGATAATGGATCACCAAATTCAGGTAGAGAAGGGAAAGAGTGAAATCATAAGGGGCTGAGAGACCAAGAGAAAATGGTGGAATTCAAGAGATTAATATTACATCTGGTGAAAATGGAGTAATAGTTGAGAAAGAAGGATGGGAAGTTGTGGACAAGATTGTGGGACTGTGAAATTTAGGAACTCAAAGGAAGAACCATTGTGGGTGGTAACCAGGCCTAGGATGCGTTCCCAGGAAAGAGCTGCTCACGGACATTGTAGGTGATATTCATTACTGTAAAGGAGATAAGGATAAGAATCCGGTGTAGTGACTTGCCATGAAGAGGAAGATTTCTATGTGTGTATTGAACATATAAGAACAATCTATAGGTTGTTGGTAGTAAGGGTATGGACAGGTAAAGTGCGTTATTGCCAGGTGTTAAGAGATTCAAATGACAAGATTTCACAGCTGTGTAACAACAAATGGCATGGAATCAGAAGTGGGAGCTAGAAGTTTGGAAAATCCTTTTTCAATTTAGAGTTCAAGAAAATAAGTGGCATTGCAGCATCCAGATAAAGCAGAGACAATGGGAATAATTCTCCCTGCCTGGATGCTTCACAAGGCTGGTATGTGGACAAATGAAATAAGAAATATGAAAGCACATGAATGGAGCACAAACTTAAGGGGTATTGATGAGTTTGAACTGAAATTCAATCCCCCATGTTGATCACCCTTGTCACTCACAGGATTTGGCTCATCATGGCCTAATGTTTTCACAGGTCCAATCACAACCACAGGCAAACTTTGTTGCCACGTAGCCCCAGGAATCCTAGTACTGGTACATGATTCATTGGTTCATGATGCATTGCTACACAGTGCACTCATTGAATATGAGGATATCAGATAAAGACAATATTAAAATTGACATGGATATATAAGAGAGTCGAATTAAAAACTTACATCTTTAAAGTAAAGCAAGACTCAATAGAAATGTCAAGATTGTGTGGATACTTTTCTTCTGCTCTACCATATTTTGGGGGATTGTGCTTTCTCTTTTCCCTGACTGCCAACATGCCTAATAGTGGAAAAGTGTGAGCATTCATAGGCACATCCTGCAGACGCTGGAGGTGATTCTAAAAGACGATGCCAAAAGTTGCTCTTTGAGAGCACTGCTGGGATAAATGGACAGTGTTCTGAAGTGCTGATGTTGAAATGCCCAAAAATCTTTTGGAAGTGTGAACTCCAGGAAATTTGTGGAAGGCATCAGGAATATTTTGACACATACCCACTGGAAACAACCCAAAGGTCTGATAACAGCAGGGTAATGAAATAAATGATAACTCATCTTTATAATGGAACATTATTAAAATGGTGATGTAGACATATATTCAATTATATAGAAACATGATACATTAATTTTTAAAAGGATATTACAATGGCGTTTCATATAAAAGTTGATTATTATTTGTATATTTGTCAAAGTCATAAGAAAAAATGAGGAAATGTATATATGAAGATATTAACATTGGTTGTTTGGGAGGAGTAGAATGTGCGTGTGTGTGTAATTTAAATTGTTTCTTTTTGTTCATCAGTATTTTCTAATTTGTCTATAACAAATATATATTGCTTGTGTGATAAACATAATAATAAAGAGAAAATAAATATAAGGTCTATGGAGAGCAGACCATAGCATTAAGTCCCAGAAAGCCATTTCAAGAAGAGCAGAAGTTTATTTACAGCGGACAAATTGCATCAGCCATTTATCTGTTCTCATCTTCTCGTAATCCTATCCTGTGAAATTGTCCAGCCAGCTTCGGGTGGTTGTTGGCTATGTGAATGTGTATTCCCTGTCGACCACGCTCTTACTGCGCTCTGCAAAATATACTAGCCTACAATACCTGCTAACCTTTGAAGGTCACGGGTAGCTTCCTGTTATCTAGTTCAAACTGGCTTTATGCTCACATGCTATTTTTTTGCTCTGCTTCTGATATGAGTCTTGAGGGAAAGTCTTCCAGCCAGCTTTAGAAGGAGAAGCTGCTGTCATTTGTGAATGCAGTTAATTAGAATAACATTTGCTTTTAAGTATTCAATATTTGGCATGGTTATCAGACCTAAAGGTTATGTTGTTCTATCAGATAAGCTGGGCTCCAAGGGAGGTCTGCTGTCTCCCCGGACTGGTGCTGGCTAAATACAGGAATCCGAGGTGGATAGGAATAATTGCCTTAGATATTAAATCTGCACATTTTAACGATGAAGCTTCTTTAAGTCTTTCATGGCACTGTTGACAGATGGATTTCTCCTGTATGGACAACTGGCTCATTGCTCAAAAGATTTCTTGGAAAGTGCAGGAGGGAAAGGTTGATTCCCCAGAGCACACTGGAAGCTATAATCGGTCAAGGTAGCTATCGGAGAGGGGAAGGCAGTTTGGGCAAAGGCTGTTTGGTTACTAACAGGGCCCGGCATACATCCCTAGGTGTCTGGCAATTAAATTGCCCAATTAAGAGAAGCATCCTCCACAGAAAGTGTGAAACCCCACCCCTACCCCATTTCAACAATCAGCTGCATCTATCTAACTTAACTGCTCAAAGCATAATATATGTCAATGCTGGGAAATAACCTCCTCTCTTCAAGGATTGGCTAATGAAAATGCCAATGTAACAGTGGCCAAAGTTCTATCTCACTCTGTGCCATGCATTGGGTGAAAATGGGGTGAGAAACTATCATTTTACTCTTTAATATAATCATGTGCTTTGGAGGAAAAAAAAAAAAAGGAACATATATATTTGGTAGGGGCTTGAGAGAGAGGAGTGAGGAAGCCAGCATGGGAACAGTGCCTTCTGCCTCAGGCTGCATTTCTAAGTTATTTTCTCCCCCTGAGGAACTAACACGTATTGACAATTTCACTTGAAAACTGTAGTTCATTGTAAGTGATGAGAGATGCATGAATAATATTAGTGATAATGCTCAACAGGGCCCAGGCTCATGAATACTTTTAAAAGGAAACCCTGGTGGCTTTGTTGGCTTCATTTATCATGTTCTGGAGGAAGAATCCTGGTGTTCTGGGTAACTTTCTGCTTCAAATCTTTGGCTGAAATGAACTATTCACCTCTGTCTCATCACTTCAGTTTCCTCTCCCTTTTCTTGAGTTCCTAGCCTGGTTAGGGTTGAGAGAAAGCTTAAGAGCAAACTCCTGACCACTTGAGAATTTGCTTTCAGTCCCTTTGACTGATGTCAGGTTTTCTGAGGCCAAAGTTGCCAGATTTTGATGCTCATGAACTTGGCCAGTTACACACTTGTTAAATTGGGCTTCTACACTTTGCTGTAGGCCCCTGCCTCCAGGTTGGAAGTTTGGAAGTTTGAATTCTGAGTTTGTTCACCAAAATTTTTATTAGGCTGCTATGTCCTGTAGATTGTAGGCAACTATTCAAACTTTGATCTTCCCGCTCAAAGAAATTACAAGCTGATTAGAGAGTTCAGTTTCCATCCTCGCATGCATGGTAATAGTTAAAGGGAAAAATAATAAGTAATAGTTAAAGAGAAAGTGATAAAGAGAAAAATAACAACATAGCCATATAAAAGAAAACTCCAGGCAACACAGTGGTAGATAAGAAATGTCACTAATTTGTGCTGGGAGTTCCCAGGAAAGAGAAAACCCTGGTCAGAGGGATTTCCTGAAGGATTTGAGAGTGGAAATAGAAATGTTGAAAGAATTCACCTATTGCCTTAATCTTTGCTTCCTTGGGGGTTGAATGTCACCTGCCCTGGGTATTTCTTAGTTTAGAAGGAGCTCATTCCATTTCAATGGTTGATATGAGAAATGGTGGGTTGGATATGCTGTAGAAGAACGCAAGAACTTGAGAACTCAGGTAACCTCAGGACGGGGCACAGCTGCTGGTCAGATCTGGAGAACTGGAAGTTTGCTGAGGATGAGAGAGCAGGCTCCTGGCTCGGGGCACTTGGGTGCTCTACCCTTGCTATGATTAGGCTTCCCACTGAGTTTATTTTTTTTTAATCAAAATACTCTGCTGCTGCTGGAAGTCCTTTCTTTTCTCTACCCTTTACCTGTTGTTTCAGCTAATGCATGGCTTCTATATTGACTTGCGGATTTTGCTAAACGCCTTCTCCTCAAGAAAAGAATTAATTGGTTACTGTTTGGTTATCTATTGCTGCATATGAAACCATCTTTAAAACTACAACTATTTTATTTGCTTATGATTGTGTGAGTCACGGCTTCACATAGGGTCAGCAGAAATGGCTCTTGTGTTCTCCCCGACGTCCATGAGGATGGGAGCATCTCAGATGGCTTCTTCACTCACATGTGGTACCTGAGTTAGGATGGTTCCAAGGGCTGGGACTGGCTGGGACAGCCTGACTGGGGTCCTATGTATAGGGACCTATTTCCCTCATGTTGGGGTTTCCTCATTTCTCCCCAAATAGTCTAAGGACCTCTCCTTCCTATGGGGTCTGTCTTCTTGTCTCTCCAGCAGAGTATCTGGAATTCTTATGTGGTATCTCAGTGCCACGAAGAGGGCAAAAGCAGAAGCTGCTCTCAAAGATAAGCAAAGCCTGACTTTAGTTAGAGTAGTAAGAATAGATTTATTCAGTACTAACTATTGCAATAGGGAAGAGTCCAGCATGAACTGAACTCAACTTCACTGAAACAAAAAGCAGGAAACAGTAAAGGCTGGGCTGTGCCAAGGGTGAAAGGAGGTTAGTCCATGTGACTAGGCCTCTGAGTTTGCTAAGAGGTGCTTAGCCAGAGGAGAGACAAACTTTTCCTATCTTTCGACGGGAGGCAATGGTGCAAGTTGAAGCTTGGTGTCCGCCTAAGTTAGGCCCTTTGCTTCCCCAGGAATTAGGAGCAAGAGCAAGAGTTGTCTCCTGAACGTTTGTATTCCAAAGCGAAGTCTCTCAGTTCCTTGAGGAAATATTCTGGGTAGTAGATTTACATCTCAAAAAGCAGAGAAAGGATTTATAATTGCCAGCTTTCTAAAGTAACTGCTCTAAGAGGGAGTTCAGGGGCGTGTGTATCACCAGGTTTTGGATGGAACAAGCAGTAAATTCTTCTGGCAGTGTTGAGTTTTCTCGGGCAGACATTTAAAGGGGGTACTGGGGTCATCCTAGGGACAGGGCTGTGTGCTGCTAGAAGCCGTGCTAGAGTTTGGTCAACTCTCCTAGTGCACAGGTTTGGATGGAGCCATCATGTGCTGAGAGTTTTGTAGTTCTCACCACCAGGCATTCTTAAGCCCTAGGCCCCAAATTCCAGAGCTTCACTTCTGCCGCATTCTGTTGATGAAGGCAAGCCAACGGGCCCGGCCCAGATTCAAAGGGAGTGGATTGCACAAGAGTACATACTAAGAGGCATGGCTTACTGGGTCCACAACCGAGACTGAAACCACAGTTACATTTGTCACTATCAAGTGTGGGCCATTCTTTTGGGGCAGAATATTCAGGCTAGGCAGGCCACTAGCCAATTCATAGAGATTGCCTCTCTCTTAGGCAGCAATCTGGCTCTGGCTTCACTCAACTGTGGCAAAGGTGGTCGGAATCACAACCCTGAAATCTACATTAAGCATAAAAATCTGCACAAAAGGTGTTCCTCCTGGCAACATTTTCAAATAGATATTCTTGGCATAGCAGGTATTCACCATTTCATGGGACTTCTTAGTAATGCCAAGGAGCCTGGAAGTCAGCTCTGATTTGGATCTCAGAGAATACTTAGTGGTTGTGTCCCAGGGACTCAGAGGTAACTGAGTGCTGCAAATTATGATTTTTTTAATATGGCCAGAATTTTCGCTGTGGTTGTAGAAATTGCTGCTGGTTTTCATTGCTTCAGGGAGTCAGCAAGAAAGAAATACTGGCAGGACCACGGAATCTTACTCCCATGACTTTTTCCAACTCAGGTCAGTTTTATTGACACATATGACAAAAGTAACGCATATTGATAAGCCAATTAGTGTTAACCCAACTTAATTTAGGGGGGACTTGAGGTTACGTTTATATGTACTCCAGAGCAGCATGCTCAACACTTTTTCCACGGCGGCTCCCCTGGTGGATGATGGCCATGCTCACTCTCTTCAATTCTCAGGATGCTGGTTGTAACTGCACACTTTTCCCCCTCAAGAAGGCATATTAGCATGCAAATGTGGGAGGTTACAATTACCAGAGGAATAACTCTAAACTGCTCTATTTATAGATTATATATATTCAAACAAAACATTTGTGTCCCTATGCACTGCAACTCCTGCTAGAGGCAAAACAGTATAGCAGCCAAGAGGCAGACTCGAGAGTCGATTCTGTATTTGATTGCCCGTTTCAATCATCTAAAACAGTGTTTTTAAGACTTCAATGTGTTTAGAAGTCATCTGGGAATGCTGTTATGTTTTAGAGTCACATTCAGCAGATCTAGGGCAGAATCCTGAGATTCTGCACAGAGGATGCTGGTGATGCTGGTCCAAGGATCACACTTAGAGGAAGAATATTTTGTTAAAAAAAGTCTATATGTTGAACTCAGTATAGTTGTTCAAGTTACTTGGGATACATCAATAGAAAAAGAATGAAGAAAGAAAAGACCCAATCCTTGACCTTGGGATACTTGTATTCTAGCAGGAAAAGATAAATAATAAAGCATAAGCATAATAAATATACAAATACAGTATGTTAGGAGGTATTAAGTGTATGGAAACAAGAAAATGTAAAGCCAAAGTAACTGGTCAGGTCTAGTTTTTCTTTCCCATCGGTTTGTCCCCACACAATATTTTGTTTTTCATTCATTTGATAAATAAATATTGAGGACCTCCCTTGTGCCAGGGACTGCCTTAGTTACTGGGATGGCTGAACTGATGACTAAAGGAAATGATCCCAGCACTCACACAGCTCCCATCTCTCTTATGTAGCATCATTCTAACAGTAGACTGATCATTGGTCCTTCCATACATCATGTCCTTTCAGGTTGTGATAGGCAGCTTCTCAGATGATGCCCAATGATCCCTGCCTTCTGGTATTCATATCTTTGTGTAACTCCCCTTCTTTTGAGTGTGCGCTGGATCTAGTGACTTACTCTGAATGAATAGAATGCATCAAAAGTGACAGGATGTCGGAGATTAGGTTATAAAGGACTGTGACTTCTGTCTTGCTCACGCTCTCTTGTTCCCTTTCTTTCTATGAGCCTTCTTTCTAGGGAAAGCAAACTGCTGTGTTATGAGTAGCTCTCAGGAGAGACACACGTGTTCAACAGCCTTGTGAGGACCTGAATCCTGACAACAGCTATGTGAGCAGGCTTAGAAGTGGCTCCTCTGTAAGTGGAGTCTCGGATAACTGTGGCCTCTGCTGTTATGTTGCTTACAGATTTGCGGAAACCCTGAGCCAGAGGATTCAGCTAGAACATACCCAGAGTCCTGACCCCGAATTACTATGAGATAATATATGTTTGTTGTTTTAAGCCATTAAATTTTTGAGTAAATTGTTATGCAGCAAAGATAACTAATGCACGTGCCGTCACACACATGCTGCCTCCTTCTTTTACTCATTCAACAAACATTTATTGAGCAGCTACTAAATGCTAAGTTCTTTGCTAGGTGCTGGGAAACAATGGAGACGAAACAGATGTGACCTCAGCCTCATGTCCTGGTGGGAAAGACCAGCTTAAACATGTTAAGTTATTAATAGTTTAGAATTTAATGTAAAAATAATTTAAAAATTTACACACTGCATTCGGTGCTTGGGGAAAACCTCAAGGGGAAGGGCTGAGATTTTAAATTTTAATAATGATGAAGGTAAAGGAAATGGAAAGTCAGCTGTTGAGACAGAGTTGGAGGATACCTCTCAAGGAAGAGATCTTCAAGCAAGTGCTAAATGGATGGGAACAGACGATCATAAGGAGGATGGGAAGAGCAAACACCTTGTGCTGAGCTTCTGAGGCAGCAAGGAGCAAGGTGTTCTCGACCTGCAGTAAGACTCCTTTGGTGGGGGCAGAGTGAGAAAGGTAGTATGAGAAAGTACTGGAAAGAGAGGCAGAAGCTAGATCATCCAAAGTCTTATAAGCTATGGAGAAGAGTTATGATGCTATTCTAAGTGCAGTGGAAATGCCTTTGAAGAGTTTTAAGCAGGGGGATCACAAAATAAAATGTGTGCTTTGAAGAGGTCACCATACTGCCAAGTGAAGAATGGATTAGATGGGGCAAGAGTGGACCTGGGGTGATCATTAGGGCGATGTTTCGGTAGTCCAGCCTAAAGAGCATTGCGATATGTACTAGGCCACTGAAAGCAGAGATGAAATGCAGTGGATGTGTTTAATATATACAACACCTTTGCCACCCACTCCCAAACCCACCCATCCAGACCCATAGTTACTCAAGAATTCTTAGACATTATCTCCTCCAGAAAACTGTTCTAGATATGCCAGACTCGGCTGAGCCACCCTCCTCTACATAAATCTGGCTTAGCATTTAATAAAAATATAATAATAATAAAGAAATAAGTATCTACTATAATATACATATTTATATAGTTTTTCATAGCAGGTATTTCTGCTTCATTAGATTGCCAGCTCCTTGGGGGCGTGGTCAGAGTTACATCTTCATCTTCAGCACTGTATCCCTGTGCTGTGCACATAGTAGTTATTCAACAAATGCTTAGACCAATTGGAGACGTTCTGTGTCCCTTATTGTTTGAGACTGAACCTCTCTTCATTTGTAAATGTGCTTCTTTCCATCAGATGATTATTTAAATACTTATCCACTGCTGAATCTTGGAGGCTCTGTGGAGAGATTCTCAGTGACTGTCATTGTTTTTTTCAGTTTCTCTTTCTTGAAAAATGTATAGAATCACATCTGTGTCAGTTGAAAATTTTATCAATATTCTCGGTAATCTTTCATAAGCAAGCAGGGCAGGATTAAACAGCTTGAAGGCAAAACTTTATTGTGGCCAAGAGCAAGTACGTATTTGTTTATTGAACCCCACGCAGAGGGCTGTGATAGGAGAGACTTGTGAGAAGAAAACATTCCTTCTCTGTCTCTGTCTCCAAACTCCCCTATTCAGTTCTGTTAGATGTTTCCCTTCTTCCTTTACAGACCTGTCAATCTACCTCTCTAAGGCAGTTCTTGTGTCATTTCTTGTCCCTGACAAAGCAAAGCCACACTTCTACTGGACTGAGTCTACTCAGAGTACAGGTATCAAAGCACCAAACCTACATGAGAAAATCAACAGAAACCTGGAATGATACTTCTGAATGGCCACTGCATCCTAATTTAGATCCCAGAAGATATTGACTGGGTTCTACCTGTGAATTTGTCATTGACCTCATGTCAACTAGAGTTGATTTTTCTTAATGTAGTTGCCTAGATTTTCCATCTGTAGTATGATATTGGTTACAAACTTCCAGTGTGATACCAGACTTATTAAAGTAAAAATATACCAGAAGTTTGGAGAAAAAAAATGTTCTACATAGTCAACCTGTTTGGACTTCCCATCAACAACACAAAAAGGGAGAATGACTTAAGAAAATTTAGATATTTCAATTTTTCTAATTATATTCCTTTTGGAATAGGTAAAGGGTTCTAACTTGGATTTTTCAAAATGAAAATTTGGACAGAGGCCTATTGTATAGTACATTTCGCTGGTCAGATAATTTGCGTGTTTCACGATTAATCCATGAAAAGAAAAACGAGAAACACAGTTGAAACTTTATCATATTGAATTTTGCTCTTGTCAATTATTAATAGCAGAGTGGTGGGGTGGTAGAGTGGTAGAGGAGACACAAGGCATGATGAGAGGCACAGATATATTTTCAAAATATTTCTAAGGCTAATGTAAAGCTATGTATGAGATGTTTTGCTCATATGCTTTCAAGGAGTCTTGAGGATTAATAAGCCTTTCCACAAGGATTTGTTGATGGCCGTCTTCAGGCAGGGAGCCTTTAACATGTCTCTGTCAGCCATATACACCTGAGGGCAAGGCCATCTCACGAGTATGACATATAGACCAGGAACTTCCCCTGCAATTGCTGTCCATCAGGCCAATTTCTAGAACATATCGAAGTATAATCATTTCACTCCAGCTGTTGTTCTGTTCTCAACGCTATTTCTTTCATCGTTAAACTTTCTTTCTCTCAAGTCCCTGGAGGAAAGCAGTCTAATAACTTAGTCACAGGAAGATGCTTATGATTGAAACAAGAAGAACAATAAATATCATTTATTAGTCTGAAAGATGGTCCAAAAATTATTGCTAAAAAACATTACAGAAAAGGCAGGATTGTTTATCCTTAAGCTACATCTAAAGGAACTGGAGCTTGGACAGATTTCATAACATATTCAAAATTATATTTAGTAAATGACAAAGTCACAATCTGAAACCAAGTCATGTGACTCTGAAGGCCATATTCACATTACCACTATTCTAGGATATTTTCAGGAGAAAGAAAATATTTGAGGCATGAATAGTTAAACTAATGGAGTTTATCTCTAATGAAGAAATTTCAGGCACTGTGGTAGATGGATATGCAGAGATTTCTTGGGAAGTGGTAGCCAGAGAGTATTTAAAATCTCAACATAAAGGCAATTGCTGTGTGTATAAATGTAATTTTGGAAACACATAATAGAAGGGAGGAACCAGGCTTAGGAACTTTTGCCCTCCTTTTCCCATGTCATTCTCCTCTTACCACCATTGTCCAACACAGAGGCTCAATTCAGATCAATGATCAGTTTTCTTTAGCTCAAACAGTATTTTGTTTTTTCAATTAAACTAGTTGTCAAGATTTTAAAATATGTTCATTATACATAAAAATTTTTATTTCCAGTTTCTTAAAAAAATTGGAAAATCTAGCAGTACTGGGCTTCCATTTCCTCAAGGCAACAGGAAGCCAGAGCTGAAAAATGACAGGGTCCTATGGATGGGGTCTCTGCTCCCTCCAGTTCATTACAGTCTTTGCCTGGCCAACTGCCCTCATTCATGCTACCTGCCTTGCCGGGCCTCTGAGTACACCCTGTACAGCTGTACACAGCTGCCTATCTTCCATAGGCGTTTGAGATCCCTGATCTTTCTATCCCTGCGATGCATCTAAATGTGAGTTAGGTCCATAGCCTATAAAATCTTGGCAGGCAGGGACTCATCTCAAACGACAATTCTGTATTTCAGTGGTCATTTACTGAATGCTTAGAGCAGTGGTTCTCAGACTTTACCACGCGTCACCTGGCGGTCTTGTTAGAACAGACTGCCGGGCGCCAGTTCCAGAGCTTCTGATTCAGTAGGTCTCGGGTGAGCCCAGGAGTTTGCATGTCCAACATGGTCCCAGGGGATGCTGATGCTACTCATCCAGGGACCACACTTTGTGAACAGTGCTTAGGGAAAACATTTTTATGGTTGTGAACTGGATCACGGTAAAACCAATACTCTTTCTTCTACCACCTTTTGTTCTTTCCTATATAACCTGCTTCCTGATTTTTCTTAATTATATGCTTTATATTCCACCAAAATAAAACCCTTCATTTTTCTTTAATTTTCTTAGAATTTCTCCAAGGGTTAGTCAACAGTCATCCACCTGGAATGGCTTAGAGACAGGAGGACGGTCTTCGTGACACATACTCTTTCTGAGTTGCTTTTAGGGTATCTTTCTTCTTTCATGATATCTTTCCATGTTCTGTATCATGTTGATCACCAACTTGTGGCTGCTGGCCAGATGCCCCCTGCACTGTTGCCAATCCCAGCCAGATTAGAAAACTAGGAGCTTTTCCACTCCCAACACATCACAGTCCAAATCCATATCTTCTGCTAATCTATTTATACTACACAGATGGCTGGAATCGTCCAGAAGAGTCACACTTTGAAATCTGGAAAAAGTGAATGTACTGCAAGAAAAAATAGTTTGGCAATATTTTTTTCCTCCTGGCCATTTTCCACTGTGTGTATTTTTTCCCTATATTGCTTCTCATATTCTTAGTGATCACTTTTAAGCTACTTTTCCCCAATATGTGGCTCATTACTCAAACTTCTCTTTAGATAAATTGTGGCATATGCCATATACCTTCAAATCTTTCTCAATTCAGCTCAATAAAGAATGACAAGATAGCAGGACTGGGAGGCATTGAGGAAAAGTAAGCGTGGTGTGACGTGGCTTCCAGCTTAAGCAGTGAGCAGTGGATACAAGTGTGTGGAGCCAGAATCATGAGTGTTGATTTCCTGTTTTCCTGCCTTGCACAAAGTCTATAACCACTTCCTTCTGGCACTGAACTTTCAAGCCCTCATTACATTTAATAGGTGACTAAAAAAAGAAGAATAGTAGAAGCACGGAGGCATATTTGTTAAGGGCTTCATTTAACAGGAATACCTAATGAAATGAAGATGTGCAGTGACCAATATGAGGAAGGTGTGCCAATCCTAGGATTGTTTGAGGTAGTGGCCATTTTTGATCAACAATATCCCTTTAGTTGCAACTGTGTGTAAGGCACAGCAGGGGCACCTGGTTTAGAAAAGATGGGAAACAAAGTGTAACTATACATTAAACAAACAGAGGCATGGAATGTAGGTGATGTTCTTTTTTAAGCACCAACCTCATACCAGATTCCATATAAATCATAGAGTTATAGTTCATCAAAGTAACTTCAATTTCTATTTAATTATAAAAGTATATGTTCTTATAAGAACACCCATTCTGTAACCATTAAAATTTATGAAGCAGAGGATTTGGGTTTTGATTGTTTATTTTGAAAAATGATTCTGAGTACAAAAGTATTCCTATAAATAGAGAGTTCAGCCTAATGCATTTAAATTTTTATTTATAGATCATTAGCTATTTGACAGGACAAAGACTTGACGCTAAAATCATTAAGATTTCAAAATGAAGATAAATAATGTCTAAAATCATAGAGTAAGTTTCTGATGACATGACTTACATTACAAATGTTGATTTATGCACAGCCTTTTCAGATATACCTTACCACTGGGTAAGGCAAAGTATAAGTTGAATTTAAAAGTAAGAAACCACTTATGTGGTATTATTCTTCAGTGGGCAATGGAGGAATACAACTTTTCTCCAAGTTTCCTCCCTCTAGTGCCGTTCCATCACTTGTTAAACAGAGGATCGGCTCTTAGTAACATGTACTTACATTTCAGGACATTGTTGGCTTCATTTTACTCATGTTAGAAAAAGATCAGAATGTCTGCTTTTCCTTTCTCACTGTCTTTGTTTAAAAATGAACAAGATACATCAAGGAGTTGGTGTCGATATAGGAAAATCTTCTAATGTGAATTGAATGGTCTTGGTTTCCTAAGAGTTTAGGGGCAGGAGGCAGGGGAAGGAACAAATGATTTCTACTTAAAAGCTTCTTTCTTCCCTGTTATACAGTGAAGCAATTACTGAAGAAAGTGCTAGAATGGTTCTGAGGATCATCCAGGTCCTCTGTCGTCTTTTAAATCATCACCTAGTGATAATGGTTTTCCCAAGACGGAAACGTGGGCATATGAGAATGGAAGGGAACAAAATGAACTAGTGACGCATCCATCTCTGGTTCTGAGTTAGCAAAACTACTTCAAAGTCACTCCTCTTGTCACTTGAAGCTGCTTCTTTTTCTTCTTTCTTCCTTTCTCTCTTTTTTTAAAAAACAAAACTCTGTGAGGAAATGCATTGGTTCCTTGAGAACCCATCCTCATCCTTCAGCTTTTGGTCATTAATATGGTTGGTGTGATGAGCCAAAAGGCACAAAGCGCAAAGTGTTCCACAAGGTGAGACAAATGAATCTTCTAAGGTACTAGGAAGCCATGTGTGTGTGTGTGTGTGCGTAAAAAAATTTCTTAAAGGGTATCCCAGTGGTCTTCATTTTCCTAATATGGGTGAGTGCTTCATTTAATTTAGGAATGTCTTATTGGAAGACATTAATTGCTGTAGATAAAGAGTTCTTTGCTTTATCTAAAGGTGAGGCAGCAGTCAGAAACTTTTCCTAACTTTTATTCTATAATCTCAGGACTACCAACTATCTCTACTTATCAGCCCCAATCTGCTTAGATAAATAACAGTTTATAATATATTTGACTTTCTTTCTTTTTTTTTTTTTTTTGAGAAAGATTAGCCCTGAGCTAACTACTGCCAATCCTTCTCTTTTTGCTGAGGAAGACTGGCCTTGAGCTAACATCCATGTCCATCTTCCTCTCCTTTATATGTGGGATGCCCACCACAACATGGCTTTTGCCAAGCGGTGCCGTGTCCGCACCCGGGATCCAAACCAGCGAACCCCTGGCCACGTAGAAGCAGAACGTGCGAACTCAACCTCTGTGCCACCGAGCCAGCCCCGGCATTTGACTTTCTGACATGGTCCTCTTACCCTATACCACAGATGTAAGGACAAAGTATGAATCTGCATCATTACCAACTTGGATCTTGATCTCTCTTTCTGGGAAGTTAAGTGTGTGTGTTAACAGGTTGACCTCCTTTAGCTAAGAATTGGTAGCAATTCTTGAATATAATTCTTCAGATTCATTTTAGCTTTGCTCACTGGTTTTAGCTGAAACAAATGGCATATCCTGGAATACTTCAATGAACTAAAATAGTTTGTAAGGTGATGCCTCAAGTTACTTACAGTGTACCTTCCAGTTGTGAGTATTAACCTCTAGACTGAGCTCCTTGGCTAGGTGAAGTTTAAGCATCCATAATCCCTCACTCATTCTATTTCCAAAATGGAGGGTACTTGTATAGACAGTAATTGGGCTATCTTTTCTGGTCATAAAGTATTATAGGAGAGATGTGAACATCCCAGTGCTGGGTGAATACTCTTTCCTTCTGGCTTTCTCTTTTCCACTGGTTCTTACCACATCCTGTGTATGAACACTGCCTTTGTTCATATTGGAGAGGTGATACTTGAGATAGGGTTAGGACTTTTGTTGTAAGGAGGCAGAACAGACCTCTGCCTGATTTAGTTCTAATCTTCCAGTTTAACCTAGTTGAGGAAAATGAATCCATAAGAAAAGACAGCTTAAGCTTTACCTAACAATGCAATATGATTTTGCCTTCTAATTTGTTTTTTTTGTTTCTTTGTTTTTCTCCCTGTGTTTTTGTCTTAATCAGCCATCTCTGTGGAGAAGTAATTAGTGAAAAGTGAATTTTGGGTTGTACTATATTCTGGCCAATACCATTTGGTAGGCAGAATAATGACCTCCTAAAGATGTCCTCGAGTGTTCCTCATTTCCAGAAACTGTGAATGTGTTATGTTACATTGCCAGGGGAGATTAGGGTTGAAGATTGAAGTAAGTTTGCTAACCAACTGACCTTAACATAAGGAGATTATTTGGATTATCTGGGTGGGCCCACTGTAATCACAAGCATCTTTAAATGGGGAGGAGAGAGTCAGAAGAGTCATAACCAGAGAGATGGCATTGTGACAAAGACTTGATTGGTCATTGTTGGCTTCAAATATGGAAGGGGGCCACAAGACAAGGAATGCAGGCTGCCTCTTGATGTTGGAAAAGGCAAGAATACAGATTCTCCTCTAGAGCCTCCAGAAAGAAAGGCAGCCTTGTCAACTCTTTGGTTTTAGCTCAGTGAGAACTGTGTTGGATTTCTGACTTCCAAAATTATGAGATAATACATCTTTGTTGTTTTAAGCCACTAAGTTTGTCATAATTTGTTACAACAGTGACAGGAAACCAATACAAC
Source organism: Equus przewalskii (assembly GCF_037783145.1). NCBI lineage: Eukaryota > Metazoa > Chordata > Mammalia > Perissodactyla > Equidae > Equus > Equus przewalskii. Next base: position 58,484,346 of record NC_091845.1, on the reverse strand, counting down.
TATGAGGTACTATCTTAATAGAACTCCCAACCCAAACTCTACTTCTAACATCTGTCATGGTCAAGTAGTCCATTTGGAGATGATGTGTACCAGTTGCCTATCATTCTAATGTCCTGGGTCATCTTCCTTTTTTCAGCCTCATTTTCTCTGAATGCCTTCTTTTCCCTTTAGTTTTTACTTTAATGAAAAGACTCAATGCAAGAGGTAAGAAAGTAACATGTTAACAGCGTAGAGAATTCCATTGCAGAGTAAGGGAAATAGTCATAATCCAGGTTGGGTTAGGTATGTGTGTTGTGCATGTGTAGAATTTTATCAACTTGAAGTAGATAAAAATTTGTGAGAAAAGTCACCATACAGTTCCTTTAAAAATGTATTAGTTTAAAAGCAGATAAGGAAACATAAAATGCACTATGTTAAAAATAAAGGAAAACCTAATGGCCAAAAAAGTCCCATTTGTCCAATAATTGGCTCAGATTAATAAACTGGCTCAGATGAAGGCCTTCTGTAAAGAACAAACAGATTTTTGAGTCTTCGTTTAAAAATCACTGGCTAATAATCTTGAATTTATAACTTTATTGGATATAGTACTCAAAGATGGTAATAATGTCCTGTTTGTGTGATCATTAAATATTTTAGCCCAGGAAGGATTGAATTTATGTAGGACAATGGTTAAGAGTTGAATATAATATTAATACTTTTACAAAAATTTTATTTACACAGTGTATTTGCTCGCAAGTTTTATAATTATTATGCTCCTTTGTGTATGCTTCATCTATGTAGATGCTTCTTTTTCTCACTTAAGGTAATGACTTACTACATTTATAAAATTTCATATATTAGATTTATCCAAGTTTCTTAAATGCTTAGATTTTGCTTATTAAAATTATGTGTTTTTCCTTTCAGATATCTGAAGTGTTTGAGAGAATAGGATCTATTAAGCTATCAACATAGTTTGAGATGCTTAAGGGAATCTGTTCAACTACATGTTGATCATTAATAAAAATAAGTGGAAGTGTTCTTACATAAAACTGCTAGATTTTTCTAGTTCTTACGTAAAGCTGCTAGATTTTTAAATAAAATAGATTTTTTATGATGACACGAGGCTAAAAGAAAACTAAATTTTGAAATTTATTATATTAAGAGTTTAATTATACATTAAAGATAACTAACCATGAATAGTTGTTTATGCTCTTAACCACTCCCTCTCTAGCAATTAAAAGCTCAATTGACAATTCATACGGGAGATTCCAAGGAACAAAGACAATTCGATGAATTTCAAATATTCAGCATTTGTTCAGCACATTTATTGAATGCTCCTGTGTTAGGTGCTATGCTAGGTGCTAGTATAAAGGGCTTAGAACAATGCTTGACATGCAGGATATGCTCACTAAGTATGGCTATTGTTATTAATAGAAGCCATCTTTGTGTCCCTAGTTCCTAGCACACTAGTTTGTGTGTGTGTTTGTATGTGTGTATGTCTCTCTATATCTATGTCCATGTCCATATCCATCTCTTTCTATCATCAAGCTTTTTGGAAGGAAGAAGAGAAAGAAAAGAGAATATGAAAACTAGTAGAGATTTAAGGTGCTCCTTTGTTAATTCGTAATACACACGTGAATGTATGGACACACACACAAACATATGCAAATCTGATGTGAACTTAGAGACGGTCAGATAGGTTGTGATCAGTCCTTTGGAATGAAGTCTGAAAATATATCTCCAAAATCAGAGTGTAAGAATTAGAAGGGACAGCTCCTTTGCCTTAGTCTGGCAGGCTTTTTGATAGATAAGGATAAGAAGGTCCTGGGAGACAATGGTAACTTGCTCAAGTCCCCTATCAAAGATAAACAAAACCAGACACTAGTTAAAGTGGTAAGGACAGATATTGATCAGTAATAACTACTGTAATAGGCAGGAGTCCAGCATGAAATTAACCCGACCTCCATTTGTTCAGAGGTGAAAGGGAATTTTAAAGGGAGAAAGAGGGAGAAGGGCGGAAGCCGAGGGGGTGCTCAGTAGAGTCAGGGAAGTGAAAAATTACAATGGGTTAATCAGTGTAAATGTGATTAAGTCAGCTGTGCCTGGTAGCTGGCAATTATCAAAGTTGGGATTCCATCCTCTCACAGAGACTGGGAGACAGACGCCCTATCCTCAGGTTTTGGTTGAAACAAACAAATTTTTTGGGAGACTTGAGTTTTCCCAGACACACTTTGAGGGGGTCAGGGTCATCTTGGGAATGTGGCCTTGAGCTGTTAGAAGCTAGGTTGGTGTTGTCCAAGTTTTTATAGAACAAGGTTGAGGCCTAGTGGAGAAAGGGGCTCAGAGGAGCTTAGTTAGAGTTTGGTCAAGAAGCAATTCCTTGTCAGCCCTCAGCAAATTTTCTAATAGTGAGATTTCTGCCTGTGCTTTAGAGAGATTCTCATAATGCTAACAGTACAAGAAACCATCTTAAAAGCTTTTACCTCAAGAAAAAGGCTTATTTCTCCTTTGGTAAGTGGTGGACCCAGCTTCACAGCTGTAGAGCTCCTCTCCAGTTTGCAAGTTGAAGGATATGTCTTTGCACACAGGATAACTGACCACTTGAATTCCAACTGAGTACTGTGAATTTAGTCAGTGAAACCCATTGTGTCTTTAAATAACATCATCATACTTGATAGGTACACTCCACTCTTGTTATTGTTTCTACTCCGACAATTATTGCCTGTGTCCTGTTAAAGTGCACTGTGGTCTCTTTTGAAACAATGAGACCATCCATCTCTCATAAATATCACACTCTTCTATTATTATCACACATTCAGCATCTGAAACAGGATCAAGAAACATATACTGAAGGATCAGACTTGCTTGCTATTGTATTTAATCTCCAAGTTATTTAAGCCTAAAATAATTGCAGTTCCCTTAATAACCTATTGTAGGTCTATCTTTATGAAGACTTTAACTCTTTCGGGGTTATTTAATCTGTTTAAGTATTCACTCATCATTAGTTCTTGAATATAACGACTCTGTAAATTTATCATCCACTAAATGAAACTCAGCTTCTATTTATTTTCCCAAATGAAACTTTATCAGGTTCAAAGTGGTGACCCTTTTAGTGCACAGAGTTTCTTTTTCCTTTTTCCAAAAGATGGTCTATCCTCAGATCTATTGAAAGTTGTTTCCTTTGCCCGTAGTGGGTCCCCATCCACATTCTTCTGAGCCTAATTGGAGCCACAAAGCAGAAGGCAGCATTCTCACAGAGTTGAGATCACTCTCTTAGATGTGCCTTCATTATTTCTATTTAAGCCACTTTGTTTTCATTCTTAGGAAATGCTTTGAAAAGTTTAAAACTCACTCACCCCTATAATTTTGGCTCATTTTATGAGAGTGCTGAAGAAGATGCGTGAAGGTGAATGCACTTTCTTTCTTTGTTTCTTTTCTTCTTTTAAACATTTATTCTGCCTCTACTGTCATTTGCACAATGTTCACACACAGGGTGATATGAGCAGTTTAAGTAAGCCTTTTTCCAGTCTATCCCTGCATTTTGTTATTTTCTTCTTTTTCAGTTTTATATCCTTACCACTCTTTTGCCTTTCTTTTTCTTCGCCTTGATTCCAGTAAAATGTAAATGTCATCACCCTGTACCTGTATTTTTCTCAGTGTTGCCATGACTTCTAAGCCAGCTGGCAGGTTTCTAATCCATGAATGGTCTGTTGGCTGAACATCTGGGGAAAGGAATAGAAGGTTAGACAATTATACTTATAAATAGCCTCTTTCTGTTTAGATTTCTGTAAAACCTGATTTAAAACTTTATCAGTTGTTTTTGTACCAAAACAGCAACTCTTGTGTTTAACTCAGAAGTAATGTTATTACCATTAATTTTATTTGTAAGACAATAATTTGATGAATCTAATGTATTTGTAGTGGGGATATGTACCATATGTGCTATAGTAAGCAGAGTGTCCATTAAAAGTATGAAGGGCATTTGGCTTTGTCTTTCTAAGAAAAAGCTGACATCAGCCATTTAGGATCTGAACCTGATAGTCATTAATATTACTGTAAAAACTGCTGAACCCAATTTTGCGATGGAAAAATAAAAATTAGATGTGAGACATTGGAAAGAGTCCCTTTAGAGAATCCCATGGAGAGACACTGATGAGGATAGAGTGGTCATTCTATTAAGGACAACAACATGCAATCTATGTAACTTTGTTTTAAAATATGTTCTAGAAAACTGCCTTCTGACTATTTATTGACCAGAACTGCTAAAGGAAATGGGTAATGGGTAAGTTTACACATTCTGTGCAAATTAGAATTGCAAAAGTTTAGCTTCAAACCACTAGGAGTTGAATTCTAGTTAACTGGTCAGGTGGAAAAAATCTCTTCTGGTCAAAGAATAGGCAGAAGAAATTGATGCTAGCAAAGCCTGGAGCAATTGTTGCCATAACATATGTCTTATTGATGCTCTGGGCCACAGAAAGGAATTGATGTAAGACAATGAGTACAGAAGAATATTCCCAGGGTCTTGTAAGGGATTAGCATAAAGCTGTCATAAGGAATATCGTCTCTTTAAAGCAATACTATCTAATGGGTTGTTATTGGCACCTACTATGCTAAGACATCGTGTTACATATCAATGCTACCCTGGATTTACTTATTATTTATAGTTTGCAGTGTATCTTCACATACTTTCTCTCATTGGAATCTTACACTAGCCTTGAAAACAGGGAAGGCAATTGCCATGTGACAGATGAAAAAAATGAAACTCATAGAGGTTATCTGACTTCCCATAGTCATATAGTGGATATGGACCAGTGCTTTTATTAAAATCTTAGGCTTTGAGGAGCTGGCCCCGTGGCCGAGTGGTTAAGTTCGCGCGCTCCGCTCCAGGCGGCCCAGTGTTTCGTCGGTTCGAATCCTGGGCGCCGACATGGCACTGCTCGTCAGCCCACGCTGAGGCAGCGTCCCACATGCCACAACTAGAGGAACCCACAACGAAGAATACACAACTATGTACCGGGGGGGCTTTGGGGAGAAAAAGGAAAAAATAAAAAAAATCTTTAAAAAAAAAAAAAATCTTAGGCTTTGATTCCTCATCCAGCTGGCTTTCCACCAGCATCCTTTTCTTAAAAAAGTAGCTACTGTGGAAAGACTTAAACTCAAGGACCAAAATATGAATAAAGAACTACATTTCATAATTATGAGGTTCCCAAATAAAGGCTATATTTCTTTGAATCAGAAGTTGGCAAACTATGGCCCATGGACCAAAGGTAGCCCACCACCTATTTTTGTAAATAAAGTTTTATTGGAACACAGCTATTCCCATTTGTTTATGAACAGAGTATGGCTGTTTGAGCTACAACAGCAGAGGTGAGTAGTTGCGATAGAGACCATATGGCCTGCAAAACCTAAAATAGCTACTGTCTGACACGTTACAGAAGAAATTTCTCAATCCCTGCTCCAAACCACTATCTAAATCGTGTATGATCCCTTCAAGCATATTATATGAGTTAATATTTACATTTAAGGAATGGGTCTTCAATTTTTATACCACCTGCTCATAGGAAAAATGTTTTCTGACTTAACTTACTGAAACTTTGAGACTCCAATTCTGGAAATGTTGTAAATACATGTGATTTACAGTCATAATGATACCAAGAAACTTCTGGTGACCAGCCTTCGAAACTCAAACTGATAAAATGTTGTCAAACCTCGCATGAGTAGAATTAATAGAACTGGAATCAAATGGGAGGAAAGTATCATTTACTGAATGACCATAAATTATGGGATAATCTTTCCTTATACATTTCCATCCTGAGTACTCTAAGGAAACAGAACCAATGACCACTGACCTGCCATTGTGTGGAACCACTGCTTAGTAAGCTGCCATTGGGAGATTTTATCTTCCTGTTCTGTCCAAATTGGGCAGTCTTACGGAAATTACAAACTAGAGTAGATTTTTAAGGTCACAGTTGATTATTACTAACACCAAAATTTTGCCATTTTTAAAGTGCTTATGCATTAGCATATTGACCATTTTAATGTGCACATGTAACTTTTTAAGTCCTGGAGGACAATGACTATTTCATATTTTTGTATTCTGTAGTGGCATCTGCTTAGAGACCAATAGTCTCGACAGTTTTCTGTGAACAGGCTTAGGTGGCCACATTAACTTAGAATCTTCTGATGAAAACATTCGATTCTTTGCTTGGTCGGTCAATCTCCATTGGCAGCTAACAGTTTCCCACTTGAAAGCAACAGATTTTTTTTTTTTTTTCAACTGAAAAAGAAACAGTGCACAAGCACTTTGGTCTTTGATTGATTTGGAACTATAGAAATGTTAGTTTACTCAAATTAGTCTGTGAATTTTTATGTTAGAGGATAGACCTTCTGCCCCAAAGACAGTCAGCAGAGCTGTAACAGCTAGGACCCCAATATGTGAGTTGGAACCTGGGAGGCAACTTGATGAGCAGGCAAAGTTGGCCCCCTGTGTTCTTTGCCTCCTTTTTCTATAACTGTTTTCTCTCTATCAATAGCTTTTCTGCTAACAGTACCTCCAACTGCCGAAAGCTTGTATGCTGCCTATGTCCCATCTTTACCAGTGAAAAATTGATCTGGAAATCTTAATAAAAACACCATATTAGTTAAATAATGAATTAATTTTCTAAGAGATGCTTGAACAAAACAATAAAGTTTAATACATTCCTTTTAAAATAAAACAAATGAGCATAACAAAAACAGAATATGAAGTGAATTATCAGGAATGTATTTTAGCTACTGTTAATTAGCCGGTGGTGGAAATATTTGGGGAATGAACATTTCTGGGTCTCTGTAAATCACATGACCACAGGGACTTCCTATGTATGAATTTCATTTTGATGAGAATCATTCCAAGACCGAGGTAGTGAATAGGAAGACATAAGGAAGAAAATGGAGTAGATTGGAATGGACTGGAACCTGGAATCTAGGTTATAACAATGGGTCTGAGTGGTAATTAAATTCACTCCCAGAAAAGTTAGATTTATCTGTACCTTAAAACTAGAGAACAATGCTGAATTTCAATGCCAAGAAATCCCATGGATAGTGCAGTTTCCAAGCAGTGTGCTTCATCACCCCCAGGTACCAGGTAGATTGTAAACTCTAAGTAAGTAGGCTGTGTTTTAGCATCCTGAAGTTCTATTCAGACCAGAGGAGATGGACATACAGCAAGTCACAAAATAAGAGGTCCACAGTCACTGAGATGGATCTGCCATAAGGGTGTGACATGGTGATGATCTCAGATCTAGAATTTTGCTCTACTTTAACTCATTCAGCTTGGGGTAGATAGATGAGGATTGGCAGGTGGTAGTTGGCAACCATAAAAGCAACTTCATGGGTGGGGATGAGGGACAAGAATATTTATGTCCATATTACCTTAAATGAGTGAAGGAGATGGTTCTTCAGAAAAGTGTAACAATAACACATGCACATTGGTGGAAAATTTTTTAAAATACAAATGATTATAAAAGCACTAATAATAAGCCATAAACTCATTATCAAGGGGAAATGGCTGTTTATATTATAACATATAACTTTCTATTACTTTCTGCCTTTCCATGTACTCAAGCAAATCTGTGTGAATTTGTGTGTCTATGTGTGCATCTTTTTTCATTTATTTTTCTCATCTCTTTAAAAAGGATGTTAAGATCTCCCAGCAATGAACACCATTGTGTTTTATATGACTTAGTGAGTGTGATCCTTCTGGATATGCTAGTGTAGTATAGGGTTCTTCTGATACAGTTCTAACTGGAATTAGACTTCATTATTGACAACTGTTGTTCATTATACAGTGGGAACGTTCTGATGCAGGAAGACCTCAAAGTTGATCCAGTTACTTTTGCCCCACATCAAATCATCCAAAAGCTTCGTAGCATAAAAGAACCCTTTATTAGGTTCATGAAATCCATGGGTCTGGAATTTAGGCAAGGCCCAGAGGGGATAGCTTGTCTCTGCTCCATGATTTCTGAGGCCTCAACTGGGGAAACACGAACTTTTGGGGTGTTTTGACAGCTGTAACTTGGAATCTTCTATAGGCATCTTGACTCTCCTGTCTGGCACCTGTGCATTGATCACCAGGGAAGGCCTGACTCAGCAGAGGCTGTGATCAGAGCACCTGCACGTGGCTTTTTCATGTGACCTGAGCTTCCTCACAGCATGGCAGCTTTAGGGTTGGACTTTAACACAGAGACTCAGAGTTCCAAAAGTTAACGTCCCTGCAAACAAGGCACAAGTTGCATTGTCTTGTATGACCTCACCTCAGAAGTCACATAGCATCACTTTTGCTAAACTTTACTGATTGAACAAGTCATGAGGCAGCCAGAATCAAGGAGGAAGGGACATAGGCTCCATATTTTAATGCGAGGGGTGTCTAAGATTTTGCCATCTGGCCTACAATCTCCAACTCCTCAAATCTTAGTCCAAACAGTGGGAAAGCAAATCAAGGCTCCTAGGTTAACTACAATTCAAAGAAAATCTCCCAAGCTGCTTTTTTCCATTTTTGTGATTTTTAAAATTTCTAGGCAAAAATTGTCTTACACAATTTACACATTATAGTAAGAAATAAAGGAGACAGAATATTTTCCCTAATGTTGTGGCCAACAGGAACTAAAACTTTAGAGAGTAGATTATGACCTAGAATGGGTGGGAAAAGGAAACTTTTTGCTGACTCACTTGATAGCTAGAAAAATGCTGCTTACAAAAAAGCTGAAGTATGCCAGAAAGGGAGACAGAGGCTGTAGCTAGAGTGAAGGTTGGCAGGTTCTCAAGGTTAGGGGACCACAAGAATATGAAGTAGAGTAGTCTCCTGGGATCAATACTCATATTTGCACATATCACTGGGTCCCTACCTGAAATGACCCAAAACAAAACTGTAACTTGCTTTCTTATCAGTTATTATTTAAATGACAAATCCAGATTGCTTGGCCTTGACTCTTACAGTTTCTAGTAGCCAAGGTAACATTTTTTTGTTTGTTTTCCAGAATAGCATACCACTCTGAAGCATAAATCTGCAATTAATCCTCCAAAACAACCTGTGATGATGTACTATTTGGCATTATCAACTTCTGTTTTCCTGCAGATGCCAAATATATGGAGCTCTTAAAATGCCCCAGGCATTCAAAATGCCACTTTAGAATATTTTCTTCCTCACTGGGTTTTTTTTCCCCATCATCTTTGTAAAGTGGGGAGAAGGAGATGAAGAAAGATAAACAATTCTGACAGCCAGAGGGTATAATAGAAACCCATTTAATTTTTAAAATATCTTGTAGTCAGGCTCATGTTAGTGATAGGTTTTTGTACATAATGGGTTCATGGCAATTTTCAGAGGACAAGTCTCTGATGTCACGTATCTGAGGCCAGTGAAACTACTTGCTATACTACAGGCAATTGATGACAAAATTTACCCAGAGGAGGCCCTCCAGTGGAGTTCAGTGTCTGGGTTCCTAACTGGCAGAGAGTTGTCCATAACTGGCCAACTCTAGTATTTGTAAAGAAAAGCCAATTATTGCAGATTAGAACTTTCCTTGAGACTGGAGTCAATTAATGCTTACTGAGCACTGTTGGAGGGAACAGAGCTGGAGCAATTTCACCAGCAGGAATTATTTGAGTTTCTGGCTTAGTAGAAGTGGAGGTTCTTTTGGGCATAAATATTCTTAAGACAATTGAGAGTCACCTTTAGTGGGGACAATTAAAAGAGCAAAAAAAAAATTAATCACAACTGAACAAATAGCACACTCTAACATCAAGGGTGAAGGAGAAGGAAGGATGTGACTGATTAATTATCATTCTGATGGATGCTCCTGTTGCATCACGGGAAATGTCAGGGCTGCATGACCACTAGGAAGGTTGGTCTTTAAACAGTAAGTGTGGAAGATGAAAGAAAATAGATATGAACGCATTTGTATGCATGGTGCACACATATGCACACACATGAACCCAATCATACTCATTTGGTCTAGTCCAATTTGTCAATAGCCAATTTTTATCTCCCTGGATTAGGTTACCACAGTCTTATTGTTTGGAGACCTCTCTGGATTCTTGCAAGAACATCCTGGGAACACAAATATCAGGCCCAGCAAATATTTGCCATCTTAATTTCCAAAAGTCAAGAATGGAGAAAAAGCCAGCAATTTCATCGTGGTTCTGTGGGATTTGAGGTTGAGAACAAGACGCCATCTCTCTAGGTTTCTCTTCACCTCTTCCCATGATAAGCATCTGCCATGTGTCAAGGCATGTGTTGGGTAATTTAACATGCATTATCTCATTGAATCCACTCCACGCCTATTACAGAGAAAACCAAGGCTCAGATGTAGCAAATCCTTAAGGTCACATAGCTGGCATAGCAAAGCTGGATCTGGGTCCAAGGATTTCTAACTCTAAATCCAGTGCTCCTCAAAGCAGTATGTCTGCCCAGGATCACCTTCCTGACTTCCTTCAGTCCATTGGAATCTTACGGATGTGCTTAAATGTTACCTCCTCCGAGAGGCTCTCTTGGTCTCATCTGCCCACGTTGATTTTCGCCTCCTACATTCATGTGGATTTGGGTACAGTGCATCTTGCATTATATTACCTGCTTAATTTTTGTTTTTAACTTTTGCGTTTTGAAGAAAACTAAAAAATCCAGGAAACTTCAGAGAATAATGTGAAACACTCCAGTGTACCAACACTCAGAGTTGACAATTATTTACTTTGATAATACACTTTAAAAAAAAAAGGACCAGCTATAATAAAGCGGAAGACCCCTTCATGTCCAGACTCTAGTCCTACGCCACTCTCCATTCCCAGAGGCATTCATTACCGTGAATTTGCCATATATTCTCTAGTTGATGCATTTATAGTTTTATTTCATATGTATCCACAAGTTACACATGGCATTGTGTGTGTTTATTAAAATTTACATACTGTATATTTTCTGTAATTTGCTTTTTTGACATTATCTTTTTGCGATATGCTCCTATTAGTATATAACTACATAGTTCATTCCTTTTAACTGATAGTACCGTATCATATGAATGTAAAATACTTTATTTATCCATTTCCCTAGTAATACTCTTTTAGCTGGTTTTGAATTTTTGCTTTTACAGAACATACTTGCATATGTTCTCTTATTCTAATGTGTGAGAACATTTCTTTAGTGTATATTCCTAAAAATGGAATTGCGGGATGGAGGATATGGCATTTTCTTTCTTACAAGATCCTGCCAAGTTGCCCTTTAGAGTAATTGTTCCAATTTATGCTCCTTCCAGCAGTACAATATGAGAGTGTTCATTTCCCCATGTGCTAGCCAGTACTTGGTATTGCCTAATGTCAGCTATCTTTTAATGAGGATATTTATTTCCACAGTCAGTTGTCAGTTTCTTAAGGGAGGCATGCTTTGTTTATGGGTTTTGGTGTCCTTAGGGTCCTACATGAGGCTAATCTACATTGCATTTGATATTTATGGATTAACCAATTGGCCTACTGTGTCCACTGTCAAAAGGTTCCCCGTGGTCTGTTGAAGTATACAGGCAACATCCATATCTCTCTGAGAGGAATTGCTCATATTGCCTCAGAATATTTTAAATGAGGCAATGTAAAAAAACCCACAGAATAGGATGGGAATTATTTGCTTTGGAGCTTGATAACACATAGGCTATTACAACCAAATTAAGAACAATTTAATCCTCATAACAAATTAGGAAAAAATAAAATCTTTAAAAAAAAATTTCTCCTTCACTCCTATATCTCCATCCAGCTCTTTCATGTCTCTCACTTTCGCTCACCATCAAACTTTCCTAAATCATTTCCTCCTTCTCCGTGTACTCCATTCTGGCTGTTATTTCCATCACTCTACTGAATCATCTCTTACAGGAGGCTTATATTGCTCAACCCTATGGATACCACTGCACCCTCATCTTACCTAAGCTCCACAGTATCCTAATTATTGACTCCTCTCTTATAGAAACCTTGGCTTCACTTGGCTCCTGGCTACTCCTTTACAGTCTCATTTTCTTCTAACCAGCCAAATGTTGAAGTTTCATAAGACTCAGTCTAGGCTCTCTTTTCATTTCACTTTATAGCGTTGTTCCTAGATTAACTATCCAGGCTTGTGATTTTAAATAGCAAAATGTAGAGCTCCAGCCAAGATTTCTCTGAAATGTAGACCTGTGCGTATGTGATCAACTAGTTAAACACTCGGATATCTTAAAGGCACCTCAGATACAACATCCTTAAATGAATCTCCTCCCCTCTATGCCTGTTCTACTGTCTTTGCTCCTTCTATCAGTGATGTCATCACTAGTAATTTGGGATAACAAGGCAATAAGCTATGAGTTATACTTCCCTCCTCTTTCTTCCCAGACTCTTACCATATCCACTCTTTTCTGTTGATTTCACCTCCTTTGTATTGCTCATATCTGCCCACCTCACTCCATCTCCCCCACCCTCAGCCTTGTCGATCTTTTTCACCAACCATCACAAAAGCCTACCAACTTGTAGTACGTGCTAATTTCTTTCCTTGGAATTATATTAGTTTCCTATTGCTGCTGCAATAAATTACCACAAACTTAATGACTACAAATAACACAAATTTATTCTCTTACTATTTTGGACTTCAGTAGTCCTAAAATAAAAATGTTGGCAGAGATGCATTCCTTCTGGAGGCTCTGAGAGAGAATTCATTTCCTGGCCTTTTCCAGCTTCTAGAGGCCACCTGCATTCTTTGGCTCTAGTCCCTTTCCTGCCAATCTCTGCTTTCCTCATCACATCTCCTTCTCTAACCCTGACCACCTTATCTCCCTCTTATAAGGTCCCTTGTGATTACATTGGGTTCAATTGGATAATCCAAGATACTCTCCCATCTCAAGATCCTTGACATAATCACATCTGCAAAGTCCGTTTTGTCATGTAAGGCAACATATGTACAGGTACCAAGGATTAGGACATGGACATCTTTGGAGGACCATTATTCTATCTACCACAGGAATGTTCCTCCCTCCCCTTTCCTCCTCCCTCAATTTGTTAACTCCCACTGAGCCTTCAGATCTTAGCTTAGGTGTCACATTCTAAACTCCTCTTCTTCGGGGTCAAGTTTATCTATTAGAACTATCCATACCCTTATCTTGTTTTGTATTCGCTTGATCAACACCCATTGACCCCACTGGTTATGAGACTTTATTAAACCAGGAACCATGTTGATTTTGCTCACTGATTTGTCTCCATGTCCAGCAGAGTGCCTGGTACATTGGAGGCACAAAAATGTCTTGAGTGATTGAATGATCAGATAGGTAACAATGGGTCCTGGGTCAGGTTCCCTGGAAAATAGACCATGAGATAAAATAGAATGCATGAAGTTTGCTAGTGTGTGATTTGGATCAATACTTGTGGGAGAATGAAAGAACAAGACTGGCCATTATGCAGCAGCAACAAAGGCCTCTCCTAATTACATGGGACCACTGAAGCAGGGATGGCATTTCAGAGGTATCTTTATGCAAAAGACTGGGGTTAGGCCTTTGTATCTCCTGGATAAACTAGTCATTTGATGTGCGCTGCCTCAGTGGGAAGGATATAACTTTGAGTGAGGCAGGGAAGGACTTGGGTGAAGCAACTCTCTTTGGCCAAAGGCAATTTGTGGAGAGGCACTCAACTGTACCAGCAGCAGTCAAAACTCACAGTGGCTGGGGAGTCAGTGCCTCAGTCTTGCCTGGAGGTCCAGACAACATACCACCATGTCCACTCTGCAAAAAGCCCTTTGTCTTTGGGGTACACAGAGTTCCATCACATGTGCTGCAAGTAGGAGACAGGTCTTCAATTTTCTTACCTTTCAGAAGATGTTACACTGTGGTTTTACAATCCGTAATTTGTTCTATAATTTGGATATAATTTGTTATAAAACACAAATTTTTTTCTTTTGATTTGAGATAAATACTTAAACTTACAGAAAAAATATCCTCTTTGTGAAAGTTGAAATAACTGAACTGTGTTTCAAAAAATAAAAAGAATCTCTTATTTGCTCAGAAAGTAATACAGAAATAACAGAACATTTCTTCTATATTAGGGTTTTCAGATTTCAGTTTTTTTCTCAAGTTCACATGAAATTCCCTTATTAAAATCAATGATAAATGACATTATTTCAACTACGGTAGCATTGATAATTACAAAATAGGTTGTTATTTATTTCTGAAAATTTAGCTCATCATAAATTGAAATTTTGTTCTTTTTTGCACATTTTTAATTCCTATTTTTATTTACTTGACTATAGAAAATAGTATTCTTTCAGGAAAATTATTTTGAAGTCTGACCAAAATACTCAATGATATTAAAAATGACATTAAACGTATCTCTGGTGAAAATGATAAAGAGTGAAACTTGTAAAAAGCGGAGAGCTTCCTTTAAGAATAATTAGTTCAGCAGATAAATTAGAGAACAGATGCAGGAATTAAGTATTTCTTTTTTTCCCCAAGAGAGAGAAGAGAATTGGGGAAAATAATAAGATGTATTGCTTGATCCCAAATTAGGATCTACAGAAGGACATAAAACCAGGGTAGATAAAAGATATCCTGAGGCCATAGAATAGAAGGAACTATGGAAAGCCTTTGTAGATATAACCATTGAAACATTTCTTGAGAAATGGTAGATTTAGAAGTAAAGGCGCCTATAAAAGAAAAGGTTATTACACCAATCAGTGAACTGCTAAACAAGAACATCTGGAAGTTTAGGATCTAATTAGGAAGGACAGCGTAATGTGAAAAAGCTCTTGAATGTGGAACAGTGGCAAATGGGAGAGAAATGGGTAATTACGTAGAGGAAGAATTGATTGAAAATCAATTATTTTCAAATGTAAAAGTTACCCATCCCAAGAAGCTGAGTTTGGTTAAACAAACATTTATTGAGTGTCTATTACCGTGTTTTGGTTATTCTGCCAGACAGATTGATACAAGACTCAGGCAAAACCAGTCAATTAGATTCAATTCTAGTAATTTGCTTGAAATCAAAGATGAAGGACAAGCATTTGCATACTACTGAGACTCCAGTCTTAATCCGAATATCATGGGAAACATGACCACGTTTTGTACTGTAAACTTACAAAACAGAAAATGTTAAATTATTCATGAACATTTGTAAATAAAACATAAACTTTGAATTTGTTTTTGCTTACTAAACACTTATTAAAATATATAGAAAATCATAACCACTAAATAGTAGATAAAATTTACCATTTCAATTCACTTGAAACTTTATACGTTTTAATTTTTTCTGTTATAAAAGTGTCTGAATAAACATCCTTGTACCTAGATGTTTTTCTCGAATTATGATATTTTCTTAGGGTGCATTTTAACAAATATAACTAGTGGCTCAAAGGATAGGACATTTTTAGGCATTTAATAAATATTACTAAATTGCTTTCCAAAAGACTCTGCAAATAACATATTAGCTTCCAGGAAACTGTAAAAAGAGTCTTGTATTTTCCTTCCAGCCGTAACGTGTAATACGGGGTGTGTTGGTGTAAATCTAGTTAATTTGAGAGATGAAAATGATATCTCATTTAAAACTGCATTAATTTGACTATTGAGTTGAAAATGTTTGCATAGTTTATTAGATACTAATACTCTTTTCTTTTTGAATTGTTTGTTTTTCTCCATTACTTAATTATGAACTGGGACAAAATGTTTTTCTTATTTATTTGCATGACTTTAAATAGTAAAGACCTTTCCAATATGTCTGTGGTATAGATAAAAATATTTTTCTAAAATATGGGATTGTACTCATTTCATCACACATAAAGAATTAGATTGTGCTTATCATATTGTCCCACAAACATGAAACTGGATCGAAAGTGAAAGACTTGTTGAACTTCATTTATTTCTGTAAAACAAATGAATTCAGGTGCTAAAACTTTAAAGTTTAAAATAAATTATGGCACCCACGAAGAGATTTTTAATCCTCACTATTATTTTTAGATTGTATTTTTAGATGTATTGAATCCTTGTTTTTTAGAGCTGAGGAAATTAGTACCTAACTCTTTCTTGCTGCTTCTCTTCCTCTGTCGACTATATGATTTCTGCTACTTACATTATTATTTCATATCATGAAGGTTCAAAGCACATTCTATTCTGTAACTATAATTTCTAGTTGTTTAGTCTTAATTGCATACTTAAGTGAATTCACTTTTGTCCAAATTCTTTTTTATTTCATCATGATTTCTTCACCTTTGGTTATTTATTCTTGTTGACTTGGATTTTCACCTTCAAGGAATTTTTCAAAAAGGATTCATAAATGCTGTATTCTCTGAACTGCTGCACGTTTGAGATAGTCTGACTTCCTTTTAGAGTGAAAGGCCAAGTTAGGTGAGTATAAGATTCTTGTGTCTCATTTTCTTTCCCTCTGACCTTTTAGAATATGACTTCATAGTTTTATGACATTGGGTGATGCGTTGGATGTCTTGCCCACCATTTTCTTTTCTTTTTTTTTTGATAAAATGTGGTTTATTCATACAATAGAATATTATTTCGCAATAAAAAATGGATGAATTACTGATGCATACTATAATATGGGTGAAGTTTCAAAACATTATGCTAAGTGAAGGGAAATCATCTCAAAAGGCCACATATTGTATGATTCTGTAAAAATAAATGGAATGGAGGGGCTGCGCCACTGGCATAGTGGTTAAGTTTGTGCTCTGCTTTGGTGGCCAGAGTTCGGGGTTTGGATACTGGGTGCAGACCTAGAGCCACTGTCAAGCCATGCTGTGGCAGCATCCCACTTAAAATAGAGCAAGATTGGCACAGACGTTAGCTCAGCAACAATCTTCCTCAAGCAAAAAAGAGGAAGATTGGGAAGAGATGTTAGCTCAGGGCCAATCTTCTCCTCTCTCTCTCTCTCTCTCTCTCTCTCTCTCTCTCACACACACACACACACACACACACACACACACACACACACAAAAGAAATGGAATGGAATGGAAAGGGATATTGCTTGCAAGAGAGAAGAGATGTGGAAATATGGAGCAGAAACTGGATTTTTTTTTTCTTTTGTAAATTGGGAGACATTTCTTCTTCCCCTTCCTCCTCCTCCCCCTCTTCCTCTTCTTCTTCTTCCTCTTCCTTTTCTTCATCTCCTCTCCCTCCTCCTCCTCCCCACCCCTCCTCCTTCTCCTGTATATTCAAATGCTTTGGCTTCTTGGATAGAACTTACCTTTGCAACAGATTTCACGTACTTGTGCCTGGTTATACCCTTCCTAAATCTTCAGGCAGAAATCTTTTTTTCTCTCTTAAGCTTTATTGAGGTATAGTTGACAAATAAAACTGTATATATTTAAAGTGTACAATGTACTGATTTGATATATGTGTACGTTGTGCAGTGATTTCCACAGTTGAGTTAATTAACACATTCATCACCTCACATAGTTACCTTCTATGTGTGTGTGTGGTGAGAACACTTAAGGCCTACTCTCTTAGCCAGTTTCAAGTATACAATACAGTATTATTAACTATAGTCACCATTCTGTACATTAGATCCTCTGAACTTATTTATCTTATACCTTGATCAGCTTCTCCTATTTCCTACACCTCCCAGCCCCTGGAAACCACCACTCCACTCTCCATTTCTATGAGTTCAATTTTTTTAGATGATTTGCTTTCTCTGCTTGAATTCCTACATGATTCTTTCACCATCAAGTTTAACAGTTTCAACAAGTGCGCCTTGTTGTTGATTATTCTGTTAATTTTATCCTATGACACCATGAATGCTTTCATCAGATGATTAAATGTCTACTGAATTTCAAGGATTGTTTCTTTTATATACCGTTACATGTATTTTCTTTTCTGTTTGTCCTGTTTCTTTTAGGAACATCATTATTTGTATTTTTTTAATCTTTTATCTTCTTTGTAACTATTCAATTTCCTTGATTTTTTTATCATATTTTGTGTGATTTTCTCAGTCTTGAAATCTAAGATAAATCTTCATTGTGTTTTCTGATTTTTTTCTTTCCTTCATGTTGCGATTTCTGACAGGACTCTCATTTATGTAATGGGTTGAATTTTCTCTTTTTTTCTTTTTCTTTCATCTTTTTCAATTTATTTTGTATCTCTTTCTGATCTATTGTTTCCTAGATAATAAGTTGCCTTATATATTTTTCAGACTATGGAGATTAATTTATTTGAATTGTTGCTCTGTTTCCTAGGAGGTATTTCCACTTCTACTATATTAGCCAGTTACCTTTATATTATTATTTATGTGCATTGGTTCCCTTTCTCTCTCTCTTTCTCCTGTCTTTTCATCATGCTCTCAGTCTCTCTGGTGTGTGAGAAGGTAGTAAAGTTATTAGTATATACAAGTGTAAGCCATACATAATTTTCTGGTTATCACTAATGTTTGATGGGGAAAAGTCTAGTCATGCAAGCTTTGTGCTGATGAGTACTACAGACAAGAATGAGGGCAATTTTCTGCTTCACTAGGCCTTTATTCTTCCTCTACAAAGCATATTATGTGTCTAGAGGTCATGTCTTCTGGTAGTTAGACATTTCAAAGGTCAGTGTGGTTCTCAGGGAGTCTTCTTAAGTCAGGCTCTTCATGTTGTGATCTCAGGTTAGCTGCCATCCTCCTCACCTCACCCCTGGCCGTGTTATTTAACTATGAGGTCAGGTCATTGAAAATGAGAGTGTGATTGTGCCTCTCTTTCTTCACCTCTGCCTCTCCCTCACTTTTGTGTTTTAAAGCTGGGTCTCTCTATGATACTCCTACTTCTCTAGACTGCCCTGTACATTCTCGAAATCAAAGTTTTCTTAAATGGCCCTTCAGGACTAAGACACTTACGTTCACAAAGATGTTTATTCTTCCTGAGGTATAAGAAAGCTTGTGTTAGCTTTTGGCATCATGCTTCATCGTGATTGAAATTTTACTGTAATTGGGATGTAATCTATAAATCTTCGAGCTTATGAGAGCTATTTTGCATCATTTAACATGGAAATTTCTTCTCTATTTTTTCTGTCGTGTTAATGCTTTTAGAGGAAAAGAATAAAAATATCATTGCTCATAATTGCACGGGCTTTAACTAAAAGTTCTCAACCCTTTTCTTAATTAACCTAACTAATATGGCAGAATTATTTTTTATAATTTAAAAATAATAAAAATGATTTTAAAATCAAGAAAAAATTTCCTTGCTTTAATCACTATTCATGACTTGAGGCTTTGCCATGGGATAAATCATTGCTCCAGTTTATTGAGATTTAGACAAAAATTTATTATTATAGCTTGAATGTGGAAAATGAACAGAATTAAATTCTAAAGATTTACTGAACCTTGTGAGAAGGTCCCAAAGCTCATTGGCAATGTTACAGAGAATTATTTTTGAATGAAGACTCGAAGGACATTGTATAAATGTTTGCGTAAAAGGGTAGGAAAGATAATGAATTAAGATTTCTCTTTATTAAAACAAAATAGCAATGAACAGTTGTGATAAGATCTAAAATATTGTCACCTCATGGATCACTGTTTGGGAAATTATTTTCTGATAAAAATGTGGCTACAAATATAATAAAGAACTGTCAGTGAAAACACTTGTCTTTCGCCAACTTGGTTGTAGTAGATATTAAATCATTCCCATTCCAGTGCAAATTATGTCTTGCAAAATTTGAATAGATTTATTTTTACTTCATGCAGTTCTGAACATCGTTGCTGTTTTTATTTTAATGTTATTTCTTACAATTCTGATCTAGATGGAGAATAGCATAAATATCTTCTTTTGATCTCAATATTTAGGATATATTTGGGAGCCAAATTGGTTAAAAATATATTAGTGACTTTTTCTCCAAAAGGCAGTTTATTGACATAAAATAAACCAAAGAGTGGCCTGTCAGGCGATGCCACTCCTCTTTCTGTCCATTAAGATGAATTTTCCAAGGAGAGAACAAGGGAGCTAAGAGAGTTAGTATTAGCAGGAAGAGCATGAAAGAGATGTAATTTGAGGGTTATCAGAAGGAAAAGCATTCTCCTTCCTGCCCTGAGAGAGTAGAAAGTATGAACGTCAGAAAATGAGCATCTCTACTTTTCTTGTACTGCTGCCTGAGTGTTTCCTGGTGTGAGATCGTAAAGGTTTGGAGAGGCAGCACGTGCTCTATCCCTCTCGGCCTCTGTTTTTCAAAGAAACAAGTAATTTAACTTTTCAGGAAAAAATACGTCAAAACATGAGAAAAGGAAAGCAGTTTGATTTTGAGGAAAATGAGTTAGATGCATTCTTTGCACTTCAATGTATTCTGCAAAATGAAGTTACAGCTGTTTCTAAACAGTCTCTCAAACTGTGAAGCAGTTCAAGGTCAGAAGAATGAAAATAGCAATCAAATAGGTGATAGACACATCTAGAAATTGAACTTTCAGAGGACTCTAAACAAAGTCAAAGGATGGCTACATAAAATGATAACCTCATACTGTTCATATAAGCTGCATTTTGTGATGTTTTGAAGCATAGCACTTTTTTTGGGCAACTGAAAACTATGGAGTATTACGTAAGTGACCTATATATGGATGACAAGTTTTCATGAATGCAATATTATATGGTCAATATGATATGGTCAACACAAACATTGAAATAAATTTAAGTTCATCTTTTTTTTTCTTAATTCTGAAGGTACTTTAAAACTTTGCATTGCCTCAATTACAGATTAATATTTTACTACATTTATGAGAGTAAATCAAGATTCCTATCTTCCAGAGTGTTAATTAAATGAAACTTTTAATGTGTATGCATATAGAATTATATATTGCCTCTAGCATTAAAAAATGTGTAAAGCATTTAATTTAATAGCATCATTTTACAGATGTAGAAACTGAGATCCAAATATGATAATACTTTCTCATTCTCCTACCAGCTGGACCTATATGTTACTCATTATGTCATGTTGTTTTTCACGACAATCCCTCTATGTGGGAAGGATATTGGAGATACTTGGTTAGGTATCCTGGATGCTATGCTAAGTAAAGAACGAAGGATAACAAGACTTTACTAAATCAGTTAATGGACATGAAAGAATTTTAGGAACTGTGTATACCTCTACAAATATGAGTATGTAATTCCAAAGTTCAGGCTGTTTGTCATTGACATTCCTTCTCTCAGTGCCACTAGCTTGACCTCACACTCTCCAAGGGATTCTCCCCCAAGCCTCACGGTGTCAAAATTTTCTTCTCTACATGACAGTACAAGTAATGACCTGTAAGTTAGCATGTATTTTGCTGTATGTAACTAAAAAACTTACCACCAAAAGTTTAAATAATGTTTTTTATTATCTCACATAGCAAGATGGTGCCTATTAAACATCAAAATGAAAATATCAAGTTAGGCAGCTGAACTTTTGAGTCTGGAGTTCTGAGAAGAAGCCAGGACTGGAGGTATGGGATGGGATGAGATAGGATTACTTAGAAGGAGTGGTGAGAGAATAAAAGCAAGGACAAGCAGTGAGCCCTGGCCACCAGTGTTTAGAGATCAAGAAGAAAGGAGAGAACTAAGTGGGAGAGTAAAGTGTGAACTAGAGAAACTAAGAAAATAATATCCTAGAAAGGATCTCAAGAAAGGAGTGATCTACTGTGTCAATAGGTGCTAGGATGTCAAGAAAACGGTTAGCTTATAATATCTCTTTCATATTTTAAAATCCCTTAAAGTTAATGGATAGTTTTAAATATTGGAAATTTTAATCACTCTAGGTGTTGACTAAGGGAAAATTGCGGGATAGGAATGAATTTTGTATCCTTCAGAGCTTGTCCCTAAAAGACTACCTATTCAAAACAATAAAATAAAAGTGGAATCTTCCAATAAATGTGTCAAGTAGAATATTTTCTCACTCAGTGATATGTCGGAAAATGCAATGAGAGATTATTGCCCTAAATCAGGAAAATGACCTGAAGAGATAGATCTGGAGAGAGAAAAGGGAACAAAGGTGAGAAAATAAACTTTTTCTCTGGAACTTTCTAGATGCAAATCATGTAGGCTGCTACATAGTAAAGGCTTAATGTTATAAGTGTAAGCTATATCTTATTAAAGTAGCAATGTTTTGGTACATCCTCCCAGGCCCAAGGACTCAAAGATCACTAGATTATTGAAAACTCCTCTAACTCTGGATCTGTTATCATAATCCCAGTGGAACAGAAGAGAAACCTACATGTACTAACCATGTGCTAATGGCCAATCACTGTGTACTTTCACCTGCATTATCTCTTTTAATACTAAAATGGCTTTGTGAAGCAAGTATTACCAAACCCTTTTAGAAGTAAACAAATTTGCATTTCAAAGAGGTTAAGCAGCTTGTCCAGGGTCACACAACCAGTAAGTACTGAGGTCAGGGTTTGAACAAACATCTGCCTGATTCTTACACTTCTCTTAACTGAAGGACCTGTCTGCCTCCATGGAGAAGGAAAGTCTAGAATCTTTATTTGATCTTCTCAGGCTGCTTTCACACATTTATGGATGTGTGTGTGTGTTTCCTGATCAGTTTTAGTTTTTATTGGAAAGTCCAGATTGTTAGGGAAACCATCTCATCCTGCAACTTGATGACTATGATTTTTTAAAAAATCCTTATGAGTGTGTGTTTCTTAAGATTTTTGTCAGCCTCATCAGATCTGAATGAAATGATCAGCAAATACAATATAAATTTGAAGTCACCTTTTATTGCTTTGGCTGTCATCATTGTGTATATCATAGTTGAGTGATAAGAGCTGGAGCAAGAGTGAATGCCAGCAAGAGAGAGAGGGAGAGGCAGAAGGAAGTGGGTTGTGTGTGATGAAGAAAGAGGACACATCAGTTTTCTCACTGATCAGATCAATGCTTCATGAAGAATAATGGTTTCCATGTGAACAGGCGCTTATCACTTGCATCAGGAGGAAGACTGGCTTCCCTCTGGGTGATGGAAATGGTAAATAATCTTAGACAGGGTAGGCTGTTTATGACACACTGGTGCATTCACAAGGTGCTTGATCAACTGTCCTAGAACAACATCATTGGAGCAGCCATCCATTGTGGTCTTCAAAAGTTTTTGACACAGGAGGGCATTCTGTTGGCAAAGTCATGAGTGATGTAATTGGTATCACAGTTTAACATTCAGAATCAGACTGGGGGTCTTCTGGTGAATGTGCTCCTTTTTTTGCTTCTCCTCAGGCCCTCAGGTAAATATTAGAAATTATATTATCATAGAATATCATAGAATGGAAAGTTCTAACCGCTTTAGGGACCCAGATGTGGACTTCAGATGGAAGTCTGTAGTTCCACAAATTATGGGCAAAATGTTTTCTCTGTGTGCACCTGTGCATTTTAACCGTGAGACTCTCTAGCTTTCAACGGATTCTCTAAAGGTTTTATGGCTGCTTTTGCCCCCACAAAAAAACAAACATAGGCAAGGACCACTGGAATTCTCAGAAATGCACACCATTGGGCCTTATTTTTCTTTTTGCTTATGGTTGTCACAGAGGAGGTACCAAGGATATATTTTTGTGAACACCATCCCTTAAAAGCGCCAGAAATCCCAGATGTTGTGTATGCAGTGCACTGTCCTAAGAGAGAAAACTGGTCCATGTTACACAACTAGTGTGGCACGTGTGAGTGGCCGAATCACACAGTAAGTGTTCCACACTCCTGACCAAATGACATTATTCTCTAAATTCATGAAGAATCCTAAGTCTGTTAGAAGTGGTCATGTGTAAATTCAACTTTGTTTATGCCCACAGATGAGACCTTCTGTCTTTGATAGACAGTAGATATGATTCTAAGCCACTGTCTTCAGTTAGACGCCTGCAAATCAATGTCTTGTCAGAATTCATCTGTTTTACACTGGGAGCTGGATTTGAAATTATTAGTATAAGTATCCACATATAGGCTAGATTCATCAAAACTGAAGAAATCAGAGACCAAAAAAACAGTTGGAGAAGTTTTCTTATCTTATTGATAACAGACCCTGAGATAGAGGGTCAAATATTGTTTATTATTGCTGTTATTTTATTTTACTTTTGAAGTTGCAGAGGAAAGGATCGAATATAAATCTCACTGGATGGAGTTAGATTTTGTCCAGGTTGGGAGAAAGGGTTGAGTTAGACTTTGGTACTCTCCAGTCTAATACTTCTTTGTATAATTTTGTTTTGACAGCTTTTTTTAGTTATCTTGGTGTTTAAGAACTTTAAAAAGCGACATTTAAAAAGATGAATGACAATAAATCACAAAAGCTTTAAAATCTTCATATCTTTTGAACAAGAAATAAATTAGATTTATGAAAATATAACCTAAGGAAGTGATTAAGAATTTAGTGAAAAGGATATTCTCTATTATAATATTCTGAATAATAAATAGTTAAAAAATCTTTTCAATCTCCAAAAAGTAAGGGATTATTTAATTGTGATACTATCAAATAATGGATGATTAAGCAGACATTAAAGATATAAACATAGAACTACATTTATAACACAGACAGATGTTTTTGCAATGTGGCAAAAAAATAAAAAACAGATTATGATACTATAATATTAGGATCACATTTTTGTATAAATACACCTATCATCTATCTATCTATCTTTCTACAAAATGGGGAAACAATCTAAAGGGGCATACACCAAATGTTAGTAGTGGTAATTTTAAGACAGTGGAAATATAAGTTATTTTTATGTTCATTTTTATTTCTGTATGTTCAGTTTTTTTCTACAATGACCATCTATTATTTGGATAACAGGAGTAAAAATAAATTTTAAAAATATTGTATGTATTTTAAGACTTCTAGAAGAAAATATAGGCAGTACACTCTGTGACATCATTCTTAAAAGGATATTTTTGGACACCATGTCTTCTCAGGCAAGGGAAACAATAGAAAGAATAAACAAGTGGGACTTTGTCAGACTAAAGAGCTTCTACAAGGCAAGGGAAAGCAGGACTGAAACAAAAAAACAACCCACCAATTGGGAAAAAATATTTGCAAATCATACATCCGACAAGGGGTTAATCTCCATAATATGTAAAGAGCTCACACAACTCAACAACAAAAAATCAAACAACCTGATCAAAAAATGGGCAGGGAACATGAACAGACATTTCTCCAAAGAAGGTATATGGATGGTCAATAGATACATGAAAAGATGTTCATCATCACTGATCATCACAGAAATGCAAATGAAAACTACAATAAGATATCACCTTATACCCTTTAGAATGGCTAAAATAACCCAAACAAAAAATAACAAATGTTGGAGAGGTTGTGGAGAAAAAGCAACCCTTATACACTGCTGGTGGGAATGTGAACTGGTGCAGCCATTGTAGAAAACAATGTGGAGATTCCTCAAAAAATTAAAAATAGAAATACCACATGACTCAGCCATCCCACTGCTGAGTATCTATCTGAAAAACTTGAAATCAGCAATTCCAAAAGTCCCATGCACCTCTATGTTCATTGCAGCATTATTCACAATAGCCAAGACGTGGAAGCAACCTAAGTGCCCATCATCTGATGATTGGATAAAGAGATGGGGTACATACGTATATATATGTATATATATATATATATATATATATATATATATATATATATTGGAATACTACTCGGCCATGAAACGGGATAAAATCGTCCCATTCACAACAACATGGATGGACCTTGAGGGAATTATATTAAGTGAAATAAGCCAGATAGAG
This sequence comes from Equus przewalskii, assembly GCF_037783145.1. Taxonomy (NCBI): domain Eukaryota; kingdom Metazoa; phylum Chordata; class Mammalia; order Perissodactyla; family Equidae; genus Equus; species Equus przewalskii. The sequence goes on along the minus strand of NC_091845.1, from coordinate 58,458,706 downwards.
AAAGACAATCTCTGCATGACTCCACTCCTATGTGGAAATTAAACACATGGACAAAGAGAACAGATTAGTGGCTACCAAGGGAAAGGGGGGGTGGGGGGTGGGCACAAAGGGTGGAGTGGTGCACCTACAATATGACTGACAAACAATAATGTATAACTGAAATTTTACAAGGTTGTAAACTATCATAATCTCAATAAAAAATAAAAAAAAATCACAGAGGCAAAGAAAAAAATGTTTTAAAAAAGGTATTGTATGTATTTTCCTCCATTCTTTACCTATGGCAAACTAATAGAAGCAGCTCTGGATACTACTGTTTAAGTGTATTTATGTTGAAAAATATTGAAGCACTTTCTGTTCCTCAACTCCATTGAAAAGGAGTTTTGACAGTTTATGATCAAGTAGAATAAATAAGCAAACTTGCAGGAATCTTAGTGAGCAATATAAACATTAAATAAAACACAATCAGTAAATTGGGGATAACCGAGGGTCCAATCTGGCAACGCCAGATTTTTCAAGTGCCACTGGAAGGTGATTTAACCCAGTGTACACCTGGCTGGTTTCACCAACTAGAAAAGTGTTTTCTGGCAACATGGCTCCACCTCTCAGATGAGATTTCTCCTGTCCCCATCATCTTATTCATTGTTATATGGCCAGTTGAAACCTTAGATGAAGTAACTAAGCACAGAATTACTACTGCCGCCAAAAAACGGAAAGAACAAGAATTTTACTTAACCATAGCAACAAGACAGAAATTTCTTCAATTTCCATAGATTTAAAATCTGCCGCAGAATTTGCTGTTTTGGCATTAGCTGACCCTGAAATAGTTCCATGCAGACTTTAGCTGAAGTCTATTAGGAATGTTTTCTTCATAGCAGCCGCATAGCCTTGAAGGGAAGAAAAGTCTTTGATCAGTAAGAACCTTCACAAGGATGATTTTAAAGGATCCTGACTACTCCAACCTGTTCAAAGCAAGTTTATTTAGAGTTATCTCAATTCACGGTGCCAGAATTTCACAGTGTACCTCAGGGGAGTATGCTGATGTTGGGTGCCCAGGAAAGCCTTCTCTGCTTGGCTTGCCCATGGCCTTCTATCTGTGAGCAAGATTCTATTTGTGGATTGCCAAAGAGCTCTGTTTTGGGTGCACCTTAGTCTTGGGAACAAACAATGAATTAAGCTTTTGTGGAAGACAGAAATGGAAGAAATCCTGGTAATACATTGCTCAGGTTTTAATCAGGAAAACTGAGATTTTTCCAAAGGACAGATAAAATCGTCACTTAGAAATTTCTATGAAACACTTATTGGATGTTGGGTTTTTTCCTATTTATTTTCCATACTATTAAATATTTAGCAAAAGTAATTGGATAAAGTCATGATTATATTCAAATCAATAAATATTTTAACAGTTAATGTTTACTATAGTCTTATAATATCTTTGTTTTAGAAAATAGAAAGGCAATAAAAGTTACTCATTATCGTCATATCCAGAGACAATCACTTTACCATTTTTATATATTCTAATTTGTGTTCTTTGTACATATAATAACATTTTTGCAAATTGGGATCAAATTTTACATATTGCTTTGTAACTGGGTTTTCTGATTTGTAAGTCAATAAGCTATGAATATTTAAAACATATCCTGAAACATTTTTTTTGAGAGAAAAAAATAGCTACATAGTATTCTTAATTTATTCAAATCTCCTATTCTATAAATATCTGAAGGGGGAATCCATGATCTAGGCACTGTGAAGATACAGTGATTAGTAAAACACAATCTCTGATCTCAGTCAGATTGTATTCTGGTAGTGAGAGAGCCAGAGAGAACTAAACAGAAATAAAGATGCTACTATGAGAAACGATAAGGAGAGAGAAATCTAAGCCCTGTTCATGGAGCATCAAGGGAGGAGAAAGCACCCCTGATTTGGAGGGGCAGAAGGGGCTGTTATAATGGTCAGCATTATGATAGACTGTTCCTTTCTCTATGTGGTTGTGGTCAAGTTCAAATGAGTTGACAACTATTATCTTCCTAGAATAGGGCCTGTCGTGTACGAAGAGCTCAATAAGGCTTCACTATTATTATTGTTGTTATTGTTAATGCTACAATTATATGGCAATTTAAAAAAAACATTGGCTATGATTTCATCTGTCTGAACCCTCTTCCCACTTCAACCTCCAAATTCAATAGGCCCGGCATTTTCTGTAGCAAATGGGTCTCCAGACTCAGCCACTGTGCCCACGAATGTCAAGAAGTCAAGCTGCCTGCCATCCCTTAGGCCCTAATTAACATTTCTCCTCCAATTGTCAGCTGCCTAAAATGATCCAAGGAGCCATAAACTTGATGAGAGTATTTAATTACTTCAGTAAAATAGGCCCATAGTCCTCCATGCTGGTTTAACAACTACATTTCCAAGCGTTTAGAATCACTTACAATGTGCATTTTAAACTAGTGACACTTATTTCCTTTTATTATTGTTCCCACTCTGTTAATACGTGTTTATCTTATTTTAGTCTCTGTGGCCTTAAAACAAGTACTTATTAATCAGAAGCCATTTAAATGCTGATAGGCCGTGTTCTACATTGAGGAAACTAAAAGACCATCAAGCAGTTAAGTACACATAGGTTCTTTTCCTTTTAATTAAAAGCTGGTTTGCACATATAATTCCTTTCCTGGCATGTTATGTGGAGGTATTAAAATTAGATTCAACTAGGATAGGGTAATTACAGCATAACTAAGGCTTCGTGAGAGTCTTGTTTTAAGAACTTTATTCAGCTACTGATGACAAGTTAATATGTCGTGACTGGTTGTTAACTAACGGACTTCTACGAATTTATAGAACTAAACCTCCATGTAGAAACCACGGTTCCTCCTCCCGACGTGCAAGGCTAAGGACTCCAAACACACTCGCTACCTTGGAAAACATCTCCAGTCCTGGGTTTGGATTGACTTTGAGTCTTCTGGTAGGGCCTTGATGTGCATCTCAGAGATGTATTGGTTCACGATCCGACATAAATTCTAAACTGCAGTATGTGATGAAGTTAGCGGTTAGGGCAGAGGGGCTTCCTGAAGGGGCCGAAAACATCTCTATAAGCAGAAAAATATAGGAAACAGAGCTAGAACATCTTGTAAATAGTAATGTAAGTTGGCCTGATCTCTAGGTAAGACACTATTTGACAATAAAAATTCTGGCTACAAGAGGGGAAGGAGATGAGGCATTCTCTACCATCAGACCCATGGCCAAATGCTTCCACTCTCTTAGCTAATCTCTTTCATGCAGCAGCCCAAAAGGTGTAAGGAAGCTTTAGGGACAAATATGTTGGGTGTTTAGTGAGCACCCTAAGAGGTAAGCCCTACATAAGTCTTAGAAGTAGTTTCCGTAAACTCCCTACCTCCCCTTACACACACACACACACACGCACACACACATACACAGAGCTTTGGGCATCTTCTGGGTTCTTTGCTGGGCTGAAGGAAATTGGGTTGGTACTGGGCAGCTCAGAGGGAGTGTGAGCAAACGAGCAAACCAAGGACTCCTACAGAATCCTAACCATGAATCTTTGTATAGTTAAAATTTAATATGAGAAGGAAGAATAGACGTCTTCTGATCCAGCCTTATATTTTATAAAAAAGTGTTCCAGAATGAAAAACCAAAGGTTATCAATGTGGACTCCCCTGAAAATGGCTTTCTTCACTTCTGAATAACTCTCTTTACATTAAAGACTCTTCTGTATGAGAATGAAAGTAGAAAAACTTGCAAAAAATGCACTAGGTAAAATAGGAGTAGCAGATTCCATTTTAGGAAAAGCAGATGCCCATTCTGTTGGTGAGGTCTACAAAGGGGATAACCTTCACTGAACAGGGATGGCGTTCAGGTTCAGACTTCTCAAAGGGGCCAATGAATAATGTACAATGATGCTGTCTTTGCTTTTTTTTTTCTTTTAATGTAAAAGGCTCTTTTGTGTCCATACTAATAGAAATTAGATGCTGTAAGACCAAACCCAAAAGTACACAAAGTCTTGGAATAATTTTTCCTCTATCAGTAAGGGGCCAAAGATTGTACTCCATCCTTGGCTGGTATACATGACAAATACTCCAACCATCAGACTTTTGGTATAATTTAAACATGATTGTCTTTAAAGATAGTTCAAGAAATTCAACAGAATTCAATGCCAAGACATTAAATAAGTCAGTTTTTAGTGGGGTTCGCAAACAGAAAATATTTAATGTAATTTACACAAAAGGATCTAGGCTGCTTGCTTATATGGAGTCTGATTTCTTGCCTGGACTTTATACCTGTTTAAATATAATATTTCTTCTCCAAATTTGGAGAGTTGTAGTATGGTTGTAGGCCCACTGAAACAGCATAACTTCCTAAAAAATTTCACCAGCATAGATTTGGGGTCGTGAACATGAAAATAGCAGGAAGTGGCTTTCTACAAAGTTCAGAATCACAGCAACAAATTTTCCTCTCACATCTTATCAAATCCCAGGCACCTGCCCATGAAATTGGCAGCAGGAAGATTTTCTGTGCAGCCAATTACAGGTTTCTTGTCATCATGCCAACTTGCTTTGTCTCCACAACCTGGCAAAATATAGCTATTGGCAGGAAAGTGAATATTTGAAAATGATTACAGTATATAGGGATTTTCAGTTCCATAATGTTTAATTAAGTAATTTAAATACTATTTTAGCACTAAGGATAGATTTGCTTTCTATTTTATAAGAGGCAACGTGCTCTGTAATTTGAACCCTTTGGCCACCAATCCCTCAAAGAAAGAACTAAAATGGGGTTCTCAGTGACCACTCTCCATAACAAGGATAATTTAGTGAAATATTAGTGGCCTCTGTACTTTGTAATTCCGTGGCCATAACCTTCTCCCTAGCGACCTGAGACACACAACTGCCTGCTGCTGCAGAAGCAGTAGGGCAGAAAGCAGAGAGGTGGGGTTGTTACATCAGGAATGCAAGGAGAAACAGTTTATCGTGAGCTTCTGAAAGAACGAGTTAATCGTTAGTTGGACCTAAATATGATCCTGCAGAAGGACAATTATCTTTAAAGCCTGGTTTTCTTTACAAAGACTTTTCTAAATATCTTGAGCATTCCAGAATGTGGTCTTCCATGAAGCATAAAGGAGATACCCAGCCTTCCTGTGGCAGCTGTGTCATTTGACTTCTTGCCTAAGGTAGGAGAATATTGCATATGGGAGCTGGGAAAGTCAAATCCACTCATTCTGGTTTGAAGGGACTGTGAAGCGATGAAAGGCTGTAAGGAAGTAGGTTGGGGATGGGAAATATGAGTAGCCCAAAGAGACACGGGGGTCTTAGATAAAAGGAACACCAAAAACAGGGGGCTATTTTTTTTTTTTAATTCACTTCAGGGATTCCAGAAGGTAACAGTCTCATAGACTGTCATCAATCATGTCAAGCCATATTAAGATAAAATTAGAAGCACCAAAGTTTCAGCTTTCCTGAGCTTGATTTGATTCTCCCGTGGCCAGTGGTTCTCAGAGGGTGACGGCAGCATCAGCATCAGTATCAGCATCCCCTGGGAATGTGTTAGAGAGATAAACTCTTAGATCCCACTCTAGACCTACTGAATCAGAAGCTCTGAGCACAGGTGCAACAACCTGTGTTTCAACAAGTTCTTCAGCTGTTTCTTGCACCCTAAAGTGAGAACTACTCTCCAACGGCCTGATTTTAGATTCAGAAATTTCTACAGGTGCCCCAGAGGCACACGCCAAGGAGGCTGAGCTGAAATCAAGTGACCCTGCCTTAAGGTCTACCCAAGTGAGAGGCAAGGAGTCTGCAGGATGGGACACCTAGGCCAACGGCTGGATGTAGAATGTGCGGATATTGGGAGGCCTTTATAACACCAATTAGAATAGAAGAGAGATTGAGACCATCAGGGAACACTGAACCTTGATCCAGCTGAGAGACATCAACTACCAAATTAGTTGCAAATGGCAATAAGGCATACGTCACACAAGCCGCTAGACAAGGGGTATCTCAGAAAGATACCTGATGAAGCAGAAAACACACAGCAGTGCAAGAACTCCTCCACTCTCCAACCGTGAAGTCATGCTAGTGACACCTCTCTTATCTGACTCCCCAGATACCTAAATACTACCTTGGAAAAGGGCAATGGAAGGGAGAGGAAAGACGAAAGCACAGCCATCTTATCTGAAAACTTATAGTCTTTCTAAAAGAAGACCATTTAGGAGGTTCAGAGACCTGATAAAGGGTTCAACTTTGAAGGACTAAATGTTTATACTGGAAGGAAATTATTGAACTGAATTGGAAAAATCTGAAACTTCATTAATCAGCAAGTCTGAGTTCCCATTCCTCAGGGTAATAGGGCTCATAAGTAAGTTCAGGGCAGTGTTAGAGAATAAATAAACTACTTGTCTCAAAGGAAGATGTATACATTACTAACTGTGCTATGCACTTTTGCAACTTTGTAGCACAGTGCTGGCATTTTTGCTATCCAGATTACTCTCTGGAAAGCAAAATATTTCGGTAGAGAAGTGATAGAATGAAGTAATTTTAAAGGGATCTTAAAATTGTGAAAACTGCTCATGACATTTTTCCAGTTTGCCCTTGGCAAATTCTCCTCCATCCTCCCTCTCTTAGAGATAAACCATCAGGCAGATTTGCCAACAAAGGCCTGACTCAGAACCTTCAAGTGGAGGGAGTTTGGCAAGACTAGAATGATGGACGAATTGGGAAGACTCAGGCAAGAACTCTATATTTGGAGACCATTTAAGCAGAATGAATATGATGGGCCTAAATTAAAGGAACACAAGATAAAGAAAAAGGCAAGAAACAATGGATTTCTTGGTTACTAAGATTAGTCAATCTGCACTGGATTTTCAATTACTTCAATGTCAAGAGTATGATCTTGGAAAATCACACCAATGTACCTCAAATAGAAAGTATTAAAAGCTCTATAGAAATGCTTCTAGGCAGTATGTTTAAATATTTATGAACAATTTCTATAAATGACTGCTGGCCAGTTGTAATAATTAGGTGTACTCAGATGAGCTAATAATCTTCCCATCGCCTGAAAATGTGCTGACTGTGTAACGCTCACCCTGAGACAGCCTCTGCTCAGTGTGCTGACCTGATTTTTCCTCTTCCTGGAAGGATTGGCTTTTTATTTTTAGTCACTTTTTAAAAACTTTTGAGTTGAGGTATAACTTTTAGGTAAGTTAAATGCACAAATCTGTATGTGTAGCTCAGTAATTTTTTCCATATGTATACAACTATATGACCACCACACATATCCAGATATTTCTAGCACCCCAGAAGATCCTTTGTCCCCTTCTAAAGAAGTAACTCCATCCCTAAACCAACTATTATTCTAACTTCTGTTACTGTTGATTGTTTTTTTCTTTTTTGAACTGATGTAAATGGAATCAAATAGCAATGATGTTTTCATGACTGTTTTCTTTCACTCAGAATTATGTCTATGAAATTCAGCTATGTTGCTGCACTTGGCAGTCCAGTGGGCCCTCTGTATCTGTAGATTCCACATCTGGGAATTCAACCAACCACGGATGGAGAGGCCTATGATGGTTGCATTGGTACTGCACATGTACAGACTTTTTCTTGTCATCATTCCCTAAGCAATGCAATATAACAACTATTTACATAGCATTTACATTGTATAAGGTATTCTAGGTAATATAGAGATGATTTAAAGTATATGGGAGCATGTTCATAAGTCATATGCGAATACCAAGCTATTTTATACAAAGGACTTGAGCATCTGTAGATTTTGGTATCTGCAGGGGGCCCTGGAACCAATCCACTGGGGATGCTGGGGAAAGATTGTAGTTTGTTCCTTTTCATTACTGTGTAGTATTCCATTGTATGACCATATCACAATTTTCTTTTGATAGATTTTTGGGGTGTTTCTGGTTCTTAACTCTTATTAGTGAAACCACCATGACAGGTCTTATACAGGTCTTTTGGTGAATATAAGCATTCATTTCTGTTGAATATAAATCCAGAAGTGGAATTTCTGAGTCAAAGGATATATGTTTATTTAGCTTTAGTAGGCACTGTCCAATTTCCAAAATGGTTGTGCAAATTCATACTCCCACCCTGGCTTTTTAAATGAGGGAATATACACTGTATCCTTTCAAGACAGGCCTTTCTCAATCCTGGCTACCTAAGGATGGTTTGTTTACAGTTACTTAGGCTGGGCAAAAATGCTCTAGAGAGGAAAGTGTTTCACTTGCCTTATTTATTTTCAACTTCAACTATGTATATGCCCATCAAGGAAAGATGGCCCATGCAGGATGCAATTTTAACTGATCCAGAGCCAGCAAAATTATTATTAAGGGTCCATGTCCTTGGGTATAGATTTTTCTTTACATTGAGCAATTTACAGGACCAGCTCACCTCTCAGAGCTTCCCTAACACCAAAATAATACATTTCTCCTTAAACCTTAATTTTTTTTTCATATCAAAAAGTATATATGGAAAATGAGGGAGGCTACATATATGTTGGAGTATGGAGCATATGGAAAACCTCTATACCTTCTCCTCAATTTTGCTGCGAAACTAAAACTGCTCTAAAAAAGCAAAGTGATTTAAAAAAGTATACACATTCACTGCAGAAAACTCAGAAAACACAAAAGCATATAGAAGAGGATAAAGACCCATAATCTGATTGTGAATATCCTGACTATATGCTTCTGGAACTTATTTACACATGAAAGAGTTTTAGCTGTATGGAAATCATTTCCTTACCAAGTTTTGTAACTTGTGTTTTTTGTTTGCTTCTTTTGTGATACTGAACTCTGTCCATAGACATCTTTCCACGTCAAAAATTACAGTCGTGCATCATCATGTTTAACGGCAGCAGAGAATTTTATTTCACATAAATACCATAAGTGATTTAACTATTCCCCTATTGATGGATATTTATATTAATGCTTTGTTTCTCTTTTAAAAACAGTGATGTAGTAACCACCTTCATGTATAGATCTCGTGCACCTGCCCAATTCTTTTCCTTAGGCTAAATTCCCAAAGTTTAATTTCTAGGTTAAAGGCAATGCACTTGTTCAATTTTAATATATATTAAAAAAATGCCTCCCAAAATGCCTTGTCAATGTTCATTCCCAGCTGTATATGAGAGTGTGTAATTCCCAAACTCCTAGTTAATTGCAATATTCTTTTTAATCATTATTTTATTGACTTTTAATTATGTCCATTTTTATTAATATTTACTTACAACTAAGATTAAAAATCTTTCCATAATTTCATTCATCATTGGCAGTTATCACTTTGTAAATTAGTTGTTTGCCTCATTAGCCCATATTTCTTCTGCTATATAAAAATTTTCATACGTAGAAAATTTGTTAGCATGTCTGCCACACTTGTTTAAATATTTTCCCTTTTTATTTTTAGCAAGTTAGTATTTATGTTATCTAGGTCTTTATTTATATTCTTCAGTAGAATGTTGTGATATTTTTCCTGTGTGGATCTTCTTCACAATTCTTGTTAAATTTAATCCTGATATATTTTGCATGATTGTTGCTAATTTGAGTAGAATTATTCTGATTATATTACTTTATTCATTATGGTGTATACTAATTATTTACTTGAATATTATTGATTACTGATATGTATATATGAGCTTATTGATATTAATTTATTTCTATGGTCAGCACTTTGCTTAATCCTTTTAATTTATACACATTTTTCAGTTTATTCTCTTGGTTTTCCCAGCTGGATAAACATATCATATGAAAATTATGATAATTTCCTTATTTCCAACAGTTATAGCTATTATTCTGTTCTACTGTCTGATCACAATGGAACACTTCTAGAATACTGTTAGATAATCATAGTGAAAAAGGACATCTCGCTCTTCTTCCTAATTTAATTTAACTTAATTTATTTCACTATTAATCTTAGTGCTGGCATTAGATTTGACTTATGAAGTTTTACTTAAAAATCATGTGAAGGTGGGCCCGACCTGGTGGTGCAGCGGTTAAGTTCTCATGTTCCGCTTCGGTAGCCCAGGGTTCACTGGTTTGGATCCCAGGTCCCTATGCACCATTTGTCAAGCCATGCCATGACAGGCGTCCCACATATAAAGTAGAGGAAGATGGGCACGGATGTTAGCTTGGGGCCAGACTTCCTCAGGAAAAATGAGGAGGATTGGCAGCAGATGTTAGCTCAGGGCTAATCTTCCTCAAAAAATAAAACAAAACAAAACAAAATCATATTAAGAGAATGTCTTATATTTTTCTGTTTTTCTTAAGAGTTTTTGCCAAGCTTAAGTAATAATTTTTATCAAAAACAGATGGTCATCTGAGTTTTTAAGCAAACGGTAGCTTGCTTTGTATAAATAGAGCTTCTAATACTGAATTACACTTGCATTCAAAGTGTAAACTCTACTTTGTAATGGAACATTTTTTTTTCATGTATCCTGGGATTGATTTGTTAATGTTTGGTTGAAAATTTTAGACTTTGTAAGTAAAATTGTATGTCCACAGTTTTGCTTGGTAATCCTTTTATATCTTTCTACAATAGCTTGGTGAAATAAATGTGGTATATTATTTTCTTTATTCTGTGAAATGTTTTCAATAGCAAATGCCACTTCTATTTTCTTCAAAAATACTGATATTAAACATTATATATCCCAGGTAGCATACTGGATATTAGAGATACATGCATAGTAAAAAAGACATGGTGCCTCTTGGAGAACTTACAGTGGAATCTATTCCTTGAAAGTTTGAAAGAATTAGTCTGGCCCAATTTGGCGGGAGTGGAAAGAGAGTGCCTGTAGTTTTTGACAACTTTTCTCATTTCATACATTTTAACAGATGTATTCCAGTTTTCTACTTTTGTCACTCATATTTTCTTGGAAAATTATTTCTCTCAATGAGAATTTGGTGTTTCTTTCTAACAGATTTATCTTTTCCATCTATGGTTATATCCCAGCTCCAAATTTGTGTGTTTCAGCATTCTCTCTTTTTCTCCACTTAATGTGATTTTTATAGTATTTTTTTAAATCTAAAGCAAGGAACAAATTATTCTCCTATCATCACATAGTCTGTTTTTGTCACATTATTTATGACGTGACAAGATTTGCCAACTCTGAAAGGGCCTCATAAATATGTTGAAGATAAGATGTTTTTTAAAGATCACTGTGCTGTGTGACCTTGGGCAAAGAACCCAATTGCCTGGGATTCAGTTCCCTAATCTATTACTTGAGAAGACTGTGAATTTCTCAAGCCCAGGAGCCGTGTTTTCTGAATCTGCCTGAGGACCTCGGACAGTGACTCTTATGTGGCAGGCTTTCAATAACAGTTTGTTGAATTGAGTTTTTGCTGGAGGGCAGAGAGCTTGACTAGATGATTTCATGAGGTACATTCCAGGCCTAAGAGCTTCAATATTATATTAGAAGAACAATTACAGTGATGAAAAGAAAGTATTTTCAAAAAGACATCACAGAAATGTGTAGGCCAGCTAGGGTTTTCCTTTTTATTAACTGCCCCACAACATCATCATTCACTCTTAATTTAATCATTTACTAGCCACCTTGTTGGGGAAATATTGAATTCTCTTATTGTGAACCCAATAAGGCCAATTCTTTTAGTCATCATTTTATAAGGGGAAAATGAAATACTTTGAACTATATGACCACAAATGAATAACAAATTGTTTCACACTCATGCCTAAATCACTGAATTTTCTGGAGTCAGTATTTTTTCGTTAGTTGGTTTTTCTAAAGTACAACCTACAGTGGGTGTTCAAGTGAGTAATTCATACGGTTTCGAGAAATAGAGAAAGGAAAAAAGATCTCACACTTCAATACATTCACAGTTCCTAATAAGCATTAACCTGAAAGTGAACTTGACAAGTTATAATAGTAAGGCATATTTCTGTGTTATTCTCTCTTACTAGCACATTGATCTATGCCTATCTTTTTGTTTTCCTTTGTTTTCTCTCATGGAATATTTTATTCCATATTGAAGATTACATTTCCAAGAGCAATACCTAGTGGCTTTGTTTAGAATTTTCATTTATTTTAGCCATGAATGGTAAATGTTTTCTCTCACACTCATTCACAGTGAATAATTGTGTGTTATGAACACTACGTTTGGGGTAAGATGTGCCATCTCAGACTCTCATTTCACCCGCTGAAAATCCCACTGAGATATAATCACATTGAGAAGCTAAGTACTATTATAATCTTATAAACAGTATTGGTCATATTAGAAAATGTTTCTTAAGGCTCGAGACTTAGAGGATCTTATAGATTTGTTATATAAACAAGTTTGAAAAGCAAAATCATCCAATACAACTCATTGATAATCATATTTAATTTTTAAGCTATTTTGAATAATTATATTAATACAGGCTGTAATATTGAAAAGAGTCCTACTTTGGACCCAAGCCCACTTTGCTTTATAAGATGGCAGAGCGACTGGTGAGCAACCTACTATTGTTTACATCCAGAAATCTTTCTCTCCAAAACTGTCTTTTTTCTCTTTGAATTAAAATAAATGCATATGATCACCTATATGTCTTATTTAATAAAACACAATAAAGACATTCTATCTTTTCTAGAGTACTTTCCTGCAAATAGAGGTAAAGAAGAGCATACATTGGCTTAGTTACAGGCAAAAGTAATCATAATGTTTTGGGGGGAAGATGGGAAAAGACTTGGGGTAAGGGGCTCATTCGTGCTTCCAATGCCAACCCTACCTCTAATAGGATTAATACACAAAAACATTATGGCAAAAATCCACTTCAACTCTCAGTATCCCATTCTGTAAAGAAAGGAAGCGGTATGTACCACCTGAGCTTTCTTCTAGTTCAGATATTCAGTGATCCATGAATTTGTTTCTACAAGCTCTCATAACTGATGTTCTTACTTGGAACAATCGTTGAGAAAAAGAAAGGTAAACTATGACCTAAATGACAAGGAGATTTGAGGAAAGGAACAATAGGTTGATGATGCAGTGGATATGTATCACCATTCCGTGTGGTTTTGGGCTCTTGGCTTTTGTTCAGAATTGATGGTGAGAAATATTTATGCACGGCAGTAAACTGAAGAGGCATAAATCAGAGGAGCTGGTAGACTCTGTGTTCCTGACTTTCATTATGCGGAGAAACATGAAAGGTACTTTGAAACTGAGTTCTTCCGCTCACCTTCTTTGAATGACAATGCTCATAGATAGACTTCAGTGATTTTACTGAATACCAGGGCAAGCAGAAATTTTATGTGGACTATTATCTGCAGAAATCTTCTTCTGAAGCCCTGACGCTTCCTCCCTTTCCTCCGAGCAATCCCCATTATGACGGCACTTTGACATGAAAGTGAGTTTTCCATTTCATTGCTTGCTAAAGTGAAGCTGTTTGATAAATGGCATGTATGCCACACAATGGTGTATACAAACGCTGTGATGTTTGACAGAAAGAAGTTTGAAAGCTTTTGCTTTTGCTTTTGCATTTTATATACTTATAGTTCAAGTTACCTTGGGACGTGGCTAGGGTATCATACCATACGCATTCCACTATAGGCCCGAATGTACATTTCAAAAAGGAAGGAAGTGCAAATTTGTGTTCCAGTTGCAAAAAAACCCCAATTGTGTATTCATTCACCACACGGTATCAAGCTTTACTATGCACTTTGAATTCAAAAATTATTTTATCAGAAATTAATCTTGCATACTTTTTAAAAATAGGATGGATTTTAAGCATCACACTGATACCTTTCATAAAATAGTGATGGTGTATACGATCATACAGTGTATAGCTTGATATTACCTGGCTGTCATCGTTCAAAAATATATTTCTGAAGACCATCAACTCAAAAAAATGTTGAAAGTGTACACGAGTTTCCACCTTGTGCTATTACATTCTTTTCTTACATTTTTGATGTTTCACTTGTCAAATTTAACCTTTCCTAGTACCTTAGTAAGACAGAAATGCCTACATACTCTTGAGAAAAATTATATTAGATAAAAGATTGGTAACAGAAATCTATAAATGATAACTAATTGTCAGTATTGCTTGCAAGTCAGTAAATGTATGCTTGTGTGTAATTTTGCTTGCAAATTCAGTATAACCGTGTCATGTTCTCTTTTATTCTCTTTGCCAATTGAAAAAAAAAGGGGACATAGAAAAAAAAAGTGGTGAAGTCAATAGGAAACACACAGACACAGATATGTAGTAACTTATGAATTTACGAGAACTTTGTTATTAAACTAAAGAATCTTTCTATGTTGGTGTTCCGGATACAAAATAAGGTAATTTTTCTGTTTAAATTCTCAGAACGCTATTGGATTGGTAGGAAGTAGGAAAGCCCCTGACTGTGATGGAATGCTTAGGAAGGTCTTTATACTTCTCACAAATTTCTCATACAATGAAGAAGGTGTCTCATGCGGTTAAATGGAAAGTGCGTGGACCCTGATGTGAAATACATCTGTGCCTCCTTCTCTGCCACTCAGGACTGTATCTATCATCTTGACTCCACTGCTTTGGCCTTCCAGAGCTTCTATTCCCACCTTATAAAATTGCTATGGATCTACCTAGTAGGTGGAGTTGTTAAGATTAAAATTGATAAAATTTGTATGTTGTGTCAGACTTAGTGAGTGCTCAATAAACATTCCTTTCTCGTATTTTCCAATTGCTAATGCTAGAAATTTTACCAACAGAATTTTTTAAGCATTGCCAGGTACCCAGAGTTTTCTAATATCAAAAACTACTGGAAAGGACTAGAACTTAACCATGAGTAAAATTATTGTTCCTTTTTGCAGCATGATAGCTGATAACTTAAATAGGTAGTTGCATGGCAGGAGTGAAACAGAGGTAGCTCTAGCAGCATGTATTTGACCACTTATTGATAATTTTTCATCATTAAAAAGATATATGTTCATTTTAGGAAAAAGATACCAAAGTAGAAAGAATTATTTTTTTAAATTAACTTCAGTTCCGTGGTCCAAAGACCCATTTTGGCACTCTTCCTTTATCGTGCTATTGTATTGATTTCTCTTCATTTATGTTTTCCTGGCAATTATTTCTCTCCTTTGGAAGTGAGCTCCAAATCCAAATAAGATTATTTCCCCCTTGGTGTATAAGACTTTGGCTAGAATATCAATTCTGTGCTGAGTAATAGAATGGTAAATCATTGCTCTCCTATCCGAATTTGTGAGCCAATCAAATACTTTGGTTTTGACGCCTGTGAAGGATGCAAAACTATTGAAAAGTTAGACTTCATCACGAACTTAAGTGCTGACCCTGCCAGTATTCGTGTATTATCCATGAGAATCCACCATTAAAGGACCTGTGTATCTTTACAGAGTGGCCTCCAAGTACAATTTTTAGACAGTTTACAAAGTGATTATGGTGATCTGTTAAACCTCAACCCAAATTTTGGAAGGAAGGTTTAAAATTATTATTACCATCAAGGATTGAGTAATTTTAAACTCGAGTCGTAAAGGTTTCTTTAGCCTAGCTAGCATAAAAAACATACAATAATTAACATAAAGTCTTTGCATGGTGATTTTGGTGAAAACTATAGATTCTGAATATAAATTACTTGCTAGTCTCTTCTTATGGGATCAAAATGAAAGAGGAAACAATATTTATTATACCTTTACTGTATTTTGGTGTCTTTTAAAGAATACCTGCATCTGGAAGATTTTGAAAAATTGTCCATTCTCATAATGGATCATAGCATTTCTTACTTGTTTCTTGTAAATAATATTTGTGTTTTACATGAAAATGTGATTTTTGCAGCTTGTTTACTTTCTCTGATAGAAAAGCAGTGCATGCTCATTATAGATTATGTAGAAAATACAAAAATTTATAAGGAGGAAAATAATAATCTCTTCATCGGACATAACAACTATCATTATATTAAAACGTTTCCTTCTCTATATTTTCTGGTCTTGATTGTTTTTATTTTGTATATATTTGAATTCATATTAATATGCAACCTTATAATACAATATTGTCACTTTGCTCTTTAATACATATATTTCTCCACCTATTGAAAATATCTTGAAAGCATTATTTTAATTGGTGCATCTCATGGTATACATTTTCTTTCATTTTTAAAATATTAGACTATTTACCTCACTCCTTGTCTTCCTTCCATTTTTTTTAACATTATAAGTGGTATGGCAATAAACATCGATGTGCATAAAACTTTTTTCTGAATTTCAAATTTCTTCTTTTTAATATATTTCTGAAAATTACTGGGTCAATAGGCATAAACATTTTAAGGCAAATTGGTTCCAAAAGGATTATACCTGTTCACTCTCCTGTGAGCACTTTGTCATTACTTCTTTCCTCTGCCTGGCTAGCTTTGAGACCTGTGGTGACATTTACCCCTTCCTCTATTGAAAAGTCCTTGAATGGATTGAATGACTTCATCAGCTTTTCTTGATTTTCAATAAAAGGAGAGTGAAGCCCAGAGAGGGAGGGAGGCACGTTTGGACATGATCCCAGAAGCTTGAGTTAGAAACTGAGTGTTAGGATAAATGAGGAAAAGGGATCACTTAGATTGAAAATGCACGCACAGGTTGCCGGAAAGGGACAGGAATATGAAAAGTGGCTGGTGTCTCTAGAAAAGAGAGACGAGAGTTAAAACTGAAAAAAGGTAAACAAAGTGGTTGATTTCTAACTCAAAAAGCCAGTTTACCTCATTTGAATCATTGGGGAATAAAATGGAATTTTCTAAAATTCCAAAGGAATTTGGTAGTAGAAAAAAATATCTTTAGTTCAAAGGTCCTCCTAGAGCTCTTTCTTGCCCTCCCTCAGAGTCTAAAATGTCACCAGCTTTTGAAGCCTGGTGTGGACATCAATCTGTCTGTGGCTTATGTCACTCCCTCCCCACTGACCCCTCACCCCTGTTCTACACCCAGGTTCAAGGCTTTACAGGTACCTTTCAGGTTGGTGTTCCACTGTTAGGGTTCAGCTTCTCCCACAGTAGCTCAACCCAGTTTTCCTTCCCACATACACCAGCACCTCAATTGTTGCCAGGATTCCCAAAACCTTTCTACCAGTAACTACCAGTTATTTTCTTTCCAGTCCAAAAGCCTTTCTCCCAGTAACTACCTCCTTGCAAAGGTAACTGCTATCCTGACTTATAATAATAAGAATAATTTTGCCTGTGTTAAAATTTTATATAACCGGGATCATACAGTATCTACTCTTTATGTATGACTACTTTTGTTCAACTTACATTTGCTTTCATGTTTTTACTTGGAACAAGAGTTTATTCACTCTCATTCTTGTATAGCATTTCATTATACTAATAAACTACAGCTCATTTATCCATTCTATCATCAAGGGACATTGGGGTTATTGCCACCTTGGGGTTATTAGGAATAGTGCTGCTGTGAAAATTTTTGTGTATGTCTTTTGGTGAATATATGTATACATTTTGGAGGGTATATACATAGAAGGATAATTACTGGATCATAACAGATGCAAAAGTTTAGCTTTAGCAGCTACTTCCAAACACTGTCAAAGGGGCTGTACCAATATAGACTTTCACCATCAACGTACGAAAGTTTCAGCTGCTCCTGATATTCACCAGCACCTGATATTTACCTGCCTTTTTTGTTTTATTCATTCTGTTGGGTACATCATGATATTGTACTGTGGTTTTAATTTGCATTTTCTTAATGATTAATGAAATTATTGTCCATTACATATGTTTATTGGCTGCTTGGAAATCTTTTGTCATATGGCTGTTGAAATCTTTTGACTATTGTTTTTTTAGGCTTCTGTCTTTGCCTGGTTGATTGGTGGGAACTTTTGATATATTCTGGAAAGAAGTCCTTTCTTAGTTATAATTATTGCAAGTATCTTATCTCATTCTGTCTCATTCTTTTACATTCTTATAGTGTCTTTCTATGAATAGAAGTCCATAAGTTTAATATAATCCAATTTATCAATTTTCCTTCATAGTTAGTATTTTTTTTGAGGAAGATTAGCCCTGAGCCAACTTCCACTGCCAATCCTCCTCTTTTTGCTGAGGAAGATTGGACCTGAGCTAACATCCACCGCCAATCCTCCTCTTTTTGCTAAGGAAGATTGACCTTGAGCTAACATCCGTGCCCATCTTCCTCTACTTTATATGTGGGACTCCTGCCACAGCACGGCTTGACAAGCGGTGCGTAGGTCTGCACCCAGGATCCAAACCAGCGAACCCTGGGCCACTGAAGTGGATCGTGCAAACTTAACTGCTGTGCCACTGGGCTGGCCCCCATAGTTAATACTTTTTTGTGTCTTACTTAAGAAATCAATCTTACTCCACATTCATAGGATATTCTCTTATGTTTTATTTTAAAATTTGTTTTACTTTTTACATTTAGATCTTCAATACATCTGGATTTTTTTAAATGACGGTAAGTAGGGATCCACATTCACTTTTCCCCTATCATATATGATTGACCCACTAGCACTTACTGCACTAATGTATCACCTCTGCCATTTATCAAGTAACCATACATATGGCAGACTTGAGTTTCCGATGATCACCCTGGCTACAAGATAAAAATGGAGAAGGAAGGAGCAAGAATGGAAATGGGGAGACCAGGTAGGATGCTTCCGTAATAGTACAGGAAACAACTGTGGTGGCTTGAGTTAGGAAAATAGCAATAGAGATGGAAAGGGATAGATTAATTTGATCTATGCTTTCAAGGTCTGTATAATGATGTTAAATGCAGAGTGAGACAGAAGGAGGAGTAAGAAAGAGGAGAGCAATAAAAAAGTACTTTCCTGTTTCTGGCTGAAATATTGAGGTGATGATGATGCTGTTCCTTGAGATGAAAAATAATTTTGATCACCTAAGTTGATTTTTCAAGAATTTACATCTCCCAGACTAGAAGCTTCTTATACCTCCACAAATAACTTGTAGAATTACGACCCTTTCGTAGTGCCCTATCTAAACTCAAGAGAGGGTTAAAATGGTCAAATCAAGGACTATTAAATTTATCCTCATTCATTTTCATGGATGGTAAAAAAGACAAAAATTAGCATTATTTGTGAACAGAAGCCATTTATGGACTAGATAAGTACACAATTAGCCTGATCCTTAGCAAAAACTGATTTTCATACAAAGTAAAAACATCAAATTCAGCACAGCCCTGGCTCACAAATTCTTTATTTGTGGGTTCTGAAAGCACAGCTCGAAATCTCTCAGAGGAGTGTAATTACAAATTGAAGCGTATCTGTTTCTTTTTATTTCAATTGAACCCTGGAGAGCTACCTCCCAAAGTACCTTACTACATGCAGCACGGTCTAGAGGCTTTTACACCCATGCGTGAACCAGGGATTGTAATAGTAATCCATTTCCCACTCGTGTGCTGTGAGGTGAAAAGTGCATTTAGACGTGGTAGGCTGAGAGTAATAATAATATTAATAATTGATGAGTCTGTAGTTCCTTTAATCTTTGAATCCCACAGCTAAGTTGTCATATCATATTATCTAAATTTCAAACAGAAAAGCTTCACAGTGATTTGCACATCAAGGTAGAGATGGAACTTGGAAAAACCTGAGGTGGTTTATTAATCAGTTGCATGTTCCACAGCTGAGCTTCAAGTGTGTGAAAAAGAATTCTTTCCCTCAGCCTTGGGACCGCCAGGTTTGGCCTTCAGGCTGATCATCTGAGATCCTGAGCAGCGTCCTCTGGGGTTGGGCAATGTCTGATGACAGGCCCCACAGTTCTGCAGCCAATGAGCATGATGAGTGATGTCTGGCAACTTCTGCTTTGCCATTATGTGCTAAATGCCGCCAAGAAGATGATCCGCCAACAGCAAAACATGCCTCTGTCCACGGACAAGGGATGCATGGTATGGTTGAATGAGTTCTTGTTTCAGTTGTTCACGGATTAGAGCAGGCATTCAAGGCCAGTGGTGGTGAGGGGGTGGATGATGATGAGCAGAAGAGCCTGGAGGAGGGCTTCTGATGGGCTCCACTCCAGGCAGCAGCCCTGAATCTCTGTCTTTGATTCATTTGTCAGTTTTGCTTGATGGACGCTTTCAGTGGAGTCCTTGCTAGCTGCTAAGTGACTGCCTTAACAATCTGTGTACTTAGAGCTTCATCATTTTGAGATACTTGATACAAAAGTTTTGATCAGAGTCTAAAACTATTTGCATTATTACACAAAAAATTGCCATTACATTTTTCAGTGAAAGAAAATGAAAAGCTGTTTGACGATTTCAATACATTGTCAACTGTCGTCAGCTTTGAATGGTTGAAAATGTTTTAATTTTCCTGTCACTTGTTTGTGCAAATTTTCTCTTCAACATATACTCAAGAATTTCAAGAGATTATCAATAGAAAATCTTGATCAAGAATTGCATGTTAGCCATATTTATCATAAAATTTGATGTAAAACTTTATGTTCATATACACTGTTGTGGGTTGAATTGCATCCCCCAAAAACATATGTTGAAGAGTGGACCCAAGGAACTGAAGCACTTGGGGTGGCCACCAACCAGTTCGTAATGATGTGCTTACCCTCACGGAGTCAGCCGCTGCCCTCAGAGTGCTATCTGAGTGCATCTCCAGCCTGAGAGCACTTAGTGAGTCATTCGCACTGTCAGTCTTTGTCATGATTAAAATGTGAGCAAAGGTAAGGTTTGGCTGTCTGCCCCAAGGATCTTCTGAGAATTGACAAATATTAATTTGTCTAGTCTTCAGTCAATCATGATAAATGTCAACCTAAAAATCACCCTGGGAAAAACAGCCATGCACTGAGCATTGAATCCAGATGACAGGGGAGGTGGTTCACCAAAAGAAAGAATTCCCTTTCTTAGCCTGCTTTTCATTTGACGCGAAGGGTAAATGGTCAGTGTAGTGGGAACCAGGGGTAGGTGGAGAAATTCTTTTTTTACTTCGTTCTTTCACTTTTTCCTCTCCCATAAAGTTCAAGGGCTTATTCATTCATTAATTGAGTAATTAATTACCAAACGACTATTTTATGTTATTGTCTGCTTCCAAGGTTTCCATCTACTTTCTGAACTCAATGATGAGTATTCCTTTGGATTACTTAGACTGCCTTCTGGTGAGCCAGATCATGGCTCACATTCACTATCAGATTTTTTTGTTCCTATTCCCAACCCATAGAGGGGCCATGGAACACACCTAAATAGTAGCTACTTACAATTCCATAACTAAGCAGATGGATCCTATTGCAAAACAACATCACCCAAATGGCCCTAGCCACTGCTTTGCAGCCTCTTTGCATCTCACTCTGTCCTTGGCTTCTTCTCACAAAGTTGCCCTTGACTATCCTGATGTCTAAGCCACTAGATCCTCTTTCCTTAGCCTTTAAATAGTAGGTGGGTATTCTAACAGAAGACTTACAATGTAATTTCTGAGAATCTGAGTTTCTGAGATGCTACTTACAGCTAGTGACTTTTTCGCATACAAGACAAAAACCGGCCAGTATAATTTGCTCCATCTTTCCTCTTCATTATCCCACCCTAGATACAAACATCTCTGCAGCTCTCCTCTCAGCCACCAGAGGCTAGAAAGAGGAGGTTCAGCTTTTCTTCTTCTCTGACTTTGTAAAGCTAATCCCTCTAGTGATCTGAATTGTATGCCACCCCACCTACCCATGGATCAGGCTTCAACTCTTAACCCATTCTTCTCTAGCACCTTCTTTCTGTGTGGTTACTTCCCATTTGCCTTCAATCATGAACAGTTCTCCCCCACATAAGAAACACACACTTTCCTTTTCTTGGTCCTCCAGCCCATTTAGTTCTTCCCTTTCTTGTAATGCAAATTCTGAACATATATACACCACATGCTTGTTGCTTTCCTGTCTTGACTCTGACCCTCCCACTACCACCATTGCAGAAACTACTCTCTTCATGGACACCAGAATCACCTTTTAGTCGAACCCAATAATTTATTTTTGTTTCTTCTTGTTTCTCTTTTTGTACGACCTATTGGATTTGATAGACTTTTGTTGATATCATAGTACATAGAGCATATATTACAGTCCTTGGGTAATTTGAGCAGGAAAATGCAGATAAAGAAAAAGGAATAGCCTTCCTGGAATTTAGTATGTTAGTTGCTGCTGCTGGCATGTGTAAAAGGCTAGGTAGGCATTCATTATTCTACTTTTTGCAGCAAGATTGACCTATACTCTTGTCCTTGAAGTAGGGAGCTAAGACTTGTTTTGTTGTGTAAAACTGAGTGTCCTACCTCAGCCCTCTATGTCACGACAGGATGACCTCAACATTGACAATCTTCTTTCCAAAACCTCTACTCCCAGGTCTGGGTCTACAACTATCTCCAAACCCTCTGGGTCTGCAATGATCTCTCAGCAGTTTCTCTTGTGTGTTTCACATCCCCGGCCCCTCTTTTAGTTTGCTATTGAGTTTGGTTTTATACTTGAAGTCCCTCCAGTTCTCATTTGCAGGACAGACTTGACCAGCAGAATGAGTCACAACAAATTCTGGAACTCCAAGAAAATACATCGCTGGCATTGGAAGTGT
This sequence comes from Equus przewalskii, assembly GCF_037783145.1. NCBI lineage: Eukaryota > Metazoa > Chordata > Mammalia > Perissodactyla > Equidae > Equus > Equus przewalskii. The sequence goes on along the minus strand of NC_091845.1, from coordinate 58,436,217 downwards.
CCAAAGAAGGGACATTGGCATTATATTCTCCTCAGTCAATGCCTGCTGCACTGCAGAACCTGTAGGCTCACACTGGTATGGCCATCAAACTGAGAAGTGGAGAACAAGAAGAAGCTTATGAATCAAAATGACAAAGCACATGTTTTTTACCACTCATCCTCCCTCAAGTCCCATCGAAATAATAAAAGAAATATAAAAATATAAATTAATCATTAGTAGCATTAAAAAATCAGAAAGAGACTATCAACAGATAAGAACCCTCAGAGTAGTTTTACTTCAGTTTAAAGCTGTAACGTGGATCCTCCACGTAAAAAGGGAGCTCTACCTTTGGAGTGAGGCAGCAAGTTAGGGGTCAAGAAGCCAGAGCTTCGTCCCAGATGACTTGTAGCACTATGACAAAATGGAACCTCCCCACCCTAAAGGGAGACCAGCACCTTCTCATTTTCTCCACTGCTGCCACCCAGGTCCAAGTCACCTTTCTCCCTGGTCTGAATTTGCAAATACCTCCTAACTAGTGTGCCCACTTCAATGCATATTTTTCTAAATTCTGTTCTCCTCAGAGCAGCCAGTGATGCTATTAAAACATAGATAAAATTATGTCACTCATTTGATCAAAATCTCACACAGAGTAAACTCCTAAGTTATAATAGTGAGCCCCAAGACCTGCACAATCTCACCCAGAACAGGCTAATGGACTGTGTGTTTTTTCACTCTATCAGAACTTGCTTTAGACAATGAGAAGGAAAATAGCTGTTTCCACCAAGGGCTGGCAGATATGAAAAAAAGGAAGAGATTGGAGAATTGACAAGAGCATGATTAAAATAATTGACCATAGAGTATAAATTGTATTGGGAGAACGCACAGGGGGTAGTGGATTGAAGTGACGTGGAAGTTGCTCAAAATGATGACATGAGTTGACAGGAAGCCCTGCAGCCTTGATTAAATGGAAGTAGCAGGGAAACAGCAGCTGTGAGGAACAGGAGAGGGAGTTATGTCAGAAGGGTGTTTTGAGTTAAATGAGCTGAGGTTTGTCCAAGAGCATGGAGTAGTAACAATCTGGAAGCATTATTGTGGAACAAGGAAGGGAGCAGCTCTGACTCCAGCATGACTGACACATGAGATTGGAGAGGAGGTGTGATTTGAGAAGGTTGAAAAGGAAGCAGTGTCTTCAACGGCTGCACTGGTTCCTTTAAATTAATGAATTGGAGGGGCTCTTGAGGAATAGGATTGAAGAAACAGAGGATATTATTGTGGAAAATTAAATAAAAGGATTTTGGAAAGAAGGAAGAGATAGAGTAAGTAAAAAAACAAGTTTCAGAAAAGTGTATATGATACAATACTATTTTATTTAAGTGTGTGTGTGTGTGTGTGTGTGAAACCCCATATCTGTATGCGAAAGGATGCAAACACCAGAGTCCTAACAATAGATTTCAGGAAGTTTTCACTGTCAACAATATGTATTTCTATATTGGTTTGGCTTTTAGCAGCTGTCATGTATTACCTTTGTGAGCAGAGTAAAGAAAATAGAATTTAAAAAAATTTAGCTGAAGCACACCTGAGTAAATAAGCTTGTGCCTCTAACAAAGGTGGAGACTGTCATGGAGTTGTCACAGAATTTTAAGGAGCAGGTGCTGAGTGTTATATTTCTAGGGGCATGCTTCTCTTTTGACATGAATGTTTATGGGTAAAGTTATTCTGCATGTGGCAGTTGAGTTTAGTGAAATTATCTCTTAAAGACATTTTATTTTACTTTTAAGAAGGGTCAGGACATCACTCAACTCTCTGAAATGTCAATTTATCAGTTAAAATACAATTTTTGGAATTAAAGGGTTCTGGACTCAAATCTTGGCTTCACCCTGTCCTCCTTTGTGACTGTGGATAGGTCATTTAAACTTTTCTAAACCACCGCCCCCTCCTTTGTAAGACGGGCACAGTAATACCCACCTATAGGTTTGTTGTAAGAATTAAATAAGACAAGAAGGTAATGTTCCCAGTACAATGTCTGACACAGACTAAGCTCTCAATAAATTGAGCCTGTTATTAGCTATTTCTACATGAATTAACTCTGAAAATATCTTCAATATGTCAATTCTTTGTAAATTGTATTACATTTGTAAAAATTTGACAAAAAATGTAAGCAGAATAATGATGTAATATTCAAAAAGCTATGCAGTTTGTCAAGAAAATTATTAGTTTACTTCACTGATCATTATTACTTGAAACTAAAGAGATCTGGAACTTACCAAAACATTGTAAAATTTGGCAAGTGTTATCTCAAATATTCATGTTGGTTTTTACTAAATTAAAACTTATTCTCTTCATAACATTTCTTTATCACATGCTAGGTGTTACAGGATTTCTTTCTAAAAAATTTCAAAATGAAACCAGAGATGTTTTCACAAGTCTCGTTTCTACTCAAGAATTTTCTTCAAAACTAGAAGCCATAATTCATTGCTCACCATCTGAGAGAAATTATGAATATTTCAAAACTTTCAGGAATAGAACAGTTAATGTATGTTCCCAAATCTTCAAGTATTTCAAAGGCAAAAACCCACTCTTCAGAGGAGAAAAAAATTCTGAAGAAAATATATCATGACAATTTAGTCCAATTTTTCTACTTCACTATAAGAACAGCACAAAATTGTCTATGACTGATCATTGGATGCTATATCACTACATTTAAATTTATGCTTCCAGAGAATGTTAACAGAAAAATTAAATAAACTTTGGAATTACTGCTGCAGTGGAAGAAGCTGTTTCATGAAGGAAGTATTTTATAGGCAATACAAATATAAACCCTAAATTGCAATTTCACATAAGTGACATAAAACTCAAAATTTTTTTGGTGATTATATCCAGTACTTGCTGGTTCTTATCCAATGTGGCTTTGGGAGAGAAAACCTGTGTCTATCTCTTGGTATTGCTTTGACTTGGCCAATCACTGCATCGAGCATAGAATATGAATTTCTTATTTTATGCTGCCTAAATATGTCTTGTGCAGTGCTGTAGCGGTGGGCCAATAGAGATTTGATGCTCTTGTCTATTGAGCAGAAACTGATGAAAAATATTTATGGAAATTGAATGTTTTGTCACATCAATTAAGAAAAAGAAAGTGGGAGATGAATATGAGACAAGACCAAGATAAACATTAATAGTCTGTAAGAGAAGTTACCTGGATTCCTGAATTATCTTACAGAGCAACTGGGTTTTCCCTCGATTTTCAATTAAAACCAGTTGATATTGTCTGACTGCTGCACTAGCTCTGAGGCTCAGCAAGAAAAAGTCCAGTGATTAATTAGTAATGTCTATCACGGGTACGGATGACAAAGTGGAAACACATGCGCGGAAACAGGTTGGCACAGGGGTTCTCAAAGTGTGGTCTCTGGAGCAGCAGCAACAGCAGCATCTGGAAACTTGTTAGAAATACAGACTCTCAGGCCCAACCCACACCTACTGAATCAGAAACTCTGGGGACGGGGCCCGCCAGTCTGTTTTAATGAGCCCTCCAGATGATTCCAATGCATGCTAAAACTAAGACCCTCTGGGTGAGAGTAATGCCAATCATCAAACTACCTAAATTTCTAGAATCATCTCAAACAGTATTTTTTTGTGTGTTTCTTAGCAGAAACTTCTCATTATGTTTGCCATTTTAAAAACTTAATTTTATTGTCTGTCTGTTTTCCCATGCTGTGTTTTATTAATCCTTAAATTCTAATTTAAGGCAATTTTAGAATGAGATATATTATGCTAGAATTTGACAGTGGTGCTTTCTGGGAAAAGAGTGATATTTTAGGCTGATAGGCATTTTATATGTTCAAAATAAAGGAAAGTGTTGCAAGAAGTGTTATTGGAAACTGTAGAAACTGCCTGGAGTCAAGGAATCCTAAAAACTAGAGAAGTTCCTGAGATTAGGAGAAGTGAATCGGGAGGAAAAGGTTGGGAAGCAAGTGCAGAAAGTGCTTCTGGCCACCATATATCCTTGGTATCTATCGTTGCATAACACCCTGCCCCCAAAGCTTCAGGGCCTTAAGTAACAACCATTTCGCATGCTTGTGATGCTGTGCGACAGGAATGGGGACAGAGCACAGGGGCAGTGGCTTATCCTTGCTCCATCTGATGTATGCTGGGGCTGGAATATCCAGCATGGTCCCCTCATTCACACAACTGGACCCCCAGCCAGGACAACTTGAATAGCTGGGGCCATGCCAAGCATCAATTTCTCCACCAGGGTGGAAAGGACCACCAAGCGGGAGGAGGCAAACCTGCCATTTTAAGGATAGGCCCCGAACTGGTATAATAGTAATGCTCCTATACTCCATTCCCCTTCAAGGGGTTAGAGAAACTAACTCCACATTCCAGTGGGGGAAGTGAAAATGAATTTACTGCCATCTCTAATATCATAAACCAAAAATTAAATTCTGTCTATTGGAGGATCTTCCTAAGTATTTTGAAAAACAAAGTGGAATTTATTTTTCAGAAACTTCTTTATTCCCATATTTAGTGCAATCTACACAATGAGCACTTTCAGGACAAAAATTGGATCTTTCTCATCTTTGAATTCCTATAATCAAGTACTGCGTCTGGCATACTGTAATGCATGTTGAGAAAATAAATAAATTTTGTAAATAAGAGTGTATCAGTGTAGGCTAGCTTATGCTGCTCTCGTAACAAACAACCCCCAATTCTTACAACCTGTCCGTCTCAGGTGAGTTAAACCTCTGCTCTAAGTTGTCATAGTTCTGGAATCCAGACTGAAGGAACAGTCACTTTCTGAGATATTGCTGGCTTTGTGGAAGAGGGAAAAGAGAACATGGCAGAAACCCCAAAGTGTCTTAAAGCTCCCACTGGAAATAGCACACATCACTTCTGCTCACATTTCATTGGCCAAAGTAATCCAGTGACCAAACCTGATATTAATAGGTGAGGATGTGTGATCATTTCACAGGGAGAAGCAATGAATATTTTGAGTAATAAGATAATCCATCATGATAAAGATGTCTATGTTGATAATAGTACATTATCATTGGTTTTACTTTTTCTGAACAATCACAAGATTGCGGAACCATTATCTTTTATAAGGATTGTTAGCATATTGTTTCATATAATGTTGTTCCAGATGCTCTTTGAAAAGAATCACTGAGAAGTAGTTCCTTTCTTGAAAGAGGATATTGACAGATAATCACAGCAGAACAAGTCTGTTAAACTAGGATTCTGATAGATAGTAGCAAGTTGCCAAAGTGCTCCTAAAGGTAATCTTTCTGTTGGAGTTAATAGAAGATAGGCAGTATATATTAAACCCAATAATATGGATTGCATTGACAGCTTCTTCCTGAAACTGAATTGTCTTGAAGGGACAGCTCTGCCACCAGAGTGGGCCAGATAGTGTAAATAAGTTGGTTTGATTTTAAGTTGCCTTTGTGCAATTGTGCTCTCTATAAATTCCACCTGAGTTGTGAAGGAAGCACCCAGAAGCCTAGAGGAAATATTCTACATGTCAGTGGTGGCTTCAGAAGGGATGGAAACTTCTGAATTATGTCACATGCAATTGGTCTGAACTTTGCTGAGGCTCTGTTTTTAAATACATGTACTAGGCCATTATTTTGGGATTTATCTACGTATGATATTTCTCCCCCACAGGTTTGAAAAAGAATCTGAATGGCTTCAGAAAATCTTTTCAAATGCTTAGATGTAAATGCTGCATGTAACCTGGAAACATGGGAGATCATTAGAAAATTTCATTTCTTACAAGAGCAATTTACATTCTTTTTCATTTTCTGCCTTTGGCCCCCAAGGCTAAAATGCCTGAAAAGGAAACAGTCTCTCTAGTTGCAGATGCCTGTGCCCGTCCGGTTACTTCCTTGGCTGAGTTGCTTTCAAAAAGGGGGAAAGCAGTTCTGCCCGCCAGAGAACCAATTACTGCTCTGAAGTTGCTTGGCAGGTTAGTTTACAGATTAACATTTTGTGGATGCATATTTATGGCCTAGAATCCCAAGTACTTACTTTATAATAGAATGTGTGAGAGAGATGATAAAGTGGCACAACCCGGCACATCATCCCCATGGCAACCGTATCACAATGAAAAGTTACTGCTGGTATAAAGGCAGGATGCTTTTCTCCTTGATGCAAAATATTGCCATCGAAATCTGCAAACTGGGAAGGGGCTCAGAAGAGCTATTTCTCTCTCCATCTTTTTTTTTCTCTCTCTCAGCAGCTTTCTTTTCTTTTGCCTTCTCACCTTTCACCAACCTCTCTCTCCTCTCTTATATGTTGCCCTAAATAGCCGAGGAAAGTGGGCAGCTTTTTTCTAAGCTTTCTCATCATCCCTAAGCTTAATAGCCATGAACACAGTTTTTAATGATGCAATTATCAGAGATCAAGGAGGACACCTCAGAACCAAACAAACATGCTAAATGTTTGGGGTTTGTATTTCTCTGGAGTGTTCTGCTCCTCCAAGTAAGTGTTCTGACTAAATACACAGAAGTGTTTGCCTAATGATTGCTCTGCACGTCCATCACTTGTCCTGGTGAATTGTTCTGAGCCGTAAATAGGGAAGCTCCCATTCATGTTGATGAAAACATATGTTGTGGCGGGTCATACATGTGCAGAGTGTAGGTGAAGGAATCTGATATTATGAATCAAGTGTTATTTCCCCCTCCCTAGTACAAAAAACACAGTTTTTGTCCCCTGGACAAAGTTACAAACTATTTCGGTGTGGAGAGAGCGTCAGTTTCCCTAAATCAAAAGTCAGAAGTGTCACTAAACTTGAATTAACTCTTCCATTAAGTACTGGATGGCTATTTCTCTTCTACATGTTTGGTTATTTCCCTCCTTTCAATATGTTGGTCATTCAGAGTGCCCCCTAATTTCAGACGATGTTTTAAACCTGCTACCTTTGTCTATATTGGAGGAGAAGGTGAGGAAAATTCCCTTTACTGTTGTAACTATAAAAATGTATTTATAGGTGCTGGCCCTGTGGTGTAGCAGTTAAGTTCGGTGCACTCTGCTTTGGTGGCCTGGATCCACAGGTTCAAATCCCGCGCACAGGACCTGCATCACTCATCAGCTATGCAGTGGTGGCAACCCACATATAAACTAGAGGAAGATTGGCACAGATGTTAGCTTAAGGCTACTCTTTGTCAGGAAAAAACAGTATATGTATAAATATAAATGCATTTATATATGTGACTAGATATATAGGCATTTATGTCAGTATTTGTTGATGACAACCACCAAAGACCTGCTCTTTTCTCTTTGCTAAATGCATACTGATGATCAGACAATAACATATTAATTAGCAACACTGTCAAGCACATTGGGCCAGAAGTGACAAATCAGTGGTATATTTGTTTCTATATCTCCAAATTCATTGTGGACATTACTAACCAGTTTATGACCCTCTCACTGAGCACAGGCACAGCCTCAGAATTCTTCTTAACACAGCTCCCCAGGCAGCCACTGCCAATTGATTAGAACTGAGCTGTAACATAAAACCTATTTACTGCCTCTAAATAAGGCAATGCATTAACTTAAAATGGCAATACAGCACTAGATCAAATTTATGTCAAAAACAGACCCCAGTTAACACAAGTTCAGCTACATAAAGTCCAAGGCTTTGTTACTAGATACAAATTCAGGGGGGTCTTGGAATACAACAATGAAGAGAAGCTGAACCCAAATACAGTAGATGGTAAGCTCCGCAAGAGCAGGGCACACAAATTATTTGTCTTCAGATTCCTAGACTCCCACTCCAAGAACTTGAAATAGTTGGCCTGAATCAATGCTTGCTCAAGTGAATTGAAATTCTGGATTAGCAGACAAAGAACACAGCATGTAGAATATGTAGTCATTTAGGAAAGCAAATGACCACTAAGATAGACACGAATCAAGTGACTACTCTGCTTAAAGACATTTCCCCAGGTGCAACATCTATTCTATTCCTTCTTTTTTTTCTACCAGTTCCAACTCCTTCTTTGCCATAAGTGTGAAGAGATGACCCATTTGAGCTAACCTTAGACTTTTCCCTATGGCTGTGGGGAAACATCCAAGGGAAAGGCATATAAGCTAAGCAAGATCAATCAGAATGCTTCAGTGGCATTTTTCAAACTGGGGTAGATCAAGAGAAGCCGTCTTTCCCCTCTGATCACTGAGCTGTAGGGATAGTAAGTCTGAAACTTTCAGTGGACACACCCCCTACTAAGGAGAGAAAACTAGCATGAGATGATGAAGCTAGTAAAGACAGTTGACGGGAAAACAGCCATGAGGGCATTTGAGAATGTGGTTCTCATTTTTCTGAGCCCAGAATACCCCTGCCCTTTGCATGATTGACTCTGCAGGCTGAAAACTCATTTTTCCATAACCTAGTTTGTGTTGTGTTTCTATTTCTTGCATCTGGAAGAGTCCTAACTAGGATAGCCATTGGCATGGTTTATCAAGGGGTGTCCTGAAAGTGAATGAAGCCCTTAATCAAGCATGTCTAGAAGTTAGCAGTAGCTGGAGAGCTGTTCAGTCAGGCTGATTGCCAGACCAGATAGATGAGAAAGCAGGAAGCAGGGCCCGAGCTATGGGAATGAGACTCAAAGAGTGAACACTAGTGTTTGAGAGGACTGAAGAGCAAGGCAGCACCTTGAAAGGAGTGGCTTATCAAGCAGATTATCAAGAGAGGCATTTAAATGCCAGGAAGCTGAGCTAGAGGCTTAGGCACATCTCAGAACAAAGAGAATCCTGTCCTATGACCTGGGTGATGAAATCAGAGTGGGGCAAGGAACAGGATTTCTCCATTCTTTTCTGCTCAACAATTGACTTCATGTTTTATTCACCCTGGGGCCTGGTAACAGCACTGCACTCAAAGCCTGGGCAGGAGTCAAGTCTCGCAGAGGACCAAATGAATTTGACTTTCAGAAATCTCAGCCCTGCAGCTACAGGGTCCCTTCTGATCCCTTCTGATAAAGTGAGGGTATTTACATATTCATTGCAGCCTTATTCACAATAGCCAAGACAGGGAAACAACCTAAATGTCCATCAATGGATGATTGGATAAATAAGATGTGGTATATATATATATATATATATATATATCGGGATATTATTTTGCCATAAAAAAGAAGGAAATCCTGCCATTTGAAACAACATGGATAAACCTTGAGGGCATTATGCTAAGTGAAATATATCAGACAAAGAAATACTGTATGATTTCACTTATAAGTAGAATCTAAAAAAGCTGAACTCATAGAAACAGAGAATAGATTTGTACTTGTCAGGGGCTGGAGGGGTGGGGAAAGTGAGGAGACGCTAGTCAAAGGGTACAAACTTCCAGTTATAAGAGGAATAAGTTCTGGGGATCTAAGATACAGTATGGTAAATATAGTTAACAATACTATATTGTATACTTGAAAGTTGCTAAGAGAGTAGATCTTAACTGTTCTCATCATAACAGTAACCGAAAAAAGGGTAATTATGTGAGGTGAAGGATATGTTAATTAACCTTATTTTGGTAATCATTTCACAACATATACATGTATCAAATCATCACATTGTACACCTTAAACTCACACAATGTGATATGTCAATTATATCTCAATAAAACAAGGGGGAGAAAAGTGAGTGCATTGATGAGGAAGGAATGGAATTCCAAAAACTGGAATGGGAACATATAGGAAGATCTTGATGAAGCTGGAGACCTTCAAACCCTAAATTCTGCTGCGTCTTCTTTTGCAGCAGCAGCAGCAGTAGTCGTTCCATTCTATTCAGGGGGCTCAGACCTCCTTTACCAGAAGAATCTATAATGGCCTCTTCTTGTAAGGTCCTACTGATCCTCCTGGATCTACTCTCACAACTGTCTTTGCTTTCAGGCTTAAAACTAGACTCCCAGCAGGAACCAAAGGATGAGGCACAAAGAGTTACCTTTGAGGAGATCAACAGACGACTAAGAAGTATAGGGTTTTAAAAAAATGTTATAGACAAAAACCTGGAGAATATTTGTAGGAATGGATACTTGAGGTGTGGGATTATGGTGAAAGAAATACAAAATTGTATCTGGTTAAATTTACTGATATGGGTCCATTAACCAAAGATATTGGATTTAATATTTTGACTCAAGGGGCAAGGAATGGCTCTAACATTTTTGGAGAGCGATTGACTAAAATATGGAGCCAATGGTAGTCTGCACTGAATAAAGCTAAAAGGCGAGAACTGCCGTGGTATCCTGTAGAGGAAAGTATCCACAGACAGCGTGCTGGAATGTTAGAGTGGATATATCATGTAAGACCTGCTCACCCATCCTCACAGGGTCCAGAGGACACACCCTTCTTCATGACTGTGAGAAATAAATTTGTGAGGCTTTCTTGAAAACCTTTATGGTGGCTTTTCTCTATAGGTCATAAATTACAGTAGGAATTATTGCCAGTGAACTGGCATCTCTAAATGCAATAGGAATAAAGAGATCCTGGGATGTCAGAGGCAAAGTGAAGGCCCTAATCGCCAAGGACAAGGTGAGTGTAGTTATCCTAATGGACAGTGGAGCCAAAATAGTAATCAGAATTGTCTGATTCACGGAGTTCCATGGTGTTGGCCAGCTGATCATGTTCCTAGAAAAGAAATAGATGGGATAGCCTAGAAGGGTAGTAGTGAAAGGAAATCCTCCCAAACACACAACTTTGAGTGGTGTATCTGGTTGTTCATCTTTCTTGGAAGGAAAAATAGCCATAGATATGAGTCTATATCAATTTATGGGCTGTGGTCAATAGTTTGGCTAGATGGTCAGAGACTTAGAAGGAATACAATTAGAAAATTGGTGGCAAGGAGGTCTGGGGAAGAGATATGTAGGTAGGCTTCTGTGAGTAGGCATAGAACATGAAGATATTTGTGCCCCACTTGAATGCTCATTGAAGGATGGCCTCAGCAGAGGAGGATTTTAATAGTTCAGAAAATGACCCATCTGTGGATACTGGTCAGCCTTTTTCCCCAGCAACTCCTGTCATTGCCCGATGGTCTTGTGAGCAGAGCAGTCATGGTGGTAGAAATCGAGGTTATGTGTAGGCTCAGCAACATGGACTTTCACTGACCAAGGTCAGTCTGGCTGTGGCTAGTAATGACTTCTCAATCTGCCAGAAATAAAAACCAACACTGAACAGCTGATATGGCACCATTCCCTGGAGTAATTAGTCAGCTACCTTATGGCACATTGATTATATTGGACAGCTTTTGTCATGGAAGGGACAGCACTTTTTCTTATCAAAGAGTCATTCTGGGTATGGATTTGTAATCCTTCTGCCAAGACTACTATCCATGAATTTATAGAGTGCCTTATCCACTGTCATGGTATTTCATACAGCATTGATTCTGATCAAGGAACTCACTTTACAGCAAATGAAGTGCAGCAATCAGCCCGTGATCATAGAATTCATTGGTTTTACCACGTTTCCTGTCATCCTGAAGCAGCTGGCTTTGATAGAACAGTGGTGTGATCTTTTGAAGACTTAGGTATCGTACCAGTCAGTTGGCAATAGTGTGCAGGGCTGGGGCAAAGTTCTCTGGGAGATGGTATGTGCTCTAAATCAGAGTTTAACATGTAGGGCTGTTTCCCCTATAGTCAGGATTCACATGTCCAGGAGATCAGGGTAGAAATAGGAGTGGCTCTACCCACTGTTACCCCTCATGACCCACTAGCAAAATTTGCCTCTCATCCCTGGACCTTAGGCACTGCTGGCCTAGAGGTCTTAGTTCCAAGGGGAGCAATTCTTCCACCTGGAGGCACGACAGTGATGTCTTGAACTGGAAGTTAGGACTGCCACCTGGCCACTTTGGGCTCCTCATGCCCATGAATCAACAGGCAAAGAATCGGGTTACTGGACTAGCTGGGGTGACTGATCCTGACTATGCAGGGAAAACTGGAATGCTATCACATAATGATGGTAAGGAGGAGCATGTTTGGAATACAGGAGATCCCCCAAGGCATCTCTCAATACTACCATGTCCTGTGAGTAAAGTCAACGGGAAACTACAGTCATGCATTGCTTAATGATGAGGATACGTTCTGAGAAATGCTTTGTTAGGTGATTTCGTCAATGAGCAAACATCATAGAGTGTACTTATACAAACCTAGATGGTAGAGCCTACTACACACCTAGGCTATATTGTATAGCCTATTGCTTCTAGGTTACAAACATGTATAGCATATTACTGTTCTGAATACTGTAGACAATTGTAACACAATGGTAAGTATTTGTGCATGTAAACAGAAAAAGTACAGTAAAAATATGGTATAAAAGATAAAAAATGGTACACTTGTATAGGGTGCTTACCATGAATGGAGCTTGCAAGACCGAAAGTTGCTCTGGGTGAGTCAATGAGCGAGTGGTGCGTGAATGTGAAGGCCTAGGACATCACTGGACACTACTGTAGACGTTTTTTTTGTTTGAGGAAGATCAGCCCTGAGCTAACTACTACCAATCCTCCTCTTTTTGCTGAGGAAGACTGGCCCTGAGCTAACATCCATGCCCATCTTCCTCTACTTTATACATGGGATGCCTACCACAGCATGGCTTTTACCAAGCCGTGCCACATCCACACCCAGGATCTGAACCGGCGAACCCTGGGCCACTGAGAAGCAGAACGTGCGAACTTAACCACTGTGCCACCGGGCCGGCCCCATACTATAGACTTTATAAACACTGTGCACTTAGGCTACACTAAATTTATAAAAAAATATTTTTCTTTCTTCAATAATAAATTAGGCTGAGCTTACTGTAACTTTTTTACTTTATAAACTTTTAAATTTTTTTTCAACTTTTGGCTCTTTTGTAATAACCTGTAGCTTAAAACATAAACACATTATACAGCAGTACAAAAACATTTTCTTCCTTTATATCTTTATTCTTTAGCTTTTTTCTATTTTTTAAAAAAATTATTTTTTTACTTTTTAAATTTTTTTGTTAAAAACTAAGGCACAAACATGCATTGGCCTACGTCTACACAGGGTTAGAGTCATCAATATCACTGTCTTCCACCTCCACATCTGGTCCCACTGGAAGGTCTTCAGGGCAATAACACATATGGAGCTGTCGTTTCCTATGATAACAATGCCTTCTTCTGGAATACCTCCTGAAGGACCTGCCTGAGGCTCTTCTTGAGGAGGGGCCACTCTTTTCAGAAATATGTCCATGATGCTTTGCTTGGTTTGTTTCCTCTTTTCACCATAGATTTGCTTGTAAGCAGATAATACACCATGAACATTCCGCTCAGTTAATGAAAACATTTTGGTGCTGGGGTCCATGTTTTTAAACTTTTTAAGGAGCTTATTGAGGTCTGTAAAAGCTTCTGCTAAGCCCGTTACTGTGAGTTTTCTTAGGGGATCTTCCTCTTTTCCTTCTTCTGTAGTTTTCTTTTCTCTTGCCTCTTCTTTAGCTATGCATTCCTGTTCCAGTTCCAACCACACCTAGTCAGTCAATTCCTCAGGAATCACCTACCTCTAGGAGCTTCTGAGTGTCATCCTCATCCACACCCAGGTTAAAGTTGCTTGCCATCTCAACCACAGCCTTGCTGATCTTTACAACCTCCTCATCCTTGGCAAATGTTCTGAAGTCATGAATGAACCTCTTGAGCGTGTTCTTCCAGATGCCATTCATACACTCCTTGGTGACATCACTCCAAGCCCAAGCAATGTTCTTGATGCAGATATAGATGTTGAAATCCTTCCAAACTGCATCAGTATCTTCTCAGTATCTTCCCTAGTTGCAGCAATATCTTGGGAAATGTCCTCCTCAGTTAATGGGCTTTAAAAGTTGCTATAATTCCTCGATCCATTGGTTGGATCAAAGAGGTGGCATTTGGAGAGAGAAACACAGCTTTGATATTGGGATGAAGATTACCAATAAAAGGAGGATGTGCAGGAGCATCATCAACAATAAACAAAATCTTGAAAGGTACATTATTCTCCAAATAGTATTTCTTTATTTCACTGGCATAGCAATTCAGGAGAGCATCTTGGAAGAGGAGCTAGGTCATCCATGACTCCTTATTTCTCCTGTAAGATACTGGCAGTGTGTGCTTACTGATATGCTTGAAGACCCTGGGGTTCTCACTGTGCCAGATCATAAAGGATTTCAATGTGTAGCCTGCAACATTGCCCCTAAGCGAGACGGTTATCCTGTCCTTAAAAGCCTTGAAACCTGGCATTGACTTGGCCTTCTTATGGATGAAAGTAATTTCAGGCATTTGCTTCCAGAATAGGGAGATTTCATCCACATTGAATATTTGCTGTGGCAAGCAGTTTTCCTCCACAATTAGCCTATCTAGACTTTCCAAAAATTCTTTAGCTGCCTTCACATCAGTACTCACAGACTCACCACTCACTTTCACATTATGGAATGAATAATGATTCTTGAATCATTTAAACTACCCAGAGCTAGCAGTAAATTCAACATCATAGTTGGGTCCAGCCTATTCTTTCACCATCACAAACAAACTTTTTGCTTTGGCCGAGATCGTCATGACACTGAGAGGAATATGCTTCTGAGTCTGGTCTTCATTAGAAGTTTCTCCATGTCTGATTTAGACCCTTCTCAAATTTTGTTACTATCATTGCTATCGATAAAGCAGATCCTTTAACAGCTTCTGTCACTTTGTTCTTGTTCTTTAAGATTGTAGCTGTTGTGGAATGGGACATGGCTGACTGGCAAGCAATAACCATAACTGATTTTCCACCTTCACAGTCTTTAATCAAGTTTAATTTTATTTCCAGGTCAATCACTCAACATGGCCTCTTACTGGCAACAATAACGGTAAATTTTGCACACTTAGCGGCCATGATGAACAAAGAACCATGAGATTAAATCAAGGACAAGAGAAAATGATGCAATCAAGAGACATGGTAAACATGAGATATATGAGGCTGCTGCTGGCATAAAACAGCATATTGTTTTACAGTAAATTTTTTTTATTAATAGAAAGAATACACTCTAAAGTAATGATAAAATGAATAGTATAGTAAATACGTAAACTGGAAACATGGTCCTTTATTATCATTATCCAGTATTGTGTAATGTCCATAATTGTATGTGCTATACTTTTGTACAACTGGCTGTGCAGTAGGTTTGTTTACACCAGCATCGTCACAAACACGTGAGTAATGCATTGTGCTACAGTGTTATGGCAGCTAGGACATCACTAGGTGATAGGAATTTTTAAGGTCCGTTATAATCTTATGTGACCACCATCATATGTGTGGTCTGTCATTGACTGAAACATCATTATGAGGTGCGTAACTATACAAAACTCCAATTAAGGAAGGACTGCTAATGGCCCAGACCATTCAGGAATGAAGGTTTGTGCATTCCTCCAGGCAAAGGACCACAACCAGCTGACATGCTTCCTGAGGGCAAAAGATATATGGGATATGGGTAGTGAAAGAACCAGTAGCTACAACTATGTGACCAGTTGCAGAAATAAGGACTATAATAATTATAAATATTTCTTTCTTACTTTCATATGAAGGTGTGTTTATATCTATGAAAAGGTACATATGAATATGTCTTTGTGTGAATACATATATATGAAATATTTTTCTTTCTTCTTTTATTTATTAACATATGGATATGTTCATACTAGTCAACTTTATATCTCAGTATTTAAGTTACACGATATTAAAAGTGAATGAGAAGATTAAATGTCACCCAACAACTTTGCATCCTGGTCTGAGAAAGCGTTCGCAGGTTTTTGGTTGTCTGCAGAACATTTGTACCCTGTTTGGCAGAAATTTGACTGTTTATTGTCTTTATCTGGAAATTGAAGTATGGTTTAAGGACGTGTGTACAAGTTGATAAGGGGTAGACTGTGATGGGCTTTTTGATGTGTCAACTTGGCTGGGCGGTAGCTCCCAACTATTCAACTGAATGCTTATTTAGGTGTCACTGCGAAGAGATTTTGCCCATGTAATTAGAGTCCCTAATCCATTGACATTAAGCAAGGGAGATGATCCTGGATAATCTGGGTAGCCCTTAAAAGTTGCACTGAGGCTTCCCCAGAAAAGAGAGAAAGAGAAAGAGAGAGGGAAGAGGGGAGAGAGAAAAGAAGAAGAAATTTCAACTGTGGACATTTGGCTCATGCCTATGTTCCAACCTGGCTGTGATCTTCTCTTCCTGAACACCTGCCTCACAGAGTACAGAGTTTGGACTTTTGGACTTGCTTAGACAGTTCCTGCAATGGCATAAGTCAATTCCTTGTAGCAAATACATTTTTAAAAATACGTGTGCGTGTGTGTGTGTGTGTGTGTGTGTGTGTATCTCCTACTGGTTCTGCTTCTCTGGTTAAATCCTGACTGATACATGTGGTTTGCAGAGTCCCACCCCTGGTACCACAGAGCAGAGTTGAGAAGAGTGGGTTTAAAACTGAGAGACAATAAGGTAGTGACAAGCACGTGGAGCTTTACCCACGAAGGGTGGATTAGTCACTCAGTGACTGGAAATGAGAGTGAGCTTGGAAAGCGTAGGGGAGCGTCCTCTCCTCAGGAGTCTGGAGGAGAAAGGCCCAGATAAGTGGCTGCAACAAAACTCCCTCAGCCCAGCCATTTAGGAGCTGCAGAAGTGACTAGAGGAGGCTGAAAGTGTGGTGTGTGGCCTGGGAGAGAGAGTTGTAGCCCAGGAGCTGCAGGGTGGGCTACGAAGAGTAGCCTGGCATATCCAGGGCAGAAACTAGCATCGCACAGGGGAACAGAGAGATTTCTTTTTCCATCCTTGCTCAGGGAAAGCCATGGGGAGAAAGCCCTGTGGTGGAGGAGACTGGCTCCCTGGTCTTCCTGTGTCCTCCAGGCCAAGCAGTGCCCAGGGCCTTGAACTTCTTCCTACCCCACTGCCATGCTGCTGGTATGATGGGGAGAGGAGGAACAGCAGCTGGGTCAGCATTCATGGCAAAAGGTCTTGGTAAAAGCAGCTCACCTGAGCCCCAGCCTTACCGGCAGCAACACTGCAATAAGGACTGCCCTCGAGTAGCTTGTGAAAGCTGGGCAAGAAAGAAAGAATTAGGGGAATATTTGGGGAGTAGCATGATGTCTCCAGTACATTCTAGGACTCCCAGAATTATCATAATCCTGTCCTGGTAACCTTAGTATTTTATAAAAAACAAACTAAGGGTGTCCACTCCAGTGTGTGCAAGGCCCAGACAGGTAACATAAATGCATGAAGTGGATGAGCCGTGGCCTCTGACAAACCAGAGAACACAGGCTCCATCCAAAAGAGCCAACTTCATACAGCTCTGGTTTACTGATGCCAAGAGGGAGTTTGGCCTACTGTTGCCAAATCTTCTGATTTATTTTTAAGAGAAGCCAGAAAAAAAATCCAGATTTTGATGAGAAGTCTTCCAATATTTAAATGTACATCAATTTTTTTCAACCACTATGTAGTTCAAAGAAAATACATCTGTGGACACCTGTTTCCAAATCGGCTCTAAGCATTAGTGAAGTTGGAGATGAAGTAGGATTAGCTTACTCTCATTCCCTTTCTTTTCTTTTTTCTCTTTCCTGTCACTTCTGCCCTCCAAGTCTGTCTGCTATGTAATCCACCTAAGAACATTGGTTTCTCCACCTAAAAGCATTGACTGGCCATCTCAAACCGTGTTACAAGGTAACTGAAAGGAGAAATAGTCCTTGTTTTAAGAGCTATGAAAACTCATACAAGAAACCACACAGGCAAACACCGAGATCCAACACATTCGGTTTAAAAGGATCTAGTGATAAACTCAAATGGAGCTTGAAGTTTTACAAAGTATTTCTTTTTTATTTTTTGTGCTTTTCTTTTTTGTTTTATGGTTTCTTGCCCAGCAGCACCCAACATCATGCAGATTGAAATCAGCTGTTAAGGCAAACACTTAGCACACTCCTGAAAGCAATTATCTGAAAGTGCCTATTTTGATGTGGCTTTCTTGAACACTAATTAGCAGCTGGCTTCCTGAGGGTAGCTGTCAGTTCTCTCTGTTATCTATGAAATGTGCTGTCTAACCTCAGTTATACAAACCCAATTCAATCTGTAGTTAGCACCTTCCCAGATTCCTTCTGAAACCACTTCAAAACCGGATCCTGAATCTATCTGTGGGTTACATTGATTCCAAAGAAAAGAATAAAGGAATTTTAAGTAAGATGCTCACAGAGAAGATGAGTATCACTTAAGTTACCTGCTTCCAAAATATTCTCTCCCAACATGAATTTGAATATTGGCAGATGTTTAAAGAGGAAGAGCTATTTCAGACCAAGGAGCACTGAGGATAAATTTACCTCAGATAATGCTGGCAATAGAGAATAAGAGCTTGAAATGGATTTTCTAAAATGTGCTATGAATGAAAATGTCTTGTTTTTGTTTTGTGTCTGAATGTTTCCCCATAACTGAAATCGAACACAAAGGAGTTTAAAAAGAAATCTGAACATTTCCCTGTAGGGGATTTTAAAAATAGATCACTGCTTTTACTAAGGAAGAATAGAAAATGAAGTTTGGGGCTAGAGGTGTGAATTTTACAATGTACTGAAATTCACATCCAAGGAAACTAAGTCAAGAAAATTATATCCTCCTCCACATTTAGTAATGCATGGATATTTTGATTATAAATATTGATGAAAATTTTTTATAAATTATTTTCAGATTATAGTGTTCCTAAAGATATTTATGCAAGTAATATTTATTAAATATAACAACCATTAGGCTTGTCAAAAAGGCAAAATAAAACAAAGAAAGGAGATATGTATCCAGCTAATTCACATAGAAACCATACTATTCAGGGAAAGAAAGCTGTTTTCTTTTCCTCTGCTGAGGAAGATTTGCCCTGAGCTAACATTTGTTGCCAATCTTGCTCTATTTTGTATATGAGCTGCTGTCACAACACGGCCACTGATAGACGAGTTGTATAGGTCCATGCCTGGGAACCAAACCTGGGCCGCCGAAATGGAGTGTGCCAAGCTTAACCACTAGGCCACTGGGGCTGGCCTGAAAGAGAAATTTTGAGATCTCCAAAACCCTTTCAATAGTTCTTCTTGGTCATATGCACCAGATAATAGCTAATTTCTTCATTTTAATTTGCCTTTCTGTTTCCAATTATGTTCAGAGGCTGTCCAAACAGGCTATATTCAGGCAAACACAGTATCTAGTTCGTCTACTGATCTTTGTGAGTTCCTTGGCCAGCAGAATGGGACCTGCTGCATCCACCTGTGGAGATCAGTGTCCAGATATCTGCACGCATGATGTTTCGTTCCTTGTTTTCAATATGCCATGTGGTTCCCATAATGGACCTCAGTTAGGCTCAGGATGCTTAAGACACAGATAAATGAGAAGGAGCATGAATTTTCTCAGTGGAGATGGAAAGTCAGGAAACTTGAAGCCTACTCTCCTCCTGTCCACTCACTCACTGTACTACTTTTATTTGTGAACATCTGTTTCTTTCCCTGTGAAAGAGGTTCAGTGTGTATCACTCAGAGGAGAATAAAGCACCCTATGTACACAGCCACAAACTGCACTGCCTGTGCCCATGGAACCAGGTCTGGCCCTCCTTAGCCCTTTGTTCCTCCAAGGTGTCTGAAAAGGATAAGTGAGGACCTGCCCAGCAACAGCACAAACAAGGAAATAAATAGGTGTTGGGAGACATGCTTGGGGCACTTGTCCCTCTTACCTTCCTCCTAGCTTTGGGAACCTACAGCACAAGAACTCAGTCAGCCCCAGCCTAGTCCTGAAGAGGCCTGACAGCTTCTGCTTTCATTCTATTGGAACCCAGGCTATCCTGTTAGGGAGGACACAGAGAGAGAGTGACCACGTGGAGGAGAACCAAGGCACCCCGTGAAAGCCAAGACAAAAGCATTGGCATGTGAGTGAGGCTATCTTGGATCCACCAACCCCAGCGATGCCTAGCCAACGTGATTCACCTGTGTTGTAAGCATCTTGAGGTCAACTGAGGTGAACCTTCTTCTCTGAGCTCTACACAAATTCCCAACTCACAGAATCATAAGCAATAAAATGGTGTCATCTTGGGTTGCTAAGTTTGAAATGAGCTGTTATGCATAGAAGGCTGATACATGAAGATAATGATGCTATTTTCCCAAATTTAAAGATGTAAAAAAATAAAATGAAATAGTAAATGTAGAAGCCCTTCTAAACTTAAAAGTAGTTTAAATTGTAGAGAATTAGTTATACTATAACTAATACTTTATATTATACTAATTTAAGATATCTAGAATCTTTATATAAAATATTGTTACCCTTCACAGTACTGAAAGCAAGAAAGGAGAATGGATCAAGGAGGTGAGGTGCATGTTCTAATAGTCATCATAGTAGCTGTTATTTTTTGACCATGTGCTCAGTGCCAGGCACTGTACTGGTCATTTCATAATTCCCCAGGGAAGTATGATACAGTGACTCCATTTTACAATGAGAAAAATGACTCTAGAGTGAATGTATCACTGAGCTTCATGCAACCAATAGATAGATGAGTAGGGATTATCTACTTATCTGAAGCCGAAGCTCTTTCCAATGTTGAATGTCGACTCTGTTTTTCTGTAGCTCTTTCACAGGGGCTTAGTGACACAGCATCACTTCTGTTGAATTCTCTTGGACAGGGCAAGTCAAAGGCCAGATTCAAGGGGAGAGGAAATAGACTCCACTTCTTAGTGCAAAGCATGGGGTGTGTGTGTACAGGGATGGGTGGATTATTGGCTGTTGTCTTTATAGACAATCTTCTATACCTTGTTTTACACGGGAGGAAACTGAGGCCAAAAGAAAAGAGGCCACTTGTTTAATGTCACACAGTCACTATATGGCAGGACTGGAATGAAAACACAGCTGTGAAAGCCCAAGTTCAATGGTGATAAAGAGATGATGGTGAGAAGACTTTTTAGAGAATAAATAGTCAAAGGGAAGAGAACAGTCAACCCTGAATAGCCCAGCTGGGGAGGGACTTGGATACTTAGAAAGATCTGCCACGTTTCATTGGTTGGTGGTGTTGGAATAGAAAGTGACGGCATTGCCCATCAACTGGTGTTACAGAGTTTACAAGATGATAACCTGTGGGGTTTGGCATAGCAGACCACGATCCTTGACTCCTGGATTCTAATCAGCACAGCAGCATGGGCAAACTCTATCACTGCCAATGTCATTCTAGGGAAGGATTTCATTTAAATAATGTATATTTTGGCTCCCAGGGATGGTTAATAGTATTTTACTCATCTATATTCAGAACGGCAAGTGTTTCTCAAGGTTTTGCACTTTATTATAACTGCTCTATATGCTGGAAAGAAAATAACCTTAAAAATGTGCTGAGATACAGAATAATATTAATTCACAGAATATTAATTTGGTCATCAAGCAACCATTACTCTAATTCTTTTTATTACTTTATTTCAAACAAACCAATTATTCCCATAGAAAAAGCAAATAACCAGAAGAATAAGAGAGTGGGGTCTCTAGCTTGATGGTCAGAAATTCAAACAGGAGCCAGATGATACAGGCCTCATCCAAAGAGAGTTTGGCTGAGCACCACAAAATGATTGAGAGATCATTCTGAGCACTGGCTTTACTGGCAACTCAGTTGTATGTGTCACTATTAGCCAACTGGGCATCCCAGAGTGCCGCTGTTGTCACTTCCATTGAGAATTAGGCTCAGGACACCATGTGGAGGTAATAGAAAGATCCGGCTCTTCCAACTTTAGAAAATTATATTTCCTCTCCTCCCAAATCACCCCTGGTTAAGCAGTCATGACACACATGCTCTTAACACAGAGGTCTGATTAATTCAGGTATGCATAGACAAAGGAGGTGTTATTTCTTTCTTTGGCTCTCAGTCTCTTGACATCAAGCAAAGACACTCAGATGTGTTTTCTATGAATGGATATTAAAGATGAGTGGATACTCAGGGATCTTCTCATACCAAGCCTGGGCTGTTACATGTCTCTACCAAAGTAGTTTATATAAATAAGGGAAGATCATGATATAAGGTTGGATTTCAGGACATCATCCAATGAGCAACACAGCTCAGCTGACCACCTCAACCCAGCATGTGACGGGGGCCAATCTCCTTGTACTTTTTCCCTGGCTCCTATCATCAAAAATAGAGACTGGCCTTTTGTGTAGAAAAACTCTGCTCTCTATTTCCTCTATACACTGACACCAATTTAAAGAAAACTCTGTTTCTTCCTCTATTCTCTCAACTCTACCCACAGAATACATCTGTACTCCAGATGTATGGGGATTTTTCCCACACTAAACAATTCTCCAATTCTCTACAGACACCAACTGGGTATTCTACAATTCAGTTCTGACACTATCTACCTGCAGTTGGCATCAGATCCCACAGGTTAAGTTTAAGGGCTCCCACGAGGCTGACTTCTCCCACACACTCAGACACCAATCTCAAGAAGTGGGTTCTCAGGTTACTCACAACTTCTGTCTGACTTGACTGAAAATCAGGGGTTCCCACAACCTCCTCCTCAGTTTTAATAATTTGCTAGAGTGGCTAACAGAACTCAGGAAAACAGTTTACTTACTAGACTACTGGTTTATTATAAAACGATATAACTCAGGAACACCCAGATGGAAGAGATGCATACGGAAAAGTATATGGGACAGGGCACAGAATTTCCATCCTTTCTGCAAGCTTGCCACCACCCTCAACACCTCCACATCTTCACCAACCAGGAAGCTCTCCAAATCCCTTTGGGTAGCATTTTTATGGAAGATTCATTATACAGACATGATTGATTAAATAATTGACTGTTGGTGATTGAACTCAATCTCCAGTCGCTCTCCCCATGCCTGGAGATTTAGGGTGGTTGGGGGGAGGGAGAGAGGTTGAAAGTTCCAACCCTCTAATCGCTTGGTTTGTTCCCCTGGTAACCAGTCCCCATCTCTATCCAGGAGGCCTCAGCCACCAGTCGTCTCATTAGCATACAAAAAGACATTCAACATTTTGGAAATTACAATAGTTTTAGTTACTGTGTGCCAGGAAAGGTCGGGGAAGGAGACCAAATATATATTCCTAACTGTGTCATACCTCTCAATGGCCTATCAACTCTAAAATTGCTCCATCAAAGCTGAGGCTTACTTCTGTTCAGATTAATTATTTCTCAGATTGTTCCATTAAATGAAGGGTGTATCTACTGGCTCAACTGCTTTACTTTTCTTTTTAAATTATACTAATAACTAAAGTTTACCTCAACTTTACATTGGTCTATAAATACAGACAGTATCTTTTAATGTTTAATGCTAAAAGTGCAATTTTAAAATCTTGAATATTTTCAGCTATACATAGTTCTCACTTCCTATTTCTGTCCTCAAGGTCAGTGACTTTGTAAATATTCTTTGAGGAAACCCCTGTGCACACTGCAAACCAGTCGCCACCAGGTAAGTGGGTCCCAGAGGCCCTGAGGCCAGAACCAGGTGCTGCGTGCTAGTGGCCAGTCTCAGACTTGTGGATAGGGCATCAATGGCTTAGAATTGTCCTGTGATGAGTTCTTAGAAGGTAGCCCAGAAGGCAGTACTGTCACTCGCTAATCACCCTGAGGAACCCAAGGGAGTTTTGGGAAGCACTGAATTTTTTCTCCAAATTGTTTTTGCTGTTGTTGTTATGTTAAGAGACTCAATCACCAACCACTCTGAACCAGACTAAGCCCCACCACAACAGCAGCACCTACACAGAAGAGCCTAGAGATGACCTAAAGTTGCCCTTTGCTTCATTTTAATACTAGAATCTCTGCCCCAGGAGGAGCCTAAGCCTTATTACCATAACATGTGATGAATATGGAAGCATGTTTTCCAACTGAGCTGGTG
Organism: Equus przewalskii; assembly: GCF_037783145.1. Lineage (NCBI taxonomy): Eukaryota > Metazoa > Chordata > Mammalia > Perissodactyla > Equidae > Equus > Equus przewalskii. The sequence goes on along the minus strand of NC_091845.1, from coordinate 58,412,431 downwards.
CAAGCTAACACCCACCTCTCTCTTTTGAATATTTATTCCGCATCAGAAATAAAAGGCCCTTGCTTTCCCATGCTTGTGCTCAGGGAGCCATGGCTTGGGGAAATAATTCCCCGAGGGCTCTTTATTTGCAGCAAATAACCTTTACTTTGTGTGACAAGTACTTCTGATGAAGGCTCTGATTTCAACTCACCAAGAAGCAGCCCCACTTTGGTTCCATCACATTACTACCTCAGGGAGGAAACGAATTCTCCTAACAAAGCTCCCCTTTACTGAACACTTTCTATGAGCCATTCTCCCATGTACTTCACCTACATAATCTCAGTTCATCCTTACAACAACTTGGGAGGATGGTGCCATCCCCACTTAAAAGATGAAAAAATGGAAGGTTACTGAGTCTAAGTAACTTATCCTCCCTAGAAGAGCCAGCAAGTAGAGGAACTGGGATTTTAAGCCAGTTTGGTCTAACCCCAAAGTGTTAAACTACATCCTAAAAATAATATATCAAAACAAACCAAAAAAGAGGTAGTTCAGCAGACTCTCCAAACCAGAGTTAAAAGAGCCAAGCACAAATGGAGAAATGGGCAACAGGTAAGAGCGAAGTTCTGAAGCGGAGGTTAGGAGGGAGAGCCTGGAATAATCGCCCACCACAGTTCTTGCAGCAGTTTGTAAAGTGTTTCTGCAGCTGGGACTGGAACAGAGGGTTTAAGGATGTGATCTGGGAGTTAACAGAGCCCTCAGTGGAACCCACTGGCACAAAGCAACATCCCCGCCAGAAGCTGCCCAGGAGATTGCATGGGAGATGTATGGTGTCTTCCTCTAATGAGTTCTGCGTGTTCTCCCTCCTCTTTTGGGCCTGGCCACAATTAATCTTTGCTTTAAAACATTCAATTTTTGTTAATGTGAAAGGAATTACACGCAAAATATTCTCAAATCCCCCAAATCCACGTTAACCACCACCACAAAGGAAAAAAAGTGTGTGGGGGGTCTTACATCATAAGCCATTTTTTATTTATATAAATAAAATTTCATAAGACTGGAAGAAATTATGAAACTGGAAATCATTGTTTTACTCTTGGAGCAGAGATATTTCCCACAATAACAATAATTATGATAAATAATATGTGTTAGGTACTTACCGTGTGAAAGACACGGTGCTAAGTGCTTTACTAGGTCATTTATTCCTTTGTGCGTTCCAATGAGATAGCCACTGCCCTATTTTACAAGTAAGAAACTAAATTCTAGTGATGGGGCCAAATCCTCTGATTCCACCAGCCATCTTCCTGTTAGCAATTAAATTATCTTCCTACTAGCAATACATATACCGCCTTTAGTATTGGAAGTAGTTCTGCATGTGTCTTTACATGTCTGTAACAGTGGCTCTCGGATATAAGACTCAGGGTAGAAACATAAGTGACTTGCCATCAAAACATAACCTGGATACTTGTCCCCTATTGCATTTCCTTCCATAGCAGTGCTTTGCAAATTTCATGTGCATATAAATTACCTAGGTATTTTGTTAAAATACAGTTTCCGATTCAGCAGACTTGGGAGACAGCCTGAGAGCCTGCATTTCTAAGAAGCTCCCAAGTGGCTGGTTGGTGGGCCATACTTTGAATAGCAAGGATCTAGGGCTTTGCTTTTAAGATTCAGACTCACAGTGTTGAATGAATCCTGGATGTCGCTTGAGGGCATCCCCACCTTAGGTTGTTGAGCAGGTCCCTGGGTGTTGGGCCACAAGCCTCATCAAGACCTAGGAGTTGGGGCTGAGAGGATGGCACTGTCTGAGGGTACCTGTTCACAGCTGAGGAAGGGGAAGATTGTATTCACCCCGCTCTCCAGCCGCAGCTACAGGTTGGAACTACTGTACCGCTATAAGCTCACATTAGAATGTTCACATCAGCACTTGGCCCCGGAGTTCTTTATGTTCTATTGGGCTGGTGATTAAGTGCTATTGTAAGATTAAGAGTTCACAGCTGCATGGCTGCTATTGGTAAATAAAAGGTTCCTGATGATTATGTTTTAGCTTTTCCTGGGGGTCAAATCGAGACCAAGTGCTTTACGTTAATGTGAATGGCAGCACAGTTCTGCTCAGTGAACACTCAGTGAGGAGTGACTACAGGCTTGCCTCACACACCTGATGGGCTTCGTAAGTTAGCTTTACACTGAATTTGTGTAACGTAAGTATAATTTTCCCAATGACTTATACCGTGATTTCAAATTGAGCTTATATTGTTTTATATTGCTGTGTAATGGGCAATGAGCCTTAGCTTATTTTTTCTCTTTTTGTGTAATTAATTGTGTAACCTTGAGCAAACTGTCACCTTCCTTGAGAAAGAGGATTAGCCACACAGTATTGCATGTACACAACCACGCACAGCACACAAAGCTCTAGGAGAGTTTCCTTACCTGCCAAATGGGAGAATCACTTCCACCTTTATGAATCTGTAATATTATGATTCTAGATCTGTGCTTCTTAAACTTTAACATGCATATTTTACTTGGAGGTCTTGTTATAATGCAGATTCTGATCTAATAGGTGTGTGTTAAGGCCTGAGATTCTGCATTTCTAACAAGCTCACAAGTGATGACAATGATGATAGTGCATGGACCAAAACTCTACTAAATAATTCTGATACTCCTTCTTCCATCATGAAATTGATGATTTTTTTATATAAACAAGGAAACATCCTTAAGAGTGACCTTATTTAAAGAAACTTTGATGAATCTTCGAACATCATAAAACATCTAATTATAAGACATTTATCTCCTTTTTAAAAATATTAATTTTATCACTACATACTTATTAAATGGCTAAAAATTTTTTAAGAATTAAAACTGACAACTCTAACTGCTGGAAAGGATGTGGAGGAATAGAAACTCTCATTCCATGCTGGTGGGAATGCAAGATGGTACAGCTATTTTGGAAGATTGTTTGGCAGTTTCTTACAATGCTAAACATGGTCTTATTACATGACCCAGCAGTCTCACTCCTAAATATTTGATGTTTTAAAAACTTGCATACATACAATCTGCATTCAATCTTTATAACAGCCTTATTTATAATCACCAAAAACTGGAAGCCATCAATATATCCTTCAATACGTGAATCTATAAATAAACTGTGGTACATCCTTACAATGGAAAACCAGTGATAAAAAGAAATGATCTATCAAAGCCACACAAAAACATGGATAACGTTAAATGCATATTGCTAAGTTAAGGAAATCAATCTGAAAAAGTGACATACGTTATGCTTCCAATCATATGACATTCTAGAAAAGGCAAAACTACAGACAAGATAATCAGATCAGGGGTTGCAAGGGTTCTGGGCAGGGGAGGGGTTGTATAAGTGAAGCACAGGGAATGTTTGTAGGGAAATAAAACTATTTTTTTTTTCTTTTTGGTGGAGAAGATTGGTCCTGAGCTAATGTTGTTGCCAATCCTCTCTTTTTGCTTGAGGAAAATTGTCACTGAGCTAACATCTGTGTCAATCTTCCTCCATTTTGTATGTGAGACGCCACCACGGCATAACTTAATGAGCAGTGTGTAGGTCCTTGTTGAGGATCCAAACCTTCGAACACTGGGCCGCCAGAGTAGAGTGCACAAACTTAACCACTATGCCACCAGACCAGCCTCTAGAACTATTTTTTTTTATCACACTGTAATGGAAGATGCATGACACTATGCATTTGTCAATATCCACAGAACTTTATGTTACAAAGAATGAATGTTAAGGTATGAAATTAAAAATAATCATTTAGGAGGTTGGGAAACCCAAGTATAGAATGTAGAATGCAGAATTTCTACAAAAGAATCTGTATTAAACAATCTCACTGAAGAGGGTGAGGGGAAAAGGTGCTGAACTAAGTCACTTTGGAAATGAGTAGAGTCTGTAAGACTAAAGGCAAAAGGAACAACACCTAACACTGTGCTCCAGCTGTTGAAGTTGTTTCACATGGGTCTGCGGATTAAAAAGTTATGAAACTGCTATACATGTATATTGAAATTAACTAACTAAATAAATTAATGGCAAATGGTGGGAGCAAGATTTCTCACTATTGGAGTGGGAGTTTTCAGATAAGCAAGGGAGGGATGCTAAAATGATCCAAACAGTAATGGACTAGAGTTGGAGGCATCCGTATGAGCTCATCTTTAGCTTAACACAGAAACAAATGTTTACATATAGAAATATTTATAGGTTTGTGCATATACGCAGGTTAGTATGCACACATATATTTCCTCGCTCTGTCAACTGGGAGGGCCTGAAGCAATAAGACCCCAATGCAACAAGCACACTTGGCACCCAGATCTTAATTTCTAGCACCCTTCTCCAATAAAGAAAGCCAAGGATCCTTGGAGAGATGGCTGATTCTAGGACTGAAACAAGAGATATACAGCACTGCCTGGAGAGTCTTGTAGTGCCAGCAAGTAAGAAAGTGCTAAAACAACAACAACAGTAACAATCAAAGCCCTACAATTATGCAAGTATGTCAAAGGAGCACAGGAGACAACTGAAAGAGCTCCCAATTGTCAAACTTGGAACAATTTGAGCAAAAAAGTAAAGTTGTATTTGATAATAATTTAGAGTATAAAGTAAATATCCATGATTCCATTAAACGTGCCACAATCAAGTAAGATCATTGTGGGGCTGGCTTTAATAAACAATTTTCCTTTATACCGAACTCTTATCTTTACTCTCTCTATTAAGTAGATATCGGTCTCCCAGAGACTGATGCTTTTTGAACATAGACTCTGCTAATATATTAGGCAATCGCTCTGGAAGTTGGCTAAGGCAAAGGTATAAACTTGAAGGTGGGGGATCATTATGCGACAGTATCCAGTTCAGTGAATCCTTGCTGGTAAATGTTAAGTCATCAGTCTTGGGCAGGTGTTCTCACAGAAGCACAGGCTTACAGGATATTATGGCTTATCCTTTGTAAGAAAGGGTAAATGATTATGTAAAACTAATATGCATGATATTTCCCCAGCTCCCTACAACCCTTCCCTGCTTCTGTCTGGAAATGCTAATGCTTAATGAGAAATTTCAACCAAATGAACCTCTTGGAGGGAACCATCTTTCTTCTTTATTGTGGCATGCTGAGATCTCCTTTATGGAATAGCTCAAGGAAGCAGAAGTAGCAAATCAGATGTTTCTACCACCCCCGAGACATATTCTTTTCCTTTCTTTTTTTTTAACTCTCCATGAATTTCAAGCAAATTACAGGCTTTGATTGGTTCCAACTTGAAATGAAGCCCAGGTAGGTCAGGTGAACAGTCTCACCGGTCCAATTTCCTTCCATTATATGCAGGCTACATCCTTCCTATTTGGAAAGTGTGTTGATGCTGTTTTGTCATTAATGACTCTGGCCCTCTGGGAATCTCTGAGGACAGCAATGGTTTTAAAGGTAGTTGTAATTGTTAGACTGTGCTGATGCTCCTTGAGATCCTTGCTGTGCACGGCAGTTACCCAATACCCCCAACGGCCCCTAGAGAATTAAACTAAAGCCTTCCTGTGCCATCTGGTGTATAATGTTTTTAAAAGGAAAAATGAACAAAACCTCCAGTATGAAGTTGCAAAGCCATTACAGTTTAACCTAAGGAAGGAAGAAATAGGAGTGATAGTTAAAATCAGGAACAAATATATAATAAACGTCTTTGTATCTGAACCTCTGCGAGTAAGAAGGACATGCAGCTCTAGAAAAAACACAGTCTCTGATCTCTGAACTCATAGTCTAGTGGGAAAAACAGATGCATAAAGGCAAACCAAGACAATGAGAAAAGGTACTAAATTGCGTTTAGGTGAAAGGGAATAGGGAGGCCTCCTCTCACCCGGAGGTCAGAAATCAGAGACAATCAGCAGGGACGATTAACGTCTGCAGAAGGAAGAAAGGCACAGGAAGTCTGTGAGTTCCCTCCGGAAATCCTGGTTAAAGAAGATTACAAACCAGGGTCCCCAAGCTCCCACCTATGAGCTGTGATTCTCTCCTAGAAATGGTTTTCCACATCTCTTAATACCCAGTGGTTCAAGGACAAGATATTGGGCTTGACAAAATGAATCAGCTATAAACAGCCTCCAAACTAGATGCTGTTAAGTTATCCACGTCTTCTCTGAATGTGGTGCTCCTGGTGGCTTTTCTTGTTCCTTTTGCTATAGCGTGGCAGAGACAGGATGGGAGCCCCACCATCCTGACATGAATAGTGGTATATTAAGCAGCGACTTTGGTGGCTCAGGACAAACTAAGTAGAGCCTCCCAAAATGACCACTTTAGTTCTGAGCGCTGGAGGGAATCTGGCTTTCTGGTCAATATGCGTTATGGTTTCATTTATAGAATTTACAGTTAGGGTTATTTGATTAAAATGACACAGGCTTGATCAAAAGAAAACTTTTTTTCCAACTAAAATGCACTTTTCTGACTATTCCAAAAATCAAAAATGGTTTATTTAAATAACAGAGAACTTCTGTTTTATTGACTTGGGATGTTGCACTGTCAAATATAGAGCCTAGGCCCTCATGTGGATTTACTGATGATATTTTATGTCTGAGATGATGTATGTGTTTGTGTAAACTTGGAAATTAATCTAACTAGTTAAATTGAAGCAGTCTTTCCTGCTTGTTAACTCTTAAAGAAATTCCTATCTTTAAGGAGACTTCATCATTCAGGGGCTGGAAGAGTTGGCTTTGGGATTTGGAATTTTGATGTCAGTCAGCACCATCATTAGGAAGAGCTAGCTGGAATATGACAACTGCTCTGTTTGTTTTTGTGGTTTATAGCGCTAAAAATGACTGAATTTACAAACTGAATCTGTATGGGAATTTATCCTGGGTCCACGAGGATTTTCTTGGAGAGCAAGATTAGTTTGGCTCTCCAATTGATCTGCAGAGTTCCTGGGGATGAGGCTGATTATAGCAAAATGAATTTCAGCAGGATTAAGTGAGACTGATGGGCGCTGGATCCCCATGGCGAAAAGCCAGACAGAAAAGATGGTGAGAATAGCTTGGCTAGCCTGCTGTCCCACGTGCCCGTGAGTTGGGAGCACAGTGTAGTTCTGGCCGTAGTGGGCTTTTGGCCAGTGCTCATCTCAGAGCAGCAAGCCCACTGTCTGCTTCAAACCAAGCAAACTGGCCCTTTGGAGAGAACATCAAGTGCCCACAGCTCAGTGCTCTCAGCAAATGATGTTTGGCGATGCTAAAGTCGGGGAATGAATTTGCCCCAAAGCATCAGTTGCTTTTCTTTAGATGGGAAGAACTTCTCAACAGTGGATTCTCCTGCAGTCTTTGTTGGCTCCCCATTCTCACTTCCTCAGTTCCCCTTACAATGCCTCCCACCACATACTGTCCATTCTGCCCCAATTTGTGCTCCCACTGCCTGATTAAGGTTGCTGAGAGCCGGAGATGAAACTGGAAAGTGAGGCAAGGGACATATCTTATGTGGGACTCTGCGATAAACCTTGAGATGAGGCTTCATATGCATGTAGTTCATCAAGGAAGTATGCCGGAGAGACCACTAAAGGAGTAGGGGAAGCAGGACAGGGAAGAGGGGAAGCAGGACAGGGAAGAGAGGAAGCCAGACAGAGGGGTAGTCCCAGGCAATGTGCACAGAGGAGAGCTCCAACCTGAGCCTGAGGGGAAGCTGGCGTGTAAGCTGTGCCAGCTGTCAGCACTGTCCTAAATGGATACAAACTTTTGCACCTGCCAATCATTAATTAGCTGCCACTTTAGTGGGTTACTTCCTGCTTTCTGCACCAGCTGGTCAAGTGTTTCTAGCAGCCTAAAATGAGTTCTAGGAGGAACAATCACAAGCTCTGGCCATAGAAAGCACACAGAAGCCAGAGAAGGCACACAAATATGGTCAAATACTTGTCTGAGAGGATCCAGAGATCCTCAGAGCAGTGACCTAGTCCTCAGGGCATTTGGCAAAAGGAAAAAAAGATGAAAGACACAAAAACTTCCATTTTTGAAGCTCTCCACTACGTGTGAGCACTGTTCTGAATACTGACATACGTTGTCTCATTGAATTTCTACCTAGGGATCAACATTACTGTTCTGCCCATGTTATATATGAGGAAAGTTACCACCGAAGAAATTAAGTAACTTGCCCATCTTCTAACAGCTCCTAGGTTGCAAAGTTGAAACTTGAATCTAGGTTTTATTTATCACGCTCTTAGGCACAAAGCGTGTCTTTTTCTCAAACACTATCACGTTATTCAAGATTTCCCAAACATATGAATTTTGACATGCCTTTGCTGAGTGGGCCTCTCTTGAATGCCCTTCCTCTCCCATCAATGTGCTAAATTCCTCTCCTTCGTCACAGCCTCCAGCCCTCCACTGTCAAGTGTACCCTGATAGTATTCCAGATAATCATTCACCCCTTGTTTTGTACTTCTGCAGCCCCAGGTGATCCCAATGTACACAACCCTTTCACACTGTGTTGGAGTTACACAGCCCTATGTTTTCTCTGACATTAGACCACAAGCTCCTTAAGGTCAGGGACCATGCCATGTTCATCTTTGTACTCCTGGCAATGAACAAGCACCTGGCACACAGGAGGTGGTCAATAAGTGCTAAACTAAGTGAGTCTATGTATAGTAGGGGAGATCAATGCCCTTTCAATTGCGTGGCAATCAGAGGGTCAAGCAAGTGCTAGATTCACAGAAGAGAGAAGTGTGTTCCCATTCGGGGTTATTGAAGAAGGCTCCATGGAGAGCTTGACATTTGATGGTTATTTTGTTGGTGAGAGATGGGGAAAGACTTTTGGGGTGGAATTGGTAGAGTAAGCAAATTCATAGGTTAGACAGTGCAAAGTTTGGGAAACAGAGAACGTACATGTGTCTGAAGTATAGGGTATGTAGGAGAAGGCCAGGAAAAGGAACATGTTCCAGATCACAGGGAATTTTGAACGCCCTGCTAAGTGGGATATTTTATATTTTGCAGACAATAAAGAGACATTTAAGGATCTTATTTTATTAACGTGTGAATACACATAAAGTGTTTAGAATAGTGCCTGATACATAGTAAGTTCACGTTAAAGGTTGACTGATATTATTATTATGATTTTGAGCAAGAAAATATAAATAATTGTGACTACATGAATGGCGTGGAGAGGGGGAGTAGAACTGAGCGTGGAGATTGGCTAGAATGCTCTTATCATTAGCTACAGTCTAACTCATGTGGTCTGGACTTTGGTAGCAGGCAGCAATGGGGGCAGCTGCTATCTCCTTGCAAAAGAGAAACACTCACCACAATCCCAGAATTGCAAAACAAACTGAGAAAACCAAGGATGAGGCCAGAGAGCATGGTCAGGCAGGCCACCCCGTAGACTAGACTCTCCCATCTCTAACACAGGCCTGTATGCATGTTGTACTGTGAACTTACCCCTTACTGGTGTTTGGCTCATCCTTCATACGCCTGACTTAGGCTTGAGCATGGATTCCATTATAATTGGGCTGACCTTGAGATAATCCTTTCAGAATCCAGGGAGTGGGATCAAAGGTCTAGCAGAAACCTTTCTCATCTGTTCTTTCCTGATTGACATGAACAGCAGTCTCGGTAATACCAGCTCCCCAGTCCTAACCCCCACAAGCCCATCTTCTATCTCCTACTCCTAAGCCCATCCTCTACTATCCCGTCCCTGAGCCCCCCTGTATTCTTCACCCCCCTCCAAGTCCAGTCTTAATCCAGGAAGCCAAAGTAGACTCTGCCAAACAGGAAAGAAAACCTATAAGGCCTATGACCTGCCCTTTCCATAAGAACGGACTTCCCTTGCATAGATGATGGCTTCTCAGAAGCTTCCCTTATTCTCTCTTTTCTTTCCCTTCACAGCAGGCTTTGAATTTCCCAAGCCCTGTGGTTTGGAAGGGAATGACTTCATCCCCTTCTCTGGATATGGTCCCTAATTGGTTTAAGCTAATCTTCCTACTCCATCTCCTCATGCAGTTATTGGTTTAGGAATGAGCACATGATACACTGGGAGTCAATCAATGACAACTCTTTCTCTTTCCGACAGCACCAGATCTAACAAGCCTCTAGCCCCTTGAATGCCCGCAGCCACTGCATGACCACTGGAGGAAAGTATCGTTGATGAAGAAGCTTGGAATGAAAAGAGAGAAGCTGGGTCCTTGTCACATTGCTCTAGTGCTGAATGAGGGCAGGCTTAAAGACATTTCTACCATTCTAAGCTATAGGAGATAACGTTAAAGCAAAACAAACAAGATGACCATCTTACAGCAGTTCAGTTATTGTTTTATATTACTTACGGCCCCAAAGTCCTAGCTAATACACCCTGAGATCTTCCTTTGCCTCAGCTGCTTGTTTGGATCACCTGGAGTCTACTGTTGTCAACCCAACCCTCCTCCCTTCCAGCTTGAAACCACACAGTAACAAAGAAGACGTGTTTACAGGCAGCTTGGAAATATAAAGCTATGAGTAAGTTACAAATACCATAGGAACAACATTATCCTACACAGTATAGTGACAATCCTGAATCATCTTCTTTATGCTTGAAGAACTGACGATTTGCTCTTCACATTGAGTAAAACGTGAACGTTTTCTTAACTGAATGTAAAATTTTTCTTTTAAATTTTAAAGTTCTTCCTTTACAATAATGCAGTTTGATATATTTCTTTGGCATTAATTTAAGCAACATGTAACCAATGAACAATGAGTTTAGCCACCAGGCTTTGCTGATCTGTCTACGTAATGGTGTGACAAGCTCAGGCTTTATGGGCAAATACAACTGCTGGCCAAGGGCTTTATCCAAACCTTGGAATCATCTAAACTTCAATTCTGAAGAGGTGAGGTTATTACTAAACATTGCTCTCTGCTTTTCCACCCTTTAAAAACAAACAAGTGGGTAAAGAAAGCAATCTTAAACCTATTTTAGGGAAATAATTCACAAAAAGGCACTGAAATTCTTGCAATGGAAGGATTCAATCAATCAGCTCTACAATACTGATGGCAGGCTAATTTTCCAACATCTGTCATCATTTAATTAGATTCTAAACCTAAGAAATGCTCTTCCAGAAGAGTGTTTCCGGACCAACTTCAACATGCACAGAAGATCCCTTTAAATCCTGCCCTGATGCAGGAATACTATGCTCCAGACCAGGCAGCACTCACCAGGACTGAACCCAGGAAAGAAACGACACACTGGGGAAGCTGTTTCTGATTTGGGGGCTGAGAGGTTTAACAGATTTAACATTATCTAAGTAGAACCTCTCGGGGAAATAAAAATATGTATCCACATCAACCAGCAAAATTTTGTACCAGGAAGTCTACCAGAAGCAACTGTTGGCTAGTAGCTAAGACCCAGATTTTTGACCTTTTTTGAGACATAGACCCTTTTGATCACCTGGTGAAGCCAGTGGGTCTCTTCTTAGAATAATGTTTTTAAATCTATAAAATAAAACACATAAGATTATTAAGAAAACTAATTATGCTAAGTAGTCATCAAAATATTTAAAAATTATGATAGAGTAATATGTTTTCGTCTTTATTAGTGAATTAGATAACAAGATCTAGCAGCAGGTCTGATAATTACTATAATTTCAAAGTGGTGATGACTATAAACAATATCTCAGGATGTTTGTAAAACCTCTAATGTGATTTGAAAATGTGAAAATGTGTGTTTTCAATTGCGGCAAAGTTACAGGTACTGATAATACCACTGTGGGTTGTTATCTATATTCACAATGAAAGAAAATAGTAAATTTCACTTAGAAGCAAGTGAAAATAAAGATATAATAATTTTTTCCCCATCCAACTTCATGGCCTCCCTCAATTCTGGTTTAAAACCCTTGTTCCAAGAGCCTAGGTTCCAGGATGAATACACAGTGTTTCTAGCTTTAGGGAGGTCATGAAAGCCTATAGTAATTGAGTTAAAGCTATGGATACTTTACGCGTTAAGGTGCACATATTCACATACAGAGATGTTTTGCATATATTCGGGGGAGGAGGGAGTCATGGAACAACTCTTGCGCTATAGAGCAGGCATCATGCCTCTTAGCTTGTTTATTCAACTGCCTAACCATAGAAACAAGTGTTTTCGGATGATGATGATAGTGGTAAGGAAGAGGATGAAGAAGATAAAGGTGAAGACTGGGCTCATTGCTGAATAATAGGGACAGTGGCAAGCAAATCTAATAGATTTAGAGGAATCAGAAATTAAATAGATTATTCTAGAGGATTTCTTTCTGTGACTCAAGCAGGTAGAGTGGACAGAATGCAGGTGACCTGCGTGAGACATTTACTGTTTTTACCTGCTTGGTGCCCATTTCCCTTTCACTTGATAATCAAACTTGAATTTTTCCTTGTAAAACCAACTCCTCCACTCCCTACCCCCATTTTTAGTCAACGTTATTTGAAATGAGTTCTCTCTTCCCTCAGCCTCAAAGCTGGGCTCAAGTCTGGCCAGTCAGAGAATTCCCTCTCCTTAGCCAAAGCAACTGGGCCAGAAATTGGCTTATGATCTAAGTCAGACAGATGATATTCAATTTCAAGACTTTTGTGGAACTTTTAGGCAAAAGAAATTCTCTTTCAAGTGGGATGAATGAGAGTCATTTTGCCATCATGAAGAAACAATCTGCCTGAGAATGGAAATTAGAGGGAAAAAAGCAGAGATCAGACACGGGGAAATCTAGAATGAGTCCTTATGAGATCATTTGAACTCCTAGAGTTTACTGTGCCTGAAGCTAGATATATCCATGGACTCCTGTTGCATGATCCAATACATTCCCTTCCTTTCCTTTGAGCCATTTTGAGTTTGCTATCTGTCCTTCAGCAGTTGTTCTCACTAGCACATTACCCCTCAGCCTTCCAATGAAACCAATGTGCAAAGTAGGTAGAGTCAGAAGAGATATCTTTTCTTAATAGCCAATTCTTAATAACCTGACAGAGCATGTTACATTTTGCAGATTATGTCTGCTAGCTGCAAGATTTCCCTTGTATCCCTATGTTCAATTTTCTGACCTGCCATCATTCCACAGGATCCAGGATTCTGATATAAGAGGAATATGGAACAGGGAGGGGTACGGGCTCACCAAGAGGTTGGTACACGAGCACACAAACGAGCCCGTGTGTGTGTGTGTGTGCGCGCCTTTCAAAGCCAAAAAAATATTACTTTTTACTCTTAGTTCACATTATTTATTCCTATTGACCTATCCAGCTTTTTAATATGGTTGAACATGTCACCTAATATCTATAAATGATCAGGATAACATGCTGACTTCAATATTCTTAAGATCTTATTTTATTTCTTAGAGTCTCCAGCAGTATCACCTTTTGAACCTACAATATACCTTTGGGGGAAAAATGACATGAGTTGAGTTGAAAATTTTGTAAAGCTCAACCAAAGCCACTGTAATACATTGAGGGACCCTAAATAGACCAGCAACAGTAATTGAATAATCAAACCATTAGGGACAGTCATTGATTCTACAGATGTTAATTAAGCACCTACTGTATGCCACCCACTATTCTAGGCTTAAGGGAAACTGTAGTTAACAATTCACAGTCAAATTCACTACTCTCATAGAGCTTCCAAGAGAAGGGGAGAGAGAAAATAAGTAAACCAACGAAGAAGAGAATTTCAGATAGAAATAAAAATGAACAAGAACAGTATAATAGAGACTTACTTCATAGGGGGGAGAGGTCTGTACACTAAATGGAGAATATTGGCTTCCCAAAGGGTGCGGCTTCTATTATCATAGATTTGTTTTGCCAGAACAACATTAATTCTTATATCTTTCTTGTGAGAATATAAATTAGTGCACTTTGCAAAACCGTTTGACTCTATATACTCAAGTTGCATGATTTCTGTCTTAGTCAGCTTCGGCTGCCATAACAGAACACAACAGACTGGATGGCTCAAACAACAGAAATGTATTCCTCACAGTTCTGGAGACTAGAAGTCCAAGGTCAGGGTGCCCACATGGTTGGATCTGGTGCAGGCTCTCTTCTCCGCTTGCAGGCCATTGTCTTCTTACTATGTTCTCACATGGTGGAGAGAGAGAGAATGGATGAGAGCAAGCACTCTGATGTCTCTGCCTAAGGGTTCTGATCTCATCTTGAGGGCCCACCTTCATTACCTCATCTAAACCTAATTACCTCTCTAAAGCCTCATCTCCAATTGCCATCATATTGGGTGTTAGGGCTTCAATGTATGAATTGGAGGGAGCACACAACTCAGTCCATAGCAGTTTCATTGCTAAGCTATGGTAATTTTTAAATCCTTCATCCTAATGGCATGTGGCACCAATGGAGACTCCTCTCACCTTTTCTTCCACTTCACTCTCACTGAAAAATAACCACTTGGAATATAACCCACTAGGAAGGTTACTACATGCAGGTTCTATGCTGGGGAAGCTATTTTGAGTATGGTATGGCTTGGTTATCACAACAACATAATGGTAACAGTAATCATAACACATTTAATGCTTATTACATGCTGAGCACTCTTCTAAGCACTTTATAGTGATTCATTTAATGCTATGAGGTAGAAGTAAAAAATCATGCCATATTATATATGACAAAACTGAGGCACGGAGATGTGACATGACTTGCTCAAGGTCTCACAGCCAGTGGGTGACAGAGCCAGACAATCTGGTTCCTGAACCTCTGGATCCTTGCTCCTAACTACTACACGTTACTGCCTTTGCCAAGATGCTGATGAATGGGCAGGCCGATCCTAGTAAGGAATGAACAGAGGTTCTGAGAGCAGACAGATCTGTATTCAAATCCCAGCATCACCATTTATGAGCTTGGTGACTTAGGAGAATTATTTGGTCTCTGAGATATTTAATTCTCTCTAATATGTAGATAAAAATAACTACTGCCTTAGTTTGAGTTCCCCTGAAAGCAGAGTGCAAGGTAAGGCCTTGGGTGCAAGTGTTTTATTTGGAAGATAATCCCCAGAAGCAACAATGAGGGAGAGCGAGAATAACACGAGGAAGGAGGGGAAAGCAGCAAGAGGGTGTTTATTAAGGTTGTACTGTGAGCAACCGAAGCCCGATTCCTCCATTACCTCCTCAGAGGAGTAGAGACTGCCTTTGAGAATTGTTCACCTGAAAGACATGAGACTGGAGTACTTATCCACTGTGTTTTGGTCCACTTTGGCTAAGAGTTGCCCTGGACCATTAACTTCCCTGCACTTGCAATGCTGGGTGATATCAGAGAAGATCCTGAAGTGGAATGGAGAGTGTGCTGAGGTGGGAGGTTGCTAAGGAGATGAACCTGAGCTGGTCCAGAATGCCCATTGCAGGAGTAACTTAAATAAGAGGTAAGTCAAGGAGATATGCAGTAGGGCACCAATCTGCTACACCTATTTTGCAGATTGGGTTAAGATTAGAGATGATACCTCCAAAGCATCTAGCAGAATGTCTGACTATAGTGGATAAATGCTACAACCTCACATGCTTCAAAGAAACCAATGTTAATTGGCTTATAACTGTGATTATCTATTCTTCAACTATCACTATCACACTGTGATTGAACAATTGGAAGTTCATATACAAAATATGAGCTTAGATCTATAACTCATACCAAATAAAAAATTAACTCAAAATTCATCATATACCTAAATATAAAAAATAATACTATAAAATTCCAGCTAAAAACATAGGAGAACATCTTTGTGACTTGGGGTTAGGCAAAGTACAGATTCATTGAAGAAAAAATAATTGAACTTCATCAAATTTTAGAACTTTTGCTTTTCATAAGTCTCTGTTAAATTAATGAAAAGACAAACCGTGGCTGGCAAGAAAATATTTGCAAATCAAATACTTATAAAGGATTTGTATCCTGAATATATAGAGAATTCTAAAAACTCAATAAGAAAACAAGCAATAACATAATAGGCAAAAAATTTTTATGGATACCTTATGGAAGAAGACACATAGATAGAAAATAAGCACAGGAAAATTTATTCAACATCATTAGTCCTGAGGGAAATGCAAATTAAAAGTAGAAAGATATACCACTACATATCCACTTAGTGTAAAAGCACTGCGATAACATCAAGTGTTGGCAATGATATGGAGCATCTAGAACTCTCATACACCGCTGGTGAGACGTAACGTGATTCAAACACTTTGGAAAACGATTTGACAGTTTCTTAAGTTAAATACACACATACCATATGATCCAGCCATTCCCCTCTTACCCAAGAGAAATGAAATCATATGTCCATACAAAGACTTGTATATGAATGTTTAGAACAGCTTTATTTGCAATTGCCAGAAACTGAAATCTTTATCAAAAAGTGAACAAATAAACAAATTATAGTATATTGATATGATGGAAAATAGTCCTAAAACGGGTAAATTATTGATACATGAAACAACATAAATTAATCTCAAAATAATTATATTGAGTTTAGAAAGCCAGAAAAAACAAGTACATACAACTGAGTCTATTTATATACAATTGTCTAAAATGCAAACTAACCTACAGTGATAGAAAGTGATAGATCAGTGGTTGCCTGGGGAAAGGGAAGTGTGGTAAAGGAATTACAAAAGGAAACAAGGAAACTTTTGGGAGTGATGGATCCGTTCACTCTCATGATTGTGCTGATGGTTTCACGGATGCATTCACATGTCAAAATTGATCAAATGGTACAGTCTAAACATATGCAGTTTATTGTGTGTCAATTAAAGCCATTAAAAATATTATGGTGATGAAATTTCCCCTGACTTAAGGATGGGAATATTGCCAGTACAGCCTCTTTCCCTCCAGGTATGGCAGCTCTCAAAAGATGGGTTGAAAATGGCTGCCTATTTTATCTGCTTACAAGGTCACGTTTAATATACTCCCTCCAGATTTCTTATAAAAAGAATACCGTTAAAGATTCTCCAGCCCTGAATTTGTACACGTGTTTATATTTACACATTTGCCATTGCGCCGGGATTAATGCTTTAAAGCTTTCATCTTTATGGTCATTAATACCAGGTCCAGATGACACTGTGTCTGAAGAGATTAAATTTTATCCTCATCTGTCCTTAGAAGACTGAACAAATGCCTCTACTCAGAGGTGCTCTATGTCTCCCTGGAAAGAAACGTGCTGAACAGGAAGAAGTACACCCTTGAAAAGGAATCCCTACATTTTGAAAATAAAGCAAACACCCAATTCGTGGCAGAAGTTTTACATGCCCTGTGTCACATCCCACAACTGATCTCAGAGTAGCCGTGGTGGACAGTTCCACGCACTGGCCACTGATGCCATCCCCTCTCCAGCTCGCTTCTGTTTTTCTGTCTCTGGGCTTTCTCTAGATGCTAGGAGGTCCCCTTGGCCAATGACCAGGCACAGGCCAGAACTGAGAGAGAGTTATTGCCCCCATGAGCAACCCTCAATTAATGAAGCATGAGAGTTGACAGAAAATTCTACCTACGTTCTGTATCCTTCAGAGGGGAAATTCTAAGGCACATTCTATGTAATGCCTCAGAAGTACCCTGGTAAGACTGAGTCCCAGTGTACGGTGGTAAACAAACAAGGTACACACTCTGATTGCCTTCTGTAACTTCTCTGTTTCCCTCTTCCCAATTTCTCATTCTTGCTTCCAGGAATTACCTCCCAAATAAAGTTAACTACATCTTAATCCTTGTCTCAAGTTCCAGTTCTCATCGTTACTACATCAGAATCTGCACTTTAAGACAGTGACCAAGTTCAACCTCTAGATTGTGGGCTGGTCTACAAAAGAATCTGAGCAAAGAGCTGTGGTAGTGGAGTGGAGTATTCTTTCAAAACTCTGATGCCTGAAAGAAATTTTGATATTTTTTCCTTTAAATTCTTAACGCTTCATGAATAAAATTTTGACATTCTAGTCACAGGTTAAAAAAAATTGCTAGAGCAGGGAAAATGAGGAATAAATATTTGTATTTAAAATCAGTACCAGTTTTATGAGACATTCCAACCAAATAGGGCCCTTCGGGCTCATTATCATTTGCCAGTCAATGCCGCAGATACACATGAAAACATTATCAGCTTAGAAATTATATTGCAGTGCCCCAAACTGGCATGTTGACATTAGAACCCTTACCACACACTATGTCTGTTTCTGCCTCATATAGTGACTATTTATTTTGCCCAGAAGACTCCTACTATCATCAGATACAACTTTAAAACTAAAATTTAGACGCCAAATGTTACTCTATTCTATGATTCAGGATAGAAAACATTGCTGTCATAACACATTTATGATGATCATTGATTATCCTTGACAGAAATAGGCCCTTAGAAGAACATTAAACAACATCCAACTGCTTCTCTTGATGCCTAAATGAATCCTTTTATTTGACTGATAAATAAATTGTTATCTCCTAAAATAATGACAGTTATCTTTGTCAGCTATCCATATATAACTGATAGTTTAAATATAAGGCAAACTTCACTTAGAGTATGCTGGATCGTTATGGTATTTGACATTTCATTTACATAAAATTCCAAAATTTTGCTTATTTAAAAAACATCCTAAGGAAAATTATATAAATATAGATGGAGTAAGAGGGTGGGTGAGAGAGATGATCATAATGAAAGCTATTTACATCATTTGAGTGATGGGGTACTCTAATACTTCTCTGTTTTCTGCATGGGGAAATTTGTGACTTGCTTGCTAAGAAGTGAAATTCTGTATCCAGTCAGGTTTCAAGGCTAGGTATTCCAGCAATAGCTACCCACAGTTCCAAGAATATAATCCTGAGACATTAGTCTTGCCTTTCATGTATGTCTTAAAAGAAAGCAAAGCATGGTGGCTAAGAGCCAGTGCTTTGGAGTAATACATAGATTCAAATCCAGGCTCTTCTGCTGATTAGCTATAGAACTTTGGGTAAATTACTTAACTCTCTGAGCTTTGGTGTCCTTAGATCTAAAATAGGATTTATAATATCTATCTGACAGGGATATTGGGATAATTAAATGAGTTAAAGTCTGCCAGACGCTTGTAAAATGACTGGCAAATAGCAAGTATTCAAAAATTCTGCTGCTGGCATGAAAGAGAAGACTTTACTAGATTGCCTGTTATTGGTGAATTGAGTGTCCCCACAAATTCAACATATTGAAGTCCTAACCTCCAGTACCTCAGAATGTCACCATATTTGTAGATAGGGTCTTTAAAAAAAGTAATTAAGTTAAAACAAGGTCATTAGAGTGAGCTGTAGTCCAATATGACTGGTGTTCTTATAAGAAGAAATTAGGATACGGACACAGAGAAAGAGAGAGGCCTCAGAAGAAACCAACCCTGATAAACCTTGATCTTGGACTTCTAGCCTTCAGAATTGTGAGAAAATAAATTCTCGTTGTTTAAGCCACCCAGTCTGTGTTATTTTGGTATTGCAGACCTAGCAAACTGAAACACTGCCCAATGACTACAAGCAAGTAGAAAACTAGACAAATAAATGACATGACTGCATTGGACAACAGGAAGCAGAAGAAAATGATGCTTGAGAGAAGAGAGAGAAAAAAACTGAGCCCGTTGTCACCCTGGCCTTATGCCTGAAGACACTGTTGAGAATGCAATGCAGGAAGGGAAAACATCATCAGAATGCAGTGTTCTTTCTGAGTTCGGGAGACAGAGATCAAAGTTCAGGGAGTCTGAGATGGCTACAATTTGCCTGAGCAGAGTACCAGAGAGAAGGGCTCTATATAAAGAAAGACCTCCAGAAATCTACTGTTAGGTCCCCTTAAGTCTTTGGCTAAAGACTAAATTGCAAACATGTAGGGTTAAAATTTCATAAGGCCAGAACAACTACTAGATAAAGAACAACTTTCAGTCAAAGAACAGTTACTTGACACATGTCAGCTGAATGATTTCCAGAACTGACACAGTTCTGGCCAGTCAGAGAAGTAAGAGTTCAATGAATCCCCAGGGCATTTAGTAGAAATATCAATAGCCTCATACCTTAGTAAGATGGGTAAATTCGCTCTAGAGAAGAAGTTGCCCTAAGAAATCTTCAAAACAAGCATCAAAGAATCAGACAGCTCTCTAAGCAACTTAACTTCCCGGAAAAAATATCAACATTCTCTGAAGGAAGACAACAAATTCCAGACCTTTAGTAGTATAACATCTACAATGTCCAGCATCTAATAAAAATTTACGAGATGGAAAAAAGCAGGAAAATATAACCTGTAACAAGGGTAAAAACAGTCCATACAAACAGGTCCAAAGATGATGGAATTAGCAGGCCAGAAGGTTAAAACACCTATTGTAAATACACTAAAATATTTAAAGGAAATTATGATTATAATGAAAGGAGAAATGAAGATATAGAAAAGAATTAAATGGAACTTCTAAAGCTGAATATTATGATATCCGAAATAAACACTTCACTGGATAGGCTTAACAGCAGACTAGATGCTGCTGACGTCGATGAACTTGAAAACATAGCAGTAGAAATGATCCAAATTGAAGTTCAGAGAGAAAAAAATACTGAAAAACATGAACAGAGCCACAAGGACCTTTGGGACATCGAGTGGTTTAACATATGTGTATCTCAAGTCCCAGAAGGCAAGGAGAGAGAGGAAAAAGCATCAAAAACATTTGAAGAAATACTAACCAAAAACTAACAAATTTCCAAATTTGCTGAAAAGTAAAACCCACAGATCCACAACCTCAATAAATTCCAAGCAGAATAAACACACAATAAAAGATAGCAAAACACATTGTAACCAAATTGCTGAAAATAAGTGATAAAGAGAAAATCTTAAAAGCACACACATGTCAGAAAAATCACATTATATACAAAGAAACAAAGACAAAAATAAGTGTTTCCTTCTCTCCATAAAAAATGCAAGAGAGAGAACGGTGAAGCAACATCTTTAATGTGTTTAAAGCAAGAAAAACACCTGTCAATCAAGAATTCTATATTCAGGGAAAATATCCTTCAAAAATTAAACTAAAATAAAGACCTTTCATATCAACAAAAACTGAGATAATTCATCATTAGGAGATCATCACCAGAAGAAATATCAAAGAAAGTTTTTAGGCTGAAGGTAAAATGATATTGGATAGAAATTCAAATCAATGAAAAGTAACGATAAGCACAATAAATAGCAATATGTGGTTGAATACTAAAGATTACCATCTAATTGTTAATCTCTTTAAAGATACTTGTCTATAATAAAAACAATACCAATGTGCTATGAGATTTACAATATGTATAGAAGTAAAATCTATGAAAACAATTGCACAACGCGCTGAAGAGATGAAATGATTGAATATCATAGAAACATGGGTCTTATAAGTGAAATAACACTATTTTATAAAGGTAGACTGCAACAGCTAAAGAAATACATTGTACACTTTAAACTCTAAAGCAATAACTAACTCGTTTTTAAAAAAATATGGGGCCGGCTCCGTGGCTGAGTGGTTAAGTTCGCACGCTCGGCTCTGGCGGCCCAGGGTTCGATCCTGGACGCGACCATGGCATTGCTCATCAGGCCACGTTGAGGCGGAGTCCCACATCCCACAACTAGGAGGACCTGCAACTAAGATATACAACTGTTTATGGGGGGGGAGGGGCGGGTTGGGGATATAAAGCAGAAAAAAAAAAAAAGATTGGCAACAGTTGTTAGCCCAGGTGCCAATCTTTAAAATAAATAAATAAAAATTAAAAAACATAACATGTAGCTAATAAGCCAACAGACAGGATTAAATACATTACTAAAAATACACATTAATTCAAAGAAGACAGAAAAAGAGTAAGAAAAATAACAAATGGGATAAACAGAAAAAAATAGTAATATGATATGTACAAACCCAACTTCTCTAACTCTTCATCTACATATTTATATAGACATCTGTGTAAACCACCTAAACAGTCCAAATAAAAGCAGAGATTATCAGATTGGATTAGAAAGCAAAACTCAGCTGTATGGTTTCTATACAAAATGCATGTTAAGTATATTCACATGGGTAAAAAGAGTAGAAAGTATATACCACACAAACACAAATTATAAAAAATCTGGAATAGCTATGTTCCTTTCCAGTCCAGAGAAAGTAGACTCCTAGATAAGGAATATTATCAGAGACAAAGGTACATTTTATAGGAATAACAGACTCAATACATTAAGAAATCACAATAATCTACATGTATATGCTCCTAAAATGGTACTTCAGAAGATGGGAAGCAAAATCTGAGAGAAGTGAAAGAAGAAGTAGACAGGAAATTATATTTGAAGATTTCAACATTCCTTTCACATTAATTGGTAGAAACAAGTAGACGTAAAATCAGTGAGGATACAGACTTGAATAACCCTATGTAACCAAGTGTATGTAATTAATATTTTTAAAACACTCTACCCCAAGTGCAGCATAGACAATTGTTTTTCAAGTGCATATGAAATATTCACCAAGATCAACCATATATTGGCCTATAAAATAAGTCTCAACAAATTTAAAAGTTACAACATCACATGGTGTACGTTCTTTGACTACAATGCAGTTAAAGTAGGAATCAATAACAACAGGATATTTGGAATATCTCCAAGTACTTGTAAATTAAACAGTACTAGAATAAATCTTAAAATTAATGACAACGAAGAGAAATAACACATCAAAATTTGTGGAATGCAGTCAAAGTAATGTTTAAGGAGAATCATACAACTTTAAATGTTTGTATTACAGGAGAAGAAAAGTATCATAGCAATCAAATAAGCTTCTATCTGAAGGAGCTGGAAAAAAGAAAAGCAAGTTAAACCCGAAGAAAGTGGAACAAAGATAATAGTGGAAAGTATTAAAATGGAAAAAGAATGAAAAACAATGACAGCAATCAAATTCAGCCTGTTACTATGACAAAATTAATAAAATGCATAAACCTCTACTGAGACCATTGGGGGAAAAAATAGGAATTACAAATGTCAGAATTGAGTGAGGGATATCACTACAGATCCTATGTATACTTCAAGTGTATACATAGAAGGAATATTATCCATAACAATTATTCATAACTTTATGCTAATAAATCTAATAACTTTGATGAAATAGACAAATTCTTTAAAACAAAAAAATTATCAAAACAGACATAAGAAGAAATAGAAAATATGAATAGCTATTAAGATAATTAATTTAATAATTAAAATCTTTCCCACAAAGAGAACTCTAGGTCCAGAGGGCCTCACTGGAGAAGTCTCCAAATATTTAAGGAAGAAATAATACAACTCTAACATTAATTGTTTCAGAAAATAGAGGAGGTCAGAAAACTTCCCAAGTTATTAGATGAGACTGAAATTTGACAGATACATTATAAGAAGACTAAATTTCAGATCAATATTCCCCAATAACATAGACACAAAATTCCTTAAAATATTAGCAAATACAATCCAGAATGAATAAATACAATCCAGAATGAATAAAAAGATAACATATCAAGAACATGAGGGTTCTATACTAGGAATGCAAGATTAGTTTATATTTTAAACCCAAATAATGTAATATATTAGAGTAACAGAAGAAAATAAAACCATACTGTTAAATAATAGAAAATAATTTTATAAAATTTAATACTCAGTAATGATAAAAACTAAATAACTCTCAAAAAACTAGGTATAAAAGTAATAATATTCTTCCAAATTCAGAATTTCAGTATATTTGTGAGAAACATCAGACAAACCCAAATTCTACAAAGGACTTTACCACAACTCTCCAAAAGTGTCAAGGTTATGAAAGACAAGAAAGACTGAGAGACTTATGGATCAGAGGGAACTAAGGAGACACGATGACTATACACATGAGGTGTCCTTGATTAAACTCCAGGAGAAAAAGTGAACATTCTTAGAAAACTGGGTAAATCATAATTAAATCTCTAGTGTAATTGATGGTATTGCACCAAGGTTAATTTCTTACGTTTGATAAATGTATCATGGAAATGAGATGTTAACATTAGGGGAAGATAGGTGAAGGATAAAAAGTAACATTTTATAAATCTCTGCAACTCTTCTCTAAATCCACAATTATTTTTTCAAAAAAATTAGAGGGATCTACATTGAAAAGGAAGATAAAATCTGTCTTTATTCACAGATGACATGATTGACTCTGAAAAAAAATCTTTAAAAATCTACAAAAAATATACTAGAACCAATACATGAATTTAGCAAGTTTGCAGGATTGAGATGAAGACACTAAAAGTATTTAATATGTACTAGCAATGAACAAGCTGGAATTAAAATTAAAACACCATTTACAATAACATCAACATGTAAAATACTTAGGAATAAATTTGATAAAAGATATGCAAGATCTATGCAGTGAATGCTACAAAATATTGTTGGAATAAAATAAAGAAGCGCTCAAAAAATGGAGAGATAGACCTTATTCATGGATTAGAAGATGTAATGTGTTAAGATGTCATTTCTCCTCAAACTTTTCTGGAGATTCAGTGCAATACCAAACCACTTCAGGAGATTTTTTTATAGGAATTGACAAGGTGATTCTAGTATTCGTTTGAAAATGCAAAGGACCTAGATTAGCTACAACAACTTTGAAAAAAATGAACAAAATTAGAGAGATTGCACTCCCTGACTTCAAGACATAGACATAACTGCAGAAATCAAGACAGTATGATATTGGCATAAATTTAGACAAGTAGATCAACAGAACTTAACATAGAGTCCAGAACTAGACTCACACATATATTGTTGATTGATTTTTGACAAAGGTGCAAAGGATATTAATGGAGAAAGTGTAAGTTCCTCAAGAAATGATGCTTGAACAATTCAATATCTAAAAGTGCTAAAAAATTAATATTCATTACATCCCCATTATAAAACATATGTCGTCGGGATGTAATGTACAGCATGGTGACTATAGTTAATAATACTGTATTACAAATTTGAAAGTTGCTAAGAGAGTAGATCTTAAAAGTTCTCATCATGAAAAAAATTCCAAAGCTATATGGTGACAGATGTTAACTAAACTTACTTGTGGAGATTATTTCGCAATATATGCAAATACCAAATCATTATGTTGTACACCTGAAACTAATATAATGTTGGATGTCAATTATACCTCAACAAAAAGCTAATACCCAAAAATGCAAAAAATAAGACTTGATTCATACTTTAAACCATACACAAAAAATAACGCAAATAGATGATAGACTGAGTGTAGAAGCATAAAACTGTAGAACTTAGGGGAAAAAAATCACTGAAAAATGTCTCTGTGATTTTGGGATAGGCAAAGATTTCTTATATGCATAAAAATCACAATCCATAAAAGAAATAGTTTATAAATTGGACTTCATCAAAATTAAGAATTCTCTCTTAGAAAGACATTCTTAAGACAGTGAAAAGATATGTATCTAAAAATCACATATCTGTTAAAGAATTTTTAACCAGAAGATAAGAACTCTAAAAACTAAATAATAAGAAAACAAAACACCAAATCAAAAAATACTCAAAAGATTTAAAGGTATACAGATGGCAAATAAGTACTCAAAAGATGTTTACCATCATTAGTTATTAGAGAAATGCAAATTAAAACAATAATGAGGTAACACTAATATCTATTAGAATGTCTAACATGAAAAGGACTCGACCATACTAAGTGGTGATAAGAGTTTGGGGTAACCAGAACTCTCATACACTCTTGATGGGACTGTAAAATGGTGCAACAACCTTGGAAAACAGTTTGGCAATTTCTGAAAATGTTAAGCATACACTCATCATATGATTTAGCCATTCCTCTCCTAGGATTTACCCAAAAGAATTGATAACATGTATTTACATCAAGACGTTGTACTCAGATGTTCATAGCAGCTCTATTCGTAATAGTAAAAAACTGAAAACAACCCAATATCCATCAACAGCTGAAAGGAAAAACAAATTGTGTTATATGCACAGAACAGAACATTACTCAACAAGGAAAAAAAAACAAACGATCGCCTATTTGCAAAAGAATGGGTGAATCTCAAAACGATTATACTGAATGAAAAAAGCCAGACCATGAGAGTATATAGTATATGATTCTATTCATGTAAAATTCTGGAAAACGCGCACTGACCCATATTGACAGAAAGTAAATCAGTGATTGCCTGTGAATAGGGTATGGGTTGATGGGGAGAGCCAGGAAGAAGAGTTACAAAAGAAGCTTTTGGGTATGAAGGATATGTTCTTTACAATTGTTGGAGTGATGATTCCTGGGTGTACACATATGTCAAAACATCAAATTGCATACTTTAAATGTTCTCAGTATATGTCAAAAATATCTTTAAAAAGCTGTAAAAATGACATAAAATATTAGCATAGTGGCATAGAAAACTGCTGAAATGTCTGATTAAGCGGTACTTATTGATCTTTATCAAATTATACATACTAGCTAAAACCATAACTGTTATGTAAATAGGTGTATGCCAGTTGTATTATCCCAAACAAATAAATATTTAGACAGAAGAATGCAGGTAAAAGAAAGCAGAATAAAGAGAAAGACTTTGGTAATCAGCAAAAAAAAGAAAAAAGAAAAAAAAAAAAGCAGGATACTTGAGCTCAGTTCTAGCATTACGTTTCCCAAAGCGGGAAATGAAAGAAGTATATAAATTGAAAAAGAAAAAATAAAAAAAGACGCTAGACGGATTTTCCTTTATGGCTTCCCTGTTAACCCTGTAATCAGAGAGGACGAATTAGAATGGGAAAATTAACATCAGAGCCTTCAGATTCTCGCATTTGACTGTGCTCTTGAGTTTTCAGAATATTGCACTTGGGTCTGATGACTATGATCATCATTCTCGTCCAAATAAAGGCATTAAGTGCCTATTTGTGTGGAGTAGACACTGAACAGACAGCATATTGAGCACTGCGCAGAATTATCCCCATCCTCTAGGGATTTATTTTTTCCGAGAACATGTATAAAGTCAAAATTGAGTAGTCTTGTCAAAAAAAACACCTGGCACTGGATACGTGGCAGTGACTTATCTTTTTCCTGGCACCATTAGGTCAGTGTGGGGCATCAGTTTTGAGACAGATTCACTGACTTTTGACAAAATGATGTGTTTATATGTGTTTAGTTAGAGAGCCTGCCTTCATTTTAACAATTTTCTCTTTTGCTCATGCTTTTAGGTGGATGTGCAAATAGCTTTGCCAATCAGCTTTGTATTTTCTATGAATACTGAGAGCAGTAGCTGATAAACCTGAGGCAAACCCAGGGATTTTTAGGAGATGTGTAGGCTACAGATGGAGCATCTAGAGGACAGGGACAATGCATCTCTAGGACCTACCACATTTCCTGGTACATGGTGAACACTCCAGGAATGAATGAATGGATGAATGAATGAATAAAAGAAATAAGAAAATGTATTCACTCTTCCAAAAAGTTTATTTCCACTTGGGAGAAATATATATTTATTTCTCTGAAATGTAGGTGGTTTATCACATCTATTAGTTATTTGTTGCTGCATAGAAATGCACCTCCAAACCTAGCAACTTAAAACAACATTTATTTTTCACATGGTTTCTGTGGGTCAGGAATTAAAGAGTGGCATAGCTGAGTTGTCTGGTTTGGGGTCTCTCATCAAATGTTACAGTCAAGATGTCAGCCAGAATTGGCGTCGTCTGATGGCTTGACTGAGGCTGGAGGATCCACTTCCACAATAGCTCTCTCACATGGGTACGAGTGATTCTGGCTACTGTCAGGAGGCCTCAGTTCCTCCCCACGGCGGCCCCTCCATACAGCTGCATGAGTTCCTCAAGACATGACATCTGGTTTCCCCAAGAGTGAGTGGTCCTGAAGATCAGGATGGAAGCTACAATGACTTTTATGACCTAGTCTCATAAAGTGACATTCCATTATTTCTGAAGTATTTTATTGGACCACAGGCCAGCTCTATTCACTGTTGGATCAGACTACATAAGGACATGAAATAGCAGAAGGAGAGAGTCGTTGCGGGCTTGGAGTCTGGCTACCACACCAAGCTTTGGATTCTTTAAAGTGTTTCCCTAGCTATCGTAGCACTGACATACAAGCACTCCTTGAAATTTTTAAAAGTACCATGCTCATTATCACCAAGACTTTTTGCCCTCAGTTTACCTGTCTATATTAACTAAATGTTCTTTTGGTAGGTGGCCAACAAAAGGAACCGTTACAGCTTTATTAGAAGAATAATGAATCTATATAGCTGATACAGTTGGTATTCCACACAGATCCCCTCCAGTCCTGACCCCTTTTATCATTTATATGCATTCCTCTCCTGGCTTCCATTTGTTTTTGCTTTTGACTGCCTGCAACTGCAACTCTCTTTGAAAGACTACCCCTGGCTGCTAGAGCCACTTCACCTTCATGCATGGAGAGCTACAGTGCCTTGTGTTTTATGTCCCCCTGGGGCAGTTTTTAGCCAGTGACAAGCTGATTTGGGGGTATGAAATCCCAGTCCACTTGTTTTGGGTTAGAGACAATTATGAGTAACAACACTACAGGTTCTCCTTCAGGGTAAGACTGAAGCTACTCACTTACAGAACTTTGCCTAATACCACACCTTTGCTTAGCTTCTTCTCTTTCTGTCCATGCTTTCCTTACTGCCTGGTTTCTTCTGAGATCCCTGCCCAAATGAAGTATGTGTACATGAACCTTTGCCTCAGACTTTGATGCTAGGAAACCTGACCTCAGGCAAACTAGGTACTTACAATCACGAAAAATGGAAAATTCAACTCAAATAGGTTTAAACAAGAAAACAGGTTCATTGGTTCAGATAACTAGATATTCTTACGCTAGAGAAAGTTTCAGTGATCAGTGATGACGCGGAGGACATTGTTTCTTTATGTCCCTCTGCCTTCCCTTACATTTCATTTTCAAGCTGGCTTCCCTCATGATGGGAAAATGTCTGAAGCAGCTCCAGCCTTCACAAATGCACAGCATCATCCATAAGAGGAAAGACTGTCTCTTATGATTATTTCTTTACAAAAGCAAGAATAATTCTTTTTCAGTTTTCTCCCAAAAAACATTTCCCTGTATCTTTTTGACCTAAATTGGGTAACAATCAAGCAATCCCTGCATCCCAGGGAGTGACCTGGTCTAGGTTATCTGAAACAGTCACCATTACAAGGGAAATGGGGTTAACTGATTGGGTTGGTCCCCCTAGTGCCTGCTTCTGACTGAGGGTGGGGTCACCATATCCACAGGACAGACACCTGAATGTCAACTGGTGCCCTGTTAGAAAGTGGGACTTGGGGGCTAGATGCTAACCAGGCAATGGAGGAAAGTCCACTCTATTCTACCTTGGAGTCTTAGCAACTGTTTGATGGCCTTGGCTTTAGAATGGAAAGAAGGAATCAGGACCTCGACTCCAGAAGGGCACACGGACTCTCCTTCCAAAGCTCTACCATATTAAGGTTCCTCAGGTCCAATCACTCTTGCTCTACATTTCTTCATTGCAAACTTTAAATCCCTCAGAAAGCAGCTCTGATTGACACAATTTGGATCAGATATCCAATCACTAAAGGGCAGTATCATCCAGTAAAGGCATTGCTACTGCAGTTTCACACCTACTTGCTGAGGCCATTCCTGGAAAAGGGGGCATGGCTGTTGGAGAGGCAACTCCAATACCCTTAGGACTAAGAAGTTAATTAGGCACTGATTGGATTTATCTTTATTCTCAGAGCTGTGTTAACACCGTTAGAATCCCTGAACTCTGGTTACCATGCTTCCTCAATCATCACATGTGATTCAAAATGAAAACAGTTCTAGCCATAACATGGATGAAAGGAGAATTGATAAAACTGTATTTCCCATGATCACACGTTCACTGCTCTTTTTCTTTAAAAATTTTTAAAAAAGCATTATTAGTACCCTAAGCCCTCATTTAGTGCTCTTCAGTGATCCAACATGGATCACTCTCATGAAGTTTACTGTAGAATTCGAAATCAAAACCAATGAACAAGGTAAATAAAAAAGGCAGAATCAGTAGGTAGATGCAGGAAATGGAAGAGCACAGTCTCATCTGCTGATATTATTGAAGGATACTGGAGCAGACACTGCCAGTGCCCCCACCCAAATTTCCTCAGAGCTTACTGTTTCCATACACCCCAAGGACTTCCAGCACCAGCAACCCTATGGCTGAGGGCTTTCTCTGGCCAAAGAGGTCTACTCAGCCTAAGCAGTGTCCCGGGGAGTTAGTGCTCCTAGGAGCAATCCTCAGCCAATGAGAGATGAGATGAGAGATAAATACTTCATTTCTCCTGTGGGACAGCTCAGAAGCAGTTCAGCATGCCTCCCAGAGTTTCCCAATGAGACTGAGCCTCAGTTCACCAGAGTGGCTTCTTCCCTTCTCTGACTCATTCCCTCTTTCCTTCAGGGGCTTGTAAGGGTAAGGATCGCCTCTCAAAGAAACTCCTTGCAGTCAGATCATTATCTCAGGATTCTGAGGTAATCCAACCAAAGACAGATAGACCCCAGGAAGAGGCCAAAACCAAGGGAAGGCTGTGGCCTGGCCACTTTAGAGCCTTACATGGTGCCACTCAGTCTGGGACTCAACCATACAGATAGAGAAACCAGACTTTCTCAGTTCATTGGCACTATCAGCATTTTAGTGTTAAACTTCTCCTAACTAAGTACACATGACTAATGATTCAATACCAGAAATGTACTGAGTACTTTTACAATAAGACAAGAGTTTGTTCTGGGAATCCACATGCTTTTCTTTTCTGTTGATAGCACCTCCGTCAAGGTCCCTGAAGCTCAGTTAAATAATCAGAAACTTTCTAGCTTGGTAACGATATAGAACAAAAGGAAATAGATGTTTGTGGAGCTATTTATGCAGGCCATGGTGAGGTCTTATGAACCTCCCCTGCCCCACAGTAGAGGTCTTCCTGGTCGATGGCCAGAATTCTTGTGACCTCATCTGTAGGTACTCTTTCAATGGTGGTCTGTCAAGTTGGCATCTTTGAGCCTGATTTTCTATCCAAGTTACGCCTTTTAACTGAAACATTCCTTCTCCAGATGGAACAACCCATCTACCACCAAACTCCCTGAGACACAGTCTCCCTTCCATGGCGTGGGCTTCTTTGATTTTCACTCTTAGAGGACAACCTTCTTTCCAAATATTGAGTGGACCCCTCACTATTGCCTACAAATAATTTTTTTTAACATTTTTATATCTCACTCTCTTCCAACAACAACTTAAGGTAGCTCACAATCATGCGTGAAACACCACAAGAGATTAATTTAGAAAAGGTGAGGGGAAATCTAAGAAAAATCTGGAAAAGTGTCACAAAATGGAGCTAGGAAAGATGTTAAAATCAATACAACAGGTCATTTTAATTCCAAATTTTCTTAACACCGGGAAGGATTAAATCTACAAGTATAAACCCACGCGTGGCCGTCTCAGGATTCATAGCTCCTGGATATCAACATTGGTTCTCTGTCTGGAACACAAGGTCTTTTGCTCAGCCACACAGGAACCTCCTTCAAATTAAGGGCAGCGCATGTTCAAAGGGCTTACAAGCTTTCCTGCCACCTGGAATCAAAGTAGCAATAAGCAAAGCTGTTGTTTTCCCTTCCTATCCCCAGTCCCCTCCTGCCAACAAGGGACAGAGTCAGGGAGATGCTGGGAAAATAACTAGACTTGGTGCTCCATGTGTAATTTCAAAGGCTTCCACCTCTGACAAACAGTAGCTGAAGCCCTTTGTCCTCTGAAAAGAATTAAGCTGAAAAATATGAATGGCTTTGCTGTTGTTCAAACTAATGCAGGCGCTTTGGCCTCCCTCCCTCCCCACCACCCCCTTCCGCATTTATTTTCTTGGTGACAATTTTCAGAGCTTTTCTCTTTGATTTGCTTATAATGAAATTCACTAAGGGGAGAATAGAGAGGTTTTCAAGGGGAATTGTAAGCTTGACAGACTATGGCCGCTTAAACTACTTTAATTAAGTCCTAAATGCTTCAGAGAACAGAGCACACCAACAGTAAGAAAGAAACAAGAGAAGGCCCTCGGCTTTACCGTCAGCAAAATAGATAAAACGCAGTAACACCGTTCCGTCGAATACAAATCTTCCTTCCTCTATTTCTCATGCTGTGCTCATAATGGACTTGTCCTGGGTGGTTTTTTGTTATGTGGCCTGCAACAGAGCTATCCAAGAAGCGGCCTCTTCTTTCTCATCTCTGGGATATGAAGTCTTGGCAGGCTGAAATGCCGACTCCAGCTTTCCTTTGTTGTTCAAAAAGATTAGTGCATTTCAGAGATGAATAGAAATCTTACCTTGCAGCCCAAGCTGAAAGTTTCCTGGATCCATTTGCTTTCCACGGCACCGTCTGCTCAGGGGGCTGCAGTGACCAAGGGGCTACATTTTGACACTTGAACTTAACCATCGTTCTGCTAAAGTAGCAGTTATTAAAACTGTGTAAGTATCTATAGTTTCAAAAAAAAAACCCAAGGAAGTGAATTTTATTCCAAGTATTGATTTAAAAATGTTGAAGCCATTCTGGAGGGCTTTGAGACAAAGAAAGGCGTTTCTTTGATAAGCCTCAGTTTTCTTAAGTTCTCAGTTTCCCATATCTCTATAATGGTGGTAAGGCCAGTACTTACTGCATAAGCCTGGTTTGAGAATTTAAAAAGAAAATAAATGTAAAGTGTTTTGCACAGTGTGTGACACATAGTAAGCACTCTTTCAGTTGGTAATGTATATTAGTAGCATTTCCTTGGTTTTTTAATGATCATATATTGAGCACATAGTCTGTGTCATCTACTGTAATAAATACTTTTTTTGGTACAATTATCTATTATCCTCATAAGAGCTCTGAAAAATGGATTCTATAAAGTCTGCCTTTTTCTGATTATAGAGTAATACATACTCTTTGTAGAAAATATAAAAAATAAAGAAAAATGTACGGAAGAAAATAGAAATTATTATCTCACCACGCAGAATTAGTTACTTAATCTTTTAGTATGTTTTGTCCCAATTATTGGCCTTTATGTATAAAATGTATATAGTTCACAAAATTGGACTCACGCTGCAAATAAACGTGATCTCCTATATTCCTTTAATCTATAGAATGAGCCTTTTCCCAGGACATTTAATATTTTTGAATAACATTGGCTGTTGTAAATGCCATCAAAAGGATGCATAAGTAATTATTTAATACTCTGCAGGGTAGCTACTGTTGTCCCCAGTTTTTGGCTGGGGAAACTGAAGCTAGAAAAGCTGAGTGATGTCCTGAGGCAGGACAGTTTATGGGGGAGCAGACCCAGGAGCCAAAACCAAGTCTGTCTGGCTGCAAAGCAGATGCTCAATGCCCCTCCTATATGCCCTTGGTCTACCCTGGAGGTCACCTGAAGACATTCCTGTACATGCCCATGGCTTCCTGCAATTCTGCCTGAATGTGCTCTCCAGCCAAAGGGAGTGTGCTTAACTCTAGAGGAGCAAAAATTTTTCCTCTACCCACTTTAGGGTCTCCACTGGGGCCCCTGTAACAAAAAACAGGTTAACAAGAGAAGAACAAACAAATGTATTAACATGTGTATCATGCACGTAACACTTGCGAGTACCCAGAGATGAGTTCAAAGATGAATTCAAAGATGTGGCTTAGACCTCTGGGTTATATAGCATCTTCAACAAAGAACGATAAATTTGTAGAGCAATGACAGGACACAGGAAAGTGGTTTTGGCTTCCAACTGTGGCAAACTGTAGGAAGGTAAATATATGGAAGGAAACTAATGGAGTAAGGTTTTTTTGTAGATTCCTCTGGTGCTGTCTCCAGTAAAACACGATTTATATCCTGCCTTTAGGCAGAAATGGGGGAGGGTTAGGAGAGTTTTTCCTGATTTTGCTGCTTATTAGTTGCCTTCAGTTCAAAATAATTTTTATGTCAAATAAGTATATTTTGGGGTGACATATTCTGCTTTCCTTCAGCTCCTACCTATCACACACAGGCTGGAGTGGCTAGAGTCAAGGCCCCAGGAGTAACCCTCCTGGGTGGGATGGGAATTGATGACTAGGTACCCAAGTTTCCTCACCCGCAGTGGACAATTCCTGTGAGAGTAAGCCTCTGTTGCCTACGGTGGTACCCTGCTCATTGTGCATCCCTTATCGCTGTACTTCCTCCCTATCTCCCTTCCCCACTCCTTCACAGCATTTTCCAAATAAATAATGTGAACAAAAACTCCTGCCTTTGTGCCTCCTTTTGGGGGATACTCAAACTAAGATAATCTCAGACACACCCACCTTCAGCATCCCTCAGAATTTCTTGGTGATCTGCCCACCCAAATGCTTTTTTGTCTCCCTTATCATTATGCTAATGGAAGAATCTCTTCATGGTGATCATAACATTTACAACAGTGATAACTTTCATGCCTGTAGGCTTCCTGGCTTAGAAAGTTCTTTCCTATGTTATTCCATTTTTTAGTTTTCATCTTCATACAAAACCTATTAGATGAGCAAGTCACCTCTCACGAGGCCCCTTTTATAGATGACGTAAAATTTGCCCAGATAGGTTAGTTATATTACTCAGGGTCTCAAAGAGAGATAATGATTATTTTGTACAATTTCCCGTTGAAATTCACTACATACAGATTCTCTGCTAAGTACTCTCGGATTGCTCCATATTTCACAGACTGGAATAATGAGCTGCGACTGATTGGCAATTGAAAAAAAATAAATAATAATTAGTTAATTAAAAATAAATAAGATGCTTAAAATCTTCAATACTATTGTTTCAATGTTTTTTCCATGAACTCAATGAATTAGTAACACAGTTTAGATAACGAGTTTAACCTTATCAGCTAAAAAAGTCTGAATAAAATATGAAAAATAAAAGGTCACAGTTTTAAAAGATAACTGTCTCTCTTCTTTTTTGTATACATTTTTTTTGGTCTGACAAAACATCCTGGTAATGCTAATTGGTGAATATAGGGAAATTTGCAAAAGGAACTTCATTCTGTCTAGAAGGTTTTGAACTGATAGCATAGGATGGAACCGCTTTGGGCAAAAGTCTGAGATTTCAATCTCAATAAAACTACTACACAGGAGGTATTTATAGGTATAAATGACTCCACAAACATGTCTCTCACGCAAGCAGGGCTCTCTGACCATCTCTTCTCCTCTTGAGGCTGTTTCCTACGCTCCCTGTGCAGCTCTCTGCTCCTTTTTTCTTAGGTTTCAGTCTTAGAGAATTCATCACTCCCATTGCTTCAAATACCTTCCTCGTGAATTTTTTCGTATTGTAAACCTCAAGATCTCTCTTTTATTCAGACGCCAACCTCTTATCTTCAACTACTAACAGGAATTTTTATTTAGGTATTCCAGTATGGCTTCAAACTCAATGTGTTTAAAAGCAAATGTTCAGGTTCCTTTCCAACGTCACTGTTTATGTCTATATCCTTGTTTACTCTAGAAATTTTGCCTCTTCTTTGACTCATTCTTCTTTGTTCTCCATGCTCAAAGACTAATTCTTATCATTTTTTCCCATTCAAAAATGGGACTCATTTCCACAAGATCATGAAATCACATCTGCTTGAGTTACCCCAGTAGACTATCCCCACCCACCCAGGCCACCCCCTTCTCTGCTTGTACTGCCACTTCAAGCACCATCAGGGCATTCCACTGCACCAATTCCCCAGTGACTCCCTTTACCAAGTGTAATTTCCTCTGCTGGGTTCTCAAGACCCTTCCTAATATGGTCCTGTTTGCGTCCAACTCAATTCTTTTTTTATTCTGCTATGTGTGCTTTGTATTTTGGTCAGTGTCCAAAGTTCCAGAGATCTCTAGTCTTTCAACTCACATTTTTTTCATTAGTTTACACGGGTGCAAAAAATAGATGCTCTCTGAAAGCAGGGTTTACATCCTACTCTCTGTTCACTAAAGTGTCTGATACAGTGTTAAGCACAGCAGAAGCTCAATAATTATTCATTGACTCATTAAGTTTAAAGGCTAAAACCTCATTTTTGAGAGTAAGAAGTGCATACTGCAGGTGCCAGTAAACAAATCCATTATAACAGTATCCTAGACCATAGAATGTTTCAATTTATATGAATCATATTCACTAACTCTTTCTTCGGGCTTCTGTTCTTGTGGTCATGATAGCAGATGTGTTGCCTCAGGGCTCACAGGCTGAGAGGAATCCTTATAGCCCTCTCTCCAGGCAGAAATATGCTGTTGCCCAAGCCAAAGGTGTGGCAGCCAGAACACACAAAGTCCAGGCTGCACTAGGTTGACACAGAATCCAGTGGGTTAGTTCCCTAGTCTCTGCACAGACCTAGTGGCTCCACTGGATATTGCTGGAGAACCTTGAAGAAGGGAAGGAAACTTGTGATTTTCTCTAAGAAGTGGGAGTGGGGAGGGCCTTGCCTCCAATCCCCTCTCCCCACTCAACCAAAATCTCATCCTTGCTCAGTTAAGCTCTCTTCTGCTGACTATAGAAGAAAGGGAAAATTCATATTGTACCTGGAAGGGGGAAAACAAAATAAATACTGCACCAAGGTTCATTTTACAAGTTAAACTCTTTATAGATGAATCAAGTGTTGCTGGAATTTGACCACTTAGAAGTAAGATCTTAACAGTAAAGGTGAGTTTGACTTCCAAGTCAGTGTTTCCCAATCCTGGCTGTTCATCAGCATCATGGAATGGAGGATTTCTTTCAAAAATACCAGTACCTTGCCCCAAACAACCACAGATAATGGTTTGGTAGCTCAGGAGTGGGGCCCAGGCATTTGCATTTTGTAAAAAGTTCCCCAGGGAACTCTGATGAGCATCCAGGATTGGAAGGCATTATTTTAGATGTAGCAACGTGGAATAGATGTATGTTTCAGTTTCTTTCTGTCTTAGGAGTCTATGATTTGACTGGATAAACCAAGTTCTATAATAAAGAAGGTATTTATCGGCAGAAAAACATGGTTTTGTGGAGAAAGTATATGTTCTATAGCCCATATCATTAATTTTGATTCTCCCACATGGCAGACCATAATAGAGCTATATGCTTAAGCTCCTCTCCTTCCAAAGGTTAGAGGAAATAGACCTGCTGGCTGACATTGACCTTATGGATTCTGAATGGCCACAATTTGCAACACCTGTAGACCTCCCATCTCAGAGCTAAAAAATATTCTAAACCTAATTAGAAACATCCTCTTCAATCTTTTCAAGTATGAAAGATTCAAAATTGAATCAACATGTAGGAAGGGTTTGAGTAGGAAATTTGTCAACAGGACAAATTCAAAGGTCATCCACTTAAAGGAAACTGACATAACGAGGGAGGAAAACCATTACTTTCTCAAAATAGTAAACTCTAGGGGGCTGGCCCTGTGCCCGAGTGGTTAAGTTCGCGCGCTCCGCTGCAGGCGGCCCAGTGCTTCGTTAGTTCGAATCCTGGGCGCGGACATGGCACTGCTCATCAGACCACGCTGAGGCAGCGTCCCACATGCCACAACTAGAAGAACCCACAACGAAGAATACACAACTATGTACCGGGGGGGGGCTTTGGGGAGAAAAAGGAAAAAATAAAATCTTTAAAAAAAAATAGTAAACTCTATTGGTTCCTTATAGTTCCTGGGATGTTTATCATTTCTTTTTGTGTTCCCTTCCATTTTCCTAGTCAGATAACATGTTTGGATTTCCATATGAAATGTCAGATTCTATCACTAATCCACCCACTAACAAAGTTGTGTGGAAACATTGTGATCTTCCACAGAGAGCCTTTATGCATTTTTGCCACTACCTTTAGTGTGTTTCCAGTTTAAAGGATCACTAAATGAGAAGTTTTCACTTTGAAATGCTTAGAAACAGGAGAAGCTGTTTTGTTTCAGAACTTAGCTGACTCTATAGCTGGACTTGAAAGTACGCTGCTAGTGACGCTCTTGGGAGCGTCTTTTATAAACCACTTTTACCCAATCAATGGAACTTTAGTGCCTTGGTGTCTGTTGATTTTGGATAGACTCACAGGAAGGAAAAGATATATTTTCCGCTTCAAAATAAAGCCCCAAGGATCTGAAATTCCATGTAAGATACTCATTCCGTCGGATTAATTTGTGGCTATATTTTAAACAGTTAACCTGTTCATAGTCATTTACACCATAGTGTGAGCTGGTTCGTTAGCCACTTTCTGCTGTGACTGCAGCTGTT
This sequence comes from Equus przewalskii, assembly GCF_037783145.1. Lineage (NCBI taxonomy): Eukaryota > Metazoa > Chordata > Mammalia > Perissodactyla > Equidae > Equus > Equus przewalskii. Next base: position 58,374,420 of record NC_091845.1, on the reverse strand, counting down.
ATTTTCATTTGGATCAGGGAGCATAAGATGGATCATGTCATTTCCAGGATATATCAAATTGATGTGACGACCACCGGCCCCTAGGGGAAAGGGCAGGAATTCCACTGTAGCAAGTAAAGACATCTGTCTGAGCAATGAAGTAGGGCAGCCTGGGGCCAAGAAAATTGTTCCTCCAACAGCACTAAGAAATGATCTGAGATGCAAATGCATACACTTAGCCTCAAATTTTTCTACTCACCTAGTCATTAACTGGAAGAAGAAAATTGGTGAGCTCCTGGAATCCACACCTGGATTTGTGGGATTCTCTAGGTGAGTTTTGAAGGTCCTTTCCCCTGTGCTTGCTTTTCCCTTAACCAGTTTTCAACTGTACAATAGTAGTGAAATGGGGAGAGGGAGACGTGGAGTGATTTGTCTTCAAGTTGCCCCTTACTTTGAGATAGTCGTAAGCAGAGTGATGGGTTTGGAGGGTGAACTCTTCCCCAGCTCTTACTGGGGGCATCCTGAAGGTCTGAGCAATCTGGAATTCAGCAGGAAGAGTCTACGAGCCTGGGAGAAGATGGCTAGACAAGTTCAGAAGAGAGATATGGGAACATCACCTGCACAATTCTCTCTCTCACTGTGGCACCAGCATTATTCCTCTCACCCAAGTTGACCCCTTGGAAGGCATCTTAGATTCTCCCTTTGTGTTCAGTCAATCACCAAGCACAATCCATGTTTCTGATGGCTTTTCTCCTCCCCAGCCCTACAACACTTCTCTCTCAGAGCTTCATCACCTCTCACCTGGGCTCTGATGGTTTCCTTCTACCTGACCTCCCAGGGCACCAATCCCAGTCTCTATATCCACAATATAGCCAGAAAGATATTCTAAAAGTGTGACTTTCCTTCCCTAAAATGCCTCAAAGATGTTCTCATCACCCCAAGAGGGTTTCCCTAATTGTGGGACCCTTGCCACCAGCAACTCTGAGGGTGCTTTTAGAGACTCATGGTGACAGTGTTACCTTATGTCAGATTCCACAGCAGCAAACCTATTCCTTTCCCAGCTTTGTCTCCATCCTTCTAAGTGAAAAGTTTGCCATATGTGCTTGATGGCTTTCACACTCCTCAAAAACCTACTGATTTCCCTTTTTAGCCAAGAGACAGTAGGCTCAGAGCCTTTGCAGGCAGAAGTATCTAACAAGAGTTTACTAAAGTAGTTTGTTTTTACTTGTTTCACCATTATATTTATGGCAAACGAAATGGGTTATTATTTACAATAGTAATAGAGTTTTCTTATAAAGTGAGTTTATTTAAGTGAATAAAAGATAAGTCAATTTAAAGAAAATATTAAGTTAGATGTTATGAAAGAGATACTGCATTAGTCAGATCAGGCAAAAATTGTGAAGGTGATACTGGTTGAAGTTTGGCAAACACTGACCCCGTGGGATGCAATCCATGCTATTTAACATGCCAGTTAAGGCCTCCAATATCTGTTCCCGTTTCCCTCTCCAGTTATGTTGATTACCACCTCATCCTCCTCTCACTGTGTCTTGTCCCCTTGTAGGGTACCTGGAGCCCTGCCCTCCTGTGTGCAGTCACTGGGCCCCTTGCCTGGATTGAGTGCTCTGGCCACTCCTCCTTGCCTGGCAATGACTTCGGCATTCTTTGAGTCTCAGCTCAGTTTTCTGCTCCTCCAAGTACTTCCCGTGCCATGCTCCCTCCCTACTCCTGTCCACTGGGGTAGCTGTCCTCTCTGGATTCATTTATTCTTCATCTACTATATGCCAGACCTGCTCCCCCTGCCCTACTCTCACGGAACATGCAGCCTAGTGGGACAAGACCCCCATGTGAAGGAACGATATTATTGCCATGCAGTGCAGTAGTTGCAATGCTGACAGTAGCTAGTATTTACTGAGTGTGTATTATGTGCCAGGCACACTCTTTATATATAGTATCTTAAATATTCCTCATGGGAATAGTACGACAAAGGAGGTACTATTAATATCACCATTTTACAGATGAGAAAACTGAAGCGTAGAAAGATTAAATAACTTTCTCAAGGCCGCAGAAGTATAAACAGATAGCAACTAACCATGCCAAGGAGGCAGTGGAAAGGGATACTTTTGGGATCTGCGCTGTTGGTTCAAGGCATATTTAAAGGTAAATGCGCCTGCTGGATGTCACCATCTCTAACATTTGCTAGGACACAGAGGGATGTGAAGGTAATCAGAGACCTTACCTGAAGCAGAAGCCAGCATGCCTGAAACTCTTCTTTCTTCTTCCCTGGCCCTGGGAGGCAGCAACCATCATACTTGTGGGGGCCCTAACAGAGCAGAGCATAGAACAGTATCCGTGAGCAACTGGACACCTTAGGGGTCATGATGGTAGATGCAGATTACATTTCTCTCTGATTCTAAAACGACTTTGTTATCTGTCACGTCATTTAAATGCTAACTATTTTAAAATAGCAGTATTTTTTCATGCATATTATCTCATTGCTTCCCACATCCACCCTGTGTGGTGTGCTTTCTCAGCCCTATTTACAGTTAAGAAAACTGAGGCTCAGAGAAGGTAAGCGCTTTGTTCAAGATCACACAACTGCTTAATGCCAAGAGCTGGGGCTTGAATCTGAACTGTTGGTTACAAAACCAATGCTTTATTGGTTCTTTTATGATAGCATATCTACTCCCATAATGAAAAGGTCAGAATTTTGTTGTTTTGGATTCACATTACCTCTGAAAATGACATGCCAGTTGGCTGGAGATGACTCCTAGTCTAGGATTGTGTGAGAAAAGAATAGGATCATTAAAAACAAATCCTAGACTTGATATCTCCATGAATCACAATTCAATAAAACATTGGCTCTCTGCATTGGTTGTGTCCAGACAGGAATTGCTGTGGGATGTCATCAAAGTCGCCCACAGGAGCTAGAAGGAATTCCTCCCTGGTATGGCCGGGCACCATCTCTGCTTCACAATCCATCAGGCTCAGGTCTAAGGGTCAGCCCCCTACTGGTTTTTCTTCTGCTGTCCATTTCCCATCATCAAGGCCAATCCAGATGCTTGCAGTATCCAGGGTCCCAGCAGCTGGAGTCTGTGCCACTGGCTTCAGACAGTGATGCGGAAACTGAGCATCAACCATGGGCAAAAGGCTGGTGGGGATAGAATGTCACCTGCATGTGGTATGTCATAGGACACAGAGCCACTCCCTCCATTCTCCCTGGCCACCACCTCTCTCTGAAGATGGGCTAGCATTTCTAGCAGGTTGAGGGAACAAATGATGCTCCTTGAACTCAATCTCATCCAGCTTTCTCTCCCACCACATCCCCATGTTTTAGCCACATCAGGTTCCTCCCCATTTCCCTGGGAGGTTCATGACTCTCATGTCCTCAACCTTTAGCACAGCATGATCTAGAATGACCTGCTCTACCTTTTCCATGTGTAAACTCCACCTATTCTTAATCTTCAACTCAAATATCACCTTTCTGGGGAAATCCTGACTGTTTCCCCTTCTATTCCTTCTCCGAAATTCTATAACTTCTTAGTTTTGATACTACTTATCACAGAAGTTACAAGCACTTGCTTTAGAGTCACATAGGCTCAAAACCCAGTTCTTCCAATTACTAACAATAACATTGGGAAAGTTTTTAATTGCTCTGAATATCTCTTCACTCATCTTAAAATGGGAAGGATAATAACTTCCTCAAGAGACTAGTTTGGAGCTAAATTGCATGTAATGACACATATACAGCATGGTGCCACAATGTAGACAAAATACCATAACCATTAGTTTTATTTGTTTTGCTACAAATAAGATTTCCCACTCCATACTTTGCAAAGCAGTTACTTGCGTACATGTCATGCATTGATTGTAGCCTCAGTTTCCCCAGTGGGTTCAGTCTCTGGGCCACCCAAAGAAAGAGAATGGGGAAGGGGAGAAATGATGAGGACATGGAGAGTGAAGCCAGCTCAGGTTTTTATTTGCTATCTTCCTCCCAGCAGAAGGCTACTATAGACACACCAAAAGACTCCTGCTTCTCCAGGTTGCAGTCATTTAAGCCAGAAAATCCATGAATTTGTCAATACAACAGCTTCTTCCTCAAGGCCTCTGATACTGTGAAGAATCTGAGATGCCTGCTTCTTGTCCCTGTTCTCTGACAAGAGGTTTGCAACTCTGGCTTTTCTCAATAGATAGCCATAAAGACACCTCATCTCATCTCTTGAACATTCTCAAAACTAGCACCTTGGGCTTTCCCTTTCAAGGGCCCTAATTTTAATTCCCAAGACCCAGGAACGTAACTGGGAGGCATTCCAGTGGAAAAGTTCACTGTCTTTCTCTGCAGATAGACGTAAGCAATACTTACATAGAGCTTATTTGTTCTAGGTACTCTTTCGAGCACTTTGCAGATATTAGCTCACTTAATTCTCATAATGATCATAAGGAGTAATCCTTATTATTATTCCCATTTTACAGATAAGGAAACTGAGGCTTCAGGAGACTCACTTACCTAAGGTTGCTCAGCTAATAAGTGGCAGAACTGGGATGCAAACCAGAAACTGTGACTATAATCTCTAAGCCATATCCCTTAACGGACAGACAGATGGAAAGTCAGTCATACAAACATGGATCTAAAAGTTGATTTAAACTCTCTTTGAGACTCAGTTGCAGTTCCACTTCCCCTTAGAAAATTCTCCTAATACCTACCCATCGTCTCCCGCAACGGTTTGTGTGCCCTCTTTTGTCTTCTCTTATCATTCTGGATCCATCTCAATCCTGACTCTCCACTAAACTGTGGGCTCTAGAGAACAATGTGTTTTATTTATCTTTGCCACCCCAGTGTCTAGCACAATGCCTGACACAGCAATATTTGATGAATGGATGAATAAGTGATTGAGGCTATGTCTGTCTATTGAATCTATGGAAACCAATCAGTAATATTCCACTTCTGGAAAGCAAAGCTTGTGCTTTATATATTTTAATATGCCCCTAAATGCTTAATAGCCATCTCATAATAAAAGCTGCCAAAAATGCTAGTTGAGGAGTGAATGAATAAACAGCTCTGTTGTGGAACCCCTCCCCCATAACATCTGCCCCTCCCCCTTCCCCTTCTCTGAGTCTCTTATCTAATGCATTAGTCCCACAGGCTTCATCTGTGTAGCTTATTCATGTTTAAAAATGAAGATGACACTCTACTATCTTAGAAATATTCTTGACTCCAACTGCTATTTTTAACAGGGATAAGTGCAATTGTGGTTACAGATCTATGCAAGGAACAGCAGGAGTTTATCATTTGTTGGTGCTGTGGAATAATTCCAACATTTATGGTTCATTTCTCCCTTTCTCTCCCCATCGGGTTTTCTTAGCTCCTGAGCTAGATTATGTCCTGCCATGTTATGAGAAAACAGTACTAAATCTGATGGTGAGTTTGTGTCCAGGGAGTCTGGAAAAGTACACACACACTCTCTCTCTCTCTTTCTGTCTCTCATCAAAAATGGGTATGTGTGTGTCCTGAGGAGAGTTAACTACCCTCAACATATCGCACCCAATCGATGTTATGCAAGGCTCATGAAAGATGCAAAAATAACTAATTTTTTTATAGCCTTTCTCTTTCCCTCTTTTTTAGTCTACTATTAAGGAGAAGATGCCTAGAAAAGCCATCCCCTACATTCTCCATGCTGACGTGGAGCTGGTAGGGAGACCTCAAGCCAAGGGGTCTGTTGGGGCCCTTTCAAGTGATAACATCAAACTCTGGTAGGCAATTATGTCCAACCTCCAAGGTGGCCCACAAAAGTCACTGCCTCCTGGGAGTCACATGCTTACGTAATGCCCTCCACATTCTATGGGGCTTGGCCTCTAGGACCAATAACATTTTATGGAAAAAGTGATGACATGAACTTCTGAGATTAGATCAGATTCGCTCTATGACTTTTATCTTGGTGTCACTTTCTCTCGGCTCATTCACTCTGGGGAAGCCAGTCGTCATATGGCAAGTAGCCCTGTGGGCAGGCCTACGTAGTGAGGAACTGAAGCTTTCTACCAACGTCCATGGTAGTTTGCATCTTCTAATCCAGCGAAGCACTGGGAGGACTGCAGGCCCAGGCCACATCTTGACTGCAGCTTCAAGAGAGACCTGCAACCAGAACCACCCATCTAAGATTCCTGACCCTCAAAAGCTGAGTGGGATCATCAATGTTTGTTATTTTAAGCTGCTAAATGTGGGGGTAATTTGTTATGCAGCAATACGTAACTAGTAAAGCTTTGTGGTTAGAACAGGGAGTCTAAATCAAGCCTATTGTGGCAGGCTTGTCACTTTCTAGCTGTGTCACTTCTGTGGGTTCCTTACTTCTCTGGGCCCCAGATTTCTCATCTAAAAATGTCAACTTCGTCTCATAATTCCTCCCTCATAGAAATATGATTAAATGGAAAAAACGTGCATAGCACACTTAAAACTGGTATTGCTCAGTGTTAGTGATGGTTCAGTGCTAATTAATTCCCAATTAGTTAAAAACAATTCCAATAAATTTAAATTTTTTTTAAAAAAAGTCTTGTATCTGCATTTGGTGTACAACTAGTTTCTAATGAGAGTAGTTGGAGAAAACATATTTACTGGTAAGCATCTAATGAGCAGTATAGATGAGGTGAGTGGGAAGCAGGTAAAAATGTGAGATGTCTAGTGGTCCAGAAGGGGGCCCATGGTGTGATCCTTTTGCATATTAACATAAATCTCCATGGAGGGATTTTTAGCTTGCTAGCAGGACCTGGAAATTTTTTCATGACGGCCCATACCCTGCTCAGATAGGCTTGTACAGCATCTTCTCTTTTTTAAGGATGTTGTGCTGTAAATTGTTAGAACTTCCTATTTTCCTATTACCTCAACACCCCCACAAACAGGCTGTGAGCACCTCACCCAGGTCACCAGGTGTGCTAGCGTTATAAGGCGGGTCCCTGCCACAAGTTCCCCTTCTTGCTCTCCCCTGACTGTGACTTAGTGATGTTCACATACACTAATGAACTTCTCTTGTGCCTTTTGCTTGTGCTCTCCACCCTGACCCCCAGTAAAGGCACTTGCCCATGAGTTCTCACTGTCTGTTGGCTCCCCACCTACTTGGTTGATCTCGCTTCCTGGGCCCTCTTCCCCTGTGGCCCCTGCATGGTGTGCTGTGCCTTCCTCTTCTAGGACTTGTGAGAATAATAAATCTCTTGTCCCCTTCATATGCCTCTCTGGTGTTATTCCATGCCTGCCCCTGACTGATCATCAAAATAACCTATTTTAAGCAACATAATTATTAAATATTAAATATTTAAGTAACATAAACAACATAGATTGTTTATCCTCGGGAAAATTCCTGTTGGAGATGAAGAAATAGTTTCCCATTGTGCAGATAGAAAATCTAAGCACAGAGAGTTTGCCCTCCTGCCAGAGGTCCCTGGCTGACACACGTGGAATTAGAAGCCTGGCCTTGCACAGGGCACACATCCCAGGGCAGCTGAGGCACATCCAATCCCTTATTCTTGCTTCACTGGAAGGAAAGGGACTATAAAGCTAGTGTAGCAACTTATGTCCAATACTTGTTAAGTAAAACTCAGGCCAAATGTAATGCCTGAGAATTCTGCTTGATGCTCTGTTTTTTGCTCTCCACATGCAAAATGCCGTTTATGCAGAGCCCTAGCAGTGACAATTAATTGACCCTCGGGTGGTCCAGATGCAGTCTTTAGCCAACTGTAGGCCAGCTCCATCATTCGGGGGTCATTACTGACCTCCTGATGCTTCTGGGCTGCTGGAAATGTTGCTGACCTCTTCATGGCTCTGTGAGGCTAGGGCGGCTGCTACACTTGTCATGGTTCGACAGTGCTGGGGATTCTACTGGCTTTCTCGTGGTCAGAAGCAGCTTGCTGGAAAGCATGGCTTCCCTGTGCAGACAGAACTTGCCAGCTCCGTGCTCACACTCCGAATGGCGAATGTTCCCTCTATGATTACATACATGTAATCTAATGATTACAGCCCTAACTGGAGCTCAAGATTCTGCAATGGTAGCACACTTTGCAGTATGTTCTCTCAAGTTGCCAGTTTCATGCAAGCGTTTTGGGCGATTTTCTCAGGCTTCTCAAATCAGGGTTCCAGAAAAGAGAAACCATTAGATTGTCTGTATCTTATGGAGGGATGGAAACAGTTTTCCTCAATTCTCTTGGAGGCCCTAGCTGAGTCTGAAAATTCTACAAAGAGATATTAACAGGAGAAAAGCATACTAATTCCCTTGAACTTTTACATGTACTTGGGCGCCTTCCCAAGAGAATGAAACCCCGAAGAAGTGACCAGAGCAGGCAGCTGTTATATCCTTTAGACAAAGAAACAACACATTTGTTTTGCAGTATTGACAAGAAAAAGGGGTTTGGGCGAGAGGTAGTAAATGGTGAAGAAGTAACTAGGAAGATAAGGGCGAGTTAACAAGGTTTCTCTGTACAGATTTCTCTGTCCCCAATTCCCAATCTCTGGTGACAAGGACATTTCCCTTCCTCCTGGTTCAAGGAGGGTATCTTTCACACATGGGGGATTTATCTCCTGCTTTCAGGGAAGGGGGGTGGTCAGAGTAACTTTTTGTTTCTGCCATTTTTTTACATTCCTTCAGCTTAAGATATTTACTATGCCGAGGTGCTATATTTTGGGGTGGTGTGCCCTGAACCCCAGAACTTACGAGAGTTCTCAGAATCAGGCCAGTTAAGGTCACTTTTCTCTTTGCTGGACTGGGGCACACTCTGCTTCTTTCAAAGGGCCACAGCCATGGAGTGCAAGAGGATGTAGTGAGGTTGGGCTGGTCACCAGGGCAGTGCTTACCAAAGTGTGTTCCTTGGAACCTCAGAGGGTCCCTCCATTTTGAGTTATTCCTTCGTGGTCTACACTCTCACCTCCTCAGCTCTCTGCCCAAACATCACCTGCTCAGTGAGGCCTTTCCTAGCCACTCTTTCCACAAATACAACTATTCCCCTAATGCATCCTCTGCACTTCCTTGCTTTCTTTTTTCTCTTAGGACTTACCACCCTTTAGCAAACTAAATATTTACTTATTTTGTTTACACTAGGATGTGTGCAAGAAATTGTTTGTTTTATTTACCCTATGTCCTCAGAACCTGGAACACTGTCTGGCACCGCAAATGTACTCCATAAATATTTATTATATTAATTACGTTGGTAGAATTAAGAGAAGGGACACACTCTGCTTTGTAATATTGTGATGTCCCAGTATATTATAACATCTTAGCATTTGCAGGATCTTTCCTACACCTTGCTCATTATGATCCTCAGCTTAGGTTGACATAGCCAGCACTATTATTATCCGCACTTTGTGAAAAGTCAGGCTCAGAGAGGTGAAGCGATTTCCCTAAATTCACACAGCTAAGAGTGTGAGCTGTAGGGCCAACTTGAACCAGGCATCCCGCTGCAACGTGCTATGACTCTGAAGTGTTTTCTTCTGACAGACGTGGCTGGTGTTTTAGAGAAGAATCTTGAGAACCAAAGGCTTTGATGTTTTCTTAAAGCCCAAACCTCTTTCTTTTTCCCCTTTCCTTTGAAGAACAGTAAATTCATCAAACCCCAGCTATTCTGCTAGGATCAAGGATCAAAAACATGTCAAAAGTAAAATCTTCTCTGTTGTTCTTGTTAAGCAATTTCACATTTTGGAAAACATCCTGGTGAAAGTCTGGGGGAACTTCAGGCTGCACAGTGGCTTGGGTGTTCCCTTCTATTGCACCCCACCAGCTTGCTTTCCTTCTCACCACAGGATTGTGGGGCGGAGGGAGGCAGACTGCCACAGGATGGGGCTCCAGGCGACATGTCCAAGTAGGAGGCTAGATGCATTCGGGGACCTCCAGGAGGGTTTTTGTTAATTATAGCAGGCAAAGTGCATTGGCTGCTGACAGACATGGGTTCTGATCTCAGCCTTGTCACTTGCCATCTGTGTGACCTTTGGCAAGTTAATTAACCTCTCTGAGCCTTGATTCCTTGTATGAAAAATAGTGGTGATTCTCGTGCCAGGCTGCTTCATGTAGAATCCTGGCTCCTCTACTAACCAGTCATGTGACCTTGGGCAAAATAGTTAATGCTTTATGCTTTGCTTTCCTCATCCGTAAATGGGGACAATGTTAGCAGCAGACCATCACGGTGATGTGAGAACGAAATGAGTTAACACGTGTAAAGCACTTAAAAGAGTGAATAACAACAGACTCAGTTGTTTATTATTAGCATCAGATGAAATATATATGTTGCCTTGCATTGGCCTCCCGCAGAAGCAGCTCCCGTGGCAAGGATTTGGATGCGAGTTGTTGGTCCAGGAGGGGGTCTCAGGAGGACTGACGGAGGCTCAGGAAGTGGGAGAGGAAGAGAAGACAGCTCCCAAGGTGTACATTAGTGGTCAGGCTACTGCTGTGGGCATTGGAGACTCAAGCCTGTGGAGACCTCTGGGAAACAGGCTAAGACAGGCCTGAAAGCTATGTCTCCCCAGGGGTGAAGGACTTCCTCATTCATCCGCTGGCCACCATCCATCAGCGGCTGAGGGTTGCTTCGGGAACATCCATTCTGTCTCGGTTCTCAGTTGTCCACTTTGCGGCAGAGTGTGCTCCTGAGGCTGGAAAAGCCAGGCCTCGGGCAGGGGTGGGAGGACTTTGTGGTGAGCTGCACCGGTGTGCAGGGGCGAGTGCTGAGGGGAGGTAGACAGCATGATTACAGTCCTGCCACAGGGTGAGTGTCAGGCAGGGGACACGGGTCCTAGTAGGTTTTCAATAAATGGCTGAAGCCTTCCCTCTACCCATTCTTAAAGGTTTCTGTGGCCAGATTCTATTCTTCAAGTCTATTCTGTCTGTGTTAGGAGATTTCCTCTGAATGAATGAGACAGAGACTGAGGGCAAGCGGTTTATTTGAGAGGTGATACCAGAAAGCAAGCTTCGGGCAGAGGGGAAGCCAGGCAGGGAAGGGACAGCAGCCAGTAGAGGGTGTGGGATCTATCAGTGTCCTGCTGCAGGTGACTGGGGCCGGCCCTCTGGGGTCCTCTGGACACAGTGCGGTGCACCTCACAATCACCCCTGCACAGGGGCGCAGATGCTGAATGGGGTTTATCTACCAAGCCACTGTCACGGTAAGATGGCTGCTTCCAAGCATTCTCAGTCTGGTGTGAGGGAGAAATGTTGCATATCCCTTTGCTATCATATTTCAGTGCCTGGTGACTAACCGTTAAAGCCTTGGTTTACTCAGGTTAGGAATTAGAGGTTAATGAATTTTGCCAGCTCTTAGCTACATATCCTGTGTTTTATCAGAAAGCAATTTGAGCATGTTCTAAAAAAGGAAAGTGCCCTTGGGCCATTACCGTCCCATCTTTGGCCTCCCCATCCCCATTAAGGCAGCACTGCACTGGGCCTGTCCTTTCCTGGACTGCCAAACAGAGACATGTTTGCCTGACTGTATGCAGATACCTCCGTGACCCAGACAGAGCACCCCCCCAGGCTCAGGGGATGAACAACCTGTCTTCTGTGGTCTCTTTCCCATACTGTCAAGCACATCCCAGAGACCAGAATTTCAGTTGCTGATGCCAAACGCGTTCCCAGGAATGCGTTGGAGTTGTGTCATGCTGGGAGTTTCACTAAAGGAAACCTGAGGCTGACATTTCTGGTGGGCTCAGCACATCCAAGTGGGGCTACATTTCCTTCATAATAGTGTAAAACATGTGGATGCTCTGCCAGCTCCGGTTCAAGGCTGCTCTCAGGCTGCGGGGCTCTCACTGGGGTGGGGGACAGTAGCCTCCATAGTCAGTCCAACCCCATCACCCCCTGGAGACTCGTTATCGCAGGATGGTCCCGGCTGCAACTGGTTTGGAAAGAGCTAAGCATGGCATCACCTTCTCTGCATACACTCTTCCTCTTAAAACGCACAATAAATTTTTTGAAAATTAATTCCTATTCCTAGCTACTTCTTTTCTACCCCTGGAACCTTGTGCTCAAGAACTCCAGTTTATAGGCAACTCACAGAGTCATCAGCACATTTCCGCCACTGAGCTTTGGCCTGTGCCTTTCTCCGCCTAGAATGCCTTGTTCCTGGGGCATGGGCAGCCCATAACAATTCAAATGAGTTTCTTATCTCTGACCAACCACCCCTGCGACTTCTGGTGGAATCAATTGGTCTCTCATTCGTGGTGTCCCTGCAGTCAGTACCCACTGATATCATTAGCATTTTAATTATTACATCTGATATACTTGTCTGCTTCTCCCAGCTTGACCATGAACTAATTGAGTGCAGGATTCTGCATCATTCTCATCTTTGTATGCCACAGAGCATGGTATACACTAGCCACTCAACAAATATGTGTTGAACACAAACCATAAAGTGAATTGAAAGAATATGAATGACCTTAAAAATAACCAAATAGTGTACGGAAAACTTCTAGGGTAGCTCAAACCTACCAGAGACATGCTAATAGCTGTAGGACATAGATCATACATAGAGTTCTTTAAGGAGCTAGAAATCTATTTGAAGAGATAAACATAAACAGATGGATAAATACCCAGTAATTCTTTGCAGCATATGATTAGTGCCAAAAAAAGACATAAGTAATAAAAATGATCCCAGGATGCAGAAGAAAGAAAAAGAGAGAACCTTTCAGCTGACATGACGAAGGTTAATCACCACTGTAAAGTGGAGCCTGAGCTGAACCTTGAAATTCAGGCAGGTGGGATTTAGGTAGGTGGAGAAGAAACTGAGAAGGAAGACAAAATACCTACTCTCACAAACCCCTCCACTACCACAGAGCAAAGCCTGGATTTCTCAGTCTGTCATTTAAGGCCTCTCCTACCTGTCAGTATAGCACGAAGCTTTCTACAGTCATGTATCCATTCAATTGGAACTTCTCAGCACTTATTATGCACAAGCTTTATTTTGTGCACTGGAGATACAACAGTGAGCCAGACATAGAGGAAGCTATGTCCTGGTGGCATAGACGTGTGATAAATAAATATGTAAGCCAAGGTGATGTTAGAGATCATGATTAGGGTGATCTATTTTCAACAGGGTTGTTAGGAAGGGTTTCACTGAAGAAGAGACATTTGTGCTGAGACTTGAATGATGAGAAGGAGGTAACCATTCAAAGAAAGGAGGGAGAACTCTTGGCAGAGGAACAGCAAGGGTACAGCCCAGAGGCGGTAACAATCTTATCTTGTTCAAGAGACATAAGAAGCCCATAGGGCTGAGAGGAGGAGTGTGGTTAATGCAGGGGTATTACAACAAAGACAAGATGGTGCAAAATCATGCAGGCCAGGGAAAGGAGTTTGGATGTTGTTCCAAGAGCAATGGGAAACAACCAAGGGAGTTTTAAGCAGATAACATGATTTCTACTTTGATCAATGTATGGAAAAGATTGTGAGCCAGGTGCTAAGGGCAAACGTAGAAGCAGGAAGGACCCACAGGAAGGCTTTGCAGTATTCCACCTGAGCGATTGTGGTGTCCTGGGCTAGGGCTGTAATGGTGGAAATGAAGACGAATGGAGGATTCGGACTTCATTGTGAAGTAGAAGGAACAGGACCTGCTGACCCCTCACCCCAACCCAATTCATATGTAATTCATTTTCTTCCTAGCTTCTCAATCCCATATACCACGCTCCAGCCACACCAGACAAAACTGTCTTTTTCTAAACTCTCCCTCTTCTAGACACATCCAACCCTCATGATGGTTCTAAAATAAAACTTATCCATCACAACTGCCTCTGAAGGCCCTTCCCATCCTTCAGGACCATTCAAATCTAGTCTTTTCCCCAAACACCTCCAAAATCCTCTATTAGAATTTCTTTTTTTCTGTAGTACTTTTGTACTTTATTTATAGCCATCATGAGAATCTGCTTTAAAGTGGAGACATTACTATGATATTTTTATCAGCCTTGGTGGTGTTATTCAACTGAATATCTTTCTTGATACTGCTTTGAATATAGCAGATGCTCAATAAATGTCACTTACATTGCATTGAATTAAAATGAATGACATGAAGGGTAAAAGTTCAGTTTTTGAGCTTGGGAAAACTCTCTTGGAATATATCCTGATGATGGCAATAATGCTGATGATAACAAGGATGTTGATAACTATAACAATAATAATGATCATAACTGCCATTCACTGAACACATATGATATATTGGACACTTTGCCAAGCACTTTATACATTTCATCCTCACAACAACCCTACGATACAAGATTTAGTATCATTCTCATTTTCTAGGTGAAGAAACTGAGGGGTAGAAAAGCTAAGTAAGGTACCCAAGATTATACAGATAGTGGGGCAGGGTAAGGACTTAAATCAAGCAACTTCATTCTTAGAAAAATCTTGCTCTAAGGAAGATCACTATGGTGGTTGTATTGAAGATCGGGTGTAGGGAGACAGGAATGGAGACAAGAAAGTCAGGTAGGAGACTCCTGTGAGAGTCCTGGCAAGAGATGGTAAGTTTGAACCAGTACAGTTCCCACGATAGAGAAGAGAGGATGAATTTGAGATACACTTATGAGGTAGCACTGACAGTGGTTGATGACTAATTGGATGTAGTGGGTGAGAGAGAAACAAGTGAAGATCATGTCAAGGTTTCTGTTTGAGGCAGTTGAGTTGTTGATGGCATCATTGAACTTTACAGAGAAAGCACGACTTCGTGAAGAAAAATAGTTGGACATAGTATGGTGTGGTGTATTGACACTGAGATGCCTGTGAGGTATCAGTTCTGCTATAACACTTATTTTGAAACCCTGAGTTTATTCCAATGATATTAATATATTAAGAATCAACTTAAGCATACGTATTTTAGTTTTTTCATGTGTGATTTCATCCACAAGAAGCATTAGGTGAATTCAGAAAACTGCACCCAGCTGAACCAAGCCACGTAGGACCAAAACTCATGCACACACATACCTCAGACATCTACCAGCTGCTTCAGGTCACCACATGTGTTAAGAGCCACACTCATCCACATCTGGGTTACAACTTTCTGATTGATCTCACATAACCCTCTTTCTACCACTTCACAATAACTCACAAAGCACATTTCTACAAGCAAATTTCAGGTCTTTTTCAAAGTAAAATGCCATATTTATTGTAGTATTTGTGTATTTCCTAATCATTTAACATGCATAAATTATGACATTCCTTTTTTAGATTCTTATCTTTTTCCTGTGTGTCAGTGATGGAGTTTTTGACTATTGTTCCCTTAACTCTATTTTTTTTCCCATAAACTCTATTGTTTTTATTGTGTAGTTTTGCACAATGGGGTCCTTGATCAGAGGTCAGTAAATTATGGCCCACAGGCCAAATCTGGACACTTGCCTATCTTTGTAAATATATTACTGGAACTCAGCCATATCGATTTGTTTATGTATTGCCTGTGGTTGCTTTTGAGCTACAGTGGCAGAGGTGAATTATCTGTGAGAGAGACCTCAAGGCCCGCAAAGTCTAATATATTTACTATCTGGCCCTCTACAGAAAGTCTGCTGATGCCTGCCCCAGATCAAAAGGAACATGGAAAATCCAAATGTGGGTGTCTAACCAAGACTAAGAGAGTGAAGCTAAGTTTTCCAATCCAAGGTCATGTATTCTTCATTCCTAGGTTAAGATCAAGATCACTGATTCAACATCAAGACACTTACAGGAGATTGAAGGAACTCAGAGTTATCAGTACTGGATATCCAATAGACAAGCTAAATGTAGGAAAAATGTGATATTTGAAATTTCAAAAAAGCATCAGTGTATTCACAATGGGAAAAATTAGGACTTTCTGGAGGTTTCTTAAATGTTTCATGTTTTTTATCGTTTTAATTTGAACTGCACATGGTATGTGGGGGCAACTCTTCCAAGCTTAGGGCCTCTAAGTTCTTAATTCAAGGAAGACCTATACCTTCAGGACTGGCCTTTAGAGGCAGGCCAACAAAGAGTTGTCAGCTCACTGTGGCTATTTATCTTGGTGTATTCCTCTTCCCAAACCACCAACTGTGTTTTTAGATGCTGACCTGACTGTTCTACTTTCCAGTAAACCACTTCAGTATAAATTCCAGCCCCACCCTTTTCTATTATTTTGGGGAAATTACTTAATGTCTCTCTGCTTCTCATTTCTCACCAATTCTATAAATTGGAGCTAGTAGTATTAGATAATCCATATATAGTGCTTAGAACAGTAACTGGTACACATGTAAGCATTCAGAAAATATTAGTTATCTTAAACGCCTATTTAATTCCCCAATATCTTTACTCCAAACAATATTTAGTAAAAACTGAAAGGGGAGAAGCAGCAGTGACATCTTTTCCAATTAGAAGGAATTTGTTTTTCCTCTGTCAACCTTAGATCTTTAGAGTTAAACCATGCTTCACGTCCTGATTTGTATACAACGGTCCTTTCATCACTATCTACCCAGAAGAATGCAAACCACTTTTGAAAGTATTTTAGTCCAGAAGGAAAGGAAGAGAACTGACACACATTGACTAATATGCCAGGTTCCATGCTATATCAGTGTTCTCTATTTCAATCATTACAACTGTCCTGTAAGGTAGATGTTATTCTCATTTCACATATGAGAAAACCAAGGTTTAGAATAACTTTTTAGCTTGCTCAAGACACATAGCTGCAAGATGGACCTGCCATGACTCCATAGATTATCCTAGGTACCTTTGACTTTATTGATGGTTCTCAGTCGGCGGCAATTTTGCCTTCTAGGGGACATTTGGCAATGTGAAGGGGTAGAGGTTGGTCAGGAGTGCCATGAACATCTAGTAGGTAGAGGCCACGTATGCTAGTAAACATCCTACGATGCACAGCACAGCCCAAAATTATCTGTCCCAAAATGTGCACAGTGCTGAGGTTGAGAACCCTGTACTACATCGTGCTTTTTCAGAGATATTTTGTTGTTGTTGTTGTTTAAATAAAATAAATGAAAAGCAAATAAAATTTCTCACAGAGTTGCTGAAATGGTTTCAGTTGATTATCATTCAAAATTACTGATAAAATAGACTCCTTCAAATCTTTAAGTTAGATGTTTTAACATCTATTTTTAACCTCTTCCACTGTTCTCTGAGACTTGTTAATATGGCTCTTTGTAAAATGCTTGGAGCATTTCAAGGAGAGAAGGAGAGATTATTCGACATTGCAAGTACCATGTCAACATTGCTCTACATTAGCAGAATTCCCTCAGAAGGAATTCAAGATGCCAGACATGATTCTCAAGGCCACTATGAATAATATTATGCCAAGCAGTGATACTTAGAAAAAGTGATTTTGGTATATTTTATAAAACTGTGATTCATGTCTCTTTGGGACTCTGGCAGACATGAAGCAAATGCTGTTGTTGCCTCATCCAAATTCTTTTCACAGGATAGGGGACTCCACTCCCGGCTACCGTGATCATTGGTTGCTATGGGCTCATGGCTACCCTCAGGGAGGTCAACCCTCCATCCTACTGAGCAGTCAAAGGCCCAAGACTGACTGACAAAGGGACACAAAAGGCTGGTCCCCTTGTCTTAAGGAAGATCAACTCTGTGGTACACGTCATATTCCAGAGCTCCCCATGGGCTCAGTCTAAAACTAGACTCCAGCTCTTGCTTAGATTTCTTCCCCTGCTCGCTTGGCCTTCCTCCACTCCCCTGCTCCTGAAAGCAGCCCCCAATAAATCACTTTCACAAAAATGCCCACTGGGGCTCTGGGTCTATGCAACGTGACCCAAAAGACATGGGGTCAACAAATCCGAATGACGATGAGTATTACAGTTGCCTCCTTCTCCATGACGACATCCTCGTTGCTCCGCTGCATCTCTCTTGTTCTTTAGCCAGAGGGCTGAAGGAGATGCAGGGGGCAATCAGAGCTCAGAAAAGTGCGGTCGGAGATGATGCCAAGTTCTGTCTGCTGATCAAAGGGCCACTGAGAGTCTCTCTCTCCAAGTCCAAACTTTTCCCTGAGAGGAGCAGTGCGTCTCCTTGGCTGGAAAGCAGGCCTCCAGGCAACTGCAGCTTTGTGAGACACCCAGCTCCCATCAAAGTTAATGGGGAGGAATTTTTCTTGCTTCACCATTCCTATTGAATTTACACGTTTAAGACAGTCAGCACAAAAAAGTCCATGAAACCGCATCCCTTAATAAGACTGTTAATTAAATCTTATGTGAATAGATCTCATTGAATGTTCCCCTTTTTCTTCCATGATTCCTGCAGTTCTTGAGAAATATCTTGACCTATTTATACTACTCAGTCCACAAAGAGAGATTATGGCCACCAAATAATTAAAATAACAATTAGGACTATTTCCGCATTATAATTTTGCAAGCAGTCCTTGGTGAATGTAGGATGTTTTCTCAGGAGTGTTAGATTTTTAAAATATACGGCCATCAAGTTAAAGGGAAATTTATTATTTTTCTTCTACTCTGATCATACTCACATTTCCAGCGGGATTTTTTTTTGTCTAAGAGAAGACATACATGCATTTATTCATTCTTCACATATTAGTCGAATACATTCTGTGTGCCAGGTGTGGTTTAGAACTGAAGACACAAAAATGAGAAAAACAAATAAAACTCTTGCCCTTTGGAGCTCATTTTCTAATGGGGAGACAGATAAGAAACAGAACACACTGATCAATATATATTATATTATGTATCAGACATTGACAAATGAAAGGAAGAAGAACTAGTGCCAAATCCAAGACTGAACCATGATTGGCAGGTTCAAGGAACATCAGGGTCACTGGCTAGAGTTCAGAGAACGAGACGGAGTGTGGTGTAGGCAATGAGGCTACTGCATCTTACCAGAGGTGCTAAACAGTTTGGGCAAGTCAATTTTTCATAATCTCTCCTATTACAGAACAATTGGTTTCCTCTGCTCCCAGTTACTAAAGGTTAGTAGCTCCCCAGTAATTAAGAGAACCAAAAATACGCCGTACTCATTTCCAATATTACACAGGAATATGGGATTAGTTCCAGTGGAGGACTAAGCTTTACAACAAGGGAGTGACATGATGGGGTTTATGTTATTAGAAACACTGTGGCTGCTGAGCAGAAAACAGACTGAATGAGAAGAGAGTGGAAGAAAATTAAGAATGCTATTGCAGTGGTCCAAGTGAGAGATAATGATGGCTGGAGCGAGGAGATATCGGTGGAGGTAGTAAGAAGCAGCTGGTTTGGGATATAATTTGAAAGAGGAGCTGGCAGGATGTGCTGATGTTGGAAGTGAAGAGAGAGAGAAGAGTCATGGAAAACTCTAAGGTTTGCTGTTCTTACTGTTCTTGTTTTGCTTATAAGCAAGTGTTAGAAATAATGCAGACAGCTATTTTATCCTCTTCTGGTCATTTTTGTATTTGCATGTTTGTGTGCATATGTGTGCACGCAAGCCTTCGCATTTGAATGCTCCTTCTACCCCTGGATTTCTCAGCCTCGACACTGCTGTGTTGGGAGCTGTTCAGTGAATCATAGAATGTTCAACAGCATCCCTGGCCTTCACTCACTAAATGCAAGAGGGTGATATATGCAAGTGGTATCTTCCTCCTAGTGTGACAATCAAAACCTTCTCCAGGTGTTGTACAATGTCTCTTGGGGGCAAAATTGCCACCAGTTGAGAAAGCTGCTCTAAGCAAAAGTGGCAACGAGGCTGTGGTCTTGGTTCTGCTTCTCACTGAGTGACCTTGGGCAAGCCACTGAACCTCTTGGGTCTCTATTTTTTCCTGTGTGTTTATCATAAATACGAGTAAGACATCTATTAAGCCAAGTTGGAAACTTTATAAATTATTTAACCAACTCCATCTTTCTGAGGAATTAACTTACACTGAATTTCAAATGAATAGTGTCTCAAAAATATCTTATTAATATAAATATAAAATTAGTTTTTCTTCTGGGAGTGAAAAATGCTCCCACCAATTATAGGACTGAGTTTCTTAATCTAGGCCATAATTTGAACAGGCAAAATTTGCTAATAGGCATTCCCAGAATCTGAAATAGCTTCGGCAATGTCCCTATTTGCGAAGGACAATTCAGGACTTATAACCACAGCTGTCCGTGTGTGTTTTTTTGTGGGCCTTATTGGGCAATTTGGTGCAATAAAGTTTGGTTTTCAGCTGACAATATTGAATGATGTCAGACACTGCTGGGGATTACTTTGCTGCATCACGTCTGCTCCTTTGACCAATCAGAGCTGTTGATAAACAGATGAAATTGTCAAAACAGGCAGAAAAATTGAGTAGCAACCTCTTCTAAATTATCTCATAAAACTCTCAAGAATTTTGTGAAACTATTTCCTCTAAATAATTTTATGGTTTTTCTTATCCACTCTAAAATTTGAAATTGAGGAGTGTTCGTAATCAAAAGGATGGTACTCATTTGAACAAACTGAGGCTGACACAGGCTTACCTCTCACCTCTAACCAGCATGCAGTTGGGACCAAAGACTAGGTCTCTTCATCCTAGGTCTTGGGCTTTACTCACCACACCTACAATGCCTTGTTGCTTTGCCAGATATTGTGGAAGCAGGCCAGCACACAGATGTATGGTGGGCTATGAAGGCGAATTTACAAAATCATGGATAAAACAGAAAGTCAAACAATATTGTAATCTATTTGTGTATATGTTGTAAGATGGCCAAAAGCTATTCTGTGTGTGTGTATCCTCTATTTGGATGACTTATATGCGAGGTTTCTACTTTATGAAGTCTATGAATGCTTTTTATTAAATGAAAAAGATAAATCAATTTTCTATATTTATCCCAGCATTCTAGCTTCTCTAAGCTTGGCCCCTGCCAGAGCCTTTTAAAGAAAGCAGAGTCAGCTGAATGTGCCTGCCCCTTTTTGGCTTTTCCTGAATTCCAGATGGTCAAGGATTTCCTTCTCGGCCATAATTAGTGGTCAATGCTTGATGCTAAAGGGTGGATTGATTTGTGGCACTGATTACTTTAAATTAAGCACCATATGTATAGAGTAGTCCCAAGAGGGCTGGATCTGGTGACTTTGATAAGAGAAACCTTGGGCTGACTTTCATTATTGCAGTGACAATAAGGCAGTTAAGCTTTAGGTAGATGACAATAATGGGGCACAGCGTGAAGAAGACCCAAGATTTATTGAGCACCTTGACTCTGAAGAGCTTTGTCAAGTAGGGCTCTACCTGGAAAAGTGGTTGAACAAGAAAACAAAATACATTTATAGCGCAAGGCAAATAATCAGTATACCTTAGAATCCATTATGTCTACTTATTGGAGCTTTGAAAATTTTAGCTGGCCAGAGTAATTGCAAAGGAATGCTTACTCCCTTTACCCTTTTATTCAATAAGTATTTCACTCCTAAAATTTTATCCACTCTAATGCTAGTTAATGCTAGGCAGAAAGGGGGAATACAAAGGTCAATAGGGCATAGTGTCTACTCTTAGGAATTTATGAAGTTGTATGAGTCAGACTATCAAGGATAGTTCTGACTGTGCTACATATACATGACAAAATAAAATGCAGACTGTGATAGAGGGCTGGTCAAATATTGTAGACTAATGGAAGAAAGTATAATTAATTTAGTTATAAAAGAACATGTGTATAGTGAGTATATTAATTAGGATGCTTCCAATCGCAAGTAACAGAAATCCCTAATTAAAAGTGGCTTAAACTCTTGCTAAGGATCTTGTTAAAATATAGATTCTGATTCGGTACTTCTAGGATAGTGCCCAAGATTCTGCAGTTTTAACAAGTTCCTGGTTATGTTGACATAATTGGTCTACAGACTACCCTTTGAGTAGCAAGAACTTTTAAAACTAGGCTTTGCACAATCTCATCTAATGAAAGTTTGGAGGTAAGTGGGTTACAGGGCTCATTTGATAGCTCAAATGACATCAATAAAAATCTGGGTTCTTTCCATACTTCCTCTTCCCCATTTTCAAGAAGATGGTTCTTGTCTTGAGGGTTTTCCTTCATGGTCTCAAGACGGCTGTCATGGTTCTAGGCATCACACACAGACATGGCAAAGTGCATAACTAGTAGAAGAGGGGTATTGTTTCTTTTTAAATTGTTTGTATATGGAGATAAGCCATTACTAAAATATTCCTAGCAGCAAGCTTTCCCTTAGATTCCATTGATTGGAATCATGTCTGAAGCCGATCCTTCACTACAAGGGCTGCTGGGAAAGCAGGTTTTCAACCTCCATAGTGAGATACAAGCTCTGTTGGAAAAATAGTGAGGAAAAGAATGATTATTTGGTTGGGAAGCCAACTCCATTTGCCACAGTGGGGCTGGGGTCCTGTTGGCCATGGAAATATTGAAGGGCTAGGCATATCTCCCCCTGAGTTAGCATGTGGAAGGGATGATTGGAATCTGCCATAGCGTGGGTCACTTAGATAGTGTCAGAGGCTTTAATTTATCTCAGAACCATCTCCCTATACTGGTTCATGCCTCATCATCCCCACGTTTGTTGTCTTGATTCAGAACACTAACATTTCTCACCTGGAGTATTGTAACAAAGTCCCAAATAATCTCACTAAGCCCATCCCTCCCTTTATACCTCCCATCCATCCTGCATACATCCAGAGACTTCTAGTCTACAAATGTGGCTGTGATATAGATTGTTCAAAATAATGGTTCCCCATATCCTTCATGATAAAATATTAACTCCATAGTATAGTCTTTAAGTCTCATTATTCCTCTCTGCTACTCATCCAGCCTCACCTCCCAACACTCCCCACTAAAAGTCAAAGTCTTTGATGTTAAAGAGAATAAGAGAATAATTTTTCTAGGACCTATGATTAAATTTTATGTGTACAAAGTCATCCACTTAAGAATTCCCTTCAATATCTCTGCAGATCATGAAGAGTGATTGCTGGGATTCCTCTGATTTGAAACATCTATATTTTCTGATTCATTTCATATGCTAGATGCTTGATCATCAAGGTCATCCACAAATAAGCGAGGAGGCTTTAATAGTGATGACTTCAGGGCCCTTCTACTTGCTACGGGAGTAGGAGTCATTTGAAGTCAAAGTTCTTATTTTCTTAATATTACCCTTAGTTTGCATTCCCTTCCATGATTTATTAAGTTCTACCCAAGACTACAGGACTTTCTAGCTTATTGACTTTTCAATATGCATTATTTTTTATTATTATCTCTCTGCCTATCCTCTCATTATTTTTATCATTCTGCCAGATGTAGATCATAGATTGCTTACTTTCCTTTCCAGCCCCCAACATCCCAAACTCACAAACATCGAGCCTGACATATATTAAGTACCTAGTAAATGCTCTTTCCATTCTCTTCCTTAGGCATTTATTGAGCGCTTCTTATCTGGTTTGGTGCTAGGGAGTTGAAGATCCAACACATGGTCCCAGCCTTTAGATGATCACACTTGAGCTCACTATGACAATGCTAGAACTCTTCTAGTTTGATTACTGCCATATCGAAAGTATGTATATGGAACATTGCAAATGGGGAGGAAATAGTCCTTACATCTTCCTGGAGAGTTAAGAAAGTCAGTTCGGGGATGGTATTGATGACAGACACCTAAAAGATAAGCAGAAGCTGGCTGCATGGGTTGCAGATGCCAGGCAGGATTCCAGCGAGAGGTACAAGAGTGCAATGAATTTGGGAGAATTATGAGCAGCTAAGCTTAACTGGAACCTACAAGAAGGGGAAGGGGAAGCAGCAGAGAGTGAGGTTAGTGAAATAGGCAGACGGAAGATTATAATGAGACTTGTATGCTGTGTAATGAAGTTAAGATTTTATCATGAACCACTGAAGAATTTTGAGCAAGGCATGTCACAGTGGCATTTGCAGGCTAGAGGCTGACTCCAGCTGCTGTGCTGGGAATGAGAGGAATGCTGGGGACAGTGGAACATTTTATGAGGGTGTTACAACGCTCAGGTGAGAAATGATAATGTTCTGAATCAAGATGGCAGTGGAGAGTGGGTTGATGCTGTGGTGTGGACCATTAGATATTTAGGAGGTAAATTTGGCTCCAGTTGGTGATGCATACGGCAGGGTAAGTGTGAATATGACTTAAGGGTGCATATGTGGTAAGTAAAGAGAAGATTATGACTCCCAGTTTCCTTCATTTTGAAAAGACTTCCCTCTTGCTGAAATTGTTCCATGGCTTCTTGTGTACAAAGTTGTGTGCCAGACATACGCAACACCCTGTAAACAAAGCTCAAACTTGATTCCTAGTAAAACTCGCTAGCAAGTGCCTCTCCTCATTTAACTCTTGAGGAATTGAGTACTGAGGCTCATAAAAGCAGAACATTGGCCACATGTGAATATTGCACTTTTCCTCTTGAGTATGATCTCTATTTTTATTGAACAACTGTCAGTAGGCCATGCAGCATTGCCAACAACACACTGAAAATAGAATGAAGGCAATTACCTCAGCAAAGATTAACGCAGAAAGTAAAATTGCACTTATGTAATACTCATCTTCTAGGCACTGAGACCAGCCTTTGGGTGGCTGCTCTACATCACTTTCAGCATCACAACAGAACGACACTATCCCTGTCCATGTTGGAGGGACCTACCTTCTCCATAATTCCTTCTTCTTGTGTTCTCTAAGTGTATTCTCAGAGCAGACACCAGAACACAGAGCTGCTCCCAGTGATGATTTCCCATCAAGACGCTGCAAACAGATGAGAGATAATATTAGCTAACAACATATCAGCACTCCTCTGGTGTTTGGCAAATACTTGTCAGTACCTTCAGGAAAACGCTTGCTTTTAGGGAATGTCAGGCTAGAGATGGTTTAGGCCAATCCTCTCATTTTACAGAGGAAAACACTGAAGCTTGGGGAATTAAATGGCTTGCCCATGGCTTCCTTTTGTCCCTTAGATTTAGAGAAAGGACTGAAACCTCAGCCTCCACTCCAACAAGGGCATTTCCCTCACGCCCTTGGCTTCTCCCAAGGAAGCAGGGAAGATAGGGAAAGCTTCCTTGTCAAAGCCCTAACACTCCCGGTGGGTGGAGAAAACTTTAATACAAAAGAAGAAAATCAACCCCATAATTAGATACAGAACTGACTCCAGACCAACTAGCAGAAACATTGTGCTGACTTCCATAAGTGCTGCAGAAGGAGGAAAGGAAAGCCTGCATCAGCAACTACAGACTTACATGTGGCTCTGATGGAACGAAACCGTTTTCGTAAAACACAAATAATAACAAGAATAGCTACGATGGAATGCAAAAGAGACAAGAACAGCTAATTGCTAAGGAGGGCCACTTTGGCATCAATTGCTAATGTTAACGCTGCTTCCCCCACCCCCGCCCCAGATTGCTGGCATTGCAAACTGAGCTGGCTTGTTTTAGCTGTTAAATTGTAGTAATAAGAATATTAACCTCACTGCTGGAACTCTGACCACAACATGTCAGGTGAAATCTTGCATGTGAAAAGTAACAGGAGACATGGAGGATAATGGAGATCTTAGAAAGGAATGAGATGCCTGAGACACAGTGGTGATTCTGTCTTGTGCACCTATATCTCTATTACAGTCAGAGAGAGAGAAAGACTATTCGCCAGATACATTGGTGTCATATATACTATCCCAATTAATTCTTATGACCA
Source organism: Equus przewalskii (assembly GCF_037783145.1). NCBI lineage: Eukaryota > Metazoa > Chordata > Mammalia > Perissodactyla > Equidae > Equus > Equus przewalskii. Next base: position 58,348,909 of record NC_091845.1, on the reverse strand, counting down.
CCTTATGAGATGAGTATTACAGTACCGTTCTCCCTTATAGGTAGGGAAACTTAGTCAGAGAGATTTCAAACCTACCCAAGGTTGGACCTTCCCAAGCTTAGACCTAATTGAAAAAATTGTTTATTTTTAAATAGTTTTACATTTACAGAAGAGTTGCAAAGATAGTACAGAGCATTCTCAGATACCTTTCACTCGGTTTCCTCTAACGTTAACATTTCGCATCACTACATGGACCTGATTTTAACAGCTTTATTAAGATATATTTCACATACTGTGTAGTTCACCTGTTCAAAGTGTATCTTTCAATGGTTTTTAGTATATTAACAGATATGGGCAACCATCACTCCACCTGTTGATTTTTATGAATCATGTGGAATTAAATGTCCCTTATATTTCTGATAAAGCTGATTGGAGAACATGATTTTAGATCTGTAAGGACCTAGAGGGTGTCCTAATATATCACTCCCAAATTAAACTGACTTACCCATCCAGTTGCTAACTAAAGACCTTCCAATGAGGACAAGCACTTATACACAAGGCAGAGGGCAGTCCAAACATAGATGTCCTATGGACTTGCCATTTCCAAAAAAGAAGAATGTAACAGATAATGCTCAATTTCTTCTTTCAAACTCATCGCTTAGGTAATTTGACCCTCTCCCTAAGGGATCAGTAGTGAAGGGGCCAGAGAGATGACTTAGCTTGGTTTACCCCAGAAGCAGACCCTTGAAATAAAGTTGAGAATTCGAGTAGTTTATCTGGAGAGTTCTGGTAGAGGTCTAGGGAAGTGAGACATGGAAAGGAAGAAAGCCAATAAAGGGTTCACTTGTGAGCAAGTTAGCGCTATGGGTAATTGGGGCACAGTCACACTGAGGACGTCTGAGAGACAGTGTAGAACACGCCTTAAGTGGTACCAACACAGGAGTAGTGTGTAGAATATCTATCCATCAATTCCCATCAGTCATTGGGGGTGGGGCAGTAAGTCCCCTACCACTTCTAGGCTACCTCTCAAGGGACCAGGCACTGAGTAGCAGGTGCCTGCAGTTGGAAGCTGTGGGGTCAAGAATGGTGATGTCAAGGGGAGGTGGTGGAGCAGCAACAGCTACAAGGGACTGGGAGTGTTATGATGTCTCCTTAGGGAAAGGCGGGGGAAGAAGTGGTGGGCTTCCAGCCTCATAATGAGACTTTCCAAGGAGACATTGACTGGTGAGTACTGGAGGCAGCACCATAAATCTGTACTTACTTGTCCATAAAATAAGAACTAATTCTGTGTTCACTAAATCCATGATAATTCGAGCTGGAATCATATGAAGCAATGTTCCAGTCCAACCCCAGCCCCTTTCAGCTTACTGCCCCAGGAGATATTTTTGCCCTATACAGAACTATGATAATATGTGATTGTGGTATGGTAGAGAGAGCACACATGCTGGAGAGCTATGCTCCTGGGTTCAAATCTTGACCTCAAGATATAGAATCTCTGTGCAAATTGTTTGAGCAACCTGCTTAATCTCTGAGAAGAAGTTCTGTCAGTCTAAATTTGCCCCCCACCTCCACTTCAAGGTCTGGTAACAAATTGAATGAGATGTTTGATGACACTTAGCACAGTGGCTCATTTATGGTGTGAGCTCAATAAGTATTAGTTTTTTCTACTTCTAACTGAGAGTAAGGAAGAGATACAACAAAGAAATACATTAACCCATTCAACAAATATTTATTAGACTTCTACTCTGTGCAGAATTCCATTGTAGTCATCAGGTATAGTGATAAAAAATCCAAATATTTTCCCTCAGGAAGCCGCCATTCTAGTAAATCACAAACACTGGGATCCTGTTTTTATATGTCAGGTCTATATTTTTATTCCCTGGAAAATTAGGGTTCAATTTATGTTATTCACTGGGCTTTTAGCTTCTCAAAATGTAAGCCTTGTATGAAAGCATCCCCAAGTGCTCTCTCTCTAACCTTTAATCAAATATGTTCTGAGAAGCATTTCTCATATCTTGTTTTGACATTGCATTAGCTGGAATTCTTTTGGTCCCAAGTGACAGAAACCAAATTTGAACTGGTTTAAGCAAAAAGGTGAATTTATTGCAAAGAGAGGATGAATAAAAAGCTGTGGGAAAGGTCTGGCCCAGGCCTGGCATAGTGGTTAAGTTTGCACACTCCACTTCAGCAGCCAGGGGTTCACTGGTTCGGATCCCAGGCACAGACTTACATACTGCCCATCAAGCCATGCCATGGAGGCATCCTACATACAAAACAGAGGAAGATTGGTACAGGTGTTAGCTCAGCAACAATCTTCCTCAAGCAAAAGAGGAAGATTGGTAACAGATGTTAGCTCAGGGCCAAGCCTGCTCACCAAAAAAAAAAAAAAAAAAAAACCCATCTGTGGGAAAAGCAGAGACATAGCTGGACCTTCAAACAGCTGGAACCAGGAACTCAGATCCTACAGGGAATCACTCTGCCTCTCACACCTGTCCTTATGTGGCAGTTTTATTGCTCACACTGCAGTCTGGCTTTCTCCACATGGCAGAGAATATGCCTGTTCGTGCCTCCTATGGTTTATATTTTGCAGCTTTAGCCACTTGAGAGACTAATCCAACCCTCCCAGTTTTCTCATCCAAAATTCTCAGGGAAGAAATTCTGATAGTTCTAGCTTGGGACATGGATTCTCTATTGGATCATTCAGCTTTGTAGTTACATGACATTTCCCACAGTAATTGTATGGCTGGGAGACGACGAGTGCATTACTAGAATCCCATAGGTACCCATGCTACCTGTCAAGACATAGAACCCCCAGAAGGCTGATTCCTGCATCATGGTTGCCTTTATGGCAGAAAGCATGCAAAATAGCAGCTTTGAAAGCTGGAGAAATGAACAAATAGAGCTAGATGAGGTCACATGTTATTCAGTCCACACAAGGTGTCCATTAGTAGAAATGAGCCAACAATACATTACTTCCCGCAAATTTGTCGAGTATATTCAAAACAAACACATTAAAAAGGGATTATTCCACATTTATGTGTCAGGGAAGTAATAATAATGTCTTTATTGCACATATTAATGTTCTTGAGTGCTTCCGAAGTACTGTGGAACTTGAAAACATTTTCCAGTTTCAGAGAATTAATTAGCTCCCCTGTGGAGCAGCTCACGAGCAATATTGCCATTTTGGAGATAGAATGATTGAGTTGCAAAGGCAAGGAATGTTGAATTATTCATCTTTTCAATAAATATGCATCAAGCAGCCACTCCATGTGTGGCTCTGGGCTGAGAGTTGTGGGGGCATAAACTCAAATAAAGTCTTTCCTCTCAAGGAACTTTTAGTCTAGTAGGGGAGGTGGACTTGTCAACAGCTAGCTCCAATACAAGTCAAAATATAAGGCCCATATAAGACGGAAAAACATGAAAAGGAAGAGGAAGCTATGAGATAGGGCTGGGAAGAAAGTTAAACTGCAGAGGCCATGAAAACCATGCTAAGGAATTTGGTCTTCACTATGTGAAGTCATCTTTAAAATTTTTTGAAAGATATGTGGAAATTATTATGAATTCACTTAAATACCTAGTCCTCCAATTCTTTGTTTTTCTTTTTTATTAAATAGTAAACCTATTTCTCCCACCCCACAACCCCTGACTCTGGCAGCCACCAATCTGTTCTCTGTATCTATGAGCCCAGTTTTTTTCTTTAGATTCCACAAATGAGTGAAATCATACAGTATATGTTGTTCTCTATCTGACTTATTTCACTTAGCATAATGCCCTCCTAGCCCATCTGTGTTGTCATAAATGGTAAGATCTCCTTTCTTTGATAGATGAATAATATTCCATTGTACATACATATACACCACATTTTCTTTATCCATTCTTCTGTCTATGGAGAATTAGGTTGTTTCCATGTCTTGGCTATTGTAAGTAATGTGATGAACATGGTGGTGCAGATATCTTTTCAAGATAGTGATTTCATTTTCTTTAAATAAATACCCAGAAGTGAAATTGCTAGTTCATATAGTAATTCTATTTTTAATTTTTTGAGGAACCTCCATACTGTTCTCCATAGTGGCTACACCAACTTACATTCCCAGCTAGTCCTCCAACTCTTTAGGAAATGAACTCAATAAATAGAAGAAAAATTGATCCATTTGCTTAAATCATTCAAGTGACTAGCTAGTTCACTAGTTTACTTTGCCTGGTGAGTTCAGGATTAAAATCAATAATATCATATAAAGACTGGATTGTTTATATAATGGGCAATGCTTAGCTGTTTAGGTTTTCATTACTCAGGAAAGGTCTAATTCCTATTGGGGCTCTCTTTGTGAACCCAACTGCCATGAAGGGAGGAAACCTATGAGAAACTGTGGAGAGAGGCACACGGAGATGCCCAAGTGGAAAGAAGCTGAAGTCCCCAGCCCTCAGCTCCTGTTGAACTCCAAAAGACAGCATAGCCCACCAGTTAAGTGCGTGAGCCGTTTGGGAAGTGAATCCCCCAGTCTGAGTCCAGTGGCTCTAAGCTGACAGTGAGTGGGCCAAAAGGTAGCCTTCTTCCCTGAACCTTGTCCACATTCCAGATTCAGGCTAGTAAAAGATTGTTGTCATTTTGAGCCAAGAAGTTCTAGGGTAGTTTGTTATTAAGAAGAGTTAACTAGGCCATCTTCCACAAAGAATTCATAATAGTAACATCTTTTTGCCTTGATTACATTCACTCATTAAACAGCAGGGTTTTAGGTGCCCCAACTATTCAGATTTCAGAAACTCAACGCAGGGACTCAGAAAAATGCATTTCTATTTCTGTAGAGAGTTTCAAACGGAGAACGCAATTCAAAATTCAAGGAATTTCCTTCACATGCAAAATTACTGAAACATTGATTTTAAAAGAGTGCACTCCTATTTCTAAGAAATGTTAAACCGAAAACACCAGTAAATGATATTTGCCTCTATATTTCTGTAACATTTGTAATGTACACAGAGAAGTCTCACAAAAGCTTCACCTGTAACCTAGAGGGGCCACGACTATAGAGGAAAAGGTCGTTGAATGACATGGCTCTTCAGTGCTGGGCTTTCTTCTCTAATTCACTAATCAAAAGTTACAAATATAGCTTCTGATACCTCCTCTCTCTTCTTCTTGTTTTATTGGTTCTCAAGACGAGGCAGAGGCAGCAGCCAATCAGCTCTTTCTATTAAACAGCATATTTTGCTGAGCTGGACTTGACTCCTGGTTGCTACAAAACAAATCTAAGTTGATATCAGAGGTGACAAACTCCATGCCCTGTCATTTACCCTTTTTACAGCACGGGCGACACCAATAGTCAGCAAGTCTTGTTGATGATTATGTGAATCAACTAGAGCAGAAAGCATCCAAGTCTAGAGATTTCCCGCGTCAATAGTTAGAAAGGATTTGTTTTCATTAAAGAAAACTAAATTAAAAACAAATTCCACTGCTTTTGACTACTAGATACATTTCGAAAAAGAAACCCATAATCCCAGTATTAACAGAGATAAATGCTGGAGTGCATATTACTCTAGATGTGAGTATAAATACACATATATTCAACAAAAGTGTATTATACCTTAAACTCACCTTTATGCTTTCAACGATTGTCAAAAGGAAAACATACTGACATTTTACTTGTACTAGGCACTGGACTAAGTGCTTCATAAATACTATTTCATTTAAAGCGCAACGACATTATGAGGTAAGTAACATCAAACCAATCAGTTGAGATATTGGAGGTCAGGAGCACAGCTAGCAAGTAGAAATGTCTGACTCCGAACTTAGATCTGTCAACTCCAGATTTTAACTTTTACTATTCTATCTCTTATCTTTTGCATCTGATTTTTTCCACTAAAATTATATTATAATCATCAGTAATGACAATATTCACTTACAATTAAGAGTTTAATGTCGGACTAGTATTCCATTTAGAGCTTTTCAAAATATTTCACTATTCCTCTCCTGTTAGACATTTGATTTTGGTTTTGTTTTCAATTTTGCACTGGTGTAAACAATACTGCAAAGAATATGGTTGTAGATAAATCTTGATGTACATCCCTAGTTATTTCCTGTGGATAAATTTCTAGTAGTAGAGTTGTTGGAATAATGGCATGCAAAAATTTTATGCTTTTAATAGTAATGCCAAATTTCACTTCAGAAAAATAATACCAAATTATATAGCTGGCATCTATGTGTACCTGTGTCTGGGTCCTAAAACCTCATTTAGAAAACAAAAACAAAAGAAATAAATAAGCAAAACTTCAAACCTTTCCATATCCTTTCCAATCATCTCAGAAATAGAAGATCTCTTAGAGTCATTTTTTCTAATCTCCTACACATTATGGACCTTTTTCATAGTGCATCCCTGATCTGGGGTGTCCATCCTATAACTCATAGAAAGTGAGGAGAGAAAATAAAGAACAATTTTAAACATCTCTAACCTACAAAGCATATTTCTTACCTCTCAGCAATGAAATACTGCTCAAATTGTTGTAAAATGCATCCAGAAAAAGAGACCCTCATTGGAAATGAGGAAAGCTTGGCAGACTTTCAACATACTGACATAGGTCACGAAATGACAAAGATTTTTTGGCCATTCTTCACCTGGAATGGGTTTGCTCCAGGTAGTGGCAGCTGAATACATATCTCTTGCTCTATGCAGTTGGGCAACAGCTGGGTTTGCTTTACCTTTGGGAATTCAACAAACAGAGGTGGGGTGATCAGTGGGAGAAGAAGATTGTCTAGAAACAAAAAGGAATTAAATAGTTTTACCTTTCTAGGTCAAAGAGGCTCTGAGTGTAACTGTATGTGTCCTCTCCTCCCCCCAAACTCTTAATAATTTCATCACTTGAGTCCTTTTAATTCCAGAGACACTCAGATTTAGCTGTGTTTGAAGGAGAAAATGACCTTCAACTGGTTAAGCTTTCCTTGAGTACCTATCAGATACAAAACAATGTGGGATGTTGCAGTGGAAACCAAAGGAAACAAAAAAGGTAATACTCACAGGTGAGTGAAGCAATAGAAATCTATAAAAAATCTAATATATAGGTAAGTTCTGCAAGTGATTGGCAAATACAACTGTGAGAGGGGAAAGATTAATTTCCCCTGGGGTGAGGGATGAGGAGTGGGGGTGGAAAAGGGCTAAAAAAAAAGAAGGTAGTATTTGTGGAGGCTGGAAAGGCCAGTTCCTTGGCCCAAACTGGAGTTTGTGTGTTTGTTTTGGGGCACCTGATAAATAATTTAAATCGTGAAATAAGAACATTACTAAAACCAATAATGTGCTTTAATCTTAAAATACACACATACACGCACACTTTCTTGAGGGGCATATAGACTTCATTTCGGCTGCACATTCCAAGTCATCCCTGGAAGGGGAAGGAAAAATTGAATTCTCCTAACACTTTCTTCTGCTTTGGGAAACTGGGCTGGCTTGGGGGTAGGGATCAGGGCCACGACTCAGCTCTAAAACTTTGGGCTTGAGGAACTGCAGAAGATCGTTCTGAGATCTGACCACGGAGCCTTCACGGGGATATCCTACCTTATTCATCCTTCCCCAAAATAGCCTAGTGAAGTACTTGGCATTCAGGAGGCAACCATTTGTCGAATGGATTTTAAGCATCCGCCTTTTTCCCCAATAGAGGACAACCAACCCATCAACACGTTATGCCGCTTCTGCCAGCTTAATTCAGCTCCTATCTCAGTAGTTAGAAAACCGAGAGAAAGAATGGGCCATAGCATCCTGAGAGTGGAGCTATGCAAGGGGGTGTGAGGAAGGAAGGCGAGGGCGGCTGAGGGAGCTAATACTCCCACCTCAGCTCATCTCCTCCAGCAGCAAAGGCTCAGCTCCTGCCCTCTCTCTCCATTCCGGACCCCCTACCCGGGACGCGAGAGGGCAGCGCCGGCGAGGCGGCGGCAGGACTCTGTCACGTTCCTTCCCTGCTGCTCTAGTCCCCAGGCTCCTCGCCCCTCCTCCCTTATCCCCAGCCCGGGTTTGGAGGCGACTCTCCTCTAGTAACTGAGCCGACTGCATCGGGGCGAGCTGCGCTTCGCCTCCCTCGCGTCTTTGTCTCCTCCTCCTTGGAGGCTCCAGGGCCCGGCGCAGGGTCTGCAGCGGCCGCCGCAGCAGCGGGAGGCAAGCCGTGCCCTGCACGGCCGCCCGGGGCCGCACCCTCGCTCGGTGGAGGCGCCGGAGGACGCCAGCCGAGCCACGCACAGCCCGCGTCCCGCGCTCCAGCTGCCGCGCACCAACGCCGCCGCTGCGGCCGGGGAACGAGCCCGGCCGGCCGGCCCGGTACGGGGTGGCAGCCGGGCTAGCAGCCGGGTTGAGATAGCGGCAGCTGCAGCTCCGGTAGCGCGCACACCCCCAGGCATACGCACCCGACGCCTCCTCCCTGCGCCACGAGGATGGAGCAGTCTCCCCGGCCCAGAACTGGCGCAAGGTAAGGTGCAGCTGCCTGTTGCTTTTCGCAAAGCGCGGTATCGTCCCTCTGCCGGGGTGCCTAGGCTGTCCTTCCCGGAACAAGTAGAAGAGAACTATGACTCCAGTTCTGGGCCATGTTCAAACCCCCTGCTCCTCTTGGCGCAGACCCGTGGAGAGACCCCTCCTGGTTAGGGGGAGTTGACCCTCTTTGCTAGCGTGCAGCCGGCTGCCGTGCAGTAATAGTCTGCAAACTTTTATGCCCCCCCTCCCCGCGCGGTGCTCACCCCTTGCGGTGCGAGTTGCACGGCTAGGTCTCGCGTGCGCCCCTCCCCCCACCCCTTGCCGTATGCATCTGCCCATTTCTCTCCGTGTGTTCTTGCCAGTCGACTTTTCACTCCCTGCAGCTCCCGCTAGAGAGGCGAGGGTTTGGGACCCAGCGGTACTCATCCTGCCTGTAGGGGCTGGGCAGGAGGCGATACGGTGAAATAGGAGATGTGGGATGTTGGGGAAGGCTGCGGCCATCCCTGGGGCTCTGTCCAGCGCGGCGGGAGTCGGTCCATCCTTGCCTATGCCAAGCCCAACTCGGTAATGAAACCCCTGGAGTGGCTTGCGGCTGTGCGCCGTGGGAACGGCAAGTGCAGATCCGGGGGGGTGAAGTAAGTGGTTTGAGAAAGAAAAGGTTGCTGGTGGGGTGGGGGAGGAAGCTGAGGATCGGGGATAGATCTGGTTGTGGGGAGACCAAAAGGCTTTTCTAAAGTGGGCCAGGGGCCAGCCCTAAGCGGTCATCTGACGAGGAGGAAAGGGGATTTGAGTCCTGAGGGCGCTGGCTCCGGTGTGTAAATACAGATGGGGGAGGGGCTGGGCACCTGGGGAGGCGCAGAGAGATAGAATGGAGCCCTGGAATGCCAGGGCCCGGGGGGACTTGGGAAGGCAGGCTCAGGGTGCCTGGAATGGGGCGATCTCCCTCTCCAGGAGAAACAAACCTCCTGGCGAGATTCTGAATGCGTTGGCGTCTTGGGCGGTGACTGAGTGGTCAGATCATGGATCAGGGATGCTTTTCCTGGCTCTAAGAGGACCGTAGTCCCCTCCTTTCTCAGGCTCCTGCTTTTACACCCTTCCACCTCCGCAGCTGGGTACACAGACCCACGCCCACCTTCCCTGCCGGGTGCTCCGGAGTCACGGATGTTTCCACAGCCGCAGGATGGGAAGGGGATTCCTGGCCCCCCAGTGGGAGGTGTATGTGCGGGGTAGGGGGGAGTCCCCAGCGCTTGGCGAGTAGACGGGGGTCCGAACGGGTTGGAGGAGAGCTCTGGGGCGCAGGCTGCAGTGGGAGCCACCCCTCCGCCTCCAGCCCCTCCGCAAATCGCACCTGGGCGGAGCAAGAGAGTGGGGGAGCCCCATGCTGCGCCCGGGAGGTTCCGGAGCGCAGAGGTGGAGGGCGTGCAGGGAAACGCAGGGCGAGGGGGTGGTTGGGAATCGGGTGAGTGGAGACCTGGCTCCCAGACTCGGGGCCCCAGGCGGAGGTGGGTCTGCCCACCTAGCAGCTCCTAGGTAGATACTTCTGGTTGTTCCAGACGCTTTGGCGGACGCTGGAAGGCAAGACTCTTTCCTCATTTGCACCCCAGCAATCTCGAATGGAAAACCACTTGCGGGAGGGGGCCTAGACTGCTGTTTCGAAGAAGGGGCAGCCCCCAGGCTCTATTTATCCTGGTGGAGAACACACTGGGCTGCCAAAGGCCTGGAAGCACCCCATTTGACCCTTCTCTCTGAGGAGGTGCACGCCCCTTTCCAAGCGGTGCCTTTGGCTGAGAGTCCGGTTCTCGGTTCCTACTGGCCTCATAGAGAAAGAAGAATTTGGAGGTTGATTGGGTCTGGAGCCGCGTAAAACCCTCTGGTCCTCCCTATTCAGACCTCCCACGTGCAGCTTTTAGGGGCACAGGCGTCTTTGCAGTTGCCCTGTAGAAGTCTCCTGTTCTCCCGTGCCTACTGGGAGAAAGCAGAGCTCAGCGCAGTCCCCTTTTCTGGGCCCCCAGCCTTGACTAGACTCTTCCGGAAGAGACGTCGACTCACCAGGGCTCCGAGGAATCCTGAGGTCGGTCCCTCCCATCCCGGGGTACCCCTGGGGCAGCGAGCTCCCTGTCTCCCCGCGGCGAGCTTCAAAGCCACAAGGAGCGGGAACGGGGATTCCCTCCGCGCAGGCTCCGGGTGCAGCTCCTGAGCACAAAGGCCACACCCTCACAGACCAGGCGTCGCTGGGATAGAGCGTTGGCTTCTGCCGAATTACCTGGACACCTGAGGTAGGATCCCAGAACTAAGTCCCTCGCTCTGCAAGATTTAGCTTCCGACACCCCAGGGCCCGGTTCTTTCTGGATGCTTGTCACCTGGATTTGTGCTCAGGTCACTTCCCTTGGCATAGAAACAGGTTGGAACATGTCCCTTGGGAACTCTTGAAGGAAGTCGTCAAATCCACACCAAGGTGGTTTTTTCAGGTTGTGGAGCTGTTCTGGGGAGACGGATAGCAATAATAATCAGCGCCAGCGTTGATGGGAGCTCTTCCTCTGTGCCAGGCACTAGTCTAGATATTTTATGTACACTGTTTTAGTTTCAATCCTCACAACAACCCTGGAAGATAAAGTTATTTTTGCATTTCATTGGTAAGGAAACTAAGCCATGGAGAAATTGTCATTTGCTATTTGTCATCCAACTAGCAAGTGGTGGGGCTGGTTAGTCTTGTGGGTGAAGAACCCTGGTTGTGCCCCATGCTCCCAGCCCTATTTGGTACCAAAGACCCTTTGTCCACAAGGAAGCATGGGTGAGGCCTCCAACCCTTTACTCCAAACCCTTGGGGCATACTGTGGGTGCCAGTCCTTGCCTGTGAGCCCCTGTGGCTGTAGCACTGAGGAGACAGATGGTGCATATCGTCCCCCTCAGAGCCTATTGGTGTGCACCTTGGTAGAATGGGATCGTGGGACTGGAAGTAGATTTAGGGAATTGGCTGCTGGCATTGGACTTCTTTTCTGAACCTTGTGGTAGACATTCCCCTTTTTAATGTGAGGAGAAAGAGAAGGAGAGGTCCAAATGCGAGCAGAGATTTGCTCTGTGGTCCTAGGCTATAGAAACTGTATTCTGCAAATGAGTCCCTTTCTAGTGATTGAATCATAGAATGTGAGAGCTCAAGAGATCTCAGATAGCGTCCCTCCCAATTCAGAGGCAGAGGGGAGATTCAGTGATGCACTCAAGGCCACTCAGTGTGGTCGTAGCATAATTAGTACCAGTACTCCTGTCTTCTGACCCTTGGTCAAAATAAACTATGTTTATGCATAAATAGATTATGTTCACTGCTGCGGTTTTTCAGCATCTTAAAATTAATTCGTGAAAAATTAATTAATTAGGGAGAGGCTTGCTTGTTGAAAAATAGACCGTTTTGCTAATTTTTCATATATGCCTCAATCAGCATAACCAAAAAAGTCACTATCATATGATGGACAAACCACCACAAGTGTACCTCTTTTGCAAAAAATTTCAGTAGGATATTTATAATCCTTCAAATCAACAAAAATTAACTAACCATGCAACACTTTGGATGATTTTAAATAAAACTGAATGGATTTTCAACCATTTTAGCAAAGTCCTCGTGTCAAGTTGAGTAGCCCTATCCTGCCCCACTTCTAAGCATTTGTGAAAATAAGAGAAAATGTAGTAACTCAGAGGGAAAAATCTTTTTGAATACAATGAAATGATTTGGCATTATTTCTTTTGGGTTTCTGACGCTTTGGATAAACTTTAGGGTCATGTAGACCTGAGGGAAAACAGTATCTTTCTAGCGGATACACTTGGGGCTCAGAAAGGGGAAAAATAATTCTTTGCCACTTTCTGATGCACTGAGCCCCTGTAAGAAAGGAGGCTTTCTCCAGCAGCTTAGGGATTCCATATACCTCTAGGCATTCTTGTAGGACAGCATTCTGGTTTCTAAGAACACCCCATGTCTTTTTTCGTAGCTATGGTACCAGGATGTCCACCCCTTGGAGATAAAACAACAAAATGCCAGCTGGAGTAAACGGAGAAGGGGAGTGGAAAGAGGCTGTTTCTCAGAATCACATTGAGGGGAATAGTTACAGGAGGATGGTGGAAACTTGGTGCCTTTTATGTCACCTGGAACAGTTTCCATCCCTGAGGCTGGGAGGGGCCAGGCTAGGAGCATCAGGCAGTAACTGGGCATGGAGAAGGAAAAGGTGAGGTTGAGGGAAGAGTGCTGTCAAGGAGGCTTGGGGATGGCGAGAGATGGAGATGAGGTTTGGCTGGTAAAGGGCTTTGGTGTGATGGAAATGGCTATGGAGAGTGTGCACTAAGAGATGCTCTTCTTCCCCCTTCTCCTCCTTCCCACCACTTAGTCTACCATCTGTGTTGGGATAACTGATCTGAATCCCAGCATCCTCAGTTATCTCAAGAGAAACATTCACTTTCTAAAGAATTAATTAGAAATGAATATTGTTTTTATGTAAGTATGGGAAAATATGCGCAGCTGCCCTGCTCTTGAGAGAGAACTATTAAAAATCAGATCATCCCAGAAGGGTATAACCTGAAGGTAGGGACGTTGGTTTAGCTGGATTACAGCAATGTTAGAGAAAAAAGATGTAACGCTGAAATCAGATATGATGACATTCAAAAGAAGTGGTCTGTCCTTTAGGAACCACAGGAAGAAGAATTCATTTGCCCCTGGGCAGACATCTTGGTTCCCAATTCCTAGCTTTTTCAGAGGTGATAGTGGGGTTAGCTGCTGTATCCTCATCCTATTTATGTGGTCCATATCCCTTCTATTCATTTTACTCCTGTCTGGTGTAGTGTTAAAGGGCCCATACAACACTTGTACTGGGACAATTCTTTTCAGCATGAATTTATATTAAATCATAAAAATATGAGTGTTGATAGAATAACAATTAGTATTAAGCAACACGTTCTGGGAAACAGGTTATAAAAAATGAGACCTTTTTGTTCAGAACACAATGAATAAATATATTTATGGAATACATAATGTGAATTAAAATTCTCAGTTTGGGTTAGATATTTAAAAATAAAAAATAATCAAGAACAGAGCATTTGAACTTGACCTATTTTTAGTAACAAGAGAAGTCAAATAATAAGATTCTGGGGAGTCTGAAGAAGACATTGGCAGGGGGAACAAATGGGTAAATAGAGCCTGAGAAACTTTACCCTCATGGATTTTATTTTAAATAAATATGCAATATCTTGTCTGTATTTAGATTTGAATAATCTATAAGATTAATAAATTTAGTATTTTATCTGCAGATTGTGACATTGATGAGCTTTATTCTACAAGTGGTTGAGAACCATGATGGAAGCTCTTATATCTAACGTACAAATATTTATCTGCATATGCTTTATGAAAACTTAGTGAATTAGCACATCACGACATGACATATCAAATGGCCATTTTAAATGAGAATGAAGTCTGCAATCTTCTCAGAAGCTAACAGGCTTGGAATATACTATTTTCCCAAATAGGATAAGTTAACAGTAAGGGCAGTATAATTCATTTAAAATAAATAAATGAATAAATATTGAAAAAGAATCACCCTGATGAAAACAGATTTTTTTTTTCTTTACGAGGATAAATGAACAGATCAGGACAGTTTATAAAATTTGTTTTGTCCTAAGGCTCATTTTATCCGAGGCTCTGAGCTGCTCTTTATGTGGGCAGTTGTGCAGTGCAAGTGTCACTCCACTTGCAGTTTTTCAAAAAGGATTTGTCCCTTGTATTAGAAGAAAAATGGAAACAAACATAAAAAATGAAATATTGTGACTCATTCTCAAACGTGGAGTAATACTCGACACACCAAAGTATGTTTTCAAATGCAGATTAGTTTCTTTTTTTTTTCCTCTTTCTTTTGTTTATTTCTTCTCTTTTTTTCCTTTCTTTCTTCCTTTCTTTTTTAGATCATTGAAAGAATTTTCAGTCTGCAGGTAAGAATTAAGTAACTTGCTGGGAGAGACGGCTGTTTCAGGACCAATATTTCTCCCGGTGAGGGCAGGGAGGAGATAAAGAACACTTGTGTATCTGTCCAAAGCTAAAGCACAAAGGTCATGAAGTTCATTGGCTTTTCTTTAGTCTTCTAACCTCAGTTCTGATTTAGAAAAGCAATCCTTGGATAGGCCTGCTTGCAGAGGGCTCACCCTGTTAGCAGTGACTAAGCAGTATACTCTCCCTTGGCTACACTGGGAATTTATGCGCTGAGAAAAATCCCGGCCCAGTCTGCCGACCTTCCCTAGACATCTGGTCATCAGGGATTATCAAGCAGGAACATTCTCCATCCTTTCTACAAATTATATTTAAGCTTGGATTTGCAAAGTTAGGTATCCTCCTGCCACAGAATGTTTCATAGTCATTTATTAGGCTGGTCAGTCTGTTTTTCAGTTGCTTCTTAGAATCACTTCCTATAAACAAAATTAATACCCTTCCCTAATAGAAGATACAGTGTAGACTCTTGATGCCCAAACTATCTGCTGCAAAACCCATGAAGGTGGGATGGCTGATAGCCAGCCAGGTCAGGAGGACCAAGAGAGAGGCAACATAGAAGCAGCAGAGGGTGGGGGTAGGAGAGAAATGGAGGTGGATAAAATAGACAGGCCATAAGGGAAAACAAACACCCAAAGGAAGAGAACCCAGTGACACCATGGGAAGACTAAAAAGATATTTGGTAGTAAGACAAAACTGAAGGATAAGGAAAAAAAGGCGTAAAAAAAAGAGACGATAAAGAATGCTAGTGGGTATAATAAAGCCCTGAAGAAGAGGTGTATGAGGAAGAATAATGTACTTAAATAATTCCTCATGATCCGGATAACTCAAAGGCAGGCTAGCTCCTCAGCCAGAGGGCATGGTCTGTCTCGCATTCCCCTGTGCCTTGTTAATGTGGCTTCTCCATCACCAGGCTCTTAATTTGATCTATGCCCAGTGCCCTTTGGCAGTCTGACAAGCTTAGGGACCCCAGAATGATGTGTTTAAATGCATAAAATGCAGTATCTAAGATTATAACAGAAATTTTATTGAGATGGTTATATATAATACATAAACCATTGTGACCTACTAATGTATGCATAACAAAATCTAATGGTGGGACTAATGGCTTCCCTCATCTTGAAGAAGAGATGAGCATAAGTGCTGCTGTGAGCTCACCGCAGCAATTGTATTATGATGTTAAGACACCTGATTTATATTGGTGACAAAATCGCTGGTACTGCTACCGCATTTGAGCTTTGTGGCCTGCATTCATAATATAATAGAATGCTAAATTGTAGTTCAATGTGAGTAAACAAATTTGTGACTTTTTTTCCATTCAAGTTCATGGATCCCTAGACTTCTATTGATAGAGGCCTTGGAGGTCTGTGACCCCGAGAATCCCAGACTAGGGTGATCATCTAATTTATTATCTACCACTGGAATACATAGGTGTGAATTGGGACAGCCTGGGAAAATTGTAACATAGGGTTCTCTTAGCTGCTATTACCTCTCTGGGATCTCTCTCCCTAGAGCAGTTTTGACTTTTCTGGACCAAGGAATTCACTTTATCTGCCCTATTCCTAGGGATCGTGGTTGTGGATACTGATGGGCATTGGGAAGTAGAGAAGAACTTTAGCTAAAAGAAGCTCCCATGTCAGCGCCACAGCCAGGCTATGGAATGCCTTTGTAAGAATTGGAAAATGGGTTTCCTTGGAGCAGCAGCAGCCTCTGGCTCCTGGCTGGGTGAACATTGGCCTGCGTTACAGTTCCCAATGGCCGTCTTGGCAAGATGCCCTGTAGCCTTGGCCAATTTTACCTGAAGTGAGGTTGAATTATCAGACTACATTGCATTTTAGCCGGAAGTTTCAACTTCCCCTCCGACAGTTTTTTTTCAAAACAGAGCTGCCACAATGGCTTTTAAAGTTTCACTTCCTCTCCCTGCCCACTTCCTAGTTGTCAGGAAATGGCCTCAGTACAGGTAGGTGGATGGAGACCCATGGGAAAAGGCCAGGATCTGAAGAATTCTTAAACTGGATAATAAGGCCTTGAGTGATGGAGAGGAGACTGTAGTCATGGAATGTTTCCTAAGTAGACGGCTCATATTGTCCTTTGTTGGGGGAGGATGTCAGAATGTCCCGGCTCCTGGAGATCACCATGCTTCTGTCTGTTGTAACTGGTGAAGTGGAACCTCCTTAGTGGAAGAAAAAGCTCTCCTAAGAAAACCTTTGACTTTGCAAGAGGCGACAATATATCAGAAAACACCCTCTTTATGTGCATGTAGACTATTTGGCTGGGAACCTAGCAACCTGGTTCTAGTTCCAGCTTTGGCCCTAACCAGTTCAGTGGCTTTGGGCTGGTTAAGTTGACTGCCCTCTGCTCTGCTTCCCCAATAAGAGGATGAGTGGAGACTGAATGGTTTCTAAAGCCCATTCCAGCTCTATAGTCTATAATGTCGAGGATGTGTCTTGTTTTAGTCATACTCCATATGATGGCTTCCCTATTTAAGCTGGTTCAAGCTCACTTCTTTGCTTAGGCCTTCCAGCCCTTACATGCCACAGATCCAACAATGATGGATGAACACTCTACAGTCCTGAGGGTCTGTGACACCTGGAACACTTCTGGGAGCCTAGAATAAGGGGATGGAAGGGAAGAATAGTTGACAGCTAAAGGGATAGAGTAGGAAGGGAGTGGAACAATTGATAACTTTCCTTGCAGCAATAGTTGTCACTCAGGAAAGATGTAGGAAGATGAAAAAGAGGATCGTCATATTTTGACTCTGTGCCCATCTTGTGTCTGATTCTTTGTAACCATATGGTAATGTCAGTCCCTGCTAAAAACTTGTAAATTACTCCTTGTTGCATCGAGGAGGATTACATCCTTAGTACGGTTTAATAGGTCCTTCATCACCTGGTCCTGCCTGTCTGTTCATCTGTCATTTTCCTTGGCATATCGCACTCCCTGGTGTGATAGAGCTGGTTGTTAGTCCTGGTTAGTGCTGCCAATTGTTCACATTTCTTCTCTCCAACTCTGCGTTCGGTGATATCGTGTTGGTAGCTTGAAATCACCTATGGTGGGAGTATTTATACCACAGAAACTGACAGACACCACAGGGCTTTTTCCCCAGAGTGTGTTGTTATAATTCACCAGCTGGCACCCCTGCCCCTGCCCCACCAAAAGACTCGCAGTTCCTGCCACAGAAAGTGCTCTTTCACATGTCTCTCTGTTTGCTATTCCCTGTTCCTGACAGTTCATCTGTCCTTACTCGTTCCCTCTATCTTTCCCTTCTTCTCTCTTTCCCTTCCTTCTAACTGTCCACCCCTCTACCTATCCACCCATCTATCCAGAGGTAGCCAGACTCAGTTCTAATTCCTCTTCTGCCACTTAATAGCTGAATGAGTGACTGGGAAAATGTCCTAACCTTTACTTTGCCTCAGTCTTCTCTAAGTAAAATGGGTATAATAATAGGTAGTTGTGAGGCTTAAATGAGTTAACATGATAAGATGTTTTGAAGAGTGTCAGGCATATGATAAGTACTATTTAAGTCCTAGCATTGATCACATTATTGATTGCTTACTGTGTGCCCAGCAATGAGTATACACATGTGAGAAGAAGTTCAACAAAACAAGCACAAGAAAATGTTCAAGAGCCTTGAACAAAGCCTGGTTAGTTCTTCCAGGTGAATCGGAATTCTTCCCTGGAGCCAGAGGCATTCGAACTGAATCCTGAAAGATTGATTGCATATATTCACCAAACCGGCAAGACAGATAGAGGCACCCCCAGACGAGGGAAGTCACGTGAGCACAGGAACAGAAGAGGGAGCAACGTCCCTGTTAGGGTTTTGTGCAGCTGAGCATGAGACAATGGAGGGAGAGGGGGTCTTTGATCATATGTGGGTTATGGCAAGATCCACGGGGAAGTGAGCTCACAGTCTCCTCTTAGCTTTGCCTCTGTTGCCTGCACTAGTACAGGTCTGAGCTTTGGATTTTCCAAAAAAAGTGAGAAATTCATATTTTTATGCAAAAGCTCCTAATATATAATGTAGAACTAATTCAATTAAAAACAAAACAATAAACAAAACAAAACCCATCCAAAGGCTGTCTTCAGCCTCCCGCAAGAAGAGTGGCCCTTCAGGTTCCCTAGCTTGTGTAAAGATAAGATCTGCAATTGAAATTCCCAATTTTGGATATGATTGTGCCATTAGCTATGTGACCACAGGTGAAAGTCCCTGAAGCTCTCTGAGCCCTGATTTTCCACCCAATGGCTATCAGATTTCTTGTCCTACATACTCTGCTTTGAGGAGCCTTTCGGACTGTGGAGATAAAAAGTCCTTGCAAAGAACCAGACGTGTGCTAGAATTATTCCCAGGCCCTACATGCTGTGGCAGAGCCGTATACGCAGTACAGCCCAAGCCTGATTGAAGTCACCCGAAGATACCTGAACGTCCTCACCTGCCTTTTTAAGTTTAATGATAGGTGGGAGAAGAGAAATGTAGGAGTATTTTGTTCCTCTTCACTCTGTTAAAAACATCACTGGGAGCCTGACATTCCATTTTGGAAGTCTGTGTGTCAGAGATCCAGCTAAGAGTTATTGATTGCTTCTGCATGGACTCAGGATCAAGGGGAAATGTGCAT
This sequence comes from Equus przewalskii, assembly GCF_037783145.1. Lineage (NCBI taxonomy): Eukaryota > Metazoa > Chordata > Mammalia > Perissodactyla > Equidae > Equus > Equus przewalskii. The sequence goes on along the minus strand of NC_091845.1, from coordinate 58,329,863 downwards.
CTAGCCTCTGTGGGGTGTGTGTTGAGTGCTTCTCGGAGGTGGGGAAGAACTCAGAGAAGAAGTCAGCCGACTAGGTATTAGTCCAGGTCATGTCAAAATCTGCAGTTGCATTTCTGTAATTTCCCCTCTTTTGATCCCTTTCTATTCCAGGTTGGCTTTGATTTTGCAGGCTTTTAAGGAAATGATCAAACCTTAGAAGAGTTGAATTATTTCTAGGTGAGGGGCTGAGCTGGGGGATGTTGGCTTTCATGCAGCAGAAAGTGGATATTCACCCAGCTTCATCAGGTCTGCTTAAAAGCATCTGTAATTGCTTATTATGATACATTGAATCTTGATGTTATTCCGATTTTGTGTTATCTTTATTCGTTTTGTTGTATTGTCTGGCTGAACTTGATCATGAGAAGCTTCAAAGATGCAGACAGGCCTTGAAGTAAGGATACCTGACTCAGAAAAGCACATCAGTTATGGACTTTGGCCCCACCGAAGAGATCTTACATCTCTGCTTCAGGAGCTGCCCTGAGCCTCAGAGTCCATTTCACTCTCCTCTGAGCCCCAAGACACCTGGGCCCTCAGGACTGACGTGTTGGATGCTGTTGTAGCTCTCATCCCCTGTTGACATTTAGGGCCCTGTCCCCCCTAACCACTATAGGAGCCGAACCCCAGAGGAGCCAAGGTCCCACTCTTCTGAGATGGATTTGAAACACTTAAATCTATCGAATTAACATTATAGGTGAACTAGCACATTGGATATTTAGGAGGTGTTGAAGCCCTAACCCTGACGTGTTGGTGTTTAGAGATGGGACCTTTGGGAGGTAGTTAGGTTTAGATGAGATTTTGAGGGTGGGGCCCTCATGGTGGGATTAGTGCCCTTACAAGAAGAGACACCAGAGAGCTTGCTTCCTCTCTTTCCACTCATACACATGGAAAGGCCATGAGAGGATGCAGCAGGAACATGGCCATCTGCAACCCAAGGAGAGAGCTCCTACCAGACATTGACCATGCTGGCACGTTGATCTTGGACTTCTAGTTTCCAGAACTGTGAGAAATAAATTTCTGTTCCACCCTGTCTATGGTATTTTGTTATGGCAGCCTGAGCTGACTAGTATAGGAGGTTGCTATAGATTAGCCTGGGCATCGAGACACCTTGTGAAACACCTCTTTGAGCAAAGATGTGCCTGTTTTTATACTTCTGTTTCTGATGTTCACCAATAGCCTGGCACATTGTAGGCACTCAGTAACTACTTGTTGAATGAATAAGTGAACTCTAATAAATGGAGTGAAAAACATCCAGTTTATAAACAAACATTTGGAAAATAATTCATTCGAGTGTTGGGGTTTCCTGCAATCAGATTTTGAAATGAAGGGAAAATACTTTCTTTTAGAGTATATCGTGTGTGTGTTGTATGTGTGTGTGTGTATCTATATCTGTATCTGTATCTATATCTATATCTATATCTATATCTATATCTATATCCATATACACCAAGCTGTTAACAGCCTGCACTTTTTACTAGCTCACCCCATGGAGTCATAATGATAGTAAAATAAATATAGGCAGCATGCTTTTCTATTTACCCAGCATGCAAACAAGTGACTGTTTCTAAGCATTCGCAATTTCATCAAGGTCTCCGGGAACTATTCTCCATAAAGAGATGCTGAGTTGGGCCGCTGACCTACCAACATCTAATTAACTTAAGATTAGTAAAATAAAAAAGAAAAGTCATTTCTTTATAAGAGAATCATAGAACCTCGAGAGTGGAAAGCACATCTGAGGTTCCTTTTAATTTCAAATCCCCAATGGGCAGATTGCCATAGGAGGATGTGATTTTTCTGACAAAATGGTGGCTTTCGGGTTCTTTCTTGTTCCTCTGAGAAATCTCTGAGACACTACGAGGAGTTTGCTCCATGCCTTTTGCCATGTGAGAATGGAGAAGCTGTTTCCTCAAGATGCTATTCATCTTTATTCATATCTGGGTGCAGATGAGTTCAGAATGTGTGGGTGTGGGATTTGAAGAGCCTGAGTGCTTAGGTAACAGTTGGCGTACCAGTTGTGCAATGAAGAATATATTGACAATATTAAATTGTGGGCTGAATCTTGTTTTTGGTATTTGAAAAAAAAAAACAGAACAAAATTTCTAAAAGTGACAGCGTTGTTTTTATACCAGGGGTGTTTCTAAATGTTGGGACAACAGTGCAGAGAAATATGGGCCTCCAATATGCATCACTTTCTTCTGTCTAGCCTGGTTTTACTGTATAAGCCCCACTTAGCTCTCTTTTTAACTAGAAGATGCTGTAATGTTTCTAAGTATACATTCATATTGGACTCAACTGAGTAAGGGGAATAGCTTCAGTAATAACAGGCAAGATTTTAATGCACTTTCTATGTTGAGGATGGAAGAGCCAACTGATTTCTAGAAAAATTAATGGTAATTTATTGAGTTACTAGGAAATCACTGTTTGCTTCCCAAGCTCTAAACCCTCGGCATCATCATCAACTTCTAGGGCTTTCTCAGGTGAAATTGGGCACTAGTACTTCTTTTGAAAAGTCATGTTTCCTTCTCTACTTTACGTTTTCTTTGTGTTGACAACAATAGAGAAGTAATAGAGAGAAACCTTCTTTCTACTCAGTTGTGGGTGGAGTGGGAAGTGTGCGCGTGACTGTGACCAGTGCTAGGTCACATTTGTGAATTCTGCATGTGGCAGGTGTCTCTCGTAAAAACACATGGATATTCAGGGTCTCAGATTAGTAACGTAATGCCTAGGTCAGGAGGTTTTAACCATTTTTCCTGCTATGTATCCTTTTGACAGTCCAGTAAAACCTATGTACCTCTTCTTATTTTTTTAATGTAAAATTATTATTTTTAATTTGTTTGAATTAAATGTAAAATATTATGAATGTAAAAATTACAGTACCTGGTATTATAAAGAACAAAAAAACCCCACAAAATACACTGATAATCACAGAGCTTACAACATTATGCATGACCTGTATCACTGCCCCATCTGTCATCAATATTAAAAAAATTACTTTAACACACTTCAATAGTTAGCTTAACCATCAAATGTGTTTGAACTTGCTGGTCTGGACTTGTAGCCCACATGCCTATAATTTCAAAAGACAATGCTAATTTATGAAGAATTAAAAATTCTCATTTGAACTGTCCAGTTTTGCAAAATTGTAACGAATGAATGGATGACGTCTTTCCATGTATCCATGAAGAATGAGCAAGTGTAGAGAAGGAAGACGTGAAGCATCCTAGACGTCTGGATCACTAGCTGAGAAGATACACCTTCCCCCTTTGGTGGCTGAATGACTACCAGATGAGAAGTTGACCAGTAATTGCCTCTATATATTATGAGGGGTTAGAGTCAGGAAGAACTAACTACCATGATTTTAAAGTCATGATGCGCATAAATGGTGTTTCAGCATTTCTGGAACAACTGTCTTGGCATATGAAAAAAAAAAAGCTTTGATTTTTATTGGTGACATCACAGACACTGATAATAGTGGTATAGTCTGTTGCTTGCTTTAAAATGAAAGGAAATGCCAAATTCTAGTTGGAGATCAGTGGGAAAAAAGAAATCCGAAAAACCCTTCCATAGATGTGGATGTGCTGCATTCTAGCCTTGGCCGCACTGGGGGACCATGGACCCCAAGTTAAAAACCTGTCTCAAGATGAGAGTCGATACCTGATAAGTTGGAAAATAACAACCAAAGCAGTTTTCAGACTGATGAGACCCACAGAAAGGATTATAAAAGAATGTCATTTTCTGTTTGGTAATTTAACAAACATGCCAGAATTCAACCTAAAGAGTGTGGTTGGCTACATAACTGGTCCCTTTGGAGAGAGAGGCTGTTGGCTTTGTTTAAAATAGCGTTGGGTCTTCTTTGAGAGCCAGTGGTATAATGTTTCGAATATTCTCATCAATGCTAAATATTAAACTGTTTTGGGGGGTGGATCTGGTATTTTGAAATAAGCCAAAGTCATTTGAAGGAAAGCTGCTAAATGTAGCGGGTGATCAAGGTGTGTAAAAACCAGATTGAAACTTGAAAATTTTAAGGCTTTTTGGAAGGGACTCATCAATCCTCTGAAGGCTGTTCTGTCATGGTTGGAGGCGGGGTAGGGATGAGATCTGGAAAAGATCGCATTTCCAAAATTATAACATCCTTGGAATCAGCCTACAGTCCTCTGGGCTGTCTACGTTATAGAGGGCCCTTCATTTTCCTCTATAAAAGTAACATTCCAAGATGTTTTCAAAATATTTAGTGACAACATTAAATAGTCATATTCTGTACAGTCTTGAATAGAACTGCACTGTTCAATAGAATATAATACATGCAACTTATGTAATTTTAAATTTTCCAGCAGCTGCATTAAACGTGGAAAAAAGTTGAAAGTAACTTTAATAATATATTTTACTTAACCCAATATGCCCCAAATTATAATTTTAACATATAATCAAATTAAAATTTATTGAATTCTTTTCATACTGAGTCTTTGAAATCTAGTGTGTATTTATACTTACGGCACATTGCACTTTGAACATTGAATTTTCATCAGAAACACTTGGTCTATATTTAGATTTCATAAAATTTGCAGTTTAAAAAACAGGTTCACATATCCAAGTTGCTTCAAATATACTTAAATGTTTTCCAATAACTGAATCCAGTATTAGGTTTTAAATTTAAATTAATCACAAATAAAATGAAACATTTAGCTTCTCAGTCACACTAGGCACATTTCAAGTGCTCCGGAGTCACATTTCAAGTGCTCCAGAGTCACATGTGACTAGTGGTTACCGTATTGGATTGGTGCAGGTCTAGATTATACGGGGAAACAATGGGAGAGGGATCCAGAGGCATAGTGTGGAAATTTAAACTCTGGAAAAATTAAGAAGAGATTCTTGTCCTTCCAGTTTTTTTGTCCTTTCTATAAAACCCTTCTTTTAGTCTTTCTGTTAATGCAGTATTTTTCCAAAAGCTCCCCATCTTCTCCTTAGAATCCTTTTATGTGACCCCCCAAAGGACCTTTCCTAATGAGTATTCATCGTTTACATCCAGGGGCGCCAGATGGTCTCTGCTTCATAGATGGAAGTTTCAGAGATGAGTTTAGATGATTAGATGGAGACAGGAAGTGAACCTGCTCCAGGTTGTTATGACTAAGCAGTTAAATCGCAGGAGTAAAGTTCCTGACTCTAAGCCCCCTGGATACCCATCACTCTCACAGCACTCCAATTCTGATTCTGATTCTGAAAATTTGGGCTCGGGCCCAGGAAACTGCGTTTTTATCGTCTTCCGTACTCTCCCCACCTCCCCCCACCAAGTGATCCAGCACAGCCTAATTTAAGAACTACTACCATCGACATCCCTCCTCCCACTATGTTCTTTTTGCTAGTGGTTCATAAGGTGTGTTCTGAGGACCCCTTTCATCAGAATGCTCTGTGTCTTGTCCAGCTGAAGAGTTCTAGGCCCTACTCCAAAACAGCTAAATCAGAATATCTGAACATGTGGTACCAGGAATATGCATTTTTAACAGCTTCCTTAAGTAATTCTTCTGCCTAGTAACTTTAAAAAACACTGCTTTATGCAGACCCCTCCCCCGAGGTTAGAAATATGGAATTCTTCAAACCCACCCTGTCTCATGCATCCTCTTTCCCCATGTCTGATGTTTAGAAATCCACAGTCTCATATTTATTCTACCTCCTCTGCATTCAGATCATTTAACAAATATGCATTTGTTCCGGGGACTGGAGATACAGAGAAATAGATCATTAGATCCTGTCTCTGACCTTAGAGAGCTTGCAGACATAGGAGAGAGAGACAGATCTATGGAAAATTGAGTTCATACAGCATTACAGGTGGAGTGCTACATGGATGTGCTGGGTGCAGTGAGGACATGAAGAAGACAAGAGTCGTATCCACTTGGATCTAAGTTGCAAAGAGTGGCCTAAAAGGGACTTCAGAGACCTTGGGTTGATTCAGAGAAAAATAAAATTGGTATTCTACCAGACAGATCAAGGAGGGGAAAGACACCTGGAGACTTAGTATTAATTAGGATGTGAACAGGGAAGCAGAGCCATCATGAATGACAAGGAATAATGGATTTACTGTAGGGATCAGACGTCACAGAGTTGTGGGAGCTGCTTGGGACAGGTGGAGGAGCAGAGAGAAATCACTGGGCAGGGACCATGAGGGGTCCTGACGAGAAGATCTACAGAAGGTATTGCCTCTCCTGGTGGTGAGCCTGAAGTTGCTGTAGGTTAGCAGGGCTCAGAGGGGAACAAACCAGGACTGAAGTGAGGGGAGGCAAGGACACACTGGAACCTGGGAAGATGAACTGGAACCTGTGCCTTGTAAGAAGAAGCTGGTGTCCCTTGCCCAGGAGCTGTACACACAGACTTGGAAACTGAGGGTGGAAACCTGGTGGGAGCCAGGAGAGCTGTGAGCCCACCTCTGCCCTCACCAGTGAGGTAAGCCAGCTGGTCAGTGACAATGTGTGCAAGCTGCAACAGTGCCTTTCAAGCGTAATGCTGTGGCTTCACTTCTGCTTCCAATTTTCACACAGATTTCTATTGTGGCCAACTTTAACTTGAACCCCACAGGGAAGGGAATTCTGGGAAACATAGTCAAATGGAGCTAAGCCAACACAATACAAAATCACTACAGTTGGCTTAGAAAACCTGTGCTGGGTGTGGCTGGATGGGGCATAAGGCATCTTTGGGTGGGAGGCTGGAGTACCAGTAAGGCCTGGTATCAGTCTGTGTAAAGAGATAAAGCTGCAATGGATGACTTTGAGAGCCCTGCTAAATATTATGGACTTTATCCTCTGAATCACAACGGCTTATAAATGAAGGAGTAACTTGACAAAATGAGTTTTCTTTAAGAAAATAACTCAAGCAGTGGTTCTCAAACTTTCTGGTGTCAGAAACCTTTTAGACACTCAACAATTATTGAGGATCCCAAAGAGTTTTTGTTTATGCAGGTTATATTATCCATATATACCACATTAGAAGTTAAAACTGAGAAATTTAAAATATGTTTACCAATTCATTAAAGTAACAATAAACCCATCACATGTTAACATAAAAACACATTTTTCTGAAAAATAATTTATGTTCCAAAACAAAAATTCAGTGAGAAGAGTGGCATCGTTTTACATTTCTGCACATCTGTCTAATGTCTGGCTTAATAGAATACAGTCTGATTCTCATATCTGCTTCTGCATTCATTCTGTTGTGATATCCCATGTCAGAAAACCTTTGGGAAACTGTGCAGTATACTCGTGTTAGAATAAGAGTAGAAAAGGAAAATCATGGCTTTAGTAGTATGTCTATAGTTTTATGGAAATAGTCTATATCCTGTCTATAATCAAACCACATCTACAGTATTATGAAAATAGTCTCATCCTCTGGATCCCCTGTAGGGGTCTCAGGGAACTCCAAGGGTCCCTGGACCACACTTTGAGAGCTGCTGGTGTAGAGTGGCTTGATGGGTGGGAGTGGGCAGAGATACCGGGGAAGAGGCCTTATAATGGTGTTGGGGAGGAAGATGAGGGCCGCACCAAGGCATATCAGCAGAAAAGGAGAACAAAGGATGGAGGAGAGAAATGGTAAGGGGATAGATGCCAGAGAACTTAGTAACCAATTGGATGTTGTGATGAAAGACAGGGGAGAGTCCCTGAGAATATCCTGGGTCAGTGAAGGACTGACCATCTACCAGCTGCTGGTACTGGTGTTGGGGTGTTTCTCAACCCATCCCTGAGCCAGCCAGGCCTTCTGCTCCACAAGAGTGTGACCCGAGGTAGAAAGGAGGTGGGAGGTCCAGCCCCAGAATAATTATCAGGAGGTCTAAAGCTGACTTTTTATAGCATAATTGTGCATAGGCAGGAATTAGGATGGAGAGAGTTACTAAAAGCATTCTAATATGGGCTGGCCCAGGCTGCATGGTTCACATATGCAAGGACGTAGGAAAAGATGGTTGTTTGGCAAGTAGCAAAGATAACAGGGGTAAGGTTTGAGAATGTTTCTCTTTGGTTCTGAACACATTTGTGGTTAATAGAGCATTTAGGAGGGACACAGGAAGCCAGAATGTGGTTTTACATATATGTGTGTGTATGTATGCATGTGTGTGTATGTGTTATATATATGTTATATATATGTGTGGTGTATATGTATATATTGGTTGTTTTATATATAAATAGGTCTATAGCCTCAGGCCCCAGCATGTGAACTGGCCCAGGTATCTGAAGTTGGGGATGAAGTTTCTGGTTTTCTACCAATTAGCAGTCTGACCTTTGACAATCCACTAGGCACCTCTGGGCCTCAGTCTCCTTCTGGGAAATGTAGAGGATGTGAAAAGTCAGGAATCTTGTGATCCAAAATGCATATTTTATAGGCCACAAAGAGTGATCTTCTGGAGGACACGGCGCTTCCATCAGTGTCAGAGTTTGCCTGAGTAGCATTTTCCTGAGCCCCGTTTCAATCTTGCCTTTTGAGGGATTAGGAAATGAGTGGAGAAGCAATCAATCTGGCATGAGGGGACTATAGATAGCAGCTGTCTCCCCCAGGAGTTGCAGGTCTTGTCATTTATTTGGATGTTGTCCCCGACTTGGTCTGTCAACTTGGTACCTTCTTGCTTCCTTAGTTCTTGAGGACGCTTTTTGTGTCAATTCTGTCTACACGCACATGCACACACGCACATCACACATCACACACACACACTCACAGCAATTTGACCATAATGTACTGTTTCCTCAAGTACCTCATTGTAGTATGAGAGGCAGTTTTAGATGTGCACAAGTTTTTTTGCTATTTTGGTATACTTTGATAGGTATTAGAGAAATATAGTAAAACCATTTATATTGGTATTATTTCTTAGGATAAGAAACAGTTTACATAAGTAAATTGAATTAAATAAAAAGATTGCATAAATGCTAATATAGGTAGAACTTGGATGTAGCAAAATTCTCGGAGGTAGTATGTGAGTGCCTAATATGTGGGACGCACTAACTTAATCGTATTAACGAGGCTTTTAACAAATTCAGGTGATACCTGATACCTATGTCAGAAGTGTTTTTCTTCTTCATTGGTTTGGTATTTCAGCCTAAAATTCCTTTTGGGAACCTGAGTTATTTCACATCTCTTTGTCCTGATCGTGTCAGGTACTTAGAGTGTGAAACTTTAACCTGGGTATAATTAGGGGAGAAAACCAGGCAAATTAAAATAAAAGGAAATTCTGTAAAACAGCTGGCCCTGGACTCTACTCAAAAGTCAATGTCATAAAGGACCAGAAGAAAACAAACAAAAACCAAAAAAAATGGCTGGGGAACCATGGCTAGATTAAAGGGGACTAAAGAGATATAACAGCTAAATACAGTATGCATCCCTTGATTTCACCCTGGATCAAAAATAGGAAGTTATAAAAGACATTTGGGGACAATTAAGGAAATTTGAAAAACAACTGCTTATTAGAAAATAGTATAGTTATAAATTTTAGATTTCCCGAGTGTGATAATTGTAGTGGAGGGCATTATTCCTGGTCTTAGGAAATTCACGCTGAAGTATTTAGGGATGAAGTGCATCAATGTCTGCAACTAACTCTCAAATAGTTCAGGCTGAAATATACATACATACACATATGCTCACATGGTCACATAATGCCCATATATACAGACAGATATATACATACGCATAATACACATATGCACACACATATACATAGACACGTAGCCATACTTGCCCACATGCATAGACACATATGCTTGCAGTCACACATACATGCTCACATATGTACAAGGGAAAGCAAATGTGGCAGAATATTAACAGTTGGCCAATCCGGGGTGTTCCTTGTGCAGTTCCTGTACCCTTTTTCTGTAGACTTAGATTTAAAATTTTTCAAAATAAAAAGTTACAGAAATATATTGCACTTTTTGAGATAGAGAAGTCTCAGAGATAATCTAAGATTTTCCTTATGTAGATCAAGAAGTAGGTGTTGAGGAATTGGATAACATTTTTCTTGAGCCTACTAAGGAGCATGCTTACATTGGTGCAGAGAGCCACAATGGCGTCACAACTATTCCACAGCGAAGATTCCCTCCACCAAGTAACCGTTAGACATTAAACTGGTCTCTGGTCAGCAGAGCCGAGGATGGCTCATGGTGACTGTCTGGATTCTAGTTTGCATAGACTTCATTATTACAGCTTATAAAATAATACTGTTACACGCAGAATAGCCTCTGCTATGGTATAATAAGATTTTTGTAAATTTGAAAGTCCTTCAATAGATATTTATTGAGTTTCTACAATGCTCCAGGCATTGTTCCTAGAGGCTGGTGGATACGTTTAAGGTCTTACTTCTCTTGCAGATTATGTTCTGGAGTGGGACGGATAGAAGTAACCAAGCAAGTAATGAGATGAATTGAGTGATTTCAAAAATTGCCAAGTTTTGCGAAGGAAAAGAAAATTATGGGAGTAGCATGACAGAGAGTGATGAGGACATCCTGAAAGGCTTCTCTGAGGAGAGGACTGATCATTAAAGTCACGAGGAAGAGTATTTTATGTTATGTGTCTCTGCTATTTATTCCTAATTCTCCCAGCCTTTGAATTTGAGGTCAAGGTCAAGGTCAAGGGTCATCTGAAACCTGACTGTTCTGCTGGGCTGCCACAGGGCCTATGTTTCTGATTTTGATCCACACCCAGCGACCATGGAGTGGGGCCAACAGTTGGGTGTGTTCTTGTTTCCCCATTCTCTTGTTGATAAATGCAGATGTTCTCTGTGCACTTTTCGACTTTATTATGGACTTTTTAGAAAGTTTAATCCAAAAACCACAGAAAGCCCATCATTTGTTCATAATAACACATGGTACTGAAAGTGAGTTATTGTCCCTGAATAATGCTGCAGGAAGACTTCCAACGAGCAATTTTCAATAATGCCACCTTGGCACCCCTCTGAATTACTATCTGCTTTTGCTAATTCAATATGACAGGTTTCTAAAGCAATTTGGGCTCATGTAAAAGCAGTGACAGAGAGAGTATTCAAACTTGCTTAAAGGAGGGTGGCGGGAAGAACTTATATTGCATTCTCCTTGCAACGCTGATCAAGATCCATTTGGATTCATTTCCTGGAGGCATTAAATATGTTTTATTTTTTCTTTTCCAGTCACCTTTTCAATTTCATCTGATAATTATATTCTATCTGCAGTGCTTGAATTTACCCTAGAGTGTAGAACCATCATCTGATTCTCTAGCCCAGAGGCCACCAACGATAGAAAGTGAAGACAAGATTTCTTAGCGCTTAGAGAAATTCCAACTTTTAAAATTCAGGCCAAAATTATGCCTCTCATATAAAATCACTCAGGAGTTAGGTCCGCAGGTAAAAAGGATCCTATGCAGGATTCCGAATATCAGTGTTCCTTCCATTTCCCATTTCCACCGAGTGAATCAAAGCTGTTCTTCCAGATGGCAGGGTGTGGGCCAGGCAGCATGTTCTAATGTAAGACATATAGGACTTGGAGTCAGAGAACCTGGTTTGAGTCCCAGCCCCACCATTTATGACTGTGAACTTGGCTCAAAACGTGGCCCATAGTAAATGCTCAACAAATATGAGCCTCATTTCCTCCTTCTCCTCCATCTTGTTTCTTTATGCATGGTCATGCACTTTCAAATAGGGCGTCCCTTCCCACCTCTTATCACTCTCTCCCTCAGCTCCAGTCAGTCATGCTGGCCTCCTTTCTGGTTGGAGAACACGCCAAGCATATTCCTGCTTCAAAGTTGTTGAACTTGCACTTGTTTCTGCTTGCTATGTCCCTCCTTCAGATCACCGCATGGCTTGATGCTCACTTCTTTCAGTTCTCAGCTCAAATGTCACCACTAAGAGCAGCCTCTCCATCTCTAACATATTGCCCTGATGGGTTTTCTTTATGGCTTCTCTCACTATCTAAGTTATCCTGATAATTCATTTGTGTTTTATGTTTATTATCTGTTTCTTCTTCTCAACCCTGAGCTCCGTGGAGCAGAGACCTTGACTATTGTGAGTATACCAGCACCTGGTACATACTAGCTGCTCAATAAGTATGTGTTGCATGGAAGTTACTGGGAACTCCGTGAGAGAAGGAAGAGCCTCGCAGGGCTGTCCTGAAGATCAGATGATACAAGGCTTCTGGTCCTTTGGAAATTATAAAACACTATGTAGATGACACTTATTATTAAGCCTTCCTTGCCTTGTCCTTGAAGCACCCCTTCCCATTGCCCCAGTCTGAAGTAGACTCTTCATATTATTGCAGCAATTTCTGTAAAGATCTGGCATTTCTGACACGTAATTTAACTTCTGATACATCTCACGGGCAGGAACTTCAAACAAAACTTGGAGGAATTTGAAGCAAGAGGAAAAATCCTCCAGCTTGGAAATTGGTACTCAGCAAACAGTTTACAGGTGTAAGCTTCATTCCTATGGAGTATGCAGAGCATGCAACATTTAAACAATGCCCAGCATCAGAGGGAGACTGTGTTGAGAATTTGAGCTATACATAGCTTCCCTGTGGCTTAAGGAAAATGGCATCATATGCCTGGTTTTGGGGAGGCAGGAAATAAATGTAGAGGGTCCATCTTGGAGGCAAGCACAGTGATGCCACAGCCCATTTTTGTTCTTTGTATTCCTTCAAGACAACAGCGCAGTGATGATAATGAGCAGCTGAGTACATCTTGCCCATATATGGTATAAGGATTTTTTTCATCTACCTATCTTTGTGGAAAACTTTCAACCTTTACTGTTTATGACCTTTTCAGGCTTCAATCAAGTTGTAGTATGTTGGTTTTGAAAGAGCTTGATTTAAATTGTGGAGGGAAGGGTAGGAAGTTTCAGAAATCTCAATCTATTATTCATGATGTTTATAAAGATGTGTTTTTTTAGAAGTGTGAAAATCATCCTGTTAGAGACTGAATCAGCTCCTGGTGCCAATTTCAGACGGTGCAACCCCTCCCTTGCTGCCACCTTGTAGACACAGTATGCAAGGTTGCTTCGCCTTCTCCCCTCGCCACTCTCTCAATTTTTCCAGGAAATTAAAAGGAGTTCTTTAAGGTTCAGTGGAAATTGAAATCTCTCATTTAAGAAAAGGAAACCAAATCTTGAATTTGGCAAAAGTTACTTTACCTGTGCTCTCAAAATGGATAGTCTCCCTCTTTCTTTAAGTATAAGGATTTTGGTAAACTGAGGCAGGAAAGGAGATTGCATATCCGATCTAGTTTCTCCTCTCCCCACCCCAGAGGAACAGAATTCTGCCCACATCTCCTAGAATATGTGGTCTCTTTGTGAAACTCCCAGAGAAACTCTCACACAAGTGCTCATATCTACTGGGGTGAAATAAAGTATGTAGCACCAGGATTTTGATGCTTGATGCAAAAATATTTTAATTATATTATTTTTAATTTTTTATTTGAAAGACTTAAAGAATGAATAATTGCAACACCAAGTTTTCTAATAAGGACTATGCCTTAAAATCAACAAAATATCTTTAATAAAGACAAATATTCTGGCTGTCTAAAACTCTCTTACTTTTCTTCCTGGAGGCAACTCACAAATCAGAAAGGGACATTTTTCTCTTTTGGAGAGCTGATGGTTTCTCGTAGGGAGCTTTATTTAAAGAGGAGAGGTGAATTAATTAGCACAGGGGAAATCACAAATTAAGCACAGCCCTGAAATACAGCTCATTCAGAGGACTGACACATCTCTCTCTCTCTCTTTTTTTAGTGTTTATAATTGAAGCTGCTTTCAGTGTTTATAATTTAGTGTTTATAATTGAATATAATTTCAAGAAAAGAATTAGAAATAGAAGGTAGATTTTAAATTCCTAAAGGAGTCCAGAGTTTCATCTTGTGTCATCTGACTCAAGGCCAGGCTGTCTCAGGTAGGGCCAACCACCAGACAGACAGAATTTTCTTGGAACACCATGCAAGTAATTGTTTTGCTTGTTGGCTTATTTTTGAGGACAGAAAGCTTCTACTGGCTTTTGTGGAGAAACTAACATTTGAGCTTTAACATTCAAAGAGAATTTGTTGCCCCTCTGACTTCTCTATACTGTTTCTTTGGGAATATTTAGTTAAGAATACTTAATCTTTGATTCAAAATACTGCATGAATGGATTGAAGAGAACTTTCCTTGATGCCAATTGTCTGGATATGTTCCCCAGACCCTTATCATCATATTTTCCAGAGAATAACCTGGGCTGATGTATTCCAGGTTCTGAAATGTCCAGGAAGGAGAGAGAGTATGAAACATATTTGGAAGAAGGGACCATGCTAGATCGGGAAATAAGGAGAGAGGGGTCACCGGCTCACCCCATCAGGGGCATGTCTGGGGCGGGGCAGTGGGAGGAGCACGCCCTGGGGCAGGCAATAAGGAGGTGCATGGAGAGTTTAAAACTGTAAGAAAACCGGCTGAGTTGTTCTGCTTCTTATTGTCACCAAACATTAATATTTCTAAACAATGTCAGAGATAAAATACTCTTTCCTTTCAAAAATATGTGTTGCTGTGGTTACTGTTAAACTTTAGTAATATATGTAAGCTCCAAGTTAGCACATGATTATTAGTATTTAGTAAACCCTGTATTCTACATGGAAGTTGATTGAGAGAAGTCCTAGTTATGCCGACCGGCACACACGTCCTCGAATATCCACTCAACAATAAAGCCATAACGGATCTGGGATCCTTCTCTTGCTTCAGGCACAGCTTGTGTCTCCAGCCCCTGTGATACCACATATTTTTGCATTTAAATAGTAGATTTGGAATAAACGATGGAGCTCAATGATAGTAAAAACAAACAGACCTTGAGTTACATTCATTCTGTCATTCTCCCTGACCACTTGTGGTTTTTATTTGTGTTTTACATTTGGACACTTCAAAGTACGTAAGTTCATTTGGTAAGTGCACATTTTGGTTTATACATGAAATATATTTGTTCCTTTTCATGCTTATCAATGAAAATCATTTTTTCATATAGAGGAGGGATATGTTAAAAATGCTTTATTCCGAGAATCAGACATACAAAGAATTCCCGTGCACTGGATGTGGTTGTTTTACTGAAGAAGACTTTTCTGGAGGTCTCTGGAGAAGGCTCTACTCAATGTCACCTTGTGAGAGAGGCCTTCTCTGATCAACTGTCTGAAATACATAATCACTCCCCTACTCCCTGCCCCACTCTCTATCATTTTTACCACACTTTGTTTTTCTCTACAGCACTTATCACCTCCTGATATATTATACACGAGCATGTGGGTGTGTGTGTGTCTGTTCACTTGTTTAGTATTTGTCTCCTCTGCTAGTCACAGATTCCATAAGGTCAGGAAACTGGCATTATCAGTGCTGTATCCCGGACACCTATAAGATAATCTGGCTTATAGTCAATGTTCAGTAAATATTTGTTGAGTGAATGAGTGAAGTAAGGAATGAGAGAAGTGTCATAATACATCCCACAGATCTTACATTAGTTTTCTTGTCATCTGAAGTAGGGAGAATGAACAGACCTTGAAATTGGTTACAAAAGTACCTTTTTGCCTAACCTTGAAGAAGATGGAAAATTGCCCCAACTTCCCCACTCATTGGTTCAGCCTGCAAGCCTGACTCAGAAGATGGCCATGTAGTAAAAATGGCCATATACTGAGAATTTACTATTGAGATAATGACCGTGTATTATCTCAATTAATTCTCAAAAAAGCCATTTTATAGGTGAGAAAATGACAACACCGGTGTGATCATCTGGGCCTCCCCTGCCCCTGGGACCAGGAAGGAAGGACAGCTGGGGCCTTCGAGGCAGAGCCCAGCCCTTCTCAGGATCTTCTCTGCTTCTCCCAGGCTCCACCGCTTTAGCACCCGCTCCTGCCAGCATATGCTGTTGAGAAGTGTTAGATGTCACCGCACAGCTGTGAAGCGGGGTGGAAGACAGAGGCAAAATGAATAGCATAGAAGAGCCGGGGAACAAAATGCAAGGCTTCAGAGGGGTAAGACAGCAGTGTCAGCTCAGATCCTGCAAGAATAGAGGAGATAGTCCTCTGGGGAGGATGCGTAGGAATCTGTTAGTCTGTAGAGTCAACTGGACACGAGGAGGATGGGCCAGTCTCCTTTGTTCATGTGCTAAGTATCCCTCCACAGAGGTTCTCGTTATTTTCCATCTCACTGTTTGAATTACTCGCCCCACAACCACACTTTAAAAAAAAAAATCCATAGACGTTTTAGAGACTTTGTCAACTTGTTAAAAAGTGTGGAATTTTTTTACTTTAAAAGGTTAAATTATACTAACAAAGTTAAAACAACACTAAGGAGAGAACACAAAGCATCTCCCTAAACTTCACGGTGCTAAAACATATTTTCAGATTTTTCTGGGTTCTTCCCTTTCTGGTTCTTGTACATATGCGTGCACATCTTTATTATGGCATAAGCCTGAATCTTGAATGTGCTGGAATCTGTTTCTGGAGGGAGTTGTTTCCGCTGCCACCAGTGCAAGGCATTGCCAGGGTCAAGGAGGCGGTGAGGGGATGACAGCGCCCCCTGGTAGGCTCACACTTAGGGGGATGCCGCCCCCAAACCAGAGGCTGAGCTTGTGAGATAAAAGAATGAACGAGATGTCAGGGAACAGAATAAGGAAGAGAGAACAAAAGTGCCTAAAAGACTGTATACAAAAAATAGAACAGACATAGGTAGGAAAAGAGAAAAATGAGAGAAGACGATATTAGTGGGAATTAGTGAAAGGGAAATGATCTGCGTCTCCCTGACATTCAGTTCAGCTGATTTGTGTTAGCCACAGCCTGTGTCTGGACAGTTTCTCCATGAAATCTAGAATATCTGTCATTTTTCTCCAGGCAGAGTAACGAAGATGGCAGAAAGACTAATTTGAAGTATTCTCAAAGATGGGCTTGGATATACATGTGAGTTCAGATGTTGCGGAAATTGGTCTGTCATTAATAATGTTTTAGGGGAAACTGACATGTCATTTCTCAGTGATTTAAGTCTCTGGGAAGCTGAGAGAGATGGAGTATTAAAAAAACACATAAACTGTCAGAAGGAAGAAGTCACAGAAAAGAAAGCTGACAGTGTCCTTTAAACAACGGTAAGATAACCTGAAGTCAAGCAGAGAGAACTCGTGATCATGCTGGATGTTTTAGGTTCTTGAGTCATTTCTCTGATTACAGCTCACGGCCAGGTGTTAGATTTTATTATGAATTATAATGTCACCCATTTAAAGTCACTCTGAACTGTTTGTTTTTGAGAACAGATTGTACTCATGTGTGTATCATGAAGTAGTTAGGCACAGCCATATTGAAAGACACCATATTGAAAACAATGAATCCATCCAATCAGTAACATTTAGTTTACAAATAGGTGAATTATATGTGGATATTGGAATAAAGATTTATAGTGTCCATACTTGGTAGCACCACATGGCTAGTTTTTTCCATGTCTTAATTAACAATCTAAAATAGCCTGCATGATACATTTCGTAGATGTGGAAGTAGTCCAAAGCCTGGCTGAAAGGTTGTGATGCCTTCTTGTCCCTGGTGATCTGTTTCTAACAACCTGCACAGTAATATAATAGAATTATGATTGAAAATCCTTCAGAGACTTGGGTGTCCTGGAACAAGACCAGGATGGACTTAGCAAACTCAGGTCCCGATCTGTACAGAATGCTGAAGTGGATGCTCAAGACTTTCCCCACTGCCATTCTATCTATACTGAAGAGAGCAAACATAAGAAGCTGACTGTCCAATCGCAGTGGCCCAGAGAAGATCCTAAGTGTCTATAGCAAGGGTTCTCATGCTCTGCGGCATACTAGAATCTCCTGGAGAGCTTCTAAGATCCTACAAGGCCCAGGTTATACTCTACTCACACTAAACCAGAATTTCTAAGCTGGAGCCTAGAAACCTCCCAGGTGGTTCTAATACACAGCTACAAAATAAAGTATAATAAATGCTGACTAGAAATGCGGAGATGCTCTAGGAGTACTTCAGGGAAAAGAGAAACAGCAAAGGCTTCTTTGGTAGGGAGTAAGGAGGGTGTTCCAGGCAGAGGGAATAGCGTAAGCAAACACAGAGAGATACAAAAGCATGTGGTGGGACGTGCAAAGTTCTTTTTGGCTATAGCGTGGAGGTATAAAGAGAATAGTAGGAAAGTGTCAGAATATGCTGTAAAGGGGCTAGGATGCCAGGCTGGTGAAATCTCATACATAGTTTCATAGGCAAAGGTAACCGTTGGAGAGAGAAGGTTCTTTGTTTGTTTTAAGGAACATAACACCAGTGTGTAGAAAGAGCCTAGAAGAAAGCAGAAGCTATAAACCCATATCACATTAGGAGGCTACTGTCGCTTTAAAATGCATTTCCTAATTTTAGTCATTACCTTACATCTTCATGATTTTTATGTATAATTTTCTAATATTTTTCTTTAAATGGACTTGTTTTTACTCAAGTGTGTAATATATATATATATATATATAAATAATATATGTCTATATCTATACCTTTCTATCTATCTATTAAATACTTATATAACTCCCTCAATGGAAAACTAGTATCACTTTTCATGACTAGAAGTTTAACCTTAAGAAGCAATACAATACAAATAAAACAGATTTGTCTCTTATTAGATTCTCTCATTGCTAACGATTCTGAGATTGAGGCCTGTGCTCTTCGTGAAAAGGGGAGGTTTACAGGCCGTGTATAGACAGAGTAGCACTCAGCAGGGTGGTGGCTGTGAGGACAGAGGAGAGGGAACAGAAATGAGACAGCTCAGAGGCAGATGCACCAGTCGTCGGCCAGTGGCCTTTGATGGCTCTGCATGGGGATGATGGGCATTTTGTCAGTATTGCCCAAGAGAATGTAGTTGTAGTCTGCCGTGTGTCAGCTTTAGTGCTAAAATACTTGCAAGGGATGTGACTGAGAAACACAGTAAAAGTCACAACAGTGAATCTTTGATGGTGCTTTCAGATCTAATCGTCCCCTTTTGTTCTGCCTGCAGAAAAGGCAGCTCCTGGTGGAAAGGAAGAATATACTTCCTTTCAATGTGGATGAACTTAACTGATAACATATAATGTAACTAAATATACTTGGATTTAGAGATTGTCATTTTTAAAATGCAATATTCAATAACCTGAGAAATTGGAATGCCATGGAACTTGACGAAAGTGTACTGCATGGCTATGGTTTCCTATGGGCACATTTTATTTTGGTGATGGTTTGATTAGATTTGAAGCAATGGGAACACTGTGGTGTCCACATGTGTGTCTGTGTGTCTATATTTTATGTTCATTAAGCACTAAGGTAAACGAGAACTTTCTGAAGTCAAGTTTCAAAATTGCTAGGCAAAGAAAGTAATGAAGGAAATAAGCCTGCAGTCATAGAGCAAACATTATGACCCTATCTTTAAAGCCAGTGACCAACAGAGAAGGAAATGTAATTCTCTCTAACCCTCTGGCGTTGTCTTAAAGCCTATGGGAGGCATCATAATGTCTGTATCTTGAGTTACACGCTGCTTTGTTTATGTCGACTATTAGTAAAATCCAATCTAGAGCCTCCTACGATTGTATGACTCAGGCATTTTGCTGATGAGTAGATCTTACTTGACAGGTTGACCTAGGATTAGTAGTGCTGGAGACAAGTACGCTTCTGTTCATTTCGCTAACTCATCTGTCCTGTTTGCATCAACAGCACTTGCCTTTATCTTTTTAATTGCTTTAACTGTTGTTTTTGTAGCTATGTCCTCTTTAGAATTCTGAATGAAGAAGAGAAATTCTGAATGTCTCTACTTCTCCATTATTAACCACGCCTAGTACCTTCAGCTACAATTCTAGTTGTGTTGTGGTGACAGAAAAGCTCAGAGGTTCACATGGTAAACATTAATAATGCTTCCTGGTTACCAAATATCCTTTATGTGGCAGGGTCTGTGCCAAGCGTACCACATAAGTTGTGAAATGGTTTAAAATTCACCATAACATTATTGCTGTTTGTTATCACCATTTTACAACTCAGGAAACCAAGGCTCAGAGAAGCTGTGGGAGCAGCCAGAGTTTGCATAGTTGGACTTCAAACTGAGGGTTGCTCACAAAGTCTGACCTCATCTACTTCTCTACACTGCCTCAATGGCGGGGCCTGGTTGCTCATCTCCCCAGGTTCTTTTCACTCCATGATTTATGAGTGCCCTGAAGAATCACTGCAGGGAGGGCTTTGATTGTCTGCGAAGCAGAGCAAGAGGCATGTTGCGGCTGCTGCCCCAAATGAGCTGGCATGCACGGGGGCTGGTTGTGTACTATAGCTAAGATAACCTAACTGCTATAACAAATCAGCCCAAACATGTCGTGACTCAATGCAGCAGAAGTTTATTTCTTAATCACATGATTGTCCAGGGCAATTTGAGGTGGGTGGTGAGGTGGGAGAGGGAGGTGACTTTGCTCCATGCAGTCATTCAGAGACCTAGGCTGCCTGTGGCTCTGTTATCATCAGTACATGGCTTCCAAGTTTGTCATTGTCATCTCCATTCCAGTTAGCCAGAAGGGGAAGAGGCTTAGAGGAGTATGCATGGAATACTTTTATGGGCCAAGCCTTAGAAAAGACACACATTCCTTGCACTCCCATTCCATTAGCCAGAATTCAGTCACGTGGCTACACCTAATTGCAAGGAAGGCTGGGAAAGATCATCAAGCCAGGTAGCCAAGAAGAGGAAAGAGATTTTAGAGAGTACTCACATCAAGGAAGCAGAGGCTAGCTCCCAGTGTAGGAATCCAAAGATTGGCGTTCCAGTCCTGCTGAACCATCACTAGAGCCACTTGACAAGTTTCTCATCCGAAAATCAGTCAACAGCTTCTGCTGCTTTCTACTCCACAGGGTAATTTAAGATTAAAATTAGAGTGAAATAAGTATGTGGATATGCTTTGTAAGCAACTTAGGATTTAGCATAGGAGAGTCGACAAAGACCTAGATTGGGATATGGAATCGAAGTTCAAATTCTTTCTCCTGCCACTTCATAGCTGTGCAAATGTGACTCACTTATTTGACCTCTCTGAGCTGCAAAGCCATTTCTGTTAAGTTGGGAGTAAAAGCATTTGCCTTACCTTCTTTATAGGGATCTGGAGCGTATAGAAATCAGTAGGCTATATGAAAGTATTTGAAAACCATGAAACGTCAAAGAGTATTCAACCTTGTTTTGAATTTTTGTCCTGCTCAAGGGCCCATTCCCTGGGGAGTGCTTTCTGAGCCCCAAAGTCTCTGCTTTACCCTCTCCTCTTGACTGAATGAGATAGGGCATTTATGCATGAAAATAATATTTTTTTCAAAAAGTTGAAATAGATGCTCACTCTCAACACACGCTACGAGTGACTGCAAACTCCTGAGGGAACAGCCTGAATCACCTCCTTGTTTCAAATTCCCAGCATGCCAGGCATATAGTTGCTGCCCGATTAATACTTATTGAATTACATTCAACTTTAAAATATACTTTCTGGTCAAAGAGAAAATGACCAGTGGGCTGGCACAAGAGTGGTTAGTGGCTGACCCCTCCATTTCTCTGAGGGCAGGGTTTATCCTGAGTGATCACATTCCAACTTTCTTATTTGCTAAGTCACTTCTCTGAATTGATGGTATTAGTCATTTAAATAGACTCATACTTTCTTTCATGCATAGAGTAGTTCCAGAATTCGAGTGATTCATTAAGTTATTTTCCTTTTCCTCTCTTTTTTTCTTGTTGGAGTCTCTTGAAACTTCTTAATTCCAGCCAAGGCACTCATTAACTTCGAGGTTGCCTTCTGAGCTGAGTTTTGCAGAGGGATGATTGTCTGGCCTGGCTTTTCATTCATTTCTGGGCTCACCCAGCTATGAATCGACAAGCAGAGCCTGCTTTTATAATTGTGGAGTGGGATGACTCATTCTTTTATTTTTCTGGGTTGTCGCAGGTGAGGTGCATCTGCTCTTTCAAGCTTTAATAAGTAAATAACAAGAGACACTAGAGAAAATCAGGGAGATACTGGCTGCCTTTAGTTCTAGAATGGTTGCTAAGTATATTGTAGCACTGACTGTCAAATTGAGGCTAATTTTTTTTTATTGAGTTCATAATAGTTTACATCATTGTGAAATTTCAGTTGTACATTATTTCTTGTCCATCACCGTATAAGTGCTCTCCTTTGTCCCCTGTGCCCACCCTCCACCCCCCTTCCCCTGGTAACCACTGAACTGTTTTCTTTGTCCATGTGTTTGTTTATATTTCACATATGAGTGTAATCATATAGTGATTGTCTTTCTCAATCTGGCTTATTTCACTTAGCATAATACCCTCCAGGTCCATCTATGTTGTTGCAAATGGGATGATTTTGTCTTTTTTATGGCTGAGTAGTATTCCATTGTGTATGTATGTGAATATATATATATATATATATATATATATATTATATATATCACATCTTCTTTATCCAATCATCAGTCGATGGGCACTTGGATTGCTTCCATGTCTTGGCTATTGTGAATAGTGCTACAATGAACATAGGGGTACGTATGTTACTTAGCATTGTTGATTTCAAGTTGTTTGAGTAGATACCCAGTAGTGGGATAGCTGGGTCATGTGGTAGTCCTATTTTTAGTTTTTTGAGGGATCTCCATACTGTTTTCCATAGTGGCTGCACCAGTTTGCCTTCCCACCAGCAGTGTATGAGGGTTCCCTTTTCTCCACACCAAAACTGACGCTAATTTTGGCTTTAGCTACCCACTGAACAACCAGCAGAGTGGCATTCTTTAAATGGCCCCTCCTATAAGAGAGAAATGGCGAAGAAAGCACCTTCAGAGAGGCAGCGCTGTGTTTCTCAAACTTTCGTGTGCACAGGGATCACCTGGGATCTTCTTAAAATGCAGGTTCTAATGTAGTAGATCTGAAGTGGTGTGTAGGATTTGGCATTTTTCACAAGCTCCCCAGGATGCTGCTATCCAGCTGCCCCGCTCTGAGGAGGAGGGGAGAGTTGATGAGGCAGGGCCCATTCTTACCAAGGCCTCATCCTTTATACAAAACATTTCAGATACTGTGGTCTCTGTGATAAGGAGTAATAACCAAGCTGCACCTGTGGAAACAGATAAAAAATTGGCAATCATTTTTAGCAATCAGGAGGAAAGTGAGATCTTTATTTTTTTTCAATGTACAATATTTTACAAAGTGTCTCCTCTGAGTCCTTGTGAGTTTGCATAATTTAGGCAGCTCCAATTCTAAGATTGAATCTACGTTGACAATGAACAAGAAGATAACAGATCGCATTCCTTCTGAGCAGTGGTATGGGCATGACTACAACCAATTACCCAGCGAAGGGATGGTTAGCTGTAAGAGCAGGAGTGTATCAGGATCAGAGAAAATTAAAGATATGGGTTGGAATCAGATGCTAACTTGCTAATGATTTTGCACAGAACATTGGGAGTTTGGGGATACCCAGATATAAATATTGGAAACATAACTTCACAAATATATTTTTGTGTTTAAAAGGGGAGATGGAGCTAAATATTTTTACGTATGCTAATGATAATAGCCATGTGTATGATGCTTACTGGGTTCCAAGCCTTTTGCAAATATTAACTCAATTTAGCCTTACAATAAGTTATTATTGTATTATTAACACATTAATATTATAAGTATTAATAGTATTATTGTCTCCACTTTACAGGTAAAGAAACAGAGTCACAGAAAGGTTAAGTACATTCTCCAAAACAACAGAGCTCAGATTCTGGGCAGGCTGGCTGCTGAGCATATTCTCTTATCATGCTTTCCCTGGACTCAAATTAGGCAAGGATATGTGAGTTCAAGTTCATACTCTGCCATGTGCATTTGTCCTTTAACAAATCCTCTATTCTCTCTGTCTCAGTTCCATCATCTGTAAAACTGACCTAATGATGCCCTGGCAACCTCTCAGGATTGTTGGGAAGTCGAAATAAGACAATGCATGTGAAATTTTGTAGATTGTATACAGCTTTGCAGACAGATTCAAGGATTAGACAAAAGTATTTGATTACCTTTGGGATATTGTGAGTAGTATTGTGTCAATAGCTAACTTATGTTTCTTTGGTCTCTGTCTCTATATTTTTGCTGCTTCCTCAGGAAGAACTAGTTTTGCCTGGATGCTTAAATGAAACAAAAACTTCCTCTTTGATTTACATTCTGTAGGTTTTCTGAAAATAGAATATTCTGTAGAGGCTAAAAAACCAATAGAAGGCCCGTCAGCTGATTTCATTCATTCCTATTTTGCGAAATATTATTCCCTGTAGGTTCTTCTCTGAAGCGTTAGCTCATCTGGATTGAAATGATTCTCTAATGCCTCTTGCATTTAGCTCTTCATTTGAAAAGTGTTTCGTGATGAAATCAGTTTCACCATAGAATTTTGCACTCAAATTTAGCCCATGATTTTTCTTGTTACCGTGTCTCGTCCCAGCATATTTCTTATTCTGCAAAAGCTCTCACTTTTCTTAGAGTTTTGATGTTCCAGCTGCCACATTTTTCTCCCTCTGAGTTTTAGCAGAAGATAATATAGGGCTTCCCTCATAATCATAATACTACATCCCTTCTCAGCCCAAGAATTCAGAGCACTTGAGAATGCGGAATTGTAAGAAGGAAGGATTACAGAGGTTTTTGGTTGTGTGGCTGGGGCCAGGATTTCTATGTCTGTGGTTCCTAGGTGCATGTGATGGAGGTGCCTCCTGATTATTAAATTATAAAAATTATAATTAGAGATTAATTTTCTTTTCTTTTTTTCAGAAAGCCATGGAAGTAAAGTAAGTGAATTTTAAACCAGAATTTATTCTATTTCATTTAATTTAGCCAGATAAGAATTTGTTTCCTTTTCGGCAACGGACCACAAGTCTTTCAGAATAAATGTTAGAGTTAGATATGATTAACTCTCTTAAATAAATTAGCAAATTCAAAACAGAACAAAGGTGGAGTGAATTTTATGTGTACAAATAGGTAACATTTTAAAACTGATTTAATAAAAGGAGAACCATTAGACAATTACACCATCATTTTCCTTTAACTGTGGCTTCTAAGCTAGGGTTCATTTAGATTTCTAAAGTGGCCAGGGTAAGAAACTGCGGTAGTTAATATGTGTCAGTGTCTTCTAGAGCATTGCTTGCCTTCCCTGGTATTGTTCTAGAGCAAGCACTGATAGAGAGGGATGATTTGTGAGGACTACCGACTTCTGAGGTATCTAGATGTATATTCCTGGTGTCTAAAAATGCAGATAATGTAGAGTATTGGTCAAAGATTCAGACCTTGACATCAGAGAGTACTCAGTTCAAATCCTGCTTTTTTTATTTCTTAGCTGCATGACCCTGAGTAAGTTACTCATCTTGCCTGAGCCTCTGTTTCCTCATCTATACAGTGGAGATAATAATGGTACTGACCTCAGGGGGTTGCGGTGGGGATTATACCATCAGAGGGTGTGGCGTATCATATATTTCTCTAAAAATAATAAAAATTGTTAAGATAATGAATTTTGAGATAATTTTATCTTTGACCTACTCTTAATCCATGTAGGATCCTAATAGCTCCAATAATTTTTCTTAGACATTTGAACAATGTCAAATCCTAAATGGATTACGAGTACCTTTCAAACTAGTCCATGGAAATACTGACCCCAGAGGTGTATGCATCTTTAGTAGAAATCTCCTCACTACCTGCGCAGGCACGTGCACACACACACACACACATACACACACACACTAATATTGGTTTTTGTTTAGGGGGAGGTCTTGTGTGAAGAGAATGTAAAGTGTTATAGCTTCTAATTTGGAGCCAAAAGGGTAATTCCTCTCTGAAGACCACATTTACTACCTACGGAGTTAGTGTAAGTGCCTACACTTGATCCAAAGCACACTATTGTTTTCAATTTATTTTGTTACTGTATGCTTATTTAAAGTAAATTGGGAAAATACTAATAAATAGGAGGATGAAGAAATGCCACTCAAAATCTCAATCCCCACCCCCGAATATTGTGGTGATTTTTATGACTCTACACGTTTTGTTGTTGTTAATTGTGATCATACTGTACAAGTAATTTTATAGCCTTCCTTTCAGTGTATATATATATACATACACACACACACACACACACACATTATTACAAAGTCTTTGTAAACATCATTTTAATGGCTGTGTAACATCACATTGAATGGATGTGGTGTTGTTTGGCTAGGCAACTTCATAGAGTAAAACATTTATGCTTTCCCAGTTCTTTGCTATCGTGTACACTGCTATCATCAACACTTTCTGCATACTAATGCTGCAGCATTTATGGCAATGGTCACCACATCCTGCATATGCTGAATTTGTGAAAGTCATTAGAGTTGGAACCTGGTTAATGCAGCTGCCATCAATTTCTTATGCTGCATTTCCTGATGTTCTTAGATTTCTCCAACTCAAGATCAGAGCCCAAAATTGTTCTCCAGCATTTCTGTGCCTTTTAAAGCCTGAAAGGTCAGGAAAGTGCAGAAAGGTCTAGAATGGCGAAAGGTTACTCATCCCGCTCAGATAACTTGCCCATATAACTATGTTCTCAGGGTTACAGGTTCTGATCTCTGTGACCCCTCAGAAACTTCCAGTAATTATCTGAGGATCCTGAGTCTCCTTCAAGAAATGCTATTTTCTTTAACATATCACCCCAGCATTCCCTTATCTGTTCCAGAGACCAGCCTTATTAACCTCACCTTTAAAGAAATAGAGATTTCAGATCTTTTAGTGAAAGCCTTCCTTTATCGTTCTCTTGAGTTAGATAATTAAGATATTTGTTCTAACTATTAAAGCTAGCCTGCCCTATCTCTCTTTTCCTGGATCATTATAGTCAATTTAATTCAATAATGTCCTTAGACTCTCTGCGATGTGCTACTTGTGGCCCACATTCTGGGATTCAGAGAGTTTAATACAAGAAAAATATTCTCATTTGCTAAGACTGATATTCATCTGATATGCACATACCAGCATACTAGTTGCTGGGATATTGAAATGCATTAGTACCTATTAATAAATAGTTTCTGCCACTATGTCCCACTAAAGGGTCCCCATTCACCCCTTAACTTCCTCCCAGTCCCACACTACCCTGACAGCCGCAGCTCCTCCTCTGAAATCTCTCTACCGTCCAGCTCCTCAGCTTTGCTGAAGCTACAGCCTTGTCCATGCTGATTGGTTTCTATGTTTAAGACAGACAGACAGACAGATAGATGTGTGTGTGTTTTAATACTACCCTTTGCTTTATTCAAATTGAGATTTGAGTCTGTAACAAGAAATTTCTTGGAGAGAGTGCAGCTACTTTGGTGGTGGCACTTGATGCCTACCTTTGCCTCTTGCACTTACTAACCCAGCCAACTTCTTCAGTGGGAGTCTTTTCTCAGATTTATGGTGGGGTGATGAGCCAATTGACATCTCTATTATTTTTAGGAAAGCCTGAAACTGGTCTTTCCTTTTGCTGCTTTCTCATTTTGAATACCAAGGAGTTGAAGTCAAATGGAGCAGAGAGGAAGGGGAGATGTGAATGCGTGCATCTGTGTTACTCAGGGGGCCTTTCTAAGAATCAAGAGACTGAACCCTCAGACAGAAGGGACACTGATTTCTTGAACTGGCTTTGCCATTCCATCACTTTTGCTTCCAAAGCATCTGGTGCAAGAGGATGGGGCTAGATTGGGTTGTGCTATAGGCCCTCCCACACAAAAGGACACCGTAAAAAGCCTCTTCCAAGCCATTTCCACAGGCTTCTCCCTTTTTGCAGGCAGCTTTTGGCTTGATCAAGTTCTGTCTTTGAGAAAGGGGTAATATTTAATGGTAATATTTATGTACCAGAGTTAGTTGTTGTGTTTGCTTCTGCCCAAATAGTAATTTGTGGAATTCATTTGGCAGTTTGCCTTATTGACAGCTCACATTGATTATGTTTTCGCTCTCTCCACCCCACCCCAACACACATACATCTTCATTTTACTGTTTGTTCTTCTGGTAAAATTTTGCATGTCTCTACATCTAATTTTCTCAAGACTCACAATTTTATTAATCACTTAAGAAATACTTGAAAATTTCATGAACTTTCCATTTAAAGTAATCATGCTTAAATTATGTTTAACTGAAAGGGTTTGTGTATTAATTGTGCCTGGTATTTTTATTGATTAGCCAATTCTGTTTCAGTGCTAATCAGAGCTGCCTTGTGTTTTTCAGCACTGATGAAGTTTTCCATTGACCGTTGATTTAGAACATTAGTTGTATCTTGCTTGCCCAAGGTAGGGGAGCAATTCTCAGCATGACTGTTTTAGTACTCATTCTGAACTGGCAAAATGGAAATGATTATGACTCTAAGTTAATAGCATCACTTAAGCCAGAAACCTGGATTTGTCCTTGCCTTGTTCCTCCCTGTCATTCAGTACATTTACTCAAAGTCTTGCCAATGTCACCTCCTAAATAGTTCTTGGGTTCCATATCCTCCTCTAGTTCAGGCCCTTGTTGTGTCTTGCTTAGACTATCACTATAGTCCTTGACTTGGTTTTCCAGCTGATAGTATTGCCCCTCTTAATTCAGCCAGAGGATCTTTCTACGCACTTCCAAACACATTACTCTCATACTTAAAACCCCTCAGCAGATACCCATCAACCGTAGAACAAAGCCCACACTGCTTAGCAGCACATGAAAGTCTTCCTGTGCTTTAGAACTTCTCCATGTTTTTTAACTTCATCACCTGCCCCTCTTCAGTTTGAACTTGACACCATATGAACACCAGGTTATGCATGATTTTTCTGTATTCCTCACTTCCATGTTTTGGTTCATAGTTTTGGCTGGAATATTTTGTTCACTTTCTGTATCCTGACTCACTAATCCTTGTCCACACTTCAACAGTTGTTAGCTTGGCCTTTTGCCTCTTCCAGGAATTTTGGGGAAAATGTTTTCCTAGCACTGTTGAGGATTTCAATATTGTTTTACTGACAATATCCGTTCATGTGTCTGCTCCCACCACTACTACCGTTAAACCTGAGTTCTCTGAGGGCAGAGAGAGTCCTGTTTGTCTTGTTATCCCCAGCCTCTAGTACAGAGCCTGGAGACTAGTAACGACTGATAATGTAATGCCAGGCCACCAGGCTATAACCAATGAAGTTGAAGTTTTCACTGAAGGAGGTATTTTTGGTTTAGTCCCCTAGAAGCAGACTCTGATCTGAAGATTCATATGAAATTGATTAGGAAGTAGTCCTAGGGAAAACTGTTAGGAAAGTGAAGGGAAGGAGGACAAGTAAAGTTATGCTATCAGGAGAGTTCCACAGAGGGTAATTTGGCTCAGTTCTACAGGGGAGTTCTGGAGGCAGTTTGGGTCCCACCTCTGATTTGTCCCCACCAGGAGTGAGGCAGCTGGGGTATTGATACTCCCATACTTATCATCATTGGCTAACGGCTGCCTCCCTCCCAAAATATAAACTCTCAATCTCCTGGCTTCCAAGTCAGTGGCACTCAAAACTGAGCTTGTGTCAGAATCACCGAGAGGGCTTATTAAAATATAAGTTGCTGGGCCCTACACCCCAAGTTTCTAATTCAGTAGGTCTGGGATATGGCCCAAGAATTTGCATTTCCAACAAGTTCCCAGGTGACGCTGATGCTCCTGGTCAGCAGATCATACTTTGAGAAGCACTGGTTTAAGCAAAATGGGCTACAGCAGCCTGAGGGTCACCCTAAAATACAGGCATGGTACTGGCTTTTGGGAGTGAAAGCATACCAGAAGCTGGTGTATTTGAAGTCACAAAGTATCCAAGGGGCTGCGGGTAGAGCCTCAACAGCGTCTACCTCTGGAGTTTGGGCCCTGACTAATGCCTGAGAGGGTTGGAGCTGGCTGGAGCAGAGTGCTGCTGACCCTATTCCTAAGCCAAGGCCAGATTCCAATTTGGAGGACGGATTTACCTGAGTATTTAACTTCTAAATCAAACTCTACTTTGCTGAAATTGAAAATCACACTTGCTAAACTATTTCTTATTGTCTTCTTTGATTCTCTTCTTGTCCTCCTCGTTCAGTTCTGCTAAAAATATTTACTAGGGGCACCCTTGCTTTGTCTTGTTGACATATTTTCCTTTCCCACTAACTCTTTGTGTGTTCTTTCATTATAATTTACTAAAACAAACTTGAAAATGTTGTTATCTAATCAGAAAAATACGTAAAGTATAAGAAATAAATAACCAAATACTATAATTGGCTAAATGAGCAAGAAATGACCTAGAGTAAAGAAAAAAAAAATTGGTTTGTTGATTTGCCAGACATTCTTTGGAAACAAGTAAGGAGTCTTTTGGCAATTGTGGGAATTCTGGTCAAATCTTAGGTATGCTTTTATTTTACTAAAAGAGGATTTCCTTCACTGGTTTCATCCTGGTTATATGAAAGAGTTCATGGAGCTCCCAGAGGTATCTGATGTTCACAAGGCTAGCTCATGTACTGGAAACTCTGTCTAAGTTGGTGCTTTGAAATAAATTTGAGTGAGCCAAAAGTTTAGTGTTGTAATTAAATCTGACATCATGCTGGAATGTTTGCAAAGGTAATAAATCATTCAAGAATCATGAAACAGTCCCTTCACTCTACTCCATGTTCATTAATTTAAATAAATTTAATGGAAACATACTGAGAACCTACTCTGTGTAAAACCTTGGGAGGGAGAGGAGGAGGGAGAGCCATGGAAGAAAGAGGACCTTTGTCCTCAAGAAGCTCACTGTGCCTTGTGAGAGCACTTAGTATGATTTAGAACCTGAATCTAGTCATGTGTGGAATTAGGAAGACTCCAGAGGGAAAAGACTTCAAAGAAGAAAGAGGAGCAACCCTGAGGAAAAGCTGACAATAAACACATTATCGATGATGGAGAAGAAGAGGCAGGAAAACATATAATCATCTTCACCTTTGTGAAAGTTTGTGATAAGAGAGGAAGTTTTTCAGCCACGCTGAGAGAGAAGGACATGTCACAGAATTTATCTGATCACAAAAGGTTGGCGGGATTTTAAGGATTTACTTGGGAGAAAGGCTATTAACATTTATTGGATCCTTTCTACCAACTCATGGCTTTATATCTATTATCTCAACCAAACCTCCCGACTACTTAGCAATAGGTATTGCTATTTTTTAAATAAAATTGTAAAATTTAGAATGATTTTAGACATACAAAAAAAGTTAGAAAGATCAAACAGAGAGTTTCTGTATACCATCACCCAGGTTCCCATATTGTCCACACCTTGTAATAGTTTGGTTGATTTCTCACAATTAAAAGTCACATATTAGTACCTCACCATCAACCAAACTCCAGACTTTATTTGGATGTCACCAGTTTTCCCACTACTGTGCTTCGCTTTTCCAGATTCCAGTTCAGGATCCACATTACCTTTAGTTGTCATGCCACCTCATGCCTTCTGGTCTGTGACAACATCTCAAGCCTTCCTTGTTTTTCATGACCTTGAAAGTTTTGAGGAGTACTGGTTAGGTATTTTGTAGAGTGGAAATTACTATTTTTAATAGAAATATATCATCTATAACATTTTCATCAAACATAGGGATTTCAGCTTAAAAATGAAGCATCACTAATAACTTTTGCCAACAACAACATTTAAAACTAAGAGTGAACTGTTTTGTAGTGGTGCCTGGGCTCCTTGAATTCTGGGAATTCTCCCTCTGTGATTTTTGTTTTTTCGTCTTAAGTAAAGGCTTCCTTTCAAGAAAAGGAAAAAAGCCTCACGTCAGACAGGTATACCCAATCCCACAGCCTTTCCGTTCCTGAGAGATTAGTTGAGGATGCTGACCATCTAAGTGAATTCTAAAGGATTACTCTCACTTGATGTTCACAAACTGAAGTCAGTGCATTATTAAGTTTATTAAGGTTTCTAATCCCATATTCTGCTAAAATACCTGATTGTCATGCAAAGCTCCATATATCGTAAAAGATTAGGTTTGGCTGCAAGCACAGAGAATTGAAAAAAGATGGCCTGCAAATACAGGGACTTAAAGAAGGTAAATGTTTATTCTTTTCTCACCTAGAAGTAATTCACAGTAGGCAATCCAGCACTGGCATGGAAGCTACAGAAATTATTCACCTGGACCCCTTCCAGCTCACTGTTCTGTCATCCCTAGACTGTAGCTCCCATCCTTATGGTCCAGAAGGGCTGATGAAGCTTGTCATCACATGCACATTCCATGCGGTAGGGTGGAGCAAGAGAAGAGTTTGCCTTCTCCCTTATTAGAAGACTTTCTGTAAGAACAGCACAAAACATCCTCTTATATCTCCTTGACCAAAACTTAGTTATAGGGACAATCCTATCTGTAAAGGAAGCTAGGGTATATAATTTTTATTGTAGGCGGTCATGTGCCTACTAGAAATAAACTCTCTCTTACCAAAGAAGAAGATGAGACTGGAAATTGGGAGATAAATAGTGGTCATTACCACACTTCACAATGTTGTACAGCCCCTCCTGCATATATGGACCCAGATCCTTGGATTACTAACCATTTTCAATGTGCCATCAGTGTTGACTGGACTTGACAATGTTTTGAACCCATAATTTTCAAATAATGAGATGATGAGGACGTATCTGGGTTACACTTAAATCCTAAAATAAAAATGAATTTACTATCTTTGTAATCTATCTTTGGAATACGTAGAATAGTGAAGCTTTTTTCTCTGCATAAATGAGCCCTGTTAAAAGAATTGGAGAGCCTTTGTTCCAGAGCACGTGCTCTAGGAAATGACTAGATTCTTCCAAGAAGTAACAAGCAAGATGGGTCTGAAGGACCGTGACAGATCCTGAGTTGATTACTAAACACAGTGATTAGACAAAGGCTGGAGAGGTTAGTGGGGTGAGATCAGAAAGCTTCTGGGGCCATGAAATTACCCTACAGGTCAGCGGGGGAGCCATCGAAGGACCTAAGCAAAAGTGTGA
This sequence comes from Equus przewalskii, assembly GCF_037783145.1. Taxonomy (NCBI): domain Eukaryota; kingdom Metazoa; phylum Chordata; class Mammalia; order Perissodactyla; family Equidae; genus Equus; species Equus przewalskii. The sequence continues at coordinate 58,296,950 of NC_091845.1, read as the reverse complement.
CAGAATTACTTTTGCAATGAAAATGTAGTTGTTCTTGAACTTAGTTTTTGTGGAATATGCCGTGGTAGTAAAATGAACATTTCAGTTTCTGTAGTTTCCTACATCACTTTGTGGGGATGGGTCCCCAGGAAAGAGTGAGACCTATAATAGCTATTAGGGACATTTTCCAAGAATCTGTGAGGTTTTCCACACAGATTTTCCAAGAATTTTCTGGGGTTTTTTGTTTTTGTTTTTTTTTAAAATATTGGCACCTGGGCTAACGTCTGTTGCCAATCTTCTTTTTTTCTTCTTCTTCTTCTTCTCCCCAGAGCCCCCAAGTACATAGTTGTATATTCTAGTTGTGAGTGCCTCTGGTTGTGCCATGTGGGATGCCGCCTCAGTGTGGCTTGATGAGCGATGCCATGTCCGCACCCAGGATCCCAACCGGTGACCCCCTGGGAGGTCGAAATGGAGCAAGTGAACTTAACCATGTGGCCACAGGGCTGACCCAGAATCTGAGTTTTTAAGTTTGCAGAGGACTGCTAGGGCCTTCCTGATGTTCCTGATGTAGTAGGATGGAGACCTTTGGTTATATTCTTTGCTTTGCTTTTTTGTTGCTTGTTTTTACTACGAAAGAGATAAATAATTGTTGAAAATTTAGAAAATACGGGAAAGCAAATAAACCTCCCTGTACTATTCTAGGCAGTAATGAACACTGTTACCATTTCAGCGTATGATCCTCTGGCTCTTTTTCAATGCATATAGACTGCAAAGTTTTGCAGGATAACATGCTGGAATGCCTTCTAAAAGCCTATTTTTAGACCATGGAGTCTTTAGTAGAAGAGAAAGGGTTCAGTAGTTCCCATCGGCAGCTGAAGAATCCTGAGGAGCCATGGATTACTTATGAGTGTCCTCAAATCCACATGCTTATCAAACATTGTCTATGGATTGAACAAGTTACTGTGTCACACATGCATGTTCAACCATTGGGTAAACATACAAAGATGCTATTCATTGAGATTAATAAATGCAAATTCATTCAAAAGCACTACTGAATTTAGAGTAGCTTGCTGCCATTAGTTGTTTCTTCAATGAATATTAAGTAAGTTCAACCATTTTATGGTAGGTCCACAGATGTACTGATGTTCCAAAGGGGTCCTTGTGCTTGTGAAGGTGAAAACAAAAAATTCGTGAGGGGCTGAGTGACTTGCAGAGTCATTGCTGTTTCCACCGTGTCACAGTTCAGCCCACACCAGTCGCACGCTTCCAGAACCCCTGCTTTCCCTTCGATTTTCCCATTTAGCAACATTCACTAGGGGAAAGCAAACCACTCACATAGTTGGGTGGTTCTTCTTCCATAGGTGGATTAAAAAACTTGAACTGACTTAGCTAGATCCAGAAAATGAAAGATTTGATTCCTGAAGCAAAAATATTGTTTAAACATATCAGTATTTGCAAAACAAGGAGATTTTTACCATTTTTCTCCATGATGACCCCAAGAGTCTTGTAGATGAACCCCAACCTTCACTAATTGCTTGATTCTTATTCTTTAAGATTCACTCTTTTAGTAAAATCTGTCCTATTTAAAGATAGCAAACCGATAACTTAGGAAATAAAAGAGATTTCCTACTTTCCATTCTAAAGAAAAATCTATTTCACACTTCATTACTTTTCTTTCCCCAAAGTTGAATCATACTTAAAATCATATGGTTGCTGGTAAAAGATGATTTTTTGGATTTTCCATAAGCAGGATGTGTTAACAGATACCCCTTCCAGGCCAATTGTTTTATGTTAGCTTCTTTTAATTGGATTTGGTTCAGTTTTGTTATGTCGGGATGGGGACTGGCTGCCAGGTGAAAGATCAAGGTCTCCTCATCCACTCTATTACATTCCAACTTTAATCACATTTCCCTGAGCTTAATAAAATGCTCTTTCTCCCCCTGCTTAGCTTTCTCTTTTTAAGTTGAGTTAATATTCCTGACCCTTTCTGTACCTGATTGAGTCTCCTATCAGTTTAGCGCCTCATTTGAGTAGTTTCTCTCCTTCATCCCATTTGTTTTTATCCTGTGTGTGCTGCTAATTGATCTATTTCTTTCATCACAGGAGATGTGGGGGTGGTTTAGGAAAAGATGTACATTTCCTGGTGGATGCTCAGTTCCGAAGAGAAGTCATTTCAGCATTTGCCTTTCAGAAATGAGAGACAGGAAGCAGTCTCCTGGAACTGGGGAGACACATTAGTAGTGTGTTTCTCAAAATAACTGAAAGGATTTGGTTTTGAGTCCTGTCCCTTTCCTCCTACTCTATTGCTTGCTAGAATGTCATGGTGGGTGATACAGGGAAATGTTCATTGTATTGTTATTCTGAAAGCTTAAATTTTTGTTCACTCTGCCACCTACATTCTTGGGCAAATTATTTCTTCTTTCTAAGCTTTGGGTTTCTTAATCTATAAAATGGAGCTAGTGACATTCCCAGCTTGTTTGGGAATCTCAAGAAATCCTACATGTGCTATAAAAATATCAGGAATTATTACTGCATCAAAGGTTTTATTAACAAGCTGAAGACAAAAGTCATTTGCTTCTTTATTGTAGAAGGAGATAATGAGTCTAAGCATGAATTCCCAGTCCTACTAGCTAACTGTGTGACTTTGGGTAAGTTACTTGACCTCTTTGTGTCTCAGTTTCCCCAAGCATAAAATAGAGATAATCATAGTTACTACCTCATTAGGTTAGGAGAATGAAAAGCAATAATCCACACAAAGATTTCAGTGTGGTATTAGGAGCATAACAAAAGCTCAATAACCATTAATGTTCATTATTACATACAAAGAACTAGCAAAGAGAATTCTGATAGTTCATCCTTCAGTGTGCATACATTGCATACTATGCCAGTTGCATCATACCGTGCTCAGCGTTGGGAGAGGTAGACACAGTCCTCTTCTCATACATCTTACAAAAATAATTTCTGTATTCAGAGTATCAAGATTAGCCCCATTTTACAGATAGGGAAATTGATGTTCAGGGATGTGAAGCAAATTATTTTAACCAGGCCCAGATTCTGGGCCTCTGGATTTCTGTCCTAGAGTTGTCTCTTCTATATTTGCAAACCTGAGCTTGACCTCCCTCCCTAACAGAAAACTCTCCCAGAAAAGCCAAGAATTAAAATCTTGTGGATTTTAAACACAAGATTTATTCTGTTGCTAGAAAATTGAAAACCCAATAAAGTAACAATGACTCATTGTTCAACTCATTTTATAGACCTTTCAAAAATACAGTATTCTGTGCAGTCCCCCTCTGCCCATCTCGAGACTTGAACCAGTTGAAATAAGTTGTTGTTCAGCAACCAACATGTTTGTCCCCCTCCCTGGAAAAAATTTTGCTTTCTGCTTAAACAAGTGTCATTCTGAATATATTTTGATTTACAGGAAAATAGTGCATATAAAAATATAGTATATACACACACACATAAGTATGTATATTTATGTGCATATATATATATCTCCCCTAAGCAATGTCAGTCACTTTAAATGCAAACCTTAATTTTAAAATTAAGTTTTTTCAGAAGATAAAATGCATTTTAAAGAGAATAGTCTTGTTTTTTTCAAAGACAAAGCAGAAAATATCTAGGCAGAAGGATCACAGCTTTTAATTAAGTAATATCCTAGAAATCACAGTCAATAATTTTGAGAGGAGAGAGGTGATGATAAATTGGTTGCAACAGGCCATGCCCTGTCACCAGCCTGATTTCTTATTATTTTCATTCCTCAGTCACTAGGTCAGTTCTTAACTGTTTGATAAGAGTTAGTTATGATGCGGCAAATGGAAATTTCTCCCCATAATTTAAAGTTAATTGCAAAGAATCAAAAAAAGAAAACCCTTCACTTAGGTAATTACACTGGGAAGACCACCTGCCGTTTGAAAAAGAACATTAGTTCTACCATCCACTTCCTGGACTGGCAGCTCATACTCAGTCTCTGCTCCTAATCTCTAACGTTAACATGTTTAGTATTAGACATAAAATCTCAAATTTTTTATCGAGTTTCCATCAGAGACTGAAACCTCAGCCCAAATCTATTGTTCAAATTATGGTAGCTAGAATGGTAGCTACTTAAGATTTTTGCATTCAGCGTATTTGATTTTTCTCCCCTTTCGTGTCTTCGAAGTATATTTCTAACAGAATACATCCAAGTCTTTCTTGATTATCTTAATTCAGAAACAACTCCGTAGCATACATTTTTTAGGGGCCACGTTTTGGAGAATAACAATATTTTTATCATTTACCAAAGCGACTGTACAAGATAACTGTGAGGAACAACAAGGCTGCATTTGAAATGTGGTTGGTGGGTGGCAGGCTAGGTTACTCACTGTTCAAAAGATTCGCTCCACTCTCCCAGCCTCAAAGAACTTGGGATTCCAGTTTTAGCCTCGGCAAATGTAAACATTGCCATGTGAAATGAATGTTAGAGCTCACTCTTGAATGATCCAAATGAAGTTCTGTTGCAGTGGTGAGCAATCTTTTTTGCATAAATGTCAAATCAAGAATAATCAAAGTGTTCATAGATTGCCTTTATTTTTTTTCTGGAACTCATATTCCTAAAATCAGAACATGCAGTATCTAAAACGGAGCTTATGCAGTCATCTATTTCTCTTATGCTAAGGTTTTTATTTCAAAGGAGTAACTGTAGTGCTGTGCCTTTAGACGTACTTTGCGTGAGATGAAAGCTCAACGATGCTGAAGGAGGTATTGCAAAATTTGTAGTTAGGGGGAAAAAGATGGCACCAGAGTTGAGCCACAGTAAAGAGAAAATGTACTTCTATTAGGGTTTTCTCAGCTGCTTGGGGAGATTTTTGAAGGAGAGTCTTAGAAAATGGGGCGATACAATGGACTAGAGCGGCTACAAATAACCTATTAGTGAGTGCTTGCCTGTTCCTTTTCCTTACCATTCCCAGTCTACAATATAGACAGAAGAGATTCCGGTGGTTCCAGTCCCCTGGTGTGGGATGAGGTACAAGCAGTGTTCTCAATCTTGCTTCCTGCCTTGGGTGTCTCTGGCTGCTCTGCCTTCTACCATGTCGTATGCCCTCTGAGGTCCCCAGCTGCCACCTCCTTGAGATTGTCCCCATCCCCTGCAGGAATCCCCTTCTCAGTATTCTCCGTAAAGAGTCACCAGGCCTGACACATGAATGTCAACATGGACAAAGTCCTATCTATTGTCCTCCCTGACCATTCATAAAATAGCAAGTGCTTTAAATATAATTTAAAAAGGATTCAGAGTAGTTTAATGTTGGCTATTGTGTTGATGTTCCATGACTTGACTTGAGATAAATGGAAACACCCTGGGGTTTCACTAGCAGAAAGGACAAGCAATCCTTCTCGTGACATTTTCTGGTCTTTGATGTGTGTTTTCTGTGTGCTTTAGTAGGATGTCTTCCCTGTGGAGTTCTTCCCACCTGATTTCAGACAGGAAGTCTGCATGAAATCTACCAGCTCTAAAAGAGTTTTCCCAATACAGCCATGCGACTTGGTGAGTGACAATCACTCTGACTACTTTACTGTTGACTTCCTTGTTCCTGAAAATGGACCCTGGGTTGTGCAGCACAACAGAAAGCTAGGCAGGCTGCAGGGGACGCAATCTCATCTCCTGAACTAGTGTAAATGATAAATAACAAATAAGAATGAATATGGAACAAAGAAACAGATTTTCTGATGATAAAGTTTTGAACCAAGTCAACTCAGATTTGATAGAAGTCATTTAAACCACTTGGATTTTTGGAGCAAGTGTTCTCTGCCTTTTACAGGAGGGGTTTATGTTGAGTTGGTTTTTGGATTAAAGATGCGGCACTATCAGAAATGTGGCTATGACTTTCATCATCTCCCAAAGTTAATTAATGGAGATCTTTCTGAAGTCTGTAGGAAGTTCCAGTATTTTGAATTCAACAGGTTAATTATGGATATTTGGTAAGTATATTTTGTCATGCTGTCATAGGACAAAAGCAAACACATCTACTTATGAATGTAAGAAAGATTAAGATGAAATTAAATGGATTAAAATAAAATTCAAACTCTTGACTAAATTTAGCTGGATCAAAATAAAAGTAAAATATTGGGATTATGCAAACAACAACATTTGACTTCTATTCCGGTCTTTTTATAGAAAAGAATAAAGGATGCTCTAAAATTTCCAGATGAATTATATATTTAAAAACAAGTTTTATGAAAGATTATAAACATTCTATCAGTTACCCCCAAAATTGTTTCTGTTAAAATCTAGATTCTCTGTGGAAACAGGGCCCCTAGCACCTAACACAGGGTTTAACATTTAGTAAATATATATAATAAATAATTTTAGATAATTAAATGGATTTATAAATGCCTCCTAGACCTCACAACCTGGAAGTCCCACAAGTACCTTGAACTGAGAATTTCTGAAACTGAACTCAAACTCACCCCTTCCTTATCTACTCCGACCCACAACTCACTTCTCCTCTATTTTATTTCTCAGTGAAGTCACCAGGCTTGACCTGAGTGTCAACATAGACTGAATCCCCTCCATGGTCCCTTCTGACTATCTCTCAAATAGCATGTGCTTAAATATAATTTAAAGTGAATTCAAAGTCACTTTATATTTGGGTTATTGTGTTGATGTTTAGTGACTTAACTTGAAATAATTGGAAACCCTTTGGGGTTTCACAAGCCGAAAGTACAAGAAACCTCTCAACATTTTCCAGTTTTTGATGTATGTTTTCTGTGTCCTTTAGTAGAGTGTCTTCCCTAGGGAGTTCTTCCCACCTGATTTCTGTTGCATATAAGTAGATACCTGTATAGGTAGGTAGATACCATACAGATAGGAACTTATACCATTTTCTTAAAATAAAATGGAGACATTTAGGCATTGCATGTAAACAAAGCCAGTGATTCTTAAAATCAGGTCTGCGATGTAAGCATCCGTGATACCCCAATCAGATGAATTCACAGCTGACAGGGCGATGGGTTGTGAGTCAGGTCCATGCCATCAGCCCTGGGTCTCAGCAGTGGCTCCAGGTGCTGCATCCCCTTTCCTACAGCAATTGCTACCTTAAGCCAGATACACACTCTGCCAACTACCCGCTGTCTTCCTGGCACTCTAGAGAGAGAGGTGGTCAGAAAAGCAGCTGGTCGCATGGAAACAATTAATTCTCAACTTCTTTCAGTTTGCCCAGAATATTCCAAGCTGTGTGAATAAACCCCAGCGAGTGCTGTTTCCATTTTTGCCAAACAGTGTGTGAAACTGGAGGTTTGATAATGATATTTATATAAATGAAGTTAATTGGAAAAACTGTTTTTCCTTGCATTGTTGAATATGTATATATATATGTGTATATATATATATATATATATATATACATACTCAGAATGACAAATTTGTGTCAATTAATAATTGTATACAAAGCATATATACAAAGTTAAAGGAAAATGGTTTTCATTTTTCTTCATTTTAAATTTGAATATATAATTATGTTTTTAAAAATAGAGTGATATAAAATGCTTTAACAGTCATTTCTTGGGAAAGACTAGCCCTTATTCAAAAATGTTTCCTTTCCTATTTTTATGGTGAACTTGTAAAGTTGAACTTGTAAAGAAGAACAAGTCACTTCTTTAATGAAATAATGGTGAAAGCTGAAAAAATCAAATATGGCAACTCTACATCAGTCCTTGATTTATTTCATTTTTAAATTTCGCGTGTCCATGAACACTGGTCAGGAAGCGTGGTTTTGGAAGATGGGGTCTAGCTTCAATGCCGGCGCTCCCTGGATGGACGTGTAGAACGAAGATGTTTGTGCTTCAGAGTCACAGTATAAAAGTAGGAGTTGGGTGAGATGTCATGATGGGGTAGAAATGGCACTAGTCTGGGGGTCAGAGGGCAGGATTCTCATTCTAGCTCTATCCCTGACTAGTCATGAAGATGAGTCTTCAATCTCCTCACCTGCAAAATGGAGATAAAAGCTGTATCCTCCTTACTCACTGGGATGCTGAATAATAAAAGAAAAAAATGTGCATGAAGCACCTTGCAAACTGCACAGTATTATACAAAAATAAGACATTAATCATACAAGAAAGGCATGTTTTCCTCCAGGGGAATGAGAGTGTGTGTGGGTTGCTATTGAAAATATTTAACCACCAGTGCTGTGTGCTGCAGAGACTGCACTCCCATAAGCTTTCACGTGAGGGCAAATCTGAGGGAGGTCTGGCCAGGGAGGTGGGGGCAGTGGCAGGGTTGGGGGGGGTTGGTGAGTCGGTGTATACCTGCCCTGGAGCTAGCACCGAGGCCACGGAACAGGCTCCTCCACCATGGCCCACTCTGGAAGGGCTGGCGGGCTTGTATGTGAAGAGGGGATGGCCTGTATGACTCAAAGCAGATTGACATGTGGATCAGTTGGTTGAGGGCCACTGGAGGCACCCCTGTGTCAATGGTATAGACATTTAAAGGTTATTCAGAACATGTAAGGACAATAATGCTATAACGCATTGTACACATGTAACACGTTCTCGTTGTTAGCCTAAATTGAGCTACCAATATAATGAGTAGCCAGATTAGGATTTTTAAAAGTTGTTTTCGTTATGTATGAGAGCCCCAGAGAGGCCTTCTTGATGAAATTTGTGAACATCTGACAGAAGTAATGGGATTGTTGGTCTGTGTTGGTACCTAAGGAACCAGATTTTGCGTCTAAGAACCAGAGGATCCTCAAAGTCGCATGCTAAGCATAGTGTGGGTTCTTGAAGCTTACTCTGGAAGAATGGTTAGAAGAGCACTACAGTCAGAAGACATATAATCATAGAGATAAAAATGATTTTGGAGATTATCCAATACCCAATTCACATTCTGTTGAAGGTTACCATGAAAGCCTTTGAGCATAAAGAGGGAAAGAAGAGCTTTCTGGGAGGAAGGGTTATGAATTTCTTTCTTAAATTCTACCTGCGAGAAAAATTGTATTTTTCCTATTATCTCCTATTAGAAGCAAAGAGAAAACTTGAATTCCTCTAAGAAGCTAGATCTTCCAGGGATATTTGGGTAGATTTTCTGTTGACATGTCTGCTATCCTATAGCAAATCCAAATAGATTGATGCGAAAAGATTTTAATGAAGAAGGAATAGCATGGGATTATTTGTCTTGGGTAGCCAAAATCTGGGCAACTAGAACTATTCATTCACTCATTCGTTCAGTTATTCATTCAATTATCAAATAATTTTGACAGGGAGTTTCAAAGTCCTCAAGGATGGACAATCTACGACAATGTAAGTTTTTCTACGGCAGAGGCAATAGTTGGTGGTGGCCTTAGTGTTATCACAACAGCCAGAGTGATTTTTTCAATGTATAAATCAGACACTCTTGCTTCTCTGCTCACAATCCTCCACTGGCTTCTCATCATACTTAAAATAAGACCCAAACCTCCCACCATGGTCTTTGAGGACTTCCATGGTCTGGCCCCTGCTGACCTCTCCAAACTTATCTCTACCACTGTGCCCTGCCTACTTTGTGTCAGCCGCACTGGACTAAACTGAGGGTGTCTCAGGGTCTTGGTACATGCTGTTCCTTCTGCCTGGATCACTGTTCCTCCCAGTATCTTCATAGATCATCTCTTCAGTCAGTTCTCTGCTCAAAAGTTCCTCCATGGAGAGGCTTCTACCAACCCTCCTATCTGAAACAGCACCATTACACCCCAACATGCTCCATCCTCTTATTCTGCTTTATTATTGTTCATAGTAGTCGTTACTCTGTGACACTACTTGGTTTATTTATTTATTTGCCTTCTGTCTGCCCTGCCGTCTCCCACCAGAATGTGAAGCTTTATGAGGGCAGGGACCTGACCTGTCATGTTCAGTGCTATACCCACAACATAGGGAACAGTGCGTGGCACATAGGAGGCTCATAAGAAGATATTTGTTGAATGAACAAGCGAATGAAAGAGCAGTGAGGCAAGGATGGAGGTGGGGAAAAAGCAAGGGAATATCATGTAAACAAGAGTAGGGAGGAGCTGGCCCCGTGATGCAGTGGTTAAGTCCAGCACGCTCCACCTTGGCAGCCCAGGTTCATGGGTTCGGATCCCAGGCATGGACCCGCACTGCTCATCAAGCCATGCTCTGTTGGTGACCAACATACAAAATAAAGGAAGATTGGAACAGATGTTAGGTCAGGGCCACTCTTCCTCAAGGAAAAAAGAGGAAGTTTGGCAACAGATGTTAGATTAGAGCGAGTCTTCCTCACAAAAAAAAAAAAAGAAGAAGAAGAAGAGTAGGGAATCTTGAGCTTCATTTTCTCCATCAGCCACTCCTCACTCTCTACAGTGCTCCCCTCAGCCTGCAGAGGAGACCTGGGCAGGGCGAATCAGACCTTTATATGCAACACCTCCCCCGGAGCTTGTGAAAAATGCCGATCCTTGTGTGGTTGGTCTCCAGGGCAATTAAGAAAGACTCCCTCTGAACTAGTTCTCCTGAGGACCTAATTCCATGCTATTATTGATTTTTAAGAAAGTTATATTAAAGGTCAAGGAAACTGTAAAATAAGAAAACCAAAACTACCTGGAATTCTTAGATTTACATTTTTTCGACTATATTTATTTTTAAAAATAAACCTTGTTTTCCCAGGTGTTGTTTTGCATTTCCAGGGGAAAGAAAAAACTGGTCCTGGGTCTTTCCCTCCCTTAAAATTTCATAATTTCAATTTCCATGTGCCTCATCTTTACTGAAGAGACAAAATAACATAAAAGCTTTTTATTTGGTTGGTTCCTTAAGGGATTTTGATATAAATTTATAAGGAGTTATTTATCCTTTTTACTCTGTTTCTACTGATAGTGGGAAAAGACACCCACTGTGACAGTCTGGTTATGAATTTGGTTACACTGCTAGCATGGTTGAATAAATTTTTGAATAGCTCGGAGTTCTGGGGTAGCCAGGTAAGTGTGATGATGGGTAATCTTTTCCCCTAGGAAATGAGAACTGTGTGGACAGCATTAAGGATCCTGTGTCTGTAGAGTTAAGCATCCCATATCAACAGTCCTCCTGACAATTATTTTGCCAGAACAAGAAAGTAGCTTTTCCCTACTTCATTTATAAATAGCAAGTGAAGACTAAAGAAGACACATGACAGGGCTGGCCCCGTGGCCGAGTGGTTAAGTTCGCGCGCTCCGCTGCAGGCGGCCCAGTGTTTCGTTGGTTCGGACCCTGGGCGCGGACATGGCACTGCTCATTAGACCACGCTGGGGCGGCATCCCACATGCCACAACTAGAAGAACCCACAACGAAGAATATACAACTATGTACCGGGGGGCTTTGGAGAGAAAAAGGAAAAAAATAAAATCTTAAACAAAAAAAAAAAAAAAAGAAGACACATGACAGATCATACGGTCTTGCTTTCATTTTGTAAAGAAGTTCGCAGAATCTCAGAGAGGTTAGGTCATTTGCCCAGAATCATACAGCCACACTTGGACTGCAAGTCTGGCAGCCTTGAACTCTTTCTTCCTGTCCATGATGCCTTGTTGTCACTAAGATTTAGGCATAGAAACTGTTTCTCAAATAGGGAGGTGGTGCCGAGCGTGCTTGTATGCTGTCTGTGGTCCTTGTTGTGGGGGCAGGAGCTCACTCTGTTATATTTATTTCTGCATCCACAGTTCCTTAATCCGTGCCCAGAACATAGTAGGCCCCCCATAAATAGTTGTGGAATGAATGAATGCCATTGCTCTTTGCTAAGATGAATATTTCATTTTATGGAGAATTTTTTGGACTCACAAGATGCAGCAATGTCTGTGCGAAGAAGATAGTAGGACACACTGTGGTTGTGTTTCACTTGTCACATTCTTTCTCCAGTAGTGTTTCATATCTTCCTTGTCTTATAAGGGTTTATTCTCTTCTCCACCCCACAGTGCAAGAGGCACAAAGTCATCCCTGGCATCCTCGCCCAGTATCCCTTATTGAAAATCTCAGGCCTCTCCTCTACCCCTCCCAAAACAGATATATGGAAGAGAAGCAAGGCGCAGCCAAGAGGCACACTTTATGAATGAGGTCTGTGATTTAGAAACCAGACACCAGTTTACCACCTACCCATCACAATCCATCATGAAAATCCATAATTCTATAACTTTAAGGATGCATTATTGGATGAATGCAGGTAATGTTCATGTTATGTTAGGCAGTCTGTAGAATAGAATAGCTGGTGGAGGATCCATTTCATTGCAAGTTATTTGTTTGTTCTATGAGACTGGTGTTCTGAGCACTACCTTTGCAAGAGTACTGAAAGTTACCTGGCCAGCGTGAGATTCTCTTCCATTTCACCTGCAGGCTTGCATCACGTGTCCTTACACTCCACCTACGAGCAAAATTGAGAGAAGGACTATGGAAGCAGATAATAAGTAAATCTTGAGGTAGGGACAATCGTTTTCCCCATTTTACAGATAAGGAAACTGAGGTACAGAGAGGTTAAAGTAACTTGCTGAAAGTTACGCAGTTAATAACTAGTAGATTCAAGCCTAGGATGACAACTTTGTTTTTATGAAGAACTGTCAAATGTGCTTGATAATTAAGCCTATTTTTTTTCATTGACAAAGGGATGCACAGAGCTTTAGTATTAACTGAAATTGATTGGAGATCCTTAGGAAAATTTCCAGAGGAATCTGAATCTCTTGGTTCTTGCCATGTCAAAATCTGTTCTTCTTATGTTAATCCAAAAGTATCAATAAAATGTGATTACTGCCTCAAGGTCTCAAGAACTTTTCCCGTAAAAATATTTTCTGTGGGAGAAAAAATTACATGCATAAATGCTCTGCTTGAAGTTTCTATGTTTAGGAATCCTGCTAAATTGCACTTTTGAAATATACATCTGTTAATCTACTTACGAATCAACTATGTCTTTGTTTCACAAATAAACTAAAAAAAAGTTCTGGTCAAATTTCTCTTGGATAAGATCCAATGCCATGGGCACAGACTGTAAATTTCCCAGTGGGCTTGGGAAATACGACTTTATATCTCACCCATCTGGAGGGGTAACCCAGAAATGCCATATGCAAGGCACTTCTGTGATTTCCCGAAGCCTGTCTGTCACCTCAAGTCACAAAAGTGCAATTACTGCTCTGCAGCCCAGAATTGTTCAAACAGTTGACCTTTGACACCTTCAGACGGATATCAAAGCCTATGGGCTATAGGCAAGGATACTTTGGGTATTGCATTTGGTAGAGGAAATTCTATAGCTGGCTTCTCCCTCTTGGTCTCCAAGATCTTTTGTTTCACTGTGATCAAAAGAATCAAAGTCTGGTCCAGCCCCAAAGAGGATCTATTTTGGCATATCTTAAAACACAGATTCCCAAATACTTCAAAGAAATATCCTAATCTAGAAAGAAGGCTTTCTATTATTAATCACAGGATTTTCTTTTGGAAGCCAAAGCCCAAAGGTAACATTGGACAGAGAAGAGAAAACCTGGTCTTTTGTTCTCTCAAATATTTATTTTTGTCATTTACGGACTCCACAAGACAATTTCAATACTGTGGTCTGGATTAGGCTCTTACAAAACTGGCTTTTGAGGGAGTGAGAAAGAAGGAGGGAAAGGTTGAAAAGTGAGATACAATTGTATAGTTTCTGTTCTCGTTCGCATTTACTTGTACTTTTTCTTGTTCTTTTATATTTATGGAAGTTCTTTCAGACATAGGTAACCTAATGTCAATCTTTTGTGATTGCACTAAAATTGTGTTTAAAAACATAAAAAAATGTGTAATGTTGCAACAGGGAAATTGATTTGAAAATCAAGGCTGTATTTAATATATTTATGAGAACCTATTTGTAGCACGTGAAAATCCCTTTCCTCACAACCTAATAGGGAGGAATAGATATAAACCCCATCAGTTCTGCTCACTAAGAGACCATATTCCATAATGGTTATGATCTCAGACTCTTGAATTGGCAGATCTGAGGCAAAATCCAAGCTCTGCAACTGATCAAGCAAGCTTCCGTGAGCCTTGATTTTCTCATCTCTGAAAGGGAATGATAGCGGTCGTACCTCTCCTGGTAGCTGAGGCTGGAATAGAATGATGTGCTGTGTATCGAGCATGTATTAACATTAATATCAATCACTGTCTGATACTAGAGTAACAACCAGATGCTTGATGAACCTGGCATGTATAAAACTATTTCTGAAACAGGCGAAAGCTCTTGAATTAAAAATTTAAATAAAATGCTTCATTTAATAAATCATTATGTGCAATGTAGTTACCAGATTTAGTGGTTAATCAGATCCATTTTACAGCATAGCCAAGTTATCCAGGAAACCCCCAATCTCTTCTCATTCAGGAATGGGCAGAGCTTGGTAGCCAGCGCCTCCTCCTGGTCCGACCTATTTATTTCATGCTCATTTTGTTTTCTTGCACATTACCTAGGATTAGACTGCGCTACACACAATCTTCATCCCATTATTGCCACCTTCCCCTTGCAAGCTCTCAAATTCACTCCCTCTTTCTCCTTTGCTCCCCACTCTCCCCAATGCATGTACTCATTGTCACCTGCAGAAGAGAACTTTGGTCGTTCTCTTGTCACCTGGTTTACTGCATAACTACATTGCCTTTCGCTTTTGCTTCTGGTGGGAAGAGCTATTTATTTTCCCCCAGGAAGTCCTGTCATTGAGATGGGAAAATATGTTTCCTGGCCAAGTGCCATCAGAGAGACAGTCCTCAGCCTAGAGAAAAATCAAACGCTCCCTTTGGTGGTGGCACTGTTCACTTTAAAGCACCACTGGACCTCCACGCAGCCCCCTATGCAGGGCTCTCCCCCGGAGGCGTCATCACCCCAATGAGGTAGTTTTCCTCCTTTCCATTGTATAGTGCATGTGGTGTTCACCTACAGAACATTAGCATCAAAAGATTGCTGTTTTTCCTTCTACATCAATTAGTTCTGTATTTCCTATTTCACTTTTCCGTTATGTTTACCCAAAACAATGCAAGAGCTGAGATTTCCTAATTTACAACCAGTGTTTCTCTATGCAGGGATTCTGCAGCATGTACTAAGAATGACATGCAAAAACAATTCTGTCTTCATTTTTTTATACCAGTTAAACCCGAGCAACTCAATTCTGAGATCTTTTATATTCTAGTCATGCTTAGTTCCAAGGCATGCTGGGACTTTAGAAGTACCTTTGGGGGATGGGAGGAGGTTAGGAAAGGTCAGGATCTGGGAAAGGGAAACTAATGAGGCTATGGCGCTTCACTCACCCCATCTGGGAAGGGGAAAGCTGTTCATCTCACACCTATAGGGACATGGTAGATGCTGGCTTGATACAAGATGGCATTAACACCGCAGCCATCTCATCTGTTGAGTAAGTTGCAGCAGCAGCAACTGGAATCTCCGAATGTTGGCGAAGCCAGATTTGAGCCATTACAGTGTCACAGGTCCTGGGGCCCCATCAGTTTAGACCAAGCACAAGCTCTAGCAAGGTCTAGAGAAATGAAGAAGGGGTTGGCAAGGATATGCAGGGAGTTGGATCCCCAAGGATCAGAGTTTCATGGCAGCACCCCATGAGGGGTTGTAGAATGTGGGTAGGGAATGAAATCACAGCCATTTTCAAAGGCCTGGTCCAACACGGAAGGATGGTGGTTAAGTGGACCCATGGGTGCCTGAGGCATCTACTCTACGAAGCAGTGAAACTAATCCCAGACTCCATTCCTAAAGTACTGCCACCTCAAAGCAGGACAGCTTCCACCACTCCAGCCCGGCATCATAGGTCCTTCTGGCTTGAGAGGACAGCGGCACCAGATTTCCATTTCGTATCCCTCTGCTTATTCCTGCACAGCTGGGATGCCTACCTTCCCTGAGATACTTGCAACAGAATTTCTTGGGAATAAACCTCTGTCCTTACAGCACTTTGCCAGACAAGTCTTGGCACCAGCTCTTTGTGCTCTTTTCTGAGTATAAGGCATAGTGATGTGTGACAGAGGCTGATCCTTAGTCTACAGGGCTTGTTCCTCTCAATATCTTCTCAAGATCCTTCTGGAATTGTCTAAATTGTCTGCGGTGGCCTTGTTTCATTTTTTCTGTGAATCAATCAGTTTACATGCTCGGTTTACTCAGTCAAGATCACGGCTGGAGGAACATTCCCTTGGAAGCTTCCCTGCCCCCCTTTGTTGAAAAGATAAAGTTGGGAAAGTTCCAGCCCTCTCTGTGAAGGCTTTGCATTTTCTGATGGTGGCCAAGGAACCAAAGGTAAAAGCAGATTGCATGGAACTGGTCAGTCTAGCTGGATCTCATGAAATTCAGTCAGTCTTGATCCATGTGGCATTTAAGGGACATGCGGTGTCAGGAATTGGGCAGATTGGCAGGAAACTCTTGATGATGTCTTCGCCTTGACCATAATATATGCTGCATCTGTGCTTACACTTTTCTGTCTCTTCTCTGACACCTTCTGGTCCTGTGCTCCAGCTCTCTTACTGACTTTCTATAAACATATTTAGTAAGTTCAGAATGAACTCACTATTCAGGTGGCATTCAGAGCTCTTGAGTTGACCCCAGTTAGCAGCTCTCCATTCCCACACACACTGGAATACTTGAGGTTGCTCAAATATACTTTTTTGCTTTCTTGACTTTGCTGGAGTTGTTCTTGTTTCCTAAAGTGATCCCTTGACTCCATCTCTGCTTGTCTAAGGAGTTCCCACCTTACTAGTATGTGACCATGGGCAAGTCGTTAAACTCTGAACCGTAGTTTCTTCATCTGTGGAAGAAGATAAGCACTGGAATGGTGAGGATGGGCTTGGCAGTGCTGCTGTAATAGATGAACTCCAGATCTCAGTGGCTTAGAGGAAGAAGAGTTTGTTTCTCATTCATGCTATGTGTCCAGCATGGGTCAGGGAGGGGATCTGCTTTTTCTAGCTTCTCACTGACCCAGAAAGATGAGGCAGTGGCTGCAGGGGGGCTTAAAACGCACATAAGTTCTGCCACACCTAACTTCAAAGAGGGTGGGGAAGAGCAATCCTACCACTTCCCAGAAGAAGGAGCACTGAAAATGTTGTGAAGCACTGTAGGGACAGCCACACCTCTAAAGGCACAGGGTAAACTTTAAGACATCACACAGATGTCAGGGGATGTCACTATACCTCCTCTTTGCAAGGGCCAGCTTCAGTTTGGTGATGAGAGAAAGACAGACCGAGACAGAGAGACAGAGAGAGAGAGAGAAGGAAAGAGATTTGTAAATTAACCCCAATATGTCCTCTATTTGTGCAGGCATGGTAACAGAGTGAAAGAAAGCCCACTATAGTGGTTAGCATGATTCTGCATGGGTTCAAATCCTGGTTCACCCAAATACTAATTCTGTGACCTTGGGCAAATTAACTTTTCTCTGTGCCTCAATTTCTTCACTTGGAAAAAGGGGACAATAACTGTAAATTCCTCAAAAGGTGGTTATGTATGTTAAATGAGTTAGTAATTGTGAAATTATCAGAGTGGTACCTGATGCCATAAATGTGTTTGCTGATTAAAATGGAATTATACCACGAACATTGTTCCACAGCTGGCTTTTTTCTTTTAGTATTAAGATGTGGTAGACTTTATCTATGTATGTGTATGTGTATGTGTATGTCTACAAATGTGTGTGTGTATCCCCCTTGCTTTTAAACATAGTCACATAATATTCTATTTTTTGGCTATATCTTAATTTTCTTAGGCGGTTCAATTGCTGGAAACTTCCTGTAAGACAATTCAGGGAAATCTTGGTTTGATGAATCTCTATTCATTGAGCTGTTTCCTGCTTTACTCTTCTCAGATACGGGTTTAAAGGTGTATCTAATGCCATTCAGTGGGGAGTATATCTAGATCTGTTCTATTGATAATTTAGTCCAGCCTCTCTGTCATGATATCTTTATCTGGTGGCAAACATTCTCTAAGATTGTATTACCAATAGTTCCCCAAATAGAAAGTATCAAGTTCTTAGGCTTAGTCAAAAAAAGTTTATTTGTCCATTAATGGACCATCTATGGGACAGAATCCACACAGACTTGCCCCTTTCCTTGACCAAGTAAACACTATGCCAGTTCCCTTCCCAGATCTCTCCCCGGTGCTTGGACCTGATATGGGTGCCATAAACATTTCTTGAATGGTGTAGTTGTGACTTCATGGTGCTCCATATTCCTTATCGTTACTTTGACACTGCTTCTTTTAATATTTAATTGGAAGCCCAATCTTTTTATTCTATTCCCATTTGTCTCATTCATAGCCTTTTTCTCTCTTGCAGCCCCCACCTCCCCAACATGCATTTCTTTGATGTGTTTCATAGCTTCTCTTCTTGTGCATACCAACCTCATACACAAAAGTAAATCTTCAAGCTCAGAAAACATGATAAGCTATACATCTCAGGGAGAATGAGGAGGAAAAAGCAGTGACCGTTGCATGTTGAGCTTCCAGGGGACAAGACTCTGGGGATGGGATTCTGCCTGCAAGAGGTTTATTAAGAAGTACCCTTGGTGGATCCTGGGCTTGGACATGGCACTGCTCGTCAGGCCACGTTGAGGTGGCGTCCCACATCCCACAACTACAAGGAGCTGCAACTAAGATATACAACTATGTACTTGCGGCGGGGATGGTTTGGGAAATAAAGCAGGAAAAAAAAAAAAAGATTGGCAACAGTTGTTAGCCCAGGTGCCAATCCTTAAAAAAAAAAAGGAAGATTGGCAACAGTTGTTAGGCCAGGTGCCAATCTTTAAAAAAAAAAAGTACCCTTTGGTATCAACATGTTTGGATGGAATGGGACAGACTGGAGAGAGGGAGAAGTCGAACTGTGATGCACACCCAGCGACAGCCCCAGTCAACCCCACAGGCAGCTCTGGGTCTAGCATGGCCCTTCAGAGCTTACCCAGATTGAGCCAAGATGGCCAGGCCTTTATTCTCCTACATCTGTCAGTCATTGGCTGTGGGCTGTCCCTGGAAGGCAAAGTGACTCTCTGCCATGGAGACAATCTCCAAAGGGGCTGACAGCTGAAAGTTCTCTGCTACCAGCACTCCCAACAGCTGGGACAAGTCTTTCATTGCAGGGGTGTCCACCACAGAGCAGGACAGGACATTGGTAGCCATAGTCCAACCCTTTCCTATTTCATAAGCTCTGAGAGAAGAGGACATTTCCTTCTGCTCCAGGGTTCCTTCCTCTCCCTACCATCCTACCTGTGTTGGTGATAGCGGGTTTAAAAGTCTTACAGTTTTTCTTCCTTTTCCTTATTCTTTAAGGTTTTGACACAGTTCTTGTTTGCTTCTGCTTCTGCTGTCCTCGGCATAATCTTTTAAGAATACTTTCTCATTTTCTTTTTGCTTCTGTGACAATCATTGCATCCTCTGCATTATAATTGCTCTCGATATGATCTCAGCATCCCTTTTCCTCTAGTTCTGAGTGGATAAGATGCTTCCAAATATGAGTTTGTTTAATAAAATCTGGGCTACTCTGTGTGGAATGCTGCCACTAAGCATATAATTTCTTTTCCTTTTCTTTGAAGAAGCTACTGTTGGAGGGAGCTTCCCCCTCCTTTCTTCTTCATCCCACAGATCATTTCCATACAGCCCACTCGATATGGCATGGCAGCACAGGGGACAAGAATAGCATGGAGAATTAAGACTCACAGAAAAGCTGCAGCCACCTCCCCTTTGTACACTTGCGAGTTAAGCTGCTAACATGTAGCAGAATTGATTCATTTGACTTTAATCTCCCTTCATTTCCTCTACTTTCCTTCTGGTGCTGGTGATAATGGACAGGGAAAACGACCCAGGACCCAGGAGGCAGATGAAAGGAGAAGGGAATCCAGGGGTTGAGATAATCCCTAGTTTGAATAATCAAGACTTAACCTTGGCTCCTCCTGCTCCCATAGCTTCATCTCCTGTGCCCACTGGACAGAGTCACCAAAGAAGGCGATGTTCCACAAGTGGCCTCTGGAAATATTTCTGTCAGATTCTTCCTTTTGTTGACACTATAAAGACATCTCATTGAAACTTCCATCTTGGTCATCTCAGAAAAAGGCTCAGGTACCCCAGATGTACCTGGGAAGACATGATATGGAAGTTTTATGATGCTTGATTAATAGAAAAGGGATGAAGCTTTAAAAATATGTCTGCAACCCTTTCCTGACACCCAGGCATCGGTCCTTTGATCAGCAGATCAGAGTAGTGCTCCCCTGCAGAGGAGAACAGGCACACATTTTAAAAAAAGGACCACAGAAAGAATAGTACTTGCTGCTTCTCCATGCCTGGGGGAAAAGTTCAGCCTAGCCAGGGAGTATTTGTCAGCACCAGTAGAGAATAATGACCGTTTCCGCCCACCCCCATAATTGCTACCTTTTCAACCACTCCCTCCTAGTTCTAGTTATGGAAGAGCAAGCATGGCTTCGTCATATATAATTGTTGTTTGGTTGGAACGACCTACCTGGATCCCCAAATAGACAAGGATCTACTAACTGAGTAGTAGAAGAATCAGCTCTTCACGTGGCCCAGGTCTCGGTTTCCCCATCAAGGGATGCATGCCAGCTGTTTCTGTAGTTGGAGGGAACTCGGAGTTTGCAGCCCTGCTGTGTTTGCCTGGACTGTGCCCCAGCTGAGCACAGAGGCCTTGTAGACACTCAGATGCTCCATCTCTCTAAGAGTTGATGGTGCCGGCTTACCTTCTGGAACTGAGACAAAGTACAGGCCGGGAGAGAAATGCTGCAAACTTAAAGTGAAAAATCCACTTTGTACAGATTCAGTCTCTCTCTGCTGCTCGCTCCGCATAAATATTTTACCTTCATGTTCTGAAATTTGCAGGCCAGGCCAGCGTCACAGGCTCGATGACAGTGTGTCTGGGACACCATCCTGACATGCGAAACAATGGCAAGCCCTCCCAGAGCCTGACCTCCTGTGACCATGGCCATCCCTGCGTGGCTTGTGGGGAGCAGGGGCGTCATCCTCCTGATCTTACTAGACATCGGTTTTCGTGAATTGGGCACTGCTTTCTCCATTTCCCCAGTGTGAGAGGCTCTCTGTTTTTATTTTGAACCTGATTGTGCAAGAAGCAGCTCACAATTAGTGGCGCACTCTCTCATCCTCCGTTTCCACGTGGGCTTCGCTACAATAAGAGGTGGGAAAGTCTGCACTGGAAAGGGGAGCGGGGTTCACTCCCAGGACTCCAGTCCCTACCCTGTCAGGCTCCTAGGTTCTTGAGAAGCTTCTGCTGTGTTTTTAGCCATCCAGCCGTTTAATTGAGCAAATGTCCCGAGTACCTACTGTGTCATTGGCCCCAAGGCAGCTCTGGGGATGCTCACAGCTGTGACATTCAAATGGTCCACAGGCCCTCCCATACATAGGTGTTGGCTCTGCTCTGTCTAACCTTCCTATCTGTGACTGCTGGAATTGCTTAAGTGGAAATAGAAAAAGGGAAATAGGTGCTCGAGGGTGTGCGCATGCTTAGATGGAGTGTTACTAAATCAGAGAATCAGGGAATCAGGGAGACCAGCCCAGCCACCCTCCCATCCTCACATCCTGAGACTGTGCAAAGCAAAAAGCCACAGCTGAGGTAAAAATAACACACTCTTCCCTGATTAAACATTTTTTGAGCTGAATGTGTATAAGAATTGGTTTAACACAGTAACAGTTTGGTCACAATTCCTGACCTGTGGGATGGCCCACAGGCAATGAGGTCTGCAACTGCATGTTAATATTGTGATGGTCTACTTTTAAAAAAATTGTGCAAGCATTTAAAGGAGACAAGATGGGATTTATATTATCTTTTTCTGGGAATGGCTCTCTCTCTTCCGCTTGAATCTCTTAGCTTCATCTGGACTGATTTCTACCTTTTTTACTCATCTTATCTGGCTGGTTAGTTCACCAAGATAGAGTAAATGCTAGGATGGAGAAACCAATTCAGTTTTTTTTAAACTGGCATATTATGTCTAAGCAAGGAGGTAGGGGAAGCCTTACTGCATCATGCAGACAATTAAATGGGTTTGGAAAGTTTTATTTGGTTTGTTGTTGAGAAAAGCTAAGTCCCTAGATAGCTGTTAATTTTTCCGGGTGATTCCCAGAGGAAAATCAAGCCAACTCAGGGCCACATATTTCTCTGTGGAACTTCAATGAACCACACACTATAGAAAAGGAAAACCATAAATCCCAGTTCTGATTTCCTTTTTTGTTTTGTGACATTTCCTTACTATGAAAGGCAGATTTTTTTTTTTATATATTTGGGAGAAGCCTATGTTTAACTGAGAAGGTAAAGAACTCAGGTGGAGAACAGGAAGAGGGAACAACATTTCTAGGCTGGATTCAACCCATTGATCTAAAAAGGGCTGCCTCATTCATCCATTGGCAGGTAAATAGGAGGCAGTCTATCTGATGATCCTTCTGTTAGAATTAGATTGCCAGCGATAGTAGCCAGGCAAGTAATTTGTATGACTTTATTGTTCTATGGATATTGGTTGGTTTTTCCATTCTGTCTTCTCCTTTAAGGAAGACTTAGGTTTTTTGAAAAATACATATCACAGGATAAAATAAATGAGAAAACCTTGGTCTTTCATGATCCCCCATGTGATCAGTAAGATGAAATTTGAAAGCGTACGTTAGGGGGCTTAACCGAATAAAGAATCTAAATCTGAAATCAAGGACAAATTACATGAAGGTTGGGGATGATTTATATACTACTTGGTTTCTGCTAACAGATTGGAGGGGTGGCAATTCTACTTAGTTTGACAGACAGTGGTTCTGGAAAGGAAAATTATGAGGGTCAAAAGAGCTACTTTGTTTATGAGATGATTCTTGATTACCAGGCTTTTCATGTCACATGTTATCTGTGTAACCCGTCTCAACTCCAAGCCCCTTACCCACTTTGCTGACTTTGTAAGCAGATTTTGAGTTGCTGATTAGGAAAAGACCTAGAAGGAGGGATAAGCTGAGTGCAAATGATTTCCCTATGCACCTTTAATTGAAATCAGAGTCCAGGTGTCAGCCTCGGGTCATCAGCCTGGATTATTTGGTGAGAATTTGTGTGAAGTCACAGGTCTGGGCAGGCTTGTTGTTGGGTAAATGGCCAAAACGAAATCGGGGAAAGCAGTCACTTTCACGAATTTGGGGAAAGCTCTGCCTTCAGGCCCGTGCAATGGAAATGTGGCTTCATTTGATGGGAACCTTTTGCAGACAAAACAGCAGGTGAGAACTGTAGAGTATCTACACAGTGGCAATAGCTCCTGAATTAATAAAATGTTATTTACTTCTGTTTCCTCATGATTGCTAAGACATGACATTTAAATTCTTCACCAAATCTCTAGGATCTTTGCTTTCTTTGTTGTAGTCATCTCTTTGATGTTTTCTTTGTGTTTACAGGATAGCTTCTGAAAGTTTGAGAGAACCAGCAAGCACTAGTATGGCCCAGATCTGCCATACAGGCTCTGTTTCCAGGAGTACATTTAAAACAAAAATATCTCACCAAAGAGAAATCACTAGCATTTATTGTGCACTGACTATGTGCCAGGTAGGACTTTACCTAAATAATCTCACTTAAACCTTACTACAAACAGAAGAAGTAAGTACTACTGTTATCCTCATTTACAGATGAGGAAAGCAAGGCAAGGCAAAGTTATTGGAGGAACTGGGATTCAGACTTAGTCTGACTCCCGAGCCCTTGCTCCTAACCACTGGGCTGCACTGATGGAGCACTGACTTCATGGCGGGCGCTGCTGGGCACTAGGGATATGTGAGCAAACAATATTTAATGTATTATTCAGATTTGACCTTGGAATTGGATGGACATCTTTCATCTGTGTATCCATTTTCTGGGCTAATTGGAGGTTACTCGAACAATTTGGAACATTATTGACTATCGTGGTCAGCAATTAGAATTAAGTAATTTGGTTTCTAATGATAATGTAACTGCTGATGTCCTTCAGCACTGAGTAATTACAACATTCTTGAATGAGGTCTCTAATATACTTTTATTAAGAAGCATACTCTTGTATTTGTTGTTAGTGTATGTGTTAAACAAATATCAAGCAGACCTTATGATAAGAAACATAAATATATTAACTTTTTTATTGTTGAAATAGTCATGTGTAGCAGCTAGCTTTTGCTACATAACAAGTATCCTCAAACTTAGTGTCATTTATTATTGCTGACAAATTCACAAGTAGCTGGGTGGTTTTTCTGGTCTTGGCTGGGCTCACTCATGAGTCTGTGGTCAGTTGCAGTTACATAGTTGGCTCTGATGATCTAGGCTGGGCTTTCTCACATGTTGGGAGTGTGGCTGACTCTAAGCTGGAGTACCTTGGCTGGGACAACTGGCCTCTCCTTTATATGGTCACTTATCATCCAACGGGCTAGCCAGGGATCGTTCACATAGTGGCTGGGCGGGATTCCAAGAGCAAAAGCAGGAAAATGTATGGCCTCTTGGAGAGGCCTAGGCTTGGAATTGGCAAAATGTCACTTCTGCCTCGTCTGTGGTCAAAGCAAACCCCAAAGCCAGCCTAGATTCGAGGAGTGGGGAGATTGACTCCACCTCTTGAAAAGAAGAAATGCAAGCTTACATTGCAAAAGAGCAGAGGTAATAAAGGATGGGGAATAAAGGAAGCCACTTTTGAAAGCAATATACCATACCACATGAAATAAGTATTATAATGCCCATTTATAGATGAAAAAATTGAGGTCCAGTGTTAAGTAACATGCCCTAAAAATCATAAAACTAATAAGTAGTAAGTTATTAGCACTAATTTGTAACTAGTAAGTGGTTGAATTATAAAGTTAGGCAAACAGGTATGTCTAACTCCAAAACCTTTTCTTTTAAATTCTACTCTGCAAGATTTTCAAGGCCCTTAAAGATTGTGTTATTAAATGATAATTTCAAAAATGAAAGTGGTGTCTGAGGATGAGGAAATAGGAGAGGATAAAATTCTAAGATAATAATAACCCACTCATTTTCATGTACTTGTGGGCATGAATAGTTTTAATCAAAGGGCATTTTTTGGGGTGAGGGGTAGGAAGATTCGCCCAGAGCTAACACCCATTGCCAACCTTCCTCTTTTGCTTGAGGAAGATTGTCGCTGAGCTAACATCTGTGCCAATCTTCATCCATTTTATGTGGGATTCCACCACAGTGTGGCTTGATGAGCAGTGTGTAGGTCTGTGCCCAGAATCTGAACCTGTGGACGCTGGGCCACTGAAGGAGGGTACACAAAATTAACCACTACACTACACCACTGGGCTGGCCCTACAGGGCATTTTTTAGTTAAACAAAATGACCCTAGTAATAGCTATGGATTATTAATTTTTTTACCTCTGCCTGCAGTAGACATTAGTTGGTGTTGAGTGTTTCTCTATGGTAATATTGTACAGCCTGAGAAGAATCAAGTGCAAATAGAATTCTCATTTGTAAAACTTATCACATTAGACCCCTCCAAATATTTGGGTAAAGTAAGAATATAGTAGTAGTATTAAAGGTTGTTTTATTAGATCTGAATTTAGCAAATATCTTATTCTGTGGGTGGTTTTGCTGTAAAAATAATGAGGCATGAGGGCCTTTGACAATAGGACCAAGTATATTTGAGAAATTCTGAGTTAGGTTACTTTGCTGTAACTTCTCAGAGCCTCTAGCAGGCTAATAACTATTGTGACTCTCAAAGAGGGTGTTTCTCTGGTATTTGTGGCTGCAAAATATTCATTTAGTGGAACTCTCAGACACCTGGTATTCCACAGAACCCTTGGAAAATCTGACCTTGCTTCTGCTCCTTTTGAAGGTGTATTCAGGGTCAATAGTATTTGTCAGGCATCTGCTATGAGATAGGCACTATCAGAACCATGTCAGAGACCCATCAGATTAGTGTTATTCTTAGTTATAGGTGAGGAAACAAAACTCAGAGCAGTTAATTCACTTGCCCTGAGACCCCCAGCTATTACCAGAACTGAAAGTTGAACCTAGTTTTATGTAACTTTAGGCCTGTGATGCTTCCAGTACACTTTGCTGAGGCTCAGAAAGTTTAAATGAGTGCCCAGGTCACTCAGCTCGTCAGAAGAGACAGCATGGCTCGCATACTTTTGTAATCTCTATAGCTCCTAACAGCAAATAGGTTATCAGTCAACGCCTACTGGCCAATCTCTTTGTTTATTATGTAATTATTATTATGATCATGCTTATGGCAAAAAATTGCAATGGTAGAAAAGGGTATAAGACAAAAAGTAAAAATTTTCCTTCATATCATCAGCTTCAGAACCATCGCCTATAGGTAAGACTATTATCAATTTGTTATTGTTCTTCCATAACTTGTTATTTATGTTTGTGTGTGTGTGTGAATTATTCTGTTTTGTTCGACATAGATGGGACCATACATGTACATTTTTCACCTAATATGTATTTGACATCTTTTTTATCAGGATTTGTAGATTGCCTCATTCTTTTATATTGATGTATCATATTTATTTAATCAATCTTTTTGTGATAGATTTTTAGGGTAATTCTAGGAGTGTTTTTACTTCTGTCTTTTTTTCTTTTTTGCCATAACAGTGCCTCAGTGATGAAACAGTCTTATACTTTGCACAGTTATGTTTTTAATAGGAAACGAAAAATATGCAGGGCATCACTTTTTCCCAGGGACTCCTCTTAGGAAAAATAGTAGACTATTGACAAAACAATGTTATAGGAGCTATAAATACCGTCACCCCTCAGTATGGCAGGGGGATTGGTTCCAGGAGCCCTGCAGATACCAAAATCCAAGGATACTCAAGTCCCTTACATAAAATGGCATAGTATTTGCATGTAACCTACACACATCCTCCCATACACTTCGAGTCATCTCTAGATTACTTATAATACCTAATACAATGTAAATGATAGATAAATAGTTGTTATGTTGTATTGTTCAGGAAATAACGACCAGAAAAAAAGTCTGTACTTGTTTAATACAGATGCAACCATCGTAGGCCTTTCGATCTGCAGTTGGTTGAATTTGCGGATGTGGAACCCATAAATGTGGAGGGCTGACTATAAAGGTTTTTTAAAGTCCAAAATTTTGACCAAAAATAGTATCCTCCTTCTCTGCTCTGCTCTGCTCTGCTCTGACCAGGGAGCAAATAGGCTGAGTCAGTGATCCCATCTGATGCCATTATGACCAAGATCCACAATGGCTAAAACCAGGAGAGGGCAACTCAGCCACCTCAGCTGTTACCTTGCCCGTGGAACAACTCTACATAGTTTGTTTTTGACGCTATGGACACCGATTCAATACAAACTGGACAGATGTAACCAACTCTTTGTCATTTTAAAGACATTTCCCATTATGTTATGCAATGGTCCTTTCAACAATGTAGACCATGAACGGAATTCAGATGAGAAGCTGAGAATCCTTTGACTTCAAGCAATTCCGCCTCTAGGAGTTTATCTTAAGGAAATAATCCAAAGGGAAAATGTGTTGACTCAAAGCATTCATTTCAATTCCACATTATTTATGATAAATTATTAGCAAAAATTGGAGAAAATCTTTATCTATCAAAAATGAGAGAAAACCAAAATATCTAACAAAAGAATAATGTTTAAATAGATCTAATATATACACCCATTCACTGGGACATTATGCAGGTATTAAAATTATAAAAGTTGTGATCATTTAGAACCTTGAAAAAAACCCAAAATTGTTACCTATGTTAAAATGACACACATATCATTTTATCAGGCCTATACGAATAAAATATTTGATTTGTTAGATGTTAGAATTCTGGATAGTCCTTTTAATTTTAAAAAAATTATACCTGTTTTATAATAATATCCATAAAATTAATAAGTTAATAGTCCCCAGAAGATAATTTGTTTTGATGTCTAGGAAGACTACGAGCCCTGAACAAATGTCTGTTTTAGTCTCAGTCAAGGATTCACGTATTCTTTCAAAATGGCGTCTTGTAAATTTGACTATGCTCTCTCCTAACTCTTGAGGATATTGTCTATAAATGGAATGACTATTGTCTCAGTTTGTCTGGGACAGCTCCTATTTGAGCCTGTTGTCCCAGTACAGTTGTTACCAGCACTGCTTTTCACTGGCAAAAGTGACTTAGTTTGTGCAACAAATTCTACAGACCCCTCTCACTATAGCAGCCATTCTAACCATCCTGTTCCATTACATTTTCTATCCTGTCCCTGTTTTATCGTGCATCTCCAGTAAACATCATCTCTGGATGATAATTTAGCTTTCTGTGGCTTAGAAAGTCTTTCAACTGTCCGTGATTTCACCTTATGCCTAAGGCTAAAGAAGAATATATATTCATCATTGGTGAAATTTTAAAGATATCATCCATTATGTTGTATGGTAGTCCTTTCACAGGATCTTTTAAAAATGCTGAAATTTGAAAAAGTTTATCTATGCTAATAATTAATCATCTTTCACTGTGTTAGATAATAACCATTTTGCAATTTGACATTTTTGTCTTCTTCCTATAGCTTCAAGAAAACTCAGAGCTGAGCCAGGTACTTAGTTGCAGCAAAAGCCTTTAACCCAGTGTAATGGGGAGTCAGATAGAACTGACTTCACATTCTCTTCTCCACTTACTCTGCTGTATTAGTTTCCTGTGGCTACTGTAAGAAATTACCACAGACTTTGTGGCTTACAACAACATGCCACTATTATCTTATAGTTCTGGAGACCAGAAGTTTGAGTCAGTTTCACTGGACCAAAATCAGTTTGTCAAGATGGACAATTTCCTCCAGAGGCTGTAGAGGGGAATCCATTCCTTGGTGCTTCCAGCTTCTGGTGGCTGCCAGCATTTCTTGACTTGTGGCCACATCACTCCAAACTCTACTTCAGTCGTCATATTGCCTTCTTCTCTTCTGCGTCAACTATTCCTGTGCCTCCTTCTTATAAGGACATTTGTAATTACATTTAGGGCTCATTCAGATAATCCAGGATAATCTCTTCATCTCAAAATCTCTGACTTTATCTCATATGCAAAATCTTTTTTTTCCATAAAAGGTGCTTTTCATGGGTTCTAGAGATTAGCACCTAGATGGATATTTTGGGGGATATTTTCAGCCGACTACAATCTACCCTCTGGCCCTCTAAGATTCACATCTATCCCCCATACAAAATATATTCATCACATCCCAGCATCTCAAAAAGTTTCAATCCTTTATAGAGTCAACTCAAAATCCAAAACCCAAATCTCATCTAAATCTCATGAGCTCAAATGTCCCAAATTTCATCATCTAAATCGTTTAAAGCAGATGTGGGGAGAATCTGAAGATGATCCATCTTGGGGCAAAAATCCTCTCCATCTTTAAAGTAAAACATTTGGTCCAGTGCCTTGCACATAGTAGATACCAAAGAAATGTTGGCCACCATCAGAATTATCCCCTTCATCACATTAAGGGGAGAGTAGCACTCCATAAGCAGTACATTGCCTTAGCAGAGAGAAGACAAGGTAAGGTGTAAGTTGATGATGATGATGATAACAATAATGGTATAAGAAGTGACAGTAATAGTACCTCTTTGAGGATTTATCATGAAACAGAAACTTTTATAAATGTTTTGTATGTATTATCTCAATTAACCTTCATGAAACTCCTTTGCAGTAAGAACTACGTTACCCATGTTCAACTGAGAAAACTGTGGGATAAAGAGGTCACGTAATTAGTAAGTGGCCAAGCCATGATCTCCATGTTGCCCGGTTAAAACCAGATCCACCTTGCACAGGTGTCCTGTGGCAGTGAGCTGGTCCTTTTTCTAGTCCTGGCATTCATGAAATGCAATTTTAAAGAATTGCTGCTCATTTCACCTTGGCTTTTCATTTTGTGTCACAATGAGGAGCTAAGTGATACTCTAAGATTCTTATGACTCTGCTGCTTCATAGGGAAGGGATGTCTTCTCTCCTGAAGTTCTTTTTTGTTTGTTATTTTTAAGACATAGAATCTTCCCTCCTACAAATTTGCATTTTAAAAAATTTGAAACTTTCAGACAAGTTGAAAAATTGGTACAATGAACATTTTTATATCCATCACTTTCCATTTACCAAATGTTAATCTTTTGTCACTTTTGTCTCTCTCTTTCCACATATAAATAGATATAGTTTTGTTTTTGGTGGTTAATTTGAAAGTTGTGGTTGTCATAAAACTTTACCCCAAAATGCTTTAGAATGTACCTACTAAGAATAAAGACTATCTCCTTCCTACTCACCTCATGATAAATCCCAAGAAATTTAAATTTGATATGATAATATCTAATACACAGTCTCTACTCAAAATTTTCCTCAATTGTTCAAATAATGCTGTCTTCTAGCATTTTTTAAAACCCAGAAGTCAGCCTCTCACATTTCTTTTAGTTGTCATATCTCTTTTTTCTTTAGTCTAGAATAGTTCTGCAGCCTGTTTTTATTTGTTGGTTTGTGGTTTTTGTTTTTTTCCCTTCAATGACCCTTTGAAGAGTACTGATCAGTCACTGTGTAAAATGCCTCAAGTTCTGAATTGGTCAGATCCTTTCCTCTTGAGTAGATTCAGGTAAATATATTTTGGCATCAATACTATGGAGCTGATGTGAGAATCATTTCCTAATTGATTATGTTCAAGAAAAAGAAATATGAGGCTATGGAAAAGGAATGATCTGATATTTTAGGAAAACAACTAAATACTGAAACACATAACAGAGCATGATCTTTGACAGTTTCTGATGCACATTTCACATATATTTATTTCACTTTTTCCTTGCAACTAGGATACTAATGAGGTGGATATTATGTATCATAGTCCTAGGGCAACAAAGGCATGGAAGTGTGAGTGACTTGCTAAATTCCTGGAATTCATTCCTCACAAGCTGGGGTTGGAATCCAGTTTCTGGGCTTTGGTTTTCAAGCTCAGTCCTATGTTTTTCCCACCAAGTCAATGGATAGGGTTAAGCAGGATGAGTTTCTAAAAATGGTAACAGTCACTCAATTCAGCATAAGTTAGTGCATTCTAAAAGCAGCTTTCAAGTTGCCTCTGAACCCTGGTGAGTCTTTGGGAGCCTAGATTTATGTAGATTATGTGTTAAGAATTTGCAAAGCTCTCACTGTTGTAAATGCCAATGAGACTTGCTGGGAAATAATAACAGAGAAGCAGAAAGAAACTGAAATGGATGGGTTCCCACAGTCTCCCTATAAACTTGCAACGTCTTGAACAATAAATACTGTTAGCAAGGGCATAGCCTTATCTTTTTTGTGTTTAGTACCACAGAGGGATAAATGCTAAGTCCTCCCAAAAATGTTTTTTGCTTGCTTTTTATTTTCCCATGGGTAGGAAGGACTTTTAAATCTACCCTGGAGATGTATGGGCATTAGATCACGTGGGAAGGAAGCAATGTGTTCACAAAAGTTGTTTTTTCTTAAATTGAGGTTTTGTTTAAAGATCTATTTTGTGAAATAATTTTCAAAAGAGGAAAAGCAATGCCTGAACTGACTGAAATCTGGGACAAATAGATTTCATGTCATTTTGATAAAAGTTTTGTATCTGAGTGGCCTTTAAGAGATTCTTACAGGAAAGGGAAGTTCTCCCTCCTCTTATTGACTTTCCTAAACTTTGTCAAAAGCTGTCAACAGAGGGCTTGTTTGACATTTGAAACTCAGCACTTGTATTCACAGACTCTCCATATCAAAAAATGGCCTGTAAAAGAGATACATAAACCAATGAGTGTTGAAGGATTGGGACCTGTTCTGTGGGACATCTGGGATCCAGCTTCTGTCCTTCTGCTAACCAGTTGTGTGACTCTGAGCAGGGTCCATTCAATGAGTTTCTCTATTGTACTAAAGCAGGACTAATGCTGTCCATCATGTCTATCTGAAGAGGCTGTGTAGAGATAATTAAATGAGAGCATATCCACGGACTTGCCCCACAAATGTCTAATGTTTACAAATGTAAGGCAAATGTCTAATTTTAGAGCTTTTGGCTTAGAAGACTTCAGCCTTTCTTCCTCCCTCCCTCTATTCTGCCAGTATTTCTTTTCAACATACAATGAATCCCCAGTGTAAAATCTGTCATGGTCCTTGTTCCTCATCTTAGTGGAATCAGTTGAAAAGGAGAAAAAAAAAATCACTATAGTTTATCCGTAAAGAACTATGGTGCCATGTTTGACCATCAAAGTTCTGGAAGCCAAAGGACTTGAGTTTCGATCTTGCCTCTGTCACTTAGTAGCTATGACAGTAAGCAGGTTACATAACCTCTTTCTGCCTCAATTTGCCCATCTGTACAAGGGTCGTAATTGCTACCTTTCAGGGTGGTAGTGAGGATGGTGTAAGGTGATATACGTGCATCCAGAATAAAATGCAATTTTATTTTTTGCCTCCATCATTCCTTTAATCTCTGTTCTGTGCGGGTGATCGTCCTCCTCTAGTCCTTGAATGAAAACATGACTCAGATGCATAATTTTGTGCTTAGTCTTAGGTAACAGATTGTCTTAGTATTACTTTAAGTCATGAACTCAATTGGTTTACACCAAAGTAAAAATTAAATGTGATAATTTAAATGTCTAGTCCAAGATATTAACCAATGTCCTGAATTTCCTTTAATATTCAACTACTCTCCTCTGCTCTTTGTTTCAGACTCAAAGGGAAGGAAGGGAAGGGGGTGTAGTGGCGGCTTGATTTCTCCTCTAGGCTCCTCCACCCCACCCCTCTCCCAGGTCATTGACATGACTGAGTTTCAGCTGCTCTGGTCAGAGGCTCACTGGAAGGTTGAATGCGATGGGCCTGAGCTTCTCTCCGGAGGCTCTTTCATGCCCCCTACCCACCCATATGGCTCCCCTGATCCTGGTAGTCGATATATTCCAGATAAATATTCCCCAAATCTAAGCATCTACCATTCAGTTTCTTGTTGCTGGGGTCCCTCTGTGCTATCAAGGAATCCTATGGGACAGTGAGACAGGACCTGAGATACTCTGCACTGGGGATCTCATTCCTCGAGATAGTCATGTCCAACCCATAAGAAATAGTTTCCTGTCCCTTGTCTGACAAACTCTGGGAGTGGAGGCTCACCCCAACCTCAAAACCTCACCTAATCCTACCACCAAATGATGGGTCAACCTGGTTCTTGTTTAGGACATTCTACCCCTCAGCTTCCAGAAATCATGTAATGACTCTCTTGTCTTCTTGAGGAGGTGACAGGATAGTCCCTCTTGATGCTTTTTACCCTCAAAGTGGGCAAGATGTTAGACTCACAGAACATGTGTCAAACTTCATTAGGCAACTTGACCCCTCACTTGGGAATTCTATATCCCTTTAACCAGGGACCTAATCAGAACTGCAATTTTACCACCCTTTGGGTGGATTTATCACTTAATAAATACCTGGCATGCAATAAATGCCAGGTAAATGATAACTGTTTTATGATGAAATGAAAATGGATCCTAATTCACTTCAATATTTTATTAAGTTCTTCCTATGGTCAACATGAGAATGTAAAAATGCCTAAGACACTCACCCAACCCTCTGAAAGCTCATGGTCTGATAGTAAACAGATATCTTTAGTCTGAGTAGAAAGTGGTGATAATTAAGTAGAGGCTATGATGTGGAGAAGGTAGAGTTTGGAGATTTCAGATGCTCCTTGACTTAAACTATTCTAGATCTGCAAGCAGATTATATTCCTTTTAAATGTAAGGATACTCAATTACTTCAGTATCTGTCTGCCTTATTGGTTCATATCCTTAACTAATTGATCATAGCTGCTGTTATTAATAGCCACCTAAATGACTCATGGGCCAGATCTTCGTAGTTGGATATGAAACTAGGAGAGCTATTCCACACTGTGGAGGTCATCAGTTGGTATGGTTTCTGATAAATCTCATATTTGTGGGATGAAGTGCCATTCATCATCAGCTTTCTAATCAGTGATCTATCTTTATTAGGATTAAGTCTCTGTGTCTGTGTAAGGAATTGTGGTGGGAGATACAATTGGAAAAGGAGGATTGTTATGAACGACTGCAGGGGGTTATTGAAACTTTTTGACCAGCGGGATGATATGGTTAGGTATTACTTTAGCCTGACATTAGGAGAATGGAAGCAGAGAAAGACTGCACACAGAAAGCCCAGAAAAGAGGCTTTTGCTTTCTTTCAGAACAAGATGATGGAGATTTGAACAGGAAAGAGGCAGTGGGCATGCAAAATAAGGGAGAGCTACAGGAAGAATGAAAATGGAAACTTTTCAAGAAATGAGGGGGCAGAACAGGTGGTTTACGATGGAGGAGGAGGGTAGCTGGGTGGTGCTAAAGAGTGAAAGTGATTTTACTTTGAGGTAGGCACAATTTGAAGCCTTGGTGGAATCTTCTGGTGATAGGTGGCTGTGAATGGAAACGTAGAACTGAAATTCATGGCAGGACTCAGTGTTAAAGATGTGAATTAAGGAGTCGTACCTACAAACAGGAGCTCAAAGAGCAGCAGGCGAGACAATTACCTATACATTTCTTTCATCTGAATTATTTAGGTCCTGGCTCTCTTTTCCTACCTTTTTGGTCAGGAATTATATAGATTGATGGCTTATGCAACCCATACTTAGTTTATAGAAAGCCTGAGCAAATAAAGAAATCAGTACATAATTTCTCTAATAGCTTGTAAAGCTACTTTTGGAAATACTGCATTGAAAATGCATACTCAAACTTTAATCTTTGTGGAAATAAACAAAAATTACCCAAATGAGAACAAGTAAAGGCCATTTATTCCAAGCTTTCTATAGCGAGGGAGTCGGCTACCATCCCCTGCATTTGGCAGAGACTCAGAAGCAGGCAGGGGAGTGTAAAAGCTTCATAGTGGGAAAGAGGAAAGCCTCAGATATGCCCTGATTGGAGGCTCTTGGCATGGCGAAGCTGGGGGCAGGATAACTAGAACCTCAACATCCAAGTGATTAGTGATGGGAGCAGATTCAGCTTTCCCTGGTTGGTCCTAAGTTGGGAGCAGGGACAAAAATTAGGGAAACTGACCATTCAAAACCTGCCTCATTTGGGCCAATTGCTACAGAGCTTGTAGTCTGGCTTCCTGAGCTGGTTGCTGTAGGTTGTGAGTTAGAGTTCTGTGTTTATATATAGTCTCACCATTGTCCCTTTGTATATTCAGTCTTTCATGTGGAAACATGCTCAGCTTTTTAAAAGTTATTGTCTTCTCAATTGCCCTACCTTCTTGGCTACCACTGTGCACCTCTTTCATATGCTCAAAAGTTGCTTTCTGAGGCATTACGTTTGGATTGGTTTCTCAGCTAATCCCTTGTCCTTTTGTATTAAATCTTTATTACAAAACGAAAACAAAAACAAAGAAAACACTTTTATACCAAAAGAAGTTAAAACCATACAAAAGGGTATAAAATAAAAGGACAATTCCTCTTCTTCCCTGCCAGCCCCTCAGTTCCATTCCTCAGAATTAACCACTGTTAATTGTTCCTTATACATCCCTTCCGTAATGGTCTCTGCGTGTGTAAACCTATAAGTTACATTCCTATAGTTGCACACTTACCTCTTTTTTAAAAGAATTTTACCCAAATGGAATTATACTCTAGAACTCTTTTTCTTCAAGCAGATTTTTGGGGTCATCTTTGGAAATCTTTACATTAGTGCAAGTCAGTCTAACTTGTTCTTAAATTTTAAAATTTTGATAGATGTTCCTGAATTGCTCATATAAAAAGAATGCCCCAATTTATCCCCTCATCAGGTGTTGGAGAGTGCTTTGTTCTTCATACTTTCATTGACGCTAGATATTTTTCCTGATTTTAACAAAGATGGTAGGTACTTTAACTTGAATTTATTTTACTGTCAGTGAGATGAAGAATATTTTCATATGATTTATTTGTCATCTGTATACCTTGTTTTTATGTCCATTTTCCTATTGGATCAAGTTATTATTCATTTGTAAGAACTTCTGCATTAAAGAAATCAGCCCTTTATTCTATCATGTGTCCTTTCACTTTTTAATTAAATCCTCCTGTTAGGTAGCAGAGTTGCATGGAATATAATTGGAAGAAGTTGGTGTGTCTGGTATTTCTTTCTGAATTGATGCACTTGGTTATCTTAGAGGAGTTAATGAAAGCTTTTGGGTTAGAAGCCCTGAGTGTCCTCTAATGATGAGAAGAAAGAAACAGGAAGCAAGACAGGGTTGTTAATCAGTCACGGAAAGAACTGTCTTCTCAGGCTGTCTGCTAAGTGCAGTTTTTTTTTCTTCTGGAAACAGTATTTGATGGTTGTCATCCAATCCTGGCATTAATTGTTGTAGCTCAGAAACCTGTGTGATAGGAACATGTGAGCAAGGTGTGGGTCTAGGGATAAAGTGGCCCTCTTTGGGGGCACAGCTCGTATCTAAACACCACATCCAGAAATACTGTAGCTTCCTGATTGCCCCAGACATATTTGAAGGGAAAGAGGGGCTGAGGATAGGGTCAGTCTACAGAGTTGAGAATGCAGAGGGGGAGGTAGGAAGTAGAAAACATGCTGTTTAATTTGGTCTGTCTCTTTGTGGGTCTCACTCCTTACCAGAAGGACAGGGAGTGACTGCTGCTGCTATCGTTGCCATCACTAATGTGACCCCAGGCCTTCCTTGTATTCTACCCACTCATTCTGAAGTTAGTAAGGAGGGACTTTTTTTTTTCCCAGCAGGATAGTTTGTTTGTGACTTTGAGTTTGTGAGTAGACCTGACTGGAAACAGAGCAAGAGGAGTTTCAGATTTCCAGGCTCCTCTTTATCTCTGTACTCCGCTGAATGATAACCAATGTCAGAAGAAGAAGAAGAATGCTCACTTTTTCACTCTGATGCACATCTCCCCATGCCTTCCTCTTCCAAGAACCACCGTTTACCTATCCAGTAATTTACAGCAATGTCAAGCTGGTAATCCCTTTGGAAAATAGTAATTCAACAGAATAGAGTACAGAGCAGCTCTTCCATCCTCCCTGCTGAGGATGACCTTAACTCGATATCTTTGACCTTGCTGACTGCCTCCTGGACATCCAAGGGCTCAACTCTCTACATCCTGCATCTCTTGTCTCTTTGTCCTGGCTGAGGGTGGAGGCTCTAGAGGCTGAGTCATAGCAGCACAGCAATTTAGCCAATCCCAGAAGATTTGATTCCTCTTTTATGAAACATCATAGAAAAGGAAATCCTTAGTTTGAGTCCCAGATCTTTGAAGGCAAGGGATACTCTATGTTTTTACTCATAATAGGCATTCCATCCAGTGTGTAGGTGGATCATTTGGGACATGAAGGATTCCCTCTCAAGAGGGATTGCACTCTGATGTTGAGAACTCAGGATGTGTCCTAACCATTTGTTCTCCGTGACTGTGACCATTGGAGTGATCATTCTGGAGAAACCATGATTAACTCTAGAGGAGCCTACTGAGAAAGAATTCCCTTCTTCCTTCCACCAACGAGAAGTCTGCACACAAGATTTTCCAAAGACTGTCATGTTGACATGTAAAACCAACAGACTTGATGAGCCAATATTTACTTTAAAAATAATAAAAATAATTACCATAGGGAAGAAAAAGCACAGCTAGATTCTTCAATACTTGATTGGTTCGTTCACACAATAGATATTTATTTAGCCGTCACTACATGGTAAACCCTATGCTAGGAGTTGGGAATGTATCTGGGATAATAATAAAAGTAACTATAACTAACAAGCATTGAGCTCTTACTGCCTGTTAGGCATTGTTCTAAATGCTTTACGTGGATTATCTCATGTAATTCTCAACTTTGGAATTAGGTGCTTTTATAATTTCTGTATGTGGAAGATAAGGGAAGTAAGATTTAGAGAAGTTAATAACTTGCCCAGGAGCATACTGCTAATAAGACTAAAGCTGGGATACAAATCCAATTTAATTCCTACTTTTTAATTGTTTACTGTTGTTTCTACCTGAGGCAGAAACAAATCCCTGCCCTCCTGGAGCTTCTAGTCTAAATTAGAGAACATTTTTCTTCCGATAGACTTTAATCAGTCTCTGGAGAGATGTGGAGTGTCCTCCTGAGAAGGCTTTGCACCTTTCAACATGATTTAGACTGTTCACACGTACTCAGTTGATGGAAATTGCTTGATCACGTGGACTCCCTTTATTTTTTCTCATCATATTCATTTCTCTCATCTCCTGTGTCCTGCTCATGTCCTTCTAGCAACTTTTGCCTTGTCCTTCTACCGCCCTCCCCTCTGAGTGTCCTCCCCTCCATACCTGTTTATTTTTTCTCTCTCCCATCTAGACAGTTACTAGACTTCCCAAATGCCATTCAATGCAGTTTTGAAGGAAAATGTAGAAGGGAGGGAAACTTTCACTGCAAATGAAAAGAGCTATTGATGGATGGCTTGGTAAGCCTAGAGAATCTTCTTTAGCATTCTCTGGCATTTAAGGGACTCCGGATTCCAAAAGCACATCCATTCCATTCTTCTGTTGCTAATCTCATTTTTCCTATGATTAACAACCCAGTTCATTATGTTTTCAGCTCACATTAATCTTCTCTTCTGTGAGTTTGGTAACATTTGGAGTCATTTCCCTCTGTATTTATCCATCTGGGATCCTAGGAAAAGATAAGTTTGCAGAGACTCATTTGTTGCTCATTCAGAAAGTCGTTTGTTGCTCACTGCTGCACAAGGAATAAATGTTCTCCTTGTTTCTCAGATGCTGAGAGAGAATTCTCTGAAGTCAGGTATGGATTCCTTCCACAATGCAGAGAGCCCCCTCAATGGAGCTCCGTGGGGTTCTCAGTTTAGGATTGAGCCACAACATAACAGCATCAGAAATCACAACAAGCAATGTTTCCTGGATCCTGACTCCTCATAGAGCAGATGGAATTGGGAGAGATGTGGGGGTAGTGGAAAGAGTTGCAAGATTAATGAGTCAGAACAGTCTTTGGCTTGAGTCCTGTCTCTACTACCTACAAGCTATCTGACCTTAAGCAAGTCACATAATCTCTCCAAGATCCACTTGCCTCCTCTGAGAACTGGTCCCAGAGATCCCTGTCCTCTTTATACAAGAGTAGTTTTGAGGGTTAACTTATATTCTCATCTCTGTTTTTGAGTAAGCTCATAACTTTGCTCATATGACTTAATTTTTGCAATTTCTGAGCCCCCTTCCAACACAAATAATGTATATATGATTGGAAAGAAAAAAATAGGCTATTGGGGAAGTCTTAGAGGCTAGTATCTCTTAATTCTCATCTTATGTTTTAAAAGGGCTTAAAAGTTTGCGTCATATTTGAAGAGCTATTGGGGATGGGATATGTTGTTTAGAAAACAGATAATGTTTTGGAAACTCAGTTAAGGGCATCCTCCCAGGTATAATGTAATCTTGGGAGGTCACAAAGTAGGCAACTCTTCCAGAGATTCTCGGCTGTCGGTCCCTAGCAACATTTCGTTGTGAAGGTTGGAATGCATTTGCTCATTTATTAATTCAAGTATGATGTTTCTTTAGAGAAAATATTCCAAATTGGACATCCATTCAAAAGCCCTGACAGATATTGCTGTCTATGGTCATTAACCATGAAATATCAGTATTATTTCTCATTGTTGCCCAAGCGCAGGGCTAAATTACATTAATGCATCTGTTATTTTAGGAAGGGGAAAGGGGAAAAGTGTACTTACATTTTCTTGCTGTAGAATTTAGAAGGGGTTCAGGATGTGGAGAGGACCGGTAGAGATGAGAGAAATCTAGACTTTTGCTCTAATTCTACGCAACTGAAACAAGGCAACATAATTCGGAAATGTTTTCATTTATTGACAGTCTTCTCCCCCGGCGCTTTCGATTTGCGCAGGAGACTCCCATCATGCAGATAACTCCCACTGGTGTTTATGGAAATTACCTGCATAACCAATCCTCCTGCCCACATAGAATGCCAGAAGCCTGAGAGCACTTTTAATTGCAATGTACCTCCCTTTGCAAAGATCTAATTGCATCTGTTTCCCTTTCCTTTAGGTACCCAAGCAAGAACAGGAATAATGAAGAGTCACATGTGTTAGTTGCAGCCTTTTGAACCAAGCAAGAAGGAAATCAACGGTGTGGACAGGGCTGGAACCGTTGCCACGCTTGCTTGTTGGAGTAAATGAGGAATGGGCTTGTGATTATGCTGACATTCCAGCATGAATCTGGTAGACCTGTGGTTAACCCGTTCCCTCTCCATGTGTCTCCTCCTACAAAGTTTTGTTCTTATGATACTGTGCTTTCATTCTGCCAGTATGTGTCCCAAGGGCTGTCTTTGTTCTTCCTCTGGGGGTTTAAATGTCACCTGTAGCAATGCAAATCTCAAGGAAATACCTAGAGATCTTCCTCCTGAGACAGTCTTATTGTATCTGGACTCCAATCAGATCACATCTATCCCCAATGAGATTTTTAAGGACCTCCATCAGCTGAGAGTTCTCAACTTGTCCAAAAATGGCATTGAGTTTATCGATGAGCATGCCTTCAAAGGAGTAGCTGAAACTTTGCAGACTCTGGACTTGT
Source organism: Equus przewalskii (assembly GCF_037783145.1). Classification (NCBI taxonomy): domain Eukaryota; kingdom Metazoa; phylum Chordata; class Mammalia; order Perissodactyla; family Equidae; genus Equus; species Equus przewalskii. Next base: position 58,256,589 of record NC_091845.1, on the reverse strand, counting down.
CTGACAACCGGATTCAAAGTGTGCACAAAAATGCCTTCAATAACCTGAAGGCGCGGGCCAGAATCGCCAACAACCCCTGGCACTGCGACTGCACTCTGCAGCAAGTTCTCAGGAGCATGGCTTCCAATCATGAGACAGCCCACAACGTGATCTGTAAGACTTCTGTGTTGGATGAACATGCCGGGAGACCATTCCTCAATGCTGCCAATGATGCTGACCTTTGTAACCTCCCGAAAAAAACTACCGATTATGCCATGCTGGTCACCATGTTTGGCTGGTTCACCATGGTGATCTCATATGTGGTGTATTACGTGAGGCAAAATCAGGAGGATGCGCGGAGACACCTTGAATACTTGAAATCCCTGCCAAGCAGGCAAAAGAAAGCCGATGAACCCGACGACATTAGCACTGTGGTATAGTGTCCAAACTGACTGGCATTGAGAAAGAAACTCGTTTGCGACTGCAGTAGAATAAGAGGTTTACTTCTCCCGTCCATTGTCAACATTTAAAACTTTGTATCTCAGTTTCTTTTGAATTTGCCACTGTTGAACTTTTAACAAACATGACAACATAACAAATAATTTTAGTTTAGGTGACCCACCCCTGAATTGTACTCCCGGTGGTATATTCCTGAGTAAGATACTCTCTGAACATTAGTTAGATCCATCTCACTATTTAATAATGAAATTTATTTTTTTAATTTAAAACCAAATAAAAGCTTAACTTTGAACCATGGAAAACAGAGTGACTTATTGGTTAAGAAAACAGTACAGTTATTCCATTACTTTAAAGAGAAACAGACAACCCTTGTGAGCCTAAAGAGCTATCATCGTGAAAGATGTGTTAAGCCTTACTGTACATTGGGGAGTCATAGGTGAATTATTGATTAACTAAGGATCTCTCAGACTTGAAAATACTGAGCCTTAGCAAACCCGGGTGATATCACACAGTGTGGCATCCTGCAGAGGCTTAAGTTGGGACGCCTCTAGCTGTTTGCTATCTACACATCAGTGTGCTTAGCTATGAAAAGCCTTTCTAATTCTAAACACACTACTTCTACTCTATGCTAGACACATGGAAAATAAAAAGACAGCACAAATTATGTCCTCAAGATTACCTTCTGCTGGACAGGGGTGTGTAACAAACATAGAAATAGGTATGCTAAAAAGAAAGGTCTGAATAGTCATATAGCATCAACTGTGTGCAAGCACTGTGCAAGGCATTTTAATACAATTAGGTCTCTAAACCCTCACTACAAGAAGAGGAAGTGACAGCTGCCCCATTTACATAGGAGGAAACTATAGAGTGAAAGAGATATAATGCCCTGCCAGTTAGGGATTATCAGAACTTAGATTTGAACCAAATCATCCTCTCTCCAAAAACTGAGGTCTCATTCCTGTTGGGTTGGAATACAAGTATACAAGTATTACTTACATGTTAAGAAGGGACCCATTGTAAGTTTACAGTCCTATAAGTTTTGACAAATGTGTACACATGTGTCATGATATTGTGTCCCTGGTATTGTCCAGAGATAGGATAAAGCTTATTTAATTTGTTTTTTTTGGTTTTAAGGTGCCATTACACATAATCTTTGAAACTTGGGTGGGATCTCATCAGATGGTGATGTAGGCAAGGAAAGGGGAAGCAGAAGGAGCAAAGGGGTAAAAGTGTAGGGAGGTATTTGGGATGAAGAAGTCTATGTAGGGAAAAGCAAGACACAAGTCTGGAGCCATATCATGGGGGTCTCGATTCCAGAATCAGAGAAGATTCCGCACCAAGTACTTTCTTTGGGTTGTCTTAATTAACCCTTACAACTACCCTATGAGATCAGAGACACAGGAGTTGATGTAATTAATTCAGGATCTTCGAGCTTATAAGAAGTGTAGCAGATATTGAAACCCAGTCAGTCAACTTCAGAACCTATGGACTTCTTAACCACTGTGGTGTATTGCTATAGAGTCATAGACTTTACTGCATAATGCTGTTGGTTCCCCAGACGTAGAGGTTTTCAGACTCCTAAGTGATGGTTTCATTAAAAAATAATAGCCAAAATAGGCCTTTGTGGAGCTTAAGTAGCCATTTTGCCATTTTGACCCACATAGCCTACTCTAACCCGTATTAGGTTATCTTTGGGCCTCTAGGAATCACATTTCTGCCCTTCGAAAGCCCTGCTGTTCCTATTCATGGCAATCGTCTCTTAAAGGGTTACTGCCTTGAACCATGAGGGTCAGCCAATCTAAGATCTGTGGTAGGGCATTCAGAGCATGTGGCTAGGCTAGGTTCATGGCACACACTCCGGGGCCACGTGATTTTCACGCCCACTTTAGCCTTACTAAAAAGTGTAAAGCCCAGTCTAGAAGCGTAAGAGATGGGGCCTAGAACTCCTGCGTGCCCGTGAGAAGGAAGCCAGACTGTCTGCTTTTGCTAACTGGATTTGAACACCTTCCAGCAAAATTGGAGCTTTGCTGAAGATTTAACGCCCCCTGGAGGACAACGTTATAATATATAGCTCTAAGTACTACCGTAGAAAGATCTCTAACTGAATACACCATTTTTTCCTAAAGAATAGGAAAATCAAGCCTTTGCTAAGATAACCCTTTAAAAATTTAAATAAATTAATTGTGTTTATTTGAATGTGTGAGTCATGTGCATTTTAGAAAAGCTTCCACTAATCACATAATCCATTTCAGGTTACTCCTTCCAAAATAATCTTTATATTCTTACTAATAAGAGCTTATTTTGCTAATGGCCAATTGCATTAGTCAAGTGAAAATACTTGTAAAGAAAAATCTCTGAGGAGCATCATAGAATAGTCATATTCTTGTTCAGATGTGGCAAAATTAAATTCCCACATTTTGGTTTCTACTTCTCCACATACATAGAGTCAGAGGTGCATCCCAGGTTAATAATCATTCCTCTGCCTGAATTCTGTATATAGATTTTCACTTAACAGTGCCATAAATTGAGTGCCTTTTAAAAAAAAAAAAAAAAAGTCTTTAATTTAAGTTAGGTTGCCACGAATTGGAGTATATAAGCCATTGGAGGAGAAAATTAATTCCTTTTTAAAAAAACCAAATAACAGGCTATAGGGCCCCTTCGTGGCCAGAACTGAAAGGAAATACTCTCCTTGTCAGTCATTGGACTGACAGTGCATGATGCCAATGGGTAGAAAGAGCTTACTAAGGCTCACGGCTGGCTGTACAGAAACAGGCCCAATATACAGGCTCCAGTTTTGATCCTACCGTCATCCTGAATTTTCCAAGTCTTCAGATATATTTATATAAATAGAGAGATACCTATTTTAGGACTGCAAGGCTTTTGAAATTAACTATCATCTCATTATTGGAGGCACATACCATCTTACCTTCTATTTTTTTTTCTTTTTGTTAGTGAGGAAGATTGGCCCTGAGCTAACATCTGTGCCCATCTTCCTCTATTTTATATATGGGAAGCCTGCCATAGAATGGTTTGATGAACGGTACGTAGGTCTGTGCCTGCGATCCAAACCAATGAACCCTGGACCACCAAAATGGAGCATGCGAACTTAACCACTGCACCAGCAGACCAGCCCTTCTAAATATTTTAAATAACAGCTTCTTTGCTCAACCATCTCCTTTGGCATCACTCTCCTAACTTCAACCATTTAAATTCAAAATACCTAGGAATTTTAGTCTAACTATTGACAATGTGCTTATCTCTGAAGCAAAGCAAATCATGAAACATGCCAACCCAACTGGAACATTTTTAAGAAAGTGATAAAAAGTTATGTAATGAAAGACTTAACTTTCAGGAACACTTTGGCAAATTGTAACGCACTGATATACAAATTCTGCCAGGTACACGTTGTTCTTTTTCATGTCCTTCTCTGATTACCCACAATAATTCTTGTTCTGACATCAACAAGCATAAGGCAGTCTGGGATGTGGGTAGGTTTTCCTTATTGGCTCGAGACTTTCAATTCATGCAGCAAGTTCTCTCATCTATCTGGCACAGTTAGAGAATGGAAAATTCTGCTTAATTAAATGTTCAGGTTGCTAGAGCTAGGCGAACTCCTGGACTGTCAGGGCTGGAAGAATCCTAGAGATGATCTCATCCACTGACTTTCCGGGTGTTGAAATGGAAATACTTGCAGGTTTGGGGATTAGCATTAATGTCTCCATAGTCTCTATTCAGTGTCCCTTACAGGACACCAGCTGCCTTTCCTGATAAACTGTTTCCGAATCTTCAAAGAAACAAACACAACAATATACACCACGAAAACCTCACTGGCTATGAGCAACAGTTTCTCTGAGGATTCAGAAGACACGTAAGGTTCCTATATTGTCACAGAGTTGTAGTAAAGAATATCTATGATTCTAAACAGCTTAGTTTTCCTTCAAAATACGGTGAGAGAATCCATTTCCCTTTCACAAATAGCCGCTGGATAATATGCTCAGTGCTCTGTGTTATCTGGCTTCCCAACGGAGAGATGGAGAAAATGATCCTGGTGCAATTTCCTGGGGAGGGAGAGTTGATTAGCATTTGTTTCCCTGAATAGCAACGTAAACCCTCAGTGATCAAGTGCAGCCCTGCTGGCAGGAGGGGAGTGATTGCCCTTACACAACATCCTCATCTATTCCAGAGCCCTTGTCAGCCTGGTTTCCCAAAGTGGTAACATTGATTCAACAAGTTGGCTGGGTCTGACCCAGAGAAAGCAAACCAGAGGCAAAGTCATTTACTATACATTTGTAAATATCTACCCCAACTCTGTCCCTGATCCAGATGGGTCAATTTAGGGAAAAGTTAGAACTGAGTTCCTCATCCCACATGTGCCCATACTCATTGTAGGGATGGCCCCAAATGCATCAACTGAATCTGTGGCTCGCATAGACCTAGCAGGGGGCACTCCTCAAAGTCCGAGACTTTTTCCTTGATGATGATGATGATGCCGCAAGATGGACATAGAGTCTCATGGTTTCATGGGTACATGACAATAAAAGGAAATCCACCTGTATTTATGGCTCTAACTTCTTCAATATTAAAAGAACCAGAGCTAGTGTGAGTGGCTTAAGAAGTGTGTGTGTGCATGTGTGTGTATGTGCGTGTGTATCCATGTGCACATTGGGGTAATATAGGGAAGTGCACCTTGGGGTAACCTGGGGAATTGGGTCCCGAGAGCATCAAGAAAAGGGATAGTGGGAACATGAGAACATGTTTGGTCTAAGGATGGCCCAGGTTTCGGGTTTCTGGGAAGATTATCAGATATATTTTCAAAGCTGTCCTCAAGTTCAATGAAAACATTTATCCTTGTCACTAATGGCAACTGAGTTGACCAAGTTTGTGAGCTATGCTCTTTTTTTGGATGATAAATGTTCTGCATTTTGCTCATTATTTTCAAAAAAAAAAAAAAAAGAATCAATGCAATTACTTTCTTTGTGGACGTATGGGCATCCAACTGACAAAAGGTTTCCAGATCTGACCGTCAAGAGCTAGGTCTGAAATAAATACCTTGTGGGTCTCTCTGGGGTTGGGAATAAAACTCTATTTTTTTCTTTTTATATTTCATTTATTTTTTTCTGCAGAGAAGAGTTTGAAAAATGGAAGGCAATCTGGCTGTTGGTCTAAAGATTAATAAGCCATCTGTTGAGCTAATGGCATTGATTATTGAATAGATTTGTGTGTGTGCATGAGGAAGAATGGCCCTGAGCGAACATCTGTTGCCAATCCTCCTCTTTTTGCTTGAAGAAGATTGTCACTGAGCTAGCATCTGTGCCAATCTTCCTCTATTTTATGTGGGATGCTGCCGCAGTGTGGCTTGAGGAGCAGTGCTCTGTCCCTGCCCAGGATCCGAACCTGCAAAGCCTGGGCTGCCAAACCAGAGTGTGCGAACTTAACCACTACACCACTAGGCTAGCCTCCAATTATTGAATAGATTTTAAAATAAAATAGCCTATAGAGAGTAGAATGGGGCTAATTTACACAAATCCAGCTTCCTTAGGAATGTCCACATTTCTTCTGGAAGAAAGATGTATGAAAGACGCTGATCTGCTCTCAAAGTCTTTCATCCTCACAGAGAGAGTCTTGCCAATTCCCTGGCTCTCCAAGGAGTGAGCTGCAGTGACGAGAGGAGAAAGTGCAGTGAGAAGCGAAGAAGCATAACTTGGGAAAGTGCTACCAACAAGACTAACTTAAACTGACATTTTCAGCACTTTATCATTGACAAGACCTTCTATCTTCACATTGAAACATGAACCAGGCAATCTCTGTGTATGTCACAGATAATATCAAATAAAAGAAATTTGTGTCAAATAATTTCTCCTTTCGCTAACAACAGTTACCATTTACTTGGTATAACACGAGGCTCTGTTCCTACCTTCCCTAGTTCTCACCACAGCCTTGCCAAGGAGACGATATCATTGTTCCCATTTTACTGACAAAGTCACTAAGACCCAGAAAGTATTCTGCTCATGATCACACAGCCCATGCGCAATAGTGAAGCCCGGTCAAGCTATCTGCGAAGTCCTTTGTTCCACTTAATCCATGCTGCCTGGTTATGCATCATCCATTAGTTTTAGGAAGTCTCATCTTCAGGCCTATGATACTAAATGGAGAAGGATGGGGCAAGACGTTTTTCATAATTTTCACAAGACACAAGTGAGGTTCAGAAGAACAAAGCAGGCTTTAGCTCACTCAGACAGTTAGGAGAGCCTGCTATTTGGGGACCACAATTGTTCATTCTCTTTTTACACCCGTCCCTCTGTGCCCAGCCCTGAAATCCCACGTGTACATGAAGTAAATCAGGCTCTCGGACAGGGCAGATGTGTCTATAGCTCTCAATCATGGAAATGATGACCCTGACTTCCACGGCTGCTCCCGGGATGGTGAGGGTGGTGTCCAATGCATTGCGTCGTGGCAGCCACATCTGCCCTCACTCCTACCATTCCGTGTACACCATCCAAAGTCCAACTGGAACCTCCTGCATGCATTTACCTGAGGGTTTTCTCCGGCTATGACAGCACACTTTGGCACTTACATAGATGGTTGAGGATGCCAGGGAGTTGCTACCCTCCAGGAGCAGTCCTCAACTATGACTACTGGGGACTTGATGTATAAGCACCCAGCTCCCTCGCTCTTGGAAGCATGTGTCCCACTCAGTGTTGCAAGGTACAGGCTTGGTGGGGCATGATTTTTGCCGTCATTCCCCCCTTGTCTCATTTCTCCACTACTCTCTCAGCGTTTTCTTCACCTCCCAAATAACCTCTGCACTCAAGTCCTTGTCTCAGTGTCTGCTTATTGGAGGAACTCAAGCTAAGATTTCTGAGTATACCCCACACCAGTGCTTTCCAGGCCTAGGCAACGACCAGACAGATTGAGACAGCATTTGAACATTATGAATACCTATGTCTTACCCAGACCTATTGAACTGGAACCCCTGGAGGTTGGGCTCAGGCCCCTGCATCGTCTGATGGCTCCTCCCTTCCCTGGAGATCTAGGGTGATCAGTCTGGGTGGTAACAACCAATAGGACATCCTGCACTAGAAGTTTCTTCTTGAACATTGTGGATGGCAGTACTTTGCTACTATAAAAAGTGAAGTGCTTTCCCCTCATGCACAGTGAGGGTCATGTGAACCCATAATAAATTTCCCCTTATTGCCTCACATGCCAGGAAATTAAGAGGAAAAGTAGAAATCAGCACTTCTAATTTGGTAACTACATAACGTCTCATAGTCCATCTAGGTGCATTTTAATTTCCTCTACTTTTGACTTACTGTTACTTGTAAGTCATCAGTTATTCTGATTGTTTTTAATTTATTATTTGCATATTTCTATTTTATTTTAAGTGTCTCTTCAAGACCCTGCGAAACCCTTTATGTAATAAAACAGGGAAGACATTTATGTTTATTTCCTATCTTTTACATTTCCATCCAATTTATAGATTGTTCCAGACTGGTTTCATATTCTATATTGCTCAAGTTCTGATTTCTTATAATTTGTTTCCCTTTGCTTTCACGTTCCAAAAATGTTTGATATCCAATCATCCTTTGCTGTGAAACTATGCCTGAATCACTAAGATTCTGGATCAAACACAAGTTCAAGCCCTATTCCCACAGCCTCCAGTGGCTTTTGCTCATATGGTTCCCCCATCTGCATTGGAAGGAAGGGAGGTAGAGGGAATGAGAGAGCCATTTTCCAAATGAGAGAACTGAGACCCAGAGATGCTGAGTGACCTGCCCAAGGTGTCTTCAGGTAACAAATGAGAAGCCCAGGATATTCAGGAAGGTCTTTTGACACCAAAGCTCATGCTCTGTTCACTTTTCATTTATGAGAATCCCTAGGTAATTGCAAGGAGAAGAGTAACGATCTATTCAAGAGAACACTTGGATTTGGGGCGTGAAAAAGGCCCAAATTCATCTCAAAGTTGGCAGATTATATCGTCATTGTTGTTGACATTATAAGACAGCAAGCAGTGTTTTAGGTGCTTTATTGTTTTGTTTTCTCCATTTACACTTTCCAACTGATGCCGTAAGTTATTAGCTGAATTGTGTCCTCCTCAAAAATTACGTGTCGAGATTCTAGTCCCCAGTATCTCAGAATGTGACTATTTGGGGAGACAGGGTCTTTAAAGAGATAATTAAGTTAAAATGAGGCCTTTAGGATGGGCCCTAATCTGAAGAAGAGCTTAGGACACAAAGAGACACAAGGGATGTGTGTGCACAGAGGAAGGACCATGTGAGGACACAGAGAGAGGGCGGTCATTGCAAGCCAAGGAGAGAGGCCTCAGGAGAAACCAAACCTGCCGGCACCTTGTGGTTGGTTCCCTAGAACTGTGAGAAAATAAGTTTCTGGTGTTTAAGCCATCCAGTCTGTGCTATTTTGTTATGGCAGCCCTAACAAACTAATATATCATATTAACCCTTGATCTCCAGGGAGCATTTTGGAAGGTTTTTTGGGGAGGTGATATGAGAAAAATTCAGGAAATGCTATTAATCAATTAATGCCATCACATTTTTGAGTACTATGGCTCTGTCTGTGTTGCCCTTAGTTTTCACGGACAATTTTGCTTTTGAAATGGATCCACCTCTGCCCCCTGGAAATGCCCCCGTGCTGGGTGAGAAGTAAGTATAATAACTCTGAGAAATGAGGGCTTTCGTGTAGATATATGAGAGCAAAAGAGACAAAATGAATAAATGATCCGATTGTGCTGGCTTCATTTTCATATAACTAGGACTATTTTAAAGGGAAAAATGGCCAGAGGTAACAAAACATCTCAGCTGGAAGAATGATGTAATCATCTGTGTGCCCCATATTTAATTACATCCAAATTTGTACCCCACTTCCTCTCCCAGCTTCATTAAGAATTTTCCTCAGAGCTAAAAATTCCTGCTACCTCATCAAAGTAGTTGTCCTTAAGATGAGGGCCTTTCAAATGGAAAGGATTTTATCAATTTTTTCCCAGCGATTTTCACAGTAGATGGGCTCAGTTTACAACTCCAATGATCACTTCTCTGATTAGGGGCTCCAGAAACTCTGACCAGGATTGTAAATGATGGCTTCTGCCTCTCCCCTCTCAAAGAGCAATAAAAACACTGTAATTAGAATTGGCTTACCATTTGGTCGATGATGCACACAGCTGGCTTCCTCAGCGAGCAGGGACTAGGGTTCAGCTAGTAAGAGACTCAAAAGACTTCTACAGGCAAGAAACTTAGAAGCCAGAGACAGTGGGAAGCCTATTAGAAAACAGTTCGCTGAGCCACAGATTCAGCTGCTGTGAGAGCCTAAAGCGCAGACAGGCCCAATTATCCCAGTGTTTTAATTTGCCTTGTAGTGTAGTAAAAAAGAGCACAGGGCTTGTTTTATTTTGCTTGCAAAATGAAAATAACTTCAACGTTTAAAAATCTGAGAATTCAGAATCATGCAGAAAATAAGAGTAATAGTAAAGAACACAAAGAAGAAGGTATAAATTATTCCACTGCTTACACTCAGAGATAACAACCCTTAATGCTTTGAACTTTCTTCTGGACTTCTCTCTCTGTACATATACATACATATATATATATATATATATATACATATATATATACACACATATATATATGCAATTTTATATAAAAGGGATTTATTATGCACATTGTTCAGATACATTTAATGGCTCCCTCATTCCCCCTCAATAACACCCGAGGGAGACCCTTTCATGCTTACACGGCCCTTCCTGATCAACCCTGTCCAGTTTTCCAGAATAAACTCTTCTCTCTATCCCCAAGACCCACTAGGTTCCTGCCTCTCCCATCTTGAATCCCTGGAAACTACTCCTCCCCCACCCCCCACTTCTCCTGTGATCCTTTGAAGAGTTCCAAGCTGGGATGAGAGCAGGATCAACTTTCACTTCGGAAATCTAACAGGTGGCAGCAGTGAGAATGAATTATCCGGGGGGGGGGGGAGGGGATGATTGGAGATGAGCAGCTCAGGCATTCGTTGCACTAAATTCAGGTGAAGAAAGCTAGTGGCCTGAGCAGGGATTGTGGCAGTGGAGACAGAAAGTAGGTGGATTGAAGAGATGTTTGCGAGATGCAATCAGCGTGTGGTAGATGCTGCTATCATTGTCATCATCATCGTCGTTACTATTGTGGTTATGTTCTGTCTCTCAAGTTTAATAATTATGCATACAAATAATGGAATCAATGAAAATACATGGAACCAATGAGGCTTAAAACCAGCCTAAATATTCTAGCCAGGCAGCATGGTTTCACTGTCAAGTTCAATCTGATGCAGCCAAAAATAGGTTTGATTTTAAACTGCATCACAGATTAAATGGGCTTAAATCTTTTCTTCTGGTTGTCAGAAAAGGATAAAGTTCATTTTATTTGAAGACCTCTTTTAATGAAGGTTTTAAATAAAATATTAAACCCGCTTGTCGCCCTGAAGGGAAATGATTGAGCTCATGTTAATGCAGTTTATTAAATTTCTTGTCTAAACCTTGACCTGAAAGTTGTAATCAGCTGGAATCTCTGTCCTTCTAGTTCCTCCCAAGTCTTCACACACTCGGGGACCTGTTTCTTGGGAGGCTTGGGCAACCTCTGTGCTTTCATTCAGGAAATTAGCAGGTGAGATGCTTGCATCTTGAGCTCACAAAAGGAAGTCTTCTTTAAGAGTGGGTAGAAACAACTGGAATATTTTTCTCCCATGCCACTCAAGTGTCATCTCATGGAGTCTAAAATAATCAAAAATGTTGTTTTATAACGGATTAATGTCTATTTGTCAAAAAATAAGATGAAGTGCATTGTTTTTAAGACTCAGCATAAAAAAATCTTCCCTGGGACCCTTCTGTGTTGCGGAAATATAACATCTGCCATAAAACAGTAAAAATAATCATTTTCAGCTGATGACGTTTACTAAGCAATTACTATGTGCCAGGTATCATGCTAAGCACTTTTCTTGCCTTCCTTGGTTACTCTTCAGAAGAACCTTCTGAAGTATATACTGTTATGATTCACATTTTACAGACGAGGGCACTGAAGCACAGGGAGGATAATTAACTCACCCGAGGCCACACCTTCTCTAAGGTACAGCAGGGATTTCCTTCAGAACAGCAGTCCGACTCCAGAGGCCCCATCACCAAGTTGCAGCTTCACCATGCCGCTCCACGCCAGGAGAACACAGGTTGAACACATTTTTCAACATCGTGATAACTAACACTTGGGGTAATTCACTTAAGCTGGAGAACATTATGCATTATTATTATTCTCATTCTATAAGAATCTATACCCAAAATGTTTAGTGACTCATAAGGGTCCCTGAGTTATTAAGGCAGAACAGGAACCATAACCTCAGTCTTCTGGTACCCGGAGTGCTATGCCACATCTCCTTGTGTCTATATCACATATCCCATTCCAAGTCTGGCTGCCACTCCTGAAGTTTCTACCGCCTGTCACGGGGAGGCGTAGCTGGGCCTTTTGCAAAGTAAAGAACATTGGACATTATCAAAGTTAATCATTTGCGTGTTGTAACCAAGCTGCATGATTTAATAACTCTTGTTCATCATAAGTAATAGATTATACAATTTAATAACTACATGGGTGTTTGATTTTCACCTATATTACATACACTGCCACTACTAAGACTCTACAACCATTTTAAGACTCGACTGCTATAGTCAAGGTAAAAGGTCTTACTTAAGACAATAAATTATAATGCATAACAGTATGGGTACATGCCAAATCCCAATTCACGAAGGCTCCACTTGCTCTTCTTGATGACAGATTGGGTGCTTCAGCTATAACACATACTCTTCTTGGGGAGAGTATGTAGTAAATTTAGTTTGCAACTTTTCCTAAACAAGAGAGAGAGCTCCAAAACACAACTTTGTGATTCATCTGAAAAAAATCAAAAATAAGAAAAACAGCAGCTTTGGGAACGAAGTAATCCATGCATGATTTTAGTCTTCTTTTTCCTAGAGTTTTAGCCCTGCCTAAATTAAATGACATTTTGAAGTGGCTTTTCATATATATAGTATATGAATCAGAAGGCACAATGCAAAAAGCCAATAGGAGGGAAATAATTACACCTACAGTAAATTGGATCATGCTCCCGTCACGTCTTATCCAGTGTCATGTGACTTGCAGTTCCTTTTCCTGGGAAAGCAAAAGTAACAGTGTGCCAGTCTAGAGTCTAGGCCTTAAGAAGCATCAACTGCTTCCACTCGCCCTCCTGTGCTCCTGCTATTCGTCATGAGAGAAACATACCTAGGTAGTCACCTATCTAAGGAGAATGAGAGATCCGTGGAACAGACTTCCTGAACTTCCTGAAATAAATCGTCTGGTAGCTTGAAGCAGAGTCACGCCTGCTGACCTTCAGGACTGTAGGAAAGAACAATAAATGTTCTCTCCTGTGTCAGTCTGTTCAGGCTATTATGACAAAAATACCACAGACTGGTGGGCTTAAACAACAACCATGCACTTCTCACAGTTCTGGAGTCTGGGAAGTCCAAGATCAAGGCTCCGGCAGATTAGGTGTCTGGGGAGAGCCCACTTCCTGGGTCATACATAGTCATCTGCACATAGATTGTCCTCACATGGCAGAGAGCAGAGAGGAGCAAGCTTTCTCAGGATTCCTGTAACAGCACTAATCCCATTCATGAGGGTTTTGCCCTCGTGATCTCATCTAATCCTGAAAACTTCGTAAAACTCAAGGGACACATAATCCATGGGGAATGGAATATGTGGAGGTTTTTCAAGATAATTAACACATTACTTGAAGAGCAAGGTACTCACTGTTTTCACGGTGCTTCCATCAGTGCAGCAGTGGCTCGTTGAGAAGATATTAAGTGGCAGAGACATCAAGAATTTCCACTTCACTTTCTCAGTCACCTCTTGGTGTCAAAACGCGTTGTTAATCAGAAGTGTGGACTGGTATGATTTGCAAAGAATCCCTCACAATCTGTTTCACTGCATACATCATAGCTACAGAGTGACATACAGCCAATATTGAGTCCTGGATTTTCCATTTACTGGGAAGTCGACAGGGCTGATTTAAATTTTATGAAATCCAGTTTCTTTGACTGTCAAGTGAGAAATAATAGTAACTTATCTACTGGGTTACAAGGAAGGTAAAATGAGATATTGCGTGTCAAGTCCATAGTACAATATTAGATACAAGACGTAAGATTAGTGTTCAATATCATGTACTGCTTTGAAATCCTGTGAAATTGGGAAGGATATGACTGGCCTAACTGCTAATTCCCCTCCCACCACGCTGCTCCCATGGATAAGATCCCCTAGCCAAACAACCCTGTTTATCATGGGGACCAGGCACAGTCCTCGGTTATCCCTGGCTAGTGGGCTTCAGTTTCCTCCAAACCCACAGGATTATTCAAACAAGCCAATTACTTCCTGCCTTATGAATCAGGGGGCACATCAACTTCTTGGTCCTACAAAGCCCCAGTTGTTCACTCTGTCTCTAAATGCCACCCCTGTATAACCATGCATGGCGTGCAGTGTTCTCCTCCCCTGGACTGTGAGTATATGCGACTAATAAAAGCTGTCAATTTTATTTGTCCAGTGTTGGATGGCTTGCATTTGGCGATCTCTATAAGGCAGGAATCTCTCTCTTAGCAACGTAGTAAGAAGAGATGATCAAAATAAATACGTAGCAGTGCAAATAATGGTAAATGATGTCATAATTTTCAAGAAAAATAAACCCTCATATTGCTCTCCAGCCTCTTAGAAATGCCTTTAAGCTTTTCCGCAAACAGAGAGGTGGTCATCCTCTGTCTTTTGTTACCCAGAAACTGACATTTAGATACTGGGAGAGGAGTGAGGACTACAACTGGGGAGAAACCAAGAGGCCTTTGGCCTCTATGATTCATCTTCTATGTGACCCATAATGTAAAGGAAACAGGAATAAAAATCCAGGTCCCATAGTCATCATAATTCTCTCAATATCTCTAGGGTGTCTCTCCCTGCTGTGAGCCGCTGGGACCACCTCAGGGATGTGTCAGAGTTGTTGGCTGTGTCTCAGTATCCTGGGAGCTTCCTGGCCTGGGAGCACGGACGTAGACCCCCAGGTGGATGAGGAAAAACTTGAGTGCCAAGAGGACTTCCGGGAGTTCTTAGGAGGCTAGAGGTGGCGATAGCACATCCTTGTTTGGTGGCTGCTGCTACTGCCTAAGACACACCTCTTCCTGAAGCTTTAATCATTACACTGAATAAGACGTAGTGACTGTATTGGTCACTGCTGCCTTCACAGCACTTAGTGTGATGCCTCACATTTAAGGGGCTCTCGACAAACAGGTGTTGAATGAATTATTGATTAAATGAATGCAAAAGTGAAATGAATTTCCTAGGTACCTAGCATTATAAGAGTGTAAAATTTAAAAACATGGCCTTTAAACTTAAGGAGACAAAACCCAGAAACACATGGAGCAAGGAGGAACTCAGTGTGGGAAGGAAGAGTTGGTGGTGCCTCCTTGAAGAAGGAGGGAAATTAAGCTATGTCTGAAAAGATCTGAAAAGAGAATGAGAAGAAAGCAAGAATTCAGCTAGGGGTGGAACAGGTTGAACAAACGCCTGTGCTTTCCCATTGGAGAATACCCTATATCTGTCTAGGCCCTTATTTCCAGAAAAAGGAGGCAAAAATGTAGATGGATAGACACATGTTGCCCTGCAGGAAATGTTTGTGAGTCTTTAAAAGAAATTGTCTTCTGTGCGTCATTCTCAAAGTATGCAAATTAAGTCAAAGGACTTCTTATGAAAAGAGACAGCAATTTTGTCCCATTTAGCTTTCTTTTGAATAGCAACATTATCAATTCTGAATGTTCTCATCTGTGAAATTTAACGTACTCAGTGTGATGCTAAAATATCGTTGATACAATGTAATGAATTCCTACCTCGGGATAAACTCTTGAAAAGTGTCAGTTTTCCTTTGATGCTCTTTTTCATTATGTGTAGAATCAAAAGGGAGCCATGGTGTAACGAAGACTTGACAAAGCGATGTGGAGGTGACAAATATCTGAGGCACAGAAGTTGAAATGTGACAGAAAATACCATCGCTAAAGGCAAATAATGGTACCTTTCCAACTTTCAAAAAAAAATCTCATTATAGAAATAGGAAAGCAAGAGTCATGCTTTTAGGAAAAGATTCAAAGCCAAGTTCTTTCTCTCCTACTCTGGGGGTGTGGTTCTGTGTCAAAATATTAGAATTAGAATTTGAAATATAGTCTTAAAAGCCTAGATTAATGGACAAAATCACATTAGCAACCTAAGAAGAGTTGCTAATCTTCAGAATAGAATAAATTGTTACATCTTGAGAAATTATTCCAACTCCATTGTAGATAAGAAAGAAACAAGCCATTTACTGATATTTTTAAAATGTTGTATGGCTAATGCAAATAGCCTCTGAGTATTGATTTTTAACCCCTCCCCCCCCACACACACAAGCACACACAAGCACACACAGACAAAGACACACATACTGCTCCTTAGTTATTATTTTGGAATAGAGATTTTGTTTTCAGACCAAGCTGACAATGTTATCTGTTTATGTCTGATGAATTTGTCTCCATATCTCACAATTTCCAAATAATCTGAAGCTTATAATTCCTTCCTTTAGCCAGAAACTTGAGATGACTGACATTGTGTGCTGCAGACTGAGCCTTTTTCAGAGATTAAGGATTTGTGATTTGGGTTTAGAGAGTTTCATTGTCATGGTAATGTAAGATGCTTTTAAAATAACTCAGGGAAAGTGGTGAATGCGTTCTTAGTCATTATAAGGCCGCGCTATTATTTCGCAAGACAGAAAGTCAAAGTTAAATTAATATGAGGAATAGTTTTTTTCAAGTTGTCCAGACTTGAGAATCCAGGAAGGAAATTACACTTTGCAGTAGTGTGATGTGCTTGAATGCAGATATTCCTGGAGAGAACCATCCATTCCTTGGAATAGTACATCCTTCTCATTCATGGCCTCCCCTTTTCCGTATTTCCCCACCCTGAGTGGATAGGAGCCCTCTCACTGTGCAGCCTCGGGCACCAAGACTAGAGCAATAGCAACTAGGTGGAGGATAAAAAGCATTGCCAACCAACGCCTGTGATTGTAAAGTTTACAGGACATGATAAGAGACAGATGGAAACTAAGATTTGATTACGTTTTTGGTAAATCTTGTGGTTCCTCAAAGAAAAAATGAACAGTGGAGACACTTGAAAAAAAAAGGTGTTAAAGGGGAAAAAGTTTAAGAAGTTGGAAGAAAAAACAAACAAGTAACAAGGAGGTCCAGAGTTGGTACCCTCTTTCGGAGGCTTCCAGGGTATCACCTGTTTCACATGCATTACCTATATGTGGGTGTAGGACAGGTCACCATATTTCCTTTACCCTATCTCAGCTCTCTGCTCCTTCGGGGTAATCCTCCAAACCTCTTTAGTTAAGGACTTTTTAAGCTCTCTTTGGGATCCACTGAGTAAAGAAAGTATTTCCTTCCTTCCTGGTCACTGGTGGGTAGAAGTAGTGTCCTCAACACAAACCACTGGGCAGGGAGGACCTTCTATCTGAGATCAGCTACCCAGTGGGGGACACAGGAAGATGATTCCCTCCAACCTGCCAACTTCTCCTCCTACACATCACGACTCGAGAGCCAATCTGTGAGCAGGGGGAAGAGGTTCCTTCTTTGATTAATATAGTATTTCTGTTTCGTTTTTCAGTTATAGAACTGATTGTGTCAATATAAAAAAATAAATAGAGGAAATCAATTTGGGCCTGATATATTTGGATGTCCAACAAGTCAAATAGCCAGTGGAAAACCTTGCCCAAGGAGCCAATGCCTTGTGTCAGGCCCATGAGCTGAGGGCCCATGTTGTTGCACCAGCCATGAGTCTGAGGCCCAAACAATGGGTGCTCCACTTTCTCTAAATAGAGCCAAAGTCTCGGTAGCAGTTTCTTCCTTCCAGTCTGCCATGTTGGCCCCTGTGGAAATTTAGCAGGGAACAGAGATGGGTATAAGCAGAGAACAGAGGAGTGGCCAGGGCACAACAATGTGGGCTCTGTAGAATCTAGTCCAGTGACTCCTAATCTTGGCTGCACTTTACAATCACTTGGGGAACTTTAAAAGTCCTGCTGTTCATGCCACATCCCAGACCAATTGACTTAGCATCTTGATGGGTGGGGCCTAGGCATCAGTGTTTTCTAAGCTTCCCAGGTGAATCCAATGTGCAGCCAAGATTGTGAATCATGGCATTGGTGCATTTTCATGTTGGAAGCTTCCAGGAAGCACAGAGTCAATTCTTCAGCAGCTGGAGAGTTTGGGGAAGGCCCTGTGGTAACATGCAGATCTACAGGAAAGATGCTATTGATGATGATTCTTAAACTTAGCTGCATATCAGAATCACCTGAGGGAGATTTTTTTTTAAAAATCCCTCTGCCCAGGTCACAGACAAGACCAATTAAATCAGAATTTTATAGCGGTGGAACACAAGCATCAGTGTTTTTCCAAGCGTCTTGGGTGATCCGAGTCCCATTTCTATTGCTCAAGTACTGCTCACTGTCTAATATGCAGAGAAATCACTTGTGGATGCTGATACGATGCAGACTCGGATTCAGTGAGTCTGGGCTGGGCCCCAGGATTCTGCATCTCTAACCAGCTCCCAGGTGATGTTGATGCTGCTGGCCCAAGGCTGACACTTAGAAGAGCAAGGTTTTAGTCTATTTTCCTCTCAGAAAGCCACCAGGGGGCAGAAACACAAGATAGCAGCTTGGAGAAGCCCCTGTGTTCTTGCCAATGATGAGAGAGAGAAAAAACAAAAACTTATTTTTGTGCAATATATACATTATCAAATCATCATGTTGTATGCTTTTAAACTGTTACAAAGTTAAATGTTATTTCCATGTCAATAAACCTGGGGGAAAAAAACAACTTATGCCCCCTCTCTACATCATATTCTTTCATAACCAAATCTAAATCCCCTGCTCACGAGAGATAAAATATGCTCACAATGTTGTGATGTGTGGGTCTTTGTAACATTTCTGCATTAGGTGCTGCTTTTGCTAGTTATACCGTGGCCAACAGAGCAACCTCCTTTCTTTACATGACCATCCAGACTCTGAGAAGTGAGTCTGGAAGTCATCTTTAAGAAGGTGTTTGTAGATGCACAATGGAAATATAAGGGGAGGGCAGGGGTCTCAAGAGTGGAGATGTGGCTAATAAAACAGATAGTAAAAGGCAAGCCATGGCTCTCTAGCTGTCAAGATGCCCCAGGAACACACTCCAGCATATCCAATGCCATGTCATGCTTCCTTCAATGAAATAATGTGACGAGGGACACTGCAAAGTGGTTAGTCCACAATTGTCCAGCCAATGAAAAGGGTTAGAGGATTTGGACCAAAAAGACACACAGTACGTTAGATCAAACTAAAATGATAAACTCTAATATAACAAGTGGAATATACCATATCTTAGATCCAAGAAATCAGGTGGACAAGTTTAGATTGGGGAGATCTGATATAATAGGAGTAATAAACATGAAAGATGTACATATTTTAGAAGGATGCAGATGCAAATTAACTCAATAGGATAATAGTGCTGCCATTTATTCATTCAATTATTCAAAAAAATCTAGGTAAAGTCCAGTGCCCAGACTCTTTGCATACAGAAAATCAGACAAGATCTCTTGCCTTGATAAATTTATAATCTAGTGGTGAGGAAGTTGTAACTAATGTAACAGCTACAGAATGAAGTACAGAGTCTTGAACTTTCCAAGCCCTGTTTGTCTATCTCTTCTTTACTAGTTGGTTTTCATCTGAGGCATGTTCGTCTCTGGGGCAAATGTCTTAAGAGGAATATTGATGAAACACATATCTTTAGGAGATTGCAAGTCTACAAATACAATTAAGTTTAAAAAACAGAGGAAACCAGAGGAAGCTTTGCTATGATGTTCAAAGATGGGAAGAGTGATTATTCAGAAGTGAACTGGAGCTTATTTTGTAAAGCTCTGGCAAGTTGGCTCAGTGCCTGTGGGTGTCACTTACTCAGAGGCAGGTCTGGCTCAGAAAAAGGCAGTCCCAAAGGGTAATGCACTGCTCAGAAAACACCGCACACGTACTGTGTTCACTATGCCTAGTGAGTGCCCCACCCCTCAGGGGCCTTCAAACAGGCACTAGGTGACACTTTGTGTTGGAGGGCATAGGGAGGCTCATGGCTGTGGGTAGGAGCACAGGATGATGCTTAGGAGAACTTCCAAATCTCAAAACTTGTAACTGTATTATAGGCCACGTGGTCATTGTCTTGTCTCTGAAGAAAAGAGTAATTTTAAGATGCCCCCAAATTTCCCAGACCCTCTTTTGGTTATAAACCCACACATCTAAAAGGAGGCAGGGTCTGAATGTGCTCAAGGTCCCAACTAGAGACTGGGGTACAGTTGACAGGAGTCACCAAGAGGCTTAAAGGCAAAATGTCAGGGGACAGAGCAACTGACGGGAGGAGACTGTAATCAGGACTGAGGAAGAAAAATAAGATTGAAGCAAAAAGTAGGGGTCAAAAAATAAAACACAAGAGGCAAAATAAAGCCTTGGAAAGATGATCAGTCTCCCTCGAGTCTGGAGCGTAAAAGATGAGGGTATGTGGAAGACGGATTTGGGTAAATGACTTTGGATCAGACTGTGTAAAATCCTAGGGTTTCACAGGCATCTTTACATGCTGTCAGCTGTGTGATTAAAGATACCTGATGGTTCTGGAAAGTCAGACACATCGCCTTAGCCAGATCATGAGACTACCAGGTGGGCCTCATGTCCAAGAAAGGGTGACTAAGGTGTACTGGTTTTCCTGCTTTCCCTCCAGCTAAATGGTGAGGGCAATAGATTATGTCCAGCTACAGCAATTCCCTCCTTTGGTTAATCACAGGCCTGATGAATCTCAACCAGATAACTAGGGCTGAAATCCCCCCTCCTAGCTTGCTCCAGCCTGGAAAATAGGTGGTACTGACCTGGGTGAGTAGGGAGAATCAAGTTTTCTCGTATTTCTAAAACACCTTGATTTATAAATAGCAACTCTGCTAACCCACAAAGGAAAGGATTTTAACCTTTGGCATCCTTTCTGTCATTTTCATACTTCACTCATTCTGTACAAGTGAAACTCAGGTTCAGTTCCCTAAAGAAATCCTATTCCATTTTACCTCGCATTATTAATACATATGGGTCTCTAGTGATGCTGAGAACCATTTCTAAAAAGTTACTTTCCTTGAAATTATTACAAAACAATTCTGGACGGAGTCCCATTCTCACTAGAATTAATAATGAGCCCCTCGCCCTGCCCACCAGCCATTTTTTATTCTTAGGGAGCTCAATTTTGAGTCCAAGTCATTGAATTCTTCTCCTTAAATCATCAGTCAACAAATTTTACTTGAGCATTCTAGGATTTGGGTTTTAACATTAAGTTTAATAAGAAAAAATCAGAATAAAAGAAGAAACCATTTCTTGGCTCAGCAAGTTGATCTGGATAATCTGCCTGCAAATCCTCCTGTTCAGGGCAGGTTTGCAAAGCTTCAATCAACACAAAGGGAACCTTTCACAAAAGCCTCTCTCTGCCACATAATGTTCTGCTGCCTTATTCTGAAAAAGCATGCCTTTCTGGCAAGAGGCCTAACACACTACATAATTTAAAGTCTTTTTATCCTGTTTAAAATTTTGCCACATTAAAAAATTAAGATGAAAAATAATGTGTCACAATAATGACATGTACACACAATTTGAAAAATTATCTTATCCCTGTAATTGCGTATTTTATCCTATTACTTCTCTTCTTTGTGCTTATCGTTGTTTTTCCATTGTCAGTTCTCATTCTTGGCTCTGTCTTTCATCAGCCCTCTCTTCCTTTTCCCCTTTTGCTTTCCAGGGAAGAGCTACCCTAACATATATTCCATATGAAATTTCTAGAGAAATATACGTTTTCCTGAATTTTCAGAGACAGCTTCTTTTCATGCGATCATCTCTCCTTCACAGTGGAATGTGGCATTTGGGTTATAGGACGCTTCAAGACTTCTCAGCTTCCTTGGATCTGGAGATGGAGGGGAAGAATGGAAACTGGTGACTGGCAGGAAGTTTTCTATTTTTATCTGTGAAGCTTCTAGTCGACAGCTCTGCTTGTAGATGATTTTTATCACTTTAAAAGTTTAAGGAGGACAAAGATTGATCCGTTTCCTTTCTAAAGAAAAAAAACTACAACGAATGTGATAATCTTGTAAAAATAATGCCTTCTCAAGGACGAACTGTTTTCATCTGAGAGGTTTTGGGGATTCTGCAGCATTTTTCTGGGAGAATAACCAGGTGTCCAAAGGATAGATATTGTTATAACTCAACAGGAGGTCATCTACCAGGAAAAATAAGTGGTCAGATTGAGGAAGACCCATCACTATGGAATTTGGCACTTGTGTTCAACTTAGCCAAGAGCTATAACTCAATTCAGGGTCAAGGTACAGCCAATCTCCCTTTTATGCAGAACCATCTAGGAAAGAATTATTCTGGTCAATTAAGTATGCTTACTGGGTTACACTACATGCTATACATTAATTCTAAACCAGCCCTTAACACATTGTTTTGTAAGCATCACTCTATGCTTTTTCTCTCCCCTTCAAATAGCTATTTACTACTTGAAGTCAAAGACTATGTTATATTTATCTTTGTGGCCATATACCCAGTGTGTAAGCAACACTGGCATGAATTAGGCTTTTTTTTAATGTGGCGATCAGTAAAAAATGCAACTCAAATTGGTGTAAATAGTAAAGGAAACCTGAACAATCTAGAGATAGGCCTAGCTGCAGGTGAAGCTTGATCCAGAATCAAGGAAGATGTCTTCAAGTGCCTAGTTTCTTTCTCTCTCTTCACTCTGCTTTTCAGGGTTCAGCTTCAGTTCAAGCTCTGGTATAAAATGAGTGCAGCACTTCTGTACCTACTACCCTAACCTATAGTATTCTGAAAAAGAGAGAATATCCCTTAGGAAAGAGAAAAAAGCATCTGTATGTAGAAGCTCCAGTAATAGTTTCTTTGACTGTTTTAGTCACTTGCCCATCCCTGAACCAATAAGCATGGACAGTGGAATGGGATATGCTGTTGGGCATAAGCCAAACAGAACCCGAGCCCTAGAGTTTGATATGATCAAATCTATCCAAACAACATGCCCCAGATTATGAAAGGGGAATTCCAAAGGAAAGCTAGGGTAACTAAGGTTGACAAAAGGGGCTTTGGGGAAAACACAAAAAACATCCTCTGCAGTACCTAATAAGTGCTGTTGAACAAACAAATTAAAAATTTTCAAGTTAAGAAACTTTTCATCAGAGTATCAGAAATAACATATACTGCTTACTAAAAATGAACTTGGGAATTATTGAAGTGACATTTAAAAACAATTCAAGTACTCATGGTTGTCAATGTGACCTATTGCACTTTACAGGTATAAAAAAACAATATTTTCTATTTGAGCTCTGTGCTTGCTTGAATTCTAGTAAACATACTGGTTTCAAAAAGCTTACAAACCAAAGAGGAAATAGAAAATATAATAAAAGTGCCCAAGAATGTATGCAACAGCAAATCAAATCCAAATATTTACTGATAGCCTTGGATCCCAAAATATGTAAAAATTATTCAGCAGTCTATAAGCATTTCTTTGCCAGGCCTATGGCCTGTGCTACCAGAGGAGAGATGAACAGTCTTTTAAGTCATGTGGTTGAAAGAGGACTTGAAAAGTTCTCAGTGCTCTGACACAAGTGCCTTCAAATCTGCACCTAATGGTTAAAAACCTTTTAACAGTGGACGAAAGTGTCCAAAGAGGCAAGGCTTACGAGTCAAGCATCTTTTGGAGGAAGACCAGAACACACCTTTCCTCCAAAAGGCAATTCCATAGTCAAATATCTTCCTGACTGATTGAGAGAATCTTTGCAAGAGAGAATAGGTATATTCTGGGCCTGGGGAAGTGATGCTTGTAAAGGACTAAACCCACTGGTTCTGCCACTTTGAGATGTTGTTCCATTGCCTTCCTCTGCATGAATTCCTATTGATGCTATAAGACTGTACTCTTACTCTTATATTCTCAGTGCTAACCTCAGAGCCTGGCTCAAACTAAGCTCTGAATAGATGTTTGTTTAAAAGAATGAATGAATTTTTGTTGAGGGAAGGCTTACTGGGACTCATTCTACTGTGAAGGAATAAAGGAGATACCATTCGTATAAACCCTAACTCCAGCGGCCACCATGGCAGTGACATGAGCCACGGCGTTCTTAGGTCAATCTCAAGACCAACTCTTTGAAGACACCTAAAGTCTGGTTTAACAGGACCCCCAAGACCTTGTAAAATCTATCTCTGACAGGCTACATACACGGCACGTGGTCTCCAATATACAAAGATGGAGTAGTCATCTTCTAACGGCTTTTTAAAATAGAAACTTATTTAAAATTTGAGTTATATAAAGCAACTCGAGGGTTTAAAATACCAAGGAAAACTTCTTTTTTGTACTCAGAATTGTGGGTGAAACGTCAGTACTGAAGGGTTAAAGCTCTCAAACAGCATTGTAGGAAAAAATACAACTGCAAACAAAAACATTAGCAAGATTCTTGGTGGGACTAGCTTCACTATATTGAGGGTCGACATTTATCATACACGGCACGGTGCTTGTAGAAGTGAGGGAGTAAAAAAGACAGTAGAAAAAAATATATGTTATGCTGACCTCACTTTAAAAAGATTTCTTAAATAATGCCTTAGATATCTAATTACAAATTCATATGGTAGGTAAGGGAGGAGGAATAAAGTACTCATTTTTTTGGCTTTATATAATTTATTTATTCTTTGCTTCAGCTTGTATTCATTCATACCTTCTTTCATTTCAAAAATGATTGCAAGGCAGCTTGAAAATAGTTAAACAATACAGAAAGATAATGTTTTATCTGTTTAATAATTTACTTTTGGGGTAAATCATTGCATAGAGATGACTAAGTGAGGTAACTGAGAGACGATTGAAAGTTCAGGCCCAGCACACTGTCAACCAAATCATTTTCTGAAGGCAAATGCAGGGTGTGAGTTTGAGGTGGCACCATATGGTGATGACGGCCCCTTTGGAAGCACATTTACTTGTTAGTCCGTATGCTGTTTATAGTCATGGTTTGCTTTGATGGAACAAAGAAAGCAGATAAAGTAAACAGACGTGATGGTGAGGAACCAAGGTCCAGCTGAGTCTAGGACATATTGCCTCTCTCTGTAATTCTAGCTCCAGTCCATTGCACATTTGGGAAATAATGTGGGGGGTGTAGCACAAGCAAGCCAGGAACCAGAGGACCTGGGTCCTACTTACAGCTACTGCCTAACAATGTGGCTCCAGACAAATCATTTCCTTCTCTGTCAATTAGTTCTCTCAATGAAAATAAGACACTAGAGTGAGATCATTCTTGAGGCTCCTCCCTTAATAGACATCACGGAGACTTTGTTTATAAGTTCTATCTTCTTTCTGTGGTTTACGAAATGGAGTTCAAGTTGACCACCTGGGCTTTATATTCCCTCAATAATCTGACCCCAACTTATAGTCATGTTCTCTCTCCCCATCCACACTCAACACACAATCTATTCTAAAGAAGGCAAGAGATAAGTGCACTCATCCTGAGGCTCATGCACCAGTGGCACCTGTTGGCCTCCCCCTGAGAAGTCCCTAGCAGGAATGATGTCTTTTTTTTCTTCTTTGATTGCCCAGGCTAGCCCAGAGCCTGGCACATTATAAGTGTTCAATAAATACTTGCAAAATGATAGAACACAGTGTATTTCTTCTCCAAGAGTCATTTGTTTATTAAGTGAAGATGTATAAAGGTCAAAGTTGCTGATTTTCAAGTCCTTGTAGCTAGCAAGTGCCTTTCTGAAGGACAGGGGAGTCTACTGGTACACGTCAAGACCTATCTCCTTGGTGGCCATATGCTCTATGTATTCCCCAAATGCTATTGTCATGCTCAGCTTGAGTCCTTTTTTCACGCACTTTCTGGGGCCTGGCGTGTCTTTCTCTCTGTCTCTCATTTTTCCAACCCTGTACCATCCATGAAGACTTCTCAATCTGCATGCCTATATTTGTCTTTCTTCTTCTAAAGTCCTATATCACTTAGCATATCTGGTACCATTCACCTTTTCACCTTTTAAGTATCACTATTGAATATTTCACAGGGAAAAGCACAGGATGTGGGAACAGGAGACTCAAATTCTAGTCTTAAATCAGTACTGACTAGCGCTGAAATTATGAATAAGTCTCTTAACTTCGCTGGACCTAATGAGGGGATTTGATGAATCTGGCCCCCAAATAAGTTTCAACTTTTTTACTTAGTGATTGATAGGGTCCGTCTGGAGTCGGGTTCTATAAAGATTCCTATGACAGTCCTTGGGATCAGTGGGAAAGAATTTAATCAGCCCCTGTTGCTGCGGCCAGGGTAGGAAACACGTCCAAGCACTAGACCAAGAACCAAACTTCAGGAGTGTGTGGGCACGTGCTGTTTTCCTTACGAGGGCCTAACATTATTCCTGCCTCATACTTCTCTGAACAATCTACAGCCCTTAGCTCCGTGTCCTGCACATAGTAGCTACTCTATTAAGTTATTTTGAATGAATAAATGAATACTTAAACTTTGAAAAATTCTGAAAGCAGCCACTTAAATTAAATCAAAACACATTGAAAGAAATATATAGATTTCTTTTTCCAAAGCATATTTTTTCAAGAGTTTATTTTTACTTCACTATCCTAAGGCTTGAAATATGGGATTCTCTGGAAAGAATTCCATATATCCAATGTGATGATGAAAAGCTTTTAAATGCCAAGAGAGGATTATAGTCATATGCTTGATGATTGGGTAACTGAAATATTTCTTTTTTTGTACACAGCAATTTATTTTTATTTTTTTAATAATGGTTTTATTGAGATACAATCACATATCATAAAGTTTACTCATCATGGTAATTCAATGGTAGAATTCAATGGTTCTTAATATATTCAGTGTTGTATATTCATCACCACTATCTAATTCTAGACCCTTTTTATCACTCCCCAAATAAGCCCCATATCCATTAGCAGTTGCCTCTCATTCTCCCCTTCTCACAGCCTCTGGCAACTACTAAAGTACATTCCATCTTTATGAGTTTGCCTGCTTTGGACGCTTCGTATAAATGGAATCATATAATATGTGGTCTTTTGAGTCTGATTTCTTTCACTGGGCGTAATATTTTCAAGGTTCATTCTTTTGTAGCATATATCAGTACATTTCTTTTTATGACTGAATAATATTCCATCGTATGGATATACAACATTTTATTTGTCCATTCATCAGTTGAGGGGCATTTGAGTTGTTTCCACTTTTTAGATATTATGAATAATATTGCCATAAACATGCACGGGTTTTATATAGACATTTATTTTCAGTTCTGTTGAGTATATACATAGGAGGGGAATTGAGCCAAATGGTGAATCTTTAACTTATTGAAGAATTCTCAAAAGTGAGATATTCAGGGATATACAAGTATTATCCATATCTTAATTATATTGTTCCTAAATGATAACGTCTAGCTTGTTCTTCCACTTTTATAATCAAGAAACTTGGTGACATCTTTGATCAATAGCAAGGAAACCGAGGAGGAAACAGGGCTTGAGCTGTGAGTAGAATAAACTAGCATAGATGGGGAAAGACTCACTGTAACTCTGTTCCCCACACACCTTGAGATGATGATGCCAGTTTCCAAAGATCAGTGGGGCAGGAAATGTCAGCAAAGAAAGGAGCTATCTGTGAGACTTCTTCAAGGTAATGAGTCCTGAGTCTAATATGTGCAGCACAGGCAGATACCAATCTTTGGACAATTTGTCAACAGTTCTTCCTCTTTCCCTTTTTCCTCCTCATTTTCTTGGAATTTCTGCTTTTCCTTCTCCAAGTCACAAGCCAAATGATTTTTGCAAAGAATCTGGGAGCAAATTTTTCAGTAAGCATCAAAACCTTTAGAGAAGACTGGCTCTCATATAGACTAAATTTATCACCTGTGGAGTGCTCTGATCCTGTGTCCTTAACCATAATAACACCTACTCCAGCAGGTTGTTTTGAGGAAATGTGGGATAATAACTGAAAAGTAAGATGGTGGCTAGCACATAGAAGTTTCTAAATGAGCATTCAGGTACTTCCCTTTCTCTTCAATATGATATAAATTTGGGTGGTCCAAAGAGTACCGGACTTGTAGTTAGGAGATATGGATTAAGGTTTTAGTTTTCTTTTTCCCAGCTCTATGAACTTGGACAACTCAGTCTAAGCCTAGGTTTCTCTATCTTTAAAATGCAGATAATCATGTCTCCTTTCTCTTGCAACTGCCTGTCTCCCAAGACGCTTAAGAATGTTTGAAGAGGTGCATTGTAAATGTGCATGTGTTCTAAAATATGTATTAATAGGATTTTTTTTCTTCCATTCCCCTGGCAGGTTTCATGCTTGATTCATTTCCTCATTGGCAACGAGAGATCACAGGGAAAACGAACACACGCAGAATCCAACTATATGGGCAGCCATGGGCTGCTGTCATCAGTCATCCTATGACACACAGATTCCACAATATTTGGGGCCCAAACTCTTCTCTTCTCCTGATTTCCGAAACTCAGGACTGAGATAAACACGATGCTGCACTGAAATGAAAGTAGAATCTTCCAGCATGGGGCAGTAGTAAGTCTCTAAATTTCACAGAGATGCCACGGAATCACTGTGGGTCTGGCTGAGATCAAGGATGCCCAAGGCCTGTGTAATTTTTATTACTGAACTTCCATCCTGGAAAAAGCACACAGTACAAGATACTGCACATGTGTAATGAATGCTTTATATTTTAGGGACTTCCCAAAAAGGGAAGCCTAATTCTTGTGGCATATACTATAGATTGCTTGACTCAACACTGATTCTAGCTTGCCTTCCTGAGCTATAGAATCTGTCAAACTAAAAATTACATTTTAAAACTGTCATGAAGGTAGAAATCCACAGTAAACTAAATTGCACCACGCAGGCACAGTCTTACATGTCACAAAGGGGAAGGGAGAAAATTGAAGCTGTCCCCACACTGGGGAGATCCAATTATTGGCTAGCAGGTGTCTGGTTATTCTGAACCCTAGGAAATGTTGTAAGGTCCAGGCCTTGGCACCATATTGCTGAGGGGAAGGTGGTATCAGCAGTGATGTTTCTGGTAGAGAGATCCATTGTATGGTTTGTTCCACTTGACTGCATTGTTCTTCACTAAGTAGCATGTAGGCCTGATTCATTGCATATCTCTTTCTGATTAATAGCTGTAGTGGATTCTGTTGTCAGTGACTAACAATCTCAACCAAGAATACTTCATCATGACATCCTTATGAGAGTGAAAAAGAACTACTGAATTCAGTTTTAACTAAACATTTTGAAAAGGTAAAAAGAGGTGTTATTTTTTTTAAGTTAGTTCTATATAACATCTCTAGTATGAAATTGAGAGACAATTAGAGGATTTTTTCCTATGTTTGTAATCAATTTAGTGCTATCTGTATGCAAGGTTTTATGTAGTCAAAGTTGGTTTTTTTGGTAAAGTCTATTTGCTAAAAAATATTTTCAAACCTTTCTTCTAGATCTGTTTTCCTCAAATTAAGAACAGCAGCTGCCTGCCAAAAGTTAATAAGCATATTTTAATTAGTGTTAGGAAAGCCTACTAATTTGCAAACACAGATATTTTAAAATTATGATTTGTAAAATTAACACTGTGTTAACCATATTTTGCCCTTCTGGGGTCTGTCTGCTGTAGGACTTAGTTTTTCAGGTCCAGGATCTTGAAGCACTACACATAAATCATGGCTTGAGTCTTGGAAGAAATTTGAGAGGCAGAGATACCTGTATTTATTTGAGACAAGAGAGCCAGCCAAAGGTCATTTTAGCAACTGGCTATTGCCTCATTCTTGTTTTTTTTTTTAAAAAAAACAACCTCACATTACCCTAGTTATACTAGGTTACTAGTATACTCTACTCACATTACTCTAGTTATAGGAGCCAGACACTTGTCCCATTTTTCCTAAATTGGAGCCCCGTTTGAATTCTTGTTTGAATTCCCCAGACTATAGTCCTTCTTTAAACTTTGATCACTTTGCTAAGGAATCGTCATCTGTTCAAGAAAGTCAAAGTTGATTTCCACATCTACCCAGAGCAATGCTTGTTATCTTCTCATAGTTAATTAATCTATCTGTGATGGAGACTGCTATACATTCACCATAAACTGTTTACCTCTATGGTTGAAAGGATAAGGCCCCCCAAAGATGTCCAAGATGTCCACATCCTAATTCCTAGAACCTGTGAATAAGTGAACTTATACAGAAAAGGAAATTTCCAGATATGAGTAAGTTAAGGATCTTGAGATAGGAAGATTATCCTAGATTATCTGAGTGGGCCAAATGTAATCACAAAGGTCTGTATAAAAGGAAAGCAGTAAGGTCAGACTAAGAGAAGGGGATGTGTGGACAAAAGCAGAGGTCAGAGAGATTGAAGATGCTATGCTGCTGGCTTTGAAGATGAAGGAAGGTGCCATGAACCAATGAGTGCAGACAGCCTCTAGAAGCTCTAAAAGGCAAAGAAACCAATTCTTCTCTAGAACTTCCAGAAGGAATGCAGCCCTGCCAACACTTTAACTTTAAGACTTCTGACCCCCAATACTGTAAGATAATAAAATAGTGCTGTTTTAATCTGCTCAATTTATGGTAATTTGTTAGAGCAGCAATAGGGTACTAATACATTCCTCCTGGGTACACATTTGGACTAAATTTCCCAACTTTCTTTGCAGCTAAATGTGGTCATATGACTGAGTTTTGGACAATGGAAAATGGCAGAAGTGCGATGCCTCACTTCCAGGCCAGACCAATAAAATCCTTTCTAACGATCCTCCATGATCTCCTTTTGCTAGATGTATGAAAACGATGCAGCAGAGGACTTTAAGACTCCAAGAGAGGCTAGAGCTGGAATGTGGAAGGATCCTGGTCCTCTGAATCTCCACATGGAAAGTAGCCCACCAAAGAACCATGCTGAACTGATACATAAGCAAAAAATAAATTTCTAGTCTGGTCAATCACCAGGATTGTAGGTGTGTTTCTTATTCAGAAGTTGTCTCACCTGACTAGTGTATCATTCAATAAATAAATATGTGTTAGGCCCATATACTACACTAGGCACTAATAAAATGGCAAAAAAGAGATAAACATGATTTCTGGCCTCATAAAAAATATACTGTTCTTAGACTTCTCTCTGCTTACTTAGTGAAAACCTCCTGATAGCTCTTATTAACGCAAGTTATGTTAAAGCCTTTCCCCAAATGTGGTAGCAGTGGTGTGTAAAGAAAAATGTGAAGTGATGTCAGTGACTGGGTTAATAATAGACTAGTGACTCACCTGTGCAAATAATAATACTCCTATTCATCAGGCTATGCTAGCTTTATAACAAATAGCCTGAAAATCTCAGTGTTTTAAGGCAATGAGTGTCTTTTTTTCTTCTCAGTCCTGAAAAGTCCACTGTGAGGTGAGGCTTTGTTGGGGAACCCTGAGTGTTGACTCAGGGTCACATTGACTTCCCATCGTGAAGCTCCAAGCTTCCTTTGGTATGTACCAGTCAAAAGACAGTGTGAAGAAGGCACACAGGTATATTTAACCTCCTGGGACCAAGGGTGGCACACATCACTTCCACTCACATACCATTAGCTAGAACTAGTCCTATCATCTTCTCTAGATGCAAGGGAGCTGGGAAATGTAGTTCCTGGAAGGATAATCATTTCCCATCAATTATTATGGAAGGGGAGCATTTACCATGGACGGTCACTCAGTCATCTCTGCCACGTAGTCAGTAGGCACAACTTTATAAGGATTTTCTCATATAATCTTAAAGAAACTCCTTGAGACTTTACTATTATTTCCCCAAATTTACACATGAGAAAAATAAGTCTTAGAAAGATTAACTAACAAGGTTGTACAGACAATGTAGGGGGCAAAGCCAGGATTCTAGGAAGTATTCAGACCTATATTCCAAGACCTTATACAGCCCTACATAGAAAAACCCCCCAAATCAAAGAAACAGACAAAAAATTGAGGCAGAAAAAAGACTAGCACCTACACTTCCTGTTGCAAAGATAGATCCGAGCCTCATTTTCTGAAAGGGTTAATTATGGTCATAGGGAATAGGAATGACTGTGACCCATGAGTGCCTGCATGTTGTGTTTGCAATGGCGAGGGAATGTTTCGTCCTTTACCTTCAACACCCCAGGGAACGTGCTCCATCCTCACCCAGGACTGTTCAATGTCGTGGAAGCTCTCTCTGTAATTTAACCTCCCACCACAGCCTTTGCAATGTCTATATTCTCCTTTGGAATTTAAAACATGAGAAAGTCTTAATACCGACAAACAAAGATCAATCCAGGTGTGAGTAGTTCCTTAGCACTTTGCTTTCCACTCCCACTCTCTCACAGCAGTGTTGGAGGGTCACACTACGTCCCACAGGATTCCCACCCCCTACCACCCTGGAGGAGAAGCTGAAAAATCCTAAGTTTTGCTTTTGGATGTCTGACACTGGGTGATTAGCTTGTCTCTTACCTTTGAGCCAAAGGAAATTGGATCCAATTTTGTACAAACACAACATAGTCACATAAATGCTATTGTTAGGGAGCCCCCTAATAATGGTGGTGGTGATGATAATAACAATAATAATGGAAGCCACAGGGAAATGACTCTCCATAGCATTACAAGAAAATCCTGACATAACAGCTCCATTGATTTCACAGATCACAGCTGCAAGACCAGTGGTGCACTCAGCTCAGTGTCAAAGCAGAAGCAGCAGTGACGGCAGTTCTGTGGTTCGGAGAGGTTAGGAGCTGGGCAGGTGGGGAGCTCTGGGATGCTCCATGTCTAGCTGCAGAGCAGGAGATGCTTTTCTTCTCCCAGAATCCCCCTCTCTGGGAAGCCTTCGGTGGCCCTCACAGAGAGAGATATGTGTAGCTGAGCTCGAATCTGATTGGACTGGGCTCTTTGTGTCTACTGGGTCCCTCGCTCCACTGCTAGGCAGGGTCAAGGTGATTAGGGGCAATTTTATATACAGGTTCCATGGAACACAGTGGTTCCTGGGACATAATGGTAATAGTATTCCTATTTTCCCTTCTTTGACATCTGACTGTACTGATTATAGTATAAGGTCAGTACAACGAGAAGAGGAGAAAAAAAAGCTAGTTTAAAAGCTGATAAAGAGACAGCGACATGGGCAGAAAAGAAAAAGGGGAGAGCTTGTCCTTTTTAGAAAAGCACAGTCTGGGAGTGTTCAAAGCACTAACTGAAGGACATGTTTACCGACTGGGGAGGAGAGGAAATTGGAAAGGAGTCTGTTCTGAATGCTGGTAGCTCTTCAGAATCCCAGATGAGAGATGAAGTGTATATTAGTCAGGGTTCTTCAGAGACAAAGAGGATGATTGTGTGTGTCTGTGTGTGTGTGCATGTGAACACACACACGTGTTTGTATGTGTGTGTGGAGAGAGACAGAAAGGAGTTGGCTTACTTGATTGTGGAGGCTGGCAAGTTCAAAATCTGAGCATGGGCTAGCAGGCGAGAACCCCAGGGATGTGTTGATACTGCCCTTCAAGTCCTATGGCAGTGTCTGTCTTCCCATGGGAGATCAATAGTTTTTCAACTGATTATATCAGGCCCACCTACATCATAGTGGGTAAACTGCTTCACTCAAAGTCTCTTGATTTAAATGTTAATCTCGTCTAAACAACACTTTCATAGAAAATCTAGAATAATGTTTGACGGAGTATCTGGGTTGACGCAAAATTAGTCAACTCAAAGTGCTTCTGCCAGATTCATCCAGAAGATCACTAGCATTCCAGGAGCTCTGTTCCCCCTCCTCCGCTTTTCTTTCCATATTATAGAGGTCTAGAGTCTTGGATCTCACTCTACCACCTTAACAGGAGAGCCCAGGTTTTATAGGATTTAATGCTTAGACCATTTGAGAGGCTCTCTTTAAGAAAAAAAATAAAAGCGTATAAAACAATGCCCATTCTTTATCTCAGACTTTGCTGGTAGGAGGAGAGAAACACATAAACACTTTGGAAATTAGCTAGGCAGTTTCTTATAAAGGTAGCCATTCATCTAACCTATGACAAAGCAATTCCAAAGGAAATGAAAACTTATGTCCACAAAGATGCTGAACAAGAGTTTTATAGAAGCTTTATTCAAAATAGACCTAAACTGGAAACAACCCAAATGCCCATCAAGGTGAACAGATTAAAAACAATAGTATATTCACCAAATGGAACACTACCCAGAAATGGAAAAGAATGGATTACTGATACACACAAAAGCATAGTCAAATCTCAACAACATGCTGAGCTAAGGAAGTCAGATATGAAAGAGTACACAATGTATTACTTAGCTTATGTGAAGCTCTAAAACAGGTGTGAAGCTAATCTACAGCAAAGGCAGATCAGTAGTTGCTTGGGGCTGGGAGTGGAAGGTGATTGACTTCAAAGAGGCACAAGGGAACTTTCTGGAATAATGGAAATGTCCTAAATCTTGACTGGGAAGATGGTTACACTTACCAAAATTTGTCAAACTCATTAAATTGTACACTTGATGTATGTCATTTCATATAAATTATCCCTGAATAAAGTTAACTTAAAATTATTTAAAAAGTATGAAAGTGACTATTTCTTTAGAATTAAGAAATTTCAGCAAATTAAATTTTTTTAAAGCTGAAAAATAGAGGCCAGCCCTGTAGCCAAATGGTTAAGTTCATGCGCTCTGCTTTGGTAGCCCAGGGCTTTGGCAGTTCAGATCCTGGGTGTGGACATGACACCACTCATCAAGCCATACTGAGGCGGTGTCCCACATGCCACAGCTAGAAGGACCTACAACAGCATATACAACTATGTACTGGGGGGCTTTGGAGAGATGAAGAAGAAGAAGCAAAAAAGAAGATTGGCAACAGATGTTAGCTCAGGTGCCAATCTTTAAAACAAAAAAAAGAAAAGAAGATTGGCAAAAAAAAAAAAGAGCTGAAAAATAGAAATATATCCAAATCTAGAAAAACACCATTTTATGATTACTATCACTATATCTATATACCACTAATACAAATACATTTTTTTCTTATGTTTTTGACTATTTACTCTTTGAATGCCTCCTCATATGACAAAGGTTCTGTAATTTATCTCCAGAGAAACCAGAAAATTATTTCAGTGTTTCCTATGGTATGAATGCATGAAATTTGCTTTTTTATTATTGATAATTTCAAAGAGTTTCTTTCAGCCTCTTAATGCATTTTTGGTGATACCATATCTGTAAATTCTTATACAGTTTTTGCTAAAGAGGTACTTCTTCCCCAGAAGCAGCCTTGGGTGCCTCTAGACATTTGATGTCCCTTGATATGGACCCTGAGGGCCACTCAGCAACTGGCTCAGCTCTGCCATGTCTTCCTGGGACCCTACGCTTCAGCTCCCCATCCCTGCAGGGCTGATCCTGGAGGGCGAGGTGGTCATGAAGCCTGAGTTGCAGTGGTCCCTAGTGGAATAGTATCTCCTTCAGATTCCTCTCTTTGGAGTAAAGGGAGAGCCCAGATGCTTGATGCTTGCACAAGACGCAAGGTGTCAGCGTGGCTGAGAGGATGGGGACCTCCTCCAGCAGCTCAAGAACCACTTTCAGGGCATAGAAGTAACCTCCAGGCTGGGGCCTTGCTCTCAGCCCCTGGCACTTAGATGGAGCTACTACTTCTTGCCCACATCCTCAGAGAGAAGCATCCTAAGCCTTGGAATAGGCCGTGCAAGATCAGGGTCCTAAAACTTAAGCATCATTAGCATTGCCCCTAATAGCTTTGTAACCTTGTTTATACTAACCTCCTTTTATTCATTTGGAAAATGGGGACGATGATGATGATGATATTATTTAACTCAAAAGACTGTTGAGAATTAAACGTATATAAAGTATTTAACAAGATGCCTAGCCCACAGTAAATACTCACTGGAATGTTAGTGCTTGAATAACCATACCCACACCCATTCCAAATCTATTGTTTCCAACTGTTCTCCCTCCTGAGCCTCCAACTCACGTAATTAGCATATCTACAAAGTAGATGTTCCACGTGAAAGTCTAATAGACATTTCAAAGTCGGCATGTTCAAAAATAAAAGTCATCCTTCTAGAACTTTCCTCCTTCTGTCATTTCTACTTTGTTAAATGACAACATAATCCCCAAGCTGCCCAAGACAGACATCTGGGGAATTATTTTTGGTGAGTGTTGTCCATTAGAGATATAACACAAACCACAAATATGAGCCACATATGTAATTTAAAAATTTCTAGTAATCACATTAAAATGGTAAAAAGAAACAGGTGGAATTAACTTGGATAAAATATTTTACATAACTTAATATAACCCCAAATTATCATTTCAACATGTAATCAATGTACGAGATTATTAATGAGATATTTTACATTAGATTTTCACGCTGAGTCTTTAAAATTAGGTATTCTATACTCAGAGCACATTGCATACTGTATTAGCTATGTCTAAAGTTATTAGACAGAGCCATGTTCATTAGCTATACATGGCTGGTGGCTACTCTTTTGGACAGCCTAGTTCTCTAGACTTTCCCCAACTTGGCCCTTTACCCAACACATTCAATTGATCGCTTATTTTTATCGATGGATGGTTTTATTGACTATCTCCTTGTTGTCTTCACCTTCTCTTACCCTCTTCTTTCCCCTGCCATAGATGAGGATTTTGTCCCCTGAACTGAAGGCTCGGTCTTCTAACCAATTTCCCTTTCTTAGAACTAGTTCCCTTCCAGTCTCTCTCTCCTTCTCTTTCTCCTCTCTACCAGTGGATCCCCCAGTTAGAAGACATTCAGGATAAAGTGGTAAGCCCTTAGCTCATCATACAGGGTCCATAATATAGCCCTTGGGACATCCCACAGTTATATCTCCTTCTACTCTCTTCCCTGTAACCTCAAGGAACATTTGGAATTCTTTCAACAGATAATTATTGATCAAAACAAAATCCCTGACCTCGGTGGATGTCCCATCGACGTATATATGCACATAGAATTCTCTCTTTCTGACATTACTTCCCCATTCCATGACAGGGCTCTGGCTCCTTTTCCTTCAGACCTCAAGTTCTACAACATTTGCCTCTAGCAGAGTTCATTTCTCCCACCGCATCTATCAGGATTCTTGACCCTGTGTTTCTATACCTCTTTCTCAATAGAACCTTTAAAATATTCATTACACTGTACTGTGCCTGTTGATTTTCTCATCTGTCTCTGATGTTTAAACTGTATTGAGAGTAAAGACAATATCTTATTTAAATTCCTTGTTTAAATGTCTGCCCAGCACTTGGCATAGGGCCTGGCACATTGTAGCTCTCAATAAACAGCATTTGAGCCCACAAGTGAAACCAGAACCAGAAACAGCAACCTTGAATCCTATTTGGTTTGTTTTTCATCAATTTTGTTCATATTTTCAAAGGTGAAATAAATCATTTCCCCCCAGTGTGTAGCAAAAGGGACATTTCCTAACCCCATTTGAAAAGGTTACTAAAAAACTGTAGGAGAGCTTTTTAAATATTTTCAAAAACCATACTCCACATAAAAAGCACCCCTAAAGAAGATAAATAAGCACTTACATAAGAAAATCTGACAATAGTGTGTTTATGTGGGAGTGTTCAGGGTTCCCAAGGATTCTAGCCAAGAAAAGTACTAGCTGTGTTCTTGTCTTGATCTTGTTATTTTAATAAAAAGTTTCACTTTTAAATCAATTTTGTAGTATGTTGCCTGAACAGCAAAGTGAGCAGACATGGTCCTCTTTTAGCCAATTGATTTACACGAAGTCTAATTCATTGAAAAAAAATCACACAGGGGTATTCCTCACTTTTTGAAAAGATTTACCTACCCTGTCTCTCCATTTAGCACTCACTGGATGTTTAACATGATTTGCTGTATTGAAAATATACACATGAGAATTCTTCAGAAGTAATAACATTTTAAATTGACACTTGAAAACACTTTTCAAAAATGTCCGTCAACTAGTGTCTCATTTTATTTTCACATAATTCTCTCAAGTGGGTAAGGCAGTGACAATTATTTAAATTACGATGGTGACTAATGCTTGCTGATTGTTTACCATATACCAGATCCTGTTTTTAACATTTTCTATATAATGCCTCTTTAATCCTCCCAATAGCTTTATGAGGAAGGTTACTGTTGTATTAAATGTCCCACTCTAATAGGAGAGGTATCGAGTCCTGCTCTGCTGAATTGCTTTCAGTTTCTCATGTTAGCAGCAGTGGGTTGAGTAGTGTCCTGAAAACAATATGTCCAAATCTTCAACCCTGGTACTTGTGAATGCGACCTTATTCGGAACTAAGGTCTTTGCAGATAGAACTAAGTTAAGGATCCCAAAATAGGATAATCCTGGATAAATCGAATGACGAGTGACCATATGAGAGAAGAAAAAAGGAGAGTTGAGACACAGAGATGGGGGAAAAAGCCCATCTGAGGCTGGAGGTAGAGTTTGAAGTTATGCTGCTACAGCCAAGGAATGCCAAGAGCCACCAGAAGCTAGACTTTTCAAGGACGGATTCTTCCCTAGATTCTTTGGAGGAGCATAGCCCTGCTATGATACCCTGAATTTGGACTTCTGGTTCCAGAACTGTTAGAGAATAATTTACTTTTGTTTTAAGCCATTCAGTTGTGGTAATTTGGTATGGCAGCCCTAGGAAACTAATATATTGTTCATGCTCCCTTTTGCTGTAGAGTTTTACATGTGCTCATCACTTATACTCTCTGCCTAAAACACAGCAAAGAATAAAGAAAGTTCTTGTATCAGTCAGCTCTTGCCGTAATAAAGCTGCATAACAAACAACCATAAAATCTCAGTGACATCCAAAGATAAGCTTATATTTCTCACACATCCACGAGTGCTGGGGCAGCTTTGCTGATCTCACCTAGACTCAGTCAAGCATCTGCAAGTTGTCTATGGGTCAGTGGATATAAATTTAATTGACTGGGCAGCTCTGCTTCAAGCTGTGGGTTCAAAGGGCTTGGCTCTTCATGGCAGGTTGGGCTCAGGCCTTCTCCACATGCCGCTCCTCTTTCTTGGACCATCATACTAGCTTGGGTGGATTCTTCTTATGGTGATGGCAGAGAAGTAAGAAAGGGCAAGCGGAACTATGTGATGCCTCCCTAGGCCTAGGCCCTAAACTGTCACACTTGTCATTTCTGCCCATGTTCCATTGGCCAAAGCAAGTCATATAGAATAAAGATGAAAAGACATACACTCATACACCGATAGAAGTGCAGGTGGGAGAAGGAGTGAATACTTCTGAACAATTATTTAATCTTCCACAGATCTTCTTCTTTTCTGTCTCACTCCCTGTCTCCACACCTACCTTCCACTTCCATTTCAAGAAGCAATCCAGATATTATCACCTCCTTCCTGCAATCCAAATCTGAGTTATGTATTTCTCCCACCCTATGCTCTCCCCTTTATCTCACTATGACGTTGGATATAATTCACATTTAATTGTTTGTTTCCCAGATAGACTGTAAGCTTTCAGAGGGAAGGGCCTACCTCTTTCTATTTTAGTGCTTCCCAAGTGTCTTATCCAAAGTAAGATCTTACATATCTTTGTTGAATGAAAATACGTTCTTAAGCTGTTCACCTACAGGTTCCTTCTTCGTCTTGTAAAGTGTCAGCAGGGCTTGAGAGTTTTAGCAACATTTTCAGCAATTTTCCCGTAAGTGGCTTATAAAGAGGTCTTGTCTCTGGTAGAGCAGGTGACCTGAGAGATCCCCTAATCGAATCCTCTCATTTCAGGAATGGGAATCTGGAAGCCCAGGGAGATGACATGCTTTTCTCCAGGTTATCCAAGGAGAGAAGGCACCAGGTTTGCTGTATCTAAGGAACACCTTTACTCAGCAGTCTTGCCATATGTTCTCTATCCATTTCTGTTACTGCTTAGATTGAATCAAGGTCAGAGAGGAAAATACTCACAACTTAATAAATCAAAATTAAATAGTAAAGAATCGTGTGGTAGATCATGCTGGTGATAGTTACTCAATCTAGAGGAGGGGGGATTCTTTTTGAATTGTACTATCCTTTTAGACCACCAAGTCTATCAGACGGAGACCTAAGAGGAAACAAGACTCATCTCAGGTGTCTTGAACAGACTTTAAACAGCTGTGGGCAGAGTCAAGAAAAAACCACCAGAGACCAGCAGTGGTGGTAAGCCATTACCTCCTGTAGCGGCTTTATTGCACTAGTGGCCTCAATTAATTTGCCCTATAACATTCTCTGAGTGATGGTTAATTTTATGTGTCAACTTGACTGAGCCATGAGGTATCCAGATATTTGGTCAATCATTATTCTGCATGCATCTGTGAGGATGTTTTTGGATAAGATTGACAGTTGAATCTGCAGGCTGCGTAAAGCAGATTGCCCTCCCTAATGGGACTGCCCTCCCTCATCCAATCAGTTGAAGGTCTGAATAGAACAAGAAGTCTGACCCTCCCTTGGATTTGAGGGAGCTCCTCCTTCCTGGCTTCCCTGAGCTGGCACATTGGCCTTTACCTGCCTTTGGATTCAAACTGAAACATCGGTCCTCCTCGGCTCTTGAACCTGCTAACTTTTGGACTTATTTTGATGGTTGACCTGGTTCTTAGACCTTTGGTCTGGGACAGGAACTACATCATAGACTCTCCTGGGTCTCCAGCTTGCTGATTGCAAATCTTGGGACTTCTCAGCCTCTGTAATCACACGAGCCAATTCCTTATAATAAATCTCTTTGTGTAGGTATACATGTGTATATATATATATAATTTTTTCATTCTGTTGTTTCTCTGGAGAATCAGACTAGTACACTCTGACTCTGACTGTCTTGCCTTCCTCTCATAAGGACCCTCATGATTATATTGACACCACTCAGATAATCCAAGATAATCTCTCCATCTCAGGATCCTTAATTTAATCACATCTGCAAGGTGTCTTTTGACATGTAAGGTAACATATTCACAAGTTTTTGGAATTAAGACATGGACATATTTGCGGGGCCATTATTCTGTCAACCACAGGCTCTCACTGGTCCAGAATGAACCATTTCTTCATCTCTGACCTAATCTCTATGGTTAGGGAAATGACGTGCTCTGATTGACTATCTCTGAGACATACACCCCTACCTTTATCTTGGGGGTAAGGGAGTAGCCCCAACCAAACCATGTGGACTAAAAGTGGAGGCAGTTTGGTTCTCCATGGGAAATTCAAGGGCTATTTCTAGATCAAGGGAAGCTGAATGCTGGGAAAGCAACACTGAAAGCTCCTCTATAATTTCTAATCCCAAGGTGCTCCCAAGGCTCCTCGGACTATTGTAACACAAAGAGATCTGGCTTTGAGGTCAATACAATTCTGCTTTAAACTGTAGCTTACCACTGCAGAGAGATTCGACCTTGGATGAGTTACTGAATGTCTCTAAACCTTATTAGTTTCTTCACTTCTAAAAATAGGGATAAAAATACCTATCAAGTTGACAGAAGGAAATCAAGTAAATAAAATGTCTAGAAAATGAGTGATCCATAGCTTATATATGATAAATGTAAGTTCCCCTCTTCTTTCAATTTCTTTTTATGACATTCTGTATCTAATATTGTACAAAGTGGATTTACAGAACCCAATTCCAGAGAGCTCTGTTGAACTGAGGTCATGGTGCTTTCCCACCTGGCTTATAACATGACCATTTGGAGATGCTGACTTCTAATGGAAGGATTTGAAAAACCAAAATTAAAATGCAGAGAGCTCATACTTCAAATTTCTGCCTAACAAGAAGGTTAAAGGCAGCAGTTGGTGCCAGTATCTCTTAGGGAATTTAAGAGAAG
Source organism: Equus przewalskii (assembly GCF_037783145.1). Classification (NCBI taxonomy): domain Eukaryota; kingdom Metazoa; phylum Chordata; class Mammalia; order Perissodactyla; family Equidae; genus Equus; species Equus przewalskii. The sequence continues at coordinate 58,215,205 of NC_091845.1, read as the reverse complement.
AGAATATGAAGAGAGAAATGCACATCAGAAGCTAGGAGAGAAAGTCCAAGATAGGTACAATGCTGGCTTTTCTGGGAGCAGAGCACACATGTGTATGATCTCTTAACGTCCCTTCCTGTCCTCCAGGGTCATTATTATCAAAGTCTATTACTTAAGGCTTAGAAATAAACAGCTTGGCACCCTTTCAAGAGGGTTTGTAAAGAAGAGTTAATTAGCATGTAAGTGTTCTGCAAACATACAGTTCTCCTCAAAGGTTAAGTAATAACATTGTGGAAGAACTGTCTTGAAATTTTTCTATTTTTCATCAGTGTTTATGCATAATTGTCATTAAAATGTCAGACGGCAGAAAGAGTTAATACTCCAAGGCAGATTGGGCAGGTTGATAGAAAATGTGGGAAAGGAAAGCAGTAAATAGTAAACACGGGGGTTGGGACTGAACATTATTTATCCTTGAAATTTTAAAGAGATGGCAGAGGGGTTACAAAGCTGTGATTGATCATTTCTGGCAAGTCATCAAGAACAGGTAGGGGTCTACATGTCTTTACATGAAATTCAAGCTCACACACAGGCCTCGTTTCCTGGATCTCATCTGACCTGGAAAGCATATCAAGGTCAGGATAGCCAATACTTGGTTACAAGATGGTCTTGGAACTTGGAGTTATTGCAATATTTAAGGACCACATGGAGTAAAAAAAGGAGCCCAGTCCTAAGAGTCAGGATTCTGGTAAGTCTTGGCTCAAGCACTAACTGTGGGATCTTAGAAGGAAATTCTGCTCTCTGAACTTGTCTCCTCATCTGGAAAGCCAGATGATTCGGATTAAATGATCTGAAATGGTCTTTCTAATACCAGCATCATATGATCCTAAGAGGAAAATGGTTCCTGACAGACTATATACTCATCCCACCTCCTGAATCAAATGTCTTCTCCATGATTTCACCACTTAGAATCCTTCTGCCAAACTCTCCTAGTAATTTGTGCCTTCTACAAGGGGCTCAATCGTATTTCACCTTGCATTAGGGCAAGTTTAGCATTTCTTCTTTCTCTAACAAAATTAGCTATTCCTTCAGTGCAGGGACCCTGACTGATACACATTGGAAGTGCAGCCCTTAGTACAAGGCCCAGCACATAATAGATGTTCCATAGCCTTGCAGAGAACTGAATAGGACTTCTGTTGTCCAAGAATTGGCAACCAGGCCCCAAAGCTGAGGACAAAGAGAATCTAAATACCGAACATTCTGCTACACTTGATTCAAAAAGTGAGCACCAACCTTCCTTCAGACAATACGAGTAAGAGTATGAATAGAGAAGAGAAAGACAAGGGGAAGCAATCATTAAAGTCAGAAACTGCCCTATGAGGCAGTTGTGTGGATGCTTCCTCTACCTTAAAAACAAGTGAATTTAGACAAAAACAAGCAAATAAATCTTACATATAAGAAAGTAGATACCTACCAGAAAGAGCAGATTTCCATCCCCAATTAGAACTATTCTTAGAATTGAATTGTCAATCATCCCCATAACCATGCCAATATCCCTATTTGATCAGCGAGAGAAGACATTGGAGATACACCAAATCCATGGTCTAGTGTGACAAAGATGTGTGAGTTTCCCTCCAGCCAAGTGGACACCAGTGGAGATTGCTAGATTTAAGCCAAACCACAGAGGCCCTAATCAACACAATACACAGAAATATCTTATATTTTGTATTCCTCATTCATCTTTAACATAAGAACCAAGAATGCTAACCTTCTACACTCAAGTGGTTGTGCTCCAGGAACCACTAAAATGTTGGAAAAGTTATTTTTAAAATACACAACACTTTCAGTATCAATATGGCTGCATAAATCAGCAGTTTTCCTCTTTTCTTCCTAGATATCTTACAAAAATAACAAAGAAGAATATATAAAACTAATTTTCAGCAAAATTACAAGTCAAGTATAACCTGCAGACTCAGAAATATGTGTAAGGGCTGCCAGAACAAACCAAACTGTGCAAAAACCTTGCAGGAGAAAGAAGCAATTCAGAGAATGATGAGCTGGCCAAGTGAGGGCAGATGTCAGAACACCCGACAGAAATATGCTTCCTGAAGCTGAAGGACTCAAGCTGAGTAGTTAAGGCAATATTCTTTGTGTACAACAACCAGTGTCAGACAGGGAGCAGGGCTAGTGGCAAGATCCTTGCCCCTCCACTCTCCACTCCACTATCTTGAGAAGAAGCAGTCTGCCTCTGCAGCAGCAAAGAAAAAGAGAAATTTGAGTGTGATATTGGAAAGTTTCTTCCCTAAAGAAACCTCTTCCAATTTACTCAAATAATGAGTAGTAAAAAGGGATGGGTCTAAATTGAAGATGGGCGACTGTAGTAGAAAAATACGAGAAAGAGGCCTAAGCTTATCAAGAAAAATATTACAACCATGGTGCAGAAAAGTAGTTTTGTTCAACATTTTTCTGTGAATTGAAATAAATATAATAAGCTCTATTGAGGCAATCATCTCTATTCAGGAAGATCACAGAGCAGAAATGTTAGAACCTAGAGATATCAAGATAAAAGAGGGAATGAAATATGATCTGGCAAAGCTCAAGAAAGACGTAAATAAAACACAGCAAAACCATCACAGAAAGGAAGCTGAAATTGGAAGAAGTAAATGTAACACAGACTCTGTAGAAAACACAGGAAACAACCAAAAGGATAGAAATAAGAACACTGAACAAAAAGGAATGGAAAGAAAGGAAGAGTTAAGATAGATTAGAGAGAAGACAGAGCAAATATTTAGAGTTGCCATTCAGTAATTTTTTTTTTAGTAAAATCAGAAAAGAACTGGCTGTACATACTGAAATTTTCTAGTGTGAGGAAATTGACCAATAATGGTAAATACCAAGAAACAACCTTGTACGTTATTGAATTTCATGATTAAAGAAGGATATATTTAGAAATGTAAGGGGAAAGTTTTTTCTTGTCACAAAGTCTAAAAGGTGTAGCACTGGGATTAGTGGAAGGGGACCAGGTAAGCTAAATATCGTTCACTGTGCAAAGATATTACACAATAAATTGTCCTAATTAAAATATCAATAAACGTTGACATATTCATCATATTGCTAGAATGAAAGACCAATCTTACCTGTGACTAGATTGAAGAATTTTTAAATAAGACATTATCAAAAGATTCCAGCAGGGCATTAAAAAAAAATAAAGTAGGGGCCAGCCCAGTGGCGCAGCAGTTAAGTTAGCACACTCCACTTCGGCAGCCCAGGATTCGCCGGTCTGGATCCCGGGTGCAGACCTACACACCACTTATCAAGCCATGCTGTGACAGGTGTCCCACATATAAAATAGAGGAAGATGGGCACAGATGTTAGCTCAGGGCCAATCTTCCTCAGCAAAAAGAGGAGGATTGGCAGTGGATGTTAGCTCAGGGCTAATCTTCCTCAAAAAAAATTAAATAAATAAATAATAAAGTATAAACAAGTAGTGTTTATTTCTTAAATTCAGGATTTATCTCAGAAAAATCTATTAACACAATCTATTGCATTATCAAAGGAAAGAACAAAAATCAAATTATTAAGGCAAAGGGAAAGATAAGTCATTTAATAAAATTCATCATATGTTCCCAATATAAATCTAAATAAAATAAAAATAAACATAAACCACTTAAACCGATTAAATAATTTTGACCAAAACCCAATAGCATATAATATTCTACATGATGAAACACCAAAAAATATTGATTAAAAACAAGACTAAGACAACAACGTCGGTATCAGCATTATTATTCAACAAGATTCTGGAGATTCTAATGAGTACAATAAGACTATAAAATAGTAACATATAAACATATATCAATACTTATAAATTCTTATATTGCTTAAAAGAAGATTATATCTGGATTGAGAATCAATTTACAAAACTCAATAGCTTTTCTTTATTTTAGTTAAAGAAATTGGAAAAGACAATGAGAAAATACTACATTTGTGATATTGACAAGAACTGCAGAATATGTAAGATAATTTATTTAAAGAAAGGCATAAGATTTCTATGAAGATATCTTTAAAATTTTATTGAAGAATATAACATTTTAGCTAATAAAGATATATATCAAGCTCTTGAGTGAGAAGGCTTAATATGATAAAAATATAAATTCTTCAGAAAGAAGCTGTAAGAAGAGATAGATGTATTTGACTGCAGAAATTTAAAGTTTTATAGAGCAAAAGATTCTATAAACAAAATAAACAGAAACACAATATAATTGTGGACAATATTGTTGATGCAGAGGACATCTGAGGACTCATATATAAACTATTAACATGCAAATTCTTTCTACTCATAGAAAAGCGACATCAAACAACACAAAGAGAAAATGGGCAAAGGATGTGGTGCACAAATTTATATCACCAAATGAAAACTCCAAAGGGTCAGTAAAAGCATAGGAAGATGCTCAAGCTCAACAGCAGTAAGAAAAATACAAATTAAATTAGCTAAAAATTAAAGTGAGAAACTGACTTGCATGCAACCATTAAAAAAAGAATAAATTTGCTCTGTATCTATTAACCTGGGGGTATTTCCTGGTATGAACTGAATGTTTGTACGTATGTCCCTTCCCATCAAGTTCATATGTTGAAACGTTATGCGATGGTATCAGGACGTGGGGCCCTTGGGAGGCAATCAGAACTAGATGGGGTCTTGAAGGTGGAGCCCCGATGAATGGGATTAGTGCCTCGTAAGAGTCTTCAGAGAGCTGGTTTCCTCTCTCTGCTCTCTGCCTTGTGAGGACACAAGAAGTCTGCAGTCTGCAACATGGAAGAGGCCTCCCACCAGAATCAACCGTGCAGGTGCTCTGATCTTGGACTTCCAGCCTCCAGACTGCGAGAAATAAACTTCTGTTGTTTATAAGCCACCCAATCTGTGATATTTTCTTATAGCAGCCCAAACTGACTAAGACATTTCCATAAGGTATTTTTGAATGAGGAAAGCAAGATAAAGAAAAGTACATATTTTTAAATTCCATTTTGTAAAAACAAACAATGATAGTCCTTATGTGTATGTTTTCTTATATGTATACAGATTTGCATATATTATATGATATGGTGAAATGTGGAAGGGTACTTACTAGGTTGTTAGTTAGCACAGATTACCTGGATGGGGAAAGGAGAGTGACGTGGGGGAGGACAGAGAGCTTTGAGTAAGATGGGGACTGAAGAGTTAGGCACATGGATTCTAGAATCAGATTCTCTGGGTTAGAATCCTACTTCTCACAAGTTTACTTAACCTCTCTGCACTCTAGTTCCCTTTTCTGTGAAGCAGAGAGAGTCATAGTGCCTACCTCATGAGGCTATTGTGAAATCAAATGAGCTTTTCTTTGTGACGTGCTTAGAATAAGGCCTGGAACATTGAAAGCATCAAATAAATGTTTAATATTATATGCATATAAAGATACATTTTAATTAAAACAAATAATTTTAATAAATAAAATTTTATTATTAAAAATATAATAAAACAAAAATCCTTCAGTACCTCCTCAGTCCAAAAGATATCATCTGATTTTGAATCCCAGTTCAATCGCTTATTAAATTTGCACTCACAGCCAATGTATTTTCTAGAGGAACATTGCTTCATACAGCTAACCACCGATTATGTCTACCAGTGACAAAGAACAGAATATACACTTCAGAAGTTACATATCGTCCAAGTGGTAATGTCCATGGAGGAGACAAGATGGCCCAGTGGAAGGGCTTTGGAGAGAGATGAAACATGGATTCTGATTTTTGTCATGCTACACATTATCTGTGCAATTGTGGACCAATAACTAAATTATCTGGGTCTTCACTTCCTTAAATTTACAATGAGATGATGACACCTACTTTGTACTATGTTAATAAAGAATAAAAGAGAAAAATGCATGTGAAGCACTGAATACAGTGACTGGCTCATAGTAAGCCCTCATAAAAGTTTAGTTTTTATTTTTGTTACTTTGTGCAGAACTAATAGAGAAGACAAAATGGCAGAAAACAAAGTTTGGACCAAGGAAGAGGGTGCTGATTAGCAGAAACTTAGGGAGAAGGTTTAATCAGGTTTTCTGCAGCACTGGACTGCTGGTTTAGTTCTGGACCTGGCACAAATGTGAAGGATGTGGCGACAAGAGAGCCCTTTGTGGGTGGGCAGAAGTAAATGGAAAAGTCCCTTTGGAGGAAGACAGAATATGGCACAAGAATGAAAGAGGTGAGAGCAGCTGAGAGAGAGAGAGAGAAAGGATGTACTAAGAATATTCTGGAGCCAACATCCCAAACTAGTTCCCGTGAGGCTGTGCCGGAAGCATTGCCGAGGCATCATCAGAGTTGTTTTCCTGTCCTTTTTCTCTATGTTGTCAGAAGTGTGAGGTTTGGAATTTTTTTACAGGCTCCTCTTTGCCCTTTGCTCAAGAGCCTTGGGAGGCATAAAAACCCTAATAACAAAAAGCATAACAATAACATGAGCAGAAAGCCATAAAGTGCCCCTCAGCCTGGCAACCCAGGCTGGCAGAACGCTGGGCTGTGTCCTCACAAAGTCTGCTCTGGCTGGGCTCCATGGCCATATGCAGGCCAGAACACAAGTCATGACATTGTTGGTCTCCAGCGTTGGTGAGGAGCCACCAGCAAGGGACTCCTGAGATTCTGATGCCCCTACAGGGCCCAGGCACTATTCTACACCAAATGGCCCTACCTTCCACTCAGCTTCCCGGAATGTATTGAGGGCCCACAGTGGCTACTGTGCTCCAGGCTTTCATATACACTGAACAACCTGTAAGATTAGTATTAACCTTCTACTTTGTGGATAAACCTCTAGGAAGTTATGAACTTGCCCAAGGACACTTACTGTCTAAATATGGATCTGAAACTAGTGGGCTCTGATCCAAATTCAGTTCTGTTGTCTGGTTGCAAATGAGTGGAGGATGCTGCCGGGATAAAGTGGAGTCTGGGGGTAGGGAGGCAGGGCAAGGCCTCTAGCAGCCTGAGGCTTAGATCTTCATGGTGGAAGGACCTACAGGGACCACTCTCTCTCCCCATTTAGAAGGGTCGCCTGCAGTTTTATTCTGGAAAGATCTGCTCATTTTCTTCAAGAGCTTCAGAAGTCAATTTTCTGCACTTACTTGCACCTCAACAAAAAGGTGCCTTGCTCGTGCTTGGGTCACAGTATCTCTCTTTTCGCGAACCCCCACTTTGAAATCTACTTAACTCCTGGGGTAGATGTTATAGGAGAAAGCCCTTGTGGTAACAGCTTAGCCCATAAATCTTCCCTCATCTCTGCGCTTCCAATGACACAGGGCTGAGGTCCAACTGGACCTATTCTGTGCTGTGTGACTGTGATTCCTGCCATAGTTGATTAACCCATAGGTGGATTATTGATCCACACAAGTAAAATCAGATACACTCTCCCAAGAATATAAAACTGGGACCTTTTCCTCTGAAGACCCTCTAAGGCCTTCTCACAGCTCTCAGGTTAAAGGGCAAAATCTTTAGTGTGATATTATTAGGGAAGTCTAACTGCTATAGCAACCCCCACAAATCAGTGACTTAATCTAACAAACGCTGATTTCTTGCTCAATTTCCAATCCAAAGAAGTTGGTATAAAATGGATCTGCACCAGGCAGGGGCCAGGCACCATTGAGTTTGAAGCTCCACCGTCCTCTGGTGCTGTAGAGATAGGCCAGCAGACAAGAGAAGTGAGAGTGGAGGTTTGAGTGGGAGGTTTTATGGCCCAGGCCTGGAGCTAATTTTTATCAATTCCCACCCACATTCCACTGGTCAGAACCTACTCAGACGGCGGAACTTAACTGCAAAAATAGCTACGGCCCAGGAGGAAAAGGGCAGGTGGGGTGAAACAGTAACAGGTTTATCCACAAAGCAGAGGGTTAATACTAACTTCACAGGTTGTTCAGTGTATATGAAACTATGGTTTGTAAGGCCTTCTGTGATTGAGTCCCTACCTATTTCCATAGGACTCCATTCTGTTCCAACCTCAGGACACATGCTTTTCCATCATGTGAAATATTCTTTATCTCACTGTTACCTTATAAATTTCCAGTCATCCTTTCAATTGTAATGCCCCATTCTAACTCTGAAACCTTCGTAGAAGAGGTTATCCTATTATGTATATTTTAGTAGAGACATGTTCCACTCCTTGAATTTTGAATAGTGGCAATTTTGTGTAATTATTTCATTAATATCTATATGTCTTGACATGGATCAAGGCTTCCGCAGGGAGAGAAGCCCAAGGCATCCTGGCCTATATGCCGATCTATATGACCTGATTCATATCTAAAGTTATACAACCACACAATAACCAGACCCCACCTGCACTGATATCATTTTAATGACTTTTTACATCATCTTTCCTTTGTCTAGTAAAAATAAGTCATGTACCCATGCCTTATAAATTTAGCCCTAACCCTCAACACATTGCAGCTCTTTAGTGCCCATGGGTCCTGTCCCCATGCCTGCAGCTCTTTAGTGCCCATGGGTCCTGTCCCCATGCCTGCAGCCCTTCACTGCCCATGGGTCCTGTCCCCATGCTATTCCCTGAACAAAAGAGCACTACTACCAGAGCTTGAGAGTCCAAGAAATCTTTCTTTTGACTCCTTGGCTCGCCGAGCCTGCATCATTCTCATGAGGCTGTAAATCCCATGAGGGTAGGGATTGCTTCAGGTTTGTTCATTGGATCCCTATTGTCTATCATGGTATTGGGCAAATGGTAGGCATCCCATAAATATTTGTTAAATGAAGGGACGAAAGGAGGGAAGGAAGGAAGTGGGAAGAAGGAAGGAAAGAAGGAAGGAAGGGAGGGAGGGAGGGAAGGACAACCAGTGGAGGTGTTTTTTGTTAATGCTGACATTCCAGGGCAAAGTTCCTGGTTCTCATGCTATTGAGATTCCTTCCTTTTCTGACTCCTGGATGGTCAACTCCTTCTGTTCTTTGAGATTCCAAACATTTTTTTTACATATTCTCTCTGGAAGCTTAAATTAATAGAGACAGTTGCTGTTGCTTCCTAACAGAATAATTCTAACTCAGTGTGTCTTAAACTTTAGTGCATCTGAATACCTGGGGATCTGGTTAAGATGTGGGTTCTGATTCAGTAGGTCTTTGGGAGATGGAGGAATGAGGCCTTGTCATTCTAACAAGTTACCGGGTGATTCTGATGCTATTCATTCATGGACCATATTTTGAATGTAAGAGCTGCTTTACATATACCATTAATCCAGCGGGATGACGGTTCAGAGGATTTTGTCTGGACAGTAGAGCAGAGTCCTTGCCACTTGATTCATGGAGAAAGGAGTGAATTATACCCACTTACCCTGCCTTCCCTACTAAGACTTGGTTTAGTCCATTTGATTTCAAGTCTTCATCCTCCAGCTAATCTGATGGCACCCTCAGCACACCTGTGCTCGTTGTCAGCTATGATTCCCTGCCTCCTAACCTAATGCTAATTTTAAATCTGCATCACCCAGCCAGTTCACTGAAATGTGTGAATATTTACTGCCAACATTTAATTGCCTGAGACATTAAAATAACTATCAAAATGCCAAGCCTGACAGACACAGCCTATTGTCTGTAAATGGCATTTTCACTAGTTACTTTAAAGGGCTCAGCAGCTATCTTATCATCCCCTGGGCACTAGCTGGCCTATTGTTTTGGAAAATATTAACTCCTCTCAAGATAGAGACACATTCTGCAGATTATCAATGCCTCTTTCTGGAAAAATAATTACAATACTTTACTTTTGGATAGTTCTTCATACCTTACAAAACTATTGATGTATGTCATTCGATTCTGTGGTCATATCTCTTAAAATTAGTTTTTATCACTCCTATTTTATATAAAAGGAAATCATGATTGTTTTAATTATTTGTCAAATATTTAACCCTCCTTGTACATTTCCTCATTCCTATTGATGTGGGGTTGGTCATGTGACTTGCTTTGGCCAATGGCATGTTTAGTGGCTGTGATGCAAGCAAAGGCTCGAATCAAGTTTGTGATGTTGGGCATGCGTTCTTGTACCTCTCCCATAGTCATGTGAAGAGCTTCCCCTGAGACAGCTGCTGTGCCTTCAGCCTCAGCCCCAGAACTAACCCATGTAGGGAAATTCTGAGTCTAATCTACAGTGAAGAGGCAAGCCCAGCTCACAACTTAAAGCAGAGCCACTTAACTGAGCCTGGCCGAGATCAGCCAATCTGCAGTGGACCAACAGACTATGAACATGAGAGTAAACACCCATTGTTATAACTGAGTTTTGTTACAAAGCATTATCGAAGGAATAGCTGACTGGTACAGAAAGTGAAATTTGGAGAGGTTAGAAACTTTTTCCAACATTACACAGCTGGTAAGTGTTTAAGATGGGATTCATACTCAGGTCCATCAAATTCTGAATGGATTGCTTTCCCTACTGTGTATCTCAGTAAGGCCTGAATAGGAGAAGATGTCCTTTATGAACTTACTCTTTCCCTGTCCTTTAAATGCACTCCCTCCATAGCCCCATGTCCAGTGAAATGGCTTTGTGGCAGCAAAGCAAAGAAATACATTTTTCTTTCTGGTTCTAGATGTCAGAGCAGATTCCACATGAGACAAGGAGCCCTTTCCTTCATGTCCTGTTAATAGCAGACTTGAACCATGACTCCTGAGTTATAGAGATTAAGGAAGGAAGGTATCATTGTGATTAAGAGCATAAACTTTGGAATCAGACACACTTAGATTTCAATCCTGGTTCAGCACTACATACATGGAACTTGGATGCATTATTTAATTTTATGAAACTTTAGTTTCCTAAAGTATAAAATACGTGCAGCGATATAGACCTTACAGGATTGTTCTGAAGATAAATGAGCTGATATAAAAATAGAGTCTCACACTTAGTAGTTTTGAGAGCACGGGTTCTAGAACTAAGCTGTCTCGGTTATGCACTTGATCTTTCATTTAATGTGAACTTAGGAGAATTCATAAACTCTCTGTTCATTAGTTTACTTTTGTATAAAATGGTGACGAGACTGTACTTACCTCATTGGGTTATTTCATACATTAAATACCATAATAAAGGGTGTATTCAATACATATTAGCTATTATTTTTCTTTATTAGTAAGTACATAATAAATAGTAGCTTTATAAATAATTTCATTATGATTATTCCACTCTACAATGCTGTATGGGATTGGAAAATTCTCGGAAACCCTAAATCTCTTTGCTGAGAGACTCTTCTGGGTGTAAATTTAGTGCTGAGCATGAAAAAGAAATTTCCAAAGGACAAGTTAACAAAAACCATAGACTTTCAAAATTAGAACCTTGATCAAATGTTATGTGAACATTTTTTTTAACAAAATGTTACAGTGCAGCAAAAGACCCCATAGACCAAATTCTCTCCTTCCAATTGCCAGGGAAAAAAGGCGTGTGTATGTGTGTGTGTGTGTGTGTAGGAGACTCAAAGGCTTTCAAGGGCCAGACAGTAACATAACTGAATATGGAATAAGGCAATAGTGAGTTGTGAACACTGGTGAAAATGTAAAAATTAAGCCCTGCTTTAAAAGATTTAGCTTCCAAACCCACTATGTTGACAAAATAAGGCACATCTACAGGCTACATTCAGCTGTGGGTCACCAATTGAGATCTCTCTTCTGGTGGCAATGGGAGGACATTTGTTTCATAACTGTTACTGGTGGCAGAGAGTCATGAGACATTTCTGTGTTCACTGATGCACTGGGGATATCAGACATCCTTGAGCTGATTTCTACTCAGAAGAAACCATTCTGAAGCAGGTCTGTATACAGGTACCAGGGGACAGATCCTGGAAAGGAGAGGTGAACTTGTTGTCCATTTGCCCTGTGCAGGAGCACTGTACAGAGTTGAGCAGGTTGTGTACTGCACACCTCAAGGGGTTCCATTCACATCATCATCTATGGGAATGGCACCTTCTAGGATTGCGCATTAAATCACATGTGTATGTGGTGGCCTTGTAGCACCAGGGACTGTAGATTTATGTATAAGTCCTGTGTAGAGTTGGCCGTTTTCTGAGAAGCTCCATGACCTGAGCAGCATTATGTGAAGCCCTGTCTAACAGTGTGTAACACAAAGGAACAAACACGTCTTCCCCTTCTGCAACAGAACAGACAGCAGGTGATTCTAACTGGAGGCAATGTCATCCCCTTGGGGAAGCGTATCAGATGAGGAAAGGAGTGTGTCAGTTTGTAAAACTATATTCCAAAATGATTTGACTATTTTCTTATTTTTCATCTATTCAAGCAACTTAATTGGGAGGTGAGACATTATTTTCACCCATGTATTAAAGAAAGCTTGAGTCCTGTCATGTTATGTCAGCCATGTCATTCTGAGTGCTCCTGGGTCTGATGCAGATGACAGATTCCAGACAACGCCCAGGGGTGCAGACTTGCTCTAGAGTGCATGGGAGCCTTCCCCAGGGGACTCTGAGTAATCCATACTTCTAAGGACCTGAGCAAAGGGGGCAAGAACTAGGGGAATTTGAATTTGGATGTCACTGCTATTCTCCTCTTCTGCACCCAAAGGCTGGACAGTTCTGGGAAAGCAGGGAGATGTGGCCCAGATTTTCAGGAGATGTTATCTGCATTTTAAAGATGGGAAAACAGAGGTTCGGAAAGATAAGCAACTTGCCCAGGGTTACTCAGGGACTATTCAAACACAAGCCTGACTGACACCAAAGGTTGCTAATAGCTACTCTGCTTCAGTCATCTTTGGACCTGCTGTGTAGACCATATTGACCATAACGTTGATGCCACAAATTGTGTTACAGAGAAGAGAGAGTTTGTTGCTTCATTATTATTTCCACTGCTTATTATTGCTGAAATTATCCAGAACCTACTCAGCCTTCTGGTTCACTGTCTGCATGCACAATGTTTCCATAAGATTCTATTAAGTTCAAAATTGAGTCTATTTCACCAAGTCTCTTGGTCCATGGAGAACTCTGGTCATCACTGGCCCACTGAAGTGATCCTCAGGACTCTGGTATCATCCATCCATCCCTTCATCGCATAACCAAGTTTTTGCATCTGAATTCGAATCTGAGATTATCATAAGCAGGAAGAAAACTCTTGCTCTGACTTTGCAAATAAGAAACATAGATTCCCATTTATAAATATGCACCTGTGCAAGGAACATTTTACCCTTCACACGCAAATGTGTTGCATCTTTTTAACTGAGAAGAAACTCTGTTTCCTTTTAACTGTGGGTCCCTGCTTTATCTCATTCTTTTCAGGTTCTTTTTTTAAAATAACTTTATTCAACTAAATTGCTACACAAAAACTGCACCTATTTAATATATACAATTTGATGTTAATGTATATTTGATTTAATGTGTACACAGTTTGCCCATAAACATACACCCACTCACGAAACCATCACCACAATCAGGGTAATAAATATAACCATCACCTCCAAAAGATCCTTGTGTCCTTTTGTTTTTTTTGTTTTGTGTGTGTGTGTGTGGAGGGGTGGTTAAGAAAACTTGATATGAGATCTACTGTCTTAAATTCTTTTTTTTTTTTTTTTTTGGCCGAGGAAGATTTGCCCTGCACTAACATCGATGCCAATCTTCCTCTACTTTTTAGTATACGGGCCTCCAGCACAGCATGGCTGCTAACAGAGTGGTGTAGGCCCATGCCCAGGATCTGAACCTAGGCTGCCAAAGCAGAGAATGCTGAACTTAACCACTAGGCCACCAGGGCTGGCCCAACTCTCTTAAATTTTTACGTGCACAATATGGTACTAAGTATAGGCACTATATTGTACAGCAGATCTCTAGAATTTATTCCTCTTGCATAACTGAGACTTTATGCTTATTCAACAACAGCTCTCCATATGTTTGCCTTTGCAAAACATCCCATTTTACTCCAGATGATTTGGGGTATACCCTCAGAGTCTACTATGGAGCTAAGGAACAATTTGCTGAGAAAGAAATTCCACAGGGCATGTTTACTATTCCCCACACATTCCTAATCCCCAGAAAGAGATGAAAAACATATGCAAAATAATCATAGAAGTTTAACATTAAAAAATGCGTTACCAAGAACTTACTGTGTGCCAAGAAAAATATGGGTTTGGCTATAAAATTTTCCTAGGAAGAAAAAAAATCATGTGAAAGAAACAGAACATGTAGAGATATTGTTGAAAATCTTGTCATAGGGACCCTCTGCATTATGTTATCAACAGAACAAGAAGCAGGGGCTGGCCTGGTGGCGCAGTGGTTAAGTTCACAGGTTCCACTTTGGCGGCCTGGGGTTTGCTGGTTCAGATCCTGGGTGCAGACATGGCACTGCTTGGCAAGCCATGCTGTGGCAGGCGTCCCACATATAAAGTAGAGGAAGATGGGCTTGGATGTTAGCTCAGGGCCAATCTTCCTCAACAAAAAGAGAAGAATTGGCAGCAGATGTTAACTCAGGGCTAATCTTCCTCAAAAAAAAAAAAAAGAAAAAAAACCAAGAAGCAAGCAGGAAGAGGCATAAATTGTGATTATGCCAGTGCCATTTCATTTTGATCAGCTTGTCAATACAGTGCAGGAGCCCGTGTTTCAGGTGTAAGGGCCCTAAATCACTGGTTAGTGTTCCAGAGAGCTAGATAGCGAAATATCCTGCCTCATGGAGGATGTGTATCTAACTACTGGAAGGAATCTTTTAAAAAATTATTTTGCGCTTCTCCACTCAACAGCTGCAAATCTCCTTGGACTGGAGCCTTTAGCCACACTCTGCTTGAGTGCCAATTTCTGGTGTTTTAAAACGAATCTTTCAATGAATACTAATGTTCTCATAAGAAACCACCCAGAGGCCAGCAAAACTTTCACAAGAAGAAATTCACTTTGAAATGTGCCAAACATTCAAGATCTTATTCATCATGGGAGTTGCTGAGGCTTTTGACAAATCCCAGAGATACTATGAGGTAAGTTTTCAGGACGACATTTCATCTCTCATCTCGAGCTCTCCAGAGGGACCAGGTGCAGGGCCTGAAATGAACGAGCTCACATTATCTCTAATGAAGGACAAGGTTGTCAGGCTGCAGACGAGGTTACCAAGTGTTTCATCCAATCCAGCCTTCAGTGAAATCTCTCCATAGAATTAGTGGAGATATCATCCTGTCCAGCTCTGATGGATACAGAAGGAAAGCGTGTCAGGAGGGTCGTGAAGTTTGGGAACTGTTTCCTGGGAGCTGGATAGCACAAAAGTAGGGGCTTCTGGTGTCTTTTCGTTACCAGTGGGGTTCCAGAACTGTGTTCATGGCTTCGGGATGGTAAAAGGAGGAAAGCACTAGACTGGGAGCGTGTGAATCCGGTCTCTAATCCCAGCTCTGCTTTGCACCAACTCTGTGACTTTGGACAAATTTTTCCTCTCTCTGGGCCTTAGCTTTCTCTTCCATAAAATAGGTAAAGAATTCTGAGTTATCCAATATGATAGCCCTTAGCTATGTGTTAATTAAATTAAAATAAAATTCACTTCCTCAGTAATGCTATTCAAATTTAAAGTGCCACATGTGGCTAGTGGCTGTCATATTGATAGCAGAGATTATAAATCATTTTCATCAAGAAAGTTCTTTTGAATATTGCTGGTAGAGCTGATGTATTTTCTAACTCAAAAATTCTGAATCCATGCCCACATACCATCTGTGTAAATCAGGATTATAAGGCATGGACTCCTGGCCCTAGGACAGTAACCCTTGTCTGCTAAACAGGATGATGAGGGTGGCATTTGTAACAGAGTGGGGAGGTGTTGGCTGGGACCAGCATTCACCCACCAAGCAGATGCAACAAGGAACACAATGGAAAACCCCACTAAAGAAGAATGAAAGAGAGAGTTGGTTGGACAGATGGCACTCTCGGGTTCCCATTCCCAAACCTCCCACTTAGTCAAACCTCAAAAAGGGGAAGAAATACTAGACCAAGCCCTCAGAGGTTGGGTTTTTATGGTATAATCACCCATAACCAGCTGATTTAGGAAAATTCACCATTTAAAACCTGGTTAATGCTACAAGAACTAAATTCTGAAAGAACCTGACTCTAGATAAGCTAGCATCATGGATTCAACTTTCCAGCAAACCATGAGGAAAGTGCAACCCAGTACTATCTCATTGGGTCTCGGAACATGGCGCTCACGGACCCAAATCCAGATACTTCTGGCCCCTCACCTCCTATTCTTTGCCCACTTAGGTCCTATTCTTTCCTTGGACACAGCTGACTTTCAGTTGCTATTGTGGTCATTGTGTTTTTAATTTTTGAGTCAAAGAGAGCTCTGAGCATAGAAAAGGGGCACCGTTGGAATGATATGGGGATCCAGGCCAAATGGAAATAATTCCTGCACATTTTTCATTCTAATGAAGTGTAACTAAATCCACAGCTGATTCTCATTTAGTCATGGCCTCAGGGTCTGGAGAGCTGGGCCACTGGAAAACCCACTGCAGCACCCCTTCAGGCGGAAGTTCACATTCTCTACTCAACCCAGGGCAGCCCTCGCACTAATGAAATCAGACTGATCATGACCATTTATCTAGAACTAGTTATGCACTTGGCATGCTTCCAAATTCTTTAGATGCATTTGCTCATCTAATTCTCACAGTAACCTGATGAAGTAGGTATTATTATTGTCTCTATTTCACAGTGTGAAACTGAGACACAAGGAGGTTAAATGATTTGCACAAAGTCGCACAACCAGGAAGTGATAGACATGTATTTTGCACTCAGGAGCTCTAGTTTTAGAGTTTCCCTGTTTAACCATGATGCTACATAGACTTTCCAAGTAAAATAGATTTTTTAGCTGAAAGCCAGCTTGTAAATGGGATAACTTTTGTAAAAGAGGCAGTGTCAAGGTTAACATAGTTAAAAAGGAGACACAGAAG
Source organism: Equus przewalskii (assembly GCF_037783145.1). Classification (NCBI taxonomy): domain Eukaryota; kingdom Metazoa; phylum Chordata; class Mammalia; order Perissodactyla; family Equidae; genus Equus; species Equus przewalskii. Next base: position 58,198,344 of record NC_091845.1, on the reverse strand, counting down.
GGCGGAATGACACTCACAGGAGTGGGGGTGAGCTTGGTTGACCCTGTTGAAACCAAGTTGGTGACCACAACAGTTATGCAAATCAAAACCCAAAACAACCCCTGGGCTAACAGCCCAAGGGATGCACCTCAATGGCCCCCACCGGTGTCTGTATCAGCATGCCTGGACCAGCTCAGAAAAATGGCCCCTACCAATGTCTCAGTCTCCGGAGAGGAACCTCCTCTCACCAAGATGTCTCCAGAGCCCACCAGAGCTCCCAGAACTTAAGGATCATGGACTATAACCTGAAGAATTTATTTATTGAAAGAGACATCAAATAAGACTGTTTGCAGCCCTGTTGGAAAGGACCATACCAGGAGGAGAAGACGACGACATCTGTTGTAGACAGCTGTCCCAAGACTCCGGACCAGGCCTGTATTCCCAACCTTCTATCTCCTCATTTAAACATTTGTTATGCTTAAACTGTAAACCTTTGTTATAATTTGTTTGGAATACTATCATACTTAAACAAAGGGATTAATTTGGAACAGACTGGTCTTGAAGGCCAGGAATTTATCCAGTGACTCCTAACAGAACTCAATGGTTATGTGGAACAAATCTTTGGTCTTGGCTGCTACCTGGATGACTAAAACACTGCACCCTGAGTTTCCTTTAAAAGCAGGGAAGGAGTCAGGCTGAGTTAAAACCTCTTGCCAATCTCCCTCTCTTTAAGGCCAGATGGCCTTGTTCAGTGCTCCACTGGTGTGGCTATATTTCCAACTATATGTGCTCCTTCTTTGGGGCTAAAAGATGTCATTATTATGTATGGCAGCCCTGACTAAATTTACTCAAGCCCTTAATGATAGTCAGGCAGAAATAGCCTTATTAAATACCAAAATGTCTTTAATGCAAAGGGCTGTCCTTCAAAACAGAACGGCTTTAGATATTCTCACTGCATCCCAAGGTGGTACATATACAATTATTCAGACTTGATGCTGTATTTTTGTACGTGATGAGTCTTCCAATGTGTCATCTCTGCTAAAGCACATGAAGAAGTAAGTGGATGCCTTAAGTGATCCTACTCCCAGTTTGATTTGCTTGATTGGTTCCCTTCCAGTACCTGTTCCCTTTTTCAATCTGGATTGCAATTCCTATTTCTATTACTTATTGGAATACTTATATTGGTCATAATATTCAAACTAATTGCTGTTTTCTTTACTCAATGTTGTAAAAATAGCATACAAACTAGAGTAATGATTGCTCGACAGCTTAAGATGGTTGATCTATCTTATAACCCTGGACAAATTGCCTTTTCTGATAAAAACTATGCCTAAGAACTCATTTTAAACTAATGTTTTCAAATATGTTGAATTATTATTGTTACTGTGCTTGTTCTATGATCATATACAATGTAACTGCAAAGTGTCATAGAAAAGCACATACACAATGTTTGTGAAACAATCTAAAATTAATTGGAAATTACATGACATATGAAATGCTTCCTCTGTTAATACGTATATCTCTATGCTTGTCCCCTATTTCCCCCCAACGTGGATGACTAGGCAAATAATGAGATAAAAGCCTAGCACCGAGGGACATGAGGGACCCAGGGCAGGCAGCAACCACCCTGGTGCCGAGGGACAATATTTTGATCATCAATGCTTTCTATCGAAAGATTGTAGATCAAAAGGGGAAAACAACAAATAAAAATGGCAAGTAATAGGATATATTGGAGTATATGAGGAAGCCATTTGGTGTAAACCTAATTTGACCTGACCTTGTCTTTCCAAAAGGGCCTGACTTGAGGCCGTTGAGCACGCATTGTATATCTGCTTTGGATATTCCCTATGGCAAGAGCAAAGGCCCTTGAGATAAAGGTGCAACTTCCCTTCCCCTCCCAACGCTGGCATTCCCTTAAGGATTAAGCATCTTTCCTTAGGCTGGAAACTGATTGCTGCGCTCACCTGTGACCACCCACCTCAAGACAATAGACTTGCCTCCTGCTATGCCCTCCGGGATAGCAGACCCACTACCTGCTGTGTCCATCAAGCACTGTGCTGACAGGGCAATCTTGTGACTATTGTGGGAGGGACATTTCAATCATATGTGAAACGTCCTGTATGGGGGTATATAACCACTCTGTATACCTCACTTCCTTGGTGCCGTTTCTTCCTTCGGGAAGAAAGGCCCCAGGGCCCCGGGCCATGGTCCTCAGATTTCAGCTCAGAAAAAACTCAACCAAATTTTCAAAAAAAAGAAAACAAAACCCAAAATACATCCTTACAACAGAGGCTTTTAGCTAATATAACATTAATTAACAGAAAAACCACCTTGCCCCTTGCTGCACTTTTTGGTAGAGTAAATGCTCTTGAAGGATGACAAATATCATGAGCTCAAGCCCAGAATCAAGTGGGTTCCCATTATATGTTTCAGAGTCAACTTCTCGCTTTTCTATGTCTCTTTTTTATGCCCCCATCTTTCTTATGATGTCCTTCCTTCTGATGACTTCACTGTTTGTTGTACATTCCAATATTCTTTCAGTTAGTGTTAGACTGTTCCCGACATAGATAACAGAGAAGGCTAAGAGGTTAATTCATGATTTGTCAATAAAATAACCCTCTCCTATGAAGCAGTAATATGGAACAGTTTAATGTTTTCCCTGGGACATTGACAGACATGTTAAGTAGAACTTAAAAAAGTTAGTTTGTCTGAGCGCTATGTGACAACCTCTTTCACACTCACTTTGTATTGATCTTCGGTAGTAAACATTCTTAACTTTGTTTCAGAGACAGAGAACTGCTCTAAGAAGGTTTTATCACCATGTCTAGTCTTCCCATCTTCAACATGCCCATTTCCAATACACATGCACACACATATCCCTCAGTCTGAATCCCAGTAGCAAAGTCTAAAGCATTGAACATCCCATTTTCCAGGCTCTATTATTTCTGTTCATTTCGTTTTGCACCCCCACTGCCATCTCCCTCTCCCTCTCCCTAAGCGATGAGCTCCTCTCTGGAGGCAAAGTCTATACATTTTAGATCCAGTCTTTATTAGGTTTGTATCTGGTTTTGGCCGCTTACTAGCTGTGTCAATACAGAAAATTTTCTTTTCCTCTCTGAGTTTCATTTTCCTTATCTGTAAAATAAAACTGGTGTTTCCTACTTTACTGGGTTGTTGGGTACAGATAAAAGGTATTTGAACAATCAGTTACTTTTGCCTATTTCTTTGTTTCTTAGCTCCAGAGGCTAGATAATGGTACATATTAGTAAGTGCTTATTGAATGTTTATATGAATGAAAGAGGATGAGTTTTCAATGCTTAGCAGTGGTTCCAAGCTTGGCACAGTCAGCATATTCCCTTGGTAGACTAGTTAATTAGATTCTAATCCCTTACTTTCCTAAGTCCTTTTCCCTGTCTTTTTACAGAATGTACATCCCAATTCCTTTTGTTCATGCCTTCATATGACATGTCTGACTCTACAGAGACATGGAATTACTCTGAGCTGTGTAGCCCTAAAAGCTTGGAGGATGATGGAAATACTTCAGAATAGAACCAAGCTGTTGAATCCAGGCAAGTGGTAAGATAACATGGATTGCAAATTTCCGTGAATAGACAAAAGAATAAGATACTGAGAGGACTCACATTCAGGATGGTGGGCAATCTGCCCTGTTTAGAGTCTAGAGTCCCTGCCACAGTGATCATAAATAGCCTGCAAGTAAATTTTAATCAAGGTCCTAGACAGTATCTCTAGTTCTTATGTAACCTTCACTATTCTGAAGGTAACTGCAAAATCATTTAGATAATATAGCACTTGTTAGCCCATAACAATCTTTTAACCTTGAGAAAATCTGGTAATAAATGTAGACATGCTTAAGAGAATTATGGTATTAACATTTCGTATTAAGTATGTGCTTGATATTTTAAGAATTTGTAATATTTAAGAGAATTTTGCCTTTGAGAGTAACATATCACCTTTATGATTTCAATGTGAAATGTCTAACTGAGTAATTGATTTAAATATGTGATTTGAGGTTGAAATTTTACTATGCATATATACAATGTGGGACTATTGGATAGAAATTTAAAATTTCTATTTTTATAAGTTTAATTTGCAGGTTTGAAAGAGTGATTTAGGTGCCTGAGAAGGATTTTTTTTGCAGGCCAGTTATTTGAAGTTCTTAAAAAGAAATTCAATGTATTAAATTTATAAGTTTAGTTTAAAATATTCAAAAGAATTTAAAATTTAGTTTTAAATAGGGCAGAATTTTAATTGAAGTCCCTTTAAAACTGAGAGTTAGGGGCCGGCTCTGTGGCCCAGTGGTTAAGTTCGCGCGCTCTGCTGCAGCGGCCCAGGGTTCGGATCCTGGGCGCGGACATGACAGCACTCATCAGGCCACGTTGAGGCGGCGTTCCACATCCCACAACTACAAGGACCTGCAACTAAGATATACAACGGGGGAGGGGAGGGGAGGGGAGGGGAGGGGAGGCGGGGAGGAGGGGAGGGGAGGGGGGAGGGGGGAGGGGGGAGGGGGGAGGGGGGAGGGGGGAGGGGGGAGGGGGGGAGGGGGCAATAAAGCAGAAAAAAAAAAAAGAAAGATTGGCAGCAGTTGTTAGCCCAGGTGCCAATCTTTAAGGAAAAAAAAAAAACACTGAGAGTTACATTTTGCTAAATTTATAAGTACAATAAAAGATTGTAAGTAGAACTTTAAAGTATTGAATTGATTTTGATAAATTAAATAATATTAAAAGTGAAATAACATCTATATAATCTTTTCTATTAATTAATGTCTTCCTTAGATCCCCAAATTTTGCCTTAACATTCATTATACCTAGTTTTTCCATCTTCCTTTTGGTGAATCTCCCAGGGATGGGCTGAGGAGTTGGTTGGCAGCCACCTAAGGGATCAAATTATGGGCCTCTGAACCAGCACAGAAATAAATCAGGAAAATGACACCAGGTAACTCAGGTTTCTACACACAATGTTGTCTATAATGGCCAAAGTGTAAATATAGTCTCCTCCCTCAGAAGTATGCAATGCCCACCACCTTGGGGAGAATAAAGAAGGATAAGGAGGGGGGAAATAAGAAAAGAAAAAACAGAAAAATAGCAAAAGCCACAGCAACAGGAGAAGGAAACAAAACAAGAATCACCAACCCTGACCGGAAGTCAGCCAGTTGTGTAAGTTGATCCTGAGGTCGGTTCAGTCAAGCAGAAACCAGCGCATGACTGGGGAGTGTCATTTCAGCATGATTGAGGAGCGGTTGAACCTAATAGCTAAATGTCAAGCCATTTCATATGCACTGCAAAAAAGAAAACTGGAGTGAAAACAGACACTGCAGAAAAGTGGCAAGCATGTAACCTACATGAAAGTATTTTGGAAGATATTTTGTTGCTTTATGCATACAAATTATCTCTGCCCATAGTGAGTGAGAATAACCATCTGTAATCAGTTATGAGTGCCAAAATACGGTGACATAAAAGGTAATTCCAAATAAATTACAGGCTTATATTAGTACATATAACATGCCTTATATATTCAAAATAAGAAATAGAAAGGGCATATAATTTTTCTAATGGACACTTAGATCCTCACTAATAAATGTTAAACAAAAAATAATATCAGTCTGAATGGTGTGCCGGGTTATGGCTTGTTGGAGGGCCCACATGTCTCAGTCTAGCTCTCTTACCTATCTAGGGGTAGAAGTTATGCTACAGGAAAGTATGATATCCACGTACGTATGAAATAGAGTAGTGACTACATCCCTCCAAACAAAACCTAAGTTTTGTTCATCTTGGCAGCCACTGAGACGCCAGTAGCACCTGCCTTATCTCCCTTCCTTCCTAGTTAATCCCTCTTTGGTGATTGAATCAGCATTTAATAATCTAACTTGCTACTAAACATTACACTTTTAAATTTTCTTCTAACAGATTTTTGTTTTAAATGAATAAAAGAAGGCTCAGAATTTTTCAAGTTGCTTTAACATTTCTATTTTCTGAATTTTTAAAATACATTTTGACCAGGATAGAATATAACCATTTGAAAACACAATTTACCAGTCTTCTTGTGCAGCTCAGTTGAGATGGTGTATCTGAGGAACAAATAATTTACATATACTGAGTTCCTCCCAGATGCCAAACAAACTTGAGTCATAACCCTTGAGGGATGGTGTTCTGTCATCTCTCTACCTTTGGTACTTGGCACCAAGACATGCCTGGCGAGAATTTGTTGAACTCCGTCAGCTTACTGACCTAACACAGTCACATGTTTAGCAGGTACCACTTCTGGCTGTACCACAGAGAAGCAAAGGCTGCAATAGAAGCCTTCACACAGGGCTTGGAAACAAAGCAGAGAAAATGGTGACCTCTCCCTGGGATGGGAGACTTAGAGTAGCGGTAATTCTAGGGACTTCAACTACTCTTGGGTCAAATTTCCATAAGCTTATAGAGCACTAGCGATTTTCAATGGACATTCTTACTTAAATGGTACGCTTTGACTTATAAATCCAATGGGAAGAAACTGAAATGTATGTAGGAGGGAAAATGTGAAAATAGGAAGGCAAGAATCAGAGACTAGAATAGGCTATCTGGTATTAATGGGTCATGTCAGGCTACTTCCACCAAAATGAGATTGTGCTAGAGAAAAACAATTTTAAAAACCAGCCAAGAGCAAGTTAGACCACACATTTACGCCAAAAGATTATGATTCCACAAAGGCTAGTATTAGAAGTGGTGCGGGTTCCCAGAACCCTGGGTGATAGACCAGGCTCAGACTGGGTGAGTCTGACCTTTTTGCCTTTAAAAAGTACCATTCAATAAAATGCTACCCAGTAAAGAGAAAGAACAACTTACTAATATAGCAACAAAATGGATGAGTCTCAATATGTTGAGCTAAAAAAGGTAGACCCAAAAGAATACACTATATGTTTCCATTTGTAAGAGGTTCAAGAACAGACAAAACTAATATATGGTGTTAGAAATTTTAAGACTACCTCTAAAGAGGGTAGTGAATAACTAGAAAGTGGTATGAAGGAACTTTTTGTGGTGATGAAAATATGCTGTATCATTATATGAGTAACAATTACCTCAGTGTATACATTTGTAAAAATTCATTGAGCAACATTTAAGAGTTGTGCAATTTCACTAGCTGTAAATTATATTTCAATAAGGTATTTTAGCATGAAACACATAAACATAGACAATGAGAGACTACTGCATACCCACCAGAGGGGAACTGTGTGGCTAAATTAAAAACAATGCAAACTACCTGGCATTGCCAAGAATGTGAAGCAGCTGGAACTGTCACACACTGCTATCGAAAGCATAAATTTGTAGGTTCAAGTTGGGAAAAATGTTTGGCAGTTTCTCTAAAACTAAATACACCCCTATATTATGACCCAGCAAATCTACTCCTAGGAATATACCAAGCAGAAATGCTTACATAGGTATATAAAACATATATGCATACATTTTTTGCATATTTTTGCAGTAGTCCCCAGCTGGAAACGGCCCCAATACTCATCAAAAGTAGAAAAGATGAAGAAAGTGTGAGCCAGCAACATAATGGAAAACTAGACAGAAATGAGAATAAATTATAATTTTGTGCAATAACATGAGTGAGCAAAGTTTAGCAAAAGGAGCTAGGCAAAGAAAAATACCGACTGGATAGTCTCACATTAACTTAAAGTAACAAAGTGAACAAAATTAATTTATGATATTAAAGAGTAAGATAGTTGTTACCCCTTGGGGGATTGTGACTAGAAAAAGCAGAAGGGGGACTTCTGGGTTGCTGGTCATATTCTCTTCTTGATCTGGGTCTGGGTACGCAAATGTATTCAGTTTGTGAAAATTCATGGAACTGTACAAATACTATAGCTGTACTTTCCTGTATGTGGCACATACATAGATGTTTTGATTTTGAAAACGTAAAAACAAAAATATAGTGTCCAATTGTACTCTTCACCATCCTTTGCTCTTTCTGTTAATTTGCCTTGGACTTTGGACCCGCAATCACCCGTCTCTGTTTCCATAGCAGCCACATATTTGGTTTGTTTTAGCTATTGTGGCATTATGCTCCCTCTTACACTCTCCACTGATGCTTCAACCCATGTTGCAGCTAAGAAATTTCCTCAGTCAGCTATCTGCACATCCCAATGCTTAACCCAATGTCTATCTCATAACAGGCACTCACCATGTGTTTGGTAAATAAATATATAAAGAAAGAATATATGTCAGATGCCCCCAACAGCTGTCCTCCACTGCCCTCATCTAGATTTCTACCTTGACTTTAACAAGTTTTAGGTAGCAGAAGGAGAAAGCATTACCTGAACTGGTGGAGATCCATCAGAGGTGAAGAATTTGCACAAGTATTTCCAACTCCAGTGTTTTCTTCCTGAATCACATGAGGAGAACCAACCGCTACTGTGGCATCATCAGGGCCATGGTTAGTGGTATTACTCTGTTACAACTGGGGAGTCTTCTGTGGCATGACTCCTGGAGATATATCCAAAAGAATCTCATAGCTGAGGCTGGCCCTGTTGCTGAGTGGTTAAAGTTCTGCATACTCCAATTCAGTGGCCCTGGGGTTCGTGGGTTCGGATCCCTGGTGCAGACCTACTCCACTCATCAGCCATGCTGTGGTGGCAACCTACACACAATGTAGAGGAAGACTGGCACAGATGTTAGCTCAGGGCTAATCTTCCAAAGCGAAAAAAAGAGGAAGGCTCGCAACAGATGTTAGCTCAGGATGAATCTTCCTCACACACACACAAAAAGAATCTCATGGCTTATCAACTGTATCATTAAGTACAACTACAAATAACAGAAAACGTAATCACAATGCTTTAAAATAGAAGAGATTATTTGTCTCTGTATTTAAAAAATCTGGAGTTAGGTAGATCAGGGCTGCAGCAGTGGCTCTATAATTCAAGCTCTTCTGTCATTGTGCTTTGCCGTCCTTAGAGTGTTTACATCCTCCTCCGTGCCTGCAGCCTCATGGTTGCAGAATGACTGCTTCCCTCATCTTTATATCCCAGAGAGAAAATAAATGGAGAGAACAGAAAGGGCAAGGAATGATACCAAAAGACTTCCGCTTACGTTTCACTAAGTCACATGATTACCATGGAATCCCAAAAACAGAGTCTCTGTAGTAGGCACAGGTAAGAGAGACAGTAGGTGGAAGTGAAAGTTGAGTCCACATTCCCCAAAGTTACCTTACCAACATTAGGGCAACACAGGGCATTACTATCACAAATGACTATTAGTCACCCAGTAGATTCACAAGCTGCCATTTAAAATGGTGCCAGTGGCAGCTGCATAATGGAAAAGTGCCATGACAGAAGGTGAGTAAGCTTGCACAAACACAAATATTGGAACTTTAAAAGTATATTTAGGCATAGAAATCAAGACTGGAAGAAGAGACTTAAGAATAAAAATATTCCCATATTCAGATAGAGGGATTATAGGCAATCATTTCTTTTTTTTCCATTTAAATTGACTTTATTTTTTGAATCAATTAGAAGTTTACAGCAACATTAATCAGAAAGTACAGAGAGTTCTCATATACCCCTTGCCCCGATACATGCCCAGACTCCCTCATTATCAGTATCCCTCACCGGAGTGGTACCTTTGTTATAATTGACGAACCATCATAGACATTTCATCCCCCAAGGTCCATAGTTTACATTTGGATTCACTCTTGGTGTTGTACCTTCTATGGGTTTTGACAAATGTGTAATGATTCCTGTATAGTATCATAGAGAATAGTTTCACTTCCTTAAAAATCCTCTGTGTTTAAATATGCATTCCTCCTTTTTCTGTAACCCCTGGCAAATCATTGATCTTTTTACCATCTTGATCGTTTTGCCTTTTCTAGAACGTCTTATTTTTTTTATTTGTTTATTTTTAGCTTTCAGGTGTACATCATAATATATTTCGAATTCAGCATAGCTTACATCATGTTCACCACCCAAAAACTAATTATAGTCCATCACATGTGAGCCTGATCACCACCTTTGTCCTCCCCACCTCTTCCCCTATGGTAACCACCAATCCGATCTCCATTGCTATGTGTTTGTTTGTCGTTGTTTTTATCTTCTACTTATGAGTGAGATCATATGGTATTTGAATTTCTCCCTCTGACTAATTTCACTCAGCATAATACCCTCAAGATCCATCCATGTTGTCACAAATGGCTGGATTTCATCATTTCTTATGGCTGAATAGTATTCCATTGTGTATAAATACCACATCTTCTTTATCCATTCGTCCCTTGATGGGAACCTAGGTTGCTTCCAAGTCTTGGCTATTGTGTATAATGCTGAAATGAACGTGGGGGTGCATGTATCTTTATGCCTTTGCATTTTCAAGTTCTTTGGATAAATACTCAGCAGTGGGATAGCTGGATCATATGGTAGATCTAGTTTTCATTGTCAGAGGATACTCCATACTGCTTTCCATAGTGGCTGCACCAGTTTGCACTCCCACCAGCAGTGTACGAGTGTTCCCTTCTCTCCACATCCTCTCCAACATTTGTTGTTTCCTGTCTTGTTAATTATAGCCGTTCTGACCAGAGTGAGGTGATATCTCATTGTAGTTTTGATTTGCGTTTCCCTGATAGCTAATGATGTTGAGCATCTTTTCATATGCCAGTTGGCCATCCGTATACCTTTGTTGGAGAAATCTCTGTTCAGATCTTTTGCCCATTTTTTAATTGGTTTGCTGGTTTTTTGTTGTTGAGATGTATGAGTTCTTTGCATATTTTGGATATTAACCCCTTATCTGATATATGGTTTGCAAATATCTTCTCCCAACTGTTAGGTTGTCTTTTCATTTTGTTGATGGTTTCCTTCGCTGTGCAGAAGCTTTTTAGTTTGATGTAGTCCCATTTGCTCATTTTTTTCTTTTGTTTCCCTTGCCTAGTCAGACGTAGTACTTGAAAATATGCTGCTCATAACGGTGTCAAAGAGCGTACTGCCTATGTTTTCTTCCAGAAGTTTCATGGTTTCGGGAATTACACTCTAGTCTTTAATCCATTTTGAGTTGATTTTTGTGCATGGTGTAAGGGAATGGTCTACTTTCACTCTTTTGCATGTGGTTGTCCAGTTTTCCCAACACCATTTATTGAAGAGACTCTCCTTTCTCCATCGTATGCTCTTGGCTCCCTTGTCGAATATTTGCTGTCCATAAATGTGTGGGTTTATTTCTGGGCTATTGATTCTGTGTGTCTGTTTTTGTGCCAGTACGCTGCTGTTTTGGTTACTATGGCTTTCTGGTATATTTTGAAATCAGGGAGTGTGATACCTCCAGCTTTGTTCTTTTTTCTCAGGAATCCTTTGGCTATTCAGGGTCTTTTCTTGTTCTGTATAAATTTTAGGATTCTTTGTTCTATTTCTGTGAAAAATGTTGTTGGAACTTTGATAGGGATTGCATCGAATCTATAGATTGCTTTAGGAAGTATGGGCATTTTAACGATGTTAATTCTTCCAATCCAAGAGCACGGAATATCTTTCCATTTCTTTGTGTCTTCTTCGATTTCTTTCAACAATGTTGTATAGTTTTCAGTGTACAGATCTTTCATCTCTTTGGTTAAGTTTATTCCTAGGTATTTTATTCTTTTTGTTGTAATTGTAAATGGGATTGTATTCTTAATTTCTCTTTTTGCTACTTTGTTGTTAGTGTATAGAAACACAACCAATTTTTGTACGTTGATTTTGTATCCCACAACTTGACTGTATTCATTTATTGTTTCTAAAAGTTTTGTAGTGGATTCTTTAGGGTTTTCTATATATAAAATCGTGTCAGCTGCGAAGAGTGACAGCTTCACTTCTTCTTTTCCAATGTGGATCTCTTTTATTTCTTTTTCTTGCCTGATTTCTCTAGCTAGGACTTCCAATACTATGTTAAATGAGAGTGGTGACAGTGGGCCAGTTTTGGAAGGTTGTATGTTTCTAAGAATTTATCTATTTCTTCTAGATTATCCAATTTGTTGGCATATAGATTTTCATGGTATTCTCTTATTATCTTTTGTATTTCTGAGGTGTCCGTTGTAATCTCTCTTCTTTCATTTCTGATTTTATTTATTTGAGCCTTCTCTCTTTTTTTCTTGGTGAGTCTAGCTAAGGGTTTGTCAATTTTGTTTATCTTTTCAAAGAACCAGTTCTTGGTTTCATTAATTTTTTCTATTTTTTTTTAGTCTCTATTTCATTTATTTCTGCTCTGATTTTTATTATTTCCTTCCTTCTGTTGATTTTGGGCTTTGTTCTTCTTTTTCCAGTACCTTTAAATGTGCTTTTAGATTATTTATTTGGGATTTTTCTTATTTGTTGAGGTAGGCCTGAATTGCTGAAACTTCCCTTGTAGAACCGCTGTTGCTGTATCCCACAGATTTTGGCATGTCATATTTTCATTTTCATTTGTCTCCAGGAATTTTTGTTCTCCTGATTTCTTCATTGACCCAATTGTCGTTCAGTAGCATTTTGTTTAATCTCCACATTTTTGTGGTTTTTCGGGTTTTCTTCCTGTAGTTGATTTCTAGTTTCATACCTTTGTGGTCAGAAAAGATGCATGATATTATTTCAGTCTTCCTAAATTTATTGAGACTTGTTTTATAGCCTAATATGTAGTCAATCCTGGAGAATGTTCCATGTGCATTTGAAAAGAATGTGTATTCTGTGGTTTTTGGATAGAATGTTCTATATATATCTACTAAGTCCATCTGGTCTAATGTGTCCTTTAAGGCCAGTGTTTCCTTATTCATCTTCTGTTTGGATGATCTATCCACTAGTGTAAGTGGAGTGTTAAAGTCCCCTACTATTATTGTGTTACTGTCTATTTCTCCTTTTATGTCTGTTAATAGTTGCTTTATATATTTATGTGCTCCTATGTTGAGTGCATAGATATTTACAAGTGTTATATTTTCTTATTGGATTGTTCCCTTTATCATTATGTAGTGCCCATCTTTGTCTCTTGTTATAGTTTTTGTTTTAAAGTTTGTTTTGTCTGATATAAGTATTGCTACCTCCGCTTTCTTTTCTTTGCCATTTGCATGGAATATCTTTTTCCATCCTTTCACTTTCAGTTTGTGAGTGTCTTTAGGTCTGAAGTGTGTCTCTTATATGCAGCATATACATGGGTCTTGTTTTTTTTATCCATTTGGCCACCCTATGGCATTTGGTTGGAGCATTTAGTCCATTGACATTTAAAGTAGCTATTGATAAATATGTATTTATTGCCATTTTGTTACTTTTCTTTTCTGGGTGTTTTAGTAGTTCTTCTCTGTTCCTTTCTTTTTCTCTTGCTCTCTTCCCTTGTGGTTTGATGACTATCTTTAGTAATATGTTTGATTTCTTTTGTCTTACTATTTTGCTTACTTATTATAGGTTTCTGATTTGTGATTACCATGAGAATCCTGTTTAATATTCTATGTATATAACAGTCTATATTGGTTGATAGACTCTTTACCTTGACCTATTTCTAAAAGTTCTACTTTTTCACTCCCCTATTCCCACATTTTATGTTTTTCAAATCATACATAGTCTCTTGTTTAGTGTGTATCTATCCGTTACCCTCTTATCATTGAAATAGGTGACTTTAGTACATTTGTCTTTTAACCTTCATATTATCTTCACAGGCAGTTGATCTGATACCTTTACTGTATTTTTAACTTTACAAGTAGTTTTATTGCCCGGTTTTTTTGATAATTTTTTTTATCTCTATTTGTGGTCATCGCCTTCCCCCTTAAGTAAGTCCCTTCAGTATTTCTTGTAGAACTGGTTTCTTAGTGATAAACTCCTTTAATTTTTGCTTGTCTGGGAAGCTCTTTATCTCTCCTTCCACTCTGAATGACAACCTTGATGGATAGAGTATTCTTGACTGTAGGTTTTTTCCTTTTAGCACTTTAAATACGACGTGCCATTCTCTTCTCGCCTGTAGGGTCTCAGCTGAGAAGTCCACTGATAGCCTGATGGGCTTCCCTTTGTATGTCACTTGTGGCAGCAATCTTTTCTTTTAAAACTTAAATTATTCTAATCTTGTAATATTGTTTTGACAAAAACAAAGAGCTTTAAAAGTGCTTTTTTATACTTAAAAAAATAACAAAAGCCATTTTTAAAGACAATAAAAGACACTCCTGCTTTCTACAGCATCATTTTGGTGAGGAAATGGCCCTTAAAACCATTTGATGGGGCTGGCCCTGTGGCAGAGTGGTTAAGTTCTTGCGCTCTACTTTGGCAGCCCAGGATTTCACTGGTTTGGATCCTGGGTGCACACATGGCACTGCTCATCAAGCCATGCTGAGGTGGCATCCAACATAGCACAACCAGAGGCACTCATAACTAGAATATACAACTATGTACTGAGGGGTTTTGGGGAAAAGAAGAAGGAGGAAAAAGAAAAAGAAGAAGAAGATTGGCAGCAGTTATTAGCTCAGGTGCCAATCTTTAAAAGAAAAACAAAAACATTTCATGGTCAGCATTTACTCAAAGAAAAGGTGGGCCCTCTAATACCAACAGGAACAAAAGAGTCCCAGAAAACCTGTGGCGTATTAAGTTAACTTGGTCCACTAATGTTTGAATTCTCTAGGGCGATTTCTTTGGTCCTTTGTGAGTCTGGCTTCTCTGAGAAGATGGACTACCTGGAGGAATTGTATAGAGATGGCAGAGCAAGGGCGCAGGCAGAAGACGAGAGGGTGAACAGGGAAAGAAAAGATGCCAGGCTCTGCATCCATCAAGAAAACGTTAGCTTGGGACAGTTCGGGGAAAGCAGAGGTGTGAATGTCATCCAAAGACTAATGACCTGGCAGGTATCATTTTGAGTGTAATGGAAGCAATGTTTCCTGAGCCAACCCTAATAATAAATGGTGCTGAACGAAGTGACTGCTCATTAGCCTAAGGGTTTAGTACAAAATGTGTGCCTTTCTGGTAGTCAGTCCCAGGCTGGCATGTTGTTTCCTGAGTGGACAAAGGGGCTTCAATAGGACACTGAATGGAAAATTTCTACACTGACAGGAAAAAGTGTGGAAAATTGCGATTGCTGTTGGTTAGATCAAAAATTTAATGTGAATTGAGTAATTACTGTTTAGTGTGTGTGGAAATGGAACAGGTGGGGGAGAGACAAAAGGATGGTTCATATTAGTGTTCACACAAATTCATTAGATATTTGAGGAAGAAATAGATTTATTGATGTAGAAAAATTGATAAGCTTGAAGATGAGGGGATCTCAATTTATTTTGCCTTCTGTGCTAGTTAAATGTGTTTCTCACTATGTGGTTAATATAGTGGGGAATTCACACCGATTTGTAGATTTGTAGAAAAGCCATCTGTACTATAGCAGAGCCTGGATGAAGTTTTGGTATTCGCTGCAACTGCTCAGGGCTGTTGAATCATGAGTTTTCTGACTCCTTGCTGTTACTCCCTGCCTGTATTCCACTCATCAAAGCCAGTCCTGGAGATCTTAAGCGAAGGAGTATCTCATCTATTTGAGTGAGTTCTTCCCACATTCTTCTTTTTAACTCCTGTAAATCTTTCTGCTATGTGCCCATTCACTTTAGTCTCACCTTCAGAGAGGAATAAGGCTGCTAGCCATGAGCCTCAAATTTAACGTTATTATCATGCAGATTTATGAACCTAATGTAAAAGCACTTGTAGAGTGAAAGCAACAGAATCAGAAGGATTCTAGCATGTACCATGATCATCTGCACAAAAAGGAGAGCAGAGGGTACTGTGGGGAGATGCTATCAAGTCAGTCCTATATAGGATTTGCAGGCTGCTCCAGGGGACACTACACTGGTATCGGAATTCAACTGCTACAAAGTGTGAGCTAAGAATGAAAGGAACTTGGTTGGAAAAAAAGAAAGTATCATTGCAGAGGATTCAGGGAATAAGACAAATAGCATACACAACTACGCACCCATAGAAAGTTTGGCAAATACATTTTGTAGAGTCCTAGAACTAAAAGACCGTTGAGGATGATGAAGTTCAAACCTTATTGTCATGGATGAGGAGAGATTACAAATCTCACCCAGGGTCAGTGGCAGTGCCAGGACTAGACTGCTGGTCACCAGCTTCCCAGGCCAATTTCCTTCCCATTGCACCAGAGTCATTCGGAAGGTGATGCTCCTTGGTGGGAGCCAATTACAGGAATAAGAAGTGGCTCGTCAGCATGCCTGTGGAGCTCCCTACTGCCCTCCCTCCAGGGTTGCCACCTATTTCCCTCAAAAACAAAAAGGTCTCTTCTAATTAAATTTTACTGACAAAAACAAGTGGTTACACCAGGAGCCAAGTTTGCTGATTTGATTCTTTAGCACCTCATTAAAGTAGTACCTCTCTTGGATAAGGAGCTTTGGGCACACTCAAGTTTTGCATCGGAATCAAACAAGTCTCTGGCCTCATCTTATCCCAGCCCAGGGCTCACTGCTGCTTCGTTTGGAGGGAGAGGTAACTAGCTCCTGCAGAGCAGTTGTCTACCTGGCATCTGGTAAGGTACACGAACTTAACTAACCACAGAAAATTTAAGTCATCCTCCTCATATTTTCCCTGGCAAATTTCCTGCATGGATTAGAATGATTTTATTCCCTATGTTTAATGCTTCAGATTCTCCAATGATGGTATACTGGCTAGGAAAATATTGCCCATTTACTTTATAACGTTTTCAAAATAGTTACAAATAGAGCAAAAGCTAACATACTTTAATGAGCCACTGGATGGAGGGTGGGGCTGGTCAGAAAGGAAAGATGGGAAAATGGGTTCCCTTAAGCTTCCGTGAAAAGGTCCAATCACAGCCAAGAGACGATGGGGGCTCACACCAGGTGGTAGCAGTGAAAATTGGGAGAAGTCATCAGGTTTTGGATATACTTAGATTTTGGATATATTTAGATATATGGCCAATAGAATGTCCTAAGGGGTTGGATATAAGACATAAGAGAAAGAATAGAATTGGCATTAATTCCAAAGGTTTTGGTGTGAGCATCTGGAAAGGTGAAATTACCATCAACTGAAATAGGGAAACCTCTGAAAGGGGCAGGTTTGAAAAGGAGAATCAAGACTTCACTTTTAGAAACACTAAATTTGAAATATCAGTCAGATGACCAAGTGCAAATGTTGAGTAGGCAGACAGTTTATATAAAATTATATAATAATAATGACAACAAAAACCACAAAAATAAAAATAAAAGTTCTTGAGTGCCAGGTACTCTTCTAAGTAGTATATGTGGATTAGTATTATTTTATTATCCTTATTTTATAGATGACATCAGAGAGGTTGAGTGTCTTAGTCTATTGGGGCTGCTATAACAAAAATACCATGCACTGGGTGGCTTAAACAAGAAACACTTATTCCTCATGGTTCCAGATGCTGGGAAGTCCAAAATAAAGGTGCCAAACAGATTCAGTGTCTAGTGAGAACTTGCTTCCTAGTTCACAGATGGCTGTCTTCTCCCTGTTTCCACACATGGCAGAAGAGGTGAGGGAGCTCTTTGGGGTCTCTTTTGTAAGGGCACCAGTCCCATTTATGAGGACCCCATCCTCATCGCCTAACCACTTCCAAATGTCCCACCTCCAAATACCACATTGGGATTAGGGCGTCAACAGATGACTTTTGCGGCGATGCAAACGTTCAGACTATGGTAGCCACCTACACCCTAAAGGGCTGGGCTAAGGTTTTATTAGTAATTTACTGCCTGGTACACAGTACATTCTGAATCAATATTTCCTTTCTTCCTAATTCCCAGAGCAGTATTCCAAAGTGAAGTTCTAGGTTTACTCTCTAATCTTGGAATAAGAAGAAAAGATTGATTACTTCTGCATTTGCTGTCTTCAATGGATTTCTGTAAAGAAACAGGTGAAGAATGTTCTACTTATTTGCAGTTTTCTGAAAAATTAAGTACATTAAAATCCATTCAGTCCATAGAATTAAGTAACTTGGCCTAGGTTGTGGGTTGGTAAACTATAGCCCATGGACTAAATCCAGCCCAACACCTGTTTTCTCAGAGTGCAGTCATGCTCATTCGGTTAGGTAATGCCTGTGGCTGCTTTCACGCTATAATGGTAGATTTGAGTAGTTGTGACAGAGACTGCAAGGCCCACAAAGGCAAAATATTTGCTATTAACCCTGAAAAGAAAAAGTTTGCCAACTCCTTTCCTAGGTGATTCAGCCATCAGTGGTGGAATCTGGTTTCAAACCCAGCCAGATTGACCTGAGAGCAAACACAGCCTGGTCACTATGCTCTATGTTCTCCCAATAATATGCGGCTTGTTCTAATTTTTAATATGAAACTCAACTTTATTTTTCTTTTTCTGGAAGCTATTGAAACCACACTTTCGCCCCAAATTCTAAACCCTTCTTACCGTTGGGGTATAATAAACACATTTTCTGTGAATGATGGTTAGGGGCCAAGATCTAGGGAAATTAAGCATTTCAAAATATCCCATGTATTCTTTCTTGGGATAGAAGGAACATGATGAGGGCTTTGGTGTAGAAGGTAGAAAGTGGACATTAGTGGAACCCAAGGAAGAGAGGTGCCAAATTGGAGGGTATGGAAACCTTGGGGCAATGTGGAAAGTGAAGAGCTGTGTAGACCAGGGCAAGCACTGCTTCCAGGGACACTGTTTTCCTGTCTAGGAGTGTGAAGAAGTTCACCAATCCTGAGGTTTCTATTGGTGTAAAATTTGCCAAGACTGGCTAGCTGCCCTTGAGTAAGTCACAGCGTTAGCCGTTCCATCCCTAGAGACCCCACAAGCCAGTTCTTTAGTGATAAAGTAAGTAAGCCAACATCTTGCCCATGCTTTGCATTATTGAAGTCCATAGTTTTTGGCTACTCTATTAGGGCCTCTTCCCTGACCCAATGTTATGGTATTTGAAAGCATAAAAGGAGCTCAAGGACTTTCGGAGAGTTATTGGTGTGGAAGAAGTTGCTCCTAAAATTTGGGCTTGAATAGAGCAGTCTAAGAACACACCAAACTGATTTGAGATTGGAAACTTTTCATACAAGAGGATTAAATAAAATTGATAGGTCATTTAAATAGACTACTTATTAAAGTTCATGGTATATTGTAGGTGCTCAATAAATGGTAGGTTTATATAGATGATAGTGGCGGAAATAACAGAAAGGGCACTGCTGCCTGGGCAGTGGAAAAGGGAGGTGAGATGCATAGTCTCTGGATTTTAGAGCATCTCCGGAATGCTTTAGCTGATGGACGAGACATTGGTAGCTGTCACACTCATTTTGGGAATGGCAAGGCATCTTCTAAAGAGATTGAAATTAATTTGCTGGCCTTTATCCTTAAGGCAGATAAACACTCCCCATGTTTATTCTACCAGTTTGCTCAGCAAACTCTTTGGTCCATGGATTTGGTCTACAGCGAAAGGATAAATTTCAGCCCAGCCCTCTGGAAATACAGCAGATTGTAGATGAGAAGATTCCACACCAGCACAGTCTGTCTATTACAGGATGAATCTTTGGTATGGATGATAGTGTCATTTTCTGAGCTAGGAGCAGCCTTTGTGTCCAAGGCTGCACTGTTAATGGAGGCATTAAAAAGTATCAAGACTAGACAATCTTGGCTCTTTTACAGCTTCAGTAGTAGCTCAAGGCCAGTATTTTCTCTATGGCTGTCAGTGCTACTGGACTGCAGACTTTGGGGCTGGATTTGCTACTAGTAAATCATTAGCAAGTGTAAAATGATGACGGCAGCTCTAGCACCAAAGCCAGACTGAGTGGTTGGGTTATTAAGGCTTTTAGGGAGGATACAGCTATCAAGCCCTCTGTAGAGGTTACCAAGGGACAAATAAACACCTCTCCTGATCACTTCTCTGATCCCAACCAGTGCTGTCTTCTCTTCTGATCTCATTTCTCCATTTCACACCTGATGGGAGCTTCTTTTCTCTGACCATCAGCTGAAGTGGAGGTAAACAAAAAGAACCTCATTAGGCTCTTCCCCAATCCCACCTATAACAGCAGGTATGATTGTTTTTCAAGCAGTCTTTCTTTGCAACTCAAATCCAATTCAGTTTGACAAGTATTTAGTAAACAATTTCAATGCTCCTGGAACTTCGTTGGCCATTTTTGGGGACCAGGATTGTCCAAGGTTATGGGAATGCTGGGATAAATATATAAAATTCTCCTGCTAAAGAAAAATGCAGGATTAAAGCCTTTTATATAGCTCAAAATTATGATGAAATATATGAATTGTCAGGAAGGCTGTCTTCACCCGAGACTCCCAAGGGACGACTATAAGTCAGTCAATATTTTGAAGGATACTTAACAAATTTGATTGTGTCATTTCATTTAATGATGAACAGGCACTACAGTTTTGACTCTCACTGATCTGATATTGTTTGTGTCTCCATCATTATTTTGCAGATCTTTCCCCTGCTAGGCTTTGAGTATAGGAAACCTAGTAATTATCTCTATTAACCTTGATACACGATACAGTACGTGGTCCAGAAGAGATGATTATTAAATGCTAATGGATTAAATAAAAAGGAAAGTGAATAAGTAAGTGTCAAATTTAGAGGACTCACAAAATTGCTTGGATAATTTGGGCAAAAATGAGGTTTTCTTGAGTGATTCTCCCAAAGATGTTCACCAAATATATCCATGTCCTAATCTCAGAACCTGTGAATATGTTACTTAAATGGCAAATGGTACTTTGTAGATGTGATTAAGTTAAGGATTTTTCAGTGGGGAGATGATCGTGAATTATCTGATGAACTTGATGTACTCACAAGGGTCCTTGTAAGAGGGAGGTGGGAGATCAGAGTGAGTAGTAAGGGATATGACAATGGAAGCAAGAGGCTGGAGTGATGTAAGAAAGGGGCCACGGGTCAAAGAATGCAGGCTGCCTCTAGAAGCTGAAAAAGGCAAAGACATAGATTTTCCCCTCAAAGCCCTGAGAAAAAAACCTCAAACCAGATAACCCCTTGATTTTAGTTCCATAAGACTCGTATCAGACTTGTGATCTCCAGAACTATACGAGAATATATCTGTGCTATTTTAAGACAGTAAATTTGTGATAATTTGTTGCTACAGCAGTAAGAAATGAATAAATTTTGGTATCCAGAAATAGGGTGCTTCCATAACGAACACTTAAAAATGTGGATGAGGTTTTGGAATTGCATAATGATTAGATGGTTGAAGAATTCTGAGGTGCATGAAGGAAAAGCCTAGATTTCCTTGAACAGACTCTGTGCAAATATGGATAATGAATGTGCTGCTGGTGAAGGCTCAGAAAGAAGTAAGCAGCATGATAGAGAAAACATGTCATTTTATAAATATTTTAATTGTCATAAAAAGATCTTGATCGAAAATGTGGACATTCAAGGGGCTACTGCTAAAGGCTCAGAAAAAAAATAGTTACATGTTATTGAAAACTAGGAGAAAGGGCATCCTTGTTATTTAGCGGCAGGAAGCATACATAGCTGAATTGTGTCATGGAGTTGAGTTGAAAGCAGAACTGGTAAACAGTGAACTTGGATGTTTAGCTGAGGAGATTTCCAAGGAAAGTGTTAAAGATGCAGCCTGATTCTTTTCGTTGTCTATAGTAAAATGTGAGAGGAAAGAGATAAATTGAGAGAAAAATCATTAAGCAAGAAGGAATCAAGACTTGATGATTGGGGAAATGTTTAGCCTTTCCAGACTGCACAAGATGCTAAAATTGGGAGATTCACTCTCGGGAAGGTACACTCTGGAAGGAAATCCAAGGGTGTTGCTCTATAGCCTTTTGCTAGATTCTTGGCGGAGACAAAAGGTCACAATACGTAGTCACACAGAAGACTCTCTGAAGTGTTTAGGTGTGTGAACCGTGGGTTCCCTTAGCCTTCTCAGCAGAACCAAAAATAGCAATGAGATTATCTAGAAAAGATCCGTGGAAGAACATCCTGTCTAATAGAATAAATCCCTGAGATGTAACAGGAGACCTGTAAGTTTTTTGTGGATGTTGTATCAGCAGAAATACTATCAGCTTGGATTAAAAAGCACCAAGAGAGGATGAATCTAAAGGAAGTTTTTGTACTTCCCAAATTTTACAGGCAGGAAACAGGCTGATGAAACTACTCAGCTTCAAACTCATACTACCCTTAATGAAAAACAACAGATGATTTTGTGGGCAGAACTGCAGGCCCACAGGGCAGAATCTTGGGTCCTGTAGGTAGATCCATAGGCCTCAGAGGGATCAACTATTTCTGGGCCTTAAAACCTAATGGAGTTTTCCCAGTTGAGTTTCAAAATTGCTTGAGTCTTCCTTTCTTTCTTTCATTTTCTCCTTTGGGGAATGAGAATACATAGGACTGTTATCCTATGCCTGTCTCATCATTTTATTTTTGAGCAGATAACTTGAGTCTTGAGAGTCATAGATATACAGATGGAGAGGAATTTTGTGGCAGAATGAAATATATCTAGAGTCTCATTCATACCTAATTTAGATGATTTAATGATGAGATTTGGGACTTTAGAACTAACGAGACTTAATGAGATTTTAAACTTGAGATTTTTGAATGCGTTGAAACTTTAGGGGACTTTGGGATGGGGTGAATTCATTTTGTGTATAGAAAAGACACAAATCATTGTTACAGTTGTAACAGGAAACTAATACATTGAATTATTAAAACGTTTCCAAAACTACGCTGCATTTCCTTGTTGGTTTGCTTTTTGCTGTTTCCAGTGACAACTATTTGAAAGTGATTGTGGATGATTCATAAGAAATTCCCTTTTCCTTAATTGTCCTCTTAGTTGAATGTTGGCTCTGGACTAAAGTATTCAGAGAATTATTTTCTTTACTGTGCAGATGTGTGTGTGCCTGTGCATCTGTCTGTCTAGGAAGTCAATTCTTTATTCTGACATTCTGATGAGAATCAGCAGTATCAGGAAATCCATACATTGGATTCTTTCCTTTGGGTTAAGTTACAGTCCCTGGCAAACCATTGCCAAGATTTGATGGCACACTACCACAATCTTTTTTTTAGCCTGAGCTAACATCTGCTGCCAATCCTCCTCTTTTTGCTCAGAAAGATTGGCCCTGAGCTAACACCCATGCCCATCTTCCTCTACTTTATATGTGAGACGCCTGCCACAGCATGGCTGGACAAACAGTGTTTAGGTCCACACCTGGACCCAAACCGGCAAACCCGGGGCTGCCAAAGCAGAACGTGAGAACTTAACCGCTGCGCCACTGGGCTAGCTCCACAGAATCATTTTTTTACGTGTATATAATTCAGCCCCATTTCTCCTTAGCCTACTGTTTTCTAGCCACGCATACTAAGTGATAACTTCAACTATTTTTTTCCTTGAATAATTATCATAAATCCTCACGCTTAGACTGTGCCTCAACACAAAGGAAACTTTCAAGAAGTATCAATGTTGTTGGTTTTATGCTGAGAAAATTAAACTTGATAAACACTTATCTTGGTAACTAAGAGAAAAGCCCTATTATTTCTTCAGGCCTGAGATATTGCTGATTTAAGCCGATAATTTATTAAACTTTTGTCATTTTGATACATTTATAAAATCACAATTAAGTCCACAAACAAATACTAAAAATTCCCCACTCTATGGTCCAAAGTACTATTCACTATTCTCTTGTAAGTGTTGTAAGTCACTTACATAGAAAAATATTCAGGACCCTTCTGAGAGCTATAAAAATGACAATGGCCACCCAATATTCAAATTCAAGATACTAGGCCTTGTCCAGTTTCCTGAACTTGCAGAGAATTTAATGGAAATTTCCTAAATAATGAATTGTTGCTGCAATCAATTCAATGAGAGGAGAAATAATAAATCAACCAATTTGCGTCAATTAGCTAAGACAACAAATTAATGGCGTTTTATTTGTACTTCTCACTCGGGAGTTCTGGTGTGTTTGTAGAGGCAACATACCTCTGATGGACCAAGAAAATGCGACCCTGCCTTCAGACGCCCACAGGCCTCCGAACCTCACACCCATTTCCTTTTTTTGTTTTTTGTTTTTTGTTTTTGGAGGAAGATTAGCCCTCAGCTAACTACTGCCAGTCCTCCTCTTTCTGCCGAGGAAGCCTGGCTCTGAGCCAACATCCGTGCCCATCTTCCTCTAGTTTATACGTGGGACGCCCACCACAGCATGGCTGCCAAGCAGTGCCATGTCCGCACCCGGGATCCGAACCAGCAAACCCCGGGCCGGCGAGAAGCGGAACGTGCGAACTTAACCGCTGCACCACCGTGCCTCCCCCCTCACACCCATTTCTGAATGGCAGGTTGGTGAGTCAGGAGCCCTCATGAGGTAGTCACAGAGGAAAAGAGGAAGGGGAACATTTTTCTCAGCTGCTGGGGATTCTAGTTTGTATGGGAGCAGAAAAGCATCCCAAGTTTATTTTATTATTTTTCCTTAAGGCCAGCTCAGCTTTGTGAGAAAGGAGACCACCATCAAGTAAAAAAAGGACTTTAACATTCAACTGTATGTATAGAATAATAGTCTTACAAGAAAGAAAAGAAACAAAAGATTACTATGGCTTCTGTTAGAGCACTTTGCTTCCCAAACTCTTTCTTACAAAAAGAGGTGAAAGAAGGGCTTGTGGCCGCAGCCTTCTGCTCGTCCATCTCTGCTCAGTTTTGCTAGGACACCTGTGCTGCTTCAACACCAGCTGGACACAGACCGCTGTAAAATGTAATCTCCAGCCCAAACCACTCTGCTGAACCCTGTACACTGGCCCCAGTTCCTTACTGACGAGATCCGCCTAAACACTGCGCAGATTTCTCAGACCTAGCCGGCCCAAAACAGAAGTTGTCTTTATTTCTACAAACCTACCCCATTTTCGCATTTGCCGTCTGGGTGAATAGCACTGCCATCCGCACAGTCATCAAAACCAGAAACATGGATTTCAGAGTGAACTCCTCGCTCTCTCTCACCTCTCACACGTGAGCCATCACTGAGATCTGTTCGTGCCACGTGACAATATACCTTAAATCCATACTTTCTGCTCCATTCCCTGTGCCACTGCCAATTGCAAGCCCTGGAAATTTCTCCTTGGATCTAGTTCAGGAGCACTGAAAGATTCTATTGCCCTGTGGTCTCTCCACCTCTACTCTACCTTTCATACAGCCAGCAAAACTGATTTTTTATTTTTAAATTAGAATTTTTGGGGATCTAAATAAAATTTGAATACAGTCTCAATACAGAGAAAAACAAAAACAGAGAGGTAATCATAATAAATACCCTTACATTTCTCCACTCCACTCTCATCCCAGAAGTAACCATTATTAACATTAGCGTCCTCTCAGATATTTTTCTATACATTCGTGTAACTATGTGCTTATACATACAATCATTGCTGTTTAAACATAACTGGAATTATAGCATCTTGATTTATAACTTGGTGTGTTAACAATGTCTTGGAGGTCATTTCAAGTTAGTATATATAATAATATCTAACATTTATTTAACAATTATTATGTGCTAAAAACTGTTGTATGTGTTTGATATGTATTATCTCACCTAATTATCATGCTATCTCTGTGTAGTTAGAATTATTGATAGAATCCCTATTTTATACATCAGAAAATAAACACATATAGAAGTTAACTCAGTACAGATAAAATAGAGACTTAAAAAATAAAGTGATTTAGCTAGGTTGAAAAATATAAAGTCACTTTAGATTTCTGTATATGAGCAACAAATAGAAAATATTAAAATATACAATAGCATGAAAAAATCAAGCAGCTGAGAATAAATAGAACATGTTGTACACTAAAAACTATAAAACATAATTGTGAAAAATATAAAAATACCTAAATAAACAGAAAGATAAATCATGTTCCTGGAAGATTCAGTTTTGTAAAAAATTTAAATTCTCTACAAATTTATCTACAGAATCAATAATAACAATTAAAATCCCCCAGGGGTGTGTAAGTGTTTGTGTAAATTGACAAAGTGATTTTAAAGTTTATATGCAATTGCAAAGGGCTGAGAATAGCCAAATAGTAAAGAAGAAGGTTAATGCTGGAGAGCTCCTACAGTCAAATATCAAATCTATTTTAAATGAATTGGAATTAAGACGGTATGGACAGCAAGACAGACATCACAATATAAAGAGCTCAGCAACAGACCATGCTTATACGGTCATTTGATTTATGAAAAGGCCACCACTACAGAGGAAGTGGAAAGGATAGTCTTGTCAATAAATGGTACTGGAACAACTGAATAACCCATGAGAAAATGAAATCTTGACAATATTTTTTATTACACACACACACCTACACACACACCTACACACACACACACACACCCCAATTGCTAATGGATTACATATATTAAAATAAGAAAAGTAAAACAATAAAGTTTCCAGAAGAAAACATAGGAGGATATCTTTAAAACCTTATGTTGGGCAAAGATATTTTAAGCAAGTCACAAGAATAGCAAATACTATAAAGGAAAAAAATGGGTAAATTGGTCTAAATCAAAATGAAGAAGAAATTCTTGAGGATTACCTCAAAAGACACCATTTAAGACAGTGAAAGAGCAAGCACTAGAGTAGACAAAGATATTTGCCATGTGCGTATGTGATGAAAGATTTGCATCTGGAATATATATATGTATGTGTATATATATATGTATATTTGCAAGTAAAGATTTGCTAACACTTGTTGCCAATCTTTCTCCTTGTTTCTTCTTCCCCCATCTTCACCACCAAAGTCTCAGTACATAGTTGTGTATAGTTATAAGTTTTTCTGGTTCTTCTATGTGAGCCATGGCCACAACATGGCTCCTGACAGACAAGTGGTGTTGTTCTACCCCTGGGAATCTAATCCAGATGGCCGAAGCAGAGCATGCCAAACTTTAACCACCAGGCCATCAGGGCTGGCTCTAGAATATATTTTTCAAAACTTAATAAGAAAAAGCAGATGGACTGAAAGACACACATCACAAAAGACATCCAAATGACCAACAAAATACATATACAGGGTTCAATATTATTAATCATAAATAAGTGAAATTTAAAACCAAAATGAGGTACTACTACACAGCACCAAAATGGCTACAATGAAAAAGACTGGGAATATCAAATGTTGGAGGGAATGTATTACTGTGCTGATGAAAGTTTAAATTGGTACACAAGTTTAGAAAAGTGTTTGAACATGCTCATGCCCTGTGATCCAGCAATTCCATTCCAATAGTCATGTAAAAGAATGTTCTACAGCAGTTTATAGAAAATAGAAATTAAGATTTTTGAAAGTCTGGTGGAACTCACTGCCAAAATTATCTGACCCTAATGCCTATTTTAATTTTCTTTAATCTCTTTTAATTTTCTTCTATTTAAGAAACAGCCAAAACTGGAAAGTACTCAAATGACCATCAACAATAGAATGAATAAATACATTGTGGCATATTCACACAGTGGAATACTACACAGTGATAAAAAACAACAAATTATAACCACATGCTATAACATGGATAAATCCCTACCTTAAGAGAAAAAGTCAGACACAAAGTATATACCATGTGATTCAGTTTAAAAAAAAATTCAAAAATAGGCAAAACTAGTCAATTATTGTATAAGAGAGAATAGTAGTTACATTAATGTGATTTCCCTCAGGGAGAATGAAATGGACTTCTAATGCTTGATAGTGCTGTATTACTTTTTCTGAGTACTGCTTTTATTTGTATTTTATTTTTGTGAAAATTAATCTACCTTACAAGTGTTTTGTTCACGTTTTATATGTATGTGATACTCTGATAAAATTAAACTTAAAAAGATAAGAGAATGGAATTAATATGGTAACAATTTTGAAAACATATGAAATGAACAAATATCTGAAATTATAACTTTTCAAAATTGACTCAAGAAAAAAATAGTTAACAATACCTCTAAACTGTTAAAGAAAATGAAACATTTTATGCATTATTTTTCCTTTACAATGAGAGAGATATGTTATCCTTGTAGAATAATTTGGGAAGATTTCCATAGTTTTCAGTAGTTTCTGTACTTTGGAGCAATTTCTATAAATTAGAAATTATGGGTTCTTGAAAATCTGGCAAAAAGAAAGATATTATTTTGACCTGATGCAGATGTAGAGGTAGATACGTGACTAACTTTACTTTTCTTTTATTTGAATATTGTATCTCTAATCCATGCAGGTTTTTCACTTCTTTCTGAGTTAATTTGGACATTTAAATTTCCCTAGAGACTTATTTATTTTCCTGTTCACATTTGTCTAGCTTCATCATCAATTGTTGGGTAACCAGTTTGTCTACACTTGAAGGTAGGGATAGAATTCCTTCTATGGAAGGAACCTTGATCGCAGGAGCTACATGATACAGGAGAAGCACCTAAAAAGGTGGACTTTTACACTTTTAAGGTTAAGGGGTGGGGGAAAAGTTCAAGTGGTAGAACAGTCATTGACAGGATGAGGAATGAGAGAGAGAGCCAAAAAGATTAAAGAAAACAGAAAAGTATATGACTTGATCCACATCGTCCTTAAAGTTTTCATCAAAGTTTTTAAATTTAAAAAATTCTGAGTATAATTCAATTTCTCCTGGGGAGTGGCAACAGAACTTACCCCTGTCTACTGGTTGTCATGGGATTGAAACAATAAGAATGCACTGACGTGTGAATGCAAAGTGAGAAAAAAATGAAGAAGGAAGTATTAGAAGTTATTAGAAGTATTCTGAACTGAAATTGCAATTGCAGTTAATTAGGGGCCATGTGCAGGGGCCATAGCAGATGTTCGACTACATTCATATGTCCAGTTCTTACCACGTTAGCTGGCATAATGTAGGCACTCAGTGCATGTATTTTACACAGATTCACTTCTTGGAAACTAAGTATAAGAGAGCATTCCATCCTCTCTTCCAGTGAACACTGGATTCTAGAAAACATCCAAGCTGATGGAATGAAAAAATGAGCTATCAGTTTACAACCTCAAAAAGTTGTTAGATTCCTGCTCTAAGCATGACACAGGCTTCTGATAGACTGATTGAGTAATGCAAGACCCAGTCAATATACTCCCATCATCACATCAAGCTCCAAGAAAGAGACGAGAATCTGGGAGAGGGAAAGATAAAGTAGAAAGGTTTGTTATTAAGAATTAAGGATTCTTGGGGCTGGCCCCGTGGCCGAGTGGTTACGTTCGCGCGCTCCGCTGCAGGCGGCCCAGTGTTTCGTCGGTTCGAATCCTGGGCGCGGACATGGCACTGCTCGTCAGACCACGCTGAGGCAGCGTCCCACATGCCACAGCTAGAGGAACCCACAACGAAGAATACACAACTATGTACCGGGGGGCTTTGGGGAGAAAAAGGAAAAAATAAAAATCTTTAAAAAAAAAAAAAAGAATTAAGGATTCTTTCATGGAGAAGGTGGCTGCAAAAAGGAAATTCAGCTTGTATTATTTATCTCTCTACCAGAAATATTCTCAGGGTGCCTTCTGCCTTCTGTTTTCATCAGCTTGAACATTCATATGTCCATTCATTTTTCTAGCTAATTTCAAACCTTGTAGAATGTAATTAATCAACAAATCAAGCATATAAACATGATAAAATGTGTATTTGTAGCTTATTCTTTGGGTTCCTCCAGAAACAAAGCCAGAGAAAACGATTCTCGAATCTTGGGCTTTTTTTCTTTCAATAACACTGGCTTTCCATCATATGAGTTTTAAGGTGAAAATGTGCCCTCCTTTGGTTCAGCCTCCACTTTGGATGTTAAAAGTAAACAATTCTCTGCTTTTCTTCTTGAATTATGGGCTAATCTATCTGATTTTGAAGTTGAAACTAATAATTTGATTTGTTTCCTCCCCCCGAAAGATTTTAAGTTATCTGCCAAAGGCCTCACTTGACATCCAAGAAGTTTATGTGTAGCTTAAGTATTTTTTCTACAAGGAAAATCTTCCCCACTTTGCTCTTACTGATACCCAGAGATGAAATAGAAAGGAAGCATCTTGTAGATGTGGACTAGGAAAGACACCAAGGCAGGGTTGTCAGTGACATGAGGTGGCAACAGCTGCTCTGTTGAAAGTCACAAGCCATGGTGGATGTTTCCTGCCCATCACTCTCAGAACTTCTCCTGGAGTCACATATTTAGAACCAGTGTTGGAAGGGACTTGTATTACATTTAGTACAAGAAATATCTAGAAAATTCTCCTCAAGGGTGTCCAAGTGTTGGTATATAGTAATTAATTATATTTCCAAAAGTTGTATTTATTACTTTAGAGAACAAAACAATCACACCTCAATCTTTGGTCCATTCAGATGGCCACATTTGAAGCAACCAATATGCTAAGGCCTCTGGCAATCCCATTAGAATCTAACTACAGATCATGAATAGAATGCTCAAAAGTTATACTGGCTGTCTATTAATTGAGTAGCTAAAACTCTAGGGAAGGAGGATGGATTAATAACAGTAAAGGATAGGAAATCCTAAAAAATTTTAAATAATCTACTACTGGTTAATAAATAAACACCTCAGGCTCATGTTGACACATCTCTTTTCATCCTAAAACATGGCTTTAGTAAGTGATAACCTTGTTTTCATCGTGTTGATATGTTGCAAATTCATTTGTTGGGCCAAACAGAGTAATAAATTCTTTATTCTTGAAGTTTCAAGGAAATCTGACAATTTGGAGAATTTTTATAAGACTAATCACTCCTTAGAATGGCAAGTAATGGTAGAACAAGATGCTGTGGGCTCACAAAAAGGTAGGTGAACGTCTCCCAAGGCATCAGATATCTAAGAATTAGAGCAAAAGCTGCAGTACCTTCTCCCATATGTTCTGATAACGAGCCTCCACCCATGAAAATTGGGGTTGTTAGTGTGTCTGAAGGGAAGTTGAAAATGGGGCTAAGTGTGAAACTTGTTAGTTAAGTGTATTTTCTATTTCTTATGTGATTCTTACTGAGAATATCCTCCAGGTGCTAGGCTGGACCCACTTCCTGGTGTCTATTAGGGAAACATTAAATCAATAAATCTCCTGGGATTCTGTAACCCAGCAAGCCCTTTTCATCTTTAACTTGCCTCAGCACTGCAAAACACTACTGAAAAGTGAGTTAGGGTATTGATATTAGCACCTATGAGAAAATCACACAAAATTATTGATTTAAAAAGAGATAGACGTGAAGGAATGCAGGACAGCATAAAATAATCAGCCTAAGTCAATGACTATTTCTTGCTCACTGTTGTGTATCAAGCATGGAGCGCAGGCAGAGTACATGGTGTGTGCTCAATTACCATTTGTTAGACAAATAAATGAATTAATGAGTGAATGCATAAAATGATTATGAAGTCAGGCAGCACATTCACAATTGTGAAATGTAGGCAATGAGACTTGCAAAACTCATATTTCTGAGGAGGATGGTAGTTGGAGAAGGTTATAGACAAGAAAAACGTATACCAGCTCTAAAATAAAGTTAAGCATAATTTATCTTTAATAAATACCAATAAATGCAGATTATTTGTCTTAAATGAAATATAAAAGAAAATAGATGCCAAATGGAGAAAAAAACGTAGTGTAAACATGAAAAACAGAGATAAACATCTGCAAATAAAATTATAAAGAAAATAATTAAAACAATAAGATGATGACATTTCATCCAATAATAATCGAAGCACTTCAGTGAAAAATCACAGCAGGTCAAGGACCAATAAATAGCTTATTATATACAGTGGTAATTTTAAGTAAATGCCAGACTGGCCTAAGCCAATGTCTATCTTCCAATAAATGAACCACTATTGAAAGTAGCATCATCTTCTACTAATTTGTCAATCATTGGAATATAGTAGTTGGTTGATGGATATTAGCCAAACTTAAAACAAAGTACTGTGGAGCTAGCAAATTGCTAACAAATTCCACTGTGGATCTCTAAAATGAGACCAACATAAAGTCAAAAGTGCCTTCAAATTGCATTTTAAAAGTGTTAGGGACTTTCATTTCCAAAAAGGATGAGGATAATCATGTTACTATTGCTTCCATCCTAACAAAAACAAACTAGATAAGCTACAAAAATCATGGTTTTGCCAAATATATCTGAGACTTGAGGATGCAAAGAAACCTAAATCAACTTATTTCCAGAACACAACAATTCATTCTTAGGAGTGGAGCAATTCGTGATCGTGTTCATGACTTGCACGCAGTAAAAGAAGGTGAAATCTACCCGAAGCAAGGATAAAGAGAAACAAGAAAAAACTTTAGCAAGCTTTTAAAGTTGCATGTTGAATGATATGATAAATCGGAACCCTAAGAACCAACTACAGAGCAGTCTGTACCCACCCACAAGATATTCTCCCTGAGCCCTTACTAAATGCATGGGATAGTATGCTGAAGGCTAGAGGCAGGCGGGAGAGCTGAGATAAATCCCTCCAAGTCGCTTCAGCCTTCACCGAATGCACTGCATTCAGTCTCCCAAGACTGGAGATGGGATAGCAGGATAAATCTAAGAACAGAAAGACGGTGACGGAACTGGAGAACAAAGAAAATTTTTCAGCAACCCAAAAAGCAGATGACAAAGAGCTAGGGTAATTCAGAGTGATATCATGAGTGGTTTAGAAAGCTGGCAGCAAGGTTATAAAACATAAGGTGGTTTCTAGAATCTCAAAGATACTTGGATCCTAAGCCCTGCTAAAGAGGAAATTCATATCCTATTATCAAAACATTTTAAGCCGATAGTGCGCTGAATCTATCTAAAGTTAAAACATAGCTCAGAGCTACCTCACTTATAGGTTAGATTAACCAAGCTCCCGATACCAGTAGCCCTACAGAAGAAGGTGCAAGCCCTTTTAGGAACAATAAGGTATTATTTATTTCTCCACACACACAGGTTTCAGCATAAAATCAGAGATTATAAAACACACAAAGAATCAAGAAAATGTGACCACAGTAAAACAAAGATACTCTCAATAGATATAGCTCCAGGGGTGGGCCAGATGTTGGAATTATCAGAAATGTTTTTCTAAATAACTGTAAAGAATATATTAAAAGATCTTCTGTAAAAAGTAAAAAACATACATGAATAGATGGGAAATTTCAGCCAATATGTGGAAACTATAACATGAAACAAATGGAAATATTAGTAATAAAAATATTAAAAATAAAGAATTTCTTTAATGGAACAAACAGCAGATTGGACATAGCAGAAAAAAGAATCAGACACCTGAATACAGGTCAATAGTTTATTCAAACTGAAACTCTAAGAAAAAACTGAAAAGAAAACATAGTAGAGAAAGATCTATGGGACAATATCAAAAATTCTACATATGAATAATTGGAGAAACAGAAGAAGAGAAAATGAAGCAAAAGAGACATCTGAAGAGATAACAGCTGAGGATTTGTCAAATTTATCAAAGAAATCAATCCAGAGAGCCAAGAAATAAACTCAAATAAACCTCAAGTAAAATAAATTAAAAGAAAAGCACACCAAATCATATCAAACTACAGAAAATGAAAGGTAAAAAGAATACTATAAAAATAGCGAGAGAAAAATGCTGATTACACACAAGACACCAGGGTAAGAGTGAAGGCTTACTTCAAACAGAAACAGGGCAGTCAGAGAACATCACCTTTACAAGTGCTGACAGAAAAGAAGTTAATCCCAAATTCGATGTTCAGTTAAAAAAAAAATAACATTAAAGAAGGAAGATGAAATAAAGACATTTAAAAGTAAATGACAGCTGAGGGAATTTGTCAACCACAAACCTACATTACAAAATACATTAAAATAATTTCTTCAGGCTGAAGGGAAATGATAGCAGGTGGATATGTTTGGATCTTCAAGAAGTGATAAAAAGCATCAAATAGCGAACTTTTCATTATACATATGTTTGTGTGTATGCACATGCACAAACATATACACATATATGTATACACACATATACCACATAGATATATTTCTCTAAAACGTCATTGACTGAAGAAAAACAGTAGTAACATATGTTAGGTTTATCACATATGTAGAAGTAAATATGAGACAACAAGAACACAAAGAGGGGAAGGTAAGCGGAATTGAAATGTAAAATTGTTAAATTGCTTTGTAAGTAATATAATTATTATTTAAAAGTAGACGATAATAAGTCAAAAATGCATATTGTAATCTCTAGAGCAATCACTAAATAAATAACACCAAGAAGCATAATTAAAATATCAATAGAAAATGAAACAAAGAATACTAACAAAAATTCTTCTCTCATCCAAATGACAGCAATAAAAGAGGAACATGAGAACAAACAGATGAGGCAAAAATCAAACATCCAGATGGTAGGCTTAACTCCAACCATAGAATTGATTATATTAAATAGAAATGTCCTGAACACTTCAAAGAAATCTATGACATACTAAATAAAAAAGAAATCTCGATTATGTGGTTTGTAAGAAGCCCACTTTAAATTCAAAGACTCCAGAAAGATTAAGGGTAAAATGGTGGAGAAAGATACACCATGTAAGCTCTAAGCATAAAACTGGGTGGCTGTATTTGTATTAGATGAAGTAGACTTCAAGACTAAGAGTATTATTAGAAGTAAGGAGGGACATTTCATGGTAAAAAGGTCAACTCATAAAAAAACATAATTTTACACGTCTATGCACCTAATACAAGTCGAAGATCAAAGCGCCAGCTGACTGGATTTCTAGTGAGGGTGCTCTTCCTGGCTTGCCAATGGCTGCCTTGTCCCTGTGTCTTCACATGGGGAGAGAGAGAGTGGGTTCTCTGCTGTCTCCTCTTATAAAGACAGTTATTGGATCGGGGCCCCACCCTTGTGACCTCATTTAACCTTAATTACTTCTGTAAAAACTCTATCTCCAAATACAGTCACATTGGGTGTTTGGGCTTCAACATATGAATCTGGGGGAGGGAGTTGGAAACATTCGGTTCATAACAAGTAATAATGAATGTTTTCTTAGAAAAAGAAGACATGAGGGCCGGCCCGGTGGCACAGTGGTTAAGTTCACGCATTCTGCTTTGGCAGCCTGGGGTTCACTGGTTCAGATCCCCGATACAGACATGGCACTGCTTGGCAAAGCCATGCTGTGGTAGGTGTCCCATATATAAAGTAGAGGAAGATGGGCATGGATGTCAGCTCAGGGCCAGTCTTCCTCAGCAAAAAAGAGGAGGATTGGCAGTGGCTCAGGGCTAATCTTCCTCAAAAAAAAAGAAGACGTGAGTTTATTGAAGAGTTGTTGATTTTGTTGGTTTTGTTGTTTTGTTACTTTAAGACACCTTCCCATGGAATATAAAATTAGATGAAACAAATTTTTAAAAAAGAAGGTATAATTCTGCACCTGGAACGTGCTGAGAGAAGTTATTTCTATTTTGAAGTAATTCTCCCAATGCAAAACCGACAAATAAGTTAGCAAATGGAAAAGTTTACGTAACAGCCCTTAAGTTATGAAGTTGTGAATAATTCCAAACATTTGTAACACTTCAAAGTATTTCATGAAATAATGTGTAACGTCTTGCCTCAAAATATAAGAGCAAAACAATCCAAGCCCTGACTAAACCAAATGATAAATTTCATTTGGAGATCTATGGAAAAATTGCATGGCCATAATGAAAAATAATGACTTAATCAGACATTGTATTAAACAAATTCGGAGAAAGAATTCTCTGGGAAGAATGTTTTGGAAGAAAAATTAATCTGAAGACACATACAGGCTGCTCTTTACTCCTAAAATAGATCTCAATTTCAAGTAGAAAATAGCCTCTTTTTCCAGTATTGTATCTAAGATATTCAGGGCACACACCGCAAGGCTGAAAATATGAAAAGAGGACTTGGCTCCTGACCTTTCATACTTTCCCCAGGAAATATTTTTTCTACTGGTAGCCAACAAAAATGAAGGATGCTTGTATACCTAGGATGTAATCAATGACAAGAAACAAATGGAGGTAAATGTACTGAAAACAATATTGCTCTCTGCTAAAAATTTGATGCGTCTTCTGTATGCATGGGCTGGAAGAAATCAGTGCCTTCTCCGTGTAAATTGCTTGTCTCTCAGCCTCAAAAGCAGCAGAGATTTTTAACTGATTCTTCCTCTGTGGACTTTATGGCCCAACATTAGTGACGTACGTTCCTTTTCTCTTCTAGCGTTATTTGACCCTTAGAACCTGCTTCTATTTATAAGAAAAGTTTCTAGAGTTTTTGTTTTAAGACAAATTTAATGTTGAAATGAGCACCACCTTTGATCTTAAATATTGTTCTTCTGGAAATAAAGATGGGATCCAGTTAAGAACAGAGAAAGTTTTCTATCAGGTTGTTTAAAATATGCTTTCAAATATTCTTGGGGAAAATCTCATGGAAAATAATTGAAATCAGTCTTTTTCATGAATAGGCTCATCAGGATTCCTGTACAAAGATTATCCATTTATTTAAAAAAAAAACAAACAAGGTAAGAAGTCTATTATGTGCTGTTATGGTCTTTATCTGTGGGGCCCAAATAGGTCATAAACCACGTAACAAATTTAAGAAAATTAGTAATTCATTATGTGTAGCACATGCTGTTGGTGCCGCTCCCAAACTCCCTAGCACTTTCCACTCAGCGCACACCTCCCAAACCTCTGACTGCATCCCTGCTTCATGCGACGTCTTTCCCTGGCTCTTGGAACTCACTTTGCTGCCTACAAGGCAGGTTGGAAGCGTGCAGGGAGGTAATGTTCCCCTGGGCCAGCCCTCCACCAGTGCGAGATTAGAGAGTCGTATGAATATCTCAGCGCCCTCACACTCCAGGAACGATAACTCTGACGTGTGTTCCACACTGGCTCCATGGTCCCCAGAAGGATTAAGCTCCATTTGCCCACAGTGGTAAGTTGATGATATTAAACCTTTTATTGGCTGCCTTGTCCTCTGTCTCACTTCCTCACTTCCCCTCTTAGCGTTCTCTGGGATCACGTTCCAAATAAGCTTTTTTTCTTTTAATTCCTGTCTCAGGGTTTGCTTCTGGGGGACTCAAACAAAGACATTACGGGACCATTGCTTATCTACTCTGCAACTGTTCAGAGATTTAATTTTCCCAAATGGAAGAAATCATCACTTTTGGACTTCAATTATAAAATTGACGTTTTAGTGGCTGAGCCAAAAGCCCTAACCAGTGAGACTACATTGCAAAAGGTCAATAACAAAGTAGATTTAATACAAATTCAGCCTGCCATGCACAGATAGCCTTTTCATTATGTTATTATCAGTAGGTCTTCGTTGGGAAGCCCATTAGTTTCTAGAGAAGAATTCTGTCATCTTCTGCCTGGGAATTGTGAGCCTTGTTGCTAGCATTCTGAGGACGGGGAGAAAAGGTGGCTGAGAGTTTTACCATTTAATGTAATCTCCCTGTTTTGATTCTGGTGCTTCACCTTGGATTTTTACCTTTGTTGTGTGTTTCAGAACCTTGAGATTCTCTGTTTTCATTTTTCCGAACAATGAACCTCCACTTTTTTCAGGTATGGGGAGAGATGCTTACAGAAGGTGAGAATGGTAAACACCTTATACATTAATTTAACTGGTATCCTCTTTTCAGCCCCATGCCTTCATCTATATTCCATTGGTTCTCCAATTCCTGGGACTTTCCAGGATGGAGCAAGGGACATTGATTTCTTCTCAGTATCCATCCTTCGTGCTCTTAAGTTTCAGCTTCCTCTGCTGTGTCGGTTACCACTCTTCCACCTGAGGCCAGGTTTCCTCTATTATTGCTCTCCTCTCCAGTTCTCTTTGTCCTGGTAGGCTTATTCCTTTTATTTCATTCTAGTGGGATTTCAAGAAGGAACAGACAGAGACATCTGGATTAAAACCTCTGTGTTTAATAGAAGCTAGAAATCATTTTCTTCAAAGAAATAGTGGCTAAGTTTACCAAGCGTCGTGAGTCCCAGAGTCCTTCCAGTTTTGCTAAGTGCATGATCTGAGGGTGTGCTATATGTGTTACGTGGCTTCTCTGTAGAGAAGTTTCATTTTCATAAAAGACCTGAAGGAAAGACTCTGATTTACTTTGCTGCAAACTCACTTTCGAGACATAAAAGCCCTTCAAATTTCTGTGGAATTTGCGTTTGTTTTGAACCAGTAACATAGAGCTTTGTTTAATCTACATGGATCTAGCATATTTAGTACCAAAATGTTTTTACTTTTCTTTTTGCTTTAAGGGAAAAATAAAAACATAAACAGTTTGAACATTTACTCACACAGTGAGTCTTACAAACAATCATACAAAGTCAGTGGATAGATCAATAGCACCACCTTAAAAGTCAAATGTTTGAGAGACGCTGATGGCCAAGAAGAGGAACCGAAACAGAGATCTATTAAAAATTATCTTAGTTCATAAAATTAAGATGTGCCTAAGGAAGCATGAACCTAGAATTAAAAAAGAAAAAAAACTCTACCTTGAAAATAGGATGGCCATATGTATATATATGCCTATATGTCCAGTATAGCTTGCAACCCATGGCAACCAAGACCCAGATCAGAAGCAATGCTCTGAAGTACTTCCTTACGACTAAAGTCAAATGTCCGCCATGTTTTTAACCAAGAACCTCAATAACAGCACGTGACTTCATTTGATAGCAAACAAAAGAGGAAGTTGCAGGTTTTAAATTTGATTCAGATTTGGCGTGTCAAAAGAATGAAGAAATTGTTTCACCTGAGGGAAACATAATGGATTTTCCAGAGATATAAATATTAAAACGGTTAATATGGAA
Organism: Equus przewalskii; assembly: GCF_037783145.1. NCBI lineage: Eukaryota > Metazoa > Chordata > Mammalia > Perissodactyla > Equidae > Equus > Equus przewalskii. Next base: position 58,159,760 of record NC_091845.1, on the reverse strand, counting down.
ATTTCAGCTGCACTTCCTTAGGATTGTCTGGATCACTAAATATAGAATATTTAAGTTTTTATCACAAGTGCTGCAACTGAAAAAACAAGCCCTTAACTGGCAGGGATTTTAGCTAGTGTTTAGTCTTTCACTTCGGCCTGGATATATTATGGCTGCATTAACAGTAGCTAAGTGGTCCATGTGTTGCACATGCCAGGGGAGAGTGGTTCAATCTTGGTGAGCTTATTTTCCTTTTGATTTCTAATTTTTATTGGTTATTTGAAGATGTATGAAGACCATAGAGTATGATATATGCTCTATCATATATCACACAAACAAGGTAACTATTGTATATATAAAGGCTCCAAATAGTACATTCTTCATGTTTTATCAACAATACAGGTAAAATACACAAGAAAATATTAGGATTGACATATTCTAGATTCTCCCTTCAATTACGCTTGAACAGCAAAATTAGAAGCAAAAAAGAAGATGCTGTGTTTTACATTTTATATTTAAAAAGTCTTAGAATAAGAGCAAATACCAATTATTTTACTGCAGTATTCAGTTGCAGAGTAAAATGAGGAATTTAACATCAATGAGAGAGACAGGGTCATGACAGATAGATAAATGATAGATAGATAAATAGATAGATCGATAGATAGATATAGATATATAGATGATAGACATAGATAGATACGGGGGAGAGAGAGAATGAATGCTTCTTGCAGTTTATAAATAAATGTTCTTAATTAATCTCAGAATTTAAACAGAGAATTGTTTAAGAAAAGTATAAGGAAGAAAAGGCTCCTATTGTGTGCAATTTGCTTGATTATTTAAAAATAAACTGTAAATTCTGCCTAGGATTCAGTAACTTTAAATGACAGAGCTTTATTAAGTAAGAAGTTTGATATAAGTGATATGTACCCTTGAATTCTTTCATGAAGCTTTTAAAAAAAAAAGAATTAGAGTTGCAACTATGGATAAGGGCCATCTGGTGCTTAAACAGGCGAGTGGAAAGAACATATGTCAAGATAAGGTGGTCATCATCACTATGACCGTTAGGAGCTATGTCTGCTCTAATAAGGCCACATGGCAATGTCAGGAGTCATGGAGCAGATGTATGTGTATTGTGCAGAGTTTCAAAAGAAGTCTTTCCCTATGAGAGACTTCAAGATTTATCCAGTAGGCATAATGTATCCATGCTGCAGTCAAAGACTAAACATCAGCTAAAACCCATGGCAGGGAGCAAATTTAGCCAGTTAAATTTAGCACATGGAGCAGATTCATGAGCTTAAATAAATGAAGAGTTCTTTTAAGCCACTAGAATTTGGAGTGATTAGTTGTACAGCAATAGATAATCAGAGCAGCTCCTAATTATTTATCCGTAACAATTAGTTAGTCTAATATACAGTGGTGAGAAATAAGATCTTGGGATCAGAAACTTGTCTTTCAGAATTATTGACAACATGTTAAAAGATAGCCATAGGCTACGTCTCCTCCATAAGTCATCTTTAATCACAACATTGAGAAAGTCATTGAAATTCCACCAAGTCTAACTCTAGAGTTTTCTGGACTATTAAAATTCTCACACGCACACCCATACATGTGAACACAAGACTTTAGTGTCTTAATGCTCTACATTTATGATTCTAAGCCTATTTTTCATGAGTCTAGAAATAAAAATGTAAGAGTAACCGATAGAAGATTCAAATTACAAAAACAATCTTCAAAATAAGAAATGGAATAAAGGGAATAGAAATTGGAGAATAAAGAAATCTTTATGTAAACAGGAAATAGGAAAGAAGGAAACGAGAAGCAAATAGAAAAAGTGTTAATAGAAAATAAGATGTGGTTGGAAACACTTCACTATGCTAAAAATAAAGAATTGTGGGGGAAAAAAACATTAAATGTTTTTTCAGGTGTCTAGAGAGAATTAAAAATCTAATTTAATCACTTTGTTTCTCTTGTAATGACCAGTGGATCCCTGCTGGTTCCAGCATAAAGCTAGAATATTTTTCAAGAGTATGCCTTTCCCAAATTGGGCATTATTGTTCTTTGTATCCTTGAATTCATATAAGAGATCACTCCATAGACCAATAACCAACTCATTTCATACAGGTCACTGAACAATTGGCCCATAGTAATGATCCTGCATCCCGGCTGCCCCGTGCTAAATTTCCTCTCATGAGAGGCAGGAAAAAACACCTGCTATAGTCTCTCTTCATCTCAACCTCTCTTCCACTCAGAAAAAAGCTGCTATGCTTAATAAACATCATTAAGATGTTTTCTTCCCTGAAAATTCTATCATGGCTTCCATTTTTGACCAGTTTCTTCTCTTCATAGATTTTTAAGAATATATCTAGAGGCCGACCTGGTGGTGCAGTGGTTAAGTTTGCACGTTCCACTTCGGCAGCCCCGGGTTTGCTAGTTTGGATTCTGGGTGCAGACCTATGCACTGCTTGTCAAGCCATGCTGTGGTAGGTGTCCCACATATAAATGGGCACAAATGTTAGCTCAGGGCCAGTCTTCCTCAAAAAAAAAAAAAAAAAGAATATATCTAAATAAATTTTGCTTACAGTAGATATTAACTCAGAAAATTTGAAATCAGAATCACAATTTCAAGGAATTTGTAGGGCCTGTGGAATGATTTCAAAGATGAGTTCACTGTGCCCAAAATGCCTAAGGACACACAACTGCTTACCAGTGGAAGTGAAACTAGAACCCAGGCCTTCCAGAATGTATCAGATTTGTTCAGACCATTTATAAGTCTATCTACACTATACTAGAGTAGTCAGTTGAAAAGTGGAGAGATTGTTTTCATCACCTAGTGGTTTTGTCTGCATCTTATATGGCTATAAGTTACAATGCTATCTGTGTAGATGAAATGGAAATTATAGATGTTATCTGCAAAGTCTGGTTGTCTCCTCCAGGCAGAAGAGGAGAGAGGGAGGATTGATAGCTAACTACCTTTCTCCCATTCTGGCATGAAGAAATTTTTAAGAAACAACTATGACATAAACCTACAGCAAAGATCAGAGAATTCAGCAATGGCTCATCATCCATTAACTTCAACCTTATATCAAATTTTAGAAACATTTACCATAATATCAGACTACCCAGTTCTAGTGTTTCCGTTAAAACTTGTAAAATGTCAGAAGTAGAAAACATCTTAGAAGTCACCTACTTCCTCATTGATATATGAAGAAACAAAGGCTTAGAGAGGTGATGTGACTTGCCTGAGGTGTCATAGATCATTCATACCAGATCATTAACTAGAATCCAGATTCTTCAATTCTCACTCCAGGGCCTGTTTATTAGTATTGGGAGGAAGGGGACAAGTATGGGGTAGCTAGTCAGTTTTTTCTTCTTCCACTAAACTGTTTTGATTGAAGTGTTTATGAACCAGTCCTTCTGAAGACAAAAACACCAACAGAAGTACTTACAACAGAGAGAAAAAATTCATGTATCTTATTCATTCATTGAATAAGTGGCATCCGATGTTCCAGATAGTGGGAATGGATCCCCTCCCTTTGTGGTACTTGCATTTTAGTGGAGAAGGAGGGAAGTGGAGACAGACAGTCTAAAGAAAATAAATAAATAGGCCAAATTAGTTCATATAGGGATCCATCTTAAGAAAATAAAGCAGAATCGAAAAGTGACTACTTTAGATTAAAGAAGGTCCTTCTGAAGCATAAACTCTTGTACTAGAAGCTGAATGACTACGAGGATCCAGCCATGTGAGGCTCTGGGGAAGCCCACTCCACAGCACGGAGGCAAGGTGCTTGAAGCGAGAACAAGACTGGCAAAATAATCCAGGAGGAGAAAGGCCAGTGTGGCTAGAACATGGTGACTGAGGGAAAAAGTGGAAGGTGATGAGGTCAGAAGGAGGCAGGAGCCCTATCATGTCCATGATAAGAAGTTTGAATTTTATTCTTAATGTAAAAGGATCCATTTGGAGGATTTACACAGGGAAACATCATTCCTCCATTGATTTTTGTTTTAGATGGCCATGACTGCATATGTGGAGAATAGATTACAGCAATGCCACTATAATTTGTTCTATATTTTGTGACATGAAACAGAGAGTAAAACCACATAATCAGATACGACAAAGCAAAAATAACTGGAATTATGTGAACATTATTTTACCAAACCAATTGGGCTAAGAAAGTTGCAGAAAAAGACAGCTGAAATCTGGAAGCCCATACATCTGGCTGACGACAAAGAAAGGATCTTGCCATCCTGTGACACTCAATACAGCTTAAGAGTCCAGGAACTTTGAAGATGGTCATTAAAACTCATGATACAAATTAGGTAGTCTAGATCAGTCTATTTTGCAAAAGTCACAGTAATGAATCTTAATGAGAACATTAATGTGTTATATTCTCAATCTATCTTATTTTCACAATCTTTTCTCTTGACTTTGATCATTTATTCTACTTTTTCATGACCTGTCCTTGAGGGAATGGAGACATCCTGTAAGCTATTCGCCTTGTTCTCTCCAGAGGCCAAAGCCCTCACCTGTTAAAGCACCCTTATAAGTGGTTGTTCTATCTCTTCTATGTGAAAAGACTTCATGAGGGGTAAATAGGCATCAATTGTCCATAAGGCACTGTGTCGGTATTTTATATATTCTGTCTCCTTTATCTGAATAAAATCATGAGATAGGTATTATGTTGTCCATTTTCTAGATAAGAAAGTTGAGACTCAAATTGTTTGGCAAACTGTCTTGGGTCACGTAGCCAGTAAATGGCAGAGTTGAGATTTTAATCCAGGAGAATATGCCCCCCAAAACCAAGAGCTTCTCCTTCGGGTAGGCCAAAAATAGTTCTTCATGCCGTAAAAGAATCTTAGATAGAGTCCCGCCTAGCCGTCCCGTAGACCTGGTGGGACCTGGAGTGTGTACCAGTTTTCAATCATTCTTAATCACTGTCTCATCACCAATGGGAATATTCCCGCATATCTTTTAAAACCCGAGAGAGAATTAATTGGATACTAATGGTGACCCAGGAAATTAGGATTAATATAGCATTATAATAGCTTTAAAGTTGTCTTTTATAAATCAACTTTTAAAAAAGTTGAATGTCATGTAAAATCCTCCCCCACTCCCATTACAGTTCACTGTTACAAATTGTTTTCCTTTTTTGTGGTAATTTAATGCTCCCCTGAACTGACACCCATGATTTCAGAAGCTGGCCTCTGAACAGCCATGTTCACCCATACGGACTCCCACAATGAGAAATTCATTTTAAACTTGACTTTGTAAGTGAAATTAAACTCTGACACCACTCCTTTCTGCCATCACTGAAAGGTATTAATGAAACATGGCACAAGAAATTTATTTGCAAAGTTGTCTTCTATTATATCCTTTGATGTGAAAATGCCGTTTTAGATCCTGTGACAAATTGGGGGTGGGGAGGAAACTCTCAGTGTGGCCGGGAAATCACACAAATTGTTTGGTCTCTAGATTGAAAAGAAGGCAGCCTTTTCAGAGAGGTCTTAACAGTTATAAAAGAGAGCTGCTCTCAGATCTACATCGATGTTTATATTCTGCCTTTGGATCCCAAGCCTCAGTCTAAGGTTGTCTTTAAGTAGGATGTTCCTATTTATCAATAAGTCAGAAAATATTAGAAAGCCTACCGTCCTTCAGAAAGGGCGCTTATCTAGATGATGAAACTCATTGTTCAGGTTGCAGAAGCAAGATGTTTGACATGAAGATGAAGTTTCTTGGAGTATTTCCCTGTTGATGACTCTTTGTTCTCCCCACTCTGAGAACAAAACCAACCACATTTAAGCAGCAGCTTTTTCAGATATTCTGATCCAAAGACAACTCACCCAAGATTCTTCCAAAATTCTGTCCATATCCTTGCTAATTCACTACAATTGATGAATTACACTGACCTAACCAGGGTCAACCAGCTTTCTATCCAATCTGCACTCAAGGATCATCTACACATGCCTCTGAGCCATCCCCCAGTGCCTTACTTCCACACCCAAAGTAAGCAACTTAGACCCACCTCCTTGCATCAGGACTGGTTTTGCGTCCTGGGTAACCTCGGTTGGCAGTTGACAGTTGCTGTATCGTCAGCAAAAGCACCTGACACATTAGTAGAGACACAAAAGATACTCACTGAGTAAATAAATGAACAAATAAATCTAGTGTAGCTGTTTTGCTTCCAAAGTTGTGAAAACCATGTCAAGCTTCCAGAACCAAAATTATGGAAGAATCAGACCTGGTTTCTACAACATTTTCCAGGTACTGTTGGGCTTTGAATGAATCTGTTCTGCACTGTCCTTGTACCTTCAGTTTTGCTATTTGGTGGTTGAGGTTGTTCCCACAAATTGTCAACTACTTATTTTTAAAGCACTATCTGAACTTGAACATGGGCTACTCTTTTGTTCTCTGTAGATTTGATACATTTTTAGATTTAATTTTTACCATGGGCAAGTCATCTAGAGCAACTTGACAATGACCATTCATTAAAAATCATTGTGTTTCTGGTATCTTTCTGGGGTCGTTGTTTTTCCAGTGGCTCTGATATAGCTTCTTCCAAGTATCTTGCCTTCATCACCAAGGCAGAGTTAGTCGTTCCTCCCCTGGCTTTTATAACATCTTGTATCATACACTTTTTGTTACTTTGTATTGACTATCATTTGTATTTGTATTGAATCTCATTCTCTCCCACTCTGGATTGTGTATGTGCTGAGAGGCTATGACCCACTCACTTGCTTTTCTTTTTCTCCAGATCTTAGCACAGTGCTTAATATATAGTAGAGTCTTACTATAAGTTTGATAAATAAATGGATACAGAAAGAAAGAATATGTGGATAGATAAGTAGATGATAAATAAATGGAATTTGGTTCTGGCAAGGCAGATGGAGTTCCCTTTGGGCTCTCGCATAAACCTCAGCAGACTTTTGTTGACAGTGAATAGATGATTTTGAAGTCTACACTAAAAACTGATATCCACTGGTCAGGGGCAGTATGACATAGAAAGCAGGAGTCCTGAGCGGCTTTTTATCAACTTCTCATATAGTAAGACATTTTTCTCTAAGATTTAAAATTCAAGTGCTTTTTGCCCTAGTTGTAAAGATGAGAAAATATCCTAGATATCAGCAATCCCTCAGTGTGGAATGTGAAGAGAGTCTGGTGGAGTTCATAAGTTTGCCCTAGTTTTCTGAAACACCTCCTGACATGGGGATGTGCAAGCAATAATTATTAAGTTCCTCCCTCGTGCTTCTAAACCAGTTCTGTGCTAGGATGGCAAAAGACAGTCAATTATTAGCTGAATTATTGCAAGAATAATGGAGAAACAGTAACTTTTTCTATCTCAAGCACCCAAACTCAGTTCTTACTGCCTGGAGATCATTATTATTAATAATTCCAGGCCTTGGGCTAAGTGAGACTGGTATATATTAATACATTTAATGCTCATGACAGCCCAGTGAAATAAGGGGCTAGTCTCATTTTATGCAAGTTGATATCATGAAAATTTTAATTATGCAAATCTGAACTCATTTAATATAAAATTATCAACACATTCTCACTTTATTTACAAAACTTCAAATATAGAAAATGCCTCCCAATTTTAAAAAGTATGGAGAATTGCCTAATTTAGATGACACACCTAGAAAATTCTAAATAGTATTTATGCTTTGGTCACATAAGGGTGTTCCACTTTTGCTAGAAAATAATAATTGTTAGAATAAGAGCTAATAACTCATTGAATACTAAGTACTTCATAGATACCATCCCCTTTATTTTTCACAAAAATATCCTATGTGGTAGGATTATTATTATCCCCATTTTGCAGATGAAGAAAGTGTGACATGCCAAAGGCTACACAGCTGGTGAGTAGCGGTAGCAGAATTTAAACTCGACAGCTAGCCTCCGGGCTTACGCATTTCCTAGCCTTGCTTTTCAGGATTAGTCTTGAATTATGTGAATTTGTAATGAAATATAACCTTTAGGGACTCTCCCCTTACGTAAAATACACCTGCCTTGCGGGTACTGATGCTCCCCTTTGAAACTGAAGGTTTAAGTTGGTGAAGTAATAACTTGTCCAAGGCTTCAAAGCTAATGGAAGGCAAACTCCTCTCTCAGGACCACTGGCTATTGTGTCTAAATAAGGTCACAGACACACCTGGAAGATTAATCTGAGACTCTGCGTCCTCCTGTTTTTGTCCTTTATGGCCTCTCAGCTGTCGGCATAACGTTGGGTAAGCTTAGCCCACACAACCCCTCATAGTCAGTCCCTAAGCCTCTTTTCATCCCGCAGGCCCATCCAAATATAACCTTCTATTAAGAAAAATACACATCCCAAGCTCCTGACTACCCTACCTTATCCTCCAATTAAGGTTTAGACAGAAGAATCCTCTGGGCACTTTGTCTGAGTACCCACACTCCTAACCATGTCCGTTCTGTAACTATAACACCATCTTGTCAAACAGCAACCGGAATCAATACATGTTTGACCCAGGCAAATATCAGGGGAGGCGGAGAGAGTTAGTCACTAATAACCCCACCACACATTCTTGCTATCAAACTCAGATCGATTTTTGCAGTGCATGTCTTACCCCGTGGAAAATGGAAGATGTATTCTTTCCAAGTTGGCATCAGAATTGACAAAAACTGATTTGTAACTTGTGGAAGCAGAAAACTGAGGATGTGTTCTTTTACTATTCTCCAAACGGAGGCCCACAGCAGGCAGAGCAAAGCTTTTGTGTGATAACAAGTTCACAACGATGTGCTGTGCTGGGCGACGATGGGCAATTTTTGCAAAGAAGGTGCTGAAGCTTTCCGTCTTTTGTATTGGCAATAGATTTAACATTAATTAACCTGTGTGTGTGTCTGTACATGTGAACACATGTGTGCAACAGAATGGTGGGAAAGAACACCAACTTTCTCAAGCAAAATGACCACAGCCTACTAATTATAAATCCTCTTTAGCACAAAATAAATTCCTTTACTTAGAAGAACAAAAGATGCGCAAAATAGGAAAGTTCCTTGCACCCACGGCTCTGTGTCCTGACCATTCCGAGAGGGTGTGGGCACTGAACATTGACTTCAACAAGCATTTGCTTCCAGGCCATCTGAAGTAGGTACAGGAATCGATTAAAACGAGGAAACAAACATTTCTTCAAACTAAGCGCGTAGAGCAGTTTCTTTTTTCTTATTATCAGCATCAACATCGTTATTCGACATTTAAAATTTTCTATAAAGTACTTAACTTATTCTTAACTGTTTAACACAATATACTTATGAGTTCCATTTACAGATGTTGAAATTGGGACCCAGAGAAGTTAAATTACTTGTCCAAGGTCACACAGTGCTAGATCTGAGGAGCCCACTCATTGCTCTATCACATCTATAGCCTTCCTTCCTTGCTTCCATCATTAATATACCAAGAAAGTTTCTGATTTCCCCTGATCTCTGCTTCTAAGAGATCATTCTCTGCATTCTCTCTCTTCCTGGACACTTTTTTCGTTTTTGTGTGTGAGGAAGATTGGCCCTGAGCTAACATCTGTGCTAATCTTCTATTTTATGTGGGATGCCCCCAGAGCATAGCTTGATGAGTTGTGCTAGGTCTGTGCCCAGCATCGGAACCTGTGAACCCTGGGCCACCAAAGCAGAGCCCGCAAACTTAAACACTGTGCCACTGGGCCGGCCCTTCTTCTGGACATTTTTGAGAAAAGAATGTACTCTATAAAAAGGAGCACAGGACCACCTGCTCAGAGGAGTCCATGAAGCATAAAGAGATGAAGACAAGTCAAGTCAGCCAGCAGGTATGATGGGCAGCGGAGTACCAGCCCCTCCCTGTCCTCATACCACCTGAGTCTGCGGGGAACCTGGGTCTTTGAGGAAATGTCGTGGAAATGAGCTATTTGTTAAAGGTCAAGGCTGAATCATTTCAGTTTAGTGCAAAGGAGAGTAGTTGCAATTGTGTAATGACAAAAAGAAGGTGGTGAATGAAGCTAGGAAATGAAGCTAGCATCTCTGCAGACAGGAGAGCAAGGCCATGCCAAGGATCCCAGGGCAGGCAGATCTCAGTTCCACCACTAGGACCGAGTGGAAACCTGATCACAGAAACTCCGTGGGCTTCTAGAAAAGGACTCTCTGGTTTGCCTTGTGTGGGTCACATGTAGAAATGAGGTCTAGCCTCTTGCTTGAAGTCCCAAGATGAAATTGATAGTGGGCAGTTAAAAACAACAAGTAGCCACCTCAGCACATTTCTTTTAATATATGAATTTCCACATATAGTCTCAAATATCACATGTATTACATTTGAAAACATACTTTCAAAGTATTTTAAAAGCTTTTATTTTGTTTGATTCTATCAAACAAACTTACACTCAAAGAACAAGTAGATATTGGATTCTCACTTTTAAGGTGAAGAAAGTAAGGTTCAAGGATGCTAAGAGATGTGTGTAGGGCCGTGTGGGTAGAAGACATTAGTGTCTGCAATTCAAGCCAAGTGCTCTGAGTTCTGTCTTAGGCGCATTGCCCCTCCCAGCCCCATTATATTATATTGATGGTGATGGATCATGTCAGAGAAATCAAAATGGAATCAGGTCACACTCAGATCAACTAATAAGAGTCTCTGGGCAAAGAACCCAGGCATTGGTATTTTTTAAAAAGTGCCCAGGTAATTTAAAAATGCAAAGAGAGTTGAGAACCACTGTTCTAAAAAAATATCATTTGAATGTCAGAGGCGAAAAATAATCCTTGAAACTTGAAATGTTAAAGGTATGCTCATAATTTTATTGTGTTTTCCATCTAAATGCTGTCCTGTTCCAATATAAACTTGGATTTCTAACTACCAACTCTGCAAAAGACAACAGTTTGAGAAGGAGTTGAGGTTGCTAGGGGCAGTCCAATTTGCCAAGGAAACCAGCTGAACTGTGGGACAACATTGAGTCGAGCAGCCCACAGCTAGACTGCTCTCTGTAGAAGGGCACGTTCTCTTTGCTTCTTTAAGAGGAAACTGAAACATTATTCCTTTACTAGTGGCAAAAGAGCACTTCACTCTTTGCTGGAAGGTGCATTTATGTAACTAAGACCTCTGTTTTCTTCCTCTACCACAAGGAGCAGTGTGGTCCCTAAAGGGAGGTAGGAGCCAGAAATCAGAGGTCATCCTTTTTTCGTCTCCCTGGTGTCCCTTACTCCATGAAGCATTGTAGTTCTTTTTAATTAAGAAAAGGAGTGTGCGTCACTGGGAAGTTCCTCAGGGAATTAGTCTGACACCCAGATAACAGATCGGCTCTCAACTTTGATGGAAGATGCCATTCCCAGTTAGATGCTGAAACAAGTGAGGGTAGAACCAGTGTTTTATCTCTTATGCACAAAATAGAAAAAGTGAAGGATTAGATAATTTTTAATTATTAAAAATAAATTTTTTTGCTACTAGATTTTTGTTTTCTTTACAATATTACTGTAAATACGTATCATCTTTACAATATATCTGTTCTTTCACTGTTGCCATTTGCCGTTTAATAATAATTGGTTATTAATAAATGGCTTAAAACAGAAAGATTTAGGAAATCTATGGTTTTAATCTTAATTTCAACTTCCAATACATGCTTCAGATCACACATCTAAGGTTCCAGATAACACAAGTTATAATGCGTAAGAGAAACAAAACTTTGAGTGATAAACTTTGTGACTCAAAACTACGTAAAGGCGAATGGTAATTTTATAAACTAGTATTCCAGAAATGAGTTCATGTCAATATCTCTTTTGTGTAAATATCACAATTCAAGGTATTTAAATGTGATGATGTCTCTTGATAACTTGAAAGGTGGTTTTGAGTACTTATGTTTTATTTTTGGGATGTGTACTTGTCAAAGCTATTGCTGCATCTATGTGTACAGATGAGCAGTAATACCTTCTTTCATGGCCATGATCAAATCTAAGTCAAATTTTTGCAATTTAGCCGGTATCCTTCTTTTCCTGACTAATTCCTGGTTAATATTTGGGTATCAGCTTAGCAACATCTCCTCCCGGCAGGCTTCCCTGACACCCCACTCCCATTGCGAATTAGAAACTCTTCCTCTGTGCTCCATTACACACTATGCTGACCTTTCCATGACATGGATCATATTGTACAGAAATTTCCAGTTTAGACTGCAAGTTCTTTGATGTAGGAATTAATTAATTTCGTTAATTCCTGCTCAAAATCCATTATTGCCCACTATGTGCCAGGCACTGTCTTTGGTCCTGAAGATACGATCAAAACAAAAATCCCTGCCCCTATGAAGCTTATATTCTTGAGAAGACAGAGGGAGATAGGAAAAGTTCATGTGTTGTGGAAGTGGGAATGGGGATGGAATTTTAGATGGAATAGCCAGAGAAGGCCTCCTTGGGAAGGTGATATTCAAGGGACACCTGAAGGAGGAAAGGGAGTGAGTCAAATGAAATTCTGGGGAAAGAGCATTCAGCCAGGGAGAACAGTATGTGCTAAAGCTAATGCTCTGAGGAGTATGCACGCCTGGCGTGTTCACAGAACAGCAACTTTGGAGTGGAAAGAGAGAGAAAGAGTGAAATATGTTCACTTTGATGCTGTGCCTAGCATATAGAAGGTAATAAGTAACTATCTGTTGAATGATTAAAAAATAATAAAACTAATAATAAATTTGTCAGAACACTATATGGTATATACACTGTTATTCTCACCTAACTAATCTGCTGTACTTTCTGGTAACAAATACTCAGTTGTTCCCTCTGCAAAATGAAAAGATGATCCCAAACTCATTTATGTGTCTGGGAAATTGGGGATTTTTATGCACCAGATTATCTGCGAGTAGGTGGACTGTATTTAATTATAATCAAGTTTTTCTAATCACATTTAACTTATTTCAAGATAAGCTTGACTTTTAAAGTGGGCATCACTTTTACTGTTGTAATTTTCTTCCCATAACTCTGATCTCTTGAGCATATTGTGGCTTTTGGATAAGCATTGATTACTCTTGATTCTCCTTGTTGAGCATTCTCACTACTCCAAAGGCTGTTCCTGATGGTTCATTCTTTTGGGGATTCTTTGTTTCTGTAGACCTCTGCCCAAAGCAATGAGTTAAAGAGAGATTTCCTGGCCATAGCGCGATGGAATCGAGTAATGAGGAAAATGCTCCATCTCAGTGTGTTAGCAGCTCTGATAAGAAAAACTAGAAGAGAAAAACATGTTTTTTCACCCTGCCTCCACAGAACCATTCCAATGGGCATGGATATGTAAGGAGGGATGATGTATGTCTAAATAACTTCAAATAAAAGGGCACAATGGAGACCCTTTTCATCTGATCCATCTCTTTCATGTTCAACTGGGCTATACTGCAGAAAAACCAACCTGATGGATTGGGTTTTGAATCCCAATTTATAGCTTCACTGGCTAGGCAGTCTTGGGTGAGTCACTTTGTCCTATCTGAGCTCAATTTCTTTATAAAAACTGGAATAAAAAGATCTGCATTGCTTGCCTCTCACGGTTGAGATAAGGATGAAATGAAATAATAATCTGTATGAAAGTATTAAGAAGATAATGAAGGATTGTAAAAGAGATAAAATATTCTATGGGCTGAAACAGGAATGCAATACAGAAAATAAACCAAATTGGTGGAGAAAAGAGGTAAATATTTTCCTTAAAAGTTCCTTTCAATATTTTTTGAAAAATAAAAGGTGATTATTATTCTCAGCTAACAGCAGTTCTCTGGATACTAGATGCTGTCAGCTCTACCTCCAAAATATATCTTCCATCTGTTGGCTCTTTCCCTTTTCCAGTGCTGTACAAGCCAGCCTCACAGAGCTCTGCAATAGTCTCCAAACTACTACTTCCAAATTCCACTCTCCCCTCCCCTTTTAATCCCTTTCCCACAGAGCAGCCAAAGTGATATCTTGTAAATCAGATCATGATACCCTTGTGTTTAAAACCCTCGAATGGTTTATGATCACACTTAAAATCCCAAATCCTTATCATAGGCTAAAGATCCTACATGCTCTGGCCTCTGCTGACCCCTCCAATTTCATCCACTACTTGGGTCTCCCTCTCCCATAATGTTTCTACCTCATGGGCTTCTTTCTGTTCCTTGAACACATGAAGGTTGTACCTGCCTTAGGACTTCTGCATTGCTGTTTCCTCTGCCTGGAAATCTCCCACTTGTGTTTGAATAGCTTTTTCCTTGGAATCCTTTCCTCAACCAAAATCCGTCTCCTTGGAGAGGCCTCCATGGTCACCTCATCTAATGGTGCCTCTCCTTCCTAGTCATTCCATCACTCTCTCTTTCTTCTTAACACCTAAAATTTGTGAAATTACTTTATTTGTTTACATTTTATTGCCTGTATTGCTCACTTGAATGTGAGTTCCGTGAAAACAGTGGCCTTGCTAGAAGTGGCATTTTTCATCACTGAGTCCCCTGCTATGAGATTTTTACCTGGAATGTAATAGGTAGTCAGTGAACATTTGCTGAATGAATGAGTTAGAGAAACTGGAAGTCTTGTGAATGGTTATGAAGTACCATTCAACACTACCAGGTTTCAAATCTTTTGGATGAAATGATCATTTAGCCGTGAACATACTTCCTGATCTTCTCAGAAGAGAGAATTAGGAGAGTGTGCTAACGATGATGATGGCTTTGTTTGTAGCATGTGTGTGGCATAACAGTTGAAAGCAAGCCAGACACTTGTAGTCAGCTCTTTCCAAGTCTGAAATGTCTATCCTGACTTGGCACAAGTCATAATAATAAAACTTGATAACAAAATTGGAAGCCTATATCTTTATTAAAACTTCCATTTCAGAGAAAATACGTATCCATCCATCAGCTCTGCGTTGACAGAGTGAGGATTCCAATCAATTATAAGAATATTAAAAAAAAATCTTTTTCAACAACTTTATCAGGGGACCTTTACAGTAACATCTCTGTGGCAGCACTTGAAAAAGAATTAGAGCTATTTTCAATCATTCTGTGAATAACATGACATTTAAAGAATAGGAAAAGAAAGAAAAAGAATAAATATTTTAAAAGTAGTTTCAGACTTTGGGGACTTAGATAACGGAGACTGATTCACCCTCTTGCACCTGCCTATTGAAATATACATGAAAAAGAGGACCTGAAACTAAAAATATTGTCCATTATTGGACAGATGTCAGGATCAATTTTTACTAATCAAACATAGGTGGGGCCTATAGTAATTCCACACAGTACAGGCAACTTCAAAATATCTAGAAATTAATTCAAGATTCAGAATTTCACAGTCTGGTAAACAAAGATGGAATTCACTCAGTCCAGTAGAGCCACCATGGGCTGCTAAGCCCTGGAAATTCATCCAGGGTACTGACATCAGTCACTTTTCCAACTCAAGGTCTTAGAAAAGGAATCTGATAAAAACAAGCTGGACAATATGGGAGATCAGGAAAAATTGACCTACTCTGCTTTTTTTCTGCAAACATTAGGCATGAAAAGATTTCAGTCATCCAAGGCAGAATTAATAACCTCCCAGAGGTGATGGAAGAATTCAAACTAACGCATGTCCAGTGCTTAGGACAGTGCTTGCTGCTTTTTTAACTCCAAAGAATTCATAGCTATTATTGATATTAAATTTAAAAAGCATCAACAACAAGATAATGATTGGTAAAATATTCTGAACTACGAAAGAAAGACCTATACTCAACATGAGAAAACCATACTTAAAAAAGTACTGTAAGAAATTAATGTAAAAATTTTAAGCTTTGTAATACCAATAAAATTTGATAAATTGTGAACCATATAAAATATAAGCTGAAAACAAGCTAATTCAGATGCAGGAAGAGAGATGAAAAGTAGAAATGGATAAGAAAAGGAAGTATTTCCTACTTTTTTGGGGGGGAAGATTAATCCTGAGCTAACATCTGTGCCCACCTTCCTCTATTTTACATGTGGGATTACTGCCACAGCGTGCCTTGATAAGCAGTGCGTAGGTTTGTGCCTGGGATCTGAACAGGCAAATCCCAGGCCACCTTTGAAACTATCATCATGATCAAAATAATGAGCCATCATCTCCCAAAGTTTCCTCCCGTACCTTTGTAACTCCAGCCCCTGCCCCGCCCATCCCCAGGTTCTGCTTACCATAACTATAGGTTAATTTGCATTTCCTAGACTAGTATAAATAGAATCACACCTTATGTACTCCTTTTGAGATTTATCCATGCTGTAGTGTGCATCAATTGTTTTTTTTTTATTTTTGCTTAATAGTATTCCATTGTAGGGATATACCACAATTTATGTATCCATTCACCTGTTGATAAACATTTCGGTTGTTTGCCAGTTTTAAGATCCCGTTTAGCTGATTTTTCATCTCAGACATTATAATTTTTATCCCTAGAAGTTCAATTTGGGTCTTTCCAATGTTTTCTGTATTTTTATTTAATTTGTTAAGTACATGTGATATAATTACAGTAATTATTTTGACTTCCTTGTCTACTAATTCTAATATGTCTATAAGTTTTGGTTAAGTTTAAATCAATTGATGTTTTTCCACCTTGTAAGTCGTGAGATCCTGCTTCTTTGCATACCTGGTAATTTTTTATTGGATGCCAAATAATTTTGATTAAATATGACCTTGTTAGATACTGGATATTTTCGTTTTCCCTTAAATATTCTTGAACTTTGGTTTGGGACAAAGTGTAATTACTTGAAAACAATTTGAACCTCTCAAGTGTTGCTTTTAAGATTGGTTATATAGGACCAGAACAGCATGTAGTCTAAGGAGGAGGCAAGACACTTCTGAGTATTCTACCCAATACTCCATTGAATTATGGGATTTTGCAGTCTGGCTGGTAGCGACATCCCCTTTTCCTGGCCTTGTGTGAACACCAAGTACTGTTTCTTCTACTCTTTATTTTTGATTTTTTGGCATGACAAAGCTGAGTTTATTTTTTTCCAGCTTTATTGAGGTATAATTGACAAATAAAAATTGTATATATTTAAGGTACACAATATGACGTTTTGATATACATATACATTGTAAAACAATTACCACAATCAAGCTAAGTAACATATCCATCACATCACCTCACATAGTTACTAATTTTGTGGTGAGAATACTGAAGATCTTCTCTTTTAGTAAATTTTAATTATACAATACATTATTATTGACTATAGCCAACTTGTTATAGATAATAGCGAGGATGTATAGATAACAAGTGTTGGTGAGGAATTGAGAACGCTTAGACACCGTTGACGGGAATGTAAATTGGTACAGTCATTATGGAAAATAGTATGGAGGTTCCTCAAAAAATTAAAAATAGAACTATCATATTGTCCAGCACTTCCACTTCTGTATATGCAACCAATGGGAGTAACATCGCTATCCCAAAGAGATATCTGCATTCCCATATTCATTGCAGTATTATTCACAATAGGCATGATATGGAAACAACCTAAGTATCCATCAACGGATGAATGGATAAAGAAATGTTATATATATATACACAATGGATTATTGTTCAGCCTTTAAAAAAAGAGGAAATCCTGCCATTTGTGATAACATGGATGAACCTGGAGGACATTATGTTAAGTGAAATAAGCCAGACACACAAAGACAAATGCTATATGATCTCACTTATACAGTATGTGGAATCTAAAATTGTTGATCTCATAGAAACAGAGTGGAAGGGTGGTTACCAGGGGATAGAGGTGGGAAAATGGGGAGATGTTGGTCAAAGAGTACGAACTTTCAGCTGTAAGAAGACTAAGTTCTGGATACCTAATTTACATCATGGTGAGTATTGTTAATAACAATGTATTGCATTCTCCTACCTTTTAGAGTTGATATTTCCCCAACCTCTAGTAGTTTTCCTACATGCATGCACTAATCAGTAGTCTACAGCAAACTTGAGGGGCCTTTTTGTAAATCTCCCGAGTTCTCAGTCTGTGTAGCTCTCTTCTGTCTTGTAGTCTGTCCTCTGAACCCTACCTGGCCTGTATCCTCAAATTTCCAACTCTGTCTGCTCAACAAATGAAATCCAGTGGGCTCTGTTTGGGTTCTCCCTCCTTGCCTCATAGCCTCGAAACTCTCAAGGCATGAAACTCGGTCAATCAGAAGGCAAATATTGCTTGTTTCCCATCCTCCCTCTCAGGGATCACTGTCCTTTGTTATCTTATACCCATTGTCTTGAAAACCATTCTTTTATATGTTTTGTTCAGGTTTTTTTCTTTTCTTGTTATAGTCAGGAGAATAACTGTTATTCCATGTGAGTTAGAAGAAGAAATCCTAAAACTCTTTTATTCTTTTTTTTTGAGGAAGATTGTCCCTGAGCTAACATCTGCCATTAATCCTCCTCTTTTTGATGAGGAAGACTGGTCCTGAGCTAACATCCGTGCCCATCTTCTTCTACTTTATATGTGGGATGCCTGCTACAGCATGGCTTGGCAAGCAGTGCATAGGTCTGCATGTGGGATCCGAACCAGCAAACCCTGGGCCACTGAAGCGGAATGTACAAACTTAACCGCTATGTCATTAAAAGTCTTTTATTCTTGATGGCAATAAACAAAAACATATGGAGTCAGTAATACCTTTTGAAAGTTTAAATAAAACCATTTGCAAAATTAAAAACACTGAAATAATCATTTAAGAAAAAAAGTGAAACCCACATAGCAGTAGACAAAAATTTTAAAAAGTGTAAAAATGTGGGGCTGGCCCCGTGGCCGAGTGGTTAAGTTCGCGCGCTCCGCTGCTAGCGGCCCAGTGTTTCGTTAGTTCGAATCCTGGCACGGACATGGCACTGCTCATCACACCACGCTGAGGCAGCGTCCCACATGGCACAACTAGAAGGATCCACAACGAAGAATATACAACTATGTACTGGGGGGCTTTGGGGAGAAAAAGGAAAAAATAAAATCTTTAAAAAAGAAAAAAGTGTAAAAATGTGACAAAAAGTAAATCAAACATATTACTTAAGACAAATGTAAATAGGTTACATAGTCTGTTAAAAGAAAGAATTCTTAACTACATGCTATTTATAAGCAGTAGAGTGAAAATAAAGTGACTCTGAAAAGCAAAACTAAAAGATGGGCACAGATGCGTCAATAAAACCAACCAAAGGCAAGCCTGAGTGATGTGACTTACATTAGAGTCAACTGATGCAAAGTACATGTCACTAAACAGGGCAAAGAGAGTCATTTCCATTACACAGAAAAGGACTCCCACCATCGAGAATTATACATGGAAATTCTTGTACCACACAGACCAAGATAGAACATATTCATAGATCTCTGTATTCTTCACATTGAACTTAACCCCCAAACCAGGATAAATACGGGGGCGTGGGGGAGGGTAGGTAACAAAAACACTCACTTTTACTCTGAAATTAAACCTCTATGGATTAAATTGTTAAATGTAAAAAATAGAACTATTTAAAAACAACAAAAAAAGGAAACATAAGGGAATACTACATCTCAGTTTTGGAAAGGATTTTCTAAAAATTAAAAATAATAGAAAAAGACACAGTGTGTTAATAATTCTATAATAAGAAGACTTTTTAGAAAATAATTTGTCAATCTGCACCATTAACTATCTAAAGGCCATAGCATTGAGTTTATGATTTAACTTCTAGGAATGTCCCCCTAGGCAATGATTAAAGACTTATGCTTACAAATATTCACAGTAGCCAAAAAATTAAAAATAGGGTTAAAGGTACAGCAAGGTAAATATTCAACGAAAATTTAGTTCATCAATAGAGTGGACTATAACATAGATATTTATCAAAATTCTAAACTTGAAAATGTGAATTTGAATTGACATAAAATTCTTACAAAATTTTAAGTGGAAACAGTAATATACAAAGCCATATAACTTTTGGATTATATATATACCCACATATTATAGATCAAGAGTAAGAGAGAGAGAGGGGTGGAAAGAGAGAGAGAATGAGAAAGAGAAATTTGAAGAAAATGTACAGATATTCACCAACACATTTGTTGGCAGTAAAGACAATGTGAAAGGTAATATTCTTCCTTCCTTAAAATTTTCTAAAATTTATAAATGTTAAATTTCATGGTAGTCTTTTCCCTTAAGTTTCCCTTTGTATTTTCTTTTCCCCATTTAGCTCTTTTTATCTCTTGAAGTATCCCTGTTGCCCTTAAAGCCTTGCCTGCTGGTTCCCCATAGGCATTTCTAAGCTTGGACAAATTTGAAGTGAAAATACTTACGGAAGAGAAACCATATTTCAAGAAAAAGTGCCAACCCCAAACAATCTGGGTTTAGGACAAAGAATGGACCCTAGAAACAGAGTTGTGTTCCACCCAACTTGCTTGGGGACGATATTTAAGAGGAGCCAAAAACAACTCATTAATCAAGATAAATGCTACTTTGGGGCCAGGCCCGTGGCCGAGTGGTTAAGTTTGTGTGCTCCGCTGCAGCGGCCGAGGGTTTCACCGGTTCGGATCCTGGGCGCGGACATGGCACTGCTCCTCAGACCACGTTGAGGCGGTGTCCCACATGCCGCAACTGGAAGGACCTGCAACTAAGATATTCAACTGTGTACGGGGGGGGATTTGGGGAGATAAAGCAGAAAAAAAAAACATAAATGCTACTTTAATGTAGTATTTTTTAATTATATTTATCTGATTACTAAGTTTTTGGAACCCCTAAAATTTTGCAGCCAAGGCAAGTATTTCACTCACTCAACCTGGTCCCAGCCTTCCACCTAATGCCAGAAAAAAAATGTAGCCCAATCATTTGTTTGCAAAAGGATTATCTGGCATAAAAAATACCTCTTCTCCTGCCTACAGTCAACTGAGTGGGCGGAAGCAAATCGCTCAGAGACGTCCTTGACATTTGTATACTGTTAAAGTATGAACAATCTGGCATGACCAGAAAGCTGGGAACTGCCAACTTGCACTTCCCTTCTTTGCTACTTTCTTCAATATAATTGCTGCCAGCAGCCCACTTTAAACACTGCCAATTAGAGAGAGCCTGGCTAACAACATGAAGCCTGTGTCAGATGTAGAGAGCCAGATGAGAGGGAATTGCCTAGAAATGTCTTTCCATGTCAGCCCAATCTTTGGTGAAATCGAGCCAAGTATGAAGAGTTAACAGAGAACTGTACTTCACACTTTTATCTTTCCTTTTTCACCAAGAAATGCAACAGGATCCAGGCCATATTGAGGCTCACTGAGTCAAATAAGACTGAGCTGAAAAGGAGGCAGGAAACCATGGAACTTACGTCAGGATATATACTAGATTTCAAGTCTCCTAACTCCCAATGGAAATAGCGTTTCCATGGTGCTATTTTCCAACCACATCTTGGTTGAGAAAATGACCACCGAGCATAAGCATACTTATAGCCATATGTACTTTATTGATCATTTGTAACCAATGAAGAGAACAAGAGAAAAGGCAGACCTGAAGATATGTGAACCTAGACAAGAGAGTCATGTTAGGGATCTTATAACTAAATAAATATTGTTAAAGTAATCACTACTGTATTTACAGAAAGAATGTTAGCAATAGTATTATTTTTAAAAAAACATAACAAACTCATAGAGTCCTTATGTATTTAGGACTTCACAGAGTCCATATGTACTTTGAAACTGTAATAACCAGTGAGGTGGTCAATGCACGGGTGATATATTGGCTCCTTGTGAATGTTTATTGGAGCCGTCACTAACTGATCACAACAACCACACCCACCAAGTCTGGATGCAACACAGAATTCTTCTTTATTCAACACCAGGAGCAGCCACCAGACAAATCTCCCTGAGAAGAAATCCCTTGCTATCTCTGACTTAGGTTGTATACAAAATAGTAAGTACATTTTAAAAGCTTTTTATTAAAGGACAGTGTATATGTAGAAAACACACAGATCATAAATGTATTGCTGGAAGGATGTTCAAAATTCCAGCACCCAAATCAAGAAACAGGACATTACTCCAGATGCTCCCATCATGTTTCCTTCCAGTCTGTGATGGTTAATTTTATACGTCCACTTGACAAGGCTATAGTACCCAGTACTCAATGAAGTGCTGATTTCGGTGTTGTGAAGTTGTTTTGTAGATCTGGCTAACACCAACAATCAGCAGACTTTACATAAAGGAGATTATGCTCAATAATGTGGGTAGGCCTCAGCCAATCAGTTGACAGGTCTTCAAAACAAAACTGAGATTTCCCTGAGGAAACAGAAATTCTGCCTCAAGACTATAGCATCAACTCTTGCCAGAGAGTTTCCAGCCTGCAGGTCTGTCCTACAGATTTTAGACTTGAGAGCTCCCACAACTGCATGAGCCAATTCCTTGAACTAAATCTCTTTATATGTGTGTGTACATGTATACATCAATAAATACACTATAATATATATACGTACACACACACAGATCCACATACAAACACATATATATATCCCCTACTGGTTCTGTTTCTCTGGAGAACCTGACAGACATACAGTCACTGATTTCCTGAAGGTAACTTATTTTCTGACTTCTAACAGCATAGATTCATTTTCTTAAACACACATTTAAAAGCAAATTTGTTAACTTTAGAGGTGATGATTATAATGATCATTCATTTTTCACACCATCTTGGGAGGCACTGCTTTAGTCCTTTGCATTCCTTATTTAAACCTCATAATTCGTGCTTGTCTTTTTTTCCCCCCTAATTTTGCACATCAGCAAATGGAGGAACAAGGAGGTTAAGAAATTTCTTCAAGTTTCTCGTAGGAAGTTGCTGGCTTCATTGCCTCTCTTTTCTATACCTAATAGTTGTATTCAGCTTCATGACAAATGAAAAATGGCTCTCATAACCTACAAAGCAAAGGGGTGCAAACATTGCATTGAACTCCACTTTACTTACAAGCATGAAATTTAACCTTAAGTGCAATTAACAGGTTTTTTTCTACTACCCCCACAGAGAATATTAAAGTTTAGCATTTAAAAATGGGGCAAGGATTATCTAATGCATGCTATATTTTATAATAAAAAATATGTAAAGTAAAAGTAAAAGGGAAGAGAGAGGAAAAAAATTTATCAGTAACTAATAGTTGCCCTAAAGTCCTTGAAATTTTTAACGTAATAAAATGCAAATGGAGTGACACAAATTATCATAGAACTATAAAATATGAGAGCTGGAAAGTAATTTGCAGATTATTTCACCTAACCCTCTATCTGTGCTTCATTATTTAATATACTACTGCATTATAAAAAGGACTTATAAGAAGTAACATACTTACTGTGTGCCTGGCACTACACTAGGATCTTTTAGGGTAGTAATCCCATTCAATGTTTATATCAGCCCTGACATTTTCCATAATGTACAGATGAGGATCTCAAGGCTCAGAGACTTCAACGTAACCTCTCTACCAAGCTTTGCAACGCTTGCTATGCTCATGCACCCCTTCTAAGGTATCCCACAGATGTAGTCACAACTAAGTGGTGCATTCACCCTAGGTGGCTCCTGTCCTAGATTCTAAATCTAAAACTTACCCTAGTTAACCAGCATAGAATTCATATTCTCTTCTGAAACAATGATGGCATCCAGAGCAATGGAATGTGCTGATTATCTGAAGCCAATCACCTAGACAGAGAAAAGGAAGTATGTAGTGTGGGAATTGTAGCCGGTCATCCTGTGCCTTTGGTTGAGTTAAACACCATAGAAAGCAGAGGTAGATGGAAATTGGCTTTGGATGTCATTGTTGAGCTACTGAATCAAACCAACCATGAAACATAATCAGCTCCTGGGCCTCCATCTAAAACAACTAATTAATCCCCTATACTGTATCAACAACCTAAAGTTGAGTTTTCTGTCGGTCCTATCTGGTACAGCAATCCCTTTTGGATCTCATAGGAGAGAGCTGCTGCTGTCTGGTTCCAATGCCTGTGTACCTTCCACAGCAAAATCCTGCCTTTAGGCGTAGTTTAAGTGGAAGGAAATTTTCGTCTTATAATATTATTCAGTCCAACCCATGAACCATGCATATGCGGAGTACATGCTGTCCCTTAGGGGACTTTCATTTGTGATATTCTGACCCTGTATCTCCTTAAACAATTCCTCTCATCCCATTTCATTTTATCTCTTCACCTTGTCTCATCTCCTGACTCTACACATCTTGAATTCCCAAAACTATGGCCTTTGAACCAGCTGAATTAAAGCACGGAGGAATGCGTGGACCAGGCCATTCTGAGCATCCAAGACTGAGACAATCAGTGAATTCTTTGCAGGATGGGAAATAGGTGACAAGGTGCAGCACTCCCATGGCTGCCGGCCTGAGGCTGACACCACAAGAAGTAACTTGTACATATACAAGATTATAGTCTCCATTTGGTGAGGAGATAGCTACTTCATTCAATCCTACTGCATTATTTGTGCTCAGTTGTAACTCCTATGGACCAAAATCTTATACTGAAAATTATAACATTAGCCCCAAATGAGATTTTAGTCCTAAGATTTTAGGGAAAAGAAGGAGGAACTGAGAATGCCATTTTGAATCAATAACTGACTTTAGGAAGTGCCTCGACAGCGATAATTTTATTCCTGTCTGAAGCCTTGTCCTTATCTGGATGCTCTGAATTAGGTCTTTGTGATTCTGCCACGAGTCACTTTTCTTCTCAAGTCCCAACTTATATTGCTCCATTCTTTCTCCAAAGATGGCTTTGCCTCCCATGTCACAGATTATGTCAGATGCAGATGTCATCAGCTTCCTGATCCAACTCACAAAGGTAATCATTAGATACCCTTTCTCCTCAGTCTCTAAGGAACAGGTGACCTCTCTTTCTTCCAAGCCGTTTCCACTTACCTCTTCAATGGATTCCAAAGTTACTTAGTCTCCTTAAGCTTCACCTGCGTTATCTTTAAAGCAAGTACAATTAAGCTTACCTATCTCAGTTTAACCTAGTTAAGCATTAAGAAAAAAATGAGGTCATGTACAGAAAAACATTTCTGGCCACATTAGTCAAGTGATACACAAATGTAAGCGGTTACTCTTGTGACGTTAAAACAGAATATATTTATCATAACCTAGAAACAATGTCCAGGTAGAAGATTCAAAAAAATATTTGCAAAGAAATATTCCACTTTGACATTACTGTTTTAATTTTGTATCATTTTTTTCCTTTTCAGTGATATCATTTATAAGTTTCTTGGTCTGTGAAGTGTTGAAAAACAGCATTATCATTGTACCAACCATCTTGCAGGCATTTTCTTCCTCTTTTGACTTCTGCCTGTGAGGGCTACCAAAGGGTGAGAGAGAGTTATTTTATGTCACTAGAACGCTCAGACCTCTGACGTGACTCCTCTGAGAAACAAATTTGCCTAATAGTCATTTGGGACTATCAGACTTCCATTGTAAAGAGAATGACATCATTTCTAATTTGAAGCTTTTGTGACTTATTAAGAACAGAAATAGCTTAGCTCCTCTGAAAAGTTCCCTAAATGATTAGCCTCAAAAATGAATATATGCACATGCGAGTACTATTTGTATTAAGGACAATCACAGAACTTTGAGGTGATGGTTTTTTTTTTTCCCCTTCAGCAATTTATACAGAAAATTTATTTCACAATAGGTTTTAAATGTATTAAATTATTTGGTACATCTCCCATAGGATACCCTATTAAGTAGTAGAATAATGTGAAAAGTACAGATGTTTTAAAACCTGATGCTTGACAAATGATAGCAAGATGTGGTGGAAGGAACGAACACTGAGTGCAGTGAGCATGGGCAAGAAGTGGGTTAGAGTTTTTATCTATCCCAATTTTACTGAGTGACCTTGCAAGCCACGGCACTTCTGTGAGCATCTCCACAAGAAGTCTGGACCACGGTAGTGATGAGCAATCCACTGGCCCCAGACTGCCTATCTTGGCAGGTGCTTTCCAAAATGACCCATAATTTTGTCTACCATACATTTAATATTTATTGAGTACCCTTCCAGCCAGAGACTTAGCATTTTCTATGTAAGTTAACACTCCCAATTCTGTGAGGCAGTTAAAATAACCCCCATTTCACGGATAAGGAAACTAAGGCTCAGAGAAACTGAGTCACATTGACATTGCCAGAAGAGGAAGAAACCAAAGATAGTTTATTTTAAACAAATGTTTCTTCTGTTCCATCAGACATTTCCCAAAAGAGAAAACTAAAATCTTAAAGAGGATAATTGTAAGAGAGAGTGCTAAAATAATAGAAAATAGATATTAGACGTAGACCATATGGATCCACATAGATGCTATGAGTTGAGGTTTCATGTTCTACATAAAATACAGATGTGCAATAAATGTACACATCTGAGAAGTTATCAACAGAGGGACGGGTGCCCAATCACATGATTCCAATGCCTCGTTTCCTTTTGGTACCTTTTCTTTCCTCAGCAACGTAACAGATAGCAGCTTGAAAAATATGATACTAATCTAGTTAGGGGAAATTTAGACACTCTAACTTGGCAAGGCATTAATAAATACTGGGAAATGTCTAGAGGGCCACAGGTGAGATCTTTCAGAAAATTTGTCAACAAAGAACTCCCTGAACACTCATACAACTGCTAAAAAGTCCTTCCAAAGGTAAATTCAGTGCTGGCAGGGAGGTGAAGGTTCTGAGTGATTTCTGGGGCCTCCAGCATTGCCTCTGTTATTATGGGTGATGCGGGGTCGGTGAGCCGAGGAGTCGAAAGAAAGATTTCTTAGACTCTTAAGATCTGGCAGTAGTGCTCTTTTATTTAGAGAATAGTGTGGAATAGCATGGGGACAGGACCCATGGGCAGTCAGAGCTTCTGCTGCCGCCGCTTCTGCTGCCCCCGCTGGCATGGGGACAGAGCCCATGGGCAGGCAGAGCTGCTGCTGCTGCCCCCGCTGGCATGGGGACAGGACCCATGGGCAGGCAGAGCTGGTGCGTGGGGACAGGACCCACGGGCAGTCAGAGCTCCTGCTGCTGCCCCGAGTTGAGGGTTAGGGCTAAATTTAAGGCATGGGTATGTGAGTCATCTCTTTACAAGACAAAGGAAAAAAGTTAAAATGGTACTAGTGCCGGTAGGGTCCGGCCATTGGGCGGTCCCACAACTTTTAGATAAGAATCAAACCGGATTGAGTAAATGGCAGAAGTCACCGCTCAAATATTATCTTCAACTAAAGACAAAGGAGGATTTTGGGGTGGGGGGTCAGTTACATGAGGTTGCCAGACAGTAAGCGACTTAAGTTCTTGCCTTCCCCATTAAGAGTTTCCAGAGATAAGGCCATCCCCCCTTCCTCCTGGCGCAGAGAGGGAGGCATGGAGATTTCCTTCACAAATGCAATTGTCTCTGATCAAAGGGCAAACAAATTCCACTCCTTGGAGCCTGCTTCTTATCTGTAGTTTTAAAAGTAACCAGCCTAAAAATCCTCATCAATGGGTACTGAGCTTATTTCTCTGTGGGGAAAACTAGAAAAAGCAATGAATTCAGACTCCTTGGTATCTAGAAACAGATTTGATGCCCACCCCACCTTGTTAGTGGCAGCATCTGTCTTAGGAAGGAAGGGTGTTGATTTACTCTGCCACTGAGATAAGGAAACACGAGCCATTTCAATTGGATATAGAGTATAATGAATTACTGAGTCTGAGAAAGTTTTGCTTCTCTGTGTAGTTTAGGAGAAGTTAGGTAGACTGGATTAAACCCAGTCTGGCCTCCCACCCACACTGGGGAGGTTTGGCATATCCAAGGCACAGCTGGGAACTGGGCAACATTAAGTCAATACTTAGAAGATGTAAATCAACTCTAGGTAAGACATGAAGACAATCAAGGAAGAGGGAGGAGAGTATATTCATGAAGAGATTTTATTTAGAGAGAGAGTTAGTCTGAATTTCATACCCAAATCCCAATATGGAAGGAAATATGGAATCTCCCAAGCTTATGCCTTGTGAAGTAGCTTTAGTGCGACCCTGAGAGAGCTCGATATGTGTCCTTGCAGTTGGGGAACAATTAGACTTGAGAAGGCTAAGGAAATCCACTGCAGCTGAGTTGAGGGCTGCATCTGATAACTAACTCTAGACCCATCTGTCCATAGATTAAATATGCCCAATACCCAGAGATCAAATACAGAGCATTGTGAAAGAACATAAGGTTGTAATTATGTTAAAAAGGATCTTGATCTTGGGAACTCTGTATTTCCTTCTGTTGCCTACCTTTCCCATCTGCCAATTTGGTATTTACCTCTTAATTATCACAATAATTTTCCAAAAAGCTAGGTCCCATCCAATGCCTCCCACCAAGAGCTGTAAACCCAGTGGCCACCAACCCAAACCCAGGTGGTGACCAAAAGGAAACAGGAACCAAGCTAACTGATTAGGAAGGAGAGGTCACTAGGAGGAAGGGATGGATTATCACATTCTAGAGGTTTTGGAGATGAGAATTCAGGCTATTTCACTCATCGTCTCTGGTTATTTCCCTGCCTTCCACCTCTCTCCCCTCCTCAGCTTCAGGAGGATGTGTTCACAGGATTATATCCATTTTCAGTTTCTGTTCCTACATCTGTGCTGAGCTCTCAATTGCCTTTGGAGGGCTCTGGCCTATTCTGTCAAATGGGAACCTTCCTTCCTCTCTTCACTTCCCTCCCACATTGGATTCCTTTCTCCCCTGGCCCAGAAAGAAGGGAAAAACAGACCTACCTCAGTCCCTTCACCTTCAGAAAGGCCCTCCCCAGCCCCTATCTTCCTTTGCCTACAGCTCCCCTCTCCCCCGCCCCCCACTAAAGGACCAGAAAAACAGCCTGATCAAAAGGAAAGGCGTTCATTGTCACTCATTGTGAAGAGAATATTCTCCAGGGGAAAGAAGACTGAGCACTCTCTATTATCCTTTTGTAATATTTCACCTCTTTGTTTCACTATTGCTTTTTTCCTGTCCTGGGTTTTATCTAATCTGCCTTCAAATTGCTGTTTTGTGGTGAATTTGTTATTCTTTTTTTCAGGTTGAAAGTGTGACATTGCCCCAGGAGCCAGAAATAAGCAGGAATTACCCAGGCAGACGATCTGCTAGGGCAAGAGGAGGCCCGCAGGCACAGAATGTGGGGTGCTGACCCCCCCACCCTACCACAGGGCAGAAGCTGCAGGGAGGGCAGGACTGGCCGGCAGGAAATGTCCACTGGAATTAAAAGGGGAATTATCAGAGAGGCCCGGGAAGTGAGTCTCCGAGTGCCTCTTCCATCCTGGCTTTTGGCAGGGTCAGAATCAGTACCCAGCCAACGCAAAGAAAGGTGAAGACAGAAAGAGAAAAGGACCATATGCTCCACCCCCACCTCAGTCCTCTATGGGTCGGGGGAATGACCTAATGATCAAGTTCCGTGCTTTGGGTTAGAATTTGGAAGAGATCATTTTCACTTGCTAACATGAGATGGCAATTGTGGTTTAAAGTGACCATGAGACTTTCTGTTACCTAAGAGTGACTGGAAAAATCCTGGACTTTTTCCTTAAATTTCCTTCCAGGAGCAGAGGAAGAATCATTCCCACTGAATGCATTTTAAAAGGAGGGTAGGAAACAAAAATAAATGCATTTTCTGATGGCTTATCATAAATCTTTCTTGTTTAACACACTGGCTACAATGATTTCCAGGCCTGATTTATCTGGGTATTACCTACTAAAACATTTTTCTTCCTTTTTTGCACTTAGATTGGTTTAGATTTATAGATTGTTGATGTGGGAGGGGGCTGCGTTTGAAAACCATCTCTGGTTGATTCTAAGTTTACTTTAACAGAGTGTAAATTTGGCCCTTCATGAATACGCAGAGTGTTCTGCAGCTGGTGAATATTATGGGAGTTTCCTCAAAATGGTTCTGCCTACACAACTTGGCCCACAAATGAGCCCCCTCCCACCAGCCCCCTTTCCTCCTGCCATACACAGTGTGTACACATGCTCCCAGGCACAGAGAATTTCATATGCCCACAGCTTGGACTCCAGAAGAGCTCACAGTTTTGCAGGCATAATTGTTTGTGCTTTCCCACTCATTCCCTAGGACATCGGTAACCACAAAATCTGCATAGACTATGTCAAAACCAAAATGAAATTTCAGTTTCCTTTGGTTCATTTCAATCATCTTTTTACATATTTGGGGCTCCATTTTCCAAATAAAAAGTCCCTGTCCTCCATAAGTCATCAAATCCTCTCCTCGCCCTCTCTCCTGTAGCATGGATAGACTTTGGCCCCAAGGAGAAGGAGCTCTATGATGAGATAAACTATAGTCTCAAGGTCACAAAATAGGGTCATCATAAAAAAGAGAGGAATATATTTTTGTTGTTGTTTTTGCCTTGTATGTATAGGAGAAGTAAAGAGATTCTAGATAGAACAAGATGTAACCACAACTCTCTTTTCTTGGAACTATTTGATTCCTACCCTTTCCCTTCTCCTATGAAACTGGTTGGAGGGAGGCTGCCAGTGGCAGATGTGCCTACCCACCTCCTGCTCCCTATAGGCCAACAATAAAATAAAACAAAAAGCCAGGAATACTCCCAAAAAAGGGACACAGAACTTCTAGTACCAAATAGAGGCTTTTGAGTTTTGCCATAATTAAGCTCAGATCAGATAAGATGAAAATTTGGAACTGAAGCAATAAAGAGTGAAAGTTTTTCTAGAGTATTGTTTTTGCATGTGTTCCCTCACTGAGATAGCAGCAACCTTGGTAGGTGCCAGTCCAGCATTCAAAGTCAGGATGCTAGCTGTGTAATTACCCATAAGACAATTTGTCTGTATTGTTAGAGGCCTGGCCCATTTATTACCAAAACAAAATGGTTCCACATAATTGATGCCCAACGACTGTTAGTGATTATTTTGAGGGGAAAGGAACAGTCATGACAGAAAATAGAAATAGCACATAACATCCAGCTACTGTACAGTGCCACAGTGCTAACAGATTTGAAATGAATCTCATTTAATCCTTACAACTCTAATCCTGATCCTGTCTCCTTGATGTCTCAGTACCTGGTGAACTAAATGTATCAATCTGTAAGTTACTTGTTATTACTCTCATTTATCAGATAAAGTGAAAATTCAAAAAGTGTAAGTGACTTGTGGGAGGTTATACTTTGCTATCTTCATGAACTTGATCAATTATGTTTGCGTTATGTGAAAACTTCAGTCAAAATTCATTCTCTCCATGTATTGCTTCCTCAACAATTTGTCCAGTGAACAGGTCAAGGTGTAGAGGGAACAGACAACTGACACATTAAATTTTTCTTTATGTAACCTTTTATTTCAGTGTCACATACACAAGCAATGCCTGGTACATGACAGACAAAAAATACACAATTATCATTAATAACAGATAATACATCTGCATATGGTTGTCTGGATTTGACTGATAAGTCACAAAGAGTTCTCCCACATATACAATAGTCTTATAGGTCCTAGATTTTATTCTTTACCATAAAAACTGACCATTTTCTCAGGTGTATGAGCCCTGAGGTAGTTCAAATCTTGTCCATTATACTTTTGAAGAAAAAATGAATAAATATGCTAGTGTTAGAAGCTTTTACATAACAAGATAATGAGATTTTTTTCTTTTACTTTAGTTTTCTTCGCAACATATTCCTTTATTTTTTCCTTTCTCCATGACTTTTACAATTTTTTCTTCATGATCATTTTTTATCCTAAATAGTGTTTATCTTTGGGGCTCAAAAGAGGGATAATCTGGTTGATAGACCTTGAGAAGATGGACATTGAGATCAACATTCTCCACAAGAAGAGATGGAACTTCATGACCTACCTTCTACTTTCCTTGAACTCCCTCATGTTTATATGTAAATTGTAGTTATTAGCCACAAAGCAAGGTGAAAGTAGATACACACCAAGATGCTCAATGGCAATGAATTCAACTCAGGGTAAAGACAAGATGGTACAGAGTACCCTGAAACACATGGTAGAGAGTCTGCAGAATTTGCAAATATTTAGGTACATATTGGCCAAGACATTCTTTCTCCAATCTTTCATCTCACTATTATCTCTCTGCAAATTAATAATACCCGATTATACCTGTTTGGAGTTCTACAATTTATATGACTCTTTATATATAATTACCAATTCGATCTTTAAAACGTCTAGTGAAATATTGACTATATTATTATTTCCATTCTATAAATAAAGGCACGAATACTCAAATAGATGAAATGATCTATCCAAGATTA
This sequence comes from Equus przewalskii, assembly GCF_037783145.1. NCBI lineage: Eukaryota > Metazoa > Chordata > Mammalia > Perissodactyla > Equidae > Equus > Equus przewalskii. Next base: position 58,127,694 of record NC_091845.1, on the reverse strand, counting down.
CATAGCAAGCTCTGAAGCTGGGACTCAACTTTAGTCCTGCTAGTCTGATGACTTGTCCAGAAGAGCAACAGCTAAGCATAATTCTCATACCAGAGATACTGTCTCTTATCTCTACACATACAAGCAAACTCTGGTGCCAACATCAATAAGCTCACAAAGGAAACACTCATTCATTAAAGTTCCGTATGAACAGTCCAAGTTCTAAGACACTTGACACAAAGTAAATGGAAAAAATGTGGCACGTGTCCTTAAGAAACTCATCAGTGAAGAAGAGAATTTTTGAAAGCCTCCTCCTGTGCCCGGTAACCTGAGGGAGCCCCAGAGAGATGGTCATCAGATAGTCAAACTTTTAAGGCTCCTGATTCTTAGAGTGAGGGGTCAGGCATTACAGGACTCAGGTATGCAGATATAGGACACCCATTAATCCTATAATGCATTCCTAAAAGACAGTTGCACTCTTATATTTCAAATATCGTGTATATCTAAGTCTTAGCTATTGCATTAACCTGTTTTATATTTAAGGGCTAGAGAGAGATTTTCTGATGACCCAAGGGAAAAAAGCATATTGCAAAGTGATGGATACATAAAGGATAGCTCTGAAAAGCAGGTCAGGATGCTCTAGGAAATCTTAGGAAAACAAGAGTTGGAGAAGTAATTGTTGCTTATGTCCTTCCAAGTTCTTTACCAGGATGACAGGATTGAGAAAGGCTAAGGCAGTACAGAAATGCAAAGAAGAGATGGATGTTTAGAGCACATGAAAACAATTATAATATTGGTTTAAGCAAGACAAAAACAAGGAAAATTAATTTTTAGTTGAAGCGGGCAGAAAATTAATTTTTACCAAGAGACTACTATTCTAAACACTTTATATAAACTTCTTTGAATATCATTTTTCCTTAGTTCACCACAAATAATAAGAACCCCTTTGCATTAATAATTACTTGCAGTTTCCAGTAATTAAACTCTAATTTATTTGTTTATTGAACTGCATTTAATGTATTCATTATGTTATGAGGAAAAGGTAAGCACAGGATTTCCTTGAAGAACTGATCAGAAAGAGGTAACTAAAAATAGTATACCGACAAACACAAAATTCAAGGTATTTACTCACTTAGGCATGTTCCAGTTGCCTTAAGTATTTGTGACATATCAAATAAGAAATACTTTTATATCACGAGTGATGAGAAATGTTTCTTCTTATATTCTTCTAAGCACTATGGTGCTGACAGTGATTCTCAAAGATCTCACTGTAACCCACCAAATTTCTATCTCCCTTTTTCCACTCCGCAAAGAGAAGGAAATCTCCAAGGGCTTGCAAATGACCTCATGCTCTTCTTTCTTCCAGTTTCTGCTGCAAACGTTGCCAGGCGAGGAATATGAATTCATCTAACACAATGTTTCCCCCTTTATTCTTAGCAGCTGAGGAGTTCTGAAACTGTAGAGAATTTTTTCCCCTGTGGGATTCCCCAGAGAAAATAGGAGCTGTCTTGAAGGATAGAGGTTATAACAGATTACATTTGGGCTATCCAGAGAAGGTCTGTACCAGTAAGATCCAATAAGGACAAGAGAAATGACTCAATATTTTAAATAGATAGAATGAAATTCATGGAATTGGTGGCACAGGTGGGTGAAAATAGGAGACAACGAGGAAGCTGGTGATTAAGGAAATCAGGAAGCCACAGGCACTTCTAGGATAAAGTGGGGTGGTGGAAATACCAGAACCCATGGGGTAGGTCATCCAAGGCAGACTGGGGCTCTGATGGGCTTGTCCGGCCTGAGTTGGAGCCATGGGGGAGGTAAAGCCTGAGGCAGAAGGAAGGTAGAGATTTCCTGACTTCTCCCTTCTTCCCGTCCTCCAGTCTCTGGGAAACACATCCTAGGGGTTCAGCAGAGGAAGGGCAAGGAAGGGATCTAAGAGCAAACAGGTCCGCATCAGCAAAAGGCCTTAGAAACAGAACTATTTCATTATAATGAACTTCACATCTTATCTACTGGAATTGAGCTGCATGAGATGCAGATTTCAGTGTTGGCCCCACAAGGTGCAACACCATATTAGAAGCCCAGGCTAACCCTCTCCACAATGAGAAGCAGCTACAGGCCTGAAGTGGATACACAGAGAATTGTTCATGAACTCATGTTTGACACCTACAACATCCCCTTCCTACAGGGATTCTGGAAATCTCTGGGTGAGATTAGGCAGGGGTAGGGAAGAGACAGTGCTAAAGGTCCCCCAATACTCAAGAAGGCAAAGTCAGAGAAACTTCAATTATTCACATAAATAGGACCTGGATTACCTCTAGACTGACAATACCTGGGAAAATTTAGATTATTCTTGCACGTAAGCTAACCAAAACGATATACATCAAAGTGTCAGCAGTGATTATCGTCTGTACTTTCTGAAATTTCTGCAATGAGTATAACAGAAAGGTACATAATCCATTCTGTTTGAATACTTGCTGCTTTCTGTTTTCCTGGTTGGACCTTGACTCACATAGATCATTTCTGGGTAACTAGCATCTGATCATCCATCTCAAGGCAGCTCAGCAAGGCCCCTGTTCAGAGCGCTGCTTGCCACGAGTCAAATTAATTGGCCTGCCTTGTCAAAACCAGGCATCCATGCTCTGACTCTCAAGTGCCTTTGAAATCCTCTGACCAAGATGGCTTTAACATTCCCCTCAGTGTGACTAAACTTAAGCAAGTTTCTACCTGGTTACAGCCCCCTGTCCTCCCTTTTCTTAGAGCGTTTACTTTAGAAAACTACCATTTGCAAATTCTTCCTCCAACCCCTCTGAAATGCATATACACTCCTTAGAAGCTTCTCACCGGAGTTAGGATCCAGGAAATGTCTTTCTCCAGGACCTGGGAACCATCTCTTTGAAATGTGAAAATGGAAAGAGAGAGCTCTCTATCCTCCACTCTGTGTGGGAGGAGCCTAACCTCAGAGGGGGCTTCCCTCCGGTCGAAAACTACCTCCTCCTGAAGACAGGGGAAACTTTACTTTTCCTTTGGATAAAGCCAACTAGCAAACATGGGTGACTACGACTGCCCCATCCCAGCTCTTAAAAACCCTCCAATGAGAAATGTCTGTGAATTTATGTTGGACACCTGCAACACCCCCGCTCCCACTGAATTCAATCTTTCTCCCCCATTGCAGTCATCCTGCATAGTCTTCCTTGCCTGTTTAACCTTTTCCAGTGCAATTCCTACTTTGACACCTCCCTGCTTCCTCCTGGGCTCATCCTATATTTATAAAGCATTAATGGCATTTTAACAAGGAGAAATGAAATTCTCAGTTGACTCCCTCATCTCTCTGGGAAGATCACTTAGGTTCCTCTTCGAAAAGGTCTTGCCTAAGTTAGGTTGCACCTTGTAAAACAAGTTTCCTTTACTCTCAAAAGGCCGCCAATTAAGAGAATGGTGTTAGGTTTCATTCTCTCTGCCCTCCTCTCTCCTCTCTCTACAAACACACACACACACACACACACACACATCTTTCTAGCTCATTTGAAAGAAGTGTGTACCTGTCTCATTTATTTAGGAAAGCAACTCTAGGCCTGGGATATGTGACGACAACCAGAACCCCCTGCAGTGCAGGACTTGCCACCCGGCTGCTGGGAGGACCCTCGGTGGAAAGCCTTCAGCTGCCAGCCCCTTCAGTGACCGCCTCACTGTAGAGTGCTCTTCCCTAAGAATTCTTGTCCGCGGGACACAGAGCTTTCTCCTTCAATGACTGACAGATGAGGAGGGATAAACACCTCGGCCTCTTGGAGCAGCTCAGGACAATTCTTCAGCTTACCCGTCCAGCTCTGGAGCTCCCAAAGCTGTCATGGGGCCTGATCAGAGTTCACCTTCTCCCTCTGCCCCGTCCTGCTTCCTTCCGCCTCTCCCCTCAGTGTTGATCCCAAGAACACTTCATAATAAATATCTTGCCCACTAAATCATCTCAGAGTTGCTTCCCAGGAAATGCAACCTGCAGCAGGGTTGTTATGAGAATCAGATCAAATGTATGCGAAATTCCTGCAGTCCCAGAAGTGGTAACCAACTGAAAGGTAAAAATAATGATGACCACTTATTGAGCACTGTGTTAGGCACTTTAATAAATATTATTTAATTCTCCAAAAAACTACAAGGTAGATGTTTTCTCCTTTATTTTCAGGTGAGAAAACTAAAGCTCAGAGAGGTCAAAATTCTTGGCCCAGGTCACCCAGCTAGCTACTAAGTGGCAGTGACAGGTATTGGAGCTGAGGTCTCTGTGGTTCCCCTTCATCCTGCTGCCTCATAACCCTCCAGAACCTCATCTTAGTTGAGACCGCTTCTTGGCTGAGTGCCATCAATGGACTAAAAAGCTATAACTTTAAAAAAAAAATGGGAGTATTAAGATGGAATATAAAAGTGCCTCCAGGTGGAGAAAGTGTATTTGAGAACAACCAGTGAAAAGTTCAGCTGCCTCCTCCCCAGCAGCTCCAGGATGTGTTCCCTGTAGAGAACAGAGAAAGGTTGTCAGGTCTATTAACCTCAGCAAATGTAAATGAGGGACCCAGATGCTCTCATCTAAAATAAAATCCACCCCAGCAGATGGTCAGGTTTAACAAGTTGATATTGAGACTAAAGCTTCCAAACAGCTTATCTGTAAAACAGAAGAATCAAATGGAACCAAAAAATTTCAGCCAACTCATTTTCTGGGGCTTAGATATCAGTCCCAGGGATGACCAGCAGCTAAAAGTAGCATCTCTTACCAGTGCCAGTATCCGCATGGCAGAGCAGATTGTTTTATTATCTGATCAAAGGAGGCTTGAGTTGGTGACCAGGAGACTGTCTAATATGGGACAGTCCAGCAGAAAGAAATAATTTACCCCTTTGAACAATGTTTTTTGGGCAACTGTCATGTGCCATGGACGGACTCTGTGGCTGGAGGTACCAGGGGATGAAGAGGCAGCACTTGCCATTAAGGAGGTCATGGGCCAGTGAGGATAAACAGACAAGTAAATGGGCAATTTCAATTCGTGTGATTCAAAAAGGCAGTAGAGATGGGCAAAGGTGCAGTGGGAGAACACAGAGGACATCTCCTGAGCAGCTTTTCTCAGTCAAGGACTCATTCCCAGAGGAGGAAGCTGAGAGACTGAGACTTGAATGATGAGTAGAAGTTAGCCAGAAAATGTTTGGAAGGGAGAAGGAGAACTCCTTATAGGCATAAGCAAGTGTTTTCCAAAGGTTCACAAAAAGAATAGCATATCTGGGACAATGTGGGTTCATTTCAGGGCCAAAAGAAAAATAAAATCACACCTAGAAGGACCTGCAACTGAGATATGCAACTATGTACCAGAGGGGATTTGAGGAGATAAAGCGGAAAAAGAAAAAAAAAATTTCAGGGCCAAGTCCACACTCTACCAATTAAATCCGAATCTCTGGGGAAGAGACACAAGCACCAGTATTACCTAAATCCCAGGTGATTCTAATGTGCAGCCAAGTTTAAGAACCAGTGGACTAGAGCAGTGGTTCCCAAAGTTTAGCATGCATCAAAATCATAGAGGACTAATTGAGTAGGTCTGGGGTGGAGCTCAAGAATCTGCATTTCTAACAAGTTCGCAGGTGATGCTGCTGCTGCTGATCCGGGGACCAGACTTGGAGAATCAGTGCACTACGGTACGGGAACTTATCTGTAGTTATTTCTCTCACCAGTAAAAGATAGCTTCCTAATAAACCTATGTGTTAATGATACTTCTCTACTTCAGTGACAGATTCCCCTTTTTAAGTGCATTTTCTCCCAAGAAGGGGATGAGGACAAGAACTTAAAAAGTACTGTTGATTGTTACATTAAGCCTTCTTTGCTTGGAGAGTTTCCAGAGAGGAAAGCACCATGAAGAGATATGGAGATGGGCTCTCCTTTTCTTGGCAGCACCATACAGAGGTCAAGAGCAAGGACTCTGGAGCCACCTGGGCTCAGAGCACATTTCTGCCACCTACTAGCTTTGTGATCTCCAATAAGTTATGTATCTTTGTGTCTCAGTTTCTTCTGAAACTGTGAGGGTTGAAAATACCAATAAAGGGTTTGGAACAGAGCCTGGCCCAGGGAAGACTTACATAAGCGTTGGTTATTGCTACTCTACTCAAATCAGCCCAATGCTCTTCTTGTTTAGTTTGCGATAATATTGCAAACTACAAACATCCTCCTTTCTTTCTTAATGTTCCATGGTTCAGATATCAACCAGAGCTTTCAAAGATTGTACCAATGTGATAGCGCATCCTATGAAGAAACAGAACTCATGCTGAACACCAGGTTACAAATACCAATAACCTTTTATGGGTTCAGTAGGAGTTAACATGGATAAATAAGACGTAATATCTACCCTCAAGAACTTAATCCTGGTAGAAGAGACAAGGCATCTTTGCAAATAACTGTTTCCTAAAGTAGACTTTATAAGGATGTTAAGAGAAATGAGAATAAAGTTCTGTGGCTCAGAGAAGAGAGAGCAGACATCTGGTTGTAATGACAATGGCCCACAGCTGTAACTTCATGGAGAAAATGACAGCTGATTTGGGTCATGAAGGATGAATAGGAGTTCAATACACAGAGATGGTGATGGGAAGGGTACTCCAAGGAGAAGGGATAGAATGTGTGAAAGAATTGAGGCAAAAATACAACAGTCGATGTAATTCAGGAAAATGGAAAGCACATGCATCAAGAGCTAGAATCAATCTCACCGTGTTTATTTTACCCCTTACAGCCTGCAGAACCAGCCCTGGCTTGGTTCCTACTCTGGCAGGTGAATGAGTCCCCTTAATAATAAGGTATTGATGTATATTGATGGATAAAATTTCTATTCCTGCAATGAAAAAAATCAAAGGAACAAGCTATGTATGTGTATATATCCTGGAAGTCAGCCTAGCGGTGTTTGATTTTTATAAATGGGTTTTGGTACTTTTCCAAAGCAAATCTTAATTGGTCTCCACCTCTCCTAATTGTATACTTAGTGTACTGACAGAAAGTGCTGAGGGTGACTTGAATCAAATCACGAGGCTTTATAATTATTGAGCGTTTGGAAATTCTCACCCCGTGGGGATAAAAGCAATGACTGTCCCATACACTATTTTGCCTGGTGCTGCGCTGCTCAACTGCATTGTCCAGAGCCGATAGGGTCCTGGCTGTGTGCGAAAAAGAGAAGGAGGTGGAGCATCACGAAAGTCATAACTCTGCCTGGAATCTGGACCGGAGCATTTTACAGAGCCTCCAAACAGGCCACTCTTTGTGGAGGAGGTGGAGGGTCGGGGTGGTTGCGGAAGGTCCAAGAAAGGTCAGAAGGGCAGGGAATTAAATGTCCTGTCTTGAATGAAAGTCAAGGTCTCCCGCACTATTTCTGATTCTTCTCTCTGTGATAAACTGCACGTTGTCACTTCTGCTTTATGCTACTTGTTAAAAATAAGTCACTAAGTCTAGCCCACAATGAGGTAAGGGAAATTAGGCTCTATTTCTGGAAAGGAAGAGTATCAAAGAATTTGTGGTTGTTTTAAAACCACCACGTCAAGTTTGCTGTTTTGAAAATTTCATATGAATGGAATCATACAGTATGTTATCTTTTAATCTGGCTTCTTTCACTTAGCATAATGTTTTCGAGCTTCATCAAGTTGTCATAAGTATCAGTGATGGGTAGCTTTTTATTATTGAGTTGTATTCCATTGTAAACATGTGCCACATTTTGTTTAACTATCCATCAAAATGTGCTTATATTTTCAGGCACTTTTTTTATTGTTTTGACGAAAATTAGCCCTGAGCTAACATCTGCCGCCAATCTTCCTCGTTTTGCTGAGGAAAACTGGCCCTGAGCTAACATCCGTGCCCTAACATCTACTTTATATGTGGGATGCCTACCACAGCATGGGGTGCCAAGGGGTGCCATGTCTGCACCCGGGATCTGAACTGGTGAACCCCGGGCTGCCGAAGCTGAATGTGCGAACTTAACCACTGCACCACCGGGCCGGCCCCCAGGCACTTTTTAAGAGACATGTTTTGGGTTTTTTCTATCTGCAGAATCCACACATTCTCAAATATTAAACTACACATTGTCAAATACTAAAAAGACTTTTTGGGTTATGTAACAAACAATAAAGTGTATGGAACATAACTTTACTGCAAGGGCAATGACTTCAGCTTATATGTTCTGGAATGTGTAACACAGTTGCTGTTTGGGCAATCAGATGGCAAACAGTGTCACCTAATCAGCAACCTGTGGTTCTTTTATTAGACGCTGATCACATGTACAGAGTTTACCTCAAATAGCAGAATCTTCTGACTTTGTATTCGATGAAATTGTATTGAGATAAAAAGGAGAATTTTTGAGATACGTATTTTTCATAGTATACAGGGTTGGGAGCAATTCAGGCCATGTGAGAAAATTTACTTTCTATCGCTAAATTTCTAGAGTTTGGCTAATGAATGGACTTCCCAAACCAAATTTCTTCCCAGAATTTAACTTTAACATTATATCTTTAAGGGAAAAAAGATGAAGATTTTCACAAAGAGCTTGGATGGAGTTTGGAAGGTTGTTTTCTATGCAGGAAATACTTTTATTTCTCCCTTGCATCTGCCAGGATCGACTACTCAAAGTCCTTCTCAGATCTGTAAAAGCATCATCTTGTACACAAGCTTAGACTCCCTCCCAGCTGATCTTTGTCAGTCAGAGGCGGCCACCTGAAAGCTCTCCAGTCTCGCTATCCCGTATCCACTGATGACAGAGCAAGGACTCAGTTTAAGTCTCAGGAGAATAGTCCAAACTGTAACCCAGTGATGTCTGAATCTCCTCCCAAGATTTAACCTGGATCAAAACTTCAGCAGCTGTTGAATAAATCAATGGTTATCTTAGCAGGTGCATTCACAGGGTATATGGCACAAAGAGAAATAACTTAGTAGCTCTGAATGTTGTGTGGAAAACTTGTTGTTGTGGAAAATTACCCTCATGCATTTTTAAATATTCAGGCTCTGGGCCATGAAGCTCAAACTCAAGAATAGGAGAAAAAGCTGCTGGCCTAGTTACCCACCTGATAAAGGGCAGGGGTCGGAATCCCTTGGTGATCTCTTACAGCTACACAGGATCACCCATCCCAAATTCATATGTAAACCTCCGGGTGGGATGAGGACTACTGCCATATGGAGTCACTTTTATCTAAAGGAGCGTGTTATAGGTTTCATCCGCAATGGGATATAGGGGAAAAAGGAGTTTGAGCATCTTTTCCAAAATTGCTTTGATTTACTTTTAGTCATTATTTATTTTATTTTTAAATGTCAATTAATATGAAAGCATGTTCCTTTTATCTTTTTCATAGGAAGAAAAAGATTGGGAACCATAGTGTTGAATAATAACATATGAGCTATGAGAAGGGGGATGGAGAAGTTTAAAAGTGTTACACTTTTAAAGTATTAAGTTGAAGAATCATCAAATCGAGAGAATTTGGCAATTCTGGATACCAATCCAGAAATTAACTTTCCTTCCATAGGAAACAGAAGACTTCCTTCCACGTCCCTCAGTGTATGCATGCATGCATGAACCCTCTCATTGCCTCTTAAGTTTGCTTGGGACAGGAGCTCCCTTCTCATAAAGACTTCCCTTTCAGGGTCAGCCTGGTGATGCAGTAGTTAAATTCACACATTCTGCTTCAGTGGCTGGGGTTCGTCAGTTCGGATCCCAGGTGTGGACCTATGCTCCGCTTGGCAAGCCATGCTGTGGCAGGCATCCCACATATAAAGCAGAGGAAGATGGGCATGGATGTTAGCTCAGGACCAATCTTCCTCAGCAAAAGAGGAGGATTGGCAGTGGATGTTAGCTCAGGGCTAATCTTCTTCAAAAAAAAAATAAATAAAAGACTTCCCTTTACAAACACTTGTGCATTTGCTGCTCTCTCTGTTCCAGAACTCCCCTTCCAATCTCACCTGCGTGAGTAATGAATATTTCTATGATCCTCCCAAAGGATTATGGTCATGAGTTTACCATCTGAAACCAAACTTGGGAGGGAGCTTCTCCAATCACAGGGAGGTTGCTGCAATTCCTGTCTAGCTGTAGTTATATTAAGAAGGGAATTGACTGAACAAATATTTGCAGAGTGCCTACTATGTGTCAGACACAGTCCTAAGCACTGGGGTTGCAGCATAAACACAGAAGACAAGGCCCCTGACTTGAGAGAGCTTACATTCTCTAATCTGTATCAATGTTTGGACTATACGGACCCCACCTGACCAACACAGCCAACCTGAGATTTGTACACATTATTTTGCCCTAACTTTCTACTCCACCGTCTGGCCAGGTCTGCTCACACATACAGATCAAGAAGCAACACTGCCACAGGGCAGCTCTCTGTGACATGGGCTGCAGACATCAGCCCCAGTTGATGTGCAACCAATCTTACTCTCTGGAGCCAGCTACAGAATTCTTCCTAACAGTATTGGAACTCTGAAGTTTCTCCCTCTCTCTTTTTGTAATCACTTAAGTTTCCAGGATACGTCAGAATCAAATTCTCAGGGAGTGTTTCCATGGTTGTTATCTTTAAGGGAAGTTCTATCTAAGATACTGGGAAAGTAGTTAGAATTAAAAGGCTTCCTACTAGAGATAGTTGGAAGCATAAAAATCCTAAGAAATGGCCGAACAATTAGAGAAATTCATGGTTTAGACATCAAAAGATGTAGTCTAATTGCTTGAGCCAATTAGGCTCTGCTTGAGCCAGAGTCCAGAGAGAAGAATCAAGGTGAGAATCAGAGAGCCAGAAAGAAAGGGGTAGAGGGGGGCGGAGGTTAAGTGAGAGCAAATTGGTAATAATGAGCGACAGCAGGGACTCCAAGGCCGGTCCCTCAAGCCCCGGGGGACTCGTGACCTACTTCATGTACCTGAGGGAGTATAAAAGTCTCCCGAAGACCAAGGTAGAAAGTGAGCCAGCTCAATGTGAATGCTTTATCCATCTTAGGCTCCTGGTGTTCCTGCTTTTCATCACCAAGACTGATGTAAATTTGCCTTTAGAGCTTGAGCCATTTTCTATAGCTGTATTAACCATCTACACTTTAGAACACAAGGTTCTCACCGAATAATAGTACAATTAGAAATGAGAAGTAGTCAAATGTCCAAAATGTCCTTTGTCCTTAAACAAGTCAAACAGACTTGTTTAAACAAGAGATAACCTAGAAGCTTCTTGTGTATTGAGGACAGGGAGGGAAGAGAGCTGGGACTTGAAAAAGGGCAGGCTAAGGAAATGTTGCTGTTACATTACAACCTACAATTCTTGGAAGAGTGACAGAGTACTTTATAGTATAGGATAAAAGATTTAAACACTCAATTTGTCAATAATGGGCTGAGAAGAGTAATACCTGAGTCACTGGGAGAATCTCCTTTATTATGCTCACGTCTGTTACTATGTAACCTGTGCTTGCATTCTCCACACAGGCAAAGAAAGGGAATGAATGAATGGATATATATTTATATTTATGTGCTAATGAAGGCCACTGAAATTGACAATCACCCTGAGTATCATTTAATCATTTCACTGAGCAACAGAAAAAGAAAGATGACAAAAAAGCAAATTCCTGTTAACATCTAGAAGGAAAACAAAAAGGTGCAACAGATGCATGAGAGCAAGTTTGTCTCTACAACCCAGTAATGTTTTAGATACTTCTCTCCAAAGCACAAATAAAACACAGGAAGTTATTCTGTCTCCTTTTCCAAAAGGAAATCAGTGTCTCCAAATATTCCAAAGCCAAGACTATATTTGAATACCTTAAATCAAGTAGGTACACGATGCAGGGTTTGCTAATACCTTGAAGCTATATGGTTCTTTATAGCTTAGCAAGTGCTTTCACACACCTTTTTTTTTAAATTCTTGCAATCAATGAACAGAGGTTCACATTTTTTCTTTATTTGGCATATAAGAAAACTGAATCTCTGAAAGGTTAAGTGACCTACTGAGGCTCACAGCTATTCATTGCCAGATTCAAAGTGAGTTTTCTAATTTCAATTTAAGTATTGTTTTTATTATTTTAATCTGTCTTTTAAAATAAACTTTTAATATATTATATATATGTATCTATTCAATATTGTATATGATAATAGCTACTTAAAGAAAATTGCCCTTAATGTGTCTGTGTTAATGACGATATTATTTATCAAATTTGAGTTCCCAGAGCAGATGCAATAATCCACTTTGTTTCTTTCAGCTCCACAGCAATGCCTGCACTACTCACACATAGGCTGTTGGAAGATGTGTGATGAGAACAAGGAAGCCCTCAGTGATGCAAACAGTGAGGATGGTGTTAGTTGCCTGGTGTTTAATTTCGGTCATTATTTACCTTGATTAATTTCTCTTTGTTGCCTTGTTTATTTTGTTCCTTCTCTACTTTTAAAATTGGCAGGTAATTCATTTACTTTATTTTCTTCTTGTGAAGTAATAAATATGATTATAGAATGACCCACTGATAAATGCAATCATACGAGTGAACCTCAAAAACATTATACTGAGCAAATGAGGCAAGACTCAAATAAGTACACCCTGTGATTCCTTTTGTATGAAATTCTAGACAGGCAAAACCAATCTACACTGACCAAGAGAAAATCAGTGGTTACCTGGACCAGAGATTGGGTTATGAAATAACAACAAATGGGCACAAGGGAACTTTCTGAGGTAATGGAAATGTTCTGAATCTTGCTTCTGGTTGTAGTTACACAATTATATACCACATTTGTCAAAACACGTCAAACTGTATACGTTAAATTGGTGAATTATTGTACGTAAATTACACATCACTAAGTTTAGTTGATAAAAAAAGAAGAGACGAGTATCATTTTCAATAATAGTAATATTTATAATGAGGTTTTTATAATGTATTTATAACATGTGCATTAACATAATGTGTATTATGTAATACAATAATGCATTTACATAAAGGTTCTCATTTGAGCCTCATAATAATCCTATGAGGTTTATTATCAGCATCCCTATTTCACAAATATCCGAACTGAATTTCAAAGAGTTTAAATAATTTGCTAACAATCACACAGCTAGTAAAACATAAATTAAGATTTGAGTCCAGGTGTTTTGGATCCAATTTCTCAAAATTGAAATCCCATTACAAATCTTTCCCAAATAGAACTTTGTATGCAACCCCAGTAAGGATGGATAACACAACACAATCTAATTTTTGATAAAGTTATATGTAAATAGGAACACTGTAAAAGCACTTAGCCAGCATTTTAAAGCTGTATTGAAAATGTTTTTGAAAACAACTAGCTCCCTTTAATTTACCGGTGCTGTGGGTTTGCAGTTTTGCTTATATTTCAGGACTGCCCAGAGGCACAGTATGTCTTGACAGCATCTTGGTTTTTTGCATATCACATTCCCTCAGCCTGTAAATGCACATGCCCTCATGATCCCCAGACTTCCACTGCTCTGTCACTCACTGCCTGTGTTCCCACATCACGCCTCCTGTCTCACGCAGGCTCTCTATCATTCTGCTTCAAAATATCCACTGCCCTCAGAGGCTTACCTAAACTAGGTGTCAGTGGAAGAACAATATAATAGAACCCATCTACACTAAGGCCTTAATTGTTGATGGTCTGTTTTATTGTCTCGCAAACTTATATTTTAAGGATGACCACATTAAACTTAATGAATCTCTAATTGGTACAGTTTCAAGGAATGTGGCAGATTTAAAGGCAGATTCACCAAACACATTGTTTTCACTATAACATTTTTATTCGAAAGGATTCAATGTTATGCTTGCTAATATGGCAGCCATGACTCCTTTTCATCAATAGCAGATTATTCTACTTCTGGGTCAACAGAAGGGTTGTACTGCCTTGCCCCTCTTAAAGTTAGGCAACATGGCCCATGTGACTGACTTACCTTGGTCAATGAAACATGAATGGAAGTGAAATGTGTCAATTCTGGCCTTTGATTGCCAGTGCTATCAGGACCAAGAAGTTCTACATAACGAAGTCTCCGTTAGCCTGGATCTCTGAACGATGTGATGTACAGCAGAGTCCCCACTAACACTCAAAGCAAATGTGGCCTGCATATAAATTAATGAATTATATTAATTTATATAATGAATTTATATAATGAATTATAAGTTAAAAGTCTTTGATTTTTTGGTTGGTTAAAGCTCATTCTATTTTGCTGAGATTCTTTGTTATGACAGCATAATCTAACCTATCCTAAGTAATACAATTAAATCCCAATGTGTATGTTTCTCTTTCTTCACAATTTATTTAATGTTTCCTAAATTGGGACAAGTATAGAAATTGACATAAACATCGCTTTTAGGGTTTCTAACCACCCCACTCCTCAAAGGAAGTTATCAAATTGATGGTGCATCCTACAACCCACAGTGCTTAGAGATGGTATAGGAACCTGCACAACTCTTCCTTCATTTAGATGGCTCTTTTCTTCCGATACATTTTGCTATGTGTGTTCCAAGATCCAAAGCAAATTTTTTTTCTTCCAATTTCCATATCCTGGAAGCTCTCAAGAATCTCAGACCTTCACCCTATCTTTCTACCTCATAATGTCCCTACTATGACCCTCTGATATTTAATTTAAAGATGCATATTGTATACATAGAGGCAGTTTAGCTTTCCTCCCATTCTCTCTGTACTCTACTTACTTCCATTATTAAATGCTACACTCATTTTAAAGAAGATAGTCTTCCCTTAAAAGAAAGGACTGCATATTTGGTCAAGGACATCCCTGTAAGTAAGCCCTTCTCGTGTGTGTTTGTGTGTGTGAGGAATATTCACCCTGAGCTAACATCTGTCTTAACCTTCCTCTATTTTGCATGTAGGACACTGCCACAGCACGCCTGATGAGTGGTGTGTAGGCCTGCCCCCAGGATGTGAACCCCGAACCCAGGCCACCACAGCGGAGCGTGCAAACTTAACCACTACACCACCGGGGCAGCTCCCAAGCCTTCTTTTTTGACCCTAATTGAATGTCATTTTCCCCATGTTTATTCCATCTCCCTTGTACACTGCCTGTTCTCCAAGGACAGAATTATCCTATGCTTATTGGCATTCCCATAGTTTTCTACAGTGCTTTTATGTTAGTTAAATAAAATAACTTTAGTTAGTATTTTGGGAGATCTGTTTCGTGCAGAGCGGTTTTCTTATAAAGGAAGAGCTGGTCTTGTCGGGTTTTCTTCCCTCCTTGCTCTTCTCTCACCTTTTTTATTTCTTTGACCTCTAGCTCATGTCTATTCTTTTAGCACACAGACAACTAACAAAAACTTCCATTTCACTGTGTTTCTTATTTGAGATGGCGTTATCTGCCTGTCCCACTTGATGAGTCATCTCTTTCATTGCTCATGCAGAGGTCTCTCTATCTCTGGGTAATAATTCCTATAAAGGAGAGGACCCTCATCTAGAACCTAAATGCACCTTTGAAGGTAACTTGTACATTCACCTGACCCTTTGTACTCCAGGGGCATTCATGACATATTCATTGCTGTTATGGGCATTCTGATAACAAGACCTGTCCTTTGTCAACAGTCAGGATGAGCAAAGCCTGCCTCTTCTTCTGGCATTGCTCTTGCTTGCCTCTTTTTCCAGAGAGGCTGGCCACACTCCCCACTTCTCCTTTTCCTTGCATTGCCGGGTCTTAGCTGCTTACTTGTAAATTTTTTTTTAAGGTTATTCACAAGTGAGTTGAATAGAACACCAGCTCTGAATAACCCTATGACTGAGGTAAAGAAAATGATGTCAGATGAGACTAATTTTAGTTGTTTATATGACAAACAGTGGTAATTAGAGAAGAAGCATCATTCTGAGAATAGTTTTTCCTCAACTTCAAACTCTTCAGTGATGTTACACATAGGTTACATAAGTCTGTGTAGTTGGGATAAATAAACAATGCAGAATATAAAAGAGATTCTTCCCATAAGAAAGAGAAGAAGCAATTTCCACACTGAAATAGAGAAGAAGGTAGAAATTTGAGCCATATAACCTTGCATTTGAGTCCCAGCTCCCTTATTTACCAGTTTTACGGCTTTGGGTAAATCACTTAATCCTTCTGACCTCATAGTCCTTATCAGGAAAATGGGACTCATTCATAGCTACTTTGCGGAGAAATGCATAATGCATGCAATACACTGGCACAGGGCAATTCTTCAGTCAATGGCAGCTATGAGTGTTATGGTGCTGGATTTATAATACAAGGTAATAATAATACTATCCTCCAAGCTAAGCATTTTGCTTACATTATGCTATTTAATTCTGTCAAGTGTTCTATAGAGAAATGCTGTTAATATCATTTTAAAGATGAGAAAACTCAGGCTTATAGGGTGCAGTAACTTATCAAATGTCACAGAAATGAGAACTGGGATACTCAAGCAGATGTTCTGGGGAGTAGCTTCAAACAGTGATGTCAAACATTAACGTGCCCACGAATCACCTGCAGATTTTGTTAAAATGCTGATTCTGATTCAGTAAGCCTGGGATGGGGCTAGAAATTCTACTTCTCTAACAAGGACCCAGGTGATGCTAATGTTACTGGCCTACAGACAGCAGCGAGGATGTGAAATATGTTCACGGTGGCTGTTTAGAAATATGAAAGAATTGTGCTTCTCTCTGCCCCATGATTCACTCTTAGAGGGAATCAAGATAACTTGAGCAAATAAACAGACTCATAACTCCTCATATCAACTAGCCTCCACTCCACCCCACCACCATGATGACGTTAATGCTGACAAAATGCCAACGTTTAGAACTTCAGTGAGATAACAATTATTCATATACCTAGCTGGTAAAAAGAGGTGAAAGCTGCAAGTTTTTATCAATTTAGATACTTATAAACTTCTCAATATAACCCCGAGACAGAATTGACTAATTATTTTACTTCCAACTAGGTGAATATACTTTTCTCAGATGCCACAGCTATAGTTACTCATTGTTAAAAGTTTAGTTTTGTGTTATTGAAATCCACAAGAGTCCCAATTTCGCTCAACAGAGACCCTGTGGCCTTGGAGAAGATATACACCTGAAAAATACAACTGATTTCCCCTGAGTCTCTCCCACAAAGCTCTAGAAAACACCAACTGATTAGAAATTCTGCTGGCTATTTCAGACAGTAATAAAACAATATGATGAAAACCGAAGAGAAGGTCTTTAAATCATTAGCTTGAATAATGTGTCATGGTTATTTCAGCCCACATACGTGCTTCTGTTAGAGAGAACAACGAAAACTTATCTTCTATGCAGGGAAACAGACAGGCTCCTAGTCAGCTAGAGGGACTGGAAATTGGTAAAATCTTTCTGTAGCAATCATGCAATTCATATAAATAAACCTGAAAATAAACATATGTTCTACTTCTGGAAATTCATAGTAACAAATGATTGAAAGGGGCCCACAAATATTTATTCATCATGCATATTCATAATTTATTAAATACTCATTAACTTATTTATTTACACACAATATGTATTATGTATTATGTACCTATGATTTGTCATGTGCTACTCTGGGTAGTTTTCACCAAATTTACATTCATAATGGAAAAAAATGAAGATATAATCAAAAATATATTTTATTGGTTCAGTAAATTAAGGTCTATAGTCTAATAAATACTGCTATTAAAAAGTCTAGTATAGATAAATATTTATTAATATTGAGTGATAACAGCTAACATTTATCAAGTACATATATACTAGGTACTAACTTGATTATGTGCTTGACATAAGATGTCTCATTTAACCCTCATAACTCTTTAGAGTGGATATTTTTATTCTCCTCACTATACGGATAAGAAAAGTGAGGCTCAGAAAGGCTAAACCCAAGATTATCCAGTCAGTAAGAGGTGTATATAGGATACAAGCCCAGCCAGGGTCTCAATCCATATGTTGAACTACTGATGGAATAAGATATTGAATAAGATATTGTGTACTGGTAAGTTGAAAAAAATTATCAGGTTATGAACAGTAAGAACAATTTTTTAAGTTATGCAAAGATGAAAAGTGAATATTAGGAAGTGCTTTTCTCTGATGATGGAAATATTAGTGCTATAATTTGCTTCTTTTTATCTGTTTATTTTTTGTAGCATAAATAAATCTATGGTCCCTAGACCACTCACCTACAATTCAAATAATTGTAACTAAGAATAGGAATTTTCCTACTGAGAGAAAAAACTGATTACAAATACACTCTCAACAACCTTTTAATGACTTCACCATTAAGTTTCCAGAAAAGGGGGCTGGCCCCTTGGGCGAGTGGTTAAGTTCGCGCACTCCGCTGCAGGCGCCCAGTGTTTCGTTGGTTCGAATCCTGGGCACGGACATGGCACTGCTCATCAAAGCACGCTGAGGTAGCGTCCCACATGCCACAAGTAGAAGGACCCACAATGACCACAACGAAGAATATACAACTATGTACCGGGGGCCTTTGGGGAGAAAAAGGAAAAGAAATAAAATCTTTAAAAAAGAAAAAGTTTCCAGAAAAGACCAAGCAGTGGTATGAGCTATGACTGCTGGGAGCAAACCTGCTCTCTTCTGGCTAGAAGGGAGGACTCGCAGATTTTGATGGGCTTGAGGGAATGTGAGGCTGGTACAGTGGATGGGCCAGATTACAGCTCCAGTGAGACAGGGTGAAGTGATGTGGAACACTAAAAATATCTGCTTCAGGGGCTACACATTGAAGAAAGGGACATACCCAGAAATACACAGAGTTGGTGGGATTATTAAACATTGCCTCTGAGCTGATGTTAACTTCTGGGGACCTAGAATAAACACCACTAGGCCCACCAGTCAGAGTCATGGGGTTCATGTCACAAGTGGAGTTTTGACCTGCGTTTTTCTTTCAGTGGAACCAGTTGGTCCATAAGTCCACCTTGTGATATTTCTGAGTTCTTGAGGGCATAGTTGAACAGATGTACTCAGATATTGGCAGACCTCACATTGTTTTTCCAACATTGTGAACTGAGGGTTCTTATATAGAAAGTGCCAAGCTCCCCTCCACCAAAATTGAAAATCAATAGCAACACTGCATAGAGGAAGATCTCAGAGATTAGTGCCACCAGGAAAAAATTTTAAAGATGCCTAGGTACCAATCCTTGTAACATCCTCATTTAACACATCTGTTTGACTGTACAATAGACAGATGTACCGCCTTACCCCGGCAATCAAGGTTAACACCAACAGTGATGTCATGTTGAGAATTCAGACCCTCAATATGATATGATGAGAACAGCACTTCATTTCTGTGGCTTTCCTCCCCAAAACGCATTACCCCAATCCAACCGTGAAAAAAAATCAGACAAAGCCAAACTGAGGGATTCTACACATACCTGACCAATACTCCTTAAAACTATCAAGGTCATCGAAAACAAGGAAAGTCTGAGAAACTGTCACAGCAAAGAGGAGCCGAAGAAACAATATGGCTAAATATAATAAGCTATCCTGGATGGGATGCTGGAACAGAGAAAAAGAGCATTAGGTCATACACTAAAGAAATCTGAAATAAGTGCAGACTTTAATAATAATAATACGTAATATTGGTTCATTAATTGTGACAAACTATTGTAATAATGGAAGATGTATGTTGAGTAAATGCGAGCTCTGTATATACTACTTGCACAGGTTTTCTGTAAATTTAAAACTGTTCTAAAACTAAAAGTTCATTTAAAAAAAGAGTCTGAAAATGATTTATATCTTAATTAGGTGATGACTGAAGTTACCACTGCTGCTCGAAGTGCAGTGACATTACTGGAGCAAATTAGAATTATTCTTGACATCTGTGAACGTGATTTTTTTTATCCTAATAAGCAATTGTTTTTGTTGCTGTTTTGAAGTTACATATGAAAAGAAAGGCATCTATGGATGCTGAAGTGACTGATACAAAAGCTGGATGCACTCAATATCTTTTTCTGAAGTGCAAGAGCCATGAATTCATTTTAAGTAACAGATACTATAACAAATTATACTTCAAAATAATGCCATAAATTTAACAATAAAAATAATGTTCTGAAAACTCTATAATATGAAATGAAATTGCATTTTTTAAGAAAAACTCTCTATTTTCCAGAATCTCTTGAGGTTGAGGTTTCCAAATATTATTCAAGTTGCCCTGATAAGACACCCCATGAATTTCATGAATCTGGATTCAGAAACGTCTGAAGTGGAGAGGGGACAGTGGCATGCAAGGTATGCTCTGCTGATGGGGATCTAACAGGCGTGGCTTGGCCCTGAACTGGTAGCAGCCACCTTACCTCTGGATTTCAGCTAAGACAGTGTGGAGCTGTAGCCGACTGTCAGAGACTTCCCGATTCCCAGATCCCAGTGAGACTACATGATGCCTGTGCAGCAGGTGCCTCCTGGGTGTAGCAGCGGTACAGCTGGCCCCCAGTGGACTCAGTTCTGTGCTGTTGGCTTGCAGTCAATCCTGGAGAGCTGGTCTTTCAGATAGATGATGCTTTTGTCGACACAATTTCCTTATTAAATCACTTCCTTCTTAAAATGCTAGAGTAGTTTCTGTTATCTTTAACTGAGCAATGATTCATATAAGGGCCCAGAGAAGGAGCCATAAATAAGTGACTAGGACCTCATGTTGCATATTAAATACTTAAGAATATTTTTCAATTTTACAGAATAATATGATCTTCATCATTTTTTTTGAAATGGAGTATATTCTTGATCTATCTTTTGTTTCTCCTCTTTAATAGGCATGTTATAGAACTATCTCTCTACTAAGAGGATAAAGAACACTCTGCAAGCATGGTGCTAATTGGCATCTGATAATTGGCTTCAGTTTTGGGCATGTGTGGGGCATGGTGTGGACTGTGGAAAACTCACAATGGAACCATGAGATGAGAGGCTGTGACACTGGAGGATAAGGGAACCAGAGGAGGAAGAGGGAAGTTGACTGGAAAGTAGTATCCCAGACTGTGTCACACACAGCACAACCTCCTTCCCAGCACAGCAGGGAACAGTAGACCCCTTCCATCTCACGAGTGAGTATGGCATTGAATTGCATGAAGGAATGAAGCAGAATTCATAAATGGATGTCCTGCAGGCTAGACCTAAAACCCAACATCATTTAGTACTGCTAAAATCATATTTAAGAAATTTGAACCCACATTGCAAAATGAGAGTACACTCAAAAATATGGATTTCTAGTTTTGCTTGAAAAATCAGAAAATCTGACAACGCTGGGAACACCCTCTCACATGGCAATGAACAGCTGGAGCTAAATCCAAGGTTTAAATCCAAGTTTCTCATGACTCCATGCTCATCTTTATCACACAAATCATACGAGCTGTGATTGCCTCTTTGCTCACTGATCTTTCCCACTGGATTATGAGGTGAGACTGTTTCTTTTACACCTGTACCCCTCCCACCCTGACTTACACAGTATATGCCTCTTAAAATATTAGTAAGTGTTTATTGTGTGAGTAATGTTGGGAGTCTAGCTATCCGCTATTAATTCTGTTAAAAAAATATTTTTTGAATTCCCACTCTGTACCAGGCACTGAGCTGGGAGCTCTTCACACACCCTCTCATTCATGTCATAAACACAACGGCATTGGTACAAAGAAGTCAAGGACATCAAAGGAAATAAAGTTGACATTGACGAGACTCCTTCATAAATGATGTGAGATTTTAGTTAATCTTTAAAGGAAGGGTAAGATTTTAATAGACAAGGTAGGCATGGGGCAGGGTACTATTCTAGAGAGAAAAAGATAACCCTGATCCAAGGCACGCCTGAAGAATGAAGAACAGACCCATTGCTATAACAAAGATCCCAGAGGAGATAAAACTGGAGAGGAATGTAAGGGTTAAATGTTGGAACAAATAAAGGCCTAATTCCAAGATTCAGATCTGATCCTGTACACACTGGATGCCATTTAAGTGAATATGGTGAAAGGTAGGGCAGAAATATTCAGCTAACTACAATTTGTAGAAAGCATGACAGATGGAAAAACTGTGGCTTACAAAAGCAGGTGGTTTTCAAAGCGTCTACATGTGTAAACTCATCATTTTATACTTTAAATATGTGTAATGTATTGCTCCTCAATTATACTTCAATAAAGCCCAACAGACAGCAAGTGGGCCTTCATAAATATCTAATTTATATTCTCATGGGTAGCAAGGTTGCAGGGGCAGAAATGAGCTAACATTTATTAAAATCTTACCAAGAGCAAAGCATCATGCTAGGGACTTTATCCAAGCTATCTCAGGTAGTCAGCACAGCAGCCCTGCAGGTGAGACATTGTCATCTGTATTTATAGAAATTGAAACTCAAATATCAGCTCCAAAGTTCACAGAATTAGTAAGACATAGTTTAGATTTGAACTCAGGTCTATTTATCTTCAAAGCCCTCATATTCCAAGAGATCCCACACATATTAACATTGACCTTAGAATGGGGTTCATTCTCTACTCTGACGACAAATACCAGAGAAAGTTGGTGAGAGCATATCCATAACCCAAATTAAAGATTTAGACTTGCATTCATCAGAGATATTAGCTTATAGTTTTCTTTTCTTGTAGTGTTCTTGTCTGGCCATGGTATCAGGGTAATGCTAGCCTAATAAAATGGGTTTGGAAATATTCTCTCCTTTTCAGTTTCTTGGAAGGGTTTGAAAAGGATCGGTGTTAATTCTTCTTTAAAAATTTGGTGGAATTCACCAGTGAAGCCATCTGGTCCTGGGCTCTTCTTTAGTGGGAGATGTTTGATTACTGATTCAATCTCCTTCCTCCTTATTGGTCTGTTCAGATTCTCTATTTTTTAATGATTCAGCCTTAGTATGGGCTGGGGGATGGGGAGGAGAATGAGGAGATACTGGTCAAAGGGTACAAAGTCTGAGTTAGGTAGGACTAAGAAGTTCTGAAGATCTAATGTACAGCATGGTGACTGTAGTTAACAGCACTGTACTGCATCCTTGAAATTTGCTAAGAAAGTAGGTCTCAGATGTTCTCACAACAAAAACATATTGTAATTATGTGAGAGGATGGATTTGTTAATAGCTTGATTGTGGTAATCATTTCACAGTGTTTGCATATATCAAAACATCAGATTATACACCTCAAATATACGTAAATTTTATTTGTCAATTATACCTCAATAAAGCTGGAAAAGAAACAAATTAAAGACTTGGAAAATTTACTCCAAAAACATGTTTTACATTTTTTATAGACTTGTCAGATATTTAGATATTTTTAAACTGACTGGAAATTCAGTGAAATAGAGAGAGAAAGAGAGAAGAGAGAAAAGAGGAGAGGAGAAGGGAGGAAAGCAAGGAGAGGAGAGGAGAGAAGTGAAGAGAAAAAAAGAGAAGAGAGAAGGAGGGAGGGAGGGAAAGAGAGTGGAAGGGAAAAAAGTACAGGAAGAGGAAGATCATGTTTCTCTAGATTTTTATGTCCTATTCACACAGTATAGAGACTATTAAATGTCCTAGCCAATCCAATCCAATTATCATGAATATCACCAATTTCACCAATGAAAGCTCATTTACAACACCCATTATGCCAATTATGTAGAGTGCATACATAATATTTGGCTGCCCATCCTGAAGTATTTTAAAATAATCAAAAGTGTTTGGTACAAATTTTGGTTTATCTAAATTAAAAGGTGTCATAATTAAAATGTAAAACATATTGAATAACTCTGAGTATCAACATATTGTCACTGAGTTACAGAAGTTAGTATAGGCAGAAAGTCATTTTAATTATATAGCTATGATGAGTCAAATCCTGGATTTGGTTTGCTAACATTTCTGAATTTTAGAAAGCTAGTTCTTTCACTCGCTTTCATTTGCCCTCAGGTGGTTCAAATTGTTATTGTTTGTTGTGATTGATTTGTCAACAAATTATTGGCTTCTTGCATTTGAGAATTTTTGTTGATTCTCAATTTGGTACTATCCTTCTAGAATTTTTCTCTACTAAACTTCAAC
The DNA here is from genome assembly GCF_037783145.1 of Equus przewalskii. Classification (NCBI taxonomy): domain Eukaryota; kingdom Metazoa; phylum Chordata; class Mammalia; order Perissodactyla; family Equidae; genus Equus; species Equus przewalskii. The sequence continues at coordinate 58,103,793 of NC_091845.1, read as the reverse complement.
TTCACTGGAGCAAATGAGATACATTATGGTGTTGAAAATATTTTTTAATTTGGCTGTTCTTGTGTTATTATTAATCAAATATTATATGACTCAAAATCATTTATTTCTCAATTATCTCTTTAAATCAGCGTGAATTCCTTCCTATGATAGAGGAGATAATCATTGCTGCTTTGCTATTATGGAAAATGAGGCACAGATATATTAAGTGACTTCATTTTCCCCACTGAAAATGGAGAAGTGAGCATTGTGGTCTAGTGTGGAATGTCACGTTAGGTAGGCAGTCTTGTCAAACATTAGGACAACGACTGAGATAACCTCTTAGTAATTTTAGTACATAGTAGAATCTTCTTCCCCATTCCCCATAGTTAATGTTCTATATCTTGTACTTAAAAATCTAGGAAGTGTGTCAGAAACCATTAAGATAATCTCAAAGAATATCACATCTAACCCATGCAGCTATAACACATTTGGTGGGGGAGGGGCACAGGCTACCAAATTGTACAGACGGTAAAATAATAGTAATTCTCATTCATGGCAGGTTTCTTCTTATAGCTCTCATTCCAAAAAATACTTCTCTTATATCATTCTTAAACAAAGGGGAAATGAAAACATGACATTTTCAAATTTCTACTTTATTCTCTCCTGAGACATTATTTTAGAGGCCCAAGGCTACCGTAAGATGGCAAAGAATTTGCACATTTTCTTTTAAATTAGCACCTTTTCAAGAAAGAAGATATATCAGTTTCCATTGTCATGACTGGAAATGAGATATCGAGAATGAAGATGAGTGGTGCAAGGGCTGATAAAAGAGTTGAATGATGGTCTAATTCTGAAACTGCTAAATAATTGATGGTGGTTTGTCCTTATTAGGGGCCGGTGTCAAAAATAACTCCCAAAATGTCATGAGAATATTGGTCAGAATTGAATTAATTTCCCAAAGAAAGAAGAACCCTATTTTGTCAATGTACAGTAATTTTGTCTTCTCATAAAACTTTTACCACAGTAAAAAGCATGTGTATCATTGCTAATGTTCCACTTTTGCCCAAGAGCTGAATAGATATTTTCCCTCTTATGCAACTGCTCCTATGCAGGATGTCCAGGGCGACTTGTCAATGTACTGAAAATTTCTTTTCCCCTACATTTTTACCATGGTATAAATTATGTATATTATGGCTAATGTTCACTATCTGAGAACTGCATAAATATTTCCCAAATTATACAGTTGTTCCATTTCAGAAGGTTATTTGTAGCTCAGATTTTGCAAGGTCTAAAAAATATATGCTTTGGGCCCAGTTCTGTGGCTGAGTGGTTTAAGTTCCATGCACTTTGTTTCGGTGGCCCAGGTTCACGGGTTCGAATCCTGGGTGTGGACCTACTCTGCTCACTAGCCATGCTGTGCTGGTGTCCCATGTACAAAGCGGAGGAAGACTGGCACAGATGTTAGCTCAGGGCTAATCTTCCTCAAGCAAAAGAAAGAGGAGGATTGGCAGTGGGTGTTAGCTCAGGGAGAATCTTTTTCAGGAAAAAAATAAAATAAAATTATATATATATACTTTATGTACTCAAAGTACATAATGATTCTGGCGTACAGAGTGGAAACTAAGAGAAAGTGAATGGGGATAAAATCTCCAGAAATCTTGGGAAGCTCAGAGAATTTCAGGGAGGAAGCTCAGGCCTGATCACCCCCTGTTCTTTTAGCAAGGAAGGGGAATTTTCAGGAACACGAGAGAAGCCACAGGATTTGGACACCACCCTCATTAAACTGGTCTTGACTTCTCTCTTAACTTGCAGGCTTGCACCATCTCCACAGTCCTGGACTTTAAAAATCACCAACGACTGGGAATAAGGTTTTCTTGTGTTACCTACTTGTCACTTGTAATCTCGCCTTCAGGCCTTCATTCACGCACCTGACAACTTTAATTTTCTGTGCATAATGCAGTATTGTCTGCCTCTAAAAAATAATAAGGCTTATAGAATAAATTGTACAGGATTTAATTCCTGTGCATCAAGAGCTTCCTGACCCAAGGAGCATTCGTTTAACTGCCAGGATAATGAGTATAGCTCAACACACACACATACACACACAACAATGCAACACACGAGCACACTTTTAGTTTTAGATTTGTGGCTGATAGATTTTAAAAATTGTATTTGGTGGATTTTTAAATCAGTCTGTGCAAAACATGAAGAGAAGAGCACGTTTTGAAATCATTTTGAAATTATGTTGATCGTTTAAACAATTGAACTTTGGCAACAATATTATTATGCAAAATGTTTAGCAATTGGCAAATATTTATCTACAAAATATCTATTGGACGATAGATCAACTAAAATTCAATGAATTACAGATTATTTTCATTGTCCAGGTTAGTCAAGAAAATATACAGTCAATGAATTAAACATACATTCATGTCTCAGTTGAGTGTTTTACTTTATTCTAAACAGTAAAATGACCCAGTCTTTTTTGTCAGCTGAACTAATATTCACACAAACATAACAATAACTGAACAACCCCTCTCCTTGTATTCTTAGATCTCTATGTTGGGGATATATGTCTGTCAAACTTGCCTACCATTTTGTCTTCCCTCCTGTAGAATAATAATCGAAACCAGCATTTCTCCCTCTCCGTCTAGTGTGGATCGCTATATCAGGGTTCACTCTGGGCTTGTGATTCCCCTCAGGCAATATAGACACATATATATCACCACTCTCCTGAAAATGTTTGGAAAAGGAGCTGAGAAAAGTGAATGCCTGGAACATGAACACTAGCACCGACTCTAGCATCAAATTTAATCCCAGTACTGATTCTAATCTTCACACCAACACTTGCTGAGTGTCAAACAACTAGTTATGTGGAGTACATGAAGTATCCCCTTCCTTGTAGGGGAAATAGCTCTTATTAATTTCACTTTTCAGATGAGGAAACTAAAATAATGAGGCCAAGTTCCCATAACCAGCAGGAGTGGAAGCTGATTTTGAGTCCCTATCTATCTGAATGTAAAAGACATACATTTCCACTCTATGTCAGACAAAACCAAGCAGTCTGTCACTTGTCATTTTCTATTGCATAATATTGGAAATATCGTTATTTTCATTTTAACGTGTTTCCTTAAACTCTTAGTTTTTTCTTTCAGTGCACTCTCTTGATATCAAGGATTTCTAGCTTAAAATATTTCTACCTTAAAAAAATAAACCTTTGCAATATTTCTTTATATTCTGTAAAACTTTACTGGTTTATATTCCCTGTTTTCATTTCTTTGTCTTTCATTCAAGATTTGTTCATCACTCCCCGGCTTGCTGTCTGCTGATATTTGTCAGTCACTGATTGTCACTATCCCAGTTATCTTCCTCATCACCTTGACCCCAGCCCACCTTTGTAATCATTTCTGTAGTGTACTATGTTTTTGGATTATCCAAAATACTGATGCTATTGCTTTTTGCTCTGACCAGAATGATGCTTGGTTTGATCAGTAAGAGATTTCTGAGATTGTTTTTAATAACTTCTGTCACATATATATATGACCTGGAGGGTTGTTATAATCCCCTCCTCTCTTTTCAGAAAGGACCCTCAATAACTAATCATATAATTAGAAGTTTAGTCGTGATCTGTCTAACAAACTCTCTTCCTGGGACACTCTCTAACATTGTGGATATCTTCAGCCTTCCCTGACTTCCCCCGGTCCTCTTTTCAGGGTGACAACAGCCACATGGAGCTTAAAGTGTGCTTGGTGAAACTTAGGACAGGATAGGGCAAATAAGCCCTCCTTCTTCTTATCATTCTGCACGTTTAGGCTCCATAAGCCCATCTGAGCGTATGAAAATCTCTTTACTGACAGGGTCAACTTCGGAAATAGTTAATAACATAAAAGGTTCTAAGTATAAAGTTGAAACCAGTTTGGACTTTCTCTTAGATCTCAGAAAGTGAAGGCTCACAAGGAGGGGGTCTCCTGGTGAATGGGAGCCAATAGGAGTGATAATCTCAGATTTGAACTTTCCTTTCAAATCTCATACTGAAAACTTCACTTCCTTACATCAAGAAAAGTCCCACGTGAAAAGATGCTCCAGGGGCCAGCCCCATGGCCAAGTGGTTAGGATTCTGCACACTCTGCTTCAGTAGCCCAGGTTCGTGGGTTTGGAACCAGAGTGCAGACCTACTCCACTCTTCAGCCATGCTGTGGAGGCATCCCATGTGCAGAGTGGAGGAAGACTGATGCCAATGTTGGCACTAGTCTTCCTCAAGCCACAAAAAAAAGGAAGATTGGCAACTGATGTTAGCTTGGGGCAGATCTTCCTCACCAAAAAAAAAAAAAAGAAAGAAAGAAAGAAAAAAGATACTCCACATGATATGTCAATGGAGAAATGCAAATTAAAACAACAGTAAGATACCACTACACACCTATTAGAGTGGCTAAAATCCAGAACACTGACAACACCAAATCCTGACAAACATGTGGAGCAACAGGAACTCTCATTCATTGGTGGGGGGATGCAAAATGGTGCAGCCACTTTGGAAGAGAGTTTGACAGCTTCTTACAAAACTAAACAAACTCTTACCATATGATCCAGCAATTGCACTCCTTGGTACCTACCCAGAGGAGATGAAAACTTACATCTATACAAAAACCTGCACATGGATGTTTATAGCAGCTTTTTTCATAATTACCAAAATTTGGGAGCAACCAAGATATCTTTTAATAGATGAATGGATAAATAAACTATGGTACCTCCAGAGAATGGACTGTTCTTCAGTGCTAAAAGAAATGAACTATCAAGCCATGAAAAGACATGGAGAAACTTTAAATGCATATTACTAAGTGGAAGAAGCCAATCTGAAAAGGCTAAGTACTATTTGATTCCAACTCTATGACATTCTGGAAAAGGCAAAACTACAGAGACAGCAAAATGTTTAATGATCACCAGGGGTTAGAGGGGAAGGCAGAGCATAGAGGATTTTCAGGGCAATGAAAATATTCCGTATGATACTATAATGGTAGGTATATGTCATTATACATTTGGACAAACCCACAGAATGTACAACATCCAGAGTGAACCCAGAGTGAACTATGGATTTTGGGTGATAACAACGTGTCAGTGTAGGTTCATTAGTTGTAGCACACGTACCGCTCTGTTGCAGGATGTTGCTAGTTGGGGAGGCTGTGCATGTGTAGGGGCAGGACATACATGGGAACTTCTGCACTTTCTACTAAATTTTGCTGTGAAGCAAAACTGCTCTAAAAAATAATAACATCTATTTCAAAGGAAAACAAGTTAAGGACTGGCCCCACAGCATAGTGGTTAAATTCACACATTCTGCTTTGGTGGCCCGGGAGTTCATGAATTTGGATCCCAGCTGCGGACCCACACACTGCTCATCAAGCCATGCTATGGTGGCATCCCACAGACAAAATAGACGCAGACTGGCACAGATGTTAGCTCAGGGCCAATCTTCCTCACCAAAAAAAAAAAGGAAAAAAATTAGAAAAGCCCCAGCTTTTTACTCCTGGGCTATTTTCTTTTCACTTTCTACCAGTGACAACTGAACCTGAGAGTTTCCTTATCAGAAAATCTCTAAGGTAGGAATACCATTCAAACACAAACAGCCTTATTGTTGTTTTTCAAACACACTCCAAGATAAGCCCATATAGAGGGCAGATTGTTTTCTCTATTAGCAAGTACTTACCTGCCCTTGGAGTCAAAGGGTCTCCATCATTATGCTTTTTAGGACTTTTTGTTCCTTTTCTTCTGCTGAAGTCCCAGAAGCTTTACTAGCCTTGAATGTCTGATCTTTGGATGCTTGCGGAAGGATATTAGTGTGGGATAAGCTCCTTTCATTCTGAGGGCCTCTTACGAAGCAAGTTGAGAATGAAGAATTTTTCCAGCCCTGCTTTATATTTTTAAACTAGATTTAATCCTTCTGCTAAGGGTGGCTTAATTTTATTCCCTTCTAATTTAACAGCAGCAACATTGAAAGAAGGGATGAAAGCAGTTCACCCAATTTTCAATCACTTTCTTTACACTACAAGATGTGTTTTACTGAAAAAAACAGCATTCGCTTAGAATACATGAGAATGTTAGTCTAAATTTACAATAGAACTATGTTAAGAATTACAAATCAAATACAATAAAAGTTGAATATAAGAGTTTCAAGGCCAAGCAAAGGCCATTTCTTGTTCAATATCAATATCTACCACCAATATCTAACTTTAATAGAAATTAGACTTAATTTACTAGAATTTGCTTTTTCAATAAAAACATGATTATTAGCAGTGGCTGGGAGTGATGGTAATAAAGGAAAGTCAAGAATCTAATTTAGACAACAGAGAAGAAAAGATAGACAGAATTCAGAAGAAAAGATAAATTTATAATGTAGTTTACAGTTAGTGTCTGGATGAAAAATGCCTCCTGGGGACTGAATGTAAGGTCCTTCATTTATCTACAGTCATAACAGTCACTTAGCAACAGGGCTCCGTCCTGAGAAATGCATTGTTAGGCAATTTCGTCATTGTGTGCACATCATAGCATATGCTTACACAAACCTAGATGGTATAGTCTACCACACAGCTAAGCTATATGGTACTAATCTTATGAGACCACTGTCATATATGCGGTCCATCACTGACCGAAAGGTCACTATGAGGCGCATGACTATGTATCAAATAATGGGAACTATTATGTATATGTATGTGCAGTCTTTCATTTATTCAGTTAATCAGTCACTCCACAAAAATTTGTTGCAAGATACTGTACTGGATTGGGTGAGATATAAAAATATGTTTGAGACCCAGATTGCACCATCTTCCATGTTTTATCCAGTAGGCAACATAAAGCAAGTATACATATAATTCAATATAGGTTGATCAATGATATATGAACAGTAAAGTGCTCTAGTCTAAACCATTGCTACTCACAGTGTGGTCTACAGACGTAGGTGGGTCTGGAAAGTGCTTGTTATCATCATGGGCAACCATGATGAATAAAGTACAGAATCTGAGAGTAACTGTGTAGAAACGTTGATAGCATTTGACATTGCAGCAACATTCCATGTGATCAGTGGTCTTGAGTGTTGAATTTAATAGCAAAAATCAGGGGCTAATGTTTTATATGGTTTTTATTTTATTTTTCTAGTGCTTCATTTTTATTGTGTCAGTTACAAATGTATCGGTCTGCTGTGGATTGGGAAGGAAAAAACACTTGCCTCTCATTAATATTTTTTAGAAATACTGTGAAAAATAGATGTTCAGAGGATAAGGAGAGCAGCTCCACCCCAAGGCAAAAATAAAGACTTAATGAAGGAACTGACATTTTGAAGGGGTCTTGGAGGATAGTGAGGACTTTAAGAGGTGGAGATAACGTTAGAAGATATATTTCAGGAAATAAAAATAGCTTGAATTTAAAATGTGCTTGAAAAGCAGCAGGTAAAAGACTTTGGCAGCAATGGAACAACCACAAAGATAACTGGGATGGTAGGTGAGGGTTTGAGGCTAGAATAAACAGACAGGAATCCGGATGCATTCTTAAGCTTTTTAACAAGTGAGATATCTAGGTAGTATAGTATTATAAGAGGAGTATCTTTCAGTGATATGCAAGATGGATTGGAAGTGTCACTCCTAGAAACCAGAAGTCCAATTAGGGAACTGTAGTAATAGCATGGAATTGGGTGAATGGGGCTTGATTTGAGGGCTGGCAGAGAGAATATGGCAAGGGTTGATGAATGCAAAGCTTTCAGGAAGACCTAAACTGCAATTCCTTTTCAGCACCATGAACAGCACATAAACAAGAAGAGACACCCACTACTGTTGCTTTGTTGACCTGGAGAGAAGAATTAGAATTCTAATAAAAATCAGGGCATGAGAAAAACAAAAAATGCCCAAAGGACTATCAGAAATTAGAAAATTTCTGATCTGAAATGAGGACAAGATGGGATCCATTTTAGACACGATCAAAGTCACACCTATTTGAAATATGGCATTAAGAGAAGAGATAGGGATGGAAATATCAAGAGTCAACTGTTGAAGTTTCAGTGGTGAAAACATAACATGTCTAAGGTAAAGAAAGTAGGGACAACAATAACGCTGAGAAAGACAGAATGCCAACCGGAGAGGTGAGAGGAGGGCAAGGACTTGTCAGTGGGGAGTCTGAAAGGTACAATGGTAATAAGGCAGGGCTGCAGGAATCAGGAACGAAACACTTCAGGAGCCACCATCAACCACACTTTGTGGGGATCATGAGGTCTCTGGCTGGAAGATCATTGGCAAGTTTTGAGGGAGACGTTTTCTCAGTGTGGCAAGGGTTGAAACTGAATTGGAGCAGTTGTAGCAAGACTAAATAGTAAGAAAGGATATGCAGAGGTGACAGGTCGACATTTTTTTTTAAGTTGTGACATACACCTGGAGTGGGGAAGGCGGCAGGACTGAGGGAAGGTTGCAGGGGATGGAAGCAAGGAAGAAGGTAAGGAGGGGGCGCTATGTGGAAAGGGAAGCTAACTGAAGGAACAAGTGTTTGCAGGAAGAAAGAGGAGGAAGACTCAAGAGCAGAGCAGAGCTGGGAAGTGAGGATTAGGAAGGTGTCTTCTGAGGAAGGAAGAGGGCAGAAGAGCCATCTATACAGGTGGCCTTCTATAACCTGGAAAATACAAAGGAAAACAAAGGTTTGGTAATTTTTAAGAGAAAATTATTTAAGTGACTCAACTGGGGTGAAAGCCCCGATTCAGCTGGTACACATCAGGCTGCCCCTGCTGAGCAGGTGTCTCCCACACTGGAGCCTGGCCAAGGTTTACGGGACAGGAGGGGACAGCTGAGAAGCTGTCCTTGCGGTGGGGCATAGGATGCAGTTTGTTTAAGCAAAACTTGGGGTTGGAGAATCATTCCTGATTTTGTGCTCCTTGCCCAAGCTTCCATAAAACATGAGGAGAGTATTTTCCAAGAACTGTTTTTGCAAGCCTTGAGGCTTAGCAGCCAGTCAAAGTTCATGGAGCAGGAGAACTAGACAGCAAGAAAGAAAATAAAGGGAAGGGGAGCAGAATATGCCACCCCAAAACATGCCTCTGGCATATTGATTATTTTGAACTGGTTATTTTTAAGAAATAGCAGACACAGGAGAAGTTCTGAAAACTGAGCAATAGTACCCTCTTGTAAGAGAACTTTACATTTATAAGGGAAATCTCCATTTGTAAAAATGTCTCCCTCTCTGTACCAGGAAGAGAAGGATGACTCTAGATATCTAGAAATCCTTATCAATGGAGAATGCAAGGATTTAAACCTGCATAATAACCTTACCGTTGTTTACTGTGTTTTTCCTAGTAACCTCCCATAACTGGCCTCTCCCAACCCCCTCACATCTTCTTTTGTCTTTAGCTGAAGATGATACTTAAGATGGTGGCTTGGGTCATTTGGGGGAGTTACTCAGCTTTCCTGGGTCTCTCCCATGTATATAGGAGTTATACACGTTATGAAACTTCTGTTTGTTTTTCTCCTGTTAGCCTGCCTTTCATTACAGGGGGTCTCAAACAAGAAGCTAGAAAGGTAGAGGGAAAATATTTACCTCCCCAACAGAAGTTAGAAAGCAAAGGGAGAACTGAGGGCCCCTCCACCATGTTTGTTAAGCCCTTCTGCCTCTTTATTTCTTGTATTTCTTTCTTGTCCTCTCAGCTACTGACTTTATGATTAAAGACTGACATAAACAAGCTGAAGTCACCCTCTCCTTGAACAACCTCTCTCCTCACATCCCTGATCACCCCTCCCTACTGGTTGGGCAGTACACAACCCTGGCTGGGCTGTCCTGGACTTGCAAAGCCCAGTTGATCTTTTTCTCTCTCTGCTTTCCCTTTTCAATGACAGAAAAGCTCCATCCTTTTCTAGTTTAGCCACACCCTTACAGCCCATTAGCAAGGACAGTATCATCAAAACAGCATTCATTATTCATTGCCTTTGGAGTCAAACAAAATGGAAGCGTTACACGTTGTGTAACTGGACTAACGAGTAAATTAATTTCTCTGAGATTCAGCCTTTTCATCTTCAAAGTGTGGAAAATAATTCCTTCCTAAAATGTATCACAAAGATTAAATTAAATGAAATAACAGTGGTAAATTCCTTGTTACGCTGTAGAGAACACTAGAGAAATGATAGTCTTCATTATTCCTGCAGGCATATGGCTCATTTTATACATGCCAGTGTCCGTCTGCTGCTGCTCTGCCACAGTTAGCTATAATATTCATTGGACATATGCAGACACAGTTCTGTCCAGTCTTGGAATTAACTAGAGACAACCCTAAAAGGTCACTAGTAGCTTCCTCTTCAGTAGCAGATGCAATCTAGAAAGAGTTGACCACTGTCTTCACAATGTCCGACCACAAGGAGGTGAACAGACATAAGAGCATCTTACCATTCGTAGACATATCTCCCAGCATCCCTTTTCCCCCTAGGCCATGGCTGCCTGATTTTTCCACCTCTTCTCAGTGTAGCCACTGGTCTTTTTCCTCCAAACACTTTCTCTTTTTAATGTTTCTCCCTTCTTCTAGAATGTTCCCCTGCTTCCAGAGCCACATGGAAGACTTTAACATCACCCACACTGCTGGTGCTGAACTTAGCAGCAGCCTTTCGAGATGGCTTACAATAAACATTTATTGGGCACCTACTGTCTACTCAGGACACCCCTCCATATTAGCACATCCAGGCTTCCTTTTGGAAAGTCGAGGTCCCTCTTAGCTACTCAAACCACATCCTCCCATCCCTTCCATTACTCCCCTGCATTACTCAAATATATTTTGTTTCCTCTGGGGGATCCTAATGTACAGGTGCACACACAGCACACACACCACAAAGGAGTATACACAAAAAGGTACCATCAGTGAGAAATCCTGCAAGTGGAGACAAATGTCGACACCCCACTCGCCTCCATCCCAGGGGCCTCAGTCAGGATGGGCAAGCCCAGATGTACAGAACAGAAGGAGCCTTTTCTCCAACATCAATACTTGACACAGAGCAAGAAAAGCCACACACAGGGTCTCCTGATGGCGAGGCTGAGACATTAAATCATTGGTGTCCAACAGCTTGGAGGCTCAGGCTCAGCAACACATGCCCTCTGACTCCCAGGCTCTGCCTCTGTATAATTCTCCCCCATTCACATCATTGAACCCAGAGGTTGCAAATTAAACTAGCTGCTCAGATGTTAAATCTAGTCAGCAGATGGCCAGAAGGATGTAATAATGTGTTTTGGATTAGTTGCTAAAAAGAAGAAGATTAAACACGAAAATCTGAAATTCCAGATTCCCTCCTCAGTCATTTCAACATGCCTAGCCCCAGGATGCACTGGGCCTTGCAACCCCAATGTCAAACCAGGCTGCTTCCTAAAGAGAGCTCCTCTTTTTATGCGCCCTCACTTGGGGTACTGGGAATCTCCAAACAAAACTCTCTCCCAGTAACCCTCTTAATGGCAGAGACTTCCTCTGGCTGACAACTCACTGCAAAACGTTTATCACACATGATTCCCTCTTTCCCCAAGTCCACAGATCCACCTGGCCCTTTTGTCAGAGCATGACAAAGAGGGTAGGAGGCAGCCACCCAGGCTTTCACAGGAAGCAGGAACCAGAGGGAGCCAGGCCTCCTTGCTCTAAACGGCTTCATTAAATAATTCATTTAACAACTGCTGCCAAGACCCTGTTGCTGCTTAATTACTTGCTTGCTTTCTTCTTCTTCTTTTCAACTTTCTTTTAATTGAAAATCCAAGCCAGGCTTGTCGCAGCCTGGGAAGTCGGATCGCTTGGAGACATCTTCTGATTCTGTCTCATTAGGTGTCCAGCCACTGAAAAATGTATGATGGTTGGAGAAAAGGATGCAGGAGCAAACAAATGCAAAAAAGCAGATTTACCAACAACGTCTAACGAGGGAACCAACACTTTGAAACACAATTTGGCTTTCTATTTAACAAGCAAAGCAATAAACGGCAGTCGCACAAATGAACGGGGAGCTGAAGAATGATTTCTGGCAAATGATGGTTGGAATCAGTAATAGGGAAAACAAACAGCAGGGAGTGGACACAGTGCAGAAATCATCGTTGTCTTAAAGGGATGTGAGACCAAATGGGGAGTCTCAAATCTCCGCTGAAGAACAGAGACGGGGGGCCCATCAGAGCAATTAAATCAGAAATAGGAGCTCAGCGTTGTGGTAGAGGAGAGAATACTTGGGATTAGATCCAAATTCATGGGTGTCAGGCTGGGTTCTCAAGATGCCCAGGCCAGGTTGGAAAGCCAGAAGCGGCTGAAATAAATCCTCTGGATCCCGCAGTCCTATAGCATGCTTCCTATATAGAGTACCATGAAAAATTTGTTTTTCAAAATAAGCTGTTCATTCTAAAACCGCAAAAATAAAAAAGTTTGGAAACAAATGCAAGCTCTTTGAATATAAATCGATCTGGAATCTGGTGACCCGGCTCTAGTCCCCCGACTCACTTTTCTTTTTTCCATGAAAGCCTACGTATTATTTCCCAAGAGACTGCTGTTTCCTCAGCATAAAATGGACAGTTGGGAGAAAGTGAAAGGTGTGCGGGAGGTCTGTCTCCTGGAGTTCACACAGGGCAAGGCGTCTGGTTGGCTGAGCAGAAGTTCCATACGTCCGATATTTAGAGGTTATGCCCTTTTAGCTCCCAAGGCAAAATTGTTACGGTGAACAAGAAAATATAGGTTGACACAATTAAATTAAAAGCAATCGTCTTTGGGCTGAGAACCGCTTGACGGTGGATGGAAGCGTCTGGGAGCAGCCCGCCTTGGGTGGCCGCTGTGAAAATGAATGACGGTGGAGACTGTGGGCAGAGGTCCCTCCTCCAGTGCCGCAGCACCACCCAGCCCTCACCGCCTCCCAGCAACAGTTCAGTAAGAATGAATTTCAGAAGCAACACATGGTACGGTACGCGCAAAGTGGAAAAATGAAATAGTGCAGATTGGCTTATCATAAAAAGCAACAATCTCATTTCCAGGCCTACCTTTACTTTTACCTCTTTCCCTAGTTTTTCTGGTGATTGCTGCCGTAATGCTAAAGATTACATTTTATACTGCTATTCTTGATCCACCTACTTTAGACATTGTTGACTCTCTGTTTTAAAAGACAAGATTTGGGTGTCTTTACACTCGCCTTCCAGCTGCCCTCTTTCAATTTTTTGGTAGTTTTATTATAACTATTCGATGGGTTTATTTTTGGTAAATTTGTTTTTCTCTCTTTCTCATGTTAAATGAGATATCTTAATCTACACCCTCTTCTGTCACTTCTAGACACTGTCTTGATTCCCTCCCACCCATGTAGGCTGTTGTGATTGGTACCTTATCTTCCCCTCCACTTCCCAGCTTTTTCCTTCAACTTTCATCATCTTATATTTCAGCTTTTACATTAAGTATGATAACAAACAATCTATGCTGTTTTGTATCGAGTCTTCAAAATCCTGTATGCATTTAATAATTACAGCACTTTGGACCAGCCACGTTTCAAGCACTCAACAGCCACATGTAGGTAAAGCCTCCCATTTGACAGCACAAATCTAGAGCCTGTATCTTTTCTTTCCTATTTTCTATTTGACTATTTTCTCTACATTACGGCAGAGCACCTCAGCTTTATCTTCCAACCCTCCTTCTGGATGTTTTAGTCCTGCAATCACTTAGAATTTCCCAGAAACTTTTTGTTCTCTTACTATTTTTGAGTGAAAAAAATTGATAGAAGACATCTAGCTATTGTTTAATAAATCTTATATCTTCTCGCATCTGTGTGCACTGATGGAGAGATTTTGTTGTCTTGTTTTGCTTTCCGTTTCTTCTGTTCCAGTTGTCTTTCCACTGGAGTCAGTTTTTGTGTTTGTTTACTTTGGCCTTCATGTGCCTGGTGGTCTGTGTATGTTCGTATTTAAAAGTAAAGGACTCCATTGATTAATCTAGGAAGGAGATGTGGGTTCTTTTGTCCGGCATATACAAGTGGGCAAGTTGCTGGCTATTAATCTGAGGAACAAGGGGAATTTGAAGGGCTCTACCATGGCCACATTGTTTAAGGATGAGTCTTGCGGTTTTTGGCTGGGGCAAAAGGCTACGCTACCTAACTCTATGGTGGAGGATATGTGTTGGGGTAGGGGAGGCACTACCTCACAGCTTTTCCAAATTCAGACTTTCTATTAGCCCCCCTACACGCACACTTCTTGCTCTTCTCCTGCCAACCTTGAGCCCCAGCCTCTCTACATGGATGGCTTCTGCCCTTTTTTATTTATCAGTAAACTTTCTCTCTCTGAGAAGCTTATTAGAAACTCTCATCCACTGAAGCCCTGGACAACAGTGCCTCTCACATACTGTTTGTTCACTGTTACAGGTTGTCTTGGTTTGGGGACCCCAGAAGGAGGGCCTGAGATGGGAATTCTTACGCAAGTGACTTATTGGGAGAATGGTCTCTGAAGAGGAGAGTGAGGGTAGCAGCATTAGGGTAAGACAAGGAGCTAAGTAGGATGAGATCTTAGCTGGAGCCTAGCTTCAGCTTGACCCCGCCTAGGGAGCTCTGGAGCAGGAGTTGGCTTGGAGAAGTTGTGGGCCTTTAACACACACACAGCAGCTGGGGGAAGAGTGCACCTCTGGTTAAGGTGATCTGGGAAGGTCACCAATAACCACAGCATGTGATTTCTCCATTTAAAAAAATTCCTTTTTGTTATTTGAATGTAATCTTAAGAGTAAGGGGAGACAGATACATGTCTTTAGTGTTCAATCTTGAACCAATAGTCCCTTGATAATGTTTTGGGAAGCTTCGCTCTTACTAAGAAAAAAAAAATCCTTGAATACTATGCACAAAGCTGTTATCAGGGAAAAAGATCTAAATTTGAAAATATCCCAATTTTTCTAGGAAAGAAAGTAATTGTAATGCAGATTCAACATTTATTGACTACGTACAGTCGTGTTGGCCTTTTTCCAATATATGATGTCATTTAGTCCCACATCACTATCTTCATTTATTCCTAACAAAGAGCAAACGGAGACCCAATAAGTGTCTCCCTCAAAACAGGACTTTTATCCTTTACCCTTTATCCTATTTGACACCATACCATCAGCCTCTCTGATAAGAGAATAAGAAACTGCACCTTGACTTAGTAGCGGCTGTGTGAGCTGAAATTCCAACAGAGAGGCTTTCTCTCTGACCGAAGAATTATTTGTCTCCATCGTCCTATTTTATTTTAAAAGGAAAACAGGGAGAATCCTCATCTTGGGTCACATGCTATGCATTTGCATATAGTCTCATTTAATTCTCTAAACAATCGTATAAATTACTAATTTTTATGTTAGAAAATTTCAAATTCTGAAAGACTAAGTAATTTGCCTAGAGTAAAACAAGCAGTGAATATTGGAGCTAGAATTTAAAACCCACACTTTCTAATCCCAAACTGATGTTGTTTATTAACAATCAGTAGGCACTAATTTAAGAGGTTGAAAATCCCCTTGGTGTTTGATGGATCTAATTAAGTCCAGACACAGCACCAAATCAAATCAGTTCATTAAATTTGTTTTTTTCAAATTTTGTAATTGACAGAATAATGTCCAATCACAATTATTGAAATGTAAGCAGTTTAATGATTCATATTCGTCATGAGGGTATTATTCTTGGCAGTTATCTATAGTCTATTAGCAAAACAGAAACAAATCCAACCACTGTCATCTATCTTCCAGGGAACTAACAATGGGGATAGTAGTAGGATTTTCTGTTTACTTTCTGCACCATTTTCCTATTAGTGAACACAATTTATCTACCCCCACAATACTTCTCTCTGTGCCACATGGATCAATCATCAGCCACTCCCATTAATCTCTCATCAAGTTTGGAAAGATCACCATAAGAGATGGTTTCTAATATACTCTTAGTTTGGGCATGTCTCTGATAAAATATTTTCCTCCAAGAATTACCTGGGTAGATGATTACCCAAATCCTCTCATTTGCACCTTGCTTCCAAATAAATTCAATTCAAAAAATAAACAATCAAAACCTTTACATCTTTTCCAGACTTTAGACTTGAAGTATTTCAGAATGTATCAATAACTCTTTTCACAAGCCCATGAGGATCTAACCCTCTTTACATTCTTCATGATTAATACGTTTGCCACAGGAGCAGGTCTCTAAGTGGTCTTTAAATCCTAGAGGAAGGTAAGAAACTCCTAAAATAAAATAATAGCTCCCGGGTTTTCATAGGCTAGAACACTTGTTCCAGAGAATGGCACGAAAATGATAAAATGGTATCCTTCAGCAAATTTCAGTGATGGCATCAGAAGAAGAGCAAAAACTGACTCAAATCTGTTGACGGGTAAAGTGAAATTTGATCTAATTGAGAGATTACTGCTTTCTGTACCCAGGGAGCTGAGAAATCGGTATGGGCACCACGCTTCAGTAGCAGAACACAGCAGCGACTGAACGAAGAGATATTTTGGGGTTTCCAGAGGGTCCTGTTGGCATTTGCTTTCATATGAAAGTTCCAAGAATAAATAAAGAATGTTAGTAAGTTTACTGAGGGGAAAACTCATCAGAGGCAAACAGTAATAGAACAGGCAATATAATCAAAAGTGCTGTTCTCATTAAGCACCCTGCCGCTTTCTGCAGGACGTTTTCAACAGCTACGTGCACTTCATATATTAAAAGTAAGACCTAGGGGCTGGCTCCGTGGCCGAGTGGTTAAGTTCTTGCACTCTACTGCGGCAGCCCAGGGTTCGGATCCTGGGTGCAGACATGGCACTGCTTGTCAGGCCACGTTGAGGTGGCGTCCCACATCCCACAACTAGAAGGACCTGCAACTAACATATATAATTATGTATGGGGGAGTTTGAGGAGATAAAGCAGAAAATTAAAAAAAGGAAGATTGGCAACAGTTGTTAGCTCAGGTGCCAATCTTTAAAAAAAAAAAAAAGTAAGACTTAGCTAATAACAAGAGAAGTGATAACTGAAACCATTATATACACGGTACTGGGACTGAGTGGATATACTTCCTTACCCCTGTAGTAAACAATACTGGGACCGAGCAAAAATGACTTAGCTGCTTGTTCCAGGAAATATCGGCACCTGGAAGTTAAGGCTGTTAGCCAAGCAAGCAGCTAACTCATCAAAACTAACAGCTTGCTCATCAAGACTTGCTTCAAGACCTTCATCTCACTGTTATCACCAAGCTAAATGTGCTGCATCATAAACTCTGCTCAGTCCTAACAGTTACTGCCTGCAAGACCTACCTTAAAGTCACCGCCCCCCAGACCCTAAAGCCCTGTATATACCCTGTCCTAATTTCCCATGACTTTCTCAAGGCGGTGTTGTCCCTCGATGCGGTAAATCTGATCAATTTGGCTTTGCTGATCAACAGGTTTTTTTGGCCGTCGGTAGTCAACAGTAGCTACAGCCTTGTTGATTGGGAGTGTACGATGTACCAGGTTCCAGCTTTGTTCATTGAGAGTCTACGATGTACCAGGTACCATGCATTGTGCTTTGTATACATCATTTCTAATCCTTACTACAAGCTGCAAGGTAATGTTATTTCTAATGTCCCAAAAGGAAATTGAGACTCAGGGAGGCTGGTAAACTGCCCCACTACGCAAATAGGAAATGGCAGATCCAGATGGCAATCTGAGTTTGTCTGGCTCCAAAAGCTTTTGACCCACCAGATAAGTCACAAGTCATTTGAAAATATAGCATGGAGAAAATATAGCATCCTTACCTCATTCCTTACGCTACAATTGATTTCAAATGCGCCAATGATTGAATCGTGGAAAATGAGTTTATTATTCCATCCTTTCATTAGATTTTAGTTATATATTCTCTTACTACTTTTATGGTAAATACAGATGACACCATGTGTTTTTGACTTTTATAGTGTTATATAATTTTAAATTTCCCAGAAACACACAAAAACTCCAGATATCTTCAATTCTACTTATTTCCACCTACTTTATGCACTATTATTGTCATGAATATTAATTCTACAGTTTAAACTACATAAGACTTAATATTACCGTTCTATATGGCCAATATTTCTTTTTATTCACTTGCATATTTAACCTTATCAGTAATCTTTCTTTCCTGCAATTTTGAGCTTCCATCTGGGATAATTTTTCTCTTACTTGAAAAATTCTCTAGTGTTTTCTTTGCTGTCAGTCTGCTGATGACACATTCTCTGTTTTGTGTTTAAAAACTCCTTTGTTTTACCTTAATTTGAAGGAAATTCTCACTTGATGTACAGTTTAAGGTTAGCAGTTGTGTTCTTTTATCAATTTGGAGACATCATTTCATTGTCATCTTTATTTCTGTAGCGAAGTGAGCAGAAATCAGAAGTCTTATTTTTGCTGTTTTGGAGAAAATCTGTCCTTTTCCTCTCTGTTTTAAGTATTTTTTTCTTTGTCTTTGGTTTCCAGCAGTTTTACTATAATGTACTTAGCTGTGGTTTACTTTTTATTTATTTTGCTTGGAGTTCACTCTTTCTCTTACAACTGAGGCTTGGTTTTTCGGTGGGTTTTTTTTTAGCCATGGGAAAATTTTGACCATGATCTCTTCAGTTATTGCTTCTGACAAATTCTCTCTCCATTATTTTTGGTATTCCAACTGCATGTCCCATGAGTCTCATAGATATTTTTTATACTTTCCGTCTTTCACTTCTTTGTTCTTTACCTTGAACATTTTCTTCTGACTTAACTTCTAGTTAACAAGTTTTCTTATCAGCTGTGAATCTTATATTCAATGCATCATTTGAGTTTGTAATTTCCATTATTGCATTTTTTATTTATAGAATTTCCATTTGATTTTTTTATAATTTATAAATTTTTCCTCAGCAATGCCTTCTAATTTTCTGGACATGTTGATCATAGTTATTTTAAAGTCCACATCTGCCAACTTTATCATCTGAATCAACTGTTGTTATTTCCTTTATTTTCTCTTGATTTCTAGTCAACTCTTCTCTCTCTGTATACCTGGTTATTTATTTATTTTTGTTGAGTTCTGGAATATATTTAAAATGTATAGAGAAAACGTGAGTGTGGATATTAACTTCCTCTAGAGAGGATTTCCTTTTTGTTTTGGCCACAAGGAAAAGACTGTCTTAATCCAATCAGTAATTGACTTGATTGGCTTCAATCCTTGCGTAGGCTAGTCTGTTTCCGGTTCCTTCTTACTCCTAGTATGGAACCCTTTGGAATGCTAAATAATTTCTTGTGTCTTGAAACTCTAATTTTCATAACTTCATGCCTGAGGGGTCACCGAAACTCTGTTCAGCTTAACTTTTCAGCACCCTTCTTCAGCATGAGCAATGGTTTTGAGGGCTGCCAAATACTGGATTTGCTTTCCAAATTTTTAGTTGTTCTCAGAATGAGGAGTGTTCCAGGACAACCTAGTTCAGCATTCCTATGAGGAACTCCCCTTTTCCCCCTTTCTTAAAAAAAGTAAACTTATTTCTTATTTTTCTATATAAAATTAAGACCAGGATTTGAGTAAGTCTAAAATGCTTATATATTTTAAAATATTAAAGTTCTTCAAAGAGTAAAAATAAATCTAAAATAATATCTGGGGGAAGCCATATTTGTTTCCCAGGTAAAATGGGAAGGAATCTGCCGGCAAGTTTTCTTCTCTTTCTAATAATAATATACACCCAAGCATGATTGTGACTGTGTTTTCTCAGTCTATGCAACCATTCCAAACAACACATTCACCTACCTATCGTTTGATGATGATCCCCTGTCGTCCTCCACCTCACATTGAATCCTTATAACTAGTCATCTGAGAGAGTAACAGGTGTAGGAGTTCACTACATAGGAGGAGGGGACCAGAGGAGAATTATTTTTGCTGTTATTTTTCAGAATGTCTTGCAAATGAACTGACTTGGGATCACTTAAATGGCAATACTGATGGCAGGTATGGGTTCAAATAAACTTCTAGAAGGTAGTTTAGACAACTCCCCACTTATGCTTTAGGCATCCCTTCCACTGCCTCAGACTTCCTCTACTGTCTGAAGTGTTGATCTCTCAGCGGATCAACTTTTAGCCAATTATCTTCTTATCCTAATGTGACATGAGTTAATTATGTTTACTTGGCCCACGTATTGTCATTTTAAATGTGGGACTCATAAATGCTAGGGAACTGAAAAGTGGTGGGATTTTAGTAACTTTGACAGATTCTGAGCATAAGTCATGGGAGGTGACATTCCTGCTTTGTGGCACCTCACAGAACATGTAAGTGGCTATCTACATTGTTTCCTCATTTAACTGATCTTGTTAATTTTTATTTATTTGGTTGCCCAAATTCATTGGTAGTTAATGCCTGGATCTGCTCTTCTTTTCACAAATTAATGACTGATGAAGTGTTAAACTTGCATTCATTGTAGAGAAGGTCAAAGAAAGTACCATTTTGTGAGTGTCAGGCATTATAACAGGGGGTTTTATCAGTTTCATTTAATTTGATATTATTCTCTCATTGGTTATGAAAGATAAGCATTAGACTTTCTATTTTCAGTTTAGGAAACTAAGACTCCAAGAGATTGAGTACCTGGGACAAAGCTAATCGTAAGTTATGGAACTAGTATTCAACCTTGGCCTATCTCACCCAAGGACACTCTCTACTAATTCCTATAATGCCATTGGTCTACTGAATTTTCTCTTTTGAATATAGCAGAATAAAACATTCTGAGCATGCTTATTCTTTTGTTATCAAGAAGAAGAAAAGAGGTTTTTAAAAACCAGTTGGGTGGGGGCTGGCCCCGTGGCCGAGTGGTTAAGTTCGCGTGCTCCGCTGCAGGCAGCCCAGTGTTTCGTCGGTTCGAATCCTGGGCGCGGACATGGCACTACTCGTCAGACCACGCTGAGGCGGCGTCCCACATGCCACAACTAGAGGAACCCACAACGAAGAATACACAACTATGTACCGGGGGGCTTTGGGGAGAAAAAGGAAAAAATAAAATCTTTAAAAAAAAAAAAAACCAGTTGGGTGATTCAAAATATGGATGGTTAAATAAACAAACCATTGGATAGAAGTATCAGTAAGGGATTCCAGCAGTGACATTAAACTACTGTGCAGCAGAGATGCACCGTGGGGAATGCAGAGGTTAGATTTCATATTTGTCTGTATTTTAGGACTTAATTTTTATCATTTGGGTTTTTTTCCCAAAATTAAATGGCTGATAAATGTTCTGATTATATAAATTATGGATTCATTGTGTAAAGAAATATTAAGCAATATAAAAGCTGATAAGGAAGAAAATCATCAGAAATCTCACCATCCTGACATAATCATCATTATATTTCGAAGAACACATGTCATAAATATGTGTTATTCTAGAAAATTGGACTTCTAGAAAATTGGACTGTTATAATATACATGCTATGAAATATGCTTTTGGAACTCCACAATGTGATGCACAGTTTTCCATTACTATGGGGTTACCAATTGCATATGAGTACTATGATTTTTTCAACCTGTCTTCTATTGATGAAAACTGTTTCTAATTTCTTAGAATTATAAATAATCCCCAATTCAACATTTTTCACACTCTTGTCCATTATCCCCTTGAATAACTTCTTAGAAATGGATTTGAAAGTAGATCAAAAAGTATCCACGTTTAAAATTTATATATATAGATTATGAAACTAACTTTCATAAAATCTGCATATATTTACATGTAACCCAAATTGTTTGATCTATAAGGGAAGGCTTCTTCCCCTCCCCTAATATTTCCTCCCAGCTGAGGGAGCTCAATGAGTATAACACTGTTGGCCTCTATCTTCTCTGTTTTATTCTATCCTGGGGGAGATTGAGTAATTTATATGACTGATGACTTTGAAAAGAATCAACTGGACCTGCTCAGATTTTCTGCACCCTTTTTCATCTTGGAAGTCAGTTTGTTCACAGAAAGTACACATTTCCCTTGCTCCTCCATGCTGTAATTCACACGTAGAGGCAAGCGCTGGTCAGGCAGTGCATGTGTCTGGGTGGGTGAGTCAGTTTAGTTCTGGGATTTGGCATCAGGAAGGTCATTTGCTTCACATACTAAGCTACGTCCTCCAGCTTAAACTTTGTTAGAAACAATGGTAATTATTTAGTCTTCACGTGTCTTACTTTTATTTTTCAATTTGTTCAGAACCCGGATGGGGAAGATATGTGCTATTTATTGGAGCTTCTTAAAAGCCCCAACATTAGAAATTCCCATTTCCCACATCCATACCAAACCAGGTTATTAATAATGTTTTTAATTCTTGCTAGTTTTATAGGCAAATAATAATATCTCCTTATTTTAATATGCCACTTTTTGATTGCTAGTGTGATGCACATCTTTTCAAATATTTGTTGAATACTTTTAACTACACATGTCATTTTCCATGTTACTATTGAGATGTACATCTTTTTGTTATTGCTTTACAAGAATTCTTTGTAATTAAAACTACCAACACTGTCATATATTACCATTGCAGTCTAGGCTTCTAGATTAACTCAAATAATGTATAACAAATTTATTTCAACTCTTCCTAGGATACCTTTATATTTCCACCATGATTAGGGGGATGCTGCAACTGGCCTTGCATTCATCCTTTTTGGATGATACCCTGAGACTCTATCCTAGTCTTCCTTCTTGTTGGTATAGCAGGTTGGTCCATGGTTCAAAAGACAATATTGAACCATTCACTATAATTTCCATCTATCTCAAGGAAAAAAATACTGGTCTGTAAATTTATCCAACCCACATACGCAAGTATACATGAGAAATGAGGTACAGATAATTGGTTTAATTTTTTTTATAAAGATTTTTTTTATTTTTTCCTTTTTCTCCCCAAAGCCCCCCAGTACATAGTTGTGTATATTCTTCGTTGTGGGTCCTTCTAGTTGTGGCATGTGGGACGCTGCCTCAGCGTGGTTTGATGAGCAGTGCCATGTCCGCGCCCAGGATTCAAACCAACGAAACACTGGGTCGACTGCAGCGGAGTGGGCAAACTTAACCACTCGGCCATGGGGCCAACCCCAATTGGTTTAATTTTTTTATTCACACTACCAAAGTAAATGGGACTCCTTTAAAAATCCCTGACATAAATCATGCTCCAATTCTTTAAAATGGAGCAGGGATAATTTTATTTCTATATTTCTAGATTTTCTTAATTTTATTTTGATGTGACTTTTATTGAAGTATAGCATTATACACAGATAAATGAACAAATCATAAGTGTAAAGATCAATGAATTTTAACAACGTGAACACATGCATCTGTGTAATCAGCACCCAAATCAAGAACAGAACATTTCTTCACTACCAGAAGATCACATGTGCCCCCTTTTAGTCATTCTCCCCAAAAGTAACACAATCCTGATTCCTAACACAATAGATGAGTTTTGACTGTTTGTGACTTTATATGAAGAGAATCACTGAAAATGTACTTTTTAATATCTACCTTCTTTCCCTCAATATTTTGTTTGTGAGTTTATCAATCTTATTTGTGGTTCATAGTCAGCTGTGACCTAATTCAGTGTGCCCAAAGCTTCAGACATGTGTTTATATTTTATTTTTGTCACATCCACATACTAATGGTTCTATTATTTGTTTAATATGTTTTCTTCAAAATGATTCAGTTTTTTAACATAACCTAATTCTTTAACTCTGAAATCTATGAAACAATGAGCTTTCTTCTGCTAGTTATATTTTTCTAACACATTTAAAATAAACACAAACTATTAAGTTTAAAAATATTTTTACATGAAATATTTAAAATAACCTCATACCACAGTTTGTGCCAACTGGCCAAGAGGTTCAGTTGCAAAAGAATTTCTCTAAAAAGTGCATTTTCTAAACAATTCATTATATTCCAAGGCAGATCTTTGCCTGGCTCAGAAACTCACAAATTCAGATCTTGTCAGTATCCCCCAGTTGCTCAAATCCTAAGAAGCTTAATCAAACTGACAAGTCTTACAAGACAACTGTAGAAAGCCAGAATGCCAATTTGAAAAAATGCAATGAAAAGTACAACTGCCAGCCTGCCTGGGAGCTCACATCAGTATGACCAAAACACTCTCTCCCTATAGACAAGCTACTCCTGGAGCTAACTAACAACCTAAAGGTTTCCTCCTGAGTGTGGAATCAGAAGAAGGAGGCTTAGTAATGATAGTCAAGGCTCACTGGACTGGAAGCAAGAACTCCTGTCTCTCTGGGGTGACTTGTAAATCACTTCTTCAGCACATATAAAGTCCACTCCATATCTGCTCTCAGCCACCAATACCATTTCCAAGTAGGGGGGTCGGGAGGATGAAATACTTTATAATTGATTTCATTCACTTTTGGGGGAAAGTGATACTCAAAGAAGGTCATTAATTATACCCTAATAAATGGTGAGGCCACAGTTCTTTCACAGGTATGTCTAATTATAAAGTGTATGGTTTTTCCATTATATTATGTCTTCACTAACTAGCGAGGCCAACTTCTCCAATCCATTTCAGTTCTCTGGAATTCAGTTTCTAAAGCTGTAGAAAGGTGTGGGTTTTTTTGTTTTTGTTTTTGTTTTTACTTGCAGCATCTCTTGTTTAGCAGCTGTAAAAACTGAATCCTTGAGAAGTCAGAGTTCCAACATGGAGGCGTGAACTCATTACAGCCCATCTTTTCTGCTGATTACAACTAAAAGTTCTGAACAAACTACCCAGGGATGCTGAAAAATAAACAAAAGCCGATGGATTGAGGATGGATGTCAAAACTTCGAGAAATGATTAGACAGAGTGAGTTTCCCTGTTTTCTTTTTTCTTTCAACAGCTTCACCCTAAGAGTGAGTTCTCAGCGCAGAGCTGTGAGATGGTGGCAGCAGCACAAGTAGCTAATATTTATATAAAAACTCTGTATTTCAAGCCAGAAAAAGCAGGGAAAGGAGATTTTAGTAGCCACAGAATGACTGGAGGATTCCGGAGTGAGGAAAGCCAGAGGGGGCATCTCCCAATTCTGTATACAAACTCGCTCAAGTCCTCAGCCTCACTCTTGAGCTACACAGCACTGGTCAGACACAAACCAGCATGGCAAGGCATAGAGATCTGAACTGGAATTTAAACTGCCTCCCACAGAAGGCATGCCAGAACTTTCAGATTCAATCTAGCCACATTGATTGTCTGCTAAAACAAAAGCATCAACATTCCCCAGAAGATTGTAACAGGACCTAGAATCTAAACATCAAACTATCAAAATGTTCAAGATACAGTCCAAAGTTACTCAGTATGCAATGACACACACACACACACACACAAAAGCAGTAAATAGAAGGCAGCCCCTAGAAGACCTAGATGTTGGAATTATTGTTAAAGCAACTATTACAACTATACTCTATGAGACAAAGGAAAGCATACCTGAAGCAAACAGAAAAATGTGTGCTCTTGGCAGAGAAATAGAAATTATAAAAAGACACAAGTGGAGATTTTAGAACTGAAAAATGGAATATCTGAAATTTTTTTGAAAAATCGCTGGCTGGGCTTAAGAATCAAGATGGAAAAAGAATCAGTGAAGTAAGATATATAAATAAGATTATTCAATCTGAAAAATAGAGACATTTTTTCTAAAAGAAAACAGATCCTCAGAGACCAGTGAGATAATACCAAAACATATCACATATGAGTTATTCGACTCTCAGAAGGAGAGGAGAAAGGGATGGTGGAAAGAAAATATCTGAAGAGATAATGGCCAAATACTTCCCAACTTTGGTGAAAGATATAAATGTACAGATTCAAGAAGGTGTGTCATCCAAAGTAGGATAAATTCAGGCAAAACCACGGATAGAAAAATCGTAATCAAACTGCTGTAAAACAAAGATAAAAAAAATATCTTGAGGGAGCTACAGAAAAATGACATTGCATACAGGGAAACAATGATTTAAATGACTGTGGATTTCTCATCAGAAAATATGGAGGCAAGAATATAGTGGAATAATACCTTAGAAGAGCTGAAAGACATGAATACTCAACTCAGAAATCTATATCCTGTGAAAATACTTTTCAGGAATGATGATGAAAGAAAGACAATCTCAGGTAAAGAAACTAAGAGAATTTGTCACCAGCAGAGGAGTTCTAAATGCTTAAGGGAGTTCTTCATGCCAAAGGGAAATGATATCAAGGGGGAACTTGGACCTTCAGGAATGAAAGAAAAGCAACAGAAATGGTAAATATCTGGGTAAATATAAAATATAACATATATGACTATTGAAGGTAAAACTCATATCATTGTCTAATGGGGTTTTCAATGCATATAGATATAATCCGACTGTAACATAAAGGTCAACTGCAGAGCACTAAGCGGACCTATATGGTTACAACATGTCTACATTTCACTTGAAGTGGTACAGTAGTAACTCTAAGTAGATGCTGAAATTTAGCTATGTATCCTGCATCCCTAAATAAATACACATGGAGAGAGTCAAAACGTCAAAAGATAAATTAA
Organism: Equus przewalskii; assembly: GCF_037783145.1. NCBI lineage: Eukaryota > Metazoa > Chordata > Mammalia > Perissodactyla > Equidae > Equus > Equus przewalskii. The sequence continues at coordinate 58,077,385 of NC_091845.1, read as the reverse complement.
AATGGAATACTGAAAATTATTCAAACATTCTAAATAAAGGCAAGAAGGAAAACAGAAACAAGAATCAGGAGTAAGAAAAAAAGGAATATGATAGATCTAAATTGAACTATATTGATAATTTCATTAAATATAAATTATCTAAGCAGGACAATTAAAAGATAAATAATCAAATTGGATAAATAATGAAGACCCAATTAAATGCTGTCTACAGGAAATCTACTTTAAAGATAATACATAAATTAAAAGTGAAAGGTCAAAAATGACATAACATGCAAGTGTTAATTAAAAGAGAGATGCACTGACTGTAAATACCAGACAAAGCAAACTTCAAAATGAGCAACACTATGAGGCACAAGGAAGGACAGTTAAACAAAAATAATTAAATGTCTTGGCTCTGGGGCTGGCACAGTGGGGTAGACATTAAGTTCGTGGGCTCTTCTTTGGCAGCCCGGGTTTTATGGGTTCAGATCCTGGACCCAGACCTACACACTGTTCAAGTCATGCTGTGGTGGTATCCCACACATGAAATAGAGGAAGATTGGCACAGACGTTAGCTCAGGGCTGATCTTCCTCATCAAAAAAGATAAAATAAAATAAGAAATAAAGCAAATTTTAAAAACATAAAAGTCTGCCTCTATATGCACTTCAACAGAGGCTTAAGTAAAATGGAATAGGAAACTGACAGAAGTAAAATGATAAATAGAGACCAATCTACAATTATAGTTGGAGATTTCGACATTCTTCTCTGAGCAATCAATATAACATGTGGACAGAAAATCAGTAAAGATAATAGAGGACTTGAACAACATTAGCAACCAACTTAACCTGATTGATATTTATGTTACACACTACCAAACAAATGCAGAATATGCATTCTTTTCGAGTGCACATGAAGCAATAACCAAGACAGACAATGTTCTGGACCAGAACACAAACCATAACAAATTTAAAACAATTAAAATCAGACAAAGTACGTCCTCTAACCATAACAGAATTAAAGTTGGAACCAATAACAGAATACATCGGGAAAATCTCCCAAATAATTGGAAACTAAAGGATTCTAAAAAACACAGGGTTTAAATAGGAATTCACAAGGAAAATCAGAAAATATTTTTAATTGAAAGAACATGAAAACACAACATACAAAATTTGTGGGATATAGCTAAAAAAAAAAAAAGTGCAGAGAAACTTACCGAAGTTCAAATTGATTATTGAATCAATAAGTTAAATTTCACCTTATCAAACTAACAGAAGTAGAGCAAATTAAACCCAAAGCAAACAGAAGAAGGAAATAATACAGATGAGTAGAAATCAATGGAATTGAAAACAGAAAAATAACAGAATAAATTAATGAAAACAAAATCTGATTTTTTGAAAAGATTAGGAAATTCGATGTTCTTCTAGACAGATTTAACAGAAAAAAAGAGAAGTAATGTAAGAGGGTCCATCACTACTCACCCTACAGACGTTAAAAGGATAATAATGGAATGTTATGGAAGACTTTGTGCCCATCAATTTGAAACTAAGATGAAATGGATAACCTGAATAGCTCTAAATATATTAAAGAAATTGAATTCACAGTTAAAACCATTCTAGAAAGAAAATATCAGCCCTTTTGAAAATGCTACCATACATTGGGGAAAAAAATGCCGGCTCAACACTAACTCTTCCACAAAGCAGAAGTGAACATTTCCCAACTCATTTTATGATTCCAGGATCATCCTGATACCAAATCTAGGCAAAGTAATTACAAGGGAAAAAATAATTCTACAAAAAAGATAATATCATGATCAAGCAGTGTTCATCTCATGAATGCAAGATTTGTTCAATATTTTAAAACCAATTAGAATGGCCAAAATCTTTGCAATAAATAAATAAATAACTAGCAATACCAACCAGAACTTGTGTATGTCACTGATGAGAATGCAAAATGGTATTTCTACCTTGGAAAACAGTGTGTTTGTCATAATGTTAAACACGTAGTTGTTATGTGATACAACAATTGTTGGCTAACACTCCTTGGTACCCTAAAGATATGAAAATCCATATTCATGAGCAGATGTTTATAGCAATTTCATTAGTAATCTACAGAAACTGGAAACAACTCAAATGTCCTCAAACTTGTGAAAGGATAAACAAACTTACCTGTGGTCCATCCATCCAACAGTATACCAGTTGGCAGTAAAAAAGAATGACGTGGGTGTGTAACAGCATAGATGGATCTCAAATGCATTATTTCAACTAATAGAAGCCAGATTTTTGAAAAAGCTATATACGACATGATTCCATTTGTATAGTATTCAGAAAAGACAATATTATAGGAATAGAAAACAGGTTAGGGGTCGACAAAGGCCAGTGGTTGATAACAAAGGGATCTGAAAGAATTTGGAGGACAGGTGGGAGTTTTGTATCTTTATTGTGGCTATTGTCATATAAATGTATGTTTTTGTGAGTAAATTTTAGCTAAATTTAAATTTTTTAAATAAAAAATACTGAAGTGAATGAGACAGAATAGGTGGGTAAATATTTGGAGTTCATAAGCCCCAGAAACAGAGAAAAAAGAAAATCACAGAACAAATATTGGAATTTAAGTATCTCTCAGGACAGAGGAGTTTTAACTAATGAGGTTTGAGGATTCTTGAGATCAAGCTTTCAATTGTCTAACTTGGTCATTTCCCAACTCTGGTGTGAGGCCGGATATGACTCTGTGGTGATGTTGTCAGTTTTATGTTGTTTTCTTTCTTAATGTTAGTGCATTTGCTAGGCAAAACAAAATAGGTGACCAGAAGAAGACGGAAAAGAAGAGAGAAGAAGGAGAGAGAAGGAAAAGGAATAGGAGAGGATACTCTGTATAACTTTATACCAGCAAATTGAATGGCTCTGATGAAACAGACACATTTCTTGAAAATTACAACTTACCACAACTGACAAGAAGAAAGAAAAAAGTGAAGATTCTATATCCATCAAAGAAATTGAATTTATTATTGAAACCAACACTCCCCACTACACACACACAAACACACAAATAAAAAACAAGAGCAAAAAACCTTTCAGGTCTGAGTGTATTCCTACAAAGTGCAATGTGTATCATTATCCCATTTTAGGCAGAATAATGCCCCTTCCTAGCTAAAGATATCCTCCCTCTTATTCCCAGAACCTGTAACTACATTAGGTTATATTGCTGTAGGGGCTTTGCACATAGGATCAAGGTTAAGAACTTTGAGGTAGAGAAAGGATCCAGTTTTATCCAGGTGGGCCAGATCTAATCATATGCATCCTTAAAAACAGAGAACTTTTCCTGGCTCTTATCAAAAGTAAATGTGATGACCCAATCAAAAAGTGGGCAGGGGACATGAACAGACATTTCTCCAAAGAAGATATACAGATGGGCAATAGACACGTGAAAAGACGCTCATCATCACTAATCATCAGGGAAATGCAAATTATAACTACAATAAGATATCACCTTACACCTGTTAGAATGGCAAAAATAACCAAAACAAAAAGTGACAAATGTTGGAGAGTTTGTGGAGAAAAAGGAGCCCTCATACACTGTTGGTGGGAATGCAAACTGGTGCAGCCACTATGGAAAACAGTATGGAGATTTCTCAAAAAATTAAAAATAGAAATACCATATGACACAACCATCCCACTACTGGGTATCTATCCAAAGAACTTGAAATCAGCAATTCCAAAAGTCCCATGCACCCCTATGTTCATCACAACATTATTTACAATAGCCAAGATGTGGATGCAGCCTAAGTTCCCATCAACTGATGATTGGATAAAGAAGATATGGTATATAGATACAATGGAATACTACTCAGCCATGAAAAAGGATAAAATCATCCCATTAACAACAACATGGATGGAACTTGAGAGTATTATGTTAAGTGAAATAAGCCAGATAGAGAAAGACAAACTCTGTATGACTCCACTCATAGGTGGAAGTTAAACACAGAGACAAAGAGAACTGATTGGTGGTTACCAGAGGAAAGGGGGAGAGGGCACAAAGGGTGAAATGGTTCACCTACAACATGACTAACAACAATGTACAACTGAAATTTCACAAGGTTGTAAACTATCATAATCTTAATAAAAAGTTAAAAAAAAATAGATGTGATGACAAAAGAAGGGTGAGACTGATGCTACTTTGCTAGACTTGAAGATTGAGGATGGGAAATGGCAGCCATGGAATACAGGCAACATCTGGAAATTGGAAAGACAAATCAATGGATTCTCCCCTAGGACCTCCATCAGGAGCACAGCCCTGCTGAAACCTTGATTTTAGCCCAGGGAGACGGATGTCAGACTTCTGAGCTGCAGAACTGTGAAATAATAAATCTGTGGTAAGCTGCTAAGTTTGGATAATCTGTTTTATCTGCAAAAGAATACTAATACATACCCCAATTTTGTTAGATAACGTACATAAATTTTATATGAAGAAGAGGAAGGGATATATTTGACCAAATGTTAACAGTGGTTCTCTCAGAAATTATGGAAATTTTTAATATTTTTCATCATATATTTCCAAGTTTTTCCCGATTTCTCACAAATAGAATGCTTTAAGTTTTATAACCAGAAGAAACATTAAATTATATTTTTTAAAAATAAAAAAACGTCTAAGTGATAATTGTGAAACATTATTCCTAAGCAAATAAGCCACATCTTTCAAATTATTCACTTCCTCTTTCAACAGGTACTTATTAAGGCCTCCTAAAATGATCTGAATTAAACAAACATATGTTTTGTTTTCTGAAAAAAAGGAAAGTGAAATTTCAAGTGAATCCCATAATCTGCGCTGTCTGTCACTTTCAAGGACTGAGATATCAGACCCATTTGGAGAGTGACAGGTGTTTGGAGTTCCCTCTTCAGTAGGCGTGAGCGATGCATTAGCACCGAGCCCCCCGTGGTCTCCCCGCAGATCTCTCTCCAGATCAAAAGTACATTTTCCAGGTGGCTGCCTGAGTTAAAATAAATGTTTGTTCCAAAAGGACAGCGCGGTCCTGAACAGATGCTCCAGATAATAAAAATGATGATATTTTATTGGTGCACTTCCATCTCTGATGTGCTTTCACATATGTCTCATGTGATAACAGTCCAGAAACTTGGGACGGCAGCAACACATCACAGAGCAACTTTGTATGGGACATAAGAGCTCATCATTACCTCATCCTCCCGACCACGTTTGCTTCCAAACTGCAGCAAGAAACTGTACCAAGGAAATCAAACAGATGGGCCTGGCTTGAGGAGGCGGTAAGGTGGAGAAGGAAGAGGAAATAATATCTATTGGATGCCTATTAAGTATGATGCAGGACCAGTGTGAGGCACTGTTAATATTTTTTATGACTAAGTCACGTTTATCCTGAGGACAATAAAGTGGGTGAAAATAAATCAACATGTTTCCAAATCAAAGTATAGAAAAGTATAAAATTTTGTTGCTCTTGGAGTCATTTGAAGGATGCCCAGAAATCCTCCATCGTTACCCCTCAAAATACCTCCCCACTAACTTAATAGATCCTCACTATTTTGTCACGTGGCTCAGTTTTGTGTTACTGTGCAAATCTTACCTGTATGGGCAATACTCAGAGCCTCAGGCATCATTTACAGCAGTAGTTCTCAAGGTCTGGTTGCTGGGCCAGCAGCAGCAGCATCACCTGGGACTCACTAGAAATGCAAAGTCGTGGGCACCAAGAATTCTGATTCAGACCTACTGAATCAGAAACGCAGAGGTGGGAGAGAGGGGGACCAGAGTCATCCGTGTTTTTTCCAGGTCCTGAAAGTGGTTCTGATGTACCCCGAAGTTTAAGTATACAAGTTAACATGTTAATAGGAGTGATGGGAGAGTATTTTTTAAAAATATAGTCACTGGAATCTGGTATTTTCTTATTCTCTAGGTCCTACCCATTCAAAGCAGGATTTCCTGCTGAGACAAAGATTCCTGTGCAAGGGATTTATGAAGGAAACGTGCCCAGGAGAGGCTGCAAAGGGTAGAGGAAGGTCAAGAAGCCAAAGGAAGAGATGATCCTGGAAAGAGTACCTTTGCCTGATCCTGCAGAGAGCTCTGGGAGTGTTCATTAGTCTTCAGAGTTGTCCTTACCTGTGGTAAAGGAGCAGGGCTTTCATACTCCCACACCTGTCAGTCGTTGGCTAAGAGAGAAACTCCCGGTCATTTCCAGCTCTCTGCCAGTGCAGGCAAAGCAGTGCCAATAGCCTGAGAACAGACTTCAAAGAAAGAGCCACAGGTGCTGGAAGCAAAGTGCACCAAAGCTTGTGAAGGGCACACAGCAACTGTAAATGGGATCTTTGGGAAGAAGGACACAGGGCCCACACAAAGATTGGGACAAAAACATCCCAAGGAATGGTCATTTCTCCCTTATGCCCTGTGATCCCCAAATAAGAAAAGGAGAGAAAGAAATTGGAGGGAAAATGAGTGGAGAGATGTAATGAGAGGATAAACAATGTTAGATCCTAAAGTGTGAGGTTCTGCACACTATCATCTGGGTGTCGTTAGCATGACCTCAGACCTGTGACTTCAGACTCATACAAATAACAATAATGTTAATAACAATAATCATGACAATAACAATAGCTCACGTATATAAGGCACTTGATATGTGTCAGACACTGTTCTGAGTCCTCTATATTTATTAGCTCATTTAACACTGACAACAACCCTGTGAGGTAGGTACTATTATTACCCCTGTTTTATACATAAGAATATTGAGACATGCAACAGTCGTGATTCTTGGTGAAGTTCACACAGCAAAACAATGGGTTAGGTGGGATTGGAACCTAAGTAGTTTGGATCCAGAATTCAAGCTCATAACCACTTCATTATGCTGCCCAACACCGAAGTCATATGAACGACTGACTTGAGATTCATTTAGATATCTGTAAGTTGTGGCACTAACACATAGGAAGAATATGAATAGAATTTAGAGGACAAGAAGGAGTAAATAGATTAATCCAGTCAAGTGGTGTGCCAACTTCCATGAGGAGACATAAGAAATAGGTAACACGGAAAGCGAATTCAGGATCTGCGGGCTGTGAACTGAGACGGAGACAGAAGGAGCAGATATACAATGTAGCTCAGCCTGGCAGTTGTGAGGTGTGGGCAAGAATCCCATCCGTATCTCAGACAGAAGTTTCTCAGGTCATTGAAAACCTCGGCCAGCTGAGAATGTAACCTCAAGAATTACTTGAAAAGATCACCCTAAATATTTTGGCTTAGCATAATTGTTTCATTAGTTGATAGTGTCTTTTAATGTAGTGAAGATGTAGAATTAGATATAGAAAATTTAAGAGAATCCAAGCCATAATACTAATGTTTTGTTTTAAATTTGTGCATATTTGGTGTTTGAGTATTTACAGTGATCAGGAGAATTTGGTCTGTTAAAGTACTAGATTAGACGTGTAATTCTAATTCAAAATTTAATGTGCAATTTAATTATTGATTTAGACTTTTTTCACTTGTTAAATCATACCTTTAAAAAAATGTGAAAGAAATATGTTAACAAATAGTTAACATTCCCACAATTCTTATCCTCTTCTTTAGTCTCTACATCAACCTCTTTCGTCCCTAGGAGAAAATACTGTTAAAATTTTGTTACTATACTCATAGGCTTATGGTTTTAAATTGAAATCTTACTAAGTTTTTGTAAATAGTATTAGAATACTAAATAAAACTTAAGATCGACCACATATATAAATTTAAGTTATTGGATTAATAAGAAGCACTTAAATGCTTATTTGAAATACTTAAAAGGAAATAGGATATATTAAATTTATAGATGCAATTTAAAATATTTAAATGAGTTTAATTAACAAAGTTTGTAAATAGGGCCAAACAATAATTGCAGTGAAATAATGTTGCATTTATTACACTGTTTTGCCTTCCTGCAAACTCAGGAAAATTCCATTTCCCAGCCCCACTAATGTTTAGGTTGGGCTCTTATAATTGAGTTCTTGCCTATGGGAAGGTGTCACTCTGGTCTAAGATGGTTAAGAGCAGGAGTGAGTGGAAGCAAATCCTCTGAGATGGGAAAGTTGTGAAAACAAAGCAGCCCAGAGCCTTCAGTCAGCATAGGAGACACACCCAGAAAAACCACCTTACCTGTATCAGGCTGTGATCAGATGAGGAATACACTTTTGTTGCATTTAAGCACCCAGGAAAATACTCAATATCACTAGTCATAAAGGAAATGCAAATCAAAACCACAATGAGATTCTACTAGAGGGTGATGGTGTCAAGAAGGCAGTGTAGGTGCCCTCTGAACTCACCTCCTCCCACAGACACAACAAACTTACAACAACTCTTGGAACAATTATCCCCAAGAGAGAACTGAAAACTGGATAAAAAGAACCCCCACAACAAGGGATGGTGCTGACTGAAGTGTGAGAGGCAGAAATTCCTTTCTGGAGAGAAGAAAGCTAACTTTGAGCCACAGTGATTCATGGCCAGCTGGGAGCAACTTTAAGGTATGAACCCTTCCCTGGAGGAGTGGGGGACCTGAGCTGGGGAGCATTACCACAATAAGCTTTTGGACTCAGCAGAACTGAGACAAAGCTGATAATATCTGGTGCTGATGACTATTAACTGCAACAGGGAATGCCTCTAGAAAAGCGATCAGACATAAGGGAACAAAACCCCACTCTTAAAGGGCCGACACATGAAGTCACCCACTTCAGAAAGCAACTTAAAGTCACCAGAAAGAAAAGTGCACAATTCTTTGGTGAAAAGAGACTCATTTGATAGTCTCTGAGTGTATCTTGGTGAGACATAAGACCGCCCCAGGGACTGACACATTGGCAGCAGCCATTATTGGGACCTAGAACAGGCATGCTCACACAGACACTGGCAGATGCCATTGGAGTTCTTCCAGTGGGCTGTTAGCACAGGGGTCTGCCCTCCCTATGAGAACATCAATTTAATCCAGCTCAGCCAGGGCAGGCAGCCCACCCTAGGGACTGACCCCACCTGACAGAAGCCCTCAGGCAACTTGTGAGCCTGCATACTCAGGGTGCCTGGAACTTCTGCAACCTGGTGAGTGGGTCAGCCTCTGCAGGGCAGTGTGTGCATGAGGGGCAGACCTGCATTGGTGGAGTGTGTGGGGCCTCTGCAGTGGGGTGACTGGATCCACTTCAGTGGGTCAGGGCACATGCATAGGGGCAAGACTATGTTGACGATGTGTGTGTCCCTGTGAGCAGTGGGACTTGTCAGCTCCAGCAGACTTGTGCTTCTCAAACAGTCACATAGGGGATTGGCATCACCTTCCAAAGCCTGAAACAACTAGGTGCTCCCATGCCTGGGGTGGCCCCACTCAGCTGCAATCCTGAGAGAACTGACAATGGCCTTGCAGGCCAGAGGCCTACAGAAATTGTAAGCCCCTGAGCCTAGCAACTAGCCATGCTGGGGGCCTACTCACTTAATGGAAAAATTGCAACAGGAATGTGCTATTAGACCTTGCAGCCAACTGTGCTAGGGCTCCCCCAAACCGATAAGCTGACTGAAGAGTCCATAGCAGCCACAGACAGCTGAGCATTACAACCAGCTAACCAGGGAAACAGCACAGCCTCTCTGGGAACCTGCAGCAAGAGCAAGCCTGACATAATAGACGGACACATGTACCCCACACAGGAGACACTCTGAAACATTTAGAACTGGTGACAAGAGGGAAGCACACTCCTGGGCCTCATAGGGCATCTCTTACCTAAGGCCACCTCCCCAAGATCAGGAGACATAGCTGACCTACCCAATACATAGATATAAGCACAGAGAAAGGGCTAAAATGAGGAGACAAAGGAATACATTCCAAGTAAGGGAACAGGACAAAACCCCAGAAAAAGAACTAAATGAAACAGAGATAGACAATCTACCTGGCAAAGAGTACAAACTAAGAGTCATAAGGATGCTCACTGATCTTGGTAGAAGAACGGATGAACTCAGTGAGAACGTCAACAAAGAATTGGAAAATATAAAAAAGAACCAATCAGAAATGAAGAATAGTATAATGGAAATGAAATGTTCACTAGAAGAACTCAAAAGCAGAGTAGATAATACAGAAGAACAGATCAGCAAGCTGGAGGAAAGACTAGAGGAAATCACCCAAGCTGAACAGATAAAAGAGAAAAAAATTGAAAAGAAGAAGGACAGTCTAAGGAACCTCTGGGATAACATAAAGCACACTAACATCCATATTATAGGTGTCCCAAAAGGAGAAGAGAAGGACAAAAGGACAGAGAATCTATTTGAAGAAATAATGGCTGAAAACTTTCCTAACCAAAGGAAGGAAACAGACATCTAAGTATAGGAAGTACAGAAAGCACGAAACAAGATGAACCCAAAGAGGCCCACACCAAGATACATCGTAATTAAAATGTCAAGAATTAAAGATAAAGAAATAATCCTAAAAGCCGCAAGAGAAAGGCAACAAGTTACATACAAAGGAAACCCCATGAGGCTATCAGCTGACTTCTCAGCAGAAACCTTACAGGCTAGAAGGGAGTGGCACAATATATTTAAAGTGCTGAAAGTAAAAATGCTACAGCCAAGAACACTTTACCCCAGCAAGGATATCATTCAGATGGAAGGAAAGATAAAGATTTTCCCAGACAAGCAAAAACTAAAGGAGTTTATCACCAAGAAACTAGTCTTACAAGAAATGCTAAAGGGACTTATTTAAGTGCAAAAGAGAAGAGCACAAATAGGAATAAGAAAATTATCCAAACAAAAAGCAATAAAATCACTGGTAAAGGCAAATATATAGTAAAGGTAGCAGATCAACCACCTCTGAAGCTAATATGAAGGTCAGATGACAAAAGTACTAAAATTATCTACTTCCATGATAAGAGAGTGACAGATATACACACACAAAAAAAGAGGTTAGAGGGACCAGCCCAGTGGCATAGTGGTTAAGTTCACATGCTCTGTTTTGGTGGCCCGGGGTACACAGGTTGAGGTCCCAGGTGTGGACCTAACTCCACTCATCAAGCCATGCTATGGTGGCATCCCACATAAAATAGAGAAAGATTGGCACAGCACAGATGTTAGCTCAGTGACAATCTTCCTAAAGCAAAAAGAGGAAGATTGGCAACAGATGTTAGCTCAGGGCCAACCTTCCTCACAAAAAAATTTTAAGAAGATGTTAGATATGATGTCAAAAACATAAAATCTTGGAGGTGGGGAGTGAAAGAGTACAGCTTTTAGCAAGAGATCAAACTAAAGAGACCATGAACTTAATATATATTGCTATATACATAGGTATTATATATGAACCTCATGGTAATCACAAACAAGAAACTTATAATAAATACACAAAAAATTAAGGGAAAAGAACCCAAACATAATACTAAAGAAAGCCACCAAACCACAAGGGAAGAGAGACAGAGAAGAAGAAAGGAACAGAGAAGAACTACTAAAACACCCAGAAAAAAAAGTGACAAAATGATAATAAGTACATTCTTATCAATAGCTACTTTGAATGTCAATGGGCCAAATTCTCCAATCAAAAGGCATAGGGTGGCTGATTGCATAAAAACACAAGACCCGTATATATGCTGCATACAAGAGACACACTTCAGACCTAAAGACACTCACAAACTGCAAATGAAGGGATGGAAAGAGATACTCCACACAAATGGAAAAGAAAAGAAAGCTGGGATGGCAACACTTAGATTAGACAAAATAGACTTTAAAACAAAAACTGTAACAAGAGACAGAGAAAGGCACTAAATGATGATAAAAGTAGCCATCCAACAAGAGGATATAACATGTGTAAACATTTATGCTCCCAATGCAGGAGCACCTAAATATATAAAGCAATTATTAACAGACATAAAAGGAGAAATAGACAGTAACACAATAATAGTAGGGGACTTTAACCAGAAAAGGATGCCCACTTTCACCACTCTTATTTAACATAGTATTAGAAGTCATAGCCAGAGCAATCAGGCAAGAAAGAGAAATAAAAGGGATCCAAATTGGAAAAGAAAAAGTAAAACTTGTCATTATTTGCAGATGATATGATTTTCTATATAGAAAACCCTAAAGAATCCACCAAAAAACTTTTAGTAATAATACCGTATTGTTGTACTGAATACAATAAAGTTGCAGGATACAAAATCAACATATAAAGATCAGTTTCATTTCTATACACTAACAACTAGATAGCCGAAAGAGAAATTAAGAATACAATTCCATTTACAATTGCAACAAAAAGAATAAAATACCTAGGCATAATCTTAACCAAAGAAGTGAAAGACCTGTGTACAGAAAACTATAAAACATTGTTGAAATAAATTAAAGAAGACACAAAGAAATGGAAAGATATTCATGCTGAAGGATTGGAAGAATTAACATAGTTAAAATGTCATACTCCCTAAAGAAATCTACAGATTCAATGCAATCCTGGTCAAAGTTCCAAAAGCGTTTTTCAGAGAAACAGAACAAAGAATCCTAAAATTTAGATAGAACAACAAAAGACCCCGAATAGCCAAAGGAATCCTGAGGAAAAAGAACAAAGCTGGAGGTATCACACTCCCTGATTACAAAATATACTACAAAGCTATAGTAACCAAAACAGCATGGTACTAGCACAAAAATAAACACAGAGATCAATGGAACAGATTCAAGAGCCCAGAAATAAACTGAACAGCCACATGCAAAAGAATGAAAGTAGACCCTTATCTTATACCATACAAAACATTAACTCAAAATGGATTAAAGTCTTGAATGTAAGACCTGAAACCATGAAACTTCTAGAAGAAAACATAGGCAGTATGCCCTTTGGCATCAGTCTTAACAGCATATTTTTAAGTACCACGTCTGACAGGGCAAGGGAAACAATATAAAAATTAAACAAATGGGACATCAAACTAAAAAGCTTTTGCACAGCAAAGGAAACCTTCATCAAAACAAAAAGGCAGCCTAACAATTGGGAGAAGATGTTTGCAAACCATATATCTGATAAGGGGTTAATATCCAAAATATATAAAGATCTCATACATCTCAACAACAAAAAAACTAACAACCCAATTAAAAAATGGGCAAGAGAACTGAACAGATATTTCTCCAAAGAAGATACCCAAATAGCCAACAGGCACATGAAAAGATGTTCAACATTGTTAATTATCAGGGAAATGCAAATCAAAACTAAAATGAGATATCACCTCATGCCCATCAGAATGGCTATAATCAACAAGACAGGAAATAGTAAATGTTGGAGAGGATGTGGAGAAAAGGAAACTCCTACACTGCTGGTAGGAGTGCAAACTGGTGTAACCACTATGGAAAACAGTATGGAGATTCCTCAAAAAATTGATCCAGCTATTCCACTGCTGGGTATTTATTCAAAGAACATGAAAACATGAATGCATAAAGACATATGCACTCCTATGTTCATTTCAGCCTTATTCGCAATTGTGAAGACGTGGAAGCAACCTAGGTACCCATCAAGGGACGAATAGATAAAGAAGATGTGGTATATATACACAATGGAATGCTACTCAGCCATAAACAAAGATGAAATCTGGCCATTAGTGAGAAAATGGATGGACCTTGAAGGTATTATACTAAGCAAAATAAGTTACAGGAAGAAAGTCAAATACTATATGATCTCACTCATAAATAGAAGATAGAAACAACAAACGCATAAAGACAGAGATTGGATCGGTGGTTACCAGAGGGGAAGGTGGGTGGGATGATTGGGCACACATGTGTGGTGATGGGTAGTACTTAGTCTTTGGGTGGTGAACATGATGTAGTCTACACAGAAATGGAAATATAATGATGTATACCCCAAATTTATATAATGTTATAAACCAATGTTACTGCAATAAAAACAATGTAAAAAATAAAAAGAAGGGGTTCTACTACACATCCACTGGAATGGCTAAAATTAAAAAGATTGATAACAAATGTTGTTGTGGACCAAAGAGTATCCAAACATCAGCTCGATGCAATGTATGGACCTTGCCTTTTGTAAAGTAAAAAAAAAAAATTAAAAAAAAAATTAAATCATGAAACAATAAGAAAAATTTGAATATTGACTAGTAATTTGTTAATATTAGGGAATTATTGATAAGTTTTTTAAGTGTTCAATGCTGTGGTAATGCTAAAAAAAGAATCTTATATTTTAGTGGTATATACTAAAGTATTTATGGATAAAATTATATAATGTCTGGGAATTTCTTCAAAATAATCCAGTTGTGAGGAGTGGTAAGAGTGAGAAGATACAGAAAAAATAAGATTGGCCATATCTGATAACTGCTGAAGGTGGAGAATGGGTAAATAAAGATTCATCAGCCTATTCTGTCTACATTTCTTTGTGTTTTAAAATAAAAAGCTTAAGTGGTTTTAAAAGCAACCAACAGGAATAAAGTACAATTACCACGGCTTTGCTTCTGAGTATTTGGGAAAAACTGCCTTTCTGATCAAGATGAAGAGAATAGACACAGAGAGTTGTTGTTAAATGTTATTAGAACATTGACTATAAAAAAGATTCACCAAAGCCTTTTATGAAGACTTTTCCAGTAGACAATGTTTTGCTTTTTGATTTGGCCCACATAGCAATAGCAGTCAGTGTTCTTGGACCAAGAAACGAGTTAAATTAGATGCCAGGCACAAGAAAATACCCATTACCATGTCAAAGCTGCGTCTCTGCAGGTGGTAAGTGATGGATGTGGAGTGTCTGCATCTGTTCCTCTAAGAGCTCACCCCCTAATTCATATCTGAATCTGTACTAGAAATTTCCTATGGGTAACTGGAAAACATTCAATTCTGGACTCTACTCCACATCTCATTTTTATGCCTGAAGCCTCAACTGATTTAGAAGTAAATTGTGATTCTTTCACTGTCCTCTTAGTGAGAGAAGGAATTGGGTTTTTAACAGTTGGGCATTAAATCTGCTCAGGCACAGAAGAGGCAACAAACAGACAACATCAGGAATGGATGCTCCTAGTTCATTCCAGAGGGAGAAGGATGCAGGTCCTAACTGGCTGGACCAATGTTTCCAACAGCATTCTTAAGAGTTTGGGCCCACACTCAGAGGTCAGCTAATTGTCATTGTCTGACGAGTTCTATCTTTTTTCCAAACTGAAATGGAGGTATTAACTCTCTTCTGGCAATTAGGTAGGTATCAGATGAGGAAAACTCTGTAGGCATTCAGTTCAACATGACACAGATTTCAACTCAAAACATCTCAGTCTGTAAATGAGACACCGGCTTTCTTCCTTTCTTGTTTTGATCCCTGTGCACGATGGTTTCAGTCTGTCAGGGGTAGTGTTTTCTACTTATGCCCTTTCACCCTAAGGATTAACCAGTAGGCAGTGAAAAAAAATTGTGGACTTTTATGTTTGAAAACAGAAAAATCATGTAATCTGACATTCCTCAAAGTGTCTTCCATGACATGTTTATTGACCTTAGAGGGAAAAAAAGGGTGGAAAAGCATGCATTCAAATAAATTTAGGAATTTTAATCAAGGTCCAACAAGCAGGTCTTATTTAGGGCGGGGCTTCTCAAAGCATTTAATATGTTAATGTGCCCAGTAAGTTGCTAAAAGAGGAGTTAGATCATACGTTTTCTCAATTTTATTTGACCACAAACCTCTTTCTTTCAAAGAGAAAA
The DNA here is from genome assembly GCF_037783145.1 of Equus przewalskii. NCBI lineage: Eukaryota > Metazoa > Chordata > Mammalia > Perissodactyla > Equidae > Equus > Equus przewalskii. The sequence goes on along the minus strand of NC_091845.1, from coordinate 58,061,760 downwards.
ATACTTTGTGAAAAATGCTGATTCTAATTCAATTCCTTATTTTAGAGATGATAGGACGAAGGACCAGAGACTTCGTGTCTTTTCCAAGGACATGAGGCAAATGCACCTTAGAATTGGAGTCCCTCAACATTTATTGATGCCCACATCAGAGCACTTCCCACTACTCAGTGCTCTGGTCAGAGCAATAACAGACACTCAAAAATATTACCTCTTAGGCTTGTGCATTGATTATTGGGTTTTAGCCTCACCATACTGAGTTTCGGAGGGCCAGAAATTTCATTTCTTCTTATAGGTAAGGAAAACGAAGCCTGAGCAGGTAAAGTCTTCTTCACAGGTATCCCAGATCTTTGGGTGGAGGCCAAAGTAAGGACAATGTTAAGTTCATCACAAGCCACTATCCTTAGCGGAGGCCTGACCTCTTGTTAAAATGGTAATTTAACTCCTTAAGCCTCTACCTATGTGAGAGCTTTCTTCTCATGACTGCTCTCTCAATGCAAGCAAAACAAATCATTCTCCCATTTCAACTCCTCCACTTACTAGCTGTGTGACCCCAGGCACTTTACATAACATTGCTGAGTCTGGATTTCCTTATCTGTTAAATGGATTCATAGAGTTGCTGTGAGGATGAAATGAGCTAATATATGTAAAGTTGAGAAGAGGCCCGGTGCATAATAAGCATCATATGTGTTTGCAATCACTTAGGCACAAAACTCTAACCTAAACCGGAGAGAGCTGAGCCCCAATTTGCCATGTGGTGCCCCAGAAGGCAAAAATGAGAGATCTTCCCCATCTGGTTATGTACAGTATGCAGTATTAACTAAAGGGACCGTGGAAAATGAGTCCCAGCTAGCAGAAGGGAGATTTGTATCTGAAATTTAATAGGCATGGAAGTTAACCAGCTGTGAATAATCAGAATGAGTCTGTCTCACAGATCTTCAGACTGATGTTTGAAGTTCATTTTTAATTTTCATCCTGAATATGTTTTTGGCAGAACTTTCTGTTTTATCACCTTACAACCGTTTAATAACAAACCTCCAGCTACTCTTTGGGTCAATATTTCAAGTAAGAACTTTTTACTTATGCTAGCCATTAACTAGAACAATGAAGAGGTTACCTGGGGGTTTTAAGGGAGCAATCCTGTCAAGAAGTGGTCTACTGTGTATCTAAGTAAGGAGAAAAGCCCAGCTTTGCCCTCAGTCTGTTTCTGTTTCCATTTCCAGTCCTGGATGGCTGAAAAATTCCACCAGGAGGAAGGACAAGCTTATTTCCTCAGAATTGCAGGATCAAATAAATATTGTACTGGAAAGAATCTAGAAGATCATCAAGTAGAGTGATTCTCATACTGGATGCGCATCAAATGCACCTGGAGAGTTGTTAAAATGCAGAACCTCAGGTCTCATCCCGAGATTCTGATTCAGTAGGTCTGGAGTGTGATCCTAGAAGATGCGTTTTCATAAGTAATCTCCCCAGTAACAGTCATGGGCCAAACCTTAGGAAATCCTGATGTGGTCTCCAGTCCCATCAAAGTCATAAGGGGAGAAACTGACACCACACAAGGTGAATTGGTGGCAGGATCTGAGCTCAGATTCAGCTCTCTTATTCAGGTCAACTCTCTTTCCATAACCACAGCCTTAACTTGCAGGACATTAACAAAAACAAAAGGTTGTTGAACTGTCCTTTCGGAGAAACAAGTGACCATGGAGGTTGGGATAGGCTGAAGATCCTTGAAACTTTGAAACAAAGATCTCAGTGGAGAGAGCACGTTTGAGTTTGCCCTGTGACCATAGATAATGGTACTTGACTTAGTAAGACCAGTTTCTATGCTGAACATTTAGGGATATTCAGCAAGGGGAAATACTAGTCTTAGTTGTGGGTTATAAGGGAGTGATGCAAATGACTAGCTTGATAGAAATGAAATGTACTCTAGCGAATCAACAATCAGTAATAAATAAGGACAAATATCCATATACATTTACATTTCTGTTCCTGCCAGATCTCTCAACAGAGTTCTTTCCCCAAGTCCTATCTGTTGTTAGAGGAGACTCATGTTAAAGGAGCTTAAGGCCTCTACCACCCAATAAACTATTCGCCCACTAAAATATGAAATACAGTTATTTCCTTTCCAATAATAAGAATTATATAACTTACACTGTGTTTTACTATAACTAGTTTCTTGATTTTTTTTCTCCTGTTTTTATTTTCTGCTTGATTTCATCATCAAATGTGCTGTCTGTGTGTTTTAGCTTTCCCAAATTCTCTGTGGGGAAAGACAAAACATAAATACAAACAACATCCATTATAGTTGAAACTTGAACTAGACATGTCACTTATGGTCCTAACTTCCTAAAGCTCCTTATAAGGGGGCAGGTTTAGGGAACCACCTTGGGTTCCAAGCGGCTTCACCTACCATTCAAAGATTTTCTTTTATTTTTTTATCAGACCAAGGATGGGCTCTTGATCCAAAAGCAGCCAAGCCTCCAGGCTTATAAGATCACTTGGAGTGAAAAGCTTTTACCAAATAGAGATCAGTCCCAGCAATCAGAATCTCATTTACAGGAATTAAATTGTGGATCAATGAGAAAATCAAGCAGTTGGCAGTGAAAGCTGCATTAAAGAGATTTACATAGAAAAGCCTGTAGGGGCCTCAGGGAGGAACATGTGAGCTGAGTGTATAAATAAACAAGACTTAGAAGAGCAGAAGCTATCAAGAAGCAAGAAGCTATAGCAGTAGAAGAGATACAGAAATGTAAGGAACAAGCAAGCCGGGCCACACCCAAGGCGGCGGGATGGGTTGTGCCCTGCACCTTGCACCTGGCTGAGGGGGAGTCAGGACAGAAATCCAGGGTGCACTCTTCCATCCAAACTGTGCCCATTCAGGCATGACTGTGCCCATCAGAGGAAGGTGAAAGCAGTGGTCTTGGCCACAGGCACCGAGAAAAAATGTAGATGACCCAAATGAAGCAAAGAACAAAAGAAAGTTAAGTCCAATTAACAGGGTACCAACTCCTATTGGTGAGGTTTCTAGATCTTCCCCCGGTTGCTGCATGAGTTTCCTGTTCACACTCCTTGAGACCTGATTCTTGTGTCATGCAGATACTTCCCCTGAGGCCTGGATATTGGGCTTTTACCAGGTTCCCGTGAGGCTTGGCTCAGACTCTTATTTTCCTATTTTTATGTATATGCTTAAAAAAATCACCAAAATATATAGTGTGATTTAGCCTGTCCCTTAACCCATAAAGTCTACCTAGAGTAAACATCAATGTGAAATAGTTACCTACCAGTCAGCCTCATTTTCCCTCTGCAAGGCTTTAGAATAATACACAATTGTCCTTCCGTGATTGCAGCAGTTTTCTGTGGCTGCTGTAACAAAGTACTACAAACTTAGTGGCTTAAAACAACACAGATTTTTTATCTGACGGGTCTATAGATCAGAAATCTGACACAAGGTCTCACTAGGCTAAAATTGGGACTGTGTTCCTTTCAGAGGCTCGAGAGAATCCCTTTCATTTTCTGTCCCAGACACTAGAGGCTGCCTGCATTCCTCAGCTCTCTGCCTCTTCCTCCATCTTCCAAGCCGACAACTACATCACTCTGAACGCTGTTTCTGCGGTCACATCTCCTTTGGCTCTGACTCTCTTGCCATCCTCTTTCACTTATAAGGACCCTTGCGATTACATTGGGCCCACCCAGATAATCCAGGATCATCTCCCAATCTCAAGATCCTCAATTTAGTCACATCTGCAGAGTCCATTTTGCCATGTAAGGTTAATGCGGGGTCGGTGAGCCCAGGAGTCGAAAGAAAGATTTCTTGGACTCTCAGCATCTGGCAGTAGTGTTCTTTTTATTTAGATAATAGTGTGGAATAGCATGGGGACAGGACCCATGGGCAGTCAGAGCTTCTGCTGCTGCTGCATGGTGACAGGACCCATGGGCAGTCAGACAGAGCTCCTGCTGCTGCCCTGAGTTGAGGGTTAGGGCTAATTTTATAAGGCATGGGTACGTGACTTATTTTTACTGGAAAAAGAAAAGATGATGTAAAAAGTCGTTAAATGATTTCAGTGCAGATGGGGTCTGGTTATTGTGCGGTCATATAACTTTAGATACGAATCTGGCCATATAGATCGGCATGTAGGTGAGGATGCCCTGGGCTTCTCTCCCTGGGGCAGCCCTAATTCATACCATAAAAAAATCCACCGGGTCATATAGTTTGGCATGTAGGCCAGGTCACCTTGGGCTTCTCTAGCTGGGGCAGCCTTAATCCACATCAAGGTGACATATTCACAAATTCTGGAGATTGGGATGTTGACATCTTTGTGGGACCGCTACTCTGCCTACCACAGTGATCAAGAAAAAGCCCTTGCTGAATGGCTCACTTTTTCAAAAGGCCTTTATGTGGATGACCAATTTATCTCCTCTGCTTAAAGTAAAATGTAGAGAACAAGGAGAAAGACCAAAACACTAAATTGAGCTCTTATTGTATTCCCTCAGTGGAACTACAGAGCCTCCTGGATTTGACTATTTTTTTTCCTAGCATTATTTTTTATAAAAATGTTCAAATATACAGAAAAGTTAAAAGGTTGTACACTAAACCTCTTTGTACTAAATATTTGGATTCTATTAACATTTTGCTGTATTTGCCTTAGTACATAGCTATGCACCTGTCCATCCCTCTATCCGTCAGTCTATCTTATTTTTTAATGCATTTCTAAGCAAATTGTAGACATCAGTACACCCCATCCCTAAATAATTCAGTATACATATCATTAGCTAGCATTCAATGTTGGCTTATGCTGCCTTTTTTAAAGATAAGATTTATATAAGTGAAATGCACAAATCTTAAATCTACAAATTCGTAAGTTTTGAGATATCCATACATCTGTGTAATGTAAACCCCTGTCAAAATACAGAACATTGTCATCTCCCCAGAGAGTTCCCTTATGCTCCTTCCCAGTCAGTCCCTGCCGAGACTCACTCCAAAAAGCAATGGCTATTCTAATATTTTCACCAAAGATTTGGGTTTGAGTTTTGAAATTACCATATTTAAGATTACGTAGAATGAGATACTAGCAATCAATTACCATTTGGATCTGGTTTGCTTTTCTAGCTTGTCTTTTCTCCATTGCATCAACATTGCCTGTGGCCATTTGTTAATCAGATGCTACCCCGGATGTTTTTGACTAAAACTCTCTATGAATAAAGATTAGGCTAGGTGCATAAATATAAAAATACAAAACAATAGTAACTCAAAGGTCTAATTATGGGGCCAGCCCTGTGGTCAAGTGGTTAAGTTCTCGGGCTCTGCTTTGGCGGCCCAGGGTTTCACCAGTTTGAATCCTGGGCGTGGACATGGCACTGCTCATCAAGCCATGCTGAGGTGGCATCCCACATGCCACAACTAGAAGGACCCACAACTAAAAATAGACAACTGTGTACCAGGGGGCTTTGGGGAGAAAAAGGAAAAAATTTTAAAAAATCTTAAAAAAAAAAAGAGGTCTAATTATTATCCAATATTGACCAAAAAAGAGACTGAGCCTGTCTGAAGGGTTTTTTTTTTTTTGTAGTGGGAGGGTTGTGGTTCAGAGGGTTAGGCAGAGAGAGAGAAATCTTCCACAAGGAAGATTTAAAAGCTGCTTTCTCAATTATACCCCATGAATCCTTATTCAATCCACTGGTTAATTCATATGTAGATGAGCACATAGTTTGAGAAGGCAGCTAAACACACTTGAAACAGTATGAGCTTTGGAGTCTGATGAATCTGGATTTTACGTTTAACAGCTGTCTAATTTTGATAGTTCATGTAACCTTTTAGAGCCTGGTTGTATATATCCATAAAATGGAAATAACAATGTCTATTTCTTTTTTTTTTTTTAAAGGTTGGCCCCGAGCTAACATCTGTTGCCAATCTTTTTTTTCTCCTTCTTCTTCCCAAAGCACCCCAGTACATAGTTATATATTCTAGTTGTAGGTCCGTCTAGTTCTGCTATGTGGGACACCACCTCAACATGGCCTGATGAACAGTGCTATGTCAGCGCCCAAGATCCCAACAGGGGAAACCCTGGGCCACAGAAACAGAGCATGCAAACTTAACCACTCGGCCATGGGGACGGCCCCTGACTATTTCATAATGCTGTGAGAATTTGAGATAAATTATCAAGTGCCTAGCAAAGGATCTGGCACATTGTGGCACTTAATACATCGTGGATACTGTCATTCCACTATGTCCTAGTAGTATTATGATCATCAGGTTATTGTGCTTATTAAGATGAATTTGGTCAAAGGAGAGAGAAAAACAAATTTTAAAAACCAGAAAATGCTAGACATTCCTGTCCTAATTCCTTTTGTTCAAGCAAATTTTTGGTTTATTTTGGAACCAAAAATTAATTTCCAAAGTTTCTGGACCACATATGTGACGAGATAGATGGAAATTTCAAGAGTGGGAAGTGGGATGGAGGAGAAAAAAGCCATCATTTACTGCTTGATTTCCTGTAGGTTATTCCAGGTCTTGAGATTATTTCTCAGGATAGCCCTTTTTGCTGTCTAGGAAATGGAAGGAAGAGAGCCACAGGTTAAATCATCTAAGAGAAAAATTTGTCAAAGGAGATGTTGCGTGTGATGTTCTAATTATGAGATCTGATGATTTAGAGTTTAAGCTGTAATGTTCACACCTAGGCCTGCTTTCTCTTCTTTCATTTCTAAAGAAGAAAATCTACCACTTAGGAAGGGGAATCCATGGCAAACTTCAGTTGGAGCACCTGATCAAGAGTCCAGAGCAAACAATGTGTTTCTTGTCATTTTTAGTAAAAGATCTGCATCCGAGTGTCAGTGCTGTGATGAAATAGTTAGGAGACCTGAGCCTCTGAGACTCTCTGACTATTTTCCATTCCTGCCAAAGGAGGAGAATTTTTGCATGGAAAAATCTCTCTTGCATCCATCCATATGTGTAGCAGATCTTTTTGGAACCCTGTACCACATGCCCTCTGGCCACCTCTGATTTCAGTTCCCTCTACGATGGACAGGTCTGTGCACCCTGACAGCCTCCCACCTCAAAGACCCAACTGTATCTTTTCTGTTTCACCCCAGGGCCTTTTCCAAAACTATGGCAGTCTGTCTTCTCAGTGTGACTATAGTCCAGAAGTGCATGGGAATTAATGCCCCAGGTACAATCCTCAATAAATAGTGAAAGGAGTCAAGGGAAAAAGTGCCTCAGCCTCTAGGTGTTTGGATGGACAATTCTGAGAGGCATTCTGTTCTCTAAGGTCCCATTGACTATAGCAATGACCTTGATGCATCTTCACCTTGACTTTTTCTCCTTCCCTGTCTCACTCACCTTGTTCTCTCACTCCTGCTTCCTGGAATCACCTCTCAAATAATTATCTGCACCTGAATCTTTGTCTCAGTCTCTGCTTTTGGGATAACCCAAAAGAAGATAAGGTCTTTTTATCTCTATCTCTCCTGCTACCGCCCTAGTCCACATCCCAGTATCTCTTGCTTAAAATACTGTGATAACCTCCTAATGGATTTGCCTCTCCTACTTCAAATTTATTCTCTACACAGTAGTCAAAATGATCTTTTTAAGTCATAGCATATCATTGCCGTGCTTAAAACTCTTCAATTGTTTCCTTCCTCACTTAGAACAAAATCCAGAATCTTGTGATGGCCAGTGAAACTTTTAATGTTCTAGTCTTAGTTCAACTCCCCAACTTACCTCATAATACTCCACACACCTCACCATGTTCCAGCTAGTATAGCTGTCTTTCTTCCACGAACATGCCAAAACTGTTTGCTCTTCAATGGCTTTATACTTACTCATCTTTACCTGGAATTCTCATCTTCCAGATGTTTGAGTGGTGCCTTCTTTATATGACTGGGCCTTTCACATTTCTCAGGTCCAGCTAAAACTCTTCCATTTCAGAAAGGACTCTCCAGCCACCTTAAGTAAAGTACTCACCAATCCTATGAGTTTCCTCCATAAAACTTATGATGATTCAAATGATCTTATTTATTTGTTTACTTGTTGATTTTCCATCTCTTCCCATTTGTTGAAGGCAAAGACTCTTGTTTTCCTCTGTATCCTCTAGCACATTGTTTGGCATAATAAACGTTTTTTGAATAAAAAAGTGATTAAGTTGGATAGGAATAGATAATTCATAAAAGAAGAAACACAAGTAAAAAATAATTCAAAAGTATTCCTTCTTCCCAGTAATCAAAGAAATGTGATTTAAAATAATGAAATATTTTATATAATAAATCCAAATAAGTATGTTTCATTCTTAATCATGTAAACAGGAGTATAGGAATTCTCTGTAATATGTATCAACAATAATAAAAATGTTCACATCCTTTGACATAACCATATTACATTTGAAAATTTATTCTAAGGAAATGATATAAATAAGTACATGGGAAAGCTCTATGCATAAGAACTTTTATTGAGGCTATATTTGCATAGCACATATTGAAAGCCAATAAATAAATTATACTATATTCACTTGTATGAACAGGGATTAAAAACAATCGTTATGGAGACAAAGTAGCAGCAACCAAAAATAACTGTGCTATAAAATTAAGCTGAAAAGGATACTAAAGTGCCTGTATACTATCGTGACAAATATGAAAAAATAAAATATGCAAAGATGATAACAGAGAAAAGTGATTACATTAAAACTGATGTTTATAGTTTATTCTTAAAATGTTTTGTGTTTCATTACTTTTATTAATGCAGCAGTCCCCCCTTATCCATGGTTTTGCTTTCTGCAGTTTCAGTTACCCGCGGTCAACTGCCAACCGCGGAAGGAAGTATATGCTCCTCCTTGTGACACATCGTCAGAAGCTCAATAGTAGCCTAACACTGAGTCACAATGCCTGTGTCATTCACCTCACTTCATCTATCATGCAGGCATTGTAGCATCTCACATCACCCAGGAGGAAGGGGGAGTATAAAACAAAAGTATATTTTGAGCGAGAAAGACCTCAATTCACATAGCTTTTACTACAGTATATTGTTATAATTGTTCTATTTTATTATTTGTTATTGTTAATCTTTTATTTGCCTAATTTAGAAATTAAACTTCATCAGAGGTATGTATGTATAGGAAAAAAACTGGTATATATACCGTTTGGTCCTATCCATGGTTTCAGGCATCCAGTGGGTGTCTTAGAATATGTCCCCCTCAGATAAGGGGGGACTACTGTAGAGAATAAAAATAAATACTTGTCCTGCCTATCAGAAAAGATTCTTTTGAAAGAAAATGACAGTCCATTTATTCACTTTTTGGACATTCAGTCCCTGATTTCGTCTGTAAACTGCCAAATCCTGTAGGCGACTATGTCCTATGTCCGTGTTCATCTTCAAGACTTCAGTGATGAGTACAGAGAGAAAATATACCTAATCACAATGCAAAGTAGCGTGTGATAAGGACTATAGGGGAGCTATGAAATGCAGAGGCATCTGTATGAGGAATAAACAATTTCTAGTTCCCCATCATAGGATATTTTGTTGTTCTCAATGTGTTTTTAATATTGCAAAGTGTATTATTCAGAATATCTGTTACACGCCCCCAAATCTCAAAAATCCAGTGCAGATGTTCCTGGTTGGTGGCTCTTTGCGGGGGGCTGTCCTCTGAACAATGACTCAAGCATCAAGTGCTTTGCATTCTTTGACACTGGAATCTTCCAACGTCTCCTAAGGAGAGAACAAGAACTGGGGGAAGTCATACCAGATACTTAACCACCTCTGCCTAAAATGACACGTCACGTCTACTCACATTCCATTGACTAGAATGAGCCACATACCCCCAACCCTAAAAGGAAGGGATTGGATACTGTAATGCCTACCTGAGCAACAACCTTACACAGTGGGAGAAGGGACACATACATGGTAGGTAGTAGCCATTACTGGCACAAGAGGCAATATGAGGGTCAACTGAAGTCAGAACCCCTGGATCTAAATCTCTGCTGTCAAATAAAAAACAAATCCAGATTTACATAAGGAGAGACTTTTTTCTTTTTTTGAGGAAGATTAGCCCTGAGCTAACATCTGCTGTCAATCCTCCTCTCTTTTTTTTTGCTGAGGAAGACTGGCCCTGAGCTAACATCCATGCCCATCTTCCTCTACTTTATGTGTGGATGCCTGCTACAGCATGACTTGCCAAGCAGTGCCATGTCCGCACCCAGGATCTGAACCAGCAAACCCTAGGCCACCAAAGCGGACCGTGTGCACTTAACCACTGTGCCACCGGGCCAGCCCCAGGGAGAGACTTTATTCTAAGGGATTATTGCAAGAGGGGTGAAATGGAAAACAGCAATGGGGAGAGTGCTGTAACAACGAGATCTATTAGTTTCTGAGTCAAGCAGAAAGAGGCTTTCTTTGACAGGGAGAAGTAAACAAGGCTTAAAAGCAGCAGGTCGGGGAAGTGGGATGAATGGGATGAATAGGTGGACGTGGCAGTGACTGGACAGTAGATTGCAGAATGTTTTAACCTGAAAGCAGCCTATTCTTGGAAGGGGCAGTGAAGAGGGGTTGTATGCTGCCTGAGGCTGAGGGTGGGTCAAACTTCAGAAATCTTCGGGGAAAAAGAGAAAGTTAACCAAAGTGGTGTTAACGAGCATTTTGTTCTGATTGATCAGTGTGGACAAAACAGTTCTGCTAATCAATTATGAAAAAGAGTGAGAATTTGGAGGTCTTTGTCTGTCGTTGTTACGGGTAAACAAGGGGGCATCTGTGAGCATTATCTAAGTCAAAAGAGGAAAGGTGTTTCTTTGTAGTAAGCCATTACCCAGAACACAAAAGAGTTGGGGGACTTCTTAATCATTATTCTTTTCTAGGAGCATAGGGCTCAGGTAATATTCGACACTGTTGCTGCTCTCCTGATCACAAGCAGCATCCCTTTGTGACAAAGTCTTCTAAATTTTCACCAAAGTGATTTCCTCTTTCTCGTGGGCATAAGCTGGTTTATATTTCCCAGGCATATGACGAAATTTTAGACAATGGGATGTGAGTGGAAGTGATATGTGCCATTTCTAAGACTGGCCCATAAAACCTTCCTACTTATGACCATTTATGCTTTATCTCCAAGCCAGCAAGCTTGGAAGCTACTTGTTGAAGATGAGAGAGCCAGAAGATGGAAAGAGCCAAGTCTCTAAATTCCCCCTTTCCCAGCTTAGCAGGAACATTTGTTTAGACTTGATGTACATAAGAAATAAACTTCAATTCTGTTGAGCTACTGAGATTATTTTTTGTTTGTTTTGTTTTGTTACAGAAGCTAACATTACCTAATCTTTCTAAACCTTGAAAGGTTTTGGTTTAAATATTTACTGAAAACTTCTTAGCATCATGCCAGGTACTAGCAAGCCCTCAATAAATGTTAGCTATCATTATAAATAACATCTGATATTAGGATAGAAAGGTTTGGCTGAGGAAAGGGCATTTGAGTCATGCTTTGAGATACTCAGAGGACTTCAGCTGGCAAGAAGTCTAAGGGACAGCATTGCAAATGGGATTTATGATGGATGAAAGGCTAGAGAGAAGGGAAGTTTCAAGAAATGAGAATGGTCATTGCCACTTTCACTGGACAGTTGGGAAGATGAAGAGAATTAATGGAGGATAAGATGGGAAAGTTGGTTGCTGCCCAATATTGGAGATTCTTGAATTAAAACCGAGGCTTGAGTGACATCCAAGCACAGGGAAAAGAGTATTAATATGCATGTGCAGGGGTCTGAGTAATTTGTCCCAACTCTTTTTTCTAAAGAAAAAAAGAAACCTGTTGATAATTGTTGAATTCATGAAGGAAGCTTAGACTGCTGCAAAGCAGGGGAAGTGGGACAGTGAAAGCACTTTGTCATCAGAAGAGTAATTAGAGAGCAAGGCACTATTAGCAGCAGCAGCTTGGACAATGGCTCTTTGTTTGAGAATATGATGGAAACTAAGAATTCCCTTTCAAAAAAACACACGTGAACATAAACACTAAGTCCTCACAGTCTATCCGTGGACCCCAGGTTAGGAACTCTTGAATCAGAGCAATTCAAGAGAAAAGAGGCCACCTGAATCACACTCAGTGTGGCATCTCCGGCTGAGACATAACAGCTGAATACGTCTTCCTATTCCACAGCTGCAGAGGCGTCATGCTGCAGGTAAGCCGATGCACTGACAGTGACAACAAGAGCCTGACACTGCACCGAGGACCATGGTGTGATTTCCAGCAGTACCACCCACAGCACGGCTTTGGGCAAGTTAGTAGAATGCTCTGCGACTCAGTTTCTTCATCTGTAAAATGGAATTGTTAATATCTGCAAGAGATATACATGAAAATGTTTTCTAAAATCCTCAATGGTTAATTGCTATGCAAATTAATGCTAGTTTTCCCTTAAATAATGCTTAAATCATTTTCCACTTTGCTTCCTCAAGAACTGTAGCATTATCTCTGTCTCTCAGTCAGTTAATGAAGTATGTATTGAGTCACTACCTTGAGCCAAGCATTGTCCTAGGAATTCAGGATACAGCAGCAAATGAGACATTGTCAGCCCTCGAGAAGCACCACCCGCTAGTGATCTTTCTTCCCCGAGCTTAACCCTATGTCTCAGGTTGGGCTCCCCCAGAAACAGACCCTGAAACAAGAATTCAATTACAAGTACAGTAGTTCATTTGGGAGGTACAAGAAACGTCAGTAAGGGAGTGGAGCAATCCACGTGGAAAGGCAGCAAATACAGAATGCATTATCAATCCTGCTACCACTACGGATAAACTGGAGCTTCAATCCATGAGAAATCTCAGGAAACTAAAATGCACGCTTTAGGGTTACTCCATCTGAGGGAAGGAATCTGAGGTTTTTACACACCAGCTTCCCGAGGAGTGTTAATGCCCAGCACTCCCAGCCTGCCCCGCAAAGGAATCTTCTCCAGCCTCTGAGAAAGCCCTGTGGGGAAGAGATGCTGCTGTTGACAGCTGGAATTCAGCTGAAGAGCACCGAAGTGGAGAGGCTCCCCAGACATGAGGACAGCACAGAGAGCAACTGCCCTATGTCCCCAAGTGAATCTCTCATTTCTTAGCTTTGGTGGTTGCAGACTTTCCTGAGCCCTGTCTGAATTGGCAAAGGAGATCTCTAGCTAAAGGACAAGTCGAGGGAAACAATAGGCTCCATTTCAATGATCACCCCTTTATGTGACTCTGCCAACATTTTTCTTCAAGGATTCATGGAGTTGTTTAATCCCCAAGGTTTTGTGCATGGGAGAAAGAAGAAAGGAAGAGGCAAGCCACAAGTATAATAACAACGATGTATTGCGTCCTTACTATCAGTCAAGTATTGAATTCCATGCTTTATTATCCTTAAATAACATTACTAAGTAGATATTGCTATTCCCATGATGAGGTAAGGAAACTAAAGCTTAAAAACGTTGGGTAAATGGCAGACCTGGGACTTGCATCCAGTTAGCTATTGTGGGGACCTGGAATTGGCCGCCCCAAGATACGTCTCTTTGGCATCAGGATTATTTGAGGTTGATTGCTTTTGATAAACTGGGACAGGGAAGGAGGCTCTGAGGAATGGAACTTGCCCTTTGTTAGGACACATTTACATTTGTAAGGTAAATCTCTATCTGTAAGGGTGCCTCCTTCTCTGTACCAGGAAGAAGAAAGGAGATGACCTTCTCTCTAAAAACTCTTAATCAATACCAAAGGCAAGGACTTAAAATCTGCATTTTATTGTGCTAGTCTGGTAACCTCCTGTAACTGACTTCCCTCCCCGTCCGAACGTTGGCATCTCCTTAAAGATTAAGCATCTTTCTTTAGGCTGGGAACCGATTGCGGCGCTCATCTGTGACCGCCACCCCCCCACCCCCCCCCCCCCCCCCCCCCACCCCCCCACCCCCCCCACCCCCACCCCCCCCCACCCCGCTCCCAGCCCAAGGCAACACACCTGCCACCCCGCGGCATTAACTGGGACAGCAGACCTATCTGTCATTTCCATTGAGTTCTGTGCTGACAGAGCGGCCTCGTGACTATTGTAAAAGGGACATTTCAATCACATGTGAAACACCCTCTTTGGGGGTATATAACCACTATGTGCACCCCACTTCTTGGGTGCCCTTTCTTCCTTCGGGAAGAAAGGCCCCGGGCCATGGTTCCTCATAAAGCTTTGTTTAATTTTCTCTTGCTATTCTGTCTCATGTGAATTTAATTCGTTCTCCGGCCAGACGAACTCACATTTGGGGAGAGGAAATGTCTTCCTCCCCTACACTATAATCCAGAGAAAACATTCTTAACCACCATGTTAGGTTGTGCTATATTAGAAGGAGACAGTTTAGACCTCTCATTTCAACCAGGTTCTCTTCCCCCATCACTGACCAAGAGGTACAGGCTGCCCTCCAGGGGCTGTCAGCACTGGAAAGACAGAAGTCTGAAAACCTGATACAGCAGAGAGTCCTGGAGCAGAAAGAAGGGAACGAACACCAAGGCTCCTTCCAACAGGAGAGTGACTCCCAAGAGGAGGGCATTTCTGCTTAACCTGGCCCCTCCTCTGAATCTTGGCTCCTGCAGCTTCAACATCTGAGAAACCACAGGAGCCTAGAACATCCCTCCACTATCCAGGGAGGGGCTAACTAACTAATAATGTTACCTGCACTCCTAGAAAAAGTTGAGTTCGAGTGATGTTCATCTTTGGGCCAGTTGTCTGTCTTAACAAGTCAGCATTATCTAACAAAACCTTCTTCCTCTTTCTCTACTTTCTCCCTCTTCCCTCCTTCTTCACTCTTCAGGCAAATGTCTAATTAGCATTCTTATTATGGTGAGTTTACATATCTGTAACAGGTGATGCAACAGAAGTACTCTGCTATTACTGGCCTTTCCCAGAACACAGAAGGAACCCTCAAAGGCAGTAGCAGCTATTGAGCACAGCCTCTGTGCCAAGCCATTAAGTATTATCTGCACATTATCTCATCTACTCCTTACAACAGCTCATGAGTTTCTATGATTCCCACTTTTCAGATGAGGCATATGGGCTTTCTCTGACCATAAAGTCTGAGTTTGCTTATTTTTGAAGTTTTTCTAAGACTTCTCACAAAATATCCATTCAGAAAGGCCATGAATGTAGCTGTCAAGACCCCTCTCAGTGGGTCAGCAAAGAACTATCTATCCTTGAGGGAGAGAAATAAGCATGGACAATATCCTGGATAAAAACATAAACTTCATAAATCCCTTCTGTGGATGAAAATAGATCAGAGATTGAAGTCCTGGGTGTGTAACTTTCTAGGTTAATTGCTTTGATTTTAGGCAGGCACATTTAGGTGGTTTCATCCGAGTGCCTCCCTTGGAGGGAGCATGTGCTTAGATTATTAATCAACTCTGCATTCATTAGAGCAGCATGTAATATCTTTAAGAAGATGCAGTGAGCCAATAGCAGCCAAGGAGAGCCTGGGGAGATGCGTGCCCCATGTGGAGTCCTAACTCCTGCTTCCTGTGAGCCGAGGACATAAAGAGAAGTGGGGAGTCCTTGTGCTCTGGGGGTTCCTGCCTCTTCCCAGGAGCAGCATTAAGACTCTTTCATGTCCCATAGTGGCAGGAAGGGCAGCCTAATCCCAGATTATTGCTCACAGCAGCCACTTCCCTCAAAACAATCAGCTGCATATGCACACATCCCTGATCACTCAGCACCGCCTGACACTAAAATGAAAAATATGTCCCTTTCCTGTTTCCTGACCTTTATTTCCAAATAGAAGTATCTAAGAATCTTTCATTGCGTTATCATGTTACCCGACGCATAATTAATGTCTGATCATCAATGGACGAACAGACAAAACGATTAGTGAATGCATGGAAATAAGAATAAATGAACAAGTGAGTGAAAAACTAAACTCTCTTCTTCATCGAGTCATGCACAAAGCACTGAGTCAGTTACCCTAGTCCTAGATTCTAGCATCTTAGCACCTTGGAATGGCTCACAGACACTTTTGGAATATTTTGGTTGACTGAACAAACTGAGAATGGCAATGCTTGCCATGGTTCAAGCAGTGTCATGAAACTTGATTAAACAGACTGAACTATGAAGGAAAATGTCAGTCTACACAGAAGGAAGGTCTCAGATGTTTGCTTATGACTCTCAAAGTGTGAAGCAATTGATTGTGGTTTGTCTGTTATTTTCCCCTAACTCTCTTGCCCATATAAATCCCTTCCAACAATTCCTGGGACTTCTACTTGTAAGGAATTAGCATGCTAACTAATTTAAATAACCATCCAATTCACAAGCAATACATTTAGAGACTAGCTTTCCAAGATGTGCCCATCTTTCTAAACAATCATGCAACAGCAATTTGGTGTCGTAAATGCACTAAGCCGTGATCGTAAAGATTTAGGTTACATGCTGCCACTCAATCCCTTCAGTGCCCTGGAGTCTAAAAGTTTTAATAGATCCAGATCCTAAAGGCTAAGATTTTCTCAATGTAATTAATTAGTGGTGCCAGAAGGAAAAGCAGCATTCTGTTGCTCTTGGCTTCAAATTCTTAGTGTGTCAGAGCTGAAAGAAACCTTAGAGATTATCCAGTGTAGCATCTAGATTGTTGCTAGTTCAGATAGTTTTAATATGGAGACTTAACTGCTTTTTGCTTTCTTCCTTTTCTTTGCAGACTGGAAGGCTCCGGTTTCCTCACACCTCCACAGAAGATTTGAAAATTAAGCCTGCCCTATCCCCTGAGAACAGAGCAGCAAGTGGTTAAAAATAAAATTCCACTGAGTAAATTTGAAGATCTAATTGGTTTGATTTGACTATCATGAATCAGGTAGCATCTTATCTAGCAAGCAGAGAGATACTGAGAACAGTTATACAAAATGGAAGGTTGTTATAGGCAGAAGGAGCTTGGTGTAAGGAAGTTATTAGCAAAAGAAAAGAAAGGATTGTTTTGGACCAGATGTCTTCTCTTTGGAGGGAAGGGAATGGCAAGGGTTTTTTCATGCAAATTGCTTCTTCTTCCTTTAGAGGTTGGAGGGGGCTCACGTGACAGTTTGCCTTAATGAGGCCTCAAAACTTCTTTCACTGAACGTAAGAAATAAGCACACAATTGCTGTAACTGGTAGTGCTGATCTTAAAATATTTTTGTAATAAATAGAGAAGTAAGCTAAAAACATCAGAGTAGGCAATCCCAAAGTCTAAGTGACTTGCTGGTAGGCAGACTCTCTGGAAACATTTGACTCTCTCTTGTGAAACCCTGGGTGACTTCTCTTCCTCCACACTGCTTAGGGGCCGGGTTTCTTGGGCCTCTTTTTGTCTTCATCATAGACTCTGCTCACAGATCAGATCAGCTTCTCCTAACAATTGTCGCTCTGAGGAGACACCTACCTGTCTGTAGATTTTAAGTTAGGGCCTGCAGTTTTCCTCTTCAAGTTAAAAGGCTGGGTTCGGTGCTCAAACATGAACCTTCTCTTCTGAGTCACTTTTGTATTTTGTGGTGTCTATTCCTTTTCCTACCCTCTCTCTTATAGTCTAAACTGTGCTCTCTAATTCCTCCTCCAGGTAGCCTCATCCCTGGTCTTTGCAAAAACACATTCCTTTCTTGCAGCCTTTGTCTTTAATTTTCTGCTTTGGGTTTGGCAGTTGCTCTCTCCTTTGGTAATTATCAATGAAATAATATCATTCATGCAGAGACCTTCTCATGGCAAAAATGCAGAGAGGAGCCCTACAGAGCCAGAGGCTTTTTCCTGGCTCTGGTAGGTGGACAGGAATGCAGGCCGGTAACAAACTTTGGTCATTATAGTTGATATCAAGGATCTTTCCCATTTAAGGGCATATTATTGATCCTTTTTTTTAGGACTCCTAGCAGAGTCATATTGAACTTCATATGTTCTTTTCCTCCAACTACTTCATATCACCAAGGACACACTGTTGTAGGGCATCAAAGGTCATAGAGCATGGTCATGGACATCAACTAGCTCAGAAAAAGAACAAACACGACTTTGGAAGGCAAAGAAGGTTGACATTTACTGTGAAACCTGTTCCCATTCCCATTCTTTTCAGGTTTCTAAGCACAAAATAAAAAAAAGTGGAGTATCCACTATGTACCAGGCGTAAGGGTGCAATACTGACCAAACAGACACAGTCTCTCTGTCATGGGCCTTGTAGTCTGCTCTTTACTGAGTAAATAGAGAATAAATAAGTAAAACAAATAAAAAATAAGTACAAATTATGATAAGTGCTATGAAGAGAGAACCCATAGAGATAAAATAATCTAAGATTGCATAGTTCACCAAAAATTGAGGCAGTCTTCCAACTCATACATTTCTGACCCAGAGCCTCTATTCCGTGCTTCAGAGCACCCCGAGCTTTAACCTAAGACACTGAGTCAAGCATCCCAATACATTACTACGAAAATAAGGAGGGGATGGGAGATGGTGGAGTGTGTGTTGACCTACAACCTGGTAAGCTATTTAATCACAGGGATTTCTGTATAGATCAACGAGAACTCCCTGCAGATTTGACTTGAATCTGCTTTTTTTGTGTGTCGGTCAGGTGTTTGCTGAGACCACCCTTCAAGATTTAAAGGAATTGGCTCAAAACCAGTGCCATCTATCTTGTGAGAAGTCGAGTCTTCTCTAAGATAAATTTCTGTTCCTACTTTATTCTTGGTCTCATTTTCACTTCTCCTCTTGTGACTGGCCTGCTCATTTCTTTTTGCTCCAGGTTTGCCCAGACAGGAACTCAGTCCCCTTTCTTTAATTTCACTCCAAATCCATCATATGGTGGTTTGTATGTTGTACATGTCCTGAGAGGCAACGATGAATGTTTACATTGCAGGAAAGTAGAGAGGGTGGTGGGGGGAGAGAGAATTAAAAGTGGACTTCAGACCTCTCCGTCCTCAGACACCCTTCAAGCCCCCATGCGCCACTGCCTTCCTCCCAGCTTATCCTCCCACCGTATCAGCCGGTCTCCTCTGTTCCTCATGTTTGCCCTTTCCCAAATTCTTGTTTACTTGTTATACAAAATACTTACATAAGAGCTTTTTTCTTCATAATACCGTTGCCTTCCTAGTCATTTCCCCTGGGTTTCATCTTGTACATCCTAAGTGTTTTATCAAGGCATTTGTCTAAATTAATATTCCTCTTCCTAAAAGAAACTCTGCTGCCAGCTATTCAAACAATGTTATTTTTCACCTTGCTACACTTGTTTGGACACTCGAAATATAGTACCAAATGTAAGAAAAGTGCTCAGCAGCAGAATTTGAAGTCCCTTTGTATTTAAAGAGTGTAAGAGAAAGAAAAACAAAGTCACAATTCATTCATCACAACATTCGGAAACTCTGTATATGTCGGTATGCAGAGGCTCTGTATGTGTCAGTGAAAGAAACTAAGTGAAAAATTTCCTCCCCACCAACTACCCTACATGTGTCAAAGCTAGCAATCACGTTGGGGATGGAGCAAAAGGCAGGACAAATGACATTCACACCCTCACACCTTTTAATTGGTGTCATTCCACTTTTGTCTGGGGATGGGGGAGCAGAAGCAGCTGAGAAGCCATCCACCAACCTGGCACTGTCCTCTCAGGGCTACATCAGAAGGGAAAGAAGCAGACACCGAATGGCTTCTTAGAAAGCGTTGTCCTTCCATGAAAACAGACTCCTCGCTGCTCCTCCAATTCTTTGGATCAATCAGGCAGATTGAGCTGCTTCTCTAAGGATTTTGGCACTTTATTTCAGACTTCACACATCCATTGGGCAGACACAATAAACATCTATTCTGCTTCAGTTCACCTGATAAATTAATAGGCATCTAATCTGTAAACAAGCCAAGGAGTAACCTCAGAAATGAGTGATTGGAAATACCATTTGGCTGCAGCTGTCTGTTGCAAGTTCGGCATTAAAAGCGTATGTCTCATTGGACATCTCATTGCCTTGGGGAACACAGAGAAGTCTGCTAAGATTCTTAAATGTATCATACACATATCCCAAGGTAGTTTGGTAAAGCAGTTAGGAGCACAGGCTCAGGAATCAGGCTGCGTAAGTAAGGGTTCCGTCTTTGCCATTCAAAGCCTAAGTGACCCTGGACCACTTACCTAAATTTGCATGCTTCATTTTCTCATCTGCAGTTACAATACAACTACAGTAACTATCTCATAGAGTTGTTGTGAACACGCGTACTATAATAGAACAGTGTCTGGCACACAGTGCCCATAAATATGAGTGATTATCATTGTATGGACAAGCAGAGTCCTACTATTTCAGAGATAGAATAGCTTACCTCCATATACGTGTGTTCTACTTGAGCTAATGTGATCCTGGGGATGTGTGGCAGCATGCCGGGAACACTCAAAGCCACGAGATAAATGTAGTTTGTCTTCTTGGAGTATCAATTTGACTCCTAAGAAGGATTTAAAGGAATGAGCTCACCTATCTGCAGCAACATGGATAGAGGTCAAAAATGTCACTTTTGAGTAAAGAAGATAAGCTGAAGAATTATGTATAGTATAATAACATTTATTTTTAAAATACAAAAACATGGTATCTTTTCCCAGCGTATATAAATGAGTGCAAATCTGTAAGAATAAACTGCAAATAAGTGGTGATTACTTCTAGGGAGTCAAGAGGAGATAAGGATTGTTGGTGGAGGTCAAGGGGGACATCAGTCTATAATGTTCTAAATGTTTTCAAGGTGGAAGAATAGATTTATAAATTCTTTGTTTAATAAACATCCTTCTTGAAAAGGTAATTAGTAATTACTTTCAGTAATTAATAATTAGCTTATTTTGCAACAAGCTCAGATATATAATGGAATAGAAAATGAAATTTGCATAAACCTTCAAAATAAAACATGGTACCTCAAAGATTTCCAGCTGCAGGATGAACTACCTACCAGAGCCTCACAAGGTACACATTTACCTTGTTTTGTTGTTAAAGGAGTTTTGAAAGAAAAGTTTGAGCAGTACCACATTGGTTGGATGGGGTTTTAGTCTTGCTCAAACCTGGCTGGTCACACATTTACCCACTTACCTGGGCTGGAGTATCAGCTAGCCATCCCTTTCCATTCTCTTCATATTCAACCAACCTCCAAGACCAACCTCTTAAATCCTGCTAAAACTTGTTCACTCCTCTGAATTCTCACTTATCTAGGGCATCCTCATTTCCTATCTGAATTACTGCAAAAGCCTCAATACTGGTTCCCTTGCCTCCGTTCTCATGACTCCCTCCAGTCCACTGGCATATTGATGCCCTAATGATCTTTAAAATGCAAATATCATCAGGTCATTCTACTGCTTAGAATTCCTTGGTGACTCTCCATCATCTATAATGTATCTAAGCACCTTAGTAGCAAAGGCAATTCATGACGCAAAAGGGTGACTAACTGATCATCAGATTGTCCTTGTCTTCGTTAGCATAGAGTTTTAGCTTGGAGGCAGATGTCCAGAAGGAAATTGATTTTGTAGATCTTACACTTAGATAAGACCAGGTGATAAGGTCTGGCCAATGGAATGTGAGCAAAAATGATGGATTCCTCTATTGTCCATAGCCTCCTCCTTGCTTTCTTTCCTCTTCCACCAGCTGAATGCAGATCACATGGCTCTGGGGATGGTAAGGTCACTAGATTGAAGGTGCATGAGTCACTGAATCACCACATGGAGGCTAGCTGCCTGCTGATCAGGAACAGCCATGTTGAATGGTTACATGGATGAGAAATAAACTTCTATTGTAGTTGAGCTATGTGAAATAGTAAGAAATATATATATATTGGCCTCTGCCCCAAGTTCTTGTCATAGAGCACCTAAAACTCTTGTAACTTCCTAAGTGGTAAGACACTAGGAGCATCTCTTGTTCTAATATTTGGTCTTTGACCCATCCTTGACACAGAGCTCCTAAAACCCTTGTAATTTCATAAGTGGCAAGAGTACTAGGAGCATCTTTTGCTCTAATGAGGCGACTCTGGGTGGGCTCCTGGATGGCTCCTACATGGGGGCTAGCCACCAGAAAGACTAAGCCATGATTGGAAGTTTGGAATTCTCAGCCACACCTCTTATCCTCCAGAGAGGGAAGAGGGGTGGAAATAGAGTTAATAACTGATCATGCCTAAGTGAGGAGCCTCCATAAAACCCCAATAGTAGGGAGTTTGGAGAGCTTCCAAGTTGGTGAACACATCCACACCAGTGGAGTGACACACCCCAACTCCACAGGGACAGAAGCTCCTGTGCTTGGGACCCTCCCAGACCTCACCCTATGTATGTCTTCATCTGGCTGTTCATCTGTATCCTTGATCATATCCTTTAATAAACTGATAAACGTAAGTGTTTCCCTGAGTGCCGTGAGCTGCTCTAGCAAATTAATGGAACCTGAGGAGGGGGTCATGGGAACCTCAGACATGTAGCCAAATCGGACAGAAGTTGATGAAGATATCAGTTCGAGTGATAACCATCTTGTCCTCTTAATCTTCTCCCGCCTCCTTCCTATCCAGCTATTCCCCGCCCCCCACTGGAATCCCAAACAGTGGCTGGACAGGAAAAAGGAGAAGCACATAGTGAAGCTGTCACACCTCACTTTCTCATTCACAGACTCGCCACCGGAGGCAGCCAAAGCTGTGGCAGCAGAGAGGAGTTTCCACCACATTCACGTCATGGTTTTGAACAGTATCTTTGACTAAACACTTTAATTACTAAAAACAAACTGTATTTTTATCTGTCTGTTAGTCAAAGTGAACAGAAAAGTCATAGACCTGCCAGAGTTTTCATCGGAAGAGAAAATTATCTCGTGAATAAATTTAAAAGAGATGGAGGGAAATGAAAAGAAATTTGTACTTTGATTTGTGAACTTGAACTTCACCGGCTCTGACTATTCCACACACCAGTTTCATCACTATCAGAACCACTGAGGTAATCATAATTCAGAGTCAGTGGGTAGACTGCAGAGAAACAGATTTTCCAGAAAGTAGAAATCTGGAGGGGGAAACATCATCCAGGCCCACCTGGGCACAACTACACTTTCTTTTTCTGAATGAAGAGATAATCTTTATGGTATTGAGTATGATTTAAAAGGCCTAATATTTTTGAACATTCTCTTAAATTGAAATGTCTAAAGTTTTGGTGTAGGAAAATGGCTCTCCAAGTGTGCTCTTTAGACCAACACAATCAGTATCACCTGGGAACTGGTTAGAAATGCAAATTCTTCGGCCTCACCCCAGGCTTACTGAATCAGAAATTCATGGAGTGGGCCCAGTAGTCTGTGTTTAATAAGCATGCCCAGTGGTTCTAATACAACCAAAGTTTGAGAAGCACAGGTGTAGGATATTCCAGAATATTGACATAAGCCCTTGCACCAAAAGACAGCGATTTAACAAAATTTCAGCATTTTTAAGAATTCAGGCAGCAGACAGGACACTACCTAAGTCAGAAGAGGATTGTACCAAAATACAGGTGGGTGGCATGTAGACAGAGTTGATGAGCAGAGGAATGGAGTGTCAGGAAGCCATGCCAAAAATTATGCTAGGGGCCAGCCAGTGGCATAGTGGTTGAGTTCGCACACTCGGCTTCCGCAGCCCAGGTTCACAGGTTCAGAACCTGGGCACAGAACTAGCATCACTCATCAAGCCACAATATGGTAGTGTCCCACATAAACTAGAGAAAGATTGGCAAGGATGTTAGCTCAGGGCCAATCTTCCTCACACACACACAATAATAAGAAATTATGCTAGCCTCTCTTGACAAGTATTTTATGTCAATAAGCTGTCCAATGGGAATAAAACTACATGCAAAAATGTATTCATTCACACAGGTCACCTAAATATCATGAACATGGCTATTATGCATGTGCAGTTGTTTTAAAAACTTACTTAGGCTCTTCACTGGATACTTCAGAGTCCAGGTACAGAGTTTTCTATATATGAGCCATACAAATGCACTACTCATTAAATGAGCTCAAAGCTTGTGGCTTTTTGCATGAATGAGCAGCTGAATTGTTTCTCTCTTTCTCTCTCATTCTCACACACACACACACACACACCTATTTATTAATACCTGCACCAGTATACAAATAGGTGTAAAGCTTCAGCTATGGATCCGCCCTATGGGGATAAAAGAAGTCAAGAGTTGCATGTTTTTGAAAGACTACGTCCACCCAACATCCTTCATCCAGTCACCCTGCATTTGATGGCCGCTTAACTACCTGCGCCAGCAGCCTTGTACCTTTAATAGCTAATTTATAATAGGTCTTTTAAGTGTCAGGCATATCGTGCTTACAGGGAATTTCTCATTTAAGCTTTATGATAATTCAGCATGGAAGTACTGTTATTATTCCCATTTCAGAGAGGAAATTGACCCATGTGAACACCCAGAGTTCCCTAGCTGGAAAGGAATGGAACCAAATTGTCAACCCAGGCAGTAAATTGTCTGTTCTCTTAACCACTACACTGTATGGCTTCCCACGAAACTGAGAGCACTTTATGTATTAGTCTATAATAACATATAGTCTGCTTGTTGCACATAGATTATTCATTCTCCGTCTAAAATTTATCAAGCCCTGGCTCTGCTATTTACTGCTTGTGGGAACTTGGGCAAGATACCTAATCTCTCTGAGCCAAAGTTTTCTGTTCCAGCTCGTAAGGCTGTTATGGAGATGATGTAAAGTATGTACAGCACTTGGCACGTAGCAGGGTCATAAAAGTTTTAGAAACACTTTGAAGAACAAGAGCTCCACCACAACCGCTAGTCAGTTCTAACTCTATCAAGGCAGACTTGTAAAGCCTAAGTGGAGGAGAAGGTCAGATTTCCACCTTGGAAACTGGTCGGCTTAATAGTGTCTCCTGTGAACAGTGTGGCTTTTTATATTCAATTGAAAAAGACTCAGGGCCGGCCTGGTGGTGCAGCGGTTAAGTGCGGACATTCCACTTTGGCGGCCCTGGGGTTCACCGGTTCGGATCCCAGGCGTGGATATGCCACTGATTGGCATGCCATGCTATGGTAGGCATCCCACATAGAAAGTAGAGGAGGATGGGCATGGATGTCAGCTCTGGGTCAGTCTTCCTCAGCAAAAAGAGGAGGATGGGCAGCAGTTAGCTCAGGGCTAATGTTCCTCAAAAAAAGAAAAAAAGAAAAAAAGAAAAAGACTCTAAGAATATCAACCTGCCACCAATCACAAGAACATGCACACCAAAGTCAGAAGGCCACAAGCTACTATGAACCAGCTCAGGCATTCAACCAGGCTCTGTGAGGGGAACTCACCTACATTTCCTTATTTAACCCTCATAACAATGAGTTTGATATCATTCTCATCACATTCTAGTTGAGAAAATTAAAGCAAAAACAGGTTAATCGACTTGCACAGGTCACACATTGGAAGAGGCAGGATTCAAACCCAGGTCAGTCTGAGTTTAAAAGTCTGCACTATTCGCAGTAAATTGTGCTGACTCCCTAGTATAATCACACATATGGATTATGCACCATTTCGGAAATAGATAACCTTCTGTTCTTTACCATTAGTGTAAATGATTGCTCACTGTAAATACTAACATCACCTTAAGTTTCCTCCATAGATGTATTGTCATGAAAAATGAGTTCTCCTCACTGGGCAGCAGACTCTCCATATGTGTAAGACTAGATTAGTGTTTCCCAATTTTGAGTCTTATGTGTGCCACACTCATGACGCTTTCTATTTCCAAGTGACACCTATAAGGGACCACCATTGTTACCTGCCACGAATAGAAGGCATTCATAGAAATAAATACAAAGAAAACTAAACAGAGACGTTAGATCCTAGCTAGATAATGCTTCCTCTCTTTTGGTAAAAATGGAGATTAACAAGCATTCAGGAAGTGATAAACATATACTAGCATCAACCTGAAACTTCTACTTAGCATACTTAGAACGATTGTATAGTATTGAAAGGGAACACCATTCAGTAGATGATTTATCATTTAATACCTTGTCCAGGTACCACCTAAAGACATCTTGTCTGCCACTGAAGAGCGCTTGCTGTGGCCCCAGTGGTAGCTTACTATGCTTTAGGAAATAATGAACCAAAAAATACATATACTTTTTTTCTGAGGAAGATTGGCCCTGAGCTAACATCTGTTGCCAATCTTCCTCTTCTTTTGCTTGAGGAAGATTGGCCCTGAGCTAACATTTGTGCCCATCTTCCTCTATTTTGAATGTGAGTCACTGCCACAGCATGGCTTGATGAGTGGTGTAGGTCCACACCTGGGATTTGAACCTGTGAACCCAGGCCACTGAAGTGGAGTGTGCCAGACACAAACACTATGCCACAGGGCTGAACCCCCAAGAACCAGAATATTTTCAGACTTCCTTCTGATCCTCCAATTTTATGGAAAATTTTCCTACTTATGCCTCTGGCAATCCACCTAGTACCTAAATTAATGTACATTCAAGCAGTGCTCAGCAATGTGTGAGTGTGTCATAAATATTAGTAATAGATAAATAATACAATCCTCATCCCCATTTGAAGGTACATCAACAATCCGAACACAAGAAAACAAGTCATCCAATTCACTTGTAACTTGAACAGTTCCCTGAAGCTGAATATGTCTCCAGCGACTAAGAACGAACATGAAAAAAATCTGCCTGTCAAAATAGAACACAGCTCCCATCAGCTCAAAATAGTGTGAGGAAATTGTGCTGGCTATTCTCTACCGAGGAAAGTGCACTACCAATTCACATCTGGAGTTTATCTCTAATGATGCATTGCCTTCCAAACGTTCCTTTCTGCCTCCCCAAAATATTTTATTTATAAAAAAGAAGTAAGGTGGACAATTCCTCTTTAAGGCTATGCAGAAAGAGAATGCACATATCTGCTTGCTCCTGCTGGCTTTCCCCAAACCGTAAATGTTAAAACAATGAATAATGTATTGGGGAAATAATAATTGGTTACAAATAAGACCACTGGTTAAGAGTACTAAAGAACTGTTCTCTGTTGATTGGCCTCACTACAGTCAGACAGAAGCTCCCAGATATGCAAATACTGATGGTTTTCAAATAAAAATGTCTCTTCTATTTCTAATTACCTCCTGGGAAATTTCATTTGAAAAATTCATTAGATGTAATTATCACCTCCATAAATTTTGCTGTCCCTTTCATAGACTTGAGAGTCAGTGGAGAGCAAGCATAAATGATTTAGTAAAGCAAGTGACCAAATTCATGCTTAGTTTTAAGTTACGTCTGAAGATACCACAACAAGGAACTAGAGGTGCTAACAGAAAGGTCAAGGAGAAAATTCTTGCAAGGGAGTCCCTCATGTCTCATGTGATTATGTATTTCCTCCAACCTGAGATGGATTTATAAAATGAAGATGAAATGTATACGCTAGATACTACTATGTTACAAACCACCCCAAAATTCATTGGCTTAAAAGAGTAATTATTTATTATTTCTCTTGAGTCTTTACATTGACTAGGGGTTGACTGATCTAAGCTAGACTTGACTGGGAGGAGCTCTGCTCCACATGTCTCTCATCCTCTTCCTGGGTCCAGCTGGTTGGCCTAAGCATATCCTTCTCATCTCAAAGGCAGAAATTCCAAAGCACAAGCTCAATTATACAAGTGCTTTTTCAGCCTCTACTCGAATGAGTTCTGCTAAAATCCCACTGGACCACAGGAAGTCACATGGCTGAGCCCAGAATCAAGGAACAGGGAAATTCACCCCCCTTTTTGGTGGGCATAGCTGCAAAGTCACATGCCAAAGAACATAGATGGATTGCAGTGATTGCCCAGTTCTTCATGGAGAGGAAAGAAGTGTTGGTGCCATAAATTCAATCTATCTCAGGATACAATTAATAAACCAATTCATCCTACGTAATCTGCCTCAAAGTGAGTCCCTACTGAAGAAACATTTACTGTAGAAAAAGATGCCTTCAGTTGAAGTTTCCCAGGTAGAAAGCCAGAAAATGAGTGATAGTCATGAAAATGACCCAGGCCTTGACAAGGTAAGATCCAGCCCCCAAAATATGCCTGCAAAATAGCTAACCTCTATAAACACGGGCTAAATAAGGCTAAGATTGGTTAAGTAATTTACAAGGATGCACACTTAGTAACTAGAGACAGGAAAAAGTTCAAATCTACTTGTCTGAAAAGGGTCTGAGGCCTCCACTTTACTATGCTGTCTTAATCTGACTAGCAGATCATATCTTTAAAGACTATATTTAAAGAGCCTGCCTTCAGACATCTAAAGTCCCTTCTCAGGAAGTTGTAATCCCAACTAATGTGTTTTATGAGAGAGAGTTCTTCCTCCATGAGGAACACACTTTTGCTTAGGACATATTTTGAATATTATAGTTTATTTTTCATCACCAGGACACTTTTAACACATATCTCTAAAAATGTTTGTGTGATTTTAATTTAAACTTTTCACACACATTTTATTTAATAATCCAAGTCAGCAAGGAAAACTAAAATTAAAAAGTATAAGATAACTTCACAGATTTCTGTATTTATTTCAAAGTATAGATATTATATGTACATATATAATATGTTACATTTGATATATAATATATTATGCATTATATGTTATTGAGCTACCTATTATAGATTATAATGTTTAAAAAACTACTTTATTGTAGTTGCACTGAGGATTAAATAATATACCTAAAGATCTAAGCATAATGCTTAGAACATAGCAAATAGCAAATAAATTATAGCTATAAATAGAAGGCACTTACTTATCACATAATATTCCCTTCCTTCAAGTCTCATCTTGGGTGTTAAAATTCAACTGGCTGATTAGTCCCCCAGATCCATATATTTCAAGAGGCCATCCCCTTGACCCAGACATTCAAATGATCTTGCTTTCATTTAGTACTGGGAAGGCCCAAAAGAACATCTGGAAAAGCTGTTTAGAGCTTTCAATGATGCAGAAGAACTGAGGAGCCTGTAGCAGATGTCATACACACCTCAGGGGAAATTCGCAGACATAGCCATCAACTGTAACCCAGATGTTGACTGGGCAGAACATATCCTTCGGCTGAGCCCCCAGTTCCAGGCCTGTAAAAGGAGATACTCTTCACACAATTTCTGCACCAAGTTTATTCTTGACTCCTCTGCCTCCAGTTCCTGTATGTGAGTATACTATCTCTATTTTATCTTAGTGGCAGTCATCAACCTGAAGGCAGTATACCAAGTTCTTTCTCTGCCTTACGTACCTACCTACTTAGAGTAAGCATTTCCTGAGTATATGAGACTTTACTGAAATTTGAAAATCTCAAGGAATACATTCCAGATATCCACTGCTATGTAAAACAGGCCTGCCTGAAATAAGTCACTCCAAAATATAATGATGTAAAACAACAGCAATCATTTCTCCCTATTGTTGCAGCCCCTCTTGGTTACGGTGTTGACTGGAGCTGGGCTCAGCTGGGTGGTTCTCATTCGACCTCCCATGCAGTTACAGAGGCTGGGGCTGAGGCCATCTGAAGGCTTCTTCACTCACATGTCTGGTGCCTGGGCTGGGAAGACTCAAATAGTTGGGGACTGGAACAGCTGGAACTCCTCAGGGCTGTCATTCTCCTAATGGTGTTTCCACATGGTCTTCTTTTATGCATTTGTGCTTCAGGGTGTCTAGACTTCTCACATGACAGTTCAAAGCTCCAGTGCAAGTGTCCCGAGAGAGAGCTAGACAGAAGCTATACTATCTTTTCTAACCTGGTTTTGGAAGTCCCAAACCTTTACTTTTACTACACTCTATTTGTCAAGGAAGTCACGGTGTCCCACCAGTTCTAAGGGGAAGAGACGCACTACCCCTTCTTGATGAGAGAGTGGAAAGCTTCTAAAAGAGCATGTGGGACAAGAAACATTTCTGTGGTTGTTTTTGGAAAGTACAATTTGCTAGAATGGGATAATGTCGTGGAGCATCTCATCATGTTGTTGGCTACTCTCTTCTCTCCCCTTCCTGTCCTAGCTCTCACCACCTTCTTCCCACATATCCTCAGAGCTCCAAATTTTTCTTCCTCTCTTATGCATAATAGTTTAGTTTTCTCTCAGGTGCTATTTCCTCTGCTAGTCAGAACAAAGGGACTCCATTCCCCAGGAACCTGAACTTCTACCTTCTTTAGAAGTAATTTTGTTCCCTTACTCAGATTTAGAAGTAAGTAATACTTGGGCTCTCTCTCTACAGGACTTCAGAGAAGATGAGAGAGAAAAGGAAGAGAATGCAAAAGACGGGACAACGGCCACAGTCTTTGACAAAGAATTCTCCTCCTTAAGATAGAGCCTGGAAAGAGTAAGGGAGAAGGGAGTCTCACATATTCCAAGAAAAAGGATACATCCTCAAAAACGCAAAGGAGAAAATACGTGGACAAGACCCCTGAGGTTTGGGCAGCATCATTTCATAGCCTATTTGATGATGGAGGAATTCCATTGCCACCACGTGGACTAAGTGATCAGTCAACAGAATAAGAACATCCGATACAGAAAAGGCCTCATGAAGAGAAACAAAGCACTGTGACTACTACAGAAACATAAAACTCTCCTAGGAAAGGGTCCTGTTTCATGCTCCCATTTCATTTCCTGTGTCTATCAGTTTTACAAATGGGAAAAAAAAGTGATAACAATTACTCTGAAGATGCCTCTTACATAAAAATGTTCTGATACAATAGTCTCTATACTAAGTATTCTAGGAAAATTAGTTTTCCTGGAGAGAACATATTTGAGGTATACTTGTACCAGTTTAGATTACATTCTGTAGCTTGTAAGCATAAATCTAATTAATAATGACTTAAATAATTAAGGTTTTCTTTCTCATGTAACAAGAAATCCAAAGATTGCCAGAACAGTCGCTATGTTTTACAATTTCATCGAGGATTCAGTTTTCCTCTATTTTTTCAACTCCACCAACTTTAGCACATGGCTTTTATCCACGTGGTTGCAAGATTGCTACTACTGCTTCAGTCAGCACACTCACATTCCAGGTCAGAAAAAGGAGGAAGCACGCTTTCTCCATATGAGGCTTTGTCTTTGTCTTGCTAAAGGGAAGCTCTTCTCAGTGACTTCTGCTTACATCTTATTAAGCCAGAGCTTTGTTACATGGTCACAACAAATCAAAGTGATGTTTTAGCTTTCCCATAAGGCTAAGGGAAGATAAAGGAATGGGGGTTTTCAATGACGTTTGGTTACAAAAGTACAGTGTATGCCACAGTAGCAGACCAGGAGTCAGGAGTGCTGGCTTTTAGCTAATCCTCTGATCTCACAAGTATCTTCTAAATGGAGAAATGCTTTAACCTCCGGGACCCCAGTTTCCCAACCAAAAAAAATGGAATAATGAAATAGAATATCTCTAATACTCTATGATTCTCTATATCCAGGATTACTTTAAGACAGCGTGATGGGGGCAGACACTGTTGGTCACCTGCACAACAGCCATTTCCTACCTATCTTCCTTACTGGCAGAGACCAACTGCCACTATAAAACCTGATGAGTTTTTCTAAGTCTCTCTTCCAGCTAGAGTATGGCCATGTGACCAAAACTTGGCCAAAAAGACCCAAGGAGAAGTATGCCATGGCATCTGGGAAATATTTTCCACCAGACTACAGGACTGTGGAAGGAGAAGTCTTCTGGCTCCCTCCCCCACACTATCTCCCCATCCAATTACTCCTGTCTTTGGAGTCAACTGTATGAGTTATAGCAGCCATTTTGTACCAATGAGAAAAAATTCAACACACTGAAAATGATAGAATGGAAAAATGGTAAAGAATTTTAGTCGTTGATAAAATCAATCATGAGACCACCTTTTCCTGACACTATGTTATAGGAAACAATAACAACCCTGTTTATTACGTCGTTTTTGCTGGATGCTATTACTTGTAGCCAAAAACATCCTATACGATTCATTAACCTAGCAGAAACAATCAGAGATTCTAAATTAGCACGTCTTACACTTTATGTGCACATGAGTCACCAGGGAAGCCTGTTAAAATGCAGATTTCTGACGCAGTAAGCCTGGGATAAGGCCTAAAATTCTGCATTTCTAACGGGCACGTGATCTTGATGCTGCTGTTCTGCAGATGATCTGTATCACACTTTGAATAGCAAGGTGCTAACCCATATGCGGCTATTGTATGACGTTGATCAAGTCACGCCACTTCTCGAGGCCTCAATTTTCTCGTAGAATCCTACATTTTGTGATTCTTAGTATTATCAGAAGAAAATATTCTTTTCCTCCACAAATGAAAATACACATGAAAAGTGAACTGAGGAAGCATAAATGCTGTGGTTTATTTTAAATCTCCTGCCAAATGGTCATTAATCTCATTACTTTGTACAAGTTGCATCCAAGATGAGGGCAACAAGGGCCAGGGCTTGTTTCCATGACTGTCCAACTGCCCCACCTACACAGAAATATCATGGGAACAGAATGTTAAACTGAGCTACATTTGCAGCTGCTCTGTGGAAGCTCATTATGTATAATGTGTGTACTAATCAGAAATTCAATTAATAGAGGTTGAAAAGATTTAGGGCAACACATCCTCTTGCCCACCCCATCCTCTTTCAATGAGAATGATGAATGAATGTGGTTATTTTAATAACAAAACAGCCACCTGCGTGAAGGAGTGACTCCAGCGCGGTACCCTCTGCCCCAGGTGCTCCCAGCAGCCCACAAACATCTTGGTCCAACGCTGAAGTCTGGCTGCTTTCACATCTGAATGTTCTTTCTCTCCCACATACTATCACTGCACTTCACTTATGCAACTGGTGGAAAATAACCTGCCCTCCCTTGGTACACTTCCACCAGAGTCTCGGACGACCCGTTTGCTATACCCTGAAACATGTCAGGTGCCGGAAAGGGATGGAGCACAACAGCTCTGTTATATCATGAGTGAGGAGATGAGATATATTCTTTTTTTTCTTGTATGTTTCCCTTTTCAATAGACTTTATTTCTTAGAACTGGTTTAGATTTACAGAAAAATTGAGATGATAGTACAGAGTTCTCATTTACCTCATACTAGTTTTCCCTATTATTAATATCTTATGTTAATACTACACATTTGTTGCAAATAATGAACCAGTAGTGATATATTATTATTAACTAAGCTCACAGCTTATTTGAATTTCTTTGGTTTCTACTTAACGGTCTTTCTCTGTTCCAGTAGTCCACATTACATTTACGTTATGTCACTTTAGGATCCTCTTGGCTGTGGCCATTTCTCAAACTTTGTTTAGAGGACTTTGAGAGTTTTAAGGAGTACTGGTCAGGTATTCTGTAGGATGCCCCATTATTAGAATTTGTCTGTTGTTTTCATCATGATAAGATTAGAGTTATGGGTTATTGGGAAGAAGGCTAGAGAGATAAAGAACCATTTTTATCACATCTTATCAAGCATACATACTATCAACATGGTTTGTAACCACTTATGTTGGCCTTGACCCTAGCTAAAGTAGTGCTTGTCAGGTTTCTCCACTATGAAGTTATTGTTTTTCCCCCTTTTCCATGTTGCACATTCTTCTGTGTAGGAGCTTTGTCAATTCTCTCCCATTTATTAATCTGTTCAATTATTTATTTATATCAGTATGGACTCATATATATATTTGAGTTAACATCTAATACCGATTTTTTTTTCTCAAATTGTTCCATTTTGGGCTGTTGGGAGCTCTTTTAGTTGGCTCCTATTTCCTTTTGTCATATTCATGTTACTCTGTGTGTGTGTGTGTATGTGTGTATTTGTGCATGTACTTTCTTGTGGGACAAGATGATCCAGGCTCATATTTCATATTTCTTCTCCCAGTCTTAGAATTAGTCATTTCTCCAAGGATCCCTGATTATTTTTATTGAAGAATGGCATTAGAAACCAAGATCTGGGTTCAAGTTGTTTTCATTTCTATTGGAGTATCATTTCTTTTAGACCCTCTCAGCTAACAGAGTAAAAAAAGTATGTGTTTGTGCTAACTCATGTAAATATTCATATCTATGAATATCTCCATATGTAAACATCTCTATCTATATGAAGCTAAACATGAGTTTATACCAATGTCTCCAACTCTAATCCATTGCTATATAGATCATCCTAGATTTCTCTCCTTCCTTATACAGAACTTCCCACTCCAACAATGAGAAAGCTGGGTCCCATATTTGCTATCCATTTAACTAATTCTTCCATTCCAGTATACATGCATGGCAGTATCAGAATTGTAAACCTGTACTCCCATGGGAAACAACTTTATCAAATAGAGTATGGGCCTTACGTGCAGTTCCTTTTGTCTTTAGTCTTACACACTCAACTAATTTACGAAGATCTTTAGGTTGGCAAATGTTCCCCCCATCCTCTTCAGTGAAGCTCTTTTATACATTTTTAATAAGCTAGATTCCCTTGGCACTGTCTGTATTTCTTCTTGGGATCCCAAGATTTTTTATTTATATCTTTGTATATTCAATGATAATTTGGAGTTCAAAGTAAATAATGCAGTTCAATTTTCTTGAAAGAAATTGTTATTTAACCCACCTCTCAAATCTTCCCACACAATGATTCTTCTGCTTTTCATTTCACATCATTTAAGAATTCAATTATAAAATCATAGAATATAACAATTATTGGGAATCTCAGGGGTTTTCTTACCTGTTTAGCCAAGGAATGGCGGGTCGAATAAATTAAATGGTTTGTCCAAGGATTCAGCTAGAGACGGAAGCAGGAATAGGACTCAGCTCTCTTAGTACCCAATACAAAGCTACTTTTCTTATACTACCTAATATAGGGAGAAGAGTGCTTTCTATAAGAAGAATGAAGCCTTGGTTCAATTCTGATGCATTTAAGTTGCCGATTCCCAGTGACACTGCACTACACATGCAAACTTGGGCTTGACACATTTTGGCTTTTTACACAGCGTGCTTTCAAGTTAGTTAACTATTCCCTTTGTCCTATAAGAGCATTCATGGCTATCCAGGCATAAAATGGTCACTTCCAAGGTAGCCTTAGTTTACCTCCTATTGACCTTGGAATGGATTCTCTTTCCAAATCTTGTGAAAAGGAGGTGAAAGAAGTGAGGATCTCTTCGGATCAACAAAATCAGAAATCTTTAGTTCTCATTGTTCAGAGCATCAACTCTGGCATTGCGTCTCCCTGGAGCCTTCCTTGATTCATCTCTCTCTGCCCTGGGGTGTCTTTTTTCTGTGTTTCTATAGCACTTATCACACTACCTTCTGTCATTAGACTGTAAACTCTTGAAGTCTGGGGCCATGGCATTTATCTCAATTCCCTCCACAATTGATTTTATATGTTGTGAGATCTATTCAATTGATATTTGTTTAAGTAATGAATAAAGATGTATGAAGAGAGTTAGAAACACCCTTAAGAAGCTGGAAACATAAGTAAGATGGAGAAAAAGAGAAAGCCAATACCAGCCATGAGAAGAATAAGAGGGGATGAAAAAGAATAGGATTAGAGTTACCATAGCAATTGCAGGGCCCAGAGAAGAAAGGAGATTGAAGCTACCTAGAAAGGAGCCCATACTCTCTGCAAACAACATAGATATGGGACAATCGTGAAGGTACAGTCCTTCCAGAATGCTAACCTCCCATGATATTGGTAAAGGAGCCTCCCGTGTCTCCAAGGTAGAGGGTGAGCATAGTCCTATGATGTTAAGGTTGGAGGAAATCTGGAAATTCTCTCACCTACCTTTCTGTCACTCAGTGCTCTACTTCAAATTGCCACAGCACTGTGCATGGAAGTCAGAGAACCACAGGGCCCCAGTGTTGCACGAGACAGTGATTCTTGAGAGCAAAGCCTCAGACTCCCATTTGAGGCAGCTCTTGGCCAAGAAACAGAAGCTTGATCTTGGGGTTGAAAGTCACAGAACTTCAAAAATCTTTCCAAAACAGGGACTGGTGCTTTCACAGGGACATAAGAACGTAACAGATAAAGTTGGACTAGGTTCCGATGAAAAAGCTGAACAAAATAAACCTTGTGTTATTGGTGTTGGACCCTAGGTTAAGAAAGGATTGAACGGAACGATGGAAGAGGCTACTAATTGAAATAGCTTCAGAGAAGTAAATAAAAGTAATAGAGAATGGCCAAGAATGTCCGCAGGATCATAGACGTGGACACAAATCTGGCCACTTCCACTCACTAACTGGGTGACTTTGGGCATGTTACTTGTACTTCTCCAGCCTTACCCTCGTTCTTGTAAAGTTAGGATAATGAAACTGGTGAGATTGTTACAGGGTGAAATGAGAAAACAATAGGTAAAACCACACAGGACCTGAAACATAGAGAAAGAAGTCATCGTCATTGTCACTATCATCACCGTCATCAAATGAACAATCACCAAAATTTATAAAGCATTTTTTTGTGCTAAACATTGTACTAGGTGTATTACATGTAATTGTCATTGTTAGTATTTTTATTGATCAACTGATAATATCAGAAGGTTATGAGTTTTCCTTTTTACAAGGTCATGAAGTCTGAATAGTTTTCTTCTACCTTGGAGAATTTGTATGAAGCCACCTAAAGGCAGGAGAACGGCAAATGATTCCCTCCAACTCTTTTGCGTTCTTAGAATTCATGATAAGGTGAGACTTTGACGGCAATGCTGCTTATAAGACAGACAGGAGGAAAGACCGTGGCGCTTGTACAATTGCCCAATCTTCTGAGAGACAGCCTTCAATGTCTAGTGGCCTGTATCAGTCCAGAGAGCTGGTTTTATGAACTGGTTTCTTCTCAGACTCAGGCAGCTGCTGCTCTGTGTGTCTTTAGAGTTAGGGCTACATTTCTCAGTAACTGGCAACAATTTCTGTTAATGAAAAGGAAAGAAATTGCCACTTAAAAAAAAAAACCTGCATAAATTGCAAGAGCATTCATTACTATTGCCCTTAGGCTCCTAGGAGCTCATGCTGTCTTTCCATGGTGATTATCATGATTACATGCTATTTAATTGTATATTTAGGTCTCTACAAAAATTACACACATGTTTCAGCTTAGCTAGAGAAGTTTTCAATCAAAATGAGTTAACATACCCTGCCTCATTCTAGATTGAACTCAATATGGTTATGTTCATCTTAAACGCATGATCACATCCTTGGGCTTTTCAATGGGAAACTTTGGATAGCTATCCAGGCCTCACTGTCACCATCTGGAAAGCCTTATGGGATCATATGGTCTACATCTTGATCTTTAGTACTAGGCTAGTCCCATGAAGAAACAGCAAAGAGCCCAGGCTAGACCCTTCTCCCTCACTGGGCTGGAAGAATTTGAAGCCAGTGCCAGACTCCCACTGGTTCCCATTATCTTTGTGTGATGCAACACAGTAAGACTTTCCTGGCCAAGTCAAGGGACAGATAATTCCTGACAAGTCTGGGAGTCAGGAAGATCTCATGTCCAGGGCTTTGGTGGCCCTACTGTCCCTTCAAAATGGAGGTCTGAGTTGCTGAAGCCAAGTGAGGAGCACAGGAATATGGCAGGTTCCTGATTCTGTAAGGGGTTTCTTTCTTTCTCCACTGACTGGGACGCTACTCTCAAAACTCAGAGAACATTAGGGCTGAATGACAAGACTCTATAGTAGTAGAAGCTGAGTGAACGGCAAGGGAGTGTGAAGCACTCATTTCAAAAAAGGCATGGCCAAACCCAGGAAAAGGCCTCATCCAGTTATCATTAGATCAGGACCCATCAGCCTATCAAGTGGTATAGTTCACCCTTTCAGATTTATGATATTTTGCCAAAACAGTTCAACTACTTTTCTGAATAACACAGCCTATGTACCCATTTCATCCATGTCAGAAAATAAATAATGCCCTACAAAAGCATCAAATAATGATTTAAGCCACAATGGAAAATACATTTCCCCAAACATCAGGAATTGTTTTTACGTCAACTTTCCAAAATTAAGTGAATTTTATTTATGTTCTCACTCTTGAAGCTGGTGACAGAAAGCTCAATCTGGAAAACCCTTATTCATACTAAGAAGTTGACTACACCACAACAGAGAGTTTGCCCAGGCTTTGGTCAAATCTACCAACGATTTCGGGGATTTTTGCCCTAAAAGGCTCATTTGACATGTTAGACAACCTCTACAAGGCAGCACATATTTGTCAGTGCTAGGAAGGCCTGACTATAGCTAGGAGACCTGGGTCTAATCCTGCCTCTGCCACTAACTGGATGCACATACCTCAAGAAGACACACCTTCCCGGGCCTCAGTTCCCTCACCTGTGAAATAAAGTAGTTGGACTAGATCAGCATTCCTCAACCCTGGACATATTGAATCACTTGGGAAGATTTTTTAAAAATTTGATGCCCAGGCCTTACCTTAGACTAATTAAATCAGACTCTCCAGAGGTGGGGCTATTTGTTTAAAGTTTCTGAGGTGATACTAATGTTCAGCCAGGGCTGAGACCTACCCGTGAGGCCAGATTGTTCCTGAGTTCATACTGTACGGACATTCTGTCGCTTTCAGTTTTGCATCACCTTTGAACTTTCCGTTATCTCTGAAAGGATGAGATGACTTTCGATGAGTTACGTGCTTGTATCAACCTCTTTGAGTGCAGGTGGAACCTGTGACCTGCTTCTGGCCAAGAGAATATGGCAAAGGTGATGAGATAGTCCCTCCCACGATTATGTCACATTATACAAAACAGACTGGAGAGATTCTCCTGTGGGCTTTGAAGAAGCAAATGCCATGCAGTGAGAGGGTCTCTGGTTGTGGACTGAATGTTGGATCCCTCCCCAAACAATTCACATGTTGAAATCTAATCCACAGTGTGATGGTATTTGGAGGCGAGACCTTTGGGAGGTAATTAGGTCATGAGGATGTAGCCCTCATAGATGGGATTAGAGCCTTTATGAGAAGAGGCCAGAGAACTAGCTAGCTCTCTATCCATCATGTGAGGATATAAGGAGAAGTCAGCAGTCTGGAACCTGGCAGAGGGCCCTCACTCGACTATACCAGCATCCTGATCTCAGACTTCCAGCCTCCAAAACTCTAAGAAATAAATTGCTGTTGTCCAGAAGCCACCCAGGCTATAGCACTTGGTTATAGCAGCCTGAGGCGAATAAGACAAACTCTGAGACAGCCATGGGGCAAAGAACTGCTACACCCTTGGAACTGAGGGTAACTCCTCGCTGTCAGCCTGCCAGAAATGAAGGGCTTCAATCCTATAGCTGCAAAGAGCTGAATTCTACCCAAAAGCCTGTGAGCTTGGAAGAGAATCTAAAATTTCAGAAAGGAACGGCCTACACCAAGACTGCAGCCTTGTGTGACCCTGAACAGAGAATCTACAATCTGTGCCTGGTCTCCTGACCCCTAGAAAGTGTGAGATAATAAATGTATGTTGTTTTAAGTTGCTGAATTGGTAGTAATTTGTTATGCAATTGTAGCCACCCCTGACGCAGGAAGGGTTAATAATCACTGGAAAAAGCTTGCCAACAAACTGTGACCTGGAGGTGAGAAGGCCAGTTAGCCAACAATGGGTAAGACCTCCAGGGGGAGGCAACCTAAGACAGGCATTGGTCGCCCGGGGGCACAGATGGAGACACGATATCGGGATCAGGAGGGGCCATTGCCTAGGAGGTCTTGCATGCTCTGAGATAAAATATATGAGCACAGCAATAACATGATAATATCAAAACAGAGGCCAAGGGAGGGCTCCTTGAGAAATCACTAAGAATTCTTGGCATTTGCTAATTACTTCATCCAGAACACCTGTGTGTGTTTAACAGCTGTAAGCTATGTATATATTGAAACGCTGGTTATAATGAACTCAAAGTGGCCATCAGCCCTCTCCGCATCTATCCTGATGTGTACCTTGGATTGCGACACTGACAGCAATAATGGAAAAGGAATACGTTTCCAAAGCATGTGCTTGTGTTCAGCATGACACAGTGTCTGGTAGTATCTTATAGAAAGGTGTGAGGGGTGTGCTGGAGAAAACTGGGACTTGTGATGCTGAAAACTAAAGGCAGGATTAAGCTTTTCAAATAAACAAATTAAATACATAAATGAATACATACTTGAAATTTGTTATAATTCCTCAGATAGGAGTGCTTACAAGTTTATTTATTTTTAATTCAGAAAAGGCCACTATTGACATCTTTGCTATTACAAAACTAAACGTCTTAAGGTTTATTCTTCCCGCATCTTGGCCTTGGGTCACGCATTTGTAAAACCAGGTGAGTAGAGAAGTTCCTTTTCAATTGTCAGGTTCTAAGACCCCGTGCTCTTAGCACAGTGACCACATCAGCACAATGATAAAGGGTATGCAGTTTGAAGTTAACCTGACTTGAGTTTCAATTCTCGCTCTACTACTTACCAATTGTAGATCTTTGGCCAAGTGATTTATCAATCTTGCCGAGCCTCAGGTTCCTCATGTATAAAATGGGAATAACAAAACTCCTCAATCTTCTAGCGTTTGGGGATGAGTTTATTATATAAGTCAATGGATATCATGGGGTAAATTAAACACAGCAGCTAACACGTAGTAATGACTCAAAAATGGTAGTGACGGCAGCTGTTGCTTTGTTACAAGCTCTCTGCTTGATGGCATTAGGGACAATTTGTTTATCTTTAGCACTTTTATGATCCTTCCTAGGAGATCAGTCAGAAAACATTAAAGGTTTACTAGGCACATTAAAAAAGGTGGAGTTGGGAAGAGAACGCGACAGTAGTACAATGACTACAGAGGACGGCAGCGCCTTGCTCCAAGACTAGCAGGTAGAGGCAATCTCCTCTACCCCTTCTTCTGCTTTTATTGCTTCTTGCTTCAACAGCAAGAGGGCCAAGCCAAGAGGATGGACATGACAGAGATTAACAACGCATTCCTAGTAATTTATCTGGGTTAAAGGACAAAAACATGAAATTTTTTCCCATTCTTTAACTTGTCCCTAATATATTCTTTCCCTTTTCACTATTAAAGCTAGTCTTTTTCAGGCACTGTTTTAAACTATGTTCAGAGACCAGATGTGGTTCTTTTGAAGTCCAAGGATGGGAGGCGGCATGACAGCCTTGAAAAGTCTTCAGAAATTATCTTGTTTGAGCTATATCATACAGGAAGACTACAGCCAAAAACATTCTCTTTGCTCAAGTAGAACTATAAAAAAAATAAGTTCCAAAGTTTCCTTTTGAGAGTCTCACACTAAATGTGGAGAAGAGAATTATAAAGCTGGGCCGGAAGAGAGTTTTTGTATCTGCCTGACAAGAGCTTTCAAGAAAGTTGCCTAACAAACCCCAGAACTCACATTTATTTGGCGAAGAGTGGACTGCTTTTCAAAACAGAGGAAGAAGTAACTAAAATAAGGGATAACTTCCCTGCTATGAAAAAAAAAATTAACAGAAAAAGAAAAGAAATTCTTAGAGGATAAGTAAAGGAAATACAAAATTATATTGAAAGATGAAAGTAAGAACTTAACAAATTCATTACCAGAAATTTGTAGGAGCTAAAAACAAAGTAGTTTAGATAAACTTATGGATTTGAGAACCACAAGGAATCACAGACTTCAAATCAGAGGTCTCAGAGATGTTCAGAGTCTAAAATACATGTCACAAACTTCAAGCACACCATCCCACAAAATGTTCCTTGGTGATACCATCAGAAAAGTAATTCATCACAGATTGGTCCCTGTGTT
This sequence comes from Equus przewalskii, assembly GCF_037783145.1. Taxonomy (NCBI): domain Eukaryota; kingdom Metazoa; phylum Chordata; class Mammalia; order Perissodactyla; family Equidae; genus Equus; species Equus przewalskii. The sequence continues at coordinate 58,020,267 of NC_091845.1, read as the reverse complement.
GCATTCTTATTTTCTTGGACACACAAACAAATAAAAGAGAAGAATGACAGCCTTTTTTTCAAAATGCTTTTATCTAAAGCATAACTACTTTCAATACCATGGTGCTTATTTGAGGGACAACCTGAATGAAATTTGCCTTTGTTCAGTCGCTGTAATCACTACAAGCTTTATGATTAAAATCAGAAGCAAATGTCCCATGAGAAGCATGTTCAGATGTACAATTGGCCCTTGCTCATACAAAATAGAACATGACTGCTGGCCTCCAGAGATCGTCTCTGGTTCACTCTGCAGATGCAAAGCTGAAAATAGAGCTGTCTAGAAGGCTAAACAGGGAGAGATTAAGAGGAGGAAAGAAAGAAGAAAACAATTTGGAAATTGTGCTCAAGATGGTCCCTTGTCAACTCCTGCTGTAAGGAGATCTTGGGAGGAAAAATGAGTTTTAGGACCTACCACAGACACTACAAACCCCGTTGGAACAATCTCTCCACATTGAAACCAAAGGCATGAATCCAAAGGGCTGAATCAAGTGACTCCAGGTGCTGTGGGTTATGAAAAGGATGTTGTAAGTGTTCTGAATGCTCTCATAGCAATTCCGGAACTGTATCAACACCATTTTTAACATTTTTCCAGGTCCAATACTTCTCCAAGAAGTTGGAAAATAATTTATTAAACCCTGATCATGAATTACATCAAAACTGAATTTAAAAGAATAACATTAAGCATTGTCTTTCCTTCCTAGACTCCAGAGGACTTGAGAATAGGAACTGTGGCTTTATTTGCATTGAATTCTCACCATCAAGCCAAATGTGTGTTCAACAAATACACTTGAACTTTTATTTTCCCCTTTCAACCAGGTCAAACAAGAGTCACCCATAAATTTCTCCCATAATTCACAAAACTGGTAGCCAATTAGATGTTCTGGATATATGATGATATATTGGAATTTAAAAACTTTATAAATATTTTATGGATAGTCAAGTTGCAGAGCAAGAAACAAAATGAACAATATATATATGAAAATTATTTCGCTTCAGGTATAAATTAAAAAATGAAGACGTTGGGATAGCATCCTTCTTATAAAATTGGTAAAAATAAAAATACTAGTGAGGATCATAGACAATGGTCACATTCATACACTGCTGATGAGAGTGCAAAGTGGTACAATCTTTCCAGGGGGAAAAGGAGATTTGGTAATCTTTATCAAATGCTTTAAAAATTCGCATACCCTTTTGATCCCAAATTCCACTTCCACGAATGTATCCTAAGAAAATAGTTAAGGATGTGTGCAAACATTCACCTTCAAGAGTGTTTAGCACTGTATTTTTTATAATAGCAAAAAAGCAGAATCTAATTTTTAAAAATTGGACCAGTTAAGTGAAATATTGTGTATTCATATCACAGAATGCCGTTTTGCCTTTGGAAACTATATTGAAGATGTTTTTATTGATATAACGAGATAGTTGTGCATATTTTTGGTTAAGGAAAAGGTTACAAAAATTATGACTTTATTTGGTAAAAGCGAAGCGTAAAAGGTGAAAATGTGGGTAGGATTTTGATGGTGTTAAGTATTAATTGGGCCAGGGAATTCAGGAATGCCTGGCTTTTCTATTTCTTTCCCTATTTCTTTCAGCTTCCCCAAAGGAGAGAAATAAATGCAAGGAACAAATCCAAATAGTAAATAGAGCAGCAGTTTCTTAGCTCAGTCAGTGCCTGTGATGTCCCTAAGACTTCTTGGCTTAAAGGTGAACTGGGAGCCTGTGTGGGACCTCTGTCTCCCCACCACAGCCAAAAGCAGAGATTCTACTTAGGCATGCCTGCAGAGAGAGATGAAAGAGAGTGAGAGAGAGAGGAGAATCAGGCCTAACTTAGCTTATTGATCTCACTTCAAGGAATGAGGAGAGCCATTGAAAGTAAACTACTCGGGCACCATCTTTTAATTACAGTGACCAGGCCTCCTAGTGAACATGGCCCCATGATTGCCATAGAATTTCATCAATAAAATTAGCAGCCATCCTTCCCGGGGGTCGGGGAGTCAGGAGGGAGGCGTGCATACAGGTGGGATGAAAGGCAGATCTGTCACTGAAACCGAAGTGAGTTCACTTCCTGGGGAGTTAAATCAGACTCTCCACCAGAAGTAGTTGTGACACACAGTAAGGTATATTTGCAGCAAATAGGAGACCACGTGGAATCATTTCCAAAGTCTTGGCTTTCCCTGAACAAAGCTAAGCAGGGACCTTTTATTTCAGAGGGGGAATGAATATTCAAAGGGAGAGGTGGGTCTTCGCTTGCACAGGCTTAGTTGGAAAACATGCTTCCAGATACACTGCAGGTTATGGTAATAAGGCCTAAGCTCGTCCTGGAAAGATCTTAGCATTAAAAATAAGGCCAAGGTCACAGGCGTAGCTCTTCTGGTAAGGCTTGGTCTGGTTCAGAGTGATCGGTGATTGCAACTCCTTAACATAACAAAAGGAAAAAAAAACAGTTTGGAAAAACAGTTCAATGCTTCCAAACCCACCCTTGAGTTCCTTGGGTCAATTGGTGGGTGACAGATCCAGAGCAAGAAGGTCCTATCCGTACTGCGTTGTTTCCGTAATCCGCTGCTTAACAAACCCCTCCAAAATTCAGTGGCTTAAAACAACACTGACATTATTTCTCATGATTCTGTGAGTTGATGGAGCTCTGATCTGCTGCTTTGCCACATAGATTATAGCTGAGCTTACTCAGGCAGCTGCATTCAGCTGGGAGCTCGGCTGGTGCTAGCACCTCCAAGATGACTTCCCATCCTCCAGGGTCTCACTCAGCATTCAGTAGTGTTACCTCAACCTCTTTCTGCACATTGACTGACTTTAAAGAAAGAGTGTTCTAAGAAAATAAGCTCTTTTCCAAAAATGTACCTGGGGTTTGTTTTAATCAGGTATGGTAAGATATTCAGACACAGAAATGATTGTCATGAAAGAAGAAGTTTATACTGAAAATCCCTAGAAACAAGGGCAGGGGAATACTGGCTTGGTGTGTGAGTTGGATAAAGGAGATAGTTGGAGTTACGGGCTGTGGATTGGTTGGATTGTGTATCAAAGGTGTCCTCACAGCCAAGTCATTTACTATCTCTAGGAATTAGAGACCCTGGGAGGGGCGATGTCTCCAGGATCAAGGCCCCAAAGGCCAGAGCATCAAGAATACAGAGAATAAGAAACTACAATCCATACAAGCCCCAGTACACAAGCTCTTGCCAAGCCTCTGCTTGCATCATGTTTGCTAGGATCTCTTTGACAAAAGTAAATCACATGATCAAGGCCTGGACGACAATGGAGGGGACTAAACAAGGGCATGAAAATGGGAGAGATTGTCCATTGAGGGCCATCAATATAACAGCTACTGCATAAATATTTCTGAGTGAAAGGATATTTGCCAAGATCAACAATGCTCACCCTTGAAGTCTAAAGTTATTTATTTTGTCCTTTTATCCTATTTTGACCTTTTTACCCTATGGATTTTCTTATTTTCAGCAATGAATATACATTATTTTTGTAATATGAACAAAGCCAAAATTAATTAGCAAAATAAAGACTACTGTCTTAGATCAGGTTCCCTAGAAGTAGAATCAAAGATGGGGATTCTCATGCAAGTGACTTAGTGCTCTCATGAGAAAAACATAAAGGAGTGAGAAAAGCAAGATAGGGCAGGTGAAGGAGCTGGGCGAGAATGTGATCTCAGCTGAGGTTCAGTCCCGGCTTGAGCCCACGAGGAGCTATGCAGGATGGACAGTGCTGTGGAGCTGTCTCACCTTGAGTCAGTGAGGTCAGGCTTTGGTACCCCATTTCAATTAGTCACCAGCTGTGGCTCCCCCTGGGGAAGAAGGCGTAACCTCTCAGGCATCTCCTGGAAACACAGGTTCCATAGCGGAGTGAGTGCAAGTCTCTGGAGAAGGATGCAGCTTTCAGCCCTGATCAGACTAACTCAGGGCAGCTGGGGCATAGGTTCACTCTCTCTGCAAATGTGACCAATGGATCCTTAAATGTGACTTCAGGGAGTGGGAATCTGGGAGGTGTACCACAATATTATAGGTAAAACATCACTCTTTTCTCTTTGAATACTCTGTGATAAGGCAGATTTTACTAAACTTTCAAAAAAAATCCTCCTCTGGGCTAAAAGCTTGCATGAGAAATTTCAACAGGGAAGGATCATTTTTTCTAAAGGTTACAGGTCTAAATTATAAACTCAAGTCAATAAGTTAGATGTCTAAAAATTCTAAAAATAGGGGAGAATAATAAGAGTGCTTTCTCAACCAAAACCACAACCTTCCCTCTGCTGCACTCAGAGAAAGGAGCAGAAACTAATCTTTCTCCCCAAGTGGAAAAATGGGTAATAGAAATCTACCAGATGCCTTGGATTTTGTGCACTGACAATGTATTTCAATCAATCTCATTTGTTTTTGTCTGAAGTCTTATTTTCAGGTTATTACATTCAAATACCAAATCAGACTATAACCACCAAGAAGCTCTGGGGGGAGGAAATGCCTTTTATTAGCAGGCACGCTTATTTTCTGGTTTTTACCATCAATGATGACAAGTCTCTGTTGAAGGAGGGAGAGATAATGGCTCATGGAATCTTAAGTAAGCAATTTGATAGAGGTTCTTCGAAACGTGGAGAAGTCTGGAGTCTCTATTGGTGAACTATAGACAGGACAGAGAAGGACCTTGTCAAAAGGGCTCTAGCTTCACCAAATGGAGAGACGGACAATAAACGATGAGATGAGGTACCAGTGAGGGTCCAGGTGAGACGGAGTGGGAGGCCAATGTTCTATCCACCTAGCTTCTTCCCAAACCCCACCATCTTCAATGGCTAACCTATATGACCGGCCAGAAAGAAAATAATTGAGGCCAGAAAGAAAGAAAAAGGTACACAGCTATATGGCTAGGTAGAGAGACAGCCAAAACTATAGCCCAGAAGTGCAATGATCTTTCTAAATCATTGCTTAACCATAGATTAAATATAATTTTATTATTTTCAATGTAAGTGATATTTTATACATTTTTAGAAATTTTTCGTATGAATAAATCCACAAGACAAAAAAGTAAATAAATCTCCTAATAGATTCTGTTTCCTGTTTGGGATTTGGACAATTCACCTGCCCTCGTTTTCCTCATGTAAGATTTCCGTGGAGGCACACATCTAGCAAACTAGTTCTCTGTTTCCAAGCTTTCAATTCCAATTCTTTCTCAATTTCTCCCCACTCTCTCTCCATCTCTCATTGTTTCTTTTTCTCTCTCTTTCCCTCCCTTCCTCTATCCCCCTCTCTCCTCTTTGTCTCATACTTCAATAAAAAGTTTGACAGATCAGTCCTTTCTCCTTCTCACAGGGGCTCACCACAAGCCATCTGGTCCTGTGATCACCAGGGAAGGCTGGTGACATCTGTGACATCTCTGGGAGACTCTGCAGGATAACAGCAGTCCTTTGAAGATGCCAGCTACTCTTCCTCTCTCTGGGAAGTTGAAGGAGATGGCACCCCATGCTGACACTTCCTCCCCCTGAGAAGCTGGCTTTGGAAGAGAAGGGAGATCACCAGGGGTCCTCTGATGTTGGCCTGCAAGCTGACTCCACCAGGCAGGGGGCAAGGAAGGGAGAGTATTCATAGCCCTCGGGGCTCCTCCTCTGGCTGTTGCTCATCTTCCGGCTGGCAGGACACAGCAGCTGCCAATGGACACGAAGAACATATTCTAGATTTCACTCCCAAACCAGAAGTTTCAAGCTAGTTCTAGTTATTTCACTTAGAATTTATTAAGAAAAAATCCCATGAAATTGCCAATATTCAATTTCTCTGACTTATAAAAAAAAGGTGAAACTTAACTTCCTAAGGTTCAACATAATCTATCCTGTATGATGTCTCTGAATGACAAAGAAATAATGGCAGAAAAAACAGAATGTTTGGAGGGCCTCCATTCAGCATTTTGACTGTATCACTCCCGTGCTCAAAAGTCTTTGGTCAATCCCTGTTAATTCCACAAAAAAGTTCACATTCATCAGAGAGGAAAGCAAAGCCCTCCACAAGGGCCTCAGCTTACCTATTAGTGGCGTTCATTCCCACTTCCATGCAGCCACAGACCCTGTCCTCTCAACCTGTCCAAACTTTTCTCTCCCTTCACCTCTTGAAGTTCGGTGTAGGTCATAGGAGTTTACAAAAGTTCCCAACTTTCCTCCAATTCATTTACACATTCAATGTAACTCATTAGCCTTCCTAAAAGCAAAGGATAACAGAAATAAGAACTATAATCAAAGTATGATGAAGAAGTCAACATTCTTTTCTAGACCTTGAACATTTATGTAAAATTGACCTCACAAATTCAAAAGGCAATTTTGAGTTTCTGTTCAAAAAGTAATACATTGCTTGATTTACAACCTAATAAAAAGAGAGATATGTCAGGAATAAGCCTCAGGCCAGGGGATTCTTCTATGGGGTTGAGGAAATTGACAATGGTGCATTTGCCAGGGAAATGCCACCGAGAATCCCTGGGAGGAAAAATAAAGGTTTCCCAGTACCTGAGGTGGGCCACCCATGTTTGGTCTGCCTCTAGGAGTCCCTCTGGTGATTGGTTTCACAGAAAATTGGTCTTTCTGGCACCATATCCTTCCATGATAGTGATGGACTATCTGAATCATGAGCAAGTTAGAGCCATGACCCTCTTGCTAATATTCATTCTATGAGGTTATAGAGGCTGCTTAGGAATTGCAAAGGAGTCCACTACACAGGCCCAGTCTCCTTGACTGGATCTCTTCCCAGAGATTCTACAGACCATATTTCCTATTCATACTCTGGCCCTGTCAATGGGCATGGGGCTTATTTTCTGGGACATTACTAACTAGAACCATTTTTGTATTCCCCCTCTATCAGAACATTTACCCTTTCCTCTTTATATCCATCTCTTCTCTTACTTTTTTCTAGTAACCACTTTCCCCTTCATTTCTTTTAACTTTTAGAGAGGTTGAATCAGGGGTTGATGAAAGTCTCTTTTAGCTTGAGTTCCCCCATCAACATGATTAACGCCCCCCAAGGCATGGACTCAAGTGCAAATAGTTTACCCTGGAGGTGATCCCAACAAACACCTGTCCGGGAGTGGGGAAGTGAGATGGTAAGGGAAGGAGCCAGTAAAATGTTCCATATCAGTCAAGTTACACCTGTGAGCAACAAGAGCTTACATCACTGAGGACACAGGCTTCAGAATTAGCCTACCTGAAGGGTACAAGAGAAACGGGAATTATATACCATGCATCCTCTATCACTGGGGGAAAGCTGCTGAGAAGTGAAGGAGGGCTGAATTCCACAGAATTTTTGGCTACCTAGCAGATATGTGAAGTGAGCTTTACTTGTGAGGTCAGAGAAAGAAGTCAGGCCAAAAAGTCACTGTGAGTTGGAAGATAAGGGATGTGGGGCCAAGGGTAGTGGGTGAGGAGTACTGACAATGTCTATTACAAAGCTAAAACTCGATTTAAAAAAATAACAACAACGAAAAAAGGTTAAGGACATCAGGAAAGTAGGAGAGATACTACCTGGAAAAAAATAATCTCTGTTACAGAATCTTAGAAGGGTAGCTAGTCCATTCCTAATTTCCAGCAAAGATCATTCATACATTTCACTTGTGGAAATGTTACTTGTGGAAAAGGAGGCACTACCCTCCAAGTTTCCTAGCTGAAGACTTGAGGTTCCATCCCAACCTTTCTGCAGCTTTAGTTCCCATCATTTTCCAGTTTGCAACTCTTTTCTTCAGTTAGATCCATCTCCTTACTAGCCAGTGTTCTCATGCCAGGCTCACTGTTAACTGCTGCATCTTTGCTCATGCTGCTCAGTCTGCATGGAATCCTTCCATGTCATGAAAAACTCTCCACCTGTAAGACGTAATTTGAGCCCTCCTCTGCCCAATGATGTCCTACCAATAGCCCAGACCTCCTGATTGCTCCCTCCTCTGCTCTCTTTCTAGTGCTTGTGGTGAGCAGAATAATGGCCCCACGAAGCCCATGTCTTGATTTCTGAAATCTGGGAAGATGTTACCTTACTTGGCAAAAGGGACATTGCAGATGTCATTAAGTTAAGGATTTGAGATGGGAAATTATTTTGGATTATCCAAGTGGGCCCTGATGAGGATTTTTAGGCTGGTTAATCTTAAAACTACAGATGAGAGGCAGGCTCCCGAGGAGTGGAATTTGCTTGCCCCCTTCTTGGGAAACATTTACATTTCTAAGGGACTCCTCTATCTCTGAAGATGTCTCCCTCTCTGTGCCAGGAAGAAGGGGGATAGCCTTATCTCTAGAAACTCTTAATCAATGCCAGAGGCAAGGACTTAAGTTGTTTACTGTCTGGCAACCTCATGTAATTGACCCCCCTCCCCCCAAATCCTCCTTTGTCTTTAGCTGAGGATAATATTTAAGCAGTGACTTCTGCCATTTACTCAATCCAGTTTGATTCTTATCTAAAAGTTGTGGGACCGCCAAGTGGCCGGACCCTACGGGCACTGATACCATTTTAACTTTTTTACATATTCCTTTGTCTTGCAAAGAGATAATTCACATACCTATGCCTTAAATTTAGCCTTACTCTCCACCCAACTTTGCAGCAGAAGCGGCAGCAGCAACATGCAGGCAACAACTCTGCCTGCCCATGGGTCCTGTCCCCATGCCAGCGGCGGCAGCAGCAGCTCCCCATGCCAGCAGCATCTCTGACTGCCCGTGGGCCCTGTCCCCATGCAGCCGCCTGACTGCCCATGGGTCCTGTCCCCATGCTATTCTATTCTCTAAATAAAAGAGCACTACTGCCAGATCTTAAGAGTCTAAGAAATCTTTCTTTCGACTCCTTGGCTCACCGCCCCCACATCAGGCCCAATGTAATCAAAAGGAGCCTTAAAAGATGGAAGAAGAATCAGTCAGAGAGGACCTGAGAACATGATCCTATTTGGAAACAAGGTCATGAGCCCTAAATTCACTGGTGTCCTTATAAAAAGAGGAGAGACACATAGGGAGAATGTCATTTGACAATGGAGGCAGAGATTGGAGTGATGCATCTAAAAACCAAGGAATGCCTAGGATTATGAGCAACACCAGAAGCTAAGGGAAAGGCATGGAACAGATGGTCTCCTAGAGCCTTCAGAGAACTCATGGCACTGCTGACACCTCGATTTTGGACATCTAGCCTCCAGAATTGTGAGACAATAAATTTGCATTGTTGAGCCTGGCCCTGTGGCCGAGTGGTTAAGTCCGTGCACTCCACTTTCGTGGCCCAGGGTTTCACCGGTTCAAACCCTGGGCACTGACATGGCACTGTTCATTAGGCCATGCTGAGGCAGCGTCCCATACGCCACAACTAGAAGGACCCACAACAAAAAAATACACAACTATGTACCGAGGGGCTTTGGGAGAAAAAGGAAAAGTAAAAAAATCTTAAAAAAAAAATTTCCATTGTTTTAAGCCACTCAATTTGTGGTACTTTGCTAACAGCAGCCATAGGAAACTAATACACTACCTTATAGAGTTGTTGTGAAGATTAAATTTAATAATACTTGTAAAGTCCTTAGACCATATCCTGGCATATTGGAAGTGTGAAATAAAGGTCAGTTATCATTATTGCTTCATAAGTGTTAGTCTTAGTACCACTAATTTTACAAATACTAATGGAGTGACTACTGGTGCTATTTTTTAAGCATTTCACATGTAGAGTTCTCTTCTTATACATCCTCACTAGTAGTAAACGTTTAAAATTTTTTCAATTTTAATTTTTAATACGATAGACAGAGAGAGTTATAGCTCACATAAACAAAAGCTCTTGAGGGTCCTCAATAATTTTAGAAAGTATAAAGTGGCCTTGAGACCAAAATGCTGGGGAAATTTTGGAGTAGAGGCTTGAAAATTAGTGGTCTCATTTATTGTTAATTGTTCAGGCAGCTGGTCTTCACTCAATATTATAGTTTTCATTCAAAATTGATGGTGTCAACCCTCTGCTGGGTTGGACTTGGACAGCGAGATTCCAGAAAATTATTTTATGCTTCTTTCCTACTGGCTCAGGTAAGAGTGATGTGGATTAAGGCTGCCCCAGCTAGAGAAGCCCAAGGTGACCTGGCCTACATGCCAAACTATACGACCCAGTGGACGTTTTTTATGGTATGAATTAGGACCGCCCCAGGGAGAGGAGCCCAGGGCATCCTCACCTACATGCCGATCTATATGGCCAGATTCGTATCTAAAGTTATATGACCGCACAATAACCAGACCCCATCTGCACTGAAAATATTTAATGACTTTTTACATCATCTTTTCTTTTTTCCCAGTAAAAATAAGTCACGTACCCATGCCTTATAAAATTAGCCCTAACCCTCAACTCAGGGCAGCAGCAGGAGCTCTGACCGCCCGTGGGTCCTGTCCCCACGCACCAGCTCTGCCTGCCCATGGGTCCTGTCCCCATGCCAGCGGGGGCAGCAGCAGCTGCTCTGCCTATCCATGGGCCCTGTCCCCATGCCAGTGGGGGCAGCAGAAGCGGGGGCAGCAGAAGCTCTTACTGCCCATGGGTCCTGTCCCCATGCCAGCGGGGGCAGCAGTAGGAGCTCTGACCGCCCGTGGGTCCTGTCCCCACGCACCAGCTCTGCCTGCCCATGGGTCCTGTCCCCATGCCAGCGGGGGCAGCAGCAGGAGCTCTGCCTGCCCATGGGTCCTGTCCCCATGCTATTCCACACTATTCTCTAAATAAAAGAGCACTACTGCCAGATCTTGAGAGTCTAAGAAATCTTTCTTTCGACTCCTCGGCTCACCGACCCCGCATCAAGAGTACATATATTTAAGTGTGTGTCTATGCATTTGTGTGTATATTTGTATACAACAATTGTACCACTTAATAAATACATCCCAGCTGAGACTTGAGGAACGAGCAAGAGTCAAAATAAAAGATGACTCCAACTGGGATATGCGTTGGAGACAAGTTTAGTTGTAGGAGAAGGAAGACAAGTGACAAACAGAAATGATGTTGATTACAAAGATGATCCTCGCAAACAAGCAAATAACAGAGATTCACTTAGAGATTCTCTGACTTCTTTTCCTCTCTTCTTTGTTATTTTGGGAGACCATCAAAATGTCTTTTAACTTTTTGTACAATCCCAGAATCCAGTCAAAACTATCTAGTCAAACATGTCACGGATTGGACCATGGCAGGGTTTTCTTTCCTGCTTAAGATGCTCAGATAAGAATCCAGAAAAGCCAGATGTGGTATCTAATTCTGACATTCCTCAGCAGGAAGGCAAGCTCCATACTTTTAAAAGGGCCCCCATGGTCCCCAAGCTAAAGTGCTCGTCTCTCACCCCATGTTGAGTCTTTAGGATCCCAAAAAGGGAGCCCACTTGGACACGGTGATTTAGGACATGAGATTCCTAAAACTTTCTTCATGGAAGAATAAAATTTATGTTGGTTAGTCATCTATGTTCTTGCCAGAGAAGAGAAGACACAGCAGCTCCATGGAAGGCACTAATCCCCTAGCTAATTCCTTGCAGCTCTCCTTTGAGTGACCCTCCCTAGCAGCTAGAGTTGCCCCAGACTCCTAAAGCCTGTGTTGAGGCTTCTATGCCCTTGGTCCCTTCCAAGTCATTGCTCCAGATCTTAGAGCTTTGTTAAGCTTGCAGCTTCCCCACTCTTCTCTTCATTTACATATGCAAGGATTGCTCTCTCCAGGTGGCCCCCTGGGGCCATTTTCTTAATTTGCTACCCTCTCCTCAGATTCCAGGCTACTTAGCACAAAAGCACAAGACCAGAACTTGTCAAAGAGGCAGTTGCCAAGCCTGGAGGACCATGTTGTAGGAGATATTTTCCTTCCCTAGGTCCCTCTTTCAATGCTTTCTTTCCTTTAAACTCCGCATGTTTACATTTCCAAATGGCACCATGTAGCAGGAAATGCCCTATCATGATTTGATTGGCAATAGCCCTTGTGAGGAAGTTATTCAACTTGTAATAGGCTTGCAGCAGATATAAAAGACAAAAAGGAAAGAGTTTTTTTTTAAAGCTTATATGCTATCATGATATCATCCTGTTTTTTTTCTTTGAACTATTAATAGGGAGAATAATGGCATTCAAAGCATTGAAACAGTGAGTTATCATGGCATTGATGAAATAAAACCCATAGAGTCATGATGTAGTACTAAATTCCATTTTCAATTATTTAATTAGGATTTTTGAATCAATATGTGTAAGTGAGATTGATTGCTTCTTTTCCTGCTGTCTTACTTAGGACATTTCTTCTTTTTTCTATTTAATTGGTGATTCTTAATTTGTCGCAAGAAATGTAAAGCTTTCTGTTTTAGGTCATAGAGGCAAGGATTAAAACAGGCATTCTGCACAACAGATTGAGATATTTCTCCCAGGAGATACCAGTAAGACAGGAGTGGAAGCTAGATAGGGCAAGGGAAGAAGTTATGCCAAGATCTGGGTTGAGTTGCACCCTAGCTTCTATCTAATCCCAGAGAGAACTCTGTCATGTGAATGGTGCCACAGAGCTGCCCCACTTTGAGACAAAGGGGCTGGGGGTTTACCCCCTCTCTTCAGTCAGGCATTTGCTGTGGGCTCCTCCAGGGAGGTGAACAGAGCCTCTCAGGTATTTCTGGATAAGTTGGCTCCCAGAGTCCAAGGGCAGTTCTCTGGAGAAGGGTGCAAATGTGAGCTATTAGCAGCGACACTCACAGCAGCTCCAGGATGGCTACTCTAGACCATAAAAGGAGAGCTAGGCAGGGCACCAACAGCGTTTACTACACTTCCTTCTTCCTCTGTGCTGTGAAACAGTTAAAATATACTCAGAATAGTCAGTCACTTAAGGGACTGAAGAATTTATTCATGGAAAAAGTATGAGGTGGGTATTTATTGAGTAGGAAGCTCTTTGACAATGTAGGGATCTGAAATTGGTCACCCCAAGATATGTCTGTTTGGCATGAGGATTATTTAAGGCTGATTGCTTTTGATAAACTGGGACAGGGAAGGAGGCTCTGAGGAATGGAATTTGCCCTTTGTTAGGACACATTTACATTTGTAAGGTAAATCTCTATCTGTAAAAGGTGCCTCCCTCTCTGTACCAGGAAGAAGAAAGGAGATGACCTTCTCTCTAGAAACTCTTAATCAATACCAAAGGCAAGGACTTAAATCTGCATTATATTGTGGTAGTCTCGTAACCTCCTGTAACTGACTTCCCTCCCCCTCCCAACGTTGGCATTTCTTTAAAGATTAAGCATCTTTCCTTAGGCTAGGAACTGATTGCTGCGCTCACCTGTGACTGCCCAGCTCCAGACAATAGACTTGCCCCCTGCTACGCCCACCGAGATAGCAGACCCACTATCTGCTGTGTCCATCAAGCACTGTGCCAACAGGGCAATCTTGTGACTATTGTGGAGGGCCATTTCAATCATATGCGAAATAACCACTCTGTGCACCCCACTTCTTCTGTGCCCTTTCTTCCTTCGGGAAGAAAGGCCCCGGGCCATGTTTCCTCATAAAGCTTTGTTTAATTTTCTCTTGCTAGTCTGTCTCATGTGAATTTAATTCGTCCTCCTGCCATACGAACCCACATTTGGGAAGAGGAAATATTTTCCTCCCTACAACAACATTCCTAGTTGAGTGTTTGATAATTGGTCTGCTTAGATTTTCTCTTTCTTCCAAAGTTAGCTTTCGTAGTTTGTATCTTCTTTAGATAACCATCTACTTCACCCAGGTTTTCTAAGTTTTTATCATAAAGTTATGCAATGTTAATTATCATAATTCTTTTGATTGGTTCCTTTAGCTGGGCCCATTCTCAAGTTGTGGTGGCTGCTGTGTAATCCCTTTCTTTCTGGTAATTTCTATCCACTGAATTAAGAGAGTGCCTGCTCCCTTTGGGAGTGACTTTTTGATTCTGGAAGAAGTGTCTACCAGATTCCACTTCTGGACTTCATTTCCAAGTCCTATTTTGTTTTTCCTCACCAAACATACCAATTCTACTATATTCAATCTGGGGTAAAGTGAGCAGAAACAAAATGTCCTCTCCCTAAGGTTCAGTTAGCAGTGAAGCTTGCATGTCAATGTGTAACAAAATGGACTGAATCCACCGTTCCAGTGTTTAGTAATCCTCTTTTTCCCAAGGCCTCAATTAAGCTGGGCTGGAGTCAATTATCAGCCTGCTTGCTGTGCTCAGAAGCCTCCTAAGGCTTTGTGAATAGAGGTGTTGGCTTTATACTATGATTTATCTAAGCTGGAATGACACTTCCTAAAATTCCCTTTCTTGTGTTGTTCTAGGTTAGGCTTGGCCAGAGAGAAATTTGCTTGAGATTTGGAAAGTGGAACTGTATCCACAGGAATTTTGTTAAGTTCTGAAGGTGAATGTGAGGCCAGGTATTAATGTAACTCAGACACATTGTCATGGTCTCCTGGCTCACCTGGTTGGTGAGAAGCGGCAGCTGGACTTGCAGCTCATTCGCTTCCTATTTGATATTCCCCTTCAGTTTCTCCCTGGTCCTGGACCAGCTACGTTTTCAGCTCTGTGAGGAAGGGCATCTCGTCTTCTGAAGAGCACCCTCCTCGTTGAGGTTACTTGAAGTGAGCTGATCCTTGCAGGTTTGTTTGCTCTTGGTCTCTGCCACTTCATTCCGTCTTCATTCTGTGTAAGGTCTAATCCCTTAGAATGTATAGGGGGTCTTTTTCTGAGTGATCCCTGACTGATCCAAATTATCAAGCTCATTAGGCCTGGCTCCTTACCATAAGATACATTTTTGTCTAGAAGCTTCCTTAGAGCCCCTGAAAGTATATTTCTTCTGAGCTGTAATTTTGTCAGATGCTGAACCCCACAATGGGCCTAGTCTGGGCTTAAGCTGAGATATCCTTGCTATGTATATTGCCTCAACTAAAACTCACACCACCGTGATGTAGGTATTATTTTTCAACTATAGATATCAACCCCAAAGCACAGAGGTTAGGTGTTTGGCTTAAGGTGACACAGTTGATAGGCGACAGAGCAGGGATTTGCATCCAGGTCTGTATAGGCTCTACATGCAGGAACCATGTCAGCCATGTTATGTCCAAAATCAGTTGGGACAGAACTAAACCAAGACAATCAAAGGGGATAGTCCAGAAATCCACTGGCCATAGAGATTCTCTGTCTTTGGCTTACGTCTTTGAAATTCCAGATTCTTCTATCCTGCCTTTCCTCCCAACCCGTAACATCTCCCTTTCAGTGATGTGAGCCTTAAAAATACCTTAATGGGTAGGCAACCAGGGGTTGGGAAATGTGGCTGATGGTTTTAGACACCTCTTTGCCCAGAAGAATGCTAAGTGGAGATTCTCTGCACCATCTTTGAACTCCACACAGATTCTAATTGGTTCCTTGGTGACTTTCCACAGATTTTAGGTTGCACCTCCCTAACCTGACCTTTTGAATATCACACACTTTTAGTATAGAAGGTGACCTTAGAGATAATTTCATAAAGCCTCCTTTTACAGGTGGGAACACTGAACTCAGAGAAGGGAAGTGACACTTTCAAGGTCACAGCTTGTGATTTGTAGTTAATATTGAGGGGAAACTCATTATCTGATTATTCTTCGAAGCTGAGGGAAGCACCAAGGAATACTGCTGTGGAAGTGACACGAGTTTGGCACATTAAAAGCTAGATTACCCTACTAACTTCTGAGGAAGAGAACATCAAATACCTTTTATTCTGAGTGAACAGAACATTTTGCCATTGTCATACTTGGTTTAATCCCTTTGCCTCTAATACCCACAAGCAGTCCATTTTTTCCCCAGTATCACAGCCAGATGTGCTCTAACATTTCAGCAAATTAAAAAGTAATTACCTCAATAAAGGATTAGTTGCTGAGTTTAATCACTCTGAAAAAGTACTTGGCTTTTCCATTTATGGAATAATAAAATGTTGCATTTCTGTGTGGCCCGTCATTTAGTGGTCCCTAAGAACTTCATGCCTGTGCTGACTTAGACTGACATGAACAACAGAAAATGAGTAGATGGATAGAGCCAGAGTACCTGCAACAAGGAAAGAAGGCTGGTGGCCAACAATATTCAAGGAGCTGATGCTACTATTATCTAGGTAAGAGGTAACAACTAATAAACAAAACAAATCTCCCATCCTGGGGTTATTCAATAGACAGACTCAAATGAGTAGGATATAAGCAGTATTTTTATAAATCATAGTCTCATTCTCTCTCTTTTTCTATTTCTTTTTTTTTTTTTTTTGAGGAAGATTAGCCCTGAGCTAACATCCATTGCCAATCCTCGTCTTTTTGCTGAGGAAGATTGGTCCTGAGCTAATGTCTGTGCCCATCTTCCTCTGTTTTGTATGCGGCATGCTTGCCACCATGTGGCTTGATAAGTGGTGCATAGGTCCGTACCCAGGACCCAAAATGGCAAACTCTGGGCTGCCGAAGTGGAGCACGTGAACTTAGCTGCTACACTACCAGTCTAGCCCCTCATTCTCTCTCTTCCCATCCACTAGGTTTTAACCCAATTTCTCCACTTCTGCCTAACCATAGTGAAAGTCCCTGTTAATTCTGTTGAGTTCAACCTTAGGCAGAAAATCAGGTTTTCCCTTCATACCCTATTCTGCACAGGATTCCCAAGTCTCCTGCCCAATCTCTATAAGGCTTACAAGTATCCAACGTGATTAACATCATGTTATTTATAAGTGATATGCTGGCAGGTATAGCCATCCATTAACCATAGTAAAACAAACCACCTCGAAAATCAGTGCTTTGGAACAACAATCATGTCTTCTTATGGAGAACACTGTAAAGTCACAAGGCAAAGGGCATGAATACAAGATGTGGTAAATAATTGGGACCAATAACACAATCTACCATAGCAGGATAATAAGAGTTCTATCCTAGAATCCCTTCCATTCCTTTCCTGGTGCTCTGAGATGGAGATTCTTCATTCTCACTCCCACTCTAGTGACTGTTTCTCTCTCCAGACCACTCTTTCTCTTTATTTTTAGTTGCCATTCTATCCTTTCTTGCTCCTTCTCTAAAAGCAGTCTTATCTAGGTCTCCCAGAGTGAAAGCCAACCTCATGAGAGTACCTCTAAAAATTCAAGCTGGAATGGTCTTGAGACTTCATTTTTGCCTCATTAATTAGACGGAACAGGGATCCATCTAGCTTTGGGTCTGGGCTTTTTATCTCCATCTTGCCAGCTCTGCTTCTCTCTATGTGGCTTTATTCTTTACATAGGCTCCCTCCATTGCAGCAGGAAGATGGTCACCAGGAGCTCCAAATTAACATCCTCTGAACCCAACACTCCTTCTTCCAAAGTGTATACATCAACATGGCAACATCTCTGGTTAGCTCTGTTTGGGTCACCTGTTCATGCTTGTATCCATTGCTGTGGCTAAGATAAAGGAATGATCTCGTTAGCCAATCCCAATCACATGCCTACCCTTGTAAAAGTTGGTAGGAGCTCTGCGATTATGATACTAATGGGACCACATGGAATAGGGGAATAATCATTCAAATGACCCAAGAGGAGGATATTAGGAAAGCAAGCTGAGCAGACAAAAGCTCCAGCTACTGTAGCACATTAAAACTAAAGAGTTGCAGTGCCTTGTTTGGATCTATGTAGTACGCATTCTAAATACACTGGACCTTGCCAGATGCCTACTATGAACATAGGGAATATCCCCCTCCCTTTCCCACTTCCTGCCTCTGCTTGTCTCCATTTGTATGCGTGAAAATTTTTATTATGTAGTTGGAAGAAGATGGAAACTATGATGGAAGGAGAAGGATTTGAAGGAGGGAGAAAATGATGAATGAGATGGATAAGCAGAAGTCTGTTCTGAGTTCATTTCTTTTCACTGATTTTAGAGTCCCTTTGGTGACAGAGATCATTAAAAAAAAAGCGGATCAAAGTGGACCTTTAATATTCTAGGTCCAAAGAAAGGCTCTTTGGGGTCCAGCTAAAGAGGAACACAGATTTGGAAAGGAGGTTCATCTACCCATCTTTTTATGGGACAAAACACCATCTTTGTCATCCCAAGGACTAGGAGTAGCAGAAGCATCAGGAGCCATTGTCAACTTCATTTTGTGTATTGACAAGGAGGCTTCTTTAAGTCACTTATTAGGCATCAGACATAGTAAGGGAAAGCCAGAGTAAGATCAAAGGGTACTTTTGTGGTACTCCTCTGGGACTGCAGAAAATATTATCCAGTTTGAAGAATTATTCAAATATTAAACTAAGACACTTAACATTATTAAAATCTTTAAGTTAAAGGATTATTCAAAGTAGGATAAATAAAAGATTAATGGTGACACTTGTTATAAAGTATTACTCTTTAGTCCATTTTTGAAAAAAAATTTTTGAACCTACAAACTAAAGGACAAATAGAGAATGAAATTTAAGAACCACCATCTGTATAATCCAGGTAATCCCAAGTATCTCATTGAAGTTAAGGTTATTGAAAAAAGCAAAAAAGTACGCATTTGAAAAAGGAAAGAGCTTTTCCTTACATATTTCCTCTCTCATTCACTAGTTAATGTGGCAGATTATATTTTTATATTCTTTAACATTTCTCTATTTCAAATAGTAAGATCAGATGTAAATACAACCATAATAAAGGCAGCATGGCCTTTGTTTCTTCCCAAATTCCCACATGAAAATAGAGCAACTAGATAGCAATACCAAAGCCCACAAACAACACTCACAGTGAAACTAGGTATCAAGGTATCCCTCAAATACAGCCAGGCTCTAACTCTGAAAAGGCGAAGAAAAGAAGGACAGCCCAAAAGTGAGGAACATCCCCAGCATTCAGATTGTCATCTGAACCAGGAAATGTATAAAATAAGCCTGGAAGCTCCTACCAGATAGTAAGGAAGATATGCAAAACCAACAGGTTCATGTGGAAATGGATTCATGAGCTAACTTGAAGAAGGTCCCACTGACCAAATTTTGGACAGTTTGAGCTTCAATAAAGATAAGAATTAAAACACATTGAATATTTTAAATCCATGAATTAATAATGATATAAATTATTGGTCACTTCCAAAGGATGACAGAAAACAAATTCATTGTTTTAAAAACTGGCCAATAACCTAACTGTCTATCAGCGGATGAATGGATAAAGAAGAAGTGGTATGTACATACACACACACATACACACTGGAATACTAGTCAGCCATAAAAAAGGATGAAAATTTTGCCATTTGTGACAACATGAATGGACCTTGAGGGTGCTGTGCTAAGCAAAATAAGTCAGATGGAGAAAGACAATACTATGTGATCTCACTCATATGTGGAAGATAAACAAACAAACACATAGATATGGAGAATGGATTGGCAGTTTACCAGAGGGCAATGGGGTAGGGGAGGGCAAAAGTGATAAAGGGGGACATGTGTACGGTGACAGAAGGCAACTAGACTTTTGGTGGCAAATATGATGTAGTTTATATAGAAATCGAAATATAGTGATGTACACCTGAAATTTATGTAATGTTATAAACCAATGTGACCTCAATAAAAAAGAAACTAGCAAATAAAGGGAATAAATCAAGCATCTATTTTGTGTTTACTGTGTGGGCTGTACCAGTGGGTAACCAAACAGTAGGCGAAGGCAAGTATCTCTTTGTAAAATTATTCCAGCTGATAAATGGAAATAAAATGAAAGAATTAGAATATCACCATTTTATAACCCCCAAGTAATTAATGAATCTAGGCATCACCTCCTGCTGAAAGGAGAGTGTACAAACCAGAGTATGTGCCTCCTGATAAAAGAACACATCACTTGGAATTTGGCCCAAGGTGGTGAAGCTGAGTCTGACCAAACTTCATTTCATTGTAAATTTGCAGGTGACACAGAGGGACATAGTTGAACTGCACCATCAATATGCAATCCATACAACTCAGACTGTGCAAAAGTCTACAGGTCAAATGGCCTAGTTTTTGCAGCAGATAAAATGTAAGGAAAAGAAAAGAATGGAAAGGGAATCTGCAGATTCAAAAGGAGACTTAAAAAATTTTTTTTGATGGACAAGTTTAAAATATTGTGTTAAGGAATGAACATTTGGGAGATGAAAGCATAAAGAAATGCAAGGAAATTATTATTCAAAAGTTAAGATGTTGCGGGTCTGGCCCAGTGGCCGAGTGGTTAAGTTCGCGCGCTCCGCTGCAGGCGGCCCAGTGTTTCGTTGGTTCGAATCCTGGGCGCGGACATGGCACTGCTCATCAAACCACGCTGAGGCAGCGTCCCACATGCCGCAATGTGGGGACCTGGAATTGGCCACCCCAAGATATGTCTCTTTGGCATCAGGATTATTTGAGGCTGATTGCTTTTGATAAACTGGAACAGGGAAGGAGGCTCTGAGGAATGGAACTTGCCCTTCGGCAGGACACATTTACATTTGTAAGGTAAATCTCTATCTGTA
This sequence comes from Equus przewalskii, assembly GCF_037783145.1. NCBI lineage: Eukaryota > Metazoa > Chordata > Mammalia > Perissodactyla > Equidae > Equus > Equus przewalskii. The sequence goes on along the minus strand of NC_091845.1, from coordinate 57,999,869 downwards.
AAAGGTGCCTCCCTCTCTGTACCAGGAAGAAGAAAGGAGATGACCTTCTTTCTAAAAACTCTTAATCAATACCAAAGGCAAGGACTTAAATCTGTATTTTATTGTGCTTGTCTGGTAACCTCCTGTAACTGACTCCCCTCCCCCTCCCAATATTGGCATTTCTTAAGGATTAAGCATCTTTCCTTAGGCTGGGAACTGATTGCTGCGCTCACCTGTGACTGCCCAGCTCCAGGCAATCGACTTGCCTCCTGCTACACCCACCGAGATAGCAGACCATTACCTGCTGTGTCCATCAAGCACTGTGCTGACAGGGCAATCTTGTGACTATTGTGGGAGGGACATTTCAATCACATGTGAAACACCCTGTTTGGGGGTATATAACCACTATGTGCACCCCACTTCTTCGGTGCCTTTTCTTCCCTCTGGAAGAAAGGCCCCGGGCCATGGTTCCATATAAAGCTTTGTTTAATTTTCTCTTGCTATTCTGTCTCATGTGAATTTAATTCGTTCTCCAGCCAGACGAACCCAGATTTGGGAAGAGGAAATGTCTTCCTCCCCTACAACAACTAGAAGGACCCACAATGAAGAATATACAACTATGTACTGGGGGGCTTTGGGGAGAAAAAGAAAAAAAAATAAAATCTTTAAAAAAAAAAAAAAGTTAAGATGTTGCTTACTTTTGAAAAGAAGAAGGGAAAGGCCTACGATGGGGACAGGGCATATGGAAGCTTCCTCCGGTGCTAGCAACATTCTCTTTGTTGACCTAGGTGGTAGTTTCATGAGTGTCCACCTTATAATGAGTCATTGAGCTTCACATTTGTTTTCTGTGGTTATCTTTATCTACATCTCTTTTTGTAATAAAAATGTGAACCAATTACACAACAATGAAAGGCAAAAATAGAAATGGAAAATAATATAGTAGGGCTACCTTAAATTCAAGACTATCCCCTAACTGGAACCCTAAAGTCAATGATTTTGGGCAGAAAAAGGATATGGAATGTCACGGTTGGCAAAAATGAGACCCTAAAGATAGCAAAGTGTCAGAGAGAAACCTGCTGTTGGAAATCCACAACTTCCACCAGGCAGAACACACTGACATTCCAGTGCCCAGACAAACACAGAGAGAGTAATCATAGAGATACGTTTAAAAATAAATTATCAATGAATTTAATCAAGGAGTTGAGAATTTTTCCCTCACTGTAGATATCCATATTCATAAAATGGGAAATAGAATCCACTAATTGGAAATGTATTTTGTCACCAACTTTTCTGGAACAGCTTTGTTGTGGGAGGTCTGAATTGTATTTCGTCAGTCTTCTTACAGATGCCTATCAAACTTTGTAATAAGCACTCCCTCATAGTGAGCTACGGTCACTCCTTAGTGAATCAGTTTTAGACTAACATAAATGGGCAATTCAACTTGTTCATCCTGTAACCCTCCAGAGTCTAAGGGGTTCATACACTGTCCTTTTTAAAAAAATTTTAAATATGTTTGACCTATAAAATTGTGTAAATTTAAGACGTACAACAAGTTGATTTGATACATTTATATACTGCAACAATTGCCATTGTAGCAATAGTTAGCATCTCTATCATGTCACATAATTATCATTTCTTTTTTGTAGTGGATTGCCCTTTCTTGAAGGAAGTTGCTTTTCACGCCAGATCAGCCAGAAGAAATGGAACTTGAGCTCTGGCCCTAGGAGGAGATATGGTAGCTCTGCCCAGTCTTCCTATTTAGGCACTTCCAAAACCACGGGCTGAGAAGTTTAGGCAGTGCTAATTGTGGTAGATTTAAATAATGGTGCCATTTACCCATCCTTGTATCCACATTCTTTGCCATGTAAATGGTTAGTTCTTCCTACAAGAGGCAGAAGGTACTTTTCCTCCCTCTTCATGTTGGTCTTGGCCAAGAGTGGACCATGGGTAGGAACGGCAGTGTGCCAATTCCAAGTCCAGGCCTTAAAAGGCGTCACTTGTTTCCTTTTTTTCCTTCTTGCACTTCTGCCATCAACGTGAGAAGAATTTCCCCAGGTTACAAGTGCCCTCTTAGCCCAGGCCCCAGATGAACATGCATGAAGGAGATCTGAGCCCAATGTGCAGTGAGAAGGTGAGCCCAGTGATGCTCACAACTTGAAGCAGAGCTGCCAGCCAAGCCCAGTCTCGATCAGTTAACCAACAGACACATGAACCAGAATAAATGATGGCTGCTTTAAGCCCCCAAGTTTGGGCTGATTTGTTACACAGCAATAAACAGCTGATATACCAACTGTGCTTGTGCAATATGTGATCAATAACTCCTTCCTTAAAACTTCAGTCTTTGCCTGACTTGTTCTATAATGAAAAGCCAGAAGTATGCCCCTTCTCTATATTTCATTCTCCTTTTATTTTGCCCTCTCTCTCACTTCCCTAGCACAGACTGCAAGAGAGGATAATGTAATCTAGGCTTCAACAATAAAAGTCGTAAGTATTCATTGCAGCCTTCATCCCTCGCCTCGCGCTTTCTTCTTTTTCTCTCCTCCCAATTGAGTGATTTTATGATTTAATCCCTCACACGGCTTGTGTGAGTGGAGTACACGTTATTCCCCACATCGTCTTTTGCCTCAATTCATAGACAAGGGTTGGAAGTAGGATGGCAAGGAGAAAGAAAAAGGAAAAGAAAACCTTGCTACTGTTCACGTTCCATTTTAAACTGCATCCCACCTATAGCTCATTTTGTTGTTTCTCAGCTATCACTGTTACCTATGATTCATTTTTGCATGTTTTGTCATTCCCAATTTTGCAATTTCAAGACACTGCTAAGAAATATGCCAGGGAATAAAGAAAATCTTCATAAGAAGAAAACCGAGGCTGCCTTCCCCAACCAGACACATTACATGGCAGGGAAATTTCCAACAACTCTTCTGGAGGCAAAAAAAAACTGCCACAAAAGGGCATCTATTTAGGACTCCCTTTGATCCCACGAGTCAGGACGAAATGACAGATGTCTCACATTCATCCTGGGAGTGTGGGGCTCTTCCCTTGGGGGGATCATCTGGCCACAGAGGACAGGACAACCAAGCATCACCACCAAGAAAGAGAGTGGCCATAGCCATAGGTGCCACTTTCTCCTGGAAATTTCTCTCCTCACCCTTCTTCTGGCTGGTTACAGCCTGGTAGTACCCTGGCTGGATTTCACATTCCTGGTGCTCCAGGGCAATGAGATCTCATGTATGGAATATCCCATACCTTTGATTCAGGGAATTCTCTGGATCATCACTTTCTTACAAGGACTAACCAAAAAGTTGTGACTACGTCGTCATACCTAGGGCATGCTGAAGAACACTTATAAGCCAATGTCTTTAAATCTACTATTCAATTACCCCAGAAATATTTACCAAGGGAAGGCAACTGAACATTAATTGTCTCCACTATTTGCCAGCTGCTTTACATACATTATTTCATTTAGTTCTCATAACATCCCTGTAATATATGCATTTTTATTCCCATTCTACAGATGAGGAAGGTCAAGGGCCAAGGAGATCCAGCTGGTAATAGGTAAAACTACTCGTGGGAAAAACAAAACATCTCGCCAATTTCACCAATTATCGCACCAATTTCATCTCACCAAATGTTGTAAAGAGAAAGTGCATTATTTTATATAATATAACCTGGCACATAGCTATGAGAGAAATGCTCATGTCCTCCTCACCCCCCCAACCCCCACTCAGCATATAGGAATTCATTCATTCCTTCCTTCTTTCAATGAACCCATACTACGTACCTTCTCTGTCAGAGACCATGCCAAGCACTGAAAGATTCTGCCCTCAAAGATGGATACAGACATATAAAGGGTTTACCCTCAGATTACACACAATATGCTCAGTCCACTTTACAGGAAACCTTTTGATTAACATGAGCTGAACTCATGTTCAATTATGCCCAAGATGAGTTGCCTGTGCTATGCAAACCAAAACTTACTAAGTTTCTTTGCTCAACTCTCCCAGAAAAGGAAGGCCCAGGTCAACCAATTAGCACAGGCGGCCTCACCTGGCTCCAAGATTCCCTTTGCTCCACATAAGGGAAATAACCCTGCTTTAACCAATCAGCAAATGCCCAGGATAACTTCCTTGTTCCTGCTCACTTTGGTCTATAAAAATCTTTCACCCTGTATTCCTCTTTAGTGCTCCTTCCCACCTGCTAGATCGGATGCTACCCAGTTTGTGAATCGCTGAATAAAAGCCTACTAGATCAGGAAATGGTCTGTGGAAAACTTTCTTTTAATACTCTAAATATTGACAGCATCATCTGCCAGACCATTTTGCCACCCAGGATTCCTGGTCATCCCAAGGTGGGTGCCAAGCCCATCTTTCTTTCCTCAGGCCTTGGCAAGCTGTGTTTTCCCCTGACAACGAGGTCAATGTGTGTTTGGAAAGTGGATAGATGGCATCCAATCGAAGTCTCCACAGTCTTCGGTTCATTGTGACTTATTGACATGAACACTTTCATTTGAATTCACCTCTTGTCTACAATAATGATGATGGGATGCAATCAAGCCACATATTAGCTCAAATCAGGGGCTTGTTAACTTCCTAATTAGCTCATTGTGGTTGCTGTGCATATAAAGGCAGACCCTAATGACAACCATTTAAACTTCACTTTGTCTTACTCACTTTTAATTATTTGAGTCTTTCTGTTTTCAGCTCCATAGCGATCGCTGCTGGAGCCCAGCAGGGGCACTGGACCAGAAGCAGATTTCAACTACTTTGGTTACACTACTGATGTCCTGCAACTGCAGGGCACTCACCCACCTCCAGCACCAGGCTGTAACCATGCTCGTTTCTTGCTCCAAACTCTAGGAAGTAGCTTTCTGACCCAAAGCCTGCACAATCTCAGGCCCTAGCAACTTCCCATTCATTCATTCATTCAATTAACAAATCTTTTAGTGAACTCATTTGGTGTCAGCTCCATGCTGGACTGTGAGCATAAGGACAAATCCCTGCCATCATGGAATATTCAGAATTTCAACCACTACTCCCAGCCTTGGCCCAAGCTACCATTATGGATCACCTAGGTTATTGCAATAGCTTCCTACTTAATCTCCACACTTCCATCCTCACTCCACTATAGTCCATTCTCAGCAGAGTCAGAGGAAATCTTTTATCGTGGAAGCCAGATCAGGTCCCCCCTCTGATCAAACTCTCCACTGGCTTCCCATTTCAATGGCCCATTTCAATGTCCTGGAGACCTTGCCTTCCTCCAACTACATTTCTGACTTTACCACCTCCGGTTCTTTCCTATGATCACTCCTCATCAAGCTCAGAGTGGCCATTTCTCTGTTCTTCAAGCACATATACCACACTCCTGCCTCAGGGCCTTTGGACTTGCTGTCTTGCTTCCCTAAAATACCCTTTCCCAGATGTCTGCAAGGCAGAGTCACTCATCACTTTTGGGTTTGTGCTCAAATGATACTATACTGGTAACTTCTGTCCTGACCATTGTATGTAGAATAATATTCCCACTATAACTTGGTGCAGTCCTTAGTCTCCTTAAATTTTTAATGTTATTACCATGCTATCTCCTTATTTCACTACATACTTACTTGTTTATTTGTTTATTGCTGTCTTTTACAGCTAGATACAATCTTCCTAAGGAAAAAAATTTGTTTTGTTCACTACTGTGACCCATGTCTAGATAAGTGGTGGGCAGGTGGTTTAATAAATATCCATGGAATAAATGAATGTGGTCCCCAGACCAGCAGCATCAGCATCACCAGAGAACTATGGAAAGTTAGAATGCAGATTCTCAGCACTGCCCCAGACCCACTGAATCAGAAACTCTGAGGTGAAGCCCAGTAATCTGCATTTAACAAGCCCTCCAGGCGATTCTGCTGCAAGTAAAGTTTGAGAACTATTGCTCTTGCTAATACCTTACACTCCTCATATACAGATAATGATGTTTGGAGAGAGAAAATTACTCCCTGGGGTGACACACCTGGAGTATAGCTACAAGTGTGTCTGACTCCAAGCCTGCCCACTTAACCACAATATTGTGATGGCTGCATTTGAGAATATTTCCCTTTCAGAGAAATTTTCATATTTCACTCATTGGAGGCAGGCTATCTGCACTATTTCCTACCCCGGCGGCACAGAATGCTCTTCCAAACAGTTGCCAGAATGAGGCGAAGACTAAGACCCGGTCAGAAGCTACCTCCCTGGAGGCACAGTGATTTCCTGGAACTCCTGATCACCCCAAGATGTGCTCTGCTCTCTAAATCAGCGGCGGAAAGTCCCCACCGCCAGCCCTGCTAGGGCACCTATTCAGGCTGCTCTCATCACCAACCAAGCGCATCTACCGCTGCCGCCTGGAAATTGATTGTTAAGAGAAACAAATAAACTGAGCTCTGTGGACTTGAAAGGCCTTGGTAATAAAACAGACTCACGGCCTCTACTGTCTCCTCCTGTCCCAGCTGTCAGCCTGAAATGCTAACTACTGATCCAGGGAGAACTCGTTGCTGGGATTACCTGTGAAACTACTATTGGCAAGCATGAAGGCATCTCCCCTCTGCAGTCTGCAGCCTCCCAGCTGCCAATGGTGAGCCTGGCACATCCTTCTAGGTGCTTTCCCATCACGTAGTCCTTCTTGGCTTCCACTGTCTCCCCTTCCCTGCCACACTCTCCACTTTTACCTTCAGTAGTAGGCTATGCTCCCCGTGAATTTTAGAAAGAAGGGGTGGCCTAATTGGCATTGCCTCTCCCTAGAGATTCAATAACCTGAAGGACAGATAAAGTTCATGCTCTTCCCTGTTGCTCTCACACAAACCACCTGCTTCATTTCCTCCTTAAAATTCGGTCTCACTTGGAAGGTTTTCTGTCACATCAGGCAATCTTCTAAGATTTAAAAATGGCCACAGGAAATTGGCTGCACAGACCCAGAAACCTAATCCCTTTATTTATCTAAATGCTAATGACCACAGCATGGCAGACCAGGAGAGGGGAAGGCAGGTGAGGGGGCTGCTGTCTCGACCACCTTCAGGCCTTCACTAGAAGTGAAAAAGATGCCTGCTCTTCGGTATTGAGCAACATGGCTGCCAACTCAGCATCTGTTTCTGGAAGTGTAGCCACAAGGAAAACCTGTGACAAGGACCAGGAAAGGCTCAACACAGGTAAATATCCAATAGGGTTCCTGGAGGCACATAGAAAATATCCACTGGTCTGGGAACGTGCATCCTTTAACCACTGGTCCTCAACCAAAGCAGTCCCATGACTGCCTTTTGCCATGGGATAGCTTCTAGAAAATCGGCCACATAAGAAATGAAATGAATGAAATGAAGTAGAATAAAATAAAATAAAATTAGGTAACATAAAATAGAGTGCCAAGCACTTTAAATATGTTCATTTCTTATGTGATGACCTCCAATTTCCTGAGGGGCTAAGAAATGTATGTGAAAGAGCACTAAGCTTTGACACTGGCAGATTTACCTTTGAATGTTACCTCCAAATACTCCTGGCCAATTTATCTTGAGTAAGTCAATTAAAGTTAATGGGCCTCAAATTTCAGCGTACAAAGGAGGTCACTATGAGCAACGGTTCTCATCCTGGCTGCACATTGGAATCCCCAGGAAGCCCAGAAGATACTGAGGTCTGATGCGGAATGTAGCTGGACACTGGAATTGCTTGAAAACTTTTCCAGGTGATTCTCATACGCAGTGGAATTTAAGTACCCCTGATTAAAAGACACAAATGAGATTATGGATGTAAAACCCTGATAGCTGCTTAATAAATGGCTCCAAACTTTTTTTACTGCTTGTCATCTCTTCCATCAGAAAAAGAGACCAGAAAGAGAGAGAGAGCAGAAACACTCCAATTGTCTAATCGTCTGATGAGCAGTTTATTCACATCTAGGCAAAAACATTGATGTGGAAACTGCTGGCCAAATGGAGTTTGAGGATTATCTGTAGATTTATGATTTTTGTAGGTCATCCATCATATCCCATGACAGACAAGTGGCGGTGACTATCTTTAGCAACAGAACATGTTATTGACCTTCAAGATGATGTCAGTGAGATAACCATGAAGGATGATACACATGTAAGAAATTATTATTAGACCTAGTAGGGAATTGGGGATATGTATTTTCCTCTTGTGAGAATGCTACAGATTCATGCCTCTAAAATTAGACGATGAATTAGCTTAAGATATAAGAAGTTTAAATCCAGTCATGATAACTACTTACTTAAACCATCTCCCAGTTGTTATCATCCAATTACAATATTCTTCAGGTTGTGATAACTGCTCCCTAATTATAGAATCCTAATAGAGTTTAAAATACTACTTCTTCTCTGACAGCTGACACATGAAATTTTTCATTTTCTGTTCCAGCCTACACCAGTTCTCAATTCCTGGCTTCTCAATTCTCCGTAAAATTTTATATTCATTTTGAAAAACAAAAGCGACCAAAAAAATGTAACCTGAATATCAAGCCGTTGTGGTAACCTGAGGTCTTCCTTACCTCATGGCTTTCAAAGAGAGAGAGAGAGATTGGTTACAGGAATGATAAATGAACTTAGTATTCAAGATCCAGCTATGAATAGGCTAAGCATAAGAAAGCATTAGCCATACATTAATATGAAAATGCAACGCATCATTTAAACTTCACTTCAGTAAATGTTCAACGCATTTGTGATTTTTAATCAGAAGAACTAATTTATGTTTGGTAATCGTAAGTAGATATGCATTTTAATCCTCTATAACAAAATATCTGTGTGGAGGATGCCCAGGTTTGGTACACTTCACAGACCACACCCCAGGGCTGTGTTGTGTGTGTGTCTCTGTGGTGATGGGCAGGCAAAGAAGGACACAAAGGGAATGCAAGCGGGAGATGAATGCTGAAGACTGATGGGCAAAAAGCTAAGGGCCTCATGGTGGCTCCATGAATCAGGATAATGCAAAACATGTCCATCTGAGAGCAAACCAAGAGAGAAAGCAGAGGAGGGAACCAGGCAGTCAACGAGAATGCTGCCAGGTCCGAGGAGGCATAAAGGAGTTGAAACTGAGGAGCATGTGGAGAAATATTAAAAGAATACTAACAGTAAGGGTAAGCACACACAAGAACCTGAAATAAATTCTACCTAGTGCCTGCAGAACTGAGGAATGAATCGCATCTTTCAGTCCCACTCATTCCATACATAAGTGTCTCTGAGGACAACCTCTAATGGTTTCGATGGACACATTGGTATATTCCTCCCTTTTTTGGCGATCATAGCTGAGGAAGGATTGGGAATAGAACATGATGGGATTTCAGTGGTTAGGGATTAATGAACGTAAAACCAGGACTAATTAGGAGAGGGTCCAGAAAGATAGGCCCAGCCCCAAAACAGGTCCACAAGGGTCAGATGGATTGTCATAAAAATAATATTCACAATAATAGGTAATGTGTGGTGACTTTGTGCTTAGTGCTTTAAATGCCTTTTTCATTTAGTACTTCCAATAACTCCACTGGTGAGTTAAAATGCTTTAGGCTGCAAGACATGGAACTGTTTACTCGAACTCATTTAACTGGGGAGTAATTCTATTCTCTTTATAAGAAGAAATCCAGATGTAGGGCAGACCTGAGGATTGGGTTGATTCGGTGCTTTATGCATGTTGTCAAAGACCGAGGTTTCTATCTGTCACTCCATAGTTCCATCCTCAGTGTTGGCTGTATCCTCAGAATGTAGCAAGACGGCTTCAGCAACTCCAGGCTGTCACATCCAATATTCAGAAGGAAAAGTGACTCTTCTCATGGCTCCCTCTTAAGGGTCAGAAACTGGCCACCAGTTGACTTCCCCTCACTTCTCAGTGACTGTAACTGGGACATGTGCTCATTCATGAACTAAATAGTGCAGGGCTTGCAGTCCCTGAGGTGCGCGGCTCTTTCCTATGGAGGAAAGATGGAGCCCTGAACAAAACTGGAGTTCAGTTAGAAAGAAACAACCAAACCATGCCCACTACATAGAAACTGCTTTTATCTTCTAAAAGAGAAAATGAGGGACCGGCCTGGTGGCTCAGCAGTTAAGCGCACACGTTCAGCTTCGGTGTCCCAGGCTTTGCCAGTTCGGATCCCGGGTGTGGACACGGCATCGCTTGGCAAGCCATGCTGTGGCAGGCATCCCACATATAAAGTAGAGGAAGATGGGCACGGATGTTAGCTCAGGGCCAGTCTTCCTCAGCAAGAAGAGGAGGATTGACAGCAGAAGTTAGCTCAGGGCTAATCTTCCTCAAAAAAAAAAAAAAAAGAAAATGAGGCCCAGGGAAAATTGAATAACCTTCCCAAGGTCACACAGCTATCAAGGAGAAGAACCAGGATGTATTCCCAGGAAGTCTGACTTCAAAGCCTGCACTTCAGACCCTTCGCCATACTGCTATGTTGATGAGAGAGAAAAGGAGAGTTGAAAACAAAGGAAACTACCCAGGGGCATCTGGCAGTGGTCTTGGGAAGCTGACACTCAATGCCCTACAGTTTTGCAGCATTTGGTCCTTTGTCATCAAGGACTCTGGCCAGTAGCTATACCAAAGGGAGCAAAATCCAATCTCCTCAAATAACTGGGCAAAAAGGGAGGGAGAGTATCAGGATTCTAGGACACACACACAGGCTAAGACACTGCAGCAAGGCAGGGGAAGCTCCGAGGGAGAGAAGACCCAGGCGCCCAAGGCCTCATGACTAACTCCAGGCCCTAGCAGACTGAAGGTGGCCTGAGGCTGAGGTGAGACCTAGCTCAGGCAAGGAGTGGGACCAAGCCAGCTGGCCCATGAACCTGAGAAGACAGAAGCTGGCTGGAGAGGTCAGGGGCCAACTCTGGTTTTGCAGCCCTAATCAACGTTAAAACTGTCAACATAGGAGGCCAGCCTGGTGGCATAGCGTTTAAGTTCACGTGCTCAGCTTCAGCGGCCTCGGTTCGCAAGTTTGGATCCTGGGTATGGACCCATGCCACTTGTCAGCCATGCTGTGACAGTGACCCACATACAAAATAGAGGAAGATTGGCACAGATGTTAGCTCAGGGCGAATCTTCCTCACCAAAAAAAAGTAATAATAATAATAATAATGGTAATGAGGTCACTGAAGGATATTTTTTCCTAGTAGAGAGGCTAACAGTTACTCAAACTCTATCCAATATCTAAATTAAAGACACAAAGTTTTCCTTTAAAGACATATTTGAGACTAAATAACTGGAATCATCCTTGAAAAATTCACAGACAAAATATTCTACCCATGGCCCCTATTGGTTTCTGAATACGGTCTTTTTCTTACCCTGCTCTCAGTCATGAGCGCCCTCCTCGAACTCTCTGTGCCCAGGTAGGAGATGCCTCAACGATCCACCTTAATGCAACCTCTGAAAAAACAAGGTCTGAGAACCAGGGTTGCTTTTCCAAGAATATCATTTCTATAGAAACATCTACATAGTTCTCCTCTTGGGTGAAATCGTTTATATTCAAATCACAACAAAGCAATGTATGAAATGGAAAGTTGAGCGGGAGTCTGGCTAATTTAGGTAACAAGACCCCAATTTCTCTTTAATTACCTGGACAGTTTGCAAACACCGGGGATGGGTGGGAGGTGATCTAAATTCTCTGTGTAGCAGGATAAAAAGTTTTAAATTCACCTATGCATCATTCTTCTGCAGTTTCTTTCACTGGTAACCCGCTCCACCGTTCACACAGCAACAAGGACTTTCTGTTCTATATGCTGCCCTCAGGGTAGAGTTGTTACAGCAAAAAGGCAGAGAAAAAGAAAGAGTGGCTGCACAGCCTTGAATTTCAAAATACACTTCTGAGGCCCTTGGCAAAGACAGTTTCTTTTAAAAGGAAAGGCTTTCTTTGCAAGAACTTGCATCTTTTGAGCAGCACAAGAAACAATGTTTTATGATCAATAATAGATTTGAGAAGGAAGAGCTGGCTACCCCCATCCCATTCTAGAGCACTGGGAAAGAATGCACCAGGAAGAGATTGAGGAATAGGGCAGAGGGAGCAAAGAGAGCTGTGTGGAGAGGTTGGAAGGGACCACGTAACCAGTAGCAGAGTTAGTGTCAGAAGATTCTCAGACTCTGCCTAAGTCAGGAGGTCAGTTGGCAGCACCAGGGAGCTCTCAAGAGCTGACTCAGTGTCTAGAGAGCCTCTGGTTGCCAGGGGAGGGTGTACCATACTCTTGCCTCTACCATGTACCAGCTGTCCTTCTCAGGTCATCAATAAACAACACTGACCCACAGCAGCCAGTAATGAGCTTGTGGCTTCTCCGGCAAGAGTGACAACATTTGACCCCACCCCAAACTTGCTCAATCTATCTGAATTGCTCCACGAGTCAGCTGATCCTTGTCAATGGCTCAGGGAAATCAGGAGCCCTATAAGCTCAAGGATAGGGGCCTGATTGCCCAGAAAGTTGCCGATAAGGAGGACAGGAAAGGCTGTTCTGGGTTGGATGAACAGACTTGTCTGAGATCCCCTCTTATGCTCCTCCAATGGTGAAAGATCTTACCTTCTTCTTTCAATATAGTTGGCTTATAGCAATGGCCTATCTGGGTCAGGTCCACCGTACCAGTTATAAACCTGAACTATATCAACAATCCCTCAACAATATCAGAATAATTTCCTTCAGCTACTGCAAATGCTCTCAGGATTTTACCTGAAAGACTAAAAGTCCTTCTGTTCCAACATAAGTAGCAACATCGGCACTGAACTTTCCATTTGAATTCCTTCTGGAACACAGTACACCACAGCCTTGAAAAATCCTTGTGAACTCCCAACACTTTGCCTGCCAGTGAGACAATAACTTAACCTCACACTCCTCGTTTCCACCACTGTAAGATAAAGAGGGTGGGCCAGATGATCTTTACAAGCACTGATTTTATGATTTCCAGAGGCCTTGGCTGGACTCCAACAGAAATCTTTCACTTTGATTTATTCCTCTCTCCAAGACTAAAAGCTGTATAGCTAATTGGCAATCACCAAAAAAAAGAAAAAAGAAAAAAGAAAAAACTGAGAAATGCAGAGGAAAAGAAAAATACATTCATTCAAACTACCTATTCCTCTATCTGTCACTATTAAAGACACAGCCAATAGCTGGAGTTCTGCTGACACTGTGTCCCCCTCTTGCCTTGGAGACCCTGCCATCCCCTACCTAATTGATGGGCCCTGTGAGAAACAGAGAAAACAGGAATTTAAACTAGAGGGGAACATTCTTTTCCAAGTTGTCACTGCAGGGTTAACAGATGAGTTCTCTTCTCGAATGTAGGCTATGCCCCTACTGTGGGATGAGTTCTTACCTTGGAATTTTATTGGTTTGGGGCCCATCTATGATTCCCTAGTGACTGGTAAATGATGTGACGTCCCTGGGGTTTCTAAAACCAAAGGTCATAAACAGGGTATCATAGGCCAGATTAGGCCCGTGGACATGCTTTATATGCTAAATGGCCTACCTAGTGCCTTAATATTTTTTAATTAATTGTCAACCTTTGTGAAGGACAGTAGGACCTGGCAACTCCACTGGGGCTCTGTAGCAGCTGCCCCCTTTCAGGACATGTGGTCTCCATTCTCCTCAGTCCCCACCCTGCTCACTTCACCAGCCATATTCTCTGCCTGCTCCTGCAGGCATTTGAGTTTGTAAACCCGGTTGTGAAATCATACGTATAAAACAAAGCCTGTGTCCTCCAGAGTCCTAGAGAGTTCTAGACACTCACAAAATAATATTGATCAGATTCCTGGGAAGTTCTTCAGCTTGTACATGGTTGAGAAAAACCTTCATTTAGTCAGGACTTGAAGCTCTTTGCACAAGAACATTTACCAGTTTATGCTGAGATTCCTCAGAATATTTGTTTGGTAAAAACAAGCGCAATGGTGAGCAAAGCAAGGCTTCCAAAGTAAGACTTTCCTGGGAAGATTTTCCAGCATCTCTCAATCTCCTGTGATTTTTCTCACCTCCACGCCCTCGTAACTCCACCCTCCAACACGCTTTACACAGCCACAGATTACAGCCCGGACTACATCGTATTCTAATGATTTGCTTAAAAATCATTCAGCTTTGCTAATCTGGGGCCTTCCACAAAGGAAGAAAACGCTGCATCCTAAATATTTAACGTAGTGCTTATCACAGAGTAAGTGCTCAGGAATTGGGTCCTCAAACTGGCCAGGGGCTTCTTAGGCAGTTGGCACACCCAACACCAAACCCTGAGGGGTGTCCAAGGACAGAGCCCTGATCCACACGGTGGCATGTCCATGTGTGTGCGTGTGCATGTGTGCACAGTCACAACTGCCTGTGATCCTTGTCTCTGAGGTGGTAAATTGTTAAGAATGAAAATGAGCACAGTCAGGCTATATGCTGATGCTTCCAGAGTAGCTCCCCTTCCAGGTGGCACCTTCCAAAGTTAGAATGTCAGTGGCAGCCCCAATTCAACCCCAACCTTCCCAAGTACAACTCAATCCTATTGCTCTCAGGCTTACCAACCTTTGCGAGCAACGTATCGCCTATAAAATAAGGTTCAAATCACTTGGCAGACATTCAAGGGCCTTTACTATCTCACTCCTACTTACCTCTCTGATCTCTCCTCTTCTCTACTCTCCGCCCTTAGGAGTCCTCAATATGCTAACACCCAAAAGGGCTCTGTTAGGTTCCCCAGAAGAACTATGTTTCCACACTGCCATGTCTTTACCCCTGCTGTTTCTTCTTCCAGGAATGCCCTCGCCCCCCTCACCATTTAGTCCCAGCAAAATGTGTAGCTAAGGCCAGCCCCTCTGGCACCATGGCTGGACCATGGCAACAATGCTGGAATAGGTGGGCATTTGAGTGCAAAAAACTGTATGCTGGGAACTCAAGCATGGGCCTCCAATGTAGCTTAAGCAGTGAAATGAAGGAGTAAACAAGGCCATCATGACAGCAGTGGCCAGGGAGGCAGTAACAGGAACAATGACAGCCAAATGACAGGCCTGCTCAGACCTGACCAGACTCTCCAATTTTCTCTGCCTGCTGTTTGAAATCAATACTGATCACTTTGGACATGAGTAACCCCTCAAAGTTCCAGGAAAATCAGTAAGTGGGGTGGGAAGAGATTACATAAGGATGTACTGCTTCCTACTACTATGGGTAAGTAAAAGCCTAAATATGCAAAATCAACTACACATAACCAGATTTGTAGCCCGACCTGATGAAGCAGGTAGCACCTCTGACGTTAATGTTTTCTCAGTGTGGAACATACCTCCTCCTTGCCTCTTCCTGGGAGGACTGAGTTGGGAATCAGCAAATACTCAAGCCAGACTGCAGATGCCCTATCGTGGTGCAGACTGGGAAATTCCATTAAATAGTGAAGCTTGTATTTTAGAGCACTTGTTGTATGCTAAGCAGTTTGCTAAGAACATTACAAACATTGTCTCATTTAAAACTCACTAACCGGCATAAATTACACCTGTTCTTAAAGAGGGTGGAGAGATGCTTGTGTGTCTGTAACCTGAGGAACCCTGTTTTGGTTGGGCAAAGCTGCAAGCAGTGGTGACACTTGATACAGCTCAATGCCAATGACTGTTGTGCTCACTTCGGCAGCACATACACTAAAATTGGAACGATACAGAGAAGATTCACATGGCCTCTGGGCAAGGATGACACACAAATGACCATTCTCTCTTTTTTTGGCCTGTCCAAGCCTTTTCCAGAGAGAGAGAAGAAAAGGTCTTAATCTCACAGTCATTTTGGTGCTGCCCATTAGATAGCTGAAATCAAAGGCTCCAGGGGAGACCACTGGGTCTGGGCTGGGTGCAGTACGCTAGTTAAAGGCATGTGTCCAAAGGAGAACATGGAGATCACAAGACCCTCCCAAGAGTAAAGAGTGCCCATTCAGGATGTTCCTCCTGTGATATGGGGCCTGTTTACCCTTAAACACATCACCGTAAATCTCTGTCTCTGCTCAGATTTGCCCGGAAACTTTGCAATCTATAAAATGAAGGAAGAGGAGCAGAAAGGAAGGGAGTTTCTGTTATTGCATGTACCATGTGCCAGGCGCAGTGGGAGGCATCGCCATGTGGGTTATCTTGTTTGATCATAACTCTAACAGGTATAGAGGGTTATGCCCACTTTATGGATGAGTAAACTGTAATTCTAAGAGAGCCTCTGCCCTCCCTCTGCTTTAGGACTTTCAGGAGCTTGGGTCAAGGAGTGGTGGTAGCTCTGTCTGTTTTTCTCTCTCTCCTCTCAAGACTAGCTGGCCAAGAAGAGAGGGAATTAGGGAAAGGGTAGTCGTATGTGGTCCTGTTGTGGTCCGGCTTCAGGATGAGATGATTCCTTCTCACATAAATCATCATGAACTACAAGAATGTGATACAACAAAAGTTATCATGCACTATTTTAGGCCCTTGAATACGTCCATAAACAGAACTGACATAAATCCCTGACCTGGTGGAGCTTTCATTCTAGCAAGCTCTGTATCTTGGGACATCTCTATGGATTCATAGACACTCCCACTTCTGAGGCCATCACTTCAGGTGGGCAATACATCTCCTCCTGCTACCTGCCTCCAGGCCACATTGGCATCTGAAGGGATGTTTCCAGTCTCTTGGACTGTGGATGCTCAGGAGGAAGAGCTTGGGAAGGGCCATTTTCAAACTGAGCCCCAGCCGGCTCCCTCCTGTGGGTCCACTTACCCCAGATGCCCACAGCCTGCTTTTGGCAGTCTTGTGCTTTGTGCTTCCTCCAAGAAAGTAGCTCCAGCCATTTCTCTTCACTTCTTGTCTTTACCAGGTGGGTTTTACATGCCAGGCCTTATGTGGTACAAACTCCAAGGGATACACACCAAGCTCTTGGAAAGGGCCCCCTGAAGCCTTTACCTTTGGCTTGAGGTGAAGGGAAAGCACTGTCCTCCTAATCCTCATGGGAGCAGAGAGAAGAGAATGCCACAGCACTCCACTTTCTCCAAAGAAATTCTTCTCTCTGGGCCTTTTCAACTTCCACTTGTTCCTAGACTATGTATGTTTGCTGAGCGGTACTGACCCCATGTAGCTGTTGAACACTGACAACGTGCCTAGTGCAAGCTGAAATGCGCTTGCTATAAATGTAAAATACACACCAGATTAGAAGGCTTAGTTCGCCAAGTGACAAAGACATCAGTAAAATAGCTCCTTAATAATTTTTATATTGACTACATGTTGAAATGATCATATTTTGGATATATTGGATCAAATAAAGTAGATCATTAAAATTAATTTTTTAACCTATTTAATATGGCTACTATAAAAGTTAAAACTACAGATATGGCTCACGTTATATTTTATTAGGTAGCATTCTTATGGGTGAACGATCTGGCGTCACTGGAAGAAACAGTTTCATAGTCAGCCTGTCTTGTATGCATGGCCTTGCACCTCAATGAGAATGTGCAGCATATGACATCTATTCTATTGTTCTTTAGAGGTTCAGTCCTAAAAGAATGTGGAGTTGCAACATCATTTTACATATGCATTTCTCTGGAAAGAAATGCAACAGTTTTCATCAGGTTCTTTAGGGGTCTGTCATGCTGTCTCTCAAAAAAAGAAGTTAAGAATTTCTATTTAGTATATTCCTAATGTATTCCAGGAACTAATGCACCAGTGAGCGTTAAAACCAAGGAAATAAGAGAAACACAGCAGGTCTTTGGTCTGCGCGCCCAGTAATATTCTCAAAAGCTTTGAGAAATGCAACTCAGCTGTAGCCTGCCATCCATATATGACATTCTAGGACTTGAACTCTATTTTTCCTTTTAGTCAGTGTATTTCAGCATTTTGTTGTCTTCAGATACTGTTTCATTTCTTTTTTTATTATTCTATGTTGTGTTTTTTTCCACTAAAATGCCAATATAACTACATAACCTCAAAAGAGAGACAGAGACAAAGATGTGGAAAAAAGGAAAAGAAAAAAATAGTAGCATTATTCACGGCCTTTGGAATTGGAAAATCTGGGTTCCTTTTTGAGATCTTCCTCTTGGTTTCTGTGTAACCTTGAGTAAGACATTTGACTTCTCTGAGCCTTTTTTCTCATCTGTGAAATGTGGCTAATCACGCTACATCAAAGAATGTTTTTCAGAATTAGGAGAAATAATTCATTGGAAGAACTTTAAGGATATTTCTTTCCTCACTTTGTTCCAATTAACTAAACACCAACACTGGTGATATTCCGTATATTTTCTTCCAAATAATTTTTCAATAAATAAAAATTCAATAGTAATGAACAGAGTATAAATATGACCTTTTAGCGTGCTTTTTAAATTTCTAATTTGAAATAATTTTAGACTTAGAAAAAAAGGGCAAAAATAGTAGAGTTCCTGCATACCACGCATCTAGCTTCCCATCTTGTCAACATCTTACATAACCAAAGTACAATTATAAAAAAGTAGAAATTAACATTTATATAATACTTCTAACTAAACTACAGATCTCATTTGGATTTGACTAGGCTTTTAATTTATGTCCTTTTTGTTTCAGGATTCGATGCAGGATCCCACGTTGCAATTCGTTGTCGTGTAGTTTTCTTCCATCAGTAATAGTTCTTCAGTCTGTCCTTATCTTTCATGGCCTTGTCACTTTTGAAGAAAATCAGTCAATTGTTTGCTAGAGTTGAATTTTGGAATTCAAAAATCCTTCAATTTGGGTTTGTCTGGTGCTTTCACACGATTAGATTGAAGTTAGGCATTTTGGGCAAGAATGTCACAGAAGTAATGAGTCCTTCTCATTGCATCATATCAAGGAGTACAGGATGTCAATATATCTTATTACCAGTAACATCAACCTTGATAAAGTTACTACTTTTTACTTTGCAATTGATAAATGTCTTGGGGCAGATACTTTGAGATTATGCAAATATTTCATTTTTCCTTAAGCTTCTTTCATTAATTTGAGCACCCATTGGTGGATTTTGCCTTCCCTGCAACAATTATTACTAAGATGTTTTAATAATGATTTTCTATTCCCTTCATTCTTTCTACATGTAGTCATCGGAATTATTCTGTAAAGCAAAACTCCCCCTTCTCTCATATTTATTCATTCAACTATTATTAGATCACTATGGACTCATGGATCTTCAGTTTATTATCTGTTCCTGTTAATTATTTTGTTGCCTGAATTATTCCAGCTTTGGCCATTGGGAGTTTTTTTAATTTGACTCTGTGCCCTTTTGACATGTCCTCATCCTTTTTTGCACGCTTTCTTACTTTGGGGCACTGCCACGTACTCTAGGCTCATGTTGTGTCTCTGCCCCTCTCCCAGGGGTCACAGTGTTTTATTTTGGTTTGTTTTCTGTTCCCTTCCCCCAGCTGCAATGGGTTTTCACCAGCACCCAGGGCAATGATTTCTGTCCCTCTCCCTCCAGATTAAGGTTTTTATTCCAGAGAGGAAAGAGAGAGGGAGCAGGGTCTAGAAGTTTCATGCCTCTCCTGTAGTAACTCCTTCTCGTCTCCTCTAGGCCTGCACCAGACGGAGGTTTTCTCAGGAACACTCCCGGTCTTCTCCGATAGGTTTAGAGAAAAGCCTGCAAGAGGATGCAAAAGCTCCCTACGTCTGCAGCCCCCAGAGCTTCATACTATCCCACCATACTTGGCCACCACCAACTGGTCAACTATTCCAGCTGAATTCTTCTTGCTGGTGTCTGCTGGCATCTGCCTCAGAAGCACCTTGTAGATGTCTGTCTCTCCCCAGATTTTAGGTTCGTTGGTTGCCCTGTGTCTTTAGCACTCTGATGAGTTCAAGAAAAGACAGGGTCTTGTATTCTGTGTGCCTGTATTCTTGTTGTAAGGGTAGGGGTGATGCTCTTCCCGACACTGATGCAGTAGAACCTCAGAGACCCAGCATGACTAGGAGCTTGCACCAGCTCTTCTCGGCAAGGTTCCTTCCTCCCTGGGTCAGAGTCCCATCCTCATTAGCTCAACCATCCTGCTTAGTAATCATCACACAAACATGCTCAACTCCCCAAGTGCTATCGGCTGAACTTTTATAATTACAAATTTGGCTAACCTTTGGACCTCTCTGTAATTCTTCAATAGCTGCTTCTTGCTGTGCTGGTTGAAGTCCAGGGAATCAGCATAACATTACCAGCTCTCAGAGAAGGTGCTGGTGCAGATACGGGTTGGGAAAAAACCGCTGATGCATCTTAGCCATTCCAGGATAGAGCAAGGGGCTGAGATGGGGAAGTCAATCTAAAAATACTAGCATTCAATAAATATTAGGTGCCTGCTATGTGGCAGATGCATACTAGGCAAGGGGATCATGTGGACTGGAATGACATCAGTCTTGCCTCCACTAGTCCAACACGTAAACAAATAATTTCAATAAATTATAATAAATGCTGTACCAGAGATATGTGTACAAATGTTACAGGAAAATAAATAGGAAGCAATTATTTTTCCTGGGGAATTCTCAGAAAGCCAGAGAGAAGGGAAAGCAGACCCTGAGATGAGGATATGAGGATAAGTAATTTATTTTGGAGGTGATCCTAAGAAACACAAGTGCAGAAGTGGGAAGAGAGACAGGGAAAGGAAAGCAATTAGGGGAATGTTATCAAAATCAATCCTGTGGGAGAACCTGGGAGCTTGTGTGCAACACATACCTCGGAGTTATGCAGCTCGGAAAGCAACTCTGCTGTTTATTGCCGAGGGCTGCTGAGTCCGGGGAGAGGAGCATTAAGTTAGTTCCCCTGTGCTTGCAGCCAGCCTTCCACATAGGCAGAATGGACCCCGTGGCCAGAGAGAGCTCCCAGGCAGAGTCACAGTGACTGGCAGTTGGAAGTCAGGTTGGCACGCACAGAAAAAGATGCTGAGGGGACATGGATGGGCTGTTGACAGCATCAGCTACAAGATATAGCATTTGAATGGAACCATGAAGGATGAGTAGCACCAAAGAGAGAGGCTAAGCACGTATCACATGGGGAAGAGGGAATGGCAGGAGCAGAGGATGGGAGACAACCATGTTACATACAATGTGTTCAAGAAAACAGTGAAGAGGGGATAGAATGAATGGAAATGAAGTAGGAAAAGCCAGCTTGTGGAGGACTTGATACTCACTCCGTAGGCAATAAGAACCATCAGAAAAGAGTAGATGGAGGAGAAATGGAGAGCTGAGGAAGAGGGGGCACAGTCAAGGATATGATGTGATGTGTTTTCTCTCTCTCTCGTCTGCCCGTGTCCACTTCTACATACATTTTCTTACATCGTAACATTGCGTCTTACTCCATACCAGGGCTTCGATTTCGCAGGAAAATAAGGCAAGGCCTTGCCCTTGAGGAGCTGACATTACTGAGGTTTTCTCTCCCGCCATCTTGAAAGAAGAGATTGTCTCATTCCTTTCTTCACTCCCAGAGAGCCTGCAGCAAGCCTGGCTCAGAGTAGACCCTCAATACACATTTGTGAGAGAATGAATTAAAGTAGGTCATCACTCTCAGCAGTCAAAGGAGAAAAGACAGATCATCAAGACCCAAATTTCAGTCCTAGCTCTGGCATGCACTAGTTACAAAGAAATGGTGAGGGATAACAGCAATTAATAATAATAATAATAACTAACATTAATTAAGTGTTTTATCATGTGCAAGGAACTGTTTTGAGCATTTTGCAAATGTTGGAAGAACTAAAACTCGAAACCTGCTATGAGTAAGGTATTGTTGTTATTTTTATCTTACAGCCTTGGAAAATGAGGCATAGACAGGTGAAGTGACTTGCCTAGGTGACAAAGCTAAGATTCAAACCCAAGTAGACTGGATTCAGCACCCACACTCTTGATGACCGTTTGTACTGTCTTTCTAACACATGAGACGATGCATGGGATTATGCTTTTACCGTGAGGCAAATTATAAAACAAACCCACTGCTTACGCAGGCCCCCATATTTCCCATGATCCCCCCCTCCCACTCAGACGTCCTCTCATCATGGCAGCCCAGATCCTGGTCCTAGACCTTGACAAATCTGTCAAAACTGATCGACCTTATTTGCCATTCCCGGAGGATGCTATTTTCTAAATAAGGATGGCTAATCTCATAAACCACCTGTGCTTTCCCTCTGCAAGCTAATACTCCTGTTCAGACATTCATCATTGATCTTTCTATCTACAAGGAACCTTAGAAGCCACATAGAATAAAACTTTCATTTTACAAATGGGGAAAGTAAAGCTTAGAAAAATTGAGTGATTTACGAAAGGTCACACAATAAGTAAACAGTTACTGGAACCCATTTTTTTTTCCTGATTCACTTTTCTCAGTTCAGGATGCTCTTCCCCACTTTCTTATCTAACCAGATCCTACTTCTCTTTGAAGTCCAGCTCAAATCCTACTGCCTCTTTGAGGTCTTCTCTGGGATCTCATCAGAGCTAAGTTCCCTTTCTTTGGGTTCCCACATTATGTCACTCTCACAGTATGGCAGCTGGTAAGCACTTGTGTTAATGACAGCTGTTGAATGCTGCTCTACTGCTGGTGCTGGGAGCACTTGGAGTGGCTTGGTGATGCTAATAAGGTGGTCAGGGGAAGCCTCAGCCATAATGTGATGCTTAAAAGAAGTGAGGCAGTGGACTGAGACCCTGAGAGAGAGAAGCATTCCAGGCAGGAGAGCTCCAAGTACTTCAAATGTAAGTGGGACCTGGCATGTTCAAGGCATAACAAAAAGCTAATGTGGTTGAAGTTAGCCTATAAGAGAGGGAGAGGAGATTAGGAGGGAGAGGAGGAGTTCTGATCATGTAGTGCCTTGTAAAGATTTTGGCCTTTACTCTGAAAGAAATGGAAAGCTTTGGGGGATTTGGAGCAGACAAGTGACATGACCCAACTTACATTTTATAAAGATCACTGTGATGGCTATATAGACACTCTGGTGGATTGTAACAGTGGGAGGCAACTTGAAAGCAGAAGACCAGTGGGAAGCTATTGCAATAATTCAAGTGGAAATGGCAATGGGTTAAGCCAGGATGGTAGAGGTAGACATGACAATACGGCATCAGATTCTAGATATAGGTTGAAAGTACAGCCAGCAAGATTTGTTGAATGGGGTCAGAGGAGGGATGTGAGAGAAGGAGAAGAATATAAGATGACTAAAAATTTTTCAGTTTGGGAAACTGAAAGAATGGAGTTGATGTTGACTGAGACGGGAAAGACTTTGAGAGGAAAAGTTTGAGAGGAAGAAAAATAGATAACAGTATGGGACATGGACTATATGAGACGCACAGTAGATATTGGCACGGAGCTAGTGAGTCATATACATGAGCTCTGAGCTCAGAGGAGAGGCCCAGGCTAGATATACCTTTGGGAATCATCAGTATTTAAGCTTATGGATGCTATTTAAAGCAAGATGTGAGTATAGATAGAAAAGAGAAGCCCTTAGAACCCCGGGTTACTCCAATATTTAGAGGTCAGAAGAACAAGGAAGAGTCAGATACTGAGGTGGAGAAAGAGTGAAGAAGCAGGGAGGAAGAAAATCAGAAGTCCGTGAAATCTCAGAATCCAAGTGCAGAGAGTTTTTCACGCATAAGAGATCCACATGGAGGAGTCACTGGATTTAGCAGCGTGCAGATCACTGGTGTCCTTGACAAGAACAGTTTTGTTAGTGTGATAGAGATGAGGGCCTGAGAGGTGTGGGTTTAAGAAAGAATGGGAGCCGGCGCGCCCAGTGGAGTAGTGGTTAAGTTTGCATGTTCTGCTGCGGCGGTCTGGAGTTCACAGGTTTGGATCCTGGGCTCGGACCTCGGACCACTTGTCAAGCCACACTGTGGTGGTGTCCCTCTATAAAATAGAGAAAGATTGGCACAGACGTTAGCTCAGTGACAATCTTCCTCACAAAAAAAGAAAGAATGGGAGGAGAGAAAGCAGAAGCAGTGACTATAAACCAATTTCTCAAGAAGTTTTGCTGCAAGAGAAATAGAAATGATTTGGTAGCTGGAGGGTGAGTGGAATTAAAAGACATTTTTAATATCTTTTTAAATGGAAGAAATCATAGCTTGTTTATATGATCCAGAAGAAAAGGAAAACTAATGATGGAAAAGAGAGAGAAGACAGTTTCCTGGAGCAATGTCTTTGAATACCTGAAAGGAATGGATCCAGTGGATAGGGAAAGGATCGGCTTTAAGAGCAAGGATAGCTTAGCCCTAGGAGTAGGGGGAAAAGTGGAGAGATGGGCACGGAGGCAAGAGTTTGGGTAAATATGTCAGTGAGGGCAAGTGAAAGCGCTCTTCTGGTTGCTTCTAGTTGCTTAGTGGAAGAGTAAACAAAGTCATCAGTGAGAGCAAAGATGAGGGAGGAGGTGTTGAAAGTTTGAAAGAGTGAAAATAAATGATAATGAGTGAAAATAAGTAATAACAGGAGATTGTGAGAGTGAAGAGCTTAGAACTACATAGTGATACTGCCGGGCAGCACTAAGGGCCCCTCTGAGTTTCATGAGACCAACTAGCATGATGCTATGTTTTTCTCTGACCAGGTTCAGCTCCATTGGTATAAATGTGGTGTAGGGTGACAGTTCGATGTGATCAGGGTAGGAGTTTGCCAGGTAGTAAAGTTGATCATGAGTGCAAGGTAGTAATTACAGTGACGAACCATAGAGCTCATGCTGGAAAGGAAGGAAAACAAGGCTGTTAGGGATATAAGGGATAGTGAAAATGTGGCAGGATCAATTGATTGTAGGACCAGTGAGGTCAAAGAAGTGTTGAAAATGGCTTAAAACAGTGTTTTAAATGTTTTAGGGGCTTAAAACAACAGCAATTATTCTCAGTTATTTGGCTACAGTTCAACAGGGGGTTGACTAATCTAGGCTGGGGCTGGCTGCGTCCTCCTCCAGGCTGCAAGCCAAACCAGACTTGCTTCATGTATCTTTCATTCTCCTTGGACCAGAACGCCAGTCGGGGCACGTTTTTCATACGGAAATGGAAAAAGCACAAGAGGCAAGTCCCACCACACAAGTATATGTCAAACTACTGTTTGTGACATGTCCTGTTAACATCCATAGGCCAAAGTCGGTCACATGATAGAGCCAATAGCAATGAGGTGAGGGAGCTGCAGGCAAAGAGCTTGACCTGGTGGTACAGCCCATCCCATCAAATTGAGAGTCTTAGGAAGTTATAGGTTATTTTTGCATAGGCTTAACTTACCCTTAAGAACAGTGTTGAAGAGGAAAACATTCCCACTGAAACTGGGCTGAGTTTGAGATGCCCCAGATATTTTTCATGTCCCTACTCTGTACATAACATAGTGACTCCCCTACCCAGTAAGAAATACTAGACTGACAGCCGTGCCTTTCCTAAGAATAAGATTTGTGAAGGGAGAGAAGGAAAAGCAAGAGCCCTGGGAACCCGAATCCAGAATGTGGCATCATGGTCAGGCAGGAATATGTGCAGAGCAGCAGCATATGGCCACACCGGTCATGTACTGCACACCCCCATGAGGTGCCACTCACATAGATTACTATATGAATGGAGTCTCTGAGATATATATATATATATATATATATATTTTTTTTTTTTTTTTTTTTTGAGGAAGACTGGCCCTGAGCTAACATCCATGCCCATCTTCCTCTACTTTATATGTGGGACGCCTACCACAGCACGGCGTGCCAAGCAGTGCCATGTCTTCACCCGGGATCCAAATCGGCAAACCCTGGGCAGCTGAAGTAGAATGTGCAAACTTAACCGCTGCACCACCCGGCCGGCTCCTGAGTCTCTGATATTGAGGAGGCGTTCATAGTGGCCCTGAATATGAGTGGGAATTAAAGAGGATGCTGGGAGAAGTGATCGTAAATTGCAGCCTATTCCTGTTTCCCATGAGGCCACCTCATGTATAACCTACATAGGGATTCACAATGATAACAATAATAATGTCTGACACTGCTAAGTCAATTGTAGTTTACACAAAGCTTTTCAATCCATTACCGCATTTGCTCTTAATAACAATCCATTTTGGTGATGAAAAAACAGACTTCGGGGTTAGAGAGGCGGAGAAACAAAGCAAATAAAAGGTAGAGCTGGGATATAATCCAGATCTGTCTGTTTCTAAAGCCCAGGCATTTATCAATATGCTCTGGTTCCTTCAACAACATCTCTGTATTTTAATGGAAATTCACCAACAAACTGTGACAGCTCAACGAGCAGGCACATAGACCAAATGCCCTGGGCATGCTCCCATCTCAAGGCCCCACAGCAGTGAGTCTCAGACATGGAGTAGCCTGGACAGCTTTCCTGTTTGCCTGCTCACCCACCAGCTCTCCTGGGGAGTGGACTCGGACAAGCAACTACATCTGTAGAAGTGACTACGGGGTCAACTCAGCGACAGCTGCTATACTGCATCCCAAATTCCTCAGAGCTCAGCGTTTCTGATGGACAGTTTTCTGCAGGAATTCAAGGCGAAGCATTCATGTCCTTTGTAAACAAAGGTCTTTTTATAAAACCAAGAAAGGAAATGATTCCTGCAGTAGTTCCTAATGAAATAGGACTTGCCTCTCTCTGTATTTGGTAAAAAAAAAAGTTCTCTCCAGTTTAAACAAATCTTGACAACTTTCCAGAAGCAACTGCAGCCTGTTGAATAAACAGAGAACATTTGAATTAAGATTTCTTAGCTTTCTTTGCATGTAATAGTTTTTTTTAACTAAAAATGAAAAAAATTTCACTTGATAATGTAATCTTTGGCTTCAGCAGCCCATGTTTCTTTATTCTCTCAACTGGATTCTGGAAAGAAATTGATGGAAGCAAAGGGCAGGACTTCAATTGACCTGAAGGGCACTTCTCAAACTTCAGTGTGCATAGGAATTACCTAGAGATCTTGTTAAAATGCAGATTATGATTGCATAAGTCTGGAACATGACCTGAAATTCTACATTTCTAACAAGCTCACAAATACTATTGCTATTGGTCTATGAACCACACTTTGAGTAACAATGGTCTAAAATTTAGACCCTTAAAAGATTCAGCATGGCGACACTCCAGGATGCGCCCTTGCTCCTGCCTCTTCTCTCGCTCTCTACACTGTCGTTGAAAAAGTCCATGCATATTAGCAGTGTCTACACCACTAATGCACTGACGATTCCAAAATCTTAGACTCTAGTCCAAAACTTGGACTCTCTACATGGATGTCTCTCAATTTGGCATGCCCAAAATTGTATTCCTCATCCTCCCTACCTCCTCCCATATTTGTTCCTCCTCCCTGTTTCTTCTCATATCCAATGACATCACTACACACGCAGACATTCAAGCCAGACACTCATGAGTCAATCCAGAGTCCTCCCTTCCCACTTCTTTCTTCATGACTTACGTATCTGTTTCTTATTAATCAACTTTACTAAAGTGTAATTTACATATACTAAAATGCACCTATACAAAGAGTACAGTTCAATAAATTTTGATAAATTATACATTTATATTACCACCACCACAATCAAAACATAGAAGATGCCCATCAGTCCAAAAAGTTATCTCATGCCCTTTTGCAGTCAATCCAACACCAGCCCAGACCCCTAGCAAACACTGATCTATTTCTTATCACTATAATTATGGCTTTTCTAGAATTTCATGTAAACGTAATCATTCCAGTATGCACGCTTTTCTGTCTGGCTACTTTCACTTAGCATACTGCTTTTGAGTTCATCCACGTTGTTGTGTGTATCAGTAATTCAGTCATTTATATATCTGTATAGCATTATTGTTGTTAGTGCCACTGAGTCAATTCTGACTCCTGGCGACTGTGGGTACAGCAGAGGAACGCTGTCTGGTCTTTGTGTGCCATCCTCTCACCTTCCAGTGCTAGATCAGATGATGCTCTGCTGCTATTCACGCGGTTTCCATGGCTAATTTTTTTGGAAGTGTGGCCAGTTTCTTTTTTCTAGTCTGTCTTAGTCTGGTAGCTCCATTGAAACCTCTTGACCACCATGGGTGACCCTACTGATATTAAAAATACCAGTGGCATAGCTTTCAGCATCACAGCAACAGACAGCCACCACAGTATGACAACCAACAGATGGGTGGTGTGGTTTCCTGACCAGTAAACAAACCCAGGCAGTGGTGGTGAGAGTGCCAAATCTTAACCACGAGCCCACCGGAGCTGGCTAGCTGTGTAGCATATCATTGTATAAATTCTCTAACTCTGCAGATAGCCACTGAAAGGCTGAGAACTACCTACTTCTTTCTATTGCCCCAGAAAAGAAACAAACAATAGAGCTGGTTGTTCCAGGATTAATTGCAGTGCCAGGTTATCCTACACATAGTGAAGAAAGTCAACATTACATACAAAATCAGACATTTTTTTTTAAAGGGATCTTCCACATTAATAGTAGATGTGTGTGTGTATGTGTGTGTGTGCACCTGTGCATAAGCATATGTGAAAACACATGCTTTTAGAGCCATAGGAAGAGAGTAAAAATGAAGAGACAGGGGAAATTTCCCCAGGAAGACAAAACCATGGTGGACACACACACACACACACACACACACACACCCCATCTCTCAGTCCCAGTGCCCAGCAATTCCTAGGGCTGAAAATTTGGAGCTGATGTAGTGTGCCCTGCTGCTAAGCTTCACGAAGTGGTCTGTGTGGTTTTTTAATTTCCCTGTCATCTGAGTATAGCTTTGTAGATAGTAAGCAAGAGAAACTATGGAGAGGGAACCCCTCCATCTCTGCTATTATTACAAGAAGAAATCTCCTTTTTCTAGAAATGGAGAAACTATGGCAATGATTACCAAAATCCTTTAAAAAAGAAATATTAAAAAGCCTATAAGTCAGTAAATTTCAATCCTCAGAATGTTTCCTAATGAAATGTAAAGAATTAAGCAAAGATAAGTGTGTCCACCCCACTGTAGAATGTAATGGGAAACAACCTAAATGTTTAAAATAGGAAACAACTTCATGTCCCTCCATAGGGTCTGGTTATATAAATAATATGATGATAAATAAAATTTGAGCAATGAAATGTTGCTCAAATATTAAAAATGATGGTGCAGATCGGGGGTCAGAATACTTTTTCTACAAAGGCCAATAGTAAATATTTTGGGCTTTGTGGGCCAGGTTGTCTCTGCTGCAACTACTCAACTCTGCCATTGTAGCTCAAAAGTAGCCAGAGACAACATGCAAATAGATAGCCTTGGCTGTGTTCCAATTAACTTTTATTTACAAAAGGAGACAGTGGGCAGGATTTGGCCCTCAGCCATGGTTTGCTGAAACCTGGTATATTTGAAGATTTCCTTGGCATATAAAGGTGCCCACTTATATTGATAAATGAAAAACTCTTGAGTTAGAAAGCATATAATATCTTTAAAGAATAATAACAACAACATTCAAGCCAGAAAAAGCTCTGAATGGCAGGATTATAGGTGTTTCACTTCTTTTTCTTTGTGCATAGTTTTTGTATTCCTTTTTTTCTGGGAGGAGAGAGATATAAAGCAGAAAATGGTGTTTTAACTTAAAAAAAAAAAAAATCACATCCTGGAGAGAAGTTCTCCTAATATATAGCTAACAATGGCACTCTTAAAATCTTCCAGGTTTTGACCATTGCCATTCAACTCAGAAGCTGAAAATACCATATTGTCACCAGACACAGCATTAATGGAACAAGCCCAGTCCAAGCCATTTTTATTTAGGTATGGCTTTTTCAATACATCCTTCCAAATTCAGCCTAAAGTCTCCCCCTAATCTGGGTTCTTCCACAAGTTTGAAGTGGTGTGACATTGGCCAAGTTTTTAAACCTGCAGAGCAGAGCTCTAGGATGCTCTGTAGGGGCTTTGCCTGCAATAAAAGTCCAGGATTCAGTGACTCTACGTAGAGGGACCATTAGCTGTTCAAAGAGATTAGTTTTGGTCCTTGGATGGTTGTTTATCTACAATGGTTATAATATCTAGGACATTGAAACTTTGATTGCCTACTGAAACATTGTTGAACATTGTTGTTTGCTCCTAAAGTCTCCCAAATTGTGATCGCGGGACATGGATAGCTTCCATTCATGACCTCAGGTGAGCTCAAGTTGATGGTAGTTTAGACTGAAATGGTATGCCAGCTGAATAGGAACTATAGTTTAATCTGTTTGCTATTTAAATTGGAAACAGAGCCCATTCCAGAGAGAACAGATAAAAATTAGTTTGTTGAGAGGTTGGGTTTAGAAGCAAAGCCTAAGTTAAGGTGATGCTCATAGGAAATCTTGTCATTAAACGTTACTTTCAGAGATATGCCTTCAGCTCAGCATGGCTGAGAAACCAGAGGTCTGCACAACTCCTGTCTGGGGCTATAGTGTCCGTGGTCTACAGGAACGGACCAGAGGGAGACATCTGACTGGCAGGCAGGGAGACAGCTAATGCATGAGTGCTCCATCATTTCCAGCGAGTTTCAGTTAAGGGCAAATTGTTCGTTATGTGGAGAGTCAGAGTTCCGAGGTAGAATGACAGCCTTAACATTTTCGCCAGGCATCGTTATGCCTCTCTCCCAAGTCTAGCCTCCTCTCTAGCCCTCTTGGGGACTCTAATGAGTTCTTCAGGAGGCAAAATTCCTATTATCAACAGAGAATGGGCTCCCAACTGAACTCTGTGAAATAGCTTACCGTTCACCTGTTGTGCTCCATCTTCACAGCAAACCTCTCCACAAACTATGCTGCGATCTGGAAAAGGAACTTGCTGAGGGTACCAAAAAGTGTTTGCTTTGTCCAGCTAAGTCATCTATGTTGGCAAAGAAATCAAGCCAGAAACGTTAAGAGGGGAAAAGTATAAATAGAGGGGAGGTTGGGAGAAGCCTTGTCTCTAGTATGATGTCCTGGACACCTTCCATTTTTACCTGGCTTGAGCTTCTGTGGGGTTGTGGGGAATCTAGACAGACATGAAATGTCATAAAAAGTTTTGGTGTCCAGTGGAGTTGGGGGATGTACGTTACTAGTTACACGAAAATCACTGGTAGTTAGGCATCATCATGTATCTTTGTGTGTGTGAATACAAAGCCATGTTTATACAGAGTGTATTGGAAAACTGTGAGTATGGTTAAAAAAGAAAGGGTTTAAAAAGTCAGGTAGTTGGAATGCTAATCTGAAGTTGGCCCTGGTTCCCTTAACAAGAGGCCAGGGAAGGGGGTCAAAGACCATTATGTTGGATAATGAGGGAAATGCACCGGGGAAGACTCAATTGGCAAAGGTCAAAGAGTTTGCCCCATTAACTGTCATTTACCAATAACTGACCAACATTATGCCTCTCTTTTCTAACTATGGAAACTGAAACTTTTGTTCGAAACATTGATTCGGGTTTTCATTCTTTTGACGTTCAACAAACATTTACTACTGACTTCCTATATTCTTTATTACTCAAACTCTCTTTCACAAAATGTTATCATGCACATTATTGGGGAACTTGCTAAAAATGCAGAAACCCAGGCCCCAGCCCATCCCTACTGAATCAGAACCTGCATTTTAATAAGATCCACAGGTAATCAGTGTGCATAGTGAAGTTTTAGAAGCACTAGACTATGTGATGAACATTCATTGCATGAATAAATAAAGGGGTGAATAAACACTGTTGGTTCATGAGAGCTTCTCAGTCAGGATAACCCAGCTTTGCTGTGTTTACGTGGGGAGAACTCCCCCAGCGCCTTCAGTCACATGAGCAGGCTTGGCACCTAAGCACCTCAAGACTCTTGTAACACATCAGTAGAGAATTGCAGTGGGTGAACAGGAAAAATTGGCCCTCTATAAGCTGAGGGAGTGACGGCTGCTGCCCAAATTTCATTATCCAAAGGGACATTGAAAACTTGGGGTTGATGTGGCTGCCATTGTCCAAGGGGTTACTCTGGTGTTCAGTGTGTAGCAGGCTGTGTTTTAGGTTCCAAGTAGTAAGTTTGTTTTGGACTCAATCGAATGGGTTGGGGTCGAAGGCCAGGCCAAGCCAGGGCCTGGGTAATGATCAGGCAGATAACCTCAGAAAGGTTAGATGACAAGGCTGACAGAGGAAATATGTTGATGCTAAGGGCTCTATCTGACACACCTGACGTAGACCACCAAGAATAATGCAAGATCCCTTCAGTTGTGGGTTGGGGAAGAGGTTCTGTGGGACTCTGAGCTTGCCAGTAGTATACCGGCTGCCCTAATCAAGATGGGCCCAAGTCTTGGAGGGCCTGAACCTGTCAGTTGACAATCAGTGGTGCAGGCTGAGAAGTAGAGTTTGAGGAAAGGTTGGGGCATGCTCTGGCCCAAATGGAGGAGAGTGGTGGACAGAAACAAGGATAGTGTTCCTGCACAGAAACCAACACACACCCTTTGAGAGCTGGATACTAGGGAATTGAAAATGCAGAATTAACAGGTAATACTACAGCAAGGCTGGAAACTGACCACAGGGAAGGACACATCTATTCTTCCAGCTTGTTCAGCGTGACTACTCTGTCTTCCATTATCCAGTGGGCTCTCTGACAAATGAAACACAAGAGCTATGCAGACAGTTGTTCCCCAGGCTTCCTGATTGGCCTTCATTATAGTCCTTCCCTGCTGAAATCTTTTGTTGAGAAATGGTTTATCTAAGTACCATAAGCAAACTGAGGTGATGCTGTAGTGGGGCAGGAACAATTTGTCCAGAAATCTCTGTCACTGGTCAGATACAGATGCTTCCTGGTAAGACCAAGCCAAGTTGATAAACATTTGCTTTTTTCTGCCAAAAATCTGGCTCCTTTTTATCCTAAGATTCGTCATTTCCCCACTCTCATTCTTAGATAACTGCTCCTTTCCACTCTCAAATCATGATGTTCCCTATGTTCTTCCACTCTGGGCTCCAGGGATGGGCATCACATTTCCATGGCCACATGGCCCAGACCCAAGCCAATGAGCATATCCCATTATCCTCCCTTCTACCAGCTTAAGTACTGAAACTGTTACCCAACTTGGTCTATTGAGACTTAATTCTGGAACTTCTGTCAAACTGAATTGGGAATCTTTCTGATGGACTGGGAACTGGAAGGATGTAATCCTAGCGTTCTTGGGAACCACTGTGGGAAGAGGTAAGTAAGGCCATAATGGAGGAAAGCAAAATTCAGAAATAAGTATAAGAGAAAGAGGAAGACAAAGACAGAAAGAGACTGAAAAAAAGAGAGTCCTGCTGATACCTTCTGAGCCCTTGAACTTAGCAATGCCTCAAGCTTGTCCTATCCTGAATACTTCAATTATATGAGCCAATAAATTCCCTTTTACTCTTTGAACCAGTTAGCATTTTATCTCTTGCAACCAAGCGTTGAACAGGATGCTGGAGTATCAGTAGACCCTTCTAGCACTGTTCCACTGAAACAAGCATTTTCAGGGTTGGATATCCTCAAGGAGGCAGTGCAGGCTGGATCATTTTAAAAATGAGGAAACAGACTTAAGAGAATCAGCAAGGCCATTCTTCAACCTTTGGGAAACTACAGGTTAATAAAACTAATAGTTTCTATTTATTTAATGTTTCTTTGACCCATGCATTGAACTAGTAACTTCTCCTATGTTAGTACCTTTAATCCTTATGATAATACAATAAGAAAAGCACTATTATCTCAGAAAACTGAGGCTCAGAGTGGTTAAGTCATTCACCTTAGTTCACCCAGCCAGTATATCTCTTTCACTTTGTCTCTGAAAAGAAAAGCTTCAGTCCATTGACTTTTTTTTATCCATTGACTTTTAAAGCCAAAATGCCTGATTGATTTTTGAGCCATTTAATTAGCAAATATTACTTGAGAACTTACTACGTATCAAGAGGTTACACAAGCAGGGTTATGAAAGTTCTGTATGGCAAGTTGAGTCCTAGTGGAAAACATTACAGAGTGGGATGGATTGCAAGTATTCTGGAGTGGCTCAGGCTCCAGCAGTGGGATAATTATTGAAATGCTAGTATAGTCTGCATTTGTGCTTTTGAAAAGGATGAATAGAGGCATTTTTTCCTGTAACTATTTAAGGTATTCATCAGTGATGCACACAAAGCACCCACTAGGACCTAGAGGCAAGATGATGCCATTAAATAAGGCACACAGAGAATTTTTTAAATCTCATAAATCCAATCATCTTAGTTCTATAATATAAACTAAGGATTTTACTTGTTGGGAATGAAAAGAGCATAGGTACTGGAACCATGCAGAATCTAGGTTTTCTTCTGGGGTTCTGGCTTTTTTTTTTTTTTACCACTAGCTATTGGCTTCTCAGCTTCTCTGAACCTTGGGGTTGTTTTTCATCTCCACAGTAGTGTTAGTTACAACTTCTTTCGCAGTGGCTGTTATGATGAATAAATAGACATGTGGAAAGTGCCTTGTCCAGTGCCTGACAGTCAGTAGCCACTCAACACACTTCTCCTCCTCCGTGGAAAAGAGAGACAGAATTTTGAGGTGAGAATTTTGGGAATTATTCTTGTGAGCTTATTACTCCCAATAAATCTAGCACTTCTTTAAATTGGTCTGATTAACCTTTAAGTGAGTGAAAGACCTTCTGATTCAAATACTATTTGTCAACCTCTTATTTGTTTCTGTGTTTGTTTTTAATCCACATAGCTCAGTAAAACTTCTTAAAATAGAAATGTTAGCTAAAGATGAGGTCAGAATTTTGATTCAGAGCTGGCAATTCACTTGTATTGTTTCCGAGGGAAAAAATAAAACTATTATACTATAACTACTCCTGAGACTGTGTTATGGAGTCTACACAATAAAGAGGGAAAACAAATAGTGTTTCCATAAAATCTCATATCCCTCAAAGTATAAAATGCACATTAAAAATATGGAAAATATAGAAGAAAGTGGAAGATAAAAGAAGACAAGTTTTCTCATTAAATAATGTAAACCTTGTGTTATGTAGACTGAGATATTTTTCCTATTAGACACATAGTTGGACAGAATTAGCATATGAACCAACACCGAATTCTAGAATAAGAAAAAAGGGAAAGAAAGAATGAAAGAGTTGAGTAGATACTTGGATACATAGCCAACATAATGTAGCCCTGGTGGTCAAGTGGTTAAGATTCAGCGCTCTCCCCACAGTGGCCCAGGTTTGTTTCCCAGTCAGGGAACCACACCACTCATCTGTCGGTTGTCATACTGTGGTGTCTGCATGTTACTGTGATACTAAAAACTATGCCGTAGGGGTTTCAAAATACGGACAGGGTCACCCACGGTGGTGAACAGGTTTCAGTGGAGCTTCCCGACTATGACAAACTAGAAAGAAGAACCTGGCCCCCTACTTCTGAAAAAACCGCCCATGAGAACCCTGTGAATAGCAGTGGAGCATTGTCTGATACAGCACCAGAAGGTGAGAGGATGGCACAGAAAGACCGGGCAGGGTTCTGCTCTGCTGTACATAGGGTTGCTGGGAGTTGGAGTCAACTCAATGGCACTAACAACACAGCCAACATAAAGCTTGGTGCTACCTCAATTGACCAATGAAAATGCTAACCAATAGGAAAAAGACTGGGAATATTCTGACCACCTTCCTGGGAGAGTGTGTGTGTGTGTGTCTGTGTGTCTTGTGCACAGAGGAGGGGAGAGGATAAGTGTAGGGAGTAGAAGTCCCCAGGAAAGCGTTTTCAGTGGCAATTCTCCTACTGATTCCTTTAAGAACACGGCCAGGAGTGAAAGCTTTCTCTCCTCACATTTGGTGCATATGGTGCCCTAGGGGCAAGCATATTCTGTAGCCTTTCTGTACCAGTGATCTTGGAATACTCTTTCCAAGCTGGAGCACCTGTTGTCAAAACACTAATGGTGTTTCTGATAAAGCCCAACCAGACAGGTGATGAGAGGAATAAAATGGGACATGACAACCTCTGAAGGTAGTCATAAGAAAAAAATTTCCAGTGAAAATAGCTCCTAATGTGTAATTGACCAGAGATGCTGATAAGAATTGGAAGAGAATTAATAGTCATTGTTATGTACTTCATGCTCAAAGTTACATGTTTGTCATAAATATTCATTTTTTGGAAAGGCAGAAGATATGATCATCTAAAAGGTTCACAGTGACATTAACAAGCATAATTCAAAAGCATTTTTCAAAGAAGTTAACAGACACCAAGATTCTCATTGCTTTGGTTGAGGTTATTTGAAAGAAACAGACTCTCAGAGTAGAACTAGTGAAGGACATGGGAGAAAAGCATTCCGTCTCTCTTAGAAACCAAGGAGAATCAGCCAGCCTTTCCTCTATCCCAGGCAGCAGGGAGGTTTCCCCAAGGCTGAGGTTATTCTATTTATGTGCGGCAAATGGGGAAGACCATTTCCTCCCTGCCTCATGGTTTTCCCTACTTCCTGTGACTTCTCCTTTTCTTGGAATTCTGACCTCACTTGATCTAAAGTACAACAATAAATTGCAGAGAGAGGCAGCTGGCTCCCCAAAGACAGGAAGGAATGCCTCCAAGCCATTTTAGGAAGCTGGAGAGGTGTTGTGGACTGTTAATTTATCCTTTCTTTACACTGCTTGTTTCTGTTATCCTACTGATAGTCACAAGTAACTGCTGATCTGGAACAGCAAGAAGAGGCAGGGGATGTGCTCTCAACTACCAGACCATTATGCCTAGTTTCATTCCTGCTTAATGGGGATGCTATACCAGGACACATCAATGAATCATTTTCTTGGGCACGCGTACCATTAAGAGATTGTGGATCCACATTCCTTGTCACAAAAATTTTAAGCTAATATTAAGTTGGCCGCTTACATTCTGCCAGTGCTTTAGGTCCTGAAGGTCCAGAAGCATGCCCTGAGATGTGGGATGGATTCATCAGGAAGTGTTGCCAGGAAAACTGATAGGTGGGCGGGGAAGTAAGGCAGGGACAGGAAGGAAGCCAGGCAAGGGGATCTTCCCAGGCACAGTCCCACAGAGAGTGACTTTGACTCAGTTTGTAACCAAACTCAACAGGTTCCCCTCTTGGTGAGTGCAGAGCCAAAAAGCACAATCAAGGCTGAAGTGGCTGAAGAAAAATGTTTATTGCTTGCCCAAGCAATGGAGAACACCAGTGATGGCTCCCAAAGCAGTGTCCCCCCGGGGTTAGTGCTGGCTGAGACTTTATACACCAGAGTACAGAGGATACATTACAACTGTGTAACAACTGGGCCCAATCAGGCGCATGTGCAGGCCATTACCTAAGTTCAAGGCATCATTACATAACGAGTTCGAGGAACATGTCATTATTTAATGGGTCCATTGTAACTTTTGGACACTTAGAGCTGGAGCAAATTGCAGGGGTCTTGCTGCAACTATGTAAGTTTCACCGTAGGATGGCGACATCTGCAAAAACGGGGACAACAACCTCTGAAAAATAGTACATTTCATTTTCTCCTTGTCTGGAAAATATTTGACTGATCATGTTGGTTATTCATCAGATTCTCAGTAACCCTTACCTTGCCTGGTTCCTGTTCACAAGTTCTGCAGGGGAACTGTGAAACAGTGACGAGCACGCCTCAGAACTGTCCCAGTCAGGAGCAAGGGTGCTAGAGAGTTCGCTCCCCTGCTCCTCTCTGTCAGTGATTAAGGGCGGCCTCTGAAGACAGAAATTTCCAGGTGTTACCATTGCCAACAAGCAAAACCAGTTCCAGTGACTGAGGACAGTTCTCATTAAAGAGTCACAGTTTCAGGCTGTTGGAAGGGAAAGTGCACCAGGAGGCCACGTGCACAGAAACCATCCAAGGGTCTGCGGGACCTGGGTGGAGACAGGCTGACATTGTACTGAGTGCCTTACCTCTCTTGTAGTGTTCAATTCTTGCCTCAAGCCTGGGCTTGATAACTTTTTAAAGTGGAATCTACTCATCTTCATTGTACAGATGTGGAAGCTCAGCCTTAGAAATGTTAAGTCCTAAGTCTAAAGTCTTCCAATTAGAGAAACATTGGACCCAGGGGCCCAAATCCTTCACCACGTGTACTTCCCGTTCATGTGCAAATAAATTTAAGGAATTTTGGACTTTAAGTGATCTGTTTCTTGATCCTTGAACAATTCACAGTATGTATACCTACCTAGTCATCATGAAAATTACAACTATTTTCCTGGGTTCCATAAACAACATTTTTGCACATTATCAAAGATGGTTAAAATGTCTGTGGCAACACTGCATGTCTTAAGAGAGAGATAAAACCAGTGTATGCACAAAATTAATTCATGACATTTTAGTCTTCATAATATGATAGCAAATTAAATCTGCATTATAGGGGCAGCTTCATATAAAGGATAAAATGAATATGAAATTACACACTTAATCTTGAGAAGGATAGAATCTTTAAATTTGAAAGACATTTTCTTTTATCCATTGTTTATAAGGTATTTTTTAAGATTGCAGTGTGTAGCTATATCAAGCTATACTCTATAATTCACGTATTTAATTCTTGTTCTCTGCCATATAAACATAATTACTGAGAACAATCAATTTGTTCCCATTTGATAAAGGACTAAATTAAGAATAACAGATTACACAGCACCGAGTTTGAAGTATGTGTGGGATGTTTACTGTGATGCTACTGAAAACTCCTCTGACTTCTGGAAGAATAATTTCCGTTCTTGCTTCTCAAGCGAGTGACTGATGTTCGCTTGTCTATTTGCTAGGTTAGATCTAGTTTCCAAATAGCCTGCTGGAGACATCTGATTGCTGGGATGGGGGCTGGAAATGTCTTGGAATTAAGGTCCTGTTGTCTGAGGTCATTTTCATGAGACTATTTCACACAATTCTTCCTTCTCCAGATGTTTTAATATTGTCATTGGTCGTATTTCATGGCCCCAACTCTTCAGGTCTACCTATATCTGTGCCCTTTGGTATTGTGTGGCAGACACATCCTAAGGTGACCCCAATGACCCATTCCCTTGTATAATCCCCTCCCCTTGAGTGTAGGCTGCACTATGACTTGCTTATAACAACATGAATATGGTGAAGGTGACAGGTGTCACTCCCTTGGTTTGGTCACGTTATAAAACTCTCTTAGTTGATGAGAGAGAGAGCGAGAGAGAGAGAAATTGACTGCCCCCCTGGCCTTGAAGAAGCAAGCTGCCTTGATGTGAACTGTCTATGGACAGGGCCATGTGGCAGGGGAATACAGGCAGCCTCTAGTTTCTGAGGGCCTCAGTCCTGCAAACACAAGGAACTGAAGTCTTCCAACAATCACACGAGCTTCGAAGAGGATCCCAAGGCTCAGCTAAGACCCCAGCTCCTCCCCTACACTTTGATTCCAGCCTGTGAGAGAAACCAGTTAAAGCATGCTCAAACCTCGGACCTACAGAAATTGTGAGATTAAAAAAGTGTGTTGTTTTCCTAACTGCTAAGTTTACAGCAATTTGTTACACAGCAATAAAAACCTGACACACCTACCCACATGAATGCTGGGTTTGACCATGTGATCTGCTCTGGCCAACGGGGATGGAGAAACTTGATGGAAGCAGAGGCTTGACAAAGGAATCTTGTATTTCTACATTCTTTCTTCAACTCTTGCTACTGCCACCAAAACACACGTGCTAGGCTGATGGAGGGATGTGAGAGACACATGGAGTAGAGCTGACTTGTCCCCTCTGAGTCCATCCTAGACCAGCCAGACCCCAGGCAACCTGCCATCTGACCATAGACACATGAGCGGGCCCAGTGGAAATCAGCTAAGCCTGTCTCAGATCAGCAAAACATCTCTTAGCTGACCTACAGACACATGAGAAACAATAAATGCTTGTCATTTTAAGTCATTAAGTTTTAAGATGCCTTTTATGCCACATCTGTGGCAGTAGATAATTGCTATGTGTCCCACTGCTGCAGGACACATTTGAGCTTAAATCATATATAATTGCCTGCTTGAACTTTTTTCTAATCAAAACACTTAAAAGCATAAAAGGAGAGATTTGGGGAGCTGGTGAGAGAAAAGAGATGACCGTTTGCTGTAAATTCTTGACATAAGAGAAATTCTTTTCCAATAAGGTTGAAAATAAATTTTTAATTTTCTTTAGCATTTTACAGAGCATATTTAAGCAATAGCAAAAATAAAGGCCACTTGAATCTTTTGTATAAAATCTTTCATAGAAGCATTCCATTTTTCTTCTCTTCCAAGGCCTCCAACTCCATCATCTCCGTGTGCTCATGCAGGAAGCGTTTTGGAGGCTTTAGGACACAATCATGTGTAGAGGAGTCCTTCATCCTTCTGCCTTCCATATCACACACCATCACAGAACTACAAATATTCCCTCTAACAACACAGTGCTCCCTGCAGGAAACTTTGTCACAGTCTCTTCCTCTGATAGGAATGGGGAGGAGGTAGTGCCAACAGGAGAGAGGCCTGGGGATGGAGCTGGAAGAGAGTAAGATGCTCTCTCAGAGGCTGAGGGGAAAAAAGCAAATTGAAAGTACTTTTCCATTCTGTGGACACAAGCTTTTATCTTGGACCTGATACTATCCAGAGACTAGAAGTTCTAGGCACGAGATGAGGGGCTGCCCTTCTTTTCAGAGGACAGCTCTGTTCTTTTTGATCCTCACAAACTCACCACTGGGAACAACAGGATACAGGAAGCATCATAATTCAGTTTGGATTCACTAAATGTCAGTAAACAAAATGCACTGAAAAGATTTTTAAGTGATTTTTTTCTTTCCCATCTTGGGAAAGCTACATGATGGAATCTTTCTACAGCCTGATTATCAGCTAGCTTACTTGCAAACAACTGCAGTATCTTGAAATGTTCCTTTTCTAATCTAGCTAAATGTAAACGTATTCAAATCTGTCTGAATTTACCTATTTAAGTTCCACATATATGTCTGTAAAATTTGCATTGTCAGATGAAATGGGCCTGAGGCCCTGGATGAAAGATGGGGAAGAAAACATGGTCGCTAGGGCAGAAGCACGTTCACTTAATGGTGGACAAAACTGCTTCTTCAGGGAGTCTAATATCTTTAGAATGCTTCATAGGGAGCCTGTCCTAAAGAGTTAACCATCAAGTTACTGGGGAGCCTTAGAAAGCCATCTGCTGCTATTCTGGATGGTCAACTTACTGGTGACAGTGCCAATATAATGGTTCAAGGATAACTGTATGCTGGGGAAAGATTGGCTCAGCTGCTCCCAGGAGACCCTGCAGCGGGAAGCATTCAAGTTCCTGGCCCCTTGCCAATCACTTCCCACCCTGTGACTGGCCTGTTGCCTGCTGGGCAATGCCAGGCACTGGGGAACCGTTTGCCTTCTGCTTTCCCTCCAACTTCTCAAAGCAGTTTTTATTTGAGGATCATCTCCCCTCCTGAAAGATTCATCTTCATCTTCACAAGTTAGGATTTCACTTCTGAGTGCTTACATTCATTCACCTCCCTCAGTGCAATGTTGGGTTCATACAAATACTTCATATGTTCCTTCTTGACAAGAAGTGTCCCTAAACCAGCTCCATTTCCTTCAGAATTTGCTAAAGTATAAGGTAAACTCAGAGAGCAAGGAGGGCAAGGAAAGCTAAAATTTCAAGCCATTTATAAGTCTTATATTCTTTTTCAGAATCCCGACTCAAACAGCGCTTGAAATGTAGAACTAAGTCAAGGGTTCAGAATATTATTATAGAAGTGACCTTCACAGATTGACTTCACAGTTGCTAAGGCCTTAAAACGTGTGTTCCTCTTGTTATTTCTTGGACAAACCTCTCTCTACTTATTTTTTGGGACCAGTTCCTCACACGTTTGCAAAAACTTCAGCTAATTTTTCATTTGTGAACTCTCCAGATCAATTCCAAGGATCCATCTAGTTTTGATGATTACCTGTCAAAATGACAGTGATTTTCTATCAAGACAAAACTTCTCTTTGTTCAGAGGAAACAAGGGTAAGCTACTTCCAAATGATAGCATCTAAAGAGCCATGTATTTGCTAGGAGACACTTCTGCTACCTCTAAATACAATTCCTGGGCACAGTGCAAAGCTTCATACCACAAAATGGGAAAAAGGTAGCTTGTCATGGTTAGAGGAATAATATTCAGTTTTAAATAGAGAAGAGAGTTCATTGACTTTTAGAATAAAGCGAGAAACTGTATTTAAAAAATTCTATTATTAGTTAATTGCTGCATATATGTAGTTAAAAAAATCTAGCATACCTCACATACCAAGAATGCTGCTAAGATTTTAGGGTGCGTTATCTTCACCTTTAAAAACAACTACTGTCCGTGGACCCAGACGGAGTGTAAAATTGCAACAGCCATCAGTCACCCCACCAAAATCATAAAATCCTTCCTGTCCCTCTTGAAAATCTCAAAACAACATCACAGCAGGAATGTAATCAATCATAACAGTCATATTTACAACATGCAATTTAACTGTAATGACATATAAGAATTCTGTTATCACAAAGGTGCTTCCCTGAGACATTTGTGTCTTCCTATCATCCTGAAAAACAGCCTTCAAGGGTAAGCATACTGTTAGCAGCACATTTCAATTGAAAAAATAATCTGTCCAAAACGATGTAATTTCCATCAAAGTATATAATCTGAAAGAGATCATAAATGTATATGTAGAATACGCTTATTATCACATTTAGTTGTCGAACATGAAGAATTTCATATTTGAACGGAATTTCACCCAGAGTCAAGGTCCATATATGGAAGCATTGAGCTTCCCTTTCTTAGGAGCCCTTCATAGCTGCATCTCCAGGATGCCAAGAAGCTGATTCTGCCCTGATTCCTTTGACTTGCCTGTTTCCACAGTCAATTTCTGTGCTCATGAATATACACTATAAAAAAAAAAGGCAAACAATACAAGTAGCTTAAAAAGAAGTTTTCCTGCCTTCAAATAGAAGCTGAAGTCATTTTTAAAGGAATCCAGCATATTTAATCCTGACCACTCCAAATAAAAGAGAAAAATAGCGGTAAACATATTTTGCAATTCAGCAATCAAAAAGAAGGATGTGGATTCCATGATATTAATACTGATAGAACTGACTAAACAATATTATTGCCTTCACACATCTTAAATATAAGTAGTGATTAACTGATGATATTGCTGTAATTGCACATAATCAACCAGTCCTGTATTTGTTTTTGAATATCAAAATTCATAGTATTTAATAAGTCATAAATGGTACCTCTAGGAGGTACCTCTAGGAAGACCTTAACTCCTAATCAGTTCCATCATTGGGTAAGACTTCATAACAGGGCTTCTTAATTAGGTTCTGCTTTAGAATGCAAAACAGATTGTTCACACTGCCCAATGCCACACAAACGTCACATTAAACTCCAGCAGCATTTCTCTAGAAAGTTTCTGAAATTTATCCATGAGCACTGGGTCTAGTGTGGATGTTACTATTCCCCGAGGATCTCTAACTAAATAGCACACATCTGGAAGAAGACCAGGTCAACAGCCAGTAAGCACATAAGCTGGCTGCAGTCACTTCCCTGAGAATGGAACATTTTGCTTTTAAAAAGCAAATGAAGGTTTCAAGTACACATATTCAGTTAGAGCTGGTGGATCAAAATATAACTCACTGAAGTATTTGTGTCTCGAAAGTGATCTGAAAAGCCTGATTCATATTCTGTCCCATACAAATATTCAGTGACTGAGAATTAGATGAGTTCACAGGGATCTCATCACACAGCAAATAATTAAAAATTATACAAAAGGAAGAGCACATTTTTAAATGCAATCAAAAAGAGCTTATGAGGCCTATTAAGTTCAAGTAACAACTTCTCTGCACGGTTCAGATAGTCAAAATAAAATGATCATTGTTGTTTTATTGTGAGGGGAGGGGCTCCTTGTTGGAAGGTTAGAAAGTGAGGGCTTTTGAAAAGTTAGCTTCATTGTTGGGATGTGACGCCACACACGAAAGGCTCCCTTCCAAGCCCCTAACTTTCCCTTAAAGGTTAGGTCTTGCACTGGGAGAATGTTGATTCAG
Organism: Equus przewalskii; assembly: GCF_037783145.1. Lineage (NCBI taxonomy): Eukaryota > Metazoa > Chordata > Mammalia > Perissodactyla > Equidae > Equus > Equus przewalskii. The sequence goes on along the minus strand of NC_091845.1, from coordinate 57,956,155 downwards.
TGACGGTGGTAGTTTAAGCGGGGATTCAAATAGAACACATTCATCACTTCGGCAAAAGAATGCATCTCCAGCATAGAATTGGTGGCCTAACGCTGCTATTAAAAAGGACATTCATTTGCTTATTTTTGTGACTTCTTACTAGCTTCTAGCATAATAAATGCCATTCGTATGGTCTAAAAGAGTTAGTTAAATAGAAACATTTTGCTCCCTGTCTGGTCAATAAGGTCAACTGTATGCATTTAAAAATACCTTCAAATAAATAATTTCTCTTTTCTTATCAAGCTGTAAGCTCTGAATACTATTCTATTTTACTGTACATTATCATTTGAGAAAGAAATTTATTGTTCAGACTTTCGTCCTGTAGCTCGATTCATTTCTAGATACTGGCTTCTATCACAATTAAAATACGCGCCCCTGTAGGCCTGTGTCTCCTACACAACGAGGAAATGTGCCTCTTTCATACACGAAAAGATATGAAAGATAATAGTGCAGGTTCAAGTTAAGTTGGAATAGGAATAAAATTTTGCCTGGTTTAAGTCAACAAAATCACAGCATTTTGATTTCACATGTAAATTTCACATATGGATGGAATTGGTTTGAAAGCTGAAACTGAAATTTTCCGTTACTGCACTTGCATCTATTATTTTAAATTACAGTGTATTTGTAATTACTAATTTGGTTTAAAGACAAAGATTCATTGGCAATCTTAAAAGACACTGGTTAAAGGGAATTTGGATATCACGTAAGTATTAAATATACTAATTTTAAAAATAGCATGGATTTGCATTGAGATTTTTCCATACTACACAAAAGATTATTGTGCTTCAACCACTGTAAATATATTTAACTAAATTCTATTTAGTTGTGCTAAAAATATACCTATACAAATAAAAACAACAGAACTCAGTGAGAAGTAAATAAAAAGCATAATTTCAGCTTTCTGATGACTAATTATATAGAATCAAAATGTTCTTTAAGTAGTCAGAAGTGCAGTCTGATTTGGCAATAAGGGCCTTTCTTGACATTACACCAGTTATAAGAAGCCAGTTGAAGAGACTTTAGCCCAATGAGAATCCAGAAAATTTTCATCATAAATGCTCCCTACAGGAATGGGACACTGGCATCTGATTTCTCTTTTTTAGGGACATTTCAATGAATAAAGAAGGAACTTGTGCTTTATTATATAACTTATTTTCATTTCAAATTCCCAAATGATAAAAGTTTTAAAACAATGTAGGTAATTTTAGTAAAGAGGAACTTAGAATAAGGAACATTGCATCTCTCTCATAGATTCTATGAACCCTTCAAAGTGCTCTAAAAACATTATAAATTTGATTAGCAGCAAAGCATTAGCCTAGTCAAAACTCCCCCTTCCCCCCACATATATGTACATATACACACTGGACATCAATATATTCTATTAGTCTACCTTAAATTTGACAATTTGACAATTTGACAGTTATTCCCAAAGGCTGTGCAAGGTTACAAATACTGTCTACACCTTATCACGGTTCAAGACCACTAGCACCTAAGTGCTTAAGAGAGAACCAATCCTTTCATTAAAACAAACAAAAACAAAAACAATTCAATCACATATTTTGAATTTCTTTTAGGATTAAAAAAAATAAAGAGATACAGTGAATCACCCAATATATTATTATTTTGAGTCCTATAATTTTCTTTATCTAAAACTATTTTTTATACATAGAAGGTTAGATGCCTTTAAACATAGTTTCAGCAATCCTAAGTATAAAATATTCCTTTGAAAAATATGACAAGGTTTTGTTTTTCTTTTTAACTTGGAGGAAACTTCTGTGAGGAGTGGGTTTTCTTCCCACAGATGAATTGTGCAGCATTTTCTTCCAGGAGCACACTGAGAGCGCTGTCATCCTGTATATAATGCGTCCTAGGAATGGAGCCTCCAAGCACACAGCCGTCATATAGCCTAACACCAGACCTCCAGAAAGAGGTCCTGCGGGCACCATGGCATCTTGGTCTTTTCTCTTCCACTCTCTTTTAGCAGCACCCCATCCTTGGGCATCTTGCAGCAGTAGCTGAAGTCCAGAACTTGAACTTCATGGGGAAAATCAAATCCATTCAAAACACAGCATTTTCATCTTTTGGTTGGGTGATTCTTGGTCCCCCACGGATAGGAGTGATACCTAGAAGATTCAGAGTGGAAAGAGTTCTCTGTAGTCACAAATATTTTAGTTCACACATTCCATTTCAAAAGCAGTCACTCAGGTATGTCAGCAAATAATTCACAATAAATAAAAAGGTGATTCTAAACATAATAGAAGGCGGACATTTTTAGAAAGCTACCTTTTATTAAAGTTCAGTGTTAACATTGTCTTCCTCAAATTATGCACTCAATAGGAATGGATACCCATTTATAGTGGAAAAATAAACATTCAAAGCAGCTTGTACATTTAAATGCCTATGTACATTAAATATCTGTTTTACTTGTTCATTAGTTAATTCGGGGAAAAAGCACAAGTTGATTGGATGTAGATTTCTTTTTATATTATATATCAGTACTTCTCAATACCTATTGCATTGTTACAAAATGAAACATTAATATATACTTTTAAGTACATAAGGATGATACGCTTATCATCTATTCACTCACAGAATTTAAACAGTTTTACTCTCACAAACAACAATGATAAAATTAAAGCAAGCTAGGCTGTATCCTTCTGGTAAGGAAGCTAAATGTTTATACATGTACAGTTAATTGTACAACCCTGCAAATGATCAACACTAGAGCTCACGCTGGGCTGGCAAGTTTGTTTTTTACTTTGTTTCATTTTCTTTGTACTTTCTTCCTGTCCACTCAGTCCTACTTCCCCTTCCTAGAAATGAGGAATCCCCCATTTTGGTTACAGATCCTTGCTACTATTTCTGTTTCTGTTACCATTTTCTTTAGCTAATGCAGCATTTTGTGCCTGAGACATTCTTCCTACCAACTGCCCAAGTAGTCTCCCCATTATTTAAACCGTTCTAGAAATCTTCCCCAAAGATAGCTAGTAGCTAGATAATGGCTTTATCCTGAGACTTTTGGTTTGAAAATGGCATCTCTCTATCCCTAACTAAATATAAACTCTATGATCTAAGCTGAAAATGTGCCATATCTTGGCTTAATGCTTTAGTTGCTGTCTGGATGCTTTGTAGATGTGTGCATAAGTTTGAACTGATAGTCTTAAGTTGTAAACTTGAGTAATACAGGAATTGCATATGTAATTCTCTCCATGTGGTGATTAATCAAGGTCATTTAACAACATTTTGCAATGATGATGACAATGACAATGAAAACAATTGCAGATATGACTAGATACTCGTGGAGGAGTTAAAACAATGCTTCCCATTTCTAACCGTATTACTAGGGCAGCTTTTCTCAACTTTTGTTCCAAGTGAAAGATGAGTAATCACTGAGATGAACAAGGTCAACAGATTTCTTTCCTACAGTACATCTCAGAGTCTTTTATATGGCAATGTGTGTCAACATTCTCCAAAAAGGGAAAATCGTACATTCAGAGTTTCCCAAATCTATTTGGTCAAAAAATTTTATTTTTCAGGGAACATCTATTAACATGTTTGATAATCCTGGCTATTCTATGGAACCTATTTGGGAAAATACATTCTACTGATTCTAAATATTGAGTCTAAAAATCTCAACATGTCCTGTGATATTTAGCATCCTCTATCCTTTGACTATGGAAAAATCATGACTGTCACAGCTGATCTGATTCATACTTGGAATTATGTGTATTTCCAGCTTGTGAAGTATTAGGTACTTCTAAGCCGAGTCTGACATATTTCTTGAGAATTAATTGGGAACACCAGTAAACAAGCAATGGCTTTATTCACAAGCCAAGGGTTATTTTTACTAGTAAACTGTGAAGACTGTTTCTCCCAAGATATATTCTATCATTGTTATTAGAAGCTGAAAAGGGAACACTATGGCTATATGGATTTTACAATGAGTGATTTATTTTATTTTGGAGGATTTTAAGAAAATTTTATGTCATATCCAACATATTTTGCTTGAACTTGACCATTTAAATCATATCTTCATGACTTAGAATTCTGAATATAATTGTAAATAATTTTTTGCCTTCATTATTAGGCATTTTTTGGTAAAGATTGGCACTTGAGCTAACATCTGTTGCCAATCTTCCTTTTTTTTCTTCCTCTTCTTCTCCCCAAAGCCCCTGGTACACAGTTGTATATTCTAGTTGTGAGTGCTTCTGGTTGTGCTATGTGGTATGCTGCCTCAGCATGGCCTGATGAGTGGTGCCATGTCCACACACAGGATCCAAATCAGCGAAATCCTGGGCCGTGGAAGTGGAGCACACAAACTTAACCACTCGGCCACAGGGCTGGCCCCCATTTTTTAGGCATTTTATTATCTATTTATCATAATACAAAAATTTGCAATTCTTTTAATACAGGAATATATCTTTGGAAGTAGAAGTAATGTTTGATTTTTCAAAAACTTGATAGTAGAACTAGAAAAGGATAAAAATTTAAAAATAAGACTGAAATTAATTAATTGTTTGTTTGTTTGTTCATTTTTTTGGTGAGGAAGATTCACCCTGAGCTAACGTCTATGCCAATCTTCCTCTAATTTGTATGTGAGATGCTGCCACATCATGGCTTGATGAGTGGTGTGTAGGTCTGTGCCTAGGATCTGAACCTGTGAGCCTCAGACCAAGGAAGCAGAGCGTGCAAACTTAACCACTATGCCACTGGGCTGGCTCCATGAAATTATTATTTAAAAAGGAAAAATAACAGCTCTTGTAAAAGCTTCCCTAAGTTCCTTATACACCTGGCTTTTTATTGATATTTAGTTGATTTTCTGCAAAAATACGAAGTTATTCATTGCCTATGATCCTGAGTCTCTGAGAAAATGTAGATAAAAACATGACAAGAGTGACCTCTGCCCCCTTTACAAGCCAAGGGCACTTGAAATAATAAGATGCTGAGAGTCAAGAACAGAAACATTCATACTATTTATGAAAGGCTGGATGTACTCGGCCCAAGAGTTGAAAATGAAAACTCAAAATCTCTCTAGGGATGGTGGGAGGAGAGTGATTATGGAAATTTCTATTAACAATATACCTTTAGAAAATGAGACTGACTCATCATTTCTCTGCAGTTACAAATCACAACAGAACTAAATTTACAAAGGTAGTATTTTGGAAATATATTGTCAAGCCAAAAGAGCAAGCAGTTGAATAATCTAATGTGTGATTCAGAAGAACAACTAGATGAAATAGGAGAAGTAAAAAGAAAATATTGGAGACTGAACTAAGCTCAAAAAAGAATCTCATTTCCACATAATGACCTTAACAGGATGTTCTTGAGATCTCTCTCTCTCTCACCATGGCTAATAGTTATTTTAGGGGAAGACTTCTAGAATAATTTAAATAGCAGTCACAAAATAGCTTCACTAGCTGGAACAAAAGGCAGTTCCTTCAGGCATAAAAGGCCACTTTGGGAGAACAAACTCCACAGGACTGTGCCTCCACAGCAATGTTGAGCCCTTATAGAATGCTTATGTGGTTGTTTACAATCAGTTTGATGATTCAGTTATGTTGGGCTCCTTGAAAAAGTCAAGAGACCACTCATGTGGAGTAGATACTGTCAGTGCCCATATCCCCTCACCCATAGCACTTCAAAGCATACTGGCCTGATTTCCAACTGCCAGCACCTGAACTTCTTTTCCTGAGGATTTCTCCGGCCTTGAGAATCTACTTGGTCCACCTTTACAGGGGCCAGAAACGCCAGGGAACTAACATCCTCTAGGGAATGACCTCAAACAGAATGATGGAAATTGGAGGACAAATACCCCAGCTCCCTCTCTCTTTGAGTGGGCTAACTGAGGTACACAGTCTATACTGGCTCTCTGGATCCCACAGATTTCCCCTGTGGGATCAAGCTCTAGTCACTCAATGGTAACTTTCTTGAAAATGAAAACTTTATTGAATTATTTCTTCACTCCCCTGCCAGTGCTTCCTGGAATTGCCTTTCAAATAAAGTAATTGTACTCAAATCTTTATGCCCAACAGCAAAATTGCAGGAATCCAGAACTGGATGAAATTGATAAAATAGAGTATATTTTTAGAGCACCAATAACAGTCACATTAGAAGATAACATACAGCCCCAGTAAACTGAAGTTTCTTATTTAGGGTAAGCAAGTGGCAACGCATAACAACAAATCTCTTTCCCACAAACACGCCTTAGATTCACCGCAAGTGGTTCTGTTTAGTTGCATTTTCCCCCTTGCATTCTACACAAATAATGGGTAGATTTCAGTGATGGAAATCTGAGTTTACAGTTCTTCTAGAATGGAACAAACAAATGCTTAATTAAAAAAACAATCTGGAAATGCTTTTCCATTTCATTATTTTTTATGGGAGTAAATTACTACTAAGTGATTACCTTTTCCTTTTTAAGAGAGAATAAAGCAGCTGCATCCATACAAAAGCTGGGCAACATACATAAAGTAGAGGAAGATGGGCACGATGTTAGCTCAGGGCCAATTTTCCTTAGCAAAAAGAGGAGGATTGGCAGTGGATGTTAGCTCAGGGCTAATCTTCCTAAAAAAATTTTAAAAGAAAAAGATGGGCAACATACAGTCTACCCATGGTAATGTCTAGTCTAAGCCAAGATATTTTTTAAAACTGTTTAAAAAAAAAGCTGGGAAAAAAATCCTTCTTGAGTCCAGGATAGAGAAATCAGATCTAACATCCACGGGTGTTGATTGATCTCACATTTGAAAGCAAACTCTAGATCTCACCTGTTAGAAGTAAAATTGTAATAACCACTTTCCTCTAGGACTTCTTCAATCACAGTCTAAAGATGAAACAAAAATCAGGTTAGTATTGAATTAAAAGCAACAGAATAAAATCATTCAGAGGCGTTGCAAAAACCTTACCTGCATCTGTTCATATGTTACTCCCTCCTCCAAATCAAAGCTGGTGGGTAGATCTGAAATAAATTATGGAAACTCTGACATTTGGTTCACATTTTCTTAGTTAGACTTATTGGCAATTATGACTCAACTGCAGCAAAAGCAGGTCAATTTCTTAATGATGAAGATGAGTGCTTACAAGCCCATTTCAAATTATCTTGGTTTTGAATATTCAAACTCTTTGTTTCTCTTCCTTTAATAACTGGCTGCTTTCGGGGTGGCCATGGCAAAATAGTACACAAGATTTATGGGCATTGCTCCTGGTATAAATTGGCCAATTAAGTTAGGGGTGTGTGTGTGTGCGTGCGCATGTACACACTCGTGCACATGTGCATGTTAAGGATGGGTGCAGAGTGATTCCAAACAGAAACTACTTGATGGGTGAGTTTTCTGCTTAAGAAACTCTCCCTAATCCATAAGGCAAAAGGGTAGATATGTGTTAGAACGAAATTCTTACAGGGAGGCAGAAATACACAAGGAAAGACAACAAAGATCTGACCCTTTCATATGGCTGCCTAGACAAAAATAAAATACATTTAATGCCACAAGACAATACTTCTTTTGATGTTTCATCTAAGTATGATATATCAGCACCTTAACCCACCGCGGGGCCACCCAAAGCAATGTTGACCAGCTTCCAGTCAAATCAATCAACAGTGACGTATGTGGAGGCCCAGAATTTCCTCTGCCACTTAGGGGGAGACAAAAGAGAATGGATTGAAGGTTGCGAGGAGGCATGAGGATGTGAATCCCGGCAGCTCATTTTTAAAGTCCAGCTTAAAGGTGTTCCCCAAAGGACCCCCAGGCCCTGCCTCTTTGCTTTTGCCGAGCCTGCTATGACAAGGGATGTGCCTGGTATGCTCTGGGGTGGGGCATCCAGCTGCCATGGAAGAGTCTGTCAGCTCACTCTCAGGCCACTGAGAAACTTCCCCGAGCTGCTATTGTAGGATGTCTGGCCTCCAGACTGACTGACCTGCCTTGGGGACGCTATCGAAAGCAAATGACTTTAGACAACAGTTAACTTGATCTTAAAGATTTCTCAGGAACTATTTTAAGTGAAATTCTGCCCACACAGGTTAGCTTTATGCTAGGAGTCCAAGACTTAGAGGAAGTTTGATAATTCATACGTGAAGTGATTTGCCTAAATTAAGCAACAACAAAAGCACAACAGAAGTGAGTGCCTTTCACAGATGGGGAGATGGCAAGTCTTTAACTGTAAAAGCTCCACTTCTATCCATTCCACTGAGTGACGTAATCAGAGTTTACAGGGATTCAAAAATTATCTAGGAATTCTGAAGCCTCAGAGAGGCTTGAAAACCTCTGCTGGGAGTTCAAATGTCACAAGAAGCGTTACGTTACACTGAGTCCCCATTAACGGTGAAGCATTTTTCACCTGTTTCCACGGACCCTCACTATAACCCTATGGGGCAGCCACCATTTGTAGCCTCTGATTTTACAGGCAAGGAAACGGCGGTTTAGAGGTCAAATAATTTGCCCACAGTCCACTACTAAATGCTTGACCTGTGATTTGAATCTAGGCATCTAGGTTTCCAGAATCTTCACCTTTAATACCTATGCTATATTGCCTCCCTATGTGAGATCTATGCAAAAAAGAAAATATATATATATATATCTGATGTGGATTCTTGAGATAACTTTTACATTTTCTCTGTTTTAAATATTCGAACTCTTCATTCCTGCTTTTTATCTCCCTGGATGCTTTTGGGCATTTGATTTCCTGTCATCAGATAAGCAAAAAAAAATAAAAGGAAATACAATTCACCCACACAGATTCTGATGTTTGTTTACGGTATTAATAAATGATCAAGGAAGCTGCTCCAACTGGGTAAAATAAATCTCAGGGAATTTCTGGATTCCTACTATATGTCCCTTCCAGCTATTGCCATAGATAATCGAAATAAGCTCTATTTTTCTTTTAAACTGAAGATAATCTTTTAAGGATAGCTGTTGATCCAAACAATATATCTCTTTGTGAAAGCCAGATTTCCTGTGTTGACGACCATTACCTGCCGGGTCATTTGGGGACAGGCTGTGTCCACCTGACGAATGACATGATAAATGATAATCTGCTGTGAAAACGTTGGGCTCAATCGGTTCTGGAGACCCCTGAGATAACTGAAACAGAAAAAGCAGAACGACATCTTATTCTACACTCAGAAGAAAACGACAGGAGTCCTCTGGGTGGGGTTTTCCATTTCCCTATGTCTCTGTGCAGAAAATTTAGTGCTCTGTGGTCTTCAGTCCCTTGTAAATAGATAAAGACATGTCTTCCTTCCAAAAAAACTTACACATTGGAGGCAGGCAAATTATAGTGAAAGCAAGTTAGACAATTCCCTGGTCATATGAAAAAAATACTTTACACTTTATAGCTTCATGAAAGCAACATAAAAATGGATAGAAAAATAATAGCATGAACTAGGATATCAAACTGTTACTTTTCTCAGGAGCAGGAAGAAGAAACTCCAGTTGTTAAACAGAGTATGTTTAGCCCAAATCACGATCCTGTAACTGCTTTGAACAATGCCTTCTTGCCTGACCAAGGCAAACAAGTTTCTTAATATGCTTTTCTAAATCACTAGTAATTAATTTTAATCTTGAAACATTAATTTCCAACAGTCTGAAAGAAAGGGTAAATCACCAAATGGCAGAATCTATTAAAGTTCCAATTGTTTAATGCCCTTCTGTAAAGCTGAATTTTTTAAATGGAATTTGAGTCTATACACATTTTTCAACTTCCTTTCACCTTTGATTCCAACCAGCACTTGGGTTGGCCAAGCTTTTGTGCCTGTGTTAATATAACACAATTTTAAAATGTCATTCTATATTAATAAACCAGCAACAAAAGGCACAATTTATACTATGTAACAGCAGTTAGCTTTGATTAACATCCTCTGTTCATGAATTAAAATATATCATTGTTCAATCACTTGAGAAAAATGTTTGGGAATATATATTACTTATACAACATACGCCTACCCTATGACCTAGCAATCCCACTCTTAGGTATATACACAAGAGAAATGAGTACTTCTGTCCACCAAAACACATATATAAGAATATTTGTAGCACTTTTCTTCATAATAACCAATAAGTGGAAAAACTCATATGTCCACAGACAGAAGGATAGATAGATATATTGTGGTGTGCTTATCCAATGGAATTCTGCAAAGCGTGAAAAAGAACAAACTGGATACACACAGCAACATGAATGACTGTGGAGCAAAATAAGCCAGACACAAAAGAACATGTGATGTATGAGCCTACTTGTAGATGTTTTCACAATCAGGCAAAGCTAACCAATGGTGATAGAGACTGAAATAATGATTGCACGGTGGTAGATGGTGGGGTTTGACTGGGGAAAGGAAGGCAGGAGCTTTCTTGGAGATGGAAATGTTGCATATTTGTGTGGGTGGTGGTCACATGGGTGAATATATATGTAAAATTTCATGGAGCTGTGTACAAATCTTACTGTATGCATTATGTATTTGATACCTTAATAAAAACATTTTATATTAGCCATTGATAATTATTTCACTAATGTACTTTGCATACTGTAAATACAAATCATATCTGTATTTTTCAGTCTCCATGTTGCCAAACACTACACTTTAGAAAAAAATATGGTTCCATCCTTTTTTATTCTTGAAATTTTGTTTTCCTTACTTCAGTGACAGCTGATAAAATTAATAACCCATCTGTACAATGACAAGATTGTAACATACTGTAATGCAGGAGGATCTGATAGTCACACGCTTAATAATTTTCTCATCAGTTCTGTTAGGATGCCACAGAGATAGTCCTAAGCATTCCGTATTTCTCATATCCAAACTAGTAGGTTGCACCAACTAAGCTTCTTAATAAGTCTTGTAATGCTGAAAATGATTTCCTTTCAAATGACTTTACATAGGATTGTTTTTCATATGGTTGAGCATAAGATTTAATTTGGCTGCCTGAAATGCTCATCCTAATTATAGAAAGCTTATTTAAGTCAACTTAATTATTAAGTGTACAACTTAGAATCAGAAAGATTTCACAAACAAGTAGATGTTTAAAGTTGCACAGTAAAGTGTGTTAATTGTGACCTGGAGAGGTCAAGATAGTCATTTTAAGACGACAAGAACTAGTCCTTTTCAATGATTCAAACCTTGAAGAGAGGGGCGTTTGAGGTTTCCAGTGCTTGTGTCACATGAGCAGTCTCCTCTGGCTTAAGAACTGAAATCCTCAGGGAGATGGGCCCATGGGGAAAGGCAGGGACTAAAACTCATTAATCCCATGTTTGAATCCCAGACACATTTATTTTTATTCTAGGAATTTCCCAGAACTTCTTCCTTTGGCAGTTCAGTTTTTTGACACACATATTCTTTCAGCAAATCTTTTTTGCCACTTACTATGTGTTATGATTTGAGTAGGTTTTGTAAAACAGAGATGAAAACTGTTCAATGCACATACACTGATGATCTACTCAGCTTCTTAGCATCATGCTGGGCACCAAGGAAGACACAGAAATGATCTGGCCTCCATGAGACTTGCAATTTGACTAGGAAACTATACTAACTGTACATGAAACAACAGGGTGATGCAATAAAAAATTAAATATGAAATGACATGGTGAGTTCTAAACTTACAAAAGAAGGATGCTTCGTGAAGAGTAGTATGGTTTTCAGAGGCTCTGTAGAAGAAACCTTGGAGCTAAGCCTCGAAGAATGGATTTGGGTGGATGGAAGAAAGTGAAGCAGACATTCCAGGTGAGAGGAACTTGAGGGCAAAGGCTAGGCACTGCATGTTTAGTGGCAAAGTGATGAAACGGATATGACTTAAGTCCATGCTATGGAGGTGTGGGGATTCAGGTCGAAGGGAAGAAGGCAAGTACCATTCATTAATTCAGTGCGTATTTTTTTTTTTTATCAACTATTATGTGCCAAGCAAAGATCCAAACAATGAAAAAAAAAAAACACCAATGGTGACCAAAAATTGTACTCTTGGAGCTTACTGCCTAACTAGGGAGAAATACGACTGTAAAATATCCACCTGGATATATGAGAAATTGTGACTGTGCTAAATGCATTGAAGGACAGGCATGTGGTTCTAGGAGGTGATAGACAGATTTAACTTAGCCAGGGAAGGCTTTCCCAAAAGAGTAACACATGCTGAGAGCCAAAATAATGAGTAAGAAAGAGTAAAGGCTGGAGTAGGAAGAGCATTATAACGAGGAAAGACGAAAAAGCATGTGTAAAAACTCAGGAGGAAGCAGCATGGTAGATGGACAGGCTTTAGACAGGCCCTTGTGGCTGGTGTGGAGACAGCAAAGGGCAAGAGTGGTACGAGGTGAAGGTGGAGAGAGGGGTGGAGCCTGCACCAAACAAGACCATGAATACCATGCTGAGGATTGTGGCATTTTATACAAAGAGCCCCCTGAATGGTTTTCTGTGTTTGTGTGTGTGATGTGATCAGATTTCTGTTTTGAAGAGATTACCCAGAATGCAAATAGACCATGAGGAGGCTCTTGCAAATAATGGAGATCTACAAAGCTAGATCCCAGAGTTTAGATGGTGAAGTAGGAAACTGGAAGCTACCAATGTCTTTGAGTATGCTAACAAAAAACAAGTGTTTAGGAACTAACTATTAGTCTGGCAAGATGGATTGGAGAACAAGGAGATCAGCAAAGAGGCTGTGACTAAGAGCTTGCACTAGGTGGCAGCCAAAAGAAAGAAATGGATATAAAAGATCAAATATTCTTAGTTGATACCAACAGTAGCACCTGTGGCCATTGATTATGTGCTACATTCTAGACACATTTGATGTTCTATTTGGTTCTTCCAACTACCCTCTAAGGTAGGCATTCTCCTCATTTTACAGATGAGGAAACTGAGAAGTAAGGTAATTTGCTCAAGGAGGATAGCTAGTAGGGGTAGACCAGGGCTAGAACCCAGGGCTGTAACATCAAAGGTCAAGCAAAACCACCTACACTATGAAAACTCTCCAGATGTTAATGACTTACGGGACGCAAGAAGTAAAGTGGAGCAGTTGAAAGTGACTGCAGGCTTTAAAGACTGGGCAGAAGGAAAATGAATGCTTCCAGTGATATTCGATGTGGACAAAGGAAGGAAGAAGGTGGTGAGTCCAATTCTAGATATGCCAGACGGCAGAGTAAAGGTTTACCCAGTAGGTGGGAAAATGGATGATACAACAGAACCTTTTCAAAGCAGCAGCCCCTATGCTGGCCAAGGCAATGAGGTGGTTCTGCAGTTCTAGACCAGCACAGTGTGGCCCTCTTTGCCTAATGAACATTCAGCTTAGAGGTGTACCTCCTGTCTTGGGCACGTATGTTCTGTTTGGAAGACTGTGTAAGACTCTCCTTCTGAACTGACATGACGGGCTCCCCTGCTCTGAATCAACATTTACAGTTCTAGAGAGCAAATGAAGGTACATACTTTTGAACAAGTCAAGTAAATATTAGAGAGAACAGACTATATCACTGTTACCACCTCCTCCCCCCAAAAAGACCTGATTTTGAGCAAGTGTTGAGCAATTTTAGCACTTCATTGGCCAATTGAGAATATAGTATTTTTTAGGTAAAACCTAAAGAGAAGAAAACACGAGAAACTACAAATATAATCTTCATTAAATTCCCCAAACTATATCTTCTTTTCCGTGTCATAAAATAAGGTTATCTTCGGTGCAGAACAACTACACAAATTATTTTGAATCTAATCAACTGAGGTGGGATTCTGAAGGAAAATGAGCCAAACATAAATGAAATTAGGTGCCAAAAGTAAGAAATAGTCAACATATTCCATCACACTTCACTTGTCAGTCCTTGGATCTTTTTTCCTTTAGATGCTCCTTGTCTTCTTGACTGAATTATATAACATGTTAAGACAACATATTGCCTTATTTTTCATCTTTCCTAACCTACAGCTCTTTCCTATTAGTTTTTATAGGCCACTTTGTTAACAGAATGTCCAGTATTTACACTCGCTATTTGCTTATACTTAAACACTCACACACGTACGCACGTGCTCCTTCACTCGCACGGTCTCTCATCAGCTCCAGGGATGCGCACCCCGACTCTCACCTTCACTTCTCCCAGAAGAAGTCTTGCTGCTGTGGTTTTTACATTTCCACCAAGGATTGTGTTTCTAACAAAGAATTCCAAAACTGAAAGAAGGCTGCAAAACCACTATTCTATGGTAATTACAACCAGGAGCTCATCTTCCCCAGGTCTCCACTCAGAAGATGAACGGTGGTCTGAGCCAGGTGGGGAGGAGAACCCTGCTATAAGAGCTTCTCCACTTGGTTTAAACAGATCAGCGCTGGGCACTGCTGATTCATGAGACCTCCACGGGACCCTGATGAGGCTAGGCAAATATAAGGCGTAATTATTATATGCATAAAGAGCCATTAATTAAAGTCCGAGGAGAGGAGCAATCTGCCTGCCTGGAAAAGAGCTGGAAACCTGGAGTTAGGCATTAAAGAGATTGCTAGGTACTAAATAAGGTAAACTTAACCTTGCTGATCTGAGTTGAAGTGTAGATTAGGAACCCAAGAGAAGTGCCAGGAAGGCCCATGCCTACAGGAAGCAGTTCTGGCTCATTTACCCCACAGCACAGAAATGTCACTGGGTTTTGTCTAGACCTTCTTACTTAAAGTGTTGTCTGTAGAATGGCAGATTGGCAGTACATGGGAGCTTGGTAGAAATGCAAAATCTTGGGCCCAGAATGCAATTGTATCTGAGTACATATTTTAGCCTACTAGACAACTTGTCTTTCTAACGAAAAGTCTCGAGTCTGTGGGATAGACCACATCCCACAGTTCACAGTGGGCAGGCACTCATTCTATACCCTTGCTAAACAACGTGCGTCCCTAGATCAGCAGCAGCGGACATCACCTGGGAGCTGGTTGGGGGAGCACAATTTATGCCCTTCCCCAACCCTATTCAATTAGAATCTACGTTAACAAGATCCCCAGGTGATGGACATGCACAACAACATGTGAGAAACACTGATCCTACCAGGCCACTGGTTCTCAACCTTGGGTGCACATTGGAATCATCTGGAACCTTTAAAAACTGATACCTGGTTCCAGCTCCTAGGGATTCTTATTTCACTTATGTGATGCGTGGCCTATACACCAGAAAGTTTAAAAGATCTAGGTGATTCTAAAGTGCAGCCAAGGTTGAGAACTCATGGGTGTGGCTGCATGCTTAAAAAGCCATCTGCTTCCCACCTGGATCTAGATTCTTTGGTTTGTTTTAATCCTTGGTCCAAATGACATTCGTAACTTATAATGAATAATTCTCGGCCCTGACTATATGATAGAACCACTCAGGGTTAGAGACCCAACTAACCCATACTGTGCCTTTGTGCAAATTAGAAAAAGTCACCCCTTCCCCCAGAGGATGCAGCCCCAGTTATTTCCTTCATCCAGCTGCTCTCGGACAGGGCACAACAATTCAACAATTCAAAAACAATTTCAAACATCTACAAAATTAGATAGGACAGTATAATAAACTTCACTTCCCTGACATCCAACTTAAACATGGCCAATCCTGCTTCACTTCTCTCCTTCACTTCCCTTCATACTTCATCTCACTTCCAGGAATTGAAAAGCAAATCCCATGCATCAAATCATGCCATCCATAATATTTCATAATATGACTCTTTTACAATTTTTTTTTTTGAGGAAGATTAGCCCTGAGCTAACATCTGCTGCCAATCCTCCTCTTTTTGCTGAGGAAGACTGGCTCTGAGCTAACATCCGTGCCTATCTTCCTCTACTTTATATGTGGGACACCTACCACAGCATGGCTTGCCAAGCAGTGCCATGTCCACACCCGGGATCCAAACCGGCAAACCCCAGGCCACCAAAGTGGAACGTGCAAACTTAACCGCTGCACCACTGGGCTGGCCCCTAAAATATGATTTTTTAAGAAATAAAACCACAATACAATTATCTCACCTAAAAGAAATTAATTCCTTAATATAATCAAATTTAAAACCAATGTTCAAATTTTCCTGATTGTCTTATAGACATATATTTTAAGGTTTTTTTTAAGAGTTTGTTTAAATCAGGAAGAAATAAGTTCATATATTGCAAATGGTTGATATTTTTTTCTCTTTTCTTCCCCTCTCTCTCCTCCTCTCCCTGCAGTTTATTTATTGAAGAAAAAGTTCATTTTTCCTGGAGAATTCCCCAGTCGGTATTTTGCTGATTATCCCATGGTGTTATTTAACATGTTCTCTTGTCTTCTGTATTTGCTACAAATAAACGGCTAGATGGGGAGCAGGGGTTGGCAAACTTTTTCTGTAAAGGGTCAGATAGCAAATATTTTTAGCCATGTGGTCAACTGTGCCTGTAAGGTGAAAGCAACCACAGACAATGCAAATGTGAATGAATGCATATGGTTGTGTTCCAATAAAACTTTATTTACAAAAACAGGCAGCAGGCCAGATTAACCTGTGGACTATAGTTTGCCCGCTTCTAATCTAGAGGCTTGATCAGATGCAGATTCAAGCTTTTAGCAAGCATACTTCATAGACAGTGCTGTGCACTTCCATCAGGAGGCACAAAATGTCTGGTCATCCCTCTTTTAGGGATGTTAGAAGCCACTGGTGATCACGTCTAGATCCATTATTTCATTAGGAGCTGCAAAAGGGCAATATTTTTTATTCCTTTGGTGGTTATTAGTTAAAGCACTTCTATCATAAGAAACTTTCTTCCCATCAAGTTAGCCACACTGAGATAGAATTCATAAAGGAAAAGCAGAACAAATTTTGATTCTTTCCTGTTGTAAATGATTTTTTAAATAATGAGCATCCTCCAAAGGTAACTGAGGAGGGATTTTTTCTTTTTCTTTCTCTTTTACTATCATGAACTCTTGGATTTAAACATTAGTTAATGCTTTCAATCTATTGTGGTTATTATTCTTACTGACACTCTACTTATGCAGTAGATAACTGGCTCCAGAGGGCATCTCTTTAAGTTGGCTCCTGAGTCCTTCTGACATACTCCCAGCAGTCCTTGGGAGCATCTTCACTACGGAATCTGTTATGTCAAGATACCCAGTCTAATCTCATCCAGTTCCTGCTCCAGAGCTGCAGTCAGCTACATTTCCAAGGAGCCATGCGTGCCAAGACAGCCATTTCTGCTTACTTAGTTTCCAGACCATTTTAGTGAAAATATTAGGAAATATGCATATTTTTAAAAAGATAAGATTTATCATGATTCATACTCATTCATATTGATCCTTCCATTCTGCTGTGAATTAATATCTGCTATCTTGTTTCTGTTTCTGCTGTCTCCCATGCTGAAAATCCTAGTTCCCAAAGACACCTGCACAAATACCCAGCTATTTTATTCCCCCCACAATTCTAGCGAAGGTTAAGAGGACCGGACTGAAGACTACCTTAGGTGAGTTATAAATAAAGAGCTTAATTTCTTAGAAAAGGGCTTTTTCATTTTTTGACTCCTCTCAATATCCTGCTGAGTCTTAGGCAATTAATAAGTAGGCACAATCATGCCATAATGACTCGTTCAAACTGGAGACATGGAGTTCCTGGATTTCAGGAGAAGTTTCAGAAGAGAAGATGGAGTCAAATACATTTTATGTGCTGTCGCCACTTACAGCTTCCACGGCCCTGGGATGGGTGGCTGGGTCAGATAAAGGCTAACTGGCCACTCCCCTAAGATTATACAAGGGATGAACAATCCATTTTTGAACAAAAATTGTCACTAACAAAAGATCATGCCAAAAAGGGGGAAAAACAGAGGTCATAAACTCTTCTGATCTAGGTTTAAATGGAGGCCAGAGAGCTTCTCTCTATATTTATATAAAAACAGATAAGTATATTATATCTATATGTACATATCAATAAAGAACAGAACCAATATGGAATATATTACACAGATGTATATATCCATATGGAATATATTCTATATTCAGTAACTACACTTTAAGCATCTACCACGTGCCAGGCACTGTGCAAGACCCTGGTGAATCAAAGATAAGACATACTCACTGCCCTTGGGGGAAACAGACATATAAGGCAGATAAAAAGCTATTTAAAACACAACAATATGAGTGAAAAAGTGAGTCAAACATAGAGAAAGGGGAGAAAATTCTGGACAGGGAAAATTAGGGATAGTTTTTATGGAGGAGCTGGTTTCTCAGTTCAGTGGTGAAGAATAGGCAATAAGTTAATATCCCAGGCTGAGGATTTCTTTAGCACATAGAAGGCGAAGCCTGCCTCCCTGATAGGGAGAGTATATGCCATGATGGTATGAACCACCACAAGCTTATAATATCAGAGAAGGGCACCATAGCATTCTTCATGGAGAATTTAATCTGCCTCTTAAGCAGGTTGAAAACAAGAATCAATCTATGCCCCCTTGGGTTCCCTCACCCATGCTCCCTGCACACCCTCCACCATCTATCAATGCCAGTTTCTGCTTCCTCAGACCAAGACCAGAAGGTAGGTGCTCTAATGAGAGAGGCCGCTGCTACACAGAGGAAGGCAGACGAGGGTGGGACGTGCAATTTAAAGAGAGAATGTCTCCTTTTCTATCAGGAGAGAAAAGAAAGACAGCAAAGAAGGGATGCAAAACCGAAAACCTAAGTAACAAAAGAAAAAACCGATTTGCTTTAGGGACGCACACTGATGGAAAATTACTGAGCAGAGGAAGAGTCGCAGCCACCTTTGTGCATCACACAGTTTGCATCAGGCACTTTCACCTCAGAAAGCTAGGATTTCTGTTAAAATAAATTTGTGTGCAAACTGGATTATTCTGAACAACATTTCAACAAGAATATAAAAACCTAGCAGCATGTCATCTTTCCATGGGAGATGGGAGCTTCTGTCTTTTTAAAACGTATTTTTTGCTATTCATGATGCATTATGTAAATATCATAAAATAAATATCTGAGGGCTCCTCCACTTCTGCTTTGATCTTCCCAGCTTTGTTTCTTGGACTTATTTGCCAAGACAACCCATGAAAGAAATTTTGCTCTGTAATCTCTGATGAGGTGGGGTTTATGTTTTGTTTACCTGCAGCTGTGTCTTTTTTTTTTCCATCTCCTGTTTGTGTATGTGCAGACAGCACTGACGTAAGGCAACAAAGGAAAAACATACTGTTTGCATTTCTTATCAAAGAACGCATCCTATTGCCTGAATAATGGGTAACTTTATGCTTAAGATAGGATACGTTAAAGAAAAAATAAATCTTAAAGCAAAAGTTCATTGGTAGCATGACGCTGCCAAAGTTTAAGTATATGATGAAACTTTAAAATATATATATAAAATTGGAGTGGGACCAAGCATCTCTACCCACGTGGTCCCAAATTGCTTGGGCCTTGGGTCTTTCAGGGACTGGAGAACGGGAGCGTGGGACCACCTCCAAGGGCTATATCAAAATGGGTACTGACCAAGACAAAGGGATTTCCTGTCACCAAGTTGTGTTAACCAGAGATAAACAATTCTCTTTCCATCTGGTTGACTTAACCTCTTTGTGATTTAGTTTCTTTATGTATGAATAGAAATATTTACTAGCACCCGAAGTCTAGGAGACTGTAGAATGTTGAAGATGGAAAGAACCTTAGAAATAGTTCATTCCACCCTCATAGGTGATAAAAATCATGGCCCCACATGGCTAAATGGCTTGTTCAGAGTGGCAAAGCTCAACTTAGGGGCTTGTTGAAGAATATTCTAACAAAAGATTGCGATAGAATTCTCTAAAAAAAGGCTAATATATATATTTAAGTTAAAGATATTTAATAACATTTATTCTTACAAAAACATGCAATAATACTGAAAGAACTTTATATTAGTCTTCTGAGAATGACGGCTTCAGAAATAAAGGTAAGAAAAATAGAGGTAAAAACATATTCCAGCTTTAGTGGCTTAAGCAGTGCTGCGGTCTGAATGTGCCCCCAAATTGCTATGTTGCAACCTGCCTTCCAAGGTGATGGTATCAGCAGGTGGGACCTTAGGGAAGTGATTAGGTCATAAGGATGTAGCCCTTATATAAGTGCCCTTTTAAAAGAGGCCCCAGAGAGCTCCCTTGCCTCCTCCACCATTTACAGATACCGCGAGAAGTCAGTCTGCAACCTGGAAGAGGGTCCTCGCCAGACCCATCCGTGCTGGCACCCTGATCTTGGACTGCCAGCTTCCAGAACCATGAGAGAGAAACTTCTACCGTTTATATGTTCCCCAGTTTATGGTATTTTTGTTATAGCAGCCCAAATGGACTAAGACAAACAATCATAATATCCTTTAATAGAACAGAGCTTAAAGTACAAAGCAAAGGAGGTATAAAATTTAACTCCTACGATGTGCGTCTGTTAGCCGAAGAAGAATTCCTATATGCAGAATACCATACCTTTTTAATTTCAGATTTCAAATTACAAGGGTTACTCTGCTGGCTGAAGAGGGATTTCTTGAATCTCTCTATAACCCTTCTTTTCAAATTGTGGTGCAAGGCTGGAGGAAGCTGCATAAAATGAGAAAACAATTGTTATAAGTAAATTGCTCACACTGCACAGCTGAGTCGCTGGGAGCATTTACTGAGGGTCAATGTAACAATAATCACTCAACAGGGCTAAATAAGAATTTAAATTTTATTCCAAATAGCATGACTTGATGTTATAATTTTTCATTCTACAATCCAGAAGAAATATATTACTCTGCTCTCTTTCAAAAGGTTACTCCCATTTATCTTACTGTTCTTTCACTTTATTGGTATTAAGTTTCATATAACAACTAAATAATGTATTAATTGCACATATATATTGAATTTTGTAAAGTACAGACTTGACAAGGAAGGATACATTCTATCAGACGTTTAGTTGCTTGTGCCATGCCCAGAACCATGCCAAATACTCTATCCATGGCCCTTGTCCTGAAGGATCTGATACTTTGGACCAGGAAGCACCTGTCTGCATTAGTACGGAGTCAGATGCCTGCCTGTGAGTGCTCCTTAATACACAGCTGGAGAGAGATCACATTGTAGGAACCAACCTTATCCAGGAGAGAATGAATTAGCATATACTAGGGCTGGGCCAGGCTAAGTTCAATTTAATAAGCAAGTAGTAGGAAGTCACTGCAGAGTCTTAGAAAATACGGTGATTGGATGAAAATGGGATTTCAAAAAATTGATTTTGTGGTACTGTGCAGGTTGGATTTACACAAGGAAATCAAAGGCCCGGAAAAGCATAGAGGGATGAAGTAAAGTTTGAGAGAAAGGGAAGAGAGAATGGAAATAGGGTCAGAATGATAAAGAGTTTCAGAGTGGAAACACTGTTTCCTTTGTTTAAAATATGGAGAGGACTTGGAAGGAGAGGAAAAGGAACCATTGAGAAAAAATACGGCTAAGTGGAAAGGAAAATGTGGTAGTAGGAACTTTCAAGATCAAAAAAACAAGAATATAGTTCAAAGCTCAGATCAAAAGAAAGAGAAACATGGCAGAAACCATTATCATCCCACCCTCACTCCATTTTTCCATAATCTCACAGTTTTGGTTTGGTGCCATGTGACTGCTTTTGGCCAATGAAAAAAATGTGTGTCACTTCAAGAATGAGGCCAATCAAAGCCAGTGTTCTTCCTCCCTCTCTGTCCTCCCCTATGGCAAGGAGCCTGGAGTCCACCTATTCCAGATGGCAGAGCCACAAGATGGAGGACGGCCACCTGACCTGTCCAACATTAGCTGAGTGAGAAATAAACTTCTATTGTGTCAAGCCAAGACATTCAGGGTGCATCTGTCAGTGCAGCATAACTTAGCATATCCTGACTGATACGAGGAATGTCTATTATTCAGTTTCATCAAACAAGGGGCTATATAAAAGGTAATAGGAGAGCAATGAATAGGACCTATGGGGGCTCCCAACAGCTCATTTTATAGCCAAAAAACCCTGTTCATCAGTCCCAAAACAATAGAATGTGGGACACATTATGAAGCACTGTAAGCATATAAAACAGAAAAACAATGCAATTGAAGAAAGTTTCAGAAATGCATCTTTAATGCTAGTCAACCCTTTGACTTTGCTTGAGTCAAAGTGGGTTTAATTACAGAAGTAGTAAGACTGGAGATTCTGAAGCTCTTCAGTATATTTTGAAAGGTTTTGGAGGTTGACAGCACTGAACCTCTGCTGACCTCTTTTTATGTCAATATTACAGCTTTCTTTTACCTTGATCCACATGTGTTACTACCTCCTACCCCAGCAAATAGTCGTAATTATTGTTCTCCCAGCAAACAGTCATAATTATTGTTGTCCTTTCACATGGAAT
The DNA here is from genome assembly GCF_037783145.1 of Equus przewalskii. Lineage (NCBI taxonomy): Eukaryota > Metazoa > Chordata > Mammalia > Perissodactyla > Equidae > Equus > Equus przewalskii. Next base: position 57,933,879 of record NC_091845.1, on the reverse strand, counting down.
GAAAAGGAGAAATCAAGAAATGTGGAGAGAGAGAGATTTCTCAGCATTAATGAGCAAATAGTTGGAAGACAGATGAGAAGGAAAATGAATATAAATGATAGATATGTGGGTGAGAGATTAGCAAAACGAATTCAATTTAGAGAAGGGTCAGACAATGAAGGGGAGGGGCAGGTGCATACTTTCCTAGCAAGGGGATGGGTTGGAGCGGAGAATGAATGGGAAAAGTGCCTGGAGATACCTTTTGGGATTTGATAATTCCCCACCGTTATCCACTAGAAGCTGCCACTTCCCTAAATCAAACAGCAGAGGGCAGTGTGGCCCAGGACCTTCTAGTTGCTGCCCGGCATGATTCCAACTGTCAAGGGAAAGACAGCAAGCCTTTTCTGATACACCAAATTGTCTGCTACAGCACACTTCTAAAGGTGTGAAGCATCAGCGGGGCCATAGATTCCTTCAAAGGCAACTTCCCCAGGACTGGCAGCTATCAGCATCAGATTACCAATTCAGATACGACTCTTAAACTCCTTGCTGTTCGTTTAATTTGATAAGCCTCTAGTTAACTTAGAATGGCTTTTACTGCTCCTGATGGCTTGAATTAATTCCCATAAAAACTTTCTTGAGTAAGTTAACACTCTGTCAACTTAAGATTCATACACAGGGCAGCATTAGAAAACTATTTTGTCTTATTAGAATAATTACCACTATGGACAGCACCCTATCTTAAAGTTTTCATGGAAGAATTTAAGATTTTGCATAGAATGATGACTCATGGATAGTTTAATAGCAGCTGATGTAAGTATAAAAATATGGATAGGGACTATAATACTAAGAATAGAATATTAATACCTACTATTTGTATGTCCCAGGCACTATGATTACTCCTTTATGTGTAATAGGTCAGTTTTTTTTTCCCTACGACGAACTTATAAAGCAGGTACTGTCTTATAGCTGAGGAAATCAGAGCTTAAAGACCTTCTGCAACACGCAAGGGTACCTCCTGAGGGACTCTTCTAGCACAAGCACTATCGTACAGCAAACACCGCCACCACTGGCATTACTGTAGTACAGCACTTTACAGTGCCTAAACATTTCACATACTTTATTTACTTTATCATAATAGTCCCATAAGCTATCTGAATTTTACTGATGAAGAAACTGATTCTAAAGCAGATGACACCCTCAACATCACATGTCCAAAAGCTTGGTTTTTATTTGCTTGTTTTTACAAAGAATCAAAAGTAACAAAAGTAACAAAGTAACAAAAGAAAAAATGAAATCCAATATGTATGTTTGTAGTAGGTTTTCTCAAACTTGCATAATATATGGATTCCTTCTAAAGAACTACATTCTCTAGTATCTCCAAGAATATACTGGGAGACCATCAGTGGTCCATGGGGCCCCATTTGATAGTGACTTAAATAATATCTTTTCTATATAAAAAAATGTTATTTTGACATATTACTGCTTAAGGGGAGATTTCCCTACACGCTAAAGTAAAATGTTCAAAGATTATCATCATCATAAATCACAAAATGTAAAACTTCTCTTAGAATTTACAAATCCTGGAAACATGAGTCTACTCGAGAAACACATCTTTATCCTAAATTCTATTTAATCTGTCCTCCTTGGCATTAGGAACCAGGAGACCCAGATAAGAGGGTATGAATGGTTCTATTTTCATCCATCACCACTGCTGAGAAAAAAAGTATCTTTCACTGATGACAGTCTGTAACACAACTTTCATGGGAGGACAGCACATTGCTATTTCTAACCACATTTTTTTTTGTTCGATTGGCAACAGTTGTGCTTGTTAAGATGGCAATCCGAAGGAGCTCCAACCAAATTGTCTGTCTGTTCTCTACGAGACAGATGTTTAATTCTTAAAAGTTGCTATATGCTGATTTTCAAAGCATTTATTTAACAAAACAATCCGATCCTAAGTATGGAGTTACAGCAAAAGCTTAAGTTGGTTACTCAGGTCTTACCTAAGCAGTAACACAAGGAGACTCTCACTAAAAGGTAAGATATATACTCTGCTCACCTTATATCCCCTTAGTTGCTGCCCGGCATGATTCCAACTGTCAAGGGAAAGACAGTTATATCCCCAAAGATCAACTGTGGTTTCCAGCAATGGAAATGAACTACCGATTTCATTCTCTCAGCTTGCTGGTCTTAAGATTACCATCTCAGTTTTTGCTTTTTTGGTTTTTGTTTTTCTGAGGGAGATTGCCCTGAGCTAACATCTGTTGCCAATCTTCCTCTTTTTACTTGAGGAAGATTGTCACTGAGCTAACCTCTGTGACAATCTTCCTCTATTTCATGTGGGATGCTGGCACAGTGTGGCTTGACAAGCAGCGCTAAGTCCGTGCCTGGGATCTGAACCCTGCGAACCCCTGGCCGCCTAAGCAGAGTACACAAACTTAACCACCATGCCACTGGGCCAGCCCTATCATCTCAGTTTTGATGAAAACAGATGTCAAATCAATGAAGGCAGGGTAAGGATTTTAACATTCTGCCTTTTAAAATAGCTGCTTTTAGATGAGTTTCACGGGTCTGTCTCCATGGAAACTGGATGGGAAAGGCCACCACCAGCCAAAAGTAAGCAGCTTCCTCTTTAAGGTCGTCTGTTGGTTGTCAGCAGGGGTCTGGCTCTGCAACCAGAGCCTGAAAGAGTTTGACTAGTAAACAAACATATGAACAAGCAGAGTTTTTGTTTGTTTGTTTTGTCAATTCAGTTTTACTTTCAGCAGTTTTCCTTTGTGATTAGCAGAGAGAGAAAACTGATTTTGATCTTTCACCTAGCAAATACAACAGGATCACGTTTACACTGCATTTATTTCCTTTATTTGAAAGGCATTGACTTTGGTCAGCACTGTGATTTAAAGCTCCCCAAAGGGGAATCATTCCTCACTGTGTGCAACGTCATAAACTTTAAAGCATTCTGGAAATACATTTTAAAAACCACAGTGGTTATATCTCAACCTGCAGCAAAGAATGCCATCTTGTCAAAAAATATGAAATCATTTGTTATGCTGACAGCATAACAGCAAAATAATAAGATTTATGATAGTACCATTCTTGCTTTAAAATACTTGGAAATCCAATAAAGAGATGGAATATAGCCATTACAAAGTTTTTCATTATATAAAAATTAGCAAGACAGGCATGTGGAAACTATATTTAAATTTCAAAGGATATTTTCTCTCAATTTAGTAGTTAATCATTGAGGTAATCAGTAAGCTATTTAAAGCTATTTCCATAACACTAAAGTTAAAAATGCTTTCCCCATATTTCTATATCAGTATTTACACGGAACAGCAATTTTGAATATAATATCTTTACTCAATAGCAATATGGCAGATTATATTTTTGATTTAGTAACCAAGTTTCTTCCTTCTCATACTTCCCTGTGCCCCTTGACCCTCTTTCATTAATCAGGTATATAATTCTGTGGGGTTGCCTAAGAGAAAGGTTGACAGCAGAAAATGGAGAAAAAAGTAATCAACTTTAGACTTGAGTCTCAAAGGCTAGCCCTCAGGGTGACTGAAAAGAACACCATATTTGCAGGAAAAAAACCATGATAAATCAGAGCCAGGCTACTCCCTAGGCTAGAGGGAGAAGTCAAAGGCGAAGCAGGGAGAACTCAGAGACAGGTAGGTCCCAGAGAAGGGAGTCCCTTGCCTAGCCCCCTAGGCTAAGTGCGCCAGTTGTCAGCTTATTGCCTCTCAGCTCCAAATCCACCCTCCATTGCCCCCCTGGTGACTCTGGAACATTTCTCCCCTGCCAGCCGGCAGGATGTTCAGCTCTCTCAGTAGCGGGCACTGGAGGACACTGGAGGAGAATGGAGCTTGTCTTTCTGGCCCCTGTGATGCTCCTGCCTTGCCTTGGTCCTGCAGCACTGAGCAGTCAGCAGCAATGGGGACCCTTAGTGGTGCTCACCCCTGCTGGATTCAGTGGTACCAACCCTGCAGGTGGCTTCCCAGAGACTTCCATGGAGGCTTCCCTGGTCCTCACAGGGTACTTCCCATCACACCACCCTGATGTGCTGATTTCCAGCAAGTTCCATGGCATCTCACCATGGATGGCTTGCCCCAGTCTCCAGAGGGAGGCTTCCCTGCAAATCCCTCCAGCACAGCACCTCAGCAGATCTCCCGGACCTTTCCAGTGAGGTCTGGACCTCAGCCCAGGTCGGGGTGTCCTCTTCTATCTTGTTCCTTTCCTGGTGCTCTGCCTCAGCCCTAAGCAGTGACTTCCTATCTGCTCTTCTGATATTCTTTAGAATTCTCTTCCCCTCCTTAGTAGATAATACCCTATTATAGTTAACAATTCTTTATATTAAATCTGCCCTGTTGAATTTACTGTGTGGTTTCTATCTCCTGACTGGACCCTCCCTGATACAGATTTGGCTCCAGGAATGTCCCAGGAGAAGGACCCATACCTATGGGATTCTGGAATTGTTTTGATTGTGCCCTTGGAACTGAGTCCAGTGATGAGTTTGTCACCAGTAGGACATAGGATGCTGGTCATCCATGGCATGCAGTGGCCTCACAATGAACCAGGTTATCACCCTGATGCAGAGCCAACTGAAGTGAGTGCCCTGGAAGCCCCTGTGGCTGGTGCCCTTGACCATTAGGCAGCATGAAGACTACGAGGGCTGTGGTGTGGGATGGATCTTCAGAGCACACTGGAGCACTTACAGAAAGAAAACGACAAGCTTGGGTCCTTTAACTCTCAGTTCAAGTCATGGTCTGAGACCCAGAAAGATTCCATGACAGCCCTAAAAGAATCTGTTCATTCTTGCTGCCACAGCACCGATAAACATAAATTTAATTGGGCAGGTTGCTAAATTACAACGTCAGTTGAATGAACACTTCACCAAGTTTCTCAGGGCAAAGTTGGAAAAAATAATAAGATCCTAAAACTTGAAATAGGGACATCTTGTCGGACCCAGATAAAAATAACAATCTTGAAACTCAACTCACTCTGAGGCATCATTGCCAGTAGTTTGTCACCCTGTGTCTGATGAGACAAGGCTTTCTTTGCTTGAAACTCTATACTAACTTCATGTGGTCAGATGAGGGGTGTTACCTTAAAAAGGGATGCTTATTCCTCTTAATACCCACAACAATGAGGGTCAAGTCCATAATTAGGGTAATATCTTAGCATGATCCAGGGAACTGGTTTACACTATAACCCAGGAGGAAATAGTTTATACATCAAAAGAACTGCAAGACATAGCTATTATCTATGAGCAGTAACTCAGAGAACGTGGAACATGTGCAGGAGTGGATTCTGAGGGTGTTAGGCCAAGAAGGGTGAAATACAGCACTAGTTCAGGCTGAATTCCTGCACTTAGTAGAGATTCTAGATTTAATGTGCTAGTTTACACAGCTCGAGGTAGCAACTTAATTGGTTGGTGTACTAAAACTTGGACTCAAAGGTGGCTAGCATTTAATGAGGGTAAAATGTCAGAGGTTCCCTGGCATGTGGAGGAGGGAGTTCAAAGGCTTGGAGAGAAAGGAACATTGGGGTGGATTTACCATGTGTGACTTGCACACTCAGCTCCCAATTATGTTCAGCAAGGACACTCACAAGGCACTCCTTTCACTAAGGCATCGAGAAATACACTGGAGAGGGGAGCACCGGCATCCTTGAAAATCTCTCTGGTTTTTCTCCTATGTAGGCCAGGCACGACCCTGAAATTACATGATTCCAGTGGGGATCATGTGATCCCAGAGCAGCAGAGGTCAAGTGGCAGCACTTGACCACCAGTGACAGGTTGGGAGCATTTATCATAAATGGCAGCAGGGATGTACTGTTAACTAGAATGCCTTGGCCCACAGAGATCTTTGGTAGTTGTTAATTGATTAGGGTGTTCCTGGAAAGAAAATAGGTGCCAAGCTACTAGAGTATTCTTTAGTCTACATAACAGAAAAGAAACTCTAGGTCTGGTAGACAAAATTTGACTTGAGTCATAGCCACAGTAGAGACTCAGAGCCTCTCACAGAGCTTGCAGACCTAGTCAATTCAAAGATCCAAAGTCCCTTGAGAAAGTTGGGGTCCCTTGAGGAAGGGCCCTAAAACATTGCTACAAGTACAAACTATAAATTTTCCTCCAAAGAGATCTGCAGCCATTTACTAGAGTGCCTGTTCACTGGGGAGGAGGACATAGACAAGCTTTCAGGGAATACTGGACACTGTTTGCTAACTGACACTAATTCCTAGAGTCTAACATGCCCACTGTGGCACACCAATCAAAATGAGTTTTTGTTTGCTTTTGGGGAAGGTAGGTATATTAGCTCAAGTCTGACTTACAATGGGCCCAGTTGTTCCATTGACCTGGTGCTATTTCTTTCTGGTACTAGAATGTATAATTGAAATTGTCACAATTGGCAGCTGACAGAATCCCCACATTGGTTCTCTGGATCTTAGGGTGAGTGAATGTTTATGTGTTCTCTCACTGATATATCTCAAGTGCCTAGGGTGGTGATTGGCACATAATAAGCACCTAATAATTATGTCAAACAAATGAATGAACTGCATACAACATAGAATCTTAAACTTCAAAATCATAGTTACTTTCTTGTCCTTCTTTATCTCCAAAAATTTCTTCTCTTAATAATAGTGCGTACCTTGGGTAAATAAACATTCAAGTTGCTATCATTAGATAGATTTCTGTAAATAATTAATAGCAATTTTTAAAGAGGGATTGCTTCCCCAGTGCGTAGGAGTCACTGAGATTTAGAAATAGGAAGTTTTGACAATCCTGGATTTTGCGCGTTTTTATTTTCATTTCTCTGTGAGGATCTGGTTTTAACTCAGCATCCTCAGAATTAGGAAGTTGGCACTACTTTTCCTTCTTCCCTGTAGTGAGCTGCTTCAGAAGCCCAGCAGTGTCCCCACTTTCACCCCCACACTGAAGGGCCATCTGTGTTGAAGTTTGGTTTTGGTTGGGCATTAATAGTGAAAGAGCAGGTTACGAGGCATAGGGAAAATCTGACATATTTGCTTTTTTTTTAAGCTGCTACCCTCCCAGCTCTGCTGCTAAGCCAAAGTGTTCCTAAATATACGCTGCTGGAGAAGATAAGAACAGCACCGACTCAAGCTGGAAGTTGCACAAAGCATATCTTCAGCAATATTGCGGCCAACGCCCGTACTTGAGATGAAAGGGAAATAAAAACCCAGCACACTGACCTGTGTGATGTAGATGATTTTGTGCAGCTGAATTAAGATCTGCTGAATGGGATCACTGATCTGACGTACTTTCCTCTGGGACACAGCAATCCCTGCAGACGCTGTGGATGATAAATTCTGCAGTTAGTCAAGACCCTAGTTTTCTCTTTCAAAAGTGATATTAGTGGCAAATGGGGTCAACTTCTGAAAAAAAAAAAATTTTTAGGGCAAAGACCCTCATCCTACCAATGAGACAATATGCAGAGACCCTATAACACTCCAATATTTTATGATATGGGCTGCACAATTCCTTCCTTTTACCTCTCAGATGTCTAAGTAACATAATGACATTACCTATCACAACATCTGAAAGACTATTTACTGCTTAGATATTTTGCCTGCAATTATATCAGGCTGCCAGCAGGAGTCAGTGGTGCCTTAGATACTGCAGCCATTGAAAAGCCAAGCAGTCAACAAGCAATCATGCTTTGCAATTTTAAATTTGTAATGCCCTCAAAAACATATTTTAAGACTAATTTTATTAAAACTGCTAAATGCAAACACTGAATTAGACAATCTTACAGAGCAAAAAACCCAAAAACTTCTAAGTAACAAAAGTTAACTTTCAAACCCTTGAGCAGTACAAATTATAACTTTTACCTGGATTTCTCTCCAGGTCTAAATAGCACACATTTATAATTCATCCTAAATCCCCATCATAGAGCCACACCACTTCCAGTTTCAGGCTAGCTTCGTGTCAAACTGCACAGGAGCTTCTTTCCCAACTTCACATGTCCTAGCCACAAGTGGTTCATTCTTAACTTTGAGAAATAGAAAGCTATTTAAAGGAATGGCCTTGACCCCTAGATTAGCCACAAGGCCACCTCTGCCTCCTCCACCCTCAGCTCCATAGTGGAAAAAATGGAAGAGAGACTTCATAGACACGGATGTATGCTATCCTCTCCCACCCTCCCACTCTTTCCCTTGCATCCCTTAACCTATCGTGTGCTTTCTGCAATAATACTTCTCTTGCCAGTTTCCTTTTTTAAAAGTAAAGTTCCAAAGTCCCTCTTTTCTTCCCTCCATACAACCTTGAGCCTACACGAAATTAAATTTGAATACAATCATTGTTTTAGCAACAGCTAAGATTTTGAAATATGATTCTTATGTAAATACTTTCTAAGGAAGCTTGCATATTTTACCATAGAAAATGTTTTCAAAATATTTAAAGAGAAAATTTAATGTAGTCATTAAAAGATTCAACTTGTTTTATCATAAGTATATGAAAGTTTATCTTTAGGACACAAAACACAAAAGGGAAAATAAATATAACATTTAAAGAAATGTTTTCCTTACAGGTTTCTTTACAGAGTTAGTGGAGAAATTCACACAGGAAGTAATCTAGTTCTAGTTTGTCTGCACTTGATATCTTGTTTAAATGTTTGAAATATAAGGATCCATCTCTCCGAGGCACTGTGTCTAATTCCTTTTAAGCATCAATTACTTGACCATTAAGATGAGGTTTAATAAATTACCCTTATGGTAAAAACGTGAAGGTAAATGAGAAGAATTAAGGTGGCTCTAAAATAGGAAACAGAGAGCTTCTAGAGGTATCTGCTCCAGCCTGTAGAGATGGCCAAGTGTACATATGTCATATTTTCTAGCATGGTGCTTCCTACAGAGATAATTGTTAAAACATAACTGTCTAGACCCATATCAAATACTAGAGACCACGTAACGTGGCTGAGTGGCTGTTGCTACAGGAACAGTAACTGCATTTTCTGAAATTTGAGTGCTTGGTTTTTGATCTCTTTAGGGTGGACTACTTCATGTTTTTGACGTGTGGACTTAACATTCATAGGTAATGAGTTAAAATCTCACAGCATGGCAGAGAGGTCTTAGATTTGTGATGACATTTGGAGTGGGATATCACACAGGTTTGACTCTACCTTGCCACAAGAATGTGCTCATCTGTGACCCTAAATATAAAAACAGAGACAGTTAGCTAGAATGCCTGTCTTCTGAGCTAGCCAATTATGCATCGTAACTTAAAATTACTTTTCTTAAGACTCTTTGACCGTTACTCTCTCAATTCCAGTAAATCACTGAATTTTGAAAATAGTTTTGATTGCTTACTCTCTAAAAAATAAATTTAAAAATGTTTCATTGTGCCCCTTGTAAAACAAGCAAACAAAACATAAAAACGAAGTTAAGTATTACAGAAGAGGCTCAGGGCTCCCTGGAACCACCACCCGTCAGCCGCCTCCCCAGAAGTAACCTCTGACATCAGCTTGGTGTGTTGCCTTCCAGTCACTTTCCTATCCACTTACATACATAAGTGTCCCCAGAAGTAACCTCTGACATCAGCTTGGTGTGTTGCCTCCCAGTCACTTTCCTATCCACTTACATACATAAGTGTGTACCTTCAAAACAGCGTTTTCCAAACTGTGGTTGAGTCCTGAAATCAGTTTAATGGGTCATGGCCAACATTTTGAAAAATGGGACAGAATGGGATGGAATGAAATGGAAAAGGATAGAAAAATGTCAGAGCTCATTGCATGTAGCAAAAGTTCACTCAGTTGAGATAAAACATGTGTTTCTTATTGAAGGTCATTTCCAAAAGAGTTTGAAAGCTACTATTGTAGAAAGTCGATAGTATTACCTCAGCCTTTCTTTCTTTCTCCTTTTTTAAATAAACAAACACATCATAAGGCTGTTTTACAATTTTTTTCTGTGTGTCATGGAGATTCTTTTTTGTTGATACACACAGTTCTAGCCCATTCTTTATAACCAGTATTGAATAGTACTACACGCTCTGCACGCATCACAGTTTACTTAGCCACTTCTGCCTTGATGGGCACTTAGTTTGCTTTCAAGTTCTCATGATTATAAATGATGCTGCAGTGAGTATAGCTGTGCATGCCTCATTGTGCATAAGTACGAGACATCTTTTAGGGTAGACAAGGAGAAATTAAATAGCTGGGACCTCAGATATACATATTTCTTATTTTAAGAAATACGTTTTAAAGTGGCTGAATCAATTTGCACTCTGACCAGAAGAGAATCCATCTTTCTACACCTTAATTAGGACTATACATCATCAAGCTTTTCAGTTTTGTCAATCTGATTTTGTTTTACTTTGTGTTTATCTGAATTCTGGTGAAGTTATTGCACTTCTTTGGTGAATTTCCGGTTTGTGTCCCATGCTTCTTTTTTCTTATTGATTTGTAAATGCTCTTTACATAGTCTGAATACTAATCCCTTTATTGTATTTTATATGTTAAAAGTCCTTCCACATAATCTGTTACTTCTTTTCAATTTAAAGGGCATTTCCCACCTTTGTCACCTAGAATAAAGGTAACTTAGTCTCAGGTACTACCAGAATAGTCTCTCAGTTACCTGCTGCTGCTATATCATGGCAAGACAGAGTCCCATAACCAGTTCAGCACTCCTGGAGGGCTCTGGCAGGACTACTGAGATGTGAGTGAGTAATCACATGAGTTAGCTTTGGGGAGAAAAAGGGAGCAAGACTGGGAACGATGGGAGGAGTGTCTGGCTGTAACACGTGCAAATCAACTTCAGCTAATCCTGGGCATGAGAGCTATTATTCCTCCTATTCCACCTAATCAAAATCTCACAATTTTTAATATTTCCCCCACCCCAAAAAGGTACATTTATTTAGCTCTTAATAATTTTAGGAAAACAAAAATGAGAAAAATTCAAATAGATATCTTTTTAAATTTTTATTCTTTACTTAAATATCAAGAACTACCCAGTTCATGGCAAATGTTAGCCAAAGCTAACCTTTCAGATTAGTGCACTGAAAATACTACACTTCCTAACTATTCATAAAAAATGCAACACACATTTACACTGACAATTTTGTCCTAAGAATATTTTTATTAAAACAATGTTTCTTTAAAAAGCCATCACGGAAGCTGATCATATTTTAATGTCAGTCATACATAGTTTGCCCATGACTCATATCTACGTGGTTCCGCCTACAAAAGATAGATAGTATTCGATGTCAAAATTTAAATAAAATCAAAGTTTAAAATTTAATACTTTGTATTCCTTTTATAGTTTTATTAAAATAGTGAATTTAATTACTTTTTTAAAACTTAGAATGAAACTGCAAAATTTCTTATAAGAGGCAATTTACTTAACAGTGTCAAAAAAAATTATATTTGCTAGCTTACTCTGTGGCAAGCATGACACTAACCAGCTATTTTTTCCCCTCTGGAGTGGAAGGCAGGAGGACCTGGAGAAAGACCAGTGCTTTTTTAGCACAGACTTGGGTGAGACACTGGGAAGGGTTTTACATATTTAGTCTCATCTAATCCTCACAACTATTCTGAAGTGTAGTTTTTTGGTCCCCATTTTACAGATAAAGAGACTGAGATTAAGGGCTGGCCTGGTGGCATAGTGGTTAAGTTCGTGCACTCTGTTTTGGCAGCCTTGGGTTCACAGGTTTGAATCCTGGGCTCAGACCTATATACTGCTTGTCAAGTCAGGCTGTGGCGGCATCCCACATACGAAAATAGAGGAAGATGGGCACAGACATTAGTTCAGGGACAATCTTCCTCAAGTAAAAACAGGAAGATGGGCAACAGATGTTACCTCAGGGCCAATCTTCCTCACTGAAAAAAAAAAAGAGAGACAGATTAAGTTAACTGCCCAACTAAGACTGCAGAGCAAGTGAATGCTGGGATATGAAACCAGCTGAGCCCTGAAAAACGACACTGACTCAGTCTAGACAGGAGTTGAGGAGGGTTCCAATTCTCCTCCTAATTCATCACTAGGAGGCCATGAAATCATGAACAAGTCCTCTGGTTACCGCAAATACAAAAGAATATCTACACTCCTCCCAGGCCTGAAACACTGTTTCTCTTCTTAAAAGGGTTGCTGCTTTTAACACAGTGTTCTACCTATACCTTTGGATTGAATATTTTTGGAAATCATATACACGTAATAAACTGGAAGCATTAGGTCTTTGTAGCGTGTGCAGTGCACTGCATTCTGCTTAATACATCATGGCACATTACAATAGCCAAGTTAGTTGCACATCCCTCGTGCTTACAGATTTGATTTATGCTCTATAACCAGTCTTTGAAACTACAATTCACAACACAAGCCCTGAAGCTGTTAATTACTACAAACTGAACAAAAGATGGATTGCACTGTATTCCTCCAGTTGACCAAGATATAGTATCAACCCACTTTTTTCTGAATTCCCTCTGCTAAGAGTCAGGAAATTTTAGACAACTGGAGAAGAGAAAGTTTCTAGTAGGGGCTCTTTAAAGAAGTAAAAACTATTTTCCCTTTATGAATGTGGCCAAAACATACATGGGCTTCTCTATATTGGATCAACTGCCCTGTTGAAAGACAATACAACCTTTTAAATTTAAGTATAGTGAACAGACTCACTCTCACCGTTTTCCCTTACTTTTGGAAAATGCAATAAAGTAACTGAATTGTAGTTCAGATCTACAAATGTTCAGCAGTCGACCCCCACCCCAGCAGTATGGAAGGCACCAGAAATTAGAGAAAGGATGCTGTACTCAGAAGGAGTTCATGGGAGGTTCACTCAGAATCACCGGAAGGGGGATAGAGAGTTGATGCAAAGGTTTCATTTGAGAAGACTATGAAGAATGAGTGGGCCTTTAATAGGCACAGGACACCGATTTGGTGTGAGGCGAGGTATATTTGAATAGCAGCTTCTGAGTAGAAGGAATAGTTCCAGCAAAGGACAAGAATCGGGTAAGTGAGGGCCACATCTGGAGAACAGCGAAGTGTCCAGTTTATCTGTGCAGTACAGTCCAATAAAAAGGTTTACTTATGGGATCGGGTATAGCTGAAGAGGTGGCCAGGGATCATATACGATGGCGAGGAGCCCTGAGGGAGACCGTATTTCAGGAAAGGTCATCTTATGAGAAGAGGCCTGGAGCTGAAGTCAGAGAGACTGGCTTGGACTAGCATGTGGTGACTGTCTCTGGGGAGCAGGAGCCAAGGAGGCTGCCGAGGCTTGGACTTGATTCATTGGGAGAACGTCATCCCATGGAAAGGGAGAGGGTCGTGAGAGAGAAGATGATGATGGGGGGACTTGGGCATGGAATCCTTCCCAACACAGGCCAACAGAGAGCTCCACAATCAGGTAGAGATTATCAGGAAGGAATGTGACCATCTAGGCCTTGTCCCCCCGAAAGCCACAGCCCCGTGGAATCTCCCACAGAATGGCAGGAAGCTGCATCAGAGCCTCAGTTCCTTTCACCTCCCGAGGGGCCAGGTCCTTTCCCCTCTTTCATCTGAACCTTCAGAAACAAGCCCTTTGAGCCCAAAGAAGCAGGGCTGCTTTGAAGCCCTACCCCCCTGAATTCCGGCTGAATCACCTTGACGTAGTGCAGCACACATCCTCTTCAGGCTTCGTTTGTGTGTGTGTGAAGATTAGGGTTTCCCTCAATTCCAAGTGTACTATCTCTTTAGTTATTTCCTCAAAACATAAAACAGAATCTCATGATTTTTAAAGTCGAAGTCCCTAGAAATGATTACATAACATACACGGTAAGATGCCGTGTGGAGAATTTACTGCTGTATTATTTCCCACACTTACTTTTGACCTGATGAGCCTCCCATCATCAAGCAGCAGAGCGTGAGGCTGGCAATGCCCCCAGAGGGGGTGGCAGAGAGGAACCAGGGCACAGAGAGGACATTCCTGGCTTTAAAAAGCGGTAGTCAAAACAGAAGGCAGAGAGATTCGAAAGACCTGTTGCTGAACAAACTCTTATTCCTGCCCCCCTGGATAAAACAAAGTTTCTCTGAGAAGGGAGGATGAAGAGATAAGAAGATAAGAAGATAAGAAAGTCTCAGAAGAGACTCCACTTCCAGCTCACTCAGGGTAAAGTCTGGGGTGGGGCAGGAAGGAGGGAGAACTGGATGGTGGAACTGTCTTTAAGTCTGAGGATTCAAGAGTGGTAAGGCCGCACGCTAGCTCCCCTGGGGAACTCTGAGCGGCCCTAGGCACGCAGAGGTTCCCTGCACTGTGTGGCATGGGGTGGGGTGGGACAGTAGAGAAAGCTTCCTGGCGTGTCACAGACAAAGAGGTTCTGCCGAGATCTCCAGTCTCCGGGCACAGAGAGGCCGGGAAGAGCAGGCCAACTTTCCCAGGCCTCTGAGAAGGGGAGCTGACAGAGCAAGAGAGCTTGCCCCACAGAGGTCTTGCCTTCATTCCAGGGGACACAGCCATGGGTGGAGACGCGGCCTGGGAACTGGAAGTCAGGTGTGGCTGGGCCACTTGTTTGGATGCCAGTGTGGAAGGGTAACCACACGGATAATCAGATCAGATACCAGCACAGCTGGTTTCAAAGCCTCAGTACCAGTATGCCAAGGAAGCCCTTGGAACAAAAATACTACCCAGGGAAGAAGAGGAGAAGGGCAATCCTCATGGTGCCTGATCTTAAGCCTGATAGGATAAAGAAATCACCAACACACTGAAATTTACCTTTAGGCTAACTGATTATGTTTTCTGATGTGTGGAATGGAAGCTTAATATAAAAATTAAGTTTCAGTGTTGGGAAAATATAAAAAGTTAGATTTTTGTTCCTGAATTTGTGGCCTAAAAATAGCATATGCATTTGGTCTAGTCCATACAGCCTGAACTTTCTCCAATGACTTAGTTATTTCTTAGGCTGTGCTACAAGGACTAACCAAGTCACTCTGGCTCCCTTTATTCCTCCTAGTGGGAACTATTTTTCTCTGCAAGTCAACTTCCTTGATGAAGCCCAGAATTCTTAAAAAGAAAATATTGTGGGGTGGAAAACACGCTATGCTCAGCACTATAGATGCAAAGGTTAACCAATCAAACTAAAAAGAACAGAAAGAAAAGATCAGACCCTCCCCATTCAATACTCTGCTCAAGAAAAAATTATCGAAACCATGCAAAATAGGCAAAATGATCATTGCTTGATTCTCTGACATCACGCGAGAGCATTTTCTATAACCCCACCTGATCCTAATCTAATACTCTCAGGTGATGTCCCAGTATATTTAACTAAAAATTCGCACTGATAAAGGAGCGGGCAGTACACAGCCTTTAACGTTAGCAATGAACCTGCGGAAATTGGTACGACTTTATAGTCTAATTAAGAAGTTAATCAAAAAAGTATATGATTTTATTGCCCTATAGAAATTTCACCAGCTTAATTTAGCAATGTTATTTCAGCTTTTCTTTCTTGACTAACTATATAAATCCCTGTTTTCAAATGCTCTTGGAACCAGCTCTTTCATCCTCTATCTGGTTCCATCAATGAGTTAAATAAAACTAGGACACTTGCTAAAAAATAACATTAAGAATTGTGCTTTTGCACTCCAATAGAGTAAAAAAAATAAGTAGTTATACAAATAAAATTTTTAATTTATGTACTATCTAAAACATCTCAGATAATCCAGGGAATCCATAGTGAGCAATATCAGTTAAGAATGGGTGAGGTTTGGGGCTGGCCCTGTGGCCTGGTGTTTAAATTCAGCATGCTTTGTTTTGGCAGCCTGTGTTCGCGGGTTCAGATCCAGAGTATAGACCTATACCTCTCCTCAGCCATGCTGTGGTGGTGACCCACATACAAAATAAATATTGGCACAAATGTTAACTCAGGGCTAATCTTCCTCAGCAAAAAATAATTTAAAAAAAAAGAATAGGTGAGATCTTAGCTGTACTGGAGGGCAGACAAGTAGCCCAGTCTCTTTCTCAAACTATTGACTCACCTGTGACGATCCTCAATATTCAAACTATTGTGTGACAACAATTCAAAGTAAGTTGTAAACACTGAAACCTTTTTTTCCTAAAGATTGATACCTGCACTAACATCTGTTGCCAATCTTCTTTCTTTTTTTCTTCTTCTCTGCAAAGCCCCCTAGTACGTAGTTGTATATTCTAGTTGTGAGTGCCTCTGGTTGTGCTATGTGGGACACTGCCTCAGAATGGCTTGCTGAGCAGTGCCATGTCCATGCCCAGGATCCAAACCAGTGAAACCCTGGGCCACTGAAGTGGAGTGTTCAAACTTAACCACTTGGCCAGGGCCGGCCCCTGAAACTATTTTTTAAACTCCATTAAAAAGCATTAATAACGGTATTTGGAATTTAAGAGCTTTGCCTTTCTTGATTGACTCAGTTATTCTGTACACTATGCTACAATCCACCCAAGCCACACTGACCTCCCTTTATTCCTACCAGAGGGCAGTGTAGCTTTCTTCCCCTGCTTCCATTTAGCCTTTCCCCCAGGGCAGAAATCCCAGTGCACCATTTAACAGGCAATTTGCAGTTTTCACTTGGTCTTGTATTGGTACCATCAATAACTTTTGCGAGTCTGAGTATCTCTTTGGAAAGACATTATCCTACAGAGAATATTTAAAAAGTCTACATCTCCAGGCAGCATCCTCCAGGAGCCTGGTCCACACTCTCTCAATGCCTCTCTTGGCATGAAGAATTAGGAAGTAAATCATCATTGCTTAAGAAAATCTGTTGTCTCCCACCTCTTCCCCATTCTGAAGTCTAACACTAAAATACCATTGTTTCCCTACTCTTTTAGGTGATGGTAAGATTACTTAAGCAGTTGCTCCCAATAGCAAAGATAAACAAGGGGTTTATACAGTGTTAGGCCTGCATTAATTACTCAATAAGCAGTTTTCAAGGGACTGACCTCAGAGGAAATATTCAAGATGTATGCAAAGGTGCTTACAATCTGGTCAGGAAATCTAATCAATATACCCAAATGCCAATAGACAACATAGAAAAGTACATAATTATATGCCAAATTGCATGGTATAGACTAGTATGATAAAAGTTTTGATTAAAATCTGGCAAGCACATTTTTATATGCTAAAAGAATTGCTGTGCAATAAAATGAGAGAAGCATGTACTCAAAATCACTTTGGTAATTGCGAAATTTAGTATTAAGTACCTCATGTCAATAACTAACGTGAAAGCAAGCTACTGAAGCTGATCATAATAAGGACAACTACAATATTAGCTGTGCTTTCTGGAATATTTTGATGAAACATTGACTACTTTATTTAGACCTGACCTTTATAAACAAAAGACAAGTATAAAAATAGATTCTCAGTCATCTAGTAAGAAAACATAATTAAGAACCCAGAAATCATGAAGTAACAATTTCTATTCAAAATGCAGAGCTTAAGAATTCCCATACATCGGCTCAGTGCCTGGGTGTTAGCTGCTGAAAAATGAAAAGCTGAGCAGGGGAGGGGAAAATGTCAGTGTTAATGCAGTCAAATTAGTTCATACTCTTAGTTGACAACACATTTGCACTTTAAATTCGGGTTTGACTGACGCTCCCAAAGATTTACATTTGATCCACACTAATAGCATCCACAACATTAAAATGTATTCTACATACCTGACAAAGAATACATTTCTCATGATATGTTTTGGTATGATTTAACTTTCACAAATAAACAGTGCCATTCCCCTACCTCAACAAGAAAGGACTGTTTCTTTTTTATATATAACAGATCCTAGATTTTTTCCCCCATTCAAAATATTCGGTTGGTTGATTAATTCATTTGACTCCACAGAGACAACAGAACCAATCAATTATTTTTAAACAACTGAGTTTCCTGAGGCATAGGGCACTTACAATAACAGCATAATTTACATTGCAAGTGGATCGAGTATGAAACATATTTCTTTTCCAATTTTCTTTTCTTTCTACTGATTATATCAAGGCTTAAGTTTCAGTATGGAGCAAATATGTCATCATCATTTTTCAAATATTAGTTAACGTTCTTTCATAACAAAGAAAATATTCCTCAGGATAACCAGATAACAATATCTACTTAGAATTTAATAATGTTGTCTTGCTTTTTGCATTTATTTTTACAGTTGCCATGTATTTATGGTAAGTGATACTGTACTGGCTTTCCATTTATGTGGAAATAAATAAATTTAAGTTGAAAGAGTAAGTCAAACTAGAGAAATATATTAGGAAAATAGTAGTACACATAGTTCTCAGATATGGCCAAATTTGTGCAACGGTAATCTGTAAGTGACTAAATTTAGAGAAATAGAGCAAAAATAATTAACATGTTTAAAATGACTATTCATTCATTGATTCCATGTTAATCACTGTTAATATTTTCATCCATGCAATATAGGAATTCCTAACTTTTCATTTCTATTGGCAGAGAACTAGTCTATTATTTAACTTAAAGAATATGTATAAAATAAATTATTTACACAATCTAGTTGATATTAAAAGATACAACAAGAGAACTTTTTTAACAGTGTTAACTTGAAATGGTTCCATCCTTACTTATTCTACAAGAGTTTGGAGGTGCACTAAATACTGTTCTATTACCACAATATGAACCTGGAAGCCCACATTTTAGGAGTACCACATATGCAAGATCATATTATAATACAGACGCTCAGCACTCTAAAATTATAGTCCTTACCCTATGTTCTTCCATAGCACATGGAAAATGATGTTCACATGCTAGATATAGTCCTGGGGGCATACTCAGGTTTTGACAAAATTCTCCCCTCTCTGATAATTTTTTTCTAGAACATTTAGGCAATACAGGGCTATGTTTGTTGGTTATACATAATTTCCAGAATGTTCCTTCCCATCCAAGAAAGGTAAAGAAAATTTTAAGTAAATGAAAATACACTAATATAATCTGATGTTTTTAATAAATAAATCATTCACACATTTCAGTGGTTTACCTATTCTGAGCAACAAATACTCAAGTTATGACTCACAACTGACTGGACCAACTGTGTCTCCCGACATCTCAGTCCAAACTCGCTTCCCGATTACTGGGCTCTGTCAGTGTTTTATTCTCCTAGGCTGGAGATACAGAGTGAACTATTGGAATGGAGCATGAGTTGCAGATGAGGTCATCTAAGTGGATGGGGCTGGTACCAGTGTTTGTGATTTGATAACGCAACCAACAGTCCAAATTTGCCCGCAATACTTTAAAAAGTATGACTTTTATAATATGCAGAAAAACAATTTTGCTTTAAGATAGAGAAAAATAAAGATTTTTTTTTACTCAAAAGTAGAATAACTCATAGGTAGTAACCCAAATTTTCTCATATGCATTAATGTGTTCTATAGTATTAATAGAAATTAATCACTCTTTTATGGGTAAACTTTAGCATTCACTGACAATACTTAAAATACTCCAGCATATTCTGTTTTAAATTAAAAAAATACATGTGAATCAGTAAATTTTTAAAAATTGGATGGTATGATAAACTGCGGGTCTAAGAAATGTACTACATGTAAACTGTGCTATAACGTAAATTGTTTAAAGGTCCAAAGATCTGATCAGTTTCACTGACATAAAGTCAAGCCTGAAACTGGGCTAATTCAATGTGCCCTTTAGGAAAAGTTTTCCTATTAAGAATCACAACAGAACTGTGAATTGCTCACATATATATGCATGTTCTTCTCTTGGTGTTAGAAAATCAATCAACAACAATCATTTTAGCTTCATGATTATGTTATAAACTTACCTTGTGCCAAAATAGCAGGAGTACAGCATGATCAACATGATAGCTTTAGACATCTTAACAACAAAACCATCTTTTTTTGCATCTATGCTGATGATGTAAATGGCCCCAAACTGTCAATAACTCTTCCAAAGAAAATTTAATAAATATGGAGACATGGACTAATATTACAGTAAATCAATTCACATCACTTATGTCCACTATATATGTTAACTCTACAAAAGAAGGTGAGTTAAGGAAGCCAAAGTGAAAACAGCATTAAGCAATAATTTCAAATTAACCAAAGTAGTAAAATAGAACTTTATACTCAAGAGTCATACATTCATACGTATGTTAAAAGCACAATCACTAAACTTTTTCCTGAGTTGCCCAGGTTTAGCTAACAATTTTACTATTACTGCTGTATTTTAGTCCTCTTTAAACAAAATTAGCAACATTAATTAATACACTTTTTTCCCAAACCATTACTATAAACGTTTATGTTTCATAATTTTTCATAATTTTTCATAATTTTTAAATTATTAAGGAAACAATGTGACATAATATTGTTTTAGTCAAACACAAATAGAAATAATTTAAAAAACCTATCTGTGTCAGAGCAAAGGAGGTAGAAAAACGATGTGCTTCACTCTCTTGTATTATACGGGTCTAGAGCTTACAGAAATATGTCTGTAAAACACAGCTACTCTTTTTCGTTAGTAGGTATGCACTTTAAGCATCAATAGTTCAACTGGTTAACATTCCCACCAAAGCAGAAATGGCACATTTTTGAAAAACAGCCTATAATATTTCAATCAAATAAGTGAACACAGAAAGCATTTCGATACTCTCAAATTGCCAAACTGACAATGGCGGCCAAACAAAACAAAATTCTCCTGCTGTTCATATTAAAATTACCCCCCAAGCATCATTCAGACATTTTAGGCCCAACTATAATTCTGTGTTCGCCCATCGTGTGCTTGACATCAGCTTGATCTAATAAGTACTACCATGGTCTTTGAGATTGCGGAGAATCACAGCAGGAAGGCTGTGGGACTGCCACCCCGTCACTAACTCGGTCTCTAGCTCCTTAACTTGGGCCCTGAGCATGAGGGGTGGCACTTTCAGAAGCAGGTCAAGAGGCAGCAAAGCTGAAGAAATAAAAGGAGGAAAGATATGAAACTATAACAAAAATTACATTGAATTTCAGGAAGGAATGTATGATTTTATTGCCGCCAACACTAAATTACCTGGTCTTGGTCTTGATCCTATTCCACCAGTGAAGTCCCTGAAAACAGAATTAGGGGCCATTAGAATGAGTTATTCAACTTGGATTTGACTAACACTTACTGAAAGCTTACACCATGCTATGGTTTAGATTATAAACATAAGGAAAGGTTATTTTCCCTCAAGACGCTCTCAAAAGTTCAATAAAGAGGGAAATAAACATATTTGAACCCAGAGCAGAACTGGCATTCTTCTGGCCGTGGAAGAACCTTGTCCCGTCACGGTTGTTTATAAGCTCTAAGAATGACTGAGAGCCTCAATTTTAGTGCCTTGAATGATTTTCTTGTTACACTTAAAATCAAAATACTGATTTTATATTAAAAACAAATAATATCTTAAGTTTTATGCATATTATTTTTCTATGCCTTGATTCTGCTGTCTTAAAAAAAGAAACTATAGTTTTTCCTCTGCAATGATTTTTGCATTTAAGAGGGTTATATCTTTCTTAAAGTTTCCAGTGTTATTAGCATTACTTGTTTGCCCTGTGCTAAAATTCTAGATTTCCTGATCATTCTGCAAGTTGGTCTCAGTGCCTAAGGTGCGTGGAGGTGACCTAAGACCCCACCAGGGACAGTCATAAATAACCTTCAACTCTATTATTTCCACTATAATTTAGAGCCAATTTCTTAATAGTTTTCTTTTGGAATAAAATAAGAAACATCTGTGCCCTGACTAGCTGTAAGACCCACACTTCAATTTGATGCAATCCAACAAAATTAATGGAAGACTCACCACACTTAAGGCACATGATAGTCATTTGCCGAGTAGGAGCGAAGATAGGGATTCAAATAGAAACAAACATGACTGATAGTTCTCTTACCCCAACCCTTTCATCTTAATCATAGAAATTTTCTTTTCTTTTCTTTTCTTCTTTTGCTGAGGAAGATTCACCCTGAGCTAACATCTGTGGCCAATCCTCTATTTTGTATATGAGCTGCTGCCACAGCATGGTCACTGACAAGTGGTGTAGGTCCATGCTTGGGAACCAAATCCAGGGTGCTGAAGCAGAGCATGCTGAACTTAACCACTAGGCCGCCGGGTCTGGCCCTAATCATAGAATTTTTGATACACACATGCAACAAATACATAAGTTATAAAGCATAACAAAATTAGCACTCATTTACTCACTACTCAACTTAAGTACTAAAATAGTACCAAAATCTTTTTATCCAACTGTGAGTTCCTTCTCTATCCTTTTCCACTCCTAACCCTCACCAAGCCAGCCCTGTCTTGACCACATTATTTTTTCTGTCCCATTCCCAGCCCATGTTTCCAGAGCCTTGAAGAGTAAATGAGACTCGCCAGCTTTACACAGTTAATATTCTCTCCCTAGCCCTGGGATAACGGCCATGTTCAAAGAAAGAAAAGGGATGGCCCCTGCTCTCAGAAAGTTCAAAAAGGGGCATAATCTCAGCAGTGCCATATGTGGGCAGAACAGGTCAGAGCTGAGCTGAGGAGCAGAGCATCTGTTCCAGCACCTCAGATCCTTGCACACACACTACACCCCAGCAAGCGTAAGTGAATAACCCTGTCCTTTAGCCTTCTAGACAAGTCCAGCACTGTCCAATAGAAATATAATGCAAACTACAAACGTAAGTTTAAGTTTTTTGGTAGCCACATTTTTAAAAAGTAGAAATAGGCTGGCCTGGTGATATAGTAGTTAAGTTCCCACACTCTGCTCTGGCAGCCCAGGGTTCACGGGTTCAGATCCCTGGTGCAGACCTACTTACTGCTCATCAAGCCATGCTGTGGTGGTGTCCCACATACAAAATAGAGGAAGATTGGCACAGATGTCAGCTCAGCGACAATCCTCCTCAAGCAAAAAGAGGAAGATTGGCAATAGGTGTTAGCTCAGGGCCAATCTTATGTGCCAAAAAAAAAAAAGTAGAAATAAAAAAGTGAAATTAATTTTAAAAATATGTTTTATTTAACCAAACATATGCAAAATATCATTTCAACATGTACTAAATATAAAAATTAATGAGACATCTTACATTCAGTTTTACATTTAAATTAACATTAAAATAAAATTTAAAATTCAGTTTCTCAGCCACACTAGCTACATTTCAACTGCTCAAGAGTCACACATGGTCAGTGGCCGCCATACTCGACAGAGCATTCCAGACTTGTCCTTAGAAGGTGTTGGTCTCTGTCCTCATAAACATTATGACTCAGGTTAATAATCACACCACATAGCTGCACAGTGCCTCATGGACCCCATGTCTTAAAAGTTGAATAAAAATGTAACTTGCGGAAAACTTTTATTTATAAGTTTATGGGTTCTCTTGATAGCTGATAACCACTCACATGCCAAGGTAACTAGATGACTATTCCAGTTGTCCTAAAGAATCCAAAATTTCAAAAATTTTTCCATATCAAAAACTGTGCTAGTGGTTTATGTCAAAGAGATCATCCTGACAATGCGGAGTTGCTGCCAACTGTGCTACTCCTTTACATAATTCTAAATTCCTCATTAATAAACTTTAGGGAATCCTTTTAAAAAATCACATTCATTCATTCATTCAACAAATATTCATTAAGTGCTCACTATGTGTAGGCACTGTGCTAGACCCTGCAGACGGGATGTGAACACTCCCTAAATTCTTAGAACTTACAAGATTACATAAATATAGCAGAAAAACTGTTAACTTCTCTGGAAATTATACCACAGATCACAAAAAACACAGTCATCTGAAATTTCAAAATAGAACCGACTCATTGTAACCAGAAATGACAACATTTAACTATACAATTATTGGGTTCACAGACGGACAAAAGATTGAAATTATGCAGAGCCCGAGGGCAGCCTGCCTCTAGATGAACCAGATTGAATGTTTATGTCCAACAGAACATTATGGCTGCAGAAGATGGTTTCCCATAACAGTGCAAGCTGGAAAATAGACAGAAATGGTTTAACACAAAGACAACATTCCAGAAATGTTTTATGGTGAAAAGGCTTAAGGTAATGAAGCTTGTGTCCTCTAAAAGTTTTGAAATGAGCACTTCAGGCTGATGAAACAGAATTTCAGGGAAATGGAAAGTTTCAAAGAATTCTTTGAAAGGTCATCACTTTTAACTCTTCAGATCTGGTGTGACTTCATCCAGAATTCATAGACCAAAACAGAAATTGAAGTGGTGAATACGAATGTTAGCCTACAGCTTCCACCCCAAACCACTACAGGTAAGGTGGAGATTGGAGGTATTAGCTTTGCAATTTTTTAAATCAACTTTTCACTGAATTAATTCAGTTGTGGGGTAAATTATTTAGGTAATTATTTTTTCAGAGGAGTCCTGGCCATGAAGGAGGTGGAGTTATAGAATTTTATATCTTGTAAAATTCTTTTAAGTATATCTCTGAACCAAGGAAGTATTTTTACATGCTTGTAAGTGCATTACATAATTTAATTCAATGGTTAAAAGTAGTCAATCCTATTGGATGTTGATAAAAAGAATAAATATTTAACCTTATGGAATGAGATGCTTGGCTTACAATATTAAGATAATACCTTCTGAGGCTATTGCAACCACACATCTGAGCTAACTAGCATTTTACAGCGTGGAAGTCTCTTTCAGGTAGCAACATTCATAAATATGTCCCGTGTGAATAGGCAACATGATGTAGGGTTGTGTCCTCCTGTCCAGGAAGGGCTTTTCGTCAATCTATAATGTGAATGGAGTTGTTATCACTTCAGGAAAGTGGTCGAGTGGGGCCAGGCTGGTGGTGCAGCCATTAAGTTCACATGTTCCGCTTTGGCGGCCCGGGGCTTGCCGGTTTGGATCCCGGGTGCAGACCTATGCACTGCTTGGCACGCCATATATAAAGTAGAGGAAGGTGGGCATGGATGTTAGCTCAAGGCCAGTCTTCCTCAGCAAAAAGAGGAAGATTGGCAGCAGATGTTAGCTCAGGGCTAATCTTCCTCAAAAAAAAAAAGAAAGAAGTGGTAGAGAGCTGTTGTGGCTCTCTGCTCGTACTTCAGTAACAGCTAGAAACAAACAAGCAATCAACGACAAAAGCTTAGAACTGTCACAGGAAAGGAATAAGGTGGTCTTATTGGCAATAAGTGGTTTTCTGTAAGACTGCTTGATTGTGACATTGGCAGATAGGCCAGGTAGATCCTGGCGAGTAGTAATCAAGCAGTATTTATTCAATTTAAGCAAAACTAGATAGGGATCATGAAAACGGGGCGGGGGTAGAGAGTAGCTGCACGTCAAAATAAGCAAGACTTCTGCTAAAAGGAAGCAAGACCCACAGGTCCTGAGATTGCACAAGTGTCTTTCAGGTTATATGTATGACACTGGATGGTCACAAACATCCACAATCATCTTTATATATGAAGACTAGAGTCAGGCGCACATCCTTGAATACAATTATGCACACACTGATTTATCAAACAAGTTGTGAACCACAGGCATCTCTGATATCAAAACATCCGATGTCTCAAATCAGCCTACCAACTCTACCCTGTTGCCTTGGCAACAGGATGCAAGCAGGCATGGAGAAATCTTGTTGCCTGAGCAACAGGATCTTAAAAAAAGGTGAGGGGGGTCCCTTAAGCTGTGACTATGGCAAAGGCTGTAGGTTCAAGCCAGTAGGTGAGATTTCAGTCCTATTGTAGTGAGAGAGAATTTGTGCTAAGATAATAGTCATTCATCTATTAATGAACAAGTATTTGTGGACTGGCACCTATGTGCAATACGCTGTGCCCTAGGGAATGCAAAGATGGACCAGGCATAGTCTGGTATGTGTCAGCACACAGTAATAAATATTAATTGAATGAATCAACAGATGTTTCCAAGACAGGCATAATAAAGTAACAAAAGCTGCCCAGGACCTGAGAGTAGGATAGCTAAAGAGGTTAAAGCCCTGGTGTGTATTATCAAATTCCACTACACAGAATAATTTATTTGTAAATTGAAACAAAATTCTAAAGATTTTTGGATTAGAACTATAAATATATATATTGAGTGAGACTATAAAACCCAGACAGAAGGGGCCAGCCCCATGGCCAAGTGGTTAAGTTTGTGCACTCCACTTCGGGGGCCTAGGGTTTCGCCAGCGCGGACACGGCACCACTTATCAAGCCATGCTGAGGCGGCATCCCACATGCCACAACTAGGAGGACTCACAACTAAAAATACACAACTATGTACTGGGGGGCTTTGGGGAGAAAAACGAAAAATAAAATCTGTTTTTTTAAAAAAAGAAAAAAACCCAGATCGAAATTGGTAAAGGTCAAGTCCATTCTTAAGTCTTTCCTAGGAAGTAGTAATGGAGGCAGGAGACTTTAGATCACTTAGATCATTGAAAAGGATTAAAGTCGGAAATTTTGAAAGTCTTAATTATTGAATTTTTCATTGCTTTTTTCTTGACAACCCAGCTTTTAGCTAATTGTCAATGTGCACATAACATCAAACAAACATTAACAATAAGGATATTTATTTCATATGATTACTTCAAAGTAGATAATATTTTGTGAGAGTTTGACCATGCAAAGTGAATTCCGGGGGACCGCCCGATGGCACAGTGGTTAAGTTCATGTGTTCCACTACAGCGGCCCAGGGTTCCCCAGTTTGGATCCCAGTGCAGACCTACACACTGCTCATCCAGCCATGCTGTGGCAGCATCCCACATACAAAATAGAAGAAGACTAGCACAGGTGTTAGCTCAGCAACAGTGTTTCTCAAGCAAAAAGAGGAAGACTGGCAACAGACATTAGCTCAGGGCCAATCTTCCTCACCAAAACACCAGAAACCAAAAAGTGAATTCCATTTTCCTTCTTACTCCTCATGATTTCAGAGATGCACACATCAAAATTAAAGATGATTTCCACAACCTTATCATTCACTTCAACCATTCTCAATATACATGTGGAGTTCAAATATCTCAAACTGGGAATGTAAAAATGGTACAACCACTCTGGAAAACAGTTTGGCAGTTTCTTAAAAATTTAAGCATACACCTACCATATGATTCAGCCATTTCACTTCTAGGTGTTTCAAAGAAAAAAACGTGTGTGTCCATACAAAGACACAAATGTTCATAGAAGCTTTATTTGTAACAGCTAAACACTGGAACTCAAATGTCCATTAACAGATGAATGAATAAACACACCACGGTATATGCATACAATGGAATGCTACTTAACAATGAAAAGGAATGAATTAGTGATACACAAAACAACATGGACGGATCTTGAAACAACTATGCTGACTGAAAGAAGTCAGACAAATAAGAGTATGTACTATATAATTCCATTTACATGAAATTCTAAAATGCAAACTAATCTACAGTGCCACAAGCACATCCATGATTGCCTGGGGTAGGGAGTGAGGAGCAGGAATGAGGGGCACAAATGGACATATGTTTACTATCTTAATTGTGATTTCACAGGGATATGCATCCTCAAAACTTACCAAATTTCATATTTTAAATATTTAAGTTTATTTTGTGTGAGTTATACCTCATTGAAGCTGTTAAAACAAAATAACTTCTCACATTTTCATTCGAGAAAAGTTATTCAAATAGATCATCACATGATCCGTGTGCACTCACTAAAAGCAATAAAAAGTGCACCAGTAAGTTAATTTTCACCTGCTTTTTGTTATTTATTAGATGGAACTTAAATGTAAGTCAGATCTAATTATCTTATGGTTCTACATCTTCAGAAGAGCTATCGAGTACGATAAGGAGCCCAAAAGAATTATTTGTTGGCTTCCTGTAACTTTTGCTAAATAGTTTAAAGAAGAAACATGGACTTCTAAGAGTAGGGGGCTGGTTCTCTCTTGGTCTTGCCATTAATTATATTCCTGAAAAACATTTCACGATCTGAGGATGGCTTGGGTCACCGGGGTGCCTCCAGTTCTGATGTCATGTTCCCTTTCATCAGCCTTGAGACTTCAGTACTTTTCTGAGAAGGCAGGAGCTGCCCTTCCTAGTTTCATTTGCTTACGTTTTATCCATTGGCCTGGCCCCATTGCCCACGAAAATCTATCTCAAAGTTATTATGGAGGTACCCTGATTCTTCAGCAGGCAATTGGCTTAACTATAGCTCCTGATATCTGAGATGAGCAAAGTTGAGAGTTTATACTTAAGCTGTCTTTATGTACTATTCAGCCAGGGCCAACTCTGCATTCTAAACTCTAGAAGCCGTGCTCAGGCCAAGTATGCACTTCTCTGTGGCTTTTTCTCATTGGGACCAACTCCCTTGTTTTAGGAGCCAATAAGTGTCCCCAAGGTGGAGAGCTGCCTGGAGTCTCATTGTGACTGTACTATCATTTAATACACAGTATAGAATAGCCAAAACTCTCTACAGGCTTGATTTTCAATTTATTTTTATTCTATTATGTAGTTTTGATTTTTTTAGATTCTAACTTCTCACTTAGCTTCTAAGTATTTTGCAGGAGGGGTTTACGTTTCACATTAATAGACCAAGAAACCCAGGAACATGCTAAACAAATTAGATTGCAAATAACTTTAGCCATGTTTAATGCCTTTTAAAGAATTATAAATACATTTTAGAGTTGTCTCCTTTTAATTCAGAGAAGCTCTGGGGATTACCTGGAAGGAAGTCAAAAACTTATTTTCTCTCCTCTGATTTGGCATGAATCATTGGCTGTGTTTTGTCATTTATTTTCTTCTCAAGCCTGCCCTTGTCTCACCATTACACTCCGAGTTCCTTGAGAGAAGAGAGCTTGTCTTAAACCAACCTGTGTTCCCTGGTGACATGTCACGCTGTACTTCACACTTGGCACAGCTTTGCAAATATTATTTTAACTCAGGTCTTATCACCTATTCATCTATGTACGAAACTTTCTGATTCATCAACCACCAGCCATTTTCCATTCTCCACCTGTTGACTTGGTCGTTAACCCAAGTTAAAGCCCATACTGCAATACCCCTGTTTCAGCGAGCTTCAGATTGAACTTCCCCTTTCTGTTTATTCTAGTTCACCCAATTTGCTATAATGTCTTTACAGAATGACTAGCTTTTAAAAACCATTTCAGGCTCTAAAACACATAGTACATATGTTTCTTTTGTTTTTTAAGGTTTGGTTGTCAACCTGAATTCTTGCAAATAAGACAATTTTCCATGAATCCTTTTAGAAAAAAGAACTAGAATTACTTGGCAATGCTAAGATTCCTAAACGCTAAGAAATTTCTATTTTAATATAAAATTCTCTTAATTGGGGAGTACACCTATATGTCATAATTTATTTTTGTACTAAAATACTTGTTTTGCATCTCCTCTATACATTTAAGCAATTTTATATCACTGAATAACATATCTAATAATAGAGTAAAAGCCTTTTGATGATCTTAAAAATATAAATAATCACAAACCTTAAAAGGGGGTAGTTAGATTCCAAAGCGCACTTGTTAATTATTTTGGGGGAGAGCACATGGAGCATTTTCCTACACAAACACTGTTCCAGGCAGTGGACAGACTTCCAGACCAGCTCACGAAAGTCTGTTGAACTCATGATGTGGTTAAGGTAGAGAAGATCTGATGCCAGAGTTGGGGAGGGCACAGGCACTCCATGGTAGCATCCAGACCCCCAGCTCCACAGCCAGGCTCACATCATCTACTCCTGTCCCCTCACTTGCTAGGCTGAGCGAGCAAGAGCGCCCATGGTTCCAGGCTCCCGTGTGTGGCTTCCTTATCTGTGGCAAGAGGAAGCTGAGCTGGTAGGTTTGCAATGAGAAGCCAGAGATGGGAGATGGGAAGGATCTGCCATCCCTGTGATGCCTCAAGGGTCTTCTGACTCAGGTCCCAAGTCTCCACAATCACCCATTCTGGTTCTCCTTAGGGTTTTGTACTGTTTCTCTTTCCCCTACTCTCTCTGTTACCTCTAACCACTGCTTCTCTGCTCTTTGGCCCACTAAAGAACATGATGAGGTCTTACCGATTTTCCTCAATGACCCTTCCGGTAGATTATGACTCTGATAGGTTTTCCTTGGGGGGTTGTTGCTAGCAACACCAGAAAAGAATTAGGAAATTAAAAGGTTCTACCTTGACCATTCCTGACTCTCACATGAAAAAGACAAAGCTATCAGTCATGTTATATGTTCGACTAAACAAAAAATGATTTTCTACATGAACCTTCCTTTGCCACCTACCCGAACCCCTCAGGATTTTGCTAGGCAGGTCCCTCATTCTGAAATTCATTTCCATTATGCTCTTCCCAGCACCCTCAAACCCAGGGGTGGATAGTGCTTCCATTTGGGCTCCCAGCACCCACCCCTGCTCCCTGTGGCAAGAGCCCCCGATGGACTTGAAGTGGCTGTCAATCAAGGAGCTCAGCTCTCCCCACAACAGTAAAAAGGGCCTTGATCCAAACCAGGACAATCTGACTCTCTCTCTCAGGACATGGAATCCTAAGAAAGGTGACACAAAGACTGAAAAAACAAGCTGGAGCTCATTCAGCACAGCATCAGTGCCTTTACAAGCCTGCCAGGAGCACCTCCTCCACAGACTTCAGGAGATGACCTGGCTCCACTCCCTTCTGAAGCTTGATTCTCTGGGTTCCTAATTATGTGAGACCCCCAAAGCCTTCTAGTGAACCCCTCTGTTGCATAAGTCAGCTGGAGTCAGGTCCTTTTGCTTGCACCCAAAAAACCTGACTGATAAAGCACACCCACAGCCTTAGCATTTTTACCTGAATGCAGCCATTTCCATAGCCAGGGTGCTCCATAGCTCTGAAGAGTGCCGACTGGCACCACCACTTGCGTGTGTTCCCAGCCTCAACTAGTGCCTTAGCCTCAGAGCTGTCTGGCAGTCCTTCTGCCTGTCCCTGCTCAGTTCCTTGCCCATTTCTATATTGGTTCTTCCTAGTTGACCACACTCCTCAAATCTAGACCATCCTTTCAGCAGTGACTGTGAATATCATCTAATAAACAGAAACCATCAAGTATAATCTTCTTTAATATCCCTCTTCTCTATTTTTCTAGCTTAATTTTATCTTTATCTCCCTTTCTTCAGACACAGAGAAAGAGTTGTGTCTTCATCTTTCCCAGGCCCACTTTCTGGCTCTAAGCTACACTGCAACTATACCCCATCATTTATCTTCTTCCTTCTTCAATCTCTCCTCTCCATTGGCTGCTTCTCCTCAGTCCCAATCACCCTGTAGTCATCCTGATTCTAGAAGGCCCTTCTCCATCAAACATCTCCCACTAGCCAATTGTCCCAGCTCAGTGCTCACTTTCTTCAATTGCTCCCCATTCTTGCCTCTGTAACTTCTAAAACCACAACAATCAGGCTTCTGCTCCCACCAACTCCACCCAATGCCACTGAAACTGCTCTGACGAAGGTCACTAGGGACTTACAAAAGGCCAAATCCAATAATTTCATTTTAGTCTTTGGCCCAAGAGTTAACTACTGCAGAAACTGCCGGTTGTTTCAAAATAATAATTCCTTCCTTGTAAAACAGAATCCCCATTATTCCATTCTCCCTTGTAGCTAGATGTGGTCATACGACTAAGTTCTTGCCAATGGTAAGTGAGCAGAAGTAATTAACACAACCTGGGTCATATCCTTAAAATGAAGGGATGTGTCTCCACTTTCCCTTTCTACTTCCTGCTGGCTAAGATGTGGATGTGATGTGGTCCACATTTGCCATGAGGATGAGACCTATACCTTGGGGACACAGAGGAACAAGATATAAGGAGCCAGGGCTCCAGATGACCTCATGGAGCAAAGTGCCCTACTCCTTGGTCTGTCCTTGAGCTCAGAAAGACTAACTGATTGGCTGAGGATCACAAAACTAAACTAAAACCCAGGTCCAAGTTTAGTACTCTTTTCAGTGTGCTGTTTGGTAAACTATAATCAGTTCTGGGCGAGTGGGCTCTAACGGCCTCTGTTACCACGTGCCTACAGTAACTTCCAGTTATCAGGTTTCAGTTTAACCACCACCAACTCAGCTCTGCAGAGTCTAAAAATATTTCTAGGCGCTCAGTGTTTACATACCTTGTTTGGGATTGTCTTTCTCCTCCTGAAGCACTAAAACTTCTCTTTAAAATGCCTGAAACAAGAAAATAAAAATAGCTTCACATTTTCCTGTTGCAAATTTTTTGTCTATTTAAAAAAAAATAATGCTGCATTCTATTATCTGAGCAACTGTACATACTATGAAGACTGCCCTCCATTTATAAAAGCATCAGCCAAAGTATGATGTTGTAAATTGCTATTTACTTGACAGGTTTGTTTGAGGGCCTTTTTCCAAAGAAAAGGTGCTAAACAGAGAAACTCTGTTATTAATAGCTAACAAAATACAATAATATCATCCATGTCATAATCACCCTAAAGCCCTTACAAAGACAGCTACAAGTTACTACACGCAAATTTAGGGGTACAACTTTTCCTTTCCTCCTTCCCCACTGACCCCACCATTGTTACCCGAGATACACAACACTGAATTCATCTCAAAACGGTCAGTAATTAACTGCTTCTAGAATTTGCTACATCTGTTTATATGCATGAATACTTTTTCTGTATAATATTAAATTTCAAATCAAGATATTTTATCCAGCAGGCAGGAAGGTACAAGGAAAACAGAGCAGAGTGTTGGAAACGGAGATTGTCCCAGAAAATCTGGAACATCTAGTCACCATTTTGACGGATCAATTACATTTGGAGTGGGACAGAGAATGAAGCTAAGTCCCTTAGGGTTCTACTCTTATCCTTAGGGAGACTATTCTAAACCCTCTTTTATGAGATTTTCATTATCTAGTCATTGATGAAAGGGAATGATTTATACTTAATTTATTTCAGAGTATTTCGGTATATCTTATTTAATAATCCATCAACTTACTCTTTTAAAAGAATTATTCTTTTCTCTCCATTTTCTATTTTAACTTCTTTTCTTTCAGTTTCAGATTTGAGTGAACTGAATCTTATCTTTCTTCATAATCTTTAAATTTTATCTATGTACATCTTTTCTTTTCTTTCCCATACCCCAGTGTGACTGTTTTCTTTACTGTTTCAGATTAGGAGTCAAGATTAACATATGGTCTAAATTTATATGTCATATATTTTCATAGTTCTAAACAATTAAAATATTTATTTTATTTTAGTGTTTTAAGTATAACATGTCCCTTTACAATAATGTAAATAAAATTATGCAAAACTTAGTCTACACCAAGACTAATTTCTTCTCCAAGTTCTAACCCCGACCAACAGATTTATAAAAAGGTCACTTCCATTATTCTTGTGGTTATTTTGTCTGTCCCCAAATTAGTTATCTCCACTCCCTAGTCAGAACCTTCATTTGCTGGTAGAAATAATGAAACTATTCATTTGACAGCTGAGGCAATGCAAAACCACAGTGCTGGTTGGCCTTTGGGTTCTGTCAGAGTGACAGACACACCTGTCCTAATTCGCATGGCACCCGGAACACAAACCTCTGGGTTATGTATGCAACGACATTCACTTGACTCCCAGTGATTCCCAGACCACTACCTGCTGGAATTGCACAAACTGGTAAAGAAAGCTTACTGAAGGTCGATTCTTTCAAAGGGCTTGAACTGGAAATGCTGGAGTTATCTGAAATGTCCAATTCATCATCTAGCTCTGAATATATATCTGCACATTAATAAAAAAACAAAAAGCAAATGAACCTTGAAGCAGAAAGGAGTCAAGAGTGCATTCATACTGCCATCCTTTCACTAGAAATACCTTTGTCAATATTTTCCAAGTTGAAGTTATCATCTGGCAGGATTTCCTCACAGGCCCTGTCTTCATCCTTACCACACGGGGCCTGGAAGCCTTCGGGGGGCAGGTCTGCGCTTTCTGAAAGCTCACTTTTCAGGCTGGCTGCTCCACTGCTGCTGCTACTCAAGCTTGTCTTCTCAAAGGCTTCCTGGAAAGAGAAATTCCATTTTTAATAGCCTCCTCTTCTTTCCTTCCTTCTGCGGGACACAAAATTCATTAGAACATATATTAAAATCCTTAAAATATCATTATAAATAGTTTGTGCTGAAGTGGCACTACACTTCCACCTGTATGTCTGTCATAGAATCCATTCAATCCATAACTACAAAAGAAGTAGGTCTGCAAGTCACCGTGCAACAAAAAGGAATGGATGTAGCAGGATGCTTCGTGACAAAGATACGTGCAATCTGGTGAAAGAAATCACAGCACTAAGGAATAGATGTGTATCAATGAAGCCAAAATTTCTCTCCTTTAAGTTAGTTTCTAAATAATTGCTATCAAATCTTCTTGGCACAACAGTGGATAGGTAAGGCTTAGTTTCTTCAAAGTTCCACCTCTTCCATGCTCTTCTTTTTCTGTCCCAACCCACAGATTGTTCTTCTCTAACTATCCTCAACTGAAGACATGAGAAATTTACCTAGAAATAAACGTTCAATTTAGAGCTTTCTCCTCCTTATGACCTTTTTATTCTAAACAAATCATCTACTGCCCTATTCTAAAAACCACAACTGGCATTGACAACCCTATAAGGACTATATACCCAACAAGTGTCAATGCTATCAATGTTGAAAAAAAAGATAAGAGATCATTTTTAAATTGAGAAAACTTTTTATTGCGTTGATGGAATCAGATGCCATAATCCTTATATCTCTAAAACTAGCAAAATTTCAGCAAGGGCTTTGTTTCTCTTAAGAACAGGCATGGATAAGACATCAGAGGAAGGCATTTTCTGTGAACAAATGAAGAGCGGGGAGAGGTTGTGATTCACCATACAGGCAATTCCAGTCTTAAAGAGGTTTGACTTACAGCCAGCATCCAAGAACAAGTTGGGTTGCAAATCAACAGTCATTTAAAACTGCCAAAATCACATCCTTAGGTAATTGGGTGTGTGCTTAAATTCTGATAAAGGAGAATTCACATTCTGAAGGAGATGCTTTTTCAGACTCTATAAGCATGGAAGGTATGCTAACATAATGTAGAATGTGTAGTTTCTTTTGGTTTAAAATCTCTATTTCTATAATCTCTTGCAGCAGCTTTTGCTTCAAAAAATTTATAGGGGCTGGCCCCACGGCCTAGTGGTTAAGTTTGGTGTGTTCTGCTTTGGTAGCACAGGTTCATGGGTTTGAATCCTAGGCACAGACCTACCCCACTCATCAGCCATGCTGTGGTGGCGACCCACAAATAAAACAGAGGAAAATTGGCACAGATGTTAGCTCCGGGCTAATCTTCCTCAGGAAAAAAAATATATATATATATAGTTTTTGAACTTGCCATAAACCACATGCCACTGCAGACACATTTTCCTGAGTGTGATTTCTAGAGTTTTTCCTTGTGAGTATTTGAGTACCCAACTCATTATTCAACTCAGCTCCTTGAAGAACTGGGGGCTATGTTAGTCCACCTGAAATCCCTTGGTACCTTGCATATAGCAAATTCTCAGTAAGTAGTTGCTGTTGAGATCAAAGGGAGAGAAGGACCAGAAAAGCAGATGAATTCCCTTATAGGATGAGTAGGTTTTGTAACTTCCATTTTTTTATCTTACCCCTTCCTCCAGGAGCCTACATTGTGAAGTTTCTCTAAAGGTTGAAGGGACTATTTGGGGATGTGCCTATGAGTAAGAGCAAACTTCTCCCTTCCTTTTTCCCCTTTGCACTTAGGAAAAGTTGTTGAGCTCATCTGTCTTAGGGATGACCAGCCCAGCAATGACAAGGCGCCTCTGCAACCCAGCAGGCACTGGTCAAAGGCAGAGATGGTTAGATGTTTTCAGTCTGAGAGCTGAGGCCATTAAGACGTTTTCAAAAGTTGCCTCCAGCAAGTACATAAACCTATTCAGGAGAGTTAGGGGGCAAAAAAAGTAGAAGCTTGGGGGATGGAATTTGGCTACTGTCAGATTTCTTACTATCTAATTATTTAAGATTTTTCTAGGAGTAGGAGAGGGAGTTAACTAGATTTTTTTGTCAGCTGCATCTCCTAGGAATGAAAGGACACACTCTGTGTATCAATATGGGGCAAGGAGAAGACAA
Source organism: Equus przewalskii (assembly GCF_037783145.1). Lineage (NCBI taxonomy): Eukaryota > Metazoa > Chordata > Mammalia > Perissodactyla > Equidae > Equus > Equus przewalskii. Next base: position 57,897,963 of record NC_091845.1, on the reverse strand, counting down.
TGTAAATCAGACAATAAAATTATCACTGATACGGAAATCATCACCATCATAGAAGACGCTTCCTGCCACAGTGCTGGTATAGGCACAATTATGTTTAGCTCAGTTTTGCTCATTATAGTGTAATTTTTTATGTGTGCAGTGGATCATAATACATTTTCTGTTGAACAGCTATTCTAACAGTAACAGACCGACATTGCCCAAATTAACTGCGACAGTAGGGAAAGAATTAAGAGAGACTATTTTATTAAAACTAGTGCAATTTTTAAAATTGCCCAGAATGTTAGTTTTATAAGGAAAGAGAGAGAAAGAAAAGCAAGAAATAAATATAAAGCATAACACCAGCTATATCGTGTAGAAGCTATTCATATCCTATTTGAGTTACATCTTTACCCAGTTTCTTCCATTTGTTTAGTTAATAACTGTGACCTTAAATACATAAATTTAGGTCTATCCAGCGCTTGACAGAAATTCATTTGGCTGAGGTGATCTCTTTTCAATAGCAAACTGCATTTTCTGCTTTTCATGGATGATAGAAAAAAGAAAATTCAAAATAGGAGACAGATCATTGGCTGCATATTATTGTACATAAACTTAGTCCCTAAATTTCCAAGTGTTAACAAAAAAAATCAGTCATTGTGGTCAGATGGCTGAAGGGGCCATACAGACCCAAGCCATTGCTGAGTGGACTTCCCACTTCAGCAGGTGCAGTGAGAGGTTCCTCTCCAGGAACTTACTCTGGGACACCTGGCTTTGCCACCACAGACAGGTGGGTTGATGACACAAGCCTGGAGCATGGTGCTTCACTATAGTAGCTGGAAATCTTTCAGCTCCAAAGTTGTTTGGTTGACGCCATTGTCTACTTTCACTTATGAAGCCCTGAAGCATTTCCCTTCTCCTGTGCCCCACACATCAAGTAGAAGAGCAATATGTTCAATTTAAACCAGAACAACTGGTGTCTGGGGCCCTGAAAATAGCTAAATTTATAAATATTATATAATAAAGGAAAATGTTCAAGTTTGGATATTAATTATTGTTTTACTTTGAACTTCTTAAAAATAATCATACGAAGCTAAATATTTTGCTTTAATATAATTAAGTGCATATAATTATCATCCCACTATTATCATGACACTCACTCTCTTAATTAGAATTTCTTAAAAGCACAAAAACACAGTAATGATCTGTCACTAAATTAAATAAATTAGAAAACAAATTGTTTATTACAATTCAATCTAAAATTCCAATATCAAATTTACCATGCTTGATAATGTTTCACTGCCACTCCATAACTAACCTAGTATCTGCTGTGGGTTCTCTATTATTCCTAATTCAAAGACAGGTTTTCTAGAAGCAATAACGCTAACAAAGATGAGGAGAGGAACAGTGTCATAATCTGAAAGTATCGCTTATTGAAAATACAGAAGATACGGTCTACCTCAAAAATTACTGACCACCATTTTGTCTGAAGGCTGCAGATCAAAAAGAAAAAAACCTGAATGTATATGGTAATATTTCCAAAAGCATTTCAGAAGAGGCCAGAATCAGGTAATTCCACTCAAAATATAGAAGAAACAATGCACAGAGAATCAGCAGGGGGCCAAGTTTTAAGACACTCTGATTTAGATTTCCCAAAAACAAGAAATACAAGTTAAAAGTGGCAATCTGAAGACACTAAAGTGCATGGAATTAGACATGAACGATATAAATGAACCCCCAAATTAGAACCCTACTTACTATTCAATTTTTAACACAGAATTACATAAGGAAAGGTTAACTCTTGTTAAATTGCACACTTAGCACATGACATCCAAATAGCAAAATGATTAAATGCCAGTGGAGAAAGAATTAAAAATTAGGAAAAAAAAGTCCCCGTCATCTTTTGCTTGGTCCACTGCAATCTTCTCTCAAGCAATCGCACTACTTCCATTCCACTGTCGGCTCTCAACAGTCTCTTTCTACACAGCAGCCAGATCTATCATTTTAAAACATTTATGTCACCCCCTTTCTCTAAACTCACATCACTCAGGTCTACACCATGGACTATAGACTCCCTATCTTCCACGCTCTCTCCCTGTCTCCCTGCTCTCCAGCCACACGGGCCTCCCTGCTTGCTCCCTGAACTTAGCCGGCATGCTCCCACCTCAGGATCTTTGGATTTGCTGTTCCCTCTGCCATCAGTCTTGTGCCTCCAGATATTTGCATGGCTCACCCCTTAATATACTCAGCTTCTGTTCAAATGTCACATAATTATAGAGGCTTTTCCTGACATCCCTCCATAAAATAGCCTGTCTCCACATCTACCAATCACTTTCTGTTACCTTGCCTTCTTAAATTTTTGTCCACAGCCTCAATATATTTTTATTTACCTATTACCTGTCTTCCTCCACTAGGAAGGGGGGCGTCTTCAGCTGTTGTGTTCACTGTTAGATCACTAGACTGGAACAGTCCCCAGAAGAGAATAGATGCTAACCAAATTTTATTAAATAAATGAAATAAAAGATTGATTTTTCAAAGTGTTGAGCAGCTCTTCTCCATGTTAAAACAAAGGATAGAAATTAAAATTATAGCATGATTTTTTGAAGAAATTGGCAAACTGATTGTAAAATTAATAAGGAAATACAACAGACCTAGAATAGCCAAATCAAATTTGACAAAGAAGAATAAAATCAAAAGACTTACACAGCCTGATTTCAAAACTTATTCAAAAGCTACAATAGTCAAGACAATGTGGTATTGGCCTAAGAATAGACACATAGATCCACGGAACAGAATAGAGTTCAGCAATAGATCCACATGTATATTTTCAAATGATTTTCAACAAAGATGCCTAGTAAAATCAATGGAGAAAGATTAGACATTTTAAGAAATGATGCTTGAAAAACCGGATACCATTACGGAAAAAAACCCTCAATTTCTTAATTATTCTATGCACAAAATTAAATCAAAATTAATCACAGACCTAAAAATAAAAGCTATAACCATAAAGAATTTACCAAAACCAGGAGGCTATTTTTGCAACCTTGAGATAGACAACGATTTCTTTAACAGGATGCAAAAAGTACTAACAACAACAAAAATTAGCAAAATGAAAATTTAACAAAAATTTCTGTTTATCAAAAATATATCATTAATAAAATAAATAGTCAAGTCATTGACTGGGAAAAATATTTGCAACACATATGTTTGACAACAGAGTCATATCTGGAATATATAAAGAACTACAAATCAACAAAAACAGACAAATAGTTTGATAAAATAATGGGCAAAGATTTGAACAGACACTTTAAAAAACACACAAAGAGATATATAAATGACCAATAAGTACATATAAATGTGTTCAACATCCTTGGTTATCAGGAAAATGCAAACTAAAACCACAGAGACACCCTTTTACACCCACTACAAAGGCTAAAATCCAAAAAACTGACATACCAAATGTTGGCAAGAATGTGAAACAACTGGAACTCTCATATATTGCTCCCAAAAGTGCTAAGCAGCGTAATTTTGGAGAACTGTTCGTTAGTTTCTTTTAAAGTTAAATATACAACTACCTCATGACCCTGAAATTCTGTTCCTTGGTATTTATCTATAAGAAAAATGAAAACGCATCCATAAGAAGACTTGTACAAGAAAATTCATAGCAGTTTTATTTATAAAATCCAAAATCTGGAGACAACGTAAGTGTTCATTAACAGGAGAATAAGCAAATTATGATATATTCATACAACATAATATCTAGCAATATAAACACATTACTGCTATACACAACAACATGGATGAATCTCACAGATGCTAAAGAATTCAGACGCTAAAGATAAATACTATTTGATTTATATGAAATCAAACAATAGGCAAAAGTAGTCTCTAGTGAGAGAAGTCATAACAGTCTGTCGATAGGCAGGGAACTCTGTGAGAAGAGGCATGAGGGAACTTTCTGAGGCGATGTACATGTTCTGAATCTGGTTTTGGTGGCAGTTGTACATGTGTCAAAAGTTATTGAACTAAGCACTTAAAATTGTACATTTTACTCTGTGTAAAGCATACAGCAAAAGCGGGTGTCGGGGGGCAGTCTCAGGTGGATGTAAGAATTTTGTATATATCTATGTGGGAGCTGATAAGGCATTGCTTTATTTTCGTAAACCATAACAAGTAGAGAACATTTCCACAACAAGTCATGATTTTTCCTGATACTTCTTTCACTGCATCATTACTTGTTGCATTTTCACAGCCTTGGGGGAAATTCAGTCAACAATTAACCAGACAATAAAAGCAAACATGTTCACAGAAATATTGTCCTTTCAAAATACATCATTTTCTACATGGCTTAATTTAATCTCTTAGCTGAGGATTGCAGACACACGCCTTTAGTGGTGTGCTCAGCAATTGTAAATGACATATGGTACAATAAAAACAAAGCAACTCAGATAAATAAATAGTACATTCTTTAAAATTTGCACTAAGAAAACGAGAATTGGGTGCTTGCATATCTGCTCAATTCCTAAGTGGTCAACTTTAAAGATATTTGAGAATTTAAGAAAAATATCAAATGCTTGTCAATAAAGTTTGTGAAGAACATATACAGATTGTATCAGAAAACCACAAGAGGAATTTCACAACGAAGTGAAATTATGAAGGGTTTGTGAACTTAGAAAATAATCTTTCCTGATATGTGCTCTACTAGCTGCCTTGTCCCCCAAAGTAGATGGAATTTAAGATGAAATTACATGTGCCATATTTCAATAGTTTGACAATATCAGATCACCATAGAAATCTTTCTTTTTAATTCACCAAAAGCTTAGAGTAAATTACTAGCTATATGAACATTTACTTATCATCTTAAGCAGGGTATAATTTATCAAGGTCAGATGCTATTTTTTGAAAGATCATCTTGGTAGAGATCCATCATAGAGGACGGCTAAGGGAAGATGATTCTAGATAACCTAGGTGGAACGGATTCAATCATTTGGAAGTTCAAAGCAGAGCTGAGGTTTCTCTGAGATGAAAAAGAAATTATATCTGTGGACAGCAGCTTCAGCTGGCGCCCAAGAGTTCCATGCCCTTTCTGCCAGCCTGTCCTATGGATTTTGGACTTACCTAGCCAGCTCCTACAATTGTGTAAGCCAATCCTTGCAATAAATCTCTTAACATGTTTCTCCTACTGGTTCTGCTTCATACATTTTGTGTAGGACTGTCCTGCACATGACATAATATTAACATCCTTGGCTGCTGCCCCTTAAGTACCAGTAGCATTGCGATAAACAAAATGACACTCCCTCCACACACACACACAGTTCCTAATGACCCCCTGTAAACAGTGCAGAGGTGGTACACTGAATTACTGCTAGGGGTGAGAAAGAGACGAGAAGCAAGAAAGTTAGATCTGGCAATGATTCAACGTGAGATAATGAGAGTGAGGATTGAAAAGATAAGATGGATTTGTCAGACATTTCAAAGAGAGAATTGGTAAGAGCTTGCTAATGAAACAGATGTAGGACTTGAGGAAGAGTGAATTGAAGAAGGTGTCAAGGTTCCAGTTAAGGTGATGAGGGGTAGAACACAACTAGGTTAAAGGAAGAGAATTCATTCACTGTGGGACTTGCTGAGTCTGAGGTACCTGTTAGACATACAGGTAAATGTCCAGTTCGAAATTTAGGTCTGCCACACAAGAGAGGTTGTGTGTGAAAGTAGATTTGGAGGTCTTCATAAAACACGTGTGGAAATTATGCTGTAAAACACATCCCAGTGTATTTTGCCTTCTTAGAAAATTTTGTGTACTTTTCCTCCCAGAGCCTTTATACTATGTAAGACCAGGCCATGAGGCCGAGGCTTATAAACCCAAGGTAAGGCCTGGATGAAGAACACTTGGGGAAAAAGAAGGACATGATGGAAGGGCAACTTCTGGCAGGGTGGACAAGGGACTGGGAAGTCTTTCTGAAGCTCAAAGAAGGAGCCTGATAGGAGGATAGAAGATGAGAAGGCGGGTGCAAGCATCTTGTTTTTCCTCCTCATACCCTCTCCAGCAGAGGTGAACCTTGGGAGTGGAGTAGGGAAGTTGGTAGAAATACACAGGATTTCAGGGGGCAATCTAGGTGCAGCCAGAAAAGAGTGGAAGTTTTAGAGAAGCTTTGTGATCATCATGACACTATATTCTATGGTCATTTAACATAAGGCCCATGAGGGTAGACAACTTGTGTTCACTGTGGTATCCCTAGCACCTAGAACAGTGCCTGAAACCTAATAGGCACTCAATAAATATTTGTTGAATGGATAACTGAATGACTGGCACCCGGGATAGAAGAGCAGTAAAGGATGAAGAAGGTGCCTGGGATGGTACGGCTGACACAGTGCTCCCCATTCCCAGTTAGTTCTCCATGGACTGTGTGTGACAAGGATGGGAATCCAAAGCTCCCGAGTGCCACACTGGGAATATAGAAGATGGCTGTAGTGCTGGCAGGTGAGCTCACTAGGTTGTCACTGCACAGCAGGCCACACAGAAGTCAGCTCAAACTAAGGATGTCAAGGTAAGTGCCCCAAAGCCAAAGAGATGGGTTTACCTCATCTAAAGTCAGCAGAGCCAATGGAAGAAGCATGCAGAGCCCCTGGCCCTCTTCCATCAGCAAAGGGATGCCTAAGCTTCCTCCTGCAGCCAGCTGCCATATTGGGAGGAGGAAATGGAGAGGAGAATCCTTGAAATGGGAGAGAAACTTTTAGACCAAAAGAGATTGATATAAGCGATAATGGCTACATCCATCATTTTCTGCCATCAGCAGGAATAGGGTTCAAAACAAAATGATATATGATTATAGAAAATAAAGTTCCTATTTTGCACAATCAATTTTTACCCAAATTCATATGAAATGAAAAACCATGGAGCTGGATGGAGCTCACTCAAGGGAAGAGCAAGAAGAGAATCAGAACATCTAAATTTAAGAGGCCAAGGTTGGAAGAGAAAATAAGAAAAAGTCACACTGCAACACCATGCTTCTCTCATGATGCAGTCTTCCTGGGACAGTCAGCTCTGCTCCACTGTACACATAGGCGTATGCTTGATTCACCCATATTAATATAAGTCTAAAGCTGGATCCACAAAATCACAATAATCTGAATGAAACTGAAGTTTTCTGTTGATTATACAGATTTTTCCAGGCTGGATTTTTTTCACACTCATCCTTGTATTTGTTGGTGAGGATCTAAGCAGCACACTCTAGAAATGTCTGTAACTAATTTTTCTGTCTTAGATATAGGATAATACCTAAAGAGTAATTGCTCTGTGTGTTTAATGCATTGTGTACAGTGCCAAAATGCTAATCATGATTTTGACTATTATAATGCCATAATATCCTCTATATTACAATAGCCTTTTATTGTCACACATTTCAGAAAAATTGCACCTCATTTTTCTCTGCTTGATGCTTACCATTCTTGACTCTGTGCTTTCCTATGATCTACTTGAATTATAAAAATTAGAAAGCTTAACATTCTTCAAAAGTAAAGTCTTGTTTCACTTTCTTAGAGGATAAACCACAGTACACAGGCATTAACTTTATTAGTGAACACTTCTCTGTCTGTGAAATATATATTAATACCTGTCTTCACCAGCCTGTTTTGAAAATTGCCATAATTAAGAACAAGCTAACATTTGAAAGGAAATAGCATTCACCCCATGAGACAGGAGCAATTAATGTTTCTTATCAATTGTTTGCTTACCTACTAATTTGCAAAATTTCACCAATTCACAATAGATTTGCTTATGGGTGCTGGGACTTCATAAAGTTTTCCTGAACCCACTAATTTCTCTTTCCTTTGACTATTATTTATCATTGCATTGTGTAATTGCATTATTGATATTAACCGCTCTGGGAGAACATCCCACTATATTTGAAATGAAACAATCATAATACCATAATACTGCTTAAGAAAAAAAGAAGCATAAAATTTCGCACCTATAATTTTTCTGCGGGCAATGGCATAGATGTAAGTTTTAAAAAATAATAATTGGTACCCAGTGAGGATAATGCCAATTAACTGCATGCTGTCTTTTGACGAAATGCAATCATATTTCTTTTTCAGTTCTTTAATAAAGCTGCATTTTTCCCTTTTAGTTAACATTTGATTAATCTTTAAATGAAAAACAGTATACCTAAAATAGTGCAAGAGAAGAAGGTATTTTATGGCTCTTTAAAATAGTAATATAAACTTTGCTTTGAATTAAAGTACTTCTCTGTAGTCCCTTTAAGACCGAATGCTCCATGAGGGCATTGAAGCTGGCTAGTAGCAAGTGTTGAATAAGTGTCTATTAATCACACTGAATAGCATACCTGGATTTAGTACTAATGGACCAGTTAGTACTAGATTAACAAGTTGCATCAGCAAACTATTCTTCTAACATAAGCAGTGCTTATTTTATATAATTGACGCTACCTTACAACTTATGCCACTTTTTAATTGGCATAGTATATTCAAATACATTAACTTATTTAATCCTACTGCCCTCTGCAGTAGGTAATATCTTCCTCCTAATTTATAGATGAGTAAAGAACCCCAGAACCTCAAAACTCCCTCATTGACTGTAGATTTCTCCCTTTGTTTTACCGAGTCATGGTCTGAGAACTATATTTCTACTGTTAAAATGGCCCTCCTAATACATATTGAAGTAGTGATGGGCAAAATGATATGGTATCTTGGATTTGGGAGTGTGTAGTGGGTAGGCATAGAGTTGATACCGACTGGTCCAAAGCAGCAAATTATTGAAGCTGGGCGATGGGTACACAAAACACTCTCTTTACTTCTATAAATGTATGAAGCTTCCACAAAAAAAGAAAAAGTTCAAAAAAGAGCCGAAAAGTAAAAATAAATAAATAAATAAAATGGTCCCTCTCAATGTGTTTTGCTAAAGATAAGAGGATTTCTGCTGTTAGATTTTAAACTGACTCCACCTACTCCCACGTCAGCTACATGAATCTAATATAAACTGACTCTTTCATATCCAACCGGAAATTGGCTAAGTAGCTTTGCAGTGCAGAACTTAATAGAAGGCCCCGAATACTTAAGATATGTAGAAATGGCCCCATCTCTTGCATTTCAGTTTACTGCTATAGTTGAACACAACACGACATCCATAGAATGATGTGTTTCTCATTGTTGCCTACTTTTTAGGAAGTCAGGTCGTAAAATAACAAGCAAAGCGTGCTCTGTCTCCCTGTGTGTAAGATTTTACTGTGTTCTGAAAGAGCTGTAACTCCAAGTTATATGCTCCTAAATGCAAACTGAGGCCTTAGATAATCACCATGGATTGTTCTCTGAAATTACAGCCGGGCTCGGCATTTAAGGCAATGAAGATGAGTTTTCCCCCAAAAGAGAACTATACTGAATCTTTGACTTCTGGATTTCAAGTACACACCAAACAGTAGTGCCTTCTTCTAAAGAGAAAGAAGTTCACTGGAAATGCTGTTATTCAAGAAATTAGAACTGCCTCTTCTTTGAGACCGACTTTTTATGTAATTTTCCCAGGCGAGGCAGAGCAGGTCTTGAGGGTCCTGGAAAGGAATTTAATGACTGAGTACCCTAACCAAGAATGGACGGTATGGCCCCACGGCCTTGGGCCCACCCCTGGGAGGGAAGACAAGAATGTTTACTAGGTTGAAGGGCCCCTTTCTGGATGCCTGCTGGGGGAGCCCAGAGCATGAGTGAAGGATAGGTCATGGTCATGGTACAACAAAGGCACAGAAGAAGAAAAGTGAGAGACAGCAGCAAGAGCATCACTGGCACAATCACTTGCACATGAAATGTGTAGCTTTGGCATCCCTTTTTAAGCTATGCTCAAAAATAAATATCAAAATAATTTGAAGGTTACTGACAAGAAAAATAAAAGCACATATTCCAATTTGAAGCAATGGCAACACTATTACCATCACAAACAGTATTGAAAGCAATTACACAGAGTAATGAGAAAAAATTTTAAGGCAAATATTATTTCCTTCTCTAAATTAACACACAATATTTTAATCCATATTCCTAAAATCAGATTGCTGAAGAAATTAAATATAAGCATTCACTATTTATACAAAGATCATAATATAAACTCAAAGAATTGCTAAGAAATCTTTTTGATACCTCTGGTTTTTTAATAGATAGTAAGTTATGGGCTAGTTCTTTGGGAAATCAGTTATACTGACTTATTTCAATTTTAATTACAAGATATAGAAATGGATGCAAATATAACTATATAATAATGAAATATTACATGCAGCAATTAATATTTTCCTAACTTAAGATAAATTTTCCTTAAGACAAGCATGAACAACTTCAGACAGCCTATTAGAGTGCCTCATGAAGAGACTGAAAGATTCGTACTTACTTGAGATAGCAGAGCCAGCTCATGGTGACACGTGACAGCGTTCCGGTTGGCTTCCATAAAATACCTCTGCGTGCGCCTGCGTTCCCGTTCCAGCTTCTTCTCTAAGGCCAGCTGAGATGTAGATAAGTTGTCTAAATACTTCATCATGACATCTGATATCATGGAGCTGACTTCTACAATATCTGGGCGGGCTTCTGCATCAGGAGTGAGGCACCTAAGAGAGAGAAGCTAATTACTGCACTCTGGTCAATGTCATGACCAGGCGATGGGGTGTGGAGGGTCAAGGCTAAATTCCACTGTGTGTCCATCATAGTGTTTGCACCCAAGAGAACCTAGGGCAAGCTGGCATCAAGCATAGTTTTGAAACCAAGACTTCTCAAAAGGCATTTGGAAAGTTTGGGAAGGAGAGGGAGCACTGTTCTCTTTGTCATTGGGCTGGCAGGCAAGGGCTGCAGGCTGAGCATGAAGCCGCTCCTCAGGTCTCAGGATAGGCGGATGGGGTCATCTCCTCCTATCTGAATTTGTTAGTTTTCTAAAATCACTGCCAACTCACTGCTTAGTGAAACAAAGAGTGATCCCAATAAGATAGGCCCTGACGATCATCCCTGGGGCACCAAAAGGAAGGCTGGTTTCTGGAAGGTCACAACTTATTGGCCTTGGCCTTTTCCAGCTGTATAGTGGCAATATCAACACAACTTGATTAGTGAGAGTCTTACAAAACAGGAAGTTCTAAGAATAAAACACAATCCAGTTACTTGGAGGTTTAAGACGTTTGTAGTATTTTTTTTAAGCTGCTAATTTGACACATTGCATGCTGATTTTTCTGTGATTTTGGAGGTAGGAAATATCAATCAGCCTTTAGAGAGTATTGTTCATGCCACAGCTAAACACTAATAGAAGGCTATTCTAGATGCCTGTGGAACCAATTATCAAGATCATTGGTTAGCATGCCTTAAATACTTCTGGCACTCACTATAACATTTTGTCTATTTTTTAAATTCAAATTCTCTAATTTCACTCAAGTCATGTGTGCTTCTCAATAAAACTTAACTTGTTCAGACTATGAGAAAAAGATCTAATTTTTCACATCCTGTATTTGATTTAGCAACCCATAGGTAATACAACTCTCACATATACTGATATCTCCAGGCAAGATTTAAGAATTATACACACAATTATTCTTCACAACAGAAGTCAAAATAAGACTCTAACTTGTTAATTTGCTAATTATTTTTTCTTACTGAGTTTATTAACCAAGTGTAAAATACACACATCTTATTCAGATTTTAAGACATAACTGTATCATTTCACGCTTTATCTTTATTCTATTTCTTTTTAAGTCTAAGGCAGTGAGCTTGCACTATGGCTGTGACAGGCATTTATACATCTGCTGAATTCATACTTAACAGTTCAGTCTGTGCACCTATCTCGTACGAAGTAAGGCAGGAGATTGTCAAGATAGGGCCAGCTAGATAATTTTAGGGGTGCCCAGTGCAAAATAAAAATGTGAGGCCCCAGCAGGGAGTGGGGAAACCAATCTTCGCTTCCCACAGTCCACCATCCCAATTGATGGTAGACAGACGACTCCCAAGAGATTGTAACCTCCGTGCCCACAGGACATACTTGGTATCCAGTTTGGAGGTGGGCAAGAGGCCCCACTGAGTCACCCACTGAGCATGTCATGGTGCTGCCAGCCTGGTCAAGGATTGCCTCTTCTTTGCCGGACCCCAAGACTCAGCAGGGCACATGCTCCATGCTGACCCTCTCCTTACCTGCATCCACACACTGCCAGGGTAAAAGTGGAACACAGGCCTCCCCTGCTGATGCACTGAATCACCATACCAGGTAGAGAGCAGCAGTAAGGATGGGCCAGGGACAGGGAGATGGAGCTGGAGGCCAAGAGGGGCCCAGGGGGCTGGGAATGGATCACTGAGAATCTATGCCAGGGAGGCAGAGGGAGCTGGACGGACCAGACAGGAGCTGAGGCTCCAAGCCCCCAATGCACAAGCTCCTTATCCCATCAGACTTTACTTCCAAACTCAGATTCAAAGATAAAATTAATAAGCATTTAATGACCTTGACTTCAGAGCCTTAAACCCCAAGCACAGGACCATTTTGAGCACAAGGCCCTGTGCATTGGTTGTAGGCACGTGAAGCTGACCTTGTGTGGCAATGACATATTTGTAGTCAAGTTTCTAATTTTTGCTCATAACCGCAAAAGAAGCTAAGTTGTTAAGGATCACTTTCTAATTAAATCCACTTTTTCATCTACCCTCACTTAATTAGCAAAAGGGATTAAAGCTAATAAAAATGCTGGGTTGACCTAGTGTTGGTTAAGACTATCATGTGAGAAAGAAAAACCCCAGCATCTAAACCTTTCATTAGTGCATTAAACCCCAGCATCTAAACCTTTCATTAGTGCATTAGACTAAGTTCCTTGTCTTCAGATATTTAAACTGATTCAAAGTAACTTTAGCAGTTGAATTATCAGCTGAGCTTTATTTTTTAGTCAAAAGTCAGCATAAGCCAGTTTTACAAATTATATAGTTATATAGTACGGTAAGCGGGAGTCAGAATGGCCACTGTTCTAGCACCTAGTCATCTCCTTCTGTCCCAAAGTCACTCCTCATCCTGTATTTGCCATCACTGAAAAAGAAACCACAGGGAGAGGCAGTTTTGCATCATTATTAGGCATGCAGGCTCTGGGTCAGATTGGCAAGGTTATACCCTGGCTCACCCTTTATTAACACTGATCTTGGGCAAGATTTAGCTTCTAAGTCTCAGATAGCCCATCTATAAAATGGGATAATCACAGTACATACCTCATCAAATTGTTATAGTGATTAAATGAAGTCATCTTGGTAAAGCACTGGCACATTCTAAAACCTCAATAAATTGAAAAGAAAATCCACACTTCTATTTCTCCTCTATCACCTCCCAGATTTAACCAACACCAAGTTCTGTGGCTTCCACCTCCTAAACATTTCTCAAATCCATGTCCTTCCTCTCTAATCCCATGCCTATTGGCCTATTTCATCATCACTTGCTTGGACTACTGAAATAGTCTCCTAAACGACACGCTCATCTCTTGTCCACCTCTGATGCATATTGCAAACTGCCACCAGAATAATCCAAAACTGACTATATCACTCTTCTGTTCAGGATTCCTCAATAGCCCCTCATGGCCCAATAGGACAAAATTAACATTCCCAGCATGCCATATAAGCCCCTTCTTGAACTGGCCCTTACTTCCCTCCACAGCCTCACCCCCTCTTTCCCACCCTCCCCAGAAACATACCAGATGCTCCTACCTGTACTTTCCCACCCGGTCCACGGCTCTCTAATGCCCCATTTCTTTATTCATCTTATTCCCTCTGCTTGGATTTGCTTTTTGCTGATGGTATCTGCCCTTTGCCAAACTACATCCATTATCTGCTTGCCAAAATCCCACTCTTTTCCAAGTCTCCATTAGGAAGGCTTCTTGGCCGTCTTATGATAGACTTATCATCTCCCTTTTATAAATTCTCATTGCACTTGTCTATATTTAAAGTACTTAAAACTACTATAATTACTGTATTGCAATCATCTGTTTCACCACTAGAAAATGGAAACTTCTTAAGAGGAGGGACATGCGTCCACTTCACCGTGATCTCCCCAGCATGTAAAATGGAATCCGGGTCCTGCTAGGTATTCAGCAAAGAATGATTGAATGAACTTAGACTGAATTAACATCTAAGATTTTACCAATTTACCTGTCTATAGCCCAAAATATTTTGGCCACAGAATTCTGAACTTCCAGGAACTTCTATCAGAAATTCTAATTTAGCCTCATTGTTTTGAAATGCTTCCCTGCTTCAATTGTTCAGAGAAATTCTTAAGAGCAACCAAATGCTTCAACGATTCTCTAATCAAATAAGCATGAAATCAGGTTCTAGAAAAAAATCTGGGATGTTCCACTCACCCCACCCACTTTGTCCCCACTCTGCTCTGAGAGACCAGATAGAAAGAATTAGAGGGATACAATATTTGATTGTATTCATTTCATGTTTAAGAAACAAAGAGTTGAAGGTAGGGTGAAAAATATAAAGATCCACTTGTTCTTAGAACTAACTGAAAACATTAACTTTGTTAGTCGTCATGACTGCCTCTGAAACAAAGCACCAGACAGCTTATGCAACCAGGCACAAATAGAGAAAAATAAGGCAACTGGAATATTTTGTGCATAAAAGGAAATGTTCTTCCTTTTTAAAAAGTAAACAGACAATACTCTCTTAACAGTGTACTGGAAGGTAAAAATAGTAAGGCTGGTACTGGGCAGAGCAACAAAATGTATTTACTTTTTGCCCCAAACTCTTCAGGGTTGCTAAGTTATTCTTCCAAATTCAAAGCCTGTTAGGAAAGAAAAGTTCCAATGACAAATGTGCTTGTGAACCACAGGAACAAACAGGAAAAAGGAAAGATGCTGGACATCAGAAATACAAATTATGTGAGCTCTACCTGACAAGATGAAGAAGGTAAAACTTAGACGATAGTAAAGTAGAAGAAAGAAGACATATGTGACTGGAAACAACAACTGGTTTAAAATTAAGAATGACTCTAGTGAACTTTCCCATCAATGGTTGTCCTATATTTCAAAAACTCCATCACATTACTAGTAAATGGCTCTGAGGCTGATTTGCTGAGCCATGAATGATCATTAAGAATACTTTTGCCTTTATGTGTCCCTTGCATCAATTTCCTAAAGAAAATGGGAAACTAAGAAAGTAGAAAATCCAATTTGTTCCCTAATTCTTTTGAAATTTAAATTTTTTTTATTGAGGAAGAAGATTAGCCCTGAGCTAATATCTGCTGCCAATCCTCCTCTTTTTGCTGAGGAAGATTGGCCCTGAGCTAACATCCGTGCCCATCTTACTCTACTTTATATGTGGGACACCTGCCACAGCATGGCTTGATAAGAGGAACACAGGAACATGCCCAGGATCCACCCCAGAAAACCCCGGGCCCCTGAAGCTGAGCGTGTGAACTCAACCACTATGCCACCGGGAAGGCCCCTGAAATAATTTTGAAAGACTAAAAATCCAAAGCAAATTAAATATGTAATTGCATACAGCTCACAACTGATTTTGGTTTTATGTCAAGTTTTCTAAAGACAAAACTTTATTTGTGATGTGAATCCAGACAATGAGTCCCGAATAACTTTAGATGAAACCAACATCTATTATAGAACACACACTGCAATCTTAATTTTTAGTCAGCTATAAAGTTAGATTGTCAGTTCTTACCTATTATGGCATTTTAGTCTTTTGAATTAAAAGTGTCCTCAAAAACATTTAATCTGGAGTCCCCTAATAGTTATCATTCATCCTTTTAAACAGTCTGGTAACAGGAACTCACTACGCATCCAGCAGCCTGCTCCGCTGTGGCTAGCTCTCTTTCTGACACACACTTCCTAATGGTGTGCTGACCTTGGCCTTCTCGAAACTTCCACTCCATGGTCTTGGCTCCATTTTCTGAAGTTCCACAGAATGAATCCAATTGTTTTCATATTTTCGATGTCATTCCATTTTCTAAATGGAATAACTGAAGTGTTGTTTAATCCTTTTACGATTACATCCCAAAACCTGTTGACTCAACTTCTAACCCTCAGTGGAAACAACCCCACTTCTCTCCGTCAACACCACCACTGCTGCAGTCAAAGCTGCCATCATCTCTCAGTGGACAGCTGGACCTGCTTGTCCCTCCCACTCTCATTCCTCTCCAGTCTATTTCCCATAGAGCAGCCAGCATGACCTTTGCTAAAGGAGAAATTTTCACTATGTCCCAGACTGTTAATAACACTTCAGTCCTCTCCTCAGCACTCTAAACAAAAATTCAAAACGCTCTTCGAATTAGTGTTTTGGTTTTCTTCGGATAAATACCCAGAAGTGGAATTACTGGGTCATATGGCAGTTTTTAATGTTTTAAGGAACTTCCATACTGTTTTCCATTGTGGTGGCACCAATTTACATTCCCACCAAGAGTGCACGAGGATTCCTTTTCTCCACATCCTCACCAACACTTGTTATTTCTTGTCTTTTTGATAGTAGCCATTCTAACAAGTGTGCGGTGATATCTTATTATGGTTTTGATTTGCATTTCACTGATGATTAGTGATGTTGACCATCTTCTCATGTACCCATCGGCCATTTGTATGCCTTCTTTGGAAAAATGTCTATTCAGGCCCTCTGCACATTTTTTAATCAGATTGTTTGTTTTTTTGATATTGAGTTGTATGAGTTCTGTATTATTTTGGATATCAACTCCTTGTTGAATATGTCATGTATCAATTATACTTCAATAAAATACATATATTTTATATATAAAATATGGGCAATCAGAAAAAAAAATTTCAAAACCATCAGTGTAGCTTATAGGACCTACTTGATCTGGCCCCTGTCAGCCTCCCCAGGCCCTAATCATTCACTGGCTATTCGCTCCCTTCCTTAACATGCTACGTCTCCAATTTCTTCCAGTTCCTCAAACTAACAAGCTCTTTCTCTCAGGAAAGCCTTCACAGATGCTGGCCTATGAAATGTTTCCTCCGCTCTGTCTACCATTTGAGAATTAGTGACTGTTAAGATCTCAGATCACATGTCTTTTCTTCATAGAAACTTTTCCCAAATCCCCAGACTAGGCCAAGTCCTTCTGTAATCTCTCATTGCCCCTTCTACCAGCCTTCATCAAATTTATCATAATTTGTTTTATATACTTAATTCCATAAATAATAATATTAATAAAAATACCTAAGTTTATTGAAGGCTCACTACGTGCTAGGTACTACTCTAAGAGCATCAGAAGCATTATCTTATTTAGGCTTCAAAACAAGCCCACAAGTAGTTACTATTGTTACCCACACACCACAGATGAGAGAAGTGGGGCTTGGGAAGGTTACAGTGAGTGGGAGACTAGGGATGAGAATCTAGCAGATTTCAGAATCTATTGATGATGTTCTATATGATAATGCTGCTATCTGGCTCCTCCTCCAGCCTCTTATCCCCAAGAAGCATGGCTACCAACAGCCAGGGAGCCTCTCAGAAGCAAATTACGGTCCTGTTTTCCCAGTGCCGCAAAATCAAAATAAGGACTCTGTGCTTTCTCTCTGCACTACTCCTCCCCTGTTCTTTGTGGCACTCAAATCCCTATGAAAAGGAAAAATGAAATGAGTAAATCTGGTACAGTTGTCTTGACATCTCTGGAGACTTCTTGAATTTTTAAGGCACTTTCCAAAAACAAATAGCAGAGAACAGGAACAAATTGCGGAGATGAACAGTTTAAAACATTTGTCTGCATTCATTAGCAACAGGGCATGATCCAGTACATTTGGAATTCAGATGATTTAGAAAGAGTTTTCAGCTCATTTCCCATAATTTGAACAATGATAATTGTCAACATTGCTCAAGTATTTACCATTTGCCAAGCTCTATGCTCAGTGCTTTGCATATATTACTTTGTGTAATGAGCACACCAGCCTGATGAGGTTGGTACCATTATGATCCCATTTTACTGGATGAGGAAATAGAGATGCAGAAAGAATGGTCAAATTGTTTGTTCAGAGTCCACAGCTATTAGACCTGAGGCTCTTGGTACTGTAGGGCAGCATTGTGCTGAACAAGAAAAGAGTCAAGATATAATCCTACGAGCACATGATGAGTAGCTATTAATGCAAAACAACAGGCTGAAGGGGAAACCAAAGGGAAAAGGGCACAGCCACAGTAATCCATCTATTCCATTCCATCAGAGATGGTGCTAAGTGCTGGGATAGATACTAAACCAAGTTCTAAGGGAACTGGGCAGGGGGATAGATAAAGATTGTATACAAGGTGACTCTAGGATTTCTAGAATAATAATGAGAATTTGACTCAGCTCAGTGGAGCAGAGAAGTAACCTTGAACCAACTTAAGCGGATAAGATAGTCCAGAAATAAGGATCAACCAGATAAACGAGAGTCATTTATTCATGCAACAAGTATTTGTTTAAAGTCTACTTCATACCAGGCATTGCTCTGGGCACTAAACAGCTATGAACGAAACTGAAAAATTCCTGCTCTTGTGCAGTTTTCATTCTGGTGGAGAAGAGACGGACAATAAAGCAACACTTCCGCACACACATGTCTAACATGTTGGGGGTGATGGGTGCTGTGAGATTTATAAAGCAGGCAAGGGGGTGAGGGTGTGGAGAGGCTGTGGGGGTATCAGGGCGGGCTTCCTGATAAGGAGGCATTTCCGCAGAGACCCAAGGGGAGTGAGAGCCCGTGCCAGGCATGTATCAGAGAGAAGAGAGTTCCAGCAAAAGGGAAGAGCAAGGAATGGTCCAGAGAGAAGGTACATGCCATGACCAGCAGGAAGCTCCCATGGATGGAGCTGAGGGAGCAGAGGAAAAGTGGGAGGGGATGGGATGAGAGGTCAGCTGGGACAAGCTCTGTGGGGTCAGAACTCTGCAGCTGCATCAGGATAATGACTCCCATTAAACTCCTACTATATTGATAGTGGGAGCACTTCTTTCTGACTTTCTTTGAAAACTTATTATAAAACACAATCCTGGTGATTTAAAAATAGAAATGAAAAAATGCTTACAGTTTTATCATCTAACGGCCTTTTTCAGTTTCATATGTTCTTGCCCAACCTTTTTCCACATTCATGCATATTTTACGCTTTTCGTCATAAGCACCTTTACATGCTGTTTGTTGTACTTAGCCTCACATTGTACATGTTTTACAGGTTGATACAAAGCCTTCCAAATAATCATTCTCACGGGTGGTTGAACAATATTTTAAGCGAACGTACTACTTCCTCCTGGACACTTTGGTGGCTTCCAAATGGTCACAACTACTGATGATGCACAAACATTTTTCTAGGTTTGGATTATTTGGGAACGCTTCTTTTTTATGAATATTTACATAGTGAATTTATATAGCTACAAGGTATTTCTTGATAATCCTTGTATGTTTGAAGTGGTGAGACTAATTACCTGCTGATAGTGTCTGTCACTTTCTCAGAGTAGATGCCTTCCGGCACTGGTTCATATACTGCCTCCACGATCTGCAAAATAAACAGACTAGAGTGATGGAAGTCAAGGGGCCATTGACAGCTTTGAGCAGTAATACTTGGCCACAACATAAGAGTTACTCAATAAGCATTATAACTTTGTGCACAAATTTTAATCAGAAATGAAAATATCCCAACAAATTAAAAATTAATATCAATTAAACAGTTCTTGAGCATGGAATTGTACTCTTCAAGCTGAGTTAAAGTTAACCTCAGATTCATAATAAATGATGTATAGGATAATATAATGTGCTAAATTGTGGGTAATCCAAACTGCCTTAAAAATAAGAGACCAAAAGTAATTTGATAAATTTATTTTTATAATTTTCTATGATAAATGAAGACTATTATAGGGGAAAATATGCCATAGCACATGCCATATATTTAGAAGAAAGGGGAAAAAATAAACTGGATTGTGTTGTTAATAAAATAATGCTTGCTTTTAATTGACAGTTTTATAAAAATCAGAAAGGTTCTATTTAAGAAGGGCAACGGCTTTTGTAACAACACGACTCTGTTGTCTCCCAACTTTGCTTACTTTCGTAGCCAGGGAGAGCATGTTGGTGCTATAGAAGGGAGGATTCAGAGTAGTCATCTGATAAAGGATGCAGCCTGCCGCCCAGACATCGGCCTTCTCCCCGTACGGCTCACTCTTCAGGACCTCAGGGCTGAATTAAAATAAGGACGTTAACAGACACCAAAAAAGGGAGAAGAAGCTGGCACAGAAAGAAGTCCAGTTTTCAAGCTATAGTTAGAAATACAAGAAAAAAATATTTGAAACTCTTTATCACTATTTCAAGTAAACATATTAAAAAGTATCTTTGAATTCTCCCAGACTCAGGTGAATCAAGAAGCACAATCAATTAACTCCAATGTAAGCACTAAATCTCAATGAACCATATAAACATTGCCTATTACGTATCCAAGGAAGTTTTCATTTCCAGAAACAACAACCCTTCTGTGGTAGATGGAATTGTCAACCCCAGTTCTTCACTATTCTGGAGATTTTGTACATCCTACACTTGCCGTGGCCTTTTGGGGGGCAGTGCTCATTATCTGCTCCTGCCTTTGGTCTTAATTGTGTTACCTTGCTCTAGTCAATGGAGTGACAGGGCACCAGATCAAAGCTTTAGTCATAACACGTATTGAGTGCTCTCATTTGTCTCTCTAGAAGCTTCTTTCCATTACCAAGAGAAGAACATATCCCAGTAGCTGCTATGGCACCAGCCTGGACCCAGCCTAAGACACATGGAGCAGATCTGCCCCAGACAACACATAAACAACTTGCAGCCTGAAGGAGAACCAGCCCAGAAGACCCAGAGACCTGTGAGTCTGACAATAAATGCTCACTGTTGAATGCCACTGAGATTCTTGTGGTGATTTGTTATGCAGCATTACTATGAGAAAAACTGACAGATACAGCCTCCTCCCTTTGCTATTCAACTCCAACTTATAAAGTAGGGGGGAGATCACAGTTAAATATTTTTCAGGAAATGACAGCATCCATTGTGTTCATCTCTTCTAAAATTCCATTTCTAATTTGGACAAAAATGCTATCAGTCTTTAAATGAAGTTACGCTGTGAGGGTTTATAGGTTAGACGTCTTTTTTTTTTTAATGTGGAGGGCAGCATGGTTCCTGTGGGTATTTTGGACTAACAGAAGTTTCCTCTATCACATTTGTAGAATGAAACTCAGCAAAGTGTTAAAAGCACTCAACGCCCAAACACTCCAAACAAAGATGTTTGAGAATTTAGTTCTATGATATGTACTTAGGACTGTGCTCAGCCCTCTAAATTAAGGGAGTGGGGATTAATGGTTACCTTTGACAGTGAATTAAGGCATAAAGAAACTGATAAATTGGTATCAGAAGGATCAGAGTAGATACAAACCAGTACTGACTGGTGAGAATAACCAAGGAGTTGCTATTCTCGTGAGATTACAGAGAGTACCCAGTGTAAGAGTCATATTATGTACTTGCAGAGGAAGGTATGACTTCCAGGTTTCTCAGTTAAACATCTTCATATTTGATATTTTTGAGTTCAATAATATGGCAATGGGGAAATTTCCAGGGATTTGCTGGTTCTAAGTGCAGAAAAAGTGACCCGTATTGTTACCTGGTCAACGGTTCACATTAAAAAACGCCTTAACAAGAAATAATGTCGTCAACAGGAAAAATGTTCTTGGCTCCCCACAGACAAATTTCACATGTTTTAATCTACTGAGAACTCAGAAGATTTGTTTCCTATTTCCAGAAGCTCAGGAAGCAGATCCTCTGAGCGCTCCACCCATGTCCCCTCAGACCCCTTTGCCCCGTCCTGTTCCCGTTGTGTTTTCACTCGCAACAGCCAGCATCTGTACTTCTTTGGAGGACGGCCTTCATTTTTTCTCAAAAGATAATTGCTCAATGTAAGGGAAAACAGTTGTAAGAATAGACTTTACTCAGTTTATTTTTCTCATCATTACATCTCCGCCTTCTTCTCACCAGAGATCACAAACTCCTCTCATTCCCACAGTCATGTCCCTTTGCACTGTGGCTTTGCAGCTCCGCCTATCAAGAGATGGAGTCTACTTCTCTACCCACTGAATCTGGGCTTGACCGTATGACTTGCTTTGGCAGAGAAGACATCAGCACAAGTGATGCAAGGAGAGACTTGAAAAGTACTTACTCTTTGGGGCTTACTCATTCTTTCGGCTCTTGAAAACCCTATGAACACAACCAGGTGATTAAGCCCAAGCTTGCCTGCTAGATGATGAGCAATACATGGCCCAGTTACCATACCCCCCAAAATTCATATGTCGAAGTCCCAATGCCAGTGCCTCAAAGTGTAACCATATTTAAAGACAAGGTCTGTAAGAGATGATTACATTAAGATGATGCTGTTAGGGCAGGCCCTAACCCAGTGACTGGTGCTCTTATAAGAAGAGGAAGAGACACCAAGAGTGTGTGCACACGGAAGAACCACCATGCGAAGAGGCAGCAAGACGGTAGAATCTTGGTGACTGCAACTCAAGGAGAGAGGCCTCAGAGGAAACCAAACCTGCCGACATTTTGATCTTGGACTTCCAGCCTTCAGAACTGTGAGAAAATAAATTGGTTTAAGCCACCCAGTCTGTGGCATTTTGTTATGGCAGCCTTAGCAAATTAATGCAGGCTCTTATGAGAAAACCTACTCACGTATTTTTCATCTTTAAAAAGAACCCAGCCTTTGGAAATATTGCCAAAGTCATTGATTCAATCACTACCTGCAAATATTATATGGTTTTTGGTAATTATTGTCTGAAAACCATTGTAAAATAATTCACTGTCTTATAATAATTTCCAGTGTCTCCACTCAAGGTGAGCACAACCACATTTAGAAAAATACAGAGTTACAGCTAGCAATGCTTCATTTAGGAGAAAGAAGTTAAATAGTACACACAAAACACACAATTCAAAATGGGTTTTCTTTTTCCCAAACAAAAAAATTATTCTGTATTAAAAAATGATCATTCCTTTGTGATTTGGACATCTAAAATATTTTAATGATAAAACAGAATATGGCATATGTGATATATAACAAAAATAGGGGCTCTTCTGGCAAAGTTTAAAACATCTACAATTAAGTGTGTAAAAATCACAGCAATTTTAAGTTATATTTCAATAAAAAAATTTATTAATTTATTATTGCTGACATAATGTACAGCATGGTGACTATAGTTAATAATAATGTATTATATACTTGAAATTTGCTAAGAGAACAGATCGTAAGTATTCTCACTACACACACAAAAACCTAACCGTGAGGTGATGGATATGTTAATTAGCTTGATTGTGGTAATTATTTCCCAATGTATATGTACACTGAAACATCACATGTACACCTTACATATATAAAATTTTTAATTGTCAATAATACCTCAATAAAGCTGGAAAAAAGTTATAAGTGAAGCCAGGGGTCGTATGGAGTTAGGTAGATAGCAAGGACAATGTATATTTGTTATAAATACTCTAATAAACAAGTAACATAACTCAGAATCAGCAGCCTTTGAGAGGAGGATGGACTCAAACTTACTTAAGTACTACTTCTGTTTTAAAAAGGCGTAGACTCACAAACTGATAGTGAAAACAAGGTAGAAGAAAGATGAAGAAGGAAGGATGCTTAATCTAATTTTAAAAAGACAAACTATTTAGATTTTTAATTTCTATTAGTTGTCCCTTAATGATAGATAAACAATTAAGTTACTAATTTCCAATTATTCTATTTACTCATTAAAAGAGGTAAACAAGCAAAATATTGTACCTAGATGTCTTTCAAAATATTTTAAATATGAACATTTTGATAATTCCTAAATAATTCAATAATATGATGATCTATATAAGTGGGATGGGGGCTTCTTTCCTTTGAATGGAACAAAGTAAATGAAATGAGATGACATATGTTAAAAGCCTTTGCATGTAGATAAGTATATTCTTCTTTCCTGCAGTTGCCATATTGCATATTTGTTAAAAGTCTGATTATTGTGCTCACTTTGTCAGCACATACACTAAAATTAGAACATACAGTGAAGATTAGCATGACCTCTGCACAAGGATGGTATGCAAATTCACAAAGCAGTTCATATTTTGCAGGCAGTGAGATGACAGGCAAAAGGTACTACACATGAGGACTATACTCTAGTTAACAAAGTTGTTTCTCTTAGGTGTAAAGGCTAACAATTCTGATACTGCTGCATGTGTTTACTGCAACTGAACAATTAAGTGAATGGACGGCAGGTGGCAAAAGCCAGGTTTCTAATTGTTGGAGTGCAAGGTTATAGATAAGCAAAGAAAGGAGTCAGACTACTATTCAATGGGGTAATGGATAAGAGTTGGAGACAACAGTATGAACTCATGTTTAGCTTAACATTCATACAGATGGTAACAGATAGAAATATTTATAGATATGTGTATATACACAGGTTAGTACACACACATATATATATCTCCTTCCTCTATCAGCTGAAAAGGTGTAGAAATGATGATACCCTAGCAACAATGAGTACACTTAGTAACAATGAGTACACTTAGCACCAAATCTTGGTTTTTAATAAAAAGAGTCAGGACTCCTTGGAGAAATGGCTGATTCTAAGACTCGAGCATCTCGAGTACCAGGAAATTAGAGTTCAAAACAAAACCAAACAAACTCACAACGATGGAAGGTATGTCAGAGGGATACAGAGGATAATGTAAAGAGTAACCAGTCGTCAAATGTGGAACACAATTTGAGCAACAAAATAAAAAATGTAGTGTATGAGTCAGTTTGGGCCGCCATAACAAAATACCAGAGACTGGATGGCTTAAACAGGAATTTATTTCTCACAATACTGGAAGCTGGGCAGTCCAAGACCAACCAATCCTGTTCCCCAGTAAAGGTCTTCTTCCTTCCCTGCAGATGGTCTCCTCTTGCTGTGTTCTCACATAGCAGGGAAAGCTCTCTGGTGTTTCTTCTTCTAAGGGCACTAATCCCCTCATGAGGGCCCTACCTTTGTGACCTCATCTAAACTGACTACTTCTCAAAGACCTATCTTCAATACCATCACACTGGGGGTTAGGGTTTCAACATATGAACAAGGGGGAACACAATTCAGTTCATAGAAAGTATTATTAGATTATAACCCAGAGTATAAAATAAATATCCACGAGTTCATACTGATATAAATAAATGACTGAATAAATAAATGAGGGCAATAGAGAAATCTTATACAGAAGAATGTGAAATAATTTATGTGGATATTCCACCTTAAAGAGACAGAGCCTAACTCCCCACTCCTTAAGTCTGAGGTACACATAATGACATTATTCCAAAGAACATATTACAGAAAGGGAGAAAAAAAGGAGTAACTTTACAGCAGAGATGTCTGACAAACACTATCTCCAGCCAGGTGATCAAGATTAACATCAACAGTGTTAAAGTCATATTGATACCATGTACCCTTGATAAGATGTAGTAAGAATGGCACTTTACATGTATGGTTTTCCTCCTAAAAGCACATTATTCCCATCTAATCATGAGAAAAATATAGGAGAAATCCCATTTGAAGAAATTCTACAAAATAACTGACCAATAATCTTCAAAACTGCCAAGGCCATTAAAACCAAAGACAGCCTGAGAAACTGTCACAACTAAGAGGAGCCTAAGGAGACATGGCTACTAAAAGTAATATGGTATCCTCAATGGGATTCCAGGACAGAAAAATGATATCTTGGGAAAACTGAGGAAATCAGAATGGAATATGTGCTTTAACTAATAAAAATGTATTAATATTGGTCCATTAATTGAGACAAATGTACCCTAGTAAAATAGGATGTTACTAATAGGGAAAACCATGGTGGGGGGGATATGGAGCTCTCTGTACCATCTTCACAACAATTAAGTAAATTTAAAACTGCTCTAACGTTAAAAGTTTAGTTTAAAAACTTCATCTCCTGTAGTGAACTATCAGAAGAGGCTTCTTCCTCCCTGTTTCCCTCCCTCCCCTCCTTTCTTCTACAGATACGTACCCAGCACCTGCTCTGTGCCAGGGGTGGGGCAGGTGCAGAATCCTTGCATTTGTGGGGCTGACAGTCCAAATGGACAAGACACAGTAAACAAAATAAAGCAAAAATGTGGTTGATGTCATGAAGAAAAGTACAGGGTTCTGGGAGGCAGCACAAGGCGGACTTTAGTCATGGGGCGTGCTGGTGTTGTTAGGGAAGACTTCCCCGAGGAGTAACATTTCAAGCTGAGATAAGAAGGAAGCACAGTCATTAGCTAGCAAGAGAGTTCTCCGGGCACGGGTACAGCGTGAGCTAAAGGGTAGATGGAAATGTCATTCATGGAAACGGAGATCAAAGATGAGGGAGATTTTGGTGAGGGAGCATCAAGTTGGCCCTTGGGTAGGTTGATTTTGAGCTTTCTCTATGGGGAGATGTCATGGCAGTAACTGAATGTCTAGACCTAGTGTTCACAAGAGATCTGAGCTCGACACAGCCCATTAGGGAGTTGTCAGCATAGAGAGGCGTTTACAGTTATGAAGGTGACTGAGATAGCCTTGAGAGAAGGTACAGAGAGCAGCAAGAGGAAGGCATAGGACTGACCCCTGAGGTTTTCTGATACTTTGGAGTCAGAGGGAAGAGAGAGGAATAGAGCCTGAAAAGGAAGGAACAGTCAAAGAAGCTGGAGGAAGAACTTTTTATGAACGAGGAGAAAGAAGCCTTTCCAAAAGAAGCCCGTGGTGGGCGATGGCTTCCAAGAAGTCAAACGTCTTTAAGACTGAGCACAGGATGCTCACCGGTGGTCTTGACAAGAATTGTTTCAGTGCAGTGGTGGGTTCTGGGAGGTGAAGAGGCTTCAGCTATCTGTGACAACACTGAATTTTACCTGAGCTCCATGGTCCTGGGAAAAATAGCCATGATTAAAGGAAACCCCTCACCCATTCACTCTTATGTGTTTCAGGAAATGGCTTACTACAAAGAAATATCCTTCTCCATATAACTTAGAGAAGATTCACCCATATTGGTTTTGTTCACCTGTGACAAGGCCAGACACAGAACCCTTCAAATCCTCTTTCTTTGCCTCATAAATGATTGGCTGAACTGTTTTATCTCCACTGAGCAATGGGAATAAAATGCTTGTTAACTGAACTTTGGTTAACTTTTTCTCCTTCCCAAGGTTCCCCTAAACTTGGGCCCACCCAAAGCCTGAGTCAGTATACAACCCTCCCCTAACAACCCCTGCCGAGAACAGGCTGGCCTCAACATTCTCTAATCTGTCAGATCACAGCCACCTCCACCTCCTCTCATTCATCTCCGTCATCCTACTTGCCCACACATTTCTTTCTAGACTTATTCACTTCTCCCTATAGAGGAAGAAAAGCCCTTTTCTGTCTGACCTTTGAGATGCTCACAGATCTTAAAGATGAGAAGGGGGAAGCAATCTATTGTAGTAGTCCTCTTCTTCTTGTAATAATCCTTTCTAAAAAAGTCTCTGCTTACCTACGTCTGGATTTGTTTTTTATGTGACAGTTTGGATAACTCATTTGAGAACCCTGGCTATAAAGAAGTGTAGATATAGGGAAGTAGCTGGAGAGGGGCAAAATGGGGACTTGGGTTTGCTTTCCAGACAATAATTCTACAAGATATTTGAGGGTCTATGCAAAGAATCCAGCAGAGAAAGAGAGGTTGAAGATGTGGGAGAAAGGAAGAAAATGAAACCCCTCCAGGCCCTGGGGTGAGTCGGGCAGAGAGGAATACACAGCCTCAGCTTTGAGAGGGCAGTGGAAAAGAGAGTAGCTTCAGGGGACACCCAGGTTTCACCTAAAGCCAGGAGGGGAAGTTTCAGGGAAGAGATTAAAAGGAGATTGCTGATCTTAGAGAGAATGCCAGAGGTAGAAGTGCAAGAGCTGGGCAGAAGGAAAGGAGAAGAGATCCAGGGCAGTGTCAGGGCTCCCAGTGCTCCCATTCTCTCTGAAAGCAGTGGCCCAGCTGCGTCCTTGGCCCCAGTCTCTCCTGCTCTAGGCCACACTCTCCACGGCCACTAAAGTGACCCTCCCATAATGCAAAGGTGATTCCTTCACCACCTCTGGGGACCAGATTGCATTCTGTCACTGCCCTGTGAGGCTCAACCATTAACAGCAACAAATAATGTAAAATCCCTCCCTTGACCCCAAGTGCTCCTGTAAGTACCATTCTTTTCTTCATTTCCAAGTAAAGTCTCTTGAAAAAGTACTCCCCCACCGACCATCCACTCTTCAACGCCAATGGAGTCCAGCTTCTATTCCTGTCACACCATTGAAATGGCTCCTCTTTACAATGCCAATGGATTACTAATTGCCTCACTTGCTTTAGGTAAATTCCCTGCAGTTTTTGACACCATTGACTGAGACTTTACTTTTTGAGACATTGCTATTTATTTCATTTATTCAATAAATATTTACTAAGCACCTCTAAAGTATACTGTTATACCTGCTTGGAATTCATCAACAGACAAAGACACCTGTCCTTATGGAGTTTGCCTTCTAGTAAACGACAGGGGGCAGGGAAGGTATAAAACAAAACACGATGAAATAAAAAGTAAATTATCTAGTATTTTCATAGGTGATAAATGCTCTAGTAAATAGAAAACCTGGACCAGAGTAAAGGAGATTGAGAGTGGATGTCAGGAGGCAGGTTGCAATGTTACAAAGGGTGGTCTCGTCTTCCCTCTTAGATCCCACACAGTGACACTTTTTTCCTTCATCCACACATTGAATGATGTTTTTCTTCTTACTCTTCACTCTCTCCTTAGATAATTTCACTCACACCAAGGCTTCCACTAAAATCACATGCCAGCAGCTCCTACATCTAAACTCTATCCACACGCCCCTCAGGGGAACACAGGGTGCCTCATCCTGGGGTGGGCTCTATTACAGAGCACTAGTTCTTAGGGTTAAAGAGCCATACTCTGTGAATGACGTCAACGACCTTCACACTTTCCTGAATTTCAAGGGCTGTTTCTGGGATGTAGCAAAAGGGCTGGGGCATCTCTGCAGACAAAGGCCAGAGCTGCTGCACCAGGGAGACCGTCAGCTCCAGGCAAATATCTTAAATGCCAGGGCCTGTTTTCATAATTCTTGGTGGGACCCATGACTGTCTTTGCCCTCGCAATACCTCTTGAGGCAAACATTTATTTTCGTTTTTCTACCTCCACCTCTGCTGCCATTTGCACTTCAAAGAAGCTTTTGGCTTATAAATATGTGAGTGTGCGTATGGGCACAGGTGAGCTTTTTCTTAACCGGAGAGACTCAGAGCCGGCTACTCTGCACCCCGTTGAACCTTTCTGATGCCAAGATCCAGTGTTTCCACAGTATCTGCCTCTTCAGATCTATCCCTAATTCTTGGTGTATCCACCATTATCACCTAGTGACCCACAGTTAAACGTAACCTTCCAAATGCTAGTACTTTCCACAGAAAACAAAATTATAATATCTGACAGCTATGAGTTCATAAGAACAAGCTTATACACATCACCAATAAACAGAAAGAGATACTAGGGCTGAGGCAGATTCATTTGTCAAAGGGTATGTGACATTGGAGAAGAAATTAAAACTTTGAGAGAAATTGAAAGCTGTCATTGAAAAAGTATGTCATTGGCAATATAATGATGTAGCCTCTTGGAAGTGGCATTTGGAGACATCATAAGAGAAAATTTTCCCTTAAATGTTAGAAAATGCTAATAAAAAATCTTGAGGAGTTTGGGACATAGGGAAGGCTAAATGTTTGGAGAAGTTTCTTTTACTGAAATAATTCACCCAATAATATTTGCTTCACTGGGTAAAGATAGAAAAGGGATTTTTGCATCCCATTGCAATGTATTAATTCTGAGTCTATTAAAAAAGCACATTTAGCTCTCAGGTTCTGGCTATCAAACTCTCATCTCCCTAGACTGCCTTAAAAAAAGGAGAAAGAGAACTAACTTGTTGTTAAGTGAAAAAGAAACAAAAATGTAAATTTTAAAGAATATAAACCATCTACCTGAGAACTCAAGATCTACTATTTGCTCAGTTGAGGAGGCAAAAGTCCAAATGAATTCATGGGTATAAAAATCTGACCTGAAGTGATTAATTAAATCTAAATGTCAATAACTACAGTTTATTGAGACTGAAAAGCAAATTACGCTGCATCTTGGAATGATTCAATGTAGAACATTTAGCAATATAGGATAAATAAAATACACACATGCACACAAGTGAATGTGCACTTGTTTGTGTGTGCATGTTAGCAGATGTTTATGGTTGCTGGAGGTGAGTAAAAGGTACCTGAGAAATGGCTCAAAAACAGTCACTATGGTGAGATGGGAGTTAATGAGAATTAATGGGGAGGAGGGAAGTTGGGAGAACCTGGGGGAATAAGTGGCTCACATTATGATAAATCATGATATATAGATATTCAGTGAGACGAGCAGAGCTTAGCATAAAGGACTCCAGGCGGAATGATGACTGTAGTCGCAAGACCCATCCATGTTCTGATCTTTTTATGTGAGGCCCTATTTATTATATGTACCTAAAGGTATTGATAGAATATGGTCTAGTCTCACCAGCGTCACAAAAGTTAAAGGGCATTCTGACCAGCCCAGTGGTGTTCTCCACTATGGAGGAGTAAAGAGATTGTGCTGGTGGAGAGACAGAAAGGCAGAGTGAGCCACCACTAATAGCATGGCCTAGGAAATGGGGAGAAGAGAAAAAGATCGGACCTGAGGAAGAGAATAAGGGAAGGCGACAACTTCCTTATCTTCTAGGCTCCCAAGTGTCTGCCTTGGGTGACGGGGTGGGTATCAGTATCATTTAACATAGACACAGGAGGAACAGGTGTGGAGGAAGAAACTAGATCAACTTGGAATATATTAATTCATGCCTATGAGATCCATGATTGGGGATATCCAATGGGTAACATCATTGTGGATGTTAGCAGTCCCTTAAAACTTTAGCCTCAGAGGCTCTGCAGCCTGGAATCACAGAAATATTCTCAGCTCACCGATGCTCGCTGCCCTTAAGCTCAAAAGATTTGATATCTAAACAGCTCTAAAATCGTTCTAAATACAAACATCTTACATAGAGAAAAGAGAATTAGATGACTTGTTCAAGAGCCATGGAATACTATATCATGCTACTGAAGGAAACTGGCCACACCCTTATTAGAGATTTCAGAGCCTGCCTGCTCCTAGGTTGCATCCAGGTTTTTCAGCTTTAGCCAATGGAAATTCAGGACACTCAGTTAAATTTGAATTACTAAAAAAATGCAAAATTTGGGACATATTTAAACTAAAAAAAGTGGAGTATTTGCAACATAAACTGAAAAATACTTTGTTGTTTATCTGAAATTCACATTTTGCTGGGCATCTTGTATTTTATCTGGCAATCCTAGCTGCAGCATTCTTTTCATGCTCTCCTTTGTCAGTGCTCAAGTCATCCCTCTTATAAAAAGGCATACCAAAAGCTATTGAAACATTAAATATGGTTTCCTGCATTTATTTTATAAAAATAATAATATCAGTGTACTTATAAGGGGCACTTGGGACATTTCTCTAAAAGCATTACGTTTCTCTCATGTTGCATGAAAACGAATTAATGTGTCTTAAACACACAGAAATCAATGATTAGAAAGTTCTTTTAAATATAAGCAGCGTCTTAAAGTACAAAACACATAGAAATATATGAAATGTTAAGTCCAGGCCCAACTTTTATAGCAATGAGCATATATTATCTGTAAACATTTTAGTTAAGTAATAACTAGACTGCACTATGATCATCAGAATAGCCTCACTACTTCCGTAGGTCAGTGTGGGCCATGAGTGGTTTCTAGATGCCAAACCTCCACCTTGGGTCACCTGCCTCCTATGGATTGGGCTTAGAGAGATGTACAATTCAGATTCCTAAATAACATTTTAGGAGCTAGAATGACAGGAGCGATAGATGACTCTTAAAACTAAAACTGACCCATTATTTCATTGATTAATGCAATACTTCTTCAAGCTAGGGAATATATATAAAATTCATGATAGAAAAAAGAATCCATTGACACCATTTTATGCAAACCAGGACCTGTGATTACCAGTGTGGCTGTCAATCTACCTTTAATTGATTTGTTGTTTTAACTGGAGAAAGCATAGTCAAGTTAGACTCAATTTTCATCTCCCCTCTAGGATCAGTAGACATAGCCCAGGTAGCACAATTGATTTCGGATCATTTTACACAACACTGCAATTTATTTAGAATCTGTTCATGAGATAATACATGTGTAAGTGCCATGAAAAATAGCAAGTGAGATACAAATGCAAAGTGGCATTATTATTATTATATAGAGAAACCTGGCACTTTTCATAGAGATTGTGACAATAGGTGGGTGAGGAAAGAAACAGGCAACATAATAGAAATGGTAGTGAAGGTGGGACTGTCATGCTGCTGAATTCTGAGGAGGTCTGAGTGGACAACCAAACAAACATTTGACCTTTGGCCTGTTCAAATCAAAGTCAAATAAGCCACGCCCTTTTACTACCCTCGGAGAAAAAATCTGGTAGTGGTAACAGGGGTGTCAGGCAGTCTCTTCCAGCATGTCCAGTGTGAGAAAAATATGTCTGATCACAAATCACTAGTGACAGTCTACTCTCACCCTGCTCCACCCATGTGAACCTCCCACCTGATCTTTGCTCTTAGTTCACAGCAACCCTTATCTAGCATGTTCCCTCCCATCATCTCCAAGCAATACCATCCTTTAACATGTAAATCAGGTTCTACCTATTGGGTGAAACCTTCTCTTACCAAGCCAGCAAACACTGATGGCCTGACACCAAATTCTAAAAGCACTACAGCCTGTATGCTTACCTAGTCATACTTCCACTTATTCAACAAATCCATATAAAGCACCTATGATGTGCCAGGCACTGTTGTAGGTGTTGGGACACAAAATGAACAAAACCCATGCCAAAATCTCTGGCCTTGTGGATTTTACATTCTACCATGGGAGACAACTAACATATAAGTAAATAAATAAAAGTTTATTAAGTGCTATGAATAAAATAGATGAATTTGGTTTTTTTTTTTTAAGATTTTATTTTTTTCCTTTTTCTCCCCAAAGCCCCCCGGTACATAGTTGTATATTCTTAGTTGTGGGTCCTTCTAGTTGTGGCATGTGGGATGCTGCCTCAGCGTGGCTCAATGAGCGGTGACATGTCCGCACCCAGGATTCGAACTGACAAAACACTGGGCTGTCTGCAGCAGAGCGCGAGAACCTAACCACTCGGCAACGCGGCCGGCCCCATGAATTTTTTTTTAAGTGTATTTTATGCGTTAGCCAATTAACTGTTCTGGGGCATCAAGCAGCTATTTGACCTCTGGAAGGTCTCAATTTTCTCATCTCTGTAAGATAGAGATTTATAAGATATATTCCTATTCTGGAATGCTGTATCCATCAGTTAAGGTTTAAAAACATCTTCATGAAAGATATATGGAGTTTTAAAACAAGGATTAAATTTGTTTTTCAGTATGGTCTAAACATTGAGGATAGAGTCAATATTATGTTCAAAATTAGATCACTTTTTACTCAAAAACAACTTTGTGAGTATATAAATGCTTTTAGATGTATTCCTTTGGTACACTGTTAAAGCCTGTTTTTTGTTTCAGATTTTTAAACAAAATAAGGGATTTTTATTCTAAAAGATAGCTAGCACATACTTCAAAGTCACTTTTAAGAAATCATTCTTTTTCATCGTAGATGCCTGAGACTCAATCCCCACTGTATTTCTTCATAAAATGCTGGGCAGATAGATCCTAAATCTGTAATCTTATGTAGCTGAAAAAGAAAAGAAATGCTTTCCTTTTTCATCTTTTAAACAGAAGTTCCATAACCCTGAATATATGAAAAACCTTTGGCGTGGCCTTTGGCAGCTTTCTCTTGATTGATTTTACTGTCTCCCTATTCCTGAGAAGTCAACCATTTACTAACCCCGAATGAAGAAAGCTATCAACAGAAAACACAGATTCAGTGTGATTTGAGGAGTACAATGAAGATTCTTTCACCCAAATATCTTCCCTGAGGCCAATGTTTGCATGTCACAATTAGCGATCTCTTCTTTTGTGTTAAACACTGTAGACTTTTCTGGGAAGTGGATAAGAAGAAAATGAGGAGGAGGGATTAAAATGAGGAATCCATGGCCAGAGGATGTTTGATAATGACAGTCTGATTGATCATCAACTAATTGACAATAGCCTGATATATCATGTCCAAGGCCACACAGAGCATCTTTAGAGTAATTTCCCTAAAATTAGAGTGTGGAATTAAAAAAAAAAGAGTATAGAAATGAAGAAGGAAGAGATTTCAGAGAGCAAGGGAGGAGCAATTTTATGTCACATTTTATTACAACTGCTCCTTGCTATCTGTAACTCTGAAGTGACAAGAAACTGTTTTCCTTGGTACTTTGTTTTGCTGACATTCCGGTTTGCCATAATGGGTTCTCTCTCTACTAACCTGACTAAAACCTAAGGTTTTAAACAAAAACAATTGTCCAATGTACGATTCAGGGTAAAAGTTAAGAGATGGTGGTCCCTTTTCACTACCATTTTTTGTCATTAGTTCCTCAGAGTCCACTCTGACTTCTAGCAACCCTGTGTACAGCAGAGCAGAACCCTGCCCAGTCTTTTTGTGCCATCCCCTCACCTTCTAGCTCTGTATCAGACGATGTTCTGCCGCTATTTATAGGGTTTTCATGGCCAATTTTTTCAGAAGTGGGTGGCCAGTTCCTTTTTCCTAGTGTATCTTATTCTGGAAGCTCCAGTGAAACCTGTCCACCATGGGTGACCCTGCTAGTATTTGAAATATTCGTGGCATAGCTTTCAGCATCCCAGCAACACACAGCTGCCACAGTATGACAACCGACAGATAGATAGTGGGATTCTCTGACCAGGAACAAACCCAGTCCATGGCAGTCAGAGCGCTGGATCTTAACCACTAGACCATGACAGCTGGCACTACCATTTCACCCACACTAAATTGCTAACTTCTCTCCTCCTCTAAGGAAGAAGCTACATGGTCTACCTCAACTTTTCTCTTATTCAAGTCACTGAAATGAAAGGCAGGCAGCTTTTACTGTCTTTACAAGAATCATCCTTGAAAATTTCCATATTCCCAATGCCTAATACCACTGAAATTAATTTTAACAATCTAAACACTTACAAAAATAATCCCTTCTTCTCTCTTTAAGCATAATAATTACAGATTTTCAAAGGAGAAAGAAATAAAGCACTTTATTCAGTACCAAATTTGTTATGTTTCATTTAGAAATTAACTGTTGTCTGTGTCTTCCATGGGATGCTAGCTCTGTATGAAGAGAATAATCAATTTAGCAACAAATCCGGGGTGGCTGAATGGATTGACATCTTGATACTCTGGGTCTGTGGAAAATTTGCTGTCTTCTTTGTGCTTTAATTTCCTTTCCCATACAACAGGAAAATGACTTGACCAGTGTGTCATGAGGATTGCCAAATGCAACATGTTTTTTAAATATAAGGCATAGCACACTGTATTTACTCAAATAATTTCTACTCTTCCCCTTTCCTCACATGTTGGCAGTTTAAATGGGAGACAGCACAAAATAGAAACAGAAAAAGCAAAATAAAGATTGTCCTTTAATTTGTTTTCCACATTTAGAGATTGTCACCTTAATTTATTGTACCAACACTAAAAAGCTCAATGGTTTTACATTGATAACAAGATCTCTTTAAAATTGTCTTCTCCTTTCTGAAATTTATGAAAATTATAAACTAACAAGCTTTGTGAATGGATTCATTGTCTGAGAAAGAAAAGAAACAGGTTATACCCAAGAAGAAAGTCCTCAGTAGTCAATGAAAAGATAAAGAATTCCAGACAGGGTCATTACAAATTCAATACAACAAGAAAAAAATAAGTGACTGAGGGCCAAAACAAACATAAAAATTCACAGTACTAATATAAAATAAAGGAAACATTTGAAACAAGCAAAAAAAAGTATTTAGTACAATGATAGCCGTTTGTCACTGATGAAAGATACAAGTGAAAATAAAGATTCATGAACCTTAACATATTTACACTAAACTGCGTAAAAACAAACAAAGTAGAAACTGTTATAAGTACAAAGGACACTATCATGGACTGAATGTTCATGTCCCCCCAAAATTCGTATGTTGCAACCCTAACCTCCAATGTGATTGTATTAAAAGGCGGGGCCTTTGGGAGGTGATATGGTCGGGAAGTCAGAGCCATCATGAATGGCATTAGTGTCTCTATAATAGAAATCCCAGAGAGCTCTCTTGCCCCTTTGAACATGTGAGGACACAGTGAGAAGATGGCCATCTGTGAATCAGGAAGCAGGCTCTCACCAGACACTGAATCTACCAGTGCCTTGATCTTGGACTTCCTAGCCTCCAGAACTGTAAGAAATAAATTTCCGTGATTTATAAGCCACCCAGTCTATAGTATTTTGTTATAATAAGCCTGAACTGACTAAGACAACCACTAAATCTAAAAAAAAACACACAATAGCAGTGGAAGATTTTTACACACCAATTTATCATTGATATAAATAAGGATATAGAAGATCTGAAAAATTTGTCAATAAATGCAGTTGGATAAGCATATATTGAGCTCTGTGGCCTAAAAACAAAACACATTCTCTTCAAAGAACCTATCAAACTTGCATAAACTACACATCATATGTAGCAGACTATTATTTTGTTAACTTGCAAAGAAAGCACTTTTACTGGTACACATGCCCTTGTATGCTCTCTTCTTATGTTATTTCTCAGCTTGGCCATATTACTGGCTTTTGCCAATGAGACATTAGCAAGTGTGATGCTAACAGATACTTGGTAAGTGCTTGTACATGAAGGCTATATTTTTGGAACTCTGACCCTTGAGACACTCCCTCTCAGATCCCAACCACCATACTGCAGGAAACAAAGCCCAATCTAGCCATATAAAGAGAACACATGGAAGTAAACGAAGGATCCAGCCAATAGCCCCAGGTGAGCTCCCAGCCAATAGGCAGCACCAACCATCCTTGGAAGAGATTCCTCCCACGCTAGTTGAGCTGCCCAGCAGATTCTGAACAGAGTGAAGATAAGTTATCCTCGCCAAGCCCTGTCTAAATTGCAGAGCAAATAATTTGAGCAAATAATTATTGTTGTGTTAATCCAGTAATTTTGAGGTGAATGATTATTTGAATCAGGGTACAAAGAATTTCTTAATTTATTCTGAAAAACTGTAATTGTATCACATGTACTCTATGACTTAAGAAAATCAAATAAAAATAAGCTTTGAACAAAGAAAAAACTCCAAAACTTTGAACTATGAAAAATTACTTTATAATTTACTTAAAAGTGAAAGAAAACAAAATTTTAAAAACAAATGATTTAGAAAATAAAGACAATGAGAATTACACATATAAAAACTAAAGAAATCAATAAACTTAAAAGGATTGAAATCATACAAAGTATGTTCTCCAACCACAGTGGAATGAAATTTGCTATCATTAACAGGAGGAAGTTTGGGGAATTCATAAATCTGTGAGAATTAAACAACACAATCCCAAATAACCAATGGATTAAGGAAGGAATTAAAAAGGCAACTACAAAATACTTTGAGATGAATGGAAACAAAAACACTACATAGGAAAACTTATGGGATGTCCCTAAAGCAGTGCTTACAGGGAAATTTATAGCTGTAAATGCCTACATTAAAAAAGAAGAAAGATCTTAAACATATCACCCAACCTTTCACCTTAAGGAACTAGAAAAAGAAAAGCAAACTTAAACCCAAAGCAAGCAGAAGGTAAGAATTAATAACGATTAGCAAGGAAATAAATGAAATAGAGAAGACAAAAACAGAGAAAAGCAATGAAAACAAAATATGGCTCTTTTGAAAATCAACAAAATTGAAAACCTTAGCTCGATTGACCAAGAAAAAAGGAGAGAGAGAGAGAAGACTCAAATTACTAAAATCAGGAATGAAAGAGGGAGCACTAATATCAACTTTACAGAAGTAAAAAGGATTTTAAGAGAGTACTATGAACAATTGTATGCTACCAAATTACATGACCTAGATGAAATGGACAAATTACTAGAAATATATAAACTACCAAGACTGACTGAAAAAGAAAAAGAAAATCTGAATGCAACTGTAACAAGAGACTGAATCAGTAATCAAACAACTTCCCTTGAACAAAAGCCCTGGACTAGATGGCTTCACTGGCAAATTCCACCAAAGTTTAAAGAAGAACTAACACTAATCCTTCACAAACTGTTCCAAGAAACAGAAGAGGAAGGAACGCTTTGTAACTCATTCTATGAGGCCAGTCTTACCAGGATA
This sequence comes from Equus przewalskii, assembly GCF_037783145.1. Classification (NCBI taxonomy): domain Eukaryota; kingdom Metazoa; phylum Chordata; class Mammalia; order Perissodactyla; family Equidae; genus Equus; species Equus przewalskii. Next base: position 57,859,651 of record NC_091845.1, on the reverse strand, counting down.
CTGGAGCCAGCAAAGATATAACAAGAACGGAAAATTACAGACCAATATCCCTTATGAATAGAGACACAAAAATCCTCAAGAAAATACTAGCAAACTGAATCTAGCAACACATAAAAAGGATTATATACCATGACCGAGTAGGATTCATCCCAGGAATTCAAGGTTGATTCAAAATATGAAAATCAATCAACGTAATACACCACATTAACAGAATGAAGGAAATCATCTCAATAGGTGCAGAAGGAGCATTTGACAAAAATCCAACTCTCCTTCATGATAAAAGCACTCAACAGACTAGGAGTAGAAAGGAAGTTCCTCAACCAAATAAAAGGTGTCTGCACAATTCTTAAGCAACATCATACTTAATGATAAAAGACTGAAGGTGTCCCCCCATGAGGGTAAATAATACAAATTAAACAAAAAAACTGAATTTTCCCTGACGCAAAAGGGAAAGAGACTTTCCAATACCCTTGCCCCCTTGCCCACTTTTCCTAGTGCGTTTCTTAGAAAACCTGTAATTGTGAATCCTTTCTCTGCCCCTTTAAGATATATGTAAATCTTTTTAAAACCTAAATAAGCCTCTAGTCAGTTTTACACGCCAGGAATCTTTCTTAAGGACCTGGGAGTCATCTCTTTGAGATGTAATTAGTGAGGAAGACAGCACCCCTACCGTCCAGTTTCTGTGCGAGCGTAGGAGCCTAACTTCAGCTGTACCTGGCTCCGAGTTACAAACCTACCTCCTGTCATAAAGATATAGAATTTTTTCTTTTAGATAAAGGCAATTAGCAAACACAGGTGGCTACTCAAATTACTAGGTGAATTTAGGATGAACTACGTGTGACAAGTGGTGCTGTCAAGTCCTCTTACTTGAAAACTAGTTATCATTTATTTTGAGAACATGTATGTAAAGGGTTGCATCTGCTTATCTATATAAAAGGATGAAATTTCTATCTTTGCATTTCTTTCTTTGTATCTTTCCATCTTGTTAGTGGATTTCCTGTGATATGGATCGCAATCTGGTTTAATGCTTATTCAGTAATAAAACTGTTTCTCTTCTACTTTTGTGGAGAGTTCGTCTAGGTTGGCAGGAGATTTTGTTCTTAATTTATATTTCCCTACCATCTCCTAAGATCAGGAATAAGAAAAGATTGTCTGTTCTCACCATTTCTATTTAACATTGTACTGAAGTGTATAGTCAGTGTAAATAAGAAAGAAAAAGGCATTTGTATTGAAAAAAAAAGAGGAGAAACTATTTCCATTCATGGATAACATGACCTTGTATATAGAAAATTCTAAAAAATCCACAAAAACAATTACAGCTAATATGCAAGTTTAGCAAGGTTAGAGGATATAAAATCAATACACAAAACCCAATTATATTTCTATGCACTAGCAATGAACAATCCAACATTAAATTAAGAAAACAATTTCATTTAAAATAGCATCAAGAAAGAATAAAATAGTTAGGAATAAATTCAGCAAAAGACATCTACTACTTGCACACTGTAAACTACAAAACATTATTGAGAGGAAAAAGACCTAAATGAATGGAGAGGCATCTTGTGTCCAAAGACTGGAAGACTTCATATTGTTAAGATAGCTGGGTGAGTTTCCTCTCATTGCTGTAACAAATTGCAACAAACTTAGTGGCATAAAAAATAAATTTATTATCTTACAGTTCTGGATGGTACTAAAATGGTTCTTGCTGTGCTAAAATCAAAGCTTTAGTAGGACTTCATTTTTTCTGAAGGCTCTTGGGGAAAATCCATTTCCTTTCCTTGCATTTTCAAGCATGTACAGACTGCCCACATTCCTCGACTTATGGCCCCTTCTATTTTCAAACGAGCAATGGCCAGTCGAGTCTTTGTCAAAGCACATCACTCTGATACTCTTCTGCTTCCCTCTTCTGTATTTAAAGGCACTTGTCATTACATTGGAATCAGTAACCTCAAATCCATCTGCTACCTTAATTCTCCTTTACCTTGTAACGTAATGTACTCACAGGTCCCAGGGATTATATTAGGACTGTAGATATCTTGGGGATGGGGGATCACTTTTCTGCCTATCACAAAGGGAACATTCCCCAAATTGATCTACAGATTAAACGCAGCTGGGTTTTTTTCACAGCAATTGACAAGGTCATCCTAAAATTCACATAGAAACACATGGGACACAGACTAGCCAAAACAATCTTGAAAAATAAGAATGAAATTGGAAGACTCATGCTTCCTGATTTCAAAACTTTCTGCAAAGCTACAGTAACTAAGACTACGTGGGATGGACATAAGAGTAGGCATATAGATCAATGAAACAGAATTGAGAGTTCATAAATAAATCCTTATATTTATGGTCAATTGATTTTTAACAATGATACCAAGATAATTCAGTGGAGAAGAATAGTCTTTTCAACAAATGGTGCTGGACAACTGGATATCCACACGTAAAAGAATGAACTTGACACCATGCACAAAAATTAACTCTAAATGGATCATAGATCTAAACATAAGAATTAATAAAAACTCATAGAAGAAAATATAGGTGTAAGCCTTTGTGACCTTGGATTTGGCAATGATTTACTAGACATAATGCTTAAGAATAGCAGCCAAATTAATAAGTTGGATTTCATCAAAATTAAAAACTTTTGTGTCTTAAAGAACACTATCAGAAAGTGAGAAATGAATCTACAGAATTGGAGAAAATGTTTGCAAATCACATATCTGATAAGAGCCTGGTATCCAGAACAAATTAAGGACCTCTTACAACTCAATCCTTTGCGTGGTCACTCAGGCCTCACCACAGGCAGTTACAAGGCTTTGCCCAGCAGACCTCAAGGGGGAAAGCTGTCCTCTCCACATGAGACTTGGTGCACTGCCTGGAGGGAGCTGCAGTCAAGAACTCAGCCCCCACTCCCCAACCCCAATCAGCCATGTTCATAGGCATAGGTGCATTCCTAGCCCAGGCACCTCCATTCAGAGGCCTCCTTACCAAAGGACTTAGCTGAGGCACTTTCCAGGAGCCTCAGCTGAGAGCACCTTATGAGGGAACTGGGCTGAGGCAGGGCTTTCAGCTGCTGGCAAGATTTCTGCATACTGTTAATGAACAGTTCCACACACTGTAAATGTATAAAAACAGAGGCAGGAAGAATATACACCAACTCAGGGTGGTGGTTCCTTCTGGGGAGAAAGGGGAAATAGAAGGGGGAGAGGCCTTCAATTGAATCCATAACATTGTTTCTTTTTTTAAAAATTCTTAAAGTAAATGTAATAAATATTAAAACCAAGTGCGCATAAATGGATATTTGGTAACTTATGAAATATTTCATAATAAAAAAATAAAAAATATTGAAACAATGGTTAGCACTAGGTGGTAGAATTACACGTGATTCTAATTTCTTTCTTGATTCATTTAACTATTTTTCAAATTCTTCCAAATGACAGAAATTTCTTTTTTAATGATAACAAACAATACATGTGTTTTTTAAAAAGGTATCACTACCAGTAAATTTACTTAAGAAGATAGCTTTAAAAAATGAAACAGTATTAAAATCTCATCCTGGTGTAAAAACCTCCACAGGTATTTTTAATAGTTCAGGGCTGAGAAATGTCTGTTTTTTTTTAATGCAGCCAAAATTTAAAAGCTGAAATTTATACATATCCAAATTATAAGTGCCAGTCGGGAGCTGAAACAGAAATAATTACAGCTATAACAGTTATTCCTGTCAATTAAGGTCCTTTTGAAAACACAACCTTACATAAACCAGGATTATCCGAAATTATTTATTCAAGCTAGAGCTGTATCTAATGATTAATAGACTTTTTTTTAGAAGTGGAACACGTAATTCAATGGCTTTCAAAGATTTTTCTAGAACTCTCTCCATATTAAACAATGTGCAAAAGCCCAATGTATAGAAGAGGTCAAAACAAAGGCACTTTGAGCCAGCCCCGATGTTCTGGTGGTTAAAGTTTGGTGCACTCTGCTCTGCCAGTTCAGCTTCAGCTCCTGGGTATGGACCTACACCACTAATCTGTCAGCAGCCATGGGATGGCAGCGGCTCACATAGAACTAGAAGGACCTACAATTAGTATATGCAACTATGTACTGGGGCTGTGGGAAGGAAAAAAACAGAGAAGATTGTCAACAGATGTTAGCTCAGGGTGAATCCTTCCCAGCAAACAAACAAACCAACAAACAAAGCCACTTTGTCTAAAGTAGGGGGCTGAGTTCTGAGTCCTCTCTTGCTCCACAGATTATGCCCTCTGTCACCCCTTTAACCTCTCTCTCCATTAATGGCTCTTTCCCCTCTGAACACAAACATCCTCAAGTCTCCTAGTTTCTAACTACCACCCCCACTCTCATGTTCTTTCACAGTAGTTTTCTCTACTGGTTGGTGTCATTGTTCTACCTACCATTGCTTGTTGCCCCTGCTGTAGTCTTGCCTCAATCCTTACCAGTGCCCTGAAACCACTCTTGGTAATCATTGCCTACCTGAAAATCCAAAAGATATTCTTCAGTCTTTTCCATTGAGTCATGAAATCACCCTATGAAAATGGCAGCTTTCAATACTTAGCCTTTCCACAGTACTGTATTCTGTTGACTTTGGAAAAGCACTGTGCTTTTCCTCAGAAACTTTCTCATGTCTTATCTAACCTTATTTTCTCTTGGCTTTCATTCTACTTCCTCTCTGCCTACTCCTTCCAAGTCTCCCCCAAAGCTTCCTCTCTCTGTGTCTGTCCCTTAACTCTTGTGGCTCCTCCAGGTCTTGCTCAGCACTTGTCTATTTCACTGCCATTTCCACCCAGACACTGATGACTGTGTCTCCTCACCAACTGGGAACTCTCTCCTGAGGCTCCCAGAATATATTTGGGTTGCTTATTGGACATGACAGCCTAACTGCCTCAAAAGTAACTCAAACTCAACATACTCAAAACTAAATTAATTATTTCCCCTTCTTTGCAAATCCTTCCCTATGAATTCCCTAAGCACTTAGATGCTGCTGTGGGTTGAACTGTGTGCCCAAAAAGATATGTTGAAGTCCTAACTTCTGGTACCTGTAAATGTGGCCTTATTTGGAACTAGGGTCTTTGCAGACGTAATCAAGTTTTAAGATGACGTCATACTCGATTAGGGTAGGCCCTAATCCAATATGACTGGTGTCCTTATAAGAAGGGAAAACACAGACACAGACATAGACACACATGGAAAATGTAATATGATAATGGAGCTAGAGATTGGAGTGATGCATCTAAAAGTATGCCCATTGCCAGATCTGTCCTGTCCCACCTGCCTCCCGGGCCCTCATGAGCTTGTTCAATAGAGAGCCCCATTTCCTAACACTGATAGCTGTCTGGCTTCCTAGGGTGAGGACTGGCCTCCATCATGGTTTCCCTCATGGTAGCCTTGGTGAGAGCTACAGCAACTTCTGCACCCAGCCTTCAGCCAACTGCTCTATGGGAAACTCTGGCTACACACACCTGCTTTCACAGCACTCCCAGTGGGGTTGAGGAACACAACCCAGAAGCATAGGGAAGTTAAGGCCTATGGACTAACTTTGACCACTGAGAGACAAGAGAGGAATTCTTCTCCCTTCTTGACCCCAGTGGACCATTCTAATGCACAGAGATTCCTAAAGATCTGTCCAGAGATATCCCACATGACCAAGTAACTGGCAGTTTCCTAAGTGAAGCTGTGGCCAGCTTGGTAACACACCACATAATATTCATGGTCCTTCCTTCTCTTCCTGGTTTCTTGTTTTCCATTACTCTCAAAGCCCTGAGATTACTACCTCCCATCCCCAATAAAGACTCAACCTTTAAGTTCCATTTTCTATGGAATCCAGGCTAAGACAGCAAGTTGTTTAAATACCATTTTTCCCCCCTAAAAGAAGAGATAATGATGGTCCTTCTCATTGGACCACTGAAAGTATTATATGAGACAATGCCTAAAATAGTTAGTATTTAGAAAATGTTACTTGTTCTGTTAATAATACATACATGAAAATCCATCACCATTTTTGCATTCCTCCCCCTCTTTGGTGGAGGAAGAAGGAATTGGAGAATGTGTATGTACCTAATGTGCCTCTTTTCTTTAATCTTTACTGTACTCATTAGAAACCCTTACTACTGCACCTCGTGCTATAGAGGCATGAAGCTCATTTATGCAGGAAAGACACCAATAAAGGCCATTAGCAGGCTTACAGAGTCTCTGAGACACCCAAGAGTCAAGCTTGGGGGCTGTACAGTGAGGAATAATGCCCCCGGAACTTCTCGCACCATTGACACTGGACAATAGATACCAGGATACCAACACCACCATCTTCTACCACCACCAACTTTGTCGTTCTTCCAAATGGACTCTGCCTAACACACATGCTCTCCTATTTCTCGCTTACAAACCCAAGTCTTGCTGAGGTTACCTGAATGATAGAGTCTAAACCACATGGTGTGCTATAGCTGCAAGGGAGGTTATGAAAACACACTTTTATTCTGACTTGCTTAAGGAGAGGATATTCATAAAGCGGGAAATCCCCCAAAATATCGGAAATGTGTTCATAAGGTCATCTGGACAGCCAGAAAATATGACAAATGTCCATTGTATATCTGTTTGAGAAACTGTCCCAAACCAAATAAAATATGACTCCAAATAAAAAAGAAAGACAGAAGAGAAAGTGAGAGTAGGGAAACAATCTACCTACTGAGGAATTCTTGCCAAGGACATCTTGTGCCCAGGTAGTCTGTGCCTGGGGGTGAGCACTAGCTATTTCGTGAGTTGACCCAACAGCTGCTGCTGGGGTCACGGTAACAATTTGGGATGCCCTAGACAAAGTGGGCTAAATGCTTTTTAATGCTTTCTGGGTCACCTCTTTCTAGTCCTCAGCCAACTCAACGGAGTAATTAAAACTCAAAGTGAACAGAAGCAAATTCCAGTTGGGCTCAATGTTATTCACCAACCATTAGTTACAAATCTTAGAAGAGATCAATACCTGGCCAATAAGCATCTGCAATATCAAGATGATAGGATTTTTATTCTTACAAGAAAAGATGTATGAAAAGACGGAAATGAAAATACTTGAAGAAAGAAAACAAATCACTTGTATCAAGTGTATCCATCCATCACACTACCAATTAATCTTACTAGAAAACATAGACTCCTAGAATTATGGGTTATTTCCTCTTCTATGCTACATATATATACAATAAGTCACTAAGGTTTTTAAATATTTCTTTTGAAATTTATATCCTACCTCCTCCGCTTTTCTTAAGACTTTTTTTTAAGAGCAGTTTTAGGTTTACAACAAAATTGAGAGGAAGGTATCGGGATTTCTCATATGGCTCCTTCTCCCATATCCTCTTTCTTTTTTATTCTCATTAACAGCAGGTCCAAATAGCCCACACCTGGATTATTACAAATGCCGTCCTCTCTTAAGTGCTTTCATTCATTCATTCACTGAACAAGTATTTACTGAACACCTACCATATGCCAAGTCCTCTCTTTCAGAGAGTTTTGCTATAAAAGTACAGAGAAGAGCCAGTCCTGATGGCCTAGTGGTTAAAGTTCGGTGCTCTCACCACTTCAGTGGCCTGAGTTCATTTCCCAGTTGTGGAAGCACACCACCCATCTTTCAGTTGCATGCTGTGGTGGTTGCTCACATAGAGGAACTAGAAGGACTTACAAATAGGATACACAACCATGCACTGGAGCTTTGAGGAGAAAAAACAGAGAGAGAAAGAGAAAAAAAGGACAGAGAAAAGGGGGTCAGTAGTTGGAAGAGAAAGAGAAGAGTAACTATTTGTTTGCTTGTTTTTTTAAGATGGGAACAAGGACAGTATGCTAATAAATTGTTGGAATGAGCCAGTGGAGGTGGAGAAATTAATGATGCAGAATTGAGAGGAGAGAATAGCTGGAGTGGTGCCCTGGAGGAAGCTGAGACACAGAGGGAGGGTGGCCTTCTCTAGGACTGTGGAAGCAGAGTCACATGAGAGCAGGACCACTACAGGGAGGCAGGAACGGGTAGGTGGGAAGACACAGAAGCACAGCCTATGGAAGTTCTCTTCTGCGAGCTCCTACTTTCTCAGTGAAGTAGGGAGCAAGGTCCTCAGTGTAAAGGTTGAAGTTGAAAGTCCTCCCTCCATTAATCCAAACCTTACTCATAGCCAAATGAGGACGGCCTCCTCACAAGGCCTCCCCACACACTGACTTCCCGTTTCACTAATCGCTTGCAGCTGCTTCAACTACTTGTGTCCTTCACCAGGTTTGCTCTGCTATTCTCCGTCAACATAGCAGCAGAGGGGGTTCAAGATAAATACTTGATTCCATCAAAACACATTATTTGCCATTAATTCATTAGTACAAAACTTGAAAATATATATCACTAGATAGGTGATACCCAGACCCCAGGAAAAATAATTTTACTTACATGACCAGAGCATATACAGAAAATAATGAACATCTTTTGTTAATTGCATACGAACAGAATAGGAGGAAAGGTCCTGTTAAGCAGAGAAGTGCCACAGGCTTGGCTGCTCTGCCAGTGGCCCTTGGACACTCTTGAATGTAGAACAGTGTGGCAGACAATCTGGTCAAAAACTACTTGGTCAAAAAGAATTCGAGTTAAGACCGATCTACCTGAAACTCTGATGCTGAAACATATAAAGGCATAAGAACTTCTCTCTATTCTTATTTTAATGGTTAAGAAGAAATTCTGGTGAAAATGAAAATTTCTTTGAGACAATAAGAAACTGGTTACCAGTGAATATTCCCTGTCATTGGATTTTCCACATATTGATAATCATTTTGCTATAAAAAAAACTTTTTTGACTTGTTATTTCTAACTGATTTTTAGCCAATTATACATGCCCTGTGTTGTATGAATTAAGGAGATGCTGGAAATTTAATTTGGATGTCTTAAAAAAGGAGACCGGAGGAATAAATTATGACTTATCCAGATAATAGAACACAATACAGATATTAAAACTGAAGATACAGAAAAGTATTCATCAATACCAGTGTGTGTATGTATGTGTGTGTGTGTGTGTGTGTGTGTTTACATAGGAAAGGATTTGAAATTGGGACACCAAATCATTTTCTGTGAGCTTTTCCCCTCTCTGAGGTGGTAGGATTCTGCGTGCTCTTAAAGGGAATTTTTTCTTTATTTTCTGCAAGGAGAATATGCTACTTTTGTGATAAAGAAACAATAGAAGAAACTTTAATTGACAAGTTTTGAGCTTTTTGGGGATTGGGGGTTTTGTTGCTTTTTGTTTTGTTTATCCTTCTCATCCTTTAATTTCAAATTCACTTTTAGTTCATGATGCCTGCCAGATTTGACAATATTTTCAGATAATTCTTTTTTTTAATAGGATCATAATATACATACTATTGGTAACCTAGCTTTTTACTTAAAAATATATCGTGGATATGCTTCTTGGTCAACAAATACATTACTATAGTAGCACTTACCGTTATTTACCTAACCAACCAAACCAGCCCTCATTTCGCTGTACAATAGCCACAATAGCTGCAAATGAACCACGTAATAAAATATCAAGTACACAGGGGAAAAAAAGAAAAAAATCAATATAAGTAAAAATGTACGTGTGTCCAAAAACAATGTAAAAATTTCTGGAAATTAACAATAGATTCTAAAAATCAGTGATGAGAAACTTATAGTAATTTCATCACTTTGATTACATTGTCACCACAAAGAATTTGCTTTCAATCAAATTCTTTCTAAATTGCCTGAAGTCCAGCTGCATAGGGAAGCTCCGGGATTCGCGGTGAGGGTAATCACGGGGAAGGAGGCAGGCAAGGGAAGGCAGACTGGAAAATCTCCGGGGGACATTTGAAATTTTAACTTGCTTCTTCAGTCCTGAAGTATATCAGCCCTTATATGAGAAAATACGTATATCTGAATGAAAAATGCAGCACTGAATTGCATTTTTAAAAAGGAACTTGAATTCCCATTCATCAGATGAATTCATGTGACTTTCCTAAAACGTGGGAAGGTTTTGTATAAACAGATCTTTTTGTGGAATACCTAGGAATCTGAATGAAAGGGTTAGAACTATGAAGAAAGAGGAAAGAAATTTAGAAGAAAAGACTTAAAAGAATCTTTCACTACATGGAGAATTATTAAATGGTGGATAGCGACTGACTGCTTTGCTCAGTCACTAAAATCCAAAAAGAATTTCAAGTCTAATTTCAATTAGACATAAGAAGAGTTTTGGTTTTTTGGCTTTCTGGCTATAGAAATTGCCATGGGCCCAAAACAATGAAAAGAATTTATAAATCTCCTTCCCTGGAGACATTTTCCCCTTTAAGCTGTCATGAAGATGGTGAAAAATGAGCAGATAAGCACTTGTTAGGTCTTAGCTTCAAGAAAGGACATGGATTAGATGTTCTTTTTCAGGTTTCTCGAATCCTACTGCTTTACGGTCTCTTTTAAGAGGACGTAATGAGAACCAATTAACTGTAACTACAGTGAGGAGTCTGGGCAATTAAACAAATGGATTACATTCACCCAATGATTACACCATCAAATGATTATCAGGCACTGCCTACTTTGAGTCACAAACACAAATTAAATCCAGATCCAATAGCCCTGAAATTTCTCATTGTACATCAACTGTCATTTGCTTGTTTCTAATACGATTTGAAAAAGAAATAGCTGGCATATAAGTTAGCATCACACATTTTGTATTTTTATTCAAGCTAAGTATTCCCAGCTTTTAAAATTTAAGTACATAACTAAACAAAGTAATTATGGTGATTTCACAAAGAAGGATAAAGCAGTCTCTTAATTATAGTATATAATTATACAAATGTCTTTCTCTAATTATAAAGTCACATAAAAATGTGTAGTCTTGCTCCTTAACAAAAGACTGATTTTTTAAAAAGCAGTCAAGCAGCTTGCAGGTAAACTTTTGACAATCTTTATGCAAGCTAGTAGACACTCTCACGGGGTAAAGATCCCTACCTGCTTCTGATTTACAGTTAATACTATCACATCTACTGTTAAATGATCATTACATCATCAGCCTCATATTGCCATCTTATTTGCAAAGTCAGTGCAGGCAGTGGCAGCCCAGAACCACAGGGAGGCAGAAAGTCTCTTTGGGTGAAACTGAAAAAAATTCTCAACTCCATCTAACTATGAGGAAAATCTAAAAACAGCTGTCACGGACTTCTTTAGTGACTTCCAACTATCAACAGAGAAGAATATGTCCAGAAGAACTTGAGAGAAATTTAGATTTGTTGAGAGAACAGAAGAGGATCAGACGTACATCTTCTGCCTGGCTTGCACACTTTGCGGTCATGCTGCAAGTGTCTGTAATGCACCCGTCAGAGCTTTGTCCCTGGTAAGTCGAAGCAGACGTTGTACGTGCCCTGCCCGCATCCCCTCACCCTTATGTCTTGAAAGTACCCTGGCTTGAATTCCAACCGTTTGCACATTTGTCTGAGGATTTTTTTTAACCCCCTGGGCCTTCTCTGCCTGCACATGACAGGCCTGAAGTGTCAGGGAATTCCTCCACCCCAGTGATGGGGAAGAGCTGATGTATAACCATCCCACGTTCTCCTTTTGGGTGAGATCTTTGAGTCATCTGTTTGAACTGGCTCCTGCAGGTTTGAGCTCCGGGAGCCCACAATGGTAACTCGCCCCAAGAAATTCTTTGTCTGCTGCCTTCCCTTCCCTGTCTCACCTCCCCACTGCCCTACCCTTGTTTCCTTGGATCCCCTCCAGAATAAACCACTTGTACTTGAATCTTTGCCTCAGGGTGAGCTTTTAGGGCAACCCAACCTAAGAGACAAGTGAAAGAAACCCAGCAAGGATGGACCAACAGAGGAATTTATTGACAGGCTTCTGTACGTGCAGGGGGTGCCAAGCGGCAGCTGGGTCTTGGGGAAAATGGAATCGAGGGGCTGGACATTGCCAGAGCGCTCTCTCTCTCTCATTCTCCCCGAGCGTTGGCCTCATTTTCTCAGACTGACCTCCTCCATGGCCACAAACACAGCTGCCAAGCATTCCTGGGCCTTTCCCCTCCCAGCTTCATCTCTTTGCTGAGGCCCAGCTCAACATTCTCAGGAAAGCATTCTAATTGGGTCAGCTTGAATCAGGGAAACATTCGTGCTCCTGTCATTTTTGCCAACATGAGTGTGAGTGCTTGGACTGGCCTACCTTGGGACAAGTGCCAAGTCTGGGCAGGCCACACATGGCCAGGGACGTAGGATTTCTAAAGCAATGGAAATTACCAACCTTCATACTTAGAGTGGAGTAGGGGAGAAGAAATGTTTTCCTAAAGAATGAGGCTGTTGTTCCCAGCATAACAACAGCTAATGTTTTTTGAATCCCTGCTATTTTCCAGATGCTTTTGCTATCCACCTACCTACCTATCTATCTATCCATCCGTTCATCCATCCATTTATCTATCTGTCTATCCACCTACCTACCTATCTATTTTTTTAATTCTCCTAACAACCCTATGAGGTAGGAACTATGATTATCACCACCCTCTGCCCCATTTCAGATATGGAAATTGAGACCCAGAAAAATTAAGTTTCTTGCCCAAAGTTGAACAGGAAGGCATAGGGCCTGAATTAAACCGAGGCAATCCAGTTCTAGAGTCTGCACTGTGTCATATTGGCTCCTGAGGGGAGGGACAGCCCTGCGGGCAAACGCACTGACATCTCATTACTTCTCTCCCTGCTGCTGTTTGGGGCACTGTTTATTAAGTTTATGGATGAAACAGGCTTTGTTATAAAAATAATAAATGAATTCAGAGGAAATAAGGTGAGGGAGCTGGGTAGACTGAGAGGCAGATGATTTACAGGGACTAGACCAGGCCTTCTTGAAACCCCAGAGCACTAAGAGGAAATTAGGCAATCTATACACATCTTCAGAACTTAACCCACCAAAGACGTGGATCCTGGAAGTATCCCTTTCTGTGAAAAAGGTTTTGAAATGGTTGAGTGTTGCCAGCGTGTATCAAAGTTACATATAGTTCACATTTTCTAATCTTTACTTTGACATTTTACTGTAGGCCATAATATTGTCACAGATTGACAGTTTATTGTTTTGTTTTTCTGTGTATTTTTTTAAAAATTCCTTCCCCAGGGGCTGGCCCCGTGGCCGAGTGGTTAAGTTCGCGCGCTCCGCTGCAGGCGGCCCAGTGTTTCGTTAGTTCGAATCCTGGGCGCGGACATGGCACTGCTCATCAGACCACGCTGAGGCAGCGTCCCACATGCCACAACTAGAAGAACCCACAACGAAGAATACACAACTATGCACCGGGGGGCTTTGGGGAGAAAAAGGAAAAAATAAAATCTTAAAAAAAAAAAAAAAAAATTCCTTCCCCAAAGGGCAGCTTCAATTTCAAAGTTTTGGATTTATAACTATTATCTTGCTATTTTAGAGAAAACAATTTCTGGTACTTCAAAAGAAGGTTTTCTTTTATTGGCATTGTGCTATTGCCTCTCCTAAGATTGTTATGGGATTCTGAAATGCCAAGATTGAAAAATTAATCATTGGAATTAAGTTTAAAACATTAACAATAATGTAGAGTATGAACATTAGCTAAATAAGTTATGAAATAAATTGACGTAAAGAGATGCATGATCGGTAAGGTCATTTGGGGCAACATTCCTAAGAACAAGACAAATTGAACGTAGCATTGCAAAATAACTAAAAGGTTTCTCTAATTCCCTTACCTCTGACATGGTAATTTGGCCTTCATATTTCCTAGTTGTTTAAATTCTCTGATTTCCCCCACTCTTCCCTTTCTCTGTTTACCCTCAACACTGTTATCTTTTCTTTCTTCCCTTCTGACCTGTTACCATTTTATCAATCAGCCAGACTCACTTCCAAGCAAGTACTGTCTAAATGTCTGAATGGGAGGAAAATATGCCACTTCGTGTAATCCTTATGTGGTACGTAGAATACGGCACGATCATTACACAGAAAAGCATAGTGTCCACTGCAGTCCACGGGCCTTTCCCTCAAGTTCTGCAGCACTGGCAGGTCCCTGTTCTACCCCTGGCTTTCTGTGCTATTCCTGGAGACTTTCTGTGTGCACCATTGGAGGCTCAGACAAGCATCATATGGTTTTCTAATCCTTGATCCTTCTACTCTTGATTGATACTTACGTGTGTATGTATCTCTCCACCCCAAATTAAATTGAATTCTCCTTGTAGGAAAGGACTAAGTCATCTGCTCCTGACAAGTAGTGCTGGGATATCTACAGAAGGGACAGTAAAGTGATGGACATATTCACCTCTCGTGCCTTCCCTTTCTCCGGTTCATTCTGCAGATCTTCCGAAAAACAGCACTTCCATTAAATGACTGTCAGGCTGAGAGATACTCAGTGGCTCTATAACGCCAAGAGGAAAATTCCAGGTCTGCCACTATCTCAACATAAATCCCAACCCAGCCAAACTGTAGCTCCTGCTCTCCTCTAAATATGCTGGGTATATTCAGAGTTCAACTGAAAGAAAATTTCATTTTCACAATGCAAAAGTCAGTCTGGAGACATACCAGTGCTGGAGGCACAGAGAAATAAAACACCTATTGTAGGAGGCAACAAAGCCCTCGAGGACACCACAGCAGGTGGGCCCTATTCTACTAGTGCCCCGTCCATGGGTGTGCTGGGCCGAACCCTGGACTTACTCAGCGTGTCAATTATCAATTTAATGCCTCCTAGCTCCCAAAGCACCCTTCAGTAAGACAGAATTCCTTTAAGTATTTCTCCTTTAAAGTGAGCATCATGTTAAGCTTTCTCTGTAGATGGTGCTAGAGGGACACTGCAGGAGGAAGAGGCTTCCTGCACTTTCTGGCATGGGCCAGCGGTACGCAGTATAGGCAGAAGACTATCCAGTAGAGCCTGCCCCAGCCACAGGCCTGGAACACTGTCCCTCTGCAACACTGCAGCCTCAGGCTGCTGATCACCTTTCTGCAGCCCCCTCAACACAGAAACCAGAGCCCCCACACAGGCTGCACCCTCTGAAGCACTGCTTGTGCAGTGCCTAGACTCACTCCAACACTGTGGCCCTTGAACCCTAAAGGCATTCTACCCCCATAGAAGCCAAACTCCTGCTATGGTCCTAGCAGCCTCGTGTCAGCACATGCAGAGTAGGTCACAATAATGGCTGCTGCCAGTGTCTCAGTCTCTGGGGAGTGGGCCCAGCTGCCTCCTGGCTCTCCAGGATGCATTCCGAGCTTAGTAAGTATAGATGCCCACTCCATGGGGTGCTGATCCCCTGCTCCTCAACCTGTACTGCAGAGGGTTGCTTCCTGCTTGCCTAGCAGCTCCAGACCAGCTCCAGCCTGGCCCATCCAGCCTACTTCTCTGCTGTCCAGTGGGCTGAACCTTACCTCTTCCAAGTCTGGCCTTCCTTGGATGCTCTCCCTCAGCCTGGAGATACCACGCAGAGTTTCCTTATATCCTATAGCTACTGTTTTATTATAGCTACTCATTCTTTATTAAACTTGCCCCATTTCACCCACTGTGTCATTTCTATCTCCTGATTGGATCCAGGTTGCCACACTTCATTCTGAGCAGATTTGGGGCTGAAGTGCCAACTGGTAGTGTTTAAAATAGAGTATTTCTTTGTATCATAGCTCTTAACTCCAGGAGCCACTTCGGAGATTATGCTTATTTTTGACTGAACTACATTTGCTCCATTTTGGTTACATTTTCAATGCTACATTTTGGTTCACTGAATATGGCCACAAATTCTGTGTACCTCCTTCCACCTAAAAGCAAATGTACTTCTTGGCCCATCCCTTGAATTTGGAGTGGCCTGAACTTGTTTTGACCAATAGAATGTGGCAGGAGGGATGTTAAATATCGTCCAAGGCTAGCCCTTAAGAGACCTTGCAGCTTCCACTTTCGCCTTCTTGGAATGCTGCTCCAAAACAGTCGTGTAAAGCAAAGGCTACCTGGAGGAGATCCAAGGAGCCCTAGCCAAGAGTCAACACCCACTGCCAGATACGTGAGGCCATCCTGGACCTTCCAGTTGAGCCAATAATTCAGCTGAATGCATCCATACGAGTGAGCCCAGAGGAACCAATAGAGAAACTGCCTAGCAAACCCACACAAACTGCTACTAAGTAACTAAATTTCAGGATGATTTTCTCTGTTACAATAGATAACCAAAATATATATATACTCAACATCAAATAATTCTTCTAATTTCTTAATTATTCAATAAATTAATTTGTGTTAAGTACAGGAGGGCATTTCTTTTGGTCAAACCATCCCCCTCAGAAAAATATGTTAAAGTAAGACATCTGATCATTCTGTATTCACTCTCACATCTCCTTCTAATAGGAAATGTGGAATATTCCATATAACAACTTGGATAACAGATATTTTAAATGACAAACTATACAAATAACTAGAATAAACATAGAGAAAGAAATCCATTGTTTACAGACCCATGTTTACTTGTAAAAATAAAGACTAAAGGGGCCAGCCCTGTGGCCTAGTGATTAAGTTCAGCATGCTCGCTTCAGCGGCCCGGCTTCAGGTCCCGGGCATGGACCTATACCGCTTGTCAGTGGCCATGCTGTGGTGGTGACCCACATACAAAATAGAGGAAGATTGGCACAGGTGTCAGCTCAGGGCAAATCTTCCAAGCAAAAAAAGGAATATTGGAAATGGATGTTAGCTCAGGGTGAATCTTCCTCAGAAAAATAATAATAATAATAGTAATAAAATTACAAGTAAATAAATAAAGTCTAAAAAGGTAAGGAAAAAAGATGTAGAAATGGAAGATAAGTGATTTGGAATTACTAGTTGTTTATAAAGACGGGATGGCTTCCACTGACAAAATCAGTCTCAGCTCCTTCTTTTGCTTTTTGTGCTAGTGGGGCGTTTAGAAAAAATCAGACTTTGAAAAATCCATAATGTACATGGCACCATACATCTATATTCAGACTTGGCTAATCCAAGTGTTTAACATTGCCAGAGACACACAAAATGAAAACTAGCATATCCTAATTATATTCTATAATGCGCCTTTTTTTTCCATCCATACACTTCCTGTAGTGTTAGCAGTTTCAAAGACACTACAACATCAAAAGTATGTGAAGCTCTAAGTGTTCCTAGCTTGGAATTTTTCTTTTCTTTTCCAGAAACTCTCTAACTTTTCATTTTGAATTCAGAAAGTGTCTCTGGACATTATTAAGTCTGCTTTAGTATTTAAAGCATCTAAAATTTTTAAAAAGTGTTGGATAATGAGAAAACAACCGTGAAATTTAGGAAAATTTAAAACAAGAATTTTTAATTAAAGTAAAACTTGATAAATAATAAATGTATAATAAGGACTACCTGGAATAGATACATTCTGAAGAGCAAATCACAATATCCCTGAGGCAGACATCAATCACAGTGCAGTATTTCCGATTCTTGACACATAAGTTCAGTCTACCAATGATTTACTATTCAATTAGCAGGCAGCAGAGCAGAGTGGTTAAGAACACACAGTCCTGGAGTCTGGATTTGAATCCCAGCTCCTCCACTTCCTAGCTGAGTGATTTTGGCCAAGATCACCTAACCTCCCTAATGACTACTTAAGATAGTCACACCCATCTAAAAGGAGGTTGCAGGATTAAATGGCTCAATATTTATAGAGCACTTAGAACAGTGCCTGCTACTTAGTGAACTCTATCCAAGTGTTTGATAAATAAAAATACGTGGTTGGCAACACAATGCTAGACATTATGGGGTAGAGCATCATTAATATATACTCTCTGGTAGTTTCTATTTAGGAGCTTCTATTTAAATTCATAGACCATGGGATCTATTCCATTGAGTCTTTAAGATGTATTTAGAGTTCAATTTGTGCAACTAAATCCTGAGTTCACTCAAAATCCCCTCCTACCTCACCTAAGCTGATGATGTAATAAAACAATTCTTGTGTAAGCCTGTGTGTTTACAGAGCCTCAGGGGGCTGGGCGCAGAGAGGGATGCTAGTATTTAGGTAAATCGTATCTTGCTGGGCCATGGAGAAGCCATAAATAGAAGCAATTTCAGGCAAAAGCACCTTCCTGTCCCACCTGTTCAAGGCATCACTATGGAAAGTTCTGGTCCTTTAGGTTCCCCGTCTTAGCACGCCAAGAGTATCTTCCTTCCCTTGCACACTCCTCAGCTGCTTGGGCCCGGCCGCTAGAAAAATCCTACCCTACTAGTGACAAAAACAGCCATCCAGGGAGCAAATATAGAGAGAGGGAGGGAGAAGGAGCTATAAACAAGAACAGCAGAAGTAACTCTTCTCTCTTGAGACTATTAAGAAGTGACTCTGATTCTTAGACACAATACAATTTATAGATTCAAATGAGCACTATCCTTTCAAACTTTAGACTAACAGCAAATAACAACCACTATTATCTAATGAATGCTTACCATATGCCAGCCAGGCACTGTTCCACGCACTTGACACACATTACCTCGCTTAGTCTCACAACAATCCTAGGCGGGGAGCACTATTAATATCTCCAGATTACCAACGAGGGAACTGAGGCACAGAGAAGTTCAGTATTTATAACTCTCAACAGTAGACCTAGGACTTAAACCCAGATAGTCTGATTCCAGAGCCTGTGCTCTCAATAATGACCCTACAAACCTGCCTGTCAATATTACCTTCCTTTCCCAATTATACTCTTATTTTTGAAAATTCCTCTTTATCAGTTTCCTTCAGGGCCAGACTATCAGTCACAGAAGAATACTTGTCTCAGTAACTTATAATCGTTCCACATTTTATTTTTAAAAAATGACAGCATCCTACTTGATCCTATCATTCACTGTTCTGGTAACTAAGGAAGATATAAAGATAAAGCAAATAAATGGAAAAAAAATAAAACAGATCCTGGCACCAAGGTGCTTACTGTTTCAAACTATAAACATTCACTCCAGGCTTCACTGAGGCAAAAGTCAGAAAAGTTCAAAGATATATTAGTGCTTGTAAGAATGATAGACATGCGAGTGGATTTTTAATCACATTAAAACACAGAATGTGGTATATATATGCAATGGAATATTATTCAGCCATAAAAAAGAAGGAAATCCTGGCACTTGTAACAAAATGGATGAACCTGGAGGACATTCTGCTGAGTGAAATAAAGCAGACAGAGAAGGACCGAAAAAAAAAGAAAACGTAGAGTAGAACGGAAACAGAGAGCAGAATGGTGGTTACCAGGGGCTGGAGGGGGGGGAAATGGGGAAGATGTTGGTCAGAATACACAATTTCAGAGATAAGAAGAAGTTCTGAGGATTTAATGTACAGCATGGTAACTATAGTGAATAATATAGTCGTGTATACTTAAAAGTTGCTGAAAGTAGATCTTAAGCATTCTTACAACAACAACAACAACAAAAGAGTTAAGCATGTGAGGTGATGGGTGTTTTAACTATCTTGATCTTGGTAATCATCCCATGATGTATATACCTATCAAATCATCATGTTGCAGACTTTAAATATATACAACTATATTTGTCGATTATTCTCATTTGCTCCTCAATAAAGTTTTAAAAAAGACATTTTCAGACAAATGAATAAGAAAACCAGAATGACTTGTTTTCATGCTAATAACTCAAACTATTTATTAGGATTCTGGCTGTCTGCTCCTCTAGGTCTTGGGGCAACAACAGCGAACAAAACAGACAACAGCCCTACTCTTGTGGGGTTTGTGTTTTAGTGGGAGAGACACATGATAAACCAATTAGAATACAACATAATGTCAGATAAAAGCAAGTGCTATGAAAAAACAAAGCAAGGTAAAGGGATAGTGTCTGAAGGAGGCTGCTATTTGGGGCAGGTGATCAGGAAAATGTCTCTACAGAAGCAACATTTACGCAGAGACCAGAAGGAAGGAAGCAAGTCCACTCTGCGGCTCTCTGGAAGGAGAGCATTCCATGTAGGGGCATTTTGGAGATGTGAAGGACCCGCAGAATGGGAGAGCGATAGGGGATGAAAACTTTGTTACAGCAGAAAGGAGGAATTTTCTTTATAGGACACCATTTCAGGTACTGTTCATGATCATGCAAGTATTGGATCACTCATACAGTAAATAGTTCTGGTGAGTCTATATGATACCAGATTCTGGGCTCAGTGCTGGAGACAGTGGTGTACGAATGCTATCACAAAATAAATGAAAAACTCAACTTTGTGAAGGAAAAGGGAATAGAGTGTGTGTAAACCAGGGGAAACATGACCTCTATCTAGGGAGTTTTGCCTGAGGAGGCTACATTCCAGCTGAGGGGTGAGCAATGAGTAAGAGTTAAACAGATGACAAGTGGAAAAAGTATTCCAGACAAAGGGAGCCCATGTGCAAAAGCCCTGTGGTGAGAGGGAGCACAGATGGAACAGCCAGGAACTGCTAGAGTGAAGTCTGGATTGAGGTAAAGCTGGATGACTTGGCAGAGGCTAAACCATGCAAGGTTGTATGCTTGTAGCCATATTGAGGACTTGGTCTTTACATTGTGAGCAATTAGAAGCTACCAAAGTGTCTTAAGCCATTTAAGAGTTTGAGAGTTTTGAGTGTATCACAGCTTTCTTAAGAACTAAGAGGTACATACAGTCAATAGTTGGGCATGCCTCACTTTGTCTCTGCTTGTCCGGCTTGACCTATAGGTTTATTTGGATCCTTGCAATGAAAACTTCACCAGCTTTTCTTTTAATTATCTAATGTCATAATATGAATGGAATTACACTAAGCAATAATGTCTCAAAGAATTCCCATTCCAGGATTAGCCAAAGTTTCCAATTTTCATTAAATCATACTTACCTATTATCCAGAAATCTCCAATATATGTTCCCTAAGGAAGTAGCCTAAAGTGTTTCTCAGAGCTTCAAACTCAAAAACCTACAGTGAAAATGCAGTTAAAGATGGTGTGCAGTTTTGAACTCAGGAATTGGAGTAAGACATAGAGATAAAAAATCGAACCAAGGATCGTATTTGGAGATTGTTTTCCCTGAGAAGGATAACAAAGACCTGCCTGATAATGACTCAAATCAGATGAAGAAAAGGAACTTTTATTGACCTTCCGTTCTAGTACAATCAGTCCAGCGACGTGCCCACAAACCATTTATTAGGCAGCTGAGATACAGATTAAAGAATGCTCTGAGTCACTTTCTACAAGAGTTGATAAAGAGAACTTTCTTCCACTAAATAAGTTAATAGCTGAGGAGGCAAAGGAAAGAGCAAAATGGCATGGGAACATCAAACTCATCAAACTCTGGGGACCATGGAGGGCAGACACAGGCACCCCAGGTCCATATAATGGGCTCAGAGAAGCTCAGAAGGATTACACAAATTTGAAGGGAAATACCCTGGGGATGTCTAAAGGGACAATTCAAGAAAAGGCATGAAGGTGTGAGACTCAAAGCAGGGACTAGGAAAGATATCTGTCCAATTGGACAAAAAAATTTATTTTTGTCCAATTCACAAACTCAGAGAAAACCCCAAAATAAGGATATAGAAAATTCAAAAGGAACTGGACAAGTCAAAAAATTTATTAGGAAATGTCTTAAATTTGGAACAATGAGAACTTGAGAGATTATTTAGTCAACGATGTCAAGACCCTGGCCAGGTCCCCTCCTACTGACATTTCCAGTGCAAGTCCTTGGCATCATATTGTAAGCCATGTCCCGTGACTTTCTGCCCAAGGGCCTTCTCCCAGCCCACCCCAGGCAGCCCAGAAGTGCCTGGGAGTTCACTCCAGGAGCAGCTCTCAGCCAATCACAAGTGTTCTCACTTGAGATTGCGGGGGAAAAAAACAAAACTAAAAACCTCCAACCTTCATTTGGCATATAGGACAACACTGAAACATCTCCTGCACTATATCCCAGATAATAATCTATGAATCTGATCATTAATGTTCCCTATACTGGCTGCTTTCCCTTCTCTGTCTCATTTCTCCACTCTCCTATCAGTGTTTCCTGAGACCACCTCCCAAATAAACTCTGTCACTTGAATCCTTGTCTTTGGGTCTTCTTCTAGAGAATCCCAATGTAAGAAAGTAACGGAATGTAATTTAGGACTGGGTTCTCTTAATTCCATGCTAAGCTGAAGGCATCAAAAACTAAGAAGATGGCTCATGGATATAAGTTCACAGCAAAACCCATGACACAAGGGGCATTTCTAACAACTAGGGGAGATGGGAGAAGTGAGTAGAAAGGAATTTTTTTAAAAGCAATTTAAAAGAACAAAGGGCTTGATAGAAAGATGAGTGGTAATAAGACATACTGTACATCTTATTAAAACAACCATGATTTACCTAAATGAAATAATAGCTAAAATATATTAGGAGGTTCAGCTTTCCTAACTCTTCAGCTAATTTAAAAATTAAAGGAAAACATAAATCCGTCTTTGGGCTAATAAAACAAAAGTTATCATATTTTAGATTTCTTCCTACATACTTTATAGATTCTCTGAACCCACCCTCCCACACACAAAAAAAGTTAATAATATCATATTAGCAATTCTAAACTTAATTCACAGTCTTGGTAATAACACTGCTCATACCAAGGATGACCAACTGAAATTTGAGTTCCTATTTTATTTGTTCTGTATTTGTTTGACAGTCAAATCTGTTCACAAATATATGATTAACTTAATACTTTTGTTATTAAACTTCCATTATTTCTGAAAAAGAGTGCAAAGTGAAACAAAAGAAAATTATTCTTCCAGCAGCAAGAAATGGGTGGGTCAGCCTTATTGTTAAGAGATTAAATGTACAGATAAACTTGCAGCTTTCAAGGTTCAATATTATCCTGGCCACCAATTTCTGCATCTTCTCATGAAACTAGTTTCAAGAAAAAAGATGTGAGGAATTTCCAGTAAAATAATTGAAAATTCACCCTCCAAAAACACTTTTCTGAACATTTTTGCATGAAAGGGATTTTTAAAATGAGGCTGTTATTTACAGATAATTTCCACCCTCCCTCAAGAAGATTCATTCTGAATTCTATCCCTAGGCCCCAACTGCACAACAATAGACTAGATTGAAAAAGAAGAGGGAAGTGTCTTGATTGCCTCACCTTTCATGAACGAGATTTCATAAGTTTCCCTGAAATCTGCTATGACTGACGACCACATCTGTTTGCTAATTTCAACAGATTTAGACAAATGATATGTGATCAGCAAAAGAAGGCTCTCACTTCAAAACAATTAATGGATTACAAAAGAAACCCTCCAAGTATGCCAAAGAAGTTACAAGTGTCTCAATTCATCAAAACAGAAATACTCGTTTATCCAAGAAGCAACCAACCTTGGAAACATATGTCTAAGTACGTATGTCATCACTTATTCATTCAAGCAATAAAATTTATTCAGCGCCTATTATTAGCCAGGTACTGGGATAAATATTGGGACACAAAACCCCTCCCTCTGCACTTGAGTGTCTATAGGCGGAAAGAGAGAAAAAGAGTCATATATGCAATAGGTACAATAAAATGTTACAAGTGTCATGTTGGGTAGCAAGTCTACTAGTTCATTCACAGATTCATTCAACAATCATTGCACACCTACTATGTGCGAAGGATCATTCAATTTATAAGTAAGAAAAGTATTCCTCATGAGGGGCAGAGTTACCTTGAAGAAAAGATAATTTGTTTTTACTGTCATTTTAAACACACATATTGATGTATAATTCTGTACATGTGTATTACCCGAGTAATTGAGGAAAACATTAAATAAGCTTCTTTTTCTAAAATTGTCTTTCCTTTGCAAGCCAAGAAAAGAAATCAAAGCCCAAACCAGTTAACTATGATGGTTGCGAGCCATAAAATAGTTGTCCTTACCAGGAATACAGGATTGTTCCAACAACAGATGTGAGTTTACTGTTTTCTTGTTTTTGCTTTGCGAGGCCAAAGTCAGCTGCAATTCACAAAACAAAGCAACCTTAGTATACTTTCCAGAACTAACATGGTTCCTTAAACTTTTGACATTCTGCACAATAACCATTCCAGTTCACAATAGAAAGCTTTTCTTTTTTTCACTCTCTTGTCAAAATGCGCCATGTGCCAATCTTTCACACCACTCCCAGCCTTAATGCATGGCCTACATATAATATGCCATTATGCTATATATTTTAACATAATGAGGTTTACCATTTAAAAAAACTAACATAAGTCTTGCTGACTGAAATATAGGGCAAAGTGCTTATTGAACTTGTGATTCCACCTTTTAGGTTATCTTTCGTAATTTCAAATTAATAGAATGAATCTAACATTTTGGCATACAGCAGTCATAACCTCATACGGCCAAAAAGATAAAAATTAAAAATAAGGTAAGCCTGAATAACCATCACCATGAAGATCTGAAAACTTAGAATTAAATGGCATTTATTTGTACTAGATCACAGTACATATGATATTTAGAATCATCTCAGAATATTTACATATTGACAAAGGATTCTGATTTTTAATTTAGAACACCAAAACTTATATTTAATATTAGCACTAGCTGTACTTTTCAAATCACCTACAGATGCTACTCTTTTTTAAACTGCTCAACAACTTAGGTCAAAGTGGTAGGAACAGATATTCTCACATCCTCATTGTACAGATGTATCAACATTTCAGGAGATTTAATTGCCCGGATTACACAAAAAGACAGTGCTGGGCCAGGGCAAGAATTCAAGCTGCTATTCCTAATAAGGTTTGAAGCTCAGAGCGTCACTTCGTAAAGTGCACCAAATGCTTATGGAATTTCACTGCAACAAACTTTAATAGAGTATTTGATTATTTATTTATACTAAAATGTCTCTCAGGTTGAAAATATTCCAAGGTAGTTTGACTTCAAAATAATAAGAATTCACAATTTTAATAACAATATTCATTTACTGAATAACAACTTTGAACTAGCACAAATTTAGCTGCTTACATGAATTGCCTAATTTAATACTCATAGCAATCCTGGAAAAATAGGTATTACTATAGTTAGTGCAGCTTAGTGTTTAAAACCAAGGACTCTGGGACCAAAGAGCCTCAATTCAAATCCTGGCTCCATCATGTGCTACCAGAGTAACCCTTGGAAAGTTATTTAATCTCCCTTTGTAGCAGTTTTCTTACCTGTAAAATAAAGATTATGGTAGTATAGTATATTAGTAAAATTTGAATAAGTTAACATGCATAAATGTAGTTTTATATAACGTTGAACAACTGATGTGTACCATTATTTAATCTTCACAACCATTCATTTTATAGATGAGGAAACTGAGACTCAAAAATATCAAGTGGCTTGCCCAAAGTCTCCAAGGAGAAATTAAGAGTCAAGTGTGAATGTGGCGTTGCTGGATTCTAAAGCCCAAAATTCTTGTTGAAACAATATGTCAAAAAGAAAGCTCAGGCCCAGATCATTTAGGTGACAAATCTAACCAACCATTTAAGGAACAAATATCAGTTCTGCACAAACTCCACCAGAAAATAGAAGAGAGGACACTTCCCAACTCATTTTATCAAGCCAACATTGCTCTGATACCAAAGCCAAAGACAATACAAGACAAGAAGACTAAACAATATCCCCCATGAAAATAACCATCAAAAATAATCAACAAAATAAGAGTAAATCAAATCCAAACATATATAGAAAGAATAATACATAATGACCAAGTCGGAGTTATACCTGAAATACAAGGCTGATTCAACATTTAAAAATCAATCAATATAGTTCAGCAGATCAGCACATTAAAGAAGGAAATCATATGCTCATCTCAACAGCTTTTTTGTATAAAAAGGATTTGACAAAATTCAACATCTATTCCTTTCAGCAAAGTAGAAATGGCTGGGCATTTACTTAATGTAATAAAGGTCATCTACAAAAACCTACAGCTAACTTTCCACTTAATGCTGAAAGACTGAATGCTTTTCCCTTGAGTTCAAAAACAAGGCAAAGATGTCCACTGCCACCATTCTGAGTCGAGATTAAACTAGAGATCCAGCTAAGTACAATATTTACATACAAATTTTCGTGTGATCATAATTTTTAATTTTTTTGATAAATTCCTTGGAATGAGATTATAAATCATATGATAAATATATGTTTAATTTTATAAAAATACTGCCAAACCAAAATTTTTCCAGTGTTTTCTTACCAGAAATACATGAGAATTCTAGCTGTTTCTGCATCCTCACCAGCATTTGGTGCTGTGGGTTTTTTTTTTTAATTAGCTATTCTAATAAGTAAGTAGTAGTGGCTCCGTATAGCTTTAATTTGCATTTCCCTAACAACTAATGATGTTGAACATTTTTCATTTACTTATTTGCCATCTGTGTCTTCTTTAATGAAGCCTCTTCAAAATTTGGCCCATTTTTTCATTGGGTTGCCTGTTTTCTTATGTTTTTGTTTTGGATACAAATTCTTTGTCTATGCATGAATTGCAAATATTTTCTCCCAGTCTGCCTCTTGTCTTTTTCATGGAATAGAAGTTTTAAACTTCGATGAAATTCAATTTATTAATTTTTTTCTTTATACATTATGGTTTCGACGTTATAGCTAAGAAATATTTGCCCAAGCCATGTAAAACAGTCCAGGCTATTCTGCTGAAGAGGCTGCATAGAAAAGAAACCCTGGAGGATAAGAGGCTGAGTTCCTGACAAAAGCCAGAACTAATTGCCAGCCCATGAGAGAGCCTTCTTGGAAGTGGACCCTCCAGCCTGAGTCAAGGATCCAGAGGATGCAGCCCTGGCTGACCGCTTGACTGAAACTGTGGGAGATCCTGAGCCAGAACCACCCAGCTAAGCTGCTCCTGGATTCCTGACCCTCGGAAACGGTGAGAAAAATAAATGTTTGTTGTTTTCAGCAACTAAGTTTCATGGTAATTTGTTACACAGCGATGGGTAATTAACACAACCACTACCACCCCCTAGTCCAAGCCACCAAGAACACTCGCCTAGTCTCCCGAACCATCCCTCCTAAGGAAACCCCTGCTCCCACGGCTCCCTCTAAAACACAATTCTCCACACCAGAGCCAAAACGATCTTTGAAAACCCTAGAGCAGATATCACTACCTATAAGGTTAAAATCCTACAAAAACTTCTGATAAATACTAAGAATAAAGGCCAAACTCCTACCAGGCATATAAAACCAGACATGATCTGAGTTTTCATAAAAATCTTTCTTAACCATACTATCAAAAATTTGCCCCCTTCTTCAACACCCTTCTATTGCATTTACTTAATTCTTAATATCTTTCATTATCTGAAATTATTTTTATTTATTTCAAATTCACTTATATGTTTAGGGTCTGTCATTCTTAACTAGTATGCAAGATCCATGAAAGCAAGGACTTTATATTGCTCATCGCTATAGACTGACAGAGAGATCTTCTGATACATATATAGATATATATGTGCGTAGATATGTATATCTGCCTATCTCTCCTCTCAATCCAGCAGTACTACTGACAAATGGGAAATACTAAAGGGCTAAGTGATAGGAAGTGCTGGTAAGAACTATTTACAAGCTAGTTGGCTTCCTATAACCTTTCTATTCCTCTAATACATATTGAAGAAAATTAGTGGGAATAGTATGGTATTTCAATATTTTTAGGGGCTCACTATAATTTTAGCACACATAAACCTAGACCAACTTGCAATCTAAAATAATACTTTGACTTTTAGTTCTAATGCTACATAGAAATTATCTTGTTTTTGTAAAAATGCCATTGATTTTGAAAGGAGTGATACACTCATCCTGTTCACTCCAGTTAATTTAGACAAACGGCAGAAACTCGGACAGATGTCAGCAAAAACACAAATGGTGGAGAAGTATTCTTAAAGAGAGCAAAAGCTAATATTATTTGGCCATTTGGAAGATTTTGGTAGTAGCAGTAATGTTTCTATTACTCTTTCTTCATTTGTGATCATATTTAGAGTAGAGGAAAAGGTTTTATTTCAGGAACTGTGGTCATAAAAGCACTCATGTGCTATAATAGAAATTTTAAAATGCTAACAGAACATGTAGCACATTATGCCAAAAAAATTAGCATATAAAAAAATTCTCCTTTGATAGAGCAAATGAAACAGGAAATGTTCAAGACTGTAGCAATGTTAATGCTACAGTCTGTAGCTGTCAACCTTCAGGTGGAAAAGCTGTGTGGTCTCCAGTTGAGACCCTCTTGACCTGTCATTTACTATCTGTGTGGCCTTGGACTCCTCACTCAGCTACTCTATTTTCTCAAAAAGGCCTGTAAAGCTTACCTTACCTCTTGCAAGGGTTGCTCCAACACAATCACAATAGAAGAGAAGCATTTTGAAATTGTGCGCAGATGTATGGTATTCTCGACCCTCTCCACAGGGAGCTTTTATCCATCACAGGCATGTCACTAACTCCCAAAGTCACAGCCAAGCCAGGAAGCCCTGGCCTTTGTCTGGAGCCTCATCCACAGCCTTATGAAGCACCTGCCCCTTCACACCTCAGACTAGGCTCATCATTCACAGTCATCTGGGACATCCCAAACACCAGATGCATCTCATCTTCTCCATTTCCTGGGCTTGAAATCTCTGTTCTCCTCTCCTGCTTTTATATTCACCCACTCACCAGATTTTGTATCCGAATCTTTCTTTTGACTCTGTGATCAAAGTTTAAATGTGTCAGGAGGCCAGGCACTCACTCCTCCTGCAACAACCTAAGTGCACCTCATCAGAAAGCTTTTCCTTCTAAGACATTCTAGGGGGTATTTAACAATGGAAAAATCTACCAACCCCTGTCTTCATCACAGAAGGTCCCCATATAAGTACCACAAGTTCTCCTGATTGCTATTCTTTTCTTTTAATTAACATTGGTTTATAACATTATATAAATTTCAGATGTACATCATTATATTTCGATTTCTGTGTAGATAACATCACATTCACCACCCAAAGACTAATTACCATCCATCACCGTACACATGTGCCAGGTCACCCCTTCACCCTTCTCCTTCACCCCTTCCTCTCTGGTAACTACCAATCTAATCTCTGCATTTATGTGTTTGTTTGATGGTGTTGTTTTCATCTTCTATTTATGAGTGAGATCGTGCAGGGTTTGACTTTCTCCGTTTAACTTACTTCACTTAGCCTAATACCCTCAAGGTCCATCCGTGTTGTAGCAAATGGCAGGATTTAATCTTTTTTATGGCTGAATAGTATTTCATTGTGGATATATACTATGTCTTCTTTATCCATTCAGCCCTTGATGGGCAGACACACAGATCAATGGAACAGAATTGAGGGCCCAGAAATAGTGGGCCCTTGATGGGTTGCTTCCGAGTCTTGGTTACTGTGAATAAGGCTGCAATGATCATAGGGGTGCATGTATCTTTACACATTCACGTTTTCATGTTCTTTGAATAAATACCCAGCAGTGGAATAGCTGGATTGTATAGTAGTTCTATTCTTTATTTTTTGAGGAAGCTCCATACTGTTTTCCATAGTGGCTGCACCAGTTTGCACTCCCACCAGCAGTGTATGAGAGTTCCCTTTTCTCCACATCCTCTCCGACACTTGCTATTTCTTATCTTGTTAATTATAGCCATTCTGATGGGCATGGTGATAATCTCATTGTAATTTTGATTTGCATTTTTCCCTAATATTTATTTTCATTCTTTTCCATGTGGCCGTCCAGTTTTCCCAAAACCATTTATTGAAGACACTTTCTTTCCTCCATTGTACGTTCTTGGCTACTTTGTTGAAAATTAGCTATGCATAGATGTGTGGGTTTATTTCTGGGCCCTCAATTCTGTTCCATTGATCTGTGTGTCTGCTTTTGTGCCAGTACCATGCTGTTTGGTTACTATAGCTTCATAGCATATTTTGAAATCAGGGAGTGTGATACCTCCAGTTTTGTTCTTTTTTCTCAGGATTCCTTTTGCTATTCAGGGTCTTTTGTTGTTCCAAATAAATTTTAGGATTCTTTGTTCTATTTCTGTGAAAAATGTTGTTGGAACCTTGATAGGGATTGCATTGAATCTGTAGATTGCTTTAGGAAGTATGGACATTTTAATGATGTTAATTCTTCCAATCGGAGAGCACGGTATATCTTTCCATTTCTTTGTGTCGTCTTCAATTGCTTTCAAGAATGTTTTATAGTTTTCAATATACAGATCTTTCGCCTCTTTGGTTAAATTTATTCCTAGGTATTTTATTCTTTTTGTTGCAATTATAAGTGGAATTGTATTCTTAATTTCTCTTTCTGGTATTTTGTTGTTAGTGTATAGATGCACAACTGATTTTTGTTTGTTGATTTTGTATCCTGCAACTTTACTGTAGTCACTTATTATTTCTAAAATTTTTTGTGTGGATTCTTTAGGATTTTCTATATATAAAACTATGTCATCTGCAAATAGTGACAGTGTCACTTCTTCCTTTCCAATTTGGATCTCTTTTATTTTTTTTTCTTGCCTGGTTGTTCTGGCTAGGACTTCCAATACTATGCTAAATAAGAGTGGCGAAAATGAGCATTCTTGTCTGGTTCCTGTTCTTAAAGGGACAGCTCTCAGTTTTTCTCCATTGAGTATATTAGCCATGGGTTTGTCATATACGGCCCTTATTCTGTTGAGGTATTTTCCTTCTATACCCATTTTATTTAGAGTTTTTATTATAATGGATGCTATATCTTGTCAAACGCTTTCTCTGCATCTACTGAGATGATCATGTGGTTTTTATTCTTCGTTTTGTTACTGTGGTGTATCATGATTGATTTACAGATGTTGAACCATACCACATCCCCGGAATAAATCCCACTTGATCATGGTGTATGATCTTTTTAATGTATTGTTTTATTCAATTTGCTAAAATTTTGTTGAGGAGTTTTGCATCGATGTTCATCAGTAACAATGGCCTGCAATTTTCTTTTTTTGTGTTGTCCTTATCTGGTTTTGGTGTCAGGGTAATGTTGGCCTCGTAAAATGAGTTAGGAAGCTTCCCCTCCTCTTCAATTTTTTGGAAGAGTTTGAGAAGGATAGGTATTAAGCCTTCTTTGAACATTTGGTAGAAATCACCAGAGAAGCCATCTGGTCCTGAGCTTTTATTTTTTGTGAGGTTGTTGGTTACTGTTTTGATCTCCTTACTGGTGATTGGTCTATTCAAATTCTCTATTTCTGGGTTGGCCCCATGGCTGAGTGGTTAAGTTTGCACACTCTGCTTCGGCACCCAGGATTTCACTGGTTAGGATCCTGGGCACTGACCTAGCACCGCTCATCAAGCCATGCTGAGATTGTGTCTAGAACTAGAAGGACCTACAAGTAGGATAGACAACTATGTACTGGGGGGGCTGGGGGAGAAGAAAAAGAAAGAATATTGGCAATAGATGTTAGCTTAGGGCCAGGGCCAATCTTTAAAAAACATTCTCTATTTCTTCTTGATGCAGTTTTGGAAGGTTGTATGATTCTAAGAACTTATCCGTTTCTTCTAGATTATCCAGTTTGTAGGTGTATAGCTTCTCATAGTATTCTCTTATAATTTTCTGTATTTCTGAGGTGTCCATTGTAATTTCTCCTTTTTCATTTCTAATTTTATTTATTTGAGACTTCTTTCTTTTTCTGGGTGAATCTAGCTACAGGTTTATCAGTTTTGTTTGTCTTTTCAAAAACCATCTCTTAGGTTCATTGATTTTTTTCTGTTTTTCTTTTAGCCCCTATTTCATTTATTTCTGCTCTGATTTTTGTTATATCCATCCTTCTACTGATTTAGGGCTTTGTTTGTCTTCTTTTTCTAGTTCTTTTAGGTGCACTATTAGATTGTTTATTTGAGGTTTTTCTGGTTTGTTGAGGTAGGCCTGAATTGCAATAAACATCCCTCTTAGAACCACTTTTGCTGTATCGAATAAATTTTGGCATGGTGTATTTTCATTTTCAATTTTATCCAGGTATTTTTTTATTTTTCTCCTAATAGTGCAATTGCAAGCCCCTGAGCCTAGCAACCAGCCATGCTGGGGGCCTACTCACCTGACAGAAAAACTGCAAAGGGAGTGTGCTATGAGACCTTGCAGCCAACTGTGCTGTTTGTGGAACTATGCTCCACAAACCTGATTGACAAACATCCAGACAGGTGGGGAAAGCATAGGCTCCCTGGGTAACTTCAACAAGAGCAACTCAGCCACAACAGAAGGACACACGAGCCCACACAGGGGCCACTCCTTGGGACATTTGGACTGGTGACAAGAAGGAGGCGCACTGCTGGGCCTCAAAAACTATCTCCTATATAAGGCCTCTTCTCCCAAGATCAGGAGACATAGCTGACTTACCTAATACCTAGATATAAGCACAGAGAAAAAGGCAAAATGAAGAGGCAAAGGAATACATTCCAAGGAAGGGAATAGGACAAAATCCCAGAAAAAGAACTAAATGAAACAGAAATAAGCAATCTACCTGAAAAGGACAAAAACTCATACAGATGCTCACTGATCTTGGGAGAAGACTAGATGAACGCAGTGAGAACATCTACAAAGAATTGGAAAATATAAAAAAGAACCAATCAGAAATGAAGAATACAATACTGGAAATGAAAAATTCACCACAAGGACTCAATAGCAGAGTAGAAGATACAGAAGAATGGATCAGTGAGCTGGACAAAAATCTAGAGGAAATCATCCAAGCTGAACAGAAAAAAGAATTAAAAGAAAGAGGACAGTCTAAGGAACCTCTGGGACAACATCAAGCACACTAACATCCATATTATATGTGTCCCAGAAGGAGAAGAGAAGGACAAAAGGGCAGAGAATCTATTTGAAGAAATAATAGCCGAAAAGTTTCCTAACCTAAGGAAGGAAACAGACATTGAAGTACGGGAAACACAGAGAGTGCCAAACAAGATAAATCCAAAGAGGCCCACACCAAGACACATTATTATTAAAATGTCCAAAATTAAAGATAAAGAGAGAATCCTAAAAGCAGCAAGAGAAAGGCAACAAGTGACATACAAAGGAAACCCCATAAGGCTATCAGCTAACTTCTCAGCAGAAACCTTACAGGCTGGAAGGGAGTGGCATGATATATCTAAAGTACTGAAAGGAAAAACCCTACAGCCAAGAATACTCTATCCAGCAAGGATATCATTCAGAGTGGAAGGAGAGATAAAGAGTTTCCCAGACAAGCAAAAACTAAAGGAGTTTATCACCAAGAAACCAGCCTTACACAAAATGCTACAGGGACTTATTTAAGTGGAAAAGAGAAGACCACAATAGGAATAATAAAATTATCCAAAAAAAGAAAAAGAAAACAGGCAATAAATTCGCTGGTAAAGATAAAAATAGAGTAAAGGTAGCAGATAAACCACCTATGAAGATAATATGAAAGTTACAAGACAAAAGTACTAAAATTACCTATTTCAATGATAAGAGGGTAATGATAGACACATACAAAATAAGAGGTTAGATATGATTTCAAAAACATAAAATGTTGGAGGAGGGGAGTAAAAGAGTAGAGCTTTTAGAAAGAAGTCAAACTAAAGAGACTATCAACTCGACATAGACTGCTATACACGTAGATTATTATATATGAATCTCATGGTAATCACAAACAGGAAACCTATAATAAATACACAAACAAGAAAGAGAAAGGAAATCAAACATGTTACTAAAGAAAGCCATCAAACCACAAGGAAAAGAACAAGAGAAGAAGAAAGGAACAGAGAAGAACTACTAAAACACCCAGAAAAAAGTAACAAAATGGTAATAAATACATATTTATCAATAGCTACTTTAAATGTCAATGGACTAAATGCTCCAATCAAAAGGCATAGGGTGGCTGATTGGATAAAAAAACAAGACCCATATATATGCTGCATACAAGAGACACACTTCAGACCTAAAGACACTCACAAACTGAAAGTAAAAGGATGGAAAAAGATATTCCATGCAAATAGCAAAGAAAAGAAAGTTTGGGTAGCAATAATTATATCATACAAAATAGACTTTAAAACAAAAACTGTAAGGAGAGACAAAGAAAGGTACTACATAATGATAAGGGAACAACCCAATAAAAGGATATAACACCTGTAAATATCTATGCATCCAACATAGGAGCACCTAAATATATAAAGCAATTATTAACAGAAATGAAAGGAGAAATAGACAGTAACACAATAATAGTAGGGGACTTTAACACTCAACTTACACCAATGGATAGATCATCCAAATCAAAGATCAATAAGGAAACATCGCCTTTAAAC
Source organism: Equus przewalskii (assembly GCF_037783145.1). Classification (NCBI taxonomy): domain Eukaryota; kingdom Metazoa; phylum Chordata; class Mammalia; order Perissodactyla; family Equidae; genus Equus; species Equus przewalskii. The sequence goes on along the minus strand of NC_091845.1, from coordinate 57,825,511 downwards.
AACACATTAGACCAGATGGACTTAGTAGATATATATAGAACATTCCACCCAAAAAACTCAGAATACATATTCTTTTCAAATGCTCATAGAACATTCATCAGGACTAATCACATATTAGGCCACAAAATAAATCTCAATAAATTTAAGAAGATTGAAATAATACCAGGCATCTTTTCTGACAAAAAGGGTATGAAACTAGAAATCAAAAGCATGAAGAAAATCAGAAAAGCCAAAATATGTGGAGATTAAACAAAATGCTACTGAACAACTATTGAGTCAACAAAGAAAACAAAGGAGAAATCAAAAGATACCTGGAGACAAATGAAAATGAAAATACGACATGCCAAAAATCTATGGGATAGAGCAAAAGTGGTTCTCAGAGGGAAGTTTATAGCAATTCAGGCCTACCTCAACAAACAAGAAAAATCCCAAATAATCAATCTAACAGTGCACCTAGAGGAACTGGAAAAGGAAGAGCAAACAAAGCCCAAAATCAGCAGGCAGAAGGAAATAATAAAAATCAGAGCAGAAATAAATGAAATAGAGACTAAATAAACAATAGAAAAAAATCAATGAAACCAAGAGCTGGTTCTTCGAAAAAAACAAAATTGACAAAGCTTTAGCTAGATGTACCAAGAGAAAAAGAGAGAAGACTCAGATAAATAAAATAAGAAATCAGAGGAGAAATTACAATGGACACCTCAGAAATACAGAAGATTATAAGAGAATACTATGAAAAGCTATAGGCCAACAAATTGGATAATCTAGAAGAAATGAATAAATTCTTAGACTCATAAAACCTTCCAAAACTGATTTAAGAAGAAATAGAGAATTTGAATAGACCAGTCACCAGTAAGGAGATCAAAGCAGAAAATAAAAACCTCCCAAAAAATAAAAGTCTGGGATCAAAAGGTTTCCCTGGTGAATTCTACCAAATGTTAAAAGAAGACTGAATACCTATCCTTCTCAAACTCTTCCAAAAAATTGAAGAGGAGGGGAAGCTTCCTAACTCATTCTACAAAGCCAACATTACCCTGATACCAAAACCAGAAAAGGACAACACAAAAAAAGAAAATCACAGGCGAATGTCATTGATGAACATCAGTGCAAAAATCATCAACAAAATACTAGCAAATCGAATAGAACAATACATTAAAAAGATCATACACCGTTATCAAGTGGGATTTATTCCAGGGATGCAGGGATGGTTCAACATCCACAAATCAATCAATGTGATACACCACATTAACAAAATGAACAATAAAAATCACATGATTATCTTAATAGACGCAAAGAAAGCATTTGACAAGATATAGCATCCATTTATGATAAAAACTATAAATAAAATGGGTAGAAAAGGAAAATATCTCAACATAATAAAGGCCATATATGACAAATCCATAGCTAATATGATTCTCAATGGAGAAAACTGAACGCTATCCCTCTAAGAACAGGAACCAGACAAGGATGCCCACTTTCACCACTCTTATATAACACAGTATTGGAAGTCCTAGCCAGAGCAACCAGGCAATAAAAAGAAAGAAAAGGGATCCAACATTGTTGAAAGAATTGAAGAACACACAAAGAAACTGAAAGATATTCCGTGCTCTTGGATTGGAAGAATTAGCATAGTTAAAATGTCCATGCTTCCTAAAGCAGTCTACAGATTCAGTGAAATCCCTATCAAAGTTCCAACAACATTTTTCACAGAAATAGAACAAACAATCCTAAAATTTATATGGAACAACAAAAGACCTCTAACAGCAAAAGGAATCCTGATGAAAAAGAACAAAACTGGAGGTATCACACTCCCTGATTTCAAAGTATACTACAAAGCGACAGTAACCAAAATAGCATGGTACTGGCACAAAAACAGACATACAGATCAATGGAACAGAAGCAAGAGCCCAGAAATAATCCCACACATAAATAGACAACTAATTTTCAACAAGGGAGCCAAGAACATAAATGGAGAAATGAGAGGTTCTTCAATATATGGTTTCGGGAAAACTGGACAGCCACATGCAAAAGAATGAAAGTAGACAATTATCTACATCATGCACAAAAATCAACTCAAAATGTATTAAAGACTTGAATGTAAGATCTGAAACACTGAAACTTCTAGAAGAAAACAGAAGCAGTATGGTCTTAAGAAGCATTTTTTCAAATAAAATGTCCGACTGAGCAAGGGAAACAATAGAAAAAATAAACAAATGGGACTACATCAAACTAAAAAGTTTCTGCACAGCAAAGGAAACCATCTACAAGACAAAAAGACAATCCAACAATTGAGAGAAGATATTTGCAAACCATATATCAGATAAGGGGTTGATATCCAAAAAATACAATGAACTCATACATCTTAACAACAAAAAAACCAACAACCAAATTTAAAAATGGGCAAAAGATCTGAACAGAGATTTCTTCAAAGAAAATACATAGATGGTCAACAGGCACAAGAAATGATGTTCAACATCATTAGCTATCAGGGAAATGCAAATCAAAACTACACTGAGATACCACCTCACTCTGGTCAGAATGGCTATAATTAACAAGACAGGAAACAACAAGTATTGGAGAGCAGATGGAGAGAAGGGCACCCTCATACACTGCTGGTGGGAGTGCAAACTGGTGCAGCCACTATGGAAAACAGTATGGAGTTTCCTCAGAAAATTAAGAATAGATCTACCATATGATCCAGCTATTCCACTGCTGGGTATTTATCCAACGAATATGAAAACATGAATGCATAAAGATGCATGCCCTGCTATATTCATTACAGCATTAGTCACAATAGCCAAGACTTGGAAGCAACCTAGGTGCCCATCAAGGGACGAATGGATAAAGAAGATGTGGTATATATACACAGTGGAATACTACTCAGCCATAAGAAATGATGAAATCCAGCCATTTGTGACAACATGGATGGACGTTGAGGGCATTATGCTAAGAGAAATAAGTCAGAGGGAGAAAGCCAAATACCATATGATCTCACTTATAAGTAGAAGATAAAAACAATGACAAACAAACACATAGCAACAGAGATTGGATTAGTGGTTACCAGAGGAGAAGCGGGGAGGGAGGAGGGTGAAAGAGGTTATTAGGCACATGTGTTTGGTGATGGATTGTAATTAGTCTTTGGGTGAAGATGATGTAACCTACACAGAATTCAAAACATATTACCATGTACACCTGAAATTTATATGTTATAAACCAATGTTACTGCAATAAAATAAATAAATAAATAAAATTTTGCAACGAGTTGAATAGAAAAAATATATATATAATATAATAACCATTTTAAGCTCACAAGACATACAAAAACAGGCCACAGCTGGATTTGTCCTTAGGAACATTTGCCACAGTTTCAAGCTGCTGAGAGTTCCAGGTTACTTGTTACTGCAGCATAACATGGCCTACCCTGACTAATACAATAGCGTTGACAACATTCTAGCCTTTATCACCCCGTAATACAACTATAAGCCCCGTGAAGATGTGGCCACGTCTGTCATACTCATCTTGTTCACTGCAGGATGTGGCAGCTGAGGAAATAATTGCTGAGAGAAGAACTGAGGACAGTCTTCACCATAAGACCATGAGGTCAGGGGACAGAGACCAGGGCTTTTGTCTTATGTCCATCCCCATCTGCCTGGCATATGATGGCATTTGATGAGCATTCAAGCTTTTGATAAATGTTCCATTGAATGAAGTATGTCCTCATTGCTATTATCAAGAGCAACAGCCAAATGTCATTTGAGAAACATCTAGAAATATGCACAGCCTGCTTGGTTGCAGGATGAACATGTGGCCTCTTGAGTCATGCACTAAAGGCCATCTGAAATCTATTATATATAGTCAGATGAGTTTTGTTTTTTCCTTTTTCTTTCTTTTTTATTTGGGAGCAGGAGATAAAAGGAGGCAGGTAGGATTTACATTAAAATGTGAATATTTGAAAAAGCCAAGAAATGTGAAATGGTGGGTTCAAGGGCAAGTTCATTTTCAGCAGATTTCCTCCTTCAGAGTCATTCTGTAGGGAGATGGCCCCATGTGGATCTTACTTGGCAGGTGGCATATATAGAGCTAACTTTGACTGTGTTTTGCTCAGTGTGCCACTGAGTTGGGGTCTGTTTCTTTGTGTGGCCTCCAAGCCTGCAAACAAATGCAGGGGCAAGATTTGGACATATTTCCTGGCACAAGTTATTAAAAGATACGGTCTTTTAGGGGCTGGCCCTGTGGCCTTGTGGTTAAGTTCGGCTTCAGTGGCCTGGGTTCGGTTCCTGGGCACAGACCTATACCATCTGGCAGTGGCTGTGCTGTGACGGTGACCCATACACAAAATAGAGAAAGACTGGCACAGATGTTAGCTTAGGAGGAATCTTCCTCAGCAAAAACAAACAAAAAGATACAGTCTTTTAAATGGAAACATATTTAGACATTAAAATTAGATACCATTTGTAAAACCACGCATACCTAAATATGTTAGTACTCCCTACTCTGCTGCCTCATGAAGGCAAACGCCAGCCAGCACGCCTTCTATAAATAACTGCAAACCAACCTCAATCTTAAAACATCTAATTCCCCTACAGAGAGAAAAATGAGAAGAGGGAATTTTTAGTTTTCCTAAGGCTTTTTTATCTGGTTACGTGTTCAATATATTTCATCTCATGCATCTTAAACATCATTTGGCAATTCTGTGCTTCTTTTCCAAGAGTAATAAACCTTCTAGCACAAGAAAAGACAAAAATAAAATTTGACAAGGCTGCCCCTTTGTGGTGACATGCTTTCACATACACGCCGTGCTATATTTTTATAGGGGTTATGAATTGCCGCTACATTTCAACCTTCCAAAATATGGGAATCCTATATATTTGGTTTCAAATTAATGCCATAAGATTTAGTTTAACCACAACCTCTATTAAAAATAAGAGTGTCTAATGTCTAAATTTATATCAATAGTGAAAGACACTGGAAAACATATTGCATCACTATTATATTTTAAAAATCAAGAGTAATATCAAATCTCTGTGGATTATCTTTTTAGTCATAAAACCACTTTATTTTCATTGAAAATAATGGTAGCACATCAACGGCCCGTCCACACAATTGATTTAGTGGAGAGAAACTGGACTAAAATAAGATTCTGTTCTGAGATTTAGCACTGCTTCTTTATTTGAAACTAAAACAACACTTCCTCACTTAAAGCCAAAAAGTCCTGAAAGTTGAAAATAATTTTTAAAATTATTAGTTCCTAAGGATAAGTCTAAGAAAGATTAATAGGAAGAAGGTTGGGCAGAATGACAATGAGGGGCAGAACAGAGAAAAAAATTAAAGTTTGCTTATTCTTGTAAAACAAAGTAACTTTTTCCGGGGAGTTCTTTATAATTTGAATGCAAGCAAAAAAATATACTTTTACTAAAGTTACAGAGCAAACACGACAGTTTGATATTTTCGTTTGATATTTTCTTAAGTCTAGCGTGTAGACCTAATGTAACCAGCCTGGTCATTTTGGATTAAAAGGTGAACTGACCATATATTTTTATCTCCTCTAGCTTTCAAAACTTTGCTAAATGAAGGGAAAGGAATTATCTTTGAAAAGTTACTAACCCACAGGGACAATGAGAATGGGTTTGGTGACAACAGAGGATGAGATATTCCAATGAATTTTTGAAAAATGGAAAGTAGACACAGAATGGTACAAAGCCAAGGGCCCAACCCACATGTCTGAGAATAGGAAGGCCAAAAGGGAGCCCATTCATCCTGCAGAGCCCAGGGTGCAGCCCAAGTGAGAAGCCAAGTAAAGAGCTCAAAACACAGAATTGAGATCAAGTCCTAGGCCCTTCCCATACTGACACGGAGCACGAGCAGTAACTGAGTTCCTTCTGCCACTAGTAGAAAAACAGAGATGATTTTCCAAAGACACTGAACCAGAAAAAAACCAAGCCAAATGGGACTGAACTCATGGGAATTAGGTGAAAATGAATGTGGTGCCCTTTGTCCCCTTCATCCATGCTACTCCCAGAATGACAGCAGACAGATAAACGTTGCCTCAGGCAAGACACTGGAGGGGCACTTTCTGGGGAAAGTTTAAGTAATAACTTTGGGAGTTTCCAAAGGGAAAGTTCCGCTGTGCTCTGAAGTCCACCAGATGACAGGCTTAACTGGAACCACAGAGCTTCCAACAGACTTTTTAGTGTCCTTCTCATAAGTATGGAGGGCCAGCCTAGGATCAACAGACATTTGAGGAAAGTCTCCAACAGGAAATAGAGATCAAAGTAAACAGAAAAACAAAACAAAACAAAAGGTAGGCCTACAAGATATGGAAACAATGAAACAATGCAAAGTGCTGAAGAAAGAAAAGTCTATATTATCCTGAGAGAGAATAAATGCAGAATTCCATGAAAATGGAATAAAGAACAAGATAAAGTTTGGGGGAATTAAAAGTTCTACAATCAGGGGCTGGCCCCGTGGCCAAGTGGTTGAGCTCGCGCGCTCCGCTGCAGGCGGCCCAGCGTTTCGTCGGTTCGAATCCTGGGCGCAGACATGGCACTGCTCATCAAGCCACGCTGAGGCAGTGTCCTGCATGCCACAACTAGAGGGACCCACAATGAAGAATATATAACTATGTACCAGGGGGCTTTGGGGAGAAAAAGGAAAAAAATAAAATCTTTAAAAAAAAAAAGTACTGCAATCAAAATCAAATATTCACTAGAAGGACTAGAAAATAAAGTTGCAGAAATAACTCTAAAGCTGAACAAAGGGACAAAGAGCTGAAAACTAAGAAGTATTTTTTAAAATTAGGAGATTATTTAGTATATAAAACATCTAAGACTAATAGAAATTCTAGAAGAGAAAACAGAGAAAGCAGAGGGGAGAAAACTAGTGAAGAAATAATGCAGGAAAGTTTCCCAGAACTGATGTTTCCGGCTTCAGATTTCAGAGCACACCTAGTTCCAGACACATCGGGTGAAAAGATACCCACCCAAAGCAGGCAATAAGAGAACATCCTAAACGTCTCCAGAGAGATAAAACAGCTCACCTACCAAGCAATCAGAATAGCAGTGGATTTTCTAACAGCAAAAATATATACCAGAAGACCGAAGTAATGCCTTCAAAATTTGAAAAAATAATGACTTTCATTTGAGAGTACTACTCCCAGCCAAACTACCAAGCAACTAAGAGGGCCTCATAAAAATATTTTGTGACATGCAAGCATCTAAAAATTATAATCTCCAAAGCACTCTTTCTTAGGGAAGTACTAGAAGATATACTTCAGTAAAAAAGGGGGGTTAAAAAAAGAAAGAGAAAGACACAGGATATGAGAAACAGAGACTGCAATCAGAAAAGGAAGAAATCAAAGTTCCAGGACTATGGCCGTCAAATCTGGTCTACATTACAGCAAGCAGTTACAGGATTGGGTGCCCAGGGAAACAAAATTGAGAATAATTGTCATGTTTGACCATGTGGAAATAGTACAAATAGGGCTTTTATAGGTAGTGTAGTGGTTAAGTTCGCACACCCCAATTCAGCGGCCCGGGATTCACAGGTTCAGATCCTGGGCATGGACCTAGCACTGCTCATCAAGCCATGCTGTGGCAGGTATCCCACATGTAAAGTAGAGGAGGTTGGGCACGGATGTTAGCTCAGGGCCAGTCTTCCTCAGCAAAAAGAGGAGGATTGGCAGCAGATGTTAGCTCACGGCCAACCTTCCTCACACACACAAAAAAAGAGGGCTTTTATAATCCTTTGGAGGATTTGGGAAGAAGAAATAATACGTACACAGGAAACTAGGAAAATCAACAAAAAAGAAGGCAACTATTAACTCCAAGAAAAAAAAAAGTTCTATGAGAAAAGAAAGGTAATCAATGTTGAAGAATAATTACACAGTAGTAATAATGTAAACATTAAATATTGATTTAATCCAAACTTGTGCTATAACTGTATTGATATGATGGTAGTGGGGAAGAAGAGGAAATAAGAAAACTAAATTCTTAACTATCACAACATAAAATCAAATACCAGAAGGAGAAGCTAAAAAGAATTTAAAGTGTGGTTTTAGGGAAACAGAACTGGGGGTTACAATTGATAAATTATAAAGAATAACATATAAGCTTTTTAGCACTATTTTATTTTGTCAATTATTTTGATGTGTGGTAAGAAATTGATTACAGAAAGTAAATATAAAAATTAATTAAAATAAGTTTAGAAAGAAATAATCAGGATACAATAAAAGACTAACCTCAATGTATTTAAATGTAACCAAAGGAAATGATTGCAGCTAACCTAAGTAAGAAAATAAAATGTGGGGTTGGCTATTAGTAAGAAAATATGGTCTAAATAGCCATGTAAGAAGGATTAAACAGATTTCTTCTGTGTTGGTATATGGTACCATATACCCCAACAGAAGAAATCTGTTTAACAGTATTTAATAATAAATGTGTGTATATATATATACTATTTGCTATGAAATTCGAACACACAATTCATAATAATCCTTACTAACTTATAAATTGAAATATCTACATGTATATAAGTAGTCACACCAGCCACATTTCAAGTACCCAGTAGCTACATGTGGCTAGTGACTACTATACTGGCCAGTGCAGATATAGAACGTTTCCATCAGTGCAGAAAGTTCTACCGGACAGCTCTGCTCTGGAATAATATTCAGAAGTTCTTAAGTTAAAAATTTTAAGATTTTTGTACTTACTAACTGTTACTTTGTCCTTGTCCCCTAACATAATATTGTTTGGCGTCAGATCTCTATGGACAATCCTCTTCTCCTTGTGTAAGTACCGAAGAGCTAAACACAGCTGAAACAGCAAATAAAAAAACAAATTTTATTTCCCCCAATACACATATTACCTCTGACGACTACTACACACGTCTCTTAGGAATCAGCTTGGAACTTCACTATTTTACAGAAAAATTTAATAAAAATAAAAGTGTACCTGTATAAATATTTTCCATAGTCTTTCTTCAGTAAAATGATGTTGTTTTTCCTTTAAAGAACTGAAATGCTCTCCAAGAGGGGCCCCTTCTATAAGCTCCATAATGATGTACAACCTATCATCTACATAAAAAATAAGGAAAAAGTAAAAGAAATATAAGTTCAATATAGGCATTTTGAAAAAACTTATAAATTAGAATCCGAGCTTCCCAGTGATTGTGCAGGGCACAGCACCGAAGAGTTAGCGATGTGCTAAGAAATGGATTCACTCAGCCCCAGAGCGGGTAGAGGCGAGGGAGCCTTGGGACAACTAGAGCAACCATCTCTTCTGGTTACAGGCTACGTATTAGCATAAATTTATACTAGCAAATATTATCATTCTCTGTGTATGCCAGAATGTGGAATGGTTGGCAGGGGCAAAGAGGACAAGTGAATGATCTCAAGTCATGGCGGATTCCCTCAAGAACATGTAAACCCAGCTTTGCTCTCAATAGTCTAAAATTTACCCTTTAACTCAAGTCAGATATTAAGAAAATTGCATTTTAAACTGCATTGTTCTGTAGGCTCATAGATTTACCTTATAGAATTTTACAATGGAATCATGCCATGGTCTTGCAATGACATAGTCGAAGACACCACCCATGACAGAAAGTTCTGTGATGTCCCTCAAGAGCAGAGAAAGCTGGACTTCTCCTGGTTTTATCATACGGATACTGGGAATCTCCTAACTGACTGTGTTCATCTCTTTGCTTTGGATGCCAAGAAACAAAGAGTAAATTCTACTTTCTCTCCCTAAACCAATAAGAAACGATTAAGAAGGGTATGTGATATGTATTTTTTGTGATGTTTTGGATGTATATAAAATATGTATGTACACAATACATACAAAAGTGAAATCAAACTATACATGTTCTTATATACATGTATACAACATTTTTTTTTTGTTCGACAGTCTTACATGTCGGTACACACAGATCCACACCATTCTTGCTGCTAGTTGCATAATATTCCACAATATAGATGGATCATAGTTTATTTAATCATTCTGCTAAAGATAGACATTTATATTGTTTCCAATTTTCCATAATCACAAGAAATATTTGTTGTATGCACAATCTTGCCTATAGCTTTATTTTTATTCCCCTCTCGCCTATTATTCCCTTTTATCACAATTTCCTAATCTATTTTATTACATTTTATGTATTTTTAAGCCACCTGCAATTCTTTTTGGAAGATGTCAGGTTGTGTTTTATTTTGTTTTTAAATTAAGACAAGGTGTGTCACTGCAATACCAGTCAGAAGTCAGTCTTGATCTCTGATGGGATACACACTAAATTACGGGAAATTACTATCAAGAACAAATGGCCAAGGCGGCAGGATTCACTGGAGAGTTTCCGCACTGAGTTCCTCTGAGTGACCTAGGGAAGGGAGATGGGTAAAATCCTAACAGGCCCAAGTACACAAAGGTTTGCATAAAAAATACACTGACGAAGAGGCAGCGAGGAAGCCCCCATCGTGGCATTGTATTTCTTAAGACTTTCTTCAAACGGAGATTTATATTGAAAGTTCATATGTGATGTACATCATTAGAGTTTATCAATACTTCTATTATTTCGGTCAAAGGTCCTATATTACTTTAAACAAGTGCCTGAATTTGACTTTTATCTCAACATTTTGGTTTGGTATGCCATCATCCTTGCTGAGCTTGCCTGCCTGCAGAATTAGTCAGGGCTCCATCGCCACCCTGTGGCAATTATCTGAACTTCAAGTAAAAGAAATCTCAAAGACCTGTAGCCCATTCCCAATTTATATTAGCGGTGCAAAATGTCACCTGATTTAAAAAAAAAAAAAAAAAAAAAACTTTCCATTATTTTCTTAAAGAAGCCACTATCCTTTAGTTTTCTTCTCTCCTGATCCTACTAAGTGCTTTTTTGTGTGTGAAAATAAGCTATAATAACTATGTGGATTCCTTCATTCAGTGTCTTTCATAGGAGAGTTTAAGTATTTTATAACTATTTTTAGGTCATTGTTTATATCACTGTTTCAGTGATCAAGAAAGAAAAATAATACACAAGATCGTCCAATGTCACATAAATAGCAAAGAAAGAAAAGGAAATAGTTGATTAAGCTTATTTTTTGACATTCTAATGTCAAAATATGTAACAAAGATACTTTTCCTTCATTAGAAATATGAAAACTCATACTTACTTTCCAGAAATGTTTTGTAATAGCGTACAACATTGGGATGATAAAGCTATAAGAAAACAGATAAGAGACATCACACTACTTCAAAATACAAACCTGCTTTCACAGACAATTTAGTTGGATTTCATATTTGAAAACAACAATGTATTTCCATTTATTTGTAAAACTAAGCATTTTAAGATACCATATAATTGAGATTTTTTTCTGGATTCTTTTTATTTGCAACTTACAAAGCTAATCTGAAAATAGCAATCTCCCCCTCACAGCTGTATCAAATAGAATTAGAAATTGATTGTGCTTTATCACCTAATTTAACTAAAATAGAGAACTGCAGAACTAGAAGGGAGCTGGAGAATTCATTTAGCACTCCCCTCCAACACCACACGTGACTGCAAAGAGGAGAAAACTGAAAGGAAGCAACTTACGTTGAATACATAGATGGTTGCTCTTTACCTCTCCACACCACTTAAATATTTACTTACACTGCTTGTGTCTGTTTGCACTATTGGTGTCTTCCTAAGCTCTCCAAAATGATGAGTTTGAAACTCAAATAACCTAAGAATTGTTAACTCCATTTAAATTATAATTTAACTTAAGTTATAATAATAGTTGATACAAACTCCCTCCTTGGCCAAATTTTACCCAGGCTTCCCTGAGCCTTCTTCTTGACTAGGCCTCATCCTTGGCCCGTCCAGTTTTAGCAAGAATCCCACTAAGCCAGTTAAGCAAGAATCTCCTCACAGCTGATATCCTATCAAGTTCCTTATCCCCCTACCTTGTTATCTAATGAGTTCTTCATCACCCCCCACCCTTGTTATCTAATCAAGTTTCTCTCCCTCCAACCTCCATACCTAACCAAGTTCCTCTTAGTAATTTTCCATCCACTGACCCTCTCATCCTGCCTTTTGGTTATAAATCACCAGCTACCCCTGTCGTGTTCAGAGTTGAATTCAATCTCTCTCTTATCGCAAGTTGGACCCCTATTGCAGCAGTCTTGAATAAAGTATTCCTTGCCATTTAAAAGCTCTCATCAGAAGAAATAAAAAAAATTGTAACTATGTGTGGTAACGGATGCTAATGAGATTTATTGTGGTGATCATTTTGCAATATACACAAATATTGAATCATTATGTTATACATCTGAAACTAATATGTTGTATGTCAATTGTATCTCAGTTTCAAAAAGTGCTCAGTACAATTTCTGTTTGACATAAGTTTATCTTAGGATGTAACATGGATTCTTTTTTTTTTTTTGAAGTCATTTTCTACAAGAATACTAAAATTCGTATAGTTGTTTATATATAATTTCAGTTTCTAGGAATGTTTTATCTCAGAATAGTCACCATTACATCTATAAATGGATTGCATCTCTTTTCAGTCTTTCTTCTTGCCTTTTTGAAGGGGAGTCAGCTGGCTGTCCACAGAAAACCTGCTCTTCCACTCTTCCATTACAATGGAGTTGTGGCAGGACATGGCTTCCCAGGCAGGGATCACATCTCTCAGCCTCTCTTGCAGCCAGAGAGGGCCTGTCACTTTATTCTCACCAATGGAGAGCGAGGGGAAACACGTGCTCCTGGCTCTGAGCCTAAACAGTGGGAGTGTCCCTACTCCCATGCTCTTTCCCTTCCCACCTTGGATATGAATGTGCCTATGGCAATTCCAACTGTGCAGGGGAAGACAGTGCCCTAGAAGGTAGTGAAGCTGTAAGAGAGAAAGAACTGGCATCCCGTAATGACTGCATGGTGCAGAGAACACTACTAACCTGGTTGGCTCACTTTGGGATTATCACATGAAAGTAAAATAGCCCATTGTACTGCGAGATCTCTTCTTTAAGTCCCTGTATTGTGGAGTCTCTTTGTTACTGTAGCTTACTCTTAATCTTAACAAATACAGTCTCCCATTCTAGTCCCATTTCTGTGGATTCTGTCTGCCATTACCTCCTCCTTTTAGGCCTCAATGTTATTATCCTTTCCATTGGTTCAATCCTCTGGTGAGAGAGAGTGCAGTTGTACAATTTTGAGTTATCTCAAAATCTAAGCAGATGCCTCTTACATGGCTCCACCCTCATACCTTCTTTTCGTAGGAAATATGCTAAAACAAAGGGTCTACCTCATCAACTAGCAAGGATCCAGCAGATTTTAAACAGTATGAGACCAGGTGAGCAACCGGAACCATATTTTAGACCTAGCTCACTGACCAGGACTATATCAGTTCAAATAAAAAAACTGCAGCAGCTTAGGGCAAAAGCCATGTTTCAGGCTTGTGCTATAACGGAACAGCATTCTGCCGAAGGCTGGAGTATCCTAAACATGAGCAAACACTAACTTTTAAAAATCTAATCTATTGGTATAAAAGTCAACAATAAAATAAACTATTAATGATAATATTTACTGTAATTTATAGAGTAGAACTGTAGATTTCAATAAAGATCTGCAGATGAATAAAGGCCATCATATTTATGGTGTTCTTTATGACCCAGCACAGATGCTGTGCAAATTTAACTACTGGAGAACAAAGAGCTGGGAAGCTGATAGCTCTCCACAGGAGTTATAAATGAACAGTCTCTGTAATGAACGTCCAGATAAGCAGAGCTGAAAAAGGAACCACTGTGTTCTTGGATCACAAAAAGAATCCCGTTTCTCTTCTGACATGTTTATTCTTTCTCCCCAAACAAACTTTCATAATGATAGTTAATTGAGTTGTTACATTATGTCAGAATATTCTACTCATGCCAATAAATAAGAACCCAACTTCAAAATTCACATTTTAGATTTAATAAGCCAAATTTGAGGAATGTTAACAGCTTGATTTCACTTGACAAAACTCAAGGAACTCTTAGCCATATTTTTATGCATGTAACTAAATAGCCAAATATTCTACGAAATAATGAGAAGGAAATGGATACGCTTACAAGAGGATTTCTCATATTTGAGGTGCTCTGTGCCATAAACTCAATTGTTCTGCACCCCTTGCCCTGACATAAACTCCAGAAAGTGTTTCTATGGTTCAATGTCAAGCCTCAGGCAAAAAGCTGGCTAACATATCACCACCTCAATGTCAATTATTTTAAACAGAACCAGTTCTTAAACTGAATGCACAAGACTAGCACAAGAACTCTACTTTCTTTTGATGACATTTAAGGAAAACATCTTCATAAACAATAAAAACATTTACCTGCTCTTTAATTATGGTTAATTCAGAAACAATATTCTTTACACTGCTGTCCCGATCTTTTTTATCCTTTCCAAATGCTGGGTTATGTAAATTGACCTCCTTCATTGCTAAAAGATTTTGACCACTACGTTTTCTAACCTAAAATAAGGAAGATCAAAACAAAAAGAAAGAATGGGGTAGGGGTAAAAAAGGGAAGAAAGATAGATTAATAAGGTCACACGATTAAACCAAGTCATCTAAATAAGTCACAGAACTTTTAAAATTCTACCTGTATTTACATGAAGCTCAGCTCAAAAAATTGGTATCTCCTGGGTCAGTTTGCACTATTCAATAGGATTTTCTGGGTAAATATAGAAACGCTAGTGTGAATTTAGAGAACATGTCATGCACTAGGATGAGCCATTTTGACTATTTTTTTGTGAGAGTTTAATGACGGCTTTTGTCTTCAAAGGTCAGTGACCAATTTCTAGAGCTGAGAGCTAAAATAAGACAACATCAGTGCAGCTATCTGAGGAATGAAAACAATTGTTCTAACTTTTATACGTATTTTTCACTAATGAGAGCTCCAATTCAATTGCATGTGGGTGTGCAAGTGGGACATCTGGCCTGCTCGGAAATATAGAAATATTGTTCCCCAGGGACAAAGTCACCTTGTAAACACAGCCGAAAGCTCCACTTCCAAGATGATCCAAAATTGCATAGTTGCCTATATATTTCGAAGGAGCTTTATTTTGATTAACGCTTTCGATATTTTCAGCAATTTGCTTCAGTTCATCCTCCTAACCAAAAAATAAAAAGGAAATGGGTCGCTATGATAAATTCCATCCTGACCACATAGCAGCCTGCCAAAATAGTTAAATCTCAAGACTTACCACTAATAAATTCAACTTGGATACCAATTCTTCATAAGCACTGATATCACGAACATAATGTCCTATATCGATGAAGATCTCAAACAAGTCGGTGGGGAAAAGTCTACAGGGAAAAATACACACATGCACTTCAGGTAGGACTCGGAAACTGTTGGTCATTCCTTCCCTTTTTGCTCACAGATTAATTATATTAAACAAACTTAAGTTCCTTAGGTTATCAACAAAGTGGAGGGAAATAACACCAACTTACCTCACAAAAATAAACTATAGCTATAGTTCTTACGGGAAAGGAAAAACAGATGGAAAGTTCTAGAGATTTACTGTACAACATTGTGCTTATAGTTAACACTGTGCTGTACACTTAAATATTTGTTAAGAGGGTAGATATTGTGGTATGTTTTTTACCACAGCAAAAATGGTAGATGTGACATAGATTATACAAAGACCTTATTTGTAAGATATTTGGGGTACAGGTACTAAACATATTAGGAAGGAATGTTTATTGGGTATTTATTGAACACTGAGCAGTTTCATAAAAGCTATTTGATTCAGTCCTCATATTAATCCTCGGAGGTAAATGTTAACATAATTTTTTAAATGTATTGTAAAAATAAAAATGCAGGTTAATGAAAAAAAATTGGAGAGATTTTTGCATCATTTCCAAGGTACTGGCTTCAAGGACTTAAAATCTTTAAGTTCACTAAAATGGATGATTTAGGGCCTTGAAATGAAAAGTTACAATGAATAACTAATTTTACTTCCTTCTCTTCCCCTAAATTCAAGTGTCATATGGAAATAAAGCAGCAACATAAAATGCTCCACGCTTCTGAACAAAAGATGCTATATTAACGTAAGGTTTAATTTCTCTTGGGCCTTATCAATAAAACTCTAGTAAGAACTTGGGCCTATGATTTTGGCCAACCTGCCCAACCAAATGGTATGCAGACCACACATGTAGGTCACTACCGTCTCCTTCCCAAGGTGGTGATTTTTCTGTCCTGCCCACCAGCACAGCCTCCTGACCCAGAACACTCAGTTTCCTCCCTTTTAAATAAGCTCCCACCCTACGGCGGATATCCAGACAAATACTTTTTTTCTACTGAGTAAGAGGAAATTACTAGATCAATTTTGGAATTTCCGAATGGGCAAAAACAAGCACATGTTTTTTTGTCATCCATTTAAAATGCTCATGTCATTGAAAAAAGAGACAAAAACTAAAAGCCAGAGGAGTCACATGCAATTAAGAAGAGTTGTATTGATATAGTGATTCAGGCTCTTTCATCATCGTTTTGTTAAGTGTCAAGACACCATTAGGGCAGCTCAGTTTTATCTGTAGATTCTAAGAAATCTGAAGACACGTGTTTTGTATGCTGATTCGTTCTTCTCTTACTGTTTGCATCTAACTCAGGTATGTATGATCGAATGATCACTGGTCACTTAAATCTCTCTAAGCTCCTACCTTTTAAAGAGTGGTCTGTTTCTTTCCATACTGAAGAGGAACCTCAAGGCTCTGAAGGCATAACACTGGAAAATAAAAGGATATGCGATTCGCAAATGGTAGCTCGACAAATTAAAAGGATTGACTTATCACGAAGTAAACATGAAAGTCGCTTTATTGTGAGTGTGGCTGGCCTACGTGGGAGCCAAAGCTTATAACTGAAAACAAAAACATCAATAACCAGGGTAGTGCTCATGTGTAAAAAGTGTTTATGTTGTAGAAATGCTAAGGATCTTGGCCTTGTTTCACTCAGTACTTGTCATTAATTCCTTTCTAGAAAGTACAAAATGATCACAGAGACAAGAAATAAAATTCGTACAGTGAGAAAACTAAACGTCCAAAGATTTCCAGGAGCTCGAGGTTTATTTTGTTTCTAGCCTGCTACGTATGCCTCAATATTTAGATGGTTTCTTTGAGAAAATAAACACTAGAAATGATGACATATAAAAATAGCCACAGGCACACTGGACTCGAACTTGACAAATTGGTCTCTTGAGTAAAGAGTCTTAAGCATTCCCCAAATAGAACATCTACAGCAACTCCTGAGAACGCTCACAAAGGGGCCTGTGAGACTTTAACGAAGAAAAATAAACATCTGACATTTTGCAGTGCCTGGAAAAAAAAGAGAGCTCCCAGCCTCCAGTGGTACCTGTCCAATAGGCGACCACTGCGTATTGGGGGTGATCGGAGTCTGCTAAATTCGAATCTGGAATCATTTTGTAAAATAAGTGATCTGAATGTAGAAGGGTCACAAACAAAATTGCCCAGAGAGGCCAGGCAGATAACAAAATGACTGGCCAGAGAGTCTTGGAGACCGTGAGAAAGTGGAGAACATGCATGCTCCTCGAAAGCCATTTCAATAGGACTTTTTAAAAACCCTCTACTGGCTGAACAACAGGCATCTGCAGGGTGGATTTGACTTTTTCTGTGTTCCAGCACTGTCACATGTCTGTGGTGCACTAAAGAAATTAAGTCCCCCACCTGCATGTTCTCATTTGTAGTTCTCCAAAACCTCTGCCTGACCAGCCCACAGACACCACCAAGAATCCTCTGCTCGAGTTTGATCACATTCTGGGTCACAGCTCTTTTTTTCTTCAAGGAAGATTAGCCCTGAGCTAACATCTGCTGCCAATCCTCCTCTTTTTGCTGAGGAAGACTGGCCCTGAGCTAACATCCATGCCCATCTTCCTCTACTTCATATGTGGGACGCCTACCACCGCATGGCTTGCTGAGCGGTGCCACGTCCGCACCCGGGATCCGAACTGGCAAACCCCGGGCCGCCGAAGAGGAATGTGTGAACCTAACTGCTGTGCCACAAGGCTGGCCCCTGGGTGACAGCTCTTAAATCAAATTGGAGGTAAAAGTTGTTTCTTACTTCCTTTCCTAAAGATTTGGAAAAAAGATGAGCTACAACTACTGCAAAGGCTCACTTTCAATCTAATTTTATCATTCCAATGCTTTTGGGGACGCTCACCTTTGATGCCCACTCCTCAGAAAAACATAGGACCCTGCACAGTGTGCCCCCTCCTTACCTTCAAGGCCTCATCTCCTGAGGCACTGCCTCCCGCAACCCACACACCCCAGCGCCACGGAGCAGCCTAAGCACGCTCTAAGCTGTCAGCACCCACACTTCGCACATATTGTTCCCTTTGTGTAAAATGACCTTCCACCCTGTAGCAGATGCCATTGGTACCCCACTCATTTCTCTTTATCTACTTGGCAAGTCGCTTCTCATCCATTTTACATGCTTTCCTTTGTAAAGGTGAAATGTTAGTGACGGTGGTCCACGTTTAAAGATGGCATATGATTTTCCTCTTTTATTATTTTCTGATACACAATACAGGTTTAAAAAAAATAGGCCTTACTGAGAAGCAAAGAAATATGTGAGTAAAATCACCTAACCCCCACCCCCCACAGAGAAATCACTGTTAGGCCCTTCACGTTGCTTTAACAGCATGTGTTTCCACATCAACCTCCCCCACCAGATAGTTTGCCCTCAGTCAATACAGGGACCACTGCTAAAAATTCTAAAACTCATAGATTATCTTATCAAAGTTTCCCCAGATTTCATTATCTTGCTATTGAAGAACAATGGACACGTTTATTACCTGTAATAGATTAGTTTTCGCTGCATTCTTTTGTTTGTTGGGTAAAATGAGTTTTGCTATTGTATATACACCATTTTCCTGGAAGAATAAAGGGACCATGTTATCAGTGAGCAGGGACAGTGCCATAGAGACACACAAGCACAAAGACACAACTAAGCAATCTCAAAAATAGTCAAGAAGAACGTTACTATAATTTTGGAACTTGAAGTATTACAGGACAGTACTAAAAATGTCAGTGTACTACTCTTAAACGCCACAGACTATAATCACAATCTTAAAATTTCAGCTGTCTTTAAAGACTATAAATAATAAAGTATATCAATTTACACTGATTTAATAGTTTAAAAACAAAGAGTAGAGGATAAAAAGGGACAGGATAAAGGGATCCAAAGATCTTTACACTTTGCATTTTAAATATCTAATTATGAAATATAACTTCTCCCTTTATAGTTTTGTTAATAAAAAAATACAGAAAGATAAATTATTGCAGAAAAGAAAATAGAAAAAATTAAAGAAACAAGAATAGATTTAAAAAATAAAAGTTATTCATGAAAGCACAGTTAACGTCTTTCTAGACATTATAATACAAATATATACACGAGGAATGAACCAAAAGTATTAACTTATTGCTACTTTTCTATTATCTATTAAATGTATGAGTTACAGAACTCTACTATATGTGGGCATGTATATCATAACTGTGAAGCACTTTACCTGTCTTCCCATATTTGTAGCTGTTCTGTGAATTAGTCTATAATTTCCCTATTTTATACCCGACAAAGCCAAACCTAGAGAGGTTAAGTCATTGTTCCAGCCCAAACCAGCAAGTAATGACAACGGGAAGTGAGCCTCAATGTGGCCTAGTCCATATGCCCTGCTCTACCAACTACCCCCTGGTTTGCTGAGCTTCCCCCAGGGATCCTACTCATTGGTGACCTGATCCCTTACTAACTTTTCTGTGTTTTGAAGTTGAAGTTGGATATACTGTATTGACCAAAAAAACCAGTTTCCTCTGTAAAACTCATTAAGCAGGGAGTAACTTTTATAATAGAAAACCATACAAATGTTGCATACGTATGTGTTTCTGTATACACTTGTGTACTTTTGAATTTCAGCACCCACTTGATCTACTCCTAGTTAAAGTGACTGCTATCCTTAACTCATGGTATCCTATATGCCCCAAATTAAAGCAGTTCAGAATAGCTTTAACAAAAAAGATAAATACAATGAAAAAGAGTGCACATAATGTAGGGAAGAAGCATCACCAATTAACTACATGGCAGTTCTTTTTAAGCCCAGTGAGTTAAAAGAGGAAGGCAAAAATATCAAATGGAATTCTATAAGCTAAATAAGACATATTAAAATGTTTGAAAATCATGTGACAGGATCTGAAAAGCTACATTCTGGAATATAGAGTTCGACCTGAGGCAAGGTCGGTCGATCGTGATGTGGTTACAGAGCCCCAACCTGGAGAGCAGCGTTCTCACCTGAACCACCTGGTGGGCGTTGGTATCGTTCAGCACCAGCTCCGTGAGGGCAGCACAACAGGCTGGAACAAAAACCACCAAACGGTCAGGTCGGTCATCACCATGACTGCACTATTACACTCTCACATCAACACTCTAACTCACAGGCAATTTTGTTAGCAGAGTCACTCCTCAAAAAACACTAATTTTCCTTCTGGCATGGCTCTGGGAGAAGGAACTGACTTTGAATGGCTTCTAACTCTCCTCTTCATGTAA
Source organism: Equus przewalskii (assembly GCF_037783145.1). NCBI lineage: Eukaryota > Metazoa > Chordata > Mammalia > Perissodactyla > Equidae > Equus > Equus przewalskii. Next base: position 57,804,965 of record NC_091845.1, on the reverse strand, counting down.
TTCACATGTACACCCCACAGCAGACTTTATTGAGCACTTACTGTGTACCAAGAGGCAGGGACTGCATCTATCTGGTTCGTTGTGATCCCCAGTGCCCAATGTGTACCTGCCATTGAGCAGGTGCTCAAAAAATACATCTACAATGGCTGAATGAATGAGTGAGTACTTTAAGTATATGATCCAAATTAGCTCTTATAATCAAAGTGTGTACTATGATTGCCAGTTTTACCAATGAGAAAACTGAGGTTCAGAGAGGTTAACAGAGTAGGCATGGAACTCATAAGTGGAAGGGGCCCGGAGTCCCACCCCGGGCTGCCAGATGTTAAATCCCACGTCCTGAGCACTGCCCTCCCTGCCACTTTACAGCCCCGGGCAGCCTCTGCTGGCATTCTGTACTGAGCTGCCTCACGTTCAGGCAGAGGTAGGCCGGATCCTCAAGCATGGAGCACCTATAGAGGGTAATACCATTGTACTGAGCCCTTGCCCCTGGCCCTGCACTGTGCTGTGAACATAACATATATCCTCATATAGTCCCCACCATAACGCTTTCACCTGATACCATGATTACCGCAACCATTTCACATGAGCAAACTGAGGCTTGGAGAGGTTAGGGCACTTGTCCAAGGCCACATGGCCATCAAAGTGGGTGAAGTCAAATCTCAGACCCTACTCCTAACCCTTTATATTTTGAATATTTTTAATTTTTCCTTTTTATTGAGATATAAAATGAGCTGTATAAAGTAGACATACCTTAAGTGTACAGCTTGATGAGATATTACACATCTATATACCTTGTAACCACTGCTACTCTGATGACTATATAGGACATTTCCAGCCCCCAAAGGCTCCCCTGTGCCCTTCCCAGGCAGTAACCTCCCTAGCATCCCACACATAGGTAACTGCCCTTCTGACTTCTATCACCATCCCTCTCATCCACTCTGAGAGAGGCCTAGAAATACCCGGAGCTCTGATTTTAGCTGGATTAGACTTCCTGGGGAGGCTTTAAACAGGAAATCCCCAGTAGGAGTCCTTATATTACTTTCAGAGTAAGCGGAAATGGCAATTCGAGGAGGAAATCCTATTTCCCTGACCTCATACATCTGTGAAGAAATATCTTCTTCATTCTCAAGGAGGAAAGAGCAGGGAGCAAAGAAAGTATGCTCTTCTCCTATCTCCCTCTTCCTCCCGCTGCCATGTCTGGTCTTCCCCTCTTAGGACCTGCCCTCCTGGCAGCCTACCTGGTGTCTCTCTGCTCCCTTCCTGCAGGCTGCTGCAGGGCACCCAGCTTGGTCAGCAGCACCACAGCCTCACTTCCTCCAAAGGCTACAGGCTACACAAGTGTTCAAGGTTGTGCCAAACTGCCAAGAAGTATGTGCCTACAGCCCTGCTCCTACTTTTGTGTGAAAATCCTACAGAGGGCAGCATCTCTTTCTCTTCAGGAGCTCATGAAGCATGAGGAAGGCACTGGCTTGCTTCGTGTGGGATGGGTATGTGCATTGTGGAATCTCCCATGAGGAGGATGCCCCAAGATCTAGAAAATGATGGGAAGTGTGATTCTGGCCACAGATCAAGCTGCATTCTCTAATCCGGCTTTACCAGTAATAAAGCTAATATTCCACCCTCTTTGTGCCTGACTTCTGTGTTGACTTCTTGATACATGAAGAGAAGGGAAAAGAAAGTTTGTGGTATCACTAACCTGCAAGTCTAACACTGGTACCAAGAGGTTCCGGGCATCCTCTTGGATTTAACTTCACATTCTTTAAACTTATAAATCATGCCTAATTAATATTATCACACTAATTTTATAACCGAGAATAATAAAACAATATAAAGTTAAACAGTATCAAATAGTAAAACATAGAAATATGGTATAAATACCTGCTTGAAGAGAGAAAGTATTTTCCTGTATTTCCCGAGGGCTTAAATCTTCTGACAAATGAAGCTGCTGGATTCGGCCTGCTGCATTTGCACTAGACAGGCTTCCGATGGAAGAACGATCAGAAACAAAATTTCTGTCCCTGAAAAAGAGAAGTTAATGCACAGACCAGTTTATCAATTTTCGTTTATGGTCAACGCTTTCTGGATCCTTTTTAAGAAATCTTTGCTTCCCCAGGTCATGAAGTTTTCTCCTGTGCTATCTATATTGTTTCTTTTTCCAGTCTTCCTAGAATTGATTTTTGTATATGGTGTGAGGAAGGAGTCTTTGCTTGTTTGCTTGCTTGCTTGCTTGCTTTCTCTCTCTCTTTCTTTTTTTTTTAATATGGTTACTGAGCTGACTCAGCACTGTGTATTGAAAACACTGTCCTTTCCCTCCTGCTCCACACGGCCACCTTTGTTTTTGAGCTCCATTCTGCTGCAATCAATTCACCTAAATACTTCTCAGTCTTCATCATTATGAGTTCTCTTTTTCTGTGAAATACCAATCTTTCTTTCTTTTAGGAAAGTTCTTTTCTATCTTTGATTTTTTTTTAATTCCTTTTGTTTTATTCTCAGGGATATCAATTATCCACATGTTGAAAACCCACCTTCTACAGGCCATATCTTTCATTTTCTAATTGTTCTCATTAATTTTCTTTTTTCTTTACAGTACATGTAATTTTTTCAAGCTTGCCCTTCCTTTTACTAGTTTCAGTTTCTTTCTAGTACCCTGTTAAACTTACCAGTTCTGCAGATGTTATTCAGTCCTCGTCTTCTTTCTTGGCTCTTCAATCTCTCTCCTCCTCTTTCTATTGTCCTATCATCTCATCTTTAACCTCATTTCATAAATTTCATGTTCTGTTAATGTCTTTGATAAAATAAAGCATATGTTTTTCTATTTTCTTAGTGCAGTGTCTTCCACCATAGATTCTTGATGTGTCTTTTATCTGCTTTGTCCCCTTTTGTTTTATGTGATTATCCTATTTTTTTCATTTATTTATTTTTTTATGGCAGCAGCTTTATCCGGATTTCTGTGTGCCCAAATATAACATGGATAGAGTCTCCTTGGTTTCCCTCCAACGTCATCTGGGCCCACTAGCCCTTCCTTCAATGAGCCTGGGGAAGGTAATGCAGCTGGGTCTAGGGATAGTCACAATTGGTGATCTTATCAAAATAATCGTTAAAACTTGAATTTTAGGGATCATACTTCACCTGATCAAGAGTATGTAGCCCTTTAGGGAACCACCTTTGAGTTTGGGATTGCAGGTGAATGGGCATGAAGAGGTTTCCTGGAAACTGCCCTGACAACAGTGCCTGTTCATACTCAAGCCAGCAGACAACCCGGCAACCTCCAGCCCTAGCATCAGCTCCAGGCAGCCCAGGGGCAGGCACAAGCTGGGAAAGGATATTGTTTACCCAGCTGGGCAATAAATTCTCCCAGAGCACTGAGACATGTTGAACATAGAATAAATGTTGACATATACCATCTTCCCAGGGAAGAATTTTCTAACATTGCACCATAGAAACAGACTGAGAAAGTAATTCTTTAGGTATGAAAGAACTCTTTCCTATCAAGGATGGTTATGGCTTGAGGAAAAAAGGAAAACTGGTGCCTTGTACTAAACTCAATTCTACAGAGTAAAAAGGCAGGTTTTGCTTCAATATTGCTTAACTATTATAGAATTTAATTTTATCATCAAAAAAAAATAGCTGCTCTTCAAAAGGACAATCCACAGCTGTTGTAATAGGTATGATTAACCAATAACAATAACCACCACTACCACCGCCATCATCACCATCGTTACCCTACGAACGCAAGCAAAAAAAGAGGCTTGGCAATTGCAATTATTTTGACCAAGAGGCTAGCTTATTAAACCACAGTACTAATGAAAGATTTATAATTTATACTTTAAAGTATTTGAGATTTTTATGTGATATTCATAAAAGCAAGTATATTATCAACAGTCTATATACTTTCTCCCTTTGTCTTGGTAATGACAGGAATCATTAACAAAGCTACTGTTCATATCTCTACAGTCTGTTCTTACACTTTGGCATGTCTCTCAGAGAAAATAAAGTTGATAACACATAGATCCACAATATCCCTGGAGGCATAACAAGCACAAAGTGTGATTAATATTTATGTGATAATATGTAGTCATATTCAAACTAAGTCACTCTGCTTTTACTGGAATGAGCCTTATTGATGTATTACCAATCATAAATATGATCTCTTTCAGGCAAACATATTCCTTTTCAACTTTGATTCAGCACCTATAGGGTTGAATTATGCTTCAAAATGATATTAGGTAATAGAACCCTCCCACTGATGGTACAAAAAGATGTTGTTATTCAATACTTCAATATATCATACATAAAACACAGTAGTTATTGTAACACACTTTCATAGAATTTCAATTTGGAACTATTTCAACAAAACATTCCTTCTCCATAATCATGGCTTTGAATGCTATTGGAATTTTACTTCTGAAAGAGAGATAATAAGGTTTTAACCCCCCTTGGAGCACTGTAGTGAAGATTAGAGAGAAAAGAACAACTGCACCAGGGTTAGTAACATGGCACTCATTTGATTAATATTATTTTCTCTAATTTTAACTATGGATTATATACCTGTACCTTTAATGTAGGCTTTCCTTTCTCTTTATAGATGAATGACATATATGCACACATAAACATTTCAGTAAAATAGTACTAATTTTTGTTCTTGTTGGGATTACAATCTGCATATACAGATTGAAGATAAAGGTGGCAAGACAAACGTTTTCTTTGAGTTATTGGATTTCCATTCAACCTACATTTGCTGACCGATGACCCAGCACTGTACTGGAGGCTGGTGATGCAAAGATAAATACATCAGGGCTCTCAAGGAGCTTAAAAGACAAATGCGCCAACATTGATTTAGAGCATGTTTGCGACAAGTATAAATTACCCTGCAAAACGTGAATGACCAAAGAGCAGGAGGGAGGGAGCTGACCATGTGCCCAAGCCACCATCATACAGCAGAGTCCCCAGCCTTCAGAGATTAGGGCAACGTAGGTCAAAGCCCACTCTGACTCACCCTCGTAAAATATGAAGAATCTGCTTGATGCCTCCCCAAATGCGAATTTCCACACTGGTCTCGGGGTCCTCACAAACCTGAACCAGAATCCAGACAACACTCCAGAGCAGCTTCAGGTGGTCGGAGTGAAGCAGACTGAGGAGGACGGGGATCCCCTCATAGAGCTTCACCTGCTCTTTCACCTGGGGCTCGGCACAAAGTAAGCGCAGTAACTCTGCAGTGAGTCTGAAAAGAGATGGGGAGAGTTAGGATGAGAATCACAGCATCGTGGGTTACGGACTTCACATTTAGACTAGAGCTTTCACCACTGCACGGACTATAATTCTAATACTTTCTAGGTCACAGGTCACCGTACATTTTCTAGGAAGGAGTAGACCACAGTCAAATGTTTTCGGCTTTACTGGCCACACAGTCTCTGTCATAACTACCCAAGCACGCCGACATAGTGCAAATCAGCCATAGACGACACATGAAAGCGAATGGGCATGGCTGTGTTCCAATAAATCTTTATTTACAAAAACAGGCAGCAGGCCAAATTTGGCCTGCAGGTCATAGTCTGCTGAACACTGTTCTAAGCATATCCTCATTGTACCTACACTAGTCGGGCTAAAAACCTACTAACCAGCAAGTAGGTATGGAATACATACAATGGGACATGTATTGTGCTCAAGACAAAAGAAATATAAAAGTCTTATTCGAGCCTTCAGAAACTTACTATGTGGTTGCAATATCATGACATTCATACAAAATGGCAAAAACACTATCATACAGATGAATTAAGTGCAAAGTGCTCAGTGACAATCTGGAGAGTAAAATAAAAATAACGATGGCATAAGACATAGGTTCAGCTGAGTTCTGAAACATGATAATAAATGTTTCAAAGAACCATCCTTAGTCATCCAGTCTCACACTCAAAACACTCTGCCTGGATGGTGTCTTCCATTCCCACGGCTTCCAACACTCCCTCTACTGTGGCATAGCGAGCTTCGCTCAGTCATCACTCCCAATATCCAGAAGTTCTAGCCACATGGCTGTTGCACAGATACTCACCCCACTGTGTCTAAACTCACAGTCATTATCCTACTTCCTAAATCTGTTCTTCCTCTTATATCCCTGATCTTGACTCATGACACCACAATCTTTTCAATTTTCCAAGCCAGAAGACTGGGAATTAGCCAAAACACATCCTTAGCCACCGTCAGTCAAGAGCCTTCAGTGCCCCTTATTTCCTGGGCAACTGCTGGGGTTAATTCTCTTGTATATCATGCAGCTAGCTAATCCTACTGCTCCTCCTATTCTTACGATCTTTGATTATGTTCAAGATCTAAGTTCCTCTTTCATCCACCTCTCCACTAGCCTCATTCCCATACTGCTTCATAATTCCTTTCTCCTAAGCCAGTTTTCCATGGCTCCTCTCCCTCCCAAATTTTTACGCTCTGACATTCAGAATATCTGTTCTTTCATAAACACTATACTTCACCTTCTCAAACTTTCTACACCAAACATTGCCTCCTTGTTCTAAGTGGATCTCATTGTGTGGCTATCTTTCCTACCTCAAACATCACAAACACTGCTACCAGAATAATCTTCCCCAAAATAAGATCTCATCAAGCTTCAAATCTTTCTGTGAGTCCCCATAATGTTTATGATAACAACCACACTCTTTATTTAGCACAAAGACTCCATCATGACCTGCCTAAAGGTGTCTCGTTACTTCATCTATAAAATATGGAAATTGATAGGGTTACTGTACAGATCAAATGAGTTAACACACAAAAGTGCTTAGAGCTGGGCCTGGCATATAGAAAGCCTGGAGAAAATTAGCTATATTTTAAACTTATCATTAACTGTCTATTCTAGTTTTCTGGCACTTTCCCTCCTGTATTCTTTGTTCCAGCTGTGCCCAACCATGTGCTTTCCTCTAACACACACCATTTCACGCCTCCCTGTGGGAACATACTTTATTCTCATTTGCTCTCTCCCTCTGCCTAGATAACTCTTCCTTCCTTCAGGAAACCTGGCATGACCCCTTGCTCTGATTGAGAGGTTCTGCTCTATGCTCCCAGAGTACTCTGTGCATCCATCAACCTCACCACTTGCAGAGCTATGATGAAACCGTGGGTTTGCATGTCTGTCCTCTCCCCTACCCTATACACCCATATCTTATTCATCTTCGGTTTTCCAACACCTATGCAGAGACTGTTTGTTGGGTGAATGAGTTCAGATAACCAAGTCTATCATACAGTTCACAAAAGAGAGTTAAATTGGCTTTGAAGAAGAATCCAAGGAGATTTATTATGAGTTAAGTGTCAGGGTTTCACTGCATTTCATTATATTACAGAAATATATATTTCTGTTACATATTTTTGCCTCTTTAGAAAATTGTAACTTACTCAACTAAATATCAAATGATGTACGTTGCAACTCTATGTAACAACTTAGGGCTGGCCCCGTCGCCAAGTGGTTACGTTGCGTGCTCTGCTTTGGCAGCCCAGAGTTTGACTGATTCGTATTCTGGGCGCGGACCTAGAACTACTCATCAAGCCGTGGTGAGGCAGCATACCACATAGCAGAACTAGAAGGACCTACAACTAGAATATACAACTATGTACTGGGGGGCTTTGGGGAGAAGAAGAAAAAAAAGCGATTGGCAACAGATATTAGCTAAGGGCCAATCTCAAAAAAAAAAAAGAAGCAGGGGGCCGGCTCCGTGGCCGAGTGGTTAAGTTCATGCGCTCCACTGCGGCGGCCCACGGTTCGGATCCTGGGCGTGGACATGGCACCGCTCGTCAGGCTACGTTGAGGCGGCGTCCCACATCCCACAACTAGAAGGACATGCAACTAAGATATACAACTGCGTACAGTGGGGGTTTGGGGAGATAAAGCAGAAAGAAAAAAAAAAAGATTGGCAACAGTTGTTAGCCCAGGTGCCAAAAAAAAAAAAAAAAAAAAAAAAAGAAGCCAAAAATAGATCTTTAAATAAAACAAAAACAAACAAAAAAACCTGATAACTATATGGATACAGTAATTCTTTACAGCAATATGCAATTCAAGTAAAAATGAATTCATTTTACTCTAGAATCTATTCTGAGTTATAATAACAGGGGATCATGAAACAAGTCAGCAGGTATCCTAACTTATTTTACTTGCCTTAAGCAAAATAAACTTAAGAAATCTAATCATTTATTCAACATACAATCTGAAATTACTAAAAATAGAGCCACTTCAGAGTTTCTTTCCCTAAAGAGATAAGATGTAAAAAAATGAAATAAACAAAAATATTAAAGACTTGATAAGATTTATGTATTTTGATTCTATGCCCAGATCTAGAAGTAATGCAGGACCAAAGTTTCATATAAGTTTTATATAAACTTAAATAGAAAATAAATGCCAAGCTGACTCATGATATTCAGTAACAATATAAATAACTTGATGTGATAAAAATAGTAATAATCATTTTCAGCAAATATAAGGCATTGTCTTTTTCTCCTGTTAGCAATCCTACCTTTTGGAAAGCAAGTCATATTCATGTAAAATCATCAGCAGATTTTCTACAATGTTGAGTTCACTTATCTTCTCCCTACATTCTGGACTACAAATTTAAAACTATTAGTAATTTCTAAAAGCATATTTTTCCATATCCACTTATTTAATATCCTAGCTCTCATATTATCTCAGGAGGAGAAACAATACGCAATACAGCCCTATAGGGAAGAGCCACATCAAATTCCAACATTCAATAAGTATTATGTGTCGTAAGTTTAAATTTTTTATTTCCCTTTGGAGAAAGGGAATCATATGTTGTTCACAAAAAAGCAATGATCAGCATTATTCACGACAGCCAAGATATGGAAACAACTTGTATGTCCTTTGACAGATGAAATGGATAAGGAAAATGTGATATATATATCTATACAGTGGTATAGATATATATACGTACAATTGAATATTACTCAGCCATTACAAAAAAGAAGCAAATCCTAAGATTTGTAACAGCATGGATGGAGCTGTTGTTACAAATTATTGGGACATGAAATAACCCAACAGAGAAAGGCAAATACTGTATAGTATCACTTATATATGGAATCTTAAATAAATAAATAAACAAACCAGTTACATAGAACAGTGAACAGAATGGTTCGTGTTTGCTAGGGATTGGAAATGGAAGGAAATGGAGTGATGAAGGTTGAAGGACACAAACTTTGAAGTATAAGAAGAATGAGTTCTGAGGATCTAATGAGCAGCATGGCGACTACAGTTAATAACATGGTATTGTATACTTGAAAGTTGCTGACAGCAGATCTTAAGCGTTCTCACCACAAAAAAATAAGAGTTAACTATGCGAGGTGATGGATCTATTAATTATCTTGACCTTGTAATCATTCCACAGTGTATATGTATATCGAATCATCATGTTGTACCCTTTAAATACATACAATTATATTTGTCAATTATTCCTCAATAAAGTTGGAAAGAAACCAAAAAACAAAAAAGCAGTGATCCACTTATTGGCATAAAAATATATTTAAAGATTTTTGTTTAAAATAATCATGACATCTATGGGGGACAGGTTCTCTAGGATTTTTTTAAAGGGCAAAAATGTTTTAAAATGTTAAATACAGAAGAGAGAATGAAGAAAGAAAGTCAAGGAGACTCAATTGCCAAAGAAATATCGTATAATTTTGAAAGTAGAAGTAACTGAGGGTTGGATGAAAAGACTAGATAAGTATTTCTAGTCAGGAAAAAAACATGGAAATTTTAAACTGTTATTTGCCTTTCCAACTTAAATTTTAAAATGATGCTTTTCTGTGCAGGATTCCCTTCAATATTAATGATATTTCATGCTTATTTTTCACAAATTTTAACTAAGTAGGTGACAAAGAAACTGGAGAAACATCTATTTTGGGTCTCTCCCACCTAAACTGCTACAGCAGCAGAACTGGAAAGTATATTATATTAAAATACTTACCTTTCAGCTAAACTAGCCAAAGCCAGGAGGGCGCCCAATAGAACATTAGTATCCCGGGCACTGAGTAAATTTACTAATGTCTGAAAAATGAAGTAAAATAAAGTTTAATTATGTAAGTACTCCAAGCTTCTTGAGTAGTATAATGTTTCCTTCTAAAGATCACAGAGGCTTAACCTCAAAAGGAGATGTATTAAATGTTCACAATACCCAGTTCTTTACAGGGGGCAGGTGTCCATCCTCTCCTTACTTTGGAACCCTTGAGACCAGCTCCTTGTAGCCACTCCGTGGCCAGGAGAGGGAGCAAAAGGGACCAAGGAAGATGCCAGCCTGTTCTCACACTTCCCTCCATTTTCATGTGCCCCTATGGTCTGCTCTGTCTCTTCTGAACCCTTCCCAAGTAGAAGTGGGGAGACTAGCTACATAAATTTTAATACTGGTAACGACCAGTCATTGAGAACTCATTCTGGGTCAGGCATTGTGGTAGGCACTTTCCAAATTATGGAACTATTTTTCAACAAAATATTGAAGACTGCCACTTTTTTTCCAAACTAAGCAAGACATGTCCACACTACCAAGCACTCCATTTGCCTCTCGTATTTCTAATTAATGTTGAAAGAGCATGAATCAATGCTTCCAGGCATCATCCTAAATAACACGACGTAGCTGGAAGTCTGCTGTATCTTATCAGTTGCCTTCTCTAAATTCCCATTAATGCAAACTCATTTGCCTTCTATGTTTTTAGAACTCAGAGTTCCCCAAAAGTACACCCCCAAACATATTCTGGGCCACAGCTGCAAGCTGAGCAACAAGTGCTGGGGTGATTTTTGGGTTTCTATTATGTTGATTTTTCCTCTCTATGATTTCATGCATTTTTTTTACACAGCTATCATTATATTTGTTTGTCTGATCCCTCCCTCTTTTTCCTCTCTCATTTTTTCTTTTCTCTCTGTCTCCTAACATAATGTTTCCCAAACCTCAGTCACTGATTTAGCACTTTCACAGCTTTTGCCATGTCCACTTAACACTTTAATGCTACTCACAAATGTTCTTTAAATTCTGAGCAAGAATATCAGTGAAATATATAGCTTTTGAAATGAAAAATGTAGACTGTATATGACCTAGAATCATCGCCCACACAATGAGCAGCACGTGCTAACACATTTTAGGGAACTTTGCTCTACTATATGCTGAAAAGTAGCTTTCTGGGATATAAGAACTCAACAGATTCTTGAAAATTGGCTCTAGGCAGCTACCATTTAAATAGTTTGGCTGTAAGTGGAAATTTAGTCTGTCTTATTTTAACCTGCACTCATCCATTTTTGAAATGTATATCTGACCTATATGCTTATAATATGTTATCATATTATTATGAGGTTAAACCATATGAAATTGGCCTACAGACCATGGCAATCTCATATGGTTCAAACTAGTATAACCTCATGTGCCATATGGAATGTATTCATACATATACACACAGATGTATTTGTTTATTTGTAAACGTACACCTAGGGTCAGTTTATGTATCACCAAGGTTTTCAGGCAACATTTAAATTAAGCAATAAACTTAGTTGTTATTAATTGGCACAGGAAAAAGAGAAAAGAGTTTCAGAAAACCTCTATTTGCTGTTTCTATATTTTCTCTTTAGGATGATAAAGAATATAAAAGGGTTGGCAGAGATTTCAACTTTCGGCTAAGTTGGCAGCTTTGTGAGTTATAATTAATGCGGCTTGACCACAGGGCTCTGAACCCCAGCCTGTGAACACTGCCATATGGGGCTGAAGCGCTGACTCCTTCTGGGACCACTTACCTTGTGGGCTCCGCTAGTGGTGACCCAGTCTCTTTGGTCTTTGACAGCAGCAAGTTTTTGAAAAATATCTATAAAGGAAGGAAATAACTCAAAGAGGCATTCAGAGTTTAAAGTGGGCAGCACTCATAGACCCTCAGGTCTGAAGTATTGATGGGCAAGCAGAGAAAAGACAAATGGGAAAACAGATGACACAGAAGGAACGGTGGAGAGAGGAGGGACAGGACTATTGTTTTTACTCCAAGAATTACCTCTCACGTTCAACTAGTAGTTATTATATATCACTATTATAATAATGAATATGGAAATACCAAAATAGGCAAACCTCTCCTTCCACTTAAAGTTGACTGGGTTCCTTAACATCATTACTAGTTCAATGTGAAAACTATTCTTCAAAGATCTTCCCTATAAAGAATTCAAGTGACGGACCTAGCAAGCTTCCTCAGCTGAGGAGTCTCATTGACCTCAAAGAAACTTCCTGGTACCTGGGGCTCACCACAGACTCTTCTCTCCCTGTAACTGAGAATCAGTGTGCTGTCCTACAAACAAATGTGGGAAACCAGCCTATTCACACAAAGAAGACGGGCTAGCATCCCACAGCAGCAGGAGCTCTATGGCTCATCAAACACGGAGAGGGTGGAAGGTGGGGCTGGGCAGAGCCTCCAAAGAGAGAAGATTGAGTGATGACAGAATAGCTCACCCACACAGAGCAGTGTTTTCATACCATCGTCATCACATTAGGGTTTTTTGTTTTCTTTTTTATGTTCTGAATGTTCTAGATTTTCTGAGGTAGGCATTATTATTAACCCAACTTTAAGATGAAAACTGAATAGTCTACGACATTTTAATAGAAATCAAAGACGGCAAAAATGTTTTTATCAAAATGTGCTTTTATGGAAGGAAGTCTCTCCTGTACTACATAAAGTGAGCTTCTGCTCAATAAAAATCTTCTTAAACATGAAATTGAGCTTTTCAAGATAAGACATGTGATCTAAAAGTCTTCCCCCGGGTATATTTTGCCACTGGATATAAGGATTGGCACGGACTCTCAACACCCTGACTGGACGTGAGTACACTCAATAATCTTCAAAGAATTCCTTTTCCTGCTGCAAACACCACACTGCTTATTCTAGCAAGTCTGGAAAGTTGGCTGTGTCCCCACGACAACGCTTACACGTCATGTTGACCAGCTTGTCCACACTGTGCTGTTCTTCTCCATAGCCGAGGTACTCATTGGCCACGATCTCCATGTACTGCAGGAAGGACCAAACCAACAAGCAAGTCAGAAGGGAGGACAGACACCGAGAGCACACAAGGTTGTGCACTTCTGCAAGTGAACTGCAGGTGGCAGAGAAGATTCACCAAATGATATCAGCGCTGCTGGGCCTGTTTCACTCCAGGGACTAGACTTCTGGATTCTTTGCCTTCTCTGGCATGCCCTGAGGTTAAGGGAGGGATCATGCAAAGATTGTTTAAGTTCTCAAAAGTCCCCAAAGGACTTGTAACTGTTTGTGTTGTAATTTAGCCTCCAAATACAAGACAGACGTAAGATGCAGAATACATAGTACACAGAACTTCAGTAGAATTTTTATAACACTCTGCATATATTTTATTGCCCTTATGTTTTATAATATCCTAAATTATATCTAACTAGCATTCAAGCGGATAGCAACAATCAGAATAAAATAGGTATGGGGTAGTTTGACAGTCCTTCACTGTGGACAGTTGAGTATAAGAAATGAGCTCAGAGAAACACATAAATTTCTGATATTATCATGGAAATTACAGTGAATAATAGATTCTTTATAACATAATTTTATGAAAGACTATCCTTAAATGAGGTAAGCCTCCGTCCGATTAAAAAAATCCTTAAAAACTAGGCATGTTGTATCAATTACCCAAGAATACAAATACAATAAAATAAAATAGATTTAACGTTAAATTGCCTTTAAACTTAATCTTCCATTAATAATTGAGAATGAGTTTGCAGAACCACGGTTTATTATGAAATCATTCTTTCAGTACATGCTATAGGTTTTAGGAGAATGGGCTGTTTTAACTCGAGGCCATGCCCAGATATTTTGTTTTATCATGTTAATAAACCCAAACATTTAACTGGCTCCGCATATATATTCACCTGCTTACCTTCCCTTAGTAGTTAACAAAGCAGAAAAATAAATGAAGTCAAGATCATTCCTCACGTTGTTATTTATTTGGTAATATTTCAGTGAGCACAGTAATTCTTTGTGTGCGTGTGTGAAGAAGTTGTGAACATTTCCATAAGCAAGATTTCCTTTATCATTTGGTATGTGCAATGCTGAGGACATGCATCTGCCAGCCAACACCTATTTCTTTTCGTTACTAACTGAAGACATGAGACCTTTATAGAACTTTCTAATTTCAACAGGCTGGGTAAACTGAGCCCAATGAGCCAGAACAAAACGTCACGGGTCCTCCCCCCCCTCCCCGCTCTATGAATATCCTGCCTCACACTCACACTTATCAATCCTGCCCGCTCCTCCCCTTGGCAGGCAGCCTAAGGTAAGGAAGCCATCTTCTGTCACACACCTGTGTGATCTTTGACCAGAGCCATGGCACAAAGTGGAAAGGCAAGGCCAGCCACCGCAAAAGGAATCTCACCTGAGCTAGGTATTCAATCCCATCCAGGTTATGGAGTATTTCCTAATAAAACAAAAACAGCAGAACATACATGAAAGATGAGGGTGGGGGAGGGAGTGTATTTTACACACAATTTCTTTATTAAATCATGAGTTTACAATTATTTTTTGAAGGTCCACATTCTAACATAAACATGGAAAACTTTAATGTTTGTCATCCATGCTACATTAAAGATAAACTATCAATGAATATCGAAGTTGGGTTGAGATCAAGAGAATGTAAATAAGCTCAGAACTGTAGCCTTCCTCATTCTTCTTACTTCCTCCCACGTCACCATAAAACGATAGAGCTGGAAAGAGCTGTTATATTGTTCTTTTTAACTGCCTCATGTTGCAGATTAGGAAAACTAAGACCCAGAAAGGAAAACCATTTTGCCTAAGTGACAGAGCCTGGATAAAAATCCAGCATCACTAAATTCCCAGGACCTTCCTCGAGGCCTCTGCCTAGTGTGGTTCATGGACCAGCAGCATCAGCATCATCTGGAGTTGATTAGAAAAGCAGACTCTCCTACTGACTCCAGACCCACTGAATCACACTCTGAATTTCAACAAGATCCTATCTAGCTTGCATGAACAGCAAGGTCTGAGACGCATTGCTCCAGTAGACTAGACTACAGGGCTTCTCCTTAAAATGATCAGGCTAACGGTCTTATTAAACCCACACTCTAAACAAATGTAAGGTTAATCATTGTACAATGTCTCCTGGTACAGGTCCTTAAAACCAATTCCCAATAAGAAGGCATTTCATGAAACTGCCTTAAAAATGCCAATTAGGGAAGGGTAGGGGAGGCTGGAGTTGTGAAAGGGACTAGCTTGGAACTATATTAATAGTAAATGCTCTCAGGTTATCCACGCTGACATTTATCTTCAGGCAAATGCGTTTCAGATGGCCCTAACCTGTTTAATTAGAGCTGTACTGACGTCCCTCTCCTTACTTAATGTGCACACAAGGAAGTTATTTGAAATATAAACATTAGCCATCATTCCAATTCTGGGAAATGATGGCGGTGAGTACATGAGTGTGAGAGAGAACAATCTAGTTCCACCGTGAATCCAACTGAGTGGGCAGGCTGGGAACAAGGCTCAGGTTCTCAAGGCCCTCCTGGGTCAAGGTTTTCTTATTCTGTGTGAAGTGAATTTGGAAACACTAAACATAACCATGTTTAAATCAAGAAGGAAGGGACATTTATAACTCAATTAAAAATAGTTCTTTGGCTACCTACTAATTTGAATTCTCATCATTGCTATTGACTCCAGAAGAGCTATTATTAAAGAACATAGAATACTGTATACATTGTCACTAATTATGGTAGGATATTTTATACATACAAAAATAAAAATAACATTTTAAAACTACTTATATTTATTCAACAAATGTTTTTTTCATTCCTGTTGTGTAAAAACCCTGCGTGAGGCTCTGAAGAGGGCACAAATATGTAGAAGACAAAGGCTACTTCACTGAGTTTCAGGCAAGCATAAGGTAAATTCACAAATGCCTGGAATTTAAGACAGAATTTGGTAAGTGTTAAGAAAGTTATACACGAAGTGCTATGATGCCCCAGAGAAGGACACATAATAGCCTGCTGAGGGGACTAAGGAAAACTTCGTAAGAGTGGTAGCCACTGAATGGGCTTAGAAGGATGGGTAGATGTGCTGAGAAGACATGGGGGAATAGGGAAAAATAAAGGAGATTCCAAGAAAAGAGAACAGTAGGCTCAAAAGTGCAAAGAAGTTGCGCAGAAAGAACACCAAGGTGTTCTCTAATTCTGAAAAGTACTTCCATAACTCCATGAAGGGCATTACCTGGAATAATGTTGAAAAGTAGGGTAGGATCAAACTGTGGAAGGACTTAGACATAAGTCTGAATTTGGACTTTGTTGTGCAGAACATGAGACCTGATAAAAATGTGTGAACAAGGGATGGATCAGAATCAGCTGTAAAAACTTTCCTCTACTATTAGAATGAACTGGACAGGGAAAGAGGGTCAACTGGAAGCCCAGTTTGTTGGCAGTGGTAGTGGGAAAGAGAATGGGAGGCAGGGATAGTCTTTGAAGTGGTATGACCAATTGAACATGAAGAAACATTGGAAGAAATGGAAGTAGAAGACATCACCATATTTGACCTGGGTGAATGGGGGACAGTGACATGATTAACAGTCACAGGGAAGGAGAGAAGAATAGACCTAGGTTAGAGGAGAGGACTCAATTTTAGACATCTTGAGTGGCTGATGGTACATGCAGGTGAAAAAACTACAATAGGCCATGAAAAATGAGATGAGGGCAAAAGATTGACAATGGATGATGAAGTGCGCAGGCACCCCTATTTCTTTCAGAGAAGCCCATGGCTTTTCATGATCCACGGGGTCAAAGGCTTTACTATAGTCTATAACTCATAAACTAACCTTCTTCTGAAATTCTTTGGAGCACTCCAGTAGCCAACAAATAATTGCAATTCTTATGTGCCCTCTCTTTTCAAAATCCAGCTTGGACATCAGGTATTTATTGCTCCATGCAAGGTAAAAAGCCTTTGTCACAGCACCTTGAGCATCGCTTTACCTGCACAGGAGATTAGAGCAATGGTGCTATAGACACTGGACTTTTTGGCATCTCCTTTCATAGGGATTGGGATGGATACTGAGTGTTTCCAGTCTGTTGGCCATTGTTTTGTTTTCCATATTTGTTGGCATATTCTTGTTAAGATTTTGACAGATTCAGTCTCTGTGGCTTGAAATAATTCTATCAGTATTCCATCTACCCCTGGTGACTTATTTCTTTCCAGTACTTTCAGGGAAGCTTTCACTTCACTTCCTAGAGTTACGCGTTCTTCCTTAGGAATCTCATTCAAAAGTATCTGTCCTCCTTTTGTCTCTTCTGTGTAGATCTCCAGTGGACTGTTTCCATCTTCCCTTTATTCTCTCCTGCTCAGATAGTGTGCTTCCTTGGTCATTCGGTATTCCTAATCTAGGTTTAAATTTCCCTTTGATTTTTTGAATCTTCCAGAAGAGACCTCTCATTCTTCTTTTTTTATTGCTTTCTTCTTTCTCTTAGCATTGGCCATTATAGTAGTTCTCTTTATCTTTATGTGAGAGTTGCTGAAAAACTGCATTCAGGATTCTAACCCTGCTTTTGTCACCTTTTACTGTTGCTTCTCACATGTCCTTAACAATTTTTACTGTTTCTTCTGTCGTCCATCTCAATTTTTGTTTTTTCTTTTTACTTCCAGGCATTGTCTTTGCACATTCTTCCTAATATTTCTGGTTTCAGTCCATAGTTCTTCTGGTTTTCGGTCATTAAGTTAAATAACGCAAATCTGTTGTTTACGTGGTCTTCAAATTCATTGGGAATAATGTTTACATTATATTTTGGCACTGCAGTTCTTTTAGTGTTCTTCTTTAGCTTTACTCTGATATTTGATATTAACAGTTCATGGTCAGGACCACAATCTGCTCCTGGTCTTGTTTTGGCAGAGAGAATAAGCTTCTCCATCTCCTGCTTCCAATTACAGAGTCTACCTGATTTCTATATTGGCCATCTGGTGATGTCCATGTATACGTCGTCTGTTCGGTTGCTTGAAACGGATAGTACCAAACCCTGTTTATACTATGTTTTTCCCTCTACATATATACCTACGATAAAGTTTAAATTTTTTTTTTGAAGAAGATTAGCCTTGAGCTAACTACTTTATATGTGCGACGCCTACTACAGCATGGCTTTTGCCAGGCGGTGCCGTGTCCACACCCGGGATCCAAACTGGCGAGCCCTGGGCCACCAAGAAGCAGAACGTGCAAACTTAACTGCTGCGCCACCGGGCCGGCCCCGATAAAGTTTAGTTTATAAATTAGGCACAGTAAGAGATTAACAACAATAACTAGTAATAAAGTTGGCTTTGGGGCCATCATTAAGTAAAATAAGGGTTACTTGAACACAAGCACCATGATACCCTGACAGTCGATCTGATAACCAAGATGGCTACTATGTGACTAATGGGCAGGTGGTATATACAGCATGAAAGGACAAAGGGATGATTCATGTCCTGGGTAGGGAGGAGTGGGACAGTATCAGATTTCATCACACTACTCTTAATGGCATACAATTTAAAACTTATGAATTGCTTATTTCTAGAATTTTCCATTTAATATTTTCAGACTGTGATTGACTGCAGGTAACTGAAACTACAGAAAGTAAAACTGCAGATAAGAGAGTAAATACTACTGTAATTAATATCAGCAATATGGGACTAAGTCAGTGTTTCCCAAACTATGTCCTGGGAATAATCATTTTATTCTGTGCAGTGGGTAGTACTAAGCATTCCGCAAAAAAAAGAATTTCATGGGGCCGACCCCATGGCCTAGTGGGTAAGTGGAACACGCTTTGCTTTGGCAGCCTGGGTTCAGTTCCCAGCTACACCACTCATTGGCAGCCATGCTGTGGCAACAACCCATATACAAAATAGATTGGCAACAGATGTTAGTTCAGGGCAAATCTTGTTCTCAGAAAAAAACAAAAAGAATTTCATGGTCAAATTCAAATTAGCTTAGGAAATGACAGGTTACCCAGAGTTTAACAAATTATTTTATTGTAGGACTCCTCAGAGCTTTTAATATGCTGTCATGCACTATAAATCTGTAAGTCTCCAATGCAAGAACTAGTGTGCAGCTTTTCCTAAACATCATTCATCAAAGCACACTTTTTTTTTTACAGAATACCTAATTCCTGTGGAACACAGTTTGAGAAGCGCTGTTTTAAAGTATAGGAAGGGGAAAGAGGCTTTGTCCCTCAAAGAATTTGGTTGTTATGTACTCAAGAATTCACCCTTCATTTATTAAATAAACACTTTCCTGCATGCTCCTATGGAGACTGAGCAAGGCCAAGAGATTGCTCACAGACCCGTGGTCTTCCTTGTATTTCTTTCAGTTATAACTATGGGAGTGCTCTAACCTGAGAGGGTTGGCTGGGGAAAACCAAGCCCTCAAGATACGCACATCCCTGGGCTTAGCAGACCTGCTTACTGATCTGAAAAGCAAATACGACTGCATGCTTGAATTACACCAATGCCTCCTGCATGCCCTTTCAAACGTCAGCCTTCTCTCTCCGGTCACAGGCCAGAGGGTCACAAGACTGGGTGCTGTACTTCTGAACCTCATGACCTGGAGAAAGTCTCCCAGTCAATCTGAACTTCAGTTCAATGTGCAAAATGTGAACAAATTTTCCTTGTTCTGCCTATTCCCTGAATTTTTCCTTATTTAAAAAATTGATACAACACTGATAAAAAGTATGTCTAAAAAATGGAACACACACCAATGCGAACATGGGTGCTGTTAGTACACCACTATTTTTACCACAGCCTAAAATGTCAGAGCCATTAGACACTCTCATCCTAAAGCTACTAGGCAATTAATCAGTGCTGACACGCTGCAGTGAGCCCTTCCCTCTGAATCACCAACATGATCACTCTACATCTCTGTTCAAAAACCATCCGTGCTTCCACACTGCTTCTTCTTTGATCTCCATTTTAAGGCCCTCTATGCACTGGCCTTTACTTATCTTTCCAGGTGTAATAGTAACTACTCTTCTAAGCAGCTTTGTATATTATATGTGTAGGGAGAGAGTAAAAGGGAGATAGAAGAGATGTTTCCAAAGTTTCCTACCTTGGAGTGTGGAGGAAAGGTAATGCTTTTAAAAGAATTAGGGGTGGATTCTGAAGGTTCAAGCTGAGAGAAGAAGTGAAGAGTTATTGAGCATAATGTGCTACAATGGTGGCTCTCAAACTCTTTGGTCTCTGTACTCCTTTACCCTCTTAGAAATTACTGAGAACTCCACAGAGCTTTTGTTTGTGTGGGTTATATCTATTATATCTATTTATAGATAAATTTGGGACTTAAAGGGAAAATTTTGATATTGGACATATGTTCCTGTGAGTAAAGAACAACAACAAAATGATAGTTGAAGGCAAGAACTTGGAAGATAGGGGAGAAGATGATAAAGAACTTTGGGAAGGTTAACATTTAGGAAGGCAGGATTAAAGAAAGGAATAAGGGCCAGCCCTGTGGTTGAGTGGTTAAAGTTCTGCACGCTCCGCATCGGCGGCTCGGGTTTGCGGGTTTGGATCCCATGCGTGGACACACTCCACTCATTGGCCATGCTATCCAAGCATTCCACATACAAAGTAGAGGAAGATTGACACAGATGTTAGCTCAGGGCTAATCTTCCTCAGCAAAAAAAAAAGAGGAAGATTGGCAACAGATGTTAGCTCAAGGTGACTATTCCTCATCAAAAAAAAAAAAAAAGAAAAGAAAAAAGAGACAGGTAAGTAATACAGGAAAAAAAAAAACTGCTGAGGAAGAGCTAGAAGTTCTCAGGATCAGTGGAGGCAAACAGAAAATGCGGTACAGGGTGTGTGCTGCTAGAGAGGTTGAGGATGCGAGCGCTAAGATAAGGCCATCAGCTCAACCCTCTTTTTATCGTTGTTTCCAATGTAATTGTAGTTTAGGAGCTTTTAAAATTTTCTCTTTATCCTTGATAAGCAATGGGTTCACTATAATAAGTCCAGGTGGGCATTTATCTTTATCCTGCTTGGGACTCTGACTACATTTGAAATCTCAGAACACATACCTTCCTTCAACTATGGAAAACTCTAAGCAATTATATCTTCAAAAGTGGCTTCTCTTTCCTTCCTTCAAGTCTTTTCCTGCTGAAATCCCATTTAGCATATATTGAAGGCTCTGTACACTACTGGCAGGCAAGATCCAATCTACAAACCACCAGTTTGCAACCTCTGGGTCAAGGAATGACGACTGAAGCATGACACACTATGGTCTATTTCAATGGCTTCCAGAGAGAACCCTGTACACAGAATTCAGTGTGCAAGTTGTGCGATACATCAGTCCTCATAGAAAGGAAGTGGGTTCAGGAAACATAGCCTGGCCTTTCGAAAAATGCAGCATGAAGGTGAGGTGAAGATTTGAAGGGATATCTGAGCCAAGAAAGGGAACTTTTATGATAAGGCAAAATAGAAAGAGAAAGGGGGAAGTGTAAGCCTTGGCAAGGAGGTGGGATATTTCTTCTGAAACAAGAAGTAAAGTTGCGTAATAATCCAGATATTTCAAGCACCAAAGAGGAGAAAATAAGAGAGCTCCCACTGGGATGGCTGCAGTTTTCCCTGTAAAACAGATGATGATGTAATCCGATGAGGACGACAGGGGCAGGGGGGTTTGGGTATGAGAAGTGGAAGTGGGCTAGAACAGGGGCTGTGGATCCTGCAGTACCAATTCAACGAGGGAGGGAAGGAATGCCTAGCAATGGCGAAGCCACGTGGAGATTCACCGGCGTAAATCGTAATAGACCCCAGCATAGCTTTGTGACTCCGGCCAACAATTCTTGGCAACTCAGGATGTTAAACAACTGCCTGAGCACATGCTCTTCTTTATGGGAAGAGTTCCAGGAGGAGACATTCAGAGAGAATCCCCTTCTATGGAAAGACTGGAAATCCGGGGGAGATTTACTTTAACATGTGTTTTGGTCACAAAATCCCATAAACAGAAAGGTCAGTAAATTCTTTCCTTCAGAGAGCAGCACAATCAACCATGTCTCACTCCATCAAGAACTAGATTAAGAAAGGCAATACTTTAGATGGAGATCAGCAGTGTATGACACAATGCCATCAGTTTTCTGAACAAACAGAACATCTCTAAGGCAAATATTTTGCTAACTTCTATGAGTCAAAAAACTAGATCTCCTGCTAAAAATCCTCCTTCTTCCATGAATATTTTTATTTGTAATATGTATACAATGTTCTCATCCAAACTGAGACACACTGGATAATAAAAGAGCATGCTATTAATAACTAGGAGGGAACGATTAGTACATACTGGGCTTGACCCAGGCAAAGTAGAGCATATGGTCCACACTCATTATATGTGATCCATACAGAATGGCAAATGGCAGCCCAGAAACACAGGGAACTCATAGTTCTGTGTGATTGGTCACAGGAAAGAAGGACGCTATCTGCCAAGAAAACTGAGCAACCAGGACAGAAAGTCATTTGGAGTATATGCCCTGAGTCAAATATTCAAAGGAGTGTGGTTAGCTAATTAAAATAGCACAAAGCCAGCTTAGAATATAGAATGAGGAAGGGAGTGATTCACCTAAGGTAAAGATGTGGAGCCACCATGAATCCCAGAAGCCTCAAATCAGAGCAGGCTCTGTAGCTAGCTAGTATTGAAACACTTTCTTTTAAAGTGCTAAGTTTGGAGAAGATGGTTATTGGGGGAATAAAAGGAAACACATTCTAACTCAAATAAGGATTCATCAATAAAATTGAATCCAAAATAAAAGATCTTCAAAGTAGTCTGAGCTTCCTAGAAGTTTATCAGTACAGGGTATAACAGGAGATATTTCTTAGGAAAAAAAAAATCTGTGAAAATTACCGAAGCATGTATGAACAATAAGAAAGCTCTTTAGATATTTAACACTGGCAAGCAGAAACAGTAATGATCCAAAAGCAATCTTGAGGCTTTGGGGCAGTGGTTCTCAAACTGTGGTCCCCTGATTAACAGCTTCAGCATCACCTGGGAACTCGTTAGAGATGCAGATTTTCAGCCTTGCTCCAACCCTGCTGAATCAGAAGCTGTGGGGAAATCTTTAAGTCCTCTAGGTGTTTCTGATGTACAAGAAAGTATTACAATCTCTGCTTTATGGAAGCAGCTATCCAGCAGCTGGGACGGGAAGGAATAATTTTCAAGGTCCAAGTGAGGTGTTAGATAAGCTTTGCTTTAGAGTTTTACCGCTAAAGCACTAAGTCCTTGCTACTCAATGTGTGGGCCACGAACCAGTGGCATTGGCAACCCCTGGAAGCTTGTTAGAAATGCAGAATCAGTATAACCTACTGAACCAGAATCTGCATTTACAAGATCCCCAGTTGATTCCTATGTATGCTAAAGTTTGATAAGCACTAAACTAGAGGCAGCACATCCAACTAACTAGTGAGAAAGATTAGGGAAAGATTCTTGACCTCAGAAGCCTCATCTGAGACAAGTGGGAGGCCCCTTGCTCACATCTGACTCAGTCTTAGGCTGGACATTGGGAAGGGCATGGACTCTGGAGCAGCTGTTAAAGCTACAGGCCCCACATTTCCCACTGGCTGCCTCTGGAGCCCCTTGAGGAGGCCCCACTTGTCACTGCTGACTTTGACCTGGTGAGCCGCTTAGCCTTGAACACACATGAAGGTGTGGCCAAGTGTATACCACTCTGAACTGCCAATGGTTTAAAATGCCAGGTAGTATTGAAAACATGGACCAAGGTTCAATCTACTTATTCCCACTGGTAATATAGTAGAAATATACAGATTTTTTTGTCCCCATTAAATCACTTCTCTCATATCTTTTTAATAGAAGGTGAGATACTTCTCAGATTTGGAAGCTATTGAGCTGTGAGAGAAAAAGAAAGTGAACACGGTCTGCTTCAAAGAAAAGCCCACCACTTGCTCATTTGATCTTCATAACAAGTAAAAAATATTTTGTTTTTTCCAACCAACCTGATAACATGGATCCCTCATTAGTAGTCTCAGACAGATCAACACTCTCAGAAAATGAATTGATGGAGCTCGATTAACCCACTCTCTGAAAGAAGAAAACAAGAGAACAAGTTTGTTCACATTTAAAAGCTCAATGTGACAGTTTATAAAGACTGAGACTCTGAAGGAGAACGAGGCACATATAAAGCAATGAGCATTAGTTTATTTCTAACTTAATCTGCAACAAGGACTTTTATTTGGTACCTGAACACTTGACCCATTTTAATTCACAACACATATACACTGTCTTTAGCACGACAAAGTGGAGGATCCCAAAATTATTTGGTTCTCAGAGCTCGTAATGACTCAGAGCAGCCCCTGACCAAAACAAACAGCTAAAAGTTCCAATAGTTAGGTTCAACTTAATAAGAATTTATGGCCTAATAACTTAGTATCCATTTGGGAAAAAAAATACACATACGTTGAAAGAAAAATATTTTTAAGTCATTCTTAAATAACCACATTTACTTATTAAAGGGCATGTGCACCTGTAGATACTGAACTTCTCAAGCCTTGGAGTCAGATGGTGAGAAGCGGGAAGCCAAGCATGAGCGCCATCCTCAGCAAAGTGTGGGCTCAGCCTGATCAGGGAAGGCGGCTCTGCAGGGTGTGTCAAGCCTCCGAGATGTCCGATGAGGAGGCAAAGGCTCTGGGCCTTCAAACTCCCAAAACTGCTGTCCTTGGCTGAGGGCTGCAGGAGGGAGCGGGAACAAACGCCGGGGCACTATTGTTCTCTGTGCCTGCAGGCAAAGTAGACTCAAGGAGCCAGAGGCCACACAAGCACTATTGGACAGAAAGCGCCAAAACAAAAAGAGGGGCGATCTGAGGGTTCTGGGCAAAACACCAACAACATCCTACAGCTCTGTCCCTAACAACATACAAATATAGAGATTCATTGAAACTTCTGAAATCAAAGTAATAGTCAAGGGGGAAGTTGTATTAGGACAGAAACTGAAGATGCATTTACTAAAAATCAAGCACAGAGGTAACAAATGAAACTGGGCCTATTCAGAGAAAAAAAAAATTGCTTCAAACATTGAATACATCCAATGTCCAAAATATCATCAGCAGATTTCTGATGAAATATTTAACTTAAAGTATCACTTCACTGCCATCAAATGATAAATGTATGTACTCAAGGGAATTTGCAGAGGCTTTTAAATTACGATCCTTTGGCAAAGAATTATTTAGTCATATCCCTTTAAGGCTCTTTAAAATACGGACAATTGCAAGTTTGCTGTGTTGTTGAAGGAACCAGACAATGCCTGAGTTCAGAGGAGGTCAGAGGGCCTTGCACCCAGTAGCTACTCAAATATGCATTGATGGACCAGTTCTCTGATGTAAGCCAGAGTTATAAAGATAAGCACAGAGAGGTCATAGCGCAGACACCTCTTACTTAATGGATTTTAACTTAAGGGAGCAGAGTGTGTCAACACAGCACCCATCCATTTACATGATTTTATAAGCTCTCTGGTTAGCTCCAGAGGTAGGAAATTTGGACAGGGACAGTCTGTATGCTTTGGCGACACTCACCATCCCTTCCCAGACCTGCTGGGCCACTGTGAGCAGTTTCTATTTCATAGCTAAGCTGCACTGTGTCCAGTTAGAGCTAGTAGTAAATGAATTCAAAATGTTAAAGCTTTTCAGTCGGCTCCCAATGTCACTGCGTAGACTATAGAGCATGCAAGACGCAAGTTGTTTTTCACACCAGTTGGTGAGGACACTTGTGCCCAAGGATTCAAGAAACAGGGCCCAGACTGAGACTGGAACCCACAGCTTCCTGAATGTCAGTCTGAGTTAGCATGTCTGAAACTGAGTTCATGATCTCCCCCACAACCTGAACTTTCCAGTCTTCCACCTGACCAGACCAAAACCCTTGGTGTTTTTCTTGCTTCCTCTGTTTCCCACTCATCCTTCATCCAATCCCTCAGCTTTTAAATCTACTCTAACTTAAAAACATCTCCCCAATCTGACCACTTCTCACTACCTCCTTCACTTTCACCCTGGTTCAAGCCACTATCATCTGTTGCTTTAGCTATTGGGAAAGCTGCCCATCTAGCACCGCTGCTTCCAACTTTGCCCCCTGCTTTACTCTTCTCACACCTGCCAAGGGGATCCTCTACAGACACAAGTCAATTCACATCACTCCTCTTCCCAAACTCTCCAATAGCTCTCATCTCACCCAAAGCAAAAGTGAGAGTCCTTATCAGGGCCCACAAGGCCCTGTAGGATCTGGCCTCCCCAGTGCACCTCCGACCTCACTCCTACCACTGCCCCTTACTCACTCCCTCCCAGCCACACTGACCTCCCTGCTATGCCTTCCACAAAGACCCTGCCATCACATGGGCTGAGCTAGGAGGTGGTGCCTACCATGCCTCCCATGACAGCCTTTCGTAACTTCTTAATATTGGAATCTCCCAAAGAATTAAAAAGATATTTTCTGACATGACATGAGGCCAGTCACATCTAGTTGTTCTAACCAAATTGTCTTTCTTGGTACAGAAGCCGCCAACACAGTACAGACTGGACTCCTGAGGTGAGGACGGGGGGCTGGAAGAAAAGGTGTTCCCTGCCAGGTGACATTTGTCTCACACTGCCCTCCAAGCCAGTCCAACAGTGGTGCTTAGTACAAATCTTAACAAAAACATAAAAGAAAAAGTGTCTGCTCGTTCCCACTTTGCAAAAAACACTGAGAAGGTAATGGTAGCTATTCCAGACTAGAATCTACATAATTTCTCCCACCCTCTCCCACTTCCACCTCCATCTGCACAGGTTGTACACCCAAGAAGGTTAGGATACTTTAAAGATCTGCCCCTCAGTCAAGGGGAGCATTTTCTTGAGCAGAGGTCCCCAGCCAATCCTTGCTTGACTTGTCCCATATTAATCCTTGGCCTTTGTGGTAGAATTCAGCTTTGTCTTCTCTATAGTCCTGAGAAACCCACCCCCCCTCCCCGCCCCCAAGATCTGCACATCTCAAAGCTGAGTACACAAGACCCACTCTCCTCAATGAGAGAATGAACATCTGTGGTTACTGCCCCTAGAGGTGTCACCTCCCACCCCACCCCATGCCATGCACCATTCCTTCCATCTACTAAGACTTAGCTCATGGGAAGGAGGTTGGGAAATAGGCTTTTCCCATCGCCTTATATTCCCAGGGGGTTCCTTATAGATTCGAGCTCCCGGCAGAGACCTGGCTCTGTGGAGAGAAGTTGAGCATTATGCCCCAAGAGCTTCACCGGCTGAGAGTTACTCTCGCTGCCATGGCCAAGCTTCTGGCAGGAGCTGCCCACCACAGCCCTCCTCCAACCCAGGCACCAGGGCAGTGACATCTTTGCTATGGAGGCAAAGCTCAGTTTCTTCTGAAAATAAAGGCAGAATTCAACCCCCCCAGAGCAGCCAGCCAGGCAGAATTCTCCAAGGCCACACTGGGAAGCGGCGTTACAGTTCATCCTGGCTTCTCTGCCCTGGGAAAAATATTGTAAATTTGAAATAAATTTTGCCTTTAAATCACCTAGGGGAACACTTGTAAGGATGTGGTTATTCTAAGGCTCCTATTACAGACAGGATATCTTTAATCTTTATAAATAGGGAGATGGCACAGGACCACTTTCCCTTTCAGGTGCTGGAGTTAGCTAAAGATAGCATGGAGCCTGAACTGTAGCGCAAAGATACTATATCCCAAAGATCTAACAGAAATAATGATCAAGTTGCAACAGCTGCTGACAACCTAATGCAGTTTAATCCTGATTGCTTTTCATTATTTAAGAGGAAAAGCCATGGGACATATTGAGAGATGATTCATGCTATAAATATGTGTGTACTTGGTATTTTTCCTGTTAACTATATACAATCTTCTTGAGGAAAGTTCATGACCTTCCTGATGTTTCTTCATATTAAAATAAATATGAAAAGTTTTTTCTGTTTCCTCCCCCTCTAAAAAGAAAAAGAAAGAAAATTCCAGAATAGTTTTCTTTCTTTTTCTTTTTTTTTTTTTTTGACTATTAAAGGATTAAAGGAGTGTAAATAAATGAAGCGTCCCAGAAAGGTCTCAGAGTTAAAAGTTCTGTTCCAGGCAATGGCATTTTTTGTTTTGCAATTTTGGAACTGAAGCCCAAAGCGATTAATATTTCTACATCATTCTGGCCTCTGCTGTCGTTAATGTAAATAGAATTCCTGGTCTCTGCGTCCTCTGGCTTCTCCTCTCTGAGCGCTGACCTCTGAAGAAGCAGTTGTTCCCTCCTTGGCTCCCAGCCCTTACCGCCCCACAAGGACGCAGCACATCAGACGGAGCTCTGGTATTCAAGGGGAATGGTGTGTTCTGTAAGACGATATATCTCTGTTTGCCAAGAGTTGGGGGACTAGGAAACACACAACTTAGTGTGACCAGAGAATTACAGAGAATAATAGTGACAGACTGTAAAGATGGGTGCCTTCATTTTACTGAGTCAGCAACTGCAGCCTGGAGACACTGAGTGACCTGCCCAAGGCTGCACATAAGCAACAGAGCTGGGAGCCCAGCTCCTGGGCCAGCACTCTGCCATCCCTCCCCTCACCCAGGTCCTATAGGAGGGGATGACTGAAAAAGCGACTCTTCAAATACGTTTACTATGGGAAAGGAGTGTTCAACAGAGTGGCGAGGGGGTCCATTGAGGCACCTCTGAAAAACTTGTCTGTCTGCAAAGACAGTGTTTCCCCAGAGGATATGTCCCAATATAGCAGGCACACAGCCGCGGATTCATGAGCAGGCAAATATTTATCCCCTCTTGTGACTGAACTTTTGCCACTGCTTTCACAGGACTATTAATACATGGCAGCATGATCAGCTCCCACGGCCTTTGTCCATGACCACCTGCCATGACTTTCAGCATCAGATGCCACTTTCTGCTATCAATATAAAAGGAGAAGGAAAAATGGTACCACCAGAGACACAGTTTTGAAAAGAGAAAGGATAGTTGGGGTTTCACCTTCTTGCATAGGGGAAGAAACCAATACCTAATGTGAGAGCTCCATGTAAAAATCAGTCATGAAGCTGTAGTATTGAATATTGAATAAAGCTGCAAGTAAGATAAAGGAGAATCAAATGGTCTGGGGTTAACTGAACCCAGGGGCTGATGCAAATGCCAGAGGTTACAACCTAGACCCCCATTTGTAACACGCTTCCCTCTGTCCCTCACTCAGAATAAGCAGTGTCTTCACAGCAGAGTGTTATCTAGTTTGCCCTATTCATGTTGTAGCGCTATTTTCATTAACACACAAAACAGCAACAAAAAAACTGCCACCTTTGACTAAACTTTAAAAGTGGGAGAATTCAAGCCTGTTTCAAAATAAATATTAGCTCAAATTCATAGGACAGAGCCCCATTTTTTTGGATAGTTGAAAAAGTAAAATTCACATCAAAATAGACATGTAAAATTAAAAGAAATAAGAATTCACGTGAAGAAATTAATTATAAATGAATATTCAAGGACTCTTTACTGACTTATTCCACTATTTTTAATGGGTTTTTGTTCTTCCTGTCTCCCATTAAACCTAGCCCGGAATGGACCTAATCAGAAGGCCATCCGATGGATCGTGCTGGTCTCTAAAGTCAGAGAGACACTGAGCAGAAAGGACTGTCTTCTACATGTTTCTTCTACATCGTTGATGAGAGTGTCAGAGGTAGAAAGCTTTCAAATTTACTCATTACTAACTAGAATCCAGGCACTGTTACATGCCCAGTGGTACAGAAAAGGACAAAACCACGCACTTGTGTTCACAGAGCTGAGTGGGCGAGATAGAGTGATAGGAGTTGAAGTCAGAGAGCTGGCAGGAGCCAGATCTATAGGGCTTTGTAGAATAGAATAGGGACTTTGGACTTTATATTTTGGAAAGTCACTGGTAGGCTTTCAGCAGAGGACTGACATAATCTGACAGAGATTTTGAAAGGGTTCTTCTGTATGTGGTGGTGAAAACAGTCTAGGGAGCCAAGGATCAAAGGAGGGAACCCAGTTAACCAACTGTAATGGTCCAAGCAAGAGACGATGGCAGCTTGGACTAGGTTAATAGATGGCGAAGACTAAAGCTGAGGGGAGGGCAAGTTGAGTGAGAAAAATCAAAAGTCCTGTTTGAGGCATGTTAATTTTGAGACGCCCAAAGAAGAACAAGTCCATCAATCAATGTGAGAGACACAAGATGAATTTACAGAAAGAGAGAGCTGTACTTATAAGGCACAGTCTCTCAGAGCAAAGTTCACAGACTAGTTCAGGGATAAGTGGACTTTCATAAGTGGGAGTGTTTAGGGATTGGTTGACTTTAGCCATGGAGACGCGGTTCGTGGAACGCGTCTGTCGCTTATTACCTGGCTCTCAGAAGCTCATGTACGGATGGGAAGCTGTGATTTATTGATTTGGCCAGGTTTAAAACTGGTTCTGGTGGTTACATGTAACCAAAGAATAAGCAGGCCTCTCCTGGAAAGGTGGGAACATTTTAATTTCGTGCCGGTTAGACATCCAAGAGAATGAGTTTCGCAAGAAGCAGTAGTAAACAGTAGAAAAGAGAGAACACAATTACTGAAATGATACTTTTCTGTGGTGCAAAACCAAAAACAAATTTTAAATATACTTTGATTAAAAAAGAGCCAGGGAATCAGCTAGGCATAGGAGAAAAGAGTACCAGTCAACACTTTGCCTCAGGATCATGAGCTTGTCCTTTCAGTATCCACATCTATCAAATGAGGCTGGACTGGATTTTTTCTTCAATATATATATTTTATATATATATATGTATATAATATATATTTTATATATATTATATATAATATGCATATTATATAATATGTATGTATGTATATGTACATACACGTATGCATATGTGTGTATATGTGCATATGTATATGTATGTATATGTACATACATATACAGATGTGTGTGTGCATTTTAAGTTTGGCATATACTCTAAATAACATTTCAGGAGAAATAAAAATGTAAGAGCTAGATATTTGCTCCAAGTTAGGTGATGGGAAGAAAAGGAATCATTATTTGCTTGAGGATTACATGAGATCCTAGTTCTTGACGCTTATTTTCTTCCTTTCTACATTTAAGGTTCTAAAACTTAGAGCAAAAGGGAGACAAAAAGACAAGATCCTGAAGGAGTCTCAGCCAATGATCTGGCTCTTTTAAAAATTCTACTCTGGATAAAAGCAGAATACAATTTTGTACATATATAATAATCTCTCATATAAGCGAAGGAAAAAAGCTTAGAATTAAAAAAAAGATTAGAAAGAAATACAACAAAAGTTAATGTAGCTATTTCAAAGAATGATATAAAGGGTAAATTTTCATTTTTTGTAATTTTATGTATTTTTCAAACTTTTCACAGTAATCAGAATAATTTTAATGCAAAAATTTCTACTTTATGAAGACTCAGCCTCCATGCTCACCAATAAAAGCAGCATCAACGTCTTGAGTTGGGGATAAGAGACCCAAGTGCTGTTCTCTAGGAGCTGGTGTGTATTGGGGAGTGACACGGGCCCAGGGCCAAGGGAGGGGAGAGGAGGGGCCAGAACAGCCAGAAAGGCAAAGTGGTGGGGCAGCAGCATTCAGGAAGGGATGAATGTGGGCCGAGGCTCAGAGGTGAGAGAGAGAACAACTTTCCAAGGAATGATGAGGGGTTCACTCTCATCTTGGCGAGCCCAAATGATGCACTGGGCGGGAGCAAGAGATGAGGCCACGAAGGAACAAGATCGCAAAGGCCTTTGTGAACCAGCTAAGCTCCCTGAGCTGAGGTTCTACCCTGGTCATTAGAAGATTTTTTTAAGCACCTCAAGACCCAAACCTGAGACTCTTTTGGACCTTAATGAACCTTTATCTCTTTCCAATTCATGGGGCTAACCTGAAGTCCTGTCTGGGGAGGTTTGAACTATCTGACAGACTTTACCAAGGTGACCAGGATACTCTTGCTACTCTTTTCCTATACAAATAGGAAGCCTTCAAAGACTCCTATTGGCCTCTCTGCTACCTGATCAGATAAAATCACACAAAGAGCATCTCTCTATCAACTTTATATATTTTAAGAACTTAATCCAGACACTGAAGAGACTTTTGCTGCATCCTAATTTCTGGGCCTCTCCTCTCACCTGCCTGTGACAGGGTCTGCATAGCCAATGCTAAAGATCAGGTAAAGCTCAAAATAAGAGTCACTTGCATCTTGACCTAGGCCCTAGCATGGACATGGACAGCAAAGGTCTAGTTGGTAAACAAATGACTATGTAGGTCTTCCTGGCTAGTAGTTTTTATGAAGTTCCCAGAACACTTGTAATAGCATTTCTAATGAGATTGTGACAGTTTTGGCCAGATGTTTTCCCCCAACACAAGCAGTTCTTGAGCTCTTGTATAGTGTAAATATCTTCCCAATCTAGACTTCCTACAGAATTATTTCCAAAATATTTCAAATTAGCAGCAGGAATTTTAGGAACTTAGACATACTCATCTCTACAAAAGTTACAGGTGGGGCAAGAGGGGATATCCTGGCAATTCTAGGATAGCATTACCAGGAAGAGGTCCGTGCCCAGGATCCAAACGAGGGAACCCTTGGCTACCGAAGCAGAGTGTGCAAACTTAACCACTCAGCCACAAGGCTGGCCCAAAAAACATGCTTTTTTGAAGTCTCATTGTCATCTTCCTTGTTAATACTGTCTTCTGCAATTGTCAAGTGGTCTGATTCTGCCAGGGCCTCATTTATCAGATTCCATCAGTTCAGCACCGTTATTCTCAGACACTGAAATTCTACATCTTTAGCCAAAGTCACAAGTTCATTTTACAAGAAGATTATGTTATATTTTCATTGTATTATAGTATCTTCACATTGTTTCACAATCAGCAAGAAATGGACCAACAAAGATGGAGCTCAGAGGAGCAGACACAGAAAAGAGATATTTGAGTAGAGATCAATTTTATAAGTGGTCTGTTAATTAGTGAATTTGTCAATTTTGTGGCAACTTTTACTTCCCTATAAAACCTCATAACAATCTAGTCTTGGATACCAAGCACTCTTTGTACTTTCCCAGACAGGCAGATGAGATGAAAAGCAGTAGATTTATTTTCTAAAAGCAGACTGTACCGTAGACAAATAATGTTACGGCAGAAAGAAAAGTTGGAAGGTCAAAATTTTCTTCCATATCTTGCCACACATCAGGACTTACTACCATGTGTGACTAGGAGTAACCTCAAGTTCAAAGACAGTATTTTCACTTGCCCTTTGAGGTACACCATGAGGTGTTTGTAGTGTTACCTTATCTGACTCTGGATTAAGAAGTCGGGTCTCATTTCAGATGCCACCTGGCAATCTCATTTTTGAGAACAAAGGAATAATCACAGGTCAATCTTAGGAAGAGAACCGAGAAAGGAGGTAGCCATGAGTGTGGTTTAGGGGAAGAATGCAGTTGAGGAGAGTCAAGTAGGAGAAGATTGAGAACAATATCAGTTGGGCAAAAATTGAGAGACGAGTTGGAAGGGCTCTCACTTCATGGATAAGACTAAATATCCAATCAGCCATGTTCTCAGGGTAAAATTCAATGGCATAACATCCTGAATATGCCCTATCTTATCTACAATCAGAATTTGACCAAAGACCAAAGTCCACACCTCTCAATCTCATCCAACTTTTAGTTGTATTAATATAAATGGTTTATATTTACCATATTTTCCCTTGTATTGGGATAGAGGGTAACGGTTTTGCTGACCAGAGTAGACTCTGAAACCGCAGGAAGCAAAGGACCACATGTCCTATTCATCTTTGTAGTTTTATCCTCTCTTCCTTCTCTATCGCTTGCTCCCTCTCTTCCTTGCACATAGTAGGTGCTTAACAATTGGTTTATTGAACTGAATCCAAGACTTCCGGCTAACATTAAATCTGATGTTCACAAATAAAGGGTTAGGAAACCATACCAGAAAAGGCCGTGAGATGTTATTCTTCTATAAATCTAAAGTTAGAGGGAAAAGAGGAAAATGGAAGTTCTGCCAAACTTCCAAGGTTATATGGGGTGAGAAATAATGGAAGACCTTTATACTTAAGCCATCTTTTACCCAAGCCTGCTTTTAGAATAGAACTGAACATAACAATCTGTCAGCAGCCAAAGGATGACATAAAAGGATGCTCTTCATGTTCAACATTCCCAAATTCCTTCTCGTACTATGAAAGCAAAGACATCTACAATCATCTCTTCCTAGTTTTAAGATTTCCAGGGACTGCTCATGTTGCAAGCCAGTAACTCCAACCAACCTAAGATACCTCATTAATCATTAAGAATTTGAAAAGGTCTTGACAAGAGATCTCTTGACTTCAGAATTGTTAAGATCTTTTTCAAATGTTGGACGCCAACACTCGCCCAAATATTTTCCCTAACAATTGCCTTGTCTAGTGCCATTAGAGTGAGGATACATTGAGGCCTCTCACATCTTTAATACAGGAAATCTTCTGCCTTCTCCAAAGTGCCAACAAGAAAAAATGGCCTATTGGTCATCCCTTGAGGAGTCCATGATAGCTGTCTTCAAAACAAATTAGAAAACTTCATTTTCCAATGCCATTTCAGGCATAATTATTCTGCTACTAACCATTGTTCTACTCTGTTCAAGCTCAAGAAGAAAACAGCCCAGGACAACTTCAGGTCCCCTGCAGCGTTCATTAGTCTTTCAACAATCTTTGAGTATATTGTCAAGAACAGGGCAGCGGCCCAATTGCCTAACCATGGGAGAGATTCTAGGCTTCTTGTATCATGTGGACCAGTCTGACAATCCTCTGCTTAAACCAAGGACAAAGGTATGACAGATGCAGTCCCAATCCTAAATTTCTTAAACTAAACCAATATATTTGGCAGTCACTGTCCAATACTTAAATATGCAATACTAAATAACCCATCCAAAAGATCAAACCATTAGGCCACCACTTAGGGGTGTATTTTGTAGCTGATTCTTTATAGAGGACTCACCATGACGCTGTTCTACTTAAACTCAGCTATTGCACTGGACCAAATTAGAGTTTTATTTCAGTCAAGGCATTAAATTACTAACAATTCTCCTATTTCCCAGAATAGGAGTAATTTTTTCCCATTTAGATATCTCAATCAGATATCTCAATAAAGTCTCAAAGTGATGGAGAAGATTCAAGGTTCTTCATAGGCATCATTTCAGCCAGTGCTTGTGGGGAGAGAGTCTGGGTCTCCTGGGAAGAATAAAAGGCCAGGTCCTACCATGACGGAATGTTGGGAGCCTCCTTCATATCCGGCAGCAGCACAGCCAGCTCTCAATTCAAGTAGACCCAAACTGATAGAAAATCCAACACTGACTGCAATCCAGGACCAGTCAACGTCCCACTGAAAACCCCTATATTTGTGAGAGAGAATCTAGAGGACTTGCTAACTAATCCTTCTCTACAGTCCCAACACTGCACCTGTGTTAAGACAAAGGAAAGCACATTTGGTTTGGTTCTGAAAAGAAACATCGTCATTGGGCTGTGACTGGATGTCACACACTAGTCTTCTCCCCAAAGTCCAGACGGGGGAAGCCCATGTAATCAGTCCTTGTATTGACTGCAGAAGTGTACCATGAGGATGTTGGCCATGGTGTTACCCAATGTCTCTTTCATAAGAACCCAGGCAATAAACTCCTTCTGAGTACCCAACCTCAAAATAAGGAAAACAGTGTAACTTGAGTGTTTTCTCATTATAAATTCACCTCCTTCTAAACGGCCTTTGCTCTGTTTCATCCTCTAAGTACGTTTTGTTCAATCCTGTAAACTGCTTCAAACCATATGCTAGGAACAAGATATATAAAATATGCCATTCTTGGGTAAATGTCTGCTTGTCTTCCCTGGGACAATCTTACCTGCATATGAGTCTATTTTTCACCAAAGCTGTAAAGATCTCCTGAAACAGTTTATGCTGGGGATGTTTGCTGAAATTTCTCTCATTCTTGTAGTTTATACTAAGATGAAACAAACAGAAAAGCATTTTGTAATAAAAATTAGTTAGGCTGCCTCAAAGTTACCAATACAGAGAAAGGTGACCTGTATTCATGCAAACATTGTAGGATCCTTAGAATTCAATATATTGCTAAAGGCAAGTATCAATTGTTAAAATAAGAACTAGAAATTCAATTATAAAGTTAAAAATAAAGATTATAGTCAAGCATATATATTTCATTTTAACATTAACTAAATTACTGCCTATAAGCTAGCTACAATTGGTCAGAGGAAGAAAAGGATATACAGAGAGAAAGAATGATTGGAGCACATTTTCTACACAGCTGTGCAATGGCACAGAAGGATTCCCTCCTTTCGCTTTTCTACCCACCCACGACCTCATTGGCTGCTATGGCTATTAACACTAGTGGTTGTCATACATATTTCCCTGTAGGTAATAAGGATTTATCAAACATAGTCTACACTCCTTCAATAGTGAGAGTTTTTGTGGTTGCTGATTGTCTGTATGTTGTGTGTGTGTGTGTGTGTGTGTTTAACAAAGTCTTAAGATATTCCAGCTTCAGCTTCTTTTTTTGACAGACCATCAAAGAGGTTAAAAATACTCCCAAAACATTCCACTTTAAAACTGGGAGAGGATAAGTGATAATGCACAAAAGGGTCACATTGCTACAGAACATATGATACAATATTTTTGTGCAAATTAGAAGAGACCAATTTTAAGATCTAGGCCAAATAAGCTGGAATTGCATGAACATACCACCTCAAAGGTAAGTTCTGTAGCCTCATATTGCCATTTGTACCGTTCTGCCTTCACAGTCTTTCAGATGTCGTTGGACAGTGTGCCCCTACCCTAGTCAGGTGAGGGCTGTGATGGCTTCTTAGTACATGGACACTGGTAGACAGAACATATAACACTTCTTAAAGAAGTTAGTGTTCCTCACTAAAAAATGTATTTTAAAAACATGAACTCATGTAACATCATGTGACTTTTGTGGACTATTAGATTCATTGTCATAAAATGACAGGGAAATAAAATCTTGGCCAAATAAATGACTGTTCTAGAATATTCATGTCGCTATTTCATGCCATTCATTATTTACATGGCACTTAGTGCCAAATAACCGGAGCACACTGTAAAACTGAGAGAACCAGCTCCTGGAAGGGGAGTGGCCCACGAGAATGTGGAGCTTCTAGAAGGTCTACATGGTGATGGCAGAGATAAACATGGGCTGACGCTTTCGATGTTAAAGGTGCGGTGCGACCTCTTCAACTGAAAGCATCAGTTGTTTTGACAACCAGTCTTTAGCCACCACATCTGTTCACAGCAACGGCTTCTTTTATGCCTCCTCATTGTTGGCAAGATATGGACAGACCAAAAACTGAAGACAAAGCTTGGAATCAGCCTAGCCACTTCCTCGTGGAGCAAAAGCCAAGTGTACGGCAGCAAGGTGTCCTGAAACTCCCAGGTCGGTTTCACTTGTAGTCTTTAAGCCTGTTATTTACACACTATTTCTGAAAATGGTTTAAGCACTAACAAAGTTATTAAATTAAGAGTCCTAATGGTAAATTTTGAAATGGATTTTAAATTTTAGCTTCCGTGACAAACTTAAATAAAGCTTGGGGCTAATTGGAATAGGTTGCTGAAGACAAGGGAGATACTGGATTTCTTACCTAAAATTTTCAAGTTCAACAGCTTCTGTGGACTCGTGCCACTGACCTCGAGCTCTGTGTCCACTCGCCTTGATGGCGGCCTCAGACTTCGTCATGCTATTTTCGGCACTATCAAAGTTAATGGCTGGAAGCTACAGAAATAGAAGCACAGAGGACATGAGGATAACAATTCAGCACAGGATAAAGAAAGTAACAAGTGGAGGGAGGGAGGCAGGATGAAAGGAATGAGTTTTTTCCAAAGCCAACAATTAACATGATAGCTATGTCAAATGTAGGGGTTTTCCAAGATGTAGACATCTTTGACTTAAACATTTACTCTCTCTACCTTAAACTTCTTTATTTTTCTTCATGGCTTGTAACACCACCTGTCATATCTTACAGTTATTTATGTATTTTCAGTCTCCCTTGATTATACTGTCAGCTAGACACGAGCAGGAACTTGCCTGTTTCTGTTCAATGCTGTATCCCCAGCACCTCGAACAGTGCTGCGGATACAGGTCTGGGTGAGGCCTGGGCATTAGGAGTTTTGCAGTTTCATGGGGATTCAAATGTGCAACGAGAATAGAGAGTTTCTGGACTCAGCTAGAATATTCTGGTACGAAGTAGAGTCCCAAACTGAGAATGAGTAATCATTCATTCATTCCATTCATTCACTTATTTTTCAACATATACCAATCATACACATTGGTTGCCAGGTTTTAGGGATATAAAGGTAAAGAAGATTCTATCACTTTCGATCTGTCTGGACATCCTGATTACTCAATCATACTAATAAAAGTCATGAAAATATCTTACAGAATACACCACAAGAAAAGTAAAATTTTGTTTAAATTAACTACGACAACTTGAATATGCCCCCATTTACAATATGAACTGGTAATTATTTATATAATAGCCAAATTATCAGTATTCAGATAGTTTCACTTACTACTATTTACCTATAACTGGGATAACTCTGAGAACTGTTTCTTATATCACAGTAAAGCTGAGCATTGTATAAACAAATACCCTATTCTTCCCAAAATACAAATGAGGGATATTCAAAATTAGCTAAATTATTACAAATGATGTAAGAAGAGCATAATACAACAAAATAAAGGATTCATTTTTCAGTAAGTCATTCCATTTGATATATTATAATTATCCAGTAAAGCTACAATCTGTTGTACTTGTCATCCTGTTCCATCGAAGTATTTGATAGAAATTGCATAAAGACATCATTGCCTTATCCAAAGAGAACATGCCTGACTTCCCATAAGGCAATCAGCTTATGGAAAGATGCATTATAATAAGGATGCTGTTTGACTGATAACAAAAAGTTCCCCAAAACCCTTCTTCACCATATGCCAGCCACAGTTGAATTCTCAAAATATTAATAATAAATCTTCCACCCTGTAAAACTACCTGTCAATCTCAGTTCAGTGGGTCAATCCACAACCACCACAAGACAACAGGCCTTGGGCACTTGAGGCAGTAGAGCTTAGCAGTAAAGAGAACAAACTCTAGGCCAGACGCCCTGTGTTTAAATCTACCATTAGGCAGCTGTGTGATCTTGGAAGTTACTTAATCTCCCTGTGCATCAGTTCCATATCATTAAAATGGAAATAATAATAATAATAGTATGGAGCTCAGAGTTATGAAAACTAAATGAGTTAGTATTTATAAAGCACTTGCTATGTGCCAGGTGTAGTTCTAAGTGCTTTATAAATACTCTTTTAATCCTCACAATTATTCTCATCGTATAGATAAATTTGCTAAATAAATAAAATTTGTCCTTACAAATTAGATGATTTCTGGATGTGATAACCCAGATGATATTGGACATGAAGTCACAGCAACAAGGAAATTTTCCTGTTACACAGCAAATGTAGTGATACAGCAAACAGGAAGTGGGTTTTCCAAGCCCAAGGGGTTTCGAACCCTCTTGCCATTACCATGACTCCCAGAATACGGATCGCAAGAGAGAAGATAGCCAGAATAGAGAAAACAAGCCCAGTCCACTCAGGGTAGAGGGGTGGAAAGCTGCACAGCTTGCAGGCATTCTGTTCACCAGCAGAGCAAGCAGCTGGTATTGGGAATCAACTCGTGGAGACCCAGTGTATAAGATGGACTTGACATCCATAGCTACAAAGACAAGGAACTTAATAATAGGAACCTTGTAGTAACCAGCCCTAGACAAAAAGTAATGTGGGTTCAGACCCCAGTTCAAAAGCCAGAGCCTTTTCTCTTGGCTGTCTAATTCCTGTTTCCTCCTCTGTTTCCTTCATCATCTACCATATAAGCAGGTCCGGTAAAATCTGTGTGACAGTGCTCACCATCTGGTATAGCACAATCAGGCTATCTAGAGTGGCAGAGCCTGGTGAGTAGCCCCCTCACAGATTTCTGTTGTTAAGCCATTGGTTCTGTTAAGCTACACTACATCTGACAGATTATTTTAGGCAACCCAAAATCTGAAATTTCAGACATCGTAAATATAGCATAACACAAAATCACATGGATAATTTTACAGTGTGTCTTTCCTACAAGTGATGGACTTGCAGACTTCCAGATTTGAAAACTTCCCCAAAAGGCATAGGATCCAACCATCGATCATCATCATCATCATCACGACCATCATCATAGATAACACTCATAAGGTGCTTACCACTCGCCAGGCACTGTTCTAAGTGCTTTGCAGGTATTAAATTTATTTAATCCTCATAAAAACCCTATTTGGTAATTACCATTTGATAGATGAGAAAACTGAGGCACAGGGGCTAAGTGACTTAGGTTACATATCTTGCAAGGGGCAGAGCTGGGATTCAAATCCAGGCAATCTTGCTCCCTCTCCAACATTTTCATCCTCCAACATCTATTTCTGTATCTTCAATGACGAGAAACACTGTATCAAGTCAGCCCATTTGCCTTTCAGAGTTCTACTCTTCACACTGAATTGAAAATCTGTCTTTCTGTGTTGTGTCCCTGTCTTCTAATCCAGAATCATCTCCTTTCACAGTATTGGAAAGGACTGAATTGTTTCTTTAAACATGTAGGGTGAGTAGTGCTGGGGTAACTCCCCAGACTCCATGCTGTGAGGACAAACAACCCTGTGGAGAGGCTCCCACCAAAAAGCATCACCAGTTTGCCAGCCAGGTGAGGCAGCCATCTTGGAAGTGGACCCTCCAGTCCCAGATGATGTTGACAGGACCACAACCCAGCTGACGCTGACTGCAATCCCATCAGAGACCTGAGCCAGAACCATCTAGGCAAGATGCTCTGAATTCATGACCCACATGATGGTGAGAGACAATAAATAATCATCGCTGTTTTAAACCACTACATTTTGGAATGATTTCCTGTGTAGCATTTGATAACAAATCCACTGTAGAATAAAATAAGATCCACAAGTCCATATGACATAAGGGAGTAAATGAAAAAATAAACAAAAAGCGTAGAGTGAATAAAAAACTGTGTCCCAATTTCTGGCTGCATTACACTAGTCACCCGTCCCAGAAACCACAGTAGTGTTTGCCCACCGGCCATGTGCTGCAGGCTGTCACTTCTGATCACGTTTCAGGACTAGGCTCAGACAGCCTCCTGGTGAGCAGCTGCCCATGCCTTCCTGGGTCCAGCTGCTCACTCCCGCCCCAGTGGCATTGCTGTGCAAACCTCTCTTACAGTACTTAGCACAGTCTAATACAATGTCTAGTTGACATGTCAGCCTTTCCCCCACGCATTTGGCCACCCTGAGGGCAGCATCACATCTCTCCAACTTTGTGGCCTTAGCACCTCTGACAGAGTCTGGCACATAGTAGGTGTTCAAATGTGAAGCTGTTGAATGAATGCTTACCTTATCCCAAGTCTCTTTGCTAAACTGATTCGTCTGATTCACCACCTCCCAGTGAGTTTATCCAGTCAGCCCGTTTATTGCAGACACACAATTTACCAGATGTGTGAGACACTGGATATATAGTAAGCAGAACAGCCATGGTCTCTGTCTCCAAGGAGTTTACAGTCCCGTGGGGGTGGGGGAGGGGTTAAACTAGCATGAGAACGTGCTGCAAAATTAGTGAACAAGGATTTGTTGGGGTAGAAAGTAGAGGAGAGATAGGGTGGGTCTTGGACCAGGATGCCAGGAGTGTCCCAGAATATTCCAGGCAGATTTTTACACAGGTTGGAAGCCAGAGAAAAACTGCGTTCTAGAACCTGAAAGGTACCTGAGCAGCTTGAACAGTATGAGTGGAAAGGAAAGAGACTAGAGATTGAAGCAAAGGGCCTCCCTAACAATTTGATCATGTCACTTCTCTTTGAAAATTTCAACATTCCCTGTTGCTTATGGGATCAAATACAAAATTTGTAAATGAGCCTTCAGACACTGCATAATTTCTTCTAGCTTTATTATTCCTTCCACTAGAAATGTCTAGTCACCATTTTTCTTAAATGCTTGTTATCTTCTTTCCTTCAGATACCTGATTATTTTACTCACTTCACCTAGAATCCCTTTCCTATCAATGGATGGAAAGCCAGCCCATTTTTCAAGAACCATCTCCCTCCTTGGTTCTCAAGCTAAAAGTGGCTCTTCATCCTCCCCAAATCCATATCCCCACTCTCCGTCCAATCCATCCAGGATTCATGTCTTGACTTATCATATATCATAATTGTCCTTTCTATGCTGGTCTCTCAGAACACAAGATGCACGCCGTATACTCTTTCTCTTCACAGCATCTATCAAAACCTCTTTTATTTCAAGGCAATGAATGTAATGAATTAATTTTTCTTCTTTCTTCCATCTATTTTTTTAATTGCAAACCAATTTCTCAGCTGCCTGTAGCTTTAAATGTAGAAAAAAAATTGAATTCCACCTCTAGACAGATTATTTCAAGATTTGTGAAAACCTCTGATGAAATTTCCAACCAACTTTATAATTTCATTTTGCTTCAACAACTCTGGGACGATTCTTTTTCTTGAATTATTTGGTTTCACTGGGCTATGATTATTCCACCTCTGTTTGTGATGAAGCAGGGCCCCTCTTCCTC
The DNA here is from genome assembly GCF_037783145.1 of Equus przewalskii. NCBI lineage: Eukaryota > Metazoa > Chordata > Mammalia > Perissodactyla > Equidae > Equus > Equus przewalskii. The sequence continues at coordinate 57,762,306 of NC_091845.1, read as the reverse complement.
AGTGTGTCTCTGTCCCCACTTCAGTCCGACTGTAGGACTGTCCAACAGAACGGCAGGCTCTACTGTGGTGAAGAAAGATGCACAGAGGCACACAGAGCAAACAGTGAGGAGAAACAAAAGTAGAACACTGGAACACAACGAAACAATGAGGGAAGTGGCTTGGCTCATTAGAGGTTTAGATTTAGGACATTTAGTTCTTTGCAGTTCTCCTCCTAAACCCACAATGTCAATTTCCTTCGCAACCAGTTTATTGGCCATCTTGGCCTATTTGCAAATAACAGGCCAGGTCTTGTTAGAACAGAAATTCAGGTGAGTGGACCTTAATCCCAGGTTTCCCTTTTCAAATTGACTGCTAAAAATCTCGCAGCCAATTGTGTGGCCCACTTGCACATTTTGATGGGCATTTCTGCCTGTCTCTGACTCCACCTTATTCCCAACTCTTGTTTTCTTGCTTCTTTGGTCCTGGTTTTAATTTATGATAACCTGTCACACTTTATATATCTTTATAAGCCTCCTTACATTCTTTCTGAAACAAGCAAGGTATAAATAAATTCTTGATTTATTCTTTCCAATATCTTTCTCCTCCTGTAAATATCTGCACACTATTTTACAGAAAGAAGAACAGGGTGTTCAGAATAACATTTATTATTTCAAAATTACAAATGCATGAAAGTTTTATAAACTGAATTAGGAATGAATTCTGTGAACCTCAGGACCTTCATATAATTGAGGGCAGTTATTTTCATTTTTTCTTAGAACAATCTACTTTCTGAATAATTCAAGAATTACAAATATGCATTTTTGTACGCATGAAATATTTTACAAAGAGATATGCCATGTGAACTTGTCAGAAAACAGACTGAAAATTCTAAAATTGGTTAGGGGGGAGGAGAGACTATTAAACTCACTTTAATTAAGCCTGCCAGATGTTAACAAGGAAGTGGTGTTGAAAGGGAACACAATAGGTCTAGTCAGCATGAGCTTCAAAATTGGAAAATTAGAGCCAAAAAACCACCGTTGGTGTTTCTTTTACCCTGGCCAGGAGGCTCTACATACTCATGTAGTGACCTAATTCTTAAGCCACAATTCAATTTAGCAAAAACTGACCAAAAACTCATCGAATAGAGGATGCATGAACCAGAGGCAAAAGTCAAAGTTGCTGGCATTGGGAAATATACAATCTAGTCAGGAAATTAGACATGTAGACAAGTTCTTCCAAAATAAGGAAGAAAATAATGCCACAACAGTGGAAGAAGGTGCTTTGAGAAGAGACAGTTGACTTCTAGAACGGAAGATAAAGGAAAGCTTTTTTCTGGAAGGGGTGTTCTTAGATTCGGGTCTTGGAAACAGATAATGTTTTACAGGAAGAAAATTTGGGAGGAGGGTAAAGTTGGGAGAAGGGAATAGGAAAAGAAAAAGGTAGAAGTCTTTGACATTATGGTTCCGTCTTCGGGTGTACAGCGAGACAGAATGGGAACTATAACCAAAACTGTACGCTGAGCCATCTGGCTTTCCTTACTAAGAAAGAATGGACTTGACTTGGGCCAATCATTCAGGAAGGTTTGCGAGCAGTGAGCCAGGAAGATTATTTTAGCAGTGTGGAGACAGACAAAGGGTGAGCGTGACTGCTGAAATGGATGGATGAGAAGAAAAGATTTCCTGGAAGGTGGTGGCACTAATAACAGAGAAGAAGGAACTAACAGGAGAAAAGATGTTTTAAGGCCATGCATACTCCAAATCAATGCTCATTCAACTATTTTTTTAAACTGTAATTTAACTACACAAGTCATTTAGAAGATATCTTCAGTGGTTAGTGGCACACATTGAAAAAATGGAGTGTTTGGGTTCAGATCTGTATTCCACCACTAGCTGTCTGTACGGTCTTGGATAAGCCACTTAACTTCTCTGTGCCTCAGTTTCCCAAACTGTCAAAGTGGGAGTTGTAGTTAGTAAGATGCAGGTAAAGCACCAGGAACACAGCAAGTGCTCCTAAATATGAAGTATCATTATTTGGCCTTTATATGCCAACAAATCATTAGAAACTCATTCTCCACTATAAATAAATAGATAAAAATACTGTAGCTCCCTGGTAAATTCAGCTGACTTAACAAAAGCCATCAGGGCTAAATTACCAGCACAGGAGCTCCTAAATAAATTTACTTAAATAAGTATAGCATAGTAGATTTGGGAGCCATGCCACCAGAGTTCAAGTCCCATCCCTGCCATTTACTAGTTGCCAGTGCTAAATAAGTATCTGCTATTATCATTATTATTAGCATTGCTGTGTTGTTTCCCACACCTCCATGGATGACCTCTAATCTCATGACTCTCCAAAGTCTTATAGAAAAAAACAAAAGAGACATTTAGAGATAAATTCAAGCAGAAGTACCATTCTTTCCCTGTCTAATAAAAATATTAAAATGCTATAATAAAAATGGCCAAATCTCAGTCCTCGCCCCTCTTTTCAGTGAGATACAATTTGCAGTAGGCCTCAAGAGTCATACTGGAGCAAGTGGGAAGAATGAAGAGGGGTGGAGGGGAGAAGAAAGGAAATGTGATAGTGTTTTGGAAAAATCAATTTCCATAAAGCTCTGAAGAGTCAAACACGGGGCATTCAACAGAAGAGTACGCTGTTTCTAGACTGAAGATCTTTGCTAATGGGACACGTGGCAATGAAGATAGCATAAAGCAGGGCCCAGGAAGGGGAGGAGAAGAATGAAAAGGCTGTGGATTCCAAGTCTTGGCAGAACCTGACCAGGCATGAGAGAAACAGCCAGATAAAGAAACACGAAACGTGAAAGAACAAAGAAAAGTAGACATATCATTCATAAAGATGTCAAATGGAGCCCTTTGGAAATATGTGATTTCTCTTTACTAATACATGCACTTTCATTGAAAACACTACCTGTTGTTTGCTTGATTGAACGTTCAAAAGGCACCGAAGTCTTTTAAGATCTGAATAGTCCCTAGGAAAAAGAATAACACAGTGTCAACCATCAGAAGACTCCAGGGGAACTAGGCGTATTACCCACTGATGGCATTACCACGTGGAGGTTCGCTTTTATAGACTGAAACATATACACACTAAACATTTCCTTTAGAACTCTAGAAATGATCACACGTTTCAGTAAACACTGTGACCCAGAGGAGCAGTTGTCAAGCGCCTACTGTATTTCTCAAAAAGCCTTTATATCTGGTTGCTGGCCATTGCCTAAGTTAATAATTAGCAAGGACTCAGTATGGGGTTACCTGGTGGTGATTCCCTGCTGTTTTTTATCAGTTGATTTTTCTGTGGTCTTCACCTTTTTGTCTTGATCAGGCATTGTAAAACATCAATGCCCCAGAATTAACATCGCATTCCTTTCAAAGTAAACCAGAGGGAAAAACTTTAGTTGGGTTGTGTGCTCCAAAATATTCTCAATTAATACAGGCAAAATTCTCTTATAACACTTATTTCTAACACAATAATAAAAACGCTAACATGAATTCCATTTACTATTTATCATTTAAAGGCCTTTGGATATACTTAGGGCATAGCTTATAATTAGAGTAGCCCAGGAGCCCATATTTTCTGAGTCATCCTTGATTTCACATAGAATGACCCCAAGTATTGTGCATGTCAGGGAAAGGGCCTTCATTTTGGGTTTCCAAAATATATGTCTATAAGCAAATACCTAAAGCCCAACTGATGCCTTTATGACATCCTATTTGTCTTTCTCCACAAGCATCCTTAACCATATGCAGTTAGTTCACAGGGTTCCTCCCTCATCATGGGTCATGCCCCTAAGAGTCCCACAGAAAGCCCCACAGACTCACAAATAAGCTTTACAGTAAAGAAGACAACACATGATGTCACTGGATTTCCAGAATTCCTAAAATTTTTGAGCTGCCACCTGAATCCCCATGTGAGTTAACTTCACTCATAAGCTCTTCTGCAAGAATTGAGTCAGTCTTGCACAGCCTCTGAACTTACTCAACCATTCTGTTAATAACAAGACAACAAGCCCAAAATGGAGTCACTAATGCTAAGTCCCAGGTCACTAAACTTAATTACAGTTTCAACTTTCCCAGAAATGGAAACTTAAACCAGTCAATCAGGAATCACCTGATCAGTATTAGTTAGGTAATCTGCTCGATAAATCCCTGCCAGCCCCTTTAGGGAAAGCAATGTGAAAGGATTTCAAACTAAAATGAAACTGGAGTATATGAAATGGAGAATCTCACGCATACACCCTCAGAAGGACAGAACTTAAAAACTGAGAGACTGATTTCTTGTAAATGTCTAATTTGTAGAAGATTGAGACTTGTCTACTGACCAATGAACATCCGCCAAGAATCCTTTGCCATCCTTGAACTCTGGCTGGACCTCCCCCTCTTTGCACTCCTTGCCCAGAAATACCCAAACCCTCAAAGATCTTGCCTGTAGCTTGCTATAGCATGCATTTCAAAGATTGCAATTCCTCTGCTATTCCCATATAAACTCAATTTCTGGTAATTAGAGCTTGCCTCAGTTTACCTCCTTATTTAGGTTGACAGTAACCTTATAATAACCAATCCGCTTTTTGCGTAGTGTAAGTTCCTTGTTCCTGCTCCCTTCTGCCTATAAACTCTTTGATTTTGCACAGCTTCTCAGAGCTCCTTTCTATCTGTTAGATTGGATGCTGCTGGATTCATGAATCACTGAAAAGCCAATAAGATCTTATAATTTATTCTGTTGAATTTTGTTTTGCGACAATCCAGGCAATGAGGCTGGCCAGCCTGGGAATACAGCCCCGGAGGCATTTCAATCTTCTGAATTAAGCTTTGTAGTCATCATAGTCACCCCTTCCTAGGATAAATTTTAATACTATTTCCCACTCCTACTCAAAAGAGGAGTATGAGTTCACCAATGGAGAGAAACAATTTATTTGTTTGCCTTTTTTTCCTTAATCGCTTCTGATTCAATAGTTAATTTCCAGAATAAAAATAAAAAGAAAGTTGAAGGTACTCATGCAATCAATTACATAGCAAATACAAAATGAAATAAACTATTGGTTTAATTTGATTGGATATAAAATTTTCCAACTGTGCTTCAATGCCACAGCTTGACTTCAGAGTGTTTTCAGGCATGAAAAAGCATGCATGATTGTCTTATAAATACATGTCTCAATGTCTTATGAAATCAATGGTCAGAATCCAAGTGTTCCAGAGGTATTTAGAGGTGAAAGAAATGTGCCAATGGGCGTTTCACTCAACAGAATCCAGTAAAATTTAATTTTGTGAAATGCACAAAGAGAGTTTAAGTATTTAAAAATGATTTTCCCAATATAGTTGTCATATTTGCGACAAAGAGATGAACTGGAATTAAGAGTTGGGGACCAACGCTCTTAACACAGATGCACATCCAAGAAAAGCACAATATTAATATTTTAGGATTGTGCCTAGGACATAGCACCACAGACTCATTTATTCAACAAATATTTAGTGGATGTTTACTATGTCCAATCACAAACATTTTGAAAACTGCTAAAAGTAAAAGAGGCTGTCACAGGTATGTGATTCTATCACAGGAAAAGGAAACCTACTTAGGAACTTTAAAATATGTTCTGTGAAATATTCAGATAGAGATTCGATTCACCATCTGCTTTACTTTGAAAAGAAAGAAAGAAAAAAGGAAGGGAAAGAGGGAGGGAGAGAGGATGGGAGAGAGGAAAAATCTGTAAATAATTTTTTAAAAGCAAAAGATCCAAGTGCCTTATATATGGATATTAAAATGCCACAAAAGTTCTAAAATAAATAGAAATCCAGTCAAAATAAATTGAATCTAATTTTACTTTTCCCTCAAGGACAGAGGGAAAATTCCGCATAGACACACTGGCCTGTTGGCTTCAAACTCCTGCTCAAACCATAGCTACAGACCATTTTGGAAGTCAGAAATGAAAGCCACAACGATCAGCACAGAAAAATATGTGGAAAAGCACAGGCTTCTTCTGCTAGAAGGAGATCACATCTACCACAATCCAGCTGTGCTAAACACACCATCTTATTCCCCTGTTTAATCCCCGTAATTTTACTGACCTGCTCTGTGAACAGGAAATCATCATCTATTAGTTTTATCAGTTTCAGATTAGCGTCTACTCTGTGAGCTGGAAGAGTGAAATAGATAACTCCCTGGAAATGTTTCACTTAATTAACCAATAAACAAATTCACCAGAATCAGTAGAAACAGACAATTGCCTTTAGGCTAAAAAACAAAATCTTTTCCACTTGATGGCTGTTAATATGGAAACTATTCTGAAAATAACTTTGAGAATTCAGGACTGCTTAAAATATTTAATCCAATCCCACTATACCATCATCACACTATACCAATGGTTCTAATCCAAAATGAGGGCGGGAGGAGGAAGGGTAGTTCATATCTTAAGTCAATAGGCCCAGAGACAATTTCCTGAGGAAGTGTTCCCCAGAGAGGTCAAGCAAGGGTGCTACCTAAGGCAAGAACTCTCCAGAGGGTAGCTTCAGTCTGATTCCATGGGGAGCTCTGGAGTGTAGGTAATGTCTCAGAGCTGTCTAGACCTGAGGGAAGGGAGCTTGGGCTTTTGTGCTCCTGTGGCCTTCAGTCATTGGTTAAGAGGCACCAATGGAAGTCATAACCCCCAAGACATTCCTGTCTGGGGTCAAGAAGACTCCAGTAGCTTGAGGGGAATCTTACAAAAAAGAGTCATAGGAACTGGCTGTTAGAAGCAAAAGAACATTGAAGACAACACCTGGGTCACAGAAACAGTCTTAAGGGATGGGAGAGGCTCTGGGTGGAATGCTCATGTCATCCACTCTGATCACTCCAGTGGAACAGCTGTGAGTGAGGAAGGTACAAGAATTTTCGCTGTGGATACCACTGAGCAGAGCCTACCACAGCAGCTCTCAACTATGGAGTGGAATTTCCCTCCTCCTTTACTTGACCTCTAAAATGCTAGCATGACGTCATGGCCTAGCAGCTAGCTCGGTCTTTGGCCCACATCTCTTCTCCCTCTGCCCCTTCTCCCTAAGAAATCTCTTACAGTCCCATGGCTTTATGTACCATCCATAATTCCTAATTTATTTGTTCAGCCCTAACCCCATCCTGACTTACTGAATTCACAGCCACCAGCTGGACGTCTAGTGGGCATCCCCAATATAAAATACCCCAAACAAAACTCTTGACCCCCACCTCCAGTATCAAATTCCCCTGGTGCTCCCTATCTCAGTCACTGGCACCACCCAGCTAGTCTAGACAAAAAACTGAGGGGTCATTCTTAATCCCTCACTTTCCTTTACCTCCTATGTTTAAGCCACCAACAAAATCAGTGAGCTTTCACTCGTCTCTACTCCCACTGCTATCACTCTACTCTGAGCTGCCATTTCCCCTTGCTGGACCACTGCCACCGCCTCCTCACTGTTCTCTCTGCTTCCACCTTTGCTCCTCTATATCCACAGGAACTCAAGGGATTAATTTAAAATGTGAATCAGATCCTGCCACTCAGTGGTTTACAACCTTCCTGTGGCCTCCCACTGCACTTGGCTTCTAACCATGACTTTCATGTCTCTGAGCTCTTCTATCCTGTCCCTCTTGCTTACTCCACTTCAGCCATGCTGGTTTTCTCCCCGGCCCAGGAACACGCCAGCTTCATTCTTGCCCGAAAGCCTTGGCGCTTAGTGCTTGTTGTTCCCTTCTCATATTCTCAGGCTGGCTTCTTTGTGTCATTGAGGTCTCCGCTCAGATCGCCCCTCCTCAGTGAGGGTTTCTCTGATGAACCTGTACGATATACCCACCCCCACACATTCATACTTACCACATCACCCTGTTTTACTTTCTTCTGGAGCTTGTCAACATCGGAAATTCTCTTGTCCTCTTACTGGTTTCTTTGTACTAGATCACAAGCCCCATGTGGGCAGAGAATGTGTTCATTTTTTCCACAAACCCCCAGGACACAGCACAGCACTTAGAACAGTGCGTGGCACAGTGTAAGCACCATATAAGAACTCAAAAAATATTTGTGTCACAATCTGTAAGGAGTGGCTCAGGTATTTTTTTCACCAAATTTTGTGAATTATTTGCTTTTTAACAATGGATAAAAGAATCATTTAAAAAAAAAAAACCCGTCTCATTACTCTTTTAGTTCAAAAATCTTTCATAAAGTTTCCTTATAAATCAAACCAATTGATGAGCATTTGTAATGTTATAATTGTCATGAAAACACTCGAGAATTATCTCACTGATTCAGTCTTTAGGAGGGAAATTAGAGCTCTGTATAAGATACTATTCACGAACAATGCTTCTCAAGCTATCTATGAAGATTTTTTTTTTTAAATTTACAATCTATTCTGGACTAATACTTTTGGTCTACAACCTGTTCAGCAGGATAAGTCCACCGAGCATGTGCTCACATATCTCAGCAATGTTGAATTGCTGTAAACATTTCTAAATGCTTACTCTCGATTTTATACTTATTTCCTCATGGACCAGTAATATGCCAGTCTGAAGACCATCCGAATAGCGCTAGCCTAAATAATCGAAGTGTCTACTTTCAAATAACAATATTCTTTTCACGGCAACTCTAGGTGATCGTCAGAGAACCACTCCTCTGAGTACAGAGCCTGAGGGACTAACCCAGTAGTTGTCAATTCCCGGACAACCAGGAGAGGGTGAGAGTGAGCTGGGAGAGGCTGAGACAAGTAGCAGCCCGGGCTGAACCTGGGCTCCCCACTTAAATCCAAGCCACCCTACTTCTCTGGGGTTCTGCGTCCTGTTTCATTTGAGAAAAGGGTTCCACCGCTAAGAACAAAAATAGAAAACCACTCATTTTCTAACATTTATTTTACAGATGAGATGAGGCCAAAGAGATTACACTACTTGCTACACACATACTCACGTAGATTTTCCTTTGATTCTAAACGGGAAAGCTGAAATTGAGTATTTTTTTCTTTAAAGAAATGGAGTGGGCACAGAAGGAAAGACTGTATATAAAACACAGATGCATCTCACTTTAAAAAAAGAAACTTTCACTATCTTTCATTTGTACATCTCAGCCATGGGACCCAAAGATCGTCTCAGACGAGAGAGAAAAGATCTTCGCATACCTCACAGGATAGGATAGCCAGAGGGGTCTGGTGTATACAGCACTAGTCAAGGACAGGCATGATCACAGTTGACTCATGGTTGAATTTTTAAATCCATTTTAAAAAAGGAACTCTCAAAAGTAATTCCTTTCTTCTATTGTCATCTGAAATTTGGGTTAATGCTAAAACAAGTCCCCAGAGACAGACACCTCGTTTGCTCATGATCTCTTGGTAATTGCAGAGTAAACACACATGACAGGGAATGATATCCATGCCATGGTAAAATTACCTAATTGACTGTAATTAATCTAAATTGTGCAATATAAACCCACTAACTCAATCACATGGTGAATATTTGTGATATGGTCTTCAGATTCTCTACCCAGAAATTTTTTTATTCCACAGTTGCCTTAGCAGCTCAAAAGATCCTTAAATGGCCTCAAGTTTACGAAAGATAAAACAGAAAGTCATTTGATTCATTATGGGAAGTAGCTTTAAACCCCATAAACTCCTTTTTTCTCCTTCTAATCACTTAGGTTGCATCTTTGTAAATATTCCTCTTTTTTTATTACATTTACTAACAGTTAAAAAAAAAGCACTTAGTAATCGCAGTAAGAGAGTTTGGCATGACCAAAGGTAATTACCACTATGGCCACACCAGGTTTATTAATTTGAAAAAGCACTAAAATAAACTGCTATGAACCCTACCACAAAAAGAAGTTAGAACTTCCTTGTACCGACAACAGGAGTCCTTCCTTCCTTTGATGAATTATGGTTAACCTCCATATTAGCTGACAAGTTTCAGTTCTGGCTGTGTTCAAGTCAGCATTACAGAAGCTTAGAGAACTTTCAGCCCCAGAACTGGCTGACAATGCAAAAGGAAAAGTCATTTCTCCAATCCCTTTACTGTAGATATTTTCTCTCTAAATTCCTTTAATAGTGGTTCCTTGAAAAAAGTGGTTAAAAAAAGATATAATTCACTTGGAGCAACCAGAACTAAGAAAAATGGGTTAAAATGCATGGGTTAAACATTAATTTTTTAACCCTGATAACTGTACCTTGGTGATTCAAGATGCTAACATTAGGGGAAGTGGAGCGGACGGAATATGGGAACTCACTGTGCTATTTTTGCAGCTTATATATAAGTCTAAAATTATTTCAAAATAAACACTTAAAAATGCGTTGGCCACTTTAGCTTATTTAAGTAAAGTGCTTTGAGAATAGAGAAAGGGTTTCTTTTTACAAACAATAATTGCACTTAAACTCACAGATACAGTGATTGGTTTTTTCAAATTAGTTGTGTCTTAGAAAACTATACATCCTGCACAGGAAGTGTCAAGTTAAACTGGACAAATTACTGGAAAATAAAAGACACACACAGAGACATTTTAAAAGTAAAGTGATCAGGGGCTGGCTCCATGGCATAGTGGTGAAGTTTGGCCTGCTTGGCTTCAGTGGCCCAGGTTCATGGGTCTGGATCCTGGGTGAAAACCTATACCACTGATCAGCCATGCTATGGGAGCAACCCACATATAAAGTGGAGTAAGCCTGGCGCAGATGTTAGCTCAGGGCTAATCTTCCTCAAGCAGAACAAGAGGAAGATTGGCAACTGATGTTAGCTCAGGGCTAATCTTCCTCAGCAAAAAAAAAAAAAAAAAAAGGTAAAGTGACCAAAAAGTCTAGGAACTCCTGTAAGACACATGATTTGCTTAGACCTATCACAGCTCAAAAGGGAGTCTGGTCCTCTAAACCGTAGATGTGATTCTATCCCTTATATCACATGGTTATTGTTCTTCAATGGGAAATATGCTAGGACTAGAAGAACAGAGACAGTCATTACAAGAAAGAACTTTAGAGAACATCCAGCATCAAGGGTCTAGCACCTTCCAGGCCCAGGACCAGAATGTAAATGAATGACAGGTGTAGGGTAGATGATAGAGAGTGGCAAGGCTTCAGTCAAACCTAAGGCGGCACATCTTCTCTAAAGGGATTCAAAATCACATTAAAAATATAGCAAAACAAAACAAAACACCTGCACAGGACACACAAAACAGATCTACAGGTCATCAGGTGCAGACTATGATTTGGCGTCCTTCATTTAATGCATGAGGAAACTGAGGCCCAGAGGGGTCAAATGTGTCCAAGGCCACACAGCACCTTTAGGAGTAGAAGAAGAACAGAGCCCACTCATTTTCAGGGTTTTGATCTCAATGGCAAACTCTGGGGTAGATGGGAAAGAGAGAATTTGTTGACATTAGCCTTTAGCCAAGGGCGAGGGTGAAATAATAACAATCAATGCTTGCATAACTTCACCTCCTGGACCCCGGAGTTCTCATAAACATCCATTCATTCATCCTGGTCCACTCATGTGAAATAGGTAGGTGGTGTATTTTAATATCATCATAAGGTGGAAAACAAAGACACAGTTGCTATAGAACCTCCATTGGCAGGAGTGTGTTGCCAGCTAAGGGCAAGTATTCTCATGGCCCTGCTCCTGAGTCAGTAGACTGGACAACTTCCTTGTGCAAATAGTTTATACTCTTAACAATTCTCTATTTTATATTTAAACAGGCACTTGAGAGTGAAAGGAATAAAAAACGCTAACAGTATTCTGACAGTCTCCCACTCATTTCCCCAAACACTTATTGACCATCTGCTATATGGTAGACACTCCTTTAAGAGTTTGCCTCATTTTCCTCTGGCTGATAGTAACCCAAGTTGGTCAGAGAGTGCTGCTCCAAAATCAACTAGAATATGTGGCAACAGATACCATGAGAATATTCTTATTTTCAACCTTTATTCCCATTCAAATTCACATTTTTCATGATAAAGGGAAATACTTGCAAATATGAATGTAGACTCCATGGATCACCTCAACTGCCACTGCATAATGATATTTGTGATATGTCTCTGTCGGTGTCTTACCCGGCTGCTAACCCTAGCCTACTCGGGACATAGTTTATAACATGACTGTGTTAGAACAAGTGAACCTGAGACCCATATATTAAGTAGGGATATTGAAAAAGGAAAAAAGAGCCAGACGATGTGAAGGAAGAATTTATATTAACCAGTCAATGAAAATAACTAAAGTAGCACACTAAATTTTTCTTTTCTCATTGACCCCAAACTTAGCAAGATTGCATTCTATTTCCTGTTCCTGTGTGAGAGAGAAAGGTGACAACGTTATTCACCCATTCCTTTAAGAAATAATTATTGATCCCTTCGTATATACTAGGCACCGAGGATACTGCACTGAATAAGACATGGTCTAAAGCGTGTTCCCCAAAAAGTTAACCATCATGGGAATAAGTCATGATAATAAGTGAGTCACAGTGGTTATAAGTGAATAAGGATTCAGCCCAACCCCGTAGACCTTCTAAGGAGGAAGAGAACGCTGGGTAAACACACTGATGTTCACGACAATTGGTGGCACGCAAGAAACTAGAAGTACTTTCTGAGCCATGAAATAAAATTAAATTTCATTGAATAATATTTCATTTTAAGTGCATTTTATTATTTACAATGCACTAACTGTGCACAAGACACTACTGGGGACTGCCAAAACAATCTATTCACAACTCAGTGTGTGTAGGAAATCATAAATCTGTAGGTTAAACAATATGAAACTTGATATTAGGCCTTTAAAAAAAAAGGACAATTTCTTATGTTTCAGCCTAATACAAGGGACTAAATAAGAACACTAGAAATGTCAAAAAGCAGAGAAAATTAATTTCCAAAGGAAATTATAAACTGAATGAATTCAGGGGAAGGACAATCACTGTGGGCTGAAGAGCATTGGAAAGCTTTGTGAACTGGGGACTTGAAGAACAGGCAGGTGGGTGAAGAATATTCCACGGGAATGAACAAAGGGATAAAGGCAAGATATGGAGAGTGGCCTTGGGAAGTGGTGAGGAGATGAGTTGAGCTGGAGCTGAGGAATGTGAATACCAGTGAGTGATGGGTAGATGAATGAGTGGTGGCCTCCAAGACTACAGCCAACTTATGGAACAAAGTAGTCAGTCTCAAAGAAAGTGCGACTGTTGGGCTTGAACCTCAGAACAATGACGGCTTCCTCTTTGTCACCCCCTTAGCCATTTGTTTACTAAATCCTGATTGTTTTCCTACTCAATACGGTTCCTGTCTGTTCACCTCTCACTGCCAACACCCTGGTCTACATCATTGCTCATCTGAACTACAGGAGTCACTTCCTAAGTGGTCCCTCAACTTCCAATGTCTCCCCGCTCCCAACAACAAGAAATCTGTTCTCCACACAGCAACAAAAGCACCCTTTGTATGGGACAAATCTGACCAATTAAGCCTTTATAGGCTTCTCATTTATCTTAGGATAAAAACAAAACTAACAAGGCCTGTGAGGTGTTCCACCAGATAACGTCTCTGCCCCCACCTGCCCCCAGACAGCTCCACTCACATCTGGCCCCTGAATACCTGCCCCAGACCTGTTTCTCCTGGACACCCCAGCAACTTTACTCCTGGACTTAGGGGCCAGATTGGTATGGAAAGGCCTAGAAGGCTCATCTACCATGTCTCAACTCAAGTATCCATTCTTTAAAAAAATTTTTGCCAACTTCCTTGATGGCGTCATAGCTCCACCAGGCACTGCCTTGCAGCTCTTAATAAAAAAGCAGATTCAGGTAATAATTCAATAAATACACATCTGTCTCCTTTAATTTACTGTAAACTAGTCAGAGACAGGGATGACAGCCAGTTTGCTCATCCCAGTATCTAGCACAGTATTGCTAGTTTAACACAAAAGAAGTATTCAATAAATGACTGCTGAATGAATGAATGAATGAACACATCCCAAGAGAAACATGACTGGGAAGCTCCAAGTATAACTGGGGTATTGTTGTTTTGATATGGAGAATAAAGATATGGAAAAAACTATCAGCAAATGAGAAGTTAGTCCCAGCTGAGCAGTATCCAGCTATTACAGAATGTTGGTTTGACAAAAATCTCTTTATAAACATAAGGAGCCACAAAGTAAATAAGACATTCATGTTAAATATGGACGACCTCAAGTATACATAAACAGGACAATAAAATTTCCTAAAGGAAAGATGCGTATTCACAGTTAGGTCAAGTGTGACATCCACATGCACATTATGTGAATGCCGTGGTCTCCACTGATGAGAGTTTGCAGCTTTGGGAATGTGAAATCTTTTGGTCACACCACAGGGATGTGGTCAAAAGGAGCAAGAGTGGCGGAGGAAAGCTGGTGTCCACTCGCCCACTGAGTGACCTCGGAAAGTCCCTGGACCTCTCTGATTATTAGTTTCCTCATTTACCGAAAAATAAAAATAACAATATCCTCATTACAAAATGGTAGTTGCGAATAAATAAAGTGAAACCCTTTTCAAACTGTCAATAGCTTCAGAAATATGTTCTTGTGACTATGATAGCTGTACATACAAATATTATCATTGGTAATATTGTTATTACTTCAATTTGCAGGCTTGTCATGCTCATTTTAGATCATTTGTCTGTATTCACTGACTTTGAGTCACTGATGACAAATACCAGACATAAAATGAAAAAAAAAGTTTTATTTTCACTGTCACAAAAAGTTTTCATTTTAATGTTTTTAAAACTAGTATTATTTAGGGCTTACTTTTGTTTTGTTTTGTTTTGAGGAAGATTGGCCCTGAGCTAACATCTGTTGCCAATCTTCCTCTCTCTCTTTTTTTTTCCCCCAAAGCCCCCAGTATATAGTGCATATCCTAGTTGCAAGTCCTTCTAGTTCTTCTATGTAGGATGCTGCCACAGTGTGGCTTGATGAGCAGTGTGTAGGCCCAGACCCAGGATCCAAACCAGCCAACGCCAGGCGGCTGAAGCAGAACACACAAACTTAACCACTCGGCCACGCGGCAGGCCCCTAGGGTTTACTTTTATAAGTACTTTGATGTATTTGTTTAATCCTCAGAACAATCCTATAAGGTGGGTAGTGATGTATCTCCAACTCACAAATGAAGAAACTGAGGCACAGAAAAGTTAAGGAACTTGGCCGAGATCTCATATCTAGTAACAATCACAACAATAAAGGCAGACATTTACACGGTGCTTACCTGTGCCAGTGTCGTTCTCAGTGCTTTCCATACATTCATTCAATTCTCCTAACAAATCTATAAGGCAGCTACCATTACTGTCCCCGTTTCAGAGATCAGGGAACTGAGGCTCAGAGAAGCTAAGTAATTTGTCAAGGTCACACAGCTGGTAAGTGGCAGAGCAGGGACTTATAGCCAGGCGAAGCCCTCCCTGTTAATCTAATGCTCTATTAACTCTCATATATTGGTGGCATTTATCCAGCTCTCTATTCACCTAAATGAATTTTCTAGATAAATGTTTACCCCTTTAATAATCACATATTATGTCATCCATGGTTTTCTGAAATTGATTAACACTTCTCTTTTATGTAAAATACACTAAATACTGTGTAACTTTTTGCTGATGGCCCGGGGTCAATGTCACGGCTGCTGTGCTTTATCCACTCTGCCTCTAGTTTTTATTTTAATTCTTATAGGAGGGTTCTTTAGTCTCTTTTCTAGATATGAGCCAGTTGATTGTCATTCTGTCACTTTGACTCAGCGGAGGGTTGTGAAGCTAGAACCCATGTCAAGTATACAATTCCTAATCTAAGACTTAATAAGCTCTGAGTTGACGCCAACTCCACAGACTCGAGTGCATGAGCTTTATTATGACTATGCAGATTTCAGCTGAGATGAGGGGAAATGTGACCTCTAGATAAGGATGAGTAATTATTTTACCAAATGAGAAATGATCTGTTTTATTCAGTGCTCACTTTCATGTTTTTTATCATCATGCATGTCAGGCATATACATGAATGTACTTAAAGTTCACTTTCCTATGGAAGACCAACTCTTTCAAAAATGTAAGACTCATTTCCGAAAACATGCCACACACCCTGTCCCCAGGTTGACACTTTCTACCCCCATCTTGCTTTATTTTTATCTATTTACTTGTCTCTCTCCCCGAAGTAGAACACAATACGAATAGCTAACATTTCCATGGCCCTTCCAATATGCCCACCACAGTTCTAAGATTTCTACATTGATTCATGTAATACTCACAAGAATTCCACTTTACAGATGAGGAAACTGAGGGGCAAAGATGAAGTAACTTGCAAGAGGGCCCATATCCAGTACTTGGGAGCTGGGATTTGAACCCAAGCAATCTGGCTGGAGAGTCTGTGTCCTAAGGACTCTGCGCTACTACCCCTGGGAACGTACGTTCTAAGGGAACAGTGACTTTGTTCACTGCTGAATGCCCAGGAGCTCAATAAACGGTTGTTGACCATCGAAAGCCCCTCTAGGTCCTCTCCACCTATCCAAGTGCTCAACTCAGTTCCCTCTGACTTCAGCCTCAAAGTTTAACTGGCCCTAACAGGCAGAGTAACATTCTAGGCCCTTCTTTCAGACTTCACTAGCTGTATTTTCTTTTGATCCACCTTTATCCAGCATGGAGCCCTGGACCCATCAGATAGTCAACCAATACTTATTGAATGAATGAGTCTCTTACTGTATCGGGGCTGTTGATACACAAATGTTTGTGATCAAGTAGTACAGTGTGATCAAGTAGTAGAATGATGTCCTAAAAATTGCACTCCACTGTATTAAAAGATTGATTTTTACCTTTTGTGAGCTGACCATGGAGATTTTAGAATTCCAACCTTTAGTGTGTTTCTTTTTTTTAAAAAAAGGCTTTATTCTTTTAGGGCAGTTTTAGGTTTATGACAATTTGAGAGGAAAGTATGGAGTTTTCCCACATATCCCCTTCCCCCACATCTTCATAGCCTCCCCCATTACCAACATCACTCACCAGAATGGTACATTTTTTACTAAGGATGAGCCTACAGTGGTGCTTCATGATCACCCAAAGTCCACAGTTTACCTTAGGGTTCACTCTTGGTTGTCGTACATTCTTTGAATTTGGACAAACGTATAATAACATGCATCCATCAACACAACATCATACGGTATTTTCACTGCCCTAAATATCCTGTTATCTGCTTATTCATTTCTCCCTTACCCCTAAAACTGGCAACCACTGATCTTTTTACTGTCTCCATCGTTTTGCCTTTTCCAGGATGTCATATGGTTAGAATCATACAGTATGTAGCCTTTTGAGATGGCCTTCTTTCACTTAGTAATATGCATTTAAAGTTCCTCCATGTCTTTTCATGGCTTGATAGTTCTTTTTTTTTTTTTTCAGCACTGAACAATATTCCATTGTCTGAATGTGTCACAGTTTACCCGTTCACCCACTGAAGGACATCTCAGTTGTTTGCAGGCATTGACAATTGTGAATAAAGCTGCTATAATCATCCATAGGAACGTTTTTATTTTTTAAATATGTGAAAATTTACTAAGTATAAAGCAGTGTGCATTTGATATGGTTTATGCACATTTAGTCTTTAAAACAATCCTATGAGGTAGGTGCTATTATTAGCCCATTATACAGATAAAGAAACTGATTAGAAGCTAAGCAATTTGCTGTGGGTCACAGAGACAAAATGCTGGAGCCAGGAATCAAATCCATGTATGTCAGACTCCAAAGTTTATCTCTTGCAAACTATGCTGTACTCTCTCTTTTTCCCATTTTAAACTTATGCATATAGTGACTACCATCACAATGATATGGCACAAAATATAGACTGTGAATTGAAATAGTTTCCAACTACTTAGGGTCTAGAAATCAAAGCAAAACCTGTAAATTCAACATTGAGCTTTTATAAGCAAAAGCTTCATTGGCCAAAAGTTATTTCTGACTTTTCTGGAACTAATAAGGATGCCATGAAAAAACAGTAACTTCTCATTTTAGAGATTCATTCATTTAACCAGTATTTGTTGGGCCCCTGCTATGTGCATGAGACTGAGATAGATACAACAAGTGGTAAGACAAACGTGGCCTCTGCCCTCACACAGAGAGTCTAGAGGAGGAAGCCCAAAAGTAATCGGGCACTGGGGAGTGAGAGCAGGCTTGGGGAAGGTACCTAAAGTGGAGGCACTGCAGGCAGTGTGAGCAACACGTGAAATTACCACACATGGGAGAGAATGCAGCATGTTCTGGAAACGACCAAGATGGAACAGCTGATGGGAGGCCTAACTAAACAGTGTGGATTAGAATAATGGGGGAATCCTTGCAGGAAGTGAAATGCCCTTACATGTTTTTTGGAAAGATCAGTCTAACAATAGAGGGAAAATGGATTAGATAGAGCCACTCTGGAATCAGAGAAGCTGGGTGGGTGTTGGATTTAACCAGGGGACTGGTGGAAATTGTAATACAGTGAGAATGGAGACATCATATGGGAAGTGATTTGACAGCTATTAAGAAGATATAGCCTTAACAATTGATGGAAATGCAGAAGAGGCGGTACGTGTCTAAGATATTGCCCGGAATGTGGTTTTGGTAACTGAATAGATGGTGCTGCCCAAGATAGGGAATC
The DNA here is from genome assembly GCF_037783145.1 of Equus przewalskii. Taxonomy (NCBI): domain Eukaryota; kingdom Metazoa; phylum Chordata; class Mammalia; order Perissodactyla; family Equidae; genus Equus; species Equus przewalskii. The sequence goes on along the minus strand of NC_091845.1, from coordinate 57,743,750 downwards.
AAAGGGCAAGGCAGTCTGGAGGGAGGGGGAAGATGGCGTTTAGGGTTGCACATGTGTGGAGTCAACTGGCAGTTGGATTTTGGAGTCTGTCGCTTCAGTGGTGCAGCCTAGGCTGCAGGTGGAGGCTTTCCAGTCATCAGCAGACATATAGTGCCTGAAGGCATGGAAGAGGACAGGCTCACCCACGTGGAGCAGACAAGCAGAGGGGCAGTCAGAGCAGCATCAAATACGGGGAAGGCAGAAAAGCGACGCCCATAAAGGGTTTTATGAATGAGCCTTCGGAGGTGTTGGAGCAAATTGGAAGAGACACACTCAGACTCCATATAAGCAGAATATTTCCTTCATCGAACTGAAAGGACCATCAAACATCGTTGATGGCACTTTCCCACCATCCGTCCGCCCAACACCAGCCTATGTGCTACGAGACAGGTTCACAGTGACTCACCTACCCGCGACAGTCCGCACTCTCCGCCCCTGCCTCATGTCGAGTGAAGCTCACTCCCGAGGCTTCGGAGCTGCTCCACAAGGACCGGCGGGCATCTCCCTGGAGAACCTGCCCGAAGCTGCACTCCAGAACAGAGGAACGCCCGTTCCCGCCCCACTCACCGCGCCGGAGGGAGGGTTCCTCCTTCAGGCCAATCTCTAAATCGCCCTTCTCATCGTCTCGGCTGCTGTCACCCGCTGCTCTGGATCAGGGGCCCGTCCCGCCCTCCCGCAGCCCACTCCTGGTCCCCTCAACCTCGGGGGCACCACTACCAGCTGCACCGTTGGTTTTTCAATCAAATCCTCCTTTAGGCCACCAACCGGCGCCGGCTGAGCCAATGCCAACACGTCTTCTTCCGCCTCACCAGGGCGCCTCAGCCAATCAGGAACAGCCGTGCTGCGGCGTGCCGAGCGCCATAGCAACGGGTGACGCCTGCCTCGGGGTTGCCGCAGCAACCAGAGAACGCGCAGGTTCAGGCCCCAAGGCTGCAAGCTGGAGAAGAGAGAGGCGGTTTAGGACTGCGCTGCAGCCGCTACACTCCGACCAAGAGCTACTTGCCTGTGGGCAGGTTTCCTAAACCCTGTGGATTTTTCTTAACTTGGTGTGCCCAACCCTTTAGCATTGGAAATAAAATGGGTGGGAAAGAGGTTCATCTTAGGGTGTTTAGTTTCAAGAATTGCTATGGATTAAAAATTAGTTCTCTTCCACACACTTAGTTTGAAAAGGATCAATGCAACATGCTAAATAGCTTTCCTACAGCATGAAAACATTTTCAGTTACGCAAGCACATGGCATGCCTCAGGGAATGAGAACATGGTGTGAAAACAGAGTGGTCTGGAGTTCAAGAGATCTGTATGCTACACCTATCACTAATTCGTTTTGTGATTTTGGGCCAGTCTCTTCACCTTTTGTGAAAGTCTAAAGCTTCTTTCTGAAAAAACTTGAATTGCATTAGATAAAACTTTAAAGATACTTAACTTCACATTATGAAGCTTCAAAAAGTGAAAAATATTGAGTGCTCATTTTGTGCCAAGAACTATTCCAAACTCTTTCCTCATTATTTCACTTACTCTTCACATCATCATCTTGTAGTCATTATTTTTCATCCAAGTTTAGAGTTGTAAAATGGAGGCACAAGAAGTTTCCTGAGTTGCCCAAGATGGCAGAGCTAGTAAGTGATGGAGGCAGGGCAGCACCTATACAGTTTGAATCCAGAGCCCACTTTTCCCCACAAGGATGCTTCCTTGACAATTTCTTCAAGATACAGGGCCTCCTCAATCCCATCTTAATATCACTCTAAATGCCTACTAGTGCGGCAATTAGTGAGGTGACTTAATCTCCCCAAACTTGATTTAAAATGAATACAATGAGCCCTTCCCTGATGTTTCTCTGCTTTGAACAATAATAAAAGTAGGCTGAACAGAGTAACAACATTTGGGTTTGGGTAACCGGAATATACATATTTTAAAACAGTGAGGTCCCATTTTGGAAATAGAAAGGTGAGATGAAAGCCAAACTCAGGTGAACAGAGCAGAACTAATTAAACTTCAGATAACATAAAACAAGTACGATTAATGTTACCAATCACAAACCAAAAAGCTGACAGGGGTAGATAGGCTGATGCTGAAAAGAAAAAGTATTCTCTACGGATATTTTAAATATTAATCAGTGAGACAAAATGACTCCACTGGACTTCTTTTCTTCATCAGAATACTGAATGTGCTTCTCATCCTTCTCAACAAAATAAAACAAACTAATGTTTTGGCCTTCCCTGAATATAACTGAATGTCACATGGAAGATTAAGAGGTATGAAAAACACTGGCTTCTAGAGGAGAGGGGCACAATCACGTCCACCTCGTCAGGGTCCACAGCACGCTGTGTAAGGTGAGAAAGAGACATGACTCCACAGGGCTCATGCTTGCACCAAGCTGATAGCTCACATGATAACGGGTCCAAGACTGAACACTTCCCTATTTTCTAATACCCCTTTTACTATCCTGAAATGAATTCACAGAAAATATAAACTACATAGTTGAAAAGTAAAACAGTATAATGTAACTAACACAAAGAACAAATAAAAGTAACTTAAATAGGTATTGAAATAGATAAATATTCAGGATGGGCTTAACGAGAAGACAAAAACACTTCCCAAAATTTCTAAAATACCTCTAGGCCACTGGTCTTTTGTTGGCTAGGACAAGAACAGGGTATTTAAACACACACATACACACTTTCAGTGGAGGAATGAGAATGACTGACAGCAGAAGGCTGAGAACAATCTGATGAAAAAGCAGAACTTATATTGAGCTTTGGAAGAATAGCAGAGAAACAGCAAGGAAGCTTTTCCAAAAAACAGCAATGTTTTCATTAAAAGCAGAGGTAGGAACGTAAAGGTCAGCAACAGAAAGCAGTGATACTCAACAGATTAGATATGCCTTAATGAGCAAGATCAAACAAAACTGAGTGAGAAACACTATTTCTTTTCTTCCTTCCCCCCTCCTAAAAAAATTCTCAAAGTTCCGTAGATGGGGATAATAAATTTGCAAAAATATTTTTTTCCTAAAATAAATGTAAGCAAAACTTTCAGAATAAATTTCCAAATCCATAAGCACCCTTTGCCATCTCACTCCCAAACGTTATCATATTCACGGTGGGCCAGCAGAAGCTTTTCAGTGCAGAAAACACAGGAGGGTGTTACATACATGCCAAATGAAAAACAAACCAAGATTTGTCATTTGTCAAATTATAAAAAAAAAAAATTCATAATAAAATTATCCATTAAAAAAACAGAAAGAAAAACCAGGCTTGAGTCTGGGAGTGTTCAGTATTAACATGCTCATTACACATCATGTAAAGTGATGTGGGTTCTTACATATCCCTGCAAACTTCTATTCTAAATAGACGTATCTTGAATAGGGAAGACAAGCTTATCTTAAAGGGCTTTAATTTCAACACTTCTTAACTATCAAAAAGTCATTCTAAAACACATGCTATTTTGTTTCCTCTTTTCTCACTGTTTCCTCTTTCCGGTCTCCTTCTTCTTGAAGCATACAAACATTAGGAAGCAGAAATCACTTATTGTCCTTCATTTCCTACGCCCTCCCCATGAGAAGGATGAGCAGATCTTCGAATAACCAAATTAAAGACAATTTCCAACAACTAATTCAGTAGACTTTTATTGCTCTTTCGACTTCAATAACATCTCCAAAAAAATAGTTTTCTTCTAACAATTATGAAACAAATTTGAAAGGCAGGATCATTCACATTATAGACTTGCTAGAGACTTGTACTTCATATAAATGAAAAATATCAGTTCTAGGTTTTAAATGTTCAATTTACTTTGGATTTTATTACAAAAGAAAATATCATTGTAACTATAAAAGTCATAAAAATTAGAACTGTACTGTGAAATTATACCAAGCTATCAAATATTATATAAATGAACAATAAAATTCAACTTCTACTTAAACACAGTAAACAATGGAAGATAAACCCCCCCTACAAAACAAAAAAACCAAAAACTTTTAATACTAAAGCAACAAAAGAAAAGCCACAACACAAAAATAAATCAATGCACAAAAATCTAATTAAAAAAACAATGTGTAACAATTACTCTAAGTCAACTAGTAGATGTCCGTACGTGCTTATTAAACTAAATTTTAAAAATGATCTTTAAATGATTCTATTTCCAACTATATGTTTTCTTATTATTGACACTTATATTACCTTTTGAAAAGTTAGAAAGGAACAAACTTTACATTAAAATTGCCAAATTATGAATTTTGAACACTATTTTAAAATTTCAATGTCCTTAAAGTCTTTAAGTTTACTTTGCAAAAAATAAATAATTGTTGGACTAAATCAAAAGACATTTCACATATTTGTACTGCATACAATAACAAGGAAGTGATCTACATAAATAAATTTAAAACATTAAATTATTTAATTTAAACATTTTTGAATTACAATGTTATATCAATGGCTTCCACATCCGAAATCTGAGCACTTTCAAACAAGATTCACATGTTACACTGGTGAGCACATTTACAGAACTGAGGTACATGATATAGTCCTTGAAAAACAGCAAGCTCTGCGGTCATACCTCAGTTTCAGAAATCATTTTTCTTTTTACAAAATTTTGAACCTGTCTTTGTGAAAGGAAAAAGTTAGAAAGCTACTATATACATACATAAACTTTAAGTATGTGGAAGAAACAGAAATGTTTTTTGGATGGAGAAAACAAAAGTTAGTAATTTTGACTGGTAGAGAAATCTGTTTTATAAATATACGCATTAGCACACAAAAAATTCTGTCCTACACATTTTACAGAAGACTTGGCAAATGTGAACATTGATACGCCACAGCTTTTCAAACTGAAGAGATTTAAAACGGATAACATCACTCACACAAACACACACACACACACACACAAACGTACCCATTAGAAAGATTGTGTGCTTCACTTCAGCATACCTAATGTTATGAGAGAAAATACAGAATCATCCTTTTATCATAAGGAAGTTAGTTCATTGTTTTCTCAAAAGCTGCTATTTTAGAGTGAAATAGCATTCATAAGAAAGTAAATTTCAGATGGTCAACATCAGGATTTATTATAGTCTTTGTATACAGACATCTATAAATAAATAAAATAGGGTGGAAAGAAGAATATCCTGAGATGGCTCTGTGGCCAGGGTATTCAGTAGCGCTAAGCTCCATCCTGGAAACCAAGGCATCTAAGAAAGTGCAGGGCTGTTTATATGAATTTATTTGGTAAAAGGAATATGTACAGGTTTCATTATTTTGCACCTTGAGGTAAATCAATACATAGCGATTACTACTGCTCATTGATACCTGTTTAAGGCAACATTTAAAAATCAATATATGTAGTAAGTTATATTTTTCACTGTCTTGCAATGAATGCTATCCATGATTGTTGTTTTTCAAAAATAGTGGAAAAATATCATAATCACGTAAAACAAGCCGTTAATTACTTAAACATGAGTTACCTTCGCTCTTCAATAGAGTAGTCATATCAGATCACTTTGTAAGTCAAGTAGTCAAAAAAAAGCAGAAACCACCAACAATTAGAAACATTTTGAGTGCAAAGTATTTTGCAAGTCATGTTTTTTCTGGCACTGGACAATTACTATACATAATTAAAATAAAATCACAGAAACACTATGATCGCAGGTAGTTTTCAGTTTAAATTTTAAAATAATTTCCTGTAAAATAAGCATATTTGTTAACCCTATGATGTCCAGACACAAGGAAATGATGTGAGGAAATCCTTTTGTTCAGGTACATCAGGTGAGTTTACAAAATATAGCAGCAAACACTGGGGTCTTTGGAAATGATTGTGCTGCTATGAATAAAAAGGACTCACTTCAATGGAAGCTCATAAACAATAACAAGCACCGTGGGTAATATATTATCAACTGCCTGGAGAGTCTCTCTCTTTTTTTAGGCAGTACCAAACGACGCCGGCTCTATTTTCTAAAGAAAAGTAGCTACATCTCCAAACTTCCATCTGAGGCATAAGTTGAATCCATTATTTTAACTAGAATCTGACAATATGGCCTCAGATGGGGAAAATACATTAGTTATTAAGTAGAGAGTATGGATTAGAAACACTTCAGAATTGCTAAAATATCAGCTTTTGGCATTCCTCATGATCCTCTGTAAGATCAATTCTTCATATTTTTGGAATGCAATTATAAATGATTAAAGAAAGCATTAGAATTTCATTAAAATTTTCATTTTAATATTCATGTCACTACTTTCGTTATTTCTGTGGCTTCTCAATACTCATTTGGTTTTTATAAACTATCCTCTTGCCAAATCAGCTTCACAACCCCATTCATCCAGTCCTACAGGCTTAACAAGAACAACATTTATTTATTTCATGTGGAGCTAAGAGTATATAAAAGATGACTAAAAAAATTTGTTAGAAGTTAAAAAAGCTCAGAAAAGCAAAAACTAAATAACCAACACTAATACAAAATAGAAAGAATGCCATCAATCTGAGCTACACATAAAATGTCTAAATTCCTTTTAAAATACAAATATGGCAGTGCTTTATATCAAAGATGTAAAATATGTCAACTACTTTCAGTATTATAATAAACCATAAATGCAAGTGAGCACCAACTATTTACATTACCAATTTACTCTATATTTGCTACCTTTTCAAATGTTTATATAATATTTAAGCAACATATCAATTGAAATAAATAAAATATTTTAAAATGAAATCACGGATAACAATCTATTAAATATTATCTATACAATAGAATAACAACGTAAATAGAAAATGAAAGGTAATTCTTAATAGAATGAAGTAATACTGATCACAAAGCCATTTAAGAGAATTCTGACTCTTGATTATTTAACCACAGTATTTATAATAGAAAAATAACCAAGAACTTGAACCTGATACAAACCAAACACATTTTAAGTAAAAGACAGCAAAGGCAGAGAACAGAGTGGGCATTCTGGGCTCTAATAAATTATTAGGATTCAGAAAAAATTTCCACAAAGGCAATAAAATTTAACTATTGTAAATTGGCATTTTATAGCTTCTAAAATTCATCAAGTTATGACTAATAGAGGGGTTAAATTATAAATTCACCTGCGATTTTACTTGCCTATCAGAATGGAAACCCAGATGTGAAGGTTTTAAGATATAAATTTTTTAAACATAAAGGTCAAAATTATAGTTCTTATCTAGAAAGTTCTACCTCTATAGTCAAAAAATTTCCATTGCATGTGAAACATAATGGACAGCTACATAAATGAAACGCACACACAGAAAAGCCATGACATGTTACCATTTGTCCCACAGCACTGGCATAAAAACTCTCTGTTCTTCCTATAAAGCATTAAGGAATGAAATAATATGTGAAAATTTTTAGTAACTCAAGCAAGAATTATAAATCTAGGGACAAAGTACACATCACATAAAGTTGGTATGAATTGCCACTGATGAACAAACAGATTTAAAGTAGATTGAATACATTTCCCCACAACTTTCTACTAGAGAACAGAAAAAATTCTTCCAACAGAATAAATATCTGAATTGTAAGTACCATGTACCTTACTTCTAAGAGACCATTTCATTATATACAGTCTCTATGGTGCTCCTAACAAACTTCAGACACTACTTCAAAAAACCCAGTTGTCATGCATAAATAGCATGACACACAATATTGTTACATATAGTGACATGAAATGCACATATTATATATATATATATATATCTGTATGTCTATATATATAATTCCTCTTAGTTCAATTCTACAACGAAGTTTCAGCATCCATGTATTTCTTTGTTGGTTCATCTTCAAAATTTATTTTCCCACTCACAGGTTTTTCGGGGCTATTTAAAACAAAGAATGAGAATAAATGATTTTGAAAAGGACAAATATTACATTCTAAACATGGCCAACAATTAGTATCCATAATAAGCCTTTTGAGATGACTATTAGTACTATAAACATATGATTTGCTATTGTTATTTTACTACTCTCTTTTCATTATCAGTAAACTTAATCGGAAAGGTAAGTATTAAAAGTTCTGTTTTTTTTTTTTTAATGGATATGTTTGCCACTGAAATTTATGTTTTTCTTACAACTGAAGAGGAAGCTCCTTAAAACTGGTCAGCATATTGACTATATTTGATTTATTAGTTTTACTTTAAATAAGAACTGTTGTAGAATTTGACATTTATTTCATTGATAAATCTATTTAAAAAATAATCAGTGTTAATACAGATAAGCATCAAATAATTTTCTGTAAAATGTAACAGATTTATAAACTTTTGTTTCACAAATCTAAGATCAAAACACGCGTTCTATATTTTCAAGTTACTATCAAATATGACGATTCCACATATAAGGATTTAATTGATTAATTCTAACATATGAATAGCTGGCTTTTGGAAACAATTTTTGAAAGTATAAAAACACACTAAAGTTTGCTGCCTACTCCAGAAAAAACTGAAAGCAGGTCCTCCAAACATTTTTCTTTTAAACACAACCCAAACCTTCCCTTTCTTCCCATGTGATTTTGAATTGAAGAGCAAACTGAATGAAAGGCGTAAGTATAAAAGACATAGTAATATTACTGTAAGGTCTTTATATTTATCATAACTATACTAACAATCTGGCCCAGAAGTGCTGACAAGGTGTGAAAAATTACTAAGAGTAAATAGAGTATCTAGTGAAATTCTCGCTGCACGGAATAACCCAAAATGACAAAAGTTTAACTTAAAAATTTTTGAGATCAAAGTTAGAAGTGAAGAAAGGAAACAGTCCAGCTTACAGAGTTAGAACTCAAGAAATGACAGAAAAACAAAAAAAAAATGATGACCGAGATTAAGTAGCAAGGTTCTAGAAGGAGGTAGAGGAAGAATGACAAAAACCTAATCGATTATTATCAAAAGATAGTGGCCAGAAAGACAATAACTAACAGAAATAGCTATGTGACTGCTTGCCTGGAAAAGTTCTGATCTGATGCCCAAGCATAATACACTGACACCCAACATAGTGTCTGGCACAAAGTGTACACAAAATTATTATTTCTTGACTATGAGTGACTGAGTACCCTCTAGGATAATAGCTCATTTCTCCAGAGACCTAAGGGATCAAAGTACTAATGATTATCAAACTAGAACCCCTGATGTTCAGGCCTTGAAAGAAGGGCAAAGGAAAGAAAAAAGAGTCACATAACGAGAAACATAAGGAAAGAGTTATGAAATAGTTATGTAACACACGGCCCATTACAAAACTCAATGGCCTTTATATCCATAGATTAAATTTCTTCCAATATCTTCTAGGAAAACATTTACCTCACCTGAAGAAATGGTAGGCTAAAACAAAACAAAACAAAAAGACAACAATTATCTTTTTCTTTTTTCTTGGACCACCAGAAAGCATGATGGAGAGAGTGTTCAATTATAGTATTTAGTTAATCCCTAGTAATTATCTTTCTTTGTATGGTTTCTGATTTTTTATCTATTTATTCCATACTGCCATACATATATATATATATATATTCATTTTTATAATAAAATAGCTCAAATTCTTTTTTGAAATAGGCCAACTACAAATTAAAAAATAACAAAACAATCAATACCTATATCTGATTCCAGTATGCAGTAAAATGATGAATAGATGGATGGATGAAAGGAAGAAGGAAGGAAAAGAGGAAGAAAAGAAGGGTGGTTTTGTTAAGTAAGGAGAATATAAATTACGTAAATTGAGTTAAATTTAATGGTTTTATTGAATAGCTATCCATAGTAAATTGAAAAGTAGCTATAGTTAGAAAATGCATAAATAGTTACAGCTACCTCGTGTTAGATCTGGTTACTTTGGCATTCTCAGTATTCATGGAAAGTGCCTTCCACTGTGCAGTTTTGGCCATTTCATCTGATATGTTAACAACTGAGGGATCAACACTGAAGAACAAATACACTTTTTGGTTAGTATTCAGTACTTGCAAAAGCATTAATGTTGTCATTATCTATACAATATTTGCTTTCATCAACTTAAATTGAGAATACTCTGCCATGCACTTAAACCAAGGTCTAGCAAGATATTAGAATTTTAGAGCTCTGTGACCCCCTCAAAGGTCTCATGGAGGAATTACATCTTTCTTTACAATAAAAACTTAGGAGTAAGATTCATTAAATTGACAATGATGCCCAAAGATGATCATCTTGGCTATAAGTACACTATTGAAATAACATAAAAGAATATATTAGTATGCTCATAAATATAAAAAAAATACAGCCTTAAGTCAACTAGAAAATATTTTTATAATTGGCACAAATTTCAGTCTCATCAAATAAATATCCAAAGTATGTAAGGAAAAATTAAAATTATCATTATTTTTTTTAAAAAATCTTGTCTTTTATAACTTTTAAAAATCATCAGAAAGAATGCTGTGAAAGATGACACTTCAAAATCGAAAATAGAACTCTGAAAATATTTCAACAAACAACAAACACATGTTGATAAATACCACTTTTAGCTGGCATTCACATTTTCAGTGTTGAACTGTTACTATATCAAATTCATCAAAATCAAAATAAAAAGAACAAATACTATCTTTTCATTATAAGGGACAAATGTAACCATTCCATGTGTCTATGAAATACTGCAAAAATTATTTCTAGACCCCAAATCCAATAATGATGATATCCATAAATAATTTTGGGCTTAAGGTTGTCAGTCACAAGTAATATGAAAGTACTACCAAGTTAACAGAAATCTATTTGCAAGTTCTTTTCCTTCATTAGAAGAAAAACATTTCATGCAAACAAGCGACAAATACAAACGTCAAATTAGATGTTAAATTAACAATGTGATGGCAGCTAGGTTATAAATGACCAAATAGCAGTTATTTAGAAAGTGCTAGCTTTGTTCATACTTTACATCTAAAGGTCTTTTAAAATTTAAGATAGTAGAGAAGTGTGACATGGTCACTGGCGAGTCGACAGGAACGGCTGCTTCACTAAGTCAACTTTTTCCAAGTACACAAATTTTGAATGCCCAAATTCACAATGGCAGAGCCACGCAACTTGAAGCTCTGCCCACCCGGAGTAAAGGTTTGCTTGGCTGCCAACTTCAAAAAACTGAAGAGAAATATTCTTGAAGCCCTTTCTAGCTTCTAAATGTCCTCCTCTCAGAACTTTCCCATTAGTAGAAATTAAGACCTTTTCTGAAGAAAGAGTTGTTTTTCCCCAAAATAAAACTAGATGGGAAAAAATTTGTCTACATTAAATAAATTATTTTCATATTTATACAGCTTTACAGTTTCCAAATGCTGTCACATATTATCTCATTTGATTTTCATGACAAGTAATCCAAAGCTACTTAAGATTTAAAATTCTACAAAACAGGTCAGCCAATTCCTGGCACTCTTGATGTTTAAATTTTAAGCACAGCAGCATTAACCATAGCTCATGTAATCATCACTTAAAAGAAAAAAGTAAATATACAGACATCCATTCTTTTTGATAAATATCAAACAGTCTAAGTATAGCCTCCACTTAATTTTGTCGAGGTCCATGTGCAATCACACTGAGAAAGTGGTAACACAGGACCTGTGGAAATTAAGTGGCAAATAATCTCAATAAATTGGTGAGAGTCACCAATAACCATCATGGCAGTTCCTATTCTCTTTTTACAAGTACAACTAACAAAGTTAATCTATTAATTCATTTAACAAACATTTACAGAATCTAGTGAAGCAGCACACTGTAGTTGGCTATATTAAGATGTCGATAATTGACATTCAATTTAAAGTATAAAAGATTTGAAGGAAAATCATGAAATGTGACACAGAATAACACCAATGATGAAAATTAGAAGTAAAAAGCAGAGGAAAATTACTTGATGAATTTATTTATCAAAACTAATCAACATGTACAAGTCCAAATGTGACCTCTGTAACAACTATAAAGGTTAAAAATGAAAAAGATTGAAGCAAGCTAGTTAAATATCAACAAACACTTTTCATTAACTGGTCAGGGAAGGAACATATACACATTCTAAAACTGATTTTTCTAACATAAAAGCTAATCAGAAGTGGAATAAACGTAGAGAAATAGGAATCAGATCTGTGCATAAAAACGTTTTTAATCTTTTAAAACTACAAAAAAGTTTACATTTCCCAATCTCTATCTTTAGTTCTTAAATTTAAAAAATAATCACCAAAATCATACATGATAAACTATACGAAACAATAATTTTTCCATAAGATAAGCCCTTACTGCCAAAGGTCAAATGGCCCCTCTAGAAACTGAGAGAGTTCCAGGGCCTCTAAACATAGTGACATATTAGAAGGTTATCAAAATATGGATTATAAATGCTTATTTTCCACCACACACTGACTCCAGCGGTAATGAATGGCAGAAAGGAAAAAGCTGTACTACTGTGAGAAAGGGAATATGATGAGACTCGTGTACTGATTTTAAACTTCACTAAAACAGACAGAGTGATGAAAGACAATTACATCTTGTCTGCTTGGCATGGAAGTCAGTTTAAGGCTCTGGTCCAAGTGCAGCTTTGTCTTCACTCCTGCCTATAACCTGGGTGGGGAAGAATCGAGGGACTTCCTTTTCATGCTGCATGAAGCCCTCCTTTAGTTGATGTGCCAGATGCAGTTTTTGTCATCGTTTTAAAAATAGATATCACTACTTTAAAGAAGCATTACATGGTTTATTCATGCACTTGACATGTACATAGAATACATTTTACAAAATAAAGTTTTATCTCACCTATATTTTAGGGCCTTAACTGGAATTTGCAAGAGACTACCCCCTTCAAATGGAAGGTGCACAGTATCGTCATCAGCTTGCAGCATTCGTTCAGCTTCCTATAGAACACATATGTGCAGAGATTACTTTTCCCAGAGTATTTCCAGGAGGACCAATTAATATACAATATCTTAAAGAATTAGAAACCCAAACTGGCAATAAATATAACATATCTGCTATGACTGAAAAATTCATTTTACTATTATGAACACATACCTGTAGTACAAAACGAAAATAACCACTTGTAAAGATTAATTTTAAATGATTATAACTTTCATTTCTGTAAGTTAATCATTAATACTATTATAAAGCCAATTTAGCTACATAAATCCTATTATCAATTATGATGTAAGTATATAATGAAAAATAAAACTTTGTGAAATCTCACGGTTCTCATTACAACAGAATATAAGTAAAACTTCATTTAGATAAGCCAAGGTTTCTCAATCTCAGTAATACTGACATTTAGGGTCAAACAATTCTTTGTTGTAGGAGGCAATCCTGTGTATGTAGGATGTTTAGCAGCATCCTAGGCCTCTACCCATTAGATGCTAGTAGCAGCCCCTCCAGTTTTGACACTCAAAAATGTCTCAGACGTTGAAATATGTTCCCTAAGGAGAAGAGTCACCCCAGGTTAAGAGCAACTTAGATACAAGACAGGAACCAAAATTATGATATCATAATAACTTGGGGGCGTTGAAGGGAGACACAGGGCAGTAAAACAGAGACTGAGACAGCATCATACTCCTCTTTCTTACTAACAGAAATCCCACTATTTGGAAGTGGCAAAGTGCCCAGCTTCAAAAAAAAAAAAGATGAAAAACTAAAACCTAAATTTCCCAGCAACTCAAGTGTGCCATGTGATGCAAGCAGAACGTATTGGGTGACATTTCTGGAAAGACTCCTTAAAACAGGACAACAGGGTAAAACCCATTTTGCTTTCTCTCCCCCATGCCCTCCTCCTTCCTGCTGTCTCTAATGCTCACATGATAGCTCAAGTTCAGCAGGCATTTTGACCCATGAGGCGATTCTGAGGATGGAAAGTGTCAGCTGGGGATGGGAGAGAAGCAGCACAGGAGCCATCACACTAGACCACTTACTTTCAAGACTTTTACATGAGAATCAACTCTTGTGTTTCAGCCACTTTTACTTTTGTTTTCTGTTATATACAACCGAACCTTATTCTAACTGATACGGAAGTAATAAACAGGCAGCTTTACCTAAGTGTCTTACAAATAAACTGTATCCTATTTGAAAAATCATCAAAAGCGCATAACCATGTACATAAATAATACACCTTTGGAGAAAACAAAAATCTTTTAAAACTTTTGGAGGCTCAATTCAAATTAGTATTCCAACTAGTATCCTAATTAAAGAGTCATAATTTTTGTTGAAGAATAAACATAAAACTAGTAATTCTGCCTTAAATCAGTCCTGAATAATCAATCTAAACCATGAAAAAATGCCAGCAGGCCTTAAACACATTTGCCTGCAAAGGTATAAATTATGTTGCTTTTTCTCAAAAATTAGGAAAAAACTCCAGTAATTTTAAGATCTCTATTTAAACGGACTACAACATTTAAAAATGTGTATCTTTCTTCTTATCTTTGATTTTCAAACAGTGTTCTGAATGGGAAAATGGAGTGAGGCCTAAAATCAACAAAATCATCTATGCTACATACATAATGCCTACTTTTCCTTTCTACTAAGTAATAGCATTGAGCTGGTTACAAAAAAAACAAAACAAAAAAAAATCAAATTCAGAATCTAGTATTAATGTAAATCTTAGTATACAAATCAACTAATGGTAATAATACTACATATAAAGATTAAAGCTTTATTATACTTTTTGTCAAAAGATACTTAAAATCCTTGTTGTCATCATGTATGCCAGATTATTAAAATACTGTTAAAATTTAAATGTATTTATATATTTAAGGTTAAATTAGATGGTAGACTATGATGTAGAATTATTTCGTATTACCTATGTTTTAATACTGCTAAACTCTTCTAACTGTTGACTAAGTACACACGACATGTAATTTTTAAAAAGTGTTTTTGTGTCAGGGCTATGGGGAGGCAAGTTGGTAAAAATGGGTAAGAGCCTGTGTTTGGAACAAGTTACCTACTAACCTCTCTCTGCCTCAGTTTCTTTATTTGTAAGTTGGGGATAATAAAAGTACTTACACTTTATAATAATAAGATTCTTAGGAGAATTAAAGGCCTTCATGCCTGTAAAGTGACAGTAATAGTGCCTACTACTTGGTACAAAATATTAAAACAACAAGTGAATGGTGTATATTTAAAACTCTGTCATTTTACCTCTTTTTCTTTTTTCTTTTTGTCATCTTCTTTCTTTTTCTTACTCTCTGGCATGAGATCATCAAGCCAACTAAGTTCTCTCTTTGTGAAACAGAGGTCCATGAGTTTGCGTACAAAGACCAATGCAAGAACCTTAAGAAAGTGGGGGAGAGAATATTTAAGTAACATCTAAAAAGATGTAAATTATATCACTTGAAGAGAGAAAGACTATTTATTAAAGCATAAATAACAAAAAAATACTTCACATATTTTATTTTAAAATGATTTCCCCACCACCTTATTTCAAACAAACTGAGACACCTATTTATCTTTTTTGAACTTTCTGCTCAAAGAAAAGACATAAAGGAAATGGCATTTTCAATCTTTCCCTATATAAATCCCTTACACTCTGAATAAAATTATAAGGCAGATTAAGCATGCTGAGTAAAACAAGATTATTAATTTTTATAATGATTTTGGATTATACACATTATAGAAGTAGATAGAACTTTAAAAATCTGACATAATGCATTAGAGAACCTATTAGGTTTTAACTTTCCAATCATATTTCTGAAAAAGACATATTATTACTTTAATTTGCTTTTCTTTAACTGCTAAGGTTGAAGATGTTTTCAAATGTTCACTGGCCGTTTGGATTTCCTCTTCTGTTACTTATTACTTCCTATCCTTTGCCTGCTTTTCAATTGGTTGTTATGACTTTTGCTCATGAATTCATAAAGAGTTCTGGGGAGTTTGGATAGAAATACTTATCTGCCTTGTATGTTACAAATACTTTCTCCAAATTCACAATCTGATTTTACTGTCTATGGACATAGAAAACATTTAATCATCATGTAGTCAAATATATCTTTCTTTTACAGTTGGGTTTTCCCTATCTTCTTTGAAAAGTTACCCTCAATCGCTGGATTACATGAACATTCCTCTAAATTTTCTACTACAATTTATTTTAACATTTAAATCCTAACTTCATTTATGATTTCCTTCTGAATACGGTATCAGTTAGGGAGAGCAACCTTAATTAGCAAGCAGTATAGAGTTAAATCTTCTAACACTATATATTAAACTTTCCCACTTAAATGAATTACCACCTTTAATGAAATAATCTGCTTATGGTATTTAAGTGGTAAATTCGCATATATTCTGATAAATCTCTGGACTCAATCTATTTTCTGATCTATTTATCTATTCCTATCCCAATTACAGATTGTGTTAGCTACATGTACTTGACACCAATTTTTAAATATTTTGTTATTAAAATAGTATGGTATCAGCACAGGAACAGTCAAGTCCCTCACTTCCAGACCCAGGCAGGAATTCTTAATTATAATTATCTTTGTTTTGATATTCTCTGGTATTTATTATATCTTTATTTTTTCATTAACATATAATTTATATATAACAAAATACAAAAACAGCAAGTGTACAGATTGATGCTTTTGACAAATGTAAATACTGATGTAACCCACACCCAAAAAAACATATAGAACATTTCTACCCTCCACGTTGTTGGGACTCGGGCATTTATTTTTCTCTATAAGCTTTAAAATTATCCAGTTCATACTGACACCAACCTCCTCCCTCCAAACACAGACACAAATAAAACTCTAGTAAAATTTCTACTTGGAAGTGATATTTTTATAATACTAAGTCTGCAAAACAAAGCATAAGGTATATCCTTCTATTTGTTCAGGTCTTAATTTCATGCCTTTCAATATTGTTATGGGTTGATTTGTGTCCCCCAAGAAAGATATATTTAAGTCCTAACCCCTAGTACCTCAGAATATGATCTTATTTGGAAATAGGGTTGCTGCAGATGTAATTAATTAAGACAAGGTCATACTAGAGTAGGGTGGGCTCCTAACACGCTATGTCTGGTGTCCTCATAAAATGGTCATGTGAAGACAGAGTGACTCACAGGGAGAACACCATGTGACAAACGAAGGCAGACTGGAGTTCAGCAGTTGCAAGCCAAGGATTGCCAAAGATAGTCAGCAAACCACCAGAAGCTAGGAAGAGACAAGAAAGGATTCCCCACAGGTTTAAGAGGGAGCATGACCCCGTCTACACCTTGATTTCTGATCTGTAGCCTCTAGAATTGTGAGAGAAAAAATTTCTGCCGCTTTAAGCCAACGAGTTGGTGGTATTTTGTTATAGCAGCCCTAAGTACTAATAAATGTTAAGTTCTTTTCCTTTTGAATTTTTTCTTCAGTATTTTATAGTTTTTGGTCACTACTGTAAATACGATTTTTTTCCATTTCCATTTTTAACATTACTACTAAGACAGAGCCTATACCTTAATCCTCATGTTCTCTTGTATCCAGCCACCTAACAAAATTCTTATTAATTCTATTAGGGCTTTTAGTCTTCTTTGTTTGAGTCATTTGGGTTAACAGGTATACAATCACATTATCGACAAATAATGTTATCTCCTCTTTATACCAATTATATTATTCTTACTTTATATTACAGAACCTTCAATTCAATATAAAATAACAGTAGTAACAGTAAACTTTATTATATGAAAACTCATTTACAAATTTTTATTCACAATGACTGAATTTTATAAAAAGTGTATCTGTGATTATGTTCATAATTTTTGATGCTGAATTAGTATGTAACCATGATATATTACTTATAGAAACACTAAAAATATATTTGTTAATTCCTTAAGATTTTGCATTTATATTAGTAGGTGAGGAAGCACTATAGTTCTTTCATTCAACTTTATTGGGGTTTGATATGAAGATCTTGCTAGTGTTTCATGAGAAAAAAATGCAGTTTTCATATTTTCCTTTGGTCTAGAATAATTAAAGGAGTACTGGAATTAACTGTTCTTTAAAATTCAGCTGTTAACCCATCTGGGCCTGGTACTCCAGGAGCAGATCTTTAAACATTTTTCCAGTCTCTTCTATGCAATGGGGTTATACATATGCATAGGTCTTATACCTTCTCTTTGGGTCACTTCTGGAAACGTACGTACAGTATAGAAATAAGGCATTTATTTAGATGAGGGGTAGGTAGACAACAGGCTTTGGGTTAAATCTGGTATGCCACCTGTTTTGTATGGCCTGTGATTCAAGAATAGTTTTTATATATGAACATCTGGAATTGATTTGATGATGGGGAACAGTAACTTTGAACCCCAATTAAGTGAAATATTATCCCAAATGAAAAAGAATTCTATTCTTCTCATTAGTAGTCTTTCATTTTAAAACACTATAAAATTACTTTTGAATTTCACCAATAAGCAACTGTGGAAATTTCTCTCTTGTTATGTAAGTGCCTATATAAAATTCTCATGGCCTACAAAGCCTAAAATATTTACTAACTGATCCTTTAAGGAAAAAAGTTTGTTGACCTCTGCTATAGATGTTCAAATTTACTACTATAGATTCATGCAATATTTTCATAAAGCCTATAGAATCTCTTCCACAGCTGTGGCTAGGTTTCTTTCTTAGTCTTGTAGATTTCACTCATTCTCTTCTTTACTCAAGCTTGGGAAGAGTTTATCCATTAGTTATCTTTACAAATAAAAAACTTGGTTGCTTTTAAGTCTTTTTGAATAATAAAGGCAATGAAGGGCATACATTTTCCTATGATTATAACTTTAGCTGCAACCCATAGACTTTGTTAAAAAGTTCTCCATTTCAGTACCTCCACAATGGTTTTTTAACTCAATTTTCTACCCAGGGATAATTTCAGCATTTAAAGTCTAAATGTTTCGGATTATTCTAGTGACTTTTAATTATTTACCTGTAATTTAATTTATTTGTGATCGGGGAATATTACCTGTATAATTTTTATAGCCTTTTAATTTTTTAAGAATTTCTTTGTGGCCATGTACATAATTAATTTTTACATGGTATTTACAAAAGGAAGAATATTCACTATTTGAAAGATGCAACATTCTGTGATAATTTAGTGAATTATACTGTCTTATTAATATTACCTATAATCTTTATTACTTTTTAACTTCTAGATTTGTCAATTTCTGAAAAAGATGCATTGAAATATCCTATTAAAGAACCATGTAGTTCCAGTTGCTTGCTTTTTACATTAGGCTATCTTATTTATTCTATAAATGTTCTAAATTCTAAAGTTGTTTAAAAACACAAAACAGCGTTCTACATAGCTGAGGGACTAAAAAACAAAACTAAAATTTAAAAAATGACAACCAAGTTTTGAAAATGATTGGTTTAATAGCTAGAAAGGGCTAATTCATATTTCTAAACACCTAATGTGCTTAAAATGGGCTATTGCTTTTCTCAAAGTCAATTATAAATATTAATAAAAAAATTACTATGAAAACACAAAAATGTTACTAATTAGTGACAAAGTCTGGAAAAAAAACTTACCATCATAGGAAAAACTACTGCTGCAGCTGAAGCTTTTATCACCCACAGCAGAACCAGACACGTGAGCTGAATGACTGTGAAGATGTGCACCTTCCAGAGAGGCACATACCGGAGGTAGATCAGATCGGGCTGATGCTTGGCAGGCATCCCAAATAACTTTATACGGTCAAAAAACTATGAATCAAATGGAAAACAAAACAAAGTTTTCAACAAAAATATCATTTCTGCTACTCAAGAAAAGAAATTATATTTAACTTTAAGAAATTATAATTCAACTTTAAGAAATTCTAATCAACTTTGTGATTTAAACTATAATTTCCTTGATATGTTTTGATAGTATAAGAAAATGTTTCAGTATAGAATATTTAGATCCAAGGAGAAAAAAAAAAATGAAGGAAATCATTTGAACTAATGCAATTAATTTAATCAGAAAGCTCAAGCTAAAATGTTTTAATTTAGGGGATTAAAATATTTCTATAAATTTATCTGCTGTAATCAAACGCGTAAGTCATTTAATCTCTTTAAATTTGTTTTCTAATATATACAATACAAAGTAATAAGCTTCTAAGTTCCTTTCCAAGTCTAACATTACAAATTCTATGAAAACAACTTGAGGTAAAAATTATCAATTTTTCATCCATTGAAATAGAAACTGTGAGCAAATTCTTTTATCTTTTTGAGCTTTACTTTCCTCATGTATAAAATGGGAACAAGACATCTCACAAAATTGTAAAAAAAAAATCAAGTGAGTTGATGAAATCATTTCTTGACCAGTAGAGAGTAGATCCTGGACTGTGCTGAAAAAATAAAGACTCTGAGGAGTCTTGCCAGCCACTTAGCTGGCAACTTTGGACAACATGCTTTCCATGACAGGAGGTGATCGTGTGGTGCCAACTGTGCTTTATGAGCTCAATGTTTTACACTAGGATTGGATTCATATAAATCTTAATAAATGTCATCAGGTCATTTTCTAGGAAGTATGATAAATAAGACAAAACAGAAAAGTGAAATCACTGGCCTTGGCTCCATTGCTTATTTTGTCCAGAACCTTCAGTAAGTCCCTCTATTTCTGTTTCCTGATTTATGAAATTAGTGTTCCTTCCTTTCCTGCTTCCCAACATTGTTTTGAGGATCACAGAAAATAATTTATGTACTAGGCTTTATCATCAACTGTATTGCACCATACAAATGGCAGATATTATCATTTTTATAGAAAACTAATACCTATTTTTTCTTTGTAAGCACTGCAATTGCTATTCTACATGTCACAAACAGCACTTTTTCCCCATTCCAATCCTTCTGATCCTCCCTCTTACTATACCACTCTTTATTGATAGTTACAGGGCCTTTCACTGGCTTCAATTAAAGATAGGTAAGGACCATATCAGTTCCTTATCTCATTCTCAGGGAGAGAAAAATGTGCAGAAAGCAATAACCTTAGAAGGTATAGATTTGAAGTCACCCATAGTTAACCTGTCCCCAAAATGTCAGAGTTGAGAATAAATCAATACCATCATAAAAACAATCTCTGCAAGTTTGAAATATTTTAAGTTTTTCTACAAAACCAATAAATACTTAAGACTTGCCTGGATTCCTTTTAATGAGGAAACTCCCATGTAAAGGAAAACACCATACAGAACAGGCATTGGAATAAACTGCAAGTAAAATGACCACGGTTAGAAACCATGCTACAAAAACAATTTCACAGTAATAAATACACAAAAACAGTCAGTGAATACCTATGGAGACAGAATGAAAAGATCCTTCAGTGATGAGACCTAACTTTTCTGTAAATAAGAAAAATAATAGTGAACAATAACCTCTTTGAAAAATTGTATCTCTTCTACATATTCCTTCCTAAAAACCACTGTATGTCCAGTGGTCAAGAGCAAGGGCACTACAATCAGACTACTTGGTTCAAAAACCCAGTTAACCTCCTCTTGAGCCTTACCCTCTCTGTGCTTTGGTTTCCATATCAGATTGCCAGGAAGAGTAAAGGCTTTCGAACACATGAAATACTCAGAAAAGCACGTGGAACATACCAATCACTCTAAAAACGTTAGGTATTATTATTACTACCACTACCCCTACAGTGACTATTACACAGTACCACTTACTGAATATAATAATTGAACTCCACCCCCAAAAGAAAGCCCTTAATACTTTGGCAGTTAGGGGGATCTGAAAGTGCCCACCTAGCTCATGCCTAAGCATGCTACAGGAAAGCTATTAACAGGCCCCATCCATTTACTCAAAACCACAAGCAGCACTCTGACCTAAGGGAGAGGCTTATAAAGGAAAAAGATCTAAGAGCTACAGAGAAAAACCACATCCACTCTCTACTAAACAATCTAGTATGTCCTTCCTAAGGACCCTGGGAAAAAAAAATAATTCAGGAAGGGAAAAAGATGTTAAAAATCTCATCAATAGGGGCTGGCTCTGTGGCCGAGTGGTTAAGTTCGTACGCTCCACTGCGGCGGCCCAGGGTTCGGATCCTGGCCGTGGACATGGCACCACTCGTCAGGCCACATTGAGGCGGCGTCCCACATCCCACAACTGGAGGGACCTGCAACTGAGATATACAACTATGTACGGGGGGGTGTGGGAAGATAAAGCAGGAAAAAAAGAAAGAAGAAGAAGATTGGCAACAGTTGTTAGCTCAGGTGCCAATCTTTAAAAAAAAAAAATCTCATCAATAGCCTCAGGGAATTTCAAGAAAATATTTTATCCAGAAAGCAACTTCAGAATGCTAAGAAAAGGAATAATCAGAATGAAAAAAGCTTCTGGAAATTAAAAATATCATTATTAAAATAATTAAAAAGAATTTTGTAATAATGATTTTGCTAAGACTAAAGAGATCAGTAAGAAAAATGGAGGAAATTTTCTTTATTAATTAGAGTAGAGGACAGGAATGTGAGAACATATCCAGAGGATCTAATATCTGTCTAACTGGAACTGAAGAAATATCTAACAGAGACAACAGAAGAGAAAATAAACAATAGAAGAAAATTCTCACAGTTGAAGGCACAAGTTTCCAGAGTAAAATGACCCACAGGGAGACAAGCAGGGTAAATGAAAAGTCCCTACCTACCTATCTATCTATCTACCTACCTACCTACCTAAATATCCTAGTGAAATTTCAGAACAGAAAGAAGAGTAAAAGGAAACTTTGGTAGCTTCTAGAAAAGAAAAAAAATGCCTCCGAAGTTACAAAAACCAAATTGGGATCAGATTTCTTGTTAAGACCACTGATCTCTAGGAAACAATGACTTTACAACTCAAAAAATAATAATTTTGAACCTTGAAATGTATATCCAACTATCAATGAAATGTGAGGGCAATTTTGAAACATGCAAGATCTCTGAAAGTTGACCACCCATGTTACTGCATATGAAAAAATTACTCAAGGAATTCCCCTACCTATACAAAAAAGAAATACAAGAAAAAGTGGAACGTGTATGTACAATTCTTTTTTTAAGTAAGGGAAGTTAATAGATATTAAGAAAACTTATTGGGTCTTGAGATTTGGGCTGTTTTTTTCAAGCAGAAGGAGCTTATTGAAATAGGGTATGTTTCTGCCTCCATGCAGGCCCATATCACTGCTTAGTCCTTCACGAATGTTTATATCATCATAATATGGTTTACGTGTTCCCAGCAGGTTTATGTTTTTATAATTTAACTTACAGAAAAAGCATAGAAGATTTAATTGTAATTACAGCACAGAATGTAAATGTTGGTAACCTCTACAATAATAAAACTAAAAACATAGCCAACAAAAGGCAGGTGATGGAAGGAAGAGTTGGGAAGGTGAGCACTTAAGCATGCTTAATCTCGTGAAAGACATAATCTTAGGTCACTCGCTCTCAAACTTTCTGGGTCTGGACCCCTTTACACTCTTAAAAAGTACTGAGGACCCTCCCTCCAAATACTTTTGCTTACGTTGATTACATATATCGATATGTATTGATATGTATTGATATGGATATATATAGATAAGATATAAATAGATATTCACCATATTAGAAATTAAAAGAAAAACTTTATTTAATTCATTTAAAAATAATAATAAATCCATTACAAGTTAATATAAAGAATGTATTTTTTATGAAAAACTATAATTTCAAAAAAAATAAAGTGAGAAGAGTAGGATTTGTTTTGTATTTCTGTAAATCTCTTTAGTGGGTGGCTTAACAGAAGACAACTGAATTCTCCTATCTGCATCTGCATTTCAATCTGCTCAGTGTTGTTCTGGCTGAGGCACATGCAGAAAATCCAGCCTCACACAGTTATGTAATTGGAAAGGGGAGGATGTGGAGGTCCTCAGACCAGACTTAGAGAATCACTCTTAGATAAAGAGATTCAGCTTAAAGATAATAAAGTGAAAAAATTACAAAAGTATTTAAAATCATAATGGTGATAACCACCAAAATAACTTAAAAAACAAAGTCAAAAGAGTTTACCTCTGGAGAGCTGCCTTTGGAAACTGAGGGAAAATATGGAGACTAACTTCTCAATTTAGAGCTTTCTTGATATTCTACTTCAATTTTTCCGCTTATATGCAGTTAATACTTTAAAAATTTTAAAACTATTCACAAAATTTAAAGGGCAACTGTCTTCCTCAGTAGGGAGGGCAGCCCTGTGCGACCGCACTCAGTAGTCCTCCGTTGCCGCAAGCGCTTCTTCCAGCACACTCAGCACTACGTGGGAACTGCCCACTCACCTACCTGCTTCACCAACTAGACTGCAAGTTCTTAAAAGTAGATAATAATGTATCCTATTTATTATTGTTTCCCCAGTGCACAGGTAAGTACTCAACAGATATTTGGTGAATACCTGGCTTCTAGAAAATCCACAAAGAGGCCAAAGAATTCTAGTATTTAACTATAATTTTCTTACTTAATACATAACACACACATGCACACATAAACACCCCAAGTTTGTAACCTAATTTATAAATGGTATACAACTCTTCACAATTTTCTTTACAACAAAATAAGCAAAACATCAAGGAAAAAAAAAAAGAAAGCTCTTTCATGATGAATAGAAAACTTATGGTCACTGTGAGTTTTTGTAAATCACTAGTTTCAATAGGATGTGTATAGTAAAAATCAGACTGACTAAAAGATGTTTAACATAAAAGATAATTTCTTACATGCTTCATTTATAATATTAGCCGTATTTGTTTTTCTAATGAGTGCTACTACTTTGTGTTTCATTTAGTTTATCAGGAAGAATGCACTGATTTAATTAATAGCAATGTTACTTCTACATTTTAGTTAACTAAGTTTTCATCCATCTTTCAATATTACTTCCTCTAATATGCCTATAAAATCCTCTGGGTATATTCTTCTTTTAGACCATAACTAAGCTACGAATTAACTCCTTCCAAAACTCTATAGTCTTTACTATTATTCTTTTTTTTTAAATGATACATCTAACACTAAAATGGCCACTATACTGAAAATCATACCAAAATATTATTTTCCAAGCAAATTCTAGAAAATGAAACTGACTTTAGATATTTTAATGTTTTATTTTCATACAGCCAAGTATAAATTTTATAGTAAAGAAGATTTTAAAACATTGCAATAAACAGATTTTACCTTTAGTATTGAAGTCATGAACACAGAGAGGCCCATTAGAATAAAAATCATTAGCCCTGTAACCCGCTGTTCACGAATTCCCAAAAACTTAGGTTGTTCCCCTGGAGCAGAACATTCAGATTCAACTTTTAAGCTGTTGACATGACTTATTGACAACACTGTTGCAGCCACAAACCATGGAAGTCCCATGACAGAGCAAACTCCCAACATAACACCAACCATGAGCAAATCAAGGTGATAGCCAGCTCCTTTCTGAAAAGGGAAATGAACACCAATATTTATAAGTCTAAATCGTTCTTTTAGTTTAAAATTCTATACTACTTATAAAGAGAGAGGAAATTAGCTTTCACGTTACATCTTTTAACGTTCTAGTCATTATGAAAACTCCTCAAACTCCTGAAGAAATTATAATACTTGAGACAAAATTTAAAAATTACCTTCAATTTGTGCTCCTTTCTGTTTATGATTACAGCTGTAATTTGTTGATCCATAAAGATGAGAATGGTACAAAGCAGAGCTGGAATAGCAGCTATTAATAAGGTCCACCAAGGATTTTCTCCCAATGGGCTTATGATCCAGCCTCTATTTGGATCAGTAGGCTGTTACAAAATCAAACATAAAAAAAAAAGAAAAAAAGTTTCCTTCTCCTACTGCACAAAATTTCCACAGCATAGACTGTGTCTATTCCAAGAAATGCCAAGGGATCAATCAGAAAGAACTGGAATAAATCTTAGGATGTATGGTGAATTATTTGCAAAGATAGCCACAGGAATTCTTCCCATCCCTAGATGGAGGTCCCTAGTCCAGGTGATGTAGCCACTCTCCATTTGAGGTAGAGTCTCCTCTCCTTGAACCTACGGTTTACTGTAACCAACAGAATGAGGGCCAAAGTGACACCGTGTGATTTCTGACTCGACCTCAAGAGCCCTTGCAGCTTCTTCTTTAACCCTCTTGGAATCCTGAGATAAGCTGTTAAGCAAGCCTGGATAAGCTTTCTTGAGGATGAGACACAAGGTGGTGAGAGAGGGATGGGAGGCAACTACCCTAGCCGTTTCAGCCATCTGAACCGAGGTACCAGACATGTGAATGAGGCCACATTGCCCTCATCGTGGCAACATATGACTGCAGCCACATGAAAGATCCCAAAACAAGAGACGAGGCCACTACCCAGCTAAGCCTAGTCCCAACTGCCAAAGACTTATGAACAAATAAAGGGTTGTTGTTTAAAAGCATTATGTTTGAGAAGGTTTGTTATACAGGAATAGATAAGGGAAGCAGAGTGTCATTTCAACATATTCCTATCTTCTTCATATAAAGTGAAATCAATCTACTCACTAGATCAACTCCTAAACTAAACTGCTTTAGAGACCCTCCAAGAATAGTGACCTTGGCCAGGTCAGTACTAAATCAGAATTGGGCCTCAGGACAAATCATCTACTGACAGAAATCTGGCACTTTATCAGATACTAATACATTTCAATACTGTAACATAAAATTTGTTTTACAGCAAAAAACCATAAAAAATCATAAGAGAGTTTAGTATTCTCGGAGAATATTGAAATTTAAACATACGTTTTCATTACCTAGACTTCAATTAAGCCTGTTTTTTCTCCATGAAAACATGTGTCAATGCAAAAGGAAAATTTAATATTTTCAAATTCAGGTATTCCAATTTTCCCACACTAATGTACATTAAACTGCTTCATACTGCATAGGGATAAGCAATATTTTACTTATACAATGCACACAGCAAGTGTTCTCTGATTTGTTTCCCCAAGTGTATTTTATGCCCCTTGAAATCAGTTTGCTTCTTGAAAGCTAAATCAATAAATGAGTAACAAGGATGTATTTAAGAACCAGAATAAGGAACTGGGGCCAGGATTATAGGAAATTATATCAACACTTTGAATCAATATTAGTTTACAGTTTCACTTATTTGTAAGACTTAGTAAAAACAGAATGACTTTCATATAGTCATCTCTTAATGGCCTAAAATCTGCAGAGGCTCAATATCTATGCTTTTAAAGAAAGTCTCCAAATCTTTTTAATTATATACTTTGAGCAGCAAAATAATTTAAAAAATTATAAAAATAAAATTGAGTATATAAACCCAATGGCTCTATAGTGATTTGTGTGTTATGTTACTAATGGTTCAACATATAGCACAATTCATATAGTAAATATTAGAAAGCTTAATTGTTCTTAATTTTAGATAAAAATATAAATAGACCTTCTAAATAATTTGGTGGGTCATTTTCCACACATGCACTCTACTCTGGAGACCACTGGTTTTAAAAACAATGTTATTTTTTTTTATCCTAATGAAAGATAAAACAGACTAAAATTATCTTCAATATATTCCTTATTTGTAATCCCTTTTAAAACTTCTGCTTCTAAAAGAAGTCACATAATTTGCTAAATGTAAATATAAGCAGTGACATCAATACTTAACTATAAGAAAATTCCAGAAACTATTCAAAAGCTATGACCTCCAACTTATGAGGGAAAAGAATTAATGGATGCTATATTATGCATATGATATACTGTATAAAAAAGAACCATAGTTTGCTAATAAAAGCAAAGGGTTCATGGATGCTCATTTTTCTTGTGGAAGAACACATTTGACTCTTTCCTGATCCTGGTGGAAAATGCTACATGGAGCTTTCCAATTACTGTCAGATATGCTATCCTTCTAGAAATTTAACTAGATCTCCTTGCTACTCTTATAAATTCAAGTTTGGTTATTTCTTTAGAAAAGAATAAAAATGTTTCTTTTGCCTGGAAAGTAGATCATGAACTTGTTATGAGAGCAGGGTCAAATTTTTTTAAACGACTGCCAACTCCTCACCATGGATATTTTTACTCTGCCTGATGGACTAGCTTTGATACCTTCTTGCTTATTTCCCAAAAAGGTTCACTTGTCTCTTTTCATCTTGTCATTTTTATGTATGTGAAAAATTGATGTATTAACTTTTCCTTTCAAAGCATCAGATCTTCAGAGACTACGCATATCTTAAAAAAACTACTTAGGAGGAAGTTTCTCACTTTAGTTTAGTATACCCAAGTAACAAACAGCCAAGTGTTTTTACCCTTACCTCGAATTTTTCAGGAACATGAAGTTTAGGAGATGGAACTCCTACAAGGTAGTCAATTGCAACCATTATTACTATTGTGAGAAACACAGCAAAGTCACTGATTGTCGATCGCACCTATGTTAAAGGGATTAAGTTAATATAAACAGAAATACAACATGTTCTTTTTAAAATAATTCATATCTTTCACAGATTAAAATATGCCTTTAGAAAGCATGAATGAGGTTTTTAATTAGTAACAATGTGTCAGTGAAATATGTTTATATCCAGTATTTTTTCCAAAAGATAAGAAATATATTTCACAATTAACCTACCATCTCTCATGGTACTGTTATCTTCCTATTGTTAGCTCAAACATGTAATATATGTTTTTGGCTATGAATAATTCTTCTATAACTATTTGACATTAAGTATTAACCTCAAACAATATATTACTGTTTTTAAATAAACCAAGGAAATGAAAACTAAAAACATGAATATTACCAGAACTCCAAAATTACACTCCAATTACCTTGGTGGGAAAATAGCGCTTGGTCTTAAATTGCTTGAGGAATGAAGACAGAAAAAATGTTGTGAAAAATAAGATGACACACCAAAAGAGCACATCTGGAATATAAGGTCCATGAAGACTACAAGCTGATCCTACAAATACACCATGAAAGGTTTTACATTCCTGGGAAAAAAGGAGAAAAAAATAGAAAAAGGGGATGAAGGGGATTCTTAGTTATGTAATAAATTACTAACGAACTTCACTGACTCTTAAGATGCTACTGATTGTAAGACACACCATTATTTTAAGCTTTACTTAGAAAGAAAAAACCACTGCCAAGTTAACTATAACACTCCACCAATTATAAGATACATCTTAAGTTCAGAGACATTATGCTTTGAAAAATATAGGCATCTTAAACCACTGAACTGAAATACAGTATTCTTGCCAAGTTACGCCATATGCTCCTTTCAACTCCATATTCCCTTCAGTGAAAGGCTAATAGTGAGTATTAATTTTCAAATGTTTCATCTGCATTCTTGCTGGTCCACAATTTTACTCTTTCCTTTGCTTCTGAACAAGTCACTTAAAACAAAAGAAGCAGACAAAAATTACTACCATGCCTTTTTATGATCCTGAGTAGAGATGGTTGTAGTACTAAATTCAAATCAGTAATAAAAACCGTGGTTGACTTTTCTGATTTGACTCAAGACTGTGAGATTAAAGCATGGGACTATGAGCAGTAACATGACCAGTGAAATAATATTTCCATTAATAAAATCAACAATATAGCATAATATAATGCAAGTATAGAAATATACTGTCTTAGATCTTCCTTTTAGGGGAAAAAAATAACAAAAAGGCAACGAGAGATTAACAAGGCACATGCCACTCAAGTCCTTTTTATCTTCCTTATATTATAATGAGACTCACTTTAGCAACACAACTCAAGTTTATCCAAAGAAAAATAGTCACAGTTTCCATTATTCTCAATTTCTATGTGCTAAGATTAGTAAACTTACAACATGGATCATGGAAATAAAAGCTTCAACTAAAAAAAAAACCTAACACAGCCCTTTTGGATATCAAGAAAAAACACTGAAAAGACCTATGTTGATAATATTAAGACATCCTACTCACCATGAAATGAAATTTTTTTTAACAAATCACTTTCATTTGAGCACCCCTATTAACTTTAGTTCTTTCAGAACAAAAATGACTTTTTAAATGTAAAATAATAAAGCATTACTCTAAGTTGATTTACAATGCTTTACTGATATACAATGCTTTAAATCAGCACTGTCCGACAGAATTTTCTGGGATTACAGAAATACATCACTGTCTAATACAGCAGCCAGTAGTCACATGAGGTGACTGAACATCTGAAATGTGACTACTGCAACTGAGAAACTGAACTTTTAATTACTTTTATTTAATTTAAATTGAAACAGACACACGTGGCCAATAACTACTGTACTGGACAACACAGACTTATCAATGGGATAAAATTTCAGATGATATCCTTCAAATTATATAGTTAGGAGCTAACTATCACCTTTAGGAGAAAAGAATGACTTATAATTGCTTACATGATATAAAAGAGAACCAGAGAAGCTCAGGGGATCGTGGTTTTAATTCCGATACTGCTAGCATCACTTTACATCTTTATTCCTACAT
Source organism: Equus przewalskii (assembly GCF_037783145.1). Classification (NCBI taxonomy): domain Eukaryota; kingdom Metazoa; phylum Chordata; class Mammalia; order Perissodactyla; family Equidae; genus Equus; species Equus przewalskii. The sequence continues at coordinate 57,713,407 of NC_091845.1, read as the reverse complement.
CCCAACCTTGGTGTCCAAAACAGACATTCTAGGGCTAGGACAACATTTCCCAACAAAATACAAGAATTTGTAATAGTGTTCAGTACACAGTAGGTGCTCATTACATGTTTTTGTCCTTTTTCTGTTCTCTTCCCTTGGTGCTTAAGTCAGACTACTCTCTACCAAGTTAGATAAGGTTCAGTTTGACATTTAGGACATTAGCAGAGTATTCAGGATCTTCTAAATAAGCTGGTCAACTCCAGTATGTGCAACCACAGTCCTAATAAGCATTTTGTTTGAATTTATAAATCTAAGCAGAATTAGAAACCAAAAGTATATTCACATCTTTTTAATAACTGTATCTTGCAAGTCAAATACAGTCCATCTTTACCTGCCTTACCAGCTTCATTCTTTTCAGCCTTTACTTTTTAGTGCATGATACATAAAAATGTGGTAACTTATTTGGTCAAAACAATACTATATCCTGAAAACATACTATATTCATCAATTAAGAAGAAAATCTGGGTCTACTAAGAAAAAGCTAAAAAACTAGATTAATATTTGCAAAATCCATTATTTCATAATGTACTCACAGAAACCGTGAGATTCCCCCAGGAAATATCATGTGCTGTTACATTCTTTTCTTTCCACATCTTCAGAGTTTCATTGCTAGGGTTAGGAGGTTCATTACATACACATCTGAGAAATTAGAATAGGATAAAATTTTAAGGATCTTGTATTTCATGTTTACCTTTTATTAAATCAATCACACAATATGGTAGCTTTTAATGTCTTAACCTTTTCCCATGTTGCAAAGCAGGAAGACTAGAAGGTGAAAACGCATGAGAAACAATGGAATGGAATACAGTTTGGCTTATAGAAAGAAAACATTAACTAATACAAATATGAGTAAAGTGTTTACTCAGTGAAACTGGATATATATAGTTCTTAGGGGGGTACTATTTTCTTTAAACATATGAGAAGATACCACTCAGTTTAGCAAGGTCACTCTCCACTAAATCTTACCTACTTAACCTCCATAGTAGCTGCGGCTGCCTCCCCACTCACAAACACATGCACAGGTCCCCAATAAAAGTTATACTCCTATAAATTTTTTGGACTCTGACACGCCCTACCAACTCATGCTCGCCCTGTCCTGATCTTAAGATTCAGTCTCAAAGAAATAAATAAAACATAGTTTTTCATCAGGACTGGAACAGCAAAGTCATAAGGAGATCAGAGAAGTTCAGTTCATATCCAGAACTAACTCACCTAACAAAGCTAGAAAGACACACATAAGCAAAGAAATTTCTAAATGTGGATTTAAAAAATGAAAAGAAACAAACAAGAATATTCCCAATTAAATTATGAGCTGTTTGAGAAAAGGCAAGGAGCTGGACTTTGACTCACTCCAGGCTCTGTCATTTACCAGCTGTTTGACTCAAGGCAAATTTTAACATTCACAAATCTCAGTTTCTTCATATATAAAGGGCTATGATATGAATAATTAAGTAACACTATGATACGAATTATGCAACACTCCTAACTCAGAGCCTGCAAGTGGTCACAGAATGTAGGCTGAACAAATGATGTTCCCATGTAATTACTCAGTTAACCAGAAGGAGACATTGCTCTAACTGGATGGCACTAGCTATAAAAGCCGTGCTTCATAAAGGACAAAGGAGCAGGAAAAGAGAAAAGATAAAAAATAACATGAAAAAAATTAACTAGTTTAAAAGCAAAGAAGATAGCCCAAAATAGATCTGGCATCAAAGTGTCACTGATAGTTTCAAATAGGTCAGTGTCTTCTAGGAATTTTCATATCCCTCCCTACTCTGTCCACCAAAGCTGAGAACGCACAAGGCAGGCAAGGGAAGGAAGAAGGAGGAGAGGTGTGGAGGGAAGGGGGAGAGCACACGGATTTGGGGCTTAGGTGGGCACAAGTAGGGAAGCTGTATCCTTTTTTTTAGTAACAACATTCCTCCATGTAAATCAAGCAAATGCGGGATCAGATTTACACTAAGCACGACTGGTGAAGACGGCAAATACAGACATCTACCTAGGTATGTCGAATTTTAATAACCTATTTGATTTTTTATTGAATATATTTGCCAACCTTTTGTGATTGTTACAGTTTTCAAATCCTATTGTATTCTAAAGTTTTAAAATATTTTCACTTTATGCTTTTCTTATCACAAATACTCCACTAAATAGCATCTGCGAGTGTACTGAAATATATTTTAAAATAACTTCCAATAAAAATTATCAGACTTCAAAAAAGTTAATAAAAAAGTAAAACATGAGGTATATATAAATATAAAAATACTATATCCTACATCCAGGATTTGGTTAAAGGATAGAGGATCCAATATAATTGCCTGATTAAAATATTCAAATACAGTTGCCTAATGATTAACTTGGCCAATCCAATGCAAAAAGAAGACCAAAAATAGACACACAAGTTATTTCAATAAGAATGACTGAATTTAATCAACTGTATTTATAGCCATTGAGTGCTTTGTAACAAACAAGTAACAAAGTAGTCAACCTCCACATGGCTAGTTGGGTAGTTACAGCTAGATACACAGTAAGCACCACATTGTAAAAAAACCATTTTCTGAGGCTCAGACATCTCTGCAAAAATACATTTTAATATTAGGGGGAAAGAGAAACACTTACGAGTAGCTGGTCAGTTCATCTAAATTGTTGTGCATATTAAATGCATATATTTCTCTTAAATGAAAGAGCTTCTCCAAAGCCTCATAGATGAATATGATGCAAATGAGTGCAGCGAAAGCCTCCTCTGTAAATCGAGTAATATAACACACAAGGCTGCTTGCATCTGTTGCAACCAAAACAATGCACAAGAAAGAAGTCCACAGACCAATACTGGTTCTTAAAGACAGATAGGAAAGGTGATAATCTCTGTTTAGAAAGAAAAATGTGGATATGATCAACATACGCATGCACAATAGTATTTGTACTTAAAATTTTCATAACACGCAACAAGAACAGTATAAAAACATGAGATTCCTAGGAAGAGAGTAAATTACAGAATGACAAAATAATGACTGAAGAAAGCTCTCTGTGTTTTTCTGCTTCAGCTGAAGACTAGCCTCGTAATATTAGATTTAATGGTTATATTTTATTTACGTAGAAGATTTACAGTGAAAATCTACTAGGCAATAAATATTTCAAAAACAAAGACTTCACTTTAGAAATTAGTTATGAGGAGTAAATGACAGGCACGAAGTCTATAAAACAACTGGATGTGACTCTCTGAAGCCCCAGATGCTCTAGTGTCAATAGGTAATCACATCTCAGGTCCCACTGCCACCACCACCACCATCTACTCTACCACCAGTATCACCGCAGAAAGTGACTTCATTTTTTTTTTAAGATTTTTTTTTTTGTTCCTTTTCCTCCCCAAAGCCCCCCCAGTACATAGTTGTATATTCTTATCTGTGGGCCCTTCTAGTTGTGGCATGTAGGATGCCCCCTCAGCATGGCCCGATGAGCGGTGCCATGTCCGCGCCCAGGATTCGAACCTGCGAAACCCTGGGCTACTGCAGCGGAGAGCATGAACTTAAACTTCTCGGCCAGGGGGCTGGCCCCGTGACTTCATTTTTTAATTCAATTTAAAATAAGAAATTACTACCACAGAGTCTAAAACACTTCAGGTCATAGCATTCGCTATTAGTCTACACAGCAAGCCAGATTGGAATCAAAATCAGTTTGTTTAGTGAAGAAATAAGGAGTTGGATGAATCAAATATTTAATAGCATCAAGTTGTTTGAGGCTAACATATTCGACTACACTTCTCTCACTAAAGGAACAGCACCGGTGATGTCAAATTCCAAGCCTACAAGCCATAGTACCCTGTATCGACTTCCACACTGTGAACAACCCTGCCAGTGAAAACTGACATCTCACTCCACCTGCTGCAATTCCCTCTCTGGTAAACAGGCCCACTTGTTAAAGGCAGCCTGGGCCTTGGAGATGCACCTCTTCCTAAACTTCCTCTATAAGATCAACAAACCATATAATAAACAATTCAGATTAACACGTTCTGACTGGGTTGAAATGTGCTAGTACAAAGGATTTTTATTGCCCGTCAAATGATTTGCTCATCAGTACTCAAATCCATTGGTTTTATATTCAAGGTGATTGGGGCAGGGATGACAGAAGGGGCCAGAGCAGGGTCAACCACACAGTTGCCCAAAAATATTGAAAAATAAATATTGATCAGATGTTTCTTTCAGCTTTAAATATAATGCACTTTTAACTAAAGTTAATAAACAATATAGAATTTATACACATTTGTAAACACATATGACAAGTAGATAACTATTACGTACCTGCAGAATTTAAATAAAATTTTTTCAAACACTAAAACTGGACCTGTGCTCCCCAATATTGTTAGAGGTTGCCCAGCAAACAACGAATAGGCAATCCCAGTTAATGATGCTCCAAAAAGAGACTCTATTGCACTCTGTTTAAGGAAAAAAGAAATGAATAAAAGTAATACATCATAAACATATCTCTAACCTACTATAATACATGCAAGACATCTAGAAAATAAAAATACTAATCAAGTCATTAAAAATATAAAGCAAACAAAACTTTGAGTCTCAAATTTAAATCTTAAACATAGACAATTATAAATACATTTTAAATACATAGGGAAAATGGCTTTGTTTTTGCATATCAGAAGTGAACTTTTGCAATCAAACTTTTGCAAATTCAAAACTCAATACTCTGGGAGGCAAGAAGGGAGGAGTAAATGGAAGAGAGACAGGGCTTCAACTTTATCTACAGATGTTTTATTTCTTAAGCCTGCGGTGAACAGAAAGATGTATATATTATTTTGAATATTTCTGTAATAGTTCATTTAAAAAAAGAGAAAACATTAAATACTCGGTATGGTACACTACAAAAAAAGACTCCTTCAAATAGCTAAGAAACCGTTCTCAAATTGATTTCTAAAGAGCAACTTTCCACGCATTTTAAAGAAATTAATCTAATATGGTTTAACCAATAGATACCAAAAACGAAATGTTTAACATAAATAATATAGATGGAAAATCTCTTTTAAAAACTCATGGCAAGCATAAATGAGGATGTATCTTATTATCATTAAAGTTTGGTAAGAAAGATAAAATGAGAAAATGAAAGACTCAGAGAAATTTTAAATCAAAGCTAGTAAGTCAATTTCGTATCACTACCAACATTACATTCTAACTGATTAGGTTATTAGATGGTAAAGGGGTATAGGCTATGCCACTAGACAGAGGGGAGGGATCAGAAAGAAAAGGAAAAAATAGTTTACCATTCACAAACATCAAGGTCAACTGGAATGCACTATCAAGAAAGGAAAAGCCCATCATTGGTAAAGGCAAGGAAAAGAAGAAGCTTGTGAGAAACAATCCTCCTGGAATCGGGAGGCAGCACAGCAGCAGGCAAAGAGCAGGGCTTTAGAACCAGATTTGAAGTGGAAGACTGGTTCCTACTAGGTGTTAAGCCATGGCCACATTTCAAACTTTTCGAGCCCAGCCTTTCTCATTTTTAAATGGGGGTGATGATAGCCAGGAGAATTTGATGAAGCACTGTTTGTGAAAACACGTAAGCAAGCCTAGCATGTGGCATACAGAATGTACTCAAATGGTAGCAGTTCTTATCACCAGCAATAACAGCATCTTCCAAAATCAGAATCACAAAACAATAGTATGAAGTAAGAGTATCATTCAACCATTAGTATAAAAATAGGAACAAACCCACATACAAACTTGTCTTTTGGCAAAATGAAGAAGTGTCCATATTAACAATATATTTGTTAACTGTGTGAGAGAAATTTCTTTTCTTGTCCATAGACAACAAAGGTTTGTCCTAGAAGACACTGCTAAGCCATTATAAAATCCTTGGTTCAATTAGAATGTGCACATTTAGCAATGAATTTAGGCAGAGCTCAAATCAAAGGAAAAAATGTCTAAATGGTATCTAGAGAGAGAAAGCAAAAAACTGAGTAAAGAAGCAAATAGACGGCAAATAAAGAAAGGCTAACAGGTGGCAGAAGGGCACAAAATTACGGTTTCCCTCTCCAATGCTGTGTTGAAAAGCAGAAAGCGCCACATGAAGACCTTCCCTTCAGCACTCTCCACCCCAGTATTGCCACATTTACTGGTTCCTCTACCCAGACCTATTTTTCCCTAATTTTTAAACTATTTCTATGTTCACTCCCAAACTGAAACGTGTCATTCCCTAAAGAAATCACAGCCCCACTACACTGCCATCCCTGCCCTACATTCAGGAGTTTGCATTTTACCCATCAGAAGCCCTGCCCTTATCTTCTCCACATACCTCTCCACTGTAGGGCATCGCACATTCCTTGCTAATGTTTCCTCCTTCTCAAAAACCTCTATTTTGTTTTTTTGCAAAATTACATCATCCTGGTTCTTCTATTTTAGAGCTCTGATTGTGCCAGTTTCTAATTTGCTGGGGGGTTTTCCTCCTCATTCTCATCTCTCTTCCATTCTATAAGTTTGAGTAACTTCCCACTCTTCTCTTCTTCTCTCCCTATGAATTATCTCCCTTGTTAACCTCATCTGTTCTCAGTTTCAACTCACTTGTAAGTGAACCACTCTCAATCTTTATATTTCCTCCTTACAATTCTACAAACTCTGGAGCTGCTCCTCCTAAAGTCTCCATTTCTGCATGAAGTTCCAAAAAAGCATCTGAAAACAAATACGTCACCTCCATGTCATTTTCCTCCATAATACTCCTGATTTCTCTATTTCTATTTTTTCAACTCCTACAGCTCTTCCTTTCTCTCATATGTGGCACAGCACACCATGACATAGTAACTACATACGTACTACCTTAATTTTTTCTCTTAGGTTAGGATCCTTAAGGACAGAAGACACATGCTTGGCTTACACTTATCTATATTTCTCCAGTGTCTAAAGGACTATCACATGCACATAGTATTAAATAGCAGGATGAGACGGGCAGGCAGTGAGTGACAGTCCAAGAGCAAAGATGCAGCATTTCCATGATGGTGACAGATAAGACACATTTCCACAGGGGCCAGCAGAGTTACATGTACAACTTGTGACAGCACATAAAGCAACTTACTAATAATATATACCTTTGATACAATGATTACAGAATAAGGGAAAAAAAGCTAAATAATCAAAAATAAATTGAGTTAAAAGGAAATTTCAATTGTCAGGTTTATCGCATGTTCAGCTCATGAAATACTTCAATTGAATAATTATCACTACTGAGATTTGGTTATTTTTTAACATTTTATCTGTAAAAAATGACTTTTCTCCCAAGAGTAAGTATAATTAAACAAAATACACTTAAGAATTATAGATCATCTCATTTAAACGCCATTAAAATGTATATAAACAAAAAAATGTCTTTCAGGATTTTACAAAGCACTAGATACTCTGTTCTGTTATCATGCCTCCCACAGCCCCTAGTATAGTATTACCAAGAACAGGAAAACATAAAATCTTTCATTTTAGTCATATCAAAATAGGATACAGTTTTCAGTTATACTTTCCAATTAAAGCTTTGGCTACTTTCACACAGACTTAGTAACAGTAAAATTAAAGTAAACATCACTTCAAAATCCATTATTGTCCACAATTACATTCTCTTCCAAATAGTATAGTCCAGGCCTACCCACCAGGGCTGATGAGTTAACATTAACCACGTGGCTCTAACTAATGCTATGGTGCCTTACAGGATATGAAGTAGCCCCATTGATAAATCCCCCACCCATGACCCACCCAGCATCAGTTCAACAGGTCTCCCCCCAGCCCTCCCCCGAAAAAGACAACACAAGCCTTTTACTCAATTTATAAAACCATTCATCCAGCAAGCCAGAACAAACTTTTTTCTTTTCATTTTTTCTTTTTTCTTTCTTTTTTTTTTTTTTTTTTTACCTCAACTGTGCATCTTCTCCTGTTCAAATGGCTTCCCCATGTTTTCCATAGCAATTACCTTTCGGGGAAGTCTGCTTTGGGACAGGTTAATCATGCTGTGGGTAGACTCTTCAAATAAAAGTATGAATAGTGAGACAAATGCACACAGACACTTGCCTCTGAAGAGCTAAGAGCCTGGCCACTACCAATCTTTGTACTCACTATTCTGCCTTCTGTAGCTTCTCCAAGCAGCCCTCCAAAAGTGATTACAGGAGACATACAGGCACAGTATAGGAAAAGAATCGAGGCCAGGCACTGCAGACTTAATGCATCCTTGAAGTCACTCAAGAAAAAAGGTGCTTTCCTTTTGATGTCAAGTATCAAACCACCAAAAAGCCTAAATAGGTGAGATGAAACTCGTCAAACTGTACACTAGAGGATTCTAGCTAGTTCAAACTAAAACTATGGGCTACATAAAACTGCTGGTGCCTAGTGTTTTGTCAACAAAAATTAATATCCTATTTAAATCATGGTATAATAAATTATAGAAGATATACTCATTTAATGTAATCCACTGATAGAGGAAAGGTAGATCTCATTAAGTTAAAAGAGACATAAACATCTGTATTTTATGGACTATATACTGAAAAGACTGCAGGCAAATGATTTTATATGAGTAAATGTAATTTCAGACACAAATGTGCAAGTAAATGTACAATAAAAATAAATAAAACCTAACAATCCATTCGTGAAAATGTGAATAAGCAATTCTATTAATTATTATCTACACTGTAAATCTTAAAGGCAAGAGTCAGAAATATCAGGAAGGCAATTATAATATAAATCATTAAGTCCCCAAATACCCTTTTATAGAAATACACAGTAGACTGTGCTTAGAAACACTCATTATTAAATTACATAACTTTAATTACTTTTAAAATCAGTACTTCAATCACATAAATAAATTTCTGGTCTAGGAAAAAAGCCTAAAAACCACTTCAGTGTATGTAATTTACTGTATTTGTAGTCAAACTAGTGTGCATATTAATAAACCTGAGAGGTTTTAATTAGTAAACTTAAAATGTGTATTTGCACATCAAAGCCTTATCATGTCAATGTTTTTTTAAATCAGACTTTTGGATATATCTAACTTGAAAGCATTCCACTAAAATGTAAGCTCTGTGAGGGGCAGGGAGTTTTTCTTGCTCACTACCATTATCTCTAGTGTGACTCATAAAATATATAATCATTCAAATCTCTACTCTAGAAAATACACCAAAAAAATTAATCTTATCCTTTCAAATGCTTTGGATGTTTCAAGCTTTACTAGTCTACCTTTTGAAAGTTAATATTGAAATAAATCCTAAACACACATTGACAAGTGAAAGTTATCCTATAAATAATCTGACAGCAAGGGGAATCAACTCACAATTAAAAGGTGCCAATGATAATCTAGAAAATAAAACTACGTCATCAAATCAATAATTGATTATTTAAGAGCTAATGTGAGGCTCTCGGGTGACCATGAGATCAATGGGGGCCTGACTTGGTACTTCTCACTGATAAACTCCATCTCAGTTTGAAGTCTGAAGAAGTAAAAACAGTAAGAGCTAACATTAAACCAGCACCTTTCACATGGGGACCGTCTTATTCTTTATTACATTCACAGAGACTGAAATATTAGTCAGTGAATTAATTGTGATTTTAAGCTCCTCTAAAGTATATATTCAGGACGCCAGTTGTGATTTATTTTTCTTCTATATGGTTCTCTTTAGGCATGTCATCAATATCCCTAATATGTCTTTATAAGATTTCCTGTTTTTTTAAAACAAATATTCAAGATCTTTTAGTCCTACAGAGACCACAAGTGGACAAAACAGTATCAATAGCCACATGCTTTTCTACAGTATGGAAATTCCCAAACATTTCTCTACTTCTACAAAATATTTTAAGACAAGGTTTACACCTGGCAATATTTTTATTCTTTATTCCAAAAATTAACTTCTTCAACTATTTTTCTAACTAGATTTCCAGAGATTATTACCATGGTTTAATTATGCTTATCTAATTTTACTTTATCTCATGATATAATGCTCATTTAAGAGTTTTAAATCTATGCACACACACAAAAAAACATTGGTTATAATTCATCTCTGCTCCCATAATTCTCTAACTTCATACGGATAATTGTAATAGCACTCCACATCTTTTTCAAAAACGTTCTGTATAGGCAATGTAAATTAACCTACTATATAACTGCAATATTCTTAACATATGGTACATAATATTTACGTTTTAAATTAAAGCTTGGTATATAGAATCCAAGTATATACTTGTGTAAATTATTTTAAAAGGTATATTAATTTTCCTTAACATCACATATCTATGCAATAGTGCATATTTTTTAAAATATGAAAAAAATACTAGACAAGATTAGGTTCCAAATACTTGCAAAGAAAAAGAATGTTTATGCCTTTCTCATCAAATCAAACCCTAGTGCCAAAAAGATACCCACAGTGTATCACTATTTGTACCCACCGTCCAGTCCTCTGTAGCTCAGGCCCAGCATGATGAGCAGCCTCTTTAGGAGTCTCACCAGAACTAGGGGCAGATCCATTGGGAAATACAGGAATCTTTCTTTTTTCCTGCATTTCACAAAAAAACACATTTTCAGAACTCTGTTTTAAGAAAGCTGAGATGGCATCTTCAATTAGAGGGAACATGAGACCTCATACTGATTATATACCTAATCAGTGCTCCCAGAAAATATGCTTCCTAATGTAAACTTCTACTTTAAATAGATTGCACTTTAGAACAGAAGGTATTATTTGTCTCTATTAATATTTTAAATTTATGATTGCCTTTTTCCATTCTGTATCCTAATATCAAACACAATAGAAACATATTCATACACACCATTTCAAATTACTACTGAGCAATAGGAACATACATATCCATAAAAGCACCTCTGCAACAAGAATTTTTAAAATATTGCTCATCACCTACTGAAAATATACTTTACATTAAGAAGAAAGGACACGCCATTTTTCTTTTACTAAAATACTTCTCTTAAGATATAAGTAGCACAAGAGACGTTTGTTAAACACATTTTCATAAAAATCAATTTCCCATTAAATTTTACTACAAATTCAAGAGTACTATTTTCATGATAAAGGATCTTCTCCCTCTCAACTGAAGAGAAAAGAGTGAGGTTTTAATTTGGTACCTCCAGAGTTGAGAGGTTGCTGGGCCTAAAAGAACATATGTGTGAAAGAGAGCGAGAGAGAGAGAGAGAAAGAGAAAGGAAGAGGAAAAGAAAGAAACATGGGATGGCTGTTCATCCCAGGAGGTCCCCTGAGTCAAGGGCTCTGGCGCAACTACAGACTTACACTACCTGGTTTATACGTTTCATAACTCTAGAGTAGCAAAACTTACCAATAATCATAAGATTGCCATTTGAAAATGTCAAAATTAAGACTAACTTACATCTTAGATCAAAGGGGAAAGAGAAAACAAAATAAAAAAATTCCTAGAAAACAAACATAATGGAAAATACTACACATTACAATCTATGGGATACAGCAAAAGCATCATTCGAGAAAAACTAAGCACTTATATTAAGAAAAAATGAAAGAATAAAAATAAATGAACTAATCATCTAAGTCAGGAAATGTGAAAACAAAAACACTTCCTGTAGGAAAATGAAAGGAATGAAATAAAACAGCTAAAAGCAGAAATGGAGTTAGAAAACAATACATTTTTAAAGAAAGAGAACTGAAATAAATTTTAAAAGCTGCTGTATTTGAAAATTATAATAAACCATTAGGTAATACACAAAAGATATGACAAGGAGGCAACTTCACTAACTGAAGGAAATTTTATATATATATATATATACACACACACACACACACACACACACACGTATATATATATACACACACACACACACACACACACACACACACATAGAGAGAACTGTACAACCCTATGCAAATAAGTTAAAAACCTTGATGAAATGGGTATCATTTTATAATGTCTCGAACATAATGTCCCAAAATTTACACCAGAAAAGAGGAAAATAGGCAATTTTCTAGAAAAACATAATTTACCAAAACTGACCCCAGAAAAAATAGAAAGCTCGCATAAACAAATTTCCACAGAAGAAATAAACAGGTTGCTGAAGTCTACCATACAACAAAAGATTCAAGCTCAGATAATTATACAAAGGAATTCTTTTCAACTTTTAAAACCAAATTATTCCAAGCCATTTAAAGTTTTAAGAACACAGAAAAAGGAAAACCTACAACTTTGTTTGTATAAAAAAAGTAGAATGATGACAGCAAAACATGAAGCCTGAACAAAAATCTACAGACCAATCTACTTACAAACAGAGATACAAACAACCTAAATAAAATATTAGACACAGACCACCAGCACGTTAAAGCCCAAGTTTGGTTTATTCCAACAATGCAAGTGTTTTCATATTAAAGAATCTATTAATATAATTTACCATAATAATCGATAAACAAAATTTATACGATCATCTCCAGAGATGCTAAAAAGCCTTTTGAGAAAATTCAACATAAACTTATAGTAAAAATTTCAATATAACAGAAACTAGGTTACATTCTTAACAAGGTAAAATGTGTATTCTGGTCCTAATGTCAGTAACTTAAGGAGAGGAACACTAGAGATACAGACTACAGTTAGGAACAAATTTAAAAATGCCCATTTAAACTACTACTTACCAGTATTAGAGATTTTAGTCAATACAATTAGACAACAGAAAATATATAAGAGGTATAAGAATTAGAAAAAGAGGGATAAAATTACCTCATTGTAGATGATATGACTGAAAAACTACTATATACAATAAAAGAATTAAGAAAGGTAGCAGGATTAAAAAGAAATATACAATAACCAACAGCCTTCACATATATAAAACCAATAAATGGAGGATACAATGGAACAAAGACCTCATTTACAACAGAAATAATAAAGATAAAATACTTATGAATACACACACCAGGAAGCATGTAAAGTGTAGATAAGGAGAACTTTATAACATTCCTTAAGTACATAAAACTAACTTGAAATAGGAGAATAAGTGGGGAAAGATATGACATTCTTGAAGAGATTCAATGTTATAAAGAAGTCAATTTTCCCTCAATTCATTTAGAAATTTAATTGCTACCTCAATTTTTTAAACATAAGGTTTTATTTCTATAAATAGAAAGCTTATTTTAAAGCATACATAAAAAAAAAAATTATGTAAAGATAGCCAAGAAAATTCAGAAAAACAAGAGAAAGAGAGGGATCAAGAATGAATCTAGAGGCCAGCCTGGTGGCACAGTGGTTAAGCGCGCATGTTCTGCTTTGGTGGCCAGGGGTGACCAGTGCGGACACAACACCGCCTGGAAAGCCATGCTGTGGTAGGCGTTCCAAATGTAAAATAGAGGAAGATGGGCAGGGATGTTAGGTCAAGGCCAGTCTTCCTCAGCAAAAAGAGGGGGATTGGCAGATGTTAGCTCAAGGCTAGTCTTCCTCAAAAAAAGGAATGAATCTAGATCTATAGAATATTGAAACATACCAAACAGCCTCAGAAATTAAAGTGTGGAACTGGCCCATGAATAGACAGGCGAATGGAAAAGAAATTACACAAACAGTCCTGAATGCATACGGAAATTTAGTAAATGATAAAGGCAACATCACCAATCAACGGAAGTAATGCTTAACTTCTTAATAAATTGGGACAACCAGTCAACAATTTAGAAAAAAGATAAAGTTGGATGCATACTCCACAAAATACACCCTGATATACTCTCAAGAATCAACGGACGATTTAAATGTTAAAAAAAAGCTGGCAGAGGGCAATGAACAAAAATATTCAGAAATATTCAACCTCACTAAATACAGAAAGGCAAATAAAACCACAATAAAATAGCTGATATAACAAGATAAGGATACCTATCAGACTCACAAATATCACAAGTTTGACAACACACTGTGTTAGTGAGGCTGTAGGAAAATACGCGCTCTCATTTGTCACTGTAGGAGTTCAGTCCAGTAAGAGGAGATTCTGGTAATATCTACTAAAATTATAAATAAATTCCCATGTGAGCCAGCAATCCTATTTCTGGGAATCTATCCTACAGATACATCTGCACGAGACTAAAATAGCACATAAATCCTATGATACGGTTTGTAATACCGAAAGACTGAAAACCATCTGAGCCCAGGAACAGCATAAACTACGGTATATCCATAAATGGAATACAACAAAGCTGTGAGAAAAAGAACAAGGAATATTTCTATGATTTCCTATGATCAGATCTCCAGGATATATTGTTACGAAAAAAGCAAAGTGCAAAACAGTACATATAGTATGTTAACTTTTGGTAAGAAAGAAGAAGAAATAAGACTGTATGTTCATATTTCCTTGTACTGAACAAAAAATTTAAAAACTAGTAACAAATCATGACCCACAGGAGCTAGGTATAGGGGTAAAAGAGTAAAGGGGACACAGGGGGGATAAAACTTCTCTGGGTGTAACTCTTTACATAGTTTTCATTTTTGAAAATGTATTAACTTCTCAAAAAAAATTTTAATTTAAAGAAAAAGTAACTCGAAGAACTGTGTGGATTCTTACCTGAGAAGGAACACTTTTTGGTGGCTCTATGCGTATAGAAGGATCCCACTCTCCTGGAGGTAGGACAGTTACTTGATCTAAAAACTCATCAATACCAGATAAGAGGTCATTTCTGTCTTTTGCTTTATAAGCTACATCATGAAAAATCTAAAGGAAAAAAACATAATGAGTAAAAGGATTTTAAAGTTGAAAGAAAATTCTACACATAGTAAATCCACTTTAGATACCATAAATAAGTCTCCAATAAAGATAATCACCTAAACTCTTATCCCAGGCAGGTCTCCATCCCACACTGGGTAACAAGTATAAAAAATAACCCACTATTTGTATTATCAGATGAATTAACAGTAACAAACAACAAAAGAAAATAGTGATGTGTTACGACAAATTAATTTTTAAAAAGAAAATTTTACATGGGAAATATTCAGTAATTCACCACAGAATAAAATAATACTGTAGTAAGTCATTCCCTTTCTATGATATTTTAATGTCATTTATCCTAAAGGAATAATCATGGCTATGCAAACAATTTTACTTAAATAATTAATTTATTTGATCACTTATATTTACTGAGTGCCTTCTACTTGCTAGGCACAATTCTAAGCACTGTGGATAGTGCAATGGACACAGATTAGGAAAGGTCCCTGTACTCAAGAATGTAGGAAAAAACAGTAAGACAAGTAATTACACAAACACATATTGCAGGTAATAATAAATCCTCCAATAAAAATAAAGCAGTGTAAAGGAAGGAAAGCTGATGGGAAGAAGAGGGTGGCCAAGGAAGATCTCTTAGAGGACGTAACACTGTAGGTGAAATCTGAATGAAATGAGGAAAAAAACATGCAAAGTGTGTGGGAGGGGTGGTGGTGGGGAGGTGGAGGGGTATTCAGACAAAGGGAACAGCAAGTGTAAATGTCTAGAGGTAGAAACAAGCATAACACATGTAAGGAACAAAAGGAAAGTTGATGTGGCCAGAGCAAAATGAGGGAGAAGAGGTGAACAGTAGGAAGATACAGGTTTCAAGAAATACAGAGGCTAGATCAGGCAGACTTTATTCAGACAATGGTAAAGAGTTTAAATTTAAACATAAATATATAACAGGATGTCACTGACACACCAGGATCAAGGAAATGTGCATGTTATTCAAATCTGCATGTTACTGATAGTGTACAAGAAAATACTGTAAAACAAAGACCCATAAAATCCACTTTAATCGCCAAAGAAAAGAAGGTAAGAAAGTCTAAGCCAGAGTGGCAAAGGAGATGGAAAGGAGAGGGCAGATTAAATGCAACACACACTGAAGAGGTAAAATCAATAGAATCCGGTGACTAACTGGGTGAGACTGGACAGAAAAAGGGGGCCAGGTTCAGACAGGCAGGGTTTCAGATCCTCAGGGACAAATGGCAGAGATGTCTAGCTCCTAAATACAAAGCTCTCTCCCAAAGAAAGACTGATGTCCTGACCAATATAGGCCATGGTCAAAGATGAGGTCCGCAAAAAGAAGAGAGAAATTACAGAGAAAAAAGGGAAAAGAAGAAAAGACAAAGCCCTGAGGAAAACCAAAAGAAACAATATCCTGAAATCCACGATTGAGAAAATTTCAAAATTTCAAGAAGGTGGTCAATAATTTCAAATGTGGGGGAAAAAACCAGAAAGGTCTTGAGGACTTTAACAAAGGCAAATAGTTGAAGAAAGAATATGAGATAAAATAGTACAGACAAGTAAGGAAATATTTCTATGCTTCACATGAAAGAAAGGAGAAGTATGATTTAATATATATTATATGCTTCATAATCAGTGTCCACTTCAGAGGGTATTTAATTACCTCATCGGTCATGAGAGTGGCTATTGATCTTCCAATTTCATGGTATTGTGGCGCCTTGCCTGCTGGACCCAATAACAGAAACAAAAACCTAAAGAAACATTAAAAGACAAAGATTTAAAATAAAAAACATACACACAGAAATCTAGGTGATCGTAAAGAAATCATTCAAACGTAAACAGAAACAACACTCAGACCTCTTTCCCATCCCCTACACCAATCACTGGAAGAAAGATGGCAACTCCATTCAGAATAAAACAGACCACAAAACTAAGAAAGGTACATTCACAGTCAACTTTCTAGCAAGTTACTACTGCCCATCTTCCTCAGGGGAAAACAGTAATTAAGGAATTGAGTGTTTTACATTAAAAGTTCCATCATCCGTATCCTTTTGAATTTGAATAAATTTTTTCTGGTATGTACTGACAAAAAACTAAATTAATAAATAAAATGAGTATCAATCCCATTTAAGTACTTAAGTACAAACTTGTGTTGCCTAATAAAATAGTTGAAGTGGGGCCAGCCCCGTGGCCGAGTGGTTAGGTTCGCAAGCTCTGCTTTGCTAGGCCCAGGCTTTCACCAGTTTGGACCCTGGGCGTGGACATGGCACCACTCATCAGGCCATGCTGAGGCAGCGTCCCACATAACACAACCAGAAGGACCCACAACTAGAATATACAACATGTACTGGGAGCTTTGGGGAGAAGAAGAAGAAAAAAAGACGACTGGCAACAGATGTTAGCTCCGGTGTCAATCTTTAAAAAAAAAAAAAAATTGAAGAATATACACAAAAGATCCCCAATCCTTCTATCTGGAATCTGGACAGACTCTAATGTGGTAAATAAGGAACTAATCCCTTTGGAAAGAAAGAGAATTTTTATTTATAACTCCAAATTTAACATCTAACCTCATATTATTTGATTTTTGATTTATTAATAGTGACTAAATAAAAAGTATTTAACTTCCTACTTAGTTATATCCTTATTAACACTACAGTAAAATATTAATATTCACACATTCAAACTGGAAATATTCATCTTCCTGCTTTATGAGAATTTAAATATTAATCTATGGAATTATTTTTCTCACTTAGCTTAATACTGCACCATTAATGCAACTCAGTAAAGCATACTAAAAATAGGTATATAAATTCTAATCAAGCTGTAATTAATTCTTCATATTTACTATTATAAAAACAAGAAAATATTTTGAAAATTATTCTCATTTACAATTAAGTTTAGTCAATAGTTAACGAACTCATTACCTTTTATAACACAACTTGATAACTATTCTTATAGATATTCCCCTGATTAATACCCCTATTCTAATTTTTACTTATAATGTATACTGAGCAGATTTTGCACAGGTCAGAATAAAGCATTGTTTTGTTTTGAAAAATAATTTAAGTCAGGCTTGACCTTCCCAAAAAAGTGGCAGAGAAGGATTCAATTCCATTCTTTCTGACTCCAGTGCTTGCTAGAAGCATAATGCATCTAAAATGACGAACTGTTTGTTAAACCAAAGCTCCTAAGATACTGAACTTCTTAAAAAGTTACAAATGCAAAGTAGTTTTTAAAAGGATGCTTGGGGGTTTTTTGTTCCAGAAAGAAAAATAACTCTTTTACGCTCTAATAGTCAAAGCATTTGGTGCAATGACAATACTAACAATTAAAATGATTTTTTATTACATAAAGCAATATGTTTATTCAGTGGACAAAAATTTTTAGATTATGGACATGCTGGGAGAATTTTAAATGGAACGAACTCTTTACCTCGTAGGAACAGGGACCTCAGTCAACCCTGAGAGGAGAACAGCAGGTGCCAGTCTCACAAACGCAATTATAGGTCTTTCCAAAAAGTCTACTTCTCCCACCAGAACATTGGACGCCTCGGCTCCCGATGGAATTTTTCTCATGAAATTCATATCAACCTATTGACAAATAAATAATACTTAAAAATAAAGTTTGCATGGTATTTATATGACTATTTAGAAGGAAAGAGGAAAGAAAAGATACTTTTAAGACTACTATTTGCTAATCAAAACTGGTGATCTAATGAACACCAAAATTCTCACAAATACAAAGAATGCAATAGACAAATATAAAAAGAAGCAAGCAAAACACATCTATCAAATAATATTCCCAACAGTTTTAACTATCAAAATCTTTACTATTTCAGAGATCTAAGTTATCAAACATACAAACTAGAGAAAATTTGCAATGAATATAGCACTATTCATTAAAAACTACTAAGGACAAAAATATAATTCACAAACTAACAATGGTTCATGAAATTATACACAGTGCTAAAAAACATTCTAATCTTAGAAATGAATTAGTCCCTTTATATTTTATATATATTTTTTATAAGTACTTGTTATTTTAAAGAACTCTGAGCATTCCCCAGTATTTTCATTAAGCAGAAAAAATTTTTATTTAAAACTAAAATAAATAGCCATTACTGGTACAGATATATGGTAGTGCCATATAATCAAATTTAGTTGTCTGTGTATAATTACAAAGAAAAGGTTACAAACATAGTATCAAGGTATGGGAACTTCTTCATTTATATGCAGTTTCACACAAGTCACTAAACAACCACTTACAGGGCTATCTATTAAAAATAAAACCAGCACTTACAGCGGGCCTCTTGAGTCCCACACCCAGTGTGCCACAACTACAGTGCCAGGAGGCAGACTCCTGCCCAACAGGAGACAAGGAGGTGTACACAAGGATAGGCCAAGTAAAAAAAAGTAAAACTGTGACAGAGGAACAAAAATAAACGGCATCTGCCATGTCTACAGGAGATCTATAATGTAAATTACATTAATTTACTCATTAACAAGAATAAGTTGCAATTGCACTACTGAACACTTTTCACTCATCTGAAATAAAGGAGCACCAGTAAAAATATGATCAAGTTAGGACAGAAGAATTAAAAGCACAGCAGCCTTTCTGTATAGTCAATGTCTTGTAGGCAACGCTGCTTCTAACTTTAGAGCATGAAGGTCAGCAAAGCTATAACGCAAATCATTTAAACTCCTTTTCTGCAAAATGTGATTTACAGACTTTGCATCATAAAATAAAAGGCTTAACAAAAATGAATCTTACTTGAAATAATCACATTTAATTAAAAGTCTGACATTGGATGCAAAAACATTAAAGTACTAAGAGTATCCCATAGCAAATTAACACCATCAAAAAATTACAATGGCCACATTAAATCAATTATTCAGAAGTAGTACTCAAAGGATGCTTTAAATTCGATTGCAATTTGATCTTGCAGGTTTTGGCCATGTTTTATAAGTTTTCTTTTTCTATTTTACCTAAATAATCATCCACCAAAATAAAAAAACCACAGTTGAGATAGGTGAGTTGTTTTTAAATCCATGCCTTTACCTACCCATGGGGAAGCACAAGTACGTTTCCCAGTGACATTGCAGAAACTAATGATACCATAAGACAGTAATTCTGGGATCAAATTACAGCTGAGAAAAGGCTGAATCACAACTGCTGTAAGATCATTCCCAGAACTAATCTTTCCACCTGTGGTAGCTCCAGAGCAAATGACTGTAATTCAAAGGTACTGAAGTTTCATGGTATCTACGGGTAGGTATAGGTGAAAGACCATACTATACACAGATTCTTTTGTCAGAATTCCTAAAACTAGTAAGATCTAAGTTATTCAGGTGCTCTGAGATTGTTACCTTTCTCATAATTTCTGATCTTAAATTAACATATCACAAGGATCACATGGTTTGTAAGCACCAGTCTATTAAAAAATTATTATAATCAATGTTAATGAAGTCACATCGCTAGCAATTTTCCCAGTTAAGAACGATTAAGAAAATTTATAGTTAATGATAGAATTACCTTGCTGAAGTCAACAGTACTATTTTCTCTGCTTCCTCCACTTCCATTACCTTTAATTTCTCCACTTTTACTATTGTCCAAGTTTCCAGGTGCAGACTGTGGAGAGGCCAAAATACCTGTATTTAAGAACAAACAAATTCCAAATTACTAAGTAGAAAATTCACTTTGCAACCTAACTCTGCTCATATCCTGAAAGTGATAATTTATTAAAAGCAAATGTGCAAGGTAAAAAAAAGAAGTGCCAAGTGTTAGTACCATACCAGCAAGACTAGAATAACATTTTAAGCAATAACAAAGCTATAAATTTTAATATTTAAAATAATTGGAATTTACAAAAATGGTGGCCTTTTGCAAAAAGAAAAAAAGTGAGTAGGTGAGGAACCACAGAAGATGGAAGCCTTGAGTCTGATTACCACTACGAATGCTTAACTTAGGTAATACATTTTTGGTTCATCTAATACACACGTGAACTACAGAGCTTAATGATGCCTAACTACACTTAGCATGCTTACATCAGTAACAATATAAATTTTCTGATAAACCCTATGTGTAACTCAGAAAATTTAAAAGCTACATCAACTTAATGTAGGTTAAATTTACCATATCTTCCATAATTGTAATAGTTTCCTCAAGAATTTTCATTTCTCTTGGGTAGTATTTATGTGCTGCCTACTATTACTCCTAAGAAATACAACTTTAAAATACAATAGAAATGCTTTTACAACATAAATACAAAGACTAAGGGTTTTATAATCAAACAGATCTGTGTTGAAATAAACACTCTCAGCCACTATGTCACTATGTGACTTTCACTCACTCACTCAACCTCTAAGATTCAGACAATTATCTAAAATTAGTTTGTTTGGATTAGAAATGATAGATGTATGCTCTACAAAATGAGTTGTTTGGATTACAAATGGTAGATGTATGTCCAAGCATTAGCACACTCTTTTCAAGTGACATTCAACAGCAACATTTCAGAAGAATCAAATAACCTAAAAACACCCTGTGGCATGTGACCATCGTTACCACTATGAACTTTTACAAAAAGTTCAAATCTCAAAAATTTTAAAAGTACATAACCACAGATTTCTACCATTAAATGTATCTCATCTTTTCAAAACACTCAAGATTTTCTAGTTCAAGAATAGAAATCACTATGACCCAAAACACTGAGTATCAAAGGAGAAAAAGCACTAGGCTGAACAAGAGACTTTACATTTAGTTTGTGTCATTCATGATAATCTAGTGACCCAGAGAAACTGAATTAAACTGTTTGTGGTTAGATCCTATAAACTTTAAAGTTAATATTGGTAATTAAGTTCCAGAATTTTACGCACATCAGATATACGTGATGCATCTAAGGCAGCTCTCACTGTTGTAGAATACACTGTTGTAGAATATCACTAAGAACTGAAACTAAGTCATTTGGCTTTACTGCTTAAACTCAACGACAGAAGACCTTTGTGATACCCACTTCTCTGTTAAATACCTAAACTAGGATGTCACCGCGATCCAAAAATCTCAGTATGAAAAGCACACGCAATCTACTTAGCGATGTGCTCTCTGGAAGTGTTAATTCTGAAATAAAAACTATTTCAGAAAACTCAATTCATTTTTTACCATTTTAGCTTAGCACAGAAAAGTTAAGATTCCTCTTCTTTGACCTTTGTCCCTAAACTTCCAGAACAGAGTCCATTCCTTTATTAAAATATATACCAAAATGGAAAAAAGTTAACCAGTATTTTTCAGTGGCTTCCAACAACTCTCACATAAGAAAATGAGGAGTATTATTAAGGCCCTGGAGGTAACTGCAACTGAGCACCAATACAGATCCTCCTAACTACTACCTGTATTCCATCTGTAGATGCAGAATCCAAAGAACACCTATGCACCGTTTCCCAGGATAGTCCCAGCCACCAGATTTTGGGGAGAAGAATGGAGTAAGGAGAAGGCTATGGGAGAAAGTAAGGATATGGTAGGAATGGGAAGAAGAAATGATGGGGAACTCAACACTGACAAAGCTAGAAGATATGACCTGAAGTCACTTGGCTAACCTGGTCATCTTGGACCTATTAAAACTAGCACGCCAGGTACATGTTAGAGTTTTCCACCATCATCTTCTCTATGCAGTCCTTCTCAACCTCAGCTAAGTTAAACCTGTTTTCTCAACCAGTCAAGGAAGTCTCCCTGCACCTACAATAAAGTCCTAGTGCTTAGAATTAAATAAGTTCCCCCAAATTAAAACTATCATTAGCACTGATAACTCAGAAAAAGAAAAAAACAAAAGTGAACATGTGTATATATAAAATACTGGGATTTAAAAACCATACTGTGGTAAATCTATAATTTTGCCCTCACATCTTTTTTTCTCAAAATAGCAAATCTAACTAGAGAAAGATAAATCAAAGATATCAGAGTTTTCTGTCATTGAAAGTTTCAAAGTAGATGTAGTTGGAGCACTAGTTCTCAACCTGGGAAGATTTTGTCCTCCAAGAGACATTTTCGGTTGTCACAACTGGGGAGTGCTACTGGCAGCTAGTGGACAGAGACCAGGGATGCTATTAAATATCCCATACTGCACAACATAGCCCCCTACAACAAAGAAGTGTCCAGCCCAAAATGTCAGTAGTGCCAAGGCTCAGAAACACTGAGAATACAGTTACAAACACTAAAAAATGAGTTCACGTCTTTTACATAGAATTATTCTCCAAAAAATAACTAATGAGAAACACTAGTTTCTTTTTTACTATGGGTATGGACAAATCATGACCCAATGACACAAAAATCTATGACACTACCCTCTCAAAAATGATGCTGAGGCCACTTTCTTCCACTAACATAACATCAGACTTCAAGGAAACTCAACTAGAGCTTCTAGGTGCTTTAAGCACCAAAAGTAACTAAACAGGGAATAATATATAGCTGTCCCTATTATTTTAATTACATACCTTCTATAGATACCTTCTTAAACAATAATTATGAGCTTTTTCTTGTCTTTAGAAATTCCTTCTCTTTCCTCCATTCTAATTTCTTTTCTTCAGAAAGGCTGATAACTCTCATGGCATTCTTACCGCAGAGGGGAGAAAACAAACTTAACTGTGTTCCTCAATTCTCAGTTAATTGCTCC
This sequence comes from Equus przewalskii, assembly GCF_037783145.1. Taxonomy (NCBI): domain Eukaryota; kingdom Metazoa; phylum Chordata; class Mammalia; order Perissodactyla; family Equidae; genus Equus; species Equus przewalskii. The sequence continues at coordinate 57,690,021 of NC_091845.1, read as the reverse complement.
TTTTATCCCCTTAACAACAGGGCCTAACAAGCCATTGTGAATCCATATTTAGTCACTTATTATTAATAACATAGAAGCTGGTAAAATAAGAAATGTTCAGTGTTACTGACAAATATAGGTAAAACAAATGGAAGGAAGTAACTTTAAAATCACTTTTGTTTGAGGAAAAACAGTAAATCTTGCCGGTTCTTTTCAATTAAAATGAGTGTTGATTACTTCTGAGTAATTATTTCGAGGTATTTTTTTCTCCTTTTTGTTCAGTTACCTCATTATTATACTATTTTTTCATGAAGTAATAAAATTTACAACGAAATACTAGCCTATGGATTGTCATAGGTAGATCTGAGTTCAATTCCTTGGTCTGGTCATTCACAGTACAATCTTAACATCTCTGAGTTTTCTTCATTTGTAAAAATACGGATAATACGAACCTCATCAAATTGTTAGAAGAATTAGAAATATGATATTTGAAAAGCACATATTACCGTGTGTGGAACAAACTATAAAACAATGGTAGCTGTAACTCTGATCATAATGTTACAATGATTTAGCTACAAAATTTCCATTTTTCACTTCTAAAAGTATATCCTTTTTGGCAACTATAATGCACTTTGATGGATGTACTTGTAAGTTTGGGTGAAGCCAATAAAGGAGGGAGCAGGCTGTCACATGGCGGGAGGAGGACCAGGGTCTTCAGTCAGGTGGCTTAGGCTGCCACTTACTACTTGTATGATCCAGTGGAAGTTACCTAATTTTTCGGAGTCTCAGTTTCTGAAAATGGGTGTATCTATTCAACTTTCACAATACATATTCAATAGGCTAATTTAATAACTATAAACTACCACTGAAGTGTTAGATTTTATCAGTATTATGGAGAAATGTGATAATACTTAATGTGATTAAAACCACTAGTTAGCATTTATATACATCACATTGATACTTAGCCGTCAGTAAAAAAGTCATTAAAGAATACTTCTTTATATGAATTGGGTGGAAAGATACACATGTATAAATGTACATACAACTAATATATAAGAGCCAAAACTGTCATACTATATAACCCTTAAACAAGTTACCAACCTTTTATCCACTAAGAAATAACTTTTCTAATTCACATACAAAAATATATCCTAGCCACAACTATAGAAACTCTGGTTCTGAAAATTTCAAGGTGAATTTGGATTAAAGATAGATATGGCATTAAATAAAGGTCAACCAAAGTCTATTCGAAATATAATACTAGTCTTGAAATAAGGACAATTCCAGGCAGTCACTAGAGAACTTCAATCTTCTCAGAGACAAAATGAGAAAAAGAACACTCAATTCTATTTTTGTTAGGAAGTTGAAACATACTGTACTCTTTGGACACAGCAAATAACCAACAAAAGGTACATCATCTCATTATAATTTATGTACAATATGTGTTCATTTGCCCTATGAATGAAATGCACAAGAAGCCATCATTTTTAAAAAATCATGGCAAATTAGAAGATTACTTATAAAAATTTCTACTTTTTTTGAACCATTCAAATGCCCTGACCTGTAAAATCTCAGTAAAAATTTTTGAAAGGGCTTAAATTATGTGTACTCTTCTTTGTAGTCTTCATAACTTAAAGTTTTTAAAAATTCTAACCCTTTCTATAATATACTATAAAGAAAAAAAAACATGCAGAAGTCAAAATAAATTATAAGCATTATCTACATATGCTGCTAAAGCTCTGTGCTGAAAGGCATTCCAAGTGCAAGTGATCCAGAGGCAGAAAGCACCACACATGGAGGATTTTGGATAGTTGCCTGGAGTTACGTCAACATTTTCCTCATTCTTCTGCTCCTGGCCTTTCAGTGCTTCTAAGTCTTCCTCAGGCGGATGAATTACTACTGTGGGAATATCATCACTGGCAGGTGAAACCAGTAGTTCTGGGGCCTGAAGCTGACTCTGTTGGGAACTTCTGAAGGTCAGGCGACTGATGCTAGGGCTGGAAGGAGGACTGTTTTGAGGGGTGGGTACTGGGGTTGTACACCTTGAGCCTGCAGGGGTTCCAGCTCTTGAAGAAGGAAGAAGATGACTGAGAAGAAGAGATAAAGGCGATTCTCCTCTCAATGAAAGGTTTGAGGCAGAGAGACCTGTTCGCAAAGAGTGGCGGGAGGCTGAAAGGCCTTCCCCTGAGATAAAACAAATAAATGGAAAACAATGAAGTTCACTGCAGAAGGCAAAAAGAGACACAAAAAATCAATTTACATTGTAAATTGCAAGCTTAAAGGCTCAAAATTCAAATTCATGCTGTCAAGGTTAGCATGGCAATCAGATTTTCAAATGTTAGAAAGTCATTGAAAAGTTGCTTAAACTGTAATTAGTTTCTGGAAGGTATATCAAAAAAAACAAAATAAAAAGTAAAATACAATGTTAACGACAGACGGTGGGGGACAAATTCTGTTAGTAATTAGAAGGCCCAATAGTGAGGATTTTTAAAAAAAGAACAATATCAATACAAAGTTGCTCTTTAATAAATGATAAATTGCAAATGAGAAATAATACCAAAATAATCTAAGAAATAGAACCCAATATAAAACATAGCAGTATTGAAAGCTTATTTAACATATTTTTCCTACATTATACCAAACCACTACAGATAATTATCTCTCACAAGAAAAGTCCACATTAACATGACCTAATAATTCCTAACCTAAAATCGGTATCAAATCTCTATAACATTAAGTCAATAGGGCATCACCTACTGGCAGTGCTCTCAAGTCAAACTTAAAAACCTAAGACAAGTTATAAGAAGATTTTTTAAAAAGAGAAATGTAATGTCAATTTTAAAGGATACATATTCTTGAGCTCTCTAAAGATATTAATAAATATCCTAAAATATGCCTCCATTTCTAATACAGCAGATATATTTAAACAAATACAATCTTTAATTCAACTAGATAAGAATAAAGCATTTCTCATCAATAGCAATAACAAAGTAAGTCTAGAATATTTCAAAAGGTCATGTATACTTATACTTCAAACACCTTAGATGTAGCTTAATGGAGTAACATTGTTTTTTAGGAAAAACATCAAATTTAACAGTCAATCTCATATGATCTAAGTCGAAGTAATCAAAGCTACATGCTCAAGAGATTCCAGAAACATTAAAAAAGAAGACTGACCTCTAATCTCTAAACAACCATCATTTAGTTAAAAAATAAGCTTCATGCAGAAAAACTGTTAAATTACTATAATACAACAAAATAACAGAATGCCCACGCTAAAATGGCATTTAAAAGAAAATAGCCATTGTTTTATGATTGAAAGGAACTAAATGATAATTGGAGAATAATCAGGAACCACTGCATGTGACGAATAAAGATTTAATAGGGTCTCTCGGGGTAAATGAACCCATTTAACTAAAGTAAAGAATATACATGACAGATGAAAAGAGAAGTAAAGTGTGATATAAATGACTTGCTTTTAAATTGAACTTAGGTCTATAAGAGATTTCTTTTATTCTTAAGGTTCTTGAAATATACCAAGACATAATTTTAAACATAAAGGCATAAATTTTAAAGATTAAAAAGAGTTTTAACGGTCACATGCTCAGAAGAAATGGACTTAAGTATCTTACACTGAGCTGCAAAAGACTATTAGAGTTAACTTTAGATATATTAAACCCTATCACCTATGGCTATTTGCCTGTAGAACACTTAAAAGCCATGCTATTATTTCAGGGACAGAAAAGCTGAACAGAATGACACTGTGACCCATCCTCCACGTTTCTTCACATTAATCCTCATAAGCCTTGCGTAGTGGTAATAGCTAGAGGCAACAGTGATCTTCATAAGCAACTCCAATCTTTTGCACTTGGGTTTTCCAGAGTCACTGTCATCAGAGCTCTCTAGGGGCCAAAAGAGAACCCCAATGATGCATTCCTCTACTTTAGAAAGAGGAAAGGCAAAACTCCAAGTGTGCCAGCCTTAAGACAGTGAGAGAAGTAAATGGCTAGAAAAACCCTGTCTCCCCATGTCCCACATAACCCACCGCTAGACCGAGAATGAGTGGAGAGCTGGAATATGTATGTCATTCTTAATAGCTTGGAAGACATCAACTAGGTCATCCCTAGCATAAATAGGAACAATCATAAAAACCTTTCACAAACTGTATAAATAAAGGGCTGTGTAATCAGCAAACCAACCAGCAAACACTTGTTAATGCCCAGCAAATAAAGTGTATTTGAGACAAAAATAAAAAACCAGGAAAAATCTAATACAGATAATAAAGGTTCAAACCCAAGTTTCAGAACTTTAAAAAGATTAAACTGAATTTACAGATGATAATTTATGCCTCTTTAATCAATTCTATAAAAATTCTTAAACAAAAACAAAAAAGCAGGAAGGAAAAAAAATTAGGGTTAGGTATAGTGATAGTGTTTAAATATTACAATAGTTAAATGTGCCATTTCAACAGAGTGAATGCTTAATTTTTTCATCGAAATGATTTCTATAGATAATTCTGTCATGTTGTAAAGACATTTTAGATTTTTGTGTGAAGAAGATTAGCCCTGAGCTAACATCTGTTGGCCAATCTTCCTCTTTCTGCTTGAGGAAGACTGTCGCTGAGCTAACACCTGTGCCAATCTTCTGCTATTTTATATGGGATGCCAGCATTGACGAGCGGTGCTGGGTCCGTGCCTGGGATCCAAACTTGCGAACCTCAGGCTGCTGAAGCATAGTGTGTGAACTTAATCACTACGTGACTGGGCCAGCCCCTAGAAATATTTTTAAATGCACAAATAACACTATTATTTGAAAAAAAAGAATAAAAAAGATGATAAAATGACCTATGTAATTATCTGGAAAAAATACCTTTCTTTCCCCAAATGCTAATTGTAACACACTGGAATGCTGTTAAGAGTAGAAGTGTTAGCAAAAATTGGATGCCATAACTTATCTCACCATTCCTTTCAAGCAAGTGAGGGTCAGAATGTTTCTTGCCTATATCTGCAAAAGATCGAACAAGGGGAATCCGACTGGTGAATCTTTTCTCATTCTGATGATGATGTCTCTTCAGAAGAGCTTCTCTGACATTCTCTCTTATGGACTCATCCAACTGGCCAGAGGCTATCATGTTGTCCAACACCATATCTATTCAAAGGAAAAAAATACATCAGTCGTTTTTATTAAATAAACTAATACTTGGATAACTATAACACAGGATAATCTCTAAGTGAAATCTTCCCCCAAAAATAAGATATTTAAATAGCTCTAGAAAGTACTTCTAATATTGAACAAGGTATGCATAAATGTAAACATTATCCAACAAAAATGAACAAATTACAGAGAGATTCTTATTTTAATAAATATCATTATTTATAAAGAGGCTACCATTATACACTAATAGCCTTCCTGTAGTTGAATGTGCTTTCCTGATATGGATGCAACAAATTCTACTAAACTGAATATTCAATAATATTAGCTTTCTAAGAATTTTATTTCTAAGTATTTTATTGCTTCACCTTATATTTTTCGCCAAAACTGTAGATGAGTATCTGGACTCATTCATTCAGTCATTCACTATTTACTGAGTACCTACTATGTGTTGGGAATACAGCAGTCAAGTAGGCAGATCAGTTTCTGCTCTCACCCTTCCAGAGGCAGAAAAACCAATGAGCAAATGAATAGATAAAATATCATGAAGTAGTAAGTTCTAGGAAGATCAATATATCAGGCTGTGAGGTGGGTGTGAGGAATTGGGAGATGGGTGGCAACGCCATTTTATAGATTATTGTGGTGACAGTAATATTGTTAATTTATAAAGTATATATAAATATTTTTAAACAGTGTTACGAACTTGAGATAAGAGTCAAGCTTTCAAACCTATGATAAGATTACTCTGAAAGAAAACTGGAAGGGATCAATTTAGCAGGTAAACTATAACATTAACACAAAGACTACAGGCTACCATAAAAGTGAATGGCAGATTATATAACATTTACTAAAATGTTACATTGTATTATGTGATAACCGCATAGCCAAAGACTCAAATGTCCAAATTCAATATTCCTAACCCCAACTCAATTTTTCAGTCATTTGTATAAGACAAGAAAGTAAAGACTTTGATAATCTGAAGATCTGCAGCTCCTAGTCAAATCAAACAATCTGGAAATATTAAAGTATTTCTAACCCAAAAAATTCTAATTTATGCTTCTCTTGGAGATCAAATACTATAGATTTTTGGGTTTTCCATGGGAGCAACCTATTATGGTAGTCACACTATCAAATTCATTACCAGTGAACCTGACTTTAGTTTTGAGCAATTTTAGTCAATGCTAAACAGCTTTACCATAGCTGTCTTTTTCCACTTTCTACCTCCACATTATCCTTCAGGTTTCTCTCTCTTTCATTTCCATTGCTACTTCCTACCACAGTTCAGGTCACCATCATTTCTTGCTTAGACTATCCTAAGAGAGTAAGTGGCCTACTTGCTTCTAACCTCTTCTTAATCCAAAGCTACCCTACATATTCTTGCCAGAATGATCTTCCCAACACATATGTAGATCACACTACCCTCCAACTTAAAAATCACTGAGAGCCAAAATGCCTACCAATAAAATCCAATTTCTTAACCCAGTAACTCAAGGCTAGTCACAATCCATCTCTAATTTATTTTCCCAACATATCTCCTACTACTATTTAAGAAATCTGTATACTCACATGGAACTGACTTTCCTGAGATTCATACCTGTCTATACCTTCTAGACTTTTTTTCCTTCTCCTCCCCCTTCTTAGAATACTTTCTTTTCTCTTGTACCATCTGCTCCTTGTTCCCATGTGTTCAAATTCTATGAATAAGTTGTACAATTAATATGTTCTGTGGATCTTCCCCAGATACCTTGGTCTAAAAAATGAAGAAACAAAAAGCTCTTTCCTCTGCGTGTCCAGAGAACAGACTCCACATCTTGCTTATGGCACTAATCATTTTCTCCTTGATACTGTAATGTCTGTCTAATTTAATCTTCTAGACTCCAAACGTATCAAAGACAAAAAGTGTTATTTATATGTCCACTCTCATATTGCCCTGAACAGAATGGACGTTCAACCATTACTTGTTAAATCAGTGGTCTAAAATCCCACTTTATTTCCTTATTTAAGTATCTCTAATTTCAGTACAACTTAAATATAAAAAAGTCTATTTGCTATAACCTGCTATTTCATCTAGAGTGCTTGCTCTCATATCCAGCATGACTGTTCCATTTAGGATGCAACTTCTTAGTTCAAAAAGACTGTGCAAAGAGAGAGTTGCCACATAAGGTTTACTCCATCTGTCACCACCATCTTCAACATCCTCTTCAAATTTCAGCCATCTGAAACATATAATATATAAAAATATTTTAGAAATAATGACAAATTCCTCTAATAATACAATACATATAAACTTGTTCTTTTAAAGAGAAACAAAGATCACCACCAACAGAACAAAATTTGGCCACAAACACCTTTTTACAAACTAGGCTAATGGTCTGCAATATCTTTAGTCAGAAGTGACCTTCATAGTTCCTCTTTCTATTCCAGCTATCACAATAAGTCTACAAAAACAAACTTTGGAACTTCGTAGTTTCCACTTCTAATCCTATTTTAAACATAAAATATGCAAGATTTTGACTTTTCAAATTTGTTTCTGTAATTAAAGACATTAAAATCTAGGATAACACAATTCCTTTTGCGTTATGTTAAAGAAGTAAAGATTATTTAAGGAAACAAATTTGAGAATAAAGAGAAAAACTAAAGATAATTTCCAGACATGCACGAGGAAATTCTCTGCTCATCGTTTTAAAGCACAAAATCAACTTTATAGTCTCATTACAAAAAGAAAGCAAGTAAAGCCAAATAAACACTGAGACTCAGTATTATTACCTGGCAGTTTCTTTCCATTCATACTCTTCTCCATCTCTATAACACAGTTCATCCATTTCAGTGAAGAGATCATGGGGAATGTGCTCTTCATCATCATCTTCGGTACCAAGGATGAACTGAACTCTCTGGGATGGTGTGTCTTGACAAAATAAAAAATGTAAATGCACTCAAAATTCTCCTCAATTCATTCAAAGATAAATTCACAGTTTTGAAAGTGAAATGCTTTTGTTATAAAGATATTCCATCAAGACTTTTATTATTCAAAGACTGTACTTCTGGAAGGAAACAAGGACAAACAATCCAGAAAAAAAAGGATAGCACAGAATGATCACCTCCACAGACAAAAAAGAAAAATTGTATGTTGAAAATAAACAAGTCAAACTAATCTCATAACTAACTGACGTAAAAACAAACAAAAACAGGCAACATCCAAAAACATGGAACACTATGCTCAGACAGCAATTTCTCTCACTAAAAAATATATGAAAATGTCAGCTAAAATAGAACATTTACAAATACATAATTAATAGGTAGCTAACTCCAAGAGTGAAAAAAGAAAATTCCCAAGTTCCAAAAAATGACAAGGAAACTCAAAGCTAGGGGTATACAGAATCTGACGTTTCCTACTATCATGGAGAGGTAAAACTCTGTCAGCTGAGGTCAGGGAGGTAGAACAAGTCACTGTAAAGATCAGATACCCTACTCGTGGCGTCTGAATTTAAACTATCTATGTGGTGCATGATCCCCAAACATGGAAATTAACATAAATTCTACTCCAGGACAGTTGAAAGCCTAGGGTCCCCAGATAAACACAAAAACAAACAACTATAAGCATCAATTAAAAACGAAATCAAATTCTGTTGAATGTAAGAGAGAAGGTCAAACCCAAAATTTACACCTAAGTAAACAAACCTCCAGGCGCTTGCAGATGCAACGAACAGGGATATTAGAACAAGTTAAAGAGTAGGTTAGAAGGAATTATTAAAGAAGACAGATCTGAGGAAATTAGACAGAATGCATCAATGACAGATAAGAAGACAGAAAACATAAAAGATCAGAAGAAGAAAACTGAACAGGAAAAACTCCAGAAAGAGGAAATAAAAAGAATGGGGGGGAGAGGCAATATAAAAATATATCTGAAAATTTTCCAGTGTGCATAGCACATGGGTCTTCATATTGAAGGAATACCTGAGACCTAAGCAGGACAAACAAGGACATACCATGAGTAAATTTCCTAATGTTTTGAACCTTCCAACATTTAGGTCTTGCACATCTCTTTTGTCAGATTTATTCCCAAGTAATATTTTTGGTGCTACTGTAAGTGGTTTTTATTTCAATTTCTGATCATTCATTGCTACTATACAGAAATATATAGAAATATAATTGATTTTGTATCCTGAAACCTTGTTAAACTCACTGAGTTCTGTAGTTTTGTAGATTGCTTAGGATTTGCTATATATATGATCCTATATCTGTGAATAAAGACAATTTTGCTACTTCTGCAATCTGTATGCTTTTAATGTCTTTCTTGTCTTATTACACTGGCTAGGTACTCCACTATAAGGATGAATTGCTATACTATAAATAATTTTCCTCTAAGCATGCTTCAGCAGCATCTAAGAACGTTCAGTATGTAGGTGGCCCTCACTTTGCACAGTACCATGCTAAATGAAACCTTTGCATATTAGAAGTGTGTCCTCACTTCGCAAGATTTTATCTCAGTTACTGCTTATACTATGATTTTATTTTTATGAGTTCAAAATATTTCTTAATTTCCGCTATGATTGCTTCTTTAACCTATGGGTTATTGAGAAGCATCTTGTTTAATATGCAAATATCTGGGGATTTTTCTTGATATCATTCTAGTTTAATTCTAATGTGGTCAGAGAATATACTTTTAATGTATTTCGATCAATGTATTAAGACTTATTTTATGGCCTAGAATATAATCTATCTTGGTAAATGTTCCATTTACACTTATAAAGAATGTGTATCCTGCTACTGTTGGGTGCAGTGCTCTATGAATGTGAATATCAATTTGATTGATAGTGTTATTCAGGTCCTCTAATCCTTATTGATTTTTTTATTTACTTCTTCTCTCAATTACTGAAAAAGGGGAGTTAAAATCTCCAACTATAATTAGGGATGTATCACTTTCCTCTTTCGATTTTATCAGTTGTTTCTTCATGTATTTTGAAGCTGTTTATACATGCATATACACTTAGGATTGTTATATCTTGGTTTTAGCAATTTGATTTTTATGCATCTTTGTGTGGTCCTCTTCATGTTTCTTCTCGAGTTTTGCTGAGTTCCTTGGATCCATGACTCCAGAGTTTTTATTAAATTTGGAAATTCTTCAAAAATTATTTCTTCAAATATTATCCCTGCCACCCTCCTTTCTGGCACTCCAATTATACATATGTTAGACTACCTGATACTGCCCTACAAATTACTGATGCTCTATTCATTTTCAATCTTTCTTCTCTGTTTCATTTTGGATAGTTTCTATCACTCTATCTTCAAAAATCACTGATCTTTTTTCCATAGCATCAAATCTTTTGTATATTTTTCATTTCAGATATTTTTCATCTCCAGAAGTTCTCTTTGGGGCTTTCTTATATTTTCAGTTTCTCTCTTCATCACAGCTATATTTTCCTCTATCCTCTTGATCATAAAGCATATGTATTATAGTTGCTTTAACATGCTTGTTTTCTAATTCCATCAACCCTGTCATTTCTGGATCTGTTTCTATGGATTTATTTTTCTCTTGGTTATAGCTCATATTTTTCTATTTCTTTATATTTCAAATAATTTGTGGATGTCAGATATTGTGAATTTTACATGGTTGAGTGCCAAATATTACTGTATTTCTTTTAGTAGTGGTATACTTTGTTGTGACATGCAGATACTTGAAATCACTTTAATTCTTTCAAGACCTGCTCTTTTAAGAATTTTTATAGCAGATCCACTGCAACCTTTAGCGTAAAACTACTAAAACCCATTACTAAGGCAATACCCTTCTCAGAACTCTATCCAAAGCCCCGTATGTCACAAGCTCTTCTCATTCTGACTGACGGAAACACATGCTATTCCCAGTCTTAAGTGAAATCCAGGAATTGTTGCTGCTCTTCAAAAAAACTTTCCTTTAGCATAGAACACAACTGCCTACAAGGGTGCAGCTTTGCTAGAATGCACCTATTAGGACTCGTGGTGCACAGACAGCTGTGTGCGCCCATGATATCGCAAAAAAAAACAATGACACCCTATATGTCAACTAAGTGTAATGTCTAAGAATCTTCCTCGGCTACACAGCTATTTTTTTCCAGCTCTCGCCTTTCCCATCCCTCCGGGCCACTTAAATCAGCACTGTCAATGTTTAACATTCTCTTTCCTCTACTATATGCCTTTTCTTCTTCCTGATTTCCTCTATCTATTGGCATATCTATATTTCTATGCTTTCAAACGAAAATCTTGTCCTTCTACAGACAATACTATCAAATCAGAGCACTCTTTTTTGCACAGATAACCAAATAATCTGACTTAGTAAATAAAATCTTCTGGCCAAAAAGTGTGCTTAAAAACGAAAAAAAATTTCAATCTTTTCCAGGAGCTGAGGATTCCAGATATTTGTTCACTGCATACGTAAATAATAAAATACATAAAGAGAAAATATGTAATAGAGAAAAGGAAATAAAACCCTACTAAACTGAAGTTTAAGTGCCAAGACTCAACTTTAACAATGCCAAGGCTGGAATACAATGAAGAAAAGCTCCTTACTTCTTTCAGTTATCGCAAGTAGATCTTAACCTATAAACTAAATATTTTTCTTGTAGAAAAAATAGTCTTCCTTCAATTAGGATTTCTCAATACAGACAATATGTCTAAATTATTGCAGACATACAATTTATAAAAGGAAATATTCAATGTTTAAAAAAAAAGCTTTCCAGAAAAGAACTTTAAACAGTTAATGAAGAACCACTATTTTCTCTCACCATAAGAAGGAGATTCCCGTCCATCTTCTTTATCTGATTCTTTATCTTTTCTTCTCCGGTGGTGATGTTTGTGTCCACGATGCCTATGACGCCGACGACTCTCTTTACTAAACGGGACATGAACACCAATATATACAGCTCGATGACCTAGCAAAAGGTTCAAAAACATATTACTGGTTTTCCAAAAGGGAAAAAAGGTATATGAAAATTTACTTGGATTAAAAAAAATTACAAATAAGCTCATACAATCAACAGTGCTACCATCCTGTTACTTCTCTTATTTTAAAGATTTTTATTTTTTTCCGTTTTCTCCCCAAAGCCCCCTGGTACATAGTTGTATATTCTTCATTGTGGGTCCTTCTAGCTGTGGCATGTGGGATGCTGCCTCAGCGTGGTTTGATGAGCAGTGCCATGTCCGCGCCCAGGATTCGAACCAACGAAACACTGGGCCGCCTGCAGCGGAGCGCGCGAACTTAACCACTCGGCCACGGGGCCAGCCCCTACTTCTCTTATTTTACAGAGCACTACACAGAATATTACACCAAGGGCTAATACCATTGACTGATAAATACACTAGATATACAGGTTACTGTTGTAAGCATTAGTTTGTAAGTCTAAAAAGATATTCTGAGAAAGAAGAGTTTGGTCCACCTGAAATCATCAAATACAGACATAAATTTATTCCATCTACATTTTGGCCAACCTAGCTAGTAAAGGTCTTTAAGAGATATGCTTTAATGATGATTAAATACTTCATAATCAATATTCACAAATACATATTTATTAATTTTTAAAGCTTTGAAAATCTCAAATCAGCAAGGTCCAAATTACTGCGGGCTACATTACATGTAAATGGTCCAAACATTCCAATTAACGGGTAGAAATTGTGAGACTAGGGGGAGAAAAGCAATACAGTAAGGTTATGACATACTTTTAAAATAGAAAAAGCTACTGCTGATGTTGCATTATCCTCAATTTGACTTTGATCAACAAAACAGGAAAAGCAGTCTCCGCTTTTGTCCACTAAATGAAACTGAATCAGAGAACTAGACAGCTAGCAGCACTATGGCAAAAACTGAGAGGAATGTACTCGATTTTTTAAACAGTTTAAATGAGCTTCTTATCTAACTTGTGTTCAGTGAAAGGGGTTGTGGACTACAAGTTTATAACTAATTTGCAACTATTCGAAAAACCTTTGGCGTAGAGCTGCTTTCTTGCCCTTATGTACAACATAAAGAAGTTAATATAATGAAATAAGAGCATATTGTAAAGTTAATATGCTGAAATAAGAGCATTAATGACATTCTTTTCCTAATAAATTCCCTAGGAGAGTCAGACAATAAATACCTCAAGAAACCCGAGATCTTCATATTTAGATGAGATTCAAAAAGCATAGTCAATCTTCATTTGCAGATTCTGTATTTGAAGATCTGCCAACTCACTAAAACTTATTTGTAACCCTAAGATCAATACTCTTGGCAATTTCACAGTCATTTATAAACACGCAAAGAGTAGCAAAAAAATTGAGTTAAAAAAGGTAACATTCTGACCTCCTGCTTCAGTTGCCAGTAGTCATGTGCCATGTAACAATGTTTCAGTCAACAAAGGAGAGGCACATGGGATGATGGTGCCATAAGATTAGTGCCATAAAGCCTAGGTGTGTAGTAGGCTATACCATCTAGGTTTGTGTAAGTACAACATATGGCGTCCGCACAAGGACAAAATACCTAGTGACATTCTCAGAAAGTATCCACATCATCAAATGACACATGACTGTACGTTAATATCAGTAATGTAAGCAATTACCTTTTAAATTAAAAGAGGACCAGATCTCTGGAAACACACTGAACTAAAATCATTTGTTTAAATATCTCCCAATACCCTGCACTCTGCTTAGTACATGATAAGTACCAGACAAAAAATTGTAGACATTAGGGGCCAGCCCAGTGGCAGAGCTGTTAAAAAGTTCGCATGTTCTGCTTCAGCAGCCCGGGGTTCACCAGTTGGGATCCCAGGTGTGGACATGGCACCACTTGGCAAGCCATGCTGTGGCAGGCATCCCACATATAATGCAGAGGAAGATGGGCAGGGATGTTAGCTCAGGGCCAGCCTTCCTCAGCAAAAAGAGGAGAATTGGCAGCAGATTTTTCTCAGGGCTAACCTTCCTCAAAAAATAAACAAATAAATAAATAAATTGTAGAAATAAAATATCCATTATTTGAAAAAATTTTACCAGAAAATGCCAAATTTAAAAACCAATTATAGGGGCCGGCCTGGTGGCATAGTGGTTAGGTTTGCACACTCTGCCTCAGCAGCCCAGGGTTCACAGGCACAGACCTACACTGCTCATCAAGTCATGCTACAGCAGCATCCCACATACGAAATAGAGGAAGACTGGCAACAGAGGTTAGCTCAGGGCCAATCTTCCTCATCCCCCAAAAAAAGGGGGTGGAGGGGGTGGCCCTGTGGCCAAGTGGTTAAGTTCACATGCTCTGCTTCAGTGGCCCGAGGTTCAACAGTTTGGATCCTGGCTGCACCTACACACTGCTCATCAGGCGATGTTGTGGTGGTATCCCACACAGAAGAACTAGAATGACTTACAACTAGGATATACAATTATGTACTGGGGCTTTGGGGAGAAAAAAGAAAAAGAAAGAGAGGAAGACTGGCAACAGATCTTAGCTCAGTGCCAATCTTCCTCACCAAAGAAAAGCACAACTTAAAAAAAAAATTATACAATTATACAGGGTCTCTTTTCGGTGTGATGGAATTAGAGAATGGTGATGGTTGCACAACATAGTAAATATACCAAAAAACAATAAATTATACACTTGAAAATAGTGAATTTTATGTTTTGTGAGTTATATCTCAATAAGTAAAAAGAAAAACTATAACAAAACTCAATGATCTTACAATTTTATTTTAACGAAACTATTTTCTTCTGAACACAAAAGAAAAGTGGAAATTGAAGAGTCAATTTCTCATCACTGTGCATTGGAAATTACAAAGTTGTTACCCCAATTAGTACTAATGGGTTTTGGCACACAAATCCCAATGCACCAAGATAAAAATAAATTCTATGAGTCTGCAATTTAGAAAGACTAGATAAATAAGAATGTGGTAGAATCCAAAGAACTGGGAGATCAAGCCTTACTGTTTTTTCTGCTTTTATTATTGCCCTCAGTGTTCTGTTATAATTTTTTCTTTCATTCTTCTTTCACTTTACTTTACTCCAAAGGCCTACTCAGTCAAACTCTGAGATAAATTTAATTTCTCCCTCAAACTTGATACTGCAATTTAGATATGTATAAAGCATGCAAAGCTAAGGGCCATGGGGTAACCAAGGGAAGCCGAGGAGCACTGTCAAGCAGCTCTCTTCATATTCTAGGTCACATATACCTGAGGGATGACATTAAATGGTAAGTGATAGATTAAATGCACCATTATATATTTGAATTAATAAAATTATTGCTAAAAATTTTAACTATCGCAGTCCCTGTAATTCACAGAATGTAACCACAAGCTTCTAGGTAACTGAGGTTCTTTCTAGAATCCCTGGTAAGCCTAGATTTTTCAAGTCAACTTTAAAAGACACAGGTTTTTTCACCTCAGAAACTAAATGCGGAAAACACTTGTGTGTCTCTTTTCATCTCCTTTTTAAAACCAAAAGAATAATAGCCCCATATGGTACCAGCTTTCAGAGAAGACTTTAACTTAAGAATGTAGTTCTCAAAAAGACCCAAATATAAGTCTATCAAAACATTTGCCATGAACACCACCTTAATCAAGTGTTCAAGGTTAACCTCACCAATAATAAGTCATGCTGATATCATATGTCCACAGATAGGATACACTGAGAAGAGTATGTATGAGTATGTAAGAGTATGTAAGAGTTTGGTATGCTCCCCAAATATCCATAATCTCAGTCTGTTCCTATAACATTAGCCAAACTCAAACTTAGAGACATTCTACAAAGCATCTAACCACTACTCTTCAAAATATCAAGGTCACGAAAAACAACGAAAGACTGAGAAACTGTCATAGAACAGAGGAGACTAAGGAGACATGACAACTAAATATACTACAGGATTCTGAAGTGTTCAACTGGATCTTGGGGCAGAAAAAAGACATCAGTGGAAAAACTGGTGAAATCCGAATAAAATCTGTAGCTTAGTTAACAGTAATATACCAATGTTAAGTTTTTCATTTTTATAAACTTACGATGGTTATATAAAATGTTAATGTTAGAAAAAGCTGGGTGAAGGGTACATAGGAACACTCTTTACTATCTTTGCAACTCCTATGTAAATCTAAAATTATTTCAAAAGAAAAAGAAAAAAAAGAAACCATTTGCCAGGACTACTTCTGGCTTAGGGAAGATAGATGGGCAAATAACTCTGTAATCGTATGCTGAGGTTATGACAGCAGTTTAAAAGCTGATGTTACAGACCTAGAAAATGAACATTTAGATGACAATTAGTAATAACTGTGGCTTATTAGTCTGGCAATTTAGTTTCCTCATAATACAAATTACCCAGCCTGTTAGAAATGAAAAAAACAAAAGAATTAACTGATTTTAAAACCGGCATTTCAATTTTCCAAGTTAAGTAACGGTAATCATCAGTGAAGTTTGAAAAGCATCCTGAAATCTATGTTATGCCAAAACTTTCAACAAAGAGTAAATAATTAAGGAATGTTCTATTTGCAGGTATGGGTGGTAGTTACATGGGTGTTGGCTGTATTATTATTCTTTAAATTATATTTAGAAAAGAGTTGAACACTCTTCTAAATGCATGCTCTACCTCACAACAACAAAAAATGTTTCAACAAACAGTAGGTAAAACTTCAAGGATACTAACAAACATTCATTAGTAGTTTATCCTCCTAAGCGTTATTTTAAACAAACTTACTTTCTAGTTCTTCTTTTTCAAACTTGGTGTTCACAGTTGAGCTGGTTTTGCCAAGATCAACGACAGCTTCTTCATCGTGACCCTAAAAATAAATTATTCTCATTCAGTCATGAAATCAATATATACTGAGGACCTACTAATAGGCGCATTATTTGAGATAGCAAGATTGCCTTCTTCTCAAAGAAATGATTTCTTATTCTAGCTGACCGCATTCTTTTTAAAGTATGCTTACAGGCTTTTTGGGGTTTTTTTTTAATCCACAGAAGACCATTCAAAAATCTCATATAAGAATGAAGGTGACAAAGATTTTTAATTGGTCTTCTATGCAAGTTACTAGGTAATAGGTAAATATATTCACTTCAACAGAAGGGCCCTTCAGATCAGAAATTAAAGAATCTCTGGGGTGAAGGCAACCCTTAGATGTTAATATAGAATGCTTTCTTTCTGTTCTTTGCTCTTAGGTCCTCTAATTAAAAGGAAACATTGAACTCAGCTATATTGGACTGGACTGAGGTTAAACATAAAATTGTCAAAAATGAGTGTATAGACTTAACATGTAGTACCGCTTTCACTCATACATTAACCAAGAACCACTCAAGGTTATAAGAACTTATTATTTCTCCACAAAGTAAAAGCCATGCCAAAATTTAACCTCTAAGGAGATTCCAGTTTTGAGTTGTGAAAGTCTACCTTTATAATTTTGTTTCCTTCTTCAGCTCAACAAAAAGACTGAACATATTTATTGTAAAATATTACACAGCCTATTTTTAAAAGAATAAAATTTTAGCTTTAACTTCTCAACTTCTAACAATTTTCAAAGGAATATTATAATCATCCTTAACTACCTACTATGAATTTATTATGCACAAGATTCTGTGCCACAGATACAGACAGATGAGCAAATTTCCTTTCCTCAAAGTTTCCAATTTGAACTGTAGCTCACTCTGGACCCTTGCCCAGCACGGGTGTGCTGGAGCTGTGCAATTAGAGTCGGCCTCGCCAAACTTTACCACGGCTAGGCAGCATAAGGCCTCGAACCTTGTCCAACATGACTACCACAAGATGTCCCAACAGGTGCACCCAGAGTGGATGGGCAAGGGTAACAACAAGGAGGACACCACGCACCACTTCCAGTTCCTCAGGGAAGTCTATTCCATTTAAGTGACAAAGACTAGAAAGCAGTGTACAATGAGCAGGGAATAGTGGACAAGGATCACTATTCAACCAAGGCCAGGACAAGGAGACATACTGGAGGAGGACATTCGAGGTTTTGAAAAGATAAACAAAGGTCCTGAGGAAGAGGTGGCTGATGTTAAACAGGCCTAACTGAACCTCACAGGTGACATGGATCAGCTCACAGAGTCTGCTGTGTGGGCAGCAGACAGAGGAACCCAGAATATGGAATGTCATTCAGCAAGCCATTCACACCAGAGAGGTCCTGTCCTATAATGCTTTTGTCAAAGAATCAGAGCTAAACATGAATGCAAGGAAAAGAACGGCCCAGGAAGAGGCTAAAGAACAGGACAGGTGCAGGAAGGGCCTGGGGCTTGATGAAGGAGTGGATAGCCTGAAACCAGGCATTCAGGGCAAGCCTTCCAAAGCAGGAGAGGAAAAAAAACTTTCAAGAAAACAAACAATTTAATTAATTCTCCTTGAAGGTCCTCATGCTTTAACTGGTACCTTTGTAGGCAACAGAGACAACTGGAGGTGAAAGAACAACAGTAAAATAATTATATTAACATTAACTACAACATTGTTAATAATACTCCACTGAATATCATTTTTCTAGAAAGAAGTTTTTTTTAATCCATCTAATTATAGTATTTTTCGACTTTTGCAGGAACACAAACTTTCGTCCATTCCTGTCTTCTCTGTGGTTGCTCTTATTGCCCCACATGTCCTCTAGCACTTAGAACATTAACCAGAATGACAAGGAGCGCACTTAGCTTCTGACCACTTTCAATGTCCATGCATAAACCAGAGGACCAGTTTGTTTCAGAAAGGATCAAATAAGAGGTTGAGTAAAATGATCTTTTAAAGTCTCCTCCAACTCTTAATCTAAAATATCACACTTCAGTGTATACAAAAGAGATTCACAAAGGATCAAATAAGAGGTTGAGTAAAATGATCTTTTAAAGTCTCCTCCAACTCTTAATCTAAAATATCACACTTCAGTGTATACAAAAGAGATTCACATATAATTGTCCCCTGCTATCCAAGCTCTCAGTGTCCAGACTCTCATGTCTTAAAACCCAAGAACTAAAGCAATTTGATTAAATTTTCAATAAATTCCCTGCTATCTAAACTCTCACTATTTGCTACCCAAAACTCAGAATCAGACACAGTATGCTAAGAAAATGCAGATCTCTTTCTGAAGGTTAGATATCCAACATATAGAATCAAACAGATTTGGAAAGGTACCCAGATATGACTCTGAAGGACTGGTGTTCAATCTAATATAGGAAACTCAGAGAAGCTAAATGACTGGCTAAGGCTCCTTATGTAAAGGAATGGGAAGAAGGCTGTGTAGACCATGAGACATTTTCATACGATGGACTAAGAAAGAAGACAGACAATAGTATATATGGTTAATCAAACTGCCTCATAGTAGTCATATGCCCTTAGTAATGAGGAAAGGCTAAAGTAGGACACAAATAAACAAAAACACACACATATAAAAGTACAAGAATGAATAATCAATGACTACCATGCATTAAGCATGTCATACTCTAAAATCTTTAGCTTTCCTCCAATGAGCTAATGCCTTTTAGTCCCTAAGCATGCACAGGTACAAAAGACAAGCTGTCTCCTAAATGAAAGATGCCAAAGTTACATTAGCCCAAGAGGGTAGCATACTGTGTATTCTAAAAGGGATTAACTGCTCCCATTCTAAACTATCAGTTAGCCGGAACAACTGCTAAGATAGGAAGCAAAACAATACACTTACTCTCTCACCCCTAAACAAAAAAACCCTTTTATTTCTAAGCAGATATACTTGCATGTTTAGATGTATTAACAACACTAATCAGCTAATACTCAAAAACAGTTTAAATTGGGAAATCTCACAATATTTATTTATTTAAAATATACATATTCTTCGACCGCTAAACATCTATCATAGAAAAATACTTCCAATCTATGCAAAAAAGTGACATGTTAAAAGAAAAGGATGTCCATCAGCACGTCCTCTCATGGTCCGCCTGGCTTGTTCCCATTAGATACTATCTGTGAAGCCTTAAGTAGTCATTTAACGTAAAGCCAAGTGAGAATATTATTTTATTGTTACTGTTTGGGTTCAACGAGAGAGTTTTCATGTGTAACTTGCAGAATAAAATAGTTAAAATTTTAAAAGTCTAAAGAATTGACAACACTAACATTGTTGAAAACGGAGGTGGGGGAACGTCTGCCTCTCTCCCTTCTCTTGAAAACTTCACCAGCTTTCCAACGACTGTGAAGCATGAATCAGAAAGGCAGTCTGCTATAAATGCAAATATTAAGTAGGCCACACAAATTGGCGAGCTTAACATATTACAAGTAATTCAACAAAGTGTGCAGGGTGCATTTGGCTTTATATTGAAAATCCCTTAGAACAAAGCCATTGCTGTTTCAAGGGGGCAACACATTTAGGAAACAAATATACTTCAGTTCAAAGCCTATCATTTTAGGATAATGCTTTAAGTCATATTTATAAATATAGAGTAAGTTAATAGACTATATAGAGTACATTTTTATTTGTGTTCTTTTTTAAAGTATATACAAAAAATATATTACATATTAAGCATTTGGAAGGCTAAACATCAAATTGCTAGCTCACACTGTCTCACTCTGATGACTGGAAAAACAGGGAAGAACACAGAGATAGACACATAGTGCTTAATTTTTTGGTTGCAACAAACATGTTTTACTTTTAGTAATTTAAAAGAAGAATAAATTCAAATTTCAATGTTAATATGTTAGCTATTTTTAAATTTGCATCTGGAAAAATTCCTTATTTTTTAACTCCAAGAACATACTGGAAAACTAAAAATAGCAACAGCAAAGAGCAACCCCTGACATCAAAATGTTTTCCTTCTTAACCTCAGATGAGTGAATGACAGAAGCCAGTGCTTACAAAGCCTACCTAAAATGAACTAAAGCCAAGGCACCGGGAAAACTCAAATGTACACAAGAATAAAAAGGCACACAAAGTATATCAATACCAGATTGACTCACTCCATCTAGGTAACTATTACAACCACTCTATCACAAAGACAACAGATTTAAGAACTATCCACATAAGATCATAAAGAAAGTTCAAATTATCTGTATATGAAATGACACATGTACAAGGTTATTTATTGCAGCTTGTAATAGGAAAAGACTAGAAACAATCAAAGGGTCCCTTAATAGAGCAATGGCTTATGCACCCAATGGAATACGAAGCCACTGAAAAAAACGAGGACATTCTCTACATACTGGCATGAAAAATATCTAACACCTATTATAAAATGAAATACACACAAGGTAGAGAACCACATAGATAGTATGCTACTTCTTCTAAGTGTAAGAAAGTCCCAGAATAGGATTATTTGAATTTGCATACTGAAACCCTGGAAGGACATACAAGAAAATAGTAAAACTGGTTACCTCTGGTAGTAGAGATAGACATCTGGACTTATTTTTTATACTGCTTTATTTTAACCATGTGAATACAGAGGCAGACTTAAGAGGCAATCATTTGAAAGCCACTTCACCTATCCATCTTGGTCCTGATCCACAAATAGAGCGTAATCCCACCTGAAAGAGCTGTAGGATGAGCCACTAGGTAAAAGTGCATAACCCACAGAAGATGCCCACACTTTTTACAGAATCTGAGTAAGGAAACTATTTCATTTTTCCATAAAAAGGCTTTCTCATCTACCATATAGCTTTAAAACTAGATTAACTAGAGAAGTCTTACAAGTACAGAAACAAATCCCTGCTAATTTCCTAATTAAAACTGATGTGAAGATTTAAAATGCATCCTAAAATAATATTATGATTGACTAGTAGAATTATTCATATGAAATGCAAACATAGTATCTAGGATGAAATGCCAAGATGTTGCAACTAACTTTCATAAAGATCTAAAACTGTATTACTTTAAGAGATTTTATGGTATATTACAAATTCAGACACATCTAGAAAACGTGTTAAAATTCAGCTTTCCTTGTCCCATGCTAGAGATGCTGATTCAATAGGATAAGGTGGAGCCCAAGCATCCAAATTTTTACTAACCTCTCTCTATGATTCTGGTGCACATCAAAGTTTGAACTCCAGGTTAAAGACTTAGGCCCTAAATATTTAAACTGCTCTTCAACAGAGGCTGCTTCATGCCCTTAGTCATTTTAGCAGGCCTTCCTGGGACCGCTCTCACTTCATTCACATTGTTTTAATTCTTCAGAAAATGAAATGTACATTCCAATCCACAATACTATAAAGAAAATACTGTAAAGCTACTATACGCTTTCACTCTAATATAAGAAACTAAATCTATAGTGTTCTACAAGTTGATTTGTAGGCCAGAATATTTTCCCCAAGATGCCTAGGGCAAGCTATCCAAGTATATAAATAATAACAATGCTGTTTCCCCAAAATACAAGTTTTCTCCAAACAACCGCAATTCCCAACCACATCCCCACCTACCACCAGGAGTGGAACTTAAATATTAGAAAAATTTAAATTTATGGGGAAAAAGATTAAGAATAAGGCAATAATCTTTTCTAATCCAGTTAAAGGGAGAAATCATCAATGACTGCTATTTCAGAAAATGAAAAAACCAAAGAACGATATTCATAGTTTCTAAAGAACTCACTTGGCATTTTTCGATCCGTTCATTATTCTAAAATAAGCAGAAGAGACGTAAAAGGTATATGGAAAATCACTGCAAATTTAAAACTGTAAATTTTAAACTCAGGCAATCATGTGATTCCCACAGAAAAAAGTTAAGAGCCTTGGGAAAAATGCTTTGTCACCTGACAGACGGGGAACTGGATAGATTCAGACATCGGAACAAAAAGCTTCAGAAATTTTTATTTCAAATACCATGGTTAAAACTAAAGATAATTTGAGTTTTAAAAAAAAGTTTCAAAGGAAAAAAGTGAAGAAATCAAAGAATGTAAGAGTAACAGAACTCAAAGAGGTAGGAGGCATAAAAACTGGCAAGTCATAGCCTCCAATAATCAAGAGGATTGTTAGAGACACACTTTATTGTCAGACGCTTCCTTACAAGGCACCAAAGTCATGGACAAATGGAAAGCCTCATTAGGATTCTACCTGCAATTATAAATCACAAATGTTTATTACACTATTTCTATGAGGAAAAGCATTCACTCCAAGTTCTACTTCAGTACACACACACCAAAAAGTATACAGGAATTACTTATTTTACGGTTATCAGGTATATATAAACTTATTAATAGAAATTAGGATAATAAAAATCTATTTACATAACAGGCTTTTTAAAAAATTATCTCAATTTTATTAGTAATTAAAATGTACAGAAAAGCACAGGCATTCTGCACAAAAGGGAAAAAACACACACACAAAGATCCAGTAGATGTTTTTCGGCAAAAGAAGGACCAGTAAGTGTTCTGTGAAGATTCTCCATCTTCAGTCAGCGTAGAGTTAGCATTAGTGGGTATTTTTAGGGTTTTGCTATATTTTTTTCTACTGAAAACCAACAAGAGAGAGCCAGGAAATCCGTCAGCAATATGGTCTGTTTGCCTATTCTTTCCCTGGATAATACCTCTGTTCCCCATGAATCAATGAACCATGAAAGAAGTCTCATTTCCTTAAAGACTAGGAATTAAGGAACTCACCCATTCATTCAACAAATATTTACCGAGTGCATACTACGTGCCGAGCATTAGTTCAGATACTGGGGATACATGAGTGAATGAAAAACTGTAATATAATCCAATGTCCAGCTTATCAGTTAATTTACAGCTAAGATGTGGCTCCAATGATAAGAAAACCAGAGGCAAATGAATTCTCTCTTCCACTCCTAATGAATAAATGAGATCCCACAGATGCATAGGTATGGATAGCTTTTACATTTCCAGTTCGTTTTTTTCATATGCACACCCTGTTCATTTTTCTCATATGCATACATACACACAGAGCTTAGGTGACTTGCTCAAGATCACACTGTTGGTGAAAGAACTGAAATTAAAAGCCAGGTCTCTATAGGGAATTATGTTAAGTGAAATAAGCCAGCAAGAGAAGCATAATCTGTGTATGACTCCACTCATATGAGGAATTTAAAAATGTGGACTAAGAACAGTTTAGTGGATACCAGGGGAAAGGTGGGGTGGGGGGTGGGCACAAAGGGTGAAGTGGTGCACCTACAACACGAATGACAAAAATTAATGTACAAGTGAAATTTCACAAGATTGTAAGCTATCATTAACTCAATTAAAAAAAAAAAGCCAGGTCTTGGGGCTGGCCCCGTGGCCGAGTGGTTAAAGTTCGCGCGCTCAGCTGCAGGCGGCCCAGTGTTTCGTTGGTTCGAATCCTGGGCGCGGACATGGCACTGCTCATCAAGCCACACTGAGGCAGCGTCCCACATGCCACAACTAGAAGGACCCACAACGAAGACTATACAACTATGTACTGGGGGGTGTTGGGGAGAAAAAGGGAAAAAAAATAAAATCTTTAAAAAAAAAAAAAAAAAGATGGAAGTTGACAAAAGAAACCTTTAAAAAAAAAAAAAAAAAAGCCAGGTCTCTATAGACTCCCAGTTACACGGATTCTTTATCCACTAGACAACAGACCAAGGTCACTGTAATACATGCTGAGAACACACAGAACATTTTCTTTACAGTATTTATTAAAACTTGTAATTACATATTTACATAACTACTTCCTTAACTGTCTTCTAGCCTGAACAATAAATTCCAGGAGGGGAATCACGTCTGTTGCGTTCACCACTGCATCCTCAGCATCAAGCAGGGCCTGGACCTTGGTAAGTTCTCTGATAAACACTTGCTGAATGTTGAGTATTTCAAAGGACAAGACACTCACCTAAAAATTTATATTGGATCCACTTAAGGACTCATTATGAACATAATTATAGCTCAAACATAGAAAGGTACTCAATATTTTGAAATGTAATAAATCAGTTTATAAACAAAAAAGCCCAGCATCAACACATGATAAAATCAAAGTTCAATTCACAAGTAGGAGTTCCCAGCAAAATCAAACAAATCTAGTTTTGTTTGAAACAAGTTTTCTAACTACACACATTTTACTAATTCCGCTCATAGTCATTTATCCTGCCTGAAAAAGGAACATCCACAGTTTGTATTTTCTTGGTCAAATGATCAAAAATGAGACATTGATATGCAAAAGGCATAACATTAGAGGGAAAAAAGAGTGTTAAAAGATTATTTAACAATATACTCATGAACCTAGTCTAATATCCTCTTTTTTGACATCTGAGATTTACAAAATCCATTATTAAAACATCATTAGAGGACTCTATCACAAATTAAGTTCTTCGTTATATAAAACATATGGCTATAGTCCAAAAGCAATACTTCCCATAAATTAGGGTTACTAACCATGTAGAGTAATTTCACAGTTGTCATATACTTGAGTTTGGCTGCAAAACATACTTAACCGTTAAGACAAAGTGATTTCTTTCCTCATTATCTTAGCCAACTAGAATTTTTTAAAGTAATATTAACTAACCATAAAACTAATTTTGTAGAATAATAAAGATGCTACAAACATTGCTAACTTTACATAAGGATCTACTCTTTTCAGCAGATGACTTCCATAGCCAAGGACACAGAGGATGATACTATTCTAAGCCAGTGCTAATAAGCCTGACATTTCTTCAAGCTTCACTATTAAACTATGAAAGATTCAAATCTGTTTGTAAATAAAACACAAGATCATAATTAGGTACATACAGGTAACTTCTTCTCCAGGCGAAATCTTTCCATAGTAATATATAAATGCCTTGTTTTTGCTAATGTAACGCAGAAAGTCCCCTGAAGATTCCAGGGACAGTGAGTACATATCTGATTTAGGTCACTGTGCTTTACACAGATGAACTCTTCTAAGTTGCTTTTACGGTACAGCCAATCACTGTCTTCTAAGTTTCCTAATCTTCCAAGCTAATAACTACAACTTATACAGGGTCACAGCGTAAGAGATTTGGAAAGTAATACACACACTTAGTTGTAACTGAAAATACCAGAAGAGGAATGCAGCAATCAGTTTTCAACTGAAAGCTTTCTGTAACATTAGTTCAAAAGAGAGCATACTCTAAGAATATATGTGGATGGATGTATGTGTGTATGTGTATGTGTGTGTGTGTGTGTGTGCGCGTGTGTCTTAGAGAATAAATTTTCAACACAATCAGTTAAATCTAGCCCTTTTACTTAATTTCAGTAAAGATCCAAAGATGTTTTCATCTGAAGAGCATTTTGCTTTTTTGTCATTACTATATACAAACTTATTGCAACTATATTAATAACAGGATTAATAAATCATATTATGCTTTATAATTAGCACTTTAACCAAAAATTAAGTATTCATAAGGATAACAGCTACAAGAGAAGAAGGAAATGAGCAGCACTCCTCCAACTTTTGGACACAAGATCTCTTTACACTTTTTAAAAATTATTGAAGAACTCAAAGGGTTTAACATCTGAACTGATCACATTGGAAGTAAAACTAAGAAAACTTTAAAATATCTAAATTCATTTTAAAAAATAATTAAACTATTACATGTTAACATAAGTAACATTTTAACGAAAAGCAACATTTCCAAAAACAAATTTAGTGAGAAGAATGGCTTTTACAGTTTTGCAAATCTCTAACACCTGACTCAATAAAAGACAACTAGATGCTCATAACTACTTCCTAATCAATCTGATATAACTTATTTGGTTGAATTATATGAAAAAAACCAGGTTTACACAAATGCTCTGTTGGAAAAGGGAAGAGTGCTTTAATACTCTCTTCAGGTAACCGTGGATATTCCTCTTTGATCCTTCACCAAACTGAACAAGCAGTCATTTTTAAAGGTTAATTTGGAAAGAGGAATCCGAAACTACTTCACATGAATGTTTTGTACATTGTTATACTGAAATCCATTGGTCTACCATGCACTTTGAATGGATCTCTCACCCATCTGTAAAAGCTGTATTCACTGGGTGTTAGAGCTTTTCCAAATTTCACATTTCATTATACAATAAAAAAAAAAAAAATCACACTTGTTAATATCATCAAATAATCTCACTAGTTAGGTTTGACTGTTGAGAAACTGTCGAAGTCAGGTTAGTAGACACAAGTTTTCCAAAATTCTAATTTTTTCATGAAAGTTAGACTTACTATCATTGGTAACAAATACTAATAGTTGTTTTTCTTGAAGTGACAAGCTCACTTCATTTCTTTGAGGAAACAGCTGTCAAATGTCAAGTCTGAATCATCATAGTTAGTCTGTCAGTTGTTCTTTCAAGTAAAAATGGTGTTCTGTGAAAAAAGCAACTAGTTGAGCTCACAATTCAAGCCATCACATCAATGCTTTTTCTCCAGACAAGCACCGTACTTTGGTAATTAGCAGAAATGTTTTTATACATACTTCCTATTTTGTCATTCAGAATACTAAAGTCACATGTACTCAAAGTCTCAAATTTAATAAAATAATTATTACTTTTTACTGCTTCATCAAAGACATTAAGTGAAAATTTTTGTTTTTGTTTTAAACTGAGAGTGCCTACTAGTGCTGTTTGGTGCCTCTGCCTTGTTTTGTGCTAAGGCACCAGCAGTTTCACCCATCACTGCTTCTGCACCATCAGCACAAATTTCACTACACTTTGAAAAAGGGAAATAACATCTTAGCATTATTACGAAAATAGTTTTGACCTTGCAGACCCCCTGAAAGGATCTCAGGGACTAGCCGGGGTTCACGGATAGCACTTTGAGAACTACTGTAAAAGACTATAGGTTTAAAATACAGAATTGAAGAGTTGTGGATGAATTATATTCTTTTTATTTCCTCTATGATGTTGTTTGTTCGATGAATATTTTAATGTGTACAGAAAGAAGATTAAAAAGTATTACTTTGTTATTCTGGCTTTCTAGAAGACAATAAAAACATTTCCTGAGTACCTATTATGTGCCAAAACTATGCTAAACACCATCATATATATTATTATATGGCACATTTAATCTTCAGATATTTCATTTAATCCTCTTATCTCTTACTAAAGCTCAGAGAGGTTAAATCACTTCTCCAAAGTCACAGAGCTAATAAGCAGTAGGTTTACAATTCAAACCCAGCCTTACTCAGTCCACGCTTTTCCTCTACTCCAACCATGTAAAATGAAATTTAAGGAAAAAAGCTTCCAACTATAGTGGATTAAGATAAAATTCTAACTGAACATGAATGACTAAAACAGAATGTCTACCAAATTCACATAAAATGTAATCTAAATTAAATTAAAAATGTGCTCTTTGGATAGACAAATTTGCTTCCTGGTACCATCAAAGTCTGTAAAAGCAAATAAATGATATTTTCTATAGAAAGAACTATATCCCAAAAGTAAAGTCTTACTATCAGCTAATCCTGGAGAATTCACTGATGACGTGACCCAGATAAATAACAAAATAAGAAATTTAAAACTGAAATAATATGTCAAACAGGAAAAATACTTTGTTTTAATCTTCCACTGCTCTATATGAGACCACAGATACCAGGTGAAAGACACGCGATAGGCTTCAAATACAACTAAAGCTTCTAGTTCATTAAACTTCTCTAAGAATCTGAAACCTCAAGGACATCAAGAGTTATAATAAAGCATATAATTAATCATATTTTTAAAATCTTCAACCTTTCTATAATTTATACTTGGTAAATGAACATAAATCTGAAGAAATAAATAGAAAAGATATGTTATTCGCTGACTTTAAAAAACTTCTCCAAACATCGAGCCCAGAACGAAGCTCCTCTGCAAACAATCAGGTTCAATACCAGTTTCTACAATGACCTCTTGAAATTTACCTCCTGGAGGAAATCTTGGCCCTCACCACTAGTATTTAAGAGCTTAACCTCTGGGTCCGGCATGTCTCCCCCACTGGATTATAAAGGCCCTGAGCAACTGGATTTAGGCAGAATGGAGGAAAGAAAAGTGAAGAGGCCACAGAGGGAAAAAAAGGAATCAGATGCATACAAATTTTTAATTTCCCGAATTTCAAAACAAAATGTTATTCTTCATCAAAACACAAAAGATTCATTTCTCCAACGTGTTTACCTGTTGTGACACTATCCTGGGCACTACTAAACGAATATTCAAATAAAATTTTTAAAATCAAGTTTTACAGATTAAAGAGAAAGTTAAATAAGTTTTAGTCTACTAGTTTCTTGATAAAATAAGGTATTAACAACATAAAAGCACAAGAATTTTAATCTGGCTAGTTCTTTAAAGATTTCCTTTCAGTTTTATTTAATAGCAACACTTACTTTTTTAAACCAATGTACTGAGTTACAATTGACGTGTAAAAAGCTGTACATTTTTAATATATACAACTCAGCGAGTTTGGGGGTAAATACACACCCATGAAACCATCACCACCATCAAGGCCATAGACATATCTGTCACCTCCGAAAGTTTCCTCCCACCCCCTTTATTTGTGTGTGTGTGTGGTAAGAACACTTAACCTAAGATCTACTCTATTTTAAAAACGTCAGTATACAATCCAGTATTGTTAGCTACAGGCACTAGGCTGCATAACAGAGCTACAGAACCTATTTATCTTGCATCACTGAAACTCTATACCCTGTGACCATCACCTCCTCATTTCCCCCTCCCCACAGCCCCTGGCAACCACCACTCTACTCTACTCTGCTTCTGTGAGTATGACTATTTTAGATTTCACATATAAGTGAGATCACACAGTATCTGTCTTTCTGCATCTGGCTTATTTCACTTAATATATTTACATGAATCAAAAAAGTTTCATTTATTCCCTTGGTCTCCTTGCCCCATTTTTAACCTTTTCTCCATTTTCACAATGGAAACAGAAGTATGTATATTCTTACAAAAAGGTAGCTACATTACAACTCATTGCTGTATACATAACTTGCTTCTTTCCACTTAAAAATATAAAGATTTTTCAGTATCAATAGATGGAAACTGCATTTTAAAGCAATTTATTAATTAACTTATATATGACAGAAAAATCCAAGTCTTACAGAAGTCACCCCAAATAACTATTTCCACTTCAACTCACAAGACATAACTACTTTGTTTCTATCTTACAATTGTTCTTAGTAGCTACAGTTGCATCATAACCTTAAATAATGTGCCATTTTACCCAGCATTTATTTATTCTACAAAAAGAAAAATAAGAATTTTTCACCCCACTAACACACACCCTCTTCACTTAGAATCTCTCTTCCACATCTCAGTTTTGATTAGATTTTTATTTTTATATCAAGATTGATAATATTTACATTCTGTGACCTCTAGTTAATTCTAAAATTTTAAAAGCCATGTTAAAAAGCATTTGGATTAGTAAGATTACTTAAATTCTACCTAGTTCAGCATCAAGATTTATGAGTGGACCACTAGAAAATGTCACTAAACCTCTGTTGCTCAAAAGACTCTTTCAGACATTAAAGTCAAGTAGACCCCTTTCAATGCATCTTAAGTACAACGGGAATAAAAATGATAAAATTACTGACTAGATACCAAAAGCAAACATATTAAAGTGGAAAATACTAAAGATTTCACTATTTACATGAGTCATAAGATCCACTATCTAGCATAACACATCAATTTGTATGCTGTAGCTAATGTAATAAAGAAATTGAACAAAAAATAGAATTATCTTTATTTGCACATGATTATTACTGTGTACCTAGCATATTATAGATTCAACCAATTAGCACAAATAAAAAGATTCATTTGATGGCAGCCAGTTATAAGATAAACAAAAAACAATAACTTTTCTTTAAATTAGCAACAACAAACCAGAAATAAAGGTAGGAAATAAAATTCTATCCGATAAGAACAAAATGATAAACTACATAGGAATAAATTTAATCTGAAAGAAATCATAAAATTTTATTGAAGGACACCAAATAATGTAAAAACAGACTATTCTCCTGCATTGGCAGACTCTAAATATACCAAGAAAAACAGTAATAAAGCTTTCCAAACTAATATAAAAACTATAAAGTGAACCAGAATCACAAAGGTTATGTTTATTTTTTAACTGAACTAAATGATTTTGAAGTTTAGTTCCCAATAAAATCATGAAAAAAAATAAGGGGACACTTTGTCTAACAAATATTCCAATATAGTATAAAACTATGGCACAAAATCGTCCCATTCACAACATGGATGGACCTTAAGGGTATTATGTTAAGCAAAATAAGCCAGATAGAGAAAGACAAACTCTGTAAGATTCCACTCATATGTGGAAGATAAACAAACACATGGACAAAGAAAACAGATTAGTGGTTACCAGAGGGAAGAAGTGTGGGGGGGGGGGCACAAAGGGTAAAGGGGTGCACCTATAAGATGACTGACAAATAATAATTCACAACTGAAATTTCACAATGTTTTAAACTATTAGAAACTCAATTAAAAGAAAAAAACTATGACAAGCAAAACAGTATAGTACAAACACAGAAACAATTCAATATATTAAATAAATAATTTGAAAGACAAAACGGAGTCAAGAAACAGATTATATACATTGCAGGAAGGTAATTTACTTATTAAATGAAAAGACTTGTTTTGGTTCTCCAATTTGATGAAATGAAGTTGTCTACATCAAACCACAGGTAAAAAGCAATTCTAGATGGATTACAGATAATTAAAATGGTAATATTTAAAATTTAGAATAATATATTATGGGAGTTGGGATGTATCCTAAGGCAAGACGAGAAACCTAGAAGCCATAGAGAAAAAAAGTGATTACAGATTTATTTTATTGTACTAAAAAAAAAAAATCAAACATTTCTCTAAAGCAAAGAACACCAAAAAGAAACAAAACAGAACATGAGGAAATATATGCAGTATGACAGACACGGCATTAAATATTTCTAATACAAGAAACTTCTTTATTTAAAAGGGAAATAAAGGGAATATAAAAATTGACAAAAAATATGAACCAAGCAATTCCCTTAAGAGAAAATACAAATGGGCAATAATCATATGCTAAGATATACACTCTTACTAATGGTACAGCAAATTCTACCCATCAGATTAGAAAAAAAATTTTTTAATTAACATCTAAAGCTGGTAAAGGCGGGGAGACACAGACACTCTCATACTTTCTAGTGGGATGTAAGTTGCTCAAAACTTTTTGGAGAGTAAGCTGGTGATAATTCATGTTTTCAATTTTTAAGAATACCCTTTGTGCAGCAATATCACTTGTGGGTATCTACTCCACAGAAATAAAAGCACCAAAATATAAAGATAAGGTCACACGTGTATACTGTTCAAACTGGCAAAAACAGAAAACAACCTGAAAATAAATAAACAGCAGAATGGCTGATTACCATGGAATACTATGAAGATATAAAGAATGAGACAGAATGACAAGGTCACACTTAATAGATGTCACTAACAGACGGAATACTATGAAGATATAAAGAATGAGACAGAATGACAAGGCGGTCACACTTAATAGATGTCACTAATAGACTTAAGAAAAAAGCAAGTTGTGGAGTTGTATGTTTAATATGACCACATTTTTATGTTTTACGAAGGACAAATATTTGTGAGGATACGTTTATGTGAACACAAAGTACAGAAGGATATATAGGTTGGTCTTCTATGTTTCAACAAAGACCAGGCTTCTCTAAAGATGTTAAGGATCTATTAATTCAATATATTCTATAAGATTTAATATCACAGATAATCATGAAGAAGTCACTAAAGGTGAAAAATCATTTTAATCAATTCTTCAAAACTATGATCAAGTCACATTTTAATAGATACAATTTTGATAACAGGGCAAATAACATTTTTGAAAGAGCATTTCACAAGGTCAGAAGATGGTTAAAAATTTTCCTCAACACATTCCCATTTCCTAAAAGTGAATTTGTAGGCACAGTGAAAAGAAATTAACATTCTTTCAGCTTCTCAGTCAGAAAATTATATAATCACATAAACTGATTTTTTTAATCTTAAATTCAGGAAAAAGAAATACTGAAACAGCCTAGAATTCTAATTGCGAATTTCAATCAGCCAAATCTAGAAATTTAAGTTAGGTGGAGAACTGTACAGGAATTAAAATGATGAAGAAAGCATATGTAGGATCCATTTACCTTCCCTTCACAGACGTAAAGTCACTTTTTCAGACAGGAACACAATACACGATACAGGGCATAAGCGCTAACGATGCAGATGGTGCTGCTGACATGAAGCAAAGGACCCAAGAAAGTTTCTCTTTATTCGACCAGAAAAAGGAGGTGAAGTGCATTCAGTTGCATTATTTTCTTAATTAAGAGAAAACGTTTTAAAATCTCTAATTTAAAATTTTTACTTTCTTCCTATTTTCCTAAACTCTTTAGAAATAGAAATGTGGGAAGAACCATCTCCTTTAATACAATGGCAAGGAAGTTAGTTCTATTTCTTGCTACACATAGACATCCACTGTGGTTATTACTAGCTTTTATGGTATCAAAGGATACGAATAACTGATAGCATTTATTAAAATCCATATATGCTTTACATACTTTCTTTCATTTACTGCCCTAAATAATTCTAGGAGCATTACTATCCCAAATATATAAAAGAAGAAATTGGGGCTCTAAAAAGTTACGTAATTTTCCCAAAGTCTCACAGCTTGTACTTGGAGAAGCTAGAATTTAAAGTTTTGTCTGTCGTCCTCCAGGGACCATGCACTTCTCAGTGGGTCACTTACAAACATTTTTAATTCTCACAAGAACTCTGTAAGGTGACACGGCTGATCATTTTCCAACCCAGGGCTGTCTGACTTCAAAATCTATGCTCTTTCCACCAGGCCACACACTTCCCCCTAAGTTAAACTACAAATAATTTTACTTGCTCTACATATAATTGTATTTGCTCATATACCTTATTTAGGGAATTATAAGTAAAGTATTAATTAGCAATCACAAAAATGTTCATATTTTTTCACAAAATGTTCACAAAAATTATTTCTAAATACTTTAAAACTGTTAGAAATCTGGTAAGAGCCAATAAAATAACTACCATAAGAAGCACAAACTTACATAATAAGTCAGCATCAATATTATAACAAATATATGGAGATATTATTTTAATTTGGTTTCCACAGATAAATTTGAAGCAAATAGCCAAGAAAAGAAGGAAAAACCCCTGTAAAACAAATGAAAACGAGTCCCATTTTAAAATATCTTTCAGAGAGGAGCACAGCCAGTTCACACCTTGCACCATTGCTAAACTTGGCAGCTGAGTTCACACTACTTAGTTTAGGCAACCAATTCAGTTTCCACCACTTACTACTAGTCTTCATCAATGTATAAGATCGCCATCTGGTGGCTATCATTAGATCTGGAATGTTTCTAGCTGTGCTAATGTGAAGACAGAAAGACTCTAAATGCCTGTTCCAAGCAAAGAAATTCAGGGTTCGAAAAAAATCCCCTGGCAGCTGCTTAAAGAAACATGCCCATTTAATTTCATTCAGAAAAACTTAAATATTAAGAAGGTAAAGAACTACTGAAAAAATATCCCATTTATATAGTAGAGCTATATTTTTCATACGGGCATTTTACATGTACAACTGAATAATCAAAGTGTTACCAGTGAAATAGATTTACAGGTTTTTTTTTAAGTTTCAAATATCCATACCATTTCAGGAATTTTGTTTTTAAACATATTTTGAGATATATCTATAATTTCATGAGAATTAAATAGTTGAAGAATCTAATTCACAAATAAAATACTGTTCACATGGGGTAAAAACTGTTTTACCAGAAACTTTCTAGAAACAAATATCATGACAAAAAGTAACAACTGTACAGTTATGCACTGCATAACAACCGTTCAGTATCAACGGACCACATATACGATCACGGTCCCATAAGATTAGTACCATACAGCCTCCTAAGTGGATAGTAGGCTATACCATCCAGGTTTGTGTAAATACACTCTGTGATGTTCGCACAATGATGATATTGCATAAAGATGCCTTTCTCGGAACATATCGTGTTAAGTGAAGCATGACTTATACTTGGCAAAGTAGATCTCTATTTTTCTTAAGAATAATACTCCACATTTAAATGCTAGGGACAAAGAAGATACAGTTCAATTTATACTTGCATTGAAAAAATGTTAACTTATAGTATTCCTAAGTGTTCATTTCAAAGAAATTTTTCATTCTCGTAGGTCTCCGGCTACCGTAAGCTGGAAAAATTTATCTAAGAAACTAAAAATAACCTGATTGGTAAGAAGGAAAACGTAACTGAAACTGGTTTAAACATACAATTACCAAAGTGAAAATATGGTTTAACATAGCAAATTCATATATATATATATAAGCTCAGGCTTTCAGTAGAAGTGAACTCCTCTCTCACTTCCTCTAAGGCATTCAAAACCAGGAAAGGGTAACTTCTCTCTCTCTGAAAACAGTCTTCTCTATTCTGATCCTTTTGATCTTTTTGCTCTAGGATCCTTGATTCTACAAGTAGAATCAAGTAGTTCAGTAGTTGAGAACAAGGCTCCTCAACTTCGGCACTGTTGACGTTCTAGGATGGACACTTCTTTGTTGTAGGTGAGCTCCTGTGCACTGGGGGATGTTCAGTAGCATGTCTTGGCTCTACCTACCAGATGCCAGGAGCATATATATCCCCTTCTCTTCAGTTGTGACAAACAAAAATGTCTCCAGGAACTGCCAAATGTGCCTTACGCGGCAAAAACACACCGTGACACACAAACCCACTGAGAACCACTGCTTTCAAAATAAGTGGGAGCTATCTCTGATTCTGTGAAACAAACAAAAAATCTACCAGGATCTTGGTTAAAAGTCAGCCTGAACACACACACAGGCCAACATAAACTAAAGTCCTCACCCTTTTATAAAAGCTGCATTTAACATGAACTCTGCAGGCAGAAATGCATCTTGAACTTGCATGTAAGAGTCAGTGTAGAGGAATCTCAATCACATCATATGGATAACTTTACTCTATAAAATATTCCTATTGTAGTTTTAACATAACACTTTTAGATAAATAAAGGCAGAATGGAAATCTTTTTATAGATGCATACTTTTAAAACATTGCAAAACAAGTCCTAGACCTTATTTATTCGCCTAAATCTTCACATTTCAAAGTGGCTTTTGAAATGTAGACCACCTCCACATTAACTCATCCAGACCAACTCAATACACCAGAAAATCATTATAACTTGTCCCTGTACATAGTTCACACGATGCAGTTATTTGGTTAATCTGCTAAATTAAAATTCATAGTCCTAACCTTGTTTAGAGAGATCCATACCAGAGACTATCAGCTTGACAGCAAAAAAAACCCCCAGGAAATCAAAGCAGATACAGACCTAAGATCTAAGTGACTTCATGTGGCACCTGACACAGAAGCCTGATGTCAGAGATCAGAAAGATAAAGATTAGAGCCATCTGAAGCCATCTTTCCTCTTTCTGAAGCTTTTATTCAGCTTTTCCTGGATCTCAGCAAAAACTCTATATCCTTATAAGTAAGTATCTCTTCAACTACAGCAAGTTTAAACATCTTTCTGACTCCAGGCAACCAAAAGAACCCTGCCTGGACACACACACAATTCCTTCTATTTGTTTTTACTTACTGAGGTCAAAGCTGTCAATTACGAAATAGTAACGGTTTAAGAACTGAAAATTAAAATATTGCCAAATTTAATTGTCTGGCAGGTAAACTGGAAGGTCTTTACCAATTTGTTGTAAGTTGGGCGTCCCACATACAAAATAGAGGAAGATGGGCACAGACGTCAGCTCAGGGTCAGTCTTCCTCAGCAAAAAGAGGAGGATTGGTGGCAGATGTTAGCTCATGGTTAATCTTCCCCCCAAAAGTAAATAAATGAATATGACAAAAAAAAAACCAAGCAAAAATACAAAGCTTCCTTACAATAGTAACTCACTTTATGCTTACAGAAGGCAGGCGAGTAAATAAAAACAACCTGGAGGTCTTCAAGGTAACATAACAGATCAAAGATTTGGGTTTGGGGTTACCTCTTCTCCCTCCCAATATTCACTAACATCAGAGTAATTATATTTTTTTTAAAGATTGGCAACAGATGTTAGCTCACATGCAAATCTTTTTTTTCTTCGTCTTCTCCTCAAAGTCCCCCCATACATAGTTGTATACTCTAGTTGTAGATCCTTCGGGCTCTGATATGTGGGATGCTGCCTCAGCGTGGCCTGATGAGCGGTGCTAGCGCGCCCAGGATCCGAACCAGCGAAACCCTGGGCCTCTAAAGCTGAGTGTGCAAACAACCACCGGCCACGGGGCCGGCCCGGAGAGTAAAGTAATTTTTAAAAGGATAAAGTGACAAGGACAAAGAGAATAGATGAAACTACAACAAACTAGAGATAGCATAAGATCTTCGGAAGATGCCAAGTGGATACAGGAATGATTATCTCCTTTGGAAAATAAACGGCAACCTTAAAATAGGTGGCTATGGAGAAAACAAAGCAAAATCATGTTTAAACAATGAGACATTGCATAAAATTTTATTAAGTGATTAAGATAATTTACATATAATTAAGAAACAATTTCTAACTAACAACCTAATCTAGTAAATTATCTCCACAAATTATATTAGCATAAAATTAAGACTCGATACTACTAAAACTGTACCTATACATATAACGCAATTTGTCGACCAGTTTATTTTGGCCAAAGATAAAACACTCCTTAATGAGTGCAGATTCTAGAGACAGACTGCCTGAATTCAAATCCTCGCTCTACTGCTCACTAGCTGGACAAGTTACTTAATCTCACTAGATCTGTCTCCTCATCTGTAGAATGTGGATAATAACCGTACTTACAACTGATAGGTTGTAATAAGCAAGATAATGAATGTAATGAGCTCAGAAAAGTTCCTGGCATAAAAAAGGCACTCAATTAAATATTAGGTATTAGTACCATCCTACTACATGATCATCTTTACTGGTCATCCTGTGTTAATTTTACATTTTATATTGAAGTGAAATTGAATTTATTCTGTATATATTCATCACCATTTCCCAACACATTTCAAGCTCCTTGAAGATACTTTATGCAGACTTTTAACTCTGTATGTATATAACGGATTCTCAGTGATAAAAACAAAATACGATATTCCATGCTAGATAGGTTCGAAGCAACTTACATATAGCTTTTATTTGCTTTCGTTTGAAAACACTGATATTTTAAAAGGTTAAAAAGAAAAAAGGTCCTAGCGTAAGTAAGACACATAAATACTGTCACTTGCCTTTCCAATTGTGTTCATGGTTTCATACTCATTTACGTCACCTCCTCATGAATTCTAAGAGACAGACAGAATGAGCAATCAAGAATGTAGCCAAGAAACAGCATTCAAACATGAATCTAAGGAGATTTAGCACCAACCTTTATGTCAAAGGCTTCTTCAATGCAAATGGCTTTCCATTTATTTCACACAAATTCACATCTTACTGAAAATACACTATGCAGTAATTTAAATATCCAAGGTGCCCTTGCATTATCAACTAATTCTTCAATTGAATAAAAGATCTTAAACACATCTTTTCACTATGCGAATCATTTGATTATCTATATATATATATTTCAGAGATTTTCAGAGTAGCCTATCTGTCTACTACAAGACACTTTCATTTGTTCCTTTATTCACTTATCATCTAACAGATATTTATCAAGTGCCCATATGCCAGGCACTGTGCTAGGAGTAGGGAACAATATGTCCAGACACAGAGATGAGAAAAAATCTAGTATGTTCAAATATCTAAAATAAGTTGACTATGGTTGAAATGCACAATAGGAGGGAAGAGCAGTAAAGACAGAAAAAGATGGAGACCTCTCAGAGCCTAGGGAAGTTTTAGACTCATCCCAAGAGGAATGGGCATTACACAAGGGAGTGATCATCAGTAGTACAAAGATCCTTCTAGCTACGCAACACTGCGGGGAATTATATGCAGGATGACGTCACCATGACAAAGACTCTCCTTTAACCAGACTCCTCTGAACTGACCTTGAACTGACCTTGGGCTTCCCTCTCTGTCCTTGTAGAATCCAGTCTGAGCAAGAATCCTGCTAAGTCAGTTTAAGGAAAATCCCCCCATCCTCAGTATCTGACCACTCGGGATATCTTATCACCCTGTCCTGCCTTCAGCAATCCCGCTGAGGTGGACTAACAAGAATCCCCCTTACCTCTGATGCTTCCTCTTCGTAATTTCCTATCCACTGACCCCAACCCCTGCTTCCTGGATATAAACGGCTACTTGTCCTGACTAGGTTATGTTCTACCATTATACTACGCTCTCAACATTAATCACAAGAATAACTATTCAGTTAACTAGCAATATCAGAAACGTGCACATCACTCTCATTTATAATAAAAACAGAAAATTACAAAAAATCAATTTACTTTACAAAGTGACTAATACTTTCAGATACCTCTATACAACTGTTACTTTTTAACTTTTTACAAATATTATATCCTGTGAAGTAACTGAATCCTATAAAGAGCAAGTCTTTATGAAATGCCCATCTCAAACAATTTTTCACGCAGCATTTCGCAGCCATGAATGTTTAAACGTAAAGAAAGAGAAATGTAGTGACTGCTGTTCAGAGTGGGGCAAGTCAACTACCACATACATGGAGATATCAAGGGGTTCCAGGCACGCAGTTAAGAACATAGAGAGAAAAAGTAAGAAAAACCATCACCTTAATGATTTTATTTTAAAAAGCCTGGAAAGTCTCTGTGTGAATGCCTTTCAAAAATGATTTTGAAAAAAAATACATAACAGCTTAAGTGTTTAAATGAAACAGATATGGGCCACGGACTCTAAACCAGATATGAAAAAAAGTGCAAAGAGCGGACAAGAAAAAAAAGAGGATAAGCAACTAGAGAGCTTCCAAGTTCAAAGAATAAGAATTACAGGAGTCTACTGGTTACCAAGTCACATTAATGACACTGGAGGGGCCAGCCTGGTAGTGCAGCGGTTAAGTTCTTGTGCTCTGAGATCCCGGGCACGGATCTACATACTGCTTATCAAGCCATGCTGTGGCAGGCGTCCCACATATAAAGTAGAGGAAGATGTGCACAGGTATTAGCAATCCTCCTCAGCAAAAAAAAAAAAAAAGAAAGAAAGAAAGAAAAAGGAAAAAAGGAAAAAGTGATACTGCAAAATAGAAAGAAGCACAAATTCCCATAATGGTTTCATTGAAGACCTCTCTAACAAGCATCAAAAGCTCAAATGTTGCCTACGCTTGAAAACCTCTTAAAGCAACTCAGTTCCAGAACAGTAAGATGACTTTTGGTAAGATGAGAGCAATGGCTAAACACACTTAAACTCTTCAAGAGCCTAAACCTCAATTATGTGAAAATGATTTTTGCTACAACCATCTTTACAGTTAAAAACTAAACACAGGGATCAATAATTAAAGCCATTGCTGAAGTGCTAAGTAAGATAATGATCTGGTTGATTAGTCTCAGAAGAACATGACTATTTGTCCAATCTCTACAAAATAATTTAACTCTTTTGGGGATAATCATTCTAATGATCTGTGTGGGAAATGGCTAAAGAAAATAACCTCAGACACTTAAAAGTATTTTTATTACAAAAATAATTCATGCACTTTGTAAAAATTTTGAAAACTAAAACATAATAATCTATTTATGCTTACATTTCACCTCCAAGAGATATTCAATATTAAGTGTTGATCTATTTTGATATTCAGTATTCATAATAATATTCAATATTAAATTTCCTTCCATTAACTACACAAAAAGAAAAAACTAGGATCATACGGGAAAGATTCTGCGTGTAGGATTTTCTTAATAGTTTTCCACATAAGTCCTTTCCAAACGATCATCTCATTAAAAATATTACAATATTTCAGGTACTTCTGGGTCAAACTAAACAAAGTCTTTCCAAGTGTAGATATTACAACTTTTTTATTTTTTAAAGATTGGCACCTGAGCTAACAACCGTTGCCAATCGTTTTTTTTTTCCCTGCTTTTTTCTCCCCGAATCCCCCCAGTATATAGTTGTATATTTTAGCTGTGGGTCCTTCTAGGTGTGGCATGTGGGACGCTGCCTCAACATGGCCTGATGAGTGGTACCAAAGTCTGCGCTCAGGATCCGAACTAGCCACACCCTGGGCCACCGAAGTGGAGCGTGTGAACTTAACCACTTGGCCACGGGGCCAGCCCCACCACCTTTTTTTTGGCCAAGCACCTAAAACTGTTGTTTCAACAGTTGACAAAGTTTGAAATCAAGTAAAGGCAGTTCTTCCTTCTCATTACACCTCATTTATTATACATGGAACCAGTAAAGCTACTGTTCATGAAATATGAAGTTAAATTCTCCAATACAAGAACCTGTTGATATAGCATTAACTTATAAGTCAAATACAGTGTTTAATCTAAATACCCATTTGGATATGTTAAAATTTTAAATGAAAAAAAGGATACATATATAATTCCCAAAAGAATGTAATCAAACATTAATCTATAGAAATGGATTTCCAATTTTTTTTTTAATGGCAATCCCTGGGAAGAAATATATTTTACATCAAAAACCAGTACATACATATCTGTTTACATGGCTATGTATGTATATATATAAAAAAAAAGTTTCGCAAAACAATATTTGTCCTTACTACCTGCAATGTATTCCATTATTTTCTACTCTGTTTCCTCTCTTTCATTTTTTAATGCTCGTTTTTTAGTGGATTATCATTTTTCAGTGATAATCCACTAAATTGTGTTTGCAAATCACTAGTAAGTCACAACCTGAAGTTTAGGAAACAGTGAGAGGATCTGGAGAAAGACTATCTGGGGTAACCCTTCCTGAATTTTATTTAACAATAACTACTTTAAAAGCTGGGCAGGGGCTAATCAGGGTTTTAGCTCCATAGCTACTGTGAACAATGGAGGACAAAGTGAAAAAGGGCAAAGTTAAAGCTTTAATGCACAATCAATACAATGAGTAAAAAGTTCTGATTAAAGGCCCTACCTGCATTCTACAAACGACAGGTCAAGTTCATTTATGTCAGTGGAGAAAAAGCAAAAGCTGTGACTCTAGAGTAACTCAAGGCATTAAATGGTAAATGTTCCTACCCAACAGGCCCAACCACAGCCAGTCTACCAATGCTCATTTATTATGATGTACATGCCATTCTCTTGAGACAGCTTGAAAAATAAAGCTGAAAATGGTACCATTTTGGCTTTCTGCAAAAATCTTCTCAGTGAACATGATTTCTCCTCTGATCACATGCCTCTACCTAGTGGAGATGCAGCAATCCCCAATGATGTGAAATTCACTGTCCCCAATTTATAATCTCAAACTGTCCCTGACTATTTGAAGTTCACAACCATAACTGAGGAAACACTGGCACCGTAAGTATAAAACAATCCCTCGTGGCTAATCCACTCAATATTCATCACTTAACCTTTTAAAACCATTTGCTGCTAAATCAATGCAATTAGGAGATGATAGAAAAATAAGTTAGCATATAAAAATCGAGTAAATGCAATTATGCAAAACACACAGTTGGTATTTTTCAACTATGATCAGAAATGATGAAATTTAACCTAAAAATCCTTTCCCTCAACTCCTTTACAATCTTATATCTCACCTTTCCCCATCACACCTCCAATATGAATTCTAATTCTGGGGGGCCCATACTATGCTATGAGATAACTGTATTAATCTATTTTGATTTCTAATAAAATTAGTTTATTTATATCTTAACCTCTATCAAAATTGTCTTTAAAAAAGATTTGCAGTAGCTTGAAAAATGCAAGAAAATATCAATCTCAAAAGAATGCAGTTAAATCATTATATGACCTCCTTCAAACAAACTGCATTACCTTAAAATTCCTACAATAATGACCTTTCTGAGAAACTACATTTTGTGCTTGACTATTTTAACCCAATGAAAGTCAATGCTACATAGTTAACCTAAAAATTCCTAAGTATTTCTATGTTGTTTAACCATCCAATAATTCAAATTAACATGTAATCTATATAAAACGAGTGAGTGATGTGTACACATATACGTATATACAATACAAAATTCAGAAGACTCATTTTATCCAATACAAGGTAATTCTTGTTATTTCAGAATACAGAAAAAATAACATAAATGACAAATTTAAGTGAAACTATGAACTCTTTTTTATAAAGTATAATTTCTTATCATCAAGCCTTAGCAAAACAACTATGGACTATCTTATAACTACTCTGCCAAGCAGTGTGCTAAACTCTTCTGCATTGTAACAGCCTGCAGACTACATTCTGCAAGCCTCAGTTCCGAGAAGATACAGTGAGAGCTCATCAAAACAGAATGAAGCTGTCTAGCAACCTCAGCTATCTGCAACAAGCCAACAATCAGAAGACTACCTTAGGAGGTAAAATTTGTGTCACAGAGTGACTTAACAAAAGATCCCCCAATCCCATTTAATAACTATGTGATTTCATTTGTTATCCATAACAAATCTCTGGAAGATAAGAAATTTGAAGACAAAAGAAGGTAATTACAATAACGTAAGATTCAAAAAACCCACAACTATCTAAAACAAGCTAGTGATCAGTATTGTTTTTAAAAGGAGAAACATGTATCATATTTTAAATGTTTTGTCAAATGCTTAAAATTACTTAAAGGAAGCTAATTATACTATGCTTTAAACTTTTAAACATTTTGTCAAAATATAAATATATTCCTTTAAATTTGATGCTTAAGACAATAAAACCACTATCTAACCTGTAAGATAACAGCATACATCTTGGTCTCTGTCCCTAGTTCCTGGCACAGAACCAAAACCCTTGTAATTTCCTCCGTGGTAAGAGCACAAGGTGCATCTTTTGTTCTCGTATTTTCTCTTTGACACCAGTTCCTGACACAGAACTCCTAAATCCCTTGGAACTTCCTGGGTGATAGAAGCGTCTTTTGCTCTAATGAGGTGGCTCCTGGTGGGCTCCTGGATGGGGGCTGGTCACCAGAAAGACCAAGTCATGATTAGAAGCTTGGAATTTTCAGCCCTAACTCCCATTCTCCAGAG
The DNA here is from genome assembly GCF_037783145.1 of Equus przewalskii. Lineage (NCBI taxonomy): Eukaryota > Metazoa > Chordata > Mammalia > Perissodactyla > Equidae > Equus > Equus przewalskii. The sequence continues at coordinate 57,645,969 of NC_091845.1, read as the reverse complement.
AGGGGAGAGGGGCTGGAAATGGAGTTAATGATTGTCATGCCTGAGTGATGCAGCCTCCATAAAAATCCCATACTTGTGGGAGAGCTTCTGGGTGGCACGCTGCTGGGAGAGTGGCTCTCCCAGAAGGCAAGGAAGCTTCATGTCCCTTCCCACATACCTTGCCCTATGCATCTCTTCTACCTGGATGTTCATCTGTATAATAAAAGGATGTAATAAAGGATAAACTGGCAAACAGTAAGTAAACTTTTTTTCCCTAGTTCTGTGAGCTGCTCTAGCAAATTAATCAAATCCAAAGAGGTGGTTGTGGGACTCTCCGGTTTACAGCCAATGAGTCAGAAAGACAGGTTGACGACCTGGACTTGCAAGTGGCATCTGAAGGGGGTGGGGACCAGGGAGCAGCTTGTGGGATTGAGTCCTCAACCTGTGGGATCTGACGCTATCTCTAGGTAGATAGTGTCAGAACTGAGTCAAATTGTAGGACACCTAGCTGGTGTCTCAGAACTGCTTGGTACGGGGAAAAATTCCACACATCTGGGATCAGAAGTATTATGATGAGAGTGCGGCAGTGCTATGGGAGTAAAGGAGAAAGACTATTTTTTCTAATGCATACCCCCTCCCCACAGAGCTATGCAGAATATCTCAATGTTGGGGTGTAAGGATAGCCAAGACCTTCTGTTTTCTACCTATTACTTCAATCAATATGTACACTAACTCTAAGAATTTTGTTATATGAGATATTTCATAAGAACATAGGATGATTGCTAATAACAAGTTCCCGAGGGCACATTTAACTTTTTTTTGGTGAGGAAGATTGGCCCTGAGCTAACATCTGTTGCCAATTTTCCTCTTTTTCACTTGAGGAAGATTGTCACTGAGCTAACATCTGTGCCAAGCTTCCTCTATTTTTGCATGTGGGAAGCCACCACAGCATGCCTTGATGAGCAGTATGTACGTCCACACCCAGGATCCAAATCTGAGAGCCCCAGGCTGCCAAAGAGGAGTGTTCAAACTTAACCACTACACCACCAGGCCAGCCCCACATTTAACATTTTATACACAGTATACTCTTTTCCCTGATCCTGATAAAGCCCTATAATTATCATAATTTCAATTTAATAGTTGAGAAAAATGAGATTCAAAGATGTTAGCTGCCCAAGGCCACCTGGTGGCAGATGAGAGACAAGGAACCCAGGTGTGTCCGAAACCCAAACGTATATTTGCTACACCAGAGGTTAAGGTTAAGCTACCTCCCAAATTTTACCATTTTGAAAATGAGGTTTTGGGCTTGTGGGTATTTAGTAAATTTCTTATTACTGATTAAAACAGCTCAATAAAACAAAATGTAAGACCAGATGAAGGCCAACTTGAGTCTGAATGAATCCTTTATTCCTAACAAAAGGGAGATCAACTTGGCCAGATATAAACAGGCTCATAACAGGACCTCATCCTGAGGATAGAGCTAATGGCATGTGCAAAAATGGATAAGGAAGTTCCTCCTTAACATATTATGAGGTCATTTGGGAACAATTATAAGCAAAACAAAAGTAAGTACAGAAGATTACTGAAAGGACTCCACTGAGTCAGTGCACTGGCTAGTTATAGCACCTGTGCAAACACGGATGCAGGGACTGGGAAGCAGAGACCAGGAAGGAAGGAGGTCCTGGACCAAAGAGAGCCCACAAACCTCAAAATCATAAAATTAAAAGCAGATGAATAGAAAAAATTCTATTATGTAAATAAGTCTAAAGAATTAATAGAAATAGCACAATTTCAAACCAATATATCTAACAGCTGACATCATATATGTGGTTTGAGATCCCTTTTCTTGCCACTGGTCCTCTTATAATCATATACATTATAAGTCTCTGACTTTTATAAAGCAAATATTACACAAGTATTAATACGTAAGTAAAATATCCACTGTTTTCCAACAATCAATTTAAATGTATTTAAAACTTGTGAAAATATCTTAAGAGTCATAAAATTTTCATTTTAATGGTGACTAATACTCACTTGCCTAAGATCTCAGGTTAAAAAAATGTTAAGTACTCTTACTTTGGGATCAATCCAAACTGTACTTATTCAATATGCTCCCTCAATAGAACGAAAGCAAGAAACATTCTCTTCTACTAGCAGTTATGTCATGTAAAGTAGGAATTTTTCTTAATGGTAACAACACAAATAAAAGCTATATAATTTATTAACTGACTGATTAAACAACTAGAAGCATACTCAACTTCAAATCTTATGAGTTCATGATATCATGCTAACATTCGTTCACTGAACAAACATTCACTGAATGCTTTCTATGTGTTAAACCCTGGAATAGACCTAATTAAGAATTCAGAAATGATCCAGAGAAATTTTATCCCAGCCCTCAGGGAATCTGGAGGCAAAGAGGCAAATTTCATAGAAATATTTAATTTCTATAATGTCAACTAATTCACTAAAGTTATAGTAATAAAAGCTTTTAAATATAGAAGAAAACTACAGTTAATTATCTGAGGCCAATGGAGCTTTCAAGTATCATACGAGTAAAACTAATATGGTTAATGTTGCATAGTACTGACAAACAGGGATCTGTGATTACTCCAGACTAATGAGAAATGAAAGAAGAGGGGTGAGCAGTGATTTGGCATCAACCAGGAGTTCAAATCTCAGCTCAGCCTCTTACTAACTCTATGGCCTGGGAAATGTTTGAAAACCTCTCCGCCTGTGAGTGCACGTCTGTAACAGGGCTAATAAGTGATTAAAAGATGCCTAATAAATGCATGGCTCAAAGCAGGCTTTCTCTAGAAAGTCAGTTACCTGTGCACTAACTTGCCCCATAGCAGAAGACAAAACCATAGATTCTAGATTAGTGATTCCTACCAATGCGAGAAAGACGACATTCCTCTTCCTGCCAGCACTATGATTAGAGAAGGAGTGAGGCAGAATCTTCAGTGGAGGTTCACTATATCATCTGAGGTGCTGTAAAGTCTCAGAATGCCACTAAGGTTTACACTCAAATATAAATAAGAAATTCTTTCAAGAGAGGAAAAAGTGATTATCTTTTCCAAATTACTGGCTTCTAAAGACTGGGTAAATGGAAATAATTTCTTTAGCTTATTTTTTACTAATTTTTTTAAATGTAGGGATGGACACTTCATATGGAATACATATAACAACATGAGGAATCTAATAATTACAGTGATGTCTTCCCAAAGTTTTGCCGTGTTGCACAACTCTCAAAGAAAACATTCACGCTGAACTCAAGGTAAATGGTCCCTTCTGGAGCAAAGACAGGAAAACAATGTGAATGCTGCCCTCTGCAACCATGCCACCATAATCTCAACTGTAATTTATCTGAATAACTTTTTTACATATTTATGATCCTCAATCAAAGGTAAGTATAAAAATCATAAAGGAAAAATCTAAATTTAAAAACATACAACCAAACAGTTATTTCCTTATGCCTACAGCACTTCATGTCTAAGGACAACACTCTTCATCTCTTCCCACATCCTGCCTTCTATTACTCCTCACTAATCTAAATCCCTGGAGAGAAAGGAACTGGAAGTGAGACAAGGGCAGGACATCAGTAATAGGCAAACACAAAACTTCCAAAGGACTCAAGTGTTCAGTCATAATTAGGCATGTAGCATGTGACAGATACATATTAACAACTTCGGTATTTATGGGGTACCTTTAAAACATGATAAACTAAGCAGTTCATAATATATTAGACTCTATCCACAGTCATACATATCTCTCTCATGAAATAGCTAGATATGCTAACCCAAGACATAAAGCAATATAAGAAATCACGTTCTCTATTTTACTGAATGGATCATGTTTGCATAGTTCAAAAATAAAAACTGTACACAGAAGGATCTACACTGAAATTTTGCTCCCACTCCCGTCGCAATTCCTGTTCTCTTACACTCCCTATGGAAACCATTTTATTAGTTTCCTGTTTATCCTTCCAGTATATTTATACAAACACTAGTAAATACAAATATAAATTCTTATTCTTCTCCCTTAGAGAAAAGGCACTAGTACATAAACTCCTCTGTCCCACACCTTGCTTTATTTAATCAATTCATCCTAAAGCACTCTCACATCAATACAAAGAGATCTTCCTCATTCTTTTTTTATAGCTATACTATCCCACTGTGTGGATATACCATAATTTATTCAACCAGTGCCGTATCAGATTGCTTCCAAAGCATCTTCTTAAATGATACATCTTTCAAATATCTCCTGTTACTGTAACAAAATTACCACTATCACAGGATTTGCCTTCTTAGACCTATAATAATACAACATATTAGTGACCTAGTGTTTATACTTTGTAAGAACCATCAGAAATTTCCACCCTACATGACCGCATTCTCTCCTCATCAAAGTTTAATGTATTATAGGATTCCTTAGACCCTTTAGTATAGTTATACATCATGAATCTCCAGAAAGTATAGCATGCGACCTTCCTCAAACTTATTTGGCTACAAAATGGTTCTTTGGCAAAACATCCTAGAGATGTAGCATTCTGCAAAACAAACTTTAGCAAATACTGGATGGATGTAATAATTATTGTTATCTGAATAAAAGACTATGAACTTTTAAGAAGATATGAAACTAAGCTGAGCTTAGTTTTAGACTAGGCATAACCAAGCTGTTTCTTGGATTATAAACCCCTTTGAGATCTGAATGTAAAGCGATTTGACCCTCTACTGGAAAGAAGGCATACAAGCATAAAATTTTTCAGTTTCTGGGGAATCACATACCCCTGAGGCCCATCCACAGTCCCTATGTTCCTGTCTATTTTAGAAGCAATTTTAAAAACACAGTGCTATACTATCTATGGCACCATTAATACTCCAAATGCTAAGACAGAACCCAGAGTGCTTTTCATGCAAAACTAATGAAAAAACAGCAGAGAATTCACCAGGAGGTGTACCCTAGTGCCAAGCGAACAAAGCATTCTCAAAGGGATCATGTTTAACAATCAATGATACCAAGCAAAGTGAATTACATTAAATAACTGTGGGAATTGTAGTCTGATTTTTACACAGGTGTCTCTCATTTTAAATAAATCAATTAGACTCTTACAGGATTAAGGAAGTTGGTCTTTAATTCATTTTATACAATATGAAGTCTTAACATTTAGGATTTTTAGAACGCAATACATTTCACGTTAGACGGCAGTATCTACTAGAAATACAATTCTGCTGCATGTTTGAATGTGACAATGTGAATGCCCAAGAGAAAGGGAAAAAAGTCTGAGTTTTAAATGTAGATGAAAGAATCCCCAATGATGATTATAGTCTAGCAGGGGAAATTATTAGGAGAGAAGAGATATTAAATTGAAAAGGTGACAGATGCAGGCTACCACTTCTGGTTTTGGGGGTGGTACCCTACAAAAGGGCATTCAGAAGCGAGGGCCAGTGGGGGCTGAAGCCCAGCTCAGGCTTCTCTCATCAAGCCTTGTGCTAAAGTTTGAATCTGCCTAGAGAGGGCGTCTGTTGTAATTCAGACAAAGGCAGCCCTGAACTCCATTCTTCCCTCCCTTCCCTGACACAATTCCCCGCACCCCCAAACCCCATCTACCAATGGCAAATATTAAAAATTGCTAAAATTTTAAAAACGAAAATTTGTTTTCTAGATGAAGATAATATCCCGGTGGCCAAAGTATAATAGAATGGAAATTTCTAATTTAAATTCTTATCAAAAAATTGTTTCTTCAGAGGACCTTTTTTTTTTTTTTTAACAGAAACATCTCCAATACTACTATGGAACTCAACGGGAAGAGAGTCTACTAAATATAAATTTGCTTTATTCGTATTTTTTGTTGAATACTTCAATTCCTAAGATAAGAGGAGTTTTGCATAAGTACTTTCAGTATTTTTCCAGAATAAAGACTACTATTTTAGCAGAAACATTCTATATGTCAAAGAACATGCACTAAACACAAATGCACCAAGTGCTAATTATATGTTATGGCAAATTATGAGGGGAAAAAAGATTCTAAGTATCATCCTTGCCCTTCTCATGCTCCTTTGAGAAACCATTCCACACTCCCTCCTATAACAGAGTACAGTTGGCATTCCCTATCAGCGGATTCAACCAGCTGGACGGAAAGGCCTTTGATGGTTGCATCTGTACTCAACATGTACAGACTTTTTTTCTTGTCATAATTCCCTAAACAATCCAGTATAACAGCCATTTACAAAGCATTTACATTGTATTAGGTATCATAAGTAATCTAGAGACGACTTAAAGCACCTATATGGGAGGATGTATGTAGGTTATATGCAAATACTACCCCTTTGTACATAGAGACTAGAGCATCCAGATTTGGACATCTGTGGGGGTCTAGGAACCAAGCCCCAGGGATACCGAGGGACGACTGTACAGGCATCTCGCACCTGTGAACTCATTTAAGGGTATATCCACTTCCCAAGCTCCTAATCAGAGATGATACAACTCAACAACCTCTCTACATTCGGCAAGCAGACAAAAAAGAAGCAAGACAGTCCTGGAATCCAGAGAGAATGGACGATTCTATACTGCCTGACATGCGAAAAGAATGAGAACCAAATGACATTAGTCTCCTTAGCATTCTTTACCAAAAAAGGATATCAAAATATTAAAGCATCTTTTCTATTTCATTATGAAAGGCGGATTGTGTCTTACCCTTCACTTTGATACTGTCCCCAAAAAACTGCTTAAATAAACATTAAAATCCAAACCATGGCTTGGGAAAAATTATAGTATTTTTAAAAATCCTCTTTGGAGGCAATTTGAAAAATCTGCTTAAAATAGCCAAACTAGAACCTTTCTGGACTGGCATATCAGGCTCCAGATAAAAATGCAAATCTATGTCATAATCACATTCTCTTCCTAAACCAAGCACTGAAAAAAAGTCTTTGGCCACTCTCATAGCAGTCATTTAAAAATGTCCAGCCCATGGAAGCAATCACTAATTTGGAAATCCAGCACTACACCTGTCCGCTAGCCCTGTGTCCCTAGGAAGACTGTTAACAGTTGCACTGCTAAACATTATCATGACGCTATGCCAACCACAGATCCCTTCACTATTTATTATTATAATTACAAATAATTGTGAAAGTCTCCCCAAGTCATAAAATGCAATGAGTATCACTCAACAAAATACACAAGTTGTCTGCTAAACAAAAACAGAGGCAAACTTCATTGTAAGCTAGAATGTTGGAATAGGTACCTGCTTTGTACAGAAATCAAAAACTCTCTCATTCAAAAAGGGGCTTAGAGGGCTGGCCCGGTGGCACAGCGGTTAAGTTCGCACATTCCGATTCTCAGTGGCCCGGGGTTTGCCGGTTCAGATCGAGGGTGCAGACATGGCACCGCTAGGCAAAAAGCCATGCTGTGGTAGGCATCCCACATATAAAGTAGAGGAAGATGGGCATGGATGTTAGCTCAGGGCCAGTCTTCCTCAGCAAAAAGAGGAGGATTGGCAGTAGTTAGCTCAGAGCTAATCTTCCTTTAAAAAAAAACAAAAAGGGGGTTAAAGTGGTGGGGACTAATTGCACCTTTACATATTCAAACACTGATCTTTATTAGTGATACACCCTTACTGCAAAATTGAAAATATCGTATGCATAAAAAGTGATAACTAAAGAAGAATCCATAACCAATACGAGAAAGCTATAATATAAATCAAAAGCCACACTAACTAATCTATATAACATTAACCCTATGAATCACCTGTATGCTCCTTCATATAAATGGCCCATTTTGTCAGCTGCAGATCCTATCAACTTTAAGATTATATCTGTGGTAAAACACAGTTAAGAAAGAAGGGGAAGGAAAGAAGAAAAACAACCCATTACAGGATGTTGACAAGTATAACTACCAGGGTTTTAGAATATATTGGTTAGCACCCCACATACTACTAAAAATAATACAGCAGGTTCCTCCAACACCAGGTTACTTTCGATTTTAACAAGTAACAGAAACCTGGTGTAACAAAATACTCTAATTTTCATACCCTAAGCTCTCTTAGGAAAAAAACCTGTGTACTTCCCAGTCTTAATTACCAGATAAAGTAATTTTCAATCCAACTCAATTGTCCTACAGTTTCATTTGGACAGAAGACAGATTTGCTGTCTCTCCCTTTATTACAACTCCACAGATTGTGGCCCAGATGCCAACTATAAGGCAAAAAGGTAACTAAAATCCTGATAATATGCCTGGGGTGCACATTATCTCTAGGACTATCAACACTCAACCAGAGATCCCCGAAGAATTCTTACTCACCTACCAAAGAACTTTCTATTTGCCAACCACCACTAACTTCATACTGGGTTGTTAATATCTTTCACTTATTCTAATTACTTTTTTAAGTATTTCTAAGACTCATGAAAATGTTTTAACTGGCATTCACACAGGGAATCAGCAGGAATACAGATGCTATCACTGTGTTCACTACACACGCCAAAATAAACTCGGAGAGGTTAGGACTCGGTCTACCTTGTCTGCCTGTAGCCCCAGTGTGTGGTACCTAGGCGATACTTAATAAGCATCCGTAAAATGAATGAAATCATAGAACAAAATCCATGGAACAGCCTCAAAATTTCAAGGGTAACAGAATTGTGTTAAATCATGTATAGCTTAAAGGAAAGAAGAACATTTGCCCAAACTTGGGAACCTTCTAAACAGTGCTATTTGTTGTAAGAGGATTTAACTGACACCAGAAAATAAGACTAAGTCCAAATCAATTGTAAGAGAGACCTACACTGATGAGTTTTTGTAAGGAAGCAAACAAAAATTGCATTTTTAATAAGATAAACGACTTTTCTCTATCTCCATGATCAATGAAAATTACATAATTTTAGAAGAAACCTTAGAGCCTCAATTACGAAACAGATGGGCTCCAGTCTCAGAATAATATAAACTGCCACCAATTTATTCAAAAATTTGTGCATAATTACAAACCCAAGAGAACATTTTATGAATATTAATTTTATTCTACTTTTTTGGCTATGCTAAGCAGTCAGCTGTGAGTGAGAGAAAAGTTATGACATATCATAATCATCCATTTGTATGACTTTCATTAGCAGGGGAAAATGGCTGAGGAAAGATTTAACTTTGTCAACGCCAACAGTTCCTCTCTTCCCAGTTTTCAAGCCATGCTCTTCTCTACTACTTAAACCTAGTTTTCCTGTTCTCCCATTCTATTTTTAAACTGTATGATAGCCTACTGTATTTGATTTCTATACTGATTTGACTACAGTAGCCAAGTCTTATCTTCCCCAAGATTTAGGAGGTACACCCTTCCAAAGTGCTCCCCTGCCAAACCATTAATAACAGTGTTTGATAATTCCTTTGTCATCTGTCTGCTTCACTTGAATGTAAATTCTACTAGAGCAGAGCTGGTTCTGCCTTGTTGGACACTGTAGAAGAGACTCTAAGTAAGTGTTATTACAATGAATGAATGAATGATTTGCGAGGCAATGGCAGTATCATATGCTTCTTCTAGCTAAGCAGGCAATATCTGAGAGCACAGCATGGTTTCCACCAGCTTTATGAAAACTTGGACCCTCTTTACTGCTCTGAATTGAAATTTTACAAATAATAAACTTAAGAACAGACAACACTGCACGTGATACACACTAGCAGAGAAGGTGCTAAAAAACACCTCCAAAGTAGATTTTATTCAAAGGCCACAGAAAGAATTACAGAAGATTCCTCAGGACAGGTTTCCAGAATTCCATTACCATCGCTGCGAATGATCTTCCCAAAAACCACTGCTAAATGACTTCATGTCTAGAGACTCAATTTTTTCCTCCATGTTTTGAGAATTTATAGGTGAACATCCTAAAACAATGAATGACTACTCTCCAGGGCCTTATAACAATCTTGAAAAAGATGCGGAGAGGGGGAGTTTAATGAAAATTATTGAACAAAAACACGTGAAAAGCTATTTTCCTGTTACTTGTGAAAGACTGGAAAATTTTCACTCCAGAGTTAAGAACTGGAAGTAGGAAAATTTATAACACCTCCATGCCCCTTGAGTCACGAACTTACCAAGGGAGAAGAGAATCACAACTGTAGGGACACATGTGTTCTGCGTGAACGCAAGAAGTCACTTTTCTTGAGCATGAGCCGCCCGTCCAGCATCCCACATGGGAACACTGGCCTTCTGAAAGCCAACCCACAGTCCCCTCTAACCCTGAAGCCAAAGCCAGGCTCACCGGGAAAGGCGAAAAAAGGAGCAGCACGGAGGACCCGGACACCTTCCTCCTTCTACTTGGCCTGCGGCAGGCTACTCCTCCGGTTCTCGCCAAAAGAGGAGGAGGCGGACCAGGCAGAGTCAGCAGCGAAAAGAAGCCTTGGCCGCAAAGGAAAGCGGCTTGTCCACGCGGCCGGAGAACTCACCGAACAAAGCACAGCGCGGAGCGGGTGGGGAGACGGGAAAGAAGGGGGCAGATTCAGCCCAGCTCTTCACCACTGCCCGGGGCTAGAGACAGGTGGAGCCGCGCTCCTCCTTAGGGGGAGAAGAAAGATGGGTTTTCGAGGGGCTAATCTGAACTCCAGCGCCCAGGCAACCGGAACCGAGACCCCGGCTGGGGAGAACGCCTGGGAATAAGGGAAGCAAGCACTGCGGAAAGAAAGAAAGGAAAAGATGGTCGGAGTCACGGGGAGCGGCCCCCTCCGGGGGGCCCAGGGTCCGGTCCGAGCCGTGCCGAGGATGTCGGCGCCGAGGGATGCCCGCGGCGCGCTGCCGGCTGCCCCAACTGGGGCCTCCTCGGCGCCGCCGCCGCCCGCCCCCTCGCACCCGCGCCCGGGGCGGCCACACAAAGGGGACGGCGAGGCGCGCCGGGCGCTGGAGGGGCCCCGGGCCCGGGACGAGGTGGCCGGACCGCTACGCCCGCCGCGCCCCCGCCTTTGTCTGCCTGGCTCTGCGCCCCCCGCCGAGGAGCCCCACCGACCGCGGCGCCCTCACCCTTCTCGTTACCCGGGTGAGTAGCGGTCTCATCTGCTCGCCGGCCCCATCCGCCTCCATGGCCCGCTGGCCACCCCGCGGCGGCCGCTACGGTGCTGCCCCGCGCGGTCCGCCCGCCGCCGCCGCCGCCGCCGCCGCCGAGACCCGGGCGCGCGAGGGGAAACGAGCGTGCGTCCGTGCGCGAGGCGCGGGCGCGCGTGGGGGAGCCGGGCACACGGGGCGCGGGGCGCGCGTGTGCGCGCGGCGGCCGCGGGGCTGGCTCTCGCAGGGCAGCGAGGCCGCGGTGTGGAACATGGAGGCGAGAACTGAGAGAGCGGGAGAACGGGGCGGGGGAGGAGGAGGGAGCCGCGTAGGAGCTCGGGGCGGGGCCGCAGGCCATGACGCGCGCGGCGCCCGGCCCCCGCCCCGACACGCCCCTCGTCACGCCTCCTCGCACCACGCCCCCTGCCAGTTTGGCACCGCCAGTCTCCTCAGCGCCCCCGCAGGCCCCGCCGCGGGGCCAGCCGGAGGTGGGGCGGGAGGGAGGCGGGACGGGCATTTGTCCCAGCCAATCGGCGGCTCCCGGAGTCCCTCGCGCACTCCCCCCCAGCCGCCTCTTCAGGAGGCCCCGCCCCTCTTTGTAAAATCGTAAGTGACTGAGACTAAGTGTGTAACTCATTTTTTAGGTCGGAGTTTCCCCTGAAGTTCGGAAGTGGGTTGGAGGTCACCACTGCCCCTAGCGCTTAACCAGGTTCTTTAAAGGCAGGAGGGAAAGAGGACGCCACCTTTTTAAAGGACGCTTAAGGGAACCCCAAAGGAACTAACGGGTCTTCACGACTCCTACAAGTTTTCTTCTCTCAGTTCAGTAAGCATGAACCCCAAGTCGGGGCTGTGAAAGACGGAGTACCCCTGACCAGGTATCCTCGTGTGCTTGCCCCCTTGATGGGACACAAGGGCAGCTCCCTCCCTCTTGAGTTCACCCTCTACGCCGCCTGTCAGATATCCCCAGCTCCAACTGGAGGTGATGATAGTACACAGGGTCATTGAAGGATTAAATGACTTTCTATCCATAAACGTGCCTGCACACATAGCGTGCTTATTATAGGCATTATTGTTAACAGTGTTGTTTTGCATGTTTAATAAAGATAAAAAGGGTTAGTTGAGAAAAGCTAAGTTAGTGCTATGGAAGGAAACTTTGTATTACAGTCGGTCTGGAGAGTACATCCTATCCATTTCCAATAGGATATTAATAAAACCCTTTGTCAGAAATAGATAGATAAGGATGCTGGATGACTCGTTCCTGGTCTGGGTCCTAGTCCTCTTTGGTTCTAAACTTCCCAGAGAGCTACTTAGAGGCTGGCATACATTATTCATTTGTATAAGAGCAAATGTGCTTCTATTAATAATGGCTACCATTTAAAGAGGCCTAAATTAGAGACTATGACGTTTTGCAAACATGCTTCTTCTCTAATCCTCACAACACAACAAAACAAAACATGTTTTATTATCTCCCTTTTACAGACGAGGAAGCTGAGGCTCTCAGAGATGACTGGTTTTAGGTCCCAGTTCGTGGAACTGCTCTTTCTATTGCACTATTCATTCTAATGCTTCAGTAAAGAAAGTTGAACAAGGAAATAAGGAAAAAAAAGGAAAAGATGAAACAAGATGAAAGGGAAAGAATACGGAGAAAGAGGGGAATTGGAATAAAATTTTTAAAATGCTTCCTAAAGTGGTTTAAAGCATCAATCACTGTGCCCATACCATCACTCTCTAAGGCAAATATGATTTATATTGGAGAATTCCTTCTGAGCTCTCTTACATTGCAGCTCCCCTACCATAACACTATAATTATTATATACAGAACACCTTCTATCCCCTTTCTCTGCTTTGTTTTTCTATATAGCATTTATCCTCTTTTAACATTTTATATATTTTACACTTTATTGTGCTTATTGTCTGTACACACACACTTATGTGTGCTCCATGTTAGCTCCATGCAGCAGTGATTTTTTGGTCTGCTTTGTTTGTTGTTATATTCCTAGCATGCCTAGAAGAGTGCATAACCCTTGTAAGCTCTCAGTACCTGTGTTAACTGAATGCATGTGGGGGAATGGGAGGGGAGAGAGCAACATCCTTTTAAGACCTAAGAGCAGGGGCCGGCCTGGTGGCCAAGTGGTTAAGTTTGCACGCTTGTCTGCAGTGGCCCACGGCTTCGCCGGTTTGGATCCTGGGCGCAGACAAGACACCGCTGGTAAGGCCACGTTGAGGCGGCGTCCCACATGCCACAACTAGAAGGACCTGCAGCTAAGATATACAACTATGTACTGGGGGAATTGGGGGAGATAAAGCAGGAAAAAAAAAAGATTGGCAAGAGTTGTTAGCTCAGGTGCCAATCTTACAAAAAAAAAAAAAAAAAAACACCTAAGAGCATCCTGAGTAATAAATGGCTGAGGCTGTGGCCAAAGTAGTAACAGGAACAAGCTAGGAGCCAAGACATTTGGTGCCAGAGTTGAAGGAGCTAAGTCGTCAACTTCAAGAAGGGCTTAAAAGTATATGCTCGGGAGACCGTGCTAAAAAATGAATCTCTCTCCATTCATCTTGCAAAAAGAAAGAAATAGGCCTTTGGTTTAGTTAGTCCAAAATTTTTTTTGTTTTTTGACAGATTTTATTTTTTTTCCTTTTTCTCCCCAAAGCCCCCCAGTACATAGTTGTATATTCCTAGTTGTGGGTCCTTCTAGTTGTGGCATGTGGGACGCCGCCTCAGCATGGCTTGTTGAGTGGTACCGTGTCCGTGCCCAGGATTCGAACCATCGAAACACTGGGCCCCCCACAATTACTTTTTGAGTGACTTCCGTGTTGCCAGGCACTTTTTCCACTCCTCACTTTATCCCAACTGCTAGAAAAATAATGTTGTAAAGATCTGAATTATAGAATTTATTGCTCTCAATTGCCCACTTAATTCAGGCTCAGCTAGGGTTCATCCTGAGGTGATAGTTGTAGTGAGTAAAGAAGATAATGTGTTAAAATTGGTTTCATGCAAATGGAGATGGCTATAAAATGTTCCAAGATGCTGAAAGGCAAATTGTTCTCTTAAGTATTTTAAATATTCATCCAAAATGTAGCACTGGGAACCATTTGCTGAACAAAGGTGAATGTGAACCTAAATTCATCACTTACAATGAACTGGTAGCACCTAAAATTGATGACATTTAGCTGTATCCCAAATTCAGGACACTTCCCAGGTTTCTGGAACAGTAGGTAATACTAGTAGGGACTTGAATACAAACTCTTGGCAAGATCTTCATCCTGAGAAGCGAATAATCTTCTCTCAACAGTTCTCTATGAGCCAGGGCATATTTTGTAAAGACAAATAGCAGCTTCTTTGTCATTTTGAAAAGCCTGGAACCATCCTTAACCTTTTGCAAAGGATCCTTTAACAATTATGTATCTCTTCATTGCCTCTTCTTGGTCATAGTTGAAATTTAAATGCTCCCAATCATCTGACTTTATAAGGAAAACTAAAATCCTTGGAATGGTGTTTATAAGAGCACCAGGGCAGCCTCAATAGGGGAAAGACAAAAGGAAAATGATTGAAAAGATTGTTGCTCTTTATTTCTGTAGGCTAGGCCTACAGATAAATTTCTTTAAAAAAAAGAAAGAAAGAAAAAACAGACTTGGTCCCTGATCTCATGGAATTCAGAATGGAAGACACTGATATATAAACAAATGCCAGCAATGCAATGTGTATAGCTCTAATACAGTCGTGGGAACTCGATGAAGGAGAATAGAATGACTTTCACTAGGGATGGAAGGGAATGGGGGCTGCCAGCTGTGGGAAAAGGACATCTATGCAGGTGTTTGACAAAGCTACAGAGACATACAGTAGATTTAAACTGAGTCATGACTGATAGTGGTATAACTGGGGAGGAGGAAGAGAAGGGCATTACAGGCAGAGATAACAGCAAGATCAACAGCATAGATCTGAAGAAGCAGGGCTAACCACTGGGGAAGCATTCCCAGGCTCTGGAGGCAAACTGCCTGGGGCTCATTCCCTTTGTGCTAGTTTTTGAGTCTTTAGGCTAGTGACCTCACCTTGCCAGCCTCCTTTTTAAAACTGTAAATTGGGATAATAGTGGTACTCTCCTCATGGGTTTGCAATGAAGATTAAAAGAGAGCATCGAGCACAGCACCTAAATATAAGAAATACTCATTACATGTATATTATTATTATCTGTTTGGGAAACCAGGAAGTGGGAAAAAGGTGGGCTCAAACTCATACAAGAGGTAGGGCCTTATATACCAGGCTCCTGAGAAGCTTACAATGAACACTAAGGAAATTGGACTTTTTTCTATGTGCAATTGCAGACTCACCATCAGAGGGTATTAAGGAGGGAAGTGATATGACTATGTTATAAAGACAACCATGTGAAAGAATGAAAAGGAGAAATGCCAAGAGCAAGATCGGTTCGAACTGCACTCCTTAATACAGTGACTACTTTGTACTGGAAATATGGCTAATCTTAATTGAGATGTGCTGCAAGTTTAATGGATTTGAAACACATGCAAAAAAAAAAGGAATCTTGTTAATAATCATATATTGATTACATGTTGAAATCATATATTGATTACATATTGATAATATTTTGGATATATTGCTAAAACAAACATTATTAAAATTCATTTCACCTATTTCTTCACCCTTTTTAATGTGGCTACTAGAAAATTTGAAATTACATATATGGCTCACAGTATATTTCTATTGGATGGCCCTGGGTTACAAAGCATGGACTAAGGCAATGACAAAGGAAATAGAAAGTGTAAGTCATATGCAAGAGATAGTTTGGAAGCAAAATTGATGGAACATAGTGATTCCTTAGATATAGAAGCTGCAGGAGGAAAAATCAAAGATGACCCCATGTCCATGGCTCAGGGACATCCAGCTGGAGATGGATACACATGTCTGGAACTGAAAGCTGAGCTCTGAGCTAGAGGTATATAGTCCAAGCAACTTGTCTTCACTTAAGCAACAAAATCTCAGGCCAGTATCCTCCCAGACACTTTGAGAGGCTGTTATTACTGGAAGAGTCATCCAGAGAGAGGGAGAGAGGGATACAGATCACTAAGATCAAGCCAAATATGCCTTGAAGTCTATATGTACATATACAGTTCACCTACAGTGTAACACTACCACCATTCTTCTGAGTACCTCTTCCTTTTCTTTTCTTTTCTTTTTTTTAAAGATTGGCACCTGAGCTAACATCTGTTGCCAATCTTCTTCTTTTTTTTTTTCTTTTTTCTCCCCAAAGCCCCCTGGTATATAGTTGTATATTATAGTTGTGAGTGCGTGCCTCTGGTTCTGCTATGTGGGCTGTTGCCTCAGCATGGCCTGATGAGCAGTGCCATGTCTGACAGAACCCTGTGCTGCCAAAGGGGAGTGTGAGAACTTAACGGCTCGGCCACAGGCTGGCCCTGGATACCTCTTCCTTGATAGGGATACTTACCCTTTAAGACTTAAAAAGCAATTTAAGGGAGAAAATATTTGCAGATGAGACATCTGATAAAGGACTGTTATCCAAAATAAAGAATTCTTGAAACTCAACAATAAGAAAACAAACACCCAATTAAAAAATGAACCAAAGACCTGAACAGATACCACACCAAAGATGATATACAAATGGCAGTTAAGCATATGAAAAGATGCTTCACATCATATGTCATCAGGGAAATGCACATTAAAACAACAATGAGATACCACTATACACCTATTAGAGTG
This sequence comes from Equus przewalskii, assembly GCF_037783145.1. NCBI lineage: Eukaryota > Metazoa > Chordata > Mammalia > Perissodactyla > Equidae > Equus > Equus przewalskii. The sequence goes on along the minus strand of NC_091845.1, from coordinate 57,629,251 downwards.
GCCAAAATCTGGAACACTGACAACACCAAATGCTGGTAAGCATGTGGAACCCACAGAAACTCTCCTTCATTGCTGGTGGGAATGCAAGATGATGCAGCCACTTTAGAAGACAGTTTGGTGGTTTCTTACAAAACTAAACTTACTCTTACCGTACGATCCAGCAATTGTGCTCCTTGGTATTTACCCGAAGGAGCTGAAAACTTAAGTCCACACACAAACCTGCACAAGGATGTGTATAGCAGCTTTATTTGGAACTGCCAAAACTTTGAAACAACCAAGATGTCCTTCAGTAGGTAAACGGATAAAAAAACTGTGGTACATCCAGACAATGGAATATTATTCAACACTAAAAAGAAATGAGTTATCAAACCATGAAAAGACAAAGAAAAACCTTAAATGCATATTACTAAGTGAAAAAAGCCAATCTGAAAAGGCAGCATACCGTATGATTACAATTATATTACATTCCAGAAAAAAAAATCCTGACCGCCCCGCACCCCTGGCAACCTCTGATCTTTTACTATCTTAATAGTTTTGCTTTTTCCAGAATGTAATATAATTGTAATCATATGATATGTAGCCTTTTCAGATTGGCTGATATTTGATTTATCCTTACCCACACATCTTTAGAGATAACCTATTTGAAAGAATCCTGAATTGGTATTTCAAAAATTTCCTTTTTATCATATTTCCCAGTGTACTATCTGATCCACAAGGTTCTCACTTAAGTGAAATAGAAAATTTTTTATATCCCAATAATACAAAATAGCACGTTAACTTGAAATACCAAGATAATTTAAGCCAAGCATTTTCTTTGGTTTCAGTTTCATAGATAATTATATCAGTCCTTCCCCATTACTTTATATGTATAGATACAAGCTCATTAAATTTGATAATTAATGGAGGTATTTTAAAGAAAGAAATATAGTCCCACTCCTGAGTATTTACCCAAGAGAAATAAAACTTAGGTTCACAGAAAAAACCTATACACAAGTGTTCATAGTAACTTTATTCATAATGGCCCAAGTGAAAACAATGCTAATGTCGTTTATGAATAAATTATGAATAATGAGTGTTATAGATAAATGAGAGTGATGGATAAACAAATTATGGTACATCCATACAATGTAATACCAATCTGAAAAAAAAAGAAAAAACTACCGACACAAACAACAGTGTAGATGAATCCAAAATGAATTTTGCTAAAGTGAAAGAAGCCAGCCTCAAAAGGCTACATTCCGTCTGATTCCTTTTATATGACATTCTTGAGAAAAGCAAAAGAGATAGAAAACAAATTAGTGGTTGCCAGGATTTGGGGCTCGGGGTTGGGTATCGAATACAAAGAGGCATAAGGGAACTTTTTGGGGTGATAGAACTGCTCTATTTCTTGATCATGGTGGTAGTTACACAACTGTATGTATGCATTTGTCAAAACTCAGTATTGTACACTAAAAAGGATGAATTTTATGTAATATGTATGTAAATAATACCTCAATAAACCTGACATAAAGCAAAAAGAAACATATATGCAATATATTATGTGTATATACACACACATTTTAAAATCTGGGATTAGTGGATTGTTTTTCCATCAACTTGACTTTATGTATTTACTATCATACAGTAATTCTATGTTGTTGTGCTTTAAAAGAGTATATCACAGCATCCTTAATAAAATAATAATTTTAGACCTTCAATGGATCCTTTTCAATTATTTTGGTTTCTTGCCCATACATGCACATACACATTCAGAAGGAACTACACTTATTGAAACTGAAGACTGTGAGCACTATCATGGTCAAACAACACAGCAAATTAGGAAGGGCCTGGAACTGCATTCTGGACTGGCTAACACTCAGTTCACCATTTCTTTAACAATGCTGACTTTTTCTGAGTCAATTTCAAGTCATTGGTCACCATCTAGTTTGCTCAGGCATTGACTAGAATTGCTGTAATCTACCGAGTAACAGGTGGCAAGTGAATACAGTAGTTCTCCTTATGCATGCTTTTCCCAGGTTTCAGTTACCCACGATTAACCACAGGCAACCACAGTCCAAAGATATTAAATGGAAAATTCCAGAAATAAACAATTCATAAATTTTAAATTGCGGGCCATTCTGAGTAGCGTGCTGAACCAACCAGCTCCATCTTACTCAGGACCTGATTCATCCCTTTGTCCAACATATCCACACTGTTTACAGTACCCACACGTTAGTCACTCAGTAACCTGTTCACTTATCAAATTGACTGTGGCACTATCGCAGTGCTTGTGTTCCAGCAACACTTGTTTTACTTAATAATGGCCCCAAAGCACAGGAGTAGTGATGCTGGCAGTTCTGATATGCCAAAGAGAAGCAGTAAAGTGCTTCCTTAAAGTGAAAAGGTGAAAGTTCTCCACTTAATAAAGAAAGAAAAAAAATCGTATTCTGAGGTTGCTAAGATCTACAGTAACTTTTATTACAGTATGTTGTTATAATTGTTCTGTTATTATTCATTGCTATTAATTTCTTACTCTGCCTAATTTATAAATTAAACTTTATTATATGTGTGTATGTATAGGAAAAAACAGTATATGTAGACTGTCTGAGATTTCAAGTGTGCCCTGGGGGTCTTGGAAAGCATCCCCGATGGGTAAAAGGAGACTACTGTACAGAATAGTGTACATTGGGGCTCAGAGATATACCAGCAAACTTCTTTTAAAGATTGTCACGCATTTTGATTTAGGCAATGTTCTTTAAAGTTGGAGTCCATTTTGGTCGCACCTAGGTACACACCTGGGTGTGGTTTACGTTTTGAGTGCTTTCCAAAAACTGTTCCTCTTAGTACTTAGGCTAGGGCAGCATTAGAAAGATCCCTGTTGCTCTCTTATTTTTCTTCTCAGAACCTCTCTTTATATATAGTTAACTTTCAATAAACATTTACCTCTTTTATGAAAGTGATCCCTGCAACTGGGTCATGACTGGACAGCAATGAGTTTTGTAGAAGAACACATCTGAACTAAAGGGAAATCTAAAATCTCAAGGCGCCATTCTGAGAAACATAGACTAAGACATAGACTTTTAGGGAGCTAGAGATGAAAGAAAACATTGCTTGTTGTGAAATCAAAATTCTCATAAGAAAGTGTTACCATGCATTAATGTTACAATAAGTGTTTGAATTGGTTTAGATGATCTTGGAATATTCATAATCATTCCATTTTAAGATAATCTAAAACTGACAAGAAAAAGGCGACTTGGGTTCTGCATGACGTTGGACATGTTACTTATTGACTCTGGACTTCTGTATCCTCATCTGTAAAATGGGGATAATCAAGGCCATAATCCCTTATCCTCAATTGCAAACTCCATGTATCTCTGAAAAACTAATGGCTTTTCATAACTCATTTGGCTACAAAAACTTGAACTGACATGAGGCTCTTGATAGTCTTTATCTCCTTATTGTGAATATCCATATGTCTCATTGCTGAAATGTTAATGTGTCTGATAACAAGATGTTGTCCCAGACTCTGTTGGGGGTGTAACATACATACATGCGTAGCATAACATACATAACTGGCATTATAACACCTGTCTACATTCTGAAAAATGATGAAATCTAAAATATCTGCCCCTAAAGAGTTCAAATAAAGGGTCACAGACCTGTGATATTTGTTCTGTTTATTTCAAAGATGTTGCAAAGACCAAATAAAGCAAAACAGAAGAGAATACTTGGCAAAATAAAGGGTGATGTACCTACTTTAACCATAGGGAGCCCTGAGGATCCTACTTTCCAGAACTCCCTTGGTGCGGAGGCTCCCTCCTCCTGCTAGAAGCACCTTCCAGCTTCCACCTGTCTTACATCTTCTTTTCCTGTCCCACGCCCATGCTGTCCCTCTCCTTAAAGATCCCTCTTAAAGACACCTCCCTATGATTAGGGGTTCCTTCCAAGCCAGGGTCAGCCTGGGTGTCTCTTGTTGCTCTGTAGCTTTGCTAAACTCATGCTGGTTATGAATTGCCAGCACAGAGTGGAGAGGAACCAGGTCAAGTAGGAACTTAAGCCCCTGGGGTGCTTCCGAATGCTCTCTAGGCATCCTGGAGACTTCTGTAACCTTCACTGCTTAAAGCCAAGTGTATGGTACAACCTGTGCCTGTATGTAAAACAGTGCACCCTTCTCTCTCTCTCTCACATACACACACACACACACACACACACACACAGCACAACATAGGCCCTGGTCTATTCAAATAAATTATAGCTCCTTTCTCATACCAGCTGATTCATTGGGTGGGAATTCCAAGTTCAGCACATGTCAGTGGGCATGTTGAACCACATGACAACTCCACTTACATATAATAAGTGTGTCCTTATGACTTGGGGTTAACTAAGAGTGAGAAGTGGTAAGCTTTCTTTTTACATATTTTTCGTAGCTATGGTCCATTGAGACATTCTGCACAATTGGAAGTTGAGAATGGGAAGGGAAAGATGAAAAATATATTTTACAGAGTATGAAGCTACAAGCACCAGCATTTCATCTTTTCTTAAAGACAATTAACCAGAAAAAGCACTAAGGATTTGGAAATGTATACATTTGAGGACTGAGAATATATCCCCTGCAAATGGGAATACTAGTATTATTATTCACCAGTGACTCACTAGCTGTATCTCCCCTTTAAATGCCAGTTAACAATAGAGCTAATAATGTGAGTAGAGAAACAGACCACGGTTCCAGTCGTAAGCTGCCCTTTGTATATGAAGATGGCATGACTATTTGCTATCAGTAGCACATGATCTTCAAGACTTTGGTGTAATAGCAGGAATAAGTTGATATGGTTCTTTTAATGTCCTACTTATGCTATTCATTTGTGAAAATATATTGTCATAGCTAGAAATACAAGTCTGAGATCACAGAGCACGAGCAGGCTACTTGGTATATTCATAAATCACATCCATTTCCTAGTGTTTATTGGTCCCAGTGGACCCATCTAGTCAAGGATAATTTCTAGTCTCTCCCTCTAAAGACACTCTCTTGCCTAAATTGGTACAATCTTCCTGAAAAGCAATTTGGCAACATATATTAATAATCACAAAAAAGATATCCCTCAACCCAAGTAATTTTGTGACTAGGACCACCTTGTAAGATGAGTCATAAAGATGACCATAAATTTTATATACAAAGGGGTGTATGCCAATATTATATATAAAAGTGAAAAAATCTAAAATCGAAGCAATGAAAAATTATTAAATAAGTATTTCCATGTCCATATGTTGGAATATAACGTACTCATCAAAAAGACATTCTAAATTTTAATGGAGAAATGCTCATGGCGTCAAGTTTTGTTAAAAGGTCTGGATACAGGGGCTGCCCTCATGGCCAAGTGGTTAAGTTCGTGTGCTCCTGCAGGTGGCCCAGTGTTTCATTGGTTCGAATCCTGGGCGCGGACATGGCACTGCTCATCAAACCATGCTGAGGCAGTGTCCCACATGCCACAACTAGAAGGACCCACAACAAAGAGTGTACAACTATGTACCGGGGGGTTTTGGGGAGAAAAAGGAAAAAAAAAAATAAAGTCTTAAAACAATCTGGATACAAACTTGATATAAGTATAATCCCAGTTATTACTATCTATGAATGATCAATTGAAAGTAATGTATTAAAAATTAATAAAATTATTAAAAAGAAATAGACTAAAATGCTAACAGTTATTATTTCTGAGTAGTAGGAGTACAGGTGATTTTTAAACTTTATTCTTTATAGGTTTCTACAAATTTCTACAATGAATAAATTACTTTTATATTGAGAAGAAAGCTGTAAACTATTTTTAAGGCAAAATAGTATAAAATACAAATGGAAAATTTTACAATGTTTTACAATAGAAATATATCAGTTAAATACTTCTTTAAAAAAGCCAAACATAGGGGGTCGGCCCAGTGACCAAGTGGTTAAGTTCGCAAGCTCCGCTGCCGTGGCCCAGGATTTCACCGGTTCGGATCCTGGGTGCTGACATGGCACCGCTCATCAAGTCATTCTGAGGCGGTGTCCTAGATGCCACAACTAGAAGGGCCCACAACTAAAAAATATACAACTATGTACTAGGGGGCTTTGAGGAGAAAAGGGAAAAATAAAATCTTAAAAAAAAAAAGCCAAACATATTAATGGAAACTAAAACTAAACAGTGTAATTACAGTATAAGGATATTCGTAACCTGTTAAGAGGAACCACTTCTCTCATTGAGGCCAAGACAAAAACTGAATGGGTTAAACTAAAGCCTCCCATGAGGTCTGTGGAGTATGCTACGAGGATCCAAAAGGAGAATGTTAAGTTGTTAAACATTTTCAGTGGCATATTTTCTAGATAAGAAAAAAAAATATTTTAACAAAGAGAAAGAAAAACTGCAGGAGTTTCAGAGAGTCTCATGTCTAGGAAACTAAACCCAGTTGGTAGAGTAGCCCATTGCCTAGCAACCTAATGAGGGGTTTCGTAAAGGTGGCATTTAAGTCATAGGTCATCAGCATCAGCAAACACCAATTTGAATTGGAAGTTTTCTGCCAATTATTATAACAAATCTTGAAAGTCTTGCCAAATAATCCTACTTTAGAATGAAAGCTTCTAGGATTACTGCCTGGTTGGAAGCTAGTTTTTGTCTTTGTTTGTTAGACCAGGGTTGCCCAAATTTGCTTGTTCATGAGTTCATCTGAAGTACTTCTGAAATATGTGGACTAGAGATTATGATTTAGTGGGTCTGGGATGGAGCCAAGGAATCCGTAATTTGAACAAGGGCCCTAGATGATTCTTGTGACCAGCAAGTTTGAGAAACATTATGATAAAGTTTCATTTCCTTTCTAGTTCTTCTTGCTAGTGCTAATTACATACTGTCCTTACATGTTTGATGACTCGCTTAATGTCTGCCTCTACCACCAAACAATAAGTTCCGTGAGAACATAGATGGTGTGTATTCATTCCTGTCCCTCCAAGGACCAGTATGGTACCTGGCACATATGATTAGGAGCTGAGTAGATGTTTCCTGAGTCAGTCAGTCAATGAATCAAAATATCTTTTGTTGTATCTAATAAGAGCCCAACTTAAGTCTGAGTCATCCTCAGGATTGTAGGCAAATCCCTGCCTCTGGAAAGCACAATGTGAATGTAGAACATGTTATACTCTGGCAGGGACTGTTTGTCACCTTAAGGAGCGTGCCCATGCGAAACTGGTAGAGTATTATTAAAGCGGACATGCTGACTTCCAGGCACATTAAGACAGCAAGTTCACAGAGAAAACAAATATCCTGTCCATATCTACCTGTCTGTCTAAATAATACCTGTTACTCAGGCAAGCATATTGCATGCTGATCTGAGATGGAAAAAGAATATACGACCTAACTTCCTGGTTCCTTTGAGGCCACTCAGTGGGAAATGATTGCCGAACGGGTCAGGAACCAGTATAACTGAATAGACTTCCTCTTTCTCCTAATATTTAGGTTCACCAAGAACTATAAGGGCAAAGAATGTTATAGAAATCTAGGGCCTGAAAGTCCCCAAAAAAGCTTTTCTCTAGTTTTTCAAAGATTAAATTAGAGATGGCTACTGAATGTTAACTGGTTGAAATAATGGCATTTGTATAGGTACATAGAGTATGGAGATGTAGTAAGCCTAAGCACTGAACAGGTGTTTATGAAATGTTCACTGAATCAACTTGTCAGAACAAAACTAATTCTGGAGAGTGAAATACATGGAGTTCTCTAGTTGTACCCTATCTTCTTTACTACTTCTGCCAGCCGCAGCCGCACAGTCCAGGAAGATGCCAACTCTACCCTCACTTTGAGCCGTTATGTCTATAGAAGCCTGTTAGTACTGGGACCTGGGCTTCAGACGCCTGAGGTTGCTGTTGCTCCCCACTCTTGACTCCTGACTAAGCCTTCACCAGCCATTCACACTCAAACCCAAATCAAAAAGGCCTAGGTGAGGTCTGCCCTTGAACTGCCCATGGGCGAAATCTGACCAACCGCCTGTTTTCGTAAATAAAGTTTTATTGGAACACAGCCATGCCCATTCACTTGTGTATGGTCCAAGCCTGATTTGGGCATTATGACAACAAACTTGTGTAGTTATGACAGAGATCATGTTACCCACAAAGCCTTAAATATCTACTATCTGGCCCATTAAAGAAAAAGTTTGCCTACCCTTGGCCTAGATGCATAGGGCCAAATAATAATAATTATTGTAATAAAGTTCTTATGCAGCATTTACCATATGCTAGGCAGTATTCTAAGGTCTTTTCATGTGTTAATTCATTTAGTCCTCATTATAATCCTGTGATGAAACTAAGGCACAAAGAGGTTAAGATAACACAGCTAATAAGGGCCGGTCTAGACAAAGAGGTGTTGCAAAATAAATAGGTTATCACAAGGGTTCCAAAAATGGTGAACAAAATCATAATTTGGAAGTTCTGATATAGCAGCAAATAAATCATGGTAGAGAGTATAAAAACAATGTGATCATAAGCAGGTTATTATTAATATTCTAATCAGCTACAGATTCCTTTTGTGTATGGAGTTAGATTAAAAAAGCAATGTTTAATAAAATAGAAATTACCAAAAAGAATTTGTTTACTCCAGAACTTCTACATATAAATTGCAATTTCTGCTTCAAGGCAGTCATCTTGGGAAACTCTTCATTTGTTAAAAAGTAATTCAAAATGCCTTTGAAATTTATATTTAGAAATTATCTTTAGAGCCAGTTCACTCACATGAGTAACCCAATTTTTTTTGGTGTTTTTTTGAGAAAGATTAGCCCTGAGCTAACATCTGCCACCAATCCTCCTCTTTTTTTGCCGAGAAAGATTGGCCCTGAGCTAACATCCGTGCCCATCTTCCTCTACTTTATATGTGGGACGCCTGCCATAGCATGGCTTGACAAGCCGTGCATAGGTCTGCAACCCAGATCTGAACCCACGAACCCTAGGCCGCCAAAGTAGAACGTGCGAACTTAACCGCTGTGCTACCAAGGGCGGCCCCCAATGTTTTTAATTTATAGTTCCATAGTTATAAAGTTTATTTTAGACCCAAGCGGTATTATTGCTATTATTTAGCTTTATGGTCCATTTTATTCACCAGATGTGGCCCCCAGAGACTTTTGGCTTCTTTCAAAAAGTAAATCCACCCCAAAGCAATTCTAAGGATAAAGATTTTCCACAGCCTTCTCTGAATAGTTCACTGCTGTACACCAGAACCTGGCACGTAGTAAGTACTTAAAAAATATTTATTACACTAATGAGTGACTTTCTCAAATAGAGTTTCCAAAAATGTTTTAGGAAATGACAGGTGCTTTCCTAGGTTTTATGCTACAAAGAAACATGCATTTGGCTCATCAAATTTCTTTGATTCACCTATTCAACAAACCCTCATTGAGAGCCAGGGCTAGCTATATAATTTGCTCAGCCCAATGCAAAATGAAAATGCAGGGCCCTTGTTCAAAAAGCAGAACAAAAGTGTTTTCCTTTCTTCTGCGATCTCTTCCTCAACCTGGCTTTGTGTTTGTTATTCGCTACTCAGTGTTCTGCTCCCTTGGGCATGTGCGTACTCACAGAGAGAGTACAGATGCTCACAGGCACTTTGGGACGTTGTTCACGACTCCACAGATGGGCACAAGAACCCCACCGACTCCTCCCTGCTCTTGTGCCCGCGCAAGGGTGGTGGAGAGGAGTGTGGGAGGAAGGGCAGGGATGTCACTGGGTAGAGGTGGGGGAGAATCCCAGGGACCTGGGGCCAAATGGGAGCCTAGCCTCCAAGCCCCTCGTGCATGCTCCATCGTTTCTTTGGACATTAAGTCCAAAGATAAATGGTTAAGAAGTTCAAAGCAGAAACTGCCAAGCATTAAACCCCAAATGCACAGCTCCCTCCAGAGTGCTCATGAAGCTGGCCCTATTGAGAACCTACTATGCGCTAGGCCATGAATGTCCTCTGTGAACAAGACAAAGACAGTGCCTGTCCCGTGAATCTTTCTGCCTAACAGAGTGAGCAGACAAGGAAAAAGGAAATTACCCTGCAGCGTATAATTGCGTTGATGTGGTAGATACAGAGCCTGCTAACTTCAGTCCTGGGGTCCAAGGAAGGCGTCCCAAACACAGAAATTGCCAAGTGAGACCTAATGCATGGGAGGAATAAAACCAGAGGCAGAGAGCAGGCAGAAGAAACAGCGCAGGAAGAACCGGAGGTGGAGAGCATGGGGCATTACAGGAAATAAAAGAAGTTGGCGAGAGTGGGAACACATATTTCAGGGCTGGTGAGTGGGGAGTGGCAGCTTTCTCCACTATGTCAGGGAGTTCGGTATTTTCTGAGGACAACAGGGAGCCATTTAGAGGGATTTAAGACAGAGAGTGACTTGATCAGACCTGTGTTATGTAAAATCACTCAAATTGTCCCAAATGGGAAGAAGAAAAGTTCCAAAGCCTGGGAAGTTTGGTGAGCAGTCAGAGTCCAAGGAAAGGAAGCAGAGGGCAGTTTGGGGATGTACAGGGGGCACTAGGTCCCCAGCGGGGCTCACACTGGGATGAGAAAGACCTAGAATACCAAAGATTGAGGCGTGTAGAATTCATTTCAATATTCGCCTGGTAGATGGGGACCAGAAGTATCAAAAAGAGCAGGCTGAATTCTGCGTTGAGTGTGCTTCTCTGGGAGGCCTAGACCAGATTAGCAGCAGGCTCTCGGCACTCGCTGTTCTAAAACTGTTACACAGCATCAAGGCCTGAGAGTTGTCCTGGAGCCCATGACCAGCACTCAGTCTCACATCCTTCCTTACAGAAGAATTTACTCTGCAAAGCAAACATAGTAACACTGGGGAAATGTTATCTGAGCAAGTCCATGAATGGACCAGGAGTAAAATATGAAGATACATGATTCATCTCCTTTAAAAAGCATAGTCCATGTGCCTGTGTTTAATCTTCAGGCCTGTGCACGTAGAATAGCATCATGGGCTGGTCAGTGTTGGGGAGATAGCATCCTAGCCCTTCAATTTGCCCCACAATTTTTGAGTACATCAAGTACCTACTGTATTTTAGGAACCCCTAACTTGTTTGACAGGTGCAATAAAAGTGATTGATAGTGTCAAAAGTAATTTTGCAGTCATGAATCTGGCTTGCACTGTGGCAAGAGCTAAAGGGAATACAAGAGCTGATGAGAGGAGCTTGTCAGACATGCAGAATCCAGGGCATCTGTACACACTTAAAGTTTAGGAAGCACAGCTCTGAAGATCTCCTTCCTGGCCTTAAGAAGGTTATCACTTGAGTTGGGAAAGCCATTGAAGAAACCATGGAGGGCAGAATTTTTCAAAACTGTTAAATAAAGGGATGTGAAGTATAAGGGCTATAAGATTTAATGACAGGGCTATCAACACCATTAATCATCTCACAGGATTTCAGAGCACTATTTCATTTTATGCTGGGTTATAATTAATTGCTTTCATGCCTTCTTGGTTGAATACCAATAAGTTCCATAAGGACTAGGAACATGGCCTACTCATTTTACCTCCCTCTCAGCACTCGGTACATAGTACATAAAGTATATAAATATTTGTTAAGTAAAGACATTAATTAAACACCTTCCTCTTTGGTAATAGGATCCTGGCTGGGTGTTTTTACAGATTAAATTTTTAGGGGGATTTTCTTGGTAAAAACAGAAGAGGACATTCAGGGTCAGGAGCTTTCTTGCTCTAGCGTTATTGCGTGTATTGGGAGCCACAGAATTGCTCTTCAGCTGTCTGTGGGAGGAGAGAGTAAAGCTGTCCCTAATCACACAACAGTAATCTGAGTCAAGGCTATGAAACAAGTTCTTCAGGAAGTGAGCCGATTAAATGTTATTTCCTCAGATATGAGGTTAATAAACAAAATTTAGTTAAAGAATCAAAACACTTTAGATTCTGACATTCCCTAACGTGGTAGAAATAATTGATGTCCTGTGATAAAAATAAATAAGGACCTTGGGAAATTTTTCTCGTTCTTCCTCTTCACGTTGTCTCGTCTTTCACGCCTTACGCATGATGTGACGTGAAAATGAGCAGAACTTTTTCTTTTCTTTGCCCTTTTGTTGGGTGGTAAATACCAGCTGGAGCTTTGTGAGCAGTGAGTAATACGTCTGGCACAGGACCAAGATAACCGCCACCTGAAAACTTTCCACTTTCCTATTATCCTCCAGCTCAGGAGTCTTATGGTCCAAATGGATGAATGGCAGAGGCTCCCTCTGTGGGCTCTCATTCACAGACTCCTCCTATAGCATTGAGGGACTGGTTAAGCTATTGTCAACTCTCTTTTCCCCCTGTGCCTAGCCCAGGCCAAAATGTTTAATCTCAGAATGGTTTCTTCTTCACAGCTGGGCTCTCTCTCACCTGGCCACAACTTGGCACATTCTTGGGGTCCGTGGAAACCAACTTTAACATATAACAAGAAAAAAGATATTTAGGATCATCAGTGTAGCAGAGGCCACATTGACAGGTCCCCTCAGACTTTATTTGCAAGTGTCCAATTGTCAGTATCTGCCTCTCTGTCCCTGAGGCCATTTCCTTAAGCCCAGGGAAACTGCTCTACCTGTGCTCAAAGCAGGCCTCAAGTTTAGGAGAATCAATATGCCCAGGAGTAGCCATTATCAACGACCACTGGTGATTGATAGCCCAGCTTCCTCACCCCTCAGTCGAGATAATCCTGAAGTGTATTTCTCTTATGTTTCACAGTGGGGTTAAGCTCCTGATATACCTTTGTTTAGCTGCATTCTCCATCCCTGTATCATGCCCCATGCTACCATACTAACATTAACTACAACTCCCAAATAAACTACTAGCCCTTCAAGCTTTGTCTTAGGGTCAACTTCCGGGGAAACCCAAACCAAGATGGTCAAAATTCTTATAATGGATTCCAGAGTCAAATATACATAAATTTTGAATCATCCATAGGAAGATTAAAAGTTGAGAATTCAGAGATAAGTTAAGACTCAAATTTGCTAAATCTAGGATCCTTCACTCACAGTATCAATATTCATCAAACTTGCTTCTTCGTACTCGAAAGTGTTCTTCTTACTGAATGATGTCTGCTGGTAAATAGTTTAACAGGATGCACTTCCAATCATTTTAATGTACTTTGAATGTTATGGCACAAACCTCTGAATCATGATTCACAGGTGGTTTCCGTAACTCTAATTCTGATGTACCAAGTGACCTTGGCTATTGTAATGCCTATTTTCAACTAGAATGTGTTGTGTTGTGAAATCATAGTCAGCGTACACATAAATTTTATTTATTTTTCACTTTCTTCTTTATTTTCCCTTTTCCCCAAATACTGATTTGTTATTTTTCTTCTCTTGCCTTGTTATTCACATTTCTCCCTTTGTTTATTTCTATCCTGTCATTGTTCTTTTTTTTTTTTAAAGATTTTATTTTTTCCCTTTTTCTCCCCAAAGCCCCCCGGTACATAGTTGTATATTCTTTGTTGTGGGTCCTTCTAGTTGTGGCATGTGGGACGCTGCCTCAGCGTGGTTTGATGAGCAGTGCCATGTCCGCGCCCAGGATTCGAACCAACGAAACACTGGGCCACCTGCAGCGGAGCACACGAACTTAACCACTCGGCCACGGGGCCAGCCCCTCCTGTCATTGTTCTTTTTATGACAAAATGATACAACCCCACATACTCTGCATACAGTGGATGCTGTGTGCCCAGCAGATCCCTCTTGGATCAAGGAACTCACTCCCCTAACTGAGGGATATTGACTGCTCATGGTTTACAACCCTTTTCCTCTTCAGAAATTGTCCTCAGCTGAAGGAAGCTACCTTACCCAAGGTTACACTCCTCCCTGGGAACAGCCAACATCCAAAAAGTCCCAGTCCCTTTGTCTCAATTTGAAACAACTCTGAAGGACCATCTCAGCTCCCAAGCCCTGTGGAGGATCAGCTGTGGCCTCTTTTGCAGTTGCATCCTGGTTCACCGTCTCCCTTTGCTCAGTCCTGCTTTCCTTACTCTTGGGCAAGTATTATTCCCAAGAGCACCCCCAATTAACCTTCTGCAAGAAAATCTCAGAATCTCAAAGTCTATTTCCCGGGAACCTCACCTTTGACACTTCCAAATAAAATTAGAAGATCAAAAGGGATTAGGGCCAGCCCCATGGCTGAGTGGTTGAGTTTGCATGCTCCGCTTCGGTGGCCCAGGGTTTCACTGGGTCGGATCCTGGGCGCAGACCTAGCAGCGCTCATCAAGCCATGCTGAGGTGGTGTCCTACATGCCACAACTAGAAGGACCTGCAACTAAAAATATACAACTATGTACCGGGGGCTTTAGGGAAAAGAAGGAAAAATAAAATCTGAAAAAAAGAAGAGGGATAAAACTGTGTTCACTTAAATTTACTATCATCTGTGCACTCTGCCTAGTATATATAAGATGGTGTCACAAACACTTGGAAGGTACCAGTATGCATTTGCATATTCTACTACTAAAAAGTAGGGAAAAATAAAGTGTGTAGATTTGGTTGAACCACAGAAAACAAGTGTAACAGCATCTAATCTATGGAAAGAGCTAAACAAATATTTCCTGAATCTTTGACTCAGCTTTCCTACAATAAAATATAATTTACACTTGTCTTATAATTCAGTGTTTCAAAGATGGTGTATTTTTAATCGTAATTAATTGTGTTTTTCTTTTTTTTCTTTTTGAGGAAGACTTGCCCTGAGCTAACATCTGCCAATCCTCCTCTTTTTGCTGAGGAAGACTGGCCCTGAGCTAACATCCATGCCCATCTTCCTCTATTTTATATGTGGGGCACCTACGACAGCATGACTTGCCATGCGGTGCCACGTCTGCACCCAGGATTCGAACTGGCAAACCCCAGGCCACCGAAGCATAACGTGTGCGCTCAACCGCTGCGCCACCAGGCTGGCCCCTTAATTGTGTTTTTAATAATAATGTTTACATTTTAATCTACATCCAGGTAAATAAAACCATTTAAAATACAATTTTTCTTCACCTGCAGACATTATCAGATCAATTTCATCAAGGAGGCACTCTGGATCAGTTTCTTTACCTGAACCCTCCCTAAGTTACAATCCATTATCCTATTTCATAAAATCAAAATTCCCAAGAATCATCAAGAAAAAAAGACATTATAAATAAGACAGTTCATGCTATCTAGCTGGCTGTTCATGCCATACCTACATCTACTTTTTGACAATTGAAAAGGTAGATGGAATGTAAACAATATTCATTCTGCTGAATGAGAGTTTCAAAGCTTAGCATACCTCAGAACAATCCACCATCGTCCCTAATGAGCAGCTGTTTCTTTCTCACCATCATTGTGGTGGAAAGAATTCAAATACCCTGAACACTCCTAAGGCCCTCCTGTTCATCCCTCACATCTTCTCCACACCAAGCCCCCATATCACTCTCATTTTCATCCGTGGGGAATTTATAAAAATCTTTTCTGGAAACTTGTTCTAAACTCAGCCAAATTTGATGTGTGTATTTTAGGGGGCGGGAGCAAGGTTTGAAGAAGAGACATTACTACCAATAAATCATTTAATTACAACATAAATATAGAGTGGGAGCCAATGAGAAAGTAAAAATGAGAAACAAAAGGAAGAAAAGGTAAAAGGATTATGTTTCTGAGATGGCGGTTACCCTGTGTTTGGCGGAGGCACATCTGTTGGTGCTGATTCCTTTAATCGCAGTCCTTCAATTGCTAGCTACTCAGATTCCTTATTAGTTAGGGTTGTGCTAGGCTGTAGTAAATGGACCTCAAAATATATAATACTCAACCCTAATTAGAGTTTATTTCTTGCTCACGTAAGATGTGGTTGTTTCTGGGGGCTGGGTGGCTCTCCTACATACTCAGGCCCCTTTGTATTATGTTATGTTTTATCCTGTAGCCCTCCCCTTCCCCAAGGCCTCACTTTCATCAGCACCCAATCTGTAAAGAGGGAATTGAGCAAAGAGGAGGCATACTTATTTGGTAAAACGCTTGACTCAGAAATGGCATAAATCATTTCTGTACATTTTTCATTGGTTAGAATTCAGTCTCACGGCCACAACTAACTAGAAGGGAGACTGGGCAATGTAGTCTAGCTGTGTGCCCAGGAAAAGAGGAAACATGTTTGCGGAACAGCTGGCAGACCCAGACATAGAGCCTTTGTATGGCATAAGGAAGACAGCAAATACCAAGTTTCTCAAACTATACTGGGGACATCTTAAAGGTGCCAGCTGGCTGACTGCTAGAGCCAGTCAATGGGAGTCTACCTTCTTCAGCTCTCTTTGGAGTGCTGAAAACTTAATATCTAAAAATAATTCTAGTCTTTCAATAATAGTTATACCAATACACCAAAGTAGACCCCACAGTGAAGCACTTTGTCTCTCCAAGAGACAAAGCCTCTTAGGAAGTGGCTGAAGAACTAAGGCAGGCTTTTTCCCCCTTCCCCCTTGTAGTGAAATAGTCACATTGTTTGGGAAGGTTTCTGAGGTCATTATCTGGATGCTTCATCACTCTGACACCACTCCTTTGGGCACTAGAATGTCAATCACAAAGTCCAGTGAAATTTAACCAGTTCATTTTCTTAACATTTTATCAGCAAATGGAATAAACTCTTTTCATAAAATGACAGTTAAGGAAAAAAAAAATCATTTCTCTTGACCTAGTCACACGACAAAATAGTGGATTTTTCATTTCAACATTCAAGCCAGAAATCAGAATTTTATTTGGAGAAGAAGACAACTTTGTGGTTAATGGTATTCTTTTTGTACTTACTCACTCTTCCAGATGAACGACAGAGAATAATTGGTCATTCTGAAGATGGCTTCACAAGAGGAGAATTTGCAACCCATAATGTATTTTTTTAGTTCAAAAAGGACATTCTTTTTTTTTTATTGAGGTACAACTGACATATAACATTTTATTAGTTTCAGGTGTGCAATGTAATGATTCGATATTTGTATAAACAGTGAAATGATCACCAAGTCCAGTTACCATCATCACCATACAGTTACAACACTTTTTTCCTTATGAGAACTTTTAAGATTTACCCTCAGCAACTTTCAAATGTGCAATATAGTATTATTAATTATAGTCACCATGCTGTACATTACCTCCTTGTGACTTATTTATTTTATAACTGAAAGTTTGTAACTCTTGACTCATTTTCATCCATTTCACTCACCCCGCACCCTCTCTCCTCTGGGAACCACCGATCTGTTCTCTGTAGGACATTCCAGAGGGAAAATGTGATCAGGTTTATACGAGTCAAATGAAACTGTCTGTGTAGGAGGCTTTTGCTTTGTAGCGTAAATGGTTAACTCAGGCATGTCTACACAGAGAACAGCCAAGTAATAATTAAAACTGTCAGTGAACACCACCACACAAGATTTTATCAGTGTTTACCAGTAGTGTCTGCTCATATTTACAAATCACTTTATAATGTTCACGAAAGTATCTTACCTCAATTATTTGTTTGTAACCAGTCAGATAGCATGGATGAATAATCTTTTTTTTAATTGCTGATTACATCCCCTAAAGCAAAACCAACCTTGTAATTAATTTAGAGTTGTTTTTCCTTAAGAAATATTAAGCATCAAAATCATTTCCTTTTTCACCTAAGCAAAGAAAACAAAAAAGTACAAAGTTCCTACAAAAATACTTTAAAATATACTTTATTTCTACATTGTGGACAGTTAAGAGAGAGGGTAGCAAATAGGAAGAGAAGAAGCAAGAGGTGGGAGCAAAGGGTGGAAAATAGAGACAGAGATGGTGTGATGAGTGATGAGTAGATAAAAAGAGGAAGGAAAACATCAAGGACAAAGGAGGAGCATGAGAGAAAAAAAACACCAGGGGAGAGAATGAGAAAGAAAAGTGGAGGGGGAAAAAGAGAGTAGAGAATATTTTCTTGAGAGAAATGGGGGACATCTGGACAAAGTGAAGAACAGAACCTACCTACTAGGGAAGGGAATTGGGGAAAAGGTTTTCTCCCATGTTGTAGCCATTATGATCAGAGCAACCTGAAGGTGAAATGAGGTCAAGTCCAAGGTAGGTCCAGCTGTGGGTGGAGGTTTCCTACACTTGCTGTAGACTCTCTGAAGAGTCACGTCTCTTCAGTCAGAGACCTTCTCACTTAAGTGATTCTTCACAATCTCTTCATGAATTTCATAGCTTCTCAGATTCTTTTTTTAAGTTGACATATAATCTACCTACCATCAAATTCACTCTTTAAAAATATACAGTTCAGTGCTTTAGGTAAATTCACAAGCTTATACAATCATCACCATTACTTAATTCAAGAATATTTTTCTCACTTCTAAAAGAAACTGCATGCACATTAGCAGTAACTCCTCATTCCCTCCTCCTACCAGCCTCTAAAAACAAAAAAGTCTCTTTTATGTCTTTATTGATTTGTATATTCTGGAAATTTCATATAAATGGAATCATACAATATGTGGCCTTTCTTGTGTGCCTTCTTTCACTTAGCATGTTTTAAAGGTTTATCCATGTTCTAGCATGTATATACTCCATTCCTTTTTATAGTTGAATAATATTCCATTGTACGGATATATCAGTTTCTTTACCCATTCATCAGTTGATGGACATTTGAATTTTTCCATTTCTTAGCTATTATGCTTTGAACATTCCTGTACAAGTTTTTGTGTGAATATCTGTTTTCAATTTTCTTTCGTACATGCCTAGGAGTGGAATTGCTGGATAATATGGTAACTCTGTACTTAAACTTTCGAGGAATTACCAGACTGTTTTCCAAAGTGGCTGCACCATTTTATTCACACCAGCAATCTATGAGTGTTCCAAATTCTCCACAACCTCACCAACACTTGTTATTGTCCAACTTTTTGATTGTAGTCATCCTAGTGGATGTGAAATGGTTTTCATTGTGGTTTTGATTTGCATTTCTCTAATGACTAGTGATGTTGAGCATCTTTTCATGAGCTTATTGGTCATTTGTGTACCATCTGTGGAAAAATATCTAATCAAAACCTTTGACCATTTTTTAGTTGGGTTATATGCCTTTTTATTACTGAGTTATAAATGTTCTTCATATATTCTGGATGCCAGACCCTTATCAGATGTATGATTTGCAGATAGTTCCTCCCATTCTGTGGGTTCTGTTTTCACTTTCTTGATGCATAAAAGTTTTTAATTTTTATAAAGTCCAATTTAGCTATGTTTTCTTTGGTGGATTACATGTTAGGTGTCATTTCTAAGAGATCATTGCCTAATCCAAGGTCATGAAGATTTACACCTATTCTTCCTCTAAGAGTTTTATAGCTTTTGCTCTTGTATTTAGATCTTTGATCCATTTTGACTTAATTTTTGTCTATGGTATGAGGTAGGTGACCAACTTCATTCTTTTGTAGTGGAAACCAGTTGATGTAGCACCAATTATTGAACTGGAATATTCATTCCCCATTGAATTTTCTTGGCACTCTAGAGATTTGTTCATTTCATCCAGGTTATCTTATTTGTTGGCATACGATTTTTTGTAGTATTCCCTTATAATCCTTTTTATTTCTGTAAGGTTGATAATAATATCACCTCTTTTGCTCTTGGTTTTAGTACTCTGAGTCCTCTCCCTTTTTTTCTTTGTCAGTCTAACTAAATGTTGTCAATTTTGTTGATGCTTTCAAACAACCAAATTTTGAGTTTAGTTTCTCTATTCTTATATTCTCTATCTCATTTATTTCTATAGTAATTTTTATTATTTCCTTCATTCTGCTTGCTTTGAGTTTAGTTTGTTCTTCTTTTTAAAGTTTCTTAAGGTGAAAAAGGTAGGTTATTGATTTGAGAGCTTTACTCTTTTTTAATATAAGCATTTAGAAGCATAAATTTCCCTCTAAGCATTGCTTTTGCTGCATCCCATAAGTTATGGTATGTTGTAGTTTTGTTGTCATTCATCTAAAAGTATTGCTAATTTCCCACATGTTTCTTCTTTGACCCATTAATTTTTGAATGTGTTGTTTAATTCCAAGATTTATGAATTTCCCAAAATTCCTTCTGTTATTGATTTCTAATTTCATTTCATTGTGGTCAGAGAACATACTTTGTATGATTTCAATCCTTTTAAATGTTTTGAGACTTGTTTTATGGCTTAATATATGGTCTATTCTGGAGAATATTCCACGTTCCCTTGAGAAGAATGTGTATTTAGCATTTGTTGAGTGTTCTGTAGTTGTCTGTTACGTCAAATTTATTTATAGTGTTGGTCAAATCTTCTCTTTCCATGGTTATCTTCTGTCCAGTTGTTCTATCCATTATTGGAATTAGGGTATGGATGTCTCCAATTATTACTGTTGAATTTTCTATTTCTCCCTTAAATTCTGACATTTCTTGCTTCGCGTATTTGAGGGCTCTCTTGTTAACTATATGTAAGTTTATAATTGTTATAGCGTCTTTATGCATTGATCATTTTATCATTATAAAATTTCCTTCTTTGTCTCTATTAACAATTTTACCTTAAAATCTATTTTGTCTGATATTAGCATAGCTACTCTAGCTCTCTTTTGGCTGCTATTTGAAGGGCATATCTTTTTCCATCATTTTACTTTGAACTTATTTGTGTCTTGAATCTAAAGTGTGTTGCTTGTAGATAGCATATACTTGGATCATTTAGAAAATTCCATTCTACCAATCTCTACCTACCAATCTCTGCCTATTAATGCCTGTTAATGGAGTGTTTAATCATTCACATTCAATGTAATTACTGATAAAGTAAGATTTACATTTGCCATTTTGCCATTTGTTTTCTACAGTCTTATGTCATTTTATTTCTCTTCCTCCATTACTACCTTCTTTTGTGCTAATGTCATGTTTTTCAACGATTAGTAATGCTAGTTTTTTTATCATTTGACAACTAAGATATATCAACTATTCTGAGGTTACCCTGGTGACTTTAAATTTTATTTGAGATATTGATTGTTCTCCACTATTCCAATAAAACCAAATCATGGGAAAGATTTCACAATGTAGTTTAGGGTTTAGTCACTGCTCACTTGAAAAATTCAATGCATTACCAATGACAATAAAATATTTTGAAAAGTTTTATTTTGTGTCTTAAATTCTTTCATTATTCATTCACACCCAAGATATTAAATGCCAAATTTATGCTAGGCAATGATTCAGGCACTGGAAAAACAACAGAGAATGGGATAGACAAGGTCCCTGTCCTCAAGAAGCTTGAAGTCTAGTGGGAGAGACAGTCAATGAATAAGTGGACAAATACATTCTAAAATACATAGAGAGATAAGGGCTAGGAAGAAAATAAGGTAGGGGAAAGAAGTAGAGTTGCATAGTGAAGGGGCTACCACAGATTGGGGAATTCTGAGAAGTGCCCTTTGAGGAAGTGACATGTGAGAAGACACCTAAATGAAGAGAGGGTACAAATCATAAATGTCTGCTGGGATGGTGTTTGAGGTGGAGAAAACAGCAAATGCAAAGACCCACAGGCAGAAGCGTGCTGAGCACGGTTGAGGAGCAACAAAGATTCCCATGTGACTGAAGAAGAATAAACAGGGGGAAGATTGGTGAAAAATCAAGCAAGTGAGGTAACCACAATCATATATGCACGATCTTATCGGCCTTACTGTAAGCCAGTAGACAGTTGTGAGCAAGAGAATGACGTTGTTAGTTTTACATTTTAAAAAGATCGCTCTCGGGGCTGGTCCCATGGCTGAGTGGTTAAGTTCGGGCGCTTCGCTGCAGGCGGCCCAGTGTTTCGTTGGTTCGAATCCTGGGCGCGGACATGGCACTGCTCATCAAACCACGCTGAGGCAGGGTCCTGCATGCCACAACTAGAAGGACCCACAACAAAGAATATACAACTATGTACCGGGGGGCTTTGGGGAGAAAAAGGAAAAAAAAATTAAAAAAAAAAAAGATTTAAAAAAAGAAAAAGATCACTCTGGCTACTGTATGGAGAATAAACTGTGTAGGAGGGCATGAGTGGAAGTTGAAGACCAATGTGGTGGATGCACCTTAAGTTGAGCTCGAATGAGTCATCCCTTTGTATAGCTCTCTCCCCTGAATACAGGCAGAACCTGGGACTTGCTTCTAATGGACAGAATATGGCAAGGGTGATGGGATGTCACTCTCATGATTATGTTATGTTACATAAGACTTCATCTTAGCAGACTAGAATGTGACAAATTCTCCTGATTATGTTAAAGAAGCAAACCACCTATGGCTTGTGGAGTGGGCCACCAGTCAGGGAACTGTGAGGGACCTCTAAGACCTATGGTCAGTCGCCAGCCAGCAGCCAGTAAGAGGATGGGCCCTCAGTTCTACAACTACATGAAATTGAATTTTGCCAACAATTTGAGTGAACTGAAAGATGGATTCTTTCTTAGTCAAACCTCCAGATAAGAATGTAGCCTGCCAACAACTTGATTACAGACCGTCAGCTCTGAGCAGGGTATCCAGTTTAGCCATTTCCAGACTCCTGACCTGTGGAAACTGTGAGATAATGAATGTGTGTTGTTTTAAGCCACTAAATTTGTGGTAATTTGTTATACAACAACAGAAAGCCAATACAACCAAGTAAGATGTTTTTATAGTAGTCCAGGCAAGAGATGATGGTGACTTGGACCTGGCAAGCAGTCATGGAGACGGGGAGAAGTGGTCTGATTTGAGATGTGTTTTGAACATACAGTCTATAGATTTAGCCAATAACATTTTCTAATAGCATGGCATGTGTGAGAAAGAGGAATGCAAGATGACTCCAAGAGTGACTCCATGAATACAAATACCCAGCTTATAAATGTCAGTTGATTTATATTTTGCCTAACTTGTAAATAAATCTAGTCAATCCTTGTTGACATGTTGTAGCACTTCTTCCAAGAATGTACTCGACCCTTTTCTAAGCCAGGCTAGTTCTACTCATACTTTAAGGTTCAACTGAAGTGTTTTCCTTCTGTGAAAACTCCCTCATGCAGGATAGTTGCTTAACTTAACTTTTTGCTCCCTGTCTTAGTCAGTTTGGACTACAATAACAGAATTCCATAGACTGGTTAGCTCATAAATAACAAATTTATTTCTTGTGTCTTCCCTCAACTCCAAGGTCAAGGCGCCAGTGGATTCAGTGCCTAGTTCACAGATAGCCGTCTTCTTGCTGTGTCCTCACATGCGGGAAGGGGTGAGGGAGCTCTGTGGCATCTCTTTTATAAGTACACTAATCCCATTCATGAGGACTCCCCCCTCATAACCTAATCACCTCTCAAACACCCCACCTCCAAATACCACCATCTTGGGGATTAGATTTCAACATGTGAATTTTGGGAGAATACAAACCTTCAGTCTATAGCACTCTCCTAGCACCTTGCTCCAAAAATCTCTTACAGCATTTGTCTCATGAACTATAATTTGTGTTTATACCTCTGTCTCCTATACAATGCAGATATCTCAGGTTTTTCATCTTTGCATTCCAAAAGCCTAGAACAGAGTCTGAGACATCTAGGAAATATTCAAAAGTTTGATGAATGAATAATTGAAGTTATTCTGAAAACATCTGAAAGCATCAGATTAATTGTATTTTATCTGATTCTGTCCTCTCATAGCAATGTAGTTCATCTCACTATATGATCAACTAGAGCAGAAAAGATGTGTGCTCATATAGCACCTGTGTAATAAAGAGACTGCAATGTGATCATTTTACAGTGTTAATTCCATAAATAATATTACTCATATTATATATACTGTGTGTGTGTGAGAGAGAAAGTATTCTGTAAGCTGAAATTTTCATAATCCAATTTGAATTGCAGATCCAGCATTTACTGTCTTGATTTATTATTTTCTAGCCTTGTAAAAAGATAGAAGTAAAGCTTTTGAAAGGACTTTTGAGACTGATACTTCAACTACTCAAGAATGTGAAAAAGGAATAAGATAGATGCTGGGTCCCTTTAAAAAAGGAAAGGAATGTTCCAATATAAAAAATATGGTATTCGTGGGCTACGGTTTGTTCAAACACACCAGGGTGACTTTCCAGGCTTCAGTCCAATTGTATAATGCATTCAGACACCCTGTGCCTACTCATAAAAATGTCTCAGATCAAAGACTTTGAAAATCCTTTAGGAGCTTTAACTGTCCTGAGCACAGCAATGTTGGCCATTTCATTTTGTGACTGGAGGGAGGAACTTCTTTTCAGTATTGAACCTGATCAATGATGATAGTTTCTCTAGTTCCAGAAAACACACACACACACACACACACACACACACATACCTCCTCTGAGAACAAGTAACCTCAAAGGTTTGGAGGAGCCTCTTTGAGTCAGTTCACTACTTGCCTTCAAGAGTTCACTTTCCTACTCTTATCATTCTGGGACACCCAAACGCCAATAAACCATAAGTACATAATTGCTGTCACTTGGGAAACATCTTAGCAATAAAACTTATGACCTGAAGCATGATGAAATTTCTATCTTTCTAGTTAAAAATGATGCTCAAAGCAGCTCATTACTTTGGTTAGAGTTATTCACAGATTGGAACCAAATCTGAAATACCAAGCCCAGAAGAAAGCCAGACCCAAAAACTGAAAGCATTTCCCAAAGACAAAATCAAGAAGCAGAGCAAATCCAGGCTGCTCAAAAGGTCACTTATTCTAAACTTAGTTCTTAGACAAGGATGGAATATCGATTGATAAGGACTGATATGCCTTGACCAGCATAGGTTAAAGCCATCCAAGAAACACTACCAAATGGTAAGTCTTAAAATTTGACCTATGTTACCTTGTAAACATTCAAAGAACTGTCATTGCTGAAAATGGGTAAGAATTAGAATCTATTTTTAGAAAATACATTTAGTACATTCACTAGGCCCCTCAAAGCTCTATCAGCGGGGATGCTAAGAGAGTATACTGCCATTCAGAGCCATAAAGAATGCCATTTAAAATACACATGCTTGTAAAATGAGAAAACAAAATCAGTAGGTAAAGAAATATTTGTTCTGTGGTTACAAAACCATATTTCAGAGCCAGAAAACATACATAAAACTTTTCTTTTGGAGAAAATCACATAATTTCCAAATTAAAATAAGTAAATAAAAACAAAACATCCAGCAATGTAAACTAGTAATCCAACAGGGTTTAAGCCAGTGAGCTATGCTAAATTCTGCACAGAAGTTTCCATGAAGATGTCCATACACGGCAAGGAGACATTTTGAAAATTGTTTTCATGTTGATCTTCTAGAGAGGAAACCAGACCTGTTTAGCCCTAACACTTTGTGTGCATTTAATAACTGTTAAATTTAAAATTATTATGTTTTTAAATTGCTCAGGAAACCAGTTTTCTAATTTGGCCTTGTTCCAGATTTCATAGTTTTTAAACATAATATTTGCAGGTTTCCTGTTCTTGGATGTTTATGAGATGGTTTCTTGTAGCTTTTGGGAGAGCTAGCTTAAGTGGATTTATGTTTGTTAGAATGAAATGACTACCTAAGTTAGCAACTCCAGGTTAAAGGACACAATGCTTTGATAGGAATTTGGTAGTATATTCTTTTGTCTGCTTAACCTAGATTCAATTTTATTCAGGAAAATTCGGTAGAGATACATAGTTTTCAGTCTTCAGAGTAAAATGAAGCTTTTACTTCTTTAATTACTTCATTAATTCTTCTTTGTTTTACACTCATCTTGCCACTTCATACTTTGTTCTAATGTAACTCAGACATCATGATTAACATTTTTTTTCAAATTTTAAGTTTAAGATAGGCATTTGAGATAACAGAAAAAACAATGCATTTGGACTCAGAAGATCTGGTTTTGAATCTTGTACTAACTGTGCAATATCATGACCCACTTTTCTCATCCGTAAAATGGGGATGTCTTCTTACCTCTCGAGACATGGTGAAGATTAAATGAGAATCTGATGGTATCTATATAAAGGTGGTGGATTGAGCACATTCCTCCTAAAACCTGACTGCAACTTTAATAAAAGTAAAATTATAAGGCACAAATCCACAATGGTAGGGCAGGGACGGAAGCTACAGAAACAGAATTTCGGAGACAAGAAAACAGTCAAGTGGTAATCAAATTGGCAAACCCAAAAAAGCTGACTCTTAAACCAACTGTGGGGAAAGCTATCTTAAGATTCATCGAAATGTTCAGGAATTGAGGAAACCCTCTGCCAGTGGGGGGTGAAGAGAATGTTGATATGTGGAGGACTGACTGAAGAATGTTTGAGAAATAGTTGGATCCTTATAGCTCTTCTCCCATTCCGTGTGCTTGGGCAAGCTGCCCATTCCCCACCCTGGCAGAAGTATGGAAGTTTATCCTTTGGAGAGGGTAAAATATAGGGTCTCTTTATTTAGGTAATATAAGGCACAGTTGAGCAGACAGGGTCCATGACAAAAACAAAAAGATTAAGTAAAGGCATTCACAGTGTACTTAGATTCACTCACCGGTCCAACCCTCTCCCCCAGGAACACTGGTAATCAGACCTGTTCCCTCCTCTGGGCAGGAGACTGAAGGGGTCTTTTTCAGAGAAATCTGATCAACCTAGTAAAAAAGACCCAGATTTACTAATCTCAGGGGTTCTCTAACCCAGAGCCCAGGCCGTCATCACACTCATTCAGAGATTCCAATCAGTTTTAGAGTTTCCCATTATTAAACATAAATGGAAAAGTCAATGATGACCAAAATCTCTAACATAAAGAATACAGAAAATGACAACTCATCGGAGAAAAAGCCGCTTGGAGGAAAGAGAGCTATGCAGCAAAGCAAAAATTTCAAATTTATATTATTAATATCCTTAGACAGATAAGAAAATATATTACATCCACAAAATACAAATGAGATGCTATTTAAGAGAGAAAACAAACAAAATGAAAACAGCTTTTGGAAAATAATAACACTGTAGCAGAAATGGAAAACTCAATAGAAGAGTTAAAAGATAAAATTAAGGAAAACTCCCCAAAAGTGGAACTAAAATGCAGAGATTTTAGAAAATAAAACATAATTTAAAAAGTGAATAAGTCACGGACATCCAACAACTAATTAATAGGAATTCCAGAAAGTGAGAACATGGAAAATAGAGAAGAGGAAATTGTCAAAGAAACAATTCAAAAATATTTCCCAGAACTAAAGGACACTAGTTTCTAGATTGAGAAATCCCACCAAGAGCCAGGACAGTGAATGAAAACAAACTCATGCCAAAGTATATTATTGTGAAATTTTATAGTAGAACAAAGAGAAGATCCTAAAATCTTTCACAATGTAAAAATAGCTAATATACAAAGGGTTGGTTATCAGAATGGCAGTGGATTTCCCAACAGAGCCCTAGAACCTAGAAGATAATAGGTCAAAATCTTCAAAATTCTCAAAGAAGATTAGTTACAATCTAGAATTCTAGACCTAGGCAAACCATCAATCAACTCTGAAGGTGGAATAAAGACATTTCTGAATATGCAAAGCCTCAAATGAATTTCCTCTAATACAGATTTGCTAAGGAAGCTGCTGAGGATATGTCCCACTAAAATGAGGGAGTAAACTAAGAAAGAGGAATACATGAGATTCAAGAAATGAGGTGAAGGCAATCCCTGAAATGATGAAGGGGCATCCTAGAACAACAGTTCTCTCAAGTCAGTCCAGACTGGAACATACACCAAGAGGGCACCAATAGCAATCATTCTAAAAAAAATTAGTTGAATTTCATAGGTTATCTGATGCACTTGAACAGAGTCACAGGAGATATGTTCTTCTGGAAAAGAGCTTGAAGATAATATAGGGTACATAGAAAATTGAGCAAATAAAAAAAGTGAGATAATTACTAAATCCAGAGAAAACAAAAAGTTATTCAAGCCAAAGAATCAAATCAGCACACTACATGGCTCAGCTGTAGATAGTATGGCATAGTTAACTAAATATGGATCCAACCAAAGTCTATGCCTTAATTAGGACATCAGAGAGGAAGTATTTGTGTGTGTCGGGGAGGTAGAGTGAGAGAGTTAACTCCTTATCTTTCACATTAGTAAGTCAACAGATGATCTCTAAAAGTGAAAGATCAAGAAATGACAGAGTAAGCCTGTTACCTGAACATAGAGTAGAAAATATTAGAAGAACAACAGAAAGGGTAAATGTGGTTGCCTTTGGGGAGTGGGAATTGAGAAGGGAAAGGATAAAAGAAGAGAATTGGTGGGGGCTGACCTTGTGGCCTAGGGATTGGGTTCACACGTTCCACTTTGACAGCCTGGGTTCACAGGTTTGGATCCCAGGCATGGACCTACACCACTTGTTACCCAGGCTGTGGCAGTGACCCACCTATAAAGCAGAGGAAGACTGGCACAGATGTTAGCTCAGGGCAAATCTTCCTCAGCAAAAAAAAAAGAAAGAAAGAAAGAAAAAGAAAAAAGCAGAGACTTGCTATTTCCCATAGTAAGCTTCATTTAACTTTCAAAACAATGAATATATACAACTTTGATAAAAATAAACCTGTAAAAAAAAGATTAAATGACATACTGTGCCTCAAAATCATCTATCAGAGTACCTGGTTTGTAATAAACAGCCAATAAATTTTTTATTTGTTTTTATATATAAGTAGGAAAATTAAATGTTTGCTGTAGTCTTTTTGCAGAAGAAGAAGACAATGACCCAAAACATGGAATCTAGGAGCACATTGTCCAAGAGTGCATGAAGATACCATGTATTTTGAAATTATGTTGACTTTATTGGCTAGTAACTTAGGCAAAGCAAGGAAACAATGATATATTTGTCCTTATTGGCCCAGCAAATCTGTTGAAACACAAATCATTGAAGCAATTTGACCAAAGACTTCATGTGCCAAGCATGTATGGTAAAGGCATTCACTTGGCCCAAAAAGAGGAATGAGATAGGTCAGAATTATGAGACAAGTTAACGAAATAGCTCCATGAACTGGATGAGGTTCTCACTCTCAGAACTCATCTGGAGTCATTCTCAACTTGACTGCACACTAGATTCATTCGGGGAGCTTTAAAAAATTCTGATGCCCACTGCATCCTAGACCAATTAAGTCAGAATCTTCTTCAAAGTACCTCAGATGATTCCACTGCGTACTAAAGGTAGTGAACCACAGGCCCAAGGTGTGAGTTCATGAGACCGGGCTATCTGCTATTTCCCAAATCTCCTAGGAGCCCAGGGAGAGGTAGAGAGAGGCACATACAACGGGGAGAGAAGTTGGCTATCCCTCCCTATACCAGGTTCAACCAGCACTTTTAACCCAACCCCATCCTCAATTGGTACAGTTATAGGAGGATGTCTTCTGAGTAATCTTAGGTCACGTATTCTCAACAGGGTCTCATCTTCCCCTCCCTCATCCTCACTCACCAGAAGAGGAGTTCTGATTTGTAAAAGTCTGAGACACTAATGGGCAGTATGCCTTGAAGGTGGAGACCAGGCTCCATCTTTTCCCTTTTACTCCTATCGTCCAGGCCAAGTGGACCATTTTTCTGTTTCAAGTCCCCTGGCCTTCATAGAGTGGACTCAGGCACACCAGCCCCTTCTGTTTGGGCATCTCTGTATATGGGACTGGGATCTTTCATGAGAATCCAGTGAGTTGGGAGTCGGGCACTGTCTTAGTCTACTTGGACTACCACAACAAAATATCATAGACTGGGCAGGTTGAACAACAGAAATTTATTTTCTCACCGTTCTGGAGGCTAGAAGTCCAAGATCAGGGTACCAACATGGTTGGGTTCTGGTTAGAACTTTCTTTCTGGCTTGCAGAATGCCACCTTCCTGCTGTGTCCTCATATGACCTCTTCTTTCTGCACAAGTTGGGAGAGAGGGAGCAAAGACAGGGATTGAGAGACAGAGACAGATTTCGGGATGGGGGGGGGAGAGGGGGAGGGGAGGCCAGACGTGAGCATGCCCCTGCCTGTGTGTGAGAGGGTGCTCTCTGGTGTCTCCTCTTGTAAGGGCACTAACCTCACCTTGAGGGCTCCACCCTCATGATGTCATCTAATCCTAAGTATCTTCCAGAAGCACCAACTCCAAATAGGCTCACATTGGCACTTAAGGATTTAACACATGAATTTTGGGAGGACACAAACATTAAGTCCATAATAGGCATTAGGCCTCAGGCCTGGGCGTTGCGTCCAGCAAAGCCTTCCAGAGGTTATCAAGCTTTTGGCTAGCTCTGAATAAACTGAAGGTTATTTTGTTCCCCACGCAGTCATTGATCTATAGGTGTGCCCTCCTTCAGTTCAGAACTCCAAAGAGAGTGAATGGGAGAATTTGAGGTCTAAAACCTCTCTTAGAAGAGCTCAAATACAGTTTGCAGGGATACCCTGAGCTGGCCCGCCCTACCCTGATGGCCTAAAAACAGCTGGAGTTTTCTATTCTCTTCCCCAGTCAATTAGTATATACATTTCAAATATAGAGCAGGATATTACGCTAAGCACTCTATGAAACTAAACAGGAAGACACTCTCCGAGCTCACAAAGCAGGGGTGAGATTCAAAATAGTTAACAATAGTGGAGGCAGTGGAGGCAATGACTATTTGCAAATCAGCATAGGAGTATTTCAATATATTAGCAATATGCACAGTAATACCAGTGAGGTCCAGCTAAATATTAGCCTTGCTCCAAAGCACTTATGAGCACGTTGCCATGTAGGCATTAATGGATTCAAGAATGCCATGAGGAATGCAAAAAGTATGGAAGCAAAGCCAAGCTCCGGCCTCCCAGCCCACAGCCCTCACTTTCCCCTTTCTGTACTGAACTTTGGATTCCTCCACAAAGGGGACTGGGTCTACCCGGGAGGCCCAACCACAGAGAGGTCCCACGCCCAGAGTCAGGGCCAGGGTTAGTTTTAAGCCCGAATTGGCCTTCCCTACCAGACAGGCTCTGGCTTGGCAAATAGAGAAGTGAAAAGAAAAAAGAGGTCCTTCAGTTCAGCTGGAGACAGGGAGGGTCACCAGCAGAGTTAAGAGGAGGCTCTTAATTCAAGTTGCCTCAAATTACATTTGTCCACACATGCATGCAAAATGCTGCTTAAAAAATAAATGAGGTTAATTTCTCTTTACGGTTCCCTTTCATCTCAGGGTTTCAAAGCACTTTGCCACAAAAGATGCCGTCTTCACTTATTTTTTTATCTAAATATAAACTGAGGGCCTTGTGGGTAAACGTTTGGCAAAGCCCTTTGAACTTTTGAAAGAAAAAAATTATTTTATCACTATAAGATCCAAGTGGCCAACCAAGGACCACACAGCCAGCAAACTCTGCTCTGATGAAAGGCCAGCCTCCACTCAGATGACATGCTAATTAAAATCACAATTAAAACCAGCAGGGGAGATGGAGAGTGGTGACTAAAACCTCCTTATCCTAGAAACAGAAAGACTCATGGCTGACTCACACAGGATACATCAGATTTTCTCCAACAGGCATTTGGAAAAAAGAAAAGAAACTCGAGTCTCGGCCGCCCTCCATCTACTGACCCAGTAAACTTCATGTCTGAGTCGGTGACACAGCCCTGACTCGCTGCCACCTCAGCAGAGTCCTAGCCCAGGGAGAGCCAGCTTGGCCTCCTATGGATGGGAATGTTGTTTGCATATGCAGTTTTCAGTAAAGGAAAGTCTCAGAATCTCCCCAGTTCCAGTGTGTGAGTCATTAGTGGGTGTTTGTTTTTTGGGTTCTGGGTTTGAGTCATCACCCTTCCTGCTGTTGGTCTTCTCAATCCAGGCTTAACGACCGAAAAGAGATTAACAGAAATGTCTGTGATGCTTGAAAGTAGGCACCTGGAATTTGGTCATTTGGAAATTGTATCAGCAGTTAATTTTAAAGATTACTCTTTTCTCTGTAAACAAGTATGTAACATTTATAAATAACAGTGGGAAAGAGGAAGGAGGGGGAAGGAAGAGAACTAAGTCTATAAAGGATGCGATTGAGGTAAACGGAAGTAGAGTCTAGTCAAAGTAAAAATAGACAACTGCCTGTTTGTCAGCTAGAGGAGGGATGGGGCTGATGTTGACCAAACTCTATGCGTGCTACCCTCTGGCACTGTTCCTCATTGGCCTCAGAGTGTGGGTGGGGAAGTGCTAGGGTGGGGCTGCCAATATCAGTGAACAATTCTGGAATCTGAAAGACCATCTTGGCTTTGAAAGGACATCTTCCTGATGTCCCTGCCATCAGTGCTGTGCCTGGCACCATTTATTCCTGGAAAGGACCTCAAGACCACCCAGAAGAATTCTGGGTCAGTAGAAACAACAAGGAATGTTCTACAAGGTCCCAGTGCAGGGCTGGGACCAGGTGCCAAAAAAAAAACCACCTTGAAAAACAGTGATCTGACAGGGCCACCCAACAGCTAGTTTTTATTTCAGTCATGTTGGCCAATCAATCAAGCCATTTAAGATGGGTGAAAAAAGGGGCCGGCCTGCTGGCGCAGCAGTTAAGTGCGCACCTTCCACTTCAGCGGCCTGGCGTTCGCCAGTTTGGATCCCGGGTGCAGACAAGCTGTGGTAGGCGTCCCACACATAAAGGAGAGGAAGATGGGCATGGATGTTAGCTAAGGGCCAGTCTTCTTTAGCAAAAAGAGGAGGATTGGCAGCAGATGTTAGCTCAGGGCTAATTTTCCTCAAAAAAAAAAAAAAAAAAAAAAGATGGCTGAAAAATATAAAGGTGATCACACAAAAAACAGATTTCGAGCTCATGAACAGCTCCGCTGCATTTGACCCAGGGAAAGCATTTGACCACAGGCATTCGAGTTTCCCTTTTAGTAAGCAGAGAGATAGCAAATGAAGAGCCTCAACTTTTCAACTGGTTTGGGTTTGGAAGTCAAAGTTGGACATTTTATAGGCAGTGGGAAGCTGGATGCTATGTTTCATTTCTAGCATATATAATTAAAAGATATCTGGATGCCCACACATTGTCACTACCTTAGGGACTTTACAAAGCTCAGAA
The DNA here is from genome assembly GCF_037783145.1 of Equus przewalskii. Lineage (NCBI taxonomy): Eukaryota > Metazoa > Chordata > Mammalia > Perissodactyla > Equidae > Equus > Equus przewalskii. The sequence goes on along the minus strand of NC_091845.1, from coordinate 57,596,400 downwards.
AAGGGGCTGGCCCCGTGGCCGAGTGGTTAAGTTCGCGCGCTCCGCTGCAGGCGGCCCAGTGTTTCGTCGGTTCGAATCCTGGGCGCGGACATGGCACTGCTCATCAGACCACGCTGAGGCAGCGTCCCACATGCCACAACTAGAAGAACCCACAACGAAGAATACACAACTATGTACTGGGGGGCTTTGGGGAGAAAAAGGAAAAAATAAAAAAATAAAAAAAAAAAAAAAAAAAAAAAAAAAACAAAGCTCAGAAAAACAGAGCCCTTACCCTAACATTCTAAATGCCAGTCAACCTACACAAATCCTTGGCAGAAATGTTATAATGAAAACTAACTCTACTGTCACTCTAGGCCAAGTCACGAAGGAAGGAAGAAGTATTATTTGATTCAAAACGTTCTCATTTGGGGGAGAAAAAATTATAATGCACATCACCACCAAAGGGAAAACAAAGATTGTAAACTTGGAGCTATTTTTCTGGGACCTTGACATTTTAAAATAAAAAGGTTTACTGTTTGCAGAATACTTTTTATATTAATATCTCAGTTTCTTGTTTTTAAAGATAATTATCTGTGGGTATTACAGAACTTCTTGAACTACCCATTTGCTGTGGGCACACACATTTGAAAGATGCCCAAGGCCCATTCCAAAACAAAACAAAACAATTAACACACACTGCTGATTGTGACTTTATGCTTAACTAACCTGTCATTCATGACACAGCTTTAAAAATTGTTTGAAAGAAATGAAGACCTGGGATTTGACTGGCAGACAGAGTTATTACACTTTTTCAGGATAATTCTACTTTTAACCTCCTCAGTCTTGGGTACCACATCTTGGAAAAGTGACTGATGAGATGTTCTCAAATTTATGACAACCCATCAATTTGCTTCCATGCCAAAACGGAGCTGGCTACCCAGCTGAGAATATTCAAGAAGTCAGCTCCCAGGGATCATTCCTCTTCTGTTACCCTGATCCTTTTAGCAATAGATTATCAATATAGGGTTAGACACCTAACCCAAGCCAGGCCAACTGGAGTGCAGCCTTGGAGATTTTCAAACTGGAGGGTGGCAAAGAATCCCATATTCTCTTGTATGAGAGCATGGGATATGAAATTTGGAGGTATGGTGTCCCTTACCACAGAGAGGAAGCCAATCTTCAGAGAGAAAAAATGAGCTCACACCTAGAGAGGTGAAACAGAGAAAGTGTTGGCTGCATTTGAGTCTTTGGTTCCATTTGTCCCTAAGATCATTCAGCGTGTCTTAAGGCATAAGATATTCTAGAATCCTTTTGAAAAATTATCATCGCCATCCTTTTATTGTCTGAACTACTTAGGTTTCTAAGACACAAAAAAGAGTGCTACTAAATACACTGATCCAGTTGATTGTAAAAAAATAAATCAGGGTTACCATTTTTTTTCTCAAAGAAAATTTGATCCAAAAGACTATAAGAATTTACATTGTTAAGAATCTTTCAACAAATATCTGGACAGTGAGCACACATGTAGGGTATGACACCCTATAGGGCTATAAGACAGAGGTGTCATCTCCACCCTTCTAGGAGCTTAAAGTCTGGTCTGAGATATAATTAGCCTTATTTCCATGGGAACTAATGTTTCTTGTTTACTATGTATTCCCCACCTCTACCAGAACAGGAACTATGCAAGGAAGGCATATTGGTTTTCCTCATTGATATGCATATAGTAGGCCCTTAAGAAAAATTGAATGAATGAAGTAACTAAATGAAGTTATTAACTGAATGAAGTAACTTTTGTCTGTGCTTTAATCCTGTTAGATGTATTAGTTGTTCAAAAGTACTAAACTTAGAGATAGAAGGAACAATGAACTTGAAAGAATGGAAGGTAGACATGAAGGCACTTGGGACAACAAGCAAGCTTAAAGGTCAAAAGAGGATGATTTTTAAATTTAACAACTTGGAAAACTCTTGCTAACACTTCTGTTTCAGCAATTGATCAATAGATGAAGCAAACATATCTGTTTCCACCTCCCCTGTATTTAATCTCTATTTTACTTACTGCTGGTTATACTATTATACATTCTTTCCTTCATTTAGTAAAAGGACCCCTTCAGTTTTAGCTAAGCCAATGGCAGCCCAACCAAGAACCACTTTCTCCAGCCTCTCTCGCAGCTAGGTAAGAACATGTGATTAAGTTTGACAGGTAGGATGTCAGCAGAAGTGATATGTTTCAGTTCTGAATTCTGCCTTTAAAAGGCATGACCATGGTCACTCCATAGCCCTTTTTTCTTCCCATTGACTGTGATGCAAATATGATGGCAGAACCTGGACTAGCCAATTTAGACTGACAAATAGGAGCTGCATGCTAAGAATGACAGAAGAAGGAGTTAAGGTTTGTGATACCATGAAACTGCCATATTAACCCTGGACAGCTCACATTTGGACAGTTAACATGAAGGAAAAATAATTGCCTACTTTACTTAAGACATTGCTATGTTAGGTCTTTGTTGTTAAAGCTGAACCTGTATGTTAACTAATACATCAACACAATCAAAACTAATCTGGCCTGGAACTTTCTTGTCCTCACTTGGCTCACAACACATTTTACGTATTTCAGACTTTTGACAAATTTATTTTACATGCTCTATCACTGTTTCCATTCCTGCATGCAGTCTATATTGTTATGACTTTTAGTCCTCAGTCCTATTGTGAACTCCCAAGGAGCGCCAGGCTTCAAAATGAAGCTGGGGTGATCAAAACTGGTTGCTTGAGTCCCGTAAATCCTGAACCATGTTGCCCAACCATGCTCAAAGTCAACAGCTTGCAGTACAGCATGAATTTGTTCTCTCATTGTTTCCAGAGAGTTTGATCCTTACAGCAAGATGACACTGGCCTTGAGGAATGAGACCCCGTCTTCCACATTTCCAGATGCCATCCAGGCAGTGCTCAGCACAGAATGGAGCAGTTATTAAGGACTCCATAAATACTCTAAACTTCTATAATTATTATTATCTGCCCAATTTATCTGGGAGTTACATATTACCACAGATTGCTAGTTATCTTTTTGGTGGTATAGTCCATCATAATCACTGGTCAATATTAACATGCAAAGATACCCAACAAAACAAGATCATCTATGCTAAACGCCAGATGAGTGACAGGGGAGAGGGCATTACGGGAGTTCGCAGGAGGGAAAGGATCAGCTCAGCAGGACTTGCTCCCTGCTCTAAGTGTCTTGATGCCAGACAGCCAATTCTCACAGGAAGGAAAGAGGAATGTGCTAGGGTTTTGTGGGGCTAAAGAGATTGCCCCAACTCCCTAAGCTGGTGCCACCAAGGGAATGCAAGACAGTATCAAAGGTCAGAGACTTCAGGCAGCAGGCAAACTTATTTCTGACACAGCAGATGGTGGATTGAGCTGACTATAGAGCTTAACCTTATCAAAGGGGGAGGCTGAGGCTGCATTGAACTTCTCCTTGTTTTATGCCCAGATCTTTGAGACGCAGAGAATACCTATAAGTAGATAAAGACCAGGTAGTGAGAAAGATGAGATCCCCTTAGGAAGAAGAGGTGGATATGGCTTCATAGAAGAAAGAGCTTAACTCAGGACCTGAATTAAGGGCAAACATTAGGAAACAGAGTCTTCTGGAGCTTGAAGGTAAGGAGAGAGGATAGGCAGCATGAACAGTCACCTAGAGTCAGGAAAATGCATACCTTCCTTGGTCAGTGTTGACAGTTAAGGTGTGATGGACATGTTTTTGTTTCTTTGGCTTAGTTCCCTTGCTTTCAGAAATTGCTCCTCCATTATTCTTTGTGATTCTGATCGTTTTGTCAATCACATGGCCCTGCCTTCCACCTAACAGAAACAGCTTGGAACACAGTCTGTCCAATCAGGACACTCTGTGCCCCTGGCCTAGAACATGGAACTTCTCTGGAGTAGGCACATGACCTCAAAAGAGCCAATCAGAGTCCTTTGAGGAGATTAATAAAGGTGCAAGAGGAGAAGGGATTATTTTCTCTTTTCTTTGGTTGCTAGCTATGAAGACAGTATAAATTTAGGTCTGCCATGGCTATCACTGCTGTTACAGAGAAGAAGGCTGCCTAAGAATCAAGCCAACTTGGAAGAATGAAGAGCCATGAGGGGAAGAAAGGAAGTCCTGAGAATGGAGTTTGAGTCCTTGGAGCCAACTGCGCCTAAAGTAAAATTCCCCTCCCATGTTGGACTTTCCAGTTACAGGAGCCAATCAGTTCCTTTTGTGTTTCTGTCACTTGCAACTGAAGGAGACCTGACTAATGCGGAAGTAATGAAAGATAAGATTAGAAAGTAGATGTAGTTCTGTTATGGCTAGATGTGTTAGGCTAGATAAAAAAGTTTGAACTTGTTTTTGAAGATGACATGATGAACCATTTAAATTAGGAGGCCATTAAGGTAAGATACTGTGGTTGAGTGGAAAGAGCACACCCAGGTGCAACTTCCAGACTCATCACTTCCTGGCAATGGACCACATGCAAGTCCTGAGTCACTTTTTCTCATCTGCAGAGTGGAGGTAATTCCACATCCCATGTTGGGTGGCAGTGAGGAATATATTAAATAATACATTAAACACCTAATACAATGTCTGGCACTTTATAGGCATAGTAACTCTTCTTATAGCGACAGTTGTAGTGATAATGGTGATAGAAGAAGATGAAGAAGAAGAAGAGGACGAGGAGGAAAGGAGTAGGAGGGCTATTTCCGGACTAGGTTGGCGCAAGTGGAAGTGAATCAGAATAGTTATGAGAGCCACTGGCAAACATCATCAGGACTGTATGCAGATTGGAAATGGGACGTGAGGAAAAGGAAAGTCAGTTATGATTCAAGTTTAAAGTGTCTGTTGCATTGACTGATTCTTGAGATTTTTCATTTCTTGCATCCACACCACCAAAAATAGGAAAAAACAACAACAATGGAAAACGACTCTGTGTGTGTGGATGTGTTTGTGAATGGCAGGAAGAAGCAGCTAAAGATTTCCTTGAGTAGTCTTCCCAGCCAGTGCCAGCTACATAATTTGCAGGACCCTGGGCAAAATGAAAATTCAGGCCCTTTATTCAAAAAAGCAGAAAAACAGTTTTTTCCTTTCTTCCATGGTCTATCTCTTGATCTGTCCTGGTGTTTTGTTGTTTGTTTGTTTTTGCTATTTAATATCACGTTACCTCAGGCATAGGAATACTCACAGGGCAAGATCAAACCCTCCAGGTACCTGGAGCCCTGCCTGCGACTTGGCTAGTGCCTGATCCTGATCCTTCCACGCTTGTGTCCAGGCCCCATGCCAGGAGCAGAGGACAGCAGTGGTCACTGGGCAGGAGTGTGGGAACAGGCAGATGAGAACCCGTCCCAGGAGGCAAGGAGGAGAGACGGTGGGTAAGTTGAGGTTCCAAGAGCCCAGCACATGCTCCAATGTCCCATTGGACTTCCATCAGAAAATGCAAATTCAAAGATCGGATTATTAAAAATTTCCAGGTGGTGACCACAGAGAATGTTAAACTCCAAGTGTGTGGTCCCCTTCTGTGATGGTTAATTTTATGTGTCAACTTGACTGGACTATGGGATGCCCAGGTATTTTGGTCAAACATTATTCCGTGAGTTTCTGTGAGGGTATTTTGGATGAAATTATCGCTTAAATCAGTAGACTGAATAAAGTAGATTATCTTCCCTAATATGAATGGGCCTCATCCAATCAGTTGAATAAAACAAAAATGCTGACCCTCCCCTAAGTAAGAGAGAGTTTTCCTGCTTTCAGACGCAAACTGAAACATCAGCTCTTCCTGGCTCTTGCGCTTTGCCGGCTTTCGGACTGCAACTTAAACATTGACTCTCCTCGTTCTTAGGCGTTTAGACACAGATTGAAACTAAACCATCAGCTTTCCTGGGTCTGCAGCTTTTCAACTGTCCCTGCAGATTTTAGGATTTGCCAGCCTCCATAATCACATGAGCCAATTTCTTATAATAAATCTCTCTCTCTGTCTCTCTGTCTCTTTCTCTCTCTCTGCGTCCCATTGGCTCTGTTTCTCTGGAGAACCCTGACTAACACGCCTTCTGAGTACAGGACCTTGTGTGACTACATTGGTCACATATCCATGAAGCTGGTCCTGTTCCTGTTTTCCCCACTTGTTCCCACATCCCACACTGAGAGAGATATTAGTGAGAAGAAGAAATTGCCTTGGTTTTAATGAGCTATCAGTAATATTTTGCTGTCATTATAAAGTACAAATAAATTTTTATATATAACAATAAAAGTATAGACCCCATAAGACCAGTTACAAATTTCCAGTGTCCTAAGATCACATATTGAAACCTATTGATCTAGAAAAACATTAATTTCATATACTAAAGGGTGAGAATTCAGAAATAATAACTGAACTCAGGTCCGTCCTTTGTATAGTTAGCTTAGCTCCTCACTCTGTGCAGTCAGTGCTACATTTTGTACTGCGGGAACACAAGGTCTTATCTAAAGCCCTGGGGTAGATGTCAGAATTCAGAATTGTTTTGGATTTTTAGAAAAGTAATACAGTACACGTACTGTATATTATTTACACAGCCAGCAGACTCTGGGACAACACTCTGTACTAAAATACATTAACACTTCTGCAATAAAACGTGAATATTTATGCTAGTAGGGCAAAGACTGTAAATAGCCTCATGTCACTCCAGGTAAAATTTCGCTTTCAAATGAGTTCAAGTGAGGTCAGATTTTGCTGCCAAATGAGTTACAAAAACTTAGTTTGTAGAACTCTCTAGATTTTGGAAATGCAGGTCAGAGTTAGTGGATTTGTAGTTCCTGTTTCCATGGTTGGCCTCCCCTTCCCTTTACATTCACATTCCAATTGCAGTGAACTCTGAGGAGAACAAAATGAGGAAGGAGAGCTGCTGGGAGAGCATCCCGCAACATGTCAAAAAGGTCAGGAGTAAGGCTTAAGATTTAGCCTTGCAATTGCCTTCCACACCCTTTGGCCCAGATCACTGAGAGCTAGAGCCTAGAAAATGAATCAGAACCAAGGTGCAGGAGACAAAAATCCCCACAAGCTCTCCTGGAGTTGTTCCTTCCTGCACTGTAGCACACCCACTTCCTCCTGAGGCATCCAAATGGTGGCTGCTAGCACTTGGGGTACTGAACTGGAAAAAGTCAGCCAACTCTTTAAGGAGTATTCATGTCTGTCAACTGAGCGGCTGGTTGTACTTAAACTTAGGAAAAGTGCTGCAAGAGACTGTCTTCAACATCCAGGCACAGGTAAATTATTTGGAAGCATTATCTTCAAATACATATATTAATATACTATATGTGGTTGTACTGACTATCACATACACAGATAACTCCCCACCCCATGTTTTCTCAGCATATCTTTGGTCATGCTCCCAATTCAGTCAGTGTCTTAAAATATACCTAGAAGGCTTATTAGCATTTTATAATGCCATCTTGGAAATTATCAGACACGAGGACATTGTATAAACATTATTTGAGGTCTTCTTTAGAGGATGTAATTTTCAAGCAATTGAATGTTGCTCTAGTTAAAGATAAAAGACGACTTTGCCCACAGGGACCCTTCTCCATGACAGTTCCTTCTCCATCTTGGAATCTTACCTAGCCTTGAAGGCCTGGGACCAATGCCACCTTCTCTACAAAATCCAAGAACAAAGTCTTTCTTACCTGGTTCCTCCAGTTGGAAGGGAACTCACATGTTACGTCTTCTGAGTTCTCACTGAACTTTTTCTGTACCTCTTATGTAATGTCAGCTACTTTATATCTTGCCAATTATATCATACCCTGAAATAAAACTGTTCTTTCTGGAAGGTACTCATTTTTACATCTGCAACTGCTTCCAGGCTAAAACCTTAAATGGAAATGAATACTTACCAATGTTCCTAATATGAATAATTTTGGATTTAAATTCATTTTCTTTGTGGCAATTTAGGTTAAAAATTTCTAGTAATCTGGTAATTTTTGCATTTTCTAACAGATGCTCAACAAATATATTAAATATTGTAATCAGTTGTGTATTAAGTATTTTCCCCTCTTTGTTACCAACATCTTGTTATGATATTGTTTGCTGTTAAGAATACTTGTGCACTTAACTTTAGCAGTATTTGTTTCCTTATTAATTCATGGAGAAAATAAATTCTTTCTTAAAAAGGATCGCTGTTAAGTTATTGGTGAAACTGAATTAGAAAGATTAGCATATTCGTTAAAAAAGGAAATTAGATTACTCAATAATTACTCAACATCAGTCACTACTGATTGTGCAATGAGGCAAAGATGAAAGCAAAATTTAAAAGCAAGAGACTCAAAAAGGAGTTAGCAAATTAAACTATAAATGGAATGTGCAAAAGAATTAGGACCTAGCAATTTTAAGGATCACGACTATCCCTACGAACTTAATCAACCACAGTGTTTGGAACAAGAGAGTATGCAAAGGAATGCATGTTATACCGGTTCACATTAAGCCCGGGCATTGAAGCGCTGAAATTCAAGCAAGAAACTTACACAATCCCCATTGTTTAAAGAAAGAGAGAGGGAAAAGCAATTTATTCATTATCAGTAACCTGATCATTCACATAATGCTAAGGCAGTAATAATCTAAAACTGGGGTTTGTTGAAATTAGTACATTTATCTCTTAGACATGCATAAAAAGGTATTTAATTAGCAAGTAAGAGTGCCAGATAAAATATAGGATGCCCAGTTAATTCAAATTTCAGAAAAACAACAAATAATTTTTTGGTATAAGTGTGTCCCAAATATTTCATGGTTAGTTGAGATTGGTATCTCAGTTCTGATTCTTTGTCACCTTCTAACATCATGATTCATTCATTCACTTACTGATTCAACATTGCTTTGTTGAGAGCCTTACTCTATGCTGAGTACTGTGCTAGTACTGACCACACAAGAGTGAGTGAAACAGACATGATCTTTTCCTCACCATCCCTACAGTTTAGTAAGCTGATCTAGACAAGGAAAAAGGCAATCACTCTATAATATGATAAATGTCATGATTCACGGTTTATTCACTAGAGGGGAGATTACCCCAGCCTCAGGTCAGAAAAAGACTCCCAGAGGAAGAGATATCTAGATTAGACCAAAGGCAAAGAGGCTGGGGAAGCGGAGGGAGGTTCTAATCAGAGAGTACCTACCACAAGAGTAAAGCTTGAGGGACAAAAGATATGATGGAGCACATGAGAAACTGAAAATTCCAATGTTTAGCGTGATTGAACCATAGACCAGAAGGCTATGAGTGGTAAAAAACACAACTGGAGAGGTATGCCATGGCCAGATCAGCGGGGGCCTTGTCAAAACCCGACTGAATGGTCTGTGCAGCAAAGTGAATTAGTCATATCTACAAATTAGAAAGCTCCCACTCGCAATAGAGGAGAGAAGGGGCTGGAAATGAGGACAGTGTTATGGTAGGTACGGAAACAGGTATGGAGAGAAGTAGACAGATTCAAAAGCTATTGAAGAGGTCACTCCAAAACTGTCTTGTTCTTTGGATGAGTTCAAAATCTTTGAGCCTCTTCTCCATCTTTTCTTTGATCTTGCATATTATAGCACAATGCCCTGCTCCCTGTGCTTTGCAGGGCAGTTTTACCTCAGCCATTGCTGTCATGCTAACTCGACTAGAAAGAAATGGGTGTCTCATAAGGGGCTGGTAAACCAGATGCGTGTAATTACCTGTATTAACATATTTAATAAAGAACACATAATTTACCCATTGTGCAATTTTGATTGATCTGGAGTTACTGGAGAACCAGCCCGGAAACGGACATTTTGCCAGGACTGTGGACAGAAATGACCATGGGTCTTGCTTGACTAGCTGCCTAAGAAGGTCGTCAGTTATATAAATTATCCATATAGTCAGATTTTATTAGTAGAGGAATATGTTTTAGTCTTTTCATGAGGATGAACTATGCCCAGCCATGATGAAAAAAATAATTCAAATAAGAAACCAGAAAGAGAAGCCAATGATATGTGAAGGAATCCAGACCAGTGATAAGCATGGGTAAATGGGAAAAGGGAAGAAGCAAACAATGTCATCAACTAAAAGAAATAAGCAAACACAACCACTGTTTCCTTTTATTGAAAGTTGACTATTTGCCATGAACTATTTTAGTATGGTGCGTACCTTATCTCATTTAATTCTCACAAATGTACTAAGGAATAAATCATGTTCCTATTTTCCAGATGAGGAAAATTTTGGCTCAGCATGTTTCAGTAACTCTCTCAAGACCCCACAGCATGTAAGTGCTGGAACCAATATTTGCACTCCAGGTTTCTCTGCCTCGAAAGGACAATTGTGCTGCTCGTAGCCTATCATGTGGCATAAAGGAAAAGATATTTTTCTCATGGAGGGTCAACCTGATATTTCTGAAGCAGCACCCTTCCACGCTGAGCAGTACAACAAGGACAACTCTTGGGCACCATTAAGTTCCTGGAATGCTGGGACCTCCCTGGTCCAAAAGCATCCATGCATAGAGGTGACAAGGCTAAATAGAGACATGCTCCTGATTTGTGGAGAAGTTATTCAAGATTCAGCACACCTACCTATTACTTCTTAGTTCTGCTTATTTAGATGAGGACAAATAATTTAACTAGAAAAATTAATTATTGATGGTTTATTTATGAATATTTAGAAAATAGCAACATTCATTTGGAGCCAGTGCTAGGAGCTATGTTGACCAAGATCAAGCCATGTTAGACTAATCTCATTTCTGTCGTGTATCTATGCTATTCTGCTAAACTAAAAGATCAGGGAAATGCCTTAGAAATACTCAATCTTGATTTCATCAAGGTTCTTAGAAAAAGGCTTTATAATAAGCGAACGAGTATGAGAATGCTAAGTTGAATGGTAGTTCAGTTCAATAGATGTGTAGTGACTTAATTACATCCTAAAAGGGTGACATTGTCTTGGGTTTATCTAGTGATGTGATATAAGGCATCATACTTAGACTTGTCTTTTTCAATATATTTTTGATGACTTGGAGAATGTGATCTGTCTTCTGAGCTTCAGCTTCATGATGAAAGGATTGCTGGAAATCTTCACATGGGTGTGCAAAGCAACACAATCTAAAACGTCAAAACCGACCTCATTAGCCTCTCTCTCAGACTTGCCTCTCTCTACTCCTCCCCAACTCAATTAATGGACTGCCCTATTAGTCAGCACTTTTCGCTGCAAGTGCCTGAACTCAACTTGAACTAGCTTAGGCAAAAAAGGGAAAGTATTGTCTCAGGAAATCCAAGCAAAGTTGTACAATCAAACTGTAGGAGGGACAAAGATGTGAATGGGCCCCGGGAACAACCAGAACCAGGGTCTCAAACTTTATCAGGACTCTCCTTTCTGTTTCTCCTTGCCTGTTGGCTTCATTTTCTTTTGCTTCAGACTGTCTTCTTCTAAATGGTGGAAAACATGGCTGCAAGCTCCACCATTTTGTATTCTGAAACTTTATCTTAGTCAGTTCAAGCTGCTATAACAAAAATACTGTAGTCTAGGTGTCTGAAATAACAAACAAATTGTGAGAAATATCTCACAGTTCTGGAAGCTGGGAAGTCCAAAATCAAGATGCTAGTAGGTCTAATGTCTGGTGAGGACCTGCCTCTTGGCTTGTAGCCAATTGCGTTCTTGTCATATCTTCACATGGTTGAGGGAGAGCTCATCTCTCTGTGTCACTCCTTATAAGTGCACTACTCCCATTCATGAGGGCCCCACTCTCATGACCTAGTTATCTCCCAGAAGTCCACCTCCAAATACTATCACATAAGGGATTAGGCTTCAACATATTAATTTTTGGGGGGACACAAACATTCAGTCCATAGCAAACTTCCACCCCTAAAAAGAGACTGACTGAAGCTTGCTTTGGTTCTAAGTTCAAAATTCTGGACAAGCACTCTGATTGGCTTGGTTTGAATCAGTTGCCCTCCTCTGTATCCTGCAGCCAGTAAGTTGGGGTTCTATGATTGTCACAGGTGAGAGGTGAGGTGTCTTCTTGGACCAATCAGTTAAGGAAAGGTGGCAAAATTATGGGAAAAACAACAACATCTCTCTTGAAGTAAATTGTTAAGCAGTTTTCAGGAGAAAATGTGAATTTTGTTTTCAGTAAAAACACAGGGTGCTAGGTAAACAAAGCCATAGGTGACCACTCTGATCATGACAAATCCATCCACTCAAATCAGTGAGAGTCATCCTATACTCCCCTCCCTCTTAAACTCCCTCAGCCAATCAGTCAGCAAACCCCCAAATGTATCAAATTGGTCCTCTCCCATTTTTTCCAACTATGTTGACATTCTTACTTCAGACCTGCCTCATTTCTTGCCTGAAAAGTTGGCAGTGGTTTTACCTGGTTTTACCTGTCTTCTGTTTTTACCACCTTTCATGTAACCCTCAGAATGAACTTCCTAAAATGCAAATCTGATCATACTTCCAAGATTCTCCATCACCCACAGAATAAAGTTCCAAAGCTAACGTACAATGCAAGGTCTTTCCTGACTAACCTGGATGCCTCTTCTCCAGTCTTATCTCCATTGACCCCTAATTTATTCGTGTTGCAGGATTTCAACTTGCTTCTTCTGGAAATTCACCCAGGTGTCTCACCCAGCAAATACAAGGTATATCTGCCTAACTGTAGAGCTTTAGAAGGTAGCAAAATAATTCTGAAGGTAGCAAAACAACTTCTTCAGCTGTTGATGGGGACCTGACCTTACACAGAACCCAAGAAGGAAGTAAGTGGAGAGATACTCTAGTCCACTCCTCCTTTAGTTTTACAGATGAGATACTGAGTCCTAGCAGAATAAAATTACTTTATCTATGTGCTGGTGAGCAAGAGCCAAAGTCGCCTGATTCCCATTCTGATGTCCCAAATCCAGATCCAGCAAGAGCTGAGAACAGGTCTTACAACCGGGAGAGTCAATAAGGGAGGAAAGGAATATAGCCACAAGGAGAAAAGATCCAGAAAAGGAGGAGGAAGTGCTTTCATTTTCCTGAATCAACTCCTACACTAAAATACAAAAGTAAACCAAAAAAACTTATGAAGGCTAGGGAGAAGAGGGACCAGCCACCACACACAGGAAGTGGAGGCCGAGACATGAAGAAAACGAATAACGGCCAGCTTAAGAAATCATCTCTTCAGCATGGAGTGGGTTCAGGGCCAAGAACAAAAGGCCCAGATGGTTTTAATGACCAAACTCTGACTCTTGCCTTTCATCTGATTGCAGCAGAACCGTCACCAGTGAAGGGCCATATCCTGTCAGTGATCGGCCTCACAGCCTCCCACTGGTGTCTCGGAAGTTTTTCACTGAGGCTGGGATTTTTCCCATTCCCCAAACCTTCCAGCAAGAAGCCCACTTACCCACTCCCAGACTGCTCCAGGATTCGGGAATGTGGTGGAATTTATAAGGTGAATAATTCTCAGTCTTAGAAGTCTCTTTTGGTTCTATCCATCGTTTAATTTAAAATGTAATATATGCTGACATTTGATTTCTGGATTATCTCTACCTCCTTGATAAAGCAAAGAATTGTTAACATTTGTGAGAAATACAAAAATAATGTGTGGCCAAAAAGAATGCTTTGAATATATTTGACTCTGAAAAAAATAATTGGTAAAATTCATCTAGAAATAATTCTCTTCTCTTTCCTTCTTGTTGCCTTCCCCCTATAAAAGTTGAATTATTAAGAGATCACAATCTTGGGGTTACCTATGAATACCAAAATATTCATAAAAAGTTTACCCCATAATGGCAGAGCAGAAGTTAACTCCAGGTATTCTGAAGTGAATCATGGGCTTTCCAGAGTCACCCAAACTCCTTTTCCAACACTTGAGTTAATATCAGTATCATGAGATCCCAGACTGTGTTCTTCTTTTTGTTAGTTTGGAAAGAATGACTAATCCCTGTATACTATTCTTGGACTCTGTTATTTTGGCTAACTTAAGAAGAATGGACTAATACTAACAATATCTAGCATTTATAGCACGTTCACAGTTTACCAAGCCTTTTTCCATTTAATAGCAGTTCCCAGATGAAGTGACTTGCCCCGGCTCATCTGTAACTAAGTGGCAGAGCTAGGATATAAACAAGGGTCTTGTGAATCCAACCTTCAGGGTTTTTTTTGTTTTTTTTTTTAAAGATTGGCACCTGAGCTAACAAGTATCGCCAATCTTTTTTTTTTTCTTCTCCCCAAAGCCCCCAAGTACACAGTTGTATATTCTAGTTATGAGTGCCTCTGGTTGTGCTATGTGGGACACCGCCTCAGCGTGGCCTGATGAGCGGTGCCATGTCTGCACCCGGGGTCCTAACCTGTGAAACCCTGGGCCGGAAGTGGAGCGAAGAACTTAACTACCTGGCCACGGGGCTGGCTCCCCAGCCTTCAGTTTTAACTGTGCACTAGACAGGGTAAGTAAGGGTGGCTGCTGTAACTAACAAACTTCATGTTTCAGTGGTGTAGGACAGTAAAGTTTTTTCTTGTTCTTTTCACAGCAGCATGGGTTGGTGGTGTTGGGGATTCTGCTCCATACAGTCATGCAGGGATTCACGTTCATTCCCCCTGTGCATCGACATCTTCCACATGTGGTCTCCAAAGCCGGTAGAGAATGGGAGAGAATGGGAGATCACACACAGGAGATTTGCATGGGCCAGGCCTGGAAGTGGAGCACATGACTTCCACTCAGGTTCTTTTGGCCAGAATGTCATCTCAGTGAGCAAGGCTAAGATGTAATTCAGCTGTTTGCCCCAATCCGCCAGCCTTAGGAAAGTGGATTTGAGAGCTTCGCCCTCAGTACTTTGGTTTGTCAAGCTTCCATGGAGTCCCTTCTGCTGGAACAGTCTCTGGAAGTTATTTAATATCCTTCCCTTCCAGCATCTTTCCCTTCCTTTAAACTCCAGAATTTCTGTCTATTCCTATACACTTTTAGCCCTTTCTCACAGGCTGTTTTGAGACCTATTCTGTTCTCATTTTCTTTTGAGTTCTCACCTGTGTATTTGTCTTTCTCTTCATGAATCATAAGCTCTTTGAAGACAAAAATGTGTCTACTGTCACCGCACTGTGAGATGCATTCCCTTCACCCTCCTTCATCTACTCTCCACTTTCATCCAGGTGAACTCAGTTCTGCCTTATTATATACAAGATGCTGTGCTAGGTGCCATGAAGAGAAGCAAAGAGGAATTAGCCATGAGTCTTCAGAAGCTTATAAAATAAGGCTAAACATGAAAGTACAATAATAAATGTAGAAATATAGTGCTAAAGAAACTTAGAGGGAACAGATTGATTCTGAATTGAGAGGAAGGACGGGAAAAGACTTCACTAAATAAATAGTAATCAGAATGAAAGTAGCTAACAGTTAACTGAGTTTTACTATGTGCCAGGCACTGCATTAAAGTGCCTTGCATATATCAGCCCACGTCATTCTCCCAACAACCTAATGAGATGGCACTATTCACCAGATTAGAACAGATTAGAACCAGATTAGAGGGAATGGTAAGAGAAATGTAGCAAAATGTTAACAATTGGGGAATGTGGGTGATAGGTATGGGGAGGTTTTGTACTACTCTTGAAATTTTCTGCAACTTTGAAATTATTTCAAAAGGATGTAAAAGGAAAAAGAAAGAAGATTGGCTCAGAGGGATTGAGTGAATTGCCCAGTTCATACAGCTTGTGGATGCTGGGAAATGTTCTTCTCCAGAATCCACTGGCTTTGCAACACAGGCACCATAAAGAACACACATCCTCTGTGCCTCCTCATATCCACTGGCACCTCCCACTTCCTCAATCACACTGCAGCTGCCCAGGACCAGTGGGGCACTTCCCTTGAAACTGAAGGCCCTGCCCCTTGGCCGGCACCCTGTAGCCAGTCGAGCAGACACTCTTCTGTCCCTGCTTCTGGATTTGAATGCAACAGCCTGCTGCAGAGCATGGGATCAGATAGGAGAAGGGAAAAGGTGATGCACCCAGGAACGCAGAGTAGTTTTGAACTTCTACCAATGGGAAGTGGGAGACAGGCTTTCCCCTCCTCCCTCTCTCCTGTGGACCACTTCAATGCGAGAGAAGTTCAATGTGCTGAACAGACTCCTGCATGACAACTTGTGTTCAACACACTAAAACATCAGTTTATACTCCACATCTTCCCTTGCCCCACTTCACTTTTTCCCCATCATTGATGCCTTGGATTTGCTCTTCCCAAATCAGCGCTTTAATCCTTGCCTCGGGCTCTGTCTTCTAGAGTAGAAGAGCTAAAAACTCTGAGCTGGATCCTAAAGATGGGTAATAGTTGACAGTTAGAAAATTGAGATAAAGGCACTACGAATAGAATGAGCATGAAGGATAATGGGAAATAGTTTGGGGAAGCTGGAGTTGGGGTCAAGTAGGGGGTTATGGGGATGCAGACAATGAAATCAAGATGTAATAAAAGATTATGGGCTTGGGGCCAGCAGCGTGGTATAGTGGTTAAGTTTGGTGCACTCCCCAGGTTTGGATCCTGGGCGTGGACCTATATCACTCATCAGCCCTGCTTTAGCGGGCATCCGCATACGAAATAAAGGAAGATTGGCATGGACGTTAGCTCAGGGCTAATCTTCCTCAAGCAAAAAAAGAGGAAGATTGGCAACAGGTTTTAGCTCAGGGCGAATCTTCTTCACCAAAAAAAAGAATGATGATGGGCTTGAATGCCTACTGTAGAGTTTAGACATCATTCTGTAGACACTAATGTGAGCCATGGGGAATTTTTTGAGGCGGCATGGATAAAATAATAACAATAATGATAGTAGTAATGTTTATTAAGCACTTACTATTTATTAACCTTTGCACTAAGCATTTTTCATAAATTATTTTATTTAATCCTAACAATAATCCTATGAAATGGGTACTATCCCCTAAGGCTTAGAAAGGTTAATAAACTTGCTCAAGGTTACACAGGTTTTTTTTTAAATTTTTTAAATTTTTAAAAAATTATTTTATAGAGGTCACAATGACTTATAAATTGTGTAATTTCAGGTGCCCATTATTATATATCAGTTTCTATATAGACTGCATTGTGTTCACCACCAATAGTTTAGTTTTCATCTGTCACCATACATATGTGCCCCTTTACCCCTTTTGCCCACCCCCCCCACCGCTTCCCCTCTGGTAACCACTAATCTGTTCTCCTTGTCCCTGTGTTTATTTATCTTCCACATATGAGTGAGGTCATATGGTGTTTGTCTTTCTCTCTCTGACTTACTGCACTTAACATCATACCCTCAAGCTTCATCTATGTTGTGCAAATGGTATGATTTTGTCTTTTTATGGCTGAGCAGTATTTCATTGTGTGTGTGTGTGTGTATATATATATATATATAGGTATGTGTGTGTGTGTTTATTGTGTATGTATATATGTTCTTTCTTTTCTTCTTTTTTTTAAGATTGGCCCTGAGCTAACATCTGTTGCCAATCTTTCTTTTTTCTTCTTCTTCTCCATGCATAGTACATAGTTGTACATTCTACATAGTTGTATATTCTAGTGGTAGGTCCTTCTGGTTCTGTTATGTGGGACTCTGCCTCAGCATGGCTTGATGAGTGATGCCATGTCCGCACCCAGGATCCAAACCCATAAAACCCTGGGCTGCCAAAGCAGAGAGCACGAACTTAACCACTCAGCCGCTGGGCTGGCCCCTATGCAGCATCTTCTCTACCCATTCATCAGTTGATGGGCACTTGGGTTGCTTCCACGTCTTAGCTATGGTGAATAATGCTGCAGTGAACATGCGAGTGCATAAATGTCTTTGTATTGTTGATTTCAAGTCTTTTGGATAAATATCCAGTGGTGTATTTGGATTGTACAGTAGTGGGATAGCTGTATCATATGGTATTTCTATTTTTACTTTTTTGAGAAATCTGCATACCGTTTTCCATAGTGGCTGCACCAGTTTGTACTCCCACTAGCCATGTATGAGGGTTCCGTTTTCTCCACACCCTCTCCAACATTTGTTATTTTTCATCTTGTTAATTATAGCCATTCTAACAGGAAGGTTACACAGATTTTGAATCCAAAAATTCCACGCTCTTTGCCCCCAGAGCTGGGTTTAGAAACATAACTTTGGGGGAAGTGTGAAGGAATGATTGGTGGCTAAAGACAACAAAAGTAATGCTGCTCTTAGGTAAGGACTTTTGCCAGCTTTTACAAAAAAGAAGATGAGAACAAGTATGAGACACACCGCACCTTCTCCACATACATTTTTTTCAATTTATTAATTCAAGATAATGGTTGTACCATGACAGGACTGATTTTAAAGCTGGGGATCAGGCAGTGAAGGAAACAGACCTTCTGTCCTCACGGAACTTGCAGGTTAGTGGGGGGGAGGGACAGAAATTAATCAAAGAATCACATATGTATAGTTGCAAACTGCCACGTGCTCTGAAGGAAAACCACAGAGTGTGAAGAGAGCATATTCCAGGGAAATAATCTAGTTTGGTAGACATGGATCCCACTTCAGAAAATAATTGCTCTACCGAGAATCTGTAGCTAATGAAAAATGGCCAACCAAAGGAAACATAGCATATTCTAATCTTTTGAAACTTAGCAAGTCTGTAACTAAGCTCCTGATTGCTTCCCTACCCCTGAATCTCCAGCAGTTCTCATCTCAGTTAATGGAAACACCATTTTCTGAGTCGTCTCAGGCCAAAACATTGGAGTCATCTGTGACTGCTCTCTTCTTCCCATTACTCAGATGGAATTCATCAGCAAATGTTGCCGCCTTCATCTTTGAAATATATGCATTGTCCCATCGCTTCTCGCCATCACCACTGCTACCACCTGGTCCAAGCCATCACCATCTTTTAGCGAGACCATGGTGATAGCCCCCTTGACTGGCCTCCTTACTTCCACTCTGGTTCCCTACATAGTCTATTCTCAACAGTGATCTTGTTTAAAGGTCAGTTACATCATGTCACGTCTCTGCTCAGAACCCAGCTTCCCATCTCATTTAGAGGAAAATATAAAGCCTCACAACGACCCACAAGGCTCTTCAAGACCCAAGGTCCTTCCCTTTCTCCTCTGCTCGCCTCTTAGGTCTCTCTGGTAAGTATTCTGTGTCTCTTTTATTCTACTCCAGCCACACTGGCCTGCTTGCTGTTCCTCAAACACCCCAGACTCACTCTCACCTCAGGGTGAGGTGTACTTGCCATTCTGTCTGCCTGGACACCCTCACTCCCACTCCCACCTCTACTAGCACTTTCCATCCTCCCTTCCTGTTCCAGAGTAATCCTCACTTTCTTACATACTATATCTTCTAATAAGTTCTTTTGCTTATGATCTGTACCCCACCACCTTTAGAATGTAAGCATTATTGTGCTTACTCACTGCCATGATGCTTTAGCATTGAAAACAGGGTGTGCCACATGGTAGAAACTCAGTAAGTAGTTGTTAAATAAATTAATTTTAAAAATTTGAGGGCTTGTTCTGCAAGGCACTTTGCTACTGCATAAGCTCAAGATGAAGAAGAGAGGAGGTCCTGGAAGCCCAGGCCTCTGTGGCTTTCCTTGGAAGCACCTAGATACCATACCTCGAGGGTGGACATTGTGATGAGCAGCTCAGATCACCCTTGGGGAATGAAGGTCTTATTGTCTCAGCTCAGCCCCTTTTGGGGATTAGCTCAGCGGAAGAGAGCTGCCTCACCCAAAATCACACCTCCCTCCCAGAGCCTGCGTGGCCACTCCACCTCTCCGTCTGCCGGATTATGCTTCATTTCCTTCCCTTCCGGAGATGTGGATTGCAGGAACCCTCCCAATAAGGTTCCCGCACGCTCACTCCCTCTCAGACTGTGCTTCCCAGGAAACCCAGCGTGTGACAACCCCTCCAAAATCAAGATGCAGCTCTGTTTCTGATATTGAGGCTCACACATAGCAATCTTTCCTCATTACAGGCAAAACTAGACTGTCCCCTAGAAAAGACAATTGGCTTCATAAGGGCCAAGAGGTCATTCACCTCTGAACTCACAAAATCAATGGCATGCCATTAAGGAGGAAATATAAAACACATCCAAGCAGCTCTAAAGAAAGAGATGTTATCACGGGCCCTTTGGGAATTTAGCGCCATGCCCAGGTAACATGCATTCTTTTAACTGGGCCCTCCTGAAGGCAGTTCATGCCTCTTTATGAGGATGCTGGGAAGGCTGCGGTCTTCTCTGTACCTTGATGTCCAAAAATAATGAGGGTTAATGGAGTGTAACTTTCAGGAAGACTGGGGTAGGGAGGGTTGAAATAGAGCAGTCACAGGTTTTTATTCATACTTCTGTGTTGTTTGAACATATCCGGAGAAAATATTTAGGTTTACTTGTCTGATACAAATGAACAAAATATTTAAAGACTGTAAAATAAAATACGTACCTTCTTAAAATCTTTGCAACTGGGGGTCACAGGAGTCTGCCCACAGAAGGCATGCCTGGTGATGCCTATTCCAGTCCTCGCTACCCACTGCTGCTCCCTGCCAACCACATCTGAGCACGTCTTGAACCATCTTAGATGCTGCTTCTGGATACTTTTTGCTGATAACATCAAGATCAAACTCCTTACTACACTATTGAATGCCTTTCACAATCAAACCACAACTGAACACTCCAGGTTGCATTCTAATCATTGGAATATTTTCCTCCTCCCTGCCCTCATCTTTTCAGAATCATTTCTTGTTCCTTAAAGAAGCTGGGCCCTTCCTAGTTCTTTGTTTTTGATTTGCTAATTCCCCTTTCCCTCTTCC
This sequence comes from Equus przewalskii, assembly GCF_037783145.1. NCBI lineage: Eukaryota > Metazoa > Chordata > Mammalia > Perissodactyla > Equidae > Equus > Equus przewalskii. The sequence goes on along the minus strand of NC_091845.1, from coordinate 57,575,687 downwards.
TCTAATTCTGCTCCAGCTTCAATGTCACCTGTCTACCAATCTCTGACTCTCCCCAACCCCAGGCATAATTCATTGCTTCTACCTTTGTTCTCGTGGAACACCTTGTTTTATCACTTTTCTAGCTTTTTTCTTTATTTTTTAAAAATTATGGTATCAAGGGGCAGGCCCAGTGGCACAGCGGTTAAGTGCGCACATTCTGCTTCGGTGGCCCAGGGTTCGCCAGTTCGGATCCCGGGTGCGGACATGACCATGCTGAGCTAGGCCTCCCACATATAAAGCAGAGGAAGATGGGCATGGATGTTAGCTCAGGGCCAGTCTTCCTCAGCAAAAAGAGAGGATTGGCAGCAGATGTTAGCTCAGGGCTAATCTTCCTCACACACACACATACAAAAATTATGGTATCAATACATGCTTTTGTAAAAAAAATTTAAAGATATAAAAGTACATAGAGTGTCAAGTATGAATCCTTTCACCCATGTTTTGATTCAGAAGTTGGTTGGTGGAGATAGGAGAGGCACACAGGAGTTCATTTTAGTGTGCTGTATACCTTTTTATACCCGAACTATTTCATTAAAAAGTGACAGTCTTTCCTTTTCTTTGCCACGCGTTCCTTTTGTCAGAAAAACTTCTGTCAGAGCCAGCCCTGATGGCCTAGCGGTTAAGTTCCACACACTCCTCTTCAGCGGCCCAGGTTCGTTTCCTGGACGCAGAACCACACCACTCGTCCATCAGTGGCCATGCTGTGGTGGCAGCTCACATAGAAGAACCAGAAGAGCATACAACTATACACAGCTACGTACTGGGACTTTGGGGATGGAGAGGAAGAAAAAAGGAGGAAGACTGGCAACAGATGTTGGCTTAGAGTGAATATTCTCCTGCAAAAAAATAAAATTATATGTAAAAAAAGAAAAACTACTGTTAACAGTTTATTGTGTACTCATTTTTCTAGAACTTTTGTTACGTTTCCAAACGTATAAATACCCACATACACACATGCAATTATTTTTATTCAAATGGAATCATACTATACCTGTTGTTCTATAATTTTTTTAAGTTAATAGACTTGATTTTTTAGAGCAGTTTTAAGTTTAGAGAAAATTGAGCAGATAGTAGGGAGAGTTCCTGTTCACTCCCTCCCGCTCTCAGAGTTTCCTCTATTATGCACATCTTGGTTGGTGTGGTACATTTTTATAGTGGATGAGCCAATATTGATAGATTATTATTAACTAAAGTCCACAGTTTACATTAGGACTCATTCTTTCTGTTGTACATTCCTGTGGGTTTGCCAGATACATAGCGTCATGTATCCACCATTACAGTATCATGCAGAATAGTTTCTCCAACCTAAGCCTCCCATGCTCCACCCGTTCACCCCTCTTCCCCTTCATTCCCTGGCAACCACTGATCTATTTCCAGTCTTTGCAGTTTTACCTTTTCCAGAATGTCATGTAGTTGGACTCACACAGCATGTACCCTTTTCAGACTGGCTTCTTTCACTTAGCAATATGCATTTAAGGCTCCTCCGTGTCTTTTCATAGGCATTATTTTTTTAATTGACATTGACATTTTCCCACGTTCTTACTTATAGATCTACCTTTTTCTCTTTAATAGCTACATAAGTATTTCGTAGTGTGATTGTGCAAACTTCTTTGGCCTTTTCCTTCCTGACAGAGACAGGTTTTTTCAAGTTTTCTAACTGTATGTTTATATATATTTGTCTCCCACTAAACTTTGTACTCCTTAACCATAAAACATGGTGTTCAGTAAACAGAACAGTAAGCAGGTGTTCTTTGTCCACAAAGAAGAACTAAATACACAAGAAAAGGGTGGTGGCAGCTCAAAGCAAGGAGAGAGAAGGGTCCCGTAAGTGAGGGCAGAGGAGTTTTGAAGAGGGAGGCAGCGGCAAGCTGGGAAAATGCTAGTCAACAAAGACTTAACAGGAAGCGGGGTTGAAATTGAGCCTTGAAATGGTGGGTGGGGATTGAGAGGACTGGGAAATTTTGGTCTATTTCTAAAATAAAGAAGCAAAGTTAGTTTGCTGGTGCTGGTGTCATTGCTCAGCAGCCCGGAGGCCTAAAAACATGTCCCCACTGACTGCTGTAGGCTTCTCCACCTGCCTGGCTCCAGCCTGGGAGAGCACGTGAAGGAAGGACAGAATCACTATGAAACAGGCCTACCTAAGAACGTGGGTGGGTGTGCACGGTGCAATTGCCCGGCAGGCCCTGGCCAAAAATAGCAAGGAGGCCTGGCCTCCAGGAGCTCTCGTTCCAAAAATATTCTTTGCTTGTGGAAACCATGTAAATGCCAAAAGACTCACGGCTGATTGCCTGACTGCTCCTGGAGCTGCATCTCATGACAATTCTTACCCCCTTGTATAGAACGTGTCATGGTGCAGCCCATCTTCTGCTTCCACACTGACTGTTCCCATCCTCCAGAGCCACATCTTAGCCACCTTAATTTCTCCTGTAGCACCTACCACCCAGTAACTCTTGGCATTGGTTGCTAAACGACAATATGAATGAATAGTGTTAGACGCTACCTCTCCTAATTTGGGTTCCCCAGAAGCATACCCTGAAACGAAGATTCCAGTAAAAGTAGTTTATTTGGAAGATGAACACCCGTAGGGAGAGAGGAAGTGAGATGAGGAAGGGAAGGTAGCCAATTAAGGATGTGTTATTAAGTAAATTATCTCTGCAGGCGACTGGAGCCTAATCTCCACTGGAGCCTAATCTCCTGGGGAAACTCTGGGGAATTATCCCACCCCAGGGCAAGATGGCTGAGATATCTACATGTCAACTCCTGAGAGTCGCTGGTTGAAGGCTGCTCCTGGGAGTGTAATAATTTCCCAGCCCTTCAAGCCTGCCCAACACAGGATGACAGAATGACCTCTGGTTCCAGAAAATCCCTCAGGCTCCGAGGTGCAGATGCTGGAAGGTGGAAGTCAGCCAGAGCATAGTGACATGGCAAACTCTGAGGGCTGTGGGTGAGGGGAGCATTTGCTACACCATCTTCCAGGAAAAACATCCACAGGAGACCTGAATCCCCTCTATAGACGGTGTCCCCACTCCCACCCCCATACCTGAAATGACAGAGAACTTAGCGCCTTCCAGGGCAAGCGACTCGTTGTTGGCAACCTCAAGTGTTAAAAGTACTTCTCCTTTTTTCTAAATCTCCCCATCTGTAAATTCCCCGCGGGCTGCTAGTTGAGTTCTCTGGAACTACTCAGAACATCTAATGCCTGTTTCACGTGTCAGCCCTTCAAATACCTGAAAAGAGTCAGAACAGTCCCTCTGCACAGCCATGGGTCTCTCTCTTTTCAACATCTCCAATTCTTTCAACATAGTCATCACATGATGTGGTTTTGAGTTCCTAGCCATCCCTCACGTACCCACCTAAGCAAAATTAAAAAAAAAAAAAGGAATTAAGTTATCTACTGAGGATCATGCTTTTATACGCGGCACTCCGTCAACCCACGTTTTTAAAATATGTCATGACCAATAGTGAGAGGAGAGGCTGGGGCTTCCTTAGGGAGATGGGGAGAGGATGAAAGTTGACTGTGCTTGGCATCCCTCCTCCTGTCCACACCATCCTGCTCTGGTTCCAAACCTGCAAAATCCCACAACAAACGAAAGCCTTGTAAGTAATAGTTACACTTCTCTAAAAGGCAGATTAGGGGTTTGGGTTCTCATTCTCTACTCCCACCCCAAGTGGTTTCTGAGCCTCTTCCTTCCAACCACCTATGGTACTTCTCCTGAGTGGATTGGGAGAATGTGATTTTCTCCATCTTGTTCCACTTCTGGCATTATCTTATTGAGACCTCCTTGTAAATGAATCTCCTTCACAGCAGTTGCTCAGCCTTCCTGCCAATGTTCGTGGTGCTCTATGTAATCCTCACTGCACCCCTTGGGGAAAGGAGTGCTCTGCTTATATTATAGAAGAGAAAACTGAGGCTCAGAGAGGTGAAGACATTTGCCCAAGCCTACGCAAGGCTGGGATTGGACCCTAGGCCCACCTGACTGTGTGCTACCTCTGTTGTCTTTTCTCTGTTCAGGATCTATTCCTCCTTCTGGTAATAGTGCCCACATTTCCTTTTTGGAAACCATTCCTAACCCCCTCAATCTTTGTTGTTCAGGTGAAGATGTCTCTAACTCTAGTTTCAAAGGAGCTCACTTGACTCAGGCATAACCCAGTCACTGGATGTTTTCCCCTTGGTCAATTATTGGTTCAAAGATAGGCACATGATCCAAGTCAGGCCTATATTTCAATTAGATGAAAGAAAGCAAGAAGTTCCTCTTTCCACCGGGACTGGCAGTTGTAAGGGTGGTGTGAACATAAGTCTACCAGGAACCACTGTGGAAAGCCTAACAATGGAGGCATCAAAGAGCACAACTGAGATAAGGAGGAAAGAGGATGAGCCCAGATGACATCACTTGAGTCCCTAGATCCAGCCAAACCTGAAGCCTATTATCTCTGGACTTTTCAGTTATAGGATCAATAAGCCAATCTCAATCCCTCCATCACCCACCTCTCTCCCTCCATCCTACCCTCCCTCCATTCCTTCTTCCTTTCTAAGCAGGTTTGAGTTGGGGTTTATTATTTGTAATAAAACAACCAAAAGAATCCTAACAAATTTGGACTCCTCTCCCCAAGCTCTTCCCATGATACTACACAGACTGCATTTCGGTATAGACACACATACATATATACATACATACAATCATTTATCTGTGTAGAGTGCTATGCAAAGCACCTTCAGACCCATTTGCTCTGACAACCCTCTGAGAGAAGACAGATGTTAAATTTCTCTAGACATTTTTATAAATAAGGAACCCAAAACTCAGAGAAGCTAAGTGACTTATTTAAGATCACACAGTTAGCCAATGGGTGGCAGACCTGGTATAAGGACCCAGATCTGCTGGGTTGTGGGCCAATGTTCTTTCTATTGTATTTTGCTGGAGTCCTGGGTTCTTGACTCATGTTGGTGATCATCAAGCTGTGTGATCTTCCAAATAAGTTCACCTCTCTGGGCTTCAATTTCCCATCTGTGATGTGAGGGGGTTGACAACTATGAATTCTAAGGGCCTTCCCAAAACTTGCGGTCCAGTGGTCTATGATTTTGCTTCATAACTGTGCCTAGGACTGACTGGACTGGCTCTAAGTCAAAGACCCTGCTGGGAGACCGTCCCATCAGTCAGACTTACTCAACACACACATGCTCAGGTACACACCTGCCTGATGGCATTAAAGTGTCCAGTGGTTCCGTTCTGAGAACGAACAAACAGTAATAACCCAGGAATAATAAAATAATTGTATAGCTGTCCCGTATCCCATCTGTTTTATTCCTGTTTAGAAAAAAGTGTCATGTGCTATAATCTTTTTGCCTTTCAGTCCTCAAATAAAAGGAAATAAAGCAGGTTTCGTGTGGCTGCATTCCCCCTGACAATAAGGGAAGCTGCTCTGCACTGGCCCTGAGTCATTGGATGGCTTTGTATTGGGGGTGGAGATGGGAGAGCTGGAAGACTGCCTCCCCCAGCTTCTAAGTGTGGACACAATGTTCAGACACAGCTCCTAGGCTATCTGTGTGCTCCCCGAGCTGGGACCTGTGGCTTCTCAAGACCTCAGAGTGGGAAGCTATGTGGCCACACACTGATGTATTAATGAGAATTTCAAATCCACTCAGAGTACTTGCTTGTTGTGGGTACCTCCATGGCCTTCACTTGCTTTGCAGATTCTCTTAATCATTCTTGAACTTGTCTTCTTCCTGGATACTGTTTTAAAAATTTCTAAAAGGAATATGGGAATAAAGGTTGTGTGACTTGCCATATTTTGCTGATATGCAACACAATCCTTCCCAATGACCTGCAACCCAGTGGCTTGTAGAACATTCTGGATCGTTACCAACCAAAGAACATTTCCTTAGAGTACCTGCCCTCCTCCTCATGCAGATCTCCCCTCACATCCTTGTTCCAATCGCTTCATTTGTAAGGGAGACATTTTGTCCTGACGAGTCAGCTCATGTCCTGTACTCTGTTCTTTGGAAAATTAATATTACGCAATCATGGGATCATTCCTTCGTGAACCAGATGTTATTTCTGAACTCAGGATTAGTTTTAGCCAGGAAGACTTTAAACCTTTTACTGGAGTGGGAGCGTGGGGTGAGTATACGGGACTGTAGAGGCATATTTCAAAACTCTGAATCCAACAAAACACCCGCAAAGCCTCAACTCATTGTTTAATTTCCAAGGTGGGACACAAGCCACTGTGTGAAGCAGGAAGGGCATTTGGTGTAATTCTTACATTCTTAGGAGTCAAAAGTTTCCAGGTTGACCTATTATTGATTTCCAAGCTGCTTCAGAGAGAATCTTAGCGATAGCTCTGTGTTACGAGCAATATGCACATTTTAATACATCTGGAACAGAGTGATAAACCCCCCAGATAGACTCCCTGCTGCACGAGCTGACAAAAGTCTCCAGGAGTTCGTAAGATGTAGCCATAAAACACTGGGGTGTCATGTTCTCACAAGAAGGATACCTCTGTCTTGGCATCCATTTGTAGAAGCCCCGCCCTATATCTTAAGCTTGGGATCCCCTGGTTAGATATGGAGGGCAATCCCTTGATATGAACATCAGATACTTCATTTTGGAACCATTGGGGAGGTAAAGACCAATGGTGCTCATGGAATAGTTGGGCCCGAAGCAATGCATCTTGTTAAATTGTAGGTAACCGTAATACCAGCTTGCTGTTCCCTGGCATAGACCCAGATTTGTTTAAGTCTCCGGAAATAACTCGCTGGTCTAATCCAGCCTTGCCAATCCCTCACAGGCCAGCTCAAATCCCATTATCACCTCTTCCATGAAGACATTCTTTTTTTTTTTTTAATTTGCTTTATTTTATTTATTTATTTTTTTGAGGAAGATTAGCCCTGAGCTAACATCTGCTGCCAATCCTCCTCTTTTTGCTGAGGAAGACTGGCCCTGAGTTCACATCCGTGCCCATCTTCCTCTCCTTTATATGTGGGACACCTACCACAGCATGGCGTGCCAAGTGGTGCTGTGTCCGCACCCGGGATCCGAACCAGCAAACCTTGGGCCACCAAAGTGAAGCGTGTGAACTTAACCGCTGCGCCACTGGGCCGGCCCGAAGACATTCTAAATTGCCTCTGTCTAGCCACAGCCTGCAGTTTTGAGCTGTCCTACTTTCTCCTTCGCAGCTGGAATTCAATTTAAACTTCCCACACCCCAGCCTTGTTCTTGGTCTATACTTTGAAGCTTTTTGCCTCTTCTTGCCTCTTCCTCTTTCTTCCTAAGTTGCTTCTGATCTCTGGGGCTCCGGTCCTTGCGTCTCATCTCCTGTATCTAGTCTCACTCCTTTCCCTTGGATCTGATATCGATTCGGCTTTTCTGGAAATGACCAGAGTTCCCTTCATTGGCTCCAGGATTGGTACTTGCCTTTTGGATTTTGTCTGCTAATGGAAGATCTGGGTACATCCCCTGATTCATTTCAGTTCTTGGAACCTACTCCAGTGCTGGCCCCTCTGTTCAGCTAGTTTCTTGTCCTCTCTGAAGGAAGGTGTACAACCACAGCAAGTATACTCATCCATCTCTTAACAATGGGGATACGTTCTAAGAAATGTGTCATTAGGTGATTTCATCACTGTGAGAACATCATAGAGTACACTTACACAACCCTGGATGGTACAGCCTACTACACACTTAGGCTATATGGCACTAATCTTATGGGACCACTGTCGTATATGTGGTCCATCATTGACCAAAATGTCATTATGTGGTGCATGGTAGTAATCGTCTTTTTCCTATGACTGAATGCCTTATCCAGTTGGGTGGTAACTCTCCTGAGGTGCAGTGCAAGTCACAGACCAGGCAAAGCCTATGCTCATGGGCTTTGGAGTTAGATGCGCCTGAGTTTTTTTTAATTTAATTTTATTTTTTTCCATGTTCTCCCCAAAGTCCCCTGGTACATAGTTGTATATTCTTCGTTGTGGGTCCTTCTAGTTGTGGCATGTGGGACGCTGGTTCAGCGTGGCTCCATGAGCAGTGCCATGTCCGCACCCAGGATTCGAACCAACGAAACACTGGGCCGCCTGCAGCGGAGCGCGCAAACTTAACCACTCGGCCACGGAGCCAGCCCCTAGATGCGCCTGAGTTTTAATTCAGCTTGCTGTTGACTCCATTGTCTTACCATATGAACTTGGGCGAGTAATGGGCCTCTTTGAGCCTCAGTTTCCTCATTCCCTGTTAAATGAGAATAATAACAGTAGTATGTACTTCACAGGATTGACATGAGGATTAAATAGTGGTAGAGTAGAACTTTGAAATATTAACTAAATCTTTTTGGATTAGCACAAACTCTTATACCTTGTCCCAGGATGCTCTTGTGGAGGTGTGTGTGAAACTGGTGACATATCCTCAGAGAGCCCTGGGGATATGTACATCAGCACACCTCCTGGCACACAGCAGGCACTCAATAAATATAAGCTTAACAAGGAAAAACAATAGAGGGCTGAGAATCAACAGATAGATCAGCAATCCTTCCAGGTCATAAAACAGGCTGGAGCAAAGGGCAGTTGCTTATACTTACTTTATAGATTTTCCAGGGTTTAAGCCAATTGTGCCCAAGGTTCAGATTTCCAGAGGGGAAGATGGTCCATTGTATTTGACTGGAAGGGCCTAGCTTCTAGAAAGATCTAAGAACATATTGGTGAAGCCCAACTTTTCTAAATGCTATTTGTTCCCAAACCCTGGGACTTGTCATCTTTAGTATAATCATCCTTCAAAATCCAATTTTCCCCTGAGGTTTGAGCAGAGCTCCTGCCTGTGGGACCCGAACTACCCAAAGACTATGTTCTATCCAGTGGTCAGCAAACTAAGACCTACAGGTCAAATCCAGCCCACTGATTACGTTTGTGAATAAAGTTTTATTAGAACGCAGACATGCCCATTTATTTACGCATTGTGTATGGTTGCTTTCTCAATATAATGGCAGAGTTGAGTAGTTGTGACAGAGACCAAATGGCCGGCAAAGCTTAAAACATTGATTATGTGGCCCTTAGAAAATGTTTGCTGACTCCTGCTCTATATCATATACGTTAAGACCTCAAAAATGTCAATTAATAAACGATGTGTTCTCTTGAATGTTTCACCAATATAAGTTTTATCTCAACTACAAGAAGTATAATCTTGAAGGCAAAGACCAGTCATCCATCTCTTTTGTAACTCCCACAGATATTTCTTAACTTGACACTCAAGGCCTCTTCAGTCAGGCACAAAGGCTTCTGCAGCCTTAAACCCCTTTACTTTCCTGCTTTCCTAGTGGAGATAAGTCAATCGGTCTTCTTGCCTTTCCCTAAATACCTCTCTCTCTCTCTCCAGCCTCCAGGTATTTGCCAAGGGGGAGAGAACTCCTAGTTAATCTCTTTATCAAAATTGTGTGGATGTTTCAAGTACCATCTCCAGCCCCTTATCTCTCACAATGTCTTTCCTGATACTCCGGTCAGAAGGCATCTCTCCCTTCTTTGCACTCTATTAACGGGTTTTGCCTATGTTTCCGGAATGACAGAGAGACTCTTACTTCATTCTTTGGATGCCGAGTCTCCGAAAACAAGTAGCTTGGAGAGCAGGCACCGTGTCCTGTGGTGTGTCCGTTGCCTCCTCTCTTCCTTCACAAACTTCATGAGTTGCCTTCTTAGTAGAGGCAGTTGTGGAGATGGATAGGTCCTGGCTGTCCGTAATACAGATTTAGACTAATCTGGGCATGTAAAAGCAGTGCATAGGGGAATCAGTTTGCATGTTGCTGCTTTGCATGAGGAGGAGGGACATTCCAAGAGGAAGTTTAGTGCATGAAGACAGAGAGGGTGGCGAGATGTTTGCTACCAAATCTGGGCCCAGGGATTCATTTGGTTTTTGGGATGAGAAAGAGCTGTTGCAAAAGCAGAAGGAGCAGATTCTTGAGGGGTTTTGTAGCTCACAGACATTAACAGTACTGCTTTGGGGCCAGGAAATGGTGTGGCATAGAGTTAGGGGTCCTTCTCCCCATTTCTGTATGAATGCCACACGGTTCTTATGAAGAAGAACTAAAAAGAAAATGGCATTGCTTTGCTACTTCTCAGAGTTTTCAGCTTTGGGAAAGCTGGCAGACAGCATTTTAGCCTGGGTTTAGGTTTTCACCAAAAACCTTGTTTTAAATATAGGTTTTATTATTATTCAGATCGGACGAGGCCAAAAGAACAGGCTACAATTGCCCTTGGAAAGATAGTTTGTTACTCATGGTGTCCAAGAGGAGGGTCATGGCATGTCATGCAGGGCCACACAGGGAAGGCGAGAGGGAGAGATGGGGAAAGGAAGGTCAGAGCCTCTGTTGTGGTTTCTGTGGGAAGAAATGAATGAGGCAGGGTATGCAGGGTTAGGATTGGCTGGTTTGAATAATTTCAGCCAGTTCCTGGATATAGGGGCTGTGTGTCTAGTTGTCTGGTACCTAACCCTGGGTGATTAGGCGGGAGGCAGCGACCCTGAGTGTGAGAACCCTGTGAGAGCCCAGTGAAGGAGGCAGAGGGAGTATGGGCTCTGGACTGGTTGGTTTGCAGATGCATGCTTAAGGCTTGCATAAGGCATGTTTGTAGGTGAGTCGCTTACTGTCGCTAAGCTATTGGCTAGCCCTGGGAGGGGCAATCCTTCCAGGATCAGCAAAGCCCCACGATGTCAAGCATCAGAAATATGGTTAATACAAGCATCAACAATCATGGTCATGGTCAGTGACCATATTAGTTTGCTCGGGCTGCCATAACAAAAGACCACCAACTGGGTGGCTTAAACAACAGAAATTTATTTTTTTTGCAGTTCTGGAGACTGAAAGTCCAGGATCAAGGTATCAGCAGGGTTGGTTGTATTCTGAGGCCTCTCTCCTTGACTTGCAGGTGGCTGCCTTCTCACTGGGTCCTCACATGGTCTTTCCTCCGTGCATGTACATCCCTGCTGTCTCTTTATGTGTCCGAATTTCCTCTTCTTATAGAGACCTCTGTCAGGTTGTATTCAGGCCCACTCTAATGGCTTCTCTTTAAGTTAATCACCTTTTTAAAGGCCCTGTCTCAAAATACAGTCACATTCTGAAGTTCTGGGGGTTAAGGGCTTCAATATCTGAATTTTGGAGGACAGAACTCAGCCCATAACAGGGACGTTGCTTGAGTAGCTTGTGGGATTGCTGAAGCTGAAGAACAGCAGAGGGCTGTCACTGAGAAGACACCTTGAGGATCACCTACAAATAAGGGCATGGACATGTAGATGGCAGGGTAACTCAGGTGAGGACTGGAGACAGTGAAATTAGGCTCGTACGTAAATATGATCTTACTTATATCTATGAGCTTTGAGGTCTTAACAAATTTGGAATACAGAGATATTTGCTCATGTGAAAAATTATCGATAAATCCATATTGAATCAGGATTCCACTAATACCAAAGCCAATGCCCGTGACCCCAGGGGGGTCAAGTCCTCTTTAAAGAGCACAGCAATCATATTTACTTGTATTAACAGTTAATGACCTGACAATAGAGAGTCTGGGTCCTCTCTCTGCTCACAAAAGTTCACTCAAATCTTGCAGAGAAAAATAGGGTCAACAAGCTTGAGTGTTTGAAAGAAAGTACACAATGTCCAGTTCTGAAAGGTTCACTGGAGAACAAATTGGTCATTCATTTCCTTCTCCTATGCTCTTCTTAGGAGAATCTGGTACAGGCTACCTTGCTCCCTTTTTTAATGAACACACACACACACACCTTTTCTCCTCACATCCTCAACACCCACTCTTCTGGTCAACTGGATTTCTTCCCTCACTAACTATCAGGCAGGACTCTGGAGAAATCTTTTTATGACCTCTGTTCTCTGCTTGGAGAGGTGGTTGAAAACAGCTGGCAGGCACCAGACTACTGGTGCTCTGTTCTCTTCCCCACACTCCCTCCTTCTCACAGGAAGTATAAAAGCTTTATTACTAGTAGATTCTCCCCACCTTAAAAAAAAAGAGCATGGGTCATGTCAGGAACTCTGTCCCCAGCTTTCAAGGAGGCAGGGGTCAGGATTTGTTGATGACTATGGTGTTTCCAGTGGTATCAGAATTAACCAAACTGCAGGCCTGGTAGAGGCACATTTAGACAACGTGCTCTGAAAGGCTTTGTACCAATCAAAGTTGTTGGTTACAGGCAAGAGAAACCAACTCTGAATAACTTAAGCAAAAAGAGGATTTCCTTGAAGGGTATCAGGAGGTGATTCACAGAATTGACCAAAGGCAGGGCTTAGGTGGCAAGGTGGAGAAACTTGGAAAACAGGTAGGAACTGAGGGGCTTCAGAAACTGTCACGGGAACAACTTGGCCAGGGTTCTCATTCTCTGGCTGAATGCCAACCCACAGCAGGACACAACCCCCCCAAAAAAGGCCACCAATCGGCATTGTTGAAACTGTGCAGGGAACACAGTGGTTCTTGTGCTTTTGCATTCTACTCTGCAGATTCAGAGTGCCCAGAGAGATCATTCGGTTGATCAGTGAAATCTAGTTCTCTTGCTTGAGTTCTTATTGCTAAAGGCAAGAAAAAGGGAGGACATTTGTCCTCCCTTTCTCTCTGCCTTAGTTTTAGGAAGTCAAGGGGAACTGTGTCCCATGATTATAGGCATATTGATGGATTCTTTCAAAATAAGAATGTCGGAAATAAAAAAAATTGATAAATGTTCACTACAGCTATAATTGTAGCCATGGACATTTGGAAGCTATGTCAATTGAAAGAACATTGAATCTAGAATTTTGTACGTGTACTAGTCCTTTGTTGGTAAGACAGAGACAGCTAAGCATCCACCAAAAATCTGTGCTCTTCCTTTCATAGTATAGAATTCTCAAAGGGAAGTGACTTTCAACCTGGGGACTACATTTCCCAGCACTCTGCAGTGAGGTACAGCCAGGTGACCAGGTTATAGTGAGTGGAATGTGCAAGTAATACATGCTGCTTTCAGGCTTAGCTTATAAAAAATCCTCCAGTTAGTGATCCTCCATGCTATTTTCCTTTCTGGCTGTCTAGAATGGAGATGACGTCCAAAGTGACACTGAAAGCTATCGTGTTAAAGATGACGGAGCCTCTGACAACTTGGCCCCTAAATGACTACAAGGTGGAAGGTCCCTTTGCTAAACTGTTCACCTGTCCAGTGATTCTACATAAAGAGGAAATAATATTTGTCTGGGCTTGGGTCATTATGCATTGTTAGTTCCATTTGTTAGTAACACGCTTAGCTGGTTTCTTTATTTGTATCAAGTGAGACGTGTAAAATGAACACAGGGTTTAGAATGAGACAGACCTGAGTTCAAATCCATGCTCCACTATTTATTTCCTGGGAGCCCTTCCTTAGTCTCTGTTTTATAAAATGAGATTAATAGTATCTACCACAAAGGGTAGTTGTAAGGATTAAATGAAATGATGAATACAAAACACTTAGTGTGATGATTGGAGCACAGTAGGTGATTGATGGGTGGTAGACTGTGGGCAGAGTGTAGGGTATATGGTGAGAAGAGGTGTGTAAACTGGGAGTTAGGAGATGGGAGCTCTCATTCCAGGACTGCTGCTCCCTGTGTAATGCTGGGGAAATCCCTGCACCTCTCTGAACTTTGCTTTTCTTATCTATAAAGCAATGGCATTGGATGACAGCTGGGATTTCTGCAGTTTCCTGAGGAAACTCTTGGCTCTGCAAAATTCCTCAGAGACCCCTGTGGGAAGGGCTGAATAGAACCAAGCAGACTCTGGTCCCTGCCTCCATTCCAAACAAAGAAGCTCCGATTTCATTTGTTTGATACATTGGGCTTCCAGAAGAGAGTTCTTTTGAAAAAAGATATCACTACTCTTGTGAAAAAATTAAATATCAGCGTACCCCAAGGTCTTCAAAATCCTTCCTCACACTAATACTCTAGGGTCCTGTGAGGGTCTGAGCCATGAGGGCTGAGTCCACCATGTCATCAAGTCATCTTGGGAAAGGCTTTGTCTTTCCTCCCCAACATGACCAGTTTGCAAGAAGCCAAGGGTGACCTGCAATTTTCAAGACGGACCAGGAATAAAAGTACTCAGGTGGGGCGGAATCATGACTAAGAATAAGAACTAAAAATGCAACCAACAGGTACAGTCCCTGGCACTGGGACATAGGGAAGGGCGGGCTCACACTGTTCCGGTTGGAAAGTACTTAAGTCAAATACAAGACTGGGCATGCCCTTTCTGACCAGCAAGCTGAGGATAAGAAAGCAGACAAGCTTATAGGCTCACAGAGCTGCCACCAAGGAGAAAGTAGCTGGCTCCTGGTCAGGACTTCAGCATTTCAATATGGCTTTCTTTTCCAATATACCATAAGAAGTATGCTCTTATATGGCACATCTGTCACAGAAAGGGAGGTTGGCCAAAGGCTACAAATTTTGCTAGTATTATGACTTTTCATTTACCCAGTCCACAAATATTTATTATGTTAAATGTGCTGGACACTGTTTTAGGCAGTGAGGATAGAGACAAATCTCTATATTCTACATTCCAGTCTGGAGAGACAACATGAACTAATAAGCAAATAATTATATAAGTCAGGTGGTGATAACTGTTAAATAAAGCGGACAATAATTACAAGGGTGTGCTATTTTAGAGAGGTTCTTCTGGAAAGCTTTTGATGAGAGGTTAATATTCAAGCAGAAACATGAAAGTAGTGGGGGAGAGAGCCTTTGGCTCTCTGGGAAGACTGGTCTAGGCAGAAGGATGAGTAAGCATGAAGGCCCTAAGGACAGAGCAGCAAGGGGACCAGATGGCTGGAGTGCAGTGGACAGGAGAAGAGTGTCAGGACCTGAGACTTGGGAAGTAACAAGGAGTTACATCATTTAGAGCCTTATAGTCCACAGTCAGGAATTTGGAATTGATCCCGGCACCATGGAAGGGTTGTGAGCAGAGGTGTTATTTAACTTTTCAAAAGGTCTCGTTGACATGTTAGCTGTATAGACACAAAGGCAGAATGAGAATGATCAGTTAGGAGGCTAATCTAATAATTTAGGCAATAGATGGTGGTGGGTTAAACCATGGCAGTAGCATTGGAGGTGATAAGCCATCAAATTCTGGATATATGTTGAAGGCAGAGTCAACCAGCTCAACTGAAGCACCAGGACATCACCAGGGTACCTTTGTTTTTACTCGTGGTCTTCCTCTATCTTATCCGTTTTCTCCACTCAGGATAGAGGATTTCCTCTTGAGCAAAGACAGGGGAAAGAAAGCAAAGCAATAAGACAGAAAACAGGATTGGATAGGAGTAAGAAGACGAAAAAAAAAAAAGATATAAAGGCAGCAGAAGAATAAAAATATAAGAGGCAAGAAATGAACACCAACAAGAGAAAAAAGGCAAGAAAGAGAAAGATAGAAATGCTATCTATCCTTCCAGCTTTCTCATCTCTTTGCTCCTCTGTTGACAACATAAAAGTAAGAGAGAAGTTGGTTTCCTCTACAGGCAAAGCCCTCTTGGAAAACACAGATAACTGTTTTGTTTTCGGTGGCTATGTGCACAATTCCAGGTTGAAGGAAAAATAAATTTTCTGTCAAGAAAAATGAAACCCAGTGCTGGAGGGTGAGTTGCATGTCAGAGGACTGAATTCAATCAGTCATCACTTCTGATAAAGCCCAAGTCTCCTTGCACAGCCATAGGTGCTGGCCTAGAATATTATTTTCCCTGCCATCTTCCAAAAGAGAGAAATCTCATTTCCAAAAAGAGAGAAATTCACTATCTCTCCTAGGTCCCCTTCCACAACCACAGAGCTGGTTTTATGAAGTGATGTTTCATGAAGTCACAGTACCGTTGGGGGTAACCAGAAACCATTGTTTCCACAAGGGGGAAAAAAACAACCGGAAGTCACAACTTCCACTGAAGGATATAATCATATCCCCTTGCCAGTGTGGGTGAGAACATTCCCTGGCCATTGTGGCTTTTTGATACAGTCAGTGAAGGAAACGTTCGTCATAAATCTTGTTGAAAGATTACAGGAGCCATTTCCGTCTTGGAGAATTGCAATGTGTTCAAGTGTTTAACATAATCTTAAAATGCAATAAGAACCTTCCTCTAATTTAATCTTCTGTCTTTAGCTGTCAACACAGATGCATTAAGTTGGTAAACGGCAAAAGGAAAAAATAAAGAAGTGGTTGTTCAGAGACCAAAGATACTTTCATTTCCTTAAAGCCTGGTTTAATCAACAGTTTCAAAGAGGCACACAGCAGTCTGTTTGTATGAAGTTTTGCCAGAAGGAATTAAGCTGAAAAAGAGCATTTTCCCTTTAGAACTTGCAAAGTTCCAACTGGGACATTTATATAATAGATCCACTTCTTTGCTGTGAACATGCAATCTATTTATGAAACTTGCTTCAATAAATGAAACCCCTCCCTCCTCCAAAAGAGGCAGGGCAAATGCAATATTGTCAGGCTTCAATTGTTCCCAAAATATTATCTGCGTTCTCTCCCTCTTAGTTCCTTATTATCTCCATACTCTTCCCCTTTCAATTCCAATCAAACCTCAAACTACCAGTGGCATTTTAAGGTTGAGCCATAAAAGATAGTCACTACAACACATATGGTTCCAGGCCTGCTCTCACCTTCCACCAAAACTCAGTCTTAATAACAGTTCTTTTTCCAGCCTGGGATTTTGCATTAAGTTTTCTTGTCTTCACGTCCTCAGAAGGACAGGAGGTTAATGGCTCTTGGTCTACCAGGAAAAGCTTTTACGTGGCCTCAGGAGTGAGCTTTTGAAGGAAGACCAATAGACTCCATCAAGTCCTGAAAATAAACAGACAGTGGGGCCTTCTCCACCATTCCTACGAAGGTGTTCTCTCTCTTTCTCTCTCTCTCTCTCCCTCTTTCACACACACACAGACATACCTTGTCTACTGGGAGAAAGCCTTTGGGTTTGATCAGTAACTTTGATTCCAGAAACTAAGCGACTATCATTTTGGCAGGGATACCCTTAGGAGCTGAAGGTCAATATGCAGCTGGGTGCCTCTTACAAATTAAGTGTTCCAGTAACTTCTCATTTTTACCTCCTCCTGGAGCAGAATCCAGCTGCTTACATTAGATGTAAGAACAAAGCCAGCAGCCATGGACTTCGAATCATCACCTCCCAGGTAGCCACTCTCATATCTCAGAAACCAAACGGTGACAGTCAGGCAAGGTAGGGAAGCCATGGGAAACCCATAAATCATTGACCAATGATGTCATAAGAAAGGGCTTCTGGGTGAAATGTCAGCATTGGAAGAATAGAGTCATTTACTCTCTCTTTAATTACACTACAAATTAAACTGCATTTAATTATAAGAATTCATATAATGAGTAATACTGGACTCCCAGAGGTTTTGCAATTTTTAAAATGCATACACTTCCTTATCCTCCTCTCTAACCGCCTGAACTGCTTTTGTTTTCTGAGTCATCCCTCAGGGATAAGAACGTGTAAGGAACCCCCAGAGAAGTGGAAACCTCAAATGACAAAAAAGATGGCTCTACTGAAAAAGAACATTCCACTTGAATGGACAGTTGTGTGAAGTATTTTGATATGGTTATCATTTAAATGTGGTTTCTTCACAATTCAAAAATAACACGTTTGCTCCAAAGTGAGGACAAATCTCTTCACTGAAAAGCTAGCTTACTTTTGGGAACAGCCACAAAATATTATATGACTTTCTTGCTAATAAGTATAACAGTGCTGAACAAAATATGGTTTCTATTTTTCTTCAGCAGCATTATTTATTGTTCATTTTGACTTCAGATATGTATTGATCAGGTGCTGAGTTGAAATGTATTAGACAAAAACTAATATGTTTAAGTAATGTTTCCAATTAGAAAAACAATTAAACAAATTTAAATATATAATAAAAAATACATATAGTTTGGCACAACCCAGTGAAAAGTCTAGAGTAGCTACTCCTTTTGAGCCACAAAGACATTGGGGGAAAATATAAATATTTCTACCAATCCAAGTATTTCCATGGTACCTCCAGTAGATACAGCTCATTGGCTCACCCAACACTCATTCTCAACCCTTTTCCTTGTCACTAGATACTTGCTTTCTCAGCTTCCCTTGCTGCTGGAGAGGCAATGTCAAGTTCTGACCAAAAGGCATAACAAAAAATCTGCTGAGGGGATCCTAGGAAAGCCTTTACTTTCCCAACAAAAGGGGTAGATGGTATTAGTACAATCCCTTGTCTTTTCTTTCTTCCTTGAAGGCGGATATGATGTCTTGAAATATGGCAGCCATCTTGTCCCCACAGAATGATTAACATGAGTATGAAATGCAACACACTGGAGATGGCAGAACAGAAAGAAAGACAGAAAGATCCTGGGTCCTAGATATTATCCAGCCATTCCACTGACTGTTTCCTTCCAGATTTCCCTGAAAGACAAATGAACTTAAGTTGTTTAAGCTGCTATAGTCTTCACTGCTGTTTTTTACTGTTATTGTGTTACTTGCACCCAAAAGAATTCCTAACTGATATGAAGTCTATAAGCCCTAGACACAAGAGCCTGAGAGAGCCTCACAGCACCTTGTTGTTTTTCGTTTTACTTTTTTTTTTGAGGAAGTTTAGCCCTGAACGAACATCCGTGCCCATCTTCCTTTGCTTTTGTACATGTGGGACACCTGCCACAGCATGGCTTGATAAGCAGTGCATAAGTCCGTACCCAGGATCTGAACCCGCAAACCCTGGGCCACCAAAGCAGAACATGCGAACTTAACTGCTGTGCCACTGAGCCGGTCCCCTTGATCTTGTAAGAGTAAAATGAGACTGGAAAAAAATAGTGCACCTTGTCAATGGGAACAATCTGAGAAATTAGCCAAGTGATTTAAAAACAAAACCCACAATTGGCCTAATTAGCCTGCTATTCAGAAAGTTGCTTAGAGGAGAACAGGAGGAAAAGGGAGGAGAAAGCAGAAAAGGAAAGAAGAAAAGAAGGAAGGGGCCGTCTTTGTCCCATCACAGGTCCTAAAAGAGAAACCTGCTACTAGATAGATTTTGCTACTTCACCTGTATCCTCTAGGATTCCTTCACCATTTTTACACCACCACATTTTTATGCACACAGACTTCTAGGGTGCTTTCACTCACAATAGTGAAAACCTGGATCTCCTTGTCAGAGGACTGTCCTCAGTATCAGAGCTCCCTTTGCTGGCAGGCACAGAAAGGCATGAGTGCCTGGGAATTTGTGCACTCCTGCGATAGCCTGTAACCGTTGATTGATGGGCACAAGAGTATAAATACTTCAACTCCCTCCTCTGTTTGAGACAACTGCCTTCTCCTGCATTCCCCTACAGGTTTGAAGCAGTCCCTGGTGGGATTGTGCTGGATACTGCCCTCCTGCCCAGCTTCCTTCTGTTCTCCATCAGACTTCCCCCCTCCCTTATTCTTTCTTCGCAAGAATTCTTCCTAATAAAGCATTTTAATATAACTCTTGGTCCCTGGGTCTGCTTCTGGTACACCCGACCTAAAACTCCTTTTCTCTGGACTGTAAATAAAATTGCTCACCCAAGGCCAGCAGAGCATAAAAGCAAAAGAAGTTAAGCAGACAGTGAATCAAAAAGAAAATGAGATGAGGTTTGCCAAAAGCCAAAAATATGAGCCATAATTCTTTGGGCTGCCCACTGTGTCCTGATTGCTGCTAGAGTGAAGCGGCAGTATTTTCCACAAAAATACAAAGTAAATTTGATATCCTGCTAAACAGCAAGCCATTTGTAACACTCAAATACCAAATCTAATATTGCTTATAGTTAGTTACGGGGGATCAAGAAAGAAGGGAGGGCAGAATTATTACTACAGCACAGCTGAAAAGTGTTCCAAGCCTGGCCCTGGCCTCTTCCTTTTATGGAGACACAGAGGAAATGCAGAGCTCTCTTCATTTATTTACGAGTTTTCCCATCCCAGGTGGGTGACTAGCTGCAAAGTTGAATTAAAGAGCAGTTCGTTATCTTTCTTGTTAAGCAACTAGTCTCTAGTGACCTCAGGCTCCATCCTCACAACAACAAGAAAATCAGACCATGGTGCAGATGACCTGGTGATTCATGTGTCTTAATGATGGACCCTGCTTACTGCGTGGTGGGTAATTTTATCTGGAAAATTCCAGAACAGTCATCATGCAGCCAACTTGGTTACATCAAACAACCAGAAGATCAGTCTCTAAGGCTCTGGGAAGACTGGGTTTGAGGTAAAGACTGAAACTGGTTTTCGTATTTCTTTTTTTTGTTCTTTTTCTTTTTTTTTGCTGAGGAAGATTAGCTCTGAGCTAACATCTGTGCCAATCTTCCTCCACTTTATACGTGGGTCACTGACACAGCATGGCTGATGATGGGTGTAGGTCTGCATCCAGGATCCAAACCCGCAAACCCAGCCCACTGAACCAGAGCACGCTGAACTTAACTGCTGTGTGATGGGGCTGGTCCCCCTTTTCATTTTAATTAAGTAAAGAACCTGAGAACCAACAGGGCAAAAGAGAAAGAACACCATTATGTACAATATGAATTTTGATGTGCCTAATAGGTTTGTTCCTAATTCGCTACCCTAGAAAGAAAATATTCTGCTTCCCTGTCAAAAATGAACAACTTCCATATTAAGAAATGGAAAGATATTCCATGCTTATAGATTGGAAGAATAAACATAGTTAAAATGTCCACATTAGCTAAAAGAATCTACAGATTCAATGCAATCCAAATTAGAATCCCCATGACATTCTTCATGGATATAGAACAAAGGGTCCTAAAATTTATATGGAACAACAAAAGACCTCAAATAGCCAAAGCAATCCTGAGAAAAAAGAACAAAGCTGGAGACATCACAATCCCCGACTTCAAAATATACTACAAAGCTATGGTAATCAAAACAACATGGTACTGGTACAAAAACAGACCCATAGACCAATGGAACAGAATTGAAAGCCCAGAAATAAAACCACGTATCTATGGACAGTTAATCTTTGATGAAGGAGCCAAGAACATACAATGGAGAAAGGAAAGACTCTTCAACAAATGATGTGGGGAAAACTGGACAGCCACATGCAAAAGAATGAAAGGTACCTTACACTATACACAAAATTAACTCAAAATGGATTAAAAACTTGAATGTAAGACCTGAAACCATAAAACTCCTAGAAGAAAATATAGGCAGTGTACTCTTTGGCATCGGTCTTAGCAGCATTTTTTTGAACACCATGTCTACTCAGGAAGGGAAACAAAAGAAAAAAATAACAAATGGGACTACCTCAAACTAAAAAGCTTCTGCAAGGCAAAGGAAACCATGAACAAAAGGAAAAGACAACCAACCAACTGGGAGAAAATATTTGCAAATCATATATCTGACAAGGAGTTAATTACCAAAATATATAAAGAACTCATACAACTCAACAGCAAAAAAACAAAACACTCAATCAAAAAATGGACTGAGGATATGAACAGACATTTTTCCAAAGAGAAAGTGGTTTCAAGAACCTATTCGCATTGAGATAGCACTTATGCAATCATAATTTTCTCAAAGTCAAGCCATATAGATTGGGTCATGGTAGATAGAAGTAGTCTCAAAATAAATCCTAGGATATTACCTCTTCATCAGTTATACAAGTTGATCATTATGGTTGACGGCTGATTGGTATGGTCCATTGGTAGGATCACTAGGAGCTTCTTGTTATGAAGGATTTGCCCATTTCTCATAGTGTAGTGAG
The DNA here is from genome assembly GCF_037783145.1 of Equus przewalskii. NCBI lineage: Eukaryota > Metazoa > Chordata > Mammalia > Perissodactyla > Equidae > Equus > Equus przewalskii. The sequence goes on along the minus strand of NC_091845.1, from coordinate 57,553,952 downwards.
AGACAGTATCGAAGGGTGGTTAAGATTACTCACCTAGGAGTAGATAACCCAAGTCTGTATTCTGGTTCCTTTCTTAACAGTTGGGTGGTCTTGGACAAGTTGTTTAACCTTTCTTCCTTAACTTACTCATGTATAAAATAGGGATAATAATATTATCTACACCAAGAGATTATGAGGAATAAAAGTTATTATGGACTAAAATGTTTAGAATTGTGTTGGGGACATTTTAAAAGCTACATAAATGCACTGTTATTATTCATTTGACAGGTATTTATTAACCGCCTTCTGTGTACTTGGCACAACTTTAAATGCTAAGGATTCAGGGGTGAATAAAGTACCAGGATTATGAGGTCACATTGAGATACAGAGTTAAAAAGTGCAGCAATGATAAGTGATATCTGCCATGGGTGAGAAAGATACATGTGTTATGTGTGTGTGTGGAGGGGATGATTGAATGGCAATCACATGCCAGATGCTGGTTACTTTGATTGATGCACTCCAATCTGTAACTGTTTTTGGTAAAAATCACATTATCTAATATGAAACTCTGCTCAACCTCTTGTTAAGCCAGAGGTTGTACACTCAAGGCCTAGACACAGGCCGCATGGATTTTGAATGCCTCGGATGGTGCATGCACGCCCCAGGTCTCACAGTCACCAATTCCCCATTCACACACTTTGCTACCTGCATGTAGGCATTCCTGCTTATGGCCCCTATATTAAGCAAGTAGAGGTTAACCTGATGATTGGCATGGAGTAGATGGTCAATAAAGATTTCCAAAATGAACCGAATAAGTGAATAAACGAATGAACACTTCTACAGTTCTTTGCCTTTCTCTTCCTAATCATTCTTCCTTTCTATAGACTGGTAATTTGTGTTACCTTCTAGATGTACCTTATCCAGGGAAAAGCAAGGCCTAGCAGAGTGCTCCATGTGCAAAGAGTAGATACTAAGTAAATATTGAAATGAGTACTTCTTTGAATAACCAGCAATAAATTTCTCAGACAATGGATTAGTAATAATCTATTAGACAACACTTGGTAAGAATATTTGGTTATGGGCAGACCTAGGTTTATATGTCAGTTCTACCACTCTACTAGCTGTGTAAATATAGGTAAGTTAATTGACATCTCAGTTTTCTCACCAGTAAAATGAAAATCACAATGCTTACCACAGAAGATGGTGTAAGGCTTGAATGAGCTAGCATGCGTAAAGCATAAGGGGCACTCAATAAATTACTAGTTCCTTTTTTCACTATATTTGTCAAAAACTAAAACTAGTGGAAGAGTAACACAATGGAGACTGTCTGTTGTCTCTCTCCCACTGGGTAGCAGATATGTCCTCTGGCATGGAAGGTAACTGACTCCACATCCAGGTCCAGGTGTAGATCATGTTTGTTTGACCCAATCTCATCCTCCTTGCTACAGTGATTGTTTGACCCAATCTCATCCTCCTTGCTACAGTGATTGCTTGGTTCAGATGGCAACCAATGCCCGGCATTTCCCCACTGCAGGAAATGATTCAGGAATGGGCATGTGACCAGATTATGGACAATGATACATGAGAAGATGATTTTTTGGGGAGTTTTCGGGAAATAAATTTCCTTGCTCTCACAGAAGAGCTTGCAGAAGCTGCTTCTCTCTCTCTGAATATGGAAGAGGAGGCATAAAGAACTGGTGGTAGCCATAAAGTGGAACTGATACATCAGTGCTTAATCAAAATAGACTGAGACCTTGATGCCACTGCAAAGCCAGAGACAAATCAGTCCTGAAACCTGAATTGCCTCTGCAGTCTTTGCTTGAGTCTTGATATTACCTGCATTGTTTAAGGCATTTTGATCTCAAACCTAATAATGTCTGTGATCTAATGTAGGGGCCAATATGGTAATGAAGGTCACATTCCATCTCTAGAGCTGGTCCTGGGCCAGCTGAAAAACCCGTTAAGTTTACCTCAAGAGTCATCCAGGCATCCTTCCACCTTTTTGTTGGTTTTCTATTGAAACCCCTCTTCCTTTCCCCACTTGACCTCCCCTCCAGTTCTGCTCTCACCTTCTAACCCTGTTTCTCCCTCTCCTCTCTCTTATTTAAAGGGAAGCACAAGGCACACTCTCTCAACTTACTCTCAGTTGAGAAAAAAAGGGAATCCTGATTCACACTGAAATATTGGTGACTGATGAAATTCCATGTAACGAGAGTAAAGATATAACGCAGGCCAATGGTCCCGATAACAGTGGAGTTGCTGACATTGTCCATAGCAAATCAATGGGCAATGCTGTTCTCAAAGCCTCTCACGTCAAATTGTGAAATCAGCTACCATTTACACCTCCACAGTTAATGTGTCTACCACTCTACCTCCTCTAGTTTTTATTTTAAGCCTGCTCTAGGGCAGTATCTGGAATAAGGCCATGGCATTGCCATCCTATTGAGCTCATGGGAACTATAAATAACAGAGGAAGTAGGCAACTGGAAGGCATCTCATCATTAAATATTCAGGAGCCAGTGCATAATTGAGTGTGTCACCTCATAAAGTCTCTGCGCTTGGGCAGTCTGCAGCATCAGAGCTGAGTGTGCCAGATGGGTGAGAGAAACACAGACAACTGTGCCCCTCACTCCTTGTGTTTGCACTGACCCACCTCTTCCAGAAGGCCCTAATGCTTTAGATAGAATGGCTGTGAATTTTAACTTCTTGATCCTCCAAAATGTCCTTCATTCTCACATTTTGACCTCTACAGGACCAGCCCCTACTTTCTTTCTTCTCTCTTTGCTTTGAGAGTCTAATTCCTTGGTCAATCAGATTGTTATAATCTGACTTTTTAGGGAGGGAGTCTTGTCCTACAAAAATGTACAAAATTTGACACATAATTCAAATCCCTGAAGCCTACCTATCCTCTAGGGGTATAGTGAAGACTCCTTATCTTGGGAAATTTGTGACCTAGTCATATCCATTTCTCTAGATTGGGCCTCCTGCTCTGACTTTGATAAGTGACATCCTCAACTCTATCTGCCCACTTTGGTTAGATTTCCAAATCCCACCATGCAAACTCCCAAAGGATCCTTTTTACATCAACTATGTACCCAAAGGACGTCAGATTCCATCGCGTCTTCTTTGGCATTTAACATGACTGTCTTAGAGAAGAAATTATTTTTTTCTGTGTCATGTGCTTTGCAGAGGCCATAGGATTAAGACCACATGTCTTTGAGCCTGTGTGATTGGACTACCTTCTTTCTTGGTGAGGAAACCTTCCTTACAGTTAACTGAAGCTGCTCTTGCAACACCTCCAGCCTGATTTCCATTTTGACTGTCCTCCCTCAAGCTTTTATAGCTGCATAGCGTGAGCAGCCAGTGCGGACTGTGGTTTATCACAGCCTTGTGGTGAAAGCAGCAGAACCACCTGCAGGATGCTGCTGAAGCTATGTGATAATGGAAAACTCAGATCTAAGCAGAAGGATGTTATATTTGGAGGAAATGCCATCACATGACCAAAGTTCCTGCTCTGAGAAGAGAACATACAGATGTTCACATACCAGGGAAGTCATGGTGCTTCCAAATGGATAAAGCAGCACTTTATTATTTCCCATCCTTCACAATCCTAAAGCCATAGAAAAACTCAGGCAATCAAAAGGAAATGAGGCTCATTAGCAAGGAAACAAGCTTTATCTGTGCTTTAAGAAATAAGTTTCCTTTCTCTACACGTTTTACACCACAGGGCACGAGGGGAACAGGGTCTATTTAGTTCTCATTAACAACGACCTTTACCTTTAGATGAGACAAACATGGCCCCATGTCATTACAATCTTATTGTGATTTCAACAGAGCATTTCATACCTCCTAAAGGGTTCAGGTATTTAAACATATTCAAGCAAAAAACCCAGCATTTTCCCCTTCCTTCCTTCCTTTCATCCTCAGCCAAGACTCAGATGGCATAGCAAGACCTAGGATAATTCTACCAAGATTAAACACAATTGCACAAGTATGTGTTGGCGTCCTACTCTGCATAGAGATAGGTCCTGGACACATATGTAGATGAACTACATAGACATCTGTCCTTAAGAAGCTTGAAGTTGAAGAAGGACAGAAAGAAATAGATCACAAAAGGCTACAGTATAAAGGAGAACAACAGAAATAGGATGGGCACTCAAAGAGGGGAGATCTTCATGTAAGGCAATAGACCTTGAAGGATGGAGGGGCTTTAGACTGACAGAGGTGTGGAGCAGTTAGATACCAGAGTTTTGAATAGACTCACTGGGTCTATTCAAACCACCCTTTGAATGGTTACAGTCATTGAATTTGACCGTTCAAGGGAGGTGGCAAGTATTGGGCATCGCCTTCAACCCTGAGAGGTCAACTTCCCTCATATTTCATAAGGAAGAAACTGCGTAATTTTTATTTATTTATTTTTTATGTTTTTTGAGGAAGATTAGCCCTGAGCTAACATCTGCCTCCAATCCTCCTCTTCTTGCTGAGGAAGACTGGCCCTGAGCTAATATCTATGCCCATCTTCCTCTACTTTGTATGTGGGATGCCTATCACAGCATGGTTTGCCAAGCAGTGTATAGGTCCACACCTGGGATCCAAACCAGCAAACCCAGGCCGCTGAAGCGGAACGTGCAAACTTAACCACTGCACCACCAGGCTGGCTCCAGAAACTGTATAATTTTTAAGGGAGGGTTTTAAGAGGAGCCCGGAAGTTCTTCAGATCCCTCGAAACCTTGCTCGGGTTCTTGGCAGCATAGTAATTTGGCCAGCCTATTTTGTAAAGTCCAACTCTAGAGACTTGATGGGAAAAGACAAAGAGACAACCTGTCATGGTGGTGTGATGGGTGAAATTTGTTTGCTATTCTGGGCCTAAACTCTGAAAAATACAAGAGCAGACTTTTGGGCCTGTGGATGTAAATATTTTGATGAGACTATTAAAACTTCTTTGACTGGAATAATCATATTTTTAAAAATGAAAAAGTCTCATCACTAGATCCTAGGAAACCTGGATTCTTTTTCCATTACCAGTTCTCTCTGGCACATCAAAATGGGTCACTCTAAATTCCCCTTACTTCATTTTCCCCATTATTTTACTTGTCATGAGGTTGAAACAAAGTTACTAAAGGGAAGTGCTGAAAATGTGCAGATGTGTCACAGCCTCTTTTCTACTTACTTTCAGTGCCTTCTTCTCATTTCTAATGTTTGCAAGAAAGTAAGGCTCAAGCTACAGATGCAAAGGCAATGAGGACAACCTAGGTTCAGAAATGCAGTCATTGAACCAAAACTTGAGAAGTAGAAACAGTGTGGATGTCTAGGAGACGATGGCAGGTGAGAGATTGCCAGAAAGATTTGCAAATTACAAGGAACCAAAGCTGGTCAATCTTATAAACGTCAGTAAAACAGAAACCAAGGAGGGAGATTGTCAGAGAGGTTTGTGGGTAGGAGCTCAGAAGGCATGCCATGGGATGTCTCTTCCTTGTTATTGTCTTCTGAGCAATGGTTCCCAAGTGGGGACAATATTACTTTCCAGAGGACAAGTGGCAATGTCTGGAGAGATTTTTGGTCATCATAACTTGTATGGAGTGGGTGCCGCCACTGGCATCTAGTGAGTAGAGGCCAGCAGTTCTGCTAAACGTCCTACAATGCACAGGACAGCCCTTCCCAGCAAAGAATTACCCAGCCTGAAGTGTCCATTATGCCAAGATTGAGAAACCTTGTTTTAGAGGGTACATAATTACGAACATCACTACCTCAAAATATTTATGGTTATTTTTCTGATTATAAAAAGTAATTAGTCGTATATAAAAAGTAATACATAAGCTGAGAAATTTTGTCAACGTGTTAAATAAAGTTTTATCATCGTCTCATCAATTATGCCATAGAAGTTCAAAGTCTATTTTTTTCACCCCCAGGGACAAAGGTTGTGACTTCAAATGTCAATGAGCCTCAGCTGCTGCTTAACACCAAAGCCTGTTATGAAGTCCATACTTTTTCTAATCACTTAAACCAACAGGAAATACTTTGACATTATTTTTATAGAAAAAAAATTGTGGCCAATTTTTTCCAGGAAAGAGTAATTCAACATGTTGAAGGGAGAGCAGCATTTCATGAAATGTTGAAATAAAATGAAATTTGTTTCAAAGGAAAAGCTGGGGTCTTGAGAGCCTGCACCTGGTGCTTAAACCCAGCAGCCGCTGCGGGGCTGTGAGTGGCACCGCAATCAGCAGCAAGATCCGGAGTGCCATTAAGAGAAAATTGCAGGAATTAGGAGCTGATAGGGATGAAAAGCATCCTGATTGCATTATGGTGATGGCGGCTGAGAAAAGTCAGGATGACAAAGGACCTCCTACATGAAGGAACAATTTGGTTCTCTTTAGTGTGTTTCCAGATGTCTGCAACACAGACCAACATGTAGGCATTACGTCTGAAAAGAGGAACTGGTGTGGGTAGCAGAGTCGGCTGACAGTGCACCAAGTTGGAGGGCATAGACTTGGGAGATGGGCTGCCTAGATTTGAGTCCTTGTTTCCCCCTCACTAGCTATGTGACTGGAGTGAATTACCCAACCTCCTGTGCTTCATCTCTTCGATGGGTTTTTTGTTGTTGTTGTAAGGCTTTGCGGGAGCAGTTGCTAGTGTTCTGGCCAGATCTCCCAGCATCCCTTAAACATCTTCTGCACACTTCTTCTCTTGGCTTCTCTGCTTTTGCTTCCACCTGCCTTTGACACCTACAAATCTCTTCAGAGACCTTCCTCAGCCTACTGGAGCTGCGTGCCTGCAGGGGCAGAGAGCTGGAAGCGCCTGGGGTTTTCCTTTACCTTGGTCCTTAGCCAGTGAGCCCCAGGTGCCTGACTATAGAAGAGAGCTCAGCAACCATGTCCTGAGGCATAACTTACACTCCAGAGTGCCTCTGTGAGATCAGGCCAAGGCACCTTCTGTGGGATTTTTCCTGAAATTGCACCTGTTTTGCTTTTTTGTCCTGCTTCTTGCACTCCCTATGGGTTAAGGAGAGCTGCCTTTATTAAATCACTTGCACTTGAATCTTGTCTCAGGGAACTTGCGTGAGTTAATACACAGAAATTACTTAGAACAATGCCTGGCACGTAGTAAAAGCTTAGTAAATGGTAACAGCTTTTTCCACTTACAATTCTTACTAAATGCTTACTTTGTGCCAAGTACTGTGTCACTTACACTCATTTTATCATTTAATCCTATCCAAATCTGCCTTTCCTTCACGAGGGAAGGAAAAACCAGAGAAATAAGCCAAACTTGAGCTGGCGGGAGACAAGCGAGGACCCAATACCAGAGTAAGAAGTCTATATCTCTTTTAAAGAATTACAGAACCCATGACCAGGTGAGGGAGGAGGAGCAAATCTCAAATAATGGTGGAGTTCACCGTCTCCATTTAGAAGTGGGATGGGGTGTGGGTGAATCAGTGCGTAGGCTGGTAAGTCCTAACAACCTCTCCGGTTGAAGTTATTCTCTCTCCCCTTTGACAGATGGCAAAACATAGTCCCAAGAGGCTAAGATACCTGCAAAGGGCCACTCAGCCCATGAGAGCTCTGACCTCAGAGATCACACTTTCTACACCATGCCCCCTTCCTGGCCGTGGGTCCCTGGCTTCCCTGGAGCATATTACAGGTAAAGACTGGACACTGCTAATGTCTCGAAGTAGAAATGGAAGGCACTCATGAAGTAAGGACCAAGGTGGAATACGTTCTCAGAAGCAGGGAGCCATCAGTCTCTATCTCTCAGGCCTGCACTGAGGTCACTGTCTGTAAGAACATCTGGCAATTATTTAGGGCCTAATACTATTTTTCACTTTTTCCTGCTTCGATGATGAAGGGCAGCAAAATATGCCACTTTGGCATATTAATTATTTCGAGCTGTAGGCACTTGAAAACCAACAAATGCAGGGAGACATTTTCTCTGAACTCTCCTTATCTGCTTAAAGACAGATCCTCCAAGAAGACCTCAATTGTCATAAATCCCCTCAATGGACACCAAGAGGCAGGATGACCAGTACAGCACCTCAGCATGGGCAACACTTCTCACTGGAATGGAAGCTGGAGGCTCCATGGCACTAAGTGCCCACACAGCTTCCTCATGCCAGCACAGAGGATGCTCATGCTGGATGGTAGAGTTTGGAGGGCTCTGGGTCTCTACATGGACCACCTAGATCTGGTTCCTCCAACCTGAGACCCACTGGCCTATTCCTCTAAGCCAGAGCAATGGTAAAACACACCCACACGAAGTCTAATTTCATAGGGTTGTTTTGAGGGTGAATGAGATATGGGATATATCTCATTCTGCACTGTACTTGGCATGTAGTAAACATTCAACACATAGCAAATATTATTTATATAATTTTATATTTATATAATAATTTATATATTTATTATTTATATAATAACATATATTTATATAATAACATTTATTATCATTGTTGATGATAGCAGTAGTAGTAGTAATGACAATGATAATACAAATATTGGTATTTTATTGTTAGTAACTCATTCTTGCAACTCAACAATCTGATCTAGTCTATGTATATGAGTGTTGTGGAGAAGGTGGGATAAAGATTTCTCTGACTAATTATGCCTTCTTCCGTGACCTGACCCCACCCCACCCCAAAGTATACATATTTCAATTACATTTTACAAATGTGGAAACTGAGACTCAGAGAGGTTAAGAAAGTTGTCCAAGTGGACACCTCTAGTAACATCACCCTCATTCTTTGCATTCCCATACACGTTCTTGAAGGAGAGAGAAAGGGATGGGGGTGAGACCTGGGAACGGCACATAACATGAAGACAGCCCATGGCAGTGTGTTGGTCACAGGGAGTTCATCACTCCTGTGTGTCACAGCTGAAAAATAAGGTTCCTGGAAATGTAATGTGTCACTATGAAGAATGGCCCACAGGCAGTGATGACGTGGCGTCACTGCTGGCTGAGGAACAAAAGAAATCAACCAAACAGACAGTCACATAGTCAGGAAAGACAGTGACATAAGATCAATGTGACCCATCTCTGGAATCCAGTTGTTTGCTTTGCTCTAAATAAACCTGGCTTCAAAAGCCACAACCAGATAAAATTCTCTCAACGGCTAGAAGAATGTGGAGTTGGGATCTGAGACAATTATCTGAAAAATGCTCTCTCAGGTTGGAAGGCCAGTCTAAACTTTGGGTTTCCATGGTTCTCCAAGAAACTTGGATGAACTCCAGAATGATTTCCGGAGCGTAGGCCTGGCCCCAGGGCTTATTCTTTATTCTGTCATTTTCACTGCGTTGTTCGCATTGCTTTCTTTCATGGATTGGCCAAGGGCTACTTTCCTCATCACTAAGGCCAGGGTAATAAAATTCAGCCTTTGTGTTCCTACAGCGTGCATTTCTTGTCAAGGCAGAAAGAACTGCCTTGGATGTGGCTTCCTCATGAGTTATTAGAATGTAGAACTTAATAGCTTGGGCTCCTAGGTCAGCAGACAAGGGTATGAATCCATTCCCACTGCCTCTTAGCTGTATGATATGGGACAAGTCATTTAATATCTTTAAAGCCTCAGTTTCCTCATATTTCAAACTGGAATAATAAGAGTACCCATCCTGCAGGGTGGCTGGGAGAATTCAACGAGCAAATGTCCTTAAGGTGTTTGGCACTGTACCCAGGCATGCAGTAAAGCAGGGTTGACACTGGCAGTCCTCAAACATCCAAATAGCCAGTTGTCAAAATATCTAACAACTGGAACGAGGAGGGCATGGATTCATCAGAATGGATGCTCTTATGGCCAGCATTTGTTCTGATTGGTTGATACCTGCGCTGTTTCAGTTGTTAAATATTTTGTATATCACTCGTGGTATTATTCGTTCAATAAATGTTAACTCTGATTATTATTATTGCTATTCTCACAAGAAAGGGAACCAGAAATTCATGGGCAGGGTGGCCTGCACAATTTGTACCCATACGTTGTAAGTTGTATCCCTGAGTCCCCCATTCCCACCTCCTGCTTGTTGCTAGGAGGAAACAGCTTCACCATAGCAAACAGCACCCACGTGTCATCCATCATATGAGGAACTGTTCAATGTTTCACCTCCATTGAGGCAGATGAGCAGAACCCCTCACTCCTACAGCTGAATGCGTCCAAGCATGGAGAACATTATTACTGAAAAATGATTGTGTACCTTCATCAAAGAGAGGCACTTTTTCCTACCACGTTCATGCTAGCAGAAAAATGATGAGATGAAGAAGATAGAAGACAGAATGAGCATGTGAGGAGGCAGAGGTGAAAGCGAGGGTATTCCCATTTATTTGAACAAAAGCAGAAATAATAAACAATGCCACTTTGTATCCAAAACCATGAATTAATTCATTAAAGTCTTGTAATGGCCTGGCATGGGGGGTAAGATTGTTTCCTTCACCATTTGCACCAAAAATGTGATTTCCAAAATAAGCATATCTTTTGATTCTCTCCCAAATAGTTACCTGGGTTGTCTGATTTATCGGAGCATTGAAACAATTGCTTCTGGTACTATCATTCTTGAACATGAGTTTTCTCAAGTATTTCAAAAATATACACGAGTGCAGGTGACACAAAATACAAGAGCAGGTGACACAAAATAGGCTAAAAATGCATTAGCTCTTTATGAAATCTTATTTTCCCTAAGGACACTAAAAAGCATCATTTTATACTTTCTCTGTGAGGTTGGGAGTGGTAGAAATACCCATACCTATTTCACAGAGAAGGGGAGGGATTTGGATCATTAAAAACAACTTAGCTGTAGGAGAATTTTCAAGTTCCTGATGTCAGATTTTTATATTTGAACTAGATGTTTCATTATCACATTTGAATTTATTACCATTTGCCCTGGAATTGAGCTAAAAGTCACCACTGACAATCTATTAATATCAAACCTTTTGTCTTAAGAAATAAAGAGGATAAAGCAGGTTCCAAGGTAGAAGTAAACTGTGGCAGACAGACCCTGGTGTGGCTCCACGTTCACGTCCTGCATAATCTTCTCCCCCAGAGTGTGGGAGAAACACGTTACTTGCTTCTAACCAATAGAATGTGACAAAGCTGACGTGATGACACTCCTGTGATTATGCTATGATATTTTTATGGCTAATCTTGCTAGCATGCGTCAGGAACTGTCTGTCTTTTGCTGGCTTTGCTAAGCTGCCATGATGTGAGAGGGCCATGGGGATGGCCATGTGACAAGGTACTGTGCGCAGCTTTGAGGAGCTGAGAGCAGCCCCTAGCTGACAGCCAGCAAGGAAACAGGGACCTCAGTCCTACAAATGCATTCTGCCAACAACCTGAGGGAGCTTGGAAGTGGATCTCTTCCCAGTGAAGCCTCTGATGAGATGGCAGCCCTGGCCAACACCTGGCCTGCAGTGTGACACAGACCCTGAAAAAGAGAACCCACCTAAGCAGTGCCCAAACTTCTGAGTTTATAGTATGTGTATATATGTGCGGGTGTGTATAGTATAGTATAGTATGTTTATAGTACAGAATAGTTTTTTAGTTTAAAGTATAGTATGTATCACATGTATAGCGTGTTTATAGTATGGTATACACTATACCATGTAGTATATGGTACTACAGTAAGTATCATAGACTTAAGCCATTAAGTTTATGATAATTTGTTACATAGCAATAGAAAATGAACACATAAACTTTCATCAGTCAGCAGATATTGGATGATCTCGTCTGTGCCGAGCACTGTGGCAAAATGGCATGGGGGTTATGAAAGAAATATATGACCTGGTTCCTGCTCAGAATCTAATTGGAGACAGAGAATACTGGGTAGATGGAGGAGGCAGCATAGTCTATGGATTTTCCTGAATCTCTCATATGGGCAGACAGAGTAGTGAGGCTACCAAAATCAGGTACCCACAGGCAACATCTTCCATAAAGCACATGGCAGGTATCCTCAAAAACGCCAAATACCAGTGGGTGAGGACAAACTACCCAAAGCTCCAAGACCCACGTGCGATAAGAAACTGTGTGGGATGAAACAGAGGAAAGGCAGCTGGGCTTCTGACAGCCTCAAAGTCACCAATAGGCACTCACTAGAAAGCACAGTGGGTCAATCTGAGAATAGCTGCTAAAACTTGAAGAGAGTTTTGCAAGATCCAACTCAGGTGTGCATGCAAGAAGATGGCAAAGCGATAGGGTCTGACAGTGTCGCAGCCACCTGGGCCCTGAAGACTCTCGAAACTAACAGACAGAAGATCCCTTCTCAGGCAAAGCCTCACCACGGGGAGAAACTCCTGGACGTAAAATCCAAACAGAGCTGGACTGAGACAGGAGGACAGAGGGGAAAAAAGGTCCAGATGTTAGTAGAGAAGGAAGCAGTCTAGATGAACAGGTCCTCAATGTGAGGATAGACGCACACATACACACACGCACACACACACAGAGTTTCTTATCACTTTGTGAAAACAACAGAATTCCAGAGCCCTGAAACTGGAAAAGCTATCCTGGCATCCTTCCTTTCTAAACACAAAGGAAAACTTATTTCACTTAAAAAGTTACAAACAGAAAAGAATCGTGGTAGAATCTTATACAAAGTTATTAAAAGAAAAATGAGAATAAGGGGCAGAATAATGTCCTATGGACAATGAAATCACGCCAGAAAAATCTTGCCTATAAAACAGGTGAAAACTATTTCAAAAGGAGCTAAAATAAAGTAAGAAGACAATAGAAATTCTGAAAGAACAGCACAAATTGGAATTGGAAAAACTCAGACAGGAGGTGATTGGAAAAAAGGACTACGAAAATAAAGGTGTCATAACATAGGAAAGAGTTATAAATAAAAGAAAACAATCATTCCATAAATAAAGACAACACTAAGTGTAACACAAGATAAAGAGACACAAGGGATAACACCTGAAGAGAAAGAAATGAAAAGGAGACAAAAACAAAGTGAATAAAAATAAACGAAGAAACTTCTGCTTCTGGCTATGATGGTTTAACTTGAACTACACTAACCCTTCAACCATAAATAATCATATAACTGGACAAAAAGAATCGAGGCAAATGTTTTCAGACGTTAGACACCAAGCGAGGCTGAGAGTCCTGAGAAAAAGGGAGGCTCATGTGGCAAACCCTGCAATTGTCCCAGCTCTGCCTGGAGAAAATGTCCTAATCCTGCGACAGCAAGATAGATGCCAAGTAGAAAGAGGTGACCCCACTTCACTGAGGTGACAGAGATCATATTTATGGTCATCTAAAGAGGCTAGATTATACAATGGACTAAAAAGTAAGTGCGTTAGATTTCAAAAGACTGAAATTTTATAGAGTATGTTCTCTGTCAACAACAGAATTAAATTAGAAATTAATAAGATCTCTAGGAAATCCCCCAATGTATGTCAATTAAATAAGAGATTTCTAAATATTTCCTGAATGAAGGAAAGAAATGAAAGGAGAATATTAGAAAATATTTTCACTTGAATGGTAATTAAAAAATAATATGTCAAAATTTGTAGGGTGCAGCGAAAGCAGTGCTCAGAGGATGATATTTAAAGCTTTAAATGCCTATATTACCAAAGAAGAAAGTTCAACATCAATTATCTAAATCTCCATCTTAGGAAGATGGAAAAAACTGATTAAACATATAGAAAGAAAAAGAATAAAGTTATTCTTTATAAATCTATTGCACTGAATTTTTCGTATCTTTTTCTCACCAGTTAGTAGTTTTCAGTGTAAAAGTTTTGTACAAAGAGAAGAAATCAGTGAGATAGAAAATAAACAAAACCCAGAAATTTCAAAACTTTAAAGCTGATTATTTGAAACGATTAATAAAATCAATATGCTCCTAGTAAGAAAAAGAGTAAACAAAAATTATCAATATCAGGAATGAAAAAGTGAATTATCTTTGTAGAGCCTACAAATATCAAAAGGATAATAAGGGAATATTAGCAAAAACTTTATGCCAAGAAACTTAATAACTTAATTGAAATAGACAAGTTTCTTAGACAACTCAACTTACCAAAACCGAACAAGAAGAAAAAGAAAATTTGAACAGTCCTATATGTGTCAATAGAGCACAAAATTTTAAAATCTTCCAACAAAGAATGCTCCAAGACCAAATGATTTCACGAGTGAATTCATCAAACATTTAAGGGAGAAATAATACCAACACATACAAACTCTTTTAGAATTCTGTCAAAAGTCTGTACTTGTATACTTCAAATGTGTGAATTTTATTGTATGTAAATTACACCTCAATAAAGTTGATTTAAAAGAAGTGTATATTTTTTAGGTGTGTCCTCTGTTTTCTTACATGTCCACTGAAAAGGCCTAGCAACAGTGGCCAACCCATTGTCAACAAGCAGCCCTAGTACCCAGTCTGTGACATCTTGGAGAAATGGCTAATTCCAGTTAGGGACATTGTACATTTCCATATACAAAACGAGCCTACTGCACTTTGTCATGCCATAAAGCAAGGTAGCTCTAAAGACTACTAGGGTTGTGTTAAAAAGACAGATGCCATACTGAATAGGCTCCCACTGGTCAAAGATGGAGCAAATTAAGCATCAATAATGAATTAAAACCCTCAGATATGTTTAAATCCACAAGTTCATTATGACACTTAAAAAAACATCAGCTCGGCTCATTGAATCCCTTTAGAGATGCTAGAGAATTACTTCATTATTTTTTAAACTGGTAAGTAAAGAATCAAATGTTTATCCTGCCTTTACTATGCAGAAAATAATCAAATGGTATGGGAAGTTTCTCTTTATAGAAAAATTGCAGCTAACAAAGAATGAATGGTACAGTCAAAATACTACCACTTGAATTACTGGATCTAGGCAATGATCATTAAGGGTTGATAACATCACAAAAAGGGAGACAACCAGACATTACGTACCTCACAGGAGAAGTATACGGCACCAACAATGGTGTAGTTTTGCCAAAAAAAATAATAATTGAGGCTAACTCTGATCAAGCCTCCTGAACTGACTACACATTTACAGGAACTACAAGGCATAGAGAAATGTGTTAAATGACACCATGGGATACAGTCAGCAAAATTCAGACTGTGGGAAACTTCAAATCAAACAACTCAAATTACTTCGATAAGATGTTCGAAGGAGAAAAACTAAAAGAGAGATAGAGGAATCTGTAAGTTAAAAGAAATGAAACAAATCCAGCAATCACGATGTACAGATATTATTTTGATCCAGAATGAAATAAATAAAATGTAAAGACAATATGTAAAACAAAAATATGAACAGCGGGTATTTGATTATTTAAGAAATTATTGTTAATTTTTTCAGGTTTTGAAATCGTGTTGTACGTGGGGTTTTGTTTTTTTTCCGACATTAACAGATGAAGCAATATGGTGTCTGGAATTTGCCTCAAAATAGTCAGGGTTGGGGGACTAAGTGTGGTTATAGATGAAACAAGATCGGATATATATTTATATTGTTGAAGCTGGATTATAGGTACATTTAATTCGTTAAGCTAGTGTCTCTATCTTTAGTATATACTTAAGAATTTCCATCATAAAAAGGGGAAAACAAAAACAATCTCTTTGGGAGTAGAACAGAAAAGATTAACACATCTGAAACAATTAGCAAATGACGCCAAACAGTTGGATGTTGGGGCATATATACAGACTCAAATACAGAGCAAAATTTTATCCCTTAAATCATGTTCCAGAAAAAGAGTGAATGGCTTTAAATTCTAGTCCTTGTAAGTCTCTCTCATTCTGGGCCTCTGTCTCAATTATTTTACTTTGAACAACATATTAACCTGAAACCACTCCAGTCAGTCCTAGCTGGAGATTTATAGATATCAAGTGATGAAACTGAGTTAAAAGGAATGCAGAGATTTAACAAAGAGGTAGTAATTATTCTGAAGGCTAAGACCTCTCAGCTGCAAATGCTGGCTGTTATTATGAAGAAGCTGGTTTAAAATAAGATCGTTTTTTAAGAGCAATTCAGTGATTACATTGAGGAAACCACAAATGTAAGCAAACAGTCCTACTATTACGTGAAAAGCTACTTCTGGTTAGAATAAATTTTCTAGCAATAGCCCCATAAAGGATTTCAGACGGACTTGTCTGGAAGTCAAGAACTTAGCTGAAGTGGTATCTTCTGGACACAGCATTTGATGACTCATAATGCAGCCCTAGTGCTGATTAAGAACTTAAGTTGCAATGAGGAGTTTATAGAAAACAGTCTCGTGAAACAGTTTTCCTTGGTCTAAAGTGGAAATTCTAATTTGGAAGTAGCTAGGTGATGAGGAGAGCTTGAGAAGGGTGGAGTATGTCTTCACTGGTGCTTTTTCCCCTGCATCTGGGGGAGAGAGAGCAAGAGGTACTATAGCTTCTATAAGGGAAAAGAAAATGACGGGATGAAAATGGAAAGAGGTATATTCAGTTATATGGATGTTTGGAAAAATTCACGAGGCTGGTATCATGTAGTCAAAACATCTGGATGAGTCAAAGAAACTGTCAGCCTTTGAATATACTCCTGGCATATGAACACCGCAAAGGTGCTGTTTCCACTTATAGATGCAATGACTTTCTCTTCCTTTCTTGATTCTTTCATCCAGCAAAGGAATCCAGAGTCACTCAATTTGGTATTGCTGGACTGTAAATAAGGCATCCATGGAGGCTGTTCTATTCCTTTCATAGCCCATGTTACTGGTACCCTAACCTAAGTAACGCTCAGGCAGGCTTATATTTAGAGCACATGCATAACCCTCATGCTATTTAATTACAGCTGAAAGGTCACGCATTGAGAAAACTGGCACCTTGTTTGCAATGGCCCTAATAATTAGCAATGTCCTCGGTTACATAGCACATGCATAGAAAGAAATTCCTGATGAAATAATGAAGAAGGAAATGGATATGAGTAAGTACAACCAGAGTTTGACTTATTGGGCAGAAAAAGGCAATTTGATTGTACTCAAAAACGTAAAAATAATGCTAATGGGTACATCAAACTTGGCAAACAAAACAAAACGTGGTCTGACAGTGGATCTATTGCTTTAATTAATGGGTATGATTTTTAATTAGACTATCAACTATCTGTAGGTGAAAAAGTGTTGGAAAATTACTTGTTTTTTAAATCTGTCCCTTTTTTGGAGTCATATTTGAGTCATCTCTATGTCTAAAAATATCAAGATACTAAGATAAGCCTTGCTAATTTTTACCTTCATATACTTTTCAAATCAATCCTTCCCTCTTCAGTCTCTCAGCTAACACCCTAACCCAGAGCATCCCAAATTTCAATTATACTGATAAATCTCCAATATATATGTAGAGTATATATTCCGGTGTAGATCCTGTTGGTCCAGGGACCACACTTTGAGTAAGCAAGGCCCTAGCCCATGCTTTCCACACAATATCCTCCCCACTCTACCCTCAGTTCTAACCTCATTGTTGAGGCGGCCCCGTGGCTGAGTGGTTAAGGTCATGTGCTCTGCTTCGGCAGCCCAGGGTTTTGCTGGTTCGGATCCCGGGCGCCGACATGGCACCGATCATCAGGCCGTGCTGAGGCAGCATCCCACGTGCCACAACTAGAAGGACCTACAACTAGAATATACAACTATGCACTGGGGGGCTTTGGGGAGAAGAAGAAGAAAAGAAAAGGAAGAAAAGAAGATTGTCAACAGATATTAGCTCAGATGCCAATCTTTAAAAAACAAAAAAACAGAGAGAATACAGTTCTTTTCTGTCTGCTAAAGCTAGAGGATGATGAAACCCGCACACATTGTTTTTCATTATGTGTGTGATTTACTCCTCAAGAAAAAGAAATAACTCCCGTGGATTTCAGTGCTCAAGATGCTGAGAGGTTCTGACTAGACTCTCAGGTAAACAACTGCGAAGTGAGTTCAGTGACCTTCTGCTTACTTTACAGCCCCGGGCTACCTCTGTGCTTCCAAGATAGCATCATTTCCCATCACGGGTTCCAAACTGGTATCCAGAAAGCTAGATCTGGCCTGCGGACTTGTTTAGTTTGGACTACACAGTGTTTTATAAAATCTGAGCCAAAATTTGAAAATAGGGAAATTTCGCATTCTCTGTGTGATGAAGATCAGCTGGAACTGGCTAGTGACTACCCCAGGGTGCCACAGTCCTCATCATTCCCAACCACTTCCCTGACTTTGAGACTGAGTGTCTGTGAGATAATAGAAAATATATATCTATTGTTCTCTGCCCCCAGTTCCTGGAACAGAACTCCTAAAACCCCTTTAATTTCCTCAGTGATAAGAGTGCAAGGAGCATCTTTTGTTCTAATATTTGCACTTTGACCCCACTTCCTGACACAGAACTCCTAAATCCCTTGTAATTTCCTGGGTGATAGCAGCGTCTTTTGTTCTAATGAAGTGACTGTTGGTGGGCTCCTGGATGGGAGCTGGTCACCAGAAAGACCAAGTCATGATTGGAATTTTCAGCTGCACTGCCCATTCTCCAGAGAGGAGAGAGGAGCTGGAAATGGAGTTAATGAATGATCGTACCTACAAGATGAATCCTCCATAAAAATCCCAGAAGTGTGGAATTTGGCAACCTTCTGGGCTGGGGAACACACCTACATGCCAGCAGAGTAGGACACTCCATCTCCATGGGGACAGAAGCTCCTGTTCTTGGGACCCTTCCAGACTTCACATTAAGTATCTCTTCACCTGGCTGTTCATCTCTATCCTTTACCATATCTTTTATTATATAATAAACTGGTAAATGTAAATATGTGTTTCCCTGAGTTCTGTGAGCTGTTCCAGCAAGTGATCAAATCCAAGGGGAGGGTCATGGGAACCTCCAATTTATAGCCAAGTGGGACAGAAGTCGTAAGAAACCTGGGGACCTAGTACTTGCGATTAGCATCTCAAGTTGGGGGCAGCCTCATAGGACCGAGCCCCTAACCTGTGGGATCTGTGGTAACTCTGGTTAATGTCAGAATTGAACTGGTTTGTAGGACACCCATCTGGTATCTGGTATCATAAGGAATTGCTTAGTGTGGGGGGAAAACCTACATCTCTCGTGTAAGAAGGGTCATGAGTGTGGCAGTAGTGTGAGAGTAAAAGAGAAATACACAGGAGAAGAGAGTTTTTCCTATTTAGTGCCACTTTTCATTTATTCATCTTTGAAAGTGCTATATTATTTTTCTTGAAATAGAGAAATTTATCTGGGGCCTTGCCTTTATTTAGAGTGAGACAGAAAAAGATAAACTGAGAATTATACTTCGAGGAATTTGGGAGTGAACAGATTTCTTTTTGGACTTGAGGAATATTCCTGGATATTCAGTATTCGAATTGTATGTATATGTTGAAAGATAACTTAAGACCCTGGTTTCAGCCTGAGCCCTGGGGACAATTGAACGAATGATCCTTCTCCAACTCCCAGATTTGGAAAGGAGTGCCTAAATTGCTAGTGACGAAAACTAAAATAAGTTTGCAAAAGCACATGATGTGATGCACGAGATGTTTGAACAGAAATGCACCTTGAACTGGAGGAGCCAGAGCTGCTGTTCAGTACGGGAAGTGTCATGGTACTCCTGTTTCTGCCTTAATAGGGGAAAACTTGCTCTCAGCTCAGACCTCAATCAGGAAGTAACTCTTCATGTCAAAAGCAGCAGAATAAAGATCTCTCCCACTCTCCCACAGACCCATAACAGGGCACACTAAAAGAGATTGTTGACTGTTATAGTCAGCTTAGGCTATTATAACAAAGTACGACGGACTGGGTGATTTATAAACAACAGAAATTTATTTCTCACAGTTCTGGAGGCTGGAAGTCTGAGGTCAGGTGCCAGCATGATCTGGTTCTGGTGAAAGGCCTCTGCCGGGTTGCAGACTGCCAACTTCTTGTATCTTCACGTGGCAGAGCGCAGAGAGAAGCAAGCTCCTCAGGACTCCTGTAAGGACACTAATCCAACTCATGAGGGCTCCACTCCCAAGACTTCATCTCATCCTAGTTACCTCCCAAAGGCCCCACATCCTAATAACATCATAGTGGGGGCTAGAGTTTCAACACATGAATTTGGGAGAACACAAACCTTCAGTCCATAACACTGACCCCTGCCCAGGGTAGAGAGCAGAGCTGCAGCATTTTGCAAACACAAGACAAATCCACCTGGAATGATGGGTATAATGGCAGCTCACATTTCTAGAGCACCTCTGCAGGTTCCCACCTGTGAAGAAAGCAAGAGACAAAGATAAGAACAAAATTTGAACTTTAAGTAAGTGCATAAGCAGACTTGAGAGCTGAGATATTGCAGAGTAGATAGACAGGACAATTAGTAGAAACTTGAAGAAGAAAAATCCAGACCATAGCAGAACAGAGATGATTCCCTTGGTTAAGACATCTTGTCTACTCTGTAACCTCCAATAACAATTCTTTAGCAGAGGGAATCAGAAATTGCTATAGATTGTTCATGATGGGGTACCCTGTGGAGCAGAAACTGTATCCTTCTTTTCCGTAATTTTAGGATGGAGTAGAGGCAGGGCAGTGGAAATGGCCAATATTTTCTATGTTCAGAGAAAAGCCTCTCTTCAGGCCTTCTCAGGTGAAATGAGGATAGGAGGTGCCCATTGCTCTGGACCCTTGTCCCTTACAGAGCTGTTCTCCAAGAGAGAGGTGGGAAAATTTTGTGCAGATGAAGGATCCTGCTGGAACAACAGGGATTGAGAAGCCCCAACTCTTACTCTTTAGAGGTTCAACAGTTTTAGAATCTTTCTTCAACTGCGATTGGTCCATTGACAGCTGCCATCAGGATAAAGCCTGAAAGAGGAACTTTCTGTGATGGAGGGAGCATCGGGGCTGGTAACCTATGTTCACCGAAGAGAGCAGCACGAGAGGGTGTGGGGGAGGGTTGGTACTGGCATAGCTTACAGCTGAGCCCAAATACGCTGGGGAAGCGGCACACATTGGAAACTATGTGCAGCACATGAAGGTTAGGTAAAAGAATTGTAACCTTGGATGAATCTTGAGTTAGGGTACTGCCGGCCTGGGCGTCATTCCACCAGTGAGGATCTCACTGTAATAGTGAATAAGTGCCCCCAGCCTGTGCGGGACCAGATTCAACAGCTATACCCGTAGTCAAGGCGACAGTGGTACGAGATCAGTGTGGTACTTTTCGGTTCTCTCTCCTTCCCTTTGGTTTGAGAAAGCCCCTGATGTTCTTAGGCAACTCGAGAAGTGGTGAGTTGGCCCTTGTGAGAGATGCTGTGCTTCTTGATAATAAGGGGTTTGACTCCACTTGAGCTCATCAGCTGGGCCAGAGAGTTACATGGTTCTGGGTAAAATTAAAGACTAAATGCATATGGTTATCACCCCATCACATATATTCAATCTTTCTTTACAGAACCCCTGGTTGTTTCTATATGACTTTAAATTAAAGGGAAAGAGATACCTGGACAAGGAGGACTCTACTGGTCCATTGCTGATAAGACTCTGGGGCTTGGTGTGGATGAATCAGGTGGTTAGCCCTGCCTTACCAATTTCTGCCTTTATGAGGTTTATTTCTGTCTGGATATACGGCATGGTTCATTTGCTCATGTGTATGAGGAAGGGTCAGGAGGGGCCTGAAGGTCAGTGGCTATGGGAAAGAAATCTGTTTACCTTCCATAAGGAGATGGCCACTTGGCTGCCCGAGGATGTGGGCAATTCCCTGCAGCAGGTACACTGCCGGCACCTACTCAGGGCAAGTCCTGAGCAAGGCTGAGGAGGTAGGGGGAGTGTGCCAGCCTCCTGGGTTATAGTAGCTCCGGAGATGGGCTTCGAGGCACAGAAGCCAAGGCAAGAGTGGAGGCTGACTCCTCTCAACCCACCACTTCAAACTGTGGGAGCACTTGGCTTGGGAAACACGCCCGCTGATCAGATGAACCTCCGGAGGTTTCAGCATTTTGCAAGGTATGACGATCAAGTTAGCACACACCAGCACAACTTGAAATGGCAGATAATAAGCATTAATTTCCCTAATAAATTCATTAGTCAGCCGTATGGTCTTGAAAGAGATTTGTACACTCAGATCATAAATTAAGCCGTGATTAGACATTAACATTCTCTGACTTTGCTCGGGAAATCTCCCAGTGGCTCTAAAGGGATCAAAAGTTTCTTCAGCTTTCCATTAGATCCTGCTTTCCTTTGCCAAATTACACTGTTACAAGGCTTCACAGAACATTTTTATGGTATAGTTAAAAAAAAAAATAACTTCTACGGGCATATTTACTTAAAAAAAAAGAACGATAATATACACAGGCATTTAGGATCCTGTGTTCCTGGGAACAGATACTCCCCAGGCCACCTTTGTAGGGAGATTAGAAGAGCTATCCATCACTCAGACAGCCCTGGTGGTCTAGTGGTTAAGATTTGGCACTCTCACTGCTGTTGGTTGCCCGGTCAGGGAACACACCACCCATCTGTCAGTTGTCATACCGTGGCAGCTGCATGTTGCTGTGATACTGAAAGCTACGCCACCACAGGTTCACCCGCAGTGGGCAGGTTTCCAGACTAAGACACACTAAGAAGAAGGACTTGGCCACTCACTTCTGATATAATTGGCCATGAATAGCGCTGAAAAGTAAGGGGATGGTGCAAAACACCCTTCTAGGGTCGGAATTGACTCCATAGCACCAACAATAGCAAATCTATCACTTACATGCTGCTTCAGGTGGGCTCCCTTCAAGCCTAGGGTGGTGGCCTCTTGGTCCATAAGGCCAACCTTCAGTTCAGTTGTCTTTCTCTCTGGCTGTTCCAATCTACATTTCCTGAGTATAGTGCAATAATCTGCCTTATAGTTCTCCCTATAGGGCATTTTTTAGCTTAACTACGCATTATCTAACAAATGCTTTGCATTCGCTGTATATAGAGCAGTACAGGCTAGCAAAGCTTAGAGAGATACCAGTAACTCCAGGCAAAATGGCTTTCAAGACTGCCAATTACTCCTCTCCCTCAACCCTCCAGTCTTATTTTTCCTTCCCCTCTGCCTTGTGCTGCCTCCTCACAAGAGGAATCCTGCTTCTGCTCCCCACTCTCTCAACTCTCTGCTCTGAATCACCACACACGTTCAGAATGCCCACCCCTTCTGCTTCTCCCTCAATTCTGTTCCCAACCCCTATCCCTTCAAACTCTGCCATCAACCTCTGCTATATACTAAAACCGTTCCAGGTGGTCCCTCGCTTTATCATTCCCTTTCCTACTTCTCTCATTCCTGAGCAATTGGAGGTACAAGACCTCTGCATACCAGAAGTTGGTTTTGAAATATTTCAGAATTTAAATCTTCCAGGCAGCTGCTATCCACCACCAATTAGCGAATGAAAGCCACGGCAACATGTTGAGTGTCTTTGTGACAGGTGTGTTTCCAGGTACGTGGGGATATCGGGGTGAACAAAATAGAAAATACCCTTATCTCCTTGAGCTCACACCCAAGTGGTACAACCTATTGTTTCGTTTAGCTGATGACTGTTGCCATACCTTGGGGGTTTTTATTGAAGTTCCTGAGAATAACACAGCAAGACTTTGTATTTATAAACATACATGTAAAAAAAGTTAAGATAGATTTTTTCAATATGTTTTGAGATATTCTTGATGAGAACACATGTACATGTATTCTATTAAGAATGTAATTGTCAGCAAAAGAAAGAATGACAAATGTTTAGATCATTAATGGTATCCTGCTGATGGATTTGCTTTCCCAATGAGTTTTTTTCTTTTCTTTCTTTTTTTTAAATTAAAGATTGGCACCTGAGCTAACATCTGTTGCCAATCCTCTATTTTTTTCTTCTTCTTCTTCTCCCCAAAGCCCCCCAGTGCATAGTTGTATATTCTAGTTGTAGGTCCTTCTGGCTCTGCTATGTGGGATGCCGCCCCAGCATGGCTTGATGAGCGGTGCTGGGTCCATGCCCAGGATCTGAACCTGCGAAACCCTGGGCCACCGAAGCGGAGTGCATGAATTTAACCACTCAGCCACGGGGCCGGCCCCGACAATGAATTTTCAACACAAGCTAAGGTCCTTTTCATTTGGAAAATTATCTTATTTTACACAGATAAATTCATTTATCTATACACTGCTTATTGTTTTTAAAAATTTTCCATATTATGAGTGCAAAATGTTAAGTTTTTAAGGGCAGAGGGCAGAAGAAAGTGTGGATGTATTTTCAGTTCTTTGCTCTGCTAGCTGCATGAACTCAGAGGCGATAGTCAAATATTTAAGAATATGTAGGAATAGCCAGGCCCTGATCATACAGAACAAATATGGCTTTAATGGCACGTACCAGCCGAATACAAGTCCCTGAGTGACCCCAGGAAACTCTCTCCTCTCAACTAAAGGGGAACAGATTAGATTGAATATTCACATCTTGGTAATCTGCAGACTAATATGAGCCCTGAAGTATTTTGTTGTTTTTGGCCAGCCTAGCATTGTTGAAAATTATACAGAGTGTGCAGTCTCCAGTTTGTCACAGGCCTCACCACTCTCTATTATATTTTCACAATTGCTTTGCGTATATTTATATAACCAGTCTTGATACGTGCCTGGCCCATGATGGTGTCAACCAATTAGGAGGTAGATTCTGACAGACTTAAACAAAAAGAAGTCTATTTGGAGTTTCCTAGGACTTACCAGCCTGGGGAACAGAGATTCAAGTAGCATTTGAATTGTGTTCCAGCCGTTGAAGGGAAACGGAAGGTTTTATAGTCATAGCTTACAAAGGTAAAGAAAAGAAAGGGAAAAGAATGTCTTTTAACAAATTCTAGGCGCAAGGTAGTTGTTAGGCTGAGGGTCGGTTGAAACACAACATTAAAACTTAGGAATGTAGGGGCCAGCCCAGTGGAGCAGCGGTTAAGTTCACACATTCCCCTTTGGCTGCCTGGTTT
Source organism: Equus przewalskii (assembly GCF_037783145.1). Classification (NCBI taxonomy): domain Eukaryota; kingdom Metazoa; phylum Chordata; class Mammalia; order Perissodactyla; family Equidae; genus Equus; species Equus przewalskii. Next base: position 57,529,155 of record NC_091845.1, on the reverse strand, counting down.
TTGCTGGTTCGGATCCTGGGTGCAGACATGGCACCACTTGTCAAGCCATGCTGTGGCAAGCGTCTCACATATAAAGTAGATGAAGGTGGGCACAGATGTTAGCTCAGGGCCAGTCTTCCTCAGAAAAAAGAGGAGGATTGGCAGCAGATGTTAGCTCAGGGCTAATCTTCCTCAAAAAAAAAAACCCAAAAAACTTAGGAATGTAGAAGATGACTCTGAGGGGAATGAGGTGTCTGTCTCTATAATCTTATCTTCCTTGAGAAGACTTGCAGATGCATTTCAGGCATCTAATGAGTTCACGAGTTCATCCTGAAGGAAGAATTAGTTCCTCTCCTCTTCATGTCCTCCCAGCTCCATTTTAGTGCCCTAACATGAGAGACTCCATTTTTTTTCAGTTCCACAGTGGCATCCGAGTTTGCAGCCCCTGATGTGGAAGCTTTCCTAGGTCTTCCTTTCAGCTCTGATAGTTCTAGCTCTTTCTCACTACCCTTTTAGTGTTGTGCTGTTTCACCAAGACTTAGTAAGTGCCATGGCAGCCGAGTTAAATCTATTACTTTTAGACATCTCTTAAGTTTCATCTTCTATCCTCCCCATGATTTGGGTTCTGAGTTCTATTTGATTTTATCAATGGCGGGGTGAGAGAGTCAGTGATGAATTTTAAATAGATCTGAAGTGCAAAACTTGGATAGTGAGGGAAATATGACACAGAAACTTCTCCCCTCTCCAGAGAACTTTAACCTTCTTGTGATCTTTTAGATCCAGCTGTCCTTGGTTGGTTGTGCAATGTGTCACTCTAGGACAGAAGACAAGACTCAAGCGCGGCTCTTAGTGAATTGTTGGTCTGATTTGGCTCACTTCTTATAGATTTAGGGGCTGGGGATGGAAATCATCCAGTTTCATATCATTTAGAACCCTATTGTCCTGGCCTGAGCCACCACATCGGGACAGCCCTAGGTCATGCTCAAATTTGAAAAATGTTTCTTAAAGTGTATTCCCTGGACTACACGCAAATGGCGTATTAAAATGTAGGTTCCTATTAAAATGCAGATTCCTACTGATGCTCTCTTTGAAATCCCTATGACTCATGTCAGAGTTTGCCTGCAGCTCTGATGGATGGTCCCCTGTATTAGTCTCTAATCTCCACTATGCTGCCTTCTCCGGCTTTGAAGAGTTTGTAAGTGCCAAGGAATTCATGCCTAGCAAGACAACTCTCAACCAATAACGGAAAGGAGTCGGAACAAATACCCCGGTTTCTCCTGTTTTAGGTAGAGCAATTCTAGGGCTTGTTCTTCATGGTTCCTTAGAGGGTCCCCAGCAGGACCGAGCCCTGGTTGCCCATGGTAACAACCTGTTCGTTAATGTACACCTTCCCTGCCTTGCTTTCTTGATCCCTTGTTTGTGCTTCTGGGACCATCACTCCAATAAACTGCCTTCATCTACGTCTTTATTTCAGGGAACTCACATTTGGGGGAACTCTGGCTAAGGAGCCTCACCCTAGACAAGAGACGGTAGAGTTATGGTGGGTAAAAGGCTTTGGAGCCAACTGCCTGGATGTACATCCAGGTCCCACCACTAACTAGTTAATAACTAGCTAACTAGTTACTAACCATTCTGAGCTTCAGTTTCCTCATCTGTATAATGAGAATGACTATAGTCACTACCTCATATGGTTGTTGTGAGGATTAAATGAGTTCATGCAAGTAAGTGCTTATAATAGCGCTGGCATATAGTGAATGTATAAGAAATGTTTGCTATTATTATCATCTAATAAATCAAAGTCTCTTGGGTGGGGCCTAGAAATGTGCTTTTAAATAAGCTTGCCAAGTGATTCTTACCCACAATAAAATTTGAGAACCGCTGAACTAGAGACATACCTCATGGCATGCCTGTTCGCAAAGAAAACATTTGAGAAAGCCAGTTCTACTCCAGTGGATAAGCAGCCAAACAACATCTTTTGCACAGGAAGCCTCGAGGTAAAATAAAAAGTCGTGTCTCTGTTGAGAGCACTGGAGAAAACAGCGACAGTTGATTCCATGCTTGGGGCTCACCAGGGAGCTGAATTCATCACTTTTTCACCTCTTGGTTTTAGCCATATTCCCACATTAGGTAAAATAAGTCCTAAAACACATCAGTTCTTTTAAACCGGTGGTTCCCAAAGTGTGGTCAGACTGGCAGCAGCAGCAGCAGCATCTGGGAGCTTATTAGAAATGCAATTCTCAGGTCTCACCCCAGACCGACTGAATTTTCAAGTCTGAGGGTAGGCCTGGCAATCTGTGCTTTCACAAGACAACTCTGACGCAGGCTAAAGTCAGAGAACCATTGTCCTCAGTTAAGGTTCGCTGAAACCTCTCTCCTTTTGTTGCCAATGAGATACAAAAGTCAGGATTTCTCCAGAAGTGTTTCTTTCAATCACATATCAGCAAATCCGTTTTTTAAAAGAGGAATCTCAGCTCTGCTTAGTAATGATTGTGACTAATGGGGCCCAAAGATAAAGCATCTAAGGGTGATGTCATTAGCCTTGCAGGAACACTCCAGAGTTTCACAATACTAGGAATATTGGAAAAACATAATTATTTACTCATAATAAGTCCTGAGTATTTCTTATATCCAACTTGGCAAGGCTTCTCACAGGTGACTTTCTGGTATTTGGCCCTTCTGACCCAGAAAAAATATAGAACAAAAAAATAGAAAGAACAGAGCAACTTAGGAAATTTTTTGTTAACATTCAAGAGAAAAATTATCTTAGATTACTAAGTAGAAAAAGGCTGAAATGAATTTTTGCTTTATTTAAATTAGTTCTCCTTCTGATACCCACTGGGACGTAATAATCATAGACAGATTCACTTCCCTTCTGACTTTTTGGCCCACTTTCTGACTCATAACTAAAAGAATTTGGGGGAAAAACTGAGTTTTTCAGGTTATTTCAGGAACACTTTAGAAGATTACTGCTATTCTTATTTAACGTGTATCAAATACAAAGCGTTCTTTGTGTATTATCTTTTTTAATACTCACATAAGCCCTATGATACATTATTATTCCCATTTTACAGATGAAGAAACTGAGGCACTGAGAACTTAAATGACTTGTCTGAGGTCACATATAATAAGAGGGATTCAAACCCAGGCAGACTGATTCTTCACTTATTGCTGCTAATTAGTGAACCACAAGATAGCGATTAACACACCCTTTCTTTGAACAGCAGAAATAATTAGAATACCAGTTCTATAAAAGACTAGAATAGATTTGAAATTTTTTTTTAAATTTTGAAATAGTTCTAGATATACAGAAAACTTGCAAAAAGAATATAGAAAGTGACAGCGTATCCTTCACCCACCTTCTTCCGGTGTTAACATCTTACGTAGCCATGATACATTTATCAAAAATAAGAAATGAGTTGGTACAGAATATTAACCCAGCTACAAACTTTATTCCAATTTTTCCAGTTTTTACACTAAATGTCTTTTTCTGTTCCAAGATCTAATTCAGGATGTCTTGCTGCATTTAGCTGCTCTTTCTCCCTAGTCTCTTCCAATTCAAGAGAGTTTCTCAGCCTTTCCCTGATTTTCATAACCTTCAACAGTGTTGAAGAGGACTGGTCAGGTGTTTTGTAGAACGTTCCTTAATTTAGGTTTGCCTGACAAGCTCTCTCATGATGAGACTGGGGAACTGAGTTTTGGGGAAGAAAACCAGAGAGGGGAAGCACCCTTCTCATCTCACTATATTAGGGAGGGGATGATATGAACTTGACCTATCATGGTGATCTTAACTTTGATCACTTGGTTAAGGTGCTGTGTGCAGGTTTTGTCACTGCAATGTACTGTCTTCCCCTTTCCACACTCTATTCATTGGAAGCAAATCACTACTAAGTCCAGCCCACACTCAAGGGAAGAAGAATTAAATTCCACCTTCTGGAGGTCTCTGGCATTTATTAATCGGAATTCTTCTGTGTAGATATCTGTCCCTTCTCCTCCATTTATTTATTTATTCACTCATTTGTTTATATCAATATGTACTCAGGGATATTTAGTTTATTCCTTGGGTTATAACCCAATATTATCATTATTTATTTTCTTGCTCAAATTATTTCAGCTTTGGACAACAGGAGCTATTATAGGTTGGCTCCTATGTCTTTTTGACATGCTCAATACCTTTTCTAGGGGAGAACATCTTAATTTCTGGAAAAGATACTTCAAGCTCATTTTGCCTGTCCCAGCCCTTTCTCCAAGCAGCCCTGGTTATTTTTATTGGAGAACAGCATTTAGAAACCAAGATCTGGACATTTGTTGTGTTCATCGCTGCTGGATATCATTACTTCTAGGCCCTGTCAGCCGACTGAGCAAGAAAATACACGTGTGTATACTAGCCCATGTATGCACACATACCTACATTTATTTCTGTATCTAGCTGTCTACATGTGTTTAGATCAAAATGGTGTGTATATATTAAAATAAATAAAACATATATGTATATACAAATATATATACTAAACATAATTTCATACCAATGTCCCCTACTCTAATCCAACACCATAGAGGACATTCTAGCCTTTCCCTCTTGCGTATTTGTAACTTCTTCCTCTGACATGTATTTACTTATTTGTTCAACCTATAGCCCTGTAAAAAACAAATTTACCAATCAGAGTAAGGTGTTTATGTAGAGTTCCTTCCATCTTTAGTCTTACAGTATCCAAAGCACCATGTTCAGAAGTTACATAGATCAGCTCCTTTTTCTCTTCCCCCTTCAATGGGGTGTCATACGTTTGTAACATAATTTCATTTATCACAGTCAGCATTCCACTCTGAAATGTGACAGATTTTTATAGTGCATTTACACTGGGATTTATTGAATATCAGGACTCCTAGAAACTATATAATGCTTTCAAGTTTTCAGTATTTTTTAGTGTATGTATAGATGTAAGGTGCTATATATCATTATTCAAATGATATATGTTCTCTGGAGACAAATATTCATAAATACAGGAAAGCAAAAAGAAAATAAATAAGTCATCAGGAAGACTATTGCCTGGACATAACCATGGCCAAAATTTCAGGGTATTTTCTTCCAGACTCCTCTAGATGATGAATAAAAATGGCATTATATAATTCATGTGATTTTGAACCTGCTTTTTACCTTTACTATATTATAAACATAAGAGAGTGTTTTGATATTTAAAAACACAAATTAAAGAAACTTTTCTCTCCCTTTCCTTACGAATTTCAGATTAGTAATGAGAGATACCAGCTAATGCTAATATATCACTACCGATAAACAACTGGGACTTCTCCTGGCCAAGGAAACTGATTAATACAATGTGTGCAAATATTAATTGATGGTGTGAATTAAGAATCCAATCCCTGCTTTAAAGATGTTATACACACAGTGTAATCAAGGAAAGCATTTAACCAAATTTGTTCATGAATTCCATTGTGTGCTGTTGCATAGCTAATTCATAATTGCATTAGTCTGTAGAATAATCTATTAATAAAACTGGAAGTAAAATTGGGCATAGATTCATTATCTCCGTTGTGCATGCTCACTGAAGAACATTTTCCCTGCAAATGAGGTGAAGCCCTCATTAGCATGCTCAGCAGACTGCGGAGCACATATCTGTCCTTTATTCTTCCAGTGGTGAGTAATGTTCCGGCAACCCAACTAATTCATTAAAGTTAGTGGAAAACTTGAGTGCATGCTTAATCTTCTTTGGTGTTAATTAGTATTTTCTTTGGTTTAAAAAATGCTTCATAATTTACTGAATTGAAAAACCAATTGCTGATCAGATTTGTAAAGGTAACTGCATTTTCTGCTAGTAGCTCTTGGCCTTTGTGGAGAAAAAGCCGGGCCCCTGAGTCATCGTTGCTTTTCAGAACCTTTGCTTTCCCACTGCTGTTTGGACTCATGAAAGGTCAGGGTAGGAATACCCAGAGAGTCCATCCAGAGGCTAGTGTCAAGATTAGATTCAGAGAAATCTAGAAAATCTACAACTAAATGGGAGAGGAGTAAAGAGCCTGAGGTGAAATATTCATTCATTCACTCATTCACTCAATCAACCAACTAACCATCATTGATTCAGTGCTGACAACATGCTGGGCACCGTGCCAGGCACTGCGAATACAGAAGTTAAATATTTGGGGTGTCATGGCCACACTGCACCACTTCCAGCTGCAAAGAGGAGGAGGAAGAGGAGAGGGGAAGGAGAGGAGGTGCCTCGTGCATGTGCTCCAACACTGAGGGGGCTGAGGACCAGGCACTGGAGGCCCAGGCCAGGCTGGGCAGCCACAGTAAGGCAGAGGATGAGGCAGCCAGTGCTGATGAGGACTCCGAGCCCTCCAGGAGCTGGCTCCAATCCCTGGCAGGAGTCCCTGCTTGTCCCTGAGGTCCAGGTGCAGATGCCAACGGCCAACTGTCCAGAAGGTGATCATCTGCCTGGACCTGTTGAAGGAAATGTTGCTGCTAAAGCTGGAGTCGTTCAACAGCACCAAGATCAACGTGCTCAACGTCTCCCAGGAGATGAGGATAAAATACAAGAACAAAAGCCACGAATTCAGGCTGGTGGTGCTGAACGAGGACACAGCCTGGCTGTCTGGCCTGACCTCCAGCCCCCACAAGCACGGCAGCTGCCTCTAGACCTGGAGATAGCCTTTTGTTCCATCTTCAATCTAGAAGGTCTCTTCAGCCTCATCCAGAAGAAGACTGAGCTGCCAGTCACTAAGCACTTGTAGACGATCCCCTGCCAAGTGTGGTCCACACCATCCTTGTCTACAGCTGTTTGCTGTGCCAGCCCCAGGTCTCCCTGCAGTGAGTGAAGAAATGTTCCAGGGCTCTCTTGCTACTTCAACATTGTATATATCCACAACAGTGCTGACCGGGGGGAGGAGGAGGAATGAGCTGAAAGGACAGGTTTGCCATCATGCATAGTCTGGATACCAAGGGTACCAGCTACAAGTTTGAGGTGGTGCTGGCCCTGCCAGCCCTTGAGCTGTACAACCACATGGGTAAGCTATTGGCTTACCCACTACAGGGTCCCTGAGAGAGCCATGCCTCCTACAGCCTGCTGGAGGAGGAGGATGTGCCCACTGAGGTTGAGGCCACTGTACGAACCATCTCTGCACATCTCCACCTTCTTGTACAATGAAACCCTTGGCCTAGAGTGCTGGTTCTCAAACTGGACTCAATGGAACCCCTGGTGAGGGTTTTTCCAGGAGGCATCCGGGGCACCTGGAGGACTCTGGAAGGAAGCCTAAGATTCCAAGAAGCATTCCAGGGACTCTGGTCACCCTTTGCCCCTGTTTCCCAGCCCATACTTTACTCCAGTTTGTCAATTGTAATTTTCGTTCTTCCCTGTGTGATTTTTGTCATCAAAATAGAAATCTGAGGCTCCCTTATCCACGTCTGCCACAACAAGAACAGATTTGGCCTAGAGTTGACAGAAATGTGGGAAGGTGAGCACTCTCACATACCATCGACTGAAAAGTAAGTTAATATGTCTTTTTATGAAAGGTGATGGAAATTAGACAGTATCTATCAGTAAACTTAAAGTGTGCAATACTCTATTCTCCAACGAGTCCAATTCTAGGAATACGTCCCATGAAATAGAGTTGATCCTCATTATTCGTGAATCCTCACTATTTGTGAATATTTGAAAATTTGCCTACTCACTAAAATTTATTTATAACCCCCAAATCAATACTCATGGCACTCTGACGGCCATTTGCAGACATGGGCAGAGGAGGGAAAAGTTTGAGTCAAGAATTCACTGTATTCCTACAGATGTGAAAAAAATGCATGTTTATTCAGTTCTTTCAACAAATATGTGCTGAAAATAGCAACATAGGCATTTGAAATTCATTTATGGAGCAAACAGAAAAGGTACTTGCCCTTGCAAAACTTACATTCTAGCAGAACAAGGATCATTGCAGAATTGCTTGAAAATAACAGAAAATTAGGAGCAACCTCAAGATCCGATAACAGGTGACCAGCAACTTATAGCCCCAGTAATCCCCCTCCTAGGTACATCTCAAGAGAAATGAGGTGCATGTCCAAAAGGACATGTACAAGAGAGTTCGTAGCAGCTTTATTTATAACAAAAGGCTGGTCAAGGGGCTGGCCCAGTGGCACAGTGGTTAAGTTTGCATGTTCCGCTGTGGCAGCCTGAGGTTCACCGGTTCAGATCCTGGGTGCAGACCTATGCACTGCTCATCAAGCCATGCTGTGGCAGGTGTCCCACATATAAAGTAGAGGAAAATGGGCATGAATGTTAGCTCAGGGCCTCTCTTCCTCAGCAAATAAGAGGAGGATTGGTGACAGATGTTAGCTCAGGGCTAATCTTCTTAAAAAAAAATTTAGCAAAAGACTGCTCAAATTATGGTAATACATACAAGGGAGTGTACTACAGACATTGAAAATGATGTGGCTGTAAATTCCTTGACATAGAGCAAGTCCAGGATGAATTGTTGACTGAAAGAAAAATTGGTTTCAAAAGAGCATATCTGGGCCCATCCCGTGGCATAGTGGTGAAGTTTGGGCCCTCCCCTTCAGCGGCCTGGGGTTCACAGGCACCGGCACAGACCTAGCACTGCTTGTCAAGCCACGCTGTGACGGCATCCACATGAAATAGAGGAAGCTTGGCACTGATGTTAGCTCAGCGACAGTCTTCCTCAAGTAAAAAAAGGAAGATTGGCAACAGATGTTAGCTCAGGGGCAATCTTCCTTCCAAACAGAACAAAACAAAACAACCCCAGCATGTCGCTTAGGCCCTAAGTTTGTGAAAATGTATGGCTAAAATGACATTCACACACTAACACACATTTGTAGAGAACTATCTGGAAGATGTTTGTCAGGGCTTTCTCTTGGTAGTGGGAGATCATAAAATGTGTACTTTGTTATTTCACCTTTCTCTACTGTTTCAATATTTTTAAATGTTGTTTGTGAGAATATAATAGTAGTCCTATTTACTGTTCCAAATCTGCAGTGACCATGCTTAAATGCTTTACCAGCTCATCTTTTTTAGAAATTCCTCTGCCCCAAATGTTTCCCAGGTTCCCCAGGCGACCATACATTTGTCCTACAAGGAGTCCTTACTTTGCTGGTCTTTTGTCTCCTAGTAGAGAGCAGGAACCCCCACACATGTCCAGGAACCTTCCACATATGTCTCTTCTCACCCCTCACTATCTGACCCCCACAGGCTGACCTCCGTCTCTTCAAGAGCCACCACCCTAGATAGCAGAACTAGGCATCTGTCACTGCCACTTTCTTGTGCTCCCCAACCCTCTACCAAGGGAGCAACCCAGCTCCTGCTTTTCCTTAATATTGGAAAATAGATATGAGGGAGATTGTATTCCCCGGTCCGCCGGCCCACAAACCCAAGCCCCAAATGCAAATAGCTGTGTGGGCGGGGGTGTGAGTTCTCACTCTGCTTTCCTGCACCAGGTGAGGGAGAATGGCCTCGGATATACTTGTAGTAATTGAGGGGGAGTCAGGCATGGAATTGGTCCCAGAGCTGTTTGTGATAATCTTTTTGGCCGTCTAATTAAAGATCCTTTGTTCCTCTGTGTGTGTATGTATGTGTGTGTGTGTGCTTAGTGCTACTCAAATCAACCACTTATCCAATCATGAAAGGGAGATTTTGTTGAAAAAACTGGGCCATGGCTCACAGCATAAATTCATGCTCAAGAACAGCTGAGAAGCAAATGGACAGAATATTCACAGTCATTTGGGCTGATCCTGTGCTTAAAATGTGTGCGTAGTTCTTTAGTCAAGATTGACATGGCAGCCTGTTACCTAAGGTCCACGTCCTGAGATGAGTTTGCACTATTTTTGAAGCAAAGACAGAGTCTCTGAGGTGGCACACTGCACCTTACACAGTCTGTGGGGCATCAACATTCATGCTGTAAGGTCTCCACACGCCTCTTGCTTTGTCTCAAAATGCATTCCTCTCTAGCCCTGATGGTCACCCATGTAGGGTGCAAAGCTTCGTCATTAGTCTCGACACTAAATTTCTGGGTATTCTTGAGCGCAAGTTCTCAACCTTACCTGTGTGCTGTAACCACCAAGACATTTAAAAAAATACTAGGGACTGTGAAACTGGTCTGGGGTGCAGACTAGGCATCTAGATGTTTAAAAACTCCCCAGGTGACTATGAAATGCAGCAAAGTTTGAGAACCACTGTCTTAGAGGGCACACTGTGGGACCAGATTATATGTGGGGGTCCCATTGGCTTCTCAGAGGTGCCTCTGACCCAACCAAATTGGAAACTTGTATGAAAATCCCTTATTCAGAACAACTATAGGAATAATGAAAGGACCAGCTTCTCATAACCGTGCTATTTACAACACAGAAGACCAATATAGGGAATCCATGAACAGAAGAGCAGAAGCTCCGTTCCCCTTACCTTCTACCAGGTATTCCCAGGATGTACCTGACGGGGAATATGACGTCTTGTGGTAATAAGAACGGCCATGGCAAAAATGCTCCAGAGTGCCATGGAGCTCATTGATGACTTGTACAAAAGAGCAGCTGGCTCTAATTATGGTGCAAAAACAATCATAAAGAATGCCTTCTGAGATATGCTCTTCATGTCCTAGCTGTTGTTACAAACACGATCTTTTATTTCTCACAGCTGACGCCTCTTAATATAGTGGAGTTGCATTCAGCACCAAGATGCAGAGTGGAATGCTGGTCTGGAAACATTCCAACATAGAAAAGGAAAATCTTGCTTCTTTTTGCCATTTAACTTTAGTATTTTTTTTTTATTGAGGTAACATTGGTTTATAACATTATATAAATTTCAGGCGTACATCATTATATTTTGATTTCTCTGTAGACTACATTATGTTCACCACCCAAAGACTAATTGCCATCCATCACCACACACGTGTGCCCAGTCACCCCTTTCGCCTTCCTCCATTTCCACATCTCCTCCGGTAACCACCAAACTAATCTCAGTATCCACGTGTTTGTTTGTGATTGAGGAAGACCTTGTTTTCGTCACATCAGTCAAGAGTGCCCCCATGCTACCTCTTCAGCTTGGCCTTCCAGGCAACCAAAGGATCCTCAAGAGAGTAGCTGTGTATTCTAATTAGCATATATCACCTTATAGCTGCAGCTGTATTTGCCATAAGGTCAAAGACTCTTCTATGGATTTCCAAATGCAGTCACCATTCTAAGGCAGGGCGCCATTTTGTTTACTTTTCAAAAGGAGTTGCCTGAGGGCAAAGAAGGCAAGACTTTTACTTCTCCCTCATAGCTGGCCCATCCCTCATCAATTTGAATTGACGCAGCAATTAGCTCTGCCACAGCTTAATCTCCTTTCAAACACTCCACCCAACACATCACTAATCCTCAGTGTTGCCTAAATCAGCAACAAGGTACAAAGGTCTTCCCAAATTGACAGTCTTAGATTGGATGCCATCATAAACACAGAAGCTTCATGTGGGCTAAAATGTCGTTCAAGGGTTATGAAGGAGAGAAAAATCTTGTACGGAGCTTCTTTGAACTCAGAGTTTGCAGTAGAAACGAAGCTGATATTTAATGGAGTTTGGCTCCAACGAGAAACCCTTGAAAATACCCCCTTGTTCTGGTTACTGGTCCTTTGTCTCCCTTTCCCTTATCCTTCCCATATTTTCCTTGAGGAGGAAACAGTGAGAACTTGAAGTTCTTAAATTTTACTTAGAATATCCTCTCAGGTGTGGTTTACTTCACCTGTAAGGCTCTCTGGAGACCACTGATTATAATTAGAACTTTTCCTGAAAATTCATAGGAGAAATTCCATTTGACCCTGCAAGATCATGGGATAGCCAATTTAATAGAACAATAAGTAATGTTAAAACGTCAAGCAAAATTTTCCCAATTCTCACAACCCCCTCATGTTTTTAAAAGCTCTCTTGCTACTTTCTGTTAAACAGATTCAGAGAACAAGGCCCTTGGCCTTATGTCATCATTTGACCAAAGAACAAGAATCTACGCTTTTGGCCCAATTCCCTTTTCCTTGACCTCTCCCCTGATATTCAGGAGGAATGGAGAAGGGGCTTCTTTTGAGAGGAGGACACCATGCCAGTTGCTAGCAACTGGATCCAAAGAGTAACAGGATCTGATCCACAAAAGGCAGGAGCTATTTCCAGAATGTGAGGCAAGAGGGAGAGCAGGGAGCGGGGGATACAAGATCTTACAGGCCCTCTTTGCTTTCATCAGTTAAGAAGTACTGGGCTCCTGAGAATAATAGGACAACTACTAATCCTGCACAACCGCCCTCATGCCCCCTCCCACCTCTAGCCCAGGGATTTACTTTTCCTCTCACAGCAGGCCAATACAAACTGCATCGTATCTGAATGAGTCAGAAGAAACCGGATTCCAAGGCCTTTCAAAAGCCACGTTCAAGGTTAGAGACTTAATCTTCCAGAAGCTGAATATGTGTTGGAGATACCAATCCATCAAAAATATTAGGGGCCACACAGGGGCAGGATTAGCTTTCCAACTTTTCCAACAAAACAGTTTCAAGGCACAAATCCAAAATCCTCTGCCTTATCACTCAGCACCTTGCTGCCTGGCCAACCCGTCCCATAACAGATTTCTTTAGTTCTAAATGATTATCGCTATTTCCATCTTCCCTGGGAGGAGGTGGAAAAGTGCCGAGTTCCGGTTTTTCACATTAAACATTGAGCAGCTGTGCTATGCGAGGCCCTGTGCTAGGTCCAGTGCATCACCACCGTGTCCAGCAAGACTGGGCTGATGACCTTAGGGCTGCCAGCCAAGGTGCAATGTCATGGGGTGCCCAGAACCTTCACTTCTTAGGCTTCTTAGGGTCAACCCAAAATACAGAACTAAGTTAGGCCTTGGGCCATCTTTGAGCATAACCAGCTTGCCCTCCCATTAGATCGATGAATAAACAGGCCCAGAGTGATTAAGCGACTGAGTGAACCAATTTCACAAAGCTGTTGACAGTGCCAGGACATGAGCCCAGATTTCCTGACCTCTGGACGAGAGGACCATATTGCTCTTTGGTTTTCTTTAAAAGACCTTCAGACTGGCATCACTGAATGGTGTGCCTCTGTCTGTTCTGCTGTTCTTGCCCCCAAAATGCTCCCTTGCTGTTCTTTATCTAGCTATCTCCTACTCATCCTTCAAGATTCAGCTCAAGTGTCCCCTCCTTAAGTCTTCTCTGGCACCTAGTGTAAGGTAGGGGATCTTTTAGGTGGCCCCCTGTGCTCCCTACATTCATAGCACTCACAAGATGGCACTGGAAACCACCCCCGCCACTTACCTGTAAACTCCTTGAGGGCGAAGATTAGGACCCATTTAATTTATGCAAAAACAATGCCCAACGCAATGTCTGACGCATGTTGGTGGCTCCTTCCTGTCTGGTGAATGAGAATAAGCACATTATCATCAGTTCATTACATATCCCCAGGTATGTGGTGATGATAAGCTATACTTCCCTGCCCTGTGGAATCTTACAGTCTATGTAGACAGCAATGACGAGTTATTTAAAAAACAGATAAAAACACCAAAGTGTGTTAAGCAAGGTCCCAGGGTTGTCAAAGCCAGTTCTCCAGGTGAGGACAGGGAAGGGGAAGCCCACAGAGGGGCTAAGATCATGTAACAACTGAATAGCCAGACTTGGATTTCAAGTGTTTTGTTAGGAACCCAAGCTCTTGTCACTAAATTTGCCACCTCATTGTCACTAAAGAAAGGCTTTATCAGTAGAGTCTTTCATCCTCTGTTCCTCAGAAAGGGATAGAGAAGAGCGTGGGTTTCCCCAGTCCTGTACCCAATGTCTTATTATCTCAACTGGCCAAGGTTAAATTATAACCAAACAGCTAAGACTTCTTAGGTAGTTATCACTGGAACCATCAGCTTTGGCGGCAGACACGGGCCCCAAGACTTCTTGGACGTGAGCCCTGTGAGTCATGCTGTCCCCATTAGAGCTATGTCAGGTGATGGATGGAAAGGAGGGATGGCTTCTCTCCCTGGCTCCCATCAGGGGACATTGTTTGGCCTCTTGCAGCCTTCTACCTCTTCGTTGGTAAGCGGAGGTTAACTTAGTCAGGCAAGTTGTCTAGATGAGGACTGAAGTGTCATAACAACACAAGTTATTGTTGTTAATAAGTATTCATTAGAACCTATGAATTACATAGTAGTTAACATTAATGGTCGTTATTCATTGTTAGTGTCTATTTCCACACCAGACATAGGGTGAAGATGGAGAGCAAGGCTTGGAAAGGAGAGTAGTGAGAAGCTCTGATGATGGATGGACGCCCTCTGCTTGTTCTAGTCAATTCTGTGGCCTGGAGGCCTAAAACCTGGGAGGCCACAAAGAGCCACAGCCCCTGGCTGGTCAAAAGCTACAGCGACATCTCTGGACTTCCCTAGAAGGCCCACTCCTTAATCCCGGAGACAGACTCATTGGATTCCCAGAGCTGCAAGGAGGGAGCCTTGGGGACCATGGGGTGGAGACGGGAAGTGACTTATTAAAACTCACACCACTATTACTGCCAGGGCCTGAAACAGACACAGCCAGGTGCTCCTAGAACCTTCTGAAACCACAAGTATTGATGGAAAGTATGTACCTGCCTATACCCTGTTGGCTGCTTTCTCAAAGAATCAGGATGGCTATAAGAAGCAGCTTAAAGGTTTAGAATTTATCTCAAAAATTTATCACGTCCTAACACCCTACCTTCTCTCTCTTTTTTTTCCAAAGTAAACTGTCTTGTTTTACTAATAAGCGAAATATGATAAAAATCTAACTCATGTGGTAATAACTTGTGTAGGAACGTCAACCAGCTGAAGTATATGTGGGAGCTGGGAAGTGAGTATAAAAAATTCTAGGCATTATGGTCAAACACAAGAAACTTTGTTAAACTCTTGCTCAGAGTTTAAGTAATTCTAAAAAGCTTCATTATATGGTTTTCTGGCCCTAAACAGATCAGAAGAAGGGAATTAACAAATAAAATGTTAATACTATTAGAGTTAGGCACACTGCCACAGGAAAAAAGGGAGTCATGACAAAAATTCTCTAAAAAATCAGCCCAACAGCAATGTCCGGTTATCAAATGCTCAACCCATCTCTGTAACCCTTGAACAGGAGTGGACCCAGGTTTTGTGGGATCTGAAGCTTATGCAATTTAAGGGAGTTTCTTTAAGAAAAAGAATACAAATATATAATGCACAACTAGGGAAAGAGTGAATGTTTATTTCCAATGGGAACATACACACGCACACACAAATCACCAGAGTTCTGGGGAGTTAGGTCTCTTTCTTCTGAGATTTCTCAGCAATTTACCGGAAATGTTGATGTGGAAATGATTTCTTATTGCAATCTTGTTTCCCAGCCTGGAACACACTGCAGTGCCTAGCTAGAGCCAGCACTCGTGGGCCTGTGCTAATGAGGGGTCCTGGCATTTACGCTTTATCAGCTTCCTGGTAAAGCTGCCTCTATGAAGGGGAACAGCAACTGTTGTCCTGCTCCTCAAAGGGACACCCCAGAGCCCACGGAAGAGCGGAACTCACGTGCAGCTGACCGTGTTGAGAAAGGCTGGGAAGTCTACATTTTAGCATTTCTGTTAAAAGTGTAGGAATTTTTTCTCTCTAAAATAGTTTCCATTTAAAAAGTCATCATACAATAAAACTGACTGTTGGTGATGTGTACAGTTCTGAGAATTTTAACACGTGTCTAGATTTGTATAACGACCACGAACAGAACACACGATGGACCTATTGCCCAAATGCTCCCACATGCAAAGGTGTACAAATTTTAAAACGATATTGAAAGAAGTAATTTCTGCTGGCTGTGATCTTCATGACTAGGAAATACTTCATTTTCTCCAAATGATGGCCCAAGGAGGTGCCACTGTAACAGGAGTCCATATCACATTAGACAAGTTGCAGGTGCACATCAGGAACAATCATCTAGATGATTTTCTAGATTCTCTTTTCCATCTGGCCAAAGCTTAATGTCTCTTTTTTGATCAAGCCTTTCCAAGCTGTTTGTCTGCCTTTTTAAATCTCTAACTTCTTTCTGAAGCTGTTCATCTTAGAAAATATTGTGTTCTCCAACAAGATCAAACAAGGAACTCCAAGCTTTGGCCGTGGAAAGAGAATGTCCAGTGGGAACAAGTACGGATGAACAGACTACACGGGACCAGGCCCTCCTTTGCAAGGCGCCTTCTGTGTCGTCTCCCTTTGAATCCACCTTGTCATCATCACAGCACTCTGATCCCTCTGTGGCAGTCTGACCAAACTATAAAAACTCCATTCTCGTGGACTCCCTAATTAAACTAAAGAGGGTCTAATCAGTACCGCAGAAAACCAAACAGGAAAAAATGTGTGAATGAAAAAAAGCATGAAATGACCCAGTTTCTGCTCCTCTGCCTGATGGGCTTTATCTTAGTTCCTCAGCTTAGATTGCTGTGCCCCAACTCTAAGGAAGCCTGCCTACACCAGGGCAGCAATAATGTGGTGAAGGGTTTAGAATTTTGGCTCTGAAGGGAAATCACTCACATTCAAATCCACACTCTACTGCTTACTGGCTGTGTGACCTTGGACAACTTACTTAACTTCTCTGTGCCTCAGCTTTCCCACCTGTATAAATAGGATGTACTTTATGGTGGTGGTTTGGGGAAGAGGTGAGATAATACTCGATAACCATTTAGGATGGAGTCTGGCACATCGTTAACGTTTGATGAATGGTAGTTATTATTTTTACCTGGGGACATTGATGTCAGTTCAGGTTCTGAAGGATGTGTGTGCTCCTCAGGTGACTACAATACAGGCGATCATACTTTTTTTTTTTAAGATTTTATTTTTTTCCGTTTTCTCCCCAAAGCCCCCCAGTACATAGTTGTATATTCTTCGTTGTGGGTCTTTCTAGTTGTGGCATGTGGGATGCATGTGGTTTGATGAGCAGTGCCATGTCCGCGCCCAGGATTCGAACTGATGAAACACTGGGCCGCCTGCAGCGGAGCACGCGAACCCAACCACTCAGCCAACGGGCCAGCCCCGCGATCATACTTTTTCATTGTGATCCCCACCCCCACTCCATCCCATCTACCTACAAAAAGTGGGCTTCTCGCTAGTACAGCTCTACTCTAATAATAATACTGTAGCCACAGAACAAAAGTAATATCCAAACCAGTATGAGGAGGACTGCTCTCCCATAGATTTCTATGCCTCTTATCCTTCTTTGAGAGATTTACCCAGCTACTCATAATCAGTGTCCTTAATCCATTGCAGGAAAACAAGTACCTCTCAGCATGTTTCCAACTGGTAGACTGAAAAGAATGTGGAAATTTTCTCTAGCCAAATTCAATAGCCAGAGCCATCTAGAAACCACATACCTGAGAAGTGAGAATGAGGAAGTGAGCCCCCACCCATGTGCCTCTCTCTGGAGCCTGTAAAATAGATGTCACAAAGTCCTGGGCTATAGGTGAACCCACCGCCCCCTAGAGGCAAAGGGGAGACTGGAAATGACAAGGGTTTATGGGTCTTTTCCTTAAAACAGAAGGTCTGACGCCTGTAAAGGAGAGGACTAACATATGCACAAAAAACCCCTCTGGGGTTATTTTCTGGTGTTATGAGCCCTTTATGTACTCAGAAAACAATTTTCTACAATTTACTTTTGTCATGGGTTGGGATTATGGGTCATGTGTGATGTTTTCCCCCATTTTCCCAGAATTGTGACTAGGGGTCATCGCTGAAAACAAAAGGCCCCAGGGAGCAGAGTCTCAGCTCAGAGAACCTGCAGATGCTGGGGCCAACTGCCTCCCCCCAGGACTTGCCAAGAGGGGCCATGTCAGCAAAAGCATCTCCTCCCTCCCATGCACCCCAGTCTACGTAAGAGGGGCCTGAGGGAGAGGAGGTGGTCACCTTGTGGGGGGAAGGGTGTGCAGCTTTGCCAGGTGAAGCTGTTTTGCCTTTCCTCCTCCTGCTTCCACAACCCCAAAATCAAGCACAGGAGGACTTAAGAGAATCTCCTGTGATGGCTGAGGCTGGCTGATGTTTTATTCTCTGCATAGTCACCAGACTTGCAGGCCTGCCTGTGTGCCACCTGGGCTAGGAAAGAAACACGGGAGAGAGGCAGTGTAGCGGGGGGCTGTCAGGCATCCACACCCATCGTCCTCTACCACACCCATGTTCCCAGCTCCCAAGACGTGTGGAAGAAGTACATACATGCCCAAGTGCCCAAGAGATGGCCAGGGATGGAAGGTGAGATCTATGACCATAGCCTTGCCTGAGACCACCACAGCATGGGCAAAGGGTGCTCTCATATCTGATCAATGCAGCCGTGAGCTGGGGCTCTGCCAGACAAAGCGGCTGAACTTCCCTAGGGACCACTCATGCCTTGGAGAATTACTTGGACGTGCCCCCTGTTAGTAAGGCCCATTGGAATTCAAAGATAAGAGGTAGGGCCAAGGATTACAACCTCTCCCTGGGCAGCCACCTCCCCCCATTCTCCATCCCCCCACCCTGCCCATTTCCTCCTAGCAGCAGACCCCTAAGTCTAGTCCATTGGAGGTGAGGAGGAGTTAGGAGGGTTGAGAAGGAAGAGGAATCATTTGAATCAGAAATGAGACTGAAATTCTAAATGAACAAGACTGAGTTTTAAAACCAAAATGGGTCATTTTACAAATGAAAGTAAAAGGCTATTTTGTTAGGTGGGGAACTCAACCCAGCACAGTCAGTTGAAATTATGGGAAAATATGTCATTGTTGAGATTCTTCAGTATACCAGGTACACACATCATTCTTGCCCCATCTCCAGTTGCCAAAAAGGTAGATGGTAATTTCTAATAAAGTCACAGCTTCAAAAAAGGCCAGAAAAGGGTATATATTAAAATATATATTATTTAATACATATTAAATAATTAATATGCTAATTAATATATTAAATAAAAATACATTATATGATAAAATATATATTATTTAATATATAAAATATTCCCTCCCTCTGCTGACTGAGGAAAATGGCATTTGGAACCTAATATGTAGATCAGAGCTTCCAGCAGCCATATGACATTCACTGTCCATCAGTAGAAAAAAATACAATAAGTCATAGTTTATAAAGAGAAATAAACAAACTTTCCCCAGGCCCTGAGTTCTCAGAATTTATCACCAGACTCTTGCTTATTGTAAAGGTTCCCCATAGCTGTTGTTACAGGAAATGCAAAGACATTTCCCATGTGACTTTGGTGAAAGGCCTAGTAAACAACAGTGGTTCTGAAAGAACAATGCCAGAGGAACAAGGCCTTCCCAGCCCAATCCTGTAACCAAGGACTCAACGCAACACACCTGTGGCTTGTTTCGGGCTCAACAATAACATTTTCCTCACAAAGAAGCTCTTAAGCACCAAGCTGAGCTTCCTCTCACTAATCCCTAAAGCAGTTCAGGGCACAAGAACAGGAGACCAAGGGTAGACGCCTGCCGTTTTAAGAACCATTTAGGAAGAAGACTTGAGTTCACTCTGCCCATTTGTCGTCTCTTCTACCACCACCGATCTTAAGGAAACAAAATCCCTACAGGAAAGCAAGCTTTAAAAACTCTCAACAGCAGCATGAAGGGAGGAGAAAAAAGAGCACAGCATAAATTGTAATGTGGAAATGCTGCCGAGTATCTCTCTGCTACCTCCCACCAGCTGTGGCCAGGCAGGGAGCCAAGGCCTGCAGAGAAACAGCACATGCTGCCACTCTTTTTGTGGATGGTTACCATGGGAACCTGCCTCTCTGCTCAAATGCTGAGCATCTTTCAGCAGTCACATCCTTATGCTCCCCTGGCCCAAAGTAGAAGTATTAGAAAGGAGGTATAATGAGGAGAGAGTGTTGGTATTGATGGGGGACATGAAGCAAATAGACTGTTGGAGGATGAGGAAAGATGTTGCCCACTCTACTGGAGGTCTCCAGAAAGGCGTGGAAGATGAGTGGGCTTTAGATGTAGGTCCTATTCTCTATCCTGCAACAAAGTCATTCATTCATTCATTTATACACTTGATCATTATTACATTAAACTAATTTTATGGAGCACCAACTATACTCCAGGTCCTATACCGAACACTGGAGATGTAAAGATGAATAAGATACAGCCCCCACCCTGAGGGAGCTCACAGTTCACATGGGAGATACATAGACACACACGTACACATTTGATTAACCATAACACAGTGTTAGTACAGAAAATATAAGTAAAATACCACGGAATTGAAAAATTGAGGGCAATTCTTTCTTAGGGTTGGTATGAGGAGCTGGTAAAGGAAAGATGCATTGAGAGGTTATTATTTGACTGGGATCTTGAAGGAGTTTGTTAAATGAACCAAAAGAGGAATATTGTCCAGGCAGAGCACAACACAAGCACAGGCTGTGTGTTCCACATGTGATGGACTCAAAAACTACCAATAATAATAGCACCTACAGCGTGCTCAGCTACTGTTCTACGTGCTTTCTATGCATTATCTCACTCAATCCTCACAGTGACTCTGTAGAGTGATGACTGCTATGCCATTTTACAGATGAATTAACTGAGGCACAGAGAGGTAAAATAACTTTCCCAAAGTCACATTGGTAATGACAATGGGTGGCAGAGCCAGGCTTCTGGCTCCAAAGTCCATGCTCTTAACCTTGGCTCATCCCATCGCTCTGGAAGGTCAGATCACAGGGTACCGGGGAAAGAGGAGAAACAAGAGTGGAGACTGCAGGGAAGCAAAGCTCAGGGCTCGATTATGTACCTCAAGTGCCATTTTAAAAGCTTGAAGTTGGTTTTTTGGTCATGAGATGCCATCACGGGTTTTTAAGCTAGAAAGGGTCACAATGGAAATTATATTATGATAGTGATTCAAGAACTCATGTTCAGGATGGAATGGAGGAGAAACAGGCTGAAGATTTCAATGGTGAGGTGGAAGAGGAAGAAAGAGGGAGATCATGTGTAGTTTAAAACAGGCCAGGCCCATGTGATCTGGTTCGCGGTGCCTGGTATATAATAGGCATTTAATAAATATTGGTTAAATACGTGTTTCAAAATGTCTTAGTTGGCTTCCCCTGGAAGCAGATCCTGAGGTGGGGGTTCCAGTGAGAGTAATTTATTTAGCAGATGCAGGGAACGCCAGCAGAAGAGTGGGAAATGACACAGGGAAGGAAGGTAGCCAGTGAAGAGCCAGCTCCAATAGGGGACAACTGGAGCTTAATCCTGTGGGGCAATTTTGGGAGGCAGTATAAAACACACACCTGAGAGTCATCCCGTGAGAAGAGTGAGGGAGTTAAGGTATTTATACACCCACTCAGTCAGTTGGTAGTTGAGGGTTGTTCTTGGAGAATGTTAATTTCCTGGCGCCAGAACAGCAGAGTGTGTGTGTGGTTGGGTAAGGGGAGTCAGGCACAGGGGTGCAGCTGGAAGTCACTGGGGCATACTGACCATCAGGCCTGTATGAATGGAGGTGCATAGAGTCTGCAATAAAACCACTCCTGGCCCAAAGCTGAAAGAGAGTAGAACCTGAATTGCGAGATATCATTTCTCCTAGAGAACTTTCCCAATGAGTTTCTTTTGATTTCCTCTCACTATGACATAGATATATTTTCCTTTCTTTAGCCGAGACTGTGTTTTCAGTGGTGGGAAACTGGTGTTTCAGATCCTTGAACTTTATTACTTGGGTGAATCCTAGAAAACTTCACTACCCTGTATGAGTAGCTTCTGTAGAAGATTATGTCATTCAAAGTTGAAAGCTAGAAACTCTATCAGACAGCATTTGTACCAGAGCTTGAGTAGAAAGAAGAGAGGGAGGAGAGGCGGAAGGAGAAGGGGGAGGAAGAGGGAAAAAAAAGAAAGACTTCTGCTAAAATTACTGTGGCAAGTCCAAAACCCAGCTCTTGTATCTGACTGTTTGCACAGAGCTTAGAATAGCGTCTAAAGTTTCTAAACCAAGAGACCCAGAAACTAACATGAGATATTTTTTCTGGCTAATCGGAAAGCGTTCATCTGGGAAGAAACACTTCTCCCCATTCCCACCTGCTCTCTTACTCTTCTCCCTCATCTTGGTATCCCTCTCACCTTCCCGCCCCACCAAGATCTTGTCTACCCAGGTTTTTCTGTTTTCCATGACAACTGCATTCTATGAAGGTAGGTTCTCCAATTTAAACAGATAAAAACGAATGATTCCAAAACTTGTAGCACTACCATGTCTCCGCCTGGGGGAATCAAAGGAAATGAACCCACAGGGTCTGTTCAGTTGTACAAAAACTGTGGGTTTTTGTTTCAATGCCTGCTCCAAGGGCTACTTCAGAGACTGGTTCCATGGCTGTGAGGCTATAGTGTGCCTCTATCATTAAATTAAAATAATTTATTGAGTACCTCAGCATATATGACGCTGTCAATTCACTTTTCAAACTTTAAGACAATCTTGCAAATATAACTCTTGTATCCAACTTGTTTATCAGTGGCAGAAAGCAAGTGGCAAAACTGTTGAGTGGAGTTAGGTGGGAGCTTCAGAGACATCCAGAAGGGAGAATTGTCTTCTTGGCACTGCTCCTTTAGTCATCACATGCCCCTTTTGGCAAATTAAAATTTCCTGAAATAGTCTTGTAAGGAATCAAAAATTATAGCCAACGTTTCAACAAACACAAGTGGATTTATTTTTTTATTTTATTTTATTTTACAGGGGAAGATTCTCTCTAAGCTAACACCTGTTGCCAACCTTCCTCCTTTTTTCTTCCTTTCTCCCCAAAGCCGCAATAAATAGTTGCATACAGGTACGAAGTCTTCTGGTTCTTCTTTGTGAGCCACCACCACAGTATGGCTGCTGACAGATGAGGGGTGTAGTTCTGCACCCGGAAACTGAACCTTGGCTGCTGAAACGGAGCATGCAGAACTTTAACCACTAGGCCATCAGGGCTGGCTCCACAAGTGGATTTATTTAATAAGTTAATACCAGAGTTAAATCTATCAAAACAGACAGTTTAAAATCACATGAACACCACAGTGCAAGTACTTTACCTTCACCCACCTTCAAGATGTTCAAGTCACTTTCCAGACACTGCCTCATTTACTCTTTTATCCTCAGGAGAGGACAGTTCTGGCATGTTATGAATATTTCCTGTGCCTGGGTGGAATGGAAAAGTATGGCTGATGCTGGAAATTCTAGCTTTTTGGAAGGCACAGCAGGATTATCAAAACCCTAAGAATCATCAAACTAAGGTGACTGTGAAGACAAAGAAGACACAGGTGTCTTTGAGAGCAGACAGACAACCTTTTGCAGAGCAGGGTATCAAACGAAGCTCATTAAGCCTGGCAAGGCTCAATAGAGAGAGCTTCAGACAGGGCACTGACTCATGGAAGGCAGCTCAAGTGTGGTCCAGGATGGCAGGTCCTCCCTGAGGCTGCAACCGCCAACGAGATGGTGATGGAAGGTGGGCGAGCTGTCTCTCAGTGTGTTCAAAGGCCTCTGGAGCAAAGCCACGGTGTTCTAGCCAGGTGTGCACAGACAGCGTTGTTCTGATCTGCAGCCAGAACATGGTGTAGACCTCAAAGACAACCTGTGACCAAGCAAGCCAAGCAGTATAAACAGATGAGTGAGTACCATCATCTCCCTAAATAAGTAAGGGCTCTACCACTGGTATTTATTTATAGTTTAATTCCACCAGCTAGCAAAACATAAAGAAATAGAGGGGACAATAAAGAAGAGAGGTTAAGAATCAGACTGCTGAGTCTAAATCCAGGCGATGTCACCTACCACCATTATAATCTTGGGCTAGTGACCATTCTAGGCCTCAGTTTCCTCACCTGTAGGACCATGATTTTACAGGATTCTCATGAGAATTAAATTAAGATAATAGGTGCAAAGAATTTAGTACAATACCTCTCGGTAAATGGGAACTATTGTCACAGCAGTAATAAGTCATACCTATGTAGGAGCAAAACTGATGTGGAAAATTAAAATCTATATAAAAGGGAGGTGTGGGGGGGAGAGTAGTGGTGGTAAATGAAAATTATTATATTAGCTCTAATTAGGCAAATATAGTTATGTTGGGCATTATATTGAGCTCTGAGCTTCCTGGAATCTAAGGAAAAAGGGAGTCATTAAGGCCAAGTTAGGGCTAGCCTGGTGGCGCGGTGGTTAAGTTCACAAGTTCCGCTTCTCGGTGGCGCAGGGTTCGCCGGTTTGGATCCCGGGTGCAGACATGGCACCACTTGGCAAAAGCCATGCTGTGATAGGCGTCCCACATATAAAGTAGAGGAAGATGGACACGGATATCAGCTCAGAGCCAGTCTTCCTCAGCAAAAAGAAGAGGATTGGCAGCAGTTAGCTCAGGGCTAATCTTCCTAAAAAAAAAAAAAAAGGCCAAGTTATTCCTATTGCAATACTAAATACAAAATTGATATGTAATTCATTCTCAATAAACTTGTGTGGAATGCAAGAATAACACCACTCCTTGCCCTGCCCCATTATGCTTCTCTCACTTCCCTGCTCCCGAGAGAACTACTTTAATTAATCTCTTTCAGGAGTGTTGCCACCTCAAGCTCTGCTTCTGGGGACCTGACCTAAGATACCTCTGGGACAAGGAACCCTGGAACTCACCAATGCTGGTTAAGCTTTGATCATTTTTTGCAACAATTTCTTTGAGATCCCCCCGAATGAAAATTAGATAAGGATATGTAGAAATATGTAGCATCACAATTTATGATAGTGCAAATAAAGCATCATTTAAGGCCTAGATAAGAGAACCGAACTTTAAAATTTCATTTTCTCAGGATAAGTTTTATTTGCTTCGTGTGTATCTTCAGTAAACTCCATGAGGGCAGAAACACTCTCATATACTTTTCCCCAATCTTCTTGTGTGCATTCACACGGAATAGCTTGACCATCTGAATTTTAAGTACTCCACTTGTATGGCAGATCTGGGGACGAAGCAGAGGCAAAACTTTTCTAAGCATGATTGTAATGGGAGGTATTTCCAGTTGCCTTTCTCTGTAACGACCACCATGACCACTGTGAGTTTATGTGTCCTGTGATGTCTCTTTAACTCTGCAAGGCTCTTGCTTGGGAAATAACAAATGTCTAACTAGTTGAAGTGAGAGATAAAATTGGAAGTCACTTTCAGAAGAAGATAATTAGATAAAACCGCCAGAGAGACTGTCATTAGGCTACAAGCTAAGGAAGTTACTGGCCTTTTGAAGGAAATCAATCTTTTAGCATTTGAATGATTAAATATTGGGGAGATTTTGCCCAGTAAATGATACCTATTTGGCCGAAAGAGAAATTTGGTGGTCTCAAAATGAGAATGTGATTCCATATTCACTTTATTCTTCAAATCTTTATTGAAGGTTCTCATACATTGCTAGCAGAAATAGAAATTGGTAGAATCTTGTGGAGAATAATTTGGAAAATTCTATCAAAATTGCACAATTCGATATGCATATTGAGCCTAGAAATTTCAATTTTAATAATATATCCCAGGATTTGGCTCCATGGCCTAGTGGTTAAGTTCGGCGAGCTCCGCTTTGACAGCCTGGGTTCAGTTCCCAGGCTAAGAGATGTTAGCTCAAGGTGAATCTTCTCCGAGCAAAAGAGAAAGATTAGCAACAGATGTTAGCTCGGGGAGAATCTTCCTTAGCAAAAAAAAAAAAAAGTATCCTATTGGTGACTTCACATGCGCAGACAGGTAGTCTACACAAGATTGGTTATAACAGGAAAATATAGGAAACGACCCAAATGTTCATCAGTGAGAAACTGATTAACTATATTTATACAAAGAAATACAGTGCAGCTATTAAAAAAAAGGATGAAAAAGCTCTCAATGAATCAATACAGATAGACTTTTAAGACAGTGTTAAACTTCAAAAAAGCAAGGTAAAGAACTGTATGTAGAGCCGGCTATCATTTATACAGGGAAAAAAACTAACAAGGAATGGATATCTTATTTGCATATACATGCGTCAGAAATCTCTGGAAATAAGAAACTAATAACAATCATTTCCTTATTTCGGGGTAGGGAGGGAAGTGCGCAGAAGGGCACAGTGGTGGAAGGAAGACTTCTCTGCAATGCTTTCGATATGTTTGACTTTTGAACCATGTTTAATGTCTTTCCATGTAAAGACTTAAATAAATAAATGCAATTTAAGGTAATCTTTAAAAATACTTCTTATGGAGGCTGGCCTGGCCGAGTGGTTAAGTTCGCACGCTCCCCTTCTGCAGCCCAGGGTTTCACCAGTTCACAATTTACGACAGTGCAAATAAAGCACCCACATGCCACAACTAGAAAGACCACGACTGAAATATGCAACTATGTACTGGGGGGCTTTTTGGAGAAGAAGGAAAAAAAAGAAGAAGATTGGCAACATACGTTAGCTCAGGGCCAATCTTACAAAAAAAAACGTTATGTGTAGAGGGCTTTGGTCAACATACAGCTCTGCTTTCTAGGAGTTTGCAACCCAGGTGATGAGATAAAAGACAAGGAATAATCATAACATAGTGGTAAAAATGCCATCTCACTGATATCCCACATTTCGTCAAATCTAAAACACTATTAATTTTAAGTCAGCAGTATATGATATACCACTAGGAAGAGAAAGAATGTGGCCAATTAAATTAAAAATGTTTCCTTTCATTTAGAATTTTCATTTTATACTTAACGAAAGATCTCTTTTAGATACTGATGTATGCATTGATTTTTATCATATATCAGTCTTGCATGACATATGATACTGTACAAGAAAAACTAAAGTGAAACAAATTAAAGAATGCCTCAAACTTTTTCTTATACAGTCTGACTCTCCTGAATCTTTTTCACACAGTACTGTCTTCTGTGCTATCAAAAGCTTTGGTAATATATCATTTTTTGAAAGAGTTTTCCATTAATGTTTCCAAATTTTTCTTCCAAGCTGCTGAAACCTTATCTGTAGATTTTGATGAACATATCCAGGCAAACACAACTGTGTCATGACTACTACACAGCCAATTGCAACATGATTCCAAATTCCAGAGGCATTGAAATGTGGAAAAAAATGTGCTTCTTATAATTGTTTGAATGTGGGAGGTGAGCAATTTTCAGACAGAAGAGATCCCAGGGGATCACAGAAGATTCCTAGATGAGGCAGAAGTGAGGCTGGATTTTAAAGAATGAGAGGAATTTTGGAGACAGAAATTAGCAGGATGAATGAGTCATGTAAGACAAATAGCCTGAAAAGGAAGTAGAAATTGCATTTGGGAAGGGAAAGAAGACCATGTGGCCTGGAGGGAAGGGCTTGTGAAAGGAAGCAATGGAGGTAAGTATAGATAGGGGAGGCTGGGACCCAGCTGAAGTACCCTGAATGGTAAGCTAAGAGGGTCAGACTCTATCCTATGGGGAAACAGGGAGCAGATATACAGCTGGAGATGTGACACTAGCGTTTGGAACAGCCATTCAAACTGGAGATTTGGAGGAGATGAAATTAGCCAGGGACAAGTCCAGAAACTTAACCATGCTAAAGAGTGGCAGGAACAAACAAACATGGCATCAAAAGAAAACAGAATAAAACAGAGAGAGAATCTTGGGTCATCAAATTTTCAAGCTAGTGATACTGAGCAATGGGCTTGCTCTGCTCTCTGCAATGTGAGCCAAATAATCACAAGCTGGGGATCGAGAAAAGAAGTTTTAATTCAATTAGCCGGCATAATTGGGAGGATGGCAGACAAATGTCTCAAAAAAAACATTTTCAAAAATTCCAGAATTTTGAGGCAGTTATATAGGGAAAATGGGTAGCGAGGAGGGGGCCCAGGGATGTTGGTCACCAGGCATGACCGGCTCCAGGCATCACATTGTCTTTTTCTTCTGTCAGCTGTGATGGACACCTTGTAGGTGTGTTTCCTCCCTGTGGTCAGCCTGTTCCTGGAGAGAAACTCATAGAACATATGAGTTTTAATTTATCAAGCTTTAGAGGAGTACATGCATAAGTGGAGGCCATAAATCAGGAGAGCATGTGAATTATTTTAGAGTACATGCACAGCAGCCAGTAGTCACACAGAGGAGGGGCTGGGGTCTTTTAGCATAACAAGATGGCCTCACTTTTGTTCATGACTACAGATCTTCTAGTTCACGTTTTCCATCTTAGAGATAAAGAAAGAGAATTTCAGAGGAGGTACTTTATAGCTTGCAAGTGGCAGAGCAACGACTAAAAACTGGATGTCATGATTTCCTGAGCCGTGTTCTTCTGAAGAGTGCACCACAGCAAATAGCAGAGGAAATCGTTTCAAGGAGGCAGGAGTCAATAAAGTCAAATGACAGAGAGCAGTGAAGAATAAGCCTAAGGAGGCCATTGATTTGACCATTACAGATTCTTGATGACCTTCGAATGTCTACTTTTGGGCGTGGTCTGGGTAGCACCAGGATTGTGAAAGGGGGATGTTTTGCAATTAGAGGTACCATCAAGAAAAAGCTTACTATTTTTCAATGTTGTCTTTCAAAGGGCTCTCAGTACACTTCACAAAGGACTCTCTACATTTGATATTATTATTTCCTGGAACTCCTTCAAAATTAGGGGATATAATGTCTCTTGGGCAAGACAAAAATTTATTTACAGGTGGCAGCCACACAGTTTTTCAAATCTAGGCTTTAAACTCTTCTATAAAGAAACCATTGTTTTCTCACAAATAGAAATAGACTACAAAAGAATAACCAACAATAGTCTTGCCTGAGGGTTTCCATACTGAATCTCTATGAACTTTGATTCTCTGCATAGGCGATTATCAAATATTGCTTTCCCATACATCTGCAACACTAAACAGTATGTTTAGGCACGTGAAGTGGGCTTCTCTTAGGTGAACAAGAAATCACATCTACCACAAGACTTATCTTGTTGACTTGGCGACTACAGGCACGGTAGTAAGCCACTTAATATCTTGGGGTGACACTTTTATCTTAGGGACAACCACACTAACAATTGAGGAAACTCAAATTAAAGCAATGAGATGCATTTAATATTGGCAAATGTGTATTTGATTGGCAAAAATGTAAAATGTTAATAATATCCAGATAATCGGGACTCTGATGGTGGTGTAATTATTAGTTATTTTTTATGGAAGTTTATTAGTATCTATTAAAACTAAAATTGAGCACTCCCTGTGACTTAGCAGTTTCCCTTCTCAGTATCTACCTACAGACTAATTTACACACATACACAGGGAGGATTGTTCAAGGATAGTGGCAGTGCATTTGTTTATAATGGTTAAAAATCAGAAACAACCTATATGTCCATAAATTGGAGAGTGACTGAATATATATATAAAAATATCAATAGACCTACAAGACATTCTGTTGAATTTTAAAAAGCAAGTTGCAGATAGATACGTTTAGTATGTCATTTATGTAAATATACACTAAAGAACACTCTAAAGTTTCTGTGGATATATGTGTATGTACATGTATGTGTATGTGTGTGTATGCACGTGTGTGAAAGGACATGCTCCAAAACTGATTAACAGAGCTTACCAGGCAGAAGGTGAGACCCAGCACAAGGATTGGGAGTTAGGAGTGGGAGAGGAAGGAGGAAAATTTTAGCTTTATCTTTAATGGTTGATTTTTTAAAAAGGAGAATGTATTTATGTATAGCTTGTGAAATTTAAATTATTTTTTAAGAAGAGGATAGCTTTATGAGTGCTGTCAAAATCTCTGATTTACTTGGGAAATCACAACTTTGGTGGCTTTATGGAGGTATGGTCTTGGATTAAAATGAACATTAAAAACATTTTTTCTACATTTGCATGTACATGGCACTGTCTGTCACTGAGTTTGTTTGAAATGATAAAGACTTTAAAAATAATTTTATATTAAAAATAAAGGTAAAAACAAAAAGTAAAAAAAAAGTACAAAACAAACATAAGGTTCCTTTTAACCCTGACATATTTTTGAGTCTATAAGATATATATTACTTCAACTAAGATCTTCAGTATTGATATCTAAAGGAACAAATTGTCTTACAGTTAAAAACAACAGACTAGTGCATTTGCCTAGTTTCCAAGACCCTAATGATACAAATGCTGAGTGTAGCTTTAGGCATCTTTCATCAATGCCAAGCCTTCAGAATGAGAAAGAACGTGACTCATTGCCAGATAGATTTGCCAAGTCCCAATTTGCATGTACAATTCAGCTCATTTGCACTTCTGTCTTGATCCTGAGTGTTGCTCTATTAAGAAATAATAGAACAATGACATTGTTCTTTGGTTGGAGAGAGCTATGACTTTGTTTACTATCATCCTTAGGGACAAAAATATCCAGAAATATATTTAAATTCCCATTTCCTATTGGATTGAACACTCTCCTATGGTGACCTCCTGGGAGGTACATTCTCAAAGACAGGATTTCCTCAGTGGGATAAGCCATGAATGCCAAAGTATTATTCTATCTCAATAATTTGGTCAAATAAGCATTTATAGCTAAGGGGATATAGTTCAGTCCTGGTTTCGTAAATGAAGTTTTTCTAGTACTCATTTCCATGAGGGATTGAGAAATCACCCAATGGATCGCCTATCAATAAAATGTAGAATAGATTCCTACTGTCTGAGGTTTAGAGTCAAGCACTGAGGAGACGTTGTGTTCTGGAGCCTCTGATATTTGTATCAAGGAATTATGAAACTCAGGAAAGGAGTTGATATGAACCATTGCCAACAGATTGCTAATGAGTGAGATGGCAGTAGACATCTGCTGTTTTCGTCTGCCCAGACTCCGTTGCTTTCTTCTGGTAGTAGCATCCTGATTTCCTTTGTGGAAACATCTCCCACTCTCAGTTCATGAGGTTCAGTTGGACTATTCCCACCACCTGGCTCTAGGAGTAGGTGTATGACTCAAATCTGGCCATCAGAGAATTCAATGCTGCTGGTCATGGTAACTGATTCATAGATGGGCACTTGCAGCAAGCCAGGCTAATGAGAATCCAAGAAGTTTAGCTGGCACTGCTGGGGAAAAGGTGCATACACTAGTAGAATTAAATTCTGGAGCTCAGGTAGCCTGTCTACAGAGAGTTCCTGCCTTGAAATAAAGCCAACATTGAGAAGAGCAGGGCCAAGGGATGGTGACAGTGTCCTGACGACCTCCTTGAAAGTTGAAGTCAGCACTATGCATTGAACTTCTTACTTATATGGGTCATTTGCATTTTGTTTGTAATTTCAGTGGGGTTTTGGTCACTGGCAAGCAAAAGAATTTTGACCGATAACACTAGTGATACAGTGTGTTTAATATATTGTTAAGCAAGCCTATCCAGAGGTTGCCCTTCTGCTCTGCTTATTGCAGTCAGAATTTTTTTCAAAGATCAGTTAAAATATTGTCTTATCCTTACAGTCCTCTGGAATCCACTAAACCTTAGTGAATCCTTCCTCATTTGAATTCCTGAGCACTTGTTCACATGTAATGCACCTCTTTATCTCAGTGCTTTGTGTAGATTATGGTCTCAAAAATATTTGTTGGTGATACATATAAAGGGCTGCATCACCTATGATCCACTTTTGTTGTTCCATCTCAACTATCTCCAACGCACGCCCAACACATACACATACCCCCAGCAAAACGAATATATACCATGTACATGTCCCCCAGTCAAACATGTACACACATGTACATATACCCCAAACATATTCATATATACCATGTACACATATCCTCAACCAAACATGTACACATCATGTACATAACCCCAAACACACATGTACATACCATGTACACAACCTGCAAACATGTATACACGTGTGCATATACCTCAAACATACACATATATGCCATATACACATACACCCAAACATATATTCCCAACATACGTGTGTATACCATGTGCACACATCCCCAACCAAACACACACATACCATGTACATCTATCCCCAAACATACATGTACACTGAATTCACTGATGCAAAGTGAGCTCCTTCTTGTGTATTGCCTTGAAGAGCCTATTTGGGAGAGGACAATTCTAGCAGCTGAATTCCTTGGAATTCAGTAATGGCTGGACTACAGCGATAGAATTGTTTGGTTTCTCCACCCTCATCCCAACTGAAATGAAAAGGAGTGATAAGGGAGAGAGCCATGTTGAGGAGAAAGGAGAGTCTGAACGAGTCATACCCAACCAACCTGAGGGCCTGTGCTTCTAACCAGCTCCAGAGTAAAAGCAGTGAAACGAATTTCTGCTGCATCATAAGTACATGTTAGAGCAAACACACAGATTCACCCAGGCACAGGCCCTGAAATCAATTATATAGGACTTGTAAGGAGCAGGATCTGGGCAGGTGAGAATTTTAACAGCAATGCAAAATATGACTCAGGCCTTGGCTCTCCCTCTCAGGCATTTCCAACTCTCTGACCTGGGTTTCATCATCACCCTCATGCTGGGTAGCATGGAAAAGGCCTCCGAGGAGCTAGGAGTGTTTCTCTGCCCTTTCTTCCAGCTTCTCTGGGTGAGTGGGGTGAAAAGTTATACAAGGCAATGTCTACCAAAGAGAAAGATGGGTTTAAAAAAAGTTTTAAAGAAAACAGTCAACAAGTGGGAACACTCAGGGTCCAGAAGTCACTCGGAGGACAGAGTGTCACTAGCTACTGCCATCACAATGAGTATCAAAGGGACCTTTCTTTGTAGAGTTTCACCAACAGTAGTAGAATAGCCAACCTTTACTGAGTGTGTCCGATGTGCCAGGCATCACACTGACCACTTTACATGTCTCCTCACTCAACGCTTTCCCCACCTATCAAAATTCTGATTTTACAGATGGGGAAACTGAGGCTTTTAAGTACCTGTTCTAACACTGAAATAGTCCTAGAGCTCAGGATCTTCTTCCTCTCTCCTTTTAATCCCTCCGTTGTATTTATCTTTGCGAAATAAACGCTACTCCAAGAAACAACTTTTTTCTTTTCTTAGCAGGAAACCTTAGAGAAGACACACCATAAAATTACAAAAATCAAAGTTCCTCCTGGTTCCTAAAGACCGCAAGTGCCCAACATGTAAATAAACAAAGGCTTTCAGTTACTGTGACAGAGCAGCCTGAATTCCTGGCTCCAGGGCGTGTCCACCATGGCTCTCTGGTTCCTTTTGCATGGAACTTGCTCTGAGTAGCCTATTGTTTCCACTGATAACTTTTATATTAAAACCTATGAGGGTGTGAGGCAGGCCATCAGATATAAAGAATTGAGCTCTCAGAAGCTGTGTATTTGGAAGAAATAGAACCAAAGGAATGCCACAGACCTTCAAATGACAGAAGCGACCCTGAGGTCCATGGCTCCAATAAGGCTGCACATAGCACCTTTCCACAAGAACGGAGTCAAATAGGGGGGCCCATTCCTTCTGCTTAGATATATGGACGTTTAGTCCCCAAGATTTCAGTTTTGGTTTTTGCTTTTAATTTTGTTTTTCTTACACTATCTCTACTTTAAGTTCTGCAGAAGAGAACTTTCCTTTCTTTTCTCTTCCAGAAAAGGGAACTTTCCTTCACCCTAACTGCACTTACAGACCTTGTGATCCAGTTCAGCAATAAGCCACTTAGAAAGGCTGTGGGAGCTGGAAGCTCCAGGCTTCCAGCATCTTCAGAAAGGCAGCTCAGGCAGCCGGGATCATCTCTCCCCCTAATTTCCCTCCCCCACTGAGTCCCAGTAGCTTATAATAGGAATCAGGGCTGACTAGACTGACAGGGACACAGAAATGGGCACTTGCCTTACCCTGTTGGGGCTTGTCAGGGAACTCCGGCTGCCTGTTGAGCACGCTCAGCAAGCCAGGCCATGCACGACTGTCCCACAGCTCTCTGCTGGAACTTTGCTACAAGCAGATTGCATTCGCGAGCACTCGAGCATAGCGGCACGGTTACAGCAGCACGTCGTCTCATTAGTCTCAGCACCAAGCTTGAGAACTCCAAGCCACCAGAAGAAGTCCTCCTATTCCCAAGCTTCTGTTAGCAGCTCCTGATTCCCATGTCTCATGGTCCTTAACCTAAGTGACTGGAGATTTCAGAAAGAGTAAAGGCAACAGGAACAGGTGTTCCTGAAGCATCGTTTCTTTCCTTTTCTGCAGAAATAAGAAAGTGATCACCGGGGATGAGGTGCCTTAAGGCACACATGAGGTTTTTTTCTGAACTTCCACCTAATCACTTGCCTACCAAGGAGGTAAGACCACCACATTTTAATTTTCAAGGAAATGTTTATTCTCAGCTTGTGGTTCTTCCTGCTTGACTAGGCATCCACATTTTTCTCTCTCCAAGAAAGTGGTGACACAAATCTGCCCTCTAGTGGTCAATGAGAGGAATTTAAAGGGTCAAAAAAAGAAGTCAGGGTCTGGCCCAGTGGTATAGTGGCTAAATTCTGTGCTCACTTCAGTGGCCTGGGATTTGTCTGTTCAGATGCCCTGCATGGACGTACACACTGCTCATTAAGTCGTGCTGTGGTGGCATCCCACATACAAAATAGAGGAAGATTGGAAACAGATGTTAGCTCAGGGCCAATCTTCCTTGCCAAAAAAAAAAAAAAGAAAAGAAAAAGAAAAGAAGTCATCCCTCAGAGAAATGAATGATTGAGACTTTACTGCATTTCCCAAAACTGACCACCAGATTGAGATTTTACCAGTACTGCTCAGACTAAATATGCAGACCATGTCTGCCAAAAGTTGACTTGTTACTTGAAAAATGTAACTGCTTGTGGAAGAATAAAGAAGTGACATCAAGAAGTGGGAAACTGGTCTGAGTCGGCTGTGCATGACACTGAAGAACCCTGTGACTTTAGATTACTTGATCTTTACCTATCTCATGTCTCAAATTGGGATAATAGTATCTATATCATGAGAGTGTGATGAGAATCAAGGACATTTTGGAGCACATCATTTGAGCTAAGATTGACTTCATGGACCCAGACACATGGCACAGTGTTTAAGTACCTAGATTCAGGAGCCTGACTGCCTGGGTTGAAATTCAGTTCTGCCACTTACTAGACAAATGATCTTCAGTGTGTTTCCTGACTCTGTCTGTGCCTCAGTTTCCTCACCTGTTACCTGAGGATTACATACCTGCCTCATGGAGTCGTTTTGAGCAATAAGTGAATCAGTGTTTGCAAAGTGGTTAAAATAATATCTAACACATTGCAAATATTTTTTTAAAATTTGCCATATTCCACAGTCAAACTAAAAAGTGTGTATTAAGCATCTATTACATGTACAGCATAGGATTAGAAGCACAAACCTGTTTTTAATCTAGCCAGAGAATAACAGTAAAATAGCTAAGATTTATTAAGCACTTACAAATTGCCAGGCTTAGAAGCACTTTCTGTGTATTTCCTGTTTACTATTAATATTAAATAGCAGCTGGACACAAAACAGCACACACTGTATGATTCATTTATATGAAACTTTAGAAAAACTAATAACTTAAAGTGATAGAACACACATCGGTGGATGCCTTGGGTATGGAGATTGGGATTTGACTGGTAAAAGACACAAAGAAATCTTCTGAGGTCACAGAAATGTTTTACATCTTTTGTGTGTGTGTGTGAGAAAGAGTCACCCTGAGCTAACATCTGTGCCAATCTTCCTCTACCTTGTATGTGAGATGCCTCCACAGCGTGGCTGATGAGTGGAGTAGGTCCACACCCAAGAGACGAACCTGTGAACCTGGGTTGCTAAAGTAGTGTGCAGGGAACTTTAACCGCTTGGCCATGGGGCCAGCCCTGGAAATGTTTTATATCTTGATTGTGGATGTATATATATTTGTTAAGACTCATTGAACTGCATACCTAAAATATGTTCTTTTTTAATGTAAGTTTTATTTCAATAAATTTTGTTTAAAAAAAAGAAACAGAGACATATCAATAAATTAAAATATATGGAATTTAGCTGGGTATAGAATAGAACAAAGGTTAAAAAAATATTTAAGACAATCAGATACAAGAAAATATGTAGCCTTAAATGTTTTTACCAGTAAAAATTAAAAAGTGAAAATAAATGAACTATGTAGGCATAACAAGCTATAAAAAGAGTAATATAAACCCCCAATTAGGAGAATTTAATAAAAATAAAATTAGAAGTTAATTAAACAGAGAAGAACCAAAAGCTGATAAACAAAAGCAATAAGTATGTAAAACTCTGAAAACCTTTGTAAAACAGAAAAATTACAAATACACAACAACTGGAAATTATAAAAAAGCTATAAACACAGGTATATCTGAATATAAAATGACTATACGAGAATGCTGAAAGAAACTAATGATTTTTAGTAAAATAGCACTAGAACTAACCCAAAGAGAGGCATATATTTTGAAGCAGTTGTTAAAAGAATAATATACTAATGTGCTGGTCAGTCAACAGCCAGTGCCTCCCAGATGCCCCTAGTTGCCACAGCCTCTCCCCTAGGAACACCCTGGAACCACACAACCCCATGCACACACAATCTATCAATCAAAGGGTTAATGCCTAGCACAGTGGTGGGCCACCAGGTCTACAGCTAGTGTCCATCTGATTCGTCAGTGCCTACCTTACCATATCATTCTACCTATAGGAGAAAGCCCTCCTTATAAGAATCTGAGCCTAAGAGTGATGTCAGCAACATGGTGGAGTGAGCTGTTCTCTTTGTCTCTTCCCCTTTCAAATACAACTAAAGAGACATTCATTGACCAATGAAAGATCCACACAGCACAACAAGATGCCCATGAGACCCATGAAGCTATACATCCAAAGGTGGATGGACTAGATCCCCAGGAAGCAGTGGAGATAGGTGAGGACTCTCCTCCCCCTCCCCAGCAGCAGTGAGCCAGGTTGTGGGTCCTCTCACAGTGGCCGGCACTACTCTAAGAGAAGGCAGGGACAGCTCAGACTGTGAGTGAACACTATCCCAGCCCACAGGAGTGCACATTGTGCTGTTGCAGCCCACCAGTGGGAACACACCTCAGTGTGACTGTAAGAAGAGGCAGGGGTAGCCCTGTGCATGCACACAAACAATATCCCTGCCTGTGGGAGCACCCACCATGCCCACACAACTTCCAGCAGACAAGGTGGGATCAGAAACACAGCTCTTGCTTCCCCCCAGTGGTAGCAGGTGGAATCTGTGACCTGATACTACCACAAATGTGCAAGTAAAGGATTAGTTCATCAAACACCATGAAAAACTACAGTAACAATTCATAGCAGAAGGAAAATGACAAGTCTCCAGAAACCAACCCTAAAGTCACAGAAATTTCCAATCCAAATGACAGAGAATTCAAAATAGCTGTTATAAAGAAACTCAATGAATTACAAGAAAACTCAGAAAGACAGTTCAAAGAGCTCAGGAATAAAATTAATGTACAGAAGGAATACTTCAGCAAAGAGATCAAAACTTAAAAAAAAAAAAAACAAGCAGAAATTCTGGATATGAAGAACACAATTAATGAGACAAAAGATAACCCAGAATCCTTGGAAAAACAGAGCTGATTTATGGAGGACAGAATTAGTGATTTAGTGGATAGAAATGCTTCAAGTGGAGGAGGAGAGACAACTAAGATTTTTAAAAAATGAAGGAATTCTTCAAGAAATATATGACTGAATTAGGAAAAGCAACATAAGGATTATGTTGTATGTTGTATTCCAGAGAGAGAAGAGGGGGAGACAGGAGCAGAGAGCTTGTTCAAAGAAACTATAGCTGAGAACTCCCCAAACCTGGGGGAAAAAGTGGACTTAAAAATACATTAAGTCAATAGAACTCCTAATTACATCAACACAAAAAGACCTTTTTCAAGGCATATAATAGTAAAACTGGCAAAAGTCAACAACAAAGAAAGAACGTTAAGGGTAACAAGGCAAAAGAAAATAATCTACAAAGGAACCCCTATCAGGCTTTCAGTGGATTTCTTGGCAGAAGGCTTACAGGCCAGGAGAGAATGGAATGATATATTCAAAATACTGAAAGACAAAAACTTTCAGCCACAAACAATCTATCCAGTGAAACTGTCCTTCAGATATGATGGAGAAATAAAAACTTCCCAGATAAACAGAAACTGAGGGAGTTCATTGCCACTAGACCTCCCTTACAAGAAATGATCAAGGACGCCCTCATACCTGAAACAAAAAGGCAAAAGTCTACGAAGCTTTGAGCAAGGAGCAAAATAGACAAAAGAAAACTGTAGCTCTCTATCAGACAGATTAGCAAACACTTAATTATAAAATAAAAGGTAAAAGGAAGGAATGCATCAAAAATAACTATAAGCACTTCAATTTAGTCACAAACTCATAACACAAAACAGAATGATTTGTGATAACAATAACTCAGAAGGAGAAGAGGTAAGGGATGGAACATGCTTAGGCTCATGGAGATAAGAGGGTATTAGAAAATGGACCAGCTCATCTATAAGATCTTTTATACGAACCTCATGGTAACCACTAAACAAAAAATCAGAGCAAAGTTACAATACATAAACAAAGAGAAAACTGAGAAAACCACCACAGAAAAACCACTAAACTGAAATGGCAGTTAGAAATACTATGGAAGACATTAAATGGAAATATAGAACAACTGGAAAACAAGAGATAAAATGGCAGTATTAAGCCCTCATATATCAATAATCACTCTAAATGTAAATAGATTGAATTCTCCAATCGAAAGACACAGAGTAGGAACTGGCTCCATGGCATAGTGGTTAAGTTTGGCACACTCCACTTCAGTGGCCTGGGTTTGCGGGTTTGGATCCCGGGCACAGACCTACACCACTCATCAGTCATGCTATGGTGGCAACCTACACATAAAAAGTGGAGGAAGATTGGCAAAGATGTTAGCTCAGGGCCAATCTTCCTGAAGCAAAAAACAGGAGGATTGGCAGCAGATATTAGCTCTGGGGTCAGCAAAAGAAACAAAACAAAACAAAACAAAACAACCCCACAGAGTAGTGGGATGGATTAAAAAGCAAGACCCCAAATTATGCTGCCTTCAGGAAACACATCTCAGCGCTAAAGACAAACATAGGCTCAGAGTGACGGGATGGAAGATGATACTCCAAGCAAATGGCAAACAAAAGACAGCAGGTGATGCCATACTTATATCAGACAAAGCAGAATTCAAGATAAAAAAGATGATGAGAGACAAAGAGGAGCAGTATATAATGATAAAAGGAACTTTCCACCAAGAGGACATAACACTTGTGAACATATATGCATCTAACACAGGAGCACCAAAGTATATAAAGCAACTACTAACAGACCTAAAGGGAGAAATTAACAGCAACACAATAATAGTAGCAGACCTCAACATCCCACTACATCAATGGATAGATCATCCAGACAGAAAGTCAACAAGGAAACAGTGGATTTAAATGAAACACTTGATCAGATGGACTTAATAGATAGATAGATAGATCATTCCATCCAAAAACAACAGAGTACACTTCTTCTCACATACACATGGAAAATTCTCAAAGATAGACCATATGTTTGGAAACAAGGCAAGCCTCAATAAAATAAGAAGATTGAAATCAAATCAAGCATCTTTTCTAACCACAATGCTGTGAAACTAGAAATCAACTACAAGAAAGAAAATGGGAAAGTCAGAAATATTTGGAGACTAAACAACATGCTGCTGAACAACCGTTGGATCAATGAAGAACTCAAAGGAGAAATCAAAAAATACCTAGAGACAAATGAAAATGAAAACACAACATACCAACTCTTATGGGATGCAGCAAAAGTGGTGCTACGAGGGAAATTTATGACAATACAGGCCCACCTCAACAAAGAAGTAAAACCTCAAATAATCTTAAAATTAATCTTAAACTACATGTAACAGAACTAGAAAAACAAGAAAAAACAAAGCCAAAAGTCAGCAAACACAGGGAAATAATAAAAATTAGAGCAGAAATTAATGAAATAGAGACAAAAGAAAAAAGGAGAAAGGATCAATGAAACTAACAGCTGGTCTATTGAGAAGATAAACAAAATTGACAAACCCTTAGCCAGACTCACTAAGAGAAAAAGAGAGAAGGATCAAATAAATAAAATTAGAAATGAAAGAGGAGAAATTATAATGGATACTACAGAAACCCAGAGGATTATCAGAGCATACTATGAAAAACTATATGCCAACAAATTGGATTACCTAAAGAAATGGATAAATTAATAGACTCATACAACCTCCCAAAACTCAAGAAGAAATAGAGAATCTGAATAGACCAATCACAAGTAAAGAGACTGAAACAGTAATCAAAAACGTCCCAAAAAACAAAATTCCAGGACCAGATGGATTCTCTGGAGAATTCTACCAAGCATTCAAAGAATTTAATATCTATCCTTCTCAAACTATTCCAAAAACTTGAAGACGATGGAATGCTTCCTCACTCATTCTGTGAGGCCAACATTACCCTGATACTAAAACCAGGCAAGGATAACAGGGAGAAGGAAAATTACAGGCCATATCACTGATGAACATAGATGACAAAAAAATCAACAAAATATTGGCAAATGATTACAGCAACACATTAAAAGGATCATACACCATGATCAAGTAAGATTTATACCAGGGATGCAGGGATGGTTTAATATCCACAAATCAATCAATGTGATGCACCACAAGAACAAGATGAGGAATAAAAAATCACATGGTCATCTCGATAGATGCAGAGAAAGCATTTGACAAGATCCAGCATCCATTTACGATAAAAATTTGCAATAAAATGGGTATAGAAGGAAAGCACCTCAACATAATAAAGATCAAATATGACAAACCCACAGCTAACATGATACTTAACAGTGAAAAACTAAAAGCTATCCCTCTGAGAAGAGGAACAAGAAAAGGGTGTCCACTCTCGCCACTCCTATTCAACATATGAGTACTGGAGGTTTTGGTGAGGACAATTAAGCAAGAAAAAGAAATAAAAGGTATCCAAATTAGAAAGGAAGAAGTGAAACTCTCACTGTTTGTGGATAACATGATTCTATGTATATAGAAAACCCTAAAGAATCCATCAGGAGACTATTAGAAATAATCAACTACTACAGCACATTTGCAGGATACAAAATCAATTTACAAGAATCAGTTGCATTTCTATAGTCTAATAATGAACTAGCAGAAAGAGACATCAAGAATACAATCCCAGGGGGCTGGCCCCGTGGCCGAGTGGTTAAGTTCGCGCGCTCCGCTGCAGGCAGCCCAGTGTTTCGTGGGTTCGAATCCTGGGCGCGGACATGGCACTGCTCATCAGACCACGCTGAGGCAGCGTCCCACATGCCACAACTAGAAGGACCCACAACGAAATATACAACTATGTACCGGATGGCTTTGAAGAGAAAAATAAAATCTTAAAAAAAAAAAAAAAAAAAAGAATACAATCCCAGGGGCCGGCTCCGTGGCTGAGTGGTTAAGTTTGCGTGCTCCACTGTGGTGGCCCAGGGTTTGGATCCTGGACGCAAACATGGCATCGCTTGTCAGGCCACGTTGAGGCAGCGTCCCACATCCCACAACTGGAAGGACCTGCAACTAGGATATACAACTATCTACGGTGGGGGGGGGGGCGGCATTTGGGGAGATAAAGCAGAAAAAAAAAAGATTGGCAACAGTTGTTAGCTCAGGTGCCAATCTTAAAAAAAAAAAAGAATACAATCCCATTTACAATTGAAATAAAGAGAATAAAATATCTAGGAATAAATTTAACCAAAGAGGTGAAAGACCTGTATACTGAAAACTATAAGACATTATTGAAAGAAATTGAAGAAGATATAAAGAAATGGAAAGATATTCCATGCTCATGGATTGGAAGAATAAACATAGTTAAAATGCCCACATTACCTTAATCAACCTACAGATTCAATGCAATCTCAATCAGAATCCAAAAGACATTCTTCACGGAAATAGAACAGAGAATCCTAAAATTTATATGGAACAACAAAAGACCCCAAATAGCCAAAGCAATCCTGAGAAAAAAGAAGAAAGCTGGAGGCATCATAATCCCTGACTTCAAAATATACTACAAAGCTATAATAATCAAAACAGCATGGTACTGGCACAAAAACAGACACACAGATCAATGGAACAGAAATGAAAGCCCAGAAATGAAACCACACATCTATGAACAGTTAATCTTTGACAAAGGAGCCAAGAACATCCAATGGAGAAAGGAAATACTTCAATAAATGCTGTTGGAAAAAGTGGACAGCCACACGAAAAAGAATAAACGTAGACCATTATCTTGCACCATACACAAAAATAACTCAAAATGGATTAAAGACTTGAATGTAAGACCTGAAACCACAAAACTCCTGGAAGAAAATATAGGCAGTACACTCTTTGACATTGGTCTTAGCAGCATCTTTTTGAATACCATGTCTACTCAGGTAAGGGAAACAAGAGAAAAAATTAACAAATGCGACTACATCAGACTAAAAATCTTCTCCAAGGCAAAGGACAACATGAACAAAATGAAAAGACAACCCACCAACTGGGAGAAAATATTTGCAAATCATATATCTGACAAGGGGTTAATTTCCAAAATATATAAAGAACACATACACCTCAATAACAATAAAACAAACAACCCAATCAAAAAATGGGCACAGGATATGAACAATTTTCCAAAGAAGATATACAGATGGCCGACAGACACATGAAAAGATGTTCAATATCACTATCAGGGAAATGCAAATCAAAACTACAATGACATATCACCTTACACCTGTCAGAACGGCTATAATTAACAAGACAAAAGATAAATGTTGGAGAGGATGTACAGAAAAGGGAACCCTCATACACTGCTGGTGGGAATGCAAACTGGTGCAACCACTGTGGAAAACAGTATAGAGTTTCTCAAAAATATAAAAATGGAAATACCACATGATCCAGCTATCCCACTAATGGATATTTATCCAAAGAACTTGAAATCAACAATTTGAAGAGAACACATCCACCCCTATGTTCACTGCAACATTACTCACAATAGCCAAGATGTGGAAGCAGCCCAAGTGCCCTTCAACTGATGAATGGATAAAGAAGATGTGATATATATACAATGGAATACTACTCAGCGGTAAAAAAATACAGAATTGTCCTATTCGAAACAAAATGGATGGAACTTCAGGGTAGGATGTTCAGAGAAATAAGCCAGACAGAGAAAGGCAAACACTGTATGATTTTATTTTCATGTAGAAGAAAAACAAACACATGGATAAAGAGAACAGATTAGTGGCTACCAGAGGGGAAATGGGTGGGGGAGTGGGTGAAATGTGTAAAGCGGTACGTACGTATGCTGATAGATAAAAATTAGACTCTTGGTAGTAAGCACGAACCAGTCTATGCAGAAGCTGATAAATAATGTGCACTTGAAATTACACAATGTTATAAACCACTATGACCTCAATAAAATAATTGAAAAACATTAAAAAACATACTTGTGAACTGTAAAAAAAAGAATCTGACCTTAGAACCTAATTCCATTTTACACATAAACACAAAAATAGCATGGTTTTAATAATAACTGAATTTTTAGAAATGCAATTACCATTTAAATAAACAGAAGATTATATTTTGTTTGGATCAAAATGTTACTAAGAGTTATTTTCCATTTCAGCCTCATAGTATTTGAATCACCAGCCCACATACTCGTATGAGTCTATACTGGTTATATTCACATGCATGGTATTTCTACATATAGTCATATATTTGATTATTCATGTTTTCTAGTAGAGTTGTGCCTAAGCACTTTCTAATCAAAATTCATAGTATTTTATTATGTATTACTTTTTCAAATATCTCCTTTATATTTCGGTTGATCATATTCACTTTAGAAAATTGTGAATATAGGCAGTTCTATTATTATCTATGAATTTC
Organism: Equus przewalskii; assembly: GCF_037783145.1. Taxonomy (NCBI): domain Eukaryota; kingdom Metazoa; phylum Chordata; class Mammalia; order Perissodactyla; family Equidae; genus Equus; species Equus przewalskii. The sequence goes on along the minus strand of NC_091845.1, from coordinate 57,485,426 downwards.
ATTTCAGGATAATAAAGGGAGTGGTATGGACTGAATTGTGTTCCCTCCAAATTCATACATTGAAGACTTAACTCCCAATGGGATGGCATTTGGAGATGGGGCCTTGGGGAAGTAATTACTGTTAGATGAGGTGATGAGGGTGGAGCCCTCATCGTGGGCTTAGTGCCCTTATAAGAAGAGATACCAGAGACACCAGCCTGCTCTCTCTCTCCACACAGGCACTGAGGAAAGGCCATATGAAGACATAGTGAGATGGCAGCCACCTGGAAGCTAAGAGACAGGGCCTCAGATTGAAACCCACCTTGCCGGCACCTTGGTCTTAGACATCCCAGCCTCCAGAAGCGTGAGAAAGCAAATTTCTGTTGTTTAGGTCATCCAGTCTGTGGTATTCCATTACGGTAGCATAAGCAGACTAACACAGGGGGTGTCATGAAATATTTTTATAAAAGAGGAGTGGGGATTAGGACTAATAGTATTAGGAACACTGAACTTACGTCAAAGCTATTCCCATAAGATGCTCATTCGAGGAGAAATTTTTCACTTTTAGAAACCTGGCATCCGTTATCCCTTTGTAACAGCATCCAGACTTTCTAAGGTGGGCTATCTCTCTCTATTGTATTGTATCTGGATTTCTTGACCTCCCTATTAGGAATTTGAAGTAGAGCTCTATCTTCTCATTGTCCTAATGTTGCCAAGTATGGCCAAAAGATCTAAGTTCCACCAATTGGAATTGCCCTTCCATGATGCTGAATCTTGAAAAGACTAATGGATAAATGGAAGAAAATATCCAGTAGGCCAATATCCCCAGTGCCAAACCTGGTTCTTCAGCCTTTATCAAAACCTTTCCAACAAATTCTCCCTGTGGTTTAAGACGTTGTTTTAGAGATCCTAACTAAGAAAACAAAATATGTGTTACATGTAGTAGAAGTAAAGACACAAGATATCCTTTTTGTGTGTGTGGATGGCATAATTGACTACGTAGAAACTCTAAAAAACTTTATTAAAATTCCAATGTGAACAACAGAATTTGGTAAGAGAGCTAAATACAAGTTATACAATGAAAAGTCAATTGCTTTTTAGGTATCAGTCATAAATTAAAAAATGAAAAATACTAAACTTCCTCACATGTAATAAGTCCACATAAAACATAGGAACAAATTTACCTACAACAAATTGGGATCTAAAAAAAGAAAAGCATCGGGGCCGGCTGCATGGCCGAGTGGTTAAGTTCGTGTGCTCTGCTGCAGCGGCCCAGGTTTCAGATCCTGGTGCGGACATGGCACTGCTTGTCAGGCCACGTTGAGGTGGCGTCCCACATCTCACAACTAGAAGGACTTGCAACGAAGATATACAACTGTGTAAAGGGGGGGGTTGGGGAGATAAAGCAGAAAAAGAAAAAAGAAAAGAATGGCAACAGTTGTTAGCCCAGGTGCCAATCTTTAAAAAAAAAAAAACAAAAAAAAGCATGCATTCTACTTCTGGGTATTGATCCAAAGAGTATAAAAACACTAATTCAAAATGATACATGCGGGGCTGGCCCCGTGGCCGAGTGGTTAAGTTCGTGCGCTCCGCTGCAGGCGGCCCAGTGTTTCGTCGGTTCGAATCCTGGGCGCGGACATGGCACTGCTCGTCAGACCACGCTGAGGCAGCGTCCCACATGCCACAACTAGAGGAACCCACAACGAAGAATACACAACTATGTACCGGAGGCTTTGGGGAGAAAAAGGAAAAAAAAAAAAAATCTTAAAAAAAAAAAAAAATGATACATGCAACCTCCATGTTCATTGCAGCATTATTCACAGTAGCCAAGACTTGGAAACAACCTAAGTGCCCGTCAATGGATGAACGGATAAAGAAGATATGGTATACATATATACAGTGGAACACTAATCAGCCATAGAATCTTGCCATTTGTGACAGCATTGATGGACCTTGGGGACATTGTACTAAGTGAGATAAGTCAGACAGAGAAAGACAAATACTATATGATATCTCATACATGTGCAATCTAAAAAATCCATTCATATGTGGAAGATAAACAAACAAATAAATATGTAGATACAAAGAACAGATTGGTGGTTACCAGGGGGAAGAGGGTAGTAGGAGGGCAAATTGGGTAAAGGGGGACATATGTATGGTAACAGACAGCAACAAGACTTTTGGTGGTGACCATGATGTAGTCTACACAGAAACCAAAATATAATGATGCATGCTTGAAATTTGTATATTATAAACTAATGTTATCTCAATAAAAAAATAGAAAAAATGCATAAAATATTATTAAAAGATATAAAATAAGACCTCAGTAAGTGAACATACTATCCTGGATGGAAAGGGTTAATATTACGAAAAGATAAATTTGATCCAAATTAATATAATTAAAAATCACATCTTCTGAGGTAGTGTAGGGAGAAAGGTGTAAAACTTATTAAAGGCTAACATTGCCACCCTAAATTTGGCAAAATATTACTTGGGAGTGGAGTGAGGAAGGAAGATATTAAATATTATAAATCTATAGCAATCAAGACATTTATTCCAGATAAAGATATAAATATATAAACAATAAAAATATTGGAAAAGAATTTAAGAGAACTTTGGAGTGATAACACCTTTTAAAACAATACAGGAAACACAAAAGTCCAAAGAGAAAAAGACGGATATCTTTTAGTAGAAAAAAGTTAAGTATTTCTGTACGCAAAAGACATCATGAAAAAATTAAAATAAAAAATAATAGACTGTTCTCATTTATGATAAAATAGGACTGGAAGAGAATTTAATCTGAAAAAGACTATCTACAAAAGTTTACAAAAAACATCTTAGTCATGCAAAATTAAAACTACAATGAGACACCACTACACAATCACCAGAATGGTAAAATTAAAAGGACTACGATGTCAAGTGTAAGCAAAGTAAGTGGAATGAAATAGAATAGAATTATGTAGTACATATTCTTATTTGTCTGATTTCTTTCATTCAGCATAATTGTTCTGAGATTCATTCATGTTGTTATTTGTATCATAGTTCATTCATTTGTAAGAGCAAGTTGTATTTTGTTGTACTGACATTCCTTGATTTGTCTATACAATCACATGTTGATGGACATTTGGGTTATTTTTAGTTTTGTATTACTAATAAAACTGCTATGAATATTTCTTATAAGTCTTCTTGTGTACATATACTTGCATTTCTTTTGGGTAAATACCTAGGAGTAGAAAGTGCAGGTTATAGAGTAGGTATATATTTATCATTTTAAGAAACTGCTAGTGTCTTCCAAAGAGGTTGTACCGTTTAACATACCCACTAGCAGTGTATAAGAGTTCCAGTTCTTCCACATCTGTGTCAACACTTGGTAGTGTCAATCTGTTTAATTTTAGACATTAATTTTAGACATTCTAAGATACGTAGTATCTCTTATATCTTTCAGTGGTTTTTATTTGCATTACCTTCATGGTTAAAGATGTTGAGCATCTTTTCAGGTGCTTACTTGCCATCCATATATCTTCCTTTGTTAAAAGTCTATTTAAATCTTTTGCCTATATTTTACTGAGTTGTTTATTTCCTTGAGTTTTAAGTATTCTTTATATTTTCTGGATTCTAGTCTTTTATCAGATATGTGATCTGCAAATATTTTCTCTCATTCTGTGGCTTGTCTTTTCATTCTCTTAGTATTGTTTTTCAAAGAGCAGTAGTTCTTACTTTTGATAAAGTCCAGCTTATCAGTATTTTCTTTTATGGATAGTACATTTCATGTCAGATCTTAGAAGTCTTTGCCTGACCAAAAGTCACCAAGTTTTTCTCCTATATTTACTTCTATAAATGCTACAGTATTATGTTTTACAGGTAAGTCTATGCTCCATTTTAACTGATATTTGAGTATGATGTAAAGTATGGATTGTGTATGATTATCCAATTGTTCTAGCACCTTTTGTTAGGAAGAATACCCTTTCTCCATTGAGTTCCTTTTGCATCTTTGTTGAAAATCAGTTATGAAGATCTACATCTAGACACTCTATTCAGTTCCATTGATCTATTTGTCTATCTTTATGCCAATTGCATACTGTCTTGATTACTGTAGCTTTATAATAAGTCTTAAAGACAGTGTTCTTCTTTTTCAAAGTTTCTTGACTATTGGAAGACTTTTCCATTTCCAAAGGAATTCTAAAATCAGCTTGTCAATTTCTACCAAAAAAAAGGCCTGCTGAATTTATATATGAATTTTTGAAGAATTAACTTCTTAACAATATTGAGCCTCTTGATCTATGAACGCAAATATACCTCCCATTGATTTAAGTCTTCTTTAATTTCTCTCAGCAATGTTTTATAGGTTTCAGAGCATAGGTCTTGCACATTTTTTGTCAGGTCTATACCTAAGCATTTCATATTTTTTATACTATTTTTAAGTAGTATTTTTAATTGAGTTGCTGATTGTTTGTTGCTAGTATTTAAAAATACAATTGACTCATGTATATCGATCTTTTATCCTACAACCATATTAAAACAATTTATTAGTTCTAGTGGCCGTTTTATAGAATTTTCTTTGTAGACGATCATGTTATCTATGAATAAAGACAATTTTACTTCAGCTTTTCTAATCCGGAAGACTTTTATTACTTTTTCTTGCTTTATTCCTCTGGCTAGAACCTTCAGTATACCGTTGAGTAGAAAGAGTGAGAGGAGACATCTTTGCTTTGTTCCTGATTTGGAGGAGAAAGCATTCCACCTTCACTATTAACTATGATGTTAGTTCTAGGTTTTTTCATAGATGTCTTTTATTAGGTTGAGGAAATTCTCTTCCATTTCAAGATTGCTGAGAGTTTTTGCCCAGAATGAATGTTGGATTTTGTCAAATGCTTTTTCTGCATCTATGGAGACAATGATAGTTTTTCATTTTTAGTCTATAAACATGGTGAATTACATTGATTGATTTTTTTAATGTTACACCAACCTGGTATAAATTTTTGTTATTAAATACAAAAACACTTAGGACTATTATGACTTGTTAATAAATTTATTCCATTATCCTTATGAAATGATCTGTTTTACTCTTTACTCTAAAATCTACTCTGACATTAATATAGCCACTAGCTTTCTTTCAATTAGTGTTAGCATGCTATATCTTTTTAATCTTTTAAATTTTAACATGTATGTTGTTATATTTAAAGTGAGTTTCTTATGGGCAGTACAGTTAGGTCTTGCTTTTTAATCCAATGTGACAATCTCTGAATTTTAATTGGGGTGGTTAAATAATTTACATTTAATGTGATTATTGACATTGTTGGGTTTAAGTCTCCCACACTATTATTTGTTTTGTTCAATCTGTCCTTTGTTTCCTTTTTCTTCTTTTTGTTCGTTCCTTGGGTTAATTGAATATTTTTTATGATTCCATTTTATCTCCTTTGTTGGCTTACTAGCTTTAATTTTTTATTTATTATTTTAATGGTTGCTTTACAGTTTCTAGTAAACATTTTTAACTTATCACAGTTTACATTTAAGTGATATTATATCAATTGACGTACAGTATAAGAACTTAATAATATACTTCCATTTCTCTCCTCCCAGCCTTTGTGCTATAGTTGTCATATATTTTAATTCTATATATGCTGTAAACATCACAATATCTTGGGGTTGTTTTTTTCTTTCTTTCTTTCTTTTTTTTTTTTTTTTGATTTACACAATTTTCTTTTAATGAGATTTTGAAAATAAGAAAGCAAGTGTTTTATATTTACCCATGGAGTTACATTCCCAGTGCTGTTCATTCTTTTATGTAGATCCCAGAGTTCCATTTGGTATCATTTTCCTTCTACCTGAAGCACTTCTTTTAAGATTTCTTGTAGTTCAGGTCTGCTTGTGATGAGTTCTCTCAGCTTTCATATGTCTGAAAAAGTCTTTATGTCATCTTTGTTTTTGAAAGATATTTCCTCTGAGTACAGAATTCTAGGTTGATGGTTTTATTCTTTCAGTGCTTTAAAAATGTTCCACTGTTACCTAGCCTATTTATTTTCCACTGTCATTCTTACCTTTGTTCCTTGGTACATAATGTGTCTCTTTTCTCCTGGTTGTTTTTACATTTTCCTCTTTATCACTTGTTTTAAGGCATTTGATTAATATGAGCCTTGGTGTAGTTTTCTTCATATTTCTTGTGATTGATTTCATTGAACTCTTTAGATTGATGGATTTATAGTTTTCATCAAATCTGAAGTTTTGACCATTGTTTCTTCAAATATTTTTTCTGTACCCTTCTCTCTTTTGTGCAGTCCAACTGCATGTATGTTAGGCTGTGTGAAATTGTTCCATAGCTCACTGAAGCTATATTCATTTTTTTAAAATTTCAGTTTTATTGAGGTATAATTGACATATAAAGCTGTGAGATATTTAAAGTGTACATTATGGTGATTTGGTATCACACATACATTGTGAAAGGATTCCCAAGTACCCCCATCAAGTTAACTAACACATCCATCACCTCACATATTTATCTTTTTAAAAAAAATTATTTTGTTTAGGTCACATTGGTTTCTAACATTGTGTAAATTTCAGGTGTACCTTACACATATTTATCTTATTTGTGTGTGTGTGTGAGAATACTTAAGTTCTACTTTCTTAGCAAATTTCAATTATACAATAGATTGTTATCAACTATAGTCACCCTATTGTATATTAGATCCTCAGATCTTGTTCATCTTACACCTGAAAATTTGTACCCTTTTACCAACCTTCCCCTATTTCCCTCACCCCCTTGTCCCTGGCAACCACTTTTCTAATCTCCATTTCTATGAGTTTGACTGTTTTTTTAGATTCCACATATAAGTGATACCATGCAGTATTTGTCTTTCTCTGTCTGGCTTATTTCACTTAGCATAATGCCCTCAAGTTCCAACCATGTTGTCACAAATGGCAAGATTTCCTTCTTTCTCATGGCTGAATAATATTCCATTGTGAGTGTGTGTGTGTGTGTGTGTGTGTGTGTGTATCTCACCTCTTCTTTATCTATTCATTTGTTTATGGATACTTAGGTTGTTACCATATCTTTGCTATTGTGAATAACGCTACCATGAACAGGGAGGTGCAACTATCTCTTTGATATATTATTTTCAGATGTATACCCAGAAGTGGGATTTCTGGATTGTATGGCAGTTCTATTTCTAATTTTTTGAGGAATCTCCATACTGTTTTCCATAGTGGCTGCACCAATTTAGTATTTTTCCTTTCTGTATTTCATTTTGTAATTTTTATTGCTATGCCTTCAAGTTCACTAATTTTTTCTTCTGCAGTGTTTAATAGGCCATTAATCTCACTATTTTTCATTTCAGACATTGTAGTTTTCACCTCTAAAAGTTCAATTTGGTTCTTTTTTTATATCATCTATGTCTCTACTTGCCATGCTCAATCTTTTGTCCAGCTTCTTGAACACATGTAATATAGTTGTAATAAGTTTATTATTATCTACTAATTCTATCCTCTGTGTCATTTGGGGTTGGTTTTGATTGTTTTTTTCTCCTTATTGTGGGTCATATTTTCCTGCTTCTTTGCATGACTGGGATTTTTTATTGGATCCCATGAATTCCCAATTTTTTATTGCTATGTGCTGATGGTTATTTTTATTACTATAAATGTAGTTGAGCTTCTTCTGGGGTGTAGCTCAGTTTCAGTTCTTGCTTTTAAGCCTTCTTAGTGAGACTGCAACAGCATTTAGCCCAGGGCTACTTTAGCCCACTACTGAAACAAGACACTTCTGTGTACTCTTCCCAACACTCCATGAATAAAGACATTTCCTACTCAAGACAGTGGGACCAGAACTGTCCCCAGTCAGTATGAACACTGGATATTAATCCCTCTCAGACAGTAGTTCTCAGCTTGGGGCAATTTTGCACCACAGAGGACATTTGGCAATGCCTGGAAACGTTTCTGGTTTTAACAACTCAGGAGGGGGTTGTTGCTACTGACATCTAGTTGGTAGAAGCTAGGATGCCATTAAACATCCTAAAGTGCAGCCACCAAAATAAAGAATTGTCTGTCCCAAAATGTCAGTACTGCTCAGGTTGAGAAATCCTACTTAATCCTTTTGGGTGATTTTCTCCCTGTGCTTTGGGGAAAAAAGCATGCATATGCTGATCAGCACTAAGAGTTCAGAACCCTATTCAGTTCGCTGGCATTTCTCTGTGCACCATTCTTTCTGGAACTCTGCCCTGAGAACTGTAGCCATCATGGCCTCCTCCGCCTCACAACTCTGTGTCCTCAACTCAAGGAGACTGCTGGGTTTTGTCTGGGCCCCCAACCCCATGCTGAACTAGATCCTGGAAACTCTCCCAAGTGTTAAGTTGGATCAATCTTAGGGCTTTCCTCATTTATTTCTGTTCTTTAACGAATTGCTCTTCTACATTGCTTGATGTTCAATGTCTTGAAAGACATTTTTGTTACATTTTGTCTGGCTTCTAGTTTTTGAATTTTTTTTTTCCAGGCAGAAAGATAAATTACAACCCTGTTACTCTATCATGTTTTGGAGCAGAAATCCTGCTTTTGACATTTTTAATTCAATTAGAATTAAATCATTGATCTAGATTGGGGTCAAAAGCTAGCTGGCCATAGCTGAAATTTTCTCAAGAAGTGTTTTGGTTGCTTAATTTTTTCAAATAAGTTGCCAATACTGAAAAATTATAGAGTTTTCATATAACCCAAATTTCCAGTTATTCTTGAAATATCTTTTCTGGGTATATCTCAAAACAACTGGAGGGTATTTAGAAGGTCAACCTTTAGCAATCAAGGCTTTTGGTGGGAGGGAGCTGAGAGCTGGGCTGGATATCTTCTTCATTGCCCCCAGTTCCACTCTTCATTCTTCTCCATCCCGTCCTGAGCCCAGGAAACTGACCTCTAACTGCATCAACAGTCTACCTGGTCTGCTGACTTACTGTTGGGTTCAGCCAATCATAGGCATGGCAGGGGATCAGAGGGTGGGAGGAGAGTCTCGTTCCTCTTTGCTGGCTTACTGCAGGTTGGCCAAGTCCTTCTTTGGAAGGCTGCAGCTTTCAGAAAATGGCTTTATCCGTACTGTTCTCTCTCTTGGTTCCAGTGACCTTGCCTAAGTCCATGGGACCAAGATACATAGAGAAAGCAGTGGAATACTTGATGGACATTACTTCCCTGACTACAGAGACTCCAACAGGAACTCTGCTTCCTCAGTACCAGGCTAAGAATGTGACTCATTAGATGTTTCCTAAAACTCCAATGGAAAAGAGGACATGGCAGGACTCTGGAATACTGGCTTTGCCCTGTCCCAGGGAGTTTCTTTTTGCTGAAAGGGAAACAGGAATGAGAGAGAGTTATTCTGAGGCAAAACCCTCCAGGTTAAGATTTATTGTATTCCTAGAGACTCTTTTCTGTTTACATCCTGTCTTTCAAAAGAATGTTTCATCAATGTGATTAGGATCATCTCCCTTAGTCTACTCTATTCACACAATCTGTTTTGACACCTCTGAGCAGAAAGGTCTCTAAAGTAAATATTAGATACCACCATATCATTTTTTTCTAGTCATATTTTGCACTCTATGATATCAGCTTAGTGATATTCAGCTCTGGAGCACAAATGTACGCTCCCACATACAATGATGTATATGTATTTTTGCACACTAACTCAACTCATGTTTCTCTGAGCTTTTCTGCAACAGCTAAGGGTCTTCTACATATTTAGTGATGAGCACAGTTTAATTAGTTGATTAATTAGATCAAGAATCACCTTTTTAGCACAGGAAAAAACTGGAATCCTGGAAGAAGTAAAATGTCAAAGAATTTTCTTGGATTTTCACTTTATAAGATAGACATAAAACTTTCCTGCCAAGATGAAGATGATTAGCAAATACATCGGGTGGAGGACATAGATTCTGTGGATTCACTACCCCAGAGCTGAGTATAGGCCAAAGTGCAAGGAGAAACGGATGCCACTCCATGATCAGCTTAGATTTTAGGGAAAAATAAAGAAGAAAGATTAATCATTGATCCATTCAGATTCCAAATCTTGTTCATCCCCTGAAGAATAACAGAAACAATAATTAAAACTATGCTTTAGACTTTATTTTCATGACTAAATATTTTACAGGCCTCTGAAATATTTTATGTTTACAGTATAGGGTCCAACCCATGGTACGCTGCAGAACCTATGGACTCCTCAGGGGACATGGCACCCTGTGAGCACTGTGACCCTTGATTTTGCATCTATGTAGTGAGTGGGGTGGACAGAGCTAGAGCAGTCTCTAAGGTGCCTCCCAGCTCTCTAACTCAGTGACTCAGGACTAACGAATGGTTTGAGGACTTATGAAGAAGTCCTATTCAACCGAAGGCCAGGTCCCCAGGCAGTAAAATTGAGACATTGGAAAAAGAAATAGTGACAATCAAAGAAAGATTGCTGTAGCAGGGGGCTGGTCCTTGGCCCAATGGTTAAGTTGGTGTGCTCCGCTTCCGCAGTCCAGGGTTTCACTGGTTCGGATCCTGTGCTCAGACCTAGCACCACTCATCAAGCCATGCTGAGGCTGCGTCCCACATAGCTCAACTAGAAGGACCTACAACTAGAATATTTGACTATGTACTGGGGGGCTTTGGGAAGAAGAAGGAAAAAATGATTCACAAGAGACGTTAGCTCAGGGCCAATCTTTAAAAAAAACAAAGTTGCTGCAGCAAATGTTCTGACTGACTGGTGGCCTGTGGCATAGGCCACAATTTGGTGTCTGGGATGGGGAAGGGGACAAGAGCATAGCAATGGCATTTACGTGTTAAAAACTATGCTTGTTATTCTTAGAATTCGCATGATATTTTCAGTCACCAATTCCATCCCAGTTCCAGAAGTTCCGAGCTATGGATTGTGGATAGTAACCTGGCAGTCCCATGGACTCTCCCCTACCTCTTCCCTTCCTCAGATCCTCTCTTCAAACCTTCCTTCCTCTCCAAACTAAGTGGTAAGAAATCACTTCTCTTTACTTGTCGTGGAAGAAATCACCACCTCCCCGTAACAACAACCAAATTATTTGATAGCCCTTTTTACCATTTATGATTTCCATGTGGTGCTCCTCCTTATCAATTCTCAAAATATATATATATTTTTTAAATTTTTTTTTAAATTTCTTTTTGAGGAAGATTAGCCCTGAGCTAACATCTGCTGGCAATCCTCCTCTTTTTGATGAGGAAGCCTGGCCCTGAGCTAACATCTGTGCCCATCTTCCTCTGCTTTATATGTGGGACATCTACTACAGCATGGCTTGCCAAGCGATGCCATGTCCGCATCCAGGATCCGAACGGGTGAACCCTGGGCCACTGAAGTGGAACATGCAAACTTCACCACTGTGCCACCAGGCCGGCCCCTCAAAATATATTTTTAAGGGGATTAGGAGATTGATAATTTTCCCTGGGAATAGAAAAGCAAAAAGAAACATACTTTCTGACTTTGTTATGTACCAGTTTAATGTGATTTCTTAGCAATTTGTGTGTAGCAAACTGTTTCAATAAATGTGTATCATCTGCTAAATCTTACCAATTCATGTACTTTGTCCATTTTCTTACTTGGTTTCTATGGCCCATGTTCCTCAGAGGCCCACAGCTGTTTTTCTGTCATGATATGTAAAGAGCAGAGACCTTAGCTTTTTGGTTCACTCTGTTTAACGTCACATTAAAAGAGTCATTGAGAATCCGTCTATGGCAGAGATATCTGCACCCCCATGTTCATTGCAGCATTATTCACAATAGACAAGACATGAAAACAAGCTAAGTGTCCACTGATGGATGAATGGATAAATGAAAATTGGCATATATATATATGGAATATTATTCAGCCATAAAAAAGAAGGAAATCTTGCCATTTGTGACAGCATGCATGGACCATGAGGACATTATTTAAGTGAAATAAGTCAGACAGAGAGACAAATACTGTCTGATCTCAATTATTTGTGGAATCTAGAAAAGCTGAACTCATAGAAATAGAGAGTAGAATGGTGGTTGCCAGGGGCTGGAGGGGGAGGGAAAAGGGGAAACGTCTTTCAAAGTGTACAAGATTATAAGGGGTTCAGTTATAAGGTGAATAAGTCCTGGGGATCTAATGTACAGCATGATGACTAGAGTTAACAATACTGTATTACACACTTGAAAGTAGGCTCTTAATGAGTAGGTCATAAATGAGTAGGTCATAAATGTTCTCACCACACATAAAAAAGTGGTAATTATGTGACATGATGGAAATGTTAACTAACCTTACTGTGGTAATCATTTTGCAATACATACATGTACCAAATCATCAGGTTGTGCACCTTAAACTTACACAATGTTATATGTCAATTATGTCTCAATAAAGCTGGAAAAAAAAATTTTAAAACCCAAAGTTTCGCTGAGCAAAACATTCTTATGTATATGCAGTTGATAACAATAGCTGTAGTGAAATTTACCTCCTTTGTCAAACCCTTAATGAAGTAATGGATCCAGTTGACAATCATCAGTGGACAATGGCATGCCTCAAGGAGAGACAATTCATATATCATGAGCCTTCTGGTGGAATATTACCGTCTATGAAGTATTGTTGAGAAAAAAATAGACTCTGAATTAGATCGCGTCTTCATATCTAATTACCACTTTGTTGGAAATACAAGGTTCAGAGGATCATGTATTATCATGGGAATGCAATCAGCAAAATCCAGAACCTAGAAAACTAGACACAATAAACGCTCAGAATTTCTTCAATAAATTGCAGGGAAAAATAAAAGAGGGGAGCAAGAGAAGACCTTTAAATTAAGAGAATTAAGTGGCACATCAACCAGATGTGTGGGATCTTGTTTGGCTCTTGATTCAAACAAACCAATTGTAAAAAACTAACAAACAAGAACAACAAAACCTTATGAGACAATCAGGGAAACACTCCTAGATACTTCATCATATCAGGAAATTATTGTTGACTATGTAGGTGTGATAACGGTATGACAGTTATATATATATTTAATAATCCTTATCTTTTAGGGTTATGTGTGGAAAATATTGTGGATTGAATAAGGGATTTCTGAGATTTGTGGTGGAAAGAATGGAGTGGGGATTATAGGATGAAACAAGAGCCAACACGACTTGGTGATTGTTGTGGCTGGAAGGCAGATATACGGGGGTCCATTGCTTTATACTTTCATGTATGTTTGAAATTTTCTGTAATTATTTTTGAATTAATAAAAATCTTTCATTTATCAATGCATCTGAGTTTACCATCACATAACATGTTATAAAAGGAGTAATGCCTAATAATGCTTGGAGCTACTCAACAGTTTACAAGGCAGTTAAATTTAGGATCTCCTTTCTTCCTCCTGGGTACTACTTGGCTAGGTAGGTGGTGTTCGAATCCCCACTTCACAGATGAGGAAATGAATCTCAAAGAAGCCAGCTGCAATTGCAGCTCATAAGCGGCGGCCCGGAACTAGAACTTAGCCTTAGAATTCCAAATTCCGGGCTCGTCTCCCCACCCTGAGAAGCTTTAAAAAGGAAGAGTGGGAGTGGGATAAAGAAAAGTCTTGTTTACACAACGCTTTAGGAGCTGACAAAGCAGCGACTTCTGCCGAGAGTTGGAACGCAGCCCTCCTGGGCTGGGAAGAGCCTTACTCGCGCTGGCCACCAGATGGCGAAGGCTGCTCGCGGCCCAGAAGTGAAGCGCGCCCGCAGCCCTGCGCAGAAACTGCGGGAGCCGCGAAGGCCAAGGGCAAGGCGCGGGGTCCTCTTTCCCGCCAACAGCGCAGAGAAAGCTGAGTCGAGCCAAAAGTTACTGTGCGAGCCCTGCTGCCTCCAGAAGAGATTACAGAAGGAAATTTAGGGCTTTATAAGGAGACGGGGGAAAATTAAAGTAGGAAGTGCACGCCCTGCTGCCTAAAATAAGCAGTGACCGCGCTTCGGGGCCGTCAGAGATCCATCAGAAGCCGCGGCACTGTGGGGACCATCGCTGAGGGCCTGCATGGTATCCGGCGCAGCTAAATCTTCCGCTAGTGAACTCAATGCGCGTCTTCGGCGACACGCAAAGGATTCCTGGGGCCGATGGAGAAAGGAGAGGAGGGGGAAATGGATCGCCAGGAGTTTTCTTTTAAGCCGTAATAAAGAGAAATTCGGTGGCCACCAAGCTCAGAATCCCTATGATGTTAAAATAAAAAAAAAAAAGTGTGCACGAACCGCTGAGCTCACGGGCGGGGGAGGAAATCCAGCCCGCGCCGGGTTTGGGAGGGCGGGAACCCTTGTGAACCCCGAGTGTACGAGCTGGGCCCAGCCGCAGGAGGGATCCAAGCCCCGATGAAGATAGGCGCAGGTGGACGCATTCCGCGGGTTCGAGCCCAGCCGGGCTGGACCTGCGGAGTTCGCGTACTCGAAAACCTAAACGTGAGGGGTGGAGGCATGGGGATTTCATGAAAGTGGACTCAATCGGGCTCACCAACAGAGTTTTGCAAATTGCCTTTAAAAAGAACCTCCCGATGATGCCGAAATCTCAGCGAGGTGAAAGCCAGACTTGTGGAGTCGGCATGCTTCAGGGTGGGGGACATCGCCGCGCGGGCGGCAAAGGGGAAGGACGTAGCGTCCAGGCGAGTGGAAAATGAGCAATTTTAATTTTGCCTCTAGTGGAAGCTTAATTTCGATTAAAATCAAGGGAGATGCGGGAGTGTTCTTATTCCGGTGCGTTTCCATGAGATCTGCAGAATTTTTTTTAAAAAAAACTGCATTATTTCCTCCCCCACCCTCCCGCCCTTGGTTCAGAGAGAAGGAAGAGACTGCAGACGAAAGGGAAGACGGTGAGACTGCCTTTACACCTAGGTTTAGGGCTATTCAAAGGTGGCTGGACAGGAAGGCGGCCAGGACCAAAAGCTAATCTGCAGCCCCAACCTCTGCAACTGCGGACTCGGGAGACGCGCTGCGGCAGACTGCAAGCGGGCTCCGAACGCTGGTCCCGCTTCAGAGACAGTTTGGCGCTCTAGTCTGCAGCTTCCTCTCCTCCCCTATTTCTTTTCTGACTCTTCTTGCCTTTCCCAGTGGGCGGCTCCCCACCCCATCCCAGGATAGCTGCCCTACGTCCCGGCAATTCTCAGCTTCAGCACCAAGAAGGACGAATCCCCGGAGCGCGGGGAGCGAACTCGTGCCGGGGCGGGGTCGGGACGGAGGAAGGTCCTGCACCGAGTTCTCCCCAAAGCAGAAAAGACTTCCAGGGGCTATGAGTGGGCTGCATTCCTCGTTTGCTTTTTCTTTTTTTCAACCTGAACAACCAAAAAGTGGCGATGTAAAGAACACGTGTAGAAAATGGCAAATAATAGTATTTCCAAGTCAGAGTCGGGTCCTTTTTGCACTTCTTTTTCCTCTTTCGTTGCGGCTTATTTGTTTTATTGTGTATTTTGTTTGGGGCAGGAACTGAGGCTTAGCGAGCCCTGGCGAGCCAGCAGATCCCCACGCCGGAGTCTCCACCCTGCGCGGGGAACGCCGCCTGTGCCGGCGCAAACGCGGGGACCCTGGCGGAGAATGTAAACAGACGGGGCGCCGAGCCCTTGATCTTTATTTAAATAGAGGCTTGTTTATCGGGGTCATCCTAGGAGGATTAATTAGATACATCTTTTCACAATTTGGTGTCTGACACTCCATCTTAGGAATGCCTTATCATAAGGTGTTAATTGGGGCCACTCAGCCACTTACGTTTCTATTAAACACTGTGAGGGACTTTTCACAAGTACCAGGTTCTTTTTACTGTACGGTGCAAAAATATACGGAACTCGAAATAGATGGGGCCAGAGTCTGCTTTATCCCGGCAGTAATTAGCATTTTCAGGTTTTCTGCAGGGCAGAATAGGAGAGCACCATTTCGAAATTCCATCGCATCTCTCAGTACGCTATGGTTCCCTTAGGATAGGAGGGGGGCACGCGCTGATCAGGTTAGGGGGTCTACGAACTCCCTGAGTCTGAATAGGTCATCGGCAATAAATATACATAAACCAAATTTCAAAGCTTTCTTTTCCAGCTCCGATAAAATTTGGGACGGCTTTGGCAAAGCGTTTTGAACAGGCGCGGTCGGAGACGCCGGGCTAGAGTCGGAGCCCCCAAGGCCAAGGGCGGCGCGGAAAGAACTCGGGCCCCGAAGGGTGGAGGAAATGGGAAGCCGGGGAAAGGCGAGGTACAAGCTCCTGGCGGCCTTAATTGGGTGCGGAAGGGGAGGAGGTCCCGGCTGATTGCTCGCCTCCCAGCAGCTAATCCTCTTAGCAGCTGCATTTCCGCGCCACGCAGTTAGCAGAATGACCCTCCCAACCAGACCTTTACCCCGGGAGGGTCAGGAGGGGGCTGCAAAGTTTTGCAAGCTAGGCCAGAACCCGTCTGCTGATAAGCCTGGCGGGACGTCTGGCAGGGGGACAAAAGGCCCCCCGCCCCACTCCTTGGTTTAACTCTTGGGCGGGCCCAGGGCTCAGCCAGGGGATGGGGTGGCCTTCGCCCTCCTGGGGAATGAGAGCCAAATAAGCAGAGCTAAACGCACAGCGCACCCCTCGCCGGCCGCTGTTTGCAGAGTGGCGTTGCGCAGGATGACTGGAATCCTCGTTTGTAGGTGTCGCGGTCGCCCCCAGCCCGCACCACAGCCCAGGGACCCGGGCCGAGATGGCTGCCCGCAAAGCGCCCCGGCCGGCAGTTACGGAGGCGGGCAGCCCGCGGCGGACGGGCGCTCCCGAGGGCTCCGCGGAGAAGAAAGCCGCATGTGGGAGCAGAAGCCGAGCTGTGAGCGGCTCGCTCCCCGCCGCGCCCCAGGGACCCGGAACTCGTGGGTGCTCAAAGGGCCTCGGGGGTTCCCGGGGAGCCCACATGGGTCCAGGGATGGGAGGCCCCAGTCAAGCCTAGGAAAAAGCCCAGAGAACGTGGCAGGGCCCGGAGGCCAAGGGCTGGGGGCTTGGATTAACACTGGCGTGGGCAATCTTGCATCTCGGCAATCCCCCTCCCCCACCCCCAATACCCATTGTCCAGACTTCCCGGTGGGGTGAGGAAATAACCCCATTCAACGGCAAGGAAAAAAGAAGATAAACAAAAGCATCTCCACCCCCCTCATGATTACAGTGTCCACTTAGAGATTCTATAGGCTTCCATGGTGCTAGGGGGGATTGTCGGGACAGTGTTCATGCTGGAGAAGGGTGGAAGAGGACGCAAAATAAGATCTTTAAAACAAAGATTAAAACCCATAGGACAGAAGACAGAGCTATGCCTGTTCCCTTAATGAACCACATTTATTAAAAATGACTAAGACTGTACATAAAAATCCAAGATCTCTAAAAAGCCTATAGGAGCTGTGGCATCAGGTTTTTAGTTTCTTCACATTACCAAGTTGGGTAGTGGGGTGGGGAAGGAAGAGGATGAAATAGGAGTTTTCCTTAAACACGTTTCAAGTTAGTACAGAGTAGCTGAATACATTCTTAACTATCTAAGAAGTAAACAGAACATTCCCAAATATCACGGGGATGATGAGAGAAACTGTCCCCATGCCTCTGCAGCTGTTGTCAGGTGATTTGCAAATTCTTTACAAAGCCAAAGCACCAGTTTTACATAATCTCAGACACCTACGTAGACTATTTGTACAATATATTCCACATTATGCTACAGTGTATCTAAACACACCCAACTGTACACTTTAAAATTCTTTTTTTGGCGACTCCCTCCCTTGCCCTCTCCTGAGTCCTAAGAGGCGCCCAGGCATGCAGCAGAGGCCTAGCAAGTGAGGCAATCCCGAACCAGGGCAAACATGGCTTGTTGCAAAAGCCTAGGAGGAATCAAAGTCAGGCAAAACCAGCACCTTCACAAAAGTTTTTCTTGCCTCCCAGGTCTCATATCTTTTGTCCCTAGCAGAAGGTAACAGCAAAAAGTCCCCTGTTGAAGCTTAAGACCCAGCCCTTCTCTTCCAGAAGGAAAACACCCTACCACTCTGGGCTTCTATTTGCTTACAGATTTACAAATAGAAATTAGAACCAAAGCTTTCGACTCCTTTGATAGGGCTCAGCACGCGGTTTTCATGGCCCGATTCTCTGAATGTTTAGTGTCTCCAATAAATAAATCCAGAGCCTTGAATAACCTTCAAATTTTAAAACATTTTAAAGTCCTCCATTAACTTTATTTTAAAAAGAAAAAAAAAATGCTAGACTTGTTTCAGTTACCTGCAGCAATCAAAAAGCTTTGGCACCTTCTTTTAGAGAATTGCACAAAACGGGACGCATCAAGGTGGAAGGCAAACGTCTTTTTTGGCAACCTAGGCAAAGAAGACAACAAAAAAACACTACCAAGTCCATCTGCCAAAAACTAGCTCATTTTTACGAGCTTAAAATAACTCTTTAGGGAGTTGTGTAAAAAGCATAATAGCCGCCCATGCCTTTTGAGGTGTCTTTACTGTACTCTTCTGTGTTAATGTCCTCACACTTTATAGAGGGGGAGTTTTCATTACTAGAGGTGTTAGGGGACAGTCGCCTTCGCTTACAAGCACTGGTGTACACCCCCGAATCATTGGAATCGAGAGACTTGATGGAAGGGGGTGTCTCTATCCAGGAGGAGCTGATTTCTTCTTTGACTTTCTCTTTGGAGAGTTGATCTTCAGAGAACACAGGGGGGCTTGTTCTGGAGGTCCATGGGAGTCCAGCTGCCATCTTTCTCTGATAAGAACCTCGACCTCCCCACCCGGCCATTGCAGGAAAGGTTGGGTCAGGATAATAGCCCAGGGCATGGGATGTCTGCAGGGGCAAGGACTTAATGCCATATGGGAGCAAGGTGCTGGAAGTATATTCAGACTCATAGGAACCGATGTCTAGTTTGTTGGTCCCAGGTTGCTGGACAGGCGTGACAAGCCACCGCTGGGGAGGGTTGGCCACCTCTTCGCTCTGTTGGGGTGAAAGGAGGCCGTTGGTCTGTGGCACGGTTCTCTCACCATTATAATATCGGGCTTGAGGTAAAGTGTTGACAAAGGGCTCCGGGAAGAAGGACTGAACGCCGTACCGACCTCCAGGGACAATCTGATGGGATCTAGGAGAATCCGTGGGAGATGGAGTTAACCTGTCATTTTCTGAAGCGGTGTACATGCTACAATATAAAGAGAAACACTTAAAAAAAAAAAAACCCAAATGTTCTCCCCAAACAAACCACCTCCCAGAAATCAAAAAGGCTCCCATACTGGGCTCTGTATTGGGAGCACTGGTCTGTTGGAGCGGAGGGACAGAGGTAGGAGATGCACTGGCCCATTTAGCTGGACTTTTGGCTCGTTGGGAAAAATTTCCCACCACATAAGAAAAAACTTCCCCCCAGACAGTGAGTATCTAAACTATAGAAAATCCACCTTTGCAAGTCCTAGAACTTGAAGAACTCAGGGCAACTCTCCCTTGTCAGCGTGGTGGAAGGAATGCTGGTTGTGGGTGTTAGAAGTCCCAGATTTAAAAGGCATTTGCAGGGCCTTGCTGTTTGATGTTGTGAAAATTACATGCTCCTAGTTTCAGGTTTTTCTTATGTAAAAAAAAAGAAGGGAGAGTACTAAGACCTGCTCCTGAGAGGATAAAAAAGTTGGATCAAATGAAAAGGAAGGTATATAAATGCAGATTATGAAAATTTCAAATCTCCACTCAAACGTTAAAAAAAAAAGCTCATTTTTAAGCCCTTAACATTTCTTTAGAAATTAACAAAAGCCTCCTGTGCAAATTCTAAAGTAAGATTAGTCAAGGCAAAAAATATGCAAAAATAGGTAAAAATCCCAAACATGAAAGCTCTTCCTAGAATTTGTTCTCAGAAAAGTGATGATGTATGTCCTGTCCAAAGATGATCGTGCAAGTAGGAACAAAAGCTGCACTTACGAATCATAGTTGTCCCTGAAGCCTTTTGCAAAGGGGTTATGATCAATCTTTAGCTGAGTTATCTAGAGAAGGGAGAAAAATAGTCATTGAGTGCTTTATCTCACTGGACCTAGCTTTAGCGGTCCTTGGGGTGTTTGGGACACTCACATCGGTGTTTTGGTAGGCCGTCACTGCAATGAACTGCGTTTCTGAGAAGGTGAAGGTTTGAGTCTTTGAGGGCTCATTCAAGTCCTCCACGCCATCCTCTGTAACTTCCACAATGTGCAGTCGTGGTTGGTACTTGTGTAAAGACTGTAAGACTATCATCTGGAAATGGTACAGAAGAAGAGTTGCCAAATCTAAAAAGTCTCTTAGAGGCTTCACAAAACTAGATTTTGACAAATTATCTATTTTGGAACGGGACGCCTGCTTGCTCCCCACCAACAGCTATCTTTTTCTCTTGCCATTTTTAAGATCTTATCATTGCCATTTTTGAAGCGTAAAACACAGCTGAGTATGCGTGTTTGACAGATGCTCTTTCCTCTTGGTTTCCTAAGCCCCCAAAAGATTTCAGTATTTCTGTTCCTAAGAGTCAACTCACTATTACTGAAATCCAGTAAGAAAGTGAAAATGAGAAAAGTCAAAAGGAAAAAAGGTTAGAAATAGGCGAGCAAGCAGGTAACAAGTGCGAATATTATAAATATGGTGAAGAGTATGGAAACTCTTTATAAAAGAGATCTATAGCCAGAAGACACCTCCTCCTGTGTCACTCTACCTGCGAGTTGTTGTTATTTGCGCCTTTGTTATTGGTGAGTTTTAATTTCCCAAAGGAAATCTCCTGTCTCATCCAGTGGGAACCAGTATTAGGAGACTCTGGGTGAACATACATTTTGTTACCTAAGAGAAAATGAAACAAAACACAAAACCCAAGCATATAGGGCTGTTTACAAATGGAGGGAGGGGAAGGATGTCTGTTACCTAACGGGCAGGATTTAAGAACTAGACTTAGACAGCACAAGTCTCCCCATCGCTAGCTGCTCAAGAAGGCCAATGGGGACCAACCAGACTCCATTGACATCCCTCTCAGGCCCCCTGTGCTTCCAGCCGTCCTTGGATAAGGCACTCATCTTAATACCACCTCAAAATATAAAAATGGAGCCAACAGGAGATGCCTTTTGAAGGCCAATTTGGGGCCTTCTAAAGCTGGAAGGGCAACATCTGGTGGAAAGTGGTTGGATTTTTATAGATGGACTCAACCTTGAGGAGGGTTTTCTCAAGTGAAGATTAGAATGCCAGGAGCCCGTGCCACCTGGAGAGTTTATAACAATTTGTTTCTCAAACGGAGAAATTCGAGGGTGGAATAGGGTCACGGTTAAAGTTCTATATATTAGAGGCAAGAAATCTGACTTTGTAATTCTCTCCCTCAATCAACACAAGGAAACTCAAACTAACACCTTTAGACCCCAGATGGGGGGTGGGGAGGAGAAATGCAAGATTTCAACAAGAGTTGTCTGAGTCAAGGATTCGGCTCCCGCTCCTCCCCGCCCGGGCCTCCTCTCTCCTCACCCTGCATGTTATTGTCGGCTTTGCCGCAGGTCACCCACTTGCCCCCCTGGAAGCGCCAGTGGTTGGGGTCCGCCAGCACCACCTCTACGAACACGTTGTAGTGGGCAGTGGGATTGAGTCCGTTTATGTTGAAGCTCAAGAAAGGAAACATGCGCCTGTGCAAGAGAATAGAACCAGAAAAGGCGATTTACATCCGGATGCCTGCGAGCAGGCCTGTACTCGGCCAGGATTGCAGACCCCGGGGTAGGGTCGGAGTTCGACGACATTTAGAAATGCACAGAATGAACAGAATACCAGCAAACAAAGCGGCCCTTCCTATGTAAAATGTTTTTGAATTGACAACTCTTGGATCATCTCTTTTTCGAAATAATTTACCTCAAAGTCAATATTTCCCAAACTCACATGCTTCTGCACCCTCTCCCCACTCAACTTCTCGACCTTTTCGGATGTTCATTAATTTTTCTTCCGGGATGTTAAAAATCACTAATTTTTATACGTACAAGTACATTGCGTCGTTCTTGTCAAAAATTTAAAAAATTCTGCTGGTAACGCTAAAAGTCCCCTTTGAGCGCCTCTCTCTCAGAACCCACTGTTAGCAATTGGATGTGTATCAGAACTTTCTCGTATCTCACACACCAGCCGGGCAAACTTGGCTCCAGGGCCTGCCTAACCAACCACCGGGACCAACCCTCGGATGCCGGCGCTCTGGTCCTCAAGCCCATCTCCCGGAGGCGCCCCACGGAGATCCTGGCGCCTAAAACTGCAGGAGCCCATCTACTGCGCTCAGGGGGCCAACTCTTGCGCCTTCCCCCCATATGAGGCTCCTTGCCGGCATGCAGGGGCCAGGGTACTGCCGAGCCGGCGGATCTAGTAAATCCAGCTTTGTGGGCAAGCCTCAATTTCCATTTCCGCCTCTTTCTGGTCAATCCAGATGAGAGTGACCGGAGGGGTGAGGCGGGGAGGGAGGGAGCAACCGTAACTTTTGCACCCTGCACAAACCGCCGGTGCGCGGACAGGGAGAAACACCGAATTGGAGACGCGGCGTCCTAACTTACCGCACGCGGAAAAACCCTCTCCAAGCAAAGTGCAGAGCGAGTGGGCACAGCTCCCTCACCCCCGACTGTCCCCAGGATCACACATTCATTCTTTACCCCCGCGCCCCGGGGCCCCTCCGCGCTGCGCTCACCTTCCCTGTTTCGTAATGATCATCTCGGTTTGGTGGCGGTGGAATTTGAGCCACAGAGGCCGGTTGCACAGATAGACGTGGGCACGGAAGCCGGAACCAGGAACCCCCAAGCCCCCCAATCCTCCGCAAGAACCCGCAGCTGCCGCTCCAGGGTACGGCCCGTAGAGCGGAGCCCCCTGGCTGTACTGATAGGCGCCCGGGCCGCCTCCCCCGCCGCCGCTGCCGCCCGGGCCACTACTCGCGCCGGCTCCCGGGCCGAACTGCGCTCTCCCGGGTGGGCACACAGCCGCGGGGAAGCCGCCGGGGGGCAGCATGGAGCCGTAGGGGTAGCGCGCCCCGTTGGGAGCCGGGTACACAGATCCGTGGGCAGCCCCGGCCGCCGCCTGGTATGGGAAGAGCGAGCAGGGCGCGGCCAGTTCGGAGCCCTGCGGCCCGGGGGACTGGAGGTAGTAGCGCTCCGAGCTCAGGCTGTCCATGGAGTAGCGCGCGGTGGCGGCGGCGGCAGCCGCAGCGGCGGCAGCAGCTGAGGGCAGCTCTTCCTCCCCGCAGGGGGAGCCCTTGCGGCCGTCCGGGGGCCCTGGCTTGGCCACTGCCGCAGCGCTGGCAAAGGCGTCCCCGGCGTCGGCGTCACTGAGCATGGCCGCGGGGGCCCCCGCTCTGGCAGTTGCGGGCTCCCCACTCCCTGCCTCGCACGAGAGGCTGCCGGAGAACTTCTTGGGCGCTTTGTCTAAGTCCAGCCTCTGAGGCGAGGGGGCCGCGGCGGGGTGGTGGCCGGCGCTCCCGCCGCCGCCGCCTCGCGCGCTCTCCAGCGGATAGAAGTGCGCGCCGGGCAGGTTCACTGAGCTCACTAAGAGCTGCTCCCCTAACTGCATGCTTTGCAAAGCGCAGACGGCAGCTGGCTGCTTCCTCTCCTCCCGCGGTCTTATTATAAAGGCAGGATGGGGGAGCCAGCGCCCTCTTCCGAGGGGAAGGTAACTTCCCTTTCCTCCCTTGCCGGGGCTACCCACCTGGCGGCACGAGGGCCGTTAAGGCGCGCACTCGCGCGCCCTGATCCCAGGGTCCTTTCCGAAAGGAAAGCGCACTGAGTTTGAAGGCAGGAGGTGGAAATTGACAGAGAAGCACTCTCCTTTTCCTTCCCGGTCCTTCTTGCCTCTCTGGACCCCTACCCTCCTCCCACACTTACACCCAGGAAAAAGAGGACTTAGATCTCTGTCCCCACCCACCCACCAGCGCTAGCTAGCCTTTCTGCACTTCTCGGCTGCCAAACTATCGGTCAAGTTGACCACTTGGAAACTTGCAGGCTGTCATTGGCTGCTTTATATATGTGCGGCCAGGGAGGGGCTTGGCGGCCCCACAGCCCCAGAACCCTCCTATTGGCTGATGAAGGTGACACTAATTCAATTAGGCATTTACTAATTGGATCAAGTCTCCCGCGACTTTCTTTTCCTTTAGCCTGATTTTTTTTTTTTTTTTTTTTTTTTTGGAGACTCTGTCCTGCTGTGAGAATCAGTCCGGGTCTCCGTATTTCTCTGGGGTTTAGGGGAACAGGGTTTGGGGTCTCTGTAGCGGGGTCCACTCTTGGCACAGAAGTCATCTCAGTGCTCCGAGTGGAGGATGCAGAGGCGGGAGTAGGCTTAGAGGTCAGAGGGAGAAAGGCTCTCCAAGGTGATGCCTTACAGGGAGGCACCGGTCCCTGAGGGTAGGAATCTGGGGAGAGTTGGAGAGGGGTCCAAGCGAAGTCTCTTTCCTCATCAAGGGCTGTAACTTCAGGTACATTTTCCTCCCGATGGGAGAGGACTCCCTGGCCTTCAACACACAGGAAACACTTTGTGTCCCGTCTCATCCTTTTACTCAATAGAAAGGGTTTGTGGAGAGGAACCTCGAGCTGAGCTTTTGGGATTCTGGGGACGGCGAGAGCACACTGCCATCCTTGAGGACCGAAGCCCTCGGCTTATAAATCAGGAGCCCTGGTGGGGTGGGATACTGGGAACACCCTCATCACCACGCCAACACGCCTTCTTTCAGGAGGCAATCACTTTTACTCCCCACAATTTAAAATCCATGCAGCTCAGTTTCCCTGAGTCCTGGACCCTCCCCCCCCCCCCAATCTGCAGTTGGGCCTGACATCGAGAAACAAAGGTTCCCCAGCAGCCGCGCGGTTAAGATTCCCTGCGCCTCTCCTCTGCCGCGCAACACAGAAGGTAGAATAATTAGTGAAATAATCAGTGTGATATTGAATTAAGCCTTTTTGCCCCAGCTGCTTGTTTCTCCCCTGCGTTTCCGCAGACAGTAGAGTCAAGAGTGGAGCCGTCATATTTTATTGTTTTATTATTACGGGGGGGGGGGGCATGTTTCGTTGCGGATAAGGAAAAGCCTGAATATTCGCTGTTAATAAGCAATTACAGACGCGGTTTGTAATCGCTCCGGGAGCTCATTTTCCGGCTGAGATGTCGGGACTCTGCTTTCCCAACCGAACGCGATCACACGGGAAACTCTTCGCCCACAGCAGATGAGGCGGCCGCAGGATTTGTTGAGCGCGCACACGCCAGTGCAGACGGCTCGAAGCTTTCCTACCCAGGTTCAAACCACAGCAGCACCAACACCTGCATGTCCGGGTTAGAGAGCGAGGCGGTCTTTAACGCACTCGGACGCTCCAGGGCGTTTGCCAGTTTTTTTGCGGTGGTGAAAACCCAGGGCGCGCGAAGGTTTTCAGGGTCAAGGCACAGGCAGGAGAAAGGGAGCAAGTTAAGCTAGTGGGCCGGGGCGAGGGCCTCGTGGGTTCTGGGCAGAGCAGCCGGGGGCCAGATCCCTGGAAAGGTGGCCCAGAGTGTGCTCAGCCCAGCATTCCTTACATTCCGTCCCACCAATTTAGTTCGGGTTTGGCACGGCTCTCTGATCACCCCACTGTCCACTTCCCATCTCACCGGCTTTTGTTTTATTTTGACCCCAGAAGTCTTGACGAATTGAAATTTTTAAGTACTTTGACTTCATGATTTTCAAAGTGGAGATTCCGTGAGGGGGACGGGAGGGCAAGGAAAGGAAGGGGTCGCGTGGCTTGGGCGGCTTGGGGACTTGGCCGAAGGCTATGGGATTCTGGTTACGACTCCTGGGCTCCTCCAGTTTAGTCTTGACCTGAGCTACAGGCTGTTTGAGGAAAAAGCAGGGATGAGATCGAATCCCACATTATTTGGAGATAGGGTGGCCGGGGATAGATAATTTCGCACTTTATCGCAGCGAGAAAGTGGGCCTTGGTGTCCCTTCAAATCGCTTTCGAGGCGGCCAGGGAAGCGCTGCGCGTGGCAGAGTGCCATCGCAGGCAACAGGCATCGTTCCGACCCACTCTGGCGCGAATAACGCGGGCCAGCTGTCCCCCGCGCCACATCAGAAAGGGTTGATTTTATTCCAGCCCCCGAGCAAGCTCTTGAAAGCGCGTGGGTTCATTCCGAGAGCTACTTAATTATTAGGTATATGGTATACACCGTGTGTGTAACCAGGATTAGTGTTGACTCTTGGGGCAGGAAATTGCAGTTTATACCTTCCCACCTCCCCAATATATCTTTTATTTTAATCAATCTTTAACACATTTTACAGATGGAGAAACAAAGGGAAATTCAAAGAGAATCAAAATCCAGGCTCTATAACCTGCTCTGGACCCAGGATTTTTGGAACATGGAAACTATATATTTATATGTTATAAATATATTTTTTGTATTTTTATTTTATATTACTCTTATAAATATATATTACACTCATAAATATATATATTACAAATTCCTTTTTAACATAATGAAGAGCACTGTTTAAACTAAGGATGATTTTTTTCTGACTGCACGGAGATAAAGAAATCTCACTTAATGGTTCTTCTGTATTAACTAACTAATGACATTATTATTATTACATATGGAATATACTATCCTAAGTTCCTGGAGAGTTAAAGATGAGCAAGTCTGTGATTTCCTACTTGGAATGGGCTTTCCTTCAGCTGCTTCAATTTTACTTATAACCAGGGAAAGAGACAAAAATTATTTTCACATGCTCCCACCACACTTTAAAATCCAAGCACTCTTTTCCAGAAAGTGAAACAGAAAAGAAAGCTAAGGTAGTGGCTTCAGTGGGCATGTCAGGCAGCAGTCTCCTTAGATTGGGTGGGCAAGTAACAGAGCCTCCCAGCCTGTTTGCTGTTTGATTTCAATTACACCCCAAGCTTCATGAAATCCAAATGAGACATTTATTGAAAGGTGCCTGGTTTTATGTGGCTCAACTGACAGTGTATTGGAATACATTGAACAAAAACATCAACATTGGGGAGGAAATGTGGAGACCCCTTGGAACCCCAGACCCAAATACCGGCTGGATTAACTCAAATCTTGCCCCTTTCAGCCTGAGATGGAGCAAGCAGGAGCCTTTGAGGGCAACAGCGAAGCCAAGGCCAAGCCTGTGTGTGAGCCTATTAAAGATCTCATGCTCTATTGTCTCAAGCAATAATACCGACTTCATGTGACTATCTCATTCAAATAACACAAAGTCATCCCCAACCTGGCCAGGTGACCTCTTTACCCCTTTCTCCCCCTTAAAGGTAACCACTGTCAGTGCATTCATCTTTTAAAAGCAAAACTGAGAAGCGTTTGGCTGTAAAGGACTGTTGCACATCAAATACATACACACTTGTATGAATAAATTACAGGGGTGAGTTATAGATTAACGCAATGATATATGGTTTACCTCCCCCCGCTCCCCTACACAACCAAGGGGGCCTATATAAATGTCCCAATAAATTCTATTATTTTCTCCCCCACTAAAAATGTGTTATCAAAACACCGTCCGTGTTATTCAAACACTTTGTAAATTCTGAGCAGACTCGCTGCCGGTTCTCCTTTTAACCCTAGGAAAACATTCCAACATTAACCGGTCACCAGCGCTTCGTCTGGACTCTGGGAAAACGTCAATAGGTTTTTTGTGGTGAGTTGGTCCTTTTACTATTTATCTATGGCCTTTTCTTTGTTGATGTTACATTTTATTTCACCTCTCGGGTTCACTCTTTGGTCCTTTGTTCTCCGAGGGCCAGATCTGCCACCTCCGCTGTGCTTTCTGAAGGGGGCGGGAGCTGTCACCACTGGAAGGTTGTTCATGTTTCACATTTCTTTTTTTTTAAGAAAATGTCCTTTAAGATAAAACATTTTGGCAAGGACAAGTAGTGCTGATTCTGCTGACAGCAGCAAGATACTTCCACCAACACAGTATCATTTTTATAAGAATTTGTATTTCACCATGATGCTGAAATAGACTGATCACTTGCTTTGAAAAAAAACGTCACCAGGTCCACAAAGGTGTGAGGCAAAGGGTTATATTAAACCCACTGTATTTTTTCAAACAAAAATGACCAATTTAAGGCATTATCTTAGCTATCTATCCATATATTTAGATTGCTAAGTATAATTGTAGTTGACTGTTAAAATTTGAGGAGGTGGGGAATCCTGGAATGAAAGTTTAAAAAGCTACTAAAAGTTGCTTATTATAAAAAATAAATGATCTTTTCTTAAATATTGAATCAAGAATCTCTTTTATGGAAGTTTTTTTTAAACTTTAAATGATATTTTGGATTTAACTGCTGTTTTATCATCATCATCGTCATATTTATGGAAGTACACAGATTCACATAAGTAACAAAGAAAGCCACATGAGGCAAAGTAAATAAAGTAAAATAATCTCAAAAATAAATTCTGAGAATGTTTGGCTAATTATTGCTACATTAAAATATGAAAGAGTTATACACTGCTCCACCTGTCTTGCTTACTTTTTGCAGCCTGAAAGCCCTGGTGCTTAGTAGGTGCTCAGCTGTTAGTTGAAAGAAAAGGGTTACTAAGTACATAAACTGGAAAAGATACAACAGCCCAAAGACAGTGTCAGCTCTCAGGCTTCTTAATCATGAAGATTAAGTAAAAATGCCTTTTTTTCTAAAAGAAAAGGAAAACACTGATCTTCCTAAATTAATGGACCTGGCATTTTCATCCTTTTTTAGACTTCTTATGATTAAAACAAATTTTTTTTAGACTTTCCTAACCCAGACTTCTTACATTATTGCATGGTTGTTCATGTGTATGTCAATGTTGACATTCTTCCACAGGAAAAGAGGACAGTTAGTGTCCGAATGGCAGTACAGCTGTAATGGGAACAACCACCATACAGCCAAGGAGAAATATTACCCTGAACATAAACCACTTGCACATCACTAACAGAGTTGGCACAGCCTATGGGAATTAACCTTCCAAGAGAAGGCACCTATCTGATACACGGGCGGCAGGACATCTACACAACAGGTGGGCAGAATCCAATTCTGTTGACCAGGGCTTCAATATGACAAGGGCAGCTGGAATCTCCCACTCATGTCCCAGGTGAGAAATGGGAGAGGGCAAGTCTGGGTTGTGGAGTTACTCAGCAAAAAGTGTTAAGCCCATAAGATAATCAAGGCAGAGAGAATGAGAGGGAAAGAGGCAGATCAACAGGACAGGGAAACCAAAGAGATCATTCCTTCAACTTCTCCCTTTTCAGACCCCCAAGAGAAAAGCAGGACTTTGTATGCAGAATTGTAGGTATTTGTGGCTCTACCTTTTACTAGCTTTGTGAGTCTGGGCAGCCTCCTTACTTTTCTGTCTCCAATTCCCACTTGTAATAATAGCATACAGAATGCAAAGCAATTAGAAGAGCGCCAGGCACATAGGAAGGTCCAGGTCTCTCCTATTACTCCCCATCACACCTACACTGAGCTCACTTTTTGCCCTTCGTACTAGATACTGGGGCTGAAAGACGGTGCACGAACCTTAGTCTTTCTCCCCCAGGTATTTCCAGTCTGATGGGGGAGGCCAGGAGCAAACAAGTCAAAGGCAACGTGAGCCAGAGGTAGCAAGCAAGAGTGACTCAGTCAGAACCTGGGAGGAGAGTCCCCAGTTATTCCATTAGCCTTTTTCTGCTTCCTCAGAAGGGGGGTGGGGGGCCCAGTGCCCTCCCGGTGAGCGCTGCAGGAAAGGTGCACTTCAAAGGGCGGCGGCCCGGGCGCCCTAACCCTGGCGCGCCTTCCGCCCCCTCCAGGCCGCCATTAGCATTCTGTTTTTCCCAGGCCTCCCCGCCCTCCGACCCCCCGCCGGGATTTTGCCGTTCCGGCCGATTACTTGACCGAGAAAGAAAATAGGGTATTTAGCTCAGGTTTTGTTCTCCATGTATTTGGTTAAACGCCCAATGACGAAGGAGTTAAGTGACTAGTCGGAAGCCCCCCGCAGGGCTCTTGCTCCGAGAGAAGGCACCCTGAACTGGGAGCCCCGAAAAGGATGCCATCTGGATCCACTCGCTGAGGGGCCCTCAGGGCCTCGGTGGCGGCATCTGCAAATTGAGAGGACAAGGGCAGAGCAAGATCAGCCAGAGAGGACGGCTGTTGAGGGAAGGCTGGAGGGGGCCCCCAGCTCAGGTCGGCCTGGGCTGCTTACCCGCTCGGTAGGGTCCAGGAAGGTCCGTGGAACCCCTTCCTCCCACAGATGATGTGGGGTCCACAGGAAAGGCGTTTCTAAGGAGAGGATCATTTTTCCATCCATTTGGGGCATCATTTTTCAAGAATAGTTCACCCTCGAATCCACAGCCAGAGGAGGAAAATGATATATGAGGCAACAGCTGACTATAGGCCAGACTCTCTGCTTTCTGTGTACGATCTTTTAAGACCAGCACCTTAAAATGTTCTTAACATCCCATGTTACGGAAGAGTAAAGTGATGCGTGGAGGGGTGAAGGCCCCTGTCCAAAGCCACAGAGCTGAAAATGGGAGCCCGGGAATCTGAATCCAGGCGGTGTGAGCCGCCAATGGAAGGGTTAAGTGTGTGTGATTGAGGCGGAGGGCGGGTCGTTGAGGGAAAAGGCTTCAGGTGGGCGTTGGAATGGGGCCCTGTGTGGCTTCGGAGGAAGCGAGTGGATGGTGTTCCGTGCCCATCGGCAGCTGCTGGACCCTTAGAATGAGTCTCTTTGGAGGAAACTGGGCCCCATAACTCCACCCTAAGTCCCAATCCTGACTTCGGGTTGGTCATTTTGCTTGGGATAACCATAGTGGGCTGGACCACTCTCGACAAGCTAGGGCTGGGCCAAGCCCATTTAAAACCCTCACTGCCGCCTCACAGAGGCAGGTTCTTTGTCATTCCCATTTCACAGATGAGAAAACCAAGGCTGGGAGAGGTAAAGTTGCCTGAGGGCATACAATTTGTGAGCAGCAGGCCCAGGCGGACCCTAGAGCTGGGGAGGCGGTGCTCTTTGCCTGGAACTCTGAAAACTTTAATAGAAAACTGGGGTCTGTCGGCCGAGCTTTTACAGAGGGGTGATCCGCACAGCGAGCGGCGGCGAAGCAACAGCCTCTTCTCGACCTCCAGCCCGCCCACTTTCCTTTTCTGTTCCCATTCCTAGCTGCAGGTCACTCCCATTCCCATTCCCATCGCTCGAGCTCCAGGGCTGGGATTTGGGGCACGTCAGGGACTCCTCTCGCTTCTCTGGCGGACGCTCGAAGCCTTTGAACTGCGCACGGGCGGGGACCGTCCCTCTTGGGTCTCTCCTTGCCTTGCTCTCCCAGGCTCTGCGGACGCCCTAACTCCTCAACCCTCAGCTCCGGACTGCGCCCTCGCCATCAGAGAAGCCAAGCGAGGCTGTTAGGGCTCCAGCGCACGGCAAATGCCCCCATCAGGACGCACAATCGCTTCGACCCTCGCCCTGGTAGGCGGCCTTGGCAGAAAAACGCCAATTCTAGGGAGGGGCTGGAATTCAAGAGTCTGCGCGCGAGGCAGGCAGGGTCTCTCCCGGCACGGATTCCCGGTCTTTGCCCCGCCGCCGGCTTGAAACTCCAAATGCACTCCGGGTTGCTCTCGGGTAGTCGAGTTCAGTTTCCCTTGGTCCCTTTCCCCACAAGCGCCTGGTCGTCTTAAGTGAAAAGATATGGGGCTGGGCGGGGAATGGTCCTTGTGGGATCAGCCTCGAAGGTAGTGGCTAATTTGGACTTTGACTTCACCAACTAGAGACATATGTATACGCGCATTATGTAATATATCGTATGGTGTTATGTATAATAAAATATATCTTTCACAACAGTAGAACGTATTATATACAACACCATACAATATATAACATAAAATCAATATATATTTAAAAACATACGTGCATAAGAAAACTCAAAAAGCCACCAGCTTGCAAACGTCTGGCGCCTCGGCCTAATGGCAACCACGATTAATTTCTTGTGTGCATTTCCGGGGCTTGTTATATGTTTGCGCCAGCAAGTAAGTATATGCATCTGAATTTCTCCTTATCTGTCCCCCATCCATTTGCACGCTTTTATCCACACTGTTCAATACCTTGCTTTTCGCACTTAAAATACATCTTTAAGTTAGTTCCTGGAGAAATCGGAGTTTTTACTAGCTCAGCACATCCCGGGGGCACAATTGGCGGGAAACGCTTAAATGAATTATATTGGTGCTCTGGGGGCTTTCCTTGCAGCTGTGCGCCCACACCCACCCACCTGCGGTCCTCTCCGAGGCCGGCCGCCGGCTTCTGCGCCTCCGGAAACGCGAGGTGGGAGGAGAGGTTTGCTGCGCGGAAGGCGCAGCGCCCCCTTGCTCCGCGTGCGCGGAACCCCGCGTTGGCCTCCCTGTGGGAGTTCTCTTTTCTTTGAAACCCGCTCATTGTTTGCACTCTGAGACCCCAGAAGCAGGTAAACAAGCTCTGGACCCTGCCCGGGGCTCCTGGGGCTCATGGGCGGGGTCGCGATCTGCTAGACAGTCTTGATGCTGATCAAAGCGGAGGATCTGGAGGGGACAGTCAGCTCCATTAACATCCCGCTTGGCTTGGCTGCTGAGGGCGGGGATGAAGCTGGGCAGACACGGGCCAGAGACTGCGTGTTGCCCAAGGTCCATGGAGTGACTGGATCTGAATTACTTCCTAAATTCCCTTCAGGCTCCATGGCAACTCTTGAAGAAGCTGAAGCTCCCCACGCTTCTCCTTAGAAGTTACACTATGAGGCTCAGCTCATAGCAGGGCGAGAGGTGCTGGGGTACAGGACTGGATGATGTTGACAAGCATAAGCTTCCATGTCTTCCGGAGCCGGTGGGAGATAAAGACAAGTCAGCAATTAAGAGAATATCAGAAAATCATCAAACAGCGTAATGTAGTGGTTCCGATCTTAGCAGAATCACCTAAGGAGTTCTTGAAAATCCCAATGCACCTGAATAGTTAAATCAGAATTTCTGAGCGTGAGACTGAGGCATCAGTATTATTGAAAGATCTCTAGCTGATTCCATTATACAGCAAAGTTGGAGGACCACGGGGCTTGTGGATTGGGCTGCTGATGGAGGTCTGAGGAATTGACGTTTGAACTCAGAAGGGAATAGAGTGAAGCTCCGAGGGAACCCCCTGTGCCCTGGTCCTGTGCTTGCTGGTGCTCTGGGATTAGTAGTAGAGAAGGGAGAAAGGGCAAAAGGAAGAGCAGAAGGAAGCAAGTGATAGCTGAGCATCTGGTCGGAGTGCTGGGCATCCCTGGGAAGTCTTTCAATTGCCCAATTCCTAGGGAAGCTTTAAAGATCACTGGAAAATACCCAGTTTAAAATGATTGGGTTTTAAACATCATTTAAAAATCAAATAATTCATGGAAATGTTTTTTAAATAGAACGATGCTGGAAAGTTTCTAACAGCAACTTCATGAGGTATTTCATGAGGACGTTTCATCAAATCTAAGATGCCATCCATTAACATGCACCATTATTTTGTTTGCCACTAAGGAAAAAAAAAAAAAGCTGGTTCCTAAAATTTTTATTTTATAAGATAGGAACTACTATTAATTTAACTACATTTTACAGATGAGAAAGCCTAGGCACTGAAAGTAAGGTACTTCAAGTTGCAGACATAGGCTCTAAACCCACTCTGGGCTTAGTCCTCATGCTAAGCTGAGATGTGTCCAGTTGAGTCAACTGAGACTCAGAGGAGTTAAACAGAAGGGTACAGGGTGAGAGTGGAGAGAAAGGACTTGAGAGCTCAATTAAGTGAGAGAGCGGGATCTCCATTTCAGTTGGACCTCAGTTTTGTAACTGTTTTGGGGTAGAAAAACGTCAGGTGGTAAAACAATATTATATAACCAGAAGCATTCATGTCATCCATTCAGAGAACTCATAATGCGCCAGCCCGGTGGCCTAGTGGTTAAGTTCCTGCGCTCTTGTTTGGTGGTGGGAGTTCATAGGTTCAGATCTGGCTACGGACATACACACAGCTCATCAAGCCACGCTGTGGTGGATCCCACGTGCAAAACAGAGGAAGATTGGCACAAATGTTAGCTCAGTGACAATCTTTGTCAAGCAAAAAGAGGAAGATTGGCAACAGATGTTAGCTCAGGGCCAATCTTCCTCACCACAAAAAGAAAAAAAAGAACTCATCATGAAGAAATAATGTCTCCATACTTTAGGCCATATTTTTTTAAGTAAACTTTTTAAAAAAATTGAAGTACAATACATACAGAAAAGCATACATAAATCTACAGCTCATTTTCCTAAATGAACACACTTGTATAACCAGTATCTGTGATAAGAAATCCAGTATTGCTTGAACCCCAAAAGCAGCCCCCCATGCTCCCTTCCAGTCACTGCTTCTGAGAGGTGACTACCCTTCTGACTTCTATCACCATTGCTTAGCTTTCCAGATTTTTGAATTTTATGTAAGTAGAATCTTACAGTGTGTTCTTTGTGTCTGTTTTTTTTTTTTTCGTTCAACTTGTGTGGGATGTTCGCTCACTGTGATGTGTGTAATTGCATTTGTGCGTTCTCCTTGCTCTGTAGTATTCCACTGTGTCAATATATACCTTATTCATTCTACTGCTGGAGACGTTTGGGTTATGGTTAGCGCTGGTATCCTGAACATCTTTGGTGAACATCTGCGTTGCTTTTCTGTCAGGCCTACACGCACAGGAGTGGGATTGCTGGCTCATAGAGGTCAGACTATATACTTTAAACCAAGGTTAGTAACTTTTTAAAATCTTGGGCTATTTAAGCATGACACCTTAAACTCTTAGTCTTTAATTGTAACGATGTTAGGGAGTATTAAAGGAAGGGGTAGCCAGTTGAAGGGAAGAAAAGACGAAAAGGAAACAGGAAGATAGATGCTATGCATTAGCATATATGTATTGTTCTGTGTACTAGTATTCAAGCACTAAGTGCTCATGGATGCTTACATTGCCTCTGCAAAGTTTTGAACGCCCATAGATAAGTGTGTTGGCAAAACAGACAGGGATTGGAGAATACTCAGAAGGCTGGAGGGAACCCCTTGCTTTCTTTCATCTTACATGTTTATGACTTTCCAGAAATTGCCCAGGTTGAAAATTTCTGGCATGTAAAGGTAGAGTTCCTAATATCAGTAAATTCTCAAGTCTAGATTTGCCACTGATACCTCTATTCTTATAATCAAGGAAAACATTTTTTCCCTTGGATGGTATAAGATCTTTGTTAAAAAAAAAAAAAGTAATAAATACTCGTAATCCAACCTCTCTTAGCAGTCGGTGGTTGTAAGAGCACCAATGGGTGTCCACCTACTGTCCATCTCACCCCACTTGTTTTTCAGAAAAGAATTTCTAGTTTCGTCAGGCATCCATTCTTCCCCCACGTGACTTAGGGAAAAGTGACCCCAGACCCAGGCGAGGGGGAGAGGCTTAGTCTAAGCCAATCAGTATGTGGTGTTTCCATGGAGATTGACACTGGTCCAGACTGCAGGGGATGACTCGGAGTCCGTGGTTAGGAGAGGGGCTTTTCCTTTCACAGACCTACGTATGTAGAAAAAGGAAGCAAGTAGCCTGATGGCCTCTGGCACCATCTTGGGACCGTGCGGGGAATCTCTTTTGGGGAACCCAATGTTCACCAATGTTCAAGCAGCAGATGAGAGACAGTCTGCATCCCGCTGACTTCTGTGCACTGCTGATGGTTGGGCCTGCCCTACTTTCTGAGGTAATAATTGGCTAAATGTTTAAGCTAATTTCAATCAACATTCTAACTTTAACAATTATGTCTCTTTTCAGATATGCTTGGACACAGTTACACAAATATAGTATATACAATATGTAAATATACAAACATTATTCATTTTTTCCTGTTATAAGCAATGCCACAATAAACGTCCTTACATAAACATCTTTACACGCGTGTCCTACAATTTTCTTAGAATAAACCCTTAGAATTGGTATTGTTGGATTGAAATATATTTGTATAAAATCTTGGTACACATTAATAGATATTTTTTTGTGCCAACTTACATTCCCAATAAAAATATTTAAGAATGTCTATTTCTCCTCACCCTCAACAACAGCAACTATTACTAAGTCTTCTTGTCTTTGTCATTCTGGTAGGGGAAAATGACTCAATAATACTTTGCATTTTTAAAATGGTTAGTGAATTTGTGCATCACATTTACATTTAGTAGAGCTCATTAGATAGCATATGTATCAGAACTTTGTCGGGTGTTGTATTTTTTCATTTGTCTTTTGACTTGGTTGATGATATTTTATCCTTTCTTGATGCATGTTGGGCTTTATGGGAAGCTGTAAAAAGAACTTTACCTTCTTTAAAATTTCTTTCAGTGTTTTCATATCATATCATACATTTTAAATTAATTTTGAGAGAAAGACTGGGTAGAAATTCATCTTTATGTTCCAACAATTAGCTAACCAGTTGCTCAAACACCATTTACTGATTAGCCTTGATTTGAAATGCTTTTAAAAATATATATCACATTTCCATATATCCTTGGGTGTAATTTTGGACCCTATTAGCTGCCAGTGAACACCTGACTGTTTCTGCACAGGTGACATGAAATTTTATCTTAGCTTTTTAATTTTTTCCCCATAGGACTAAAATATACACGACTTTCTTTTTAAAGCAGTTTTTTGGCTATGCCCATGTTTTATTCTTCTAGGTAAAATTGAGAATTGGAATTTTAATCAGGGTTGCATTAAATCTAAAAATTTATTTAGAAAAAAACGACATCTTTACAATACAGACTTTCTTTCCAAAATTAATATATGTTTCTAACATTTACTCAAGTCTTCTCTCAGTATAGCAATATGTTTTTTCGTGTTGGCTTGTATCTTTCTTGATAAATTCATCTTTATGTATTTTTGTTGATTATATTGTTATTCCTGCTGTAAAGGAGGACCTTTTATTATATTTTCTAACTGGATCTTGTTATAGTAAAGCTATTGATTTAAAAAAATAATCTACTCTTGGGGCCAGCCCCGTGGCCAAGTGGTTAAGTTCGTGTGCTCCGCCTCAGTGACCCAGGGTTTCGCCAGTTCGGATCCTGTAGCGGACATGGTACCACTCATCAGGCCACGTTGAGGCAGCATCCCACATGCCACAACTAGAAGGACCCACAACTAAAATATACAACTATGTACTGGGGGATTTGGGGAGAAAAAGCAGAAAAAAGGGGAAAAAAAGAAAGATTGACAACAGTTGTCAGCTCAGGTGCCAATCTTTAAAAAAAAAAAATCTTGTTATCAACCACTTTCTGAATTCTCTTCTGACTTTGAGTAGCTTTGCAATTGATTATCTTTTGTTTTTCCACATCATCTCCTTTGACATGATCATTTTCCCTTCCAGTAGTGTGATTCTTCAATACTGAACAAATACCCAGAACAAATATTAAATAATAGTGTCTCTGGGCTCTTATACTTGACTTTAGCGGAAATGCTTCTGATGTTACATCATGCTGCCTGATGCTAAATTTTGAATATGTATAACAAATGTAGGAGAATACATTTGAATATGTTTTTGTAAATACATAATTTGTGCATGTCTTTTGTGATTATATGCAAATTAAGGAATTTGCCATTTATTCTTATTTTATCTGAGGAAAGGTAACATTTTTAAAAATCAAATAAATGTGTGATTTATTCAAACGAATTATTTTTAAAGTCAAGTTTATTGAGGTACACTTTATATACAATAAAAATTCACCCTTTTTAGAAGTGCACACTTTGATAAGTTGTAACAAATGCATACACTTGGGTATCCATAGTCGAGATACACAACATTTCTATCACCCTGAAAAGGTTCCAAGTGCCCCCTTTGTAATCAATCCCCTTTCCCAACCCCTCAGTCCCTTGCAACCCTGGTTTCTATGGAGATTAGTATACGTTTCCCTGTTTAATCTATCATTGTGGTGAATTTTACTAAGAGGTTCTCTAATATTCAATCCCCTTACATTCCTAGAGTAACCTGGCTATGGAGCAAAATATCCAAAATATTGTGGATATTTTATATCTACAGTGTGTTGCTAGACTCTTTATGCTAATCTATTATTTGGGAGTTTTGCATCAATATTTATAAGAGAAATTGGTCTGTACTGTCTTTGTTAGGTTTTGATTGCAATAGCATGCTAACTTTGTAAAAATAATGTGGGAACTTTGTCTTATTCTCTATGAAACAACTTAAATATAAGTATCACTTTGATAAGAATTTATCCCTGAAATGAATAGGAACTGGAAATATCCTTTACAGAATTTTTCATTTTTTTCTCCTATTTTTATTGATCTACTTAATTCTTAAATTTTCAAATGTTTTAGCAGACAGTTATACCAAATAGAGTAGTTACATAATATAGCAATCTATTTTATGTAGTAATATAGTCATGTTTTATGTTTGGTCTTGTTTCTGCCATTTCATTTTATGATACACTTCTTCCTTGCAGCTTTTTTTCGTTTCCTGTTTTTTGGCCTGTGATAGAGTCTATATATTTTTTGTCTCCTTTTCTCCCTCTCCATACTTTGTTAGTAGTTCAGAAAATACCTGTCATTAGTGATTATTTTTATGGCTTTAAACAGTATACCTGTGCATTTTTCCCCCAGCATAAGAAACAAGACAGCATCTATAGACTATTGTGAAAAAGGAGAACCAGCTGGAATGGAAGTATCACGACAGAGAGGGCACTTGTCTGTTTTGTTCACTGCTGTGTTCTCAATGCCTAGCACAGGGCCTCAGATATAATAGATGTTTAACACACAGAAGTTGATTGGGTGAATGAATTAGTGCAATCACGGCCTTCCACCTTTGAATTTTTGACAACAGTCTTTGAAATTTAAGTACCAGTCCATTATATCTATATTATACCTATATTCTTGTAAGTTTGACATTATGTTGTTTTCCCTTCAAAAAATAACATTTAACATTCATTTTATCACTGCAATTGCTGTAATGATTTGCCATCACTTATAATTAAATGGATCCTGAGCTCACTGCCAGTCCTTTTGTGCACTGCCCTCTGCATTTGCAATCTCTTTTGCATGACTGGATTGCATTGTTATACAGATTTTTTTTCAGGAAAACTTTGCAGGTGCTATTTTTCTATGATCTGATCTTCTTTCCTTCCTCCCTCCCTTCTTTCCTTTCTTATTTTCTATTTTTCTTTCTTTCTTTTTTTTTTTTGTTGAGGAAGCTTCGCCCTAAGCCAGCATTGGCTGCCAACCAATCTTCTTTTTGTATGTGAGCCACCACCAGAACATGGCCACTAACAGACGAGTAGTCATGGTCCATGCCCAGGAACCACACCCGGGCCATGGAAGTGGAGTGTGCTGAGCTTAAACGCTAGGCCACTGGGGCTGGCCCTCTTTCTATTTTTCTAAGACATTTATTTATTTTTATAATAAGTAATAAATCCACATGGTTCAAAATTCAAGAATAAAAAAGAGATATCTTCTTTCCTCTCTTTGCCCAGCCACTCAGTTTCTCTTCTCAGACATAAGCAAAATTATCAATTTCTTACAGAGGCTTCTGGAGATATTTTATTCAAATAGAGGCATATTTTTAATTTTTTTCCAAATGGTAGCATATTATAACACTTTTCTGCATCATGCTTTTTTTTTCTCTTAACAATGTTTGTTGGAAATTATTTCATATCAATACATAAAGAAGGTTCTCATTTTCTGGCCAGTTGTAAGACTATTCCCTTACATGAATGTACCATAGTCATTTGTCCATTTCCCCTCTGATGGTCATTTAGGCTGTTTCTGGTCATTTGCTATATAAGTAACGCTGTAATAGGTAAGCTTTTGCATTGCTGAGTCCTCTCTTACCCAGCACCAACTGAATCAGAGTTTTTGAAGTTGCACTTTTTTATGAAAGCCTCTTGGGTGAATGTGATCTATGGTGAACCACACCTCAGGCACTTATTCCTTAGACCCTCTGAAACCTTCATTTTGTGAACCTTAGTACTTCTTTAGACTTGGGCCCACTACTTCCTACCTGTGATGAGAAGAGGGCTCCATCTGAGATGTTCTCATCTTCCCCTTGGGCCAACTGTGCTCCTGGGCTTGGTGAGTTTCCAGAGTTGTAGCCAACATCTTCAGTTTGACTCAATGCTTTTGTTTTGTAACAACCCAGTATTGATTCTCAGAATCTTCTCCCAGTGTGTTGCAGATGTTTCCATCTCTGGATGATTCTTATCACAGTTTATAATGTTCAACTAATTTCCCCTTTGTTTTGGCATGGCTGGCTTATCCTTTGAGTCTTATGTTTTTTGTTCATTTTGTTCCATTTTGTGGAAGGTGGGGTTCTGTAAGCTGGACCACCTTTCACAGAACTCTATTTTATATTTATTGTAGTATTAAATTGATTGTTTAAAAATGTGATTATTCAGGGACCAGCCCTGTGGCCAAGTGGTTAAAGTTCCACGTGCTCCACTTTGGTAGCCCAGGTTCACAGGTTCACATCCTGGGTGCAAACCTACTCTGCTCATCAGCCAAGCCGTGAAAGCATCCTACATACAAAAAATAGAGGAAGATTGGCACAGATGCTAGCTCAGGGCTAATCTTCCTCAAGGGAAAAAAGAGGAGGATTGGCAATGGATTTAGTTCAGGACGAATCTTCCTCACACACGCACACACAAAAATGTGATTATTCATTTTGCAGTTTTTCAATAATTTGCTGTTACAGTAACGTAGAAATTAAATGGGAATACACTTGGATTTTCTAATTTCTTGGGTTTTTAGTTCAGCTTGCTTCACCCAGACAACTATCTTTTTTTTTTCTCCAGGTAGTTCTTAGAATTGTCCTGAAATTAAAGCCTAAATTTGGGGTGACAAAGCTGAATGCATATAAGTGCCAAGCAGATAAAGTAAATGAGGAAGCCTGGTTACTGCCATTTTTTTTCTCTTAATGCATTACTGTATTTTACTTGAGACCAATTACATTACTTGAATTAAGAAAAAAAAACCCCTCAAAATTCCAATCCCTTCTTTAGATAACCATTTTCCACTATTATTTTGTAGTTTTGGTTAAAGCTCCTACTATGAATTGTTTCATAATGGTGTCATCCATTTCTTTGACCCAAACACATTTTATTTGCATATTTTGCACACAGGAATAGTCTTTATTTTCTGGATCTATTGTGTATTTCCCATGTTTGAAAGAGACGGAAGGGTAAATGATATTTCTCTTTTTTCTTAACCCTACCATTAAGAAAGCTCAGGCAAGATGATGATAATAACTGACATTTACTGGGGACTTGCAATGTATGAGGCCCTGTTCTAAGTACTTTCATGTAGAGAACCATTCAATCCTCATCACAAGGTGAGTAATAGTTATCATCCCACTCTACAAATCAGGAACTGAGGTGCAGAAAGATCAAGTAATTTCCCCAAGATGAGCACTGGTTATAAATCATGGAATCTGGATTCAAACCCAGGCAGCTGGTCCAGAGTCCATGCGTTTAGCCACTATGCTTGACTGTCATCTGCAATCCATCCATCACAAATGCAACTGACATTAGAGATCGCAGACAGAATTGGAGGTGGGGTGTCTATGGCACATTGGAGAACATATGCCCCCATCCAACTGGGCAATCACCATTTAGCCCCAGCCCACTGTTACTTGGTAAGAATTGGAGACCAACTTTGTCAATTCTACTGATTTTTCAAGAAAAGTCAGAATTTAGATATTTATGCAAACTTTCTGGATTTTAAATTATTGGAAACCATAAAATCCAGGAAAATTTGGCCTAAGACCAAGAAAGCACATTTGTGGGCTGAATGTGGACTGTGAGAGGCCTGATTGAACATCTGGTACAGACCATCTCTCCTGGACCAAAGTCCACCTCCTAGACCGCTGATTCTGAGAAAAAAGTGGGAAGAGACATAAGGTGGAGAAATTTTGTTGTTTATATACCTTCTTCCTTTTCTTTCTGTTTCCCTTCCTCCCTTGTTCCTTTCCTCCTCCTCCTTCTTCAGTGAGATTATAAAGAAAGTGTTAGCACCGATGTACTACAGTTGGATTTAAAGGGCTTCCCAAATGGGGAGAAGAACTTTAGTAGAGTACCAAATAAGTCAAGAGATCTTAACAGCTGCCTCTAAGTGCGTGATTCATCTTACACAGCAGCATAATGCTTTTTCTAGGATTGTGCCATTTTGACAGAGCAGGTACCCTCATTTAACACAAATTTGTGAAGGTCTTACTAGGTGCCAGGCTCTGTGCTCACCCTGAGGATACCAACATTAATAAAGTTAGATTTATGTCTTTGAGGATTGTTAAATCTATCAATTCTTTAACATTGTTGTTCTTTTTTTTTTTTTTTTTGAGGAAGATTAGCCCTGAGCTAACTACTGCCAATCTTCCTCTTTTTGCTGAGGAAGACTGGCCCTGAGCTAACATCCATGCCCATCTTCCTCTATTTTATCCGTGGGACGCCTATCACAGCATGGCTTTTGCCAAGCAGTGCCATGTCTGTACCCAGGATCCAGGCCAGTGAACCCCGGGCCGCCGAGAAGCGGAACGTTTGAACTTAACCACTGTGCCACCGGGCGGCCCCTGTTACTCTTATTAATAAGAGAATTTACAAAGATTACTGGTGATACAAAACCAACCAAACAGCGGCAACAACAAAAACAAGACAATTTAATATCAAAGAAAAATTCTATTCTTAAGATGTTATCTAGAAAGAGTGAATGTTTTTATTAAATGACAGAACTATTGCTTATGGATTGATTGTTACTTATTGATTTTTGTATACCTAGTTCTTTAAAGATCTGGTATTACCATTGCTCAATTCAACAATTGACTCTGTGGTTCCCAAAAAGACGAGTGGCTGTCACTTTAATCTCTTTAGCTATACTTGTAAGTATAGAAGGTAACACTGTTGCTAGCATGTTATCTTTGTCTAGGAAAGACAACAGTACACTTTTAATTAATTTCCTGTATTTAGGAGTTCATAGTACACACTTTAGTATAAAATGAACTGCAGCAACTGCTTGTGGGAAAGAGGATAGCAAATGCCCCAGATTTATGAAAATCGTACAATTTCCCCTTTCTGAACATCAAGAAAGTGGCCAGTTATTTTTCTGTTGAAAATTTTCAGATGTTGTATGACAGAATGTGATAACGAGGGGAATGAAGCCATCTCTTCATTAAGAATAGCTATTAAGCTTCTCTTTCTTCTGTCTCTAAAAAGATTTGATGGCACAAGGCATGGAGAAAGAACTACAAAGTGAATAGTTGGTTTTTATTCTTAGCCTCACAATATACAACAGGCAAAATAAAACAATTAGATGATAGAAACTTAAGCAAATGTTTACTTTTAAAGCTATAGGGCAGGATAGTTCAAGAATTTGAAGAAATTTTATAAAAATTGTTCATAAAGAAAACCTGAGATTTCTTTTTAGCCTTCAAAATAGTTGAAATGTTAAGATCATGTTTTTTGACCATTGCAAAAAAAAATCTATAAATCAGCAGTACAAATTTAAATCTTTAAAACTCTAACCAGTTTGGAATTTACAAAAGATAACCAATCACTCTTTTATAGCCTTGTTGGGACTAAAGGAGAAATCAAGAATAGAATTAAAGTATGACTAAAAGAGTACTGAAAACACATGAACAGCACATGTTCAAACTAATGGAATGCAACCCAAACTACAGCTATTCCAAGTCCTTTGCGTTTCCATATGAATTTTAGAATTGTGTTGCCAATACTTATAAAGCTGTAGTTTCGAATGAGCTTATAATCAAAATGAAAAGGGGAAAATGAACAAACGCTTAAATTAATATTTTAGAAAAAGAAAAATCATGTATTCCTGTATATCTTCATTTACCTTTGGTAATTTCTACATGTTATTGTTGCTTTTACTATTTAAAAAGGCCTACCAGGATTTTCATTGGGATTACATCAAGTCTAATTCATGTCTTAACAATAGTGAAGAAAAAGACAGAGTCTTCCCC
Organism: Equus przewalskii; assembly: GCF_037783145.1. NCBI lineage: Eukaryota > Metazoa > Chordata > Mammalia > Perissodactyla > Equidae > Equus > Equus przewalskii. The sequence continues at coordinate 57,441,623 of NC_091845.1, read as the reverse complement.
AGCAGCCCTCAGCTTCTTCTGTAGTCTCAGAGGCCTCAATTAGGTATGCTGCACATCACTGAACCAGTCTCTGTGCCTAGAGAGATGGGGGCATTCCGGGATCTGGGGATGACACAAAAAGAGCCTCATAAATTTAGGGCTGTAAGTAATGGAAAAGGATAAAATGAATTCTTGGGTTATATCAAACAATAAGTCACTGAACAAAATATTAATCTAAGGATGGAAGTGCTGGGGAAGAGAGCCTGCCTGCAAACCTGGGGACTCCTAGTTGTATGTTCATCCACCCATCCATCCATCCACCCATCCATCCATCCATCCATCCATCCATCCACCCATCTATCCATCCACCCATTTATCCATTCATTCAACAGTTACTGAACACTTGCTAGGTAACACTCACTATCCCATGTGCTGGGTTTATGGTAATGAAGAAGACATACAAGAACTTTCCTTTCAAGGAATTTATAAAAGAGACAGAAAACACAAAAGACACAAGTACATAAGGCAATTTCAGACCATGATAACAGTGATGGAGAAAATAAAGCAGGTTGGTATGAAAAGTTGGTGGGAGAGCTGCTCTGGACAGGTAGCTCAGGGAAGACCACCTGAGGAGTCACAGTCAGTGAGTCTCAGATGATGGACCCGAGCCAGAATCGGCAGGAAGCACATTATCAGCACTGGGTAGCACACAGAAGAGCCTTGAGGTGGGAACCAGTTTACTGTAGCTTGGAACCTGAAAGGAGACTAGCTCTGGAGACTGTGGCTAGAGAGTGACCTGAGATGAGGTGAGACAAGGGGTCAAGGGCCAAATCCTCCAGGGCCTTGTGGACCCCAAATAAGCATTTTACGCTTTAGTCTTAATGCTGTAAGAAGCTACTGGAAGATTACAGACAGTGGAGAAATAGGATTTGATTTATGTTCTTAAATTATTCCTCTGGCTTCTGCAATGGTCCAAGCAAGAGATGGTGGTGGCTTGAGCTTGGCATGTTGTATTAAACATGGAGACCACTGGTTTTAAGAGACATTTTGAATTAGAGACTCTTGGACTTGTTGATTAGGCAGATGATATGTATTTGGGAATGGAGTGGGACAGTGATCACAGATGGTACTTGAACTTGATTCTGTGCAGAATTCTGATGAAATCTGCAAAAGCTAGAAAACAAGAATGTATGATGAGTTGGCCACGACAAATGAGGATAGAGAAGAATTCTTCATTAAATGGTTTTAGGAGACCAGCTCAGCAATTGTGGGGAGAGGAGAGTTCATTTTAAATCTAAACCTTAAACAACATGTTGAAATTAATTCTTTACAGTGAGAAATGTTAAAAATAAGAAACATACTTGAATACTTATCACATTTTTGGAGAGTGATTAATTTTCTAATCTTAGAAAAGATGTTTTTATAATTATCAGGAAAAAGAGACAAATTTGACTATAAAAAATAGAAAACTTCTCTAATTCAAGAAGCACCAAGCAAAAATGAAATGGAACAGTAGAGTAAGGATTACTAATAGCAAATATCGCTTGTCAAATAAGGGAATAATAATGAACAAAATTGTTCGTAAAAGGAAACTGCATCTGAAAAACAAAGATATAACTTACTAGTAATTCAAGCAATTCAAAACAACAGTGACAAAAACAAACCAGTGAGTCCCTTTTTGCCTAACAAAAATATAGTTAGAAAAATATTGCTTTATTTTTAAAACAATAAAATCTAATGTTGCTGAAAGTAACCACTGTGGTGGTGTAAGTGGATTTAATCTTTTGGGAGCTGAGTTTACCCACGGGAGTCAAGGACCACAAAAATGTTAGTATTCTTACCACAAACTTGGGTTTGCCCCAGCAACACTTCCAGACCATTCCCTTCAACACTTCCTCTCCAATCAATGCAATGGGAGTATCTGTAGATTTGGAATTCTCTGGATTTCTGATTTTATCACTTAAAAATGAGTATGTAAAATCTAGAAAGGAATACACAACTTTGAGAGAGGTTGTGTTACTTCAGTCTGATAGGTTAAAAAAATGGTATATTGTTTTGATTTGCGTTTTAAAAATTATTAATGACCAAAATCGAGTTCTTTTTAATATGTTTATTACCGTTTGCATTTGTTTTTTTTTTTTTAAAGATTTTATTTTATTCCTTTTTCTCACCAAAGCCCCCCGTTACATAGTTGTATATTCTCGTTGTGCGTCCACCTAGTTGTGGCATATGGGATGCTGCCTCAGCGTGGTTTGATGAGCAGTGCCATGTCTGCACCCAGAATTTGAACCAACGAAACACTGGGCCACCTGCAGCGGAGCGTGCGAACTTAACCACTCGGCCATGGGGCCAGCCCCTGCATTTCTCTTTTAAAATCAACTATTCATGGGGCCGGTCTCATGGCCGAGTGGTTAGGTTTGCGCACTCTGCTTCAGCGGCCCAGGGTTTTGCTGGTTGGAGTCCTGGGTGCAGACATGGCACAGCTCGTCAGGCCATGCTGAGGTGGCATCCCACATGCCACAGCTGGAAGGACCCAAAGCTGAAGATACACAACTATGTACCGGGGGCCTTTGGGGAGAAAAATAAAATCTTTAAAAAAAAATCAACTATTCTTTTTTTTTTTTTTGAGGAAGATTAGCCCTGAGCTAACATCTGCCGCCAATCCTCCTCTTTTTGCTGAGGAAGACTGGCCCTGAGCTAACATCCATGGCCATCTTCCTCTGCTTTATATGTAGGACACCTACCACAGCATGGCTTGCCAAGCGGTGCCATGTCTGCACCCAGGATCCGGGCCGGCGAACCCTGGGTGCACACTTAACTGCTGCGCCATCGGGCCAGCCCCTCAACTATTCATTTAAATTGGATACTTAACATGGTAAAATCCTCTTATTTTATTTTTGGTTACTAGCAGCTTTATTATTGAAGATTAATCATTTTAATATGTATTTTAAAACATCCATTTTGCTTAAAATGAGCCTTCTCAACTCCTACTACAGATGGTTTCTTAGACCAATAGCTGGAACAAGTTGCTTAGTGGAGTGCAGGAGAAGCCTTCAGGATTAAGCAGTGGCTAAATTCTGATTGGTTGAATTTGCCTGTGATTTGACTGGTCCCCACGGTCTGTCAGTGATGCACAGAAGGGCAGACTGGAGGAGGTCTTTTTTCTCTTTTCTTTTTTTTAACACAGAACACAATTGCTTTTATTTGTTCTCAGTATATAGACGAGGATCTCCAGTTTAGTGGATTTTCCAGATGAAATGTTCTGATGTTCCTCCGAAGTATGGCTGAAAACACACATTTATATTGTAGAATCAATTAAATCCTCGTTGATGTGAACGAAGTGGGAGTTGATTGTTTTCCAATATTTCCTGTTTGGCATTCCCTAGTTGGCCTGAGAGGCTGTGGGCTGGGGTCTTGTAGCACCTGGTTTATCAATTAACCAGAATGCCTTTGACCAAGATGAAGACCCACGATCCAGCTGAAAGAGCCAAGCCTGGTTTCTTTTCTAACTCTCAAAGAACAGCTAAGCAAAGGAAAGAGTAGCAGGTAAAGGTCAAGGTGGGAAAGAGGCAAGACCATTTTGGTCTATCCCTGTGGCCACTTGGGTTGCCTCGTGCTTTTCTTCCTGTGTGTTGGTCCAGTGTCTGAAGAGTGAATTGGCTTAACTCTTGATTAAAGCAAGGGTTGGGGCAGACGCTGTGCCACTTGGTTTCACATGGGTAAATAAGATATACCTTTTTAAGGTTTGCATACAGGGCTCTGAATCCTATTCTCTTGACAGGCAATCTCTCAGGACAGTGGCGGAGAGGGTATGTGCTTGTGTACGTGTGCAGGGAAGAGGGGTGGTGACAAAAAGCAGTCAGGAAATCTAATTAAGAGACCAGAATGCAATGAAAAGAGGACCTGTCCACTTGTTCCATCACTTTCTAGCTGGGTGATATGGCAAGTTTCTTAATTTCTCTGTGCTTCAGTTTCCTGGAGATAGTTAATAATTCCTACATCATAGATTCGTTGTGGAGATTAGATGAGCTAATTCATGAAAAGTCTTTAAAAAAGTATCTGGCACTAGTAAGTGGTCAATAAATATTAGCATCATCAGGATTGTCATCTTTAAGAGGGTCTCTGAGGCCCATCTGTGACAACTCTTTTCCATTAGTTGAAATCTCGGAAGGTGGATGTTAGAGATTTTTCTGCTAAAGGAAGAGGAAGACTTTCCCAAGGATTGAATGTGAGAGAAGAGAAGAGAAGAGGAGAGAAGAGAAAAGAGAGCCATTTTCAATCTTGTCCAAAAGGAGGACCATCTGTAGATGCAATGAGGCCACAACTGAGAGAGACTGTGTGGAGTGCACTGTTGGAAAATTCCAATTAGCAGAGGAGAGAATGCCTAGAGAGAGAGAAAATGCTTCACGTACATCATAGGAAGTGCATGTTCCCACTGCTGCTCTCTGAACAAACTATGAAAGCTCCCAAAACAAAGAGTCAACTTTCATCATTGGCTGGGTCACATGTCATCACATGCCAGTGACAAGACTTGATCAAGTAAGAAATTTTCTGCTCTCTTACCATCTTCTCTCCCAGCTGCTTTGACTCCTGGAGCAAGTCAGCAACCATGATCAGGAAGATGAGAAAGAGGGATAGCGATGAAGGGCAGGAAAGAGAGATAGTTCATGCCTCTTTTCCCAGCTTCCTGTCTTCAGAAGCTTCCAGAATTAGGAAGAGAGACCGCTTTTCTTTTTTCTGTAGCTTTTTAAAAAAAATTTTTATTGAGATTATGATAGTTTACAACCTTGTGAAATTTCAGTTGTACATTATTGTTTGTCAGTCGTGTTGTAGGTGCACCACTTCACCCTCTGTACCCACCCCTCTTTCCCCTGGGAACCACTAATCTGTTCTCTTTGTCTATATGTTTAACTTCCACATGTGAGTGGCTTCATACAGAGGTTGTGTTTCTCTATCTGGCTTATTTCACTTAACATAATACCCTCAGGGTCCATCCATGTTGTTGTGAATGGGACGATTTTATTCTTTTTTATGGCCAAGCAGTATTCCATTGTATATATATACCACATCTTCTTTATCCAATCATCAGTCGATGGGCACTTAGTTGCTTCCATGTCTTGGCTATTGTAAATAATGCTGCAATGAACATAGGGGTGCATGGGACTTTTGGAATTGCTGATTTCAAGTTCTTTAGGTAGATACCCAGTAGTGGGATGGCTGGGTCATATGGCATTTCTATTTTTAATTTTTGAGGAATCTCCATACTGGTTTCCATAGTGGCTGCACCAGTTTGTATTCCCACCAGCAGTGTATGAGGGTTCCTTCTTCTCTGCAGCCTTTCCAACATTGTTACTTTTTGTTTTGGTTATTTTTGCCATTCTAATGGGTGTAAGGTGATATCTTAGTGTAGTTTTGATTTGCATTTCCCTGATGATCAGTGATGATGAACATCTTTTCATGTGCCTATTGGCCATCTGTATATCTTCATTGGAGAAATGTCTGTTCATGTCTCCTGCCCATTTTTTGATCGGGTTGTTTGATTTTTTGTTGTTGAGTTGTGTGAGTTCTTTATATATTATGGAGATTAACCCTTTGTCAGATATATGACTTGCAAATATTTTTTCCCAGTTAGTGGGGTTTTTTTTTGTTTCAATCCTGTTTTCCCTTGCCTTGAAGAAGCTCTGTAGTCTGATGAAGACCCATTTGTTTATTCTTTCTATTATTTCCCTTGTCTGAGAAGACATGGTGTCCAAAAAGATCCTTTTAATACTGATGTCAAAGAGTGTACTGCCTATATTTTCTTCTAGAAGCCTTATGGTTTCAGGTCTTACCTTTAGGTGTTTGATCCATTTTGAGTTTATTTTAGTAAATGGTAAAAAGAATGGTCAATTTTCATTCTTTTACATGTGGCTTTCCAGTTTTCCCAGCACCATTTGTTGAAGGGACTTTCTTTTCTCCATTGTAGGCCCTTGGCTCCTTTGTCAAAGATTAGCTGTCCATAGATGTGTGGTTTTATTTCTGGGCTTTCAGTTCTGTTCCATTGATCTGTGTGCCTGTTTTTGTACCAGTACCATGCTGTTTTGATTACTGTAGCTTTGTAGTATGTTTTGAAGTCAGGGATTGTGATGCCTCCAGCTTTGTTCATTTTTCTCAGGATTGCTTTAGGAATTCGGGGTCTTTTGTTGCCCCGTATGAATTTTAGGATTCTTTGTTCTATTTCTGTAAAGAATGTCATTGGGATTCTGATTGAGATTGCATTGAATCTGTAGATTGCTTTAGGTAGTATGGACATTTTAACTATGTTTATTGGAAGAGAGATCGTTTTAGCTTAAAATCATGTTCAAATTTATGATTATTACATAGAACTACAAATATTTAATTATGAAACTTAAGTTTTCCAACTTAAAGTGATCGCAAGTCATTTATTTATTCATTTATGCCTAAGAGTTGTTAGAAGAATCATGGGACTGCCTGAGTAACTGAGTTTTCATCCAGGAGCAGAGGGAAAAGTTTCCATGTTGAATACATTTTAACAGGAGTGTAGGAAACCTAAATAAAGACGTCGTGTGATTACATGCCACAAGGTCTCTTTGTTCAATATAGTGATTATTGTTTTCTGCCAGAGTTAGCTGGGATTCTGTGGCTTGCAGCTAAAAGCATCCTAACTGACATGCTTTCCCCCAGGTTTATATTGTAAAGAGAGAAACCGTATTTCAGTCTATGCTATTGTTTTTTAGCCTCTAACATCTAATTATTATTTGATGAGCATTGAGTCATATGTCAAGAAAACAGAGTTATAAAGTTCTCAAACCATTTTAATATTAATAACTCCAAAAAGGAAGTAGCAGAATACACAGGAGAGTACAAAATTTCTTAATGTCCTTAAGAAAGAAGGATAATAAACTATGTGAAGACACCTCCTCTTAACAGGATTATGTATGTAAAATATGTCCCCATTTATAGTACATATTTTACTCTGGGGTCACTACTAGTTTTGAAGGATTTACATTTGACAGATGGTCCCTAATGCAGTTTTTTTCCCCTTGCCTATTGTGAGGAGGAAACCTTTGCCAAGATTTCACAATATGAAAATTGCTCCTGTTTCCTAAAGGGCAAAAATGAATCACTTTCTTTTTGGATTAAGAACAAGTTCGGATGGCTCAGAAATGCATTCACGTGGTTTACTTGCCAGAGTGCTGACGTTCAATGCTGTATGTATTTTTGGGAGAAGATTTCTTGTTTGTCTCCCTAGAATAGCCGGCTACTAATGTTAAAGTGTTAACGTTGGAGTGAAGGCATTTCACGCCCAATAGATCTTCTCACATGGAATTACAGAAATTTAAACTTTTTTAAAACTGGAGAGTTTCGCTATGGTTGCCCTTCCATTCCCAATTTAATCATTGCTAAGGGGTTCTTAGTTCATCACCTTGTAACCGAAGGAAGTAGTAACTTGTTCTGAAATGAGCGATCAAAAAAGCCTAGTTTGTTCTTGTCTTCCCTAGATTGTAGTTATCTTTTAAGACCCTTACAAAGTATCACTTCCTCCAGAAGACATTCCAGCAATTTTCATTTTTAGGAACACATACAGTTTGGGTATCTGACTTTTATTTTCTCTCCATTTTATTCTCTACTTAATTTGTGTAGCATTGCCTTCTCAACATGTTTGTGTACTTCATAATTTAGGCATAGATATCTATGACAGATTTGTGTGTCTAAATTATGATATACATCCTCATAACCTAGAACCAGATCATACCAGGCATATAAGATCTCAGTGAGCCTGATTATGAGAGTAATCCACTTTGCAGGTTATTAGTCTTAATGAGGAAATAAGTTATTAATTAAATAATTAGACTAATGAAATCGTCCATAAGATATTTATGAACTACCATTTTTTCCCTTAACTTCTGCTAAGGGCTCCCAAATCAAGTCCCTGCCTAAATCTTGCCCCTTCCAATTCAATTCAATCTCCATACTAAAACCAGAGAACTCTTTTTCTTTTTCTTTTTTTTTTTCCTGAGGAAGATTAGCCCTGAGCTAACGTCTGTGCCAATCTTCCTCCACTACATATGTGTATCGCTGCCATAGCATGGCTGACGAGTGGTGTAGGTCCGCACTAGGGATCCAAACCCATGAACCCAGGCTGCTAAAGCGGAGCACACTGAACTTAACCACTAAGCCACAGGGCTGGCCCCCAGGGAACTCTTTGTAAACCAAAAACCCGATTGTGTCACTCTTCTGATTCAAATTCTCCAGTGGCTTCCCATGACCTTCAGGATAAAAGTCAAAGTGTTTGGTTGGCCCTGAAGGGCCTCTGTGATCTGTCTCTGCCCAGCTCTCTCCTAATTTCCTTTCATTCTTTTCAGCGTACACTTCAGCTTCACCTTGGAATCCTCCCTCAGTGACTGCACAGGCATTTACTTGACCTGGCTGGCCCTTCCCTCTCTGTTATAAGCTGAATTACACCCTCCCCCCATTCATATGTCTAAGTCCTAACCCCAGGACCTTCAGAATGTGACCTTATTTGGAAATAGGTTCACTGCAGATATAATTAGTTAAGATGTGATCACAATGGAGTATGACGGGTCCCTAATCTAATATCACTAGTGGTCCTTAGAAAAGGGGAAAATTTGGACACAGAGACATGCACCCAGGGAGAATGTCATGGGAAGATTGGACTGATGCTGTCACCAGCCAAGGAAGCACCAGCAGCTAGGAGAGAACCTTGGAGTAAATCCTCCTCTAGAGCCTTCAGAGGGAGTGAGGCCCTGCCAACGCTTGATTTTGGACTTCCAGCCTCCGGACTGTGAGACAATCAATTTCTCTCGTTTTAAGCCCCTCAGTTTGTGGTGCTTTGTTACGGCAGCACTAGGAAACGAAAACACCTTCTTCCCGCTTGGTGAACTCCTATCCATCATGCAATATTTGGCTCAAATGTCACCTCTTTTGGCAGCTTTTTCTGACATCCCTCGCCCTCTCCCACAGCTGAGTTAGTAGAAGTCCCCTCTGTTTCTCTCCTCATGTCTTTTGCGTTTTGACCAATGATTTCTTTGCTTGTATCTCACCATGATCTGTGTCTTGCTGGTCTCTTTATTACAGTCACCTGTGTAAATGTCTTAATGTGTGTTATTAAACAAATGGATTTTTACTTTTTTGATGACTTTAGCACCATCTCTATGGAGAAGTATTTGTCTCATACAAATATGGTGAACAGCCATTGTTTAGAGGGAAACCTACAGGTGCAAGAAGCTGGAGTAAACGTAAATTAGTCAAGGTTGTCTAGCCGCTCTATGGTAGGGCCAAGAGCAATCTTTCACATACAGAGTTTAAAATTAAGGCATTTTGGAAACTTCCAAATTCTCCCTTTGCAGATGAAGAAGCTGAGATCCATTCTGTTAGACAGTAATGACTCTTCCTCTGTATGGGAGAAGAATCCAGAAAAGAAGGGAGTTCAAGCCTTTGGATGCCTATGAAACTATTAATAATTCTTTCTGAGAAATTTAAATGAAGATTCATAATTTAGCTTATCCTCTAATATAAATGTCTTTTATCCTTTCCCAAGAAACCCAAAGAAGAGTCTCTAAACTTCATTTAGAATGAACGTTGGTATGCTTTTTTCCCTAGCTTTCACTAGTCAGAATTTAGTCAACAAATTTTGTATACAACAGAAGAAAGCTCATTTTAAAGTAGTAGCTAGAATTTATAAATCCTAACTAGTCCAATTCAAGACTGTTGATAATAATATTGATAATAATCTGAGTTCTAGTGTGATTTCTTAATAAAAATTAGTAAAGATTCCATGGCTAGCACCAGGCACCTAAGAATTTTCTGTTGTTGGTCTGTTGGCTTCAGGAAATTCACTGTGGACCCAGGTGAAAAACAAAATGGAAAAGAGTGGAAGGTTCACATTTGTGTCATAAGCAAATCCTTTATAAATCATCAAGAGACTGCATAGATGGCCACAAAGAGATTTTGTCAAGGGTTTTCTACAACTAAAATCAATTCATCCACTTTATCTGTTTTGAACATACTGGGGATGCAACTGGAGATGTCACTAAGAGTTAGGGCTGCTCAGAAACCTTTAAGGTGTCAATTGACCATATTTTTAGGTGCAGAAATGTTACACGGACACACCACAGATTCACCAGTGATTTACTTTTTAAAATCTGAAACAAATGGACCCAGGAATCTACAAGGGAATAAAAATATCATGAGAGCAAAGCTGAGTTGAAGCCGGGTAACTCAAAATCAATATTTTGCTTTTAAACTCTTAAGGGGAGACCCAGGAGGGCTGCACTCATTTTGTCCTCCTTACTTATTATCCTCAGAGGAGGGGGTAAAAAGTGACAAGGCTGCTCCTTACTTCAGCCAGGACATTCTTTACTAACATGCCACTTGTTAGAATTCTTAGCTTCAATTTCCTGTCGAGTGGCTTTTTAATAGCTATGCTATCAGATGCTGGTTAAAAAAATCAAACGCACTTTCCATATTATATAAGTGAGATTGCATTTGGGGAACTAGACAAAGAATAGTCAATAGCAAGCTTGATGGAGAAAAGAGGATCCTTTTGTTAGCTATACCTGTGCAATAAAGGGAGCTGAAACACCACCAATTGCAACTTGGCTGAGCTTTCTGCAGTGTTAGAATTCCTCATTATTAAGTCAAATTATTTTCTGTCCTTGAACATTGACAATCAAAAACTACCATATTCATGACTTTGCTGGTGCCTTCAACAAGTGCAAACAGTAAATTGAGGAGTGAGTAGGAATTTCTTTAAGAAGCAGCCTGGGAATAGGTTTTATTCCAAGTAGATGCCATTATTAAATTTTCTCCTTAAAGAGCCTACTTTTCAAAACCAAACCAAAACCATGTTACATGATTTCTGGTGTTGGAACTATTTAGAAATTAAAGACATACGTCTTAGTTCAGTGTGAAATACTCCTTCAATGCTTAACTCCTTGGCTCAGTGCACTTGCTCCGTAAACATTGCTGGCTTGAGCAACTTCTTTCATAGAAGAGGCCAGAAGAGATGACCTTAATGGCTCAAATTTTCCTTTTGTTGAGAGAGATTGGGAGAAATATAGCGCAAAATGAGTAAACGAGATTAATTCAATTCACTCACATATAAAAATATTTCTTGGTGTAGCATTTAGGGCCCAAACAAGAAAACAGAAACCACAACAGTTATGTTAACAGAGAGAATTTAATATGGGGTATTAGTTTAACAGGTTTATAAGACTGAAAAACTGAAAGTAGTTGAGGTAACCCAGAGATAGTAACTCCAGGAAGCAACTCTGCCCCTTAGGGCTGGGGAAAAAAGAGATGGGGTTAGGGTTATTGGAACGTAGAAACTTGGAAGAGAGGCCCTGTGACCTTGAAACTTAGATTTTTGTGGCACGTGTCGGGGGTGGGGGTGGAGGAGGAGGTGCTGCCTGTCTGGTGCTGGTGGTTCAAGAACTTGGAGGAGGGGCTTCTTTGAGCTGGGACCTCTGAGCAGGGGGCCTACCCAGCTGGTGTGTGTATCTCTGAGGGGCCAGTATGAGGCTGGGCCTGGGAATGTTGCAAGAAAAGCCAGAGTCTGGAACCATTTGTCACATCCAGGGAAAAGGGCTATTGCCGAGATATGCAAACAGGAAAGGTGAACAAGCAGGAAGGAACAGCTCGCCTGACCACCACCAGCACCTTCCAGTCTTCCAACATCCCTCCATATTGGCACAGCCTAGCAAGGAGCCAGCTGGAAAAGGAGACATGAAATTTGCTTAATCTCCAGGCCCAGCATCATAAGGCATAGCATATCGGAGTGGGTTTGGAGCTAAGAGCCAATTGCTTAATAACTTGATTCACAGCATCTAATCCATCAGGGTAGGCTAAGTTTTGCTTCAGTAAATAACTTCCAGATCTTGATGGCCCCAAACAACAAAGGCTTACTTTTCAGTGATCCTGCCTGTCCACTGCAAGTTGGCTATGGCTCTGCTCAGTATCACCTTAACTCCCGGATGCAGGCTGATGCAGCAGCCACTGCGATCACTATGGCAGAGTGAAAGAGAGCCGTGGTGAATTATGCACTGCCTCTTAAAGCTTCTGCACAGTTCTTTGGCCTAAAGAAGTCACATGGATATTTCTAATTCCAAGATTGGGGAGGAGGAGTGCCATCCTACTACTTTGGAGAAGAACCAGAAATATTTGATTGACATTAGGGAAATGGATATTTATTAGGCAAATTTCAACAAAAAATTTTACGTAGTTTACTTATAAGATTGGAAAAGCAGATCAGTCAGTAATATACTTCTTCCTTTTCCATCTAGGGACACTTTAAGGTGAATTTTCAGCTGTGACAGCAATTAAACCTTGTAGTAGAAGTATTATGTTGAAATGAAAGGAACCTAATACTAGAAAGTTATTGAAGCACAAAGGGTTAAACCAAGATTTATTTGAAAAAACAAAGGGTTATTAAAGTATGTTGCTCTCACCAAGTGCAAAAACCTTTCTTTCTTGCTGTTATCTTTCAATTTTTAAATAAATTTAAATCTATTAGCACATTTTTGGGAATGTGAATTCAGATGTACTTATTGGTTTGAGTGTGAGATGAAAGTAATTTGGAGACAGCAGATCTAGAGAGAAACAAATAAGTAAACAAGCAAAAATCCTGCTGCGAGAACCCCATGAGGGCAGGAAACAGATTTCTTTAATTCACTCCTTTAGTGCCTGGCACGCAGCATATAGTTGATGCTCAATACTATTTGCTCTGAAGGAGACGATGTTGTAAGTGCTAGGAGCATGAAATTTGCAAGGTGTTGTGGAAGTCCATAGGAGGGGCATCCAAAGCTGAGCTGTGTGGTTAGGGGAGAATTCCAGAGGGAGTGGGAAGAGGAGGAGGAACCAGGTGGCCACAGGGCAGCTGAAGGTAAAGCCACCTGGAATTCTCCCAAGTGCGCTGGAAGGACACGAGGCTGTTGGGATGGGACAGGAAAGGGGGAAAAGAAAGATGAGGTGGGCTATGTCAGTGCTCCACTGGGGATTTCAACTGCTTTTTGAGTTAACCAGCAATTTATATTTTACTAGGGAATAATTTATTTCACTGTGAAGCCAAGTAATATTTACTACATCATACTGCTAAGATGTACATATAAATAAAAATATTTCCAGATAGGAAGTGTTGAGTGAAATATGATAGGAATAGAAAAATCAAGTGGGAACTTGGAAAAGGGCAAACTTCTTACCAGCTTTGGGATCAAATTATATGTGTAAGGCATAACCAATGTATATCTATTGATTCTGTAGGAATTTAAAACAACTAATGTACTTGTCTATTTATTTAAAATTATGTCAATGAATTCCTTTTTGTAAAAATGTAAACAATACAGACAAAACTAAAATTCTTTACCCTACATCGAAATCCCCTATCTTGATGTAAACATTATTGTGTTTTGATTTATCTTTCTAAATTTTTTCTATACATTTCTATAAATATATATGGACCTATAAAAAATATAGAATTATAATGTGTTTTTTTTAAACTAAGTTGCATCACACTTTCTGTATTTTTCTCCAACTTGCTTTTTTCAGTTTAATATTAATTCTTGGAAAGTGTTTCATGTTAGTGATCTAGATCTAATTTAATCTTTTTTTTTTTTTTTGAGGAAGATTAGCCCTGAGCTAACTCTGCCAATCTTTCTCTTTTTGCTGAGGAGGACTGGCCCTGAGCTAACCTCCGTGCCCATCTTCCTCTATTTTATGCGTGGGACGCCTACCACAGCATGGCTTTTGCCAAGTGGTGCCATGTGCACACCCGGGATCTGAACTGGCAAACTCCGGGCCGCTGAGAAATGGAACGTGTGAACTTAACTGCTGCACCACCAGGCCAGCCCCTAATTCAATCTTTTAAATTGTGAAATAATTTTCCAAATATGGATGAGCCATCATTTGTTCCATTCTCTTACTGATAGAATTCTAAGTTATTTTCAGTGGGTTTTTTTCCTTCTTTTTTTTTAGTGAGGAAGATTGGCACTGGGCTAATAACATCTGTTGCCAATCTTCCTCCTTTTTTCACCTGAAGAAGATTGTCCCTGAGCTAACATCTGTGCCAACCTTTCTCTATTTTGTAGGTGGGATGTTGCCACAGCATGACTTGATGAGTGGTGCACAGGTCCCTGCCCAGGATTCGAACCTGCAGACCCCAGGCCGCCAAAGCACAGGGTGCGAGCTTAACCACTACACCACCGCCAGCCCCTGTTTTCAGTTTTTAACTATTACAAATAGCGTCAAAATGAACAAACTTCCACCTTCATAGAATTTATTCTAGTTGGGAAAGAGACAATAAACAAGACGAAATGTAAAATATATAGGATATTAGAAAAAAATAAATTCTCGGAAAAAATTGAGGAGGATATAAATGTCAGATTTGGGGGCCAGTAGTTATAGTTTAGGCAAGGAAAGGCTTTGTTGAGATGATGATTTCTGATAAGACCTGAAGGAAGTGAGGAAGTGACACACTGACATGTAAAGTGATATACTATGTTTTTGCTACTTAATTGGGAGTCCTCAGAATCTTTGAAATCCCCTCAGCTTCACTAAGATTATTTTTAAGATATAAGTAAGGGACAATTTAAATATTTTTAATACTACTCTATTTTAATGTGTGACTTTAATCTTTTCCAAATTGTTTTTTTTTAAATAACTCTTTAAGTTTTCCATTTTTCAGCTTTGGTTAACCACCATTTATTAGCTCCCCTTCTTTAGTTGCTAAATACACTTCCCCAATTTGCTAAGTACAAGGAGCTTTGGGATTCCCAACTGAGACTGTATCAAGTACTTTTATGTCATAGCTTTTTCTACCTATGTGGAGCTGAGCAGACTCACTAAAGTATTTTTACTTGTAGCATAAATGTTCTATCTATTCCTCCAGGAAAGTGCATCTCGATGTAGGGGCTCACAGACTCCATTGAGAATCTGATGAAAGCTATGGATCATCTCCCTGAAAAATAATATATATATATTTTGCCACTTCTGCCGCAAGATTTTGCACCTGACAACAGTGGGTTCAGAGATATCCAGAAATCCAAGCACAGATCAGGGTCCAGAGACCTTGTGTTAAGAAACAAAACAGAACAAAAAGGAAATCTTTCTGAAATCTATCCCCAGTATAAAAAGACCCTTTAGAGAACTTTGTAGCTAAATCATAGATCATAAAGCCTCTGAAGGACTGCCTTATTTTATGTGTTTCAGCTTAAAGCTGGAGCCCCAAGTGAGGAGTAAGATTAAAAAATAATCATAATAAAAACTTTCTGTAGCTTATTACCATGTTTGCTTATAAGGACATTTAACTCGTGTTTTGTTGTTAGGAAACTTCTTTGTCTAGACTCACATTGAGGAAACATTTTTCTAATTATCTAGAACAATGGATTTGTTTTAATTACAGTGTCTCCTGTAAATTTTATAATCTTGGTTGCTGCTAGAAAGCTTAGATCCTATGTGGGGGCCTCCTGTCGTATGTGGAAGGGGTTACAATAGAAGGTCTTATTTACCAAGCACTATCTGATAAACATTGTGATAAATACTTTATGAGAATTTTCTTGTTTATTCCTCATAAGAGGACTATGAAGTACGTGCTCTTTTCAGTCTCCATTTTATAGAGGAGAAAACTGAGACTAAGGTTAAGCAGACTTGCTCAAGGTCACAGAAGAATAACACAGCAGGAACACAGACCTAGTTTTGTCCGACAGCAAAATGCTCTTAACCACTCTGTAACAGTCTCCGAATAGCCAGCATTTCCGATACTAACCTCTCCCCTTTCTCTGTCTCGCCGTCCTACCTTTATTCTCAGTTTAATTCCTCTTCTTTGTCTTAAATTTATTTTATCTCAATATATTTTATACTTCTTTATAAGTTATCTTAAGTTCTTTTTGGAAAAAGGGAGAGTATAAGCAAATAATTACAGATATTTCTGGATATTTGTGTGCTGAGTAGACAGATAAAAATTTATAGCCTCTCCTCTCTTTTCCTTCTCTCCTAATTTATTTCCTCTGCCTCACAGTGCTATTAATACTTAGATGCATTCAAAATCTTATCTAATTAAGACACTGAATATTTTATTTTGTTTGAAAAAATTCCGGGTCCCAGTTTTTCTTGCCTTTCCCAGACACGTAATTTTTGCCACTCTTTCTTCCTCTTTGAGATATTATGCCTATAATCTCCTTGTTTAAGTTATCTTTAAAGCCCTCACTGCCCTCAGCCATCCTGTATGAACTAGCAGAGGTTTTTCTGAGACGTTGAACCTTCTTTAATGAAGGGTAATAAGTTGGAGTCTAAAATGTGCACTGCTCAGAATTTCTTGGAAGTTCACTGATCTATTGGGTATATTTGCGTCAAATTGCTTAATTTCTCAGAGCCTCAGCTTTGATATCTAGGGAGTGACGGTAATGACATTCACTCTATTTTTCTCACAGAGAAGTAGTAGCTAAGGATCCATGGGACTGTCTGAATGGGCAGGAAGACATGATGGGCACCCAGGGCAGTGGGGCTCAGTGCTGTCCCTGGATGAGCAGAGACCTAGGCTGTCTTCTTAAGCCTCTTGTTCCTTCTGTTACTGCACAAACCTGGATAGAGGCCATGGGCAGGGACAAGGGACGGCGGTGGAGGTAGGGCAAGGCAAAAAGGTGACGTACATGTGTTTTCAAAGAGAAAGGACTTCTAGGGACTGTTGTACCCCCTTGGCCATAGTCAGAAAGGATCTGAATGTGTTTACCCTCAGAATGGTAACGATGCCTTCTGGATGCTTTTTCTCCATGTTTCCCAAGTCTGCAGAACAGACTTTCTGCCCTTCTCCTCATTACCCTCCTCTCTCCCTTGCACCACGGCACACACTACTCCACCCTGGGTGATGCTCATCATTCTTCATTGCGGAGCCTTCAACTTCCATGCAAAACCCACTCAGAAATCTGCTGCTGCTTTCACTTGCTCTGTGTTCTATGTGTTATAAACCTACTCAAAGGATCTCATTGAACTTTCACATTTGTTACTGTCACTTAGAACATTTTCCTTTTCTTTTTTGCATCGTTTGTCACCTCTCCGGGTATTTCTCTCCCACTCAGGAGAGCTTGATCAGCTCCCACTTCCTGTTCCTGGAGAAATCTTTCTCTTGCTCTTGTCTTGAACAGAAAAGCACAACTTGTTAGCAAAACTTCTCTTTGTCATACCAAGGTAAAATGCAGCTGGTGGAAAAGTCAATTCTGTAATGAAGGCAAGGGAACATCTCTCTTAATTCTTGTCTGCTCTGTGAAGCTCTGGAAGTAACTACACAGCCCCCTTTTCACGGTAGCCTTGCCTCCTTCTGCTCCAGTCAGCCTAGGATTTTTATTTCGGGTCTCACATTAAACAGTGGCACGGCCCTCGCCTGATGGCGACTGCTTCAGCCAGTAACATGATATGAGTTTGATCTACTTTGCTTTGGTTTCTTTTTAATGACTTCAGGCCTGTTGCCTTTGGGAACCATGATTTATGGAGCTATGTGGATTAGCATCTTCTCCCTATGGCAGTCACACTCCCCACCCCACCCCCTTTTAAGTTAGTTTGCCAGTTTCTCTTCTCCACATGGTGAGGGAACTGTTCCAGCATCTCTTCCACATGGCATGTGTGCGCCTGGACTCCGATCCCTCCTCCAACTCTTAGAATTACAATAATTACTGTATTTTCTTTCTCATTAAATCCTGTATTCAAGAAGATTCCAGGATTTACCAAACAAATAATGTATAAACTGAAAGAGATGCTAGCCAGGAAGACGGGTCAGGATTCTCTTTGGAGATGGGTGGTAGCTAGGTCATCAGACTCACCGAATTTGGCAGAACTTCTATGGTAAAAAAAAAAAATGAGTAAAAAAAAATATGTTTTCTCTTTCCAATACCACAAAGAGCCAGTGGATCTCAAGGCCTCCCAGATTCTCACTTCTTGCTTTCTTCCGATTTGGGTCAAGAAAGTGAGTACTTTGTGAAATTAGGTGTACTTAGGTTTCTTGCAGTTAGGGTTTATGAGTTCTGCAGCCATGGCTGAACGAGTCCAGATCTACAGGGAGAAAAGAGCAGCTAGAGACAGGGCATCTGTTAGTTGGAATCCAGACTGGTTGCAACCTTTGGGGAGGGGACGGAGTCACGGGCACTAGTGGGTTAATATGGAGTCGTGACCTTCAGGACCTTCGCGGCAAGCTGGGCACTGAGCATGCTTGTTGCCTGCTTGAGCACACAAGAGCTGAACTCCAGGCCAGTTTATTTTTGACTTATTGAACAACCACGGTGTCAGAAGATGGCTCTTTGCGGGGGGGGGGGGGTCTCTGTTTCAGTGTTTGACATCGGTTGGTGGGAGAAAACACTTTACTTTTCTCTTGGTGATGTCAATTCTGATTCCACATCTTCAAAGCTTCTCATTGTGCCTCCTTTCTTCTTCTGATCACCATTCTCTTTTCTCTTCCCTTTCTATGCTTATTTTTTAAAGTATGAGGTGGAAACAAAGGGAAATCATGGTCAAGACAGGTCAAGACGGCTTGGATTCACAAATATAACTTGTTTCTCTTCCTGCATGTTTGGACAGAGATCTCTGGAGTCCTGAGTCCTTGCAGTATAGTCTGAAAGGATCTGGATGGATGTGTCCCCTTGGCCCACAGACTCCTTGTCCCATGGGGAGATGCATGGCAAAGCAGAGCCAGACAGGGTCCTCTAAAGCAATGCATCTCAAGCTATATATTGGGAAGGTCTGTTTCTTTAAAATTCATGATGGATATTATAAATAATATGTAATAATTGTGGACCAGCAATTTTGTACAATTTAAAGTCATGTGCTTGGATGTTGTGGCAATGTGTCAGGTTTCATAGAAGTTTTTGAATCCTCAGGCTTCCTTTCTGTATTTCCCTTCTTGCATACAGGTAACTAATGGTTTCTAGACTGACGCTGGGCTGTGGGTCACATTTTGAGGAGTCCTGCTCTAAAGCCCTCCTCCCTGGTTTTAAGCATCGGGATTGACACCTGCTACTTTAATAATAAATTCCTCTTTTCACTCAAACTCATATGGTTTCTGTTATTTGAAACCAAAAGAGTGTATGACTTATGTGCAAAGTAGACAGCTCTTTGCTCTATTTTAAAGGGCCCACCCTTTTACACAGGATGCATTCAAATAATAGATTTGCATGCTATAATGCATATTTTTGTTTCCAGAGAGTTAAAATATATTATAATATCCTTAATTACACCTCACATTTTAGATATAGTCTTTAACAAGATATTTCCATACACTATGTATATTCTTTAATTGCATTATTATTATTATTTTTAATTGCATACTTTGTAAATAAATTGAACTCTAGAGAATCTCACTGAAGGTAAAGATTTTATGTTTTTGAGATACTAAGTGGTTTTTGCTCTTGTATCAACTATATTAATTTGTGATACTTATGCTACATAAAAGCAGTGCCAGCACTTTCATTTTTCTGAATGGAATCATTCATCTCCAAAAGTTCATTCATCAAACAATGTACGAGAGTCCATATTCAGTCATGAATAATGACAAATATATATAAAAATAAATAGATAAATCTGTCCATCCCCTATCGATCTATCTATTGATCGATCTATCAATCTATCTATTGAATTAGTGGTGTGAATGTACAATAGTCAAAAGAGTGAGGAGTTCCAAAGCTGCGTATGTGAACTTTCACAATAGTGTCTAGTAAGAAAAGAAGTAAAAAATTGAAAATATTTCAAGTAAAATAAGGTAACAAGAATTGTGCCACGGTGTAACTAAATATATAATGATTATGTACATGTGAATAAATCAAAGCTTTTTATTCAATTACTTAAGTCTATTATTTGCATAAGATATTTATCCTAGAAGCACATTCCACTTTTGTTCTTCTCGTTTCCTCTTCCAATCTTATCTTCCTTCTTTCTCTAACTCTCGTCTCCCCCCTCCCTGCCTCAGTTTCTTTATTCCTTCTGTAATTACTAACCAGTTGTCTACTTTTGCCTTTGCACAGTACTAAATGTGAATATGGAAAAATACAGCAAATTTTCCTTGCCATTTGCAAAGTCATTGGGGAGACCAGATACATATAGCTCTGCAGAGTTAAGCAGTTCCACATGAGAGAAATAAGTAGATTAGGTATTATAATAGAGATAGCAGAAAGTAGTGTCTGTGATGATATATGCAGTAAGGGGCCCCAGAGAGGTGCTCCCATTAGGGGCTGTGAGTTTACAGGAGGCAGAGAAAATATTACCTGAGAACTTGAGTAACCAGGGAAAGGGTCTCTGAGAAAGCACATTTTGAGCTGAGCCTACAAGGGAGGCTAAGGCTTAGATTAGCAGAGAAGGCTGGGCAGGAAATTCGAGAGGATGATACTGGCCAAAGCAACCTGGTGTTCTAGGGGTAGAGTGTAGACTAGAGAGAGGAGGTGATTGATATGGCTGAGGATCAAGATTTGGTTCACACTATGGGCTTTTTAATTACCACCCTAATGATCTTGTCCCAACAGGATTCTTAGACTATGGCTCCTTGTTTGGAGTTCTCCAAGGCCAAACCTCAGTGCCCTGCTATAAGTCCCTTGATATTCATCTCTACACATATAAGTCTGTTTACTGCAAACACCTACAACTTTCTTCCTATGGGCGCTTCTTTTTTTTTTTTTTTTTTTTCCTGGCCATGTAAGTATGCTTGGCTTGCGCAGAGGACAGGCTGGAAGTTTCAGAGAGTTAAGTCTATCAATCAATGAACCAATGTCAGACGGTGGATACCTATTCCAGCTTCTTCACTCCTCAGTTGGGATACAACTGTGGCTTGTTTTTATCTCCCAGACTTCCCCATCAGGGATGAAATCTAGTGCCCCACAGTGGACGCTGTATTGGTAATGCACAATTTATTGGCTGCCTTCCTTTTCCTGTTGCACCTTCCTACTCTCTTACTGAGGTTTCCCAGTGTCATTTCCCAGATGAACTGCTTGCACTTGAATCCATGTCTGAGTCAAATTCTGGGGAATCCTAACCAAGATTCCACATAAGCTCATTTTCTGCATATCAGTTCCATTCATTGAAAACTGCTCCTTCCTGTATGCAAGATACCTCACTCTTGAAAGGCATTTCAGTGGGTAAGAAGATGGTATGACTTTTGGATAAAATGGAAACATTAACATATTCATGTTTAATGGTAAGTGTCCTAATAAATAAAGCCCCAATAGTAGTTATTTCTCATTCATATAGCACTCCAAGGAAATTTTCTTCCAGGCAGTCAATCAGGGACCCAGTGTGGTGGTCTCTGCCATTGTCAAAACCATGCGACTTCTAGGGTTTTTCTGGGGATCATCTCCACCCCAGTTAGTGGGAAGCAGAAAAGAGCATGTGGTGGGAAAGTGCTCATGAGAGAGGTCTTTTTGTTTGTCTCTGCTCAGTCCTGGAAGTAGTACATCACTTCCATGCACGTTCTATTCTACTCAAAGTCAGTCACATGGTCAAATCCAAGTGTAAGGGAGGCTGGAAAATGTAGACTAGCTGAGCCCTGGAAGAAGAGGAAGTGGATTTTGGTGTACAACAGTCTTTGTCAAAAAGGACATATTGGGGCCTGCCCTGTGATGCAGTGGTTAAGTTTGGTGCACTCTGCTTCAGTGGCCCCGGTTCAAGTGTTCAGATCCTGGGCATGGACCTACATTGCTCATCTGCCATGCTCTGGTGGTGACCCGCATAAAAAGTGGAAGAAGACTGGCACAGATGTTAGCTCAGGGCTAATCTTCCTCAGCAAAACCAAACAAACGAACATGACACATTAATTAAACCAATGGGTAAAAAAGGAATGTAAAAATAAAAATAAGTGTTCCATGAGGGCAGAGAGTGTTGTCTGTCTTGCCCATCTTTGTATGCTCAGTGGCTTGCACAGTGCTTGACACATGCAAGGCAATAAATATTTGTGGAGTGAATACCATGTCTTACCAGTTCCTCCCTGGGGGTTTACTATGGGTCCTTACTCTTATCTCTTATTTCCGTAGTTTTCTCTGACATTTACCTGTCGTCTGAATTCACATGGCAATGAATTTGGTTGGAGCTGCTGCTATTTCTTCACTGGGGGAGTGTACAGCCCGTACTGGCCAAAGCAAGAGAGCATTTTTTAAAATTTCAGGATTTGGAGTTTCAAGTAGGCTTCTCATTTAGACAGGGAGACCATTTAAAAAGGTGGGAAAAAAGAATGAAAATGTTTACCTCCTAACAAATGCTATGTATGTCTTAACTTTCGTGGCTGTGGAATATCAAAAAAGCTCCACCACATGGTAGCTGAGATAGTGTCATAAGATCACAGCAAATTTTTCATGCCTTAAATATAATGCACTTTCAAAGCTTTCCCAGTATGAAATAAGCGGACTGTTTCTGGGGATTTTTGAGAAATCCTCTAACTCTGTTTAATATTTTAAAATTTTTTATTGAAGTAAAAAATATATGTCAAAAGTCTACAGCTTAATGGATTTTCACAAGCTGAATACACCTGTGTAGCCAGTGCCCAGCTCAAAAAGCAGAAATTACCATCACCCCAAATCTACCCTCAAGCCTCTACCTCTTCCTAAGGGGTAAGTGTGGTTCTGACTTCTATCAGCATAGCCTAGAATTGCCTGCTTTTGTCCTCAGATGAGTTAATAACACAGTATGTACTCTTTTTTGTCTAGCTGCATTCATTCAACAGGATCTTTGTGAAATTCACTTTGTATTATTGCACATAGTCAGTCCTCATTGCTGTATCATTTAATTATACCATGATTCAAATATACCACGATTTATTATCCATTCTGTTGTTGGTGAGCTTTTGGGAAGTCTCCATTTCTGGTTATTGCAACTAGCTAGCACTGCTGAATTTTTTAGAAAGCAATGCCTTGTTAAAAAGTCACTCTACGTTCAACCCATGATCTGGTTACCAGATTCTGTTAACAGAGTTCTGTTATTGTAAGTTATTCTTTCTTCAGTAATTAGATTTCTTTTCTATTAGTAAAATAAACAGTGGGTGTAGTAAGGAATTAAGTGAGGGAATTAAAGAAACTGTTATTTCTTGCTGCACAATAAAGAACTCCGAAACTTAGTGGCTTAAAAAATACCCATTTTATTATTTCTCAGAATTGTGTAGGTTGATTGGAAACAGTTGAGCAGTTCTTCTGCTCCAAGTGGTACAACTGGAATCCTCATGTAGCTGCAAATCAGCCTGGGAATATCCAAGATACTTTCACCCACAGGTCTGGAATCTTGTCTGGTTCCAGAATGGCTAGAATGGCTGAGGGCTGCCTACTTCTCTTTCTCTCTCTGTATATGGTCTTGTATCAGCCCAAGCTTCTCTACGTGGGGGGTGAATCCCAAGAGAGGGAAAATGGAAGCTACATGGCCTCTTGAGGCTGAGGCTCTAGAACTCACAGAACATCACTTGTATTCTGTTGGTCAAAGCAAGTCGCAAGACCAAACTGAGATTCAAGAGGAGGACAATTAGACTCCCTGACTTAATGGCAGAAGCAGTGTGCTTTTACAGGGATAAAAAGAATTGCTGGTAGCCATCTTTGCCAACAATCTATCACAATAACTAATCCAAAACTTGGGGGAGGGAGTAAGACTGCTCAAAGCCTTTAAGGTTATGTGGAGAAATGACTAGTTATCAGTATAGAAAAGGGGCAAAGCTGATGGCATAGAGGAGGAAGGGTTGCTGCAAAGAGTTGGACGTGGCAATGGGGAGTCAGGATAAATACATTATGTCCTGCCCTTTGTTGCTGTGGATGTATTCATTCATTTAGGAAACATTTAATGTAGGAGACATGTGACAGTGTAATAGACTGTTAATCAATTTCTGGAAGCAGCATTATCTTTCAAGGCTTCCTGTTCAGAAAGCAGTCAACATTCAAAAATCAGCTTGCTCAAAGCACAGAGAGAGGGACTGAGAGAGGGACTCAGATAAAATTAGGACACACAAGAGTCAGGGAGTAAGGATTGTTACAGAAGCTAGAGAGGGAAGGGTCCTGAGGTCATTCCTGAGCTTCTCTGTGGGCTGCACATGACTGGCAGGTACCCACAAACTCTTATATGGGTCTAATTTAAGAAGCTAACAAAGTAGTGTAAGAAGTGTCAGTATTGTTGAGGAAGTAATCTGTGAAGATGCTTAGTCAATGTGTTGGTTGTAGGTGATGGTTCTGGATGCTTGTGAGGGATTTGGTTGTGTTTGATTAGCCATTGGAGAAAGACTTGACCTTAGGAGAACCTGGGTCACCATGCGTTTTTGCAAGTGGTTGAAGGTGAGACATACTTTGAAATTAATAGGTCCTAAGTTTCAGGCAACTTCAGGTGACATCCCTGGTGGTTTTAGTGGCCCAAAAATGATGTCAAGGTTCAGGGCTACAAAGAGAGCTCTGGTCAATTTTGGTGTAATGGCATTATCAATACACCACTCATATCACCTTGCCTGTACCACTTCAGTGCCCTCCAGCCTGTCAACTGCCAGCATCTGATTTTCTTTGCCTAAGGGCCCTCTCTTGTCATTGGAGCCAGTTTTGCCACCAGAAGAGAGAGGATATTAATATTTCTCCCTCAGTATGCCTTAACCAATGGTGTACAGGATTTGATGTGTAAATAGTCCAATTCCCGTGCCTCTCAAGGGGATAACTTTGAGGTATGTGTTCTGTTCTGGCTCCAAGTGGGATTAAGCTTCAGTAGCCCACAATTCCTAGTTGGCTTGGTAACTTACTCTTTAATGACTGCCTTCACTCTTGACTCTGTTTTAAAATATAGTGTATTAATAGAAGGCCAACAGATCAGGGGACAATTGCCACTGAAAAGATACTTTGTTCCTCATAGTTCCCAAGAGGAGGGGGCACACCATGCCACAGGAAGCAGAGCAGAGGGAAACCAGTGGGTTTGCTCAGGAGGCAGAAGGAGAGCTAAACTGTGGGAGAGAGCCCTTATTATGGTTTCCTTGAGAAGGAACAAGTGAGGCAG
Source organism: Equus przewalskii (assembly GCF_037783145.1). Lineage (NCBI taxonomy): Eukaryota > Metazoa > Chordata > Mammalia > Perissodactyla > Equidae > Equus > Equus przewalskii. Next base: position 57,416,663 of record NC_091845.1, on the reverse strand, counting down.
GATAAACAAGTTTAGGACTAGCTATTTTGAATAATTTCAGCAGGTTCTAAGGCACAGGGGCTCTCCCTAGTTGTATGGTACCCGGACCTGTGATTAAGGCAGGTGAATAATGGCCTGGAGTGTGAGAGGCCAATAAAGGAGGTGGTTAGTGTGTGGCTTCTGGATTGGCTGGTTTGTATTTGAAATTTGCTCAGGTGCAAGTTGTTGACTATCTCTAGGAATTGGCTAGCCCTGGGGGAGCAGTCCCTCCAGGATCAGCAAGGCCCTCTATGTTGAAGCAACAGAACACAGAAAATACAAGATGTGGTCAACATAGACTCTTGCTTTCTTTTTCCCATAGCCATGTTCCTATCTCCTCCTGGATAAACCACCTGAATTTGAATCTTTCTCTCAGGCTCTGCTTCTGGGGGAATATAAGTGAATTCAGGTAGTTATGATGACTTTTGTAATAATCTGGATTTTGGGTAGCTAAACTAAGGTGGTGGCAGTGAGAATAGAAAGAAAGGGGGTCTCTAGAATGTACACAATATTTTCATTCTTGGAATCATATTAGTTGAATCAGAAAGTATATATATACATATATTTTTTCCCCAAAATGAATTTAATCCCAAGTGAAATTTACTCCCAATCATTTTTATCAGCTGCTTGATTGGTATGCTGGAGCCATCTTGTACCACCACGAGGACTGATTACTAAATATCCAGAAAATTTGAAAGCTGGTTGTTGAAATGTTGGTAGCTTGAAATTGGCCATGATGAGAATATTTACACCACAGAAATTGGCAAATGCTGCAAATCAGGGCTTCACTCCCAAGAGAGCTGCTTTATCAGCACACCACTGTTATTATGGGAAGTTTATGAGTAAAAGAAGATAGTGTCATGGAGTTTTAGGGTTGGTAGAGTAATCAGGAATCATCCAATCTAACTCTTAAATTCAAACATAACAAATGAAGCCCAGAGAGATTCCCTTAGGAGAAAGTTTTCTAGAATGACAGTTGATGGCAGTGTACAGACTAATACATGTCTCTTGGTAAAAAGCTTCCTCCCAAATTTCATAGCTGGGCTGGGATTTCAAAATCAGTATGAATATTACTAGTATGGTATTTTTTCCATTTTCAGATTTTATTTACAAAGTGGTGTGTGTGTTAAGGAAGGGAGAAGGAAGGAGAGAGAGAAACAGGAGGAGAGCCTTCCACAGTATTCCCTACTGACAGTTCAGTTTAATAAAACCATTTTGTTAAAGGCTGAAAAAAATAAAAATTCCCTGAGCATTTGTTGACACTGTAAATATGGAAAGTCTGTTATTGAACAGCAGTTAAGTAGACGCCAAGGGGGAATATTGTGACAAAAATCTCAACCAAATATTGATATGAACATATTTCTGTTTGCGTGAAAATATGTTATCTCCGTATGGGAAAGGAAACTGTAAGGAGAGAAATACAAACAACACATTGAAGAAATGTTGAGCAGAGAAGCTGTTTATCTGCCAGAGCAACGGTTCCTCTTCATTCTGTGAATTTTCCTGGAGAGGTTGTCATGAAATTTACTCACACAAGTGGGAAGCCAAAATTCTTCCATTCAAGGAAAAGTGACAGATTTTAAAGGCTCCTATTTGGTAAGGTTGGAAACACACACAATATGTTTCTGCTCCGAGCAGGTATTTTGGTTGAATCATCAGGGCTTTGTAAACCCCAGAGAAAAGGCTAAGTGATTTCACTTTGAAAATTGTGTGTATTTACCTATTAACCTGTACAAATTTATATTTGGTATGGTTAACCTTATTCCCAAGAGTCCAACATGTTTTGACCTCAGTCGTTCCAACAGGAAATTCCGTTCACAGTTTTAGATCTTCCAAGTCAGATTCCAGATTAAGAAAAATCAGAATATTATCCTCCTAGCAACACTTTTTTCTTTCCAGATACAAAATATATTATTAAGACTAATTAAAAGGAAGAGATCAAGCCAGAAAAAACGAAAAATAAAACTACCCCCAAAACACGTTATATTAGTCTCACCTTGAGAAATGCATCAGACAAATCCTAATTGAGGAATATTTTACAAATACCTGACCAGTACTCCTCAAAGGTCATCAAAAACAAGGAAAATCTGAGAAACTGTCACAACCAAGAGGAACATAAGGAGACGAGACCACTAATGTATATGTGGTAATGTGGATTGGATCCTGGAACAGAAAAAAGGAGGTAAAACTGAGGAAATTTCAGTAAAATATGGACTTTGGTTAATAATAATATATATCAATGTTGATTCATTAGTTGTAATAAATGTACCTACTAATGTAGGATGTTAGTAAGAGAGAAAACTGAGTGTGAGTCATATGGGAACTCCCTGTAATATCTTTGTAATAATTCTGTAAATCTAAAACTGTTCTAAAAATTTAAAATTTCTTTGAAAAAATCAGAAACTTATTTTGGGGAAAAATAAAAGTTCTGTTAGGTTTAGCTTTTACCTTTTGCTCGCTGTTTGTGTACAGTCTTATCATGCTGCTGTCAGGAGAAGCGTCATGTGCTTGATGCAGGAGAAGGGAGATGTAAGAGGAGTTAAGGATTCCAAGGGAAAATCCCCAAGGACAATTGAAGACTTAGCCTGTAACAATATATAGACAGTGTCAGATGAGATCTGGCTCTAAAATTGCCCAGCACCCCTACCAGTGGGCACCTCATGTCCAGGAACTCCTTTATTCTGATTCTACATGGGAACAGTGATGCCTGTGGGAGGGAAGTGGCAAAGAAGAAATCAAGCCTGCAAAGTTCAAATTTCTTTTAATGGAGTCCTGCTGGGAAAAAGAGGCCAATTCATAATTAAGATTGCTTTCTATGCCTTTGTTTATTTCCTGTGTATGTTTCTTTTTGTGATAGTCTCCAAGGATGGCCACCATTAATTTCTTCTCTATATGTACATGCTGCTTTTCACATCAAGAGGTGAATCCTTGAGTGTGGATTGGGCTGAGTGACCTGCTCTACCTATAGAATGAGAAGGAACTGACATTCTGGAACTTCTGAGGCCAGGTTATAAGAAGCTTATGGCTTCTTCCTGGGCCTCTTGGGATGCTTGCTCATGGGACACTTACTCTCAGGACTCTCCTGGGAACCTAGCCACCAAACTGTGAGGAGAGCAGTCACGTAGAGAGGCCGAATACAGGTACTCTGTTTGACAGTCCCAGCTGAACTTCCAGCATCCACACAGCCAGCATTAACTGCTGGCCATGTGAGTGAGCCATTTCAGATGTGCAGCCCGGTTAAACCATCACATGATTCCAGTGCCAGCCACCATCTGACTGTAACTACATGAGAGACCCCAAGTAGTAATAGCTCAAATGCACTCAGTCAACCCATGGAATTGTGAAAGAAAATAATAAATCGTTGCTTTAAGCCACTGGGTCTTGGGGTAGCTTATTAAACAACAATAGATAACTTGAATTCTCCCTAAAAAAGCAACCTATGTAGATATGTCCCCAGGTTTGACCAATAGGTGACTTAGGTCTCTGAGAGCCGATGTGCATTGTCCCTGTAATATCAGGCACAGTTGGAAATCAATAACACTTTCATAAATATACTGAATGTACCTGGCACTATGTATTTAATAATAAAGACAAATCTGAGGTTCAAAGAAAAGATTTTTGTCTTAAAGGAATTTTATTTTTTTTTCCTAGTTTTAATATTTCTTTCATCTCCTTAGGATTATAGAACCATATAAGAGCTGGGGAAATTTGCTTTTTTTTTCCTCAGATTTTTAAATGTTCTTTTTTGGACCATTCTCAGGTTATAACATTTTTTGTGTGTTCAACAGAAGGAAAGGAAGATAGGAAAAAGAAGGAAGGAAAGAATGTCGGAGTTGATCATCTTTTATATCTTACCCTTCTATATCTCTGCATTTATTTCCCCTCCAAAATAGTAAAATCAATTATCAATTATTTATCACATATCCCAGACACTGTTCTAAATGTTTTATACATGTTCACTAATTTAATAGCCACAACAGTTTGGTACTGTTATCATGTTTATTTTACAGCTGAAGAAACTGAGGCACAGAGAGTTTAAGAAATTTGCCTAGGGTTGGCCAGTAAGCATTAAATGGGGTTTCCAACCTGGGCCATCTGATTTTAAAAACCATGCTTTTAATTGCCTCTCTACATCTGCACATTTTAGTAAGGTGTATTTACTTTTTACTTATTTGTTTATATTTACTATTTATTTAATCCACCTGTATAGTTAGCTATTTATTAGTCTTTGGCTTATCGTTAACTACTCAAGGTAGCTACATTTGCCAATTCTTTAGTAACAAGACTTGCATTCCTTGTGTGTCTGAGTAGGAAAAATAATAGACACATATTCTCTTTGTAGTTTTCAGCTTTTACAGAGAAAAACATTAGAAAGAGTAAAAGCAAGACCAAAAAACCAAATAACAACAACAACAACAACAACAACAGAGAACCATGCGATAGGCTCAGACGGACCTGGGTCTGAATCCTGGCTCTGGTTCTTGGGCAAGTTACAAATCTCTGGTTAGTTTCCTCATCGGTGAGAGGGAGGCACTAAAGCGCTTCACAAGGGCATGGGAAGTAAATGCATTTCGGTACATTAAACATCTGATGCATAGTAGAAGCAGTTTAGCACGGTGGTGAAAATCTTGGGGTTGGGAGTCAGACAGACTGGGATTTGAAATCCATGTCCAAGGCCGGCTGAGTACAGTATGCAACTTTGGACAAATTAATATGAGAACTAAATGAGATGATGTCGTAACATCTCTGGTATGTAGTGAGAGCCCAAGAGCTGCAGTTATGACGATGCTAATGTTAGCTCTCCTCCACCTCCTCTCCCTCGTTCCATTCCAGACGCCCCATCCTTTAGGGAGAAATTGGCCTGCTTGTGTTAACAAAGGTTTCCCCCTCAATTTATTTTTATTATGGAATAGTTTAAATACAGTAAATTCACCATTTTTAGTGTACATTTCTATGAGTTTCTGTAGATGCATGCAGTTGTGTATCTACAATGAAAAGACATAACATTTCCATCACCCTCCCACCCCCCCAAAAAATTCTTACCCACTTCTTTATGTCAACTCCTACCCCAACCTCAGGCCTTGGGAACCACTGGTTTGTTTTCTGTTCCTACTATTTTGCCTTTTCTAGAATGTTCCATAAATGAAATCATATAGCAGGTAGTATTTTGAATCTGGTTTCTTTCACTTAATATAATGCATGTGAGATTCATCTTCAATAGTTATTAATTACTTTAAAGAATATACTTTTTCCCCTCTGTTGCATCATGCTCATGGTGAGAGATGAACCAATTAAGAGTGAGATCTCAAGTCCCTCTTCTACTCAGAGATTATTCTATTCTTCAGTTCACTGAAGTGCCAGCAAAAAACCCAAACCAAACTAAACCAAAAGAAAAGAACAAATCACTGGAGTATCTTTCAACAAAAATTCCCTGACAAGCAAAACCTTAATATCCCCCTTTTATTTTTTGCACAATTAAAAAAAAAGAAAAAAAAGCCTCACTACTCTGATTTTTTTTCCAACCTACCCCTTCATTTTATAGGAATGCTTTCTTTAGTGACTTGGTCACAAAAATCTGAAGTGCTTTTGACTTTAATGTCTTTGGTTACCATTTTGAGCCACTTATATTCTCTGCACTTAGCCGTGATGTGATTTATACATTCATGCTGACTCCATACATACTAGTTGGCAATGGATTGAAATGAAACCTGCTGAGGAGAATCCGTTGACAGTAGGAACTCAGGAAGATCAACGGGCTTAGGGAAAATAGATCATGGTCTTTTTCATGCTTTTTCCCATTTTAACTCTCAGAGACTCCAAATCTTGGCTTCCTAGCACTTACTGCTAAGTTTTAAACAAGGAGGCAGAGAAAAATGGGACATATGGAATTGTATTTTCTTTCCCTGGAATTGAGGTGGGGAATAGGAAGGGAAGGTCCAAGATGATTCAAATGAAATGTATATAGAAGAGTTTGGGGGAATTAGAGCTATTAAGCTTTTTTACTGATTAACTGTAATGATTCCTCCAAACCACAATTCCAAACTTCAAAAGTATTATTATTTCTAAGTCTTTAGTTGGCATTGCCATGCTTTGCTGCTACAGAAACCAATAGTTGTTTCCCAATATCCATTCTGATGGCAAGGCAATAGCCCAGTAGTAGGATTGTTCATTCAACAAATGATTTTGAGTGCCTACTGGGCATTGTGCTAGATGTAGAGAATTCAATGGTAAGCGAAACAGCAGCTCTTGTCCTCATGAAATTTACAAGCTAGTGGGATTTTGTGAATATCTCATAAACTCATGATAATTTCCCAAGACACTAAGGGTACCATGATATCAATGTACCACAAAAGCATCCTCCAAAATAAGACATTCAATTTGATAAGAGGAAGAAAATATGGGAAGTGTGTGTTTGGTTTGAAAAATGAAATAAGAGGATTCCAGAGATTTTGACGCTTTAAGACTGTGGTTTTATTACTATTTTTGCAGTCTATATTTTATTTTATTTTCAGCTTTATTGAGGTATAATTGACAAAACCGTAAGAAAGTTAAAGTGTCCCATGTGCTGATTTGACATATGGATACATTGTGAAGGGATCCCCCCCTTCGAATTAATTAACACACCCATCACCTCACATATTTACCCTTTGTGTGTGTGTGAGAACGTTTGAGTTCTACTCTCTTAGCAAATTTCATTTGTACAATACAGTGTTAGCAACTCTAGTCACCATGTTGAACATTGGATCTGTGGACCTTATTCATCTTATAACCAAAAGTCTGTACTCTTTTACCAACCTCTCCCTATTTCCCCAACCCCCAGGCCCTGGCAACCACTTTTCTACTCTATGTTTCTGTGAGTTTGACTTTTTTCTTTTAAGATTCCACATATAAGTGATATCATGCAATCTGTCTTAAAATATAATCACATTTTATTTATCCACTCACCCATAGATGGACACTTAGGTTGCTTCCATATCTTGGCTATTGTGAATAATGCTGCAATGGACATGGGAATACAGATAGCCTTTCGAGACAATGATTTCATTTCCTTTGGATAAGTACCCAGAAGTGGGATTGTGGGATCATATGATAGTTCTATTTTTTAATTTCTTTTTTTTTGAAATTCTATTCTTTTTTAAATTTTTAAAATTGAGATTCATAATAGTTTACATCATTGTGCAATTTCAGTTGTACATTATTTCTTGTCTGTCACCACACAAGTGCTCCTCTTCACTACCTATGCCCACCCACCATCCCCCTTCCCATAGTAATCACTGAGCCATTTTCTTTGTCCATGTGTTTGTTTATATTCTGCACATGAGGGAAGTCATATGGTGTTTGTCTTTCTCTGCCTGGCTTATTTCGCTTAGCATAATATCTTCCAGGTCCATCCATGTTGTCGCAAATGGGATGATTTTGTCTTTTTTTATGGCTGAGTAGTATCCCATTGTATATATACCACATCTTCTTTATCCGATCATTGGTCGATGGGCACTTGGATTGTTTCCATGTCTTGATTATTGTGAACAGTGCTGCAATGAACATAGGGGAATATATGTTACTGTGGATTATTGATTTCAAGTTGTTTAGGTAGATACCCAGTAGAGGGATAGCTGGGTCATATGGTGTTTCTATTTTTAGTTTTTTGAGGAATTTCCATGCTGTTTTCCATAGTGACTGTACCAGTTTGCATTTCCACCAGCAGTGTATGAGCATTCTCCTTTCTCCACATCCTATCCAACATTTCCTGCTTTTTGTCTTGGTAATTATAGCCATTCTGACTGGTGTAAGGTGATGTCTCGTTGTAGTTTTGATTTGTGTTTCCCTAATGTTTAGTGACGTTGAGCATCTTTTCATGTGTCTGCTGGCCATCTGTATATTTTCCTTTGAAAAATGTCTGTTCATATCCTCTGCCCATTTTTTGATTGGGTTGTTTTTTTTGTTGTTGTTGAGTTGTGTGAGTTCTTTATATACTTTGGACATCAACCCCTTGTCTGATAAATGACTTGCAAATATTTTGTCCCAGTTGGTGGGTTGTCTTTCCATTTTGTTGATGGTTTCCTTTGCTTTCCAGAAGCTTTTTCAAACAGCTCCACATGGTGTTTTGAAATTCATCCCAACTTTAGGCTGAGTGAACTGCAGGTTGGACAGACTGCCAAAGTCCAAGAGTTTCAGCATTTCCTTAGTGTCAGGATCTACTTCAATGATCTCCTGATCCAGGGCTGAGACCTCAGGAACATAGTTATCCCTCTGCTCCCTCTCCTCCTCCTGCAGCTTGATGGACATTCCTCTCACAGGTCCTCACTGGATGCGCTTCCTCAGGTGGGTGACATAGCCTGCGATCTTGTTGCAGAGCTTCTTGCTGGGAATGATGGCGATCTCCTCACACACGTGCTTGTTGGTGTGGAAGTCATTGCTGAAGCATGTGTAGTACTTCTCAATGATGACCTGGGCCGCCTTCTTCATGGTCTTGGTGCGAATGCGGCCCATGTTGGCACGTCACTGGTAAAAGAGCTATTTTTTAATTTCTTGAAGAATCTCCATACTGTTTTCCATAGTGGCTATACCAGTATATATTCCCATCAACAGTGTACAAGTGTTCCTTTTTATCTACCTCCTCACCAGCAATTGTTATCTCTTGTCTTTTTGATAATAGCCATTCTAACAGGTGTGAGGTGTTATCTCCTTGTTGTTTCGATTTGCATTTCCCTGATGATTAGTGATGTTGAGCACCTTTTAATGTACCTGTTGACCATTTGTAAGTCTTCCTTGTAAAAATGTCTATTCAGGTCCTTTGCCCATTTTTTCAGTTGGGTTATTTTGTTTTCTGTTTGTTTTTTTGCTATGGAGTTGTATGAATTCCTTGTATATTTTGGATATTAATCCCTCATTGGACATGTGGTTTGCAGATATTTCCTCCCATTCTATAGGTTGTCTTTTCATTACATTGATGGTTTCCTTTGTTGTGCTGAAGCTTTTTAGTTTGATGTAGTTCCACTTACTTATTTTTGCTTTTGTTGGATTTGCTTTTGGTGCCAAATCCAAAATTTATTGCCAAGATCAATGTCAAGGAGCTTTCTTCCAACATTTTCTTCTAGGAGTTTTATGGTTTCAGGTCTTACATTAGCGACTTTAATCCATTTTGAGTTGATTTTTGTGTATGGTATAAGATAGGGGTCCGGTTTCATTCTTCTTCGTGTGGCTGTCCATCTTTTTTAACACCATTGATTGAAGAGACTCTCTTTTCCCCATTGTATATTCTTGGCTCTTATCTTATAAATGAATTGACTATATATATGCACGGGTTTATTTCTGGCCTCTCTATTTTGTTCCATTGATCTATGGGTCTGTTTTTATGCCAATGCCATACTGTTTTGCTTACTATCACTTTGTAATATAGTTTGAAATCAGTAAGTGTGATGCCTCTAGCTTCATTCTTCTCAAGATTGCTTTGGTTATTTGGGGTCTTTTGTGGTTCCATACAAATTTTAGAATTGTTTTTTCTATTTCTGTGAGAAAAGCCATTGGAATTTTGCATTAAATCTGTAGATTGCTTTAGGTAATATGGACATTTTAACAAGATTAATTCTTCCAGTCCATAAAGATGGAATACCTTTTCATTTATTTATGTCTTCTTCAATTTCTTTCATCAATGTCTAAAGCTTTAAAATTGCCAGTTAAAGAAATTCCTAGATATACAGAAGGCGTAAAACCTATTTTATTTCATTATATCTCATTATTTTCTTATACTGGCTCATTCCCAAAAGAATTAGTGGTGAATCATGAAATATAGAATGTATAACAAGTTATACGCATGCGTGCGCGCACACACACACACACACACACACAACAACAACAGCAACAACAAAGCAAAAGAAAAGGAGATTTTCCAATTGAATTAAGGGAAAGTCAGAGTAACTAAATTGAAATTTTGGAGTAAAGTAAGATTTAAAAAGTCAGAATTCCAAGTGCATACCATAAAAACTGTATTCTATATAGCTGTATCGTCACAAATTTAGATCTGTTCTGATTAGTAGCAGGGAACAAGATTTGTCACATGATTCACAGCACAAATACCATAAAAGCAAGAGAGCTGCTTGGAAGAAGCAAAACTGTTCTCGGTACTGAGACAGAGGAGAAATTTCTTCTCTGAGTCCCTTGAGGAAATAAAGAAGTTGATCTTAATATAAATAAATACCTATTTCTATTGTAAGACTTATCACCTGTAGTAACTTGAACATAGGAGATCTGTAAAGAGGACATTTATAAATATCCTTACTTTCCATTGTTCTCTGATAAAGCCATGCGTTCCTATATGGCAGACTTATCTAGATACTTACTTGTAAATATTAGGGATCTGGCTTCTTGGGAACACCAGAAGACAAATAGAGAGCTTCCCAAAGTCCAGCCTAGTGCCAGGAGCTCTGGCTTTAGGAGACAGCTCTGACCAGTGCTCTGACCCCAGGGAAGGAGACGGTTGGTTACAGTACTGCAGGTGACCTAAGTTGTCCTGGCCAGTAAGATGCTACAGATCTTTTCTACTCAAGGAACCTCCTCTCCTTCTGTCTTTTGCTCCTGACATTCTGGTTAGGCCTTGGTTTCCATGAAATCATCCATTCTGATGGTCCTCAAAACCTCTACTTTGGCCTCCACCTCATGTCATTCATCTTGACATGTAATTGTTGGCTTGCCGCTCAGTATCAACATCTCCCATGAGTCAAGGGATGGAGGCTTTCCTCCCTTCCATGCTAAGTTCTTAAGTGAAGCCAGAAACAAATGATTTTGCACACTCAGCTTCTTGAGGACTTACTGGTGTACTTTTTCACTATCCTGATATTTTGGCCCATGCTGTCCCTTTTGTCTTAGGAACTTACCCCAAGTTCTTTCAAGACTCATCCAGGACCCAATTTAGATGCGGAAGGAACAGTTCTGCACGTAAGCTGTTCCTTTCCCAAAAGCTCAGCCAAGCCTATCATAGCAAACTTAAGGTTTCTGACCCTCTCTTCTTTGGGGTGAGAACTGTAGCAGTGATTTCCTCTCATCTATTTGAGGGTCTTATCCCTACAGCTTCTACCGTCACCTCCAACTAGTTCAGTTATTTCATATCTAAGGAGCTCATCAAGCCCACATCTCAGTGATGTTATAGCTAGCCTACCTCATCTGCCACCTAAGTAGGCCAGAACATGCTCAAATTCAGCCAGTTAGGCAGTCAATAAATATTTCTTGAGGGTCTTCCATATGCCAGGCAAAATAGTGATAAATTCACTTAGTCCCTTCCTTTAGAGATTATATTTGAGTGACACTTTCAGTGGGTAAGCAGATTAGACTCTCTCTGGGACCTCACTAGACACAGAATTATTTCAGGACGGGAAGTTCTTCCACTGTTTCTTTCATCTCTGATTTAGGCAAGTTCACCTGATTGATTGTAATTAGATAGGAATATGTAATATCTTTTTAAATATTGTAGCAACTATGTCATAGCTTCATTTTAGCATTTTCACTGCTTCTTAACTCTTACCAGTGGTAAATTTTTCTGTCAAGCTCATATCTCCTCTCAGTCTTGATACCTGTTTCCTTTCAGTCTGGCTGGGTAATGTGGATGACAACTCAATGTCCTTTACAGAGAGCAATGGTTGAGAACATGCGTGTGTTGTAGCCATAATTAGAATCGTGGCGCTGGGAATGGCCACAGGAGTTTATTCTTCCTTACTAGGACTTCATTTCCCCATGTGTACAGTGGGTGAAAATAATTGTACCTCTCTCCCTTGTGAGATGAAAATAGTCAACAAATGACCTCCATTATTATTACTTAATAGAAATCATAGCATTCTAAAACTAAAATGGATCTTTAGAAATCATCTATCTGTACATAGTCGATAGCCATTTTTGACATAGAGTTTTCTCCAAGCTGAGCAAAAGGTTTCCCGTTGCGCTTTGCCTCTAGACCTGAGTGCACAAATTTTCTTAAATATTCCAGGTTGAAGAATATTAGAGACCTAAGCAGGTTAAAAAATAAGCTTGGATTTGACACCTATTAAAATAATGTTTCCTGACAAGGCTCTAATGAAAGTAAAAATAGCTATAAAAGAGTCATTTTCACCAAGCTGATTCATATCCTAGTTAAAAGTGATCACAATGTTTATGCCACTCATTAACCTGGTTTCCATTTCAGACGGGAAATGGTTGGAATCAGGAATAATCTCATCCATCTCTCTTCACACTTGGCATTGCATAGGACATTACAAGGCTGGTCTGGGACTGTGCCAGGGGACTCCCAGTAAAACAATAGACTGGCATCTAATTCAGACTGAAGAGTTCAGGGAAGAGTCAATAGGAGTTCAGAGACTAGGCTTGATTATAGAATATAGGCGAGGTTAAAGAGTGAGTATCCTAGTCCATTCAGGCTGCTGTAACAAAAATACCATAGATTGGGTGGCCTCGACAACATTTCTTTCTCACAGTTCTGGAGGCTGGGAAGTCCCAGATCAAGGTGCTGGCAGACTCTGTGTCTGGTGCGGGCCTGTTTCCCAGTTCATAGACGGCTGTCTTCTTGCTATGTGCTCACATGGAAGAAGGGGTGAGGGAGCTCTTGAGCTTCTCTATAAGGGCACTAATTCCATTCATTGTGGGCTCCACCCTAATCACCTAATCTCCTCCCAATGGCCTCACCTTCAAATACCGTCACATTAGAGATTAGGTTTCAACACATGAATTTTGGGGGGACACAAGCATTTGGTCTACAGCACCAAGTCTCCAAGAAAGCAGGCAATCTAATGAGCATCCGTGAAGTTGGTCTGTTTCAATCAGAGTTTATTCTTAAGAATGGCATATGTTATCTCAAGGCGATTTTTATTGGTCTAACATAGGCATGTTGGATCATGGCTATGAATGATCTGAAAGGACCACCTTGCTCCTAGGGAAGTGGGAAACACTTTCAAAAATGCACTTCAAATAATCTGGAGATAATTAATGCCTATATTTAGTTCAAGATTCAAGTGTCAAGAAAAATCTACTAGAATTATAGAACCAGGAGGAGCTTCTGTTTTCTTATCTGTGTAGCATCCCTCAAAAGAAAAATTCAAACATGGTCAGTTTCCAGAGGGCCATTTTGTTGTTATTCAGTTTATTCAAAGACAGATACTTTCTTTCATTGAGGAGAAATCTGCTTCCTTGTGACTTCTGTATACTCAGCGATTCTGTTTTTTGTGGGTGGAAGGAGGTAGATAACTTCTATAATGCTTGGTAAAGGAATCTATTGTGCTTGGAAACATTGTACTACTCATATTCTCCTTTCTCTCTCTCTCTTTTTTTTTTAAGATTGGCACCTGAGCTAACATCTACTGCCAATCTTTTTTTTTCTTCTTTTTCTTCCCCCCAAAGCCCTCCAGTACATAGTTGTATATTCTAGTTGTGAGTGTCTCTGGTTGTGCTATGTGGGATGCCACCTCAGCATGGCCTGATGAGTGGTGCCATGTCTGCGCCCAGGATCCGAACCGGCAAAACCCTGGTCCGCCAAAGCAGAGCGCTCGAACTTAACCACTCGGCCACGGGGCTGGCCCCTCTCCTTTCTCTTCATAGCCTACCTGGCATCTCCTGAAAGAACTTTGACAGTTGAGACAGGAGGAGATACCATGTACTTTATACAAAGTTTTGGACTGACGGCCATTTTCTTTCTGCCTTTTTTAAAAATATTATTCTGGTAAAATACACATAACATGAAATTCACCATCTTAATTACTTTTAAGTGTAGAGTTCAGTGGTATTAAGTACATTCACATTGTTGTGCAACCATCGCCACTATCTATCTCCAGAACTCTTATCATCCTGCAAAACTGAAACTCTGTGCCCACTTAGCAATAATTCCTCATTCCCCTCCACCTGGCCCCTGGCAGCCATCATTCTACTTTCGGTCTCTATGAATCTGACTACTCTAAGTACCTCATGTAAGTGGAATCATACAGTATTTGTCTTTTTGTGACTGGCTAATTTCACTCAGCATAATGTCCTCAAGTTTCATCCATGTATTGCGTGTTTCAGAATTTCCTTTCTTTTTAAGGCTGGATAATATTCCACTGTATATATATATATACACCAAATTTTGCTTTTGCACGTATTTTTAAAATTCTGTACCGGAAAAGGGAGAATCAGAGAACTCAAGGACGGGATGGAACTTCAAGGGATTATCTTTAATGCCATGTGAAAACAAACAGAAAGAGCATTATAAAAACAGCATTGACAAAACCACAGTGACATACTCATACACATTCAGTAGATTTGGTAATTTTTTTTTTTTGTGAGGAACATTGTCCCTGAACTAACATCTGTGCCAATCCTCCTCCATTTTGTATATGGGACACTGCCATAGCATGGCTTGATGAGCAGTGTGTAGGTCTGCACTCAGGAGCCCAACCTGCAAACCCTGGGCTGCCAAAGTGGAGCGTGCAAGTCCAACCCCTGTGTCATAGGGCTGGCCCCTAGATTTGCTAAAATTTTGAAAGGCTCACATCACCAAGTTATCAAAGATGTAGATCAGTGGGAGCTCTGATATGTTGCTGGTGGTTATGTAATTTGGTAAAACCAATTTGGAAAACTGTTTAATAGTATCTATCACAGCAAACGTAAAACTTAAGACTTAACAATTCCACTTCTAGGTGTATATGTAACAAATTTGTACATGTGTGCAGCAAAAACACTTATAAGAATGTTCATAGAAGTACTATTCATAATAGTCCCAAACTGGAAGCTACCAAAATGCCCAGCAGTGGAATGGATGAATAAATCATTGGTATGTTCATACAATAGAGTAATTTATGGCAACGAAAATTAACAAAAAGTACCATTACACACAATAACGTCAACGAATCTCACAATCATAATGTTGAGTGAAAGAAGACAGATAGGAAAGAGTACATGTTACATAATTCCATTTACATGAAGGTCCATGGAAGGTTCCTCTTCCATTCTATTGTCTAGGCAAAACTGATCTATAGTGATAGAAGTCAAGACACTGGTTAACTTGGGGGAACCAGTAGTAATTGGGAGGGAGAGGGCTTTGGGTTTTTAGTAATGTTTTGTTTGATCTGGATATCCACTACTTGGGTATGTTTACACTTTGAAAATTCATTGAGCTGTATACTTAAGATGTGTGCACTTTTCTGTATACCTGTTTCTTAAAATAAAGATGTATACTTTAAAGCTGATGACTATGGATTTTAAATGCCATGTGTATTCAAGGAACGTGTGTAATTATGTGTATATTATTTGAGTGGTAGGATTTTTGAATGTTTATTTCTGACACTATTTTCACAATATTATTTGTGCAACAAGTAATTAAAATTAAAAAGAGATTATTTATTATACTTTTTGCCTTCCAATGGATCCAAATTTCCCAAAGAGATACCTTAGACAGTAGAATGGAAGAGAGACAAGCTAGTTGTGGGTGATGACCAGAGCAGAAGATAATGAAAAACATAATAAAATCCATTTTTAATACCAAAATATATATTTTGCTCACTTCTTGAGCTGCTGAAAGAAAAGCTGCCTATTCCAGAATCATAGGACTTTAGTTACAGAAAGGGCCTTGGAGTTCACTGAATCCACCTCCTTCTCTAAGAGAAGATCAAAGTTTCAGTGTCACACAGTCTGAAGATGGCAGGATCAGGACAAGAATTCAGGTTTCCCGATTCTTCGTCCAGTTCTCTTCTTGTGAATCAGACGCTAGTTACTGTGTGGTTTCCTGCAAAGCTGGCACAGAGGCCAGGGGCAAGTCATGAAAAGTCTCACTATATAGATAGTTTGAAAAAGTTGCCAATTCTCAAGTCCTCTCTGAAGTCACACCCCTTTGTAATGTGACTTCGCAACTTCTCCTTTCAAGAGATGGAGTATCTTCCTGACCCCTTGAAATTGGGCTTAGCCATGTGACTTACTTTGACCAACAGAACGAGGCAGAAATCAGGCTGTGCCAGTGGTGAGCTTAGGCCTCCAGAAGCATTGAGCGATTAGCTTTGTCTCTTGGAAGCCTACCAGCCACGAGGTGAACAATCTCAGGCTACCTATGGGCAGATGAAAGAGCACATGGAGCAGAGATGAGCTGTTCCAGCCCTCAGCAGATTCGGCAGCTACAGCAGATGCTGTAGCCTAGTCTAGATCAGAACTTCCCAACTGAGCCAGCGCAAATTACTGACCCACAGAATTGTGGGTTAAATGCATGTGTCTTAAACCACCAAGTTTTAGGGTGGTTTATTGCACAGCAAAAGTGAATGGACGTCACATCAACTGACCATTTTAAGCCATGTCTCATTCATCGGTGGCATTGCAAATTGGTGTCCTTTTCTTCCAGTTTTAAATGAAAAAGCCTCTCAGAATGAAGGATACAAATTCTAGGGAGGCAAAGAAGAATTGACATTTACAGCATCTTTTTAAATAAGGCCTGTACACTTGCTCCCTTCCCTGGTAAGACCTCCTGGGGACATTTGACATTACACAGACTCTCATGTCTGTTCATTTCTGTTCTCCTCACTCAAGAGAAATAAATCCAAATACTGTCCATTATCTACCACTTTCCCTTTCTCCTTTATCATCACTCAGAGGTGAGATGGATCTTTCCCCTTGAGAACCCTTTTTATTAGGGTTGCTATAAATTGTAAAGGACTGTCACTTGTGACTGACTCTGGTTGTGGTTAGAAGTTCAACATCCCGCTCTCAGAAATATATGCTAGTTTGGCGAATGCCTTGCAGAGATGTCCTCTGTTCCTGTAGACAAGCAGTTAAGCTAAGGTATATTTCTTTCAAGAGAAGTATGTATTCATTCTGACCTTTTCCTGCTATTCTGCCCACTCCTAGAGCACTGTGTGTGCTCTGATGGTGACCATGGCCCTAAGCCAGAGGGAGGGAAGTCTCACCATATTGTTGTCAGAGTAGATAAGCAGTGGGGCACATGAAAGGGAAGTGCTCCAGGATTTGTGGGCTGCTTAGGCTTAAAGATGCTCTCTTCTGATCCAGCTAACGGGACTAATGGAAGCAATGAAACCCATGCTCATCAGTGAAGCTCAGCCTCCCAATACCCTGGAAGGAGGATGGCTGAGCAACAAGCCAACACAGTGGCTTCTATCTCCTTCTTTAAACACACACACATGCATACACACACACACACATAAAACTGTCTCACTTCAAAGGTGTGACAGCTTTCAGGAGCAGGGTTGCTGCTATACAAGATTAATGAAAAAGTGCCTTGGTTCCCATGCTTTTTTGTATATTAGTTTTCATCTTTGTGGCTGCTTCATCTTTTTATTTCCACTCCACAAACCAGTATAGAGCACCTAATATGTGCAAGGCAACTTGCTAAGTGCTACTGTGAGGGCGCAAAGGGGGCCATAAACAGCCCACAAAGTGGTAAGTGTCTATTAAACAACAGAGCAATAGGTCTAAGAAAAGAAATTAGAAAAACTACTATGCAAAGGGGAAATGTCATGGTGGATCAGAATGTTTCTTTTCATGGGAAATCCTTAATCTGTTGATGTATGGACTCTCCATTCTTTTCCTGATTATGATGGCTTTTCTCCTTTCTTATTGAGTAGAAACTTCATGCTCTGCCAATCAACTCTGACCCCAATGGATTGACCCAGCAGGGCTGGACACCTCAGAAGACGGGCCTCCATTGGACTAGGTGGTCCAGGACCGAAGATGAGAGATTAGAATAAGAGTGTGAATGTGAACACTGCCTGAGAAATACTGTGAAAGAAGGAAACCAGAGAAACAGAGTTGGTCATCTAACATACACTCTGGGGAGATGAACTTAAACTGTGTCTTTGCTGCTTTTTCCTTCCCACCTTTCGCTCTTGAGTTACTTCCTTCTCTTTCCTGCTAAAGGGGTGATAATTGGGGTCTTCTTCATGAGGTGTAATGCTCTTGGGATGCACTCTCTTCTTTTCATTTGTCAAGTTATCTCAGATCCCTCCTTGAAAAAGCTCTGGGATTAACTCAGCCCCAGGTAGGTCAGGGTGAATTAGAAAAACAAAACACAAAAACCAGACTGATTTTAACATCTCACTTTTCTACACTAACTGCCCTCCTCACTCCCAAGAAAAGCTAAATTCATGTTTCTGGTGATCCACTGAAGTTACTAGAAGGACATAGGGTGGGTAGGTGGGTGGGTGAGTTCTATGAGAGGAAAGGTAGGAAGCTTTGAAGGAGTCTTGGAAGCTCTGGGGAGGTTCCCCCAAACTAGGGAGGAGATGAGGTGTGGAATTACTGGCACCCTGCTCCTGCATAGTGCTCCAGGGAGGTGGGAGAATCTCAGAGGGGGGACGGCCAGATAGCCTACATTTGTAGTAGCTTCCAGAATTGGCAGAAGTCCCCATGCCGCTTTTGCCCAGCAGCATTGAGGTGACATGTCTTCCTTGAATATTTTTAGGGGAACCATTCAGACTGTAGTCTATGGTAAATGGCGCTCTCTTAAATTGTTTGCCATAGCAGCTCTGTTAGAGATCACCCAGACCATGAGCACCTCAGTGGGAACCAGTGCAGAGAGCTAATGCTCCAGGCTGCCTCAGACCCCTGACATCTCCTGAGGATTCCTGGGTGGTGGTGGTGAGCACTGGTAAAGACTAAAAATAATTTTCTCTACAACCCAGCAGGACGAATGATCAAAGCAGGCAAAGTTGGATTTCTCAAAGTCAAAATGATATAACATTATTTCACTTTCCTTTTTAAGTTTTTCAACAGAACAAAATTTATAACTACCCCATTGGTTTCTCTGAATGGGAATTCCAAATGATCCTGTTGTTTCTAATTTTGCTGCTGATTCAGAGCAGGTGCCCATTGGCTAGTGACTAATTTGGTCATCACCATCCTTTTTCATAGCCAAGAAAAGAAACACAGACGATTTGGGGAAAATCACATCTCAGGAATGCAAAAACATGGATGAAAGTTAAATAGCATGGCTTCCAGAACTGGATCCACATTTTTCCAGGATATCAGAAATTATTGATGTTGCAGATGCTCACAGTTGTCAGATATTCTTTACTATGGCCAAAAAATAATATATCAAAAACCTTGTTGGAGTCAAGAGTATGAAGAATATAATTGCGAAGGCTGTGTAACTTGGGGTGGATGTTAAGTAGCAGCAATAGCAGCAGCAGAAGCAATGGCTACAAGGCAGGTTTACCATCGATTTGAAATTTTAACTTCCTTTGGTAGTTAATCCACATGCCATCTGCTTAACAACTTTCTCCATTTATTTCTGATTATTTCACCTTCCTAAACACAGAGGGGCAGCACAAACGATATCCATTCATCTTTTTGATTTTGTTAAGCACTCGAGCTAGTTATTACAGGATGCAGGACTGCATCTCAGCCACCCCCAAGCTAGTTGTGCCATTGTAATCCTTCAGGTCAGCCTGAAATACATGCTTCTCCCGTCTTCCCTTGGGAGGAAAGAGATTTCTGCAAACAGATGTCCCCTGTCTGCCCTAGAGACTGCCCAACAAGCCGACAATGAAAACCAATATCAGTGATCCCTGTGTCCTGGTGGGGTGCAAAAGAGATGGGCTGCCATGCAGAGGAGGGCAGGAGCCCAATCGGACAGATTCTTCCATAGCCAGCTTCATCACTCCTGGCACTATTGCATTTTGGTGAGATAATTCTTTGATTAGGGATCTGTCTTATGTATTATAAGATGTTTAACAGCATCACTCTAATAAAGTGATAAAATTTGCAAATAATTCAGTTTTTATAAACTAGACAGAATTTATGTTTATCCCTCTAAAAGCGTTGCTGGTCATTACCAACCAAGATATTTCTTGCAGGGGGAGACAGTGGTGATGTGACAGCTATGGAAATGAGAAATGTGCTGATATGCCTTTTCTCCGCTCCAGCCTGCAGTGGGCTCCAGAGATGGACCAGTCACGGTTGTGATGCCTATGAGTAAATGCCGAGCTTTATTAGCTCTCTCTGATTTTGAGGGTTTGTCAAGATCTGGCCACACCAGTCACCCACATTTGTTTCCTGCAGATCCATCACCTGAGCAAGAGCAGAAGTAAGAAAGGTTGAATTAAACCTGATGTTCCACGGCCAAAACAATTCTTGGTTTGGCATGGTCAACCGGAATGGAGAACATTTTTACTTCTTCACCTACCTTTGTCCCAACTGCCAGAAGAACATCATATCTCATGGGAGCAATGTGCTTTGTTGAGCATTTCAACTGAGGGCATCACACAAAGAATATTTAGTAACTAGCCTTAGAACAGCTAAACTTGATTAGAGATGTTAGTTTAAAAAGCTAAAATTAAGTGTCTCCCTCTCCACTTCTTTAAAAAAGAAATATTTTTAAATTTTTCTTCTGTGTTTATGCTGTTGTCTCCACTGTAAACACCTGCTTAAAGAATGAGCAAATTCAATCTCTGTGGAATATCCTGGTATGCTAGCAATGAGTATCTTTGGCGTCAATAAATAAGATTAAAAAGAAACCTGAGAGATGTGAGGCGACTTATACCAATGACAGTTGTGATGATGCCCTTTCCCGAAGATTAAACAAAATGATTCTCAAAGGAGAAGTTGGGTCCTTGTTCTGTCTTTGAACTTGAATCCCCCTAGAGCCACCCCTCTCTCCATGCTCAGTCTCTAAGGTTCTGTGGCAGCAGGCCTGGATCGATGGTTCCCAGGCATTTATTCACTTAGAGAGCTTAACATAAATCATTAGGACCACTCTCAGAAGT
Organism: Equus przewalskii; assembly: GCF_037783145.1. NCBI lineage: Eukaryota > Metazoa > Chordata > Mammalia > Perissodactyla > Equidae > Equus > Equus przewalskii. The sequence continues at coordinate 57,395,931 of NC_091845.1, read as the reverse complement.
TCTAATATGGTTTTGAGAGTGAGATCTGTGAATATGTCTTTTTAAGATTATCCTCTGGTAATTCTGACATGCAACTACTTTGGGATCATCTGGAATAGGTAGTGATAGTGACGACGATGATGATATCTACCCTGTAATGAACTCTTACTATGCTCCAGATGTGCTAAATACTTTACATGTGTTAGCTCATTTCATCTTTGCAGTAATCCCTGTGAGTTACCATTCTTGTTTCCATTTGAGGATGAGGAAACCAGGCTCAAGGAGTTTAATGACTTGCCCAAGTTCATGCAAATGGCTCTGGGCATTCCAAGACAGGTCTGCCTCTGGAGCTGGAGTTTTAACCATTATGCAATGTTTCCTGCCTACCATTTTTTGAACTGTAAGAGGGGAGGGAGTCAGAAACATACAGATGCAAGTGTAGGAGGTCTCTCTGAGAACATCTGGAATCTCTGTGGAATTCTGAGTCCAGGCCTGTTTCTCAGAGTTAAGGACCAGGTCCGCTGACAGGAGCGTTTAGGTGTAAAGTTGGTCTTTGTCATATCCCAGATAGGCAGCCTTGCAGCTCCATAAACATGAAATGGAGGCTACAGAACTGCCTGGGGGAGAGAGTTCATAAAAATGATATTTTTACTGAGCACCAGAAAGAACATTTTCATCTTTAAATATGCAGAGACACTAGAGCAAGTATCACAAATTCATTCTGGTGATGCAACCAACAACACTTAATTATCAGCTCCACAAGCAAATTAGGTGAGAAAATTACTTGTCTTTTTATATTTATTTTATTTCTAAAAGAATTCAAAGAAGATAACGATTTAACTACCACATCCTATTATACACAGATTGCTTCTCTCCTTGATCTGTTTTGTTCTCTCTCTCTTTTCTTTAGCCACAGGCACACCTGTTCTTTTCCTTTGCTGTTTGCGTGGACACCTGGCAGAGGAATTTGGGTATTGTTTCTTGAGGAATCCATCGGCTCTGTCCGAAAGCTGAAGCAGAGACAGTGTGTGGAAGGGTTAAGTAGCAGGACAGGAAGTACCTTCCTGAGTGCATCTACCTGAATGCATCTATTTACCATGGGTAAGGCTACTTTCCAAGAAGACTTGGAGCTGTCCTGCTCAGACTGTTCACCAGAGGTGGCTTTTGGATACTGTTTGTGCATGTCACTGATGCCAGCCTATAGTCTACAAGTCCTACTCTACACATTCTCTTTCCAGTGAGATGTTGTTTCGGGGTTGAAGAGGCTCTCACGGCCTTAGGGAGCCTGCAGAATTAACTCCCCCAGGGTGAGGGGCAGGGCCTGTCCCCACGAAAGCATATCCTCCTTCACTTTCTCACATCCCACTTAGCTCTGTTCCAAAGGGATCATTCTGAGATGCTTCTGGAAGGGAAGCTGTGGCCTCCTCCTTAATATTTTTTGAAAGCAATGAAGTTTCAGCTATTTTACTGAATATCCTGGTAACGGTTATTGAGCCAAGCTTCATTTCTTCTTCTACTTTCTCTATTTTATAAACTTCTGTGTTCTCCAGTCTGCTCAGTGTGCGGCAACGGAGAGATGGAAGGAATCTGGCTCAAGGCCCTTGGACCCTTCAAGGACAGCAACCAGTGTCCTCGTAAATCACTGCTGGCCTTACCAGCAGCATGCCCTCAGCAACTTTTGTCTCCCACTCCAAAAATTAGAACAACTAGGGGTTCTAGAGTTTGTCTAGTCTAGTGTTTCCAGAATCAAACACCAGATTGAGGCAGGCAACACAAAGAAGCGCTGTGCGCCAGGAGGGGATCGTGGGAACCAGAGACCATGCGCTCCATCTAAAGGGAGAGGGGACCTCAGCTCCATCAGACTGTTGGCATGTGGAAATGTGGACCCAGGTTGCCAGGTGTTTCCACAAAATTTCAACAATCTGGATTTTTTATGATAAATTTCATAATTTTTTAATGTTAGCAAACAAGTTCAAGTTTCAGAAAAAAGCATTTTGTGGGCCAAAGAAAAAGTGTCTGGAGGCCAGATATGGTCTGAAGGCCATCAGTTTGCAACTTCTGCTCTAGTGCAACTCCATCCTTTTAAGGATGGTTCTCCCAGAGGGTACGAGGTGACTCAGCTAGTCACTGAATGAGAACCAAGATCTGGTGTTCAAACCACAGGTCAAGCATTCTTTCCTCCATGTTTTGCCCTTAATTCTCTTAATTTTTACCAACTCAAAGGCTTATTTCAACCAGAAGTAATTGGATCCTTTTCATATGCAAAGAACTATGATAAATGTTTATTACCAGGAAGTTAACAAAACAACCTCTCTTCTCCCAAAAGGTTGGTACTTCTCCCCAGAAAGGGCAGAGAATTACGATTTATAATGTCTGTTCTCTATAGCAGGCATTTTACATCCAGTATATAAAGGAATCTTCAAAAATCCTTATGAGGTCAGCATTGTTCACCATCTTCTTCCATCAAGGTACTACAGATCAGAGAGATTAAGAAACTTCTCCAGAGTCACACAGCTAGAAAGATACAGAGCTAGGAGTTAAACCTACATCTTCTGGCTCCAGAACCCGTGCTTTTCATTCTTTTTTGTTTTGCTTATTGAGAATCGTGAGTGTTCAATAATGAAATACTGGAATACATAGATATTTAACACATGTTAATACATTCCCATGCTTTTTCTATTAGACCAAACGAGAATCAAGGCACCAAAACACAACATTCAATAATGCATGCAAGAAGAGTGATAATCACTCTGTAGGGAATAAAATGTAAAGAATATGCAAAGTTGCTGAAACAACATAGAGGCATCAGAGTGAGGGTAAGTTTGGCAAGCTTCATGGAGAAGGTGAGCTTTGAGTTGGGACTGAATGTGGACAATTGACAAGGGCTGACACTGGGTGGGTAGTCTCAGCCTTGGAACAGGTCAGGTAAAGGAAATCTGTTGTGCCTAGTCTCTGAATACAGATCGTGATGACTCAGAAACTAGGGGCGGTGGTGGCAAAAGTGGTTTAAAATCACAAAGCTGGAGGTGCCCCTTGAAGCCAGCCTGTTCCCCCGATAGAGGGGATGAAAGCCTTTATGGACTTAATGACTTACCCGGGGTTACACGGACCCCGATGCCCTGGTTGTGAGCACACCAGTCTTCCTGCCCAGCACCTAGCTCTGCATTACTTGGCCCCAGCTTCCTCATACTGGTCTAAGGCCCAATTTCCATCTTGAATTTACTTTGTTCCTCTATAAGCATCAAACATTTGACATCATAAAAGGTCCGAACTATCCATCTGACAATTAAACATCCTCTAGGGCGATGCTGACAGCTTGGTATTTATGTTTGTGCTTTTATTTTTTTCTCTTTAGTAACCCTTCCTTGGCCTCACTGTTTTAAAACATGTCAGCAAAATGCTTGCTTTCATATACCCTGGCTCAGACCATGTGAAAGATTCATTCAAGGAAGAAGACCTATTCATTTTACGCTCATTAAAGCTACACAGGCAACAGTGTCTCCTCTTCAGTTTTCCTAGAGTTAGAACTCTGGGGAGATAAGTATTAGGATCTTCTTTCTCTCTCTCTCTCTCTTTCCTACATTTGTGATGTTTGCATATTTTTTTCTAGGAGACAGTGTCTTTAGTTAATAACCCTTGATTCTACAATTTCTGCTTATGGTGACTTGACAGGTGGGTAGGATATCTAAGGACAAGCATTGGGGAACAACTCTAACAGATTGCTGGTGAGAGGAACCAGTGCTTCCATCCTAGATGTGTTTTGTAAGGCTTTTTAGTTAGATAAAGAGTTCAAGGTGAGTATGTTTCCTTATGCCAGTTAGGCAGAAAACCAGCGTTAAATTAAGAGGTAAGTGATAATTGTTGAAGATTTGTGGAAAAGCACATGACAGTACATAGGAGTTTTTATTCTGATTGCACTTGCTTTATATTTTGTTTTAGAGATCAGCAATTGATTTAAATGATGGTTTTATTAGGAAGTTGTATTTTCAATAAAAAGGACATATAATGCAATTTTAATGTGGCTTCCCATGCCTAAGGGAAGCCTAAGTGTTTTAAGAAATGAGGATTGCCTATACTTTTCCTGTTCCTGGTGGTAGCTACCTACTTAACTGCATGATTCTAGGAAGAAATAAACAACCTCTAGAGCACCAGCCTTAAAAAAGAACCTGAGTGATGACAAGCACCAGACCCACCTTCCTTGGTGGTACCGTTTTTGATTCATTAAAAAGAAATGGTTGATGTCCAACCTTCAATAGAATCTAAGCTCCATGAGGGCTGGATTCTTCCTCTGCTTTGTTCGCTGCTGTATCTCAGATGCCTAGACCAGCACTCAGCATGGAGTAGGCTCTCATAGATGTGTGGTGCTTAAAGGAAGGAATGATCAGGAGCCAAGATCAAGAAAGGATTTACCGTTTTTGCTGTTGAAAATTAACTGTCAAATTTCTTCTTTTTTTTTTTTTTTTGGCTCTTGCTAAAAAGTTCTCCTTAAGGCTGCATAAATTATATATATATGTTAAATGTTAATCTTGGTCATGCTGCTCATTTCATACTGTGGTTTCTGCAGGCAAGGACATAATCTCTTCAACTTACACTATAAAGTGCTAACCACTGGATAAAGTGATATGGATGAGTAATAAAGTCCACTTGATGACAAAATAATAAAGTTAAAATTAGATGTTGAGTAAAATAATAAAATTAAGTCCTGATAAAAAAAATTAGGGACCCCCCCCCCAGGACTGCCTACAGTAGCATATAATGACTTCCTGGTTTATTATCATCAGTTATGAGATGTTTCCCAAATAATTTATTGCTAAAAATAATTATAGCAAACATTTGCTGTGCCACATATATAGTGCTGAGGTTCAATTATATACTTGATTTTATCTAAACCTCACAAGAACCATTTTAGAGATGCAGAAGTATAGGCTTTGAGAGGTTAAGTAATTACCCAAAGTCATCTGACTAAAGAGGACTGAAGTGGGACTCAAGCTCAATCTGGCTCCAAACCCAATTCTAAACCATGATGCTACATTACTTTACATATTGCTCAAAGAGGTTAAAATACTGGTGTGTAAATAAGATGCTATTTTTATAAATGAGAGCAGAATCAAGGTTTTTCCTAGATTTTTGTCTTTCGCAGTCACATACAAGTTTGGGGGTTTTTTTAATCCCCAAAGGCCCAGTACATTGTTGTATATCCTAGTTACAAATCCCTCTAGTTCCTGCACGTGGGATGTCGTCACAGCATGGCTTGATGAGTGATGTGTAGGTCCACCCCCAGGATCTGAGCCAGTGAACCCCCGGGGCCACCAAAGTAGAGCACGCGAACTTAACCACTGCGCCATGGGCCGGCCCCTGTAACATACACTTTTATTTGCTTTCTTGAGTGGGACAAAAAAGGTGAAGTTACCTTTGGAGTATGGAATCTGTGCATATCTGTCTTCTAGGCGTTCTAATTAGCAACAGCTATTGACACATTATTAAATGTGGCAATTTAATATTTTGTAGTACGGCACTTAACCCCTAAGAAGGGGATGATCTTAGGACTTCTATTCCCTCTGTAATCTGTTTCATCAAAAGAAACATGGGGCAGCCTAGTGGCGTAGTGGTTGAGTTCATGCATTCTGCTTCAGTGGCCTAGGCTTCACAGGTTCAGATCCTGTGCAGGGACCTACATACCACTCATCAAGACATGCAGTGGCCATATACAAAATAGAAGAAGATGGGCACAGATGTTAGCTCAGGGCTAATCATCCTCAGCAAAAAGAGGAAGATTGGCAACAGATGTTAGCTCAGGGCCAATCTTCCTCACCAAAAAAAAAGGAAACATGAATACCAATCCTTAGAGTCTTAAATAAAACATGCTTCTTGAATTCTCCATAAGAGGCAACAAAGTGAGAAACTGCCCTGCAACTTATAGCAAATTTCTTTTTCTGCTGCTTCTCCCCAAATCCCCCAGTACATAGTTGCATATTTTAGCTGTGGATCCTTCTAGTTGTGGCACATGGGACCCCGCCTCAGCATGGCCTGATGAGTGGTGCCATGTCCACACCCAGGATCCGAACCGGTGAAATCCTGGGCCACTGAAGAGGAGCGCACGAACTTAACCTACTTGGCCACGGTGCCGGCCCCTCATAGCAAAATTTTTTTTAAAAATTTATCTTGTAATGTTTCTCTCCTTGAAGGTCCTCCAGCCTTGGGGGAACTCCTCTCTTCTCTGTCTCTCTGTCCCTCAAAATCCCGCCTGGCTCTTCCAGACCTTTCTCCTAGGAAATGGCTCCATGGTCTTTTTTATGAAAATCATCCTTCCAGCTTTTCCCGGCATCCTCAGTGCTGTAGCCCTGCCCCACCTAGTGCAGGTGCACCAAGTCCCACAGCTGGTGACAGCTGGTGAACACGGGCCCAGGCTGCACAGAAGGCTGCTCTGGGCAAAAGGCTGTGAATAGTTATACTTAAAACGTTTGTTTGTGTAATATGGGCATTTTTTCACTCCAAATCTGGATGATTCCAATGGATTGTGACAATTGTGTCACTTGTATCCTAGGGTTAAAGGTTGAAAACCATGTATACATAAATCATCAAATTTAACAAAACAAAAAATCCTAATATTTGGAGTGATCATGCCAAAATAATCTTTGCTCTATCTACCTCCTCACTTTTCCGTGTGTTTTGGTGTTAAGATGAAAGGCCCCAGACAATTGTGAACCTACTTCTCAGTCTCAGAACACATGGTCTCCTTTACAGGACCCAGGCACAGTTTATCGTTTCTGCGTGTTTTCCCCACCCGCCTCCATAAATGCTACATTAAAGACCACGACTAGCTCATCCATCTGCACCTGTGAACAATACGTACATTTACAAGTTTACAGACTTTCGGACAGCGCTCATATTTCCCCCACTTTATGAGCCCCTGGAATTCAAATCTACAAATAATATCGCCACTGGTTCCAGAGGGCACCTGTGCAGCTTAGCGGGCACGGCCGTGGACGTCTGTAATCCTGTACCGCCTGAAGGGCTGCAAGATCGAGTCAAGCATGTTCCCTATGTGCCATGTGTCAAGGATGATACGTCAACCCGTTACCCATGAAAACCACCCGGGATTTGTTAGCAAATAGTGGTCTGATACGAATGGGTGTACAAGAGCCTGGTTGAGTGGGGCTGTTTTGGTACTGTATCTTGAAGAGGGCAGCTCTGAGCAACTCAGCCTTAACTAAATTATATGTTCACTTCTGAGTTAAAGAATACAATTAAAGCAGATGTGTTTGAAGCTCTGGAATTGATTCTCCCTTTTAAGTAAAATACATTGATTTCTGAACAAGGGCTTATGACTTTCACTGATATTTATTCAATATGTGTGTGTTAAATATACTTTATTTCAGGATGCTTCATGAATGCATATTTTAAGTGAGTAGAATTACACACACACATATACCTACACACACACACACACACACACACACACACTCTCACATAAATCATCCAAACGTCCAAATAGCTTTTGCAGGTCAACTGTGTAATATTTATTAGGCTAAAATTATAATATTTATTTATTTAGTATATGATATTTGAATGAATGTAGAAGAGTAAATGAATGAATGTAATTGCAGAAAGAGGCCTGATTTCCCAATGCCTTTCAAACTATAATTACAGGCTATTTGATTCTTTTTTCAGGGAAAGAGATTGCATTGAGGTCCTTTTTACCAAATCATTTGAGCTATTTTGAAGAGCTTATGATAGCAATATTAAATTCATGCATTGGCTAAGAATTCTAATCACACAAGTATCCAACAATGAGCGCGTATCTCCATTTGGATGCGTCAAAGCAACCTCAAACCAGCAAGCCCCAATCAAACCCATGATCTTCCCGCCAGTATGGTCTTCAGAGCTCCCCATCCCAGGGCACAACAGACCATCCATCCAATTGTATAACCAGAAAGTGGGGAGTCATTCTTCATACCTGTCTTCCTCTACACCCAAGTTTCAATCATCACCAAAGACTGTTGAGTCTACAATCTAAATAATTCTCTAGTCCAGACTCTTCTTGTCAACTACCACATACTCACCAGCTCAACCTACCATCATCTCCTTAGCAGCTTCTTCTCTTGCTCAGGTGCAAAGCCTGCTGATTGGCCCCTCATCAAACTCTGACACCTTGCCTCTTAAAGGCTGCCCCTTCATATCCTTCCTCCAGCCACTGGCCCTCTTCTTAGTCCCAACAATGCATTATGCATCTTGCTCCTTTGTGTTCCACGTCTTGCAGTATGCTGATCTTTCTTCCGTGCCCATGTCCCCTTCTCCCAGTACCTTCCCTTCAGCTTTCGGCCAGTGTATCACTTCCTCTGGGAAGTCTTCCTTGATTATCCTAGGTTTGGTCAGGTTTGTCAAATATCTGTTCATGGTATCCTGTGGTTTTCCCTAATAACATTTTAACACATCCTTACTAATATATTCATTTGTATGATTATTTTATTAGTGACTGTAGCCCTCTCTGACTTTATAATTTTTACGAGGCCCAATCTTTTTTACTCACCCTTCTATCCCCAGTGATAGCGCAGAGTCTGGAATGAAGTAGCTATCCTATAAATATTGTTAATTGTATCAATTGATAAAGACCTACAGAGACCAGACATTAAACAAAATTCTCTGTTAAGGAGTTAAACAGAGAGAAGGACCATTGAGTGACAGCTGGAGAATTTCATTGTCTTGGAGAAGGGGCTCCTGGACCAGAAAACTTCATGAAAAAGCATCTCCAATTCAAGCATTGAATCTCTTGAATTCTAGGCAAATTTCTTGAATTCCTTAGACACAATCGCTGTATCTTGCATCGTGAAGTAGAACGGGGTCTTCCAGCAGCTGCCTTCACACCTACTTTCCTTCTGTTGGCCAAGTAGAGTTTTGCCTGTTTTGCTCCACAAGGAGAAAGGTTTCAACCGCCAAATGGCAAATCACTCTTTGAATCCTAGGACAAAGGCAGAAGAGTCCAGGTTCGGGGTGCCCAATGGCACAAACACGTAGCATTTCCTTTTCCTCCCTAGTAGAGGGTCAGCATCATGTATTATAATTATACTTCTGTAGATATTTGAAACACCATCACAAAATGTACTATGGGCTCAGTGAACTTTGCAAAGAAAGGGTCATCTCCTTTGAGCTACCTCTCAGTGTGGGCACGCTGTGTGAAATATCTCTAAGAGATGACCAGTCTCCATTGTGGAGTACTTAAAGGTGAACTACAATTTCTTTCAGTGGAATATCCTCCTTTTGGTTGGAAGTCTTACACCATCAACTTCATCCCTCTTTCAGAGGACAGATTTTCAAATACTTTGAGACTGTTGTAAGCTGCCCCTTTAGAATATTTTTTCCTCTCTTGTCTTTTTCAGTCTGTCAGTTAACATTGGATTGAGCTACTTTGAGATGTTTTTCCTATTCTTATTAACATATGGAGATTGCACATTCTTGCATCCTCAAATCAAAAGCCTAGTTTCACAAAACCCTACTATGTTCTAAAGTCTACCTGGTAATCAGTGCTCACCCAGCTCTGTAAATTTTTAGCAATATCCATTTGGCGATTACACACACACCTCAAACTTTAGTAACATTTTATTTGTCGAATATCTTTTCTTTTTAGTCAGGTTATACATTATTTGAGGAAAGAGAATGTGTATCCTACACAGGCATTGCCTAGTTGAAAGCCTGTTGACCAAAAGAAATACACATCATTTAATTGCTGTAGGGGTCAGACGCCTCAAATTCTAGTCTAATGTTTAGGGCTCAACAAACCTCAATTTTCTCATTTATGGAAGATATCAATTCTCATTCTCAAAAACCATATAAGGCTGTTGTGAGTCAATGATATATGATGCATGATGAAATGATGTTCTGAATTCCTTTAAAAGAAGATTTTAAGAGGTTAATTTTATTTCCTAATTTCCCACACTTTCTCATGGAGTTGTGATTGAAGCTTACAACACACTCAGTTATATTTGTCTCTGTCCCCTTTTCAATGCTAAGATAAACCCTGGCAGTTGGACTCCTCAAGACATGAGGACAGTAACTCTCAAATACAAGGTCCAGAATATTGGGGTCCCCTGGAGACACTCGGCACATATCTACAGATTGTATCACGGGGATCCGAGCGACGAATTCAGATTGGGCTGTGGTTTCCTTCCTCTTGGGGATTAGGGAGTAAGTAGGTATGGCCACATCGGAAAACCAATTTGAAAGGGTAAGTGGAATGAACATGTGATCTCGGAAGAAGATCTTCGGTGAGGATTAGGAAGAAGGAAGCCAGATTCAATATTGGAGCTGGGCAATCTCCATTTTAGAAGCTGGGCTGGCCTGGGGGGCTTTTAAATGCTGACAAGGGTCTACCAGGCTTCAATGGAGCAGTCTAATGCTCCCCTTTTTCACCTGTTGCTCTGATTGCATATCAAAGGAACGATTCATCCCTGCATTTTGAAAAACAAAATAAATGAATACCAATTGCTCTTCCAGACCGAAAGCTCTCTCCACTTCTCAGAACCGTCAACCAGCTTTAGGAAACAGTTTTTGTTTTTGTTTTTGAAAGAAGTCATCTCATTAGGAGTGTTTTGTAACTGGAAGGAAATACACCAAAATTATGATAGTGGGCGTTGCTTGAGAACTGGGCCCGTGGACAAGGTTTTCTTTCTTTCTGGTTTTCTATACTTTCTGAATATTATTCTGTTATGACTATTTTATAAGAACAAAAGAAAAGAAAATTCAAAGCCACTCCCCTGAAGGAAAAGCCCCTCAAACAAGTACTATTCCACCCTTTAGTTTTTCTGCTCTGAGGGAGCTCCCTTCAGTGTATGGCAAACATTTCTGTTTCAGCTAAAGACATCAAATTCAATTGTTTCAATTTAGTTGTTGTTTTTTCTCCTTATTTCCCTGTTCCCAACGAATCTTTCCTTTATCAACCTTTGGATTTTCAGCTTAACTGGGTATGGAGGGCTCAGAAATGGCTCAAAGACTACACAGTGTAGAATTCCATTTTTTCCCTCCATTTTAATTTCCTTTAGCAATTTAGCACTTCGTTTCAAATCACACATATAGAAAAGAACAGAAATTTCTTAACACCCCTTTGGCAAATCACATGGGAAGAACTGCCACTGTTTCTATTTACATGCTCTGGGCAAGGTATATTTCAAGTAAAGAGCTTCATCTCAGAACCAAAGAAGAATTTTTTAAAAAGTCCTTCGTAAGCAATTAATTCCTTCAGACAAGATGTACCATGGAAAGCAAAACACCACCTGGAATTTTATATGGTAATGTAAGAGGAATGGACATCTTAAGTATTTGTAATGCTAAATGCTATGCTTCTATCCATCGATTCTCAGGGAAAATACCATGTAAATACAAAACACATTTTGTAATTTTCTCGGTAGTACATAAATATTTACGTGAACCAGAAGATCAATCTTTAGTCAAAATAAAATGATATGACTCAGATGAAGCCTCCACATCTCAGTGTTTACACCTACTTGCAGCAGAATACTATGGCAGCTACTCATAAATTAAAAGAAAGGGTGAGATCCTGTACTGGGGAAATTCACTTAGCTTTAGATACACACACTTTTACAATATTCAGACTCTGGTAGAGTTTGCTTTTGTTTGGGAGGCAAATTATAATTTACTCCAGGAGGGAAAATATGAGGTCAGGGAAGAACAATTATTCTAAAAATAAAGAAAACTTTCCTTGCTAAGCTGTGAAGATAACAGAAAATGTGAGCTACAAATGCAAATAACTTGGATTACATAGTCTGGGATGTATTGATGTAGTTATTTATAATTTGGAAACTTTGTAAAAGAATTTAAATTTATGCTAATTTATTCTAATACATTTTCTTTGTTCATTCTAAGAGATTTCTAACTTCTGTCTTTTTTAATGTCACTATATCTCCAAATACCAGTGTCTTCTGTGTATACAGTGATTTGCAGTTTTCGAGCAGCTTTTCTCCTCTCTTTTTGAATGAATGACAATGTCTTCAACTTGTTAAATGCAAGATTTGAAAGACAGGGGAAATGTCTCCCCATTCAGTTTCGCTTCATTTGTTTATTTTCCTTTTTATTAATTTTAAATTATGAAATTAAATTTTTCTTTGGTTGTTGAAAGGTGACTGCTGGGATTTCTTCAGGACGACTTCCTCTGTTGCCAGTGAAGCGACGTTCTTTTATGTCAGAATTCACGGATCACTTTTTAGAATTTGCATTTAGATCAATGCAAACGCATTGGGCAGACCTTCGGCAAGGATGGTAGACTCAACTCTGCCACTGCTTTTTTGGGGAGGCCTGCGGTACCAGACATTGAAAATTCAAAGCAATGATAGTAGAAGTTAGAGTTCAGACTTAGAAATAAGCGGAAAATGCAAGAGTCACACCACTTTAAGAAAACACCACACACACACACACACATAGGTCAAATGGGGAAAATATTGTTTTGGTTTTCTTTGATTTTCAAATAGATTTTTTTTGCATCGAGAGGATGTCTTTATGGAGTTTTCTTAATGCATTTAAAATACGACTTATGGGGGCTGGCCCCGTGGCCGAGTGGTTAAGTTCGCGCGCTCCGATGCAGGCGGCCCAGTGTTTCGTTGGTTCGAATCCTAGGCGCGGACATGGCACTGCTCATCAGACCACGCTGAGGCAGCGTCCCACATGCCACAACTAGAAGAACCCACAACGAAGAATGTACAACTATGTACCGGGGGCTTTGGGGAGAAAAAGGAAATAATAAAATCTTTAAAAAAAAAAAATAAATAAAATAAAATACGACTTATGACTTGTTTGGTCAATATTTTTAAAGAATGATTGTTGTAAGAATTAATAGTCTCCTTCAACAATCAATGCTTGGTTTTAAACCAAATCCTCTATGCAGGAATTAAGTTGGAAATGAGATCAACGCCACTACTTGCTTAGGACATTTGCACTTTCTTGGGCTCAATTTTCTCATCTTTATTATAACTCTGAGAACAAGGGGTAGCATTTGTAATGCCCACCTTACCTTCTTCTTAGCAGCATTATGGAGATAAAGTTGGACAATATCATTTTTGGCAAAGGTGGCTAATGATCCACCTAACACATGTGTTTTCCCTTCTAAAGGCCCAGCTACATTACCTATCCTGGGTCCCCCTACATGCATGTAACTACTTCCCACCAGGAAGCCTGGTTGGAAGGGATGGGAGTCACTTCTGGGCTAAAGTTTTTAAGAAGTGGCTGTGTCTTCTGCCTTCTTTCTCTTCCACTGGTCAGAAGCAGAGGCACCAAAGCCCTAGAAGAAGGGAGAAACCCCAGATGAAAGGAATGTTGCTCTCTGAATCACCATGGAGAAGAGACGAGTTAAGGTGACGAACTGTTGTGGTTTGCTCAGGACTGAGGGGGTTCTTGGAATGTGGGACTGTTGTTTTTAAAATTGGGACTGTCCTGGGCAAAATGGGATGTGTCAGTCATGCTAAGAGGTACCCGTAGACCAGGAACACCTTCATTGGACTGTTACATGAGTGAGAAATAAGCCACTAAAACTTTGGAGTTAATTTATAGCCACCCACTAGAATCACCCTAACTAATAAACATGGAAATTACTACTGAGTGACCTTGTTGGGATAGGTGCACTCCAATGAGAAGATATCAGAAAGGAGGAAGCTTGTCTCTCATCCTCCTTAGCTCTGTCATCTGAAGCATGTTTTGGGCTTAATCTTCTAGTTGGTGTAGATTAGTGGTTCTCAAAGTATGGAAAGAGGATCCATGGGATTCCTTAAGATCTTTCAGGGTGTCCATGAGGACAAAAGTATTTTTATAACAATACCCGATATTATTAGCTTTTCAACTCTCATTCTCTCAAGAGTGTGTAGAGGAGTTTTCTAGAAACTACACAACGTGGGATGACATCATGGTTCCGACGGCTGATAAAACATGTGCTTATACTTTCCTATGGTTTGAAAATTTCTTATATTAATTTTAATAAATATTAATAGATGTAACTCACATAAACCAAAGCTCTTTTGGGTCATTCATGATTTTTAAGAGTAAGACCAAAAAGTTTGAGAACTGTTGAGCTGGATAATTTCTACGATCTTCTATAACTCTAAAAGTTTGTGAAGTAATACTCGTATATACACAAGCTAGTTATAGCATTTTTAAGTTGCTATGCTTTTTATCACTTTTTATTTTTCCCATCTTAAGCTGGGGTGAGATGATAATACTCTGGAATCCATTTACCAAAGATCTCTTTCCAGAAAAGTGTAGAAACTTCCTGTTTTATGTATCAGGAATTATGCTAGTGTATGCTCCTTATGACATGGGCAGTTGCCTTAAACAAATCATAACATAGGAAGGATTAAAGTATACTTTTTCCTTCAAAGGAGAGAAGGGTATGATGTCATTCCAAACTAGTAAATCTGATGATTATATTTCTAATTCAACCTTAATTATATATCTGTTGTGGTCATCCAGAGAGCTGGATAAAGATGCTTATAACGTTTGATGGAAGCAAACCAATGAAAAGTTGATTGTGTCTCTCTCTTGCTTAGAAACTTTCAATAGCTTCTTGTAGGTCCTTAGGGCAAAGCCCCGGGTTATACCCAGTCCTTCCAGGTCTTCACCCGCACACTCCCGCTGCCTTGGCCTCACTCCTGTGAGCTCTCCCTCCAGCTTTCTCTATTCCAGTTCCAGCTTGAACACCTTTTTCTCTAAGAAGACTGCTTGATTTGCAATCTCAATACACCTGTGCTTCTCATCCCTCAGCAACTCACTTGTAATTCCCAGTTCCAGGACACCCCACTGGATCCAACCCAAGGATCCTGACCCAAGTGTGACTGGCTCCTGGCAACAAGCCTTGCCCAACAGCCAGTTTGGAGGAGAGACGAGGCCCCCTTCTTCTGCCACAAAGGAGATCTGCATATGTCTGACGACACTGTTCAGTCTGTTAAAGAAATGACTCAGAAAAAGAGCTTTCCGTATAGCCAAATACAAAATGTTTGCTAAATATACACGAGTGAAGTCCTCAATTACCTAAATTCACTGGACACTGGTTAATTTAGACAAAGCCCAGATCTATCATTTATTGAACACACACACACACACACACCCCCAGAGACCAGTTCGAAATCCCAACTGCCATTTGAGAAATGTATGGTTGCTAATTAATTTTGACAAATTGGTGGAGTTCATTTAAATTATTTACGATAATGCTTCACAGTATATTTTACAAAAGTAATGAAGGCATAGTTTAAAAAGTTCTGGGCTTTTAGGCTTTTCTAGGGAAGAGATGAACGACTGCTGTCATTCTTCCCTTAAAATAGGATTAAAACACCAGAATTTATGGAGCAAATATGAGAGAAGTCTGTTTATGTTTAGGACATGTATATACTTCCACAGTCAAATTTAGTAGAATATCTGAAACAAAAACTCTACAGGTCTGGCTTAGCTCATCTTCCACAGGAAGTCAGTTGTGGGTGAATGGGGAGAGAGTCCAGCTACGGATAGGCATGGCTCTCTGGGTTCATAACAATGAAAATGGTAACTAACATCTATTAAACTCATACTATGTTCTGAGCATTTTACTTACATTATGTTTTTGAATGCTTATAACATCCTAGAAAGTAGGTGTTATTGTTTCCAAGTTAATGTCCTTACAGATAAAGAAACTGAGCCACAGAGAAGTTAGTCATTTACCTAAGGTCACACAGCAGCCAAGATAAGATTTGAAACTATGTAGACTTATTCCATAGCCTAGCATTCGGAACCACTAAGCTACACTGGCTTATACAGCAATCACTGAAGGGACAAATTTGAAAGTCTGTCTTCAAACTTGCAGAGAGTCTTTCTTTCCATCTGTACAAAGGATTATAAACTGCAAAAATTTTATGGCACATTTAATCAGCTCAGTAGTTCAGTTGAGATAATTGCTTTTTAAACTAAGCTATTAATTTTTATTAGAAGAACCAGAGTCAGACACAGGATACTCTCTGTTTCGTTCAATTCAACTCAACTCAGCTCAGTTCCGTTCATATTACTTAGGATGTAAATTGCATGATGGGTTTAGGGAGGGATATTGTAATTCAGGTAACAGTAAGGCACTCTCTCTGCTTTCTGGGAACACAGAATGACTTGAGGGCAGGGCTAGGGGCAGCTATAATTCCAAACTATAATCTCAGGTTCCAGGTGGCATATGCTGGGCACCACAGTACTTGTGGCCAGGGTGGGGTGAGAGTGGGCAGAGGACTGTTCCACAAGAGAGAAGATAAGCTTGAAGGTACACTTGGATCTTTTCACCATTGTATTCCAAGGCTTAGGAGACCATCAGCTCAACAAATATTTGTCAAATGAGTAATTAAGATCCTTTAGGGTAGTAAGTAGGACCAGGAAGGAAGTCATGGAGGAGAACGCATATGAGGTGGATATCTTTTAAGTTTTAGGAGAGGGAAACATTCCTTTCTGAGGCTGTAGAATATGCAAAGGACAGATGCTTTTTTTTTGAGGAAGATCAGCCCCGAGCTAACTACTGCCAATCCTCCTCTTTTTGCTGAGGAAGACTGGCCCTGAGCTAACATTCATTCCCATCTTCCTCTATTTTATACGTGGGACGCCTACCACAGCATGGTGTTTGCCAAGCGGTGCCATGTCTGCACCCGGAATCCAAACCGGCAAACCCCAGGCCACCTGAGAAGCGGAATGTGAGAACTTAACCGCTGTGCCACCGGGCCAGCCCCAAAGGACAGATGCTTAATAAAAAAATGCTTGAAAAGATGATGGTAGGAGCCCACTGAATGTTGTCGAATAAAATAATGAGCATGTGACAATGATCAAGATTTAACTTACATATATTATGCATCTCCGTTGTGCCAGATGTTTGTAAGGACATAATCTCATTTACCCTCCAGAATTGCGGTATTTGTGGTAGACACAAATGTGCAACCCAGCTCTCCCTTCAAAGAGGACCTGCTTCCCAGCTGTGGAGAGTGTGGTCAGAACACAGTCTCTGTTCGGCTGTCAGCTCCTTCTGAGTTGGCCTCAGCTGCAGAGAGCCTCCTGGCCCATATTCACACCCTTTTCAGGCAAAGCCCACATCCAGTGATGAGGGCAGTAGGGGTCTAAAGGTCAAGTCATTCTGGCCGAACAGGGAACAACTCTATTGGGTTTTATTTGCTCCAGAGCTCCCTCCAGGGTTGGCCAAGGTGTTGTTGGGCTTTCACTGCAGTTTGAATTCTCCCTTAGTCTAATCCTGCTCCCCTCCCTTTCCATTACAGATCACAGATTCCTAATAAACGTGGTTTCAGGGTCTCTAGAGAACCTAATCTGCAAGACTATGAACCTGCCATGTTCACAGACTGGAAACTGGGGCACTGAGAGGCAAAGCATCTTTCCAAAGCCACACAGCAGAGCCAGGTTTCAAACTCAGTTTCCTCCGGCTCCTAATTGAGGGCGCTCTCCTCCCACACTGGTTACAGGGACCAACTTACAGTATTTAGCCAAAGGTGCCCTCTCCCTCTTACCACAGCATACACACATCAACAGGAGTCACTCCACTGTCTGTCCAGATACATGTTTTCTATAGAAAGCTCTGGGTCATCTTGTGACCCCCAGAGCAAGCCAAAGCTCTGGGCCAACTGTGTCCACTGTTGGCTTGCCTACTCCTATCAATCTTAAAGTCTCTGCAGAATCAAAATTAGGTTTCCTAGTTCCAAGCTTTCAAAATATCCCTTAGAATACTGGCAACAGTTAGCAATCACCTCTTGGCTTTCTCCTGTCTGCTCCACAAGGCTGTAACTGCAGGAGGGCATGGGTCACCACTAACTTCCCAGAAATGAGCACACTGCCTGTCTACAGCAGGAGCTCAATTTACAATTGTTGAAGTTGCGAGTTAAATGTGTATGATAAATGCTTGGTATTTATCTCAGTCAATATTAATTCCTGTTCTCTTAGTTACCCAACTATATGAGATATTCACAAAAAAAGATCGTTGTATCATGGTGGATGTCAATTGTTATTGTTTTAGGCTCACCACACGGCTTAGATCATTTCCAAATAACCAAAAAGGATGGTCAGAGATCCAGAGCCACTCAGAGCTCCTCCTTATATTTATTGCTGAGGTCGTGTCTAACTTTCCTCAGGAGAGGTTCAGATCCAAAGACAGTTCTGATGTTTTCTAGGAATGGGGAGTCCATGAGCTTTCTCAGATGCCTGTCCCAATGTCTGGAAACCTGATAGAGGTGATATCCATCATTTTATCCTCTTGTTTGACTTGTAAACTCCTTCTTTAAAACCAAAGCCATGGGTGACGTCCTGTGACTTCCTTAAAGCCTGTAAATCTTTTTGCGAAGACTTTTCATCTTGATGTGGCAAAGGTATGAAATATTGAAGAACTGTTTTCTTTAACATTTACCCTACAAACTCATACAATAGAAAAGCAGGCTCAGGCATTTCTGACACAGGTCACTTCTATGAGTGTCTGTTTCAACTCTACTCTGCATAACATGGTTGTTGTAGACTTCAGTCATGCAGACTTTTTGGCTTAAACCTTTTCACACTAGCCTGATCTTTTTTATAATCATAAATGTATTTCTCAATATAAAGTTAATATATTGACAATACAAAGAATTTTGAAAAGAGAGAAACTAGGGAAAAAATGTTACATTCCAGCCATCTTACATGTTTGCATTTGAGGTGAATTTTCTGTCTATTAAAGCCTTATTCTTCCAGAGGTGCTCTGAAATCACACTTATGCCCATCCTGCATATTCCTGGATTTGGAATTAGAAAACTCAGGCTTGAGGCTCTGTTGCCTAATAGCTGTGTGTGCTCCTGCAGCTTACTCAACCTCTCTGAGTCCAGTTTTCTCCTTATAAAATAGGGATGGTGATTCCTGTTATTGACTTAGTAGGAATGTATTGGATCATGCAAGATATGGCAAAACCCTTTCCAACCCCTAACTCTTACATAAACATAAGTTAATATTGTTACTGATCTTTCTCTGGATTTTTTCTGAACATTATGTTTGCAGCAGATGCTGTTGGTCCCACCTATATCCCCTGGAGCCTTACTGCCATGGTAGTGCCCACAGGCCATCTCCAGCCAGCATTTGCATCTCTTCTGCCCAAGAGCTTAATCTGGCAGCCAGTTCCTGGTATATACACACAGATGGGTTAGTACCAGAGAATGAACACCTCCAGATCAGGCCACAACCCATGACTGATGGGAGTTGATCTATAATACCCTGTTTTCCCTGCCTCTTGGGTGGGATCTCTGGGAGGCTTATAGTTTACACTGGATCCCAGAGTTTCCCCAGTGGTATTAAGCTACAGGTGCCCACGGTGATAACCAGCTCAATTATACAGCATCTTTTGGCTTCCTTCCCTTTCGTGACTCACTTCTCCACTCTCTAATTGGTATTTCATGGGATTACCTCCCAAATGAACTACTTCTACTTGAATTCTTCTCTCAGGGTTTGTTTCTGAGGGTACCCCAAACTAAGCTAGTGTTTGTATGAATCACAATTGTTTCGGATGGAAGGGACAATATTCAATTTAACACAATCTAACCTAGACCAAAATAAAGGAAAAAACTTAGTTCATTGACTCATATAACGCAATGTCTGAAGGTGCCGAATCCTATTTAAGGATGACTGGATCCACTGAACTCATTGACTTGTTCTTTCCCACCACTGTTTCCCTTTGTGTATTAGCCAATTTTCAGACAGAAAAGGTGGTGGCTGTGAGGCTACTCTCAGCTTACACTGCCTTTGTAGGATGCAGTGTTTGAGAAAGTAAAAACTTTTGTCCACATCCATATCAATTACAGAAAAGGTCTCATATTGACAGTGTTTGGGATGCATGCTGATCTCATTATATCCAGGTGGTTGAAGTATTCTGGGTGGTCACCCCAGGAAGGAGACAACTCCAGTAGGACTATAGGAATGGGGAGGAGTGGTTTTGACTTTAAAGGGATGTGGGCAGCACCAAGCATCCCACAAACTAGAAAAGGCTTTTTGGTGTTTCTGTGTTCTTTCTTGATGATACCACAGATTTTTGGAAATTTTTACCCCAACGGAAGCACTTGGAACCAACATAACAATAGGATCAGTGAATTCTTTTCCAGATTCAGAACAGATGGCTCAGATGTCAACTTCTGTAATGGAGTAAAGAAAAAGAATGTATTCATTAAACAGTAAAAATAATAGTTATTTATCAAGCACACGTAAGGTATGTTCTGAATTCCAAGCTAAGTATTTTACATACGTGATTCCAGAGAAAAACCCTATGACTAGTCATAAGTATGACTAGTATTTTCATTTTACAAATGAGAAAATTGAATGACTTTCTCAAGGTTTTTCAGCTTGTAAGAAGCAGAGACAACATTTGCATCTGGGCTGGTGTCATTCAAAGCCCTGGAATGGGCTTGGCCACCATGCTGCGGTGCCTGCTTGACCTACTGATGCTTCGGGAACATTGCTTTGGATGGACCTGTCCCAGTGCTCCCATGCCCTCATGTTCCTTTGCAACATTCAGACTCAAAAAGACACTGACTGAATTCAGGGGCAGATTAACTCTTTTCCTTCGAATTTCACACTTGAGATTGGAGACTTTTTGGCCCATATCAAAGTTTCCTTCTGACCCAAGAACTTGCAAACCTTACGCCTGGAACCAATTGACCTATAAAAGCCTTTTTATTTAATGATGCATAACTGGAGTTACGTGGGTCGCTATGGTGGGTGTCCTTTTCCAGTTAGCCTAATGAAGTCTCTTGATTGAGTAGGCATTAGATCAGATCAGATTTGATGACAGCAAAATTAATTTATGGAATTTCTTCATTAGCTCTCAATGACCATCTCTCTTACCGGAGTTGTAGGCTGCAGATCTATATTTGTATTACTTTAAACATTTTGCAATTCTGTTATTGTTTAAAGATGTAAGAGGTAATTGGGGTGTGAATCTAATTATCTCCATCATCGCTTGACAAATGAGTTACCCACACAGTTGAAAGGGCTAAATTCTCTCATTGGTTTGGCAAATATTTATTAATCTACTCTTAAATGTCAGGCTTTATGCTAGGGGACACAGCAGTGACCCAGACAGAGACAAACTACCCCACAAATAAATATACAATTACAAATTGTGATAAGAATTCTAAGAGAGCTTAACAGGCAGACTATATCAGTCAGGCTCCAATGTACGAAATAGAAACAACTCCGCTTGCATGGTAGGTATTTAAAGAAGGACATAGATTAATACAAGGAATGGTGTGTTTGTAAAAATCATTGGAAGGGCTGAAAGAGCAGTTTAATCCTGGGTCTTCAGGAGTATCTCTCAGAACAGTGCAGAGCTATCCCACCAGGGAAGCCACCACAATGGAGCTTTGTCAGAATGTAGAGTTCACTGCCACCCACATAGATCCCCTATTGAAACTGCCTCTGAACACTCAGGAAGCTATTGACTGGATACCCAAGGCAGTGATTCATGATTTAGGAAGCCAGATCAAGATGCTCCCGTGACCACTAATGCCACTGTACCCTCTACTTCTTCATTGTCAGGAATCTGAAACCTGAGACAATCCAGAGAAACCTCATGTTTTCATGACGGTGCTTGCCAGTAGAAACTGTCAGGTGGAAGCCAATCAGTATCCAGAACCTTAGCTGCAAGGGAATTGGCAATGCACTTAGCACCATTCTATCTTCTCCAAGTACAAGGAAAATAGAATAGTCATTGAGTGAGTCAATCTATAGTGTCCAGCACAAGATACTGATTTAGTTTGGAGCCTGGAGAAAGTTTCTTTGAGGAAGCAACATTTCAGCTGAGACATGAAAAATGAGCAAGAGGAAGGCAGTCGAAGAAGTGAGAAATGTTCCACATAGAAGGAATAACATGAGAGAAGGCCTAATGCTAGGAAGGCCCTTGGTGTGTTGGAGGAGCTGGGTGGCAATGTTGGGGATGAGAATGAATTAGAAGGGGAGCGGTACATGGCTGGAGAGGTTGTAAAGTGCTGGGCATGTAAGAAGTTCTTGATCACATTAAAGATTTAGGATTTTACTCTAACTGCAATGGAAGCCATTGGACCATTTAAATAGGGGAAGAAATCAATCTGCTTTGTATTTACAAAGGTTCCTCTAGCAGATGTGCAGAAAGTGTTCAGAGCTGGCAGGAGTAGAAATGGGGCTAGTGCAATAGGCTTAGTGAGGAGACAGTAATTTACATGCTGATGTTGTCAGTGGAGGTGATAGAAGCGGAATATTAGGAATTACATTTTGGAGGCAAAGCTGACTGGACTAGATGTTGGGTTGGTTGAAGCAGAAGTAATGGAAAAGGGGAAAAGAATGCAAACATGACTCGTAAGTTTCTCATCTGAACAGCTGGAGGGGAGGTTCATACTACTTAGTGAAATGGGTAAGATGGGTAGAGCATCTTTGAGGAAATATCAATGTCAGTGTTGGACATAGTAGGTTTGAGATGCCTCTGAAACATCCAACAGTAGATTTCTAGCATTTTTAGAAATGCATGCATGCCTAGAGAATGGTTGGTAGGAAAATGCAGGTGAAACTTGGGGGAGGCCAGGCTAAATAAAAGATATAAACTAAAAGAATCAGTGTAGCAAAGACTATACATTAATCTATCCCAAAAGGAGAAAAAAACCCTAAAGATAGTATAGAAATTACTGCCCACATAATAGCAGCTGTAATAGTCCTTGCTTTTCTTCTTGTCTCTTTGTTCTCTTCCTTCTCCTTCTCTTTTTTCCTTCCTCCTTTTCCTCTTCTTTTTGCTGCTTTCATTCTCCTTCAGCGGTTCTTATTACATTAATCTTCAGGCTGTTACTGTTATTTTGAGCACAACCTCAACCTATATGTCAGAGCTTCAGTGAAAAGAATGATTCAAAGATTTTAAATTGTGCTAATTCTCTGAAGGGTTGTTATGTCAGGTAAGAGTTGCATTAGTAAATTTTCATTTTTTTCTGATTTGAGGGATAAGTGAGGGAAAGAACTCAGACAAGATATTATGTAGATTTTCCCCCCTGTATTCTTTGGGGCAAGCCAACGCCTTGTTTACAAAGTGCAGAAATAGTAACAGCAATGTTTGGAGGGAGGTAGACATGAGCTGATCTTGTATACAGGACTTTTTTGGGAAAATGAGTCAACGAAGTAGAGAGTTAGAAAGTTGGAAGGGGGATAAAAGCCAAATTAAAACACAGTCCACATCCAAAATTGCTCCTCCATACATCTGGCAAAGTATTGACTGTCAGCTGGGAGCTCAACTGGGACTGAGGGCAAGGGCTTTGGCTCCTCTATGTGGTTGGGCTTCCTCACAAGATGGTGGCTGAGTTCCAAGAACAAGCATTCTAAGACACCCAAGTAGAAGCTGCATTTCTTTTTATGACCTCATTGCAGAAGTATCATTTCTGCCATAGTCAGAAGTGTACCCAGATTCAAGGCAAAGGAACAAAGACCTCACCTCTCAATGGAAGGAGTTTTAAAGCATCACTGAAAGAAGATCATAGAAGATGGGAAATATTGTTATGGTATTTTGGAAAATGCAATTTGCCATACTATCCAAAAATAGGGTGATTTTTCTATTTATGCAAATCTTCTGGTGTATCTCTCTGTAGATTTTTAGATTTTATTTGTAGAGACTGGGCACCTTTTAAATAGATGATTCTAATACGTTGTCTCATTTGATGCTGTGGTAATTGGAACTTTTCCTTCAATTATATTTCCTGAGTAGTTATTGTTTGTACAGAAAAGCTGTGATATTTGTGTGTTAATTTTGTAGCCATTCACATTAGTAAATGTCCCGGGGAAGTATTAATTTAAAACACCCCTCAATTACCAGGTCATAATTTGTTTGTCATCAATTTTGATTGTCACATGATGAAGTTTCAACATTCTAGTCAAGCCCAAAAGATGATAGAAATGAAGCATCTTTCTTTCATCATATCATTCACCAAAACAATCTGTGATTCAAACTTTGTAAATCCTCCTTGTAAAAATATCTTCTGTGTTGTGACAGAAGAAGTCATTCAGCTTACGAACTTTTCTTTGTGCTTGTGCTGTTCAAGTTCTCTGTTTTACAAAATGTATAGCAGAATTTGAAGCTGCCTGACTTATTTTAATGCAGTTGTAAGACTAGATTGTAGAATGTTGCTGAAGCTCTATTTGAGCAATTTCCATGGATGAAGACCTTTTCAGAATTAGAGGACAGTTTGGGACTCAACTTGCAGAACTATGTTAGTTCAAAAAACTGTAGTTTACTGAACAAAGTCAACCTGAAATGATAGCACTACTCAATCTACAAAGAAGGAAGGGTGACAGATTCTAAATGAGCAAACAAAGCAAATGGCAATTCTTATTCTATGCTATTAAAGAACTCTGAGGTCAATGAAATTACACATATTGAAGGACTACGGAGCTACTTATTGAAAATAAAAATCACAATTTCAAAAGAGATTCCCTTATTTTTAAAATGTATCAACAAATACAATTATGGCTGCCTTTGGAGTGCAAGCTTCAGGATGTTTCTGAACATGCTTTGGTTCTGTGGTTAGCACTTATGACTAACTTGCTATATATGCATTACTTACTTATCGTGTTTATTACTGGCTCCCATTGAAAAATATTGGCTCAATGATTATGGCGATTTTCATCTGATTTTTTAAATGCCATTTCTCTAGTACCTAGAAAATACCCAGTGTCTAGGAGGGGCTCAATATATATATATTTATTGAATGAATAATTGAATAAACCAATGTGAAATTTAGTATCAAGAAGAGCTAATTGAACTGAGAGTGAAGTATACACAAAAGGGCACATTATCTGTGGTTCTTTGGATTTGAGCATGTGAATCTTAAACTTTTACTTCTACTAGATTCTGTGAAGGAACATTTTCTTTCACAAAATGAATTGAAGCTGAGTCACTATTAGTTGTATAAACCTTGATTTAGAATTGAGGCCTCTTGTTGGAAAAAAAAAGACTGGCAAGAAATAGACCAACATTGACATTGTATCTCTGGATGGTACATGAAAAACAGGCACATGGAAAGATGTTCAACATCACTAATTATCAGGAAAATGCAAATCAAAACTACAATGAGATATCATCTCACGCCCATCAGAATGGCTATAATTAATAAGAAAGGAAACAATAAGTGTGAGAGAGGATGTGGAGCAAAGGGAACTCTCATACACTGCGGGTGGGAGTGCAAACTGCTGCAGCCACTATGGAAAACAGTATGGCGATTCCTCGAAAAATGAAGAATAGAACTCCCATGTGATCCAGCTATTCCACTGCTGGCTACTTATCCAAAGACCATGAAAATACAAATGTGTAAAGAGACATGCACTCCTATGTTCATTGCAGCATTATTCACAAAGCCAAGACTTGGAAGCAACCTAGGTGCCCATCAAGAGATGAATGGATAAAGAAGATGTAGTATATATACACAATGGAATACTACTAAGCCATAAAAAATGATGAAATCTGGCCATTTGTGACAACATGGATAGACCTTGAGGGTGTTATGCTAAGTGAAATAAGTCAGAGGGAGAAAGTCAAATACCATATGATCTCACTCATAAATAGAAGATAAAAACAACAACAAACAAACACACAGAGGCAGAGTTTGTATTGGGGATTACCAGAGGGGAAGCGGGGAGGTAGGAGGGCAAAAGGGGTGATTAGACACATGTGTGTGGTGAAGACTTTGGGTGGTGGACATGATATAATCTACACAGAAATCGAAATATAATGATGTACGCCCAAACTTTATGTAATGTTATAAACCAATGTTACTGCAAGAAAACACACACACACGCACAAACAACAAAGAAAAGAAATACACCAACACTGACAGTGTATCTCTGGATGGTAAGATTAAAAGTGATTTTTTTATACTTCTTTTTTCTTTTGTGTATTTAAAAAAATTTCAACAATAAAGATGAATTACTCGTAGAAGGAAAAAAAAGAAAACTAAACAAAGTAGAAAACTATTGTGTTATCAAATTTGTTAAAAACCAGTATTTTACTAATTATATCAGAAGATATGAGTTAGAAGTACAAGATCTACGACTGCACACTTTGGTAAAATAAAATTAATTAAACTACATATTTCCCCTGATTTTGGGTAAGACTACTGAAAACACATATCTTGAATAAATGACATACTCACCTTCTCCATTATTATTAATACAGGATTCATGGCATCCCATCCACAGATATATTTCTGGCCACAAGTCCAGTTACTGAAATAGCTTTGATTATAAGATTTTTAAGGTATCTGTGACTCTCCCATTCTCTGCCACCCCAAATTGAGCTCTAATACCTATGTCATAGGATTGCAAAAACCAAATAGGATAATACACGAAAAGGCACTCTCTAAATTATAAAGCCCCATATATGTTTGATAATATTATTTATTAATTATCAACAAATTGGTTAGGAGAACACCTCCCAGGACCTGGTCTAGTTCATTCAGCCTCCCATGTGGGCGGCCATTTTCAACCTGGTGGGAGCAGGATGGGACATTTACTTACCCAAGATAAATGGAATAAGGTAATCCCTTCGGAGTCTCCTTCCTCTGCTGTGAAGTATCCGTCCATAGGGCTCAGTTTAAATAGTCAAGGTTCCAGACCTGTAATGTATACCAGAGTCTGTGCCAAGGGGGTCAAACCTGATGGAAAGATTTTCTGTGGACCAGCCCCAGCATGGTCTGAGGGAGGCATTTCCTTACAAAGCCACTAACTTGAGACAACCCTCAGCTAAGAGGATCAGAACAAGATTTGCTTCTTCTAGAATGACACTAGTTGGAATTCAGGACAGAAGCTTCCCCCCACCCCCCACAAATTATCAAGATCATGGAGATCCACGGCACATTCAGTAGTCTGTCCATACTGTGTGGCCTCATATTAATAAGACAGTGGAAGCTGGGGGTGTTCCAGCATCAAAAATATATATTATCTTTTGTTATCAAAATATTTATTTTTATTAATATAAACTATTACTTATTATTATTGTATTATTACCAGTATTTATCTCTGTTACAGGTGATTTTTATTTACCCTTTATTTTTGCTTATATTTTTCAATTTTCCATGTAATGTTTGCATAATAGAAAAGTGAAAAATTAAAACAAGTTACTTTTAAAACATTTAGAAAATACAGGCAAATGAAAGGGAGAAGACTAAAATGACTTGTAATACTGCTACCCAGAGGTAAGCACTGGTAACATTTTGGGATGCAAACTTCCAGTATATAGAATTCCTTAACTAAAAGTGGGATTGTACTCTACATATCTTATTTATCCTGTTCTTCTGCTTGTAAAAAAAATTTAAAAATTCCATATGAATAAATGTTCTTCAGACATAACATTTCAAAAACTGCTTATCCTGAGGTTTCTCATGCATATTAGTTAGTCAGTAGAATGCATCCCCTCTCTGGCCAGAAGTGTACCAGTGCCCAGTGTCCTCCCCACTCCAGTGCTGGCTTTCCCAACATTGGTGATGATAATAGTTAGAAAATCTTGGTCAGTAGTGGAATCGCGTTACTACTTTAATTGACAGTTCTCTAATTACCAATAGGGTTGATCATTTTCCCCGTAAAAGATTCACGGGACAATTGCCTTTGCCAGGATCATTTTAAAATTCTGTAGCAGTAAAGCAGTGGAAGTGGCATCTGCATGGGTGTAAGAAGTGTTCATATGTAAATATTTAATATTCAAACCACAATATCTCTAGGATCAGTTCCTTTAGCACATGGATACTCACTAAATCCCTCTTCTTTGGTCATTAACAAATATTTATTGATGGTCTACTGTATGCTCAGCCCTGTTCTGGGGCTGGTGATACAAGGGCAAAATTGGCAAGGTCTCTGGTGCATACCTTCTAGTGGGGAGAAAGAGAACAATGTGTGAGAATGTCAGGCAGAACCCAGAACAGAGTATGGGGGTTACAGAATGATGGAGGGGAAGGGGAGGTGCTTTATATTATAGGGGGATCAGGGAAGACCACCTTGATGTGATAATATTTGAGTAGAGACCTAGATGAAGCAAGGAGTGAGTGAGCCACGCAGATGTCTGTGGAAAAGTGTTCCAGATAGAGGGACCAGAAAGTGCAAAGTGTCTGAGGCAGGAGTGTGTGTGTCTTGATGGAGGACTGGCTGGAGCAGAATGACAGATGGGGCCTGTGGTACAAAGTAAGATCAGAGAGGTGGAGGGGCAGGGTCATGTAGAGGTTTGTAGGCCCTGGCCAGGAAGGACTTCAGATTCATTCAGAAGGAGCTGAGAGAGGAGGCAGAGAGATCAGTAGGAAACTCTTGCAATGGTCCAGCAGAGCATATGTAGATATGAGCCATTCCCCCCAGATAGCCCATGTTCTGCTCTGCCAACATGAGGCCTTTGCCCTTCTCCAGTAGCAGCCAATCCCTCCACTTCTGAGGCCAGATCGGGGGTAGAGGTGGGGGGAGTGTGTTATGAGGTTTCTTGGGTGCTAAAGAATCTGTGACAGGCAATCAAAATATCTAAGAGTGACAAGGCAGGATCAGTGGGTGTCACCCTCAGATGTCAATTTGACAACCTTTGGTCTAGCACTTATGGGGTCGAGAAGAACATGCTGGTAACTCTAGAGAAAAAGCAAAGTAGAGGCACCAGAAACCTCAGTAAAATGCCTAAAACAGGAGTGGCAGACACAAATGCGTCATGTGTACCAAATCACTCCATATTTAATCTCCACATGAGGTACCTGGAAATCTATAAATGACAGCAAGAAGCAGCTTGACAGGCTGCTGTATGTTTCACTTGCCAGTTACAAACTAGTTGGAAGCTTTTCTCATATCTGAAATGCCACTTTTGGATACAAACACTAAGCAAAGTGGGTTCAAAGTCCCAAGTGCAGCCATCTTCTCACAAACCAGATCAATGAGCTATCAGGCAGGAAGGGCTAGGAGGAAAGAGGACCACAGGGGCAGCACCAACTGCCTTCAGGGCCTAACCCAGTGACCCCACTTGAAGAGCATCCCAGAAGAACTTCACAGAGATACCAAAGATACAGGGATTCATGAGGGGCTAGATTTCCCACGGGTGACATGGTGGTCATTGTCCCAGGCTCTCATTTAGGGAGAACATTCAGTAGAATCTCCCTTCACTGTCCAGGCATCTTGAATAAGGCCCACCTTTTCCAGGAAACCCTCCTGACCATCTCAGCTCAAGCTCATTTCCCTCTCTGTCCTTTGTGGACCTCTGAATAGCACTATTTATTTAGCACTTAATTGTTTTGAATGTAATCTTCATGAGGCCAATGACCGTTTGGCTCACTCCTACACTCGCAGTGTGGGAAATTGTGTGTGGAACACAGTAGGCACTCAATTAACAGTTATTAAGTAGATGAATTTTAAATTCTTTTATACATTCTCCTAATCTTAGTGAGGATAAGATCAGATCTTATTTCCTCTCATTTTTGTCCTTTCCCTTTTTCTCTTCCATATTTCTGGAGCAGACACCGTCAGCGGCTTGCCCGTATGACCTTGGCCCACTCGGAGGTCTGCGACAGACAGTTCCTGTCCACAGCAGTGCTTCTGGCGGCTCTCTGCCATAGGAGAGTGCTCCGTCCCCGGGGTCTGGAAGGTCTCCAAAGAGTTAAATCAGCCTGGGTGATCCTCTAGCAATGATGGATGGGAACCAGTAGATAAGTCCAGATTCCTTGTTTCTTGCTGAAATTATTCTGAGGTGCATGCTACAGTTTCTCAGAAGCCTCCAGGGGATTGAGCCCAGTTGCTCACAGTGCTTATCCACCCCTTTATCCTTTACAGCTTTCCTACCTTCCCTCTCCCAGGTCATCAATTTCTACCTCTATTTCCTGGGACCACCTCCTAAATCCTAAATAAACTACCTACATCGACATCGTTATTTCAGGGGCTGCTTTTGGGGGAACTCTGACTAAGACAATTACCTACAGTGCTTAGAAAAACCATGCATATGGGATTCCTGAGAAGACCGCATGAGACAATGCAAGTAAGGCATCTAGCACAGTGCCTGGCCTGCTCTAAAGGTTCAGCTCTGTTAGCCATTATTGTTGTTGTCAGTGTTGAGGGTACTCATAAAATTCTTGTACATTGTTAATCTTTGAGGTGGAATTTTGAGGAGGAATCGAGGCAGAGACCAAAGGGCAGCCACGACAACAACAATAACGGTGGTGATATATGAGGAAGAACAGGGGCAAAGATCAACGATAAAGCCAGTGAAAATGGTGTTAACCTGTGTGGTACCAATTGCATAGGAAACATCCGAGGTGTTAACCTGTGTGGTACCAACTGTATAGGAAGCAAGACTTCATCTTGGGGCTAATGAATACAGCTTCCCACATTTTCAAGAGAATTGATGTAGGCCTCATAGGCAGCCAGAATAAGGATATTTATAATCTGATGGCAAAGGTCCTATTGGGACAAACCTGAAGGGAAAGGCTTGAAATTTGGCTCCCTTTGAAGACAGGCAGATTCTGTAGGTCAAAGTTCGGGAGAAGCCAAGTGGTCCAGTCTCTGGAGAGTGTGGGCAGAGAAGTGAAAAGCAAAAGGAGTAGGCGGAGCTAGAATCCTGGAGATCAGAGAAGCAAGAAAAATTAAACTTGGGAGAGTTCTGCACCCGCAGGAGCAGCATTTAAATCTTTGCTTTGTTTGACACAGTCTGTTAAACGCTATGTGAGTGGCACTTGTGTTAACTGTCTCTGAAAGAGGTCAGATCCCACGGGGGATTTTGGCATTTACTGTAAGCAGTGGCAGACCATCGGGATTGCACCATGATATCAACAAAGGTAAATGGTGCTTGTGATTTTTCAGGAGTAGGGCTTGTGCCCAACAGTATCTGATCCTGTAGCAGGGTCAAGACTGGAAGCTCCTTCAAGGCACAAACAGTGGCCTGTTCACTTTCGGAGTCCCAGTGCCTCTTGTTGTGTCTGGCACAGACTGGTCAATGAACATATCTGGAAAGAGGGAAAAGAAAAACAAAACCAGTGACGTGAAGGTAGGAAGGGAGAGGAAAGAACAAATTAGTGAATCCTCCATAAATGATGCTGCCTGGGTTGGCTGTGTGGGGGCCAGGGGCACCAGCACGGCCACTTTCTCCTCCACCCTACTGGCTGGGACAAAAACAGACCAGAGGTCCTCACTGATGTGGTTTCTTGCTAAACCACTATTATGATTTACAGCTTACCCTGACCCAGTGCAGGCTGTTTTCTCATCTGCTTTTTATGAAAGATGTGATTGTACATTTGTAGGGAGGATATGAGGTAGGATGGGAAAGGAAAATGCTGATATTCTTGCCAGTATGGAAAGGAGGCCAATGATCAAATTGATCAAATCATAAAGCACTGACAGATGGAGGACAAGCAGCTAGGGGCAGCTGGAAAGCCCGACTGAGAGTTTGGAGTCATTCCGATTCCTAGGAAGAGACAGCCTCCCATTCACCTTGGTCCCTGGGATTCCAAGTGTATCTTAGGGGTGACTGGAGCTCATAAAGTAGTCTCTTATTTTCTCAGTGAGATACTGTTGGTGAAAGTGCAGACACCCATGTGTTAAAAAAGTTACAAAGGGTTATCAGTTATCCGTTGATTCTTGGCATGACTAATTTCCTTATGAAATTTAACCGAAAGCTTCTGTCTCCTGTTTGGTGTCCCATCTGAACTGGTGGCAAGGGGAAAAAAGTGGTTCCCACACTGCCTTGACCCCTACAAAAGTTCATGGGCATAAACAGAAACTAAAACCAGTGATGTTCACCTCACATTCATCAACTAAGGAGAGGTGTGGGCTGGGAGCATCACGGCTTCCCTGAGCTTCAGCATCTTCCTCTGTGAAATGAGGCGCTTAGATGAGACGATTTTTGAGGCCTCATCTCAGTCGGCTATTCTGTGGTTCTGAATGTCTGGTTAAGACACTAATTAGGTGTAAGAGACTATGGGAGATTATGTAGTTACGCCTTTTGCTCCTTGCAAGAGGGAGGTTTTGAAAAGTTTTGTGTCGTCTCTTTCTGAATGATTCTAATTGTAGTACCTGTGGTAAGTGAGCAATGAAATTATTTGTCAATTAACTTTTCTTATGATCCTTTAGCTGCACAGTCATTTTCATTCTCTTTTAAAATTTTTGTTCATAGGATCATGTTAAAGAAAGATCTATCCCACTCAAAGATTATATAAATATTCTCCTGTGGAATTTTTCTATTAGTTTTCTGATTTACTTTAAACATCGAAATCTTTAATGCACCTGAAATTTATTTTGGCAAATGGTGTGAGTCATGGAATGTAACTATTTTTCCCCCCAAATTGACCCACTATTTCTTGGCTATTGGATTCCCCGCTGATTTAAATGTCACTTTTATTTTATGCTAAATTCTCATAAAAGCATGAGTCTATTAAAGAGTTCTCTCCTCTGTTCCATTCCCCTGGTTATCTATTCTTGCATCAATGCAGCATTTTAAATACTGATTTTTTTACGGTGGAGTTTGTAGCAGATAATGTCAGTGCTCCTCCCAGATCCCCTTGGATCCATTTTTACTGTTTGTTCCAGAGAATTTTGGAGAGAGGGGTTTGTGAGTTTCAGCTTTCTTCATCCTGCACCTTCAGCTCTTTTTGGGAGAGTTGCCTTCAGCTCCCTTTGTCTTCACCAAGGGAAATCCAGGGCTGCTCCTTCCCTTGCAGTTAACCAATGACTGACAACTGTGTGTATATGAAAACCCACTTCTCTTGCCTTGTAGAAGGCATAGAGATGACTGTGAGGCTTAACTTACACACCACAGACCCCCAATCTGATCAGCTGGAAGGTCCTTTCCTCAGGACTTTACACTCTGCCAGGCCTCCTCCCCTTCCCTGTACTGCTCCCTCACTCCCTTTCAGGTTTTCCCTGGAAGCCCTTCATCCAAAACAAAATTCTCATCTCAGGGTCTGCTTTTGGGAAACTCAATCTAAGGCAGGGCCTCTTTCATCATCCAGGCAGATCATTCCACCAACTGAGAGGAACCATCCCCACCAGCCACCCACAGAATTGAGAAAGCTATCAATATGGCATCCGTTACCACTTCCAGTCAGAAGGGCTTTCAGACACTGAGTTAAATTAAGTATAGTCTAAGCTCTTGGTGATGTCTTTCTGTCAATACAATGAATGATGGCTTTACAATTCCTAAAGAACATAAAGCTTTTAATTTTTCCGGAATTATCCAGCAGATCCTGGAAATAATGTTTCTGATAGTCAGTTGGCATCATTTATGATAACTAAGATGGTATTTGATCGTCTTTAAACTTTCAACTTAAAAAAAAGAGCAACATATGCACTTGGTAATAAATTAAACAGAAGAGTAGAAAATGAAGAATGTCTTTGTGTATTCTTTCTGAAATTTTTAGACTTATTTAAGATTTAATCATTCATTAATTATTTATTGCTTATTATACATCAAGCACTCTTTACTGAACCCCTGTCTCTCTCTAAATTAGTCCTACTGTAAAATTATTTTTACTTGTCTTTTTCAACTTAATATATTATGCACATTTTTCCATTTCAGTTCATGAAAATTTTTCCTCATTTGGTTTGATGGTCGCATATGGGTGCACCATAATTATGTTCAATCTGTTCTATAATATTTATTCCCATAGTGAGGTTTACCCTTGTTTCACTAGGTTCAAAATTATGACAAATTCTTTAAAGCAAATTTTTCCCTTCCTAACTTTGTTAATTTGATTCATCTCTTTTTTAGCTGAATTTTGTCATCAAATAGATTTTGCACATTTGAAAAGTTCTGTATCTTGCTTTAATTTTGAATGACAACATTGTTACGGAGAATTCTGAAGGCAGCTCAATTTTTCTTTTATATCCCATCACTTGAGTTAATGCATGCATTCATGACCATTAAAAATATGTATAAATGACAAGTAGTCTGTGTTTCTCTCTCTCCCCCACCTACTGATTCTTTTTTTTTCTTTTCATGTTAAACTTCTTGCCTCTGATTGATGTACAGATTTACGTCTTCCATTATTTTGGGAATAACTTCTATAAATATTCTTTTCAATTCCATTATTTCAACTTATGTTCTTGTTTTTATATAGCAAATTATATGTATGTTTAATCATTGTGTTCTATCTTCCACACCTATTGTCTCCAATCTTCTTAATAGTTTTTAACCTCCGTCATTTTTTCTGCCTTATCCTTGATGATTTAAATGCTCTCCTCCATGACTGGCACTTGGTTTTTGACTAAATCAGTTTCTTTCATTGATGCTTCCAATGATGTTGTTTTGGTTCTCAATGGGTTTTCTTAGAGTTTAGGAGATGTGTAAATCACTGAGAAGTGTAAATCATGTTTTCAAAGCATGATATGAAGTTGTACCTTGTCCAAGTGCCAATGGAGAAGGAAAAACAAGTAAAAGGTATACATGGTACATATATACCATCATGTATATACACATACCTTGTCTTTTCTTTTGCCTTTGTTCAGTTTATTAGATTAGATTTTTGGTGTATGATCTGGCTTTCCTCTACCATTATATCTTAGAAGTTGTTAACTTTTGTTCTTGATTAAAGAAACATTATTAGCAAAGATTTTCCTCTGGGATGTCTTGTCCTTGTCTAAAAATGTCACCTTTAGCAGCATCGTACATGGGCCATCAGTCTCAATTATAGATCCATTTTGGAATACCAACAAAGCAAAAACTGGGGTTCTATTCCAGAGTTCCTGAAGAATGAACTAAGAGCAGTTTTAAATGTTGTAAATCATTGTTTAAAACTTACAATGGTGAGTTAAATAAATTCAGATGGTTTTGTATCCAATTCTGCATTGTTCGGGTTTATTACTACCTGTGGTGAACAAATGGCACTCATTGATAAATCTGACAAAAATCGGCAAATAAAACCAATTAAAAATACCATGTAAGAACTTGTTCACCATCGAAAACCTTAAAACTAATTCCATTTCTGTTTTTCAATAGCAATCATCAAAGATAATTAAGATTGTATTTATGACGACAATGAACTTTCAGCATTTTGTATGAGAAATGATCTGTTAAGACTGTCACCAGGGATGAAGATTTCAAAGCTTTAGTTACGTACTTAGAAGTTTCCAATGCAGTTGTTATTATTGCTGTAGTGATGAGAATCAAGATCCCAAACAACATTCCCGCGTTTTCCTCCTGGGCACCATCTTCATCGTTTTATTCCTTGTCACCCTCCAGGCCAAAGGGGTCTACCATCTTTCATTACATGTGACTAATTTTCTTTTGCATATCAGGTTTTCCAACAAGATTGAATTGGAGGTTATTTTTGAGGGGATTTTTAATATTTGCAAGTGATATTTCCATAGATTAATAGCAATCTGACTTTTAAAAAGTTTTAAAGAAATCTTAGCTAGATCTCCACACTTCACCTCCTCTTAACCTTTTCCACTTTGCAAATGCCTATGTAAAAAACTAAATTGTGAGAAACTCCTACTAGCAACCCACGTATTTTCCCTCCAAATGGGCTTCTCATCTTTTGAGGCAGTTTTTCACATGGTTTTGGCTTTCACACTTTTGGTCATCTGTCATGTTCTGTTTATTAGAATAGATGGAGATTTAGTTCTGTCTTTCCAAAGCATGTAAAATGGAGAGGGTAAAATACAAGGCTTTGCTTGAGAGAAACGAGGGAGTTGGAATGAAGTCTTAGACATAGAGAAGAACTTGAAATTTGAAACTGGTTTCTCTTAGACTGTCTAGACCTCTTTGATGAGTCAGTATTTTTTTGTTAGGGTAGGGATCTCTGCAGGAACCAATGCTGTGTCCGTGAGAAGGATCTACCTTATCTTGACTCTCTGGGGACAGATCATCCAAAGTCCAGTGTGGTACCTTTAATTTATCTACGTCTTAGTGTGAACTTCATGAAGATTCATGTCATCAAAACTCTCTAGGACTGAGTTTTCTCCAAGTTGTACACTGTGTAACATCTAAAATGGGAGACAGAATCCTACCACTCCTACTCCCAGTTCACACAGAGCATCCTGTAACGTTGAGTGCTCGGGGGCCAGAATATGAACGGCAGCAGAAAATTCATATTCGGCAGACAGATGGTAGCCCAGGTTGGGCAGTGCTGCCCAGAACTGTGGCCAATGGGGGCCATGGAACCCAACAGAAGAGGCAGCGGTCCCTTGTGGGCATGATGGTGCTAAGCAGGAGAGGAGTTGGGAAAAAGGCAGACTGTAGATGTCATATAGTAACTGAGCTCATGTGAGAATTCTCTTAGGTTTACATTAACACAGGGAAGGGATTTCATAGGGACCTGCAATATGTATTAGCAGAGCTCTTAGGAAGGGAAACGGGGAGAAAGAACCAGCAAACATTTGTTACCATATCTTCTGAGAATATCATTTTATAAGATAACACATTTAATATACCTATCTCTACTGTTAGTGAAAATGTAGTGATGTAAGGGGAAAGTTGATGGAATAGTGTGTAGAGATATTGGTAGTTATCTTTATAGTAAAAATTTTGTCACCCAACTTATGGATAATTCATATTCTCAACATAAAGATAACAATGAAAGAATTTTACACTCCTGTGGAACGCTTACTTTTTCAAAGTCTTCCCCATATATGCTTCTCACTCACAACATTCCAACAAGGTTGACAGAGCATGCATTATTTCCTTTTTGACATGAGCAAATGGAGCCTCAGAGGACATGGAAGTATTTCCAAGAGTGGTACAACTGAAAACTAAAGGGACTAACACTTAAACCCAAGTCTTCTAACTCTGATATCACTGCTCTTTCTACCCAATCATGCTCATTATAACAGTTTTTCATAACAAAACAGCTTGCATTAATTTTTATAAAAGTAGATGAAATGTAACACTAGGCTAAACTAATTTCTGTAATCTTCTGTAATCTGTAGTCTGAATGATGACACTTTGTAGTAATGCACTACCCAATTTGCAAAGCACTTTCAAATTTTAAATAACCTTAAGAAATTAACAGGGAAGTTATTACTACCTGTACCGGACATAAAAGGAAACTGAAGGACAAGGAAGTCAAATGATAGGCCTAAAATCTTCTGGTTCCCTGTAAGTTCATCACTAGAACAGAGAGCTTCTTAAAACTCTTCCCACCATTACATGTCATCATTATAAACATAGTTGTGGCCACACTTATACATTTATTGTTACATTTTTAACTCATCATTTTTCTCCCTTCACGTGTTCACATACTGTCCTGTGTTCTCTTTCTAAGGTATTTGTGGTCAACCCTGAACCAAAGTTGCTTCGTCTGTAATTGAATAGTTCATTGACTTTCATAGAACCAAAATGAGATCATCTCTACAAACCACAGGTAGATTCCCCTCTTTACCTCCCTCCCAATCTCAGCCTTCTTTTAAAAAGAGCAAGAAGGTTGTCAAAATTGCCACCTTTTAAATTGGCAGTGTATTAGAAAAACAAAAAGAAGAAATACTTTGAAAATAATTGAGGTGTGTGGATGTCAGAGTTGTTGCCTGCTGTGCTACAGGCACAGGTGTTAACGATCTGCCTGAGATTGACTCTTGGTATCTGCTGGCCTCCTCAAGACAGCCACTGGGCTTGTACCTTCATCAAAGAGACACAATGAGACGTTTACTGATCCTGGGAATAAAGAGAAAAATGGCCTTCTTTTCTTCCTTCCTATAGTAGGCAGGAAGAGCTGCCATTTAAATTGTTTTGAAGTCAACTGGGAGAAACTGCCTCCAACACTGTGTCTGTGGTGCATCCTCCTAGAACCCTGTGTCCTTTCCCCTTTAGTATCAAAAATCAGAGTGCTCTTCTTGGATCTCAATCACCGAAAGAGGCTTTTCCAAAAGGGAATAATTAACTAACAAACTCTTGATTGAAGAGAAGTATTTTGTAAAGTAATTAAAGGGGATATTTTAAACATTTTTTCCACTTTTCTATGTTTACCTCTCCACGCAGAAACTCAATGTGATTCAAAGATTAGCTAAAACTCTGCGAAGAAATGGGAGAAGTTAAAACCATTATTGTGCTGATGACTTGGCCATAGGCTCAGAGAGCCTTTAAACGTGTAGAGGCTTAATCCTCCAAATAGTGAAATGGGAATATGGAGAGGATAGAAGTAACCTGGAGATGATAATTAAGATGTGAAAGCTCTTTGCACACTCATCGAGCCACTATCCTCCTTTCAGTTTCAAGAAGAGCCTCAAGGTATGTAGCACCTGCCCCTTCAAGGAGTGGCTTTCCAGTGTTGAGAATACACAGAGGGACATTTTAAAGTTAGGTGGTATTTATTTCTAATGGCATCTCTTCTTTTTATTTGTACTTGGGAAGTAGTTAGGCTACAGGGGAGTAATAAATAGGACCACTTAACTGAAATGATCAAATAAAAGATTTTTCCACAAAATAATTGCAGATATGACTCTTAGGTCAGTCATGACCATTTTGATTGACCAGAACACCAGTTATTACTGCCATCCCCATTCCCCAACATTTTTCAATCCTAAAAATCCGTAGCACTTCAAAGAATCCCACCTGCCACTCAGACTCTTATTGGTTACTGAGAAATAGTTTGGTGTATAATTAAATATGACATAAAATATGAACATTTTAGTAAGATAGCAGGATAAGAAACAAGGAAATGAATGAACGGTAACATAGTATAGCTATTAGAGGTGACCACTGGACTCTCAATCCTGATTCCACCACTTTCCAGCTATGTGATCTTGGGCAGTTTCCTCCAGTTACCACATCTTACAAGTGGAGATAAGAACTATACCTATCTCATTGGGTTATTGTGAAGATTAAATAAAAGAATGTCTATAAAATTCTTAGCACAGTGTCTGGTAAACAATATGTGCTCAATAAAATATATATGCTATTATTATGAGTAGCTCTACCATTCTCCTAGACTATAAGGCCCAAATCTCCAAATTCCAAACTTATCTTTTATCACTTCTTTTCTTTTGCTACAGTCCCCACTCAACAGCCAATCATAGTTAAATAGTTTAAATGCCATGTTCCCAATCCTCCCCATCACACTTCATCTCCTTTTTGAATGTCTCCTCTGAAATGCCGCTCATCATGTCCCTCCTCCTAGGCTACAGAAGTATTTTCTAATTGCTTCTGGTATCCTTTCTCCTTTGTCTCACCTACTCCATACATTACTGCCAGCTACACCTCTGAACACATCATTCCTTCAAAAGATTTGTGATCAATTTTTTAATCTCCTCATTATTTCCGTGTTTAAGATCTGCTCTTGTATGACCTTGTGATAGATTTGGTTGTTGGTCCCAATTCTTCACTTCCCTGTAATAGGGTCATACATCCATACATTAGCCTTATGCCTTCGCTATGCCCTTCCACTGCAGGTGGAGTATACTTCCCTATCCCATGCGACTTGGAGCAAAGGTCTTACATATATTTTTCATAGTTTGGCTCTTATGTTCTGGATCTGATATGAGAAGACATGTCCTGGCCTCCTGCTGCCCCTGTAACCTTGGCCCCAGAATGAACACACATGAAGACCTGAGCTCGACACATAGCCTGGATCCAAGCCACCTGATGCATAGTAATCAGAGTGACCTAGCTAGGCCCAGTTTATTTATTTATTTATTTATTTATTTATTTAGGAAGATTAGCCCTGAGCTAACTCCTGCCAGTCCTCCTCTTTTTTTTGCTGAGGAAGCCTGGCCCTGACCTAACATCCATGCCCATCTTCCTCTACTTTATACATGGGACGCCTACCACAGCATGGCTTGCCAAGCGGTGCCATGTCCGCACCCAGGATCTGAACGGGCAAACCCCTGGCCGCCGAGAAGCAGAACGTGTGAATTTAACCGCTGCACCACCAGGCCGGTCCTGCTAGGCCCAGTTTAGATCAGCCAAACTTCAGCTGACTCGCAGAATCATGAGCGTGAGAATAGATGCTTGTTGATGTGTACCACTGAATTTTGGGGTGGTTTACACTACATCATTATTGTGGTGATATCTGACTAGCACAAACCAAGTACTTTTCCAGCTTTACATCTGACTAGTCTTGTGAATGTGCTACAGTCCAGCTAATTATGATAACGATGGTCTTTGAAATGCCCTTGGCTTTTCTATCTTTGGTATCCTGGTCCTTCTTTCTGTCTTCATTGGCACTGGGCTAAATAATCATGGATGACCTGTTTGTAATCCTCTCGAATCTCAAGGTAGGCTGCCATGTCATTCGTGGTCTTGAATTTTTTAGTTTACCTTTTCATATATGTATAGTTTGATTCCATAACCAGAGAGATGGACCTTGCCTTTTGCTAAGGGGTTAATTTTTACTAAGAGGCTCTATGTTTAGAACTCTGATTGGTATTTTATAGGTAGTGTCCATCTATGAGGTAGCGAGCATTTTCTCCATGTTATAGAAGGGGAAGATGACACTTGGAGAAGTTATATACCCTGTTCAAAATATAAACAGTAGAGGTGGGGCTGAAATCCAGTTTTATTCTGTCTCTCAGTACCATGCTTTTTGGCTATACCATCTTATCTTTCACACCTCACAAAATTAATAAGTAATTGATTAATTGAACAGGCAAGTAACATGAACAATAGTGTGTTTTAAGTGTGAAGAATCTAGAACATAAAGTGCCATATCTTCGTGATTTTATCAAAGAAAGATTATTTACAAATTCAGATTACAAACCTCAAATAGCTCATGCCTCCCTCTCTTGGGACCTGCTGTGAATATTGCCAATGTTTGTTTCTTTAGGTTCTATAGAATTCAGAAGGAAACCACAGAACCACCACCCCAGGATAGCAGAGAGAGTCTGACCTAAGCTCACAAAAGCCAAAAGTAGCAGGGTTGGAGTCGAAAACTTGGCTTGACACTTTGTCTCCAACTCACACCCTGGCACCTTCAGGCTTTGTCTTTTTTTAACAGCAGAGTGCCAGCCTCGAATTTTTAAACCTTAACTCTGAATTTCTTGACTCCATGTGTTTAAGATAGACTTTGCATGTTACTATTTTGAAGTAGCTGTTTGTCAGAGCTGAAGAGGAGGGAGGGAATCAAAGAAGTTTAAAGGGAGGTGCTTGTCTCAAGAATTAAAGCTGCTGAGCTACCAAATTCAAGCGAAGTTTCTCTTGATTCTGACAAGCTGAACAGCCTCACTCTAAATCAGGGTTTCTCAACTTTGGTACTATTGACATGTGGGGCCAGAAAATTCTTTGGGGGGTGGGGGCTATCCTGTGTGTTATAGGATATGTAGCAGCATTCTAGTCTCCATTCATCAGATGCGAGTAGTACCCCTTCCCCAGTTGTGATAAGAAAAATGTCTACAGATATTGCCAAATGTCCCTTGTGCACAAAATCACCCAGATTGAGAACCAATGCTCTAAACAAATAAATGAGAGTGAGATCGTTATAGACTTTTAAATTCAGACAGAAAAGAAACGTAAAGGGATGACAGATGAACTTAGCTAGAAAAACTATCCCAGTAGCAATTAGATGAAATAATAGGGGGGATTTTACTTTTTAAAAACACCTTATTTATCAGTATTATATACATTTTAGGAAAGAAAAAGTCAGAGAGAGGAGCCAATCAAAGCACAGACTAGTAAAGCAAGCTGTGTAGAGATACCCAGTAAATTAACCGTAGAGACTAAGCTAAACTTGCTTCTCTCTTTTAGCAGGTGGATATATTGTTACAGGGCCTTGGCAGACTGAGGGCAAAAGTTTCCTTCTTGATATTGAGGTTTCATGTCCTCAGAGCCAGAAAACTTGGGAACCCTACGATTTTTAAGCTACTACATTTTGACCTCCCCTCTTGCTTCCGGGACTCTGCTTTGCGTCTTACTACGTGAGGTAGGCACGACTGTTTTTATTTTATGGTTATGAGTCTGAGGCATAGAGGGGGATCGCTTGCCGAAATTTACGAGGACCGAGCCAGGAATTAACCCCATGTCTGTCTGGCTCCCAAGCCTGGGTTCTTCGATCACTAGTGTGTCTACATCCCACAGCTAGGAGAAAACCTTGGGTTCCATTGAGCTTCACGAAGTAATCATCACATTTGTTGTCTCATTTCCCATTTAACCCAGAGCTGGTTTATCTTCTGATGCCTCTGCCTGTGGCTGATCAGGCAGGGCATTCAAGGAGATTGTCTGTTGCCACATAGGATGAGCTCACAGAAGTCTCTGGCTCAAATATTGTGTGATTCTGTGATTCTAATTAAAGCCATCCAGAAAAAGGAGGAAAGCCATGTCATTATTTATACTGAGCTGGCAGGAACTATTGGGAAGGAAGCGCTCAAGCTGTACAGAAAAGTGGCTTCAGTGTTTCTGGAAGGAATTCCATATTAGTGTAGTAGGACAGGATAGGATGGGGGGATATCTTGTACAACTTTCTTGTGATGGGCCCAGCAGATAAGGAGACCCTCTATTGGGGAATACTTGGGGGCCTAAGGGGTCAGAAAAACACAGTATGTCACAAAGAGGGGCTGACTTTTGAACTTCTGAAATTTTGCTAAGATAGTTATACTCCTTGGACTCAAGCTAAACTTATGCATTATTCATTATTAATAAAATGCTAGTAGATTTGTAATAGCCCAGGCATTACTGATGGTGAGTTTCATTTTAAGTTACCATAGCTTTTCCCAAGAGTGTGTTTTGTAAGGATGAGAAAGTTGTTCAAGGTAAGTGGACATTGGTTTGGGTGGTGATATGAATCCTACCCAGAGTGCACAGAGCAGGAGAAGGATATAAGACAGTTGGACACATTCTAATTTCACTTCTTTACCCATTTATTCAATGCATTTATTGTGGATCGACTGTGGGCTGAGTACCGTGCTAGGTGTTGGGGTTGTAGTGATGAGCAACACAGCGGGGGAAATAATGTCTTTCAAATAAACATATAATTAAATTTATAATGAATCATTGTGATAAAGACCCTGCAGGGAATACAGGGACATTTCACAGGGCTATCTGGCTTGTCCAAGAATTTGGGAAACGATTCTCTGAGGATGGAAAGTTTGAACCAAGATCTGAAGGATTGTAAAGTAGCTAGGCAAGGAGCACTTAGTGTTAGAGGCAAAGATCTTGTGCAAAAATTCTGGAGCAAGGAGAAACTTTGGTATTTGGAGGAACTGAAAGCTGGCTAGCGAGGCTGGAACTCAGGGCAAGAACAAAAGTGGTAGGAGGTGATACTGAAGAAATGGGAAGGGGTCAGATCAGATTAATGGTTTTGTTCTTTTTCCTAAAAGGAATGTGACTGACATATTCAGATTTGTCTTCTACAAAGACCTCTAATTGCTCTGCAGAGAAGAGTTTGGTTGAGAGCGGAGTTGACACTTGAGGAAGCTATTACAGTAGTCCTGACAATATTATTAGGGTGGTAGCAGAGAAGGAGAGAAACAGATAGACTGAAGAGATACTGAAGAGGATG
This sequence comes from Equus przewalskii, assembly GCF_037783145.1. Taxonomy (NCBI): domain Eukaryota; kingdom Metazoa; phylum Chordata; class Mammalia; order Perissodactyla; family Equidae; genus Equus; species Equus przewalskii. The sequence continues at coordinate 57,352,585 of NC_091845.1, read as the reverse complement.
AGCCAGTCTTCAGGCCTTGGACCCAGCTGGAATCCCAGGCTTTTGGGTGATTATGATACCAAATTATATGATATATGTTTGCTGTGATCACTAGATATTACACTTGGGCATCATGTTCTCTAGGTCTTTCGTTTTATAGATAAGGAAACTGAGGTCTGAAAGGTGAAGTGACTTGCTCAAGGTCACATGATAGGGACCTCACCAGGACTAGAACCCAGGTACACAAGACCGGACTGCTGGGGTTACTCAAGGGACCAAGATCAATGTGCACAGATTCCTTATAGCCATGGAAATGTATTGTTAGATGACATGGGAAGTGGAAAGAGATATCACCCTGAACCCCATTTCTGGCACATGGTAGGCTTTCTATGAGTACACGACTAACTTAAGTGCCTTTGCTTACCCCTAACCCGTCCCTATATGTTAGGCTGAAGAGTTTGGTCATGACTATCCTTCATGATCAACTGATGTAGGAGAACTTTGAAATGTATGTAGGATGGGAAGTAGGTGGGTGATGTGCAGGGATAGATTTAGTTTTAGCCTGATAAGACCTGAGTGTTGGTTCATAAGAAACAGAGAGCGAAGAAGGAATTTGGATTTCTTAAGTACATTAAATGGAGGATCGATTAAGAACTGGAGAAACATACTTTGGTTAATTTGGGCAAAAACAAAATAAAATAGAATAAAACAAAAACACAGCAACCAACAACAAACAAATGAAAAACCTTCAACCAACCAAACCACAGACAAAACAAACAACAACAAAAGAGAAAATTATTAGGCTATTGGCCATTCAGAGAAGCAACAAGAAGGAGGTTGGAGAACTGGGTGTGGGGGGGCACAGGGATAAGCTGGCTATGTAGGCCGGGAAGCAGGAACTACCACAATGTTCTCTCACTAGATACAATCTGGACAGGACTTTTCTGCTGGGCTAACTATAATTGCAACAGGGTCAGTCTCTGTCTCCTTGCTCAAGATGTATATTTCAAGAGGGAACGTCTGATTGGCCTGGCTCAAGCCATGTGCCTCCCTTTTGGCTAGAAGAGGATGTGATCCCTGAACACAGTACCTCTAGCGAATATTCAAATGGGAAGAAGTAGTTACAATAAAGGAAGTAGGGTTGCTATTAAGAAGGGTACATAGATCCTAGGCAACCAAAAGCAAATGTACACTTACAAGTGTTATCGGAAGAATGATTCTCACAGTGAGATTTACTTTCAGGCATATCGTTTCTTCGTAAGCCACAAGGAAAGACCCTCCTTCCTTCTTTCTCCCTAACCTGTTTCCCCACCCCAACTCTCTAGCATCTGCAGGCCCTATGATCACAGATGGTCCCTACCTGCTGCAGGTCAACAGAAACTGGGTGGAGGAGAAAAGCCATCAGCTTCAAGTGGACACCAAGTCTGAGTGGTTTAGGACTTAGGTATAAGGACACAAAGATAGAAGGATGTGAGTGTCAGGGAGTGGTTGGGCAGATACGTGGGTTGCATAAACATTAAAGACAGCAGAAAGTGAAAAGAGAAAAGTGAATATTAGGGAATGGAGGAGGTCCATAGGGCACCTCTGTGGGCCCAGGGACTGTCATTAAGTCTCCTATTCTATCCAACGGACCAGGAAGGTGAAATGCTACCCATAATGAGACTGCAGCCCCTCTGACCGTGTATGGTTTTGAAACATAACCTGAATCTCAATGAAGAGCTGCTTAAAATTTTCTTGGGGGCCAATGTTTCTTGAAAAGACTGCAAAAGCAGCCTCCCTACCATGCAGATTCCATAAGCATCCAGTAAACAATGTTCACTGTCGATCAAATGAGTTGAGCGATGTCTTTCCTACTGCTTTGTTGCTAGTGGCTTTACCACCTAGAACGAACCTAGAATCACTTGAGGGCCTTTTTAATATATCAATGCCTGGGCCCCAGTTGCACAGATTCGTGCTTAATTGGTCTAGGTTTGGGCCTGAGCATTTTTTTTTTAATTTTTATTTTTTTCGGATGTACATCATATTTTGAATTCTGTATACATTACATCATGTTCACCATCCAAACACTAATTATAGTGCATCCCCTCACATGTGACCCTAATCACCCCTTTTGCCCTCCCTCCTTCCCCAATGGTAACCGCCAGTCCAATCTCCAATGCGATGTGTTTTTTTTTTGTCGTTTTTATCTTCTACTTATGAGTGAGATCATATGGTATTTGACTTTCTCCCTCGACTTATTTCACTCAGCATAATACCCTCAAGGTCCATCCATTTTGTCACAAATGGCCGGATTTCGTCATTTCTTATGGCTGAGTAGTAGTCCATTGTGTATAAATACCACATCTTCTTTATCCATTCATCCCTTGATGGGCACTTAGGTTGCTTCCACATCTTGGCTATTGTGTATAATGCCGCAATGAACATAGGGGTGAGAGTATCTTTATGCCTTTGTGTTTTGAAGTTCTTTGGATAAATACCCAGCAGTGAAATAGCTGGATCATATGGTAGATCTATCCTTAATTTTCTGAGGATACTCCATACTGCTTTCCATAGTGGCTGCACCAGTTTGCACTGCCACCAGCAGTGAACAAGGGTTCCCTTCTCTCCACACCCTCTCCAACATTTGTTGTTTCCTGTCTTGTTAATTATAGCCATTCTGACCGGAGTGAGGTGATACCTCATTGTAGTTTTGATTTGCATTTCCCTGATAGCTAATGATGTTGAGCATCTTTTCATATGCCTGTTGGCCATCTGTATATCTTCTGTGGAGAAATCTCTGTTCAGATCTTTTGCAAATTTTCTAATCGGATTGTTGGTTTTTTTTTGTTGAGCTGTATGAGTTCTTTGTGTATTTTGGATATCAATCCCTTATCTGATACGTGGTTTGCAAATATCTTCTCCCACTTGTTAGGTTGTCATTTCGTTTTGTTGATGGTTTCCTTTGCTGTGCAGAAACTTTTCAGTTTGATGTAGTCCCATTTGTTCATTTTTTCTTTTGTTTCCCTTGCCCGGTCAGACATGGGACTTGAAAATATGCTGCTCAGACCAATGTCATAGAGCGTACTGCCTATGTTTTCTTCTAGAAGTCTCATGGTTTTGGGTCTTACATTCAAGTCTTTAATCCATTTTGAGTTGATTTTTGTGCGTGGTATAAGGGAATGGTCTACTTTCATTCTTTTGCATGTGGCTGTCCAGTTTTCCCAACACCATTTATTGAAGAGACTTTCCTTTCTCCATCATATGCTCTTGGCTCCCTTGTTGAATATTAGCTGTCCATAAATGTGTGGGTTTACTTCTGGGCTCTCAATTTTGTTCCATTGATCTGTGTGTCTGTTTTTGTGCCAGTACCATGCTGTTTTGGTTATTATGGCTCAAAAAATTGAAGAGGAGGGGAGACTTCCTAACTCCTTCTATGAAGCAAACATTATCCTGATACGAAAACCAGACAAGGACAACACAATAAAAGAAAATTACAGGCCAATATCACTGATGAACATCGATGCAAAAATCCTCAACAAAATTCTAGCAAATCAAATACAACAATACATTAAAAGATCATACATCATGATCAAGTGGGTTTCATTCCAGGGATGCAGGGATGGTTCAACATCTGCAAATCTATCAATGTGATACACCACATTAACAAAATGAAGAATAAAAATCACATGATCATCTCAATAGATGCAGAGAAAGCATTTGACAAGATACAGCATCCATTTATGATAAAAACTCTAAATAAAATGGGTATAGAAGGAAAATACCTCAACATAATAAAGGCCATATATGACAAACTCACAGCAAATATCATTCTCAATGGAGAAAAACTGAAAGCTATCCCTCTAAGAACAGGAACCAGACAGGGATGCCCACTGTCACCACTCTTATTTAACATAGTATTGGAAGTCCTAGCCAGAGCAATCAGGCAAGAAAAATAAATAAAAGGGATCCACATTGAAAAATAAGAAGTGAAACTGTCACTCTTTGCAGACGACATGATTTTATATCTAGAAAACCCTAAAGAGTCCACTAAAAAACTTTTAGAAATAATAAAGGAATACAGTCAAGTTGTGGGATACAAAATCAATGTACAAAAATCGGTTGCATTTCTGTAAACTAACAACGATGTAGCAGAAAGAGAAATTAAGAATACAATCCCATTTACAATTGCAACAAAAAGAATAAAATACCTAGGAATAAACTTAACCAAAGAGGTGAAAGATCTGTACACCGAAATCTATAAAACATTGTTGAAAGAAATCGAAGAAGACACAAAGAAATGGAAAGATATTCCGTGGTCTTGGATTGGGTCTGAGCATTTTTTAAAGTTCCCAGGGTTAAGGATTCTATATTCATTTTTCAAAGGGGAGATTTGATTAGCCTCTTTTGACACCATCAATGTAGAACACTGCTATTGAGCAGAGCCATTTCCTCCAGGGCCCAGCAACCATTAGCTTGCTTCTGGCTGGTAGAGTAGTGCCGAAGCTAACACAACTAGGCCCACTGGGATAGATGTAGCAAGAGTAGAATGTATTGATGGATACCTACATGGCTAGTTCTGGGCTTCCCAGACTTCTCCTCAGGCCTTCTGGTATACCAGGTCACTGGGTTCTCATAGAGTGCTCCCTATACTAAATTAATACACTGTGTAATGCCTAAGAATGAGATAAGCACCTCACATTTCCCTCTGCATTCAAGATCATTGCTTTCCAGGTGCAAACTTTCTTCCGAGTTATTACTAGTAACTTAAATAATTAGTATGTCAAATGAGCACAAAGCATGGATAATGTCCAAAGAGCAGCATTTTTGTCTTCTATATCCCTTTAAGCTTTTTTCCCCTTCAATGGGGTCTATCTCTTCTGCCCCTGAATGAAAATTCCAACAGGCTCATCATGACTTTGTGAATATCAAAACCTGAACAGAAGTCTCAACTAATAATCTCAGTCTCTCAGAGCCTGATTTAATATCAACAATCCGCCCTTCTCCAGGTTGGACCTGTTTTAAACTGAAAATCTGCAGTTGAGAAATGATTGGGACCCTTTTGGTTTCTATTCTCTCTCTGCTCCCCTCCTCCCTAACCAGTTGTCTTTCATCCTTGTGGGATCACTGCAGATGAGAGGATGGGAGGACAGAAAAGGGACTGCGGGGCTCTCACTTGAATCAGTGTCATAGTCAGCTATCTTTATACCCTCAGCACATGGCAAGTAATGAAACTTTACTCTCTGTTGGGATTTTCCCTGGGCTTCTAGAAAGTTCTCAGTGCTGGGCACCTCTTTCTGCAGTTCTCTTGAACTGCGTGGAAGTTTCTTTACCCATTCGAGGGTATTGTTCATTCATTCATATAGTCTTTCATTCAACAAGTATCTAGTTAGTACCTACAAGTAAATACTTATTGAACTGAGTAATAATCTAGGTAGTACATATAGTTATAAAAGTGAACTAAACAGAGACAATCCCTTCCCTTATGGTACTTACATTCCGGTTGTGAGAAATCATCAAAAAAGTAAAAGATATTAATGTGAGAAAATGATAACTGCAGTGGAGAAAAACAACGCAAGGAAGTAGGATAGGTAGGTCTCAGACACCTGTAGTAGACACTGTTGGTGCCCCTCCCAGCTCCCCTTTATTGGGAGTGTGCACCCATGTCCCACCTGCTGTGAACGCTGGCTGCTAACGGCTCACAGCTGCATCCTTTTGCTGAGACTTGTCCTCAGCTGACAGGAGCCATTTTGCCAGGAGATGACTGGGAGGTTATACACTCCACCGATGGAAGCCTGCAACCAGTGACCGGCTGCTAGGGCAGTGTATAACCCGGCCCCTTGCATCAAGGTGGGACAATTCTGTAGTGCCATTCACACTCCAGAGTTCCCTTGGGATTAGGTGGAGGAAGTAGACTTCCACTGAAATCACATCTTTGCTTAGTCACTTCCCCTGCCTTATTCTCCTTCCCTTGTTTCTTATAGATTTCTCCTGAGAGTACTCCCTCCATAAGTTCCTGCACAAAACTCATTGTTGCAGCCTCTGCTTAAGGAACCCAACCTAAGACAACACTAAGGAGGTAAAGGAGCATGCTTTGCAGATACCTGAGTGAAGAATATTCCAGGCAGAGGGCCTGAGGTGGGTTTCACCTGGTTGTTTTCAGGAAAAGCAGGAAAAAGAGGACCTTCCAAGGACATTGTAATGATTCAGGCTTGCAGGGTTTTAAACATAGGAGGGATGTGACTTGCCTTCTATGTCAGCAGACACACATCGCTAGCCTTTTTTCTGCTGAGTTCTCTTTGCCTCTTAAGGAGGCCTTTCGGAAAGCCCAGGTCGACATCATGCAGATTGTCCTCCCCCACAGTCCCCATCCCACATTCCCTGCTCGGACAGAAGGCTACTCCATCCCAACCCAGCAGTTGCTCCTAGGTGTCACCACCAAAGCCTTAGTTCAACCCTTCTCACTCTAGATTTTCTAAAAGGGAGTCAGACCCCAGTCCACAGGCTGCTTTAACTTTGTCTAGTGTAAGTCAAGCACCAGTTCCCTCCACCTCCCAACTCAAGGCTCTCCAAGGGGTGCTTTTGAAGACTCCATCTTGATCCTTTGGTTAAACAGGATCAACCCTCCTGCAGCTCTACCCAGAGGCAGGACGGTGGAGCGGGACCCTCAGAATGACAACAGCTCTATCCTAACAAATCTCTTAACCAGTGTTCTGTCCCTAACGTTCCATGGAAGCCTCCCCACTGGACTTGAGGTGAAGAGGCAGTTACAGCCCGGGCCCCGTGATGCATGACCCAGGTGGGGAGGGCCCACAGAACTCACAGCAGAGCTTTCTCCAGTGGCAGCCACCTCCCCAAATCCTCCCTCCTTCTCCTCTCTCTAATCCTCTTGTCACTTCCTGAGCCACCTCAGGGATTCAAATGTCATGGAATGAGTTTTCAAATCCATTTCCTTTGTAAATCTGCATAATCTGAAATCTGTCGCATCGGTGCTGAGACAGCCTAAAGTTAAAAATGATGCAGACCTGCCCTAACTAAGGCTGAGGCATGTGGGAAGGACAGGCAGACCTTACCCAGAGACCTCTGTTTCACACACGCTACAGCTAAAGTCTCAAGTTTTTCTAGAGAATCCATAAAGAATTAAAATTGTTTCCTTCCATACCTCTAGTGGGCTTATTCTAGTACAAAATGTTCATTCTAATCTCTTAGCTAGCTGTCAGCTAATCTGTTTACCCAACATGTGCAAACAAGATTCCCCGTTTCTGCACTCTGCAGGTTTTCCTCCCCGCTCTCACTTCTCTCTAAAATTCTGTTTTTGGCTATTCTTTGACTCAACCTTTATCCAATTCCCTCACATTGGAATTAACAATTTGCAGGTATAATAACAAATAGCAACAAACAACATAATCACGAAAAGTCTCTGAATTATTCCTTGACAGTGCCTCAGTCAAAAATAGGGCAGGAGGGCCGGCCTCGTGGCCAAGTGATTAGAGTTCCACGTGCTCCACTTTGGCGGCCTGGGTTCATGAGTTCTGGTCCCGGGTGCGGACCTGCTCCACTCATCAGCCATGCTGTGGAGGCATCCCACATGCAAAGTGGAGGAAGCTTGGCATGTATGTTAGCTCAGGGCTAATCTTCCTCACACACACAAAAAAGGGGGGGGAGGCAGGAGAAGCTCCTGTTACAATACCTTGCTACATTATCTTAGTCGGTAATTGTGCAGAAGCTACTAGTCATTCCCCAATCTCCATTTTCCCTTTTCTTACATGTTTTAGAGGTCCTGATTTTCAGGTGCCATGTGGCACTGTGAAGAAAGAATGTCTTCCCTCTGTAAGGCTCTTTAAACATCCCAGGGAAGAATTTGAATTTGCTTGGCTTGGATCACATGTCCACCTCTGGATCAATCAACATGGCCGGAGGATAAGATGTTTAGATCAAGAAGTTTCTGCAAGAACCATACTGTTAACCTGGAGAGAGGAGCAGTTCTCCAAAACAAGAGGGTCTGTCCCCACGAGAGATTGCCCCTGGCAGTCAGAGAGTAGAAGTTCGAGTTAGGGGCTTTTAAGATTTCCAAGGCTGATGCTTCCTGTTAGGATCCTGTAGCCCTTCTGTGGTCACCAAACAAGGTGATCTAGGCTAATTGCCAATTTGTATCTACAGTAAGAAGGCTGAGTGTTTTCTTTGATCTTGAACTTACTTTTATTTCTCACATGTGCTGCCCCGATAAATCTACTTATTATCACTTTCTCTATTTTGCCCTATATCCTGCATGTTCTCTGTTATATTTCTGTTGAAAATCTTATTCACACGTTTGTTTGCTTGTCTTGATGATAGAAATTTTTATTTTTACTGATTCCTTGTCTTTGCTTTACTTCAAACCCATTGAATCAATCATCAAATTACACACACTCACGCACGCACCATACAAAGCACTATGCTGAGTGATAGGAAACAAAAGCCAAAGCTTTAGCACAGTGTGGAAACGAAGGTGAGAAAAAACTTTCGAAGAATAAGCAGACCCATCTAAAAAGTGAGGGGAATGTGAATGTTGGGGGTGGTGATGATGAAAGAGAAATACATCATTCACTTCCAGAGTAGAGAATATATAGGAAATGATGAAAGGGGGGAAACTCAAGAAATAGGACTATAAGTATTTTATTCAATGATTTGAAGGCAAATGCCAAAAGAAACAGGAGAAAGAGTTGAAGGTGGCTGCCTCTGAGAAGTAGGTAGCAGTGGGAAAAAGAAGATGGGCCAGGGGGCCAATAATTTTCACAATACATCTTGTTGAATTGTTATTAAATTATGTACACAATAATTTGATAAAAATAACAATAAAATGAAAGGAGCCCCAAATCTGAGCCAGTGGTCTTGGATTTTGGCCTGGCTTAGTTGCACAGCTCAGGCATGTGTTTACATCTCCTGTGATTTGGGTCCCCTTATCTGTCCTTCTCTTGGTTTGATCCTTATTTTTGATGGCACCTCTTAGAATTACTTCCTGAGAAAAAAGTACATAGGAGATAAAATTTTAAGAAGTTGTATATCTAACAATGTCTCTAATCTACACCAAAATTTAATCCTTTGTCTTGGGCATAGCATTCTAAACTGGAAACCATTTTCCCTCAGAATTTCTCCATTGTGTTTTAGTTTCTACTGTTTTATTGAGAAATCTGAAGCCATTTTGAATCTTGGTCCTTGGTAAGTAAACTTTATTTTTTTTGTTTCTGGAAGCTTTGGGGATTTTTCTCTTTGACTGTATTTCTGTAGCTTTGGTGAAGATCTATTTTAATTTATTGTGGTGAACCTTGATAAGACGTTTTTAATTCTGGAAAATTTTCATTTGCTATTTCATTGACTATTTTCTGTGTTCTATCTTTCCATAAATCCTTTTGTTTGGATATTTACCTTTCTGGACACTCTAATCTCGAATTTGCAAATCTTTTCTCCCTTATTTTCTCTCTCGGTCTTTTTGCTCTACATCCTAAGAAATCTTCTCAAAATTATCTTCTAGCACTTTTATTGGGACGTACATTTCTGCTTTTAGATTTTATTTTCCCAAACTCAGTCTGTTATCTGCATGTTTTAAAAAATAGTATCCTATTTGCATTTCATGTATGCATTATCTTTTCTCCCAGAGAATATTAATGACAATTTTTGGTTTTTTTAAGTTGTCATCTCCCTGTTTTGACTTCTGACTTTCCTGTTGTGGCGTTCCTTAGATGTCTCATGATCCTTGAGTCACTAAATATGGTGCTCAATTTTAAGAATTCAGCTTTCTTGGGTTTATTAAGTCAGTCAATACTCGTCTTTCTGCTTTGTAGCTTCCAAAATTTTATCCCTATCAAAAAAGGGCAGAGTCTTCAAAAAGAGAATTGTGTCAATGAGAAGAGGGATGATTTTTCACTCCTCTCCTTGCTGGTATATGCAATTTAGAGCAGAGGCCAAGCAGCTGTATGGTAGGGGAACAGGAAAGGAGGACTATTCTTGCTCAATGGTCCAGAAAAATTCTGTTCTGATACCAAACTTACAAATCCCACTCCGCACAAGAAAAGCCCTGTGCTCAAACTTCCCAGCTCTCCTTAGAAGACAGCATAGGCCCCATCTATCGCAAGCCCCCGGGGGTATCACTCTTTCCCCTTTTCCTTCCTTCCCTAAGCAGTTTATCAAAGCAACCCTCTCAAGCACTTGCAAGTCTTCCCCTGAGAGCAGTTTCTCCATCTCATTACATTTCCAGCGATCTTAGTGTCTTTTAAACGTAGATGGCCAGATAACCCAGTCTCTTTTGTCTGCCTCAGTCTCCTCGTCTGTAAAAGGGGGATAATACTGCCTCTCCCACAGCACCACTGTGAGCAGGAAGTTAAATGAGGTCAATAGGAAGGTCAATGGTCAGAGCCTGCCACTTCACGCCGGCTCTGCCTCTGACAGCTCTGAAAACAGTAAGCACACTGAAGACACCTCCTGCCAAGGCCTCCTTTACCAGGGGGCCCACCGTGAGAGTTTGCACTTTGTCCCAGCAGGCCTAGAGTGTTCACAAAAGTGAAAGTAACTTTAAACCCCTTGAGATCAAAACACAAGGTGAAAAAAACCCAGTAACTAAATTCTCACCTCAACAATCATCGCAAGTAAAACCAAAGAGGAAAGAGAAGATATTAACCTCTCTAGACCTGCGTGCAGGCAACAGGGTAAGCAAGCAGCAACAACTCTACACAAGCCCAGGGAAGGTGTGAGACATGGTGGAGTCTGCTGCTGCTTTCAGACCCAGGGAATGTCTGCTTGACACCTCTCTTTCCCTCCCCCCACCCCACTTCCTTCTATTTTTATAACTTCAAGAGGAACAGGAAGGGGTATATTTTTTTAAATGTTTTTCAGCATTCAGAGTCTGCCTGTGTTCTAGAAGTTGATGAGGTTGTGAGCTTGCCACAGAAAACCATTCTGACCTGGGGCGAGGGCTTCAGGTTCTCCAACTTGTCAGAGGAGGAGCTGACTAACCAGCTCGGGGAATGTCTGCCATCTCCTCTCAGGCAGGCACAGGCAGCTCCAGTTCACACTGCATATGGTATTCAAACCCAAAGTTAAAAAAAACGACTCCAAGATTCTTTGACTTATCAGTGAAAGGCAAGGTAGCTGCAGAGCTCAGTTTGAGAAGGCGGCCCCTGAGCCAGTCTGCCAAACCAAGTCGTGTCTCCTGGGAGAGACCCCTGCTGCTGGCAGATCCATGGGGACACGTTGATTAGACAGTGACAAACTGAGGACTGAGGCTGCTGAGACCAGATTCATTGCTCAGTGGTCCAAATATGTACACATTTAGAATAGAACCCTCCATGCAAATAGAAAATATGTACATGGCTTTCAAATCAAATATATGCCCCTTCAGGGTAGTTTCCGGGTTTCTTTTTTTTCTAGCAGCCACTTCTAACCCATTCTCTCTTGTTTGTTTCCCATTTAGCCTCCAGTCCTTTTTTTCCCTTCTTCTCATCAGATTAGTTCTAATACGTTAGCCATATTTAGAAAATAAAACACAATTAAGTTTGAATCTCAGATAACCAATGAAAACATTTTTAGTATAAATATGTCCCGTGTAATACCTGCACATGTTTACAGCACAAACGTTATTTGTTGTTTATCTGAAATTCACTGGGACAGACTTGTACTAAAAATTATTGCTTATCTGAAATTCACGTTTAACCAGGAATCTGTATTTTACCCGACAAAGCTAACTCGAGACCTTTTCTCCTCTCCTCTTCTGAACACCTTCTAGAGAAAGCCTTTCTTTAAGGCAAGAGGAGGAATACACGATTACAGGCAAGTTAGTTCTCATGCTATGACCTACGGCGATGAATTCATATTGAACCAAAGAGCTAGGATGGTTTCAGTTTGCTGACTAATGGTTGGGTGAATAGAGTTGTTTTCAGTTTGCTTCTTCTCCCAGGGAATAACCTTATAATGAATATTGATAGCTTTCTGCACAGCTGTGATGAGCTGTGAAGCTGGATACCTAAGCGTCAAATTCCTAGCACATGGGTTACGTTCAAGACAGAGGATTCGGATATTGAGATCGTTCTTTTAAGCTGGGAGAACTTCAATTCTGCAATCAAATATTTGTTGAGTAAATGTTAAGTATGTAAGTCATAAGCCAGATGTTTCTCGAGTTACAAAGCTTCAGAGATAAGTCTCCCACCTTCACCACGGTCTAATTCATTTGGGGAGCACACACGAAAAGGCAGCCAGGCTTTAGAGCAGTGTGTTTGTTACAGGAGCAGTGTGCATTTAAAATATTATCGATTATGGAGGAATTCCATTCCCTGTAATATTTGATGTGCTTTTCTTCCTTTGGAAAAGTGTTTAAAAGTTCACAGATTTATATGACCAATAACCGTGTACCCCAACCACTTTGCGAATTAGCAGATCTTAACCTTTGGCATTTTTGCCTTATATAGAGAGAATTTCACACTTTTTTCCCTTATCTTAGCATCTCTAAAATTGGGTGCATTTTAAAATTAATGGCATATTATGGCAACTTTCTTCCTGAGTGATACTTAATATTGGGTTTTATATTCGATGATATCTTAGATTTAATAAAACAGTATGATTTTTACTTTTAAAATAACTTTACAGATAAAATTGGGAGATCTTTCTTCTCCTCTACTCCTCCTTCTCACTCCCACTGCTCTCATTTTTCTTCACTCCCTGGAGGCAAAGACTACCACAAATTGCTGTGTGTCTTTCAGGTTGTGATTATACATGTATATATATTCTTAATATATAATATTGTTCTCTGTGTTATTGTTCTACATATATAATTTGCACCTATCTTTTCTTTTTTTTTCACTTACAATTATGTTTTTAAATCTATCTGTGATTTATGTAGAGGTATTTATTCTATCCCCTCTATAATATTCCACTGTATGAATATACCATAATTAATTTATCTATTTCCCTATTGATGGACATTTAGGTTGCTTCCAATTCATTTTTCCAGTTTTACATTATTATAAGCAAGAATTCTAGAATATTTAGAATTTAATTTAATAATTCACATTTAGGAATGGAATTTCCAAGTTGCAAGGTATATACATTTTGAATTTTCAATGAATCTTTGATTTAATTAAGCCCACATTTAGAAGCGTTTTTAGCCTTATGGGTGAAATCTGGATTTATTATTGTGTGAGGTCTGGTTTTTTTTCCTCAAAGGAAAGCCCTTTCTGTTTTGCCTTTCACCCACTTCCTTACCAGAAATCATAATAGTACAGTGATAAAGTTACTCTCCATAAATGTCACCTTTGAAACTTCTGTGATGGTTTGTGGGCCATCGGTCAACCGAACCACCTACACTTCCTAAATCATCACTGTATTTCCAAAGACTTTCTGTGCTTGAAAGACCATACAAGGCACTCTCAGGCTCATATGTCAATCATCTGGAATTGGAGAGATGAAATAACTGTGAATTTAAAGTTATAGCAATTTGTGTCAAGGGCCTAGGAGTGGGTATCCTCCTTTGGTCCAATAGTGTCACTTCCACAATTTACTGTAAGGAAGCAATTAAAATGTGCACAAAAATGAAATGACAAGGTATTAACTGCAGGCAAATTTATAACAGTAGAAAGTAAGAAATATTGTTAGGATTCTACAATAGAAGTAATCTCCTGATTTGTAAATAAATTAGGGTGGGTTTCCATGAAAAAAATAATTGTCCCAAAAAGTGTACATAGCATATTGTTAAATGAAGAAAATGGGATAAAAGGTAACTTGAACAGTATGACTTCTTTTAAAAAACACATTCATGGAAAAATATCTGGAAGGATATAACGAAGGCATTAACAATGGCTGTCTCTGGGATATGGAATTATGGATGGATTCTATTTTCTTTTCATCATCTATCTTTCTTTTATACAACGAACATATATTATTTTTGCAACGAAAATAATAAAAAAAAGTGCCAGAATCTTGTTTGCTTGGGTCATGGTTTTATGTTGAGAATGAACATGGGGAGATGGGTAGGTTGGTGAGAGAATTTAGGGGCAAGATGAGATGCGGGGATAAGTTTAATAAAACACATTGTCTGGGAACAATTTTGAATTCTTCCTGTGCATTTTCTTTACCTTTGTTTTCCAAACTCTTTAAAGGACTCTAAGTACAAATATCCAGAGATGACTGGTGTCTTGCAGTGAATAATCCAGTTTTCCTTTTGTTTTTAAAAGACTTCTACACTTACTCCTTCACTGTAGGTAGAGAAATTATGCTCCCAGTAAAGAACTGGAGAGAAGTAGATTTGACAGCTTTCCTCAATAATAAATTTAAGAAAGATATCTCATGCTTCCTTTAGTTTTTATTTATTTATTTAATTTAGAGGAGACCAAAATCTCCTCTAGAATAACATTCTGTTTGTAGCTTCAATAGTCTTTCCCTGAATCTTCAGTGTGGGGAAACAAGTCACTTGATAAAGGCAAGAAGCTCTATTTACTCTGAGCTTCTTATCAGCTCCAAAATGTCCAAATTACAGTGCACATAAAGTGAATATGGTTGCATGTAGGTGAGCACCTTTATGGCTGAAGATACCCAAGTTAAATAATCTAAAGTTACTACTATAGCAAACTAACCAAAATTATTAAAAATGATAAAATCTAATGCTATTTGGTTTATGGACTATGGAAAAACGTATTTATTTATTACCAAAGAAACCTAATAATATGTAAAAATGATCGAAAAGTTTTCACTTTCCAAAGAAAGAAAAGTGATATGTACAAAAACATGCAAAAGACCACTTGTTGACTATCCTTTCACAATGCAATTTCAGAGCAACTGTATCAGGAAATAGTTTAAGATTCCTTCTAATTTTGAGTCACTGATTCTAGGATTCATAAAATCACAGAATTTTAGAGATGGAGGGAAATTTTAAAATGTCACCAGACAGCCTTAAAGAGTTGAAAAGATTTTCCAAAGGTCCCTCAGGTAATATCTGAGAAGCTGGGTTTGCGGTTGATGGCTCTGTAACCACGTTCTTCATCTTTTACACAGTACCCATGCACTCAGTAACGAGGCAGCTCCCAAGGAAAGACTCCAGGGCCGGAAGCAAGTTGTTGGTCAAGGCCGAGTCAGGCCGAGAGCATCTTCATGGGCTTGTTCAATTTCCCCATTTCAAAGAGGAAGAAAAAGAGGCGCAGAGAGATGCAGTGATCTGGTTCAAGGTCAATGGATTTTCCTTACTTGCTTCATGGATGAGAGAGGCAAGTGTGGCAAATGGGTCAGCAGTGTGAACCGTGCCTGATTCTTTGGGTTGGGACATTTGGACGAAGGCTGAAGAGACGCAGAAACAAGCATTGGTTAAGCAAGTACACCACGTGCCTGCCGGTGCTGCTCCCTCTGCATTCCAGACAGACAATAGCTCCGGCAGTGGTGTGAATGGCACTCCACCCCCACAATTAACCTCAAAGAAGTGTTAATTTCACAGTCAAAGTGAGGACCATTTAAATTCAGGCAGTGTCAGAAAACAAGCATTTATTTGGAACCAAAAGAACAATTTGTCTCTTTTCTTTTGCATTGTCTGCCCCATTAATTTTCCCAGAATAAAACATCTTCAAACAGACTTTCCCTGCTCCTAGAATGCCCCACATCCCAGTCCAGGCAAACAGGACCTTTAAAAGGTAAGAAAAGATACTCTCATACCCTTTGGTGAAGCTAGCAGGAGGAATGGATAATTGCCTCCAAGGAAGGCCATTTATGGAAATAAAGCTAAAACAGCACACACTTGTTCTTCTGAGTACCCTTTTTTGTAAGTGACATGATGATGTCCTTCCAGGGTCCATCGCATTTATTAGGGTGTGGACACTTTTCCTCTCAAACCGCTGATTTTGCTTATGACCATGTGGCATAAGCATAAGGTTATGGTTTTGGATGACAACTTTACACTTTTTTCCCTTCATCTCATGGTTTCTCAATCTTGGACACTATTGACGTTTTGGACTGGATACGTCTTTGGTGACTAGTTGTAGGGGAGGCTGTCCTATGTATTAAAGGACGTTTAGCAGAATCCTTGGCTTCTATCCACTAGACGCCAGTAATACGCTCCTCCCCCATTTCCCCATTCATGACAATTGAAAATGTCTGCAGACATTGCCAAATGTCTCTAGTTGAAATCTAGTCCCAGGAAGCAAGTCACCCAAAAGCTATGTTATTCTAATCCCAAAAGGCACCCAAAAGCTTTTCCAGAGTTGGGCCCAAGTCCCATGATTATGGCCTTCTGATCTTCTTGGTACTAGTCTTCTGGACCATTCACCATATTAAAATGAAAATCAAAGACTATAAATGTTGGGTTATTGGAGAAATCACAGGGATATGAACTAACTTAATTTTTCATCCCACTCCATCTTGAATACTCCCTTCATCTGTATCTCATTTGCACCAACCCTGGTCTATATCTAAAGATATTACTGTTTTGCTAAGTAACCTGTATAATAGTAATACCCACCATGTATTTAACACTACTATGTTCCACATTTTGTATTATGCACCTTAGATTGGCACAACAACCCAGAGAGTTAGGTATATGTTGTCCTCATGTCACTAGAATTTAAGTTCCATGAGGGCAGGTATCATATATTTAGTTTACCAATATAACCCCAAGAATCTGCACAGTGGTCAGTATATAATTGTGCACAGAGTAGTGCCCAGTAAATATTCTTTAAAATGAATTAGTGATTCAATAATTTTTATTGAAGAAGACCTTCAACTTCTCTCTTTCATAACCCAAACCCAAACTTTCAGCAAATCCTGCTTTCTCTGCTTTCCAAAGATATCCAGATTATATTCATTTCTCACTGCCTTTACTACTACCAGCCTGATCCAGGCCAGCATGATCTCTCACGTGGGTAATTTCAATAGTCTCCTAACTTGTCTTCATGCTTCTGCCCTCATCCTACTATGGCCTGTTATCAATCCAGCTACCAGGGGATCCTTTAAGACAGCTCATGTGACTCCACTCAAAAAACATCCATTGGCTCCCCATCTCACTCAGAGTAAAAGCCAAAGTCCTTTCAGTGGCCTACAAAGTTCTGGATGACATGTCCTCTCTTACTTCTGTGATTTCATTTCCTTCCTTCCCTCCCCCTCGCTCACTCTGTTCCCTCCATACTGCCCTTCTTGCTGTTCTTTGTGAGGCACACTCCCATTTTAGAGCCTTTGCACTAGCTGTTCCTTCTGCCACCAACACCGTTCTCACAAGTCTCTGCTTAACCCTGTTCCTCTTTAAGTCTTTCCTCAAATGTCATCTTTCCAATGAGGTCTTCTCTGGCCACTCTATTTAAAAGTTGCAACCCTCTTGACCCCCTCTGCTGATTGATTTTTCCCCATTGCATTTATCATGTTCTGATAAACTGGAATGTAAACTCCACAAAGGAAGGGACTTTTGTCTGTTCTGTTTGCTATTGAATCTCCAGGACCCAGTACCAGCACAGAGTAGGTGCCTGAATATTCGTTAATTGTTCAATGAGCAAATGAGGACACAGAAATGTTAAGTGGCAGAGCTAGGATACAAATCTAGGCTGCCAGCCTCAAAGTCCTATTCTTTCACTGGTTCTCAAACTTGGCTATGCATCAGAATCAGCTGGAGGTGGAGTATACCTGTTAAAATGTAGATTCCTGAGCCTCATGCTGGACCTAAGGAGTCAAAATATGAGAGACGGGGATTTAGGAGACTGCACTTTAAAAAGCTCCCCAGAAAGTTCTAGGCAGGTAGTCTGCTGGCTCCACAGATCTATAAATGGGAACTTAAGGTGTGATCTGGGAGCCACCTGCAA
This sequence comes from Equus przewalskii, assembly GCF_037783145.1. NCBI lineage: Eukaryota > Metazoa > Chordata > Mammalia > Perissodactyla > Equidae > Equus > Equus przewalskii. The sequence continues at coordinate 57,334,838 of NC_091845.1, read as the reverse complement.
CAGAACCAGCTGGATCAAAGCGTGGGATCTGAAGCTAGCCTCTCAGGCTATGAATCCTGACTCCACTGTCCACTATCCTTGTGACTGCTTGCTTTTTTTCCCCCCTTTTCTTTTCTTTCCTTTTTCTAATCAGAAAATCTTTGAGGAAAGACTCTCAAAATCTAACTGTGCTGAATTTCTTCACAGTCGAATGCCACGTCTGTAATTTCCTAACTTGACCTTGGTCAATTACTTAACTTCATTATCAGTTTTCTCATCTGTAAATTGGGGATGAGACTAGTCCTTACTGTCTAGGATCACTGTGAAGATTCAATGGATTTAGGTTGTGAAATTACCAGAAGAGTACCTAGCATTTAGAAAACATTCAATAAATGGTAACTATTATCATTGTTAACACCACTAATTTCTAGGCTTCAGCCCAGACCTATGAAATGCAGATTACATTTAAAATATAGAGAGAAAAGAAAGATCCATCACTCACCATCCTGCCGCTCAAACACAATAGCATCCTTCATTTGGTAATGCAAGTTTTAAAGGCTAAATGCATATATCACGCCCCTCCCCACTCCGCCCCTTGACCTTGCTCAGAGTGGTATTCATTTTCAGATCTACCAAAGTGGATGACTGCATTTAGCCCTCTGTATGTGTGTGTGTGTGTGTGTGTGTGTGTGTGTGTGTTTGTGTGTAGTTTCTTTGTTTTCCCCAATTAGATTTCTGCTTAGGATTTTTCCCTTTATAAGCATGTTTTATGAAGAGAATGCATAATTGTCTCTTGAATCCATCCCATTAACTGTCTGGCACTTCAGCTTGCTCTTCTGTGACCCAGAGATAACTTCTAGTCTATCTCCTTTGTGGGGAAGATTACATGAGATAACGAAGGTGAAGATGCTTTGAAAAAGGATAAAAGAGCTTAAGACCCGTGGGACAGAGGAAGCATCATCACTATAACTCCATTTGTTGAGAGCCAATGTGCCAGGCCTTGGGTACTTTGCATATTTTGTCTCTGATACTCACAGCAACCTTGCAAAGCATTACTGCCCTTGTTTTATAGACAGGAAAACTGAGGCTCAGAGACATGCAGTAACAAGCTCAGTGTCCCACTGCCAGTAATTGAGAAAGCCGGTTTTCACACCTATGTTTTCCTGGCCCTGAAGTCACTCCCCTAAGCAGCCATTCAGAGGCACACATAAAATATTATAGATTTTAGAAAGTGAAGTGTCATAAGAAATGAATAGATGGAGGGCCGTAGAATCATAGAAGGGAAAGAAGTTACCTTGTAAGTTGGAACTCGCACTTCAGTGAGCATTTAGATTACTTGGCAGATTAATTCCAAATCAGAGTGGTAGCCCTGTCTGACTGGTTCTACTAATCTAAGCTACAATAATTTGAAGATGTTATTAAATTTTCACTGAGACTTTACAATGAACACAATTTGTAAACTATACATACCTTACAGCGTGGCCTATTAGAGTTTGCAATAAATATTTGCTGAATATGTAAAGGGATTGAATGGTGGATGAATCAATGAATAAAAGAATGACAAAGCTGAGTAACTACATCAGGAAAGGTACATCTTTTTTGCTATATTTATTTTTAATTTTTTTGCATATAGGCAAAATTAGAAAATCCATGGATTTGAAGTCAAGAGACTTGTGTTTGAATGTCCACTGTGGAAAAGTCAGATGAGCTCTCTGAAACTCAGTTTTATAATTTATTAAAAGAGGAAATGATCCCGGGCTTCTGTGATAACAGATAAGATTATTGTCTGCAAAAAAACTTTGGAAATAGCAAAGTGCTATAAAATGCAAGGGAATATTATAATTTTTATTATACAAGCAAGGAAAACCCAGTAAGTATAACTTTGACCAGTGGTTCTCAAACTTTAGCACATATCAGAATCCTCTGTAGAGCTGGTTACATGTAGATTCCGGGGCCGAGATCTCGAGTCAGTGTATCTGGAGACTACATTTTATGTAGCAGTGACTTAGACAAATGATGCTTAACCAACAGCAACATATTTTCCACCCTTTTCTTCCTCCAAGGCATCTCGACTTCTCTTTTAATCCCCCTTACCTTCTCTAATCCTCAGAACCAGCTTTCTAGAATGAAAAAAATAACTTCATTTATATTTGTGAATGAATTGGTGCTTGTACACTACTTCATCTTGGAATATCAGAATTTTAAGACAAATTATGAAATGAAAACTTGCTCATCCCCTTAAACAGTTAGATTTTTAACCAGTAAGTATTGTTTCATCGTGGGGGGTGGTGGGAGAGAAGGTGAAATATCAGGCTTATGTCTGAGAATAAAAAAGAACAAAGATGGAGAGGGATAGGAAAGAGGATGTCTATGAGGAGGCTGGCTTTGTCTTTCAAAGTTTTGACTAGTGCAATCTCTCAACTAACAAATTCATCCTGCCTCTCACTTGAGTACTTGTATTTGTCTAAAATGAAAGTAAACGAGAATTTGGTGGCAAAATTTATTTGATGGAAGCAAAGTTTCAGCCTGCCAGGATATTAGAAGGTTAAGATCCTAACTACCAAAAAACTCATTAAAAATTTTTTTAAATAAATTACTCTTCTGTATAAGTAGTACAGTCACATGATTCAAAAGGCAAATATGGGAAATCACTGAAAATGGTGGAATAGGGAACCCTTGGGACCTGTCCCTCATCAGAAGCACAAAAACCTGGCAAAAACTGTTAGAATTAACCTTACTGAGCTCTGGGAGATAATCAAAGGTTTATAGTAACCAAGTGAATGCTTAGCCAAGAAAAAGCCACTGAAATATGGTAGGAAATTTTTGTGGCATTTTCACTTATCCTAGCCCCACCATTCTCCCTGATGTATCAGCAGTCTTAAAGACAGAAGCCCATGTTCCCAATGTGGGTACCAGGCTTCAGAGGGAGCAGAAAAGATCTTGTTCCCAAGGAACTGTGTTTGTCTGTTTTAACCTGACTGGGGTTTCTCGGAATAACTGGTGCAAGGGGCTTCCCTCTTTTTTCACCTCACTTGGGACTCTATCAGGGTTGAGTGGCTACATGGGGGACATTCTTCCAAAACACTGAAAGACAAAGAACAAGCCACTGCTGTCTGTGGCAAACAGTAACAATTTGAACAAACAATAGACACACCAAAAGCATGGGAGGAAAAGATGAGGAGTGAGATTTTTGAGAGGAATAGTGTCTTTGAAAAGTTTCTATGTATACTAGAGAATCTAGACAGACATTTGTATGTCCAAGGCAGGACACACACTTAGACAAGATCTGAGAAAACCACATGCTTTTATCTCTGGCTGATCTCTACATTCAGTGCTAGCAGGAAGTAAAGGCTAAAGCAGAGTTTAGAAATGGCCTAAGGAAGGAGTAACCCAACACACAGCCAGTCTGCAAAGACCTGGAGAATTTTTTCTTTACTTTTCCAGCCGTTTTTCTTTTTATTGTCTTCAGGAATTTAGGAAATCTCTGTGAAACCACTAGCTGAGCACTAAGTTAAAGGAATAGAAAACTTCAGAGGCTTCTCATGACAAGGAATACAGTCTTTACAAAAATAGTTTTAAAAAGTCACTGAAAAAACAACCAACTGAAATCCACAGCAAGCAATAACAAGAAAATTTAGGGAAGGGAGAGAATTTATTTCCAGAGTTAGCACATCACAATACCCAAATTGACCAGTTTTCAATAAAAAAATCACAAGGCACACACAGAAACAAGAAAGCACAGCCCAGGGGCTGGCCCCATGGCTGAGTGGTTAAGTTCATGTGCTCCACTGTGGCGGCCCAGGGTTCCGCCAGTTCAAATCCTGGGCGCAGACTTGGCACCACTCATCAGGCCACATTGAGGCAGCATCCCACATGCCACAACTTGAAGGACCTACAGCTAAGAAATACAACTATGTACCGGGGGGACTTGGGGAGATAAGGCAGAAAAAATAAAATAAAAATGAAAGAAAGCACAGCCCACTCATAGGAAAACAATAAATTAACAGAAACTGCCCAAGAGGAAACACAGACATTGGACTTACTAAACAAAGATTTTAAATCAACTGCCTTAAATATGCTTAAAGAGTTAAAGAAAACCAAAGACAAATAATGAAAAGAAACTAGCACAATGAAGTCTCACCAAATAGAGAATATCAACAAAGAGATGGAAATTATAAAGAAGATCTAAATAGAAATTTTGGAGCTGAAAAGTACAATAATTGAAATAAAAAATTCATTAGAGGGGTTTAAAAACAGGTTTTTTAGCAGATAGAAAAAAAAATCAGCAAATTTGAAGATTGGTGAAATGACGTCATCCAGTCTGTGGAGCAGAAAGAAATAAGGAGAAGAATGATAAGAAACCAGATAGAGCCTAAGGGACCTGTGGGACACCATCAAGTGTACCAACATATGCAAAAAGAAGGTCCCAGAGAGAGGAGAGAGAGAAAAGGGCAGAAAAAATATTTGTAAAAAAAATATGCTCAAAAGCTTCCAAAATTTGATAAAAGATGTGAGTCAACCCATCCAAGAAGCTCAATAAATTCCAAAATACACAGGATAAACACAAAGAGATCCACACGGAGACACCTAATAATCAAACTGCTGAAAGACAAAGACACAACTTTGAAAGCAGCAAGAGAGATGTGATTCATTATATACAACGGATCTTTAATTAAAGATTAACAGCCAGTTTCTCATCAGAAACCATGAAGGCAGTGGGATGTTTAAAGTGCTGAAAGGAAAAAACTGTCAACCAAGAATTTTATATCTTTCAAAACTATCCTTCAAAAATGAAGGAGAAATTAAGACATTCCCAAATAAACACAAGATGAGGGAATTCATTACTAGTAGACCTGCCCTACAAGAAATGCTCAAGGTTGTCCTTCAGACTGAAATGAAAGATCATTAGACAGTACTTGAAAGCCATATGAAGAAATAAAGAATAATGGTAAAGGTAGTTGCATAGGTAAATACAAAGCCATTATTACTGTATTTTCATTTGTAATCCTCTTTTTTAGTTATATGACTTAAAATTCAAAGATATAAAACAATAATTATAAACATATGTAATGGGCACACATATATAGCAATAACAACATAAAAAGGAAGGATGGAGACGGATAGGAGTAGAAGGTTGTATACTATTGAAGTAAAGTTGTTATTAATTCAAACTACATTGTTATAAGTATAAGATGTTAATTGTAATCCATAAGATAACCACTAAGAATATAATTTAAAAATCTATGGAAAAGGTAATGAGAAAGAAATCAAAATGATACACTACACAAAAATATTAATTAAACATAAAAGAAATCAGTAATAGAGGAATTGAGGAAGGAAAAATATATTACCCATTGAAGACAAATAGCAAAATGGCACAAACCCTTCTTTATCATAAATTACTTTAAATGTAAATAGATTAAAATCTCTGATTTAATAGCAGAGATCGGCAGAATGGATTAAAAATAATTAACATGATGCATCTATTTCCTGTCTACAGAGATTCACTTCAGAGCCAAAGACACAATGTGGTTGAAAGTAAAAGGATGGGAAAAGATATTACGTGCAAATAGCAACCGAAAGAGAGGTAGGATGGCTAGCTTTACAAATATCAGATAAAATAGACTTTAAAGCAAAAGTTCTTACAAAAGAGAAAAAGGGACATTATATTTTGATAAAAGGGTCAATCCATCAAGAAAATAGAACAATTATAAACATATATACACCCAACAGAGAGCCCCAAAATATATGAAGCAAAAGTTAACGGAAATAAAGGGAGAAATAAATAGTTGTATAATAATAGTTTTAGACTTCAATACTCTACTTTCAATAAAGGATAGAACAACCAGACAAAAGGTCAATATAAAAATAGAAAACTTGAGCAACACTACAAACCAATTAGATCCAACAGACATATACTGAACTATCTATCCAACAACAACAGAATATACATTCTTCTCAAGTACACATGGAACATCTTCCAGAATAGAACACATGCAGGATAGCCACAAAACAAGTCTCAATAAATTTAAAAAGATTGAAATCATCAAAGTACTTTCTCTGACCACAATGGAATGATGCTGGAAATCAATAACAGAAGGAAAACTGAAAAATTCACAAATATGTGGAAATTAAATAACACATACATGAGCAACCAATGGCTCAAGGAAAAAATCACAAGGGAAATGAGAAAATATTTTGAGATGGATGAAAATAAACACACAACATACCAAAACTTATGAGATGCAGCTAAAGCAGTACTCAGAGGGAAATTTATAACTGTAAATGACTACATTAAAAAAGAAGAAAGATCACAAATCAAAAACCTAACTTTATAACTTAAGGAACTAGAACAAAAGAGCAAACCACCCAACGCTAGCAGAAAGAAGGAAATATTAAATATAAGATTGGAGATAAGTGAAATAGAGTATAAAAAACAATGAAGAAGATCAATGGAACCAGAAGTTGATCCTTTGAAAAGATTAATGAAATTGACACACCTTTAGGAAAAAGTAAAAGAGAGAGAAGACTCAAATTACTAAAATCAGAAATGAAAGTGGGAACAATACTACCAATCTTACAGAAATAAAAATAATTAAAAGAGAATAATATAGACAGTGTACACCAACAAATTAGATAACATAGATGAAATGGTCATATTCCTTAAAACACACAAACTACTGAAACTGACTCAAGAAGAAATAGAAAATCTAATAGACCTATACAAGTAAAGAGATTGAATCCGTAGTCAAAAACCTTCCAACAAAGAAAATCCCTGGACCAGATGGCTTCACTAGTGAATTCTATCAAAACACCAATCCTTCTCAAACCCTTGTAAAAAATAGAAGAAGTGGAAATACTACCTAATTCATTCTAACAGGCCAGCATTACCCTGATACCAAAACCAGATAAAGACGTCACAAGAAAAGGGAAAAGACCAATATTTCTTTTGAATATAGGTGCAAAAATTCCTCAACAAAATACTTGCAAACTGAATCCAGTAGTATACTAAAAGGGTTATGTACCATGACCAAATGGGATTTACCCTAGTGATGCAAGGGTGGTTTCACATATGAAAATCAATCAATGTAATACAATGAAGGAAAAAAATAGACATTATGATCACTTCAATTAATGCAGAAAAAGCCTTTGACAAAATTAAAACCCTCTCATAATAAAAACACTTGACAACCTAGAAATAGAAGAGAATTTCCTCAATATGATAAAAGTCATATATGTAAAGATCACAGCTAACATCATATTCAATGGTAAAAGATGGAAAAATTTTCCCATTGGATCAGAAATAAGACAAGGATGCTCACTCTCACCATTTCTATCCAACATTGTAATGGAAGTTCTAGTCAGAGCAATCAGTTAAGAAAAAAATATAAAAGACATCTAAATAAGAATGGAAAAAGTGAGACTATCTTTATTTACAGATGATATGATCTTATGTATAGAAAATCCTGAAGAATGCACAAAAAACTATTAAAGGTAATAAACAAATTCAGCAAAATTGCAGGATACATGATCCGCACACAAAAATCAGTTGTATTTCTATATGCTAGCAATAAACAATCCAAAAATGAAATTAAAACAATTCTATTTATAAAGCATCGGCAACAGTAAAATACTTAAGAGTAAATTTAACCAAGCAGGCAAAAGACTTGTACACTGAAAACTATAAAACATCGCTGAAAGAAATTTAAGAAGACCTAAATAAGTGGAAAGACATTTCATGTGCATGGATTGGAAGACATAATATTGTTAAGATGGTGATATTCACCAAAGTGATGAACAGATTCAATGTGATCCCTGTCAATATCCTAATGGCTTTTTTTGAAGAAATGGAAAAGCTGGTTCTAAAATATATGGAATTGCAAGGGGCTCCAAATAGCCAAAACAATCTTGGAAAAAAGAACGAAGTTGGGGGACTAACATTTCCTCATCTCAAAACTTGCTATAAAGCTATTATAGTCTGTGTGGTACTGGCATAAAGATATATAGAGAGATCAATGGAATAGAATTGAAAGTCCATAAATAAACCCATCCATCTATGCTTAACTGATATTTGACAAGGGGATTAGGACCATTCAATGGAGGAAAGAACAGCCTCTTCAACAAACAATGCTGAGAACTGGATATCCACATGCAAGTAAATGAAATTGGACATTTACCTCACACTATATACAAAAACTAACTCAAAATCAAAGAACGAAATGTAAGAGCCAAAACTATAAAGCTCTTAGAAGAAAACATAAGAGTAAATCTTCATTACCTTGTATATGGCAATGCATTCTTAGATATGACATCAAAAGCACAAGCAACACAAGAAAAAATAGATATATTGGAATTCATCAAAATTAAAAATTTTGTGCATCAAAGGATACTACCAAGAGAGTGGAGAAACAACCCACAAAATGGGAGAAAATATTCACAAATCACATATCCGATAAGAATCTAATATCCAGAATATATAAAGAACACCTACAATTCAGCAATAAAAAGACAATCAAATTAAAAATGCACAAAGAACTTGAATAACATTTCTCCAAAGCAGATATACAAATGGCCAGCAAGCACATGAAGAGATAGTCAACATTATTAGTCATTAGGGAAATTCAAATCAAAACCACAATGATATCACTTCATACTCTATATGATGGCTGTAATTTCTTTAAAAAGGAGGGGCTGGCCCCGTGGCCTAGTAGTTAAAGTTGCACATGCTTCACTTCAGTGGCCAGGCTCGTGGGTTCAGATTCCAGGTGTGGATCTGCTCTACACCTCTGCCATGCTGTGGAGGCATCCCATGTACAAAGTACAAACTAGAGGAAGACTGGCACAAAAGTTAGCTCAGGGCTAATCTTCCTCAAGAGAAAAAAAAGAGGAAGATTGGCAACAGATGTTAGCTTAGGGTGAATCTTCCTTACCAAAAACCAAACAGACAAAAAAGGAAATTAACAAGTGTTGGCAAAGATGTGGAGGAATTGGAACCCTCATATATTGTCAGTGGGAACGCAATATGGTACAGCTTCTATGGAAAAAAGTTTGATGGTTCCTCACAAGTTAAACATAGAATTAGGGCATGACTCAGAAATTCTACTCCTTGGTATATACCCCAAAGAATTGAAAATTGGTATGCAAACAAAAGCTTGTATACAAATGTTCATAGCAGCACTATTCACAATAGGCAAAAGATGGAAACAATGCAAATGTCCATCAATAGATGAATGGATTAAAAAACATGTTGTATCCATATAGTTGAATATTATTTAGCCATAAAAGGAAATGAAGTACAGATGCATGCTACAATGTGGTTGAACCTCATGTTATGGAAGCCAGACACAAAAGGCCACATATTGTATGATTCCACTTATACGAAATGTCTAGAATAAGTAAAGCATAGAGACAGAAAACAGACTGTGGTTTCTAGGGGCTGGGGAGAAGGGAGAATGGAGAATGATTACTTAATAGTAGGTATGGGGCTTCTTATTGGGGTGACGAAAAAGTTCTGGAACTAGATTGTTACAATGGCTGTACAATATTGTACTTAACGTCATCGAATTACATACTTTAAAATGGTTACAAGAGTAAATTTTATGTGTATTTTACTATTAAAAAAGAGTCAAATATGAAAAGACACAGTGAGACAAGTGTCTTGATCCATGTGTATACACCCTCCACCTAATCCCCTCCTCCACCCTGACTCAGAGGTAAACCCTTTAGGAATTTATTGCTGATTTTTCTGTTACACATTTATGAAATACAAGCAAATACAAATATCTATTCATATAGCTTTTTTTTTCATCAACTCTAGCACGCTATGTATACTAATCTTCACTTTGTCTTTTCAGTTAACGATATACCCTGGAGATCTCCCCAGATCAACATGTAGAGATGGTCCTCCTCTTTTACAATCACAGGTCCTCCACTGTGAAAGTGCTCATTCCTCTAGAGACCCACTGAATATCACTGAGCTTCTGAACAAGAATTATAGCCCTTTTGATGGAGGTGTTAGCCAGCACTATGGTGGTAATCATTTTGCAATATATAAGTGTATCAAATCAAAACATTGTACACCTTAAATGTACACAATATTACATGTCAATCATATCTCAAAAAAGCTGGAGAAAAAAGGGAAAAGTTTGGTACTTTGCTATGTTTATTTCCAATCTCAATAACCAGATCTGCTTTTCATTAAAAGCTTAAAAGATCCAAATGACTCCAAAAGCAAAATTCTCTACCAGGATGCAAATACAAGATAATTTCCTTGTGCTCTTTCTCATCAACATTTCTCCCATGGCCTTCTCCTCACTGCGGGAAATGTTTGGGATTGGTGATGGTGGTTTAGAGCTCAAATCATGTGAGATTCTGGATGACATAAACCCTAACCATTGTCATTTTGGCACTTTCTCCATGTCTGAAGGTGAATACAAAGAGAGGAAAGAAATAGGACATTTGCTCCTACAGGCTTCAGAGTTTCTTATAGGATCCTCCAAACCCAGTCTTTGACTCTGATTCTTGAATGCATGACAGTAAGTCTTCTCTCTTGCAAGCATCAAAGGAAACCAGCAATTCTCAGCTTCTTCAGTAATTTGGTTCAGAAAAGAAAGTGGTTAGTAACTTGCTGAAATAAACCCAATCGAACTCCAGATTTCAGCAACCATGAAAGAAATTGTTTTCTTCACACAGATGTTTAGCATAATGGGTGAATAGATGAAAAGGAAAGGAGTTTGCAGAAGGTACCATGGTTAGTCTTGACTATGATTCAGCAGACTCCTTGGTATAGCTTCTTTCCACCTACAAGTCAAGTTTGGTAACTTGGCATGGCTGCTTCCTGGGCTGAGGCAAAGGCAGCTCTCCATCTTCTGCCTATCTCGATCTCACTATTCCTTCAAGAGCAGGACTGACTCCACCTCCTCATAGCCTATAATGCCATCTCATATTGACTTCCTTCTCTGCTCTGCATCACTTATACTCAGCTGCATTCAGAGGGCACATAGTACGCACTCAAGAAAGATATGTTGACTGTTGAATGAGGGCTAATATATTCTGCCTGTATAATTCTATGTAGTCTTCCCTATCAGTCAGGCATAGATATATAAGAGGCCATACTTGTTGAAGGCCAGGTTCTTGTCCTCTGACAACTTCTGCTTTCCCATAGCCAGCAGCTCAAAAGGCAGCTAGTCACTCTGCAAGACCTCCTGAATGAGCTAATATCCACTCCGGACGTAGAAGGTCCCCTGCAGGAGGTAGCCTTTGGGGAAGTGGATGTGCTGCTGTGCATCTCTCTCTGCTCCTCCTTTTCTCACACGGCCTTGATCCATAGCCCACTCAGCCACTCCACCACCCCAGACCTGAGCCTCTGCTCCAGCTTGACCTCCTCCACCATGAGGCTGAAGAATTCCAGGGGCAGGCGGAATTAGGAGGCCAGGGGTGAAGGCCGGAAGACCTTGCAATGTAAGTCCAGCTTGGCTCGCATGGGCTTGGTGCTCAGCAGCTGCTCCTTGTGCTTTTCCAGGGTTCAGGGCTGGGCCAAAGATGCCTCACTCAGCATGTGGAAATCTTCAGGGCCCTCCTGAAGGGAGGGATATTGATCTAGGATATATATATTTGGGATATATATATATATATATGGTATCACCTGGGCTTGCCAGTAGAATTGAATGAGAGGACCTATTTTCTCTGGTAATGGCTGATTACTACATTATCTTCTTAGGTGGCTGGTTTTTCAGTTACTGTGTAAATGGTGGGGTTTTTTTTCTATTAATGATGTTAATATATTGCTAACAAGATTCTAAATTTAAGAAGGAAAACAAAGACATCTATCTATCATCTGTCTATCATCTATCCATCTATATCTCGCTATCCATCTGTCTATCTATCAATCAATCAATCATCTACCTATCGAGAGAAATTGATTTTTAAGGAATTGACTCACCTGATTGCGGTATCTGGCAAGTTTGAAATTTGTAAGGCAGGCCATCAGGCTTGACACTCTCAGGCGGGAGCTGATGCTGTAGTGTTGAGGCAGAATTTCTTCTTCTCTGGGAAACCTCAGATTTTGCTTTTAAGGCCTTCAACCCGTTGGATGAAGCCCACTACATTATTGAGGGTTAGTCTCTTTTACACTAAAATCAAGTGATTGTAGATGTTAACCACATCTACAAAATACCTTCACATCAACACCTAGGTTAGCATGTGATTAAATAACTGTATTGTAGCTTAACCAAGTTGACACATACAATTAAGCATCACACCTCTTCATCCGATTTACAAATACCCCGAAGGCTGGAACCGCAGCTCTGCTGAGGGCTTAGTGTGTGCTTTACTGCCATTCGCCTACCTCAATTATTTCTGGCCCAGGTCCCTTCTTTCTTCTGGAGATGTCTATTATCTTCTAAAATTCCAATCTGCTTTTATTCTTGGTGCAGGCTGGTCTTCCCTTCCTGGGCTATCCAGAAATATGCCCCGCCTGGTCCCCAGCTCCACTGCTAGGCTTGTGTCTGGTAACTTGAATGATATAAAATTTTGTAGTTATTTTCCATGCCACGGCCACCAAGTACTGTCATGCAGGTTGTATAGTGCACAGGTCTGGGCAGTGGGATCACACCCTAGATCATGTGAGTGGTAACCTCTGGAGTAGCACAGTGTATGGCTCTAAAACCCTAAACAGAGACTTGACTTCCTTCCTTTCATCCATCCATCCATTCATCCATCCACCCATCTACCCATCCATTACCCCATCAGTGTTACTACTCGCCTCAGCCATCTCTGGGGGAATCCACATTCGAAACTCCATCATTTGAGAAGACCAAAGTGTAGTGAGATCATCTGAAGTTGCAAATACCTGAGAGCAGGCTTAAAGCCTTCTCAGTCACTAAATCCTCAGTGTAAGCAAGGTTAGCAGATTTTCCCCTGAAGGCGTATCTTGATAAGGCCTGTAAGATAGATAATATTCCTGACAAAGGGTTTCAGAGTATTTATCAGAAGGCAAAAATTTATGAAAACACAGTTTACAAATTTCTCTACAGTTAACCTTGTCCTATTCTGCTCTTAGTGCTTGGGATAAATTTTGATTATGTTTTTCTGTTAGGATTACTTGAAATCCAAAGCTCTCCTAAATCACTGCTTACATTCTTTTTCTTTTTCTCCAGCTACCCTCTGTCTCATTCACTCATTCAACAAATACTTGTTATGCACCTTTCGTGGATCAGGCGCTGGACTAGACCCTGGTCCTTTTCCTCCTAGAGCTTCAAGTCTAGTCTCCCGCTCAAAACTACAGGCCCTGCCCCCTTATTCCAAGTAAAGACATTTGTCCAAAATGCCCAAACACATTTATAGTCTCTGGGCTGAGAAAGAATTATTTCTGGTTCATTCAGTAAGATTTGGGTGATGAGATGATAGAACATTATCCAATGGAGCGCATGGAGGCATTACCTTAATACATAATAGACACGCTACTTCGTGCGGGCAACGAGTATGGTCGCCTCAAGGTGAAATTAAAGGTCTGGTAGTGTGACTATGCTAACAACACATACGAGCTAAAGGAAGAAAAGATGGATCTAAAAGAATTCTGTAAGCTTTATGCTTCCCTCTAGCAACAAGTTTACTAGGTGGAAACTGATTTTGGCAGTAAATTTACATGTTTTCTTTTGCCTGAGAATTTGGAAAACCACAAATCATAGCCCATTTTGGGCTTAGGAAGCCAGTCTGACGGTTTGCTTTTGCCAAGAGCAAGGCTGAAGTGAGTTCAATAAGTTCGACTCTCTTTCTATCTAGAAATCTATTTCCCACCTTGTTCCAAGATAGTTTTAATGACTCAACAAACATACATGGATTGTACCAAGATAAAAAAAGAGAAGTAGGTGAAAAAAGCAAGAGAAGGAAAAATAAAAACAGAGCTTTATGAGTCTACAACTTGCAAATAGCTTCCATTTTCTTGAACTTATTTGCAAGAATGTTGTTTCTTACAAGTTACCACTTACATAATTTAATTTTTTCTAATATCCATATTTTCTCCACATTTTATATTTTTGAAATTGAAGCTCCTTTTACAAGAGATGGAATTTTAGATAAACGAAAGACGGTAATCTAGCATACCATAACTAAAGCCATACCTTATTTGCTAATTGTCTGTCTTATATGTATTTCAATTGCTTCTCATGTCCACATTTTGTTTTTCTAATTAGAATTTTAAATTCCTTGAGGCAAAGAGAGTCCCTAGTAGATGCCAGGCACTTTATACACACTATTTTATTCTGAATTCTTTCCACAAGTCTGTGCGATAGATTATTCTCATCTCACAAACCAGGTAACTGAGGCTCAGGGAGGTGAAGTTATTTGCCAAAGGTCCTATAGACAGCTTAGTAGGAGAAGCAGGACCTAAGCTCAAGTCTGTCTGGTTCCAGTGTCCTTCGTCTTTCAACTGTGCCATCTTGCATCTGCTCTCTCCAAGTCATAGACTGGGCCTTACTACTGCTTTTGAATTCCCCATAAAGCTACTTATCATTCTCTGCACATAGTAGGTGCTCAATAAGTGCTTGTCAATTGGGTGAATGATTTATATCTCATGTCCTATTTTAGAGCAATCCAGTTAACATGAGATCAACTTTGGTTTCTACTTTCTCTCTTTCGTTTTGGGTCAACCTATTTGGGATGCTTTGGGTATGTTGGAGCTGCCGGGAACAGAAAAAAGAAAGCAGAGAACTTCTTGAAGGGCAAATCATGCCTTTTAACTCCCCCACTTTTGCTGTAAGGGTCTTCTTGCTAAGCTCAGGGTTGTAGGAGTAACTCTCTGTGGGGAGGTAGGGGTGGGGGTCTGTGTGGTTTTGACAAGGGTGGGCTAGAATTTACCCTGGAAATCTTGACTAAAATGTTTTTGTGGGTCCAGGGCACAGTTGGTTCACACCTAGGAAACTCTCTGAGGGTAAAGCCACAGCTTGGTTAAATTGGGTGACTCACAAGTGTGAAGGTTCATATTTTAGCACCTGGCAATCAGAGGCCGCATTAAACCACTTAAAAATGAACACTGATGAAAACTCAGAACCTTTGCAAGGGCTCGAGGCCACAGCACATATTAGAATCTTAATTGCACCAAAGAACCGAATTACCTTCTAGCTCATCTTTGATTCATATTAAAGGAATCTGAAGCGACAACTCTAGGCAGATGAGTGAGCCTTTAAGTCCTGTCCTGGGGTCATGTTCTCTGCTTGAATAGATTTGATTTCTGGAACCCCTCCTTAAAAGCAGGTTCATATGGTATTTATTGGATAGACTTGGAAGAGGGCAATTATGAGGACTTGAAAGCTGTAATATAGATTTTTAAGAGATCAAGCGTCAGAAACTTGCAGAGATAAGAAAAGACAACTAGTGTTGTACAAGCATAACTAAAATTCAATACCTCTTTAGTTTGAAAATTGCTCTTTCTTCAGGAAAATTTGCAATTATTTGTGGGGGGATTAAAGAGCGAGAAGGAGAAAGATCCTACTACGTACTGGTAGTGTGCTCTCAACAGCTATGTCACTGAGCAAAGAAGAAAGAGAGCTTCTGACCACAGCCCACCTCTCTTCATTATTTTGCTGCATGGGAAAATTTGCAGATTTCTCAGGCCTTTTGTTTAATTTTTAACATTTCTACTGTTCTTTTGGGGAGTCTGCCAGGGTAGCAATTTACAGACGTGATTGAAGTTATGAAAATGGGAGTATTTTGTTGCTGACTGGCAGGAGAAAGTGTTGGTGGTAGAGATAAACTTGTAGTTCATCTAATTACTCTGCCTCCTTTAGCCAGCTCTCAGGCCCTTTTGATCAGCGTATACTCCACAGATTTTTAAGAAAGAGCTATTTAGATTTCCCACCTTTGACAGTTTTTCAGAATTTTTGTTTTCCCCACAGTTTGAGACATTGACTTTTACAGTAAATACTGGAGGTTATACAATAACTAAAGGTTATGTGTTAGTAATACGGATGCCAGGCTCTTACATAGGTGGCGGGGAATCTTGGTGCCCAGAATCAGAAAGAAGACAAGTAAGAATTGGATCCACATTAAACCTAATCATTTAGACCTCTTCTTTCCCACTGGACTTCAAGCTTTGTGAGGTGAACCGTGTCTGTTTTTCCCCAGTTCCTCTCACAGTGCCTAGGACATAGCAGATATCAGGTTAATAAATAAATGAATAAGGGAACAACTCAGGGAAAGGACTGCCAGTTCGTAGTATCCCCAGACCATAGCATAGAACCTGGCACTAGTATATGCTCAATAAACAATTACAGACCTGAATGTCTTCCTGGAACTTAAAATAGCAAGTTGTTAGGCTTTGTGAAATTCAGCAATTATTTATTATATAACTAGGTTGATCTTTACAGACTAGTTAATATTTCAGGCTTGTGGTTCCTAAATAAGCAAGGGCCAGATCTTATTCTACAAATGGGCCCCAACAAGGTAATCTCCCTATAGGTGCCACCAGCTTGCCTAGCTTTGAAGGGGCCAACTCTTGATTTGTTTACTCTGACTCCTATGACTCTTTATGAAGTATGTTCAAAAATCAAATCCATCCTTGTTCTGTTATAGGAATGAGGTGAGGTGGGGCAGTCCATGTTGTGGAGCCATGTTACAGAAACTAGAACATCTGGTAGCGCCTGGAATATGTCTCCCAGAATGCAGTGTAATAGAGAATGAGGAACAATGGATTGGGAGTCTAAAGGCTCTGGTTTGGGTGCCTGCTTTGCCAAAACCCATAATGACTTGCTTACCTTCTTTGAGTCTTTTTCTCCTTGTCTGCAACAGAGACATTTTTTTTGAAGTAACAGTATCAAGGAAATCATGTCCAGAATAAAAAAAAAATTACAGCTGGAAGATACATGTATCTGTTTGCAAACATACAATCACATGATGAATACCAATTTGCTCATAAGTAAGTTCTTACGGATGAATTTCTGATGCTTTGTTAGAGAACTTGAAAATTCAAATACAAGTATTTCCCATTCCATCTGTGAAAGGAGCCTATAGATATGAAGTCTAATAGACTTATTTGATGCATTAGAAAACTTCTTTTAAGTTCATGATTTGTTCGTTTTTTTTCTCTTTTTCTTCCTATTACAGGCAAAATAATATTTGCCAACTCAGTCCTAGAGTTGGATGGGACTGCTTTGCCTCCTTATCCATCCAATGTGTGGTACTTTGGTCTAATTAAAATACTTTCTCAATGTGCTATCAAAGAAATTCTAATCATTACAACATCAACAGCATACAGGAAACCACCATCTTGATGTTAGAAAAGAAACAGGAAGCCCTGCTTATCTCTGGGCCGTCAAGATTTCTGAAGCACTTACCTTCTCTGCTGGGTTCATACTCTGACACCAAAGCTGTCAAATCATTTGTGACATTTCCCAAGACTTAACCTAGTTCTTCACAATACCTCCAGCTTGGGAGTACTTTGCCGAAGAAAACATTGCAGAAGTTCACGTCAGGAAAAGAGGACAGATATTAAAACAACTCAAGATCAAATAATAATTTAGTAGTCTTTTCAAATACTGCTTAATTTGAAGAGGATCTAACACTGTATGTACAGTAGGACCTCAATTTTGGAAAACACACCCATAAATACACACACACCCTCGAAAAGAAGATGGAAAGAAATACACCAATATGATAGCCATTGCTCTTTCTAGGTGGTGGGTGCAGGACGCAGTTTTACCTGCTTCTTTCTGCTTATCTGTGTTATCCAAATTATATCCAATAAACGTATATTACTTTTGTAATCAGAAAATGTTATAAAAAGAAATATTATTGAAAACTATGTTAAATGAAACCCTAGTGCTTTTCAGATATTCCATGTTGGAAATCATAGAATTCTTGAGTGGGAAAGACGCATCTAATCTAAATACTATAATTTAATAGAGGGAGAAGCTCAGAGAAGTAAAATGAGTCGCTCGTGGTCAGGGGATAGAGGTGGGCAGGGATATGAGGGAGGCCAGGATCAGAAACTCAGGTGGGAGATCTGAGAGTCCTCCAAACGTGGTTGTTGTTGTAGAACCCGTTAACATACCTGTAATACAAAGGTAGCTCTCCAGAATAAAAACGACTCTAAGATCTACTCCAAGGGTTCACTGGAAGGGAAGTGCAATTTTTCTAAAAAGCACGATAAAATATCTTGTCCCACTTGACTTGAATAATATGCCCAATTATAAGAAAATAAACTTTGTCATTGCTGGCAACAGGTGAGCTCAGTCTCATCAGGCTGAGTGGGCTGCTCTCCCAGCCGAGAGATGCTGGGCGGACTCGAGGCCCAGCATCTGCCGTCTCCACCAACAACCTAAATGAGGCATCAGCTACCAAGAAAGGCCTAAACCCACAGACAGGGGGGAAGAGGATGATGACCAGACTTTTCTATGAAAAGGAAAAGAAAAAACCAGATTTTGACGCTGTAAACAGGAGCCCAAAATAAAACGCAATAACCTTGTAAGAGAGGTTTTTAAAAATTCCATTTTACAGATGAGTAAACTGACATTGAGAAGTTAAAATATGTGTCTAAGATTATAGCTAGTAAATAGCATAGGCAAAATATGAACCCAGGTTACCTTCCACCCAGACTAGTATGCTTTCTAATCTTTTCTACAATCATGAAACCCTGTTTATTAGGAAGTACAATAACATTGCATAAAATAGATGACACAGAATGTTAAATTGGAAGTTTTGGCCAAAGAGCAAGGGTACAGATGATATCACAGACTATCAGATGGGACTCTCAAAGTAGCCACTAACCTGTTAGAGATCTGAGATGGATGCTGTTTGTGCCCCACCCTGGGCCCCTATACTGGGCTAGTGCATCCCTTCCCAGCTGCTATGAGTGTTGACTCCTAAAGGCTCGCCGCTGCCTCCTTATCTGGAGGATTGCCCTTAACTGAACCACCAATGAGACCCACCTCACCTGGGAGGGAGCCCACATCTCATCATTGACTGACATGGAAGTCCAAAGGCTGAATTTAAGGTAGGACCCACCTCGTGGTACAATTCACGTTCCAGAGCTCCCTGTGGTATCTGAAGGAATCCTGTCTCCAACTGAGACCATATCCTTGCTTAGCTTCCTTCCCCTGCTCCATTTTGCATCCCTCTTTCCCTTCCTCCTGAAAGCATTCCTTCAATAAATCACTTAACAAGAATGAGGGTTGCCAGATTTAGGAAAAACAAACAAACACACAAGATGCTCAATTAAATTTGAACTTCAGGTAAACAAAGAATATTTTAGTGTAAGTGCATCTCATGCAATGTTCGGAACATACTTTTCCTAAAAATTTATTCACTTCTTATCAGAAATTCAAATTTAACTGGGCATCTTGTATTTTATCTGGCAACCCTAATAAGAGTTTGCATTTCAGATTCTGCTTCTGGGGATCCTAACCCACAACAACACCTCATCCACATCAAATATACAAAAGTAACCAGCAGTGGAAATAGGGGGATTTTTGTGGAAGGATTTCATTGACAATTTCCTCCACCCTCCCATGTACTTAAAGTGGAAGGGTGTGGTGTTTTGTCTCCTGATCCCAAGCTGGTTAGAGAGAGGGACTTTAGTAGGACCATAAAGAGCTTTCACACTTTTCCCTGCAGCTGGGGGCCACAGTGGAACAACTTACCTGAGATTTCTGAAACACCCTGGGGCAGCAGGGTTGATGGCTACAACTGGGAAACAACTATATTCCCCTTTGATGTCAGTTAAGGAGTGTGAATTTCAGGGACTAGATGTGGAACACATGGGAGGAATATGGACCTGGGATCATTCTTAAAAGAGGTCATGCCCTAGAGGGTGGCCTGCTAGAGAAGGGGACCCCGGCGGGTTGTAAGGTGGACTGAGTGGGCTTCAGGAGCAGCCAGCCAAAGGAAAGACAGAGCTTAGGACAGGGGCTGGAAATCTTTTCTCTCAAGGGCCCGATAGTAAACATTTTAACCTCTGGGGGTCCTACAGTCTCTGTTGCAATTACTCAACTCTGCCGTTGTTGCACGAAAGCAGCCATAGACGTTATGTAAATGAATGGGCACAGCTGTGTTCCAGTAAAACTTTATTTACGAAAAGAGTCAGTGGGTGGGATTTGGCTGACCTGCCACAGTTTGCCAATCCCTGATTTGGTACAAAAAAGAGGCAATCAGAGGGGAACGTACAAAGAATCTATGAACTTGTCTATCGGAGTCCACCTTAAATGTCTAACCATTTTATATCCATAACAGTCTATAAAATCATTTCTACTCTCCTTTCATCTCTTTTCTTCCAAAACTGCAACTTTGGAAGGGTCAGGAGCTGAAATTAGTAAACTGAAAAAGAGTGGGAAAAGAAAGGACTTAACTTTAAGTCAAGTTTGGAATTTTGATAAAGGGACTAGACATCTTTAATTATTGAATTGAGACTGTGATATAAAGTGACTGGAATTTTCTGTTGCCTTCAAGTGGCCAGAAAAGTCACAGAGTCTGATTAGTTTTCATCCAGTAGCAGAGAAAGAACGTCCTCCCCTGAATAAATTTTAAAGGAGTGGTGAGATAAGAATAAAGATGTTTTCTTATTACCTGGTATATGTCCTACTTGTTTGAGGCATCTCATACATTTATATTTGCGTGTCCTCGTGTGGAATGTAATCTGAAAATGTTCCCAATGTTGAGTGATCCCCCAAAAAGCCAAGAAAGGTACCTCTTGAGAGAGTAGCTTTTGAACACCATTGAGGGTGGAGATTACAAAGCTCTGATAGGAGCAGGCAAGTAAAAACCTTCCTGTCCACTTAATTCTCCACCTTCCTCTCTGATCCAATCAGAAGAGTGGGAAAGGGGAAGGAATCAGAAATAAGAGCAAATGGGGGGCAGGTGGAGAGTGAAGCAAGGGGAAGAGGATGAGCAACCCCCTTCCCTGAAGGCAGTGGTGGGCTGGGGGATGGTTGGTGGTTAGAAACCTCACCTTTGAAAGAAGATTTGTTTTGTTAAAATGTGACTTGCTATTCTACATTTTAATCTCTGAACTAAGACCGTTTATGGCTTAAAGTGACTATAGGGCTTTCTGGTACCTAAGAATTCACAGAAGAATCACAGGACTGCCTAACTTCATCCAGAGTGGGAAAGGACTATTCCTATTAAGCAAGACTGCGAGACTAAAATGAAGTTTCTGTGATTATAACCCACGAGTCCCAGGTGTTCAACATCCTGGGTAAACAGATAAATGTGAAATTCATCTGGGGCAGGATTCTGGGAGCGCCATGTGCTGGCTTTCTCCCTACTTTGCAGGCCCACGGCCCCCAAGACCTTCCTAGGAAGCCCAGGTTTTCAGGATACACAGTTTGCTAACCACAGCAGCACATTTAGAAATCCCTTAATTTGGAGGCCTGCAGAAAATAGCTTAAACTGCCTAAAATCATGATGACACCAACTAATTACCTCTTGGTATTTCCTTGGAATGTGGCACAAACTTTGTCAGAGCATATTCCAAAGTGATACTATATTTTCGGGGTCAATAAACTTGTTCTCTAAAGGGTTGGATGATAAATATTTCAGGTTTTGTAGACCATACAGTATCTGTGGCAGCTATTTAGCTGTACTGTGCTGAAACATCTATTCCCTATTTTTCCAATAAGAGGCCCCATTTTTCCTCTAGAACCACCCCTCCCACCAGCTCTACTCCCAGTCCATGTGATCCAAGTGGTCCAGGCCCCATTCTTGATCCAGGAGTGGACATGTGACCCATGTCTGGTCAAACATTGTGAGCATCCTATATCCACTATGATTGACTTATGGTTGGGTACCTGAGTCAAGATGGTCAAAGTCAGATCAAATTAAATTAAGGGACTTTTGCTTGGACAGCTCTGGATTTTAGTCCAGAAAGATGTACACCTGGAACATTTGGACCAGCATGTAAAAAGAATCTGCTTGTTTTTGTAGGATTCTCCTAATAGAAGGATTTTGTTCCCAGGAAAACCTGAGGGAGTATATGGAAGTTGAATTGGGAAGAGAGGGAGGCCAAGCAAGGATACAATATCAACCAAAGTTCTGTAGCTTTGACTAAGTTCTATGAGAGGTGGGACAGCTCTGGGGGCAACCTCAACTGCAAAGTCATTTGCATTGGGGGTGAGGGAGTTGGGGCATTTATATTTCTGCACCTGTGAGTCATGGTTAAGATCTACCCCTGGGGAACTTACATTCCAAGGCATGTTTAGCTCTCAGAGCAGCAGCAGGCAATGCTGGCTTCAGGGCCAGAAGGCAAAGAAGCACAGATGCTGTCTGTTGGATGTGAAAGGACGCCAGGCAAAGGTATATGAGGGTCTCTGGGTAGAAAACCATCAGTTTCTGCTATACTGCTAGAGAGAGAAGTGGACAGAGATAGGAGAAAGGGAAAAAGGTGGGGGAAAGCCTGAGGTCTGAGGACAGCTTTTGCACTCCTGCATGCAGTATTCCTGAAACCCTAATTTAGCTCTGGATTTTAAAGTTATATGGTTGAGCTGGGGGGAAGTTTTGAGTTAAGTTTTCTATCACTTGCAAGAAAAAATGTCATGATTGATAGAAACACATGATTGATCAACTTTTGCCGTAATGCAGAGTGGGAAGAAAACACAAGAACTGGTATATTGGCCTTTGTACTTCGAGTCTTGGAAACATCTTCTCTCAGCTGAGCTTCTGTGTCTCCATTTCTAGTCTTAATAACAGCCCAAATGCAGAATTGCAGGAGTAGGAGCCTTTTACACCCTTATAAGGATCCAACTCCTGAGAATGGGGGAGGGGGGCGGTGGTGGGCGCCTGAAAACTCTGACCCCAGCTGGGGACGAACCCCAGTGGCACTCAAGACCTTAATAAATAATGGAGCACAAGTAGGAGAAAAGGCAAGAAATGTGGGAAATGTGATATCTCAGTTCCAAGGCCCGGTGGACCAACTTGGCAATCTTGGATAGAAACGGATTAAGTGTGAGAAATCACTCATCCCTGACACACAGTCGTTTCATAGACTTTGCCATTGTGAGGAGCATTCAGCCTCAGTAAGTCACAGATAACAAAATGTGCATTTTTTCACTTCAGAGGATTTAGTCAGTTGATTAAGTAGAAAAAAAGGGAGGTTGGTGGGTAAAAGACTAGGCTTTCACTTCAGGGAATTCTGGTTGAGCCCTCCAAGAAACGGAGTTCACGTCTCAGCTCTGGGACTCTGGTGGATAATAGCTCACATCAGAAAACCAACATAAAGGATTTGGCAAGTGGGGACGAGGGCAGGGGGTATGGTGGGCAGAGAATTATGGGAAATCTCCCCTCCCATCCTCATGGTTAGGGAAATTCTTAAAGATACAGCAGAACAAGTGGAGAATACTAGAAAGCACTGATTTGAAATCACCTCATGTTTTCAGAGAAACAAGGAACGTGTAGTGTCTATAAAGATGATGGTCATGGACATATTCTTCCTCACTAACTCTGTATGTTTCGTCTTCTTTTTCTTACTTTTAAGGGAATCTGCTTGTCACCAGGATGGGAAATCAGGAAAACACTCAGAGATTCACAAAGATCACTGTGTTCAGGGCTGGATTTACCAATAGGCAGATTGGATTAGATGTGACCTGGTTACATGGCTGATATAAATCTCTGCAGGTCTATTTTTTTTTAAGGCTATTATTTCAAACATCTAGTAAAGGACCCTGACTCCACCACCCTGTAGCTGTGTGACCTTAGGTAAGTAAGTCCTTAGATCCTTAAGGCCCAAAAATCCCCTCTGTTATAGAATAAGACGATAAAGAAAATGTCTTATAGGGTTCATTTTGAGAATTAGGTGAAATAGTTCATATAAGGAATCTTCATATACTAAGCACTAAATAAATGTTAGCTAGGATATTACAAATTATTATTATCATAATTATTAGGGCAGGTCTGGACAAGACTGGAAAATGTAGAACCCATTTTCCATTTTCAGTCAGCCTTCCAAGTCCTCCTTTCTGAACATTCATCTCCCACATTGGCAACAACGAAAGAAGCTGAACTTGGAGTTATAGATCTGGGATGCAGTCTCTGCACTGCCACTTCCCAACCGTGTAACCTTAGACAAGTTACCTGTAGGTCTCCAAGTTGCAATTTCCTTATCTGTAAAGGTGAGGAATACCCATATGATGGGTTTGTGGAGAGATTAAATACAAATTTCTACCCCTGTGCCTGGTACACAGTAGGCACAGATTAACATCCTACCTCTTTCCCTTCCACCCTGTGACTCCTTTCCCAAAGCCTGACTGCCACTTCCTGGATGCCGAATGGCTCCATCTTTCTTATAGGGCCTAAGTCTCTCCTTCCTCCCCAAGTCAAAATCTCACTTCTCCAACTTCTGTTTCACCCTCTTAATTTGTTATAGCATTTGATTAAAGGTATTAATAACATTCATTTATTCCAGAAATGGTTTTATTTACTAGGTGCCAGGAACTAGGGTACAACAGTGAATAAAACAGACAAAAATCCCTGCCCTCTGAGAACTTACTTCTATAGGGTTTGAGTTGAGTTGTCTGTTACTTCAGAAAAAGTAAAAAGTGTATACAGCGTGTGAGATGGGAATAATTCTCAAGGGTGAAAAATAAAGTGGAGAAGATGGAGGGGATGGGAAGCCTGTGTGTGTATGTATGGGTACAGTTTTAAAGAGATTGCCCAGGAAGGGCTGACTGAGAATGTTTTTCCTCCCTAAAGCCCCAGTACATAGTTGTATATCCTAATTGTAGGTCATTCTAGTTCCCCTATTTGGGATGCCGCCACGGCGTGGCTTCCTGAGCGATGTGTAATCCGTGCCCAGGGTCTGAACTGGCAAACACCAGGCTGCCAAAGCAGAACACATGAACTTAACCACTCAGCCTTGGGGCCAGCCTCCTGACAGAGAATTTGACTTTGAGTACAGACTTGAAGGAAGAGAGCACGCAAAGCAAGGAGGAGATGTGGGGACAGGTGCCTTCCAATTCTACAATCTTGTCATATAGTACATAATCTATGTGACAGGACTTTTGTATTAAATTCAGAATTATTAGCGTTCACTCCTAAATCTACCCCAAGGTTTATTCAGCTTTGGCCATCCTTCTAATACTGCAGATGGAATTAAAAACTGATATCGGGCAAACCAGGCTAACTTACCTGATCCAACATGATAATGTTGGCAGAAATGTCCACTTCCACTTAATCACAGCTGAAAACATCCTGATTGTCAATGCTTGCCCCCTGTCCCCTGACCCCTGGTCAAGATTTTTTTCTCTCAAAAACGTCCTTAGTTGTAGCATACCCAGTCTGCTGCTCTAAAAGGCCATGGTCCAGAGGCACAATCACAAATTAGAACTGAATAATGGTAGCCGCCAATACATCCACAATACTGAGAATGTACCAGGAATGGTTCTAAGTGCTTTATGTTGTTACCTCATCCTATCCTCTCACCCAGTCTGTGAGGGAGGTTCCTTTATTATTGTCATTTTCCAGATGAGCAAACTGAGGAACAGAAAGATTAAGTAACTTGCCCAAAATCATGCAGCTCATAAAGTGCTAAGGATGGCATTTTGAATCTAGCGGTGTGTTTAGCACCATATCACTGCTTTTCAAACTCCAGTAGGCAGTAGTGTCACCTGAAAAGCTTGTTAAACCCAAATCGCTGGGCTCCACTCCTGGAGATTCTGATTCAGTAAGTCTGGGGTAGAACCTGATAATTAACGTTTCTATCAAGTTCCCACGTGGACCACACTTTGAGAACCACTGTGCTACGTTATACTGCTTCAAGCTGGAGGGGACTAACTTTTCAGGTGCTATGATGGAAGAAAAAAGTGCTGTCCTTCAAAAATACTTTCATTGTGTTTATTGATAACAAACTGGGGAATCAGAGTGCTTGTGTTAAATTTAATTTAATGGGTACTGAGCTCCTTCTAGTAGCTCTCAACCCAGTTTACTATAGTATAAGACAACGGGACCAATAATTTTTAAAGAAGGCAGAGTGTGATCCGATGAATCTTGAGAGTTTTTGGGGTCCACAGAAGTACATAAACAGAAGGTAGGGAGTTAAAAATGGCCCCCAATAATCCTCTTTGTATCTACACCCCTTTGCAATGTGATGCTGCCACTCCTATTATGGAGTGGAATCTATTTTCCTTTCCCCTTGAATCTGAGCTAGCCTATTGCTTTGACAAATAGGATGTGGCAGACATGGTGTTGTTCAAGTTCTAGGGCCTAGATCTCCAGAGGCCTTGCAATTTTTGCTCTTGCCCTCTTGGAACCTTGAAATCACTAAGCCATGAAGAAGCCCAGCCTAATTTACTGGAGAATGAGAGGCCATGTGATGGAGAACTGAGATGCCCTGGCCAAGAGCCAGTAGGAGGAGCCACAGACAAGTTAACAGCGGAAGTGATCAAGAAAGCTTCCTGGATTTTTTTTCCATATTGGCAGTCCCTTCCTGCTCCAGCCCCACTCACCAGCAACTACTAGTTAAAGATTCCAGGAAGCTTTAGTTACAGATTCCAAACCCAACTGCTTGCCTGGCATTGGAAAGGCCCATGTTTACCTGCAGGTGACTTCTGGTATCCAGCTATCCTTAAGCCTAAGAATCGTGTTTCCCCGTGCACACTATGGGCCATGAATTTAGGGCCCATTGTGAGTTGATTATCAGTATCACATAGTTATTCCTTTTTCGGTTCTCTTGTAACACTTCTGGTTAGGTCAAGAATGATTGCACTTGCTAACCAACCTTTAGCACAAAGAGAGCAGCCTTAGGCAAAGAACTTTGGCAGCCAACAGTATCTATCTAGGACTTAATAACATTATTTTGTTTTCGTTGAGTATGTGTGTATCAGTGTTACCTATTTATGTATAGTAATTCTAGTTTTTCATTTGTGTTTTTCTATGAAATTTTCTTTTCAAATAAATGTAATAATTCAAAGTTATATTCACTTATGGAAAAAGGTAATAATGATAGCACAGGAAGTAAACATATGTGGCAAAGTCTGTGAAAGTGGTAAGCAAGATATGGCAAATGACTGAGGTGCTAAGATGATTGCCTCCATGTTTTGGTGACCTCATAAACCTCTAGTCTCCACTCTTCAGAGCATGTACCCTGATGGCCACAGGACAACTGTCATGGCTCCCAGTTTGCCTTTCCCTTTTCTTTTTTCCACCTTGATCCAGCCTCTTTGGAGAGGGGATCTCCCAGGCTTTAGAACACGCTGGACAAAAGTGAAACACTACCTCCAGGGGAAGTGGCCTCCCTTCTTGTGTCTCCTCCTTCCCAATTAGCATAAGACCTGCCTGTGTAGCTTCTTTAGTGAGAAGTTTCTTCTCAGCCCCTTAATGCCCTTTCTCTTCCATTTTTGAAATGTGGAGGTGCTTTTTAGGGCTGAGTATATCTTATTCTTGGAAAACTCCTCGGACTCTGAAGGCCTGAGAAAGCCGGGTGACTTACAGCCGGTTCTAAGCCCTAGGCTATGAGAAAGAAGGTTATCTGGAGCTGAGAGTTTCATTTGACAGCATCAGCCCGCTCACCAGTCTAGGAAGGCAGTAGGCACTGAGGGTGAAATCCAAGCTATGACATGACAAGAGAGGGAAACTTTGCAAGAATCTCTCTTATGATGTATTTAGGAGTCTTAAAAGAACATAAATCCAGCAGAAAAGCAGAGAAGGCAGGAACTCTCAATATTTAAGCAGTTTGTATTTAGTCTTTTATATATGCCGGGCACTGTTTCATGGACTAGGGATGCAGAAGTCAACAAAACAGACAGGGACTCTGCTCTAGTGGAGATGACAGTCTGGTAGCAAAGATTCATACTAAACAAGTACACAAAATAATATGTAGAAAAATACCAGAGAGTGATAATAGCTATGAAGAAAAATTTAGCAACTTAAGGGCATCAAAAATGAGTGTGCACATGAGTGTGGTGTGTGTATCTGTGTGTGTGTGTATGTGAGCTGCTAGTTAGGGTGTTCAGGAAAGCCTTTTTGATGGGGAGACACTTAAGTAGAGTCAAGATTGAAGTATCTTAGTTAGAGTTTGCAAATTGGCAGGATTTGGGCCAACTTCTGACCACCGATGTGATTTACCTTGATGACATGCTTGACTTGGCCAACATTTCACATAAAAACCTGGACTTTTGGCTTCTCTTGAACTAGTTTTAAAAGCAACACTGGGCCCACAGTCCTACAGGACAGCACTTCACTGGAGTGAGCCATAGCTGCCACCGTTAAATGAGCCCTCAGATCTCTGACTAGACTGTTTCTCTTGTGTACTTTACCTGTCCAGCTTTTGTGGATATGTGAGTTCATTGACCTTTGTTCTGAGATCAGAAAACAAAACAAAACAAAAGCAAGGGTTATTTCTGCCTCTAAATATTATTAGTGAAACAAGCTCTGCAGTGTTTTAACACATATGTATTTGGAAGACTATGCCATAGCCTAGTGGGAAAAATGCATCATTAAGTCAATAAGCATTCTTGATGTGTAGGCTAGGGGGACTCAGAGAAAAAAGAAACAGAATGATCAAAGAAATGTCCCCTGCCCTCAAGCAACTCCCAGCCAAGTGGGAAAGACAGATATTTGAAGAAATAATCACAATGCTATGACAGCGCTGAGGGAACACAGGGAGGGGCACGAGCCCTACTTGGGAGTGTCAGGGAATATCCGTCATAGAGACAAAAGGTCTGGATTAAGAACTGAGAAAATTTAACCCTGCTGGGTATAATGGTTATGGAGGTGGGGGAAGCATTCTAGAAGAAAAAAGTATGAATAGGGCATGGAGGTGAAAAAGAACAGGGACTACCCCTTGTGACTGGAATTCCCCCTACTCCACCTGACCAATTGTCCTACCCTCCGTGGTGCCTTAACTCTCTAGAGTTTGGAAATTTTCTTTCTTACAATCTCGTCTTTATTGAAGATGAGCCAAGAAGCTGACAGCTGCTTTGGGAGAAACATCTGACTCCCTCCCCCGTTCTTGGAGAGGTGAGGTAATTGAAGATCTGTGCAAGCAGAGTCAGATTCCATGGCTCTTCATAGGACGCATGTTCACAAAATGGTGGCCTTAGCATGATCTGAGGGTGAAGTTTTTAGCCTCTTGATGTCAAAATGTCGCTTATCAGACATCTGGATGGGCCTAGTTGATACGTTGGTGGTCTCAACAGGCCTGAAGTGGACAAGGGGTTCCAATCCCTGAAAAACAGCTCACACACCCATTACCATGGTGACCCAGGCTCCAGGGAGATGTTATTTATAGGAACGTATTGGGAGTCAGATAGCATATTGCCTAAACAGCACAGTTAACAATGGGTGGGTAAACAGTTAAAAGCCATAATCAGTAATTGCAAAAAGGAAAAAAAATGTTTAATTCCTAGCTACTTAATCACCAATGGCTAACTGTTTGCCGGTTTCAGCTTCTTTACTCACATATCTGGTGCTCCGTTGCCTCTCCCTGAGGCTATTGGTCAAAGCAGTCACAGGCCAGCTCAAAGTCAAGGGGATGGAAGAATGGACTTTACCTTCAAGAGGGAAGAGTCATGAATGTACTAGGAGGCAATAAATTGGTGGCAACCATGGAGACATGCGGTGCCAGGAGGCGTAGGGAGACACCTTCCCAGCACTCAGGCAAGTTCTGGTAATGTCGGGTCACTGAAGGGGGTTCCATGGGTTAGGACTTTTAGGGCTATTCTTTTGGAGGATATTAGGTGTCGTTACCTGTGAGATGTTGCTAGCAGGCATCATTAGAATCAGACGTCAGCAGCAATATCTGGTTAGCCTTCTTGCTCCTCAATATACTCCTGGCTCCCCAAAAGAAAATTAAACTGCCTGCCAACTGTAAGTATACTAAAACTTCTCTGGGGTGGCCACGAGATATGAAGGAAAAAGCATGGCCTTGGGCCCAAATAAGATACGGACTTGCTTTTAGTTTCTGCCACACAAACTAGCTTTGCAAATTATTACTTTTTCTGAGAAATATTTTCTTTATCTTCAAAATGGGGCTAATAATATATAGTGTTGCTCCAAGGATTAAATGGATCAATGTATGTTAAATGCTCATTGTACGTATTAAATAAATGGTTGCTGAGGCATTACTAGAAAAAACTAGAATCTCGGGTTCCTCAGATCAAACATTTAAAAAGATCCTTCTTTTAGGATTGGGTTGAATTTACATGACAGAAACCCCAAAATAGCTGTGAATAAAGCCAGACAGAACTTGATTTCTCTACCACATGAAAGAAATATGAAGTAGGCAGTACTAACCAATATTACAGTCCCATGATAATCAGGGACCAGGGCTCACATTACTGTGGTGTTCTAATGGTGATTTTTCGATTTCCTTTATTCCTTACATACTTATTAAATGGAATAATTCTGTAAGAAAGAGTTGCCCTTTCTTCCTTATTTATTTTATTTATATTTATTTAATCCTTTCACATGCTCCTATCTCTCTCTCTCTCTCTTTTTTTGGGATAGCACTTTCTTGCTTTATGGCACCACAGAGGTTCTCATACTTATCTTGTATTTTCCTTGCTCCAGCCCTGGAATCAACCAATTCTCCATGAAGCCCTGGTTTCTTTTATTGTAAAGTGGTATTTCAAAACCAAGATCTAGGTCCTGGGTTGCTACTGGAATTTCACGGCTTCTTGGACCTGTAAGCATGCTTAGTTAGATGAGATAGATAAATAGACAGACATATCTATCTATTTAACTATCCACATATCCCAACTCATACATATGTTCAAATCTATGTTTATTTCTGTCCTATCCTTCTGTATACATATTTACAAAATGAAGGGTCCATCCTGAGGCCTCCCACTGCACTACAGCACAGTAGGATTCTTCCTAGTGTTCCGCTTTTGCTTATTTTTAACTTCTCTTCTTTCCCTGACATGAGAAATCTGGCCCACATTATCATATATAGGAATACCTCATTTTATTGTGCTTCACTTTACCGCACTTCGCAGATATTGTGTTTTTTACAAATTGAAGGTTTGTGGCAACCCTGAGTTGAGCTAGTCTATGGCACTATTTTTCCAACAGTATTTGCTCACTTTGTGACTCTGTGTCACATTTTGGTAATTCTTGCAATATTTCAAACTTCTTCATTATCATATTTATTATGATGATCTATGATCAATGATCTTAGATGTTACTATTTTAATTAATTTTGGGATGCCATGAATCATGCCCATGGAAGATGGTGAACTGAATCAATAAATGTCTGTGTGTTCTGACTGCTCCACTGATGGGCTGTTCCTCATCTCTCTCTCTGTCCTCAGGCCTCCCTATTCCATGGGACTCAACAATATTGAAATTAAGCCAATTAATAATCCTACAATGGCCTCTAAGTGTTCAACTGAAAGGAAGAGTCTCACATTTCTCACTTTAAATCAAAAGCTAGAAATGATTAAGCTTAGTGAAGAAGGCATGTCGAAAGCTGAGACAGGCTGAAAGCTAGGCCTCTTGCATCAAACAGTTAGCCAAGTTGTGAATGCAAAGGAAAAATTCTTAAAAGGAAATTGAAAGTGCTACTCCAGTGAACACACAAATGATAAGAAGCCAAAACAGCCTTACCAATGATATGCAGAAAGTTTTAGTGGTCTGGATAGAAGATCAAACCAGCCACAACATTCCCTTAAGCCAAAGCCTAATCCAGAGCAAGGCCCTACTTCTCCTTAATTCTATGAAAGCTCTGAGTGGTAAGGAAACTGCAGAAGAAAACTGTGAAGCTAGCAGAGGTCGGCTCATGAGGTTTACGGAAATAAACCATCTCCGTAGCATAAAAGCAAGTGCTGATGTAGAAGCTGCAGCAAATTTTCCAGAAGATTAGCTAAGATCATTAATGAAGGTGGTTACACTGAATGGGAGACTTTCAATGTAGATGAAACAGCCTTATATGGGAAGAAGATGCCATCTAGGACTTTCACAACTAGAGAGAAGTCAATGCCTGGCTTCAAAGCTTCAGAGGACAGGCTGACTCTCTTGTTAGGGACTAAGGAAGCTGTTGATTTTAAGTTGAAGCCAATGCTCGTTTACCATTCCAAAAATCCCAGGGGCCTTAAGCATTATGCTAAATCTACTCTGCCTGTGCTCTGTAAATGAAACAATAGAGCCTGGATGACAGCACATCTGTTTTCAACATGGTTTACTGGATATTTTAAGTCCACTGTTGAGATCTACTGCTCAGAAGAAAAGACTCCTCTCAAAATATTACTGCTCATTGACAATGCACCCGGTGACCCAAGAGCTCTGATGGAGATGTACAAAGAGATGAAATTTTTTTTCATACTGCTAACACAACATCCATTCTGCAGCCATGGATCAAGGAGTAATTTTGACTTTCGAGTCTTATTATTTAGGAAATACATTTTGTAAGGTTACTGCTGCCATAGACAGTGATTCCTATGATGGATCTGGGCAAAGTTAATCGAAAACCTCCTAGAAAGGATTCACCATTCTAGATGCCATTAAAAACATTCATGATTCACAGGAAGAGGTCAAAATATCAACATTAACAGGAGTTTGGAAGAAACTGATTCCAACTCTCATGGACGACTCTGAGAGGTTCAAGATTTCAGCGGAGGAAGTAACTGCAGATGTGGTGGAAATAGCAAGAGAACTAGAATTAGAAGTGGAGCATGAAGATGTGAGTGAATTGCTGCAATCTCGTGATAAAACTTTGATGAATAAGGAGTTGTTTCTTATGGATGAGCAAAGAAAGTGATTTCTTGAGATCGGCTCTATCCCGCGTGAATATGCTGTAAAGATTGTTAAAATGACAACAAAGGATTTAGAATATTACATAAACTTGGTTAGTAAATCAGGGTTTGAGAGGATCGACTCCAATTATGAAAGGGTTGGAAAGATAGTTTTCATTTTGTTGTTAGTGTCAATTGAGTCAATTCTGACTCCTAGCGACCCTGTGTACAGCAGACTGGAAACCTGCCTGGTCTTTTTACACCACCCTCTCACCTTCTGGTGCTGTATCAGACAATGCTGCTATTCATAGGGTTTTTTTATTTTTATTTTTTTGAGGAATATTAGCCCTAAAGTAACATCTGCTGCCAAAAATCCTCTTTTCGCTGAGGAAGATTGGCCCTGAGCTAACTTCTATGCCCATCTTCCTCTACTTTATATGTGAGATGCCTGCCGAAGCATGGCTTGTTAAGCAGTGCATGGGTCTGCACCCAGGATCTGAACCTGCGAAGCCTGGGCCGCTGAAGCCGAACGTGCAAACTTAACCACTGCACCACTGGGTCATCCCCTGTTCATAGGGTTTTCCTGGCCAATTTTTTCAGAATTGGGTGACCACGTCCTTCTTCCTAGTCTGTCTTAGTCTAAAAGCTCTGTTGAAACCTGTCCACTATGGGCAATCCTGCTGATATTTGAAATACCAGTGTCATAGCTTTCAGCATCACAGCAACATGAAGCTGCCACAGTATAACAACCGACAGATGGGTGGTGTGATTCTCTGAACAAACTCGGGCTGTGATGTGAGAGTTCTGAATCTTAACCACTAGACCACGAGGGCTGGCTGTTTATATAAACAAACAAACAAACAAACCTTTGTTCAATCCTAGTATATTTGTAAAGTAATTTAAAAACTGCTAATATGTAGCTCTGTGCCAACTAGAGCACTGTGATTGTGTAGTTTTTTGTCTTTAGCCTTACAACGTCCAACCAAATCACTATTTTCCTAAGTTATTTATATGATACTTCCAAACTTTTTTTCAAAACGGCTGTAACATATTGCATTCCTATCAGCTGTGTATGAGAGTTTTAGTTTTTCTGCACCCATGTGAGCCCTTGGTATTGCAGATTTTAAAATTTTCGCCATTTTAATAGGTATGCAGTTTTATCTCCTTGTGGTTTTAACCTGCATTTCCCTGATAACTGATGATGTCGAACATCTCTTCTTCTTCTTATTTACCATCCATGTATCTTCTTTGGTGAAGAGTCCATTCAGATCATTTGCTCATTTAAAAATACTTGAGTTTTTTGTTTTCTTTGTTTTTTTATTGTTGAACTATGAGAGTTATTTATATATTCTGGACATATATCCTTTATTGGATATGTGATTTGCAAAGATTTTCTCCCAATCTGTGGCTCTTCTTTTCATTTTCTTTTTTTTTTCTTCTTCTCCCCAAAGCCCCCAAGTACATAGTTGTATTCTAGTTGTAGGTCCCTCCAGTTCTGCTATGTGGGACACTGCCTCAGCATGGCTTGATGAGTGGCACTAGGTCCGTGCCCAGATGTGAACTGGTGAAACCCTGGGCCACTGAAGTGGAGTGTGTGAACTTAACCTCTTGACCATTGGGCTGGCCCCTCATTTTCTTAACAATGCTTTTCATAGAGCAGAGATTTTTAATTTTGATAAAACCCAATTTATCAATTTTTTCTTGTGTGTACTACATTGTTTTATTAAAATTCAAAAACTCTGCCAAGCCCTAGTTGTACAGATTTTGCCCTGTTTTTTTCCCCCTAGAACTTCTATAGCTTTACATTTTACATTCAGTTATAATCTATTTTTAGTTAATTTATTAGAAGGTGTGAGGTATTTGTTGAGTGTTTTTATTAATTTTTTGGTCTGAGCAACTGAAAATTTTTCATTTATTAAGATAGGAGAGGGGCCAGCTCAGTGGCATAGTCGTTAAGTTCAAGTGCTCTACTTTGGCAACCTGGGGTTCATGGGTTCGGATCCCAGGTGCAGACCTACACACCACCCTTCAAGCCATGTTGTGGCAGTGTCCCACATACAAAACAGAGGAAGATTGGCAGTGGATGTCAGCTCAGAGCCAATCTTGCTCACCAAAAAGAAAAAGAGAGAGAGAGAGAGATAGGAGATTTTGCAAGAGAAGTCCAATTCTAGACATTTAATTTTGAGATGGCCATTTGCCATCCAAATGGAGATATTGAGTAGGCAGCTGAGTTGGCGTTTAAGTCTGAAGTTCAAGGGGGAGATACAGGCTGAAGATATAGATTTGAGAAAGTTTAGTACTGTTTCTTTGATGACACTTTCCCCTCCATTGTTCTCTGCTATCTATTTCTAAGATTCTTATTAATCATAATTTTAACTTCTCAGATTGAGTTGGTTAATCTCTATCTTTGCTTTCATATGTCCAGTTTCTACATTTTGAAGGGTTCAACTTTCTGAGAGATTTCCTTGACTTTCTCTTCTCTCTATTTATGTATTTATATTTTATCATCATAGTTTCATTTTTCAAGATTTTTGTTTTTGATTGCTCCTCGTTTATATTATCAGCTCTGGTTTTATCAATTCAGGATTTTCTTGTATTTCTTTAAAGATCTTAATTGGTACCTGAAGTTTTTCACTGTTATCTACTTATATTCTTTGAGATTTCTTTGAGTAAGTGAGTGAATGAATGTGTTGTTTAGAGACCTTTCTTCATATGTCTAGTGACCTTGATTGCCATGATTATGAGTAAAACACTAAAAATCTTTTAGAAGCTATTACAGACTTGTGTTCCCTCAACATTCATATGTTGAAGTTCTAACCCCTAGCACCTCAGAACGTGACAGTATTTGGAGATAGAGTCTTTAAAGAGGGAATTAAGGTAAAATGAGGTCTTAAGGGTGAGCTCTAATCTTATATGGCTGGTGTCCTTAAGAGGAGATTGGGACACCCAGATAGAGAGAAGATCACGTGAAAACAGGGAGAAGACGAAGACCTAAGCTAAGGAGAGAGAAGTCAGAAGAAACCAACCCTGCTGACAACTTGACCTCAGACTTCTAGAACTGCAGGGAAATAAATTTCTGTTGTTTAAGCCACCCAGTCTGTGGCACGTAGTTATGTCAGCTCTAGCAAATTAATGCAGAAGCCCTCGGACAAAGGGCTGTCTTCGCTTTTTGGTGATTTGCTAGAGAACTGGCTGTTTCATTGGTGCATACCCCTTTCTCTCACAGAAACGCATACACACAATTTCAGTAGATAGTGGTCATTCAAAATCTCTACAGATGAATCCTCCAACTTCTGCCTGTAGGTAGATGCCTAGTTATGCAAAAGCTTGATGGTCCAGCTATTCATAAGGCAAAATTTGCAGTTGACTATTTCCCACTTCCTTTACAATCTTGTACCTCCCTGCCACCTTCTGCTGTGTGTGATGTTTCTGAACACAAGTCTCACCCTTTCACTTTCACTGGAGAATAAAATTCTGGCTTTCAGCAGTGGGGAGTTGGAGGCAGTTGGCTGCTGGCATCTCTGCATGGGGTGGGGAAGGCAGTGTATGAATGTACATCTGGAATTTCAAACCATCCATATGCTTTTTTGCTTTAAGCCTTACTCCTTGCTGTGTGTCATGGTAGTTGCACCTGAGTTCTCAAAGGCAAATAAGTCCACTTCTCATTGGTATCCCCTTGGGCATGTACTTTAGGTTTAAACTCTTTCTTCTGTCACATCTCTACCACTTGCTTTATGTCTTTCAAAATGTGAACAAGCCTCTCCATTTCCTTGCTGGATTATACCATTTTTATTCCTTTACTGCCATCTTATTGGAGGAGATAAAGGAATGTGTTCAATCTGTCATTTTTAGCTATCTAGGCAACTTGGAAAAGGAGATAGATAAGACAATTGTAAAAATATATCTTTTTCTGACTAGAAATTGGAGTTGATAATGAAAATAAAACTCTAAAGGCTGTTGCAAAAAGTTGCTTTAATAACCAGGAGAAAGGAGAATTAGGTCCGTGAACTGGGTTAACTGCACTTGATGTCTGTGCATTTCAGTTAGCTTACTTGTGCAATAATAGAATAAGAGTGAGTAACTGGTTCTCCAACCCAAGTGGTTATTAGAATCAGCTTCGATGCTTGTTTATAATCCGGATCCCCAGGCCACAGGGCCAGAGATTCAGATTCCATAGATCAAGGGTGGAAAGCATGAGACCAGATAATCTTTTGGGGCCCCTGACATTTGGATATCCTGTGAGTCTCTGAATTTCATTTCTGTCACTTGACTTCCTCTTTAGCTGGGATCTCTTTTGTGAATGACAAATATTCTAAATAGTTGGCCATTGTAGCCCCATTTAGAGCCTTAAAGTGAACTTCAATATTGCCCAAGAATAGGCCATGAATTGTTAACAAATGGAAGCGTACAGTTGATGTAGTAGGTGGCAGGAACAGAGTGGGATATTAGGAGAGGATGATATGTGATTTGAAAAAAAATATTAAAATATAGTTTTACATTTGGAAAGTAAAACAATTCTTTTCATATAATAACTTAAAAAATTAAATGCCATAATTTTTTCTTGTCTGACATGATATGCAGGAAATGGAATTATTTTCTGCACACACAAAGCTCACTGCTCAGGGTGGGAGTTAGAGGTGGAGGGAAAGGTGTCAGGAGATTTTCAGGTTTCTCCAAAGGAATCATGGGTTTAGAAAGGTTGCAAAGCACTGCTGCAGTGAGATGGATTGGTTTCTGAAGCAAAGTAAGAAAAGAAAACCATTAGGTCCAACTGTCACTCTTCCAACTGAACATTGAAACCACTTGGGAAAAAACTTTGAGTGAGGTTTACAGTCATAAGCAACATTGGTGTTTTTGAGGTTTGCCTGTGAATCGCCACTTAGCTGTACCACATGCTTCCTAGAGATGTGATTAATTGTCATATTTTAAAGCTTTCAAAAGGGTTAAGTTGCCTGTTATACCAGGCTAACTTATGAAAAGGTTTCTGTTCACTCGGATTAGTGAATTTGTGTGTTGCATTATGGCTTAGTGCCAGAGGATTCAGGAGACTGGGCTTTCCATTCTACTTTCACAATGATGTGGTGTATGAACTGGACCAGATCCCTGAGTATTTTATCTTTAAGTCTTTGCGTATCATACATTGCATGCAAGGGTGATTTGGCTCAAAGTTTGTCACCCATCGACTGCCAAGGTTCATTTGGCTGATTGACCGACTTGGCCAACTAGGTAAGTGTCTTCTTCCTCCTTCCTTCTTTGTACTGAAGATAAATACGGTTGTGTAATCCAAAGTGCCAGTGATAGCAGTAACGGTAGTAATGGCCGTAGTAGTCTTACAATACATCACTGCCTAATGTGAGAGAGGAAACTGATTAAGGAGACCAGAACATCAAGCCTAGTATTAAAACAGTGGATCTAGAGACATGAAGGCTGATTCTGAGACCTAGTTCTCCCGGTTCTGTGAACTCCATCGGGATGGTCTAAGCTCTCAAAGCTTCAATTTCCTTGTTTGTAAAATTGCGATGATAATAGCTACTTGATAGAATTGTTTTGAGAACTAAAAGAAATAATATTTTTAAGCACTAAGATCATGCCTGGCATTTTGTCCTGAAGATGATGGGATCCACTGCAAATTTTTAAGTAAAAGAATGATACAATTAAATTTATTTTTTAGTAATGTGAATGATGAGTTAGGAGGCACATAAAAATTGAAAACAGGAGATTTGAAGGAGGGAGACAGGTGAAAAACTTACAGCATAGTTAAAAAATTACATGATCTTAAATAAAGCAGAAGAAGAAATAGAGAGAATGAGACTTACCTGAGTGATAAGAGAGTAAATTTCTTAAGAGTGAGCCCCATGTCTTATTCATCTTTATGTACCTAGCACCTAGCACAGTGCTGAAAAAATATTTCTTATTTGATCATAAAATTGACTCAATTTTATTGAATGTCATCAAAAAAGGTAATAAGGTGAGAAATTTTGTAATTCTAACTGAAACGTTTTTCTATGTTTCCTATTACCCTTATCTCTCTCCCTCCTATTTTCTACCTCCAATTTGGGGAGCTAGGCATTTTGCCTTCTTTTCTTTGGGAAAGGGGCACCACAGGAGAAAGTAGACTTTAAAAATGTGATAAAGTTCATAAGTTTTGATTTTTCAAAAGAGCTTAGGCCTATTTGGAAGACCACATGATGAATCAGGGTCAGTATATCCTTCACAGAGGTAAACAAAGATTCCTTATCCTGAAGGATGGAGAGATTCAGAGGGGACATGATGAGACCTGGGGGCGTCCTGGAGCATTGGGAGTGGGCTGAGGGTTGAGCAACCTGGAAAAGTTTGGAGGT
Source organism: Equus przewalskii (assembly GCF_037783145.1). NCBI lineage: Eukaryota > Metazoa > Chordata > Mammalia > Perissodactyla > Equidae > Equus > Equus przewalskii. Next base: position 57,295,870 of record NC_091845.1, on the reverse strand, counting down.
AGGAGAGCAGAGGAGACTTCAGCTTCTGTCCCTGGTTAGTGCCTGGAGTACGAGTGGGAACAGGAAAGCTCCAGTTCCCACCGTCAACCGGATCAGGAGGCTTAACTGTGGTCTGGGTGGCGTAAGCCTCACGGAGCTCATTGTGTCAGAGGATGGCGTTGCAGCAGGAGGTACATCCAGGACCTGAAAACACAGCAGAGTTTTCCACAGATCGGAGCAGGCCCTACAGTAGAACTTCCCCCACACATAGGTGTGACTTAGAGGAGAAGCTGGGGGGGGGGGGGGGGGCGGGGCTTAAAGAGGCCTTAACGATGGGAACGAAAGGGGAAGGTGGGAGGGTACGGTACCTGCCAAATGACCAATGACTGAAGTCGAAAAGGGAACCAGGATATCTGAGTGGATGATAGTGTAGATACCCACTGACAGCCAGCTGCTTTCTCCTACTCCATCCTGATACCTTGACTCTTTGAGTTCTTTGAACCTACTGTTCCCAGAATTCTGATGCAACCCTGGGAAGCAGAGAAAGCTGAATTTGAATTAACTCGAATTATTACCTTTCTGCCACTCAGTAGCATGGAAACTCACAACGTAAATTGAATTCAGTTCTAAGAAAACAAAGAAAAATTCTTGAAAACCTCCTTTTGTTAACTGAGATTCAAGCTCTCTATATGAATGAGGTTTTAGGACATATTACTAGAAGTAGAGTAGGCATTGCGTTTAAGTTGCTGCATGAACACACTCTGTGTTGCACAGATCAGAACACATCTGAGATACAGGTTCAATCTAGGGACTTAATTTTCAAAAGTGTATTGCCAAATTGGAGCCTGATACGGGTGGAAAGAGAATAAAAATCATGCAATCTAAGAAATCATACAAGGATCTGGGATCCTTAGCTGGGACTCCAGCAGTTTTCTAGTAATTAAAGAATGCAATGAAGACCAAGGGTAGAATTCTGGCTAACTTTTACGTAGCACTTACTATCTTCCAGGCACTGTCTCAAGAACTTCATAGACGTTTACTGCTGATTCTTATGACCAGAGCAATAGGTACTCTTATTATCCCCATTTACCAGGTGAAGAAATGGAGGTGTGGAGGGCTTACGTAATTTGTCCAAGTTCATACGGCTCATAAGTGACAGAGCCAGGATTCAAACTCAGTTGTGCTCCACGATTCACGGCCTCACTTTGCTCCCTATCGTGTTCTGAATTAGTGTAATGAAGAACTTTTCAGTTAGAAAGAAACGCTGGCCTCAGGAGGAGTGATTTCACTGAGAGTGGATCAGGCAGGTGTCAGGGATGGTATTGAGAGATTCGAGATTCCAGGGGAGAGGGGCATGGTGCAGAAGGACGCCAATGTCTCTGATTCTGAACCTCAGGAAGGCCATTATTCCCTTGACATTTCATTTGTTGGTTAAAATTTTTAAAAATTCGGTTTGAAATAGGCTTTTTCTCCCTCAAGTGGCATGTGAGACTCACTCAAGAAAAAACTGCAAAGAAAATCTAGCTCAGGTTATGAAGCACTCATTCTATGTACATAGTCGTAATTAGAAGTATCCTATTGAAAATTCACAGACTTTTGTAAGTGAAAATATTTTGTTTATGTAGCTACAGAAATAATTGAGGATAACTTGGTGAAATTGTTTTCAGATTATTTTATACTTAAATTTTTTTTTTTGGTGGGGATCTCTCATCCCCTGATTGTTGATTCTGTTGGCTGAATTTCCAGGGGTTAGTTTTCCCCACATGTTTTGGAATTTTGGTTTGAGAGCTCATTTTGGGTGGTCCTCCATCCATCCCCCTTTCTTCTATCTGTGGTCACCTATCTGTCTAACATACCTGAGATTATCATGGTTGGTCCAGCCTTACATCTCATTATGATAGTGGGAATGTCACATGCGGTGGCCCATGAAGGCCTATCCCTTAGGAACGACAATAGCTTGCAGTACTTCTGGAATACATTCAGAAAGTGGACGTGTGTAATGAAATGAGCCCAGAACTTGTTTTAGGTATGCACTAACTTTTTCAAGTATGCAGCTACATAAAAATAAAGACAGGATTGCATTTTGTTTTGGATTGAACTTTATCAAAAGTGGGTTACCATTTTAGAAAATCACGTTACTGACAGTCTCTCCACTTAGGCTTCTGAGTTGCCAATTCTGCTCACCCCATCAATCTGCTTTTGGAGCTATCTTATTTACGGTGATTGCTATGTAGAGTTGCAAAAATCTAACAACTTCCTTACACCTTTTACTGTAACTGTGACCAAGGCTTTACATATTGAAATTATAAATTTCTTTCCTCCTATTTATCCTTTATATCAAAGTTAGACTTACATCAGTTCTTTAAAATCTATGTGTAGGTAGGTTAATTTGTTATAAATTTCATTTGGGGTAAAACAGAGGGCATTACAAAATACTTATAAAATGGAGGTTTGAGGATTTCTAGAGCTTTCATTTTGTTTTGAGTTTCTATAACCTCCAAAACCTCAAAATGAAACCAAGCCAAAACCTCTCAATTTAAAAACCAGGGCTTCCTTGAACCTTGACTCAGGTTTACTAAAAACCTATACGACAATTCACAAAAGTTAGTAAGAGGTAAGGTTTCTGTGGAGGACAGTGTGAAGCAAATATCAGGTTTAGGAGAACTCATTATAAAAATAAAATTTTACTTTCTCAGAATATTTTCAGAAACTTTTCTGTTCACACGGCATGTTCTGAAAAGCGAAATAAATGAGCAGCAAGTGCTGTGGCAAGACTGCTGTGTTGATACACATTTCTACTAGGGTTTTTATCTATATTTTCTCCTTCTCTGATTCTCTTACCTGGATGGTTTGATATCAGGGGATAAATTTATCTTCGAGATAGCTGTGATGAAAAAAAGACAACCTTCCTTTTTCAAACTCAACATTGCTTTGGGCCTGAGGGGCATCTATTCAGTGGAAATTCTTTTACCTTTACTCTATTGCCCTCTTTGAAATATCTTTTCTCTCTTTATTTGCACTCTTTCCAGTCCTCTGTTATACATCTGAAAGAATAAATGGGCAAAAATGTCTTATGAAAAAAGAGAATCGAAGCTTAATGAGTGGAGAGTCATCTTGCCAAATAATAAAATGTATTATTAAGCTATACTGAATAGAATAGCATGTGAATGGTACAAGAACAGGACACATAAAAGAGATATTACAGAAGCAGATTTCAGTTTATGAAAAATTATTATGATAAAAATGACATCAGAAGTGAATACAGAAAGATTATTAAATAAAGAATGAGTATACAGTAGACAAAACTCTGAGAAGAAAAAATTTTCTTCTTACTAAATATTTTGGATTAAAATGAATTTAACAGAATTAAACAGATTTTTTTAAATATAAAAAATAGCGAAAAATATAGATGATTAGTGCCATGATCTCAGAGAGGGAAATAACTCTATAAGCAAAAATAGAAGGCAAAACCAATGGAGGAAATCACAAAAGAATACATTGACCACAGTAACTACTTTAAATTTTGTTTTTATTTATAGTAACAGCAATTTCTGTCTTTATTTGTGCTTATACTATGCTAGGGTAATGGTCTCCAGACCTTATGAATGTGCATCTCCAGCATAAGAGCACAGCTGCTGCTTACAGGTGTCCAGCTTGTGTCCTATGTGAGGACATGATAACTACGAGAGTGCCATTCACATGTTTATTATTTTGAAATCTTTTTTATATTTTTAGGTTTCAAAGATAGGCTCTTTGTATCCTTATGACAGTTCCCTGACCAATCAAGCAAAATATCTTCTCATAAAGAGTAGATAGATGTTATTTTGCTTTGACTCATGAAGAAGAAACATGTTCAACAAACAAAAGACTTTGCTGATATAACGATAAACAATGCTTCTAAACCTAGAAGCTATTTTTCACATTCATGTGCTCATAAGAAAACATCTTAAAATGAAAAAGAAAAATTCCCTATTGGTAAAATTTAGCTAAATTCTGTGTTCCATTTTGCAGTTCACGGTATTGTTATTTTACTAAAATGATACTGCAGAGTTTCCAATTTAAGTCTAATAGTACTTTCATCTGACATGAATCACTATATAAGTCATATTTATTTACCATGACCACATAATGATCTAATTATATCATAGTCATTATTTATTGGTTGCTGTGAAATGTTATCACACGATTTTATTTGGTGTTAAAGTTTAATGACTCACTAAATAAAGGTAATTAAAAAATTTTGCAGATTCTAAGGTCAATGTATTAAATGATCACGTTATCTCTGTCCAGATATTCAAAAGATAAGAAAATAATGTATCACAGAAAATGAGAATCCACTAAGCAATAAAATGAGAGAAAATTCTTTGGATCATTGAATGCTAGAGTGAAAAAGGAAGAATATCTAGTCTCAGAAGAACCTAGCAAAGACACTTCACAGAGGTAGCAAGTGGTGAATTCACCATCTATTTCCTCTGTTATAAGAATGGATGAATTCCTTTAAAAAAGTGAGAGAGAAAAAAAATCATGTGGAACCCATTAAATGAACTATACTTCCTGTGATCCAGGTCCATGTCCATGTATGTGAATATTAAACAGCAGAACTCTCTTGTGGCGATTAACCGTCTCAAAAATGACAAGATTATCTTCCAGAAGAAAGCATAGACAGGAAGTTTTTTGGAAACTTCTTAAACAAAAGTTATGACAAATGGTGAAAAAAATTCTAACTCCTGTTACCTTATTTTTTAAGCTGAACACATTCTTTCTAAAAAAAATTTTCTTCCGTAAACCCTTTAAGGATGGAAAGAAAACAACTGAATACAGAGAATGAGGTCACAGATTGGCAGATTTTTATCACTCAGTTGTTGTAAAACAGGAATAGAGGGAACTGCACCACGGACATTTTATTAAGTGTTTAAAATTTAAAACTTTTGAAAAAATATATAATTACTAGTGCTATAGAAAATAAATTATCTGAAGATGAGAAAATATTAACATGTTATTAGTAAATGTATACTGCAACTAATTACTTGCTTAGCAAAACAATTTAGCATTCAGAGAATAATCAAAACTGATGACAATGGGAATCTTCTTCATTTAGTAGGAACCATAGCAAAATTTGGTAACATTATGACTGACAATTCTGCATAATACAAACGTCAGGAATAAACAACAATATTGCACATTATTTAGGGGATGAAATAAAAATTTAAGATTATAGCAGATGGAATGAATGAGATCATTTAATAAGATGAGCAATGCTAATTATTATTCAATTATTTTAGGTACAACCGGTGGCATGATGACAAACTGACTCTCTTAAAAAAGAAAAAAAAAAAAGCCCTGATTTGTTGCATTTGTCAGTTTCAATGGTGTAAACACTCCTTTGGCTGATCTCAAGCTCCCAATGGTTTAATAACTGGCTCACAAAATTCCTGAATACGCAACAGTAGGCTTTTACCAGCCAGTGCAATTTGGCTCCTACACACCGCGTACACGCGCAATCTAAGCCATGTAGAACAGATGACAATCCTTGCTAGATCCGTGAATTTCAAAATGCAAGTCTTCTATTTCTACATGAGATCATTTTGGGCAATTTTTTCTAGTAGGTGATATAATTAAAGAAGGATTGTAAATATTTTTAGTAGACTATTTAAAAGATAAAACCTGGAAATCTAAAATCTGGCTACAATAATAACATAAATGTACACAGAAAACATAACAAATTACAATTGACAATGTTTGAAAATGATAGAATATCCTATATGTCGCTTTCTGTGCAGTTTTTAAACTAGGGGGAAATGAGACAGCAAAAATCTCTTTGACATCACTGAATACTTTTTATATTGCACAAACTATACAACTGTTTTTTAGCCTTAATAAAAATTAAAGAATGTTGGAAACACATTTACCAAATATAAGTATTTAGTCATCATTGAATTTGCAATGGGAAATGCAGTTGGTAGCATCATGTTACTAAAAACACAATTAGAGGGAGGTTAAAAAGTCTTTTAGAGTTTTTTATGGCCTTAATGGAGTTGTAAATTCTAGGATAGAAGCCAAAATATAATTGAAGAACTATCAACTTTTATATGTATTTCTTTGGTACTAATTTATCATATTTTTTAAAATGTTAGTTATAAGCAAAATATTGCAGAAACTGCAAAAGACATAATATCTTTGAAACTTCAAGGAGATTGAGAAATTCCTTTAAAAAAGAAATTGTGATTTTTGTGAAAAATATTTGTGTTGCTAAAGAAGTTGTACTTTCTTGACATAGATATGAACCTCTCTGTTGTAGACAAAAATAAAAGTGAGAAGACTAGTTTTGACTGGGAATCCCAGAATCGACCCATCTCTGATCCAAAACCAAAATTTCCAAGTTAAGAATTCTGGTTTTTATATTGGATCTGATAATATCATCATCATTAAGGAAAGTTTTATGATGCTGAGAGAATACTATGCCTGTTTCGGTGTTCTAGATAACACATCATTTGAGGAAAAATAAGGAATATGAAATACTACAGCTACATAACAAGTTACAATTGGTGTCAATTGATGATTATAACAGAGAATGTGATATTGATGGGTCGTGAATATCTGAGAAACTAAAATCTTTCAGTTTTTTTCTAGACTCTAGATTGATTTCCTCGGAAATATCACAATTTCAATATCGAGATGTTTGCAGCAATAAATTACTGGACACATTTCCAAACACTCTTCTAGCTCTAACGCTACAAGTAACTTCGCTACTTTCAGTTGCCAGTGAAGAATATAGAGATTCAAAATTAAAATGTACTTAAAACTACTTAAGTTCTGCTACACCTCAAGAAAACCAGTAAGTAATTCTGAGATGATTTTTGTGAAAAATGAGATACTATAGCAAGTAAGCATTGAAATCACCATAAAGAACTTCATTTCTGTAAAACGACTATTAAAAATACATATTCTGGCTGAGCTATTGTAATTATTTTGATTAAATTTTTTATTTTCTATTATTTTATGCTCAATAATTTTATCTTTGTAGTTTATACAGAATATTTCAGTCCTTTTGTATTTTGTAGAAATAAAGGATATACTAATTAAAAAACTTTTAAAGAAAGAGCACTATTTCTAATTTGTCCATTGTGTGGGCCAGCAGTATTCCTGATTATACACATTTATTTATTTACACATGGTCATGTATGGCTATATGTAAATATTATACACAAATACATATTTTTAATGATGTGTAAAAGATGAAAATGAAAATTATTGTATTTTATTTGTTTTATTGTGTTTATTTTTGTATTATTATTAGTAGTAATAGTATTTTATTTGTATCCCAATAGATATAAATGTTTTATTAACAGGACTGTGATTGAATATGCTTCACTAAAACTTTAGCTATTTTTGAGAGAGTGTTCAAAGGACTGTTTCTTAAATTTATTTCAACACTATGTTTTTTACTGAGTTAATATTAGTTTACATCATTGTGAAATTTCAGTTATTCGCTACTGCTCGTCCGTCACCATGTAAGTGCTCCCCTTCACCCCCTGTGCCCACCCCAGCCCCCTTCCCCTGGTGACCACTGAACTGTTCTTCAGCACCAATCTTTCATAGCTGTCAGAGCTGAAAATTTTCCTCAGAAAGATTTTAAACAACAAATTTGAGTATAAACATCTATCATTATGCTTACAGCAAAAAATGTAAGTGCTGGTTGAGTATCCGGTGAATTTTAGCGTCTGAGAAAAAGTCTGGAGATTTGTCTACACACATTAGATGGTTATGTAGACCCCTCTGCCAGTCCTAGTGCCTTCATGCTCCCATTAGAAATCAAGATAAAATGTACATGTGGGGTGTAAGTCTGTATGCGTCAGTCTTCTCGTTCATTTCACTTGTGATGGCCAATCTCTTGGCAGATCTGATGAGTGTTTAAAGTGGGTAACAGGAAGTAGTCTCAACTCAAGCCTGCTATTTTCTTGCTGTTCACTTATGTTTGCACTGATAATAGTATGTTCAGTCCACATTTATTAGCACGAAACTTTCTAGACACGTCTATATTTAAAGGCTGGTTTAAGTAAAGCTGGGTCTTATAACCTATAAACCTATTTTTTAGGCACATGTAAATGGCAACACTCGGAAATCCTCTGAAAAGGAAGGAAGACAGAAGGGCAGCACCATCAACCTTCTATGTTTTACAGGCCCCATCTTCTCTCAGGATATCTCCTATACCTGCTGTGTGAGCCAAGCAAAGGCCCCAGGCTTCATGTCTATGTTAAGTATTGGTAAAGTTTAATTTCCATATTTTTAAAAAACAAAATAAATAAAAAGAGCTATTTCAATATTTTTTTCTCTGCTCTCTTAGTGAACCAAATGTATACCCTGGGAGTATGCGCCTTGTCCTATACCAAACCCAGACAATTGGAAATGCCCTTAAACTAGGAAAGGCATTAGGATGTTGAGCTGCCAAAAAAGATGATGAGTGTTCGTTATGATTATATATTTTGTGTATTATCACTGGATATGTTACCAAAAATAAAAACTTCAACAGATGTTGCTTCTTGAAAATTAAAAATTTTAGAATATATTTGGCATATAAAAATGTAATACTATAGAACAAATTAAGGAACAGTTTTACAACAAATATGATAGAAAATGGGTGAACATCCTATTTTCTTACAATCAACAAACTTAATATATAAAGACTACTTACAAAGTAATTTTAAAAGCTGCTGGAGAAATAAAAAAAAAGTCACAAACATGAACAGATGATTCACAGAACTACAAATGACTGGGAAATATTTAAAAACCTCACAAGTAATCAAAGAAAGCAGTATCATCATCCCTCTATCAATTTGTCCGTAGTCAATGGTCTCTAAAGATAGCCAGCCATAGTTCCTCTATTACTGTACACACATGTCACGCCTCTCATCAAGAAGCGGCATTTATTTCTTCTTTGGAAACTAAGCTGATCTTGTGACTTGCTTTGAGCAATAGAATGGGGTAGGAGTGAGGCTGTGCATCTAATATGTAAAGATGCACATTGCTGGTATGCATACAAATTCATAAAGCTTGATCATATGGTAATTCTATGTTTAATTTTTTGAGATACTCCCATACTGTTTCCCATAGCAGTTGCATCATTTTACAATCCCACCAACACTACACATGGATTCCAATTTTTCTACATCTTTGCGAACACTTATTTTATTTTTTTACAGTAATCATCCTAATGGGTGTGAGGTGGCATCTCATTGTGGTTTTGATTTGCATTTCTCTTCTGGTTAGTGACCTTGAGCATTTTTTTTTCAAATGCGTGTTGGCCATTTTTATATCTTTGGAGAAATGTCCATTCACATCCTTTATCCAAAAGAATTGAAAACAGGGTTTCAAAGAGATATTTGTACACTCATAATTATAGCAGCATTATTCACGATACCCAAGAAGTGGAAGCAACCTAGATGTCCATCGATGGATGAATGGATAAACGAAATGTAGTATATACATATAATGGGATATTATTCACCCTTAAAAAAGAAAAAAATCCTGTCACATACTATAACATAAGTAACCTTGAAGACATTTTCCTAAGTAAAATAAGCCAGTCATGAAAAGACAAATATTGTGCGATTCCAATTATATGAGTTACCTAAAATAGTCAAATTCATAGAAACAGAAAGTAGAATGGTGCTTACCAGGGGTTGAGGGGAAGAGGACATGGGGAGTTGTTTAAGGAGCATAGATTTTCAGTTTTGCAATATGGAAAAGCTCTGGAAATTTGTTGCACAGCAATGCAAATATACTTAATGCCATTGAAATATATACTTAAAAATGGTTAAGATGGTAAGTTTTGTGTTTCTTTTACCACAATTGGAAATTTTTAAAAGTTGATAAAGCCTTCTTAAAAGCAATTGGACAAAAATATCAATATCGCTAAAATGAAAACTCATAATCTTAGTCCAGGAAATAATAATATAGGCAGAGATTTATAAGGATGTTCATTACAGTGCTATTTCCAGTAGTAAATTAGTAATTCATTATTGAAATATCCAAAAACAGAATTTGGGTTGTTTATGTGGATTGTGATGTATCTTTATGACAAATTATTTCAATAACATGAGAAAAATTTTGTAGTAAAATACTGATGAATGTAGCATGATGCAAAAACTCTTTATACAGAGTGATCCAAATATATAAACACATACATACACGTATATGTACAACTAATAATATATGATACAACCACGCACAGACATATTCTCTACATGTATATAGATATATTTTCATATAATACTTATTATACACATGCATGTAACCATTTTATTAAATAAGCTGGAATGTGTGTACTACAAATATAAAGTAACTTTATTCTTCCACACAACTACTATTTTCAATCAAACTCTGGAGACTCATTCTTCTCATAGCCAAGATGAACTTGTGAGCAGATCCTTTAGCTTGTCTAGTCATTTGAAGATATTAAAAAATCTAGCCTAGGCTAACTTCAAAACTTCAGTCTCTTACTTGATGCAAGCTTCTCTCCTGGCCCAGCTTAGGAAACCTACGATAGGAAGAAGGCATCGGTTGCTTTCTTCACAACTGTCACACTTTGTTCTTTCATCTTCCTTTCTACTCACTCAGTTGCCTCTCTATCCTGCTGGGTTGAAGGAAGGTAGGAAGAAAAGGAAAGGTCAGAAAAGATCACTGCCATCCTCTCTTAGCATGTGACAAGCATTTAAATGCTGCTTTTTAGAGGGTGTATCGGTGTTCTTTAAAGACCATCTCCCTGGCCCCACATAGTCCTCCTACCCTTTCTCTCTTTGCAGATCTCCCTCCTACTTTTTCCAATCATGAGATGCCTTCCTTGCCTAGTTTCTTACTATTGTCTTCTCAACCTCCACTCCTGGTGGTCCATCTCTATTTTAGATATCTCCTTAGAAGTGATCTCTTTTGAGATGATTGCAGCTATGGCACAGAAAAACAGAAAAACAGGAATGATTATCCCATTGAAATCACCACGTGCAGGTACTTCTTAGGTCAGGCTTCTTTTTCTTTTTTCTGAGGCCATTGATTGCTTCTCTCAGCCCCTCCTCTTTAGAGATTTTCCAGGAGTGAGTCAAATGCTGGTAACTGTGTCCACCAAACTCCAGAGGATCCTAGCCACCTCTCCAAGTAGTTTTCTTGAATCTCCTTACTTGAATAAAGGTGAGAGCAAAGCACACTTCCAACAGATGTGGGGTGGAGCAGTGCATCTACTCTAGGACAACTCTCTCTTTAAGGCAAGTTTTCTGAATTGAGCACTATTGACATTTGGGGCTGGATGAGTCGTTGTTGTGAGGGGCTGTCCTGTGTATCACAGGATAGCAAGCAGCAGCCCTGGCTTCTACTCACTAAATGCTATTAGCACCACTCCCTATTTGTGACAAACAAAAATATCTCCAGACATTGCCAAATATCTTTTAGGGGGCAAAATTGCCTCCAGTTGAGAGGTACTGACCTAAAGGCATTCTTTCTACAAACTTTCCTACTTTCTGATCACTTACTCACTTTGCCTTTTTTAGGATGAAGATGGGTGGTGGGCTAATGCTGAGAAAAGAATACCCCAAATGCAAATCCTGCATAAATCTGGAGACACTTGGCACTCTGTGAAACCTTAGCCAACCTTGAGATAAGGAGAGTTGTATTTAATATCTTTTTGTTCCACATCAAATAATAAAAAAGACCTAAGTGATAGAAGAGACAAGAAAGCACACCAAAATATTAACAGGAATTATCTTTGAATGGTGGGATCATTGGTGATTTTTCCATCATTATGACTTTAATATTTTTTACAATGGATTTACAGTTCACATATAAAAATATTTGGAAAAAATGTAATACCAAACAAATCCTACCAATTTTCAAGGCCTAACTCAAATGCCATCTCCTTCATGATGCCTTTTCAAATTACCAAGATACAAATAATTTTTTTCTCCTGGAATAGCAATAACAATTGACTTCTATTGAGCACTATATGCATATACATGCACTACTTTATTTAATCTTCACAATCACCCCCATTAACTAGGAGTTTGTTATTCTTGTTTTACAGATGAGAAAACTAAGCTTACGGAAGTAAACTAGTGGCGTGACTGGCCTAATACTACATGTTGGTAAATGATAGAGCTGTGATTCAAAACTGAGTCTGTCTGTTCAGTCCATTTTCTGCCTCCCATTGTACTGGTCAGTGGAAATCCAGAACTTTATGATGTTTTAAGTGAATTTAAACATTACTAAGATGTTTTTCCTTAGTCTGCATAGTATTCTCCAACTAAATTATAAGTAACTTCTTTCAGAGAATAGACTACTGAGCTTTCATTAACTATCTTCATGGAGGGCCATCTGGTAGGCAGACTGCTGAAACAGTGCTTAGATGGAACAAGAGGGTGAACACTTATAACATAAGTTATATGTAAACATAAGACTAACCCATAGTTTCCACTGTAACTATTCACCATTATTTTGTAATGGCAATATCATAAGTCATGAAGATTATCTGATTTGTGAATACTGACATGAAGATATATAATTAAGCAGACGATTTGCTGCCTAAATATTAGTGTCTTTTGTATTCAAGCAAAAGCAAAGGCAATTAACATATGCTATGAAGACAGACATTGTTAGACACACTAAACTGATTTTAGGATAAAATTATCATATAAATTCATCAAGTCCATTGTACCAAACCATCTTAAATGCATCCTCAATATATGATAATAGCAGAGCCCAAGATGATTAAAAGAGAGAGGTAACAGCTCATGAGGCACAGGGTCTAGGGGGACCCATGCCAGCTCACTAGGTTTAAGGAAACAAGAGCAAGCTGGTCCCCACTTGGTGGAAGAGATGACGCTCCCAAGATATGACCAGGCTTGGGTCCTAGTGGCTCAACAACTGTTAGAGTAGAGTGATCGGGCTGCAAGTTTTCAATCCTTTAAGTATGTAGGGCTAGTATAAACAGAGACAGATATGTGTGCCATGGAAAAATCCTTCCTTCTATTACTGTGGCCCAGATAGGTACATCTAGTCTTCTTTTGGAAAACTAATGAAAACAGCAAGGTTAACAGTAAAACTCAAAGAGGAAGAATTTGCACCAATGGTACTCTAAAAATGTGGTCCATGAACCAACTTCAGTATCAACTGGGAACTTATTGCAAATGCAAATTCTTTGTCCCTACCCTAGACCTTATTAATCAGAATCTTTGGAGTTGGGACCCAGGAATTTGCATTTTAACCTGCTCTCCAGGTGGTTCTTATGCACGCTAAAGTTTGAGAGGCACTGGTCCACCCTCACCACATTCACCACCCTCACAACAGAAGAAGACTCTTCAAGAATCCATTTAAAATGAAAGTTTCTAACTTTGTGCTCTCCAGGACGGTAGACACTAGCCACATTTGGCTTTTGGGCACTTGAAATGTGGCTGGTTCAAATAAAGATGTGTTTTAAGTGTAAACACTGGATTTCAAAGACTGAGTATGAAAAAAGAATGAAAAATACTTCATTAATAATGTTTTATTTTGACGACATGTTGAGATGGTAATATTTCAGATATATTGGGTTAAATAAAATGTATTATTAGTTTCACCTGTATCTTTTTACTTTTTAAGGGGCTATTAAGATATTTAAACTTAAATATGTGGCTTGCTTTATATTTCTGTTGGAGAGCATTGTTCTAACTAATCTCCTTAAAGGATAATTTCTTTCCTAGTCTACATTGTCTAGTTCTCAACTAGGGCTTATTTGAAATAATAACAAGAGCAGAACAAATAAGCATTTGTTTCATGTTTAATATGTGCCAGTCCTTGTACTCAGCATCTTGCAAGGATTATTTCATGTAACTCACACAGTAAGCTATGAGATAGCTACTGTTATTATCTTCATTTTAATGATAAGGAAACTGAAGCTCAGAGAGTTTAAATAACTTACTCAAGGCTACTGAGCGATACGCAACAGAGCCAGAATTCAACTCACGTTCATCTGATCCCAAAGCACATGCTTTTATGTATTTCCCTGTGCTTCTTTTTGTTATACAATGTACTGAAAAAAAGTCATTTATTTTCAATGACATTTCTGTATGTTAAAATGATAGTGTATTATTCAAGTCTATATCAAATAGAAGCAGATCATTGGAAAAAAATAATGACAGAACCAACTCCTTGTGTAATGTGTGAATAGCCATAGATATTTAAGAAGTGAAGCCATCCAGGAAGCTTGGCACAACCTTCCTCAGCTTTGCATCTGATCAATGGGTTTCTTTCAGTAGTTGTCCATAATAATTCTTAAGGTTGGTCACATGGCTAAGAAAACTCTCCAAACTTAGTTGGCAATGTCTAGACCAGAAACAAACCTAGAAAAAGCAGCAATTTCATAACTTTATAAAATCTCTTCATGTTGTATCCTAGCTTCAAGGCCCTGAACTAGCCTAGGTCACAGATAGGCTGTTAAAGGTAGGGTGAACTCTTTCATAGACAATTCTATTCACCAGAAGATCTGTTAATCCATGATGAAAATCACACTTTCTAAAATATTAGCAGACACATCATCAATCTTTCTTTGAATGCCTGGCAGAGAAGCCAGGAAGCTTGCCACCAACATATCATTGATTCTAACTGTTCAGTCAATATTTGTTATTATTGGTATAAACAAGACCAGGGTGAGCCTCAAAATCAGGGGAATGCAGAGCAACAGAGACATCTAACAATAACCAACAGCCTGTTTGGATAAGTCCTCAGAGATGAGTAGAGTGTATTTTCCATCATCCATGAAATAATCTGATGAAAAACCCAAACATGGAGCTAGGTATTGAAGGGCAGAAGGGAGGAGAATATCAGAAGCAGCGGCTGAAATTACAGTGGTGTACCTCATGGTGCCTAAATCTGTAAGCCTCTTCATCAACTGGGATAAACTTGATTTCTTAGGATCGGTAGCAACATTTCTTTTTATTGGTTCCATATTAAACATGTTTGGTTAATAATAGTGTCAACAAAAGTTGATGTTCTGAGAGTTGGTCACCAATAACCAACTTGAGTTGACCACAACCAGTTAGTTCTAAGTTCTTTACAAAGTTGATATGGTCTGCACAGACATTAGGGAGTGTTCCCAGTGGCTTTTGGATCAAGTCTCCTACGGATTTTACAGCCAACTGGACCCATTCCACACCAACGGTGTCATCAAGGAGATCTACACACGGACAACAGAATTTCATCAATTGGAACTTCTAGGATAATGTTTGTCTTCTTCACAATGTTTATTGTTTCCAATATTACAACTCCAGACTTTCCAGGTTGTAAGTTCACAGACAAGACATTTAAAACCAAAAACAATTCCACTACTTTGCTTATGGAGTGCTCAATTCATATACATCAGCAATACTGCTACCAATCAATAAAACAGGCTTAATGTCTCCAAAATAAACAGAAGTTAACTCCAAGAACATAATTCCCAAAGTTAAGTAATTAATGTTTCTTGTTGCAGTAAAGGCTGACTGTCAAGTCATTTTTTGGAGACTGCTGGTTGGGCTTAGGGTAGGAAATGACAGTACTGTAGTTATACGCACAGAAAGCATTTTTCCAGCTTATGCTCAGGTGACTTCTTGGAAGCTGCTGCCTGTGGACTGTGATAAGCTCTCTTTCTTCACCAAGTCCTTAGGAAAGCCGAATTTCAATTGCCACTTAGAGTTCCCAGAGCTTGAATGAGCCAACCCCTATATTTTCATAACTCACTCAGAATCTCATCCAATATAAAATGTAAGGGGCTAATGTCTAAGGACAGTTTTTTCCACCTGGGAAATACTAGCTTTCACTTGCTTGAAAAGTTCAAGATGAAGAGGGAACAAAGCCTTCCTCTTGATAGCAGAAGCTCATGGAAATGTGACTTCCCTGGCCTAGCCAGCGGTAAAAAGCATCAGCATAGCTCTAGCCTTAGACCCAAATTAAAACCATCAGCTCATCCTGACTGTGATGTGGCCATAACATTTCACCACATTAAATGTGTGATAACTGTACATGGGCAGGTAATGTGATCTGACAGTGTTTGTTGTCACCATGGAGCTGTCATGTCTGAATTGTTTTCTCAATCCCAGAGAATCAATGTCCATCATGAGTCTTTATTTTAGCCTAAATTCACTATGACAGTAATAATATATGCAGTGATGGAAGAATCCAAAGCAGGGGAAGCAAATTAATATTTATTGAGTACTCATGATGAATCTGTGGCAGACAGATCCTAAGGTGACCCTCAATGATTTCCCACTTTGAGTCCAGACCTTTGTGTGATCTCCTTCCCTTGAGTGTGTGCAGGACCTGGAACTTGCTTCTAACCAACACAATATGTCAAAAGTAATGGGATGTCACTCCCCTGATTAGGTTACATTATATGGCAAAGGTGATAGACTGTCATTCCTGTTACGTTATATGAGATTCCATCTTAGCGGAGATTCTCCTTACTGACTTGATGAAATAAACAGCCATATTGAGGAAACCCACATGGCAAAAACTGTGAGTGGCCTCTAGGACCTGAGTACAGTCTCCAGCTGACAGCCTGCAAAGAGCCAAGGCCTTCTATCACATAGCTGAAAGGAAATGAATTCCGCTGATAATCTGAATAAGCTTGTAAGCAGGTTCTTCTTCCAGATGAAAAGGCAGCCTGGCTGACACCTTGACCACAGCCCTGTGAGATCCTGAGCAGAGGATCATGATAAGCTGTGCCTGGACTTCTGACCCACGGAAACTATGAGATAACAAATGTGTGTGTTGCTTTCAGCTGCCATATTTGTGGTAATTTTTTACGGTAACAGTGGAAAACCAATACATTGAGGTGAACCATGTTTCTGTTCTTTATCCTCTATTTTGTTTCATCAACTCCGTAACCTTAGGAACCATGATAATTAGGCAGGACATAAAGTTTAAAAGTTCTTCCTCTTGTCTTAAGAAAATAGTCACACAAGTTTTCAGGGTCCTTACCTGTGAATTGAGGGAAGCCTGTCTTCATGTCTTGCACCTAATACCTAAATAATCATGTATAAATTATAAGAGTGAATCATCTTTGAAATGGCTTGGTACAAATTTTGCCCAATAGGACATTAGCAGATGCTACCACAGCCCTGCACATACCCCTTCCTGCTCACCAGGCCTAGTCACTTCTGCTGCAAGCACCTGTCACTTTGTAGTAGCAAACGCTCCATGGTATGCTCAGCTCACAGGAGGGGCAGGCCAAGGGTTCTGGGGAGCTGATGTCTCAGGGAGCATCTCTTAGCCAATGGTGGATAGAGTTGGAAGATAAAGGCCCCAGCTTCCTTGGTCCTCAAGTGCAGCCATTCTAAGGAGTGTTCTAGATCATTTCCCCCAAGTCCCCAGGAGGATTAAGATCAAGTTCCCAGGATGACAGCCTACTCCTTAGCACCCCGTGTAATGGTTTCTTTCCCTTCATATCTCACTTCCCAACTCTTACCAGTGGTTCCTGGAATCTCCTCCCTAAATAAATGGTTTGAACCAGTTCTTTTTCTCAGGGCCTGCTTCTGGGTAAATTCAACCAAAGAGGTAGGGGCCCTTCAAGTTGGATGGAAATTTGGTAAAAACCCAATCAAGAAGGACAAAAACAAGCACTGAAGTTGTCTTGAAGATAACTAAGAATGTTCTAGGCAAAGTGAATGAAAAAGGAGAAATAAGCTGAACAGAAACTACTGATTCTATTTGTCAAACTTAATATTTACTAGCCAAGATCTGATGAACAATTTGACCCCCCAAATACTTCAATACTGGGAAGCAGTGTGCTGGATGGTGGACCCTGATGTTCTCCACTGGATAGGTAATTCCCCTGTGGTGAAATCACATGCTAGCATTCTGATTTATATATCAGTCTCTTGAGTTTGGTTAGTGTGAGTCAGTTTTGCAAGTTCTGTCAACTCTGGCAGCAATCACTGATTACTAGACTTATTGTGGTGATTATTTCACAATGTCACAAATATAAAAATATCAAATCATTATGTTGTACACCCAAAACTAATATAAGGTTGTAGGTCAATTGTACTTCAATTAAATAAAAAAGATCAGACTCTGGAACTGCCACCCCAGAAGTCTCTGTCTGGGTAGGCAGGCAGATTCCTTTTACATATTTATCACTACCCTCAGCAATTCTCATTATGCAATCAAAACCACATACTAATCCCAGACACTTATATCTTGAGAAACAGAGTAATTTTACGTTTCAGCATGAAGAAATACCAGAAAGGGCATCACCAAATAAACAAAGGGTATGTCCAGTATGAACAAATATGAAGGAGAAAATGTCTGTTTTCATGTCTACTTTCTGCCTGTGCAACTTAATAAAGATGGATCCTTACTCACTGCAGCTTTGGGTCCTCATCAACCTCAACATCCAGTCTGACTTCTTTTCACTACCAAAATAATGCCCCTAACCACACTGACACAACAACCAGAACAACACTGGAAAAAGAGAAGCCAAACCCCAAACAAAAAGCCATACACTAGTTCTTCACAAAATATAAGCATCTCCTGGCATTAAATTCTGGAAGAAACTCATTGTCCATTTATAAGTGGCATGAGATAACAATGGTCAACCTTCAAACTTCCATAAAATCTGAGGATAGCCTATTCAACCAAAGCAGAGTGAAAGTGTTTCTGTTGGGGCAAAGCTAAGCAGGTCACGGAACCTTGACATTTTCAAGCTAAGAGCAGTGATGCTGAATCAGGATCTAAAGCCCCCATGGGGACCTCAGAAGCTTTCATAAGAGTTTCTTCACCAAGCATTGCCTACAGACTGAATAAACAGCTTTTACCCAAATAGGTATGGCTGTTTTTACAGCTATAGGTAGATGTTTTTGACTATAGTATTTTTGAATTCATGATGGTGGTTAGTATTTTTGATGATCACTATATATTTTCTCTATCAATGGTCGCTAAATAAAGCTACTGTCATTTAGGGAAGGCCTTGAAAATTTCTTTTGGCTAATAAGGAATCCTCATATATTAAAAGATTAAGAGCCATGATTTAGACAGCCAAATAGACAACATGGCCCTTTGAATATCTTCCCTCCAAATTCATTTTCTTAACTGGTTTTTGTTAGGTGAGACAGAGGAAGTACTGAGTTCAACGTTACCTTCTCTGGTGGCCCTTGAATTTAGATGTTCTGAACTTTTACCTAAAGCAGATCCCTGTGCTATGGGGCAAGGACGACATTTTGTTATCACAATTCATAGGTCTAACTGATGTTCTTCTCTGGGTGGGGCTTGTTTTATGACTTGTGCAGGTCGTGTTAGGGAATAGGGAAGGAGGAATGATGACTCCACCGGAAGGTCAGCCCAGAATACTGGCCAAGACAGAGCAACTTCCCCCCAAAACATGGAAGAAGACAGCTTAACTTCAGGAGGCACCCTTGGTTCCACCCTGATGCCTCCAAGAGATTTCTCTGGGATTCTAGAGCTTGTTACTCAATGAAAACCCAGTTCTCTCAGCCCACGGGTATAAATGTACGTCAGGAGTTCACTGGACTCTTCAGAATTGGGATCTTTCTCATTACTATAGGACTTTACACCTTCATATGTATTTTCTCTTGGTCCGGTTGCACAACCTGTGAGGTGGGAAGGATAGGATTATCTCATTTTACAGATAAGATAAGCACCCTGTTTCACACAGGCTGCCTTTCTCAGGGCCACTTAGCCAATATGCGGCAGAAGCATGACTAAGACCTGAGCCCTGGAAGACAATTTCAAGTCCACCAAAATAAAGTAGTTGACTTTTCAGAGTGACAGAATCTTTCTCTAAATCAGAATTTATACTCACACTATGTTCTTATATACCTTTAAAATGGCACACGTGACACATAAAATGTGATATTCAACAAAACATATTTGGGAATTCAGGAGTTCAAAATGGGAAAATAATATTTAATTATAAATGAAATAACATTTAATATTTAAACCTCACTATTTAGCATCATTTTGAATATGTTTCTATGCACAAGATTCTTCATGTAGATTATTCCATTTATCATCCTTGCTATCCTCTGAGGCACTTTATCTCATTTTTAAGATAGGAAAACAGGTTCAGAGAGTTTGAGTGACTGGTCCAGGGTCACACAGCTAGGACACTGCCAAGAGAGGGATTTGAAATTTGCCTGGTTGTCATTTTCTCTTATTCTACACTTCTTCTCTTATGCCTAAATATTGCCCTCAAGAGAACCTACATTTTTCTTTGATCATTATTTATCCTTTGCCCCCATCACCTGTAACAGAATTGTTTAAGATTTTAGACTTTCCACTTTCAGCTCATTTCATCATGTACCCCTTGAAATATTATGTGAATTATCCCAACGGATTAGCAGACAAAGAGGAGTTGAGGCTAGACTCACTCATCAGGCTCTTCTCTCTCACCCACTAAATATCTCATTACCATTGACCAGCCGGATGTCAGCATGTCACACATTATTCTGAGAGCAGAGCAAGAGCCCCTTAGGTCAGCAGATAATCAAGAAACAGTGTTATGAGAGTTGACATCTTATGAATAATTATTTTAAAAATCTGTTCATTTCTGTTCCTTCAACTCCAGATGGGTGAGTTGGTTCTACCAAGCTACTCAGTCAAATAGTGATGAGAACATCACTTAAACAAGGTGCCAGTTGCCCTTATTTATTTTTTTTTTTAGAGTAAGTTTATTCTAAGGTTATATTGTAAGAACGTATGGTCAAAAGATATAAGGCAAATAACTCTGAATGTAAAACATGCAACCCTTGGATTCCTCTGAGAATCCTCTTAGAGTTGTTGGACCTCGATTGTTTCCCTGTGTCACATAAAGATCTGTTGGTACCAAGATTTTGTTGCTGCTATGTCAAATGGTACAAAGTTAACAGTCACGGCAAATGTGAACATAATAAAATTTTAAGCTCATTATAACTTTCAGGGACACCTAGCTAAATTTTGTGATGGAAGAGTTTGAGAGTGAGGCTAGCTAATGACTTCCAAATATATTGTTTGAGCAGCAGTCCCATGGTCTAAGAAAGCAGGATCCGTGCACGCTAAGTTGCTATGGAGGAGAAGGGGTGTGCGCATGCTCTATTGCTGTAGGAGGCTGGGATGGGCTCCCGCCCAGAGAGTGCCGCGTGGTGGCTGTCAACAGGCAGTCCATCCTCCGAAAGCTGCTCCACAGGGCTGCTGTGGTTGAATTAAAAGGAATAGTTTGATTTGCTGGATACTAATAGCTCCATTCGGTGTATGATATGAGGGGAGAAAATGAAAACAGCACTGCATAAAATGTAAAAATTCACTGTAATATTCATCTTTATTTCAGAAACGTAAAACATGAAAAAAATCAATGATAAAGCTCTGATATAGCATTTCTCAATGAGAGGCCTGAAGACTCACACATGCATATTCCTGGGCCCCCCCACAGAACTGAGGGAGGGGAGGAGGGAACTGGAACCTTCTTTTCAAGAGCCTAATCAGGCACAATCTAAACCCATCCTCAGGGCACAGAACTCAGGACAAATTAAGCCATTTCCTCCTAATACATTTTGTAAAGGTGACCCTAGTTTCAAATAAACATCAGACAGAAAAATCTATAAACTGTATACACTGGAGGAGTATGTGGAGGCTGGGTGCTCCCTGCTTTGCTCTTAGCCGGGGGTGGTGATTCCCGAGTCCCAGAGAGAAGAATACTTCCTTGCAATCCTCTAGGACAGCTGCAGAGGAAGGCAATCAGGCCTGAGAGTCAGGGCATATGTCTTACCAACTCAGTGACGTCAGCATCGTCATTTATCCTCCTTGAATCTCAGTTACCCCTTCTGCCAAGCACGCTGCTGTTTGATCCCCATGATATGGCAGTGAGCAAGCAAGAAAATCTATCTCTAAAAAGCTAAGTGACTCCCCACGCACCCCCGCCGAGGTCACAACTAGGGAATGGCATAAGAAGAGCTGAAACCTGGTCAACCCCGGACTGCATCCTCTGCGTAATTATAGGTCTATATGTGCATTTATATGACTCAGGCTTTCTTGAGAGCTTGAGAGGAGAGATTTCTAGGTCTAGAGTGACCAACAGTCCTAGTTTACCTGGCACTGAGAGGATCCTGGGACATGAGACTTACAGCATTAAAACCAGGAAAATCTCAGGCAAACAAGGACGAAGTCGTCATTGGAGCTGGGCCATCATTTTTTGCAGTGGTTCTCAACCCTGGCTGCAGAATAGAGAGAGCTTAAAGATGCTGATGCCTAAGCGTCATCCCAGATCACTGAATCTGAATCTTTGGTTGTGTCTACATTGATTTTTTTTAAAAACCTCTGAAGGTTATTTTCATGTATGGTGAAGTTGGGAAACACTGACTTAGAATACAATATCAATGACTTTTTTTTCTTCAGCAGACCACGCAAAAGGGATAAGCTTACATAATTGTCCACAATAAAGATGGGGAAAGTGGCTCAACAAAGTCTTACTGAAAGGCATATCGGAGAAGGTTGGTTTCCTCAAGGCTGCAACAGCTGGAGCAAACCCTCCATTGACTAAACCAAACAATTGTAGTGTTGCGGGGACTCCAAGGACCGCAGTGCCAGCCACAGCCCCAGGACTTGTGTGGAGAGACGGATGCTGCCGTGGAAAACCATTTCCTATAGGTTGGCATTTAGTCCCCCTGGCTCAGCTCAAGGAGGAGGCAGAGCATGGCCAATATGGTGTGATGAAAACGAGTCATTGCAGGGTGGGAGTTCTTCTAACTACTCAACAAAATAAGTGCATTCTGAGAGGTTTAGTGGAGTCTGACTTTTTTAAAAGAATTAAAGATTTTGGAAATCCTCAAGGTAAAATCTTATAAGAAAAGAAGAATCATTTTTGAATGAAGTTTTAAATGAAATAGAGAATATCACTTAATGATCGTGATACCCGCCTCGCCTTGTTTTCCTGATCCTGTGGCATCCTACGTCGTCAGTTGTCCTTTGAGAACAGACCAAAATTGTACTTTTGTAAATGCACAGAGCCGAGAATAGCTTCCCACAGATGTGTTTAAAAACCACACTCCAGGGTTAACTGGTGCCTAGTCCATGACATAATTTGCTCACAGCCAGTTGCAATGGCCAAAAATGCCAGTCAAAGTAGAATTTGGATCAGTCTATATCTTGCTACTTTTTGATAGCTGTTTTTTTAATTGTAAAAACAATAGTGTTGAATATGATTTTGAGAAATAACAAAAAATCCACTCTTCCCCAACAATTATTTTCATTTTTGTGTTTCTACATCCATCTTAATTTCCAGTGACAGTACCAGTAAGAAGATAAGAAGAAGCCGGAATTTAATGCTTATTAAGCCTCTCTGGAGCAGGATGACTTTATAAGCTTTGAAGCAATAGAAAAAATTACAAAGAAAATGAGTGATCAATTTAATTATGTAAAATTCAAATCTCTCTGAGTATACTCTGTGTGTGTGTGTTAAACGTGGTCCAGTGGCCTTAGATTCCTGTCCCATCTCCTTTTCATGTGCCTTCCTGTGCTTCAGAGGTTGAAAGGTAAAAACTGACATTTCCTAGGCTCCTTTGCAGCTAGGGTGGTAGAATCAAATTAGATTCACTCATTAATGCATTCCAGTGAGGATTTGGAGGCAGAAGTGAGGCCCATTCTGCATTTGGCTATTTCTTTTTGTTTTTAGGTACAGCTGTGGAGATGTGAGGTCTTCTGGAACAGCATTCCAGAGTCTAATCCCCACCTTTGTGGTTGTCAGGAGACATTTGTGTTGCAATCATGGTGGCTTCGTGATCCTTGAGTCTCAGCTGCAGTGGAGTGTTCCTCCTGATGGTGGCAGATGTGGTAGAAACCTTTAAGAACCAGTTCTGTGATGTTGCAGGAATCATTCACAGAGGCCTAGCCTACAGGCTGTCTGTACAGAATTCCCAGGGATTTTATGAACATCTAATTCTCTCTGTTAAATCCTTTCATGTTTATAATATCCAGTGTGGTTTCTGTTTTTTGCACTGAATTGTGACTGATAAAAACTGGAAAAAAACGTTTTCAGAAAACAAAACCGAAGGATTAATATATTTATTACGTGAAGTATTGGTAGGAAAAAGACCCAAGAATAGAAAAATGGAAAAAATTAACAAAATTAGCAAATAGACTGCATGAGAGAAAATGCAAATAAGCAGAAAGCACTTGACATGGAACGCTGTTTTAGGAACCACACAATGGGATCCCCCTCTCTTGGCCACAAGAGATTAGTTTCCCTGTAAGTTCTTTATTCAGAAAGTTGACCTCGGAAATGAAATCACTTTCATTTTTTCCTGAGTAGCTGGAACGAAGACATGTAAAACTTTTGCCTGTGGACTGAGACACACAGAAAGCTGGTTTGCAGTGGGAAAACAAATTAAGCAAAGGGACAGAAAGGAGTTGAAAGAAGCAGAGATGAGAAAGAGGTGGGGAGAGAGAGAGAGAGAGAGATGCCCTGGTTTCAGTTTGGTTCTGAAGCCCAGGAGGAAACTTCCTGTTTTGCTTCAGCTTAAGGTGTTTTGGCCATTCACAAATAACAGTAACAACAATTCTAACCAGTATCTTTACAATAACAGAAAATGGACTCAAAGATCATTCATTCAGCTAATATTTATTGGTCATCTTGTACACAGGAATTGAAGCATAGGACTTTGAATATGACCAAGCCTTCCTCTTCATGGAGTTGATAGTTGAATAAGGAAAGAGCTACTGAGAAAGTAATTATAATGAAGTCCAGGTTTCCTTAAGAGAGTATACCAGGATTGATGTCTCCTTGCTATGTCATTTAAAATAGAGGATTAGCCAAAATAATAATTTACTCATTTATGCTTTGGAAAATCTCCTCCAAGTGTTTGTGATGCTTTTGTTTTCTGTTCAGGCAGAGCACCCTTTTATGACCAAATACCTAGAGTGAAAAACTTCCATGATGGAAGGATAGAGACCCTAATAGCAGAATCTGAGACTCAAAGTGTGACTGTGGGCAAGTCATAGAAGGTCCCGTATTTACTTCACCAAAAATAGCTTTTTGTCCCTGATTATAGATGAGTGTCTTTATTCCTAGTGACTAATATTAAGTGACTTCAGAGGCTGAAGCCAGAAGCTTGTGGACACTGAAAACTGTTATAGTTCTTCATTACATGCCCATGATTCCTCCTGGATGGCCCTGCTTTGATTCCAAAATCTACATGTGGGGATATGTTCATCATTTTCTTCCATGAGGACTCACACAAAGAAATTTTGGAAAGGGATAAAAACGTGGTTGCATGGTTATATCTTTTTGGATATTTTTTAAAATCCATGATTTTTTAAAGATGCTAGAGGATCTTCTGTGATTTTCTGGCCTACCTGCCAGCTGATAACACTTTGACCTGTTATGGGCTGAGGGCGTTATACTGGGACAATGTTTGTCCAGGAGAAATGCATCTGGAATCAGAAAGACTGGGTTCAAATGGCATCCTGACTCTGATATTTTCAAGTTGCATGACCTTATTTTACTTGTCTGTAAAATGATGTATTCCAGCTCTGTCCTGGATTCTCTACTGATCAAGAGCCACCCAAAAGGAGAATAAAAATGCAAAAGCACAGGCAGAAGATGGAAGGAGAGCATTTTGTGCAGTAGCTGCATTGCCCTCAGACTACAAGTTGGTGTGAAACCCTGAACTAGAGAGAGCGGAAGATGAGCCAGGCTCAGCTGACACCAACAAACATGTTATAGCCAGAGGACGCTTCACCCTGGTCAAATACCAGATGAATTAAAAGCCGTTGCCAGCAGCTGTGAAGAATGTCACTGGGATGCCGTCTGATCGCCCAGTGAATGCAATGAGGGAAGGGTGTGGACTCCTAAAGGAGGGTCAGCTGCATTTCCAATGGTTCAGCTGCGGGGTTTGGCTGGAGGCACCCACGGACACACAGGTGCCGGCAAATGTCTCTTCCCCGCAGTGCGCACTGGGACAGGCCAACTCCAGACTGTCAGATGAAGTGTAGCATAGACAGCCTGGGTCACGATGAGAAAAGACAGCAAATCCGGGTAAAGCAATGGGCTCTGGGGAGCAGAGAAGTAAGTCTATGTTAGGACTTCTTTTTCTTCTTTCCTCTACTTTTTTTTGCAAAAGACGACTGAATGTTCTGTTACTCTGCCTGCTAGTTTCTATTATAAACTTTACTTAAAGAGAGAGAGCACAAGCTAGCCCACTTGTATTAGAGTCCTGGCAGGGAGAGGAAGGGGTGGGTGAGTGGCCCTTGGGCCATCAGGTGGGGGCAAGCAGGTGGGCTCAGGGTTCCTTGACCCTCTTCAACCAGAGATGCTCTGTTTTCACTGTTTCTTATATCAAGCTTCAATGTAAAATGTTGATTAAGAAATTACTCTGTTGTTCAAAATAAATCAACAAGTAAAATTTAAGACCACTAATTCAGAGCTTCTCAATTTAATGGGCACATGAATCACCGGAAATTTTGTTAAAATGCAGATTCTGAGTCAGCAGGTCTGGGGTGGAGCCTGAGACTCTGTCTTTCTAACTGGCTCCTAGGAGATGCCCAGGCTGCCAGTCCATCGACCACACT
This sequence comes from Equus przewalskii, assembly GCF_037783145.1. NCBI lineage: Eukaryota > Metazoa > Chordata > Mammalia > Perissodactyla > Equidae > Equus > Equus przewalskii. The sequence goes on along the minus strand of NC_091845.1, from coordinate 57,269,341 downwards.
TTGACAAGCAAGGTACTGGAAGAACTTTCTGGATGAACATCTCATGGCACCCACATCACTCTCAGGATTTTTCTGTACTGCCCACTCTTGTATTTGTTCTCTTTTGAGTTTTGAGTATATATTACCTTTGTTTATTTTTAAAAAACTTCATTGACACTTATCTTACATATAATTTACTCTTTTAAAATGTACAATTCAGTAGGTTTTAGTATATTTACAGAGTTGTGCAACCATCAACACTACCAAGTTTTAGAACATTTCATCACCCCAAAAAGAAATTTGTGATGTTTAATTTTGTGTGTCAATTTGACTGGGCCACACGGTGCCCAGATATTTGGTCAAACATTTTTCAGGTTGTTTTGGATGAGATTAACGTTTGAATCAGTAGACTAACTGAAGCAGATTGCCCTCCCTAACATGAGTGGGCCTCATCCAATCAGTTGAAGGACTCAAACTGAAACATCAGCTCTTCTTGTGTCTCAAGCCTGCCAACCTTCAGTTTGGAACTACACCATTGGCTCTCCCGGGTCTTCAGTTTGTTGACTCATCCTGCAGATCTAGGAACTTGTCAGCCTCCATAATCAGGTGAGCCAGTTCCTTATAATATATATACATATCAATGACCAATCTACTTTCCCCTTCTGTGGATTTGCCTATTCTGGACATTTTATATAAATGGAATTATAAAATATGTAGCCTTTTGTGAATGCCTTCTTTCACTTAGCATAATGTTTTTAAGGTTCATCCATATGGCGGCATATATCATATACTGCTCATTCTTTGCAGCCCTTTCCAACCCAGCTTCAGATCTCACCAGTGGCCCAAGCAAAGGAACAAGTATTGTTAATTGCTGTATCTCCAGTGCCAAGAACAGTGCCTGGGATTTATTAAGCTTTCAGTGAATGCATGAAAGACAAGGCCTGCTGACCTAGAGGTACTAGAGAGCAATTTAAAGGGATTATAGATAGGCAGAGGTGACCAAGAGGTTTCTGTATATGTACAGGGAGTGGTGGGGGTGAGGTAACTGTGATTGTTTTAACAACTGTAGAGTTGCTATCAAGTGAGCCTAGGAAGCATGTCTAAGTGACTTTCCAGTGAACACATAGACCCAGTTGTCAACTAATCCTTTACCTGGGGTGAGTTTCAGAGCAACTGTTTTTAACTTCACAGCTGTTCCAAGAAGGTCAAGTCAATTTATGCATTTCAAGTTAATTTATTCATTGATTATGGGGGTCTATTTCAGTTTTAAGGACCTACCAAGACAGTCTTGGGAAATGTGGAACGAACGACATAAAAATAATTCTGATAAACAAGATCACTTTCTTCTAAATTCAATTCAAGTATATCCAGTTGTACATCTGCTATGCATAAAGCACTGTGGATATAAGGACAACCAAGAGAGATCCTTCATTTAAGAAGTGTATAATCTAATCTGTGCTCATTACTTTTTCAAAATAACCTTCGAAACATTAAAAACGTCTTTGAAAAAGCAGCAATTTATTCATGCAGGGTAGACAAAATCTCTTGAAGCGTGGTTTAAGATCTCATTTTCATCATTTTTCTTCCAGAAGTTGTAGATGTCTGAATAATATCATTTCACTTTGAGATAAGCACTAACATATGAGGATTAGAACACTGAAATCTTAAGCAGAAACCTGAGTGCAAATTCTACCTGTCTTCAATTGTGTCCCTTCCCACTTTCTTCTCCACCTCCAGTCAGGGTACCGTTTCTGTATGCAAATCCAGTCATGTCATTCATCTGCTTAAAATTCCTCCACGACCAACTGACTTTAGCACAGTCACCTCTTCATTTATGCAATGATAGCAAAATCAACCAGCTATGTGTAACTCACAAGAGACACACCCGAAACAAAATGACACAGAAAGGTTCAAAATAAGGGGAACAAAAACATATCCTGAAATACTAACAGAAGACAATAGGTGTACAATATTAAAAACAGAGTAAACAGGGGCTGGCCCCGTGGCCGAGTGGTTAAGTTTGCACGCTCCGCTGCAGGCGGCCCAGTGTTTCGTTGGTTCGAATCCTGGGCGCGGACATGGCACTGCTCATCAGACCACGCTGAGGCAGCGTCCCACATGCCACAACTAGAAGAACCCACAATGAAGAATACACAACTATGTACTGGGGGGCTTTGGGGAGAAAATGGAAAAAGTAAAATCTTTAAAAAAAAAACAAAACAAAAACAAAAACAGAGTAAACAGAATTCAAGAGAAACAATTTAATTTAAAAAGAGGTTTTTATATTGATAAAGGGGTAAATACATTTAAAAAATTATCAGTCACAAACCTTTAAGCTCTTACTAACACATCAAGCAAAAAAATTAGAATTTTAGGGACAAATGAATAAAACCACAAGCAAAATGGGGGCCGATAAGTCACCTCTCAAAATTTGATAGATGAAGAAGGTGAGGTGTGAGGGAATAATGAGTATGAATAGCATAATTAACATAATAGCACAGTTAACTTTAGATATAATATGCATACGTATCCAACAAGAGCACGTTCACATCATTTTCAAATAGCCGTGGAACAGTGGGAAAATGACAACGCATAAACAACAAAGAAAACTCACAATAAATCCCCAAAGCAGAAATCATATAGATCATATTCTCTAACTGCATTTTAATGAAACTAGAAATTGACAAGAAAATAAAAGCCAAAAAAGATCAATTCATTGTAAAATTGAAAATATTTAAAACATTATAGTCTAGTTACTCTTGAGATAAATGAGATGTCAAAACTGAAATTACAAAGATTTTAGAAATAACAGTGAGAAAACCTCATACAAAGAGCTATATTTTGTGCCCTACATCACTCATAGCACAATTCATAGTCTTCGACCGCATTTATTAGAAAACAAGAAAAAGTGACTACATGGCATTTGACCACAGATATTTATGCTTTCTCCCTCCCTAAACCACAGTAGAATGCCGGTAAAGGTATTAACACACTATTGATTGACAAGGAGGGAGAGGAGAAAACTTTAGCTGAGGAGTTTCAATTATTTTGGAAAGCTGAAAAGCACCTGATTTAACTGAGCAGTTTGAATTATTATTCAAATATCTATAGACAGTGGTACCAATAAATGATGTGCAATTCACACCAGAACCTCTGCCAAGCTTAGCTCTAAATGACACCAGGGAGTGTGGGAGGTATGACTGAGTGATGGGGCTGACATGGAAAGATGGCTTGAAAGTCTCTACAAGCAGTGGCTTGACGCTTTGGTCCTTCTCTACTAAGCAGCCAAACAACTGGCTCACCACAGCTGTCCACATGACATTCAAGGTGTATATTCTAGAAGACTAGAACCCTTGAGGCCTAAATTTTGAGGACATCAAGAACAGTACAGAACGAGAGAGCAGGGGAGAGGAGTGGGACTGAGATCAGGAAGATCAATTTCCGGACACGGCATCAGACTGCCAGCAGTCAGAAAAGTGATTAACTCCAGTCTGGAGCAAGTGAATTAGGGATGCTAACATTAGAGAATTATTCAACACAATGGCATTTTGTAATCTCTCCACCATTCAACTAACTTGCCTGTGTACACAGAGCTTCCAACCAGCCTCTTAGTGCCTAAATCTTAGATACGATGAGGCAGCTGATGATCTTTAAACATTTCGGGAAATTCATGTAAATGAAGAGGAAATCCACCACAAAACAGGGAAAAGGATCCCAAAATAATGAGGGACACAGCAGAAGAAAGTTTCTAAATAGCAATTGTAACCTGAGAGATAAAAGATAACAATGTATTGGTAAATAATGAAAAGTCATGATCAGCAAATAATAAAGACCTCTTAGCAATTGAGAATATACTATAGAAATTTAAAATTCCATAGAGGAATTGGAAGATAAAGTTAAGGAAATATCACAGAAACTAAAATAAATCAAAGAATGAATACGTAAACAAATATGCGGAACCTGAGAAAGAAAATATGAGAACACTGAAGGATCAATCCAAGAATGTGACATCCCACTATTAGAGCTATAGAGAGAACACTGAGGAAATAGAGGGAAGGAAATTACTAAGAAAAACTTGCAAACCAAAGTCACATCTACAGATTGAAAGGGCCCATCACAAGGAGTGTAAAAGACTCATACTGGCATCCATCATTATAAAATCTCAAAATGCTGTAGGGGTAAAGAAGATGCAAAAATAGGTTATAAACAAAGAAAGGAGAATGAGAATCCTTGGACTTCATAACCTCAATAGTAGATGCTAGAAGATAGTGGAACAATGCTTTGGGAATTAAGGGAAAATGATTTTTAAACTAGAGTTCTGTACCTGGTCAAACTATCAATTAAACACTCATCTAAAATTGAGGTGTTTCAGAACTATAAGGATCTCCCATTCACCCTTTTTTAGGGAAAATTTTGGAGGATATGCTTCAAAAAAATAAGAGAGTAAAGCAAAAAAAAAAAAAGAGAGAGAGAGAGAAAAGAAAGAAAACATGAGATCCAGGAAATACAGGATTTTACATAAGAAAGAATGAATGGAAGCCCCTTGGCAACAGCCATACAATTGGCCTTGAGAGACCAGTCCAGATGGAGTAGGAGACTGGAGAGCTGGGGTAGGGAAGTCGCCAGGACAGAAATGAAGTGGAAGAATTATTTGTTGTGCTTTATGTTTGGAAAAAAATTGATAGATTTCTCTTGGAGCATTTGGAAAATCATACCTTTATGTTCAAAGACTACTAAACAAAAGAAAAGAGTGAGACAAATAAAAACTCCAGAAAAACAAAAGTGCACAAGAAAGAAAAGACTATATGGCTGAATAGTAAACTATAACTACACAGTCATAAAATTGTAAATACTGACTATAATTTAAATCAAATTACAATATAAGAAGATGTTGGGTTGTATGGCATTTCTGTAACAGAGAAAAGCATAACAGAGGTTGACAGATAATATCTAAAACTGCTAAATCAGTGAATGGCAGTAGAAGTATTCTTTAGACATAGGATAGTAAGAATGGACCAAAGGCAATAGTAAAAGATTTGACAGTGGTTTTCTGTAAGAAACAGAGCTAGACTGTGTGAAGCAGCGGGCAGGGGACTGTTGCTTACTTTTGGCTCTCATCTTTTTAGTAGTAGTAGTTGATTTTATAATCTTTGTGCTTTTATTATTTTGTTAAAATTTTGCATTAATTTTAAAAAGGAAAATATGTGCACTGAACTTAAAAAGCTAAAAAGAAGACCAAAAAAGCTAAAGAAAGTGAAAGGAAGTATTAAGAAAGGTAAAACTGACATAAAATAAAAGAATAAAAACAGACAATGAAACTGAAAGTTTGTTCTTCTAAAAGCCTGATGCTATAATAAAACTTTGGGCGAGTCTGATCATGAAAAGGAGAGGGCAAACGAATGAGCAGTATTAGCGATAAGAAAGAGGTCAGAACCCCTGAAATAGGAAAGGAATTGTAAGAAGATAACTTATACATCGTGGTACCAAAATATGTCAAACTCTAGACGAAAAGATGATCTTTTAGCAAAATCAAGGACTAGACACATGAATAGATTTGTAACCGCTGAAGACACTCAATAGATAACAATAAAAGACATACAGACAATTTTGAGGGTCAGTTCATTTAAGGTCCAAGGAGATAATTGCTATTATATTTTTAAAAGAAAAGTGTAGACCAATCTCAGGAATATAATGTGAACATGCAAATAAAGCATTAACCAATTAAATTCAGTATCATATTAAAAATAATTTATTCTCATAATCAAGTAAAAATTTCTTAAAACCAGGAATCTAACAGTAGTTCCACATTAGAAAATTCATTAATGTAATTCATTATGTTCTACTTAAATTAGCAAAATAACACAATTATTGCAACAGATGATTTTTAAAAGCTCATCATTTTAACATCTGGTTCTGACTCAAATGTCATTAAATGGATAAAACTGACCTATTAGAAACCTTGAACAAACATCATACATAATGGTGAAGCAGTTTGAAACATCCTCATTTATATCAGGAACAAGGCACAGAGGCCAGTTAATTTATGTAGTAGTCAATATTATTTTTGAAGTTGTAGTCAGTACTTAAGTAAATAAAATAAAAGGGATAAAGACAAGAAAATAATAGACAGAGCCATTTTTAGTTTTAGTTAATATGGTTGAGACAACCGTATAATTTGTTTACAAATTGAAAAACTGCAACTAATGAAGGAATTGAGTCAGGTAGATGGATATAAGATACAGAAGCAAAAATCAATAATTTTTCTATGTATCAGAAACAAACAATTATAAGACATAATAGATAAATTCTCTTTTTACAAATAGCAAGAGGAAAAAGTCCTAAATTACCAAGGAATATGCTTAACTGAAAAAGTGGAAAACTTATAAATATCCAAGGTCTGTAAGGGTATAAATATTTTCTGAAGGAATTAAAGGGAGACCTAAATAAATGGGAAGACATACTCGATTCCTGGATAGGAGGAATCAATAATGTATCAACTCCCCCAGATGATTTTATAAACTAAATACCATCCCAATCAATAATTCTCATTATCCACATGGCTAAATCCTTCATCGTCTTCAAGTTTTGCTCGAATGTCCCTTTCTCAATCAGGTTTTTCCTGATCACTCGATTCTAAACTTCAACCCTAACACTCTAACTTCCTCACCAACAGTTCTACATTTTTTCTTTTTTTCTGTAGCAAACGTACCTTCTAATTACCAGACAATTATTTATTGTGTTTATTGTTTATTGTCAGCCTTACCCTGCCAGGACGTAAATGCCACTAGAGCAGGAATCGTTGTCTGTTTTATTCAATGAGATGTGCCTAGTTCATTATGCCTGACATAGGAAGTTGCTCAAAAATATTGCAAATATTTTTCTGACATACTGTCGACTGTCTTTTAACTCTGTTTATGATGTATTTGCCTTATGGAAGTTAGTTTCTTGTTTGGTTTTTTTTTAGTAGTAAAGTCTACTTTCTTAGTCAATCTAGAATTATGTAATAACCATCTATATTTTGGTCTAGTGGTTTAACCATTTTTAAAATAAAAACTGAATTGAATTAAAATAGAAAACCCAAAGGTATTTTTAAAACTGGAAAACTTAAAAAGTCTTCTGGAAGAGTAAATGTGCTAGAAGCTACAGGATAATTTAAGACAGACACAGAATTTGCCTAATAGATATCAAAATATAATAGAAAAATACAGAAATTAAAGTGTGATAATGATGTAAGAATGGACCGAAAACAAAAGGATTAATGAAGAAGAATAGAGAAACCAGAACTGGACTCATGTACAATGGAAGTTGGGTATATGATTAAGGCGTAGAAAAAATGGATGATTTAGTAAAATTATTGCTAGGATAACTGATTATACAGTCAGAAAAAAACCCCAAAATTATATCCCTTTCTTTCATCACAAACACAAAAAATGAAATATGTTTTCAAAAACTATTAAAATAGTAGGCAAAAATGTAAATAATTATTATATAATCTTGGCAAGAAAGTCATGGAATTCAGAAATAATAAAGGCAAAATTTGATAGATTTTACTATGAAAAACAAAATAAAAACTTACTTTTATATAGCAAATACACCATAAAAAGATAGTTGACAGTCTGTCCAAAAATACTCGCAATCCAAATAAGATAAGGAGTAAATATCAATACTACATAATGAGCTTGGGAAAATTAGTAAGTAGAAGTCCAACAACCCAATAGCAATGAAATTGCCAAAGGATATTAGAAGAAAACAGATGTGTGAGCACAATCTTTCCACCAAATTCAGCATTGAAACCAACCCAGAAAAACGCCATAATGATAATCAGCTCATGATTATCAGCTGAGGAAACTTATCTAAACCACAGAACATGACTCATTTGTGAAGATAGTCACCATCATTTTATAAACACAGTGCCTGGAAAGGTACTAAAGATAGATAATCATGACAATGCCAAAATTTCCACCCTCACTGAAGACACGCTAAGATGCACTACTCTAGTTAATACGATGAGAAGAGAAGCCAGCTCTGGAGAAAAGTACTAAGATTCTTAGTGCTTCTAGCCCTTTAGTCTCAGAATATTGGTCTCTTAACCTTCTATTTTCCATCAAAAACTGTTGATCAAAATTGTGATATATTAAGAGTATAGTTGAAACACCAACTGAGAATGGGCCGGAAAAATTGAGTTCCATTTTTAAAGTCACAATTTATTGTGTGTGACTTTGGAAATGTTATTAGCTTTCTTAACCACCTTGTGCAATGATTTCCTTATATGCAAAATGGGGACAGTTTACTTGCTCTGCTGCTTGCATCCTGGAGCTGTTGTGAATGTTGAATCATGGGACAGTGATTTGGAAATGGCTATCCTGTAAGAAAACCACAGGAAAGAGAATAAACACAAGCTTTGGAAGATGACAAAAGTCTTTAAAGACTGAAGTCTTTTTGTCTATTGAAAAAGTTTAGAGAGGATAGCAAATACATTTGTTCTTGGTTTACACACGGAAAAACTGGAATATGGAGAATTGAGGTAACTTATCTAAATTCATGCAATAAGCCACTTTTTATTTGTATATTTTCTCCAGAATATTCTAACAGTATTTATATTCATTAAAACCACAAAAAGAAGCCTGTCATTGCATCCTTGCTCTTGAAATCACAGTATTTTATTTGGAAAGTGTTAAGGGATGAATTGTATATATCCAAAATTCTTATGTTGAAGTCCTAACCCCCATAGCTCAGAATGAGATTTTATTTGGACATAGGGTCTTTAAAGAGGTAATTAGGTTAAAATGAAGTCATTAGGGTGGACTCTAATCTAGTATGACTAGTGTCCTTATTAGAAGAGGAAATTTGGATACAAACAGGTCCAAAGGGAAGACTATGTGAAGACACAGGGAGAAGATGCTGTCTAACCCACATGCAAAGGAGTGAAATGTGACCTTTACCTTACACCATACACAAAAATCAACTCAAAGTGGGTTAAAGACTTAAACATAAGACCTGAAACTATAAAACTGCTAGAACAAAAGGGGAAGAGCTTCATGACATTGGTCTTGGCAATGATTTCTTACATATGACACCAAAAGCAGAAACAACAAAAGCAAAAGCAGACAAGTAGAACTACATCAAGTTAAAAAGCTTTTACACAGCAAAGGAAACAATCAACAGAGTGAAAAGGCAACCTACAGAATGGGAGAAGATATTTGCAAACCATCTATCTGATAAGCAGTTAATATCCAAAATGTATAAGGAACTCCTACAACTCAATAGGACAAAAAAAACCTGTTTTAAAAATGGGAGAAAGACTCAAATAGGTATTTCTCCCAAGAGGATATAAAATAGACAACAAGCTATGAAAAGATGCTCAACATCACTAATCATTAAGGAAATGAAAATCGAAACCACAATGAGATATCACCTCACACCTTTTAGGATGGCTATTATCAAAAAATAAAAGATAAGTGTTGGTGAGGATGTGGGGAAATTGAAACTCTTGTACACTGTTGGTGGGAATGTAAAATGGTGCGGCCACTATTGAAAACAGTATAGAGGTTTCTCAAAAAATTCAAAATAGAATTATTATATGATGCAGCAATCCCTCTTCTGGGTGTATATCCAAGAGAATTGAAATCACAATCTCAGAGAAATATTTTCACTCCCATGTTCATTGCAAAATTATTCACAATAGTCAAGATATGGAAACAACCTAAATGTCCACTCATGAATAAATAGATAAAGAAAAGGTGGTATATACACACAATGGAATATTATGCAGCCTTAAAAGAGAAGGAAATCTTGCCATATGCAACAACATGGATGAATCTAGAGAATATTATGCTACGTAAAATAAGTCAGTCACAGAAGGACAAATACTATTTAATTCCACTTATATGGGGTATCTACAGTAGTCAAACTCATAGAAACAGAGAGTGGGAAGGTGGTTGCCAATGACTAGGGGAAAGGAAAATGGGGATTTGCTGTTCAACAGGGATATAGTTTCAGGTATACAAGATGAACAAGGTCTAGTAATCTGCTGCACAAGGTTGTGGCTTTGGTTAACAATACAGTGTTGTGCACTTAAAAATTTGTTAGGAAGGTAGATCATGTGTTAAGTATTCTTACCACAATAAAAAAAATTTTTTTAATGTAAGGAAAGAAAAAAATAGAAGATGGCCATCTATAATCCAAGAGGAGAGGCCTCAGAGGAAATCGACTCTGCTGACACCTTGAACTGAGACTTCTAGGAGCCGTGAGAAAACAAATTTCTGTTGTTTAAGCCCCCTGGTCTGTGGTACTTTGTCACGGTAGCTGCAGCAAAGGAACACAGAAAGTTCCTTCTTGTTGTTGGTCTGGGTTTTTTTGTTGGTTTTTTTGCTGAGGAAGATTCGCCTTGAGCTAACATCTGTGCCAATCTTCCTCTATTTTGTATGTGGGTCGCCTGCCACAGCGTGGCCGATGAGTGGCATAGGTCTGCACCCAGGAACGGAATCCGGGCCACTGAAGCAGAGCTGCTGAACTTAACCACTAGGCCACGGGGCCAGCTCCCTTTGTTAGTCTGTTTTTTAAGTGGATACTTTCACCAAGCTGAAACTGCACGAACGGGGCAACGATATCAATCTGTTTTACAGAATTAGGAAAATCATTATTTCTTTATTGAGAACTAGACTCACGCCTTGAAATGGACTTTCTGAGCCCAGGATGTGTAATTTCTGATTAACTGGAGGCGACAAATAGAGAATACATTACTCAGTTGATGGTAACGCTTTCTATACTTACATGGCCTGGTTAAGGACACCCGTGGGCTTGGCATATTTCCTTAAATCATCAGTTGTGTGTGCCCCATTAATAAAAAAGTGACATGTACAGAGGTGACTGTGGTATAAGTTAGAAACAGGCTGTCGAGGCTTTGGGGGTAGAGAAGGAATGAAGGCATGAGGCTTTGACAAGTCAAACTGTGGCAGTGACAAGGACCACATGGTGGTCAAGCGCCACACAATCCATCCACAGGAAGCAAGTTGAACTCCTTTAAAGTCTATAAACTTGGAATGAGTTTTAGATAATGGGCCAGGGAAGAAGTCTGTAATAGTGCTCCTCACATTTACTGCACTCATGAATGACTCAGGGATCTTGTCAAAAATGCAGATTTTGATTCAGGCAGGTCTGGGGGAGGGCATGAGATTCTGAGTTTCTAACAGGCTAGGCCAGACCTGGAGTACCCGAAGAACAAAAGGGGAAGGAAGGTAGACCACAGAGGCATTAAAAGAAAATTTACAGGCACTCGGTCTCATTTTGAAATTAAAGAAATGCAAATTAAAACAGCCAAATAACACATTGTGCCTATCCATTTGACAAAGCTCTGAACATTTGATAATACATGGTAGGAGAGAGTATAGGGTTCTCTTACATGTCGATGATCAGAATGCTAATAAGTACAACTTTAAAGGTGGGACTTTGGGCTTATCTATTAAAATTTAAAAGGCATATAATTTTGAGCCAAGTATTTTTACTTCTACAAATGTATCCCAAAGATTTACTCACATTTGTGCAAAAACATAATCTGTACTTTCTTTAAAAGGGACATATGCATGAGTATATTTATATGCCAGAATATGCATCAAATATCCCTGGAAATCTACAAAAGAAAGAAATACTAGCATAACCTCTGACAGAGGAGAGTGTTAAGGAACCATGAGTTTGGCTTGGGAGAATTACTCCTCATTTTTGAACTTACTGGGTGATTTTTTAAAATCATATTCATGAATTAATTTTTTTAGTTTAAAAAGGGGAGTAGGGGAGCCAGCCTGGTGGTGCAGCAGTTAAGTTCGCACGTTCCACTTTGGTGGCCCAAAGGTCATGGGTTCGAATCCCCGGTGCGGACATACACGCTGCTTGTCATGCCAAGCTGTGGCGGGAGTCCCACATATGAAATAGAGGAAGGTGGGCACGGATGTTAGTTCAGGGCCAATCTTCCTCAGCAAAAAGAGGAGGATTGGTGGTGGATATTAGCTCAGGGCTAATCTTCCTCAAAAAAAAAGAAGGGGGGTTTGGGAGATAATTTAGAAAGGCTCACAAAAGTCAGAGAGAACAGTAGGACCAAGAGGATAACACTGCTTGCTTTTCCCTCCAGAGGCTGCACTGTGGAGACAGCCATCATTGTTTGCTCATAACAACACTGCCTGCCACTTTCAGGGGTCCCTCACTGCTGCCTGCGCTGGGCTTTAAGCCATGTGGGTCACCAAGCAACCATTTTCTTCTTCTGGGACACTTTAGGTATCTACGGAAAGAAATTCATGTAGGCAAGTTTAAGAAAAGGGGAAATTTATTGTAAATATATAGTGGAATGAACTACAACTGGGACATCTTCAGGTACCAAAGCTGTACTATAACGCTGACTCAGTCTTTCTGAATCTCTTTGTCTCTGTCTGTTATCCTTTTTCTGTCTCTCTCTCTCTGTATATAAATGTCAGCACTTTCTCCCCTCCCCACGGTTAGGCATCATCACCCCAGACTCTGTATTTTCTCTCCAGCTCTGCTACTTGCAATTATGTCCTGCTCATAACTTGGCGCTCCCTGTCTCCCTCAAAGCCCTGACTGCTGTAGCCTTTCACCTTCTGATTCTGATGTTTGATTCTTCCAGTATTGCCTTATTCCAGTTCCCAAGAGATGGACTCTGAACCAGCTTGACCGTGTTATGACTCACTGGCTGTGCAACATGGCTGCCCTTGGGGCAAGTGCTGCTCCCTTGTCCATGGCCTGAGAGGGCGGTGTGGTTCCTGTGTCCTCTTCAGGAGCTGCTGGTCTGCTGTTTCATACAAAATGGAGTAGATCCCTTGACCGACATTTCTAATACAGATCCTTTCTCCAAAAACACTTCTGTTTTAGAGGTCCAGTCTTGATGTATAAGGATAAACAAGATTTGCTTGCTAGTAATTCTCCAGTCTTCAGTGGCATGTCACTTCTTACCTTTCTATTCATGAAAGTAACTATTTTCCCGAAAACTACCCTGCCCACAGCCCTCCTGGACTGCCCTTTGCATGTACGCAGTCCTGCGACAGGCTGCATTCATGCGTTAAATAACTACTCTGAGACCCAGTTCTTTGCAGCCTCAGGAGGTCTTCAGCCATGTTACGTGGGTTGGCTCAGGATTGGTTTTCGTCTGACTCCTCTGCAGAGCCTATTCCACTCATAGACCACAGCCAGAATGAGAAGGGTATCATTTTTCCATTTACTAAAAGATTTACACATGCAGACAGGATCACACCCCAGAGGCTGAGAAACAGCACTCCGGTGAATTCCTGAGAGAAAAACAAATTGGTTTTTTTCAGCTGTGGTTCTTTATAACTCACTCGCTTAGCAAAGTACAGAAATGAAGGAAATACAGTTTTACAGCTAGATGTTTTTCAATACTGCATTTGAACAAAACAATTTATAGGGTTCTTCCCCCACCTCCTCCTGTGACGCTCCATTTAGCACGTATATTCCTTAGTCCAAAGTGACTGTACACTTTCGGCATAATTCCTTCTGATTTATAGCCCTCCCCCCAGTGATTCCCTGCAGAGAATAGGACTGGAGGCCCAAGAATCTGGGGAGTCCAATGCCCAGAGCAGCATGTCTCACTTCTCCTTTATCTGCAAAAAAAAACTGAACAAAACTTGGAGAACACTGATGCCTGGTCTCTCTATATTAATGGTTTTGACATCTCCGCAGTCATGCCCCACAGCACCTGTTCAATGTTCTCAAAAAATTAGGGATCTCAATAGATGAAGACCTTGGCTACTTCCATAACTACCTGGGGGAGGCTGTTGAATGGGCCGACTGTGTCCCCGTTAATCACATTTCTTCAAGGTCTAATGCTACCAGCTCCTCCATCGCGACCCTTCTATGCTTCCTTGGTGGTTTTAAAATTATTTTTTAGATAAAATATTAGTGTTTCGATAGGTGGTGGCACAAGATGCAGCACAGGATCCAATTAGCTTTTAATGAAAGCTAGGAGAGATTTCAACTGAGTTTTGGAATATCAGAAATATCAGTTATAGCCCTGTCCCTCCCGGCAGGAAAAGGGATTTCAGTCTGAGCTACTAACAGATAGCCAGTCTAAATGGTAGAAAACCAAAAAGCAGAGGAGATGGTCAACATGCAGTGAAGAGTATTGGGGAAAACCAAGGCTATTCTCAAAGAAAAAGGCCAACCTGTCAGGCTTTTTTCTAACTCTTGCGTATCTCTGAGAACCAATTACTTAGCTAGGCATGCTGGTTGCAGAGAGAAATGCTATGACTGGAGTACAGGCACCTCTCCTCTCTGTTCAACATTCTAAACATGGAAAAAATCTAGATATGGATGTTCTTTCCTTGTCAACACAAGAAAATCATAATGTCAGATCCCAGTGTCCAAAATATAGCTCTATAGTTCTAGAGTTAATACAAATAGCATAATGACTAAAGATTTCAATGAGGTCTGGGCAAGACAGAGCTTAATCTATGTCCCTGTGAACTGATATGTTGGTAGCTTTTTTCCAAACTTCTAAGAAGGAGCTAGATTTAAAAACTAATAATTATAATATATAGTTTTTAAAAATCATCAGTCTTTTCCCTTTCTCTCTCCCCAGTCATCAGTCTTTATCTTTTGTTGGCATTGTTGTTCCTGCTCTTGTTTTTAACTTTTTCTTATCTTGCTGACTTTTTTCCTTTTTCTCTAAATTTCCCTGAAGAGAAATAGATCAATGGAAAGACGCAAAGACATTGAAACAAAAGCCAGAAAAACATCTTGGACTTGGAAGGAGAGTATCGACCGAAACCAAGGAGGGTGCTGGGGACACAGTGGGTGCTTTGAGAGGAGAATCAATAATAATGACAGAGTCTGATCTGGCTGGGATTTTGTTAATGAAATACTCCCCTCCCCACAGCCACAGGAAGAAGATGAATTGGAAATGATAGCTCACTACAGGCTTTTCAGTCCTAAGTGTTTCTTTTCATTCAAACTTTGAAAGGAACGGATGCCCATTTACTTGGATGGGACCCTTCTGGGTCCCCATTCTACTAGAGGCTCAGAATGCTTGGATCTAATAAGCTCTCCAAGGCCCAAGTTTCACTGAATTTGGTCAAATAACAATTGTATGAGAATCTCATTTGCGTCTAAGTTTCAGATTTAGAGGCACACGGAGAAAGAGTTCCAAGCTGCTGTTTGGGTGGGTGAGACAAATATGTCTTATGTTAGAGATATCATTAATTTAATCCCTGTGGGTGGGCGGTGGTAGTAGAGAAATAAGCATTAGTGGTTAGGGAGAAGTGATGAATAAAAAACGTGCCATCCTTGGTGTTAGGAGGACTGGGTTTTAGAGCCATCTTGTTGTTAGCTAAGTGCTTTCATTTAACATAAAATCTAACAACTGGAATATACCCTAAAATATCTTCGAATTCCTTTCTAGCTTTTTTATTCTATGTTTCACCTATCCATGAAGCCACAGATACCCAAAGAATGAAGTTACAGGGTTATTATATGAGAAAAAATGGCTGGAAATAGTTATTTATCTCCAATTCATACCTTTGCATGCCAGTGATGGCACTGAGCATTTTACGTGAGATTTCATGATGATGGTGACATTTCTCTTTTCATGTATTTTAGTCTATTTGTTAGTTTGGGGATATATTTTTAAAATCTCTCTTCTCTCCCTTTTTCCATCTGCTACACACAGCTACCACCCCAATTGTTTTTTTCTCACTAAATGTGCCCTCATGTGACCCCCATGCACAAGTGTGAAAATGACTTTGTCTGAACAGCCACTTACGCAGCAGGTAAATTCCATCATGGTTGGATGGGAGATTTTGTACCTGATTTCTTCTTGAGTGTTCCATTAATAATGGCACAAACTGGACAGAGGTGTCAAGATGGTGGCATAGGCAGACTCTGAACTCATCTCTCCCATGGACACAACCAATTTACAACTACTCTGGGAACAATTACCCCTGAGACAGAACTGAAAACTGGGTAAAAAGAACCCCCACAACAAGTCCTGAATGAGGTGGAAGAGGCAGATATTCCTTTCTGGAGAGAAAAAAAGCCACCTTTGCAAGCTGTCACACTTCATGGCTGGCTGGGAGCAATCCTAAGGTACATAGTCTTCACTGGAGGTGTGAAGGACCTGAGTGGGTGAGAGTTACTGCTGTAAGCATCTTTTGGACTCAGCACAACCAAGACTAGTGTCATAATATCTGGCTTTGTTGGCTACTAACAACAATGGGGAGTACCCCCAAAAAGCTATGGGATATAAGGAAAAAAAGCCAGCTTTTAAAGGGCCCACACACAAATTCACCTGTTTTAGAAAGCAATCTAAAATCACCAGAAAGAAAATACAGTCTTTTGGTGAAAAGAGCCTCAGCTGATAGGCTCTCGGTGCATTTTGGTGAGAGGTAAGACCTCTCCAGGGACTGAGAGATTGATGGCAGTCATTATTGTGGCCTAGTACAGGTGTGCTGACACAGATGCTGGCAGATGCCACTGGAGTTCTTCCCCTACCATGTTAGCCTGGGGTCTGCCCCACCCACTAGTGTACTGATTTAATTCAGCTCAACCAGGGCAGGTAGCATGCCCTAGGGATGGGCCCCACCACAGCAAGCCCTCAGGCAACTTGTGTGCCTGCATAGGCTAGGTGCCTGGATCCTCTGCAGCCAGGAGAGTGGGTCTGCCTCTGCAGGGCAGGGTGTGTGCAAGCAGTGGGTGGAGTATGAGGGGCCTTGGTGGAGTGTGTGGGGCCTCTGCAGTGGGGCAGTGGGTCCACTTCAGGGTGTCCGGACATGTGCACAGGGTAGGACTGTGTTGATGATGTATGTGGCCCTTTGGGTAATGGGACTTATCAGCTGCAGAGGACTCGTGCTTCTCAAACAACCACAGAGGGGAAAGGCCCAACCTTCCAAAGCTTGAAACAATTGGGTACTCCTATAGCTGGAGCAAGCCCCACCCAGCTGCAATCCTAAAAGAGCTGACAACAGCCTTGCAGGCCTGAGGCCTACAGCAATTGTAAGCCCCTGAGCCTAGTAACAAGCCACGCTGGGGGACTCCTCACTTAACACAAAAACAGCAATAGGAATGTGCTATTAAACATTGCAGCTAACTGTGCTTTAGCTCTCCATGCCCAACAAAGTGACTGAGGGATCCATAGCAGCCACACACAGCTGAGAATTACAAGCAATTGACCAGGGGATAGCCTAGCCTCTCTTGTCACCTGCAGCAAGAACAACCCTGCCACAACAGAAGGACACACATAGACCACACAGGGGTCACTCCTGGAACATTTGGAACTGGTGACAAGAGAGAAGAACACTGCTGGGCCTCATAAGGCATCTCTTACATAAGGCCACCTCTCCAAGATCAGAAGACATAGCTGCTGACCCACCTAATACAGATAAAAGCACAGAGAAAGAAGCAAAATGAGGAATAAAAGGAACATGTTCCAAGTAAGGGAACAGGACAAAAGTCCAGAAAAAGAACTAAATGAAACAGAAATAAACAATCTACCTGACAAAGAGTTTAAACAAAAAGTCATAAGGATGCTCACTGATCTTGGGAGAAGAATGCATGAACTCAATGAGAACATCAACAAAGAATTGGAAAATATAAATAAGAACCAATCAGAAATGAAGAATACAATACTGGAAATGAAAAATTCACTAGAGGGACTCAATAGCAGAGTAGATGATACAGAAGAATGGATCTGCAAGCTGGACAAAAGACTAGAGGAAATCACCCAAGTGAACAGATAAAAGAAAAAGAACAAGGACAGTCTGAGGGACCTCTGGGACAACACCAAGTGCACTAATATCCATATTATAGGCGTCCCAGAAGGAGAAGAGAGAGACAGAGGGACAGAGAATCTATTTGAAGAAATAATAGTTGAAAACTTTCCTAACCTAAGGAAGGAAATAGACCTCCAGGTACAGGAAGAACAGAGAGCACCAAATAAGATGAACCCAAAGAGGCCCACACCAAGGCACATTATAATTAAAATGTCAAGAATTAAAGATAGGGAGAGAATCCTAAAAGCCACAAGAGAAAGGCAACAAGTGACATATAAAGGAAACCTCACAAGGCTATCAGCTGACTTCTCAGCCAAAACCTTGCAGGCTAGAAGGGAGTGGCACAATATATTTAAAGTGCTAAAAGGAAAAAACATACAGCCAAGAATACTCTACCCAGCAAGGTTAACATTCAGAATGGAAGGAGAGATAAAGAGTTTCCAAGACAAGCCAGAATTAAAGGAATTTATCATCAAGAAACCAGTCTTACAAGAAATGGTAAAGGGACTTACTTAATTGAGAGAGAAGACCACAAATAGGAATAAGAAAATTATCCAAAAAAAAGGCAATAAGATCACTAGTAAAGGCAAAAATACAGTAAAGGTAGCAGATCAACCACCTATGAAGATAACATGAAGGTCAAAAGACAAAAGTACTAAAATTATCTATTTCTATGATAAGAGGATCACAAATACACATACACAAAAAAGAGGTTACAATATGATATCAAAAGCAATAGAGCTTTTAGAAAGAAGTCAAACTAAAGAGACAATTAACTTAATATAAATTGCCATATATGAAGGTTATTACATATGAACCTTGTAGTAATGACAAACCAGGAACCTATAATAAATACACAAAAAAATAAGAGAAAGGAACCCAAAGGTAAGACTAAAGCAAGCCATCAAACCACAAGAGAAGAGAGCAAGAGATGAAGAAAGGAACAGAGAAGAACTACTACAACACCCAGAAAAAAAAGTAACAAAATGGCAAGAAGTATATACTTATCAATAGCTACTTTAAATGTCAATGCACTAAATGCTCCAATCAAAAGGCATAGGGTGGCCAACTGGATTTTAAAAAAAGACCCATATATATGCTGCATACAAGAGATACACTTCAGACCTAAAGACACTCACAAATTGAAAATGAAGGGATGGAAAAAGATACTCCATGCACATGGCAATGAAAAGAAAGCTGAGGTAGAAATACTTATATCAGACAAAGCAAACTGTAAAACAAAACCTGTAACAGGAGACAAAGAAGGGCACTACATAATGATAAATGAAACAATCCAACAAGAGGAAATAACGGTTGTAAATATCTATGCAATCAATATAGAAGCACAAAAATATATAAAGAAATTATTAACAGACTTAAAAGGAGAAATAGACAGTAGCACAATAATAGTAGGGGACTTTCACACTCCTCTTATACCAATGGATAGATCATCCAATGGAAGATCAATAAGAAAACATTGGCCTTTAATGACACATTAGACCAGATAGACTTAGTAGATATATACAGAATATTCTATCCAAAAACTGCAGAATATGCATTCTTTTCAAATGCACATGGAACATTCTCCAAGACTGATCACATATTAGGCCATGAAACAAGTCTCAATAAATTTAAGAAAACTGAAATAATACCAAGCATCTTTTCTCATCACAAAGGTATGAAACTAGAAATCAACTATGGGAAGAAAATCCAAAAAGCCACCAATATGTGGAGATTAAACAAAATGCTACTGAACAATGAGGGGGTCAGTGAGGAAATCAAAGGAGAAATCAAAAAATACCTAGAGACTAATTAAAATGAAAATACAACATGCCAAAATCTATGGGAAATGGCAAATGTGGTTCTAAGAGGGAAGTTTATAGCAATACAGGCCTACCTCCACAAACAAGAAAAATCTCGAGTAAGCAATCTAACAGTGCACCTAAAGGAAGTGGAAAAAGAACAAACAAAGCCCCATATTAGCAGAAGGAAGGAAATAACAAAAATCAGAGCAGAAATAAATGAAATAGAAACTTAAAAAAAAAGAAAAAGAAAAGAAAAATATCAGTGAAACCAAGAGCTGCTTCTTTGAAAAGATAAACAAAATTGACAAACCTTTACCTAGCCTCACCAAGAAAAAAAGAGAGAAGGTTCAAATAAATAAAATCAGAAATGAGAGAAGAGAAATTGCAATAGACATCTCAGAAATACAAAAAGTCATAAGAGAATACTATGAAAAGCTATATGCCAACAAATTGGATAACCTAGAAGAAATGGATAAATTCTTAAAATCATACAATCTTCCAAAACTGAATCAAGAAGAAATAGAGAATTTGAATAGACCCATCACCAGTAAGAAGATCAAAACAGTAATCAAAACCTCCCCCAAAATAAAAGTCCAGGACCAGACAGCCTCCCTGGTGAATTCTACCAAACATTCAAAGAAGACTTAACACCTATCCTTCTGAAACCCTTCCAATAAATCGACAAGGAGAGGAAGCTTCATAACTCATTCTACGAGGCCAACATTACCCTGATACAAAAACCAGACAAGGACAGCACAAAAAAAGAAAATTACAGGCCAATATCACTGATGAACATCGATGCAAAAATCCTCAACAAAATTCTAGCAAAATCAAATACAACAATACATTAAAAGATCATACATCATGATCAAGTGGGTTTCATTCCGGGGATGCAGGGATGGTTCAACATCCGCAAATCTATCAATGTGATATACCACATTAACAAAATGAAGAATAAAAATCACATCATCATCTCAATAGATGCAGAGAAAACATTTGACAAGATACAGCATCCATTTATGATAAAAACTCTGAATAAAATGGGTATAGAAGGAAAGTACCTCAACACGATAAAGGCTATATATGACAAAACCACAGCTAATATTATTCTCAATGGAGAAAAACTGAAAGCTATCCCCCAAAAACAGGAGCCAGACAAGGATGCCCACTTTCATCACTCTTATTTAACATAGCATTGGAAGTCCTAGCCAGAGTAATCAGGCAAGAAAAAGAAATAAAAGGGATCCGAATTGGAAAGGAAGAAGTGAAACTATCACTATTTGTAGATGACATGATTTTCTACATAGAAAACCCTAAAAATCTGCCAAAAAACTTTTAGAAATAATAAATGAATACAGTAAAGTTGCAGGATACAAAATCAACATACAAAAGCCGGTTGTGTTTCTATACACTAACAACGAAGTAGCAGAAAGAGAAATTAAGAATACAATCCCATGTACAATTGCAACAAAAAGAATGAAATACTGAAATACATAGGAATAAATTTAATCAAAGAGGTGAAAGATCTATACACTGAAAACTATAAAACTTCATTGAAAGAAATTGAAGAAGACACAAAGAAATGGAAAGATATTCTGTGCTCTTGGATTGGAAGACTTAAGATAGTTAAAATGCCCATACTTCCTAAAGCAGTCTACAGATTCAATGCAATCCCTATCAAACTTCCAACAACATTTTTCATGGAAATGGAACAAAGAATCATAAAACTTATATGGAACAACAAAAAACCCCCAATACCTAAAGGAATGCTGAGCAAAAAGAACAAAGCTGAAGGTATCATACTCCCTGATTGCAAGATAAACTACAAAGCCATAGTAACCAAAACAGCCTGGTACTGGTGCAAAAACAGACACACAGATCAATGCAACAGAATCAAGAGCCCAGAATTAAACCCAGACATCTGTGGACAGGTAATTTTCAACAAGGGAGCCAAGAATGTGCAATGGAGAAAGGAAAGTCTCTTCAATAAATGGTGTTGGGAAAACTGGACAGCCACACGCAAAAGAATGAAAGTAGAGCATCGTCTTACACCAGACACAAAAATTAACTTAAAATGGATTAAAGACTTGAATGTAAGACATGAAACCATGAAACTTCTAGAAGAAAACATACACATTATGCTCTTCGACATTGGTCTTAGGAGCATATTTTCAAGTACCATGTCTGACTGGGCAAGGGAAACAATAGAAAAAATAAACTACATCAAACTAAAAATCTTATGCATGGCAAAGAAAATCATCAACAAAACAAAATGATAACCTAACAACTGGGAGAAGATATTTGGAAACCATATATCTGATGAAGAGTTAATATCCAAAATATGTAAAGAACACATGCATCTGAACAGACATTTCTCCAGAGAAGATATACAGTTGGCCAACAAGCACATGAAAGAATGTTCAACATCACTAATTATCAAGAAAATGCAAATCAAAACTACAATGAGATATCACCTCACTCCTGTCAGAATGGCTATATTTAACAAGACAGGAAACAAGAAGTGTTGGAGAAGATGTGGAGAGAAGGGAACTTTCACACATTGCTAGTGGGAATGCAAACTGGTGCAGCCACTATGGAAAACAGCATGGAGATTCCTCAGAAAATTAAGAATAGAACTACCATACAATCCAGCTATTCCACTGCTGGGTATTTATCCAAAGAACATGAAAACATAAATGTGTAAAGATATATGCACCCTTATGATCATTGCAGCACTATTCACAATAGCCAAGACTTGGAAGCAACCCAGATGCCCATCAAGGGACAAATGGATAAAGAAGACGTGGTATATATATATACACACAGAATACTACTCAGCCCTAAGAAACAATGATATCCAGCCAATTGTGACAACATGCATGGACCTTGAGAGTATAATGCTAAGCGAAATAAGTCAGAGGGAGAAAGTCAAATACTGTATGTTCTCACTCAAAAGTAGAGGAAAAAACAACCACAAACAACACATAGAAAGAAGATTGGATTGGTGGTTACCAGAGGGAAAGGGGGCAGGGGGGAGGGGTGAAAGGGGTGATTAGGCACGTGTGTGTGGAGATGGATTGTAATTAGTCTTTGGGTGGTGAACATGAAGTACTCTACACAGGAATCAAAATATAATCATGTACACCTGAAATTTAAAATAAAAAATTAATAATGCTGCAGTAAAAAATAATAATGACACAAACTAATTTCTTTTCCAGTATTTTCTCTTCCTTAAGCTTCCAGAAGTAGTTGTCACTAACAAGAAGCAAAAGGAAAATATAGTCTCAGTGTATGCTTTTGGGATTTAGGTTTTTCCCTTAAGTTGTTTCATCATTAATGGTGGGTGTCTTGTAGAATGGGGAAAAAAATTCTGAAATTAGCCCTCTGAGAAGGTTAAAATCTATTAATTTGGTAAAAATTTATCAAACATTTATTGTGTGCATAGCACTGTAATAGGCACTATGGAGGAATATGAAAAAACATATACATGGCAGTGGCAGAGCCTTCTAGTTTTCCATTCAATACTCTTAATGACTTTTGTTGCACCTCAAACATTAGCACAACCGTCAGCAAATTATGTCTGCCTTATCTCCTCAAAATCTGATTCTTGAGCTATCATTGTCCTCTACCTAGATTATTGAAAACAGTTTTATAACTGGTCTCCTAACTTCTCCTGGGTCTTTCTACAGTCTATTCTCCAGGAAGAGCCAGAGTGATTCTTTTAAATCAAGCTCGCTCATGATACTACACTTCTCACATCTCACCAATGGCTTCCCACCCGCCTCAGTGGAAAAGGGGTTGTCCTAGTGTCCCTGTCACTTGCCCTCCCACTGCTACTCTGACTTCATCTCCTATTTCTCCTTTCTCCCTTCTCTGCTCCAACCACACAGGTCCTCTTGTTACTCCAACATGGCAAACACCCTCCTGCCTCAGGTTCTTTGCACTCCCTGTTCTCTTTGCCTAGGGTGCTCTTCCCTCAGATATCCGCACAGCTTGCTCAGACACTTCCTTCGGATCTATTGAAATACTACCTTATAAGAGAAGACTTTTGTGATTACCAGTTTCCTAGTTTATTTACCTATTTTCTCTCTTCATACACTATTAATGTGAGGTCCACGAGGGTATGCTTTGTCTATTTTGTTCATTGTCCTATTCCTAAGACCTGGAACAGTGCCTGGCACGCAGAATACACTCAATAAATATTTGGTGGAACGAATTTTCTCTTTCTTTCTCACTAACAGAACACCAAGTTTATTCAAAATGGTATGTACCTATTTAAACGATTGCATTTTCACAACCTGTTTTGTGTCTAGGAGTGGTCGATTAGATTTAAGCCTCAGTCATTGAGTGTGTAGGGGGCTTTTGGGAGAGTTTTATGGAAGGGAATGACTCATCTGGGAAACACATATTTTGTTCTTCCTTATTTCCTCTTCATTCCTGCCTAGAATGTGGACTTGATGGCTGAAACTCCAGCAGCCATATTATACCAATGAAGACTCTCCAATGATTATAGCCACCGGCTAAAGATGGTGAAGCAAAGTGATAGAGAGTCTGGGTCCCTCTTATGGATACCAGTTCTGGACTGCTTATCATACTATTTCTTTATACTAAGAAAAAATAAAATTCCACCTTGTTTAAGTCACTGTTATTTCAGGTCTCTGTTACTAGCAAACAAATAGAATTCTTAACTGATGCAATGGCCATTTTCCTTCAGAAGCTTATATCTATTTAAGAAAAGAATGTAAAAATACAAGAAAATGTAAATAGAAGATAACATTATAAGAAGTGGACGTCATAAATTGCCACAGGAATGATATGGCCTGCAATGTTATATGTTCAGAAAAGGCAAATGTCGAGAGACTTCACGGGAGTGGTAAGAAATTGGTTGAGGAGGAAACAGGCTGACCAAAGGTTTGGATGTCAAAGGTACTTGGTACGGTGCAGGGATAGCTTGTCTAGCTTGGCTGAACAGAACACTTACGTGTAGGAAATTGTTAGCAGATTATGATTTGAAAAGAATATTGGTATTGAGTTACAGAGGGCTAGATTAGTGAGAGTGAAAAAAGAAAGAATGGAAATGAGAAAAGCTACAAAGAATTTGGTCATGGAAAACAAAAGAGGGAGAGGGTCAGAGAAGAAGAGAGTGTCGAAAGGGGCCAGAGCCAATTACGAAAATAGGGAAGTCAGGATGATTTCTAAGGGAAGATGAGGGGCCTAGCATCAGAAGTATGAATTCAATATGTCACACTGACACCTAACTAGAGCTAGGTGCTAAACATCGAGATACAGAGGTCGGACTTTAAAAGGAAGTCAAGACTGGAGGTAAGGTGGAGGAGACATTCTCATAGAGGAGATGCAGGAAGCTTAGTTAACAATGGCTTAGGCAGCTGTAGACAGCTGTAATTGTAGTTGGAAGATGAGGATTTAGTATGTAATTGACAGGGGCCAAGGAGAGAGCTGGTAGAAACAGGAAGGGTAAGGGGGCCAACACAGGGTGGTTTCAAGCATTAAAGGGTGGACAATTACGTTCAAAACAAAACAAAACAACATTTAAAAAAACACCAAAGGCAAACGGGAACTTAAAAAAGAGCACTGGATTTGGCAATTCATGCACTAGGGAGCTTTGTGAGCGCAGCTTCAGTGGTGAGAAAAAAACCGCTAGGGGTGAAGAGCAATCGGCAGGCGGAAAGGGAGCCGCGGGGGTAAGACGACTCGAAAATCTTGACAACAAGGGAGACCATAGCTTGACAGGTCACGCAGAGTTTTATTTTATTTTGTGTCTTTAAAAGAGAAGAACTTGTTTATGTTTGAAGGTAAAGGCGAAGAAATCAGTACGGAAGAGACTGATGCTGTGGGAAAGGAAGGAGACGATTAATGCAGAAAGAGCTCACAAAGAAGACGACAGAGAATGTTAAGGGATCAGAAGCAGAGGTGTTTCCAAGGCAGAAGATGAGCGACCTCCTTTGGAAGGAGATTGATTGATCCATTAAATAAGAAGCAGGCATCTGCTGAGAACTGAGATAAAGAGAAATTGAATTGGATCAAGGAGAGTGGAGGGGCCGGCCCCGTGGTTAAGTTCATGCGTTCTGCTTCAGTGGCCCAGCGTTCCCAGTTCATATCCTGGGGCACGGACCTACACACCACTCATCAAGCCTCGCTGTGGCAGCATCCCACATAGAAGAACTAGAATGACCTACGACTTGGATATACAACTATGTGCTGGGGCTTTGGGGAGAAAAACAAAAGGAGATTGGCAACATATGTTAGCTCAGGGCTAATCTTCCTCAACAAAGAGTATACTTAAAAAAAAAAAAAGGAGTGGAGGTTTTCTTCTGCGGAGTGCATTTTGGCAAACATTTTAGTGTTGTAGTGACTAAGTAGTCTGTGGTGATGATGATGAGGTATGTAGATAAGTAAGAAAAGAACTTCAAGTCAGAACAGGAAATCCAGCTGATGCTCAAAGCCAGCATTAAAATTAATCTTAAACTCTCAGTTTCGTCAATTCAGAGTTATTTTTTAGGGTATCAGGAAAATGTGACCTCAGAACAAGAACTAGAACAATCCCATGCCCTGTTTATTTTCACTTCCCCAAAACATTTTTGGATGTGAAGCGTCTTCCAAATTCATAGATTCCTTAGTCACATGAGGCTGAAAATATCACAGACAGAAATGACAGTGAGCTCAGCTCAGGCAGTCTGCATAAAGCAGAGATTTAAGGATGTGAGATGTGACCTCTAGAGGACAGGCAATTCATGTCCAGCTGGCTTCTTTTTTTTTTGAGGAGGAGGAGGATTAGCCCTGAGCTAATAGCTGTTGCCAATCCTCCTCTTTTTGCTGAAGAAGATTGGCCCTGAGCTCACATCTGTGCCCATCTTCCTCTATTTTATATGTGGGACGCTTGCCACAGCATGGCTTAATAACCAGAGTGTAGGTCTGCACCTGGAATCTGAAGCTGCAAATCCCAGGCCACCGAAGCAAAGTGCGCCAACTTAACTGCTACATAACTGTGCTGGCCCCCCTGCTGGCTTCTTAGTAGTGATGAAAGTAAAATATAACCTCCATGGAAGTAGGCACTTTGCTTTACTGCTGTATTCCCAGCACTTTACAATAGTGCAAGTCACACAGTAAGCACTCACTGAGTATTTGTCAACTAAATGTTGAAGGAATACATGAGCAAGTGCTGTATCATGTATTTTCTATGTACCAGCAACCAGTTTTAGAATTACTATTCAACTTAAGAACATTTCTTTTTCTCTAATTGTAATATCAGTTAAACTACACACACACACACACACACACAATACTATTTTGTATATTTTATATATTTTCTTAAAGCTCTGGGTGCTCCCTTCTTGGAGTGAATATCCTAGGTATTCCTTGATGGTTCTAAGTCGTTCCAGGTAAGGGTGTTTCATGGGACTCCTGAATTTCAGCTTTCTCATGAGCACAAGAGCTTAAAGAAGAATTGAAGAAGAAGCTATAGAGTGGAGGAGAAGCTTGAGAAGCAGCTCAATGCCAAAATGAAGATTTAAAGATAACAAAATGAATGTGAAGATCATCACAACTCCATCCATTGTAACTTTTCCACAACAATGGAATCATAACAAAAATATTGTCCTACAACTTTTTTTGTTAACTTCATCACATCTTGGCCGTATTTCCAGGCATGTAAATATACATCTACCTCATTATTTTGTGTTGGTGTTGTTCCATCATAGGAGTGTACCATACTTTATTTGGACATTGTGTTATTGGTGAGCATTTTAACCGTTTCTGTTACAGCCTCTGCTTTAGCGAGCATGATTGTATACATATCTTTACGTACTTGTGACACTGTTACTTTAGAATGGATTCCTAAAGTTAGATTTATTTCTGCCAACTTTTTCTTCAAAACATCATACGTGTAAGTTCTTAGCAACCAGGAATGCTTCTTTTCCAGAACTTTGGCCAGCATTGGCTCTTAACAATCTTTTAAATTTTTGCCACTGCAAAGCAAAATGCCCTCTTATTGTTTTTAAATTTGCATTTTCTTAGTTGTTGTCAAGGTTTACCATCTTTTTCTATGTCTTTTGTGTTTATTTTTGTGTGAACTGCCTGCTGCATTGCTCAGTTTTCTACTGGATTGAAATTTTTTTTTAAAGATTTTATTTTTTTCCCCTTTTTCTACCCAAAGCCCCCCCAGTACATAGTTGTATATTCTTCATTGTGGGTCCTTCTAGTTGTGGCATGTGGGACGCTGCCTCAGTGTGGCTTGATGAGCAGTGCCATGTCCGCGCCCAGGATTCAAACCAACGAAACCCTGGGCTGCCTTCAGCGGAGCGCATGAACTTAACCACTTGGCCACGGGGCCAGCCCCCTGGATTGAATTTTTCGTATTAATTTATACAAACTCATTTTGTGTTTTAATTATTAACCCTTTATTTGTAATATACTGCAAACGTTTTCTCCTAATCTGCCACTTTTATTTTTGTGTATGTATGTTTTGATTTAAGAAAGTTTTTAGTACTTATATAGTTATATTTATTAAGTTTTTGCTTTGGAATTTTGGATTTTAAAGGTTTCTCAACCCCAAGCTTAGAGAAACATTGTCCATACATTTTCTTCTAGTAGTTTTATTATTTTGTTTTTATATTTAGATCTCTAATCCAGATGAAATTAATTTTTGTATATAATATAAGCTAGCATCTAACTATTTCCTTATATATCAGTACCCAATTGCTTTAACCCAATTTACCTCAATCTGCTTTTCCATGGGATTTAAAATACTTCATTTAGTACACATTAAATTTTCACTTCTTCTTGGGTTTATCTAGATTCTGCTCCTGTAATTGATTTATCTGCTAGTGCTAATCCCCTCGCTATAATTCATCTTCCAAACTATTTTGGCTATTCTCCCTCATTTATTCTCCAGTGGGGACTCTAGAATCTATTTGTCAAGTTAAAAATCAAACACACATGTGAAACGATTGGGGTTTATATTGAATCATCTCAAATTTATATATCTAGTATTTCCATTTGGGAATATGGCATCTCTCTCCATTTTTTCAGACATTATTTCATGTCTTTAAATACAATTTTAGAGTTTCTTAGGTATGTTAATTTTTTGTTGCCTTTTTTGGCATCACTTCATACAGTAACATTCTTTGATTTACTATACTAAGGAACTAAAAATATGTTAATAGATTTTTTAAATGTTGAATCATCCTTGAAAACAGTGTTATTCTTTTAATTTCTTCTGAATTTGATTTACTGGTGTTTTGTTTAAGAATTTTTGTATGTATATGAGTAAGTGACAACTTACTAGCATTTTTCTTTTGGTGCTATGGTTTTTAGCTTTGATGGAAGAATCGCGTTGGCCTTGTAGTCTGAATAACAGAAACTGTCTGTTTCTAGAGAGATAAATATACTCTGAGCCTGGCACCCTTTCAAATGGTAGATCTTTGACAAAGTTTTCAATTTCCTCTTTGGATTTTAATTTACTTGGCTTTTCTATCTTTTCTTGATCATTTTTTTTCCATTTTACTTTGACAATATATTATCCGTTTAATCTGGATTTTCAAAGTTTTGGCAAAAGGGACACAAAATAATTACTTAAAATTATTGGAATCTATTCTGTAACTGTGTAATTCTTCCCTATTTCATTCCTGATGTAGTATTTTGTTTGTTTATTTTTCTATGCTGTGGTCTTACTTAGTATATCAGGTATTTATCCATTATATTCAGGTATTTGAAGAAATTTATTTTAGTTTCATTTATCAATTTTACTTAGTTTTTTAATTAATTTTAGCTTTTAAATTAATTATTGTCTTCTAATTTCTTTTGGTTTATTTTGTATTCTCTTCCATCTAGTCCTAGTTTGCTGAGTTTTTACTATGAATATAGGTTTAATTTCATTAAAAGCTTTTTTCTGCGCCTATTGAGATAATCATACGATTTCTATTTTTTTATCTGTTAATATAGTGTTACTGATTTTTAGATGTTAAATGAACATAGCCCAGAAATGACTACGATATGGGTTATCCTTTTTATATATTGTTGAATTTAATTTGCTAATTTTCATTAAAGGAATTTTCCTTCTATGTTCATGTGGGGTATTGGTCAGAAATTTTCTTCTCCTCTCTTTGATTTGGTATCAAAGTAATGCTGGCTTCACAGAATGAATCGAGAAATGTTTTCTCCTCATAATTTCTGGAAGAATTTGTGTAGAATCAATGTTATTTCACCTTTAAATGTTAGAATTCACTAATTAAGTCATTTGGCCTGAGTTTTTTTTGTGTGTGAGAAGTTTAGCTACAAACTTAAATTGTTCTATCAATGATGGCAATGATGATAATAGCTAATCTATTTTATTGCTTTTTATGTGCCAGGCATTGTGAAATTTATATGAATATGTAAGTCAGTCCTTGCCACAGAATTATGAAATTTTTGCTCGTATTCTTCTCATTCTTAGGCAAAGTAACCTATTCTTAAGGAAGTTAAGTAACTTGCCCAAAACACACACCTACTAAATAATAAAGCATGGCTTCGAACTTATGTCTTTCCTATTCTGGAATCAGAATCCTTCAACCACATATTGACTGTAAGCTTTTCATTCTAATAATAAGGCTGGGAGTAGGAAGTATAGTCTCTAATTCGTTCATGTATTAATTCATCCACTCCTTTCTTGCTGTCAATCAACAAGCATGCTAAATGCTTACCAAGAGGCCTTACCATGTGTCAGGCTCTGTGTACTAGGCAAGCTAATTAGAGACCCAAGAAATGAGGCCGGGATAAAGGACAAGTTATTGAGGATGAGTGCAAATGTCTCTTGTATGGGTTCAGAGTGATTATCTGCATAGATCCTCAGAAAAGGTTACCTCTGCCAGTATTACAGTATCTAACTCTCCCCAGCCCTACCTTCTAACCCCAAATCACATGATTCAATACTCCCTTGTGCTTAAGAAACTTTTTACCTGGATGCCAGTTCCGATTAGTACCATGAATAAAATCATGCCATTCTCTGACAAGTAAACACCAAAGTAAACAACCTCAGACCCTGTATGCCAGCTGCCATGCTAGGCAAACCAAAATACCCTGATGTGGAATTTTCAAGAAGCAATTGAAACTAAGTCTACATAATTTCCTCAGCAATCAAAAAGACAAACCCCCCTCCCCCAACCTCACCCAATGCTTTTTGATTTCTCACCAACAGTCCTGAAGTACTATGGCTTTACAAATATCTCAGCATTTATTTTCTTGCTATGTAGGGTAGAGATATAAGAAAACCGTCTAGGGCCTACAAGGAGATTCTCAATTAGATTTTTTTCTTTTACTTGAAACCACGTTCTTTTTCTCTGAATATTTTTCGGTTGGGTTAAAGGAGGCTAGAGTTGAAAATGTTCTTACACTTAAAATATAGTTGTTGCTAGGAAAGTTTTTCCCAGTTTGACAAATAATGCAGTGTGCCTCCGAAGGAGCAAATGCGTCACAAGAACTGGAAGCCAAGAGGCTAAAAACAAAAAACAAAACAAAACAAAAAAACTCAACCTGAACATCTGCTTAGGTATATATCAATGCTTGGCAGAAAAATTAAGCCTACGTCTGCTATGGCTGCCTAGACCCACTCCGTGTGGCACATGCTTTAATAGGCCCAACTGGAAAGCAGGACCAGGAAGAGACAGCATTAAGCTTACACCCAATGATTCTCTGCATTGGCAGAAATTTGGCTTTAAGTTTCAAAATCTGCTCTCAAATCTCTTGATTAAGTTACTACAGACAATCAGATGGTGATGTACACAATTTTAAAATATATAGAGTCCTTAAAAAATCTCTAGTCCTTATCATGTTACAAATGAGGAAACTGAGGCACAAAAAGGCTAATTAATTCAGCAGATAGCCAACTTCTAGGTAGTGGTAGAACTCAGATTAGAACCTAGGTCCCATGACTGAGAAAATAGATTCTTTCCTCTATACCACACAGCTTTTATGCAGGTGAGAGAGTAAAGAAAGAAGTTTGAAAAACAAGCTGCGTCTCCCTTTAGTTCTGTATGTACTTGAAGACTCTTGAAACTGTCGTACTCCAATACACGTATGGAACTTACACCAAGTAGTGAAAACTGTGGTATGCAGCAAGCTTGAAAAGATGTGCAATATCAGGGCATGCGACTGAAAGTTTTGAGGATTCAATGAGATAATACATATAAAGCACTTAACATGGAGTTTAGCATTTCCATAGAGCTGAGTAAACACAAGCAGTACCTGGAACATATAGGCACACAATTAATATTTGTTGCCTCAATGACTACTCATCTCTTTTTTTATTAAAGGCTCCTTCTGGAATACCCTAGTTGTGCTGAAAATAAAGGAAGCTGTCTCCCAGGATGAGTTTAATTTTACAGGGAAGAATGTGTCCCCAGTGTAAACTTAACACTTTAGCTCACTGACCTAGACTCTCAATCTTTAGCTATTCAAGGGTAGTAGACAGGGCTGGGCTCCTTCCACTGATGGAAAAGGCAACTAGACTCATTCGGTGTTGTGGTGGATACTGCCAGTGGCCTACTCTGTCAGTTAACTATTGCCCCATACTACAGCTTAACAATCACAAAGTTATTGTGAAAATAAATCACTGATAGAGTAGAGAAGAGAAAGATGAGACCCCATGGGGAAGGGGCAAAAAGTGAGGATGAGGTCTTTAAAGGACTATTTTCATGGAGGAATAATATAGGAGTGGAATTTTTCTCTCTCCTCCTTTAAGAACTAAAGGCACTGAATTGTATTAGATATAAGTATTACTGATCACGATCTCCATCCCTTCGTAAAACAGTGACTAAGAAGACTTCAGAGAGAAAACTCTAGTTCCTTTACAGTTCCCCTCATTGTAGCACATGGGGAAGTCACCAGAGGTTTCAGAATCATGCAGATATGAATCTGAATATGGGTTCCTGACGACTAGACTTTACACCACATATCGACAATAAGCCTCGATTTCCCTAGCTGTAAAATGGGGATAATATTAGGACCTACCCAGAGAGTCTGTGAGCATATGTATATGAAACACTTTGCTCAGGGCCTACCTTGTAATAATTGGTTTAGTCCAGTTGCTCCAGCAACAAATTACACCAGGTCCTTTCCCCTAAAAAGTCCTACCACAAACTCAAGTTTCATGGGTGGAGATGGTATCTCATCAGGACAACCCTACTCAATTCTTTCCCTTTTCTTTCTGTTCTCTTGCCCACCAATTTGACTGCTACCATTGCCTTGAGGGCAGGACCCAGATACATAGTAGGAATTCAGTAAACTCTAGTTACCCCTCAGCAAATTGCACTGCAAAAAAATACTTAGAATTAAAAAGCAAAGAAGATCACTAATGAAAAGAAAGGGGAGAATTGGCAGGTTGGTAGATAGCTAGCTATGGTGTGTTGTTTACTTGAGTAAAACAATAGTGGAGAATGTTTGCTAGTGAGAAATGGCAAGACAATGTCCATGGTTGTTCTTAAGTCTACTATGGTATTTATAGCAAACAGTGCTATGAAGCAAGAAATCAGTGAGTGTTTGCTGATGATATCAGATAACTAAAAACCAGCAATAATCAAGGATTATCTTCACTCTACAAACACTGATTCTGAGATTTTACCTAACTTGATCAAAATGTCGTCAAGTAGAAAGTATTATGGAGCCTATAATAATAAATGAGTTAGGAGAAATTATTTTACCTTAAAGAAATTTGACATAATTGTAGATTCATATGCAGTTGTAAGAATTGTAGACTCGTATGCAGTTTAAGAAATAGTACAGAGGGATCCCAGATAGCCTTTAACCGGTTTCCCCCAATGGTAACAACTTGCAAAGCTGTGGTATGATATCACAGCCAGGATATGGACACTGATACAGTCAAGAAACAGAACAGTTCCATTACTAGAGGGATGCCTCATGTTATCCTTTTACAGTCACATCCACTTCCCTTCTGCCCCCATTCCATCCTTAACCCCTGGCAACTTCTAATCTGTCCTCCATTTCTATAATTATGTTATTTCAAAATGTTACACAAATGGAAACATACAGTATGTAACCTTTTGGGACTGGCTTTTTATTCACCCAATGTAGTTCTCTGGATTTTCATCCAGGTTGTTGGGGCAATTGATAGTTCATTCCTTTTTGCTGAGCAAGTATTCCATGGTATATGTGTATCACAGTTTGTTTAACCCTTCACCAGCTGAAGGACATCAGAATTGTTTCCAGTTTGGAGCTATTATGAATAAAGCTGAATAAATATTTTTGTACAGATTTTTTTTTTTTGAGGAAGACTAGCCCTGAGCTAACATTCGTGCCCATCTTCCTCAATCCTATATGTGGGATGCCTACTACAGCATGGCCTGCCATGCGGTGCCATGTCTGCACCCGGGATTCGAACCGGCGAATCCTGGGCCGCCAAAGCAGAATGTGCACACTTAACTGCTGCGTCAGCGGGCTGGCCCCTGTACAGATTTTTATGTGAACGCAAATCTTCATTTCTCTGGATAAATGTCCAAGTGTGCAATTGCTGGGTTGTGTGGTAGTTACATGTTTAATCTTTTTTTTAAATTTTCCGGAGTGGCTGAACCATTTTACATGCCCATCAGCAATGTATGAGTCATCCAGCTTCTCCACACCCTGCCAGCATTTGGCATCGTCACTATTTTTTATTCTAACCATTCTGATAGTTTATAGTGATATCTCATTGTGGTTTTAATTTGCATTTCCCTAATGGCTAATAATGTTGAGCATCTTTTCATGTGCTTATTTGCCATCTGTATATCTTTGATGAAATGTCTCTTCATGTCTTTTTCCCATGTTCTAATTGGATTGTTTGCTTTTTTACCATTGAGTTTTGAAAGTAAATTATACATTCAACATATTAGCCTTTGTCAGATATGCGGTTCGCAAATATAATCTCCCAAATTGTAGCTTGTCTTTTTGTTCTCTTAACAGGGTGTTCCTCTGAGCAAAACTTTTCTATTTTGGTGAGGCCAAATTTATAAATTTTTCCCTTTTTGGATCATCCTTTTGGTATCACATCAAAGAAGTCTGCCTGGTCCTAGATCCCAAAGATTTTATCTTATTCCTAAAAGTTTTATGGTTTTACTTTTAAGTCCATTATGAATTTTGAGATAATTTTTTTATAAGGTGCGGGGTTTAGGCAAAGGTTTCTTTTTTTCTTTTTTTTAACCTATGGATTAGGTTAAAAATTGCCCCAGCACCACTTTCCGAAAAGGCTAACCTTCCTCCACTAAATTGCTCTTGCACCTTTGAAAAAGCTCAGTTTGGTGTATTTTTGTGGATCTTTTTCTGTTTCTGGGTTCTCTATTCTGTTCTATTGATCTATGTGAATATCCTACTGCCAATATTACACAGTCTTCATTACTGTAGCTATATAACAAGACTCAATACTGAATAGATTGATTCCTCCCACTTTATTTCTCTGTCAAGATTTTTTAGCTATTATGTGCTATGCGCTTTCCCACATAAATTTTAGAATAAACTGTCTATCTACAAAAAAATCTTATTGGCATTTTAATAGGAATTATGTTAAATCTGTATATCAGTTTGGGGAGAATTGACATCTTTAGTATGCTGAGTCTTCCAATCCATGAACAGGGTATGCTCTGCATTTATTTAGGTTGTTTTAAATTTTCTTTCATGAGAATTTTGTAATTTTTGGCATGTTTTGTTATGTTTATATCTAAGTATTTCATTTCCTTGGAAGTGGTTCCAAATGGTATTGTGTTTGAATTTTGCTTTCCACATGTTTGTTGTTGGTTATATAAAAATGCAGTTGATTTTTGTGTGTTGATTTTGTAAACTGATCTTTTAAGAAGCAATGTTGTTTAACAAATATTTATTAGTATTCTACTCCATGTAAATCACATCATATCATGGGGAATATTAAATGTAGTTAATCACTACCTATATTTTAATTGTGTTTATACATTCAATTTACCTCTAGCAGAGGTTTAAGAAATGAAAAATATGAGAAGATATAACTTGAGTCCATAGCTTATACAGCATATATGAAGCATTGATGAGAAGTTTTGCAAGGGACAGGAAGAAAGTATTGGGTAAAATGAGTCTGAAGAATGCATCAGGGTGGAAAGTTCCCAGGCCTAGGACTCAGGATACCTGGATTCTAATTGCCCTCCAGATTTTTTTCGGTGGCTCAGGCAAGCCTCCGAATGACTTCTTCATCCATAAACGGTTCATATCACATAAGTCCTTTTTTCCCTGAGCAACATATTTTAGAATCCAATGAGATCATACTGTGGACATGCTTTTGAAGCATAGAAATACGACAGCAACATAAGGTTAGAAAATGTTCTCTCCTCCAATGATTTAAATAATTAAGAGCCATTTTCCACTTCGAAAATGCTTTTAAGCTTTAGCATAAAGGTGAGATGAGTCTGATCAAGGTAGTCTGTCTACAAACAGCCATGTTTCTGGGGAACAGGAGTTAATTACATCACACCATGTATGAGTGAGTGCCCCTTCCATCCAGGCCAACTGGGCATTATTACAAGTGAGTAATTGCACTGCCTTTCATCACTCGCCTAAATCATTAGAACACAAGATTATTAAACCAAGACCCTACCAATTTAGCTGCTCGAGGATGGAGTCTATTAGGCCATCTGCTACTTATCAGCACCAGACACGGCAAGTCCAGGCAACTTTATACCCAACATGTAGCATCTTACTGCTTCCAACTGATCCATATACTATTTTTAAAGTGATGGGTATTTAATTGCTGGAGCTAACAAGCTATCCAACAACTGATTCTCAGTTATTAGTAAGATCTGCCAAAACTAGGCTGTTAGATTCAGAAAGAGCCATTGCCCAAGCTAAGTTTGTTTCAAATCGTGTTGTTCAGGCTAGAGTCTGGAAAGACTATTTCAGGAAGGCACAAATGTTAAAGACACAGATTTGTGACCTCATCCTCCCCTCTGCTAAAGTTCTCTCACTATATGGAGGCTCAGTTATTTTAAAAATGTGAATAGCAAAAGAGAAATGTGGAATATAGAAAATATGTGCATTTATTTTTGCCTTTTCTCACTGAGTCCTTTCTCTCTGCCTTACATCTTATCTCTCTGTGAAGCAGGAGTCATTTCTATATTGTTCACTATCATATCCAACATCTGCTAGGTGCTTAACAAGTATTCCATAAATAAATGAATATATAGATACATACACACATACAGAGGGCACACGGTAAGGGAGGATGAACATACCACGTTTGATGGGAGGAGGAAGAAAGCTTTGCAGGAAGCAAACCAGCCAGCTTAGTCACTTTATCTCCTTCAAGACCTTCTGAGAACCAGAAGGTCTGGAAGAAATGATCTGTATGTGTTGGAGAACTGACTCACTGGCAGAGCATTGTAGAAGAAAAACAACCATGCTTTGGGTGAGAATGGAAGGGAAGGCTTGCCATCATCTCCCAAATAAATCCTACTCCATCATTCTTCAGTGATGTAGCTCCTTCACAAACTCCAGCCTCTGGAGTAGTGAGATCTACCCCACTTACCAGCACTTAACCACTCATTGCTCGATAGTAATATTTCACTTTTCACATGTGTGTGTGACAGTAGTATAAATCCTTCAAAAGCAAGGCCGTGGTTGCATTTGTATTTCTCAGATGCACCTAGCTAAGCATGTAGCACATATTGACCACTGCAGACTGAGTGATGGAAGAACCCTTGTTTTGTCATCTCATCAGTTGAAGAGGAAGGAACCCATCTCTCTATATCACTTTCCGCTAGGTTCTTCAAAATTCAAGGAGGTAAATCACTCAACTTTTCAAAGATTCCCTTCCAATCCCCTTCAAAGAATTATGGATAACAAGGCCTCCTTCTTAAAAGGTCCCCCCCACCAACATTACTTTAGTCAGATTGCAAAATTTATTTGAAACATTTGGAAAGAGTGATGGCATAACAGAAATCGGCTTCTTCGGAGTCAGACAAACTGGGTTCAAATCCAGGCTCATTCTTCATAACACTGTGACCAGAGGCAAATTATTTAACCTTTATAATTCTTGGTTTCATTTTCTAGAAAATTGTGGTGATAAGGTGGCTATGATAATTAAATGTGCATGGGATTATTTACTACAATATCTGGCACTTTGGTGAGTATGTGCTGATAAATGGAGGTAATTATCAGCTTTGATTAACCTCTCTGATCCTTGATTTACTCCTCTGAAAAGGAGGATAACATACTAATATTCATCTCCACAGGGATATTGTAGAGATTAAATGTATGTGTGCACCCAAGAGGGGAGAGTGGAGGGGGTGATGGTGTGCAGAGATTATTGCCGTGAGGATAAATTTTACTCCATGATAATGAATTTAAAATATTGTTTTCCACATTAAAGCAAACATAGAGCTATATTAGAATAGAAAGTAAAATATGTGTGAGTTCCTATCAAAAATTAGGAGACTTCAGGGGCCGGCCCAGTAGCATAGTGGTTAAGTTTACGTGCTCCATTTAGGCAGCCTGGGGTTCACAGGTTTGGAGCCTGGGTGTGGACCTATACCACTCGTCAGCCATGCTGTGGTGGCATCTCACATAAAGCAGTGGACGACTGGCACAGATGGTAGTTCAGTGACAATCATCCTCAAGCAAAAAGAGGAAGATTGGCAACAGATGTTAGCTCAGGGTCAATCTTCTTCACAAAAAAAAAAATTAGGAGACTTCAAAACAAACATTTTGTGTGCTTCATAATGCTTAGTGCTACTCCTTAGACCCTAGGGAATTACATTCACTTCACTCTGCGTTAGGGATAGTTAGGAGGAACAGTTTGAAAAGCATTGTGAGAAAATGACTGGTAAACCATAAAACACCAAAAACTATTAGTTGAAATGATGCATCTGCTGTCTGCTAAGCTTCCTCAGCGTGACCAAGAGTCAGACATCAAACACACATAGACTACAACAAGTATAAATTTATTCTGCTGCATTCTTAGCATAAGTCTGTCTCCACCATTGCTAGTCTCCCTCCTTCCAACCTCTCTTTCAAATAAAGCTGTTCTTCCCTTGGAGGACTGAGAAATTCTTTGAGGGCTGGTTGCTGTTGTGGATTTAATTCCCCTAAAGGGACATTAAGGAGAATTTCAGCAAATCCCTGGGGGTTTTCAAGGGAATCTCAATCTCTGTGTTCTCCTCTTAGAGAAAGTGGCAACTCTCAGCAAAAACACCAAGCTGCCACATTCTTAGAACTCACAGGTGTACCAGAGTTCATATTGCTGTAAGCCTTTCCCAACAGTTAACCCGATGCTTAACTTTCTTAACAACTCTCCCTGTCTATATCTAAAAGGTCCACATTATTGGAAAATTTTTGCATCATGAAAGCTATTTCTTACAAAAAGTGTACTCATATCTCCCTTCTCACTAATATAATACTCAATACAATATAATACACAATACAATATACAATACAATACAATTATATCAATAATTGTAATTGTATCAATACAATATAATAATCAATACAATAATCAATCAATAATCAATACAATCTATATTTTGTACAGAGTGAACCTGGACAAAGCCAATGGCTCCAAATGGTCTCCAGGTATAACTGAGCTACTGGGTTTATAGATTATAAATGACACATAGTAGACAATCTAGGTTTAGTGGATTTATTTATTCATCCAACAAATATTTTCTGAGGGTCTGTGATAGGCCAGGCACTGGGCAAGACATTGGATGGATAGATGGATAGCTGGATGGATGAATGGAAGATGGCTAGATGGATGGATGAATAAGTGGATGGATTTATGATGGTTATATCAATGAATGAATGACTCTCCAAAATGTAAGACAGTTAACACCTGATTTAAACCAAACCCAGTACTACCCTAGAAAAGATCAAAAGTAGAAAGCATATTATTATTTATTTTTTTTTTTTAAGATTTTATTTTTTCCTTTTTCTCCCCAAAGCCTCCCGGTACATAGTTGTGTATTCTTCGTTGTGGGTTCTTCTAGTTGTGGCATGTGGGACGCTGCCTCAGCGTGGTCTGATGAGCAGTGCCATGTCCGCGCCCAGGATTCGAACCGACGAAACACTGGGCCGCCTGCAGCAGAGCGCGCGAACTTAACCGCTCGGCCACGGGGCCAGCCCCAAGAGCATATTATTTTTTAAGGAACAAGGTCAGGTCTGTAACCATTGGGACATACACTATTTCAGATGTAATTGGGCTCAGAGTGAAGTTTCTTGGGTGTGTGTGACAGTTAATCATAGGAAGAGTTATGAGTAATTTCAAATGTACTAGGTGAAAGCTTTTCTTTGATTTGACCCCCAATGGACAAATTCCTTTAATCCTATTGTGGGGTAAATGCTTTCATCTTCCCCTGTTAGACTCTCCCAGGTCTAGTATGTTGGAACAGAACCCGCCTTCAAAGCCTAAGGACAAACTGAAAGTCTCTGTTATCTTTTAATTCATATTTTCAGTTTTTATAAGCTGTACCTAGACTTTGCTTTTGGAAAAATCAGTATTTATCTTAGTGATTTGCCTGTTCATGGTTGTTCAGTGTCAGTAAGAATGTCAGCTTCCTGAAGACAAGGACTTTCTGGCTGTTCATAGTAGTGTTCTCACAACACAACACAGTACCTAGAACTTTCATTGACTGAATGAATTTATTAATAAATTCAAGGCCAGATTAAGTTTTATCTCTGCTGTCGTAACATTTCATTTTGCTACATGTTGGACCATACCTCTCTGATGCACTGTAACTCTTTTCATCTTTGCAGCTCCACTTTAGCCTTGATAACCATGCATATTCAAAGAAAAAAGTAAAAGCAGTTGGAACAGAGAAAAATAGATTAAAGTCAACTGTATTTGAATAAAGTTGGAAAATACCATCTGTGTCACACTAGTCATTGCTTTGTTCTGACCTCACAATAACAGTGGCTCTAATATGTTTTAAAGTCAAGTTATTCCTTTCTAGTTTCTCAGATTAGATTAGATTACTTCTCTTCAAGAAGTGTAGACTTTCTTTCCCTAATCTAGGAAGTTCCGGGCGGAAATATCTGTCTTTTAGTACAAGTTCAAGTGCTAGGTGATATTCTATCCTAGCAATACCCAAGCCTTATAATGGACCAAATTCCCCATTTTCTTGATTATAAGCAGAACATTGTGGAATCATAAAGAAATCGTCCTAGTGGATTCCTCCATACCAAGTCTTATGAGTGTCTGGCCTTGGGACTATATAATCTTCATCCATCAAGAAAGACAATGCCTAAAATAATATGTCTGGATCCATTTCTACAGAAAATATCAGCCAAATCCTATCTTAGAATTCTTGACCAGCTTGCTAGATGCTTACCACGCTTTACTCATTTACTTCATTAAGAGAACTCAGACACTATTTTCAAATAATAATCATAATCTTAATAATACCTCCCCCATCCTCTCCCCAGCATATTAGGCTTCCCAAATGTTTGATTCCTTTTAATGTAGTCAAGAATGTTTCAAAGCCTGTCTTGGAGGACTCACACTCAATACAAAACCAGGAGAAAATACCCGTCTCTACCGTTGAAAGCTGACTTGCCAGGACATGTGTAGGTCTAGCCTGTCTTGAGGCAACACTTTATTTTGATCCAGAATCTTTTCCACGGCAAAGAAAAAGATGGCTAATCCCTCATTAAGAACCAGAAACGTCATCTCAGGTTCAAATAGCACTTGGAAGATTCTGTCTTTTGTCCTGGCTCCCCCACCAAAAATGGTGTCCCTCCCAAAATTCGTTTGTTGAAGTCCTAAACTCCCGTCCCTCGGAATGTGACTATATTTGGAGATGGGGTCTTAAGAGGTAAGTAAGGTCAAATGAGATCATATGGGTGGGCCCTAATCCAATATGGCTGGTGTCTTTACAAGAACAGGAGATTAGGACACAGACACACCGAGAAGAAGACCACATGAAGACAGAGAAGATGGCCATCTTCAAGTCAAGGAAAGAGGCCCTTAGAAGAAACCAACCCTACTGACACTTTGATCTTGGACTCCTAGCCTCCAGAATTGTGAGAAAATAAATTTTTGTTCTTTAA
This sequence comes from Equus przewalskii, assembly GCF_037783145.1. Lineage (NCBI taxonomy): Eukaryota > Metazoa > Chordata > Mammalia > Perissodactyla > Equidae > Equus > Equus przewalskii. The sequence goes on along the minus strand of NC_091845.1, from coordinate 57,227,730 downwards.
GTTACCCAATCTGTGGTATTTTGTTATAGCAACCCTAGCAAACTAATACACTATCTTAGAAAATCTGGAAAAGAGATGCCTGATTAGGGCACAGGGGGAGATAAAGAAAAACTGAGGATCTTTTGGCCAGGAGGTCATAGAAGTCTGTGAAATGTGACTAGAGATAGTTGCCTGCTTAAAAAAAACAAAGAGTAGACCTTAACAAGGGTGAGGGACCTTTCCTTTTGGCCCTTCTTGCATTCAGGTGAAAGCTAGATTGATTTCTGCTTTGTTCCCCAAACAGCTTGCATTAGCAACTGGCCACTGCCAAGCTTAGGCTGGGAGGGAAGAAGGCTTTATCAGTATGCAGATGAGGCACTTGGGGCAGGCTGCTAAACCAAACACCCGGGTGCCTTTAACCTGATGTAGGAATTCAGCCTCATTTCTGGCCAGCAAATCAATTCAACCCAGAGAGAAACCTTGGGGATAAAAATTCACACACCATCAGGAATTCAAAAACTTACCTCCTGCAAGACTGGCTTCCAACAATTTGGAATAATAATACACCCCAACACAAAGACCCAAAGCAACAAAGCCCATCTCAGACTACTTAAACACATTTAAAAAGCTCTAAGCAGATGGTCAGCTCCGTCCCAAACTGAACAGGCTGCACTGAACCTATCAAAATGCCATGTTAGCACCATGCTTTCAGCCTGGTTCCAAAATCTAATGCTCACTAAGCACTTCCAGTTGCAGGCAAGCCCCATTTTCACTTGCATTTTGAGAAAGATGGGAACCAGTCCTCCCCAAAATTTAGGTAAATAACTCTTTTAAAGTCCAGTAGCAATAGCACCTTGCATACCTGAAATACCTTGTGCCTTTCTTCTCTCAGTGATGTACTTGGTTTCTCTAATGCCCTGAGTGGATCATTTCTAACACATCCTCTTCTATACCACAAAATTATTTTTAGCAACAATCATGAAATTAAAAGGCCAGACAATAAATGCAAACAATGAAAACTTTTCTTTTATTGAACTCTGTATATATAATCATGTTAGTGAAAAATACTAATAAAATAAAAGGTCAAAGTTAAAAAAAAGAGACAGGAATGGATTAATACTTTCCAATTAAATGCAAAAAGTCCAATTTAAGTAACTATGCAGTTATATCACAAATGTAACATTTTTTTCCTTGATCATTCACTTCTTAGTTAAATAACAAACATAAAGGAAGAAATATCAATTTTAAAGTATTCAAATTATTTAAAATATTTCACATATGATCTAAAACTTGCACTTACCAAACAAAATCGAGCATCTTGTGGTCCACATCCTGGTTCACTGTTTTAAATTTTAAATACTCACACACAAAAACTCCAAATGATCACAAAGAAAGACAAAAATGAAATAACTCATGTTATTTCTTCATCTTGATTGTTGTTTGTCTCGGATCCACCACACGGGGTGAAGGCTCAAACTGTGCCTGAAGCGAACTTGAATGATTCAGCACTCTTGGGAACCTACTCTTGAAACAAACATGCATAGCTGAGTCCACAGGTGTCAGAGGTCACCCATAAAACTGGGCATTTTCTGGGACTGGCCCCGTGGCTGAGTGGTTAAGTTCGCGCGCTCTGCTGCAGGCGGCCCAGTGTTTCGTTGGTTCGAATCCTGGGCGCGGACATGGCATTGCTCATCAGACCACGCTGAGGCAGCGTCCCACATGCCACAACTAGAAGGATCCACAACGAAGAATATACAACTATGTACCGGGGGGCTTTGGGGAGAAAAAGGAAAAAAAATAAAATCTTTAAAAAAAAAAAAACTGGGCATTTTCTAAGCTAACTTCTATGTAGACTACCTTTTTAGTAAAGGGTAAGTAATAAAAATGTGCTAATTTGAAGATTACAAATATAGTAATTGTCTAGAACCTAGACTCATGAAAATTTTGTGGGGAGGGGAGATATTATATCACTGATAAGTTTAGAATTGTTGGTGTGTGGTGATAATAAAAAGCGTTTTCACTTATAACTTATGATTTTTAAATTCTCTACAATCAGTACAACCCTGTAACTCCTGTATCTGGGGGAGAGCCACGGCCAACGCCCCACCCTTGGTTCTCCACTGACCTCTCTCCCTGCCAAAGTTGGTAAAGGAGCTCCAGTTTTGTTCCCATACATTCCATCGTCTAGGGTTGTCCCTCCACCAAGCCATGGAATGCTTTGACTTTCACTAGAGATACGAAGATTTTGAGAGCGAGGACTATATCTTTTCTTTGCATTATGTATTAAAAAGTAAAGATATGTTTTGACCACATGTAGGAAATGACCAAAATCTTCCACAGAGTTGTATATATAGCTTTAATCTCTCTAACCTTCCGCAATTCCTAAAGCCACAGGAGTTTCTGAGTTTTTTTAAACATCTGCAGAACTAAAACTAGCTTTAAAAAGCTGCTCAATGATAGTTTGGGTTCCAAACTCATCTTTTATATCTACAAACTAGGCTGACCCTGGAATGGTCTCTGGTTGTCAGAGTGTTAATCATTCTTTTCTACTTGGTTCTTCGTTCTCCTCCTCTGATGGCTTCTCTCACCTCTCTCCACATACAAGGCTTTCTGCCTCCAGGATATTGATGTCAATATATTCTTTCAAGCATCCTGATGAGCACAGGACAATTTTCTCACCTTAGCATTTACCATAGTGTACTGAAATTGTTTGGGTACCTGTTGTCTATACCTTCAAACTTGTGTGACGTTGGCTATGAGATTTTATTCATCTTTGTATCACTGTGTCCACAAAACAACTCAGTTGATTCACCGTAAGTTTCTAGACTTCCCTGAAGTTTATCAGCAACATCCTCGAGTCTGAATCAACGGAAAGTCCTCATGAACTTCATTCTCATCTTTTTTCCCATGAAGACTCCCAAAGCTCTTGGCTTCCCATAAATCATAATCTTTTTCCAGAAAGGAGGGTGTTTTGTGAAGGAAGACCATCTGTGAGGGGAAATGCCCATGAGCCACGGGTGAAATGGAAAGGAACTTGGGCCATGAGTAAAGAAGAGGAAGAAAGGAATTAGCAAACAGCAAGTAGGTGAACCACAGTGAGTCACAAGTTCACCACAATCGAACACAATAGTAAAAGAAGCATATTATTTACTGGAGTTTCTCAGAATTTAATGACAACAACAATAACAAGAGTAGCATCAACAATAGTTGTTATTTATTGAGGGTTAGTGTATGCCAGGCGCTGGGCTAAGCACTCCACTTTAGTCTTGTTTGATCCTCACAATAAGCCAATGAGGTAGATATCTTTATCTCCATTTTGTAGATGAGATAACTGAGACTTGACCAAGTTAACAGAGGATCAAACCATCATTTGAATCTAGTTTTCCTCTGATGGTCCTTATCCACATAAGATGGCAAATATGATGCAGAAAATAAAGGACACAGAGTGAGCCCCAAATCCTAGAATCCATTAGAGAAACATTGTTAGTTTCAATCATGAGTGGTCCATGTTCACATAACAGACATGATAGCTGATCTTATTCCTGTATCTTAGCATTTACGATATTTTATTCAAATTGTTTGGGTACCTGTTGTCCACACCTTCAAACTTTTGTGATGTTAGCTATTGGATTTTATTCATCTTTGTATCTGCAGCATCTTGCATCGTGCCTGACACATCAGTAACAACTGGGCTATGACAAGGAATAATTCTCAAGAGTTTCAAATCTTGGCTTCACAAAATCTAATAGAGCACCCTTTCCCCATCCCAATCAACCCACATTAAGCAGCAAATCTCCACATTCTTATATTCCCCAATCAGGCTGAAAATAGCACTCACAAAACCAATAACCAAACCCAATAAAAATGATTTTTAAACCCTTTGCCAAAGACCTAGGTGGCTTTTTGTAGGGGATTCCTTTTTGTTTATGTGTTGTTTCTGGGGGACATGTTTAATTTATTCCCTCTGGCACCCTTTAGACCATCTAGACACCAAATTGCCTCATTTCTTTTTTGCAAGTACTTGTTCTACTGCCATGAAGTTTTAGAGCATCAGGCAAAGATAAAACAACTTGCAGTTTGGATAAGAGGGGAAAAAAAGCTAAGGATCGTTTGAGGATTTTTTGTTGTTGTTTCTTGTCTTTGTTGTTTAAATAAGAAAAGAGATGGGCAACTCTAAACAAGCATTTCTGTAAAATAAATTACTAAAAGTAAATTTATTTTATAACCTGGGAGGTTATGTTTAGACACAAAAAAACTTTTGCTGACAAAAAGTGGTGATTAGTACCTTAGACAGGATGCTGATAAAGGTTATCATGTCTCCTTGTTATTCAACTGGGGTTAGAAGGAGGCAGCAGCTTCAGATATCCTACAGAGATTTCATTCAAAAGTCAAATTGCACAAGAACTCATTACATAGCTGATTTAGTGGAAAAATAGTTAACTCAAGTTATCTTTTCAGTTACATCTTGCCACTAATTAGGGAAATCTTGGTTCTGGAAAGCGGTGCCTATAGAACATTTACTGGCTTGGTTTTAGGTCTCTTTTTTACAATCAAAATCATAAACACAAAATATCAAACAAGCTTCTCCATCAACAAAAGAGATACAGGGAAGCTCTCTGAGAATGGGGTGTTCACTCAAGTATCATAGTGTGCAGAAGTTTGGAGTAAAAATGGGGCACAATTAGTAAAATATTTTCATGATTCCTTCTGATCCTTCCTCACCAACTGGAGGAGGAATGAACTAGAACATAGTTAAGAACCCTGGGCACAAGTAACCTCATTGCCTGAAGATGTGCTCCTAGTCTAACAAGTGAGAAAATGCTGTCTCAGGATACATCCTTTTCCAAATCCATGCGACTCACTTGAGCACCCGTAACTTTGGGCTTTACAGTGAACAAGGTTCTCTTTTTCTTTTTTTTTTTCAGCAAACAGAAGATGGTTTTTGACTCTATAGGGCACAGCCACAAAAATGCTCTTACCCACCGTACATTAAGATGCCAAAAGTGGGGACCAGCCCGGTGGCATAGTGACTGGGTTCGCATGCTCTGCTTTTGTGGCCAAGGGTTTGCAGGTTCGGATCCTGGGTGCAGATCTACACCACTCATGAAGCCACACTCTGGTGGCAATCCATGTGCAAAATAGAGGAAGATTGGCACAGATGTTAGCTCAGGGTCAATCTTCCTCACGAAAAAAGAAGAAAAAAACGATGCCCAAAGTGTATGTAAGACTAAGAGTTAGATCTGACCCCAGCAATAGCCTTCCCAAGGAATATCCACAGGTATCAACCTGTTACAAAAAATATCTAAAGGGAAAAGACTTTTGGAATTTGTCCCAGCTCTGAGACTACTCAGACATACAAATGAAGGTTACGGCTGTCAGAACTATTAATACAAAGAGTTCAGGATCAAGAGTGCAAACACTCTCTAGTTTCATGGTAGCCTCAAGTCTGGAAACATAAGTGAATGAATTTACACAGTAAATGGCTTATTAGTATTACTTTACAATACATTTTATAATACATAGCATTATATGATACCTTCAATATGTGCTCCCTTTTTAGTAACCCATGGCTCAACGCTTGGTGCAAAGTTGCAATGGACATGGTGCATTAACCAAGCATCTCTATCAGTCCCTTGTGTGCAACTGGGACACAATGCCTTAGTAATTTGTGTCTCTAATTCTTCCTGATTAAACCTGTGCCTTTAGCATACCCCAGAATAAGAAATTAAAAGGATTCAGATCTAGTGAGCATGCAGTTCACTTCATATTGGACCATGTGGTCCAATCCAGTTTTGGAAATCATGTTCCACCCAGTCCCTCACCACTGCAGTATAAAGGGATGGTGCACCACCCTATTGGAACCACTCTGGTGACCTAGTGTGTCACCTAGCCTGTCGACCTAGAATGTCAAAATTTTTCTTTATTTTGTGAGGATGGAAGTGACTATTTTCTTATATAGGAATCCCGTCTAGTGAACCATTTGGTTATGGTTCCACAACCAGGATATAACCTGTGTTTCTTCTTTATACTCATTAATTCCACAAATATTTATTAAAAACTTACAATATGCTAGACATCATTCTAGCTATCTGAACTACATCTGTAAACAAAACAAAATTCTGGCCTTTGTTAAGCTTACATTCTGGGAAGGGGATAGAGAAAATAAACAAGGAACACAATAAATAAGTATATAATACAATATGTTAGAAGGTGACAACCAAGTTGGGGGAGTAAAGCAGGGTAAGAGGGGTTAATTAACATTTAGATATAGCACATATTTCACACTTTTATCCTTGGGAATGTCACGGGAGAAAAATCAAAGTGTATAGACAAAGTTCCATGGCCAATATATAATATTTGTGTATGGTTAAGTTTCAAGAGAAAATGTAGTTTAAAAAAGAAACCCCCATTCAAAAATTGGAGAGAAAACATCAACCAAAATATCTGTTTTCATTTTTTTTTCAACTCAGTCTCCAATTTTATCACATGGAACATTCACATGTGGGGAATTAAAGGCTACTCAGCTTTATCACTACAGTTGGATTCAGGTCATCCTGAGAAAACGAACAGCATTCTAGTTACTCAACTTTCATTTTTGACTTGAAATGTTGGAACAACCAAGACAGCTTGGATTTCCAGACAGAGTTGACTCCACACGCCACATAAGCCAAAAATTCTAACAAGATTCAAGTGAAGGTTTAGAAGAATCCAGCTCAGTGATTTGCTATTACCTGTCCTTTGAATCCCAGAAGGAAACGGCTGGCCCTTGGCTGGCTGTTTGGTGAAGCACGCTTATGATAGATGAGGCCGTAATTCTAGCTTCTCATTAAGTGAGGAAACGCTGTTTGAACATAATGTGTTTCCCGGGACATCTTTGTGTACACCATCATCCCTCCTCCCCAACCACAAACTGTCACACCCTGACACCTTCCATCCTCAAATCCATAATCCATGACTCCTACTGACCCAGGAACAATGCGGGTGCTCCCTTGGAAGAAGGCATGGGGGGTGGAGTGACCGTTGAGTATATTCTGATTTTTTAAAAAACTGTCATATGGCGAGATAGTAGTAGGTTTCAATGCTGTCACCTATTCAGTCAGTCCAGATGAACTAGAATCACCATTTCAGTTATATCATAGCTTGAGGCAAGAACATGTCACCCTCTTTATTTCCAGCTTCCAACAAGCTGCTTGGGCAGATGCTAAATGTGGTCCTCCCTGCCACGTTCAGTAGAGTGGCCTTTGTGTGGGTTAATTGAGCCCCCACTCCATTTAATAGGCTGTTGAAGTCTTATTGAAACAGAGCTAGTGCCGCAGGTTAAATACATTGCAGTGCTCTTGCTAATCCTCTCATTAACAGGCCTGGAAAGCTTGTTGGGAGCTGTGAGTTTGCATATATTAACAGGGAGCTCTTCACTCAAGTGCTATCAATAAAATGACAAAGCCAGTTTGCAAATAGTGAAATCAACAGTGACACAAAGCTATATACCTTTAAAAAAATAAACAGCTTAATAACTGATAAATCTTATATTCACACTTGAGAGAAGAAAAAGATAAGCTGGGAAGAGATGTCTTTTAGTGGGTCAGACTTAAGACAGAAATGAGACTGATGTCAAACCACTGCAGAGACTAGCGGATGAAGCTGAACTGAGAAATGATGCTAATGAGCCTTAGAGGCTAGGCCCACATTTAGAAGTACCCAAGATGGCACAGCATGTTGTTTTTTGTAAGAGGAGAAAAAAACAATAAAATCCTGGCAATGGCTGAAATATGTAAGATGGAAGAGTGTAGAGTTGCCAGCTCTCCTAAGAATATAGCACAGGCATAACCGTTTCAGAAAGCATGTGGCATCAGAAGGGGACTCCTGAAGCTGAGACTGCTGTGTGCCAGCAGGGGAAGTAGGGGCAAGGGGAATTGTGAGAAAGAGGGAGGGCCACAGCGTATTCAGCCAAAGACTGTTCATCATCGGTTTGCATGTCGTATGAGAAAATGGAAAGAGGATTTGGGAAGGAGGGTATCAATAGATGGAGATAGTGTCAAAAAAAGGCTGAAAAGTGTGCAAAAAGACAAAAATCCTTGTCAATGATCTGATCTGTCAGCCACCTTTGATGCTTGGTGAAGAGACAAAGCAGTGCTCCATGAAGGCAACAGCAAAATGGAGCTCTTTCTTAGAGCTGAATGGATTCTGAGTATGGTGGGTGGAATGGTATCTGTATTTTAGGAAAAAAAGACTTTCCCCATGCCAACTGGTCAAATGGCAAGAGTTTACATCCTCTACTGAAATAAAAAAAAATAGGAGCAGATGAGGGATAAGGGATTAGTGACCCTCTTCTTGGGACCTCTGTATAACATGGTTATTTTGCTGCCCCCACCCACTTGCTTTGTGTGTGCAGAAAGGAGAGGCAACCAGGTTTTAAAGTAAGTCAGGGCTGGCCACGGTGGCCTAGTGGTTAAGTTTGATGCACTCTGCTTCAGCGGCCTGGGTTTGGTTCCTGGGCATGGACCTATACCACTTGTCTGTAAGCAGCCATGCTATGGCTGTGGCTCAAATAAAAAGGAAAAAAGAGGAAGATGGGCATAGATGTTAGCTCAGGGTGAATCTTCCTCAGCAAAAAAGTTAATTAATTAAAAACTAAAGTAAATCAAGTGTCACCAATCTAAGAGTTCCTAATTTTTCAGAAGTGTGCAACTTAAGAGTTATTTTGTTTTAAGAAATGTGCTTTGGCCCAACTATCCAAAATATGCAAAATTCTGCTGTTAATGAGCTGTGTTTAAAGTGCTATGTTGGATAGCTCTCTCTCAAGCAGACCAGCATCATTCTATTGCTAACTAGCCATGTGACCACAGGAAAATCATTTACCCGGTCAGGACTTAAATGTCCATGTGTGTAACATATATGAGTCACACTGGAGGAAGTTCAAGATCCTTCATAGTTCCCAAATTCCATGATTAAAATAACAGAAGGGCAGCCATAAAGACGATCACTGGTAAATTTATTTTTCTAAAAAACAAATGGCCAATCTAACTGACCTATGTTAATGGAGAGAAAGTATTGTTTTTGGTAATTGACTCTTACTTGACCTATTCAATTATCCATCCCCAGAGAAGTAGGCTGGGGCTTATATGTCTCCAGAAACCCTTACATGGCCTCAGACAAATTGGAGTTTAAATGTTTATTTATTATTATTTCAGAGACTATTTCTAATGAACTTCCATCAACAGTGGGCACCAATATTTAAAATGGAAGTTTCTATCCTCTCCAATCTTCAGTGTATCAGGTTATTTGTGATTGGCTCCTCTCTATACAAAACGAGTAGCCAAGTCTTTTCAATCGACATCTAAAAGGAATCTCAAATCATTCCCTAATTTCTTTCCCTATTGCCACTGCCCTCCTTACTGTTTTCCCTACTAACCTTCCTCCCAATACATCTTCTACACAACAGCAAGGTAAATTTTCCTAATGCCCACATTCAAACATGTCATTTACCTACTTGCAACCTTTAATGAAACACCACTGTGTGGCAGATTAGTTACACAGCCTTCACTTGCCATTCAAAGCTTTTCACAATCTGACCCTTGCTTACCATTGTAGTCTTATTCTCTATTACTAAACTCTCAAACATGGCCTTATACTGGCCAAACAAGGGGAGTTGATGAACTTCCTTTTGCTATCCCATTCTGCACATCCTTCATCCCAAGTGCCTTTTTCACCTGGGTTCCTGTTGAAATCTTCTTTCTCCTTTTGGATCCATTTCAAACATCACCTTCTCTATGGAGTCTTGGATGCTTTTGCACCAAAATATGATCTCTGACCCAATTAACCACTATAACAATCTTATCCTTTTGTTGTATTTATCTTTCTCTACCTTTATTTACCAGGTCAGATCTGTGGGCGTTATAGCCAACAAATAACAGAAATGTAGTCATGGTCCCTGTCCCTATCGACCCTTCCTAAGCAGGTATGCAAGGAAGGACCCTCCTGGGGCTGTGTGTGGTGGTTAGCTGCCAGACCTCTGCTGAAGACGGCTTGTTTTCCTGTCTGTAATTGTTGACATGAGTAGGCAATGCTGTTTGAAAAACAAACTCATAAGCGTTCCCCAGGTTGGCCCTGAAGTTTCCAGCACAGCTCACACAGGCTTGTACCTCAAACTTCTCTTTAGTCAATGAACTGGCCAAAAAAAGAGAAGCTCCTCAGGTTTGCCATAGACACGCCACGAGACTGCTCCGTCTTCAAGGTAATTTTTCATCCTTACATGAGATCCTTCCTGAGATATTAGATAGTAAATTTTACTCAGTACTCCTACTAACCTCTCAGTTTGCTAACTTCACGAGAGTAGGAACAGTGTCATCACTATCTTTGTTTTGCCTGAGCCATCTTTCAAAAAGATGTCACCTAAAAGAGGATCAATAAAGATTTACCAAATTGAGTGGAATTATTTGCCAAAAATATCCCTTAAATGTCTCCTTGTGAGTTCTAAGCTATTTAAAGAAATCTTTAAAAAAAATTTCTTTTTGGTGAAGAAGATTAGCCCTAAGCCAGCACCTGTTGTCAATCTTCCTCTTTTTACCCAAGGAAGATTGTCCCTGAGCTAACATCTGTGCCAATCTTCTTCTATTTTGTACTTGGGTTGCCTCCACAGCATGGCTTGCTGAGTGGTGTGTATGTCCATGCCCAGGATCCAAATCCGTGAACCCTGGGCTGCCGCGGCAGAGCACGCGAACTTAACCACTATGCCACCGGACTGGCTCCATAAAGAAATCTTTTTAAAATGAGGATAGTTACCCATGATTCATCTTTTGATACCTTAGAATTCCCATATTAGATTTTTTTTGAGTGGGTCTATACATGTGGGTAGGCAAATAACATTACACTGGAAAAGAGGAAATCCAGGTTCTCAAGATGATTGGTAATACATCTAAGATCACAGAGCTCCTTACTGACAGACCTAGGACAAGAAGGGCTGGGTTATCCTGATCTGGTGAAAGTGTAGTTCATGGACCAGGATCACCTGGGACTTTACTAACAATGCAGTGTCTCAGGCCCCAACCCAGAGCTGTGGAGTCAGAATCTACATTTAACAAGCTCCCCAGGTAAATCGTGTGCCCATTAAAGCTCGAGAAGCTCTGCTCACAGACCATACCACAAAAAAAGAGATAATGCCTTCGAAGACTTCAGGGATCAAAATGTTTGTTTTAATCAAATCTTACAGATAAATATATTTTCATCAACCCACACCAGTCGTAGAGGTAGTCTAGGACAAAACAAACAAACAAAAATGAATGACACTGTTAGCACCCATTCTTATTTGTTCAGGACCTATAATTATTATTTGGGGTAAAAAAAAAAAAACACTCCTTCCACCAGCTCACATGACAAGGCATCAGCAACATGCTGATTCAGTTAAGTTAAATGAATGCATGCAGTTACCTTTTCTCCCTACTCTGTCTGAACACTTTTTATTTTAGTTTAGCACAGCAATTTCCAAGGCTTCACTAAAAAGCTTTGGGGCACTCTAGAATTTCCGTTACTAGAATCAAGTATCCCACATTTCAAAGCCAGTTCTCTATGAGGTATAAAGAATAGGAATTCTTTTTAAGAAAATAGGAGTTTCTTCTGGTCTACAGTCATATCGCCAGATACAAGACATTGTCTATACCAGTTGTTGTAAAAAAAGAAATACATGGGGAATCTCATAGCCAAACAACAAACATGACCGACTGAACGGAAGTGGAAGACTATGAATTTAAATTTGTACTCTCCTCTCTCTTCACTCCTCGTCTCTTTTCTGCTTTTCTTTAGAAAACAAGATTTGTCAGGGAGTTTCCTTGGAGAAGCACCTTGTCATTTCACCACTCTTTAAGACAACTGTGGAATCCAAGAGGGAAATTCTGCCCTTAAAAATTCCCCAGTATCATGTTGCCCCAAGTTGAAACTGATCACATTTATCAAACACTATAGAAGTGCTAATATTATGCACTGTTATCCACAGTTAATGCAATCAAGGGAACACCTTCAGTACTCTGGTGTGTATGTTTGTGGGGGTGTGTGTAAGAGCTGTTCTTTGGGCAAAGAGCAGGCGAGATTATAGCACAGGCCAGCATGAACTTTTCTCCTTTTAAAGAAAGACGTTAGAATTTCTGTGTCAATTTGGTGGGATGTTAACAGTTCCCTACGAATCCTCTCGATGTTCAATGAAAATACACATGAAAAACACAAGGAGAGAGAGAGACTAAAACAGTTCTTAAAGTGGAAAAAAGCCCAGACTATATGCTGCAGTGAGGGGAGAATTTCTGTTAATTATAACTTTGATGGGGTTGGTCAGAGAAACATAACTTTAAATTCCCACCTTTTACCTTCTGAAGCAAAAGCAAAATAGCAGGTATGGGCTAGAGCAGTAGAAACAAAAGGGAGGGGATGTGAAATAAGTCTACCTGCCCTTATTTAGCTCAAGGGCATAAATGCAGCACTGAACTGAACCTTAAGCACAGCCTTCTCTTCTTCACCAATCATATGGCAATTATTTTCTACCTTTATATTAAAAAAATTGGTCTTTAGAAAAGATTCTGGGCCCAGCTAGTTTTACAGGAAAACTTTTCCCTAAAGCTTAAAAAATGGAAAAGTTCTATTTGTAATAATCCCTGCCATGGCGTAGTTAAAAAAGAAGAAAATAAACCTCATTCCATTTTATCTTATAAAGATACAACTCTGGTATAAAACCGGATAAGAACCAACCCCCAACTCTTACCCCTGCCACGAATACTATAGCTAAATCTCTTGTATGAATAAGTAGGAAAAAAGTAGTAAATATAAAGTGTCAAATAAAATTGAAATTACTGAAATAATTGGAACAGTGTTAGTTTTTTATCTTACCAGCAAACAATTCCATCCCGAGTATTCTAGGTTGGGTTCCCTAGGAAGCAGACTCTGAAATACTGTGTTTTGCAGACAACATATTTGTTAAGGAGTGTCCTAGGGATCAACATCTCTGAAGGGAGTGAGAAAGAACAGGAGTAGGCAGATGGAGAAGTTGACTTGTGCTACAGGCCCCAGTACGTCCTCAGGAGGGTACACAGGGAGCTCTGAAGCTAGAAAAGCCCTAAGTTTGCACGAGATAGTCCATCCTTTTTACCTCCACATCAATCAGCCTTTGGATGTAGGCCACCCCTGGGAAGGGAAGTGACCTTGGATGAGGCATCTTTTATATCCAATGCTGAGAAAAAAGAGCCCCTTCTTTATTCTAGATTTGTTGGACTTGATCTACTGAGAGCCATCTTTCCTGGCACATGGAGAGGGCCTGTCCACCATAATACAAAGTGCAAGTGACACCCAGAGGGAGAGAGAGAGACTGAGAGAAAGCTCTGAGGTCAACAGGTTACTACTTGCAATCCCTGAGGCACAATTCATTCAGTTTTTCCTTCAATTCTCTGAGATATTTCAGTATCTTTTCCAGCTATATGAGTAAAGAAAATCTCCCTTTCACTTAAGCTACTGTAAGTTGAGTTTTTATTACCTGACTCATATACAATGTCAGGTTAACTCAGCTACCAAACCTAAGTAAAAAAGACAAAGCACACACATACACACAACTGTAGGCTAATATAAAGTATGAATATAGAACCAACCTACTAAAAAATGTCATGAAAAAAACATTAAAGCTGTATATAAATATAAAAAGACCAACCTACCATAACAAAATAGGGTCTACCCCAGGAATGCAAAGATGGTTTAATATTAGAAAAAATTGGTCAACAGAACTTACAGAATCACATTAGTGTTCAAATAAGAAAAAATATATGCTCATCTTAAAAGAAGGCTGTAGTAGGGTGAATAATGACCCCTCAAAACTGTCTGTGTCCTAATCCCTGAAATTATGAATATGTACTTTATATGGTAAAAGGGACTTTGCAGATGTGATTAAGTTAAGGGTCTCGAGACGAGGAGATTATCCTCAGTTATATCTTGTATAAGGCAGTAGAGTTAGAGAAGTTAGGGAAGGCCATGTGACAATGTAAGTAGTGATGTTCTCTGAAGAAGAAGAAGGGGCCACAAACTGAGGAATGCGGGTGACCTCTAAAACTTGGAACAAACAAGAAAATGGATTCTCCTCTCAGAGCGTCCAGAAGAAATCAGTCCTGCCAACTCCTTGCCTTTAGTCCAGTGAGACCGATTGTGAATTCTCACCTCCAGAGAGTTAGAAAACAAATTTTTATTGTCTTAAGAGGCCAAATTTGCGGTAATTTGTTACAACAGCAACCAGAAACTAACACAAAGGGGAAAAGACCACAAAATTTCATATTCAATGTTGATTCTTTAAAAGCTTAGTAAAGGACACTTTTTTAGCATGACAAAAGTCAACCGTCTACTTTAAGTTGCAGCACATAGTGTCATGATTATTTTTTAAATATTGTTTTGGAAGTTTTAGCAAATACAGTAAGAAATGAAACCAATGTAGGTATATCCATTAAAAAAAAAAAAGTGATTCTTTTCCTAGAAAATATAAGAGAATGAACTACGAAAACATTAGAACTAGTGGTCACCAACTCTTAGCTCTACTTCAGAAATCCAGAAAGCTCTTAAATCAGACTTCTCTGCATAAGTTTGATGCCCACACTCACTTGTCAGTAAAATCTGAGGTCAGTGGATGTCAGGCTCTTTGTAATCTTAATTTATCCTTTTAAACTATGACTATCCGTCTATAAGCACATTGATTATGGGCTGCTGCCCTATGCCCTACTGTGGATACTACATATACATGCTATAGGTACACTGTTACCTCTACAAAAATTTAAACTTTGGAATTTCAAAACACATCTGTCTCCCAGGTTTTGTTATGAATTGAGGGTCTATAATAAAGCAGTTTGGTAATGTGATGAGAAATAGGCAAATAAACGGATAAAATCATTAACATTAAAAAATTCAGATAGAGGGGCTGGCCCCGTGGCCGAGCGGTTAAGTTCGCGCGCTCCGCTGCAGGCGGCCCAGTGTTTCATTGGTTCGAATCCTGGGCGCGGACATGGCACTGCTCATCAAACCACACTGAGGCAGCGTCCCACATACCACAACTAGAAGAACCCACAACGAAGAATATACAACTATGTACCGGGGGCTTTGGGGAGAAAAAGGAAAAAATAAAATCTTTAAAAAAAAAAAAAATTCAGATAGACATGATATTAAAATTATTCCACTTATGGGGCCCAGCCCGGTGGTGCAGGAGTTAAGTGCACACATTCTGCTTCGGAGGCCCGGGGTTTGCTGGTTCGGATCCCAGATGTGGACAGGGAACCGTTTGGCAAGCCATGCTGTGGTAGGCGTCCCACGTATAAAGTAGAGGAAGATGGGCATGGATGTTAGCTCAGGGCCAGCCTTCCTCAGCAAAAAGAGGAGGATTAGCAGCAGTTAGCCAGGGCTAACCTTCCTCAAAAAAAAAAAAATCCCGCTTACATAAATTACAAAAAATCTAAACTAAGTGCCACCTCTCAGCAAGGAATATGTGGGGCTTCAATGAAAAAACTACAAGGTGACTGATTGAAATAAAAGAAGCCATACTGTGTTTCTATATAAGTAGGCTATATATTAGCCTAAAATCCACATTTTCCCTCAAAATAATATATAATTGTAATGTCAGCCTAAACAAAATCTCAATGGAATTTAATTTAGAACTTTATTTTTAAAAAATATCTGTATCCTCTCTTTCCTGCCTCCATATTGCTCATAGGCATTACACAAATCCTTCTGGAATGTCTTTCCTGACACAGGGTGATTCCTAATGGGGCACATTTTAATCTCTGCAAAGGGAGGAGGGTGTAGTTTGAGTTCTGATGTGCCCTATTCAGGGGACTGAAGTTCAACTGATATCATAAACGTGCAAATTCACTTTTCAAAAATCTTTGCAAACAACAATAAAGACTGCCATATTGTTTAAAAAACTCTATAAAATTACAACAGTCAATGTAGTACTAATTTTAAGATACATTGACCATAAAATAGAACAAGTTATTCAGAACCAAATCCTAGATTAAATGAAAGTATGATGTATAATAAAGTAGATATTGCAAATCAATAGGCAAGGAAAATATTATTCAACAATGATTCTGGGATATTATTCCAGAAGAAAAAGTCCTTGCTGAGACCTTTTGCTCACATCACACACATAAATGGAAGAACAAAAAGAAATAAACGAACATGTTTAAAATCTCTGGGTGGGGTGAATGTTTCTTAAATCTCTGGGTGAGGAAAAGTTTTCCAAGTGAAAAACAGCAGTAGATTAAACATTTTTGGGTCAAATGATTTAAAAAGTAAACAATAAGATCCAAGGGAAAAAAAAACTATATGTGACACAAGACCATTTTGTCATATATTTGAGTCCCTTGAGTTTAGGGAGTAAACTCTCAATTTTTCAATGAATAAAAGTCTAAGAAGGTAATAGGAAGAAAATAATTAAACAAGAACTTAAGTAGTATTTATGTGCAAAACATGTGCTAGGAATTTTGAAGAATACAAAAGATACAAAAGGTAAGCCATCAAATGAAATCTAACGATGAACATATAGGAAGCAAATGGCATTCACATTTTGTAAATATACGGTCACTTGGGCTGGGAGCTAGATGGTGAGACATCAATGGAACTAAGAGATAATCATTTTTCCCACAAAGTTTTCATCATCTTTCAAATAATGCCAAAAAAGAACTTAACAAACTCATAAAAATAGTCTTTATATTCTTTACTTTGGAGGTAATCTTACGAGGAGGAAAGCCTACCAATCACAGAACTGGGACTGAGTTATTTTTTTAAGACTAGTTAGCAGGGTGACAATGGATAAATCACTTAAAAACTCTAGATATCACTTGACCTTATCTGTTACTTAGTCATAATAATCCTTAGGAGGCCTTCAGCCTCAGCAGGCTTGATGTTGACGTACTTTCATGACCCCTTCCATTTCTAAAATCTATATATGACATGCTCTTAAAGGCGGTCTCATTCAGAAAAAGTGGAGGGGAGAAATGATGAAGAAAATTATGAAGAAGATCATTCAAAATAGTTTTCCAGAACCAGAATTCCTAAGAAAGGAACTCCTAGGAAGCTCCTTTCCTAGGGAGAAAGGAAAGGAGGAAATAAATCAGTTTCTAGACTGAAAGAGCCCATTAAGTGCCCAGCAGTAAAAAGGAAAATAGACCCACACCCAGGCATATCATCAAGGCATTTCACAATGCTAGGGATAAGATCCCACAGGAGATCCTACGGGCTTCCAGGATGAAAAAAAGATTAGTACATACCAAAATCAGAAGTCAGAGTGGGAGTGGAATATTTAAGAGTAACACTAGAAGCCAGAAGGCATTGGAGCAATGCCTTCAAAATTCTTAAGGAGAATTATTTCCAACCTAGAACTCAATATTTGGCCAAACTATCAACCAAATATGGAGTAAAATACAGACATTTTCAGACATGAGTTCTCAAAAACTTACCTCTTATTTATCTTTTCTTAGGATGTAACCGAAAAATATGCTCTGCCAAAATAGAGAGCAAACCAAGAAAGAGAAAGACATGGGATACAGGAAACTGAGGATTCAGCTCAGAAGAGAGATGAAGGGAGACCCCAAGCTGTTAGCCACGCAGGAGTGGAGGACAACAAGTCCACGCGGAATTAGGTCAGAAGTTCTTCTATTTCTGTATTTTTACAGGAATGAGAGATTGCTAAATACCTAATACATCTGAATACCCTGAGGAGATTTAGATGGTAAAGGAGTGAATGAAAATTTGATTAGTGTTTTTTGTTTTTTAATCAAACAACAACAATAACAAATAGCACTATTATTAACTAACAGAAAAATAAAAAGTTATATAGGGAAATAAAAGTTAGTATAGTATATCCCTTTGCTCAACTGTGAAAAGAATTTACAGTCATCTGAACACTGACTATGGTATAACCAAGAGTATAAAATGACAGTATAAGGAGATAAGATGAGTCCATGAGTGGGTAGGAGTGGAGGGAGATGAAAGAGAGCTAAATCTTTTTCTTCCATAATGAAGGTCAATAGAGAATGCCTAAAACTGAAACTCCAAATGAAGCAATATAAGCATATTTCTTAGAGATATGGAGTTAAAATGTCGAATAGAAACAAACTCAGCTCAGTCTAACTTCAAGCTCTGTGCTCTTTCCACTACCACACACATTGTCCCTAATTGCAGAGCATAGGGCCACTGTGCTCCTCTGAGTGATGGCAATAAGTAACACAACATTCAAATAGTTGGTTAGGGATGAGCCATTGAGAGATTGACCAGTGTAGTGGGGTGCATTGACTTAAGGAAGAAGGGAAAGATATGTACTGAGAGCTGGTGATATATTTGGCTTTCTCATTTAATCCTGTTAGTCTGAAAAAACAAAGACTTGTCTCTCTGAACACCTTAGCCTGAAGAGTAGAGTGGAAAGATATTAACCAATACCTGGTTTGTTTATTTCAACGTGATTTTGTTCAAGATGTCCACCACTGGAGATAGTGCATAAATGTTATGTTATAAATGTCTAAATGGTGTGTACAATTTTATTGGGACACTGTAAATTTCAGAAGTGTTAGATACTAGTGTTCACATTGGTTCTTTCTAAACATTATTTATAAAATAAATTTTTGATTTGTACATGCTCACTTTTAGTTTATTCCCATGGCTATTTTATAGGAGGAGCGTTAGTTAATCTGAAACATGGCTTAAGAAAAATATATAAATGCAGTGGTGTACAAGGCATAAAAGAAAGGGAACATTTGGTTACCTCAAAATATTTCAGCTTTTGGATCCTACGTAAGGATATAATCCATAGAGTTATAGGCTTAAAGGGAAATAGAATTCTTTATCATACTTTATCTATCCATCAACTATTAGCAATGTTTTTTGATCACTTGGTTTTACATGCCAGTCTACTTTTCATATTCTCTAAAGCAACACCTCTAAGCTGAGTTAATTGTAAGAAACAAAGAGCATCAGTCAAACTGAAAATCACGAAACACTTAAAGGGTGTGGATTTTCCCTAGGACTTTAATGGGGGCTGTTTAAAAATCTAGCTTCAATCATTTCACTGCATTTCAGTCTTGCTTTGAAGCCCACATTACTCCAACTAGTTCCTGTCACTATATGAGAATCATAAAATACAGATGGCAAAAATAACGAAGTTGGGGTTCCATCTTTTTGATATCCAGTGGCAGAAAATGAAACACACTTCAACAATACAAAGACTTGGACTGGTAGGTATATACACACTATCAACTTTTTCAAGACAAATTTCAAAATAAAAATAGAGAAAATTTAGCCATGCAGATGCTCTTTACTTAGGGCCTTTAAAAAGTATTGTTAATTGATGTTAGGCACACACATATCTAGAAAACTGAGTTTCATTATTTTTGAAAAATGAATTTTTTTAGTATAAAGACTTTAAAATCTTCATTAAACTCTTTAGTTTCAAGATGAGAAAATTAAGGCACAAGAAGGTTGAGCAACCTTCCAAAGGTCACCTACCGAAGAAACTGACTTTCACACCGACAATATGGAGTCTAGTATTATGTTGGTTTGCTTGTTCATTCATTGATTAAAAAATAATTTTGAGGGGGCAGCCCAGTGGCCTAGTGATTAAGTTCAGCATGCTCCACCTCAGTGGCCTGGGTTCAGTTCCTGGGCATGGACCTACACCACTGGGTGGCAGCCAGGCTGTGGCAGTGACCCACATACAAAATAGAGGAAGACTGACACAGATGTTAGCTCAGGGTGAATCTTCCTCAACCAAAAAGAGGAAGATTGGCAACAGATATTAGCTCAGGGTGAATCACCTTCAGCAAAAAAAAATAACAAAAAAATAATTTTGAACAACTCCCATAGGCCTGACACTGGAATATACCAATGAAAAAAAAATCTATGCATTCAAGAAGCTGATAGTCTGGTTTGGAAAATGGAAAAATCAACCAAAGACCATAAGATTTAGCCAGAGAAAAGAAAATGGAGGATAGGAAGCTAGAAATGAAGGTAGGTTTGGGGAACTGTGGTAGGAAATGAAGTTGGCAATGGAGCCAGGAGCCAGGTCATGTAAGACTTTGTAGACCATAGCAGGACTTTATGTTTTAAGTATAATGGGAAGCTTGGAGAGTGATTTAAGCATGACATGATCAATTCCATTATATTGTGTTGCTTCTCTCAAACAATGGTTTATTTATAGCACTGAATGTTTGGTTTACTTAATGCTATGGCTATATTTTCCTTTACTTTAATTTAAAAGCTTACATCTACCTTTTATGTTTAGACATGGCAAGCCATACAGAGACACCCCCAAGCTTCGATGAAGTCGATGCTTTGCAAGCAAACCAGGCAAATTTGCTGGAGTTGAGGGTCAGATCTATTTCTTTGTCTGCCGATCTGGGTTCCATCCTCAAGATTTCTCTCTCTCACTAGCCTGGTCCTGTTTCCTTTCACCCATCATTTCTAGTGATATCTAAACAGCAGTAGTGACTTTTCCCAGAACACTTAGAAATCTACTGTACTTTAAAGAGGCAATAAGAGCCATGCTATAGAAACAACACTTAAAAACAACAATAAAAACCATAGCTGATCTCTTTGTAGAGTGTATTTCCTAGACTTTGTGGGGTGATCCTGATTTCAGGTATATTGTCTTTATGTCCCAAAAAGATATTTATACTCATCGCCCCATTATTTCTAGTTCTGAATAGATGACAACTGTACTTATTTCACAAATGAACTGAGATTTGCTCCAAAGAATCTTCAGTGGATCTTGTACGACTACATAGCCACCTTGGAAACATGTATCAATATGCTTCCATCTTTTCACATCTTGCAGAAAAAGGAAATGTCACAGAAAATGTGATTATTGAGATATAGGCCAGGATCCTTTCTTTTTAAGTTTTCAGATTTTATCAACCTTGGAAATAGATACTCATCTTCAGTCTTTGGGAAATTAACAAGTTATTTTAGCTAAAGAGCATTTTTCATGAATATTACTGTATTCAAAATTTCCAAAGAGAAGAACAACTAACTGATGAGAGAGAGAGAGAGAGGAGAAAGGAAGGGAAGAAAACATTCTTCTTCCCAAACCTCCTAGAAAATATTTTAGATGTATTTTAAGGCTCATTACATCATAATTAACTTATTTCTGTTTGATAAGCACTCCAAACCTGTAACTTTATTCTACTTTTCATTTCAATCCACCTAGGACTCTTGTCTTTAAGCATATATAGAATGTTGGGATTTGCTCATCTTTTCACAGTTCCAACCTGTACTAATAAAGTTTGTGTGCTATGTTACATAGATATTTACTCAGCAGACTATGCAACAATTTAATGAAAATTTTTAGAAAAACACAACAAAAAAATATTTATTAAGAATAATCTTGACACAGGTAAAAGATGTCTGTTTAATTTAAATCCAGCTATAGTTTCAGCATCAACCACAATGGCAATAAAACCCTTGTCAAATGTTCTTTCTCACAAGGTAGACTCATTCACGTATAAATCTGTCTAGTGAACAGCAGAATCACAAAGGGACCAAGTGAGGGGAATTAGTCTTTATCAGACCTGTGAGCTTGAGTAAATTAATCTCCTGAAGCCTCTGTTCTCCATCTGTGAGAAGAAAGGAAATATCATACCTGAAGTGTTTAGCACAGTATCTGACTCTTGGTAAGCTCCCATCAATGTGGACTGTTATAGTTAAGTTGACCCCCAAGTCCTCCCCATAACCCTTACTACCCCAAGGCAGCTGTCCCAATTCACAAGGTGTGTGTCAACAGTCAGGAGACTACAGCAAGTGTCAGATGGAAAGTGCCTCTGAGGTCTTCAAGTTCAACCTCCCACATGTCGCAGATGAGGGGACTGAGATTCAGGTCAGACAAATATGACTCAGGGGCACAATGTTAGTTATTGACAGAGATTAGAGCGTGGGTTTCCTGACGGCCAGACCAATTATTATTTCCAGTAATTCAAGCTGAATCGAATCCTCTCTTATAAAGTGTAATATGCAGCAGAGTCATACTTCACACCATGTAGCTACTGGCATTCTGGGGAGTTGATTGGTCATAGGGCTGGGACTCTAACTGGCCCCAGAATAAGGGTCCCAGGGTGGGCTGCTGGTCTGAAGGCTGGAGTGCAGTGTGGGAGCTAGAGCCCAGAGATGCTCCTTGATGCTTGGAGAAGGCAGCTGGAACTATCCTTTTAAAGCACATATCAGATCTTGTCGCTCCACCAAAATTTTCCAGTAGCTTTCATCTTGCTCAAAATAAAGTTCCAAATCTTAACCATGACCTGTAAATCCCAGAATAAACTGGCCCCACCCAACTCTCTCATGTCCCCTTTTACTGTTCCCCCCTGCTCACTCTGCTTCAGGCCCCTCTGGCCTCCTTGCTGTCCTTGGAACATACCAGGTACATTTGAGCCACAGGCCTTGACTTAGCATCCTCTCCACCTGGATCGCCATCTCCCAGACATCCGCATGCCTCTGCCTTCACTTCATTCAAGTCTCAGCTCAAACGCCATGTCACTCTAGAGGCCTTCTGTGCCCACTATACAGAATGGCACCTCTGTCTCTGCTACTCTCCTTTCCTCTCAGCCTGTTGCATTGTTCTTTCTAGAATTAATCCTTAGCTGACATTTTGATGGCTGTTAATTTATTTGCTTGTTGTGGTTCCCCCCACTAGAATGCCCTGAGCTCTACAAGATCAGAGAGTTTGACGTGTTTGCCAGTGTATCTTAAGTGTCTAGAAGAGTGTGTGGCACAGAGTAGACTCACTAAGTCTCTATGAAATGGATGGCAGATGGGAGGCCAGCAGGGAGGGGAAGAGGAGGGATCTGTAAGTGTAGCAGACTCTGCTGAAGAATTCTGAGCTGAGACAGAAGCGTCAAGATAAACAACTTTAAAGGGAACAGCAGGCATCCTCTTTCTTTTTTTATTATTTTATTGAGATCACATTTGTTTATAACATTGTGTAAATTTCAGGTGTACTTCATTATATTTTGGCTTTTGTATAGACTGCAAGGCATCCTCTTCTTAATAAGTCCTTAGGCCACCCACTTGTTTAAATATACGTGCTTAGTTTGTCTGCCTCCTGTCACTCTTTTGCAAACGTCATGAAAGCAAGCACTTTGTTTGGTTCTCTGCTATGGGTCCAGCACTAGACCAGTGCCTTGTATGTGGTGGTGCTCAATAAATTGAATGAATCAATCAATAAATAAAGTTTTATAAAGAGGAAGGGAGAAGAAAAATAACACGGATATAAAGGGCCTAGCATAGACCTTGAATAAGAGCCCGATCCTTTAACAGGCACTTTACACACTTTGGATCTGGTAAAGCTCAAAAAATAACATTAATTTTCAAAAAATTGAATTTACATAATTTTTTCTTTTCTTTCTTTCCTTTATTTTTTGCTATCTATGTACCCTGTTGCTATCAATGGATCCTGTTTGGATAACAATTCTCTAACATTCTCTCATCTCTTCAACAAATATTGTTGGAAGATCAGCCATGTATTGAACACCGTATTAGATGCTACGAATATAATGGTGAGGACAAGGACGTGATCCCTTCTCTTATTGCGCTCACAATCTTGTAGAGGGACGAGATAGTAAACACACAAGTGACTTAATCTCATTGCTGACTGTGTAAATGTTCTAAGAAAAAAGAACAAGAGGTAACAAGGAAAAAGAGTAGATTTATGTCAAATACATCCTGGCAAATTTAATCCAGGACTGTCCCTCCCTCCACCTTGAAACCATAACCTGGTGTGTGTCCTGTGGGTCTGAGAAGTAGTTCTAGTACCACTCACCTGAATGGGGTTCTTTACTGGAACATTGGGCTCAAAAGAGTCACCATGGAGTTCTGTTAATATGATATGAGATATTTACCTGGAACTTTCAAGAGCTGTCTGAAACCTCTGATATTTCATGCACATAGCATTTACTTGCACTGTTGATATCAGCTAAAGCCCCTCAGCTTACAAAAACCACAACAATAATTATAGCAGACCCTTCTCTACCCCACATTCTGCACCTGGCAGTGTTCTCAGCTTTTTATATATATTAATTGATTTACAGTTATAAAGTAGCTAGTTTTATTATCCTCATTTCACAGGTGAAGGATCGGGCACCAAGTGCGCACATACAGCTCTTTAGCAGCAAAACTGGGTCCCTTCATTGTTCTCAGTTATTCATCGTTTGTAGATTAGTGACTCTGGCCCCTGAAGAGTACAGGGAAAAGGGAAAAGCCTCCTTTTGTCTTTTACTATACACTCAAATTCCAAACAAGTCAATACTGCCCAATGGATAGCTAAAGGTCTTTCCTATCTGTATTTAACAAAAGGATGAAGGCTCTTGCTACAAGTTTAGTTTTCTATCTGCCACTTCTAGATTTAACACTGAAATAAGAACTTGGAAATATAATTCTCTTCTTCTCATCCTCCTGTGTGCAGCGTTTGGAGAGCACATGAGGCTAAAACATTTCCTCTCCCACTGCTCTGCCACTCTGAAGCCACTCATTGACCCATCAGGCCCTCAGAGGTCCTAGAAGCAAGAAAAGTGCTAAGTGAAGTGACGTTCCAGTCAGTGTGACAATTTTCAAAGAGAAAGTCCTTCTTGCATGTTGTTTTTGTTGTCTTTTAAAAGACTATATTATCAGGAGAGAGAAAAGCAATAGTATAGAGGGCAGTGTATCTGGCAAGTTAGGGTTTTGGTCAGTACTTTAAAAAAAAAAACACTACCTATGAGAAAAATTGGATGTGATTCTACCAGGGGTCCTCAACTTGGGGTGATTTTGCCCTCAAGGGGACACTTGGAAATGTCTGGAGGCATTTTTGACTATCACAACTTGAGACTGGTACAGGTATCTAATAGGTGGAGGCCAGGGACACTGCTAGACATCCTACAAAGCACATGACAGTTTCTCTTTCTCCCCACAACAGAGAATTATCTGGTCCAAAATTTCAGTAATGAAGAGGTTGAGAAACCCAGGTGTAAAATAAACTACTTGTTTTCGATGTTTCTAAAATGAAACAAAAGAAAATTCTATTTATTCAGCATCTCCCATGTGCAGAGTCCTGTGGTAGGTTCTTCACCTAAAAGGTGAATGGAGAGAAAAGACATGAAGCATGTGACAGAATTCCACTTCTGGGAAAATGGCATAGACATGCTTTTCTCCATTCCTTTCTCTAGGTGCAAGTAAAAATCCTGGATATTACATATAAAATAAACATAAGATGCCTTTTAAAGTGGAAAGAAGGCTGGCTAGGGACCTTGGGACTCAAGGAATAACATGGTAAGTTCCTCAGATTTTCTTTTCGCCTCATATATCCCAGACCTGGGGCAGGAAAAGCTGGGAAAATGGAAATGCTGATGGACACAGACACAGACACAGACACACACACACACACACACACACACACACGCTGTAGCAAAAGCCAGAGGACCAGGAAAGGGGAAGCTTAGCAACAGAAGAATTTTAGACAATAATTCCTCTATTCCAGTCAAATACCACAGAAAAGACTGTAGTCTGACTCTGCTCCATGCCAGCAAAGAT
Source organism: Equus przewalskii (assembly GCF_037783145.1). Lineage (NCBI taxonomy): Eukaryota > Metazoa > Chordata > Mammalia > Perissodactyla > Equidae > Equus > Equus przewalskii. The sequence goes on along the minus strand of NC_091845.1, from coordinate 57,202,203 downwards.
TGACTGGGGAGCTTAGACTTTCACCATCACCAGGCTGAAATCAGATGCTGCAACATCCCTGCAGGTTGGTGTCAGAGATGGCCGAGTAGGGAGCCAACACTTTCATCCCTACCAGTCAGTAACAAGGCCCCTCCCTGCTACAGTGTCAGTAGAGATCACATCAGGAATCTGAAGGCCACCCCAACCTGCATTAATAAGGTACATCTCCCCTCCTCACTAGAGTGGTATCAGAGGAGGCTTAGTGGGGATTCAGCACTCTCACCATTGCCCAGCAGTAATGAGGCCACTTCCACAGTGGTGTTAGTGGAGACCATGTAAGCAGCTAGAACTTCCACTCCTATCTAGCAGCAACAAGGAAGACCACCCCTTGGGTGTCAATGGAGGCAAAGCGGGGAACCTGGACTTCTACCTACACTTGGTAGTAACAAAGTAGTGCCTCCCAATCACCTGCTAGAGTGGTGTAAGAAAAAGACAGATAAACAAAAGGTTTAAACAAGATCCAGAGTCTCAGGACATGGTACGAAATGTTCAAGTTTCAATTGACACTCATTCATCAGGCCAAGAATGAGGAAGGTCTCAAACTAAATGAAAAAAGATGATAAACAGATGCTGAGACCAAGATGACAGATGTTAGAATTACCTTGCAAAGATGTTAAAGAAGCCATGGTAAAAATCCTTTAGTGAGCAGTTAAAAACATTTGAATCAAATAAAAAGATAGAAAGCCTCAGTGAGGAAATAGAAAGTCTTAGCCGAGAAAGAGAAAACATAGAGAGCTAAATGGAAATTTTAGAACTGAAAAATACAGTAATTGAAATTAAAAGCTCAGTGGAAAGGCTCAACTGCACAATGGAGGATATAGAGGAAAGAATCAGTAAACCGGATGATAGAATAGAAATTATCCAATCTGAACTACAAAGAAAATAAGTGGTGGGGGGGTGGAAATGAGCAGAACTCAGGGACCTGTGGGACAATAATAAATGACCAAACATTCACATCATCAGAGTCCTGTAAAGAGAGGAGAAAGAGAGCAGGACTGAAAAGCACTTGAAAAAAATGATGGTTGAAAACTTCCCAAATTTGGCAAAAGACATAAACCTACAGATTCAAGAAGCTGAGTGAATCCCACATAGGATAAATCTAAAGAAATTCACAGTAAAATGATGACACCAGTAGACTGTGATATGTTTATATAATATAATACTCAGAGCAACCACTAAAGAAGCTATAAAAAGAGATACACTCAAGAAATACACTATAGATAAATCAAACTAGAATTCTAAAAAATGTTCAGGTAAACCACAGGACAGCACGAAAAGGAAACAGAGGAATAAAAAACAGAGAACACACAGAAAACAAAAATTTGAATGGTAAACTTAAGCCCTAACATATCAGCAATTGCACTGAATACAAATGGTCTAAATATGCTAATTAAAAAACAAAGATTTGCAGAATGGACTTTAAAACATGCTTTAATCGTATGCTGTCTATAAGAAATTCACTTCAAATATAATGATATAGGTAGGTGGAAAGTAAAAAGGTAAAAAAAGATATTTCATGTAAACGTTAATAAAAAGAAAGGAGGAGTTGCTATATTAATATGAAAAAAGTAGACTTCAGAGCAAAGAAAATTACCAGAGACAGAGAGGGACATTATATAATGACAAAGGGTCAACCCACCAAGACAATATAACAGTCCCAAATGTATATGCACCAAAGGAGCTCCAACATATGAGTTAGACTGATAGAGGTGAAAAAATAAAAAGACAAATCTGCAATTATAGGAGACTTCAACACTCCTTTCTCAACAGTTGATAGAACAACTAGACAGAAAATGAGCAAGGACTTAAAAGAACTCAACAACACCATCAACCAACAGAATCTAATTGACATTTATAGAACACATCTTTCAAAAATAGTCAAATACACACTCTTTTCAAGTGCCCGCTAAACATATACCAAGATATACTGTATTCTGGGCCATAAAATAAACTCCAACAAGTTTAAAAGAATGCAGAGTACATTCTCTAATCCCAATGGAATCAAACTAGAAATCAGTAACAGAAAGATAATAAGAAAATCTTCCATACTTGGAAGCTAAACAACATACTACTAAAAAAATCCATGGATCAAATTCTCAAGAGAAATAAAAAAATACAATGAACTGAATGAAAATTAAAATAAAATATATCCAAATCTGTGGGACACAGCTAAAGTGGTGAGAAGCAAATTTATAGCACCAAATACATTAGAAAAGAATAAAAGTCTTGAATCAGTAATCTAAGTCTCCACCTCAAGAACCATAAAAAGAAGAGCAAAACAAACCTAAAGCAAGCAGAAGGAAGAAAAAATGAAAATAAGAGCAGAAACCAATGAAATTGACAATAGAAGCACAGTAGAGAAAAATCAACAAAATAAAGAACTACTTTTTTTGAAATTATAACATAAAATTGACAAGCCTTTAGCAAGATTGACAAAAGAAGAAGGGAAACACCAATTACCAATATCAGTAATGAACTAGGGGATATCGCTGCAGATTCTTCGCATTCAAAAGGGAATACTACAAAGAAGGCTCTACACGTGTATATTTGACAATTTACATGAAATGGACCAATTCCTCAAAAAACACAAATCACCATAACTCACCCAATATTAAACAGATAATTTGAATAGCCCTTTAACCATTAAGGATTTTGAATTTGTAATTTTAAAACTCCCCAAAATGAAATAGTCCTGCCCAAATGGCTTCCCTGGAAATTCTATCAAACATTTAAAGAAGAATTAACATCAATTCTACACAATCTCTCCTAGAAAATAGAAGAAGAGGGAATTCTTCCCAATCCGCTTCATGAAGTTGGTATTACCCTTATATTAGAAGCATTAAAAGACAGTAAAAAGAAGGAAAAGATGTTTTTAAATGTTAGCAAATAGAATTCAGCAATAAATAAAAAGAATTATACATCATGGACAAGAGGAACTTATTCCAGGGATCAAAAGTGCATTCAATATTTGAAAATTGATCAGTGTAATCCACCATACTAACAAGCTAAAGAAGACAAATCCCACTATATCAGTCAAAGCAGAAAAAAGCATTTGACAAAAGCCAGCACCTGTTCATGACAAAAAAAATCAGAAAAATAGGAATAGTGAGGAACTTCCTCAACAAAGAGCATCTACAAAAATCCTACAGCTAACATTAATCTTGGTGATGGAATGTTTTCTTCCTAAGACCAGGAACAAGACAAAAATGCCCACTCTCTTCACTCTTATTCAACATGGTACAGGAAGTTCTGCCAGGGCAATAAGGCAATAAAAGTCACACACACGTGAAAGAAAGAAATAAAACTGTCCCTATTTGTGGATGACATGATTATCTATGTAGAAAGTCCAAAAGACTCTACAAAAAAATCCTGGAACTATTAAATGAGTTCATCCAGGTCATAGGATACAAGATAAACATACAAAAATCAATTATATTTCCATATACTAGCAGTAGACACATGGACATTGAAATTAAAAATACAATACTATTTACAATTGCTCAAAAAATAATATATTTAGATGCAAATCTAACAAAATATGTACAGGATTTGTATGTTGAAAACTATACAATACTAATGAAAGAAATCAATAAAGATCTAAATGAATGGAGAGACGTATTGTGTTCATGGATTGGAAAATTCAACATAGTAAAGATATCAATTCTCCCCAGACTGAAATATAGGTTTAACGCAATTCCTATCCATATCTCAGCAAGATTTTTTATAGATATAGACAAGATTGCTCTAAAATTTCAGTTAAAAAGCAAACGTACTACAACAGCTAAAAACAATTTTAAAACGAAGAATAAAGTGAGCAGAACAAATTTCAAGATTTGTTTTATTCAAGTGTATGGTAATCACGACTGTGTGGTACTGTTGGAGGGAACAGAGTAAGGAATCCAGAACTAAACCCACACAAATGTGCCCAAACAATTTTTGAACAAGGTGCAAATGCGACTAATGAGAGAAAGGGCAGCCTTTTCAACAAATGGTGCCAGAGCAATCGGTCGTTCAAAGGCGTAAATAAATTAATTAACAAATTAATTGATTTTATAAAATAAAACGAAAAGAACCTTATCCCAAACCTCAAACCTTATACAATAATTAACTCAAAGTGAATAATTGATATAGATACAAAACTATGAAAAAGAAACAGAAGAAAATCTTCAAGATTCAGGGCAAGGCAAAGAGTTTTTAGACCTGACACGGAAAGCATGAGCTATAAATGAAAAAATTAATACATTGTACTTCATCAAAATTTAAAAATTTTAATGCATGCATTTAGGGAAAATCTATACTTTAAGACGGTATCTAATCATTCACTCTTGCAATCCCAACATCTAACTAGTACTATGCAAATAAGTAGATTCTAAATAAGTATTTATTGCATGAATATATGAATACACGCAGAGTACTTTTTTTTTTTAAGGAAGATTAGCCCTGAGCTAACTACTGCCAATCCTCCTCTTTTTGCTGAGGAAGACTGGCCTTGAGCTAACATCCATGCCCATCTTTCTCTACTTTATATGTGGGATGCCTACCACAGCATGGTGTGCCAAGCGGTGCCATGTCCGCACCCGGGATCCAAACCCGCGAACCCCGGGCCGCCGAGAAGCAGAACGTGCAAACTTAACCTCTGCATCTCTGGGCGGGCCCCTGCAGAGTACTCTTTAAAACTTAATCTTCTTTATGTGATGTAATTCAATTCAGTGTTCATTGAACCTCTACTATTGGAAAGCACTGTGTTGGATCCTGAAGCACTAGATTTTGAGAGAAGAAAATAAAGGAGTCAGCAAATTGCAGGGTAAGGAAAACCAAGCACAAGGCTTGCCTTTTAGATAATAAATACCGCCCTCTGGAAGATGCGCCAGAGTAAGTTCTCTAGATCCAAGCATTCTAAACCTTTGGCATTGGGGGTGGGTAAGCTTATCTCAGTCATCTCCCTCGGGCCTTGGTTCTGTAAACTAACCATAATCCTTTAAATCGGGATTGGCACATGCTTGGCGCGGGTGTGACTCCTTTCCCCTACTATGTCGGCAACAGACACCTCTAACGAGCCCCAGCGCTATATCGGTGCCTAGATGTGGCCTTGGAATCCATCCCACCATAGCACCTTAAGCTGCTTTTACCAAGTGATCAGAGTTAATCCTAAAGAAAAACCTATCACAACCTCTGGGTCTGAAAGGTGACCTCGCATAAGCCATTCCCCTCCCAAAGGTGTGAGGTGACTATCTCGCTCCCCTGCTTCTGTGGAGAGGGGCCTCTCAGGATTCTGGAGTTTAGTAGAAAGAGGAGACCGCAGGTGCAAGGCTTCAACTGGGTCATCCTCCTTCAGAGGACTGGCTCTCATATGGAGTATTTTTCCTAGTCCTCAATAGACACGTCAGCACTCTCCCTACCTGCTGGCTCTGGCAGAGAGAAAGGGAGAGACAGGGACGAAGGGCTGCCATGGATTCCAGGTGTCCCTTAATGCAGTCCAACGTGGCCACCGCAGGGCCTCTCTGCTTGCCTGCAGATATCCTTTTGAGCGTTCAATTAAAAGGGACATTTGCTGACGTCCGTAGGTGGTGCTCATGGTCCTGGCAGTTTCAACATGTTGGCTTCCAGCATCGATGTTTATAACATTTGGGAGATTTTTTGTGTTTGTTTAAACACAAACATTAATGTTTTCAGGACCTGGGCAATTTTGCGTTTATTTAAAGCCTCTGAAATAACAAGACACTTTCTTTAGCAAACTAAACAATGTTTTGCAAAAGTTTTCCTGCAATGGCCACAGGTGTTTTAGCATTAAAATTTGAGATTCAGAACCAAGAACAAAGAATAACCTTCACAAATCTCCTAGCAAAAAGTTTGCAAAATGACACTGAGAAGAGGAATTCATTTTCTTACTCCTCAAATTGTGTTCTGAGAAAGCTTAAGAGTAAGGGAGACCCAGCTCTGCATCCTAGATTTCAGTTGCCTCATCCATAAAATAAGGTTAATGATACCTACTTAGAGGATGGTTGAAACAAAGAAGGTAATGAGTGAATTCTTCCATAACTTTGAGGTAGGGAAGCCCTTTTAACAAGTACTCAAAATCCAGGGACCATAAAAGAAAACTTGATACATTTAAATACATTTTAAAAATAAGCAAATCAAATCATGAAAGAAAAACTGGAAATAATATCTGTGTCTTATATAACAAAGAGCTCATCTCTTTAATATATAAAGAGCTCCTAGAAATTGAGAAGAAAATGATCAAAAGGTTCATGAGTTGACTGTTTATTAAAAAAAAAAAAGAAATACAAACAGCCCCTACACGTATGAAAAGAAGTTCAATTTTACTCATAAAAAGAGATAAAACAAAGTGAAATTACACTGAAATAACATTTCTCACCTATCAGATTGGCAAAAACCCAGAAGTTTAACAACACACTCTGTTGGCAAGATGGTAGAGAAACGGGCGCTCTCATACACTGCTGATGGGAGTGCAAAATGGTACAACTCCTGCAGAGGGCATTTTGGCAATCGTTTTCAAAATTATAAATGCATTTACCCTTTGACTCAGCAATCTCACTTCTGGGAATTCGTCTTACAGATACACATACACTTCATATACATCAATGAACAGACATTAATACACAGCATTAATTAATAGCAAAAGATAAGAAACAATCCAATGGCCCATCAACAGGGAAGCAAACCATGGTGTATGCACATTATGGAATACTGTGCAGCTATAAAACAAAGAATGAGGGTCTCTCTGTGTACTGATATGGAAAGATCTCCAGTATTTATTAGTGAAAAAAGCCAGGAGCAGATACCGCACATAGTGGGCTACCTTGTGTATAAGAAAAGTGAGGAGTTAGAGAAGAAAAGATAATTACATTTGTTTTAAGTTTGAAAAAGAATTCTTTTTAGTATACCAAAGAAAGTAGTAGAAATAGGAGTCCTTATGGGACACAGACCTGGAAGTAAAGTGGATGGGAACAACAGTGGGAAGCAACACTTCTTGACATCTCCCTTTTTATATTAGTGTGACTTTTAACCTTGTGAATTTACCTTTTAAAACACAAAAATTTAGAAAAAAAGAATTAAGCGAGTTAATAAACAGAAAATACTCAGCCAGTGTTGCAGATCTATGTAGGTACAAACGTTAGTGGTCTGTATAACTTAAAAAGATATCCTTGTGGTTTGCGGACTGGGCTCTGCCGAGGGCTAGGGCTAAGTCTCCCACAGTGTGGCATTCAGACCACTAGCATCAGAATTACCTGGGGTAGGTATTAAAAATGGAGATTCCTTGGCCCAACCCAAAGCTTGCGTGCATAATCAGGATCTCTGGGGCTGAGGCCTAGGAATAGGGATTTTTAAAAGTTCTCCAGGTGATTCTCATGAACCTTGAAGTGTGAGCACCACTAAGATCTACCTTGGGTGAGAGTGTGATGGAGGTAGCAAGCATGTAGGAGCCCATTCAGGCCGTGACTTTCAATACCATAGATAGGCTGCCAAGTTCAAATATACGTCTCTAGCCTTGAACTCCCAACTTGCATATCCAACTGCCTATTGACATCATCACTTGAGTACATAATAGAGGTCTCAAACAGAAAATGTCCAAAATCGAACTCAGATTGATTGTATTGGAAATGGTCTCCGGCACCCATCTGTCCACTTACACGTTCTGCCTGTAGTTTTCCCCATCTCAGTAAACAGCATCATAACCCACCCTGCTGTTCAAGGTACAAATTTAGACATCATCTTTGATTCTTACCTTTGTGTTCTTCCTGTGTCTAATCCATCAGCAAGTCCCCTCCTCAGCAGGGGGTGTGCCCTCTTTCACTCCCACCAACAATGTATGAAAGCACCTGTTTCTCCACTGCTTTGCCAACAGAAATTGAAATTGGGCATCTTTTCATATGTGTAAAAACTGTTTGTAATTCCCCTTGTATTTTTGTATAACTAGTCTACTCATGAACTTTGCATTGTTGATTTTTTTCTACTCACTTTCTAGGTGCTGATTATATGCTTGCAGTGGCTTCCCATCACACTCAGGATAAACTTTGTTTTCCTGTCTGTGACCTACCAACGCCTGGATGACCTGCCCCTTCCTACGTTTCTTTATTTCACCTGTGCCACTCCTTCTTGCTCTCTATGTTCCAGTGACATACCCTTCTTTCTTTCTTTGAGCATGCCATGTTCACCCTGCCTATGGGCCTTTGTGCTTACTAGGCCTTCAGCCAGGAATGTTCTTTTTGAGTCTCCCAAGGCTTATCCCTTTATGTCACTGAGGACTCAGTTCAAATCTCACCTCCCTAAAGAGACCGTCCCTGACCACTGCAACCCAAAGCAGCGCCCCCAACCCCAGTGGTCATTCTATCACCTCTCCCCTTTTGTTTTCTTCATAGCACTCATTGTTATCAAATATCTTTTGTATTTGTTTCCTCTTCATTGCCTGAATGCCTCGCCTAGAATGTAAGCTCCGTGAAGCTGAGGCTCTGCCTGCTTTGTTCACTGCCATGTCCGCAGAACCTAGAACTGTGTGTGGCACATGTAAGTGCTCAATAAATATTTACTAAAGGAATCAATGACTTTCGGCTTTCCATGACTCCTTGTGGCATCTCTTCTACCTCCCCTTCCTTGGCCCAACTTGGCCTCATAGTCTTGGCATCAGCTCCCACTGCTAATGCTTGCTTCCTTTCACTATTTTTTAAATGTAAATTCCTAAGATAACATCTGATGGATCCAGCTCATCTTTTCTCTCCTGTCATGGTTGATTTCACCTTCCACCTCTGATCCAATCATATGTGGTTGTAGGTGAGTGATGATGGTAGAACCAGAGTCAGGTGGTTTGCATAGGAGCCTGTGAAGAGGGGTGCTTCACTTAAAATGGTCTTTCTAGAAAAGCATTAGAATATTGAGGACCTACAAACATGTGGGAGGAGAGGGCCCCATCAAGACCGAAAGGGGAAACTGAGAACAAACTACCTACTTCACAATTTTCCACAGGGTCAGCCTTCTTTTGGAGACTTGCTCCACTCTGTCCTCCTGGAACCAGGTCGTTTACAAGACAAGCAAATCAAGGACAAGTAGGACTGAGAGTAGGGTGGAATTCACATCTTTTGTGAGCATGAACGCAGACCTGAGTGGGCCAGACATAGCAGACTTGGGGTCGTTGTGGTCTGGGGCTCTGTTCTACCCACAGCATCTCTTCATTATAATTAGCGAAGGATCTGGAGTTTAATAGAAGCAGCAGTTCCCCCTGTAGCGGGTCATGGAAGAAATTTAAACTCTGCTTTACCCTGGCATCTTGGACTTTCGAACAGAGGAGGCATTGCAGTCCATTTGAAATGAGATCAGCGTCTTCTTTCTCCTTTGTCAGCTCATCTCTTTGTAAGCTCCTATAAAATAAAACCACCAGATTCCCAGAAGAAAAAAAATCCATTCTCTCCCTCCCGTTCACATAAGTGCATCCTCACGTATTCACAGGCTTCTGCAGACTTTAATAAGGTCCCCTGTGTGGGTCTCTTCAAATATGGGCAAAATTCTCAGAGTGAGAAAATGTCACATCTAATCAAGGGTGCTGTAAATGCAGCGCCCGTGGCAGGCAGACGGTTCACAAGAGGCTTGAACCAAATTACAATCCTTGCCTGTTGGTAACCAAAATTGAAAAATCTCATTTTAAATCTTCATTTTGGCAATTTCAATTAAATACTTGGGATTTTTGAAAAGAGGCTTAAACCAAATCACAATGCTTGCCTATTGGTAACCAAAATTGAAAAGTCTCATTTGGGGTCTTCATTTTGGCAATTTCAATTAAACACTTGGGTTTTTTTTAAAAAGGAAAACTATATTTGAACTGGGCAAACAGCACAGCCTGCTAACAGCGAGAGACACTCAGAAGTTTTATTTCCTGGGGGAAAAGTGCTTTGGAGACCAATGTGCCTTTTAAACATAAACCCTTAGACACACAGACACCACCACCCCCAAATCCCACTGCATCCCAAACTCTTTCTGACTCCATGTTTCTGCTTACATTACCGTAACCTAAATCTCCACCTGGATTCCTTTAGTCCTACAGCTAAAGTCAGCATCCCATGCTTTTCAGGTGTCCAAGCCGTTCACTCTATCTCTGGAGGATTTGGTGTAGGGTCGTAGCTCTTAACCAGGGAGATTTTGCCCAGAAAGGGTATTTGGAAATGTCTAGAAACATTTTTGGTGTCACAATTGGGGAGAGAAGAGCACTGCTGGCATTTAGTGAATAGAGCCCACAGATGCTGCCACACATCCTGCGATGCACAGGACAGCCCCCACAACCGAGAATGAGCAGGCCCCAGATAGCGCCAAGGCTGAGAAGCCCTGGAGGAGGGACCTGAGCTTCTGCCAAGGCACTGCAGACTGCAGGTTGCCGCTCAGTCATCACAGGGTCTGGTCTGCAATCCTTGGCTTAAGACCTGAGCTTCTGCTAGTTTCACTGTCTGCAGCTCTGCAATTTTGTCCTATCTCTGTGTGTTACTGCTGTCACCATGCTGGTATCAATACAGTGGTGAAGAGAAAACATTACCCTCCTCTTTACTAGACTGTCCCTTCGTTCCCTTCTCACACAAAGGCCTTTGACTGAAAGTTTTCAGGTCAAGGAGGAAGAGAATAGCAGAGTTCAGTAAAGGGAGCAGATTGATGTACTGGCATTCAATTCTCCTTTAATTGAATTGTTCTTTAAAGCCATTTGCTTGCTAGGACTTGCCCGTGGTTCATCTCTTCTCCTAAGGCCCTGACACCTGCCATGTTACTTATCCCCACCTTGTCCTCAACCTGCAACTGCCGGGCCCCACCCCTCCACTCCTGAATCTTCTTCACTTATGTTTTGCTCTCTCCAGCCAAGCTAAGTTTTTGGTCTATTTCTTCATTTCAAAAACTTCAGTAAGGCCTTTGCTAAACCACAGGGCCTCCAATCTCAGCATTACAAAAACAATCTCTCCGAAACTTGTAAACTGCAGTATTATCTTGGACACATTCTGGATCAGAATTTTAGGCAGGGGTCCCTCTCAAACAAGTCTTTGAGAGGGCAACAAGAGGCAAACATATTTTCTCCAGAGTAGAGCCAGGGGAGGACATGTGTGTTTCCTTTTGTTTTATATTTTCGGTAATGATAAGAATGAAGGGCTCTATGGAATAATGATTAAGAGTATCAGAAAGTTCTAGATTGGAACCATAACTCCAATCTATAATCAATGTGACCTCGGGTAAGTTATTTGCCCTCCTTGAGGTTTGATTGCCAAACATGGGGATGACAATAGCATCAACTGATTAGAGGTCGTAAGATTTAAATAAGGTCATTCATATAAACACAGCGCTTGGTGTATAGCAAATCTTCAATGAATATTAACTATTATTATTACAAATCTCAATTTTCTGACATCATTAATATTAAGATCAGAAATTCTAGACCAAATCCTTTGAGAAATGTGATCAATCAACTACTAAAAAGCAAAGAGAAGATAGGCCCAGCCTTCCCAAAGCTCTGAGGATAAAGCCAACTTCCTGTCTATAATTTTTACTCTAAGTGTGACCCTCAGACCATGGCATCAGCCTCCCTGGGAGTTTGTTAGAAATGCTGTATCTCAGGGCTCACCATAGAACTACTGAACTAGAATCTGCTCTTTAACAAGGTCCCCGGGAAATGCACATGTATATTAAGGTGTGAGAAACACTAGGAAACTTGGTACAAAAGACGTGGATGTGGTAGCAGAAGAATTAGCTACGGTAGGTTGTGTTCCCGTGGGTCTGTGGGTGACCCAGAAGACCTATTAATACCTAAGTATATCAGTATTTTATTGCTGTGTAACAAAGTACCATAAGCTTAGCAGCTTAAAACAATACCCCCTTATTATCTCACAGTTCCTAGGTCAAAAGTCCCACAGAACACCACTGGGTTCTCTCCTCAGGGCCCTACAAAGCTGAAATCCAGGCACTGACCAGGCTGAATTCTCATCTGGAGGCTCTGGGGAAGAATCCACTTCCAGGATCACTCAGGTTGTTGGTAGAGTTAATTCCTTGTCGTTGTAGGACTGAGGTCCCTGTTGTCTTGCCAGCTGTCAGTCGGGGACTGCTCTTGGCTCCTACAAGCCACTCTTGAGCCTTTGTAATGTAACTCCTCCATCTCAGCAACAAAGAACCTCCCTTGCATCAAATTTATTTCAGGTTAAATTTCTTTGATTTTTTCCCTCTGCTGCTGCCAGAAAAAAAGTCTGTTTTTTAAGGGGCTTATGTGATTAGGTTAGAATAATCTCATTGTCTGAAGGTCAAATCCGCCACATGATGTAATCTAATCATGGGATTAAAATTCATCGTCTTCATAGTCCTGGGGTATGTTCACTGGGGGGAGGGAAATCTAGGAGACATCTTAGAATCCTGCCTACCATACCAGGTGTTATGGACCGTATGTGTCCCCTCAAAATCCACATGTTGAAGCCTTAACCTCCTTGTGACTGTATTTGGAAATGAGGTCTTTAAGGAGGTAATTAAAGTTAAATGAGGTTAAAATGGTGGGGCCCCAATCCAATAGGATTAGTGTCCTTATAAGAAGAGGAAGAGACACCAGGAGTGCTATGAGACACAGAAGAAAGGTGATGTGAGCACACAAAGAGAAGGTGGCCATTTGCAAGCTAAGGAGAGAGGTCTTTGGAGAAACAAAACCTACTAACACTTTGGTCTCGGACGGCCAGCTTCCAGAACTGTGAGAAATAAACTTCTGTTGTTTAGGCCACCCAGTCTGTGGTATTTTGTTATGGCAGGCTTAGCAAACTAATACACCATACGGTAACACCAATGAAAACCTAATTTAAAAAAATTTGGAATTGGGATGGCACGATCCTTTGATGAGGTTTGAAATGTGCTCATATACAAGCCAATTGAAACATTTGTGTGCCAGTCAGGGGACCAGGATGTGAGTTAAGATGATATAAAAATCTACATATGATGGCCCATGCCCTAGAAAATCACATACAAATACAACTTAGTATAAATCAATGTTCTAAGATACGTACTAAGTGCTATGGAAACACAGAGAAAGAAAGGTTACCTGCAATGCTACTTAGCTACCGTCCTAGATGGGGCCCAATTCCATCTGGTGGGCTAGAAAGATCTAATATAGTTTAGAAGGAAGATCTATACTTTGTATAAATATGGTTCCTGGTGAATATTTGTGATTGCTTGCTTATTGACTGGTTGAGAAACACGGTCCAAAAAGAATCCACTATGTAAAAAGAGAAAAAGTATCTGAAGAGCCACTACTAAGAGACAGAGAGAACATTGCACTTTTTAAATTTGCATTTCTGGCCAATCTGAATTTTTACAATGATTATGAGTAGTTTAATATTATGGGTTTGCAAAAGACAGCAAATGCGTATTTTAAAAGATGTGCGTTGATATGTCAGTTTTAATTGATTTCTGCCCCTCTCCCAATGAACCAGTGATATCTGGATTGTGATGATGATGTCCCACAGAAGTAATTAACAACCGTCAGACAGTCTTCACATGGGTGTGGTTGGACATAGAGTTCAACAGATAGGTTGGTTTTTGTATTTGTTGTTTATTATCCAATTGGATTCCATGGAATTTGCTCACACATTTTAGAAAATAGAGTTTAGTGTTTTAGGCTTATTATTTCTCCAGTTCAAACATTAATGCCTTTAGAGGAGATGTGCAAATCCATGATCATCTTATTTTTGGAAGCTAAGATACAATTAGTTAAAAATTGAAGGTCCCGAATTCTTTTTTTTGAATTTGGAGATATAATCAGGGGTAAGCAAGGATCACAAGGTATACCAGCAGATCACTTAATAAAACACATTTCCAACGATGAGTCTGAGATACATTTCAGAACTCTTGTGAAGGCTGATCTAACCGCATATGCAAACTGGCTAGAGTCTGGTTTTTTTTCATGTCTTGAAAAAGAAAGAGATTTATTTTGAAATTAGCTGTAAGGAAGGTGGGCAGGGAATGGCAAAGGTTATCCTGCATGAGGTGTGACTAATCTCTAAACTAACTTCTCTCACTAGGTAATGACCTTACTCTTGACCATGAGAGTTGCCACTTCTTTTATGTGTCTTTGAGTCATATGTTGTGGGTGAACCCATACTTCAAAGACAAAGATCAACAAGAGAATATGTTTCTGGGTATAAGATTTCTCGCTAATGGGACTTACCTACTTTCATAGTACAGGGCTCATGGGAGAAAGGTTGCCTCCTCAGGGAGATCTTGGAGTGGGCCCCTTGAAAGGGACTCTTGGATTTTCCAGTAGATTGAAAAGACATAAGCAGTTAATTTCCCATGCAGCTTCCAGTGTCTCATTGCCTTTCCCTTCTCCCAGCAGCAGTCAAATTCCTGACCAACTTCCATGACTTGCAGGAATTTGTAAGTCTCATAAGCAAAGCTTCATGCCTGTAAATTGATGACCTTCAATGAATGGCTTTTTCCTAAATTCTCTTTTTCCCAGAGGACAGCAGCTAGAGATCTCTAGAAGATTCCTTCTCCCAGAGGAAGTCACAGTTGATCTCAGCCATTCTCACAGCTCCCTCTTTTTCTCTAGCTATGGCTGTTACTTTTAGCTGATACTATTAGCTAGAAGTATGCATGGATGAGTGAATGAGTGAATGAATGAATGAATGAATGCTGGCTGGAAGAAGCCCATGATACAGGAACAAAACACCAGTCTCGTATCTCCATTCATTGACTTTCCCAGACATTATCCTGGTGAGCTTACTGCCATCTTGGTTGTCCCCTCTTAGGCATCAGGACTCACAAGAATAAAAAAGAGCTTCTATTCATGAAAGGTTGAGATTTACCAACTTAAATAGCACAGAGGGCCCCGATAAATTCATAAGAGTTCCCAACTGTCAGTTTTTGATAGCTTTTTTGGCATTTACAAAAAGCTTTGTGGACTACTCGGGATGGAGCATTTTTTCTACATGTTCTGTCTTTGGATTTCTTATAAAGTTTGTCTATCTTAGGGACCTGTATGTTTATGCTACAGGAAGTTTGTCAGGTAAGTTCTATGCATGATGGCTAGAACCATTTATTACACTAAATGGAAAGGGAGGAAAGAAATTTTTGCTCCTCCCATTCCTTAAGCTGTACAAGACACATGGGTTTTCTCAGCAGCATAGAGAATTTGTGACCCATCACCCACCAAAGCAAGATGTATTGCAGCGAAGAATCTCTCATTTGCTGTCCTTCTGGACCATTTTTAAGCTAGAAGAGGGAGTTTAAAAGGGATAGAATTTAGTTTCACCTGATGGAAGCCAAGTTTAGAAAATGGAGGGTGGGTCCTTCCTAACCGTGTTGGTGTCCCTCACAGCCCTGTGCATGTAACCACAGCTCCCGGATGAGGCAATCATATTGACCTTGCAACCAGAGTTTACTTAAGGTTGAAACTCAAAACTACGTTTGAATGAAACTAGAGCCCATGACAACTGATAAAAAAGGAAACAAAGGGAGCTCATATGGACAGAAACTGTCAAGTTTCCCATTGCTCGTAATTGTCGGCATCAAATCAGAAGTCCCCACCCACTTACCCTCCCTCCCTCCTTCCCAAAGTGATGCTGAAGGAAACATGTGCAGAAGCAACGAGAACATGTACATAAGAGAAAGACTGTGGGGCTTTGCCAGAGTGGTTTGGACCACAGCAGATCATTTATCCAGCTCTGCTTAATACAGCTAGTTCCTCCAACTTACTCTCCTTAGGGCTAAGTTTCAGCACCTGGCAAGTGACATTTAACTTTACCTTCTTTGAAAGGGCACTTGGCCATTACCACTCAGTCCCCAAGCTGCTTTTGGGACTTGAACTCATGTGAGAACAAAGGGCAAGCCACATAGCACTTTACCAACCCTCCTCCCACACATGGAAACCCAGCTCAATCTGGGGTGGTCTTTGGAGAGCACCTGACTTGAAAGTCTCATTTCCCCAGGACTCCAAAAGAATGAACGCTGATCACGAGTGTAATATCTAACATGTATAGAGCACTTCCAACATGCCAGGCCCTCTGCTAAATGCTGGATAAGGATGAGGCCATTTAATCCTCCTAACAATCCTGTAATACAGAAGAAACTGAGGCACAGAGAGGTTAAGTGAGTTGCCCAAGATCACTCAGCTGCTAAATGGAGAAACCAGGCAATGTGACTCCCGAGCTTATGCTCTTAAGTATATTCCACAAGGACTCTCACTTTCCTCTCCTGACTCTTGTGTATGTGCGTGTGTGTGTGTCCAACATGTACAGAAGTGAATTTTGGAGGGAAGGTACCAGAGGTAACACAAGAGCAAAAAGAAGTATCAAGAGAAGAGAGACATCTTTAGAGCCTTGGAACAACGCTTACTGGACACACCTTCCATGCATAGTCTTAAGGGGCCCTTTAAAACGGAGCATTGGCAGCAGGATGCTGGCAAGATGTATAACAATTTCTCACTCCATCCCAGTGACAATTTAAGGAGACCAATTCAATAAACATCATTCACCAATTACTGGGGTTTCTAAGGAATTTCCTTGGGAGAGGTGTGAATTGTAGTAAAAAGTAAGTCCCAGCCTTTTCAGGTCCCAAAGCTTGCTTTCTCCGGCTTTGTTCTGAGAGGGGGCAGGAGTAGCAGGTAGGGGTGACAAGAAAGAGGGAAGAACAGAAGTGTGAAAAAAATCCAAAACCTAGAAAGGATCTCTCCATCTCACACTGTCTTATAAAAAGAGATTTAACTATCCTGCTTTGATTTTTTCTCTCCACTCTGATCTCTGTTGTCATTGAGATTTCACAGACAACAAAGGAAGGCCTCTATCTGGTTATTAAAATATGAGCCCTTCTTCAGAAAGTGGCTCATTTTGACTCCTTATTAGGGAATTTAAGATATACCACCAATCTTGCGGATCTGTGGTACTACTACAGTGTAGGTCCAATTGTCATCTTTCTCCTTTGTTCTCCCTCCGCAAGGACTTCCACTAACCTCAAGGAAAGTCCTATATGTGTGGAAATAAAAACGAGGATAATAGAGTTTATTGTATTATATTTTTATTAACATAGGCCCAGTAAGCATTAGTGCTAGAAGACCTTAGACATCAGTTAGTGCCATCTTCTTATTTTCTGGAGAAGGACAATGAAGCCCAGATATGAGCCCTGAATATCCCCAAAGCCAGACATTGTCTCAAGCTTTTGATGCCACTATGAATCTCACTTCATGTCTCCCATTTGCTGAGTATTTTACGTACCCCCATTTAAGAAGGATGGTAATACACTATTCAAGATGAGAAAGATGGTTCAGAAGCCTTCATTGCATCAATATGCTAATTTTGGACTAGCATTCTTCACTCCAATGTCTTTCTAAAGAGACCTAAAGCAAAAGTCACTTTAAAAACATGTGGCCCTCTTGGTCAAATGTAAATGTTGGTAAAATCCTACTTTACTTTAATAATACAGTACTATAGACAGTTTCAAAGTTCTGTTAAAAACAGTTGCTTAACTGCATTGATTAGTAGAGTCTCTAACTGAGGAGAATTGAGATAAAGAAGGAAAAGTCAAAGCCAAGTGCTGATGGCCCATGTGAAGCCACAGTAGTGACTATAGGCTCCATGAGGACAGGAAGCTTGCCTATTGTATTTACCACAGTGAACCCAGTATTAACAGAGTATATCTAACTGGTAGGAACTCAATACAGTTCGGTTAAATAAATTAACAAAAGGATGATGGGAGGAGGAGTTCCTCACACATTTCTATGTGCTCCAGCTACCATTTACCCAATTGCCCAAAGTCAATGAGTTCTTGATAGCTCATGGTACATCTCACATAGCTAGATCAGACCAGGTAAATAGCATCTTATTAAAGAGTGGGACTGAGAAGAGACTACCATTTGGTGCTTAAAACGTGTGAAGGTGCTCATATGCCCAGTGATGGGAGATGTAGAGCTGGCCCCCAAGAATGGTTTTCCTCTTCCCCACCTTATCAATACTGTGAGCCACTTGTTATCTCTGGATGATATCTCTTACTTCTCAAGATTGTCTTCTCTAAGTCCCGGAGTTTTTGTCTGTGAATTGTCAGTAATTCTGGTTAAAGGTGGTAAATGACAAAAGGTGCCATTTCTGGATCAGAAATTTGGGGGATATTTGGAAGACAGAGCAGAAATGATTTATTGATAGAAAAATCAAAGCATGGACTGGCAATCACAAACTGTGCCGTGGGCAAGGGGTACTATCTAAGGCAGTACGACCTTTTGCAATGGAAACTCAGCAAGGGGTAAGTCAAGTGATGATCTCTGAGATAATTAATCAAAGAACAGCTGAGCAGCTATGCCGATTGCTCTCCACTCCCATCCTTATTCACACCCCTTATTCAGCAGTTGAACATGGTTTGGTGCCCAGGTTTAAAATACAGGAATGGTCTCTAAACAGATCAAGGGCTCTGTTTTGAGGAGGAAAAGTGAGCATTGGGACAGGAGAGAAAAGTGGACCGCAACTCCAAATTTGGGTATAAAATAGAAAGGCAGCTTCTTCTTGAAGTGCAAAGTATTAAAGCTCATTGCCTCCTAAATTTGATAACCGCGAATGGAGGTACCACGCTTTTGGCCCAATTCTCTCAAGAAGCCTAAGTTCTGCCATCTCTGTCCACTGAAGAGAACCTCCCCAGTGAGAGCAGAGCCCCATTTCAGACATAGTACTTCCTATATGCTGAGAAAAACCCACATTGGCTGCCTATATTAATCATTCCAGCCTTCTATTTATAAAATTAAATGGAAAAACAAGAATCACTAAACAGGTGAGAGACATAAATCATAAATAAAAAAATTAAAACCTGGAACTAAATTAATTCTATGGAAAAAGAAAGAAAGAAAAGTATGCCAAACACCTGCTTGAAGGATGTGGGTTATAAATATTGGTTTATTCAGAACAATAGGAAAATATGTATAAATACGTTAAAAATATATGACTAAGCTTGAGATAACTAGAAATAAGATGTAGAGCTTCCAAACTACTGATGTAAAACAAAGCAGAGTGCAGCATGAAACCAGAAAAGGAATATATTCCTTTTCTGCAGAATATAAAGAGCTACACAATGTGTGACATTATCATTTTTTATAATAAGAATAAAATGCATTGACAAACACCCCCAAGAAGCACGGGAAAAATGAAATGTGTATTAGATTAGACAAAATCTGACCACTACCACCTGAATGTTTTTATTATGCCTCAAAATTTACTAAAAAACTTTAGAAGAAGTACATTCAGCATCCTTGGATAGATCCAAATGTATGGTCAGTTTGTTTTCTTTGTAGAAATACAACAAGATGGTCCCTGCTCCCCCACAGCTGTGCCTGTCTGAAGCATTCACAATCACGAGGCTTCTTAGCGAGCCCACTTAGGAGAAACCAAAGAAAGTGCTTTTAGCAGCTGGGTCCCAAACCCAGGCCACAGGTCTCAGTGTAGCGTGTCAACCCTGAAGTGGGAGGCAGGGACTCAGGATTTTGGTTATACCTTCCATTGTCTGCCTTTTACTGTCACAGCTACTGTTGTTGTTAAGGGTGACATCTAAGCAGCTTCCGACGCTGGGGAGAGAGAGAAGACTTCCACAATCCAAGAATGACAGGGTTTCTCAGAGGGAATGAAACTTTCTCTCTCTCTTAGACTCTTGGTATCATCTTCAAAAGTCAGCTCTTCCACAAAAAATTTCCATTAACTCAAGACATTCTATTTGAGAGTCATCTCTTTCAAATCAAACAGTTAAAAAAACTATCAGACAGATATAAATATAGTTTAGGAGCAGTTAAGCTACCAAGTTGGAATTCTGGACCTGTCTCTTATTAAATCTGCAAACTTGTATTAGTTATTTCAATTCTTTGTACCTCAAATTCTCTCTCTCTTAGCAACTTTCAAATATGTAACACAGTATTATTAATTATAGTCACCATGCTGTACACTATATTCCCAGGACTTATTTATTTTATAACTGGAAGTTTGTACCTTTTGACCTCTTTTACCTATTTCAACCACCCCTTACCTCTGGCAACTACAAAAATCTGCCTTTTGTATCTATGAGCTCAGTGGGATTTTTTATTTGTTTGTTTGTTTAGATTTCACATATAAGTGAGATCATACAGTATTTGTCTCTATATCTGACTTATTTCACTTAGCATAACGCCCTCAAGGTCCATCTATGTTGTCACCAAAAGTAGAATTTTATTCTTTTTTATGACTGAATAGTGTTCCATTGCATATACACCACATCTTCTTGGTCCATTTATCTGTCAATAGATACTTAGGTTTTTTCCATAACTGGGCTATTGTAAATCATGCGGCAATGAATACCAGCGTGTATATATCTTTTAGGATTAGTATTTTCATTTTCTTTGGATAAATAAATTCCCAGAAGTGGAATCAGGGGATCATATGGTAGTTCTAGCTCGAATTTTTTTAGGAAACTCTATACTGTTTGCTATGGTGGCTACACCAATTTTCCTTCCCACCAACAGTGCATAAGTGTTCCCCTTTTTCCACATCTTCACCAGTACTTCTTATTCCTGTCTTTTTGATAATAGCCATTCTAACAGGTGTGATGTGGTATCTTCTTGTGGTTCTGATTTGTATTTCTCTGATGATTAGTGATGTTGAGCACCTTTCCATGTACCTGTTGGCCATTTGTATGTCTTCTTTGGAAAAATGTCTAATCAGATCCTCTGTCCATTTTTTAATTAGATTGTTTGTTTTTTATGCTATTCAGTTGTATGAGTTCTTTACATATTTTGGATATTCATCCCTGATCAGATATATAATTTGTGAGTATGTTTTCCCACTCAGCAGGTTGTCTTTTCATTTTGTTGATGATTTCCTTTGCTGTGCAGAAGCCTTTTAGTTTGATGTAGTCCCACTTGTTTATTTTTACTTTTGTTGCCTTTGCTTTTGGATTCAAATCCAAAAAATCATTGACAATACTTATTTTAAGGAGCTTACTACCTATGTTTTCTTTTCTTCCAGGAGTTTTACAGTTTCAAGTCTTACATTCAGGTCTTTAGTCCACTCTGAGTTACTCCTCATGTATGGTGTAAGGTAGGAGCATAGTTTCATTCTTTTGCATGTGGCTGTCCAGTTTTCCCAACACCATTAATTTAATTCATTTCTTGATTCTATGTATTTACAATGGGACAATAATAGTACCTGCTCAGAGGCTTGTTCTGAGGATCAAATGAGACAATGCAGTAAAGCATTTCACACAGTCCTGGTACGTGGCAAGTGCTCGATAAAGAGTAGCATTGGTTTTTGTTACTGTCTCATTCATACTCTATTCTCCTTTCACTTCCATTCAGGCAGAGTCATCATTTCAGGAGCACACAATGTTAGCAAATGAAGGCAGTAGGCAAGATAACATTTGATCACCCAGGAGGAAAAGACCAGATGGCCTAGGTTACATTTACAGACACACACAGCAGGAAAAGCTGGGCTACTGTGGGTGAAGTAGCTTGAAAATGTACTGTAGTAATCAGGAACCAGACGACGGGCTTAGTACCTCCCAGCAGTGCTGGGTCAGCTGAGGGGACACAGCTGGAAACCAGATCCAAACTGGAATCAGTCTAACTTGCTAAGGCTTCTTCTTAATTAATCTAGAAGTAAGAGAACAACCCCTTCCTTTCTTCAGGCCAATTCAAGTTCAGATCCATAGCCCCAAACTGCACGATCTGCAAGTTCTGCTGGAAACATATCTTTGAATGGAATCTTCCCATCTCCTTCTTGACCCTTTCTCTACCCTTTTTTTAAATCACGGTTCAGAGTTCCACTGTGGCCCAAAACATAGAAAACTAGAGAGACTATACCTGTTAACCTAACAATTAAAAAAAGCTGAATAAATTACAAAATCATAACTTTTCTTGAACTCTTCAGATTGCTGAGGTTGCAGAGCAAACAAGCAGCCTGAAATCCAAGGAAAGAGAGGCTCCTCCAAGGAAAGGTAGGATAAGAGCTTTGGCTCACTTGTAGCAGAAGATGAAATGAAGACACTGGGTACCATATAAGCAGGTATGAAGGATTCAACCAAAATTTTTAACAAATGACTAAAGATTGAATGAGGGCAATCATGACAGCATAGAACCCATGAGATACTCGGAAATTTGAGGAATTTCCCCTCACTCACAGATTTTTCTCCACAGATACTCCACCAAGTACTCAGGTGAAAGCCTGGAGAAGGGGAGGGGCTGCTACTGGAGAGAAGAATGGAACCCCACCTGCACCCTTCTGTCCCATCAAACAGAAGCTTTAAGATGCTAGAGGAGAAGCAGCAAACACTGTCACCTCAAAGACACAGGTGAAAAATTCATTGTGTCTAGGGAAGGAAAAGCAGAAGAGAAAAACTCTCCATCCCTTGGGAAGGGCAGGAAATAGTTTTGGACCCAAAATCCCATACAAATATTATTAAAGGTCTTCTACTTTTCCTAGAGGGGCAAAAATCTCCTACACAAGACTAGCAAAGATACATGCCAGTCTGACAGGCATGGGCAGGAGGTACAGGATCTTTGAGACACTCCCCAACACAAGACTCAGGCACACAAAATCACTGGACTGAGGCTAGAGCAGAACAATGGGGAACCACCCCTGCCACTCCCACCCACCTCCAAGCCAGTAAGCACTGAGAAACCAGCAATAGCCATCTCCCACTGGAGGGCTATCTCAGGAACAGACACCTTCTCTGTGGTGCAGGATCCCAGGAGAAGGCCAAGAACTAGGGAGAGCAGAAACAATAGGAAAACTCTTCCAATATCTCAGCCAACACTCCAAGCATAAGATAATGCTAGAGCAATTTGAAGCCAGTGGTGTGCTGAAGGTGACTATAGCAATGGCAAAGTCCAGACTCAGCTCAATTCTAGACTGATAGACTCAACTCTCTCTCTCTTTTCTTTTTTTTGAGGAAGAGTAGCCCCAAGCTAACTACTGCCAATCCTCCTCTTTTTGCTGAGGAAGACTGGCCCTGAGCTAACATCCATACCCATCTTCCACTACTTTATACGAGGAATGCCTACCACAGCATAGTTTTTGCCGAGCGGTGCCATGTCCACACCCGGGATCAGAACCGGCGAACCCCGGGCTGCGGAGAAGCAGAACGTGCGAACTTAACCACGGCACCACCAGGCCAGCCCCTTGACTCAACTCTTACATAAATGGCCTAGCATCAATAAAAATAGCCTATTTGCAGGAATAGACAATATTTACCTCTGTATCTTTTGTCTTACACTCAATGTCTGTAATTCAATAAAAAGTTATGAGATATACAAAAAAGCAAGAAGAAACAGGAAACAGAGCAATTATCAGAAACAGACCTAGACATGACCCAGATGTTGGAACTATCAGGCTTGGAATTTAAAATAACTATGGTATATGTGTTAAAATTTCTAGCGGAAAAAGTGGGCAAAATTCATGAAAAAATGGAGAATTTCAGCAGAGGAATAGAAACTATAAGGAAGAGTTAAAGGGAAATGCTAGAAATAAAATCATGATAAGAGAGATGAAATATGCCTTTGACAGACTCAATAGCAATCATGCTACCGCCAAGGAAATAGTCAGTGAACATGAAAAGAGAGCAATAGAAATTACCAAAACTGAAACCCAAATAGGAAAAACAGTGAGGAAGGAAAGAACAGTGCATTCAAGAGCTGTGAGACAATATCAATCATTCTAACGTACGAGTAAGTGGCATCCCAGAGCAAGAAGAGAGAAAGATTAAGACAAAAAAATAGTCGAAAAGATAATAGCCACAAATTTTCTAAAACTAATGAAAGACATAAATCATAGATCTAAGAATATCAGAGAACTTAAAGCTGGATCAATACCCTCTACTCACACACATGCACAAACACACACACACACACACACACACACCCAAACATATTAAATCCAAATTGCTGAAAATCAAAGATAAAGAGGAAACCTTGAAGGTGGTCAGAGGAAAAAGAAAAAATACCTGTTACTTTCCAAAAAACGATGTAAGAATTATAGCCGATTTCTTGACAAACACCATGCAAGCCAGAAGACACTTAAGTGATACGTTTAAAATACTAAAAAATAAAATGGCTAACCTAGTATCCTATACCCAGTGAAAACAATTTCAACAGTGATGGTGAAATAAAGACTTTTTAAGACAAATAAAATCAGAGAGATTTCATTATTAATAGTCTGGTTCTACAGGAAATATTACAAGAAATTCTTCAGGCAAAAGAAATATTATACCAGACAGAAACTTGGATCTATACAAAGAAAGAAAGAGTTTTGAAAATGGTTAAAAATGAAGGTAAACATAAAAAACACATTTTAGTGTTATTAATTGTTTTAAAAGATCAGGGGCCAGCCCCATGGCTGAGTGGTTAAGTTTGCACATTCCACGTAGGCAGCCCAGGGTTTCACCAGTTGGGATCCTGGGTGTGGACATGGCACCACTCATCAGGCCATGCTGAGGCGGCGTCCCACATAGCACAACCAGAGGCACTCACAACAAGAATATACAACTACACACTGGGGGGGTTTTGGGGAGAAGAAGAAGAAGAAGAAGAGAAAAAATAATGATTGGCAACAGTTGTTAGCTCAGGTGCCAATCTTTAAAAAAAAGAAAGTAAAATAAAATAAAAGATCATTGACTGCAAAAATAGCAGCAATGTATTGTAGAAAAATAGCGTATGCAAAAGTAAAATAAATATCAACAGTAGCACAGAAAAGGAACGGAAGAATGAAAGTAAAGTTCTTGTGAAGTGATATTATGTTATTTGAACACAGACTTTAAAGTGGTTG
Source organism: Equus przewalskii (assembly GCF_037783145.1). Lineage (NCBI taxonomy): Eukaryota > Metazoa > Chordata > Mammalia > Perissodactyla > Equidae > Equus > Equus przewalskii. The sequence goes on along the minus strand of NC_091845.1, from coordinate 57,177,397 downwards.
TAATAATATCAGACAAAGGAAACTTCAGAAAAAGGAAGATTTTATCAGAGATAAAAAAAGGGGAATATCATAATGATAAAGGATTCAGTTTTCCAAGAAGCCATAACAATCCTAAATGTGCATGCGCTTAACTGCAGAGTTTCAAAATTCATAAAGCAAAAGTGATATAACTAAAAAGAAAAATAGACAAATCTACAACTATACAATTATACAATTATGGAGACCTCAACAATCCTCTCTCACTAATTGAAAGGATATGTAGACAGAAAGTCAGTAAGTATATAGAAGGCCTGAACAACACTACCACTAGCAAACTTATTGTTGGCAAAATTGGCATTTATACAACACTCTACCCAACCACAGCAGAATACATATTCTTTTCAGATGCGCATGAAACACTCACCAAGAGAGACCGTATTCCAGGCCATAAAACAAACCTTAACAAATGTAAAAGAATTGAAATCATACAAAATATATTGTCTGACCATGACAGAATTAACTTAGAAATCAGTGACAAAAAGATATCTGGAAATTCCATAAATATTCAGAGACTAAACATTAATTATTAGGGAAATGTAAATTTAAACCACAATGAGATATCACTACATGTCTATTAGAATGGCTAAAGTTTATTTTAAAATCTGGCAATGGAATTGTTATAATTTGCTGATGTTAGAAAAGAATATGGCATTTTCTTATAAGTAAAATATACATTTGTCTTATAACTCAGTAATCCCCATGAACAGAAAAACTTGCATATGTATCTTTAGAAGGGATTTATTCATTATTGCCAAAAACATGAAAACAAGACCAAGGTCTTTCAACTAGTGGGTGAATAAACAAGCTATGCTTTATACGTATAATGGGACGCTAACCAGGAGTAAAAAGTCACAAACTAGTGACACACATAATAATGTGGATAAAACTCAAAGGCATTATGCTAGGTAAAAGAAGAAAGACTCAAAAGACTACAGTCTGTATGATTCCACTTATGTGACACTGAAAGGACAAAGGTACAGAGACAAAAAATAAATCAGTGGCTGCTTAGAGACTGACAGTGTGGGGAGTGATTGCCTACATGTGGCATGAGGAAACTTTTTGGAGCATGATTGTGTTTGTCAAAACTGATAGAAGTATACACTTAAAAGGATGAATTTTACTTTATATAAATAATAACTCATGAAACTGGACTTTAAAAGCAAATCATAGGGGTCAGTCCCATGACCAAGTGGTTTTAAAGTTCTGTGCGCTCTGCATCTGTGTCCCTGGGTTTGCGAGTTCAGATCCCAGGTGTGCACATGTTCCACTTGACAGCCATGCTGTGGAGGCATCCCACATACAAAGTAGAGGAAGATGGGCACAGATGTTAGCTCAGGGCTAATCTTCCCCAGGCAAGGAAAAAAGGAGGATTGGCAATGGATGTTAGCTTTAGTTCAGGGTGAATCCCTCTCCCACACACAAAAAAAGAAAAAAAAACAAATCGTAGCTGGATGACCATGCTTGATCAGTCTACCATCTCCAAATAATTAATCTTCAGCCTGAACTCCATACTTCTATGTTAAACAATGGGTTAGATAGAAAAATTGGCCCAAGACAGCACTAGTTTTAATTTTCTCACTTCCCTATGATGGAGTCAGAGACAGACCATTCTTCATGACAGAATAAATAATATAGTATCAACAAGCTGTAGATAGAATGAGGTGCTAGACCTTGAAGTTTGGTCTTGAATGAAGAGCCCCCAGGAATGAAATAGTTGGACAAGACCAACTGTATCAAAATTTTGCCTGTGTTGGCCCTTCTGAGCATATTTTATAGAATCATAAAATGACACATTAATGGAAATAGCTGATTTCATAGGGTATTCCCCAGCAATAAAACCTCAATTTATGTTGATGGAACATTTTTCTCATAGTTGACTTCTTTGTACCAATCTAGGCAGGAAATCCCTTGTGGCAAGAATTCTAAGTTCATATTAGGTCACAAAGTTTGGTGACTTATCCTCTGGAGAATTTCAGAATTGAGGCTTCCTTATTGTGTAATAAACAATAGCCTCTTGAGTTTCTTTAGTAAGTTTCTTTCAAAGTTCTAAGTATCTTATATTTATTTTTCTTATCAGTCTCCAAAACATCTGCTTTAAATTAGGAAAACAGTAGATACATCTATCATTTACTACATGTAAAAGCTAAACCAGTTATAGGGGTGGGTTCTTAATTGTTTCTCAAACCCAGTTAAAGAAAATGACCACATTTAGAAGAAAAGATGATGGAGGCTTGGATTTTGTTGAAAACCTTCTAGTAAGGGTCTGCATCACGTACATGGTAGCCGTCCAGAGAATATAACCCCTTCCCCCAGAAGCCATTTGTTTTTGAATAGCCTCATTAATTTTATCTTCTGAAAAGAACTTGGCCATCAAATTTATATCAAATACCAGAAGGCTGTCTTTTGGTTTTGAAAGGTGTCTGAGTCACTTAAGAATCACAGAGTTCTGTGCTGGAGGAAGACCTTCTTGGGTGTTGAAAGATGTCTGAGTCACTTAGGACTTAGGATATGTAGAAGGATGGCTCCCTGCCAGCTCGTGGGTTATCTAACATCTGAGCAGCCCAAAGTTCATGTTGGCTGTTTGCATTAATCACCATAATTTGACTAACAAGCTTGAAGTGACAGCTCAGCATCAGCATGGCACTAGGGCCACAAACTGAACAAAGACAAGAAGAAAAAGAGAGAGTGATGAGGCAGAAATCCCCTGTTCCCCTCCACAGTAGCTCAGAATTTCCAAAGCGTCAGTAAAGGCATCAACAATTCAAGTAAACAGAGATTGTGAAGGGAAGCTCCGGTGAGAAGAGAACGGTTCCAGCTTCATGCTCTCCTAGCCGTGTTTTTACTTCTTTCTACAGATCTTAGCCATTTTCTCCCTGACTTTTGGCTGTGGCTCTGTGTATGCTACAACCATGCCTGAACTCCAGGGTACCTCGATTTCCCTTTGCCATGCTGATCAACAATTCAAGCTGGGCAATTTTGATTTCAAATAATCAGATTTTTGTCTTTTCCCATTCAAAAAATGTAATCCTTCTACCTCCAAGACCTAGGTAAAAATAGAATTTTTTAGAAATTCAGCACAATAAGAATGAACACTTCTTTTTACAAGAAAATTGAGGTTAGAGCTGCACCCCTCACCGCCACCACCACCTCTCCACACACACTCATCCAAAGGCATAGAAAGAAATGACCTTATTGGGCACAGATTGCTTATTTCTTAAGTGCCTAAAGTCAAGCAATTGATTGGCCTGCTTCCCAGACAGGACTCTTAACCTACCCGTAGTTTTTCAACTCAATCTTTTCTCCCCAGTTCGCTTGAAGTAAGCTGTCTGGCCGGGTATTATGGCTGTACTTTTAAGAAAGCATGCTCCTTTGCCTCTTTTTAGTGGGCAACTCAACCTGCTGGTTAAGTGACCACACTCCTCTTCACAATCAAGTACTTTTCCAAAAATTCTCTCCCATTTCCTGAACAGAGTTTCATAGAACGCTAGTATGTGAGAATCATTTTTCAGCAAAATTAAAGAAGCAGAGCTCCTCAGAACCCCTTGTGTGTTCGTGTGCTTTGTGAATCTCCACAGGGAAATGTGCACGCATGGTTTCCCAAACTTATTTGGCAAAGAAGTCCTTTTAATTCTCTCACCCACAACACCTATTGTTCCATATAATACAGTTTGGGAATATCTGCCAACCTCATAAGTTAATTTCTCCTCTCAATGACAGGAAGGACTATTTCCTATTTTAAACATGTGACATTGTATTTCATCTTCTGGTCAGAATCCCACCTCCAGCTCCAAGCTCATTTGCTGAACGGGCATAATTGACAAAGTCTGTATCCAATCCCTCTTGCCTGAGTTTCCCATCAGCTGCATTTCCCCAAGTATTATAAAAGATACCTCTCTTTACAGAAGAGTGGACTTTCAGAGTTGGATCCATTACTGTTATACTATATGATTACTTCACACATATGGTAAAAGCAAAAAGCATGTGCTCTCACAATCTTCCAAGTCAATTTATAACCCAGGGTTGAATTATGTTATCTCCCCACCAGATAGTCAGCTTGTTTCCTTCTGCTCCATCTTAACAGGCTATAACTTTTAAATCTGTGCCTTAGAGAATAGCCATAACACATCCTTCGTGAAAGATCCTAGATATTTTATAAGGTAGAAATAGATATGCCCGTACCTTTCTTTCAAGCCTTAGCCAGTACTCTTGTTGATAAATTAAAGCCTGATTTAGAAGAAAAACAGGTTCTCTTCACAACTATGAATCTTCCTGATCATATCCTAAACAACATGATGATATACTCCTCTTTCAATTGCTAATTGAACCCTATTTCAGTTTTTTTTATAAAGTAGAAATAGATCAGATTTGGAGAAATATTTATTTTGATCAAGTCAGAAGATTCTGTACATATTTTGCAATAATGTATTTTTTTTAAGTGTGGGTTCTTAGCATTTGAAAGAAAACAAAGATCACTGAGGGCGGCAAGAGGTGTCTCCTATTTTCACAGAGATTTCAAAGCTTGAGTCATCCTTGTCATTTTCAGATTCAACTGCCTAAAGCTGAGTCACAGAGGTGGGTGCAGTGAGGGTTACACTGAGTTTTGAAATCAATCCAACAATTTAAACAAGTGGTCACCTATGACATCACTCACGGGGGCTACTTCATTCATTGCTACCTCATATCCCTTTTCCAGTTCCTTTCCATGGCTCTCCAGACAAGAATATGTTAGGCTGTGTTCATTTCCCAAAAATATCCTCTCCTCTTAGAGACAATGTGGTTTCTAAGAGAACAACTCCAAATATTTAGACTTGTGTAGGTTAACATCCATATATTCTGAAGTTCTCGGTATAGAATAGTAGTCAGCTTATTACAAGATCGACCACTTTTTATTCTTATACATCTTAGAGTCATTGTGGGGAATAAATGAGCTGGTGTATATACACCAATTTGAATAGGGCCTAGCACAGGGTAAGTGCTACTTACTGACCAAATGTACCTAAGAAATGTCAGCTGTTACTACTTCTACCACTACTGCTGCTGTCAGTATCTCACTCAGTCTCAGAGTATTTCCTAGAAAATTGCACTTCAGAGGAAGTGAAGTGTGTTTTAGATCCTTGCTTCTCAAAGTGTGGTCTATGTGGTCGGCAGACCAGCAGCAGCAGCAGGGAGCTTGCCAGACATGGGGATTCTCAGGCCCCACCCCAGATCTACAGAACCAAAACGTGCATTTTAGCAAGATCCACAGGTGATTCTCAAGCACATTAATGTTTGAGAAGCACTCAAATAACAGAATATTCTGGTTAATGGGACTTGCTACATATACCACATATGGATAATCAATTTTCAAAGATTTCAAATTCGACCCCAACAAAAGAAACTTACTCTTTTAAATTGTTAGGGACAAACCTGATACCACAAAGTCCTGATTAAGGGAGAACTGAAAGAAGGAAGGCATGATTACCATTACCCTCAGTGCCTACTACCTATTGGACATTTTGTCCTGTGTATTTCTTTGGCACCTCAAATATGACATGATTAAAGCCAGACTAAAGGACTCTGTCTTAAGCTGAATTCTCCAGATGCATATAATGAGATGAGGATTCCCAGGAAAGTGATGTATTTGGAAGGGTTCCCAGAAAAATCTGATAAGAGAGAAGAGAATTAGGACCAGGAAGAGAGGGAAGCTCACCAAGGAAGCAATGTCAAGAAAGTTCCATGGGTAACTTGGTTCAATCCCTTAGGGGACTCTGGAGACAGTGGTAATTCCTTTCAAGTCAAAGGACCAGCAGCATCAACATCACCAGAAAGCTTGTTAGAAGAGCACAATTTCAGACCCCATACCAGCCCTGCTGAATTGGAATCTGCCTTTTGACAAGATCCCTCAAGTGATTCACAAGCACACTAAAAGTTGAGACACACTGTTGTAGGTCATCCCCCCCGCCAAAGTTATCTCAGTTAGGAACAAGGATGGAGAAGTATTTATATCCCGCTGCTGTATTAGTCTTTGGGTAAGGGTTGGTCCTAGGCTCCTTAATTCCTTTAATACATTCCCAGCCACTTCCCTTTCTCTGTGCATGCAGACAAAGGAGTTTCAGCAGCCTGAGGTTGGCCCCTGACAGGGAGGTCTAGGTTCTGGCTGCTTACAAGTGTTGGCTGAGAGTGAAAATACCCCAGGAGCTGGTGTGCATGGAGATGGTAAAGAAATCCGAGGGGATTATGGACAGAGAACTAACCAAGCCTGCTGCAGTCTCTATTTACCTTCTTCTTCATTCTGCCCTTTCTCTTGTCTTCCCTAGCACATAAATTGTGCAGCATCCACAGAACTCGGAGATCACTTTCCCCCAATTGCCAAGACCGCTAGGGCCTCTCAGGTCTACCTCTGCAAAGGTTCTCAAATCTGTTCTTCATTCTCCATCATCTTGCCGCTGTCCAAGTTCAGAGTTACACTATCCCACACCACTGCACTCCCCGACAACTGCCTTCAGTCCAGGCCCTGTCTGCCACCTGTCCACATCTTTCAAGGTGCAAGATGAAAGTCCCCTGCTCTTCCATACCTTTCCTAATCCTTCCAGGCAGAAATGGTCATCTACCTCCTGTTCCCATAGCATCAATTGTGTCTATTCTTTGAGTGAGACATTTGTCTTATTATGCTGGTGTTAGTCATTTATAGGATCCAGCTATCCAGTTCGACTCTGAGCTACTTGAGGCTGAAGACTGTGGTTGCAATTCCTGTGCTTAGCATATATTAGGTGCTCAACAAATGTTTATTAAATAATGCAATTATCAATTCTAAGGTATTTTTCAATTCCTTTAGCCTATGGGCAGGTGCTATGAATCTACACTTATATTTGATAAACTCAAGGATGCAAACACTACACTAAATGAAACAAGAAGAGGAGTAAGAGAAGTTATACGTGAAAGTTTTGTGCTTTCCGTAGATGAACCTCATTCTTTCACCACTTAGCAGATTCTCTCAGCTGCCTTGGGAAAATTTGGAATCTTTAATGCAAGCAATTCTCTCAAGAATTGGTCACACAGATTTGACAAAGTGCATAACAGCTAAGGCCAACCATGGTTTATTATTTTAGCTATTAATCACCAATTTTCATATTCACTGCAGACTTGAAACTGTGTTTTCCAAATATAAGCCTTGAGAATAGATGCTGTTTGCTTTTACTAGTATCATCCCAGAACAAGTGCAACATTTGTAACTTGAGTAATGAGCATCCGGTCTATTCTTTCTAAATTGTGGGTATCTCCCTCTGTCTTGCTAGAGTTCTCTCTTTCTCTGTCTCTCTGGTTTAATTAATGCTAATGCATACTGCCCTACAAGAATTTGCAAGCTGTACTGAGAAATAATGCAGTGTTAGTTTTGTAATTTAGTGCACAGAGCACATTTGTGCAAAAGCTTTGTAAACTGGGCCCGTGGTCAAAAGGAGCAATTAGCACTTTGTTAGTATGCAATGATGTACTAATCTGTGCAGTCCCCAAAAGCAATTGTCTGTTCCATTTTGCCCTCATGTGCAAATTTTTTCCAGTGTATACAGCACTGCTCCAAAAATAACACATTGCATGCCTGGTGCTGTAAATTGGGTTCACGATGAAGAAGACATATCAATTAGAAAATATTTGTTGGGGGAAAATGCACATGAGGAAGTTGGTGCACAGCCTTCAAGGGGAGCTACAGTTCTCCATTCCTCCCTCAGATTTCACAAGGAGAGTTATCTTCATGTTCAGAGAAAACTATGGGAAGGGTATTTGATGGGAAAATAAGACCTCACACCAGAATAGTTAACCCAAAATCACACTGATGTCGACTTTGTTAACACTGCAGACTGATTTGCATTTAAACAGACATCATCCGTTCCTTTATTTAAATAGCACATAGGAACCATACAACAATTGTGCAGTCTTTGGACTTTTCAAGTTCCTAGTGAAGCACATGACAGTGTCAGGTTAATAACAAAAATAACAATGTCTTACATTTTTACAGCGATTCTCAGTTCCCCAAGATATTTCAGGTACACCGGCTCATTTGTCTCACCACACATCTGTGGGTAGGCCTTGCCTTCACCACTTCGCCAATGTGGAAATGTGGGTTCAGAGATGTTAGGTCACTTGTACAAAGTCACACAGGAGGCAGTACTTTGCAGTGTTCAAAACATGGTCTCTGAGGCCAGGGTGCCGGCAGGCAATTTTCCACTCTGCTTCTGTCTGACCCTGTGAACTTGGCTTCACCCTTTTGTGCTCCAGTTTCCTCATCTATAAAATGGGAATGATTATTATTGTACCTGCCTCAGGGGGTTCCTGTGAGGATTAAATGTAAAGCACTTAGAATAACACCGGACACAAATATCACCTGTAGAAGCGTTAGCTGTTATTATTATCATCGTTATCATTTAGCATAAGTAAGTGACAAAGTTAGGACTTATTCTCAGATGTGGTGAACTTTCAAAGGATTCAAAGGCATCTGGTAAATATAGTATCTTTCCTTCTCAGGGATCTGTTTCTCAGGCTATAAAAGTATCAAATGTAGTTTTGAAGATAAAAGAGCTGAAGGGAAAATTAATGCTATTAACTTGAAGGAAAGCTATTACAGGGAGGAGAGTGAACATTGTTCTTTATTATCATCAAAGAAGAATATAACAAGCTGAAATTAAGCTGAAGCATGATTTTGATTTGATACAGAGAAATAGTCTTGATAGTGAAGAAAAGGGGTTCGTAGGGAATGCGGCAGATTACAAAAGGGACCGCACTCTAGCACTTTCCCTTGTATCAGTAGCCCTCATGAGATAACTTGGCAGCTCCCGCCATGAAGAGGTTGAGTCTGTTTTTCCACCCAGTGATTCCAGGGTGGCCTCGTGGCTTGCTTTGGGAAATAGAATGCAGTGGAAGTGGTGGCATGCCAGCGCTGAGCCTAGGCCTCTAGACACTTTATAACGTCTGCTCTTGCCCTTGGACGGCTGCCCTGTTGGCCCAAGCTAGCCTACTGGAGGAGGAGAGGGAGCCCAGCTGCCTTCTTGTGCCAGGGGACAGCCAGCAAACTCAGGAGGCAGCCATCTAGCTCGCTGGCACCTGACTGCAGGTACCTGAGTGAGTCCGGCTGAGTCCAGAAGAATCACCCAGCTGAGCCCAGGCCAAATTGCTAAGCCACAGAAATATGAACTTAATTGACGTTTTGTTTCCAGCTGCCAGGCTTGGGGGGTGATGTGCTACACAGTGAAAGCTAATTGACACTGGGAGACTATGGCATCTTTGACCTTAAAAATCCTTAAGACAGGGGGACTGCCCAGTAGCCAAGTGGTTAAAGTTCTATGCTTTCCACTTTGGCAGCCCAAGGGTTCCCAGGTTCAAATCCATGATACAGACCTGCACCACCCATCAGCCACACTATGGAGGCATCCCATGTAGAAAGTAGAGGAAGATTGGCATGGCTGTTAGCTCAGGACTAATCTTCCTCAAGAGAAAAAAGAGGACGATTGGCAACTAATGTTAGCTCAGGGGGAATCTTCTTCAAAAAGAAAAAAATCCTTGAGACAGCATAGGTATCTCCCACTGGGAACTATTTAGAAAAAACTGTGTGTGGTAAAAGGGTGAAACAGGAGACATTAGAGGTTTTGTTCCAACACTCATGCTTCTGTGAGTGAAATGGAGTTTTAAGCTCCTGCTAAAGGATTACTTTCTGTTCACAAGCAAACAGCATAATCTTTTAATCATGCATTCAGTAAACATTATTGGGCCTTATTGTGTGCTAAATGCTTAGAAAATGAAGTGATTTCTTTCCTAAAAAAATAAAAAATGAAAATTGTGACAAATGTAGTTTTGACTATATTTGATTCAAAAATCAAAGTTTTTTAAACTTTTACTATTTCCATAGTAGTCGTCCAAGATTAATGACAATATTACATGATAAACAAATAAGTTAAAAAGATGTGTTTAGAGCATACAAAAATAGTTTGAGTATCAAAAATGTAATAATATCTATTTGTAAAAGTTGAAAATCTAAACTCGGGCATTTAAGCAGATACCAGGCCATGTCATCATTTGACGTCCCCCAATACAATTTTATAGAGCACATCTGAACCCTGACACTCAACTTTTGCCATAAAATGTGTGTATCAATCAGCATTTTCTGTTGTGCAAATTTGACACGTAAAGTCCGGGCTACTTTATTCTCTTTCTCCTCTTTGGCGTTTGGTAACCGTACTTTTACTATAATCCTCATTCTCAAGAAATTCTTTCTCCCTTACACTTGTTCTCCTCTATATTTGTCAACTGTGGCTGGGGCCACTGCCCCTCTCTCCTCTGGTCTTGGCAGTGGCTCTTTGTTCAACTGTGTCACCGTGCTGGTTTGGGGACACACATCCTTCCCCCCAGGGTATGGAGGATGGCTCGAAACCCTCTTCAATTTCTCACTGTTGGGATCACATGAGAGGCTGATGTCTCTCATAGTTGCAGAATGCTTCAGTTTTTCTATTTGTGTACAGCATAGTACATAGCCCACAATGTTCTCTCATTCATTCATTCATTCATTTGTTCATTCACTTAACAAATGACTATTGATCCAGGCAATATGCTGGGCATTGGAAGTTACAAACGCGAGTCAACTATTAACTTGAACCCTGTCCTCATAGAGCTCATAGTCTAGTGGGAGAGACAGATCTTTTTCAAATAACCACAAAAACAAGTGTAAAATTGCCCCTGGGACAAGTGCCACCTGGTATATGAGTACTTTATAACTGAGGTCAGAAAGAGCTTTCATGAGGAAATGTCACTTGAAGTGAAATGTGAAGCCTGTGTAGACATCGGCCAGGAGAAGGAGGAGGCAAGGGGCCTGCCCCGTGGCTGAGTGGTTAAAGTTCTGTGTGCTCCACTTTGGCAGCCTGGGTTCGTGGGTTCGGATCCTGGCATGGACTTACTCTGCTCATCAGCCATGCTGTGGAGAAATCCCACATACAGAACAGAGGAAGACTGGCACAGATGGTAGCTCAGGGCTAATCTTCTTCAAGTGAAAAAAGAGGGGGATTGGTAATAGATGTCAGCTCAGGGAGAATCTTCCTCACACACACACAGAAAATCATTTAAAAAAACAAAAAGAAGGAGGAGGAGGCAAAGTGGGACAAGCAGAGGGGACTGTAAGTGCAAAGGCCCTCTGACAGGAAAAGGCAGAAAAAGGATGCAGGAATTGAAGGCAATCAGTGTGACTGGGATAGAGGTCAGGTTGAAAATGTGAGTGGGATGAGGAACCAAACTGGGAAGACCCTGGTAAGGAGTTTACCTTGATCCCAAGTGAAGAGGAAACCAATGAAGGATTTAGCAAGGAATGAACACGGGCAGTGCGGCATTATGAAAAGATAACTTTGGCTGCAGCGGGCAGTAGGGATATACTGAGCTTCCGTTCCGTAAGGTGTCCTCAAAAAAGAAGCCAAATCCAAGCCACAGTGGAGTCTTTAGACCAAAGAATGAGAAGCAGCAGCAGATGGAGATGGTTGCAGAAGAGGCAGAAGTAAAGTTGGTCTAGAAAAGGGAGTAATCAATACTTTGCCCGCCAGTTATAGGATCCCCATCAAAATATTCTGGATGGTTTGTAAAATATGCAGATTTCAAGACTCCATCCCACAACTTCTGAATCGGAATCTCTGGAGGTGAGATCCAGGAATCCGTCTTGATGTTCTGAATCCCCCATGTTTAAAAATTATGTTGTCCAAGGCAGACAGGTAAGTTGGAAAATGATGAGGCTGAAACTATTCAAAGTCCCGTCAACTCCCCAACACGATCTCTGAGCAAATAGAAGGAAGAAGAGACACAGATGAAGTGAAAGAGGCTTAGACATGGCTTCCCTTGCAGGCGCTGGCGTTTGTCACACGACCTCTCTCTGCGTGTTTTCTCATCTGTACTTCCAGCCCTTCCAGCAGTCAGTGCTGAATTCTAAACTAAGCCTCCGCGTTGACTCCTAGTTTTCTCACACACTGTGGGATCAAGCACTTCACTTTCGTTTCATTCTGATCACCAGTTGAGACTTATTCAAAATACTTTAAATCACGGGTCGGCAAATTACAATCCATGTGCCAAATCCAGCCGTCTCCTGATTTTGTATGGCCCGGAAGCTATTTAAAAACTCATAAGAAGACTATTTCATGACATAATAAAATTACATGAAATTCAAATTTAGTGTCCACAAATGAAGTTTTATCGGCACACACAATCATGCTTCTTCATTTCTTTACTATCTGTGGCTCATTTTGCTCCATACATACTCTCCAAAGGCAGAGTTGAGTAGTTGTGATAGAGACCATATGGCCCACAAAGCCTAAAATATTTACCTTTTTTTTCCACAAAAAACTTTTCTGAACCAACCTTTAAGTTAATCTCTCAACCTCTTTGTCAAATTACTAGCAATTTACCAAGCTCCTGTGAAACAAAGCAAATCATTAATTTGTAATGCAAATAATTGCCCTGTAATTTAAATCTTTCATAAGTTTGACTTTTGATATTGAATTTTCTTAAAGCTAGACGTGCCTTTCTCTCTAAATACTGTGACTAACTTAACTGTTTCTCAGGTGAATCAGAAGATATATGGCTTTGTAAAGGATTTCACATGCTTGTCACTCCACTGTATATTGCCTACACTTCTCTAGAAGTAATGAGACAAAACCAGCATATAGTCTCTACTCCAATTCTAATTGATTTATCTGAAATAGAATTAATTACTTTTGGCTTGAAACCCACTCTGGGTTAATACTATACATTTGAATGGTAACATTTTATGAATATGCAAAATGCTTTTGGAAACAGTAAAAATCAGATAATTCACACCAATGACAAGGAGGCCCAGTACAGATTAGCACATTTCTTGGGAGGGAGGATTAATTGAAAAAAAATGGTGTAAGTTTACTGAATCACCTTGTAAACTGTGCCCAGAGAGATACACACTGTTGACAAGAATCTTTCAGTAAAGATACCATAACATATTTGGTAAACAGAACGGGAGCTGCACTTAAGGAGACCTCATTACAGCTCTTGGCTGTGAAATCTTGGTGGAGAAGTGGGGTGAGACTGCTGGGTTTTCTGTGAGAAGTATTGAGTTTGTGGATTATTAAGGAGGTGAGAGCCAGTAAATAAGTGGGGTTAGGCTGTACAGCACTTTTCAAAATTCATTCTGTCTTTGATGTTTAGACTGCTAGAGACACTCACACTCAGATTCAACTAAAGCCCAGGAAGTATCTTTTTAAATACAATTATGATTTTGTTTGGTTTGGTTTCTATTTTTTTCTTTGGTACAAGATACCACTCCTTATAGCAGTAAAATGTTTTAAAGGAGAGGAATTGGACTTGGGTAGAGAAAAAAACAGACTGTTAATAAGTAACCTTTGGATGTCACCTCTGCTAGCTTTCTCAACTCTTACTAGGCCCATGACAGAGCAGAAAATTTTAAAACCCAGCGGGAAAAGAAACTAAAATTACTTCTCCTACCGTGGGCCAGGCCTGAGCAATATAATAAAGCAAAATTCTTCTCTTCTCACCTCTGCTACTCAACCCATGCCTTTTTTCTAATCAATTATTTGTTTATTCCTTAATCATCAATTCAACATGTATTTGCTGAGCACCCAAGGGGCATCAGTTTAAATCTCTGGCAGTTCTACAGAAAGCTATAAGAAGTAGTCTCTGCTGTATTCATCAGGGTAGGAGAGAGGCTGTAACAAACAATGCCAATATCTCATTGAATTAACATAAGAAAAGTTTATTTCTCACTCACGTAATTTTTCACTGTAGAGATTGGGTCTCAGGCTTCTTCCATCTTGTAGCTCTGTCATATCTGTCATATCCTAAGGTTTCAGGGGCCTCCATGTATTCTCTTCATCAGCCCAGCAGATGGGGGAAAAGAGAGACAAGGATTATGTGGGAAGTTTTCCGTGAACCAAGCACGGAAGTGGCATATATCACTTGTGCTCTCATTCCACCAGTCAGAGCTCAGTCACTTGGCCAGAGATAACTGTAAAGAGAAACGTGGTCTAACTCTTCGCAGAAAAAGGAAGAAATGAATTTGGAAAAGAGCTAGCCAGTCCTGGCCATGGCTGCCTTCAGAAAACGTACTTCCTCCAAAGTACCAACCCCCAAGCTTTCTGCTAGGTCATCCTTGAATGGACTGACTTTCCTTTCACACTTCGTGCCACCCAAGGATCTGAAATCTTCCAACCTCTCAGGATCACTGGCGGCAGGGAAAAAAAAAATATTAACTTAATTGGAATAGGAGATTAATTGATAAACCTCTCTATGCCATTATTTTAATTTTACTAAAATAAATAACCTGTTATTTTAATCTTATTCAGACCTCTCAACCACCCTGAGATGTAGATTTTATCATCAACATATTTCCAGAGACAAACTGAGATTCAGAGAGGTTAAAATCCTTCCAGAGTGATGGGGATTCAATCTCAAGTCCACTGGATCCTCAGTCAAGTGCACTTTCACTATGCCACTGGTTCCCAAACTTGAGTCTTTCGTGACCCACCATCAGGCTGTTTGCCGTACTAACATATTTCCACTACTATTTAAAAGATCCACTCAGTAGAGAAGGATAATCTGTGTATGACTCCACTCGTATGAGGAATTTAAAATTATGGACTAAGAACAGTTTAGTGGATACCAGGGGAAAGGTGGGGTGGGGGGTGGGCACAAAGAGTGAAGTGGTGCACCTACAACACAAGTGACAAACATTAATGTACAACTGAAATTTCACAAGATTGTAACCTATCATTAACTCAATTAAAAAAAAAAAAAGATCCGCTCATTAAAACTTAGTCTCAGCCAAAGCTATACTCTCTATGACATGGTACGAGGGTACCACGTTTTCTCGTACATATTTCATCACCGGTCAACACCTCACACCTTGGCAATCACCTTATTGCCTTTATCTTCATTATTTTTCATTTAGGACAATAACTAGATAAATAATTCTGAGCAAGGGCAAGATACCAGTGTTGATGGTTCTACAGCTCTTTCCCTGGGGTCTTTTAAAAAAGTACCAGGTTTATCCCAGAGGAAAGGGTCACTAAAATGACATCCCTCAACTTAGAACCACCATGATCATTTCATAGCCACCGGAAGGGCCAAAATTAAAAAGACAAATTTAAAAAGTGAATTTGTCAAGGATGCGGAACAACCGGAACTCTCATAAATAGCTGGAGGGAATGTAAAGTCATATAGCCACTTTGAAAGATGGCGTGACAGTTTCCTAAAAAGGTTAACATCCATCTATCCCTGGCCCAGAAATTCCACTTGTAGGTATTTGCCAAGAGAAATGAAAACATATGTTCACATATGCACCAAAAACCCCTGTGCAAAATGTACAAGGATTCCCAAACTTTCTGGTCTTGGAAATCCCTTTACATTCCTAATAATCACTGAGAATCCCAAAGAGCTTGCTTATGTGGGTTTTGTCTAATAATATTTACTAAATTAGACATTAAAAGCGAGAAATTTAAAAATATCTATTTATTCATTCATTGAAAAATAGTAATAAACCCATTATTTGTTAACCTAAATAATTTATTTTTATGAAAAATAATTTATTTTTATGAAAAATGACTACATTCTTCAAAATAAAACATGAGCATGAAAGCAGCACTACTTCACATTTTTCAAATTTCTTTAATGTTCATTTTGCTAGAAGACAGCCAGATCCTCCTGTCTGCTTCCACATTCAATCTGTTGCAATATCACATATCTTGCAGCCTCTGGAAAACTCTACTGTACATTTATGAGAGAACGAGAACGAAAAAGTCAAATAACATCTTAATGTTACTGTAAAAGTAGCTGTAATCCAGCAGCTCTCCTGAATGAGCCTCAGAAACCTCCAGTCAGAAACCCTGCACCACACTTTGAAAACCACCGTCCTAGAACACTTGCCCACATCCCCATGTTTAAGAAGGTTTAGCCTGTACGAGAGTGTTTATTGCACTATTGTTTGTAATAGGAAAATTTGGAAACAATAAAAATGTGCATTTAATAGGACGATGGATAAATTTAGTATGTACAATACTAAATAGCTACTCAACGAGATAAACTTACATTTACTGAATAGATAAATCTCAGAAACATAATTGAAATATTGTCTAAAAAGGGCAGGTAGAAGAGTAACACATAGTGTGAGACTTTTTGTGTGTGTGTGAGAGGAAGATTGGCCCTGAGCCAACGTCTGTTGCCAATCCTCCTCTTTTTTGCTTGAGGAAGACTGTCTCTGAGCTAACATCCATGCCAGTCTTCCTCTGCTTTGTATATAGGACACCAGTACAGCACGGTGCGATGCACAGTGTGCAGGTCTGTGCCCAGGGTCTGAACCTGTGAACCCCAGGCTGCTGAAGCAGAGCATGCGAACCCAACCACTACACCACCACGCCGGCCCAAGACTATTTTTATAAAGAAAACATAAAGGAATATTCTAAATGTTATTTACTGCATACAAATGTAGTAAATACATATAAGAGGCATGGGAATTATAAAGTCTAATGAGAGAGGAAAGCAGGAAGGGGAATGAGATTGGAGAGCAGTACCTAGAGATATGTAAGTTGTCTTTAAAATGTTTGATTTTAAAACTCTAAAGCAAATAGGGCTAAGTACTAAAATTTGACAAGGCTGGGTAGTTGGTACATGGATAACAGTTATTTTATTTGTTATGCTTTTATGTATTACTGAAATATTTCAACATAATGTTAAAAAAAAGATTAAGCACATGAGTACAAAAGCCTTTGGTAGTACGCTAAACAAATGTATTGATAGTCTATGTCTTAAAGATTATTCACAATATTGCTGTTTTGAAGGCTTTTCTGAAAGCCCGCAAACACAATAAGAGTTTAGACTTAATTCTTGTGCATATTTTTGTTCTTAAGACTTTCCTGAATTTGGAATCTTTCTAAATCTTAAAAGAACAGTCCTTTAAAAACAGGGTACTTATTTACATTCATCCGAAGAAAGTTCATTGAATACCCACCACAAAAAAGGGGAAAAACAGGGACTGTGCAAGACAGTGAAAAGCTACATCGGTGCACATTCTGCGTCAGTCAACACTGCAACAAGGAAGCCTTTCCTTATCCCAGCTGAGTTCAGAAGTGAATGGGCAATCAGCAAACACTGATTTTGGGTGTCTGTCCCACAGGAATATGTGCATCAGTACATGGGACATGTGTACAAAGATATTTACTGATTTTAGCCAATCGTTAGCTATCATTACAGCAAAGGTTGAATGAATGATGGTGAGTCAGTATAACGGGGTATCATCCAGTCCTAGTTTACAGTAGGTATTGACGTCTGACAGGGCAACATCTTCTCTTTGCATAATTACCTTGGTTATTCTTGAGGGTTTGTTCTTTCTCAAAAATTTTAACATAATTCTATCTAAATCCAGGGGAAAATTTTGGTTTTTAATTAGAATTGCATTAAATTTGACAACGATTTTGAGAGAAATGGTCTTAAGCATGTTTTCATTTCTGTTGCTATTATGAGTGAATTGTTCGCATTCCCAATTTCAGGTACTCAAGGCCAGAATCTCTGAGAGCTGTAGTTTACTAAAATATTTATCATATGTACAGCAACCTTACCAAATTTTCTTATTAATTTTATTAATTTTTAAGAAAAAGTTTTGCTATTTTTCTTTGTAGGTTTCTTGGGGTTCAGGTCTCTTTAATTAATGGCAGCTCTCCCACCAAGGGGAAGTGAAGTGGTCCTACCCCATAGCCCTCCACTTCGGCAGCTAGCCCTTTGCTGAGACATCTAGACTAAGGAACATTCCTCCTCCCCAGTCTCTTGTTTTCTCTTCAATACTCAGGCCTCTTGTTCAGCGTCTTTTTGGCCTCTTGGGAACTGGGGATATCCAGCACTTTCATGAAAGGCCAATGATGACCTTCTTTCTGGAGTTCACTGGCCTCGACAAAGTAGAGTCTTGCCTGGGGTTCCACGAAGGTGCTCAACCAGACAACAAAGAAGAAAATCCAATATCAGTTTTCACCATAGGGTCTCACCACCACCCAGCTGTTTGGTCAAGAAGGGGCAAATAGATTTGGAGTTGGGGATGAAGTCAAAGGGGTGCATTTGGTCACTGTGTTCCCAGAATCCCTCTCTTTCAGATTTCTAGGTATGTAGGCCTAATAAACTCAATGTAAGTTTTTAAGGAAACTTGAAAATATACATCGGGCTTCCTCTTGGCTCTAGCACTTAGTAACTTAGCTTCCATATTCCCCCACTCTCATTCTCTATCCAACCACACACCTTAATTAAATGGAGTCTCAACTATCTCAAAATGAACTTTTTATGGCAATGGGAATTCCATTTCATAAATAGCTAAGCAAAGAGGCTGAAATCTTGCATTCAATTGAAAGAGTTATAGAATAATTGACTGAGTCCTCCACACAAGAATGTATCCCATGCAGGATTGATGACATCACTAGGTGACTGTTGGAAGCTGAAGACCAAAGTATATAACATGATATGTTAGTTGGTGTCCAAAGATGGTCTCCAATGAACCACACCTCCCAGTCTTCTGGCCTTTGTGTAGTCCACTCGGAGACTGAATCTGGGCTGGGCCTGGGACAGCCTTCAACTGATAGAATGCAAGGGAAGTGACACTAGGACAATTCCAAGACCTAAGCCTATAAGAAAGCCTAGCAGCCCTGAGCCACAAGGTAAGATGACCAGCTACTTCACTGGAGAGATCATGTGGAGACATCACATGTAGAGGCTAATTCAAGGAGAGAAAGAGAGAACCATAAACCCTCCCCTCTGCCTCCACCAGCTAAGACCCCAGGCCTAGGTGTCCTTGCCAAGGTGCTGATCACCCACAGCCTGACTGCAGCTACAGAGAAACCCTGAGTGAGACCACAAGAATAAGCATCTAACAGAGCTTATTTAAAACTAACAGGAGAAATAGCATGCAAGTGGTCTCTGACTTCAGTCCTTACTGAGGCTTAAGCTGGCTTAGTTTGTTTGAATATCCACTCTTCAGAATGCCAACTCACAGAACGTGAGGAATAATGAAATGGTTGTCAGTTTAAGTCACTAAATATTGGAGTGGTTTGTTCTGCAGTGAAATATACCCAAAACACATGTTAAGGCAGACATTTAGAGTGAAGATGGGGACTCTCAAACCCGCACAATAGCTTATTTCCGGAGCTGGATTTTCTGTTTTGTTCAATAGTTTCATATCTCTAACCAGAGCCTCTGCCATTGTTACACTAAGATACGAATCTTAAATTGTTTCACGTGGAAGATTTTTAGAACTTTCCTGACTCCCAGAGACCTAAGAATCCTTCCTTTTTTTTTCTTTAATTCAAACATGGGCTTCCTTGAGAGCCAGTGGAACCTATATGCAGACAAAAGAGTCTTCCGATGTGGACTCCCCAACATATATGCACCCGCTGCTGAAAGCATAGAAATTTGTTTCATTTCTCAAAAGCATGAGGCTTTCTGAATCAGGCCTTCAGTCCAGTCAAGTGTCTAAAAGAGTAAAATAACATACACTCACACAGGCTCATGAAATCATAATAATAATAAAAACCCTCAGACTTCTTTTTTTTTTTTCAGCTGTGAAGCCGCACCTGCCATTAGCTGTGGTGGTTCCTATTTTCATATTGTCTGACAGTAGCAGTTGGATCAGGTTTGAGCCAGTGTGACTGAGAGGCAGGCTCCCTGCTTCCACAAAGCTGAATTTAATAAGATGAGAACAGCATGCCAAGATGGGGAGCTCCCTCCCTAACACTTATCCTGACACCAGCCCCTCAGCGGGGCCGTATTGCCGTGGTAATCTGGGTGAGCTGGACAGAGCGTCCTGCTTACAAGTTCAATATAATGGAACAGCAGGGGGCGAAGGGCTGGCAGAAAAGCTTAGCAAAGTTAAAGCCTATTACTCTATGCTTGAGGAAAAATGAGTCACAAAATATTACACCCAGAGCAAGACTTGAACCTGCCAAATGCAGCAGCAACACACGCTAAGCCTTGTCCATAATGGTGCATTCATTATTCTATGGTCCGGTGTAATGTGGATTTAAATGTCTTTAACCCTAATGGAAATGTATATGCAAATTTCCCCTTAAGCCCAGCCCTCCTTAGCTATTCTTTTGCCCTGTTTGAATCTAATAGGCAAGGTGACTGTACGCTACATATGTCAAAGAAAATGATGCCTTTTTAATCTGCCTTTAGTGGCAAGAAGAAGGCAAGAAACTGGACAGAAATCTTTCAGCTGCATAGTATGGCCTTTGTTGTTGTTTTATGCTTTCTTGTGGTGTTGAATTTAAAACTAATGGGAGAAACAGCAAGCAAATGGTCTCTGAGTTCAGTCCTGGTTGAGGCTTAGGCGGCTCAGTTAATTTGAATGTTAACTCTTCAATTTGCGTTCTAACACAAACTCTTCATTACTAATTAATCAGATCAAACTTAGATTTGGAGCAGCCTTGCCTCAGACTTTTAATCAACCAATGCCCCAGAACCAACCTGGGGCTCCATCTACCTAAAAGACCATTATTTAAAATCCTGAACATTAAGCGGCCCTAGGACTGGGGTTTTTTGAAAGAATAACAATAGAACTAAGGTATGATTCCTTCTGTTCTCCCCAGACCAGCTCCTGCAGGCTCTTATTACGGCAAAGGCCGCTCAGATGATCATGTATGGTGTCAATGACGGCAACCACCAATTACTGAACTCTTCCATGGGCTATGTGCTCGGTTGGGTGCTTTATACACATTATCTCTAATCTTCATGTAGTGGGTTATAAATTTTCTCACACTGCTTCTCACATGTACAAAGAAATTTCAGCTTCCTTATTTACAGCTGATCAAATCTTCATGACCCTCCAATGGAGAAACAACCTTAAACATTAGACTTGCCAGATTATGTCTCTTATTCTCTTCCAGTTTCAACAGCCTCTTTGGATGTATGGTGTCTCTCAGATACGTACTCAGTCTTCTAGATTTCCTCTTTCCCTTGCTCCTTTTGAAGATGGTGCCTAGATGTCATGTGCCAAGTGCCAATGGAGGATGGGTACTCCAGACCCACATGGTAACTCTTGGATCCCTGTGGACCTGTGCCTTGGCATGGCTGGTCTGGTTCGCTGAATGGACTGAAGAGAAATCAGGTCCTAACTGGCCTTCTGCTGGCTTATTACTGGAAACTGTGGCCCTGGCCTATTGACTCTGTTCATGAGGTCCTCACACATGCAGACTCTGAGCATCCCATGGTATATTCCAGTCCACTTCCTGTCTTCAAACACTTGTGTCCTCCCATCAGGACATGTAGGAGCACCTGGATGCCCTTTGTGCCTGGTGCAGGCCAGGTGGAGTAAGCCCACTTCCTCAGGATCATCTCTCCGGTTCCTCTGTCAGCCAACGGTATATTTTCAGTCCTATTCCATCAGGACATGGTGCAAAAATGCATATGTGATTCTCCCTAAAATCTCAGCTGCGTCTAGGGAAGTAGACTAGACACTAACCTTGGTGTTATGGGGTCTCCTAGACCCAGATGACCATTTCTATTGTCATCTCACTTTAAGTGCAGGACCAGGAGTGAGAGAAATGGGAATCTTGACATCTGACTTCCTCTATTTTTTTTTTCTTAAAGATTGGCACCTGGGCTAACAACTGTTGCCAATCTTCTTTTTTCTTTTTTTCACTCTGCTTTTTCTCCCCAAATCCCCCCAGTACATAGCTGTATATTTTTTTTAGTTGTGGGTCCTCCTAGTCGTGGCTGGTGGGACGCAGCCTCAGCATGGCCTGACGAGTGGTGCCATGTCCACACCCAGGATCCGAACCAGCAAAACCCTGGGCCGCTGAAGCAGAGCGTGTGAACTTAATCACTCGGCCCCAGGGCTGGCCCCTGACCTCCTTTCTTTATCTTTCTCAGCTTTATTCTATTCACTACTACCCTGGACCCAGAAACAGGGTTTGCCCCTTCCTCTTCCTGCCTAACCAAACTCCCTTACTTCACATCCTGAGGTCTTGTTGTACTATGACTGTCCTAATTTAGGTTCCTCAGAAGGAGACAAGGATTCAAATGGATTTAGTTTATTTGGGAGCTGTAGGAAATACCAAAAGAGGAGTGGGGAAGTGAGAGGGAGAAGGGAAGGCAGTGAGTAAATGATGCATTGTAGGCCAGTTACCACTGTGAGCAACCAGACCTCAATCCCATGGGGAAACTCTGGGTAACAGCATACAGAACATGTCCAGAGTTACACCCAAGGGCTGAGGAAGCTGCAGCATTGTATACACCAATTCCCATTGCTCATTGGTTGAGGACCACTCCACCTGGGATGATACAACTCTTCTTATACATGTATTAAAACTCATAGAATGAAGATAAACAGATGGCAAATAAGCATATGAAAAGATGCTCAACATTATCAATCATCAGGGAAAGGAAAAATAAAAAAATGAGATACTACCACACACCTATTAGAATAGCAAAAATCCAAAACACCAACACCCCTAAATGCTGGCAAGGACGTGGAGCAACACATTCCCATAGCTGGTGGGAATGCAAGATGATACAACTACTTTGGAAGAGAATTTGTTAGTTTCTTACAAAAATAACCATATTCTTACCATATGATCCAACAATAGCACTCCTTGGTATTTACTTAAACAATTTGAAAATTTATGTCCACATCGAAACCTGCACACAGATGTTTATAGCAGTTTTATTCATAATTGCCAAAACTTGGACGCAACCAAGAAGTCCTTTGAAAGGTGAATGGATAAATAAACTGTGGTTCATCCACACAGTGGAATATGATTCAACGATGAAAAGAAATGAGCTATCAAGACATGAAAAGATATGAAAGGAACTTAAATGCATATTACTAAGAGAAAAGAGCCCACCTGAAAAGGTTACATGCCGTATGATTCCAACTATACAATATTCTGCAAAAAGCAAAACTATGGAGATGATAAAAAGATCAGTGGTTGCCAGGGCTTAAAGGGGAGGGAGGAATGAATAGGCAGAGGAGAAAGGACTTTTAGGCAGTGAAACTATTCTGTATGATATTGTAATGGTGTATGCATGTCATTATACATTATTCAAATCCCATCGAATGCACAATAGCAAGAGTTAATCCTCACGCAAACTATGGACTTTGGATGATAACGATGTGTCAATGTATGTTCATTGATTGTAACAAATGTGCCACCCTGGTGGGGGATGTTGATAGCTGGGGAGGCTGTGTTTGTGTAGGGATGGAGGTAGATGAGAAATCTCAATACTTTCTCTTTAATTTTTCTGAGAACCTAAAACCGCTTTAAAAAAATAACACCTATTGAAAAAATCATAGAACTATACACACACAAAAAGAAAGTCAGAATTACTATATGTAAATTTTAAAAATAAACAAGAAGGAAGGAAAGAAGAGAGAATGGAAGGAAGGAAGTTAGCTTTGAGGTTAGAAGATGAGCAATAAATTGTTTGCTCCAGGCAATACTTGTTCTCTCCTCTGAGATGATGCGCCTCCCAATACAGCCTTGAAAATCAAAGATTACAAAAGAGCGGGAGTTAAAGGGGAGATAATCATTCCTTGATTTAATAGTTTCAAATTATTATCTCTGTTATGTTTACAAATCCTGCCAGGTAGACATTATTGCCCCCATGGCAATAATAAGCCCATGGAAAAAACAAAAGAGCCCATGGAACAGAGAGGTTAAATGACCGAACGCTGTTGGTAGGTGCTGAATCTGTGAATTGAATGCAAGTCTGTGTGGTCCCAAAGTCTAGGTTCTAATCACAAAACACTAATACAAATGTTCAAGGCCAGCTATTGATAACTCAAGTCTAGGTTCTGATCACAAAACACTAATACAAATGTTCAAGGCCAGCTATTGATAACTCAGGCAACTGGGAAATAGTGTGTCTGGAAAGAATCTTCCAAGGTGGAAAGGGTAGGAGGGGAAAACGCGGAGGAAAGGAGAAGGACATAGGAGCCAGGGACAGCAAGCAAATTACCAGCTTCACTGAATGTACCACACTTAAGTGAGAATGAGCTGGGTGTGGGATAAGATAGAGCTCTTTTTTTTTTTTTTAAACTTCCTCTAAAGGAGTGGTTAAGTTTATTCCAGAGACTGATGACAACACAGATAATAAATTTCTATTCCACTAGTCCTGCCAAGATGGTGAATAATTACAACGTGTGTTCTGCATTCATTCCAAAGAAAAGTATTTGTTTACCCAACCAAAGTATTATAGAAAATCACTTATTTCCTGTTGCTTCAAGCAAAGCCACTGGATCCTAGCAGGGGACTAACTAATTCCAAGTGACATTAACAGTTACATTCTGACAGTTTGGAGACTTGTAATTTTCCTAAAAATTATTTCATGGACTTTGTCAGCTTTCTTCTTCTACTTCTTGACCTGAAAAACAAAGACAAACAAACAAGCAAAAAAAAATTATGACAATGTTCGCTCTAGTTCAGTGAAAGCCATGAATGAAAATAGAGAATGATTTGTTTGGGTGTTAATATCACAGGAAATTCTTTATTTTGGTAGAACAGGATAGCTTTTAAATAAAAATCCAATTAGTACATTTGATTGTATTGAAGCAGTTACAGAAGGAATTTAAAAATAATTTGATTTGTTATAAATCAGTCATATTCCAACCACCCTGGGTGCTACCCTCTCTTCATTTCTGGGCTTTTGAATATACTGGCCTCTCGTCTTCCTGAAACATCCTGCCACTCCGCCTCCCAGCAACCTGTCCTGCAGAGTCACCCTTCAGGTTTCCACTTTACATGTAATTTCCTCTGGGAATCTTTTTCCCATCTGCCCCCACTACCCCACCTTCCAGTTCCCAAGAAGGTACTTTTACCCATGGTACAAGGTCCTTAACCTACCACGGAGTGAATCCGTCTATGCAATAATGACCAGTTTTCTTCTCTGAAACCCACTGGCTTGTGAGCTCATGAAGACAAGGACCACTTCTGGACAGCTGTATCTTGACACCTAGCATGTCCTACATGCTCACAATGGTTGCAGAATGAGTGAATTACACTTCTGTTTCTTCCTCACGAAGCCTAGCCTAGATTAGGAGGTAGCACATAGAATCCGAAAGGCCTGGGATGGATTCCTAATTTACCTGCTCTGTGACTTTTTGCAAATTGCTTAACCTCTGTAATTTTCTGTTGCTTCATTTGTGTTATGGGAACATTAGTATTTACCTGTCAAGGATTTTATGCCAATAAGTGAGATATTATAAGTCAATTGCTTGGCATTTTACCTAGCAAATAGTAAGCACTCGATAGCTAGTAAGTGAGTTCTGCTCCTACTTCTCAACAGAGGCTACCTGGAACCATGTTAATATTTATAATATATTTGTTCCCACCATCACACCAGTCTGAAAGGCTAAACACATAAAACAGAAGTTCTCAAATCTTAGTGTGCAATAGAATCATCTAGACAACTCACCCAAACACAGATTGCTGGGCCCAGCTCTAGAGTTTCTGAGTAAGTAGGTCTAGAATAGGGTCCAAGAATGTGCATTTCTAACAATTTCCTGGATAATGCTGCTGCTGGTCCTGGGACCACACTTTGAGAACTGGTTCTCACTTTCCTCTCATCCCTCCTCTGCTCAGGTAGCTGCAAACTGAAATACTCAAGAAGCCTTCAAAATTACTGATGCCTGCATCCCATACCATGGATTTCTGACTTATTAACAGGTCTTAGGTGAGGCCTGAGAATTGGGTTTTTTTTAAAGCTTTCCAGATGATTCTAGCGAGGAGTCAAAGTTGAGAACCTCAGCCCTAGGTCCATGCCAGTAGAGCCTTGCATCTCGAAGTGTGGTCCTCAAAACAGCAGTATCAGTATCACAGGGAGCTTGTTCGAAATACAGAAGCTCAGACCCAACCCTGACCTAACCAATGAAAATCTGCATGTTTAATAAGATCTCCGGAGGATCTTGTGCACAGTAAAGTTTGAGAAGCCCTGAAACAGGAAGTCCTCCCACTCAACTCACATCAGAGGAAACATCAGCAGATCTCACCTTTGCCCCGCTTGAGCTCCTCCTTCCTAAGATACCAAGATTTAGGACAAAACAAAGAACTCACTATCTCTGCCCTTTCCCCAAAGGGAATGGTTCTTACCTTCTGCTTTGCAGGCATGAACCTAAGGAGTCTCCTCTCTTTATTACCCTACGCTTTTCTCCTTCTCATCTTCCCAGACTCAGTTTCCATCTCCAGACGCAGCCTTCATCACATCCACTTATTAATGCCAAGGCTTCATACTCAGATTCAAATAAAGACAGGAGGCAGAATCAATGTCTTAGTGGGATTCAGAAAAATGAAACTTTTCTTTAAAAAAATAAGTTAGCACCTGGTTTCTCCCTAAATTACCCTAACACAGAGATGTGTTGAGATAGTATTAAAATAGAATCCTTATCCACTACAGGCTGGAAAGCGAAAAGTAACATGGAAGGGATGCCTAATGATTTGGAAAAAGAAAAAGATTCAACTGCATTAGTGAAGAAATTATGAGGTGTCTATGACCAGAGAAACCTGAGATGTGCTAATTGAATGCCCTCAGATGCCATTATCAGTGAAGCCCCTCCAGAGCCAGCAGCACAAGCACATCTGAGCAGAAACCTGAGCTAACCGCAAAAAGGATTGTCTTGATGCCCTAAGTAGGGTTCTGTGTGCGTGAGTCAGCAAGGGAGGGTTTTGTGTAGGACGGTTCATCAGGAATCTTCCATAAACAGGAGTGAAAATCTCTGGTTGAGCATGCCACGCAGTGCTCAAAACTCAGAGAGAAGACAAGTTTGGTTTTTAGAGAGAACAGTTACAGCATTGTTAGGAATATGTGCATGCACACGTGTACTCATGTACACATGCATATGTGCTCCAAACCACAACTCTTGCTTACTCAAAATGTGTCCCATGGACCAGCAGCCTCAGCATCATCTGGCTCCAGCCCCACACCTGCTAATTAAGAGTCTTCATTTTAACAAGAACTCCAGTCATTTGTATGTATATTAAAGTTTGGGAAGAATTGTTCTAACTCAGTGGCTCACAACTTTGGTTTCACACTGTAATCACTTGAGCCAATTTTGAGAACTACTGATCTAAAATGAAAGACAAAAATATAGCCTCTATTTCACCCTCAGATTGAGCCCTTTAACCCGTTTAAAAACAGGACATTGATGCATAAGAGAAACACTTTAAGATGTCTGTTGGAAGACCTAGCTTATAACTCTTTTAAAGACTTATCTTATTCTGTTCTGGTAATTAATTATCTCTGTAGCTATATGCTTCTTACAAACAGAGGCCGTGACTCATTCTGTTGTACACTAAACTTGGTGCCAACCAAAGGGCTTGGGCCAGAGTAGGTGTTCAACTAATATTTGTAAATTAATAATAAGGTAACAATAATAAATGAAAGCTCAAATTCTGGTTTCTCTGTACTATTCATCTCTTGTGTATTTTAATTGTTGAAGGCATTATTAGGATTATGTCTCCCCATCGTGATTGCAAACTCCTCGAATGCAGGGACACATTCAATGCTTTCTACTCCTCTTTCCATCCAAATATATAATATATTAATGAACACAGAGTATATATTCAGTACTTATAAATTTCATTGAATAGCCTCAAGTTTTTATGCAACTGAGAGACATGATTTTACACCAGGAACATTTGATTCTGTGAACTACACTTTACTGGGAATTTACCATATTTTATATGAGAAATCTTGATTAATAGGAACTCAGCAAGCGAGGAAAACTAAAAGATGATGTCAGGAATAAATTTTTTTAAACCTAACTCTAAGACACGTCCTAGATTTAGAATATATTCAACAAAGTATACCACACTTTACGTTCTATGAGTCTGTGCAATGACTATCAGTGTTTAGAATGTTTATGCTAGACAAGGGGTCAACAAATGTTTTCTTTAAGGGATCAGATAATAAAATTTTTGGCTTTACATGCCATGAAGTCTCTGTAGAAACTACTCAACTTTTATGTTGTAGTGTAAAAAACGGCCACAGACAATGAATAAGTAAATGGTTGTACCTGTATTCTAATAAAACCCCATTTATAAAAATAGGTGAATTTGGCCCATGAGCTGTAGCTTTCCAACTCCTGTAATAAGAGACAATAAGAACTTTACTATTTAATAGTAAAATGGAATAAACTGTTCAAACAAAGGCAAAATAAGTAGTTTTGAAAAAAACTAGGATATGAACAACTTCTAAAAATGCATACACACATACTTAGATATTATTTTCACACATAAAAATGAACTTTTGACCAAAATGTTTAGAGGCAATATTAACGAGATCTCTGCAGTGATAGAAAATCACTTCAGGGTTGAGATTATTGAGTCCTAAGTGGATAGGTAAAAAGATTCAGGCTCCCTGGTAATTTCCAGATTCCTTCCCTCAGAAGAATGGAAGCCATAACAATTAGCCCAGGAGGAAACTCAGCCATGCCTCGGATGCTGTTGTGGGTCACTTGACAATGTCTAACTCATTGGCCTTCACTAGTGATGAGATCAAATGTGCCCACAAGAGAATATGTTTCTCTAGCAAATAAAACACATCTAAATATTAGCTTGGTCTAAGGTAGATGGTCTTCCAAGTTTGATCTGGTTTGATAATTTTAGAAGATACAGACTTAGGCTTGGTTACAACTGATTATTAGAGAGTATTCTGGGTAAAATAGTCTGGATTTGAAAAAGAATTTAGTTTCACTCACAGATTCAGCAACCTGGTGTCATGTTTTTTTCTTGTGGTGGTGGTGGTGGTGGCTTTCTTTGGAGGTTTGGTTTAAGACTCATTTTTAAGCTATTTGCCAGCTTCTTCTTTCTCCTCCATTCTAGAAGCATCTCTCCTCCAAAGCAGTAGTTGTTTAAACAACACTTGCTAATCAACTAGAAAGAAGCATCTCTCAATTTAATATTGGGCGAACTGGATTTGCATATTTCAGTCTGAGAAGTAGTCTTTGCTTTAGAAGAGAGGAAGTATTTCTAAGAAAGTCTCTTAGATTTAAACCTCTCTTAGAACTTTAAGCTTGTGTAAAGTATATAACAGTTCCCCTTTCCATGGCATTCTGTGGAAACTGGTAATCAGAGTGCAACTGTAGAGGATCATTTACAAAACAGGAGCTGGGGCGAACACATGTTCTGACTTAACTGGGATAACTTCACTTAAGCCTTTCCCCCCAGGATAAGCCTGCTACCCCAACAAAATCATTCATACCCAGTGTCCAGATTGGACAATGAATTATATGAATTTAATGGTCACACTAGTGAGAGCTGACATCTATTGACCACTTAGCAAAGCACTCTGCTAAGAATTTCTACAGGAATTACTTCATTACATCCTCACAAGAGCTCTCAGAGATTATACCATTATAATTTTCACTTTATAGCTGAGGAAAGCAAGTATAAGAGAGCTGAAGTTGCGTGGATAGTAAATAGCAAAACCCAGATCTTAACCCATGAGAATGATTCTAAAAGTCAGAATGCCTGACCACAATGTCCCATCTATTAGTTAAAGATGCAGTAAAGCAAGGTTCCAGGGAATTGTTCTCCTCTGTTTGGGAAAAATTGTGTTTGGAAAAAGATAAGAGACAAAGACAGGAAGAAAGGTGGAAGCTGCATAAAGACAATTTTGCAAGCAATATTAAAGTTTCCACAACTTTTTCTTCTTTAGTTAACTTAGTCTAGCCTATGACAAGAGGTTAAAATGTACATTTACAGACGGGTTTGTACGTATACCCACCTGTCCAGAACTGTGAGTGGTGAAGAAATCATGAAGAAACTCTGACAAGAGAAGAGGTGGCATTTGCCACAAATCCGTAATGAGGGTTACAGTGTGTTCTAGTTTGTGCCTGTTGTGGATCAAATACTGTCTTTTAATTATTTTAGCACCTCTTCCCTCTTTCACTCCCAAACATTCCTCAGTTTGGACAATAAATTGTATGGCAGTCCTATCTACAATATAATATTCATATAAATTCATTTCTGTTTAAGCTCTTTCAATGCTTAACTGATATCTTAATGCATATCTTTCAATATTTCTCGGAATATTTAATTTAGAGGACAACTAATTTGATGATTCACTGAAACATTTATTGAAAGCAATAAGCCAAGCCCTGGAGGGTAGGAATGAATCCACAGATAAAGATGGAAGCCTATAAACTGGAGATAATTGTGAGACTATTACAACAAAGTCTTCGAGGTAGGTTAAGCTGTTTCTGGAAAGGGAAGGCTTTTTCAAGAACATTTTTATCCTGGACGTGAAATATATAGACAAAAGTTTATTTGGTGGTCAGTGCAGCAGACGAATATTCCAGAAAAAATGTGAGCAAAAGCATATAAGCTCTCTGCAAATTAAAGGCTAAGGGAAAAAGAAGAAGGGACCAGCTCTTTGTTCTCCAAGGCCAAGTAGCAAAAAGATAGAGAGAGGAAAGAAAAACAATGGGAACTTCTCCCATAGATTCTCTGATTAGGTAACAACACTCCTTCTTTGGAGTTCTGGGTGCCTGACTAGCCACCACTGCCATTGCCACCACCATCGCCACAGGATTGCCTGGGAGCTGGGGCCATAGAGAATGTAAAGAAAGAATAAAAACAGGGGCTTTCTTCCTCTCTCTCTTCCCCAAGGGCCCCCTTTCTCCCTCTTCAGACCAAAATTAAAAGGCTTCTCTTGGAGTTCTTTCTGTTCCTACCTGGTGTGCAGTTCCAGGTTTCCAGCTGTCTTTGGATCTAGAGCAGAAAATATTAGTGGGAAAAATGATAAATTTACCACTGGTTCAGAGGTACTTTGAGTTCTGGTTTCCTTTCCTACTCTGCCTGCTACGTGAACCTTTCAGACTCTTCAGAGAACTGCTCTCAGCATTCCATCCAGGATTTTTAACTGCATTCATTGAAAGAAACAGCATGGAGTATCCTTACTCCGTCTCGATTGGAACTGGATCCAGAAAGAACATCTCAACTACTGTAAGAAGACCAGACTTTGCGATTAAAAATATCCAAAAAATTTCTTACCTCAAGTTTGAAAAAGTGATGAGACCAGTCTTCGATTTCATCCAAGAACGGGGGAAGAAAAGAATAAACTAGGTTTATGAATGGTCTTTCAAACTAGTGGTTACATATGGTTAAATCTTTACAAAGAATATTCACAGGTATTTTCACCTTCAGTAATCTATAGAGCTGGGGGAAAAAAGTCAATCTGAAAGCATTTGAAATGCTTAATTATTTTTCAGAGTAGAGAGTATGGAAGTAAAAGCTCAAGATCCTAAATTTGGCTCTGTGCTTTACTGAATCACCAAAATACAGGGAAGCCTTGAACCAATGGCTTCAAAGTGAGGCAAGATAGGAACTTCATCATGCCTGTGTTATTGTTGAAGGATTGATTTAAAAATAAAAGACCTAAGTTTCAGCTGGTCCCAAACTATGGAAAATTTTACCCACACAAAGCCCCCATTTGCCAATGCAAATCTGGTAATTGGACACTTAATTACCCTATTTGCACACATAAATGAGGGGTGCGCCTTCGAGAAATCAGAGCCCACTCTTAAAACTTTGGCCCCAAGCAATGAGACCACATGCTTTTGTCAACAGCTAAATTGATTAGAATTGTGTTTATTTCTGCTCGTGTTAGTCCACATGTATTTTCACTGGAGACTGATGTCTATTGAGTTAAAAGCTTAGTTAAAAAACCTATGTGATGCAGAAAACCTAGATAGTAATTGCCAACTATGTGCCAAGAATCCTTTCATTTTATAGAGAATGCAAGGTCTGAATAAAAAGAAATATTCTTTGCAACCTCATATGGTTGGGCAGACTCAGCAGCCTTAGAGTCATAATAAAGACAGAAGGGCCTTTTAAAAGAATACTTTAAGCAAAATTTCCAGCATGGATTACTCTCCAGGGTAAATGGCTCAGGCATTGAATTTTCCCATTTCCCTAGGGCAGGTAAAGGGGTGAATTTTCCCCAAATATCTTGCAGCTAGACAGGTCCTAACGATATCTTTAGGGGAAAAAATGTTCTTTGATTTGGAAGCGTGTATTGTGAGTAGGTCCATCTGGGTTTCCTCCCCATGAATAGAAACATCAAGATTTGGCTGTTTCTTGATCTTTCATTATGTATAGGCCTGAGTTCTGGTCCTGGCTCTACTCCAACTAGCCATGTCCTACTGGGGACAGATTCCATTCTTTATCATTGTTGAGTAATGGTGAAGGAGAAAGAGAAAGCTTGTCAGAGAGGGTGTGGGAAGTAGAGGCAGGCCATGGGAGGCCACTAAGGTGTCAAAGGTAAGAACAGTAAGGAATGATCAATAGATTCGGTGATTTGAAGGCCAATAGTATCTTAATCTTTGTTTTGGTCACCAGATGCTCAGTAAATACCTGCTGAGTCAATGACTTAAATCTGCACCATTTATCAAGCACACTTTGTACAGAGA
This sequence comes from Equus przewalskii, assembly GCF_037783145.1. Classification (NCBI taxonomy): domain Eukaryota; kingdom Metazoa; phylum Chordata; class Mammalia; order Perissodactyla; family Equidae; genus Equus; species Equus przewalskii. The sequence goes on along the minus strand of NC_091845.1, from coordinate 57,144,936 downwards.
GCACTGTGTGAAGAGTCAGGGACACCCAGAAAAAGAAAATGGGACCCTAACTACAAGATTATTGAAGAGTAAAAACTCACTATGATGAAAGAATATTGAACAAGGCAGAGTTGGAAGACTCAGCGTGAGGATGAGGGAACAAGACGATCTTTGAGTTCCTACATAATGATAGAATGCCTACTATGTATTCCATAGAGGGGTTCTCCTCCCAGCCTGGGATCCAGGGCCTCAAACTGTGGAATGACTGGAGCTGACTTGCCTCCACCACTGCTGTGATCTCCTTAGGTTCAGCAGATGCCAACCAATGTGGTGGAGCTATGCACAAGAGGCTGGCCCATCTTCACATAATGAAAACCAGAGGACCCTAGAATCAGGCCTGGATTATGGCATCCGAGATGTATAATGCTTAACTTCATCACTTCTTTGGTCTCTCTGGATTATGGGACCTCAGAGCACTCTTGCTTGAGCTCTTTCTTCTTCTGTTGTTGCTCATGACGTTAGGTAGATAGATAGATAGATAGAAGACAGATACACCCTATATATGTGTGGGTATATATATATTAGATATATGAAAGAATACTCTCTTATTTTCTTCTTTCAAATCTAAAACAGAAAACAAATACATCACTGCTTGGAAAACTATGCTTCCGTTTATTATTTTATTTCCAAGCCTAATGTTCAAAAAGTTATTTTGCTAATGAAAGAGTTATGTGTGAAAATGGTTAGTCTGAGAACAGAAGCAGAAACAGAGGCTCTGTCATATTCATTATTATAATCAATCTCCTCACCCTCTGCCCCTCAGTACAAACTGTGTTTTAATCTTCATCATGATTTGCTTTTTCTTCTTTTGTGTCTTTTTTTTTAAAGCTGCAAGTGTTATTCTGATGGGTTGACCAGAAGTAGTTCAAAAAGTCAGTGAATCTATCTGTTGAACACAGAAGAAACAGTGTTTAAAGATGCATTATCAGTGGCTACACAAAACTCTGACAAACTTTAGAGATCAAGGAGTTAGGAAAAATATTTTTTTATTGATGAAAACCTGTGAACTTCAGCTGGGTCCTGTTGGCTTAAACACTTAAGAAGGAGAAGAAACTAACATTTATTAACTATCTACTAGATTCCAGGCTCATTGACCACATCCTCTCAGTTAACTCTCTCTACCACCTTGAGGTAGGTAATAATATTTATTTTACAGACCAGCAGAGTGTTGTTCAGACAAGGCTGGCAACTTGCACAAGATCAGCCAGTGAAGGAAAAGAATCAGACAGAATGTCCTGTGACTTCTATGAGCTCAAAACACATCTAAGATGTTGGTGTTTTTCAAGCTGTGGATCAGGAAATCAATTTCATGTGTCATGACCGGAGTTTTTAAAATTAAAAATAGACTAGATTAGATTTGAAAATATCCAAGTATTGTTTCCTGAAGCTTTTGTTTTAAGGTGTTTGTGTGTGTGTGTGTGTGTGTGTGTGAGCATTCTGTGTTATGACCAAAAATGTATTTCTCCATATGAGGTTTGGTCAAAAAATTTGAAAACCACTGCAATTGCCCATTCTGGTACTGTGCAATAAGGAATAATTTGTATAGTTAATTATTATTAGGGCATCTATATAATTTATAATTCAAACCAGGACACTTTGGAGAATAAAGGGAAGTTGTATTATTAATTACGTAAGGGGAGCAGACATAAACAGCGATTGTTCTTCAGAAAGTGAGTCGGGCATTCATCCTAGTTATAACCCACTTCTCATCTCCAACTACCTCTTCCATTTTAGCAATAAAACGACTGATAAAAAGTAGAAAATACATTTAAGAGAGTATGTGATTTGTCTTGTACTCAGGGAGGTAAAACAACGATTTCAGGTTGCAAATATACCTTTTTTTCCAACATAATATTGAGTTCTACATCACTGTTCATGTGCCCAAATAATGTATCCTCTATTAGAGATTGTGGTACTTGTCAGCACAATCTGGCATTATTAATGTTTTATTAATAATTAAATTATTGTAGTACCAAATCAATAGCTATAATATAAAAAGACGGGTTTCTTGTGGCGGGGGAGAGGAGATACGACAGTTTTGTGTCCATAACTCATTTCATGCAATATCCATTGCATTCTTACCGATTACAGCAGGAGCATTTGCAAAGTTAACTTCATCCCTTTCTCTTCACTATGCTTTACAGAATGTGCAGTATTAGTTTTAGGAGGCTGAAATTCTAAAGTAAACAACTAGATGGAAATGTATGGAGGAAGCAAGGACCAAAACATATAACATGTACCATCAGGAAATATGGATGTTTTGTCTACACACAGGCACTTACTTAGTGACTTCTGGAGCACGTGTGGTCCTTCAGCACACCTTGCTCCTCTGTTCAACTTTGATGCCCGAAGGAAAAGAATGGAAAATGTCAGGTTATTGGCAGCACTTGACTTTTTTGCTACCACCTGCCTTCCAGTTATTTTCCTACTATTTATTCATTTTGTAGGTATATTTGTGATTTATATGCTAGGTACTATGCTAAAACACCAGGGACGGAAAGATGAATGAGAAATGGTCTCTGCCCTCAACGTTTGTATGGTTGAGGGAGAGGGAGAAAGGTGACATATAAACAGATAAAAGGCAATACAATATGAAAAAAGCTATAGTAAATGAACAGAATTCTCTAGAAATTCACAGTTCTGGAAAGACTACCTCTGCCTGGGGAAATCAAAGAGGCAAAAAAGAGAGAGAGAGTATTCCAAGCAGATGAAGAAGTGCAGAAGCACGGCCTGGAGTCCTGAGAGGACACAGTAGGCTCTGATGTCTTTGCTGACCTTGTTTATAGTTCTAATGGTTTTAGTGAATTCCATAGGCTCTTCTGTGTACAAGACTATGTCATTTACAAATACAGTGTTACGACTTTCTTTTATTCCACACATTACTTTTTTATTTCTGTAAGTTTAGTAATCGTGTCTTCTTTTTCCTTCTTGATTTTAGCAATTTGAGTATTTTCTCTCTTTTTTTTCCCTCTTGATTAGTCTAGCTAGTGGTCTATCTATTTTGTTGAACTTTTCAAAAAACAATTTTGGTTTTGCTGATTTTCTCCATTGATTTTCTATTCCCCTTTTTTATTAATTTCAATTCTAATCTTTACTATTGCCTTCTTTATTCTAGATTTGGGTTTAGTTTGTTCTTCTTTTTCTAACTTCTTGAGCTAGAAACTCAGTTATTGATTTGAGACCTTTTCTCATTTTTAATGTAAGCATTTAGTGCTATAACATTCCCTCTCAGCATTCCTTTAGCTCCATTCCATAAGTTTTGGTATGTTGTGTATTCATTTTCATTCATCTCAATGAATTGGCCAACTTCCCTTGTGATTTCTTTTTAAACTTATCGGTTATTTAGGAGTGTCATGTTTATTTTCACGAATTTGTGAATTTCCCAAATTTCTTTTCTATTATTGATTTCTAATTTTAATCCATTATTATCAGAGAACATATTCTGTACGATTTCAATTCTTTTAAAAGCATTAGGGGTTGTATTAGGGCCTAGTATATAATCTATCCTGGAGAATAGCACTTGAGAAGAATGTGTATTCTGCTTTTGTTGGGTAAAGTGTTCTTTAAGTGTAGCTTATAGCTTATGTATAAGGTTTTTCAAAAATTCTATTTCCTTGTTGATCTTCTGCCTAGTTGTTCCATCCATTATTGAAGTCTTCAATAATTATTATTGAATTGTATACTTCTTTAAATTTTGTCAGTGGTTTTTCCATGTACTTTGGGGATCTGTTGTTGTCTATATATGTTTATCATTGTTATATATTTCTTGCTGATGGATTTACTCTTTTATCATTATAAAAGATAATGTGACTTTTTTTGTTTTAAAGTCTATTTTGTCATATTAGTATAGCCACTCCAGCTTTCTTATGACTGCTGTTTTCATGACCTATTTTTTCCATCCTTTTACTTCCAACTATTTGCCTTGAATCTAAATTTTGTCTCCTGTAGACAACATTATAGTTGGCTCATATTTTTATGTCCAGTCTATCTCTGCTTTTTGATTGGATTGTTCAATCCATCCACTTTATTGTTATTACTGATATAGCCAGATATACATCTGCAATTTTGTTTTTTTCTTTCCTATGTCTCATGTCTTTCTTGTTCCTCTGCTCCTCTTTGGCATTGAGTGAATATTTTTTATTGTGACACTTTAATTCCTTTAATTATTTACTTACCATATTTTTTCTAGTTATTTTCTTGGTGGTTGTTCTGGGGCTTAGCATATACATCTTATCACAATCTACTTCAGATAGACATTATGCTGATTCCAGTGAGATATAGAAACTACTCTTATATAGTCCTATTCCCTCTTCCCCCTTTTTGTACTGTTATTGTTATATATTATATCTATATATGTTACAAACTCAACAAGCATAATGAATTTTTATAGTCATTATTTTATATAATTTTCTATCTACTAAAGAAGCTGAGAAAAGAAAGGAGAGTAGGTATATATTTATAGAGTTTGCTATACTATGCTAACTTTCTTTTTCTTTTTATTTATTTATGTTTTTTGAGGAAGGTTAGCCCTGAGCTAACTGCTGCCAATCCTCCTCTTTTTACTGAGGAAGACTAGCCCTGAGCTAACATCCATGCCCATCTTCCTCTACTTTATATGTGGGATGCCTACCACAGCATAGCTTGATGAGCGGTGCCATGTCTGCAACTGGGATCTGAACTGGCAAACCCTTGGCCATTGACATGGAATGTGCACACTTAACCTCTGTGCCACTGGGCCAGCCCTAACTTTCTTTTTTAATATTTTATGTTCTTTTCCTTTTTCTTACGGATTCAAATTACTAGTTGGTGTCTTTTTTTTTTTTTCAGTCATTTTTCCAATACAGCTTTGATACCACTCACATCCCTTGTGATGTTATTGTCAAATAAAATACATTCCTGTATGTTATAGGTCAAACAGTTCAATTATATATATAGTTTTATTAAATTACTTTTAAAATCAGCCAAGAGACTAAAAGAGTGAAAGTGTGCATTTATACTGTCTTTTAAAATTAACTTTACTGTTGCTTTTTTTTTTTTTGAATAGATGCAAATTACAGTTTGGAATCACTTGCTTTCAGCTGGAAAGACTTCCTTTAGTATTTCTTGTAAGGCATGTCAGCAAGCAACAAATTCTTTGTTTATTTTTGTTTATTGGTAATGTCTTTATTTCATCTTCATTTTTGAAAGGCAGTTTTGCTGAATATAAGATCCTTGGTTAACAGGTTTTTTTCTCAGCACTTTGAATGTATCATCTCATTGACTTCTGACCCCCATTGTTTTTGTTTTTGATGAAAAGTCAGTTGTTTATCCTAGGGAGCTCCTGTTGTATGTAATAAGTCATTTTTCTCTTGCTACTTCCAAAATTTTCTCTTTTTCTTTTCTTTTTGTTTTTTGAGGAAGAGCAGCCCTGAGCTAATATCTGCCACCAATCCTCTTCTTTTTCGCTGAGGAAGAGTGGCCCTGAACTAACATCTGTGCTCATTCTCCTCTACTTTATATGTGGGATGCCTGCAGCAGCATGGCTTGATAAGCAGTGCATAGATGTTTGCCCAGGATCCGAACTGGTGAACCCCAGGTCACCAAAGCAGAGCACACAAACTTATCCACTACACCACCGGGCTAGGTTCAATCTTTCAGTATTTTTACTATGATGTGTCTGAGTGCAAATCTCTTCTTGCTTATCTTACTTTCTTATTTGTGGAGCTTCTTGAATGTGTATATTAATTGTTTCCAGCAACTTTGGGAAAGTGCCAGCCATTATTTCTTCAAATATTTTTTCTGCTTTTTTTCCTCTCTGCTTCAGGTACTCCTATCATAATACGTTGTTGCTTTTAATGGTATCCCACATTTTTCTGAGGTTGTTAATTTTCCTTCATTCTTTTTCACTCTGTTCTTCAAATTTCATAATCTCTAGAATATATCTTCAAGTTCATTGCTTATTTTTTTCTGCAGGTTCAAAATTGAACCCTTCTAGTGAATTTTTCATTTTGGTTTTTCTATTTTTCAACTGCAGAATTTCCACTTGGATCTTTTTTATAATTTCTGTCTCTTTACTGATATTCACTATTCGATGAGACATTGTCATCATAGCTTCTTTTAGGCATACTTTCCTTTAGGTCTTTGAACATTTTTATAATGTTTTCTTAGATGTATGTGTTATATCGGAAATCTGGGCTCTCTCACTGTTTTTGTTACCTGCTGTTTTTTGTGTGTATAGGTCACAATTTCCTGTTTCTTTGCATGTCTTGTGACTTTTTTGCTGTTGAACATGGAAGTTTATTATAGGAACTCTGGATACTAATTCACTTTCCTCCTCTCTGGGGCTTGTTTTTGTTATTGCTTACTTGTTTACTTTTTACTGACTTGTCTACACTATTTTAGTGAGGTCTATTTCCCCTGCAGTGTGTAGTCTTTGTTGTCACCTCTCAGAGGGTGCCATCTTGAGCATGTGCACAGCCAACCCAGGATGACTGGTTTTGGCAGGGTTCACTTAGAATGTCTCTTTCCCTGATCTCTCTGTTAAGTTATTTGTCTTTGGTATCACACCCAGCTGTTAGGCTCCATTAATAGCTCTGTTGTTTTCAACAATGCCCTAGAGTATAAACTGATCCACAATCAGATGCAATTAAATTCAAGCAAGGATAGTTTTTGAGCGTAGTCTTTGAAATTTGTTCTGTCTCCAGTAGGGCTATTCTTTGCTCTCTCTTTCTCTGGTTCTGTGTGGTAAATTGGTTGGCCTATGATTTAACTTGTGGTTCTCACAGAATTATCTGCCTCCTCTTAATTATTTACCACCAAAATCTCCAATTTGTGTGTGTGTATGTGAGGAAACTTGGCCCTGAGCTAACTTCTGTTGCCAATCTTCTTTTTGCTTGAGAAAGATTGTCACTGAGCTAACATCTGTGATAATCTTCCTCTATTATGTGGAATGCTGCCACAGTGTGGCTTGATGAGCAGTGCTAGGTCTGCGCCTGGGATCCGAACCTGCTGACTCCAGGCCACCAAAGTGGAGCGTGCAAACTTTACCACTATGCCACCAGGCCAGCCGCTCTCCAATGTTTTTGAGAGCACTCTTAGGCTTAAACTTCCCCCATACTCTGTTCCAAATAAAGTCAGTTCCTTTGGAGAGCTTCAGAGCTCTCTATTCTCATGGAATGCCTCTCCACCTGGGAAAAATCTCTGAGTCATTGCTCTGGGCACTGGGTGGGAGCCACAGTCTCTGGTCTTCTCATATAGCCTTCCTGGCTTACAATCTCTACCCTACTAGCAAGTTGGGGTGAGTGATCAGGGCCCCAGAATTCTTGGCCTGCTGTACATGGGATAGAACCTCCATTTTATAAGTGGGGGCTGGCTGGAGGAGAGGAATATTCTGACCTCTTAGCTACACTCACCAAGAACGTAGCCTCTAAAATTTAGAGTTGGAAGGAATGAGAAACGCTGGTGGCCTTCCCCTCCTGGTGCGATACCGTATCCCTTAATAGAGCTGAGAGGAGAAGGCGCCCTGTCTTCTTGGTCATATTCAGAGTGGGACTTTCTTGAAACTGAACTTGAGTGGTGGTAGAAGTAGGAAAGAAGTGGATCAAGGCTCAAGTGCTGTAGACTCTTGCTTTTCCTACTTAGTAGATTTTCTGGAATAAATATTTCTTCATTTGCTGTCTAACCTCATTATAGTTTCCACAATAGGTTTTGTTTCTTTTTTAGATATAATTCACCAGTTGCACTTGTTTCTATGAGGAGTGGGCCTGTGGAGGTCCTCACAGTGCAATTGCAGAAGTGGAACTCACAGTGGGAATTTTTACCTATAGTTTTGTGAAGAGAAAGAGGAAGGAGCTATATCTCATATAACGCAACACAATTCTCTTAAAAGCCTCTTGAAATGTTTCTTGTTCTCAAATTTTCTCCATTCCTAGAGTGATCTGCATGGTTCCCTTTTCTATTCTTTCTCTGTATCCTGTCTTCCACTATAGCTTCCTCTGCTATTTCCCTTTCACCACTATGGCCTCTCCCCATCACCACTGCCCGCCCCCACCCCCAGTACCAATCATCTCATCATTCTTGTCTTATGTAAGTGTGTGCAGCTCTCTCTATGCTTCTCTTTTCATGACAGATCCAACATCCCCCTCAATAAAACAAAGACTTGTTTGGGATATAATCTCCTTGGTAGCCTTAAAAATGGAAAGGCAATATAACGTTTCTTCCTATCATGCTACTTTATATTTTAACTTGAGATCTTTAAATTTTATAAATGCCAGTTCACTAGCTATGGTTGATAGAATGTCATAACCAAGGAGATTGTTAATGCCTGCAAGGAAGTGCTAAATGTTTGAGGCATACATTTTCCCAATCTGTATAGTAAACTCAAGTCAATTAAAATGAATAAATATTTACAGGGTGCTTTAAACCAAAGTGTGGTCCCTAGACCAGCAGTGGAAGCGTTATCTGGAAACCTGTTAGAAATTCAAAATTGTAGGCCTCATCCCAGACCTAATGATGCAGAAATCATTATTAAAATCTGAATTTTAACATGCCCTTCTAGTGATTCCAATGCATGCTAATGTTTAAGAACCACTGCTTTAATCTGTGAAAAAAGAACCATGCTAGAAGCTAAGGTATCCAATGTTGAGTGTGACTCAGTTCCCCATCCAGAAACAGTCATAGTCTATTGAAGAAGGTAAGAATGTACATAAATAATTAAAATATACTGTAATAGGGGTCAGCCTAGTTTGGTAGTTGTTAAGTTCACGCACTCTGCTTCCACAGCCTGGGGTTCACAGGTTTGGCTCTCAGGTGCAGACTTAACACCATTCATCAAGCCTCACTGTGGAGGCATCCTACACAAAATAAACGAAGATTGGCACAGATGTTAGCTCAGCAACAATCTTCCTCAAGCAAAAAGAGAAAGATGGGCAACAGATGTTGGCTCAGGGACAATCTCCCTCACACACACAAAAATTGCATATACTGTAATATATGCAATATTAAATTTACATACAAGGTATAGAATTGTAGAGACAAAAGAAAGTTAACTGTCAATGAGGGAATTGCTGAGAAGATTTTACCACTGACTAGGTTATCCCTAGGACTTAGACTAGTTAGTTGCCTCTCTGAGCCTTTAATTTTCCCATATGTAAGGTGGAAACAATAATACCTATTCTGATGAGTTAGACCAATCAAATTAAATCTTGGATGTAAAAGTGTTTAGCATAAATCCTTAGCTCAAAGTAGTAGTTGTTCACCCTTAGCCCTTCCTATCCAAACCTCCTCAGTACATAGAAGTTTAATGGATATGTAGTAATATTTCAGAATGCTGAACCCTAAACTTTACAGAAATAACCAGTTTCTTCCAAAATCTGGTTTCTGTCCATCTGCTTTACTGGCTGATTCAATGACAAATATCAATTAGAACTAAATTCTTTATTTCTGCTTTCCAGATTCGTTGGGTATCAAGGAAGTTCCAGGATGGACTTAGTTCAACATTCACACATATCAGATTAGCAGTCAGATTTATCTGCAAATACAAAACTTTACTAGTAGTAGTCACTGCCTTATTCTACCTCCAGCACTTACCAAAATCAGATGTCTCCATAAAAGGAAAAACTACAATGCTACTCATTGACTGAACAATTATTGAGCATCTATTATGTTGCAGGGCAAGAGAGATGCTGGAGATAAAGGAATGGAAAAGGCAAATGTCACTCTAACATCACGAAGCTTATAATCCAACAGAGACTGAGGGTCAGGCTATTTTGGAAGTACAAAATTGAATTGCTTATGAAACAAAAATTTTTCTCAAGTATAGAGCTCAAACAAGTGCTTCTGTGGTGGTATTTTCATAGTTCTGAACAAAGCTTATAAAATATGTGGGAAATGACCCACAGCATTTGAAAGGTAGAGTGCAACTTTTACTTGAATTGAGGGAGGTTTCAAAGTTTTCTAAGATTCAAAGATGAATAACATCCACTATCTCCCTCCAGGAGATTTTTACTTAGTGAAAAGACAGTCAAATAGCATGCAAAACATACCTAGAGTGCCTGGCAGAAAGTAAGATGTTCAATAATGAAAACAAATGTTATTGCTACTGCTTACTAAGGATAGAAAGGTGCTTGAGGAGTCCTGTGTAAGCCCTGCTGCATGCTGGCGCCATATGAAATATCTTCAAACATTGCCCTTGGGCACAAGGAAAACAAGATTCACCTAGATTTGCATTTATTGGGTACCTTCATATGCTTGGCACTACAGTGGGACCTCTAGGGCAAAGATAAAACCACCTGCTTTCTAGGTGGCTGTGCTGATGGAAAAGACTCAGGACAGAGGACTCAGAGCCTGGCTAACTGGATTTAAGTTCCATTCTGCTCAGCAGTGAGCCTACTGGGTACAGGACCATGAAGGCTTTAACCTCTCTGTTTCCTTGTCTGTAATATTAGAATAAAAATATCTACCACCCAGAGCTGTTGTGAGGATTAAGTCTAATAATGAAATTAAAAGTGGTGTGAAAATGTGTTATGCAAATATGAAGGTTATTGTTGTAATTCAGCAGGAAAAATGCTGGGTCCCTTTTACACGTATTGGGCCATTTCCCAAGGTCTGGACTCTGTGTGTTCGTGTGAAGAAAACAAGTCCCACATCGGATGTGCCTTCCCTTCTTCCTCTAGCTTACTCTGCTGTCCCCAACCCAACACTGATCGTGTGGATGAAATGGAATCTAGATGTGGTGCATTCCTCATTTGGAAACGTAAGCTTGAGCATGGCTGATTCTGTACTCAACCCACACTCCTCCCCAATTCCCACGCTTTCTATTCCTACCTACCAATTTGGTTTTTTTCCTCTTATATTAAAGTCGCACCCACCAAATGATCTGTTCCCTAAAGAGTCTCTCTCTTACTGTATTCGTCTTTTTATCCCCCAGGGTTCATAGCACAGTGACTTACATAGAACTGGTACTCAATATTACTCTTAACAAAAGAAAAAGAAAACATCATTTTAGCTGAGAATGTTTAGTAAAGTTATTTCCAACATTGTTTCGTGCAAGCTTCTCATGCTTTCTGAATAACCAACATTAGCTAGAGGGATAATTCATTAGTTCTAATAATATTTGTTGTGTTCAGACTATGTAAGTGTCGGAGACACAAGAGTGAGCAAAAACATACTTGTCTCTACTCTCATAGAGTTTATGGTCTATTGTTCACTGTAAATGAGAACACTGTAAACTGTAAATGAAAACAAAACAATCAGGAGCAGGCTTGGCCTTCAGTGAGAACACGAGGTACAGCTGTGAATGTAGCCAGAATACATTCCAGTCATCACTTAGGCCATAACTGTTAGAAATTATTTTTTATTATCCCTCCCAACCAAATATAAACTCTTTAACTCAATATATCTATTGCACAATAGATAAAAACACCACTGATCTGGTAACCTACAAATAGAGTGGTTTTCGTTTTTAATATTAGATATAAGATGACGCCTCAGTTGAACAGTCAGTGTCAGTCCACACAAACTGCGACACAAACGCAGACTCACGTCCGTTGTAAACGTACCCACACAGATAACTTCTTTGGCAAGAACAAAGCCCCGTGTGCCTCTGCCGGGTTCAAGAGACTCTCTCTCTCTTTCCTGAGGTGTGGACTTTGTAAACTAACCCCAAGAAATGCTTTTCAAAAAGGGCTCCCAAAACTAAAACTTCCTATGTAAGTATAGGAAGGCCCTGAGAAGTCCTGCAATAAAAAAATCTATTTGGTATGTGAGCCTGACCTCCCACATTCATTTCACCATAGCACCATTTTTTCAAAACACCTATATAAATATCCTGAAAAATAGTATTCCAGGGAGCATATTTTTGGAATACTCTAGTTTAACTTATTCAGATCCTATTCTGGTAGGTGTTTTCTTAATTGTCATCATAGGAACTTTGTAAATGTATTGAGTTGTTCTAAGTCCGCTTTGATCAATTATGTCACCTGCTGAACTGACCATCAAAATTCTATTTTGTCTTTTAACAGAGAAAGCAGTTGAGATGAGAGCAATAACAGTGGCTCTTTCCCACCAGAAACATCCAGAGAATGACTCTACCTGGGTACGTACAGGGCCCTGCAAAGCATTCATCCCCCAAGCTTATACACAATTCGTTTTTATACTTCATTTCACACTTATTTTCCCTGTGTTTTCCTTTGCTTCGGCACTCTCAGACAAATTTCTGGTTTTCCGAGATGGCCTGCAGTGAAGTCCTGTCCCCAGAGACTGGTTTTTATTAGTCTCTTAAGCAAGTTATACAATTCAAATCACCTCTCCCTGGCCACCCATCTGCTTGTTTTGCTTCTCTTCCTCTCTGCTGGCCTCGGTGTAGAAATCCTCTATGCTGCTCTCTCCCCTCCCCGTGCACTGCCCTAAACTCTCCCCCACCGTTCTGTCTATCCTCTCTGTCAGGGTCCAGGGGCCCCTTCTGTTCACATGGCTCTGGGCCCACCTGTACTGGCCCCATCTGTCAGCAAAACAGCCCCAGCATCCCACAAACCTGGTGGAGGAAATTCTCCTCTGAAGAATTGACGTCACTAGGTGTTCTCCTGAGAGTTGTGCCCTGAAAAATTAGCTACATTGAGGAAGAATAAAGGGCACTTCAGCATGGCATAGCAGCATTGGTTCCCCTGGCATTAATAAAAGACTTCTCCCACACAGCACCACGTTGCAGTCTTCCATTTGAACATTGCTTAACATCAACCAGAAAATTAAAGGGAAACAGCAACTTAAAAAGATAATTTATCTTCAGGCTAACCAGAAATTTAAAGATTTTTATATTTCAATGCGTAAGAAGGTCAAGGGAGTAAAATCTATTTTCTAAACCTAGCACGACCAAACATATTTACAAGATTATTTCTTCTCGTCCTTCCATTTAAAGTAATGCAGTGATCTTTTTTGGAAGACGTCCTTCAGTTTGAGTTCCTTGGCACTCTTTGTAAAGAAGTCAAGGAACTGTATCCCAGAGGAAGCATTTCCTTGAAAGAAAAGTTTGTTTCTAATATTTAAAATCCCCAGTCTCCTGTGAAATATATATAGTGAAAAAAAGACAAGGTCCACAGCTGAATAACACAATGAGGCTTGGCAATTTTTTTCTGTCTGAAATTTGATTCATATTTAACCCAGATTTGTGTGTCGATTCAGAGATGAAAGTGCCAGGAGGAGAACAGAATGGTCACAGCCAGCCATTGCAGAGAGTGTTTTGTGCCAGGACCGAACAGGGTCTAAAAAATGTTGATGGCACCTGAAATTCATACATGAGAACCCTTGCTGCACAAGCGGCCTCTTGGTTCTGATGTTCCCTTGCCTGTTTCCCGTGTGTGAGCGGAGCGCTGCAGCGACCCTGTTTATCTGGCCCCTGCACAACATTGTCAAGACACATTTCCATTTTCCAAGTGACTGCTGCCACTGGGCCGCAGTCTGTGCTCATTTCTCGAGTAGCTAAACCCTTTGACACTGTGGTTTTTAATTAAAATTACATTAAAGTTAATCAACCAGAAAGAGGCTGCTGTAGAAGGCAGGTTTGATTGCAACCTGCAAAGGGCACGGAGGCTGCCAACTTGCTAAAGATGTGCCTGCAGATGCCAATCTGCCTGCATGAGCCCCATGGTTACAGAGCTGCCGGGGAGAGGTCAGTCCTGCTTGCATTTTCCCCAGGACTGTCAAAAAACACCGCAACGGCAGAAGCACGGCATCAAGTTAAAAAGCAGACAAGTCTCTCCAAAGTGCAACATCCCTGTATTTCTGCTGCTGCCCCAAACCACTGAGGCGAAACTGTCACAGCCCAACTGTTTCATCTTTAGACACGGCTAGGCTCAACCAGGAGTCATCCAGGTTGCTGTTTGGGGAGGCCATGGCTACTCTTCGACGACCCTGTCTTCTCCTGCGGGCTGGGTTTCTGGCATATGGTGCTTGTGTTTGGTTTTGCTTTGTTTTGAAAGGGACAGAGGAAATATTTGAATGCTTCAGGATTCCTCGTTCCTCTCCAGGTTCTTTGCAAAAGGAAATGGAAAAGGATGGCCCAGCATATCATCATGCATTCTGAACCAAGAGACTATCGAACAAAACATCACTTCTAAGATTTATTCGTTATTTCACACTTACTAAATGTGGCAGTGGTGTTGAGACTAAAATTTAAATTTTATGTCTGTTCTGTTTTTCTGTCATTAATTTGCTTAATATACCCAGGCCTAACAAAGTACCTGACACTTGGTAAGAGATTGATTAGTTTTAAATAAATGAATGAATGAATTGTCTATCACAACTAATTCTATCTATGCTTTTTTCTAAAGCTATAAAACAACCCTTAGGACAAAAGCCTGATGCCGTTTCATCCTGAGTGCCAACTCTAATCTATTGGTATTTGCCACCTCAATCACCATGTTGAGAAAGACTCTGAAGCTGCGTCCAAGGAATGGAGCAGAGAGAGTCATCTTGGCTAAGGGCTCCAAATGCTTTCCTTGTCCTGAGCTGGGGGAGCAATATGAAGATGATGTCGGAATTCTGCAGCTGCTTGCAAGTAAGTTGACAAAGCCCCTTGGGATGATTATAAGGGAAGAATGAACTTTGAAGAGGAAAAGGAACTAATTTACTGAGTTTCAAACTCTCATTAAAAGCTGGCTAAAATTTTATTTTATATGTCCCTGAGGGGCTTCCTGAAGCTACTAGCTGATTCTGATCAAGCCATTGGTCCTGTGATTGTTACACTTGTCTATCCATATCCATGTCATAGGCAGGGTCTGCGTCAGTGCTCTGCCCAGTAGCAAGATTCTTGAGGCAGGTGAACCCCAGCTGCCGCACACATCCTAGCTGTGAACATTAATGACTGGGAAAGGGTCTCCCTCTAAAAATCTATTCATAGAAACAGAATTTTGTTCTTTAAAAAAGTTAATTCTGTTTTCTACAATGAGATCTAAGAAGAAGTCTGCTAGGGAGGGAATGGGTTCTTCAAATTTTTCTTCTCTAATAAAAGGAGAAATACCCCTGCAAGGAATTCTTTTTTGCCTCTCTGACCAGCATACTATTTTCGTCATTTGAATGTAGTTATGTTTATTGGAGCTACAGCAGCCATCTTGTGACCATGAGGCACAAGTACCAAGACAAAAAATAAATAACCAAATTCTAAAGATGGTAAAACAGAAAGATGGAAAAGAATTTGAGACTTTAAAGATATTTTTTAACTGCTAACCAAAGCTTGAACCTCTAACTTCCTTGTTAAGTGAAATAACTAAATGTCATAGTACTTAAGCCACTGTTAGTTGGGGAATCTTTTACTTGAAGCTGAAAGCTTTCTAACTGATATAGTAGTCTTGTTTTCTAACATAGAGAATACAACTTCCCACTCGCATAGTGTACTTCATTCCTTCCTCTTTAATATTTTAATCATGCTACATCTTTGTGTTCATACTACATAAAAAATCTATCTATTCCTTATAGAAGTCCCTAGTGGGAAAATATATCAAAGGTTAGCTTTTCTTGCCTGGGCAGATTTCTGGAGTAATATCTCTCTATATATGTCTCTGGGAGACCTCATAAATCTTTCCCCAGTCAATACTTAGGTGTTGGAGTGGCCCCGTGGCCGAGTGGTTAAGTTTGCACATTCAGCTTCCATGACCCAAGGTTTCACCAGTTCAGATCCTGGGCGCAGAAATGGCACCGCTCATCAGGCCATGCTGAGGCAGTGTCTCACATAGCACAACTAGAAGGACCTACCACTAGAATATACAACTACGTAGTAGGGGGCTTTGGGGAGAAGAAGAAGAAGAAAAAAAATACTTAGGTGTTTTCTCTTCTAGCTTTAAATCAATCCGAAGTTCTCTTGTCCACTAGAATGCAGTTGTCCTGTGAGAAGGTGAACACTTATTTGATGCCTCCATGTGAATGAACCAATCAGACTATTCCCTGAATTTTGATAAAAGGCAATAAAAAGGCTGAGGATTTGGGCTAATCAGGTGGGCAGGCTGAGAATCACGAAGGAGAAAGGAAAGCAGAGGTTGACGCAGTCACCAGCAACCTCTGCCAGCCCCATGCCTGTTCCAGGGACGGTCTGGAGTCCTGCTACTACCCACACATCCTGGCCATAAGAATCATCTGGAAAGCAGGCAAATTTTGCCACCCACGCTGACAGATTGAATTTAAAAATATCCACATATACGCTGTTCACAAGAGACATCCCTAGGGAATAAAGACAGGAAAAATTGAAAACAAGAGAATGTAAAAAGATAGACCAGATGAATACTAAGCACAAGAAAACTGAAGTATCAATATGAGACAGGATGCTGAATCAGACATTCAATGGGAGTGCTCGGATGTATGTATTCGACACCCTAGAGGGCATCTAGGAGGTGATGGAGCTCCCTCCCGCGGTTGGAGCAAAGGGCAGTGTTTGCTTTGGGGATGGTCCTTTCCATACTTTGCCCCTGGAGGAGATCTGAAGCTCCAGTCAGCCAGCTGAGAAGGAGAGAAAGGAAACAGACAGGCAACCCTTCTTTCCTCCTTTAAGGCAGTTGGCCCACCTGCAATGGGTCCTGGCTATCAGGGGAGAGGTTGAGGGAATGGGAAAAAAAATCTTATTTTTGATAAAAATTGAAAGGAATATTATAGTATTGACTAATACTATAAAATAAAACACAACATAGCCAAACAAAAACCCACTATGACACCATTAATAGAGCCCAAAAACATTCAGTGGTGTAAAATATAGGGTTGCGTTACTGAAGTGTTCATAATATGACTGAGGTGAGCCTGAACGGCTAACTGTTGAAGGTTCTGTGGGGTGGGGAGCCATTTTCCACCATCACATCTGAATTTGTGTTATTGCACAGCTCTTGTGGGGTGTCCCAGTTTGGATTCGCTAGAACAGCAGATGCTAAGACAGAGCTTGGGTACAGGATATTTATTAGAGTCATGATTGGCACATGTGAAAACAAGGGGAGGGAAACAGGATCGGGCAGAGAGAGATGTCAAATGGGAAGCAGGCCTGATAGCGTCTCACTGACCTCACCGGACACTCGGGCTGTCAGCGTTGGCCTGTGCTGACCTGGAATGGTTGGGTCTGTGTAGCCCTGCCTTGTCAGTCACTGGATGCAGGATGACCCAGAAAGGGTGTGACCTCAGTCAGGACAGCTGTCTGCAGCTGAGGCCTACCCTAAAGGAGCTGCCAGCTGGAGGCAAAATTGTAAATGTGTACTGTTGAATGGTCTAGCACCTTGACTGTTTCTGATCTCCTTTCTTTATTAAGATAGAAAATACAGCCAAAATCAATGGCCATGTATCATGTTTCTGAGACCCTATTACTTCTGCTGTAGCAAAGATACCACATCCAACATAATGGTTGCAATTAGAGCTAATACTTAGTTGTGTTAATAAGCATACACGGGGGGCAGCCGGTGGCCAGAGGTTAAGTTCACGCACTCCACTTCAGAGACCCAGGGTTTCGCCAGTTTGGACCCTGGGTGTGGACCTAGCACAGCTCATCAGGCCATGTGAGGCAGCATCCCACATAGCACAATGAGAAGGACCTACAAGTAGCATATACAACTATGTACTGGGGGGCTTTGGGGAGAAGAAGAACTAAAAAGAGGAAGATTGGCAACAGATGTTAGCTCAGGGCCAATCTTTAAAAAGAAAAAGAAAGCATATACAGAATTCTAAACCCAATGATTAAAAATTACACACCAGAGACTCTGTCATGAAAATTCATCACATGCTATCTATATAGCAAGCCCTAAAAGTTTTTAAAACTGGGTCCCCTACAGATCACGTCCTCTAACAACAACGCAAAGAGGTAAAAGGGAGAAACATTTCTTTAATCTAAAAAGCTGATGCATTTGCAAAATGGAAAATACATTTTTAAGTAACTCATAAGGCAAAAAAGAAACCGTAGTGGAAATTAGAGAGGCCATTGTGGACCATCCTAAACCAACACTTTCATATTAAAAATGAGAAAACCAAGACCGAGGAGTTAAATAGCTTGCTCAGGATTGCGCCACATGTTGGTAGCAAATAAGGGAGCAGTAGAGTGTAGTTGAGAGTAAAAGGATTTAGGCACAGGCTATGAGGTCAGACTGGTTCTCATCCTCCATCATTTGCTAACTGTGTGACTTGGGACAAGTGACGATACTTCTCTGAACCTGTATTTTCAGTTAAGATAGTAATACCTCCTTTGGAGAGTTGTTTGGAGGATAAATTGCAACAATGAATGTAAAGGCATGCAGGGGAGGCTGTCAAGAAAAAGACCTGCCTTAGAAGAACTTAGCAGACCCCAGGAAGTATGGAACCGCTGCCAGTAATCAAGACAGAGCCTGGGTTTAAGACCCAGGTACACATGAAGGTTATAGCGGGGCAGAGAATGAAGTGAGCAGAAACCAAGAGGAGCTCCTGAAATGAAGTGGACCAAGACGTGCACAAGCAAGGCACGGCAGACAACCAAGGGCTGGAAGGTGGCCTGCACCCAAGATACCTGGGGAAACCATGGGGACCAAAGAACAGGACAAAACAGCAGCCACATGCCTGGTGGCACCAACACTAGCCCTGCCTGAGGCTCTGGGGACCTGGGAGTGGAGGCAGCAGTCTCCATTTTTGCCCTCTAGGGCATGAGGCTTTCTTGTGGGATTTGTAGAGGAAATTATTCCTAATTTTTAATATTTATAAAAATGCAATCTTCTTAAGCCAAAGAAATGTCTCTCACATAACGCCAAGTATAGTGTGTTCAGTGCATTAATTTACTTATTTGTAAGTAGAGTAAACAACTATTTCTTGAGTCTATGGGCTAGAAATGACGTTAGGCACATAGAACCCAGTATTAGTAGCTTGATTAGCGTTGTCCTCCAAGAATCTTTGCAGGCAATCAAACAAAGATAACTTGAAGGGCTATATCAGTTGTCAATTGCCACACTAATACTGTGTAACACACAACAACCAAACCTCAGTAATATTCAAGAATAAGCATTTATTTTGATCACAAATCTATGGGTTTGCTGGGCAGTTCCGGTGCTCTGCTTGGAGTTCAGCTGATGTCAAGTGAGCTTGCTCATGCAGCTGCAGCTACCTGGCAGGTAGACAGTAGGATGGTAGGCACGTAGGATGTCCTTAAGTGGGAAGACTCAGCTTACTCCATGTGGTCTCCCATCCTCCAGCAGGCTAGGTAGGCTGTTTACACAGGGAGGGGTCCCAGAGAGAGCAGAAGTCCCCAGAGCTCAGCCTCAGAAGCCTTACATAGTTACTTTTTGTGTTCTATTCACCAAAGCAAGTCTCAAGTTCAGCCCAGCTTCAAGGAGTGAGGAATACAATCCACCTCTTGATGAGAGAAGCTGCGGCGTCACAGAGCAAAGAGCAAGGACAGAGAGAGGCGGAGAATTTGGAAACATGCTTGACATCAACCCACCACAAGGGCTAAATTGACTCCTTGGCAGAATATGACTGGGATGGATTAGAAATCAAAATGGATGTGTGTCTTATTAGAAGAGATAGTATTCTCTCAAAAAGCCACGTTTTTCTCTTTAAAGGAATTCACACCTTCAAACAAGGGTTGGCTACAAAAAACCAAACTGATATATGAAATTATAATCAGAGAAAGAAATATAAAAACAATTGCTACGGTTACATTAGCTAAAATAAATCTAACTTTGGACTTGAAGGTCTGAATCAAATCACTCAGTGCAGGAAGACAATACTTCTGATACCCAACTCATTTTGGTTTGGTGCAGAACAAAAGACTGACAGACAAATTAAGGAATACGAATGGCAATATATCTTAGGAAAACATTCTCATTTGGACTACATGGCTCCAAAGTTTCAATAGTAGGAGTCTCTGAAGTATTATCCTTTCTAGCGCTTTTTGATGGGGTATCTGATTTATATAAAAAGGCAGGAATATTAAGTCTTATCCAGTTTTTATGAATATGTATTTTTTTGCAGAGTATGTTTGGCACAAAGACAGAGAGCATTTATTACAGCATGAGAGAGTAGAGGTATAAATCCTTATAAGCATAAAAAAGCAGAGAAATGTAATTTTCACTTCCAGCGCACTGAAAGCTATAATATAAACAAATTTTGAAGATGCCATCAACCATCTATCCAAGAACCAAGATTTCAGAAGGATCAATCTGTACATAGAAAAGCAAATTTTAACTGATTCAACAGTACATTTAAAGTTTCTGATAAGCAAGACTTGTGTTTTGTAGAACAAACTAAAATATCTTTGTTTTTTACAGCAATAAAACAGCACGTTATGAAATTTTGCTTGGATTCTTGCACATTTGTTGAGACTATGCCCAGCTCCACACCTGAGAGAAATAAAAGTTATGAAATAAAACATAAAAAAAGAAATGTTTATACAACTCTTTTCAGAAACAACAAGAAACTATATTATTGACAGAATC
Source organism: Equus przewalskii (assembly GCF_037783145.1). Taxonomy (NCBI): domain Eukaryota; kingdom Metazoa; phylum Chordata; class Mammalia; order Perissodactyla; family Equidae; genus Equus; species Equus przewalskii. Next base: position 57,124,504 of record NC_091845.1, on the reverse strand, counting down.
AGCAACTTAAAGTCTGTTAATGCTGGTGCTAATAAACCTGGCATATTTTCAATTTAGATTGACACTATTCAAACTGACACTTCTCACTAATAAGATATGTCACAAAATCTGCATGAGAATATTGGCTATCTAAATTAAGCTTTTATTGCTTGAAAATATTGGAGGCTATTACAGATGTTCCATGATCAAATTACATTTTTTTGTTAAAAATGTTCTACTTAGGAAGCTAAGGTGAAATAATAGACTATGTACTATTTACCTCCTGACTAGAGAAAAATCACCAACACATAATTATCCATGATATTAAAGTTTTAAAGAATAAGCAAATTTACTTCTTTACGACAGATATGTGCCCTGTTTGGATTTCAAAGTTGAATGATTTATTGCAACTTTCACTTGTTTAGCAACTGTTTATTGAGTTCCTGTTATGTGCCAGGCACTTTTGTAGGGAGTGGGGAATGTGGAACAAGACAGACCAAGATGCCACCCTCACATAGTTTACTTCCTGGTGATTTTACTGTCAGAATTTAATATTTTATTAACGAATGACTAGAGTACTGTAGTGACACAATAGGTTCTTGAAAAACTGTGATGACCCAAACTAAAAATTTTGATAAAATTTCAAACATTTCTAGAGTCAAATCTGAGGACACTAGATGTCAGTTAGTGCCTCCTTGCCCCTCCAAATGAGACAATAATGTCTTCTACCCCCACCCATTCCTTTGTTTTCAGAAGTCCAAAGTAGTACCTAAGGTTTCTGGGTTGCGGCAAGGAGATGATGATTTTTAAGCCCTTGGATTCCAGAAGTTTCTTCTATTCCATTCATTTCACTATATGGAACTCAGTCCTTTCTTATTTTCCCTAACAATCATGCACGTCATTTCCTAAAACTCTCCCATTTTTCACTGCCCTTAAGGCGCACTGACCTATTTTTAATTTCTTAAACACACCAAGATGACTTCTTCCTCAAGGACCTTTGCACTGGCTGTTCCCTCTGCCTGGAGCAGTGTTATTCCAGATACCTGCACAGATTGTACCTTCAGTTCATCTGGGGCGCTGCTGACTTTGTCTAAAATAACACACACACTCCTCTCACTCTCTCCCTCAATACCCTGCTTTATTGTTCTTTATAATATTTGATAGTAGCTGACATTTTGCATATTTATTAATCTGTTTATTTCTCTCCCCCAACTAGAATGTAAGCTATGTGAGATCACGGACTGGGGCATGTTCACTGCTGTACCTTCAAAGCCTAGAATATAAAAGGTACTCAATTAAAACTTGTTGAATGGATGGATGAATAAATGAATACATGGAAAAATGAATGAACATGAGTTTAACAGACTTTACTAAAGAGTTCTGGACTAAGATGAAAGAGAGCCTCAAACTACAGCAATATAAATAATCTGAGAGGGAATTATAAGCATCCACACTCTCAAGAATGTCCTATAGCCACCCACTGGCCTTTCCCTTTGAGATGCAAAATAAACTCTTGCCCTTATCTCACGTGGACCGAGTTCTTCCCTTCCTCAGAAATTCTGGCACCAGCTCACACTCTTTGAGGACTCATCTTCTGCCCCGGCCCTTCTTGATGTATTTTTCCAAAGACAGTCATTTCCTTTAGAGGAAATTACTTAGTATCTACTTTTAAAAGGTAAGACTTTCTCTCCCTCATTGGATCATTAATTCAAAGCAGTGTGAAATCAAAATTTGGGGTTAAGTATTATCCTAGATAGAAACTACCTAGTTAACAAAGACAAGTCAAAGACTGCCTTAACCCAAACAAGTAAGAGTTTTCAAACCATATTTACAGCTTGAATTCTTCTGAGGAAGAAATACACTTAGATTCATCTGAGAGAGTGGGAACAGCGTGTAAATAAGACACTATGATTGGGGGCCAGCCTGGTGGCTCAGCAGTTAAGAGCACATGTTCTGCTTCTCGGCAGCCCGGGGTTTGCCGGTTCGGATCCCGGGTGCTGACATGGCACCACTTGGCAAGCCATGCTGTGGTAGGCATCCCACATATAAAGTAGAGGAAGATGGGCATGGATGTTAGCTCAGGGCCAGGCTTCCTCAGCAAAAAGAGGAGGATTGGCAGCAGATGTTAGCTCAGGGCTAATCTTCCTCAAAAAAAAAAGAAAAGACACTCTGATCACAGCAAAGGACAGGGACTGGTGGATGAGAGGCAGCACGGGAGTCCCTTTGTGGTGATGAAGCAGCTCTGTGTCTTGGTTGTGGTGGTGGTTGCATGAATCAACATATAGGATAAAAATGTATGGAACTACAGACACACACACACACACAAACACATGCTAATGAATGCAGAGAACAACTGGAGCAATCTGAATACTATTCAGTTTCATATTGTATTGCACCACTGTCACTTTCTTGGTTTTGATTATATATTGCTACGAAAGATATTGCCATTGGGAGAAGCTGTGTAAAGAGCTCAGGGCTTCCTGCACTATTTTTGCAACTTCCTGTGAGCCTATAACTGTTTCCAAATAAAAAGCATAAAACAAAACAAAAAAAACCACAATCAAAGTATCTGCAGAGAAGTCTCAACATCACTGTGTGATGTTTTGTCCTTCTTAATACATCACATAAAGGAGCACGTGATGTAAGGTTGAAAATCATCACTTTTGCAAGGATGAGAGTAATAATTGATCCAGGCAAGAATTATCAATGGACACGAGGTTAATGAGTAAAAGTTTGATGAGGAACAGAATATTTGCATAGTCTCAAAGTATTTCTCTATAAATACTTACTAATTACAAAAGGAGAAATAGTAGCTTTGTGATGGAGAAAGCTAATGGATACCACCTTAATAAAGTGATCAGAATCATCTACTCTTAAAGATTTAAGTACATAGGGGATTGCTTGAATGTGTTTCTTGTTTTGTTTTCTAACATCTACATGGAAAACGACATACGAAAATGAAAACCAACAAGAAGCGATAGTGAGACAAAACACAGCAGCGGAGAGATAGCACCTTCCTTTCACTTAAATTGTAAGTAAATGGATCTGATAAGGTGAGATATTTCTACATTGAGTTTCTGAACTCACTAAAAAATCAGTACCCAAAAGCCTGCCTAATAGATTTACAAACAAGAAAGAACATGAATACGATTCCTGCATTACTCATATGTAATAATACTTCTACCCAGAGCAGGGCGGGGTGGGGGGAACCTAATGTGACAACCAGAAACTTTTGGGTTTCTGAGCAAGGGCCTTAAAGAGAAAAAAGAGAAAAAAGACAGCCGGAATACCTGTAAGTAATGGCTACAAAATGCAAAGACTTGAAAAGTGCGTGGAAAGATATGCTGGTCAGATTCTATTTGCATCCATGAAAACAGAAACAGCAAACCACTGTTTAACAAATATTTATTAAGTGGCTTTTATGTGCCAGACAATAGAATGGCCTAAGGAATCCAAATATGGGCAAAACATAAACCTTTCTCTTGGATTTTACTGTGAAGTAGGAAGAATAGATTGGAAGAATTTTTAAAAAGGCAATATTTTATTATAGGCTCTGTGAGGAAAAAAAGTGGTGTCCAAGACGATAAAGTATCCAAAAAGTCTTCAGGGAGTTGATAATGGTTGATCTAGATGATTGCAGAAATTGACAGCAGTTCGACATGGCTAGAGAATTATTCTTTTTATGATACTTCTAGAGCAATATTATGAGCCACTCCTAATCAATTAATATATGTTAACACGTTTAACTCTTATAGGAACCTAGGAGCTAGATACTATTATCTCTGTTTTGCACATGAAAGTGCTAGAGACATAGGCAGGGTAAAGTGAGCGTTGTGCCCAAAGTTTTAACCAGGAGCCAAATTATGGGAAGATGTGTGTTCCATGCTGAGAAGTTTGGAATTTATCCTATAGTCTGTGAGGTATTGCAGATTTTTCAGAACAGAAGTGGCATGTTTAGATTTGCATTTTAGAAGTTTATTGTGGCAGCTGAGTGAATGGTGGAGTAGAGACAGACAAGACTGGGAAGAGAGGCACCAAAAAGGAGACAATTAAAATAGGTCTAGCAAAGTATGGAGAGGACGTGAACTTCAGCAGAAGAATGGAGGTGAAGACGATGGTTTGATTGAAGAGCTGTGTCAATGGAATTAGTGATTGACAAGGTACAGGGACCAGGGCAGACAATGGAGGAATTCACGATTGCTCCCAGTGTCTGGCTAATCTAACAAATGGTTTCTAGCTCAGCTGATTGAAGCCAAGGTTGTTGGTTCAATGCCCACATGTGGCCATTAACTTGGATTCATCTCTGATAACTGACCAAGTCACTAACTAGACTTTAATTATAAGGGGTCCTAGGTGAGAATTTAGATGCTTCTGGACAAATCAATGCCTCTGATAAGAAAGAACACATATTAAAAATAGCTGTGGATTTGCCACATCAGTAGAATCATCTTTTTATATGGAAGACAGCATATGTCAGAAAACTCAAGGAAAGATTAGGAGATGATTCTCCATAGGTTACACATTTCTGTGTGTCCTACGAGCCAGGAACTATGTGCCCTTTTGTCCAGAATATACTTCCAAGGATGTTTCTATAGTGAAAAATCCTTAAAAGATAGAGATAACGTCTCCCTCCAGAGCAACGAGTAGCCTTGGAAGCTAGTATCTTCCTCCAGGGCAAAGGGCTAAGATGCTTATTGGCCATTATAAAAAAACTTGGACTCCCTAAGCTGAAGGCTGCTCTCCTGTAATGCAACCTACTGCATCCATCTAGGCCCATCTGTGTGGCCCCTTTGGAACTGAGAGGCGTGGATGACTGACATAAATATACTCATACTCATGCTGCTTGCTGTGCCATGCATAATAAAATCCCCTGCCTCTGACCCAGAAGTCTTATGTTTTCTGCCAGGATCCATGAAATTGTGACAGGCTTATTAGCTTATAGGTAGGATAAAATCAGACACTTCACAGTTCTTGTTAGAAAGTTACTAGAGATTCCTAATTGTGGTGTGCTCAATAGGGAAGAATAACCAAATTGAGCAGCATTTGAATTTCACTAATTGTAAATTCTTTTCTTTTTTTTAATCTTCTCTGAGATTGTATCCCCCTTCCCAGCCCAGAATCTTGCCTAAGATTTAAATAAACTCATTTTCTTGGTGATTGACTTGAATTTTCATAATTTTTGAATAAAAGTGTTAATGATGAGCAAGTTTGACATGCCAGAAATCCTCACAGAAAAACAGGAAATGATGGCAGTGCTCAGATGTCTATTTCAGTATTCACTGGTGGAGACTTTTTTTCTTTTCTAAAGGAACAAATCCCCGAGGGGTCTGAGGATGACTTAAAAAGTGCAAAAATAGCTTACTTGAGATTAAATGTACAATGGTTGTTATTTGAAATCAAATTCCTTTGAATTTCAGCTAATGTAAATAGCTATTAAGCATGGGGACCTGTTCTTGGATTTCTTAACCGTATTATGGGGTGATGGTAACTGAGACCGGACCATAAGAATGTTTGAAACTTTTACGAGTGATTCTGTAAAAACCGTCATTTAAAAGTTCTGTCTTTTATGAGGTAGAGGCTAAAATTTATTTTTGAAGTCAATTGACTTTTTTGTTTGGGGAAAATCACCCCAGTGGGCTTTGAGTTGTATACATGAGAGAAAGATTTCTGGTATCCAGAGATGCAAGAAAGGTAGATCCCAGGAGCTACGCTTTCCTGAGCAATAACGTGAGACCTTACTTGATAGTGGTCAGACTGCATCTCTGTAGACTGAGTTTTTTAAATAACTAATAAAATATATTTTTAGAGCAGTTTTAGGTTTACAGAAAAATTGAGTAGAAAGCAGAGTTTCCATACGCTCCTTCACCCCTCCACACATACATTTTTCCCTATTATTGACATCCTGCATTAGTGCAGCACGTTTGTTACAACTGATGAGCCAACATTGATACATTATTATTAACTAAAGTCCACAGTTAATACTCGGTTCACTCTTCCTGTTGTACATTCTATGAGTTTTGACAAATGTGTAATGACATCTTTCTACCATCATACTATCGAAGAGAAGAGTTCCACTGCGCTAAAAATCCCCTGTGTTCCACCTATTCATCCCACACCCCCTCCCTCCAAACTCTAGGCAATTCCTTTGTCTAGACACACCACAGTTTGTCTACCCATTCACCTGCTGAAGGACATCTTGCTTGCTTCCCAATTTTGGCAATTATGAATAAAGCTGCATGTTTGTGTGTGGTCGTAAGTTCTCAACCCATTTAGGTAAATACCGAGGAGCGTGATTGCTGGAGCACATGCTAAGAGTATTTTTAGTTTTGTAAGAAACTTCCAAATTATCTTCCAAAGTGGCTATACATTTTGCATTCCCACCAGATAGATTGGTTTTTTGGGTATTGATTTAGACTGTCTTGTATCTGTATTTTATTGCTTTTCCTTAGTGTGTGTGTGTGTGTGTGTGTGCGTGTGTGTGTGTGTGTGTGTATTCAAACAGTTGTTTGCAAAGGATTAGGAGCAGAGATTACAAAAGAGCTAAAAAGTTTTTGTGGTAGGTAGAATAATGGTCCCTTGAAGGTGTCTGTGCCAGAATGTGTGAATATGCTGCGTTACATGGTAAGGAGGAATTAAGGTTGTAGTTGGAATCAAGGCTGCTAATCAGCTGACTTTAAAATAAGGAGATTATCCTAAATTATCCAGGAGGGCCAGTGTAACCACAGAAGTCCTTCAAATGTGGAAGAAGGAGGCAGAGGAGACAGAGATACAGTGATGCAGTGTGAGAAAGACAGCTGGCTTGGAACACAGTTAAAAGCCAAGGAACGCAGGCAACATATAGAAGCTGGAAAAGGCAAAGAAAATAATTACCCTCTAGAACCTTCCAAAGCCTTGACTTTAGCCCAAGGAGATCCATTTTGGACTTGTGACCTTGAGAACTATAAGATGACAAATTTGTGTTTTTCAAGCCCTAATTGTGGTACTTTGTTACAGCAATTATAGGAAACCACTACAGATATGTAACTTCATCATCTCAAACTAGAAGAAAGATTTTGAAAAGGGACTAGGCTGGACTGTTCACAGTCCACATGTAATTCCAAGATTGAGTGACCTAGAATTGAAAACATGTGTCTACACAAAAACTTGTACACAAATGTTCATTGCAGCATTATTCTTAATAGCTAAAGAATAGATACAACCCAAACGTCCATTAATTAGTGAATAGATAAACAAAATGTGGTATGTCCATACAACAGAATAATGCTCATCTACAAAAAGGAATGAAGTACTGAGACATGCTACAACACAGATGAACCTTAAAGACATTGTGATAAAGAGGCCAATCGCAAAAGACCATATAGTGTGTGATCTCATTTATATGAAATGTCCAGAATAAGCCAATCCATAAAGACAGAAAGTAGATGAGTTTTTACCAGAAGCTGGGGAGCAGAGGGCAGAAGTGGGGAGTAACTTCATGGGTACAGTATTTCTTTTTGTGTCGGTGAAACGTTCTAAAATTAGGTAGTGGTAATGGTTGAACAACTCTGTGAATATACTAAAAACTACTAAATTACATCTGTTAGAAGAGAGAATTTTATGGCATGTGAATTACACCCGATTATATCTCAGTAAAGCTGTTCTTAATAAAAAGAAGGAATGACCTGTATTTGGGGAAATGTACTGATGATCAGTTAATGAGTTCTGATGTGAGTTTTGGGGATACAATTTTCCCTGGGAGAAATCGACAATAGAATTTCCCACTTTTAATCATTTGGAAGGCAGGTTTTAGACCGTGGCAAAAGGAAAGCTGGTTTTTTTCTCTGACCTTCAGGTTGTTGGGAACTTAGATTCTGGGTGTATCAATCAGAATCGGTTAAGTTACGCTGCAGAAAAACAAAATCAAAACCAAACAACTCTAAATTTAGTGACTTTTAGTAGCAGAGGTATATTCCTTGCTCATCCTTTATGTCATTACAGTTTAGCCAGGGGCACTGTATCCTTCTCTGGAACCTGGGGTTGACAGTATACTCATTCCAAAAATTGCTGGACTCACAGGAAAGGAAATGGAACTCTCGACGTCTTGCACTACAATTAAATGCTCCAGCCTAGAATTTACTCAAGTTACTTTTACTCATCGGTCACATCCCCTGCCCAACCAAAGGAAGTCAGGTAGTACAATACTACCACTGTCCAGAAGATTACAGGTTGGAACGATTTGGTAAATGGCACCAAGGACTACAGTAGTAGGCTGAATAATGGCCCCAAAGATATCAGGTCCTAATCCCTGTAAATGTTACCCTATTGGAAAAGTGCCATTGCAGATGTGATTAAGCTAAGGATCTTGAGATGGAGAGATTATCCTGTATTATCCAGGTAGGCCCAAATGACGCAATACGTATTCACATGAGAGACTGTGATAACGTGATTTATAATAAGAAATATGTATTTGGTCTTCATCCTCATTCCTGGCAGAGAGCTCCTAAAGCCTTTGGAATTTCCTGTGATGAGAATAATTAAATTGTCTTTTGTCATGTTAATGAGGATGCTTTTGGAATGCCTCTAGGTAACCTAAGGGCAGGGGCTGGTTCCCAGAGGATGCCAGGTGATTAGGGGGGTGGGGCTGAAAGTACCTGACTTCCAGGGAGGGGGGAGGGGCTAGAGATTGAGTTCAATCACCAACCACCAACAAGTTATACGAGTCATGCCTACGTAATAAAGCTTCTGTAAAACCCAAGAGGACTGGGTTCAGAGAGCTTCTGGGTTGGTGAACGTGTGGAGATGCTGGGAGAGTGACTGGCTCAGAGTGGGCATGGAAGCTCCACGTCCCTTTCCACATACCTTGCCCTATGTGTCTCTTCTATCTGGCTGTTCTTGAGTTATATATTGTTATAATAAACAGGTAATCTAATAAGTAAATGTTTCTCTGAGTTCTGTGAGCCACTCTAGCAAATTAATGAAACTGAAGGAGGAGGTCAGTCAGAAGCACAGGGGACAACCTGGACTTGCAGTTGGCATCTGAAATAGAAGGAGGAGGGTGGGGATGACAGTCTTCTAGGACTGAGCCCTTAACCTGTGGGATCTGACACTGTCTCCAGGTAGGTAGTGTCAGAATTGAGTTGAATTGTGGGACACCCTGGCATTGGAGAATTGCTTGGTGGTGTAGAAAGAAAATACACATCGGAATTGGTGTCAAAATTGTAGAGGCTTGACACAGACAGAAGAGGAAGCAATGAGACCATGGAGGTTTAACCACAGGCCCTCCAGGACAAGTTCAACTGACCCCATCTTATCAGCAGAGTGATTAAGAATTGCTTTTCAGAAAATTTCCAAAGTGACATACCCAGAGCATGTGCAGAAGAAATCTTGACTTGAAATGACTGCAGAACCAAAGATTCTCCTCCCCATGGAGAGAAAGGAGGAGGACACACCCGGGACTTGGAAGTCAGGCTATTCGGGCCGGCCCTATGGGGTAGTGGTTAGGTTTGTGCACTCTATTTCGGCAGGCTGGGGTTCGCAGTTTCAGATCCTGGGCACAGACCTATGCACTGCTCATTAGGCCATGGTGTGGCAACATCCCACATGCAAAATAGAGGGAGATGGGCACAGATGTTAGCTCAAGGCCAAACCTCCTCACACACACACACACACACCCACAAAGACAGACTCTTACTAGAAGCAACGAGCCCCTCATTCAGGAAGATCCAGTGTTAAAATTCCTTCCCCACCTCATCGTAAATGTTTGGAACCCTATCATAAAAGTTTAGAACCTCATCACAAAAGTTTAGAAGCCTTTCATAAATGTTTAGACTCTTACCATAAATGCTTGAAGCCCACCAATCAAAACCTGTCCCCCCAGTGTTTCCACATGCCAGCCTGTTCTCGCTACCCCAAATCTTGAATCTGGGAGATGGATCTGAGGGCACACACCCCATCTCCCTGTAGATCAATCTCGCAGAATAAAGCTGATTTCTCCCCTAGAAGCTGATGCTGTAATCAATTGGTTTTTTAATGTGCATCGGGCAAGAGAACCCCAATTTTGTGCAGTAGCAGCAGCGGAGATTGGAGTGATGCAGCCACAGATCAAGGCATGCAGGTAGCCTCCAGAAGCTGGAAGAGGCAAGAGATGATTCTCCCCTGGAGCTTCAGGAGAGAGTGATGTCCTGCTGACACCTTGAGTTGTGCCCAGTGATACTGATTTTGGACTTCTGTCCTTCAGAACTGTGAGGGAATAAATTTCCGTTGTTTTAAACCATCATGTTTGTAGTAATTTATTATAGCAGCCATGGAAAGCTAATATAATTACCATATTCGGTTTGGTAAATGTGTTTCGGGTACTCACCTTGGGACAACTAAACTGGTCCCGTTTACGTAGTCATAACCGTGACTTCATTCAAGCCAAGCAAAGACACTAAGCAAAGAGGAATCTAGTAGAGAACCATAGAGGAAAGACTCGACCTGGGGACTCACAGGCCTGATGGAAATCAAATAGTCATTCTTCACTGGGCTTGTGCTGCATTATCCTCAAGACCTCCAAAAATTCTCATTAAAAATTATAGTGCTGTCTTTGTTAAAAAATACAGTGGTCCAGGGGAGTGCAGATGCTTGCAAGAAACTGGCCTAAAATTGGCAAGAAGAGAACAGCCATAGGTGGGCCTTGGCCTGTGGTCCAGAGCAAGTCAGCTGAAATGGCAAATGAGGACCAGGATGCTAATCTGTGGACTGTATAGGCTTTTCTCAGGTGCTTCTAGGGGAAGGAAATATAGTCAGCATCTGGGTTTCCTGAGATCAAGCAGAATGAGACTCAGTTATTGTGATTTGGCATTTAAAGGAAGTGTGACACTACAACAAACTTAAATTTTTAAATCATAGAAATTATAAAGCTAGAGGAACCCTTGGAAAAACATTTAGCACTGTCACTTCAAAATACTAATGAAGAAACTGAGGCCCATGGGAACTATCAGAATCTCAGTTTCTCTTTAAAATGGGGAAATTGGGGCCGGCCCTGTAGCAAAGTGGTTAAGTTTCCACACCCAGCTTCAGGCGACCCAGGGTGTCACCAGTTTGGATCCTGGACATTGACCTAGCGCCGCTCATCAAGCCATGCTGAGGCGGCATCCCACATAGCAGAACTAGAAGGACCTACAACTAGAATATACAACTATGTACTGGGGGGCTTTGGGGAGAAGAAGAAGAAAAAATTGGCAACGGATGGTAGCTCAGGGCTGATCTTTAAAAAAAAAAAGAAAAATGCTTAAGACACATGGACAGTAACAACAGTAACAACTTAGAAAAACTAAAATAAAATGGGGAAATTGGACAAGACCATCTTAAGTGATTCTTTAATTAAAGACTTTGGATCCTATGAATTAAGTTGATAACTTACTCTAGCATTCAGTATTGGAAAGAAATCCAAGGTAGATCTGAATACTTTAAAATTGTTCACATGAGCTGAAATTCACAAGCATTTTTCTTTCTTCTCAAAAATATTCCTGGGATCAGAAGTGATCATTACAGAAAGAGCCATCATCTTCCAGGACTGTTTAATATCAACCATAAAATGGCAAATCCCTAAAATGCTTTCTTAAATAAGTCTTGGAACATGGTAATAAATAGATGGTGGCCAAGTAGAAGAGTGAGTAGGGAAATGAATAGAAAAATAAATCTCTAAAACAAAAGTAGAAAATCATAGAATTTTATCTAAAATACCTCAGATAAGGTAGCTCTACCCTCAAAATATATACATATTTGACCTCTTCTCACCACTCCCACCAGTTTCACTTGGTCTATTTCACCATTATCTCCTGCCTGGTTTATTCCAAACTCCTTCTAAATGGTTCCCTATTCCGACCTGTATCCCCACACAGTCTATTCTTAATACAACAGCCAGATGGATCCTTTTAAAATATTTCCAATTTGGTTAGTCCTCTGCTCAAACTTTCTTCCTCCCCAATAGCTTCCCAGCTCATGCAGAGCAGAGCCAAGGTCCTTGCAATAGCTTCTAAGGCTCATCCGATCCAGCTGCCTACTACTTCTCTGAACTTATTTCCTACTAACCTCATTGTTCACTCACTTTGGTCTAATCACACAGGCCTACTTGCTGTTCTTAAAACACACCAAGCACGCTCTCCTCTCAAGGCCTCTGCAGTTGTCTTTCCTCTGACCAGAATGCTCTTCTACCCCAGATAACAGCATGACTCCCTCCCTCAATTCCTCCATTCCTGTTTAAATATCACTTTTCCAGCAAGGTCTGTCCTGATCACCTCATGTAAAATAGCAAAAACAACCCCTCCCCAGCTCAGCACTTCCTTTCCCTCCTTACTCAGCTTTATTTTTCTCCATAGTGCTGATCACCATATGAAATACATTTAATTATGAATTTGTTCATCATCTGTCTCTTTCCACTATAATTCAGATAAAGACTTTGTTTTATTCACTGCTGTATCCTTGGAGCTTAGAACAAAGTCTAGCACACATTGGGCATTCAAGAAACATGTGTTGAATGAATGAATGAATTAACTAATTAATTAAAAGTGGTTTAAGGGGCCAGCCTGGTGGACGAGTGGTTAAGTTCGTACACTCTGCTTCAGCAGCCCTGGGTTTCCCCAGTTCGGATCTTGGGTGCGGTCATGGCACCGCTCATCAGGCCATGTTGAGGCAGCATCCCATATGCCACAGCTAGAAGGACCTACAACTAAAATATACAACTATATACTGGGGGGATTTGGGGAGAAAAAGCAATTAAAAAATTTTTAAAAAAAAAGAAAAGTGGTGTAAAAGTGGAAGATCTTGTCATATGATATTAAAAGAAATTCAGAGGTAATTTGCCACAAGACTGTCTTGGTAGCTCAATGATGCCAGTAAGGACCTTCCACTGTGCCGTCCTCAGGGTGTTGGCTGCTGTCATAAAGGTTGTTGCTTCAAGGTTACAAAATGGCTGCTGCAGTTCTAACCATCACATTGTCTCACAAACATTTGCATTCACTCCCTCATTCTGTCAGTAAGTAAGTAAATATGACGAGAAACTGCTAAGTATCAGGCATTGTTGTAAGCATGGGAACATAACCATAGACAAAACAGTCCTTATTCTCGTGAAGCTTCCTTCTAATGTCAAATGATTAAAAGAAAAGAGAAAGGGGAAAAGAGCTTTTCCCACCTCTATTGATTTTAATCACAGAGAAGAATCTTTCTTGGCAGTCACCAGACATCTTCTCGTGTCTCATGGGTCAGAATTGTGTCATATGACTAACTGTACCTGAAAGGAGGTGAGGAAAGCCAGTCTCCAAAATCTGCAGCCTCCACCATGACAAGAGGGTTTTGCTCCAGGAAAAAAAGAGGAGAGGGACTGGCTGCTGGGGAGGCAACCGAGTGTTTGGCACAAATAGTGCTGAGCAGACGCAGTCATTCAACACCTGCTTTTTGATCAAGTATTAAGGTTGAGAACTATTGCCCTATAGCTAAAATTCAATATTTAATTCTCAGGGTTTTGTTCCCTATGTTTCTATCACTTCTTCTAACAGCCTTGATCATAAAACAGCCAGCCTTCTAACAAACACGCTTTGGAAATTTATCAAGAAATGCTGGATTGCTCCCAGGACCAAGTGATGGCATTTAATTTTCTCACCTGGAAAGACCCCCAACTCCAGAAAAGACTATTTCTCCTTGTATTACCAACTGGTCAGCCACCAACCTGTAAGCCAAAGCTGTGAATATATATTTTCTGTCAGCCTTCTTGGCGTGTGCTTCAGGACCAGGCCTGAGCACGAAACTTCTTTTGTCCAGGAGAACTGCAAAGCCGGCTCCAGACTCCTCGCTTGCCTTCTCCGTGGGCAATAAAGCAGCAGTCCCATCACCATTGTCCAAATGGCAAATGAGAAGTGATGGTCTGAGTATAAGGTACTGTCTGGAAAAGAAGAGAAAGAGGCAGCACTTCTGACAGAGCTGTTCACACTTTCCCTGCACAGCTGGGAGACATTAGCTGGATGTCCCCAGACTGGTCTGCTTTCTGGCACGGTGAGTTAAAAACGCTTAGAGCCTCCAAGGTAAGCTGGATTTCTATCATACACATTTAGCAGCTAAATCACCAAGAGTCACTTTCAAATATTCATGCAAAGCTGCATCTTTACCCGAGGTCAAGAGTTCAATAGAAGTTAGCAAAACGAGAAGTGTGGGCAAGAGGCAAGAAAAGAAAGAGAAAAATATCAATAGAATATCTCTGTTCAAAAACTGCTTTCTTTATGAGGGAGCTTGTGTTCAGGAAAGTAGATGAAAGATATTCTGCAATAAATAGTGTGGAATACATAATAGAAAGACAGACATAAATAATATTTCTATACATGTTGATTTCCACTCCTGCCACCCTATTGAGTGGACAGGAAGGTGGTTAGGAAGGCCAGAGGAGCTGTGAAATTTGTATTAAGCATTTGAAATTTCTTAAACAAACAACCCACGTTTTAGGATGTTTTCTTTGCTACGCTTATATTCAGCAATCTGGTCTCTCTCAAGGCCGTCACTGATTTTATACAAATGTTATATATAAAACCTGTTTAAAACAAAATCTCTTTTAGTAGTAAAATATGTAGTCTCATTATGGCTTTTGTCAAAGGTAATCAGATTCCTGAAACAATTTTTATGGATATTTTCTAAATCTTATGTGATTTGGAGAGAGGAGGTATGGAAAAACCAAAACAGAACCTCAGAATAGAAAAGGGTGAATTCTAGTCCCACTTCGTGACTAATTAACAGCGAGATTTTTGAGCATGTCATTTAACCATGGGGCTCAGGGTTCCCTCCCCTTCACTTTAATGGGAACTTAGTTATGAAAAATTCTATTTTTCTCCATATTAAGTGATCTATTAACAGCTTTTGATTCCATAGAGAGGGGACCTTTTATTTGTACTCTCCTTTATTCCAGGTTGCTCTATGGCCCACCTTAGAGGATTTTGAAGTAGATGTCAGTTTTCAAATGTTTTTCTGAATCTATATAAAAATATCAGAATGGATTTTGTAAGTGTCAATTCTAATTTAACAAGGCTTAAAACACGATTGTGTCTAAACACCTTCATTTATAACTTGTGCCTAAATAATTTAAGCCTGCTCACTTAAATGATCTATATATTCCCTTCTGCCCTAACACTTATAAAAATTAAAGACAGACAAGCATCCTTCCCTATGTTGATGATGTAATCTTACTATTACATTACAAGGATGACCTCAAGGATGACTTCAGAAGTAATGAAACCTCTGGAAAATTGCCAATTTGAATAAAAAGAAAAAAGAATTCCATTCCAAAGAGACCATACATTTAGCACTTAGGTCTGTGGTTTCTCTATTTTCTAGAACTGAGGAATCCTGAGAGCAGGGCTAGAAAGACTGAGGCAAGTGGATACAGCTCCAGCCTCGCCCCACCATCCACAGGGGAGCATTTTTTGTTGGTGGTGGTTTTATTTATTTATTTATTTATGAAATTCTACATAAATTTCATTTAAAGAAAAGGCTTTCTTGATTTAAAAAAAGAAACAAGAACAAAAAGCAAACAAAAACTCTGATCTAAGTGAAAAGAGGCAAACCTGGAGCCATCAGAGCAGATCTTGCCCATGGAATTTTTTAAAAATATTTTGCCATATTTAAAAACAAGTCATTTTATGCAAAAATCTGGATTTCTGGGTCTCTTGACAATTGGGAAGGACTGAGAACACTGGGATCACTTTCCAACAGACAACAGTCAACTGGAGCTAGGTATTGGCTGCCTGCCTTTAGGAAGTCATACACTTTCCAATTTGCTGTGTTCTCACTACTCTCTAATTTTTTTACTTATTTTTTTTTTTTTTTTTGCTGAGGAAGATTCACCCTGGACTGACATCTGTGCCAATCTTCCTCTGGTTTTTTGTATGTGGGTCATTGCCAAAGCATGGCCGCCAATAAGTGATATAGACCTGTGCCAAGGAACTGAACTCAGGCCACTGAAGCAGAGTTCACCAAACATAACCACTAGGCCCCGGGCCAGCCCATACTCTCTAATTTTTTTTTAATCCATGTAGATGTATTCACTTGCCTCACACCTGAGGGCATTTTGAATGGTAACACCCCCCACCACCACCACCAAACCAGTCTACATGTTTAATGCCTGTGATATTGTGGTATAACAAGAAATATATATTTTGGTTTTCATCCACAGTTCCTGCAACTTAGCTCCTACAACCCTTGTGATTTCCCAAGTGATAAGAGTTATAGAGGCATCTTTTGTTATCATATGTAGTTATTGTTACCAGTTCCTGAAATAGTTCCAGAGCAATTTAGGTGAAATAGGTATTTTTTGTTATTTATAATAAGCCCCTTTCAAACATACCGGAGTTAATACTAATGAGGTGACTTTTTAGAAAGCCCCAGATCACGACACCCACATGATGGGACTGCTTGCCAGGGAAACCAACTTTGTGATTAGAGGGTTAGACCTTTCAGCCTTACCTCCCCCCAACCTCCTGGGAGGGGAGAGGGGCCGGAGGTTGAGTTAATTACTAATGACCAAAGATTTAGTGAATCATGCCTATGTAATGAAGCCTTCATAAAACCCCCAAATGATGGTGTTCAGAGAGCTTCTGGGAGGGTGAATATGTGGAGGTGCTGGAAGAATGGCACGCCCAGAGAGGGCACGGAAGGTCTGAGTTGCTTCTCCCTTACCTTGCCCTATGCATCTCTTCCATATGGCTGTTCCTAAATTGTGTCCTTTTATAATAAATCAGTAATCTCATAAGGAAACTGTTTTTCCTGAGTTTTGTTAACCACTCTAGCAAATGATTAAACCCAAGAAGGGGGTCATGGGAACTACCAGTTTATAGCTGATCAACCAAAAGCACAGATAACAACCTGGACTTGTGATTGGCATCTGAAGTGTGGGCAGTCTTGTGAGACTGAGCCCTTAATGTGTAGGATCTGACACTATCACCAGCTAGATAGATTGAGTTGAATTGTAGGACACTCAGCTGGCATCTGAGAATTGCTTGGTGTGTGAAGAATACCCACACATTTGTTGTCCAGTAGTGAAGCATTCTATGAGGAGAGTGTTCTGAGAGTACAGAGAAGGAAAAAACAGAGACTTTTTCCTTGCAACACCAAATCACATGCATCTCATGACCGTTACATTCTGGCATGTCACTCAGATGTGCTCCTATTAAAAATTAAGCTTTCTGAGTTAGCCACATTGAATCTTAAGGAATAGAATTCAGTGGCTTCATCCAAGGGCTTGTTTCAGCATTTGGACAGATCCAGGGAGTTTGGCTTGCGTTATTTCCTGTATTGCATTTTGTGAGGAGGAACTGGTTCTATCTGGGGATAAATTTAGGTGGAACCAGGAGGACATCAGTTTCTTGTGTTTTTTTAAATCACATATCCAGAGATGATTGGTTGCAAATCTACTTTTAAACACTAGCCCAGAGATCCTTCTCCCTTCTATACTGTACATCAGTCTCTGACGGAATCATAGCTGAGTTGAGACATCCTGGAAGGTTGTCTAAAGAAGAGCTTTTCAAACTTATTTTTACCATGACCTGCAGTAAGAAATGTACTGGGTCACATGTACACACGAATTCACACACACACACAAGTTTTATGTTATAGCACGTGCCCTTGCTAAATGCAAATATTCTATTTTCTATTCAAATGTATTGTTTTATCTCTTTAAGTGCTGTTCATGACCCATTATATTGATTTCACAGCCCTTAAAGGGTCACAATCTGCAATTTGAAAAAATAGATTTAATAGACATGCTGTTAAATTATTTCCCAGATTTTTTAAAGTTCTCTCTCTGTACCAATTAAGTCACAAGAAAATAACAAGTTGAGATAATGTTATTTTAGCTATAGACCTGCGTCATTGAATTAGGAATATTTTACCCTTGCCTTTTATCAAAGGCTGAGATAAGAAAGGTCATATGCATGCAAAGTGTCCTCGGTAGGACAATATTCCTTAAGTGTTCCTGTTGGAGTTCAAAAAAGTTTGGTGCTCATTGATTACGGTATTTTATTAGGTAATTACTATGGAATAATGTCTTTTATTTTCTGTTTTTCCAAGACTGTTAGGAAACTTAAAACTTTTCTTAACCTGGATTTTCTAGTTTGATTGTTTCTTCCTCTGACTTTCAAAACTCCCTATCTTTGCCTTCATCAGTTCTCATCTACATTACTGCGATAGTAACTAACCACTCTGTCTACTTCCTCTCATTCTAATCCTTACTCCACACTGCTGTGGAATGATTTTTCCCAAACACAAACGTGATGATCACAAAAATGATCGCTGTCATGCTTCAAATCTTCCCATCAAATCTTTCCTTCAGGGTTATCTCCAAGTGCTTTGGCTGGCACACAAAGATTTTTCTGGAAGCTTAGGTTAGGTAAATATGCTTATATAATATTAGAATTTATAATACTCCAAAAGCACTGATAGAAAAAAAGAAAAACACCTAAAGGGCTCTAGACTGTTGGTTGTATGATTATATTTCATTTTTGGGTATGCACATATAGAAGCATAGAAAATTGATGCATATATATCTAGGAGTGCTCTGACTTATTCAACATAAGAGAAATACCTAGACATGGATCTTAAACTGGTGGCTTACAGGCCAAATTTGGTCCTCAGCCAGCCTTAGCTTCTCATAGATAGCATTTTAAATTTCTATCTTGAATCCCTTTACATGGACATGTGCTGCCTGGTTCACCACTCTCGACTGTCCTGCACACAGCCCTTCATGTTCATTTTGGTTACCTGCAAGACCCCTAATGGCTTTAGAATTTATAATTCTTGTTAGAAAGGTGAAAGATCCAGGAGAGGTGATCAAATAGCACTTCTCATCTTAATCTATTTCATCTCCAATACTGGTTCTACTTCTGCTTTTCATAGCCTTTCCAGATTTGATTCTAAAAGTGCCTGAAATCCCAGAGAGAAAAGAGCTGTCATTCTACCAGTCAAAATAATAAACTCTTAGGTAAAGTACTGAGAGTGACATCCCCGAGTCGGTTCCATTTAACTGAGATTTGAAGGAGGAGGAGGAGTGAGCTATACAAAATGCCAGACAAAGAATGTTCTAAGAGAATTAGCAACAAGTGCAAAGGGCCTGAGGCAAGAAAGAGCTTGATGTGTTAGGCCAGTGTGACAGGCTTTGAAAGAGAGAGCAAGAACTGTTATGATATTGAAAACGTTGCCAGGGTTTGGAACATGAAGCACCTCATAGACCGTGGTAAGGAGTCTGGATTTTATCCAACTTGCAATAGGAACACTTTAGGAATTTTGAGTAGGAGAGTAAGGTGGTGTGGTTCCAATTTTGGCTGCTGTGCAAAGAATGAATTCTAGGGGAGCGAATAAAGGAAGCTGGGAAAACTGCTAGGAGGCTACTGCAGCATATAACATGAGACATGATGTGGCTTGGGCCAGGTGGTAGTTGTGGAGGTGGAAAAAGTGGAGGGACTTGACATACATTTTGGAGGTTACATTGATGGGAATTTCTGATTGTCTGGAAGTGAAGGCACTATGAAGGGATTACTCCAGGATGACTCCCAGGTTTTAGGTATTATTAACTGAGTGGATGTTGGTATCATTTACTGTGGGAAGACTGGGGAAGAATGAGATTGTATGGTGGTGAGTGGGAGAAGGGAGTGCCATGACTCATTCTGGGCATGTTCAGTTTGAAATCTATTAGCCATCAGATAGATGGGATTCAGCGGAGAAGTTCCAGGCTGGAGACACAGGTTAGCATTATCTAGAGATGAAATTTCAATCTTTAGTCAGAAAGTGTAGACAGAAAAGAGAAGAAGGAACCCAATCCAAGATTAGTGATACTCCAACAATAGGAGTTGGAGTAAAGCAGGAAGAGCCAGCAAAAAAATATTGAGAAGGAGCAGCTGGAAAAGAAGAAAGAACACAAGGAGAATGTGGTGTCACCAAAGCATCTAGGAAGAAGGAATTGTTAACCTTGTTGAATGATGCTGAGAAGACAGGTAAGGTGAGGATAGAAAAACATCCATAGGATTTCACAAACTGTAGGTCACTGGTTATCTGAACAGAGCAGTTTCGGTGAATGGTGTGATGGAAGTCAAATTGAAAGAGGTTGAAGAGAAAATGTGAGGAGAAAAAATGGTGATGGCATGTGTAGGGACTAACCGAACTTCTTAATAAGCAGCTTTGTATATCCACTTGGAGTTCCATGGATAGCTTAAAGGATCAAGAAAATATGAATCTGAGGAATATGGTTTCACCATATAAGTAAGAATATATTTATCTTACCTTGAAGGTCCCTTTCAATCTGAAGAAGTCAGCCTTTCCCTTGGTTCAGTCACTACTAATGTTTTTCATCCAGCTCTACTTTTCAAAAGACAGTTTTACGACTTGGCTGTGATCATTCTGCTTGTCAGTGTACTTCAAGGCCCGAGGTTATCTCAAGATGGTGTGTTGGAGTCTGTACAAGTTTCATTTATTTAAAACTTGGACTTGGTAAAAGAGGCTCTTGAGATATATAACACCTCCCTCCCCTGGCAGGCTTGGGGAGGGGAAACAAATTGTACACGGCAAATATCATTTACACCATTCTGACACATTCACAGCACTCTTACCAAATCCTACCGAAGGGAGAGAGAGTGTGCATGCAGTAGAGAAGTTCATACAGTGAGAAATATATAGCTATTTTAATCCAATAAGGAAGTTGAGGGAAATCTACTGACCCAACGTTCATTTTTAACTGGAAGAGATGTCAATATTTAGAATTTCAAGATCTAAAAATAAAGTGGATTCTGTACCTCTACACAGGAAAAAATACTTCAGTTTATACCCTTCCATATCTAAGCAACCACTCTCTCCTCTGACAGTAATGAATGAATTGCATCTCATTGCAATTGTAGAGTCATAATGATTAAACTTTTATTATTCTTATTTTAGAAATTCTGGATCCAGCCAGAACATTGCAATGTAGCCCTGCCACAAATTCAGTCAATTTTAAGCTAAGAGAAAGATCTTGTAACTTAGCCTCTGATCACTGTCCTGTAGAATCACAGAAGCTCTCTCTCTCACCCCCCTGCCTGCTCTCACCGCTTCCAGCTTTTGGTCTTGAAATTACGAAACTGAGAGGTCTGAAGCCACCCCCGCCATTTTTCAAGAAGGGAGAGAAAATCAAGGAAATCACAGAGAACCTAGAACCCTCACATCATGGAGCCGCTAAAGGAACCCTAGAACCGTGCACCCCTAGACCAGAAGTAAACAGATGAGTTCTTTATGGATTGAGCCAAGGTTAGCTGGCTTTTCAGTTACCTGATGTCACCACCATCCTGAGATATCTTTTCACATATGAGGAAACAGACTTGGGAAAATTAAGTACATACCCAAGGTTGCCCTCTAGGGACATAACCATGTGTCCCAAAGGACAGAACCATAACTCAAACTCACATAGCCTCAGAATAAAAATACAATCTCCTCCTGTTTCTTGAATCAATTTTCACGTCAGGTTTTTCAGATCCTGCATTATGCTGAAAATCCTTTTATTGTCATAATTTGTTTTCTCAATATCTCCTCCTCAAGATTCTTACAGCCAAGTACCAGTCACTCTATAATTTGACTAGTTTAGAAGGTGAAAGAACATTAGCTATCTTTTTCTGCACACTTACATGAACACAGGCTGGATTTCCGTAAGATTTCCATTCAGTCTCATAACCTTCATATTGACTCACGTTAAAATTTAGTATTTCCCTAACTTCCCTCTGACCCTTAACATCTAGACTAATGGAAATAATTTTAAAGAATTGAAAGGAGTTGTTGAAATATTTCTTTTAATCATTTGCCTTCATACGTGCATATGGGATAATGTGTAAATCTTTTTTCCAGATTTATTGAGATGTAATTGATTTATAATATTGTATAAATTTAAGGTGGTGATTTGATACATGTATATTTTGCAAAATGATTACCACAATAAAGTTGGTTAACACCTCCATCACCTCACATAATTACCATTTCTTCTTTGTGGTGAGAAAATTTAAGATCTATACTCTTAGCAAATTTCAAGTATATAATGCAGTATTATCTATAGTCACCATAATGTACGTTAGGTCTCCAGAACTTATTCATCTTGTAACTGGAAGTGTATACCGTTTGACCAACATCTCTCCATTTTCCCTAACTTCCAGCCCCTGGCAATCGTCATTCTGCTCTCTATTTCTGTGTGTTCAGCTTTTTCAGATTCCACATGTAAGTGAGAAAATACAGTATTTGTCTTTCTCTGTCTGACTTTCTCACTTAGAATAATGCCCTCAAGGTTCATCCATGTGATCACAAAAGGTAGGATTTCCTTCTTTTTATGACTGAATAATATTCCATTGTATATATATTACATCTCCATTATCCATTTATCTTCCCAAGCAAATTAGAATTTCTTATATATTTAAACACATCCAGATATAAGGATTCCTAAATCTCATTTCACTGTTAAGACATTTAAAATGATCATGGTTATCATTAACTATATCAATAAAATGTAAGCTGCACAAATGCAAGGACTTTTTGTTCCTATGTGTATCCTCAGCATCTCAGTTTAGTGCCTAGCACATATTAGGCACTCAGTAAATATTGGTTGAATGTGAATGAACACTAAGGAATTCTTCTTCCTATTCAGTTTAAGTTCTGAAGTTTGTTTGTTTTTCCATATTCTTTGCACTCTGGAGACCCCAAAGGAACGGTCTAAGGTATACAAGCCTTACAGATCCCTGGTTCAGGGATGCATCTGTCTTTAATCAATTATCTGGGGAAGGTTTAATACAACTCTGTACACAGCAGATGACACTATTTACCATGACGCTCAGTCTAACCAGTTGTTTCTGGACCCTTTAACTTCTAATCTGCGCAGAATACATAATTTGTCAATGAATATGTCATATGGGATAAAATTGAGAGCTATATTGAATGGATGGATGAATGAATGAATAAAGCCAAGATCTATTGCAGTTACAATTTCTCCTTGAGCAAGCATACTCACCTCCTTTCACAGGAGGAGAGCATAGGAGGATTTGTTTCTAACCAAACCCTTTTTGTGTTTTCCCAATACTCAATTCTCTCTTACACGTTCTTCCGTTGATTTCCACCATTTTCACTGGAATAAAAATTAGTCTCTAATGTCTGGATTTTTCTTATTTCCTCTAATACTTACAACTTTTCATTACCTAATCTTAAAGAATTTCACTAGGTCTCTATGAATACCTAACTGCCCTAAGACTAACAAAGGGGTCAATTCTTTACAACAGGTTTCAGAAAAACCTATAAATGTGAATCCGTTTACTCACTATCATCACTTTAATCAACTCTCACTGCTTTTGTTTAATTATCCAACTTCTTCTCCCATGGAGAGCCTATTCTAGTTCGGGGCTCACTTACTACAATGAGTAGAAAAACCTTTTAGCCTAAAAATCTAAATAAGGCTGAGAGAAGCATGTCTAAAATTTATAGAGTTAACAAAAGAACTTGTCAAAGCTAAAACCAGGAAGAGATTCAGGAAATAATGAATTTATACAGAGTGTTAGTATTAGTTGAAGTGTGTTCTCTTAACTGGTAAAGATGATGTCAAATAAGGAAAATTATGATGTGAGTTTGTCTGAGAACATACCCAGAAATCTTTTATTGCTCTGAATTTAATCTCATCAGGCACTGTGGCATTTGGGAGTCCTCTTCATGAGTGACATTTACAATTTGGTTTGCCTCCCCAGTGGAAGAAAATATGTGTTACTATTAACCTAGTTGAAGAAGAACCCAGAGTTTGAAGCTATACATCTAAAGTCTTAAGCTGACAGAAACACAGGTAACTATGGAAACAAAATGACACCCATCATTGCTGGAATATTACTGTCAGCGTTTATCTTTAACACACTTTATGAGTTAAACATCTAAGGAAGGACAACTGTTACATGTTTTGAAGTTGGTGTTAAACTTCTAATGTGGCATAGATGAAGAGGTTTGTCACAAGACCCACTACCCTACTTCCCTCTGACAGACAATCACTCTAATGAACTGTTTGCCAGACATCATTAGGACGATTTTGAAGATCTTGACCTAGGCTGCCAGGGTTTTAATGAAAGATTCTATGCCACCCCCAAGAATATAAAACCAAAATAAGACATTGCCACAAAAGTGAAAAAAATTGCCAATGAGTCAGAAAAATGATCATGTTCTATTAAGTTTTAGCATGAGACACTAAAGAAAAATTTAAAATGAGGAAAGTATTGGTAACAGCACTGTGAAGTTGCTCCCAGTCTTCTTACAAATAGCACCAAGTTCCAGGAAAAATATGTCCATTCTCCAGACACGACTCTCACATATTCGTGGTGGCAGTGAAAATTGAGGCAACTTCTTTTGAGGACAATTCAGCCAAATTCTTCTAAATTTAAAGCATATATTCCTTTTGACTTAGCAATTTCATTTTTAGTAGTCTGTGCAACATACATAATACACATGTTTTCAAAATTATATATGTACTATTTATAAGAATGAAAGATTGGAAACACCATAAATATCTATCAACAGAGGACTGGTCAAATAAGTGATGGTACATTCACAAAGTGGAATGCTACATGTCCTTAAAAAGTATGAGCTGAAATGAAACAATTTCCAAAACGTATTAAGTGAACAAGCGAAATACGTAAGTGTCTCCCCCTCCCTTGTACGTGCATTGAATTTCTCTGGAAGGAGACACACAAGCAGATAACTGTGACTGCTTCTAGAGAGGGAAACTGAGGCACCAGGGAACAGGGGAGGAAGGAAGAATTGCCTTTCACTACATAAGAGTTTAGCCATTTAACATGTCTATGTATTGCTAATTTTAAAAATTAATTTTAAAATTGTACACATTGTCGTATTCACAATATCTGTGACTTTTATCATCGATGGAAATCATATATTTCGTCTCATATTATAGTTGTTTCAACTATCTGGGAATTGTAAAGCTCGGCATCATTAGAAATTATAATTGTTATTAAATTGGACAGTAGAGCTTGTTATTTGTGTTAAAGAAGCACGTATATAACTGTCATAAATTGGATTTTAATGACACTTTGTTAACTGTATTTTAATATAAATATTTTCCTCTGTAATGCTATACCTTTCATTTTATTCATTTAGAAGAATTATTCTGAGAAGAGGTCTACACGCTTGACTAGATTTCCAAAAGGGTCGAAGGGACAAAAAAGACCAAGAGACTCGAGAGCAATGCAGCATTTCCTGGAAAAGATGGGTACCTAACATAAAGTTTCATCTCCCCCCTCCAGAAAACCCTGGAGAAACTAAACAGCCAGCAGGAACCTTGGAACTGAAAAGACATGAGGATGGGGAACAGGGTAGAGGGTTGCCTACAGTGCAGCCATGGAAGAAATAGTTTACCTTCTGCTCTTGCTTCTCACTCATATTGCCTTAGAAGAGTCCTTACAGGCGGGATGGCCATTTTGAGATCAACATCCACAAAAGAAGCGCAGATGTCTGGTTTGGGTATAATTATCAAGGCATCAAAAAATTGCTGGAGTGTGAACAAATTTAGAGCTAAGGTATCCACTCTGCAAACCACCAGAATTGGTGGATTAAAATCCTAGACCCATCAGTGGTCAATTGTCATTCTGTGATGCCTGGAGTGCTGTGTCCTGGGGCTCATCCCTCTCCTCTGCCTAAACTCACCAGAAGGTGCATCAACCCTGACTTGGTCTATCCCTCCACACGATGTTAGCTGGTGCTTCCAAAACTCCCAGGGGAACTAGCCCTCACAGGCCAAAATATCTAGACACTTGAGGAATGAAGTCACTACAAAAAACAGACACACTGAGCATGTGAAGCAAACTTATGGGAACAACAGATCCATAATGTAAAATGATCATATCCATAAAGAGATAAAGAAGAGTTTTAGTAATTTTACACAGAATACTGTAGAGTTAAAATCTCAGTATGTAATAGAAGGCCTATTTACTGTCAAGGAAGACAAGTTGGTCAATAATTTGCCATAAGTAAGTCCACAGTGACAACTAAAGTGTTAATAAAATGACTAATAGTTCTTACAGAGGCCTTTAGTAATAAAAACCAAGCAACCACCCAAACAAACAATAACAACAACAAAACAATGGCCACAGTTAGTATCAATCAGGAAGGGCCTGCTGGAGTAGGGCTTTGAACCAAAGCTTTAAGACAGAGGAAAATCGGTTTGGTAGAGGGAAAAGGAAAACAACATGATGAAAGCGCAAAAGTGGGACTGCAAAAAAACCCACACTTGGGAAAAGCAGTAGATTCCTTGGGTTTGAGCTGACAGAATTAAGAAGAATGAGGAAAGAAGAGAAAATTGTGTAGGTCATTGAATAAAAGATTAAGGAGTTAAATTTGACGTGTTAGGCTAAAAGAAGCCACCAGAGATTCTTAAGCAGGTAATTGAAAGATTTCCATTTTACTGCTTTGATACGGAAGAGGCAAAACACACTTAAAACCACACTTGCAGACTTCCTTTCTAAATCTGCCCCCATTACGAACATCTTCTGTACTGCTAAAGTTTTGAGGCCTTACCAATTCTCCAACGGAAAACCTGGTAGGAAACACAGGAGTTTCAAGATTTCCACAATAACATATTTAGATTTTTGTTATCCTTCTTAGTAAATCTCAGTTTCTAGAAAAGTCATCTTGAAAAGAGTGCTCATAGAATTTTTATATAACCATTGACATAGTAAAATGTCATGGTCAAGATGTTAGGCCTAACCAATATTAATGCATTTTTGACAAACTGAACATGAAAGAGTATTCCCTGTCAGTCATTAGGTTATTTTCTCTGCTTCCAAATGGTTTCAGGAGTCGTTATTGTGAATTCTGAGGGTAACATTAGAAGGGTGGTTACAATTGCTTTTAAAAGGCCGAGTTTCATCAATGATAGCTGTAATGTATCAATGTATTTTATGTTTTCAAATCCCCACATGAAAAAAGATCCCACACTTATTCATTACTCCGTTCACTTCATATCGTAAACTGAAGACAGACACCTTATAATTGAATATTCAGCAGATTTGGGTCCAGAAGTTTCAGTTACTTGTTTATTCTTTAACCTGGGAGTTTGATAAGAATGGAATATTAAATAATTTTAGGTTATTTTCTTAGAATGGGTTTGGTTTTGTTTTTAATTTATTTTTATTATTTAAGACATACACATAGTTTTAGATATCAAAGTGTGTTAAAAGGCTTCTACCAAAAATACAATGGTCTCTTGATGCCTCACTCCCCAATTCCTCACTCATGTGCCCAGAGTAAATCATTTTCAGCTTTTTTTGTTGTCTCCTCTGGCATTTACATCAATATTTTAAAACAATATACACAACCTTTTCCTCTCAGTTCTATCTAGAAACCAGAGTCATTGCTGACAAGATCAATGTCATTCTAATTCTTGTTCTTTTTAATGGCGCAACTTTAAGATCTTTTTTGTCCCTTATGTTCTGACACTTCACAATCATGTGCTATACTGTAGGTTCTTTTTTCATACGTTGTGCTGACACTAATATCTTTCCTTTCTGTTTGGGGAAATATTCTTGTATTTCTTCTTCACCATTTTCTCTATTCTTTTTTTTTTTTCCTGGAACTTCTGTTCATTGGCTATTGGATCTCTAATTTTCTTTTCTTCTATTGTCGTCTCTTTTTCTTTTTGTTCAATTTTTGGGGAGACTTCCTCACCTTTATCTTCCAAAGCTTCCATTGAGTTTATCATATTTACTCTCATATTTTGAATTTCCTTTTCCATTTCCTTTAATAGTATCCTGTTCTTGTTTTATTTGTGCAATATTTCTCTTACGTCTCTGTTCTCTTTGAGGTTTTCCTCTTCCTGCATTTTCTCTTTTTTTTCCTGATTCCTTCCTTTCTCTCTTTGCTTATTTCAGTCTCTTTCTTTCTTGTTGGAGATTATCCTCAAATACCTGGTTATCATTGGTTGTTCTTTTATGTTTAAGGGTGAGGCACTAAGAAATAGCCTGGCATCTGTTTGTGCAAGGGTAGGGTTGTGTGCTGGTGGCTGGACTGCAGAGCAAAGAGAGGCCCACTGGCTTTTTACTTGTGGACCCTCTATGTCAGCATCAGTACGTCTTTCCTCTGGAGTTGTTTTTTCCACAGAAGGAGATTCTAGTCTCCTGTTTGGGAGATGATGTGATGACAGGGGAAGACAAATAACCCAGCTGCTGCTGTTCTGGAAATGGATGGGGAAAGAAGCCAGGGGAGTTCCCACCATTCAAGATGTTCCTACTCATTTGGTGACATTGTTTTCAGTATGCCACCCCCTTCCAAGGTCTGTCCTCTGTGGCTAGTGTCCCCAGTTCAGAACCTCTAGTTTGGTTAATCAAGAGAAGAAACATGCAGTTTCCTCCCGGAGTAAAATGAAGGAAGCACTCTGACCGTGTAGGATAGAAGTGAAGAGTAGAGGGAGCCTGTTTTTAGAAACTACCTCCAATTCCTAAGGCTTTCTCAAGTTCTATAGAGCGCAGCTGCTTGCTTCTGATTATCACCCTTCACACACACACACCACACACACACAGAAACACACACACACACCACACACACACAGACACACACACACACAGTCAACCACTTAGACGTGACCTTCCCCTTACCTGCTACATCATTTATGATTCTTCCCTCTTTTTCTGTATTCGTATTTTATTTGAATTAAACATCTCCTTGTGTCATTGGCAATGGAATTTGTTTTTTGTTTCTTGTTCCTGTTATTGTTTGAGGATGACTTTTGAAGGCAAGAGGTCAAAATATATCTTTATTAGGCAACCTTGAAATGATTGAGGAATAGGTTACTTTTGTGATTGATGAGGACTACATAAGTTTTAGATGAGCAGTGTCCAATAAAAATTTTTGAGATAATGGGAATGTTCTATTCTGGTAATGTTTAATATGATAACCACTTCCCCAAGTGGATATTGAGTACTGAAATGCAGCTGAGGAACTGAATTTTTTATTTTCTTTAATTTTAATTAATTTAAAATTTTAATACCTACATGTGGCTACTGGCTACTGTGTTGGACAGTGCAGTTTTAGATAGTAAATAAGTTAAGAAACCAAACCAAGACTCCAGGCCAGATAAATATCTATGTCCAGTCTGGCTACAAATTTAGTCTTTTCTTACTCATGAATAATTAATGTAATTCCAAAAGTATTCTATTCTATTCTACACTTCTAAAATATTGTGGAGATTATTTTATGCTGGAAGTTCAATATGTCATCTAGCATATCTACAGAAAATTTCAAAAGTGCTCCAATGACATGCCCAATTATTTTTAAGAGATTTCAGGAGAAACACCACCAGAATTGATTGACTACAAATGGCCCCAACTCCACCAAAGTATGAATGAACTCTCCCACTGTATGTATTGGCTATGTATTAATTAAGCTTTAGATAAAATCTGCTAAAAATGATGTTTTAGTTTGAGAATAATTAATATTAAGTTCTCTTATGGCAATTATTCAAAAAACCCTCTGTCCTCTGAGTCCCCTCCACATTCACTATCATCAGAACATATAATTTTCATACAGAAGGAATGTTGTTTATCTGTTATAGCCAGGAGACATATATCTAGAGCATCCTAGTCACTGAGATCCTAAATCATTGGGATATCGGATTAAGAAAGGGAAAAACAACACAGCTCCATTTTAAGCTCAAAAGAACAAACTACTTCTGCAGATTCTAATTCTCAAGTCAGTAAATAGTGAATAGGTTTCAGAGAATCACAGGCAATTAGAATCCATATCCAGTCTGCTGAGTAACCCATTATAGTTCATGTCTCTGGAACTGAACTCCAAGGAAACAAGGTGAAAATCGAAAACCACATTAAATTACTCTATCAGATTTCTCCATGGGACGATAAAGGGTGAAGGTGATCAATGGTGAGAGAGCCGTTCCAGAGGCTGGCTTCCCTTGTGTAACCTGTTGGCCTGGGAAACCCAGACTTGTAGTTTGTTGAGGAGTAAATAGGAATAGTGTTAAGCTGGGATTTCCATCAAATTGATAGTTCCACACTTGGAGGGGCATGAAACATTACTCTTTCATTTGCAATGGGAAAAACTGATCCTCTGATAAGATTATATCCATGGAACACTAGCTACATACACTGTTCTTCAGGAAAAATTTTTAATCACAGTTCAGTTGTTAACAATGATGATTTTTGATACAAAGGTAAACAAAATACCGGAACAGCCTTTTTGCATCACCAGTGCTTGATAATGAGTGTTTTGATACGAGTCTATGCAATATTTGTGTTAGAGCTGAAAGGCTGAGTGCCTGTTGGTTTCTGCCCTTGTAATATTACCTAATACCTTAATTTTTTAAACTATCATTCTATTGTGATGAATAATAATTGGTTCATTTAAATAAAGGTTTATGTCTAAATCCCAGAAAAATATGTCCTAAACCTGGGTCCCTGTGTAATGTGTGTGACGTGTAAATCAAACACACTTGTGAAACCTAAGTGTTCTCCGTGTACTGAAGGATATTAATGACTTTAATAAGAGTGAAACGTTGTGCTTAAAGCAAACTGATTAACCTTGACAACAGAAGTGTAAACAAGAGTCTAATGAATATTAATTTTTCTTCTTTCCTGCATTAGCTGTAGCTGTTGACTGATTAGTTCTGACACCTACGTGGTCAAATTAACAAGCACATTTGTAAGACATTTTCCATTGTTTATTATACCAACAATATTTCTGAACTTTGGAAGGTTGTTAATAGCAAGTTGTCATCATTTCTTAGAAATCTACCAGATTACCTTTAAAACAATCATACATATTAGCTCTTATACTGTAGAAGATGCATATTTGGAATGGATGCATATAGTTCCAATAATTTCTAATGGGATTTCAGAGGCTAAACCAACGTATAACAATGATTTTGTTATTAGACTTACACATGAGCTGGATTACATTTCAGCAGCATTGATGCAAGGGCAGGCTTAATGTATCCAGAGCTACCATATTGAACTAAGTGCCACTTCCCATTGTGCCCTTGCCATCTGTATAATGACATCAAAGGAGACAAGGCAGGAGCAGATGGCACCAATGGCATACAAGAGCAAAAGTCACACCCACAGCATGCTGCTGAGTAATGAAAGTGAGGTGTTGCACAGGCAGACAGCAGAAGGAAATTAAGACAAGGTCAGGGTGCTGCTATGGACTGCTTAGCTCCCACCATCATGCAAGAGCAGCATGTCCCACCCACTCCTACCTCCTTCTTGTGGGAAATGCTCTTCCACCATTCCCAGCATGTGTTTCTAAGAGGGGCTGTCATGTTTTCACAGGATCCCAATTTTCCTGGCCATAGTTGATTATTTCAGGAGGTCAGCACCTGACCCAATCTGGACCCATTTTGCCCAGAATTTGGACTAAGTAAAAACAGATATTCCTTCTCCAGTAGTGGTTAGAAACACAAGATGAAAGGCTGTGAGCTGCCAGTAGTGATGTTTCCATCCATAAGGAGAACACTAGTCTACAGTTAGAGAGAATGACAAATTACACCAACATGTAGTGAGAAGCAAACACAGGTGATATTTGAGGTTGATGTTGAGGTTCAGACATACAAATCTCTGAAATGGAAGAGAGATGGAACTCAGACATAACTGCTTCTATTAGGAAGAGAGATGGAACTCAGACATAACTGCTTCTATTACTTTGCTTGGTACTTACACAGGTAAAGATACAAACTTTTATAGGCCACGATAGAAATGTGTAAAAACTGTAGTATCCAATCTTGGCAGCAACAGTCAACACTGGCCAGAGCAGCACCTAGGTCATTTGCTTCCCCCATCTGAACCTGTAAAAGAAGCTTGGCTGTTCTACAGTTAGCCATTTTTTCCACAATCAGGGAAATCATTTAGCTTATGCCCAATAATTCCTGCCCTTCCCCAAATTTCACTCCATTCAGAAAGCTTTTTCTGAATGCTTGAAATATTTCCTTCTCTTAAACCTCTTAAATCTAGCAGAAGCCAAAACACTAGCATAAACTTATCCTTAGAGATCACATTGTTGGGATGGTTGGCTTCTTTGTTGTATGCTTAATAGGGTTATCTCTACAGAGGAAATTGGAATTGGGGAGAGAGGTTGTAGGTAAGAGGGGCATTCAGTGAATCCATAGTGATTAAATTATTTTATAGTAATGATGATATTGTAATCATGATAATAAGAATCAGGTTCTCTTTGAAATACTTTGCGTAAATTAATTCATTTAATTCTGGCAACAACTCTAGGAGGTAAACACTAAAATTATCACGATTTTAAAGATGAGGAAACTGAAGCATGGGAAAATTAACTTGCTCAAGGTCAGATGACTAATAATTGGCAGACCCTAGATGCTAACCAGGTCATCTTGGGTCTGTGCTCTTAACCAATATAACTTGTGCATAATAGGAAAGAAATGCTACTCAGGTATTGATTAAATTGTTAAAACTAAGCTAGTAAAGAGAGCCAGCCCTGATGGCCTAGTGGTTAAAGTTTGGGGCTTTCACTGCTTTGGTGGCCCTGGTTTGTTTCCAGGTCATGGTACCACACCACCCATCTGTCAGTTGCCATGCTGTGGTGGCGGCTCACACAAGAAGAACCAGAAGGACTTATAACCAAGATATACAACCATGCACAGGGCTTTGGGGAGGAGAAAAAAAAAAGCTAAGCTAGTAAAGACTTGGAATTTTTTGTAAGTTTGGAAAGTATACACCAAATATTAACAGTGAAAATCAATCTTTAAATATTGGGAATAATTATTATTTTATTATTGTTATTATTAAATTTTTTTTCCAAATGGACATGCTTTACTTCTGCAATAAAAAAATGTCACTAGTTTTCAAGGTTACATAATTTTAACTATCTCATGGGACTTTCTGCACTATCACAAGGGGATGTTCTGTAAAGTGCACAGCAGCTCCCTTTCTAATTGGCAATTGGGTGGCTCTATTCTGTGATGATTGGCAGCAAGAGTTAGATTTTGCAGAGGTGTTGCATGCATGTTTCCCACCATATGCTACACCAAATAGATATCAGGATGGGTATAATAATGTTGATTTGCAACTGATATCTGAATGATACTACAAAGTGCAGGCTGTGAGAATTCTCTCATGGTATAGTGAGTATGATACCTGTAATTTCTCTCTGGGAACAGGCATGCCTAACTACGACCAACATGGAATGCAGCATGATACTGTGAAAAGAACACGAGATTGGGACAGAAAGCTGAGATTTGGAAAGAAGAGGTAGTTTATCGAGTGAGAAAAGATTGTTTATCCCAACTATACCTTAAGAGGTGTCACCTTGTGCAAACCAATTAACTTCTTTGGCCTTTAGTTTTCTTTTTTTCTTTTTCTTTTACTTTTTTTTCCTTTTGCTGAGAAAGATTTGCCCTGAGGTAATATCTATTACCAATCTTCCCTTTTTGCTTGAGGAAGATTCACCCTGACCTAACATCTGTGTCAATATTCCTCTATTTTGTATGTGGGTCACCACCACAATATGGCCACTAATGAGTGGTGTGGGTCTGCAACCTGGATCTGAACCCAGGCCACCAAAGCAGCCTTAACCACTAGCCCATGGGACTGGCCCCTGGCCTTTAGTTTTCTTGTAAATAGATGCAAATTTTAAAATTATAATATTTCATGATTACATGCTAATTAATATAGGTCATGTCTATGGAACTCAGTTTTATACTTTTGATTAAAAGTGAAATTTCCTAATCATTCAAAAACCGAAATCTCCCATCTTTTGGACAGATGGATAACAGTCTCTCAGGGAAACAGGCTGCTGTAGCTATTTAAATGTGTTCCTTTATCTAAACGAAAGTCAAAAATGCACATCCAAAAAGGCAGGGCTGGCTGGTGGGAGTAGCCCACGAGACATGAAAGTTTCAGGCTCGGTTGCAGCAGCACAATGAACGTCAGCTTTCAGCTCACATGGTGAAGGCAGCATTTAATATTGATAGCTTCAAGTCAATGCTTTCTGACATGGACTCTAGCATAAAAGAAAACAGACAAGTATAAAAGTTAATTTCTGCCTGAAGATAGTTCATTTGGGAATGAGACAGCCTATATCTAAAAAGTTTATGTCTCTAAGTAGTACGCTATAAGTAAAAGAAATCAGTTCTCAAAACTTACAGGAAGTGCAAATGAATACAAGGGAAATTTGGGGGCACTATGCTCTATTTACAGCACTAGAAATGCTCTATTTCTTGATCGTGGTAGTGGTTACTTGGGTGCATACATTTGCCAAAATATGGAACCATACAATTAAAAAGGATACATTTTATTGTGTGCAAAATTATACCTCAATACATTTGAATCAAAAAAAACCCCATGGGGACACATTGTCAGTATACTCCAAAGAATTCCTTCTTAATTCTTTGAGCTAAAGGTAATCCAAAATTCCAAATATGCTTACCTTTCAACTCAGAAATCCCAT
Organism: Equus przewalskii; assembly: GCF_037783145.1. Classification (NCBI taxonomy): domain Eukaryota; kingdom Metazoa; phylum Chordata; class Mammalia; order Perissodactyla; family Equidae; genus Equus; species Equus przewalskii. The sequence goes on along the minus strand of NC_091845.1, from coordinate 57,090,070 downwards.
CTAGATAAACGATCATTGTAAGGAAATATTGCTATTTGATGAAAACTAAAATTTAGTCAAGGATGTTCACTGCAAGGCTGCTTATAAGAGCAAACAAAAGCTACAAGATAAATGTTTGATGTTGGGCAAGGGAAGCATACTGAACCAATTAAAAGCATGGACTCTGAAGCCACGATGCTCAGTTCAAATGCTAGCTCTATTGCTTAATGGATGGAGATTTCAGGTGACTTTCTTAAGCCCCCTTGCCTTAGTTTCTCCCTTTCTAAAATGAGGTTAATAATAGCACTTACCTCAGGGGGCTGTGAGGAGGATTAAATAGGTTAGTATTCAGAAAGAGCTTAAAACAGTGCCTGGCACAGAATAAGTGCTGAATAAATAATCATTAAGTGAGCAACGTGTTTTCTTTCATATATTACCAGGGTTCAGTCTAACAAGAGTTCATTTTAATGTAATTTTTTCCTACCCAGGTCTGTATTAACATCTTGATTTTATACATGATCTGATTAGATCTGAATTTTAGTGACAAAAATAACAAATTATTTTTATAAGAGTAGTAACTTAAGATTTGTAGAATTTTCTTCTACGGCCTTCTAAGCACTGTCTTCTTCAGAATAGTATGTATATCTTTTCTAAAGATAGTTGTTTAAAGAACTCTGAGATACTCCCTATCTCAGAATCGTATGCTATCTCTTTTGAGAAAGAATATAAAAGTACATATGATTTTTTTAAATAGAACAATAAACTAAAAATAAATATAAATGGTTATCTATAAAGGGAAAGAGGGCACAAGGTGCAGATGAAAGAGATGAAAGCTACACTTCTCTGAATGCAATTAGTTTTATAGTTTTGTTTTTGGGTCCATGCAAATGTTTTATGTAGTGAAAAACCAAATTAACCTAAATGTGATGGTTAATTTTGTGTGTCAACTTGATTGGGCTAAGGGATGTCCAGATAGCTGGCAAAATATTATTTCTGGGTGTGTCTGTGAGGGTGTTTGGGGAAGAGATTAGCATTTGAATTGGTGGGTTGAGTAAAGCAGATGGTCCTCCCCAATGCAGGTGGGCATCATCCAATCCTTTGAGAGCTCGAATAAAAGAAAAAGGTGGAGGAAGGGTGAATTTGCTCCCTCAGCTTAACCTGAGACATCCACCTGCTCCTGCCCTCAGACACTGGCACTCCTGGTTCACAGGCCTTCACACTCATACCAGGACTTTCATCACCAGCCTCTCGATTCTCAGGTTTTTGGAGTAGGACTGAATTGCACCACCAGCTTTTGTGGTTCTCCAGTCTGCAGATAAAATATCGAGGGACTTCTCACAGCCTCTATAACCATGTGAGCCAATTCCTATAATAAATCTCTTATATATATCCGAATGATTCTGTTTCTCTGGAGAACCCTGACGAGTACACTAACATTTTAAAAATCCCTAAAAAATGCGGCTGGCCCCGTGGCCGAGTGGTTAAGTTCGCGCGCTCCGCTGCAGGCGGCCCAGTGTTTCGTTAGTTCGAATCCTGGGCGCGGACATGGCACTGCTCATCAGACCACGCTGAGGCAGCGTCCCACATGCCACAACTGGAAGAACTCACAACGAAGAACTCACAACGAAGAATACACAACTATGTACCGGGGGGGCTTTGGGGAGAAAAAGGAAAAAATAAAATCTTTAAAAAAAAAAAAATCCCTAAAAAATGAAACAAATGAACACAGTTGTAGCTTAACCACACAGACAGAAATTATTTCCAAGATTTTAATTATGGGATAACTTTATTATATATACTGACTATATATATATATATCTTTTTTTTTTAAAGATTGGCCCTGAGATAACATCTGTTGCCAATCTTTTTTTTTCTTTTTTCTTCTTTTCCCCAAAGCCCCCCAATACATAGTTGTATATTCTAGTTGTAGGTCCTTCTGGTTGTGCTATGTGGGACTGCCACCCCAGCATGGTTTGATCAGCAGTGGTGGGTCCGTGCCCAGGATCTGAACTGACGAAACGCCTGGGCTGCTGATGCAGAGCACATGAACATAACCACTCAGCCACAGGGCTGGTCCCCTTAAACATTATATATGTAATCGTATAGTGGCAGTAGGATCTATCCTAAAAACAAAAAAAAAAACTACAAAGAAATCAAACTATGTTTAATAATCATATTATTAGTAATAATATTGGTATGATTATTCTAAAATTTTATTTTGTTAGGATCAAGCAAAGAAATAATTATATTAATTGTCATTAGAACGAAGATTTTCAGCAAATGGAAAAGAGATGCAATTATATAATCAAATAAGCTAAATAAAAATTATAAAATTGTGTTGGAAATATTAATATGAACTTACAATATATTTTTTCATGAAAAAAGTTTCCTACTTCTGTCTTTTGAAAAGACCTGGAAACAATGACCAACCCTGTGCAAACAGCACCATTAGTGCCCAGATTGTGGTTTCTAAATACCGTTTCCCACTAAAAGGAAGCAGAATTTGTTGGAGAAATGACTGATTCCAGATGGTACAAAATGAGGCTCTTGTCATACCAGAAAGTAAGGAAGCCATCAAAGATACAGAAGGAGAAGAAAGGATGGAGGAGCCAACTTGAAGGGGCTCTCTTTGGGCAAAGATGGAATAATTCGTGCATTAAAAAACTATTCTTTCAATGCATTGAAACGTTAATTTTTTAAAAATCCACGAGTTCCTAAAAATAGATAACACTTTCGAAAATTCTCATCAAGCATTTCTCCTCTTTTTCCTTTATAAACTGCTGCTTCAAGGTAACTAATGGAGAACTTCGTAATAGTCGGATCAGGTTGACAACACGTGAACCCATTCATTTCTCTTAACATCACCAATAAAAGAGACAGCCAGACATTAAATGCCTCTTGATATGACACAGTAAAACTCAGGACTGCCTATGAAATATTCTTGCAAAAAAATAATAAAACCAAATCTCATCAAGCCTCTAATATAATTATCAGTTTATTAGAAACTCAGGGACTAGAGTAATACATTACACACAAATAATCAGTAAATCCAGAAAGTGGGAAATTCTACTACATAACAGATGACCTGATTTCTTCAGTAAGTAAATAGTAAGTAAATTAAAAAAAAAAGTGGGAGAATCTATAAATTGAATGAGACTTGAGATATATTAACCCATACCGTTTGTGTCTCCTATCTTCGTTTGAACAACAAACAAAAACTGTCAAATAAAAATATAAGATAACAGAAGAAATTTAAACCATGACTAGATATTTAATGATATTGAATAATTATTGTTATTTTTATTTGAGGCATTATAATAGTAATATATCTGTGTTTAAAAAAAATTTTCTTTTAAATATACATTTTGAAGTATCTATAGGTGAAATAATAGGATGCTTGAAATTTGCTTTAAAATAATCCAAGTTGGGGATCAAGGGTAAAAAGCAGGTGGGGTTATGAATGAAACATGTTAGACCACGTGATGATAATTACGTATGATCATGGGGTTTACTACACTAGTCTCTCTACCTTTGCATAAGTTTGAAAATTTCCATAGTAGAAAAGTACCACCTTCTGATTCCAAATCTAGTTTCTGGATTCTTTGTTCTTCTTAAACTGTTCCTGGTATAGGGTGGATGTTTATAACTAAATTGTGGGCTGAGCATTCTTACAACTGAATCAAAGCAAGATGCAAGATGTAGTAGTAAGGTGGTAGGTAGGAAGCCACAGGTATATTAGACCTAAAAATCTTCTAGCTTCCAAGCAATAATACATTACCATATAATTACATGTGTCCTCACTTTTGTTTGACTTCAAATGAAGCTGCATTTCTTCAATTCACTGCCACTGGATAATAGTGTGCGATGAATGTCAAACATAATTAAAACACAGCAGAGCACAAGGAGAGACATTGTCAGCAGCCAGTGAATACGGTGCTGTTCTTCATCCAGTAAAAAACTGTGCCACAGGCAGCTGAACAGATGCTGCATTTTACTCAAAAGAGTTTATAGAGAAGGGAAGCAATTCCACAGTACAGTATAACCCGACTCATTTCATCTCCCAACCCTTTATTACCTGGACTATTCATAGAGTCTCTCCTACCTGTTTTCCTTGGCTCAAGACTTTCCTTCTCTAATTCTGATTTTCCTAAAACTTGCCCAGAACAGACCCTGCTGTTGGCTACTCAGGTCCCCCACAGTCTGTTCAAGTCCATCCCATTCCTTACCCTGGCATTCAAAGCCTTCCACCATCTGGCTCTAACCTTTGTTTCTGGCCCTAGCTCCAGCCACTCTTTCCTACATTCCCTGCTCCAGGCATGTTGGCAACTTAATTGTTTCCTGAACACAACCAAACTCCTCATTTAGAATTGCCGCCTAGTTACACCTACTGCTTCCGTTCTTTACTCTCCCTTCCATCCCCTACCCTAGTTGATCTGAAAAATCATTAAAAATAAATTTTTTTAAAAACCTCCCAGTCCTTAGATTGTCACTCCCTATCTCAATGTCTGTCATTTGCCTTTCAAAGTCACATAGATACATATTCAACTTTCTTCTTCAAGTTCCGAAGCCATCTGTCAGTTTCCTCCCACTTTCCATATATCCTTCTACTTCTGCCACTTCCTTCTCTCTAGTCAAGCTCCCATTTCACCAGGTACTTGCTGGGTCCACACATTCTTCACCCTTTGTAATAATTACTTGTTAAATGTGTCTTCCCAACTAAACTATAAATTCTGTACGGCAGGGACTACGTTTCTCTTTTTCACATTGTAATCCCAGGGCCTACAGCAAAGAGGCAAAAGCAATATTTTTCAGTGAATGAATAAATTCAGCAAATCTCTCATCCTTTGTCTTTATGCAATGTTAATTATCCAATGTTAATTTTATTTTCTCTTTATGTTAGTGCATCCTCTGCTCCAGGTCAGGAATCATCTTTTTCTTTCCTTTCTTCATTAGAAAATATGTCTTAAATCCAAAGTTCCCTTACACAGTTTTTTCCTAACAGAGTTTGCATGAACTCTAACAATCCTACAATGTCCCCATAGAGTATCTGCTTTTCCTTACATATCCATGTTAAGCCTCCAAAATAGGAAAATTGTAAAATAAATAAATGTTTGGGAAAACACTCAATCTAATCATAGAAAATAATGTGTATAAAATAGTTATTGACAAACTGTAACCTAGGAGCCAAATCTAGCCTGCAGACTACTTTTGTAAAGTTTTATTGGAACACAGCCACACACTCCATTTACATGTTGTTTATGACTGATTTGCACTGCCAGGACAGAGTTGAGTAGTTATGGCAGAGACTGGGTGACCCACACAGCCTAAAATATTTACTATCTGTCCCTGCACAGAAAAAATGTTGACGACCCCTGGTCTAGAAGATTGTTTTTTAGAGGGTGATGCAGGAAGGATGTGTGACTCAGGCCCCACTGAGAAGAAAGACATCTCTAGGGAACACAGTTTGAGCTATACAATGAGCCCTTTGCAATGTCTAGTAAAGCTCCGCCTAAGAAAAAAAATTAAGACATAGTGTCCCAAGGAAAAGATAAATATCTAAAGGAAAACGGTCTATTACTAGAAAAACAGCAATAACAACAGGGACGCTTCACTTGCAGTTTGTGTGAATTTGTAAAGCAAGTCTCCAAACGAAATTCCAAACTCAGATCACAGCCAGGTGTGCTACACTGAATTAATTAACTGAGAGTTTGCTTTTGATGTTAAATTAGTGGATTTTTTGGTGATACGGTCGAAGTATGAGACCCAGGGACATAAGGAAATGATGGGTAGAGACTGAAAAGTGTGGAAGGAGCGCACAGCTGGGTGTCCTCAGACAAATTAGTTCACCATCAACTTTGGGCCTCCATTACCCCACAAGTAAGATGGGGGATAATATGTAAAATCGTAAACAAGAAGATGTATGTGAAAGCGTCTGACATAATCAAACAAACATATCCTTGACTAGGCTGAGTGGGACACTATAACCTACTGTGAAGAATTTTGTTATAATCATGGATACTGGCAGAGTAAACTCTCCATAAATAATAGTGATTATTCTCACAGTAAAAATACATATAAATAGTTATATAGGGTTGCTTTTCCTCAACTAGCCAAAGGAGCAAAAGCATTGCATTTTTTCTTACATGTGGCTGGTGGTCACCCAGAGTTATCTCACAGAAATGACAACTTGACATTTTTATTTATTTTACTGATAATTTCCATGATAGCCTTTCTGTGAAACTGCACTAGCGTTTCTGACTTAACCATTATTTTTATGGCTCCTCAATGACCGGGAATTACTATCAGATTCTCTCTTGAGCCCCAAAGTCACATAAGAGAATACTGGCCCTGTGGAATTAGACAAGCAGGTAGCATTACTTACTCCATAGTCTTTCCCACTCTTCCTTTAAGATAATTTCTGATCTGGTCTGTTTGACAGTGACTTCCCTAGATGACCAAGGAATTGGGCTTATGTGGCATTTTTCGTTGCCCTTCTATGGAGAGCATGCTTTCATTTGCTCATCAAAGGTCTACTATGTGCCAGATATTCTTCTAGGATTTGAACACACAATAGTGAAGGTTAGTACTTATAAATTCATACAAGCTGCTGTAATGAATAAAACTCCAAACCTCATTGGTTTAAACCAATGAACATGTATTTCTGGCTTCTGCAAAGTCTAACACGTGGGAAGAGGGAAGGGGCACTCTGCTCTAGGTGGTGACTCAGGGACTATGATGATGCAGGCTTTCTTGCCTCTGCGTATGGCTCCCTAAAATGTCCTGAGTTAGCAGATGAGGGCATGGAGAATGATCCAGGGATTTTATGGGCCAGGGCTGAATGAGGTACACCTCACTTCCATCCAGATTCCACGTGGCCCCCACCTGGATGCAGTGATGCTGAGCAATGGTGTCTGTGGCTCGAAACCTCCTCCTTGCAACAATTCTATGCTATTAAAAGAAAACACAAACTTTTGCCAGACAGCTGATCATTCTGCCACACTTTCCTATAAAGGTGACACCATTAATTAATTAATTATTATAAGCATAAATATTTGAGCAGGATTCGAGTTCTGAAAAAGCAAACTTGTCAAAGGGGACAGAGTTCACATTTTCTGCCACAAAAGGGCTCACTGGGAAATTTTAGTAAGCTGTATTGAATCTTCTGAATGTAACCCATAGGTGCTTTCGCAGCAAACATGGAAAAGGTCAGACACGTACAAAACAAAGGTTAATACAGGGTTTGGGATTTTTTTTTTAGTGTAATTTTATTTTATCACTTTTATTAGATCATTCAGTTCTTTTCTGAAAACTTTTCCTTCTGGAATCTGCTACTATAATCTCAGAGGATGAATAAATAAATAAATATCTCTGTTGGAAACTTGCTTGATGAACATCTGTCATGGTGTTTAATTATATGTTAACAGCAACCATTAAAAAGTGCATTAATGACTTTTGCAGTCTTGAATTGTTCATCATGAAATTGCGTGGATAATGTTGTATGATGAAGTTTTTGCCAGAGAAAAATATCCAGAAGTTTCCAACTATCACGGGAGCTCTGGGTCCTCATTAAGCAATCAGATTCGACAAAGTGTGTATTAATGTAAGATCACATACCTCGGGGGCATTGAAAAGCTGAAGTCTGTTCTCTGAAAGTCAGTTATAATTTGTAGTGTCACAGTATCACTGTAAAATGCCCTAAATTGTATCTGAAAGTATCTCCAGAGTTAAGTAGGGAGAGAAAGTTTTCATCCTTCCACTGTGGGTCACTCAGTCTAAAAGGCATTTACCTCTAAGTCCATGCGTAACTTTATTATGTAATAGTTCTGTCTGTTTTTAGCTAAAATTACAAGTGTGTAATTATTTCTTGGATGTCCCCTCTTATGTCGCATTGCACCATTATGTTACTTGTCAACTACAATGATAAAAGACAAAAAGATACAATATTTAGAAAAGAGCACTCCATTTATGGAAGGACAGTCTGTCTCAACAGGAGCAATAGTGCTTCTTGAGGGTCTTTTGGAAATGTATGGGTGTATGTTTGGTTGAACCAATTATTGGAAGGCATTACTGGCCCTTAGTGGGCAGTGAGCAGGGATGCTAGGCATCTCGCGATGTGCAGAACAGTCCCATGTAACAAAGTGCAGCAGTGAACACAGCTTTAGCATCATGCCAGACATTCATGAAGGTAAAACAGCTTAATATCTAAGCCCAGAACCTAACTGTTTTATTTATTAAGATAAAGTATATTTTGCACAATTTTCAGATTCACTGACATTTCCGGAAATGTAACATCTACCACGTAAATCCATGGAAGATTGTCCTTTGTTTTGTTCAGAATTTTACAAAGAGATGTTCATCATTTCGAAAAATTGTGTTCCTAACTTCAGTGGTGGTTATGGTATTTGAACAACCAAACCCAGACGGTCAGTATCGTAGCTCTCCCATTTGGGTGGATTCTAATTTTCAGTAAATGTGACTACTTTTCATGTTTTCTTGTATAGTCATTCCTGAACTTTCACAGTTGTTTCATTACAAACTACTTTTCTTCCATCTCTCTCTTATTCCTAGGTAGGGGTTTATTTGTTTTAAATCTATGAATATCAAGAGACTCACAAAATCTTTGTGGCCCTGAGTCTGAGATGATTGAGAACTACTGTTGAGGACAGTATGGGTTTTCAGGATTGCAAAGAGATCCTAATTCTAATGATAGCTACCATTTATCGATTGCTCACCATGCACTAAGCAGTGTGCTAATCGCTTTACAAGTATCTTCTCATTTGCTTCTCCCATACACCTTTCAGTAGGTACTATTTTTATCTCTATTTTACAAGTGAGACACGTGAACATAGAGAGGTTAAGCGATTTGGCCAACACAGTTAGTAAATAATAAAGCATCCTTTGAATCCAAGTCTACCTGACCTCAAAGGCAAGGTGTTTGATTGCCCAGTTACACCACCAATCTAGAAAAGATTGCTGCATTGACCGAGGGAACAACGAAAAGCAGGTAATAGCTGACTGTCTGACCCAGCATTGCTTCCAGTACAGCAAAATCAATCTCCTAATTTCAGGAGAGGAGAGAGGCTACCTAAAACAGTCCTTCTCAAACTTTAAGGTGCATACTCACCTGGAGATCTTATCAAAATGCAGATTCTGGGGGCCTGCCCAGTGGCGCAGCAGTTAAGTTCGCACATCCCTCTTCAGCTGCCTGGGGTTCGAGGTTCAGATCCCGGGTGTGGACATGGCACTGCTTGGCAAGCCATGCTGTGGTAGGCATTCCACAGATAAAGTAGAGGAAGATGGGCACGGATGTCAGCTCAGGGCCAGTCTCCCTCAGCAAAAAGAGGAGGATTGGCAGCAGATGTTAGCTCAGGGCTAATCTTCTTCAAAAAAAATGCAGATTCTGGTTCAGTAGATTGCTGCTGGTCTACACACCACTTTTCAGGAAGCAAAGACCTAAAGATGTTTCAAATATCAATGCATCTCAGGTGTAGAAAATTGTTAATTTCCATACCATTGAAGCAATAGAAAAAATTGTGAATAGAAAAAATATGCAATATTTTCAACTTTTCCATAAATGAAAATCTGCATTACCATGATGTAAAAGAAAAACATCAGAAAATACTAGAACAAATAAGAAAGGTTAGTGAATATAACATAGAACTGGTATATACAACTCACCAAACTCCAAAAGATAATAAGCTCCAGAAGTGAGTAGATATTTTACATGGAAAAATATAAATAAATATTAAATTTAGACAATGTATAATAGCATATATAATGAAATTATAAAATATATCAACTGATAAAATATCAAGATATTAAACATTATATATTGAAAAAATCATTTTAAAACAAGTAACTAGCCATAATTTAGTTCCCAGTATACTAGCTAAAATATTTATATTTTAATCTAAAGCTAGTTAAACTGTGGAAAAATATGTACATTAATACATTTCCGGTTATAATATAAAGAAATGTGATCATTATGTAGAATACTCTGTCAACTTTTATTGAACATCATGAAAATGTTCATACTCTGTGACCAGAAATCCCTCTTATGCCAGGCTATTTATAGTACCAAAGGATTTACCCTGAGAAAACAATTCACGAAACAAAAAGTTGTCTGGAGCTCAGTTAAGTTTAACAAATGTTTGTCGAGTGCCAACTGTGGCCCATGTATGGGGCATTGTTGTAGGGACCTGGGGTGCATGGGGCAGTGAAAAAGATCAAGATCTCTGCTAGCAGGAGAACCAGACGATGAATAATAAATGCAATAAGGGTATTTTATAGGATGTTAGAATGTGATCGGTGCTACAGCAAAAATAACAATCGGAGGAAGACAAGAAGGATCAGCATTTAGGGTAAGAGAGGAAGAGGAGGTGGGCAAGGATGATCTTGGGTTTTTACTCTGAGTGCAACATGGAGCCAGTGCAGTGTCCTGAGCGGAGGAAGAGCAACAATAGTCCTAATATTCAAGAAACAAAGACAACCTACAATGTTCAACAAGCAGCAGAAGAGTTTAAGGCTTTGAAGTTGATAAACTCCATGGAAGAATAGGAAATCTTTATTTACAATAAAATATAAAAGATAAAAGCATGTTTTCTGTATTAAAATCACGGGACATGGAAAGATAAAACAAAATTGATTATAATCTTTGAATATCACCATACAAAAGTGAGAGATGATCAGTGAGAAAAAGGAGTAAACTTTCATGTATATCTAGTATATGTGTATTTACCTGACCAAGGGGCAAAATAAAGAAAAAAGACAAGAAAAGGAAAAGAAAATCTTTAGATCACCCAATTAAGTCCTTGAACTAAAATAGCACTATAAATGTGGCAGCAAAATATCAAGATCACCATGACATACATTCCTATATTCTTTATATAAACTAAAGGCACATACATTCAGGTCAAATACACAACAAAATTAAATCTTTCCTAAGGTCATAAGGGTTCATTTCTCCTTGGACTCCTTTTATAGACATAGGTAATTTAAGATTCCTTCTAACTCTAAAGATCTATGATTCTTTGGTATTTTTATAATTAATTTAGGCTCAAACCTCTGACTTCTACTTCTTTGGCACCTACAGCAAGGCTCAAACCTATCAGGAAAGGCAGAAAGAAGTTCTATCGAATTAACAAATTTCAAATATATCTGCTTCTTTTCCCATTTCAAAAGCAAAAATGCAACGGAAACGTCCAAGGTCAAAATCTCCTCTGTTCTGCTCTTCTCCACGCTCTTCTTCATATACTCATGCAAAACCTTTGACCCCTAAGAAGCCAGCAGCATTGATAATTACGTCTCAAAAACAACTCTTTATGTGATATCTGCCCTATAATGGATTCGGAGACATGAATAAAACATCTTAATTTTCAAGTATTTCTTTTTAAATTAATTTTTGAAAGAAAAATATCTTGTAAAGAAAGGAGTTTTTTTTTTTTAAGGCGTGCAGCTCTTGCATAGAAGGATATCATTTTCATGGCCTGTCTTGTTAAAAATTTTCTAGTACCCATCTGATGCACACTTATTTATGGATTTGAGACTAAAAGCTCTTTTTTGCCAGTTTTCTTCACAAGCACTTATCTCGACATCCTCATTAGGTGATTTTTCTCTTTTCTTTTTTGTCGAGGCCTAGTCATGCCCTTGGGTACTGTCTTTTGTTCCATGCTGCAAAAGGAATGGTTTTAAAGCCTCCCTCTCCACCAGTCCCACCTTTTTTTTTTTCCTTTGTAATTAGCCTTATTTGAGGACCAGAAAAGCAAAAGACTGGAAAGAAATACAAAAACTGTTGAACAAAAGATACGATGTTCTTTACCCCAACCATATGCTGTATAGCTCATGTACAACCTGGGTCAGATGACTCGCATATATGCCTTTAAAATGAAAAGAGAAAGAAGAAAGAAAGAAAAAGAAAAAACACTGACTTACCCAGCAGCTGCATTGGTATAAACAGGCTGGGTGTAAATGTCACAGTGAAAGGAGAAGAATACATTGTACCTTCATTGCAAAAGGAACTCACTTTAAAGCCAAAGAACATGATGAAACGACATACCTGCTAACAATGCTTGCAGAGAGCCATTTGAAATATTTTAATATTAATTCGCTTTCACTGGAATGAGAGAAACATTTTTCTTTTTTTAAACTCTAACCACGCTTTGTTACTCGAGCTACACACAAGCAGAATTGTTCAGCTACTTCCTTGAAAATGGGTTCATTAGAAAGGTTTTGATGCGGTGATGATTAATGAAACATTTTTCCAGCCTTCTCTTTTCTTAGTTCCTTAGTTAGAAACCTACCTCTACGGGAAGAGCCGATGGATTCGTGCTGTCCTTGTCTCTAGAAGCACAACGGCTGCTTTAAAAACATTAAAATTCATAAGTACCAACTGCCTATTGGGCCTGGAATAGTGTTACTTCTCAAAAAAACCTTTTTTGTACCAATAAAATTTCACGAGAATGCCCACCAAGGGCAGCTTTAATGGGGCAAATGTCACAAAGTGTGAAGACTGATGGTTCCAAAGATAGGTCAAGAAACCCGCTCTTCCCCACTCTACCCTATAAAGTAAACGTTTTAAGTTTATCAGAATATGGGTTTTGCTTACTGTTTGTTTTCTGTTTGTTTTCCGTTTTGACTGGGCAAGTTATCAATGACCCATCAGGAAACATAGAGCATATTCTAACCGAGTAATTTAAGGAGAGTTCAGTAAACAGCATATTTATAAAGGTGTGAAAGGGGTTTAGGAAAACCAACTAGGTGCAGCGTTAGCAGCCACTAACATCCCTAGGCCTGAAGCGGCAAAAGGAAGGACCAATATCCGAATCTAGAGAGGTAGCTATATGAAATGAACTATGATCTATAGCTTTTTGAAGAGACTTGTAGACAAACCACAAGGACCTGGCGATGCAGAAGTTAGAGGAACAAATACCCTGACCCTTCCCTCTTCCTGCCCTCTGATTTCCTGCAGATGCCTCTCTTAGCTTAACCCAGCAGGAAACCGAAGGGTAAGGGGAGTTGTTACGTCCTATAGATCAGCCTCCCCAGCACAGAACAGGTGCACAGGGAATCAGGAGGGGCAAATAGAAGCCATTCATTGTTTTAAGTTCCAGATAAATACCTCTCTTCTCACCTACTACAGATAGAGGCATCTGTTCCCCCTTAAGCTTTCTTTTTCTTTTACGTAAAATCAGTTTAATGGAACTCTTTTAGGAAACAATTCTATACAGCAAGCTTGTTAACTGTGTTAACAGATCTCAAAATACCTGAAAAAAATGTTAATACCTCCCTCTTCACCTCCTCCTGGGTGGAAGTAATTAATGGAGATGTCATTTCATCCAGCAAATATTTATTGAGTACTTACCATATGCAAGGCACCATCTAAGAACCATGCAGTACCCAAAGGTAAATCAAATGGGATCCTCTCACTAGCATGTGTCTCTGGATTCTCTGCATCCCTTCCTGCCCTCTTCTACTGCCCATACTCAGTCGCAAGATGGGGCACATGACCCATGCCTGCTGATCAAGATATTCCTTTCTTCTGGCTAGTGCAACAGTTTCAGGACAGATAAATTATCTAAGGTAGACTGATAAGAGTCTTATTTGGGAATTTTCTGCTGTATTTGTCAAGAAAGAAATGCTCTTTCAAAAGAAATTGTTTGGAGAAAAGGATGTGGAAAAAAAGCCTATGAGAAGGATGAAGCCAAATTGAGATAAGCAAAGCTGAGAAGGAGAGAGACTGAGCCTCTGGACCCAGCCATGCCTGAAGCCCGTTAGACTGCTTAGTGTTTTGAGGCAAAATGCTATCTTGTTTTGCTTAAGCTGTGATTCTATCTCTTACAATTAAATGAGTCTTGACCAATCCATTATCCTTAAGAAGTATATGTGTAATAGGGAAGATATGTGTGTAAGTAAAACAGAAAATATAAAGTTAGAAATGGCATCTTAAAAAAATCAATATAAAGAGTTCAGGGAGGCTAGATTTGCTTACAGAAGTAGTTATTTGAACAATCGAGGCAATTAAGATGCCATTTGAACTGGGCCCTAAGTCATAGACAAAACGTGGATGTGTTGATCTCTGGGGGCGGGGGCATAGACCGAGGTTGCAGATGTGGTATCTGTGTATTCATATTTCACAAAGAAAAAGATGTGAATAATACAGTGGGGAACATGTTACAATCTGTTACTGGTGAGGACACATTTTAAAAATGTATATAACTCCAAGGACATCCAGTAAATTACTTAACAGTGCTTATCTTTTGATAGTAGGACTATGACTCATTTGTCTTTGCCCTTCTCTATTTTTCAAACTGCATCTTGGTAATAAGGATAAAATATAATTTTTAAACAATAGTGAGAAAATGCCAAAACCTATCAGGAAAAGAGGAGGAGGGTCACAACGTCGAGTTTTGAAATTGACCATACTTAAGTCCATTTAGTTTTGAATTGTTTGAAGACTAAAGATACACTTATTGATCAATAACGGTTTTTAAAAGTAGGCCCACAAATTCAAGAGTAGAATTAGCTCAAGCCGTTGCAGCTCTGGGCTTCATGCCACTTGCTGTTTTTACAGGTTGCCCAAGATCAATGTATGTGTCAGAGAACTTGTTATAACACTTTTCTGTCGCTCTAGGAAACTAGATTTTAGTACATCGTTTTATCAAAGGGAGTCAAAACTCAAGCCATCTAATTACATGAATCTAACAGAACCAACAAGACCTGAAAAATTCAAGCAGATTATCTAAGTGATGGCGCAGCATCAAAAGCTAGGAAGAGTCTGAGCATTTCCTTTACACGAGGGAGAAAATGATTTTATTTGCGTCAAACTGAATGGTGCTAAATGTGAGCATACCAGCCTCCATGCATTTAAACTAACACGTGAAAGCATTTTACAAAAGGTATTATAAAGGCCATACCCAGTTTAGACTCAAGAGAAGTCAATCTCTCTTCTGTCACTTCTGAAAAATAGAGAAAAAGCTTCCACTCTCTCTCAGATGTTTTAGACACCATTATTTTATAATTCTCCTGTGTAGGTTATAATCAGAATTTGGATAACAAATTCTTGGCATCCTTCCTCTCCAACCAGATTTAATCTCCTAACTAATTTCTTTTTCCTCTAGTTCTCTGTGGTATTCGTTAACTTTTATATAGCTGAGAAGTATGGGAAAGAAGGGAGAGACGGAATTGAGTCTTCAGAATATAAAATTTAAGACTATTTTGTATGGCATTGCAAACATACTTTCTCAGGTTAACCTTAACATTTACTGTTGATTTCAGATATTAATTATTTTGCTGTTAGAGCTTCCCCTTTTGGTGTTTCCAAAATGAAATATAATTTGCATATTGCCCTTTTTACAATAAATGAGATAGGGACATATGTACCTACTCTTTAACGAATAGAATTTACTCAGTTAAAATTTTTGAGTGGGCTGAACAGTTAGCTAACTTCACTATGCTATTAAGAAAAACTCACGATAATTTTAAGAACTATTCTACTATATGAATAGAAAAAGCCATCAATGGAAAAAATAGTGTCCAGAAACACCCCCAGGTTATGTTCAGGAACTTAATGGCATTTAAATCAGCAGGGAAAAGGCAAATTATTCAATAGCTACTTTGGGGACAATTGGCTCTCTACGTGGAAAATATATATATTATATCCTTACCTCACACCATCCACAAAAACAAATTCCAGGTAAATAAATATTTAAATCTATTTTTAACTGTAAATGTCATAGAAGATGATGTAATAAAATAGTTTTATAATCTTACTGTGGGGAAAATCATTATGAAGTTTGCCAAGAAATTCAGAAACCATGAAGGAAAATTTGTAAGACCTGACTACCTACAATTTCGTTACTTTGTAAACTGAAAGATACCTTACACAAAGGTTTGTAATATGAATCAATAGGTTGGGAGAAAATATTTTGAACACTTACCTCAGTCAAAGGGCTAGTATCCTTCATAAATAAATGGTTCTTCTAAATCAATAGTGAAAAAAAGCAAATGATCCAATTATACATGGTCCCGGAGGAGATAAAAGTAGATGTTAAACTCATATAAAGATGTTTAATCACACTAATAAAGAAATACTCAATAAAATAACAATGAAACATAGTGGCAAGTGTTTAGAAGCTTCACAAGAGAGTATTAGCAAGGATATAGAGAAATAGGCAATGTAATTCACATTGGTGAAAGTGTAAATCAATATAGCCTCTAGGAAAGGACATATGGCAGTATCAATATGTTAAATCCACACACTGTATGATCCAGCAGTCTCACCAGAAATCTACCTTGTAGAAATACTGGCTTGAGTATACAAACACATCTATAAAAGAATGATTATTAAACCTTGTTTAAAATGAAAAAAAAAATCAGTACTAATCTATATAGTTATTAAAAGGACACTAGAAAAATATAGTATATCTGTATATTTTGGTCATCTATTACAGTATAACAAACCACTCCAAAACTTCTGGCTTGACACAACACCATTTGGGGCGGGGGGAGGGGGGAAGATTAGCCCTGAGCTAACATCTGCTGCCAATCCTCCTCTTTTTGCTGTGGAAGACTGGCCCTGAGTGAACATCCGTGCCCAACCTCCTCTACTTTACACGTGGGGTGCCTACCACAGCATGGCTTGCCAAGTAGTACCATGTCCACATCCTGGACCCAAACCAGTGAACCCAGGCCGCCAAAGTGGAACCTGTGAACTTAACCACTGTGCCACTGGGCAGCCCCAACACAATTTATTATTTCTCACAATCCTGCGGGGAAGGAATACAGGCAGTTCTGCTGATCTGTGTGATATTGACTGTGGCCAATCACGTGCTACAAGAGCTGGTGGCTGGTCCAGACTGAAAGTTCCAAAAGTCTTCACTCAGGTCTGGTGCCTCCGTGCTCATCACACAGCCTCTCTCTCTCCACATGGCTAGCCTGGGCCTCCACACAGCATGATGGCTCACAGTAGTCAGATTTCTTACATAGAAAATGGTTTTCAAGAGACAGCATTCCAGGAAGACAAGCCCTGTTGTGGAATCTGCTTCCACTGTCCCATTCATAGAGCAAGCCACATGGCCAAGTCCAGTATCAGTATGGGAGGGAACTACACAAAGGCATGGATACCAGAAGAGGTGGTCCTTAAAGGAGACAGTGTAACAGTCTCCTGAACATGCAACAGAAAATGGCATAGCTAGGGATCAGCCTGGCGGTGCAGCAGTTAAGTTCGCACGTTCTCCTTGGGCAGCCTGGGGTTCGCCGGTTCAGATCCCAGGTGCGGAAACGGCACTGCTTGGCAAGCCATGCTGTGGTAGGCGTCCCACATATAAAGTAGAGGAAGATGGGCATGGATGTCAGCTCAGGGCCAGTCTTCCTCAGCAAAAAGAGGAGGATTGGAAGTAGTTAGCTCAGGGCTAATCTCCCTCAAAAAAAAAAAAAAAAGAAAAGAAAAGAAAATGACATAGCCATTTTGAAAAAGAAATGAATCATTTTTATATTTCTTTATAGACAGGAAACTGTTCAGGATGTATTTTTAAGAGAAAAAAGTAAGCCATAAAATAGTATTCTTAGTCTGATCACTTTTGTTTTTATTAAAAAATTTTTTAAACTACATGTATATAGTATACATAGATATTTATGTATATATGTGTGTATGTATATATATGTTTGTATATTTGTTTATGTATATATACACTTACACACACACAGATAGGTGGATAGAGAGACAGAGAGAGAGACCTCTAAAAGGATATATTCCGATATACTCCAAACTGGTATCAGTGGTAATTACTGGGAATTAGAATTGGAATGGAAAAGGTTTTTTCTAAGTTTTTGTTGTTTGGTTTGGGCTACAATTTTTATTTTCTCTTTTGTATTTTTTTTCTTTTTAAAGATTGGCACCTGAGCTAACAACTGTTGCCAATCTTCTTTTATTTTCTTACTGCTGTTTCTCCCTAAATCCCCCCAGTACATAGTTGTATATTTTAGTTGTGGGTCCTTCTAGTTGTGGTATGTGGGATGCCGCCTCAACATGGCCTGAGAAGCGGTGCCATCTCTGCGCCCAGGATCCGAACCAGCAAAACCCTGGGCTGCCCAAGCGGAGCGTGCAAACAACCACTCGCAAGCAGAGCTGACCCTCTTTTGTATTCTTTAACTTTGTTACAACTAGCACGCATTACTTCTGTAGTTTTTTGAAAAGAAACAGTATGCAGAAATCTTCTGTAGCTCATTGTACAGACCTATAAATAGTTGCAATAAACCAGCTGTTGATTGTGGTCTGCCAAAACAATGCGCTGAAGGAAGGTGACACGTAAGCCGAATAGTACAGGGACATGAGTTATGGCAGGACAATTTATTGTCATGACTTTTTAAACAGCTTTCGAGCATGAAGATTTACTTTCATCATTTCTTCCTCTTCTGAAAGTGACTTATCCTAGGCAAACTGCAAGTATGATTTTGGTAGTAATTAAAATTTAATTTGTTTTGCCACACACAAAAAAATCTGCCAGATGGACTTTTGATTTCTCTGCTTTTGTTGACTGGTTAGTAACCAAAATGGAATAATGATGATGATGATGACGACGATGATATAGTGCATTGTCCATGTCAAGCCTGTATTAAGCACATCACATGCACGACATCCCTTTAAATTGTCTACTACTATAATCTACATTTTACAATCAAGGAAACTGACACTTACCATAGGTCACATACCAAGTATTGTGGGAGCAAAGATTTGACCTCACGCAATCCTGGTCCAGGGCTCCTATCATACTGCTTCTCCACTGGAATGATGATAGATGGTCTCCGTGTATACACAAACATCCTTAAAGAATTAAAAGCCCTATCCTTAATACAAATAAGATAGAGTGATAACTAAAAGTTTTCACTATTTAACACCCATTTCCCATTATCATTTGTGGTACAGCTAGCTGAGGTTCAGCATACATTTATGCCCATGATCTTGATTTAGGAATCACACTAATTCAGAGGTAGTCGGGGCATCTAGCTTGCTTCTAGAACCACATATCAGTCTCTCTGTGCCGTAAGAATTCTCTGTGCCAGGCAGAAGCTGATCTACCAATATTCTAATACTGAAATTAGAGAGCTCAAACAACAGCTGATTGCACACCATGAGATCCACTAAAATCTGACAGCAGGTGTATTCACCACTTTTGACCATAATGACGGCAATAAGGAGACTTTCTGTTAAAGGGAGAAGGGAGCAGATATCTGGCACCAGGCACTGGAAAAAAGCAAGACAATTTTAAACAAGTACCACATGTGGTGACTCATTAGATGTTGAGAGCTAATAAGAGGCCGAAGATTTTTAGCTTAGCACTGATGCTGTGGACAGCAGGATATCCTAACATCTAGAAATTGAGAATGAATCAGGAGGTGGTGATAAATCCTGTGCTGATGCCTGGTGTGTGGAACTGTTATATTTTTAGGATAAAGGCAAAGATGTAAAAATCCAAGAGAGTGCCAGAGTAAAGCAAATATATTCAGAGATCTGTGTATTCATTCATTCACTAAGCAGGTACAACATGATGGTAGCATCCTAAGTTTCCGAATACAGAAGTCAACAAGAAGGACATGGCCCCTTCCTGGTGGAGCTGATAATCCATCAGAAGAATGGGGCAGAAAAGAAACAATTAACCAGGTAAAGATTATAAAGTGTGATAAGTGGTGGGATACTAGAAATATAGGATACCACGAGGCCCATGGTCTAGAGAAGTGAGGAAATTCCAGTGGAGGTGCAGGCCCAGGACAAGGAGAAGGAATAATACACAGAAGGAAGGGAGTCCCATAAGTAGGGACATGAGAATCTAAGAAGGTCAGAGATAGCAGGGGATGGGGTGGTTAGTGAGGATGGAGACGTGGACATAGGCCAAATGTTTATGTTCTACACAAAAGCATTTCTATTCTTACAGACATGAAATTTATTTTAATTGCCATCATTTTTTTTTTAAAGATTTCATTTTTTTCCTTTTTCTCCCCAAAGACCCCCGGTACATAGTTGTATATTCTTCGTTGTGGGTCCTTCTAGTTGTGGCATGTGGGATGCTGCCTCAGTGTGGTTTGATGAGCAGTGCCATGTCTGCGCCCAGGATTTGAACCAACGAAACACTGGGCCGCCTGCAGCGGAGCACGCGAACTTAACCACTCGGCCACGGGGCAGCCCCTGCCATCATTTTTTTAACAGCAGCTGGCTAGCCAACATTAATATTTTGAGAAATGGCTATGTGCTATGCAGTAAACAAGACAGAGTCCCTGCCTTCAAAGATCTTATCTGATAATAGAAGGATTCAGACAATAAACCCATAAAAGAATAAATACAAATAAATACCTGCCGAGTGCTAGGAAAACAATAAGATAGGGACTATGGGAGAGAATGAGTGGAGGGATGGGGGACACCTTAACTCTGGTGGTCAAGTATGACCGACCTTACGGAGGAAATATTTGAATTGAGGTGTGAGCAATGAAAAAGGAGGAGGCATGTGAAGTTCTGGGGAAAGGATTCCAAGCAGAAGGACAGCAGACACCTTGAGGCAGAAACGAGCAGGTGTGCGTTCAAAGCCCAGAGGCAAACCTCCAGTTTGGGCCAAGATAGCCCCGGTTACCATTCTTTAGCCCAGTTTAACTATTAATAATGCCCCCTCAGCCTCTAAAGCTTATAAAGCACGGCAAGGGGCTTAGATTTTGCAGATCAGCTGAAAGTTGCTGGGACCTTCTAAGGAAGGGAATGACATGATCTGATTGATGCCTTAGAAAAGTTGCTCTGTCTGCAGTTTGAAGAAGTTCTGGAAGGGGGACGAAGGAGGCCGAGAGCCTTCTGAAGAGAACTCACACTTCCATTCATTCTGTTTGAGGCCCTGATACCTGAAGAACTTCTTGGATTTCTCACAGGACACCAGAATCTTGGAATCGGGAAAGAATCTTAGAACTTACTTTGTCTATACTCCTATATCACGTAAGATTGTCTCCTACAATAGTTGATGCTTACAGCTGGCTTTAATGAAACTGAAATAAAGTCAGTTTTTAAAGAGAAGACTACCACTGGATAAAGAGGCAGGAGGCTTAGAATAAAAAGAACAGTCTCTGGAGCAAGACGGAGCCAGATATGAGTCTCCATCCTTTATGAGCTTTGTGACCTTAGGCAAATTACTTAACCTCTCTGAACCTTCAATTTGCCATCTACAAAATAAAATAATCACTTGGCTGCCTTTAAAGTGTTAAAAATAAGGCATGTAAAGCACTGCATGGTGCATAGTATTTCAATATTATAAAAAGAAATTAAGCAATAAAGATTCCTTAATGCCATTTCAAAATGTCAATCCTACTTGACAAAATGATTTTCAAATTATTCTCAACATCACTTTTTCTAGTTTACCTTGAACCTCTGTTGAAAACAGCACATTCTCTCCCCAGAGTAATGCACATATTGATACGCACTTGAAATTTTACAAACATTTATTGGGGAGGCTCTAAAACTATTTTTGCAAAACTGTTGGTGGGCGTCTTTTAAAACAGAAACTGAGCTGCCAATCACAGAAGTGTAATTCCTCCTAAGCCCCACCCTCAATATTCCAACTTTCTTGGCAAGGTCACTTAACGTCTTTCTCCCTCTGTTGCTCGCTCCCCTTCTCTACCTCTGGTCTAACTGACCTCACTAAGCAAATGGGTAGGTTACAAGTTACTATCGGACACACAAAAGGAAAATCATATACAGTTTCATAATAAGGAAAGAAGAAGATCATGGAAGGTCCCAGCCATCACCACAGAAATGCTTTTCCTGTGGTGATTTTTGTCCTGAAAAATTGGGACAAGTCTGACTGTCCCTGAAATATACAGTCACATTGTCTCCTTCATTCCTCCACTAGGATAAGGTAACCCAAATCTTTGTGATTTACCACTGGTGCTAAAAGACTAGGACCATAAACACTCATCAATATCTAAAAGGACAACCCTTCTCAGGAATCTTGAGTAGTAATTATAGCAGCTCGCAAAGGAAGTCATCATCAAGATACCACAGACCTTATACTAGTTTTCTAGAGCTGCCGTAACAAAGCAGCACAAACTGAGAGGCCTAAACAGCAGAAGTTTGTCTCACGGTGCTGGAGGCCAGAAGTCCAAGTCAAGGTATTGGCAGAGTTGGTTCCTTCTGAAGGCCATGAGAGAGAACTTGTTTTATGCCTCTCTCTTACTCCTAGTAGTTTTCTGACAATGTGGGGCATTCCTTGGCTTCTAGATGCATCTCCCTGGTCTTTTGTCTTCATGTTCACATGGCTTTCTCTACAGAGGTACATTGTGTGAATGTCTACCTCCGCACATGGCATTCTTTTTATAAAGGACACCCTTGGAGTATGGTGCCCACCTTACTCCAATGACTTCATCGTACCTTTACAAATCACATCTGCAATGATCCTATTTCCAAATAAGGTCAAATTCTGAGGTACTGGGGGTTAGGACTTTGAACAAATGAATTTTGGGGAGACATGATTCAACCAATAACAATACTGAAATGAATCATTTTTATTTTAAATTTATTTATGCCCCACCCCCAAAGATTCTATTTGAACTTTTCTAGTTTAAAAAGATTTGAAATGGGAACTTTCTCAACTTAACAAAGAATATCTATAAAAAGTCTATAGCTAACATCATACTTAATAGTGAAATTTTTGAAGTTTTCCCACTAAGATCAGTAACAAGACATGGATGTCCCCTCTCACCACTCCTTTCCAACATTATGCTAGAAGTTCCAGCTAATGCACTGAGATAATAAAAGGTATACAGATTGGGAAGGAAGAAATAAAACTGTCTGTTTGTAGATGACATGATCATCTATGTAGAAAATCCAAAGGAAGCAAAAGAATCCAAAAAAACTCTTGGAACTAAGTGACTATAGCAAGATTGTAGGATACAAGGTTAATATACAAAAGTCAATCACTTTCCCATATAAGAGCAATGAACAAGTGGAATTTGAAGTTTAAAAAACAATGCCATTTACATTAGCACCTCCCAAAATGAAATAGTTATAAATCTAACAAAATATGCACAATACCTATATAAGGAAAACTACAAAACCCTGATGAATGAAATCAAAGGAGAACTAAATGAGTGGGGAGATAGTCCCCGTTCATGAATAGGAAGACTCAATATTGTCAAGATGCCAGTTCTTGCCAACTTGATCTACAGATTCAACACAATCCCAGTCAAAATACCACTCATTTATTTTGTGAATGTTACAAACTGATTCTAAAGTTTATATGGAGAGGCAAAAGACCCAGAATATCCAACATGATATTGAAGGAAAACAAAGTTGGAGGACAGACTCTACCCAACTTCAAGACTTACTCTAAAGCTACAATAATCAAGACAGTGTGATACTGATGAAAGAGTAGATAAACAGATCAACGGAACAGAATAGAGAGCCCAGAAATAGACTCACATAAATATAGTGAACTGATCTTTGGCAAAGGAACAAAGCAATACAATGGAGCAAAGATAGTCTTTTCAACAAATGGTGCTAGAATAACTGGACATCCACATGTAAAAAACAAAAAAGTGAATCTAGACACAGATCTTACACCTTTCATAAAAATTAATTCAGAACAGGGCCCGGTCCAGTGGCGCAGTGGTTAAGTTCGCACGCTCTGCTTCAGCGGCCCAGGGTTTGCTGGTTCAGATCCTGTGTGTGCACCTACATGCTGGTTGTCAAGCCATGCTGTGGCAGGCGTCCCACATATAAAGTAGAGGAAGATGTGCACAGATGTTAGCTCAGGGCCAGTCTTCCTCAGGAAAAAGAGGAGGATTGGTAGCAGATGTTATTAATCTTCCTCAAAAAAAATAAGTAAATAAGCATATGAAAAGAGGTTCTACATCCTACCTCATCAGGGAGAAGCAAATTAAAACAATGGATACCATTACATGCTTATTAGAATGGCCAAAATCTGGAACACTGATAAAACCAGATGCTGGCGAGGATGTGGAGCAACAGGAACTCTCATTCATTGCTGGTGGGAATGCAAAATGGTACACCCACTTTGGAAGACAATTTGATAATTTTTTAGAAAACTAAGCATACCCTTTTCATACAATCAAACAATCACACTCCTTGGTATTTACCCAAAGTTGAAAACGTATCCACACAAAAACCAGAACATGAATGTTTATAGCAGTTTAATTCATAATTGCCAAGACGTGGAAGCAACCAAGATGTCCTTCAGTGGGTGAAAGGATAAATAAACCATGGTACATCTAGACAATGGAATATTGTTCAGCAATAAAAAGAAATGAGCTATCAAGCCATAAACAGACATAAAGGAACTACAAATACTTATTACTAATGAAAGAAGCCAATCTGGAAAGAATATATACTGTATGATTCCAACTATATGACAATCTGGAAAAGGCAAAACTATGGAGACGGAAAAGAGATCAGTGGTTGCCAGGGGTTGGAGGAGGTTGGGGCAGAAAAATGAACAGAGGGTTTTTAGGGTGGTGAAAATACTCTGTGTGGTATTCTAATGACGGATACATGTCTTTATTATACATTTGCCCAAACCCATAGAATCTGCAACACCAAAAGTGAACCATACTGTAAACTATGAACTTTGGGTGACTATCACATGTCAATGTAGGTCATTAATTGTAACAAATGTACAACTCTGAGGGGGAGGCAGATGTTGATAATGAGGGAGTCTATTCACGTGTGGGGTCAGAGGTATATGGGAAATCTCTGTACTTTCCCCTAAATTTTGCTGTGAACTTTAAACTGCTCTAAAAAAATAAAGACTTAATTTAAAAGTGTGACTCTTTTTAAAAAGATATTAGAGCTACTTGAGTCATTCCTGTTTAAAAAGATATTTCCTTTGAAATATTATGCCTTGTTAAAAAATATACAGCATTGTAAAAAGGGATTAAAAATGGAAAAGAATCTGATGCAGACATCCCCAGAGGACCACCCCTGCCACCACTTGTTCTCAGAGTTGACATTTGAGTCCCAAGGGTAATCAAGAACATGGAATTCATTCCGAAAATCTCTGCTGCTCAGTTGGAACAACTGTTCGTGTTTATAAGGCACATGGTATGATGAAGATTACATTTATTTTAAATTAATCTTGGGGATGGCATTGTTGCTCTGAAAGTCTGAAGATGAAATTACAAATTTAAACAGTTCGGTTAGTAGCAAAGCCTGCTGTTTGCCGTAGCAGATGTTGTCACTGCTCTGCCCATATCCTGTAGGCACTTGTCCTGCCAAAATCACCTGTGACTCTCTGCCACAGGGCTTTCTTTAGTCCTGCATGGGGCGCAGGCTGGAAGTGCTGGGGGGTTAGAACCACTGGGAGGAACCCTTAGCCAATGGCAGATGGGAGTTGGCAGATGAATGCTCCAGGTTCCTCACAACTTCTTTGGGATGACCGAGAAATACCTACACTGACTCCCAGCATTCCCCAGCTAGATTAATCTTCAGTTGCCCATTCTTGGAACGTGATTTACAATGCACCCTTATTAGCTACCTTCCCTTCCTCCTCTCACTTCCCTACTTCCCTAATGATCCTGGTTTCATCTCCTAACTAAACTACTTACACGTTTTTTAAGGATCTGCTTCTGAGATCTAAACTAAGAGCATTATCTTTCCAATAGTTATTCCATTCTTCCTTGCTAACATGACTTCAATTTTCCTGAAGTTCTCACTCTCCTTTCTAGTATCAGAGGCTTCAAGGGAGGCTGGTTCATCCTCCCCCAGGGAAGGGATCCCATCCCATTGTGGTGTTCCTGTTCTTCTAACATGAGCAGTTGGCTCAGTTATGACCAATAAGGCTTGAAGGAAAATCAGCCAGGACACTTTAAGATGTAGGAAAAGTCAATGCATTTTCAGCCTCTGGATTTTGTCGTGTCTAGATGTGATGCTCGAACTGGTATAGTCATCGTGCAACAATGACAGGAAGGACAGAGCCAACACAGAGGAGGGCAGAGCCATGAGAACCCCCAAAAAGCAGAGTCAAAGCCCTAATTATATTAGACGTGGAGCTGCTCTGCCTTTGGAATTCTTGTTGTGTGAAATAATTCCTGTTGTTTAAAGTAGTTGAGTCAGGGATATTTGTTACTACAGGCAGAAAGCAACCAATTAATAACCTTTTACGACTAGAGAAAACAAAACCCACTATCCTTAGAATGTCAAGAGACTGGATATAGCCACCGAAGCAAAAATCAAGAGCCAAAAGGAGTCAAACAGACATCAGGAGAAATAATTCAAGGGCAGGGGGAGGAAATATAGAATTATATTTACCAAGTAATCATGGTAAACAAAGATGGGAGAAGTGGAGCACCAAGAGTGGATAATCTGCCAACTTCTCTTCTCCCCTTCCTTAAACTATCATTTATTGAGCCCATACTCTATCCCAGGCACTTCTAGGAATTAAGCATTCAGTGATGAGCAAAACTGACATGGCCCTTGGGAAGGTTGCATCCGAGAGCATCATTAATAAGTTAGAGCCTGAGTGCATTGTGGAATAAGAAGAGGGAAGGTAGACACATGTAAGGGCCCAGATAAAACTCTGTCAAGGCAGCTGAATACTATTTCCGCTGCTCTTTCACACAACATGTGGCTATCTCCACTCTAGGCCTCCAAGAAGCCAAGAATGAGTTCTGACTTAGACAATATCAGCGTCTAAGCTACCCCTAAAGAAAGAATATTCTTTGGAAGGCCTCAGCAGAACCCTGTCAACTTGGGAATATTTGGTGAAAAGGCTCTCTAGAAAAGTCCCTTTTATAAAAAATATCTCATGAGATGGAGACTGGTACTTGGCAAATGATTGTTTTCCCTCATGTAAGGAATGACCTAAGTTGGGAATATCAGGTAAGTTCAAACAAAACTCTAC
Source organism: Equus przewalskii (assembly GCF_037783145.1). Lineage (NCBI taxonomy): Eukaryota > Metazoa > Chordata > Mammalia > Perissodactyla > Equidae > Equus > Equus przewalskii. Next base: position 57,063,209 of record NC_091845.1, on the reverse strand, counting down.
CAGGAAATCTGTGTTAGTAAATCCATGCTCAATAGGAAAAAAAATACTATGATATTTGTCATGGGCAAAAAAAGGATGATAGCCACCCAGATATCCACTTGCTGTAGCCTAATTGCAGCAAAACTTGGAAGAAGGGAAGTCTTGACTCCTCTCCATCCCTATAGGAGAAATCACTTTGTAACTAAGAGGAGAAGAGAGTCAAAATGTAAAACATGCTTGTTTCTCTTCTTGGAATTTACACCATAAAAACTGAATCTTGAAGATGGCAGGTACCCACTCCTGAGTGGTGAGCTATGAATCGACTCAAATCTCTCTTAAATGTAAAGTGCAGTGTTACTTATACAATTTAAATGTAGATTATGTTTTACTATTTATGACTCTCAGAGATTTACTTAAAATGTTTTACTGTTTAGCATTTGTACATAAAATCTGGTAACACCTTTTTTTTTTTGCACTCACTTGCAGATGGCTGTGTTACCTATTGTGCTGCTTTGCATATGATTTGCTTTATTTTCAAAAGTATCAAAAATATCCACATATACACATTTATGCTCTCATTTGAAGGTAATATGGCTGATAATTATGTTACAAAAATGTATGATTATTGTTAAATGTGTGTTTTTGTGCATACTATGGAAGCACAATGACTATTTTTGATTCATTTATTTACTCACTCATTCAACAAATATTTGTGGAATACCTATTACATGCTAGATACTGGAATACTGGGCTAGAAGCTAGATTTGTCACTATAAGTTTGTTTGTAGAAACTACTTTTCTACTGTTACCTTATAATGGAGCCAGTTAACCATGAGTCATGAGTACCAAGGTCTAAATAATAAATCATTACAAGATGGCAAAAAAAAAAAAAAGAGTCAAAAAACAGAAGAGCTTTGATGAGACATGAGAACCAAGTTTTTGGGGCAAAAGCAGAGTCTAAGCAGGGCCAGATTCAGATACTAAGATTCATAGAATGAAAGATACAAGATAAAAATGATCAAGAGAGGATATGAAGATCATGGGAAAATCTAGAGGCCAATGACCACAGAAGCCTACAAATAACAAAAAAAAGGCTTCTTGAGTCAATGCTTGGTTGGTGTGAGCAAATTCTCATTGACAGAGAACTGTGTTGAAAACCCTGATCCCCATCCTCTGGCCCCAAGTGACATCTGAGAGATGAACCTACAAGTACCTGCAAAGCACTATCTTCAACTATCTGAGACATCATCACAGAAAGCCAATCCTTCCACAGACTCTGCTTTATGGTTTTTTTCCTTTTTAGCTTTTTTTGGCCTGAGCTGAAGTCTCTTTCCAATCTTCCTCTTTTTATTTTTTTCTCCCCAAGGCCCTAGTATATAATTGTATATCATAGTTGTAAGTCCTTCTAGTTCTTCTATATGGGATGTGACCACAGTATGGCTTGATGAGTGGTGTATAGGTCCTCACCCAGGATCCAAAGCTGTAAACCCCAGCACGCTGAAATGCGGAGCACACAAACTTAACCACTATGCCACTGGGCTGGCCCTGCTTTACGTTTTTTCCTATGAAGTTCCAGTTACCTTCTAATTCTGAATGCAGAATTCCAGTGCTAAAATTGTAGGAGGTGTGATTTGGATTTTTTTGACCACAGCATCCTCTTTGGTTCATGACATAACAGTCATTTATGCTACCTGAACATCCCTGTCTTCTAAGATGCAAAGAACAGAATATCACATCATCAAAGTCAACAAGGTAGAAAATGGGAGACTTGAAGGCAGCAAGCTACAAACTAAGATAATCCCCCAGAAATGTGCAATTCTTAATGAGCGAGGTAGGAAAGTTGGCAGGGTAATGCTTAGAGAGTACTGAAATCTAATCAGTGGTATATATCGGAAATTCTGCTTTATTGTTTTTCACAGAACTAATTAGGCCCTGGAAATTGACTTAACTTTATCTCAGAAAAGACAGAAATATATATCAGTAGATCAATTGCTTATTTATGGTCAAAATCCGTATGTCACCTTTCTCAACCTCAAGGGACTTATAAAACCCATCAGGAGTTTTCTTGGGGACCATGGACTAAGAAGAACAAAAGTCAAATGGTCTTGAAGGGTCTTTTCTGCAGGCAGTGGCAAAGCCTGGTGATCTAACTGTTCCACATCATCTACGTGGTCATACCAAGCAGACAGAGCTGTGGGGCTCTGAACAAGCCTTCATTTCCAGGAACTACAGTTCTGAGACTCTGGAATGAGCACTAGAATGGAGTGGAGTTAACTCAGAGACTAGTTGTAGGAAGCATGTAGAGAGATAAGGATGGGGTTATTCAACATGCAAAGAACCAAAAGGAAACTCATGACTGAGCCAAATGGACAGTTAAGCTTCAAGCAGATAGGAGGTAAGGTCCAGGGAGACTCTCAGTATGTGGAGTTAGGCTCAGAGACCCTTTTCCGGGGCACTTATGGGCCTCACCAGTTGATGGGGAGAGATCTGTCAAGGATGCAAAGTAGTTCAGATACATGACAGATTCCACTGGAATTCCATGGACTGGAAACTGGTGTGCTCCTACAATCTGCTGGATAAAAACTGACAGATTTACCTGTTATGTTTCTGAACTTTGTGAAAATTACCCCCTTCTCTATGCAATCTATGAGTCTTGTTAAACATTAACGACAAGACTGAACGACCAAAATTGAGGCCTGGCACTCATTTGTTTGATCAGTCTTACTATGTAATCCCACAGACAGGAGGAAATAAATGGAATTACTCAGTAGCATATAGTCTCCTAGGAATTTTGAAGATAATAGGTTAAACCCAATACAGCACAAAGACCATCTCTGTTAAATGTTCTCTGTTTACCCCTCGACATCCACTCTCTAACCTCATCTGACCTGCTCTGTGCTGCAGGAAGCTAACTTTTATGGACACATCAACCAGATCATCTCCTTCTCTGGCTTCCACTTCTGTTCAGCCAATGGGAACCACCTACAGGAAGGCAAAAAGTCGAAGATGAGATTATGACAGCAGGCCTCAAACTTTCTGGTCTCAGGACCCATTTATACTCTTAAAAGATAAAAACTATATCTATTGATACTAGAAATTAAAACAAAAATTGTATCTATTGATTTCATCATATTAGAAATTAAAGCTGAAAAAATTATATCTATTGACATAGATATTATTATATGTTATAGATATAGATTAATATTGACAAATAAAAATTATATCTATTGATATTATAAATTAAAACAAAAATTATGTCTACTCATTTTACCACATTAGATATTAAAACTGAAACATTTTACATTAATTTATTAATTTATTTCAAAAACAAGAGTAAATCCATTGTATGTTAACATAATAGCATGTTTTTATGAAAAATTTATTTTCCCAAACAAGTAATAATTCATGAAAAATTGGCATTGTTTTACATTTTTGCAAATCTCCTTAATATCTGGCTTAATATAAGACAGTTGGAGTTTCATATCTTCTTCTGCATTCAATCTGTTGCAATACAATACCATATAGTCCCTGAAAAACTCCACTGTACCCTCATGAAAAAACTAGAGTAAACAAGGCCAATGATATATCAATATTTTGTGAAAGTAGTTATGAAAGGTCTTGAAGACACCAAGGAGTTGCCAGACCACTTTGAAAGCTGCTACTTGGACAATGCCCCTGACTTCCCCACTTCAAGTTGGCAGTAGCATTGTTTCCTTATCAGAGCTGCATCTCCTGTTGGGCAGCCAGCCTTCTCCTGCAATTATAGGATTCACTTTCCAGCCCCTCCCACACCCCCTGAGGCTGTTGTTCTAGCCCTGGCCTGCTGCTTTCTCTTAATCTTGCCCATACCTTTATAAACAGGCTCTTCATAACACTCTGATCAATCATCTTTTTTAGTGTGTGCCTGTGGTGGACAGACACCAAGCTGCCCCTCCATGATCTCTACCTCCTGGTATTCATGTCTTTGTGTAATCCTCTCCACTTGAATGTAGGAGGGACCTGTGATTTGCTACTAGCTAATAGAATGTGGTGAAGGCAATGAGACGTCACTCCTATGATTACATCATGTTGTATAAAACTCTGTATTGCTAACAGATACAATCTAGAGACTCTGCTTGCTGCCTTGATGAAGAAAGCAGCCATGTAGGAGAAGTGGCCCCCTGACAAGGAGCTGGAGACAACCTCTAGGAGTAGAATGCAACTTCCCACCAACAGCCAGCAAAAAGCTGGACCTCAGCTCCACAGCCACAAGGAAATTAACGTTGTCAATAATGTGAGGGAGCTTGAAAGCAATTCTTCCCCAGTTGAGCCCTAGATAAAACACAGCCCAGTCAACACCTTGATTGCAGCCCTGTGGGATCCTAAGCAGATGATTTAAGCCATGCCCAGATTCCTGATCCACAGAAACTGAGATATTAAATGCATGTTGTTTTAAGCTGCTAAGTTTTTGAGAATTTGTTACACAATAATAGATAATACAGTGCCATTTTTTTCTCCAAAAACTTTGACTCATAAACCATCCACACACCAACTTTTAAAAAAATCCTTTTTATCACTGCCTTTCCTTTTTAATAGCCTTTCCCATATTTATTTCCATATTACATGATAGCTACAAAGGCAGTAACAACAAAGACATGAATAAGTATGTAGTGATACTGGTATTTACCATTTTAGTTGTTTAAAACCTTGCTCCAGTTGACTTTTTTCTGGATTAGAAGGATATAGTCTATAATGGTCATACATGGAAGACTCTTTTGCTTTTAATTCCAGAGCAATTAATATCATTACAATCACACAGAATATTCGCACGTGGCTCAATATAAAGTATGTGTATAGTTTTAAAAAATTATAGTATCATGAGTGCCTGCATACCCACCACCCAACTCAAAAAACTGAATATGACAAAAACCTTTGATGTTAATTCCCTGGGTGTACATCTAAAAGGCTATATTTTTGCCTCCCCAACCAGGTAACCAGTATCCTGTATTTTGTGTTTGCCATTCCATTGCCCTTTTGTTATCAGTCACCAACTGTATATGTACATCTACCAGTCTAGTGTTTAGTTTTACATGTCTTTGAGCTGTGTGTGTGTGTTTGTGTATATACGGATGTGTATATGTATTCCTCTGCAACTTGCTTTTGTTTCTCAGTATTACTTTGAGATTCACCTATGTTACTGTATGTAGCTGTAATTCATGTTTTTTTGTACCTGAGCTTAGTTATCCACTCTCCTCTCTATGTATATTTAGATTATCTCCAGTTTTTGTTATGAACAATGTTGCTTTACACAGAAGCAGGAATTTCTCAACTCCAGGGTGTACAACTAAGAGTGGAATTGCTGGATTGTAGGACATTAATTTTTTGCCTTTTACCAAATAATGCCTAGCTCTTTTCCAAAGTGGTTCTACCATTTTATGCTCTTACAAGCAGTACATAAGACTTGCTGTTCTACATCTTGCCGACAAGCATAACTCACTTCTAAGTAGCATATTTACATTGTTCTTCATTTTCCCTGCCATGACTAAGCATAGGGGCAAAAAAGTAAAATTATGTCAGTTACAGAAAACAAAGAAAGCTGTATTTTCTTTTTTCATTAATTCATTTATTCAACAAATATTTGTTGAAAGCTTACTTCATATCAGGCACTGTTCTAGGCACTGTGGATATAGCAGTGGAAACAAACCACCCGACCCCATCAAACTGACATTCTACAAGAAGCAGACAGAGAGTAAATGATAAAAATAAGTAAAATATGTTGGAAACTGATCAATACAGTGCAGAAAAAAAGTCACAGAAGGAAAGAAAACAAGGTGCATTGGATGAGAAGAGGGGTACAATTTTAAATCGATTGGCCAGGGAAGGCTTCGCTGAGAGGACATCTGAGTAGAGACCTGCAAGGAAGTGAAGGAGGAGCCATGAGAAGTCTGTGGGAAAACAAGTGCAGCAGCCCAGAGGTGGGAGCACTTCTATTACACTCAAAAAAGAGCAAAGAGGTAAGGCTGGTGTAGTTGAGTGAGGTTATGAGTAATGGGAGGATGGTCAATAGAAGAGAGATACAGATTAAGTACGGCATTTAGGTCTTTGACAGGACCTTGACTTTTACTCTAAGTGACACAGGAAGTCATTGGAAGATTTTGAGCAAAAGGGTGGCATGACTTGACATGTATTTTAAGGGAATCACTGGCTGCTAGGTTGAGGATAGATTTTAGGGGACATTGCTGGGAGCAGGAGGCTACTTAGGAAATGAAGGCAATCATTTAGGCAGTAGATGATCTTGGTTTGAACCTAGGTAATAGTAGTAAAGGTGAGATTTCAAGATTGAGCACCAGTTTGCTGATGGATTTGTCATGAGGGATTAGGGTGGGAAAGAAGTTGTCAAGGATGATTTCAACTTTTTTGGCTTGAGCAACTATAAGGGTAAAGGTGCCATTAGTTGAGCTGGGAAAGGATGCAGAAAGGGCAGGTTTGGGGGGACATCAGTCAGAGCTGAGTTTTGGAGATGTTAAATTTTAAATGTCCAATAGACATCCACGTGGACATGTTAAATGTGCAGTTGTGTATTAGAATGGAGCAGGGTTTCTCAACTTCAGCAGTGTTGACATTTTGGGCCAGATAATCCTTTGTTGTGGGGAGCTGTCCTGTGCATTGTTAGATATTTAGTAGCATTCCTGGCACTCTATCCACTAGATACAAGTAGCACCCATCCCCCCAGTTGTGACAACCAAAAAGTCTCCAGTCACTGTTAAATATCCCCCAGGATGGAGTTTGGGGGCATAATTTTCCTGAGGTAAGAACCACTGAGATGGAATGAAGTTATGAAGAGAAATCTAGGCTGAAGATATAAGTTTGAGAGTCATCAGCATAAAGATGATATTTAAGGTTATTAGACCAATTGATATCACCAAAGAGTAGATGTAAAAGAGAGGGGGTCCAAGGACTGAGACTGGGCTGGGGATAGGTAGGGCTCCAATATTTGGAAGTCAGAGAGATGATGAGGAACCAGCCAAAGTTCAGCAAAAGAAACACATAAGGAACAGTCATTCCAGTGGAGAAAAATCAGGAGACTGTGATGTCCAAGTGGAAAAAAAAATTTATCAAAAATGGAGGGAATATACAACTGTGTCAAATATTGTCAATAAATCAAGTAAAATAAGGACTGAGAATTGATCATTGGGGAAGTTATTGATAAATGACATCATTTTTAGAGTGATTGGGGCAAGAAATGTGTTTCTAATTGATGCCAGAAATAATAGAAGGAAAATAATTATAGACATTGAGTACAAAAAAATATTTCCAGGGCCAGCCCCAGTGGCCTAGTGGGTAAGTTCATCATGCTCCGCTTTGGCAGCCTAGGTTTGGTTCTTGGGCATGGACCTACACCACTCTGTTAGTGGCCATGCTGTACTGGCAGCCTACATACTAAAAAATAGAGGATATTGGCACAGATGTTAGCTCAGGGTGAATCTTCCTCAGGAAAAAAAAAATTTTCAATGAGCTTAGCGTAAAAGGAAAGAGAGAAATCAGGCATCAACTAGAGGGAGAAGTGGAATCACCATGGGAAAAACGGCAGAGCATGTTTTATAATGATGCAAAAGCAAATCCAAATCAGAGGAAATTTTGAGGATGCAGAAGAGAAAGAAGAAAATTGTTAGAGTCACATCTTTGCGTAGGCAAGAGAGAATTTGAGTCATGATATGCACGTTTTAATATATTTAGCAGGCCAAGCATGTTAAGTTTGAAATATATACAGCAGATGCCCGTATCCTCTTGGTGCTTTGCATCCTGTACATGCAGGCTTAGTCCGAAAATGTTGGCCTCCCCTCCCTAAAGCAGTCCTCAGCCGATGACACATGGGAGTTGGAGTACAAGTACCCTGGCTTCTTCACCTCTAGTGAGAGGTCAGCTCTAAGGAGGTTTCTATGCCATCTCCTAGAGGTCTCCAGTGGAATTGGGCCCAAGCTGCCCACAGCAGGAATCTGCTCATTAGCTCACCCCGGGCTGGCTGCTTCCCCTTCCCTGTCTCACTCCTCTCTCCTACACTGCCAGTGCTTCCTGGGGTCATCTCTCAAACAAGCTATGACACTTGAAACCTTGTCTCAGTGTCTGCTCCAGGAAGCCCAACCCAAGACAGCGTAAATTCAAATAATTTTTACTAATCTCTACCTACTAGTTAATAGTACAGTACTTCCTACAAGTTGCATAGAAAAGTTGTCATTCCAGACTAACTTCAATGTCTATATGACTTAGCAGATTCCAACCCAGAATATAGCACAGTGGAGTATTTATCTTGCCTAAAATGGCCCCATATCTGTGCTTGAGTGTCATTCTCTGTCACATCAGCATGACAGCACTAAGTGTTTAGCTTGAATAAGTGGTTCCCTGTCCTTTGATAATACACCATGAGTCCAGCATCCTGCTCACTACAATTTTCAGCTCCATCAAGGGAAGCTGAACACATCTCAGAATTCCCAGAGATTTTCAAACTGTGCTTCATTTGTTCTGTTATGCGCTCAATCTGTCTTGTCCCTTTGAACTGGATTCCCCAGGGAATACAATTAAATAGTCACTTTTTCTTTTTTTTTCTTTTACTCTTTAGCCTACCATTTCATTTTCAGTCTGAATTGTTGTGTTGTTTCCTCATCCCCCACCTACCCCACCTCATTCACCTTTCATTTAAAATCCCACAGAGTTAGACAACTATAATAAAGTTCTTTCTCCTTTCTTAACACCAGAAGATTTCATTTTGCATAGTTAGGTAATAGTAGCTAATATTTATGTAGTGCTTCATATGTGCCAGACACTGTTGTAAGTGCTTTACATGAGTTGTTTTTTTTTTCTTCTGAGGAAGATTAGCCCTAAGCTAACTACTGCCAATCCTCCTCTTTTTGCTGAGGAAGACTGGCCCTGAGCTAACATCCATGCCCATCTTCCTCTACTTTATACGTGGGACCCCTACCTCAGTATGGCGTGTCAAGTAGTGCCATGTCCGCACCTGGGATCCGAACCAGCAAACCCTAGGCCACCGAAGTGGAACATGCGCACTTAACCGCTGCACCACAGGACAGCCCCTGAGTTTTTTAATTCACATCAACTCTGTGTAGCACGTGCTAGTATTATCTCCATTTTTTAAGATTGAATTATGGTGAATTTTAATTGTTACATTTTTAATTCCACAGTACCTCAGGGCAAGAAAACACCTTGAAAGTTCATTTAGGTGATCTTTTCTTGATAAATAGAGATATTTCCAAGTTCTGCTAGGATAATCATAGACCAAAATCTTTGAAATAGTTTGTTGATGCTGTGGTTGGAATTGTGTCGCCCCATCCCCAAAATTCCTATGTTGAAGTCATAACCATTAATGTGCTGGCATGTGGAGGTGGGGCCTCAGGCAGGTAATTAGGTTTAGGTGAGATCATGAGGCTGGGGCCCTCATGGTGGTATTAGTTCCCCTATAACAAGAGACCAGAGAGCTTGCTCTTGCTCTTGCTCTCTGTCCACCATGTGAGGACAGTAAGAAGATGGTCATTTGCAAGCTAGGAAGAGAGCTCTCACCAGGAACCAAAATGGCTGGCACTTTGATCTTAGACTCCTCAGCCTCCAGAACGCTGAGAAATAAATGTCTGTTGTTTAAGCCACCCAGTCAACAGTATTTTGTTACGACAGCCTGAGCTGACAAAGGTAACAGGTTTCTTCGGGACCCAGCCCTGGCTTCTCTCTCCAGGCCAATCTCCCATCACTGTCCCCTCTTACTCCAACACTCCGGTCACAGTAGCTTCATTCTGTTTCTCCAATAAGACAAACTCCTTCTATTTCCGGGCTTTGATAAATGCTGTTCCCTCTGTCTTACACTCTCTGGTAGACAAAATAACGGCCCCCAAAGATGTCCATGTTCTAATCTCTAAAACCTGTGAATATGTTGCATGACAAAGGGACTCTTGGCATTGTCGTGGCAGGATTTCAGAGAAACCCACCGGAGGCCACCTGGAATCTACACTGAACCGGCATTCGGTACCAATAAGGGCCCATTGAGCCCCCCGGATCACTGCATTCTTCAGGTGACCCTGGTGAGTTCTCCTGTGACCCGGACCTCCTTATTTTAAGTTGACGGCCCAAGAGTTTATATGAGCTGGGTAAAGTCTTAAGACTAGAGGTTTTGAGGAGTACTGGTACAGTTCCTAGGTGGAGAAAAACCTAGAGAGAATTCCTAAGCTGCAGGAGCTTAGAGGAGCTTGGAGTGAGCTGGGTTGGTTGTCCTTTTAATTTGGCTTTAAATTGGAAAGAATTGTATTTATAAAGTCTGAACAAACTGCTTGATAGAGAAATGAGAGACTGAACGTATTCAGCTCCAAAGAAAAGGGACACTTGCTCCTCCCGGCCTTTACCAAAAGGCGCCCTTAGGTGACTAAGGACCTCAGCGGGAGTGTCAGAGGATCAATCCTCAAGACGTGCAGCGGTCCCATAGGGAACTCCACTCTCATTCACGGTAATTAATTACAGGCTCGTCTGGGGACGTGCACATAAGGGCTGGTCACCCGCGCTCCGAGCCCCACGGTGGTTTTAGACTGCCGGAGGAAAAACCGAGGCACGTAAGAGAGTGTTTACGACCTTTCTATAGGGAGTAACACTCACAAGCAGCACACTTCTGACCCACTACACTGTCCTTAGAAGTTGTTCAGACTTTATTTAAAAAAAAAAACAGACAAGCAAAAAGAAAATGGGAAAACCGTGCTTTTTAAAGCTGGCCAGCTCCCGGATGGACAACCTCCCAGTGGAACTCCAGCTGGTTTCCTGTATGGAGACAATGCTTGCAAGTATCTAACAAAATGGGAAGGACTAACTAAGAATGACTTAAGTGGCCAAAGTGGGGAACGTTCGATATCTCAAAGCTACTGTATTTGCACGCACAAGTAGAAAGAGGCGGCTCTAAAACTAAAACGAAAGAATGGGAGGCTTATTATGATTGGCATTTAGAGGCTTCAAAACGTAATAATGATAAAGTGAATTCTTTACAGGAGACTAACCGTAAATTGGCAGAGACTGTATCTGAATTAAAAAAGGGTAAGAAGCCAGAGACCGTCCCAGCCCGCTTATCCCTTCCATCTCCTCTGCAGCTGCCTTTGGAATCTCAGAGCTCATCTCCTTCTTTTCTAAAGAGCTCTATTCCATTGACTTAAAGTAAGTTCTTACAAAAGGTTTTTCTGAATAGAACTAACCCAAATGTCTTCATCACTCTTAGAGTTACAATGGCCATGTTCACCTCCTTTTGAGCTTTGCAACCAGGAATCAAAGAAATCTTTAAAGAGTCAAAGGCTCCACCCCTGGGAGCCCCAACTTTGGGTTTCTGGGCCTGATCACCCCAGCAACCCTAAGTGGGGTGCCCTCTCTTGACAGTTGACTCATTGGGTATTGTAGTCACCTAATGAGTCAGTTATAAGGGTAGGAGACCTGTGATTTATTCTGTGAACTGTCCTGCTGGGGTTGTGTGCCCAGCATAGGAACTGTTGTGTGACTCTTATCTTGATGACCCTCTGGAAGAGGCCATGAGGGCGAGGTCTGATCTCTTCTCTTCTTTTCTTTGTCTGTTTTGCTCATCATCTCTTCTGTTGTCACCAAGTCGAGGTTAAGTTCAGGCTGGACCTGACCAGAACCTGGACCTTCTGTAAAATCAGAAACTTGGGTTTCTCTGTGCCTTTGTGATGCAGTTGGACAGGTAGATCAACCTGGAATGTAATTTGAGTTACAACCCAGTTTCTGGGAAATCAGGAGCAACTGTCCTTAGAAAATCCTTGCAAGACTGGAAATACTGCTCTAGAGGCAGTTGAGATTCCACCCAGTTCCTTTATCTCGAAAAGGATTATCATCTCCCCTCTCCAGGAACTACTACCTAGCCCATCACTAATTCCTAAGACTGAAGAAAAAAAAAAGGGGGAGAGGAAAAAACAGCTTCCAAATTCTTTTTGGTAGCAATCTTGAGTTCTGCCAAGTTAAGTGATAAAAATCTGAGTATCTGGGTAATTTTTGGATTGGATAGGACAAACGTTGCTAAACATCTAAGTTTATCTGCTTTTGGTTTTTATTGCAGAGATGCTAAAAGTCTTTGGGTCTTTTACTGTAAAGTGATGTGTTCCTAGAAATTATGAAGTGTTTAGGATGCTGATATAAAAGACAATTCATAATTGCTTACCTTTTGTCTGTTAATGGTTAAAAGTTCTAATTAGCGCTATTGGAAATTAATAAGGAAAACAGCTCTGCATTCAAGGAAAGTTAAAATGTAAGTTTTCAGTAAAGAAGGTATAAAGAATGGAAATATTTTTGTTTGGTTGTTTAAGAAAGATAAATTTGTCCTAATGTTCTAGAAGGCAAGAAAGAAAGCATGGGACAAATTCTGAAGGCAAAAAGAGAGTTATAGAAGGTTTGTGAAAGAAATTCTGAAAAGAGTTTTGTACCTGGTCAAGTTGGTTAAGATTGAAATGAATCTAATTAAGTAAATGGGTTTTAATATGAAAAAAAAAAAGGTAGACTGGTACAAAAATTAGAATTTGGCTCTCTCTCTTAAAAGGATAATTTTCTTAAACTCTTAGTCTGCTCTTGATAACAAGATTATAAAAGGTTTTTCCTTCTGAGTAAGTTTACAAAAGATCTATGTTTTGTTGTATCTATGTTTATGTTTCCTAGGTGCAAAAAGACAGAGGTCTCTCTATTAAGGTTTTTTTTTTTTTTGCTGTTGATACCTAAGCATTGTTTCATAGTGAGCATTGCTTAAATAAGTGTTTTAAAAACCTTTTGATATTTTTGACAAGATTTTCTCTCAAAATAAAAAAAATTATTCAAGTCCTAAATAATTTGACCTGAATGAAGCAAGAGAATTTCTCTGAGGATTTTCAGAGGGCCCCTGAGACTTCACAGAGAAAATTTGCTCTCTCTTTCTATAAGGTGGAAGATTCTAAACTAATTAGACTTATTTTGTCTGTTAAATTACATTGGAAGCATTGTCAGATAAGTGATGATAATCTTTCTTAGTTGGTATTATGTGGGTAAATGTTACTGATATAAGTGTTTTGAAAATTATATAACATTCCTAAAATTCTGATCTGTCCTGGTTATCAGTCATAATTCTAATTATTAGTTTAAGGTGGTGTATACCACAGGAATAATAAGTTTCTTGTCAATTGCCATTTTTAAGTCTTTTGTTGTTTACAGTCAGTTGTTTTACTCTGATGCTTTTTGCTTTTGCAAACATGTTTCATCTTCAGAGGAATTCACGGAAAGGACTCTGACGCTTACTCTGGAATACAGGTTTCTGACAAACTTTCAGATCATAGAACTGAACTGGGTAAGAAATTGCAGAAATCTAATGGAGAAACTAATGACCTCATAAAACTGCTAGTGAAAGATTAAGATCAACGATTATACAGGACTGTCTGAACTGATGAGGATGATTATAATTTTTTATGACTTCTGTTTGAAGTACTGAGTTTTGATGTTTGTTTTCTCAGATTTGAGAAAATCTTTTTCTCTTTTCTCTTATGCCAACTATGACTTAGCAATTTGGTGAAGTTGTACCTTTGTGAGCAAAACCGAAACATTTATCTTTTTCTCCCTACCTGATCTCTCCAGAATTTGGAAACTCTTTGTGAGTGAGTATGGTTATTTCATGGCAATATAGTTATTTGCATAAGTTCAATAAGAATCTGTTCTCCTTATAACAGGACATTTGTTATCTTACCAAAGCTTTGACTGGAATGTCATGTTTGAGAGAAACATACAGACTCAGATATGACAATACTGCCTTTGAGGAATAAGGTTGACTTTCTGGGAATAAAGCCACTTGGAAATATGGGCCTGGTACCTTGCTTTGCAGAGAGATTCCAGCAATCTTACCTGGTAAGTAAGGAAGCTTGCTTATCTGGCAGGTGCAATGAACCTCGAAATATTTTGGGGAATCTCAAGAAAGGAGAGAAATTCACCCAAATCTAAGGTATTGCAGGCAAGACTTGATGGCACAAATCCTTGGCTTGGCTTTCCTGGCCTCGAGAGGTCTTTAAAGTTCAATCTGAGATTCCTCATAAAAAAATTCCAGCAAAGCAGATTTAAGAATCTATATGATCAATTGCTATTCTTGCTGCACTTATGTAAATAATTGGGCCAAGTTTCTTGAAATTAAACTTATTTTGCAAACCAATTAGTCTTAATTTGACTATCTTTGGTCAAAATGAGGGTGATTTTAGAGAGAAGAATTAGGCTTCAGTGAAAAACTAAAATACACATTTGTGGATGTTGGATCTAGTTCTGTTAATTGTCTTTGAAGTTTTTTTTTTTCTACCTGTGAACTGTACCGGACCCTCAATTCTGCTGAAATATCTGGTTACAAATCTCCAAACTAATGTTTTCAATTTTTACCTCATTTTCATTTGGAATCATTGAGAATTGAACATGCTCTTTTTCCTGAAACCTTGCAAACTGAAGCTGAACGACTTAATAGAAACTTAAGAGAGATTCCTGTCTGTTGCTGTGTAAGGTGTAAACCGCTCAAAAAGATACCTGAATGCCCGATGACATCATCAGAGACCTTTCAAGCTGCAAAAAGATGCTTTGACTCTGACATCTAGAAGTCTTCTTGACTGCCTGCTCCCAGGACACAGGAACTAATTTATAATTTGCTCCAACCATTAACCTTGTTACCTTGCTTCCAACATCACAAGGGAGAGAAGACCACAACTGCATTCTATTGTTTAAAAACTATTTGGTTTACAAATGAGTCTTACTTAAATGATAAGTGAGGATGTTACACTGTCTAGCCTCAAGAATGGCTGCTACTTTCTGTTAACTCTGCTAACCCAGTAAAAGATTTCCTTCTACAGGCTCAAGAAATTGCCACGGATCAAGAGAAACAGATATGGCAGTCAAAAGGGGGAATTTTTGGCACCCCCTCGCAGATGTGGTTCGGGCCCAATAAGAAACCCACTCCATGGGTCACAAGGCCACTTTCCCTTCCTAAGGGACCCTTTGAGGTATGACAATTGGACATTGTCCAAATGCCACCATCTCAAGGATAAATATGTCTTGTAATGATCTGCATGTTCTCACATTGCTTTAAGGCCTTTCCTTGCAGAAGAGCAATGGCTTTAACAGTAGGTAAATTACTATTAGGATGATTCCTGTTTGGGGAATTCCTACTGAGTTACACAGTGACTGGGGAACTCAAATCTGTTTGTAATGTTTAGCCAATATTGCAGCATTTCCACTGTGCTTACCATCCTCGATCCTCAGGACTGGTAAAACTAACGGCACAACTAGAACTTAATTGGCAAGCTTTCAGAAGCATTTACTCTCTCACGGCCAAAAGCTCTTGTGCTAGTGCTCCTTAATCTTAGATCTACACTTTTTGTAAACATCAGCTGTCTCATTCTGAAATAATAATAAAACAGCCTATGCAATTGGATAAAGAAATACATGACCCAGCTTTGCTTAAGGGATGTATTACCTTGTTTTCATGGTCTTATTGTGGTGCTTAAAAGAAATGAAAGATTTGCAGCTGATTCTTTCACAGAGAAGTCCCAGAACTTAAGGATCATGGACTGTAACCTGAAGAATTTATTTATTGAAAGAGACATCAAACAAGACTCTTTGCAGCCCTGTTGAAAAGGACCAAACCAGGAGGAGAAGAAGACAACATCTGTTGTAGACAGCTGTCCCAAGACTCCGGACCAGGCCTGTATTCCCAACCTTATATCCCCTCATTTAAACATTTGTTATGCTTAAACTGTATACCTATTTTATAATTTGTTTGAAATGCTATCATACTTCAAGTGATTAATTTGGAACAGACTGGTCTTGAAGGCCAGGAATTTATCGAGTGACTCCTAATGGAACTCACTGGTTATGTGGATCAAATCTTTGGCCTTGGCTACTGCCTGGATGGCTAAAACACTTCACCCTGAGTTTCCTTTAAAAGCAGGGAAGGAGTCAGGCTGAGTTAAAACCTGTTGCCAATCTCCCTCTCTTTAAGGCCAGATGGGCTTGTTCAGTGTTCCACTGGTATGGCTATATTTGCAGCTATATTTGCTCCTTCTTTGGAGCTAAAAGACGTCATTATTACATATGGAAGATCTGACTAAATTTACTCAAGAAGCCCTTAATGATAGTCAAGCAGGAATGGCCTTATTAAATACTGAAATGTCTTTAATGAGAAGGGCTGTCCTTCAAAACGGAATGGCTTTAGATATTATTACTGCATCCCAAGGTGGTACATATACAATCATTCAGACTGGATGCTGTGCTTTTGTACGTGATGAATCTTCCAATGTGTCATCTCTGCTAAAACATATGAAGAAGCAAGTGGATGCCTTATGCGATCCGACACCCAGTCTTGAGTTGTTTGGTTAGCTCCCTTCCGGTATCAGTTCCCTTTTCCGATCCAGATTGGAATTCCTATTTCTACTACTTCTTGGAATTCTTGTACTAGTCATAATATTCAAACTAATTGTTGTTTTCTTTACTCAGTGTTGTAAGAGTAGCATACAAACTAGAGTAATGATTGCTCGACTGCTTGAGATGGTTGATCTGTCTTATAACCCTGGACAAATTTCCTTTTCTGATAGGGACTATGACTAAGAATTCATTTCAGACTAATCCTTTTAAAAATTCTGAGTTATTATCGTTACTGTACTTGTTCTATAATCATATACAATGTAAATGTGAAGTGTCATAAAAAAGCACATATACAATGTTTGCGCAACAATCAAAAATTAATTGGAAATTACATGACATATGAAATGCTTCCTCTGTTAATATATATACAACTCTATGCTTGTCCACTATTTCCCCCAATGTGGATGACTAGACAAATAAATGAAATAAAAGCCTAGCACCGAGGGACATGATGGACCCAGGGCAGGGAGCAACCACCCTGGCGCCGAGGGACAATATTTTGATCATCAATGCTTTCTATCGAAAGATTAGAGATCAAAAGGGGAAAATGACAAATAAAAATGGCAAGCAATAGGATATATTGGAGTATATGAGGAAGCCATTTGGTATAAACCTAATTCGGCCTGACTTTGTCTTTTCCAAAAGGGCCTGACTGTGGCTATTGAGCACGCATTGTATATCTGCGTAGACATTTCTTATGGCCAGAACAAAGGCTCTTGAGATAAAGGTGCAACTTCCCCCCACATTGGCATTTCCTTAGGGATAAGCATTTTTCCTTAGGCTAGGAACTGATTGCTGCACTCACCTTTGACCACCCAACTCACCTATGACCACTCAGCTGGAGACAACAGACTGCCACCCTGCTGTGTTCACTGAGACAGAAGACCTACCTGCTGTTTCCATCCATCACTGTGCCGACAGAGCAGTCTTGCAACTATTGTAAAAGGGACATTTCAATCCTATGTGAAACATCCTCTCTGGGGGTATATAACCAGTCTGTGCACCCCACTTCTTTGGTACCCTTTCTTCCTTCGGGAAGAAAGGCTCCGGGTTATAATCCTCAGATTTAAGCTCAGAATAAACTCACCCAAATTTTCATTTATAGATTGGTTATGGATTATTTTCGTCGACAGGACTTAGCAAAAGTGATTAAGTTAAGGATCCTGAGATGGGAAAATTATCTTGGATTGTCCAGCTGGGCCCAATGTAATCACAAGAGTCCTTAGAAGGGGGAGGCAAGAAGTTCAGAGTGAGGGAAGAAGATATGACCACAGAAGTAGAGCTCAGAGTGACACCATTGCTGGAAGAGGAACACGAGCCAAGGCACGTGGCCAACTCTAGAATCTGGAAAAGGCAATTCTTCCCTTAAACAGACTCTCCCGTAGAGCCTCCAGAAGGAATGATGCCCTGCTAACTCATTTTAGATTTCTACACTCCAGAATTTTAAGATAATAAACTGTGTTCGTTTATGCCACTAAGTTTGTGGCAATTTGGTACAGCAGCAACAAGAAACTAATACTCTCCTCCCACATACTCTCCTCTTCATTTTAACTCTTATCGATCCTTCAGGTTTTGATTCAAATATCACTTCCTGGGGAAAGTTGCCATTACCACTTCCAGAACAAACTCACCAAAGAAATTCCTCTGTTACATTTTCACAGCATCCCACATTTTCCTTCATGGCACTTAATATTGTTTGATTATTTGATTAATATCTGTGTAACGCCCCAGAGCACACCTTTTGTGAGGTCAGTCTATGCTGTTTTATCTCACCGGTATATTCCTAGCATCTCATACAGTAATATCACAAGCACTCAATAAATAGTTGTTTGGTGAATAAATAAATGAATTAAGTAATTAATATAGGATATGAAAATGATTTGATAGCCCTAAGGAACAAACAAATATTATTGTTATAATTTTAACTGGTTAAGCCTCCAAACGATAATCAATGTTTTATATAAAAGGCATCCCAACATGATGTCTATGAAGTATTATTTCTGTATTAAAAAGGCATCAGAAATTTACAGTTGCTGGTGAATGAGAAATTAGAGGCTTCCTCCTCATTTCTAGCTCCTTTTCTGTTTCTAAGTCATGTGGTTTTTTTGTTTCTACCGGTTTAAGTATACGAAAACTACCTTGAAAAGGAAATAAGCTTTGAAGTTGCTTTTATAATGCTATTAGTCAAGATAATCCCTGCTGTAACATAGTAACAAACCCTGAAATCTCAGTGGTTTCAGACACCAATAAAATTATTTCTTGTTCTTGCAATGTCTGAAGAGGGTCAGCAGAGTTGTCTTCCCTCTAGCCATTCAAGAACTCAGGCCCCCTGGGGTCAGCCCAGTGGCGCAGTGGTTAAGTTCGTAAGTTCCCCTCCGGCGGCCCGGGGTTCACCAGTTTGGATCCCTGGTGCGGACGTACATACTGCTTGTCAAGCCATGATCTTCCTCAAAAATAAATAAATAAATAAATAAATAGTAAAAAAAAGAATTCACCATTCCAACTTGTGCCTTCCAAGGCTAGTACATCAGGACAAAGGATAAAGAACTCAACAGTCTTTAACTACCTTGGTCCAGAAGTAACACATATCACTTCCACTCAAAGCCATTGGTCTGAATTTGCCACATGGGCCCGATCCAAATACAAAGGAGACTGGGAAATGTAAGGTGGCCTAGGGAATATTTGGTGAGTACTGCTGTAAATCAAAATTTTGTTTCCCAAATAATATTTTGATGCACTTAAAACTTCCAGCTCTTCAAAGAAGCGGTACAGTGACTCCCACTTTGGAGAGTCTTGTGAATATTTCTTCAAATATGTCTCTTATAAATAAAGACAGATATATTTATGTTGGCTTTTCTTAAAGTGGTATAATCATTCGTGTGCTAGAGCCAGCTCACACCAGCTCAGGAAGCTGATTTTGCACATCTCTTCCCAACTCCCAAGTGCGTGTTAGGTGACATCACAAGGCGGAGTTAAACGTGGCCACAGTGAGATTATCTATACCATAGAAATCAGCATGTGCTACAAATCAAGACTTTTCTCATTTTTCAAAGACCCAGTTGTTAAACATTTACTAGCACACTTCTGTATACACTAATAGTTAAAATGATTGTTTGGTCCTAGAAATCAGATTGTAACAAAGCACTGAAATGATTGAGTTATAAAATTTTTAAATCAAATTATGTTTTGTGCCCATAAGTACACACGCACATGTGTTGTGCACACGGCTGGTGATACACTATAGTAATAGGCTCTAAACAAAAGATCAGGCAACCAAAGGTCTATTCCAGATTCTGCCACAATCATTTACAAATCTGCAGCCAAATTGCTTAATCTCTCTCAGACACAGTTTTTCAAATGTAAAGTAAGGATATTGACCCAGCTGATCTCCCAGGTCCTCTCTTGTTCTAATATTTAGGATGCAAGTATGAGGCTGAGTCAAGTTGTGATCCTCATACTCGTTATGATTATACTCGTTAAGATTGAAGCTACCTAAAAACACCTAATTGTTTCAAGGGCAGAACGTTGTAATTTATTTCTAGATGATTCTGTTGGATTTGTGTTTACTTTGTAAGAAGTATGCAGGTATAACACCAAAATATATGTGAAAGAATGGCACTGCAGTATTGTAAAGTAAGTGAAAGATCCACATTGCAAGAAATTCACACTGTAAGCTCCACCCTCTTGAGAATTCATCTACCACAGCCATGGCATTTTCTTTCCTTTTAGATCGTGCTCTTAAATTGGCTTTTGTGTCAATTATCTATTGCAGCATAACAAATCGCTTCAAAATTCAATGACTTAAAACATAAACTAGTTTACTACATTGCACAATTTTTCTGGTCTAGGAATTCAGACACATACAATCAAATAGGGTTGCTAGGTTGTATTCAGCTGGCAGCTAAACTCATCTGAAGGATCCGAGACGTCTTTATTTATAAGCCTGGTGCCTTGGCAGGGACAGCTAGAGGGCTAGGCTCACCCTGGCCCCTTTCTTACGCTTCAGCAAAGTAGTCAGACTACTACATGGTGACTCAGGGTTCCCAGAAACCAAAGCCGAAGCTTCCAGTCCTCCAAAAGGGTGAGTCCAAAACTGGCATAGTGTCATTGGTGGCATACTCTACTTACCAAAGCAGTCACAGGCCAGTCCAGATCCAATGGGAACAGTGTCAAATAATTTGTGGCCACTTTTAATCTTCTGTAAAATCAAGATATATCTTAAATGCCACCAGTACTTCTTGAAGACCCTCTGTAATCCTGCTCTCCCCCAAATACACCCCTGCCACCACCACCAACAGAGAGATCAAATGTCTTTTTTACTCCCGCTACACTATGCCCTGCCCCTCTATATAAACCTTGCAACATTTAACACAGTGTTGGTATATAACAGCTGTACAAAAATATGTTAATTGTATCAATACATTAAAAAATGTTGTCTAGGGGCCATCCCGGTGTTGTAGTGGTTAAGTTCACGTGCTCTGCTTTAGAGGCCCAGGGTTCGCAGGTTCAGATCCTGGGCACAGACCTACACACCGCTCATCAAGCCAGGTTGTGGTGGCATCCCACACACAAAGTAGAGGAAGACTGGCACAGATATTAGCTCAGGGGCAATCTTCCTCAAGGAAAAAGAGGAAGATTGGCAACAGATGTTAGCTCAGGGCCAATCTTCCTCACAAATAAAAGTTTTTTGTCTACAAAATTGTATAAGTTATGGCTAGTGTGTTAGCAAAGGATTCTGCAGAGAAACAGAACTAATAGGATATATCGATACACACATATATATAAATTATATGTACTATATATAGTATATATAAAATATGTATATATTTATGAAGAGATATATCATAAGGTATTGACTCACACAATTATGAAGGCTGAGAAATCCCACTATCTACAGACAGCAAGCTGGACACCCAGAAAAGCCAGTAGTGTAGTTTGAAAGCTTGAGAGATGAAGAACCAATGGTGTAGTGTAGATTGCAGTCCAGGTCTGAAGGCCTGAGAACTAGGAGTGCCAAGGGTAAGAGAAGGTCATGTCCTAGCTTGAGCAGTCAAGCTGAGTTAATTCAACCTTCTTCTACCATCTTGTTCTATTCAGACTTCAGCAGATTGGATGATGCCCACTCATATTAAGGAGTTCACCAATTCAACCACTAATCTGTTCGCTACGTTACTCAGTTCATCAATTCAACTGCTAATCCAAACACCCTCACAGACACACCCAGAAATAATGTTTAATCAGCTACCTGGGCATCTCATGGCCCACTGAGATTGACAAATTAAATTAACCATCACAGCTAGTAACCCTGGTGCTTTATTTAACTGCTAGTAAAGAAAATACAGTAAATATGCTCATGACCTTGCTTATAATTTTGATAATATTGAAATTTAAATAAATCTTTATTACAAAATACCATGAGCAAAGTTCAGAGAAGTGACAAATTTGGAAAAAATATTTGTAACATATATAAATAGAATATGGATCAATATCCAAATTTTACAAAGAGCTCCTACAAATCAATAGAAAAAGATAAACCACATGAAAGAAAAATGGAGAAGGGATATAAAGAAGCCATTCACAGAAATAAAACTGCAAATGACTAAGAAAAAATGCTAAATCTTACTAGCAATCAGTGAATCACAAATTAAAATCAATTATATAGCATTCTTCACCTATCAGATTGAGAAAAACTTAAAAACTTGACAATATCAAGTGTTAACAATAATGTGAAGAAATGGGAGTTGCTGGTGGAACTGATGTTGGTACAGTTTGGAGGCCAATTCGGTGGTATTTATTGAAACAAAAAAATACACACCTTCTATGACCCAGTAAGTCTACTTCTCACTGATTTTCCTTGCTCTTGTGCAAAATGAAGCATTTGATATCATCAAAATTCTTGACAAAGTCACACATTTTACTATATTTTTTATTAGCAGTTAAGTAAAGTGCCCAGGTTACTAGTCATGACCTACAAATTTTGATAGGCAGGTATCATCTTTAATGTGTTAATTAATTGACATGTTTTGCTTATTATATAAGGAACTACATTTACAGTTACAAGGATAATATAGCATTACTTGTAAGCATGAAAAAACAGAAACAACCTAAATAATCACCAATCATGGAGGTCCTAAACAAAATGTACTATGCTCTCAGTTAAAAGAACGGGTAGATGTATGTGCATTAATATAGACTGGTCTCCAGGACAAGCGGCTGAGTTAAAAAGAACATAGTAGAACATTATATACAGTGGAAAACTATTTAAGTTAAGCAAATACACACAAAAAATATTATAAATTATTATGATTTTGTAAATAATGGCATGTAAATGCAAAGAGTAAGGTCTGGAAGGACATTTACAAAGCTGCTAAAGGTGGTGACCTAGAGAGGTGTTGAGGGTGGGGGCAGAAATCACAGCAGAGATTAAAAGGAATTGAAGGCCCATCAGTAACATTTTAATTTCTATCAAGATAATGTACTATTTGTAAAAAGCAAAACTAATTTTTAAAATTAACCACAAAATGTTTTACTTCAAAAGTTTTAAAGAGTTAGATTATTATTGGTAACAAAGTAAGATATCCACGTTATATTTTTAAATAAACAAAATAAATTTTAGGTCAGAATATATAGTGTAGCTTCATTTGGGTGGAGAGAGAGAAAGACTTATATTGATACATGTTGTATTTAAGTGGGAAATACATGGAAATGTTGAAAGATCCCTACAAACTGTTAATGGTGGTTATTTTGTGGGGCAAGGAGTTAAGGAGAGAGGCAGAGAGGACGGGGGAGACTTTTATTTTTCATATGCTTCTGTACAGTTTCCATTTTTATAGTGAGCATGTACTACTCTTATAATAAAAAAAATCAAACTAAAAAAGTTAATTCAGGAACGGCCTACATGGCTAGCTATGAAACATCCCGAATTTCACACCTAAACCATGGACTATTTCCAGGTCTCACTTTTGCGTAAAAGATGGAAGCATTTTTATCTCATGGATTGACTTGAAGTTTATGCATTCAGTCAATATGCATCAGCCTCCTCGGTTCACATGCGCACTGATTGCCCCGTTTGATTAGAAATGAAGGAAATAAGAATATGCAATTTTATTCTTCTCTAAGGGTTAAGGACAATGACCTAAAAGAGACACATTGCATTTCATTATCATTATTGGTTTGTAACTCTTCAAGCAAAGGGTGTAAGAGTTAAATAATCTGAACCAAATTTTAGTCAAGAATTTGATCCAGACCAAACTACAAAGCAAACACTGGAAGAGATGGTACTAAATGTACAATCATTTTTTATCATATGCACAAAGGGATACATATATAAACTGACTCTGTCCCACCCCTTTGTGCCACAAAAAAAGAAAAGAAAAAGATTTTACAAAAAGCGTCTGTTTTGATGGTATCAAACATGGTAGGAAGAGCGTCTTCCTTTAGTCGCTTCCTGTTTGTCAGTTTTCTATCTAGGTGTCAGGTTTAAATTTGGAACATGCAATAAGCAGTGAATTCATCTCAAGCAAAGGAAGAAAAATAAGGGAAGAAACAAAACTTTAGATTACCCATGCAAAACCAAAATATAATTTAATATATAATGCTACTTTTTCTAGTTATAAAAGCTATTGTACTATAAATGAAATTAATTTGCATAATGCCAATGCATGCCATAAATAAATACGGATCTAATTGTTTCTGATTTGAAGCTTGATTAGGGAAATGCTGACATTGAAAAATTATAAAATAAAAGTGATGATGAAAAGTGATAGATTCCAAAATTGGGTTAAGTCAAAAGTGAAATACCAGGAGTAAAAATAATGCAAGAACCTCCAAAGAGAATGATAAGAAATGAAAGAATATCCTACAAGAAATGGAATGGCAATAATTAAATCATATGGTTGTTATAAGCATTCACTGATACAAAAATGAAGTTCTTTTTTAGCTAAGACAGAAGAAGGAAGAGAGAGAAGTCCTGTTAGACCCTCCTAATGACTGACCTGAAGAATAGTGAAACACTAAGAGAATTTTCTTGGTGTATGCGTGTGCCTATCTAAACAGAAGGGAGGATAGCCACACCTGGATTTTCCAGTACAATGCCAATTTATTTATTTTTAGTTGTGATATAATGGACACAGTAAAAATGCACAAACCTTGAGTGTATAGCACAGCTAATTTTTGCATTTGCATCCATCCATGTGAGCATCACTCAGATCAAGATAAAAAATATTCCATCACCTTAGAAGCTTTTCTTAGGACTTTCAGTCAATTTCTCATCCTGTAAACGTAGCCAGCCACTCCTGCAACCCCTATGATCATGGCTTAAATTCTTGAACTTGATATAAATGGAATCATACAGTAGGTAGTTTTTTGTATCTGGCTTCTTTCATTTTTGAAGGATAATTGAATTGTTTCTATTTTGAGATCATTGTGAATGATGCTACTATGAGCATTCTTTAAGTCTTTTGGC
This sequence comes from Equus przewalskii, assembly GCF_037783145.1. Taxonomy (NCBI): domain Eukaryota; kingdom Metazoa; phylum Chordata; class Mammalia; order Perissodactyla; family Equidae; genus Equus; species Equus przewalskii. Next base: position 57,038,335 of record NC_091845.1, on the reverse strand, counting down.
AGACATAGGTTTTAACCTGAATATAGGTCATCAAGTACAGTTCTTAGTGATTATAGGACCTATGGATTAAAGAGAAAGGTTTCTCAATTTATAAGAGTGAGACAGAGATTGAATAACCAGAATAGACAGTCCCATCCAAAAGTGGAAGGAATAGAAGGTACGTAGCAATTATAGGTCCATAATAATTCTGAAATCCACCCAGACACATGGCACCCCTTTAATCCCTGATTAGGACCCAATTCCGCTCCCTGTGAATAGATTATTCTTGGCTGTTGGCTTTGACCTTTGTGCTCTTGGCTCCTCCCTGTAGATCATCATTTCTCTTCCACAAAATTTCTGTTCCTCAAAAAACGTCTGTGTGTGCAGCAAGATAGGTTTCTTAGCCTACTTCCTCCCTATAGATATTAATTTTGTACTCTCTCTGTCTTATTCCAAGCTGTTTTGATTCCTTTAGCAACTTTGTGGGTTTCTTATATCAATTTATAATAAACTCCAATAAGCATAGCCACACCCACTGTTCTTTCTGAGACAAGTCATTCTATACCTCAGTCACGTATAAGACTGTTGTGGGACAACGCCCTTAAAATTCTTGAAAGCCTTATTGTTTAACTGAAAGGGTCCATAAAAGTCTGCCGTTAAATCTGTCTGAGATCCTAAGAGTGTCTTACAGCTACATACTTGAGATATTTCCCCTGAGGCCATGTTCTACAAGTGGCTCTGGATTTGATCTTGCAATTTATTACTTTGGAAATCTTTTACTAGGAGACCCTGGGGATGGAAAATAGTTTTATTTTCGAGCCCAGCAAGTCCTGAATATATTCTAATACCTCTAAATTTGACTCAAAAACTTAACAGTTCCATCTTTATTTCATTTCTCTTTCTTCTTATGTCATCGTAATAAGTAGAAGAAGCCAGTCAGAACCTTCAGCATTCTGCCTGGAAAGCTCCACAGTGAAGTCCATGAGTCTTTAAGGACCTTTTTGATTTTCTGAGTCTCCACAGGCAACAGTGTTGCCAAACTGTGTGCTGCTACATATCAAGGGTCCCTTTTTCCCTATCATTGTACAACACTTTCCTCACTGTCACAGGAGCCCTCAGCAGTGGCCTCTTGAGGCTCTTTAAGCCTATATTTACAATGCTTTTGAGGTCCTACCAGCATCCACCCAGTCTCAAAGCCAATATCCCATACTTAAGATTTCTGTTATGGAGCATCCCCTTTCCAGGTACAATTTGCTGCACAAGAAATTGCGCCAAAATGTAATGGCTTCAAACAATAGCCATTTAATATACCTCATTATTTTGTGGGTCAGGAATTTGAATTTAGGCAAGGCTCAGCAGAGTGATTCTGCTTCCCCATGTGACATCGACTGGGTCACTCAGTGGTATTTGGCTGTGGCATATGGTTTGGAGAATCCAACATATCCTCCTCACACATCTGAAGCACTTTGGTGGGGATGGCTGAAGGCTGGGCTTAACTGAAGTGCCTCCACATGGCCTCTCCCACATGATGGCCTCAGGGCATTGGACTCCTTACAAAGGACATCAGCACTCCCAGAGAGTGTGTTTCAAGGGAACAAAGGCTTCTTCTGACCTGGTCTTGAAAGATACGCAGTACTGACTCATACTCCGAAATCTCTAGATGGCTCTGTTACATCTCAAGGTTATTCTGGAGAATGTCCCCAGAGACAGGGATGAAGAGGAGATTAATGTCAAGTACAGGATCTCCCTGGCTTAGACTACTCCAAAGAATGGGAGAGTTCATTTGCTTCATGCGCCAGAGAATCGTTCTGTTTCCCAACCAACAGAATTTCAGAGAAACATCAGAGTTGTATTTTTTGCACCAATTAGAGAGCCTATAGACAATGAGGCCAGCCAATGTATTGTTCTAATGAACACACATTATTTATTTATTTATTTGTTTGTTCGTTTGTTTTTTGAGGAAGATTAGCCCTGAGCTAACATCTTCTGCCAATCCTCCTCTTTTGTCTGAGAAAGACTGGCCCTGAGCTAACATCCATGCCCATCTTCCTCTACTTTATATGTGGGACTCCTACCACAGCATGGCTTGTCAAGCAGTGCCATGTGCATACCCGGGATCCAAACAGGAGAACCCCGGGCCACTGAAGCAGAACGTACGAACTTAACCACTGCGCCACCAGGCCGGCCTCACTAATGAACACATTTTAAAATGTGTGTGGTGCTCTTAGGGAAGCAAGCTCTTTTTTTTAGGAAGATTAGCCCTGAGCTAACATCTGCCGCGAATCCTCCTCTTTTTGCTGAGGAAGATTGTCCCTACACTAACATCTGTGCTCATCTTCCTCTATTTTATATGTGGCACACCTGCCACAGCATGGCTTGACAAGCAGTGTGTAGGTCCACAGCTAGGATCCATGCCTGTGAACCCTGGACAGCTGATGCAGAGCATGTGAACTTAACTGCTACGCTATTGGGCTGCCCTCTTTGAAGCTGGTCAAACCATTCAAAATGTTAAACCTTAAGATCTGAGGTTTCCTGGGAAAGACATCTTAGTTCCCCAGACTCCAAGTCCCCCTTTCTTTCAACCCATTTGTGTTTGCCCTCTCTTAGGTCTGCAGTAGTAGGGCAAGTAGTAGAGTTGGAATGAGCCCATGAAGGCATGGCATTTTTCTTCTTCAGGAGGCATGCCCAATGAAGATCAAGGTTACTTTTCTGGGATCTCTTTTATAAGAACAAGTCTCTGGCCTTGGCCACATTTCACTCTCTTTTTTTCAACCAGTTTTCTCCCGAATGTTGCTGGTGTAAGATTGCAAAGTCATCAGTGATGCTGCTAGAGTGAAGCTTTCTCGGGAGGTATCTGGTTAATTCAAGCCTTGTAGAAAGGTCAAAATAAGTTTGAGAACTTAGGGGTCCTCAATCTAAGTGAGGCCATGGTGATGAATGATGGACATTCTTATTCATTGAATGTAGAATACACTAGCATGGAGTTGGAAATTTAGGTTAGGGAAGAGTAACTAATTATGAATTGACCAGCCTATCTGCAATGATGCAAAATAGTATGCTACTAGTAGACTCGTTAGAAATATTGGGATGTTATGTTTCTTTGTCTAATCAACTAGTAGACTGGTTAGAAATATTGGAGTGTTACACTACTTTGCCCGACAAACCAATGTTATTTGGTTTTTATCTCATTTTCTTGCTACCCAAAACCCTAATGGCTTGGCATTTGCTTGCTGGATGTTATACCCACACCAAAAAAGAAGAAGCAATTTGAGGTTATGTACTTACAATGGGAGGCACTTAAAGAACAAAGTTGTCGCTCAGAGGTCTGCAAGCTTGCCTGAGTGTCCATACAGAACCACAGCTGGGAGAATGCTTTCACCCACATGCCTGAAGAAAGAAGACTCAGAAAGCATATGAGATGAAAAAGAATTTTCTGAATGAGAGAAATAAATCTTTGTTCATTTTCAGTACTTGGTTTCCATCATAAAGAAGAGCTTTAGGTGCCGGCCTCGTGGCCAAGTGGTTAAGTTTGTGCACTCCACTGCGGCAGCCCAGGGTTTTGCTGGTTCAGATCCAGGTGTGGACATGGCACTGCTCATCAAGCCATGCTGAGGCGACGTCGCACATAGCAGAACTACAAGACCTACAACTCGAATATACAACTACGTACTGGGGGGCCTTGGGGAGAAGAAGGAAAATGAAAAAAGATTGGCAACAGATGTTGGCTCAGGGCCAATCTTTAAAGAAAAAAAAGAAGATTTTTAGGATAGTAATGATCAATTACACCATGTTAGTATAAGACCAAAGCTAATACTGATCTAGGACTAAGGAATCATTACCTTTCATGATGGATTAAAATTTGAACATATCTTTACTTCAAAAAAAGAATGAGGTTACAGGTAAACTTCTACCCCTTAGTCCCTCTTTTCAGTCATGATACCACACACATCACAGCTAACAACTCACTGAGACAGAAAAATCAGTCCTCAAAGAGGTGACATCCATGCCCATCTTCTAAAGTCACAGACTTCATCATTAAGGTCAGAGAGCAAACTCAACAAAATCAAAAGCCTGCTGGAGAGTTTATTACTATTATAATTATAATAATAGTTATTACTATTATTATTTTGAGTTACTAGAGTGCTCAGAAGGCTTGATATATTTAATTAACTTTTCAGAGGACAAGTCTGAAATTTCTGGCTTTGTCCTCCTGAAGTTACAGCTATTGTTAAAATCTGGTAAAACATTGTTACCTTTTCTAATTCCATGAAAAACTAATTCATTTGTAAAATACTTCCACTTCATTCACTCATTTATAACCAAAGATATGCACCAATCCACTTGGGAAACAAATCTTGTTATACATGGGAGATCAACAGTTTTATGAAATAAAATTAAAAGTGTAATGCGGTTAACATTTCAAAGATATGTCAATTGAAAGTACTCCTTGAACTCATTTGACCAATACATTTTTTCCATTTTTTGAAATCACACCTGTGTTAAGACACGCACTCTCTTCCTCTATCTGGTAAGCACAAGGTGTGGGAACTTGTGCAATAGATAATTAATCTCTATTGCTATCTATAGTTTCATAGTTAACACTGTCTTAGCAGAAGTGTGAAAACACATTCACACCTTTGAAAATGGATGATTAACTAATCAAATGACAATATGAATGTTAGACAGAATTACAGAAATGACTGCAAGGCAGAGCTATTTATGATTATAACATTCTATTTAATTTTTAACTGTGGATTGTTCAGTGTAATCTGTGTTCCTCAAACATCTAAGCAGATTCTCAACTTTTTAATTGCATGACTCCTTAAAAAAGAATGAAGAAAATCTCAGATTCTCCTCTAATTAAGCATTTTTAAGTACAAGAGGTTAAGAAGGAAAAGAGAGGTATGGTTTAAGACCACAGGCAGGGAGGAGCCAAGAAAAGAGAATCACATTTGAGTGAATGGTCAGTTATTTTTTCCCTCTGGATCTTGTCCATTTAAACTGCAGACTAACCTGAATAGATAATTGAGTACCCAGTCCATCACAGCAAGTTCTCTTTTGATAGTCTCATGCATAAAAATCCAAATTGGGAGGTAGACCTCATCTTTATTAGTCTGTTAATTTTCTAAGTTTAACTGTGTGCTCTCTTTAAGAAATGATAACTGGGAAAGGGTGGTGGTGCTGTTGGAGGAATGCAAATCTAGTAAGCGGAGCTTTAAAAACAGTATTCCACGAACATTGTATTAAAAGCCCTTAGATAAGAATACTTATCCATATTTATATTTTAAAGTTATAGTGTCTATTTGCGGCACATATCACTTATTGCCTTATAGTGTGGTATTTTAAAGACATGTTAACTCCTCTATAGTACCTTGAAATCTGGCTACATATCTGACTCATTACGCCACCCCAAATTAGCCCAGATCTTTATACTAAATAGATATCATTGCCTATTAAATCAACGCTAAATAGTAAATGATGAGACCAAAGTTGTTATAAAGTTGCATTTTCATGGAAAAACAATTATTTAAAGTATAAAAAATATGATTTTTCAATTTATAAATTAGTCACACATTTCTTTGTTACATAGAAATAAAAACTTTAATTAATTAGCAATATTTTAATTCAGCACCAAGTGAATATACTATCAATTGTTGAATGTTGTAGTGACTATTGCTCCACCTTGAATGTGTGTGTGTGTAGGTGTATACACACACCTATTCCCCTGCTCCAGGCTGGCTTCTGTCTCCATTTCTTTACTGACACCACTCTGGTCAAGGTTTTCCCATCTTTCTTTACTTTGACTTCTCAATAATATTTGACACCAGCGAATACCACTTTCTTTTTGAAACATTACCTTCTCTTAGTTCCCATGCCATTGCGTGCTCCTAATTTTCCTCCTGCATGTCTTCTTGGGAGATCTCATTTACTCTGGTAGATTTGGTTACTATGTATATATTCCTATGCCTGTGAAATTTAAACCATTAGCCCAAATATCTCTTCTCACCTTCAGTCCTATATATGTATATGAATGTATGTACACACTCACGCACACACACGAGGTACAATTCTCTGTACCCCAAACCTGGTCCTTCACTGTGTTTCCCTCTCTCAGTGATTGAGGAGCTATTCATTCAGTTACCCATGTAGAAATCTGGGTGTCATCCTTTACCCTTCCTTCTCACATAGCCCCACATCTCATCTCTCATCATATCCTATTCATTCTGTCTCCCAAATATTTCTCAGATTCATCTACTTCTATACCTCCCCATATCCACCCAGACTGGGCAACATTGTCTGGCTTCATGCACTGCAACATCCTACTAGTCTTCTTGCCTCAAGTCTTGCCCCCTTCCACTCATTCTCATACTGTACTCAAAGAGACTTTTCTACAATGGTCATTAAACTTTTTTGCTTACAAACCCCCTGTAGAAATTTTGAAAAATATATGTACCTTCTTATACATTTTTAAGTTGGCATATAAATTATTTTACTATAAGTTTAAATAATTAAAAAGGGTGGAATATCGGTATAATGTAACACTTATACAAAAAAATAAAACAGCTGCATCCTATTTTGAATATATCCAAGTGAATCTAAATGATAAGATCTGATATCTGTCACCGTTCTCTTAAAAAATATGTGAGCAAGTTCTCTAGCAATTGGAAACGCCATGGTTTTTCCCCCTGAACTTGTATTTCCATTCCACTTCTCCAGGTTTTTTCCTAAACAGTAATTTTTAGTCTTTAGCTGCTTATGCTATTACACTGCAGAAAAGCAAATACATAAGCTAAAATTTTTGATTATTTCCTCTGACCATAAGGCTCTAAGTATTAAATAATTTCTTACAGATTGAATTACTGTTAAACTTATCCTGCAATATAATTGATGAAAACAACATAAATATATTATACATTTAGAAGAATACTTATTAAATACAAAAAGTAAAATTTTATAAGAAAATCACCTTTTAATGAGATAGATTAAGAGATAGATTTTCTCTTAATCTATGGCTGTGAATAAACCTTATGTATTTCTAGAATGAAATCACTCAGAATAAAATTCCTCTTAATGTTACCTATAAGGGGCAGTGACCTGTGTCTACAACCTCGCCTCTTACCCTTGTACTTAAGCATCAGCCAGAATGAACTTCCTTAGTCTTTTCAAATCCAAAAGGATTCCTTTCCTTCAGAGTTTTTGCACATGTTTTCCTCAACCTGGAACGTTTTTCTCTCCCCTCTCTTGTTATTTAGCCTGAATTACTCATATTAACCTCACATTTTAAATGTCAGTTTCTCTTAAAAGCCTTTCTGGACTGCCCGTCTCCAGCCCCGCTCCAACCAGAGCTGCATTAGGCATCCCTCCTGTGCACCTTTGGCCCAAACCCCATAAAGCCCCACTCACTTCTCAACTTGATTATGATAACTAAAAACTTACTTGTAGACACAAGCATCTTGAGGGCCATAAGCATTATTTTATTCATCACTCTATCATCAACACCTATGGCAATGCCTAGCGTATCAGAGATATCAATAGTGGGTATAGTTTTTCAACAGACATGAGAGAATTTACACATTCCAATAAATCCTGACCTTCAAAATGGTTACTTTAGCCAACTATTGGCTTATTCCATTGCTCAAAACAATTAGCAATTTCTCAACATGAAATGTTAGACAAATCAGTTGTAATGATCCCAGGAATGCCTGTCAGGAACTCTGAGTTCTAGGCTGGACTTTTTCATGGACTCATTTTCCATTGGGCAATCATTTAAGATCTCCTTATCCCTCTACTTCAAAGCCCTATAGCTCCTTATGAATACAGTCACCAAACTCACCTATGGGTCGTGAACAGAGGCTGAGATGCCTCACCTGTGCAATGAGATATTTTAGTGGGCAACATAGTTTTCTATTTGTAAATTAATCACATATCTTGTTTTTCTTTCCATTTTTTTTGATCATTTGAATTTGAGCCCTTGACTATCTTATCAAAATCATGAGAAAAGTTGATAAATCTTCATCAGTTCTTTGTTTATTACTTAGGAGTTCTGGTAAAATGTTTGGTATTAGAGAAGAGAAGGTGGACACTAAAATGAAATTGAAGCTTTTAGATTATGGTGGATTTCATGAAAAATAGGTTTCATATTTCCATTTAAAACAAGCAACATATCTATAAGAAATTTGATTAAATTTGCTATGGAAAACTATATCTTGGAATTCTCTGGTGATTTTCATCAATATACCACATTAATGTGTTTCTGTGTTTTTTTAAACCCCACATGTTCAATAAATGATTAAATTCATCTTTTAAAACATGTAAATAAGATGATCAAGAATTAAAAGTACAAAACCTGTTGAAAAGGAGAATAATAGATGTATCAGGGATGAGGGATGAGTTAATTTATGAAGCTTAGCAATTAAAATACTGCAAGTTTCCTGGCAGCTAAGATATGACGGGAAATTCACTGCGTTACTCAGTTCTGAGTCTAATAAAAGAATACCTACAGGTTTGCTCTTTCCTAGACAGACTCTTTTTCCATTCCCATCAAGTCATAGACACAAAAGTCTAACACAAATATTACACAAATCCCAATATATTTTGTATTTTCTGAGTCATTGCTACAGTATTAATTTATAGACCTTCAGGTGAACAAGAAGTTTGGGTCACAGGACTCATTATGTCTTATTATTCCCTTAGACACAGCCAAAGACAGGAATGCAAGAAATTTATTTGCTTCTTAATCAATAGATTAAAACCATAATATCCAATCATGAATAGTTATCAGTGAGCAAAACATTCATTCGTAGAATGAACTAAAGTAAAAAACATTTTTTAAAGTGAACTGCAGTAAATATCACCTTTTTTGATCTTTCCCATCTAGTAAATCTGGTGATGGGTACCAGGGTACCTATTATACTTTCCATTTAAAATATTTCATAATAAAAAATTAATTTTAAATTTCTAAAGTGATGAAAAACGCAAACGTTGAAGGATCAATTTCCGTTTATGATCTTCACGTGAATAATGAAAAAACTTGGAAAGTTGCACTTCTCAATGTTCAGATTATACGGAGAATGACAAAAAATGCTTATTAGGGGCAAGTTACAGAACTCTAGTGCCACTTTATATTTGTGGAATCAAGTTGGGTCTCTAAAGAAGGGGTTTGTAATCATGAGGAGGTGTCCTGAACAGAAAACAAAGCACCTCAGGAAAGTTTCAGGCTCTATTTTCCCTTCCTTTATACAGTCACTGCCTTTCTGAAACTCCCTATCAATGGAATGAGTTGGGGCTACAGAGGGATAGTGATAAGTGGGAAGTAGTGGGACTATAAAATCAGATTAGGCCAGATGTAGGTGTGGCAGTCCTGGGAGTTTGGAAATTAACCTGTAGAAAATCTGGAGTCATTAAAGGGCTTTCAGGAAGCAATGATACGATGAGCTAGAAAAGAATTTTTAAAAGGCATCGTTTAGCCATGGTGCATAAAATGAATTTTAGAGAAGAAAGGCTGGATGTCTGAAGTAGTTGGGAGGCTACAAAAATAGTCCAGGTGAGAAAGGATGTGGGTCTGCACAAAGATGTTGACTGTGGGCAAAGAAAGATATATGGTAGTACAGAAGGTTACATAACAGGATTTAGATTTAGAGAGTGAAATGCGGAACATAATTCAAAGATGATTGAGATGTTAAGCATGGGTTGAGTTCTGAAAACATTGATAGAAATAAAGATGACTGAAGGTAAGTCTTTTCTAATGTGCTGAGTCTGAGGTATCAAGACAGCATCAAAATTATTTGGTAAAGAGCTGGAGAGGCAAACCTGAAACCACTATTTGGGAACCCTTCATACAAAATGCAACAGTTGCACCCCCAAGAATGGATCAGTTCTCTAAGAGAAAGGCCACTCAGAGAAGGCCAAAGCTCTCAAGATCGAACATAATGGAAAAGTCACAGATTTAAAAATGGAAAAGGGTTACTCAGAGAGAAATAAAAGCAAAATTCATGCGAGAAGTAGATGAGTATAGTTTCAATCTGGTTCAAGAGGAAAAAGGCTTTGAAAAAGGACAGATGGGTGCAGGGGGAGTGAGCAACAGTGTTGGCTGAGTGGGCAACAGAGAGGCTGAAAATGAGGCCTGAGGAGAGGTCCAAATGCATTCAGCTTCCAAACCATGGAAGCAGCAATCTAATAATTTCCTACTTGTCTCGTCTCTTGACAATAAGTCTCCTCTTAGCGAATGTGATTCTGTTTTGCATAATGAAAAATGCACATCTCCCAAGGTGTAAAACTTCTCCAGCTCCCCTCCAATAGCCTTTCTAGAACACCAGGTGTGTCCAATTGGGCACTTATGTGCTCCAACATTCTTCTGGGGACCACTCCAAGGAGCACTTCACTCTACTTGATCAGAAAATACGACTGTTTATGGTCATTTCCATTTCCTGAGGGTAAGCCCATGGATGCCTAAGGTATTTCTGGAATTCAAAGATTGCAAAAGTACTATTGTAGGACATCTAACACTTATTGACTACCATGTGTGTGCCATGCACTGACTAGCACTTCCATAGTTATTTCCTTATTTAATATTGACAATAATACCAAAAGTTGGACACTATTGGGAATTATTATTCCTCATTTTTCTGAAGTGGTATCCCAGGATTGTTTTAATCTCCTTGTAGTAGAAGACAATATCTCTTTACCTTTTAACATGGATAATGAGAAATGAGAAAATGGCCCACTCATGGACTAAGAGATCAAAGAATCAAAATTAGAAAAGCATTTCAGCAATAGAGAATAATGTTTTATCAGGCCATATATCACCTATTCTTCTGATTTGTTATGAACAATTATTTGAAATTATGAATTATAGGGAATTTCATCTAGTAGAGATAAAATTGAGCTCCTTATATAAATGAAAAATGTCATAATTTTTGAGAATAAGGAATTTTTCACAAAGTCAATGTATTTGGCCCAAATACAGCTAAAACATTTAGCTTGAAATTTGACATAGTGGCTTAGCTATCATCTCTTGCTTATGGTTTATCAAAAGTTGACAGTTTCTTCTTTTTTGTTTTTAACCTACTTGGCTTATGGGAGAAATATATTATCATTTATACTCAAACCCAACCTACAAAGTAAAAATAATCTACAAATTTGAGAAGACACATTTCACCCTGAAAGTAAACAGGGTATGCAATTTTTCATGGCTAGTAATTTCTATAATTGGAATACTGTATACCTCCTGCATAATTAATGAAGAGTTGGGTTATTAATATCTTCTGAAAATCCAGCTTGTGTTGCCCTCTTAATGGTAAATTGAAGAAGCTGTCATTAGCAATATTTCACAGATGGGTTGTGACTGAAATTTTTTTCTATCTTTCTTTTCCAGCCAAGAGGTTTCTCTTCTTTTATGATTTCAGAATGTAATAATAAATAGTTTGAAGCACAAGTACAGTAGGTGACATCATACCCTTTGTCTCATGTGAGCGCTGAGTCGAAGAATGAATAGAAAAATGAATTGAAGAATGGTCGAATAATGAGTCAAGGCCAGTAGAAAAGTGCTGATGGGTGGGTTTAGGGAAAAGAGAAGGTCAGAAGGAAAGTTCAGCCCGGAGGCTCTGTCCAGACAATAGTAACTGCAGCTGGATAGGCCATTAGTCTATGGTTGCAGCCAGTTTCAAAATTTAGGAATCAGTGAGCCAAATCAGATCAAACAAATTGACTGTGATATTCTGATAAAAAGTAGAGGCCAGGGAGGCCAGTGATGAGACAGCTAGAGGACCTAATCTGAACCTCAAGAAGCAAATGTGTAAGCTAAAGAGAATGCTGCTGGAAGGTGTCAGACAAGAGCATAGTCAGCAAAGCCTGGAATGCAGCCACATAGAATTGGTGAATGTAAGATCTAGTAAACAAGAGAAGCTACAGGCAGGAGTTGAAAGGAGTTGAAATGCTCCCTGGGAGGGTCTCAGACCCTAAGAGAATGAAAGAAACCTTATGAAATGTCAGTTATCATATATCCCATAAATGGTTTAAACCTTTTGCAAATAATTAGATTAACTTTAAATTAAACACAAATTCAACACACACCAAGCAGCTGTTCTTGCCAGACACTGTGTGAATGATCAGAAATGCAAAAGTAAGTGAGATATGGCCCCTGTATGGCCAAACCCCATAGCCTGGTGAAGGAGAAGGTCTTGAAAGCAATCAGAAGAAAGCATTAATATAAAACAGACACGACACAGTGTGTGGAATCATCATTAAAATACTGAGAAAGTAAGACAAGGCTGCAGAGGAGGGACATGTGAGCTGGTTAGGAAATAGACTTTGCCAGGCAAAAAGGCATGAAGTATGACAGTGTCTGAAGTGTTCCAGGCATGGTGAAAATATGTGGGTAGAGTGTTAGATATACCGGGGTTAGGAGAAGGGGGCACAGAATGAGGAGAGGGAGAGGGATGAGCAAACTGGAGCCAGATAGAGGCAAGAGCTGTAGTTATTCTTACCTGTAGGCCGGTGGTTCCCAAAGTGCGCTCCCAGGATCAGTTGCATTAGCAACACTTTGGAACAACTTAGAAACGCAAATTCTTAGTCCTCACCCCAGCCCTACAAAATCGGAAACTCTGAGGGAGGGGTGGGGCCCAGAAATCCATGTTTTATGAGCCACCCAGGTGATTCTGATGAGCAATAGAGTTTTAGAACCACTGCTACAGGGAAAAGTAGGACTATAGGGAGTAGTTAAGCAAGAGAGTGACAAGGTGCCATTTTCTTCTTAGGATGAAAACTAGCCCACGTACGGAGGATGGACTAGACTAATGGCTGGAGACCATGGCTATTGAAACATCCAAAAAAGAGAAGCGGAAAGCCAAATATCTTTAACGAGAAAATATGGGTCAGAATTTGATATCGTGATGAAGAAGGTGCTTCATGGTCTGACAGAAATTTGGAGTCAATTATAATTAGGGGAGGACCAAATAACCCCAATGTTGAAGTACTATTGTCCATTTTAAAAAGTTACTCATACCTTTCATATCAACATTTTTCTAATTTTCTCTTATTTCTTACATAATTGGACACAAATGGCAGCATTACTTCAATAACAGGAGTGCAGAAGGCCCTGGAGAGTCCCACAGTCCTGCCTAAGGTAGGCTCTCTAAATCTTTGTGTCTTTATAATAAACCCTGGAAATCTATCTGTTATGGACTGGACTGTGGCCCCCATCCTCCCGCATTACTATGTTGAAGCCCTAACCCCCAGTGTGACTACATTTGGAGATAGGGCCTATAAAGAGGACATAAAGGTTAAATGAGGTCATAAGGGCGGGACCTTAGTCTGATAGGACTGGTGTCCTTATGGGAAGAGGAAGAGACATCAGAGATCTCTCTCTCTTTGTTTGTGTACAGAAAAGAGCCCACGTGAAGATACAGCAAGAAGGCATCCCTACAAGCCAGGAAGAGAGGTCTCACCAGAAACCAACCCTGATGGCACTTGATCTCGGACTTCCAGCCTCCAGAACCGTGAGAAAATAAATTTCTTTTGTCTAAGCCACTCAGTCTGTGGTATTTTGTTTTGGCGGCCTGAGCTGACTAAGACTATCATAGTGGAAAGAGCATGACCTCTGGAACCAAACAGATGTGGATTTAAATCCCAGCTCTGCCATTTATTAGGCATATCTTTGTGCTTCACTTTCATCATAAAATATAGACAATGAGGATACTATTGCCCCCCCTAGTCATTTATTTATTCAGTAATTGTTTATTGAGTGCTTTGTGTGTGCCAGGTACCCAACAAAAAATTGCTGTGCTCTGATGCTACAATAGAGATTAAAAATAGACATGGTCCTTTACCTTCTGGAGCTTATGATATAGAGTGAGACAGACAATAATGAATGAATTTCACAAAGTCATGTTCATTTGTAATTACATTAGTGCTATAGCTTCTGCTAAAGAGATTTGTCTTACCCAAGGCGAGGCCCCTTCCTAGGCCAGCCTTTTACCAATGATTGGTCAAGGCAGGAGGATAAAGCCCAGCCCCTCGCTCCAATTGACCACAATTCTGAAGGGCCATCCCAGCTTCAGAGCTCTGTATGGAGTTGGCTAAATTCTTGTTTTGACTACACCACAGCTTAACTTCTCCCTCCTCCTAATTCTGTTTCTTTCCCTTCTCTTCCAAAAGTATTGACCACCAGAGCATGCCCTAATAAACTTCCCACGTGCTAGTCTTCACCTCAGAGGCTGCTTCCCAGGGACCCAAGGTGCAAAAGCTGGTTTGTACAGAATAAACATAAACATGCTCTGCAACCAAGGATGGAAAGTCAAGGTTCTTTAGCTGAACCTGAGGAGTGGGATATGAGCTCCCATAGCCCACCCCTCATCTGTCTGCTCATAAACTAGAAGCCAGCAGGCACAGAACCAGGATGGACAGGGCAGGTGACACTGTTCATTGTCCTGACACTGACCAATCACAGATCTTGTCTGAGCCTTCAAAAATTCCAGTGGTCAAATGTGCTGAGACATGGCCTAAAAATAGAAGAGATAAAAATATCATTTGTACCTTTATTTATCTATCCAGAGAATAAGAGTCAGTTGAAAATGAAAAGACTATGACATAGTCACAGAAATAGGCAGGAAGATAGACAAGATGAACGGCCAAGAAATGGACCCAAGATAAGAAAGAACTGACAAAGGAAAGGTCAGCTATTCAGTAAATACTTCTGGGAAAATAATATTAGAAAAATTCATTAGTTATTTGGAAAAAAAAGAAAGTTAGACATTCACTTCCCATATGATAAGATGAAATAAAGAGGAAAAGAAAGGAAATAGATGTAAAATAGCAATTTATTATGTTTTTTAAATCAGAAAACAGAAGAAATATAGAGGATAAGATGTATTATCTCTCACTAAGAATTAACTAATGGAATAAATAACAAAGAAAAATACTCCATCTATGTATGTCTGTCAGGTTATTATTAATAAAAGTAAAAGGAAAACAACAATTACAATAAACACCACAAACAGGATAGAAAAAGGCTTCATATAGAAAGACAATATATAAATCAGTGAGAAAAATAGTAATAGTCTAATTTAAAATGGGAAAGAACGTGGATAGACAGTTCATAGAAGAACTATAAAAAGGCTATTAGCATGCAAAATATTTATCACTACTAATAAAAATTAATAAGTGGTAACAGTATGCCTGTTTGTATCAATTTAGCAAATATCTTTACAATGACTTTACCTATTGTTGACAGTTTATCCACAGTAATTGGCACAGTAATTCCACTTCTAGGAATTATCCTTTAGAAATAAACAGAGCTAGAGATGAAAAGTTTATTTTTAGAATATTTATCTCAGTGTTAATTTTAAAAGAAAAATTAGAAACAATCTAAAACTTCAACAATAGATAAACGGTGAGATAAAGTGCAGAATCTAGATATAGCTCACAACAGAAAAAGAACATGCAGATAGTGGACTTGGATAATCCTGAAACAGTAGGCTGTTTTTTGTGCCTGGATTTTTAGGTATTCCCATTGGCATATCACACAGTTAGGGAGAGGGTGGCAGACATTTACACAGCAGCAGAGAAGTTAGGAATGTAAACTCTGGATCAGATTTACATGTGTTTCCATCCAGTTCTGTTGCTGTGTGATCTTATCCTATGGGCAATGAGGGACACATTGCAGGTATTTATATAAATTAGGACAATATCTTTGAGTAGCAAGGAGTAAGGACCAATTTGAATCAGTTTAAACAAAAAGTGAGAAACGATGAGCAAGTGCTCTTTTAGCCTAGATGTATACAAGCAGATCGTTTTGATAATACCAGGGAGCAAGAGTGAGGGACAAGGAAGTCCTTCAGGGGAGGAGGGAAAGAGAATCCACGGACGTTTTCTTGAGTTTCCCACTTTACAGGTGACTGGTGTTAGATATCACGAGACCTTTGGAGGTGTCTTATAAAATGTGCTTCAGAACTGTCTCCCCAGGGAATAGAAAGCAGGACACATTTACCCATTGGATTCCATTCATTATGGATCCAGGTGGCCTCACAGGCATTAACCTCCCCTGCACTTCTGGGTTGTATAGCTGTGACTGCTGAGAGGGTCCCAAAGGGTGTTCCATGCAGTAGCGTCAGAGAAGCAAATGAGAGGTATAAGGTGCTGGTAGGTGCACCTACATGAAGATGGTTTGAAGCCTACAAAGAACTAGAGGCTACACATAAGAGTTGGGGCTGAGAGATTTTGGCGGGATATACAAAAGATGTCCTATATGTAAGTCTTTGGCGGCTCAAGAAGAGCAAAGACCCAGACAGGCAGGAATAGAGCTGGACCTCAAAGCAGCTACAACCAGAGGTTCAAACTCCATCTGGATTTTCTCAGTCTTAAATCTCTATATCTCTTTGGTTGGGCATCATCTTTTCTTTCTCCTTAGAGATAGCTTTCTCTATGTGGCAGGAAACTTGTCTTTTAATGGCTTTTATGTTTTGCATTTTACAATTTCAGCCTCAGGAGACAAACTGGTATACTTACACCTACATCTAACATTTCACAGGGCAAGCTTCACTGGCCTATTTAAGGTCAAGCATCCATTCTTGGACAAATGAGTATGGTTAAAGAGAGGTGTCTTGTAAGGACATGAGGACATTTTTAGAAACCATATAATAAAGTAGGGAAGGAGGAGTTTCCAAAAGAAGATCAAGATGCCAAGCAAACAATGTCAAGCACTGAAACTGGACAGCAATTATCAATATTTGATTGTTTTTCTCCTTGGGTCTTATCTATATGGCTCCAAATAACAGTGGCCAATGTAGCTATTTCAACCATGTTTGTGGTTCATGATGGTTATTCTAAGCCTATTCTATGTGTAAAATGTTGTCAATTAGGACTTCCTTTGTCTTTCTCTTGTTGAATATATAATCATTTTTAAAGACTCACCTCAAATATAAGCATTTATATGTGTGTTGCCTGTTCTAAGTGAAGAGGTGCCTTGACCAGAAAACATTTCTTAAAGCATGTAGAGCCTGGAAGTCCCTTTAGCCAAAGATCATAAAGAACATGGCAGCATTTACTTTGCCAGATAAAGTCCTGTGAGAGGTGCCACAATGGTGCATAAGACACAGTCTCTCTCCTCAAGAGCATGTGACTTAGCAACAGCCATCCCTCATTTCTATAAGAAAGCTTTTATCCACATCTTGGGATCCCTGGCTCCATGACACAGAATTTAGTTCATGGAATATGTTAGTATAAACATTCTTCTTTACAGAAGGTTGAGCCTGACCTTTTGGGAGCTCTTCATTTGGACTTTTGCTTCATGTCCGATTGACAAAAGATACCAAATTCAATGACACAGGATTGTTTTGTCCGGGCATACCACTGATGAGAAAGCACTGAAACTGGACAGCAATTATCAATATTTGATTGTTTTTCTCCTTGGATCTTATCTATATGGCTCCAAATAACAGTGGCCAATGTAGCTATTTCAACCATGTTTGTGGTTCATGATGGTTATTCTAAGCCTATTCTATGTGTAAAATGTTGTCAATTAGGACTTCCTTTGTCTTTCTCTTGTTGAATATCTAATCATTTTTAAAGACTCACTTCATATATAAGCATTTATATTTGTATTTGTTTTCTGGAAGTCAAATTAATTTCTCCCTCCTCGAGGCTCCCACATCATCTCCTATCATGTTGGACTGGAATTATTTGCTCACGTGTTTGTCTTTTTCCTTCTAGACTCTGAGTTGCTCGCGGGCAGGGCCTTCATCTGATTTTTCTGTGTTTCCCAGGACTCAGTACAATGCATGGCACATAGCAGGTTCTCCAGTTTGGGGGAGGAGTGGATAATGAATTCAAGAAGTTTGTCTTCTGTCAGATTAACAGTGCAGAGACACTTGGTGTAAGTCGTCAAATTTTCACTGACTTTATTTCCTCTAAATAAGCAAAAGATCCTTGAGAGGTTTTCAGTGCAGCTGGGCATCAAACTAGAATGTCACTCATAATTCAGACTCAGTGTGCAACAAAAAGTACTTCTGTTTTTTGCCTGCCAAGTTTGCCAGCTCCTGTGAGAGATTCTGCAAAGGATCATACCATCTTTACAAGACCAAGGTAAGAGAAACTCAGTGTAAGTGATGTCATGGTATTATCATTATCCTTATTATTATTTTATTTTTTAGGAATAAGAGTCTCTGACCCCAGAGAAAATTGTGGTCTGTCTCAAAGGAGGCCACCCAGAAAACAATACACAGTAAAAACAAAACATAAAATATAGAAAGCCTTCCGCAGAGGTGAGAGGTGAATTTTTCACACTTTTTTTTCTCACCTGATAAGTGATAGGGCACACTGCTAAATCTCCTTTGTTCATTTGGAGGGTGTTCCCATAATACCGATTTAAACATTCATTACCTAGATTTCAGTCCTGAAGGCAGAGTAGCTCTGATCTATTACGTCAAAAAAGACTGAACATAGTGCAATAAGAGTTCAAAAGAACAGTTTTCTAAAAGATAATTATCACAGTAACAATAACTAGAATCTAGGAATGGCCTACTGTGTGCTGGAAACCACTGTGAGTGTTTATCATAGGTCTTTAATGCTTGAATCAATCATGCAGGTATGGTGTTATTGAGGAAACTGAGGCTCAGGAGGAGAAATGATTGACCAAATGTAAATTAGAAGTAGGAGAGCAAATATGTAGATAGATGCAACAGCATGAATGAGTGTCACAGCTATTGAGTTGAGCAAAAGAAGCCAGATACGAAAGACTGCACACTATGACTACATTTATATGAGTTCAAAAACAGACAGAGCTAACAAATTGTCATAGAAGTCAGAAGAATAATTACTTTTGTGGGGTGGGGTTTGACTAGGTGGGGGTATAAAGGAACCTTTTGGATGACAAGAAATGCTCTTTATCTTGACATGGGTGGTAGTTCAAAAGTGTATAGATATGTAAAAATTCATTCAGCTGCACAAGGATTTGTACCCTTTTCTGTATATAAGTTATATCTCAATAAAAAAGTAGAAGAAGGGGAAAGGAATTAGAATTTAGCCTCTGTTTAGTTCCAAAGACCCTCTCTTTCCACTACACACTCTTTCTGCAATCAGTTTCAAGTTTTTCTGTTCAACAGAGACTCTTACCCATTTTCCTGTGACAGTGCACAGAAAAGTCAACACAGATACTTGAATAAACTATTGCAAGTAAGTTCTTACAACAGAAATTGCAGAGTACAAGCAGGTTGGTTGTGAAAGGATGTTGTAGTAAGCTGGAACTAGGTTATAAAGAGTTTCGTGGACCTTGTTAAAGGAAAAGCTTGGATTTTATTTATATGGGGAACCACTGAGGGATTTTACATAAAAAAGTTTATCAGCAAATTTGCTGTTGTGGGTGAAATGGATTAGAAAGAATAGATACGAGGAGAAAAAGCCTACGAACAGAGAGCAAGTTAGGAGGCTGTTGGAATCATCTCTGCAAAAGTATATAGATCTTGGACTGAGAGTTATGATAGTATGGTTGGTAGATGAATAAAGATATGTTAAAAAACTGAGTGGATGTTGTGGGCAATGAGGGACAGACAGGAATTGACTGAAGTGCCTAGGTGGACTGATCCACAGTGAAACAGGCCTTATCCAACTACCAGGAAAACAGGGACAAAGTATATCGCTCTGGGGAGAGGCTTACAGCTAGGCAGGTTGTCAGGGCTCTAGCCAAGTGATTTGGGATTCAGGGGAGGGTTCTCATTCTTATAAAGAACTAGACTGTTGTTATGGGCTGAATTGTGTCCCCCAAAATTCATATGTTGAACTCCTAAGCCCAGGACCTGAGAATGCGAGTATATTTGGAGATAGGGTCTTTAAAGAGGTAATTAAGTAAAATGAGGTCATTAGAGTAGGCCCTAATACAGTATGACTGATCTCCTTATAAAAAAAGGAAATTTGGACACAGACATGCACAGAGAGAAGACCATATGGAGAGACAGAGAGAAGATGGCTGCCTAAAAGCCAAAGAGAGAGGCCTCAGAAGAAACCAGACCTGCAGACACCTTGATCTTGGAATCCTAGCCACCAATTGTGAGAAAATAAATTTCTGTTGTTTAAGCCACGCAGTCTGTGGTACTTGGTTATGGCAGCCCTAGCTAACTAATGTAAGTACCAACCTAGACCTAAGCCCATTCAGATAAAAGAGGGCACAGTCCATGGGGAGCTGGAGGCTAAGTTATGCAGCTCAGAAAGCAGACAGGGCCATCAGGGACCTCAATAGTGATCTTCCAACCAAGAACTAGTTCCAAACCCCATCTACTGGTAGGGATGGGGCTTCTAACGTTCCTCCAAATTTCATTCTCATTGGCTTAAAGATAGCGCAGAGCAGAGCTACAGATGGAAAGTGTTTAATTCTGAGTCTGGACAGAGTTGGAAGCATGCAGGGGCTGAGTGACCATCTCAATTTTTAAAAATAACCAACTGGATATCACCAGTGAGCAAAAAGGAACGCTAGATCTAGTCAGAATCGACTCGATAAATAATTAAGATATTTGTTTGTACTTGCACATTCTTTGGATAGTAGACTGAAAAATATATATGTGTGCGTATTAATGTCTAGGCTACATACCAAACACCTCACTTCTCTTTGCCTTCACATGCTCTGCTATGGGTCAACTGCTAACCTTGCTCCCTTGGGTTACTATAACTTCCTCCTAACTGTTCTCTCTGTCTCTGTATTGCTCCCCGATAATGATGATCAGGTTCAGATCATTTGAGGCATGAATGGGTGCATTGCCATGATTTTTTCACTTGTTTGTATACATTTGCCAAGGAACAGAATCACCTAGATATCCTTCTTGCCTCCTTGTTCTAGTCTCCTAAGTCCAATTATGAAGTATAGCTTCTTCCTTTGCAGTTACTGTCACATCCATCCTTTCTTTCTACATTTCTACATATCCTAGCTCAGGCTCTTTTCAGATCTTGCCTGAACTACCGCAATAGCCTCCTTATGTAACTGAGCAAAGGCTCGCTGCCCAATGTGCACAGAAGCCAATACTACAGCACCAGCTTTTGAGAGAACAAAGAGCTTTATTGCCTGGCCCACCAGCAAGGAGACAGAAGGCAAAGCTCAACTATGTCTCCCTGAGCTGAAGCAGAGACAAACTTTTAAGGAGTTGGGAGTGGAAGTGGTTATGTGAAATGTTAACTTGGTGGAATCTGATTGGAGGGTGGGAGGGTAACAGTCTTATAAGTCGGATGTGCTACATATCAAGGGACCCTTCCATTCTTATAAGGTTGCCCATTCTGCTTTCTCCTCATATTGAGTTCCATAATTAGGGAACTTTTGGTTCTTAAGCAGCTTGAAGTCATCTGAGGACAAGGTTTCCATCTTCTGAGCATGCTCCAGCTCCATGACGTGCAGTTCTGTTTGTTGCCCCTGCAAAACAACTTCAATACGTGGTTATTGATATAATAAGATACAATAGTGCCACTACAACGTGGTCTATGATGGTTGCACTTACTGTTCTGCTTACCCCCTGGTTCTCTCCTTACCACCTAAATCTATCCTATACAAAATCTTTAAAAAACATCACTTTGACCATAATGCCATTTTTCTGCTTGTTAACCTTCAATGGCCCCTGACTGCTTATAGCAATAGATTCAAACACTCCTCAGCCTAATGTTTAAGGCTTTGGGAATCCCGCCTCTTCTAACATTTTCAGTCTCATTTATAACTATCCTAGCTTCTCAAATTCTCAAACACATTGAAGCAGTTTCAGGCATTGCTCTCCAACATGCCTGCCACACAGCCCTGAGCTTCAGACCCCTGTGCTTTGGCTTATATGCTTCCATTCCTCGTCTTCCACCTTTTCCAAGCCCCATTTGTCCTTTAAGAACAGCTGAAATCCCAGATACTTTTGCTCATTTTTCTCCTAGCATGACATGCTTTCTTACTCTGCCTACCCATGCTACCCATCTTTCAAGGGCAACCTCATCTTTGAAGTCTTTCCCAACCACCCTGGCATTCAATCCTTTAAGAAAGGCTACTGTGGGGCCATTAGGTGTCAGATACTGTGTGAGCCCTAGGAATCATGGTTGGATGATACCTAATTCCTCATTTCCAGGATAATGTGCTCTCCTCCCTCTTAACGCTCCTGTTGCAGTTATTGCCCAAAGCATTGTCTATTAATAATGTGACAACTTAGGAAATTTCTCCTGTTTTGAATTGCCAATTAAATTTCTATGATTTAAGTTTTTAAGAAATGATTTATCTTTCCCAGTTACATTGTAAAGACTTTGCCCTCAAATGACCTAGTTTAACGCGCGCGAGAGAAGTATACACTATTATGTACAAGGAATTGAGGTGGTGTTTTAGCTAGCGCTTCTCATAGTGAGATAGGTCTAGCAGTCCATTTTATGCGGCACACAAAACCCATGATTTTACAGATATTCTTGCTTAGGATACGGCGAGAGTAGATAGTGCCCATTTAAGTCTTTTTAAAAGTGAGTTGATTTAAACAAAAAACATTAAATAATAATGGTTCAAGGGATACTCAGTTATGGCAAAAACTGTAGAAGTGGTCCTTCAATGACTGAAATAGCACCATATATCACATTTATGTCTCACAACAATCTTGTGAATTAGAAACTAAAGTCTAGAGAAACATTGAAATTTATTCAAATCACAAAGCTAGTAGGCAGTGATGCAGGATTCAGACGGAGTCACCTAGATCTCTGACTAAGCCTCTCCAGGTTTCCCTCTTTACTATGATGTCCTTTTGCATGTAGGAAGATTTAGTTTAATTACTTAAGTGTGTGTCTGATTTGTGTTTTTTATACCCCATCATCTCAAAAAGATTTACTTTCTAAATGAAATTCTTCACCTCCAGAAAAATAAAAGGGGCACCAGAATTTGGTGTGTTTCTAAGCACATTTATAAAACATACAAGGAAAAGACCTGATTTCCTGCCTGGCTGAGTGAAACATTAATTCTTCACCTTGGCACCTCAACCTACAGCTGTAATAAGGGCCGTTATGCCCAAATAGGCCCTTAAACGGAAGACCTGCTGAGCAGAGACCCACTTTCCCAGCCCTGCTCAACTGCGTCAGCTTTTCTGCCAACTGACCAGGCGGAAGCAGCAGCAGGGGAGGAGGGACTGCAGGTAGGTGGGGAGGGGATCATTCTGAAAGCCCTAAATCCCTCTCAGGGAAGAAGCAGCTGCTCCTTGTTTTTTTTTAACATCTGTCCCATCTGTCCCCGGCTGCACCTCACCCTCTGGAGGCTCGAGCTAAACGTGGACACGACAAGGAAGCATTTCTGAAGGCTGGTTGGTGAGTGGAAATGAGCATAATTGCCACCCAGAAAGTTTCTTCGACTGAGAAGAGGGCAGTTGTGGTTCTTAAAGAGGATGGCTACCACCTTCCTTCATTTTTCTCTCAAAACATACAGCCTTAATTGATGAAGTCGAGATTTGTAACATCACCCAAATCGGACTGTACGCCCTGAGGATATTTCACAAAACACAGGTACCCTTAGCGCACAGTTTTTTATTTTAACCCCCAGGGGAGCCACAGGCTGCTGATTTGGGGGAGGAAATAATGATACTGCACACATTATACCACCTCTACGGTCGAACAAGCTGTGCATATCTCGCGCGTGGGGGGTTTATCACATTTAACAGCGTGCTGCTTGTACCTAATTCCCCTGCCAACAAGGTGCTCCTCGAGAATAGGGACCTTATTTTTATTCAATAACTTCCCCCTAGTATTCAGAATCGTGGCTGGAACTTGGCAGGCATGAAATTGACATTTATGAATGAATGAACGTTAACGAAGGAAAAAAAAAAGGAACAGGATGATTCATTTGGTTCTCCTAAGGAGGATGTGGGGGACGGGCGTGGACTTGGACCGAGTCGCCAAGTGAGTCGCAGTCCGAAAGGCCCACAGCTTCTGCTCCCCTCCCCGCAGACCGGGCGTGCAAGGGGGTGTTCACGGTCAGCCCCAAACCAGGCTGCGCGCGCCTGAGACGCTCCCGCCCCCAAGGCGCTCGCGCAGCCCCGCCCCCTTCCCGGTCATTCCTTCTGCGAAGTCCATTCCACGCTTGTTATGGGATTAGGGGCGGGGCCAGGAGAGCGCAAGCGCAATGGGCGGCGGAAGTAGCGACTAGGGAAGTGAGAGGGAGAGGGGCCTGCAGCTTTGCGAAGGGCGCAGCGCTCCTCCTCCTTCTCCTCCTCCTTCTCCTCCCGCGGGAAGCCCGGGGCGGCGGCAAGTGCAGCCGAGCCCAGCCTCCTCCCTTCCCCGCCCCCTGCCCCAGAGCGGCCTGGCTTCCTCTCCGCTCGCCGAGATGGCGCTTGACCCCGCAGGTACCGGGGCGGGAAGCGGGTTTGCTGAGACGTCTCGGCCCGGGGCTCTAACCGCGGGCCTGCGGCTGGGGGCCGGCCTGGGAAAGGTGCCGAGCTCTGAGGTTGCACCGCTTCCGCAGACGTCCCCTCACGCCCCGCCGGCTGCCGTAGGGTTCTGGCCCGCCCCAGCTCCTTCCTTGCGGTCGTAGGTCATCTTCCTGCTGCTTGGGGTTAGGGCTAGGTGAAAGGCATCGGATTTGTTGTTTAAACTCTTGTCCATTTGTGGCTTACAAACATTTTCTCCTTAATGTGCTACTGGTCTCTTCATCGTCATCCTTCTTTTCACTCCTTTGGGGCACAGATTCCTTTGAATATCTGTAGCCCAACTTGAAAACAGATCAGAGTCCATCACTGTGGCAGGAGTCAGTTTCTTTGGAAGGCTCCCCAAAGCCGTGATCAATGTTAGTTTACCTTTCATGCCTCCACTTGACTTTCATTTGCAGCGGGGGTTTCACTTGCCCTCGAATTCCCGTCCTTAGAGAAGCTCACGTGAGATATCTTTGCTTTAGGCTATTTGTATAAGGATATAGTGAACTTCACTTTTGGAGGGAATGCTAATTGGGCTAGTCCATGCCCTTCATTTTATGGATATGAAAACTCAAGGCTTTGGGAGGAGAAATGACTTCAAAGCTTCAGAGATTCAGAAATGAAAAAGTCACATTGGTGGGCTCTCAAGGAGAATGAAAAATATGTGTAGCAGACGAGTAACACATTTATTGAACACTTTATTATCAAGCCAAGAATTCTCAATTAACCAACAATAGTGTGTGGTATGCTAGATGCTATTATCCATTTTAAGGATTAGGAAACAGGCTGAGAGAGGATCAGAGATTACTTGAATTTGAAGCGTAAAGGAATTTCCAGAACACATAATGATCAGACCAATATTGGGCCAGGTGATTGAATCGGACGTTATGAAGCAGTTCACAATTGATCTGAGCTTTGAAGGATGGAATTTCCAGTGGCTGGCGTTGGAGAAGAGGCGGTGGAATGCGCAGATGTATAGGCGGCAGAGTGCACTGTGTGATGTTTGGTTGCAGGGGAATACCTTGATTTTGTTGGGGGTAGGAGGGATGTAAATGAAGAATGGGTAAGAAAGTTCAGGTTGGAAAGTAGATTAGGGCCTATATAATTCTACTATTTCTGAACTGTGACATTCAAAAAAATCTCATTCAGATGAGGAAATAGAGAGGTTAAGAAGGCTTCCATATGTCTGTATTCTTGAATTTAGACAAGGAAGTTTAGAAAAAAAATCTTCATACTTGCTGCCTGCACTTTCTTACTGCCCGGTTACCCTTAACCCACTCCGGTCTTGTGGTGTGCCCAAGGCCAAACAGCTAACTGCTGGTAGGGCCAAGTCTGTGTAGAACTCAGATAATTTCATTTCCAGTCCAGTGCTGTAGACCATGCTACCATTTGAGTATTTATTTATTTGTTTATTTTTTAAAGAAACGTTTTATTTTTTTGTGAGGAAGATTGGCCCTGAGCTAATGTCTATTGCCAGTTTTCCTCCTGTTGCTTGAGGAAGATTGTCACTGAGCTAACATCTGTGCCAGTTTTCCTCTACTTTATGCAGGATGCTGCCACAGTGTGGCTTGGCGAGTGGTGCTAGGTCTGCGCCTGGGATCCAAACCCATGAACCCCAGGCTGCTGAAGCAGAGTGCGCGAACTTAACCACTATGCCACGGGCTGGTCCCCCATTTGAGTATTTATTGATTATACAAATACTTGAGTGCCCATTATATATCATGGGTTATTCTAGGTCCTAGGAAACTGATAGGACAGACGCGATCCCTGTTCCAAATAGAGCTTGTATTCTAGTGGTAGAAGAAAGAAGACCAGTGGCACCCCCACCCCCCAGACACACACATTTTTACAGATTGTGATAAACATGGAGAAAATTAGCAGTGTCATGTGGTAGATGGTGAAGAGAGGACTGCTTTAGATAGCGTGGTCAGTGAAGAGCTCTATGAGGAGGTGTCACTGGAATTGGAATCTGAAGGAGGAGAGGAAGCAGTCCTGTGAAGAGGTAGGGCAAGGGAATGCCGGGCAGTCAAAGTAGCAAATGCTTAAAATATTTGACTAGAATGAGGGCCAGAGTGTGGAGATGTATAGGGAAAGATGTTGGGAAATTAGTCAGGAGCTAGATGCCTCAGGGCCTTGAAGGCTCTGATAAGAAAGCATTTGGGCTTTTCTGATGTTATCAAAAGCCTTTGGAAGCTTTTAGAGAGGGCAGTGACGTAGCTTTTGTCATTGCTACCCTGGCTGCAGTGGTAGCCTGCATTGTGGGGGGTTCTGAGTGGAAGCAGAAAGACAGGTTAAGAGGTGGTAGCAGTAAATCCAGGCCACATATGTTAATATCTTGGCCTGGGGTGGTTTTAGAAAAGATGGAAAGAAATATAAAACTTCAGTAGGTGTTTTGGAGGAGAAATTGACAGGACCCCCTGTTGCTGTGAATAAAGGTGGTGAGGGGAAGGGAGGCATTAAGGATAATTCCCAGGCTTTTTACTTCAGCAACTGAGTGGATGGTGATGGTCAAATCTAGCAACATGATCTTTGGAAACTTTGGCAAAAGCAGGGATGGAAGCAAAGTTGGAATGGAAAGTAAGAAAGCGGAGTCAGCAAATGGGAATTTTTTTTTTTTTTTTTAAATTTCCTTGTCTCTTTAAACTCTAGAATACTAATGTATTGAAACTGGCTTTTTTTTTTTTTAAACATAATTTTTGTTTGGTTCATAAATTGAAACATAGGTTCATGTTTTGATATTTCTCTTGCTTTCTAAGTCCGCATTGTTTTGTGTCCAACTGAGTAGATGTGTTTCTGAGTAGATGAGTAGATGGTAATGCCAAATGAGGTTTATGTGGCGAAATCTGTTTCCCCATTGGTTCATATTACAGTCTTTGGGATCTTTATATAAGTTTGATCTTCATTTGGCAGCAGCTTTTAGCTAACTTTGTAGGGTCCATTCTCATAGAACTCTGAAACCAACAATGAAATGCAAGTTACATACTTATTTTTTTGTGTAGTTTTATTTAAACTGGTTTCCTTTTTGTTAATGGAGAGGTAATAGGACTGTTTGTAAGTTTATCAGCCATAATTATGTTTGTTATGTTCTCTTACTACTTGATTGCAGAGAGAAAATGCTGGAGAGAGTACCTAACACCCCGGAAAAGTGGCTGTAGAGAGAGATTAAATTTTTAAAAAATACTAGTGCCTAGGTTACACTCCCAGTTATTCAGATTTTATGTGCCCAAGCCTCTGACTTTAAAATATTCCGTAGGCAGTTCTCATATGTAAATAGAGTAGAGGAGAACCACTGTTCTGAACTCTCCCAGTTTTATTGACTTGTTCTTCACCTTTGTTTTCTTATCCATCTAATCTTCTCTCTTTTCCCAGAGGAAATTCTCCCTACATCTTTAGCCATAAATGGGACCTGTGATTGCATAGGAATGATTCAGAAATATACAGTATAGCTCATTCTCCTGTAATAGGACTTAAGCATAGTTAGTTTTATTCCAAGTTGTAGCTTCTTTACCAATTTATAACCCTTTCTACAAGTATTGTATAGTTCAAAAGTTCAGTCAAACTTAGGTGATTGGAAATTTAAAAGGTGGTTTATTTTCAATGTGTAATCTGTGATCATGTATAGAAACAATGCTTAAAGTAGTGCCTGTTAAAGTAGAATTTTCAGAAAGGCAAAAGTATTATTTATGCAAATACAAAATGGATATGTGTTGAAGACTTTCAACTCATTAATTAGTGAGGGAAGCAGTTAACTGTAAAAAACAGTTCAGGAAGCATTTGAGAAGCTAGATACATAGACAGTTTCATAGATTGCCGGCTTAAGATAAAAACTGGTTAATTTAGGGGCTGGCCCCGTGGCCGAGTGGTTAAGTTTGCGAGCTCCGCTGCAGGCGGCCCACTGTTTCATTGGTTCCAATCCTGGGTGCGGACATGGCACTGCTCATCAGACCACGCTGAGGCAGCGTCCCACATGCCACAACTAGAAGGACCCACAATGAAGAATATACAACTATGTACTGGGGGACTTTGGGGAGAAAAAGGAAAAAAATAAAATCTTTAAAAAAAAAAAGCTGGTTAATTTAGGGGCTGGCCCCATGGCTGAGTGGTTAAGTTCGTGCGCTCTGCTGCAGGCAGCCCAGTGTTTCGTTGGTTCGAATCCTGGATGCGGACATGGTACTGCTCATCAAACCACGCTGAGGCAGCATCCCACATGCCACAACTAGAAGGACCCACAACGAAGAATATACGACTATGTACCGGGGGGCTTTGGGGAGAAAAAGGAAAAAAATAAAATCTTAAAAAAAAAAAACTGGTTAATTGACAACAGGGCCATGAACAAATCTTTGAGGTTATCTTTTCCACTGGTCAGAAATTATTTCTATCGCTTATTTGACAGATTCTCAAAGTTGACCTCTCCCCCTAACAAGTTGTAAAATAGCCCAGTAACGGAAAGTCAGCCCAATGCTGTACTGAAAGAACGTCCAGTTAGGTCTTTGCCGTTTCCAGGTTCCAGATAAATTTTCTGACATGATTGCATTCCCAGGTGGTAACCCGCAGGAATCTGGGCCTGATAATTTTGATTTCTGACGTTCTAAAATGACGAGAAAAGATTTCCCTTCTTTTTCTTCTACATTTCCTCTCTTGGCAGGGTAGGGAGTTTCCTTTCCTCCTGTCAACTAGTGTGGATTCGTTCTCTACTTTTGCACCGTGGAGCAGTGGCAGCATGAGAGGTTTCCTTAATCAAGTGTGCGTGTGAGTGTGCCTCCATTGGTGTTTTCTTCCAGAAATCTGGTCAGGGGAGGAAGATGGGCTAGTGATAGTGTTCAGCGGGTGGGAAGTGGGGGTTGGGAATTTCATGACATTCCATGAGGAGCTGTTTAAGGTGTATGTGTCTTGGGAGGATGTCATTATGGTAGCTCTTGGAGTATTTGGGTTGCAGGGCTTCTTTTAGTTCCTGTGGGGATGTATGTAGATTAGCTTTAGGGGTACTAGCACTTGGTACTAACACTTACATTTGCTGGAAATTTTTACTTTTTAGGTTAGATAGATTTGAAGAATCTGGTTTTTTCTGAGCATTGTGTGATTCATATGCAAAAGATTATGTGGTTGATTAGAAAAATTTTTATTTTATTATTGTTTCTATATCTCTACAGGATCTTCTTAGACATAAATTATATTGGTAGTTCAGAGCTAAAAATCTGTTTAACGTCTACATTTTGTCTGTATCTAGCCTCAAAGTGTATTTGCGATAGAAAATATGTTGTTTTTGCCTCGGTAGATTAATTTAACAACCTTGTAATGGGTTGCTCTCTGAAATTTGAAAAACACTAGCTTAAGCAAAGAGCATAAGAAAGAGAGAAGAGTTGAGATCAAAGAGGAGTGTGTTCTATGGCAGTGGAGGGATTTGAGTTGTGAATCATGAAATGTCCTGTAAACTATTTCCAGGAGTTTGAATTTTATCCTAAGAGCAATGGGAAGACATTATAAATTTTTAGGCAAAGGAGTGACATGTAGAACTTTCCTTATTTTGTGTTGGTGACTTTTGATTAGATAGGGGTTATGCATTCTCAGCCAAATACTGCACACGTGGTGATGTGTCTTTCTCAGGGTGTCATACCTGGAGCACATGACAGCTGGCTGACTCTCACAGGCGATATTAATTCCGATCATACAGTCAAAGTCTTGTCCCATTTCATTGCTATGTTTTTCCTCTCTCGTAATTAATACATAATCTGTGGGGAGACCATTTAAGACTATGCAAATGTCCTTTCCTCATCAAAAATCCCCCTTTGATTTAGCATCCATTGATGATTTTTGCCTTATTCAGTCTTTCCTATGATAGTTGCAAAATAATGATTTTTTACCTCCAGCGTTCTCTCCACATTTGTTAGCTGGTTGTTGACATTTTGCTGTAAGCAAGAGACTACGTTGTTTCTTGTTTGTTTATTTATAGATTTATTATTGGTGGAGACTCATAGGATTCCTGTGTTTCAGTGGCTTATAATTTGTTACTCTATATAATTATTTGGTGCTCACATTTTCCCAGATTTGGCCAGTTAGCGTTCCTTCAAACCAGCTTCTGGGTCCTTGTGATGTGCTGCCATCATTTTTTTGAGCATTTCTTTTTCCTCTCACGTAAGATGTCCCTGGCTGATCTTGTACCTACCCTGACCCATCTGTAGAATTAGTCATTTCTCCGACAGGCCCTGGTTCCTTCTATTTGGGCACAGTGTTAGAGAACAAGATCTGGGTACTAGGTCTGTGTATCACTTAGGCGTTTTATATGCAAGTGGTTTATTAATGGAGTGTTCTCAGGAAAAAACCTGTAAGGGAGTGAGGGGAATGGGAGAGGGAAGGGGAGGAATCTGAGCAAGGATGTGGTTTTAGGGAAGGCCTGTCTCAGCCTGATCAGCTCTGGTGCACAACAAAGTGCAAAGTTTGTCCTGCTTTGGAGGTAATGGAGCTGGGCCTTTGTGCCATCTGTCAGTCATTGCCCACTGCAGGAGTTGGGAGCGCGGGCAGCAGCGAGGAAAACTGCACAGTGCTGCCATGCCTAGGGCAGTCCTGAGAAGGCTGCAGGTGTGAACACTTCAACAGTCTCTCCTATGTGAGGCACCAACATTCTCTGCTACAGGAGGGATGCAGGAGGGATCTCCTAAAAATAACTGATCCGAATCTATTAGGAGCCTTGGTCTGGATAATGAGAGTTCAGATGGTGATGGGTCAGGTAGGAAGGGGCCCTTGCACAAATATATACAAACACACAGGAGCATTCACTTGTGAAGTATTGTGGGCTTGTGGTAAAAAAGTTGAGTAACGTTGGCCTAAGATGTATCTAACATATGCCAAACTGTGCTTTGCTTTTTTTTTGCCTTTAGGCTATTTGATGCTGTTTCTTTTTGAAATTTTCCCTCTCTTTCTCATCCCCAAATCTGTGTAATTCTTGTTCATTTTTCACGCCTCATTTTGAAATCAGTTTCGTAGGAGGTCTTCCCTGATTGTCACCACACCGTAATCTTTGAAAAATTAAAAAAAGTATATTTGGAATTAAAAAACCCACCAAGGGGCTGGCCCCCTGGCCGAGTGGTTAAGTTCGCGCGCTCCGCTGCAGGCGGTCCAGTGTTTCGTTGGGTGGAATCCTGGGAGCGGACATGGCACTGCTCATCAAACCACGCTGAGGCAATGTCCCACATGCCACAACTAGAAGGACCCACAACGAAGAATATACAACTTTGTACCGGGGGGCTTTGGGGAGAGAAAGGAAAAAAAAATAAAATAAAATCTTTAGAAAAAAAAAAAAACCCACCAAAATGTCACATGACCTGGGTATAGAGTTTCTTTCATTCTAGATCTAGAGTTTTTTCCTTGAGAAACACAATGAAACCTACAGATGTGATGTGTCTGTAGGCATCAACTCGTTTGAGAGATGAAGAGAAATATGATGTGGAGATGGGAATATCCTACCTGTGTAGTAAATAGTAAACATTTTTCATATGATTTCATTTCTTTCAATTTATTAGAGACTAGATGATTAGAAAGAATAGGCCAGTTAACTGCAACTAGACAGTAAGAGATGGCCCATCAACTCCAGAGAAGCACTGTACTGTTATGTACTGTTATAAAAACAGCACTGACTTGAATTGGGGAGTTAGTAGGACTGACTTCTTGTTTCAGACTTTGCCCTTAACCTCAGGCCCTTAAAGTATTCCAAACGGAGTAATCTGAGGTTTGGGGATGAGGGGTGGGGAGAATCAGCTGTCAGATGACTGCTAACGCTGCTTCAAGCCCTAAACTTTTATGGTTTTCAATACTTGCAATTGGTCCCAAGGGGTTCTTGACTCAGCACAGAAAGTTCACCACAGGAAAAAATAACTTCAAGTTTTTGTTTCATTTACTGGATTAGTATCGTTATTTTTGTATAGGGGTGCTAATAGTGTATTTTTAGAAATCTCTAGGTTTATAAATGTCAAAAATGCAAGAAATAATACCTTATACTTATATAAGTACACCAAACAAAACTGTGCCCAGATAAGAACGTTGATTCCCAAAGTACCCTTCTCCCCCGTCATCCCTGATTACATTTTTAAGTAAGGAGATTGAGGGGAAAAAATTTTAAGAGCATGGTGTTTACCATCCTGCATTGTAGTTTTGCTAAACAACTGTTACTGGGAGGTTTTTACAGATCAAAGGATATGTTAATTAACTAAGCATGATTAATTGAAATACATAGTTTTAAATGTTTGTACTGCAGAATAAGGAATCTTGCCTGTCTTACTCATCATCGAATATATAATCCCTAGCATGATAATTGGTGTCTAGTGGGTGCCAATAAATATTTGTTACCAGAATGAATATCTGTAATTATCAAATATTGAAACTTTTAAATATATGTGTCATTTATTGAACACTTTTATTGCATATTTACCATGGGCTAGGAGTTAGAGGGGGTTAGAGAGATGAATTAGACATGTTCTTTGACCTCTTTAAGTTTCACACAGTGATTCTTAATCTAGCTGCATATGAGAATTATTTGGGGAGCTTTTAAAAATATCAGTGCCTGGGTTTTAGGTTTTACCCCAGCATTTCTGATTTATCTGGTCTGGGGTGGAGCCCAGGCATCAGAATTTTATAAAGTCCTTTCAAGTGGTTGTTAGATGCAGCCAGAATTGAGAATATCTGGTATGAAAATCAGTTTTAGTCTGCTGGGGCTGCCACAGCAACATACCAAAGACTGGGAGGCTTACACAACAGAACTTTATTTTCTCGCAGTTTGGGAGGCTGGGAAGTCCAAGATCAAGGTGCTGGCTGATTCAGTTGCTGGTTCTTCCCTTTATAAGGCCCCCAATTGGATTAGGGTCCTCCTCATATGACTTCATTTAATCTTAATTACCTCCTAAAAGTCTTGTCTCCAAATATAATCATATTGGGGTTTTATGGCTTCAATATGAATTATGGGGGGTGGCACACACAGTTTAGTCTATAGCAAGCACTGATCTATCAGAGAAGAAGATCGCACAGATAGTGTGATGCGATATGTTGTAAGCACAGATGTGATTAGAGCCGTAGTATTGGTGCACTGGAAATCTTGGGGTTAGAGGAAGGAGAAATCTCATCCAGATGCTGGGGTCAGGGAGAACTTTGGGATGGAACAAGTGTTGAGTTTGTTTTTAAATAAGTAAACTTTGATAAGAAAATAAGAAGTAGAAGATGGAAAATAAAGACGGAAGATTGAGAAGGAGTTTGACTTTACCAGTTATTTCCTAAGTAATGTTGCAAGATTGCTTTGAGCTTTCTGAGCCTCAGCTTCTTCATAATACCTGCTCCTGCACGTGATGATGTTTGTAAAACAATTCCTTCTACCACTCTTTCCTTTCTTCTGCAAATATTTATTGTGCTTCTGTGTACTATATCAATGTCAGCTGATTTTTTTAGGTGAGGAGAATAACATAAGAGTCGGGATGGGAGAAGGAAGATTTAAATCGTAGAAATTTTAAGTTGAAATTGCAATGGTGGTGGGACTTGGAAATTATCAAGAGATATTTGAAAATGTGGGCAGAGTTGATTTGGAGATGATGGTAAGCACTGAGAAGTCAGCATAGTGAACACCATCTTGAAAGATAGAACTGTGTGGGATTGCTGCAAGAGGAATAGGAGCAGATCTTATCTTGGAAGCATTCACACTTTTTCTAGTATTATTACCATTGTGTAGAATATTTTTGAAACTCCTTTAAGAATTTACCTTCAGCCTCTACCATACGTTCATCTTAATATCCTCATTTTGGCAATATTTTGTTCAGAAAGTGAACTTGACTTTCAGCCAGGGTTAGCCACAGGCAGTCTGGTGAAGGTGGTTGATGATCATCCTGGGAAATGCTACCCCCCAAAAAAGTTATGTTATGGAACTGGTTTTCATGTTAACTCAAACTCTCTCTGAAGGCCATACCAAGAAAGATGTTGTGAGTGATTTGAGCCAAGTTTGAATTTTTGAAATGAGTGAATAACCTCTCAATATAAAAATATTTACCCCCCTCTATTTTCAAAGTGGTACATGTTTTTTATGAGATTTATGAAATATTGTAAGATGAAGAAGAAGCAGTAGAGACACGGTGGTCATAGATTTGAGAATAGTCTGCCATGTTCTAGATGTACATCAGAGAAAAAAATAAATCAGTTAGGCATATATTGCTGAGAAGGCAAACACATACTGTCATTTATTCCTTTCTCAAATGTCTACTTCTGTCTCCCATAACTTTGCTGATTTTCTATTAGATGTCAGTGGGAAATTGTGCTTGTAGGAAAAGTTAGTCTTGATGTTTTACCAAATAAAGTAAATGTGAAACCTTTTCATTAAAGAAATTATGGTCACAATGGAGATTGTAGCACATTTCTAAAATTGGCCTGTCTTATTGCATAAGTTGATTTCCTGCTTTGCTATACTTTTAGATTTGTTGTCCTTTTCTGGCCTCATCTTGGTTAAAGTAATGTGGGTGGAAGAGGAAGTTTTCACACGTAGCAATTTGCAGAATCTGAGGTCCAAGAAATAGGTGCTTTTGGGAAATGGGCACATCTGGTGTGAACTAGGTATTTATTAACAGTGAAAGCTTATAGGACAAAGAAGCTCAAATGAAGCATACTGTTGTGGGATATAGGTGGCATTTGAGCCAGAAACTAAGCAGAAATAGGCACGTCTACCTTGTTGATGTGCTCTCCGAATTTCCTAAGAGTTTGAGCTTATAAAAAAAATTAGATTGTTACGGATTGACCTAATATTTGATGTTTACTCTCTTTGAAGGTATTTTTCAGCCAACTGACAAATCACTCCTCTTGCTTTTTTTGAAAAAAATAATTTTCTCCATGATAGGAATGAGTCAGAATTCCATTTAAAATGAGAAATGTGGAGTTGTAAATTTTGCTTATTCAAAATGATGCTCCTGAAACAAACAGTAGTGTTGTCTAAGGGTTGTTTCCGTGCTTCAGCTTAACTGCAGAAGCTCAAATAACCTTGTTTGCTGAAATTCCCTTAGATAGGCCACCACCCCGTGTGTGTAGTAGTGTCGTGGAAGAAGATTTGGGACCTGGGTTAGTATGATCTTGACATTGCCACTTTGTCAGAGGCTTGGGTCATTTCACCTCTGTGAGCCTCTTTATCTGCAAAATGGGATCAGAATACTTCTGAGAGGCCTGTTATGAACACTATAGGGCATTCATTGCCCTCCTCTTGAGGTTTCATGGACAGAGGCAGGCTGGAATACTGGCAGGCTGGGGTCTCTCCTACTGCTGATTTTGTTTTTTGTTTTTGTTTTGTCAGTTAAAGTATGACTCAAAAGGAAGAAGGTGAAAGGAACACTAATCTTCACTATCATAATTTTCCCAGTTTAAGTACCTCTGCCAACCACACCCCCCTTCCTCATTTTACACTATCATTATAGCAAAAAGGTGTGAACAACCTGGCAAGAACATGAAAATCTGGTCAAGAGTATCCATATCTGTGTGCTGTCGAGGAGAACTGGAGTCTGCCTAGCTTTCTGGTGTGAAGCCCTTAATGTGAACCTAACAACTGAGAACTCCCGTCTTACTGTTCTGTACATGATGCCATCTGCCCGGAGCCCTTCATTTAGAGACTCTTGCTAGCCAGTAAAGAAGGGGGACCTAAAGATAGAAACTGTTGCTAATGAGAACACTTGCACATTTACTACAAGCGTTTTTCTTGTTTTTCCTCCAGAATAAACAGTAGCATGGAAATGTCTTCAGGAGCAAATAAACATAACTAGGAAGTTAAAAAAAAAAGTAGCATTATCTAAATAAGAATCAAATTAGTTAAATTAGAACATATTAATTATTGAGAAGGCACCTTGCTCTTCAGGTGTCACTTCTTTCCAGTGAAAGACTCGATTATATTGTGATTTGCTTCATCGTTGTCTTTGTGGATTCATAGCAAGTGCTTTTGTCAGTAGCCTTATAGTCTAATACTGCCGTATTGCAAGACCACGTGAGCCCCAAAGCAAGATCTGAGCTAATCAATTCAGCCAGTGGAAAAGGTGAAAATTGACTTTCAGGTGATGATAGAATGTTGAGAAGTTAGAGCTTTGGAAATTTTCCCTGGTGGTGTTATTCTTTACCTCAGTATAAATTCATGTGACTATATAGTAGCAAACTCTTAAAATTTTCTTTTTTCTTTTTTTTTTGCAGGCTGTTGTACAAATGTGTAACATATGTATGCATCACACTGACGTTGAGGGAAGCACACTGTAATTTTATGAATAAAAGATGCCATGTCTATGATATTTGTATTGTTGAAGATAGCTTTGAAATATGTATAAAATCATAATTAATAATTGATATATAGTGATTAGTATGCTACCAGATGGGAAAATCTTTAGCAGAATTTATTTATATATTTTTAAGTCTGTTATTTTTGATTTAACACCTAGAGTTTGGAAAATCTAAATCAATATTCGTGTGATTCTAGAATTGTTTCTTTGCCCTAGGAAGTTTTAGAAGAAGGATCTGAAGGAATTCTTGCAAGCCATTTAAAAATGTGTTTACATAGGAATATTATAACCTAGAATTCATATTATAGGTAAATATCTATTATAATTTACCTGTGGAAAAATAGTTCAATACTACGAAGCTATGTCTGTATTCAGGGAAGTGATTCAAAAGATTAGGGCTTTATTATCTAAGACCGCTGCAAGATTTATGGAACAAACAGTAGATTCATCAGGACACATTACAAATAAGTTGTACAGATTAAAACGATATAAGTGAAAAGAAGAGGTAACATTTTGAAGTTGATTTTATAAAATAGATCAGTGTATCACAATATATTTTCCAATCTGTAATTCTACTGTTCAGTAATTCAGTAATTCTACTGTTAATTACTGATGCCTAATTATAATTTATGCGATAGACAAGGAGAAAAGAACTGTGTGGAGGTAGTCCCTGTTTCATTATTTTCTCTTGAAGTAGGCATCAGCTTTCCACTCCACACGATATCTCCTAGGCCTTTCAAATTCAACATGTCTGCAACTGAATTCCTCTCCCACCTGGTTTCTTTTTTATTCCCTATCTCAATGAGTGGTCACATGATTTCACTTGGAGCCATAAAACTGGGATTGCTCCTTAATCATCCATTTTCGTTGGTCCTTTGGGGCCCCACCAATCTTGTAGGGCCTCTCTCCCAATCTGTGCTTTTCTCTCTGTCCATGCTTCCAGTTCCTTCTATAAGCTCAGTGTTCTTTTTCTCATCTTACAGCAGCTCTGGCAAAGCTAAGGAAAAAGAGAAGTCATAAGTTAACAGTATAGGCCACAGTTCAGCAAACTGTGGCCCTGGGCAAGATCTGGTAAGGCCTGCAAGCTAAGAATGGTTAGTAACATTTTTGAAAAGTTTTTTTTTTTTTTTAAAGAATATACATGACAGAAATGGTTTGTAGCCTGCAAAGCTTAAAATATTTACACTCTGGTCCTTAATAGAAAAAGTTTGTTGACCCCTGGCATAGGCAAAGAAAATTATGAAAATTGAGATACAGCTATAGGCGTGGTAAAGAGAAAAAAATCATGTGAACATCTTCATATCATTATTTTGAAAATTTAGATGAGATGGATAGTTTCCTTGAGAAAGATAAACTTAGTAAAACTGCAGCTGCCTCAAGAATAAGTGAAAAACCCTTAGAAAATTGAATCAGTAGTTAAAATTCTCCTTGTGTCTGTCTGTCTCTCTCACACATATACGCATACACACTCCAAAACCTGGGCCCTGGTAGGTCGTGTATCAGTCAGGGTTCCACCAGAGAAACCACCAGTAGGAGAGAGAGATATATGTACATATACAGACATCCACACACATGTGCACACACACACATGTACATATATACATGAGAAGATATTGGCTTATGGGATTGTGGGAGCTAGTTGGGTAAGTCTGAAATGTGTAGGTCAGGGCACCTGGATTAGGGTTTGTTTGAATAACTGGGGACTATAGACTAGCCGAGTTGACCCATTAAATTGAACATTGCAAGTGGTTTCTACCGCACTTTCAAGGAACTGATAATAATCTTACTTTATAAAAAATGTTCTGGAGAATATAAAGGAAGAGAAAGGTGCCTAATTTATTGCTTAAGTAATGTAACTTTGATACCGAAACAACACAAAGATAAGAGAGGAAAGTCATAGGCAGATCTCAACATGAAGATAACTATAAAAATTCTAAACAAAATTTGGGCACCCAAGACAGAGGTGCTGCTAGCTGCTACTCACCATTTTTCTAAAGGACATAGCCAGTAAGAATGAAAAAGAAAGATGCAGAGCTGTCCCTATGATTGTCTGCATAGAAATTGGAAGAGAATCTATTGTCCAGTTATTAGAATTAATGAGAGTTAAGTAAGATTGTGTTGGTTGTAAGGACTATATAAAAAATTCACTTGAATCTATACACCAGTAATAAACACGTTATTTATGAAAAGATACCTTTACCAATAGAAATAAATCTAATAATAGATGAACAGTATATTTAAGAAGAAAATTATAAAACTTTTTGTCTACTTAATTATCTAATTTCTGATAGTTATGGGTTAAAATCACCCACTATGAGTGCAGATTTATATCATGTTTTAAAGCTAACATTATAAATTGAGGTAAAATATACAGTGAAATTTATAGATGATGAGTTTTGATAAATGTATTCACCTCTATAAAGACATTTTTCAACTCCCATAGATAACTGGTGTTATAATTTTTATCAGCATAGATTAATTTTGCATGTTCTTGAATCATGCAGTATATACTCTGT
Organism: Equus przewalskii; assembly: GCF_037783145.1. NCBI lineage: Eukaryota > Metazoa > Chordata > Mammalia > Perissodactyla > Equidae > Equus > Equus przewalskii. Next base: position 56,999,194 of record NC_091845.1, on the reverse strand, counting down.
CTGGCTTCTTTTTCTCAACAGAATTTTTGAGATTCACCCATATTATGTGTATCTTGTGTATTTTGTATTTTTGTGATTTGTATGTATTTTGAGTTCATTCTTTTGTATTGCTAAGTAGTATTCAATTGGGCATTTAGGTTGTTTCCAATTTTCGGCTATTAGGAATAATGCTTCCATAAGAACTTGAACAGGTTGTTTTTCAGACATATATTTTCATTGATCATGAGTAAATTAATACCTAGGAGTGGAAAATAGGTGGGGTGTATATTTAACTTTATAACTTAACAAGAAGTTTTCCAAAGAAGTTTATCATTTCACACTATCACCAGCAATGTATGAAAGTTCCAGTTGATCCACATTCTCCCTAACATTTGGTGTTGTCAGTGTTTTTAATTTTAGTCATTCTGGTGGGTGTGAAATATCATGGGTTTCATTTGCATTTTCTTAATGACTAACGATTTTGAGCACCTTTTCATGTATGTATTTACAATTTGTATATCTTCATTTTAAAGTGTCCAATCCAGGCTTTTGCCCCTTTTTTATAGGGTTGTTTATATTTTTGTTATTGATATGTAGGAGTTCTTTATGTATTCTAGATTCAAGTCCTTTGTCAGATATATATAGCGAACACTTTCTTCTGGTCTCTGGCTTGCCTTTTAATTTCCTTAATGTTGTCTTTAGATGAACAGCAGATTTTATATATGTATTTTTTTTTTTTTTTGAGGAAAATTAACCCTGACCTAACTACTGCCAATCCTTGTCTTTTTGCTGAGGAAGACTGGCCCTGAGCTAACATCCATTCCCATCTTCCTCTTCTTTATATGTGGGACGCCTACCACAGCATGGCTTTTGCCAAGCAGTGCCATGTCTGCACCCAGGATCCGAACTGGTGAACCCTGGGCCGCCGAGAAGCTGAATGTGCGGCCTGCGCCACCAGGCCGGCCCTAGCAGATTTTATATTTGATGAAATAAAATTTATAATTTTTTTCCTTTCTGTTTAGTTCCTGTGTCCTCTTTGAGAAATCTTTGTCTACTCTAAGAAATTGAAGGTTTTTTTGTTTGTTTAATAGTTTTAGTTTTTACATTTAGGTTTATGATCTGTGGCAAATAAATTTTTGTGAGTTCTGTGAAGTGAGGGTCGAAGGGTTCAGGCTGAGTTTTTTTTTTCTTTTTCATGGTTTTCCAGGTCTACCACCATTTGTTGAAAATACTTTTATTTCTTCATTGAGTAGCCTTGATGCATGTCAAAATAAATTGACCGTATATATGTGGAAGTATTCCTGGACTCTCTTTGGTTACATTAATCTATGTGTTTATCCTAATTATGCCAATACTACCCCACCTTGATTGCTGTAGCTTTGTAGTAAGACTTGAAATCAAGAAGTGCAAATCATCAAAGTTTGGTCTTCTGTTTTAATGTTGTTTTGGCTGTCCTAGGTCCGCTGCTCTTTCTTATACATTATTAAGCTTTTTTATTATAGCTTTATTTTGAAATAGTTGAATACGTCAAACTGCAATATAGGGTAGTTTTCATGGCAATTGAATTTGCATGGTAATTTTCCATGAAAAGCTGGTAGTTTCCCCCAGCTTTCCCTAATGATACCATCTTACACAACCATAGTGCATGTCTTCAGTGAGTGTGACATTGCCCTGAAGGGGGCAAAAATGGGTTTGAGGGAGAAAATAATCTTACTCTTTCGACGTGTAGAGCACTGTTAACACGTACAGTACATGAACAGACAATATATCTGTGATATTAACATTTCATAGCGGGGGCATTAGGAAAAATGGCTGAAACGTGTCCTTTAGGGGCAAAAAAGTTGGGCCACACTGCTACACTTCACTGTAACGAAGGAAATCAGGAATTGGCATTAGTATAGTACTAACTCAGGTACATATCTTAGTTGAATTTCACCAGTTTTTGCATGTATTTTGTGTGTGTGTGTAGTTTATGACATTCTTACTACATATGAAGACTCAAGTAGCCATGATCACAATCAGCATACAGAACTGTTCTGTCACCAAAAAGAAAATCGCTCACATTTCCTCTCGATAGTCACACTGCTTCCTTGGCTCTGACTACTGGCAGCCAATGATCTGCTTTCCATCACTCTAGTTTTGTCGCGTTAAGAATGATATGTAAATGAAATCATGCAGTATGAACCCTTTGAGATCGTCATCTTTTCATTCAACATAGTGCCCTAGAGATCCATCCAGGTTGCTGCTGCTGTTGTATGTCAGTAGTCCATTCTGTTTTATTGTTGAATAATACTCCATTGTCTAGATGAACCACTCTGTCCATTCACTTGAAGGACTTTTGGGTTATTTCTCTGTTTTGACCATTACAGGTAGAGCCACAGTGAACATCTGTGTACAGGTTTTTGTGTGAACGTAAGTTTTCATTTCTGTAGAATAAATCCTGAGGAGTATATTTGCAGGATCATATGGTAAGTGTATGTTTTACTTTCAAGAAGCTGCCCAGTTATCTTCCGGAGTGGCTGTACCGTTTAATGTTCCCAGCAGCAATGTATGAGATATCCAGGTACGCCACATCCTTGTTAGCACTTGGTATGTCACATTTTTAAATTTTAGCCATCTGAATAGGTCTTCAGTGGTATCTCTTGTAACTTTAATTTGCATTTCCCTAATGACTAATGATGTTGAGCATCGCTTCATATGCTTATTTGCTATCCATATATCTTTTTTGTTGTTAGTGCCATCGAGTAGATTCCAACTCCTAGCAACCTGTATGCAGCAGAGCGAAACCCTATCCAGTATTTTTGGTATAGTGTCTAAGTCTTTTGCCCATTTCTAAATAGATTATTGTTTTCATACTGTTGAGTTTAAAGCATTCTTTATACGTTCTGGATAAAAGTCCGTTTGTCAGATAGGAGATTTGCAAATAATTTTTCCCGTTATGTGGCTTGTCTTTTATGTTCCTAACAGGGGCTTTTGCATAGTGAAACTTTTTAATTTTGATGAAGTCTAATTTATCAATTTTGTTTTTCTTTTATGCATCATGAGTTTGGTGTTATATATAAGAACTCTGGATCATGAAGATGTTCTCCTATGATTTCCTTTAGCAGTTTTTTTCCCTTAACTTTTTATTTTGAAATAATTATAGACTCACAAGAAGTTGCAAAAAATACTTTATTGAGTCTAATATACCCTTCACACTGCTTTCCCCAGTGGTGACATCTCACATAACTGTAGTACAATATCAAAAGTAGGAAATTGAAGTTGTTACAATACTGTTAACTATGGGCCTTTTCAGTTTTCACCAGTTTCTATATGGACACATGTGTTTGTATAGTTCCATGCAATTTTACTCCATATTCTTGGTCTTAGGGGGAAAGCATTTAGTGTTTTACCATTAAGTATGATGCTAGCTGTAGGTTTTTTGCAGATACTCTTTATTAGGTTGAAGAAGTTCCTTTCCATTCTTAGTTTATTGAGAGTTTTGTTTGTTTGTTTTTAATGAATGAGTGTTGAATTTTCTTAAATGTTTTTTCGGCTTCAATTGATGTGACTATGATTTTCCTTTTTTAGACTGTTCATGTGATAGATCACATTGATTGATTTCAAATAGGAATGAGCTTGCATCCTTGGAATAAACCCAGCTCGATGTGGTGTATTTTTCTTTTTATATATTGCTGGATTTGATTTGCTGATATTTTGTTGAGGTTTATTGCGTCTGTAGTAATCAGGGATGTTGGTCTGTGGGTTTGTTTTTTTTTTTAAATATTGCCTTTGCTTTTGGTATCAGAGTAATGCTGGCCTCATAAAATGTGTTAGGAAGAGGCTGTAGTATTGGTGTTATTTGTGCTTTAAATATTTTGTCGAATGTGCCACTGAAGCCGTCTGAACCAATTTTATTGATCTTTCTGAAAAAACAGCTTTAGTGTGATTATCTCATTTGTTTTTCTCTTGTCAATTTTATTGATTTCTGCTCTTTATTATCTTTTTGTTTCTGCTTGCTTTAGGTTCATTTTTGTCCTTTTTCTGGTTTTGTCAGTTGGAAGGTTAGATTATTGGTTTGAGACTTTCTTTTCTATTATGAGCATTTATTGCTATAAATTTCCCTATAAGCACTGCTTTAGCTTTGTCTTACAAATTTTGATGTGTTGTGTTTTCAGGTCAGTTTAGGTCAGTGTACTTTTTTGTTTCCCTTGATACTTCCTCTTTGACCTATGAATTATTTAGAAGTGTGTTGTTTAATTTCCCAGTCTTAGAAATTTTCCTGTTTTCTTTTTTTTTTTTTTTTAAAGATTTTATTTTTTCCTTTTTCTCCCCAAAGCCCCCTGGTACATAGTTGTGTATTCTTCGTTGTGGGTTCCTCTAGTTGTGGCATGTGGGACGCTGCCTCAGCGTGGTCTGACGAGCAGTGCCATGTCCGCGCCCAGGATTCGAACCGACGAAACACTGGGCCGCCTGCAGCGGAGCGCGCGAACTTAACCACTCGGCCACGGGGCCAGCCCCAGAAATTTTCCTGTTTTCTGTTATTGCTATCTAGTTGATTCCAGTATGGTCAGAGAAAATACTTTAAATTTTTCGGTATTCCATTTGATTTATCTATAGTGTTTTTTAATTTATTTCTTAGTTTTTAGTGGTTGCTCTAAAGATTTCACTACACATACCTAGTTTATCACAGTCTACTAGCATCAACATTTTTTCAAGTGGAATGTAGATTTCATACCACCAAGAAATCACTTTATCCTCTCTCCTTTATGATATAGTCATCTTTGATATTAGCTCTATGTACATTGAGAATGCTGTAACTTTTGCTTCTGTCAAAAACAGTTTTTAACATTCAAGAAGAACAGTTTAGTACATTTACCCTTTCTTCATTCCTGTTGTTCTGAGTTTCTTCTTGTTACTATTTCCTTCCTGCCTGAATAGCTTCCTCTAGCCATTCTTTAGAACAGATCTGCTGAAAGAAATTACCTTAGCTTCCTTTCATCGAGTTGTCTTTATTTCATTTTCAATGCTGAAGAATGTTTTTGCTGGATATAGAATTCTTGATTGACAGTTCTTTTTTATTAATACTTGAAATTATGTCACTTCCTTCTGGCCTCTGTGGTTTCTGATGAGAAATCCTTTGTCCTTGGAATCTTTGTTCCCCTGTATTTTTCTCTGATGCTTTCAAGGTTTTTCTTTGCCTCTCATTTTAGAATTTTGATTATGATGTGTATGGGTATGGGTTTCTTTGGGTTTTTATTATTTTCTTGAATTTGTAGGTTTATGTCATTTGCCTAATTTGCAAAGTTTTCAGCTATTTCTTCTTCAAATATTTTTTCAGCCCTACATTTTTTTTTCTCTTTTTCTCAGACTCTGGTAACATGAATGATAGATCTTTTGTTTTTGTCCCACAGGTCCCTGATCCTCAGTTAATTTTTTAAAAGGCTATTTTCTCTTCTTTTCAGATTGGATAATTTCTATTGAATTATCTCCTAGTTGTCTGACTTTTTATTATGTCATCTCCATTTGATTCTTGTATATTAATCTTATAACTGGAAACCTTTCTAAACTCACTTATTAGTTCTAGAGACTCTTGTAAATTCCATTGGATTTTCTATATAGATCATCATATTATCGTTGAATAACTACAGTTTTAATTCTTACTTTCCAATCTGGAAGCCTTTTATTTATTTTTCTTGTCTTATTGCATTGGCTAGGAATAATTGCATTCATTATTGTGCTCAATAGAAATGATAAGAGTAGACTTCTTTATCTTTTTTCTATCTTAAGGGGAAAACATTTAGTATTCCACCAAAAGTTATGATGTTAGTTGTGGGTTTTTTCTGTAGTTGCCAGTTATCATGTTGAGGAAGTTTCCTTCTGCTCCTACTTTACTGAGAGTTTTTATTAGGAATGGATGTTGAATTTTTGTCAGATGTATTTTCTGAGTCTATTGTGATAACCATGTGTGTTTTCTTTGCTAATGTTTTTAAGATGAATTACATTTATTGATTTTTTTTTTTTACTTTTTATTAAGGTTATGATAGTTTACAACCTTGTGAAATTTCAGTTGTACATTATTGTCAGTCATGTTGTAGGTGTACCACTTCACCCTTTATGCCCACCCCCCCACCCCACCTTTCAATCTGTTCTCTTTGTCTACATTTTTAAATTCCTCATGTGAGTGGAGTCATACAGAGATTGTCCTTCCTTATCTGGCTTATTTCACTTAACATAATTGCCTCAAGGTCCATCCGTGTTGTTGCAAATGGGACGATTTTGTCCTTTTTTTTACATCTGAGTGGTATTCCATTGTATGTATATACCATATCTTCTTTATCCAATCATCTGTTGATGGGCACTTAGGTTGCTTCCACATCTTGGCTGTTGTAAATAATGCTGCAGTGAACATTGGGGTGCATGGGACTTTTGGAATTGCTGACTTCAAGCTCTTTGGATAGATACCCAGTAATGGGATAGCTGGGTCGTATGGTAGTTCTATTTTTAATTTTTTGAGAAATCTCCATACTGTTTTCCATAGTGGCTGCACCAGTTTGCATCCCCACCAGTAGTGTATGAGGGTTCCTTTTTCTCCACAACGTCTCCAACATTTGTTACTATTAGTTTTAGTTATTTTTGTCATTCTAATGGGTGTAAGGTGATATCTTAGTGTGGTTTTGATTTGCATTTCCCTGATGATCAGCAATGATGAACATCTTTTCATGTGCCTATTGGCCATCCGTATATCTTCTTTGAAGAAATGTCTGTTCATGTCTCCTGCCCATTTTTTGATCGTGGTGTTTGATTTTTTGTTGTTGAGCTGTGTGAGTTCTTTATATATTATGGAGATTAACCTTTTGTCGGATATATAGCTTGTAAATATTTTTTCCCAATTAGTGGATTGTTTTTTTGTTTCAATCCTCTTTTCCATTGTGTTGAAGAAGCTCTTTAGTCTGATGAAGTCCCATTTGTTTATTCTTTCTATTGTTTCCCTCGTCTGAGAAGACATGGTGTCCAAAAAGATCCTTTTGATGCTATTGTCAAAGAATGTACTGCCGATATTTTCTTCTAGAAGCCTTATGGTTTCAGGTCTTATCTTTAGGTGTTTGATCCATTTTGAGTTTATTTTTGTGAATGGTGAAAAAGAATGGTCAATTTTCATTCTTTTACATGTGGCTGTCCAGTTTTCCCAGCACCATTTGTGGAAGAGACTTCTTTTCTTCATTGTATGCCCTCAGCTCCTTTGTCAAAGATTAGGTGTCCATAGATGTGTGGTTTTATTTCTGGGCTTTCAATTCTGTTCCATTGATCTGTGCACCTGTTTTTGTACCAGTACCATGCTGTTTTGATTACTGTAGCTTTGTAGTATGTTTTGAAGTCAGGGATTGTGATGCCTCCCATTTTGTGCTTTTTTCTCAGGATTGCTTTAGAAATTCAGGGTCTTTTGTTGCCCCAGATGAATTTTAGGATTCTTTGTTCTATTTCTGTAAAGAATGTCATTGGGATTCTGATTGGGATAGCATTGAATCTGTAGATTGCTTTAGGTAGTATGGACATTTTAACTATGGTTTTTCTCCAATCCATGTGCATGGAATGTCTTTCCATCTTTTTATGTCGTCATCAATTTCTTTCAGGAAAGTCTTGTAGTTTTCGTTGTATAGATCTTTCACTTCCTTGGTTAAATTTACCCCAAGGTATTTTATTCATTTTGTTGTGATTGTGAATGGGATTGTGTTCTTGAGTTCTTTTTCTGTTATTTCATTGTTAGAGTATAGAAATGCTACTGATTTATGTATGTTGATTTTATACCCTGCAACTTTGCTGTAGTTGTTGATTATTTTTAATAGTTTTCCAGTGGGCATTTATTGATTTTTGAATGTCAAATGAACCTTGCTATCCTGGGATAAACTTTGTTTGGGAATGAAGTTTTATCCTTTTTTATGTTGTTGGACTCAATTTGCTAATTTTTTGTTAATACTTTTATATCCTCATTCATGATGGGGTATTGGACTGTAGTTTTCTTTTCTTGTAATGCCTGTGTCTGATTTTGGTATCTGGGTAATACTGACCTTACAGCAATTTTCTAGAAGAGCTTGTATGGATTTGACAGTATTTCTTTTGTAAATGTTTGGTCAATTTCACCAGTAAGGCTATCAAGGTCTGGAATTTTCTTGGTGAGGGGGCTTTTAACTACAGATTCAATTGCTTTTATAGGTACAGGACTATACTGGTTATCTGTATCTTTGAATAAGCTTTGGTTATTTGTGTTTTTCAAGGACTTTTCCATTTCATCTTTGTTGTGAAATTTATTGACCTACATTTGTTTATACTGTTTTCTTATTATCACTTAAAAATGTTTATCATTTCTGATGTTTATGACCTCTCTTTTTGTCTGGCTAGTGATTTACCAATTTTAATGATCTCAAAGAACCAGCTTTGGTTTCATTGCTTTTCTTTATCATTTTGTTTGCTTTGATCTCTCTTTCATTGATTTCTGCTTTGTTCTTTATTATTTCCCTCTTTTTGTTTGTTTTTTGTTTAGTTTACTCTTTTTCTGGTTTCTCAAGTTGGAAGCTTAAGTCATTGATTTATGACCATCCCTCTTTTCCAGTGTAGGCTTTTAGTGCTACAAATTTTCCTCTAAGTACTGTTTTAGCTGCATCACACAAATTTTGATATGTTGTATTTTCATTTTCATTCATTTCAAAATACTTCCTGATTTCCCTTTTGATTGTTTCTTAGACTCATGAGTTAATTTAAAGTGTGTTATTTAGTTTCCAAATATGTGGAGATTATCAAGAGATCTTTCTGTTACTGATTTCTAATCTAATTACATTGGTGTCAGGGAACATGCTTTGTATGACTTGAATTCTTTTACATTTATTGAGATTTGTTTCATAGCTCAGACTATGATCTTTCTTTGTTAATATTCTGTTGTTATTGAGTGAAATATTCTATAAAAGTTAGGTCAAGTTAGTTGGTGGCATTATTCAAGTACTTTATAGTTTTAACATATAAATTTAAGTGTATGTTTTTCTAATATGCCTTATATACTTTGCATTTGTACATCATGGATTCATTTGTATTTTATCATACTATATTCTCTATTACTTCTTGTGGCAAATTTTATTTTACAAAGAAGACCACAACATTATGTTTCATCCCTCATTCTCTTCTGTAATGTGGCCTTGCCACAAAGAATGGGGTCTTAATTCCCCTCCACTTGAGTATAGGCTGTCGTTAGTGACTTGAACCATAATGTGGCAGGAATGATTCTGCATGGCTCTCATGACAGGGTGAGAAAAGGCCATGTCACTTTCACTTGGTTATCTTGGAATGCTTGCTTCTCAGATTGCTTTCTCTCATAACATACCTGCCTTACTGTGAGAAGCCAAATCAAATGGAGAGGCCATGTATAGGGGCTCTGGTTTACAGTCCTCACTGAGCCAGTTCTTCAGGCATTCCAGCCTGGATGTCAGATGCATAAGTGAAAAAAGTCATCTTGAAAGTAAATTCACCAGCCCCAGTTTTGCAGTGTTAAAGTTAACACCTGTCATTACGGTCTTCGTGGATAAGGTCCCAGACATTGTGAAGCAGAGAAGAATCCATTGTGCTTTACCTTTCTGCATTCCTGACCTAGAGGATCTCTATGCAAAACAAAATATTTTTGTTTTACATCAATAAGTTTGATTAGTGGGTTGTTGCACAACAGTAGGATCACTTCTTTTTCAGTAAGGTGTGAAGGTGGTAAACTTTTCAATATCTACCTTTCAGAAAATGTCTTTAACTTCATTCTTAATTTGCTCTAGAATTCTTGGATTTAAAGTAATTCTGTCTTAGAACTTGAAGTTATTTCTCTGTTGTCTTCTTGCCAGTGACACATTATATAGATCTGATCTCATTCTTTTGTGTGGGTAATGTTTTTTCCCTTTTGAACCTTTTAGGATTTTTGAGTTTGAGACATTTCATCGAAGTGTGTTTAGGTAATCTATGATCCATTTCTATCTGAGGATTCAGGGCTGTCTTTTTGCCTCAGTATATTTATTATGCTTATTCTAAAATCTTATTTTCTTTACTCTTTTAATTTGCAGAGGAGTTGGTTACGTCTTGATTAAATACAGTTGGTTTCTCTCTTTTGCTGTTGTCCTCCATCAAATTTGGGTGATTCTTAGCTGTCTTTTTTTTTCTTTTTTGAGGAAGATTACCCCTGAGGTAAATCTGCCACCAATCCTCCTCTTTTTGCTGAGGAGGAGTGGTCCTGAGCTAACATCTATGCTCGTCTTCCTCTATTTTATATGTGGGACACCTGCCACAGGATGGCTTGATAAGCGGTGCATAGGTCCGCACCCAGGATGTGAGCCAGTGAACCCCAGGCCACTGAAGCAGAGTGCATGAACTTAATTGCTAACACCACCGGGCTGGCCCCTTTGAGGTATAATTGGCATATAACATTGCATTGGTTTCAAGCATACAGCATAATGATGCAGTATTTGTATATCTTCCAAAATGATCACCACAGTAAGTGTAGTTAACATCCATCACCATACATAATTACAGATTTTTTTTTCTTGTGATGAGAACTTTCAAGGTTTAGTTTTAACAACTTTCAAATAATGCAGTACAGTATTATCAACTATAGTCACCATGCTGTACGTTACATCCTCATGACTTATTTACTTTATAACCAGAAGTTTGTACCTTTTGACCCCCTTCACCCATTTAGCTCACCCCATCACCCACCTCTGGCAATGACTAGTCTTTCTGTTCTCTGTATCTGTGAGTTTGTTTTTGTATTGTTTTATTTTAGATTCCACTTACAAGTGAGATCATATGGTATTTGCCTTTCTCTGTCTTTCTCTGTATTTCACTTAGCATAATGCCATCAAGTTTCATCCATGTTGTCACAAATGGCAAGATTTCATTCCTTTTTATGGCTGAATAATATTCCATTGAGTCTATTCATCCATCGATGTACACAGGTTATTTCCATATCTTGGCTATTCTAAATAATGCTGCAATGAACATGAGGGTGCATATATCTTTTCAAGTTAGTGTTTTTGTATTCTTTGGATAAATACCCAGAAGTGGAATTGTTGATCATATGGTAGTTCTATTTTTAATTTTTTGAGGAATCTCCATACTGTTTTCCATACTGACTCCACCAATTTATATCCCCACCAACAGTGCACAAGGATTCCCTACATCCTTCACAACACTTGTTATTTCTTGTCTTTTTGGTAATAGACATTCTAAAGGGTGTAAGGTTTTGATTTGCATTTCCCTGGTGACTAGTGATGTTGAGTACCTTTTCGTGTACCTATTGACCATCTGTATGTCCTCTTTGGAAAAATATGTTTTTAGATCCTTTGCCCATTTTTTAATTGTTTTTTTCTTTTTTTTTGGTGAGGAAGATTAACCTTGAGCTAACATCTGTTGCTAATCTTCCCCTTTTTGCTTGAGGAAGATGGTCCCTGAGCTAACATCCGTCCCAGTCTTCCTCTACTTTGTATATGGGATGCTGCCACAGCATGGCTTGATGAGTGGTGTGTAGGTCCATGCCAGGGATCTGAACATGCAAACCTTGGGCCACTGAAGTGGAGCATGTGAACTTCACCACTACACCACGGGGCTGGCCCTGGATTGTTTGCTTTTTTGCTGTTGAGTTATATGAGTTCTTTATATATTTTAGATATTAAACCCTTATCAGAGATATGATTTGCAAATATTTTCTCCCTTTTGTTAGATTGCCTTTTCATTTTGTCGATTTCCTTTGCTGTGCAGAAGCTTTTTAGTTTGATGTCGTCCCACTTTTTTTATTTTTGCTTTTGTTACCTTTGGCTGCTTTGTCGTTGATTTTCTTGCTTTTTGAGATTCCCTGTTACCCTTTCTGCAAATACTATAATTCATAACTGCTTGCATCCAGCATACTATGTTGGGAACCACATAGTACTGGGAGAAGTTTAGGGGTTCCTGATCTCCCTAGGTGTCACTAGATACTGGGAAACTTCCTGACCTCTTGGGGATAAATAGTTATATTTATTTCTTTTACTCATGGTCTGAAGGTAACAAGAAGTGACCCACTTGGCTCCTACTGAGGTATTTCAACCAATAATGCTTTTGTTTTTCTAGGGAAGTCTCTTGCTCTCCATTTTTACTGCTTTAGAGCAGGGAGCAACACCCACTTTTGGCATCAGTTTTTTCCTGGGGAAAAACTCTATGGGAATATGATTCCCTCCTATAATCTCATCTCATCTGCCTTTGTCTTTCAGAGATTCCTGTTCATTTTGGTTGCCTGAGGACACTTACCCTTTTGCTTTTCAGGGCTCTCTGGGAATTTGAGGAACAGGTGGGACTCTGGAGCAGGTGCTCAGTCTACCGTCTTAGTCTGGTGTGGTGGTTGTGTTTAAAATGCACAGAAATTTCACGTGCTTTGTTTTTGTGTGCACCTGTAGTTCCACTTTTTCGTCTGCCAGTTCTTTCTTTCTTAGGCTACTCTTATTGCTAGATAGAGAAACTACTCCTGTGTCTCTTAATCTTGGATCTCTTTATCTATCCTTGGATCTCAATATTGATAAAAATGCTCTTTTCGTGGACTATATTAGTAAGAAAAATGATAAGTTTTAGTCTGCGACTTTAATTTTGACAAGACTACATAGAATATGTTATCAAATAAAAGTGTTGTAATATAGTTTCCAGAAACTTTTAGAAAAATGTTGCCTATGTCCTTCACATTTTTTCTGTTATAAAAAGATAAATATTTAGAATGATTTTAAGTGACTAAAATAATCAAAATTTTATGACGTTATAAGTCCGTTTTTAATATATTTGCTTATTAGACTTTTATTTTAAGTGAATTATAGTGCTTATTTTCTCCCTAAACTGGTGATTTATTTGAGACTTTACTATATTAAAGAAAGATATTTTTTTTTTCAGAGCAGCATCTCAGACATGTTGAAAAAGATGTTTTGATCCCTAAAATAATGAGAGAAAAGGCCCGTGAGAGATGTTTTGAACAAGTTCAAGGTAAGATTCAAATACTCATATAAAAATCAAATTCATTTTTTAAAATGTAATCTGAATTTAATCCTTAGCCTCAGACTCAAGTAGTCGATGAATTAATATGTATGAATTGCTTCTCACCCTTTCACTGAGATACCAGTATTTCAGCTTTCAGAACTTCCAGGTGGTGTTCACTTCATTTACAATTTAAAAATATTCTCCCAAATTACTACTAAAAAACATTTTTTTCCCAGAAGTACAGTTACATATAGAGAAAAACTTGGTACGCATATTTTGGAGAAATAATTATTCTGGTGACTTTGATAGGGAACAAAGAAACATCAAATGTAACCTGTACCTTTTTTTCATCTATCGATATATTCATATAGCTATGTATTCTAAGATGATTTTTTTTGTGTCATTGTCTGTTAGTGAATTGTTAGTGGAATCCCAATAGTGCTTAAAATGAGTCTAGTTTATGTTTTTACATTTTATGTTTCTAAGTGAAAGATATTTATGTAAATGCATGCACTAGGCACCCATATATGCATGTTTTCTTTGGAAAATGTTTTTTTTAACATGAAATACTTCTGTATTCTATATATCTAGAGGTATATTATCAAATCTGGAATATTATAATGAAAAGGGAAACCAAGCAGTGGAAGGTAAAAAATGAGGCCATGAATGTTGGATAATCAGAAAAGCAGATGGAAGTATTACTGTAAAAAGAAATGTCTTTTTAAAAAAAATCTGCCTCTTGGAATGGCCATCTAACAAGAAGTAGTAGTAAAATTTTGCTGATGTAGACTATTTTTCTGACTCCCCTTAACTTTCCCCTATAGTCGTCTTTGTTGAAGGACCATAATAATTTTTAGTGAGGATGATGGGCTGCATTTGCACTGCAAGTTTTGCTACAGGGGAGCTAGGCTGTGTCAACTGTAGTTTCAGGACTGTGTCAACAACATTTGGATGCCGGGGACATTTCTGTCCCTCTGATGCTATCTCCTTAGAGAATGACCTTTGCAATTGATGGATGGAGGCAATAAAAGTAGTCCTCAGACTTGACGTTGTGTGATAGTTGTTTCTGTTTCTTAAATTAAGTGACTGATGACATATTCCAGTTTTAAATCCAATCCAATAAATTAGATTTGTTATCCATCCATAAATAAATTTATTAGTAAATTATCAATAATTTACTAGTATCATTCTGTGAAATAACTCTTGCTTTTACAATGAATTAATTGTTTAATCAGCGCACCCTCCTTCCACCCCTACCCCTGGGTGTCAGGAGAAATGAACCCATTGGCACCTGCAGACAGGGTTCATTGTACATCTGGCATTGGCAGGTGTCATGCTGATAGTCTCAAGAGATAATCCTCCACCTGCCTCATAGAACTTTAAAAAATATACATCGTGATTCTGGTGAGGGAGGATAAAACTTCAAAATGGATAATAATGTTGGAGGGTTAACTTTTCACTACCAGAAAAATTTACTTATTACTCATATATTGGTCTAAAGTTATAAATAGTAGTTGTATTTATGTTGTTTTTTAATACATTATTCTAATATCTAAAATGAAAGAAAGCTGGCTAACTCAATTATAGAATGAGTTTTTACTCACATGATACAGATGAAAATGCAGAAGGATTATTTGGCTTTGGGTTGCAGAAATGCCTTGGCTTACTCTTAGATGATGAAACTTTGCTTTTAGTTTTTGAAAAGAAAGAAATAGTATAACTTTAATATTTATTTGTTCGTGTTGCACATCTACTATTTTGTAATGGTACAGAAAAGAAAATGTTCATTTTCACGTCTTTATCAAAAGTTAAGTTGTTTAGGATATTGACATGGTTGTTAAATTTTTGTTTTTTTGATATATTTAAAATCTTCTGAAGACTGAAAGCATCTTAAAATTTGAGATGTTTGGGTTATTTCCATGCATTTGTCCTTATTAGAACATGTTATAACAATTGAGTTTTGAATATTTGAATTTTTATAATCACATATTGATTTTTTTAGGCCATATGGTCCAAAACAGTGTTTTAGAATCTAAAATTGATTATTTTATAGAAGAATAATCATTAGTATTCTCCTTGGTTAACCATGTGAATTAGGAAAGTACATACATTGGCATTGCTCAAGCAGCAGCAGAACAGGTACGTTTAAACTGAACGGTAAGATGTAATTTAGAATCAGGACACTTCCATTGTTGTGTATGTACTATTTGTAGCCTATGCTTTATTTAATAATTATAGGATTTATAAAAAATAATTATGCATGCTAATTGTATAGTTCTTTGATAAAGATACAGGAATTTTAAGAAGTGATCTGACTTTCTGCTAAATGCCTGAAACATGATTATGTGGGAGAGCTTTTCTGTTTGACTTTTTTTTTTCATGCATTTCAACCCAGCTGATCATAAGAACTGGGTCAGACTGCCAGCAACTTAGGTTTGTGAAGGGAATGGAACAGCTTTTCCGAGGACAAAGAGAAATGAAATCACTTTCAATGAAAGAAAGATGCCTCATTATAGTCACCAACAGCAGTTATTGACAGCTACACTTCCTATTAACAAGGAGCATTTAACTAAGAGTTTGGCTGTTGGATCTTTGGACTTGATCTAATTTGCTAGCATTAATTAGTTTCTTTTGAGCACAGACACTTGGTGCTCACAGCTATAGATTTGGAGGGCTAATTAGGATAGAAAATTGAACAGAATGGGGTAAAGCATTAACCTTCAACCATTACCAGCTGGGACACTGATAAAGACCACAGAGTCCAAATGCTCCCTATTGATGTGAAGAGTACCCTAATGAATATCAATTTCAGCCAGGTTGCTATATTTTTACTAGTTCTCTTTTCATTATAATTTTTAACCAGCTTCCATGATATCTTCATTATCTATATATACACTATTGGTTTTTACTCTACACTGATTTAATCTGAGTTGCACATTTCACCTTATGTTTAAACACAATTAAAATATATCTTAAGTACCAGATAATATTTAGAATGTTTCATTGTTATATACACTAGTACTTCTTAAATTTGACTTTTATCTCAAACTACATGATTCTGATTCTACAGTGAATTTTTATAAAGTCACAATAACTTTGCCATTTCAATACAAAGAAAACTATAACCCGAAACGAGAAGATCTGAGCTTTTGGGTGACAATTAAGCAGTGTTTGTATTAAACTGGTCAACTTGAGAATCTTTGTCTTTATAAAATACATATACTTTTTTGTTTCTTTTTGAACAGAAAATAGTGCTCATCACCTTTTCTTTTGGAACTTAACTTTGATTTGATGAGTAAAGGTGGCTTAACTTAGAGGTTACGTACAGAATTAAGAATCCAGATCTTACACAAACTTTGAGAAGATTATAAACTCTGTTGGTAGAGCATATATCAAAAGAAAAGAAATTGAGCAATTGATTTAAATAGAAAACTCTATAGTATTCTTCTTTTGCCACTGATATTATTGACAGTTAATGGAGCCACTAACACAAATGACTAACGTATATTTGTAGACATTAACACATTAACACAGTGAACACTGAGTACTTTGGTAATGGAACTGAAGGAAAATTTTAGAATGGCCAGTCTTTCTCTCACTTCCTCCCTTCTCCTCCCTCCCGCTTGCCCAAACTCCCAAAAGCCAAAACAGAAATCCCCTTCCACCAAGTGTGACGATGGAATCATTGCTTTTTCTTGGATCTGGGAGTTATCAGCTTGTGGTGTTTTAGGAAGATGGTTTGATGACCTCTGGAGGTTACTTTCCACTCTGTGACTTTTTCCATGTGTTTCACTCTTCGCTGATTCAATGATTTATATTTTTTATGTTAGTAATATTTTTTAAAATATTGTTTGTCATATATATTGGTAAAGTATGTATTCTAGTATTATAAATTTTTCTTCTGGAAATAGAGCCTCCCATAAGAGGAAGAGTCATTGAATAGCTGTTTTTTAAAAATTCTTCATTACATTTCTTTGCTTTTTTTGAATTGCATAATTGGCATTGCATATAAAGTCTAATATGTTGAATAATGAAGTTTGTTTTAAAAATAAGCTTTTCTTCTATCTGCTGTGACAGATCAAGACCAAAAAAGTTCTTTGTCATCAGGGAGGCCTGGAACTTTCTTTTACCTAGATATTCTCCTATCACTGACTCCTTTCACCCTTCGTCCTTCTTTTACCTTATTTTAATGTTTCTTTTGTATCAGTGTTTTCTGTTGTAGTCTTTTTGATTTTTTGCCCAATAGGTGGGGTTAGTTCTAAAGGAATTGTATAAAATATAAGGAAGCATGGATTTTTTTTATTTTTGAGGAAGACTAGCCCTGAGCTAACATCTGCCAATCCTTCTCTTTTTGCTGAGGAAGGCTGGCCCTGAGCTAACAGCCGTGCCCATCTTCCTCCACTTTATGTGTGGGGCGCCAACCACAGCATGGTGTGCCAAGTGGTGCCATGTCCACACCCGCGATCCGAACCAGCAAACCCTGGGCCGCCGAAGTGGAATGTGCACACTTAACCGCTGCGCCACTGGGCCGGCCCCTGGATTTTTTTTTTGAAACATTGCAGAGCTGTAGTTAAATAACACAACAGCTTGATAAAATGCCTGTCGTCTTCTCTCAGTTGCATACAACTGAAGTATGTTACGTTTTGCCAAATTCCAGAGATATGTGAATTGACAACAAAGAAAATCAAATTAAGAATGCTTAGGATATTCTTTAGGATGTTTGCAGACAGAGAACTATCAAAACATCATTAAAACAAATTGGAGGGCTACAGACTGTAAATGGTTGAAGTAATCAATCTTCTCTCCAGCTGTGTTACTTGAACCTGCCCAAAACTTTTCATTTGTTGTTTGAATTGTGCCATTATTATCACATATATTTTTTCCATTTAACCAGTTCACCAAGGTTAACTAACACTGAAGTGGAGATGCAATGCTTCTTTAGACTGGTTTGGATGTATCAGGAGGATAATATATAAAATCACCAAATATGATGAATATCTGTTGTGTACAAGAGTATGCTATGGACCCTAAGAAATATAAAGAGATATAAGATACAATTTCTTTTCTTTGGACCTACATCAGATTGTATTGGGGGTCCCCAAGACCACCCCTGGGTTTGCTGATTTGCTAGGAGGACTCATAGGACTCAGCAGGTAGTCATAGTCATGGCTAAGATTTCTTACAGCAAAAGGATGCAAGCAAAACTAGCAAAGGAGAAAGGCACATGGCATGAAGTCCAGAGGAAACTAGGTGCCAGCTTCCAAGAGTCTTCCCCCAGCAGAGTCACTCATCATGTACTTAATTCCTCCAGCATCGAATTGTGACAACATGTGTGAAATGTTTTCTACCAGCGAAGTTCATTAGAGACTCAGTCCTCAGAGTTTTTATTGGGAGTTGGTCATGTGGGCACCCTCTGCACAGCATATACCAAAATTTTAGAGTCCCGGAAGGAAAGCAGATGTTCAGCATAAACCATATAGTTTGCACAAACAGTTTAGGCCCAGTAAGCCACTATTACAATTAGAGAATGGTGGGAATGCTCCCCAATCCAAGTTCTCAGATGCCAGCTAAGGGCCAACCTTGCAAGCACACCTTTCTAAGTATAGCAGTTTCAGCCCTGCCATGTTAATTCTTTTCTGCACATAGACATACAGTCATGCATCACATAATAACATTTTGGTCAATGACAGACCACATGTACAACGGTGGTCCCATAAGATTAGTTCCGTATCGCCTAGGTGTGTAGTAGGCTGTGCCTTCTAGGTTTGTTTAACTCCTGTAGGGGAGGAAGAAATTTTCCCCTACCATTGTAGGTTCTTCTGTCTGGTCTAATTAAATTGACATGAGACAGATTAACAGGAGAAAAACAAACAAAAGTTTAATAATATGTCTACATGGGAGAAATCCAGGAAAACTAACTAGCCAAATGGCTAAAGCCCTCACCTTAAATACCATCCTCAGCTAATGACAAAAGAAGATGTTGGGGGTGGGGAGAGTCAGGGACTTCAAAGGGAAGGAAGGCAATTCATGGGTAGGGGGAAAGAAGCAAATGTTTGGAAAACAAGTGTTTGGCCACACAGAAACAGAAGACACAGAGGGGAGCCCAACAAATAGGCTTCTCTGTGTTTCTCCCTGTCTACCACCTACTTCATGTTATGCTAAAGTGATAGCTCATTTCCTGAGACAGGTTTTTTTAATCTGAATTCTTTTAGGCAGTTGAGGGGGTGGTAACAAGAAAAACTTTGAGGTTTTGTTTCTTAAAAATAATCAGCCAAAAATAATCCTCATGTTAAAGAGACACATTTGGGATGGCAAATTTTGTTCCCCTTCAGTACACTCTATGATGTTCGCACAACAACGAAATCGCCTGACTTGTTTCTCAGAATGTATCCCCATTGTTAACTGACATGTGATTGTAATAGAAGTTAATTAGCAGTAAGTATTTGTGTGCACCTATTGGGCCTGATGTCATGAGTGATAGATCTATGTCAATCGCAAATACAGCTGAATTATTTTTAAAACAACTGAAGAAAGTATGTAACAGTCATTACTCATTGATTTAGTGGTTCTCAGTTACATTTGTTAACTCATGCCTCTATTGTAGGACTTAATGGTTTATTATGGTAGTCTTGTTTCTGAATAACAGGGCAATTTTGTAATAAAATTGTGTGTAATTGGACATAAATACTCTTGAATAAAATGGCTAGTTGTTTTCTCAACAGAGAAAGGTACAGCATGTTTTAGTTTTAGAGGTAAGTTAAGGCTTTAAATGCTAAATCTTTAAATAACTAAATTAGCAGGGAATTTTGTCAGGGCAAGTGGATTTAATATTTACACAACCAATTTATGCAACTTATCTTTGACGGTATTAAGTGTGAAAAGTCTACATTTGAACATAAAAGCAAAGAATTACATGACTTGAAACTTAGAAATATTGTGAAAATGAATAAATATTAATGTAAAATATGAGTTCTAACTTCTGTCAGTATTTCATTAACAAGTTTTTATTATTTTTCTAGTTTTCTTAGAAAAATCAACTTTCAATTGCTTTGCTGTAATAGACTTAAATCCTATCATCTTATGAGAAATTAATCCAAAATTAAATATGGTCTTTAAGCAGTATCATGCCCTTATATATAAAATCTGAGAACAAGATCACACTTTCCTTAAGCTGCCTCATGATGCTCCAGTTATAATTGGCATTGTTTCCAGATAATCAGAGCCTGTGATTGGTAAACTTTTCGCAAATACTTGTAAATAATTATGTTTTGACCGAAGTGCATTCTTAGAGGAATCTTGTATGTCTGTTGGAAAAATAAAAAAGGGGGAAATTTGGTTTGTACAAAACTCTGGATTGCATTATACTAGGAGATTCAGAACCATTTAAAAAATAATCAGTTCTTTTTTGGAGGGGCTAGAATTTGCTTTAAACTGTAATGTATGAAACAGACAAAAGCAGTATTTTATTTTGTTATGCTTAATTTTGTTACATTTACAGAGAGTCAATGCATGAAAACAATGTTATTTTCATGAAGCAGTTTTAAATTGGATGTTATAGATTACAGTTGCAGCCTAGTATATATCTCCTCTTCCAGTTTGTTTTTGTGGTTTAATTTTTTGAGGGATGCAAAATATGGAGTAAATCCTAAATCACATAAAAAAGTAGTTCTACATACTAATGATTTCTTATGATTTCTCAGATTTTCAGAATATTGTTCAGTTAAACAGATATGATAGATATTTTATTCTGAGGCCCATAAACAAGTTTAATATTTGGTAATATTATTTGCATATATTTTAGTGTTAGTCAATTATTGCATCACTAAAAATGTGTTTTTACAAAGCAAAAACAGAATTTCCAAATTCCCTTAAGCACTTGAATGGAACCTTAGGGTTGTATGAAACATACTCATTCAAAAATATTTACTTAGTATTTCTCATATGCCAGTCACCATTATATGAACAGTGAATAAAATAGGCAAAAATCTTTACCATTATAGTCCTTATATTTCAATGAAGGAAGGATTAAAATATAAGTTATTATAAGTAAATATAAGTGATATGGAGAAAAATAAAGTCGGGTAAGGGCAGTGGGAGGTGCTGGGGTTAGAATGGGGCTGCAGTTTTTAATGGGTGGTCAGTAGAGGTCTCACTGAGAAAGTGACATTGGGACAAAACTCTTGAAAGAGTGAGACATGCAGATATCTCTGGGAAGAATGACGTGAAGAGAAGGGATAGCATATGGAAAGACTCTCAAGCATTAGGTGAAGCTGCCGTGTTTGAGGGGCACCGAAAAGGTCACTGTGATTAGGATGGAATGAATGCGGAGGAGAGTGGAAAGTGAGGGTTCAGCAAAGTGATCGGGGGCAGAATCATTTAGGGTCTTACTAGGTGCTGAGGACTTGCAGGTACTAGGGAGAGAAATGGAAAGACGTCGGTGGCTTAGAGTAGTGGAGTGAGACAGGGTCTGATTTACAGTTTCATAGCATCACTCACTGCTATGTTAAGAATAGATGGAATAGGGGCAAGGGCAGAATCAGGGATGCCAGGTTAAGGATGTGATTGTGTTAGTCCATGTGACAGATGATGGTGGATTGGAAGGGTGGTAGCAATGGAAATGATGAGAATGAGCTTACCTGGATCTATTTTGAAGATAGAGCCAAGAGAGAAAGAGATGACTCCCTATCATTTGTCCTGAACAAGGAAAAGGATAAAGTTGTAATTAACAGAGATGAGGAAGGCTGTGTGTGGAGAAATTTTATTATTTTGTTTTAGTTTTTGGTAATTGATAAATCAGGAGTATAGTTTTGGATATGTTAACTTTGAGGTGTCTAGTAGATGTCTAAGTTTGAAACCATTGCATTAGACAGGAGTAAAAATTAAGCACTCTTTTTAAAGGAAACAAAGGAATAGAATGTTTATCTAATTGTGGTGGTCTGGTATTTTTCTAATATTTTTATGTAACTAGTGCAAGTTCTTAGTCTACATATGGTACACATTTTCAACTTGGACAGTGATAGATTAGAAACTGACATTTTTATTCCTTGGTTTTCTTTTTAAGATTCCACATGGACCACTTCCCTTCCAGAAAAAATCATGGCTACCCTGATTTGTTAATTCAACAAACTGTACTTTGGTACTGCTATGTGTACTTTATGGTGCTAGGTACAGTGGGGAATACAAGGACATGGTCTTATGCCACAGTAAAGAGATTAAATTATTCAGTATCATATGACTTGTTAATATATCAGAATTGATATTAAAATCCAGGTATCTTAATTCCCATCCTCGTGCTCTTTCCATTATAACATACCATTTGACTGTGTCAAAGATGGCAAATACAGTTCATCTGTGCCAACTTGAATCAGTTGGAAGTGGCTGCCTAGCACACTATCAGTCAGAAAGAGTGTCCTTAGCTCAATTACCTGTGTCTGTCAGGAGTGGTAACTTTGGTGGTGATGATATGCTTTGCCTAGTGTTTGTCCTTTCTGGCCTATGTGCTAGTTTGTTTCTAGTTATGGGATTGTCTTTGCTATGTGCCCCTTATCCT
Source organism: Equus przewalskii (assembly GCF_037783145.1). Taxonomy (NCBI): domain Eukaryota; kingdom Metazoa; phylum Chordata; class Mammalia; order Perissodactyla; family Equidae; genus Equus; species Equus przewalskii. Next base: position 56,976,669 of record NC_091845.1, on the reverse strand, counting down.
AGACTTCACCAAGATGGAAAAGTTATTTTCTTCCAATAGCTTAAGTAATTTTTAATTTTTATTTCATTTTCTGGGAACACTTCTAATATTGTTTGCTGTAGCACTCTTTTAAAAGGGGCTGTAGCCTTCCATATACAAACTATAGGCCCATTTTGCTCATTAAAAATGCAGTCATACACTCATAGCATAGTAATTTGAGTTATGTGTTGAAGTTAAATGTTTTATTTGTTTTTATAGTTTATGATTAACACTGTCTACTTCTCTGATGTTTAGTTTTTACTGAAATTGAAACTCTTTTCTTGGTTTTTATTACCTTATATCTTCTTATGAAAAATAACATCAAGTAAAATATTTTGTGCTAATAGTTGATTTTGTGAAAGATCAACAGACGTGAACATGTACGTACGCTCAGTTTAAAAAAGCATGATATAAAATTATATACATAGTATAATTCTAATTATAAAATACATGTATGTAGGAAAAAATAAATACATTCAAAATTTAATAATCATCTGGAATTATGAGAAGGAAGGAGGTGGATCATAGATTATTTCTTTTCCTATGTGTAGTCTTTCATATTCTCCAAATGAAAACATTATTTTCTTTAAGTAAACTTTTTTATATCTTCTATGAACAATTTACAAGTGTATAACTTGATGAAGTATGACAGAGTAAACATATCTGTGTAACTATTACTGAGATCAAGAAATAGAAATTACTAGAAGCCAGCCTTCTTTGTGCTCACTCCCAATCACTATCCTTTCCTTCTAGCAAAAAGTAATCACCATTTTGACTGCAAACTGCATAGATTAGTTCATCCATTTTTTAATTTAAATGGAATCATACAGTATGTGCTCTTTGTGTTGGACTTCTTTTACTCAACATGATGTTTGTTAGATTCATTCATTTTTTGATGTAATAATAGTTCTTTCATTTTCATTGTCATATAATACCATTATATGAATGTGCTATAATTTATTCATCCATTCTACTGTGATGGATATTTAGGTCATTTTGAGATTTTATACAAATAATACCCCTATACACATTCTTGTTCATGTCCTTTGGTATCCATATGTCTGTATTTCTGTTAGTTATATACCTAGCAATGAAATTTCTCCATCATATGATATGTATAATTTCAACTTCAGCAGATAATGTTAAACAGACTTCCAAATGATTAGAAGTGTATCCAAGTTTTAAAAACACCATAAGGGATAAGGGAGGAAGAAAGTGGATTATGGGTGATTTTTATTTTCATAGGCTTTTAAAAATTCTCCATAATGAACTTATGTTTCTTTAAAAAATAACGCTGTCAAGAATCAAATGTTATATTTTATAATACAAAACTATAAATATATAAAATAAAATTTTCTATATGTCATATACTATAAACATAATAGAAAGATCACAAACTAAGAAAATATTTTTCTACCATGTGTGACAAAAGTTTAATATTCTTAGTGTATAAAGACTTATCAGTAAGGAATCGATGAATAGCCAATTTAAAGAATGAGCAAAGGGCACAAAGTTTCTTTCTGATAAATTCATATTATCGAACATGGAAAATATTTGCTCTCACTTTCAGTGGTTTACTTGCAAACCATGCCTTATACCACTATATGTAACCCATAAACTTGATGTGATTTAAAAATTCATAATGGAGGAGTTCAGTTTCTGGCTTAGCTCTTATCATGTACGTCCTTCTGCAGAAAACAACTATAAACTATGAACAATATTTAAAAACAACTACCTGAAGGCATTGGAGGGTAAACAAAAGCAGATGGAAATCAGAGGGAAGTCAAACACTGAAGGAAGGGAATAGCACTGGGGGAATGTGCCCCGTAGGGTGGCTGAGACTGACCAGTTGGCATTTGGTGTTGCTGGTTTGAAGAAGCAAGCTCAGGGTTTAGTGTAACTACAGGCCCTGGAAGTTTTTTAGTTGTGTGTTGGGGTGAGGTGGGGGGAAGAGCATAAATCCTAATAAGGAGAGAGCCAGAGAAAGGGGCCTCAAAGTCTGTGCATATACTCTGCCTATATCTCTAGCTTAATCCTAAACTACATATGGGGCAAACTCCAAGCAGCTCGGTTAAGGCTAAGAGAACTGAACCAAAATTTGAGCTGCTTCCTGCTGTATGTTGCAGAGGAGATGGGGTTCTGCAGTTTGAGTTCAGTGAAGAAGACTGACTGCTGAAATGAAAAAGAAAAACAGTTCTTCAGAGAAACAGAACAGAATCTAAACACAATAGTTTATAACATTGTGAAATTTCAGTTTTACCATATTATTTGTCAGTCACCATGTAATTGTGCCCCTTTACCCCTTATGCCCACCCTCCAACTCCTTTCCCCTCTATAACCACTAATCTGTTCTCTTTGTCCATGTATTTGTTTATCTTCCACATATGAGTGAAATTATGTGGTGCTTGTCTTTCTCTGGCTAATTTCGCTTAACATAATACCCTCAAGATCCATCCATATGGTTGCAAATGGGATGATTTTGTCTTTTGTTATGGCTGAGTAGTATTCCATTGTGTATATTCCACATCTTCTTTATCCAATCATCAGTCAGTGGGCACTTGGCTTGCTTCCACTTCATGGTTATTGTGAATAATGCTGCAGTGAACATAGGGGCGCATAACTCTCTTTGAATTGTTTATTTCAAGTTCTTTGGGTAAATACCCAGTAGTGGGATAGCTGGGCCATATGGTATTTCTATTTTTAATATTTTGAGAAATCTTCATACTGTTTCCATACTGGCTACACCAGTTTGCATTCCCAACAGCAGTGTATGAGGATTCCCTTTTCTCCACATCCTCTCCAACATTTGTAATTTTTTGTCTTGGTTATTATAGCCATTCTCCTGGGTGTAAGACGATATCTTAGTGTAGTTCATTTCCCTGATGATTAGTGATGTTGAACATCTTTTCGTGTGCCTATTGCCTATCTGTACCTCTTCTTTGGAAAGATGTCCTTTCATATCCTCTGCCCATTTTTTGATGGGGTTGTTTGTTTTTTTGTTGTTGAGTTTTATGAGTTCTTTATATGTTTTGGAGATTAACCCCTTGTTGGATATGTGAGTTGCAAATATTTTCTCGCAGTTGAGGGGTTGTCTTTTTGTTTTGTTCCTGGTTTCCTTTGCCTTGCAGAAGCTCTTTAGTCTGATGAAGTCCCATTTGTTTATTTTTTCTTTTGTTTCTCTTTCCCCGGTAGACATGGTATTCGAAAAGATCCTTCTAAGACTTGATGTCAAAGAGTGTTCTGCCTATATTTTCTTGTGGGAGTTTTATGGTTTCACATCTTACCTTCAAGTCTTTTGTCCATTTTGAGTTAATTTTTGTGTATGGCAAAAGACAATGGTCTACTTTCATTCTTTTGCATGCAGCTGTCCTGTTTTCCCAACACCATTTATTGAAGATATTTTGCTTTCTGTATTGTATATTCTTAGCTCCTTTGTTGAAGATTAGCAGTCCTCAGATGTGTGGTTTTATTTCTGGGCTTTCAATTCTGTTCCATTTATCTGTGTGTCTGTTTTTGTACCAGTCCCATGCTGTTTTGATTACTATAGATTGTAGTATAATTTGAAGTCCAAGATTGTGATGCCTCCACCTTTGTTCTTTTTTCTCCGGATTGCTTTAGCTATTCTATATTTTGTTTGTTGCTGTAGCTATTCTAATTTCCTTGCCCCATATGAATTTTGGGATTCTTTGTTCTATTTCCATGAAGACTGTCATTGGGATTCTGATTGGGATTGCATCGAATCTGTAGATTGCTTTAGGTAGTATGAACATTTTAACCATTTTTATTCTTCAAATCCACGTGCATGGAATATCTTTCCTTTTCTTTATGTCATCATCAATTTCGTCCAATAATGTCTTACAGTTTTCATTATATAGCTCTTTCACCCTCTTGGTGATTTTGTACCTTGCAACTTTCCTGTAGTTGTTGATTATTTCTAGTAGTTTTCTGATGTGTTCTCCTTATAAAATTGTGTCATCTACAAACAGTGAGAATTTCACTTCTTCATTGCTTATTTGGGTTCCTTTTATTTCTTTTTCTTGTCTAAATGCTCTGCCCAAGACCTCCAGTACCATGTTAAGTAAGAGTGATGAGAGTGGGCATCCTTGTCTTGTTCTGTTCTCAGAGGGATGGCTTTTAGTTTTTCCTCATTGAGTATGATGTTGGCTGTGGTTTTGTCATATATGGCCTTTATTATGTTGAGGTACTTTCCTTCTGTACCCATTTTATGAAAATTTTTATCATAAATGGATGCTGGATCTTGTCCAATGCTTTCTCTGCATCTATTGAGATGATCATGTGGTTTTTATTCCTCGTTTTGTTAATGTGGTGTATCACATTGATTGATTTGCGGATGTTCAACCATCACTCGTCCCTGATATAAATCTCACTTGATCATGGTGTTTGATCTTTTTAATGTATTGCTGTATTCGGTTTGCCAATATTTTGTTGAGGATTTTTGTATCTATGTTCATCAGCGATACTGGCCTGTAATTTTCCTTCTTTGTGTTGTCCTTCTCTGGCTTTGGGATCAGTGTGATGTTGACCTTGTAAAATAGGAAGTGTGCTGTCTTCTTCAACTTTTTGGAATAGTTTTAGAAAGATAGATATTAAATCTTTGAATGTTTGGTAGAATTCTCCAGAGAAGCCATCTGGTCCTGGACTTCTATTTTTTGGGAGTTTTTGATAACAGTTTCAATCTCATTACTTGTGATTGATCTATTCAGATTCTCTATTTCTTCTTGATTTAGTTTTGGGAGGTTGTATGAGTCTAAGAATTTATCTATTTCTTCTAGATTGTCTAATATGTTGCCAAGTAGTTTTTCATACTATTTTCTTATAATCCTTTGTATTTCTGTGGTATCCATTGTAATTTCTCCTCTTTCATTTCTAATTTTATTTATTTGAGCCTTTTCTCTTTTTTTCATAGTGAGTCTGGCTAAGGGTTTGTCAATTTTGTTGTCTTCTCAAAGAGTCAGCTCTTACTTTCATTGATCCTTTCTACTATTTTTTTTGTTTCAGTTTCATTTATTTTTGCTCTAATTTTTATTATTTCCCTCCTTCTGCTGAGTTTGTTTGTTTTTCTTTTTCTAGTTCTGGTAGCTGTAGTTTAAGATTGCTTATTTGTTTAGGTGGGCCTGTATTGCTATGAATTTCCCTCTTCGGACTGCTTTTGCTGCCTCCCATATGAGTTGTTATGGTGTATTTTCATTTTCATTTGTCTCCAGATATTTTTTGATTTTGCCTTTAATTTCTTCAGTGATCCATTTGTTGTTCAGTAGCATGTTGTTTAGTCTCCACATATTTGTCACTTTCCCAGCTTTTTTCTTGTAGTTGACTTCTAGTTTCATAGCATTATGGTCAGAAAAGATGCTTGATATGATTTCAATCTTCTTAAATTTATTGAGGCTTGCCTTGTTTCTCAGCATATAGTCTATTCTTGAGAATGTTCCATGTGCACTTGAGAAGAATGTGTATTCTTCTGTTTTTGGGTGGAATGTTCTATATCTATCTATTAAGTCCATCTGGTCTACTTTTTCATTTAAATCCACTATTTCCTTGTTGACTTTCTGTCTGGATGATCTATCCATTGATATAAGTGGAATGTTAAGGTCCTCTACTATTATTGTGTTATTGTTAATATCTCCTTTTAGGTTTGTTAATAGTTGCTTTATGTACTTTGGTGTCCTGTGTTGGGTACATATATTTTTATAAGTGTTATGTCTTCTGAGTGGAGTGTTCCTTTTATCATTATATGCTGTCCCTCTTTGTCTCTGTCTCTCATTGCCTGTTTTATCTTGATGTCTACTTTGTCTCATATAAATATGGCAACACCTGCTTTCTTTTGTTTGCCATTAGCTTGGAGTATAGTCTTCCATCCCTTCACTCAGAGCCTGTGTTTCTCTTTAGAGCTGAGATGTGTTTCCTGGAGGCAGCATATTCTTGGGTCTTGTTCTTTAATTCATTCCACCACTCTGTCTTTTGATTGGAGAATTCAGTCCATTTACATTTAGAATGACTATTGATATATGAGGGCTTAATGCTGCCAATTTATCCCTCATTTCCACATTGTTCTGTATGTCCTTTGTTTCTCATCCTGTGTATTTCAGACTACCAGTTCAGTTTGGTAGTTCTTTATAAGGGTTTTCTCAGTTTTCTTTTTATTTGTCATTTGTATCTCTATTCTGATTATTTGTTTAGTGGTTACCATGAAGTTTGTATAAAAAAATCTCATAGATGAGATAGTTCATTTTCTGATAGCCTCTTATTTCCTTATTCTGAGCTGATTCCATCCCTTTTCTCTTCCCCTTCTAAGTTACTGTTGTCACAACTTATTCCATCTTGTGTTATGAGTTTGTGGTTAAAATAACGAGATTATATTTATTTTTGATGTTTTCCTTCCCTTTATCTTTAATGTTATAATTGTTTGCTAACCTGTTCTGATAGACAGCTGCAATTTTCTGATTTTGTCTGCCTGTTTTTTTCCTTGCTCAAGGTGGGGTCTTATGGTGATGAACTCCCTCAGCTTTTGTTTATCTGGGAAAATTTTTATTTCTCCATCATATCTGAAGGATATCTTTGCTGGATGGAGTATTCTTGGCTGAAAGTTTTTGTCTTTCAGAATTTTGAATATATTCCACTCTCTCCTAGCCTATAAGGTGTCTGCTGAGAAATCTGCTGGAAGCTTGATTGGGTTGCTTTGTAGGTTAATTTCTTCTGCCTTGCTGCCCTTAATATTTTTTCTTTTTCATTGACTTTTGCCAGTTTTGCTACTGTATGCCTTGCAGAATGTCTTTATACAGTTGATATAATTTGGAGTTCTATTAGCTTCTTTTACTTGTATTTCCAGTTCCTTCTGCTGGTTTGGATAATCCTCAGCTATTATTTCTTTGAACAAGCTTTCTTCTCTTTTCTATTTCTCTTCTCCCTCTGGGATACCTGTAATCCTTAAGTTGCATTCCCTAATTGAGTCAGATATTTCTTGGAGAATTTCTTCATTTCTTTTTAGTCTTAGTTCTCTATCCTCCATCTGAAGCATTTCTATGTTTCTGTCCTCGATACTGTTAATTCTGCCCTCCATAAATCAGCTCTGTTATTCAGGGAGTGCAGATTTTTCTTTATCTCACACATTGTGTCTTTCATCTCCAACATTTCTGATTTGTTTTTCTTTATAGTTTGAATCTCTGTGAAGAATTCCCTTTGTTCATTAATTTTGTTTCTGATTTCATTAAACTGTCTATCTGTATTTTCTTGTAACACATTGGGTTTTTCTGTGATGGCTATTTTGAATACTCTGTCATTTAGATTGTAAATTTCTGTTCCTTCAGGATAATTTCTGGGTGCTTGTCTTTTTCCTTCTGGTCTGGACTACTAATATATTTCTTCAGACTGTTTGATAGCGTGGAGTTTTGCCCTCGCGTAGTGATGGTATCTGGTTGCAGATTCCACCTGTGGCCACTGGGGAGGGGGGTCAGGAACTGTGTATTCTGATCCCACAGCTATCCCTGGTGTCTCTGCCTTTCCTTAGAATCTATGCTGACAGGGTCTATCTGCGATTTCTGGCTTGCTCACTCACAGCTGCTGTTTTTCTAACCTATGCATGGGTGCTCTGGCTGACTTGCTGAGCTGGAGCCTGGCTGTGGGAGGGGTGCTTTCTTTTGCATGCCTAATCCTGGGGTGTTCTTCCTCTGCCCTCACTATCTGCTCTCCTTGGGTGCTGGCCTGATGAAGACACCACCTGCAATAACCTCTGTGTAGGGCTTTCTCATGGACTGTGAAGGAACTTGGAAAGAGAAGGTATTCCCATGGAGAGCCACCCCTTCCCCCTCCTCTCATAGCCACTTGTGGTGTGGCACTCTGGGTCTCTGCTGGGGAGGGAGAGGAGCATCCCTTACCTCCTCCCACTTCCTCCCAGGGGGTCCAGCACCTCGGCCTTCAGACATGTGGCTGTGTGGGTCTCTCAGATGTCTTTTGTGTTGTATGAATGTCCTCTGTTGGTTTATGAATGTCCTTTTTGTTGTATCTTAGCGGGGAGAGTCTAAGGGAAGAGCTCTCACTGCCATGATGCTGACATCACTCCTCAGAATCCAAACTTTTTATATGATATCATTCACAATATTCATGATCCAATGCCACATTATTCAGTGTACGCAGAAACGTGAAAATATTACCTATTCTGAAAAGAAATCAATGGAGGCTAACTTCAAGATAACTAAGACATTGAAATTAGCAGACAAGGATTGTAAATCAGCTGTTGTACTTACTTAAGAATGTAAAGGACAATATGATTGCAGTGAATAAAAAGACAAGAAATCTTAACAGAGAATATGAAACAATAAAAGAAGACCTAAATTGAAATTCTAGAACTGAAAAAAAACCTGCTGTAAAAACTTCAGAATGAAAATGACAGAAGGAGTCATGAGTGTAAAGATAGATCAATAGAAATATACAATCTAAAGAACAGAGAAAAAGATTTAAAAAGATGAACAGAATCTTATGGGCTTGGAGGACAATATCATAATGATAATGTTTATGTAATTGGAATTGCATTCCTACCAGAATGGCTACAATTAAAACACTGACAGCATTCACTAAACGCACACTTGCCCAATGACCCAGAAATTCTATCCAGGAGAAATGAGACTTATGTTTCACTATAATGCTTATAGTAGCTTATTCCTAATAGCCAAAAATGGAAAATAGCCCAGGCATCTCTCAAAAGGAAAAGAGAGAGACTAATTCTGGTATACTTATACAATGGAATACTCTTCAGCAGTAAAATTGAATAAAGTAGTATTATGCATAATAGCAGAGTTGAATCTCAAAACTGTTATTCTGAGTGAAATGTAAATAAAAGGGAAATATAAAAGTAATACCTTTTAGAAATACTAGGTTCTAGAACAGACAGCATTTATATGGTGTTCTAGAATAAGCTAAATTAATTCAAACAATGATTGCATCATTGGAGTGGGAGTGCTTCAGGTATCGAATGGAAAGGAACATTAAAGGAACTTTCTGGAGTGATTTTAGTGTTCTATATTTTGCTGTTTTGTGTTGCACAGGTGTATACTTTTGTTTCATTGAGTGCTGTATTTAAGATTTGTTTATTTCATTGTATATAAATGTCATCCCATAAGAAAAAAGTAAACAAACATAGAACTCTAATCACGTGCATGATGGAGTATTTGTGGGTAAGAAAATATATATAATGTATAATGTTGATGAGATTTTAGACAAGCCACTATTTACATTGCTGGCTAGGAATATAGACCAGCACAATGTCATGAAGGGGGTTTGTATGTACTTTAAAAAATTAACAAAAATTTATAAATGGGGCTGTTTCTTGACCTAGCAATTCTATTGATAGGAATGTGTCTTAAGGACATGATCAGAGGAGGTGTGCAATAAAATATGCATTAGTGTGTTCAACATAGCATTATATAAATATGGAATATTGCCAAAAACTTAGATGTCAACTGAGTCTGATTAATTATGAAAATTATAGTATGGGAAATGATATACACACATTGTGATCATAATAAATGCATTATTGATATGAGAGACTAGTTGTAATATATTATTTTCGTTTGGGAGTTGGCAGTCTACAGCCTAATGGTCAAATCTTGCCTGCTGCTTGTCTCTGTTTTATTGGAACACAGCCACGCCCATTTACTTATGTCTTGCCTCTGGCTGCTTTCATGCTATAACAGTAGATTTGAGTAGTTGCAGCAGAGACCAGATAGCTCACAAAGGCTAAAATGTTTACCGTATGGCTCTTTACTGAAAAAATCTCCTGATTTCTGGTTAAATTAAATTAAATTAAAATTTAAAAATACAGGAAGGGCTTACCAAAATTAACTAATTCCATAAATTCTTTATGAGCGCTTACCATGTATGAAGCACTGTAAATACACTACACTGTGTACATAAATGTGACTGAAACAGATTCAGTCCTTGTTCTTACAGAGTTTAAGTGTGGTGGGGGAGATGGTTATTATAAATATTTAAATTAAAATTATGATTAATACTATGAAGAAATGTTAACAGAAGTTATTTCTAAGTGTTGGGAATATGGATAATTTTTAAAACTTGTTCTTTTTCTAAGTTTTCTAGGATTTTGTTTTGCATTTGTCAATTATTTTTCATTGGATATAGGTAAAGAAGATTGAGTAGCTAACCAGACATTAGCTTCTTCAAAAATTTTTAAAACTTTTAAAAATGATGTTCTCTTAATTTACAGAATTAATTTTAGTAGCATTCTTATTAAATATTTATTGAATGCCTATCACATGTTTAACATTGTGAGAGGTGTTATAGAGGCAGAGTAGAAATATGAGACTTACTTTTAAGAACCTATTGTCTGGTTGATGAGAGACAAACCAAGCATACATAAAATAGAATTACACCATATAAAACAATTTATAATAAGATAACTACATGTTAGAAAAAAAGACCCCAGTGAATTCTGATTTAGTCAGGTGAGACTTAATGAAGAACATGGGCTAAGAACTGGACTTTGAAGTATGGCTTATGATTTGGGTAAGTGTGGGGAAGCTGAAAAGCATTTCAGACCATAGACTCAGCATTCAAGGCACAGAAGTGAGAATGGGCATCGTTTGTCTATACAGCAGTAGGGAGATTGACCTGAGGAGACCACTGCTGCTTTTAGGGGATAATGGCAAATAAAGACTGGGAGTCAAGACTGACTTTGGAGTGCCTTGTAAACCTGAAACAGAAGTTTAGATTTGTTTTCTAGTAAGAAATCAGAAGCATGTGAAGTCTGTCCTTTCTCCCTCTCTTTGGTCCCTCTCTCCTGTCTTCCTCTCTCCCTTCCCAGAAAAAGACTATACAAATAGAATGGAAAGAAGATTAATTCTGCAACAGAACACAAGACATATTGCCAACTTTTCTTTCTAAATTTTGGCTTTCTGCATTCTTTTAAAACTAGAAGCTGTTATTCATTAAAGTGACAGGCAATGATGTGTGTTGCTAGTGCTAAAGGGACACCCCTGGCTCAGGCTGCTGTAGCATAACCGCTGGCAGTTATGAAAAGTGTCAGGCTGCTGTGAGAGGATGAGCATTAACTGCAGTGTAGTCCTTCTACGGAGTTAATTGGGACATAGTCTTTTCTTGTTCTTACAGGTATCCTGAGGCATGTGTTATTCGTTATCTTTTCTAGAGAAATTGATTCATCAGATTTGTCAGATTTTTAAATCCAACATTTTATTTTAAGTCCCCCAAGCTAAAGAAAAACCTTCTTTGGTCTAAGAATGGCTAAATAGCAACTTATTCTCTTAATTTAATGGCAATTGACTTCTGCTTACACGAACTGAAAGTTCGCATTGTGAGGCTGCCTTTTTTCCCCCTAATTGACACTAGTAGTTTTACTCTGCATTCTAGTATAATACCTGTGCCCTTATCTTTAAATTGCATGAGTGATTAATATGTTTGTTGAATTTTTTTTATCCCTTTGATTCTTCCTCATATCCTTAAAACTGGTTTTAAAGATGACCACACTCAAAAACGTAGCACAGATTTAACTCTGGGTTCATAGTATTAGACATCTTTTCTTATTTTAAATATCTCTACTAGCAAAGCTTGAGAAAATCTTACTGGATTTGACTTATTAGGACATATTATCTTTCTATAAGAGTTCCAGGTCATCACACACAAGTTCAGCTTCCTCTTGACTTTCTGCACTTTGCCATATGTTTATTATAAAGTATTTCTGTAGTTCAGTCCCATACTTTCACCTCCCTAGTCAGTGACCTTGCCAAAGAACTAAGTCTTGCATAGAATTTAAATGATGGGCAGAATCTTTAAATGTCATCTTTTCCAGTGTCCCTTAGGTAAGAGATTAGATAATTGATTAGCCTTAGGTCAAACTATGGGTTAATATCAAATACCTGATTAGAACCCAGTTCTCTCTGCAATAATATTGTCTCACCTCTCTTTTAGTTGTCTTTCTAAGCCTCTTGGAGTCCTGAGCTCAGGTGATTTCATTTCGGTTTTGACTGACTTTTCCAGAGAGATAGTAGCCCTTTGTTTTGGTGAAAGGTGCCGCTATTGGATCAGCAGGAGCAATTCTATTCCAACTAAGTGCAGATGGGTGCAGTTACAGTCCTTACTTACTTTTCTCATCACTCACCTACAGAACTGAACTAGACCGTCCTAGAAGGAGAGTCAAGACTACATTTGGAATTTTGAAACTCACTTTCAGGAGAGCTAGACATTCCCTGAATCCCAGATTGTGTTAGTACAGGGCGCAAACTTAAATTTAAGATATGTTACATCCTATTCTTTGCCTGGGGTGTCCTCCCATAGATTTATTTATGCTAAGCTCATAAAATTTAAACTTTTGCAAAATTGAATTTTCAATCATGTTTGAAGGTTTGACTAACCATACTTTCTGATGTACTATAGTGTGAAAAATCTGAACTGTTTGTTTTTCTCTTATGTTGGCCTCAGGAGACCATATAGTTGACATATATGGTTGAGTTTATTAAGGAATTCTTTAATTTCATTAGTACCCCATGATTTTCAGAGTGGGCCTGTTTACACAATGCCCCAGTGATAAAGGCTCCATGCAATTGCTTCTGTGTCTTTTCCTCCCACGTCTTCCCCAGTCAAATCTATTCACATGATGGGATTCAAATCATCATATTCCTACAGAACTTCTTATTCTACCTTGATGATTGAAGCTCCTCAGGCAATCTGAACGTGCAGCAAGGTTGACAAACAAGGGTCAGCGCAGAATTGCCTCTTAAAGCAGCATATAGTAAAAGCCATGTGGATTTTACTCCTGTCCTCCGCTCATTTTTTATATCTTAAAGTTACATTCTTTTACTACTCAGAACACTCTTTCATAAAGACTCTAAGGTTTTGGTTGTTTTGTTGTTGCTGCTGCTACTCCTAGCTTTTGTGTGTGTGTTTTCTCTTTCTTTAACCTTTCTTTCCTTTACTTCCATCTTGGAGGTTGAGCCCCAAATTATCGAGTCCAGCCTTCAAGTTCTTTTCCACTGGGCCAAAGATTCTCAGCAAACTCTTAGGAAGTGGTGAGCTAAGTATGCTCTTGCAGTCTTAAACTTTGGCCCCCTTTCTATCACATAAATTCTATGACTACTCCTTTTCTCTCTTTCCTATTCTGAAAATTGCTAACCTCATGGCACACAAACTCCACCCTCCTTGGTAGCCTCTCTCTTCTCCATGTTCCATCAGTACATTCTTTGGTTTGTCAGGTTTCATGTATGGATTCTAATCTAAATGAGCAGAGACTGATTTGTGGTTGTTTTAGATCACTAAGTCCACAGGTATATACACAGTAGACTCGTATATGCCCAATTTCTGAGTTTCATTAAAAAAAGGCTGAATGAAATATACCATTGTTGAGTGGTATAGGTTAGTGGCCTTGCTAACTTGTATTTTTTCACATTGATACAATAACTCTTTTTTTTGCTACATCAGTATTTTGAGTGGGCCTGTTTGAACATCAGCACTTCTACTTCATGATACAGATTTAGCTTAGATGGGCAGTCAGGAAACCTCTTCATATTTTTGACCTTGAAGGAACATTGCTTTTCCTATAATGGGTTATGTTGGGTAGTTTATGTAGGGTTAATTGTTATTGAGATTGGATTCTTCACCTTTTTCCCCCTATACATTTTAACATGCCATTTAATGAATGTAAAGTTATGCAAAGCATTTATATTAAATAGACTTAAGTATGTCTTTCCTATCTGCTACATGGTTCCTACTGAGAGTGTTGATATTCAAATATTCATTTATGATTTGTGTTATTCAGGAACATGCCTATAAGAATATACTCTATTGTTCATCTTTGAATTATCACTGTTCAAGAATACATTCCATAATGATATTTTTTATTAGTAGGTGAAATATCTCAGTTTTCTTCTTTCCATTTAACCTTTCGTTTTAAAAGAAAAGTTCCAAAGTTAAGGAATTAGTTCATGGTATCTATAAACTGGTTAGGAACTAAAGTATATTATGAAGTAAAAATTGAAGCTGAGTTGCCCTCTAGGGGTTCAGTTTTAACACAGCACATGTAGAAATAATCTATTGAGATCTTTTGGGGGAGGGGTAGATCTGCTGAATAGAGGAGCTCTGTTTTTCATTTTCTCTTGGAGTGTGACTAGTCAACAGCACATGGATTTCGACTGTTTCTTGCAAATGAGAACATCCCAATTTTGTAACCTACAGACAGTTTAAACATCCGTTTTGGCTCATTTTAAAAGTCAGAGCATTTGTGCCAGAATAATCCAACCATTAACATATTTTCAAGAAGTATTTGGTGACCAGACCACTAATTTTTTCCTAGCACTCGTTTGTTTCCTCACTGTCACCTCTATAGCACTTTTAGGTCAGCTCTCACCCCTCTTCTGCCCAGACCCAATACAGACTTCAGTGAAGTGGTTTAATCATGAATCTTTATGCTTTCAGGGTGTGATCATGAAATTTTTTTCTTTTGTTTTCGGCACTTTGACTGGCATCTTTGTCTGGACTGGTGAGAATGCTTCTGGTTTGAAGCACAGTGGCTGTCTGCCCTTTAGCCTCATTGGTACCTGCTTTGCGTTGCTTCAGGTCCAGTGATTCTCGTTGGAATCTGTCTCTGATGCAACGCGCTCTGCTTTGTTAGAGTTAGATTCTTACTGTTTGGTAAGAGTGAGCAACTTTTTTCTCATTATTGAAAATGTTACTTAAACATTGATGAGTAAATGGTAAATATAGAGTTTATTTCCTATGCAGATATTTAAATGTTTTAAGTATTTAAGCACTTTTCTATGTCAGATATGAAAATTTGTGTGTATGGTGTGTAGCGTATGTTTTAATAATGCTCTGTCATTCCCTTTGAAGAAGGTTATAAAATTTTACTCCTTTTAATATACAATTTTTTTCTCCTCTGTGTTATATTGAGCTTTTCCATTTTTTTTCCCCATGGTTATGGAAAAACCTTGATTGTTAATAGTCAGAACCTATTTTTAATCATTAATTTATAAGTATTTTTTAAGTTCAGTTTTTATCTATTAATTATTTTAGTATCTGAAAGCCCCTATTAGATTTTGATATATATTAAAATATTAAATTAGCTATGATCTATAGATCTGTGCTGTCCTAGTATAGCAGTCAAGAGGCACATTAGCTACTTAATTTTTCTTACTAGCACCAGCCGCATTTCAAATGCTCAAGAACCACATATGGCCTGTGGTTACCGTATTGGATAACACAGATATTGATCATTTTCATCATCGCAGAAAGTTCTATTGGACAGTGCTGATATAGACATATGAATCATCTTCAGTGTATTTTAAAAAATATCTTACTATGGTAAATTCCTGTGTAAAATGAATTGAAACATGAAAACATTATATATCTTTATATTTTCTTCTCTTTTATCAAGAGAATATTTTGGAAATAACTGTAATTGAAACTATCACATAGAAGTAGTTTTACCTTTCTATTTATCTTAAAGATCATCGTATATTTCTGATTACGAGCTAAGTGATATCAAGTGTTTTAATAAAATTACATGTTTTTGAATTATGTAAATCCATCTACTTTATCTTCGTCTTGTGTTAGAAATACAGGGAAATCCTGTGTTCTTAGGAATATAGTTAAACTGTGTTCATCTTTACATTGACTTACTCTGCTCCTTCCCATTACTGTAAATGTAACATTAAGTGCTGACTGTTTAACCAAGTTTTAGGTCTTACTCAAGGAGCCAATTAAAAGTGATTTTAGATTTTATAATTACTATTAAGGGAGAAATCCAAAAGTGCAACTGCCGTTCTGAATGTGTTAGGATATTAAAACAAGGAATATAAACATTTTAATCATAGTTGAGAGGAAAAATAAGGAAGCTTTAGCTGCTTACTTGAAAGTGTATTTTTGTGTTGTTAAAGAGGATTATGATGAATATGTTTCTGTGATAAATCTATGAAGTTTCATAAACTGTTTTCTTACTGACTATAGTAGTTTTTAAAAATAATTTTCATTTTTATGGTTTCTAGTTTTTCAATGTGTTCACAGACCTTTTGTGGATAGTTATAACTGTAAAAGTATCTTTAGAAGTAAATGAAAAAATGAACATTAAAATTTGTAGATTTTAGCATTCTATAAAAATACATGAACATATCTTTTAAAATACCTACCATGAAATATTTGGTTGGGAAGACCGTATCAAAGGTTTAAGAATGTATTTCAAATCAGACTTATTTGTATCACTGTTTTGTTTTCTTTTTAATTTTTTGGTGAGTTTTTTTTTTCAACTAAGTATATTTAACATAATATTTTTAAATTTTTTTGTTCTTTTAGGTTTTTTTCAGTTTTTTTGAGTTGACATAAAATTTTACAAAGCAGTATTAATTTAGAGTTGTTTTTATATAGAAAAGTCTGTGAATGCTCTAGGAATTCTGAAAGAATATTTTAGTTAAATTCTGAAAGAGTTTAGGCAGAATTTTATGCAGCAAACAGACTTTTTAGCTAGGTTAGATTTACATAGCTTGTTTTTTTAATTCACTTTCTTTGTCTTATTACTGGGGAAGAAATAGCCTATGAATTGATAACATCTAGATTACCTATCTATTTAGAAGATATACCAAATAGGAGTTAAAAGGTGAAAGCTGTGTATAGTGCAAGATATTAGTGGGACAGTGAGCAGATTAGCCTAATTATGTAGGACTAATTACAGTTTAGGATCATGTTTTGGTGCTCTGTAAAAGCCAAGCAAAGAAGTCTAGAAGTGATATAATAGAAAACAGAAATTTCCATGTAGCAAAAATTTTTGTTTAGGGGAAATTCTGTGATCTTAGAAATGCAGCATTAGATGGAGCCTTTGAGGTTAACTAGTCCCAATTCAGGAATATTTCCAACAAATGTGAGACTTTCCATTTTCAGTACACCTCTGCCCCAATTCAGGCTTTTGTTATTAATTTCCCTCTGCATTTTATTGTTTTTTAGAAAAATAACATTGTTCTTTTAATAAAAATTATAAATAATTAATATAATGTAAGGAATATAGAAAAGTTGCAGCCTTCTCCAAAAAATTACTCTAAATCCTACCATTCGCAGATACAGATATCTGTGAACATATAAAGATGAGATTATATAATATAGACTATTTTTTAAAGTTGAATTTAGCAAAGCAAAGCTAAAATGGAAGATTTGCTGAAGTTCAGGTACAATTTTCTTTATAAAACGTGTATTACTTCTGAAGTTGCCTCAAATCTTAAGAAAAAATTATGTAAAAGCCATTGATAAATTTCAGTCATTGTGGTTTTTTTTAACTTTTATTCTACTGTTGGACAGTATTGATTGATTCCCTGCTTTGAAAGTATGATTATACTTCCCCCACATCCTCTCTTTTAGGTTCAAGTTTTTTTAAGTTGTATTTTTGCATGGTCAAAATTTATAATACTTGTATTCTTGTCTGTAACCATAAATTTAGTGCTCACCACATCATCTCTTCTCCTTATTTCTGTGTTTTGTCCTGTTGCTTGATTGGCTAGATTTCACTGTTGAATATTTTATTTAAGAGGAGTCTTTGGGTTCTAGAATCTTTGACATGTGTCATGTTTGGAAATGACTGCTTGTTGCTTTATTTATGAATGACACATAGAATTGGTGTAGAATTTTTGGGTCATAGTGTCTTTCCCTCCAAACTTTGTACACATTGCTTTAGTGTTTTATAACATTGAATGTTGCCCTGGGAAGTCTGAGGCCAGCCTAATTTTCATCCCTGCCCCACCTTGCAACCACCCTGTCAGAGGTGATTTGATTTTTCTGTTTGGATACTAGAGTCATTTTTTCCTTATCCTTGAGTTTGGTAATTTAAGCAGGATGTGTCTTAGGTATTGATTGTTCTGTATAGTTCTTTGTGGAACATACTATGTCCTTTTGATTTGTAGATTCAGCTTCATGTCAGAAAACTTTTCTTAATTTGTAATTTAAAATATTTTTTCTTTTCCTTTTTTTGAGTTCTTTATCTCAAAGATACCAGTCCTTCTTGGAACTTTTAAGCAAGGTTTAACACTTCACGTTATTTGCTACATAACAAGTTACCCCAAAATTTAGTGACTAAAACAACACACATTTATTATCCGACAGTTTCTGTGGGTCAGGACTCCAACATGGCTTAGCTGGGTCCTCTGCTTCAGTCTCTCAAAGGCCGCAATTAAGATGTCAGCTTAGGGGCTGCAGCTTTGTTTTATTTTGTTTTGTTTTAACTTTTTATTAAGATTATGATAGTTTACAACCTTGTGAAATTTCAGTTGTACATTATTGTTAGTCATGTTGTAGGTGCACCAAAGGTCTGCAGTTTTATCAAAGCCTTGACTGGGGAAGGATCTCTTTTCAACTCACTTAGTGGTTGTGGGCAGGATTCAGTTCCCCCACAGGACATTGTGCTGACAGCCTCAGTTCCTTGCTGACTGTTGACCAGAGGCCACTCTGTTCCTTGCCACATGAGCTTCTCCCCCGTGGCAGTTTTCTTCATCAAAGCTTGCAGGCTAGGAAGGTAATAGAGAGCATCTGCTAACAAGACAGAAGTCATGATCTTTTGTAACCTAATCATGGCAGTAACATCCTGTCTGCATTATATTCTTTGGTTAGAAGCAAATCCCTAGGCTTAGGCTACCCTCAAGGGGAGTGGTTTACACAAGGGCATGGAAACCAGGAGACTGGGATCATTTGAGGCCATCCTAGAAGCTGCCTACCACACCTTGGTTTTCTCTATTTGCATTAACCCTCTTTTCCCCTCTATATTTACTGTGATTACCTTAAGTCACTTTTATAAAATCTCTCACTTGAGTTTTACCTGGGTCTGTTCTGTTCCTTTTATGTTTCTAATATATTTATTTTCACTGTTAGGGATTTGTTTTGGTCTTCACCTTAGATTTTTATCTCCTCTTTCTTCTCAGTCTACTTTATCAACTATTCCTTGAAGTCTAGGTTTCTCTTTTTTGTTTTGTTTTAAAGATTGGCACCTGAGCTAACAACTGTTGCCAGTCTTCTTCCTTTTTTTTTCATTGCTTTTTCTCCCCAAATCCCCCCAGTACATAGTTGTATATCTTAGCTGTGGGTCCTTCTAGTTGGGGCGTGTGGGACGCTGCCTCAACATGGCCAGATGAGCGTTGCCACGTCCGCGCCCAGGATCCGAACTGGCGGAACCCTGGGCTGCTGAAGCGGAGTGCAAGAACTTAACCACTTGGCCAGCCCCTAGGTTTCTTGAATGTATGTTTTCATTAAGTTCTTATATAGAGTGACATTTAAGATGAATCTTCTTTTCCTTAGGGTGTGTTGCCCTGCTGTTTCTTTGAAAAATTGTGAGCAAATTCTCTTTAACACTCCTGCCACCTTTTTGTGATATGTTTGTCTTCCCTTGTGGGCTATAGTGTGAGGGCTGAGGTGTTCTTCTGTGTCCTTTCCTGAAGCCTGGAGGGAGGGGGAGGAGGGGCACACTGGCCAATGCACTGTTTCTGTTAAATACCTTCAGGAAGGTTTCCTCTTTTCCTGTGGGGTTACCTTTGGATTGTCCTCTCTATTAACTGTGGAGCCCTGAAAAATGGCATACCTGGATGGCTTTTCTACCCCTGCTGAGATCCTCTGAAGGTGAGTAGAGGCTTTTGTTGTCAGGGGTTTTGTTTTGTTTTTACTTTTCTCCAGGTTTCCTATTTATTTATTTATTAATTTATTTTCCTTGGTCTGCTTCTCCCAAGAGCGAGGAGTGCTATTAGTGGAAATTCTCATGGTTTTTAATTCATTTTGTTTCCCAGTGTGTTCTGGGGGTGGAATCAGGACTAGGAGCTGTGCCATGCTGAGCCTTGCCAGAATCTTTTCTTTCTTTCCTGTCTACTACTTTTTGAAGTTTATGGTATGAGACTGTACCTCTTTTCTTGTATTGTGGCAGCTGGCCAATTTCTCCCTTTTTAAAACTCCTTTTGTTTATCTTATTCAGGAAGGAGGAGTTTATGAGCTTGCAATTTCCTGCAATTTTTACCCAGAAGTCTTCCATATTTTTGCCTGAATTGTTTTATTAGCATATAGACTAGCTTTCCTTATCTAGAAAATTTCTTTTCCTTCCTCCTCCCTACCTTTACCCTAAATGTCGTTGCTAGGTAAAGCTTTCTGAAATGTACAGTTTAGTTTGTGTCACTCTCTGCTGCCTATGTGGTTGAGCCTAAACTCTTAAATTTAACGTCTTCCAGGATTTTACTTAAGCCTACTTTACTAAATTAGAGTCTCATTCCCTCTCTTAAGCCTCCTTTCTGGCTAAATTTAAATATTTTCTACTTCCAGTACGTACCCTGGGTTGATTTACAAGATATGGTTAGTACATAATATAGTGTGCATATATATGTAGTGGTTTTTACACCTGTCAGTCTCCTGATCACCTTTCTATAGGAAAATCTCATTTGTCAGGATCCATCTAAAAATGTGATCTCCAGAGAAGAACACAAATATGTTGTGAGCTCCTGTCCACTGTGATTGAAACAGTGATATTAAGATTGGTTTAGGTGTTCTGTCATGTTTCATCATATCATTGGATCACATTGAGTTTATTTGTCATTCTGTTCTAATATTTGAAAGTATTTTTTAACTTAAATGTAGGAATTTGCATTTATTCTGGGCAATTTTCACCTTTAAAAATTTTTTTACTCTGGTTGTCCCTATTTTTGAGGTTATTTTTAATTTCAAATCAATCGTCTCTTATATCTGTATATGCTAATCATGCCCATTGTCGTTTCCTACAAGTCTCTAACAGAAATAGTAATTTTGTGGGACAGTGAATGCAGTAGTTCCACTATTTTTGCATCCTTTTAATCTCATCCAGTCTGTTTTCTTCCCCATGTCTTTGGTGACATAAGAGAGAAAAATTATGATTGTTCTGTATATGGGCTAGGCTGAATGGAGGAGGGTGATAATAGAAAAAGAGGAAGCTTTTTCTTTGATTAAGCTATAAGTAGAGGGCCTGTTTTGGTGAGATGATAGTGAGAATGGGAAGCATCAAAGGAAACATTAGCAGGAGTTGGTGACTAGAGAGAAGATCACTGAAGAGAGAAACATGATGATGTCAAAAGTTTGATTTCGAATGATTTGCAAGAAGTAGTGAACCTGGACACCTTACATTTGAGGTATACGGTTATGAGATATCAAAGAATATATCCAACTTTCAAGAAAATATTTTAACAAAAATGTGCTTCTACCAGAAGGAGAAGAGAGAGAAAAAGGTACAGAAATCTTATTTGAAGAAATGATGACTCAAAACCTCCCTTACGTGGGGAAACAAACAAGCATCCAGATCCAGGAAGCTCAGAGAGTTCCAAATAAGATGAACCCAAAGACACCCACACGAAGACACATTATAATTAAAATGTCAAAAAGTTAGACAAGGAGAGAATCTTCAAAGCAGCAAGAGAAAAACAACTTGTTACATATAAGGGAACCCCCATAAGACTTTCAGCAGATTTTTCAGTACAAACTTTTCAGGCCAGATTGGAGTGGCACCATATATTCAAAGTGCTGAAAGAAAAAAACTTCCAACCAAGAATACTCTACCTGGCAAAATTATTTTTCAGAATTGAAGGAGAGATAAAGAATTTTCCAGACAAGCAAAAGCTAAAGGGGTTCATCATCACTAAACCGGCCTTGCAAGAAATGTTAAAGGGACTTGGTTTTTTTTTTCTTTCCTTAAAGATTGGCACCTAGGCTAACAACTGTTGCCAATGTTCCTTTTTTTTTTTTTTTTTTAAAGTTTGGCACCTGGGCTAACAACTGTTGCCAATATTTTTTTTTTCTGCTTTATCTCCCCAAACCCCCCCTGTACACAGTTGTATATCTTAGTTGCAGGTCCTTCTAGTTGTGGGATGTGGGATGCCGCCTCAACGTGGCCTGATGAGTGGTGCCATGTCTGTGCCCAGGATCCGAACCCTGGGCCGCCGCAGCGGAGGGCGCGAACTTAACCACTCAGCCACAGGGCCGGCCCCCTAAAGGGACTTCTTTAAGCTGAAAAGAAAGGGCACTAATTAGTAACAAGAACACAGATGAAAGAATCTCATTGGAAAATTAAATATATAGTAAAGATAGTGGATTAATTACTTATAAAGCTAGCATGAAAGTCAAAAGACAAAGGTAGTGAAAATAATTAGGATTACAATAATTAGTGAAGGGATACAAAAGGTAAAAAGATGTAAAATGTGACATCAAAAACAAGGGGAGAAGGGGAGTAAAAATGTTGGGCTTTAGAATGGGATTAAACTGAAGTTACTATCAACTTAAAATAGACTGTTATAGATGTAAGTTGTTATATGTAAGCCTCATGGTAACCACAAAGCAAAAACCTGTAGTAAATACACAAACGAAAGAGAAAGGACTATAAGCATAGCACTGAAGGAAGTCATCAAACCACAAAGGAAGAGAGCATGAGAAGAAGAAAGGAACAGAGAAGAACTACAAAAACAGCTACAGAACCGTAACAGCAATAAGCACATACCTATCAATAATTACTTTAAATGTAAATGGACTAAATTTTCCAACCAAAAGACATAGAGTGGCTGATTGGGTAAAAAAGCAAGATCCATCTATACACTGCTGACAGGAGACACACTTTAGATGTAAGGACACATACAGACTGAAAGCAGAGGGATGGAAAAAGATGTTCCATACAAATGGAAACCAAAAGAAAGCTGAACTGGCTATACTTGTATCAGACAAAATAGACTATAAAACAAAGACTCTACTAAGAGACAAAGAAGGGCATTACATAATGATAAAGGGGTTAATTCAACAAGAGGATATAACATTTGTAAATATTTATGCACCGAACATAGGAACACCTAAATGTATAAAGCAAATATTAAGACACCTGAACGGAGAAATTGACAGCAATACAATAATAGTAGGGGACTTTAATACCCTACTTACATCAGTGGATAGATTATCCAGACAAAATACCAATAAGGGAACATTGGCCTTAAATGATATGTTAGACCAGATAGACTTAACAGATATTTAGACAATATTCCTCCAAAAGAAACAGAATACGCATTCTTCTCAAGTGCACATGGAACATTTTCCAAGATCATATGTTAGGCCACAAAACAAGCCTTATTAAATTTAAGAGGATTCAGATTATGTCAAGCATCTTTTTTGACTAAAATGATATGAAAGTAGAAATTAATTACATGAATAAAACTGGAAAATTCATATATATGGGGAGATGAAACAACACACCACTGAATAATCAGTGGGTCAAGGAAGAAATAAAAAAATAACTTGAGACAAACAAAAATGGAAATGTAACATACCAAAAGTCATGGGATGCAGCAAAAGAAGTTCTTATTTATTTATTTACTTATATTTGTTTTTTTTTAAAAGATTGGCTCTGAGCTAACATATGTTGCCAATATTTTTCTTCTTCTTCTCCCCAAAGTCCTCTTACATAGTTGTATAATCTAGTTGTAGGTCCTTCTAGTTTTGCTATGTGGGACGCTGCCTCACCATGGCTTGATGAGCAGCGCTAGGTCCATGCCCAGGATCTGAACTGGCAAAACCCTGGGCTGCCTAAGTGGAGTGTGCAAACTTACCACCCGGCCATGGGGTCGGCCCCACAAAAGCAATTTGAAGAGGGATGTTCCTAGCAATAAATGTCTACCTCAAGAAACAAGAAAAGTCTCAAACAACCTAACTTTACACCTAAGGAACTAGAAAAAGAACAACACACGAAGCCTGAAGTTAATAGAAGGAAGGAAATAATGGAGATTAGAGCAGAAATAAATGAAATAGAGACTAAAAAGGCAATAGAAAAGATCAACAAAATTAAGAGCTAGTTCTTTGGAAAGATAAGCAAAATTGACAAACCTTTAGCTAGACTCACCAAGAAAAAAGGAGGACTCAAAATTGAAATGAAAGGGGAGATCTTACAATTGATACCACAGAAATACAAAGGATCATAAAAGACTACTATGAACAATTATATGCCAACAAATTGGACAACCTAGACGAAATGGATAAAGTTGTAGAAACGTATAACCTACCAAGACTGAATGTGATGAAATAGAAAGTCTGAACAAACTGATTACTAGCAAAGAGATTGAATCAGTAATCAAAAACCTCCCAACAAACAAAAATCCAGGACCAGACGGTTTCACAGGTGAATTCTACCAAGCATTCAGAGAAGAATTAATACCAGTCTTTCTCAAACTATTCCAAAAAATAGAAGAGGGGGGAAGTCCTCCAAACACATTCTGTGGGCCAACATTACCCTGATACCAAAACCAGACAAGGATTGCTCCCCCCCCCCAAAGAAAAATTACAGGCCAATATCCCTGATGAACATAGATGCAAAAATCTCCAACAAAATATTAACAAACTAAATTCAGCAATACATTAAAAGGATCATACACCATGATCAAGTGGGATTTATTCCAGGGGTGTGAGGATGGTTCAACATCTGCAAATCAGTCATTGTGATACTCCACATTAAGAAAATGAAGGCTAAAAATCCTACAGTCATCTCAATCGATGCAGAAAAAGCATCTGACAAAATTCAACATCCATTTGTGATAAAAACTCTTAATAAAGTGGCTATAGAGGGAAGGTACTGCAAAATAATAAAAGCTGTATATGACAAGCCCACAGCTAACATCATACTCAAAGCTGAAAAGCTGAAAGCTTTTCCTCTAAGATCAGGAACAAGACAAGGATGTCCACTCTTGTCACTTTTATTCAGCATCTTATTGGAAGTTCTAGCCAGGGCAGTTCGGCAAGAAAAAGAAATAAAAGGCATCCAAATTGGAAAGGAAGAAATAAAATGGGCACTATTTTCAGATGACATGGTATTAAATATAAAAAAACCTTAAAGATTCCATCAAAAAACTGTTAGAACTAATATAAATGAATTCAGTAAAGTTGCAGGATGTAAAATCAATACACAAAACTCTGTTGCTTTTCTTTACATTAATAATGAACTATCAGAAAGAGAAATTAAGAAAATCCTATTTATAGTTCCATCAAAAAGAATAAAATACCTAGGAATAAATTTAACCAAGGAGATGAGAGACCTGTATATTGAAAACGATAAGACATTAATGACAGAAATTGAAGAAGGCACAAAAAAGTGGAAAGATATTCTGTGCTCATGGATTGGAAGAATTGTTAAAGTGTCTGTATTACCCAAAACAATCTATAGATTTCAGTGGCATTTTTCGCAGAAATGGAAGAAAGAATACTAAAATTTTTTTGGACCCACAAAAGACGCCAAATAGCCAAAGTTATCTTGAGAAAGAAGAACAAAGCTGGGGGCATCAAACTACATTAAAATCACTAGTAATTAAAACAGTATGGTATTGACATAAAAACAGATACATTGATCAATGGAACAGAAGAGAGAACCCAGAAATAAACTCATGCATATAAGGTCAATTAATTTCTGACAAAGGAGCCAAGAATATACAATGGGTAAAGGACACTCTCTTCAATAAATAGTGTTAGGAAAATTGGACAGCCACATGAAAAGGAATGATCCTGGACCGCTATCTTATACCATACACAAAAATTAACTCAAAATGGATTAAAGACTTAAATGTAAAATTTACATTCAAATCTTCAGATTTGAACCCTGAAACCATAAAACTTCTAGAAGAAAGCATAGGCAGTAAGCTCCTTGACATAGTCTTGGTGATGATTTTTTGAATCTGACACCAAAAGCAAAAGCAACAAAAGCGAAAATAAACAAGTGGGAATACATCCAACTAAAACCTTCTGCACAGCAAGGAAACCATAAGCAATATGAAAAGGCAACCTATTGAATGAGATTAAGTAATTGCAAATCCTACATCTGATAAGGAGCTAATATCCAAAATATACAAAGAACTCATACAACTCAATAGCAAAAAACCAAACAGTCCAATTAAAAAATAGAGGATCTGAATAGACATTTTTCCAAAGACATGCAGATGGCCAACAGGTACGTGAAAAGATGTCAGACATCACGAATCATAAGGGAAATGCAAATCAAAACCACAGTGAGATGTTACCTAACCTCTGTTAGAATGGCTATTATTGAAAAGACAAGAGATGTTGGTGAGGATGTGGAGAGAATGGAACGCTTGTGTACTGTTGGTAGGAATGTAAATTAGTGCAACACTATGGAAAATAGTATGGAATTTCCTCAGAAAATTAAAGCTAGAACTGCTATATGATCCACCAGTTCCACTTCTGGGTATTTAACCAAAGAAAGTGAAAACACTCACTCTAAAAGGTATATGCACCCTCATGCAGCATTATTTACAATAGCCAAGGTATGGAAACACCCTAAGTATATATCTGGGATGAATGGACAAAGAAATTTTGGCATATATATATGCAATGAAATATTATTCAGCCATAAAAAATAATGAAATCTTGCTATTTACAACAGTATGGATGGACCTCAAGGGCATTATGCTAAGTGAAATAAGACAGAGAAAGACGAATACGAGAGAAAGATAGTATGATCTTTCTTATATGTGGAATCAAAAAAACCCTAACAAGCTCATAGAATAGATCAGTGGTTCCAAGAGGCAGGAGGTGGCAGGTGGGAGAAATGGGTGAGTCTTTTTTTTCAGTTTAAATAAAATGAATGAAATTAAAAAAAAATTTGCCTGAGTGTTACGTTTCTAATATAAGACATACAACAAGGTTTTAAAACAAACCATATACCTTTTGAAAGTATTCTTTCTTTAACATGAAAGCTCATTTGGTCCTATAAAATTTGTGTTAATTTTCTTCCTAAGACATTTTGTATTTTGAGTGTAAGATTAAATTTGAACTATATGGATTTCAAATAAGTAAAGAGAATAATTGTTATTTTTTGAAGAACACATTTTAATTGGGTGAAATACAGGTGAAGTTAGTGATTTTTAGTTTAAAAGATAAAATGTTAATGCCTGGTTATTTAGAAAGTGCTATCACAGGATCTTCCTATCTCCCACAGCTTGATATATGCCCATTAATTGTAGCTCTCAGTGCCAGCTGTGGGGCAGTTATGTAAATGAATTCCGTCAAGAAAATTATAGAACTGGCATTGCAGTCATGTAAGCCTTACTTAATTGTTATGTGTGCAAAACAGACATATTTTTTCCATTAATATGCAAAAAATTCTATAATTGCTTTATTTTCTTACAGAATAGCTTTCCAAAGTTGCACATTATGTAGTTAAATAGCAAAATTTGGGGATAGTATTTCCTTATTGTCATGTGAAATAAATTAGTCTCTTCTACAATATAGGACAAACTTTTACTAACCATCTCAGATGTCAGATGGATTTGAGAGAATTTTTCACAAAATAAGTCAGATAAAGAACTTGTCTACCTGTGTGGACATTAGAGTGAGTATCAGAAGTTAAGTACTAACCTGCTTGTATTTCATAAATAAGAAGGAATAAAACCCTTTAATTGCAAGTTAAAAAGCTAATGGAAACTGATATAGGTAGGTGAAACTCAAAGTAATAATACCAGAAATCCTAAATTTACCCATGCTATTTCAGTCATTTTTAGGAATTAAAAAAATCCTTTTAACCTGGGACCTTGTATTCTTACTTTCCCCATCTTCTCTTTAGGAAATCTGTTTGTGTCCAGTGACTTAGGTGAAAGAGGACTTAGGTTCTTAATGGGTGCCAGCAGGTTTGCTTCTAGGTTTGTTATTCCAAAACATCAGCCAATACTTACATTCCCTGTTACTTAGGGAACTAGTTATGTTAGAAGTCAGGCCTGGGTTATTAACTAAACTTACTTCTTCCTTCTTTTGTTACCCAGGTAGAAGTTACAGAGATGCTTAGTTTATGTTACTGAATTTTTAGAAAAACAAAAAAAGAATTTGTAGACTGTGGAAGGAGTGAAGAATGCTGTTTTCACACTTTGCTACCCTAGAAATACATTTAGTGAGTAATGTTTTTTCAATAGATTCTTTTTAATCTGAGCTCATTTTTGCCTTAATATTTTAAATCATTTTTATGTATTTCTTTTGTCTTCAGTCCTTACTTTCATTTTAGTGACATCTTAAAATTAAGCCCTGTCTGATTTCCATAAGAGTAACTTAGTTGGCATTAGTAGCTGTGCCTTCTCTTTGGTCGTTGGTGGGGTGGCCACCTTTCTTGTGTTTAGGAATCCAGTTGTGGAAATGTTGTCTTAGGCACAGTTATTCTTTCTTCATGTCTGTTTTCCTTAGAAGTAATTTTTGATCTGTCATGGATAGAATAGACACTTTAGTGTTTGTATTATGTTGTCATCGGGTATATAAATGATGTTATTGATTCCTTCACTTCTTTTCAGTTTTTCCCCAAAATTCTCCTCAGAGAGGCTTACTTTAACGACCCTGCTTAAAATGCAACCCACTCTCTTCACCCTCCCATATTCCCTTTTACCTTTCTCTACTTTTTTCCTGTAACTTTCCACATTCTAATGTACTATACAGTATTATGTTTCCTGTCTTTCTCTTCCTTTTTCATAAACTTTCCAAAGGCAGAGAGCCTGGTTTGTTTTACTCATTTATCCCAAGTACTTAGAATAGGACTTGATGTATAGAAATTCTCAGTAAATATTTAACAAAAGAATGAATTAAGATTATGCTGTTTGAGCTGTTCTACTATTGTTGAAGATAAGAATTAACTTGCCTTAGGCCAGTGGCTTTTAAAAATTCTTTTCACCTGGCCTGTGGTAAGAAATACATTTTGAGGGGCTGGCCCCGTGGCTGAGTGGTTAAGTTTGTGTGCTCCACTTTGGCGGCCCAGGGTTTCACCGGTTCGGATCCTGGGCACGGACATGGCACCACTCATCAGGTCATGCTGAGGCGGTGTCCCACATAGCACAACCAGAAGGACCTACAACCTCAACTATGTACTGAGGGGCTTTAGGGAGAAGAAGAAGAAGAAAAAAAGATTGGCACCTGAGCTAACATCTGTTGCCAATCTTTAAAAAAAAAGAAATACATTTTAAAGTGCAACTCAGTGTACACATACAGATACATTTTTGTGTCTGTTGCATTTATATGGATGAAGTGCACACTGTACATTGATATTTCCTGTTCTCTTATTTTTAAAAACAAATACTGTGTGCAGTCTGCTAAATTTTCACAATTCACTAAAGAGTTGCAGACTGGAGCTTGCATTAGGCAATAGATAAACCTAAAAAATTTTTATGTAAATAGAACCTGATTTTTCCCTTTGTCTTATGTGACTGGAAGTGTTTTATTTTAATTTCAAATTGGTCTTTGAGGGTACTTACAACATTTTAATTTTCAAATTTCTGTATCTATTAGCTGCTGTTAGGAGAAACTGATTGTTAGAAGAACTATGGATTAATTATTTAGTAAAAATAAGCTTAATTTGTAATATGTGCAATTTCTCTCAGGTGCTTGTTTTTTTAAGTTTGGGTTCATTTGTTTCTAAAGAAGGAAGAGCTCCTTCTTGATACGTGGGAGCAAGAAGTTAGGAGACCTCAATGGAACTGCAGTGGAGTTAAAAGGCGGCCATAGGATTCATTTTGAGATCTGAATAGAATCCAGGACCAAGTGCATGGGGAACAGATTGTTAGAAATCTGAATTCCTTTCTCCTCCTGGCTGTTGTAAGACTTAACTGCCAAGAATTATACATATATTCAGTTAACTAGAAGGTGACAGCTAGCCTCCTTTGAAAAATGTAATGCTGAGACTCCTTAAATGGTTGGTTGATTACCATTGTAACCATGTAATAGTTCATACTAAAACCAGAAAACTTAGGAAATAACTTTTTTCTGTTTGACGTAAGAAATATGATGATTCTTTAGTTTTAAAGTTTGTACATTTTGAGAAAGCTCTTTTTAGCTTAATGTCAGCAAAGCAGCTGCTGTTTGAATTTACTTTGTAAAACACTGAATTATTCATTTCCATAAACAAAACTTCTTTAGTAATTATTTAGCATTAATTTATTTCTCTTTATTTCAATCAACCCTGTTGACATTCTGTTTTAAAATTAAAAATATTCTTTGTGGAATTTAACAAATAAGACTGTGACAGCCACTTTCTCTACTTTCTTCTGTTCTTATGACAGAAAATTTCCAAATCTGTTTTTATTTTTATGTTTTAAATATTTTATATTTTAACTTTTTTATTATTTTAATCAAATTTTACTAATAAAATACAAACAAAGAAAATTCTTATTTAGCAGTGTCTTATAAGTAGCTTCTTAAGACCAAGCCCCATGGTTTTGACCTGCTAGATTTTGCCATAATGCTTAATGTGTGAGTATATTTAATAACTGCTTTGTTGAATCCTGACAATATAAAATTATTATAAATATTTTAAACAGTTATTCATTTCATCATTTGTACTCACAGATTAATAGATTTCTTGAAATTTTTCCATCCATCTTTGCAGATGTGAAAATAGTCCTTTAAATTTTGTGCTGCCTTCTAGTAGCCTGTGGTGAGCCCTTCCACCTGCGAACTCTTATTATTAGTCATTGCATGTGCCTCCTGGGCAATCAGTCTTTTACTGCCATATGATATTTGTTGTCATTCTTCCGCAATTGCTATTTTATCTTGTATTGTTTAATTTTTTAAGCGTGTCATTGTTTTGCTGCTGTGTTGGAGACTTTTTGAGGGCAGCAAACAAACTATTTGTTAGCTTACCAAATATCTGGTGATTTAATAGAGAAGGAAAAGAAACCCTTTATGTTATAAAGTAGCATCCATTCCAATGAAACATTCTTCTTACCTCAAGTGCTTCTTGGAGCGTGGATTTAGAGAGGTTTAGCAACCGATACATAATAAATTTAGGGTGGGCTTGAAGGAAATGTAAACCTTTAATTAAGGGCCCATTTTGTTTCCCTCCCTGTTATTGGTCCCTGAAAGGAAGTAAACATATTACATCCATCGTGACTGAGATAGCCTCGCGGGACCCTGGAAAGGATGAGGAATTAGAGATTGGGTAGTTTGAGGTGGGACTGTCTCCATTTAATTCCTCTGCTTATCGGGCTAAGGTGCTCTTTAGAGTAATTATGAGACTTCTACTTTTTAGTAGTTGTCAAGTGAGTGATAGTAGTTTTTGAAGGGATAACCACATTTGCATCATTAGTCTACACTTGAAATGTTCAAGAAAGCCTTTCAAGCTGATGACACAGACCATCAGCCTTCAGCCAAGAGCCATTAGGTAGACTTATTTTGTTTTTCCTCTGTGCAGTGTCTAGAAAACAAATTTAACTTTGTTTTAGTTTACCAAGTTAAGCTATTTAAAATTGTGAGATTTTATATAAAGCAAAAATTTCCAGCTTTAAAAGAATATAGATCTTTAGTCCTGGTAATGCTTTGTTTCCATTCCTGCAAGGTAAACAATTATCTGGAAGAAAGTAACAGCTGCCCCTTTAAACGTGGAGCATGTGCACTGGTTTGTTACAGTTTTTGCACTGTTATTTTATTTGTATTTATATAGAGAGAGCATATACTAGAGGAATATTTCTCTGAAAATATGCTTCAGTCATAAGAAAATCAAACAGATGTCTGTGTGGTTCAGGAAAAATAGGACAGAGCCTTTCATGAAAGTAAAGAATATCCTTTTGTATATAACATGCAGATAGCCCAACTTTCAAGTTGTATAAGCAGCCCCAGATTCAGATTCTGTAAGTCATTTGTTGGGAGTATCATATCTTAACCAATTTTGATTTTCGTGCCCTTAGTTATGGTCTATAAGTAACTTGTATGACCGTTTCTCATAGGATACAAATTTTGGAAATCTGTGTTTCCAGGTTAATGTGCATAATTCTTGCTTCCTAATATTCTTTTCTATGAAATGATGTATCTAAGGCACCAGAAAAAGCACATCTAAAGTAACACTTATGAATTATTTAGTACAAAGTAATAACCAACTTTGTGAGGCTTAAAAAAATGTATAAAAATACATAATTATATTTCATATAAAATGTATCTTTATATCTAAAGTATTTTACATGTTACATATACATAATGTATATAATAAGTATATATGATGTACGTTTGGCACACACTAAGTACTCAAAATTATATTATTATTTTCAATTCTAATATAGTACATTTAGCCATGATTTTGCTTTCTTAAATATATTGTTTAAAATTTGAAAAATATCTGTCATTTTCATCTGAATTGTTGAGTTTGCTAACAAGTGAAACAATACTTTCTGTTCAATTAATCGAACAAATAATTTGGCTTTATTTTCTCCTCCATCTTAAATTTGAAAGGAATTAAGGACTGAAAGAGGAGGAAAATCTATTTCATGTTCTCTTTAGTAGTAAGAGTTACAAATATGTAAGCATTTTGTTATTTTTGGGTTCACTAATTTTCCTCCTCAGCCAGGACAGGTCAGTATGTCTTGCTTTTTCTGGACGAGTCATGTAGAAATAATTCGGTTGTTTTTAGGTATGTGCTTCCTTTTTGGAGGGGGCTGTAGTCAAGAGAGTGTGATCTAAAAAGAACGGCTTCTTTGCCCACCTTATAAATATCTGTGCCTGAAACATGACTCTTCTCTGAGAGTAATCAATCTTTAATAAAACCGTATTCCTAACTACTTGAGCTGATAAACAGTGAGGTTTGTTGTAAAGAAGTCAAGTTTATTTTATGTCAATTTTCTATTTGCCCTGTATAAGACATATTTAATTACTTTATTCCATCTCTGTGTTCAAATTAATCAGATTCTGCTACATATTGGTGCTCAAATTAGAATAATTCTTTAATCAACTGTGTTATCCATGCCATGGTAGACTAGAATAGAAAAGCTACTCTTGGCATATTGAACATGGCTACATTTTATTTTCTATTGTAATTTAAAAGTAAAATCAGAAATATTGATTTCTACTTGACTGGAGAGATGATTTAGTTTGAATATCAGTCTGATCTTAATCAGGTGAGAATTAATTGAGTTGGAGGTATTAGATATTCAGTGATGTTAACTGAACCATGATCAATCTACAGAGAAGCTTTCTTTTGTACTATGTTAGAATTATCAAATAGCTCATGCACTACAATGTAAAATAATCTTTTCATGTTCATCCTTCTCCCTTCTTGTCTCATTAAATGCACCACTAAAGTCGTTCTGTACACAGACTAATCTTTAAAGAAGCAAGCTAATCACAATTTAATAGAAAATTAAAAGCATAATAATTTTGTCATAAAATGCTATTGTCAGAATTTTATAATGATATATTTTTAATGCCTAATTTTAAAACCAAGTGATTAAAATCTCTTCTTTTCAAGTATAACTGGATTTCAAAAAAAAAAGCTTAGTTTTTTTTTATATTCAACATTACAAGAATAAAGTGAGCAATACAGAATTATTTTAATGTTTATTGCCAGGAATAAAAATAGAGTCTGTAGCATTATATTGTCTGAAATGTGGCATGGGGCTTTTCATTTATTTTAAGAGTGTGATAGCAATATCATAAGTGTTGTGAAAATATAAATGGTGAGATAACACCTCCATAGGACTTGTTCTTAAGTAGTAAAATTGTAAAGTCTTTAAATAAATTGCAGCCAGAATTGAAAGGATCGATTTGCCTTGTTAAGTAGAGATACTACACTTACTAAATGTCTAATTAAATTTAGCATAACATGTCTTTTATTCTTTTCTTTCCCTTTAAAACTGAGAATTTGGACCTATTTATTAGCAAAGTAGCACATGTTATCATTGTCGAATTTCTTCCATTTTGGCAGTTGGTGTGACCGTGTTAAATTAAAAGAAAGCCAATAGTGTGATTTCTGATGGTGTCATTTTACCCTGGAAGAGTGCTTTTCACTTGGTATTGGTATAATGGGAATAGTAGGATCTGTGTAGCTGTATATTTTGTGAGAAGCAGTGTCCAGATTTGTATTTGAGAACAGTTAGCATTTAATGAAATGAAGCCATACGTGCAGCAATACCCCTACAGTGTCGTGAGTGGATTGTTCTTAGTGAGATGTCGTCGGGTTCCTCACCCAGTTGTTGCTCAGCAGCAATTCAGGGAAGAGGGCTGGCTTAGGGAAAAAATCGAGAGAGGTGGTTTTCTCTGCTCATCAAAGCCAAGGCTCCCTTTATGTGGATTCCACTGTCTGAAGTGCACTCTCCCCTCTCCTCCACCCAAAGCTATTACTTTCCTTCTTTTTTTTAAAATTACATTTTGTAAGATTACACTTGTACAGACTACCAAACGCGGTACATATGTGTTCCTTCAATTTGTGCCCCCAGAGCCCCAGTTTTCCTCTTGAGACAACCACGATGACCAGTTTCATACCTATTCTTCCACAGCCATTTTGTGTTTACACAAACACCTGTGTGTCTATATAGATACATATGTATACATACCTCCACACAGGTGTATGTGTGTGTTCTAAACAGAAATGGTAACCTGCTCAACTGCACTCTTCTGCACCTTGCTCTTTTCACTTTAACTCTTGAAGACCATTCCCTGTCAGCGCACTGTTTTTCAGTGGCCACATAGTATTTTGTGGTATAGTATGTCTACTTTTGGTGTGACAGTGTTAAATTAAAAGGAAGCTGATAAGTGGCTTTTAATGGTGTCAAAGGCTATTTTTTACTTATGTAAAAGTATTTTTTTGCTTCAGCTAAGTGAAGACAGGATGAGGAATGGCTAGTGACATGTCATTCTCTTAGTGATTCCCTACAAATGAGAACCTTATTTATATATTTGTTTTTGTTAAGAAAGACATAGCCATAATTATTTTTATATTCAAATTGCTTGTTGTGTTTGGATTTGAAGAAATTATTGTCTTTATGGATGCTGTTTTTTAAGGGAGATGCCAGGCTGTTTCAAATCTTTTTTGGAGCAAAGCAAGGTGTTAAATACATAAATTTGACAAACCAACAGAATGTGAGGAGAGTGACCAGGTTTTGTCAGTAGTCTGGAAACCACATCCAACTAGGAGGAGGGAGGAGTGTTCAACTGTCTCTAAACCAGGAGGAGGAAAAAAATGAGAATGTTATTTCCTGTAGTGTTTGAAGAAGAGGCAGCGTTAGACTTAACTCTTATTTTTTTCAGGCTATAAATCCTCCAGATCCTACCCCCATCACACTCACGCGCTCACTCTCGCGCTCTCTCTCTCTCTCTCTCTCTCTCTCTCACACACACACACACACACACACACACACACAGGAACTGGCTACCTTGTGCGATAAGAAGATTTCTGTCTCCACAAGTGTTTAAACAATGACATGGATTAGGAAGGACTTTCTGGATTTAAGGATTTAGATTAGGTGACCTCTGCGGTCCCTCCCACTCTAACCATTTCCATCCCGGAATTCTAGAACAAGGCAGCTGGTCTTCTCCTGCACCTTCCCTGAGTGGCAGTTAACGGTCACTGTTGGCCCATACTCATCCCCAGAATAGGCTATAAAACCTCTTGCAAGAATGAAGTACAGCAGGTTAGTTTATTGCTTGCATTACTTACATTATTAAAATTATTGTGCCTACTTTTGTGTGATCCTACTTTTTGTTAGGGGGTGGGAGAGGGTGGAGCATCTGCCAAGAGATGGCAGGGAAGCCCAAAAGTCTCCACGTTCACAAATGTGCCAGTGTCTTTGTCGGTTGCTTTGATCAATGCCTATTAATGAATGAATAGGTCTTTTATCTTTGAAGGCTGTGGGGGGAACAAAGAGGGGACATGTATCAAAAATGTATGGTATAAACCAGACTCAGTCACTTATATTTCTCTTGCTTTGCCATTTTCTAAATCCTCCACCTCTGTCATTAACAATAATGCTCATGAATTCTATTTGGGGAGACTTAAAGCATCTCTTATGTGCAGACTTTTTTTAAAAGATGGGGTGATTTGGTGCTTTTCTTGGCCACAGTAGGCTGTGCTAATGTCTACCTTTCAAATTCTAATAGCACTTAAAATCTGAAACACAGAATTTAGCATTTCATTATGTACTGACTGGAGAAGACACTTTCTAATGTGTAAAATCCTTATTTTAAGTATTTAAATGTATTTTATGGGAATTCTGGAAAATGGGGTGTGGAACTAGAGAGTGAGGTATCTGATGTTCTTTACTTTAGATGATTGCTACATAGCATAAAAGCAGAGCAAATAAGCTGTAGCTTACTTTTTCTTATGCTAGCGATAGAATGTGCAGAGCCATCCTCACTTACTTCCCAGGTCTCAGTTGTGGCCTCATGTGAGATAACTGGCCTGGGTTAATTAAGTCTATTCTGTGGGCATGGACATTTCTGTTAGGTGTGGAGGTTTTTCCTGTGTTCTGATTGTGGAAAGAAGTAAGTGGAATTCGATAGTAGTTAACAAGTATTTTTCCAGAATTAAAAAGGCCTGGTTCTAGGCCACTCTGTACCATACTGTGTGATCTTGGAAATGTGACGTAGCCTACTTAACACTCAGTTTCTCATCTGGCAAATGAAGATAAGGGTAGTGCTTATCTGATAGTATTTTTTGTAAAATTCACGTGAGCTAATAAATGTAAAGTGCTCCATATAGTGCCTGGTACGTAATAAATACTCAGTATATTTTAGTGGCCATTATCGTTTTTTGTTCTTATTGCTATTATTAACACCTTTAAATACCTTGCAAAAAAATTATGAAGTTACATGAGAAAAATAGAAAAACAAAAAATTTGTCGCCTGAAATAAGACAGTTTCTTCTAAAGGGGAAATGAGTTAAGAACCATTTTAGACCCCGCTCAACATCTATGTATCATTGCCCTTTGATTTTCCATAAATAGAAATCATCTGTTCCAAGTGCTACATACTAAGGGCTCCTTGCTGGAATCACATCTTATTCCCATTAAACTTATATTCTAATAAATGGAAATAATGAATCTGAATAGTCCTCTCCAACTTTTTAATTTCAGCTAAACCCCTAAATTGTTTTGTTTTGTTTTTGGTGAGGAAGATTGGCCCTGAGCTAACATGTGTTGCCAGACTTCCTCTTTTTGCTCGAGGAAGATTGTCACTGAGCTAACATCTTCCTCTGTTTTGTATGTGGGTTGCCCCCACAGCGTGGTTTGATGAGGGGCGTGTAGGTCTGCTCCTGGGATCCAAACCTGCGAACCCTGGGCCACTGAAGCAGAGTGCGCGAACTTAACCACTATGCCGCTGCACTGGCCCTAAACCCCTACATTTTATGTAATGTCTTTTGAACTTTGTCTTTGGATGAATTCTAAATACAACCCTGACTAAACTCAAGAACTAATGATGATAGAGAACATTGTCAAAAATTTAGATCTGTGTCATTACATAACAGTCTATGCCATGGGAGAGATTATTTAACAAAACCATATTCATAAATATAAGGGTGAGTTAAATCAACTGAAGCCTAGTAGAAAGCCAGAATTATAAATTTTACACTCATTCATAGAATTTATTGATTTACTTATTCAGCTGTTTGTTGAATACCAGCTAAGTGGCTAAAGTTTATTGAATGATTATTTATACTTAGTTTTTATTTCCTTAAATATTGTATTTTGATTAGGTATTTTAATAGGCTTAAAAAGGATCAATGGATAGAAAAATATGCCTTAAGGAAAGATAAGGAAGATTATTGAGCCTAAAATGATCATAAAGTTCAAATCATGAAGCAATAGCCAACTCAGCACCAGCTGCCTATTTGCATCTCACCTGCAGTATAGGGAACTAAAAATGTCTAGAGCTGCGTTGTCCAGTATGGCTGCCACTAGTCACATGTGGCTATTTAAGTTAATTAAAGTTAATTAAAATGAAAAATTCAGTTTCTCAGTTGCATTAGCCATGTTTCAAGTGCTCAGTGTGGCTAGTGGCCACAGTATTGGAAAGTGCAGAGAACATTTCCATCATTGCAGAAAGTTTTATTGGACAATAGAAATATAATGTGAGCCATATTTATAATTTTAAATTTATAGCAGCCACATTTTAAAAATGTGAAATTAGTTAAAAAAGATAAAATTAACTTCAGTATGGTATTTTATTTCATCTGTCATATGCAAAATATTATCTTTTCAACATGCAGTCAGTATAAAAATGATTAATGAGATATTTTACATAACTTTTTTCATCCTAAGCTTTTAACATCCACTATGTATTTTACACTTGCAACATGCCACAATTCAGTCTACCCACATTTAAAGTGTTCAAGAACCACATGTGACTAGTGGCTACCATATTGCACAATGCAAGGTTTAGAGGGTTACAAACCCAAGTTGACTGAATGAAGACACAACTACATGGTATTATTATTGAATTCCTTCCTGTGTCTGCCACTGTATAATAAACACGTTGAAGTTAGGAACCATATTTTGTATTTAATGAACACTTGATTAAGGAAATCATTATCCTAGAGAGTTGAAAATAAAAGCTCTGTTTAATGCATCATTGATAAGGAGCAAAGATTTTTGTTTGGCCTAATCCCCTCCTTGGCATTATGCAAATCAAAGATATTTCTGGACAGTAGTAGGACTTAAAATTTTAACGTTAAAAACTAATAGGTGATTTTCTCTCTTTATCTTAGTAGACGTCTCAGCAGCATTTGGTAATAATGACCGCTCCTTCTTTAACCCAGACCATCCCAGAAAAGATAGTCATCTGATGGACGATCTTTTATGTTTATCTTTATATTTTAAAATCGTGTTCAAAAAATGTACAAAAGAACAAAGGGATACTGACTTTAGAAATTTTAGTAAGAAGTAAACACAGCAAGCCCCAATTTTTATTCCATGTTTTCCTGTTTTGAAAATTTTGTATTTGAAATGGTCAATGTCCTTTGAATGCAACCAACTGTTTATCATGAACCTGGAACATATCTATCTTGTACATGCTGGCTCCAGATTTCAAACACATCTCTAATGGGTTCTAGTTTACCGTTAAGCCTGCTTCTTGTACTTACATCTTTAAAATGCAACATTTTTGAAAACGCTGATGGCTACCTATTTTGTTAAAGAGAGGATGGCCATCTTTTTTCCTCCTTAATTTTAAAATGTTTCCATTTTTAGACTTATACGTACCATAAATACTGTTTCCTTCTAATTATCTTTGTTTATACAGCTACCTTTCACATTTGGATCAAGGAAATTTCAGCACTCAGATATCATAAAAGATGGATGCTGCCATATCTCCTTTAACACAATGGAATTGTACAGGTTCTTGTTACATAATATTGCATGAAAAATCCCTCCTGTTGAATGACTAATGGCATGAGAATACCATATTTCTTTTTTGTCCTTCAAAATGTACTATTTACTCATCAGTTCCTGATTTGGGGAAAGGTCATCTAGGATATTGTCATCTGAAGATTCAGAATCGATGATTACGCTTATACAATCAATTTCACCATCATCATTAGAGTCTAGAGTACTGCTGCAGGTTTCTTTGCATTCATCTTCTGATTCATCTAATAATTGTGTAGCATCTTTTTGTCAGTTTTCTTTTTTCCATTATAGGCAGTGTATTAGTTTACTATTGCTGCTGTAACAAATCATACAAACTTAGTAGCTTGAAACAACACAAAGTTATTATGTTACAGTTCTGTAGTTCAGAAGTCTTACTGAGGTCTTACTGACTTAAAATCAAGATATTGGCAAAGCTTTCTGGAGGCTCTATGGAAAGTCTGGTTGTTTCAGCTTCTAGATGCCTGTCTTAGCTCGAGCTGCTATAACAAAAATACCATAAATGGGATGACTAATAAACAACAGAACTTCATTTCTCACATTTCTGGAGGCTGGAAGTCCTAGATTAGGTTGCCAGCTTGATTAGGTCCTGGTAAGAAGCCTCTTCAGGGTTTCAGACTGCTGACTTCTTTTTGTGTTCTCACATGGTGGAGAGCAGAGAGAGGAAGCAAGCCCTCTCATGACTCTTAGAAGGTCATTCTTCTCATTCATGAGGGCTCCACCCTCATGACTTTATCTAATCCTAATTATCTCCCAGAGGTCCTACTGCCTAATGCCATTGCATGGCTGGGGAGTAGGGGAGCAGAAGGGTTTCAACATATGAATTTTGAGGGAACACAGTCAGTCTATAAGAAAGCCCCTCATTGTTTGGCTGGTGTTCCCCTTTTGCCATCTTTAAAGCCAGCAGGGTAACATTTGTTTGACCCTGCTTCCATCATCATATCTTTCTCTTCCGTTTTTTTTCTGCCTCCTCCTTCTACTTTTAAGGCTCCTTGTGATTACGTTGGGCCCACCTAGGTAATCCAGGATAATCTCCCTTAAGATCGTCTGATTAGCAACCTTAATCCCCCTTTGCCAGGTAACCTAACATATTCACTGGTTCTTGGAATTAGGACTTGGACATCTTTTGGGGCTATTATTCTACCTAACATAGTAATAAAATTAAAAAAAAAAAATCTCAAATCTCAACTGTGTTCAAGGAGAGCAAAACCCAAAAAGACAACATTTATACAGTCATGCATTGCTTAACAAGGGGGATGTGTTCTGAGAAATGCGTCCTTAGGTGATTTTGTAGTTGTGTGCACATCATGTAGCGTGCTTACACAAACCTAGATGGTAGATAGCCTACTTGACACCTAGGCTATATGGTACTAATCTTTTGAGACCACTGCTGTATTTGTAGTCCATTTGACCAAAATGTCCTTATATGGTACATGATTGTATATTCATGAACAATGATGTAATACAGTAGGCAATACAATAAGAAAACTAATGTAGTAATGAAGGTTTATTTCACTGTTGCATCATGCTTCTAGGTGATTCTATCATTTTGTTTTCTTATTATTTTAGTCATTTTTTACATCCTTGGGGATAATTGATGAGTCATGATGAAATAATTCCTAGGATGATATAGTAAAATCTTTCAAGATATAGGAAAAATAAGACCACTAAGAGTCTATATCATATCTTAGCTTTGTAACAGTCATGATCCAATGAACTTATATGATAATTGCAAGATAAAATAGTTTTATTGTATTACAAAATATGTCAATTTTCTTTGGTTTTTTGGAAGGCCTCTAAAACATAAAAGTCATAAAATATCATCTTTACAATAGTTAGAACTACTCATAAAAGAAACTCAAAAACTAAAATTGGGTCCGATGGACCCTGATTATATACTTGAGGCTCAATCACTTGGTTTCCATGACTTCTCTAACGCCACATAGTCCTCCCCATCTTTCTAGTCTCCTCACTCTCTGCTACACCCTTAAATACTGGTGTTCCTCAGTGGTTGAATAGGGCCTCTTTTCTTTCCATTATTTTTAATGAGTTACTTCTATCAAAACAGTGTCTGCAGACTTGCTTCAGACCCATATAGTTAACTACCTTTTGGACAACTCTACTTGGATGTTTCACAGGCCCCCTGGCTGAACGTGTCTTAAACTCATCATCATCTTTACCCCGTCTCCCTCCACTGGCTCCCACCAAAAGAGAACAACATCATATGCTGTTCTTTTTCTGGTGTTTTTTAAGTCATCAAACTGTGCATCATGCTCCCAGCAAGGAATTTAACAGTTATCCTTGCCTCCTTCATCTCTTACCCTCCTAACTAATTTTACTCCAAGTCCTGTCAAGTTTCAGTTGTAGTCATCTACATTCCCACTTCATTGGCCCTTTTAGCCCCTTGCCATCTCTTGCTTGGATTAGTGTACTCACTTCCTAATGCATTTTCCTATTGTTTCCATTCCTGCCTCCCCTGCCTGCTCTTCTCGTTCTCTGCAGAAGGAAATCTGATTATGCTGTTCCACTGTTTGAAACTCTCTAAGGATTTCCATTGCCCTTAGGACAAAG
Source organism: Equus przewalskii (assembly GCF_037783145.1). NCBI lineage: Eukaryota > Metazoa > Chordata > Mammalia > Perissodactyla > Equidae > Equus > Equus przewalskii. Next base: position 56,934,946 of record NC_091845.1, on the reverse strand, counting down.
CCTTCCTACCAGTCATGATTGGTACATGCCTTTCCTCCCCACCTGCTATCCACCAAACACACACACATGCATGCACACACAACCAAATAACCTGAAAAGTTCCCGCTCTTCTGGATTACTCTCTGTAATATGTCCTGCCTGTTGACCTTCAGACCTTCTCCTGCACCTTGCCCTTTGTCCAGAACACTCTTCCTCCTCCTCTTTGGCAGGTCTGTATAGGTTGTAGCTTAAAAGTACTTCTCATGGGAAGTCTCTCGAATAGGTTTGGAGATCCAATTCTGTGCTTCCATAGCACCCTCCCTGCCCTTCCCCTCTCAGAGTAGATGTCAAACTCAACTCTTAGCATTTTTTACCTGTCTTCCTCAGAGATTGTTTTTAGCTCCCATAGGGCAGGAACGCTCTGTTTTGTTCAGCGTGGAAACCCTAGAGCCTAGCACAGTGCTAGGCTCATAGTAAGTACTTTGAAATTTTGTTGAACGAATGAATGATATTTTGTGAGCTTACGGATAAGTACTGAAAATATGTGAAAAAAATAAAAATTTTAATTTATCGAATCAGTTAATACCTATGAAACCTGAAATAACCCATTGGACAGTGCCTGCACATAGTAAACACAAAAAGTGTTAGCTATTATTATTGTTGTTGTTGCTATTGTGAAGGCAGGAATATAAGTGAGTTTTTTCTTTTTCATTCTACTTTGGTAATTTAAGAAAAAATTAATGAAATATTTACGATTGGATCTCTTCTTAAACATTAAGGTGACAGCCTGATTTGGCGATTTCCCATCTGTAGTATTTTAGATTTACCTTTGGACAGTTTTAAAGGGGTGAGTGCAGTGAAGAAGCCACTGTTTCATATGTGTCTTATGAGAGATCCTCTGGTTTCTGCATGTCATGTTTTTCCATTTGAACGATTAGTTTTACAGATCCCTTGAAAAAGTGTGGAATTTTGTTGTTGTTAGAATTTTTACTGGCAAATACTCACTGATAGACCTTTTTCAACTGTTTGAACAAATCACGCTTGTCCTAATTAGCTTCTCATCCAGTCTGGAATTATTTATAATATTAGGTTTTGTTTGTAGGTTGCATTGGCCTGAATTCTTTCCAAACATCAGCCTACTGGGGTCATTGACTTAGAGGTTGCAAAGAGATCTACAATTTTGTTACTAGATTTTATAAACAGAGGTACATAAAGTCAGAACTGTTTACAAAATCTTTCACATAAAATACTGTTCGTGCTGACGGTTATATAGAATGATGTGCTTGTGGCCTTGCGGCCTTGGTTTCCTTCAGCTGAGTAGTCTTCAGAAAGGAGAGGGTGTCTGTTGTCTTCATTGTCTCTGCCTTGGTTCAGGCCTCCATCACTGCATCTGAAACTGGGGAGCTCAAACCTGAGAGTGACCTCCTGTCATCTTCAGGCACTTTTAACTTCACAGTTTCCAGAGGGGATGATGATTACTGAGAGCTGCACAGCACTTAGGCACTGTCTACAGGGACCTGACATGACACTGTTCACTATGGCAGTCTTCACTTAAAAGATTGCTTTTCCTGAGAAAAATTAGTTTTAGATTTTAATTTATATTAAAAATTTAAAACTGCAGACACCTTTATCTGGAGGAAAATCTTACTAAAAGTCAGCACCTACCCAACACTCTCCAAATTGTATCATTTTTAGTTCTATATTTTTAAAAGCTCTTATGATTCAATAACTGGTCAAAAGATCTTTTGTACATTATATTTAAAGTACATTTCTGTTTTTATTCTTATCCACTTCTATATAAGGAAAAAGTTTTATGCATAAGATTTCCAGTTGTAGAGTTGATGATATATTATGAATTTAGAATCATTTTAAAATCTGCCCTACTACATGTGTTTAATAGGCAAGACCTCCTAAAAGTTTATCATTTAAATTCAATTGAAGTTCCGGATTTAAAGGTGAAACCATTAAGATGATGGTATAGTCACACAAATATTACACATAGATTAATGTTAAAATTCTAAATTATATTGGTATCCAAATGTATCTTTGCTTTTTGTAATACTGGAAAAAATAGGTACTTTATAAATATTTTACTGATTAAGGAAATAAAAGTACTGGAAAGTTAGAAATAAGTACTATATCTAAAGGTAGTTGTATAAAAATTCATAAGACTAAGATTTTAAAAAATTATAAATTAGCGGAGATATAAAGGAATGGTTTTAGTCAAAAACATGAGACATTGGGGATTATTTCTTTTAATTTGATATGTTTTTAAATTCTCTCTCATTGAATGCTTTAGTTCTAACTAGATGACTAAATTTGCAAAATAAGTTGCTTGAGACCGCCTAAATGAAAAGTGTAAAACATCGAGTACCTGGTATTTCTATTTCCATGCACAGTTGTTGCTCCATAAATTCTTATCCATGGCTTAATTAAGAAACCTTATTATTGGTTATTTAAATATTAAAATATTTGAAAGTTCCATAAATTGAGTTATAAACAATTCCAATCCATTATCTCTCTTACTGCTTTTATATGGAGGCTCCCCCCAAATTTTCTGTTATGTAAACTGGAAATTATATAGACTACATGTACTTGATTACAATAGGATTACTTTACTTAGACTAAAGTTGGGAGAAGACTTTATCTCTTTCTATTTTTCCTAGATGTACTTGATCCAAATCTTATTATACCCAAACAGTATTTTTACCAATTGTTTATTATATAGTACTAAGTGGTTTCTTTTAGAGAAATGAAGGTTTACAAAAGAAAGAATCTCATGTTCTTGATATTTTAAAGAAAAAAAGCCTTGAATGCTTTCTTTAAGCACATTTCTTTAAACTTTGGAAAACCTTTTAATCATCTCTACTCTCACTGTTTATTGATACTCATTTGTATTACCTTAAAATATACTGAAGTAAACGAAATTTTATTTTCATAGTCTTTAATGGTAATTAAAATTGTTATTTATATACAAGTGTACAAGCTTTTTAACGTTTAACGTAACATTGAAAGACAGAAGCAATTTAAATTGGATTCGTTTCAGAATACTATTTTAGACATCAGTTGGCAGTATTAGCAACATCACTATTATATGAACGTATGCTAATGTAGTATGAAAGAAGGATCCTCATTAAAATCTTGTTGCTAAACAAGTGACAAAAATCTTACAAACAGCTTGAGGCTTCAGGCCAGTCGCAGTTATCCCTGAAGAGATTTGGACAAGTGTGAAAATATATAGACTGTGCCTTTATTGCAATCAGAACACATAAATGCTTTCTTGCATCAATTCCCTACTAAGGACATTTTGCTCATATTAGGGAAAACAAATCTTAAAATAATGCGATACCTAAGCATTCTATTGTGAATTTCTCAAGTGTAAAAGTATTGGGTTTGTTAAATTCAGAAAGTAGACTTTTGATAATAGTCATGATTTTTGTGTTTTCCAGAAAAGGACTGGGGTTTGCTTAACTAGCATATTTCCATTAGGCAAAACTCATGATGCTAATGATCCTTCTTCTAGACATTATCTGAGTGAACTGAGTGACCGCTCCGGGTCTCTGAGGTTACAGTAAGGGTAAAGTGGTGCAGAGGAGTCAGCCCGGGGTTCATCACCACCATGGAACATGGCAGTTCCCTTAAAGAAGCCCTTAGTCTTCTGGATTAATTTAATGTACATATTCCCTTTGAGGATTGCCCATGTCTTGATTTTTACTTGGTATCATGATCTTTACTTCTAGAAAGGTAGATCTTATTGCCATGCTATAAGTAGAAAAATTAACATGTAGGAATGCTAATGACATTCCAGAGTGAAATGTTAATGGACTTTTTGATAGCCATGCAAACTTTGGATAGCCTCAGGCTCTCCACTGATAACGAGCTGATTGTAAGTCAACTTTGAGTTTTTGAGTTGTAAGGGTTCCTTAGTCAAATTCTCTCAGTCTGATCTGGCGCGTGTGCCCAGCTCATCTGCACAGAGAGGAACAAGAACATTTGTAGTTGGAATAAGAGATACGTGATTAGGTTCAGGAATCAGAGAGCAAATGGTGGTACTGCTGGGACTAGCCAACAAGGAGCTGAAGGAAGCTAATCCTGTGTGTCTTTTAAGTAGAGTATTACATGTCACCCATAATTTAATGTGACCAACCACATTAAATTATTTGAATTAAAGTAATTTCCTGCATCTGTTGTCCTTGTTCCACTTCTACTCCTTATCCTTCAAAGTAGGCTATGATGCTGCAGGTAGATACAGATATCTATGCTGTAGGGCTCTTGTCTCAGCACAGTCCCTCTAATGAGTTTTTTCTGCATTTAACAGATTCAATCAGTCCAGTTTGCTTGTAGTTTAAAAATCTTTTTGTTACATATTATAAGTATCTGTCTTCTTGGAGACTCCTAAAACTTACCTGCTTACTTTAAGATGATTATAAATTATATTCCTTAGTAACTGGAAGGGTAACACAGCTCAAGAAAAGAGAGGAATCTTGATAATTTTGTGTTAAAGGAATTATAGAAAATATTCAGAAAATATTTATTTTTTTGCCTACAGCTTCTTTGCGAGGGTGATATCATATTATAAGATTTGCCATGGAGATGGTTGGTTACTTACAGCAGATTGGATGTGGCAGAGCCTGGAACTAGAGCAGCCAGTGGTCGGGAGGAAGGATCAGGATAGTTCAGGAGAGTAGCTGCAAAAGGTGGGGAGCGAAGCACGCTGTCCTCTGGAAGGAGAAGGTAGGATCGAGTCTGACTCAAAGCAAACACCAGACAGATTAGCAAGTGGCCCAGCTGTGGGTGGATCGTGGCACCAGGCTTTTCTGAGTTGCTGGTCCTCAGATCTCAGATCTGAGAAGGCAGGATACCAAAGGAGCCAGTACAATTGAAAAGGTAAACTGCCAGAATGGAAATTTGACAGAAAGCCATGTGAATTTTCTGGGGCAGCTAAGAGGTGACTCGGGAATTGAGTGGGAGCCCTGTTATCAGGAGTTAAGGCACTGTGGCAGGTTGTCTTAAAGAAAGGGGATATCTTTTTTTTTTTTTCCCCCTAAAGATTGGCACCTGAGCTAAAAACTGTTGCCAATCTTTTTTTTTTTTTCTGCTTTATCTCCTCAAACCCTGCCATACATAGTTGTATATCTTAGTTGCAGGTCCTTCTAGTTGTGGGATATGGGACGCTGCTTCAACGTGGCCTGACAAGTTCTGCTATGTCTGTGCCCAGGATCCGAACCCTGGGCTGCCGCAGCAGAGCACGCAAACTTAACCACTCGGCCACGGAGCCAGCCCCGAGAAAGGGGATATCTTGATGCCATCAGAAGACTTGCAGAGACAGGACCCCAGATGCCAATGTCTGGAAACAACTCCCCTTTTAGTTTTCTTACTCATTTCTTCTAGAATATGCTCTTTTTCTCTATTAGAAATCCTAGTTATTCTCTGCATCCCATCTGCCTCCATGGAACCTCCTCACTCTAACTCAGAGGTCCTCTCTCCCTCCTTGCAAATCGCATTCTTAATTTTTACAAAGTAGACGATGCTCAGTGTACTCTGCCTTTTGTTCATGTTCGTGTCTTTTGTGGAGTGTGAACTCTGTGCCAAGAACAATCTAGGTCATAGATGTTAAATGAATGAATATTTTAGAGCTGTTAATAATTATATTGATGTCATTACCAGTTAATGTTTTCCTTCCAAATTTTCTATTTCAGATTTTACCAAATGTTGCAAGGACTCTGGAGTCCTTATGGTAGTAAAATGCCGGAAAGAAAATTCTGCCTTGAAAGAATGTCTAATTGCTCAGTAAGTAGTTACCTCATAGTGTTTGTGCTTCTGTATGTGTGTAATATATGTAGGAGGTAAGAGTATGTTATTTATCTCAATATATATTCTGTACTTCCCCCCACCAAATCCATCATATTGTTGGCTGAATCTAAAATTTCAATTTGTTAAAGATTATTCTAAAAAAAGTAACACATTTATGAAGGGTCTTTTCAAGTTATGCGGGTTGACATTGTATCTGATTAGAAATATGAGGTCAGTAAACAAAAATATATGATTTTTCAAGTGATTTAACAAATTCCTTTTCATGGACAATTTGATCTATAGAATATATTATAGATGAGTTTATTTCTCTCTTCTAATGAAAAGATACTGAATTAGACTATCTCTAAGACCTTTGCCAGCCTTGTGATTTTTTGGATTAATTTAATTTAACTCTTAGGAAAGTTGCAGTAAATCAAATGAAGGATACAAAGGCAAATTTAGATTTCTGAAGTTAAATTAATTTTAAAAATAATTCTTAAATTTGTTCACTGATATTTTGTTGTAGTTCCTTGAATCGTAAAGTAAAAATATGGGAAATTCTTTGAATGCAGGTGCTTTTTGTTGTATCTCCCCACATTTTATTACATACGTTATTGACAGACAGTACTTGGCAGTACTTAAGTAAATACAGTTAATTAATAGTTGTGAGACTGTAGTTTTGGTAAGCCCTTATTTCCTTCTGTACTCTGCTCCCCTAGCCTGTGAAGCATATATGTCAGTATGGCTTGATGCTTCTTAGGGAATTAGATAAAGAGAAATTAATGGTTATCTGAGTCTTATATTTGTCTTCTTTTCTTTTCTTTTCTTTGTTTTTGGTGAGGAAGATTCGATGTGAGCTAACACCTTTACCAATCTTCCTTTTTTTTGCTTGAGGAAGATTATCCCTGAGCTAACATCTGTGCCAATTTTCCTCTGTTTTGTATGTGAGTTGCCACCACAGCATGGCTTGATGAGGGATGTAGGTCTGTGCCCAGGATCCCAACGTGCAAACCCAGGCTGCTAAAGCGGAGCATGCCAGACTTAACCACTATGCCACAGGGCCATCCCCTGTTTTCTTTTTTGATAACAAATAATGTACATATAAATTTATGGATTTTTTTTCAAATGCTGTAGTTGGAAGACTAGAGATTATTTCAATTAATATCTACATTTATAGATGAAGAAACACTCTCTAAGGTCACATGTTTTTTCTCAAGTTAATAATAAATAAAAATAATTGTAATAGCAGCCCTTATTTATGGTCCAGGACCTGCACTAAGTGTTTCCTGTAGAGGAGTAAGAGTTCATTCTGTGACGACTTATTCTTCTAGTTCTATTCCCTAGTGCTCCCAAGAGATGTTTAATCGATAAATGAACCTCTTTAACTTCTGTGTGACTGACTGAATTGGTTGAATTCTTTTACATATTGATTAAAGAATTTTTACACCCTAGTTTCAATCATCATAACTTGTTATGATTAGTTTGACAAATCATCCCTCCTTCCAGACAGGGCAGCACTGAAGCAGGAAGGACAGGAGCATGGACTGTGGAGAAGGCAGCCTGGGCTTGACTCTGGATCAGCCAGAGCTTAGCTAGCCGTGCGACCTGGGGCAGGTTCCTCACTCTAAGTTGGGTTAATTATTCCCCATGGAGTGATTGTGAGGTACTATGTGTAAACACATTACCATAATGCCTGGCACATAGTGGGTACTCAGTAAATGTTAGCTCTTTTTTTAATTGTATTTGTTAGCTTTTATCTGAATATTAATCATTTGAATATTCTTCCATCTCTCATCTCAGAAATAGGAGGGGAAAATAACAGGTTCTAGTCCGTTCTAGGGGAGGAAGTAGGAAGGATGAGAGGAGGCTGCTTGTTTGTTTAGAGGAGAGATAAGCAGTGAAGGAAACAAAGAGGGATGTGACATTTGCTGAAAGTAGATGCACAGTTACTAAGGAAGAATTTTGCTTGACCTTAGGTATCAACGTACTCTAAGAAATAGTATTTTTTCATTTGTGAAAAAGCAAGTGCTCTGCTTTGTTATTTACTATTGACATTCCTTGAAATGAATGTAGCCACTACCCTCTCTCATCTCTTCATAGTGACATCTTGAAACATTAATTGTTTGTGCTCTTTTATTTCTCGCTGTCTTATCTTCATTCCTTCCTCAATAAACTGCAATCTGACTTCCGCCCTCACTCCACTGAAACTGCTCCTCCCAAAGGTTCTGGTGGGTTCGTGGTAGCCAAATCCAATGAACATCTTTTCATTTTTTTCTCTTTTACTTGACCTCTCTCTAGAACTCACTTAAAATTCACTTCTACCTGTTTTCCTATATAATGCTCTTTCCCATTTCCCTAACTTTTCTACCTACTTCTCAGCCTTTTCTTCCTTAATCTGTTCCTTAAAGTGGGTTCCCCAGTTCTATTCTCGAATCTAGAGAAAGCTCAGTTTGGACCTATGGATTCAATTACTTCCTATAGGTCCTGACATGTCTCTGCTGCTTTTTTCACGTCTGAGACTGAACTCTTCCTGCATCATGTGTCTTTGTGAATTAGACAGTTGTCTAGAATCTAGAATCTTCCTTGTCTCTCCTAACTCTAATTCATTATTTCCTATTGACTTCATTTCCTTAAATGTCTCCTGGATCCATTTCATCCTTTTCATCACAACTCCTTTGGCTTAGGCCCTCATCATTTCTTGTCTGGATTATTGTTAACAGTTTATTTATAGGACATCCAGCTTTAACCTTTCTGCCCCCTTTTAGCCTGTCTGCCACATGCTCTCAGATTCATCTGACATGTAGCTGATCTTACAGTTGCTCTGTTAATAGTGCCCATTGCCTTCAGGGTAGATTTAACTTCACAGTATGGCGTAAGTGGACCGTCGTGATTTGGCCTTTGCGCATTCCAGCCTCTTCTCAAGCGTTTTGTCCTCTGTGCATAATCTGCTTTAGTGGCACCAATTTACCTGCAGTTCTTCAGGCATCACAGTTCCTCCTCATCTGTGGTGGCTTTCTACATGTGCCTTCTATATGGGTTTCTGTTGGTCGTTCAAAATGCAACCTAAGCATTTCCCCATGACATCTCCCCGCTCCTCCACGTCTTCTCCATGTTTCCATGGTGCACTGGGCCATCCTCTATTATAGCATTTTGTCTACTTGATAGTAATGCAGTCATTCCTTGTCTGCTCTGTAACACCACTGGCTCCTTGGGGTTAGGTGCTGTGCTTCTCATTGCTGTATTCTGGGACAGGGCTATTCAAAAAAGACAGTATTTTCTTTTTTTCCCCTTTTCTTTAACTAGTTTGGAAGTCTGATGTTTACAATGAATTTATGACCATTACTAAAAATCTATTTCTAAAGATTGTGCCTGATGACCTGGATATCTGAATATTATTAAGCTTACATTAAATACTTGCAAAGTGATTCACTTTAAAAGATTTTCATTTCCTTCTTGTAGCTATAATGATCCAGCCTTTTATGAAGAATGCAAAATGGAATACCTGAAGGAGAGGGAAGAATTCAGAAAAACTGGAATTCCTACCAAGAAGAGGCTCCAGAAGCTTCCCACAAGCATGTAGACAGATAGTCAAGTGATACTCAGGAACTCTAATATTCATGGAAATTGCAGTCACCTGAAATAATGGACTCAAGGAAGTGTGTTTCCTTTATCCTAAATTATGGAAGTAATTAATTTTACCTGAAATAAAGATTTTTTTTTTAAATTTCAAAGTTAAGTTTATTAAATGGGATAGGAATAAATAGTGAAATGGAATATGGTTTGCCTGATCATCATGGATTTCTCGTTTTTCCACAACTATAGTTCTCTAACAGTAATATTGGTTTTTAGGGTTCCATTAGGGATCTTATGTTACTCTCTTCCAATATATAGACTAATGGCTAAACATGGGGGCTACAAGTAACTGAAGGAAAGCAGGAATGGACCACCTTCAATGTGTTAAAAACTAGGCAGTAAAGCAGAATGGTTAGGAACCAGAAGCCTTCCTGCTTCTACCACTTATGAGCTACGCAACCATGAAAATAAGTCTCATACAATTATTGTGAGGATTAACTGAGTATTGCAGGTAAGTAGAGTACGTAGGACAGTGCCTTGGACATGGCAAATGCTCTTTAATGCTTATTGTTGTTATTAGTAGTAAAGACTTATTTGGAAACATAGATAAGTACTTAAATATGAATTAATTTTATTTACATCTTTGATGGAAAATTTGCTAAAACGTATTATTACATTCTTTGACCTGTTAATTTGGCTACTTAAAATATTTTAATCTTTTTTTAAAAGTCTTTATAAGGGTGAATGACCATTTTGTAACATAGTAATGGTTTCAGAAGCTACTGTAAAAAATTTGTCTCAATGCAGTAATTTGGTCCTAGGTTGGGCTTTTATATTAAAAGTTGCTCTTTTTTTCCCCATGAGCTGTTAACTCTTCACTATAGCCACAGCGACCAGTTTCTAGGTAAGTAAATTTTATGTATATTTACGTAGTTTTCATTAAAATCACAATTTTAAATTACTACCTACTAGGATAAGATTTAGCTTTGGCCCCAGTCCCATGAAGTAGGTCTGAGAGGTTTTTTTTTTTAAAGGACTTAGTTAAAGCAAATAGCAAACAGGATGCTAAAGAAACAATGAGATCTTCAAGTTCCACACTTGACTACATAGGTATGTCCCTTCTCTACTTATGAATTAGGTTCCATTTTGGCAGAACCTCAGTTTCATTTTAGGTAAGATGTAAATTTTATTTTAGCTAATATAAGATCAAGAGGAAGGAACAGTGGCTTTTTTGTTATTAGCTGTGTTCTCTTCATTTTGTTGAGTTATAGAATGTTCTGAACTGAGTTATCATTATAAAAATCTAAACAATAAAGAAATTTTCAAGGGAAGCCCTTCAGAGCATGTTTTGGCTGGTATGAAAGAAGTCAACATAAAATTTTCCATTTTAAATAGATTATAAATGGCCCATTCTCTCATTTCTTTGAATCTTATGTAGAGCAGAGGTGATCATAAAGTGTGCATTTAAAATTTATGGCTGGGTAAAAAATATTTTGTTAATCTTTCCTAAAGGGTCTTACACATCATTTATTTAGCACTTTAAACTGTCAAGAACATCAACCACTGACTTTCTAGCATACCTTTTTGATAACTACCCTATTGTTTGGAGGGAAAAGCATTTTCTCCACTCAAAATAAGTTGGTTTAACAAGACAAATGTCTGTTATACGAATCAAGTTAACAACTAACAATTAGTACCTGACCTTGAAATATACAGGCAGGGACAATGTCTCACATCCACTTCAATTTCAAACAAAAATAATTTATTTTAATTAAACAATTTCTTGGCATTGTTCAAAACATTAGTCAGGCCATTAGCTCATACAACTTATTTTCTTTACAAAGGAAAATGTCCAATCTTGTTTTTAAAAAAAGCAAACCAGTAAGCTACATTAGAGATTAGATATAATATACAGCCTACGCAGCCACATGAGAGAGAGGTTCTGCTGCTTTGTTATTACACAGGTAGTTGCTTCCCTCAGCTAAAGCCTGGAGTCTTGCATTTGTTTTATGCTTATTGGGTTTTGTTCTATTACTTGGCAGGAGATTGTACTCCCTTGAGTCAGCTGTGTTCATTGGTCAGAATAAATTCCAGCATCTGACACCAATTCCATTAATCAAAGACAAGCTTGAATAAGTGAGTAAGATAATAGAAAGACAAAAATATCTTGTGAACAGTGAACACTGTTTATGTATGTATGCTATTCAGTTAATATAGGAGATATCTGAAGTATTCTTTTGAATTCAAGATATTAGAAACTGTCTATCAAAAAGGATAAAGGCCTCCTACATGAAACACTTTATCTCAGGCAAAAGATTCATGAACCAAGTAATACATTATATTACTAATATTCTTAATACTGCTACCTTGAAAGAATTTAAATAAATTTCCATGTGAAGCCATCCTTGTTATTTCTTTGTTTATAAATGACAGGCCACTTAGAGTCAAAGAGTTTGGGGACATTTCATGATTCTATCAACACAGCACAGAATTTGGTTTCTACAATTTAAATTCCTAATTTAATTAAAAATCACTTTCTCAATTAGTAAAATGTTACATTTCAAAACAAAGTCTAACAATTTATAAGCTGCTCTACATAACAAGTGGGTGTAGACCCTTTGCAGAAAATGACTTTATACAGTTCAACACACATCTAGATTTTCACTATGGACCACTGAAGGGACAGATTAGACTGAAACCTTTGTGCTGCTTTTTCTACTTCTAATTGGATGATGTATAGGATTATAATAGGTTATTCACACACCACATAGTTTTTCAACTATTTCATCACTTTTTTAAATTAGGACTTAAGGGATGTACTGGGACAAAGTTGGCTTCAATAATGAGGTTACTTCAAGTCTTAAAATTCAAATTGCAATTCTAAATTTTAACAACATTGTGATTAAAAAGTGACTTTAAATCTTAAACTTTGAAACACAATAGCATATAGAGATTGAATAACCTAGATCCTATTATTCCACTGTACTATTTTTCATATCTTTATGCATTAGGTCAACAGAAATATAATCTATTCACATTGCCATTTGCTTCTTTATGCAACTTATATGATTTTTCTCTGATATTAATGGCCTCCTTTATTTTTATGAATGGATATTTAGGCATTTCATACGCTTTGTTAAAACCATGTCTAAAAACTTTCAATTCCATTTTTTGAGAGGCAGAAATTTACAATTATTACCAAAGGTAGAATTGTCTTTCTGAAACATCTTATTTATTAATTTGTTAATTAGTAGCATATATCTGATTCTTAGCCAGAATATGGAGCTGGAGGGTGTTCTTTCATACTGGAAAATCAACTACATAATACAGTACAGTATGTGCAAATGTATATAGTGAAGAACTCTGCAAGTTTAATCAAAATTTGCTTTCAGTTTGTTAAATAATTTCTTGAACCACTGAGGGAGATACAGCAACCTCGTGACCATAAATTTCTTCAGAATTAATTCTTATAAAGGCAGTTTTGATTATGTTGATCCAAGTAATGCAATGGTGGCAGAATGGATAAAGGCAGAGTTTTATTTTTAGCTTCCCCAAATGGTGTCTCACTCGATTTAGGAGGGCTTGGGAATACCCAAGAATTATCTTCCAGAGAATTTCTGCCATAAGAGCTGTGTTCTTGAAAGTTTGTACCATCATGAGGAACGGAGCGCTCATTATCTGTCCATGACTGGAGAATTGCTTTCTCTGATAAAATCTTTATATCTCCCGGTAAAGGGGAAGATGTAGTATGACAGAGAGTTTTGCCATTTGGTGAGACAGGAAAATGTCTTCTGTATGTTGCAGTACAATTCGTCAAGTGCAGTTTTGTGCTGTCTTTCCCAAGGTCTTCCATGCATCCTACTGGGATATAGGCTAAAAAGAAAGCACAGGCTACATGTCAGTTGTCATGGCATTTGTGATCATAAAATATGTAATACTTCATTAATTTGGTTGAATCTAGAAGTGAAAATAAAATTAACATTTCCAAGTTAGTGTGATCACTGGGGCACTGTGACTGGAAGATAGATGACAAATGTTCTGAGTTCTAATTCTGGATCAGCTATTTACTGACATTGGACTTTAGGTAAGTCACTTAACTGCTCCAGGTGTCATTTCTCTCGTCTGCCAATGGACATAATCCTGTCCCGCCTATATCTTAGGGCTAATAAAGATGAAGAATTTAATATTTTAAAAAGTTGGAAACCAATAAAGTTAAAATACAAGTAAAGATGCTATTCTTGGCTCTTAATGTGGCTGGAGAAGGCTTGCAGACTGTTTACGTGTCAGTGGAGACTAAGAAAGGTGTTACTCGGTTTAACTTTATTAAATATGATATCCCTTTCCTTATAATCTTTTTTTCACAGGTGGTCCAAAAGTAAATTTTGCAGAAATAATTATACTGTGAATTGGTGAGACCCAAAGGAAGTTTTAATAAACATTCAAAGGCTTTTATGGATAAAACAGTTTTAAAACTTGTTTTTTTAATGGTAGATGTAATGGTTTATGTTTAATGTAATGTACTGTTAAACAATCTAAATATTTAATGGTAAATGTAAATTCTGCTATGGTCACAATATGGGTCAAGTAAAAAAAAAATAGCAAAAAAACGTGTTTAGTATACATCTAATGGCTTAGAAAACACTGCTGTAAAGCTATTATTTAGCCACAGCCAACAGAATGGTAGTGTGAGCTTTTCCTCCTCCTCCAATCAACCTACCAAGGCAGGAAAGAAAACTTCATCCTAAGCCCAAGAAGGATGCCAAGTGCAACTAACTCTCTATAGTTTAGAAGAAACTGAGCTGCATTATGAAATAAGCCCATTGCCTTTTTTCTTAGAAGGAGGGACAGGAGTGGGGGAGATGTGGAGCTAACAGTGCTCAGCTTCTGGACAAGGATGGTATGTAGGTCAGAAAAAAAAGTGATCCAGTCTCATCTCTGTCTACTCCTCAAAGCACTGAGTTCTATGGTGGGGGGTGGTGGCCTCAAGCCTGCCACTGTTGTAGGAAATGTGCTAGAAAACTTACGGCTCAAAGCACCAAAAGATGTATCCTTCACCAGCTCAGAAGGGACACATGAATAAGCCATTTCCAAATATGGAAAGAGCATTTCTCCTTTATTATTCTTTGGAAGTTAGACTTATTATATAACCAAGAGCCACAGTGAACACTCACTGCAAAATTACTGAGTGTCCCTTTTAAGAGAAGTCTTATGTCTACCATCAACTTATAATTGCCTCATATATAACCCTGGACACTGGAAAACTCGAGAAAATGAACCATAAATTAATTTAGGGCCTGCTGAAGTGCCATATTATTTTGCCTGATTTGTAAATAACTAACACTCTAGAAACAGAAAGGAATTCTGAATTTGCTTTTCCTTCCCAATGTGCAACATTTTCCCCCACTTCAGTAAGTGGAAAACTATTTATAAAATACAATTCTCTTGTGTCCTCTTTTAGGGACAATCTGAGCTGCAAATAATTTTAAATTAGATGGTGATTACTTTTTATAAAAAGTCCTATCTCATTCCTTTAAAAAGTAAATTTTAGAGCTTTCAAATTTATATAATGCAACTTTTCAGAAATAGAACTGTTATGTAATAAAAGGTACAAATGCACTGATTTTTCCCTGAGGTATAAAAATAGCTTTGTCAAAGCAGCCACTACTAGTTAACACAAAACTCAAAATTTTAGTCAGCCAAGCAATTAAATATGAAAGGCAAAGCGATGAAAATCTTTGGTTGGTTGAAAGGAATGAGGAGATAACACCTAGTCTCCACCTAAACTATCTGTTCTTTATGGAAAGAAAAATAAAGTTTACAAAAAATGAAAACCAAACAATGAATCAAAGTTATTTTTTTCAAAACAATTTCAAGAGCTAGGTCTTTGGTGTATTCTGTAGTACTGGAATGAAAAATAGCTTTTGGTGTCTTGGTGTCTTTTTTTTTTTTTTAAATATACGAAGTACTTGCGGTAAAAGGTCAACTAGAGCAAACTTAACACCTCAGCCTTATACACATAAGCAACACTTGGCTGAGAAAAAAGCCACAAGGGGAAAAGAATACAGTACTGAAGAAAAAACACATCAGCAACACCTTTATGTGTGAAGTTGACCAGTATGAGACTGAAGCCAAAGCAGAGAATGGGTAGGCTGTGAACATACTATATATACTTTGGCTTATCAAACTCATTTGATGAGATTTCGATAAGATACAATAGCTAGTCGCTCTTCAAGCAGTTTAGCTGGAATCAGTGGTTTCCAGCAAACACTGACTTACCTTTCTTGATTGCAGTTGGGGTTTTTAGTTTTCTTAGTAGTTCAGCTTGTACTTGAGTCACCAGATGTAAATTAGACATTTCTCTCCTCAGTTCCCAGTATGCATTTTGCATATTATCACTGAAATACAGGGTTTTTAAAAAAAAAGTTAATGATGATTCTATTTATGGACAGAAGTGAATAACTCGAAAATAGAAAGGAGCATATTTACATTTCTGCTCGATTAGTTTTGAGATGATGTAAATTAAATATAACTTCCCCATTAAATAACTGACATATATTTAATTAGGGCATTATAACAAGTGAAAAGGTTTTATTCATAATAATGACACTGACCTAACTTCTAGCAATTAACTGAACTCTATTAAACAGAAGGGTATTATAAAAAGAAGTATTCTAACCAATAGGAGTTTCTTACAGTTCTCTTCTCAGAACTGAGATTTTATTATGGCCTATAATGTACAGTGGTGTTAATATACTTAATAGGAGTATATTCTTCTTTTGCAAATCTGTTGAAGTATAAAGTGACATTCATTCATGTATGGATTTTAAATTTGTATTTATCTTTTGATTATTGAAATGCTGTATCAACTGCTGAATGTATACCCAGGCCCACATTAAAATAAAATTTAGTTTCATGTATTCTATTCTTTTATGTTTGACTGGGCTGTCTCATACTGTTGGTTCTACACCAATGTGACATGACAGCACAAGACATGAAGAGCCAGATGATTTCCTGGTAAGGGAAAAGGAGAGAGAGAGAGGATTATATGAAACAGAAATAAAACTTCACAAATGCCTCTCACAACTAAACGTATTTTATTTCAGTTATCTAAGAAATTATAAATTAGTTATTTTAATCCTAATTTGTATAAGTTTCATCTTCCACTAAACATTCTTATTTGGATATTCATGATTTTCTTCTTTGTTTAGGTTCTTTATTGCCAACTAAATAGATCGAAATCTTTATATATTCTTACTTTGCTGCACAAGAATACATAAAATATTAAACATGAGAACAACTGATCTCAAAGTAGTCACCAAGACCACTACTGCCTCTTGAAGACCCTAATTCTAGTAATAATGAAATCAAATTAGACAAACATGTCACTTCATGCTTCAATTTTTATCTAGCTATACAAAAACCTTTAAACAAACTTAAAGGGATAATACTCTTGATATCCAAATCTAATATCCTCATTATAGAAGCAAAAGATAATATTCAAAAAGAGAATTAGTTTGAATTATGTAAGGTTACATACCTTTTTAATCAAAATATTCCCATTCCACTCAGACCACAATTCTTTCGGTAGAAGCAGCAGAATAAACTTTATACTGCTTTTAAGAAAAATCTACTTGTTTTAGTCTGTTGTAAAAGACATTTGTCAACCAGTAGTCTATTAAAAATCACAGGGCTTTTTGCAGGTTTTTGATAGGTGTGAAATAATTACTTCACAAAAACTAGTTAACCACCTCTCCTTCACCAGTAAACATCTGAGATGTGTGCTACAATCAATGTTTCACATAAGAATCTGTCCTAAGTGTGAAGAGAGTTGTTGGTTCCTTGGTGCAATTCAGGGCATTCAGTATGCTTTCCAAAGAGTTACTCATATTACGCAGCAGTGAGTGTAAACACTGTACACGTGCTAATTCATGCAGTCATGATATGAATAATACAATTTAAAAATAGTGTTTTATTATTGGCGTGAGATGGTAAATCAGTACCTGACTTGGAGAAAACAAAGAAAAGATGATACCCAAAATAGTATTTGGGTACTGTGGTATCAAACACATTTAATCATTAAAAATAGCTAAGCATGTAAAATAAAAGAGAGAAACAACTGTAATAGAGGTGTTAAAGCAATGTCTAATATACATTTCCCAATTCAGTTTAATGAAAAGTGTTTACAAATTAGGTTAAACTAAAAAGTAGGTCACCAAGTTTAACATACATCTAGTCGTCTTTTGCCCTTAATGTTACCTGAATTGAAAACTATAGACATAACCATCTAAAATTATTACTAAGTATAAGCTCTCCCCCTTGTGGATAACAAAGTAATGGCAGTTACTTTACACTTTGTAGTTAAAGTGCTATAGTCTTCAAAGTATATCACAAATTTTTTTAATTCTATTTTTGAACAAAATGTTTCAGTCACTAATTAAGTGATACTGGAAAAGGCAGGTTGTCATTCACAAATCTTTATCAGAGTCCCAACTACCCTTTACTATCTATGTATTTTTGAGATTGTATAAACCACATCCCCCCACCACCCTCCACCCTGGGAGTGTTGAACTAACTTAAGTTTTGCTTTAAATGCCATACAAGCAAATTCCTAATTATATATATAGTTGTCTGTAAAGATGTAAAACTGCTTGAACACTGAGATGCAACACTAAAGCACCCCAAATGAGAACCCTAAAAAATAAAATAAGATGAAACGAAAAAATAATGGTGGTTGAACATGTATTACGTGCTAGGCACTTCACCCACATTCTCATAACTTGGCAAACTGGGTAACCTAGTTCACACATGAGGAAACAGGTTCAGGAGAACTTACTCCACTCTAACACGTTTCTGTTCAAAGGCATCTTTTAGTTATCCAGTCTAATTAGACTAACTGCTACCCTTCTGGGGTAACATTTTTCATATCATCACCACCACCATCATCTTCATCATACATTTACCAAGCACCTACAATACACCAACTGCCAATACAACCTTCTTAGCCCCAGTATAAAATTTCAGACCTCTAAATTTTAAATGTGATGACACCTGCTTATCCACATTTCAAAAAGGGGGTACATGTCCTGCTTACAAAGTAAAATTGTGTAAAAGCCCAGTTTTCTTAATTTACACTATACATTCAACTCTTTAAAACTGAAATGAATATTCCTTTTGTAGGAAACATCTACTTAATTGAGTTTTTACATCAGCCATACAATAAATTTTCAAAAGCTAAAGAAAAATATGAACTATTACATTCCACCAGAGGAACTAAAATAAAAGTATGGGATAATCTTAGCCAAGAGCCAGAGACTTAGAAATGTATATTTTGACAACTACATCCCCCCAAACAAGTGTTGTCTTTCAAACATTTCTGACTGTAAGGCACGGCAAGCAATCATTTTATACTGCAACCCAAAGAAAACAAGTTATGAGAAACCATACTTACTACGCTTATTATGTATAATACACTCTGGTATGGTATGTTCTATTCTGTTTTATTCTATATTTTTAAAATGCCTGTCTTAACTCACAAAATTTCATGATAAGGGAACACAGCACAGTTTGAAAAACACTAACCTAACCAATATTTCCTAAACCAAGGTTTCACATTTTAAGAAGTCCCACAATGTAAGTTTAACCCATACCTAGAACTAGTTTAAGAACTGAGGGCAACAGCCTAAAAACACCAAAACCAGTACACTGGCAGGACACTGGTCAAATTTCTAATAGGCAGGGCTATTACTGTTAAATGATGTTGTATACAATGAGTACCAGATAAAAGGCCTCCAGTAATGAAAAGGTTCACTCTATGTTAGGGAAACAATACAGTATACCTCATTTGCCTGAAAATAATGATAGAGGAAATAGAAAAAAAAGAATGTTCCAAAAATTAGAGTTTTCCAAATAACTGAAAAATAATCCTTAGAAATATCTAAAGTTTTAATTAATGATTTTATAGAAACATTCCTATGTATTTTTCCCCTAATATAGTAAACTTCATTTATCATCTGAATTGTTCCACTTAAAGTGGATGAAGTAACTTACAAAGACTAATAAAACACAGGACTATAAACTAGAAATAGGTATAAATTATAAGGTGAAGGGAAAACAAGATAAAATGCAGTCAGGAATGAAGCTAACACAAAAATAGAGGATATAAAGTTTACCAAGGGTAAGCCACAAATTTGGTTATTAGTTTTCTAGTTGCTAACCAAAAGAAGGAAACCTAATCAGTTCTACAATCCACACTGCTTACATGAGAAAAATGCAAACCAATTTACAAAAAAACAGAACAAGTGTACTTCAGTACTAGGGAGCCACTGGAACACAGCATTAATTATGCAGTTCTTTAACATACAGCAGTAATTGGGCTGATTAGATTAACTCTTAGACTGAACTTAAGGTGCTTCTTTCTAAAAACTGTTTCTCTCAGCTGATACTGTTAATACTGAGCTTTAGAGAATTCAAAACTGCACTTTGAAGCCACAGTTATATAGCTCTACAGCCTCAAAAAGTAGATTCACCTCCTTGGGCTTTCATCCTCCTCTAAATCCTGGCATAGAGATTCGTCACTATCTTGTTAATGATATGATGCCTTCAAACATACAGTTGACAGGGGGGAGGCAACTTTTCAAGTTATTCTCAGTAGAAGTGATTCAAATTATGTAAAATCTCCCATGAATGGAAGCAGAAGTCCCCATTCTGTATCATGTACTTCTAAAATAGTATTTATATAACCCTTTTATTTGACCTACTCTGATTCTAACATTTGTTCCCTGCTTCCTTCCAAAAAATGGTTTGAATAGGTTTATAAAAATGACAAAGAAAACAAAATTAATAAGGGGAAGCCTGGGTTGACAGAAGAAGAGATAACTTTGACAAAGATGACGACTTTGAGAAATAAAGTACAGGGAACTATATGAGACACATTTCTTTTTAAAGGGAAAACTTCTTTGCTATAATTTAGAAGACAGGTGAAGGCATAACAAAACTACTGTTCCATTGGCAGAAGTGAGTAGTTCCAACAGAGACTGTATGACCCACAAAGCCAAAAATACTTACTCCTGGCTCTTTATAGGAAAAAGTCTGCCTATCTCTGGATCCAGAAGAGTGGCTGCATGGTGTTTCCTCAAATTGTTTTCCCTAATTGATCATTTCTCTCAATTGGGTTTTTGATAGGAATAGGTGTTAGACAATTCATGTTATTTACTTTAGGTCAGTAAACTTTGGAAGCTGAATGATCCAAACAATAAAATCAAATCAGTTATTTTTCATTGGATGGAAGTATCCATGTAGAGAGGGGATGCTAACATAGCAGAAACAAAAATTATCAGATGATTTAAAACACAGTACTTAAGTTACTTAAGTATAAATGATATATATGAGAAAAAAGGGCTGAAGTAACACACACGAAGTCTGATAACTACTTTTGTTCTTACCCCAAGAAGATAGTTCTCTTAAAATTCATGTTATACCAAACACTAAGGTTGTCCAAGTTTGCCCGTAAGACAAAGTGGTATTACTGTATATGGAAATGCATAGTTCTTCATGTACAAAATCAGGATTTATTACTGAATACTTCTACACAGCTAGCTCCCTAAAATCCTATCTAAAATCCTAAATGTTCAAAAATACTTTTTAAGGGATCACAATATGCCCCCTTCTACTATTTAAGTTCAAGCTTATTGTTAAGGAACAGTTAAGTGTTTTTCATAAATATATTGTGATCAGAGATTACATACAGAACCCAGATAGTACCCATTTGTTTTTCAGATTAAATCACAACAGAAATCTAGGTACCTATAAAAAGTGGCCTGCAGAAGAACAATGTATTATTTTTGGAAGTTGAAGAATGTTCATACCTTGAAATGGTTAGTCTTTGGAGATCTCTGCTCTTTAGATTGTCTTCCTGAGACGGATCCTGTCATTTGTTTAAAAAAAAGTTTAAAATTTGTAATTGTTACATTCTATTTATTCTCAGTACTTTATTACTATAGACATGTTTCAGTTTTATCCATAATAGCACAGCATAAAACTAGATTTTATATTCAATTTTAATGATATACCTCCAAACCTATACTAGGTATTTCTAAATCACTTCCAATTATTTAAAGTCACTAGTGCTTTAATTTTCTTAAAGAAAATAAAACTGCTCTCACATAAAAGAACTTGGAGTCTTACAAAATATATTTCTGAA
Source organism: Equus przewalskii (assembly GCF_037783145.1). Taxonomy (NCBI): domain Eukaryota; kingdom Metazoa; phylum Chordata; class Mammalia; order Perissodactyla; family Equidae; genus Equus; species Equus przewalskii. The sequence continues at coordinate 56,913,402 of NC_091845.1, read as the reverse complement.
GACACCAATCTGAAGTCTATATTAAAAAAAGGGTAACAAATTTAACAAATACTGTTTATTCAAGGTACAGCTGAATGAATTCCATGAGAAAATGGAAGTTTATTGGTATTTCACTTTTTGGTGTTATTACAAAACAGTACAAAAATTTAAAAAGTTACTGTTTAAAAGTGAACTCAGTATGCTTAAGACAACTCTGTCACACACTTGTTTGCAAGGCATTATCATTTTAAGGGTCTATAACAAAAATGACGATCACAGGTACTAATTCTATTGGCAGAAGCAGCCACTATAAACTGAGAGAATAAACTTAAATTTTACTATTTCTTACTTACATAATCTACATGATGTGTCCTAAAGTGAAACATTAAAAAGCTTGCACAAGGACTTCATGAGTACTCTGAACTTCGGAGAGTGAAATATCAAAATGTTTTCTATTAGAGGAGTTAAACCATTTTTGGACCTCTGATTGTTCAGAAAATTAAGTTGCATTTTAGGAAGCGCCCTATGGAGAGGGGAAACAGAACTGGCCCACGAATCAGGAGACGTCTGACCACTAACAAAGCAAGTGACCTGGGATGTTTTTCTTTCCTGTTCTCCACAGGAAATGAAGAAATCAGGTCACTTTTAGTTTCTTTGTATCATTAATTAAAAATAAACATTTTAATTAGTGTATACCTAAACATACATGTACAATGGAAATCTTCCTCATTTTTAAAGCCAATGATGATATTAAAAAAAAAAACCTGATAGTTTGGGTTGGAAAAGTATTGTTCCAGCTACCGCCAACAATTCAAAAGATCTAATGTAAATCAGCAATAAGCACAAAGGAATTCTCTCTAATATTCAAAGACCCTGTTCCTGGCCAGTCATCAGTTTGCCATGTTTTAAAGGCAGTAATGGATCTATTTCCCAACTAGTGCCATGTGGTGTGGGAGTTTCACATAAACAGGCCATGGCTATACAATCTTGGGAAACATTGTTAAAGTTAAACAGGTTCAGATACTAGAGGACTTCTCAGAACCTGTGGTACACCACAGCACATTGTGAATCTCTAAATGGGCTATTAAGTACCTTAGACATCTGCATCAACTCATTTTACTGATCCAGTTTTTCCTACACTTCTTTGGCCCTAGTGTCTGTTTTTCTCAAAGAATCAACTGTTCTGAATATAAATGGCTGGAATATTGGGTGATACAGAAAGTCTAAAAGGCCCATAGTGGAACTGACCCTGAAACGTTCACTTGATTAATACCAAACACTAATCAACTGAGTTCACTGAGTACTTAAAAAAAAAAAAACCCACCAAAAACCAAAAAAACACTATTATGTCCACATACTATTTCACACTTTAGAAGGTGTTATAAAATATGTTTCACAGAAAGTACCAATCTTAAAGATATTTGTAAATATGGCTAGAGCAAATATAAACAAGATTATTAAGGTGAACATAAATTTCTCTCCTTGGATTACTCTTTGATCCCCATATCGAAGAGGACTCTGATGAGCAACACCCTGAAACAGGATTTAAAAGTACACATCCCTGGGGCTGGCCCCATGGCTGAGTGGTTAAGTTTGCATGCTCCGCTGCAGGCAGCCCGGTGTTTCGTTGGTTTGAATCCTGGGTGCGGACATGGCACTGCTCATCAAACCACGCTGAGGCAGCATCCCACATACCACAACTAGAAGGACCCACAACGAAGAACATACAACTATGTACGGGGGCTTTGGGGAGAAAAAGGGAAAAATAAAATCTTTTAAAAAAAAAAAAAGTACACATCCCACATCATCAAGATTTCAACTTGGAACCCTTGATAAGTTGATACTAAGCATTTCCACTCTTCCTTTTCCTGGTTTATTTCCTTATTTTAGTTGTGAGCATTTTTTACTTTAAATCTCCCTTCCCCTTGCCAAATAAATTTCTATGAGCGACAGGGCCATATCGTAAATCCTTTTTTAAAAAAAATATTCCTCCCTTACCTCACCTTCAACTCTTCAAGTTTCTTAGTCTCTCAGATTCAATTTCATTAGCAGTAAAAAAAAAAGTGATTTCTAAAGTTTCTTCTACCTTCAAAAGTCTGTTTCTGTGATTATTACAGATGAATTAAAGTAAAAGCAAGTTTATCCCCTAGCACCATCTAGTGGAAAAGAGTAACAAGAGCTGAACTATAATGCGTGCAAGCACACACAAACCAGCTACCCACACCACACACACACACACACACACACACAAACCCCCAAAAGCACTCCTTTTCTGGACTACCCTAATAAAATTTTTTTGAAACACATTCACTTATTGAATATACTATGTACTAAGCGCTATGCTAACTGCTACATATTATCTAATTTAACGTCCATCAAAAAAATAGGTATTTAATGTCTATTTTACAGAAAACAAGTTCAGGATAGTTAAATTACTGTCTTAATTTTACATGGTTAATAAGCAACACCATAACTATAAGCCAAATTTTTATCATTCCATGGTACTGCTTAATCTCTATAAGGAAATAACCATTATGTATAAAAGCTATCAAATTATTTCCTTTCAAGTAGAACGTACATACTGACAATTATAATTCAGAACTTTAAGATGCACATCTCTTCTTACAAGCACATCTTTTTAAAAGAAGCCTCTCAGGGACTATGGCAACTGGGCTTGTGAGACAGGATGCTGGAAGCCTTTGAAGGAATCGTGGTATGTGGTCACAGGTTCAAAGCTGGGAAAATCAACTTCAGATGTCTGGTAGGAAAAAATACATTCTGGCTCTAACAGGAGTTGACAGTAATTTTTGTAGTTAACTGTTTCCCCCTTTGTCAGGCCTGGGGGCTCCAAAGCAAGTTCTCATTGTTCAGTTCAGAGGAATTCATTTGGTCAAGGCCAAAGCAGAATGCTGTATTATTCGTAATGCCTGACTCATTCTTAACCAGTGGTCACCTTCGAGAAAGACTACATTATAGAAGAGAGAACTGCCAGCTCCATCTAAGGACACTTGGGATTTGGGGGCAGGATTCTGGCTGGCAGTCAGGAAGTGTGAGAAGTAGTTCCTTTTTCAGTTTGTGGCATCCCAGAGGAACCTGTGGTAGGTGACATAGCTCCTCAATAGTGTTGGAATGCTCTGATTGGCAAAATGGTTGAGTTGACAAATAATTTGAAATACATGAATGTATATATTGGCTATCTGACTCCAAACTACTAAGAGTTTCAGTTTCTTGTAGCAACTATATTAAACTTTGCATTTGGTGTGCTGCTCTCACACTCCTCTGCTTCTTTATCATTTCTTCTTTTGCTCCTCAGCACTATCTGTCATGACATCTGAAAACAAGTATCCAAGCTTGTTAGAACCAGTGTAAAGTATCAGGAAATAGACTCTTGGTTAGAACTTGAGAGGCAACTTGTGTTTTAGTAGATGACGTTAGCCTAACCACACGGTAGCAGCTCAGTAGGGGTTTTTTGTTTTTTCTTTTTTTTTCCCCAATGCTTGAATTCTCAGCTATTTGCTGAAAATTAAAGTTGCCCCAAAAGTATTAGATTTCTGAAAATTAGTGGACTCTATAAAAGATTTTTTTTTAAGAATTCTAAAAATCAAAAATTGTCTCTTATGGTGTCTAAATTAATCAAATTATTAAGTTAAATAAAATGAGAAACCTAAAACCTGAGTGTTCTTTAAACTTTACAAAGAAAAGATGACTTAAGGAAACTGAAGGAAAGGGAGTTTAAAAGAACTACTTTAATAAACAATAAGCTTTTTTAAACAACAAAATTACATAATCCTGGGACTATGCTAAAAGTATACAGTATATCAAACTTTCACAAAAATGATTAAAGGGGAAGATAAAGGTGAATTTTTCAGAGACTATAACTCTGGAAGTAGTTACAATTTATCTTAACTCTGTTTTAATACTTAGTTATCAGTCCTACATATGATGCACACCAAATACTGATTTCTCAATGTAATAATTTTATAGTACCGTTTGTTTGGCTTTTTGTAGCTCTATTTTGAGATCGCTACATTCTTTCCTCATCAGTTCCAGTTCTTGTTCCAAACCATGGATCTTTAGGTCACAGCTCAACTTTTCCACCTCCCAGTTTGATGAAGGTGGATTTAAATTTCTTATCACTACAAAAAAAAACAGACATTAAAATTATTTCTGCCTTCTACATTGGTGGCAATTTCAAAAAGGTTATGCTAGTAAAATGTAGATTTTAGATAAATCAAGATTAAGATAGTGACAAAAATTCAATGAGGTTCACTCAGCTTACCACTCCATCTAGCCCCTTTAGAAAATATAAAGTTTGACCATCATGCCTAGAACATGACGTCAAACGAATTTTATTTGTAAACACTCTACTGTAGAAACTCAATACAACTGGATACTAACTTACCCTTGACTTAGGTTCCTTAGTCTCTCTATCTAGAAAAAGCCCCAGCCAGCCAGCATAAGAGATCTCATCTCAGTCTCCTACCAAATGGTCTCTCAGAGGTCTACTCTTCAGCCTGTCTCATCAGAGTGTTCATGGGAATAGGCTAATATCCATATCCCCCAGACCTAAGTTTTCACTCCCAGCATCTCATCTGTACATTTTAACAACCCTCAGAAATTAAAGAAAAAGAAAGTAATTCTAACTACTCTATAGTAGAGTGTCTAACAGTGGGCAAAAGTTCAGTAGGAAAGAAAAGCCAGGACATAGTAGTGGGCAAGACGCTCTGACAAGGATGGGGTTCTACTCCTTTCTTCACCTACTTCATCACAAACTAGCCCTGAATAAAAAGCATCAAGTTTCCTAAATGAAAAATGCAATTTATACTTAAGGAAAAGTTAAAATACACTGATACTTTGTGAAAGCAGAACACAGAAATTAATATAAGGCTAAAAATTAAAAAATAAGGCCTTAGCATACAGATATAGGAAACTGATAATGGCTATAACACATAAATGGAAAAATGTATTAATTCCATTAGAATATTTATAACAAGTAAGTGGCATACCCTGCTGAGTTTCCACCTCTGTTCTTAGCTGGAGGAGTTCTACTTCTTTAGATTGTAGCTGTTCATTCAATACTTTCAAAGATTCAGAGTTGTCTTTATTCTAGTTAGGTAAGGAAAATGCCAAATTACATTCAAATAAATCTACAGATTGGTATTTATGTATTAATTTTCACACAGACATTGAAAATAACTGACTCTAGCCTTTTAAAAAAGCAAGGTTGGAAAATGAACTCAGTGTTTCACGAATCTTCCCCTCCCCCACCCCGCCCCCTCTAACTTAGTACATATTATTCACTGGCTTTTAACACAGTAACAAATTTTATCAGTTTTTCAAAATAAGTCAGTGATGTTAGATGTATTTAAATCCTAAACATCATTACATACTAAATATTTACTTTGTACAGATATAAATTACAAATATTACTTTTAGAAATTTCTATTTTTGCCTTGAGCATGTATATGTTCAACTTTTTATTTAATACATGTAAATATTTCTCTTACTTCTAACTTTAAACCTCTTGAAGTAGAAAACTCATTTGCAACGTACAGATATCATTCTTTCCAAACCAACTTACCATTTTATCCAACTTGCTCTTCAAATTATCTCTATCAATGCAAACCTCCCGATACGCATGATAGGCCTTATTTACTTGTTCTCGCCCCACAGAACTTGTTTCTTCATCTAATCGCGCTCCTATAAGCTAATGGTATAAAATTAGAAGAGAAGGCTTAAGAAGGGATTCTACATAACAAAAATAAGTCAGTCTTCTGATGGCTCCACATCTTACTTTAATAAAGCCTGGACTATAATTAAGTGAACATTTCACTTCCATACAATTAAGCTTTAGTGATTAAGACAGGAAAAAAAAGTACAGAATAAATATTTGTAAAAGTCTTCTATTTTATACTTTTACTTTATTAATATTTTACGTTTTGTTGTATCTGTTTTATAGCATATTAATTCATCATACTAAAACAGAGTACATCATTCTTTTATAGTGCTTAGGTGCTTTCCAAGGCAGCAGTATTTAATTTCCATCATCAGAAAAAGTATCAAGTTAAGGTGTACTTGACTTTAAGGAATAGATATGTTCATTAAATCATGTATTATTCCAGAATGGGAATTATAGGATTGTTACTCACAAAGTACAGAAATATTTCCAATGTTAACTATACCAAATCACACTTTTCTACTGAACTTTAAAATAAACACAACCACGAGCTCCAAAATGTTACCTTTTCTCACTCTGTCCCAGTATGTCACAAAATGTCACAAATTTATTTAATCACAAATACGAAGAAATTATGATTATTTTTACAACTGACTCCCATTCTCTTACTTCCGCCAAATGAATCAAACTGTATCAAGGCCCACCCTCAAGTTTTTATAACAAGATGATCCATTTCCTTGGTTGCTAAGAATCCATTTCCTCCCCCCTGTGGAAGCTGCTGTTTGTAAAATACAAATATGCTGATATGATCTGAAGAGACATAAACTAAGTTAAAACTTTAAAACTCAAAAATAAATGGATGAATGAGGAAGATTTCCCAGTACACAAAGCCAAGTAAATCTGATGATTTATAACTGAATCAGCTATCTTGCTTATATATTCTGTAACATTTGGGAGTATCAGGTTTCTGCATAAAAAAGATAAACAGAGACATTTATTTATCAGTTAAAAGCATTATTCTTATTATGTGTATTCAAGAAGAAAAGAGAATATTGAGGTAAAGAAGACGTCAGTCCTGGAGAAATTTCAGTCCTGGTAAAGATATTATAGAACATATTAGAACAATGTTCTAGGAGCTTCCTCCTTTGATACTTATTTTCCTTTGGTAGCATATAATTTTTTGCAGAGATTTACAAATCCTGAATAAAATACATACAGCTACAAAGGTAAGGCAAACTGAAAAGAGATGTAAGAAAAATATTTGGAATATATTCCCTCCGAGTTGTTAAATCCTATTCTACAAATACTTACCAAACATATGAAATGTGATACACAGTATGATAAGTACAATGCCCAGGGTTTTGAGATTAGCAGTGATTATCCTTGGAAATGCAGTACAACCATAGAAGACAGGACAGAAAAATATTTAAAATTTCAAATATTTTGAATTATTCCTTAAGTCACAGAACATAATGAAAGTAACAGACAATTACCTTTTCTTCCAAAAATCTTATTCTTTTCTTTAAGAAAGAGTTCTCTTTCTCTGAATCCTTAAGTCGTTTTTTGATGTCTTCATATGCAGTGACAAGGGCAAAATGAGAAGCAACAGACTCATCTCCTGAATATATTGAGACTGGAGTCACTATATCTCTCCTATGGGCTTTTTCATGATTCAGAATGCAGATATCGTCTTCTACCAGTGCATCCATGACAGCTATTTAAAAGAACAAAAATATAAAATACAAATGTCTCACTGAATAAATGAGCAGGAAAAAAGACATCTATTTAGAATAATGTGAATATTGGGGTAATGCTTAAAAACTCCTTCTTCTTTTAGAGGCAGTACAGCATACTGGTTAGGAGCATGGAATGTGGAACTAGACTGCCAGGGTTTGATCCAAGTTCTACTACTTAAGTGTCTGTGTGACTGGGCAAGTTGCTTAACCTCTCTGCCTCAGCTTCCTTATTTATAAAATATAAGAAATAATAGAACTACTTCGCAGTGTTCTTAAAAATATTAAGTGAGCTGATATCTAGAAAGCATGTAAAACCATAAACTAAGCTATTATTAGTAAGTTTTATAAAAAGTTGTGAAATACCATTTTCATTAAAAGGATAAAATACTTTGAACACTTTATACCCATATATTTCTTTCTCATCAACATTTCCACTCTTAGATGTAAGCAGTAAGTTTTATAGCTTCCCAAATTATTAATTTTCAAAAACTTTGAGTATAATTTATTATAACATATTCACAGAAGTTTTAATGCATTATCCACTGTATTCTTTCCATACCAGTAACTGATTATGCTTGTTGTACCTTCACAATAGAAGACAAAGGAATTAACGTTTGAATGCTCACTATGTCCTAGTACCATGTACCACATTCTTTTAATATTATCTCATTTAAATTCATCCAAACAATTCTATGAGGTAGGTATCACTTACATTTTATTGGAGGGATTGGAAAGGTAAAGTAATTTGCCCAAGTTAAGGCTAGGAGAATATTAGCTCTGTGAGGGCAGAGGTTATGTCTGTTTTGCTTATCACTATATGGAAGGTGCTCAATAAATATTGGTTATTGAGGGGCCGGCCCGGTGGTGCAGCGGTTAAGTTCACAGGTTCCTCTTCAGCAGCCTGGGGTTTGCCAGTTGGGATCCCGGGTGCGGACAAGGCACCCCTTGGCACACCATGCTGTGGTAGGCATCCTACATATAGAGTAGAGGGAGATGGGCATGGATGCTAGCTCAGGGCCAGTCTTCCTCAGCAAAAAGAGGAGGATTGGCAGCAGTTAGCTCAGGGCTAACCTGCCTCAAAAAAAAAAGAAAAATTGGTTATTGAATGAAAAGTTGACAGAGTAGGATTCAATCAAACTTGACTCCAAAACCTAAGGGAAGAGGCGAGTTACTTCATTAGTTAGTGAACAATGTACTTACTTTGTACATCTACTTTTGCTGTTAGGTTCAGCATTACTTCCCCATCTGAGAGCTAGGTTCCTGAAAAACACTATGGAAGGAGAAATTGTGGCTGAAACCTTTTAAGACCTCATGGGAAAAATACAGGGTAAGAGATACTACAGGTCATAACAGAACCTAAAAACTCCTTTAAAATATTTTTCAGTTTAAAATACAAGACCAAATGCAGCATTCTAAATAACGGCCATCTACAGAATTTCACGTATCTTAGATTAGTAATTAATGATTACTGAAAAATGTTTTTATTTACTATGCCCTGCTTGAAATAACATTTGATTGCTTACTAGTGTCAGTCACTGTTCCAAGAATACTATAGATGAGGAAATTGAGGTAGAAGTTTTTAAAGTGATTTTCCAAAGTAACATAGTAAATGGAGACTGACGATGTAGACAGAGGTGACTAAACTACAGAATCCATGTTTCACTATGCCTGCTCTTCTCCAAAACTTCTGATCTCCCTCCGTGTATCAATCAATACCTGTAAAGTCTGGTTCGATTTCAGGCAACATGAATACTAAGGAAAGGTTTTGTTCGTGTGTTTTTCTGGGTCTGGTCTTTTATCACTGTATTTTGTTTTTCTGATTTCATAACTGAAAGCTTCCAATTGTTCTTAACTAAAGTGAGAGTTGGGTGTGCTAGCAATTTGTTTATATCTAGGATTACAGGAAAGGTAGACAAAAGAAATGTGTATACTACACGTCTGAGTAGGTGAAACGTGACATTCACTCAATCTTCACCAACACCAATTAAAAAAATTCTAACCATGAAGAACTCCTACTCTTAGGGTAGAATCTTTCCCAGTTTATCAAGAAAGTCCAAAAATAAGAAAGGACTATGCAACCTACAATATCCCAAAAAGGTGGCAGACCCTCATAACCATAATTAACTCCTGGTGCAAGTTGTACTTTCTCCTAATGATGGAGAAAGAGTTTAAGTTTTCTTTCTCTAAAGGGGTTTACTTTTCCCTCTCTGGATTCAACTTTATTCCAAAATAACAGCATACGTCATTCCAACTATCCTGCTGTTAGCTGAAATCCTCGTATTTCCCTTCCAAAAGGAAAGTATGGGCTATTCCCATACTGCAAACTGCAAGTATGCATATGTATTCCACATAAAACTCTCTCTCACACTGTATCTTAAAAGCAGAACAAGAGTAGACAGCTAGTTAAGTAGTAGGACGCAGTCTAGTTTAAGGAGAGGTAAAACTGTGCCTATCCTAGACATCTGATGTATAATATCTTAATATCCAACCAAATGACCGAGATTTATTCCACTGGAATAATTTTTTTCTAAAGACATCTGAAGAACAAGAAATGGGCATAAACTGCTCTACAGTCAAAACAGATGTCTCACAGTTTGTGTACTTTAAGGAACAGAGCCTACATGCTTTTGCTTTACACAGAGTTCTAACTGGCTCAGCTATGTGATTTCCTAGTCATTTATTTTTATCGTGAAACAATCATTCACTCAGCAAGGAAAATCCAGTGTGGGAGACAACTGAGCAGAAAAATAATTATTATGCCATAAAGGTAAGTAAGATATTTTAAACAATAAAGAATGCTATGGGGATTGATGGGTAGAGAGGAGGAGTGGTTTCCAAGGAAGGTGCTACAAAACACAAAAGATTAGATGACTCTATTTCTTTTTCTTTGGGTCAGGGAGGATTGGCCCTGAGCTAACATCTGTGTGAATCTTGCTCTACTTTGTATGTGGGATGCTGCCACAGCATGTCTTGATTAGCAGGGCGTAGGTCCATGCCTGGGATCCAAATCAGCAAACCCTGGGCCACTGGAGCAGAGTGCACAAACTTTACTATGCCACCAGGCCAGCCCCCAGATGACTCTTAACCCCATACTCTTAAGTGAAGACAGTGGGTTATTTTCACTGTACTTAAACCTAACAGTTTGCTAACTTCCAGCAGGGAGAACAAGTTCAAAGACCTGAAAGCCTGTGGGGAGAAGGGATGAGAAAGGGAATGGCAGCAGATGAAACTGGAAAGGGAATGGAGACAAACTGAGATGGTCCTTTATGATACAGCAACTATAGAATTTGGTCCTTATTTTGTGGAATGTAAGACAGACTTGGACATGATTAATGAATGTAAAGAATAATTACACATTTGTGAAATATATTAGCAACCAAATGAACTTCGTATTGTGCTAAGTGTTTTATAAATATTATCCCATTTAATTCTCATGAATACCCTATGAGGTATAAAATCTTATTACATCCATTTCACAGATGATAAAACTGAGACCTGGAAAGGTTCTGAAATCTGGACATCAGATAATTAGTACGTAGCACAAGCACTTGGATTTCAGAACTTGAGCTATTACTATTTTTCCCTCCCCAATAAATCTTTGACACACTTCAATTCATCAAGCACTACAAAACTAGGAATCCCTTGCAAGGTTTTTAAGTACCTTAGATAGAAATGAGTATAGTGATTTAACAATGTCACATTTTTATACTGTATGATAACTAGTTATTTTTAGCACAAAAGTAGTAGTCAGACTGGCATATTTTACATAGTTATATCTGTTGCCTATTTTATTTATAAATCACCAAAAAGTTGCATATGGTGGTCTCTCTCTAAATATAACAAAACACTATCTGCATAAAAAAGCTTCTGTCAAGTTTATGACATTATTCTATACATTTATTCTATATACCATAAACATGACTTGAAATACAACAGAAAGCAGCATGAAATTGCTTATTTGTCCTAAAAATTATGAGAAATAGCCATATATTAAAGCACAAATAAGAGAAAATCCACTAGCATCACAGATATGCATAAAGTTTTAAAATAATTGTCATTTAAGTTTGTTGTAAAATAAAATGAAAAATTTAGTATCTATCCTTGGAAAAATAAATATGAAATCACATAAGTATCAGAAATATTAATGCTTATATTACGCTGTACAAACTGAACTTTTCGAGATTAACAGCTGCAGGGCCAAGGAAAATGAGACCTTAGAAAGGTATCAAATAATACAAGGCAGATATCCCATTATATTTATTACTATACTGAAGGGAAAACTGCTAGCAAAGTAACAAAGCAGGCTCCCTGTAGCCTTTGGTTTGTTTATGCCAGCATTCTTCCTCAGCCTTATCTCTAGAAGAAGTGAAGGGAGCTGCAGTAGTCCACCTCACAGTAAAGACTCAGTTCTACATACTTTTGTTGTGATGAAATGTCTCTTGATGAGTATCCAAACTAGCTAGCCCAGGAATTTGATAAAGGCTAACTGGCTGTTATTATATTTACCAAACTAAACCAACCTAGTTTTAACATTGAACATTTGGGAAAAGTTACCCTATACTTTATCCAATCTTATTTTCCATAACTTAAATTATCTTAAAATAACAAATCTGTGTTTACTTTAATCTTTAAAAAGTGAGTGCCATGAACAGAATATTATCAAAGATTAGAATTATCAAAAGACTAGACAATACTTTAAACAGTCAATGGGAAATTATAACATTAGTTTTTAAAACTTAACAAATGTCAAAAATATCATCTGAGGACGAGATTAAGTGGGCCGCTCTGAATGGTGAAAATCAATAATAAATGTATTCTACAGGGAAAATGTCTTTTCCAAGAACATTCTAAGAAACTGGAGATAACCTGGAGGAGCGTTTGACAAAGTGAGATGTGGACCACTGCCTTAGAATCACTTGGAGTTCTCTTCAAAGACACTGATTGCTAGGGTCTCCTGCAGATCTATGCAAATCAGAATATCTGGGGTGAAAATGTCAAACTGAACTTTGAATAATCACCTCATGATTTTGAGTCCTATGCCAATTTAAGAACCACTACTCTAGAAGTAACAGAGCTAAACGCCTAGTATGCGATTTACAGAATTTCAATTATAACTAGTGTTGTTAAACATTTGTGGGCATGGTTAATTCTATGCTATCAACTGGTAAACATCACCTAACTTCTGCAAGGAGATTTTGTTTTTAATATTATAGAAAGTAATTTCATATTCACTATGTCATCTCATCACAATAGTATAGTAGGGTCAGAAATATTTATTGACAGGCAAATATACAAGTAATCATGCAAACATCTTATATATTTGGCAATTAAATTTTGTTTCTCCTTAGAGGTTTACATAAGAGAAGTATAAATTAAAAAAGAATTAGACAGGATGGAGGTGAAAGACATTGATAATTACTGATGAGAATGAAATTCCCAAGAATGATTAAAAGGTGTTCTGGTTAGCCAATTCCAATGTGGGAGGGAGGTTTTTCCACACTATCAACAAGCTATGCTCTGGACACCAGTTGTACAGGTGTACTACAGTTCAACTCAATTCTGACACTATCTATCCGGAGATAGCATTAGATTCCACAGGTAAGGAAGTCAGTCCCACAAGACAGCCCCTGACTGCAGAAGCCAATCGCAAGCCCAGGTTGTCGTCTGTGCTTCTGACTGACCAAATACAAACTGAAAGTTCCAATGACTCCCTCCAACTCAGGATGCCAGTTGAAAGTCCAGGTTGTTACCTGCACTTCTGACCAACGGGCCATAAATCGAGGTTCCCACAACCCCCTCCTTGGGTTTGACTAACTTGCTAAAGCAGCTCAGAGAACTCAGGAAACCTGTTTACTCGCTTGATTACTGGTTTATTACAAAGGGTATTAAAGGATATGAATCAACAGCCCAATGAAGAGATACATAGGGCGAGGTACTGAACAAAGGAGCTTCTGTCCTCCTGGAGTTTGGGGCTGGCAAACGAAAGCATTCTGGTTCACCAACCTGGAAGCTCTCTAAACCTCTCCTCTTTGGTTTGGTTTTACTTTTTCCTGAGGAAGAATGGCCCTGAGCTAACATCTGTTGCCAACCTTCCTCTTTTTTTGCTTGAGGAAGATTATCCCTGAGCTAACATCTGTGCCAATCTTCCTCTGCTTTATGTGCGGGTTGCCACCACAGCATGGCTGAAGAGTGGTGTAGATCTGTGCCTGGGATCCAAACCCATGCACCTGGGCCGCCAAAGAGGAGCATGCCAAACCCAACCAGTATGCCACAGAGCTGGCCCCCTCTTTGGGTTTTTAGGCAGGCTTCATTACATAGGCATGACTGATTAAATCACTGGCAACTGATTCAACTTCCAGTCCTTCTCCCCTCCCCTGAGGTCAGTGGGACTGAAAGTTCCAACCTTCTAATCACATGGCTGGTTCCTCTGGCAATCAGCCCCCATCCTAAGGTGTTATCCAAAAGTCACCTAATTAACATAAGCCCAGCCATGGTGGAAAAGGGTAGTGGAAAGGGGCTTCTTATGAATAACAGGACACCCATTTCACTTTTATGGCTCTGAAGCAATTTCAGGAAATGAGAACAAGAGACCAAATATTATGACAAAAGATGTTCCCATAGCTCTTATCCCTCAGGACATTCCAAGGGTTTTGGAAGCTGTGAGCCAAGGAACAGTGGACAAAGACCAAGTATATATGAGAAATATATTTTGGTCATCTGAATGACCAAATGTATATTTCTCATAAATCAAAATATCACAATGATAATGCAGAAAGAAGGGCAGAAAAGAGAACAGTAGTTCCTGAGGCTAGGGAAGAGACATAAATGAAAAAACAAAGATTCACATGTTATTAATCAGAATTATTTTACATGATCTTAAATTTGAGTCTTTACTCAAAGTCTTCACAATCAACATTGAGAAGACCTTCAGGTGAGACAGACTTTATATACTGGGGTCTAAGATACTAGAAAAAATAGAAGTATCTTCTGACCCTAGACTGGTCTTTTTTCTAGGAAAAAATATGATTACCCTGTCATATTTCATCATTCTAATATTTACCATTTATTGATCACTTATCATATGTGAGACACTAGTGCTTCTACATGCATTTTCCTACTTCTTAGGTAGGTACTATTACCCTAATTTATAAACAAAGTCTTAGAAAATTAAATACTTTATCCACAGCTACATAAGTAATCGGCCACAAAGTTGGGATGTGAACCCAGATATGCTGTCTTCCCAATGTGTGCTCTTAATACAACATTCTGAGAGGCAACACAATATGGATTCCGATTTTCCCAGTAAGAATCTGGACACAGCACAACTCAGTGGTAGAAAGAACAGTGGCCCAAGATTCAGAAACCCAGATTTTAGTCTACGATCTGCCACCTTGATTACTGATTAGTTTACCTCTCCAGATCTAAATTTTCCCACCAATACGACAGGATTAAACTATATCACTAAGACGCCACCCTCCTAAATTGTGAAGGAAAAATTTTAATGTGAATATGGTATGGCAACCTAAATAGAAGGGAATTCACATTTTCGCCAGGAACTGAGTAAAAGGTATAGTGCACACCATTACCTCAAGTCCACACCAAACTTGGCTAGAAACGTCTTATCAACACCATGGATGAGGTAACTGAGGCTCAAAGAGGTGAAGTAAATTTGTTTAGGGGCCGGCCTGGTGGCGCAGCAGTTAAGTTCGCATGTTCTGCTTCGGCGGCCCAGGGTTCGCCAGTTTGGATCCCAGGTGCGGACACGGCACTGCTTGGCAAGCCATGCTGTGGTAGGTGTCCCACATATAAATCGGAGGAAGATGGGCACAGATGTTAGCTCAGGGCCAGTCTTCCTCAGCAAAAAAAAAAGACGAGATTGGCAGCAGATGTTAGCTCAGGGCTAATCTTCCTCAAAAAAAAAAATTGTCTATAATCACACTGTCAGTATATGACAGAGCTAGGGTTTGAATCAAGGCCTATTTGGTAGGCTCTTTCCTCTATTCTACATACCTCCTGAAAAGAATCTTATTTAGAATTTCCATCATCCTTCTACCTCTGAAAAGTCAGAATATCCCTGTACCTACTTCATACAATCAGTCAAGATAAGCACGGATTAAAGCTTATGGAGGCAAACAGAACAACACTTACACCTTTCTCCCTATTTTTAATGAAATAATTAGGGGCAGGAATGGCTTAACCAGTTTATGAAAGGAATGAAAAGAAGTAGATTGTTCTTCATACCCATGCTAACGCCCAGAGTCTTATGGTTCTTTGGCCATACAAACTGATTCCTGGACTAATGCACTTAGTGAGATAACTCAGGGTTATAAAAATGAAAATGGAGTTTTTCATACTGTATATCTGATGTCGAGTACATTTTTGGACACTCACTGAATTGTAGGACATTTGAGTGCTGAGGTGTGTAAATTGAGCGACAGTATCTTGAAAAAGGGCACTTGATGATCCTTCTTTCCAGGAATCAGTTTGTATAGCCAAGGAAGCATAAGACTCTGAGCGTTAGCGCGGGTATGAAGAACAATCTACTTCTTTTCATTCCTTTCATAAAGTAACACATCTAAACGCAACTCAGCACCTATGTACGCTAAATGCTACTAGTATTAGCAGTAATTATTCTCTAATAGTGATAAAACAACTATACTTTAATCCAGAAAAGAACCACCACAAGAAAGAAAAAAATAAGTTACACTGGTCCTATTACTTCAAGGATTATGAAAAACGTCATCACATCACTTTATTTAATAATCAGGACAATGTTCTGTGCTGGTAATTAATATTTATCGAGTGTTTATGGTATCTCAGGTGCTTTGCCTTTTAGGGAAACTATCTCATTTGTTCTTCATAACAATTCATTAAATCTATCTAAGACCTCAGGCGGGCAAGAATTTCCTCATATCACAGATGGAGCAGCTACGACAGGCGAACGTTAGAAAGTGGAGGACCCAGGAATAAAAATCAGTCAGGTGACTCCAGAGCCAGCAAAACTCTTGGAAACTATACTTTGGTGCCTTGGAGAATAAGCACCATTCCCATTTTAGAGACGGAAATGAAGAAGAGATTTAGTCTCTTATGCAGTGTAAAGTGAACAAGTGAAAATTCAGCACTCAGATCCTGAGTTAATGTTCTGACTTAATCCAGTGCATTTCCCATTACATTATACAGTCTCTTTAATATTAAAACCTTACATTTGTATACCACTTCCTATTTTACAAACTATCGCGTTAACATTTTGTAACCACCCTGAGCGGGATTCCTAATTTACAGATCATGTAGGGAGTGTTCACAACAGGCTGGAAAATTAGATTCTACATATTTGGAGAACTGGAATTTAAATTATGCTCTGAGCACTTGCTCAATCCAACTTAAAATTCCAACAATGAAAATGAAAGTGGCTTCTATGCTAGAGAGGCAGGAGTCAATTTCGATCCTATTACGTTACTATCTTTGATCATCTTCGCATATTTTAAACAACACATCCTGGAGCAATTATGTTTTCATTTGCATTACAGTTTTTGTATTTTATCTCACTTTCGAGTATTTGAGTTCCTTGTTTGTAGGGAGTAGGGTCTTAGCCTACCTTGCATGCAGTAGTCACTCAGCAAATGATCAAAAACCATAGTGAATACACCGGGTAGACAGTGGGGAAACGATGAATACCCTGTGTTAGCCCTCGATAATGTACAGAGGGTTGATGTTCACTGCTCGGGTGCCCCGAGCACTACCGTCCCAGCCACACGTAACTCTTCGGTTCCGGAATAAATGTAATCTAATAAATGAAACATAACTGAAGGCGCCCCAGTAAATCAGAGAACAGAAAGAAATGTGGCAAGAGGGAGAAGTAAAATGAAGTATCAACTAGGGCCTGGAACAGGTAGGGTGCGAGGGTGACAGGGGTAAGGGACGCCCAGGGCTGGGCCGTTCCCCAGTCAAAGGAGGGGGAGCGGGTTTGTGGAGAAAATGACGTGTCTCCTCGGACCAGCAACCGCAGCGGAGGTCGGTCCCGGCACTACCCGCACCCCGACCCGGCCAAAGCGAGTCACTCACCCCAAAGACAGGCGACGGAAGGCCGCCCCCAGAGCCGCCGACTTTCGATTCCTCACTGTTTGGAAACGGACCGAAAACAAATCAGGTCGCCAGGGGTCACCACGGGCTTCCGGTTTCCTCGAAGACACCGCCGCTTCCCCAGCGAAGGCAGCAGCTCCCGGAACGCCGTGACGGGACTCCCATTTCTTTGGCCTCGGCTGCGCCAGAGCAGGCGCGGCCCGGCCCGTGGGCTGAGGCCCAGGAGGTTCTGGAAGGAGGGGCAAGCCGACGCAGGAGGGGCCGAGCCGCCGCCGGAGAAGGCCCGTTACCCAGCAACACGCGCGCGAGACCCCGGCCGGCCGGCGCCGGTCTCGTCAGCGCCTGCACGGGCCGGCGGCCGCGCCGCGCGCCGCGGAAGGGAAGCGCTGTCGAGGGGGGCGGTGGAAGGGAGGACGAGCAGCGCACGGCCCGAAAACAGGCTTCCGTTGTCCGCAGGCTCGGCGCCAGGGCAGCGCGAGCAAACCGGAAGTCAGGCCAGAAGGAGCCGGGAGGGCGTTCGCGAAGCCGGTCCTTTGCGAGGGAAGGGGGAGGGGAAGGTGGGCGCGGCGTACTACGTGTCCCGTGAGTCTCCGCGGCGGGACGGGGCGGGGCTGTGGCGACGCGAGGAGGCAGAGGCGGAGCCCGAGTTGGGTAAGAGCGTTGGGTTGGGCGGACGGCCTCCTTCAGGGCTGTAGTCGGGCGCGTCCTTTTCTGTCAGCGTCCGCTTGGGGGTCCCCGAGTGTCTGTGGTGTGCGTCGGCGCCGCTTGGTAGCACCCTTATGGTTGTATAGCGGTGTCGCCTCGCTGCGCCTGGGAGCTGGGAAACCCGTAACGGTTCACGCGTGGGGGAGGGGTGCCGCTTAACCCCCTGTGGGGTTTGTGTTCTGGGCGCTGCTGGGAACACTCGGGCGAGCTTGTGAAACACAAAAATTGCTCCGAGACCCGTAGTTCTTCAGCAGTCTGCCTTTTTAAAAATTGTGAAGTTTATGAAAGTTAAGGCAAAGTCTTGGGATTTGGGAACTTTTCCGGCTGCCCTCGAGTTACTACTCTTGGTTATTTGTAGATGATGGAGACAGTCCTGAGCTGTGAAGTAACGAGTAGTTGAATTCGTTACCATCTTTAGAGGTCGCAACCAGATGGAGCCCCTCAAGCTCTAGGGCAGTTTCTGGTTAAACGAATAAAGAAGAAAATGATACGTTTAGAGAATTTATCCTCGCTAGCCGCCGGTTAGCAACAGTGATGCCTGTCGCCACCCCCTCACGTTGTGTTTTGTCAACTGAGGGCTTAAATACTAAGTCGGTATTCTGTTGGAAGCTGTTTTTGAACCGCGTTCTAATTTATCCGCCCACCTGTCAGCTCATTAAAGGATGGATTCAGCTCTAGGATTTACTTTAAAATGTATTATTGTTGTTAAGCTTCTCTTTCTGGTTTAGGTTTAAGTGAAAATTCACAGCTGTTGTGAACAAAGACCACATCTTAAACTTACAAGAATTTTAAAAATCTGTATTACTGTAATCGTTTAGAAAGTACTGTTCGCGTTGATTTATTGGGCTGGGGCATGGAAGAGAGCACTGTTTTTAATATTTTGAACAAGAGTCAGTCTTTAATTCTTTTGACTGCCTCGGTAACGCGCTCTACAAATTTAAAAGCAAACCACTCAGCGGTATGTTTTGGCTAGTAGAGGAGTTTTGGAGAATGTTAACAAATTCGGTTGAGGCACCCAAAATCATCAGAAATAAAATGATAATTTGATTTCCAATTTGTAGATAATAGAAATGTTTTCTGTTTTTGAGCCTTCGTTCCCAATTTAGAATAATTTAAGACGTTAAAAAAGAAGGGATATTCATTTTTATCTTTTCTGTCTCAGTAAATAAGGAGAAATACTCAGCTCAGTATTTTAAAGTTTACCTGATGAGTCTATTTTTGTTTTAAAATATACTCCTCACTATTGCAATTATGAAAAAAGTGGGTCGTCTTAACAAAATTATTTGCTTGCCCAGAATGCATAAGCCTGTCAATTTAGTCAAGTAAAACATCTTAAATTTTGGAGTGGGGGAGGAGTGATACCCCTGGTAGGTTATGATAAAATATAATCCAGATATTCACTACGTTAACATGGAAATTGTCACTTTCTATCCACTTACATGCATCAGCTTTAATTAATTTTAGCAAGTAAAATAAATTATTTAAGAAAACTCACAGTTTAGTTATAAGAGTGTGTTAAGCTTTTATTGCAATCTTGCTGCAAAGGAAAAGACCTCTGATAAGTCGATTAAAAGGTACAGTATTGGTGGGGACATTTGTGGGAAAAGAAAATGGTTAGAGAATCACTAAACTAGATAACAGAAAAGAATTTTTGGGTCACTAGACTCTTAAACTAATAGTCAACTGGTTAGGTAAGTGAAGGGTTTTCCAGAGCAACTCTTAATTCCATTAAAGGTTATTGGAAGATTGCTTAGGCGTTTTTTTCAGGAATGTTCATTTCATCCCAAGAGAGAGTTGTGAATTACAGTCATCCAAAAAATTCTGTCCCAGGCCAGGTTTGAGACAATTTTTTTTAAATCATTATTACATTTTCTGTAACTACAAATGCAGTGTGAATTTTTCAAACCAGTCTACTGCTTTAAAAATATGTACTTGTTACAGAATGGCAATTTTGGACTGAATTGAACACTTGACACAAAGCGGTTTAAGTGTCATGTTTACAGGTGGTTGTAAATAAAAAATAGATGGATATCACAGGAGCTTCTTCCCTACGTTTTCCCACATCCTCCCTCCCCCTTGCCAAGCTCCTGATGTTTTCCTTCTAGGACAGGGCTCCTGAGGGATATAATACTGGCCGTGGCTAGGTTTCACTGGCGTAAGTTGGATTTCAAAGCAATATCTGCGCGAACGCTATGGGCCCTGGCACAACTCTTGACTGTGGCTCACCCTGCTTCTCTTATTTTTAGTCAATCATGCAGTTTTAGAGCTGCTTCAAATCTTATTTTTGTTTAATTAGGCAGTATATAAAAACAAAGAAAAAAACGTGTTTTTTTAAAAAAAATGAGAGCTATGTATTTTTGAGTTGTGACGAATATATACAGTTAGAGGAAACAGTAAGAATATACCTTTTGAGGAAAATTTTTAAAGCAGATTTCTGGTTAGTGATTTAAAGTCTATATTAATTTAATTTGGTTAAAATCATACCATCCTAAGGATCATGTTTTCTGTTTCTTTGTCCTGTATTCTGTGAGTACTGTGCTCTGTGGTAGACCCTTGATAAGTGTGGCTCTTCAGTGTCAGACTTAAGATGTCAGAACCTTTGAGTTGAAATAGCAGTATCTGTCTTTTCATATTAATATTAGCTTCAATGTCATTTCATCAGTATTGTTTTGAAAGCATTCTTCCTCTCTTCTCCCCTGCATATCACATGTCCAGGTTAAAAGCTCTAGGGTAAGAGAATGATTTTAGTGGCAGAGATTGAGAACAGATTCAAAAATACTACCAAAAATGAAAAATCTGGTATCTGGGCATATATAGTCTCTGTTCCCTCTTTTCTCCCATACCTCATCACACACATACACCCCCAAAACACACACAGATACACACACAGAAAGTTGTGAACTACTTAATCAAAGTTCATGACTTCTGTTACACTGTGTATGTTCAAATACATATTGTGTCCTGAAGCAGTAGTCTTCAAACTAGGCAATACATATCCCTAACCCTTAGCCTTGGCTTTCCAGGGGGTTATGTAAACGACAGTTTAAGGATATTAATTTTCAGGTTGTCAACGTAATTGCAATTTTCTTCCCTAAAATTAATCTGCCTCAGAGTGTGCCTTAACCAGACCCCCTTTTCCCTTTCCTCTTTGATAATTGTTCTTCCCTCATTCTACAAATAAAGCAATATCTTTCATCTGACCTAAATCTTGTTTAGAAAGTGAATGATTCTAATGACTGGGTATCCAATTCTTTTGCAAGAAAGGTGATTTCCAATGACTTTCAAAAATATTGCAGAAGGACTTAATTGAATTGTCAGCTGATTGTTAAAAATCATTTTTGAGGGGCTGGCCCCGTGGCCGAGTGGTTAAGTTCGCGCGCTCCGCTGCAGGCGGCCCAGTGTTTCGTCGGTTCGAATCCTGGGCGCGAACATGGCACTGCTCGTCAGACCACGCTGAGGCAGCGTCCCACATGCCACAACTAGAGGAACCCACAACGAAGAATACACAACTATGTACCGGGGGGCTTTGGGGAGAAAAAGGAAAAAATAAAAAAAAATAAAATAAAATCTTAAAAAAAAAAAAAAATCATTTTTGATGCCATACTCCATGTGACTTTTGGTACATAGTTTAGTAATTCAAAAGAATGATTATTGATATAACCAGAAATCCTCTACTCCCAAATTATTTGGAATAGAAGAATACAAAACATAAGAATAGAATTAACCTGAGTCCTGTTTCTTTCTAGCAATAAGTAATATACATCCTGGATACATGACCTAAATGGGAGTCGGGGGGAAGGCCCTATCCATTTCTTTATGAGATACGTCTCCAATAAAAGCTGACTTTTAATATTTTATAATGATTATAATTTGTAATATGTTTATTTGATCAGTAGTGTTCTAGTAATTTAATGATAACAATACTAATGAAAATTTTTAGAACTTATGTTCTCAGGAATTTTAAAATATACTTTTTTGTTGCAGGGAAATGTGATAAGATGATCAACTTAAAATATTTTCAAGAACTAAAATATGTTGGGATAAGCTTATGTGGGCGAAGTGAGATAAAAATATGAATTCAAGGAGAAAAGGAGTCATTATCAAGTTCCTAACTGAAAAAAGAGCTGCTTCATGTGCTTTTCAAATGAATGGATGGTAGTGGATATCAAATTACTATGGCATTTACATAATTTATAAAAGAGATACGAGCTACTGTCTGTAGCACCTGGCCTTGTCCTGGACATACAATGTGTTTCATAAGAACTTTTTGACTTGAAATGCGTTGCAGTCAATAGGAATTAGCTTCTGACAGAGCTTTCAGTTTTAAAAAAAATAAAACATGAGTGTCATAATTGTATGCAAGTAACTAAATGCAGTGATTTTTTGGGGGGAACATATGAAGCTAAAGAAAAATTTAATAGTCCTAGAAAGCTTTTGATGAGAAGTAGGGAGAAGAAACATGAGAACAGCTAACAGGAGAACAGCAGCAGAGAACCCAGGATGGGGTTGGTAGATTGTACAGAGAAAGAAAAAAGATCCAGTAGAGGAAATCCTATAATTTTTTACTAAATGAAGAGCACTCCTCCTCTGAGGCTTGACAGTTGTGTTACCACATAGAAAGCACGATCTACTCACCACAAGACAAAAGCCAGTCGTCAAGAGGCAAGATGGTGACAGAGAAAGGGCATTTTATTACAGCTTGCTGGCAAGAGGGAAGATGGCCAACTAATGTCCAAAAGAACCATCTTAAGTGGGGCACAGAGTCTTGAAGCAGTTATATAGGCCAGTGGATGACAGGGGAGAGGTTAGGAATGTTGACCTTCTGGTGTTACAGACTGGCAGTTGCCACACCAGATCTTTCAGTTTTCATTGATGATGGCTATCAACATAGACTCTGTTTGAGGGCTCATCACATTCCTAAGGAACTCAAAAGAACAAAGTTATCATCTTATCGCAGCTGGGAGGTATATGCACTAGCAGGGACCATAAAATCTACAGAACAGGTGGCTCTCCTGGAGTGTGCAAATCCAGCTGGGTTAGTCAGTCAGAGGTCATTCAAAGTTACAACATAGTCTCTTTTCTACAATATGGCTTCCCTTCTGTCAACCTTGTGTTGAACTGATGTCAGTTATACTCTTGCTATATGGGATATGAATTCATTCATTTGTTCAATATTTAACAAGTATTTATTTAGCACCTACCATGTGCCAGACATTGTTTTAGGCACTGAGATGCAACAGGCAAAATGGCTTCAGTCATGTAGATAAAGACTCATGTGAAATTTAACAATATGACAAATTTCCTCACATTAATTTTTTCATGACACTTTCTGTAGGTGCTTATGAAGAAAATGAACTTAGTTTTTCCTATTTAAAATGGCAAGAGAGGAAGAAATAATTCTATTTTGAGACTTTCACATCTATACTGTAAAAACCAAGAAGACAAAGTCAGCTTTTCAAAGGAAAAATGTTTTATAAAACTACCAAATAAACAACAATGAAAGGATGATATTAAACTTCAGTAAGATCTGTACAAAGAAATTAGGTTTTTGAAATAGACTAACAAAGGAGAGGAAAAATTTCCAAACTCTGCACAACTCACACAACATAAAAGTGAAATCATTGATTTTGTAATAGTTAGAAAATTAAAGACATAATTTCCTGGTGTAGATTTTTTAATTGTTTATGAATAGTCAGTTCTTGGAACTCCAAAAACAAAAAGACATGTTTTTTTTTAATTCACTGACATTATTTTATTAATCATTTTCTCTTGACAGTCATTTTATGTCAATCCCTTTTGGCATTAATAATTCCTCCCTCTCATAGTGTAGCCAATCTGTTCACCTGATTTTATAGACTCTACCCCTTAGCTATCTGTCAGATGCTGTTGTATAGTCCCTATGGTGCCAAAGTTTCTTATCTGTACTATTATAATAGTTTCCTCTAATTAGTTTTTCCTTTTTTTTGGCTTCCAAATCATCCTTCATATGGCTATCTAAATGATATTTTACCATTGCATTTCTCCCCCTAAACTCCTGAAATGACTCTTTAGCATGTTTTAAGACACCCTTCTTAATCTGGTTCAGCCTATTCTTCCACCAGCTCCTATAAACACTGCCAACTCAGGCACTGAAATTGAATATCTTTACTCATTAAAAAGTTTTCATTCAGTTGACCTTGATTTTATAATATTTACTTTCTTAGATTATCATCAACATTTTTTAAAAATTGAAAAATTCTCAGAGAATTGGGGAACCCTAGAAAATTCTTCAACATCAGTTTGAGAATTATGGCTCTACTTTTCACGTTTGTCCTAAAATGACATCGTGTTTAGAAGAGGATCGTATATCTCCAGATAATGGATATCGTCAGACTACATTGAGTCATATTTTTCTTTTATGTTATTAGTCATAATTTTGTTTTTGAATATGTGCCGGGAAGGTATTATCACTATTTCAACACTAAGCATTACCTATTAGAAATCAAAGCTGTATGTTCCCTTTGTGCCTGAAATACAGAGGTTTCTCTCCAAAGATCATCTTAAACGAGCGTCAAAATTCTCAATTGTTTTCCTAACTCTTCCTAATGAATTGCATTGCTACTTGTATATTATGAGCAGAAGTGGTAAGAGAAGTTCTTAATCACATCCCACCCATCCTTTGTCTGAATAATCCGAATTTTCAGTTTGAATAAGTGTTTCTTTTGTTTCCCTAACACAACAGTTTGATATAGTTATTATCTCAAATCAGTTAATATGTTGCAAATACCTGTATTAGATAACAAAGAACCTTAGAGATAAGGCAGAACTATAACTACCTGGAAATATTTATCTGTACATTGAAAAAATCATTGCTATGTTGAGCATAGTAACTGAGGTGATTGCTCAAAACTAAAAGAGTTTTAGAAGCCAGATTATCCTTTAGTTTTATTATTTTTCATTTTGATTTTTAGTACTGTTTAGATGAAAATGGAAATGAAATGACCAGATCTATACCAAATCTTCTTGTGTTTTAAGTTGGGAATTAATTAGCAACAGAAATATGGTTTAAATTGTCAATAACATTTGCCTTCATGAAAAATGTAATTTTTTGACATTGAGTATTTCATTCACTAAGTTTGAATATTTACTCTTACTGTTTGGGGCAATATTTTTTTATAAAGATATGAAACATGGTATAAAGAGCCTAAGAGAATGAAAAGTTTTTGTCTCTGCAACTAGGCGGAGGACAACAGTGCTTTCTCAGATAGAGCAAACTCACTTAAAAATATGCAAAAGGGTATCTTTAATTTAGGGGGAAAAATAATGGCTTGAGTTGAGGAAAAGAGGAAAAGCCTAGGGAAAAATTTTGTACATCTTGATACTAAGTGAATTACCAGAATATTCTATAATCCTCATTTTCTAAAAAAGCAATAACAGTCTTTGAAAGATTATAAATGACTTTTACAAAAACTGTGAGAGATTTATTCACTTTTTTCAGAAGAGAAGTAGGGCAACAAGGAAGTTGTCAACTATAAGATAGAGCATTAGGCAAATTTACATGATGTGTTTATGAAATATTCTTTTAGTTAATAGATGATTAGAGAAAGTGTACTTTTTCTTTACACAACCCAGATTACATCAGTCCCAAGTCTCCTTTTTGCTGAAGAAATAATGTATAAATGTTATGTTTTCACTGAGGAAGATTAGCATTTGTGCCAGTCTTCCTCTACTTTATATGTGGGTTACTGCCACAGCATGGCTGGCAAGTGATGTAGGTCTGCACCCAGCATCCACACCTGTGAGGCCAGGCCACGAGTGTGTGCGGAAGCTAACCGCTACGCAACAGGGCCGGCCCCAATAAAAATTTTAAACATTGATTATAATATATAATCTTGTTAATCAGTAATAACTTTGGTCACTTCCCCTAATGGTGTTTTAATAAAAAATTTTAGGAAAAATAGATTTAATTGACATTCATTTTATGTCTTTGCACACTGTAGGATGATATGTTTAACACCAAATATATCAATATTACATTAAATGTACACAGACTGCTCAAAACAAAGACCATCAAGGGCCGGCCCAGTGTTGTAGTGGTTAAGTTTGCATGCTCTGCTTCAGCGGCCCAGGGTTCACAGGTTTGGATTCCAGGTGTGGACCTAGCACCACTCATCAAGCCATGCAGTAACAGCATTCCACATATAAAATAGAGGAAGATTGGCACAGATGTTAGGTCAGTGAAAATCTTCCTCAAGCAAAAAGAGGAAGATTGGCAACAGATGTTAGCTCACAGCCATTCCTCACCAAAAAAAGGGAAAAGAAAATTGGATAAACTGGGAAAAACCTCTAGCTTGTTTCTTTCCACGGTAAGATTTCCAACCTATCCCAATTTTCAGCATGTCATGTTCACTTTGCAAATTTAAATGTGATGTGTTGAAGAAGCATGCTCTTGGTTTTGCATTATGCAATTTAAAATTACTTCAATTTTCACATTCTCATTTTGAAACTTTTTAGTGATGAATTTCTTTTCTTAGTATTTGTGTAGAGATTCTTCAAACAGTAATTCTGTAATTAACTCACTAGAACCCAGAGTAAGAAAGTTATCAGTATTTATTATAATTATGACATTTCTAAAATGATGAAAATAAGTGACAATGTATAAATCATTCTGAATGACAAGTTGAAATTCTCTAATTAGATTAGCTTGAGATTCTATTTTTGTGTCTTGTGATTTAAAGGATGGTCAACTTAATTGAAGACTCTTCTTCCACATCATTAGTGGAACAAAATTTTACCTTTAAGCAAATCAACTGTGTGACTTCCATGACAATATAGTTTAGATAAACGTAAGTTGAGAATGGGAACATGTAAGGAGAAATAATTAAGCTAGTCTGAAATTGATAGTCTCCTTGTTCAACCTACAGATATAATTTTAATCCATTTTTAACGCTATTGCATTTGGGAGATGGTCTGAAGAACTTAATTAATCTTATTGGATCTGTTGTTTTATTCTTACAAGTTTCAATATATTGAATAAACTGGGATACTCGCAGCCATCCAATATAGACCTAAAGCATATAGATTGATTACTAAGGTTTGAAGTTGGCATTTAGCACAATTTATCAGATTTCTAATTATTTAACTTTTTCCTTAAAAATTTTAAAGCAGAAGAATATACTTGCCACAAAAGATACCAGCCTTTAAATATGCCAGTAAGCTGTTTCTTTCCATTCTACTTTGATTTCTGATTTTGGATAAAACCCATCAGTTATCTTTATTATTAAAACAAAAAAAGAAAAGAAAATATTTATTAAGCATCTTGGAGCATTTTTTAAGTTAGAAGCTGTGTAGGAGTATCTGCATAAACTAGTTCTTGAATAATAAAAATAAATTATAATTTTGCACAGATAATAGGCTCTTAATACATTTCTGTTGAATCATTAAGTATAATCTAAGGTTGACATATAGGCACAAATTTGTTAATTAGGTAAATGAACATTGAATGTTAAATTTACATCACAGAGAAGATTAAGGATAAGTGCATTTTAAAGTTTAGAGCAAACTATTTGTTAAGTTAAGCACTTGAGAAAAATCATGAAGGAAAGGCAAAATAGAGCGCTCTCATTGTACATTAGTTTCTGCATATTTTAATTTTCTTATCTAACTACAAATATAACTCAAAAGCAGTCTAGAAAGGAAATCAAACATTTATTGTATGTCTTTGGCCCACTAGGCACTGAAATGGATTTTCTCGTATGCTGTTTAATTTCATCATTAAATCTATCTTATGAATTAAGTATTATCAACATGTCAAATGATAAAATGATGTTCAGATCATTTAAGTGACTTGCCTTAATTTAAAAATCTCACAGGAAATGGAGCCAGAATTAAAATCCAGAGCTATGGATGATGTTCAACTGATATTCACAGCCATTCTGGTTATTAAATATTTTGAATATTAACACTGCCTAGGCCAGCCTAACTCTGAAGTTCATATTATTTCCATTATCTCATAATATTATAAATGTTCATTCAATGCTTCTTTTTGGAAAGTACTCTTTAAATGCTAGGGATACAGTGGTTAACAGGATAGATACAATCCTTGCCCTAAGTGGATTTTTCTTGTCTTGTAGAGGACTTCATTAAATAAACTATAACACAATGTGTTAAGTGATATGTAGAGGGGGTAGAGACTGCTGGGGTCACATAGTAGGGGCATAGACTCCTACTTAGCATTTTTCAGATTGGCGTAGACACCACCTCCTCAGTAGCTTGACACCCGCTACCTGAAAGTCTCAGTCAGATGTGCCCCATATGCTTCCATAGCATTCTATAATTGTCTCATAATAGTACTTAACATTAGTTGAGGAGAGGGATCTTGTCTTTGTCTCTGCTCATAGCAGACCCTCAAGAAGTATTGCAAGATAAAGAAAATAAAATCTATTTCTGAAACTGCAGCAAATAAGTGAGAGAGCAGTTTTAGAGAAGCTTTTAAGTATTGAGATAAGTGATGGAGATTTCCTTGTAAAATAGGAGGAAAGTTTACTTTTTGAGATTGTGGAAGACATCTGAAATTTATAAAGGTTTAGAATAATCACTGTGAGAATGCAAGAGGAAAGAGAGAATACATAAAAAGGATGGCCTTAAAGATGTGCTAAGGACTCATCTGAGGTTGGAGTCTGAATTTGTAGTGGTACCCACGGGCAACTTAATTTCCTCCAAGAATCAGCGGCTCAGGTGGGAGAGATCAGATACCAAGCCCCTGTATTTGCTAGGAATGCTTTTGGCCTCAAGTAGTTGGAAAGACGAGAAACAGTGGTTTAAATAAGTAAGAGTTTATTTTCTCACGTATCTGGAAGAGCAGAAGGATAGATAGAATGAGGGTAAGATTCCCAAAGTAAAAAGAACAGTTCTCAGAATGTTACGATGAGTTCTTCCCTTAATATCAACAATTGGAAATTGTTTATCTTTGTGTTTTTTCTGAAATCTTCTTTTGTACAATAAATACTATTTACATTAAAATTCATCATTGAAGTAAAAGTTTAGAAGGAAAATATCTGTTCTGTTTCCAAAACATTTTTTGTTTTATGCTGAATGTTGTTAACACCACACAACACTTGAACATCATTAAGGAAACCAGGACATGAAAAGAAATATCTCAATAAAGCTGTTAAAGCAAAAGAAATGAAGAGGAAAATGGAAATTCCCCCCCACCCCCCAAACATAGCAAGACTTAAAGAATAGAAAAATTGGACCATTTCTAGCACAATATATCAAGAAGTTTCTTAGAAAGTGGCTTTGTGGTTTTAGGGGTGGGGAGGGTAAGGTGAATTGTAATGGATTAGGCCTAATCTTCTCCTAATCAAAAATATTAAGTAAGTCAAGTCTACTTTTTTAAACCAGGCTCCTTCTCCTCAACCACCTTCATAATATATATCTCATAATTTGTTCTGATCCCACAACACTTTACAGCTTGCTCTTTGCATTTCTGTCCTCCTCATTCACACAAACTACTCAAAAAGTTACCTGATATTCTTTTCTCCATTTCCTTACTTCATAATTACACTTCATCATACTGCAGTCAGAATTTCATCCCCACCACTAACCTAACATTGCTCTCAAATCTTCAATGACTTTATATTTAAATCCAGTGTCAACTTCTCTCCTCGTTACGGAAATTCTAAGCAACATCTAACACAATTAACCATTACGTCTTTCTGGAAACATAGATGTCACTAACTTTGATCCAGTTACTTAGGCTGAAAACTTAGTAGTTAATCTTGATCCCCACCTTTCCCTTGTTCCCTACATGAGTCAGTCCTACCTATTCTACCTCTAAAACATATACGGAATCATTCCACTTTTCTTCAGGGTCCTGTTTCTACCCAAGGCCAAAATATCTCTTTCCTCAAATCTGTTCTTTACATTGTCATACAGTGTATTTTTAAAATATATTGATCTATACCGTATATACAAAAAATGCAAAGATTATAGATGAGCAACTCACAGATTATCACAAAGTAAAGACATTTGTGTAACCACATTCAGGGTAAGGATGAATCTCTTCCTCTCATTCCCAGCACAGTTGTCAGGACCCTAGAAGAACATTTCCAGCCCCCAAGAAGCTGCCTCATGGCCTGTCTCAATCACTTTACCTCTCACTCAAAACCAACTACTTATCCTAACCTTTAACACCACAAATTAGCTCCACGTGTCTTAAAACTTTATGTAAATGGGGTCATATATATTCTTTTTCGTCTGGCTTCTTTCATTCAGTATGTTTCTGAAGTTCACTCAAGTTGTGTGCAGCAGGAATTTTGTTCACTTTTATTGCTATATAGTATTCCACTGTATGAGTATACCACATTTCATTTTTCTGTTTTACAGTTTATAGATAATTTGAGTTGTGTACAGTTTTTGGCTATGAATATTCTTGTGCATATCTATTGAGATAGATATAGATAGTAGATACAGATATTTATGTCATTTATATACCTGGAAGTGAGTAAGTTCAAATTTAGTAGATAATGAAAAGCAGATTTGCTAATGGTCATACCAATTGGCAACCTAACCAAGCTGTGTATGAGAGTTCTAGCTTGTTTATATCCTTGCTAACACTTGGCATTGTCAGTCTATTTAACAGTGGCTTTGCTGCTAAGTGTATAGTGGTATCTCGTAGCTTTAAGTTGTATTTCCTTTAGAACTCTTTAAGTTTGAAGACCTTTTTCTATTTATTGGTTATTTGGAGCACCTCTTTTGTGAAGTAATTGTTCAAGACTCTTGGCTATTTTTCTTTTGAGTTCTCTGATTTTTTTGTTTTTTGTTTTTTGGGTTTTCTTTTTTCTTTTCTTTTCTTTCTTTCTTTCTTTTGTTTTTGCTGAAGAAGATTCACCCTGAGCTAAATATCTGTTGGCAATCCTCCTCTTTTTTTGCTTGAGGAAGATTAGCTCTGAGCTAACATCTGTGCCAGTCTTCCTCCACTTTATATGTGGATCACCACCACAGCATGGCTGACAAGTGGTGTAGGTCCATGCCCAGGATCTGAACCCGAGAACCTTGATTGCCAAAGCAGAGCATATGAACTCAACCATGGTACCATGGGGCCAGCCCACTGATTTTTTTCTAATTGATAGTAGATCTAGACAGGAGTCACCCCTGCACTTATTACCTGTCACACTGGCCTGATTTTTATCCTTCAAATAGGCCAAAATTTTTCTCTTTTCAAGGCTTTTTATGGGCTTTGTCTTCAATTTTCAAATCTCAGCTCAAATGTCATCTTTCTATATAAACCTTCTTTGACTATCTCCTCCCTTCCCCCAACATAGACGTCTTCATATTATATCCTCCTGTTTATTTCTCTTTAGTATTTATCAACATCTGAAATTATCTTGTTTATTTATTGGTTTGCTTATATATACTGTCTACTTCCCCTCTTACTGGAATGTAACTCATGCTTGCTATATCTGTTTCCCTAGCACCTAGAACTTTTGTGTGGCACATGAGAGGTACACAATAAAATCTGTTGGAAAAAAATGAATAAATGAGTGAATAAGGGAACAAAGTAAGGCCTAGTTTGAGATATTGCCCGTATTGATTTATTTACAGAAGACCAGATACCTTTTTTCCCCCTGAAGCAATGTATGTTTTTATAGATTAATGGCAATTTTCTTGAACTAGGCATATTGCCTGATACTTTTTACATAGGTCGTAATTACATTACTAAGGATTAAGATTATTGAACCGCTAATGATCTTCATTTTCCGAAGTAACTCTAAAATCAGCCATTATTGGTATATTTCCTGATGCAGCTTTACAATTCTAAAATTTACAAGTCCATAAAACATTTTTACAATTTAAGTTTTGCAACAAGAAGTTACAATTTAGCAAAATAAATTGTCTGGTACTTTGGGTACACAAGTGTTTAAGACTTAAACAGAGACAATGCAGGTTGAAATTACTTTTATTGAAAATTTATGGAGTTTGGTGGTTTATTTGGAAACTTGTTTTCATATTAAAATATTTCTTTAGAATTTTGAATAATTGATTTTAATTGAAGGTCTGATATATAAGCTATAGTTATAAACAACCTGTGTGGAAAAATAATATTAAATCTGATAAATTAATATTATTCAAAATTTTCTGCAGCTAGTTACCACTTTGATATATGTAGATCTGATATCAAATATGGTTTTTTTAAATGTTTATCTTATCAAGGATAGATAAGGTTATCTTGCTAAAATATTTTTGAAAAATAATTTTTATATAATGTTAGTTTTGTCCTTTTACATTAATATTAGCCCTTTGAATTTATTTCCTATATTTATTTATAAATCATAATATTGAAAATGTAATCTTTTGTTATATTTATTAAAAACACATATATTCTTGCAGTCTATTCTCATTATTCATAGAAGTTATGTTCTATTAGGTCATTGTGAGGATTGAATTAGCAAATTCTGAATCATTGCTCCTAGAGGAGATACAGAGTTAGGTTCCTGTGAGCCTCTGGTTGCAACAATTTTCATTAATCAGTCAATACATAAGTTTGTTTTATGTGTGTTTCTGTTTAAAGACACCTTATTTAATATATATTGTTGATTCGTTAACATTGAACTCATAGTCAACAGCACTGTAACTCTTGTCTGAACAAAGTTTATCCAACACAGAATTTTCTTCTTAAGGCACATCACAGCCTTCTTGAGCTTAAGAATGTTAGACAATACTTTAGCCCTATGCTTGGGGGCCATTTTAAACACTAAAATCACCAACAAAAAGCACAGTAATTGGAAACATGTAGCACTAAATAGGCTACGAAATGGACGCTTGTTTATAGTATGACTGCTGAAACAAGAAGGCAGAGCATTGCCTTACAAAAGCACAGCAAATATTGATATTGGATGTTACAAATAATTTATAGTGAATAGGCAAAATTGCAAATATGGAGTCTGTGAATAGTGAGAGTTGACTGTATAGTTATATAAAACAATATAATTTTTAAATTTCCAATATAAAAACTTTAGAAAATAGCAGAGGAAACATTTCTTCATCTTACCACCGAAAGATTTTTATTTTATATATTTTCTTCCAATTTTTGTCTCTTGTGTAGATATTTTCAAATGTTGCATGGACACCTACTTTTTTCGTCTTCCACCCCAATTTACCTCTGGAAAACCCTCCTCTTCCATCTATGTATTTTGGATGGGGCTGTCTCTACTGCTTGCTCCAGGGATGGGTGTGTGACCTATCCCTAAAAATTAGCACGTGATATTCATCGGCTACAGTCACTGGTATCAGGATAGACATATATTCACTTAGAGCCAGTGTGGTGCCATGAGATTGTTGCTGGACTGCTGGAGAAGAGACACTTGCTCTTTCATACTGAACTTGAACTTGCTGCCACCATCTTTCACATGGAACCTAATTGAACCTAATGTAGAAGGAGGCAGAACAGACTAAGAGAAACCAGATCCTGATAAAATCATTTAGTCCTGCATTAATTAATTTATTTTTATAAAAATTCTGTATATTTAAAATGTATAATAAGATGTTTTGATACACATATACATTTTGAAATGATTACTACAGTCAAGCTAATTAACACATCCATCACCTCACATAGTTACCTTTTTTGTGTGTGGTGAGAACACTTAAGATTTACTCTCAGTAAATTTCAAGTATACAACACAATATACTTAAGTTATAGTCAGCATGCTGTATATTAGATCTCTAGAACTTATTCATCCTACGTACCTGAAACTTTGTACCCTTTGATTAATATATCCCCAATTCCAACTCCCACTCCTGGTAATCACCATTATGTCAGCTTCTGTGTTTTTGACTTTTTTCAAATTTAGCGAGATTATACAGTATTTTTCTTTCTGTGTCTGACTTATTTCATTTAGCATCATGCCCTCCAGGTCCATCAATATCGTCACAAGTGGAAGGATTTCTTTCTTTTTTAAGGGTGAATAATATTGCAGTGTATATATGTGTATAGCACAGTTTCTTTATCCATTCATCCATCGATGGACACTTAGGTTGTTTCCATATCTTGGCTGTTGTGAATAATGCTGCATTTAACATCAGAATGCAGGTACTTCTTTGAGATAGTGATTTTATTTCCTTGGATAAATACCCAGAAGTGGGATTGTTGGATCATATGAACTTCTATTTATCTATTTTTTTTGAAGAGCCTTCATACTGTTTCCAAAATGGCAGTACCAGTGTACGTTCCTACCAACAGTGTACAAGGATGTCTCTTTTCTCCACATCTTCACCAACACTTGTTCTCTTTTTAACTTTTTTTTTTTTTTTTTTTTTTTTTTTTTTTTTTTTAATTTTTTTTTTTTTATTAATGTTATGATAGATTACAACCTTGTGAGATTTCAGTTGTACATTTTTGTTAGTCATGTTGTGGGTACACCACTTCCCCCTCCGTACCCTCCCCCCACCCCCCCTTTTCCCTGGTAACCACCAATCAGATCTCCTTCTCAATATACTAATTTCCACCTATGAGTGGAGTCATATAGAGTTCGTCTTTCTCTGACTGACTTATTTCGCTTAACATAATACCCTCGAGGTCCATCCACATTGTTGTGAATGGGCCAATTTCGTCTTTTTTTATGGCTGAGTAGTATTCCATTGTGTATATATACCACATCTTCTTTATCCAATCATTAGTTTCTGGGCATGTAGGCTGGTTCCACGTCTTGGCTATTGTAAATAATGCTGCAATGAACATAGGGGTGCAACGGACTCTTGAGATATCTGATATCAGGTTCTTAGGATAGATACCCAGTAATGGGATGGCTGGGTCATAGGGTATTTCTATTTTTAACTTTTTGAGAAATCTCCATACTGTTTTCCATAGTGGCTGTACCAGTTTGCATTCCCACCAACAGTGTATGAGGGTTCCTCTTTCTCCACAACCCCTCCAACATTTGTCGTTCTTGGTTTTGGATGTTTTTGCCAATCTAACGGGGGTAAGGTGATATCTTAGTGTAGTTTTGATTTGCATTTCCCTGATGATTAGCGATGATGAACATCTTTTCATGTGTCTATTGGCCATATTCATATCTTCTTTTGAGAAATGTCTGTTCATGTCCTCTGCCCATTTTTTGATCGGGTTGTTTGTTTTTTTGTTGTTAAGCAGTGTGAGTTCTTTGTATATTATGGAGATTAACCCTTTGTCGGATAAGTGGCTTGTAAATATTTTTTCCCAATTAGTGAGCTGTTTTTTTGTTTCAATCCTGTTTTCCCTTGCCTTGAAGAAGCTCTTTAGTCTGATGAAGTCCCATTTGTTTATTCTTTCTATTGTTTCCCTCAACTGAGGAGTTACAGTGTCTGAAAAGATTCTTTTGAAACTGATGTCAAAGAGTGTACTGCCTATATTCTCTTCCAAAAGACTTATTGTCTCAGGCCTAATCTTTAGGTCTTTGATCCATTTTGAGTTTATTTTGGTGTGTGGAGAAAAAGAATGGTCAATTTTCAATCTTTTGCATGTGGCTGTCCAGTTTTCCCAGCACCATTTGTTGAAGAGACTTTCTTTTCTCCATTGTAGGCCCTCTGCTCCTTTGTCGAAGATTAGCTGTCCATAGATGTGTGGTTTTATCTCTGGGCTTTCAATTCTGTTCCATTGATCTGTGGACCTGTTTTTGTACCAGTACCATGCTGTTTTGATCACTGTAGCTTTGTAGTATGTTTTGAAATCGGGGATTGTGATTCCGCCGGCTTTGTTTTTCTTGCTCAGGATTGCTTTAGCAATTCGCGGTCTTTTGTTGCCCCATATGAATTTTAGGATTGTTTGTTCAATTTCTGTGAAGAATGTTCTTGGGATTCTGATTGGGATAGCATTGAATCTGTATATTGCTTTAGGTAGTATGGACATTTTAACTATGTTTATTCTTCCGATCCATGTGCAAGGGATGTCTTTCCATCTCTTTATGTCATCGCCTATTTCTTTCAAGAGAGTCTTGTAGTTTTCATTGTATAGATCCTTCACTTCCTTGGTTAAGTTTATCCCAAGGTATTTTATTCTTTTCGTTGCTATTGTGAATGGGATAGAGTTCTTGAGTTCTTTTTCTGTTAGTTTATTGTTAGTGTATAGAAATGCTACTGATTTATGCACGTTAATTTTATACCCTGCTACTTTGCTGTAGTTGTTGATTATTTCTAATAGTTTTTCTGTGGATTCTTTGGGGTTTTCTATGTATAAGATCATGTCGTCTGCAAACAACGAGAGTTTTACTTCTTCGTTACCTATTTGGATTCCTTTTATTTCTTTTTCCTGCCGAATTGCTCTGGCCAGCACCTCCAGAACTATGTTGAATAGGAGTGGTGAAAGTGGGCACCCTTGTCTTGTTCCTGTCCTCAGAGGGATGGCTTTCAGCTTTTGTCCATTGAGTATGATGTTGGCTGTGGGTCTATCATATATGGCCTTTATTATGTTGAGGTACTTTCCATCTATACACATTTTACTGAGGGTTTTTATCATAAATGGGTGTTGGATCTTGTCGAATGCTTTCTCTGCATCTATTGAGATGATCATGTGGTTTTTGGTTTTCATTTTGTTAATGTAGTGTATCACGTTGATTGACTTGCGGATGTTGAACCATCCCTGTGTCCCTGGTATAAATCCCACTTGATCATGGTGTATAATCTTTTTGATGTATTGCTGTAATCGGTTTGCCAAAATTTTGTTGAGGATTTTTGCATCTATGTTCATCAGTGATATCGGCCTGTAGTTCTCCTTCTTTGTGTTGTCCTTGTCAGGTTTGGGGATCAGAGTGATGTTGGCTTCATAGAATGTGTTAGGGAGTTCTCCATCTTTCTCAATTTTCTGGAACAGTTTGAGGAGAATAGGTATTAAGTCTTCTTTGAATGTTTGGTAGAATTCTCCAGAGAAGCCGTCTGGTCCTGGACTCTTGTTTTTGGGGAGGTTTTTGATTACCGTTTCTATTTCCTTACTTGTGATTGGTCTATTCAGATTCTCCATTTCTTCCTGATTCAGTTTGGGGAGATTGTAGGAGTCTAGGAATTTGTCCATTTCTTCCAGGTTGTTCAATTTGTTGGCATATAGTTTTTCATAGTATTCTCTTATGATCTCTTGTATTTCATTGGTATCTGTTGTGATTTCTCCTCTGTCATTCCTGATTTTATTAATTTGCGATTTCTCTCTTCTTTTCTTGGTGAGTCTGGCTAGGGGTTTGTCAATTTTGTTAATTCTTTCGAAGAACCAACTCTTTGTTTCATTGATCCTTTCTATTGTCTTTTTTGTTTCAATATCGTTTATTTCTGCTCTTATTTTTATTATTTCCCTCCTTCTACTGACTCTGGGCCTTGTTTGTTCTTCTTTTTCTAGTTCTGTTAGGTGTCGTTTGAGGTTGCTTACGTGAGCTTTTTCTTGTTTAGTGAGGTGAGCCTGTATTGCGATGAATTTCCCTCTTAGGACTGCTTTTGCTGCATCCCAAATGATTTGGTATGTCGTGTTCTCATTTTCATTTGTCTCCAGATAATATTTGATTTCTTCTTTAATTTCTTCAATGATCCATTGTTTGTTGAGAAGCGTGTTGTTTAGTCTCCACATTTTTGCACCTTTCTCTGCTTTTTTCTTGTAGTTGATTTCTAGTTTAATAGCGTTATGATCAGAAAAGATGCTTGATATTATTTCAACTCTCTTGTATTTATTGATGTTTGCTTTGGTTCCCAAAATATGGTCAATCCTTGAGAGTGTTCCATGTGCACTTGAGAAGAATGTGTAACCTGCTGTTTTTGGATGAAGTGTTCTATATATATCTATTAAGTCCATCTGGTCTAATTTTTCATTTAATTCTATTATTTCCTTGTTGATTTTCTGTCTGGATGTTCTGTCCATTGGTGTTAATGGTGTGTTGAGGTCCCCTACTATTATTGTATTGTTGTTGATGTCTTCTTTTAGATCTATTAAGAGTTGCTTTACAAATTTTGGTGCTCCTGTGTTGGGTGCGTATATATTTATAAGTGTTATGTCTTCTTGGTGGAGAGTCCCTTTTATCATTATATACTGTCCCTCTTTGTCTTTCTTTATCTGTTTTGCTTTGAAATCTACCTTGTCTGATATTAGTATAGCGACACCTGCTTTCTTTTGTTCATTATTAGCTTGGAGTATTGTTCTCCATCCCTTCACTCTGAGTCTGTGTTTGTCTTTGGGGCTGAGGTGTGTTTCCTGGAGGCAGCATATTGTTGGATCTTGTTCTTTGATCCATCCTGCCACTCTGTGTCTTTTGATTGGGGAGTTCAATCCGTTTACATTTAGAGTGATTATTGAGACGTGGTGGCCTACCACTACCATTTTGTGTCTTGTTTTCCGGTTTTCTTCAGTTTCCTTTGTTTCTCGTCCCATGGTTTAATCTGTTCTGATGTAGAGCTGCTACTCTCTGTTGTTGTCCTTCTACTTATCTCCTCTGCTCTTGGTTTTGTAGTCCCTTTCCTTTTTTGGATTTTTCAGGAATGAGGGTTTTCCTGAGGATTTCCTGAAGAGGAGGTTTTGTGGCAATGAACTCCCTTAATTTTTGTTTATCTGGGAAAGTTTTTATTTCTCCATCGTATTTGAAGGATATTTTCGCTGGGTAGAGAATTCTCGGCTGTAGGTTTTTGTCCTTCAGATTTTTGAATATATCATTCCACTCTCTTCTAGCCTGTAAAGTTTCTGCTGAGAAATCTGCTGATAGCCTGATGGGGGTTCCTTTGTAGGTTAGTTTCTTTTGCCTGGCTGTCCTTAATATTTTCTCCTTGTCGTTGACTTTTGCTAGCTTCACTACTATATGGCGTGGAGTTGGTCTTCTTGCATTGATAAAGTTTGGAGATCTATTGGCTTCTGTCACCTGAAGATCCATCTCCCTCACCAGATTTGGGAAGTTCTCAGCCATTATTTCTTTGAATAGGTTTTCTGCCCCTTTCTCCTTCTCTTCTCCCTCTGGTATACCTATAATCCTTACGTTGCATCTCCTAATTGTGTCTGATAATTCTCGGAGAGTTTCTTCATTTCTTTTAAGTCTTGCTTCTCTCTCCTCCTCTGCCTGCAACAATTCTATATTGCCATCTTCCAAATTGCTAATTCTTTCCTCCATATTATCGGCCCTACTGTTCAGAGCATCTAGATTTTTCTTAATCTCCTCTATTGTGTTCTTCATTTCCAGTATTTCTGTTTGGTTCTTCTTTATCGTATCAAACTCTTTTGTGACATAGCTCCTGAACTCGTTGAGTTGTCGGTCAGAATTCTCTCTTAACTCAGTGAGTATTTTAATGATGGCTGTTTTGAAGTCATCATCATTTAGGTTATATATCTCATTTTCTTTGGGATTGTTTTCTGTGTATTTGTTACTTTCTTTCTGTTCTGGAGATTTGATGTATTTTTTCATATTGCTTGATGATGTTGATTTGTGCCTCCGCATGGAGATAGAGTTTAGTTGCTCCTTTCACTTGTTTCAGCTGCTGCGGTGGGGGGAGCAGCTGTTTATACTTCACCAACCAGGAACCCTGTCCGTAGTTGCTAACTGGGCCTGGGCCCCTCTTCGTAGCCACAGTGGCCCTTTGGATTCCCTCCTCTGCTGTGGGGGCCGTCACGGGGGGCTTCAGACTGCAGGTGCCTACTGTTGTTGCCCACCTAGATGCGCTCTCTCCTTGGGGTCTGCAACGGTGTTATGGGCTTTTCCAGCGGCCAGGGGTGGGATCACTTTTATTTGTCGCTCGGTTGCTGTCGGCACCCACCAAATCTCACTTGTCCTCTATGGGTCGCAGGAGAGCTATTGGCATCTTCTACAGTCTGTGGTTAGTACACCTAGCTATGCTGCTTTTGCCCTGGGGTCTTCCAGCCTTGTGGCTGGCGGCTGGGTGCCTTCTACTGGTGCTGTGCCGAGGCTTTCCCTAAGGCTTCTGTGAGCCTGTAGGGTTTCCCCCTAGGCTACTAAGCTGGGTCTCTGGAACTCTCTCCAGCCCCAGTCCTCTCCGAGATCTCCGGCAATCCCTAGCCTCACCTGGTGGGCAACGGCAGCTGGGGGTCGCCCCGCCCTCTGGGCTTCTCTCCGGGCCTCTGCCGGGAGCTCTGAATGCTCAGCGTGGCCCCTCTGCTACCGGCAGACAGAGAGTTTTGTCTGCTGCCCGGGCGGAGCTCCGGCGCTTCTCCACCGGATCGCCGGACCCGCCTTTGAAAGTTCCCCCGCCCCGGTCCTCTCCGAGATCTCCGGCAATCCCTAGTCCCACGGGGCGGGCAACGGCAGCTGGGGGTCGCCCCGCCCTCTGGGCTTCTGTCCGGGCTTGTGCCGGGAGCCCTGAGTGCTCAGCGTGGCCCCTCTGCTACCGGCAGACAGGGAGTTTTGTCTGCTGCCTGGGGGAGCTCCGGCACTTCCCCTCCGGGTCGCCGATCCGGCCTTTGAAAATTCCCCCGCCCCGGTCCTCTCCGAGATCTCCGGCAATCCCTAGTCCCACGGGGCGGGCAACGGCAGCTGGGGGTCGCCCCGCCCTCTGGGCTTCTGTCCGGGCCTCTGCCGGGAGCTCTGAATGCTCAGCGTGGCCCCTCTGCTACCGGCAGACAGAGAGTTTTGTCTGCTGCCCGGGCGGAGCTCCGGCGCTTCTCCACCGGATCGCCGGACCCGCCTTTGAAAGTTCCCCCGCCCCGGTCCTCTCCGAGATCTCCGGCAATCCCTAGTCCCACGGGGCGGGCAACGGCAGCTGGGGGTCGCCCCGCCCTCTGGGCTTCTGTCCGGGCTTGTGCCGGGAGCCCTGAGTGCTCAGCGTGGCCCCTCTGCTACCGGCAGACAGAGAGTTTTGTCTGCTGCCTGGGGGAGCTCCGGCACTTCCCCTCCGGGTCGCCGATCCGGCCTTTGAAAATTCCCCCGCCCCGGTCCTCTCCGAGATCTCCGGCAATCCCTTTAACTTTTTTTTTTTTAAAGATTTTATTTTTTCCTTTTTCTCCCCAAAGTCCCCCAGTACATAGTTGTATATTCTTCGTTGTGGGTCCTTCTAGTTGTAGCATGTGGGACGCTGCCTCAGCGTGGTTTGATGAGCAGTGCCATGTCCGTGCCCAGGATTTGAACCAACGAAACACTGGGCCGCCTGCAGCGGAGCGCACAGACTTAACCACTCGGCCACGGGGCCAGCCCCTCTTTTTAACTTTTTTGATAATAGCCATCCTAACAGGTGTGAGGTAATATCTCATTTTGGTTTTAATTTGCATTTCCCTGATGATTAGTGTCATTGAGGATTTTTTCATATACTTGCTGGCCATTTGTACATCTTCTTTGGAAAAATGTCTATTCTGGTCCTTTGCCCATTTCTTTTTTTTTTTTTTTTCCTGAGGAAGATTGGCCCTGAGCTAACATCTGTGCCAGTCTTCCTCCACTTTATGTGTCGGTCACCACTACGGTGTGGTTGATGAGTGGTGTAGATCCACGCCCAGAATGCAAACCTGGGCCACCAAAGCAGAGTGCACCAAACTTAACCACTATGCCAGGGGGCCAGCCCCTTTACCCATTTCTTGATTGGGTTACTTGTTTTTTTGCTTTTGAGTTCTAGGAATTCCTTATATATTTTGGATATTAACCCCTGATCAAATATATGGTTTAAAATGTTTTCTCCCATTCCATAGGTTGCCTTTTCACTCTATTGATTGTTTCCTTTGCTGTGCAGAAACTTTTTAGTTTGATGTAGTTCTACTTGTCTATTTTTGGTTTTGTTGCCTGTACTTTTGGTTTCGTATCAGTGAAATTGTTGCCAAGACCAATGTCATGAAGCTTTCCCTGTGTTTTCTTCTAGTAGTTTTAGTTTCAAGTGTTACATTTAAGCCTTTAATCCATTTCGAGTTGATTTTTTAAAATATTTTCCTTTCTTTTTATTGAGGTAAAATGTATCTAACAGAGACTTTACCATTTTAACCTTTTTTTAATTGAGTTCATAATAGTTTACATCATTGTGAATTTCAGTTGTACATTATTTCTTACCTATCCCCATATAAGTGCTTCCCTTCACCCCCTGTGACCACCCACCAACCCTCTTCCCCTGGTAACCACTGAACTGTTCTCTTTGTCCATGTGTTTATTTATCCTCCACATGTTAGTGAATCGTATGGTGTTTGTCTTTCTCAGTCTGGCTTATTTCACTTAACATAATATCCTCCAGGTCCATCCGTGTTGTTGCAAATGGGATGATTTTGTCTTTTTTATGGCTGAGTAGTATTCTATTGTATATATATATCCCACATCTTCATTCAATCATTGGTTGATAGGCACTTGGATTGCTTCCATGTCTTGACTATTGTGAATAGTGCTGCAATGAACGTAAGGGTACATAGGTCACTTTGGATTGTTGATTTCAAGTTGCTTGGATAAATACCCAGTAGTGGGATAGCTGGGTCATATGGTATTACTATTTTTAGTTTTTTGGGGACTCTCCCTACTGTTTTCCATAGTGACTGCAGCAGTTTGCAGTTCTCACCTGTAGTGTATGAGGTTTCCCTTTTCTCCACATCCTCTCCAACATTTGTTATTTTTAGTCTTAGTGATTATAGCCATTTTAACAGGTGTAAGGTAGTATCTTAGTGTTTGATTTGCATTTCCCTGATGATCAGTGATGTTGAACATCTTTTCATGTGCTTATTG
The DNA here is from genome assembly GCF_037783145.1 of Equus przewalskii. Lineage (NCBI taxonomy): Eukaryota > Metazoa > Chordata > Mammalia > Perissodactyla > Equidae > Equus > Equus przewalskii. Next base: position 56,870,614 of record NC_091845.1, on the reverse strand, counting down.
GCCATCTGTGTATCTTCTTTGGAAAAATGTCTGCTCTATCTTCTTCCCATTTTTTGATCGGGCTGTTTATTTTTTTGTTGTTCAGTTGTGTGAGTTCTTTATATATTTTGGAGATTAACCCCTTGTCAGATAAATGATTTGCTAATATTGTGTCCCAATGGTGGGTTGTCTTTTTGTTTTGATCCTGGTTTCCTTTGCCTTGGGGAAGTTCTTTAGTCTGATGAAGTCCCACTTATTTATTTTTTCTTTTGTTTCCTTAGTCTGAGAAGACATGGCATTCGAAAAGATCCTTTTAAGTTTCCATGTCAAAGAGTGTACTACCTATATTTTCTTCTAGAAGTTTTATGGTTTCAGGTCTTATCTTCAAGTCTTTGATCCACTTTGAGTTTATTTTTGTGTATGGTGTGAGATAATGGTCTACTTTCATTCTTTTGCAAGTGGTTGTCCAGATTTCCCAGCACCATTTAGTGAAGAAGACCATGCCTTTCTCCTTTGTGGGTTCTTGGCACCTTTGTTGAAGATTAGCTTTCTGCAGATGTGCAGTTTTGTTTCTGGGCTTTTAGTTCTGTTCCATTAATCTGTGTGCCTGTTTTTGTACCAGTACCAAGCTGTTTTGATTACTATGGCTTTGTAGTACATGTTCAAGTCAGGGGTTGTGATGCTTCCAGCTTTGTTCTTTTTTCTCAGGATTGCTTTAGCTCTTTGGGGTCTTTGGTTGCCTCATACAAATTTTAGGATTCTTTGTTCTATTTCTGTGAAGAAAGTCATTGGGATTCTGATTGGAATTGTGCTGAATCTGTAGATTGATTTGGGTAGTATGGACATTTTAACTATGTTTATTCTTCCGATCCATGTGAATGGAATCCATTTATGTCATCATCTATTTCTTTCAATAATGTCTTATAGTTTTCATTGTATAAGTCCTTCATCTCCTTGGTTAAACTTATTCCTAGATATTTTATTCTTTTTGTCGCAATTGTAAGTGGGATTGTATTCTTGAGTTCTCTTTCTCCAAGTTCGTTATTAGAGTATAGAAATGCAACTGACTTTTGTAAGTTGATTTTGTATCCTGCAACTTTACTGTTATTGTTGATTATTTCGAGTAGTTTTCTGATGTATTCTTTAGGATTGTCTATATATAACATCATGTCATCTGCAAACAGCAAGAGTTTCACTTTTTCATTTCCTATTTGGATTCCTTTTATTCCTTTCTCTTGCCTAATTGGTCTGGCCAAAACCTCCAGTACTATGTTAAATAAGAGTGTTGATAGTGGGCATCCTTGTCTTGTTCCTGTTCTCAGAGGCGTGGCGTTCAGTTTTTCCCCATTGAGTATGATGTTGGCTGTGGGTTTGTCATATATGGCCTTTATTATGTTGAGGTAATTTCCTTCTATCCACATTTTATTACGAGTTTTTATCATAAATCACTATTGGATCTTGTCAAATGCTTTCTCTGCATCTGTTTAGATGTCATGTGGTTTTTGTTCTGCATGTTGTTAATGTGGTGTATCACAGTGATTGATTTACAGATTTTTTTTTTTTTTTGAGGGAGATCAGCCCTGAGCTAACTGCCGCCAATCCTCCTCTTTTTGCTGAGGAAGACTGGCCTTGAGCCAACATCCATGCCCATCTTCTTCTACTTTATATGTGGGACACCTACCACAGCATGGCTTGCCAAGTGGTGCCATGTCCACACCTGGGATCCAAACCGGTGAACCCCGGGCCAAAGAAGCAGAATGTGCACACTTAACCACTGTGCCACCGGGCCAGCCCCTGATTTACAGATTTGAACCATTCCTCTGTTCCTGGTATAAATCCCACTTGATCATGATGTATGATTTTTTTAATGTTTTGCTGTATTCGGGTTGCCAAAATTGTGTTGAGGATTTTTGCATCTATGTTCACCAGTGATATTGGCCTGTAGTTTTCCTTTTTTGTGTTGTCCTTATCAGGCTTTGGTATGAGAGTGTTGTTGGCCTTGTAGAATGTGTGAGGAAGCATTCTGTCTTCCCTAATTTTTTAAAATAGCTTGAGAAAGATAGGTACTAAATCCTCTTTGAAAGTTTGGTCAGATTCTCCAGGGAAGCCATCTGGTCCTGGACTCTTATTTTTTGGGATGATTTTGATTACTGTTTCAATCTCTTTACTTGTGATTGGTTTATTCAGATTATCTGTTTCTTCTTGATTCAGCTTTGGGGAATTGTAAGAGTCTAAGAATTTATCTGTTTGTTCTAGAGTGTCCATTTTGTTGGCATATAGCTTTTTGTATTATTCCTTATAATCCTTTGTATTTCTGTGGTATCTGTTGTAATTTCTCCTCTTTCATTTCTGATTTTATTTATCTGAGCTTTCTCTCTTCTTTCTTTGTAATCTGACTAGGAGTTTATCAATTTTCTTTATATTCTCAAAGAATTAGATCTTTGTTTCATTGATCCTTTCTACTGCCTTTTTTGTTTCAATTGCATTCATTTCTGCTGTAATTTTTGTTGTTTCTCTCCTTCTGCTGACTTTGGGTTTTGAATGTTGTTCTTTTTCTAATTCAGTTAAGTGTAGTTTGAGATTGCTTATTTGGGATTTTTCTTCTTTGTTAAGGTGAGCCTGTATTGTGATGAATTTCCTTCTTAGTACTGCTTTTGCTGCATCCCATATGAGTTGCTATGATATGTTTTCATTTTCATTTGTCTCCAGATATGTTTTTATTTCTCCTTTAATTTCTTCTGTGATCCATTGGTTTTTCAATAGCATGTTGTTTAGTCTCCACGTATTTGTCCGTTTCTCAGCTTTTTTCTTGTAATTAATTTCTAGCTTCATAGCATGATTGCAAAAGATGCGTGCTGTTATTTTAATCTTCTTAAATTTATTGAGGCTTGTCTTGTTTCCCAACATATAGTCTATCCTTGAGAATGTTCCATGCGCACTTGAGAACAATGTGTATTCTGCTATTTTTGGATGGATTGTTCTATATATGTTTATTAAGTCCAACTCGTCTAGCTTTTCATTTAATTCTACTGTTTCCGTGTTGACTTTCTGTCTGGATGATCTATCCATTGATGTGAGTGGAGTGTTGAAGTCCCCTCTATCAGTGTGTTATTGTTAATATCTCCTTTTAGGTTTGTTAAAAGTTGCTTTATGTACTTTGGTGCTCCTGTGTTGGGTGCATAGATATTTATAAGTGTTATGTCTTTTTGGTGGGGTGTCCCTTTGATCATTATATATTGCCCCTCTTTGTCTCTTTTTACCTGTCTTATCTTGAAGTCTACTTTATCTGCTGTAAGTATTGTGACAGCTGCTTTCTTTTTTTTGCCATTAGCTTGGAGTATCAGCTTGCATCCCTTCACTCTGAGCCTGTGTTTGTTGTTGGAGCCGAGATGTGTTTCCTGGAGGCAGTCTATTCTTGAGTCTTGTTCTTTAATCCGTCTCTCCACTCTGTGTCTTTTTATTGGAGAGTTCAGTCTATTTACAGCTAGCGTGCTTGTTGATATATGAGGGCTTAATGCTGCCATTTTATCTCTCGTTTTCTGGTTATCCTGCATTTCCTTAGTTTCTCCTCCCATGTATTTCAGCCTACCAATTGGGTTATGTAGTTTTTGATGCTGGGTTTCTTAGTTTTCTCCTTATTTATTATTTGTGTCTCTGTTCTGCTTTTTTGTTTAATGGTTACCATGAGGTTTGTATTCAAAATCTTCTAGATAGGATAGTCCATTTTCTGACGGCCTCTTATTTCCTTAGAGTAAACTGATTCAGTCCCCTGCCTCTTCCCCTTCTATGTTGTTTTTTTCAATGCTTAGTCCATCTTGTGTTGTGAGTTTGTGGTTAAAGTGACAAGGTTATCTTTGTTTTTGATGTTTTCCTTACCTTTATCTTTAATGTTATACTTGAGTATTTGCTCACCTGTTTTGATGTATAGCTACAATCTTCTGGTTTTGTTTATCTATTTATCTCCTTACTCTGCTCTTTGTAACCACTTTCTTCATTTTTTTTTCAGGTATGATGGCCTCCTTGAGGATTTCTTGTAGGGGGAGGTCTTGTGGCTACAAATTCCCTTAGCTTTTGTTTACATTTTGAGTTGATTTTTGTGTATGGTTTAAGATGATGGTCCAACTTCATTCTTTCGCATGCGAATATCCAGTTTTTCCAACCCCACTTATTGAAGAGACTATCTTTCTTCATTATATATTCTTGTCACCCTTGTTGAAGATTAGTTGACTGTATATGGGTGGATTTATTTCTCTATTCCGTTCAGTTGGTCTGTATGTCTTTATGTGAGTACCATACTATTTTGATTACTGTAGCTTTGTAATATATTTTTAATCAGGAAGTGTGATGCCTTCAACTTGTTCTTCTCTTTCAAGATTGCTTTGGCTATTTGGGGTCTTTTGTGGTTCTGTATGAATTTTAGGATTGTTTTTTCTCTTTCTGTGAAAAATGGTATAGGGATTTTGATAGTGATTGCATTGAATCGGTAGATTACTTTCAGTAGTATGGGCATTTTAACAATATTAATTCCTTCAATCCATAAATATTGGATATCTTTCCATTTATTTGTGTTATCTCTAGTTTCTAACATTGGTGTTTTATGTTTTCAGTTTACAGCTCTTTCACCTCTTTGGTTAAATTTATTCTTAAGTATTTTATTATTTTTGATTTTATTGTAAATGGGATTACTTTATTGATTTCCTCTTCAGATAGTTTGTTGTTAGTGTAAAGAAATGCTACTGATTTTTGTCTGTTGATTTAGTTCTGAATTTAGCTGTGGCTCATGTCAGCCATACTACCCACTTTTAATATATAAGCCAGTAGTCTTTTTTCTTTTCTTTTTAATTTTTACTTTTTAATATTTTGCCTTAAGCCTGTTGTTTTGGATTATCTGTTACTTGCAACAAAATGAATCCTAGCTAATACAGTGTAGTTGCAATTATGATATCATATGCATTTATAATCTCGATTTTGCCCTCATACTATTTTATCCAGATATATAAATGTAAAAACACATTTTAACTAACATATTTGTTAATAATTTGCATTTTTAAAAATGTAAATATATCAACTTCAAATACATTCTCATTATTATAAGCCTCCAGGTCCTTTAGATTCTTACAGCAATATGAAATTTTTACAACTTTTCCATTTTATTTTTGGGAGTTCATTTGCCTATCAGAATGTTCAACGTTTGAAAATGTAAGAAGATTATCTCTTTCAGATTTTTTTCTCTCAGTGATGAATGTGGTCAAACTACAAGAAAAATCTTGTGTTGACCATTTTTGTGCTATTTATGGTTCTCTAGAATTCATCAACTTTTATTTTAGTCAGTCAAGGTAAAAGATGTGAGCCTGTTTTGTGTTTCACATTCTCTTTTGGTTCACCAGAATTTATATTCAAAGAATTAGTTCTCGGTTATTTCAATGCATTATATAATAGTAGGCTCTTGCTGCTGTACACTTTGAAATACTTGACGCCTGTCTCATTTTATTTTTATAAAAACAGCTATAGTTTTGAACATAGAGACTATTCAGTTCTTATAGAACAATCTTTACAATAATTTTAAATTTAAATAATTATTCTGACTTATTCTGATATGTCTTAGCGTTAACCTAGCCTGTGAGCTAAGCTGAAGTCAATAGGTTATATAAATGTGTGCCTGTGTGTGCAAGTTTATGACTGATCGTGGATGAAAATAATAAGTGAATTCATGGAAATAGTTCCTAGCTGAGGTCATTAGCTAAAATGGGAAGGCAGAATAGTTTGTTTTCAGGAAAGAAAGATATAGATATTTGTCTAGCTGAGTGGGAAAGTAAACTTAAACAGAACTGTGTTAGGATTATGGAGAAGTGTTGAGTATCCTTTTGAGGTTTGTGGTCATGAATTTAGAATCAAACCAGTCTACCCTGATACCAAAACCAGGCATCAAAACAAAAGAAAATAACAGACAATTATCTTTTATAAATGTAGGCACAAAAATCCTCTAACAAATACTAGCAAACTGAATACAGCAATATATAAAAAAGAATATAGACCATGAAATTGTTATTAAGTAAATTTATCCCAGGAATTCAAAGTTTAACATCTGAAAACTAATTAATGTAGTATACCATATCAATAAAATAAAGTAGGAAAACCAAATGATTGTCTTAATAGACGCAGAAAAAGCATTTGACAAAATCCAACACATTTCATGACAAAAAAATATTCAACAAACTAGGAATAGAAGGGAAATTCCTCAATCTGAGAGCACATCTACACAAAACTCACAGATAACATCAAACTTAATGATGAAAGAATGGTGAAAGAATGTTTTCCCTAAAGTAAGGAATAAAACAAGGATGTCCACTTTCCCCACTTGTATTCAAGAGTGTACTGAAGGTTCTAGCCAGGGCAGTTAGGCAAGAAAATGAAAAGACTGAGATTGGAAAGGAAAAGGTAAAATTCTCTCTCTTTGCAGATGACATGATTTTGTATATAGAAAATCCTAAAGAATCCACTAAAAAACTACTAGTACTAATAAATCAGTTCAGCAGGGCTGCCAGATAGAAGATCCATATATGACTGAATTTCTGTAAAGTAACAATGAACGATCCAAAAATGAAATTAAGAAAATTTCATTTACATAATAGCATGAAAAGAATAAAATACTTAGGAATAAGTTTCCCAAGAGAAGTGCGAAACTTCTAAAAATTACAGAACATGTTGAATGAGGTTAAAGAAGACCTAAATAAATGGAAAGATATCTCATGTTCATGGATTGGAATACTTAATATTGTTAAGATGGCAATACTCCTCAAATTGATCTACAGATGCACTGCAATCCCTGTCAAACTTTCAACTGACTTACTTGCAGAAATTGACAAGCTGAAATTTCATATGGAAATTAAAGGGACCCATAATAGCCAAAACAATCTTGAAAAAGAAGAACAAAGTTGAACCACTCACACTTCCCAATTTCAAAACTTACTATAAAAATGCAGTAATCAAGACAGCATGGTACTAGCGTAAGAACACAAGAAAGTATCTATGAAGTTGAATTGGGTGTCCAGAAATAAACCATTACATTTAATTGATTTTCAACAAGGGTGCCAAGATAGTTCAATGGGGCAAAGAATGGTCTTTCAACAAATGGTACTGGGACAGCTGGATAGCCACATGCAAAAGAATCAAGTTGAATCCCTCTTCACAACGTTTAAGAAGTTTAATTTAAAATGGATAATAGACCTAAATGTAAGAGCTAAAACTGTAAAACTCTTAGAAGAAAACATAGGAAGAAATCTTCATAAATTTGGGTTAGGCAAAGCCCTCTTAGATATGACATCAAAATCACAAGTGACAAAAGAAAAAAACAGATAAGTTGGCTTCATCAAAATTGAAAACTTTTGTGCTTCATAGGAGTCCATCAAGAACCCGAACAGAGGGGCTGGTCCCATGGCAGAGTGGTTTAGTTTGCACACTCTGCTTCGGTGGCATTGGGTTCACAGGTTCAGATCCTGGGCACTGACCTAACAGCACTGCCCGAGCCACACTGTGGCAGCATCCTGCATAAAACAGAGGAAGATTGGCACAGATGTTAGCTCAGTGACAACCTTCCTCAAGCAAAAAGAGGAAGATTGGCAACAGATGTTAGCTGAGGGGCAATCTTCCTCACCAAAAAAAAATAAAAGAACCTGAACAGACAACCCACAGAATGGGAGAAAATATTTTAAAATCATATATCAGATTAGGGACTTGTATCTAAAATATATCTTACAAGTCAATAATGAAAAGCAATTAACTCAATTTAAAAATTGACAAAAGACATTTCTTCTTTGAGAAATAGACATTTCTCCAAAGAAGATATACCAATGGCCAAAAAGCACATGAAAAGATATTCAGCATCATTAGCTGTCAGAGAAATGTAAATCAAAACCAAAATGAGATACTAATTCTCACCCTCTAGAATGGCTATAATTAAAAAGGCAGACAACAAGGATTTGTGAGGAAGTGAAGTTGGAACCCTGGTACATCGCTGTTGGGAATGTGAAATGGTGCAGCTGCTCTGGAAAACAACAGTTCCTCGAAATGTTAAACATAGAGTTACCCTATGACCAAGCAGTTCCACTCCAGGTGTGTACCCAAGAGAAATGAAAACATGTCCACACAAAAACTTTTACATGAACATATGTAGCAGCACTATTCACAATAGCAAAAAAGTGGAAACAACTCAAATATCCATTAACTAGTAAATGGATAAGCAAAGTGTAATTGGCTTCTTTCTCTTAGTATAACATTTTTAAGATTCATCCACAGTGTGGCAGGCATCAATACTTCATTCCTTTTTATGCATGACTAATATTCTGTGTATGTATATGTGTATACACAATACAAAAGATCACATATTGCATGATTCCATTTATATGAAATGTCCAGAATAGGAAATGTGTAGAGAAGGTGGGTTAGCGTTTGCCTAGGGCTGGAGGATTTGGGAGGAAATGGGGAGTGACTCCTGATGGGTTTCTTTGTGAGGTGAAGAAAGTGTTCTAAAATTGAATGTGGTAATGGTTGCACAATTATGTTAATATACTAAAAACTATTGAATTTTGTATACCTAAATGAATTAATTGTACGGTATGTGAATTATATCTCGATAAAGCTGTTAGATATTTTTTAAAAATCAGACCAGTCATCCCATGCAACATTCAGTTGCTCAGGTACAGGAGGGAGCGGGAGAGAAAGGATCATTGAGTTCATCCAAAGAAGGTCAAAAGGAGAGAGGTTTTTGAAGGTTTTTTTAAGGGAGTAATTTTAATGACGGGCCATAGAATCAAAGCTGGAGAAGGATACAAATGAAGATAGGACTGAAATAGTGTATGATTGCATTACTTGACAAAATGATTGATTTTAGTGGAATTGTTGGGAGAATAAGAGGATCAGAGAAACTTGCAATTGATATTTTGGTGGTGACAAGTTACTGGGAGAAATTGCCTGTGGAAGAGAGTGGTTAAAATGAAGTGAGTAGAAATAGAGAAGTAGAGTTGAAAGTCAGAAGGTGAGAGTGCTAAGGGACTGGATGTTAGCTGAAAACAAGGGGTTTACATTTCTGTCATATGAGTAATTTCAGGTATAAATTAAATACGGGTGAATAATTTATAAGTAATTTAATTTTAGTGTTTGATTTTGCTTTGGAAAAGTCAAAAGAGCTTCAGAGTCAAGATCTCTGTCTAAATCTGGCTCTGCTATCAACATAGATCTTATGCCAAGGAGAAAAATTTTGAAGTATGAGGTTTATAAGGTATTTGTATCTCCCACCCCCTTCCTACACACATGCACGCACACATACATCTGTTTCTTCTGTAAGCAAGGGAAATAGAAAGTTCAGCCAGCCCTTTCTCTTTTGGGGATAGTTTCAAATAGGTGCCCCAACTTTCCATAATCAAAGTAAAAGTGAGGATTTATCCACATTACAAGGTCTTGAACAATCCTGGGTTACAACTATATCTGTCCCTCTCACAAAGAGATTTGTGAGCTCTGGAGGAATATGTGTGGATGGTCACAGCAATTCCATTTGTGGGCAGCCGTATCACACTGAAAGCTAATTCTGCTGAAAGTTTATGCATTGGGCTGTGAGCTACTTCTGAGAGTCCACTGGTTGTGAGTGAAGAACCTGGCCCAAGCTCAGGAACTTGGCTACTTAAGGATCATGTTTTAGGAGACTGAATCATCTTTGTGCCCTGAATTGCTCCTGACACTCCTCACTGCTTTTCTTAAGACTTGTTCCTTATTAGTAGTAAAGTGTAATTTGTTTAGTAATTCTTATCTACATATCTCCTGCACTAACCTGATCCTGCCTTTTCTAATTCTTCGTTTTTACTCCTCCATAACTTGCTGGAGGGCTCATTTCAAAAATCTCAAAGTCTGAATATGTAGGTAAATTATTTTCCCTTTACTTTGCTATGTGATGTTAATCTAAGAATTCCAGCAAATCTTTACCCTGCAGTGTACAGTTTCTCTTGGGAGCAAGAAGAGGGGCAGAAGTAGACTTAAATACTCCCACAGAAGTAGTTCTTTGTGGCTTTGAGTTCACTGTGAATTCCAAATCCTAGATTTTATAGATCCTCACTTAATTTCCAGCATTTTTCAACCTCTGGGGCCTGACACTGTTGAAGCATTTGGTTTATTCCAACCACAACTCAAATGCCTTTTCTTCCATCCCTGGCAGTGTTACTTATTAATGTTTCTGGTTTGTGATGGTAAACACCCTCTATTAGTGGTTCCAAAGCCTGCTGGATGATAGTAGCATAGTATCCCGATTTTCAGTGTTTTCAATCATAGCCAGTAAAAAGATGAACCCTGAATCAGTCTAATTATTTCCACTGCAGACCTCCTCTTTCAGACCAGGAAAGACACAATCTCTAACAATTAGCTGTTTTTGAAGACTAGTTTAAAATGAATTTTTAGCCTGTACTCCCTAAGAGAGTATCTCCATTTAGTGAAATCATGTAATGCTGCCTAAATCTGGTTTTCATCTGTAAGTATTGAGCCCTGAATTCTTGACTAGAATTCACTTTCTTTGTGCCTTAAAGTAATTCTCAAAGAAACATCATAACTTCTAAAAGGTTAGTACCCAATCCCCTGGACGGTTATGGTGAAGGTTAATTTGTGACTTTCTTTTAGGGTAATGATTTATTCCAAAGCAGGCTTGAATATTTTACCATTGGTCCAAAATCCCATCTGGAAGTCCTTCAAATATACCTCAAATCTAAGGCTTTTTGTTCTGCTCCTAATAAGGCCAGCTCAGTGTCACATTTAAAAAAATACAAATTCTGTTTTTAAAATTATTGAATATGGGGCCAGCCCCGTGGCTGAGTAATTAAGTTTGCACACTCCACTTCGACAGCCCAGGGTTTCGCTGGTTCAGATCTTGGGCGCGGATATGGCATTGCTCATCAAACCATGCTGAGGCGGCATCCCACATGCCACGCTAGAAGGGCCCACAACTAAAATATACAACTATGTACTGAGGGGATTTGGGGAGAAAAAGCAGGGGAAAAAAAAGGATTGGCAACAGTTGTTAGCTCAGGTGCCGATCTTAGGAAAAAAAAATCATTGACTATTAATTTAAGTCTTTATGAAGTCTCTTGAAGGGGTGGCAGAGGAGGAAGTCCTCATTTACTATTAAGTAAACTCCTAAAAGTTCTGTTTACCCATCTGTCCTCCTCAGAGTTCCAAACAGCAGGAATTGCTCACTTCTTTTCGTCAAAACTCATTTTTTTAAAAAATTGACCTGTCACTTCCTTAGTTCATTCCCTCTTGCTTCTTATACTCTCCCAAATCAAGCCTTACAACATCTTCATGTTTTTTCTTCTATAAAGAGCATTCTCAGCCCCTCCAGGTCTGCATTTTTATCTATCAGCCAACTAAGTCCCCAGGAGCAAATAAAAATTATTCCCTAGAAATAGGAGCTGAGGAGGGAAAGATGAAGCTATATTTTTAACCTTCATATCCCTGTCCTATATGTCCCACCAAGTGCAGAATGCATTTAGATACTAAGCATTCTTCAGCACCTTGTAATACCCACTTACCTCACCCACAACTGTGGATACTGCCCCTTCCTTAGGCTTTCAAAGTTTTGCTGTATGCTGCTGCTTTGTTAAAAAGAACAAAAAGTATCTCATGGAGAGAATCTTCCTAGATGAGGCAGTTGAGAGGAGAAGGAGTAGATGTCGGGTAGGGGCATGACCTGGTGTACACTCCATCCCTCAGGAATGTTATTGAGTGTGGAAGGGCTGCTTTTGGAAGACTATTTCTAGAAGAAAAGATGTTTAGTTTTGTAAGCCAAAGATGTACTGATGTATAGAGGGCTGCTGGATTTACAGAGCTAGGTTCTCCGCTTCTCAATTTAGTGACAGTGAATGATGAAAGGACTTCCAGAGCTGTTTGCAGATGAATGAGACTCCTTCAGAAGATGTTTGCAGTGGTTGAGTACTACTTGTGAAAAGATAGAAAAAGCTGCCAGCTGGATAAAAATGAAAACAAGACTGGAATCATGTGGCAGATAAAAGGGCAGGACCCAGTCTAAACTCTATATTGAAACCAAAGAAAGTGAAAACTCTATTTGGAAATAGGATAAAGAAGCAACCAGGCCAGTAAACTACAGGAAGGATTTCAGCCTCACAATTCTGATGCCCCGGGTACCACCTCAGGTACTTCTCCAGCCCAATTTCCTTGTTGCAGTTACCAGTCAGACGATGGCTCTAATACAGAGATGGCTTCTGGTTCTAACACGTGTCTTTTCCTGTTTAATCTCGTGTGTTGGAAAAGGCAGAACATATGTTGTGGGTTTACCTATAAGAGGCATTTTGCAGTAGTCCTCCTTGACACACATCTCTTAAGCTTTGCTGCATCAATAAGAAAGCAGCTTCTGAGAGGGGAGCAGCGGGCAGAGCCTCTACCCATTTCCAGTGAGGAGTGGTACTGAGGGTTATGTAGAAAGGGAGTAAAGAAACTGTTTAGATTTTAGAATGATGAAAGTGGCTGTATTCGTTTGCTAGGACTGCCATAACAAATTACTACAGACTGGGTGACTTAAACAACATTTTCTCACAGTTCTAGAGGCTAGAAGTCTGAAATAATGTGTTGGCAGAGTTGTTCCTTGCAGGCTTCTTGAGGTAAGGATCTGTTCCAGGCCTCTCTCCTTGGCTGTTTTTCCCGTGTCTTCACATCATCTTCCCTCTGTGCGTCTGTGTTCAAAATTCCTCTTCTGATAAGGACGCCAGTCAGATTAGATTAGAACTCACCCTAATGACTTCATTTTAATTTAATTACCTCTTTAAAGACCCTGTCTCCAAATACAGTTACAGTCTGAGGTACTGGGGTTTAGAACTTCAACCTATTAAAGGCGGGAGTGGGGGGTGCGGGGCACAATTCAGCCCTTAACAGTGGCTGTCTTGTTTTTGACTTAGATACTTGCTATTCTGCTAGAAGACAATTTCTAGAATGGTTTTAAATTGGGTCTTCTTTTCTCCATTTCCACAAACTCTGAAGCCAGTATATAGCTTACTATAAGATAAAAAAGTATACATAATATTTAAGATACTGTTTCATAGGAAAGCTGAGTGCTGCTATGAAGTGCTCTTAAATTTTTAAATCCCCTTCTACTGAATGAAATTAGGGGAATTTCAGGGACAGAAATAGGATTAATTGCATGATAAACCATATGTAGTTTTATTCTTCTATATTGAGAAGCAGTAGTTGAAGCATTTTTCAAAGATGACTATCATCTCTCATAATAATAAATTTGTAATAACTCAATCACGTAGTCTTGTCACTAGAAGTATTTGTTAACAATTTTGAATTAAGATTTTGCTGAAGTTCTGATCGCGCATACCTTTACTACTGAAATATTAATCAGGACACACTCAGCTTTCTAGTGTAAATACCTTGAAGGAGAAAGTAATTCCTAAATATACAAAGAGGTAACTTGACTGTCTGTGTTGCATCCTTTTTCGCCTCCCTTTATGTTAATATTTGATAAAGTGTTTAATTTATATGTGACTTCTGAAGCAGAAGCACAGCTCCTCTTTGGGGAAACTCTCATCTTTGAGATAAGGGATCCTGTATGAGTAGGACCAAAGCATTACCACATAGTAGCTAATATACTCTCTTAAAATGTTACCCTATCGGAAAAATGAAATGTGCAAGTCTTCAAAATGGCACAAAAGAAAGGTTAATGCTTCTTCGAGTACGTTTCTTAGAGGACTTACCATGTATGTAAATAGTTGATTTTTGTTTGTATTATGTGACTCATGATTTCACTGAAAACCTGCACAATTCACTTTTAGCTCTGGACCTTTGACCTTTGTGAGGTATTTACCTGTATAGAGTGGGCATTTGGCTTGTTTTAACGTATTAGAATTTTTTTTTCATTTTATATTAAGGAAAAATTCTACTAGAAGAAAAGAGATGTGTATTAATGCTGAGCAGGTTGGATTTTGGATGGCTTCTTTTAGTCAGGCTTTCTAAACATTGAGATGTTAGGTGATTAATGAATCCTGGCTGTGGGCTCTGTAATTCTAAAATCTTCATTAAAAGCCTCTCTTGTCTGAGCCCAAACTAAAGTACTCTCATTGCTGCTTTTCTAAAAGCTCAAGAAAAAAACACCACCAGTTCAGACATTTTATAATGAGACAAGAATGTTTCGCCTACTTTATAAAAATGTGACTCAGTGCTTATTTTTAAAGCTGGATTTTAAAAATTCCCTTCTCTTTGCTCAAGGAATGTGCTATATGTAGTCATAAACTTTGTATTAATATAGTAGACATCACAAATCTGTTTTGTACTTTTTATGTTGTTAGATACCAATAATCAGACTTTAGGATATTAAATAAATTTAGTCTTTCAAAATTTAAAAAATAATATAAACAGAAAAACAACCTTGAGGCTTCCCTGCTTTCCTGAAGCTTTTCTACATTCACCTCATACTCTGTGTATTCTGAATATTCATACCTCTGTATATTGAAAATATTTCGTCTTTGTCTCTTTCAAGTTGCCTTTCAATTTATTTTATGGTTTTAGTTTTTTTTTAGTTTTAGTTACACGGAAGATTTAATCTCAACGTGTTCAACTTTATCAGTCTTTCTTTTATGACTTCATGCTTTACATACAAAGACATTTCTACTTCAGTGTTATATATGTTACTTTATATTTTTTAAATTAATGTTTAGTCAATCTGGAATTTATTTTTATAAATGCTTCTGGGTTGAAATTGACGTTTATTTTTTGTTGTAAAGATCATGAATGAATGTTGAATTTCTCACGTGCTTTTGGGGCAGCAAATATTAAGATAATCATATGGTTTTCCTTCTTTAATCTGTAATGTGGTATGTCATTGCAAACAATGCAGGTGGTCAAGTAGCACACATCTCAGACCTGCTGGAGCAGTGTTTGCTAGAGAAAGCTCACAGGGACGGGGGTCAGTGGTGAGTCTCCATTGCCCTGTTCCACTCTGAAACAAAGCATAGCAATCTACTAGGGCCTTATGCCAAATTCCATTGGAGGGATCTTGACCATTGAGCTATGGAGCTTTGAATTAATAATTAGAGAAACACCAGCACTTCCCCTGGTGTGATCAGGGAGCAGAATACAATAGTAATATGATGTGGCAAAACTTTGATTCCAACACTGTCCTGACGGCATGACACTCAAGGTTGATGGGAAGTCCTAGCCTAAGTGAAATATAAACCTTGTGGTCACAGCTATAAGATCTTGCAAGTGAACAGTAGGTTTGCTATGCAAGTAAGCCACACCAGTAGGACACGTCAGTACACATGATTGGTTTAGCACCAGCCCTTTCCCTGGGTTGAGGGGAGTTGGAGTCCAAACATTGTGGTTGACCAGTATTGATTGTTTTAGGCTCTGGACCATAGTCACTTTCCACGGAGCTTTGTAAGATGCCACATATTTTGGAGGCCAGCTTTCAGGGAACCAGTCTTGGACTAATTAACTCTTACTTCTCATTGCCTATTTGACCTTCATCAATTTTTCTCTTAATATTCTTCTTTTTTTAAAAATTATTTTATTGATGTCATAACAGTTTATAACATTGTGAAATTTCAGGTATACTTTTTTATCAATCACCATGTATATGTGCCCCTTTAGCCCTTTTGCCTACTCCCCATCCCCCTCCCTCTGGTAACCACTCATCTGTTCTCTTTGTCCATGTGTTTATCTTCCGCATATGAGTGAAATCATGTAGTATTTGTTTTCTCTGTCGTATTTTGCTTAACATAATACCCTCAAGATCCATCCATATTGTTGCAAATGGGATAAATTTGTCTTTTTTATGGCTAAATGGTATTTCTTTGTATATATATACCACATCTTCTTTATCCATTCATCAGTCGATCGGCACTTGGGTTGCTTTCACATCTTGGCTATTGTGAATAATGCTATGATGAACCTAGGGGTGTGTAAGTCTCTTTGAATTGGTGATTTCAAGAGACATATGGTCATATGGTATTTGCATTTTTAATTTGTTGAGACATCTCTGTACTGTTTTCCATAGTGGCTGCACCAGTTCGCATTCCCATCAGCAGTGTATGAGGGTTCCCTTTTCTTGACATCCTCTCAGTATTTGTTATTTTTTTCTTGGTAATTATAGCCATTCTGACAGGTGTAAGATGATCTCTCATTGTAGTTTTGACTTGCATTTCCCTAATGGTTAATGATGTTGAACATCTTTTCATGTCCCTGTTGGCTATCTGTATATCTTCTTTGGAAAAATGTCTCTCCTATCCTCTGCCTCTATCTTCTGCTTGTTTTTTAACCAGGATGTTTGTTTTTTTGTCATTGAATTGTATGAGTTCTTTATATGTTTTGGAGATTAACCCCTGGTTGGACATATGATTTGCAAATATTTTCTCCAGTTGGTGGATTATCTTTTCATTTTGTTCCTGGTTTCCTTTGCCTTGCAGAAGCTCTTTAGTCTGATGTAATTCCATTTGTTTATTTTTTCTTTGGTTTCCCTTGCCTGAGTAGATGTGGTATTTGAAAAGGTCCTGCCAAGACTGATATCAAAGAGTGTACTGCCAGTATTTTCTTCTAGGAGTTTTATGGTTTCACATCTTACCTTTATGTCTTTAATCTTTTTGAGTTTATTTTTGTGTATAGTGTAAGACAATGATCTACTGTCATTCTTTTGCATGTGGCTGTCTAGTTTTCCCAACACCATTTATTGAAGAGACTTTCCCTTCTCCATTATATGTTCTTAGCTCCCTTGTCAAAGATTGGCTGTCTGTAGATGTATGAATTATTTCTGGGCTTTCAATTCCGTTCCATTGATCTGTGTGTCTTTTTTTGTACCACTACCATGCTGTTTTGATTACTAGATTGGTAGTATATTTTGAAGTCAGGGATTGTGATGCCTCCAGCTTTGTTCTTTTTTCTGAGGACTGCTTTAGTTACTCTTGATATTCTAATAGATCTGATTTACTTTACAGATCTGATCTGCTTTAACTAGTAGATTTAAAGTCTGCTTTCCTAAATGAGATCAACATAGTCTTTTCTTATACTCTCCTTATCTGGCTTTTTAAATTTCCTTTTAGGGGCCAGCCTGCTGGCCGACTGGTTAAGTTCTCGCGCTCTGCTTTGGCAGCCTAGGGTTTCACTGGTTCGGCTACTGGGCACAGACATGGCATCGCTCGTCAGGTCGTGTTAAGGCCACATCCCACACAGCACAACCAGAGGCACTCACAACTAGAATATACAACTATGTACCGGGGGTACTCTGGGGAGAAGAAGAAAAACAAAAGATTGGCAACAGATGTTAGCACAGCTACCAATCTTTTTTTTAAAAAAAAAGAAAGTTAAATTTTCCTTTGAATTATATACAAGGTATCCTCTAGGAACTTTTAAATCTTTCTAAGATTCTATAGTTATGTTTCTAATACGATTTAATTTTGAATTTGCTCTTAAAGAACCAGCTTTGGTTTTATTGATTGTTATGGACTGAATGTTTGTCTGCCCCCAAATTCATATATTGAGGCTGTAATTTCCAGTATAGCTATATTTGGAGATGGGGTCTCTAAGGAAGTAATTAAGGTTACATGAAGTCATAAAAGCGGGTGCTTGATCTGATAGGATTAGTGTCCTTATAAGAAAAGACAGCAGAGCTCTTTCTCTATGCTAAGGAAAGGCTGTGCGAGAGAGGACATAGTGAGAAGGCAGCTATCTACAAGCCAGAAAGAGAGCTCTCACCAGAAATGAAGTCAGCTGAAACCTTAACCTTGGACTTCTGGCCTCCAAAACTGTGAAAAAATAAATTTGTGTTCTGTTATTTAAGATGGTTGTTTGGCCACCTAGGCTATGATATTTTTCTGTGTGGCAGTCCACTTTGATCAACTCTATTGGTTCTTTGTTTTTGCTTACTTGTTTCCTAATTTATTCATTTCTCCTATACTTATGTATTATTTTTTAGGTTTAGGTTGAATTCGGTGAAAAACCCTTAGCTCTGTTTTGCAGTTCATCGATTTTTAGTTTGACCGTTTTGACAATCAGCCTGTCAATTGATTTTTTAAATTTTAGTGATCATATTTTAAATTTCTATGATATTCTGTTTATTCTTTTCTAAAAATGAATATCCTTTAATATCTTTCTGAAGCTAGTAGATATTCTAAAATGCTGTCCTGTGTGCTTTATTAAGCTCATGTTATTTATAGGTAATGAGTTCTTCCTTTTGTTGGATTTGTTTCCTCTCTTTCATTATTGTCTTTTCTCTTTGATTATTGTGATTGAATGCTCACCTATGTATTTGAGATTGTTTATGAATTCTCTCTTTACTTGAGCTCTTCTCTAAATATGGATGGGGAAATGGTAGGACAAAACTCCTGGATGGCGTGAGCTAGTAGCTTCTTCTGTATAGTGAGAACTCTCCATTCTTCCTGGGTGTTGCTAGTTCCCTGAAGCTCCTGTTTTACCCTTTCACCCCAGCGTTGTCTATCTCTCCTTTCCCTGATGACAGACTTCTCTGTTGCTTACTGCCTGGCCCAGAGAGAGATGACCCAGTATGTTCTACTTTACCAACTGATCACTTTTGCGGTTGTCCCAGACCCCTCCTGTTTTCATTATCTGACACTTGTAGGCTTAGTACACCCTTGTACCAACTTCCATCTTTGTTGGCATTTTCTTCTGTGCATGTTTTAGACTGTGGCTTCCTTTTCTTCATTCCCACTTACCTTCTTTCATGGAAGGATTCCTCATAGTTTCTGGAGAGTGGAGGGCACTGTTTTTCTTGTTTTGATTTTTAGTTATTATATCATTTAGGAGATATGGAGATACACTCATCTGTAACTTCCTGGCACTTCGAGTAGGATGAGAAGACTCTGGCATGTATTCAGTCTTCCATCTTGAAGTCTCCAAGATAGCTACATTTTCAAAATTGTTTTATTTTGATATAATTTCACACTTAGAGAAAGGTTTCAAGACTAGAAGAAAGAAGTCTCAGTTACTTTACACCCAGATTTACCAAATATTCCCAAATATTAACATTTGGGAATATATATTCAATATACATTTGGGAATATATATTGAATCATTTAAGAGTAAGTCATAGTGATGTCACTGAAAATGGCAGAGTAGGGAACTCCAAAAAATCTGTCCCTGCATTGAAAACAATGATTAAGCTGGCAAAAACTATTAGAAATTTTTTGGAACTCTGGAATATAATAAAAACTTGACAACACCCATAAGAGTGCTTAATAAAGAAAGAAGCTACTGGGGGCAGCATGGTGGCATTGTGGTTAAGTTAGTGCTCTCCACTTTGGTGACCCACAGTTTGTAGGTACGGATCCTGGGCATGGACCTACACACTGCTCATCATGCCATGCTGTGGTGGTGTCCCACATACAAAATAGAGGAAGATTGGCACAGATGTTAGCTCAGTGACAGTCTTCCTCAAGCAAAAAAGAGGAAGATTGGCAATAGTTGTTAGCTCAGGGCCAATCTTCCTCACCAAAAAAAAAAGAAGAAGAAAGAAGAAGCTGCACAATTTCAATGTGAGCTATGTGATGTTTTTACTTACCCTCTGTAATAGTTCTTCATAGAAACAGAACCAACAGTATATGTATATATATAAAGAGAGATTTATTTTAAAGAATTGACTTGCATGATTGTGGAAACTTGGTGAATTCAAAATCTGATGGGTTAAACCAGCAGGCTGGAGACTCAGAAAAGTTGCATCTCAAGTCCAAAGGCAGTCTGCTTGCAAAATTCCCTCTTGCTTGCTGGGGAGGTCAGTTTTTGTTCTGATAAGGCCTTCAACCAATTAGTTGAGGCGCCCACATTATGGAGGGTAATCTGCTTTACTCAAAGTCCATCAATTTAAATGTTAATCTCTTCCCCCAAAAACCTTCACAGAAACATCCAGAGTAGTATTTGAAAAAAATATCTGGGTACCCCAGCCCAGCCAAGTCGACACATAAAGCTAACCATCACACCCACCTGCCATCATACTCACAGGTGGCTGTGGGGTTGGCATCTTACATTCCTTGTTTGGCTTGCTGGTGCTAGAGGGGTTGACCACACACAGCAAAGAATGCAATCTGTATAAAGATTAAGTTGCAGACATGATCCCCCTCTACCGCTTGATACTTCAGTGTGTATTTCCAAAAACAAGGAATTATTCTTATTATTACATGACCATAATGTAGTTGTCAAAATCAGCAACTTAACTTGGATGAAATTCTGTTGTTACTTGGGTACACTTTAAAGGCCCTTGTTACATATTGTAAAATTTTCCTCCCATAGTTTCCACCAATTTACACTTTGTTAGTGTATGAGAATTTCAAATAGTTCTTTACCATTTAAAAATTATAGATTTATATAGTTTTAAGCTTTGCTAGATTGATAGGCAACTTCTTCAAATTCATCCCTGTAGAACCCCTATCTCATTTTGCTACTATAGACCTCACCTCCTTTCTCTGTATTTTGGTTTTTGTTTTTCCTCATGGAATCTTCCTAAGAATTAAAAAACAAAATTCCAACTCTGAGAGTATTGGAGGAACTTCTAAACTTGACTGTCCCTAGTACAAAAGCATTTTTATTCCTATTATTGTGCTCTATTGCATACATTTAGTTTTTAAAAACTCATCTTTACAACCTCTCTATGAAATATAATTTTTGCAGATAAAATTACGAGGTTAAATGAATTTCCCAAAGTTAGACAACCAGTAATTGGTAGATTCTGGACTCCTATTAGACTTTCTGACTTCAGAGTTGATAACATCATATTGAACTGGTTACGTGGGAAGGACAGTGAAACACTCTATCAAAATTTGCCAGAGAGAATTCATTATCTGCTATATTTAATTGCCTTCAAGATAGTGGTAAAAGCATCTTTCAGGATAGATGATGGAAGATAACAGACTGAGACTCCAAATTGGGATTGAAGGTGATGAAGAGTGCTAGATGTTAATGATTGACAAGAAATACACCTTTTAGACTAACATGATTGCCAGGTTAAGGGAGATTATATATGAACCAAAAACAGAATAAACGCTGAAAACCGCCACATACTTCAAAGCAAATAAGGTTTAGCAAATCTTCAAAACTGACAAGACTTAATGCAGCTGTGATGAAAAGATGGCTGATGAAATTTGGACTCGGATACATAGTTAAAAAGAACATGGCAGGGCCCCTGATAATCCAGCAGGGGAAGTAGAGGATTTTTGAGGAGGAGCTAGAATGGATAAATCAAGAAACATTAAAGCAGGACAAGTTTTTAGAGATCATCTTGTCCTATGTTCCTATGTTACAGATAAGAATACTGAGGCCCTCTTGAGACTACACAGCTAGAGAGTTACGCAACCAAGATTAGAAACTACATTTTTGACTCCAAGTCATCTGGGATAGCCTGTGATTAAAAATGGATACACTTCCTATAAAAACAATGTTGGCGAGCAAAAGAATAATGACACCTTTTTTTTGTTTATAAGAACCATCATTATTTTTCTCATTCATATACAAACAATAAAAACAACTTCTATTGTAGGTAGCCATTTATCTTCATTCCTATTCTGTATTTATTCACAGTGTCTCATTATATTCTGATATTGTTCAGAACTCCTTGGGTATGTTGTAATTTTACCATCTGGGATACATCACTCACAAAATACATATACATTGAAATAAAAATTGATGCTTCACAAGAATTCATATTGGCTATACTCCCATCTTAAAGACCTTTGTTCTATTGAACAGTGAAACTATGTAATATTTCAGTTCAAGAGGAATTGATCTTATTTTCTAATTTTTTTTAGACTGCTGTAACATTCTAAAATAACATTCATGGAATACAGAAATCTTTGGAGAATTTATGTAAAATCCATATGGACTTTTCTTATTTTCTTTGGCTCATGAATTTCACTTTATTGCTACAAACTCCTATATTAATTGTTCCATATTGAGTTGCTTAGAACTGTTTAGTGGAGTTCTATAGACCTTGATGGTCTCTTGAATAAATTTAATTTAACTAGTAATGCATTTTGTAATGTTATCAAAAAAAATTGCTCATTAATCCATTTCTTATCTGTTAGGATGTTTAGCCAGTTCCAGATGTTCCACAGAAATATAGAAGAGATTGGGCAAAGTTAGGGAAGAGATATGAAAAATTCCTGCATGTAAAGCACTATTTGGATATTTTGGGATCAACACATGGAGAACAATGTTTCTATCATCAACTCATTCATTGCTAGAGATATAAAAATAATGTCTCTGCCCTCAGAGAGCTTAAAGTCTAGTGGTAGCAAGTATACATCAGTATAATATGAATCAGAATATTGTAAATACCAGAAGTTAAGACATGAAGGTCAAGCAGGGAGAAATGCAGCTGATTGGGGAGATCCAGAAAGACTTCTTGCAAGAGAGGATATTTGAGGTCAGTCTTGAAAATAGGCCATTGAAGGAAATGATAGAGTAGAGAAGATAATATGAGCAAAGGTATAGAGACAGAACACATTGGATATGGGGAATATCAAATAACGTAAGATGCAGTTTGAAAGACTAGTAAAAGAAAGTAATGCTAGCAGTAATTTAATGAGGACCTACTGTGTACTGTGCCTCTTGCTATGTACCCTTCATGCATTATTTTATTGAACTTTAAGAACGCTCCATGAGGTAGGTGTTAGTATTATTTCCACTTTCCGGATGAAAAGATATTAAATGATTTACCCAAGGTTATACAACTATTAAGTTGATGTTCTTAGATCTTAATCTAGGTTTGACTGGTAATAAAACCCATACTCTTAACTACTACACTATTGAGTTATACTGTGGAGATTTCAAATACAAAATGGGGCTCTTATTTCCAATTATGTTAGCAGTGGAAAATAATATACTTTTTTTTAGCAAGAGCACCAGTTATTAAGAGTTTATAAGATTAACCTAGGGGCTGGCCCGGTGGCGCGGTGGTTAGGTTTGCATATTCTGCTTCATCAGCCTGGGGTACACCAGTTCAGATCCCAGGTACGGACATGGCACCGCTTGGCAAGCCACGCTGTGGCAGGTGTCCCACATATAAAGTAGAGGACAATGGGCACGGATGTTAGCTCAGGGCCAGTCTTCCTCAGTAAAAAGAGGAGGATTGGCGGCAGATGTTAGCACAGGGCTAATCTTCCTCAAAAAAAAAAGTGTTATCAGTGAGTTGAAAGAATTAATGGGGAGACAGAGAAAAAGTAGACCAACTGGTTAGCAGGCTTTTTATAGCAGTATATGTGAACTAATGAGGAGCTGGGCTGGATATGTATTTGTAGGATTAAAAAGGTGGGAGCATAAACAGAAATCTTTTGAATCTTCAAGTTATTAGAAAATGACACCTGTTTAAATGGAGGGGATGAGGAAGTAGGCGGTTTCAAAGTGAAATTTGAGCCTAGATAAAAGTAGTGGGAAAGATAAACTGTTTTGAAAGAAAAGAAAAATCAATTTGGCCCAAGGTCAGGGTGCTTGAGGAGAATCCAGGTGACAGTGTCAAAATTATTTGGAATGTAGCTGTGAAGATGAGACTTGAGATGGAGATTTGGCACCTATTTGCATGGGAGAGAGTGTCAAAGCTATTCTAGTGAAATCCCCAAGGAAGATAATATAGAAAGAGAAGCTGGAAGTCAGAACCTTGGAAAAGGCCTACATTTAGCGGCTAAGGGAAGAAAGAGGAACCAGTAAACAAAGCAGTAGTCGTTAGAGGTTTAAGAACAAGTCTTTGGACTAAGTGATTAGAAAATGGTTTCCTTTGAAAGAAACATGCGGTAAAAGTCAAATGGGCAGGCATTTAAGAGTGAGTAGATTCCTAGGATTTCTGGTAACCAGTTTATACTCTGACTTTCTATTGTGTGACTCTAGAACTTTTCTCTGGAGGAACAGACCCATACTTCAAATTGCTTTTCTAGCAAAAGGCAGCCATCTATGAACCAGAAAGTAGGTTCTCACTAGACACCAAATCTGCTGGTGTCTTGATCTTGAACATCCCAGGCTCCAGACCTGTGAGAAATAAATTTCTATTGTTTGTAAGTCACCCAGTCTATAGATTCACAGGCATCTTAAACTCAAGACCAAAAAGAATATATTATTCCTGTTCCCCAAACCTCAAGTTCCTCTATATTTATGTCCCTTATTTGGTTATTAACTCCACTGTTCATCCATTTGCCCAAAACAGAAATCTTCTGTTCGTCTGCCCCTGTCCTCCCTTATCAGTAGAAACCTTCCCATCCCTTCAGAAACCAACATACATTTGATTATTGCTATAGGCTGAATGTTTGTGTCCTTCCAAAATGTGATGGTTATTAGGAGGTGGAGCCCTCATGAATGAGATTAATACCCTTATGAAAGAGATCCCAGAGAGATGCCTTGCCCCTTCCACCAAATGAGGTTACTGCGAAAAGGCAGCCATCTATGGACCAGGAAGTGGGTTCTCACCAGACATCAAATCTGCTGGTGCCTTGATCTTAAACTTCCCAGCCTCCAGACCTGTGAGAAATAAACTTCTATTGTTTGTGAGTCACCCAGTCTATGGTATTTTCGTTATAGTAGTACAAATGGACAAAAGTAGAAAGTGGTACTGAGAAGTACTGCTATAATAAATACCTAAAAATGTGGAAGTGGCTTTGGAACTGGGTAATGTGTATAGGCTGGAAGAGTTTTGAAGTTCTTGCTAGAAAAAGTCTACATTAAGCCCATTAAGGATGATTCTGGTGAGAGCTCAGAAAGAAAAGATGAGAACTATAGAGAAAGCTTCAGTCTTCTTAGAGAACACCTAAGTAATCTTGAACAGAATTTTGGTAGAAATATGGACAGTAAAGGCCATTCTGATAAGGTCTCAGATAGAAATGAGGAACATTTTATTGGACAGTGGAGGAAAGGCGATCCTTGTTATAAAGTGGCAAAGATTGTGTTTCATGGAAGATAGAACTTGTGAGCAGTGAAACTGGATATTTGGCTGAGGAAGTATCTAAGCAAAGTGTTGAAGGTGCAGCTTAGTTCTTCTTGACTGCTTATAATAAAACGTGAGAAGAGAGAAAAGACTTAAAGATGGAATTATTAATCAGAAAGGAAGCAAAACTTAAAGATTTGGAAAATTCTCAGTCTGTCCATATTGAAAAGAATCAGTGAACTATTTGGGAGAGAATATGAAAGGTGTGGCCAAAGATCCATCTGATAAGGAAATTAGCCATCTAAACTGAAGCTGGGTGCTGTTGTTCAAGACCTAGAAGGAGGCAATTCAGAGATCATCAGGGCCGCCACCCCCATCACAGGCCCAGAGTACAAGGCCTGGAGGGCAGAATTATTTCAAAGGAGGAGCCATGGGCACTTATGGGACCTTGGCACATGTTGCCAGCCTTGCCTCAAGGCCTTTGCTCCCTGCATTAGTGCTCCTTGATTGCCCAGGTCCAGCTCTAGTGGGTCCCCATGGCATAGGCTGCAGTAGCCACTTGCTCAGGGGGCACAGGCAGCAAACTTTGCTGCTATCCCTGTAGTGCTGTCTCTGCCTGGGTACAGAGTGCACAAGCCATGAAAGCATGGCTACTTCGACCTAGATTGTGTGGCTTATGACCCAGGCAGAGAATCCCTGCAAGGTCAGAGTCACCACAGACAGCTCCTACTAGGGCATTGCCCAGTGGAGCTGTGGGGCTGGGGCCACCCTCATGACCCAAACCAGTAAAGCCACCTGCAAGTGATTCCAGCCCAGGGAAGCCTCAGGCATGTGACTCTGTGAGAGCTGCTTGTGGTACGGGCTGTACCAAGCAAAGCCATGGGAGTAGGCTGCCCAAAGCCAAGGAGGGGGAGGTCACCTGAAGCCTTGGGGGCTGACCCCCTACCTGGCAAAACTGTGGGGGTAGAACCCACCCCAGTGGATCTGGAAGGCGGGACCACAATCCCGGTGTGCCTGGAGGGTAGAGCACAGAGCCTAAAAGGATTATTCTCCAGCCTTCCGGTTTTAGTCTTGCTAGGGTCCTGTCACTTCTTTCCTATTTCTCACTTTGGAAGGGGAATGCCTTATCCTATGCCTGTCCCACCACTGTATTTTGGAAGCATATAACATGTTTTATTCCACAAATTCACAGCTGGAGGGGAATTTGCGTTAGGATGAATCCTACCTTCAGTCTCACCCATATCTGATTTAGATGATATTTAGATGAGACTTTGGACTTTAGATTTTTGAGTTGATGTTAGAAGGAGTTAAGACTTTCTAGGGTTGTTGAGATGGAATGAATGTATTTTTCATGTGAGAGGGATATGAATTTTGGGGGGCTAGGGATAGAATGCTATAGATTGAATATTTGTGTCCACCCCCAATTCATATTGAAACCTAACCTCCAAAGTGATGGTAATAGGAGGTGACTAAGTCATGAAGGCAGAGCCCACATGATTGAGATTAGTGTCCTTATATAAGAGGTCCCAGAGAGGTAGTACTCTTATTATCCCCAGATAAGGAACCAGAGTTTTAGAGTGGTTAACTAATTTGCCTTGTAAAAAGTGGTAGAGCTGTCTGACTAAAACTTGAGTGTCTGTAACCATTCATAACTATTGCCTTGAATGAATGAATAAATAAACCACTATACAACCTGAACTTATGGCTGTATAATTTTCAATAGTCACTCCATGTTTTCCATTTTCCAAAATTTAATTTTGAAATTTTCTTCTGAATTCTCTAGTTGAATTTGTTAGCTAAGTTATGAAATAAAAAATGAAAAACAGAAGTTGAGTAAAGCAAGTGTTGTGCTTAGCATAGCTTTGCTCTTGTCAATATCTTTATAAACTAAAGTATAAACTGCTTAGGCATGATTTTTTAGGCACCTCTTTGAGGACTCTAGCACTCTCCTGACCACATTCTTTCTGTCCTCTTCATTTGTATGCTCTGTGTATGGCACTACTTTTGAAAACCAAGAAAGTGTTGGAGAAAAGGAAGTAGAAATAATGAGAATCTGGTTTGAAAAGAATAAGGATTTTATAATCTGTATTATAAATTCTATTAGCCTGGATAAACTATGTCAAATCTAAAATACCTAGAGGTTTAGGTTAGACACAATTGAAAATGAGTATCACTATTTAAGTAATAATGACATTTTCTTAGTGTTAATTTATCTTCTCAGTATTATCCACTGTGAGACCCAACTTTCTAAGAAAATCTAAAAATTTTATCTACCATTTAAAAGTAATCTTTTAATCCCCTTAGCATTTTATAATAGGCTATCATAATAGATTTTCCTAAGCTTTCCATTGATATGGTGCCATAAGTTTCGAGTACTTTCTCCTTTATAGCAGCACAATGGTTGCAAGGACAAAATCCTAGGCAGTTGAGTGACAGGTAGTAATCATTTTCTGCTTTCATATTTCTTGCACTTTAATGATTTGCATTATTAGTATTCTCTTCAATATGCTGTTTCTATAGAAATATTTTAAAGTGCCTCCATTTTGTGAGGGATAGTTTAGATAATATAATCTATAAACCTTTTTAACTAGTTATATATGACTGCAATACAGTATGGTAACTCTGAGTTATGGTACCTTCCACTTTTCCGGCAGGAGACCTCATATCCCATTTAAGACATATGACCTGCTTATATATGGTCTGAATGAGGATTCTAGTTTCAATTTGATGTTAAATATCAATAAATCCTATTTTTATTATCTATTAAGTAAATATAAATAGAAGGTTCTTGAATGAACTTGTAGTGGATAATCTCATTGTTCTAGAACTGTACCCCAACTCTTCACCCTCAGCTTAGTTGTCCACACAGACTCCCAATACCTGCCTTAGACTTAGACTCTTCTGGGGGCCAGCCCCCTCACCAAGTGGTTAAGTTTGTGTGCTCTGCTTTAGTGGCCCAGGGTTTTGCCGGTTCGGATCATGGGCACAGACTGGCACCACTCATCAAGCCATGCGGAGGCGGTGTCCCATGTAGCAGAACTAGAAGGACCTAGAATTAGAATATACAACTGTGAACTTGGAGGCTTTGGGGAGAAGAAGAAGAAAAGGAAAAAACAAGAAAAAAAGATTGGCAACAAATGTTAGTTCAGGGCCAGTCTTAAAAAAAAAAAAAACGCAAAACTTCCACATCTCTCTTTATATTTGTTTTTTGAGTTAATAGCCCTTCACTCAGTGGCCAATGTCATGTCCTCCTCCTCCTGCTTTGTTTGTAGCCCACTGTGGGGCCTTGTGGAGGATGGATGATGGTGTCCTGGAAGCCTTAACAAAAATTATTATTTTTTTTTGAGCAAGATTAGCCCTGAGCTAACATCTGCTGCTAATCTTCCTTTTTTTGCTGAGGAAGACTGGCCCTGAGCTAACATGCCTGCCCATCTTCCTCTACTTTATATGTGGGATGCCTACTGCAGCATGGCTTGCCAAGTGGTGCCATGTCCACACCCAGGATCCGAACTGGCGAACCCTGGGCTGCTGAAGCAGAACATGTGCACTTAACCACTGCACCACCAGGCCAGCCCCAACAAAAATAATTTTAATTTCTTCCTTTTTTTTTTTTGGTGGGAAAGATTGTCCCTAAGCTAACATATGTTGCCAATCTTCCTCTTTTTGCTAGAGGAAGACTGTCGCTGAGCTAACATCTGTGCCAGTCTTCCTCTATTTTTTTCTATATGTAGGATGCTGCCACAGCATGGCTTGATGAGCACTGTGTAGATCCATGTTTGGGGTCAAAACCCATGAACCCCAGGCCGCCGAAGCAGAGCATGCAAACTTAACCACTACACCTCTGGGCCGGCCCCTAATTTCTTCCATTTTTGATGACCAGATTTATGCTTCAATATTATCAAAGACACAACGAGATAAAGATATCTGCTATTACTACTATTGTTTAATATTTTCCTGGAGGTAAAGTAAATGTAAACAAAATATAAAGCATATCAACAACATGGCAGAATAGGAGGCTCTGGACTTTCCTTCCTCCTACAGATGAACTGAGTAAACAGCTACACACAAATCAGTTCCCTCAGAGAGAGATACAGAAATTAGTTGAGTGGCTCCTGCATATTGAACGATTGAGAAAATACCCACATTGAAATGAGTAGGAAAAGCTGAGACACACTTGTGCCATAAACCTCCAGTGCAGCACCTTACAATCAGGAAGGAACCCCAATTGCCAGCTTCTCCCTGAGGAGCAAAGGATTTGGACCACTCAGCTAAATCCCTAACTTTTATGGCTGCTACCCAAAGCCTGGCTCCCAAATCACCTAGCTCTCTGAGCCAGTGGGCCCAGCATTTATGAGTCTCCCAGGACCATATTAAACAAAGAGGTGGTTTTAAACAGAAGTGTGAGCACTTACCATGGTTATTTCTCTGGGCTCCACACAAAGGAAGCAGGCAAAAACACAAGGCTACCAGTTTCTCCCTTATAGGGGTTTGACTACATATTTTTTCTACCTGCTGCCCAAGTGTTGCGCTTCTAATCAGCCTGCATCTGGAAGCTGACTGGGCTCCTCCAGGGACCTGAAAGGGAATGTGGGTACTTCCCTTGCCTTCTCCCTCCTCATTCACTCCAATGATAAAAGCAAGTCTCCAGCTTCTCTTTGGAAGGAGCTTGTCCATATATCTAGCTCCCATCTTATATGGCTGCCACTTGAGGGCTGCCTCCCAGATCACTCAGCTCAGTGAGCCAAAAGGGTGGAGTATTTGCAAGTGTCTCTTCACCACAGAGAACAAAGAGGCAATTTTTAACAGATGTGTGAGCACTTCCTCCCACTACCCCTCTAGCCTCAGCAGAGAGGAAGCATGAAAAACCATAAGGTTCCCAGTTTCTCCCTGGAAGAGATTTGACTGCATATTTTCCCAGCTGCTGCCCAAGGGTTGGGCTTCTAATTAGCCTACACCTGGGACCTGATGGGGCACATCATCAGTAGTCCTATGGGACCCTGAATGGACATGTTCCCTGAATGGGAACTTCCTGTGCCTTCTCCCCCTGGCTCATCCCAGTGATAAAACCAATAGAGGTAGACTTACCTGTCAGAGAATTCAAAATAATGGTCATAAAGATACTCACTGAGGTCAAGAAAGCAGTGCATGAACAAAGTGAGAATTTCAACAGAGAGGAAATATTTGAAAAATACGAAAAATAAATCATAGAGCTGAAGAATACAATAATTGAATTGAAAAATTTAATAGAGGAGTTCAACAGCAGTCTAGATCAAACAGAAGAAAGGATCAGTGAACTTGAAGACAGGTCATTGAAAATCATCCAATCAGAGAAGTAAAAAGAAAAAGGAAGAAAGAGAGTTAAGATAGATTAAAGGACTTGTGGGACGCCATCAGGTGGGTGAATAAATGCATTCTGAGAGTCCCAGAAGAAGAGAGAAAGGCATAGAAAGATGATTCAGTGAAATAGTGGCTCAAATCTTCCAAAACCTGTGTTAAGAAATAGACATCCAGATTGAAGCCTAAAGAAAACCAAAGAAGATACTTCAAAAAGAGCTACATTATATAATCAAACTCTCAAAAGCTAAAGAGAGAATTTTCAAAGCAGTAGGAGAAAAGCAACGTGTTACGTACAAGGGAACCCCCATAAGACTATAAGACTATAAGACTATTCAGCAGAAACCTTGAAGGCCAAAAGAAAGTGGGATGATATGTTAAAAATTCTGAAAGAAAAAAACTGCCTACCATGAATACTTTACCTGGCAAAGTTGGCCTTCAAAATTGAAGGAGAGAGGAGACCCGACCTGTGTTGTAGTGATTACATCTGGCACCCTGCACTTCAGTAGCCCGTGTTCGCAGTTTCGGATCTTGGGTGTAGACCTATACCACTCATCAAGCCATGCTGAAGCAGCAACCCACATACAAAATAGAGGAAGATTGGCACAGATGTTAGCTTAGGGCTAATCTTCCTCAAGCAACAAAAGAAGAAGGCTGGCAACAGATCTTAGCTCAAGGTCAAAATTCCTCACCAAAAAAAAAAAAAAAAAAAAAAATTAAAGGAGAATAAAGATATTCCCAGAGAAACAAAAGCTGAAGGAGTTCATCACCACTAGACCTGCCTTACAAGAAATGCTAGAAAAAGTTCTTCAATCTGAAATGAAAGGATGCTATTTAGTAATATGAAAACATGGAAGTATAAAACTCACTAGTATAGGTAAATATAAAGTTAAATTCACAATAATATATAATGGCAGTATGTAAATCCCATGCAACTCTAGTATAAAGGTTAAAATACAAAAGCATTAAAAATGACTATAACTACAATATTTTTTAATGGATACATAGTATGAAAAGATGTAAATTATAACATCTAAAAGATAAAATGTGAGGGCAAGGATTAAATGTGTATAGCTTTTGTATACAATTGAAATTAGCTTAAAAATGAACTGTTATAACTGTAAGATGTTTTATGTAAGCCTCATGGTAAGTACAAGGCAAAGAGCTATAGTAGATACACAAAAGATTAGGAGAAAAGAATCAAAGCATACCACCAGAGAAAATCAAATCACAATGGATGAGTGCAAGAGAAGAAGAAAGGAAAAAAGTATCTACAAAACACCCAGAAGAGAATTAAAAGGGCAAAAGCAAGGCTTTCCCTATCAAAAATTACTTTAAATTGGCGGCCAGCCCAGTGGTGTAGCAGTTAAGTTTGCACGCTCCATTTCGTCAGCCTGGGGTTCACATGTTCGGATCCTGGGTGCAGGCCTGCACACTGCTCATCAAGTCGTGCTGTGGCAAGCATCCCACATATAAAGAAGAGGAAGATGGGCATGGATGTTAGCTCAGGACCAATCTTCCTCAGCAAAAAAAGAGGAGGATTGGCATTGGATCTTAGCGCTGGGCTAATCTTCCAAAAAAAAAAAATTACTTTAAATAGACTAATTCTCTAGTCATAGAGTGAAAGTGAAAGGATGGAAGAAGACATCCCATGCAAATGGAAAACAAAAGTGAGCAAGGATGGCTATACTTATATCAGACAAAATAGAATTTAAGTTAAAAACTGTAAAAAGAGACAAAGTAGATTACTATATAATGATAAAGGGGTCAATTTATCAAGAGAACATAACAATTGAAGATATTTATACACCCAATATTGGAGCATATGAATATATAAAGCAAATATTAAGAGATCTGAAGGTAGAAATAGACAGCAATGCAGTAATAATAGAGAATTTCAATACCCCATTTTAGCAATGGATAGGTCATCCAGACAGAAAATCAATAAGGAAACGGTGGACTTAAACTATAGTTTAGATGAAAAGGATCTAACAGACATATACAGAACATTCCATCCAACAGCAGCAGAATGCACATTCTTCTCAAGTGCACATGGAACATTCTCCAGGATAGATCATATGTTAGGCCACAAAACCAGTCTTAACAAAGATAAGAAGATTGAAATCATATTAAACATCTTTTCTGACCACGATGGTGTGAAACTAGAAATCAGTAACAGGAGAAAAACTGAAAAATTCACAAATATTTGGAGATTAAACAACATGCTTCTGAACAACCATTGAGTCAAAGAAGTAATCAAAAGAGAAATAAAAAAATATCTTGAGGGCCCAGCTTGATGGTGTAGTGGTTGGGTTTGTAGTCTCTGATTTGTTGGCCTGGGGTTCATGGGTTTGGATCCTGGGTGTGGACCTACACACTGCTCATTAAGCCATGCTGTGGCAGCATCCCACGTACAAGGTAGGGGAGGTTGGCATGGATGTTAGCTCAGTGACAATCTTCCTTAAGCAAAAAGAGGAAGATTGGGAACAGATGTTAGCTCAAGACCAATATTCCTCACCAAAAGAAAAAAAAATATCTTGAGACAAACAAAAATGGAAACACAACATACTAAAAATAAGGGATGCAGCAGAAGCAGTTCTAAGAGGGAAATTTATGGCAAAAAAGTCTTCATTAAGAAAAAAGACAGATCTCAAACAACCCAAGTTGACACCAGATGGAACTAGAAAAAGAAATACTAAGTCTAAATTTAGTAGACAGAGGAAATAACAAAGATTAGAGCAGAAATAAATGAGAGATTAGAAAGATAATAGAAAAGATCACTGAAACTAAGAGTTGGTTTTTTGAAAAGATAAACAAAATTGACAAACCTTTAGACTAACAGAAAAAAAGAGAAGACTCAAATAAAATCAGAAATGAAATAAGAAACATTACAACTGATGCCGCAGAAATATGTAGGATCACGAGACTACTGTGAACAATTATATGCCAAAAAGTTGGATAACCTAGAATAATGGATAAACTCCTAGAAACGTGCAACCTACCAAGACTGAATCATGAAGAAATTGAAATTTTAAACTGACCAATAGCAAGTAAGCTGATTGAATCTGTAATCAAAAATTCTCCCAACAAAGAAAACTCCAGGATCAGATGGCTTTACTGGTGTATTCTACCAAACATTTAAAGAAGAATTAGTGGCCGTCCTTCTCAAACTCTTCCAAACAATTGAAGAGAGAGAACACTTCCAAATTCATTTTATGAAGCCAGCGTTACCCTGATACCAAAGCTGGATAAGGACATTACAAGAAAAGAAAATTGCAGGCCAGTATCCCAGATGAATGTATATGCTAAAATCCTCAATAAAATACTAGCAAACAGAATTTGACAGCACATTAAAAGGATCACACACCATGATCAAATAGAATTTATCCCTGAGATGCATGGATGGTTCAACATATTCAAGTCAATAAACATGATACACCACAATGAAGGGGGTGGAAATCATATTATTATCTCAATAGATGCAGAGAAAGCATTTGACAAAATTGAACACCCTTTGATGATAAAAAACTCTCCAATTAGGTATAGAAGGAATGTCCTTCAACAAAATAAAGGCCATATATGAGAAGCCCACAGCTAACGTCATGCTCGCTGGTGAAAAACTGGAAGTTTTTCATCTAAGATCAGGAACAAGAAGGGTGCCCACTCTCACCACTTTTATTCAACATAGTACTGGAAGTCCTAGCCAGAGCAATTAGGCAAGAAAAAGATATAAAAGACATCCATATCAGAAAGGAAGAAGTAAAATTTTTTCTGTTTGCCAAATACATGATCTCATATATAAAAAACTCTAAGATTCCACCAAAAAATTGTTAAAAATTGTATATCCAAGAGACAGTACAGCCTAGTGGATAAGATCACAGAATTTGGAAACAAAGTGCCTGCATTTAAATCCCAGCTCTACTATCTACTAACTCTGGTACCTTAAACAAATTACTTAACTTTTCTCTCTAAAAATGGTCATACTAAGGTTGTTGGGAAGACTATATAAGCTGTGTGCACAAGGCACTTAGAATGATACCTGGCTCATAGCATTCAATAAGGTTTAGCTATTATTATGGCAAAAGTATTGGATACCTACGAGATGTGTACTACGTAGTAGATTAGTAGATATTGTAGTTAACTTCTACTCCTCTTCTGCTCCATCATACTTTTTTATTTTTAATTTTGGAGCATTCTGTCCCCAGAGTGATTTATGCGTCTATTTTTTTCCTTTGTTTCTGGGAAGGTGGAAACATCACATGTTCTACATGTTTAGTCTTTATAGAATAGAGAGGGGGTGGACAAAGAAGATATCAAAGAGCTATTTCTCAGATTTTGGTTTGAACTTTCTCTCCTTATACTCCCTAATCTTTATCCTTCTATTTTCCTCTTATTTATATTTCAGATTCAATGCATTTATGGAAAAAGAAAAATTGGATAGTAAGATAATAGTACAGTATTGTAACAGTGCAATGGATTCCTCAGTGGAAAACAACATGTATGTAAACAAAGTGTGGGTTCAATGTGAGAATGAAAGTTGTTTGAAATGGAGATTGTTGTCAAGTGAGGATGCAGCCAAAGTTGATCACAATGAGCCATGGTACTGCTTCATGAACACTGATTCAAGATATAATAAGTGCTCCATTTCTGAAGAAGACTTTCCTGAAGAGTCTCAGCTTCGTCAAAGTGGGTTTAAGATTGTCTATTCACAGCTCCCTCTTGGAAGCCTGGTTTTGGTAAAATTACAGAATTGGCCAAGGTAAGGTTTTTGTGGTTGTTTTATAATAAACTATTGAAGTATAGTCTTGGTACATTTATGAATTTTTAAAACTTTTCAAAGAATCAACTTTTTCTCATTTGTCTGATTTCTCACGTATTGTTTTCTGATCTCATCCTTATTCTTTTCCTGACTTCTTTGCGTTCAATTCTTCTTTTTCCAGTTCCTTAAACTGGAAAGTTAGGTAACTGATTCAAATCTTTTTTCTTCCTGATATAGACAAAGCTATAAATTTGTCTTTAAACACTGCTTTAGCTACATACCACAAATTTTAATATGTTGTGTTTTATTACCATTCAGTTTGAAATATGTACTAATTTTCTTTGTGATTTCTTTTTTGAAGTGAGTTTTTAGAAGTGTACTTTTAAATTGCCAAATATCCGGGGATTTTTAAATATCTTGTTGTTGAGTTCTAATTTAAATCTGTTGTAGTGAATTTCACTGAATCTTATTTTATGGCCCATCATGGCCTATCTTGAAATAAATGTATATTCTGTAATTGTTGCCTAGATGACTGAAAGATTTTTTTTCTTTTTCTTTAGATTTGTATATTTACTATTGTTTAGCTCAGTGTTTCCCATTTTGGGTATTTTCCCAACTATGCAATATGTACTTTCAGTATGTAATTTCAAGTGTTTTTTAATTTCAATTACGTTATTTTTAAATCATCAACAAATTTATTCTGTTGTGTTATTTTGATTTTCTTTTAATAGGACTCCTATACTACTTATGGTGGATATTCTTTGGTTATCTTTGGTATTACTTTTTCTTCAACTGTTTTCATCTTTTCATTTTTTAGTTTAAATATTTTTCCCTTTCCATATTTTATTTTTCTGAAGCTATTATCAGTTGAACTTATTTTCTTTTACGTTCCTTCCAGGTTAGTGTTTATTAAAAAATTTAAAAATTCTTTCATGAGTTTTGCCATCTCTCTTTTCAAATCTTGCTTTTCTTCAATGTCTGTTTTTTCAGTTTTTCTAATTCTAATTTATATTTTTTTCCATGACCTACATTATTTTTTTAATTTCTGTTAGTTCACCTTAAAATCTCAGGTACAATTTTGATCTCTTTAAGGGCATACCTCTCAGGCATGCTTTCATTTTTTATAGGGATGTTATTTATTTTTAACACAATAACTTATATTTGATTCTACTATGATCCTTTCCTGTTGTGTACTTTTATATGAAATGAGTTCTTGTTCTTTGGGGAGAGAAAAGGAAGTCAGAATGAATTTTTTTCAGTCTATTTTCTCTCTATTCTGATGGGTCATTTCTTTTTTTTTTTTTCTGAGGAAGATTAACCCTGAGCTAACATCTGCCGCCAGTCCTCCTCTTTTTGCTGAGGAAGGCTGGCCCTGAGCTAACATCTGTGCCCATCTTCCTCTACTTTATATGTGGGATGCCTACCACAGCATGGCTTGTCAAGTGGTGCCATGTCTGTACCCGGGATCCACCGAAGCAGAAGGTGCATACTTAACCACTGTGCCACCAGGCCGGCCCCTGATGGATCATTTCTGTTGTTCTAAGTTCACTGATTCTTTCCTCTATTATATTCATTCTGCTGTTGAGACTATCCATTGAGCTTTTTATTTTGGTTACTGTATTTTCAGTTCTAAAATTCCCGTTTGATTTTCTTTAGATCTTCTATTTATTTGCTAGACTTTGTAGTTTTTTCATTTTGGGTCTTATTTAAATCTATTTTAGCCTGCTGCTTCTGCTACCATAATGGAGGGGTATTAGGGGTACCTCTTTGTTACTGCCAGGTGGGAGTGGAAGTCCAGGTTCTCTACTCAGCCTCTACTGACTCTCTGGGGATGGAGGGCTGCCTCCTTAACTGCTGGGAAGGGGTGAGAGTTCAGGCTTCTCACTCGCCACCCTGGCTGAGAGGGGTAGGGATACCTTGCTACTGTTCCCCACTTGACTTCCACTGATGCCATGGAGGGAAGACCTTGTTAATGCTGGACGGTGACTAAAATCCCAGCTTCCCACTAGGCCTCTTCTGCCACCACCTGAGCAGGGAGGGAGAGAGTCCTTCATTACTGCTGGGTAGGTTGAAGTCCAGGCTCACTTGAGCACTTGGCCTTTGCTGGTGAGGGTAGATATGAGGGGCCATACATAGTTTTTTCCGTGGTGTTTGACTGGGATAAAGCAATTATTTAAATGTTTTGTGTCTTGCTAGGCTATCCCTATCCTGGTCCCTTTGACTAGAAAGAAAGGCTTCATATGGGCTTTTTGTTTGTTTGTTTGCACCCATTGGTATTTCTGGGTTGCTGGCTTCTTCAGAACCCAATCTAGGATATATGAGACATAAAGAAAGCTCAGGGATCTCACTGCCATGTCATTTTTCAGGTCCCAAGGCCCCTATCTGGTTTATAGTCTCTTCACCTTTTAGAATTTTTTCTTGTTTATTTGATATATAATACTCAGGATTTTTAGGTGTACTTAGTGGGAGGAATATAGACAATTGAGTCCACTTCAGCTTTTCCAGAACTAGAATTTACAGAATAGGTTTTATAGCTTTTTTGTCTAAATCATGTAGCCCGAGCCCCTTATTCTGTTTTTTTCTCAAAATATCAAAAATATGAACTTGTTTTCTGAGATTTCCTAGCTTTTTTTCTCACTTTTACTTTTTAAATTTTTAATTAAATTTATTTATCTATTTACATATTTTGATTAATAGACTTTATTTCTTAGAGCAGTTTTAAGTTTACAGCAAAACTGAGCAGAAAGTACAGAGTTTCCACATATCCCCTCCCCTGCCTCATACAACCTCACTTACCATCAACATCCCACATCAGTGTGGTACAATTGTTATAATCTATGAACCAGCCTTCACCCATCATTGTCAACCAAAGTCCTTAGTTTACATTGGAGTTCACTCTTTGTGTTGTACATTCTGTGGGTTTTGACAAATGTATAATGACATGTATTCACCATTACAATATCATACAGAATAGTTTCACTGGCCTAAAAATCCCGTGTTCTATTTTTTATCCCTCCCTCCCACTAACCCCTAGCAACCATAGATATTTTTATTGTCTCCATAGTTTTGCCTTTTCCAGACTGTCATATTGCTGTCATGACATAGCATGTAGCCTTTTCAGATTGACTTCTTTCACTTAGTAATATACATTTAAGGTTGCTCTATATATTTTCATGGGCTTAGAGGCTTGATAGCTCGTTTCTTTTTATCAGGGAATAATATTCCATTGTCTTTATGTACCACAGTTTATATATCCATTCACCTACTGAAGAATATCTTATTGCTTCCAAGTTTTGGCAATTATGAATAAAGCTACTGAAAACATTCATGTCCAGGTTTTTGTGTGGCCATAAGTTTTTCAACTCCCTTGGGTAAATACTAAGGAGCATGATTTCTGGATCGTCTGGTAAGAGTATGTTTAGTTTTGTAAGAAACTACCAAACTGTCTTCCAAAGTGGCTGTACCATTTTGCATTCTCACCAGCAATGAATGAGAGTTCCTGTTGCATCTTCTCCAGCATTTGGTGTTGTCAGCGTTTTGGATTTTGACTGTTCTAATAGGGGTATAGTAGTATCTCTTTATTGTTTTGCTTTGCATTTCCCTGGTGACATATGGTGTCTAGCATCTTTTCGTATGCTTATGTACTATCTGTATATCTTCTTTGGTGAAGTGTCTGTTCAGATCTTTTGCCCATTTTTTAATTGAGTTGTTCATTTTCTTACTGTAGAGCTTAAGGGTTCTTTGTATGTTTTGGATATCAGTCCTTTATCAGATAAGTGTTTTGCAAATATTTTCTCCCAGTCTGTGGCCTGTCTTCTCATTCTCTTGATACTGTCTTTTACAGAGCAGACATTTTTTTATTTTAGTGTAGCCCGACATCAATTTTTTTCTTTCATGGATGATGCCTTTGGTATTGTATCCCCATTTTTTTTTTTGCACCTTCTCTTTCCTTAATTCTTATGGGTCCTGTCCTCTTCAATTTGGATTATACTCCCAGCAGTTTCTCATCCATGTGAGCTTTGGTCCTGGAAAGGAGCTTTGTTGGTTAGTTTTAAGTGTTCATAAGGCCCAGACTGCCCTAACACCTTCAGATTTTGTTGTAATCCCCCTTGCAGTTTTAGCTGCTGTGCTTTGACCTGCTGCACTTTCCAATGAATCCTTCTTGCAGTTTTGAGGTTCTGATCTCACAAACCCATCGGACCTCTCGTTGCCTCCCCTGCTACCACCCTATTTCCTCTCACACAGATGCTAATCGTATGTGGGTCCTTAAGGGTCAGTAGTTTGTGCCTGCTTCCTTCTATTTTGGTGTTCACATGGGTAGCTAATCACTTAGTTTTGTTATAGATGTTGTGTGTCAGGTTTTTGCTTTGCTATTATAGTTACTCTGCCTGTACTTTTGGGGAAACTTCAGGAGGTTCTGAAACTAACACCATTGCTGCTATCTTCCCAGAATCCCTTGCTATTTTACACTACATTTTCCTACTTAACATTCTCAAAGCTGGCATACTCTGGCTCATATTAACTTGTTTTCATTCATATTCAACCATTCTCCATGAAGAATATAAGATGTTTGCTTCATAGAGAGAATGTGATGGGCTTATTCTAACACACACACACACACACAACACATGCAAGAGGCCTTCAAGTCTATACCTAGATTTGTGTTCTTGTTCTCTTACTTACTGTCATGGGCTTAATTGCATTCCCCCAAAAGTCATATGTTAAAGCTTTGACCTCAGAATGTGACTGAATTTGGAGTTAGGGCCTTGAAAGAGGTGATTGAATTAAAATAGACCATCTAGGTGGGGACTCATCCAATCTGATGGGTATTCTTACAAGAGGAAATTTGGACACACAAAGAGACACCAGGGATGCACCTGCACAGAGGAAAGATCATGTGAAGTCACAGGAAGAAGGCAGCCATTTGCAAGTTAAAGAGAGGCCTCAAGAGGAACCAACCCTGGTGACACATTGATCTTGGACTTCCAGCCTCCAAAACTGTGAGAAAATAAATTTCTGTTGCTTAAGCCACCCAGTCTCTGGTATTTTCCTATGGCAGCCCAGTAAACTTAATAGTTTTGCACATGTGGAAATCTTTTTGAGATATATACCTTTTGTTACTGAGGGCTTTTCTAGGGATCAAGTGTGAAATGTTGTAAAAATATATATATATATATAATTAATTGACTTGTGTGTAATAATTAGGATGGACATGCAGAGGAACTAGATAGTTATGTAAGAAAAAATAGTTTAAAAGACATGAATATGAACACTCATTTTATGAGGTTACTTATGAAGGTATTTGTAGTCTCATATCATTTTTCATATCTTAAATTAACATTCTGAAAGCAGAGAGTTTGTATTTTCTAATGGAAATTTTGAAGGTTCAATAACTCTAATTCAAGAAGTGGATTTGTTTCTTGTCACTATATCTGAAATATTATGTGAGAAGTCTGATTAGGAATTTCTTTTGCAGTTTTGTGCTTGTAACTGAGGGTTAGGACTTGAAATACAAATGAAACATGTTTTGCTCCAGTCCCTAAATTATCTGTAATATATGATTAGGACCATCAAAATGCCTGCAAAATAAAGCTATATCTACTTTCTTGCTTATTGGAAAGAATAGAATGCATTTGGCTAAGTAGTCACATATATGTCTTCCTCTTTATGAACTAAGTACAAATGAGCACAGACTTAAAATACAGATTGAGAAACTCAAATCTTGTTATATTGTTTACTCAGTACCACAAATAAATAGAAAGATGATAACACAACAAATTGCAGTAATAGAACATAAAGCTAGAATTAACCTACTAAAAACAGTCAAACGTTAGTTCTTAATTAAGCAATGTTATAGATGTTGAAGTTTCAAGTGGAAAGACTAGCTGGCTGGCTTCAGGGGTACATAGCAGTGTAGCATAGTCTGGATCAATTCTCGTTAGCCCATGGCCTTAACACCCAGCTTTGAAGGCTCAGAAACTCAATCTTATCAACATCTCAGAGTTCTTCTTTATCGGAAGAGTTAACCCTCTCCAATAAAGCCAGAAAATCTAAAGAGAGACTGATACAAAATCTAGAAATGCTTATTTAACCTTTATATAATAAAAAGAAATAATTGTTAAGAGAATAGCACTGTCTTTGTCTATGGGCAAGCTCCATGGAAAATCAAATTATAATAGTTACATTTACCTCCACATTGTGAGATAGCACACACTTATATATGTATAAAAATACATATGCAGCCTCTTGCCTTTGAGTTATGCCTATATGTGCTTGAGGGTGGGGATATCTGCATATACTAGGAAGAGAAAAACTATCTCCATAATGTTTAAGCAGCCTTGATTTTTAATAATTGATCAAGTAGCATTGTATTCAGCTAGAAAGAGCACAGTGGTAAAAAATGAAAAAGTGTACTTATCTCACTAATACAGAAAGATCGTTGTCAAGCAGAAACTAGGCTCTATTTAGGGAAATATTTGGACATGTTTACACAGACATTTTACAAAGCTTTCTCATAAATGTGAAAATTAATTTATAGACAATATATTTGCATTCTAATTTACTGTAGTTCAAACAGTTTAGTAATAAAATATACCTTTAAATTAACAAACCAATACAGTAATACTTTTTAGACATAGTATATAAATTTATAAATGGAGATTTCTACTAGATCCTTTCAGTATTATAAAATATTATTTGATTACTTCTTAATTACATTCTTTTGCCTATGGATTAATATACTTATAATATGTATGTGTGTAGATGGGAAATTTCCTCTTCCCATCAGCCGCTGCAGTTAGGTATAGCCCAAAGATTTCTTGGCAAATATAATGTTCAATTAGGGATGACTCCAACTTGTTCATTTCATTTCCCACAGATTAGGAGTGAGACCCAAGTAAAATGTACTCTCCTCTTGAACATCCAAACCATGTTTTAAAAATAACAGTCATGTACTTCTCATTGAGTATAAATATATTGCAACTGAAATCATGCTTAAGCTTCAACTTCTGTTGAAGGCAATAGCTATCTTAGCTTATCATTCCCACTGGATAAGAAATGGGTAGGACATCAGTTTCTTTATGATACATTTACACTTCCCTTGAAGTTACTTGTCCTACCAAAGTTTCGCCTTTCCCCAGGTGGATTCCAACACCTGAGATTTATTTGACCTTGTTGTATTTGTACATTTTACCTCCCGCCACTCACAGATTCTAAAATTCATCACTTTCCTTGTAATTCTGATACCCTTCCATTGTGTTGCCTGTTCTTACTCTCCACCTTTAAGCCCCCAAACAACACTTGAGAATTTCTCCTCAATATGAAAGTGAAAAATTGGGAAGTAGAAATGCACAATGTGCTATCTCATTGACAGTTTTGGAACTCAAATTGAGGTCAGTGTGAGGGCAAGAAATGGACATCAGCTTTCCTCAATCACAGCAAGTCAGAGAAGATGATGTATATAGCAGCTGGAGAGAACTAATCATGTTTTCTGTATCTATGGCCTCTCCTCAGCTTTTTCGAAAGTTTGGTACATTCCATTTTAGCCAAGATATACAGACTAGGAGTCAGACAATTCCTTTGCACTGCCTGAAGAAATACTAAAGTGCCCTAGTTCTATGGACATTTAATGATACTTTTTATAATTCATCTTTAAATCAGCATGCAATATTTTCTATAATATAAAATGTTTTAAATAATGAACAGAAGCTTTTTTTTTAATTGGCATCAAATTCTTTTTAGGAGTCAGCTCTATTTTTATTTACATTTTATAAAGTAATAATTTAAATTGAATACACTTGGGCCCAATAGGTTTGATGTAAAAACTACTTGTATCAGAATTTATGTCAGAAAAGTAGCAGCTCATCTTATGCATAATAAATGCAAAATAGTCTTTCTTTCATGTGTTATGTGTTAGAAATCCTGAGACTGTTTTAAACTGAGTGGAGTAGGTGAAACTTGTAATTTGATATTGGTTGGCAGTAATCCTTTTTAAAATTGAGGTGACATGCAAATAATGTAGTATTAAACATGAGCCCCTTATATTTCACGAACAGTTTAAACAAATATGTTAATGCAACAATCACGGTTTGGTTGCTTTTAAAATAGCTGTTAATGAGGTTGAAGGACCCACTTGTTCCCACATTTCCAGTAAGTTGGGGGTCTCCATTGCACACCTGCCACTCACTTTGTCATTTATCTGCCTATTGACGTCTTCTTATTTTGAGTGGGCTCCTTCCGAAATGTAGATTTCCATTGTAGGTTTCAAAGATAAACTCCACTTAAGTTTTACTCTTAAGCACAGCCCAATAAGAGTCGCCAAATAGCAATAAAATATTGTGCTGTGAACCTGATAATAACCAGACAGTCTTCTTCATTTAGTTCCTGAACTTCTACTTTACTTTCCATTATCACTTCCAATTCTTCCAAAGTTTTAGGCTTCTTTGGGTTCCAGAGTCTGACTCAATTTGTAATCCCCTAGCCCTCCTCCTCCATGATCCGGGGCTTCCAGGCAGCCCTCCCCCTCCCTTTCCCCTAACTCAGAGACGCCCAAGAGCCACAGGACTCTGCTCAGCATCCAAGGAGCAGCCAGCCACCTGCTCCATTCTCACTCTTCACCATCCCTGGTAACTGGTGCACCCAAGTCATTACCTCCTGGCAGCTATACTTGGGACTCATCAACTTGCTGGAATCAAATGTTTACATTAA
The DNA here is from genome assembly GCF_037783145.1 of Equus przewalskii. NCBI lineage: Eukaryota > Metazoa > Chordata > Mammalia > Perissodactyla > Equidae > Equus > Equus przewalskii. The sequence continues at coordinate 56,826,938 of NC_091845.1, read as the reverse complement.
TAATACTAAGCATGGAATATTTTCATTAGTTTACATTGTGTTATTAATTTATATCTGTAAAAACTTTTTTGTAGTTGGTTATGATAGATACATTTCTATATTTATGATTTAATAACTTTAATATCAGTTGATAATTTAGTAGATCAACCTATAGTCCACAAATCCAGGCAATTTACAGATTTTGTATTTTTGTAATTTCAGATTCTTTACAGTATGATTTGTGTACTTCCTTTAGGTTTTAAAATTATCTAAATAGCTAATTTATCTAGTTTCTAAAAAATTATCTAAATGAAGCAAAAAATGTTTTTGTATCACTTTCTACTTCTCAAATATACCGGTTATCTTATCTGTATATGATTGTATTAGTTTTCTAGGCCTGTCATAACAAAGTGTCATAGACTGAGTGGCTTAAAAATAACAGAACCGTACTTTTTCACAGTTTGGTAGGCTGAAAGTCTGAGATCAAGGTGTCAGCAGGGTTGATTTCACCTGAGGCTTTCTCCTTGGCTTGTAGATGGGTCTCTTCCTTGTATCTTCACATGGTCTTCCCTCTGTGGATGTCTGTGTCCTAATCTTCTTTTTTTGTAAGGAAACCAGTCATATTAGGTTAGGGCCCACCTTTTAACTTAGTTACTTCTGTAAAGATCCTGTGTCCAAATACAGTCATATTCTGAGGTACAGGAGGTTAGGACTTCAACATGTGAATTTGGCGGGGGGAAACCCCATAATGATATCACTTTACAATATTTTAATTTGCCAAAAAACAAAAATGTGTAAAGTACATGTTTGTTTGAACTTTTTAACAACTCAGTGAGGAAATAGAGTTACTGTGAGGCGTAGTTACCTGCTTGAAGCCTCTTGACTGGTAGAAGGCAGAACTGGAGCCTGGGTCTCTGATTTGAACCTTAGTATCTTTTTCACTCTGCAGTGCTGCAGACTGAGGTATAACGACAGTTGTACTGATTTTTGAATGTTTGGGTATATTAGATATGCCTATTTTGGATCTTGATCTATAAAATTCAGTCAGGCTTTGAGTATACATTCCTTAGTCACAGCTTCCTGACCTCCTTTGCTGCCTTCCCTTCCTGCTTTATTCTCTGAACAGTATGTCAGAGTCTAGAAAGGTTGGTAAAATAGTTAAAACTTAGTTGATATATATAGTATGTTCTGCCAAATGAAACACATCAAACAATTTCCGGAAGTTTATGTCATGAAAGAATACACCCCTAAAGATTTATTTTTAGTAAAGGATAAATTTATTTCCAGCACTGAGGACTTTTAGCAATTTGGTCACCTGCAAAATGGACCAGATAGGGAGGAAAAAGGGACACTATAGAACTGCTGAGCTCTATTTCTGCTCTTCCCACAGTAGTTATTATCTCCAGTATTCTCACTGCCTCAGCTACCAGTAATCCTTTGACAGCTCTCTCCTACCCTGTCAGAAACCCAATCAATGGGTTAACATTTTATTAACTAATCACTGATTGGTAAGAGTTGACTCAACCCTGCCATGAATCTGATGAATCTTTTCTCTCTTGTCTTTCCTATTAGCAGTACCTAAATATCTCTTATAGAGCCTGGAGATCATTCTTTTGTCTTATAATTCTTTCTCATTATATCTTATGTATACTTAAATTTGTGACTATTTCAAAGCTCTATCTACAAAGATACAACTAATTACATGTATCAAATGAATATCTTACGTTTAAAAGATACAAGCATGAATATGATTGTTTTGTGGAAAAGTTATTAAAATTCAAAGGAGAAAGTATGACATATGATTGTGACAGATGTATCAATGTCTGCCTTTTTTAAAGCATCAAAATAATTAAAAATATTTTCTTTTGAAAGTTGGCCAGGGATACTTTGCCCTGATCCTTTTAAAGGGAAATACGTGACCTATGACGTGGATGGAAATGTTGAACAGTATCACATAGAATTCCTGGGTGATCCCCATTCAAGATCATGGATAAATGCAACATTTGTTGAACATTACAGTATCACATTAAAGGTAGGTACAGTAACATCAAAACTTTATTGCCTTTGCACTTGTTTTTAATTATGGCTATTTTTGTCTCAGATCCTAAAAGGTATATTTTATATTAATATAAACAAAATAATATGTACTATTTGTTTAAACTCCAATATTTGTATTTTTAAAGCAGTTTTTTCAAAGGAAACGTAGATACAAAAATAGCCATGAGGTAGTCTTAGATTTTATTTTTCTAATGGCAGTATGGTATAAGTCAACTGAGGACTTTATATAATTGCCTTTTAGAACCATTTTAAGATTATCATTTGGTAATTTTTTAATTCTCTTGAGGAGACTCTAAGTTGTAGCTCTAGCTCACAGGGAAAATTAATAACGGAGTGCAACAGATTTTCAATTTCAAACAGAATATTTCATTGTACTAACTTATTCAGCATCTTTTTGACTCCTTTTAAACTTTAAATCACACTCTGCAATTAATGAACAGACTAAACTCTCAGGTTGATGAGAATAGGTGAACAGGATCTATTTCCATGGGTTTGTTTTAATTGTTATAAATCAATTTAGTTATCTGTGTTTATACTCTAATATTGAAACATTTCATCTGCAAACAATGTTTTCATTAGAAATATGATTAAAAAGTAGATGTCAGAAATGTGTATGCCTTTGACTCAATTTGTGTGGTTTTCTATAGTGAGAAGGATATATATTCAAATACACATATAAGTGTATGTACGGTGAAGCCATGCCGTTTAATCCACAGTATAAGTAAATCTGTGGAAATATAAGGTACTTTAAAATGGGCTTTTACTATATCTTTGGCATAAACAGTATCGTTGTTCCGTTCAGCTTGAAAGCAGCTGGAAGGGAAGGCTATTTTGACAAGGATGACGAAACCTCCTAGCTTCTCGTGAAGCAAACTTTAGAATTTGAGATATTTGACAAGTGATAAAGAGCAGAGCATTCTTAAGAAATTATATTTAAATGTAAGTATATAATCAAATGTGTTTTTAAATTGTCTTAACTAGTATTACTCTCAGGATTTGAGTTATGTCAGGATTAATTTGGGTAGTCTGATTCCAGAAGCATACCATTAATCACTGGGACAAGGAAAAAATCTGGTTCAAAACAAAGCCAAACTCAAGATTCAGGAGCCATAAGTTTCAACCTTCTGAAAGCATAAAAGCAAACTTAAAAGTTCTGGGCAAAGACCAGGAATTCAGAGCTGTTTAAATTAAGTAGGCCCCTAATGCAAGGATGAGAGCAGAAGAAAATAGTGTTTGTTTCCACTCATCCTTCTCCAACTCCTCCAACTGGCTGTGTGCTCTGGGTGGATAACTCACTGGGTGCCCACAGGCTCTGGGGATGCTCTCTCCTCGACTGTCAGTCAGGATACCTATCTACAGGCTCTGCTCTTGTCCCTTAATTTTTTCTTCTTGTCTGTGTCTTTTCTTTACTGTTCCCTTGGAGCTGATATAATCACTGAAACCTCTTCTCTGGATCTCTTAATGTAAGGCTGAAATTTTAGTTCCCCTTCACCTCACATTCAGCTGGCATGTGCCAGACTGTCTTGCTGTGCTCTGATTCCCTACTTCTGGCTATTGAAGGTCTCTGCTTGCCAGGAAGGGGAGACTTAGAGATAATTGAAGCCTCATTGCCCCAATCTACTCAAGAAAGAGAAAGCACAGAGGTCAACTCAGGAATATTGACAACAAAGGTAGAAAAATGGACAAAAATGATACATATGAGAAATTAGTTGAAAATGAATAATTTCAAACTATGTATCACCTAGGAATAGCTGAGATTTTCCTGTTTCTTAGAGATGGAGGTAGTATTGACTCCAACCTGCAGTTCTATTGCCTAAACTTCCCAGGGATTTAGTCTTTTGTGATCCTCTCTGCACTGGAGCTCCTACATCTTCAAATGCTGTCTTTACACTGTATCGCATTGATCCAGATATTAAATGCACACCCCCTGCTCTCATTAAAAAAAGATCACTTACACAAAAAATAATGTATAGGAGACAAAGTAGACTTTCTTAAAGAGTTTTCTAGAAGAGGTGGAGGAGGAATGCACATTGCACAAGTTGTCTGATCTTTTTTTTTTAAGATTGGCACCTGAGCTAACATCTGTTGCCAATCCTTTTCTTTTTCTTATTCTTCTCCCCAAAGCCCCCCAGTACATAGTTGTATATTCTAGTTGTAGGTCCTTCTAGTTGTGCTATGTGGGACACCATCTCCACATGGCCTGATGAGTGGTGCCATGTCCATGCCCAGGATCCAAACCCTCAAAACCCTGGGCCTCTGAAGCCGAGCACTCAAACTTACCACTTGGCCACGGAGCCAGCCCCAGGTCGTGTTTTATTATCCAATTGGCCACCATATGCCTTTTGATTGGAGCATTTAGTCCATTGACATTTAAAGTAGCTATTGATACGTATGTACTTATTGCCATTTTGTTACTTTTTTTTCTGATTGTTTTAGTAATTCTTCTCTTTTCCTTTCTTCTTCTCTTACTCTCTTCCCTTCTGGTTTAATGGCTTTCTTTAGTATTATGTTTGTGTTCCTTTCTCTTAATTTTTTGTGTATTTATTATAGGTTTCTGGTTTTTGGTTTCCATGAGGTTCATTTATAATAACCTACATATATAGCAATCTATATTAAGTTGATGGTCTCTTTAGTTTGACCTCTTGCTAAAAGCTCTACTCTTACTCCCCTCCTCCTGCATTTTATGTTTTTGATGTCTTATCTAACCTCTTATTTTGTGTGTGTGTATATGTTACCCTCTTATCATAGAAATAGGTAATTTTAGTACTTTTGTCTTTTGACCTTCATATTATCTTCATAGGTGGTTGATCTGCTACCTTTACCATATGTTTGCCTTTACCGGTGATTTTATTACCCTTTTTTTTTTGGATAATTTTCTTATTCCTATTTGTGGTCTTCTCTTTCCCACTTAAATAAGTCCCTTTCGCATTTCTTTTAAGATTGGTTTCTTGGTCATAAACTCTAATTTTTGCTTGTCTGGGAAACTCTTTATCTCTCCTTCCATTCTGAATGATAACCTTGCCAGGTAGAGTATTCTTAGCTGTAGGTTTTTTCCTTTCAGCAATTTAAATATATGGTTCCACTCCCTTCCAGCCTGTAAGGTTTCTGCTGAGAAGTCAGCAGATAGACATATGGGGTTTCCTTTGTATCTCACTGCCTTTCTCTTGCAGCTTTTAGGATTCTCTTTTTGTCTTTATTTTAATTATAATGTGTCTTGGTGTGGGCCTCTTTGGGTTTATGTTGTTTGGTGCTCTCTGTACTTCCTGTACCTGGATATCTGTTTCTTTCTTTAGGTTAGAAAAGTTTTCAGCTATTTCTTCAAATAAATTCTCTGCCCCTTTGTCGCTCTCTTCTCCTTCTGGGACACCTATAACATGATATTAGTGTGCTTGATCTTGTCCCAGACATGCCTTAGACTGTTCTCATTCTTTTTAATTCTTTTTTCTTTTCTCTCTTCAGCTTGGGTGATTTCCTCTAGTCTGTCATCCAGCTCACTGATCCATTCTTCTGTATCATCGACTCTGCTGTTGAGTCCCTCTAGTGAGGGACTCATTTCCAGTATTGTATTCTTCATTTCTGATTGGTTCTTTTATATATTTTCCAGTTCTTTGTTGAAGTTCTCACTGAGTTCATCTATTCTTCTCCCAAGATCGGTGAGAATCCTTATGACTTTTTTTTTTTATTGAGTTATTGATAGGTTACAATCTTGTGAAATTTCAATTGTACATTAATGTTTGTCAGTCATGTTGTAGGTGCACCACTTCACCCTTTGTGCCCACCCCCCACCCCACCTTTCCCCTGGTATCCACTAAACTGTTCTTGGTCCATAGTTTTAAATTCCTCATATGAGTGGAGTCATACACAGATTATCTTTCTCTCGCTGGCTTATTTCACTTAACATAATTCTCTCAAGGTCCTTCCATGTTATTGCAAATGGAATGAGTTTGTTCTGTTTTGCAGCTGAGTAGTATTCCATTGTATATATGTACCACATCTTCTTTATCCATTCGTCTGTTGCTGGACACTTAGGTTGCTTCCACGTCTTGGCTATTGTAAACAGTGCTGCAATAAACATTGGGGTGCACAGGACTTTTGGGATTGCTGACTTCAAGCTCTTTGGATAAATACCCAGTAGTGGGATGGCTGGATCGTATGGTAGTTCTATTTTTAGTTTTTTGAGGAATCTCCATACTGTTTTCCATAGTGGCTGCACCAGTTTGCATTCCCACCAGCAGTGTATGAGGGTTCCTTTTTCTCTGCAACCTCTCCAACATTTGTTTCTATTAGTTTTAGATATTTTTGTCATTCTAACGGGTGTAAGGTGATATCTTAGTGTAGTTTTGATTTGCATTTCCCTGATGATCAGCGATGATGAGCATCTTTTCATGTGCCTATTGGCCATCAGTATATCTTCTTTGGAGAAATGTCTGTTCATGTCTCCAGCCCATTTTTTGATTGGGTTGTTTGATGTTTTGTGGTTGAGTTGCGAGAGTTCTTTATATATTATGGATATTAAGCCTTTGTCAGACATATGACTTGCAAATATTTTTTCCCAGTTAGTGGGTTGTTTTTTTGTTTCATTCCTGTTTTCATTTGCCTTGAAGAAGCTCTTTAATCTGATGAAGTCCCATTTGTTTATTCTTTCTATTGTTTCCCTTCTCTGAGAAGGCATGGTGTCCGAAAAGATCCTTTTAATACTGATGTCAAAGAGTGTACTGCCTACGTTTTCTTCCAGAAGCCTTATGGTTTCAGGTCTCACCTTTAGGTCTTTGATCCATTTTGAGTTTATTTTGGTGAATGGTGAAAGAGAATGGTCAATTTTCATTCTTTTACATGCAGCTTTCCAGTTTTCCCAGCACCATTTGTTGAAAAGACTTTCTTTTCTCCGTTGTATGCTCTCAGCTCCTTTGTCAAAGATAAGCTGTCCATAGATGTGTGGTTTTATTTCTGGGCTTTCAATTCTGTTCCATTGATCTGTGCACCTGTTTTTGTACCAGTACCATGCTGTTTTGATTACTGTAGCTTTGTAGTATGTTTTGAAGTCAGGGATTGTGATGCCTCCCATTTTGTTCTTTTTTCTCAGGATTGCTTTAGAAATTCAATGTCATTGGGATTCTGATTGGGATGGCGTTGAATCTGTAGATTGCTTTAGGTAGAACGGACATTTTAACTATGTTTATTCTTCCAATCCATGTACATGGAATGTCTTTCCATCTCCTTATGTCGTCATCCAATTCTCTCATAAAGGCCTTGTAATTTTCATTATATAGGTCCTTCACTTCCTTAGTTAAATTTACCCCAAGGTATTTTATTCTTTTTGTTGTGATTGTGAATGGTATTGTATTCTTGAGTTCTTTTTCTGTTGGTTCATTACTTGAGTATAGAAATGCTACTGATTTATGCAAATTGATTTTATACCCTGCAACTTTGCTGTAGTTGTTGATTACTTCTAAGAGTTTTCCAATGGATTCTTTGGGGTTTTCTATATATAAGATCATGTCGTCTGCAAACAGCGAGAGTTTCACTTCTTCCCTCCCTATTTGGATTCCTTTTATTCCTTTTTCTTGCCTGATTGCTGTGGCCAGGACCTCCAGTACTATGTTAAATAAGAGTGGTGATAGAGGGCATCCTTGTCTCGTTCCTGTTTTCAGGGGGATGGGGTTCAGTTTTTGCCCATTGAGTATGATGTTGGCTATGGGTTTGTCGTATATGGCCTTTATTATGTTGAGGTAGTTTCCTTCTATGCCCATTTTGTTCAGAGTTTTTATCATAAATGGCTGTTGGATCTTGTCAAATGCCTTCTCTGCATCTATTGAGATGATCATGTGGTTTTTATTCCTCAGTTTGTTGATGTGGTGTATCACGTTGATTGATTTGCAGATGTTGAACCATCCCTGTGTCCCTGGTATGAATCCCACCTGATCCTGATGTATGATTCTTTTGATGAATTGCTGAATTCTGGTTGCCAAAATTTTGTTTAGAATTTTTGCATCTATGTTCATCAGTGATATTGGCCTGTAGTTCTCTTTTTTCGTGGTGTCCTTGTCAGTTTTTGGTATCAGCGTGATGTTGGCCTCATAGAATGTGTTAGGAAGTGTTCCATCTTCCCTAATTTTTTGGAATAGCTTGCAAAGGATAGGTATTAAATCCTCTCTGAAAGTTTGGTAGAATTCCCCAGGAAAGCCATCTGGTCCTGGGGTTTTATTCTTTGGGATGTTTTTGATTGCTGTTTCAATCTCTTTCCTTGTGATTGGTCTGTTCAAATTGTCAGCCTCTTCTTGAGTGAGCTTTGGGAGATTGTAGGAGTCCAAGAATTTATCCATTTCCTCTAGGTTATCCATTCTGTTGGCATATAGTTTTTTGTAGTATTCTCTTATAATCTGTTGTATTTCTGCAGAGTCTGTTGTTATTTCTCCTCGCTCATTTCTGATTTTGTTTATTTGAGCTTTCTCCATTTTTTTCTTTGTAAGTCTGGCTAGTGGTTTGTCAATTTTATTTATCTTCTCAAAAAACCAGCTCTTTGTCTCATTGATCCTTTCTATTGCCTTTTTCATTTCAATAGTATTTATTTCTGCTCTGATTTTTATTATTTCTCTCCTGCTGACTTTGGCTTCATTTGTTCTTTTTTCTCTAGTTCAGTTAGGTGTGCTTTAAGGTTGCTTATTTGGGATTTTTCTTGTTTGTTAAGATGTGCCTGTATTGCGATGAATTTTCCTCTTCATACAGCTTTTGCTGTATCCCATATGAGTTGGTATGGCATGCCATCATTTTCATTTGTTTCCAGGTATTTTTTTATTCCTTCTTTAATTTCTTCAATGATCCATTGCTTGTTCAGTAGTGTGTTGTTTAGTCTCCACATCTTTGTGCCTTTCTCAGCTTTTTTCTTGTAATTAATTTCTAGCCTTATAGCACTATGATCTGAGAAGATGCTTGTTATTATTTCAATTTTTTTAAATTTGTAGAGGCTTGCCTTGTTTCCCAACATATGGTCTATCCTAGAGAATGTTCCATGTGCACTTGAGAAGAATGTGTATTCAGCTCCTTCAGGGTGGAGTGATCTATATATGTCTATTAAGTCCAATTGTTTTAGTTTTTCATTCAGCTCCACTATTTCCTTGTTGATTTTCTGTCTGGATGATCTGTCCATTGATGTGAGTGGGGTGTTGAGGTCCCCTACTATTATTGTGTTGTTTTTAACATCTTCCTTTAGGTCTGTTAATAGTTGCTTTATGAATCTTGGTGCTCCTGTGTTGGGTGCATAGATATTTATAAGCGTTATTTCTTCTTGATGAAGTGTCCCTTTGATCATTATATATTGTCCCTCTGTGTCTCTCTTTACCTGTCTTATTTTGAAATCCACTTGGTCTGATAGGAGAATTGCAACACCTGCCTTTTTTTCCTTGCTATTTGCTTGAAGTATTGTCCTCCACCCCTTCACCCTGAGTCTGTGTTTGTCCTTGGGGCTGAGGTGTGTTTCCTGGAGGCAACAAATTGTTGGATCATGTTCTTTAATCCGTTTTGCCACTCTGTGTCTTTTTATTGGAGAGTTCAATCCGTTCACATTGAGAGTGATTAATGATGCATGTGGACTTAATGCTGTCAATCTGTCGCTCATTATCTTGTTTTCCTGTGTTTCTTTTCCTGTGTGCTTTAGACTACCCATTTAATACTGCAATTTCTTATGCTGGGTTTCTTAGATTTTTCCTTATCTATGATTTGTGACTCTGTTCTGTACTTTATTTTAGTGTCTACCTTGAAGTTTGTATTTAGAATCTCGTGTATAATATAGTCTATTCTCTGGTGGTCTCTTACCTAGTTGACCAATACTGATTTAGACCCTTTGCTCTTCCCCTCCTAAATAATTATTTTCATTTTTTATTCCAACTCATCTTATTAATTTGTAGTTAGAGTGCTAAGATCGTCCTTGTTTTGGTAGTTTCCTTACTTTTACCCTAATGCTGTAGTTGAATATTTGCTATCCTGTTCTGGTTCTATCTATTGGTCTCCCTAGTCTGTGGATTGTGTCCCCTTTCTCCCTTTTTTCTTTTTTCAAGTATGAGAGCCTTCTTGAGGATTTCTTGTAATGGAGGGCTTTTAGTTACAAATTCCCTTAACTTTTGTTTGTCTGGAAAAGATTTAATTTCTCCCTCATATCTGAAGGAAATTCTTGCTGGATAGAGTATTCTTGGCTGAAGGTTTTTATCCTTTAAAGCTTTGAATATATCACTCCATTCTCTCCTAGCTTGTAGGGTTTCTGTAGAGAAATCAGCTGACAGTCTGATAGGGGCTCCTTTATAGGTTATTCTCCTTTTTTTCCTTACTTCCCTGAGTATTCTCTCCTTATCATTCCTATTTGTCAACTTTACTACTATGTGCCTTGCAGTAGGTCTTTTTACATTGACAAATCTAGGAGATCTAAAACCCTCCTCTACACACATTTCTCCATTGATCCCTAGATTTGGGAAATTCCCTTCAATAATTTCGTTAAGCACACTTTCTGCTCCATTTTCCTTTTCCATATTCTCGGGAATTCCTATGATCCTTATGTTCTTACTCCTCATTGAATCCATTATCTCTCGGAGATTTTCCTCATTTTTTTTAATTCTTAGTTCTCTTTCTTCCTCTGTCTGGCGCCATTCAGCCTGTCTGTCCTCGATTATGCTAATTTTCTCCTTTATGTTGTCTACACGGGCATTCAGGGAATCCGTATTCTGTTTTATCTGGTCCGTTGTGTTTTTCATCTCCAGTAATTCTGTTTGATTCTTCTTTGTGATTTCAATCTCTTTTGTGAAGTAACTCCAGAACTCGGCTTGTTTCTCTATCTTTCTCTCTACCTCATTGAGTTTTTTGATTATAGCTACTCTGAATTCATTATCACTTAGTTTACCTAATTCCAAGTCCTCAGGACTTAATTCTCTGTTTTTATTGTTTTCCTTCTGGTCGGGGCTTTTATAAATTGCTGGATGGTAGAGGAGCGGTTTTTTCTCATGGTGGTAGAATTCAGTTGCAGTTACAGCCTGTCGCCACTAGATGGGGGTCGAGAGCGGCGTGTTAGCTCTCTGCCTTGGGGCAAGATGGCTGTGCCCACTGGCTTTGCTGGGGGGGAGGGGCTGTTACTCACACACGCCAGTCTGGGTTCAGATCAGTTCTGTTCTCTGGTCTCCCAAGGCCCTTGATTTATAGGGTCCCCACGGATGGAAGTTTTCCCCCCCATCAGCGGGTCTCCACTGAATCAGCGGCAGGAGTCCTGGATGATCCCCCGGTCACGCGGCCCCTCGCCCGCTCCTTCCCAACCCGTGCCGCAGTGATCGCAGACTCTAGGGGAGGGAGCGATGTTCTCTCCTACCGTTCCAGCACCTCCCAGGCCGTCTGCAAGGTTTATGATCTCCACCTTCTTGGTATTGTAGGTCTCTAACGAGCTGGCATTATGTTTATTCTCTGAAATTCAGTTCTTCCAATCTTTTGTTGTATTTTGGAGGGGAGAGAATCCCAGGTCAGCTCACCCCACCATTTTGCTGCGCCCTTCTCCTCTGTTTCAGAATCCTTATGACTTTTTGTTTGAACTCTTTGCCAGGCAGATTGTTTATTTCTGTTTCTTTTAGTTCTTTTTCTGGGATTTTGTCCTGTTCCCTTACTTGGAATATATTCCTTTGCCTCCTCATTTTGACTCTTTCTCTGTGCTTGTATCAGTGTATTAGGTAGGTCAGCGATGTCTCTTGATCTTGGAGAGGTGGCCTTGTGTAGGAAGTGCCTTATGAGACCCAGCAGTGTACTTCCCTTTCATCACCAGTTCCAAATGTTCCAGGAGTGGCCCCTGTGTGGGCTTGTGTGTCCTTTTGTTGTGGCAGGGTTGCTCTTGCTTCAGGTCCCCAGGGAGGCTAGGCTGTCCCCCTGGCTGGCTGGTTGTGATGCTCAGCTGTGTGTGGCTGTTATGGACACTTCAGTCACTTTATCAGGCATGGGGAGCCCCAGCAGAGTTGGCTGCAAGGTCTAATAGCACATTCCTGTTGCAGTTTTTCTGTTAAGTGTGTAAGCTCCCAGTTTGGCTGGTTGCTAGGTTCAGGGGCTTACGATTGCTGTAGGCCTCTGCCTGCAAGGTTCTTGTCATCTCTCTCAGGATTGCAGCTGAGTGAGGCTGGCCCCAGGCATGGGAGCATCCAGATGTTTCAGGCTTTGGAAGATGGGGGCCAATCCCCTATGTTGGTGTTTGAGAAGCACACGTCTTCTGCAGCTGACAAGCCCCACCGCCCACAGGGCCACACACACTGTCAGTGTAGTCCTGTCCTGTGTGCACGCCTAAACTCCCTGAAGCAGACCCAGTCACTCCACTGCTGAGGCCCCACACACTACACCAATGCCCCCCACACTCTACCCGCTCCTTGTGCATGCCCCGCCCCTCAGAGTCAGACCCACTGCTGCAGAGGATCCAGGTACTTAGTCTATGCAGGCCCACAAGTCGCCTGGGGGCTTGCTGTTGAGTTGGGCCTGTCATTAGGGCGGGCTGCCTGCCCTGGCTGAGGTGGATTAAATAGGTGCTCAAGTGGGTGGGGCAGACCCTAGATGACTATCTTTTTTAGGAGTTGGTGCATGGCATTCAATTCTTGTCCCATTGGCACAAATGGTCTTTTCTTTATATTTGGTAGGTACATATCTGTAGAACCCATTATTTGCAAGTTTACTTTTTAGCTTGATAGACTTCGTGACTTAGTTTAGCATTTCTTACACCTCACTGTGCATTAGAGAACTTTACAAAAAATAACAGCAACAAAAACAACAACAAAAACACAGCATTGCCTGTACTCCGCTCTACTGGATTAACTAAATCAGAATGTCAAAGTAGGGGCAGGCCTCAGCATTTTTAAGTTCTTCAGATGTATCTAATGTGCCACCCAGAGAGAGAAAGAACCACTGGAGAGAAAGAAAACCAAATTTTCTCAATCTGAGGCATCAGAGTTTTGTTGGTTTTCTCTCTACTAATGTAGTAATGTAACTTTGGTTATGGCTTACTGTTTCCTGTTACCTTTCTTCTACTTCTTTTGTTAGTCTTTCACTTCATTTGTCTAGAAATTATGCTTACTGCCATAGGTTCACATATCTAACCCAAGAGTAATCAGTTTCATTGAACACAGCTTTAAGGTCATTCTTGTCATTCAACATTATACATAATTTATAGATATTGCTGATAAAGCTGATATATAGCTTGAACTCAATATTTATAGCATGTTTAAGTTGATCACCTATTTCATAGGTCATATAGAGTCATAATTTTTCTTGAACATAAATAGTGTGCTCCAACCAATGATGACTTGGCCTACACTTCTCTAGTTCTTTATATTGCCAAGAAAAAAGTAGGTAGTTCACCCCTGATGCTATAATACTCCTATGGTAAAATTTAGATTTTTTTTTTTTGTCTATGATGTGAATGGATTTTTTGGGCTATATATTTTAGTAGTCTGCTTACTACTTTATGTATGATATCTCTGTAGATATGCAACCATTTCTATGGGTACCAGATGTAATTTGGGTAGTTACTCATTGTATTATGGAGTAGCCTGTATTTTCCAGGGAGATGAAAAGGAATCAATGCCATATTGTTAAACTTGAGCTCTGCAACTCCTAGAGTTCTGCTTCCTATTTGGGGTAGTCATTAGTACTGTTCACCAAAACTTTCAAGGTCTCTGCCTTTCTGTTCCAAAGTAGAATTGCACATTTGTTATCCCTGTGGTGGGGTAGGGCCAGTGAGTTGTGAGTGAAAGTGATGAATGTCACCTCTTTGAGCACATAACTGTGTCCAGTCAGTATCCTCCAGAGTTTTCTCTTCCTGTAGCACTGTAACTGATAATGTTTGAAATGTTGGTTTGCTACTCTCTTAGCCTGGATCCCTGAGTAACTACTTTTAGCAAAGGCCCCCTGCATCAACAGACAACTGATATGAAATATAAAGAAGATATAGGCCTTTTGTTAAGCCCCTAGTATTGTTCTAACAGATAGACTAATGATAGCAGAGAGAATGTCACAGTTCCTTTTAACCTGTATCTTTAGAAGGACCATTCCTGAAATTTCAGTATTCTTCAGACTATGGCCGAATGACTAAAATCACGTTACTCTAACTTCTCCAGTCTGTAACTAAAAATAATATAACTTGTCCTATAGTAATTTATCAAATAAGTTGATTTGTTTTCTATATAATGATAAACATATGAGTAGAAATTACCAACTGATGATTGATACATTGAATGTAAATTTGGTCTAGTAAATATCCTCCAACAAAGGGCTCTGATGTAAACATATACTATGACAACTCTCGTAACTAAAAGAGCCTACAAATACCAATCATATATAGAGGAGATCATTTTCATGTAATATTTAAAGTCTCATAGCAACCCCATGAAGATAGGTATCATTACTATTTGACATATGGAAAAAACTGAGATTCAGGTTACGTGTCTATTCCCCAAGGTCAATCAACTACTAAGTGATGGGGCAATGATTAGACTCAAGATATCTGTCTCCAAAGTCCAAATTCTTTTCTCTTTCTGTACTATGCCAGTTTACTTATGCAGAAGCAGTGGTCTAATTTCTTGTTGAATGTTTTCCCACATTTGCACCTACAAAATGAGGACATTTTTCAACTTTTAATTCTAACATACATGTTAAATGATGGCAGCCTATGGTAGACTTGCTCTTTATTTGCCTCTTGATGTTCCCCTTTGAGGACTAGTGACCAAGCAGAACTCTTGATATTTTCAAATTACATTTGCAGTAGTCATTTGACAAGTGCATCTAGATTAACAGCTATTTAAGCAAAGTGTTTTGCTTCTAAGTTTCATTGGGATCCAAATTCTAAGAATATAGTCAGTACCAAGGATTAGCAAATTAGTTTGTAACTAGATGATCAAGCAGCGTTTTGCTCTTAGAATAATGGAGTGAAACTGGATACAAATCTATTGAGCCAACTCAGTGGAAAACTACATTTGCAAAAATTATGTGTGTATATATATATACACACATCATGTTTCTACTGGCAATAATCTGAATAGCTAACAAACACTCAGTAAATTTTTATTGTGTGAATTCGATATTTGATATAAAATTTGCTGTAATTTTGGTATTATTGGGTTAAGATTTTCTGTTTGCTTGTATTCTAAACATCCTTTAGTTTTTGGCCTGGAAGAAGGTTAAGGAAATTAGAACATGTTTCTATAACTATGACCTAATTGTGGATAATCTGCCAAGAAAACTTTTGTAATAATGTATATTAATTAGGAAGAGAATAAAGTTGTCATAGTGGTTAAAAAGGCAGGCTCTAGGGCCAGGCTCTCTGAAGGTTGACTGGACTACATACTAGATGGTTAACCCCAGGCAAGTCACTTACTCTTTACAAATCTCACATGCCTTATTTTAAAATGGAGGTTATAATAGTATCTGCCTCATAAAGTTGTTGTAGAGGTTAACTGAGATAATGCATGTAAGGCATTTAGTATAGTGCTTGTCATATAATAGGCTCTTGATAAACATTTGTTGATATTATTCATTGGAAGTACAGGTAAAATACACAGTTAAATTATTTATTTCCTCTCCCTAGAAACCCACGTCTGCAGGAGTGAATACCAAAAAAGGTACCAAGAACAATAAGGTGGAGAATAATATCTTTTCCTTTGACTAAGATCATGTGTGAAAAATTCCATGATTTTAGTGTTGTTGTTTTTTTTTTTATCAACCAACAAGATGCTCCCAGAAATTGAGGGAAATAGAGCTAATTGATCATCTTATCCTTTGATTCTGCAGTACATGACTGAAAGAGGCCATTGCTGCATTGGTTTTCTAGTTTAGTGTAAACAGAAGTGCCTAAGGACTATTGAAAGCAGGAGATAAGTTAGAGCCTTCTTAATCTGACTCCTTGGTGAATGAATAGTCGCCAGTATCAGCAATACCTCAAGAGTACTTTGGATTTATTTGATGGAATTTGGAAGGATAATAGAAATACTATCTTTCATGTTCTTTGCAACTGAATGAAACCAGTTTCTTTCCCTATCTTTATTTTGCTTTTTTGAATTCACTCACATTTATATATGCTGACTTTGCTACTCCAAATAAATTCTTGAATTCACCTCTCTCATCTCCCGACTTCATCTCTTATGAATTTAGATAGCTGTGAACTTGTACTGAAGTCAAAAGTCCAAATCTAAATAATGTAACCAACTTTACTCAGTTTGTGAAAGTGTAGAACAGGTGGCTACCTTTCCCATCATCAAATGCATGAAAAATGTTTTAAGTATCAACTAGGTTTCTCATGTTGACTCTTTAGTGGAACAGCAATAATCTTTTCTAAGAAGTTCCAATATATAGCTTTCTCAATTTTCTAGAAGTACTTATTTTCTGTTAAAGAAACCGGAGTCAGATCATTATTTTTAAGCCAAAATACAAGGCTCACTAAATTGCCTTCAGAGTCATACCCCTTATGAGTAAGCCTGCCTTATAATGAGACTTTTATGTTGGGGTTCTTAAATTAATAAACAGTTGTTGAGTAACTTTTTGGTACATTCTTCCATTAGGGAATGGTGAAGTCCAAAACTCATAATCGTATAACTGAAAGTCCACAATTGATATATTGACTTCTTTTTCACTTTCTTTTCTTTCATTCCTCCACCATTTTTTTGTTTTGTTTTGACATATCTTCTAGCCGAGGGCCAGGACCAGTCCATGACTCAGGCAAAACACATTATCCCTAAACCCTAAATAATGCTGATTAAACTAACTTGAAAATAAATTTCAGAGTTACTACTTCCTCTCCATTTTGTTTAGCTGACAGAATATGTATGTACTGATTCTGCATCGCTTATTTAACTATCCTCTTCTCCTAGATCTCCCGCCTGTTCTTATGATTCTATCATTAAATAGAATCTGAGCATCTATCTGAAATAAATACAACCATTGTTTTCCCATAAACTCATATTTCATAAAAAAACAAGTAAATGTGGAGTAGAAAATAGCAGCCCAGTATGTTAACTTTCTTTTAGGTTCAGGTCTTGATAACCATTTGTACTGTTGCTTAAAATCCTTTAGGTCAATCCTGACTTTTTTAAGGCTCAAGACAAATGAACACATGCTTATTTTCATGGCTGATTTAAAACTGTTCTCCCAGTTATATTTAATGTCGCCAGCTGTAACAGGCAGCCTGGCTAGAGCAGGGGGAGATAGCAGCGCTTTAGGTAAGCGCAGGCCTTAAAAATGATCTGTTGACTCAGTGCTCATTTGTTTCCTATGCTTTATTTCATCAATACATTACTAATATTTCACTGTCATTTTACATAGCAATGTTTACAACCCCTTTCTTGCTACAAACTTGATATATTCAATTTTGCAAAATAATTCTACAACTTGAAATCAGAATATGTAAAATACTTAAACTGTATACAATAAATTTAAGTTTTGATTCTTTTTTAAAAATTGATAAAATATATTTAACGTAAAATTTGCCATTTAATTCAGTGGTGATTTAAATTTTTAACTACTGATTAATAATCCCAGAAAAAAATTTTCCTAAGCAATATAAAAATGACCTGATACAGTAAATGCCAGATGGCAGTTTCCTATAATTTTCAACACAATTTATTTCTTATGATATGGACTACAAACTGTTCATAAAACCATCTTTGAGATTTGTGCAACAGAATTGCTTTTTAGTGAAATATTTTATAGTGATTGAGCCCATGAATTCTGGAGCTAGATTGCCTGCATATGAATTCCAGCTCTGCCACTTACTAGCTATATGAACTTGGGCAAGTTCTAAACTCAGTGCCTCAGTTTCCTCATCTGTAAAATGAGGATGATAGTAGTACCTACTTCATAAGCTTGTTAGGAAGTTAAAATGAATTGTTTGTGAAGTGCTTAAGACCATATGTGACACTTAGTACTATCTAAGCATTGGATAAATTAGTAAATTAAAAAAAAATAATGGACTCTGTAATAATAGAGATCCTATGCAAATAAAATATGCACTCAGCCAACTCCTCCCTATTGTGAATACAGTGCCTATCTCATTTTCTTGGGCTGCAGAGACCAAATGAAAATTGTTTATATTCTGATCATTTATGACGTTGATAACTTACATTTGAAAAGTGCTTTACATTTTAAAGTACTTTTTACATATGCTATTTCATGTAATCTTCATTCCTTGTTAAGAAAGTTGAGGCTCAGGTTAAAGTGACTTGTCTCAGGTCACACAGCAGCAGAACGGGACTCAAGTCCAGGTCTTCTGATTACAAACTCCAGGTTTTTACGTTATATGTCAACCTGCTTGAAATTTACATTGGACCATCTGCTTCTGATCTTCATAAGCATACCAAATTCATAAT
This sequence comes from Equus przewalskii, assembly GCF_037783145.1. Classification (NCBI taxonomy): domain Eukaryota; kingdom Metazoa; phylum Chordata; class Mammalia; order Perissodactyla; family Equidae; genus Equus; species Equus przewalskii. The sequence continues at coordinate 56,808,543 of NC_091845.1, read as the reverse complement.
AAGCTATAATCTGTAAACTGGAAAATCACAAAGTCCCTCTTATTGATTTCCTGTTGTTAATTCAGCCCACTTGATTAATTAACTTAGCCTTTAACCAGAGCTTTTCAAAGTTGGACAAAGATGTGAAAGGTCTCTTCTCACATTTAGTACATTGATTCCTAGCCATAGACTTAGGGCGTCTTCACAGTCATTATTAAACCTAATATTTATTTAATTCCCTTATAACCTTAGCAGTAATTGGTATTATTAATACAAACGTTGGTATCCTGATGCCAGGGTTTCTTTTGTTTTCTTGTTTTACTCTACTATTGGTTCCCAAACTTGCTCATCATCATATTCTTCCACAGAGCTCTTAAAAAATATATATTCCTGAACCTGAATACTGAGCCTATACACTGAGAATTGATATAGCTTCTCAGTGAATTTCTTTTCTTTTTTTTGCTTTTTTTCTTCCCAAATCCCCCCCAGTAGACAGTTGTATATTTTTAGTTGTAGGTCCTTCTAGTTGTGACATGTGGGATGCCGCCTCAACATGGCCTGATGAGTGGTGCCATCTCTTCGCCCAGGATCCGAACCAGCAAAACCCCGGGCCGCCGAAGCGGAGCATGCAAACTTAACCACTCGGCCACGGGGCCAGCCCCTCAGTGTATTTCAAGAACCTCTATGTAGCAGATTATCTCCCCATAATATCTATTTTCTGTGTTTACTGGAATTAGCTAAAGAAGATATTCATGAAAATGTTTGTTATTTTTATTGTGTTTATTTTGTGGAATGTATGAATGTGTTTATGAGTTGGGGGGCCAAAGAAGCCGGGCAAATCTTCAGCAAAATTGAGATGTTAGACTCCCCTGTCCCTTTAAATAGTTTCTCTCTTTGGTGGTGGCTGATTTTCTCCTGCTGTGACAGCTAGAGCCCTCTTTCTTTCTCTCTCCTTCTCTCAAAATCTGATTTCATGCCCATCACACTAAATGACTGATGTATTGGTTGTATAAAAATTGTTTTCTGAAGGATGTCAGTCCAGATAATAGACCAGCATAAAATGTCAGACTCCTTTTTTAAAAAAACATGGCCCGGCCCCATGGCTGAGCAGTTGAGTTCGTGCACTCTGCTTCCGCGGCCCAGGGTTTCGTCAGTTCGAATCCTGAGCACGGACATGGCACCGCTCATCAAGCCATGCTGAGGCGGCATCCCACATGCCACAACTGGAAGGACCCACAACTAAAAGTACACAACTATGTACCAGGGACCTTTGGGAGAAAAAGGAAAAATAAAGTCTTTAAAAAAAGAACAATACAACCATAGCATGTAGTAGTTGTGTATTCTATCTTGATAGGAAGAGAGCTTACATATTCAAAATGCTTAGTAAGTATATGTTAAAGTTTAGGTTAATAAAAGCGTATCTAGTAGCCTCGGATTTTTGTGATTTGTCCATTGAGGCTATTTTATCTTAAACTATCTGGCTTCTTATCCCTTCCCCCACCCCCAGCACTGCAGGGAGTACTCAGTTCCTGTATTGGAAATTTCCAATATTTCAAGCCAAGTAATGGAATCACACTGTACAGATTTGACTCTCAAATTTCCTTATTCTTTCTTTTCTGCCTAATTTCTCCTCTAGTACTCATTGCATTCTTGGTATTATCTGTCAGACATCAATGTAAAGGATCAGACTAAACAAAGCTGAAACTTTTTTTTTGTCAACTTAACTGGTTCACACTTTCCAGTGGTATGGGGAGTGGAAGATATAAGTTTTAATCTTACAGTCCTGATGACTTAGAGTAAGCAAAATTCCTATTTATGTCTATAGGAAACTTAGAGTAACCTGTAAGTTAATAAGATTTTGAAAATAATATTTGCTTCAAGTGTTCAATAATTTGAATAAACTGTCTAAATAATCCAGAGTTGATTATCTGAAGATTACGTGAAGCTATGTTAAAGATGACAGATGAGAGGGGAGGCAAGTATTAGGAAGCCAAGGAGTGTGTGGTACACATTGGTATGATGTGACTATCTTCTAGTTTGCATCAAAGGAATGGGAATGTTCTTACGGTCTAGATTACTGCCTGCTGTTTCAGAAATCCAATTTAAAGAAGACAAGATATCTTTGTGATTAACTTTCTACTGAATTGCTTTAAATGAAAACAATCTGCCCAACAGAAAAGAAGAGCAATAGCTATGGCATGATAGTAAATAGAACAATGCATCAGTGCAGTACATGTTTAGAGTCAGCAAGCTACACTGCAAGTTTGAATGTATAAATAGCAGCAATTGACATAAATCACCAGGAAGAGTACTCTATAATAGGTGGTAGCGTTGATCCTCAAAAGGAAATTATTTTGTATTTCTTTAGATTATGAAATCTATGACTTGTATCTCCATGTTTCTAAATGCATATAAGAAATAACTTCAAGTAATGGTCAATATTTGAAGTCATATCAGTGAATTTATGAAGGTCAATAAAGCAGTCTAAGTACTTATGATTCTGGTTTTCCAGATTTTTCATATATGTTCAACATTGTCTCTAAAAGATAAATTTTCTAAACTGTGAGTACTTATATTTGCAGTTAACTTTAATATTGATATAGTCAACATTTGAATTGATAATTTTGGGTTGTAGATGCTGTCATTCTACCCACAGGATTATAGTGAGGCTCTGCCGTGCCCCAAATGGATCACATTAAGAAGCATTTGAGGGGCCGGCCCTGTGGCCAAGTGGTTAAAGTTCCACATGCTCCACTTGGGTGGCCCAGGTTCTCAGGTTTGGAGCCTGGGCATGGACCTACTGGACTCATCAGCCATGCTGTGGTGGCATCCCACACACAAAATAGAGGATGATTGGCACAGATGTTAACGTTAGCTCAGGACTAATCTTCCTAAGCAGAAAAAAGAGAAGATTGGCAGTGGAATCTACCTCACCAAAAAAACCCACAGAAAAACAAACAAACAAAAGAAGCATTTGATTGAATTAATTTAATTTTAAAATTAAATACTATTTTTTACATAACGTTTAAAGTACTTGAAATTAGATACATTCTTTTTCAAGAAAAATGCTACTGATATCATAAGATAAATCTATAGTGCATGAAGTACTTTACAGGTCTGAATTCTATACAACGAATGAAGTTCTATATATCTTAGAAGTAATATCACCATATCATAATGCCAGATAGTTATCATGTTTATATATCCTTCTTTACCTTTCTAGGGGTAATCACAGGTAATTCAGGATTAAAGTGTAGCTTTTCATTTTCATCTCCAATTTCCTAACTTTTACCCATGCCTCCATGAACAAAAAATGTCTAGTTATAATATTCGATAAATATTTACTGAGCTCCTATTATTTGTGACTCTTCTAGCCTCAGAAGTGAACAAAACAGACAAAATTCAGATGCCCTCATGAGACTTAAATTAGTGGGATAAGGCATGTAGTAAACAAATTTAAAAAAGATATGGCGTGTTAGTTGTTGATGAGCGCTGGGGGGAAAACTAAGGGAGAGCAATAGGTAGAGTGAAGGAGTAGGGTGCCAAGGGGTGGGGAGGAAGGACTACCACCTACCTATCTATGCTAATATTCAAAGCTCCTTAGCTGGGAAATTCTTCCCTACAGCCAACCAAATACCAGTCGTTAGTTGATGATAATTCTTGCTCTGATTGTATTTTTCCCTCTCATTTATTCCAAAAAGTAGTCAGGCCCCTTGTGTTCCCATGTTTCAGGGGAGTTTTCTGTTGTGGGGATCAAAGGCAGAGCTTGGCTGTCTTCTTGACCTGAGTTACTTGAGGGTGGGAAGGGTGGACTGGGAACAAGGAGGCCAGTGCCTCTCGGAGGAACAGGCAGGAGCAGGAAGGCAGAGAAGAGATTCTCTCAGACTTGGAAGAGGGCAAAAGTCTGTCAGTGCCCTGGGAAGTGGCAGTACCTCAGAGAATAGCACCATGGTGCACCTAGGGAGGTTGAACCTAGGCCATGAAGGTTCCCAGCCTCCGAACAGATTATTTTGTCCCGGTGTAGCAAAGAAGCTGTTAGACTACCTGACTTCAAGGAACTTGGACAAAGGTATTATTCATGTAACCATTATGGGTTGAAGAGTAATGATCTTTCCTCACTCTTCAGGCACTATACATACCTTTCCAATTTATATGAACCTAGGGAAAGTAAAGGGTGGCCCTAAAATGACTGAGATCAAATTTTGTATCTTCCTCGTTGGATGAGGGCTGTCATATTCAATTTTACTTAGCAAAAATAAGGTTATGTGACATTGCTTACACATTCAAGTTTGAGGAGTAAGATTTATCCTGCTACAACTCCGGGTTATTGTATCTTGATTAATTCTTATGTGGAGAAGCAATCTTAAAATACAAAGCAACAGAAGTTATGAATTTCTGCAAGATTGCAGATTTCTCTCCACCTGTCTTACTGAGTAGACAAACACATGTGTATTCTTTTCCTTGAATTTGCCACTTTATGTTAGTATGTGATGATAGCACAAACCCTATTCAGTGAGTCAAAAGTTACTGAGAGGGGACACTCAAATTCCTCCTCAAACCCTGGGAAATGTAAAATGATATTAAAGCCTTCAGTCAGTCAGTAACACCTGTTTGAAACAAGATCACATAGGATAGTAGTTTACAAACTTTTCAATTTTGGACACAGCTAGGAATTTTCTCACACACAGGGTACTATCTTTCCCTGTCTAACCATCTGTTTGGTCTCAAACCTCATCCTTACTCCAAATATTTACATTCTTATTCATCTATCAAGAATATATCAATCAAGAATCATCTTTACACTTATAAATTCACATAAATTTTTAGACCATATATCTTCCTTCCTTTTGTGTAATTACTTATTTTTCTATTACTAAAATTTAATAAAATTGAGAAAACTCAAGTTGCCAAAGTAATATAAATATAATGAATGACATGATATTCCCTCTTGGGGTCATAGAATTTACTGGAATTTAGAGATGCCCAGCCCTTTCTATACTCTCATCTGAAGTCATTGATCTTAATCCTTGACTTTACAAGCTTTTAGCTCCTTGAAAGTTTGTTAAAGAATTGCCTTCAAAGTTTCTTTTTTAAACAAGTGTGTTTTAAAACTTGTCTGTGTTTTGTTTTGTTTTGGAGTGGGAAGTAAGATAATTTGAAAGTTCTAAAATTACTAGATATACCCAGGTTTTGGTGAAAGACATAAGTCTTTAGGACTACAAAAGCTAAGGACAAAAATAATGATTTTCACATAGCAAACTGAGGTACAAGACTACGTATGCAGGACTTGCAAAGGAGATGCCAAAACTGGCCTGGCACCCTTTACCCCAATTTACATAAGGATATAAAAGGCTTGATGTTGAATATACAGAACTTTCTTTGGAAAAAATGATGGTGTACTGTGGCATTTTCCCTTCACCTGCTATCTTCCCATCTTGGGAAAAAGAAGGATGATCATTATCCTGAACCTCATGTGTAGGATGAGGGATTTTTTGAGAGCTTGATGTGTGTACTCTGGAGCTTGAACAACACAGCATACTTGTGTCCAACTTCTCCCTGAGAAATCTACAGAGTGAGAGTTTCTGGTTATCAGGTCTGGTGGCAGAGTGAAGAGAGCTAGCAGCACTGGGAATGGCCAGCATTCCACAGTTTTCAGGAGCAATAATGCAGGCAACATGGGAGAAAGAGAGGTCATTTTAGACGGGTCCCCATCCAAGATATCTTCCTGCTCCCATGCAATCTAAGCAGAAAGATGGAGAAAAATGGTAATGGGGTAGGGTTTGAAAGCAACCAGCTAAAAGAAGGACCTTGCCCCTGCCAAGGGAGCTGTTGCTAGTTGGGAGAAGATGTTCTTCAAAAACCCACAAAGCACTCCACAATAAAAAACACTTCAAGCCCAGGAAGCACCAACCCCGGAATGCCACAATAACAGTCAAATAACATTTTCTGCAATTTCTCTTCCATTCTCTACACCTAAGCCTCTCAACCCTAGAGGACCTAGAAGATGTAGGGAAAAAGGAGAAGCACATAGAGAAAAGGAAAACCACTTGCAGCCTGAAGAATGCCATTAGCTTGTGGAGCACAGAAGCTTTAACTTGAAATGAAGTTTGGAATGGTGTCTCTTACATGCGAGCAGGCATTTTAGTTTGAATTTGGGAAGACTAAGTAACTGTAAGACATTTTATTAGCTGAGAGTTACCAGGAAAGTCACAGGACCTGCTGTAGATTTCAGTCAAGGCTTAAGAAACATCTAGATTTCAGTTGCAAGAGTGAGTTTGAATGGCAGTTACTTTCTGCTTGAGCTTGAATCCTATTTTGAATAGTGTTTGGCTTTAATAATTCTTTGTTAAATCTGAAGTTAATTATCTATTTGACTTCTGACTAAAAAGGTAAATGTAAATGTTTTCATGCCTTTAAAAGATAATTTTTGTTTAAAAAAAGGATAGGTTTTGCCTGAGTTGGGGCTTATTCAAAACATCATTGTTTCGTTTGTTAACTTTTTTCCAAAATATAAACCTTCAAGTTGAACATTTATCTCGTTAAATACTATAGTATTTTAAAATTGAGCTTAATCACAATTTATTACTGTAATTCATTCAAGCATGATGTTCATTCATCCTTCACAAACTTTGACCTGATGATTAGTATATGGAGTGAATCTATTGAGTCTTTATTTCTTTCTTGTGAATCCAGAACGCTTTCCCTGGCAGATTCCAGTTGAAAGATTATGATAATATCTCAAAGATCTTAATTTATGAAAGTGATTACAAACAAATTTTTTGGGTAGCTTCCCTAGAAGAATTCAATTTAAGTAAATGTGAATCACTTTAGTATGTCTTGAAAAATACATAAACTCACTCAACTGAAAGTTTTATTTTAATTAGAAAAGAAATTGGTTGTTCAGGTAGGAAATTTGGTTTTTTAAAAGAATGTAGGATTACTACTTTTATTTTATTGTCCTGGTAGAATTGGCTAATATAATTAGCCAAAGAAACAAGCAGAAGTACACATACAGGAAAGGAAAAAGCAAAATTAGAAGTAGTAGTACATGATCATTTACTTAGAAAACCCATGGAACTCAAATGGAAAAACTATTATAAACAATAGAAAAACTATTATAAACAATAAGAAAATTCAGTTGTGTAGCAGTTATAAAATTACTGTGCAGAGGTGACCAATGTGAAAATATGAAGGGATAAAAGTTCTCATTTATAATAGCAACAAAGCATATACAGTACACTGGAGTAAGCTTAAGAAGCATGTGCAAGATCTTTATGACTGAAACTTTAAAATGCTAATAAGAGAAAATAAAACATAAGAAAATTGAAAGATATAATCTTCTTCTTATGGAATATGTAATATAAAAAGATGTCAATTCTCCCTAATTAATTTTAGTGCAATCTGAATTTTACAAAAGGACTTAAAACTAATTCTAAAATTTGTGGGAAAATTAAACATAGAAGAGGGCATTAGGCCTATAAAATATAAAATTATAGTAAAGCTCCAGTAGTTAAAGCCCTTTGATACTAACAGTGATTTGAAAGATTAAAGAATAATACCGAGTTCAAAAATAGACTCAAAAGTACTTGGAAATATATAGGTAGTGGTTAAGCTTGTATTTAAATAATTAAAGAAAAGTTGTATTGTTTAATAAATTGCATGGGTACAAATGGCTAGCTAGTTGGGGAAAAAAATGAAGTGGAAGCTATACCTGACATCCACATTGGTTCTAGAAGGATGAAAGATTTAAATGAACAAAAAAGAAAATACAAGTATACTAAAAAACTATAAACAGGAGAAAATATTTGCAACACATATAGCAAAGGGCTACTTTTTTTAATATATAAAAGTATCTTACAAATCAATAGAAGAAAGACCAATATAAATATTAACACAAGACTTGAATAGTCTAGAAAAGAAAATATAAATGGATTTTAAAAACAGGAAAAAATTGGTGAATAAGTCTGGGGATCAAATGTACAGCATGATGAATATAGTTAATAATATTGTTATTATATACTTGAAAGTTGTTAAGAAAGTAGGTCTTTTTTTTTTTTTTTTAAAGATTGGCACCTGAGCTAACATCTGTTGCCTATCTTCTTTTTTTTCCTTCTTCTCCTCAAAGCCCCTCAGTAAGTAGTTGTATATTCTGGTTGTAAGTCCTTCTAGCTCTGCTGCGTGGGACACTGCCTCAGCATAGCTTGATGAGCAGTGCTAGGTCTGTGCCCAGGATCTGAAATGGTGAAACCCCGGGCCGGCGAAGCAAAGCATGAGAACTTAACCACTCGGCCGTGGGGCCAGCCCAAAAAGTAGATCTTAAATGTTCTCACCACACACACAAAAAATGATTATTATGTGAGTTTTATGGAGGAGTTAACTAACCTTATTGTGGTAATAATTTGCCAATATATGTGTGTATCAAATCATCATTTTGTACTCCTTAAATTTACATAATGTTGTATGTCAGTTATACCTCAATAAAGCTGGAGAAAAATATGAAAAATTGCTCATAATTACTGAATTTAAGAAATGAAAATGATAATAAAGAGGAAATGCCGTTTTTCTTTGAAAATTATTGACAGAGATCTAAAAGTTTCATAACGTAAGTGTTTCTAGGGTGTGAGGAAACATGTTGTTTGTGGCATTGAGCATGTATGACCCTCTCATTCAAGAGTGATTTCACAATAGCTTCCAAAATTTAAAATAAACACATACATTAAACCTGGTAATTCAACATCTAGGAATTTATCCTTCAATATATTTTCACGTGGGCAAAATGACATATGAACAAAAAGTTTTTACTGCAGCATTATTTCAAATTGCATAATATTAGAAACAACCTAAATGTCCATCACTAGGGCATTTGTCAAATAAATAATGTTACATACCACATATATGGATATACATACATCTGTTTCCTCATTCCTTAGGTTATCTCATTCAGTTTCTTGACTTTAAATACCGTGTGTATGTGTGTATAATTCCCAAAGTGTATATGCAGTTCAGTTCTCTTTCCTGAATTCCCTTACCAAACTGCTACTCAGTATCTCTGATGGGATAATAGACATGTCATACTCAACATGTCTGAACTCTTGATCTTCCTTTCAAATCTCACTTCCTTGACAGCCTTCCCCATCTCAGTAGAGAGCAAATTCCATCCTTCTACTCCTTCAGTCCAAAAGCCTTAGAGTCATCCTCTCTCTCTCACAACAAGTTTTCAGTTGGTCAGGAAATTCTTTTTGCTCTACCTTCAAATTATATCCAGAATCCTACCAGTTATCACCACAGTGGCTGCTACTATCCTGGTCTATACCACCATCATTTCTTGCCTGGATTATTGCAACAGCCAGTTGTCCTACGTCTACACTTGCTTCGGTATAGTCTATTCTCATCAAAGCAACCAGAATGTTTGTTTTAAAACATTAAGTCAACTCATATGTCATTCTTCTGCTCAGAAGCCTGCAATGGCTCGCATTTCACTCAGAGTAAAAGCCAAAGTCTCTACAATGGCTTGAAAGGACCTCCATGATCTGGCCCGTGTTGATTTTCTGACATTGTTCCTTATTACTCTCCCTCTTCCTCATTCAGCCTCAGCTACTTTGGCTTCTTTGACGCTTATTGAATATACTTGTATTCTCCCTCCATAGAGCATTTGTTTCTGCCTGCAGTGCTCTCTCCTTGGCTATCTGCATGGCTAACTCCCTGACCTCCTTTGGATCTTTGCTCAAATCTCACCTTTTCAATGAGAGTTATCCTGACCACTGTATTGCCTTACCTTTTCTTTATTGTATAGTACTTATAACCTCTTACAATATACTGCAGCCTTTACTTCTTTGTTATGCTGGTTATAGATTGGCTTTTTCACTACCTAGAATGTAAGTTTTATCTGTTTTCTTCAGTGACAGATCCTGAGAGTCTAGAATATGTTGAATCAATAAATAAATGAAGCAATCTGCAAGACAAATTGAAAAACTCCAAGTATATATAACTATTCATAGAATTCTATAAAAATAGATACATAGATAATGTATTGCATGTAGATGCATGCAATATCTCTGGAAGACTATGAATCAAATTGGTAATAATGGGTGCCTTTGGGAGAAACACTCAGTACCAGGGATGGGTAGGAGGCACATTCTATACTTTTAGAATGTGCACCTATCACTTCTTCAGTTAAAAAACAAATTTGTCGAAAAATACAATGCATAGCTAAGCCTAATTCTGGAATTCAAAATTCTTTTTTTTTTTCCTGCTGAGGAAGAGTGTCCCCGAGCTAACATCATTTTCAATCTTCCTCTCTTTGCTTGAGGAAGATTGTCCCTGAGATAACATCTGGGCCAATCTTCCTCCATTTTGTATGTGGGAAGCTGTGGCAGCTTGGCCTGGTGAACAGTGTGTAGGTCTGCACCTGAGATCCAAACCTGTGAACCCTGGTCCACCAAAGCAGAGTGCTTAAATCTGATTACTACACCAACGGGCTGGCCCCTTAAATTATTTTATTGAGGCAACATTGGTTTATAACAATATATAAATTTCAGGTGTACATCCCTATATTTCGATTTCTGTATAGACTACATCATGTTTACCACCAAAAGTCTAGTTGCCATCCATCACCATACAAATATGCCCTTTTACCCCTTTCACCCATCCTCACTCCCCTTCCTCTGTGGTAACCACCAATCTATTCTCTATATCTATGTGTTTGTTTGTTGTTGTTGTTCATGTATCTTCCACATACGAGTGAAATCATACAGTATTTGGCTTTCTCCATCTGACTTATTTCACTTAGCATAATACCCTTAAGTTTTATCCATGTTGTTGCAAATAGCAAGATTTCATCTTTTTTATGGCTGAGTAGTATTCCGTTGCATATGCGTATACCACAGCTTCTTTATACATTCATCCATTGATGGGCGCTTAGGTTGCTTCCAAGTCTTGGCTATTGTGAATAATGCTACAATGAACATAGGGGTGCATGTATCTTTTCAAATTTATGTTTTTGTGTTCTTTGGATAAATACGCAGAAGTGGAAGAGCTGGATCATATGGTAATTATAGTTTTAATTTTTTGAGGAATCTTCATACTGTTTTCCATAGTGACTGCACCCATTTACATTCCCATCAGCAGTGTATGAGGGTTCTCTTTTCTCCACATCCTCTCCAGTACTTGTTATTTCTTGTCTTTTTAATAATAGCCATTCTGACAAGCTTGAGGTGATATCTCATTGTGCTTTTGATTTGTATTTCCCTAATAATTAGTGATGTTAAACATTTTTCATGTGCCTGTTGGCCATCTGTCTATCTTCTTTAGAAAAATGTCTATTCAGATCCTCTGCCCATTTTTCAATTTGGTTGTTTGTTTTTTTGTGGTTGAGTTGTATGAGTTCTTTATATATTTTGGATATTAACCCCGTATCAGATATATGATTTGCAGATATCTTCTCCCAATCGGTAGGTTGTCTTTTCATTTTGTTGATGGTTTCCTTTGCTGTTCAGGTGCTTTTTAGTTTGATGCGGTCCCATTTGTTTATTTTTTCTTTTGTTTCCCTTGCTTACAGAGACATGATATTCAAAAAAATACCACTAAGACTGATGTCAAAGAGTGTACTGCCTGTGTTTTTCTTCTAGGATTTTAATGGTTTCAAGTCTTACATTCAAGTCTTTAATCCATTTTGAGTAAATTTTTGTATATAGTGTAAGATAATGGTCTACTTTCATTCTTTTCATGTGACTGCCCAGTTTTCCCAGCACCATTTATTGAAGAGACTTTCCTTTCTCCGTTGTATGTTCTTGGTTCCTTTGTCAGTGATTAGCTGTCCAGGGATGTGTGGGTTTATTTCTGGGATTTCACTTCTGTTCTACTGATCTGTATGTCTGATTTTCTGCCAGTACCATGCTGTTTTGTTTACTAGAGGTCAAAATCCTTTATAAAATAAGAGTCTTAGCTTTTGAGTTCCTTAGAAGATGTTTAATTGTGTTACCACTAGGTGGCACATACTTACTGATAAATTCTTAAGACTCTCAGACACAGGTTTTAAAAAAAGCTTTTCAGTTACCCAAACTCACCAAAGTTCACTTTAGCTATATATTGCATTGGTTTTTTTCGAGAAATTTCCTTAACTTCAATGGCTTAGTTGCTATATCAGATTTTAGATGATTTTTCAGTATCTATAATTTCTTACTTAGCATCATTATAACATTGGAGTTGCAGAAATGTCTTAAATCTGCAAATGCTAGCTTAAATGTTCTTAAATTAGTTTATATTTTCTAGTGTTTATCAAACTGTATCTGCCTATCTTGTCATCTTTTTCCCTATGAAATAATAAATTAAATTTAAAGATTCTGTGTGTAAAAGTAGATTTTTGTTTGCTCATATTGTTTCACTACCTTTATACCAAATAAATCAGTATCCAGGACCACATGCAAACCACTTTCTGAATGCTTATTTAATATGCAGTGAGATTAGGCAAATGGGTACTGTAGAGATACAAAGATGAAATGTTGCTTATTATCTCTGTCTTCAGGAACCTTTCATTTTTATGGGTGGAGACAGTCATGAATGCAAATAACTATAATAAAAGTCAGAATGTAGTAAATGATTAAATGAAAACATTAAGTGTAATGGGAACCGATAGTTGATATTAATTTGGGGACTCCAAGGATAAGGTGGAATTTGAGAAAGAGCTTTAAATATACAGTTTCATTTTCTGAATGAATTGAATATAGGTGTTATATAGATTTCCATTTCTGTGTGAAGGGTGAGTTATCTCATATCTGAGATAAAGATACGATTATTATAAGCAAGTGGCAAATATGGATTAATAGAAGAAATACCTGTATTCTTTTTGATAGCAAAGTTTTCAAAAAGAAAATGATGGCATGCACTTTATCAATTGTAACATTTAAAAACATAAAAACCTTTTTTGGGCACGTTCTAAAATAACACTGAAAAAATTATTGGGCGAGATAATTTTTATAGTCATTTTTTATTTTTTTTTTCCTTTTTCTCCCAAAGCCCCCGGTACATAGTTATGTATTTTTAGTTGTGGGTCCTCCTAGTTGTGGCACATGGGATGCTACCTCAGCATGGCTTGATGAGTGATGCCATGTCCGCGTCCAGGATTCAAACTGGCGAAACCCTGTGCTGCTGAAACAGAGCACATGAACTTAAACACTCGGCCACAGGGCTGGCCCCCATAGTCATTTTTAAACTAGAGATTCTTTCATTCTATTTTTCTTTTCAAATTACATTTTTTATAAAATTAAATAAACATTTAGAAAAAGTTCTGTATTCAAGTAGAATAACGTTTATTGAGAACCTACTGTGCCAGAAAACTGTCATCTGTTATTTCATTTAATACATACTCATGAAACTTATGATGTATGACCTGTTGTCCGTATTTTACAGATGAAGAAATTGGGGCACAGAAAGTTTAAGGAACTTGTCTGCCATGACACCAAAACAAGATGTGAATGGAATTAATTTTCTTACAATAAGAAACTTGACTTTTCAATTTCTGCCACTTCCACTATGTTACCACTATGTTACTTAAAATTCTACCACTATGCCATTTAAAAGGGAATCAACGTTATTCTAATAAAATGGATTAATATTGACTACTTTGTTACATTGGTCATCTTAACTTTTTGTAACGTTCTAAGGGTGAGATGAATCATATTAAAATATTATCTTACTGAATCAAGAATCTCACCCTCGGGCCAGCCCGGTGGCGCAGGGGTTAAGTTCACACGTTCCGCTTTGGCCGCCTGGGGTTCGCTGGTTTGGATCCTGGGTGCGGACATGGTGCCGCTCGTCAGGCCGTGCTGTGGTAGGCGTCCCACATATAAAGTAGAGGAACATGGGCACAGATGTTAGCTCAGGGTCACTCTTTCTCAGCAAAAAGAGGAGGATTGGTAGCAGTTACCTCTGAGCTAATCTTCCTAAAAAAATAATAAATAATAAATAAATAAAAAGAATCTCACCCTTTTGGCTATTAACGTGCAAAATTTCCACAACTTTGCTGTATTCTAAAGTAATAATAAAATAATGTCAGATACCAAAGTCTAAGTAATATGTTGTACACTGCTTAAATTAGATTTAGTTCCAGCTCAACAGCTAGATCAAGTGGCTATTAAAACAAAAGTATATATTTAGGGGCTGGCCCAGTGGCATAGTGGTTAAGTTCTTGCACTCCGTTTCTGCGGCCTGGGGTTCATGGGGTCAGATCCTGGACACAGACCTACACACCACTCATTAAGCCATGCTGTGGCAATGTCCCACATACAAAATAGAGGAAGATTGGCACAGATGTCAGCTCAGGGCCAATCTTCCTCACTAAAAAGAACAAGTGTATACTTAAAAAGGAATCTTGGGGCCAGCCCCATGCCTGAGTGCTTAAGTTCACACACTCCGCTTTGGTAGCCCAGGGTTTCACTGGTTCAGATTCTGGGTGCAGACCTAGCACCTCTCATCAAGCCATGTTAAGGTGGCATCCCACATAGCAGAACTAGAAGGACCTACAACTAGAATATACAACTATGTACTGGGGGGCTCTGGGGAGAAGAAGAAGCAAAAGAGGAAGATTGGCAACAGATGTTAGCTCAGGGCCAATCTTTAAAGAAAAAAAAAAAGGAATCTTATTATTTTTCTGTTTCTTTAGCCAGGAATATGTAAGAAGAAGAAGAAGTGGTATAAAAGTGCACTACAAGAAGCACACGTCCTCTATGGATCCTCACATGAGCAAAGACTAGAAATGTGCCACCTGTCAAAAAAGGGTATGTGAGTATTTTATTTTTTACCACCCCAAAATAAGGATTTATTCAGATGCATGCTTTCCAAAATATGTTTGCACGTTTAAAAATCTGTCTTTATCTTCATAGGAAAATAGTGTATCTTTGTCCACTGAAAAGTCATTTTCGTGTGGATTAATAGTATGTATTTTGCCCTCTGAAACTATTTTCAGTGTCTAAACATGCACTCTATTTAAACGCAAGGGTTTTAATTAGCACTTCTGTCATCTTCTTTGCTCTTAGACTATCTACAAAGGTCCTCTTGTGTATTTCAAAATTAAAAGCCACAACTTTAAAATATATTTTTGAGGTGAAACTTTCACTTGGATATGCTGTATTATTTCAGAACAAAGTATTCTTCAAAATGTTTTATTTTTAAATAAATTCAAGGCAAAGATAAAAAATAATCTTCAACTTTTTTTAATTAGGTGAAAAAATGATAGTATTTTATTTCAGGTTTTTGTTTTTTTGGTGAGAAAGATTGGCCCTGAGCTAACGTCTGTGCCAGTCTTCCTCTATGTTGCCTGTGGGATGCTGCCACAGCATGGCTTGATGAGTGGTGTGTAGGTTGGTGCCTGGGATCTGAACCTTCGAACTCAGGGCCACAGAAGTGGAGCGTGCAAACTTAACCACTATGCCACCGGGTCAACCCCAGGTTATTTTTAAAAAAATAAAAAGTTCTTTTTGAATCATAAATATTATGGTTTATAGATAGCTTTTTAAATGAGTTCATCATAGGGATTATGGTCAGTATAATACATTTTTAATTCCAAAAGAATATGATTGTCCCATAAAAGTGATAATTTTCAATAAACAAATATGTCTTTAAATTTTTCTGCTTAGTGATCATAATTTTTTATCTTACAAGATCTCTCGTTACTTTATCACCTTAAGTTCTAAAACAGATTACTCTATGGAAGGATCTGGCTTTTGGTGATGACTGATTTTAAAGTAGCAGTGATATTTTTTTCTCCTTTGGAAAAATTTAATATGTAATTTTAAAAGTTATATGTGAAAACATTGTATTTAAGAAAAAGTTTAAATATTAACCCAGTCATGTAAGTTTAGATTTTAAAGCAAATAAGTATGTTCGAAAAGAGTGGAAAAAGAGTGACTAGCACAACTATTTGGAGATGAGGAAAAGAGACGTTTATTACCTCAAATGTAGTTTTATTCCTTATGCTCAAGATATAATGTCTTGGTTTATTAGCAATAAAGGTTGAACTCACTCTGTTGTCACAAATACAATTTTGTGTTTTGCACAGACTATGCATTTCTCTTGTGTAACCAAAATAAACTTTGAAATATTTCGTTTTTTAAGACATTAATACTTTGAAGCAATATAGTCATTTACTTTTTAACGTTATATTACAGCCATTTCACACTAGCAGTAGATCCGCTCTCTCAATAAGTTATGGAACCATGTCTTTGCTGTTGCTGTGTGTGCCAGGGTGTTTATGTCTGGGTCTTTTGGCATTCTTGCTTGTCCAGAGACTCTGGAGAGGGGTTATTTCTGATTGGTTTTGCAGCAGCAGACCATTTTCTTGCTGAAAATCTGATGATTTTTGCTTGCAGAATTTGATGTAATTCAGTCTGATTATAGAAAGCCATATGCCTAAAGACTTTCATTTTGGCCCTGAGATAGCCAAAATGGAGGGGCATGGATAGACTTCCTGGAGTTCAGCCTGTCATAACAGGCTCACTCATTTCATACTCACTCTTCACTATCTCCAAAATAGACAATTTAACCCTTTTGTCTGCTTAGCTTCCAGGGTGAATTCTAGTACATATTCAGCTTCTTACTGTGTTCAAAAGTAGTTTTGAGAGATAATTAGCCATTATTCAGATATCTTACAAAAGGTGAGTAGCTTAGAAGCAAACCACACATTTCATCTTAGCAACTTTGGAGATTTCTTCACCCAGAAATTTCTTCTTCTAACCCAGAGATAATTACTACTCATTTTTTGGCCGAAATTCTTCCTACCCTGCTGAAATTGACACACTATTATGTTTGATGCAACTCTTTAATTGTTGAAATCTTCAGGGTCAGTATTTGATATGTAAAGATCGATCCAATCATACTATAACAAATTTTAAAGTCCTGTCCACAAGATTTGGTTGACCCGTTTCTGTTGTATTAACTATTACTCCAAGTAAGAATTCTTCTCCTGGGGCTAGAAAGCTTTTTCTTATATAAGAACATTCATTGTAATTATATAGATATTTTTTTTGGAAGTTCTCTCTTTTTTTTTTTTATTGAGTTCACAATAGTTTACAACATTATGAAATTTCAGTTGTACATTATTACTTATCCATCACCATATAAGTGCTGCCCTTCACCCGCTGTGCCCACTCCCCAGCCCCCTTCCCCCAGTAACCACTGAACTGTTCTCTTTGTCTGTGTGTGTGTTTGTCTTTCACATGAGTGAAATTATCTGGTGTTTGTCTTTCTCCATCTGGCTTATTTCGTTTAAGATAATACCCTCTAGGTCCATCCATGTTGTTTCAAATGGGACGATTTTGTCTATTTTTATGGCTGAGTAGTATTCCATTGTATATATATCCCACATCATCTTTATCCAATCATCAGTCAGTGGACACTTGGGTTGCTTCCATGGCTTAGCTGTTGTGAATAATGCTGCAATGAACATAGGGGTGCATATGTCACTTTGAATTGTTGATTTCAAGTTCTTTGGATAGATACCCAGTAGTGGGATAGCTGGGTCATATGGTATTTCTATTTTTAGTTTGAGAAATCTCCATACTGTTTTCCATAGTGGCTGCACCAGTTTGCATTCCCAGCAGCAATGTATGAGGGTTCTCTTTTCTCCACAACCTCTCCAACATTTTTTATTTTTTGTCTTAGTTGTAGTCATATTTTTAAAATGAATAGAGTGTTACCCATATAGTCTCTTTATAATTAAGCCTTTGGATTTTTTGTTCTTGTCAGGGTTAATATTTTCTTACATGCTCTATATTTTAGAGTGGATATTTTTATCTCTACCTTTTTTTCCCCAGAATTATTTGTTGTTTTTTTTTAATTGACTTTATTTTTTAGAGCTGTTTTAGGTTTACAGCAGAATTAACCAGAAAGTACAGAGTTCCCATATGCCCCCTGCCACCCTGCCCCCCCCCCCCGACAGCATCCCGCACTATCAATATCCAGCACCATAGTGATACATTTGTTGCAATCTATGAACCAAGATTGACACATCATTATCACCCAAAGTCCATAGTTTACATTAGGGTTCACTCTTTGTGTTGTACATTCTGAGTTTTGACAAATGTATAATGTCATGTATTCGCTGCTGTAGTATCATATAAAATCATTTCACTGCCCTAAAAATCCCCTGTGTTTCACCTATTCATTCCTCCCCCATTCCTACTCCTCCACCAACACCTGGCAACCACTGATCTATTTACTGTCTCCATAGATAGTATGTCATATGTTTTTCCAGAATGTCATATCGTTGGAATCATATAATATGTAGCCTTTTCAGATTGGCTTCTTTCATTTAGTAATATGCATTTAAGTTTCCCCCATGTCTTTATAGCTTTTATTTTTTAGCACTGAATAATATTCCAGTGTTTGTATGTACCACAGTTTATTTATCCATTCACCTACTGAAGGATATCTTGGTTGTTTTCAAGTTTTGACAATTATGAATAAAGCTGCTATAAACATCTGTGTACAGGTTTTTCTGTGGATGTAAGTTTTCAGCTCCTTTGGGTAAATACCAAGGAGCATGACTGCTCAGTTATATGGTAAAAGTATGTTTGGTTTTATAAGAAACCGCCAAACTATCTTCCAAAGTGGTTGTACTATTTTGCATCCCTGCAAGTAATGAATGACATCCTGTTTCTCCACATCCTCACCTGCATTTGGTGGTGTCCAGTGTTCAGTATAGTTTTGCATTTTACATTTAGATCTGTGATCCATTTTAAGTTGATGTTTGTGAAAGGTGTAAGTCCTGTGTCTAGATTCGTTTTTTTGGCATATGGATATCTAGTTGTTCTAACATCATTGGTTGAAACACTATCTTTTCTCCATCATATTGTCTTTGCTCCTTTGTCAAAGATCAGTTAGCTGTATTTATGTGAGTCCATTCTGGACTCTTCTACTCTGTTTCATTGGTCTTTTTTTATTCTTTTCCCAATACTGCACTGTCTTGATTATTGTAGCTTTATAGTAAGTTTTGAAGTCAGGTAGGATCAGGCCTCTGATTTTGTCCTTTTCAATACTGTGTTGGCTAAGCTGGGTCTTGGCCACTGCATATGAACTAGAGAATCAGCTTGTTGATATTTACAAAATAACTTGATGGGATTTTGATTAAGATTGCATTGAATCTATAGATCAAGTTAGGAAGAACTGACATCTTGACAGTTATGAGTCTTCCATACATGAACATGAACTATATCCACATTTATTTAGGTCTTCTTTGATCATCAGAGTTTTCTAGTTTTCCTCACATAGGTCTTGTCTTTATTTTGTTAGATTTATGCCTAAGTATTTCATTTTGGGTGTCAGTAGTGTAAATGGAAATGCGCTTTTAACTTCAAATGCCACTTGCTCATTGCTGATAAATAGGAAAGTGATTGACTTTTATATATTAACCTCGTGTCCTGCAACCTTGTTATAATCAGTTATTTGTTCCAGGAGTATTTTTCTTGATTCTTTTGGATTTTCTACATAGATGACCATGTCATCAGCGAACAAAGACAGTTTTCTTTCTTTCTTCTCAATCTGTACTTTTCTTTCTTTTTCTTGTGTTATTGCATTGGCTATGAGTTTCAGTATGATATTGAAAAGAGTAGTGGGGGGAAACGTCCTTGACTTATTCTTGATCTTAGTGGGAGTTTCTCACCATTAAGTATGATGTTAGCTGTAGGTTTTTGTAGATTCTCCTTATCAAGTTGAGGAAGTTTCCCCCTATTTCTAGTTTACTGAGAATTTTTGTTGTGAATAAGTGTTGGCTTTTGTCAAATGCTTTATCTGCATTTATTGATATGATCATGTAACTTTTCTTCTTTTGCCTGTTGATGTCATGAATCGCATTAATTGATTTTGAATGTTGAACCAGCCTTGTTTACCTGGAATAAACCCTACTTGGCTGTGGTATGTAATTCTTTTTATACATTATTAGATTTGATTTCCTAATATTTTGTTGAGGAGTTTTTCTCACCTGTGTTCATGAGAGATATTGGTCTGTAGTTTTTTTGTAATGTCTTTATTTAGTTTTGTTATTAGGATAATACTGGCCTCATTGAATGAGTTAGGAAGTATTCCCTCTGCTTCTATCTTCTGTAAGAGTTGATAGGGAATTGGTATAATTTCTTCCTTAAATCTTTGGCAGAATTCACCACTGAACTCATCTGGGCTTGCTGCTTACTGTTTTGGAAGGTTATTATATTGATTTAATTTTTTAAGTAGATATAGGTCCCTTCAGATTGTGTATTTCCTCTTGTGTGACTTTTGGCAGAAAGTGTCTTTCAAGGAATTGGTCCCTTTCATCTAGGTTATCAAAGTTGTGGACATAGAGTTACTCATAACATTCCTTTATTATCCTTTTACTGTCCATGGGATCTGTAGTGATGTCCTTTCTTTCATTTTGGACATTAGTAATTTATGTTTTCTCTCTTTTTTTCTTGATTAATTCTGGCTAGAGGCTTATTGACTTTATTGATCTTTTCAAAGAAACACCTTTCATTTTGTTTATTTTCTCTGTTGACTTCCTGTTTTCAATTTCATTGGTTTCTGCTCTAATTTTTCTTTTCTTATGTTTACCTTAGATTTAACTTGCTCTTCTTTCTCTGAGTTTCTGAAGGTGGAAGCTTAGATTATTTATTTTTGATCTTTATTCTTTCATAATATGTTTTCAATACTATAAATTCCCCTCTAAATACTGCTTTCACTGCATATCACAAATTTTGATAAGCTGTATTTTTATTTTCATTTAGTTCAACATATTTTTAAATTTCTCTTGAGATTCTTTTTTGACCATGTGTTATTTAGAAACATGTTGTTTAATCTCTAAGTACTTTGGTTTTCCAATTATCTTTCTGTTTTTGATTTCTAGTTTCCATGTGGTTTGAGGGCAGACTATTATATGACATCTATTTTTTTTAAATTTGTTAAGGTGTGTTTCATGGCCCAGAATGTAGTCTATCTTGGTGAATGTTCCAAATGACCTTGAGAAGAATCTTTATTTTGCTGTTGTTGGATGAAGTAGCCTGTAGATGTCTATTATCCAGTTGGTTGATGGTGTTAAGTTCAACTATATTCTTACTGATTTCTGCTTGCTCTTATCTATCCATTTCTGATGGAAGTGTGTTAAAGTCTCCAATTAGAATAGTTGATTCATTTCTTTCTTCTTGAGTTCTGTCAATTTTTGTCTCACATATTTTGACACTCTGTTGTTAGGCACATTCACATTAATGATGTTATGTTTTGGAGTATTGACTACTTTATCATTATGTAATGCTCCCCTTTATCCCTCATAGTTTTCCTTGCTCTGAAGTCTGCTCTGTCTGAAATTAGTAGAGTTACTCCTGCTTTGTTTTAATTAATGTTAACATAGTATATCTTTCTCTATCCTTTTATTTTTAACCTATATACATGTTTATATTTAAAGTGAGTTTTTTGTAGACAACATATAGTTGGGTCCTATTTGTTGATCCATTCTGACAGTCTCTGTCTTTTATTTGGTATATTTAGATCATTGACATTTAAAGTGATTATTGATACATTTGGATTAATGTCTACCATATTTGTTACAGTTTTATATTCCTTTCCCTTATTTTTTGTTCTTATTTTTTCTTCCACTCTTTCTCTACCTTTTGTGGTTTTAACTGAGTATTTTATATAATTCTATTCTCTCCTTTCTTATCATAGTAATGATACTTTCTTTTTAACTTTTTTAATTGTTTTCCTAGAGTTTGCAATATTCATTCACAAGTTATCCAAGTCCACTTTCAAATAGCACTATACCACTTTATAAGTAATGCTTGTACCTTATAATAACAAAATTTTCTAATTCTTCCTTTGTCCGTTGTATCATTGCTGTCATCATTGCATTATACATAAACATGTACCTATGCATATACAAAAGCATATATATATATACATAAGCATATAAGCATGCTTTTATATATATATATATGTACACACATAAGCATACATAATTGAATATATTGGTACTATTATTATTTTATTTATTTATTTATTTATTTTTTGAGGAAGATTAGCCCTAAGCTAACATCTGCTGCCAATCCTCCTCTTTTTGCTGAGGAAGACTGGCCCTGAGCTAATATCCATGCCCATCTTCCTCTACTTTATATGTGGGACGCCTATCACAGCATAGCTTGCCAAGCGGTGCCGTGTCGGCACCTGGGATCTGAACTGGCGAACCCCAGGCCACCAAAGTGGAAGGTGCAAACTTAACCGCTGTGCCACCAGGCCAGCCCCAACTATTATTATTTTGAACAAACTGTTTCCTGGTAGATACATTAAGAATAAGAAAAATAAAAGTTTTTATTTTACCTTCACTTAATCATTATCTGATGCTCCTCCTCTCTTTATCTGATCTGTATCATTTTCTTCTCTTTTTTAACATTTCTTGCAAGGCAGGTCTACTGGCAACAAATTCCCTCAATTTTTCTTTGTCCAACAAAATATGTATTCCTTTACTTTTGAAGGATAATTTCACGGTGTACAGAATTCTAATTTGGCGGGGGGTTTTTTCCCCTCAATGCTAAATATTTCACTCCATCCTCTTCTTGCTTGCATGATTTCTGAGGATACTTTGGATGAAATTATTATCTTTGCTCCTTCATAGGTAGGCGTTTTCCCCCCCTGACGTCTTTCAAGATATTTTCTTTATCTTTGATTTCCTGTGGTTTAAATATGATATGCCTAGATGTAGTTTTTATTGGCATTTATCCTACTTGCTATTCTCTGAACTTCCTCTATCTGTGGTTTGGTGTCTGACATTAATTTGGAGGAATTCTCAGTCATTGCTTCAAATATTTCTTCTTACTTTTTCTTTTCCTCCTAATATTCCCATTACACATATGTTACACTTCTGTGGTTATGCCATAGATCTTGGATATTCTGTTCTGTTTTGGGGTTTTTTTCAGTCTTTTTTAGCTTTGCTTTTTATTTTTTGAAATTTCTATTGATGTATCCTGAGGCTCAGAGATTCTTTCAGCTGGGTCCAGACTACTGATGAGTCCATCAAAGGCATTCTTCAAATCTGTTTTGGTGTTTTTGGTCTCTAGCATTTGTTTTTTGTTATTTCTTAGAATTTCCATCTCTCTGCTTACATTACCCATCTGTTCTTGCATGTTGTCTACTTTTAACATTAGAACACTTAGTATATTAACCATAATTGTTTTAAATTCACTGTTTGATAATTCCAACATCTTTGACATATCTGCATCTGCTTCTGTTGCTGGCTCTGTTACTTCAAACTGTTTTTTGCCTTTTAGTATGCCTTGTAATTTTTGGTGTCAAGGTGAAATGAGGTACTGGGTAAAAGGAGCTGTGGTGAATAGGCCTTTAGTAGTATAGTGGTAAGGTGTGTGGGGTAGAGGAAGCGTTCTATAGTCCAATGATTAGGTTTCAGTCCTGGACTTTGAACTTCACAAGTCCTTCTCATTTTTTTTTCACTCCCTTCGGTGGTACAAGATGGCTAAAGGTGGCCAGAATTGGATATTTCCTTTCTCCCACGTGGAAGGCTGGATCAGGCTGGATTTGGGTATTTCCCTTTCTCCACATTGGCTAGCCCTGAAAAAAACCCAACAGGTTAGGCTCTGGTAAAATAGTTTCTCTTGAGGGTAGGCCTAGTGAAAAAGAACTAAATGCTCTGGCTTATTTCAGAATGGTTACTTCTTTCTCTCACTGCCCAAAGCACAAGGGAATTTTTCTCTAATCTTTGCTGTGAGGACCTGGTAGAGTTCCTGGAGGTAAACTCACAAGAGTGGGTCTCTCTCCCCCGTGACTGGGTCCCCCTAGAGTTTTTGTCTCAGGCTTGTTCACACTGAGGGTCCAGCAATTCATCAGTTACAGCACTGACTGGTTCTTGAGATTTCTGCTCTGGTAAGTTATGATTCTCTGTATTCACCTGTCTGTCCAAACTTGGGGGCAGTAGTTTGCCCTGTGACCTCACTTCTCTGAGGGATATGAGAAGAGTTATTGATTTTCAGTTTGTTCGGCTTTTTACTTGTTGTTAGGATGGTGTGGTGACTTCCAAGCTTCTTACATGCCATACTGGAAACTGAACTATCCTCTACCTTTTTAATAAAATGCTCTCAGCTATCACATTTAAAGAAGCACACACTGACAGTTTTCTGAGGCCATGAATGGTGGACAAGCTTTAAAAAAATTATTTAAGGAAGAGAAGCCAATGATTTATGTCAATATTTGTATTCCTCTCTAATATGGTTGTAAATAAAAATTTTTTAACGTCTGTTATGAGTCATGAGACACAACCACCTCTACTCATTTGGAACATTTTCATTTTCTACCTGCAGCTCCTCTTTTACACTTTAAAAACATGATGTGAATATAGCTCAGAGGAGGAGTAAAGACCCTTTCAATTATCCAAATCTGTATTTCCTGTTAACTGCTTTTTACTCTGTATGTGAGGGTCCCTACATGCAGAGATTTCTCAGGGAAAGAAATTAAACCTTTCTCACTAAGGAAAATTCAGCTCTTAGAAAGTGGTTAATGTTGCTGAAGTAGAACACGGACCTACTGTTATTAATAGCGAAATTACTAGTAATTGTAATGTTTTTAAGTATTACATCAGAATTTCCCTGTAGCATTTGAAAATCAGAGTGGTTGTTGATACTTCACAAAACACTCCCTTGTTGCATTGGGAGATGGTTCTGCAACTTTTGAACATAAAAGTTCCTTGAACAACAGTTTGGATATTTCTGTTCCAAATTCATCTGCCTACTGAAAATTTTACATAGGAATGACATATATTTTGAGGAGAAACATAACAAATTTCTATTCTATTTTCATTAACCCACAGGATATAATCAGGGACCATTGAACCCAATTTTAGTTTTTGAGGGTTTTTTTTATACAGTTTTAACCATATGTACAGTTTGGTATTTCATCATGACTTTATTGTTATTAGAGGTCTTCAAAAGAAGAAGGAGAAAAAAATTTTTAATACAACAAAACTTATTCTATCTTATAATTACTATCAGGTGCCACTAGG
Source organism: Equus przewalskii (assembly GCF_037783145.1). Classification (NCBI taxonomy): domain Eukaryota; kingdom Metazoa; phylum Chordata; class Mammalia; order Perissodactyla; family Equidae; genus Equus; species Equus przewalskii. The sequence continues at coordinate 56,783,546 of NC_091845.1, read as the reverse complement.
TGCTTTTACAAATGTAAAATACATTATGAGATTTCAGTGATCTTTATTTTTTCTATATCTTGAAATATTTTGCTTTTTTATTATTACTCATCAATTAGTCCCAACTATGTTAAAAAGACTAAAATAATTATTTATTTAAGTGGAAGAATGATGAAATCACTTAAAAAGATGATACAATAGTAAAATATATCATCAATAAACTATTTTTCCTGGTATTCCAATGGTTAAGATCTCTCTCTCTCTCTCTCTGTCTCTGCTTCTCTATCTCTCTCTCCCTCACACATACACACACACCCAAAATGTTTTTATTAGCTAAAAATAATTATTACTCCTAGTTTATCAATTAAGAAACTGAGAATCTGAGAACATATACTGTGTTTTATATCTTACACTTTCTAGTTTGGTAACTTGTACCACGTAAATGTTCTATGTATTTTCATTAATAAATTACATTAATTTGTTTAGGTAAAATGTATATTTCAGATCCATGATCAAGTAAAATACATATACATTTATTAGTTATAAAAAATTATTGAGCACCTACTTCATGTAAAAGATAGTCCCTGCCTTTGAGACACATTCTAGTCTTGCAGAATGCTTAGACATAAGGAGAAGTAACCATGATACAAGGAAGAAAGTTCTGTGACCTAAGATGATTATAGATTAGCAAAAGAGGTGGGTATTTCTTCTAGTTGGAGGACTCATCTGTGATGGTGGATGTTCTTCTACATTCATCAGTGCAGAGAAAGGGTATTCTAGAAGAAGGGATTATTTCAAATACACAGCTGAACATAGGAAAGATGGCAGTTTACATGCATCTAGCCTATTGTAGGTATAAATATAATAACCTACTCTTCTGGATATCTACTGTTTTATGCCAATAATTTTTTTTTTACTGTAAAATTTGCTTTTAGAGAGCAAGCATTTGTTTACTCTTATATGCATGAATATTCTTTTTGTTTGTTTTACATGTCATGAATTATAGTCTTATATTGATAAACTAAATTTTTATGTATTTTTCTTTAATGTTAAATGTAACACTAAAATTTTATTATTAATGTCCATAGCTCTTTCCATTTTGCATTACTACAATGTTAAGATTTATAAAACATATCTATGAATAAATATTTACATATAACCTATTCAGCTATGGAAGTCCAGATTGAACATTTTTTTTAAAAATCCAATATTGGTTATGCGAATAAGTTTTACTAATACACACACACACACATATGCACATATCAGCATGAAAGTTTGAAGTAATTTTCTATATTGTATGTGGTTACAGTCCTCATTCCTGCTGAGTCTTTCTCTGAGGCACTGTTGGCAGCTCTGGGGTCCCAAATGGCGGCTGACATAAAGATTAGGGACTTGTAGTCAGATGAGTCTGGCCCCACTGCGTGACCTCAGGCAGGGTATTTAATTTATCTTAGCCTCGACTTCCTCAGCTGTGAAGAAGGGATGGACTACACACTTTGCAAGATCATCATGAGGCTAAATAAGATATTGTCTATATAAAGTTTTTAACCCATGTCTGGCATGTAGAAGATGTGCAAGTGGAGGTAGCTGGGATTTAATTCCAGATCCTATATGTTCCAGAGTACATATGCTGACCAGAACCTAGAAATCAGATATACTAGATGCTAACTTGAGGACTTCCAACCAACCAATCAGATTTAAGAGGGGGTGTTTGTCAAATAAGTATACGAATTTCTGATGTTATTACTTTTGGATTACTTTGTTCTACTCAGCTATGGGAAGCTGAGCTTATTAGCCTTTTGATCAAAAGAACCACTGAAAACACATATCACAGAATGAGAAAGTAGAAAATTCCAATTGTGCAATGTTGCATTTATTTGAACAAGAGCATAGGCACTTTTTTGAAGCAGCCATACTTTATTATCTTACAGATAAATCCAAAGCAGATGGCAAAGTTTCTGTGTTGGCCAAGAAAAGGGTAAGATCAAGTTTTATTATATAAAATATACAGACTTCAAATTCCATTTGATTAATACTATTTTGAAAATTAAATTAATATTTAAAAGCAAATGACATATAATCAATTTTTTTTCCTGAATATATGTTTCATGAGTATATGTTTCCTTTTTTAGGTTGACCCTAGAAATTTAATATTTATGGTTACATACATTAGTGTTATCAGAAATTAGAACAATAGAATATTATGTTACCAAGCAATTGCTTTTATTTAAATTACATTTCATGTACATACTCATATGCTGAAATATTTTATTTTTTATATACTATGTTATTGTAATGTGTGCAACAATCTCATGGAAAATTTAAATAATTAAAATTCATAGCTTAATATGGACTTTACCTTAAAGTTAAGTAGAGAACTGCATCAGCCGTTTGTATACATCAAAACCTAGAATCTGTTTGATGAAAATTTGTGAATTCAATAGCACTTTAAAAGAATTTTCAAAATTGAACATGTCATTCTCTATATTATGTGCAGAGAGATGGTTAACTCTGCTTACTATCCAAACTATGATTAGGATAGGATGAACCTTGACATTCTCGAGTGAAAATATTCTTAACAGGACACCACTGGAAAAGAGAGTCAATGCTGAAAACAAATTCTTCTGGACAAATAATATATTGGTGTCATAAGAAAAAGAATTGTGATTGAAAGGAAAGCCTATCCCTGTGGTATTTCCTGTGTTGAGTGGTGGGGTTCGTAGAGGATGTACCCAGGAAAGGTTGAGTGTAACCTGGGAGAGCAGAAAAGGATGTTGGGCATGAACCTATAGATGTATGGGCAATGAGATGAGCATCATTTTTATATTGTGAATATAGATATTTATAAGTCCTTTTAAAATCAGATTTTATTTTATCCTTTTACTTTTTTGGCATGTAAAAGGAATCTGGACTTTTCGCTGGCTAAATAATGTTGATGCACCTTTGCAGAGAGGAATTCAGTATCATAGAAGACAAGGTTACCCTTTAAAAAAGAAAGGAAATAGGACTTGCCTGTATGTCTGAAGATTTGGACAGGAATATGTGAGGTAGTGCTGGATTGTTAATGTGGATGGAGTTGTTTATTTCAGTCTCTGCTAAAGGATATTTAGAATCAAGAATGATAAAGATAATAACTAACCTTTCTATATATTGCTTTATTTTTACCAGTCATTCTCAATGAAAGTGGTACTATCTCTAGGACAGTGGTATTCAAAGTGTGGTCCATGGACCAGAGTTGGTCTATGAACTACTTATTATTGGTCTGCAATGAGATAAAAGTAAAAAATGAGGGTAACCATTTAGAAACTTGTATAGTAATTTGACAGAGTAATTTTTGTCTGTTGAATGTAACAATAAAATGAAACTTGTATTTTGTGTGTCTTTGGTTTTTATTTCATTTTTTTTCCTAATAACTCTCGTTTTTAAAATTTTATAAAAGTATAGCTCTTGGACAGATTGAAGGGGAAAAGTGGTCCTTTTACCACAGTTAGTTTGAGAGACCCTGCCTTGTGGGCTTCAGTAATTTGGGAGAGTATATGCATTTTATGGAGCAAAGGTTAAGGACATTAGATATCTTGCAATGTGTGGAACAGAACTGTATACAAGAACTATCCAACATTTGTCATGACTTTTGAATGTGCTGCTGGACTCAACAAACTATAAATGTAATTGTATAGTGATTTAATACAAAATAATCCTGAAACGCAACATGTTAAACAAAAAGCCAAAGAATTTAGAAGGCCTATTATGGAGAGGGAAGCTGAAATGGAATAAACACATTGTTCTCAAAATTATTGAATAATTTGCTTATTTTCTACTCAGTATATTGTAATATTTCCAGCTATATATTTAGCTGTAAACTATAGAAGTGCAGATACTGAAAAACCATGGGAAACATTTACAAATATGTAACAGGAAATTTGAGGTGCCTTTTAACAGTCTTCAAATCAAATATTACTGAATTAACAAATACATGAAATGCATTGATCTCATTGAATTTTAAAAAATAACATTTAGAAATATTTCATTGTATTGCTACCCTTTATATTTGTAAATATTTTAGAATGATGATAAGAAATCTATGTTATAAACATTATATATTGAAATTATTTTTTGGGTAGCCTGTTGTTTTCCAATCTTACTCTGATATTGTCCCCAAAATTATGCCTTAAAATTCTGTATTACATCTTATATTATTGCTTCTGTTTCCAATTATCATCAAGATATTCTTCTGCATCTATTGACAGTTATGGTCAAGTTCTTTTCAAGTACTGGAGACTGAATGTGTGCCCTGATATGTTGTGGGATTTCAAGAAAGGAGATGTATTTTCTGTGATATTTTGTTTCTAGGTCATCCCATGTCATAGTTAGAGAATTATTTTCCCTATTGGGAATTATTTTGCCAAGCTCATTTGGGATAATATTATACTTCTCATTTTCTATACTCGGACAATCTGTAATTTATTTTGGAATATTATCTCTATTTCAGTTAACAGTTTCTGTTCTCTCATCATATACAAATGTCTGGTCCGTCACTGCCTAGCCTAAAAGTAGTCTCTGCTCTTGTGTCCGCCACTACTTCAGGTAAAATTTCCTGATCCCATACAGAATGACTTTGATCATCTTAGTTCACTTATATCCAAACTTATTCATGATAGGGATGACTGGCATTTATCTTATTGATTATCTCTTCAATGTAGTTGTTCCAAAGCATATACATGTATAAATACATTTTATTTTATTATAAATATATTTTCTTTTATGTTACAGTTATAGGTTTTTGAAATTATTCGTGTAGTCAGATGTATTAATTAGGGTACAGATTATAATGCTGGAGCAAGGAGACTCCAAATTATAGTAAGTCATATAAGATAGAAGTTTATCTCTTTATCGCATACCTGACCAAAGGTGAGCCAGTGATCCAGGGTGGGAACAGGCCTTGCCCCACAAGATCATCCAGACTCCCAAGTTCCTTCTGTGTTATTGTTACGCCAGTCCCTAGGGTGTGGTGTTCATCTATATGGTCAAAAGTTGATGGCACTGTCAAATCCACATTCTGGCCCATGGACAGAAGTAAAATGGAAAAGGAGTGCTGAATAAGAAAACATGAACTTGGAGCTGCACATGTCATTTCTCTCACATCCCACTGGTAAAATTTAGTAACGTGACCATACCCAGGGACAAAGGGAAGGAGAGGAATGCAGCTTTTAACTGAGCCAGCTTAGGGGGAGGGTTCTAAAAGGGATTGCTAAAAGGGTTTAGATTTTAGAGTTCCTAAAAGGAAGAGGAGGAGCCTAGATACTTGGTTACAGTTAGTGGTCTAAGAGTTTCATTTCAATATAGGGAATTCTATTTCTTAAAGTATTCAATATAAAAGAGAGTCATTAGAGCTGATAGTGTTGAGAAACGCTAGCATAGACTGTCTCATTTTGCCCTCACAATACCAGTGGAAAACAGGTATTACCATAATTATTCTTACAAAAAAACTTCCCCAGAGATATTAAGTGACTAACAGGAGTGTCAGAGTCTGGGTAGGAATTGAGTTCTGATGGTCCACAATACCACAGCTTCCTTTAACAGTTCTTTGGCTTTCTAAATCACTTTAGCATCTTTGAGATACTAAGTTACTTTTCAGTATCTTTTTTTAGTATTTAAATTACTTAGTATATTTGATTTTTAAATAATCTTGAACTTCATGCTTATGCATAGGCACAATCCTAGTTTTAAAACAACTATTCATCTGTATAGTACTTTCAGATTCCAAAGCATTTCCACAAACATCGTCTTTCACTTCAAACTTTTGAGAAGAAAACAGAGAAGACATTATCATCATCTTACAAAGATCATTTATAGTTAGAGAAGTTAAGGAATTTGCCATAGCCACACAGTGCTCCTTAGATACTTTTATTTAATCTTAATTTTTTTAGTGCCTATTAAAGTATTATGAAGCTAACCTCATTAGAGTTTGAGTGTTAATTTCACTTAATAAGGTAGCTTTTATTTTTCTATACATTTTGGATCTATGGATATTGAACACAATATTTTTTAAAGACAGACTGTTTTATATAAAACACTATAAATGGACAAAAGAAGGCTGTCGGTATGAAAGCAAAAGATAATAATAGTGTGATGAATTAGGTACTTACCAAGTGCCAGGCAGCCAGCCCTGGTGGCCCATTGGTTAAGATTCAGTACTCTTACTGACTTGGCCTGGGTTCATTTTCCAGGCAGGAAACCAGGCATATTGCGGCATGCTGTGGCAGCTGCATGTTGTTGTGATGCTGATAGCTATGCCACCAGTATTTCAAATACCATCGGGTCACCCATGGTGGACAGGTTTCAGTGGAGCTTCCAGACTAAGACAGACTAGGAAGAAAGAACTGGCCACTCACTTCTGAAAAAATTGGCCATGAAAACTCTGTGAATAGCAGTGGAGCATTGTCTGATAAAGCGCTGGAAGGGAGAGGATGGTGCAAAAAAGACTGGGCAGGGTCCCGCTTTTCTGTACACAGGGTCACCAGAAGTCTGAATCAATTCAACAGCACTAACAGCAAAGTGCCGGGCACTGCACATATGTTATTTCATTTAATTCTAGCAGCAATTGTGTGAGAAATTTGTTATTATCTCTGGTTCACAAATGAAGAAAATAAGCATACAAATGTTCACCACTGCCAAAAACACAATATAAAGATAGATGATTAAAAAAAGTCTAGTTGCCTCTACAACCCTTCATCCTGAGTTGCAAATCTTAACAGTCTATATTTTATTTATTTATATATTTATTTACTTATGTAAACAAATGTGTGTATGTACATGTATAAATGTTTTGTGATTGTTCTGTTTTTTACAGCAATGAGATCTTATATATGTTATCCTATAGATTTAACTACTTAGACTAACAGATAACGATTTGTTGTCAACCTTTGCATAGCATAGCTGGATCACAGTTTTAGTCACTTCGTCTTATATTGATGAACATGTGGGTGTTTTCAAGTTTCAGTTGTGGTTTCGTACTGCTACAGGAAATACTTTAATAAACATCCTTGTACATATATCTTTAAATACTGGTACCATTATTTCTCTAGGATAGATTCCCAAAGTGGAATTGCTAGATCAGAGCTAACCACAGTGCCACCTGCTTCCATCTCCCTAAGAATCATGAGAGGACCTTGAGGAATAAGTTGTTAAAGTTATGCATTGGCTTTTGTGAGTTGTAGTGGCAGTTGCTGCCACCTCTTTGAACCAAGATGTGAGTGTTACCGCCTTGAATACCATTCCTAAGTGCCTACTAGGAATGGGCTTCTAGCATCAAGTATGAGAGCTCTATCTACAAGCCTCTGCTGTTCTTATAACCACCCTCCTTCAACTCTTCAGCTATGTGGCTACCTGTTAAGATAGAGGTGAACAGTGTAGGTGTACCTGCCTGACCACCTCTGCCCAATGGCAGCAATCTGAATGAAAGAGACTCTGGTTAAGTCACATTAACCTCTCTGAATCCCACTTGATAAAAAGAAGGAGAAGCTCTAGATTGTCTCTACGTCCTTTCCTGCTCTAATATTCCATGAACTATAAAGTATTTATAACAGCTTGGTGAGTACTTTCAGAATGTCAGAGGACTTGTGGAAACCAGTGTGAATATCTGAGTCAATTGCTCCTAGAAATAAAGAAATAAAAGTAAAGAAATAAAGAATAAAATAGCCTACGAGGGAGATGAGTGGAGTAGCTGATGGTGTTGCCTGTTACAGATTCTGAAAGATATTTGAATGTATATATAGATATTCAGAAAACAGCATATTGTGGTGGAAAAAATGCAGACATATGAATGAGCCAGGTCTGCCTTCCAGAGTAGGTCTGCTGCTTAGTTGTTGTGTGACCTTAAGCAAGTTAACACCTTTGCGCCTCATTGAATTAATCTCTGAATTGAGAACAATAATAATTACCTTGTATGACTGTTGTAAAGGTTAATATGAAAAGCAGTTATAATAGCATATAGTTACTATATTTTAGTAATTTCTTGCTTAGTAAATATGCTAGTACTTTTCTCTCTAATTTCTCTAGAAAAAATAGAAAGTAAGGATTTAAGAACATTTAAAATTCTCAGACTTATAATAGTATCAGAGTTCTATTAGATAGTTAACATTATATAAAAGTCTTTTTTTTGAAAGTCCCACATTTTAATCATGAATTAATTTTTTCAAAATAATATAATAATGTGATATTTGGAGGATAGAATTTTTTTAATCATCCAAAATCCATCATCGTAATTATACTAATTTTTATTAATTTAATGCATTTGTTCACAGGCGTGTTTATATATATTTATCTGCACAGTTTTAATCATTGAGTAATTTACTGTTGATGTTTTCATTTATATATTATATTGTAAAACTTTTCCATGTTGTTTTATGGTTCCTGTTAGTTTTAAGAGATTTTTTTTTAAATCAGAGGAATGGCATTGTGAGAAGAACAAAAACTTACAGATATAAGTTTTTTCCCAGCTGTAATTTCAGTCCTAAAAGGAAAACCACTGTTAATAATTTTATATATTTTCTATGCATATATAAATATATGTATTATATGTACAAATAAATGTTTATGAATAGACAAAATATAACATTATACTGTATATATAAGTACATATATTTTATTAACATAAGTGGAATGAGTTAAACTACTTTTTTCACTCAGTGATATATTGTGGACATCTTTTCAGGTCTAAGATTTACCAGATCTTAAGTGGTAGCATAGTATTTTATTTTCTGGAAGTGTCTTAATTTATTGAACAATCTTCTGGACAGTTTAGGTTGGCTGGCTCTGGATTTGTGAAATTACAAGTAAAAATGCAGCAACATCATTTTACACAAATCTTTTGAAAGGTTTGCGTAAATATTTCTATACGAAAACTTACTAGAAATGGGGGCTTCCTGGTTCAAAGAATAGGCACATTTTAAATTTTGCCGAATTGCTAAACATCCCCCATCAAAAAAATCCCCCAACATTATTGTACTAATTGCTGTCCTATCTTTAGTGCAAAGAAATGTCTTGACTGCCTTAGCTTGCCAATTCTAGCCATTAACAGTCTTTTTTCTTTATAATTTGTTTTATTTTAATTTAATTATAAAACATGCTAGGGAAAAAAAAACAAGGAATGCAAAAGTGTGTAGCCTGGAAAGTTCAAGTCATTGTCTTCCCTCACTACCCCACCTCCAACATTTCACTGTTTCAAAATCTGGAAATAAGCATCCTTGTGAATATATTTTTGCACATTTGTGCATAAGTTTCAGCTGAATAATTCCTAGAAGTGAATTTGGTGGGGTAAATTGTGTGAGGATTTAAAATTTGGTCAAATACAAGGAAAGATTGAGAAATTGTTACAGATTGAAGGAAACTAAGGAGGTGTAGCAACCAAGTGTAATGTGAGATCCTTGTTTGGATTCTGAAACAGAAAAAGGGCATCAGTGGAAAAACTGGTAAAATTTGAATTAGGTCTTTAGTTAACAGTGTTGCAGCAATGTTAATTTCCTGGTTTGATAATTATATTATGATTATATAAGATGTTAAGATTAGGGGGAAGTGGTTGAAGGATATATGGGAACTGTCTTGTGCTATTTATGCAACTTTCTGTAAATCTAAAATTATTTCAAAATAAAAGTTAAAAATTTTAGTCAAGCATTGCCAAATTGCTCTTCAAAACAGTTATACCTGAATACTCCTACCAACACTTTTCCCACTCCCTTGCCAACTTTAGATATCACCAATGTTTACGTATTTTTCAATATTTAAAAGGAGAAAAATATGTCATTGTTACTTTAATTTGCTATTTTTTACTTTAGTGAAGTTTAGCATTTTTTATATATTTATTGGACATTTTATTTCTTCTGAAAACTGTGCATACCCTTCCTCATTTCTTCCATGGGCTTTCTTTTTTTTTTTTTTGGATTGATTTGTAGGTGCTCTTCTTAGTTATTGATTGTTAATACTTTATCAATATGTCACAAACATGTTTTTAGTTTTTCCTTTAAATTTTTTGTAGTTCTTCTGTTGCACTTACATAGTAAAACTTTTTCTTTTAGGGCTTTAGGGCTTTTCTGATGTGCTTTAAAAGACTGCCATTTCATTAAAGCAGAATCTGTTATGATTCTCTTAACCTTTCTCCTATTGCTACTGACAGCACTTTGATGAAAATCTTCATGAGTATAGCATCCTCTCCCACCACATGTTTTGGGTTGTTTCCTTAGGACAGTTCCTAGTAGAAGGATTACTGGGAAAGGGATGGCAACATGTTGCCATGTTGTTACGCTCTCACCAGGGGTGTACGCAGATGCCACCATCATCGACAAGGTATTAAATAAAGATGTTGCTGCCAGTTTATATCATACTTTGTTGTTTTTGCTTTTTGGGTTTTTTTTTCCTGGAAATATGGAAGTTATATATTTGTGGTCAAATCTACATTTCTGAGATTTTTTATTTATTTTATTGCTTATAATAGTGTAGACTTCTTCATAAATAATAGTGCAGTGGAGTAAGAAGCCGGCCATCTAGAGATAGACTGCTGAGGTAGGAATCTTGGCTCTATCACTTACAGGCAGTATGATCTTAAGTTTAGCTGCTTAACTCTATAAGCTTTCAGTTTCCTCCTGTTAAGTGGGACGGGTGAAAGTATTAGAAAATAAGATTGCTCTGACAGTTTATGTAAAGCACATAGCACAGTGCTTGGAACATAGGAAACATTTCATAAATGTTAGCTATTTTGGGAGTTTGGATTTAGTTTTGTATGTGGTGTATGAGGATAGGGTATAAAAACTTTTATGCAACTTGCTAATGATCAGATTCAGGACATGTTACCCAAAATATGGCACATTGACATATTGAATATTTCAAGCTGAAGGAATTTGTGAAACAGCAGGTACAGGAAAAGCTTCCTGACCTTCCCCTGAAGAGCAAATCATAAGAGCCTTATGTGAGAGGTGTCATTTCTATACCTGGAGGAAAGGAGCGTTCTTAGCTCAAAAGACAGAAGGACAAGGAGAGGAATCTGAAGGACCAGCCTTGCTGTTTCCCACAGTTGACTACGCTTGGCTCATCCCCTTTCATGTCCTGTCACATTTTCCCAAGACTTTCCACTCTTCATCAAACCTAGCAAAAACACTCTCAGGTTTACTGTTTCTTCGAGTCTTCATTTCCTTATGAAGGCTCCCGTGTCACATAAAACTTATATTAAATAAATTTGTATGCTTTTCTTTTGTTAATCTCTCTTTTGTTTTAGAGGCCCCAACCAAGAACTTAGAAAGGTAGAGGAAAAAGAGATTTTTCTTCCCATACGCTAGTTATCCCAATACCATTCATTTACTAAGTAATCTTTCTCTTCTTTACTGTTCAGTCTTCTTTATAGTATATAGTAGGCCTTCTTCATAATATAACATGTGACATTTAACATGTCAAAATATCTATTTCTATATCTATTCATTTATCTGGTCTTAAAATGAATTCCAAATAGTTTTAATTAGTGTTTCTCTACCTTTTCTTTAATGTGTGGATTAGTGATCCTTCATTACTCTAATTTTTCAAAAATTGTTTTCATACTTCTTGCCTCTTTACTTTTCCAGATTGTATTTTATATAAATGTGTGTGTGTGTGTGTGTGTGTGCATGTATGTATGTATTTGTTTTTCATATAGTATGATGTTTTGACATTTTAAAACACCTTTCTGGCTGGGAGGAACTGCCCCTCCCAGGGCTAGCCATTTCTTAGAGATGTCAAAGGGCACTTTTTTCATATGTAAACCAACCAATCCCAAACCCATATCCCTCAAGTACCTTCTTATCAAACTCTCAAACATGAAGCTAGTATTTCCCCTGCCCTAAGTCACCCCAGGGCCAGCCACCAGGCAACTGGAGACCACCCCTCTAGACCAAAACCCTCCAGAATTAATCAAACTAGCCTGTCCTAAACTGTTTACCCTTCCCTACCTTGCCTTTCCCATGGAAACTCCAAGAAAGGCACAATTTAAGTGGTTTTGACAACACACAGATGAACTTTAGAATTATTTAGTCATGTCCCAAGAAAAATTCTGTTGAGATGATGATTGGTATTATAGAAAATCTATCTGCTAATTTAGGGAGAAATTACGTGTTTATAATACTGAATGTACCTGTAAAGAAACATAATTTGTCTATTCATTTTTCCTTAGTTCTTTTCATTATGGAATTTTACATGTTTCTAATTAGGGCTAGCCCAGGTATTTGTTACTAATTGGAAAAGGATCTCTTTTTCATTTTGTTTCTAATTTTTTTGGCATATATATAGAAATTATGTGTGTATATATATATCTTTTTTCTGACACTTTACTTTTATTAATGCCAAGAGTTTGAAAGGCAAAATTAATGACCACTATCTTGATTTATACATTTATGTGTGAGGAATTTAGGCTATTATATTTTCTGATGAAAAAATATTTTTCCCCGAAATTATTGCAAAAATTCTTCATAATAAGAAGGAAATTTTCATTAGCACAATTGCAGGATAAATCACTTACATTTTATGACTAGATGTCTGGATATTTGTGTTAATTAATAAGCTTGCTTATTAATGTGAAATTCATGTACTGCAACTCACTCGATTCACTTAGCTTTATATGCATCTTTCACCAAAGACAAATATAATAGATCCCTACTGCTGTCTTTTAGCCCCCGGCAGAGAGAAAACTCAGAAAAGAATAGTAAGCAGAGAAATCCTTTGGGAAGAGTCACAGCTTCAAAACTCATTTCATTTCCTTTTTGATTTTTCTTTGTGGGTATCATTCACCTTACTATAGGCCAGTGTTCCCCAAACTTGAATCATTCAGGTATTCCATCACCATTTTGCCATTTTCTATTCTGTTACTATAGTTTTCTTTCATGTTGATGCAGGCTCGGTGAGCCAAGGAGTCAAAAGAAACATTTCTTGGACTCTCAAGGTCTAGTAGTAGTGCTCTTTTATTCAGAGAATAGCATGGGAGGAGGACCCATGGGCAATGAAGAGCTGCAGTGTGTTGAAGGTAGGGCTAAATTTATAAGGCATGGGTATGTGACTTATTTTTACTAGACAAAGGAAAGATCATGTAACATGTCATTAAAATGGCATCAGTGCAGGTGGGGTCTGGTTATTGTGTGGTTGTATAACTTTATATATGAATCAGGTCATATAGATCAGCATGTAGGCCAGGACACCTTGGGCTTCTCTCCCTGGGGCAGCCTTGATCCACATCAATTTGACTTACCTTGTTCTTTAATTATTTTGAGGTAAAATTTAAACACAATGAAATGCACAGATCTTTAGTGTAGAGTTTGGGGGAGTTTTTCCTAAATGTATACACCCATTTAACTACCATCCAGATCAAAATAGAGAATATTTTCATCATCCCAAAAAGTTTCCTAACCAAAATTTTTAAATGTAGATACACTCTTTTGAAGTGCATTTGCATTTTCAAAATGTATATAAATAAACATATATTAATATTACCGCCCAAGAAGGGGGTCATCTGCCCGCTGCAAGACATGCCAATAGTCAAGAGGCAAGGAGGAAGGAGAGAAAGGACTTTTTATTACATCTTGCTAGCAAGGGGTAAGATGGCTGATTAATGTCTAAAAGAACCATCTTAAGGGTGGCACAGAATCTTGAAGAGGTTATATAGCCAGTGTGCAATGGGGGAGGGATGTAGGAAATGTTGAACCCCCTGGTGTTGCAGACTGGAAGTTGCCACATCAGAGCTTTCAGTTGTCATGGATATCAGCATAGAGTCTCTGCCCAAAGGCCATCACATTCCTAGAGAACTCAGAAGAACAAAGTTATCAACTTATAGCAGCTGGCAGGGGCCATAAAATCTACAGAGCATGTCTGGGTTGGTTAATTAGAGGTCATTCAGAGTTACAATATGGTTTCTTTTCTACCATATGGCTTCCCTTATGCTAACTTTGTGTTGAGCCGGTATCATTAATATAGGTAATTGTGCATTTATCACTTTAAATCATCAGTGGAAACTTTAACATATAAAGTTCTTTTCATACTAATTTCAGTCACTCTGTTTTCAAAATCTGCAGAGGGAAACTGCCCCACTACAAGGCAGTGGTATGAAACAGCCTTCCAGGGGAGTGATTTTTAACAAGATACTCTTTAGTAACTTAATAACTAAATCTGCCTGATTAGGATGCAAGATTTACCTCTTTTATTTTGAATTGCAATCTATAGGAATTATACAGGTTAACTATTAGTAGTCAAATATTAAAATTAGACAAAATGGATTAATCACATATCTGAAGACTTTTATATACCAATTATGAGAGCGAGCAAAGATCCCTTGATTCAGAATACCTATTTTCTGATGTGGATGATGGCATTTGCTCCTTAAATTAAAGAAAATCTACTTTGGGACTTGTATACTTGTTTACCCGTTTTTTGACTTGACTTCAGTCCATGGCTCTGACTTCAGCCAAATTATCTCATTGTCGTTCTCATAAGACGGGCAATGGGGGAGAGGAGCTGGGAAGCAGAGGGGAAATGTGCATCAGAGTGAGTACAGAAGAGTTGAAAACTCCTTTGTTCTTCCCTGGAGGTAGAACAACAGTGTCCTAGTGTGAAGGCCGTGCTGTTCTCCAAGTTCACAGGACTTGTAGAGGGAGAGGTATTGGCTCACAGCTGGCTTATATAAAGGGCAGTTTTCCCATTCACACAGCTGCTGGACTGCCTGTTGTTGCTGGGTCGCGGGTCTGAGGGGCTGCTGTGGAGGATGGAAGTGGAGAGGGGTATGGGTGATGCTTTTCTAAACCAGTGTTTTGTCCCAGTGCAGTGATTTAGCTGAGAAAATTCAAGTTGAGTCATGCAGATCTGGCGCTCAGTAAATGGAAGTTCGTGTTTATTAGTAATTTTCTCTCGTCCTTAAGAGTTGTTTTCATCCAAATTATTAAAAAACAAATGAAAAGTATCATTTTTTAATGTCACCATTTATAATAATAGATGTGTTCTATTAATGTTTGTTTCTCTACACATAACGCCCATTTAAAAATTTACTCAAAATATTAATTCACTTGGAATTTGAGTTTGTAATACTTAAAATCTAGTGTCAGAGATTCCAGAAATTCAAAACTTTTCAACCATAACTCTCCATATTTTCAATTCTATATTTTAACTTTGAGCCAGAAGGCATAAAGAGAATTCTACAAAATGAAATTGCTCTTTTGTCTTCAACTTCAATTTACTCTTCAACTTGAGTCCCAGTTATTGCATGAAGAACTTTCCAGGTGTTGTCCTGTGTTATTTAGGACTAAAGGTTGTGTTATGCAGCTTTATTCAATTTATCTTGCTGATTATATTCATTATGAGCATAATCCTTTCTCTCTGATCCAGAGACACATAAGTCATGTCTCCAACATCAAGCTACACACAAGATGAATCTGAGTTTCTTCTAAAGTTTGGAATATTTCTCCTTCACCATCATCTTCCTTGTCGCATTTCATTAAGACCAAAAATATTATTGATCAATAGAGAGTAGATATTGATATAACATACAATAGAAATTTGAATAGAGTTTGTATTTTATGGATTGTACCTATTGTGCTAGATATTAAATGATCTTTCTATGCCTAATAGTAATAACTGCTGTTTTCCTGTTTGCAAAAGGAAAGTGTTATCATTGGAAAAAATACACTGTCAGTACAAATTAGCAGAGTTTATAACTTATTAGAATTCATCTATAATTTCAAATTTATAAACGTCTGGCTTCTCCCCACAAGTTTTCCAACTTTTCATTTATATTAGATAACACAAACCTATTTCCTTTCTTTGAAGACCTATAAATTATTACTTTTTAAATCTTTAAAATTATAATGACTTTGAGGTGATATTTATCTTTCTTTTTGCTTATGTATTTAATACCTTCACTTTGGTCCAAAAATAATTTGCCATATCATGAAATGTGTATATTAGGTACACATCTTAAATCTGTATTCCCCCATATATTGAGGAACACAGTCATCTAGTTCAAACAAAAGGAAGTATATCTTCCATGTCATTCCGTGAATCTAGGTGCAAGAATGTCCTCCATTTTAACCTCAGAGAGTTAATGTAAAGACTTAGATCTATATAAAATTTTTAAAAGAATAATCTTTTTTTGGAGAGGGGATTGTGCTATGTGTAGAGTCTTTCTAGTCCCATGTGGGAGAGAGATCATTTTCTTTTGCATAATACCGAGGATAATTGCTCAGAGCATTTGACAGTGATCTGTCAGTTCGAAGAATCAAGCAGGTTATCCTTACTATTTCAAGTTGATGGAGAGAAAAATGGTAAAACAGATTATGAAGCACTCAACATTCATTCTTCTCTCCAGAAAAAAAAACATGTAATATGAGTACTGTAACCATTGAATGCTCTCTGTGCATCAGCTTTTTAGAATTTAATTAGAATATAGAGATTCTAGAAAGTCTTCCCTAGAAACCTTATCTTCTCTTAACATTCCTCTTGTTAAAATATCCAGTGACTTTAGGAAAAACTTTACACAAATGGAAACAGACTTGGATTTTTAGAGAGTCTCCAGTTAGAGGTAAAATAATCTAATTTACTGGCTCCATTCAGTCAGATGAACAACTGTAACGTAAATTCTGCTTTTCATGGGTATCTTTCCTCCCTAGACACTCTGTTTCGATTAGCCCTTAGTATTCTTAAGCTCTTTATAGATATGGGTGAAATCTGTGCTATTAAAAAAGAAAAAAATCCTCCTAAATTTCTATGTTCTACCCTGATATAGGTAATTTAAAAATTATCAGTGAAGGACATAATCATAGAGTTTCCCGAAATGTTCTGTTACTTCTATCCTCAGCCAGGATTGGGAGGTGTTAATAGAAGGCCTTTCATGCCTTTTGTTTAAGGTGGTCTAGTGGTCAACTTCTGTTTTTAGGGAAAATACTCTCCTGTCTCAGCTCACTGCTTGAATACACACTCCACTGTTTTCTCTGGTAAGCCCTTCAAAGCAGAGAAATCCAGTTCTTTATTGTGAACTTACACATGAGAGATAGCGCAAGGGACAGCAAGACATTTTTGTCATATTGCCAGTGACTAATCTCTGATACTGTCCTCTGGATCTCATAGGAAGACTGAACTCTACTAAAGGTTGAGTAGACTGCAGCATATGGTAATTGACTGACACTTGTGTAAGAAACACTAGATTTATATTCTTTCTGTTGAAATCATGTTTAAAATAGTGCTAGAAAATGATTGTGTCAGCCTTCCCCCTTTTCAAAGAAGTGTTAAAAACAATCATTATCTAGGCCAGAAGACTTAACTTTATTATTTGTACTCTCCAGATACTCAGATTAAGCAGTAACCATCATTTAAAATGCTGCATGAAACTAGTTTTCATCCTTATTCCAAGCATTTTTTCCTGGCAGATTTTCCAAAGGGAAATGAGAATATTGGCTTTTCCTTCTGTCTGATAACTTTTGACAAGGAGTTTGTGTACATTATTTAAGGCACAGATTCACTTTTGGAAATTCTGTCAAAGTAGGCAGCTCTTTAGTGATTATTGACTGACAGTTACTCTCAAAAGAAGTTCACAAAATACATTTATGTCTTCTATGAGCATAAAATACTGAATCAAAATTTTACACCCTCAGATTTAATGCATCTAACAAACTTGTTCTTCTTGCTTAAAAATAAAAAGATTTTTATGTAGATGAATAGTGACTTAATGAAATAGGTAATGTCAAGTTAGGTTATGCAGATTATATAGATCTGATGTAAACATAATTCTTATGGATTTTCTATCCTTCGCGATTAAAGGCAATTCTGTCATTTGCCATTTTAGTCAGCAATCCTAATTATCATTAAATATAATTTTTTTTCAGTAAATGGATATGCTCTCTATACATATACCTCTTTGTGTTTTACATTTAACAAGAAAAGAATTAATACTTGTATTGATTTCTTTAAAACCAGTCATATTTACATACCATTATATTTGTGTCAATGGGTGTGGGCTAGACCAGTGCCTAGAAAACTTTAGTTTGCTTAAGAGTCACTTGAAGAGCTTATTTAAATAGAGATTCCTGGGCTGCACTCTTAGAGTTTCTGATTCAGTAGCCTTAGGGTGGGCATGAGTATTTGCAGTTCTAACAAACTCTCAAGTGTTGCTGATTCTGTCACATTTTGACCCTTACTCTGAATAGCACTGAACTAAACAACATAGGAGAATCAGCTATGCAACACAGAAAGAGAAGCAAAATAGATGGACTAGATAAAGATTATAGTATCTACTTGTAAGGGGTTGAATGGTAGCCCCCAAAAGTCCACCAGGAACCTCAAAATGTGACCTTATTTGAAATAAGGGTCTTTGCAGATGTAATTAAGGTAAGAATTTTGAGATGAGCTCATCCTGGGTTAGGTTCAATGACAAGTGTCCAGACTTCTATCCTACAGAATTGTAAGATGATAAATTTTGGGTGCTTTACCAAGTTTGTGGTAATTTGTCATGGAGCCTTAGGAAGCTAATATTCTACCAAAGTCAACCATACCAAAGTGCCAAGTTTCCTCTGTCATAGCTCTAAGGAAGAAGGATAGAATTCTGACACTGGCCCAGTGGACTGTTACACTAGTTAAACAGTGATTGAACATCAACTAATTGCCAAGCACTGTTAGATAATTTCTGGCATGTTATTTAATTTAATTTTCCCCAAATGCTTTAAGGTAGTTATTTGTTTTTTAGCATTATTTAACAAAAGAAGACCTTGAAATGCAGAATGGTCGTTCAGTCAGAAAATATTTATTGTGTCTACTTTATATCAGGCTCTTGCTAGATATTAGAGTGGTCAGTGACTTACCAAAAGTGATACAGCTGGTAAGTGCCAGAGTTTGCATTCAAATCGTGATCCTCTCATTCCAAATTTGGTCCTCTCATTCCAAATTTGGTGCTTTCATTCCAAATTTGGACCATCAGGTCATACTCTGTCTACACCTTAGAGCAGGAAAGCACAGGGCATTTTGGCAAATACTGACTAGTTCATTTTGGCTGTTATAGAATATTAAAGTAGAAAAGGAATTTATTATCTCCAACACAAATCTCCCTGATTTATGGTGGCTATTTAACAGTATTTCTTTCTATTAATACCTATAAAGTAGTTTGCACTTTGTTACCTTAATCTTATTTCCCCTTGTAGTAACTCTTTCACTTCATACTCAAATATGCAGATAATTTAAGCTGATCTTTAATAACAAGATAGAAATAATAGCTCTACATTGTCTTTGGAGATGTAGATCAATGATTTAGACAACAATATTTCTATATTTTTTTCACCTTATTTATTTTTGTATATATATAAATAATAGTTCTGGAAAAAATATTTGACTACCTTGAGGTTGAAGATCACAAAAAGAAGACCACTTAGTCTTTAACATCATAATAATATGAATTCCCTGAGTGTTTCGTACAAACTTCTCTTGAATGATTATTAAGGTATTTAAGCTGTTTAATAATGCTTTGAGAGTTATTAAATTCAACCTTCATCTCATTATAGTTAATGCTTTAGAAAGTACAATGTGAATGGCACTCTGCTAGCTGTTAAACATTTAGTATGTTAAAAGAAATTGTTCCTACCCTTGCAGTTGAGATGCTTGATTCAAGAACAGTAAAATCAAGATCAGTGAAACTGTGCAAGAATTAGACAAAATGGGCTAAGAAATTGCTCACTTTAGCAGGTTAGAGTGCAAAGACAAGAAATAAAAGAAGCCAACAAACATGTTGAGGGGAAAGTTGCACTGAGGTTCTGTCTTAGAAGCTGAGGGGAAATTGTATAAATTTGTTAAATGCCTAAGTCAACAATGATAACAGTATAGAATGATAGTAACACTGATACCATTTTTTCCTTGTGATGATATTTGTGTTTATCCTATCTTTCTACTAACATTTGTCCATTAATTTATTCCACAAATACTTCATGTGCATCTGCAGCATGCAAGGTATAGCATGGGGACAAAATGTATTACCCAGTGAGCAGATACATCTCATATACAAATAACCAAAATGTGAGACACTAACGCTGATCTAAATGACATTGATCATAACGCTCATCACAGGAAGATTCATGGGAGAATGTGGATTCTTCTGTGTCTGTGAATTGGTTACAAATTTTATTCAGCTATCTTTTGGGTTTTGATTCCTTATTTTATTGTATTTTTGTCAGTGAATGTGATCTGTAAAATGGAGATTATTTTTATATTTTTGTGACTTCCTTTACGACCCAGTAGGTGGTCAAATTTTTAAATGTTTCAGGCTTAAAAACAATATGTATTCTTTAATTATTCAGTGCCAGGTTTGATATGTGTTTATTAGATTAAACTTATTTGTATTGTCAAACTCTCCTATTTCTTTGCTAATTTTTGTGTTTGCTTTGTAATTTTTTTATGAGAAGTAAATTAAAATATCCCATTTGAACTATGGATTCCTCAGTTTCTACTTGTAATTCTTTCTGTTCTCACTCTGTATATTTTAAGGCTATGATTTGAGATATATCCAGATTCAAGTCTATTATACTTGCTGGGTGGATTGTTTCTTTTAGGATTAAGTAATAATCCTTTTTATCTCTGATTATGCTTTTTGCTTTAACATCCAGTTTTTTCTAACAATAGTATTGCTACATCGGGTTCCTTTTGTTAATAGTTATTGCCAAATTGTATTCGATCTCCTTACTTTCCATTTTTTCATGTCACTAAGTCTTTTTAAAAATTATACCTTTACTGAGATATAATTTATTCATTCTCTTAAAGTGTACAATTCAGTGGTTTTTAAATGTAATCACAGTTATGCAACCAATACCACTATCTAATTTTAGAACATTTTTCATCATCTCAAAAGAAAGCCTCATACTCATTAGGAGTCACTGCCCATTTCCCACCTCCTCCCAGTCCCTGGCAACCACTAATCTACTTCTGTCTCTATGGATTTGCCTTTTGTGGACATTTCAGATAAAGGGAATAATCATACAACAAGTGGCCTTTTGTGTCTGACTTTTTTTCACTTTTCACTTAGCATAATGGATTCAGATTTCATCTATGTGGTAGCATGTATCAATACTTATTATTTTTAAAGTCTGAATAATATTGCATTGTATGGATATACCACGTTATCTATCCATCGATGGACATTTAGGTTGTTTATACTTTTTGGCTATTATGAATAATGCTTTTATGAACATTCATATACAGTTTCTTGTGTGGATATATGTTTTAATTTCTCTTGGGTATATACCCAGGAGTGGAATTGCTGGTTCATAGGGTAACTCTACGTTTAATGTTTTGAGGAACTATCAAACTGTATTCCAAAGTGGCTGCACTATTTCACCTTCCCACCAGCAATGTATGATGGTTTCAGTTTCTCCACATCCTTTGTCTTGTCTTTGGTTAGACAATAAAATCCCAGTCGCAAGCCCTTTTGGCCCTATCCTGGTACAAATTCCTTGTGGGCCTCCATCATGTCAGTTCCCACTTACATAGCTTTGGATTACACATGTTTCTGGCATCTGAATATTTCTCTTTTTTTCTTTAAATCTCATATATGTATTAAAACTTAAAAGTTGTTTTACTTCGTATTTTTATGTGTCTGTGAAGGTGAGGAACAGGAGTGAATATAGGGGATAAGTATTCATATTGGATCAGTTTATTAGTCCTGGAAGTTGAGCAGATCAATGCAATTGCAGTGACTGTGAAATGGTTGATTTAGAGTTACAGGTATTGTTTAGGGCTATGAACTAGAGTTTTTCTTCTGGGCTAAATTACTTGGACCATACAGGACCCATTATTATACTGAGCTCATCCAGTCCCATATGAACTAACTCATCTTTTTGCTGTTGTTATTTTACAGATGCAAGTTTCCAAAAATAAAACTGAAAAGAAAAAGCCAAAATTTAGAAAGAGGGAAAGGTATGTTTTTTAAAATTAAAAAGTATTAGGATAAAATGGAAATGTAGATATATATTGGGTTTAATTATTATATGACATTTTCCCCTGATACTTGATTCTGTTTCTCTAGGAAACATTGTGTTTAAAATTTTCTAGAAGAATTAATAAAATGATAAGTAGGAGTCTTAGAAATGTGGAGAAAGTTTTATGTTTATACAAATATGAACCAAAACTTTCAAAGATTAATATCATGTGAGCAACCAGATGAGAAGCAGATTTTTAGTTTAAAAATAGGTAATGCAAACCAGAAACAGACCTTTATAATGAACTAATAAGCCACTGATGGTAAGCTTTAGTGTTTATCATTGAATCCTCCATACAGTGTATTTATTTACTTTTTTGATGAATGTTAATCAATGCTGTGTTAAAAGGACTCCTACTCAATGACAGAGACTGATCCTAATATGATAGTCCTTCTCTTCTTCTTTGTCCTTTTTCAGAAGTTGAATAATTAAATTTTTAAAAAGGGCTTTTACTTTCTCATCTCAGTTATACTTCACAGTAACCCCATCAAATAGGTAATAGATAATCGTAATTATCTCCGTTTAAAAGACGCAGAATTTTTGGCCTCGAGGAGTTAAGTGGCTTTCTCAAGATCTTATGCTTAGAGAAAATGCATTTGAACAAATGTTTTCTGACTCTGAATCAGCAACATAGTGTAGTGGAAAAAGCATGAATTTTGCAGTCTGACAGAATTTAGTTCTATTGTGCTTAACCATTTACCCATGTTGTTAAATTTCTCAATTTCTCAGAGCCTCAGTTTCTTTATGAAATAAGAGTAACGATTACTTAGGTTTTGGGGGGATGGATTACATGAAAAAGCCTATGAAGGTGCTTGGTAGATCGTTAGTGCTTTTCACCTGGTGAGAGCTCAAATCAATCTTGTTCCCCTTTGGTTTTTCCCTGTGTCATGCTGCCTTATGTATAAAACAACCAAGAAAAAGTACCTCAAGATAAAGAAATATATATTTATAACTTACATTTACCAATTAATACATACATGAGTGGTCACTTAAATATGTTATTGATCTTTTGAAACTAAATCTGTCAAATTCTTTTTCTAGGAAAGCTATTTTAAAATGCTCTTTTGAAAATGTTTGTTCAGATGATGCCTTATCAAAGGAAAACATGGGTATGTGAAGGCCTGTCCTGCTCTTAGTTCTTTTACCTATATTTAATTCTACCAAATGTAGTTATAGTCCTTTGAAGAAAAAAAACATGATGTACATATATACAGATAAATATGAGAAATATTAGTGAGTCAGTTTTGGTGTTGATTTATATACTAGGGCTTTTCAATTGTCTTTAGGTTTCTATTCCCTTCAATTAAATTTTCTCTGGCTTTGTCCTGTACTTAATTTTTTTTAAATAAAGCACTAGCAGTTGTGGGAGGAAATACCAGCATCTGTACATTTCAACCCAGACCTCTCCATTCCAAATTTACTGTGGTCCTAGGGGTACCAAAGGGAGAGAAAGAAGAAAAGCAGCAGCCTAGGGCTTCCAGCTGACTTAATTGCCATTGGTATTAGAAAACAGTGGGGTGAATGTGGAACACAGGGAGAAAGTTTTAGTTTTCAAGAGCCCTGTACTCTTCCTGCATTTTCATTAGTCTTGAAAAGCAGGCAAGTGCTTATTTGCAACATGGAACTTTGGCAGCCATGCAAAGAGGTTTCAAAGCCCATTAATCCCCAAGAAGTTATCCCTGCCATACTCTCTCTCCCTTGTAGCCACCCCCAGATCCTATAGCACTGTGATTCAATTGGCTAAATAAGCCATTCATTTATAGTCTCATTAAAAGAAAGGAAAACAGGCAGAGAAAGGACTGAGTAGTTATTTCAAAATAATAGTAATCCTTTTCTTCTTCTCCTAAACCAATACAAAATTCTGTTGTTTCTGTCTTTTCTTAAACCTATTCTGCTGCTGTTTTCCTGCTAATTAAGGTGGCTTTTCTTGGCTATTTTTTCTCTTTGCCTCACATGATCAGTTCAAATATTCCTGTAGAAACACAAAGTTAGTTTATCCCTGGACTGAGTTCCTACTAGGAGACCCTGGCACTGCAGCTGAGGTTTCCAATGCTGGGATCCTTTTCTCTTCCAACTTGCACAGGATACTACAGAAGGAATCCATTGACTGGAAAAGACTCTTCCGTGTAAATAAGTGAAAACATCTCAGTAGTTATCCATGTAAAGGGAAGCCCTTTCAGGAGTCTCATATTCTGTATGGCTCAAAAATCTCAATAGTTAATTGTTAAAGTAGTTAACCCGATCTATGTTTTACTCCTTCATCCCATTTTGAACAACTGAAGTGGAAACGTCTAGTCTACTATGTTCTTTGCAAGAGCTGACTTCCTAAAAGAGTGGTTCTTCTTCAATGGTTTAACCCTCCTCAAATTTTTTACTCCCTACTCGTATTTCTGTGGATCCCTTGATCAAGCCTCTGATATCTCTCATTTCTTCTAACCTTAAAGTAGGACCAGTCCTAGATCAAGTGATAGAGGAAATTTATAGCATCTTCTTCTTGACTCTGCTCCACTTTTTGGATCCTCTTTCCTACACTCACAGGTGCTAAACTCTCCCATTAGTCTACTGCCCTAGATTTGCTGTTCCTTTATGGGTTTTAAGCTCTACTGACTGCTTCTCTGTCTCCCTCAATTAGAGATCAAAGGAAGAGCTAATTGAGTGCAGCTGCTTTACCTCCCCAAGTATCATTTTCTTTATCTGTAATAAAGAGATGCAGTAGAAACTCTCTTATCCAACAAGGAGAGGACTGTTTCTGCAAATTATTGGAAAAAGTTCAGGAATCATTAAATCATTTAAACTGTGCACCATGGCTATATAAAGATTTAAACTAAGAAATAACTTTTTTTGGACTATATCTGCATTTTTTGGAAAACTGCTACCAGGAAGATCATGTATTATGTTTGTTTTGTCCCTATAACATTTTTTTGCAGTGTTGAGGGACAAGAAAATTCATCTATGATGATGAAATAATAATAGCAATAATAAGGATGATGTCTAACACCTATAACAATTACTACGTGTCCTCATTATTCTAAACACTTTATATGTATTAGTTTATTTAACCCTGACAAGATCTAAATGAGGTAGATATTATATCTCCCATTGTATCGGTGGGGAAACTGAGTCACTTAAGAGGTTATAGACTTTTCTAAAGTCACATAGCTTCTTAAAATCAAAGTGTGCAGCTATTTCCTTGATTGCTTTGAGTACCAGGAATCTTAAAACTAAGTTTATGGGGTTTTTGGTACAGCACTGGTAGTTGGCCTAAGCATTTTTAAATGAATTGATTTGGGTTTGTTTTTTTATTCTTTGGGCTTTGTCATTTGCTTTCTTATATCACTGTTTTCTGTTGATAAATACCTCATTTCTTTTGGGGAAGCAGACAGTCTCTAAAAATTTGAATAAAAAGATTGACATATTACCCAGAACCAAATCTGTTAACATTCATTACTAAATTAGCGATGGATGTGTTCATCAGCCATCTGAGACAGGTAAGCTTAAGAGGGTGGTTAATATAAGAAAGGACTGGATCGTGGGGTGAGCCCTAGAGGGAACGTGAAGGCCTTGGGGCCAGGGTCTGGGAGGTAGAAGGGATGACAGAGAGAAAGGGGATATCTCAATACTCAAGACAAACTTTGCCCACCTGTTCTTGGTTTGGGGTTACCTTTAACCTCTAGGCTAAAAAGCAGGGTTGGCTTTCATGCCCCTTTCCTAAAAAGCACCATGCCTCCTATTTCTATTTGTCTCTCCAGGAATAGTGCTCTCTCCTTCATTACATTTCAACCTGTGTTTTACTCATCCTTACATTTGAATTGTAAGCACACAGAGAAGCCTTTGTGGTTCCTTAAAAACAAAACAGAACCAAGTATTTTTACCTCCTCCTCTCTCTCCTCCTCTATTAGAATGCCTCCAGAATTTCAACATTGAAATGGCCCTGCAAATTTGTTTAATAGGATTTTTTTAGTGCCAGCTTTGGGGTAACCCAACCAGTAGCCTCTTACATAAGAAAAGAAACAGCTTCCTTAAACATTTAATAAAGAAGTAGAAATTAAACTCCATAAATATACATTTGAAAGCTTTTAAAATGGTGATTCATTTATTGAGACAAACAGTAAGTTATTTCTTATCAGGAATGGAAAAACAGCACTGATTTATTTTACGCAAATTCATTTTTAAAAGCCACATATGGACTTCAGAATAGGAGATACTTTTTTCTTTCTTTCTTTCTTTTTTTTTTCTTTCTCTGAGTGATATAGCAGCTGTAATGCTACCACTTTACTCTCAACAAATTGAAACAAGTCAGGGAAACTACAGGATAATCGGTATTGATAGAAGATGATTGGTCTTGCAATCAGCAAAGGCATCCATTCTGTTCATTCTGTCTCTATCTTTGGAAGATATCGTTGACCAATTTTGATAACCCAGTTTGTAGATTACGGTAACTGCTGTTTGTTGAAAATTATTTTTGAACTCTATCAGTTTAATCTAGGAAAACCTATTTAGAAAAGCAAACCTCCCATTGCTCTGGAAACAGAATTTGACATCAGTCAAGTTGGTGTTGTGAACTCTGGTTGATTTATGAAGTTATCCATTACTTTGTCTACTCTTTGATCAAAAAGCAGTATACATATTTTTTCAGATCATTTGAAAACGGAGAGCCTACAATGCCATTCAGCAATGACATTCATTGTCATAAATTGTATTTTAGCCTAGCCTTAGAAATATAAAGATGTTTGTGTGCCATTTTTCCTTTACAGCATAGCTCAAAATCCATCTTCTCAACAGTGCATTAAATGTCAGTATCAATTTCCATTGACTCAGAATGTAAAGTAGGGAAACACAGCATCTATGAGTGGGACTGGGGAATCCATGTTGAGATAACCACAAGTAGTTGTCTGTTAAGCGTCAGGTTAATAAGTAAGAAATATGTCATAAAGAGAGCTTAATTTCATTAACAAAATTGCTTCAATAAAAATGTACATTCCTTTAGAAAATTCTGATTCAGTAGACATGGGGTCACATTCATATTTTTTAATAAACTCTCCAAGGTGATTCTTATGCCCACCAAATTTTGAATACCGTTCGTCTAGAATGTAATAGTTCTTACTCTGTGTTCTTAGGCTTTAGCAATTACCCTGGAGCACAGAGCTATGTGGATACTAGTAACATGTCAATTATAGTTTTTGTTTGTGTATTTTGTTTTTAAACATAGGAACTGGTTCTAGGGTGTTGAATGGCTTATCAGAAAGCTGTTTTCAAACTGTTTTGAAAGAAGTTTTCCATGGAGAAAGCCTAAGATTGGTTGGGAAGAGATGACGGCAAGGAAGGCTCATTAGTCTATGCCTGTTCTCTTGAGTCCCTGGCTCTTAGCAGGCACACAGTAAATATTTGTTGATTGAATATAAAAGTGCTTGGGGCAAGAAATAAGTATTGAGGAAAATTATTTTTGTAGGGACCAGCCTGGTGGCACAGTGATTAAGTTCTCACCTTCCACTTTGGCAGCCCAGGGTTCTCCAGTTCGGATCCTAGGTGTGGACCTCTGCACTGCTTGTCAAGCCAGCCTGTGGCAGGCGTCCCACATATAAAGTAGAGGAAGATAGGCATGGATGTTAGCTCAGGGCCAGTCTTCCTCAGCAAAAAGAGGAGGATTGGTGGCCGATGTTAGCTCAGGGCTAATCTTCCTCAAAAAAAAACCAACTTATTTTTGTAGACAAAACTGTAATGTGAAAAATATAAACTAAAAATTGTTTTTCTAGTACTGTAGTGACAACCAAGAAAGGGAAACTATTTTATAACCTCCCATGACTTTATTTAACACTATGATTTAAGAAATGTTTTAGCAGAATTTTAAAATTTCCTTCTTATGAGTAATAGATAAGAGAAAATTATCAACAAAGAAGGTGATAATAAGATATCGAGTCTTTTGAACTGGAGTAAAGGAAACTGCATAAAACTTTTCACATTAATAATCTGTTTTTTACCTTACAACATGCTTAGTTTACAAGGATACCTGTGGGTGTGTTCACACACACATAAATGGATGTATATAGCATTTGTACTTTTCCTAAACATTATTAATCAGAAAAATTTTAAATATGTTCAACAGTTAGATTCAAAATTAATGTTATTGCTGAGAACACCTTTCTTCCGTATTCACTGATAGTATTTTAGCTCTAAAGTGTGTGTGCTGATTGGGTCTGTTTCCATGTTCCATGAACTTTCAACTGCTCTACCTAGTGTGGTTCTTGGTGACCTGTCAATGAACAGTGGCTAATAGGAGGTGATGTGTCAGATTTTGTGAACAGAGTGGAAGTTGACGGGATGTGTATTCCTGGCCTTTCTCTTTGAATCATGTTGCCTTTGGAAGGATTTCTCAGATGTTCCATCTGTCTGTTGTGCAGGACTACAGGCCACACATGCCCTCCTTTCCTTGATCTTTACTTCAACAAGACTCTGTATCAAATGAAAATGTTTGTTTTATTTAAACTAAGAATTCAGTAGCATATTGTTAATCGGTAGTTGAGTGATACTATTTTATCTCAGCAAGTTCAATGAATTACCAGATTTTTTACCTACTTATATTTTTGTGTCACAGTAGCACACACACAGAAACTTTTATAAGTGTGGTATTTTTTTTTTAAATATCATATTAGGCAACTAAGATGTGTTGATATTTGGGTTAGGAATAGACTGGCCTTTGTTTAGCCTAGCCACTTAATTACATGGCTTCCCTTTTTAAACAGTAGTTTTAACAGTTTATTGCAGGGATTAGCAAACTGTGGCCCACAGTCCACCAGTCTGTGCCTGTTTTTGTAAATAAAGTTTTATTGGAACGTAGCCACTCTCATGTTTGTTTACATGTCTATGGTTTGTACTACAACAGCAGAATTGAGTAGTTGTGACAGAGATCATCTGGTCCACAAACACTGAAATATTTACTCTCTTGCCCTTCACAGAAAAAAATTGCTGACCCCTGGTCTTTACATAACATAATTTAGTTTGGTGCCCTTGGCTCCTGATAAAAAAAGAAAAAAACTTCTATTGAGCTTTTGTGTTTCAGGATACCTCATGGTCTACACATAGCAAGAATGTCACCTACATTTTTCAAGGAATAATTATAAGCGATTCACCTGGAAATCCATAATAATTTTGCATCAAGCAGAGGCATATGTGAAAATTATATGAAGTATTTATTGTTTATCTTGTAACATTTAGAACATTTCCTCTTTTTGGATGGTTAAGATTATGAATTAGATTGAATTAAGTAAGGTGTAGCGGTTTTTACTATATTGATGATGTTTCTCTAGTTGTCTCTGAGACAGAAGTTTTACTAAAAGAGCTGGAGCAAATGCTACAACAAGCCCTCGAGCCCACAGCAACACCTGATGAGTCTGAAGAGGAATATAGAGAGGAAATAAATACAGCAGAAAAGGTAGTACTCATGGTTATTATCAGGCCTAAATAGCAACTTCAGATTCTTTAAATGGCAGCAATTGTTCCTGAATGCATATTTTAATTATATGGGAAAATTTTTTCACTTCTGAAATTGTAGCCCTGGATTATCATGAGATGAATAATAAACTAGTAGCCTGTTGAGAAATCAGAATACATCTATCACTCTTTGAAAAAATATCTGTGTTTGAGCAGAGGAGCTCTTTTTATTTGAGATCTTTGAGGTTGGAATGAAGAAAGATAGAAGGGTCTCACTGTGGATGACGGAGTGCCACTGCAGAGAGGCCTCTCCCCTGCTGCCAGTCTTTACAGTAGGGAGAATGGGCCAGAATAAGAGCAGCTTGCTGGGAAATCTGCCTTATCTGGTTCATGCACAGGGATAATCTCTATAGGGACCAACCTCATTATTAACATACTGGAGGTAGAATATTTCATTGGAATGCATTTCGCCATTCATAACTAGATTTGTCCTTTTTTTTCTTTTGGCCAACTATGTTGGGCTGAGAAAGGCCATGTGTGCTTACTTTATTCAATTCTTACATATGACAACATAAATTTTAACTTGGTTGACAAACTGCTCAGCACATCAGTTCCATGTCTCTGCAAATAAAATGAGGGTACAAGCCCATATCATTAATACGGAGCAGCAATGTGGTAGGTGTGAGAACAAGTCATGAGGCAGACACTTCCACAAGGCAGTACAGCTGTTCCCTAAGTAGTTAGGAAGAAACATGGTGGGCTGGCCTGGTGGTGCAGCGGTTAAGTTCGCACATTCTGCTTCTCGGTGGCCCGGGGTTCGAGGGTTCGGATCCTGGGTGCAGACATGGCACCGCTTGGCAAAAAGCCATGCTGTGGTAGGCGTCCCACGTATAAAATAGAGAAAAATGGGCATGGATGTTAGCTCAGGTCCAGTCTTCCTCAGCAAAAAGAGGAAGATTGGCAGTAGTTAGCTCAGGGCTAATCTTCCTCAAAAAAAAAAAAAAAAGAAACATGGCAGTGAGGAGTCACTGAATCAATAAGATTTCATTCATTCTTTCATTCATTCATTTAGATATATAGTGTGCCTGGAGTCAAGAGAGCACAGTGGTCAGGAGCACAAACTCCGGAATATAACGCCTGTGCCCCAGTCCTGGTCCTTCCAGTTAGGACTGGCGTAAATTGGCGAAGTTGCTTTTCATTTGCCTCAGAGGATTGTTTTGAGGATTAAATAAGGCAAACCGGGAAAAGTGCTTTGACACCTATGGCTAGCTATTACTACAGATAAGAATTGTCAATGGCTGTCACTACAGAGAATGAGTGCTAAGATTTCCTTGCTTCATGTCTTTTCCAACATTCTCACTCTGAACAACTACTCATCCCCAGGTTTATTTGTTCTCAGATGCAGAAAAAGGTACATTTATAAAGGGGCAAGCTTGTTTACACACTGGCAGACTGCCCAACTGCACGATTTTATTGAGAACTTCAATAAGAACAAAGATGATTCTTAAATACCTCCTTTATTGAGTTAGAAATCAAGAAAATATACAGAATCTACAGTTAAGGAGATAAATGTGTTAAAAGAAAAATTAATGTTAAAAACTTTTACTGAGTTGAAAAACATAATAGTTTTCTTAATCAGCACCAGTAATACAACTTCTATCTGAATTTGTGTGGATTGTAAATGCCATTTTTCAAATTAAAGTTCCTCTTTTAAAAAACTTGTTTTCTATATATAGATCTTTCCTTTTGTAGAACAAAATCTATAGATTGGTGACATATATCTTATATGCATATAATTAATGTACAAATTATTCTTTTCCAGAAAATGTATGTTTTCTTTGAGTACCATATGGTTTTGTGCAATGTTTTTTCAGTCTTTGCGTTTGTCTATTCAAAAGTACAGCCAGGTTGATTTTTATAGAGATGTCCTGGAGCTTTTACAACCATAGAATTGGCTTCTATTTTGCCATTATAACTAGTAACTTGATAGAACAGAAAATTACGTCTGATTTTTATTTCTTAAGGTAAAATACATGGTTTTAATACATCACCAGGCAGGAGAGTGCTTTTTGTTTTAGATTCTTGTCACATTTTACACTTTCAAAAGGCATTTAGGAATTGTAAAAACTAACCACTTTAACTTGTTGGCAGGCAGGTGAGTGCCTCCTGCTGTCTGGTTCATAAGCCACTCTCCACACTGAGCTTAGTAAGTCTGGTATTCATGCCAGGTTCAGAATATTTAGGGCCTTGTTCACTTTTAAATGAGGAGAATAGCAAGGAAACCAACCAGCAAAACTGGAACAATTTCTAGTTTAAAAGTAAAGAAATGATCACCCCATGGATTTCTTTTTTAGTTTAGTTAGTAGGAAAAATTAATATGGCTTCCAAAAGTAACACCCCTTAAAACTGGAGGTGGGTTTTGTTTCTAGGAGAAAGTGGCCTCTTATAAACTAACACGCCAGAAAGAGCCACCTGATAATTTTTAAGTTCTGAGCATGTTTATTTTCTGAGCAGATATTGTTTGAGCTTTTCTCAAAGTCGTAAATTGGATGATGTTTTCATCATTCATTTCACGTATTCAGTTTCAAGTTGATTACTCTCAAGCATTTATACCAGTGGATGAGAGTAGCAACATGAAAAAAGTATACACACACAGATAATCAAAATTCATTTCTATTTGTCATTGAAATACTCTATGAAATTATTTTCCTCAGTAGAATCACCTTAATTATGTTCTTCTTTAGCTAATATTAACACTGGTTGACATGCCCTGACTTGGCAAGCAATGGCAGGAAATTAATTTCAGATTTTTATAAAATGCATCTGAATAATTCACAAATTAGATAATCCATTTACAAATAAGACAGAATTTACTGAATAAATATTTGTATTAAAAGGTACATTTTTGATGTATGAAAATACTTGTATAAACTACATGTATATTCTTTTTCTTTGAATTTTGTAGAAAGTTAACTCTAGCTTTAATTAACCTTGAAGCTATAAATCTCATATGAGCATGTGCATTTGCATTGTTTTTACCAGTGTCCTTTGCCACAAACTAGAGCAAACTATCACTATTCTTAAGTAATGTAAATGTTTACGAGAAGATGACCACAGAAAATGTGACTAAAACAGTTTTAAGTTGTATTCCCTATAATAATAATTTTAAAACTAAACAAATATAGAAAACTCACAGAATTTAAGTGATCACATTTTTCCAAAGCATAAAGTTAAAACTAAAGACGTGCAATGTTGGGGAATAGAGACAGGACCTAAATAATGTTATTCTTGTACTAACACATTTACTGTACGTTATACTATATGTGGGGATTATTATTTGACCACCAGCATAACAGAAAACTGTGTAACTGCTGTGACTTGAGGAGTTACTGACAACTTTATGTTTTGTTCAAATAATTAAGCCTGTTCTTCAAGTAGATTTGATGTAGATCTGATGAGTTGTTGTATGGTTATTTTTACAGTTATCTAAATGCAGCTCTGAAGCTCCTGCAGGCAGTCCATTTGAAAACCACTATGAAGAGGACTATCTTGTAATTGATGGAATAAAATTAAAAGCTGGAGAATGTATTCAAAATATAACTAACATATTTAAAGAAATAGATGCTTTGATGTCTGAAATTTAGGACATTATAGATATTTTCAAAAGTTATTTATAAAAATATTTACATCTTTATATTTTCCCAAAGTCAAAAACTTAAAAATGTTTAGTGAAGTAGGTATACATTATACCAAATTTGATCTTTGTAATAACTTTTTACTTCATACTTTGAGACTGTCCATTGTTTTGAGAGCCAATCAAATGGTATTTAAGTTAGTGTTGAAAATTTAGAATTTAAGATATCCTGATATTTATATTTGTAGATTTTTTTCTTCTTTGCCTTTATTTTAAAATGATTTATGAAACTTACTTTATGAAACACATGCTTTACAATGACTATTTAGTCTCTTCATTCAAATGTGGCTAGCTGTTAAAATGGCTGCCAAGGTTATTATAATTCCTAGAGATAATTCAAATCTAATATACTTAGAGAATGTGTATTTGTAGTGGAATTAAGCTCTACAAAATGAAAGGAAATAATAAAAAAAATGTTGTACAATAGGGTTGGAGCTTTATTTTAAAAACAAAAATATATATTTTCTTATTATGTTGGAAACGGTCATTTCAACCACAGTTCCCAAAACTGACTGATTAACAGAGATTGTGGAGGTCTTTGTAAGATCAGAATCCTGGCCCCTTCCCCACTGAATCAGTATCTCTGGAGATGAGGATGGGAAAATGTAATTTAAAATATGTAGAGATAAGTTAAACGTATTCAATATTTAAAAATGCAAACAATATAGAAATGTAAAAAGTACATCATGTAATACCACTCCCTTAACTTCTTCCCTGAAACCCCATTCCTTATGGATTCTGATGAACAGTTTTAGTGAGGGTTCTTCTAGATCTTGTTCTATTCACATCAGAATGAGTATATATACACATTCATCTCTAGTTTCAGCTCTGGTTCTTTCTCTCTGCCAGTCTCTCTCCCTTCAGGTGGGGGTTTGGGGAAAGGGCATTCCAAGCACATAAAAACCAAAAACAAAGCTTAAAGAGAGGAAAAAAGCAATCTGGGACCTGCTGTTAGTTGAATTAGCTGGAGTGACGTGTGAGGGTGAGAAGATAAGCCACAGCAGATGAAGATGGCTGTGTACACAGGCTAAGGAGCTTATAATGTATCCTGAAAATTATAGGGCCCAAGTGAAGAGTTTTAAACAGTGGAATCACTTTCACATTTCAGAAAGATCACACCAGCAGCAGTGTGAATAATGGAGTGAGAAGGAGTCACACTGGAGTCAGGGGACCAGTTAGGATACTACTTTGGGAATTCAGTTGCAAGATTATGAGAGTCTGAAATGTGGTGGTGCTGCAGTGGAGAGAAGAATCTTTAGAGATTCCAGCTAAATTAACATCAATGGATTATCATGATTTAGAGATAGGATATAGGGATGAGACAGTGGGAGGAGTCAGGAACAACTCCTGGTTTCTGGTATTCACAATGAGGTAGGAATACATGCAGATGAGAAACATGGAACAAATACCAAGTTTGGGCCAAAGTGTGTGAGTTCAGCGAAGATTCTAAGCTATTCACGCTTTGACAAAGCCTGCATTTCAATACCACTCTAAGAACCAGAGTGACTAGGAATAGTGCCTCAACACATCACATTTAAATTCTACATGGTATTAAACAGTGAAGGCTAAGGCTTCCTTTTTTTCTTCCAGCTGAATTTACTCCACAGCATTCAGAAAAGTTATTCCTCTTTTTCTTGGTGGTATGATTTTCTATTCACAGCCTACAAGATGTAATTGTTCCCACTTTTTGTTACTATTTAGAATCAATTATAAAAATGACTACAATTGTATTTGAAAGACTTTATCCACCATTCAGTTGTTTGATATAACCCTCCACCTAGTAGATCAGTTAGATCACTTGCAGCTAATTCCTCTTGGTGGAACAGCCAGTGCTCATCAAAGTCAGATTCCATAGGTAAGATACTGAAGTTTCCAGACAATTCGTCTCTGCTATGTTCTGAGTTGTAGAAGTCTGGAATTTCCACTGAAGTCTTTGAGTACTTGAGCAGCTCAAAATGGTTCTGAGAACAAACATTTAGATTGGCTGTGTCTGCAAAGGAAACTGCAGTCTCTTTCCTCCTCATGGAATCCTGGATCCATGTGAGATCCATGTGAGATCCATGTCAGGCTTTCAAATTTTGAGGTAGAATGTGCCCAGGGAAAGAGATGAAGGAACAGTCAACTAACATCTCTGTCCTCAGGGCTAAGAATCATGCATGGCTGGCAAAGCCACCCTACTGGTACATATCCCATGTTCAGAGGCAGGCCATATAACGTAGACCAGGGCACAGCAGTGGGACCGTGGAAATGGAATGCCTGCCTTCAGATCCTGGTGCTGACATCTACCAGCTGAAAGACCTGAGGCAATTTATTTAACTTCTCTGAGTCTAGGCTTTTTTCCATCTATAAAGTGGAAGTTGCTGTGAAAGGAAACATATTAATGTACATAAGAAGCATATAACAATCCTAACACGTAGAAAACTATGCAAGTTATGGCTATGATTATTGTTGACTCAGCATTTCTCTTTTGACTGCCCCTGCCATGCCTCTCCTATGCCTAGTGGACTAACATGCTCCTTTCAACAGAACCTGAGGTGACATACCTGCTTCTGGGGAACTGAGACCAAGGACTGTATGTGATTAGCTGACTTCTAGGGAAGACCTAAAGGTGGCTAATACTCTACATTTATAGCTAGAGCCTCTTGCGAGGCCCGAAGGAGAACATCTTAAGGAAATTGCATCCTGCCCACCAAGGGAAGTTAACTTCTAAGTACACTAGTTATATCAAGTTTGATATGTAAGGTATAAGGCAGTATGTCAGGGCCTTCTGCCCAAGCATTTTGGCTAGAATAAAAGTCCCTCTTTGTCCAGCTTGAGAAGTGGCTGACTGATCCTCTTTGGAATGAGTTGGGCCAAGCCGTCCTACTCTACAGCCTCCATGAACTTATGGAAGGTCTAGATCTATTGAAATCTGAGTCCCTAGTTAGATCTGCAGACCCTGGAGAGTTAAGCACCAAAGCCAGGTCTGTTGCCTTATTTTCCAGGAAGTCCTGGTCAGTTTACTCCATGCTGGAAGCTGAATTTATGCAGAGATTTTTAGTGGTCAGAGGCTTAGGTCTATCTTTATTGAGAACAGGCTGTGTACTTTTGATAGGTTAGTCTCTTGTTTCCACTAGTGGGATAAAGGGGGAAGTACCCATGTACTTGAAAGCGTCTGTAGTTCTACAGCCTTGAACTTACTAGCTCTGCTGTGGAGGGTGATGGGCCACAGACAGTTCATCCATCTACTAATAGACCTAGGCACTATCATAAACTTTGTAATCAGTCTAGAGCCTTTGTGGGAAAAAATGGTGGTTAGCTCTTTCTGGAGGAATCTTTCATTAATGAAACTGAGTGACCTGTCTAGTGCTTCTGATGGAACCAAACCATTTTACCATCTAATAGCTCTATCAAATAGCTGGTATTTCATGACTCCACCATTTATTGAGGATAACAAGTGGTGGAATTCTGTTCCAGATACTTCCAGACCAGTAGCATTTGCACCTGTGGCCCTTCCAAGGGACAAAGGTAAGATTTTGAAAATCCTAGAAAGATCCAAATCCTACCCTATCGTTTCGTCTCCCTATAGGGTCCCAAGAGGAGAACTAGACATAGTACAATTAAAAATTTTTAAGTACTTTAGGGCTGAGCCAACTCTTGATGCCTCTCAATAGAGTTCTAGAAAAGTTGGTTAGTACAGATAAATTTGGTCTTAAGGTCTAAGTAGGACATTCTCTGTCCACAAATCTAAATGTTAGAATTTTTCCACCCACTGATTTGTTGCATAGAATAAGCACTCAAAGTGGTGAGCAGCATAATCAAATGAAAGGGCAGAGGAGAAAATAGTTTCCAAGGAAAATTTTGAAAGAATGAGTTGTTTGCTTTTAGATGCATATTGGAAAGTACTACAATAAAGAGAGATGCTCAAAAACAAAACAAGCAAACAAATGAAAACACGGATTGCAAGCAGCTTGGAATATGCTAGGTAAGAAAATAAAACTGTTCCTTATCTTCAGCCTCTCCGCCCAGAAAGAGATTCTCAAATTAGGATATGGCCTGGGGACTGAGATCAAGTCCAGGGCATGATTCTTGAATTATAACAGAAAAGACAAAGACCAAATCCAGGTGGTTTGCAGGAAAACATGGCCTCAGAGTAAAGACCCAATCAGAGGTGTGGCTGTAACACTGCAAAATATTACAAAGTGACTTTTAGTAGATCTTTCAGCTGGACAAAACCTCCTATAAATCTTAAAAGGCATGGTACTGCAACCACCTGATGTGCCCAAAGTGCTAGTAATTACATCTGGAGAGAGAGGGATGTCTGGACAAAAATGTGATTTTGACACATGGAATGAACTGGAATCAAATACATAGAAGACCCACTAAATTGTAGAGAAAATGATATTGCCATAGTACTACCAGCCTGAACTAAAAGAGACTGAAATTGTTTGAGGGGAAAAAAAAGACCTCCAAGCCTCCAATTTTCTATAGGCAAGAAACAGCCTGGGGAAACTTCTTAGCCACCAAAAAGAGGTCTAAGTTTCAATGTCTTCTTCAGAAGCAAATGAGGAAGATGATAGGAAAGGATATCTCAGAGGACAGAGCCAGGAGCTGTAGAAAACAATGGACTGGAGATCTTCCCTACCACCTCTCCACCCCAGCTTGCTTCCTCTTCCCCTGGGAATAGAACCCAGGTCTAATGAAGAAATATTTTCTACTCCCATAGCTGGGGAACTTGGCTAATTGCCTTGGCTAATTTCGGAATTGGCTAAGGACCAAGTTTCCTCCTTTTGAATGGAGGTGTTTATTGTGATTATCCTGTTTCCATATACTACTACATATTGTGTGGGTGTGGCGATGGGATGGGCCAATAATTTGTCTTTTTAGTTCATAAGTCCAGTTCATGTCTGGACCTGATGTAGATCATGAAGTCCGAAATGTTGAGCCTGATACCATGATTAGGTGAGACTTATGGGTGTCCATTGATGGGGATGGGGAATGTTTTCATATTGGAGG
Source organism: Equus przewalskii (assembly GCF_037783145.1). Classification (NCBI taxonomy): domain Eukaryota; kingdom Metazoa; phylum Chordata; class Mammalia; order Perissodactyla; family Equidae; genus Equus; species Equus przewalskii. The sequence goes on along the minus strand of NC_091845.1, from coordinate 56,745,449 downwards.
GATACGAATAATGTGGCCAAAGAGGTGGATAGTAATTTATTGAATTATTGATCCAAGTTCTTTGTGTCTTCCTGCAGTGCATCATTATCATGACCCTATCATGGGCAGAATGTACTTCCCTGCCTTGTGACTTTGAGCTTGACTTCTTGCTTTGATCAATAAAATAGGGCTGAAGCAATGGTACCAATTTTTAGTCAAGGCCTTAAGAGGCTTTGGGTGCTTTTTCTTTTCTTCTTGTACCTCTGCCATCACCTTCAGAAGAACATGCCTTACCAAGCCCTCTGAATCAGGGAGGATGAAAGACCGTGGAGAAGACCCAGACCCACGGAACTGCAGAATGAAGCAGAGCTGCCCCAGGTGATCTATAGATGTATAGAATAAAGGATTGTTGTTTTTTGACACCGAGTTTTGGGATGTTTTGTTATACAGCATTATTGTGGCAAGAGTTAACTTGTACACTTGGCTTCTTGGTTCCAGCAACAATTTCACAGACAAGCTGTGGTGTCAGCTTTCCAGCTGTATCTAGCCCGTTTGATATTTTCTCCTTAGAGTGGAACTACTATCTATAGTCATGCCTCCTGGATTGAACCCAGAGTGCTAGCCCAAGGCCTTCTGTCCCATGACTTTCCCAGGTTTGTCTAGATCTGGCCCAGACTGGCCCCTCAGCTAGTGCCCATTACCTAACCAGCACACAGTGGTGAGTTTTATTATAAACTGCCTCAGATTGCTTTATCAAGGAGGTAACATGTATAGAGATTATAAATAAATGGGATACCAACACCACCAACATATCACTAAGGGTTTATAAGAGTAGATTACTTCTTCCTTTTAAGTGTTTTTAGACTCTATAATAATCACATAGAGTGGAAATATGCCCACAATGGTGGAATGTCTTATTTGGCAAAGAAAAGTACACATGTATTCCCACTCCCCTTCTGTTCCCCATGCCTTCCTTTGCACTTTGGTATTGTGTCATAGGATTTTGAGTTGCAAAATCTAAGTTTGGGCTCGTATTTTACCTACTAGCTTGTCTAAGTCATATAACCAGTAAATGGAAAGGCCAGAATTTGAGTACATTTCTGTCTGGTTCCAGATCCCACACCCTTGATTATTGTCTGTATTGTTTAATCATCCGGTTGCTAGTTGGATGGTGGAATGATCTTCTAGTTTCCTCATATGTAAAATGGAGCTGGAACTATCTGAAGCAAAGCATTGTTTGAGGAATAAATTAGATATTTTATCTGAAATATTTTAAGTGCCTTATAAATCACCTTCTATGTATTCTTTCAGAAGGAAACCAAGTATGTGTTTAAGTACATTGCAATTAATAATTACTGAGATAAAATGTAATGACAGATTTGAAATGATCACTTGTTTTATTCTTGTATTACTCCATCTACTAGTCATCAATATCAGAATTCCTTTTTTCTCTTTTTTAAAATTAATCTTTGGAAACCATCGCTAGCAGCATTATGGTCTTCTCTGTGATAAGTATGTTAACAGCGTCTGTCTTCTAAGGGACATCTCACTGTTGAATTTTACCAATGGCTTTAAATCACTTTGCTTTCTTCACAGACATTAAGTTAAAAAAGGAAAGGGGAAAAAAGCCTTAATACTGATGGTAGTAGCAGGATTCTGTGTCATTTTGGATGCATGCTAGTAAATGTATGAATGCCTTTCACAGGGAGCCCAAGCATGCCCTCTTCCAGCAAGTTGGAATTTGGGCCCTGGCTCCAAAGATCGTTTGAATGCCAGGAAGCTCACCAAAATATATGATCAGAATTAATCTATTTTAGCAGTGACACTTGCTTATTATTACATGCAATTAAATTGCATAAATTTAAAATTTTATAAAACAATCCTTTTGCAATTTGCAGAGAGAAAGGAGAAGGCAGGAGAGAAATGTGAATGTGGTCATTCCCTTCTCTTCTGGAGCTTACAATCTAGTGATGGAAGAATGTAAACAAATGTAAGTGGTCCTCAGTGCAGAAAGTCCATTTGAAAATTGAGTGTCTGAAAGCAGAAGGGAGTTCTCTTCCCAGAGAGCTAAGGGGCAGTAATTTAAAAATCCCTTAATACAATTCCTTCAGTCTCTGGTGTCCCCTGCCAGAGGTGAGAAATACTCACAGAGTATGAGGTCAACAGACAACTTTAGAGCTGGGCTGCCAACAGCTGTCGTGGAGAAAGTTAAGCCAGAACTAGAACTCCCCTCTCAAACTCCTCCTTTGGTTCCTCTTGAATTGCAGAGAGGGCCAATGACAGTGCCATCTGACCTTTAAACCCCACTAGTGCTTGGCCTGAGGGGATTCAGTGATCCTACCAGCACAATTGGATCAGACCTTAGGTACTCCGTATGACCACCACCATTTCCCCTTTCCAGTTCCTGCTTAGTTGCCTGGCTGCAATCCATTGCCCCCTCTTCCTCCATAACCTCCGCTGTTACTATGGATGAAGTCAAGATATAGGAGGCATGGGAGGAGAGATTGGCAAGGGACACTCATCTTGGGTGGTGGCTCTAAGTGAGCTGGCAAGCACTTGGAGCCCCTTCACTACAGAGGGGCCAGGGTGCTTGTTTAGGGTAAGAGGTTGGCCAAGCAGCCTCCAACTTCTGCTCACAGTCCTTCTTCCCACACTCCCAAGGACTCCTGGCACCATCTCTCAGCAGCAGCTGTTCTCAGGTGGTGCCAGAGCTGGAAATTACCTATCTGTGAAAGCCTGACTTCTTCCAAGCAAAGGCGGATTAGAGTGTGAATATATGGCAATGTGTGAAAGTGGAGATTATTTGGAAATTGGGGTCCAACCTTATGAGAGTATGTGTTAAACACTTATGTGTTAAGTACTAGGGTGGAAAGGTGAAAGCAAATGAGAGTGAGATTAATTCTGACTGCAGGAACAGCTTCATGGAGACATTTCATGCATTCCTTCATTCAATACTATGGTAATACAGGTTTTGTGCCAGGTACTAGTAACGTAATAGCAAACAAGCTACATGTGACCTCCAATCCCATGGAACTGATACTGACTTTGGGCAAGTTGCTTTAGCCTCTCTGTGCCTCACTTTCCTTATCTGAAAATTGGGATGATGATGATGATAATAATAATAATAATAACAATACTGATCTCCTAAAGTTGTTGAACAGAATAAAATGTATTAAGACGCAAAGTGCCTAGTGAGGTGCCTGGCGCATTGCATGTTCTGTAACTATCGTTACTATTTTTACAGTCTAGCTGGGGAGAGAGACCAGACCTGTGAAGCAAAGCCAGAATTTGAAGGTGGAAGAGTGGGCTGGCTGGAGAGGATGAAAGTCCCAGGCTGAACAAAGCACAGAAATGAGAAAAGCAAGAAGAACAAATACCTAACCCCAGTAACCAGAGTGCAGGGGGTGGAGGGCGTGATGGGAAGAATATTGTGCATTAAGGCTGGACCAGACAGGCTGGGCTTTGCTCAAAGAAAGCTTCATATATCACACTAAAGGGGCAGCACCTTCGTTCAGCAGGGGAGCCAGGTTTTGCAGTAGAGAAGAGCAATGACCACCAGAATCTCCAAGATTAAACACCCAAGGGTGCTGGGTGCTGCGACTGGCTTGGAATCACATCTTTCTGCTATTTGCATGCATGGAGCAGATGGGTGGGGGCAGTGGGCAGACATTACTATGCCAACCTATGCCCCTGTGTCTGAAGAAATCCGTGCCCTGATGTTAGCTCAGATTGTTAGCTTCCACAGCGAGCGCCTTAGGGTTGCCAGCAGGCAGCCAGGGACTGGAAGGTTAGGTTCTCCACAAGTCTTATTAAACTTTCGCCTGCCTGGGAATAATGCAACACAGCCGCAGAGTTTTAAATGGCAAAGGGTCTCCAGTTGTCAGAAAGGTTACAGGTAGATACTTTCATTTGTCCTCCATGGAAGCTTAATATCCTTTTCTTCTGTTCAAGTCAACTTATAGGCCTCATTACTTCAAGTTCATCGGGCGGCTAGAGCAGCCTTTTTGATTTTACTGTCCTCTCAAAATCATGTTGGGGAAGAGCTAATGCATTTTTAACCAACGTCAGCAATTTAAAGCTCTTTGGTGCTGTAGCATATTAATACAATTGTTGGTAACTCTCGGAGAATGCTGTCTGTGTCAAGAGGGATTCCCACTATTGCAATGTGAGTTCCAGGGGGTAGGGACTACGTGTTCTTCCACTTCGTGACTCTCCCAGACCATAGCATAGTGCCTTGCACATGTTAGAGCATCAGTTCTATTTTTATATTGATTTTCAAATTTCTGCCAATCTAGCCTGTTCAAAAATGTTTTCTGACAAGTTTTATACTTAAACATTTTTGGTTTGAACCTAAGGTGATTGTTGCTTTTTTCTTCCATTTCCCCCAACCCTGACAGCAGACACATGCTCCATGGGTTTTCCATTGCTATAGTAATGCAGGGTATCAGGCAACCCCGAAATGCCAGTGGCAAACAACAAAGCACATTTTTTAGTTTGGGAGCCTGCAGCGTTCAGCCTACTTGGTTACTTTCAGCTGATCTCACTCATGTGTCTGTGGTCAGCTGCAGGTCTACTTAGGTGTGGTTCTGTTGATCTTCTAGGCTCATCCACGTATCTGGGGACCAGCTAGCAACTGATGATCTAGGGCAGTGTCAGGTGGGGAAATTGGGGCAACTCAGCTCTGTTTTGTGTGCCACCTTTCATCTTCCAACAGGCTAGCCCAGGCATGTTCTTGTAGCAATAGCAGAGGAGCAAAAGCAAGAGTAAGCCTTGTTCTGTCAGTGCATTCCAAGCCTCTGCTTTCATCACGTTTGCTAACATCCTGTTGGCCAAAACAAGTCACACGGCTAATCCCAGAGCCAGAGTCAGTGAATATAGAGCTGGGCCTTTAATGCAATCCATCTATTACACATGCTTATTGAAAAAGGAAGAGAAAATTTCAATAAGAAAATGCAAGTCACCTGCAATCCTACCAACTACAGATAAATCATTGTTGACATTTAAAAAAATCCTTGCAGCTTGTTTCCAAGTAAATACATACTTTTAAAAGCACATATGAAATGTCAATCACATAATTGTTTTCAGTGCCTTTTTATTTTAACTATATATTGTGAATATATGTTTATGCCATAAAATATTGTTCTTCAACATGATTTTTAATGATTGCTTAGTATTTCTATTGCTATGTATTTAAATCCATACAATGAAATACTCTCTTGATGGACATTTAATTTGTTTCCATGTTTTCACAATTATAAACCACTCTGCCATGAACATCCTTATGCCTTCTTTATATACATTCTTTTTTTTCCAAGTCATTTCCGGAAGAGGAGTTAATAAGTCAGAGTGTCTGCACAGTTCTAAGGCTTTTTACATCTACCATTTATCTTCCATCAGAGGTATATGAAAGGGTCTTTTTCTCTGTTAGACTGAGGTTTGGTTTGTACTTGAATTTTATGTTACTTATAACAGTGCACTGGGTTAATCTTTGTCTTAAAGAACATTGACTAAACAACTATGAGATGGTAGTTTTTTCTCCTAATTCCTTAGAGAGGGATGAAAATTAGCATTAATGTAGGCTACCGACTTGGGCCTGAAAGCGACTGAGGTAAGAATAATAAATCAGGCAATGGACAGGGAGAAGAGAAAATGTTAAAAGAAACACTTGATTTAGCCACTAAATGTCCTTTTGGTCACTCACTCTTGTGACAAATACTAGTGGAAAATCATTGGGCTGGAAAACGTTTTGGTGGACTGATAAATTTAAAAATCTAGGATGTTACAGTCCAATGTGGGCAAGGGTAGGGAAGTAGAGGTGCTTTAGAGAATAAGATCAATTTCTACGGATTCTTTTTATTAAGGTGGTCATGTGGCTTTCCTTCATGTATTATAATCATGATCAGTGAATTTTTTGATGTTAGAATACTTAGCTGATTATTTTCAAAATCCGCCTTTCTTGTACGAAATTGAAATTGCTTCTAATAAGAACATGAAGTCTATTTTATTTTCCATTTTGTGTATTTGTAATTTCTGTTTTTAGTGCCCAGAGAAAAACTGGCTTTGGGTGATGGTTCTTGTCTCCTTGCACAAAGTATTTAAATTCATTCAAAAGCATTATTGCTCCAAAATTTTGACCTTATACATAATGGACCATGAGTACCTCCTTCCCAGGGTCTAGGCTTTATTGCTAATCCCTGGACCTAGGACAGCAGGCAATATTGTTTATAAATATTTATTGAATAAAAAATTATTTCATAATTAGATATTTTCTGAATAAACTAATTGATGGAATTTATATTTTGAAAGTATCTGGAACAAACACCCTTGCCCAAATGAGGATTAAATTTGCCATCTAACTTAGCCTTTCCAACTGTGTAAGTCCAAGTTCCCAAAATTGATTGAACCTTGAATGTTTTCACAGTTTAGCACTTAATTACACATGGGCATGTATGCTTCATTGCTTCTTTCATGTGTGTAGTAACCAGTCTCCAAGATGATTCTCGCCTTCTGGTATTCACACTCTCATGTGGGGTTCACTTGTGTAACCATTAAGGTATCACAAACATGACAGAGCGTGACCTCCAGGGCTAGGTCATAAAAGACGTCGTGGCTTCCACTTTTCTCTCTTTTGGATCACTCATCTGGAAGAATCCAGCTGCACGTCATGAGGACACTCCAGCAGCCCTATAGAGAGTTTCACATGGTGAGAAACTGAAGCCTCCTGCCAACAACCAGCACTAACTTGATAGCCATGTGAGTGAGCTCTTTTGGAAGTGATCCTCCAGTGCTCGTCAAGCCTCTGGATGTCAGTAGCCCAGGCCAATATCTTGACTGCAATCTTATGAGACACCCTGAGCCAGAACCACTAGGCTAAGCCACTCCTAGATTCCTGACCCATAGAAGCTGCATGTGATAATAAATGGTTATTGTTTTAAGCTACTATGGTTTTGGGGTAATTTGTTACACAGCAATAGATAGTTAATATAATGTGTGACAGGCTTGTCTCATCAAATAGATTGTAAGCTTCTTAAAGAAAAGAACCATATATTTGATTTCTCATAGTGACTTACCTGGTATTGAGATAATATTAGTCAAAATTAATGATGTTAATGCTTCACAATTACCTCTAGTCAAGTCAACAAATATTTGTTTAATCCCCACCAGACATTCTTCTAGGAGCTAACAAAAGCAGTACACAAAAAGGAACAAAGTAAATGCTAGTGGATAAGACATATAGTAATTTTAAAAAGTAGATGTGGACCAGGTCAGGGAAGATAGGAAGCTAAGAAGAAAAATAAAACAAAAATGGGGGCTGCTATTTTATATATTTGAAATAGGGTGTCAGGAAAGCTTCCTCTGATGAGACATTTGGGCTGAGAGCTGTGTATGTATCTGGGAAAGAGCATCCCAGGCAGAGGGACCACAGTTCAAAGGCCTTGAGACTGGAAAAGTGTGGCAACTCTGATACAGCCAATGCGGCTAAGGCTGAGTTCACTATTTGTTGCAGATTTCACTAGTCAGTTCATTGAGTTTCTCTCAAATCAAACTTTACATCTAAATCTCTCTTGGTGGCTTGAACCTCTCTTTTCCTTGTTTTCTGAATTTGAACAGGATACCGGATATTGTCCACTTTAAATAGACCTGTTTATGTAAATGAGTCATTATATAAACCTATAAATGTGGCTGATGAGTCAAATAGGCTAATATTTGTAGCTAGAATGAAGAATTAGAAAATATACTGATTGTGCCTTTCTTTCATTGCTTCTGCCACTTGAAGCTTTCTGACTTCATTAAAGCCATTACTACCCACCACTATATTATATAGCTTTTGTAGTAACACAAATATGTTTGAATGTTTCTGACTTTGCAGGAAATAATCAGGTTCAATTAATATATGTTTATCAAGACATAAGGGCTCAAATTGAAAAGTAATTAGCTCTCCCAACAGAAGAACAAATAAAATTCTGTTTCCTAAGTGTTCTGTCATTCTGTGCTGTGAGTTTCATCGCTTTTCCCTCTCTTGCTGAAAGAAACATATGTCACAATGAATCCAATGATCACTGAATAATGAGTCCTGCCTTGATTACAGTGTGTTGGTGATCATAAATAAGTGAATTGTGTTTGCATTTCAGAGATACCTGATTTTATTTATTTATTTTTTTTTTGGTGAGGAAGATTGGCCCTGAGCTAAGGACATCTGTGCCAGTCTTCCTCTATTTTGTATGTAGAACACTGCCACAGCATGGCTTGATGAGTGATGTGTAGGTCCATGCCCAGGATCTGAACCCGTGAACCCCAGACTGCTGAAGCAGAGCATGCAAACTTAACCACTATGCCAGTGGGCCAGCCCCTAGATACCTGAATTTTTTAATCTTGTATTTCACCTCAGATAAACAGGTTTATCCTTATTTAAAAAGTAAACACCCCTCTGAGAGGTATAATCCAGAACTTAAACTCACATTTAACATTGTCATGTAAACAAGAGCTTCTGCATTGATCTCCTATGGCAGTAACTGGTGTTCTCTTCTTACAAAGCCAACTGACTCTTTTCTTGCTTGTTCTCTTTTATAAACACAATCTTGCCAAATTAATGAATCACTTTATTTGTGCTCTAATTCTGAAGAGGGAAGGGGGGAGTAGAGAGAAAGAATCAAAGAGAGAAAGTTTGAAAGAGAGAGACACAAACAGAAAGAAGCAAAGACAGAAAATTTCTGTAGTGTGTGTGTGTGTGTGTGTATCTAGGGGTAAGAGTGTGGAGAGATCACCACTGAGATATAACCAGAAAGAAAAAAGGATAACTATTAGAAAGGAGGATTTGTTTGTGAGAATGAAGAAGAGTATGTTATTAACAAAAAAAAAAGTACCAAAAAAAGTAATTACTGTACATGTTTTTCTTCTTAAATAAAAGTAAGAGACCATTCAAATTCTAAGGCAAAATATTAGAAATAACTAAAAAGAAATGCACTTAATAAATAGTTTACCAGGAAACCTACTACTTTACATTTTTATCAAAGCAAATTAATTTAAAATATTTGAGGAACAGGCATGTATAGTATCATTTATAATTAATTTTTCTCAGCTCTAAATACATCTACTGTGTAGCCTAGGTTATGAAATCAGTGAGTTCTTTAAATCTTTAAATCTCTACAGAATTATTTTATTAGCCTAGTCATGCATAGACAAAGGTAATTTTAAAATATCTTTTTTTGGTGCATATTTAATTAATCTCAAGTGTTTAAAATATAGAGACACTTGGATATGATAATAATTTACCAAAAAGTTTAACTTTGATGGAAAGCAAGCAAATGAATTTGCAAAATGTAAAGAAATTTCAGTCTTTCTTACTAATTATTCTTCATGAGCTGTAATACCAATGACCTTACAAATTTGGCATAAATGTAAACATATGCTGACATCTATTAAGGTCTTTAAAACACATTTTTTTTGGATTGACAGAACCTCAAGAATTTGATTCTCTTAAGAGCTTTAAATATTCATTCTCCTAAGAAATGATTGTCTCTTAAGAGCAATTTTAAGAGAATTGAGGGGCAATTTTTTTTTTTTTAAAGATTTTATTTTTTCCTTTTTCTCCCCAAAGCCCCCCAGTACATAGTTGTATATTCTTGGTTGTGGGTCCTTCTAGTTGTGGCATGTGGGACGCTGCCTCAGCGTGGCTTGATGAGCAGTGCCATGTCCACGCCCAGGATTCGAACCAACGAAACACTGGGCCGCTTGCAGCGGAGCGCGCGAACTTAACCACTCGGCCACGGGGCCAGCCCCAGAGGGGCAATTTTATTGAAGAGAAAACTTTCAACAATCCTTCAAATGTTTTAAGTAAAACAAAAAAACAACAAACAAACAAACCAAAGCAATAAGTCTTCACAAATATTTTCCCCCAAAGACTCCTTCCTTTTGGAAACTCTGTATTTCAAAGGAAACTTAATCTGAGTGTTCCTGATTCATTTCTGCAGCTCAGAGCCATTTCAGACACCAACACATCTTATAAACCTTTTTATAAGCCTTTTGAAATATTTTTTTTTTGAACTAGAAAGTCATGTTTTGTTGGCACAAATGGAGCTTGAGGTGCAGGAGAAAAAGTTAGCTTGGAGCCCACAGAGTTCAAGTGACTCCAAACAAGGTAAAAGCCATTCTTCCAGTCTCAAATGAGATTGAAATAAAGATTAGAAATGTTCACCGTGTGATAGCATTTGTGAGCCAAAGATTTAAAAAAGAAGTAAAAAGTTCTCTTGAAACCGTTAAATATCTAAGGCCCAAAAGAAATTCTACCCAAAGTAAAATAAGTTGGAACTTCTTGAATTTGCTTGGTGTGCACTTTAATAATTTTTTGAATTTGGAGATGAATATTGTTAAAAACACATTTTTTTAGCTTTTTGTATTTATATTGCTGGCTGTCTTAGTTGGAGTTTCCCCTAGAATCAGACAAGATTTGAGCTTTAGGAAACACAATAGGGAGGTAGGGAAGTAACAGGAATGGGGCCACTAAAGCTGTGTTATCAACAAGTTACCCTGTGGGCAACTGGAGCTCAGTCCTTCTGGGGTAACTGGGAGCCGACGCAGGGCACACACCCCAGACCTATCCCACCCAGAGGGTGAGGAAACTGGGCTATTCATATACAAGTTCCCACTGGTCACTGGTTAAGGGCTGCTCCTGGAGGATGGTAATTCCCCATGCTTTTGGCCTGCCGTGCACACGGGAATGCACTGAGATGGTCAGGACCAAGGTGATATGGGATACGTAAACCACATGTGCTACTCTAACACATTCTATTTTATTTCAGAATAACACCATAGGAGGTTTATGGTGGAGAATCAAGAAAAACTTTCAGTGAGTTTTTTAAATCAATTTTTCAAGCAAAAGGAGGTTTGTAATTGTTCAAATGATTTGAGGACCTTAATTACTCAGAGTTTAAAAACCAAACTCAATGTGTATTTGCTTTGGCACTCCACTTTCCTTTACATGAATGATAATAGCTAGCAATTATTAAACACTTTTGTGTCTGGCACTGTGCTAGGTGCATAAACTTGTAATAAAACATTTAATCCTCATAGCCACTCAATGAGATATGTGCTACTATTATCTGTGTTTTACAGATGAGGAAACTGACTCACAGAAAGGTTCTTTAGCTTGCCCAAGATCTTGTAGCAGAGCACAGGTTCAAATTCAGTCTGCTCCAGAACTATGCTCTTCAGCACTTCATATACTTCCTCACTGGATAATCCAGTGTATATTATTTAACCCATTCTACATTTCTTCTTTTGTATTTAAAGTCATGGTGATTACTAACCTTACTAACAGCTGTGACTAGAGATGGATGTGGAACCAGTGTGCTCTTACCACATCTACATCACAAGTGCACATTTGGATCGCAGCCTTTACAGAGCCTATCAGTGTGGTGGCTAATCATTGCCTGAAGTCTAAGTGCCGAGATTGCTCGTCCTCATCTGCTGATGGGCTTTCCCAGTGACGTTTGGGGCTGTCCATTGTCTGAAATAGGGCATCAGTCCTTTTCCCACCCATCTTGGAGGAGGAGTGATATGAGAAGGTTATATTTGGAACATGCGTCTTCTTTCTGCGTCTTGACTTTCACCGAGTTTTCAACCTTGTGGGAATTCATGGTTATCATGAAATCAAACTAAACTTAAAAATAAAGTTATGGAACAGAAAAACACCTTTGGGGACAAATAAAGGCAGAACATAGGAGTGTTTCAAAACACACAGAAATTGCGCACATGCGCAACAGACTGAAATGTTATAGACAAGGCCACCTCTTTATTGTCCCTTGGCATATGAGTGAAAGCAAACATTTTGGGTTTGTCTACACGTAGTGCACCATTTAAATTTGTTCCATATGATATTTTGTAAACAGAAACTGTTCTTTTAGCAAATTGGTGAGCATGTCTTTGTCTGAAAGGGTAAGGTTGAAATAGTCATTCCTTATGGCATATTTATTCATGTGCTTTTAATTGAAAGGTTATTATGTGCCCTACAAACAGGAGGTGGGTTGGGGAAAAGCCATCATAAGAAAAGTGATATCGCTTTTCGAAAGCTATTGAATGAACAGTTTAGGAGGTAAGTCTATGTATTTGCTTTCCAGTTAGTAGTAGGGTAAATAAAAATCTAGTATGAACGGACATTTATAATTTTGTGCACTTTTGAATCGTTTGGTTTTTTATAACTTTCAAGTCCTTAAAATTTTTAAATTAGTCAAAATTTCTTTTGGTTTCAAATATATTACTGAAAATTAAAGTGCAAAGGCAGGGAATTCAAAGTTGGAAATATTCATGTGTTCTTATAAAAAAAGAAAGTGCTGTTTCTTAATGTGGCCTAGAGGCCAATATTAATTCTATCTTCTGTAAAGAGAAGAAAGTGATCCCCAAAAATGATGGAGTGGTGAGTTTTACCCCAAGCTCCAGGAAAGCTGTTTTCCAGGTCTTATTTCAAGACCTCATAATACAAAGTGGGGAAAGAATAAAGAGGTAAGCATAAACAGACACTTTTCTGGAAGGGGAAACCATTCTAACTGTTAAATTCTTGGAAAGAGTAAACAAAACTAGTCTCCTTATTTCACAGAACTCGGTGAAAGTAATTTACTTGGCTTTTTAAAGGCTGCAATAGGCTTTTAAATGAAGCCTGTGAAGCATCCCAGAGAGTGCATGGGCCAGGGCCCATGTCCACACAAGCTGAGTGTAGGATGCAGAGAGCACGGAGCAGCTGCCTTTCTGGATAAGAAAGACCAGGTCCCAGCTTGTCCAGGGAAGCAACCTTTTATAAGAGGACATAAGTGCCCAGTGATCACATTTTGCCATGAAAAATTGATGATAAACATATATGCTGAGGGTTATAAGAAAAATGGGTTATGAGAAATTCCGGGAATGGATGAACAGGCAGCAGAGATGATGACAGCATTTTGTTCATATTATCATTTACTTTTCTTGATTGCTGACATAGTATTTGGAACTGAGTGAGATGTTTAATAACCAGCAGTAGAAGGAGATACAGGTTGAAGGAGGAATCATTCACTGTGTATGAGCTGGGAAGATGGCCCAGCTGTGGCAGCCATCTTTGGGGAGGCTTTCTGGCCCCTGAACATAAAGAAATTTATATTCCCTGAGATTCTGCGGCATCCTCCCCAGCTATTTGTTTCTATTCAGGGCCGGCTTTATCTTAATTCTTCTTTGGTGATAATCATGATGCTGAGTGATTTTATTCCAAGTTAGGGCAGCCGTAGATGGCTTTGCAGTTCAAATTATTCAAAGAAACAACTTTTACCTCCTAGTATAACTTGTAGTCACCAGTTGGTCTTAAACTGGCAATTTTTTAAAAATTCTTTTTATATTTTGGTGCAACCCCATTTTCCCCCAGAATGTTAACTCTACTTATTCCTCAAGGACTACTTGGACTTGAGTATACTGATATATTTTATTTTCAGTTTTACTGTCCATCTCTAGCTGAGACTGACTCTGGTTGCTTATGTGCAAAAGGACTTTAACTAATACATTAGCCTAAGAAATAGTGCAAAGAAACACCAGGATTGCTTAATCAACGTGGCAGCTCTATCTGCAAAAGTTAAAAAAAAAAAATGCCAAAGTAGTCTTGGCTGTATTAGCAGCATCAGGCAATTATGGAATCTGCTGCAATAAATGGCCAAGGTTATGGCACCCATAAAGTTTAATTTGCATTCTGAATATTATGATGTGTTCACTGAGAATACAAAGCAGACTCTGCAGGATATGAGCAGCTAAATTATAGTACATTTCAGGATTTCTTTGGTTCATGCAAAGGCAGGAGGAGAATGGCTTGCTGGTGTGTGGTCGGCTTCAACCTTCGCCTCCTTCAGCAGGACATACGGAGTATCGAAGCAGATGGTCCTTCTGGGGCTACTCTTGGAGGAGACACAGTCACCAGATGGTCTGATGTAAATTGTGATTGGCCTGCACTACAGCCAATAGGATTATCTGGGTCATTTTGGGGATTAATGTAGATAGCGAGAAGATTGATTAGGTTGCCATGATTGGAACCTGCTGGTAAGAGGATGAAAACGATTTAGCCAATTGTGCCAAATGTGTGTAATTCCAAGTCACCCAGTGAGAAACTGAGCTGTCATTGTGCAGAGACTCTGAAATTCAATGAGGATCTCATTGCTGGAGAACTAAAACAAAAAGGAAATTAAATTTCCTGATCAATGAAATATATAGGCATGACACTACTCCAGGGGAAACGGTGCTAAGCCCATACCACTTTCATACGGCTTCCTCACATTTATCCATCATGTATGCATCCGTGGACAAGGAAGGGAGGCCAGGGCTCTCACTTATGCTGATCAGCTTCTCTGCTTGACCACATGAGTCTCCTCTTCTTTTTTACCCCATTCCTGGGCACCTTCCATGTGTCAGGGTTTCCAGTGAACCAATATGGAAGCAACCCATTGAAAACTTCCCAGTTTGTATAACTAGAGGTATCCTTCCAGTACATTTGCCTGCTCCTCAACTAACTGCTCTATCGTGGCCACTAGCATAACAGGCATCAGAAGCAGAAAATCCTAGGGAAGTCTTTTTGGTGACAGGAAGTAAATTTTAGGACACCAGGAGAGAGTGCGGGTGAGAGTGAGAGCCTGACCAGAAGTATTTCACCATCCTTTATTCCCTAAAAATACAGTGCCAAGCCACACTCAAAGATGACCCTAATAGAAGGTGAGGGTCTTCAGTTATTTAATGCTCCAGAACATGAAGCCCGGCTTGGTCTATTCAATCTTGCATGTGAGGTGGGGCAGGGAGGTCAGGGGAGAGAGGAAAAGAAGACAGTGGTGCTCCATAGTTGAGGTTGAGGCTCTGAGCACCACAGTTGACCTTTCCGAAGCAGGAACAGTCCTGGCCCTTTTTATTGCATTACTGAGGACAGGAACGGGGGTGCCAGCTGTGACCTCCAAACAGAGCTCCTTCATCTCAAGGAGCTTCAATCCTTGAACAAGGATTTTAAATTTTTCTCCTCATTTCTTTGGTAAGTGAATTAGCATAATCTTTTTTAAAAAGAGAGGTTTTTTTGTAAATCATATATCTGATAAGAGGTTAATATCCAAAATATATAAAGAACTCATACATCTCAACAACAAAAAAACAGCCTGATCAAAAAATGGGCAGAGGGTCTGAACAGACTTTTGTCCAAAGATAAACAGATGGCCAACAGGGACATGAAAAGATGTTCAACATCACTAATTATTAGGGAAATGCCAATCAAAACTACAATGAGATATTACCTCATACCCATAAAAATGGCTATTATTAAAAAGACAAGAAATAACAAGTGTTAAAGAGGATATGGAGAAAACAGAACCCTTGTACACTACTGGTGTGAATGTAAATTAGTGCAGCCACTATGGAAAAGGGTATGGAGATTTCTCAAAAAATTAAGACTACCATGTGATCCATCTATTCCACTTCTGGGTATTTATCCAAAGAACACAAAAACATTAAGTTGAAAAGATATATGCACGTCTATGTTCATTGCAGCATTATTCAGAATAGCCAAGACTTGGAAGCAACGTAAGTGCCCATCAACAGATTAATGGATAAAGAAGGTGTGGTATCTATCTATCTATCTATCTATCTATCTATCTACACACACACACACACACACAGAATGGAATATTACTCAGCCATAAAAAGATGAAATTGTGCCACTTGCAACAACATGGATGAAACTTGAGGGTACTATGCTGAGTGAAATAAGTCAGAAAGAGAAAGACAATTACCATGTGACTTCACTCATATGTGGAAGATAAACAGAGATACAGAGAACAGATTGGTGGTTACCAGAGGGGAGGGAGGTTTGAGGGAGGCAAAAGGGGTACAGGAGGATACGTGTATGGTGACAGATGGCAACCAGACTTTTGGTGGTGAACATGATGTAATCTATACAGAAGTCAAAATATAATGATGTACATCTGAAATTTATATAGTGTTATAAACCAATGTGACCTCAATAAAAAAAGTAGAGGTTTTTTGGCAAAGAATTTTAATTGTAGATATCTTAGGCAATAAGGCAGAATACATACATACACATCAGCAAACAAGAAAGCCTGTATAAACAAATGCAGGAAGCACACTAAACAATTTTAAACTTGCTATATAATCACTCAGAGAAAAATATAACATAGGAAGAAGAAAATAAAAATAATCCATAATCCCTTGCTGGGGTTTTGGTGTACTTCCTTCTAGTCATTTGTCTGTGTGTGGGTGTGTGAATAGTTTTATAAAAATTGTATCTTTGGTATACGCACACATCACATATGCATTTCCATTTAATAATCTCTCCCATATCATTAAATAGTCTTAAAAACAACTTAATTTGATCTATACTATAACTTAATGTAACCTCCTATTGTTTTGTTTATAATAGGGAACATGTTTCTATGCTCATGAATAATATTGGATGAACATCTACTTACATAAATGTGTGAATGTCTGTCTGTGAGTTAATTTTTAGCTGTTTGATAAAAGGATTCTAACTGAATTTACACTGAGGGAGAAAAGCCATCAGGGAGACAGCAGTAGTGAGAGATAGACCTGAGTGTGCCTGTGGGCACCACCTTGCCCCAGTTTTCCCCGCTCCACATCCCATTCTTGGACTACAGGGCACTGACCAGCAAATACTTGGCCCCAAACTGTGATCTCAGCCCAGCTGCAGGATGTGCCTGCCAGTTCCACTTGTCCACCTGTGCCGTGATCCCTGTTACTGACTTTCCTCTGGCCCTTCAATGTCCCTTTTCCAGACCTTTATTTCTCTAGCTCTTCCTACAATTCTGTAAGGTCTCATTGCTTTAATACATTTCTGACTCCATAATACTCATGCTTCCCTAACTGAATCCTGACTGATACAGGCAATTTACCTCTCCGGGCTTTGATATCCTCCTATGTAAAGTGGGACTAATAATAGTGCCTATGTCATAGGGAGTTAGTGATATGTTCTAAGGTATGCTCAGAACATTGCCTGGTGCATGAAAAGGACTCAGTAAATTCAAGCTTTATCTTCACCATCATCATCATCTGTATGTCCATGGACCTGCTTTAGGTTTGTAATTTAGTCCAAGCATGAGTCTTAACTTCTTTCTTGATTTCAACAAAAATCTACTCGCAGAAACATTGGTAAAGCATAGTAAATCTTACTGGGCATGTGTAGGAGGATATTAAAGAGGATTTTACATGATGGTATTGCAAATAGCTCCAAGGTGAAGAGCTGGATTTCTTATTCTTGAACTTTCTTTTGCTGTATACCACTGGGCACTCTCACTGGTTCTTTACCCAGTGTACCCAC
This sequence comes from Equus przewalskii, assembly GCF_037783145.1. Lineage (NCBI taxonomy): Eukaryota > Metazoa > Chordata > Mammalia > Perissodactyla > Equidae > Equus > Equus przewalskii. The sequence goes on along the minus strand of NC_091845.1, from coordinate 56,728,138 downwards.
AATGCTCACCTCATGCCTCTTTCAGACTGTTCTCTTTTTCCCTGCACTTCTCATACTCAAGTCTTTTTTTCTCCACCTCCTTCTCAAGAGCAAACTCTACTTTTTCTTTTTTTGTCCTGCAGAGCAACTTGGCCATGGCTTCGTTACTTGAACTATTGCACTGGTTCTCAGCAACTGGCAATTTTGATCCCAAGGGGTCATTTGGCAATGTCTGCAGACATATTTGGTTGTCACAATTGGAGATGATACTGGCATCTAGTAGGTAGATGTCAGGGACGCTACTAAACATCCTGGAATGCATGGTGCAGCCCTCACCCCCAACAAAGAATTAGCCAAGCTAAAATGTCCATAGTGCTGAGATTCAGAAACCTTAAACTAGTACAATACTCACGTTCTCACAGCCACACTGTTACCTCAATTAGCTTACCAAGGTAGTTTTCCAAAGAAAGACAGTTTTCTCCCCATGAGGAATTTTGGAAAGGAAATATATTTCCAACTCTGTACAAATAGAAGTTATGGCTCTTCCTACCCTGTGATGCAGAGCAAGCTCCAGTTGCTCAGCTCTCAGTTTATATTCTAGAGTTGTGCTCTCCAATATGATAGCCACTTGATATATGTGGTTATGAAATTATTAAAGTTAGGGGCTGACCCGGTGGCACAGCGGTTAAGTTCGCACATTCCGCTTCTCGGCGGCCTGGGGTTCGCCGGTTTGAATCCCGGGTGCGGACATGGCACCACTTGGCACGCCATGCTGTGGTAGGCGTCCCACATATAAAGTAGAGGGAGATAGGCATGGATGTTAGCTCAGGGCCGGGCTTCCTCAGCAAAAAAGAGGAGGACTGGCAGTACTTAGCTCAGGGCTAATCTTCCTAAAAAAAAGAAAAAAAAATTATTAAAGTTAAACAAAATTAAAAATTCAGTTCCTCAGTCACACTAGCCACATTTCAAGTGGCTATTACATGTGGCTACCAAATTGGATAGCACAGATATAGAACATTTCCATCATCCCAGAAAGTTCTATTGGACATTGCTATTGTAGAGCTTCTGACATGTATCCTTTCTCTCTGGATCCTGTCGACGAAAATAATCCATAACCAATCTATAAATGAAAATTTGGGTGAGTTTATTCTGAGCTTAAATCTGAGGATTATAACCCAGGAGAGTCTTTCCACAAAGGAACAGAGCACTCCAAAGAAGTGGGGGTATACAGGGTGCTTGTATACCCTCAAGGAGTATGTTTCACATATGATTGAAATGTCCCTTTTACAATAGTCACGAGGCTGCTGTGTCAGCACAGCAATTGATGGAAACAGCAGACAGGCCTGCTGTCTCAGTGAACCCCGCAGGCTGGCAGATCTGTTGCCTCGAGCTGGGCGGTCACAGATGAGCACTGCAATCAGTTCCCAGCCTAAAGAAAGATGCTTAATCTTTAAGGAGATGCCAATGTTGGGAGGGGGAGGGAAGTTGCACCTTTATCACAAAATGTCTAAGCAGATATACAATGCATGCTCAATGGCCACAGTCAGGCCCTTTTGGGAAAAAAAACAAAGTCAGGCTGAATTAGGTTTATACCAAATGGCTTCCTCATGTACTCCAATATATCCTATTGCTTGCCATTTCAATTTGTCAATCCCTATGCCTCTTTCACCACTCTCTTTTGTTCACTTCTGTAGACCACCTTGTTCTTGATGATCCAGTCAGAAAACAATGGCAGGTCTTGCCCCCAACACCAGCGCCAGCTGAAAGTGTGTCTCTGGGAAAGACATTCTGCCTCAGGTGTGAGAGGAGTGATTTAAAGATGCCTAGAGCCTTTGAAAGGAGTTGTAACCTGCTTGAGAGCAAGGACCTTCTCTCAGGATCCACAGCACATAACATGGTGCCTGGCCTGTGGTCAGCATTTACTAAATTGTTCAGTGAGTAATTGAATTAATTACTTTATCTATAGAGATTCTAACAAGTTACATATCTGTGTGTTGGCCTGTATCTTGGGTATTCCAAGACTAACCAAAATTGGCCAAGTTGGTTTCATGTGGTGAAAGCTACAAGGCAGGGTAGAGTTAACAGAGAATGGGAGTTTGCATTAGAAGGCTTGAATTCCAGTCCCTTACCAGCTAGATGACTTTATTGCTTAACCTCTATGAGCCTCAGTTTCCTCCTCTGTGAATCAGGGATGTAATTTTTGACTTATCTACCTCCTGGGGCTTTTTTTAAGTTTCAATAAGGTAGCATATGTGATAGCACTTTGTAAAATATAGATGTTGGTAGTTTTTATTGTCATTGTAATACACAGTCAATGGTCCTGGTTAGAGTTAGCAGGGACCCTGTATTTCTTCCCACCACAGAACTCTAGCTTTCAGACTCATGATAACATTTGTTTATCTTACTACTGAAAAGATTTTTTAGTTACTTTGAGCTTATCCCTTGATCCTCTTTCTGTTTCTTCATTTAAAAGAAAAAATGCTTCTAGTTCACGGGGTTTTGCTGAGGAATAGCTAATGAGTTACAGATGCTGTAAATGGCAAGCAGTGACAACAGACTTCTCTCAGGGGTCTAGTATCATTGAATTCCACCGCATCAGTCTCTTCCACTTTCTTTTCAGCTTGGCATTTAATGCCACACCTGATGACATCCCGGTCTCATCTTCAGAGAGTGGTGTAACAGAAGTTAACACTTTTGTCATTATCCATTGAACTGATTTTGAGATTCCTAAAAGGGTTTAAAAGCAAAATCAGCTGGATCCAGTCATAGCAGATATTTCAGTTGAAATGTGCTCTTCTGAAATGGCTAATATGTCTACATCTATGCCTACATTGAAATTCATGAGCAGCAGTTGAACTCCCCCTTTATTTTGGGGGGTAGTGGTCCAAGTTTAGGGCTTTCAACTATGAAATTTCCAAGTTATAAGCAGTATTTCTGCAGCATATATTTCCAACCCCTTGCTCTGACTGCAATACTCTTTATTTCACTTTATTCATATCCCATCCACCTTTCAAGGCCCATTTCTTTCTTCTCGTCTTCCCTGAACCTTTCCAGGAATACTACTATGACTTTTTCCTTCCCTACAGTAAGAGAATGAATGATAGAAACTTGAAATTGGAAGGGACCTAAAGGATCCTCTAGCCTCAAACACTCCACAGTACTCGAATCTGTGCCAGCTAGTTGTTCAACTTGTACTTGAACAAACTATTACATCATATGCATTATCTTAGAGTTAAAAATGGTTCTAATTATAACAGTTTTCACTGCCCAGGGAAACAGTCATGGGTTGTTCCTTCTTGATCTCTTTCATGCCTTAACATAGTGCTAGGTATTTGTATTGATTAGAATTGGTTTTGGCTGCATGTAACAGAAAACTTAATGAAGTTGACTTAAATAGGGCTCTGACTTCTCCCATAACAAAAGATCGCAGAGATGGGTCATTGCTCTTGTTGGTTCAGTCGGTCAATGATGCTGGGGCCAGCAAAGTCTTTGCTATGGATCTCTTTGCTGCAGCAAATATCAAATGGCACCATTCAAGGCAGGAAGAGGGTAGTTGCATCCATAGCTTTTTATCAGGAGATAACAGCTTCTCCAGAAAATTTCCATCAGCTTTATGCTTATATCTCATTGGCTAAAGCGATCATACCACATCCTTGTAGCTGCAAGATTGCCTGGAAAAGCTGAAAATGGGAATGTCATGTTTGGCATATCCCAATAACAATCCATCTCCTGGGGTTTGGCTTACTACCTCTCCCCAAAATATTAGGATTCTGTTAGCAAGGAAGAAAGGGATAATGGGCTCTTAGGAGGACTACTGTCATAGGCTCTGTTCCTCCAAAGCTGAACATGAGACAAGCACAAGCAGTTTATTTCGAATGTGATCCCAGGAAGCATTGGCAGGAGAGTGGGAGAGTGAGAAAAGGAAGAGAAGGAAGCCAATGCAGTGTATATTAATGAGCAGGTTAGTGCTGTGAGCTATGGGGGCTCAGTCTTACTCAAGACCTCTGTGAGACAGCACAGAACATGCCTCAGAGCTGTCCCACCTGAGAGGCAAAGCAGCTGGGGCATTTATCTATCCATTACCATTCATCCTTGGTTGAGAACTGCTGCCAGGGACGGCAACTGCCCAGCACCTCCAGCCTGCCCCATATATAGACTAAGCATCTCCCTTGAGCAGAGTCTCAGATGCTTATAATAAGAAGCCATCCATGTACTCGGTAATGGTGAGTGCCAGGATTATGTACAGGATCTGCCAAACTACTATCAGTACCTGTCACAGTACTTATGAGGTGCTCAATAAATACTGTAGTTCAATGAACATTTACTGAGCACCTAATAGTTGCCAAGTGCTGTGCAAGATACTTACTAATTGATTTATTCTTAGATGGACTTTCTTGATATAAGCAAACACAAAACGAGTGGTATTTGTACTCAGATCTTGAAAAATTGTAAAATGCATTGTCCTGGTGGCTGTGACCCTTCCCCCTTCCCTATTCAACATTGGCGTGTAAACTTCTTGTTCCTATCAAAGGAATCAGTCAGTCCTGGAACATCCTGTCACTGCACATAGTGCAGTTCTTAGGAAACAAGCTGTTTTATTTAATGAAATGTTTAGCATTTCAGAGTTCTACTTTGTCCTTAAGAACAGACATTTACTAAATAGTCCATTAGTTGCTTGAAAAAATGAATGCCTCTTTTTCTTATTCTAGAGCAATGATTTACTGCCATGAGCTATCTGGCATTATAACCATCATTGTTCTTTTCATAATAATTAAAATCAGGAAGTGATTGTCATGAATGCATACCTTGGCTTCAATCCTCCCTAAGGAGTTATTCTTAGTTACCTGCTACAGCAAGAAGAATATAATGAACCTAGCATTTGAGGCTAGCTTTGCTCCAGTGTGAGGTTCTCTTGTGCCTAGTGGAATGAGTCTGATGTTGGTGCCATGGCTGTTTTGCTTTCAGTTCTTCTGTTTCTCTTTTTTCTGGCTTCACCCTTCTGCTCTCATAAACCACTGATTCAGTGGGTACTGCAGAGGACACTGATGCCTCTCTAGCATCTATTCCACCCCTTTTCTGTTGTGGCAGGCATGTGGTTTGATGGGATTGAATGCCACCCCCAGATCCGGGGGCAGGACATAATTGGCTATGTCAGTCAGATAATCATATTTTGTTGGCTATTGTGATTAGTTCAAGGGAGGGTATGTGACATACTTTAGTCTAATAAGTGTGGAGCCAGCCTTCGGACAAAAATGATACAACAGAGAAAAATAGGTCCGAGAGAATAATAGTGAAATAAAGCCAAAGCCCAGTTCAATCTGTGCCAGAATCAATGTTATTTCTAGACATTTTAGTTCCATGGACCAATAAATTCCCTTTGTTGTTAAAACAGTTCGAGTTGGTTTTTGTTACTTGCAGCCCAAAACATCTTTACTGAAACAAATAGCTTGTGCTTCCTTTCTGGTCCTAGCCTTGAATTGATCTTACATTTCACTCTTGATCCCCTTTTTTGTTTCACTGGATTCTGGCTCTGGATTCTAGTCATCTAATAATACCCGTGGCCCAGCCTGCCAATATCTTCTCAAAATGTGGCCAGTACTTGACCACGGAGGGAGCCAGTCATCCAGCTTATGAAGACCTTCTTAGACATGGGAAGTTACTATAAAACATGATAACTATGTCCTGTAATAGTGAGTGTCTTTCAGTTATATACTCCAAAATGGTTGCCTTGTTCTAAATATGCATACAAACTGTGAGGCAAGAAAATGTTGAAGAGAAGCCTAGTTCTGGAACTGGTGTTTAGGGTTGTTATGACTCCCACTGCAAACCAAAACTCATTTATTTATAAATGTTGAGTGATTAGCTATGGAACCTGTGAAGTGTAATTTTCAGCAAATTATATTTTGTGTAGTTCACCTTGCGTTGATTTCTGAGGGAGAAGTCATTTCCATTCATAAGATCTAGTCAAATGCAAGTCTGTGCCTTTGGTACAAGAGCTATTCTTCAATGCATTCCAAATAGCATGAGAGGAAAGAGCCTTACCTGGCCATATGAGACAGTTATTGTAGTTGTGACGAGAGTTTTCATCATGGGAAGAGTTTTAAGCACGGGAGTGGGTTACTCAAGGAGGACAAGGTTAACTGAAGAGTTGCTTAAAGACAATGGAAAATAGTCTTTGGATGTTTGAGATTTGACACAGAAAAGCGTATAGTTAGTTTCATGACAAAGACTCAAGATAACCTTCAGAATGAGTAACACTGTAAACATAGAAGAAAAATTTGCACCAAGTTGAAGGAAGGCGTTTTTTTCTTTTTTCTCCTCAACAATAAGTCCATAGAATTTGTTGACCTCTGATATTCCAATGCACAGCTGATGGTAAAATAGATAGGTCATCATTGGTTGAAATCTGATGGCCACATGGCATGAAGATTTTGCTTGTATTTTGGCCATCTTTTGAAACCTTGCTTGGTGTACTCACACGTGGTCAGAGGATATTTATAGTTTGCTCAATGATCTTGGAATGCTTAATTTAGAAGCAACAGGTACATCTAATGACTCACCAGTCTTGTTGATCATACTTTCTAATTCTAATTTAGAATCCAGTGCTTTCTCTTTCTTTCTGTGGCCACTGACTTCTTCTAAATCGTATTTCTTTCTTCTGTCACTGCTCTGGTGTCTAGTTGGTTTCCTTGCCTTCTAATCTTATTCACCATAGAACTGTCATAGAAATCTCCCACCTCTTCTTATTTTCAACTTAAAATACCATCATCATTCCCCAGTAGTACACGTGGACTAACATCTGAACTCCTTACCATGACACAGAACTCCTTTGTGATCTGGATGCAGCCCACATTTGCATCAACCTCTCATTTCTCTTTTATACACTTGAGGTCCCCACGATATGCCACTTCACTCTCATCCTCCATGCCTCTGTAGCCATTGTTCTCTCCTCCGTGAACAGCACACTCTCTCCCTTTTATTCTTTCTTGTTGATGTTTCCTCATCCTTCCAGATTCAGCCCAGCTGTCACCTCCTCCCAGACCCCTCAGACTGAGTTCAATGCCCCATGGGTTCCCATAGCACCTTGTGATGATTGTCAGTCTCCTGATGTCCTAGAGGGCTGGAGCTGTGTCTTGCATTTCTGTATTTCTGGTATCTCTCTTAGTGCCTGGCACAGGTCCTCAAGAACAGTTTGTGAAATGAATGGATGAATGAACGAGGTAGATATTATGCTTTATTTTCTCTCTTAGAAAAGAAGTGAATGAGTCGGGCTCATTATACACTCCTGAGAGGTTTGAACTGTGGTTGAGCAAAAGTGCTGCCCTGTAAGAAGACCATGGTTGGCCCTGTTTTGGGTTGTTAATTAAAATTTAGACTCTGACTTCCCATACTACACAAAAAGCACAATGCCACGGAGTTCCACCATTCAAGCACAGTGAGAGAAGACAAGTGCCCTGGAGCTTGTCCAACCTACACAGGTAGGTTACCTAACTTAATTCAAAGTTACTAGGCATCCTGGAGTTTGGGAAGGCAGATGAGGCAGAAGCATTCTTTATCAATGTGTCTGATATACCCAAACTAGAATCCCCTCTATGAGATGAAAAAGTTTCAAGGGATCTTTCAAGAGTGGATCCATTAGCATTTTAAATTTGCAAATAAAATGGAGTCTAATAATACTTAATGTATATTTATGAATGTGATAAGTAAAAGCTTAAGGTGGTTTTATTATTTAATCCTCACAATAACCCAAAGGTGAGGAACTAATTATTATTATACCCATTTTACAGATGGGCAAATTCAGGCTCAGAGAAATGTAATAATTTAGGTAACTTTACAAAGTCACACATTTACTGGTGGTGGAGTTAGGATTTGAAATTATATTGTCAGACCTCAGGACTGACAATATAATTAATTATCTTAATTAATCATCTCTCTGAAGCTTAGCCACCTGGGAAGGCATCATGTGCACATTTTCAGTTCTTTTTATTGATACTGTGTCAACAAGAGCATGTGAAGTTTTAACTATATAAACAAGCTGGCAAGCTACGAAGCATCAAATATTTAAAACTAAGAATCTGGAATATAAGTAAATATGTAAGGAAAATATAATTCTCCTAGCTGTGCAAGGCAGGGGTTATTATTCAAAATGTAATGATGAAAAAACTGAGATCAGAGAGAGAGATGGGCTGAGTTGTCCAAGGTCATAGAGTGGCTGAGGTGGGATTTGAAGGACTATCTTACTCTAAAATCCTCACTGGGCCTCAATTGTTGGGTGCTGGTAAGGTTCTTACTTTAACTTGTCATGGAAACATAGAGCAGCCATAAGCTTAATGCCAGAAACCCTGCTTATCACTCACCATATGACTAGAAGACAAAGCTGAGTCAGTGATTTTTGCGACTCAAAGTCAACTTCTCTCGTATTAAAATGAGTTAAAAACCACAATGAACGATTGCTACACACTCATTAAGGCTGCTACCATCAAAAAGACAGAGAATACCGATTGTTGGCAAGAATGTGGAGAAATTAGAACCCTTGTGTGCTGTTAGTGAGGCTATAAAATGGTGCAGCCACTATGGAAAACAATCTCGTGGTTCTTCAGAAAATTAAAAATAGAATTACCATGTGATCCAGCAATGCTAGTTGTGGATATATACTCAAAAGAACAAGTAAGGGACTGAAAGAGGTATTTGTCTACCCATGTGTCTAGCAGCATTATTCACAATTGCTAAAAGTTCATCAGCAGATGAGTGGATAAGCAAAATGGGTATATACATACAATGGAATATTTATTCTTAAAAAGGAAGGAAATTCAACACATGCTACAATATGGATGATCTTTGAGGACATTATGCTAAGTAAAATAAACCAGTCTCAAAGGAAAAATCGAGTATGATTCCACCTACATGAAGTACCTAGAGTAGTCAAATTCATAGAAAAAAGTAGAATGGTGGTTGTGGGGATGGGGGAATGAGGAGTTGTTATTTAATGGGTATAGAGTTTCAGTTTTGCAAATGAGAAGAGGTCTGGAGATGGGCAGTGGAGATGGTTGCACAACAGTGTGAATTTTCTTAATGTCACTAAACTACACATTTAAATATGATTAAGATGATAAATTTTATGTTATGTGTATTGTACCACAATTAAAAATAATTTTTAAAAGTGACCTAGCTAGGTGTATCAGTCAGGGTGCAGTCAGAAAACCAGACACTCTAATCTTTCAAATGGAAGGAATTGTGATAGAATTGGTCATATATGGGATGGCAGCTAGAGGATGTTGAGACCACCAGAGGTTAGCGAGAGCAAGAGATGGCCACACCCTTAGGGCTGGAAGTCCATAGGGAGGAGGGCGTGTTACCTAATCCCAGAATCTGGGGTTATATGGAGGCAATGAGAACCACAGGAGGTGCTGCTGCCCAGCCAGACAGCTGGGTGTTTCTGGCAGGAGGAGATGTAGCTGCTGCTAGCTGCAGCTAAGGCAGAGAGAGAGGGAAGAGACACCCCAGCTTCTCGCCTTCTTGCCCCTTCCTGTTTTCCACCAGAGCCTCCCATGGACCTAAACTAAGCAGAGACACATTAGCAAGGGAGCCCAGAAATGCAGTTTCCTGTGACACAGAGAGGAGGGGACAGAACAAACAATGAGAAATGAGTGTGAGAGCAAGCAAGCGAGACACCAGCACATGGGCTGTACAAGATTTCTTTCCCCATCATTTAAAAAGCTCTCTCAAATTCCTGTAAAGAATTTAAAGTCTTTCTACACTGACTTTGAAACATTACAATGCTCAGTGATACTGGTTAATCTCAATTAAATTAATTTACCTTGTATAGGTTGGACACGTTCAAAAAGAGTCTATGGGGAAATATGTTTGAACAGAGGTTTAGCTTTGGGTATCATTCAGTGCTTCAGAGACTCTTGGCAGACCAACTGAAAGTCATCCTGAGCTAAATGGCATTCTATTTCGTTTTGTTTTGATTTCTGTTGGTAATCTGTGAGCTCAGGTGGAATAAAACTACTATTCCTTTAAACTTGGATCAGGGTTCGCTTTCTTCTTCTTTCACTCATCCAAATCTAGGTTAATATTTCTTTTCTTGGCAAGCTCAGCACCCTGAATTTTCTTGGAATATGATACTTATAGTAATTGTAACTTTTTGTTGATTTGTCTATTCTTTCTGCATAAGCCTGTAAACTACTTGAGAGCAAAGACAGTATAGTCATGTGCCACATAATGACGTTTCGGTCAACGATGGACCTCACATACGACAGTAGTCCTATAAGATTAGTACTATATAGCCTAGGTGTGTAGAAGGCTATACTTTTTAGGTCTTTAAGTACACTCTATGATGTTTGCACAACGATGAAATCACCTAATGACACATTTCTCAGAATGTATCCCTGTCGTTAAGCAACTCATGACTATATATATATTTTTTATACATATTTGTGTGTTTGTGTGTGCTATTGTATTTCTATCGCTAGTAACTAAAAGTAACCAATGCAGGGCCAATTACATACTAGGTATTCAATAAATCCTTTTGAGAGAATGAATAAAACTTTGATGGAGTAGAGTTAATAGGTCTAAGCAACTGACTGTGGGGAGATGGGAACAACAGGAGTCAAAGGTACATGTGAGCTATTGAGCATTGGCGATGAGGAAGAACGGTGACGATAATGTAAATGAGAAAGAATAAGATACGGCTTGGTTTTAACAAAGACCTTTGTGAATTCGGTTTTTGAAAAATTCTATAATCAATCAGAACTGTGGAACTGGCTTGAGAAGAGAAGTCATGGCTTGGAGATAAAGACTTGGAAGTCATCTTTATAGATGGGCTTTATAGAGGACTCATGATGTGGCAGTTTGTTTTTCCCACAGATGGCTGCAACAGTGTTTTCTCCTGTCCTCCGTGCTGTCCTACTACCTTGCTACTTCCCCCTCAAGAAGTGGAGTCTATGTCACCTCCCCTTGAACCTGGGTGGGCCTTTCTGTTTGCCTCAACCGAGTATAGCAGAAATGACACTATGTGAGTAAGTCCCAAAAATACCTTGTACTGTTGCCTGCTTCTCTTAGGTTCTTTCCTCTTAGAAGCCAGCCACCATGGTTTGAAGAAGCCCAAGCAGCCTTTAGTGAGGCCCATGTAGAAAGGAACTGAGGCTTCTGAACCCCCAACCAATAGCCAGTACCAACTTGCAGCCCTGTGAGTGGGCTGTCTTCAACACAGAGCCTTCAGCCCCAGTTGAGCTTCCCCAGCTAATGCCACATGGAGCAGAGGCATGTCATATCCACCAAGCTTTGCTTGCATCTCAGATGTGTGAGCAACATAAATGGCTATTATAGTTTTAGGGCATTACGTTCTTGGGTGGTTTGTTACACAGCAGTAGATAATTGATATACACAGATGGATGAAAAGATCATGAAATTTGGGTCAGACAGGCCTGGGTTCAAATCTCTGATTCTGCTACTACCAGGGTTGTGGATTTAGGCATGTTATCCAGACTATCAGAACCTCAGTTTCCTTGTGCATAAAGTGGAGCAAGTAATGGCTACTGCAGAGAGCTGTTATGATAATTAAAAGAGATGCCATATGCAAATGCTTAATGCTGTGCTTAATCTCTCTGGTGATTGATATGAACGCTATTTTCCCAGTGAGGAAGTTGAAGTTTTGTGAGCTCTCTGAAGAAAGAGTACACGTGGAATAGAATCCCTTGGAGATGGATAGGAAAAGAAGAGTGAAAAAGAAAGTTAGTGAGGGAATGGTCACAAGATGAAGAGGGAATCAAGACTGAGTAGCTTCTTGAGAAGGTTGGAGTGAAACATGGTCCAGAAGGCTAAGCTAAGATCAAGATGCCACATGTCATTGATTTCAGCAGTGGGGAGGTGACTAGTGACATAATACAACAGTCAGCAGAGCAGAGGGCTGGAAACCTGCATGCTGGGGGCAGAGTGAGACAAAGCAAACCAGTTGGTATTTACTTATGCCTTAATTTCTAAGCATGTATGATATTCTTAAAAGATGTGAGGATACTATTATATTAAGAAGGTGTATACCACCCACTGAACTTTCAATTTCCCCACTATAGTGGTCTCTCTCCTTTCTCTAGAAATACATCGAGGTGAATCTTGCAACTCATCACCCACACGCTACTGGTTTTTCCTGTGAACTCATTTATTATGTTTATGCTGTCTCTGATTGTTTCCTGTTTCATATTTACATTTAAATTCCTGGTTTTCCAAAATGTCTTGCCTAATTATTACTGTAGTTATACATGTTGCTTACACTCTGTTCCAAAATGAAAAGCAAAGTGTACAGATAAAGGACATAATGACCAGGAGTCCAATGACCATATCTAGAAATAGGAGAAGAGATTTGCTATGTAATAGATGAATTGAGAGCATACCATTACAAACTCCAGAGAGTTTCCCACTCTCTCTTGATTATTGGATGCATTCAGTGTGCACTTAACTGGTCAGAAAATATCTACTATTGTTATCTCAGAGTCTTTGAGCTGAAAGGAATTATAGGTTCCTCAATTCATAAAAAAAGGAAACGGAGACTCAGACAAGGTACTTGTGCAAAGTTAGAGTTGTTTACTTCCTATTTACCTTCCCGGTTGAGTGAAATTGATCCAAATATATGATGATAGTAAGTCCAGGGTGAAAACTTAGTTTCCAAATAGCCTAGTCTTATTTTACTTTTCTGAAGACTAAATTTTCCAAGATGAGATGCAAAGTCATTTCTAAGCCTTCACTTAAAAGGTTTTAATATTCATTGTCAAACATTTATTTAATTCCCACCATGTACAAGGCACTACATTAGTGGGTCTTCTAAAATATACTATATGAGGGAATAAAAGATAATTTCTGGTTTAAAAAGCTGAATTACAAAAATGTAATATTTATTAGGCACTTGTAAGATAAAAGGCACTTTGCAAGAGCACCACCTCTGCAAGCTTTACACCTCCGTAAAATTTCTGGTTTGCTCAGTTGATACGAGAATGATGCTAATGAGAGCCAGGTCAGGAGTTTAATTCTTGGCAGCTTTGTACAAGGAATGTTAATTCTGACCAACCACATGTAAGACCCACTAAGTTAGTTCTACAACTGAGGGGAGTGTGGCTGGTAGAGCTGATGGTGCCTGGTGACCACATCGGACCAATGAGTGGATACAAAAGGCAGGAAATGGAGTAGTCCAGGGTGGGCTCCCAGAATTCTCCTCCACCACAGGAGGCACCAAGCAGTGAGGGGGATTGGGACATGGGACATGGGATTAGGACTGATATTGAAGCAGAATTCATTGAAAGGAATTAACATTTCTTTCCCACTTGTGAAGTTTCTCTCCAGGTGTAGGGAATTCAAGTAGCATAACTCTCTCTGCACTAGGAGAAGTGTCTTAGCTGCCTGGTGAATTTGGGAAAAATGAACTGAGTTTACTAGCCTCTTACCTACTGGGAACTAGCTGCCTGCAGGGCACCTGCAGGCCAACCTTGCAACAGCCCCACATGGGTGTGACAGAGTAGATTCATCTGCCTGATCCAGGCATTCAGAAACACGGAGACCATTTGCCTACAGATACAAGCTACCTCCTCCAACCTAGACTTCATCAGGAATGAGGGTGATTTTTTTGGCACCAATCAAGTCCAGACCAGCTCAGCAAAGCCGGCATTCTGTACAAGATTCAGGAAGCCAAACAGGCCCTCTCACTAGGAAGAAATGCTCCAATATTGCCTGAGCATAATGTGCCTGCTCTTGAAACTGCCGTGACCTGGAGCATTTTCAGGTGACCCAGAATTAAAGTTCACAATGCCTGGGAATCCCATGTCCATAAACCACACTTAGAACTTTAGCCAAGAAACATGCATGTTTGAACAAGTGAAGGGTGGGGAATCCTCCAAAGATTGCCTTGCACAACGATTAGGGCTGTGGCTTGATTAATAAACTGTGTTGTTGGGCATGGGATATCTGCAGCACTGGTAAACACAGACTTGGGTTTGGCCTTTTTAGTCCATCACTCAGGGGAGTAAAGATTTTCTTCTTTTTCATTGTCACTCTGCCCCCTCCCTTCTAAGGTGGATTGATGTGGATTATGAAGAAACTTGCCCTCAGTTTCTGAACAAACGGAAAGCCTGGGTGAGGGGGATCTTAAGATGCCTGCATGAGAGGCAGCACCAGTTTTGCATGGCCTCTGAGCTCTCGGCCAACCTCCTGAAATCGTATTGTCTGAAGTCCCTGGGAGTTTCTTTCCTGAAGACAACGGCAGCCTATTTATTGGTTTCAGTTGCTATGAAGTGACCATCCTCAGAAGTGAGGCTGTTGCCCTTAGCTACACATTTCTTTGTGGGCATAATCTTGTATCACACGGTACCAAATCAGCAGCCAGGCAAGGCTCAGACCCTGACGAAATATTTTCCTGGTGCTAGCCTCCTTTTGTAAGAAAGGTGGTGGCTAATTGAGCTTAGAAATGACACACGTCCTTTTCAGTCAAAGGAAAGGGTGGACTTTATTTTAACATTGTCCTCTTCCCTCTCAAGTAGAGATTTATTTTTATCCTGAGATAAAATAACATCCCCTGAATAATCTCTTTCCTGATCATAGGCACCTCACAGGGTTGTTGGGAGTGTTACAGGAGATAATGTCCGGAGCGCACCTAGTAGCTGGTAGGCAGTGCTGCTGTAATTGTGGTGGTGGTGGTGGTGGTTCTCATCCTGGAAAAGGGAAGACTCAGGGGGGCTGGTGCCTGTCTTCAAATCATAAGCATTTTTCTTTCCTTCCATTTTGTCCCCTCCCCTCCCATTTCATTGATTCCACAGATTAGATATTTACATCAGGGAAATTGTTGAGTACATTTCTATTTTGAATTTCATTTGCTATCTTCTGGCACCTTAACTCCTTGATCCTTCCTTTGTTTGGTATCTCATCCGTCTTTCATTTTGAGAGGAATCTTCAAGTTTTGCTATTTGTTTCCAACATAGATACACTCTTAATTTATGCAAATTTCCATTATGCACCAATAAGACGCTGGGGGAGGGGGTCTTTATGTGCCTTCTCCCCTGAATCCATTTGCAGTCTTTTGTCTTTTTTTCTTAAGGCAGTTTCAAACACATTCCATGTGTGCTGACGTTTGAAAAGGCTGTAAAATTAAAGCTACGTAATTATGAATACTATGAAAAAGGTTTTGACAACTTTTGGTGGCATTTAATTCAAGTTAAACTCCTCTCATTCAAAATAATAAGCATAATGTTACTTATTATGTAAATGAGGCAGCAAGGCAGATGTTTTTCATCCTGGTGCATTCACTGGGGATTAATACATACAAAAGCTGAGCAGGAGGGGCCTGTGTTCAACCTGGGAATTTGAATAAGGGTTCAGCAACAGGAAGGATGATTACTCTGGGACTGCTCTGTCCAATACGGGAGCCAATAGCCACAGGAGCCTATTTAAATTTAAATCAATTAAAATGAAATAAAATTAAAATTAAAAGTTTCTCCGTCGCATTAGCCGTAATTCATGTACTCAATAGCCACATGAGGCTGGCGGCGACATATTGAAGAGCACGGATATAGACCATTTCTATCCCGCAGAAAAGTTCTATTGGACAGTGCTGCTAATCACAGAAGTATTAAAACAGAGCTAGGGATGTTGATAAATTCCTCTTGTCAATTGGAACTTTATCTGTAAGTGTTCTACAAGCTTCTCACTATGAGCGTAGATCTGTAAAGAGCCAAAAGATGAAGGAGTTGCGATCAGGTTGCTGCTGCGCTTCTCAAACTTTAAATGTGCAGACATATCACCTGGATCTTAAAGTTAGATACTGACTCAGTAGGTCGAGGGTGGAGCCTCGGAGTCAGCATTCATATCTGGCTCCCAAGTGATGCTGCTGCTGCTGCTGGTCAGGGGACCACACTTAGAGAACCACTGATTTACAGCACTGATTCCCAATCTTGGCTTCCCATCGTAATCACCAGGGGAGGTTTAAAAACTATTGATGCCTACATCTCACCCCCAGAAATTTAGATTTAATTTGTCTGGGGTGTAGTCCAGACATTGAAGATTTAAAAAGCTCCCCAAGGGATTAAAATTTGATAGCAGTTGATGGCGATAAAGCAAGTCTATTAGGTCTGAGGACCAGAAGCACTGGCTTCACCTGGAAATTTGTTAGAAATTCAGATTCTCTGGCCCAAACCCCATCCTGCTGCATTTCAACAACATTCCCCAGGTGATTTCATGTACATTACAGGTGAGAACCACTGTCCCAGATAGTGTTTTAAATAAATAATTCATCGATATATGTATAAGTGCTTTAAAGAAATTTTTTAAAGTCACAAGTTCTGTTAGTTCCTAAAAATAGTGGGGCATATAATTTAGTCCATACTTATGCCAAATTATTGAAGCTTTATTAGACTGTCATTGCACAGACACAAGCTTGCAGTTTCTGCTTGCATTTTAACAGAAGGTATCAATAATCTCAGCACAGAAAGAAACTATGGACTTTCAAGTCTCAAGAAGAAGGTCGAGAATAACCAAGTTTTTTGGGGACTAGTTCCACATGTTTGCATAATATTTATTATTCAAGATAAAGTGCTATTCCCTTTTCAGGTTCATGCCTTTTGATTTTAGAAAATTGTATACTTTCAATTCATAACCAGAGATACACAACATAGATACATTCTTAATTTATGTTGCTTTTCATTATGCAACACTAAGATCCTGGGGGGAGGGTGGTAGGGGACTGTAATGTCTTGACAAAAAAAAAAGTTTCCAAGATGGTGTTTTCCCAATAAGTCTTTCTGAGTAGTATTTTAGGGGAACAGTGGCCAAGATAATTATAATGTAGAAAGGCCAACTATTCAAGGTGTTAGAGCACTGCTTCTCAAACTTGAATGTTGTAGGAATCACTTGCAGATCCTGTTAGAATCTGACGCAGTAAGTCTAGGCTGGGGCCTGAGGCTCTCTATTTCTAACAATACAGTTGGTTGTGATGCTACTGGTCCAAGTGACAACATTTTGAGTAGCAAGGGGTTAGATGATTCTTCCAGGACATCTTTTTGTAAACTCTCATCTCAATGAGTCAAAAATCAAAGGGTCTGGTATAAACAATAAGAAGGATGATTTTGTTGAAAGTGCTGATTTGCTAATTTGATCATCTAAAAGAGACATCAAAAGGTCAAAATTATTCATAGATCCATCATTAATGGAAAGCTAATTGAGAAATGGAGTCGTTTAAGGCAAAAGCAAAATAGTAACACAAATACCTCAGATGACTACTAGGGCAAATTTTTCAAAATGTTGCAAGCTGTCTGCATGTTTGAAGTAGCAATTTACATGCATAATTAGGTGCAATCAACAGTTTTGAAATGTAATATATTTTCTGAGCCCATATTTACTTATGACAGATGCAAAAAAAAAAGAAAAAAAGAAAAGAAAAAAACATTCTCTGTCCCCAAAAAATAGAAGGGCAGAGAAAGGAAAAATATTTGCATTTAACAATGGGAATCTTTACAAGCACATGCCTAAATTTAGAACAAATTTAGTTGAAGTATTTTATCTTTATTTTGATTTAATCTTCATTTAAGCCTTGAAAGAACTTCATAAACATATTTTGTAAGTAACAAGCATGGAAGAATAATAACTTACCAGTCAGCTATTCCAGCTCCAGTCGGAACTGACATGTAATTTTTATTTCTACACTGTAGAAGGAAAATCTGTCAAATTCAAAACTTTATGGCACAAAACACCATTGACTTTCTTCCTGCCTTCAGAAGGGGCTTCATTCTTTGAAGATACCAAATATCTTTTAGAATTATTTATATAAAAAGGGTAATTAAACTGGCAATTTCTGCTTCCTAAATCAAGGTGCTCAGATGGGTGCTCATGGTGAATTTCTATCATCTTACTATTTTCAGTAAAACAGGTCATGATTGTTGAGTGCTCACTACACACTAAGGCACTCTGCTAAGCACTTTACACAGATAATCTAATTTACCATTATAAAAATACCATAAGAATTGATTTATTACAATGTACTGGGGAGGAAATGGAGAGCAAGTAACTTCTTTAGAGGCGCACCGCTCTATATTTTCTTGGCTGGTACATTACTACATAAGGGTCATAATGTCATTTAAAAAGTATCATGAATCTCAGACTAAAACAAGTTGACTTTATTTTTAACAAGTTCCCAATTTAGAAAATGAGCTTGAAATTTAGTTTTTAGAAACGTTGAAGAAAAAGACAATGAGTAATTCGGTCCCCAAACTTTCTTTTCTCCAAATGTATGTTCACATTGTGTTATCCAGATTGGCTGTCTACACTGATTAAATTAAAGTAGCAATTAATTTGTCACACTTACAGGCTGAGTCAGAGATTAAAAGATTGCATTGAAGGATAGGACCTAATGATGTATTCTTGTGTAACTGCATCCATTGGGACAGTGTGTCTTGATATGTAAAGTTGTCTTTAAGTTAATGCAAAGCAGTCACGAGATGAACAATGCAATTTTCTAGTTTCATTAGGCAAGCGTTATCTGTGATACATTATATGTTAGGGGAAAAAGCCACCCTCTGCTAAGAAATGCATGAATAGTTCATTTATCTGCTGATCCATTTGGGGGCATTATGGAACTCAAAGCCCAGAACAATGGGCTCTATTTAATATTAAACAGATTCTTAATAACCCGCTATTTCTCTCCGCAGCTGCTGGAAGGTCCCTCCTGGACGTGCAGAGTTGCAGTACCAGTTCCCGTGAAGTTGTAAGCTACTCCCCAGGACCAAGTGGTGTTAAATTTAGAAGTCATCCTAATCACCTGACTGTCGGTAAGCCCCGATTTAAGAATTTCCAAGTCTACCCTTGTCATCTCTATCTATCTATATTTATAGGCGCACCTCACCGCCTGCCCTGGGGTCACTACCGGAACCTCCTGGAGACCTGCCCTGCTAAGGACTTGCTTCCAGCACCGGAGAGATCGTCACTCGGGAGCGGCGGCGCCCAGCTGGCGCCCACCCCGGGGCACATTGCAGTAAATGCCTGGCAGCGACTTCTCGCTTCTCCCTCCACCTACCCCATCGACCCTCTACTGCCGACCTTTGCGCCAAACTCGGGAGCGCTGCGAGACTTGCGTCCTCGCCATCCACGCGGGGCCCCACCCCTTCCCGGTTCTAGCCCGCGATCGGGCCAGAGGCGAGGGTAGGTCGATTTCCAGCCCTGAATTTGCCGCTGGCTTCTCCTCTGTACTCGATCCAGTTCTCTAGTGTTGGGCTGTGTGGCGCGGAGCAGGCGGCGGAGCCCACCGAGGAGCGGGATCTCTGGGATAGACACACACGCACGCACTGGAGGGGCTGACCCCGGAGACGCGCTCGGCCGCGGGAGGGAAGGAGGGGGCCCAGGGCCAGCGTGGAGGTGGGGGTCGCCTGGGGTTGGGGGTGGGCGCACTAATCACCAGCCCTCCGCATGCTCCCTTCCTTCCACTCCTCTCCGCCACCACCTTGACCGGGTCGGAAAACCCGCCTTTCCTCGGCTCCTCTGCGTCGGGGAGAGGGCAAAGGTGAGGGGTCGGCGCTTGGTCAGCGGGCGGGGAAGGTAGATTTCACTTACACCTGACATTCCCTATTCCTGTCAGTTTCGCTCGGCAGATCCCGGCGATCTGGTTTGTTCCTCCAGTAACTTTGTTCAGAAGGTTGGAAGGGAGGGGAAACGCCAAGAAGCCCCAGGAGAGGCTGGAAAGCAACGAGAATAGGGAGGCCCGGCTGGAGAGCAAGTCCCCGAGCGGCCCCGGGGCTGGGCGCGAGGCTGGGAGGCGTCGCCGCCGCTGCTGCCGCCGGGATGCGCTCTGCTTAGCGGGACTGCCGGGGGCGCCTGAAGGCCACCGCTCCAAGGACACGCGGCCACCCGCTCCTCGCGCTCCCCGGCCCAGACGCCGCCAGTGCCGGAGCCAAGCAGGCGAGCGGAGCTGCGGGGAGCGCGGGCGAAGGGTGGCAGGAGGGAGGGCGCGCGGGAGGCGGCCCCTCCTCGGCGAGCCATGCGTGCCACGGGCAGCTGAGGAGCCGCCGGGCGCCGCTGCCAAGTCTCCGCTCCGCTTTTGTCTTGCCCTCCAGTGAATGGGAAGATGGAGATGGATGTTGAGGGAGTTTCTCCGCGCCCGGAGCCCATCCCCCGCTCCCAGGGGGCTGGCGGAGCCTGCCAGGCGCCGCCACAGCCGCCCCAGCCCCAGCCCCAGCCGCAGCAGCAGCAGCAGCAGCAGCAGCAGCAGCAGCTGGCTCAGGATGAACTACCCGGCGAGAGTGCAGGCGCTGAGGACAGCGACGATCCCGAGGCGCGACCCAACAGCGAGAAGGGAGAGAGCAAGGTAGGTCCACAGTGTTGGCGCTGTGACACCTTCTGAACAAAACCAAGGAGCTCTAGTAGTGGCTGTCACTTTAACCCCTCCGCTCCCCTCCACCCCCTTCCCTCAGTTGTGTGGTGGTGGGGGTTGCAGATGTGGGGAAGGCGTGGGATTTCAGGGAATCCATGGGCGCTAGTGACTTTATGAACTGGAAGGCGTGTGCAGAAGTCTGTCCTGGTTTCCGTATTCAGCGGTGTGTGCAGAGAAAAGTCTTCTGATACATGCGATGCGATGCCCAGGGTAGAGCACAGCACCTCAGGAGAGCAGTGTGAGACCTTTGCTTACCAGCACAGTATAACCAAGGCTTGTTGGGATGATCTAGGTCAAGGGGAAACATATGTCTTCAGAAGCTGCCAAGGGGCTTCTGAGACTCCTTGGAAGGAGGTGACATCAACCTAAAGACGACAACAATGGGAGCAAAGTTTGGCTCATTTGCAGAATGGAGAGCACTGCTTAACCCAGCTCTAGGCTGGAGGTCCTTCTCCTCACCTGGCATCCTGCTCCCCAGGAGGGCAGGGACCGAGTGTCTGGCAGCAGATGAGCCCTGTAAAGCTTGTGCAGCCCTGCTGTGTCATTGTAGACAAGGGGATAGCTACTACTTAGAGTGGAGACAGGAGTTCTTCAGGTAATTGGGTTCCAGTAAGAAATGGCTCAGATGCCCTTCTCTGGTGCTGATGTTTCTTTTGTTGAGAAAATTGTGAAGTAGAAGAACTGGCATAGAAAATAATGCCTCGATAATATTATAAGAGTGTATTTATTACAGCTTTGTCTCTGAGCACAGTGTTCTTTCTTTATACACTGTTGGAGTTCAGGTCTGTGGAAGCTGGTGTCCTTTAGTTGTATCTGTATCAAGTGTACACATGTGTTTGTTAATACATTTTGAAACTGGCTACCAATGTTAGGGAAAAGTTGGTTCAACAAATCAGAATATTGGAGCCAAAGAAGGATCAGTCGATATACTTTCTCACTTTTGCTCACTTAGAGAAGCGTACAGGAGAACAGCCACTTCTCCTGGCTAGAAAAGAACTGCATGTCATGAAGTACTCCTCCTAGGAAATCGCCTTGGTTTCTGTTGGACCTTTCCCAAGGTGCTGGTGTTAGATGAAACAAATGTTCGAAACATATTGAGATCACATTGAGTGTTGCTGTTCTGTATTTGGAGACAGGTTCACTTAACAAGTTGGTATTTGCAAATGTTCAAAATTATTTTGCATTTTGAAACTGAGCTAAGGATTGGGAATGTTGTTTATCTACCAAAATCAGTATTGTAATTTAAATAGAAGTCTACCCAGGAACTGGAATTCGAACACACTCTAGACTGGACCGGGGTGCCTTACAAATGCATTCAAGATTTACATCGTCAAAACTCTAATGAATTTTAATATTCTAATATCCTCAGCTTTCCAGTTGCTCATGATCTCATGAATATTTAATTCTGTCATGACTGCATATTTACTACTTTAAATGACTCCTCTCAGTTTTATGAAATAACCGTAACTGAGCATCATATTACCTAATTGAACTTTAAGTCTCTTTTGCAAAATAGGTGTGGGGAATAATTAAAATATACAGCCAGTGCTGCCATTTCCATATTGTTGATTCCTGTGCCCTGGGCAGGAGAAATTCCTGCCATCAGCAGAAATCTGTGCTTATTTGTTTCCCTTTGATGCACCGTGCAGACTGTCTAACGTTCTCCCGCTTGTGAGGAATACGGAAGGCAGTGCACTACAAATATTACAGCAGGTGAAGAGAGGACTGAAAGTGGGTTGATTACATTTTGTTAATGAGCACGTTCAGGTAATTGAGTATTCCACTGATGTGAT
Organism: Equus przewalskii; assembly: GCF_037783145.1. Lineage (NCBI taxonomy): Eukaryota > Metazoa > Chordata > Mammalia > Perissodactyla > Equidae > Equus > Equus przewalskii. The sequence continues at coordinate 56,705,971 of NC_091845.1, read as the reverse complement.
TTGCTTTATGTTTGTCTGCAATTTCTTGAGGTGGAAACAAAATACTACTTTTTTTCCCTCCAGGTGTTTGCCTTAAAAAATCATGTTGCGTCCTTCTCTTAACCCAGAAATCAGCTGTGTTAACCCCTTGCTTTTCTCTGGTACTCTCCTACTGATTCCTCTAAGAGTTGAGGACGGTTGCTGTGTTTCAAACTTTAATTACTCTTTTTATCTTTGTTGGATACTATGGCAAGTTATAAATTGATTTTTCTTAGCAAATCCTGGTTTCATTAGTGGGAAGGCCTTTGGACGTCTGACCAAATTATTCTACTAAAATATAAGTGGAAGACAAACTGGGATAAAGTGGGATGTGGTTTTCCCAAGCTGTGTGGGGCACAGTGGGGAGATTATCAGGGTAGGGTTTAAACACAGTAATGTACAAAAGTGATGTATTGGACTATTATGTTTTTGTCTCACTCGTGAGAGTAATAAAATATGAATTTTGAATACTGTATTATTTATCTTAAACCTTTCCCGAAGCAAGGGTAATGTAAATAGGATGTCAAGGGATCTTACCACCCCCCATCGCCCCATATAAAGTGTCAGGGGAGTAAGGGCATTTTTTTTTAAGATTCTGATTTGGGGCCATGATTTATTTTCTCATGAATTTACCCCAGTTGTCTTATTGGAAAAGAAATCAGAGCTTAGTGCCAGATCAGCTTGTCTCCTACACTGCAGGTTCACGGTCATACGTCCACAGAAAGTCCCTGAAATAGGAAGAAAGGTTAGTAAACTGGATCAGTCAAGGGATTTTTTACGCCAGAGTTTCATGACATGACTGGCACTTTCTGTTCCTAGAATAACAATGCCTGATTCCTCTCTAGCAACTGCTCTTCAGAGAGATGTTAACACAGCTACATGTTATATATAATTTGACTCCATGCATTGGAGAAGACCCTAAATCGACCATCTCTTCCCCCTCTGGGCTTTGAGGCAGATTTGTGTTCGACCCTTATGAAAAGCAGTCTCCTCTCCTTGAAATGACATCCCAAGACAATGCGGTTAACCCCGCTGGGGGACCTAGTGAGGTATTTCCTCACTCGTTTTCTCAAGAACTTTTCCCTCATATCTGAAAAGAGATTCTCTAAGCTGGACAAAACTCCTTTCTTCTAATCTTGCAGAGGAAGATTAAGAGTCACTGTCCTAGAGTCAGAGACCTTCAAATCCTTGAAAGTGTTCTCCACCCTGGATTTAATCATCTTCAAAACTTTCTTGCAGCATTTCGGGAGGCTTTAAATATTCCATCCTTTTAGTGTTTTTAAAACCCTTCTGAAATGCTTTGCTTATGCCGAATAACTCTTCGATAGATATTTCTGAAACTTTGTTTAGAAAAGTGTAAAAAGTTCCTTGTGTTGAGGACCAGCATCCCAGGATCTTACTCCATCTATGTTGTCATTACTTGTGCAAATGTGTGAATTCTTCCCCTGATCCCACGTGAGTGATATAAGTGATTCTTTCTTGTCTGTTTGGCTTCATCTCATTCATATATTCTCTATTTTTCCTCCCCCATCTCTCTCTGTCACACACACACACACACATACACACCATTTGCCGTGATGTTTTGTATAGAACTGTGTATTTATGGCCCAGATGTGAAGTATCGTGACCAAACTCTCTTTTTTGTTCAGCTCTCATTAAAGTCTTGGTTTGCAAGATATGTGATTCTTGTGGTTTTGGACTAGAGAGACTCTGTGCTGTTGCTACCAATGATACTTCACTGGTGAACATGACTCACCTCGAGATTCTCACCTCAACTTCATGTCATCGGTAATGTAGTCCTAGACCATCAGTCTTACGGAGGACGCTGTAGGGAATCTCTTACCCAGCATGTCCAGTACATTTCTTTCTTTCTTTTTTGTTTTTTTGAGGAAGATTAGCCCTGAGCTAACATTTGCCACCAATCCTCGTTTTTGCTGAGGAAGACTGGCCCTGAGCTAACATCCATGCCCATCTTCCTCTCTTTTATATGTGGGACGCCTGCCACAGCCTGGCTTAATAAGCACTGCGTTGGTCCATGCTGGGGATCCGAACCTGCGAACCCCGGGATGCCAAAGCGGAGCACGCGAACTTAACCACTGTGCCACTGGCCGGCCCCTGTCCAGTACGTTTTTGAAAGCCTTTTATTTTAAAGTAATTTTAGATTTATAAAAGAGTTGTAAAGATAAGGCAGAGGGTTCCCATATACCCTTTACCCAGCATCCCCTAACGTTAACATCCTGCTTAATCGTGGTATGCATATCACAGTGAAGAAATTAACATTGGTTAGCAATACTATTAGCTAAACTTGTCCAGTCAATTTTTGTTAAGTGGATGTGTAACAAATCGATGTTTTCCATTCTATCCTTTTAGGATTTAAGACTTTCTTTATACCTGAAAGGCTCTATGAGAGGGTATTTAAGAGCCAAATTTAATTTCGGGTTCACTATCCACCCTTTGTTTTTGATGGGTAGGAGCAATTTGCAAAGTACACTGAGTCCTGTTAACTTATGGAGAGTGATAGGCTTCTTTTTTATTTTATCCTGAAAAACATTCCTGCTCCAGGTACAATAGGGTTTGTCAGTACACAGAGGACAGCAAAGTCTCAAGTGGCAAGTAGAGGAGAAAAGGCAATTGATAAAATCAAGACAGTTCACTTTGATGCCTAACCTCTTGGGGGTTTGTTCCTGGCATGAAAAATAATGGAAACCCTGTCGTTTTTGCAGTGTGTTAGCCAGGTGAACTCTGATTTCCAGCACAGAAACTTGCTTATGTTAGGCAAGATGTCACTGTGATTAAGAGTGTTGACTTTCTGATTAAGAGTAAAATCAGAAAGACCCACATTTAATCTTGGCTCTGTCTTTCACTAGCTGTTAACCTCAGGTAAGGTCCTAACCTTTCCAAACGTCAATCTTTTTCGTCTGTAATATAGGAAGATAGCACCTACCCCTGTGGTTATTGTATGGCTTGAATGAGGTAAAACATATAAAGTTCCTGGTTTAATGCTTCATAGGTACTGACTGCTCAGTAATTGTTAATAATAATAATTATGATTATTGTTATTACTGTTGCAGTCCAGAGTTCTGAAAAGGAGAATGACTTGGGGCTCCAAGTTCACCTAGAATTTTCAGTTTCCCAGATGGTTGTACGGCTGGAAATGATATAGACACACTATTGTACTGTCAAACCAGGTTGGTACTCATTGACCCAATTTTGCCATGTGGGACTTGAGATGTTCCCAGGTCTTTTCCAGGTGGGCAGGAGGTTAGGAAAGAGTTATCCATTCCTCTGACTTGTCAATAGACCTCTCCTCTCATCATCAGGAAAGGCAAAGAGGACCAGGATGGAAGGCCTTTATATCCCAGCCTAGCCCACAGGAGTACAGACAAGACATTAATAAAACAAATAGATTGTCCTGCTTTTACACATTACATTTATGCTTCTCAGGAGGAGTAGGTGGCAAATTTTAAGACTTAAAAAAATGGTTGAGCTGAAAGTTGTGTCCTTTAGGGCTCTGGTTGCAGGCAACGGAAACCGACTTTAATTTGAGCAAAGACAAGTTTTATTATAAGGTTTTAAGTTAATCACAGAATCAGAGGAAAAGTGATAAAACTGGTTTTTGGAAAATATTGAAGCCAGGAATCTCAGAAGATCTAAGTAGTAGAAAGTGATGAATGATCTCTCAAGGACACTGACATAAGAAGAATAAATTCCAACCATTTTTTGTCTTTGTGTCATTCTACTCAAGAACCAGAGTCCATAGAAAGGTTATCTAGTTGGCTTTGCTTAGATCAGGCATCTGTTTCTTGGTCAGGGAAGGGCGGGCATCCACAATGAAGGTTCTGGCAAATTGTATCCTTTGGAAGGGGTATAGTTCTTGGGGGAAAAAAAATCAAGTTGCTGTTACTAGACCAAGGGGAATGGACATTAGGGGGCAAAACAACGAGTATAACTTCTCTCCTGGGGGTGAGGGAGGAAGGAGAGAGAAGAAAACAAGAGAGAAAGAGAGGGAAAGAGAGAAGGAGAGAACCAGACAAATAGAGACAGACAAATGAGCTTATCTAAGAACATGGAACATATTTTAGCATTAATTTTCTACCATTTGAAAAGAAAGATTATAGAGGAAAATTATGTGATCTTTTGCTTCTGTACAGGAAGAGCGGAGGGGAGGACTTGCCCCTTATTCTTATTTTGCCACATGAGACTCCTAGAATTAGGAAACTGGACTGGAATACATGGCCTACCTAGTCTGGTTCCTCAATTTCCCAATTTTTACAGGTGAGAAAATTGACGCCTCATGACAAGTGATTTGCCCAAAGACAGAGCTGGCACTTGAAGACCCTTTAGCCAGATGGCATGATTCATCTCAAAATCCTGTCTCCTCTTAGAGGATCTGAACCCTCTCTGAATTCTGACACAGTCACGTGAAGCATTTGCAGTCTGCTTCAGAAATTCAGAGTTCTTGGTTTTCCCATTTGTAAAATGAAATTAGTGATACATTTCACATCTGCTGAGCCGATAATCTGAGGAAGAATGGGATTGGGCTCTGATGTTTTAAAATATAGACCTTCGATGGAAGTCATGTCATTAGACTAAAATATGTTAACTTTTCTTGTCTGCCCCTAAATTAAAGCAAGTTTGTTTCCTGAAATCCCTAAAGGTTTTTCTTTGACCTTTGAATCTACATGTCAGGATATTTGTGTCCTCGTATTTGTACCTTACAACCTACAGAGGGAGTCCTGGAGAAGGAGGCACCATGGACAGTGAATTTCTTAGTTTTGGGTGACAAATGTGGGGGTTAAGCTGTTCATTCCTGAGCACAGTTTTCCAGCACCATGCCTGGTACATGGTGGACACTCAATAAACCGCGGTTACATTGAATTCTGCCTCAATGTCTTCAGTCGACACGTATTAAGCACTTTCTTACACACTGGGATTGCACAGTTAAAAAAGAGAAACCCGCAGTTTCATGGAGGAGACACACTTATGCACAGATCGTGTCGTTATAAAGACTTGAGGGCCATCAGAGAGATGAGAATCTTCGGTTTTGCAGAGGAGGGAGCGACTAGTCTACCTGCACAGAGGCCGCATGGAAAGGAGCATTTCACCAGGGTCTCAGAGGAGTAGGAAATGCAGAGAAAGCGCTTTCCAGATGTAGAGGATGTGTCAAAGTTTAGAACGGCTGAGAAGGATTCACAAGCTCATCATAGGATTGAGTGGAGGTAACCGCTGGAGGTATATTTATCGTGGAGGCTGTGTGATGGCATGGCAGAAAGTTTGGACTTTATCTTATGAATAGTAGGTTGAGGGTGGAGGTTCGGGTCTGTTATGGCAGCCTAACACTGTCTAGGAGGGTTCCCCCATGTGGGAGTTTTATGGATCAGTACGTTTAAAAGAAAATGAGGGGGCAGAAATAGAATTAATTCCTATTTATTGTGTGACAAGAGAAGACATCACACCATTTCATGAATAAAGGACATTTAAGCACAAAAAAGAAGAAATAAATAAAGCATTTCAGAATAGCCTTTCTTGAGAAAGAATAGGCAGCAGCCTTCACCCAACACACACCCCTAAACCACACACCGCTGTCTCTCACGTGCATCCCATCGCATCTCATCATATCCCGTTGCTTTCTTGTCCTCACTTCTCTGTGGACGTCTGTGAACTTGTGCATTGGGATCTGGGAACTGCCATGGGCACCCGTGTGTCAAGCTTGAATTTGGGTTGAGGTGTTTTTACTGAGATTATCTTCCTTTCTCATGGGTGCAGTGTTGACAGAGTTGCAATCACTGGTAAGAGGAATCCATGTTCTTAGACAAGGCTATTGTCTTCACCTGTAAAAAAAAATTTTTTTTTTAAAGCATTCTTGAGCTCAGTTGGAAACAACTGGGGGCAGCAGCAGGAGTAGCAACTCTGCTGGCATATTCCCTATAAGTATTTAATGAATTTTTAAAGGTAAAGTATTGACCTGTCTAACAGGCATTAGAGGTAGCTGAGAGAAATGAGACTGTGGGACACACAGAGACACTAGCCAATGAATGACTCCCTTTTTCTTGGTCTGCTCCCCTAGTAACCAAAGGCACAGATCACATCCCAGTTCACAAAAATTAGTGGCTGGGTCTGTCCTGTCCATCCTTCCCCTGCTTCCACCTCCACCCCTTTCCCAGGATTGCACCCCCTCCCCAGGTGAGACCCCGTGTATTTTGCAATCTGTTTTCTTTTAAAGTAAGATTTATTGGCATATAATTTACAGACGGTAAAATTTACCCTCTTTAAGTGTAGAGTTCAGTGAATTTTGACAAATGTATGAACCTGTGTGAGCGCCACCCCACACAGGGTGTAGAATGTTTCTATCAGCTCCCAAGAGTTCCTTTGTGTTCCTCTGCAGACAGTCCCCTCACTCCACCCCAGCCTTTTCCAAAATTTCATACAAATGAAGTCAAATAGTATGTAGCTTTTTGCCTCCACCTTATTTTGCTTAACAAAATGTTTTTGATATTCACTCATTTTGATGTGTGTATTAGTAGTCCCTTTTTCTTACTGAGTAGGATTTCATTATATGGATGTACAACATAATGAATGAACAAGTTCGTCCATTCATTTGTTGATGGACATTTGACAAAAAGCCAAAAATCTTTGGCATCTATGCATAAAGCTCCTGTAAACACTTTCATTTCTCTGCAGTGAATTCTTAGGAATGGGGCTGCTGGGTCATGTGGTAAATATGTTTAACTTTATAAGAAGTTGCCAATATATTTTCAAAAGCAGCTGTCCAAAATCTGATCCGTCATGCATTCCAACCATCAATTCATGAGAATTTCAGTTCCTCCATATCATTGCCAACACTTGGTATTGTCAGTACTTTTAATTCTAGCCATTTTAGTAGGTGTGTAATGATATCTTCTTGTGGCTTTAATTTGTATTTCCCTAGTAACTAGTGATGTTGAACTTTTTTTTATGTGCCTATTTGCCATCTGTATGTTTCTTTGGTGAAAAGTCTGTCCAAATCTTTCACCTATTAAAAAAATTGTATTATTTGTATTCTTATTATTGATACAATATATTATTTTCACATAGGTTTAGGTTTCAGAAACTCTGGTGGAAGCTTGAGATTACAAAGCCAGGGACATGTTGAGTTTCCTTTCCTGGGGGTTGTTGGTGAACTAACATTTATGGGGCATTTATCAGGTGCCAGTCATGAAGCAAGGTAGCGTCACATTGGATGAGCTCGTTTTATACACCACGGTAATCTTGCCAAATAACTGTTATTAGCCCTGAGGTCACACAGCTTGTATATGGCAGAGGATGGATTTAAATTTAAGTCTGCCAGACTCTTGCTCGTTCCACTTCATCAGGTGTGTCTCAAGGCCTGTTCTCCATAACTTCCTGGTTACTTTCTCAGCCCAAACTGCTTGCACTGCCCTGGGTGTTTTGAAAGCAGCCCTCAGGTGAAATAACACTGCTGGCATTGACATGCAAATCAGGACATTGAGCTTAAGGCAAAAGAGTGCTCCCAGTTTTATTTCAGTCCTGAACAAAACCTATCCACTTCATAAGATAGAAAAGTGAGAATTCTCCCGAGGAGTGGAAGACTTAAGGTGTTCATTTACATTTCAGTACTGAAGGATGTCCATCTCTCTCGGCTAAATTGTAGTGCTGCGGTTACCCAGAGGGCTAGGGTAGAGCTAACCCCTGGGAATCGGATCTCAGTTCAAACCCCAGTTTTGTTCCTACAAAGAGGACCTTGGGCAAACCATGTGAATGTTCAGGTTTGGGTTCTCTTATTAGTAAAGATGATAGATAAGGCCCCCTCACCACACCTCAGCATTATGGGGATTGACTTACCAGTAGGATGACCAACTCCTTCCGTCGCCGGAAACCCTAGGTCCCAGGTACAGCAGGACAGTTGACAGTTGGTCGCCCTGATTACAGGATACAAGTAAAGTATCTGGACCATTACACACTCTAGGATGTGAGAGCTGTCACTGTTGAAAGTGCTTTGGGGCATTCAATCCATGAGTCTGAAAATGACTCATCATATTTCAGAACTAATGAGGCCCTGTGAATGATTCCAGGTCCTCCAAATTGACTTAAAAAATAGTTCAAAGCAAGGCTCTGGGTTTGAATTAGATGAATAGCATTACTTTTCTGAATAAGTGGCTGTAGAACTTTCCAAGGCAGTTCCCCAGGGCCTGCAACCATGAAGGAAGTGTGTTTTACAAAGCTAGCTGAGAAAATCTCCCTAGCTGGAGAAGGGAAGGCTCTTTGGGGGAGTGCCTTCACTGGCAGGACAAAAATCACCTCAAGAAATAGTTTTAAAAAAGTTTCTTGGTTGGTAGGGTTGATGTCACTACGGGTTAGACTCAGTATTTCCCATAGGGCTCTCAACTGGGAAGAAATTGCTCTTGTAGGGAAGATAATGGGCCTAGGGTGTTGTGACTTTGAATCCTGGTTCTGTCCCTTCTAATTGAACTCTTGGACAAGTCACATTTTCTTTGAGCCTCAGGGTTGTCAACTGTGAAATGGGGATAATATTTTTACCTTTCTAAGAACTGTCTAGACTGGAAACAAATTCAGTAGTGTATGGGCAAAGCCTTTTGTAAACTCTTACACAAGTCTGAGTGTGTGTGTAAGTCTCTTTGGTTTGGTTGGATAAATGAGTTTTTCCCCCTGTGGTTTTCTGTGACCCTATTTAAGAAATTGAGCACAAAAGTATCTCATTAGAGTTAAAGGTTCTGGCAGTTGGGGTCCATAGGAGCATGTGGTAATTCCTGGAAAAGATGCCGTCAGATGATGTTGGGTGGGTTCAGGTGTCTGGGAGGTGCAAGGGGCTGGATTGGGCTGCAGTATTCCTCCAGGGACATCACCAACTGATCCTGACAGTTTGCTCTCTTGCCCCTCTGTTTGGATGACGGTAATATTGGACTTTTTTTTAAATTAAGTTTTTGGAGCTCTCCATGTCCTATCCAGAGCCTTTGCTCAAGCCATTTCCTTTTCCTATTCGGAATGCTCTCTCTCCCCGCTCCCCTCCCCTTCACTTCCTTCTCACCCTGTTAATCCCTATTCAGCCTTCAGAATTCAGCTCAACAGCTCAAAGAAGCTTTCCCTTGTTTGAACTATTCCCTTTCCTACCCTATAAGTCAGCTCGCTTTCCACTGGTCTCATACATTCTTGGTATCAAGAATGGTCTCAGATCATTCTTGATTGTGGTATTGTATATTCTAGACTGTGTAATTAGTTGTGTAATGAAAGCCATGAGGATAGGGACCAGGTCTGTCTTTTTCACAGCTATTTCTCCAACCCTAGTATAGTACATTACATGTAGCAGGCCTTCAAATATAATTTTGATGACTAAGGTTGTATATGAATACTCACTTTGACAATCTTTTACCTAATGCCTACTTTCTGGCCCAGAATGGTCCATGTCCTTATGCAGCCCACATTCTAGTGGAACAGACAAATACTAAACAAGTAAACAACTAAATAAATATGACAGATAATAAATAAGCAACTAAATAAATAATCTGACACCAGTGGCCTCCTGGCTGTCTGGCTAAAGGCATATATTTAGAACACTTGCCTAACCGTATTTATACAAGAGCATCAATTCAGGGCAGTAAAGAAATAACCATCATCCAGTTCATTTTCTAGAGTTGCCATCTGTCTTATGGCCTCCTCTACTTCTCTCTACTTCCTCCGCAGACTTTAGGTTATCCTCACCATATTGGCTTTCGGAAATCACAGAACATGTGCCACCAATTCCCCTTCCTGTGTTCATGCCAGAGATCTCCAGTTAATCACAGTACTTTTTTTTTCCTTTTTTTCTCCCCAAAGCCCCCTGGTACATAGTTGTATATTTTTAGTTGTGGGTCCTTCTATTTGTGGCATGTGGGATGCCGCCTCAGCATGGCTTGATGAGCCGTGCCATGTCCGCGCCCAGGATCCGAACCATCGAGACCCTGGGCCGAACTTAACCACTTGGCCACAGGGCCGGCACCAGTACGTTTTCTTAATGAGTTCAGCCTTAGCCTTGGAAGCAGGCATTCATTAACAATCAGTTGGAGGTGGCCTGCAAGACGAAACTGTGTGCTATCCTTGCCGTAGGCTTACAGCCTTCCTGGCAGTGTCTTCTCACTAGTCTGGACCAGACACTCAACCCTCCACACTCGCTCCCTCAGTTTCTAGACCTGCATTATCCAATATGGTAGTCAGTAGACACATGTGGCTATTTAAGTTTAAGTGAAATTAACATTGAGTAAAATTTAAAAGTCAGCTCTTCATTTGTACTAGGCATACTTCAAATGCTCAAAAGCCCTAAATCTAATGGCTACCAGGTTGGTCAGTGCAGATATAGAAGATTTTTATTATTGCAGGAAGTTCTAATGGACAACGATCTTATAGATTATGATTTCACCTCTCCTGGCCTGCCCCAGCCATTGTTGACTGAAATCCCTCTGAGATGCTCTGAAACCAATCCTTTGACAAGGATGGAGACTTTACAACTTCCTGGGGTTTGCTTTAGATTCTTGGTGAATTATTTACAAATTGTTTTTGAACTACCTGTATTGTTGTGTATAGAGGCTGCTTAGAGCAAGATCTCATTCAAAAACTTTGGCTAGCGGTATTGCTATTTTTCCTTAGGTGTTCTACTGAATCTTGGCATTTGTCCTTGGCCATTATAGAAAACAGTGTCTGGTAAAGTGGTTCCGAGAGACAGCTTTTCTATTATCCAAGTTCAAAGCCTTTATTAGTGGGTAGTTGAACCACTGGCTGAAGCACCATTGACACCTCCTCTTTGCCATTTACTAATGATTGTCTTCACTCTGTGGGGATTACTATGATGGTACTTGTCAGAATACACAGACAGAGAAATCTTGCTGAGAGCCCAAATCTAATACCATCACAGAGCCCCCTACACTTGCAACAACAATGCAGGGAATAATTTTCAAATTATGTAATGGATAAAGAGTGCTAAGTTACAAAGTTACATCCTTAGGATATCGTATTCTTCTTCTTGTATTCCACTCAATAAAATTCCAAGTACATTATGATTACTAATGCTTTTAGGTATGGATAAATAAGAAAAAGAGAGGATGTGAAAAAAAAAGTCTGATAATGAAAACTACCTTTTCAGCCTTTTTGTATTTCTTTTCTCTTTCATGAGTGAGAGAAGTGATCTTTTTAAGACGGGAAGAAGGACTGGGGAGTTAGTCCTAAAAGATTCTAATATGGGACTCGCTGTGCCTTTGTCTAGCACATTACATGAGTGTCAGCAGGAAAAGAGATGGGAAAATGGCCCCAGGGTGGATTTGGTGAATTTCCTCCCTGTTAGCTAGGAAGAAAATTTGAATGACACCTTGAAGTGATTTAAAACTCTTTTATTTACACATCCAGTTAGCTGGGAGGCCCCTGGGCATCACATTCAGAATGTAGCAATTCTTGGAAAATGCAAGAGTGAGAGATGTGAGCTCTCTCTCCTCCATCCCAGCTGCGGCAGGTAATCTGGACCAGTGAGTGAAAATGTAGGTAATAGAACAATAATCAAGAAAGAAAAAAGCATGTGGCTAAGCCAATAATAATAGCACCTTTTTGGTATTTTTATGTACTATTTAAACAAGTATTAAACACACAGAGGTACAGAAAAATTAATATATTTGCCAAAAGTTAGAGTTGTAACCAGGGCAACCATAATTGCCCATTAGTCATTACCTTCTTATTTCTTTACGTTTGAGCTAAAGACATGAAGCTGGAGCTCATTTCAGAGTCTTGTGAATCAGAGAGGGTTCACTTTTACCACTGGGATGTTGAGGGTGAAAAGATGGAATTGTGGTGTCTATAATGTCAACAGCTTCAAGCAACTTGGACAGCTTCAGTGCAACTTGGTGCATGTAAAGGAGCAAGACAAAGGGAAAATAGAATACTAGTGGGTTTTTAATGCCCGGGGATCTCCTTGCCTTAACCATTGTGTCTGCCTGTTCTCACCAGTCAGCAATGTGTACACGTTATCTGTACGCTGCTGTAACAAAAGCACTCAGCCCAGAGTTGTGCTAGCTCAGAATCACAGCCTAAATGTTGGACAGTCACTTGTCCACTTTTTTCTTCTACTTTCAGCTTTTAGACGCTTTTGAAATTCAAAGAAACCTCCTCATTTATGGCACAGTCCCTGAATTCTATGGAGATTTGGTATCTGTGGCAATGTCAACATGTCAGATGTTGCTTTGCTGGTATGTATCCCTCTAGCAAAGGAAGAAGAGGTAGAGAAAAAAAGGAAATCCTTGAGGGAAAAACAATACTGAAGACCTAACATTTCACCGCTGCTGTGATGTTTGAAAATATATGTGAAGTCTTTATTTTGATGCATCGATTTAATTGTGGCCTAGAGCTGAGATTTGCATCTCTGAGGCTGTCGAATGTAGAGATGCAACAATAAAGTAACACCACACACTTTGCTCCAGTTTTCAGTTTTATTGTTACATTTTCCTTTTGGTGTCAGTTGTATAACAACTATCTTTGAAAAACTGAAAGTTGTATAAAGGGTTAATTTCCTGCTCAGTTAAGGACTACGTTCTGACCTTCTTCAGAGCTAGACCGAGTGTCTGTTTAGTGCCAAGTAGGTAAAGCAGAGTCCTATAGAAGTAATGTTCCAGTTGAGGATCATATCACCCTCTAAAAAATAGTCTGGCTTTCTGCTGATGATTCATCAGAAAAATGAGCATGGTAATTGAATTGGGGATTTAAAAGGATCACAAGGAAAACAACCATATTCTACTGTTGGCACTGTCATAATAAATGCTGTTACTGTGCAATATGTAAGGCAGTAATCTATTGCAGTGGGCTCTTCAGCAAATGCAGGCTGCTTGGTTTTTGCCCTGATCAGTTACAAGAGGCTGTCCATCATTGCTGTTGAATCAGGGCAGGGTTTGAAAACACTGAGTCGAAATGTGAGTCTTACTGTGGATGCCGGTGATGCCCTCTACATGTTGATTAGAATCTGGGGAGGAAATCTGGGTACTACAGCAAAAGATGACAATCACCGAATAACACAGAGGAATTTTCTGAGGAAAGAATTGGTCTCCTTTCCAGAGTGGCAGGAATAACTCTGACAGGACATGTAGCCACTTCATCTTGAAAGGGGACAGATTTTACTTTCAATTGTATGGATAGTTGGTTGGTACAGGTTGAATGAAATAACCACCTTTCAGCAAATTAAAGGTCTAACTCTTCTCTGGAGCACTGTTTCTCAACCAGGGGCAATGTTGTCCCCCTCCACCCCTGGCAACATTCAGTAATATCTGCAGACAGTTTTGGTTGTCAACCAGGGGTGGGGTACTCCTGGTGTCCAGTGGGTAGAGGCCATGGATGCTGCTATGTATCCTACAGTTCACAAGAACATCTCCTACAACTGTGAATCATCAGGCCCAAAATGTCAGTAGTGCCAAGGTTGAGAAACCCTGATCTAGAGAATGTTCTAGGTCTTTGGGATCTTGACTTTGTATATATTTCACAAGGATAATATTTTGAGTGGAAAGTTTAAGCAGGAAATGTCTAAGGCTTTTCCAGGACCCCCAAATCTGTGAATTCATCCTTTTGCCAGATCTAATTTGAAAAGATGAGTCTGAGGAGAAAGTTCTTTACACCAAATATTCCAAGCATTGTTTTTGCTTTTAACAAACTGACACTCTGAGAATCTTTCTGTTGCCTTAAAGGTAGAAAATGGAATCCTCTTCCCTAGAAATAATTTTCTTAGACTGTGACAAACTTTTCTCTCTCAGTGCCAAAATACATATGCTTTTGTTTCCAAACCAGTGAATTCAAATCCTGTAGCTGTTATACTCTTATTAAATTTTGCTACAAGCCTTTTCTTATTTTGTACAGTATGGATTAATCTATGCTTATGATTTTTCAAATCAAGAAAAATATTGTATCCAAATAGTTTACATGTTTTCTTTTTAAAAACACAACATAATGCTAAGAATATTTTGCATTGATAAGTATTGGTGACCAATTAAATAAGTCATGTTGGAAAAAGATAGCTACTTATACTTACCCGATGGATTTAAAAACTGTGAAACAAGTGTCTGAGCAGTCCACATTCCATTTTTTAATTTTGGTGAGCGTGAATAAGGAAATACTTGGTTAAGAAGGAAAATTCTATTTACTCCACCCCAAATCTTGAAAGATTTAATCTGCCAAATCCACTATTTTAACTTTATTAAACCAAGAAATTAACTATTGGTCTGTGTGAAATGGCCAGGAAAGGGTCCTGCATCAGTTTAAACATCTGAGCCCAAGATAGTTTATTTCAGGGGTTGGCAAACTTTTAATGCAAAGGACCACATAGTAAATATTTTTGGCTTTGTGAGCCATATGGTCTCTGTCTCAACTACTCAATGTTGCTGTTGTAGCATGAAAGCAGTTATAGACAATCCATAAATGAATGGATATGGTTGTATTCCCGTAAAATTTTGTTTACAGAAGCAGTATTGGTCCTACTTTGGCTCTAAGACCCTCGTGTACCCACCTCTGCTTAATTTAACCCAGGCAGCTTTATCGTGGGCAAATGCATAATTCCTGGTACATGTTTTGCAATGATGAGGATTATTTATGGAACCCCACTACTGTCTTCAAAGACTCCAGGTTGGGAATCATGGCAGGATGCACTTAAATGTTGGTCTCTACACCATCAACAGCTTAAAAGGCAAAGAAGACCCCATACACACAAATTGATTTTGTTAAAAAGTGATGCAGGAGGCCGGCCCCGTGGCCGAGTGGTTAAAGTTCGTGCACTCCTCTTCGGCAGCCCAGGGTTTCGCCAGTTTGGATCCTGAGCGTGAACATGGCGCTGCTCATCAGGCCATGCTGAGGCGGCATCCCACATGCCACAATTAGAGGGACCCACAACTAAAAATATACAACTACGTACCAGGAGGCTTTGGGGAGAAAAAGGAAAAATAAAATCTTTAAAAAAAAAAGGGATGCAGTCACTGTTCATGGAAATTATCTAATAGGGTATGTTATTTTATTATAAAAATACCATATCATTCCTTAATATTTGCTAGATTCCAGATTTAGTGAAGAATCAAGTTGGGAAAAAAAGAAATCAGCCATTTCAGAGGAGGACTTCCCGCAGACTGGAACTGTGCCCCAGATGAGTGGTCGGAATGGTGGATCTTACTCAACGGTCATCAGACATTGCTTGACTCTGACCTTGGTAGTGTGTGATAAAGTATGGCACTGACTTATTCAGCTACATTCTGGGTCTTCCTGATGGAGATTTCTGATGAAGAGTTCAGTTAGTGGGCCTCGGCGATGTGTCACCTAATATGATGTAAGAGTGAGTGATGGTTCCTGCAAACTGTAGAGAAATGAGCCACCGTAAGTTCCTTCCTTTCTCTTCCTCAGTAAGCATGCCAATGTGATCAAACACTGTGACACTTCCAACAAGCCAGCCAGTTGCAATGTGGAGGCAATGAGAGATTTTTTCCCCACCTCTTAAGTCAAGAAAAGATAAAACTGAAGTAGTTTTGTGTGAGGGTTCTCAATCATGGGATGGGAGAAGCGCAGTGTGCCATGTAGCAGCACAAGCATAAAATTGCCCTGAAGTCTTCATTTTATGTGAAATGTGAGGCTCTTAAGAAATAGTCTCTGATTCCATGAATGAAGTATCCACTACATTCAATTAGCCATGTTTTCTTCAACCAGTCCCTACCCCCAAAGAAAGAAACCTTTAAATTTGCTTTTCATATGAGCCAGTAAGAAGTGCATGAGTAAAACCTTTGCTGCTTTGTTAAGAAGAACCTGTTATACATGTATAATGGGTTTTATCATGTGACTTGATTGAAGAAAACTCAATATAATACTTACATCATGTCTGGCATAGTTTATTCCCCTGTTTTCAGGAAGCTTTAATAAGAATTAAAGCTAGGCAAAGCTTTTCAGCCTTAAGAAGAGCTAGCTTTTCTCTTCTCTTCTTTTTTTCTCTCTCCCTCTCTCTCTCTCTCTCTCTCTCTATATATATATATAACAAGCTAGTGAATTAGTTATCTACTGCTGCATAACAAATTACCCGCCAAACTTATCAGCTTAAAAAACAATAAACATTATTTCACACAGTTTTGTAGGTCAGGAATTCAAACAACTCATCTGGGTGGTTCTAGATCAGAGTCTCTCATGAAGTTGCAGCACACAGATGTCAGCTAGGACTGCAGTAATCTGAAGGCTTGACTGGGCCTGGATGAACACCTTCTAATATGGCCCAATCATATGGCTGGCAAGTTAATGCTGGTTGTTGGTAGGAGGCCTGAGTTCCTTGCTATTTGAATTTCTCCATAAGGCTGGTTGAGTATCCTTACAACATGGCAGCTGGTTTCTCTCAGAACAAGTGATCCAAGAGAGAGGAAGGTGGAAGCCACCATGTCTTTATGACTTAGCCTGGGAAGTCATACTCTGTCATGTTTATAGTACCCTATTCGTTATACTAGTCAGCCCTATTCAGTGGGGCAGGAGACACCACAGGGGTGTAAATATCAAGAGGTGAGAATCTTGGAGGTGCGCTCCTATAGCCAGTTACTTGGAAAGATTCTTCAAATTACTACCTGTCCTTTGTTTGCATGGAGGTGGAAACTTCAGCAAAGGTCCTTTCTAAACCTATGGAGGCCGTAACCAACCTAGACTTTTCACATAAGCAGAGATATGAAACTTAGGGTATATCTGATGGGTTCAGAATTTTTTTTTTTTGCCATTAATAACATCTGTTACATACACTAGCTGAACGTTTTAGTGAATACTGATTGTTCAGTTTTGTAAAATTCTCCTCAAGGCTTGCAATTACATGTATCTAGATTTTCTTTTTGTCTCCTGCTTGGGTATCTCAACTCGTCTTATTGACTCAAATCTTTCAGGTAACTTTCCTCTGTGGAATCTGTATTAGTTAGGAGAGGCTGAACTGCAGTTGAAAAACAAAAACAATGAAGAAAAGCCCCAAACCTAAAGGTGTATAATGTCTCAAAGAAAATAAGACTTTATTTCTCACTCATGTCGTAGTCTGATGGGTGTTTCCCAGTCGGCCGTGGCTTTTCTTCATGCAGTGAGTCAGGGACCTAGACTCCTTCCATCTTACGGTCTGCCATCCCTGAAGGCCAATTATCCCTTGCATCTAGTTTGAGGAAGGGTTAGGAGTGTGGAGAAGGTAACACTACTTACATTCTGCTGGATAGAACTTGTCACAAGGCTATGACTAGTCCAAGATGGCTGAGAAATGTGATCCCTCAGGGGGCAGCTGCTTCCCAGATACAAGTGTGTTCTCTAGAAGGAGTGGGAGTTGGGGGTTGGGATGGATTTTGAGAGAGAGGCAACCATATCTACTTGAGATTCCAGACTACAGAACTTCGTCTGCCTGGGGACAGTCACATTTTATGAGGATGGAAACTATGCATATGTGAAATTTTGTGACAAAAGTGAATGTCACTGCACTTTATGAGTAAAGTTTAAAATAGTGTGAACCCAATCCCACAGTAAAACTTTCAGTAAGAATCACTTAATTTAAAACTTGGTGGCCAAGTGCATTGTAAAGTGTTTATACTATTGATAAATGGGGGCACCAGTTTGGACTGATAAACATAAATGCCCACCATCCTTTTTCAGGATTATTTCAGAATAATATGAGGTCTTTAAACTATCAACCCTTCCATAGGAAGCAATCAGCCTTGTTTACCCAAAGTGTTCTTCAACTTATATTCATTTCAGTGCTCCTATTAATACTCTAACTTGCATATCTAAACCACCTCTTTTGTCCCCAGTGTTTATGTGGTCATCATCCAGTTAGGCTACTTCTGAGCCATTTTTGTTGTTGTTGTTTTTCTCACTGTTGTTATCATCAGCAACTCCATTTATCTATCATTTACTGGGGCCAGGCGTTGACCTAAGTGTTTCGCTTATCTGTTATCTCATTTAATAGTCCTCACAAAACCTTATAAGGTAAGTATATCACCCTCATTTGACCATTAAGCTAATTGAGTTCCAGAGACTAAGACACAGCTAGTGGTGGAACTGAGATTTAAATAGAGTCTATCTAATACATAGCTCTTGCCCTTTCTTCCACAATATGGTGTACATCAGACTAAGAGCAATATAGTGAGTCTATGTGATGTTTTGGTCTGGTATCTCTAGGCTAAATTAAATCACATGTTTCTTGATCCTTAAATTACATGGTAGAGGTGTTTTCATATTCATTTTAAAATCATTCCTGATCCCAAACATTGCCTCCTCACTTCTGAACAGAAGCATTTCTTTCATATGGTACATTTGTAGGCTCACAGATGCTTTAAACAACCTTTTCCCCACCCTTTCTTTGAACGTGAGTCTCCTTTGTGAATGCACTTGCTAGCATCTTGAAGAAAATGGAGCACTGGGCAGTAACCATTTTGGTTTTATAGAGGAGAATCCAATCTCCTGTGACAAAGAGTGGCAGGATTGATATTTCTTGTGAAGGCAGTTTAGAAAGAATCCATCTATTAGCAACTTTAGCAAGGCTTTTTGTTCTATCCCACACTACTGACTCCTTGGTAAGCTGGTAAATGGATTCAGCTGATACAGATTTCTCATTTGCTGGGTTTGCAAACCCATGTTGTCTTCGACAGCTCTTTTCTTGGTCTAGCCTCATTGAATCAGTCTTCAAAAGTGGTGAGAAGAACAAGCTTCCAAATTGGACAGCTCTGAGTTGGAATGTTGGCTCAGAAACTTCATAGCTGTGTGTGATGTTTGAGAAATTACTTAATTTTTCAGTTCATCAGTCTTCAATTCTGCAAATAGAAGTGATGATGCCTAAAGATTAAATAAAGCAAAACAAATAAAAATACTCAGTATAGTGTCAAGAGACTGGTAGGGCCCCAAGAGTTATTGCTACATTAATTTGTTCATAAAAATATCAGTTAGGAATGCAGCAAGCAACAGACAGTGTGAAAATAGCTGGAAAAACCAGGATTTGCTTTTTCTCACCTAAGAAGTCTGTAGGTTGGTGGCTGCTAGTGTTGTTCAGGAGCTCCATGACACCAGGGCTGTAATCTCTGTGATTCTTTTGGCTTTGCCCTCATGCTGGCAAGATAGCTTCTGCAGCTCTAGATATCATATGCATGTGCAAGGTGAGAGAAAGAGAGAGGTGTCAGCTGTGCTTTTCTCTGTTAGCAGGAAAACACAAAAATTATGTGGAGATTCCCCTGCTATTTTGAACTGATGTCTCTTTGGACAGACTGTGTCAGTTGCCCGTCCCTAGCTGTAAGAGAGACTAGGGAAGTGACTATTTAGCTTTCCCAGCTTCAGCAGAGGACTTGGGCAAGGACCCTGTTCAAATCTCATTTGGGCAGCATGGGAATGGAGGTATAAGAAATATAAAAGAGGAATGTGCGTGATGTTATGAAAGCATGGTGGAGAAAATGACTACACAAGTGTGGGGCTGAGACTTACATATCAGAGAGGAAAGAGTATTTGAGAAAGATGCTAAAGAATGAATGATGGGCATAGAAAAGGGCGGGGGGGGGGGGGCATTCCAGGCAGTAGAAATGGGATGCAATGACACACGAGCTTTACATGTATTTCATGTTTGGGATTTGGGTGGAAACTTGGAGTGAGTGTGTGTGTGTGTGTGTGTGTAGTGGGGCATGGTGTAGTTGGTGGCAGTAGGGGAGTGTTAAGACTGGAAAGATAAGTTGGAACAGGATTTTGAAGGGCCTCCTGCATAGTGGAAAGCAGTTTGGATTTTATCTTGTAGTCAGGGTGGGTAGTGGATGGCTTTGCACAGGGGTAAGATAATGAACTTATGTTTTGAACTGGACGGAAGAAGTACTGGACACAGGTTAGGGTTAATGGGGATTGGGCTAAGGCTGTGAGGAAAAGAAGAGGTGTCAGCAGATATCAGAGACATTTAGCTGGTGGACATGACACAGCTTGTTCTGAGTTGTTTGAAGAATAGTAGAGAGAGAGGAGTTAAAAATAACCCTGAGATGTCTAACTTGGGTACATGATGATGCATTGACTAGAAAGAAGGAATCCTGGCAAAGGAGCAGGCTGGTGGGGTGAGGGTAGTGAGTTCATTTTAGATATAGAGAGTTGAATGGATCTACAGGACTTCTAGATTGGAAGTTCAGTTCTAAAGGCCAGGAGAGAGGTTGGTGGTGGGTAAGTTACAGAGCAATAGCTGAGATCAGCCTAGGGCAACATGTATAGCGGTGGAAGCCACAATTGAAGGGACAGCAGAGGCTGAGAAGAAACCAAGAGAGGGCAGCATTCTAGAGGAGGGAGTGTCAAATGCTTTAGAGAAGTCATGCAGATCGGAAGAGAAATGATTGAATCTCAGCCTTAATTTAACTTTTCATTTGCTGTGTCTCTGACATGTCCCCCATTTTGGAATGTACCCTTGTCTAGACCCTAATTTCTTTGTTATCTGAACTGTTACCTCTAACTTTCTATTTAGTTTTGTACAAAGTAGCAAGTTATCTTCCCTAAGAGAAATTCCCCAAAATAAAATAAGTACTAGATTTTTTTTCTGCTACAAAAGTAATACATGCTCATTGTGAGAAAAATCAGAAAATAGGTAAAAATAAGAATAGCAAAACTCATAATCCTACTACCCAGCAATACCCACTGCCAGGATCTTGGCATATACTTTTCTAGACCAGTATATTTAGAGGCACAGAAACACACACACAGTTAAGCATAGATTAGAACACTTTGTATATACCTTATTGTAGCCTACTTTCTTAAATAACACAACACACCATATCATAAAAATATTTGTTAATATTCATCTAATGGCATTACTTTTCATGGATAAATAATGTTCCACTCAAAGTCCATATAATTTTAAACAATGGTTCCCTTAATATTGGACTTCTGGATTGCTTCTAGTTTTTCTGTTATAAACAGGGCTGCAGTGAACATCCTTGTAGATAAAAGTCAGTAAACTTGAGTAGATAAATGTTAATGTTAGGAAATGTCTTTAGGATAAACGCTTAGAAAGGGAGCTCTGGATCTTCAGATATCCTTTTGAGAGTTGCTCTCAGCTTCGTCCCACACACCCAGATATCTCCGAGGCTCCGTGGTGGACTTCTAGGTTCCTTACAGTTCGTATGAAGGTGCCTCTCCCCTCTTCTCTGCATGTGACTGATTTTCAGGATACAGACGGTTTCCTGAGGAGTCACTGAAGTGTGTGGAGCCTTGTGAAGGGAGAACCAGAAGCAAAGGTCAAGCAGAACCAGCGGCTCTGCCTGAAGCCCAATTTGGTGACGCATTTCCAATAAGGAAAGAGCTTGTCACAGAAGCACGATCAGCTCTCACTTCTGAAATCAAAAAGAGAAGAAACAGGTTAAATCTCTTGGGTGGGTGATAGAAGTTACCTAACATGAAATCATTTCCTGTTAGTGTCGGCTATTCAGCTTTGAAATGTGTTCGTGGGAGTGACTTTGGAGTCTTAGCTGGAGACCTTTAAGCATTTTTAGAATCTCTTTTGGCAGAGGTGGTTAAGTGGACTTGTATTAGAATGAGATGCTCTTCTCCGTGACCTCATTGGGCTGTTGCTAAGTGTATGAAGTCACTCTTCAACCTGGGAGATGTGCCATTACCCAAGGTTTATTGTACTCTGTTCAGGTGATTATCATTTAAGCCCATTTTCTGTGTATATTTGTGTGAATCACTCTATAGAGTAGATTGAAATCTGAAGTTATTTTTCCACTTCAATTCCTTTGTCCATGAATAGTGCTTCTGTGAGAAAAGAGACCAGTGTTGTTTATTTTTGCTACTTTTGTTTCCTTATAGCTGGAAGCTTTTTCTATCAATACAAATTCCAATTCTTTATGAAAGATCAGAGTTAGTCACATGTAATCTGTATATCCAGGGTTACTCTAAATGGCCCCATTTCCAACCTCCTGCAAAAATCACTTTGATTCTAATCTGTTTCTTCATCTCTTATATTTTGGGCTTTCTTTAGAAATATTTTCCTGTTTCCTCTTTCTTTGGGGCTAAATGCCTGAAGGAGAAAGTATAGGCAGACAGCTGAATATTTTTTCCTTTAAATAAAAGATCATAGAAGGTGCCTGAGGAGATTTAGACCTCGGGAAAACTAAAACGAGCCTTTTAATTCACTCTTCTGGGACTATTTTACTTTTTTTTTGGCCTTTGTGAGCCTCTTCTTTCTTTCCTTTAAGTATTTTGTCAGTGAGAACTAATTTAATTTTCTAGTGCTACAGTGATGGCAAAATGTGATTAATAAATGAAGAAGGTAGGGGTTTGGATTCAGGGAAATATGACCACATCGTGTTGGATTTTCAGCACTGAAGCCTTTATTCAGTTGTGGAAAATATTTAAAGGGTAACTAAGTTCTTCTGCCTTTTTGGATTTCATGTGAAAAATATGAAAGTATGGAACTGCCAACTGCCCTCCAAAGGTCTCTAATTTTTTGTCCCCTTGACTGTATCTTTTTCCAACACTGATAGGAAAATTAACAGGGAGCATCAGAGGGCTATATACTCTTACTTCAAATAAAGATATTGGTGTCATCAGAAAGAGACCATTATAGGAAACACCTGATCAGTTGGAATCAGTGTAAATGTGCACAATGGGGAAAGAAAGAAGCTCATTGACCTGGGACTTTGGAGGCCAGTGGTGTGTCCTAGACCACCTGGAACTGGCTCTGAGGCCATTGTCATCCTGGGGCTAACCCTGTTAGTAGAGGAACTAGTCTGAGAGTCAAGAATCCTGACTTCTCATATATGGCCTGTTGCTAATTTACTGGATTTATTTGTATAAGCAAGACTTTCTCCCATCATTTTCTCATATGTTCAATAATAGGAATACATCCTTTGAAATTACAGACACATTCATGTAAGCATTTACTATCAAGGATTATAAAATTTCCTTAAGTGCCTTCAGTGCTCTGAGTGTATTTAAGTATCACTTTTGAAGTCACAAAAGAAGTCTGAATTTGTGAAATGAAGAAATAGGCATTGATGATTACTAAAATTCTAGATTTTTTAAAAAAAATTGAATCACTCAGTGGTGAACCAACTCGTAGGAAGCCAATGATTACTTGATTGAAAAGCCAGCAGGTAGGCATGGGGCATGTGGGGAAAGTTAAGAGGTAAAAGGCAAAGAATTTGGGGTAGCACTCCTGTCTGCTGAGTTGGCAGGTCGAGGGGAGGCTGAAAAGTTGGGTGAGATGTGGCGTCTTCTAGAGAGGGCTTGTGTGTGAGTTTGTTGTTCTTCCACATGTAAGGCCTCTCTCTTGTTTTTTGTTCATATTCCAGCTTTAATCTTTGACACCCCTTAATCCTTTTCAGCTCTCCTCTTTCACGCAGGTACCTGCTCTAATGTGTCATCCTTAAAGATGCCCATAAAATGTGTCACTTGTTTTGTATTTTATACTGTGGCTCTCATTTGATGTTTTATTTTACTAAAAACTGTGTCTTTATTATCTACTCATGTTGTGTACAGCTGGTTTGCTTCTAATAGCTGCATAATATTCCAGGCGTGCAGCCACCATATTTTACTGATTCCTGTTCCCAGTGGCAGGCATCCAGACTGCCTCCAAGTCCCAGCTACCATAAGCAATGCTCCACTGTGTCAGAATGTCTTTGCGGGTATATATTTGGGGTTGGATGGCCTGGTTATAGCCTATATACATAGTGTAAATACTTCCACATTGCTTTTCAGAATGGTTATACCTGTTTATCTTATATCAGCAGTGCAAGCAGGTTTATGAGAATCATTCTTATCATCACTTGAAATTGTCCCCCTTTCTAAATTGGCTACCCTAATGGGATTTAGTTGCATTTCTCTTATTAACAGTAAATTTGAGCATCTCTTCTTGTATTTGTTAGCCATTTGGTTTTTCCCTTCTGTGATGTGTGTTTAACTTTGGATAACAGAATGATGTAAGTTTGGAAGCTGCCCTAATTCTTAATAGCTTCTTTATCTGTCTAAAGGAGTCAGCTGTTCATCTCATTAGTAACTTACTCTTAATAAAGACAATTAGAAGGATCCCTCTTTTACTCCCTCCCTCCTCCATCAGGTGGAGGGTTAAAGGCTTTGTTACCACTAGTTTTGAACAGCCAGGAGAAGTTTCCAGGCATCCCATTGGACATAAGTTTGACACTATTAGTAGAGGTGTTAGCCTGATAGTCAGAGACTCTAATTTCTCATATGATCTACTGCTAATTTCTTGGATAAATTTGTTTAAGATTTTCTTCCTTCATTTTGTTTTATCTAAAAGAGATAATAGGAATAGATACTTCCAAATCACAGACACATTCAAGTAAGCATCTAGTATTAAGGGTGATAAAACTTCTCTCTTTCCGGGTCTGGCATGTAAGGAGCTTGGAAGTCATCTCCCCTGTCCACACAACTAGAACAAAGCTGAACAAACTGAAAATCAACAACTCTTCATAGATCCGTCAGAGAACCAAGATCAGAGGGCAAACCACTGCCCCTAGAATTGGAGAGACAGGCAAATACAGAGAATCACAACTTACCAGAGCAGAAACCCGTGAGCAGAAAGCTCTGCGGGAACCAGCCGCAGAAAAGGAAAACCTATGCTGTAATTGATGGATTGCTGGAGGCTCAGTGTGGAAAAGTTTGAGAGTTAAAAGCTCCAGGGTGGCCTGGTCTTAGGGCGGCTACCACCCTTTTGTGAGTTTTATCTCCAGGAGCCCTACCAGGTTCTCACAGTGAAGAAGGGAGAAAAATTCCCTTGTGCTTCCAACAGGGGGAGGGGAAAAATAACCATTTTGATATATGCCAGAGTGTTCTGTTCTTCTTAACAAAGCCTGCCTTCAGAGCCTAACTGACGAGTGTTTTACTAAACCCTAACCCATCTAGGGGAAAGGAAGCCTCTTCTTGGCTTTGTCTTCTTGTCTCATCCAAGAGGGATATGTGGGGGGACTGAGAAGCATACGTAAAGGTTGTAGCCCAGGGGCACAGGCTCGTGGAAAGACTGAGACCTGATCATAGGACTATAGAACGCTTCCCCACTCCCATATGTCACCACCACATCAGTAAAGGCCTACTTACTACCGTACATCATGTCTGACTTCCAACAAAAAATTAGAAGGCATGCAATAAGGCAAAAAACACAGTTTGAAGAGACAGAGCAAGCATCAGAATTAGACTCAGATATGGCAGGGATGTTTGCATGATCAGACTGGAAATCATCACTACAATTAATATGCTAAGGGCTTTATTGCTTCTTGAAAAACTTTGCTTTTCACTTAATACATTCCAGTCCTGGTTATGCTGTTCTTTACTCTGTGTAATTCCATTTTTTTGTTGTTTTTTGTTTTGGTGAGGAAGACTGTCACTGAGTTAACATCTGTGCCAGTCTTTCTCTATTTCGTATGTGGGATGCCACCACAGCATGGCTTGATGAGTGGTGTAGGTCTGTGCCTGGGATCTGAACCTGTGCACCCTGGGCCACCAAAACAGAGTGTGTGAACTTAGCCACTACGCCATTGGCTGGCCCTGTTCTTTACTCTAAAATGTCCAAGGAAGTAAAAAATATAGCTTGTGAAGAAATAGAAAGGGAAAGAGTGCATTACATAGTGCCTTTGGAGACATGATGTTCAATGAGAAACTGATTCTGGGTGAAATCAGCAAATTGTCGTATAGAAATTATTTAGTGAAAAATATGTTTTTGCCCTAATGAAGATGAATTCTGACTATAGCATGAAGGATTCTGACATTAGCTATAGAACTTGGGTACCTAAAATTTGGGAGGTATGAATATGAAAATTATAGGAAATAAAATATTCCAAATAGTGAAATATTTAATTTACTATTTACAACACTTTTTTTGGTCAGTATATGTATTGTATCTCCACCTTACTTTTCCAGAGAAATCTTGCATTTCATGTATTATTGCTACTTGATTTTAATTGACAATAGCCATTAACTTTGTCTGGTTTATGCAGAGATTGCAAATTTAAAAAAAAGGAAGTAGGAACAGACAAAAGAAATATATTGGAAGCACTTTATATCAGGATAGTAGCAAGGCACATCATTAATATACACACTGTTTTATTTTATTTTATTTTTAAATGGGATCATCAAAAACATATTGTTGTGCAACTTGCTTTTGTCTGTCACATATTGTGGGCATCTTTCCAAGTCATCACAAATAGATTTGCTTCATTCTTTACTCATTTTATGGAAATACAATAATTTGCTCAACCACTGCCCTATTTATGCCATCACCTATTTATTTGCTTTTAGGTAGAGTGCTTTGCTAAGCATAATTATACAATATATCTTTAAGTAGTCATGCTCTGTTTCTGTAGGGTTGATTATAAATGTGAGATTACAAAGTCAGGGGGTGTGGACATTTTACATGCTGATAGTGACTGACAAATTCCCTCCAGAAAGGATATTCCAGCGTCCTTTCCTCTAAGAGCAAAGTGCTTATTTCTCACACATCTGCCATCACCCAACAGTATCAATCATTTTAATTTTTGTTAGTCTATTGGGCTTTCATTGGTGTCTGGAGGCTTCCAGCTCAAAATGGTAGACTGATGATATACATCTCACTCTTCTCCCTTCCATTAAAGTTACAGAAAAAATATTTTTTAAAAAGAATGAAACTATAAGGAGAAGAAATAAAGGTACTGTCAGGGGCCAGAACTTTTGAAGAATATGTGGAGGACAGAAAACAGGTGTGATTGAATTTGATGGAGAAAGCTCAATAGAAACCACAATTTAGAGCAGCTTCAAGTCTGAGGTCAACAAAGGGTGCTAGAGTGGGTCACGGAGCAGTCATCAGAGTTGTTCATTGTATAGAGTGGTGTTTCTAACAGCCTGGGCGTTTGGTCCCTCCTCCTAGCCCTTATATATCAGAATAGCTTGTAGGAATGAGCTTTTACCCTTCAGCTAAGGCTAAAGGACTTTCCTAAAGAAAGTGATTTGTCTCGGGACAGATCCCAGTGAGAATATAGGAGTCTATGAGTGAAGCAGGGATTGTGTGGAGGAAGTCCTGATCTCCACAACAGATATGGTAAGGAAAACCAAAGAAAAGACAAGTGCCCAGGAAGGAAATATGGCAAACTATTCTATCCCTATAATAATTGTGGCTGTTCTCACAAGGTTTGTATGCCCCATGTCCAAGCATGATCCAGGATGCATGCCTGTTGACATACTCCCATACTTCATCATCCCATCTAGAACCAGCAGTCAGCCTTTCCTCCAAGAGAGAAATGCTGTGTAAGGAAACGTATACAGCTTTAAAGTAAATCCATGCTACCTCTCCTAAACCACATATTAAAAAATATGGGGACCGGCCCTGTGGCGTAGTGGTGAAGTTTGGTGTGCCCCCACTTCAGCAGCATGCATTTGCGGGTTTGGATCCTGGATCTGAACTTACACCACTCATCAGCTATGTTGTGGTGGTGATGCACATATAAAAAGTAGAGGAAGATTGGCATAGACATTAGCTCAGGGCAAATCTTCCTCAACAAAAAAATCCCAAAAACGAATGGACCAACAGGCTTTTGCAGATATTTGATGAAAACCAAGAGGAAAAGCATGAGAGAACAAAGATGAACAGAACTCATCTAAATTAAATAGAAAGAATTCAAATAATGAAAAAAATTCAAATTAGTCTTCTTAGAGTACATAAAGAGCTTTCATCTATAAAACAGGCGAGGGGTTCTGAAAATCAAAAAATAGATTGCTGACTTTAAAAAATTCAATGAATGGGTTAAATAATAAATCAAATGGAACTGAAGAGCATGTTGATGTTCTTGAAGATAGACTGAAGGAAACTTTTCACACTGTACAGTACAAAGACAGAGTCAGAAAATCAGGAAGTAACGCCAACATAAGAACCAGAGGTCTAGGCATCCAACAGGATTCTAATGGGAGTTATAGGAACAGATTGTAAGAAAGAATAGAAGAGAGGACATGGCTAGAAATCAACAGAAGTCAATTTTATTTGGTAGGAGAAATATAACTTTTTAGATGCAGAGGTTCCAAGAAGTGCCAAGCCGAATGAAGGAAAAGAAACTCCCCTTCTAGCTGAGGGGGCTTTTGTTGTTTGTCTGCTCAGCTTTTTTCCTTTTGGTAACTGATACATGCTAACTTTGTTAACTAGTAATTTTAGTAACTTTGTAACTGATAACATAGTAACAAAGTAATGTAGCAACTTTGGTAACTGACCATATGCTAGAACTGGCCAATTAATGCTTCTTAGGGGATCCACGTAGAAGCTGGAAAGATTGGCTCTTACCCTTTCCGTTGTCTCTAGTACTTAAGAAGCCAGTGACTGTGAAACAAAAAGGGACCATTTTTAAGGAGTGTGTCAACCTGAGAAAGAATCCAACACATAGGAGACCAGAGGCTGAGAGATGAGAAGACAGAGACCCAGACCTAATAACATTCTTTAAACCATCTGTGTGGCCCTATCTGATTTTAGCACTATTCCTTGGGCCTCCCATTAAGAACAGAATAGTTGAGATAGGTTTCTGTCACAAAAGTCATGATAATATACTTAATATATCCTAAGGAAATTCTAGTACTCTGAGGATAAAGAGAAGATCCTAAAAGCTTCTAGAGAGAAGAGGAAACAAATTATTTACCAAGGTATAAGAATTACGGTGACGTCCTACCATTGGTCAGAGACCCTGGATGGTAAAAGATGAGGAAGCAGTGTCTTCACAGTGCTGGGAGGATGGGGGAAGGTTTTGAAGCTAGAATTCTATATTTAGAATATATAAATCTATATTCAAGCATGACGGCAAAATAAAGATATTTTTGGAAGGCCAAAAATTCAGGAAGTTTATGAAAACGTTGTAATAGTATTTCAGCAATATGAAAAAGGAGTAAGGCTTAAGAGAGCTGAAGGAAGCTAGAAGGTAAGAGGTCAGTTGGAGTGGGTGCTTGAAAACATCTCCTCCAAATGGAAGTGATTAGTGTATTTCTCATGTTTCGCTGCTCTTGGTTCTAGAGTGAATAATAGCTACACATTTATAAAAATTATAAATACTCTTTATTGGTTTTCCATTTTTAGAATCAACCTTTATGGACAGAACACAGAAGACTGACAATAGTCTAAAAACAAAATAATGTGTATACTTTAGAGTATAGTCGTTGCAGCTGAGGACAAAGTGATTTGCTTTAAACACTTATGAAAAAACTACACCTCCTCTGAGTAAAATATGGTGGACTGGCATCTGAATAGAGAAATGACTATGAGTGCACGTTAGAAATAGGGCAAAGGGAAGACGGGGACACATCAGTTGGGAACATTGTCGTATTTGACCTGAGACAGCCTCCTCAGAAGAGAGGCGTAGGTGTGGCAAGTCAACTGGCTGTAACCAGTTCTTGCTCTCTAGGAAAGCATTCAGACGGTTAGATCATCCTTATTTTCTTCCTCCTGAGGGCCCTTCATTACCCAGAATTGAATATGTAGTTTCGTTTTTGAGGTGGTTTTGGTTAGAAGCTGCATAATGTACTCACTTTTCTGGGAGGGAGGATTATGTGTGATAAAATGATGCCTTTTTAATGGACTGGTGCTTGTGTCTTAAATATTTAAAAAGAGAAAGGGAGGGAGAAAGCGGAAATGTTCCCCATTTGAAATCGGTGTGAAAGGGTTCAGCCTCTTTCCAGAAAACTAAGAGTCTAACTCACAAAGTGCATAAACAACAGAAAAGAGAAACAAAAAAATGCTAATTGGTGATTAAAGGAGACAAGTTCAATATTTTTCAACTGTATGGCAAACACTTACATTCTCAAGAATAAACATTTCTAATGAGGTCCAAAGACTAGAGGGCAAAAAGAAAATGGGATAGTAAAGACTTTCTAATAATCTAAAATAGCTAGGGAGAAATACAGACAGTTTTAAGGCTTGATGTAAACCATATCGACTCAACTGGTTGAAAAATGAAAAATTCAGCCTAAATGTTAGGTTGTTTCTTCCTGCACCACAGCAAATAATGTTTTCTGAATCATCCTTTTCTTCTTTTCAACAGCTATAATTTTGTTTCTCTGACTTCAGATATTATAAGGTAAAGGAAATATGAAATCTCTAGAACATGAAATGGACTTTATCACAGGCCAGGGTTGGACAAAGGAGAAGGAATGGAGTCATCTTCACGTGAGGAACTGGAGAAGATCCCAGAGCCATGCTACTGAGAGCAAGCACTCGGTGTTCGCTGAGTGTCTTCAAGATACAACTTTATGAAACCTACACATGTGATGATGGCATTGTGAATTAAAAAGTAGTGTAGGATGAAGCACAGAGAATATTTTAGAAATTGATGTATTAAAAAAGAAGACTGACCCAAGAACTGACTTTCAGAAAGGAGTTCATTTGAAAAAATGCTTAGTAAAATGACATGGGAAGAAAAATGGGAAAACAGAACAGCCTTGTGTGGCTCTTATGTGTAAGTGCTAACACTGCTAGGATAATGAGGGTGATAGGGCTTCTAGGATAAAACAGTCTGGAGGTTTATAAATAATACCACCTAAGAGGTTTTGGAAACCTCTGTTAGTATATGACCCCTCAAATGAAGAAACGTATCAAGAGACATATTCGATTTACACAAAAAGACTTGGAGTCTATTGAGAGAAGGGGGCCATACCCAAAATAATAGCTAATATTTAGAGAGTCCTTACTCTGTGCCAGGCACTGTGCTAAGTGCTTGTAAAGTATCATCTCATTTAGTTCTTACTACCGTTTCCTGAAGGAGGGAGCCTTGTACAGATGAAGATTTGAGATTAAGCAACTTGCCCAAGGTCTCACCAGTAAGTAGCAGACTTGGTGTTTTCGTGAGCTCGGTCTGTTATAGCAAATATCACAGACTTGGTGGCTTAAACAATAATTTATTTCTCACAATTCTGAAGGCTGGGAAGTCCAAGGTCAACGTGCTGGCAGATTTGGTACCTGGTGAGAGCCCGCTTCTTGAGTTGTAGAAAGCACCTTCTTGCTGTGTCCTCACATTTCCTTCCTTGGTGTGTGCACATGACGAGAGAAATCTGTCTTCCTATTCTAATAAGGGCACGAATCCTGTCATGAGGATCCTGCCCTCATGACCTCATCTAAACCTAATTAGCTCCCAATGGCCCCACCTCAGAGTATCGTCACCTTGGGGGTTAGGACTTCAACATAGGAAGTGTGGGGAACACAAACATCCAGTCCATGACATTGGATTTTAAACCCAGACCTTCTGAGCTTGGAGCCATTCTCTGAAATACTCTATTACTATTGTGGCATTATTGCTGCTGCCATTATAGTATTTAAGTAATATTTTCACTCAATAACCAGGAATTTTACCAATGCAAGGAGTAATATAACTTTGAGCACCTACATTTATTTTCACCTCAGCATCAAATCAACTAATAATTAATAAATAAAAATTAAAATAACACCTGCAATTTCTGAGTGGTTAATGCATGCTGGGTAATGTGCTTTACATGTATCATCTCATTTAATTGTATTATCAACTCTGGGAGGTATTGAGTAAAACGATCAAAGAGGAAAGTCAGCGTCAGACAGCCTGGGTTCCAGACTGTCTGCCGTTTACTAGCTGGGTGTTCTTGGCAAGTCTTTTAGTTTCACTGAACCTCAAGTTCCCCATCTATAAAATGGCAAAAATAATACCACCTTTGTCATTAAGTGGTGAGGCTTAAATTGCTAATCAGAAAAATGTCTGGAACATAGTAATTGCTCAAATGTTAGCTTTTTAAAAATTATTCCAAACTCTAGGTGAGAAAACAGATTGAGAGAAGTTAGATAATTGCCAAGGGCAATAGTTCTTATGTAGTAAAGCTGGGATTCTAATCTCTATATGCTTCAAACCTCGGTCTTTGCTCTCAAGCTCTCGCCTGTAATACCAATCTAGGGCTTAGCCTCACAACTCTGTTTTCTAAAGATCATTCAGGGTTCTTTTCCCCCTAATTTAAACTCCAGCACAGATAGTCTATGAACAGGTTGCCTGGTGTGCCTGGGCATGTCAAGGTTAAGGCAATGAATAAATTAGGAAATCGATTCAGTTGCAGGTGACCCATTTTTAAAGATTGGATTTAAAAGCACTTTGTCTTCAAAGGAAACTGGATTAAGTGGAACTGCCCTGTTTTG
The DNA here is from genome assembly GCF_037783145.1 of Equus przewalskii. Lineage (NCBI taxonomy): Eukaryota > Metazoa > Chordata > Mammalia > Perissodactyla > Equidae > Equus > Equus przewalskii. The sequence continues at coordinate 56,673,849 of NC_091845.1, read as the reverse complement.
CTAAAACATGGACCATCTATTTGAAGGAGCATTTAGAATATTTTATTTCCAGTGGTGGCTTGTTCATAAATGCATAGTGTTAAAGAAGGGAGCAGAGCTTTTAGTTTTAGTGACTTTGAAGTAAAAAAAAAGAAGCACAATAGATTCTAGAACCCATATCCAGAGTGCAGAATAGCATGAAGAAATACAAATAAAGCGTGTCCTGAGTTATTATATTCAGGGGAATCTCTTTGTAAGGGCCTATTAAAGGGTGGTATAATGAGCTCTTTAGAGGTTAACTATATGACCTTAGGCTTTTATTTTCTGTAATTTATCTCTTTTTTAAATATTTTGGGAAATCATGGGATATCAGAAACCATGACTTGTGTAATTGTATGCATTTAACTAAAAGTAAAGAGTCTAACTCATCCATTGGCAATGTCCAGAATTTCCTGTCCCAAACCTGCTGGGGATCTCATCACGGGATAGCATTAATTCTGTAATTTGTCACATTCTGGGCCCAATCCCAATAGGCTCAATACACTCATTTGTCAGCACACTGCTAGCGGTTTCTTCTCTTAAATGTGGACTCATAAACTCACAAACTCCTGACCTTAATATATAAAACCAGAAAGCCAATTTATGAACATACAGCCAGCCCTACTTGCCAAAGGGGTAGACGCGTGTCACCAGGCAACCCATTATTTCCCTGTAGGCACAGACAACAAATTAGAGTCAGCTGGTTGCTTAGTGAAGCTGTAACCAGCCAAGATGAGTTACATGATTTAAATATTCAGTGGCATGAGGCTAAGATAGTTGATTACATCAATTCCACAAAAGAGTGAGACCAGCCACCAGGACCAGATTCCTTAAAAAGGGCCTGGGTGGGCACTGCCAATGGGGATTGCTCTGTGTGGCCTTGGGCAAATTACTTGCCTCACTGTGCTTCAAGTTCCCTATGTATAGAAATACATGAGTAAATGGTTTAGCAAAGTACTTGGCCTGTGAGAAATCATCATCATCTTTACCATCCATGCGTCAGTTGTCCAACAATTGTCCTTTCTTCACATAGAACTCCTTCTGTCTCTTTCAAGTCACTTTACGCATCTCTGATTTTGAAAGTTTAACTGACAAAGGAAAAGTTTCCTTGACTTCTAAGTTCTCGTAGGTTCCAATAAAGAAAACAATAGTAATGGGGCTTTTTTGTTTGTTTGTTTGTTTGTTTGTTTAAGGATGTCCATGTAGCCAAGTTAAAAATGGTTTAGGCTTTTTTGGTGTTGATAAAACACATAGCATCCTGCCAAAAGTCTGTAGAAAGTGGACCTGTCTAAATAAACCATCTATTTAATTTCCAGAAGACTAAAGTATCCTCCAGTATTGTGGGGTTTTTTTTGTTTTCCCTTAAATATTTGAATTGAGATCAAAAGCATCGCCTTTTCTTGAGTTTTTCACAAATACGTTTCACTTTCCCATGGAACAGAGGGTGGGCATCAGCTGGCTGCCTCCCCCGATAGTAAAGACTGCACTTGCGGGGACAAAGAACAACTGGGCCTTCATGCTGCAGAGACAACTGATAGTCACTGGCACCTGCCTGATAGCCATTACTGCACGTGCCGTATTTAATTCAGCCGCCTCTCGGCGTTAGCTTTTTATTAGAAAACAGCCTTTGCGTAGCTCTGTAAATCTTCTACCTCTTTTCCCTCTTGGCCTTCGACTATGTACTTAGAAACCATTATCCCCCGTTTGGGGTCAGACATTTGCTGGGGAAGTGTATGATCCAATCTCTTTCAGGAGAAGGAAAGCTATTACCTATGGTAATGTGGAGTTGGACTCATAATTTAGTATTTTATTTTCAACATTTTGGCGGCCATTTACTTGTTTTCATTCAAATTGAGGAGTTAGAGTTTCAAAGTAAATCAGCTTCCTGTTATGAGTCTTGACTTCCCAGTGTTTCCCCTTGACGTTTCTGTGAAATGTGTTATCCTGGATTAGTACAAAATCAGGCAGCGATGCCTCGGTATTAAATATCACACAGTTGTATTAACTTTTTGTGAGATGAAGCTGAGCTGCAAAACATTATGTGTGGATTTTGGAGAGGATTGTTTCTGACTGGTGAGTTATGATGACTGGGTTTTTATCTATAGTCCTAGAGTTGGGCTGATCGGATTAATGCCTTTTAGGCATATAAACCTGAATTATAAAGAAGAGAAATATGTTCTCATTGCAAGCAATTCTTTCTAGGTGATGGTGTAACTGGATGAGGTTTTTAAGCTCTTGAAATATACTCCGGATGATTCGAAAAGGCTTAATGTCTCGATTCCCTGGGATCCTAATATGCATACCTCTAAAAGGAAGCAAAATATAATGGCCTTGCCAGAGATGGCTGTAGCTGCTGGGACACCCAGCACCATCAAATCACGGGCTGCACTAAATGCGATTAGGAGCTGTCACAATACATTTAGCCTTCATCGGTTAGAGAGAGGATCCAGGCCAAAGGTCATTCTCTACAGTAAAGTGGGCATTTAGTGCTTTTATTTGTGCTAATGGTAAATGATAGTTAATGAAAATCATTTATAAACCTTGTCCAAACCAGTGTTTCTCCCTGAAAACGGCCGCTGGCTGCCTCTTGGAAGGATGGTAATTGCAATACGGTTGACGCCACGTGATGGTAATTGGGCTTACAGCTTAATGAACTCTGTGTCCGGGAACTCATTTCCACAGAGTGGGAAAACAGGCTGAGGTAGCAGCCCTCCCTGCTGGGCATGCGTATCCCGCTTCATCTCGTTGACCTTTGTCACTTTGCACTTTGAAGTGAAATATTACCACCTTTGAAATGATGTGCCCAGGCTGAGGCCTTATATTTTTGGATCGTGGTTGACACATACCCTAATGATGATTAATAGCCTTTTCAAGTATACTAGTTGTTTTAAAGGTCATTTAATCTCTATGTAGCAGCTTAATTGAAATTTTATCCTTCTTATACACCTGGCATTCATTTTGAGGGGAAAAGATACAGTCACGGCCAGTTGATGAGAAATAATTTGTTTGGCATTCTTTCTCTTTCTTCAGATTTCCACGTTACTCTTAAAAAATTTTTTCCATTCATTATACTTCTTTCCCAATAGTTGTGGTAAAGTTTCTTCTGGTGAAATCCAACGCTTGCAGCTTCTTGGGTCAACTCCATTTCATCAATTGTTGGGAAAGAATGCCTGGCTGCTCACTCTTACTTTTCTTTACATCACGGATGTCTGATTGGGAGAATGGTCACCTGCTTGAAGGACTAGTATTAGAATGAAAATGTTTCTGAAGACTTTCAACAGTCTGTAGAAAACTCAAAATTTGGAATAATTTATACAGAACAGCCATTAATAACTAACACTTAGTAAGTACCTACTATGCACTAAACCCCGGGCTAGGCCTTTGACATGAATTAACTCATTTCGTCTTTGCGAGAACCCTATGAGGTCCATAGGTCTCCCAGTCTTGTGGATGAGAAAGATGGGAAAGAAAGTTTAAGTTACTCACTCAAAGTCAGGATGCTGATAAGCAGAGCTGTGCCTGGCCCATGTGGCACTGTGTGCAAATGAGGGAAAGGCTCTCACTCTGGTGATGGCTTGGCTGGTAGAGCACAGGATGGGTTTCAGCTCCTGCCTGCAGCTGCTGCCCAGTGCCCTTGTGCAGTGCACAACCCACACAGCCTATGTGGTAGCCCAGCTGGCGAGTGACAGATCCCAAAATCAAACCGCGGCAGTGGAGCAGTGTTTTCTGAAGGAAATAAAATGTAATTTTCACTTTTCTAGTGGCCACATCTTAAAAAGTAAAAAGAAACAGGCAGAATTATTTTTAAAAAGGCTTTTTACTTAACTTAAAAGATTATGTCAACATGTAATCAACATGAAGATTATTGAGATATTTTGTATTATTTTTATTTTTTGTTATCTCATCCTTGAAATCCACTGAGCATATTACATTTCTAGTACATCTCAGTTTGGACTTAGCCACATTTCAAGTGCTCAGTAGCCACATGTGGCTGGCGGTTTGAACAGCGCAGTTCTAGACTCCAAAATCTTAACAACCATCCCCTATAGTGGTTCTAAAAGAATAAGCTGAATTTACTCAAACCATCTTCAATTTAAAAAAGCTTGCTATAAACAATCAGGTAGATCAGAAATTCCAAACATGGTTCCTTCTGGCTGCTATCAGGGCAATTATGAAAGCTTTGTTTTTGCATACAAAAGGTGTATCAGCGCTATTATTAATATAGTCACATCTTGCTGATGCAGAATCTGAATAGCTGTATTAATGGACTGTCAAACTCTGCTGGATCATTTAGTTACTGTCTTTTTGCCATCCTTTCTGTTCTTTGCATTTCAGCCACAGGATGGGCAAAGAACTTGAGAGGCAATAAGACCCAATGTAAAGAACTTCTTAGTGTCTCTGGTAAGAATAATGCAGTCCAGAAGCTTAAAGACATTTCTGGATGACTGGTTCAAAGATTTTCGAGAGTGTTTATACTCTGTAGAGTTAGACAAAGTTACCAAAGTCACAGAAACACAGGCTGAGCCCAGCTTGTCATCTTCTTGCAGTGCCTGCTGGCAGGATTTAATGAATTAAATTTAATTTATAGAATTTTTTCTTAAATAATCTACTTCATTCTTTTTGGTAATAGGGTATGAATCAGACTGAATGTCATCAGTCTAAAACTGGTCATATCTTTTTGGAGAATGTTCAAGATTCCTTTGAAACTCTCTGGGAAGTGATGACATCACTTGAAGGGTTTGCAGAGCTTTAATTACGAGGTGATTACTACGATTGCAGTCCGGGAAACCTGCCATAGGATGGAGAGTGGTACTTGGGTGGCATGGCCTGGTTTTCTTGAAGCAAGGACAGCGGTGAACAGTGTAGCATTTCCGAAAGAAGACAGGCATTAGAATCTTAGGTTTGCTGTGACTTCTCTTAATTTTCTTGTCGGTAACAGAGAGAATGATCCCTGCTCCCTGTGACTGTCATGAAGGACTAAGAGCTTATGTAAAGCATCCAGCTTTGGGCCCAGCACAGAGTAGATCATCCATAAATTGCAGCCATCTACATTATTAATAAAACTGATATCTTTTTGAGTTGGTTATACTTTTTTTTCCCATCAAAACATAACTATTAACAGTCATGGTTTACTGTTAACCATATCTTCCAGTATCCAGGGTCATGATCCCACTATTTAGCTTGTGCTATTAGACACACAATAGTATCTTTCCCAGAAAAAGAATGAATCGAGAAGTTACCAGAATAAATTAAAATAAAGGTGATACTAATTATATAGAATTGTATTGGATAAAAAGTAGAACTTCTTGATATTATGGGAGTGGAAAGATTGCTAAAAAACCAAGAATATGTATATATTTTGCCTGCAAAATAGTGTTAAAAGATATTATGATCTTTTTTCTTTTCTTTCTTTCTTTTTTGCTCTTTTTTTCCTTCCTTTCCTTCCTTCTTCCTCCCTGTCTTTCTTAGAAGGAAATGGGTTAAGTTGGTTGGAGGTCTGGGCTTGGGTGTGGAACAGGGAATTCTGTGACTATGAAATTTTAATTCACAGATCAAGGTGATGTATGTGGATTATGGCTGTGGGGAGATTACTTTGAGCCACCAAGGTCTGGGTAATGGGTGTATAAACTGCAAATGCTCCTAAAAGAATGATATGCATTTTAGAATAAGAGTCAAAGAAATACAGAAACTGAGCTGCAGTTGGATGCTTCATCAGTGAAGAGCCTTTTGGTGTAAGCAACAGATCCCAATTCTGTCCAAGGTAAGAACTAAATAGGGAGTTGAGAGAAAGGATACTGAGCAGATGGCAGAGTGGATAGTGGACTGAAGGAGTATGCTTGGCATTAGGTTAGAAACAGGCGGCTCTTGGCATCCGAAAACAGGGTCTACCTAAATGTTTCATCGTTTCGGATCTTGTACCACTTTGCTTAAGGTTGGAAGTTACAGTGGTGTCCAATGGCTGTTCCTTGGATGAGTTGGGGTGTGCCTGGCTTTATAATTCCACCAAGACTGAACAGCACATCTGGATGCTGAGTAGCCAAAACTGTCCATCAATAAGTGTGCACTACAGGTGCAATTTTCACTTATGGGCAACGGCTATTAACAATGGCTTCCATTTATCCTAATTTTCCTTTAGCTCTCTATAGTGCCGATGTCCTAATTCACCTTGCCCCCATTCATAGGGTCAGAAGTTCTTCTATGGCATAGCTAACTGCCATGACTCTGGTGCTTTGGTGTTCCAAAACTTTGACCATTTTGTGGCAAATCTCACCAGCTGTTTAAAATTTCTTAGTGGAATTGTGCAATTTTCCCTGCTAGTTTTTCTGTTCTCTAGCTCTTGTATGCCAAAAAAGGCAAGAAGAGAGACAAGAAAGAACAAATTATGTTGTAGTTTGTCTACATTTGTAAAAAGAGAACAAAACAGATCTCATAATGGTCTTTATACACTGAACTCCTCTTGGCAATTAGTATCTTAGTTTTAGCCCTCTTTTCTTATTTTCTGTGTTTGAAAACTGCCTTTAACACACACACAGAGTGACATGATTATAAAACTATCAGTGAGGTGATTTTTTTTCTCTAGCAATGAAATCTGATCAGTGCCTTTGTAAGTCAGTGCCCATGGATGGTGTCAGACATGATTGTGTGGTTGATGGATACAGTGGCGAGGCCTGCGTGGTGTTTCCCACACATCTGGTTGAGGTGCTGCAAAGACAATTTTGACATTTTAATATAGTGTCAATACACATTATGATTCAGAGAGTGTTTTGTGTAATGCTAGGCACATAATAAGAGGTCAATAAAATCATGTTATTGATTGATGCGGCACCTGTAGTGTGTAATTATTCATCCTTCAAGCCAATGATGAGGATCTAGCTGATAATAGAAGTTGTGAAATACCATCATTTTGTTAGACTTGATTCTTTTTGATCCTTTGATTCTTTTCCTCTGGTTGAGATTGCCATTTTTGAACTCTTTCGGCCACAGCTGTGGGTATAGGAGGTTCTCAGGATGATAATATGAGGAAAACTGCAGAAGACACAGGTTCTGTCATAGCGTCAAGTCCAAACCATCACATAACCTGAGGAAAATGGGCCAGACCCTAAACTGCACCAGAAAATCCTGCATATGTCCCCAAACTTTGTCAGTAACTTGAAGAGCACGGCTGTGGTTTTTCAGTCCATCATCTGTTTATCTTTCCTCATGATTTTTCTTCAGGTAACTCTTGTTCTAATTTTCAGACATGACTGTGTGAACCCACATCTGCAGAAATGGGGTACTGATAGTTTTAAGCTAAGAAAATTGAAACTGTTGATGAAAAAGAGATGTTGATTGTTGGAAACCTGACTTCCCCGAGGTTATTTTAATCCCCTACCCACAAATGACTGGGGTAGCACTCTTTCAATTGCTAATGGTAGAAAACCCAATGTAACCAATTCATGAGAAATGGAATATATTGGCTCACAAGGCTCAGCAGTTCTGGGGTAGGGCTGGCTTCAGGCTTAGGTGACTTTGGGACTCAAATTAGAGTTTAGTTTCTCTTTATTTCTTGGTTCTGGTTTGAGTGCATTTGCTTCATTCTCACACAGTGTCTTCCTTTCTGGTCACAGATGGCTGCCAAACATGGCACCAAGCCTTTTAAGAGGAGTGAGCGTTTTCCCTTTGGAAGTCCCAGCAGTCTCACTGGCTCTGAATGGGTCATGCGTCCTTCCCTGGATGATCCACTATGGCCACGGTGAACATCAAATCTTAATTGGCTTGGGTCTGGGTTATGTGCTCCATGCCTGGAGTTTGGGGTTGTAGACCCTCTCAAACTACCTCAGAGTACATTCCCATTGGCTTACTGTGTATATGGTATCCTTTTAGATATAAGATAATACAGAGAAAATAATAGGACATCATAAAACATTAATGAAGGCTGTCTCTTGAGAGGCGTTGTAGGTGATTTAAATGTTGTTTTTACTCCTTTTGTGGTTTCTAAATTTTCAGATGCGGGAGGGAAAAATTTTTCTAAGTAGAAAAATTATCTAAATGGCAGTTATATTTTAGTAGTAAAAGAACTCTATTATTGCATTCTTTAAGAAAATAATTTAAGATTTTTTCCTCCTACCTCTTCCTTTGCATTTTTTCTTAGAAAGTCTTTCTCCAAAATATGTTAAATATTTACCTATGCTCTATCATTTACACAGTATTTCTTCAATCTATTTTGAATTTATTTGGGTGTGTGGTGTAAGGTGAGACTCTGATTTTGTTTTTCCAAATTAGCACATTTTTAGACAATATTGGTTGAAAAATTCATTTCTGCTTTATTGATTTGGAAGGTTTACTTTCTCATGCTTAAAAAGACAATCCTGCCAAAGGCCTTCTAGAGAAATTCTCTGTTGTTGAGCTTATGTCAGCCAACCCCACATGAGTAAAAGAGAGAAAGCGAAGATGAAGATTTAGGAAAACAGAAAAGAGCTCATGTTCCCCACTGGGAGAGTCGTATGGTTCCTTGGAGGTAGCACCACTTACAAAACCAAAGTTCTATCATCATTTAACAGTCCTGTTTCTTCTTCACCCAAATCCTTTCTACCGCAACACCTGTTAATGTAGGCAAAATCAGCCGATCAAACATGGGAAGCTATTTGTAAGCATTCTGGAATAATTGGTAGACGGCCCTGCCAAATTCACGTCTTGTCCCACATGGCAAACTTTACAGATATAGAACTCTGAGGAAAATATTCACTACAGTAAAAAGTAGTCCATGTTTGTGCATAAACAAGACATTTATTGGAAATGTGTTTTAATTGTTCATATATTTACAGAGAACCTGTTTTAATTTTGCCAGTAAAGTTTTATATTTCAAAGCATAATCCTCCCCATTTTGGAACAGTTTTTGGTATGGTTCTAAAATGAAAGACTTTAGTGTAACACAGATATGAAATCTTTGAATGATAAAAAGAAACCTTCCTAGCATCCCCTGCAATAGTAACCCCTGAAAGAGAAAATTGCAATGAACATATGTTGGCGATTAAATCAGGGGGAAACTTTTAAAGGCTTGATGATCTTTCAGTTCCTATGTTAAAATCATATGTGGAGGCATCTCTAAAGTTATTTCAATTTTAGAAGTTCCATTGAGGTCAATAGGAATCTTGCTTGGGAAGGACTGTACTTCTAAAGATAATATTGAGTATTTTGTGCTTATGCAAGAATACTGTGGACTTTTGGCAATAAAAGACTGTAGAATTTTGTTTATTTCAAGATCCTATTGCAGCACCCCCATTCCAGTCCACCACCATCCTTACTCAATTTTCTTAAATTATTTCTCATACAAATATCAGTGTTATTCTTTTTAAAAGACCAATTGCATTCAATGTCATGTCTCCATTACTTTGTTGGAGATAAAATTTCCATGAATGAGCTAGAGTTTTCTCTCTTGAGATTTGTGGACTGAATGAGACCATCTGCATAGATATGTTTAGCATCTATTTAGATGTTTTTAGAGTCTGTTTAATTGATAATCAAGACTCAGGCCTGTTGATTAACAAATTGGTTTCTCTTTTAGTGAATTGTGTTTCCAATGCTAAAAAGCAAAAATCCCTGTGCCAAATCTCAGAACTCTTAGGAAATTGTATACTTGAAGTCAGTTGTCATGTTTTGTCTGAGTCTCTATGATAAAATATCTAATACATGTCAGACGCTGGCTCCCCTGGGAACTGGAAATGGAGAGGCCATCTCACGTATAGGAGAGGCATGCTGGAGTGAGTTCATGATCATATTCTGTTTTGGTTTTGTGGTTACTAACCTGGAGTTGAGCCCAGGTGTAGGGCTTGTAAAAATTATTTTATACATATTCCGTTCTTCTTTGCTCTTGAGTCCAGCTGTGCTGCCATGATTATTGCCTCCATGTTGGATTTTCTCCTTGCTCTTCTATTTTGTCAGTGGAAATACTTGAAACCCTTTGGATTCTGCTAATTCTTAATTTCTTTTTTTTGCACGAGGTGCTATACGCGTCTGAAAACAAGGTCACTGTGTTAGAATTAACTGGCGATTATTTGTCTGTTGTAAATACTCAGTGAAAACAACAAAAAAAGAACAAAAAAACCCCTGAATGCCATAAAATGCATTATTATTTGGGTCAAAAATTGTTTAATGTGTATATATCTTGCTTTCTCACAAAGAATAGTCATTTGTTTGGTTTTTCTTTGTGAGCCAGCATTGTCATAATTTCTATAACCCTAGTGCAGAACTCAGGACCTTTAAATACTTGTTGCTGGAGTCAGGAGATGAATAGAAACCCAGCTGAGAGATAGGACAAAGCCTCATGATGAAGGGGCTCATCTCTGGGTGGAGAAGGGAAATGACGTGATCCTTTGAATGGGAAGACATCTTTCACTCTTAGGATATGTCATGGTTAATTTTGTGTTCAAAGCCATGTAGTACCTTTAAATAGTCACATGGGGAGTCATTCATCTGATTGAGTGGTTGATGGGGAGGAGTTGCCACAGACTCAGGGCTCTCAAGGGGCCACTGTCATCAGAGACTCATAAGAGCTAGGGCAAAGGGACTGCTATTTCAGGAAATTCAAGAGGCAGCGTACCCACAGGAGAATGCTTGTTCTAGAATTTAGGCATGACCTCAGCAGCAGCAAGCTTCTTTCCAAAATAATTATACAAGTGAATTTTGTAGAACTGGTGTAAAGAACAAATTCCTGTTAATGTGGAAATTCAGCTATTTGTTTTCCCATAAACAGGCTGTAAACAAGTCTTGTCATGTTAATAAAAAATATAATATATTCCTAGTACAAAAATGACTATTTATGCCACATTTATTTATATGTTAAATTCAGTGCAAATCTTTATTGTTAAAATTATTATATATCCTTTTTTAGAATACTGTAAATATTTATGTATATGTATATGAGTATGATTTCAATTAATTTGTAGAGAATGAAAAAAATCATTATTTTAATAGCTGGTACTAAAGTTCTTTTCAGTGAGGAAACTCTTTTTCTTTTGTGAGGAAGATTGGCCCTGAGCTAACATCTGTTGCCAATCTTCTTCTTTTTGCTTGAGGAAGATTGTTGCTGAGATAACGTCTGTGCCAGTCTTCCTCTACTTTATATGTGGGATGCCACCACAGCATGGCTCGATGAATAATGTGTAGGTCCATGCCTGGGATCTGAACCCGTGAACTTCAGGCTGGAAACATTTTTATTTATAAAATATCCATGGAAAGGTGAAGCTTTGCAGGCAAGATCTGTAAGAAAACTATTAAACAAATAGCTAAATCTATTTGTGTATGCAATGAATAAAAATGGTGGTAGGAGAGGTGTATGAAAGAGAGAAGACAAGAGAGAAGAATGGCCAGAAGAAAGTGTAGGAGACAAACAACATGGCGGGAGGATGGAGTCTACCAAGAGAAGTGGCCAGGGAGAAACTTTCAGTGTTAGGTTGGCTGAGGGATATTTAATATGAAAAAGCCTAATACTCAAATTTATGTTATGTGTATAGTTGCATTTTAAATTCACAGATACAGTCTACCACACATCCTAGTGCATCGTTGGGGTTACCATAGTGTCTGAAATCCAGGACTGGGCTGGTACAGAGCTGAGAGAGGTGCCGCATGAGGTGAAGTTGCACATGAGATGTGGAAGAAGTCTGGTGGACCCATAGTGACCTTGAGGCAAAAATCCCTTGGAATTTTAAGAAAATCTCTCGAGGATATGGGGTTTCTAGAGGTCAGGAGAAAAAGAGCAGTAGCCCATTTTATCTAAATCAGAAAGGAAAGGATGAGTGGAAGGGTGGGTGGATATGAAGAAAGATGCCACAACCAGAAGGGCATTGCCTGGTTAATTTAGAGTTCTGTAACCCAGATTTTCCATCTCTACATAACAATGGTATAATTCTGGCCAACGTTATCACAAGAAAAATAAGGAACTTGAGGACAGTTTGGAGAAGGCTATTAGAGGTTTCCTGGTTCCAAGGGGTTCTGCATGGACCCACTCAAACAGCCAGGCCCTACTGTGTGTAAATGTAAAGTCCTCTTAGGGTCCAAGCAGTAGACTAACCTGATAGCACACATCTCTTGTTCTCTTCATTCCAAGGAGACAATTTCCTTTAGTAGTTCTGTGTATTATTCACACCTGCCAGTCCCCGGAGAGCGAGAGAGTGAGCAGTACTCTCATTTTTCTGCTCTCACCTAAAACCCTCCTCTCTAGCCAGTTACCTCTGAAACACTTAGAGCTCTGACTCTTTAGGGTGGATTGAGGATGCAATTCAATGAGTTGAATTAATTAACTTGATTACAGTCACCTTCTGTATCTGCGGATTCTGCATTTGCCTATACGGAGCGCCAACTAAGGTATTTGAGCATCTGCGGAGTTCAGTATCCACGGGAGGGTCCTGGAACCAATCCCCCAGGACAAGTAGGGAAGACTGTTCTGTAAAATAAGGGCAGTTGTTGATTCATTTTGATCCTATTGAGATATATATAGGTCCAAAACATTAGTTTCAACATTTTCTTTTCTTCACTTTGCTGTGGGCTTATCACCAAATGTCACTGAAAGTAAATAAGCTTAATTAAAATGCACGTGTGAGGGGGACCTACCCAGTAGCATAGTGGTTGAGTTCACGGGCCCCGCTTCTGCAGCACAGGGTTTGTAGGCTCAGATCTGGGTGTAGACCTACACATCACTCATCAAGCCATGCTGTGGTGGCATCCCACATATAAAATAGAGGAAGACCGGCACAGATATTAGCTCAGGGACAATCTGCCTCACATACACAAAAAAATGAATAAAATGTATGTGTGAGGAATATTTCATAGGTGTCCATGTGGAAATTTAATTGTTCACATCTTGATTATCCTACCTGGGAACCATTTTATTCAAACATTTTATTAATAGAAAAGTTCTTTGGTGCTCACCTGGTGCTAAGGAGGGTGAATTCTTCACAAAAAAAATGAAAACAAGTACTTCATTTTGCATTTGCTGATCTTTTTAGGTCTTGCCTGCCTTGGTTGTTTCACATGTGTTATTCTTATAATTGGGCCCTTGTCGCATTCTGCTTGTGTTCCCAGAGGCACACTTCGTTTCCTTTGGGGACGCCCAGTAGACACTGCATAAACCCTTGCTGAACTGCATTTGGCTGTGAAGGTGACACTGTGATGATGTAACGTATGATCTAGCCTAGCTCTGGGTTTTACGAGAATGTCATGTTGAGCCTTGACTATAAATGCTTTGAGTCCATGAATGATGTCATTTCCTTGTCGACTTTGAACTACATGTGTCTTCTGGGCAGAGATTTTAGTGGACTGGTTATTTAGTCGAGAAATAGATAGACTAGTGTAGTTGCTAAGAGCAGACCCCCTAGGTTCAAATGGCTTGCTTGCCACTTGCTAGCTGAATGACCTTGGAAAATTACTTACCCTTTCGTGCCTCAGTTCCCCAATTTATAAAATGGAAATAATAATAGTTCCTACCTCATAAGTTTGATGGGAGGATGAAATGAGTTAATATATGTACAATTCTGAGACTAGCACATGGCGCTTAAGTGCTATAAAAGCCTTAGTTACGATTGTTATTTAGTAGTAAAAATCCTTAGTGTTTAATGTGATGTGAGTCAGAGCGCCTCTCTTTCTTCTCCTTCTCATTCATGAAGTACGTTCTTCTTTCTCTGGACAGTGACTTGCTGTGAATAGTGGAGATAGGAATACGAATTTAGAGTTTTCCCTGAGTGGCACTAAATACTAATAGCCTTCGCGTAGCTCCTGGGAGCATCCACATGCCCCGGACCACAGCTGCTCTTGTGTTAAAAGCAGAAAGGCCTAAACTTATCTGGGAACTCCCCCGCTGTGTCCATCCTTCTCTGTCTAGCTGCAGCCTGAGTGGGCGCATTTATCCATTTTGATTAGAAGGAGAATCGATAGTCAAGCATATAGGTTCCCCCGGGCTTAGTCCCAAAGCTGCCGTCAGCTTAAGGCAAAGGAAGATTTTCTTTTTCTTCCTTTGTATCATTTCTTACTGGAATCAGGCTTTGGATGAAGTGGCTTAGGGCCCTAATGCTGGGCAATACATTAAGGGAGGATGCCCATCCCTGGAACACCTGCACCCCCCTTCCCTCCTTTAGATCATTGGAGGACTCCAGATCCACTACATGATTTGTTTTGTTGGATAATCAAAGACAAAATGGCTCGTGATAATGCCCCAGAAATGTTGTCAGGGAATGCAATTTGGTGAGGCTTCAAGGACTCTCGATAGTTGTAACAATTTTGACTACATAAAGAATTATCCACAGGAAACTCCTGTGATGAGTCATTCAGCAGATTTTTATTGAGCACTTAGTATATTCCAGGCCCCATACAAAGTGCTGGGGATATAGCAAGGTTACTGCTTTCCTGTAACTTATGTTCAATTATGGGAAAATAGAGGTGCTGGATATTCTCCAGATCTGACGGTCTATCTTTCTCAGTTCTAATCTGAGTCCTGGATGGCTGACCTAAATGGTTTATGACAGGGACCAGCAAAGTATGGCCCACGGGCTAAATCTGGTTTGGCATCTGTTTTTGTGTGGCCTGTGAGCTAAGAGTGATTTTTGTAGTTTTAGATGGATTAAAAAAATCTGAAGAAGAATATTTCATGACGTAAAAATTATATGAAACTTGAATTTCAGTGTCTGTAAATGAAGTCTTATTGGCACAGGGCCACACGCATTTGTTTGCTGTCAACTATGGCTGCTTTCTGCCCCGAAATAGCACAACTGAGGTGTTGCCAAAGAGACCCTACGGCTCGGAAAACTTGAAACATTAACTATCTGATCCTTTACAGAAAAAAGGTGCCAGTCCCTGGCCTTCATCCATGGATTCCTTGCCCTCTTCTTCTTGTTGAGCTTGGCAAACAGCAGCTGCCACTGGAGATCTGCGGGCCAGGGAGGCTGGACTCTGGGACATGTCTTCCCTAGCTTCCTCTCTCTGGAGTCTTTGCAGCTTGGCCAAATCAACTTCTGAAGGTCACAGCTTCTACCAGATGGCTCTCGAAATACAAACCTGTTCCTTCTGTATGTGGCATGTCTGCTTCAGGCCCAGGGGTGCTCATGTCCCTCATGGTTCCTCAGCCCCGGGGACTGCGCTGTCCTGTGGTTTCCCCATGCTCTGCCCCCTCTTCTGTCCATAACCTTTTCAGTAAATGATCCTCCAACTCCTCCAGTTTGTTTGTAATATCCGTTTCCTGCTTGGATCCTAGTGGATAAAACAAGAATAAAGAAATAAACAAATCAGGTGGTGAAAATAAAATATTAAATAGAAAACAAAATAGTGTGGTGTGACAACAGAGTGGATGGTCACGGAGGCTTCTTGTGGAGATGACATTTGAATGCTAAGAAGAAAAGAGCAAGGCAAAGATCTAGAGAAATGCCATTTTGTGAGGCAGCAGCTGGTGTAAACTTCTTAAGAGTGTCTGAATTACAGCAAAGGCACCTGCAGGCCGGGGGACAGTGAGTGACACAAGATGAGGAGTGAGAGAAGTGGGGGCCAGTTTATGTATGGCCATGTAGGTGTGTGGTAAGAGTCTAATTATAAATGCAATGGGAATATTTAAACAAGGTTGGCATAATCTGATTTATGAATTTTTAAAACATCACTCTGGCTAGTATTTGGTGAAGGAATAGTTTGGTGGCAAGAGTAACTGGACACATACAGTGACAGGTGGTTATTGCAGTAAGGCCAAGCCCCCATGCAGAAGGCCATGGCTAAGTGCTGTTCTGGTACCTTCCACTGGATCTTTGGAAAAGTTACCATACTTAGGTCTGGTTTTAAGGAAAGTGAGTTAGTAGATGGGACAGTGACAATTGGAGTTAGTTTTCATTAAACTTTTGCATCCTGCTTGATTGTACACGGAGAGGACTTTGCATTTCTTTCCCTTATTTCTTTGGGAGATAGCGTCTCATTTTCTGCATTTAAAACTTCTTCTAAAGCTTTAAAAGCTCTAAGATACCCTCTCTTCAGACAGGAAAGAATAAAACTAGTCTCGGGACATTTTCATATCTTGTTTCTGTAAGAGCAAAACAGGAAAAATTTTGCGTTAGCATAAGCAGTTTGTGATTGTATCTTGATTGCTCTAGCTGATTTTGTGTTCTCTGTACCTCTCTGAATTGTTCCTTTGCGTTTCTTGGTTAGGATACTGTGGTTAACTTTTGTATTCTGTTTTCAGTGTTCCAGCCACATTCATTTACAGCCCGCACCTTATAAAGGCTGGTATTCACTCTCCCTGCCTGCACTCCCCACCCCTACACACACACACTCACACACACACTCCTAGGGCTGTTGTAAAATTAGATCCTTGCTGGCCCCTTGCGATCATTCCCACATCCCGTGAGAGAGAGATGTCCTTCAGCTGGGCTTGCATTGCACAGTGGTTGGAATATTTTGTTGCTTCCCTCCCTGCCTCTCTTCCGTGCAGCTTTGGGTGTGTCTGTGCAAGAGATTTTGTCCGTTTCTCGGTTATCGGCCTCCTGCTTCTTGGGTGAACAGTGCAGGCCCAGAAGTGATCTTTCTTAAACACCTGAGTAATTTGACAAGACTCAACTACCTGCTTTTGTCCACTTAGAATTTCCTTTTCTCCCAAGTTCTGAGTTTCACTTAGTTTTGCCTTTCTGGTGGTATATGTGGCCAGTTCTTTTGGTAGGGTCTATACATAGTTCCAGACAGAACCATAAGCATCCGTATGAGTCATTCATTTATTCAGCAAATATTTATCGGGTGCTTAATATGTAGCAGGCTCTGTGCTAGGGAGTGGAGAGTCTTTATGCTCAAGGAGCATATGATGCTTTTGGGGAGCTGGGCATCTAAGGCAATAATTATAATTCAATGTGATAAGTAAAAGAGAAAGTGATGATTATGATAGAAGCAGTGAAGTGTGGTGGTTGACAGCCCGGATTCTGGAGCCAGCCAGTCTTGGTTCAATTTCCAGCTTCACCACTGATTATCTGAGATTCTGGGCAAATTAAACTTTCTGTACCTTAATTTCCTTATCAGGAAAAAGGAGCTGCTATAAGGGTTAAGAGAGTTAATATAGTAAAATAGCTAGAAGAATGCCTGGCATTTAGTAAGTAGCTAAATTACCATTGTCTATTATTATTAATATCCTCTCATAAGCCTCAAAGGATTAAACTTTGAAAAGGAGAATAGAACTTAATGTGGGCTAGTTACCACTTAGAATATAAAGAATTTTTCAGCGCAGTTAATAAGAAGCCAATTTCTGGTTCTTGAGATTACACAGGATCGATAATAGACAGGATCGAACCCTTAAGGATACTTTCAAAATATTTTCCCCTCTACATTCGTGCTTTGGACTCAAACCTTCAATATCTGGTTTGCTATGTTGCTAGAAGAAGAAATGAAACTTTTCTGTTTATAAATAGAGCCAGTTGCACTGATTCTAGGGGACATTTTTCATCCTGTAATCCTGGACTGCAGTGACTACTGCCTTTTAAATTAGCCGTCTTCCTCTGGGCTTTCTAAGGAAATAGGTGACTGCAAAACCTGCACGTATTGGTTCTAATTCCTATTTTTCAGTGTTGCACCTTCTGAGCGGCATATGCAGGAAGAGCCCGCAGAAATTCCTTTAAGTACGACATCTAGAAAACGTAAACGCCAGGTGCCTGAACGTCAGCAGCCTTCCCACAGCCAGTAATCCCAATCTGCCAACGTCCTTCTGAAATCATTACACCTGCTAAGCTCTTGTTGACACATCCTTTTCCTTGGCATCTTGAGGGATTATGTCTGAGACACCTTTGAATCTTCATTAATTAGCCCATATTAGCTGCTCAATCATTGTTTGTTGAGTAAACAGATGAATAAATGATTTTAGGGTCTGGGTCTGTCATAAAATATGTTTAGTTCCGACTCACCTAAAGAACTTTTCTCTTTTCTTCTTTTTTCTGTGTCTTATTTGTAGACGAGAAACTATATTTGATCTCCCAGGTAGGACTCCTGAATACAGTTGTGCAGTTTGGCAATGCATACAAGCATCCAGACAGGAAGACAGCTTGGCACTGAAATTCAGCCCATGCCCTGCCCACCTGGCCATGTGCCTTGGCAAGGGGCTCAATCTGATCAGTGGTAGGGTGTCTTTTCTCTTGTTGGCATGACAGTACTGTCCACTGGCCAATGCAAGTGTCCATGGAGCTTTTGGCCCTCTCAGACAGGCACCAGGTACTAACTCTTCTGCACAGGGGGGCATCTTTATCTAGTTTGTGTACAGGCACCAGGTAGTCTAGTAGTGGCCGTGGCAGTAAACTCAGGATTCTATCACTGTGTTCCACGATTACCAAAAGCAAAGAGGGAATAGGAAGAGTAAGTAAATGCCCTGTTTCATTAAGCCTGTTGTCCAAAATGTAGATCTATCATAGCACGAAAACCAGCTTCCTCTTCTGTCACCCAGCCCCATGATCATCACACTTCAGAGCAGGTTGCCATGATTTTCAGGTGGTTTCTCAATCATATGGATAACTCACGACGGTCTTTTCCTCTTTACTAACTTCCTCTTTATTAACTTTAAAAGCATCTCCTACTAATGACGAGTTTTTATAGCACCATCTGTACATAGGTGAGCTAGAAGGAATTTAAAAGTAAAGGCCCCATGTAATCCATAACTGTCCCCTCAGCCAATTCTTTTCAATTCATGTTCTCACTGAATCTGTTACTTGAACTGCTAGCAATTAGAAAAAAATGAATACGTTATGACTTTTCCCTGCGCAGCTTCTGTTTGGCTCTGCTAATGACTAATAAATGGGCTGGGGGGCAGGGGGCTGCACATCGGCCACGCCCTCGCTGAGCTGCTGCTGGGATGCAAAGGGGGCAAAGATGTAGGCGAACTGGGCCCAGCCTTCCCAGAGTGCTTGTCCAGCCCACAGGCCAGCGGCTTCATGCAACTCACTTGGCTTCTCTCTTGACTAGTGGTAGGGTTTCAAATCTACTTTTTTATTTCCCCAGAAAACTGATGGATTGTAGAGTTCAAGTGGATAACTTTAATAGGAGAAGGAGGCTGGTGTGATAAAAGAGGACATGGTGGAGATGAGGATGGACATGTGGGCACTAGCTTCCAAAGGGAGCAGTATCCAACTCCATCCCCCAAAATACGTCCAGACATTCCAACATTTTCAAAGGAAACTGGAAAAGCTAGTTTTTGATGTGAAACCTAATGCATTTTTAAATGTTAGCGCAAATTCTTTTGAAACGATATGGGCCGAATAAAGCACTTCCACAATGGGATTCAGCCTTCCTACTGAGTTTGCGGCTTCTCAGTTAGTGGGGGGTGTGCACAGCAAAGATTTAGATTGTCCTGTTTTAGAATTATTCCCACCAGGCCATCTTCCACAACTGGGTAGGGACAGTCATGGTGTTGGCAGGTTGGGAAGCATGAGGCTAAGGATTGATGGAGGGGGCTCACCCGTGAGGACAGGTGTGATGAGAAAGGGGTCAGGGGTGCTTGTTCATGGAACAGAGTCCCAGCACTTCTTTCAGGAGCCTGGCGCTAGCCCTGTGCTGTGATGTGTATTGCCATGTGCTGCACAGTTGCCAAAGAGCTGACCATACCCAAGCCCTGAGGAGACGGAGGGCCAGGGTATCAGTCAGGGTTCTCCAGAGAATGGGAACAGTAGGAGATGTATATATATGTGTGTATATATCTATATTATATTTAGATAACATTTACAAATATAAAGAAGATTATGTATACATCTATACATATATGTGTGTTTATCTATGATTTATTATATATATATATGGTTTATTTTAAGGAATTGGCTCATGCAGTTGTGGCGTTGGCAAATCTGAAGTCTGTAGGGCAGGCCAGCAGGTTGGAAATTCAGGCAGCAATTTGGAAATTCTGGCAGGATTTCTATGCTACAATTTTGAGGCAGAAGTTCATCTCTGGGAAGCCTCTGCTTTTGCTCTTAAGGCCTTCAGTTGATTGGATGAGGCATTATCACATTATCCACATTATCTAGGATAATTTCCTTTTATAGTCAGCTGATTGGAGAAGTTAACCACATCTACTAATACCTTCACAGCCATACCTAGAGTAGTGTTTGATGAAATCAGTGGGTGCTGTAGCCTAGCCAAGTTGACACATAAAACTAACCATCACACCCATGGTTTGTTGTCATGGTATTGGGAGGTTGGGAAGATGAGGCTAGGGGAGGGTGGGAGGATAATTCCAGAATTACGTCTGCTAAAGCACTTGGCACAGGGCCCCACACACTCCATAAACATTGCATTTGAATGCAATAAATTAATTCCAACCTCAGCCAGAGGAGGGATTGTCTTGAATTGAATAAAGTTTAAAGCTTTAAGGCCTCTTGCTTGCACAGGATTCTTCCAAAGTGCTGTATCTAATGTTGTGTTCATAACATCAAATTGTTTTTTTTTTGGTCATCCCTCATTATATGAGCTCCAGATCTCTCAAAACCTGATCTGCTTTAGTTGGCTCTACTATTCTTTCTTTTTTCTTTTTTTTAATGTGAGGTCACATTGGTTTATAACATTATGTAGATTTCATAGGTATATCATTATATTTCGACTTCTGTGTAGACTACGTCGTGTTCACCACCAAAAGCCCAGTTACCATGGGTTTCCATACACATGTGACCCTTTACCCCTTTTGCCCTCCCTCCATCCTCTTTCCCCTCTGGTAACTACCAGTGTAGTCTCTGTGTCTATGTGGTTGTTTGTTGTTATTGTTGTATCATATGGTACTTGTCTTTCTCTGTCTGACTTATTTTGTTTAGCATAGTACCCTCAAGGTCCATCCATGTTGTCACAAATGGTGACATTTTGTCTTTTTTATGACTGAGTACTATTCCATTGTGTGTGTGTGTGTGTGTGTGTGTGTGTGTGTGTGTATAAATATCTTTTATCTTATTTGTCCATCCATCCCTTGATGGGCACTTAGGTTCTTTTCAAGTCTTGGCTATAGTGCATAATGCTGCAATGAACACAGGGGTGCATGTATCTTTTCAAATTAGTGTTTTCATGTTCTTTGGATAAATACACAGAAGTGGAACAGTTGGGTCATATGATAATTCTATTTTTATTTTTTGAGAAATCTCCGTACTGTTTCCCATAGTGGCTGCACCAATTTACATTCCCACGAGCAGTGTTCGAGGGTTCCCTTTTCTCTACATTCTCTCCAACACTTGTTATTTCTTGTCCTTTAATAATCGCCATTCTGACAAGTGTGAAGTGATATCTCATTGTGGTTTCAGTTTGCATTTCCCTATTAATTAGTGATGTTGAGCATCTTTTCATGTGCTTGCTGGTCATCCGTCTGTCTTCTTTGGAAAAATGTCTGTTCAGATGCCCTGTCCATTTTTTAATCAGGTTGTTTTTTTCTACTAGTATTTCTGTGTACCCTTCAGCCAGTCCCTCTGTGTTTCTGAGCCTCAGTTTCTCCACTTGTAAATTGGGGAAGACAATTCTAACCATTTCCTGGGTTCTTCCAAGGATAAGAGAAGAGGCTGTGCAATTCTGAACATACAGAAAATCTAAATGCTTTCTCCTAGTTTCTACTTCTCAAAAGTGTTCTAATATTAGTATTTTATTAGCTAGAAAAGTAGCACCATGTTCTTGTACTCAATAAAATAGGTAATTTAAAGTGAGAATGTATAATCCCCCATCCCCAAGGGGCATAATGAGCTATTTTCATTTTGAATGACTAACTTATCAAATGCTTCTTATTGGAAAGGTAGATATCACCAGAGGGTTATTGGTACCTGGGGCTCCTCAGTGGGTGTTGCCTGGGGCCTGGCGCTCTGCTGAGGGTATCAGACGTGATTATTCAACCTGCTTCTTATGGCAGCAGTGAGGCGGGTCTTACCATCTCCATTTTCCAGGTGGGGAAACTGAAGCACAGAGAGGTTGAGTTTAACGTTCCTGCAGTCACATAAGCAGCAGAGCCCAGAGTCAAACCCCGTGGTGTGCTGTTTGTTAGCTTGAGGTCTGGAGGTCCAGAGGTGAATGGAGCAGCTTTCTGGAGTGGTGAGGCAAGCACCTGATTATGGCAGCCACTTCACCAAGTACAATCAGGTCTTGAGCACCTGCTTGAAAAATGGAATCCTGTGCTGCTTCTCAGGGAGCCACTTCAAGGCTGCTTTGGATGGTGGTGCAGGGTGTGCACTGCCCAAGGCTCCTGATCCTGGGCAAGTAGAGGCTGAAATCTACTCTATGCTTCACCATAGAGGTCCCTGCAGAAATGCAGTGGCCCAGAGAGATGCCTTTTTCTCACTCACACAGGTCATTTTCTAGAGCTGGGGACCTGGCCAGCCTTGCAGATTCTTCCTATTCTTTCTACAAGTCCCCCACTCATACAGTTTAACATGCTGTCTCCCTATTCCTTTGTAAACATTTGAATCTTGCTGATTTTATGGGCCAACTCCTTCATGCAAATTCTCCTGACCTCCTGGTTCACTGTGCTGTGATCTTAAGTTCCTCTCAGCTCCATGCCATTCATTCATTCATCAGCACACATCTATTAAACATTTCCTGTATTGTTCTAGGTTTTGGAATTAGAATCAGGGTAAACTCTTGTTCAGTATTGTTCTAGGTATTGGAATTAGAATAAGGGTAAACTCCAAGGTGAGTGAGAAGAGCCTTAGTAATCAAGAAGTTCAAATTCGTGGAGGGAAACATTATCAAAAAATAGTCATAAGAAGAATCAAGTTGTATTGCGTGTTCACTATATGCTGGGTATATTCTAAGTGCTTTGCTTGCGTTAATTCATTTGAACCTTCCAGCAATCCCGTGAGTGTTGGTATGACTAGTATTTCCATTTTATATTAGACTGAACCATGTGAAATTGCTCTTGTGACTGATGTAGGTCAAAACTTGTCGTATAGCAGTTTAACGTGATTCAGCCTAGGAGATGTGGACCCTATGTACAGTTACACGCCCAAAGCCACTCGTATGGTAAGTGGTGGAGCGAAGATCTAAACCCAGGCAGTGTGCCTCCCGAGCCCACACACCTCACCCAGCGTTGTCCTCAGCTGCCTGGTAAGTGGAGTGTTAGTGCTCAGAGGAGGGAGTCGCGGCTTGCTCTGCCTGGAGGAATCAGGGAAGGCTTTTCTAGGATGGTCCCTGTGCTCTGATTTACCGTTCCCTGACTTTGTGGTCTGCATCCAGCACTATATTCTAGGTTGATCAAGGGCAGAACCTCGTTA
The DNA here is from genome assembly GCF_037783145.1 of Equus przewalskii. Classification (NCBI taxonomy): domain Eukaryota; kingdom Metazoa; phylum Chordata; class Mammalia; order Perissodactyla; family Equidae; genus Equus; species Equus przewalskii. The sequence continues at coordinate 56,650,639 of NC_091845.1, read as the reverse complement.
TTTTCTCATCTCCTGCATCATAGCACCTGCTCCAGAGCTTTGCACCCAGGAAGGACTCTAAAAAATTTTCCTTTGATCAGTACTTTTACTGTCAGTGTGTCTAAGTTTTCTGAGAGAAAAATGTGGAAAAAGAAGAGTACAGGTTTGAGGATAAAAATTTGGCGTTTAGGAGGAGGAAGAGAAAAAATTAATTAAAATTAAGGTAACTAAATGTTTCTCTAAATAAATAAGAATAAATAATTCATAATATGGTAATAAATAATCTAAATGAAAAGTTCCTGGATAGATGAGGATTGGATGTTTAGAGTATAAAAAAGCAAGTGAATTTGATTTGTAAAGGAATAAAATTTTTACAACAGAGCTTCATACTTTCTGATATTTTTATCTATTTTAGCCCATCCATATACATCAATGTATCCTTAATGCTTGGTGCCTTATGATGCAAGGGTCATCCTCATAGAAAAAAGTCTCGAAAGGTGTTTGGTGTCTGAAGTGTATTACTCCAAGTTACAGCTCAGAGAATACAGTTTTTTTTGTTTTTTGTTTTTTTTTAAAGAGATATGGATAGAGATTACAGCAGAGAATCAAGATTCAAACATATTTCCGTAGATTTACTTTAAGTAATTGTGGCAGAAGCCTCTTTTTTCACTCTTAATGACTGTTTTTTCCAAGTCGAATATTCTTGTGTGCATATAATGTTGAATCCATTGATGATACATACATATGCTCATTATAACATCATCTAAATCGGCTAATTATGGAGTGGTTTGTGTTGACAACAGGATTTTATCCTTCTGCCTTCTAGCATATTCCTACTTTTCTTGCCAACCATGGAAACACGAAAGAGTGACTGAAACTTTCTGTAAAATTTATGAGATGTTCTTTTTATGATAAAAGATTCACCCTTCAACATACCCTCTGGTAAATTTTAAATTTTACTCAAATTAGGTTAGATCACAGCAGACAACTAAAAAGCATGTTGTTACTCTCTTTCAGTGCAATTCTAAGCAACTCACTGAGGTTTTAAAGTCCCCAATAACTATTTGCAATATCCAACCTTGAAATATTCCATTAAGTGGTCAAAATGCCACTAGAGATATGGTTCTCAAATGGGAAGGAAGCGGAATTTTCGTGCCCCCTCTCCCCCAGGGACATTTTTGGTTGTTACAACTGCAAGAGTGAAGACTGCTAATGGGATCTAGTGGGAGGTGCCAGGGATGCTGCTAAACATCATACAAGGCACAGGACAATCCCCCATCACCAAGAATTATCCAGCCCAAATGTCGATAGTGCTGAGGTTGGGGAACCCTGCGCTCGATCATTATATGGAAGAAAACTCTCTGATATTAGGTGCATATATCAGGGCCTAAACATTTAACGGAGGGAAGAATATGTAGAAAAAGTCTAGCTTACTTATGCAAGCTGTAGATTACTTGCTTTTTTTTTTTTTTGAGGTAGATTAGCCCTCAGCTAACAGCTAACATCCGTGCCCATCTTCCTCTACTTTATATGTGGGATGCCTGCCACAGCATGGCTTGACAAGTGGTGTGTAAGTCCACACCTGGGATCCAAACCGGCGAACCCTGGGCTGCCAATCTAGAATGTGCGAACCTAACCGCTGCGCCACTGGGCGGGGCCCTAGATTACTTGCTTTTGATAATTGTATGCAAATACGCAAAAACAGTCACATCGTTTAAAAAAACTGACCAGTATAACTTATTTGTTTGAAAGCATATTAACCTTTTTGAGCCATTCTTTTTAATCTAAAGGGCTTGGACTCTATTATTAGCACTCTATTCTTAGAACTCATGAACAAGCGATAAACTAGGACTAAGAAGTTTGAAATATATGTATATTTTTCCTGAGTCAATAAATTTGTCTTAACCTTTAAAATCTTCAAAAATTCTGGGGAGCCTTTCTGAACAACCTAATCTATTTTCTGGGCAAGACTGGCGATGGTTTCCACCTCTTGTTTGAACCTCTTTCTTAGGTGTCTTCTCATACAGTACTGTCTTATCTATCAAGACAGCTTTCTTACAAGCATCCACCATGGCTGAAGTTATGTTGTCGCCTACATGCTGAGAGATTTATTTACTGGAAGCATCTTCATCTTTCTTCTTCCAGCCGGTAATGCCTATAATCTGCGGGGTTCTGACCCGCAGAGTGCTTATGGTGCACTTCAGCATGGACTCCCTTGCTTTGCTTTCTGAATTGTAATCCGGGAATCATTGGATGCCCACCTGCAGCTCTCTTCAGAACCCTTCACTGTTTGTAGTCGTAGTTCTCCCCAGGCCTCATCCAGATGCGTGAGTACATGGAGACACCATTGCTGCCCTGCGCCTTGTAGGCACTCTGGTGACCTTGCCCTTTACAGATCTTGTCCATGCTGAGCGTTTTTGGAACTTGTAGGGTAGCAGCTGGTCAGTGTGTTCTGCTACAGTGTCTGTCAGGCCATGCTCACACTGATTTTTGGGAGCTGTTGAAGCTGGAGTGACTATCACATCCTCTTTTGGCAGGCATTTGACGAGGTCTTAGTCTGCTGGTAAAATGATTATCTAGCCATTATCTTGTATTTGTGCATGTTCTAATTATTCCTGTCCTGGGTTACCAAGAATTTCCAGGCATAGAGTCCTCAGTACCTTCTCGTCTTTGCCTTATTTCAGTTGTGGGCACTTGGAGGAAGCCTTATTATTGATGACTTTACCAAAATCTTATCCTGCTGAACAGAGACCCCTGGCTTGGCACAGACTCTTACTGTGACCTTTGAAAAACACTCAACGTTTATTGTTTTCTCAGAACTCAAAAAGGATATGTTTGTTTAGATAAAGATTGAAAAATACATAATATAAAGATTGGAAATTACTTATATTAGTAACGATAAACTACTTATAATTTTTTATCATTTATTGTTAAAATTTCAGGCACATTGTTCTATGTATGTCTGTGCATTACATGGACATGGATTTTTTTTAAACAAAATAAAGAGCATATTTTTATTTAGCTTATTTTACTTAAAGCGTAACAATCATTTACCCATATCCTTCTGCAGTTTGGGTAACATTTTTGATGACTGCATAGTACTTTAACAGATAGTTGGACCATAACCTGCATATACATACATATGCCCATACATACATGTTTATTTCTTACCAGTTGCTTTTGTTCAAGGTTTGCGTTTGTTTCACTCTTTTCGCTGTGACGAGCACCTACCTCTTGGTGCGCATCTTTGGCTGTTGGTCTCAGAGCGTAGAGTTCTAGACATGGAATTGGTTGGTAGAAGGCTCTGAGTGTTAAGGCTTTTGATACACGTTGACAAATAACCTCCAAAATAATGTTTGCCACTTATTTTCTTATTCTTTTTTTTTTTAAAGATTTTTTAATTTTTTTCCTTTTTTTCTCCCCAAAGCCCCCCGGTACATAGTTGTATATTCTTCGTTGTGGGTCCTTCTAGTTGTGGCATGTGGGACGCCGCCTCAGTGTGGGTTGATGAGCAGTGCCATGTCCGCGCCCAGGATTCGAACCAATGAAACACTGGGCCGCCTGCAGCAGAGCGCGAGAACTTAACCACTCGGCCACAGGACCAGCCCCTTATTTTCTTATTCTGAATTGGCTAAAACTTCCAGTATTCATCCTTGATTTTTTATTTTTCTTTCAATGGGGATTTTTCTACTCGCTCACCATTAAGGATATTAGATTACAGAAGTATTCCAATTTTTTTCCAAAGATGCTAGATTTTATCAGATGCCTTTTGGGCACCTATCTATGTTATCATATAATTTCTATCATTTGATTGATCAACTTAAGGGATTATGTTAATGCATTTCCTGACACTGGGTGATCCTTGCCTTTCTTGCCCTTTACATTTTGGTGGGTTTTCCTGCTTCAGGATGAGCAGTCCTCCTGTGTGAGAAGGGAGGTTACAGACATGTTCTGTTGCTCCTGGACTGTCAGAGGGGGCCCTGCACATTGTCCTTATACTGTCGACTTTTCTTGCAGCTCTTTGTCCAGTTTCAGTCATGGCGTCTGGAGTGTATTTCCCCTGTGAGGAGAATTGTGGTCTCCAGGGATGTTAAGATAAGGAGGGACGACTTGATTCCAAGTAGGATTTATCTATCTTGAGACTCTCCTGTGCTGCTTTCTCAAACTTGAGAGATGTCCATGAGACATTTTAGCATGTCCTCCCATACTGGTTACACTATATACTGCTTTCTCAGAAGGGACGTTAGTGTCAAATTTTGATATCTTCTTTTAGTTCAAATTAGATCACTTATGGCAACTGCACCTTAAAGTTTATAATGGAAATTTGGAACCATTGCCTGGTTTCAGTGTTGATGTATTAGTCATTGTTGATATGTTCATTTTCTTCACTGTTTAGGAGATTGATTTTATAAACCTACACTTATAGCATGGTACATTGTAGTACACTTGTATAAAGCTTTCTAAGAAGGAAAAAAAAGACATAAGTTTAATGTACAATCCTAAACATGTGTTGGATAACCAAAACAAAAACATGCCTTATAAAAAATACATCTGGGGGCTGGCCTGGTAGTGCAGTGGTTAAGTTCACAGGCTCCAGTTTGGTGGCCTGGGGCTTGCCAGTTCAGAGCCTGGGTGCACACCTATGTACCGCTTATCAAGTCATGCTGTAGCAGGCATCACATATATAGAGTAGAAGAAAATCGGTATGGATGTTAGCTCAGGGCCAATCTCCCTCAGCAAAAAAAAGAGGAGGATTGGTGGCCGAGGTTAGCTCAGGGCTAATCTTCCTCAAAAAAACCCCCCAAAAAGCAAAAAAAAAGGTCTGTTTTTAGCTTTGAGAATTAACTGATGTGAAGATAATTTAAAACTGTAACATATCTAAATAGAGCCATCAGTATAATGGCAATGAATGTGGCGTCATTCTAATACATACTGGTATTATCTGAAAAATTTTAATTTTAGCCACTCTATTTCAATCACTCTCTGAGGCTGGAAATAATTTTCTGAAAACTAGATTAAATATTACTTGATTCATCTTTGTAAAAGAATAGAAAGAATAATACTTTTAAAACACCATTGAGAGCTTTCTGTATACCAGACACTGTGCAGTAGTGCATTTTAGGCCAATTCATGGCAGAAATCTGGTCACAATTGAAAGGTGCCCAAAGCTTTCAATAGTTTTATAAATCTTCATAAATCTGTGAAAATATACGTGGGAAATCTTGTGAGTGCATGTAGTGAACTTTTAGATGAGTATTCCTTTGCAGTGGAAAAAAACATAATTTGAAACCTTATAATGTGTCAGACACAGGAGGCCAGAGTTACTATGATTTCATGAAAAACAAATTTAAATTGAGTGTTTTAAACAACTCTGGAATATATAGGGCTGTGAAAGTTATCAAAGCATTATCTGAGAAAAGTCTTTGTAGATAGAAGGGAAAACCAATCGCTCGGTGTTGACAGTGAATGCCAGGTTTTAACAGTTAGCTTTCCTAAAGCCATTTACTCACAGCAATTCTCAGTGGAGTTGATCACACTTCTAATAATGCTTGTGAATCTGTGTTTCATAGCTACGCTAAACATTAGAAAATTATTCACGAAGCACTCATTTTAACTCATAAACTTTAAGCGATATAATAATAGATTGATGGCCTCATTTAAAAAAAACTTGAAAAGTGGATATTTTGATTGAAATATAACCAGCGACTGTTTCAAGTTTTCGTAAGGTAGGAATCTCGCGTAATTGTGTCATCCTCAGTGTAATAGTGTGGAAATTGCAGATTGAATACAACCCTGCTTTTCTGTGTTCAATGAATATACTGCTGTAAAGCTATATGTAAATCACATTTAAAAATCAATGGAATCATTTTAGACATATCAGAGGATCTCTCTGTGAGAAGGAATGCATTTGGGAAAGACTTTATAGACTGATGTGTCATCTCCTAGTTTATAGTATTTAAATATGGATTTTCTCAGACTTGTTTAAAGTATGCAGTGTAGTTAATCATTTTGACATCCTAACTTGACTTAGCCATGTGGCCACTGCACATTTTCGGAGAGAATAGGAGGTACAAGTAAAACTGAACATGGCGTTAACAACTAAGAGAGGGGACGGATTCCTGCATATGTATTTTATTTTTGTTTGATTTTTATTTTTTCAATGTTACATATAAATAATTTAAAAAATTATACAGTTCTACAAAATTCACGCTGAATGACCATAGTCTTCTTTCTGCCTCTCTTCTCAGCTCAATTCCACTCCGCAGAGTCAGCTACTTCCAGCATGTAGAGCTATTTCTCCTGAGTTTTACCTCTGTGTTTCCAAAAAATATGCTTATACAGCCATTTCTTGATTTGTTTTTCAGTTTTAGATATTATCTATTGATGGAAAATAAGGACTTAGCTCTTCCATATTTGGAAAATAAAGACTTTGGAGAATAAGGACTTAGGAAAATAAGGACTTAGCTCTTCTTTGGAAAATAAGGACTTAGCTTTTCCTTATTTGGAAAATAAGGACTTAGCTCTTCCCCTTATCCCAACTAAATCAGACCCCTCCCCCATTATAGGTGTATCATAATGTTTTTAAGAACTAATATTTAGTTTTATAATATCTGATTATGGAAGTGTGATAAGACATTAAATTCTGTTTCATCCAAGGTCTTATGTAACAAAAGATATAAAATTCCAAAGTCACGTCCAAAACCAAAATGAATGGCTGCGAACCAGCTGCTTGTACAGTGGTAGTGAAGGAGAATTTGCTGTGTTGGAAATATTGCTGATAGAAATTAAAGATCACATTAAATAAAGATATACCAAGAGTTTCCTGGGGCAAAGACTGTGTGATTGTGTCCTGTGAACTTACATGGCCCCAGTAGGGAGGGCTGGCTTGGAGCCATTGTTACTTTGCCCAAGAAGATGACCTTGGTGTTTGTGTGTGTGTGTGTGTGTGTGTGTGTGTGTGTGTGTGAGAGAGAGAGAGAGAGAGAGAGAGAGATGAGATAGGGTGACAGCATAGAAAAGTGTGGAGTGGTAGAGGGGGTTTGGGAGATCTAACTGTCTTTGACTTTTAGCCATTCCTCCTAGTCTCTGCTTTACCCACATCTTTTATTGGTATCAAATGCCTCCAAATCCTGGATCCTTTGGGGGCCAGCGGTACAAATCCTCTCAGAGAGGGGGGTTCCCCGCTGCTGACACACTGCCTCTGGTCTGCTAATTTCATCCGCTCTCCACCTTTGAAAACTTAATTGTTGTTGTTTTTTATCTTCTTCTTTGCCCACTTTTGTCTTAAATTTTTGTCTACTGTTATGATTTGTGGAGTGTTGTGTCAGAGTGGTGGGAAACATACATGTTCAATGTACAATATTTAGCTGGAATCTCAAACATATTCTAAAGGAAAGGTATATGAAGACAGTTCTGTCCATAGGCTAAGAAGGCAAATAATTATTTAACTCTTTGAAAAAATAGACATATTTGAATGTTTTCACTTTCCTTTTTTTCTGTTACTGAACTTGGGTCAGTAATTTCATCCTTCCTGAAGGTGGGAGGGAAGTTAAATGATCATGTCCAGAGTGGGTAGCCATGTTCCTCAAGACAGTGCTGTCCTGAGTAGCAGCCATCACATATTCTACTTGCACAGATTCCACTACACCAATTCAAAAGAAAAAGAGCTTACAAAAGATAAATCTGTGCCTCATGGGGCTCCATGTACTCCCTCCCTCAAAGATTTTCAAGAAATAAAAAATTCAGAGAAAAGCTAAAAGAATCAATTCTTGGCTTTTTGTGCTTTCAAGGACCCAAGTTCTGGAAATTTAAAGATAAATTATGAGGTTTTTCAAGGGTCACTTTGTTACTTAATTTCTGCCTTAAAATCTGATTTTAGTCCCTAACTCTGTGTCAGATGAGAGTCCACTATAATCATTCTGCTCCACTATAGAGAACCAAAATACTCACTCTATTCTTATTCCTGTGGCTGTATGGGGGTATGAGAAAAGTTGAACCTTGCAATTCATATAACCTTGGGTTCAAATTCTAGTTATGCCGTAGTAGACATATTACTTAACTTTCCTTAATCTTTGGTTTTCTTGTCTCCAGAGTGATTACAGTTATAAGCTACTTAATAGGTTTATTTTAAGAGTTAATATTAGGCACTATATTAAGCACTTTGAAGTGCTATGTACACAGAAGTAGCTTAAAAGATTAATTTATTGGACCTGCAGCTGAAAATTCACTTATTATTTTTCATGGTTCAGGTATCTCATTATTTTCAGGATTTTGATGTTGGCACAAGAATATTAGCTTGCATTTATTGAGCCCTTACCACCCCATATTGTTCTAACTTCTTCATATGTATTGACTTACTTAATTTTTAGAAACACTGTGAGTTAGCTACAACTGTCATTCTTATTTTGTGATAAGTAGACTGAGGCCCAGAGAGGTTAAATAACTTACGCAAGGTCACAAAACTGCTAAGTGGTAGACCTGGGATTTGAATACAGAAGAATAATAGCATTTCCCAGCCTGATTTAGTAGAAAAGATGAACTCTACCTTTTTCTTATACTTTGACCTTCTGGGAAATTCATATTTGCTTCTCATTTTAGTTTAATGGAAAAATCATAGGAAATTTCTTCTGGGAAGAATATGAAATATTATATATGAGTTGCATATTTTTGGGTTATAAATTAAAGAAACCTAACTCAAAATTAGTTTAGGCAAAAAGGGAGATTTATTGGAATTCAAAGAATGGTTGACTCACCAAACTGTAGAAAGGGCACCAATGCACATGGTTCTGGAACATCTGGCATTAGAGAACCGAATCCCGCCAGGACTTTCTTTTATGTTTCATTTATGCCTGTCTGTGAATGTTGACTCTTGTCTTTCTCATCGTAGACAGGCCTTTTCAGTGCAAAACCATTGCTGCTGATGACCCAGGTTTAACATTTTATATAACTTTCGTCATGTGAGAGGGCTACCTTTCTTTTTCAGATTCAGTTTGACAAATCCCAGGAAGGAACTTGGGGCAGGGCCTCATCCTTGGAGCGGTAACTGTAGCCTCAGAGTAAAGTCATGAAGAATATGGCTTCTCCTAAGGCAGCCTTGTAGACTTGGGATTATGAAGGGTGAGGGCAGGTAAGTCAGTTGGGAATGCTTTTGGCTACAAGTAACAAAATAGTGTTAACTAGTGGTGGCTTAACACTTATTTACTATTACAACAAAACAATCTGGAGTTAGAGTTGAACCGTTATTTCAGTGACATCGTTAAGAACCTTGTAGCATTTTATTTTTTTCACTCTGTCTTCCCCATGTAGGCTTTTCATATTCCCCTTATCATTTCTTCATGAGAAGATAACTCCCAGAGGTCGAGATATCATGTACACATTCAAGGCAAGAGGAGAAAAGTTTGCATGGTTAGCAAAACTTCTTCCTTCAGTCTCTTTTATCTACTTCTTTCAGAAGCCCACAGCTGACTTTCCTTTATGCCTCACCTGGAGCTTTGTGAATGTCCCTACCTGTGAGGGAGTCTGAGAAAACATGCAACTAGCTCTGCTGTGAGAGGCAACAATAGGGTAGGCATTAGGAATGGCTCTTACTTTAGCCAGTCAACAATATCTGCTCAACAGCACATTAAAATAATCATACACCATGATCAAGTGGGGTTTATCCCTGGGATGCAAGGATGATTCAAGTACACAAATCAATAAAAGTGATACACCACATTAACAAAATGAAGGATAAAAATCATATCATTATTTCAATAGGTGCAGAGAAAGCATTTGACAAAATTCAAGATCATTTCATGATAAAACTGTCAACAAATTAGGTATAGAAGGAATGTACCTCAACATAATAAAGGCCATATATAACAAGCCCACAGCTAACATCATGCTCACTCTAAGTAAGTATGATCACTCTAAGATCAGGAACAAGTCAAAGGTGCCTGCTCTTACCACTTCTATTCAACGATTATGGTTAGTCCTAGCCAGAGCAATTCGGCAAAAAAAGGAATCCAGGTGTAGAAAGGAAGAACTAAAACTGTCTCCATTTATATAAGACATGGTATTATATACAGAAACCCCTGAAGACTCCACCAAAAATCTGTTAAAACTAATAAATCAACTCAGCAAAGTTGCAGGATACAAAATCAACATATGGAAATCAGTCGCATTTCTATACACTAAAACAAATTATCCTAAAAAGAAATTAAGAAAACAATCCCATTTGCAATAGCATCAAAAAGGATAAAATATTTAGGTATAAATTTAACCAAGGAGGTAAAACATTTGTACACTGAAAACTATAAAACATTGATGAAATAAATTGAAGAAGACACAGATAAATGGATAGATATTTCACGTTCATAGTTTGGAAGAATTAATATTGTTAAAATGTCCACATTACCTAAAGTGATATACAGATTCAGTTCCATCTCTATCAAAATTTCAATGACATTTTTCACAGAAATAGAAAAGCAATTTTAATTTTAGACCCCAAGTAGCTAAAGCATTCCTGATCAAAAAGAACAAACCTGGAGGCATCACACTTTCTGATTTCAAACTATATTACAGAGCTATAGTGATCAAAATAGTGTGGTACTGGCATGGAAACAGACACATAGATCAATGAGACAGAGTCCAGGAATAAACCCATGCATAAACAATGAACTAATTTTTGGCAAAGGCACCAAGAATATACAATGGAGAAAGGATAGTCTCTTTAATAATGTGCTGGGAAAACTGTATACCTATAAGCAAAAGAATGAAATTAGATCTTTATCTTACACCATCCACAAAAATCAACTCAAAATGGATTAAAGACTTAAACGTAAGATCGGAAATGATAAAACTCCTAGGAGAAAACATCAGGGAAAAGCTTCTTGATATTGGTCTTGGCAGTGAATTTTTGGAGTTGACATCAAAAGCGCAGGCAACAAAAGCAAAAATAGACAAATGGTACTACATTAAACTAAAAAGTTTCTGTACAGAAAAAGTAAAACAATCAAAATGAAAGGCAACCTATGGAATGGGAGAAAATATTTGCAAACCATATATCTGATAAGTGGTTAATATCCAAAATAAGGAACTCTTACAACTAAATAGCAAAAAACAAATAACAATTAAAAAGTAGGCAAAGAATCTGAATAGACATTTTTCCAAAGAAGACATAAATATGGCCAATAGGTATATGAAAAGATGCTCAGAGTCACTATTGACGGGGAAATGTAAATGAAAACCGTAAGGAGATAATCACCTCACACCTGTTAGGATGGCTATTATCAAAAAGTCAAAAGATAAAAAGTATTAGTGACGATGTGGAGAAAAGGGAACCCTTGTACACTGTTGGCGGGAATGTAAATTGGTACAGCCATGATGGAAACGTATGGAAATTCTTCAAAAAATTAAAAATAGAACTACCACACCACTCCAGCAATCCTACTTCTGAGTATACATCCAAAGAAAATAAATCACGATCTCGAAGAAATAGCTGCACTCCCATGTTCATTGCAGCATTTTCACAATAGCCAAGATATAAGAAGCAGCCTAAATGTCATCGATGGATGAATAGATAAAGAAAATGTGGTATTTATGTACAATGGAATATTATTGTCTTAAAAGAGAGGAAATCCTGCCATTTATGACATGGATGAAGCTGGATGACATTATGCTGAGTGAAATAAGCCAGACACAGAAAGACAGATATGGCAGGATCTCACTTACGTGTGGAATCTAAAAAAGAAAAAAAAAAAGCTGAGCTCATAGTAACAGAGAGTGGAATGATGGTTACCAGAGTCTGGGGCATGGGTGAAAAGAGGAGATTAAAAAAAAAGGAAGAGAGAAAGTAGAATGGTGGTTACCAGTGGCTCAGGGCAGGATGTCATAGTTATTGTTTAATCAGTAGAGTTTCAGTTTTGCAAGATGAAAGAGATCTGTAGACGGATGGTGGTGATGTTTGTACAACAATATGAATGTTCTTAACATTGCTGAACTGTACACTTAAAAATGGTTAAGATAGTAAATTACGAAAAAAAAAGAAACCAAGGAGTGAAGAGGTGGGCAAACTTGTACCTTGCCATGAGAATGGAGAGGGAGGGTATTAGGCAGACAGTCTCATAGTTATATACTATTTAACATATAAAAAGTCATGAACTTAGACCTCGACAACTTTGAACTGCCTTCAAGAGAGCGTACCCAGCCAATTGCGCTCTATCTTTCCCTCCCAAATAGGACTTGGACTTTTTGCCTTCAGGTTCTGTTCATGTAACTTTTTCCCCAATTCTTGTTCTTTCTTCCCCTCTAAAGCTGCCAGAATTTTAACCTTATTTCAAGGCCCACCTTGATCTGCCAAGTTCATGTGGCATCTCATTCCTTTGAATTCATAACACTCCTTGATCACAGAACACATAGTTACGTAATATACTGCCTGATGACAACTTCCATTTTGCTGTTTTGCCCTATAATTTAGCTTTTGACACCAAGGTGTCTGATTACCCTACCTGGACTGTAGATTTCTTAAACAGAGCACCCTTTCCTCTATTACTTTGTAAAGACCATAGCAAAAATAGAGCACATAGTAGGTACTCAATTAATATATGTTGTTCATTTGTCTTTACAAACATATTTATTTGGAACCCTAACTTATACGTGAAGAATAATTTTAATCTATGGCATGCCTCTGAAGTGCCTTAGAAGAGAGAATTGGGGGAGAAAATTCCTTTCGCGCAGTCTTTTTCCCTAACTCAAAATTTGCCTTAGGACATCTACTTAAATGACATCTTCCTCCTCAAAACCTCTGATCATTTGTCATTGCACAGGTAATAATCAATATACACAATTTCTTTTCCCACTCCAAACTGCTGTTAGGTTTGTATTATGAACCAAACAGTTGCTATGCTTGTCCACTGTACTATTTTGGTCCTACCTGTTCTTGAAGTATTTTCAGTAATACCATGGGTTGTCAGGTTTTACTTTCTCTGGAGTCAAGTGACTATTATGCATGGACAGAAAAGGAAAGAAAAGGATTTAATGTAAGCACTGCAGGTTTTCAAAAGAAGTCAAGTTCTTTTGAGAAAGGGGAGATAGCAATGGGAAGCGCTGCTCTGTGTGAAAAGGTGAGATGCTAAAAACAGTGGAGCCGGCAACGGGCTCCGTGTTTGCTTAGTATTTGATGAATGGAAATTCTATTTGTACTTGAGGGTGATAGAATTTGAAGTGGTCGTATTCCAGCTTCATAATATTCTTGAGAGTGTGGCTGCATTTTTTTGTGTCTTTTTTTCTTTTCATCTTTGATGTCCAGCTGGTATTCTGAGACAAGAGTATGATTATAGAATTGGATTTGAAGAGCAGCACTAAATCATTCTCACTTGGTACTTGACCTTCATCCTAAACAGAATAGATTTCATGGGAGAAATCAGGTTGGGGAAGATATGATTTAATTCTGCCACGGGTCAAGCAGAAAGGTTAAGTCCTTTAAGTTCCTCATTCTATGATACTGCTTGGTGAGGTTTTTGAAAAAGCAATTTTTAATAGTACTAGAATGATTTCATTCCTGTTCCATGTTTTTTATTTAATTAGTTTAATACACAAACACATTTAAAATAAGTTTTTCTTGCTAGTATTTCTTCCTGGATCTTTTAGGAAGTGGTCGATTTTTCCTTTTTGTGAATTAAATTTAAAAATTGGACTGCTTCTATGTTGGCATGGCAGGTGGCAACTACTTAGTACTTTAAAAACATAAGGCTGTGATTTCACCCACTGTTGAAAAAGTCATTGGAAATTGGATTTATTTGTTTCCTTCCTCCTTTGCACGTCAAAACAAGGGTTATTGTGAGATTTCTTCTCTGCCACTCCAGGTTTGGAAAACCTCTTACTGGATGCTTCTACCAAGGAAAGTTCAGCTTTTTTGTTAGTCTCCCATCAGGAGGAAATCCTCCACTCTCACTGTACTCGGATTTGCCGTGTCCACAATATGGTGTTAGTATTTTTTTTCCCTTGGAGGAGAAATCTTCTCTCTGGTGGGTGAACTTATAGCTATTAACTGAGGATACTGACCTCCCGGACATTCTTGCTTTGGATGCTTTCTTTGTAGACATGGTCCTGTTTACACATTCTTCTCATTTCTTTAATTAATATGTATTATTTTAACCTTTTCTCTAGGCATCATAGCCAACTCTTGTCGCTTTGCCTCCCTTCTCCTGACATTTGCAAAATAGAGCGCTTCAAACTGCACACGACATTCTAAGGAGATTGGCTTGTAACGGTCTCCTTCCTAAGCAGTATCTTCCGTGTGAATATCAACATGGTGCTGACTTAACACAGTTCCCTGCAGCTCTGTTTCCTGACCCTGGCCTCCAACTTTGCACTCACTCTGCACGTTCAGATTTAACCTGTTATCAGTCATTTTCCAACCACCCAACTCTTTGTTCAAAATGTTCCTTAGTTAACATTCTCCCACCTTTTGTATCTTGGTTTGGAATGTTCTAATAACTACTTGCTTCAAATGTGAGCTGATTTACTTGGTGGATGGTCTTATTTTGAGGGAGATAGTAACCATGGGTTTTATGCCATTTTCCTATAAAACTACAGATTATCTATTGGGCTACTTGCCTTTGGGCATAGTGAATATAATGGTTTGGACATATTTGGGAGTGCTTAACAGCGTAATTGTATTAATTTTCTGGACGGCCTGAGGTCACAAAAAGCCAGCAAGACCTGAGCTGATTCTAGTATACTGCTTTCTATAACAAAGTAATGATGAAATAACTGTCTATAGAATTTCTGTGACATGCAACTATAGATAAAGATTTAAAAGGGACCAATGAAGGCAGATATGAAAGGCGCAGTTCTCCTGTCCAGGATTGCACCATAGGTCCCCTGACCCAGATAAAGCTCAGAGGCTCATACGAGGTCGGCAATCTCAGCGTACCACACAATAACTCAGTTTTTGAGGGCAGGGACTTGATTCTCTGCTCTTTCCCCTATGTACCTGGAACGATGCTTTGCACCTGGTAGGCATTCTTAAAAAATTTGTCAAATGAAATGATGAGTTCAGAGACAGGGTGAGCAAAAAATGTACCACAATATGTGCCTTACAGAGCACATGAGGCAATGAGGTTCATGGTATGGCTGGGACTAAAGCCAGACTCTCTATTCCCATCTGACCCTCATTCCACTGTATCACAATACCCCTTCTGGCCCCATCCCCATCTGGGGGCCCTGGGTCCTCCCTAAGGTTTCTCCAGAGAAGACAGTCTGGTTTGCAAAACCTTAGACATCAGGTGCTGACTTCAAGCTGGCTGCCGTCCCATGGTAGTAGGCTATGTAGTGCTGTAAATCCATCTTGAGGAAGCAAACCATTCCAAAAATTGTATAGATATCACTCCCTCCCATCTTCTCCATTCTCTTGACTCATGTCAGCATAACAACACACGTCCATTAAGAAGCAGTTGGTGCCATTATCAGGAGAGGTGTAATGGAGAGCTTTCTTTTGCTTCTCCTGGGGTTCCATTTTTTTTTTATTTTGTGGACTTTTTGGCTTCTTGTGTTCTATCATTCTCCCATGAGCAGCTAAAATACCCAGATGGGTCCAGTCACTCTTGACATCTAGTCAAGGATTAATTCTTTCATCTGACCCACACGTTACTCAGCATCTTCTGTCTGCCAGGTGCCATTCTAGGTACTCAAGAGAGAGCAGTGAAAAAAGTGGACAAAAATATACTCTTACAGAGATCGTATTCTGGAAAGGAGAGGCAGACAAATATACAATTAAAAATTATAGTATGTGAGGTGTTAGGTGATATGGAGAAGAGGAAAGCAGAGAGGAGGAATTGCTGGGAGAGGAGAGCTAATAATTTTAAACAGGGAGGTCATGGAAGGTCTGCCTGAAAAGTGACATTTGAGCAAAGACCTCAGGTAGGTGAGGAAGCAGGCTCTGTGGAAGCTAGAGGAAGCAGATACTAGAATTCATTCTTGACCTGCCCAGATCTAATATCTCATAACACACTGGAGCAAAGGTGAACTTTCAGGAATTCTGTTATATTGCAAATGCAGGGTATATTGCAATAGGACAAAAGCCAAGACAGATGCCATCAGAGAGTGGAGGATGTTTCTGGACAGCATGATGCTGGAGCTGAGGGGCTGCGGCTCCCTATAAAGGGTGTGTGTGTGCTGCATCTCCCACGCTCCCCATTCAGAGTTGATCACTTAGCTCCTGGACCTCTGCAGGTATTTGGGTTCATAACTTTGATTTACAGTGTCCACTATTTTGAAGAAATACCAAATGTTTAGAAACCTATAGGGGTGAGATCCAAGCAATGTTGCCAGATTTTTTCTCCTTTATTTGGAATCCAGACTGGTTCCCATCCTCTTCCCTCTTCCCTTACTCTCAAGCCTGATCTTCTTCTAGAGTCAGTGGAGCTGCCTTGTTGAATATGTCTTGATGTTCCAGGACATGAGACCAAATGACCCCAGAGCAAAATACAATGGCTGGCGTTTGTGTGTGTGTGTCAAATATGGAAAACCTATAAACACTAAAAACACAAGCCAGAACTTGAAGCCATGTTTATGAATTCGGATAGGATGATTAGGAAAAGAAAATGTAACAAACTGATTTCCCTTGTTAATTGGTTTATCTCTGTGGTCATAACCCTGTCCCTCAGGAAGACACTTTCCAGACTCAGGTAAAAGAGAGTGTTCTCTACACTGCAACAGTGTACCCTTTTGAATTAGATAATGTGTTTTCTGTTTCAGTCATTTCCCACATTAGGTATCCGGGACTGAGAGGGTTTCAGCTGGAGATGTGGTTTGGGGTCATCAGCAGATAGATGGTAATTAATGCCAGAAGGATGCCTGAGCTCTCCCCAAGGGTATGAGTGTGCAGGGTGAAATGGGAGAGGGCTGACACACATCCCCTTTGAACAGCCACATGTGGACAGAGACTGAGAAGTGTGTGTGGAACGGAATCGGAGTGAAGACGCTTTTAAGAGCTAACCCTCTCAAATGCTGAAGAGGGGGCAAGAAAGCTACACACTAAATGAGTCAGTTGAATTTAGCAGAAATTCTGAGAGAGGAGGCCCAGGACCTCTGAAATAAGCACAGCAAAATGCAAGAAATGAAACCCCAAGAAAAATGGTCGGAGAAGCCTAGGAGGGAAGGCTGAGAGCAGTGCTTCCTGCCCAGCCCGGCATTTCCCTTAGCTGTGAGGAGGCTGTTTTTGTTCTTCCGCATGGCCGTTCGATGAAATCAGAGCTTGCTCTCAAGTTAGCGAGCTCGCCTTTGATGTAGCCCACGTCTGTGGGAAATCCATTTCCGAGAGGAGACTCTGTTGAAAATCAGCCCCCAGGAAACTCATAGGGGAATTCTGAGGAGAAAGGAAAAGTTTCTAGGGAGATGTTTTGAAATCCTTTGAGCTGCATATAATCAGTGCAAACTTTACATGTATATTGACTGTACATTAAGAGCACTTTAAGCAGTAAAGACCTCAAAGGCACTAGTCCATTATGAGAACAAACAGCAATTTAAAGCAATATTTTCCCAGAGAAAAGAATCAGGAAGAACAAAGATGCCAGAGTTGGGGCTTTTTTCCCCTGTTCATTTGTGAGAAAATGTGCTTTTGATTGATATCTACCAAAGACTGTGTTCGGCATAGCATATTTTTGATGGTTAATGAATGTTCAGAATAGTAATTTAAAACATTTGGGGTGGTGCCTCCAGGCACTTTTTCCAATACCTCTTTTATTCTTTCCAATATCTGGAACATGAAGACTGAGAATGAAAATAATTGCACTCGCTCCCCTTTGCTCCCTTTCCCATGAGTCTCAGTGCTCATACTCCGTGTACCAGCAAGACCTTCTATTCTCATGAATTCTTTGCTTTCATTTTTAGTAACAGGGCTAGAACTTTTTCTGTGAAAAGGAAGACGAATACGCCATCCTGTAGAAGACAGGACCCACGACGTATCCAATGTACCTCTTTTTGCGTCTTTTTCTTTGGAATTCTCCTGGAGGGATCCGTTTGTGGGCTTGCTTGGAGAAAAAAACTGTTTCTAATTCAGGTCAACGTACTGTAATGAAAAGATTTTCCCCCTCTTTGCATGTGTTTTTCTTCTTCCTGTTTGTGTTTCATTTTTGTAGTGACTCATTTTGTACTGTGGCGCTTGGTGGCAAGATACCACGCAAATAGCATGCTACTGAGGACTATCAGACCATGACGACTCAATGGTATCTTGGTAATGTGTCCAGCTACATCTACTCAGATTTTTCTACAGCATAGTTTCATATGTAACTTAGAAAAATAAAAACAAGGAACACCACCATTATACAACAGACCACTGATTTCAGGCTTCATTTACACACAAAGAATGCTCTACTGTTAAATAAACATTAAAGAGCTCTCTACTGTACTCTATGGTGGTTGAAAAATATGGGTCATGAAATAACTCAGCCAGTTAATATATTTGTGTTAAATTAGATAAAGACATTTAATAAAAAGAAATGTATAATGAAATAAAAGAGTCAGAATACATCATTGCTTAGCACTAAAATGTATTGCCTCTTTAAGATGTCACAGTAGTATTTCAGATACTGTACAATTTTTCATGGACATAGTTACTAAACAGCATGACATTTAAAGCATGTTAGAATTCTTGAAGTCTGCATAGGCTTCTCTTTTACTGTGGTTTCTGTTTTGCTCTCAGGAAACCTGAAGAATAATGAGTATTAATAATAATAAGCTGCCATTTTTGGAGGTGTACCAATTGCTAGGGAGTATGCTGGGGATTTTGCATATATTATCTCTGATCCTCTCGGTGACACCATTCCCATTGTACAGAGTAGGAGACAGGCAGAGAATTTAAGTAACTTACCCAAGAGTGTAGAACTCAGAGTGATAGAGAAGGAACTCAAATGCAAGTCCATCTGTCTCCAAATTTAAGACCCTTTCCACTCAATCACTTACATCAGAATCTCTAGGTATGGGGCCCAGGTATTAACATTCTTTAAAAGATCGCCTTGAAGATTCTAACATAGAGCTATGGTTGGAAAAGACGGTACTTGCACCATTTTGTCTTTCATGAGAGCAAGTAAAGAAACCAACATTGATACTTGGTTTATTTGTGGGGATAAAGAGATGCAGACGCAGAAAAGAAGGATCCGTTATTTCCCATTATCTTCGGGTCCTGTTTGAAGTTGCTTCATTCCTTGCAAGGAGAAGAAGGGATATGTTATGCATGCAAATATGGGTGTGTATGTGGAACAGTTGCCATGTGTATCTCTCTCGTGTCCTTAAGAATGGAAAGCTATTTAAAATGGCAGCTATGTAGATAGAATATTCGTTTGGAAAAATATGTGGAAAATATTGAGCAAAGCTGTGGCCTACTGATAACAAGGGCCAAAAAAGGTAATTGAAGTGTTAAGAATATCGAATATAACGTTGAGTAGATTTATGTGTGTTTGTGTGTGATATCTCTTTGAATTCATTATTTTATAAGCCTAAAAAAATTAATTAAGAGCAAAAGTCACTGTATTTGACAATTGAACTTTTAATCTCTAGTTCTTTGAGCAGAGATGGTAGAAAGCCATTTTTTGGGGGAAATGGGTTAGCGGTAGTGATAAAGAACTTCTTTTCTCATCTCACGTCCTTGATATTTGAAGTTTAGGTTGAAACTTTCTGTCAAAGAAGCTAGCCTGTCTTGAATATGTAACAGATTGTCAATAAAACTGATTATCCCATTTAAAATGTTTAGTTTCTCTCCTTTTTTCAGTGTCGTTTTTATAATAGTGGAAAATCCTTTCTAACTTTTCTCTGTGGGCCAGCAGGTGAACCCTCAAAATAATCTTATTCATGTCCTTGTTTAATATTCAGCTTGGCTCCACTCCAAACTCTGCCTACAAATCAGCAGCCCTTTCTCAATTTATAGCTTTGATACCCATTGTTCTTTGCAGATCCTTCAGAAATTAGCTATCCAACTGCAACAGAAGGCTGCTTAGTCTAGATGTCAGTAATACCACTAGCACAGTTTGCTTGGAGGTTCTTAACTGTGTTCTAATGTGAATTTATTTGGAGATTCAAGGTAGGCTGCTGCTTCAAGTCACCAGGTGAGGCTAGAAGAATTTAGCATTATCTTTATCCTTATTTTCATCATTTTCATTAAGAGTTGGTTGCAAGGAGCTTCTGAAACTTCTAGTTGGTTTAGTGCATATTCTTTTTGTTCTACAATGGGAAAAAATTACTACTAATAGTTTCTTTGACCTTACAAAGATTTTCCAAAAAAATAGGCATAGACAGATTTTACTGGATGAACAGGATTTCTTCTCTGTCCTGGATTGGTGCAGAGTTTAGAAAAGTACATGGTCATTAGCAGGGCAGGAGTTAGAGACATGGTTAATCAGAGAGCGTTAGGCTGAGGGATTACAAGCCAATTTAGAGTCCCTCCACTTTCTGAACCAGACCATTCTTTGATTCTATTAATTGCAGGGTGAATGGAAATTTCAGGATAGTAAAGCAATTCAACATAGTCCCTTTTTCATTGTTAAGGAAACTGCTCACAAAGTATTTAGGTAATCCTCCAACTTATTCCAGCTTTCTCCCCGTAGGTCTTTTCAATAATTCCAGGGGTCCAGGGACCTGAAGTTGGTGTACTTCCTTAGTGAAAGGAGACAGAAAAGGACAGAAGGGAGTCACACAGCCAAGTCTTTAGACAGTTGACTGATTTTCTCTTCAGCAAAGGAGAAGGAGTGTCCTGGACCTTTTATAATTTTCTTGGTGTCAGAGATGTGGGCTCTTGGAAGTAATTTTAACCCCTACCTATCCAGTTGTGACTACAACTCATCATGTCCTAGTATGATTTTCTTTGGAATATGAAGAAGAAAGTTCTTCTCTAATCTATTTTGGAAGAAATAAAGATAAAGCAGGTAGGGTTCCTATACAGAGGAATTTTTAGCAGGGTATTTGCAAATATTTTTTCTTCTTTCTTAAAGCAAGCATTGAGATATTTTATAAGAAACAGCACCATGGTCTTTGGCTTTCCTTGCTGAGAGTAATGGAAATAACATTACTCTCCTATGCTCCCCTAGGAAGGAAAAAGTAATATAAGAATAATGCTAGTGGGATTTCAAGCCCCATGTGCACAAGAGGATGATGCCATTTGTAGATAAGCTTACTCTTGGAAGAGATGAGGGAACAGCTAGTATGATGAGGAGGGGGATGCTTAGATCAGGGCATGTAGAAGCAGAGGCCATAGACAGAGCCTGAGAGACCCCCTGGGATTGTCCCCAAGGCATCTTTTCATGCTTTGAGACTGTTTCTCTCCCCTTCCAATGCTTTACGTTTTCTCACAGGCATAGAATCCCAAGAGCACTCATCAGAAACATAACTTCAATAAGAAGCAAGATTTGCCTTTAAGGTCCCTGTGTCTGCTTTTCATTGGCTTTTCTGTTTGCTTTCCATTTGGTCTACTTGATTCCCTTTATATTCTGGGCACGTAGAGAAATGCATATTTTTGTAGTGGGCCTGTTCTATCTATATTTGAGTTTCCAGGAGGGCATGCCATTTGGAAAAGTTTTACTTACTAATAGTAAAAAAGGAAGGAAAAAAAGACGGCTTTGTGTTTGAAGTAGTAGCCTTGTTTCAATGACATTTAAAAGATGGATGTTCACCATCGTGCATCTTTCCAGGCTAAGAATCCAGCATATCTTGAGAAGATGAATGAGTCAGAGAGGCTGGTTAATACATTATCTTTGTTTTGCTGCTGGCTAGCAAGGGAGAAATGTTATGACGGCCAATAGGTTGTCCTGCTCTTGTTTTTATGTTCATGTAAAGTATCCAATATGGTGAACACTGACGATTTCCTCCGGTACTTTTAGTTCCTGGAAAAAACTGAAAATAGAATGGAGAGAATGAATGAAACATAACCCAGCATTTTCTAGCCCCTTCCCCTTGTTCCTGAATAAATCAGCAATCTCTTTTCTGGTGCCCTAAAACATAAAGATTCCTCCTAACGTCCCATTTCTTCTTGTTTCCAGTTCTTGGGTGGGGTTCTCTGGGGGCTGGAAATAGAGTATTCATGGTTTCATTTCTGTAGCTTTCTCTCAGAGGTCATCTGTTGTGGGAGTTTACAGTCTTGAAGACTGAACTGATTTACAAGAGGGAATTCTCTCAAGAGGATAGGACTTTAAATTATGATCATTTATATCTGATCAGATTAAACAGGCAGGGAACTTCAAGCTAGTCTGTCTTTTGCTTTTGGAAGCTGTGGAAGAAATGAGTTGCTGACAGATTGGAACCACAGTGACGATAAGGTGATCATTTAGCTATTGTGCTTTCAAAACAATTTAAAGTTTGAGAAAATATTTTAGAAGAAGATAAAAGAGTGAGGACCATTCTAAACCTTCATTTCATCTCCTTGCCCAAGGCATGCTGTAGAAACAAATCAGGAAGAGAATATATACCAGTTAGGATGTAACCTTTGAAAGTAACAGTAAAACTGATTCAAACTGGCTTGGACACCAGAGGGGATATGTCAGTCATGCAAATTTCCAAGGCCAAGGGTAGGGCAGGCTTCAAGTGATATGTGATCTAGAAGGCCACAGTGTCCTTAGAACTCTGACTTTATTGCTTGTGATTCTCTTGGCCGGCCCTCCCTAGTGTTTGGCATTATTCAGTCTGGCTTCCCTCATGGTAGCAAATGACGGCAGTTCCAGGCCTCCTGTCCACATATGGTCCTGTCCAGACAAGGGGAATATGCACTTGTTCCTTCCTTCCTAGAGAGGGTCTGAGATTCATTCTGATCCATCTATTTCATTGGCTTAGACTTGATCACACACTCACCCCTGAAGATGAGGATTGAGTCAACATTCCCAGAATCACACAATTGCAAATGTAAGTAAGGAATCTGAAAGGGCTGAGTGAATGCTTTGGATGCAGCCAACAAGTGTCCACTGTGGTGCACGTTATTAAGGGTCTTGTAAGTCTCATGGGCCAAGGAAGAGGACCTTAAGTCCACTTCCTTTCCATTACTTCTGATTTGGACTTATTTCTGATTGTTAACACATCATTATCTATTCAGTTCTTCAAGATACCCAGAGAAGTCAAATCCTCCACTTTACCCTAGAGTGTGATATGGTATGTCATAGCCAATCATTCACCTTTTTTTTCTTTCTTAACTTAAATAACTGTTGGTGCCGTTGAATCCCTTTTTTTCTTATTTAATAGTCACTGGAGAGAAAGAACAGCTGGCCTAGCCATTCTGTATGATATTCCTAAATCTGTTTTCAGTGTTTTACAATCACGTTTATTAGCTTTGTCTCCTGATGTCATGGTAAGGTAAATGCCCTTGTTTTCTGTGGTCTCTGGCTTACTGATTTGAGGCAAGTTTAACTGATTTATCTGAGGTCATACTCTGAGTTACAGGAGAGAGGCAGTATTAATGGCCACAGCTCCAAAGTTGTAAGAGATGGTAAACGGCAGCCCATAGGTCAAATCCAGCCTGCGGTCAGTTTTTGTAAATAAAGTTTTATTGGAACACAACCACATTCATTCATTTATATATCATCTATGACTGCTTTCACTTCTATGATTGCAGAGTTGAGTAGTTATGGAAGACACTATTTGGCCTGAAAGATCTAAAATATTTACTGTCTGGTCCTGTACAGAAAAAGTTTACTGACCCCTGGATTGAATGAGCCACATTCTTCACTTTAAAAACTATGAAAGATTTTACAGCTAGGTTGTACACTCTTTCTGGATCTTTAAAAGTAATCAAAGAATGTTGGAGGAAGAAACAATCTGAAACAATTCATCTAATCCTAGTCTTTCATTCTACAGAGGACAGACTGAGTCTCAGAGGCAACACATGAGTTACACAAGGCTCCACAGCATAGTAGAGGTAGACCGGGATGCTCTTTAATTCCTACACCCAGGTTTGTGTACTGGAAGCACCTAAACATACTGCTCCCAAGAAGGGGATGAGGTCTGAAATATTTTGAGGAGAGTGTCAAAAGGAGCAGTGAAACTATGCCACTTACCGGTTTGGGCAAGTTATTTACCTTAGCTGAATCCATTTTCTTCATCTGTAGAATGAAAGTAACTCTAGTGCATGCCCCCTGAGGTTATGCTATGAGTGAGACATCCAACATAAAGCACATAGGAATAGCTCAATAAATGTTAGCTGCAACTATCATCATCATCATCATCATCAAAATTATCAGCAGCAGGCTACATTAATACTCATCCTTGCTTCTTTCTTGCCTGTCTTAGAGGAAGAGGGGTCACCCTCCTCTCCAAAACTAACTGTTTCAGTTGGGAACTGGATTATTTCCTCTCATACCCACTCTCAGACCGTATTCTGTTGGTTACCCCATCTTTCCTGTATCTTCTATTGCTTCCTTTCTACTGTGCCTTCAAATAATTAACAAAATTCTTAAGTCTTAAATATTGCAATAAAGTCATTGCTGTTACCTTTTTCATCTTGGTAGACTGTCACATTTGTACCCTTACTTCATTGCCCCAGTGGTTCATGTCTTTCCTCACTCAAGTTCCATTCTAAATTCAGCTCTTCTAAAACTGTCCTAGTGGAGGTCACAGACAATGCTGTGGGACTATATATAGTCTTCACTGTCCCAATCTTGTGTAGCATTAAAACTCTTGACACTGTCCTTCCTGGGAGACTCTTTTTCCTTTGTTTTTGAACCATGATCATATTTTGCTTCTCTTCCTACCTCCTGATAAGTCTCTTTCCCAAATTATTTCTTCTCTGTCTACTTGTATATAATAATTTCTCAGTTTCTATACTTAGAAGTTCTCCGTAGCATTTGTATACTTTGTGATAGCTTCAGTGATTGTCTATTGAGCTGATAAATGTCTCTATCTCAATGTATCAGAATTTATAACCCCCAAACTCTCCTTTCAAACTACTCCTTTTCTTAATTCTTCTTCCTCTTCTTCATTCCCAACACGTTCTAATACCTAATATATATTGAGCACTTGTTATGACCCAGGTTCTGTGCTGAGAGCTTTAAAAGTGGGATATCGTTTTTAAAAAAACTCCCTAAAGTCTGTACTTTATTCAGATTTCCTTAGTTTTTACCTTTTTCTGTTCCAGGATTTCATCCAGGGTACCACATTATATTTATTGCATATGTCTCCTTAGGCTCCCCTTGGCTATGACAGTTTCACAAACTTTCCTTGTTTTGATGACCTTGACAGTTTTGGGGAGTACTGGTCAGGTATTCTGTAGAGTGTCCCTCAGTTGGGATTTGTATGATGCTTTCCTCAAGATTAGACTGGGATTATGGGTTTTTCGGGAAGACCACATAAGTAAAGTACAATTTTCATCACATCATATCAAGGGTTCATATTTTTACCATTGCTGATGTTAACTTTGAGCACTTGACTAAGGTGGTCTTTGTCGGGTTTCTCCACTGTAAAGTTGCTCTGTTCCCCCTTTTCCGTACTGTACTCTTTAGCCACTCTGTGCAGCTCACAATTAACGAGTAGAGAGTTGTGGTCCACCTCCTGGAGGGCAGAGTATCTATGTAAATTATCTGGAATTCTTTTACACAGAAGATTTATCTGTTATTCCCCATTTATTTATTATTCAATCATTTAGTTGTCAATATGAACTCGTGCTTAATTATTTTGTACTTTGGTTATAATCCAATACTGTTTTATTTTGTTGCACAAATTATTCCAGCTTTGGCCATTGGGAGCTCTTTCCGTTGACTCCTGTTTCCCTTTAACATACTCCCATTATTGTGGTTGTTTTTGTTTTTAATTTCTTTTTGGAGCACCTTCTTACTTTCTATCTCTACAAAATGCTCCAAGCTCATCTTGCATATTTCCTACTCCAGTTCTAGAATCAGCCATATCTCCAAGGAGCCCTGGTTCCGTTTATTGGAGAATGATAATAGAAACCAATATCTGGGCACTAGGCATGCTTTCTGTTGCTACGGTGTCATTTCTTTTAGGCCCTCTTAGCTGACCGAGCATGGACACATATGTGTGGATACTAAACCATGTATATCCAAATATCTATATTTCTATGTGTTACCGTTTGCAACCGTATGTGTTACCATATTAAGCTAAACATGAGATCATACTGGTGTCTCCAACTTTAATCCATTACCACATGTATCATTTTTACCTTCTCCCCTTGCTTGTTAGTAACCTCTCACTCCAACAATGGGAAACTTAGCTCCCACCATCTGCCATTTGTTTTCTTAATTGTTCAGTGCCAGTATACATTTATAGCGTTAGCAAAATTGTTAATCCGTACGCCTCTGGGAAAAATCTTTATTAGCTAGAGTATGGTGCTTATGTTTAGTTTCTATTGCCTTTAGTCTTACAGACTCCAGACATTTCCAGAGTTACTTAGGTTAGCACTGTTTTACCCCACCTGCTGTGAGTCTCTTTCATACATAGGTAATACAGTTAGATTGTTTCATCACTTTTCGCATTCCATCCTGGGATCTCACAACCTCCTAAATGATTTGTTAAAAATTTCTACACATTAAGGTCACATTTTGTGCTGTAAAGTTGTATGGGTTTTGAGAAATGCTTAGTGACATGCATCCACTGTTACATTATTGTGCAGAATAGATTGACCACCATAAAAATTCATCTGTGCTTTATCTATTTATCTGTGCTGGCAACCATTGATCTTTTTACTGTTACCATACTTTTGACTTTTCAAGAATGTCATATAATTTGAATCATACAGTATGTAGCCTTTTCAGACTGGCTGTTTTTTTCAGTTAGCAATATGCATTTAAGATTCATGTATAGTCTTTTCATGCCTTAGTAGCTTTTTTCTTTTTATCGCTGAATAATATGCCATTGTGTGGATGTACCACAGTTTTTTAATTCATTTACCTGTTGAAGGACATCTTGGTTGCTTCTCATTTTTCCCAATTCTGAATAAAGCTGCCAAAATATTTACATGCAGGTTTTTGCACATATGGACATAGTTTTCAAATCAGTTAGGTAAATACCTAGGAGCACAATTGGTAAATTGTATGATAAGGCTATGTTTAACTTTGTAAGAAACTGAGAAACTGTTTCCAAAATGGCTGTACCATTTTGCATTCCCACCAGCAATAAATGAGTTCTTCTTACTATGCCTCCTCACCAACTATTGGTATTGTCAATTTTCTGGGTTTTAGTTATTCTAATAGGTGTGCAATGATATCTTATTGTTGTTTTAATTTGCAATTTCCTAATGACGTATGATGTGGAGCATCTTTTCATATGCTCATTTGCCATCTGTATACCTTCTTTGGTGAAGTGTCTGTTCAGATCTTTTGCTCACTTTTTAAATTTGTTTGTTTTTTTATTGTGAAATTTTAAGAGTTCTTCATATATTTTAGGATGCAAGACCTTTATGTGATATGTGTTTTACAAATATAATCTCCAGTCTGTGGCTTCTCTTTTCATTCTCTTAGCAGTGTCTATTGCAGAGAAATTTTTAATTTTAATAAAGTCCAACTTACCAATTTAATTCTTTCATGGCTCATACTTTTGTGTTTTCTCCTAGAAGTTTTATAGTTTTGCATTTTACATTTAGGTCTATGATCCATTTTTATTTAATTTTCTGAAAAATATAAGGTATGTGCCTAGACTTCTCTTTTTTTCTTTTGCATATGGACAGCCAATTGTTCCAGCACCATTTGTTGAAAAGCCTGTCCTTTCTCCATGGAGTTGCCTTTGCTCCTTTGTCAAAGATCAGTTGACCATATTTGTGTGGGTCTATTTCTGGGCTCTCTATTCTGGTCCATTGATCTGTGTGTCTGTACTTTTGCTAATACCACACTGTCTTGATTACTGTAGCTTTATAGTAAGCCTTGAAATTGGATAGTGTGATAGTTTTACAGGCAGAATATCATTTAAAAATATATTTAAGTCAATTTTTAGTGACATATAGCATTCTTACAGCAAAATGCTCAAATGATAATGTACAGCTTTATACATTTTTATAAAGTAGATGTATTCAGGTAGGCAGCACCCAAATCAAGAAAGAGCATCGCTAGCATTTTCAGAGCTTCCATATGCTCCTTCCAGTTACTAACCCTCCACTTAATGATAATCATTACCCTAACTTTTGACAATATTTCTTAATTTAGCCTATTTCTGCATGTTATTTAAATAGAGTTATACAATCTGTACTGTTGATGTCTGGCTTCTTTTCTCAATATTATATTTGTGAGATTTGTCCATCTTTTTGTGTGTAGTTGTTCACTGCTTGTGCTTATTACTGTATAGTTTTCCATTGTATGAACACACCACAATCTATGTATCCATTTTTCTGGGCCTGGAAATTTGTATTATTTTCATTTTTTTATTATTACAAATAGGAACAATATGAAATTCTCATATATGTCATTCAGAGCTCATAGGTACACAGTTCTGTTGGGTACGTTCCTAAGAGCAGATTCACTGCATCATAGGGTATACAAATGTTCAACATGAATAGATTTCAACAGTCAGTTTTCCAAAATGGTTCCCACTACCAGTGTGTGAGAGTTCTTGTTCATGCAGCATATATTATAATCCTCAAAACAGTTCTATGGCATACTTACTATTTTATTTTCCTTTTAAATTTGAATAAATATGAGTCTTAAACAAGGCAAGTGACTTGATCAAAGTCACATCATATTGATTTACCCCCAAGGCAGTCTGGCCTCACAGCTCACATCCTTTTAGACACTATCTTTTCCTCCTCTTCTAGGTTAAGGGTGCCATCATATATGGATACTCTTCTGCTTTGACACTTTCAAAGTTTATTTGGATAAAGCTTAATGCCTTCCCAATATATGTCAACTTCTGCTGTGGCCAACAGATGGTGCTAACGGTAGTTTGAAACTTGTCATTTGGGCTTTTTGAACAAATGAACTCAGGAACACCCTCTTAGAAGTAGTCTTTATGTTTGTCTGAGCTGGTCTGAGAGCTAGAAATCTTGGGGTCTGTCCTCTTTCTCTCCCACCCCACCTGGTTGAACCCTAAATCCTATCCATCTTACTCAAAAATAATTCCTGAATATACATCCCCCTCCAGTCTCCCCCCCTCCTTCCTCTGTGTTCCCGTCCCCTTCTCTTCCTGTCTCTTTTGTAGCACTCATCACACGCAGTGATTTGTGTCCCTGCTGTGCCCCGCTATGTTCTGAACTCCTCAGAGCAGAGATTGAGGCACACTTACTCTGTGCCCTGGGTTCTGACATAGTGCCTGGCACAGAGAAGGTTCCCTTGGCAGAAGCCAAAAAGTTCAAAATGACCATTTTTTCTGGTGGTCATATAAGCTCAAAGGACATTTGACTTACCCTGTTTGCTCTGAATGGCCTGGTATTGTATTGTCAGTATGGGACAACAGAGCTCATTATTGCCCACATCCCTGACCCAACAGTGTAGCTCATCTGTGTGTCCCATTTCTCTTCTTCTGAAAGAGAGGAGATGATTCAAGCTACAAGGTCATTTTTTGTTGTAAGATGGTTGCCATAGAAGTTCTGGTGGCAGTCTATAGGCATGACCAAATTGTCCATTTACGCTGGTTCAAACTGAATTATTGGTAATTAAGTATTGGGAACGGGGTAGGTCCATTTGAGATCAGGCAGCAG
Source organism: Equus przewalskii (assembly GCF_037783145.1). Lineage (NCBI taxonomy): Eukaryota > Metazoa > Chordata > Mammalia > Perissodactyla > Equidae > Equus > Equus przewalskii. The sequence continues at coordinate 56,621,070 of NC_091845.1, read as the reverse complement.
AACCACCAAGGACAAATCTGTCCCTTTATGAAAGATAGATTCCTGGTTTTTGGACCATTGTTTGTGGGTTTTGATTTTAATCACATAGTTTTTTGCCCTTGGAAAAGGGTAGATAAAAACATTAAGCATCTAACATTTAAAAAATATTTTCTTCTCCTGACCTTCTCTTCCTACCCCCTTCTCACAGTTGTAACTTTTCAAGGTTAGTATTGACATTCTCTGTCATGTTGGTATATTGCTATATTGGGCTGGGAGCCAGCCCGCTTGGATGCAACTCTTGGCTCTGCCATTTACTACATCTGTGATCTTGGGTAAGTTTCTTAACTTCTCTGAGCCTCAGATTTCTCATCTGTAAAATGGGTTTAATAATAGTGCCTTCCTTCTATGATTGTAATGGGGATTAAATGAGTTAATATCTATATGACCCTTAGAACAGTGCCAGCCCATATTAGTCATACTTGGTAAATATTGACTTTTCTTTTTCTTTTTCTTTCTTTCTTTTTTTTTTGGTGAGGAAGATTGGCCCTGAGCGAACATCTGTTGCCAACCTTCCTCTTTTTGCTTGAGGAAGATTGTCACTGAACTGCCATCTGTGCCAGTCTTCCTCTATTTTGTATGTGGGGTGCTGCCTCAGCATGGCTTGATGAGTGGTGTGTAGTCTGTGCCTGGATCTGAACCTACTGAGCTTAAGTGGAGTGCACGAACTTAACCACTATGCCACCAGGCTAGCCTGACTCTTTTTTTTTTTTTTTATCATGCCAGACACAGCTGTTTTGTGATGTTATCTAGAGCACAGAAAGAATTTCTACAATAACTATGAACAAATTCGTTTATTATTATGTTTCATATTGTGGTAACTTTTATTACTAGGGTGAAAAATGGCCAAGGGTAAATGAACTTATTATATGGAAAGTATTTTTTCTCACCAATTTTACTAGATATTATCTGTGCTCTTTCTATGATAGACTCCTCTGCTTTCTGTAGATGTCATAAAAATTCCTTATGCTTTATTGCATCTTAAAGTTTACAAGTTATTTTCACTTACAAAATCTCATTTGAATCAGAAATCCTTGCAAGATGGACAGGGCCTGTGTTATAGTCATTTCTATGTTTTTTAAGAGATAAGAAAGCTGTGTCTTACCATGATTAATGGGATTTTGCAAGATCTCAAGGCTAATAAATGATGGAACTGGGACTACCATCCTTCTTTTCCTTGAGGTTCAAGCTCATTGCAAAGTTCCATGAGTTTGTGGACAATCAAATGCTATATATATGTCCATTGATAAAATGTGTACATACAATGACTTCTACCTAACCACAGAAATTAGGTGTTAAAAACCCTCATAGTAGGAGAATTCACATCCTAGAGCGTCGTATTTGAAATAAGGGCGGGCAATGGAAGTCCCAAATGAGTCTACGAAAGCTTTTGAAATTTTGTGTTCACTAAATAACTTAAAAGAGCACCACAACGCAGGACAATATTATTGCGAGTTCACACAGTTTTAGTAGGTAGCAAGGTAATTCCAGGATCTCCTTCCCAACAGTTGCAGCAAGTGGCTTGTATGGTTTTTTATTTATTTGTTTATTTTTATGGATATTGTGCATACTACACGATTTTTTTTTTTTCTGGTCTGCTTCACCATCCAAATGTGCAATGCTTTTCTGGTTTTATGACTCAGAATTATTGATTTCTGCCTTCCTGGGGCCCACACCTGTCAGCCCCTTTAGAGGCCTCTCAGCTTTCCTCCTTGCCTCAGACTTGGCCAGAATGCAGTAGAAGGCTCCATTTTCCCTCCCCTCCCCTTCTTTATCTCACCCAAGGCTTCCTGTAAGACCCCTTTTCCTTTTCTGCTATTTCCATTACCTCCTGTTTTCAACCTCAAACCCCAGGGCATCTTTATTAATTTACCTATAAAAGATTGGCCTAGCATATTCTAGAACTAAAACCTTCACTTTTTCAGAATAAAAGTATGAGTGCCCTAATTTTGCATAAGATTTCATTCAATTCAGCTAAACAAATATGCATCCAATTTCTATATCTGCTATCATCGGTCCTCAGGAAAATTCCATTTGAGGGCCTGGAACTTCATGATTCATCCAGATTCATTCTGATTCAGTCCCCTTCTCATGGGAACCTTGTGGACTGAAGAAAGTATAGCTATTGTTTGTTGTTCTTAGTAAGGGCCTCTGAAGTTTTCCGTGTTTTCACAGCCCTCCTGCCCAAAGCTGCACATGGGTGTTAGCTCTTTAGATGTATCCCTATAAGAATGTTTGGGAGAAATCTGTCCCATGATGTTGTCAATCACTTGAAGAAAAGTTGTGTTTGATAAGCACCCCGGGCCCATGAGTTCTGGCCACGAGAAAGGGATGGAAGAATCAGAACCTCTCTCCCTCTCTTCTGCAATCAAGTGGTGGATGCTCTGCTGTGCCCCCTAAACGCCCCCTTCAGGACCCAGCTGTTCTTTTCCCCTGCTGCAGGCTTGTGGGCCCCTGACAGCCCCCGGGTCTCATTCTCTGTCCCTCATTGCTTGCTGCCTAACAGAGTCGCTTTGCTCAAGGTTGCGATTGCTCCCAGTAGGGAAGGGCAGACAGCGACCAGTGACTTTTCCTCTAGAGCACTAATGCGTGGGCCCTCTGGCCTCGGTTCAGGACAAAGTCTAAAGGGCCGTCCAAGCTCCACAACTGCCTCATGGGATCAAGAGACCTCTGTTGAGAGTGATCACAGGTCAGCTCCTCCTTCTGCCTAACCCTGCTTCTTTCCCTTCCCTCCACGGTTGGTCCCAAGAGCACTTCCCATAAACCTCTTGCACACAAATTTCAGAGTCTCAGAGTCGTTTCCCAGGGAACTCAACCTCAGACAAATAGTCTGGTTATCTGTGCAGTGGGTTGGCTGGAAATTGAGGGCAAAATCCCTCAGTGTCCACCGCCTATTGCCAAGCAAACCACACTGGTCCAGAGCTGTTCCGACTCTTAAAATCCCGCATATGGCAGTGAGCTGAGGCAGTCCTCATGACATCTGGATGTTGCTTGGTGTGGAACTTCATAAGGAAAACTGGGAGTATGCAATTCTTTGAGATCTCTTAGTGAAAATTCCTTCTTGTTATGCTCAAAGTAAACAAAGAATGGTTTAGCCTACAGGGACCCCAAATTTGCACTCTTTAAACACTGTCCTCAGTGTTGAGGTTGGACATGCAGTACCGAACGTGAAAATGTGACCCAGTCCTCATGGGGCAGAGAGAGGCCAGTTAGGAGGCGATTACCATATGACCAGACGTGCTGTGACTGGGGCGCCTGTACTGTCCTATGGAAACACATAAGAAGGGCAGCTAACCGAGAGTTGAGGAGGGGATTAGAGAAGGCCTTCCTATGAATGCTGAGAACCAGGGATCAGGTTGGTGAGTGAACCACGGGAAAAGGTAGTGTGCGATCTTGTAGTGGGGTGGAGAGGCTTGGGAAGAGACGAGACCCTAGAGGGTCTGAGTTACTGAAAGATGTCCGTGGTTCTGGCTGGAGCACAGGATGTACCGGGGCTGAGGTGAGGTGAGAGGAGGGCCTGGCAAGGTCAGCAGAGGTCAGAGCCAGCAGGGCTTAGTAAAACAGGCTGGAGAAGTTGCCCTGTATCCTCAGAGCAATGGAGAGGCCTCAGTGGATTCTAGGAGGGGTGTCAACTGACCATATTTGCTTACTTTGTGAGTTTAATATTTGTGAACTAAATTATGATCATTTATAATATAGATTAGTGTAGTCATGTTGACTGAAAAAAAAAAGCCCGAAGCCAGTGCCCCCAAAGTAATCAGCATGAGGGATTATTCTCCTCCGTGTGTGTTGGTTGTGAGAGGCCTGGCTCTAAGGACGTGAGTGGATTTCAAGAATACCAAGGACAGGAAACAGAGAATGTGGCAGCTGAAGGTGGAGGTATGTAAGCCACAAAAACTGAAGCTGCCATTCCTGTGTGTGTGTGTGTGTGTGTGTGTGTGTATGTGTTTTCTGCTCTCTTTCCGGACATCTTTACTTCTCTTACTTTTCATTGTATCCATGTCTCTCTCTCTTTTTTTTTTTTCCTGACTCTGTGTCTATGTTTCTTTAATCTCTCTCTCACTGGTCTCTCTCTGCCTCTCTGGGCAAAGCAAGCACGGAAAATATGTCCATTAAAGAGATTCCCCTGAAGGCAAGTTCCCTCACACTCCTCTTAGCCATAGCATGTCCCATCTGGGTTACCAAAAATGCCTGGAATGACGTAGTTCAGTGGTTGTGAGCTCCTAGGGTTCGTGGGAAGGGAGTTTTCTGTCATAGACTATTTTAGGACTAAATAGAAGGCATAGATGTTTTTCTTTCTGTTATTTTATTCATGTCTAAGCTTCCTTAATTAAAAAGTAATTATACTTTCCCCTGAGTAAATATTTGATCTTAAACTCAGCCGATGTGCTGACATCAATACTGAACAGGAAGATCTCTCCAAGCTCAAATCTGCTGTGGATGCCCCGACCCAAACACCCCAATGAATCACAATTTTTCTGCAGAAACTCATTCTCTTTCAGCTTGCTGAATTGTGGGGGAGTAACTGAAGGCAGATATTGATCTGTTAAGAACAAATGAGAGAAAATGACCAGAACAAATAAACTTTGGGGAACCAAATCATAGAAATCATTTGTCCCCATCAAAACTCCCACTCCGTTCAGCTGTTCTTTATTTTGAGAAAATAAAAAAAAAGAACATTGATATACTTATTAAGGTTTGGGGTTTGTTTTTGCATGAGGATATTATTGGAGCTGCTGCTTCTTGCTTGATGTTTGTGGTGTATTTTTTTTTCCCCAACTTCATTCTATTTGAAGTAAGATGTTACCTCGCTCTGGCAGTTTGGACTGCCTAATTGATGTTGCCAACGAGGAGGCCTCTCTTGGTTATTCTGTCACTCTTCTGCACTTGGAAGTGTCTCTCATCCCTCTAATGATTATCCTCACGGCATGGGAGCATGTCTGATGCTGAGCATAGAACAGTGGCTGAGGACACAGAGTGAAATCTTAGCTGGAATGTTCGGGGCCTGGAGTTACTTGAACAGACTGCCTCTTGATTAAGCTAGAATACTCTACAACATGCTATTTCATAATCATTAAATGACGTTTACTTGAACATTTTTTATATAAGTGAACACCTTCCCAATATAATGAGTCTTTGGAAGGAGTGCAAGAGAGAGAAAAAGAGTTGAGAGAGTTAGGCAGGCTCTAGTGCAGGTCTGTGTGCTAGGGTGATGTTAGACAAGTCCCCTGACCTCCCTGGATGTCCTCTGTTAAAGGAGGTCAACTAGATGGTCACTAATGTCCTCTCCACAAATCTAATAATCTGGATGGGTGCATTTTGGGACCTAACCTGAGAAAGTTGTTCTCTTTCTTAAGCAGTTCAGTTCTCCTTCTGAAACTAGAGACTGCAGAAAAAACTAACTCCACGAACTTGGTGGTTCTTATTCCTTGAGGAGGGGTTAATTGATGTGTTTCTCATTTCAGCTGCGGAGAAGTGCTATTCAACATATTATTCCTTTTCTTTTTTCCCACCAAAATGCAACTGGTGTGGGTATGGGTGTACGTTGTGGGAAGGGTGGGTTTGGGGGAGCTAGGAAAGAGCAGTTATACCAGCAGAATATGGAGGTCAGCTTAAGGACCAAGAGGGCCGTTTTCCTCTCTCTTTGCCAGCTCTGCTTTTTTACGTTGGCTTCTATGCAACAACTGCTGCCTTCTAGAATTCCTCTACACCCTCATTATCATTTTCTAGGCCTGCCTGGTAGGAGTTATTTACAAAGACTCCTTTACGTTCCTACAGGCCTCTGTTGCTCATAGTCTCACTCTGTACCCAGCAGGTCCTCAATAAAGACTTGATGAATGAAATTGAATATAATTATGTTTCAAATGTTAGCTCTTAGATGCTGCTAGTCTTTAAGGAACCCCAAGTGTTGATGTCCTTAGGAGTGAGAAAGCCTTAAGCAAGCAAATGGAGTTGCTGGAGGACATCAGTTGTGCTGTCTTTGTACTGCAAGACCTGCTGACTTATTCAATTATTCCTCTTCTAATAGCTCGAAGCAGCGCTGCATTTACTCCCCTCTGCCAAATTTGTAAGGAGCACCTATTAATACTTATGAATTGTTCATGGATTAATGGCTTTCATCTCTACTGTCACCATCCCACTATAAGCCACCATAGTTTCTTGCCAGAAATACATGGTAACGTCCTACCTAGTGGTTTGCAGGCTTCATGTGCATCAGTGTCACCTGAAGGTTGTGTTAAAACACAAATTCTGCCCCCAACCGCCTCCCCACTCTGCTGATGACACTGGTCCTCAGAACTCACTTTGAGAAACTGTGCTCTGAATAGTCTCCTTACCTCCTTTCTTGGCCTCTAGACTCATTATCCATGCGGAAGCTAGAGTGATCTGTTAAAAACAAAGTCAGAAAGCTTTGTTCCCTCTCAATACCTCCTCAGGTCCTTGCCTGGCCTAGGAGGCCCTGTGTGTTCTGACTCACAAGGCCACAAGTCTGACCACCCTGACTTTCCAACCTTGCCTACGCATCTGCGTCTCCCTCACCCTTCTACTGTCTCCCCATCCTCCGTTCAGGACCCACCGCACCTCCTGCTCTTTCCAGCCTCCAGTTCTTCCAGTCATTTCTGCTGTCTGTAGAGGCCTTCTTCTCTCCTTTTCCTCACCTGTTAGTACCTGTATGTCCTTTCCTTCTCAGCAACGCTGTCACTTCCTCAGGGAAGCCAGACCTGACCACGCAAACAAAGGTCATGTTCCTGCTTGTTCTCATAAAGAGAAGGTTTTTTTTTTCCTTTATAGTCTTTGGCACAATATTTTATGATAATTGTTTGTGTTTTTACTTTATGAATAATTGAATTTCCTCTTGGATTATAAACTCCATGATGAAGGGGCCATGTATGTTTTGGTCACTGCTGAATCTTCAGTACGTAGCAGTGCCTGGCACATGGTAGTCACTCAATAAATATTTGTTCAGTGTTGGATGGATAGAAGGATGGATGGATGGATAAAGTTCAATAAGACTTGAGGGTTGTAGGAAAAACTTAGGAGAGTAGGAAAAAAGAGTACCTGCCATGTAGCACTTGTCAATAGCCTTGTGTACTGGCGTCTCTGTCAATGAACATATCCAGGGTCTGTTTTTGAAATTTTTGTTTGAGGACCCAGAATTGCCTGGTGCCGTCAGCACCCCCACCTACTTTGCTTGCTCAGATTGGTTCACAACGTGTGTCTCCCTTAAAACTCCTTTCTCAGGCAATCTGATTCCCAAGTTAATAAAACCATGTCTGTGACTCAAAGAACTAATCCATATATCTTTATACTGTAGTGCTCTTTACTCACAGTAAAGTCAAAGTTTTGAGAAACATATTTTTGGCTCAAAATAACAGGATTCTTTCAGAAATAGTTTTGTGGAATTTCAAATGCCTTCCTTTTTGGGACTGTCCTTTGTCTTTTATCATGGCCCATTTCTCTGGGGAAATTTTCCCTTCGTGGACTCTGTACCTTACTTCTATCTTTTCTGACCAATCTTCTCTTCCTAAATTCCTTCAATGGAGCTTATGCCCAAAGCATTCCTCAGAGTTCACAGACAGGTAGGGTCATAGCAGTTACAAAACAAAGCAAATTCTGAACTCAAGGCTGCTATTTACTCATCTAATCTAGCACAGCACTAACCTCCCTGCCTACATATTGAATCCCAATTCTCCTACTTAGTTGTGTGGACTTGAGGATTTAGAGAGGAGCAAGTGATCACGCAGGGGCAAAATTGTCAAATTCAGGTACCCTATAGGATCAGGCTAAAAAAGTAGCCAGAATTTTTGAGACAGGAGTTCATGATCTTCATCTGTAGGGGAGGAGGACATTTCCTCTCCCCAAATGTGGGTTCGTCTGGCCGGAGAATGAATTAAATTCACATGAGACAGAATAGCAAGAGAAAATTAAACAAAGCTTTATGAGGAACCATGGCCCGGGGCCTTTCTTCCCGAAGGAAGAAAGGGCACCAAAGAAGTGGGGTGCACAGAGTGGTTATATACCCCCAAACAGGGTGTTTTACATGTGATTGAAATGTCCCTCCCACAATAGTCACAAGATTGCCCTGTCGGCACAGGGCTTGATGGACACAGCAGGTAATGGTCTGCTATCTCGGTGGGCGTAGCAGGAGGCAAGTCTATGTCTGGAGCTGGGTGGTCACAGGTGAGCGCAGCAGCAATCAGTTCCTAGCCTAAGGAAAGATGCTTAATCCTTAAGGAATGCCAACATTGGGAGGGGGAGGGAAGTCAGTTACAGGAGGTTACCAGACTAGCACAATAAGATGCAGATTTTAAGTCCTTGCCTTTGGTATTGATTAAGAGTTTTTAGAGAGAAGGTCATCTCCTTTCTTCTTCCTGGTACAGAGAGGGAGGCAACTTTCACAGATAGAGATTTACCTTACAAATGTAAATGTGTCCTAAGGAAGGGCAAGTTCCATTCCTCAGAGCCTCCTTCCCTGTCCCAGTTTATCAAAAGCAATCAGCCTCAAATAATCCTGATGCCAAAGAGACATATCTTGGGGTGGCCAACCTCAGGTCCCCACAATCACTCATGGTCCATGTGGAGAGGTGGTTTCACAGTGATATTTTTTACCTCCAGGACTTTGAGGTTTTTACAAAGAGATGGGTTTCAGAGAAGCATGTTGCCAGATGGAAATAACTGTCTGAATTTGGCATTGACACAATTCACCCAGGTGCAAAAACAGTGTCAAGTGCTCCTAGCAGGTAAAAGTGAGTTAGGGAGCCAGAGAGAAATTTCGTATACCTGGAGTTAGGATAATACCCCCAAATTAGGGCGGACAGTACTTCTTTTTGTCTGCCCAGGGTTTCCTTTCTGGTGTCAGAGCATGTTTCCTCCTGATGGAGGACCACCTCTTCCCATTGTCATCCCTCATGGTTTATGAGCATCTTTTTGGAAGATAATTCTCTATGGGTCTCTCACATTTCTGCACATCTTGTATCAGCTTGGGAGGTAGTGAGGGTCTCTCTCCAGGCAGTGGGTAGGTTTGTTTTCTGAACAGAATAATAAAGATAACGTCTCTCTCTGGGATGAAGGGTAGACAGGTTTTCTAGCAGCACCCAATCTGGATCAAAGCAAATGCAGAGTGCCCCAGAGGAGCAAGATGAATGCCATTGGAAAAGATAGGCACACGAGGAAGGCAGGAAGCAGGGAATGTGGGAATGCTTCAGAGCTCCTGAGGCTATGTTCTATGGTGCTGCAAAGAAATGATGATCGAGTTGAGGTTAGATTATCAATAGTGTATTGTTGTTATTATTATTCAGTGGGAGAGTACTATGGGGTTTAGAGTAACACAGTGAACCCTGGGAGGTGAAAAGATTGGCAGGCTCTTTCCGGACCAGGTTTGTTTTTAAAGGGGAGAATCACTTTTTCCTTTTCTTTTCATTCTCTGGGTGTACACATATGCAGGTGTATTTGTGTGTATGGATATACACATGTACATCTGCGTGCATGTGGGTGCATGCATATGTGTGCATTGTGTGTCTTTGTGCATGTATGTGTATGTGTGTGGATGCCTGTATACGTATATGTATCTAGGCATTTATCTTTCTATTTTAGGTTACAGAATCATAATCACCATCCTGGTGTTTCATTACCGTAATCAACACATAATTTCACATAATCAACAGTGCTTTTATCACCAAATGTCCTCTTACCTTTCCTATAATAGTTTCAAGTGGTGGTTGGAGAAGGTACATAAAGGAGTAGATAAAGCTTACTGGGCAAAGTTGTAGCCAGGAATGTTCGTAGATGGAAAGAGAGAATCAGAGGCAAAAAACAAAAAAGTGAGCAAAGAACCAATTTAAATGCTAAAGCTTTTATGAAATGGACCTATGCAAGGCCACTTCAATTCATTCTCCAGACATTTTTCTGGCTTTTCATCATGCAAACCATGTGTCAGTCACCTAAACAATGCTCATACTTGTCCAGGCCTCCTCCTTCGCCCTCTGATTTCCTGCCTCTACACTTACATGCACAGTCTGCCTGAAATCACGTGCCCTTCCCCTTCTAGCCCTCTGTGTCTTATCCTACCACGGCCAAACTCACCCAGGGCCTGCATCTAAATGTCCACCAAATTCACAGAATCTCATCATCCTTCCAATAGATGCCGTGACTTACTTTCCTTTTGACCCAAAGGAAGAAGATACGTTGAGTTGTGCTTCTCACTTTTAGCACACACACACACACAGAGGCGTGCGTGCGTGCACACACACACACACACACACACTCCCCAAGTTAATTTTAAGATGACTTTCTTGAGACTGGCCCTGGGACATGTCACCAGTGAGATGAAGATGTACGAGGAGTGCACAGAAGTTGGAGTTCTTTTTTTTAGAGGAATTTTTCACTTGAGAGTAAAATTTTAATTGGACATCTAAACTTCCAGATAAGCTTTTGTTCACCATTTGTCATGAATTTACAGGGGCACGGGGAAAAAAATCAATATTCTACAGTACTTCTTTCATCCCAAGGAGGTTGAAAGACTTGAACTGCAAAGCGAAGAGATCAGAAGAGAAACAGATTTGTGAGAAAAAAAAAACACCCCCGTCTTAACAATGTCATTTGGAAGAACAGACCCTTTCTGAAGCAATTTCTGATCTCCTTTCCAAAGGCGATCACTTTTAATGGGTGACCACGAAGATGAGAGGCAAGAAGAAGAAGGTACAAAGAGAAAAATGCAGAGTGCAATTTTCTGTTCTCTGCAGTTTTAGGGAAAGAGATCCCTGCTGTAAATGTGGACAATTTGCAAACATTTAAGCCAGACTTTCTGCCAACTTGAAATGCCTTTGCCCATCAAGAGACACAGCATCTCTCTGTTATAACTCCAAGCAGCTGGGAGGTAGCAAAGAGGGCTGAACTTCCCAAGCCTAGCTTTAAGGGACCCTTCCTAGGCACACACCAGATTTCTTTGTAGCACAGTGGGGTTTTCCACTCATTGCAGCTTGATGAATATGTTTATGAGTTTCCTGTTGTCTGACTGCTTTGGTATCATACATGAAATGGTCTTATTTTGTTCAATAACTGCTATCAATTTGCTCTATCCAGCCCCTCTTTCTTATTTCTTGTAACATAATCCCACTTAAAGTTTTTAAAGTCTCAGTTATCAACTTAAAATTTCAATCTCCTATTTCATTCGTATTTCTTCACCTTACCCCTCCTTCCTCCCTCTCAACACTCCTCCCTTCCCCCTACCAGGGCTAAACTTGTGGGTCTGGGGGCTGGGAATGGAGGAATCTGGGTCATGATCTGTTCTCTCATTCACTTGCCTCTCTACTTTCTTGGAATGACTACTGAGATGTTGGGGCAATGAGGAAGGGGATGAGATGAAAATGTTGCCCTGTCTCCCCACAGTGGGGTTGCATGACTCTTCTTCGTTGGTCATAACTGCTGACCTAGTTTATGACTTAGTCCATGGCTCCTTGAGGATGGCTAGTGGCTCCATCAGTCCCTCCTGATAAAGGCCTCACTGCCATGTGGCTCCTTGTACATGACTCAATCCCATCTTCTAATTGATCCCAAGTTGGAGACATCACATCACTTTGCCTTACCCTGTGCCTGTGCCTGGCATGACTGTAAGACCGTGCTATCTGATGTTGATGTTTCCATTTCTGTGGCCTGCCTGCATGTTCAGATCTAACCTACATAAATTTTGAGAACAGGAAACTTCCCAAGTTTTCTCTTTTTACACCATCTCTACCTGGTGCCCTTTGCTTACCTCCATCAGTACAGGGACTTGCTATCAAGCTCAGTGACTAAAATCACATCTTTTAGGGGCACACAGTGTCATCTGCCTTTGCTAGGCGCCTCCCTCCCTTGGCATTGTTGAGGGAGGGGACAATAGCTTCTCTGAGAAATCGTCCAGTACCTCAGCCTCCTTTCTCTCCGCTTTGTTCTGCTTTGTATCAACACGGTGAGTGTAGGGAGGTGTGTGTGCGGGGGGGAGGGTTAATGCTGCTTCTCCTGACCTGTTACCTTTCAACAAGCCCTGTAGGAAGGTGGCTGATTCTTTGACCTTAGAATATGAGACACTTAGTGCATCTTCTCTCAATTACAGGGAAAACAGGGCTCTCTGCCTAGTGTCATCTTTTTATGCTGTAGTTAATGCCTTTTACTGAAAAAGGGAAACAGTGAAAGAGAAAGTGTTGGAAAGAAATGAATATTTTCCTTGTAATGGCCTGAGAAATGGTACAGAAAACCATGTATATGGATTACTGAGATCTTTAATGGGAGGGACTAGTCTCTTTATCCCAAGAGCCCAGGACAGTGCTTGGCACATGCTTACTGGGTAAACGTTGAAAGGAGGTTCCCAATTACCAAGGTGTTAGAAGGCACTCGTGTGATTTTGCTATGAAAACAACTAAGCTGAAGAAAAAGTGACCTTGGAAGAACCATATTCCCAGTTTTTCTCTCCTCCTTCTTTTCCAGAGCTCCAGTGTTTGTGTTTGTTTCCCCTGCCCCACCCACATCAGACTGTGCAGTTGGAAAACTGGAATTGTCTTTGAAGTGACCATGAATGGTGGTGATTGTCAATACTAAATGGCTATTTTGAAACCTTGGATTTAGCGTGGTATGACAAAGTGAGTGCCGTTAAAGCCCTCACTTGTGGAACATGATAGACTTAGGGATATGCACTGAGAAATAGTGGTTCACAGCTACCTGGAGTAAGAAAATAAACATCAAGCAGTATTACCTCTAAAACTGGGCAAAAGGGACCTCTGTCCTGGGCCACACACTTTGAAAGGCCTCACGTTCAACACACACATACACACACACACAGTGTATACGTATATATATACATATACATATTTGATAAAGAATCCATGGTGCCTCTGTTACTCAGGATTCAGCACTCGACACTGGCAGCTAAACATCGACTCTCAATACTGATGCTGTTCAGGCCCCAGGGACATGCTTTCCACGTCTTGCCCAATGTTCTCAAACAAAAGAGGACCGCATCTGAATGCCAGGAGGATCTGTGGGTTGTGCTGTCTGAAACGGGCACTGCTTTGGAGTGTGGGGAGGATTTGAGCAGCAAAAGCACTTAGATAAGACAAAAGGCTAATTAAATTGTAAAACCTTTCTCTCAGCATGAATGCAGTAGTTTATTACATAAAAAGTATCATTTTTCAGTGGTACTGAGCATCCATTTTCTGGCTTCTCTTCATGGTTCCGGAGGTCCTTGTGAATTAGTGAGCTCTTTGCAGTAGCTGCACATGGTGGCTGAAGAACATTTTGCAATATGAAACAACTACTCATCTCCAAATCATATGTCCATCAACGGAACACCCAGATGTGTTGCAAAGCAATTAAATTCAGTTGTTTTTGATATTTTGCTGACTTTCAATTATATAAAAACCATAACTCTACATACATTTTAGAAATTTTATAGTTATGAAGTATTTTTCAAGGTAGGAGAATAGAACATATTTTATTTAACTCTTTATTAGTTTTATATATAACTTTAAAATACTAAACATATGGTACATAGGCTTTCATGTGTACTCTTGCCCCTGCAAATATTAGAGTTAGGCCTAATGTAAGTTGTCAGGTCATACTAGTTGCCTCATAAAAGTTAGCTTCCTCTTCCCTAACCTCTGTCTTTCATAGTGAAAGGATTGCTGTATCGCTGAGCATTTGTCAACATAGTATCGAGGTGTGACTATAAGATGATGGCTAAGGTTTTTCCAACTTTAAGTAGCGTGGTCTTTTCCCATGGGGTTCAAGACAAATTCTGCATTAGAAATTTTAAAAAGAGGAATGCTATCTTTTAAATGTTCTGTTTTCACTAAGACTGTATGTTAGTGAGAATCAATAACAGGCTGGATTTGGAGCTTGTTACTATGTATTTAAGTATAGTCTTTTCCCAGCATGAATGCAAGCTTATTTGGTTAGGCAAAATATACGTTTTGTCTAACCATTTAAGGATCATTTCCGTCTTTAAGAACAGCAGTGACAACGATAAGATTAACTGACTATGGAGTAGCTCTTTACAATGTGCAACGTGCTTATGTATATTTTACCACCTGTTCATAAGTTAGAAAGGAGAACTGTGGCTTCTGACATTTTGATAGATTTAGTTGCAAACTTAATGGCAATGTGGAAGGGCTTGCACCTCTATTTATTTTTTTATTCTATTAACAAACTAAACCCAGACATGAATTTCCATTAGCGTTATGCATTTCAGAACATTTTAAATTTTGTTTTCTTTTCCTGGAGAGGAAAACATAACTATAGCCTTCAGAACATGTTTATGCTGTGATGGTTTATTTTTCATTCTTGCAAATCAATAGCTGACTCTCTGGGGAAAGGATCATTTGGCGATTAGAGTGTTTGACCTTTAATTTTTCAGAAGTCTTTGGGGCATTGCATTTGTTGCTCATAATGGTAGGTTTGGGGTCTGTATCCATCTACATAAAGAGAGATCACGGGAATACAAGGATCAGGCAAGGAGTTGAGAAATCTAGGTTCTAGGCCCCCCTTGAACTTTTCTGAGCCTCATCTCACCTGTCTAATAGCAATAATATGTATGCTCCATCTATATAACATGACTGCTGTGAAGAACAGATTAGATGATTGACATGAAAGTGTTTTGAAAGCCACTCAGTAGAGCAAATGAAAGGTATAAAAGTAAATGATATTCTTATAGACTAGGATGGGAAAATTATGGCCTGAGGTTCAAATCTGGCCCCCTGCTTATTTTTGTAAATGAAGTTTTATTAGATCACAACCACATTCATTTATTTGTGCATTGTTGATGGCTATTTTCATGCTGCAATGGTAGAGTTGAATAGTTGTGACAGAGAACACTGGCCTGCAAAGACTAAAATATTTGCTATCGGCCTTTTGCAGAAGAAGTCTGCTGACCCCTGTTATAGGCGTTGACTATTAGTTGGAATTGTCAAATGTGAGGAAGAAATAAGCATCTTTTGGGAGGAACTGTAGTTCATCTGCAGTTGATGAGGGAAGGCTCTTCTTTAACGAAGAATGGCAAGGAATAAATAAAGAAGTAATGATAGAATTAGAATACTTCCATTTTTACAGTTCCTATGAAATCCAGATAAGGATTGTCAATGGATATTAAAACCTTTGTGTAAAGCGTTGTTTGGAAAAAGTATACTCACATGGTGTGGAAGCATGATGCCACAAATGACTTTCTAATTGTAAAAGGAAGAACGTAACATTTCTTGTAAGGGAGAGATTTTATGGTCACTGCTTTATCCGTGTAATCAGACTTATCACTAAAACTGAGACAGATGGATGTGACGTGCCTCCTAATATGATGCAAGCTTTCAAAATACCATTGCCTAAGAAGCATTCTTGTCAGAAATGTGGAAGGTGAATTTAATCAAGATGTAGACATGATTTCCAGTTTATGGAAAATACTGAGAATAAGGAATCAGTTAAATGACACCAAAAGAAAACAATCAGACAAATCCCAAACCAAAAACATTAAGAGGATCCTCTAGATTATTAGAGATATAACAAACAAATGTAATGTGGGAAACTTGATTTGGTTCAGTGTGAAAAAAGGAAAAGTATAAAAGATATTATGGGCCAGGTGGGGAAATTTGAATATGGACTAGGTATTTGATGTTATTAGAGAATTATGGTTAATTGATATCATCTTGTTAATGTGATAATGATATTGTAGTTATGAAATGTATGCTGACGTTTTTTGAGTTACTTTCAAATGCTTTAGGACAACACAGACAGACACATATATAAAATGTGTTTTATATGTTTTAACAAAATGCTAACAATTCAAATTTAGGTGATACGCATATAGGAATTCATTGCAGCATTCTTTTAACTTTTTTATTTTGAACATTTTCAAAACAAAAACTTGGGAAACAAATCCAACAAGCAATTATTGTTTGCCTTTTTGATGGAATAAAGAGCCCAGGGAACTGGCAGCTATCGGAGGGAAGACATGGGCTCTTGGACATTTGGTTAATAATATTGTGCCGTGTTTTCCTCTGATGTCCCCTGTCCACTCCCTCAGGTGAAAGAATTAGAGATAAACATTTTCTTTTTATGATTTTTTTCCTGTGGATGTTCATTTCTGCTGGTGATTCATCTTCTATGCAGGGCACCCACCCAAGCAATATTTTTGCCTTATAAAATTTCATCTTACTAGTTGTCACCCATCATTCCAGCCTATCAAAATCTTTAGAATTTTGATTCGCTCATTCAGTCTGCTAGTTATCTTTCCCAGTCTTCTGACATCTGAGTGGTCGATGACCTCTCTTTCTATGTCTTCATCCAAGTAGGTAATGAAGATATTGAATAGTACCCCCCTCCAAGCCTTCTAGTGCATACTCCCTTCCAAGCTGTAGCAGATCTGCTCCTCAGCTCTCTTTGGGCCCCATGATTCAACCAGTTACAAACACACCCTGCCAGCTTTGCCTCAGAACCCCTTATGTACCACTTCAGATCCTCTTGGTCTCAGCACTTCTTCCAGCTACTGATGTAACCTGCTCAGTGTGGGCTCTCGTTGGGGCTCCATATAGGTGCCTCCTGATTGTGCCCCCATTCATCACTGTCTGGAGACATGCCTGTTGACACCAAGATGTAGGTGCCTGGAGGATCACAATCTTGCCCATGCATGGCCAGTCTGGAAATGTGAGGTTTTTCTGCCCTGTGGAACAAATCTTTGAGCAAAAGAAAACTGAAGCCTGAAGATACATTATTTGGTCTTTTTCTCCCTGGGCATGGTCTGAGTGGCATCAGATAAACAACTGGTAGCATTTGGTGGCTGCCAGGTTAGTGCTCCCACCTTCCCTACTGCACTCCCCATTTTGCTCACTCCTTTTTCCCTTTGACTCAGGCACTGCTTTCTGGAAACTCAGGTAAAGACAGGTTCCCACTGTCATGAGTCTGTGTGTCCTCAGTGTGTCCCCAAGAATGCAGTAAAGGATTGCTAAATGCCTTTCTCAGATCAAGACCCCTTGAGTGGCATTCTCTTGAGTTATCCATCCAGTAATCCTTCAGTGCATACTCATGAATATCAAGGACACATAGTACATATGGGATCAACTATTCCAAAATTTAAGTTAATTTTGCTATATACAAATTATGCAAAGTCAAAATATTTTTGCCAACAATATTGTGGTGGCGACATCTTTTCTATTCTGAGGAGCCACAGTCAAGAATTTCTTCTAAGTCAGTGGCTCATGATGAACTATATGTGCACAAAAGTGCTATTTCAAGTTTCTTCTGGCTCTGCCATTGATTGCTTTACATTGATTTATATGTCCTTTTATTCATCTTTTTTGTGTCATTTTAAACGTTTCTAGAAGTCAAGGAATGTGGTTAATGGATTTATATGTTGTTGGTTATACATTATTTTGGGTGTATACATGCCTAACCCATTCATATTTAAAACATAGCATTATGACCCAGTAATGGCTCATTGAGAGGCAGTATGGGGTAGTGATTATGAGCACATATTTTAAAGTAAGATCTTTTGGGTTCACATTCTTTCTTTGCCATTGACTAACTGTCTCACTTTGGTAATTTACTATATTTAACCTCTTTGTGTCACAGTTTCCTTATCTGTATAATAAGTATGATAAGACCAGTACTTATTTTATAGAATTATTGTGAAGATTGAGTGAGTTAAAATATATAAAGCAATTATGAAGGTACCTGGCAATTAGTAAGTACTCACTAAATATGAACTGATATTATTATTATTATTAATTATTATTAAAATTATTGTTAATATTACTATCACTATGATGGCTTCTTTTCTAGAGGTCATTTTCCCTTTAGCTATACTCTGTAAATATACCTATAAATATAATGTAAGCAAAGATAGTCTTTTGAGCAGCAAAATAGGAATCATAAACTTGTAACACTAAATATAAGCTCCTTACTTAGATCTTCATTCAGATCATATTGACTCTTATGCTGCTTTCAGTGCTAACAAGTTTTTGATCTATTTTTCTGGATTATAGATAACTGGAAGCATCTTATTAGTAAGCTAGGGAGTGGGATTGTTGTTGTTGGGGTATAATGAGAGAAAGCTTTATTACCCATAAAATAGAAGACAGCACATAAGAAAGTTGTAAGAACCCTAAAGCATGGTAGCTATGAATATTAATTCATCCAAAAAATATTTATTGAGCACTTACTTTGTGCCAGGCTCTGATAGATCAAGAGAGCAGGAAGGCGAATGTGATTGACAAGGTCATGACCCTCTGAAGATTATATTCCATGGCTAGTGTGGGGGAAGATCAGGGGACAAGTAAATACATTTAAACAAGGCTGTTCCAAGCATGGTAAGTTTTAAGACTGAAATAAACAGGGTCATGTGGAAGAGAGCAACTGAGGTGTGCAAAGGGGTGATTAGAAAAAGCCTGGGGTGAGACCTGAGGATGAAATGAAAACAGCCCTGTCAACAGCCAGGGGACAAGTATTCCATGTAGAGGAAAAAGTGAATGTGAAGGCCAATAAGTATGAGAGAGTTCAGTGGATTCAAGCTAGAGAAAGAAGACCAGAGAAGCTGGAATGGTGCTGGGGGACAGGAGGTGGGGGTAGTGAGTGGTGGATGATGTGAGCTGATATTGGAGAGTTAGGAAGGGGCAAGCTCAACTGAAGTCTTAAAGGTGGTAGCAAGGATATGGAATTTTATTTTAAGAGCAGTGGAATCCTTTGAAAGGTTATAAGCTTAAGAAACAGAGTGATATGATCTAATATATATATTGTGTGTGATTGTCACTGCTAAATATAGAATGTATTGGAAGGGGGCAAGATTGAAAATAGGAGAAACAATAAGTTGGAAGACAATGATGATTTGAACTAAGATGCTGGTTGTAGAAAGAGAAAGAAGTGCTTATGTTTGAGATTTATTTTAGAGATTGACTTGATTAGATTTCTGAAGAATTGGGAGTGTGCCAGGATGGGGGTGGGGCAATAAACAAAAGGCAGGAATCAGAATCAGAGCTGACTGCTGTTCCTTGGCTTGAACAACTGGGATGGTGGTGGTACCATTTCTGTGATGAGGAAGACTAAGCAAGCACTGAAAGGGATGGAGGCAGGCATTTCCTTTGGGCCATGTTTGGTTTGGGAAGTTACTAGACAGCCACATAGAGGAGTCAGGGAGGTACTTGACTATGCAGTTCTATGGAAAGAAAATGAAGGGTAGACGTCCTATATGTCTCAAGAACATGATATACAAGGAGAGCATAGGAATTTAATGAGGCTATCAGCTTTTTGGGATAAATATTGGTGAAAATTGATATTGGTGTGTAAATTTTGAAAACAACTAATTAGGCAAAAATTGATTTTAATATTTATGAAGGCCTATTAAAGTTCTCTCTAAGTGAGATAGGCTTCTTTTCTTAAGAAGACAGGGGAAAAATCCAATTTTCTTTCATATGAACACTCTGGTTCACTCTAGGCTCCCTCATTAAAGTTGCCTTTTAAAACTTTTCAGGAGTCCCTAGGCAAGTCCTTTCTCACTTGTGCCTCCCTGTTTTCCTATCTGAAGAACAGTGGCAAATGAACTCAATCATCTCTGAAGGTATACCAGATGCTAATTTTTTTTTCTAGAAATCTGGGTCTCAAGATCCCATTTAGTTAAAGCAATCACTCTTCAGAGGAACTCAAAATGACTAAAATGTTTAAGGAATGGCAAAGCTCTGAGTTTTATTATGTACACTTGCATTGTGGGTAAAGCTGAATGCCAAGGTCATTTGGCCCTGGCCCAGGCCTATTGAGCTCCACGTTGGCGTGGGGAGTGTGGAGATGCATCTCCCATCATAGCTGTGGCAGCAGAGGCCTTCTCAGCCATGTTAATTAGCAAAGCTGTTCCAGAACCTCCTCTCAATCTGTGAAATCTTTGATCCTTAAGGGAGTTTTGTCTTATTGTTTTTTTCTTTTTTTAATTTAAATTTTACATGATGTTAGCTTCTTAACAAGCAAACTCTGCCTTCCTTCACCCAAAACCATCCTGTAGGACTGCCCCCTGATTTATTTTGCTGGCCAGAGCAGTGATTTTATCTCCTTTCACTATGTGTGGGATGGCTTCATGGCAGTTATGTTCAAACCCCTCGGTGGGAGAGCCTGCTAAATTTGTAAAGGTGCCATTATTTACTCTTTTAATATTCTCAAACAGGGGCAGCTGCATTTCTTGCTTGAAAGAAAGGCATTGAATTCAAGGCTAAGAGAGCTTTGTGTAGGCTATCTGCAGCAAGCAGGATTTGCTGTTTTCAGCCTCCATTTTTTTCTTGACCACTTGAGTCACATGTTAACCTTTTGCTAAATATTGGCTGTTCCTATCAGATGGGGCACATTGCCTTTTGTGCTCATGGTTGAAAACTCCTTGAACTGATCATGTCAGAAATGAAGAGAAGAAAGGAGTTTGCATGATTAAAATAAATTGCAAGATCTTGGTTCAAGTCTCTGAAGTCTGCAGAAAAGATGAGCCAACGTCCATCAGCTCTGGCCAGTAGATGACACATATCTTTCTGCAACTAGCCTGTTGAGCTGGGAATTTGTAGCACATTAAAAAAAAAAAAGTGAGGTTCTCATCAAGATGGCGCTGTGAGCAGACGTTGAACTCGCCTCCTCCCACGAACACAACCAGGTTACAACAATTTTAGGAAGAATCACCCTGGATTGAAAACTGAAAACTGGATAAAAAGAACCCCCACAACAAGGGACAGCAGAAGAGGCAGTAACTCCGGCCAGAGAGGAAAAAAGCCACCTTTGGGAGCAGCGGAGCTTCTCAGCTGGCCAGGCGGGAGCCACCCTAATGTACGCAGCCCTCCATGGAGGAGTGAGGTCCGGAGCGGGGTCAATACTGCTATAACCATCCTTCGGACTCAGCCCAACTGAGCGGGGGGCGTCTTACTGTCTGGCTTTGCTGGATATTAACTGCAGCGAGGCCCCCCAAGAAAAGCTATCAGCCGAAAGCCAAAAGGATCCGGGTCTTAAAGGGCCCACACACAAACTCACTCATTGCAGCAACCTAAAATCACCAGAAAGAAGGCTGACTGTCCTTTGGTGAAACAAGACTCACCTGATGGGCTCTGGGGGCATCTTGGTGAGAGGAGGATCCTCTCCGGAGACTGAGACATTGGTGGGGGCCGTTGTTCTGAGCTGGTCCAGGTGTGCTGATACGGACACCGGTGGGGGCCATTGAGGTGCGTCCCTTGGGCTGTTAGCCCAGGGGTCTGCCACACCCACTAGAGCACAGATTTAATCCAGTTCAGCCAGGGCAGGCAATCCGCCCTAGGGACTGGCCCCACCTAACAGCAAGCCCTCAGGCTACTTTTCAGCCTACATTGACTGAGTGCCTTGATCCTCTACAGGCAGGCAAAGGTGTCTGCCTCTGTGGGGCAGGGCTTGTGTGAGGACCTGGTGAACTGTGGGGGGCATTGGGGCAGAGGTGGGGGCCTCTGCAGTGTGGCAGTGGGGTACGCTCCAGGGGGTTGAGAAGGGTGCACGGACCAGGACTGTGCTGACAAGTGTATGTGGTCCAGAGGGGGGTGAGGCTTATCAGCGGCAGAAGACTTGTGTTTCACAAATAGCCATAAAAAGTATCAGCCCCACCTTCCAAAGCCTGAAACAACTGAGTGCCTCCATGCCAAGGGCTAGCCCTACTCAGCTGCACTCCTAAGAGAACTGACATCAGCCTTGTTGGCCTCAGGCCTATCACAACTGTACGCCCCTGAGCCTAGCAACCAGCTACACCGGGTACCAACCCAATTAAGAGGACAATTACAATAAGCGTGTGCTAATAGACTTTGTAGCCAACAGTGCTGAGGCCCCTCCAAACTGGATTTGCAAACAGCTGGCCAGGGAAGGAAAGATCAGACTCCCTGGGGACCTGCAGTGGGAGCAACCCTGCCACAGCAGAAGAACACAAGTAGTCCACAAAGGAGTCACTCCTGGTTCTTATGGTCTGGTGACGAGAGGGAAGCACACTGCTGGGCCTCATAATGCATCTCATACATAAGGCCACTTCTCCAAGATCAGGAGACATAGCCGACTCACCTAGTACAAAGAAAATAGCACAGAGAAAGAGGCATTATGAGGAGGCAAAGGAATACTTTCCAAGCAAGGGAACACTACAAAACACCAGAAAAAGAACTAAGTGAAACAGAATCTAGTGACCTCCTTGACAAAGAATTCAAACAAAACATAATGAGGATGCTCACAGATATGCAGAGAAGAATGGATGAACACAGTGAGCACATCAGCAAAGAATTGGAAGGTATAAAAAAGAACCAATCAGAAATGAAGAATACGATACTCAAAATGAGAAATTCACTAGAGGGACTCAATTACAGAGTAGAGGAAGCAGAAGAATGGATCAGCAAGCTAGACAAAAGATTAGAGGAAATCACCCAAGCAGAACAGAAAAGAGAAAAAAGAATTAGACAGAATGAGAACAGTGTAAGGGAACTCTGGGACAATATAAAGCATGCTAACATTCGGATTATAGGGGTCCCAGAAGGAGAAGAGAGAGACAAAGGGGCAGAAAATTTATTTGTCGAAATAATAGAGGAAACTTTTCCTCACCTGAGGAAGGAAACAGACATCCAAGTTCAGGAAGCACAGAGAGCTCCAAACAAGAGAAGCCCAAAGAGGCTCACACCAAGACATATTATAATCAAAATGTCTAAAATTAAAGACAAAGAGAGAATCCTAAAAGCAGCAAGAGAAGGGCCACAAGTGACATATAAAGGGAAGCCCATCAGGCTGTCAGCAGACAGCCATCAAACCACAAGTGAAGAGAGCAAGAGAAAAAGAAAGGAAGTGAGAACTACTAAAACACCCCAAAAAAAGAAAAAGTGACAAAATGGCAATAAATACATATTTATCAATAGCTACTTTAAATGTCAATGGACTAAATGCTCCAATCAAATGCCATAGGGTGGCCAACTGGATAAAAAAAACAAGATCCATGTATATGCTGCATACAAGAGACACACTTCAGACCTACAGACACTCACAAACTGAAAGTGAAAGGATGGAAAAAGATACTCCATGCAAATGGCAAAGAAAAGAAAGCGGGGGTAGCAATACTTCTATCAGACAAAATAGACTTTAAAACAAAAACTGTAATAAGAGACAAAAACGG
The DNA here is from genome assembly GCF_037783145.1 of Equus przewalskii. NCBI lineage: Eukaryota > Metazoa > Chordata > Mammalia > Perissodactyla > Equidae > Equus > Equus przewalskii. Next base: position 56,597,906 of record NC_091845.1, on the reverse strand, counting down.
GCACTACTTAATGATAAAGGGAACAATCCAACAAGAAAATATAACACTTGTAAATATCTATGCACCCAACATAGGAGCACCTAAATATATAAAGCAATTATTAACACACATAAGAGGAGAAATAGACAGTAACACAGTAATAGTAGGGGACTTTAACACTCCACTTACACCACTGGATAGATCATCCAAACAGAAGATCAATAAAGAAACACTCGCCTTAAAGGACACATTAGACCAGATGGACTTGGTAGATATATACAGAACATTCCATCCAAAAACCACAGAATACACATTCTTTTCAAATGCCCATGGAACATTCTCCAGGACTGATCACATATTAGGCCACAAAACAAGTCTCAATAAATTTAAGAAGATCGAAATAATACCATGCATCTTTTCTGACCACAAAAATATGAAACGGGAAATCAACTACAGAAAGAAAACCAGAAAAGCCATAAAATTGTGGAGATTGAAAAGAATGCTACTGAACAATGATTGGGTCAATGAAGAAATCAAAGAAGAAATAAAAAAATTCCTGGAGACAAATGAAAATGAAAACACGACATGCCAAAATCTGTGGGATACTGCAAAAGCGGTTCTACGAGGGAAGTTTATAGCAATTCAGGCCTACCTCAACAAAGAAGAAAAATCCCAAATAGACAATCTAAAAGTGCACCTAAAGGTACTGGAAAAAGAACAAGAAACAAAGCCCAAAATCAGCAGAAGGAAGGAAATAATAAAAATCAGAGCAGAAATAAACAAAATAGAGACTAAAAAAACAATAGAAAAAATAATGAAACCAAGAGCTGGTTCTTCGAAAAGATAAACAAAATTGACAAACCCTTAGCTAGACTCACCAAGAAAAAAAGAGAGAAGGCTCAAATAAATAAAATCAGAAATGAAAGAGGACAGATTACAACGGACACCTCAGAAATACAAAAGATAATACTATGAAAAGCTATATGCCAACAAATTGGATAATCTAGAGGAAATGGATAAATTCTTAGAAACATACAACCTTCCAAAACTGGACCAAGAAGATGTATAAAATTTGAATAAAGCCATCACCAGTAAGGAAATTGAAACAGCAATTAAAAACCTCCCAAAAAATAGAAGTTCAGGACCAGATGGCTTCCCTGGTGAATTCTACCAAACATTCAAAGAAGACCTAATACCTATCCTTCTCAAACTCTTCCAAAAAAATGAAGAGGAGGGGAGGCTTCCTAACTCCTTCTACGAAGTAAACATTATCCTGATACCAAAACCAGACAAGGACAACACAGAAAAAGAAAATCACAGGCCAATATCACTGATGAACATCGATGCAAAAATCCTCAACAAAATACTAGCAAATTGAATACAACAATACATTAAGAAGATCATACATCATGATCAAGTGGGTTTCATTCCGGGGATGCAGGGATGGTTCAACATCCACAAATCTATCAATGTGATACACCACATTAACAAAATGAAGAATAAAAATCACATGATCATCTCAATAGATGCAGAGAAAGCATTTGACAAGATACAGCATCCATTTATGATAAAAACTCTAAATAAAATGGGTATAGAAGGAAAATATCTCAACATAATAAAGGCCATATATGACAAACCCACAGCAAATATCATTCTCAATGGAGAAAAACTGAAAGCTCTCCCTCTAAGAACAGGAACTAGACAAGGATGCCCACTGTCACCACTCTTATTTAACATAGTATTGGAAGTCCTAGCCAGAGCAATCAGGCAAGAAAAAGAAATAAAAGGGATCCACATTGGAAAAGAAGAAGTGAAACTGTCACTCTTTGCAGACGACATGTTTTTATATCTAGAAAACCCTAAAGAGTCCACTAAAAAACTTTTAGAAATAATAAAGGATTACAGTCAAGTTGCGGGATACAAAATCAATGTACCAAAATTGGTTGCGTTTCTATACACTAACAACGAAGTAGCAGAAAGAGAAATTAAGAATACAATCCCATTTACAATTGCATCAAAATGAATAAAATACCTAGGAATATACTTAACAAAAGAAGTGAAAGACCTGTACACTGAAAACTATAAGACATTGTTGAAAGAAATCGAAAAAGGCACAAAGAAATGGAAAGAAATTCCATGCTCTTGGATTGGAAGAATTAACATTGTTAAAATGTCCATACTTCCTAAAGCAATCTATAGATTCAACACAATCCCTATCAAAGTTCCAACAACATTTTTTACAGAAATAGAACAAAGATTCCTAAAATTTGTATGGAACAACAAAAGACCCCGAATAGCCAAAGGATTCCTGAGAAAAAAGAACAAAGCTGGAGGTATCACACTCCCCGATTTCAAATTATACTACAAAGCCATAGTAACCAAAACAGCATGGTACTGGCACAAAAACAGACACACAGATCAATGGAACAAAATTGAGAGCCCAGAAGTAAACCCACACATTTATGGACAGCTAATATTCGACAACGGAGCCAAGAGCATACGATGGAGAAAGGAGAGTCTCTTCAATAAATGGGTGTTGGGAGAACTGGACAGCCACATGCGAAAGAATGAAAGTAGACCCTTCCCTTACACCATGCACAAAAATCAACTCAAAATGGATTAAAGGCTTGAATGTAAGACCCGACACCATGAAACTGCTAGAAGAAAACATAGGCAGTACGCTCTATGACATTGGTCTGAGCAGCATATTTTCAAGTCCCACGTCTGACCGGGCAAGGGAAACAAAAGAAAAAATGAACAAATGGGACTACATCAAACTAAAAACCTTCTGCACAGCAAAGGAAACCATCAACAAAGCGAAAAGACAACCTAACAATTGGGAGAAGATATTTGCCAACCACATATCAGATAAGGGGTTGATATCCAAAATATACAAAGAACTCATACAGCTTAACAACAAAAAAACCAACAATCCAATTAGAAAATGGGGCAAAAGATCTGAACAGAGATTTCTCCAAAGAAGATATGCAGATGGCCAACAGGCATATGAAAAGATGCTCAACATCATTAGCTATCAGGGAAATGCAAATCAAAACTACAATGAGGTACCACCTCACTCTGGTCAGAATGGCTATAATTAACAAGACAGGAAACAACAAATATTGGAGAGGGTGTGGAGAGAAGGGAACCCTTGTTCACTGCTGGTGGCAGTGCAAACTGGTGCAGCCACTATGGAAAGCAGTATGGAGTATCCTCATAAAATTAAGGATAGATCTACCATATGATCCAGCTATTCCACTGCTGGGTATTTATCCAAAGAACTTGAAAACACAAAGGCATAAAGATACTTGCACCCCTATGTTCATTGCAGCATTATTCACAATGGCCAAGACTTGGAAGCAACCTAGGTGCCCATCAAGGGACGAATGGATAAAGAAGATGTGGTATTTATACATGATGGACTACTACTCAGCCATAAGAAATGATGAAATCCGGCCATTTGTGACAACATGGATGGAGCTTGAGGGTATTATGCTGAGTGAAATAAGTCAGAGGGAGAAAGTCAAATACTATATGATCTCACTCATAAGTAGAAGATAAAAACGACAAAAAAAAAAAAACACATAGAACAGAGATTGGACTGGTGGTTACCATTGGGGAAGGGGGGAGGGGGGAGGGCAAAAGGGGTGATTAGGGTCACATGTGAGGGGATGCACTATAATTAGTGTTCAGGTGGTGGACATGATGTAATGTATACAGAATTTGAAATATGATGTACATCCGAAAAAAATAAAAATTGAAAACAAACAAACAAACAAAATAAAAAAAAACAAACAAAAAAAGCAAAACAGCAAAGTCTGAGGGCAAACTTGATTTGGGGGAAGACTCATGGACTGACACTTCCCTGGAGACTGTTTCCAGGGAAGATCGAGATGACAGGCCTGGTGCAGGTTGCCTGGTGTACATTTTCTGAACCCTATTCACTCATCTTCTTCTATTATTCATACCTCCTGTCCCACCCTGGCTGCTTCAAAAATTTTATTTTTGTATAAAATAAGTGCTAAATCTTCCCTTTTAGTGTTTGCACTCTTGCATGCATTTAGATGGAGGGATACAGTGTGTCTGGGTTTTTATACTGTCTCTACCACTGAGAAGTGTGGGCCTCTCTACATTTCAGTTTGCTCACTTGTGAAATGGAGACAGTGATTGCTACCTCAATATGAGAATTAAATATGAATAGAGGCATCACACACAGAAAAGTGCATGGACTTTTGAGGTAAAACAGACATAGTTTGCATCCCAGTTTTGTCTCTTCTTGGCTACGTGATTCAGGGCAACTTGATTTTGCCTCTCTGAGCCTCAGTTTCCCCATATGTCTAATTGAGATAATGCCTATGTTGTAGAGTGGTTGTAAATGTGATATGGAAAATAGTTAGCACAGTGCATAGCCTCTAAAACATGCTTAATAGGCAATAGCTGCTATCATTGTAGCCTTTTATATACAAACCCTGGGGCCTGACTCTCAAACAGCTTATGATATTTCAAAATTCGATATAAATTGGACTGGCCTTGATCTTGTCTAGACAAAGGTGTATAGTTAGAACCTCATCATATCCTGGTTTCATAATGAAGTTTAATAGTATTGACCCTGAAGGCAACATTGCAGCAGGCCCAAGAATGTGTAGCCATGAGGCTTGCCTCTTGCGCAGAACCCAGCAAGCACCAGGCATTTCTGCTGCAGGCGCATCTTGCTGGAGTTTGGTGTTTTGTGACTGCCAATTCTCAGGGCAAGATCTTGATTCAGTGGAGTCCCAGTGTCAGGACCACGAAGATCAATGTCAACTGAGTATCAGCCTTGGGTATTATTTTAGTCCGTCTTTCACATGTGAGGATGTAGTTATAGATGGTCCACAATATGAGCTTTGAGGTCCTGGAGTGTCACATCATGCAGACAAGGGACATGGATGTACCAGCTGACCCCTGGATTGTACATGGTTTTCCAATAGAGTAGCATCTACAAACGTGGGCTCTGATTATTGATTGACGTTGCATAAAATAAGGGGTCAGTCGATGAAAAATTGGGGAAATGAAAGGAATGTATCTTGGAATACAGGGATAGATGTGAGTATTAGCTCTAGATTTCCTATCTACTGACTTTCTAGTGTCATAGTAATATTGGAACATTCTATCAAACTCATACCAGATGCCCAGTACTGTGCTTGGCACTTTATACATATTATCTCGAATCCTCCCCAAACCCTGCAGAGGCTGTACTTCAGTGCTTCAGGTGAAACATCTGAAGCTCGTGGCCAGGGCTGCATCATGGCCACGAAACTAGGGGAAGATCTAGGCTTCATTTAAACCTAAGTCATTCTGATGCCAAGTCCAGGCTTCCTGCACTCTTGAGGTGCTGTGTATTTCATTCTCAGGGCAAAACAAAAGAAAAAGCACTGCTTAGAATGATACTCTGAAAACTATAGCTCCACTGGGTTTATCTGGGGAATGGTGATCTGGTGGTTTTGCCTGGGAAGGAAGTAACTGTATGATTTATGTACTTGTGAACCACAAGAAAAAGAAAGAGGATAGAGGTGATGTTTAATATTCCTTAAATGGTAAGATGTGGACACCATTTAATCTAAACATCCAGGGCTTAAATCTGAAGCAGGGTCCTGGAGGCCACCTGGTGTGACGGCTGTTAACATTTTACATGCTGAATCATGAGGAGGTATGGACGGTTCCAAGAGAGGCCAAGGGCAGTCAGGGTGGGGGACACCTGCAGGGATTCAGGACAGCAGCTATTTTCCAATGAGTTCAGAAGTTTTGTTTTTTAAGTATTTTGGTGTCAAGCATGCTAATCCAGTTGCTTACCAATTGATCAGCCTTATCAGAGGGGGTAAAGCTGGTTGGAGGCACCACGATGTTTCTTAAATTGCCAGGTGATAAATTGCACACCTGTCCAGAATACTATAAAGCCTTGTTTATTTCTTAGTGGAAAGGGCAGGAAGACAAGTAGCTCTGCAAAGGGCATCTTTTGTCCGCCTCAGCCGTTTTCTTGTTTCAAAGCCAATATCTGTAGACGTTGTCCTTTGTTTTTTCAGCACTGTTTACTTTCCAATATTTATATGGAGTTATCTATCATGCCCGAACTTGGAGCACTGTTTTATAAAGGATAACCAAGTTTAGCTCCTTCAGCCTCCCCTAAATTTTAAATATGACCAGAATTCCGTGTATTCTTTTTCCTTCTACGGTGGTTGATGTTAGAGCCAAAAACTTCTCAGCTCCTCTAATTGTCTTCCCCATGAGTGATTGTTCTTCCAGATTCATAATTTTATGGAAAATGTTCTGCAAAAAACATTGCTTTTTATTTAAATTCAACAACGCCCAGAGTCCTGGTTGATAGTAACTTCAATGCTTGGCTGATTTAAAATGCAGGAGGTGCTGCACCTGCTTGATTTGGTTCCCAGATCCCGCTTTTGTCCCAATTCCTTGTCTAACTGGAGAGTGGCTTTAGGGACCCGATCATCCATTATGCTGCTTTCTCTGCTCCACATTTCTGGTGTGTTCTGGTACAAGGGGATTTATTGGAGACTTAGGGACTTTCCTGGATGTGTGGTGGAGAATGTGTGTGAGTGGTATGTTGGGGGGCGAGGGGTAGAAGGAGATGCAGAGATCTATTTTCTATATAATTTTCACTAGTAAGTTCAATAACATTTATAACCAGAATAGTGAAACACTTATTTTTTTCAGGCATCTATGCCTTTCTCTTTTGGCAGAGGGTATACTTTGTGGCTGCCTTACCCAAACTTTCAGAGTAAATCAGTGGCCAAACCAGGTCTTGCTCACTAACCTCAAAGAAAATAACACAAATATGAATTTCGTCTTATTATAATAACTTTCTCATTGAAGCTTCTTCCAACCCTCAACTTCTAGATTTTGTGGTCTTCCCTCCCCTTTTCCAGTCTAATGGGAAGCTCATTACTTGGCAGTTTCCTCTAAACATTGTGATTCTGGAAGGTGACTCCGGATCGATCCCTACTAATCCGATCAGTAGGGACGTTGGGATCAGCCTGTCTCCTTTTATGACCCATTTTTCATCTGAACCAAGTCCTTTGAGGAAACTGGACTGAAAGAGCTGGGACTAGCCAGTGAGCATATAGGGTAGTATCAGACAGGCAAGCGTGTGGTGCCCATTCAGTTTCAGTAGATGCCTGGATTTTCTACTGGTGCTAAGACCAGAGGTAACTAGACCCAGAAGTGCCTTTAATCACTTGGTGACTTCATTTTTAAAACTGGACCTGAGAGACTGGCTAGTCCATCATGTCTAACTCAGCGCTGGGGCACAAAATCTTGTACTTATAAAGCATTCATGCTTACTTGCCAACATTATTTGATAACAGTTTCATACCATGAATGTATGACTAGAGAGACTGAATGCCATACTGAACCAGATAAAGCTATCTGCTATTTAAAAATATATTTGCATGAATAAGGACATGAGTATATTTGCCATTACCCTTCTCTAAAGGTGGAAGAAGCCTTGGTAAAACCAATGGAATGGGAGCCAAGAGACTTGTATCTTTGCAGTGCTGGTGAGAACTGAGTCATTGGACTTCTTTGTGCCCAGGTTTCATGGTAAATGCAATGGGTGTCATTCTCTGGTTAACAGTCATATGAGGATTTGAGCAAAGCTGAGATGTCTGTTGCCTTTATAGGCAAAATGGATGGATTAAGGTGGTGACTGTAAGTCTAGGGGAAGTGATAATGCTGAAGAGCAATAAAGTAAAATGATGGTGGGAGGATGAATACAGCATAGATGAGGAGCAGGAACCAGCAGTTCTTAGTTTCTTCCAGGTGATAATCATGGGCTTGCTAATCCCCACTCAGTTGGGCTTCAGGAGTGGGGCAAGAAGAGAAAGAGACAATATTCAAAAACCTAGGAGTAATGAATGTCTGAGGAGGAAGAAGAATGGCCTTATAACGGCAAGTTGAGAAAAAGTAAATGATAAACGGGCTTCTAGTAAGATATTGCTTCATTCTTTCTGCTACAGTATCAGGAAGAGAAAGCAGAGGCCAGACAGAGATGGCCACCCAAGCAAAGTCTCTATGGTAAAGAAAACAGTTTGTAGAGCTACTCAAGGGCTATTTAGGGCAAGGTTCAACAAGCAAATCAGAACCTGGTTCAAAAGGAGTTGACTGCTGCCTATAAGAAGCATTCAGCTGTGGAAGCCTTGGTTACAGCCCTGGGGCTGATGGTGAAGACATAGTTTTTTTTGCAGTGACTAAGGTGCCAGAGGTGATGTCAGGCTTGGGATGGGAACAACCACAGACTTGTTTTGGAAGGAGGCATTTGAAGGAAAAAATGAGAACTCCTTCTTAATATATGTGGAAATGTCATTAAATAACTGGAAGTTCCAGGCTATTTTCTCCTCAGACACACTAGTCACTGGGTTTCCAGGGCATATTCAACTTCTATGTCGCTTCCTCCCTCTCTAGCCAGAGTCGGGTTTTAAAATTTCAGTCTCTTTTCTGTGGGTTCCTGTGTTTCAGAATCCCCACCAGTTACCTTCTTCTCTGGGTTTGGCTATTTTAGATGATATCCCAATCTGCTGGCCACCCTTGAGTGGTCAGCTTGAGCTAACCCCGTATAAATCATATACTTTCTATAATAATACAGGAGAAACTCTGAAACTGAAATACTATTTAAAAATAAAATTTAATAGCATATTTTTATTGTCTACTCAAAATTCACTGGACATAAGTACTTATTTCATCTTAACCCCATGATTCTTCCCTAATGCCAGTTTCTTGTCACAGCAGATTGTACTCTCTTGTATCTGAGATTTCATGTCACAAACTGTAGAGCAGTTTTTGGTTCATTATTTGTTTTAAGGGACTGTGTGAACCCCAGATACTTTATCCAGCATCTTGTGTGTAACACAGGGACACTGGAGTCAGATGGCTAAGTCATTATGCTATTTCTCACTAGCTATGTGACTTTGGGCAAGTTTTTTCTGTTTCTCCATGTCTCTTTTTGGTCTTTGCAAAATGAAGAAAATAACAGCACCTACCTCATATGGGAGTTGGAAAGATTTAAGAGGCAGAAGATATATGTTTCATAATTTGTCAGCCATTGTTGTTATCACTATTAGATTCACAGAATTCTACTAGTCTTCACCCCAGCCTAGTGTCTCCTTGACCTTTATAATCTTTACCCTTCTAGTTTCATCTGCTCACCTGAATATTTGAACTTGTTGTAGCCCTGCCAATCAATCCTTGTTCTGAACAGCGTCGCACCTACCTGGGTTCAACTCCTGGCTCTAGCACTTACCTTAAGCATGTGACTTAACTTTTCTGAGCCTCAACCATCTTTCAAATGGCCATTGTAATAATGATCTCATTGAATTGTTGTGAGGCCTAAAAAATGCACCTAACTGTATTCACCATTCAGTTGGTGCTCTGTCTTAAATTGGTTTCCCTGGAAACAGAGTCCGAGGCAGAGATTTACCTGCAAAAGATTTTTGGGGGCAGTTGTCTCTGGAACAACATTTATAAGGAATTGAGGGCGGTGGGATTGGACAGAAGTTGGACTGCAATGCAATTGCAACTGAGGCTTTAACCAAACACAGGGGGAAACTGTAGTCAGGATGATCCTTCAGAATTATCACAAAGTGGCTCAGCCTTTGTTCCTGCATCAACCAGTCATTGGGTGGGGGCTTCCGGGGGAGGTAGTGTCAAGTTGAGTGTGTATCTCTATTTGACCAAGGGCAGCTGCTGGAGAGGGATGGAGCTGTGAACTACCAGTAGGTAGCACTTCTGATAGCTGAGGAATTTGGTGCCTCGGTCCTGAAGGGGATCTGGGTGCACCCCACAATATCTACTTCATGCTCGGTAATTTGGAATTGCCTCTCCTCTATCTTTGGCATCCATGTCCTTTCTCTTCTCATAGCACTAGGTTTCACTCTGATTGGCAATTGCTTTTTCCTCTCCAGACCCCTAATTCCAATGTTGTTCTTTTTGAATTGGTGTCTAACAACTCTGTATAGGTTATCATCTTATCACTTTTCAACTTTTTTTTGGCAGGGGGAGCGGATCAGGGCAACCAGTTATTCATCTCTCATTGTCCAGTAAATAAAGACTTAAAGTAGAGGTGATATCTTTCCTTTTTAATTTAAGGGCAACTTCTGATCATTTATCAGCGTTGAGTGTACTCAGAGTGTTGTGATGAAAGGAAATACTTAGCTGGAAAGAATGCTGTGATCAGTTAGTGATGCCTGCCATGACAGTGGGTGAGGAGACAGGGGTACTCATGCTCCACTTTTGACATCCCAAGTGTAGAGCCTTGTCTTCCCATTCAGTGTTGGATTTTAGAATGCTTTTGACTTTCCTCAGTCTTCCTGGGTAGATTTCTGTACCAACGCTTACATCTAATTAGCCCTTTTAAGTGTAATTAAGCCCTATGCCTAGAATTGTTTCTCAGGTCACCTTAATCACTTCATCTACAACTTCATTGCCACAAAACTTCATCTTCCATTAAATAATTTTAAAAGTTTGTTAGAAGAATTGGGTTACTTTATGAACACTTTTTTATTTGCCTTACCATTAAATATAGACTTACCTTTTATGACTATATTACATTAATGCTTATTTGTTTGTTTTATGGATTTATTTAGTGTATTCCTTAAGGAGCACTCTTTCTCTGCCATCCTTGACTGTCTTAGATTGTGTAAGCTCCCAGAAGGCAAATACCATGTCTTTTTAAATTGCATTGTACAGTGCTATGCACAAACGAGCAATTAATTCTCAAAACACTGACAGTTGGAGAGGGCACAATGGAACTGGTAATATCTTAAATGATTTAAGTGATGTCTTTAATGTATTGGTTATCCCAATTTTTTTTTCTAATAAAAACTGTCACAAGAAAATGAGATAATCTTCAAAGTATATTGAGTTTCTCTGAACTAAATCACTGGTTAAATTAAAATTATTATTAAAAAATCAGTCTTAGGTGTTTCTGTCTATATCCACAAACTGTTATTGTTGGATGCTTCTACTAGGCTCTTTAAATTGTACTCATGAAGTTAACATGCTGAAGAATAACAATGGAGGCCACGGGGAAAGTGAAGGACCTGTACTTGATCTGCGTCAGGTGTTGGCAAACTTTTTCTGTAAAGAGCCAGATGATAAAAACATTATCAGCAATGTGGGCCATAGGGTCTCTGTCACAACTACTCAACTCTGCCGTTGTAGCAAGGAAGCACCCATAGATAATATGTAAACAAGTAATCATAGTGATGTTTCAATAAAACTTTATTTGCAAAAACAGGAGCGGGCCAGATTTGGCCTGTGGTTTGCTAACACCTGAACTAGGTGATAAGACTAAATTGCACTGACTACTCATGAACTGATTCAGAAATATGTTACTAAATTGAACCAATGGCAAGAGAGACACAATTTCAAAGTCAAGAATGTGAAAATAGTTTTAATGACTTATGCTCATATTCTGTTTCCTAGTTTGGTTACTCCTGGTCATGGTGCACAGGAATGCTCAATCAAGTGTAGATTCCAAAGGGGCAATGCCCAATTCCAAGTATCCTAGGCACTTCCATTTTTAAGATCCTGGTCACCAAGTGGTCTCCTTACTTACTAACTCCCAGATTTGGAGAATCCACTAAATCTCTGCAACTAACCTCCTATTTCTTTCCTGTATGAACTAGGTTGTGCTATCTTCCCTACTGACTTAACAGAGTTGTTGTAAGGCCAAGTTAAACACAGCTCAGGAACATGCACATTCCTATTAAAAAATTAAGGAATACTAAATTTGCTTGACCCACCGTTTCTTTCAAGCTGAACATGGTACTTGATTGACATTTTTTTTCTGGGCAGATGTGTGTGTGTGTGAGATATAGAATATCCAAATGCTATTGGACAATTGAATAATTCTTAAGTTTTGGTTCACATTCAACTTACCTGCATCACTTTTAAAAATCCTAATACCTTGGCAACATCCCAGATTAACTGAATCTGATTCTTTGGGTGTGGGACTCAAGTGTTAATATATATTTTTTAAACTACTCAAGTGGATTATTTTCTATTGCTGCTGTAACAAATTACCACAAATTTAGTGGCTTAAACAACACAAATTTATTACCTTTCAGTGCTGTAGGTTAGAAGTCAGGCACCGGTCTCGCTGGGCTGAAATCAGAATGTCAGCAGGACTGTGTTCCTTTCTGGAGGATCTAGGGAGAATGTGTTTCCTTGCCTTTTCCAGGCTCTAGAGGTCACCCACATCCTTGGTTCATGGTCTCCTTCTTTCTTTGTAAAAGCCAGCAACAGCAAGCCAAATTCTTACATTGCCTCACTATGACCTTCTTCTGCAGTCCCGTCTCCCTCCACCTCAACTCTTCTGTCTCCCTCTTCCCCTTTTAAGGGCCCATCCAGATAATCCAGAATAATTTCCCTATTTTAAGGTCAGCTGATTAGCAAATTTATTTCCTTCTGCAATCCTAGTGCCTCTTTGCCATGTAACCTAACATATTCACAGGTTCCAGGGATTCTGATGTGGACAGTTTTGGGGGCCATTATTCTGCCTACCACACCAGGTGATTCCAGTTCTGAAAGGAAATGGGATATAAACTCTAACTAGTGGAAAAAATCATTCCCACATGTGTTCTATTGATGGGTAAGGTATATGCATCCATTCCTTCATTGACTCACTCATTCATTCATTCTTTAAATATATAGTGAGTTTCTGTTGTGTTCTAGGTATTATTGCTTGGGATATAATGGTACACAGGATAGCCAAGGTCTAGTGAGAGGAAAAACATATTTAAATAGAGAAAATTCAGGTGTTTGGGATCCTCATAGGAAGGATCCTTTCCCAAATTTTGAGACGAGGTAAGGATTCCTGGAAGAAGTGATGTAGGAATTGGGTAGGTATAGAATGCTGAATAATAATAGCCTGAGTACCTCCTCCAGACACGTAATGTATTGTCTTTAATGTTCACCACAAACTTGCATGGTGGGTGCTATTACTGCTATTTTGAAAATGTGGAAATTGTGTCTCGTAAAGATTAAGTAACAATAACAGCCCTCTATTATTCTGTGAAATAATGAGATTGGTTCTATACTAAGGCATTAGAATGGCCATCCTTCCTTCAAACACTGGGCTAATGTATTATTCTCTTCCAAGTCCAATTTTCTTTCTGAAGAAAAAAAAGAACAGAAGCCTCATCAAACTTCTGTGGTTATAACCTGCACATAGCCCTGTAAGCATTTGGCTTTAGGATTTATTTTCTGTCTGAATCAGGGGAGCACCATGTTCTCTGGAGAGGTGCAGTCAGTATTAATTTTATTGTCATAACAGGCCTCCCAGCATGAAGTCACTACGTTGCCATTGACAACACAGTAGTTCACCCAGGTATCAAAGTAGATTGGATATGAGAATCTAGTGTCTTCTGGATCTAAGCAGTGAAGGACCATTGCCATCACTTACTGGAGATTTCAGGGCCTGGTGCTCTTCAGAAGGGTGAGCAAAAGAACCCAGAACAGTAATCTTAGAACCACTTACTTCCTCTTTTGCACATTAGGCCTGGCAGATCCACTGGGGGTGCTTTCACTGTGAATCTGTTTCTGGTGAGTTACTTGGCTCTCACAGGTAACCAGATTTAGTTTCCCTCTGTGATGAGAATATAGACAATGGTTTCTAGACTAGGCATTTCTCCTCTACCATATGGATAACCAATATCCACAAGCATTAAAGGAACAACCTACAAAGTGGAGAACATTGGGATGCATTGGAAATTGTTAGAAGGGAATTTCAAATGTGTCAAATTCGAAATGATTGTTCTGCTTTAAGATAATTTTCCAGTGATATCTAAGCATCCACTTATAGATAAAACTAGTAATATGCTAAAAAGTTGTTATTCTTATATGTTCATTAATACAGATCTTTAAAGGACTCCAACTTTATTTCTCTTGTCTTAGTGGAAGTTTACCTTTGCATAGTGATCTCAGCTTTGCATAGCTGCTTTGTAAGTATTATATTGTAACATCTTCAAAATCATCCTATAAGGAAGGATGGGCAAGTATTGTGATCTGCAATGCACAGATGAGGGAAATAGGGTGCCTGGGGATTTATCTTTCCTTCCAAATTGGGTGAGCTAGGGTTGATTCCACATCTGTTGCTTTTAATCTTAGAGCATTTCTAACGGACCATAAAAGGAAGGCAACCTCACTTATTTGAGGAAAACAAATCTAATTACTACTTTTCTCCTATTGTTTAGAAAGTTTACCTTCTAAACAGTTCATATTAGTGAGGTTTTACTGCTCTCCAAAAAGATGTTGATTCGTGAAGCATTCAAGAGAATCCAGGAGACAGTTTGTGGATTCAGAGCATACGCGTCAATTTTTGTCTCAGTATGGAGGTGGTAAGATACAATGATGGTTGCTGTTTAATCACCTGTTAGGAACTAAGTGCTAACCAAGTATAGGCACCTAACGTGGATCTTAGTTTGCTTGTTGCCAGGAAACACACCTAGTTTCTATCTCTGTTTCAAACTGTTAAAGTGAAATGGTGTTGTTATTGATGGTCTACATAACACTTCCAGTGTGACAGACACCAGCAAACACACATGGAGTGAACGATCTTGCTCCGGTCTTCAAGTAGAGATCAATGACAATTTCGTTTGTTCAACCCTGCCTCCAGTCCATACTGCAGCCTTCGTCATGAGGTAGCTGGAATGATTAATGATCTGTTGGAGGTATTAATGCCTTGTGTTTTGGTATTCTAATTATAGAAGCTTATTGGAGCCAGGCTTTAGAGTGGGTTCGAGATTGAAAGATATTTTAAAAGCAGGTGATTGGTCCAACACTTCCACTTCTTTCAATTTAACCATAAATCAATTGCAAATGATTTTTCTACTGTAATTTTTCATAGGTTTTGAACTTGGGTAATGAGCATCCCTGTCCCGGAGTGAAACTGTGATTTTCCTAGATCTTGTTGGAAAGAAGATGAAGATTTATGAAGGGGCTTAGAGGGAAATAGATTGCATTTCTTCTTATCCTCTGCTTGTTTTTTCCAATCCTTTCCTGTACTTCAACCCTGATAAGTCTCAACTTTCATGCATGGCATATAGTATTTGGGAAATGGGAAAGCTCCAGTGTGTCTTGACCTACTTTCTGGTGACTGTACAATTACAAATAAGTTGATACTATATAAAGGAGTACTACATTCCACACTGAGGAGAGCATATGGAGAAGCAAAGAGTGCATTTGCCTGAGCAGCACCAATTCTTTTCTTATTTGCTAAATATGTTGACTTCAGGTTTTTTTAAAATATGGGGCAACTCAAGGTGTTCTACCACCCAAGAAATTGCCATGAGGATTGTGAGAAAACTTCTTAGGAACCCTGTGGGAAGGGAGAGGCTTAAATTGGAATCACTTTGACAAATTTTCTTTCCCTATCTAGGACTGCAGCTTACCCCACTGTGGGTAATGTGATATTTCTGTGCCTGATGAAATCCTGGCTTTCAAGTTGTGGAAAGCACAGGTTTTTTATATTTGCATAATTATTATTTTTTAAGAATTTTATTATCTGGGAAATAGATTGGCAGCAAAGAGCTTGTTGATAAGATGCTTTATAGAAACTCAAATGCAGTAAATGTTCTTGTTTACCTTTATACCATGTGGAAAGAGCCCCCAGGGCTTTTGAGATAGTCAGTTTTTCTATACCTGCAAGACTATTTGAAGCTCTATGTATCAGAGCAATATATTACATTTATAATCTACTGAAAGTATGAGGGTCATTTATTAACAGGTTTTTATTCCAGTTCTATGAATGTTTGGAAAGAATGATTCTTTCTTCCCTCCTCCCTTCCTTTTTTCCTGCGTGTCTACTTGCCTGCCTTTCTTCCTGAAATATCTATTGAGTCATTATTGTGTATTAAGTTAGCCCTAGGTGGCTGAGTGGTGGGAGAGGAAGGTGATTTTCAAAATAAATAAGATTCAGTCCTTGTCCTCAAAGACCTTACACTCTAGCGGGGGTGGAGGAAGGGTATAAGATTATGTTGTTGTTGTAGATGACAGAGTCCACTCTAAGCAAAAGAATTGTTTATTTGAGGACATAAGGTAGCTGACAAAGTCTTTGGAAAGCCCTGGGGACCAGGTTTGGATGCCACATAGCCAGGTAGGCGAGCTGCCAGGAGAAGTGCCAACCACAACCTTGCTCTGGGGGAAGCCCCAGTGCTGCTGCTTTACAATATTGGGCAAGACCATCTGCCATAGCTGCCACAGAAAAATAAGTCTCCTTAGTACCATGCTTGCAAGAAGAGCCAGTCTCCGCAAGCGTATCAGTGACCTCATGTTGCCTTCTTTTTCATTCCACACCTCTCAAGGGTAGACCTACTTGGCAAAACCTAGGCCATATCAGCTATCTCAACTGCAAAGAAGTCTTGGAAATGTAGTTTTTAGCTTTCCAGTCTCTGTCACATGGGAAGTTACACCAGAAAAGTTGGAATGTCTGTGGAGGAACCGAATTTATAGTATCCACCACAGGGAGACAAGCAGGTTAGGAGATAACCACAATAAATTGTGCAAATGTTATGCTGGAGGGGATAATCGTACTGTGGGAACACCTAGTGAAGACACCTGTCTCAAAGAGTAGGGGCATTCAGGGAAACAGTGGAGGAGAGTTACACTTACTAAGGCTTGAAGGGTTTCATGGTTGTAGTAGTCTGGATAGGATAGGTATATGACGCAGAAACAAACAGCTTCAAAATCTCAGCGGCTTCACATACATACACACACAAATCATGCAAAGTCGATTCTGTGAGCAGGACTGGGAATAAATTTGTGAAGGCTAATGCAAAGTGAAAATATTGGATCCCTCTTCCAAACGTTATTCAGAATTTCAAAACATGACCGCAGAACATTAAACCAACCACAGAAGGTGGGACCTGTGTGAGCGCGTAGATCGAATGCCCATGAAGCTGGCCCTGTGTGGGGGTTTAGGAGACACTCCAGGGAAGCTTTCTTGCATTTGGTAACTCAGTAATTCAAGCAGCTTCAGTCTGTGGCTCTGCCACCTCAACAGAGCCTCCTCCACGTTTGCCAAACTGAGTAAGAGAGGCTGGAGGGCCGCACAGGAGCTTTTCACTGCCTCAGCCCAGAAGTGACATCTCTTACTTCTGCTCACGTTTCATTGGCTAGAACTGGTTACATAGCCTCACCTGGGCTTCCTTCTACAAGGAAGTAGAGTCTCCAGTGTGCCCAAGGAGGGGGAAGACAGGTCATGGTGAACCAGCGGTATCTACCCACTGGCTCAAAGAAAAGGGAATGACAAAAACAATAGCTTTGCTCTTTGAAAATGCTATCTGTATTTGAATATTAGTAAATTTAGTGTGGCTTAAAAATTCAAGAAGTATGTTTGCTTTTTACCAATCCACTTATTTTGAACAGAAGAATCTCAAAATAAAAATATTTTGCTAAATCCATGTGCTACTAGAAAAATTAGTAGTAACTAATGACCACTTTGAGGGAGTTTGAGTTTAATGCTTTGGAGCAAGGAAAAATGTTTCTGTTTTAGTACACATGTCTTGTCTTAAGATATAAATTATATTTATTTTATTGCAAACAGATATATATGAAAATTGATGGAGTAAAAAAATATTCTCTTGAAGTTGGTAAGTCTCTTATCAATGAATCAACTCAAATATATGTGCTCAGACAATGAAATAGTATCGCTGGAAAGATTCTGATATTTTTACCTGCTTCTGTGAGCAGGTAAATTATCTTGACCTATTGTGGGCTCAGCTATGCTCACGTAGGAAGTCTACTTCTCAACTTGGGAAGTAGGTGCTCGAAAGAGCTCACCCTTTGTGTTACTAATGCTCTGTGTCTATTACTCTGACACTTTTAATTATGAACTCAAACTCAAAGTAGCCAAGTTCAATGATGTGGTACAGATAAGGAAAGGAGCTTCAATAAGAGATAGATGAATGTGGTTCACAGTAGACGTCGGGGGAGTACCTGTCGACAGTTATATTTCTTTTTTTCCAATGAACTTCTATTATTAATGTGCACATTTAATTTTCACTCCTTTAATTTTACACCTTAAAATTTAATTTTGCTCTTTTTTGCCATTTCTTCTACTCTGACGTTGAACTATTATTAGAATGTTTAATTTTTATGTTACACATGTGTCCTGTGCTCTCTTGGAAAGAAAACTGGACTTGATAACAAATCATTAGAGTCCAAGCCCAAACACTATAGACAACAGTATAAATTTATCTTTTAGCCTTTCCTCGTCTATAAAATGGGAATGATGATTATGATGATCATAATGATGAGTGTGGTGATTAAGATGATGCGAGATTAATTGACTGTCTTTCCAATTCAATTTTATACGCCAGAGTCTGAACCAGAGGTGGGCAAACTATGACCAACTGGTCAAATCTGGCCTTTCACCAGTTTTTGTAAGGAATATTTTATTGGAAAACAGCCATGCTCATTCATTTATGTATTGTCTATGGCTACTTTCGTGCTACAATGACAGAATTGAGTAGTTGTAACAGAGACTGGGTGGTCTGCAAAGCCTAAAGTATTTACTGTCTGTCCCTTTACAGAAAAAATTTTCTAATCCCTGGTCTAGATGATCATGAAATATCTGTTTTGATTTGAGAAAATTTAGGAACTTTGCCTTAAGGAGATAGCAAGCTGCCTTAAAACAATTTGTACTGTATACTGCATCCAGAAAATTCCCAAGGAGAGTGTAACCCAGCTTTCAGCTGCTGAGACAGAGGTATAGCATTTATTGTTTCACTCTTGAAGTGCTACCTACAGGTCCACTGTTGGCAGAGGTCATTATGCAAACACAGATTCATCTCTTCATGATACTACATGCAAAGCATTTGCACAAATGTAGATTTCATTAAGGCCTGACTATAATATATATATACTTGAGTCACTTCATGAAATTGTTCAGTCATCTGGATGTCTTTCACTGTTTACTAGGAAATATGAAATTGAGAACTGAGCAATTTTCTTGTCAAGTTGATCAATGTAGACTGGCGACCTGGATGCCTTTAGTGCTCCCCCATCCCCTCAGTTGTTGGAATTTATTTATTTATTTTACTAAATTACCCAGTTAATTACTCCAATTTTCCAATCGATCTTACCATTTAGGCTCAGCCTGTTTCGATTTTACATGTGGTTGGTACAATCGAGGTCTGTTCCTAAAGTGTAAGCTTTTCCAGTGTAAGATTCATGTTTGTTTATTGATCTACATACTTGGTCCTTTTGATCTTAGCCTAAATTGTTCAAATTTGACCTTTAAGTCTATCAAGTACCACTGTAGAAACACACAAAATAGGAGGAGTGACACGGGAATGGAAGACCAAGAACTGAAGAGTTTGGAGAGCCCTACTGACAAAGGGAAGGTGTGAGGAGAAAGGGTCTTGGAAGAGGCAAGCAGGTAGCAGAAGACCATGGATTGAAGCTTGGGGAACAGGTGTGTATGGTGTGAGAGGAAGCAGAAGCAGGCAATGCTTTAGAAGGAACCATCAAGGGGAGAGGAGTGATCATTGGGCTTATAAAAATCCATGAGGGAGAGGAAGGGAATGTTTTAAGGAAGGTTAGTGGCCAATAAAGTTATACTCATGAGTAATCAATCTGAGAAAATAAAACTGATTGTGAATGCCAACGTTGTCCTGGATGAAGATGGGATCTTGAATTGGTTCCATCTAGTCCTGTCTTGGTTAGGTGTGGGAATTTTCTCATCATGCTACCACCGCCTCCTCCTGGTGTTCAAGAACTCTCCTACCTCCAGGGGTTGATGGGTGTCCTTATTAAACAAAGGATTGTCTATATGGAGCGGGACAGATGGGGTCAGGAGCAAAGTCACAGAACACAGACAAATGTCATTCTCGAGTGGACATCGACAGGTACCGTGTTGCCCACTGTGAGTTGATGGTCCCCAATGGCATCAATAAAATATGTCTGGATGATGGCATGCCCTCACAGCCCCAGATTCTGGCCATGGATAGTACTTGCTTCAGGGAGGATATTGGTTTCTGGGTCTCACACCTTCCTGTTTACACAGCTCCTCCCCTTCCTCTTTTCCTGCTCATTTGTGCAAATGGTTTGTACATTTTGAAGAGTGGCTTTTGAATTTAGTGAAGTATTTTTGCAGTCTTTGTTTCTAATTTCCCCAAGAGTGACGGCTTCCTATTCTAGAAAAGAGCACTGGGAGTTCTGAGGAAGGAATTTCATGGGAGAATAAAGATTTAAAATACTGTAACCTGCAAAAAGTGGTTATTAGATTTGATGATTTAGAGTTTATTGGTGACTTCCAACACTGAATTGGAGGAAGCAGTGATTCAGAGGGCATCCAGAAGGGTTTTCTTGTTGGTTGGTTGTTTAGCTGTTTATAAGTGAATACATAAAGGTACTAGAACGTTACAGATGATGGAGAAAGACCACACACAAGTCCAGATCTCAGCCACTCAGAGTTCTGAGCATCTGTCAGGCATCTGTCACAATTAAAGCTGAGAACCTAGAACTAACAGAGGAAGCAGGGCATTAACTAGCGACCACTGGGTCAGGTCCTGAGGAGTGAGATGGAGAGAGGTTATTGGCCAGGGGGTAGGAAAAACTTCCTGCAGAGAAGTTTTGCAAATGACTGACATCTTTCAAAAGCCCTTACTTCCTACAAGTGACCTTTCTTCAGTTGTAAGAGGTTTTCAAAAATTTGATGAGTGAATGCCTGAGGAAGAAGTAGTTAACTTGTGTCTTGAAGAAAATATAGGTTAGCTTAGCAATGTAATGGGAATATTGAGGTCATTCTAATTAAGAGGATTTACTGAACAAGGATAGAAGTGGTATAAGTCTGGCATGTCCTGAAGACTCTTAGCAAACTGATATATTAAAATCAATGCTTTCCAGGAGTTGGTATGTGTTCTGGGGGTCTCAGGGCAACTTTGATTGCATTTCTTGTATTTTTCGAGTGTAAGTGTATAAACTATTTGCCAAGTTAGGTTATAAGCTTGAAGGCTCAGCCTACATCTTTTATCTCAAAATGCAGACCACACTGGTGGACTTACAGACCTTTTAGCATAGTTTTAACAAAATGTTTTAATTCTCTGTTTTCCTTCCCTTCCCTCACTAAAGAGCTTCTTAACTGGGACTTGCGCGAATGTTAATGTACATACAAATCACTGGAAGATTGTTAAAAATGGAGATTCTGATTCTGTCGGTCTGGCAGGGGTAGATGCCCGAGATGCTGCATTTCTCACAAGCTTCTACATGATGCTGATATTGCTAGTCTGAGGACCATTTTTTGGGTAGAAATGGCTAACTGAAGGGGAAGGAGTTTAGTAGCATAAAGGGGTTGAGTTTTACAATCCGAAAGGCCTGGGTGGTTTGAATTCTGGCTCTGAAACTTATGATGGCTTGAAACTTATATGACTTGGACAAGTTGTTTGACAAGTCTTTGAGTCTTGTTTTCTTGCCTGAAAAATGGGGATAGTGATACTGCCATCACGTGTATCATTCTAATATAGACATTTCCTCCTACATTTATCTTGTTCACCATTTTATCTCCAGTGCTGAGCACAATACCTGGCATATCACAGATCCTCCATAAACATGGATTGAGTGAATATTGAATGAGTTAATTAATTACTAAGTATATAGGTTTGATTATAAATTGTGTAATGTAAGTAGAACACGCAGCAGAGTATCTGGCTCTAAGAGACATTTCTGTAACTATTGGTTGCTTTCCCATCTCCTCCCTTTTCCTCTGAAACAAAAGCTTAATTTGGATGAATGTCTCAAACTGTTGAAGCAACAACATGTAAGACAGGTACTCTCTTTGTGATCCCTCAGTGGAGTAACAGTTACACTTCAGATAATAGAAGTCTGATGGGTGGTTTCATAATGTTGTTGTTACACGTAAATGGACAAGGGTAAATTGGGCAATCACATCTCACAAATTGATCATCTAAATATATGTATGTGTCTTCTCTGCTGTTGGAGCACTGGGAGGGAAGCACTTGTGAGAAAATTTGAAGCTTTGTAGAATTCTGTGGATTCAGAAAAGACTGGAACCAGGTATATAGTTCATCTTAGAAATATGAATTTTATAAACCTGGCTCACCAACTCATAGGCCCCTACTTCCCTAACGTGTCCAAATTTATTTGAGTTTAACAAGATTGGTCCTTTCAGAGTACAATAGCTGTGGAACTTAAAGAGTTAACATTAATTCACAAATTAGTATGACTTAGTTTAGTCCTATTGCTTTCCTCAATTTAGTCAGTCACCAATATTTACTAAGTACCAACTATCTGCCAGGAACTGAAGTGGATGCTGGAGAGATGGGGTTAGAAAGCAGAGCCAGTCTTCACCTTCCTGAACCTTATTTTCAAGAATGGGGCAGGGAGACAGAGAAAACAGAAAAGCAGACCAAGGGCTGTGCCATTTGGTTGACTTTCAGAAGAGCGTTTCCTAGATGAGTTGTCATTTATTGATTACATGGACTTATAACCAGTTCTGGTGGTTATTTATAACTATGACTTGAGAGCAATAAGCTCTAAAAGTGTGGTAACTTCCTAAAAGTATGGTTACTTTAAAAAAAAGTTATTTTTAAGCTTATGGTGGCAGAGAGTTTTGCTGTTCTATTCACTGTTCTGTCCTCAGCACTTTCAGTAATAAGTGCACGATAGGTGCTCAATAGATATTTGTTGAATGACAAAAAACCCCTTGGCAAGAATGTACTCTTAGTGAATTCTTATTAAAGATGGCTGAGGACTTATAGTTCTGTGTTTACCAAGAACTTAGTATATTATCGTTTCTCTGTTAAATGTATCCAGTGTATAGGTTCTTAGCCATAATTAACTTTTTAATTAGTGTAAAAAGAAGAAACACCCACAAACTATGAAGGTATTTTTTATGCTAAAGCTTTTAAATAGGTGCCTCAAAAAATTTACAGTAAATAGCTCTGTGGACAATTCTGTATATTGACAATTCTCTTCTTGACTTAGTACTTTTAAGGTTTATAGTAGCTGCCACTGCCATTAGTGGCAGTTATTATATTTTAAAGTGTTTATTGAAGTTGACAATAGATTGAGTTTGTGTTTTCATTTTCTCCCCAAAGCTGATGATTATGAAGTGTATTATCTTTTAGCATGCATTACTATTTTACAAACCTTGGTGAGGTCCCCACCACTCTCACTTTCTTAAAGACAGTACAGGATTGTCAGCAAAGCTGCCACCTACTGATTTGGTCTGGTCCTCATGCCATAGGACATTCATTGCCCAAAGCAGTAGGTGCCATAATGTCAACAGCAAATACATCTGGTCTAAAAAGAGGAGGAAGAACATCCAGTCTGAAAAGAGTTCCGGCAGTTTTGTAGTTAGGTAAGCCATGTGACTAGCAGATCCTTACGATTATGATAACAATTATGGTCATTCTAATAGGGAGCTAAAGAAGATTTCATCACACAATATAGTGATGAAGGCTTCTAGCTGGCTGATGTTCTGGGATCAGTATCCACACCTGCAGGTCCATTGCATCAAATCTTAAGCAGGAAATCTTGGGAAATTTCTGAATTGATAATGATGAGTGAGCCCATGAAATGGATGGGTAGTCAGGTAGATGGGCCAACTGTTGATTCTAAAAGTAGCCAACCATATAGATTAGGAGTACTTAGAATTGTAAATAGAATTAATTGAAGTATTGTCACTTTGTGTTTGTTATAGCTGCAAGATAAATATTTAAAAGTGGTGTTGGAGGGCAGGGATATAAACAAAAAGCACTATCAAACAAGTTTTCTTGTTGTCCGGGAGTGACAGTCATTCTGGAGATACTCTCCCAGAAAACTGGAAAGTCTTTTCTCATTAGAAAAAGTGAAGGCAAGAAATAACTGCTCTTCCTATTTAATAAGTGAAGTAAGTCAGAGCAGAAAGACTGCTCAGAGTTGTATAAAAATTAGTGTATGACCACAAGTGATGGGCTGTTTATCTGGGAGGCACAGGGTGGAGACTGAAGGGGTCAAGTGCACTGAAACTCTATTTCAAATAGAGAATGTGGTCTTGAGAGTAGGTGCAAAAAACAGACCAATAAAGGAGCCATGGGCATGAAGCCAGTACACCAGGAAGAAAGGAAACATGCGCCTAGGCAGATGGAGCCCATCACCAAAGCAGAGGAAGAGGAGGAGGTAAAAGGAAAGAGGGAGGGAGAGGGAAGGAGAGAGAAGGAGGAGGGAGAAGGGGATGGGGAGAGAGAGGAATACACATGCTCCTCCTTTAAACTAGCCATGTGTCAATGATTGGGCAAGGCATAGAATCAGAGTCCTTTTCTGTTAAGTAAAGTGGAGGGACTATATTAAGTGACTTTCCAATTGTCCTTTGTAAATTTTAGGGGTTCTGGGAGGGACCTTCTCAAAGAGTAGGTTTGGTTCAAAAGTGGCTGAAAACCAGTGATCCAGGGATAATCTCCAGACCCAACAAAGTCGGATTTTCTGACTTTTATCTTCTCTTTAATAGGGAAGGATTGATGATGAAAAACAAAATAACACTTCTATTTTATGCTTCCAATTAACTGAAAAACTTATTATTGTACTTGCTTAGTAATCTGTATGTAGTGTGATTTGATGATTTGTAATTACCACTTGTGTTTCCAAAATCTTGTTAATCTCATGCATGCATTTTTTGGAATAGGAGTCCCTGAATTCATTTTGACTCAGTGGACCATCAAGTTCCTATAATGGTGTCCAGGATAAAAAAGAAAATGGACTGAGGTTTTGAAAGGAATTGCTACACAATTGGTTGGTAGTCATAAAGAGATGCCAATATTTTATTGGTAAAATGAAGTGAATCCTCACGGCGGCAAATTACGGGAGCTGGGGGAAAGTGGCAAAGAAGGAGAAGATTGGGCAATAACATTTTCCTTTTAAAAATTTTATTTAAACGTAGATTGTGAGTCAAATGATTGGAAAATCAATAAGGACAAATAGTATTTTAGGGTTTTCTCCTGGTGCCGAGAAGGATATAAAATATGAGAGAGAGAGAGAGAATAAAAGGGCAGGGTGATGGTAGAAGAGCCAGTTAATTCCTTCTGAGCGGACTGTAGGATGAGTTAATGACTGCCTCAATAGGAAGGGATGCAGGCAGAGGAGTCTATAGGGCAGGCAAAAATACAGTAGTGGCCAGAAACCCTTTTCTGTAGTTCAGAATGCCGACCCCACAATTAGGATCACAGATTTTTCTAGAGGGCAGATTGGTCTTCTAGGTACAGGAAGAAAACAGCATAAACCTCAACCCAACTCATTAGTAATGAAGAGTGCCTTTTTATAAAAACTTTCAGACAGTGAGGTTTAGAATGATTAGAATAACCTAATTCCTATGATTTTATCTTTGGCAATGTTATTTTAATAGAAAACTGATTTTTAAAAACTCTTAACTGTAAGAAACAGTTTATTTTTCAGTTTTGGCAAGCAGTAGCTGACTATTTTGGTAAACTGGCACACACACACTACGGGACATTTTCTCCTTCAAAGAACTGACAATATTAGAGAACAAACAAAAAAGCACCTGGCATGTATATTGACTTTATAAAGTATACTCTGATCAGCGGCTGCCACCAGACAGAAAGACCCACTGTAAAGGCCCCCTTTGCTCTCCTTGCCCTCCAGCACCTTGAATCTGCAATAGCTGCATCTCATTTGCCTATTAGTTTCAGGGTAGGTTTGTGCTGATAGCATCCTGACAAAGGGCAGTAATTATCTCAAATAATATTGTGTTACATCCACCACATTAAGAAAAAATGCCGAAAGCAGTTATTGAATTGTTTTCGTCTGACAGATAATGGAGATTGGTTTTTGACCTGTCATTATGCCCATAAATGGTTAATCCCGTTATTTTAAAGAAAATGAAGCTATTAGCCTTATTTATAGAAGAATATTTTAGAAGAGTGAACAGTTGGGTCTAAAGAACACTTTCTCAGCTTTTAAATGCAATTAGAGATTCCCATCTAAGAAATCTAGAATGGAAATTTTTTCTTCTAAGTGTAAGCTGAGCACATTATTTTAAGTATCATTATCTGTATAGGAACAATTATAAGGTCAATATATTCTGAGGCCAAAGGGTTTTCCCTAATTGTGTGCGTTTCCTAACTCATTCAGCTAAGCATTCTGAGACCTCAAATCTTATTCTGGAGTCATTTGTCAGCCTTATGTTGAAAGCTTAGTGTATGTGCTGTCATAATTATTACCTGGGGTGAGACCTTTAAACCCTAAAGGAAATAAATAGGAGATATAGTTGTAATTTACCTGCTCACCTCTTTATTCTATTTTTTCTCACTGTTTTTTGCTGTTATTACTAAAGTTACACTTCTGTGATTTCCTGGTCTTCTAACAGTTTAAGTGAATGTTGGAATCGTTTTTGACATTTTAGGGCTTGATACACATGACTAATGATGTCCTTCATAATGCAGGATATGTTTTGCTGCTTGAAAGCTCTAATGTACTTAAAATTGATGGAAAGCACTAATCTACTTGGGGTGACAAGTCAGTGTACAGTGAATTAATTGCATGCTCAAATTCTCTTTTCAAGACAAGCCAGGGTTTTATTTTCCAACACAGAATAGAGAATTTATGATTAGATCCCCAGGCAACTGGAGCCTCACCTCTTGGCATGGATGTATAGTATTTTGTGTTTGGGTGCATTTCACAGAGTAACTATCTTCTGTTTAGCATTATCTCTCAATGAAAATGAGGTCAACCATCATAACTGTGAATGGCCTGACTTTGTGAATTGGAAATTTCCATTGAAAGGCTGCAACAACGCGGATCATTGGTTCATTTTCCCAGCCTCTGGCTATTTAGTTTATTGTAAGTCCACCATAATTGTTTTTGGCCTTATCATTCAAGTCCTTTGTCCTGTTAACTGAGATGTAGTGTCTGTCTCATTGCTTTTTCTGTCCCTCTTCAATCAATAGAAAATTGCATAGATTTCTTTGCTGTGATTTTCCCACCTCCTAGAATGCCATCTCTCTTCTTGTGGCCAATACAATCTTAAGCTCCACCCTTTCTCTGAAGGCTTCTGTGACCAGCTTGGAGACTACCTTGACTATATCATCAATTGAACTAAGTGTTCTCAATACCCCTGGAGTATTGTCTTATTGTGTCTCTGTGTGCATATCTCCCTACAATCCAGATTCTCAATTCTGAGCTCCTTAAGGGGAGGTTCACTACCATAATTTTGTATATCCCTTCCTCTTCCAGTACATATATTAGTATATAGTTTAAGCGTTGGTAAAATTGAGTATTAATAATCTGAGTCCATCTCTTTTTCTTTATATGACTTTCATAACCTAAACCAGAAGATTATAAGCTTTTTGAAGACAGGAGCTATGGCTTACTTAGCTTCCAACCTCCAGCACCTAGAGGCTATCATGTTGTAGGCATTCAGCATTGTCTGTTGAACTGAATTCTCTCTAGAAACTGGATAGAGCATGCCTGTTTGAAATATGTTCATTAAAAAAGAGTTATCACATAGCATTCTTTGATAACTTGGTTTCTGAAGATTTTTTTTATTTAACTGAGGTTGTCTTAGCTGAGACTAGAATCGAGGTGGCTTCTGTTTTGGCTTTGGCAAAACCTTTCAATATTGGTGGTGACTTGACTTAAACCACCACCTCTAATGAGAGTTGTGTTATTCATGTACACAGCTCCCCAATTTTATTTTAAGTATTTTAAAATAAAAAGACCAATATCTCAAGATATTTTAAATTATATGAATAGAACATATCCACTGAGAACTTTGTGTGGCTCTTAATACTAAAACTTTAAATGGAGATATGTAGCTACATTCTCAAATTTTTCAGTCTAAATGTCAGCCTTATCTAAAGAGTACTAGAATCAATGGCTAAAAATGAATAAAAGTGAAGTCATTTAACTGATCAGCCTGACAATATTTCTCTGTATTGGCTGGTTGATACATAGCCTTAGTCGGTCCCCCCTGACAATCCCATATACCACCCAAAGCCTTTTTGGCACGTAATATGATTGGTGGCTTATGAACAATGTCTAGACATGGTATTAAAACTCATAAAATGCCATTTTCACTTACCCTGTCATTGTCAGGGACATTCCAACCATCTTTGTGAATAAATCTACCAAGAGTAGACCTACCCTCGAATTTCCAGGTGGCTAGATGTTAATTTCTATGGTTCTTTAAATATAAATATGGATATATGTATTATTGTTAGCAAATGTGATTCAGTACAACCACCTTAAATAGTAATGGTTTGTCCTTCAGTGGTTTTCTTCATTCAAGTCGTTTTTTTCTTTTTGTCCTGCCTGGGGATTTATGATTTAACAGGCTGTAATGGGCAAGATAAAGCCATTCATCATGCAGGCTTAATGTGGGAAAGTAAATTTAACTTGGTGAGCTTGATATATAAATATTGGCCTTTTTGGGAACACACAGAGCATATTTACTTGAATGTAAAATCCAGGCTATATACTATGTCCAAGAAATTTCTCAGGTCTGAGGTTCAGGGGAGGGTCTTTCAGTGCTTTAGGTTATGGAGACTGCTGAGATTACTCCTGGGGGTGGGAAAAAGAGGTTATGTATGAATTTTCTAGCTCCCTCAGTTTCTACTCTTTTGACAGCATTTTAATAACAGTACATTTTTTCTCGGTATTTATGTATGTAAAATACCTTGGAAAACCCATTTGCTCTTATTTTCCTTCCATTTCAATTTCTGTTGCTAACAAGAACAAAAAAGGAAGGTTGATACAGGAATATCTGATGAACCCAATATTTCCATTTCCCTATTTTATTACCTACTTAATATAATATTCCTTGAGCCAATTTTGCTTATATTCTTATTTGTTAGATGAATAAATGGATGAATGAATAAACATGAGTATAAAAGTATTTCCATATTCTATTTGGAATGCCCCTTCCATTTACTGAAAATTTCACCTTTTGCTCAGTTTTAAGGAAATTCTGTGTTTCTCAGAGAGGCCTTCTCTTCTAATTTGTTGGAGTTCTTTCCCTCCAGCACACTTCCATGGAACTTGGTATTTTATTTAGATAGTTATTTTCATCTGCTTTGTATAAAAGCTATTTAAATAGTGTTCTTGGTCACCTATAAAGTGTCTTGTTCAATTTAAAACTGCTTATTTAGTGGTTTTTGTGCTTCTTTCTTTATATTCCACAAAGTGGAACATAGAACATTTAGAAGGTAGAATGGCATGAGGGTGACCATATAATTATAGTCCAAACTGGACACTTTTGAGAGTGAAGGGGGTGGTGTTAGTAATTATGCTCGGACAACAGGCACAAGCCAGGGCCCTCCCAGGCAAACCAGGTGTGTGGTCTCCCTGGAAGCATGAATGATAATTCTGGTTTAAATACGATTGAAACATGAATGAGAGTTGAGCTGAGGCCACAATGTTCAGGTGTGTTTTCTGATACCTAAGAATAAAATAGACTTTAGTGGGATGTTGTGAATAAATATGTTCTTAGTATTCCTACTGAGGTTAAATATTTAAAGACAAGAGAATAAGCATGTACAGCAAATTATTGGATGGTC
Source organism: Equus przewalskii (assembly GCF_037783145.1). Classification (NCBI taxonomy): domain Eukaryota; kingdom Metazoa; phylum Chordata; class Mammalia; order Perissodactyla; family Equidae; genus Equus; species Equus przewalskii. The sequence goes on along the minus strand of NC_091845.1, from coordinate 56,568,369 downwards.
CAGGTTCGAATTCTTGCAGGTGAGAATAAAAATACAATATGTGGTTTCTTTTGTATAGGTTTATTCTGTGTCCTGGTTTCATTCAGGAAATAATTGTTTATAGCTTAGCATCATGGTTGTGTACACATCTGTCTTCATTTCAAGGCAGAAAATGCAAGCTATTTCAAGGCAGAAAATGTTTGTTATTTATATTTGTATCTCTTACAACACCCTATATGTGCATAGTCAAACACTGTGTACTGTGACATTGTGTGGAATCTTGGAAGAGTTTTGCTTGTTCGACCTTTGCTTAATGAAGGTTCTTCTATAAAATTCTTGACTGGTAGAGCTCTCCAATTATGAGGAACTTGTTTTCAAAAGAATCTATCTCATTTTTGAATTGCAATATTTATGGAAAACTATCCCTTTAACTTAAGTGACAAATGTACCTTGTTATAACTATAACTTGATTTGATATATTTCTTGAACACTCACTCTCTACAGGGCATTGTGAGTCCATCCACTAGTCCTCATTTGACCTTCTGGATCTACCCAGAATAAATCTAATCCCTTTCCTTTCAAATAGTTCAGGTCTGCTATCATGGTCTCCTGAGTTTTCTCTTATCAAGCCTTGGCCTTACTAGGCTGTTAAATCTTTTCTTATAGGACTTCTGTCTAGACTAATTGCTATTCTGTTCATCTTTAAAAGTATCCCACTTTGAAAGTCTTTCTTAAAAAGGAGTACCCAGTTCAGAGCAAAATCTGCCAGGTGAGATCTGAGCAATGCAGAGTGTAGCAGTTTATGACCAAGGCTGCTGCACAGTACTGCAGATTGTGCACTGTACCATGGTGCCTGGCAAAGGTGGCATGGGAAGGATAAATTCTGGCCTGCACTCCACCCATCAAGCCTGGCTGAGGGCTGTGTCTTCACAGAGGAAGGACTTCCATTTTCTTGTTAGCACAAAGGCCTGGTATGAGCTTGTCAATACCAACTCAGTTACTCTGACTCCTTCTCACCTTGCTCACTTCCTAGATTCTGTACATCTTTGTAATATGGCCTAAGATTTCCCATGCTGTTTTGGCAATCATATCATTCATGCATTATTTTGACCTTGTAGCTAACAAAAGTTCCTGGGTCTTATTTATATGAGCTTCTGTTAAACCAGGTTTCTGCTGTTGTATCTGACATTGATATATGTCATTGAAAAGCATAAAAAGTTTCTGCAACTTATACAGATTTTCTTCTACATTGAGTTGAAGTCATTAATCAACACTCTTTGGGAATATTTTTTTCAAACAGTTGTTAATCCATCTCACTCCTAGTCATTTCTCTATCTTCTTTAAAAGGATATCTTGAAACAGTAAAATCTTTCCCAAGCTTGTTATTTTATGTCCATGGTACTTCCTTGAATCAACCAGGTTTGTCAACCGTATCTAGGTAAACAAATATTAATTCTTGATAATCACTTCTTTTGAAGCAGCTGCAATTTATTTAATAGACACATTTAGAATTTAATTAAGGTTTAATATCAAGCTCACCAATTTCTGGAGTCTGTTTCTTTCCTCATTGCTCATTGCCATTCCTTTTGGAAACCAGAACATTCATTTCTCTCTGGACACCTGGCATCTCTCCTGTTCTCCTTAAATCTTCAGGGGGAATCTGTGAAGATGGCTGCCCAATCACTCATTTTGTCTATCTTTTCTCTGAACTCCTCTTCTGGAGCATCACAGCAACCAAAGTAAGAAGGCTAGGGGACCCTTGAGGGTGGGTCTGTGACTCCACATTCCCCAGAGTTCTCTAAGAGAGCAGGTGCTGAGCTCCCTTCTCAAAGTCACTGGACAAGAGTCAAGGGTCAAGCAACTGAGAAGGTGGTTTACTTCCCCATAAATATTGGGGCTGGTCAAGATGATGACTTCTGAGGGGCCGGCCCTGTGGCTTAGTGGTTATAATTGCATGCTGAGATGCAGCGGCCCAGGGTTCCACTGGTTCAAATCCTGGGTGCGGACCTAGCACCACTCATCAAGCCATGCTGAGGTGGTGTCCCACATAGCACAACTAGAAGGATCTGCAACTAGTATGTACAACTATGTACTGGAGGGCTTTGGGGAGAAGTGGAAAAAAAAAAAATTGGCAACAGATGTTAACTCAGATGGCAATCTTTAAAAAAGAAAAAGAAAGATGATGACTTGTGAGATTTTATGAGGCGCCTACATTTACATCTCCCTACTAGCTACTTTTGCTCTTTGGGATATCCTCAATCCTGCTGACTTCATTTAAACATAGTGTTTTACTACGTGGGTATGCTGAATGCCTCCCACTCTTGACATGTAAAGCGGAATGCCACTTGTACTATAGGAAACTTGAGATTAGAAAGGACTCACTCTCTTATCTGAGGAGAAGAACGAACTCATTCATACCTGGCTTGTTAGTGTAAGAAATACCCCCCTTCTGTTCATTCATGGTTTCTCACTGCATGAGAAAGTCCAATAACTTAATCTCTACAAATTACTGAAGGAGCACTAAATAATGACTAGAAAAGGAAAATTTCATCTGAGAGAGGAAGACTAAGCAGACCGTATCAGTTAGGATACAATAGATTTGCTGCAATAAAAATGACCCCCAAAACTAAGTGGCTTAAAAAAGATTAATTCTCACCCAGCCTGCATAAGGTCACTGAAGGTTGGTTGAAGGGCTCATCTCCACTGCATCATTGTTTTTGCTACAAGGCTCAGGGCAATAGAAAACCACTAACTGGAACAATGGTGGTTGCTGGGACAGAGAGAAAGGAATGTTATGAAGCATGCACTGGCTCTTAAAATTTCTGCTCTGAATTTACACACAACACTTTTCTTGAAGTTTGATGGCAAAAGTAAGTCACACTTAAATTCACATAGGCAGGAAGTACAATCTCACTATGTGTCTGGAAAGAGAGATAACTGAAATGTGTGTAAATAGCCAGATAAACCAGTTGAAAACGTTTTCCTATTGTTATAGAAGTAATGGAGTTGACAGATGCAAACTTTACCAAAAAGGAAAGAAGATTTTTTAAGGAGATGCAGTTAGAATCTTCAATTCTGTAATTAAGAAAAAAATGCTTTGCAAATTTAAAAATTCAGCAGAAAATTTGAAGGGAGAATAATCTCTTCCAAAGACCAAATTAAATTCCTAGAAGATCAAGTGTAATGATTGTCTCACAGCACAGACCAATATTACAAAGAAATGAAGATACTGAGTGAAAAATATAAGAGACATAGAAGACAATTCCAAGGCTCTTAACTTGCAAATAAATTTCTAAGAGGGAAGAAAGGAGCAGATGGAGGAGCAATAATAATATTTTTTAAAAAGGAGGATAAAAGTTCCTTAAGATAAAGAAAGACTTTAAATTTCTATTTGAAAAATATAATCCAGGTCCAGGCTGGTTTCGTGAAAAACACAAAAGTATGTGTGTATATATATATATACATATGTACACATATGTGTGTATTTACATATGTGTGTATTCACACATATTTATATACACAAACGTAAAAATACACCCATGAATACATATGAGTATGTGTACACTGGAGTTATGAATACATGGGGGTGTGTGTGTGTGTATATATATATATATATACACACGCACACGCGTGCATAGGGTGTATATATGCAGGAGAATACACAGATGTATGTATATAATCTATATCTCCTGGTGAAATTCTTGAAGGGCAAGTGGACAGAGAAATTTTTCTAAGTTTCCGTAGAGAAAGAATATATTTCTTAGTAGAGAAGGAGAATCAGACCAGCGCTAGCCTACAACCATGGAAGCTAGAAGACCGTGGGATGTCAAGAGACTATTGAGAGAAAGAGTAGCATCCAAGAATCTCATCTGAGATTTCACTAGTCAATCAGAGAAGAGAGAAATTTTCAGATGCGCAAAGCCTCAGACTGTAATCTATTCTTATACTATATCTGTGCAAAATGTTTGATGAACTCATATAATTAAATGAAAATTGAACCAGAATAGACATTTCAAGACAGGGGAGAACAGTGATGAACAGTGAATTTCATAATACATAGTTAAATATTTACTCATCAAAATAGCTCTACAAATGTGCTACTATTTGTTTGCCCAATTTGGAAATGGGAAGACAGAGACTTAGAGAGAGCAGGCAGGCATTCAGAGTGGCAGAGCTGGGATTCAAGCTGAAGCAGTATGAACATAGAACCCATGCTCTTAATTACTTCTCCATGCGACTTTCCTTGAAACCTTGGTGTCTTAGTCCGTTTAGAGTGCAATAACAAAATACCACAGACTGGGTGGCTTATAAACAAATGAAATTTATTTCTCACAGTTCTGGAATCTGGGAGTCTAAGATCATGGTGCCAGTATGCTCAAGTGAGGGCCCTCTTCCAGGTTGCAGACTTCTCCTGTATCCTCACATGGCAAAAGGGGAAGGAGGGCTCTTTTGGGCCTCTTTTATAAGGGCACTAATCTTATTCATGAGGGCTCTGCTCTGATGATCTGATCACCTCCCAAAGGCCCCACCTCCTAATACCATCACATTGGGCATTAAGATTTCAGTATACGAATTTGGGGAGGACACAAACCTTTAGACCATAGCACTTGGGTAGGAGAGAACTGCTTAAGGAAAACAAGAAAACCAGGAGTCACAAAGGAAAGAGAAACACATTTGTCAACAAAAAGCGTTTGACAAAAGATACCAAATACAAAGTCTAAAGATCAAAAATAGACCAGGAAAAGAATATTTGTAACACATAACAGAACAAAAGCTTATGTAACTAATATGATCAGACCAAATGACATAAAAAGTAAACAACTAAATAAAAAATTGGGCAAAGTATGTGAACAGGTCATTCACAGAAGAAGAAATGCAAATTGCCAGTAGCTTATAAAAATATCCCCTAGCTCATTTGTAATCTGGATAACACAAATTAAAACAACACTGGAATAAAATTTTCCACCCTTTGGATTGGTTACAATTAAAAGCAGGTATAACATTCATCATGTAACTGATGAGGACTCCGTTATATGTTTACTTTCATATGCTTATGGTCACAGTATAAATTTATAGATTAAGGAAAAATAATTTGGTAGTATCCATGAAAATTAAAAATACACACACTCAGGAAACCCACTGGGAAAGAAGATTCTGTAGAAGTCATAGTGTATTACATCAAGACATTGGTGTACTGGTAAAGGTTTAACCGCTGGCTCTCAAGAAAGAAAGAGAGGAAGAAAGGAAAGAAAGGAGGGATGGAGGGAAAGAAGGAAAGGAAAGGAAGAAAGAAAATCTCTCATTTGTAGCACTTGCCACTTTCCACATTGTAAATACTCCCGCCACAGCCAAGTTCAAGCTACTAATGTGCAGAGTTGGAAAAAGATGCACACAATTGTGAGGGCATGCTCCAGCACACCACTGCATTAAAACCTGTGCACAAGAACCTCAACTGCAACCTTACCTTGATCCCATGACTTTGTCTTCTGTATTCTCTCTGTATTATTAAACTTGTTAAAAAAAGCATTTATTACTTTTGTAGTTTTTGACACTCATAAAGATTTTTAAAGAATGAGATTCACTAAGTGCTCTCCAGTTACCCTGTAAAGTCTTTCAATATTTTAGGATCTGATTTATTGGGTTCTGGGGTCTCAAGCTCAGTCAAGTGCTCCATTACTGTTTCCTCATCATCTCTTAGACATTGTAAAGAAATCTGACAGCTCCATTAATAAAACGAATCTTCAACACTCCAAGGTTGGCAAAGGAGTGATAGATAACTTTATTGCTAACCTCGGAGGATCTGTGTGTGATTATATTAGGGGACATGTCACGTTTCCCTTCAGTTTTAATTTTATGAGAATGCAGGTTCCATGAAACCAGAGACTGTGTTTGTCTTACTCCCCAAAGTTTCCAGAGGCTAGCACAATTCATCAGCACAATTAATCAGCCAGTAAATAAATGAGTAAATTTTCTCTTTGCCACACTCGACCCTTTTTGTTTAAAAACTATCTCGATAGGGAAAATGACAACAAAAGAGTTGTTCTGCTCCTTCTCTGCTATGAACATTGACTATACTCCAGTGAGCGGAATGATCTCTACTTTTGTTTTTCTTTTTGTCTTGATCTTAAAAGAAGGACTCATAGAAGAAAAAGGTGCCAATGTTTCTTTATATCTTTCTAAAAAGTCCTTTGGTTCTTTCTCTGTTTTAGCCTTTCTGACACTGTGTGTGCATCCTTCACATTGCACGTTTTTTCTCTCTGTACTCGCCCTTTGAAAATATAAGCTCATCAGACAGCTTTCTGTGCAGCCACTTGGTTAGTATTATCATTTAAAAATTGATTCCTGTCATGTTCACTTGGATCTTTATGATAGTATTATCAGAATTTCCCGTTTTAATAATCTCTTGCCTTGTTTGAGCCATCTTTCTTTTTAATTTCTCAAGCCATGATGGTTCTATTTGTTTTGGTCTGATAAGCAAAGAATGTATGGTTTCCCAGCATCCTTAGCCTCCTGGAAATGTGTGTCACTACACATTGGACTGGTTTTCTTAGTTTTATACCTATCTTTGTTCTTCACCTCAAAAGCCCTTGGGCTGTAGTATATGGGACAGACATTTCACTGTCCCTTCACAGTTTAATGATGTAGATCGTGTTTGCTGAATGCCCACTCTGTGTCTGTCTGAGTCAGTATTGTCTATTTTATTATAAGCTCCTAGGAAGAAACAAATGCGAAAGTATCTAATATAGTACGGTTCCTTTGGGCACTTAAATACAGTGTGTTTGTGTGTGTGTAAAGAAAATATTTTATTTACGCGTTTTTAAAGGAAAAGGTCTGAAATACGTTGGTATTTACGTAATTCCAAGTCCTTTTAAAATAGTGCAGTTGTCTGTGAGCTGTGGGTGAGAGAGCTAATCAGAGCAGTAGCAATGGAGGGCCGTGGAATAAACCTTAGGGTGATGCACAGAGTGACACCTTAATATCATTGTAGAACTATTTTCCAAATTAGAAATTAATATAAGAGAGTTCACAAAATTTGTCATATCTCTAGGCTGCCTGCCTGTTTCATCCATTTTGTGAAGACCATGAGTAGAAAAGGAGCCAGGAAACTGGGAATGGGAAAGAGGGAATATTCTCTGCTAAGTCTTCTGGCAGACAGGAGAGAGGTATTTTGCTGTTAATTTCAATGTTGGAGAAAGTTAAAACTTAAATATGAAGAAAGGCCACATGGGTTTAGACACTCAATGCTTCCTAGATGATTTTGAGGAAAGAACCTTACCCCAAACATACACACACATGCACACGCACACGCACACGCACACATACACACATAGAGAGGCAAGAAACTTGGGATAGCATGAGACCTAATCGAGTTTGTGTTTATGATCATGATCATGTTTAGATCGAATAGTGTAAGGTTTGTAAACATGGCACCTAATTGTACCTAGGTGATTCAATTTCTTTTCCTATTTCTCTATGTATTATTTGATTGAATATAAAGAAAGGTAATTGTTTTCATAAGCAGGTCTATTTTACGAAAAAAACCTTACCTAAGTGGAATGATTGTGCTATGTATCTGTCTGTTTTAGCCCAAGAAACCATTGTTAAGCCACTACTGCTCAACTTGCAACAGAGTATCTGATTGTGCACAGTATTTAGGAAGAAATAAATAGCCTCATTCTGTAAATCCATGCCTATAAAATGACAGTAAACTTCACTGTAATTAGCTCTTACACTCTGATTAGGAACGTATAAACCTGCCAAAGAATCTTTATCTTGAAATCTGTGGCCTAAACATTCCATTGTTTGAGCTGAGGGGACAGAGCTTCAGTCTTTAAGAAATGTGGCGTTCTTCATTGAGTTACTCTCTGCCTCACCTGTAAAAATGGACATATTCTTTGCCTCCCTTGCGAGATTCCCAAGGAAATATGAGGAATGAAGTCTTTAAAGCTCTCCAGAACACACATAAATAATCATTTTAATTGAACACTCTCCTTGAGTAGACAAATAGGCCCTATGATTTGACAGGTTCCTTTTCATCTCCATTACCTATGATGGGAGTGCATAAATCCCACTCTAACCAGCTCGTATGTTAATATCTTCAACAGGATCCTGATAGATCTGCCAACCTAAATGATGATTTCTAACCAGCTTCACATCCCAGTTGTGTAACAAACTAGAAGGGCAAGGTGGATCTGATTTGGGCTTTTCACTTTGCCAAGCTTAGTAATGAATTCATCTCCACTTTCTCCTGGAAGAGCAATGAGCAGAATCTTAAAAGGTTGAAGTGTTTTAAAATGATGACCAGACAGGCATTTGGGCCATAATTCAATTCAACAAGTTATTACAAGGATACCTAGTAAGTGCAGAACATTCTACTGGGTGTTCACTAGGGGAAATGTTTCCAAATGCCAAAAATACTTGGTCTCTTCTCTCAAGGAGCTTAAAATGTAATTGAAGAGGTGAAGGAATACATATTTAATACTATAAAAACAAATTGTGGTAAGGAAGAGCATGTTGCCAAGGAGAGGTTAACTCTGATAGAATCAGGGATAAGTAGATAGAAAAGATGATTTGAGGCAAAACTAGAGGTCTTTAAAGTTTATTACTATTGTTATTTCTGCAGTTTTAAATCTAAGGGCCTACTTACATTGAGATAAAAATGGCCACCCAAGATTGCCATTTGTTGAATTTGTTGAATGGCCTGACCCCCACATAGTATTCAGTAAGTCTTTAAACAAATGAGAAACTTGGAAAACATGAGAGAAGAAGCAGAAGGAGGAATTCTGTGAGAGAAGGACCAAGGCTTTCAATGGGTCTTCCAAGAGCCTGGTTAAATGGTGATGCTGGACATGTTTACCATAGACTTTCTGAATAGACTGATCTCAACATGGTGGTTGTGGAGCCTCAGTGGGAACTTGAGAGAGAAGGGGAGATTTCAGCATTAGGTCTTAATGGGAGACAAGATGTGAAGAATAGATGAGAACAAAGGAAATGAAGTGCCGATGAATGACAGAAAGACAGTGATGAACCAATTTTAACAAACAGGGTCCTATTTTCAGGCCTACACGGAACTTAATGTTTTGGGACTAACAATTTTGTCGATTCTTTACAATACAGTCTCTCATCTTGGATTCCAAACATTTTATGCAGTTTTGCTTTCATAGAAGATAACGTTAGATTCCTGAGTGTTTTACCTTGGCAGTGTTGATGTACATAAGCCCTGTTTACACAAACAGTGGCTTGGGATAATTTTGTTTGTCTATCTAAATAGAATAACATTCTTTTCTGCAGATATCAAGCATATTACTGTTTGTGATCGTGATGGCTGTTGGTTTGAGGACTGTCATAGGAAAAGAGAACAAAATTCTAATTTTATATAATGAATCAGGATGCAGGTCACTTCATACAGTAGGGTTTTTAAAAAGAAAATTAGTTGATCCTTTGGATATTATTGAAAAGTATAAACTGTCCTTTGGAGTTTATGTAATAACGAAAGTCTATTAGTGTTTTTCCTGCTATCCCTTCCTCCTTTATCAATAAATTAAGACATAGTCCCTATCAACTTCAGTCATTAACAACAACGAAAAGAACCACCAGCCTATTTGTTAATATAGAATATGTTAGTGAAACTAATACAGAGAAAGAGCACTTTGTGAGCTGAGAGTTTAGTGGAAACTAGAGCTTCATGGAAAAATTTACTGGTCAGGAGTCAGGAAACCATTTCCTAATTCTGACTTTGCTACACGCTAGCCGAGACTTGACTGCGCTCTCTCTTTCTCTGGGTCTCTGTGTCCATATCGGTAAAATTTAGGGTTTGAAAATGTATTTCTTGGTTGCAAATAGTGCTAATAACAGCACTTATTGAGTACTCACTCTCTGTCAGGCACTGAGCTAAGCCCTTTGCTTGTATTATCCCATTTAATTCAAATGACAGCTTTTTCGAAGTAAAATTATTATTATCCCAAATTTTCAGTTTGGGCAATTGAGACGTAAAGTGTATTGTGGTGTAAAATACTAGACATTGCACTGAGTGCTTTTCATGTATTTTGGCCCATTTTAATGTAATCCTCACAACACCCTTGCAATCTAGCTCCATTTTAAATAGAAGGAAATGGAGACTCCTGGGAGCAAAGAGACTTGTCCACCTTCTCCCCATAACAGCATGGCAGATCCACGACAAATATATAGGGTTCCTGACTCCAAGGCTGACCCTCTTCCACTCTAGGCTGTTTACATTGAAACTATTAGAATTTGACTTTTTCCATGTCTACTATTTTATCTATAGAAGAAACCTAGAAATTTGGCAATTTTTAAACCACACCTGGTCCACTGATGTGTCTTGTTTGCCTGCACAATAATTTAAAAAATTTGAAGTTGCCAACATCTTAATGTCAGGAAGCTTCTCATAAATAATCTGAATTTCTAGCTTCTCTTGATAAGTGGAAAGATATGGCATCCCTGGGCCCTAATCCCTCCATGGCCGAAGCATGTGCTCTCAAGTTTCCCACAGTGCCCACTCAGTCCTCTTCATTTGTCTGTGTTACCTCCAGGGCCTTTGTGTTCACATGAGTTTATGACTTCTGGATTAAATTAAAGATTTCTACTTCTCCAAAACCAAGGAGTTTAAAGGTTTGCTGCATAACACAGCAAGATGGTTATTCTACTTGGCTTCCTCCTCGTGACATCCTTGGGAATGAAAGTCAAAGTGGTGTGGTTTCTCTTTTGCAGAGCTTTTACAGGCAGAGCGTCTCTCCAGCGTAAGTGACATTTCAAATTCAGGAAGGCGAGCAGTGTCGTAATTGGCCCGGTCACCATTTGGGTTTGATGCTGGCACCTCATGTGTTTGCCCTGGTTGAGTAATCTGTTTGCATCTGGGTAGACCACACATAGACAAATGTGAACTCTGTTTGTATTCATTTCCTGCCTGGGAACTTGGTTCCTCTGGGGCACAGCTTTGGAATGATTGATAGGTTGGAAATTTACTGGTGTAGAGTTGGATGCAAAAACTCACTTGAACCTGTTTTGGGCGCTGACCTTAATAACCTCCTTGGCCTACAGCAAAGGGGACTTTCTAATTGACAGCTCTAGTCGATTTGAGCAATTGCATAAGCATCATGTCTGAATACAAGATGCTCAATTTAATCAAGACATTTAGTATTCCCATTTTATAGATGAGGCAATCAAAACCCAGAATTGTCTAAAGTTACATTGGCTGGGTAAGTACCCATTATATATCACAAACACCTCTCAGTAATGGCAGAATTCCCTCTTATTTCCTGGGTGCTTCTCCCAGGCAAGTCAACGAGCTCCACTCCCAGGAATCCTGAGGAAAGACAAATTCACCGCCCCTCCCTTTGTTTGTTGAGAGCAGCAGTCTGCAAAGGGCCAAGAGGGAAGGGATCAAGTTTAGGAGACTGAAAACTCCTAAGTCTGCTCTGTGACTTGTCCTGGTGCCAACCACAGAGGCCTCCTAGGGCCTCTTTCCCCATTGTGATGATGTGGCAGAGTCTTTGCAGTATTGACATCGATGAGCTGCATACACAGCTGTCTAGCATTTAAGATCTCACGCCTAGCCTCTGTCTTCAACCAGTGGATTACAGGTAAAAGTGGGAGAGGAGTAAATGAGAAAAAACTGGAAGCCCTCCAGGAGAAGATTCATTGGCACCATCTTCATCAGGGACACTTCTCTGGAACCTACCCTTGGAAGCCTGGGGGATGCCTAATCCAAGTTTGGCAGCACTGTGAGATGCTCCCTAGTACAGTAAGCATAAGATTTTTTAGTAGAAAATACAGTCACCTTAACTCCATCTCCAGCACTCTAATAGGCATTATGAGACTTACAAAAGGAACATGTGTAAGAAACAGCTTCAGCCTTCAGGGAGTTTATACTCCAGGTGCTAAAGTCAGGAACCTGTATAAAAGTGTTCACATAGGATTGTGTAGGGATCTTTGAAGCACTGACTATCAGCATCATAAAAGCACTCCACACAATACATAATCCCTTGTCTATTCCTGATTCATAAGACCCAGACACTGTCAAGGACAAATGCAATTTTGGGATAAAGGAAAAGAATTGCTATAAAACTAAGGTGGGAAGATGTTAAACTGCCTTAGGAGTGGAGACTAGGCAGAATTAAGAGTTGACTTCAAGTAAGCCACCCTTCAATATTCAGCTACTTTAGACGTTAATAAGACTATCAAGGGGCCATGTTTAATATTATAACTTGCTACAGGTTAAACAGCCAATGATAAGTTCAGTGGAAACTTGAGCACAATTTGGGAGAGCATGGAGGGTTACCCACCCCCCCACCTCCCCCCCCCCCAGCTGAGGAAGATTAGCCCTGAGCTAACATCTGTGCCAACCTTCCTCACTTTTTTTTTTTTTTAAAGATTTTATTTTTCTCCTTTTTCTCTCCAAAGCCCCCCCAGTACATAGTTGTGTATTCTTTGTTGTGGGTCTTTCTAGTTGTGGCATGTGGGACGCCGCCTCAGCGTGGCTTGATGAGCAGTGGCATGTCCGCGCCCATGACTCGAACCAACGAAACCCTGGGCTGCCTGCAGCAGAGAGTGCGAACTTAACCACTCGGCCACGGCACCAGCCCCCCTTCCTCACTTTTTTATATGTGGGTTGCCATCACAGCAGGGCTGACAACTGTTGTAGGCCCCCAGCCGGGATCTGAACCTGCAAACCCAGGCTGCCAAAGTGGAACTCACTGAACTTATACAAGGCCAGCCCAGAGCATGGAATAGTTTTAACGTGCCTTTTAAGAAAGTGCTTCAGGCTTGCTTCTGTGTGGGTAAAATCTTTGGTGACAATATGATGTCATTTTCGTGCTGTAATGGCACTCATGCATACAAAGAACCCAGAGATATTTTAAATAAGCCTAATGGGAAGCATTTCTTTCTTCCCTTTTGCCTCCCTTTTTTAGGAGATCTGTAGCTTTGAAGGTGACTGTAATTATATATTCCATTGGCATTGTATTTCTCACGTGCGAGAAAATTTAGCAGTGAATTTCTCCCAGAAATAATGTGCAGAATCCTTTTGAATTGACTAGATCCTCTGGAACTTCACTCTGAGACTTGACTGCTCTGATTCTTGTGTCTATTTTCAATGTATCTCATGTAAATGATTATTTGTTTTGTAAATGAATTTATCTGGCTGTCAGATGAAGCATTTCTGCGTAGACGGGGGCAGAAGTTAGAGGAAGATGGTGAAAGTATGTTATGTGTGCCTTCATATTTGGTGCTCAGAGGTCTCTGGTTGTCATTGTCCTTCCCTTTCACACCCTTCTTAATTCTGGCTTCTTCCTAGCCATTGTGACAGCTGTTTATTATTCTGTTTGCAATTCATTTCTGGATGAATTATCCATTGCTCTGTCTGCTTGTCATTGTTGTGCCTTCTTCAAGTTCCCATGTGACAGGGTGAAAAAAACCAAACCAGTCTGGGCTCTGTAAAGGGTTGAACTTTCTATTCAAATTAGAATTATTTTTAGAAAGCTGCTATAGAAAATAAGTTTCCTCAATCAGCAGGATTTATATAAAGCCATATGCTGGTGTGATTTCCTCAGATGAAGCCTTAGAAATGTTCTTTTAGAATCCCCTAACTGGTGGATGGCTACATTCCGTGGGCAGTCCTGTCCCGTGCACCTGGAGCTGTGGCAAAGTCTCTGGGAGGTGCTGAGTGCATGAGGGCTCCAGTGGCCTTGACTCTTGAGGCACTAGACTCAACCAGGAAGAGCCGAAAGGAGATTACGGTGAACTCTGTTCGCAGCCAAGTTGGGGATGTGGAGTGCTCTGTTTAATCAATACCTTCTCTGCATTCTCAGTTGTAAAAGGCTTAGAAAATAATGCAACAAAATACTCAGTTCTGAAATAACACTGAGTGTCATTTCACCTTTCTTTGAGTCAGAAGTTCCTTCAGAATGTTTGTATCCTAGGGGAGCTAGTTGATTAAGATTCTAGGTCTAGAATGTCTGATAAACCAGCCTTTATTCTAGCTAGGAAGGGAAATAGGCAAGTGGGAAGGGCATGAAGTCCTCTAGGCCCGGGAGAGGGCTGAGAGCCCGAAACAGAGGTAGGGGTGCTCGTAGTTAGGGGTGTTAGTGTTCACCACTGTCTGCCTCTGCTACTTGTCCCTCAAAGCTTTACTTCTGGAGTATAAGATGGGTCAAATTAGAGCCCCCTCTTTACCTGTTTTGGTCCCTCACCTATTGGCATCCAGTTCTGTGAAGTACTTTGAGGTGCTTAATAAATCAGATGGCTACTGATTTTCAGCCAAGGCCCAGGATTTTCAGGAAAGATCTCTGGGGGTTGGACCTAACATTGGTCTGTCTAGCTCATCTAGCTCAGTCTGCCTTTCACTGCACTCTCAGAAACAGGCTACGAGAACATAGCTGATGATGCAGCATCTCCCCTCCTGTTGTCCTGGAGGGCTTAGCACATGCCACATGACTCTAGTGTCCCGACTTGGTGCCCTGTCTCAGTGCCAGCTTCCATTCTGGGCTTCCAGGCTCATCTTTCAAAGGGTTGAAAATAGTATCACAATTTCCTCCTCTTATGAGCCTTCTCACCTTTAACAAGCCCATAGGACAAACGGGCCTGACCTCTATGACCTCTTGTCTGTCAGCCCTGATTGAATATTCACTCCACAGAGCGTCATGCCAGGCATTGTAGAAAATTATAGAAGAAGGTGGTGATGCACTCCTGGCCTTTGAATATCTTATCAACTTACAGGAGAGACAGAACCAGCACAAAGCAAAATACATGAAAACTTAAATGTCAGCCAGACATATATCGTTTGTTATTTATAAATGCAATTAATGGAACCTGAGAGTACATATTTACGTATTCATATATCCATATGTGCGTAAAATTAAAACATTTGCTGAAATGACTGAAGTGACTAGAGCTGGAAAAAGGTGGTTTTCTGCTGTCTAAGTTTTAGTTCTCCCAGAAATGACCCTGAGACAAGGATTTGAGGGCAAGTAGTTTATTTGGGAAGTATCGGAAACACCAGTAAGAGGAGAGGGAAAGAAGGCAGCCAGTAAAGGGTGTGTTACTGAGCCAGGTGTGGGTGACTATGGAGCTCAAGCCTGTGGGGAAATTTTGGGGAACAGCTAAGAGTGCCCCTCAAAATTATCACTCGGACTCTATCAGCCTCTGGTTGCCAACTCCTGTCAGAACGAGTTAATACTCAGATATTGCTGGACTGTCATGCACAGAGTTTTTGGAGGAAATCCTCATGCGAAGAGTTGCAGCTAAGAGCAGTTGGAGGTTGGCCTTGGAAAGACCTGAGGGATAAGGGCAGAACCGACAGCCTCTGCTACATTTACAGATATTAGTGAAAGCAATGGCTTGGAAAGGAAAGGAGAGAGGGGTTTTGAACATTGAGGAAACCACTACCTAGGAAGACCTAGATTAACAGTGGTTGACATTGATGCCAGAACCCATAGGCTTTCTTATGCAAGTTCCTTGAAGGAGTGTGGCTCAAGTGGCACAGGAAAAAAGGTCCAGGCTTCCAGCTGAAGCAGACCGAATATGAGAGGCAATTTGGAGTCTGAGGTTCCAGGTTGTGATGGCTGCTCTGAGTTAGGAGCCCACTGATCCACTAGACATGTCTGGACTACAGATCATGTTGTGGCTGGCAGGTGGGTTAGCCTGTGGGATTGTGGGATGGTCACTTTGGCTGTGGCATGAAATCCTGATTCATCCACAGGAATCATTCAGAAGAATGACAGCTGAATGTGATTGGACATGCAATTGGTCAACACATCCTTCCTTCAACTCACCCAGGTTGAAGAGGTGGGTGGTGACTTAACAAGCAGTGGAGATATCCTGGGTCTCCTGTGTTTATAAAGGATAAGACTAACAATACTGGGGGAGTGGGAGTGGGAGTGCTCATGGTCAGTACTTCTAAAGCGGATCTGATACAATATAGCTTCATCTTGTCTTGTCTTGTCTGTTTGTACCTTCTCTAGACAGTTGGCAGGTGGGGGAAGTTAAGACTGTCAAAGGCTGCGGCACTGCAGAGGTTCTTGTTAATCTGACATTGTTAGTTGTTGACGTGTTGCTGCAGAAGGCCGGCACCCTAGGCTGTAGCAAATGCCCCCTGCAAGGACCCCATGTGTTGGTTTGTTAACAGAAACTTCCATCTGTTTTACCTGACGTTTAGCTGCCCTGGCAGGTGTGCCCAGAAATGAGCTCCTAGAGATTGCACCTCAGGGGTTAAGTACCCTCTAATATATCAAATTATACGATTTGATGTGCTCTGTTTGTTTTTTCTATCCTGTATTTAGATGGTAGGCAAGTAAGATCTAGAATAGAAATGTCAGGATATGTTTATAATTTATTGATAGCTTTTATCAGGGAAAAAAGATAGGGCATCCATTCTTATGTACACAATAACATAGTTTGTTATTCCCCTGGAAGAGGGAGAGGAAAGAGTGTATCAGGTTGGGTCTGGCCAGGAGACAGAAGCTACACAAATTATTTTAACAGAAGGAATTAGTTTGAAGACTTGTTTAGAGGAGGAAGAGTTTTTACCCAACCCTCTTAGGGTCCCTGGCTTGGTCTGAAAATTAAAATGACAAAAACAGATTAATAGAAGAAAAGCATACAAATTTATTTAACGTAAGTTTTATGTGACATGGAACCTTCATAAGGAAATGAAGACCAGAAAAAATGGTTAGACTTGCATATTTTTATGCTAGGTTGGGTGAAGAGGGAGCAGTCGTGGAGGAATAGGATAGGAGGGAGTGTGAGGTAAGTGTAATAACCTGGAGGAGACTTAGCAAGGCCTCTTTGTTAGGATTCTTCTCAGCATCCCTTTGTCTTCCATCATAAGGATGCTCCTTTCCTCTGAGTATAGGGAGGGCACCTCTCACATGTGGGTTTTATGACCTGTTTCAGGGAAGAAGGGTGAGAAGGGGAGGAGGTCGGAGTAGACTTCCTGCTTCTGCTGCTTTCTCAAACTCTTTCAGCTTAGAATACTCCATATGCCAAGGTGCCATATTTTGGGATAGTGTGCCTTGAACCCCATCGCTTGTTAACCAGGTATTGGACAATCCAAGAGGTGTACAAGGATACTGAGGTTCACAGAGGTAGGAAACTGAGGGAAGCAGCTATGTCTCTAGGGCTGGGGGAACAAAGGGAAGAAGTTAGATTGATGAAACTTAAATATTTGGATGATGGGCCTTGCAGTTGGGGAACCCAGACCTCTGAGGAGGGGGCACTGGACACCTGGCTGTGCTGGTGTCTCTGAAGGGGGCATGAAGAAACTGATGCTGGGAACATAGAGAAACTTCAAAGTGTAGTCCCTTGCTCTTAATGGAACCAGTTGCTGCTGCCGGGGTGAAGAGTTATCACTGGGCCCACACTGATGGAGTAGGAAGCAAATAAGGAACCAGTTTTCTCTCTTCCTCCTGCTTCCAGTCACAAGGTGGCACCTGCTACCTGCAGACCTAACAGGGAGCCTACTGGCCCAGGAGAGATGTGATTTGTAGAGTCCCAGCCCCAACACCACTAAGCACGGCGGATTTGGAAGTGAGAGACAATTAAGTTAAAAACCAACACAGAGAGGGGGCATACACATGTGCATTCACACAAGAGAGAAAGAAAGAGAGACAGGGAGGGAGTGCCTCTGCCTTTGAGTGAGCTAGCAAGGACAAGAACGTATCCAAGAGCTGTCTGGGATAGGGAATGTTGTTACTCAATTATAAAAATAATCATAATAACAGCCTGTGCATAAGAACTCGGTTCAGGGGGGAATAACATTAAATACTTTTATTTAGCTTGAGGTGGGGTGGTGATTAAGTTCTAAAGTCAGAGCATTAGGGGAAAATCACATATAAACACTAGAATCACACACTTGGACTCTGAGAGTCTGTTGAGATGAGAAAACAGATTTGTGTCTCTCATCTCATGTTCATTCTATGACATACATGTGCACACTGAGTGTAATGCAGGTGGAAAACCTCTCCCCTGCCCCATTTATGTATTACTTTCTCTCTGTCTCTTCTCCTGCTCTCTCAACAAGCATGGAGAGGAATTCTTGTAAGTTATGTGTTATGTCTGCTACAACTTCGCCTTAAATTGTACCAGGTGATGCTGAGCACTCTCTCACATGCTGTATTACTTGATGATCCCATTGACCCTAGAAATGGTATTATTATGCCTCCTTAACTGAAAAGAAAACAGATGCACAGGAAGTTTAACTAATGTGCTGTGGGCACAGCCTGAGAACCTGAATTTCAAACTCAAGTGTATCTTGCTCCAAAGCCCATATCCCATAGCTAGCATAGCCCTGCTCCCCATCTCTGAAGGTTCTGCCCTGACTTCATGCCTAGGGCAATTCATGCCATTTTCAACATCAAAACAAGACCTATGCAAGGTCTTCAAGACATGATAGACTTGCAGTGTCCAATATGGCAGCCAACAGACATTGTGACTATTTAAATTGAAATTAATTAAAATTAAGTAAAATTTAAAATTCAGTTCCTCAGTTGCCCTAGCCACATTTCAAGAGCTCAGTGGCTCTTGTGGCTACAAGTGGCTGGTGACTGCCCTATTAGATAGCACAAAACAGTTCAGTCCTAGCAGAAATTTCTGCAATAGATCCGTAGCGAATGAGAGCATGACTCTAAAACCTGGGTAACAAACCTACCTCTGTATCTTACTAGTTGTCCATCCATGAGCAGGTTCCTTAACCTTTCTCTGCCTCAGTTGCTGCATCTGTAAAATAGGGATAGTCAACTCATAGGGTTCAGATGAGAGTTAAATAAGACACTATTTGTGAAGTCCTTAGCATGGTACCTGGCACATCAGGAGTTCTCAATCCATGTTACCTAAAGGGGGAGAAGGTCTCTTAGCTCTAACATTGTGTGATTTTCTAAATATTCTGCCATCTCCGTGTACTCTGATATTTTTATTTGGGGAAGACAAGAAGGAGTTTGAAGCAGAGGAAGGAGGATCTTGATCATCTGTATTTGGAGTGCTTCATGGAGTCATTAACTCACAAAATTATGTTATTTAACAACATTTCTATAACTTATACCATGTACCAGGTTCCGATCTAAGAACTTGACACACATTCTGTCATTTGACCCTCCAAACAGGCCTATATGGTAGATATTCTCTACCCTCATTTTCAATACCCTCCACATTTCTATACCCTCCACATTGTATGACTTATCTTGATAAGTCCTGCAGGAGTGGGCAGGGGAAGACAAAGATGAAAGAATAAGATTCTATCCTTAAGAAGAGAGTAGAGAGACAAATAACAGTAGAGGGTTTATTATCTCAGGCTAGATATTTTGTGTGCATTATCTAATTTAATGCAACAGCCCTCTGAGATAGGTGATATTCTTCTCTTTTATAGATGTGGAAATAAGCTAAGGAGGTTATTAAAACTAACCAAGCATCACACACAGTTCAGGGTGAGAACTTGGATTCTAACCCACGCCTAATTCCAAATCCCATACGCTTTTCACTGCATCTTGATGTCTATTAATAGGGAAGATACTTTCATGTGTGTAAGTACAATATAAGGTGGAAATAAAAGAATATAGATAAACTGTTTTAGAAGTTAAGAGGAAGAAGGGATTATTCATAGCTAAGAGGGTCATAAGACTCCTCTTTGAAGAGGTAGCATTTGAAATGGAGCTTAAAACTGGGTAGGATGTTGGCAGATGGGATTGAGGGAAGAAGATTCCAGGCAGAGGGAGGAACACAATCAAAGATTCTGGCAGGATGAGGATTCCATGAGTAGTTGGCAGTGATGGGCCAAGGATGGGGATCTGCCTGGGTGGGAAGGTGTATTTTGTCACCGACATTGCTTAGAATTGCCAGTGCATGGTCATAGTAAGAGGCAGACTGACTCTTAGTTTTATTATTTCTTTTAAATTCTCTACAGACAGTGTGCCCTCTTTATTATGTGTGCCTGGGATGGACCACTCCCACCAGCCCTTATCCTTTGGCACACCACTGGTACCTACATTTATTTGGATCAGTTTCTCTTGAATGCTTTTCTCTCTATGCCTTTCTCAGCAGCACTCCCAGTTCCTATGATTCTCAGCCTGTGTTCTTCACTGGTGCGCTCCCTGCCCTGTGCTCCGGGAGACAGAGTCTGTGAAGGACAAAGGGCTAGCCCTGGGCTTTCCATGAGTCTTGGGAAAGGAGGGTCACCACTGGAGCCAGGTGTCTGTCATACTCCAGGTCTGGAGTTCTTTTGCCCAGTCAGGCAGCCTGATTGAGATAGAAACTTTCTCCAGAATCTAAATGATGCTTTAGAGTCAACAAGCAATGCTAGGTTGAACCAAAGGGCGCGGACCACTGGTCTGAAGGAATCGCCTTAGAGATTTGTTACGTGGCGGGAATTTGAGAGTTTGAAGTTGAAGACTGGAATCACTAAAGAGAAGACCAGGTGGTTGTTGATACCCCCAGCCCCATCTCCCTGTCCTTTCCCTGACTACTACCCCTGGGCAAAGGAAAGAGGAGGACCTCCTGCTAATTTTCAACTGCATTTTGCTCTCTGTTATGTAGCATTTCAGTGACAGGATCCACTCAGGAGAGTTGGGGCGAGGCTGGCTGAGGTTCTCAAGGAGCTGAGTTTTGAGTTCAGGTGCCCGCATGGCAGTGGAATGATGCTTCCTGACCTTTCAGACCTTTGAGACCTCTGGGCGGTCTTAGAAATCACTTCAAGCCTCCCATCCAGGATACGACTGCCTAAGGGAATTCCAGGGAAAGGTGGCAGGTAGAGTATCCTTTCTGAGTTTTATTTTCCCTCGTCCTCCCTTCCCTCCTTTCCGTGTGTCTGTGTTGCTCTGTCATGTCTCCTTCTCCTCAAGATTCCATGGACCAGTGATACTGGAGTATTTATTTTATGTTCTTGTCAACAGAGATGTCATGAACTGGAAGGTGATGGGTACTCCAATGAGCTCATTGCAAGATCTCAAAGATTCCAAGCCACTGGCTGCTCCAAAGCGTAAAGCCACCCTTCTGGAGAGGCAGCAGGAAGCAAGCCGGGAGGAGGTGAGGAGCCATCACTCTTCCCTCTGCCCTTGACTCCATCGGCCTTTAGCTATCAGTTGGTTTAGGCCCAGACCTGATGGACTTTTTACTGTGTGTCTTTCCACAGGCTCCACTTTTTGGCCAGAAGATGGACCACCTTCTCAGATATCCTGAGAAGCTGTTAAAAGACAGTGAGGAAGATGCTGTCCCCAGGACAGAAACACAGCAGCTGGAACCAAGAAGCACCTAGCGTGGGACTCAAGCCCAGCTCCCCTTCAGACTGAAGCTCTCTGAGCTGAGGCTCCGGATTGGACTGTCTTTGCTTTGTCATCACCTGCATAACACGCAGTTCTGGATGCTTTTGAATGGTTGGCTTTCTTTTTTTTTTTTTCTGTCTTTTCCTTTTCTTCTCTTGGCCCTGGGAATTGTAAGAAAAAAATTGCTTTAGAAAGTATAATTCTGTTCCTGAAATTAGTCTTGTTTGTGAACAAATTCTGTCCCTAGAGATTTTCTGAATTGCAATCCCAGGTTACCTAGTAAATGGGTTTGATTTGTGTAGTACCGATCCTTAGATTAAAAATACATTTCCTTTCTTTCTTTTGTTAAGTTTCGATCCAGGTAATGGCCCGAGTCACATTTGCGTAGCTACTGAAGCGATCTCAGTGTGGTATCGCTTGGAGTTGAAATATAATCAAACATATATTATACCTAGGGCTCTTACACACTATTTGATATATATGTTATGCTACAAAGGAACACACACCTTGTAGGTTGAAATTTAATTCCTGTCTGATCCTGCAGCTAGAATGGTGGAGAACGTATAAATATCAAAAGTGACTTTAAATACCCTGAATATAGGCTAACCAACAGTAAGTGGACAGTTTTGAAATGCCATTTTCTAAGGCAACGCAGGAATTGGAAATCAACTCACCTCGTCAACAGTGTTGCTCAGGTCTGTCTGTGGATCTGCCCATTTTGGAGGAATTAGACAACAAGGCATGCTTCTGTGTTTGGGTTTACAGAAATTGTGGTATTTCTGTATTTCTGACTTATATTCTGTAACTGTGCCTGCCTTGCAATAAAATACCTTCAGTTGACTCAGCAACAAGGTCTCTGTCAATTTCCTGCACTACTGTGTCCTCAGTGGCTTTGTAAGAAAGTCCAGAGTAGACCTACGAGTGGTTGGCCAGCCAGAAATCTCAGCTGAATGCAACATCACTGCTCTTTCAGAAATGTAACCAGAGCTATTTGTTGTCTACATATGGAGTCAGTGTGTGTGGTCAATTTCTCTACTCCTCATATTTTAGTCAACTCTAGAAATCCCTAGTCATTACATAACCCTGTTAGGCCAGTGTGCTGCCATCTGCCATCATTCTCTAATTCTAGAGTCCCCATTTTTTTCTACGTGACTCGAGGAAGAGCCACAAACTCTCTGAACCTCAATTTCCTCATATATGAAATGGAGATAATGACACTCTCTATAGTTATGGTGATAAGTGCCTATAAAAGGACATCACAGGGCTGGTACTTTACACGTTGTAAACACACTGGATGTGCCAGCTCAATAAATAGTGGTTATTTTATTTGTTAATAAAAAATTGAAAGAACACTTTAATTCCTTATAATTGACCTTTGATTGAGAACACTGAGTAAGCTCTGAGTAGTTTCTGAGGCTTCCTTGCTTAAAGCCATTAGAAAGAAAGATGAAGATTTATGAGACAGAAGTCAGAAGAGAATCTGCTTCTCCCTACCTTGACCAAATAGCCAAAAACCTTAATTCCTCTTTCTGTGGAATTAAGGGTAGGTATATTACCTCCTTCACAGAGATGACACTATTGCTTTCACAGGAAGTGAAATTTATCCTGCACATGGACGTATGAGATACCATCTTGCCCACTTATTTACAGCATCAGACCCATGCCATCCGAGGACACGTGAATCTCCCTCTAAATACTGAGGAAGAGATCTCATTCACGGTGGGGGAGAATTCAACGCATCTCAGTCCTCATCAGACCGTGTCCTCATCAGACTGTGTCTGCCACTTTAGTAGAAGGCACTTTTTGGAAAACCCAGCACTCTCCACCACCACACCTGAGATTTCAGGATGACCAAACTGTGAAGCAAAGACAAGAGCTAAGTTACTTTATTTTATGTTGGTGGGAAATGAAGTAGTTCTCTGATTGCCATGGCAGGTATTATAGTCCCACAGACGTTATATCTGGACTTCAAACCATGCATGGTAGAAAGAACATTTTCTACTTTCTACCTTGAAGTCATTAAAATGGTGATAATAACACAATAGCAAGTAACAATTATTACAACATACTTACCGTATGTCGGGCACTGGGCAAAGCAGTTTACAAGCACTGGCTCTTTTAATTGTCACAATGACCACATAAGGTAGGTACTCTTTACTCCCATTACCTGGATGAGAAACTGAGGCATGAAATGGCTAGGTAACTGTGCCAGGGCTCCCATTTGGTGAGAGTCAAAGCTGAGATGCCTGACTCCAAAGCTTGGGCCCCTTACCACTGTGTTCAGCTGCTTCCTCACCTGGGTCCCAGTCCCTGTCTGCTTTACTGGCTTGTGACTTTGATCTTCACCTTTGGAATTTCATTCTCCTTACTTACAACGTGGGGCTATTAATTATCATCCTCTCCTGCCTGCTTCCCACAACTATTGTCTAAAGCTCTTGGCAAATGGATGCCAACTAACTGCAAATCAATACGAAAATCGGTGAGAAAAGTAAAGGCTTTATTTTAAAAATTGGTATTCTGTAATTAAAAATTGAAAATATACTTCTGGGGCCAGCCCTGGTGGCCTAGTGGTTAAGTTCAGCATGCTCCGCTTCAGTGGCCCGGGTTCCATTCCTGGGCATGGACCTACACTGATCTGTTAGCGGCCATGCAGTTGCTGGTGGCCCACATACTGAAGAAATAGAGGAAGATTGGCACAGATGTTAGCTCAGGGCGAATCTTCCTCAGGGGAAAACAAACAAACAAACAAATATATATATACACACACACACACAAACTCTTCTGTATGGGGTCCAGGTTCAGGCTACCTTATGCTGAATTCTGCTTCTATTTAGCATTCTGAGGTTCCAGTGCATCATACCAGAGGAGGTCCTAATGGATATGAATGTTGAGCCTAAGAACTATCTCAAGGGTAAATGAGAGAGCACTGAGTAAAGGCAAAACAATATTAGGTTCTTCAGCAAAATGATGCTGACTCTAACCTTAGATCCTGAAGTCTGTATCAGAGGACATCATTCATGTCACACAGAAATAATCTCTTACCAGTTCCTTCCAACACCTTATCCAGAAGGTGGTGTTATCATGCATCCATTTGAAGGATCATTGGAGTTTAAAGCAGTTTACATTATTTCTAGGCAGATTGTAGCAAATGCAGTTGACGCCTTGTCCATATTTCTGAGGGCTTTCTCTGGCTGGGATGCCTGTGTGCATCCCAGACCAGAAGTGCCAACATGTTCACTCCCCTCCCCACTGAGACTAGCCCTCAACCAAGACTGAAGAGAGTTGGTATATAAATGTCCCAGCTCCCTCACCCTTAGGATGGCTGACAGGAACGTTCTGACTGGCACTGAGTTCTCCAGTGAGGTGACGCTCCAGTTGCCCATGGTGGGATCTAGTTTGTCAACCCACTGTTCTTGACTGCCTTTCCTTCCTTGTCTCACACCCTCACTTCTCAACCAGTGTTTCCTGGGATCACGTCTGCAATAAATCGTTAATTTGCACATAAATTCCTGTCTTAGGGTCTGCTTCCGGGGGGAACCCAAGCGAACTCAAGATTCTGGTACTGGTCAGTTATAGAAATAATAATGTCCCAGAGAAAATACAGCAGTATCATTCACGACTGAACAGTTTCTCCCCTTGTCCTTCTACTGAAACCTCTATTGTGTTAGGAACCTGAAAGGAGACCTTATAAATATGAGATCCACTTGCCAGAGAACGGTTTCCTTCCGGTGAAACAGGCACCTTCACAGGTTATGAGATATTTTTCCTTTAAATGAAAGACTCAACTACCATATGAGACCAGGCAAGAGTCACCTGATGGCAAATCAAATTACAGTTCACTGGCTAGAAGAAGTAATTAAATATGAGGGGGTAATGGGAAAAGGAGACATTCACAATCCCAAAGCCCCCCTTTAACCTCTCAAGGACTCCTATTTGCCTTTGAATCCCTTCTGCTTCAATTAACATTGATTGAGCCTGCCTAAAGTGCCTGGCTCTTGTCAAATTCCATTATAAGAGGCTCCAAGACACTCTGTCCGCCAGCCTTTGTTGTGTCGGACATTTTTGTGGGAATATTGAATATTGCATGGAGTAGCTCACACATTGATCAGGATGGTTATACAGGAGGTTTGCTTTTCCTGGCATGGCAGTTTTGTAAACGGGATTTCATCTTGGCCATTATCATTATCAACTCGAACCAATTCTCTAAGTTCAAGTTACGATGCTTTAAAAAGCATGTCAGATTGACCCGCTACTGCTTTTAAAGATAAATGTTGAAAGTGTCAACCCTGTAAAGTAAGAAAATGTACCTGAATCTTTGTTACAGGCATCACACACCTAATTTATTTTTGTTGTTGTTGGGAGGAGGACACACAAAGAAACATGTTTCCTCTATGGGATTCCCAGGAAAGACTGATGTTTATTTTCTCAGAGATGCAAATGGAATTATAATATATATCAGAGTCTGCTTTATCTCTTTTCTTCTCACTCTTTGCTGGAGTCTTGGACAGTGGGGCCATATTTTATACAAGATTAGGGTAAGACTCTGATTAGGAAAAAAATCAGAGAATAACATTGTTCCTAGGATCTTAAATGACCAAGAACCTTTTATGTAGGAAAACTTACTACTATTGGTACTTTTTTAATGCCCACATTTTTAATCTCATTAATTATTAAATTTTTTCCTAAACATTCAAATGCTACTTTTGCCACTAATAAACATGGTTTATGAATCAAATCAACTTAAATATTTAAATACTGATTACAAATTTAAGTAGACAAATTGTCCTAAATATTTCAATAAAGTCTCTACTAATTTCATTTAAAGGCTTCAAAAACTTTAAAAGCAGACAGCATTCACATGTGTGCCCACACACATATATGAATAATCACAATGGGATCCAGAATGTATTATACCTACACTTAAATGATTAAGTATTTATATTATGAGTTTGATTTGTCTTCATTATTTATAAACATGTTTTATCCCTTCCCTGTTTTTTATACTTCTCAATGTTTATACTTCCCTAGAGTTACAGTAATCTTGCCAGACGTAAAAGAAAAAGAATGCAGTCTCAGAATAACTGAGATTACAGATTCTGGGTTATTAGCCACTTGATTTTTAGTTGACGTATAGGATCTTAGTGGATCTCGTCAACGTTGATTCAATGCTGGACTGATGTTTTCTGGCCTGAGTTTTTCCTGAGAGTCGAGGTTCAGTTACTATGTCCATGAGCTGTTAGAAGCCCTTGTCTTATGCCAGCAACATAGACCACCCTCTGAGAGCTCCCATGTCCATCAAATCTGAGTCCCAGTTAGTGAGTTTTATTTCATAATGCCTTGGTTTCTCAATATTTCTTGATAAAAAATATCCAGTGGTTTCATCGTCTAAAGAATAAAAGGAGGAGTCTGGGCAGCAGATTCTCTCTTGGGATCGCTGCCTCATGCATCAGCTTCCAACACATTACTGGACTCTCTGCTGGCTCTTCTTGAGTTATTTGCCTTAAAATGTATTGTAGCCATTCTTTTCTTTTTACTGAGAAAAAAATCAAATAGAAGAAACAGAACATCTCTCTCTATATATATCACTTCTCTAATCTACATATTAAAAATATTTTTTAAAATATACACATTTTTGTTTTGCAATGACCTTTTTGTATACCTTATACTTTTTCATTGTTGAGTACTATTATAGACTCAAGGCTTTTCATAGACATGTTATTCTAATGGACTATAATTATTCCTGTTGCTCAAATTATTGCAATGTGTGCACCCCATTAAGCAATCTCCCTTGTCTTTTCAGCATTACTCCTGAGACATTTTTGAAAGTATCTTGCTTAAAGGCAACAATATGTTCCGTACCCATATTGATTTTTCTCTACTATTAGCTAAGATTTTAGTCCCTGAGGAGCCCTGATTCCTGTTAGTAGAGAAGATCACTAGTATTGCATACAGTTTTATCCCCATGAATGTAGTGATAGACTAAATACTACTACTTTTGGCCACTGTAGTGGAAGTGCTGGAAAAATAGATATTTTAAGATCAGAAGTTTTCGTTTTCCTTTTCTAATATAAGAGTGCTAATATTATTACCTGTCTACATTTTTTTCTAATATTAATTTTTAAAATTTGTTTTCCTACACCACACTGCCTTGGATTGTCAAATCAAACTGTAATCACACTCCTTTCTCATTTATTAGCCTAAAGTGTTCTATGGATCATGATTTTGTAGTTCTTCTGTTGACAAACATACAACGGGACCCAATGGAGATAGCCATGGAATACTATAGAAAGATCAGTTTTCACATGTGTGAACGGGATGCTATGCTGAGGTTTAGGATTGAGATTTTGTCCTGTGGGTGATGGAATGCTCCTTAGAAGTTTTACTGTGGGTCTAAGGTAGTGGTTCTCAAAGCAGAAGCATCAGGAGGGGGTGTTAAAACACAAGTTGCTGGGCCGCAGTCCTGAGTGTCTAATCACTAGGTGTGGGGTGGGGCTGTAAAAAGTTCACGTCTCACAGTCCTGGATGGGGCTGCTGCTGCTGATGGCTCTGAGACCCACTCTGAGGACCACTGGTCTAAGGAATGTAGTTTGGTTTGTTGCCTAGGCAGGGATAGCCTTTGGGACCTTGAAACTTGAAGCCATTAATCAAGCTGAAGATTAAGTAAGAAAAAGTAGTAAGTAACAACATCTACAAAGACAAGTCCTTGGGTTATAAAAATTGAAATTATCATTGTGAATCTTGTATATTCAACCAGGTCCACCTTCTACTCCATGGTTCCTCTCTCTTTGGGTGATTCCTGACTGCTTATCAGCATTAGATCTCATACAGAGACTGAAGTGCAGAAAAGTATAAAAACCTCAATTAAAAAAATCAACAGAATTCCGTAAGTCATGTAGAAAATTATTTTCACCATAAATAAACGCCAATGAAATTTCTTCCAAAAAACTCTTTGAAGGGGGAAAGAATTCACGTAAACAAAGGAATTTTGTATCTTTAAACCCGGATCCTAAATCTTGATTTTATTTTAAAGTTGAAGTGTACACCTTGTCTCCCTTTACCTGGCATCTGTTATAGCAGGAAGTCTGTCTTCCTAAGTGTTTAAGCAAGCGCCAGGTATGCTGTCACTTCAAGATGAATAATAAACAGCCATAATAAATGGATGTTGTGGGTGACATTAATAAGGCATTTGCAATCCTGCAGGAAGAATCATGCTGGAAGATAAATAGATGCCTTTATTTATACTATTGTTAGGAACTTGAACTTCTGACACACAGAGCAGGTGTTCAGTCTATTTTGAAACTACCTGACAAAACTCCTTTGTTTTCTTGTTCTTCTGTCTGCCCCCAAAATGTAGCTATTCCTCAAGGTTCTGCCTTCTCTCTATTCCTTGACCTCTGTATTTTTCTAAAAGTGAACTCTTCCACACACTTTAAATTATCTCTGGAGGGGATGATTTCATGGTCCAACTTACCTCTCCCCCTGCAAAACACTGAATCTTTATTTCCAACTGACTGTAGAACATCTTTACCTGGATGTCTTTTAGGCAATTCAAACCTCCTGCCTATAGCAGGACTCAGCACTCCCTCTTCCCAACCCAGCTTATCATTATTTTCTCTCTCCCTGAATATAGGCCACATTATTTGCTTCACTAAAATCTTTCTCTTTATCATTCCAGACATCTGCAAGATTCAGTCTCCAGTATGTCTCTCTGACATTGATATCTTTACTTCATCTTCTACTGACAAAACTGTATCTTAAGCACCCAATGCTGCCATTCAAATGATTGTTAAAACCTTTTAACTGCTTTGCTCATGTTCAGTCTCTCTCCACTGCAATCCATCTTAAATATCATTGCAACACAAAATTTCCCAAAGATCGTGTCACTGATCATGGCATTGCTCTGATCCAGAATCTTTCATGACTCGCAGTATGTAATGAGATATATGTTCATACTTTTTATCCTGCCCTTCCAGATTTTCCAATACATAGCCCCAGCTTACTTTCTCACTTTTCTCTCTCACTATCCACTTATGAACGCTCTCACTCCATTGGTGTAATATCAATCTTTAAACATGACTTTAAATTGAATCTTTTGTTTGTGTTATTCTTCTTTCTTTATATCATCCTCACCTTTTGCTACCTATTGAAATCCAACACACTTTTAAACATGCGTCCAAAATGCTACTTTCCTATAGAGTGTTGCTTGGTTCACCCCAACCAATATTACCTTTTCACTCCTACATTACTCTATGGAGCGTTCACTTCTGACTTGTGCCTATACCTGGTGGTTGTGATGATGTAGAACATTATTTGTTGGATCCTGAACTCCCAATCCTGCTGTACGTCTATATGGGAAATAATGAGGTGGACACGGACACTCCTGGCAAATGCATGCTATTTATAATCTATCAAGTATTTGAGAGCCTTTTCTTGGCCAGGTGCTGTGCCAGACATTGGGGCCACACTAGGTTCAGGCTTTCACAGAGCTTCTGTTCTAGAAGAGGGACAAAGATAAGAAATAAACCCATAGAGATTGTGATGTGTACTAATAATAAAAGTAAACAAAGTG
Organism: Equus przewalskii; assembly: GCF_037783145.1. Taxonomy (NCBI): domain Eukaryota; kingdom Metazoa; phylum Chordata; class Mammalia; order Perissodactyla; family Equidae; genus Equus; species Equus przewalskii. The sequence goes on along the minus strand of NC_091845.1, from coordinate 56,538,558 downwards.
ATGTTGAAGAGAGTTGTGGGCGTGGGATGTTCATATTTAGGGAGGGTTTCTCAGAGTAGATGACATTTTATCTGAGAACAGAAGAATGAAAAAAGCCAGCCTGGCAGAGGATTGGGGGAAAGAGTTCCAAACTGAGGAAGAGCCTGTGAAAGGAAATGAGGCAGGAATGAGCTGGGTATGTTTAAGGAAGAGATGAAAGACTAGTGGGATGGAGTATAGTTGTAAATGAAAGCTGTATGAAATGAAATTGAAATAGAAGGTGGGAGTTAGATCATGTCGAGACTTTTAGTCTATGGGAGAGAGATTGGATTTTATTCTAAGAATGATGGGAGAACATTAAAAGAGTTTAAAGCAGGGTAGTGCTCTGTGGGAATGAGTTATCGTGGCACAAAAGAAGCAAGCAGAGTGTTTATTATCCTAACATGTTAACTCAAGTATTATTTGGAGACTCTGGGTTTGGTGAGCTGATTGACCTATAGTTGGGTCTTAAAAATTCCGTTTGCTTTGTGGTCTAGATCAAAAGCAAGTCAAGTTACCACCTTGGCCCCTTTCCCCATTAGCCAGAGCTTTACCTTGGCCCTTGTGTTGTGAATCCTATTGCAAGAAAAGGCAGGAGAGAATAAACTCAAGATAAATATCCCAAAGATGCTCAAGGACCATCTTATTTTACCAGTGACTTGGGAAAACTTTCAGAAAAGGGAATTCTGAAAAGACAGGAAATTTAAAGAGTCTAGGCTATGTGGATCCTACAATTTTTAACTTTTGTGCCCATAACACTGTAGCTTCTATGAGTATGGCAAAGCTCCATGCTCTATCCACAAGGTCAAATAGTGATCTTGGCCTGTGTACCATATCAGCATCCCCTCTTAGGGATGGACATAAGAATATCTTGAACTCTTCATAGAGGCATTCAATTTTTCATTTCGTTTTTAGGAATGGCATGTATATAATATAATAGACACAAAATTTATAATTGCTAAACTGAGTCAAGTATTTTGTAATCCACTGTCTTTAATCAGACACTCAGAGGTAGTCACACTCCAGAGTTTTTGCACTATTAGTAGAATTCTCTCCGTTATTGTTTTTTGCTGAACCCAACACAATCTCTGCATTCTTTTCTTCAAGTGACTAACTCTATTGTGTAACTCACTGGAGTAATCCCTTTACAAAAATTTAAAGGATGTAAACATTATTTAGGAACCTCTCTGATCTCTTCAGAATTTACTTCTTCATGCCTTTTTAAATTTTACTTATTCTGGAGTCTCATGACTGCCAGATCTTTCTATCTGACTAAGTAATCAGATAAGATTATTGATTTGTTGATGAATGACAATAACTTAATATCATCTTTCTCAGATTATAAAAAAGTTGTTTCAGCCATCATGACGTTAAAATAAGGAATAGTTAATGAATTGTAATATTGTCTGACACAGTATTATGAGGTGAAAATCTGTGTCTCCAAGTTTACCCATGGATCTTGGGTCTAATTCAGGAAATTTAAATTCAAATGCCTATAGAGGCATGGCAGATAGTACACATGAGTTAAGCAATCCAGGTATTAAAAGAAAAAAGTTCAAGTATGATAATAAATGGCATCTGGTATGTGGCCACAATGTAGTGAATACAATAGGGAGTGGTGGAGACTGTGATAAACTGAAGGGTATGACACTTTTCGCCTCTCATTTATTGTTTCTTTAGGGAAATGTGGGCCAGATAATTTTATATTTTTCAAGTAAGCCAGAATATGGACTTTTTGTGTGGCATATCCTGACCTTTAAATTGGCCACTAAATCAAAACTTTTAAAACACTCTGTGGGCCAAGACTCTGAAAGCCAAACCACATATCTACAGCTAGATTTGGCCTATGGCCATAAATTTTCAACTTTTGTTCTAAGCCCCACAGCTGTAAGGAGAGAATGCAAATTCTCTTTCACTTGACAGGCCATCAGACATTTAAAGACAGCAATCACCACCACTCATCACCACAATCTTCTCCATAATTTCTTCCTCCATTGAAGCAGCCAATTCAGCCAAACTCACAAGATATTCTTGACCTAATCCAAAACACCTGCCTTTAAATAATTGTGATTAGGTGACATCCATACAAGAATTATGAAAAAACTCAAGGATGATACTTGGAAAACTTTTGCCAAACTATGTTTCTTACATATATAAAAAGTTATTCTTCCAGAAGACTGTCAGAGCACCAATATAAATCCAAATTTTATTAAATGGTGGAAATTTCAGGTTGATAGGAAAAATATTTGGGGGAAAGTTTCCTCAAATCCCCCACCACTTCCACTACATATGACTTTATTTAGATTAAATGCTTAGTACAGTGTCTGCTTCTTAGAGTAAGTATTCAATAAACGTTTATTCTTGTGTATTTTCCATTTTCCTTGCCACCTAGATTGACTGTCTGCCCTTATGTTCCCTGATTTGTGACATGGAAGGGCCAAAATACCCAGGTTCTCTTGCCAAATGGCTTCCAGTAGGGCTTAGCCAATGAGAGTCACCAGAAAGGTACCAGGCAGCAGAAGGAGAGAGAGATCAATCTGTTTCTTCCATGTTCCCTCTCTTCTTTGAAGCCCTAGCCCTACAGTAGCTGTCTCTGTGTGATCTCAGCTTCCACCAGAGAGTCCCTTTGGTAGTAATGGCTTTCTAATGTTGCTAATGTCTGGATGCCTCAACATCCCTCGCCAACAAGTACCTCCATCTCTTGATTTGAAACCTTTGGGGTGATTTTGTTGTTCTGCTCCTGACAGATACATTCTCCTTCCCTTTCTCCTTAGCTCTTATAATGCCATCTCTGTATGAACGATATGAACTTGTCTCCAAAAAAAGGTGTTTAGGGGCCGGCCCGGTGGCGCAGCGGTTAAATTCGCACGTTCCGCTTCTCGGCGGCCCGGGGTTCGCTGGTTCGGATCCCGGGTGCGGACATGGCACTGCTTGGCAGCCATGCTGTGGTAGGCGTCCCACGTATAAAAACTGGAGGAAGATGGGCACGGATGTTAGCTCAGAGCCAGGCTTCCTCAGCAAAAAGAGGAGGACTGGCAGTAGTTAGCTGAGGGCTAATCTTCCTCCAAAAACAAAAAAACAAAAACAAAAACAAACAAACAAAAATCTCCTTTAGGGGCTGGCCCCGTGGCCGAGTGGTTAAGTTCGCGCGCTCCGCTGCAGGCGGCCCAGTGTTTCGTTGATTCGAATCCTGGGCGCGGACATGGCACTGCTCATCAAACCACGCTGAGGCAGCGTCCCACATGCCACAACTAGAAGGACGCACAACGAAGAATATACAACTATGTACTGGAGGGCTTTGGGGAGAAAAAGGAAAAAAATAAAATCTTTAAAAAAAAAAAATTTAAAAAAAGGTGTTTAAATATGTAGTTAGGAGTATTCACTCGTATTTTCTTGTCTCGCTGGCTTGGTGAGTGTTAGGATCTTCTTGGATAAGTCACTCTCCAATGAGTCATGTTTCAAATTACTAAGAAGTAGCCCATTGATCCATGGAGTGCAGGAAGATCTTAATGAGTACACACACTAGCCTGCCATCTCCAGTGTGCTCAGGTGCAGCCTCTGAATGTCCAGAAGCCATAGCTCTTCCTAGTTTCTGAACCAGACTTGACCTCCTGGGCTGTATCAGAAGCTTTATTCTCACTAACCAGTTAGTCTTGCTTTTCTGACCCCTATTTCTTGTGAGCTTGAAAAGATGCCCACCAAACCCATCATTTACTATGATTTCTGCACTTTGAGTCTGTTCCTATATATTCTCGGTTCATGCCTTGAGACTTTCTCTAAATCGCTCACGTTTCCTGGAACCACAGCCCTGCCATTCTACCTGATCTCAAGTATACCAGGCCGCATGGATTCTGTATTCAAGTCTCTTAGGACACTGAAATTTGGTCCTCTGGCCATGCATCATCCTAGTCTTCCTGGCTTAGGCCACACCCAGTCTCTTCTTTCTTCCCTTTTCTTTATGTCCTTCAATTAAGATGCAACAATGGTTTCAGGAGGAATCTGAACCAGTTATGTCAGTGTAATATAATAGGTCACCTCCTGCAAACAAAAATTTTATGAGTATTAAATGTCAGCGACCAATAAACATAGCACAACCGCCAGTCCTGCATCTGTAAAATCCACTAACAAGTAATTAGGGAGAGATGAGTAGAGGTTTTATGTTTAGAAATTCAGAACATCTCTTAGCTGTTTGAAAATCCATTTTCAAAACAATATAGGTTTTAAAGTCTGCACTAATAATTTTCATATGGTCTTATCTTTAAAGGACTCTTTAAGTACTAATTCTCCCAGCATGCTTTTGAAGTATGTATCATTACCAAAGGTGTGTGCCAGACAGGGTTGTTTTTAAAACAAATTAGTATGGTGAATAACCATTCTGTTTTTACCTTAATATTTAAATTGGATTTTTTGGGTATCATTTCAAACTACAGAATCAAAGCAATTAAAATTTCATTCATTGGGTTAGGATAGAATAGGTTATATGTATACATTTTATAATGCTGCAGTCAGTGCCTATTTCTTTTATGTTGTATATCCTACCGAGTGATCCCCTAGATCAGAGATTCTGAAACACCAGAAATTTCATCCCCCATGGGATGTTGGCAATGTCCGTAGACATTTTTGATCGTCATGACAGGGAGGAGAGGGGACAGTATGCTACTGGTATATAATTGGTAGAGAGCAAGGATGCTTCTAAATATCCTACAATGCACAAGACAGCCTCTCACAGCAAAGAATGATCTAGTCCAAAATGTCAATAATGCCAAGTTTGAGGAACCCTGCCCTAGAAAGAAAAGAATTCTTATTTGCCAGTTCTGCAGGCTGTCTCCTTCTACGCTTCTCTGACCCCCAGACTAGGGTTAATATCTTACTAACTTTAGGTCATTTCAACTAAAGGGAATTTTTGCTCAGAATTTCTTCAATCTGACTATGTAGTCACTATGCATGTGCTGCTGTCTCCATAGAGGAATGGAGAACTCAGATGCTCTTCAGGATCTCTCAATCAAAATGTATACGTGTTTAGGAGAGGAAACTGTTATTTGAAACCACAACTGATCTGATCGTAGCCGCCTTTCCTGCTAAGGGAAGGAGGGAGGCAGGAGAATAGATGGGGGTGGCGTAATTCTTGTCTTTGAGAGAGAAAATCCCTCTACTGCTTTCTTCAATTTACAAGGGCACACTGAGGAGAGAAACTGGTGAGCCTGCAATTATAAAGACTACTGATTCTTCTGGGTTGCTGATGGTAAAGATCTGAGCAGATGGCCCTTTTGTTTAACTGAGAACATCAGCGAGTGGAGATTTGCACAGGGAGGCCTTGAGTGGGGCTAACTTGTTCGGTAGAATAGAATCAGAGTTTGGCTTTCTGGGTGAGGGAGACCCAGGCTGAGAGATCAGGAAAATAAGAAAGCTGGAAATGGTCTAGAAACTTTAGAGGAAGAGGAAGAGTACCCAGCAATATAGTAGGAGACTAGAGAAGATGAGAAAAGTGACTAGTGGGAGATTCCTCTTATATGGCTTTAAAGAGAAGGAACGTCTAGCATTCGGTCAATGCAGGTTATTTGTTCTTCTTTATTATAAATCCCTTCTGGAACCTCAAAACTTTAGTAAATTCAGCTACAACACACCTTGTAAGTAGTTTCTGGCAATGTCAAAGCAAAGGCGCTAAATTCCATGGCTGAATCAGTGTAGCATATAGAGAAATGAAGCTGCCTGGGACCATCAGACTTCAACAGATATCAAGTAGGGACCTAGAGCTAAATGCAATAAGGAAACTGAAAACTCCTGTGAACTTGAAGAAATCTTGGGGAAGGCAAATGAATTACTATAGGATAGAAGGTAGGGGATACAAATAAATTTTATTTAAATCTCAAAGGACGAGGTTACTTCAGCTGGCTCTGGGTAACACAGGATATTAGAAAATGCTTGATTTCAAGTAACAGAAATCCAAGTCAACCTGGCTTAAGAAAGAAGGGAATTTATTGGCCTGGATATCTGGGAAACCCAAGGGGTGGCTGCTTCAGGTACAATAGCATCTAGAGGTACCAACTGAGTCACAGGGACCTTGACCATCTCCATCTCGTGACTTTACTTTCCTCTATAAAGACTTCATTATTAGGATAATTCTTTTCATCTGACAGCAGAGAAGGCTCCTGCTTAGTCCGGGCTTCCAAGCACTTTGGTGCTTTCTATCTCAGAAAGAGAGGTCTTCCTTATTTGGGTCATGGACTCAACCCTGGGTCAATTCTTGCATCTGGGAAGTGGAATAGTCTGGCCCTCCTGGGTCACGTGCTTACTCTTTTGCCTGGGGAGTCAAGATCATGTTATTGGCAGGTCTATCAGTTATAGGAGGACATTTCCCCAAAGGAAAAATTACTAAAGAGACAAAAATGTAATGGATGCCCACTGAACAGAAATTATTTTAGATTACCTGATGGTAATTTTCATGTTATGATTTCATCAGATAAGTAATTCTGGTTTTAGTATGTGAAGTGTTGTAGAGACCAATATATTTGAACTAAAACATAGACCTTTTCTTCTGGGAGAAGCCCCTAATTGGAAAACGTTTTTTCCTTTCACATGTTTCAGTTAATGATTCTTTACATTTCCTGTGCATCAGAATCACCTGTACAGACTTAAAAAGAACAGATGTGCTGGGCCCTATCCCAGGATACTTAGATTCAGTTAATCTGGGATGGGATCCAGGCATTGGAATTTTTAAAACCTGTCCTTATTATTTGGGGTTAAATGGTGGTATCCCAGGAGCCCTATGTTAAAATGGAAATAAGTTCAAAAGAGATAAAGACATTCAGTCACAAACACTCTGTGGGAATTTGATGGGCATATGCTCTATTGGAACATGTGGATGAATAGAGTGGTAGCCAAATGAGAATAGAAGAGAAGACAAGTAAGAAGACAGGGGGAGGGAGTAGAGTGTGAAAGTCAATGTCTGACTTGGAACCTGGCCTCTGCTAAGGATAGAAGCCCTGGGGATTGTGGCCCAGTGCGGAGAAAGGACCTCTACAGCAGCCAGGTAGACTTTGGAGGGTTCTTCTGATGAGCTTTTCCACTCATGTCACAGTTCTTTAACCAGGGCTTCTACCTTGAAGCCTCTCTTTGAGCTTCAGTTTTGATAACTTCTTAAGGTACCCGAGTTCTACTCCAACATTGAGGTCTATCTTGCTTTGTTCTTGCCAATTCTTCTATAAACGATTATGACAATTACTAAGTCATTAATAAATATCAGAGACTGGATAGGAACCATTGTGTTTTGTTTTTATATGCATTTATTGCAGAAGTAACATTAAAAAAATACAAACTGCATTGTTCAGTGCCAGACGTTGTGTTCTCTGGAAGAAGATGCTGAGATAAGTGTCTAAGGGATGTGTCTAGGGACCAATACCTGTGAAAAGGAGGAGAAAGCAGAATTGAGTAGAGGAAGTTGAGCTTCAGTGCAATCCCCACAAATCCTTGCCCAACATCAAGGAGCTCTGGGATGAGTATTCGCTGTCAGGATGTCCTGCATTGGGTTAAAATGGTGGGCTTTTATACCCTAAACTTTCTCATTCACAAATGGGTGCTGCTTTGGGAAGAGTGCTACCTTGGGCAAGGCAGCTCTTTGCAGCTAAGGCAGATGCTGAAGGAGCTGACAGTGGGAGGTTGGGATGACTGCATCCCCTGCAGCTGGGCAGCAATTCCTTCCTTGGTGGGGGATATGGACATACATTTGGGTTTGGTTTGCTAATATTCTGTCAAAGGTTTTTCCATGGGTTCAAAAGAGATATTTTTGTCTTTAGTGTTAATTCTTCCTTAAATGTTTGGTAGGATTCTTAAGTGAAACCCTCTGATCCTTGAGATTTCTTATTTAGGAGCTTTTAAATTACAAATTCAAAATCTTTAATGGTTATAGAGCTATTCAGATTGTCTATTTAATATTGGTTGAATCTTTGCAGTTTGTAGTTTTTGAGCAATTGGCCCATTTTTTCTAATTACCAAATTTATGACCATAAAGTTGTTCGTAATATTCTCTTATTAGCTTTATAATGCTGCAGGATCTGTAGTTATATTCCCTAACTCATTCTTGATATCGGTGATTTGTGCCTTCTCTCTCTCTCTCTCTTTTTTAAATTTTGTTAGTCTTAGTAAAGGTTTATCACTTTTATTATTTTTCTGAAGAATCAACTTTTTTACTCACTAATTTCCTTTGCTGTTTTTCTGTTTTCAATTTCATTGATCTCTGTTCTTTATATCCTTCCTTCTTCTTGCTTTGGATTTATTTTGTATTTCTCTTTCTAATTTTTTGAGATAGAAACTTAGATTATTGATTTAAGACTTTTCTTCACTTTTAATATATTTAGTGCTATAAATGCCTCTCTCAGCACTGCGTTGTCTGTGCCCCGTAAAATATGGTGTGTGGTGTTTTGTTTTTAATTAGTTCCATGTATTTTAAATTTGAGTTGAGACTTTCTCTTTGATCCATGGATTATTTAGAAGTATTTGTTTTTCATGTTTCTAAAGACTTTCTTGTTGTCCTTCCATTATTGATTTCCAGTATGATTACATTATGGTCAGAGAACACGCTCTACATAATTTCGATTCTTTCAGATTTGTTGAGGTTGTTTATGGCACCAATATGGTTTTATCTTAGTGAATGTTCTCTGTGCACTTGAAAAAAACGTGTATCCTGCTATTGTCAGATAGAGTGTTCTGTTGACTCTGTTGGTTCATTGTGTTGTTTAAATATTCTATATCCTTGCTGAATTTCTGCCAGAAATTCTGCGAGTTGCTAAGAAGAGAAACTGGACAAATTTTCCAATTAAAAAATACGTATATGAACATACATGGAAATGTTTGCACACAATTTCAAGGAGTTTTTAGACTTTTTGTTGCTCTTGTAAGGATAGTAGTCCCTATTTAAAATCTCTGTTTTTTTTGTTTTTTTCCTGTCCAGGACTTATCTGCTTGAGGTATTACATGGACATCATTATAAAATATTCTCAACATTATAAAATATTCTCAATTATGTGTTACATAATTTTCTTTAGTTCTTTTGGTTTCATTTCTTTTTTGATTTTTTATTCATTTTTATTGCAGTAACAGTGGTTTATAACATTATATAAATCTCAGGTGTACATCACTATGTATTTCTAGTTCTTTGTAGATTACAACATGTTCACCACTCAAAGACTAATTTTAATCCATCACCACACACATGTGCCTAATCACCCCTTTCACCCTCCTCCCTTTCCTCTCCCCCTCTAGTAACCACCAATCCAGTCTCTGTTTCTATGTGTTTGTTGTTGTTTTTATCTTTTACTTATGAGTGAGATCATACGGTATTTGACTTTCTCCCTCTGACTTATTTCACTTAGCATAATGCCCTCAAGGTCCATCTATGTTGTCACAAATGGCTGGATTTCATTGTTTCTTACGGCTGAGTAGTATTCCATTGTGTACATATACCACATCTTCTTTATCCATTCATCTTTTGATAGTCACCTAGGTTGCTTCCAAGTCTTGGCTATTGTGACTAATGCTGCCATGAACATAGGGGTGTGTGTATCTTTACACATTCGTATTTTCATGTTCTTTGGATAAACGTCCAGCAGTGGGATAGCTGGGTCATATGGTATTTCTATTTTTAATTTTTTGAGGAATCTCCACACTGTTTTCCGTAGTGGTTGCACCAGTTTGCACTCCCACCAGCGGCATATGAGGATTCCCTTCTCTCCACATCCTCTCCCACATTTATTGTTTCCTGTCTTGTCAATTATAGCCATTCTGATGGAAGTGAGGTGATATCTCATTGAAATTTTAATTTGCATTTCCCTGATAGTTAGTGATGTTGAATATCTTTTCATATGCCTGTTGGCCATCTATATATCTTCTTTGGAGAAATGTCTGTTCAGATCTTTTTACCCATTTTTTAATTGGGTTGTTAGTTTTTTTGTTGTTGAGCTGTATGAGTTCTTTATATTTTGGATATTAACCCCTTATCAGATATATGGTTTGCAAATATCTCCTCCCAGTTGTTAGGTTGTCTTTTCCTTTTGTTGATGGTTTCTTTTGTTGTGCAGAAGCTTTTTAGTTTGATGTAGCATCAGGTGTTTATTTTTCTATTGTTTCCCTTGCCCAGTCAGACAGGGTATTTGAAAATATGCTGCTAAGACCGATATTGAAGAGTATACTGCCTATGTTTTCTTCAGGAAGTTTAATGGTTCCAGGTCTTACATTCAAGTCTTTAATCTGTTTTGAGTTAATTTTTGTGTATAATGTAAGATAGTGGTCTAGTTTCCTTCTGTTGCATATGGCTGTACAGTTTTCCCAACACCATTTTTTGAAGAGACTCTCCTTTGTCCATTATATGTTCTTGGCTCCCTTGTCAAAAATTAGCTGTCCGTAGATGTTTGGGTTTATTTCTGGACTCTCACTTCTATTCCATTGATCTGTGTGTCTGTTTTTGAGCTAGTACCATGCTGTTTTGGTTACTATAACTTTGTATTGTATTTTGAAATCAGGGAGTGTGATACCTCCAGCTTTGCTCTTTTTTCTCAGGATTTCTTTGGCTATTCAGGGTCTTTTGTTGTTCCATATAAATTTTTGGATTCTTTGTTCTATTTCTGTGAAAAATTCTTGTTGGAACTTTGATAGGGATTGCATTGAATCTGTAGATTGCTTTAGGAAGTATGAACATTTTAACTATGTTAATTCTTCCAATCCAAGTACATAGAACATCTTTCCATTTCTTTGCATATTCTTCAATTGCTTTCAACGATGTTTTTTACTTAGTGTACAGATCTTTCACCTCTTTGGTTAAGTTTATTCCTACATATTTTATTTTATTTTTTTGCAATTGTAAATGAGATCGTAGTTTTAATTTCTCTTTCTCCTACTTCATTGTTAGCGTATAGAAACACAACTGATTTTTGTATGTGGATTTTGTATCCTGCAACTTGACCATATTCATTTATTATTTCTAAAAGGTTTTTAGTGGATTCTTTAGGGTTTTCTATATATAAAATCATGTTTCTGCAAACAGTGACAGTTTCACCTCTTCCTTTCCAATTTGGATCACTTCTATTTCTTTTTCTTTCCTGATTGCTCTGGCTAAGAGTTCTAATACTACGTTAAATAAGAGTGGTGAAAGCAGACATCCTTGTCTGATTCCTGTTCTTAGATGGATAGCTTTCAGTTTTTCTCCATAGAAAATGATATTAGCTATGGGTTTGTCATATATAGCCTTTAATATGTTGAGGTACTTTCTTTCTATATCCATTTTATTCAGAGTTTTTATTATAAATGGATGCTGTATCTTGTCATGCTTTCTCTGCATCTGTTGAGGTGATCTGTGATTTTTATTCTTCATTTTGTTAACGTGGTGTATCACGTTGATTGATTTGTGGATGTCGAATCACTCCTGCATTCCTGGAATAAATCCCACTTGATCATGATGTGTGATCTTTTTAACGTATTATTGTATTAAATTTGCTAGTATTTTGTTGAAGATATTTGCATCAATGTTCATCAGTGATATAGGCCTGTAATTATTTTTTTTGGTGTTGTCCTTTTTTGGTTTTGATGTCAGGGTAATATTCACTTCGTAGAATGAGTTAGGAAGCTTCCCCTCCTCTTCAATTTTTTGGAAGAGTTTGAGAAGGATAAGTATTAAGTCTTCTTTGAGTGTTTGGTAGAAGTCACCAGGGAAGCCATCTGGTCCTGAACTTTTATTTTTTGGGAGATTTTTGATTACTGTTTCAATCTCCTTACTGGTGATGGGTCTATTCAAATTTTCTATTTTTTCTTGAATCAGTTTTAGAAGGTTGTATGATTCTAAGAATTTGTCCATTTCTTTTAGGTTATCCAATTTATTGACGTATAGCTTTTCATAGTATTTTCTTATAACCTCTTGTATTTCTGAGGTGTCTGCTGTAATTTCTCCTCTTTCATTTCTGATTTTATTTATTTAAGCCTGCTCCCTTTTTTTCTTGGTGAGTCTAGCTAAAGGTTTGTCAGTTTTGTTTAACTTTTAAATGAACCAGTTCTTGGTTTCATTGACTTTTTTCTATTGTTTCTTTAGTCTCTGTTTCATTTATTTCTGCTCTGATTTTTATCATTGCCTTCCTTCTACTGATTTTGGACTTTGTTCTTCTTTTTCCAGTTCCTTTAGAGTGGCACTGTTAGATTGTTTATTTGGGATTTTTCTTGTTTGTTGAAGTAGGCCTGTATTGCTATAAACTTCCCTCTTAGAACTGCTTTAGCTGTATCCCATAGATTTTGGCATGTTGTACTTTCATTTTGATTTGTCTCCAAGTATTTTTTATTTCTTCTTTGATTTCTTTATTGACCCAATTTTTGTTCAGTAGCATTTTGTCTAATCTCCACATATTTGTGACTTTTCTGATTTTCTTCCTGTAGTTGATTCCTAGTTTCATATCTTTGTGGTCATAAAAGATGCTTGGTATTATTTCAATCTTCTTAAATTTACTGAGACTTGTTTTGTGGCCTAATATGTGATCAGTCCTGGAGAATGTTCCCTATACATTTGAAAAGAATGTGTATTCTGTGGTTTTTGGATGGAATGTTCTACATATATCTACTATGTCCATCTGGTCTAATGTGTCATTTAAGGCCTATGTTTCTTTATTGATCTTTTGTTTGGACAATCTATCCTTTGGTGTAAGTGGAGTGTTAAGTCCCCTACTATTATTGTGTTACTGTCTGTGTCTCCTTTTATGTCTGTTAACAATTGCTTTATATAGTTAGGTGTTGCTATGTTGGGTACATAGATATTTACAAGTGTTATATCATCTTGTTGGATTGTTCCCTTTATTATTACATAGTGCCCTTCTTTATCTCTTGTTACAGTTTTTGTTTTAAAATCTATTTTGTCTGATATAAGTATTGCTACCCAAGTTTTCTTTTCTTTGCCATTTGCATGGAGTATCTTCTTCCATCCCTTCACTTTCAGTTTGTGAGTGTCTTTAGGTCTGAAGTGTGTCTCTTGTATGCAGCATATATATGGGTCTTGGTTTTTTAATCCAATCAGCCACCCTATGCCTTTTGATTGGAGGATTTAGTCCATTGACATGTAAAGTAGTTATTGATAAATATGTACTTATTGCCATTTTTGGGGGTGTTTTATTAGTTCTTATCTGTTCTTTTCTTCTTCTCTTGGTCTCTTCCCTTGTGGTTTGATGGCTTTCTTTAGTAGTATGTTTGGGTTCCTTCCTCTTAATTATTTGTGTATTTATGATAGGATTCTGGTTCGTGATTACCATGAGGTTCATATATGATAGTCTGTACATATAGCAATCTATATTGAGTTGATGGTGTCTCTTGTTAGGCCTCTTTCTAAAAGCTCTGCTCTTTTACTCCTCTCCTCCCATATTTTATGTTTTGGTATCTAACCTCTTTTTGTTGTGTGTGTGTGTATCCATTACCTTCTTATCATTGAAGTAGGTAATTTTAGTACTTTTGTCTTTTGACCTTCATATTATCTTCACAGGGGGTTGATCTGCTACCTTTACTGTATTTTTGCCTTTAACAGTGATTTTATTGCCATTTAAAAAAAAATTTCTTATTCCTATTTATGGGTCTTCTCTTTCCCACTTAAATAAGTCCCTTTAGCATTTCTTGTAAAACTGGTTTCTTGGTGATAAACTCCTTTAATTTTGCTTTGATCTGGAAAATTCTTTATCTCTCCTTCCATTCTGAATGATAATCTTACTGGGTAGAATATTCTTGGCTGTAAGTTTTTCCCGTTCATCACTTTAAATATATCATACCACTCTCTTCTATCCTGTAAGGTTTCTGCTCAGAAGTCAGCTGATAGCCTTTAGGGGTTTCCTTTGTATGTCACTTGTTGCCATTCTCTTGCAACTGTTAGGATTCTCTCTTTATCTTTAATTCTTCACATTTTAATTATAACGTGTCTTGGTGTGGCCCTTTTTGGGTTTGTGTTGTTTGGTGCTCTCTGTGCTTCCTGTACTTGGATGTCTGTTTCCTTCCTTAGGTTAGGAAAGTTTTCAGGTATTTCTTCAAGTAGATTCTCTGCCCCTTTGTCTCTCTCTTCTCCTTCTGGGACACCTATAATACGAATGTTAGTACACTTTATGTTGTCCCAGAGTTCCCTTAGACTGTTCTCATTCTGTTTAGTTCTTTTTTCTTTGATCTGTTCAGCTTGGGTGATTTCCGCTAGTCTTTCATCCATCTTGCTGATCCGTTCTTCTATATTATCTACTCTGTGATTGAGTATCTCTAGTGAATTTTTCATTTCCAGTATTATATTCTTCATTTCTGATTGGTTCTTTTTTTATATTTTCCAATTCTTTGTTGATGTTCTCACTGTATTCATCCATTCTTCCCCCAAGATCATTGAGCATCCTTATGACTTTTTGTTGAACTCTTTGTCAGGTAGAGTGTTTATTTCTGTTTCATTTAGTTCCTTTTCTGGAGTTTTGTCTTGTTCCTTTGCTTGGAACATATTCCTTTGCCTCGTCATTTTGCCTCTTTCTCTGTGCTTATATCTATGTATTAGGTGGGTCAGCTACATCTCCTGATCTTGGGGAAGTGGCCTTATGTGGGAGACACCTTTTGAGGCCCAGAAGTGTGCTTCCCTCTCATCACCAGTTCCAAATGTTTCAAGAGTGACCCCTGTGTGGTCTACATGTGTCCCTCTGTTGTGGCAGGGTTGTTCTTACTGCAGGTGCACCAGGAGTCTAGGCTGTCCCCATGCTGTTTGTGGTGCTCAGCTGTGTGTGGCTGCTATGTACCCTTCAGTTAGTTTATCTGGTTTGGGGAGCCCCAGCAAAGTTCACTCTGAGGTCTAATAGCAAATTCCTTTTGCAGGTTTTCTGTTAAGTGAGCAGGTGCCCAGTGTGGCTGTTTGCTAGGCTCAGGGGCTTACAGTTTCTGTATGCCTCTGGCCTGCAAGGCTGTTGTCAGCTCTCTCAGGATTGCAGTTTAGTTGGGTTGGCCCCAGGCATGAAAGTACCCAATTGTTTCAGGCTTTGGAAGGTAGTGCCTATCCCCTATCTGGCTGTTTGAGAAGGTCCACACCACAGGTCCACATCCACAGTCAACACAACCCTGGTCTATGTACACATCCTGACCCCCTTGAACAGAACCAGTAGCCCCACTGCAGAGGCCCCCACACACTCCACCCATGCCCCCATATTGTCCACCTGCTCCTCATATACAACCTGTCCCACAGGGGTGGACCCACTTTCCTTCCTGCAGAGGATCCAGGCACCCAGTCTATGCAGGCCAAAAAGTTGCTGGAGGGCTTGCTGTTGGGTGGGCCATTCCCTAGGGTGGGCTGCCTACCCTGGCTGAGCTGGATTAAATTCGTGCTCTAGTGAGCAGGGCAGGTCCTGGGCTAACAGGCCAGGGGAAGAACCACAATGGTGTCTGCCAGCATCTGTGTCAGCACACCTCTACTAGGTCACAATAATGGCTGCCGCCAATGTCTCAGTCCCTGGAGAAGTCTCACCTCTCACTGAGATGCACCCAGAGCTTATCAGGTGAGTCTCTTTTCACCAAAGGACTGTGCAGCTTTCTTTCTGGTGATTTTAGATTACTTTATGAAATGGGTTAATTTGTGCTTGGGCCCTTTAAGAGCTGGCTTTTTCCCGTTTACGTCCCATAGCTTTTCCAGGAGTATTCCTCATCGTACTGAATAGCCAGCAAAGCCAGATATTATGAGATTTGTCTCAGTTTTGCTGAGTCAAAAGGATGCTTATAGCAGTAATGCACCCCCAGTCAGGTCCCTGCTCCTCCAGGGAAGGCTACATACCTTAGGATTGCTCCTGGCCAGCCATGAAGCTCCACAGTTCATGAAGGTGGCTTTTTTCTCTACAGACAGGAATTTCTGCCTCTTCCACCTCAGTCAGGACCATCCCTTGTTGTGGGGGTTCTTTTTATCCAGTTTTCAGTTCTCTCTCAGAGGTAATTGTTCCAAAAATAGTTGTAACTTGGCTGTGTTCATGGGAAGAGGTGAGTTCAGAGTCTTCCTATGCTGCCATCTTGACACCTTCCTCCTAAAATCTCTGGTCGTGATAGAGGTTTTTGTTCTCTTTCCTGCCATGAGTAGCAGAGATTGTCTGAAGAAGACTTGAAGTAGGGCAATAACTACAAGGGGAAGAAGACTTCATCATAGAGAGCTTGTGAGATGATGTTGACAATTTGTTATACTTTACAGTTTTTCCATGCTTGGACATGGCTGCTTTAACATTAATAACAGCAGAAGGGTGTCCATGAATTATCATTAGGGATTGTGATGATCATAAACATCCCTCTGAATAGAGGGATGCTATTTAGGTATCACAGATGATGCTCTAAATGTCAATTGTCTATCGTAATGTAGCAGGCAGAAAGTACATGTCCAGGGTCTTGGTGTGTATCAACTCCATTGAGGTTAATAAATGTGAGGTAGACCAACTGATCATGTGGTGAGGAGATAAATATGAGTTCTATATCAGTTAGATATAGCTGCATAACAAACCACTCTAAAACTTAGGGGCTTAAAACAACAAACACTTATTATTGCATACAAGTCTTTGGTTTAGCTGCCTAGTTCTTCTGGTCTAGGCTGAATTAACTCACATGTCCAAGGTAAGTTTCATATTGGGTTGGCAGCTCTGCTGATATTGGCTGGGCTCTCTCTCACATTTGAGGAGTTAGTTGGCCATTGACTATTCATTGATATTATCCTGAGTAAGACAATGTGGATCTCTTTCACATGGTCATCTTCCAATGAGCTAACTCAGGCTGATGTGTGACAGTGGTGGATGTTCTGAGGCTGAGAGTGCAAATATGCAAAGTGCTTTGAGGCCTGGGCTTAGAACTGACACACTATTTTTCCTGCCATATATTATTGGCCAAAGCAAATCACATGGCCAGTCCAGATTAGATGGGTGAGGAAAAAAACTTCTCCTCTTGGTGGGAGCAGCTGCCAAGTCACACTGCAATATGAGAGGATAGAGCATGGTCATTAATTGGGCTATTAATGCAATCAATCTTCCACAAGGTCCTTTGAGGTCATTCTTGCAGAGATTCCTTAAGCTAGAATATTTGGAAGTAATATGGTTTTCAATTACTTAACCTTGCTTTAAAAAGCTTTCTGCTACTTAAAATGATAAAGGACTTGATGAGGTTTTGCTCTGTGTCTTAAGTAAATTGGGTGCTATTTTCTTTACTGTAGGTAATTTTTTCTCATCATATGTTAATAGGGATAAGGCTACAAAACAAAGAGAGAGGGAGGGAGAGAAAGACAGATGGAGAGAGGAGTGGAAGAAGGGAAGGAGGGAAGCAGAGAGAGAGAGAGAGAACAGTCTTGTATCATAAAATCCAGACTTCACATTGATTTCCAGGGCACTCACAACAGTTGTTTATTCTGTTAGGCAGAATAGACCCCCCACTTGCTATTTCAAGATAATCCTGTCAAATGCAGTGGCTCTGTTGGAAGTTATTAAAATTATTATTCAGCATTGCTAGAATCCTTTATGTTTACAAAGTGCTTTACAATCTCCTTTATTTTTCTATGAGTAGTTTGGCATTTTTACTCTTATTTTATAGCTGAGAAATGGTGGTTAAACTCTTTTCCTACTATCATCCCTTCAGTATTATTATAGAGTGAGTATGGCCTTTGAGAGGTCATGAGAGAAGGAAACCTTGGGGGCTTTTCATTTGGTCTCCCAAAAGAGAAGATTCTGGAGACTCTGGAATGTTCTTTGGAATCCCCATTTCAATATTTTGTCACTGTGATAGGTAAGTCCTTGTTTGTATGCAACCGTAATTCCTGCCGTTTCTTCTTGTTCAGTCTTACAAGGGCATAGAAGGCAATGTGTCAGCATCCTCCTAAGACCACCATTAACAAAATAGGTATTGCCATGAGACTTTTATTGGAGAAGAGAAAAATTTTCCAAAGTTGTTGGAGATTTCTTATGATAGTTCCTTAATGCAAAATCATCTGAGACGCAGAGCAAAACAGTGTATATATGCCAGATAAATCTAGTTGACAAACTCGTGTTCATTCACGTAGTTATTCAATCAGTCAAACATCTCCCATGTGCCATGTACTGTTCTAGGCCTTGAGGTGATAAATAGAACACATTCCCTGCTCTCAAGAGCTCACACTCAAGACTAGGAAAAACATACTTGTAAATAGGTAAATTACTGTATTCTATCACAGGTAAACAGCTGATCACTATACATTCTGTCATCCATGTTATTCTTAACTAAACACTCAAGGAGAGACAAGGTTTTAGATGTCTGTTAACCCTGACTATTCATATTTTCCATCTGCTATGGTTAGATGTCCTGGTCTTCCATTCACGGAGCTGTTGTCTGCTCTTTCAGCCAAAAATTATCCATTGTATTCTAATTCCTCTAGTTCAGGACTTAATACTAGATTTGTGAGGTTGTTCCACAGGAAAGTATAAAACCATTCAATGTTTTTAAAAAAAATCTCATACTGTTTTAAGAGCAATGGAAGAGCATGCTTTTGAGGGATGACTTGTCAAAAGTTTGAGAATTCATAAATTGGGTTTCCACTGATAAAAGGAAATGGATTACTTGGTAATAACTTGGATCAACTGGGCAGTTGGCAGGGGGGTCGGGTAGGGTGTTCTGTTTTATTTGGATAATTGAGACTGGAATAAAGTTTCAGATCGAGAAGCTGAATAAATGACTCAGCTCTTCTTTGAAGTGTTTGTGATGGGCTTCATGACCACAAAAAGCCTGCCATCGAGAGGGTACTTGAAACAGTAAAATGAATACACAAGAAGAGCTTAGGTCAAATCATTAATCCAATTCTCTAACTATGCCTAAGAAAACCCAGCACACAAAGTGTCAAAAGAATATAAAGTAGAGATGGTCTCTGACCATTTCATGTAGGGATACTTGGTATCAGCATCTTTGTCAAAGGAACAACTTGTAGATGAAAGTTTGTATTTTTGGATGAATTCAAGTGGCGAGAAGGAACCACTCAAACACAGATTCCCCATCACTTAGCAGAGAAATGTACTTTTTGGAATTCTTTATGAAAATGTGTTCCCTGATCATCCTGTCTCCTCCAGCGGGAAGGAGGATGTTCACTAGCTGGGACTAAAATCTGTGCCAATGGTGACACTAATCTAGGAGTATCTCAGACCCTATTTAGTGTACAGCAAAGAGGCATAGGGTATATATAAAAAGCAGCATCTGGTATTTACATGTTTGTAATTATGAGTTAGATTACTTAAGATCTGGATATTCTCATACCCCTGAGGTGTTGTGGGGCTCAAATCTGTTGGCCTATTCTAGAGAGATGGGCCCAATTTCTGAGTGGATTGGTCAGGATAGGTGAGGTTATGCTACTGTAACAACCACCTTCCAATCTCAAGGGTTTAGGACAAAAAATATTTCTTTCCTCTTTTGGGAGGGATGGAAGCAGGTATAGGGGCTTTTCTGTGGGAATCTTTCCAATCCTCCAAAGATAGTTAAGATGCAAAAATAAAATTTTACAGAAATATGTTTTTGTTCTAGCTTCTACTTTGGCAATCTCAGCCCTGGGTATGGGAAGGTACTTTTGGTTCCCCTCGAAAATAGAAGGCACATTCCTTTGGCGAGTTCTTCTGTTCTTCTATTTTAGCTGAATGAGACTTGGGAATGGAAAACTTTCATTTATTACATTTAATGGTAATTAAAGAGGATCTTGCAGCTTTTCTTGAAAAAAGTGAATAATAAAATTATGAGAGATTGAAATTCATACAAGCAAAGCATGTTCCTATAGAAAAATGACTTGTTTCAAGTAGTGCTCATCAGCTCAGAAATTGCCGAGTGTGAATTTTTGTTTCGTCATTTAGAAACCCTGAATATGTTAGCTATATGGCAGTGGCTAATTTGGCCTAGTGCAGTTGACACAAACTATGTAGTTACCTTGATTTGCGTCAACTGAAACAATTGAAATTTGGTTTTATATCAAATTGAAGATCTCATTCTCCACTCTCAAAATCTTTTTGAACTCTGTTGCAATGAGATGGAGCTAATGCAGAGTTTCTCAACCTCAGCACTATTGACATTTGGGCCACATGATTCTTTGTTGTTGGGGCAGGGGGTGGTCTTGTGCATTGCAGGATGTTTAGCAGCAAAGCTACACTTCACTCAGTAGATGCCAGTAGCAGTCCCCCTCCAAGCCAGTTTTGGCAACCAAAAATGTCTCCAGATATTGCCAAATTTCCCCTAGGTGCCCCCACCCCCACCCCCAGGTTGAGAACTAGGGGCGAGTATCCAACAGACTTGGAGGTAGCCAATATTTAACCAATTGAACTTTTATCTTTTTTGATTGGATTCTCATTGATAGAGAACAATTAGAATTTTCAATTATAGCTATCACAGGCCAGTTCCTTTTAAAACACATTTAATTTCTCAATTCTATGTAGCAATCATTTGCAGAGAAGGTCATAGATTTCAGAAAATGTCACAGCTAGAAAAGACCTGAGAAGTCATCTATTATAACCTGCTTTTGACAGATGAGGAAACTGAGGCTCAGGGAGATGAGTCGCCCAGGGTAGAGGCAGCCCATTGATGCCGGCAGCACAAGATTAACAATGCTGTCCTTCTAGTGCTCTTTGAAAAGTGTTTAGACCTAATGATTTTCTCTGCTGTGTAATTTTATGCTGATATAGTTTCTACAGAAACAGGGCCATAGTGCCTTGGAATAATTGGACACCACCCTTAAAAAGGTTCAAGAAGAAAAGAAATAAGGGAAACCAAAATGGTATTTATCAAAGGTCTCTTGCACCCAGTTTATCTGGATCTGAGAACTGTGGTCACAGGGCAACAGCTCCCCTCTACTGGGATTTTGAATGATTTGCCCCATGCAGGTTTTTCTAAGGAAGCAGGGATGCGGTGTGGATTATTAATGCTACTTTTTATGAAGTGTTTAGCAGACACAATATTATTATGCATTTTCTGTGCACTTTTAATGAGGTGAGCTAGAGTATTGTAACATTCACCTGAGAAAAAAATGGAGCCTGAGACCCAAAAGGAGGGAAAAACCAGAATGACAACCTTTCAGGAGAAATAAAGCTAACATCTTAGAGGTAAATATATGCTTGGTACATTCACATTAAGGATAATGATATAGAATCATAGAATTAAAAAATGAAGGGACCTCTGATAGCACTTGGATCAGGGAGAGAAAATATGCAGCATTCAGATCATCACTTCCCCTTCTCATGCCAGGACAGACATTATTAATCAATCATAACGCTCTCAATGGACACAGGCTCATTATCCTTCTCAAGACAGCATTCCAGGAAGTCACTACCAATTGATTGGCATTGACAAGTAAATCTATCTGTCATTTCAACACGCTTTTCACCTTATAGATAAACCTCTGGGCCTTATTTTTTAAAAAGATGATCACCCCAAATCATGCAACTAGCCATTTCAAGTATTCGGAACCAGAGTGGGTATTTTTTGACTTGCTGGCTGTTTTTATCCCTTTCTACCAGTCTGGAAGATTTTGCTGGAAATTCTTCCAGGAGAAGACATTTGATGGGGGAATAAACATGTGCCAAATACCAGTCAGGGCAACAACCAGGGAGAGAGAGGGATGATTGCAGACCAGGCTGACCTTGTTGGCACCAGAGGATGGGGAATGGCTTTGTCTTAATGAACTTGGTGGTCCAGGGTGACTCTAAGGCCACCTTGGTTTGCAGAACAACGTTAGTGAAGAGACAGCGTTTCTAAATCTATGGACTGCACTGGGAGTTAGACAAAAAGGGTGGATTATTGAAAAGTGTTCTGACCTCCTCTCTTGATCAGTGGAGTTCTTTCTTTGAAAGGGGCAGAGGCTTCCTTGAGGTTCCATGCCTAATAGGAGAGGAAAATTTGAAAGGGTATCCACAAGAAGCCAAATAACTCAGACTCAGAAAGAAGAGGGAGCAGACCTCTGGTTCCCTGGCGATGCCAGGGAGATTTTTGTCAGGAGGTTTTGCTGTCTTTTCTCTCATGCTATGGAATTCCCTCAGCACAGGTGCCCTTCGCCTAGTTGATTTTGTCTGTTTGCCATTAACTACCCCATTCTTTCTCTCCATTCTGAAAAACACTTCTTTGCCTCATTGCTTTTACTTACTTATAGCTTCTGTTCCTATATAAGACTAGTTTACCATAATCTTTCACAGTTCTCACTCATTGATCTCTCTATATTTCCCTTCATCTCCCTGCTCCACTGTTAAGTAACTCATACTCTCAGAATTTCTTGGTTCAAATTCTGAAGAAAGGGAATCCAGTTGGCCTAACTATCCGATAACTTAGAGTTTCTCAAAGTGTGGTCCCCTGGGCAGCAGCATCAGCATCATCTGAGAACTCATTAGAAATGCAAATTCTCAAGCCCTACCCTAGACCTACTGAGTCGGGAACTCTGGAGTCGGGGTCCAGCAATCTGTTTAACAAGGCTCCAGATGATTCTAATGCACATTTAAATCTGAGAACCACAGTCTAACTCCAGGCCTATGGACTGACTACTCTTCTGGTCAGGTCCTCACCTCTGCTTCGCTAAGGTGCGGAGGTGCCATTGGGGTTGGATAAAGAAAAAACGGAGAGCAGAGAATAACATGGTGTAAAACATAGTTAGGGCTGTCCCTTTCTTGGTAACTACGGATGGACCAGGTGCAAAGACTGACACTTCTGGTAATAGTTCTATTAATACAGCACAGAATTTGGAATCAAAATTCTAATTCTTAATTTTAATTGTCTCTCTGTCACTTGGAAGTTTTCTGACCACAGTCAAGTCACTTCTCTCTTGTAGTCTCATTTTACTCATAGGTAAAAGACAGCAATACTCACTCTTGGGAATCTGTAAGAATCAAATTATGATGATAACTAATATTTAAATAGACTTTACAGTTTACAGCACACTTACTCATATGTTTCTCAATTGGTCCCTCCGGTAAATGTATGTAAAAGTACTTGTAAACTGCAATTGGCTATAAAACTGTAGCTCTGTGGTTATTATATTTCCCAGGAAAGCTTGAGGAGGAGAGATGTTTCCTGTGGTCCAGACCACCCGCGCATGCAGTGACCATAAGCTTGTACCATGAATCTTGTACTGCAGGATCTGATATTGTAAAAAGAACAGCCTGAAGCCCTTCTTTCTAATGCTTTTGAGGCCTGAGTCAAGGCAGTATACACTCCCTGCTGTTGGAATTTACTTAGAACCTGGCTCTTCTTTTACAAAAAGTACATTAATCACATGCATTTTCAGAAAACATCATAGACGTAAAAAGTCATAACTTTGGGAACTTGTGAAAATTTTATTCATGGTATGATTTTAATCTCCATAAATGAGTCTCTCATACTCTGAGTTCCCATGGCATCTATAGTTAACTATTTCTCATAAGTCAGTAGTTCTCAAAGTGTGGTCCTTGGACCAGCAGCATCAGCACCATCTGGGAACTTATTAGAAATGCAAATCCTCAGGATCCACTCCATACCTACTGAATCAGACATTCTGGGGGTGAGGCCCAGCAATTTGTGGTTTAATTAAGCCTTCCAGATGATTCTGAGGATGCTAAAGTTTAAGAATCAGTGCCACCACTCTTCTTAGTTGTGCTGAGTATTTTTTGAGAGCAGGGGTAGATGTGAGGGATGCCAAGCTGGGAGCCACCAGACCTCAACCTAAGTCTTGGATTTGTTACTTAACAATTAACCCAAGAGCTAGTGTCCACAGACAGTTCTGACATCAATGTGTCAAAGTTAGGATATTTAAGATTTTTATTTCCAATGAGGCTTCTTGTTTTGGGTATTCTTGGTTATTGAATGAAAAGTCACCGGTCCAATCCACTTGAACTCTGAAACCCAGTCTTTTATCTTCTTTCAGTCTCTTGAACCTGTGTGCCACTGTGAACAAATACCCCTATATTTTCACACTTGCCACTGAGCGATCTCTCCACCTCTGTGCCTAAACAGAACTCCGGTTTCGGAAAACAAGACAGGGCTACTCCTTGTCTTGTAGCAGTTTTCTATAGAAGCAGCTCCATCTTTCTTGGCTCCTCACTGCCACCTTCAGAACTTTTCACACTTAGGTAAACATTAAAGACTGCTTCGAAGCTCATCCTATCCTCCTAGCAGCCATTCTCTACCCACTCAAAGTCATCCGCGATCAGCAGTCCCCCACTGTGGGAACTGGTTACAATCCACTACCTCACCTCAAATCCTAACAACTCCGAGAAGCTTTCAGTGCCCCGACCCCTTCTTACTTTTTTTCTGTTTTGCGAGTCTCAAAACTAGCACAGTCTTGATCGCAGAGAAAGTGCTAGGTTGTTTCTTGTTGGATGATTCTGAAGGAAAGCACATCATGAAGATAACTTCAGGTCATACATGAGGAGAGTTTACGGGTTCTCAAACACTTGAGTGGTATAATCTAAATTCTAAAACAATGCCTTCGTCTATTGATTTGAGGCTGACTGGGCTGGATCCTTTTCAGTACTAAGGATGCTTTCTGAGGTTCACATATTCACCCTTCTCACTCTTCTCAGAGGAATTTTCCAGAGAGATTCTGAAACATAATTTTTTTAATGTAAAATTCAGACACGGACATCAATCAAAAGTTCAAAAATATGAAATGTCCTGTAAAATTGGAATGTCTCCAAAATTCCAATTATGATGTTGACTATTGTTTTTATATACTTACTGTTTATTCATTATGACAGTCTACTATTTATGAAGAGTTGTTTTCTTTTCAGTCACTTTTTTCATTTTACTAAATGTCCTTTGGCGTCCAATAAGATGATTATGTAGCTCCTCTTTCTTGGCCTAATGTTGTAATGCATTTTGTAAATAGATTCTCTAATATCAAACCTCTATTAAATTTCTGAGACAAGCTCTAGTTGGTTATAAAGGATAAAAAATTTATTAAAGTGTTGACTCCATTTTACTATAGTTTTCTGCTCTGGGATTTGTATCAATTTTTAAGAGACTTCATTTTCAACTATACTCCCTCACAGAGAAACATTTTTCAACTTTTAAATATTGTTTTTTAAAAGAAACCTATGTTCATGTTTTAAAAATGCAAACAGTACAGAAGGATATAAATGAAAATTAAAACTTCTCTCACCTCAAATACACCCTAACTTTATCCCCTACTGTGAAAACTCTTTTAATGAATCTTTTTAGAAATTTTTATGCACACAAAAGTATGTTAAATTATATTATGTGTAAATCCATTGAATACAAATCCATTTAATTCATGTTGTATATATGTCATTATTTTTTAATGAATATATTTCAAAGACCTTTCTACATTGCCAAAAATAAACGAAGAGGTGTGTAATATTTCATTGTATTATGTAACATCACTTATTTATCTAGTTTTGTATTGATGATCATTTAGGTTGTCCAGAGTTTCAATATTAGAAATAAAGCTGCAATGTATATCTTCATGCACACATCCCTATGTATCTGTATGTTTTATGGGGAAAATGATTAGAATTAGAATTGTTAATTGTTAATATCATGATGGATAGCCCCAAGTTACTCTTCAAAGAAGTTGCACCAATTTGCACTAAGAAGTGATTTATTCTTGACGTGGGAAGCAAATCCATGTTCCACATTGTTGGGTAGTAGTTTTATTGAAGGTTAGAAAATCTCAAGTCCAGCCTCCACCAAGTCCCCTACCTGGTACCTGGAAGAGCCATTATGGTTGTCTTCTCGGCTCCTTTCCCTGCAAGCTCTCTCAACCTTTTTCTCTCCAGGGTCATAATGGAAAAATTAAAGAGCCTTTATTTCTACTCATCTTCTGGAAGAACTCTACCTCTGACAGCTTTTAATTTCAAAATTCTCCTACACGGCCTCAAACAAATTTGACTCTCTTTAGTTTTTAGAAGGAAAAGCACTTCCAGAAAATACTAAGGAAGAACTGATAGCAAAAATTGCCGTTTGGTTGCCATGCAGTTGTGCTTTTAATAAACTCTAAGGAAGTGCCCCCAAGTTACCCTCAATTGCAGCCTCATTTCTTTCTCCCCAGAGGACAGTGCCACCAGGCAGCCTTTACCCTGCTAACTTCTGCCTGTTTTCCTGTCTCTGTGAACAATTAGGATGTTTCTGTTCTCTCTCACTTCGCCCCGCTGTGCCCTCACTGCTCTGTTGACGTGTTTTTTGTCTCCTCTTTTATCCCAGCCCTTCCCTGTGGCTTTCCTTTAAGAAAGAGGCACAGCCAGCCTCTTCCCCTCCTGTTGGAATTCACCCCGGCCATGTGTCTGACTATTCTACCCTGGCTAGAGAGCTATGGATAGGGCGTTTTTAAAGTGAGTGAAGCTTCTATCCATTTTTAACCTTATACTTCTGATTGTTTCCCATTTTAGTCCTGTGGTGCCTCATTTCAGCTCTTGTATTTTTTTTATGTGTTCATGTCAAGTTGGCCAGGTTTCTGGGGCTCCCCAAGAAGTGTAGTCATTACAGCCCCAATAATATCCATAGACTACTGAGGTGGGAGAGGTGGCATCAGGCTCTGAGTCAGACAATCCTGCTTTGAATGTCAGTTTTTTCTTTCACTAGCTTCTCATGTGACCTAACCCCATGGAGCCTCAGTTTCTGCATCACCACCATGGAAATAATTACAGCATATCTATCTCTTAGCCTCACTGAAAGCATTACATGAAAAATGTATGTAAAGTGCTAATGGTGCCTGGTGCATGATTAGAGCTCAGGAAGTTCTAACAGTACCTTTTACTATTATTGTTATTGTTGTTATTTACAAATGGCCTTTTGGCATATTTTTAGAGCCTCAAAAAATACATGAGGATGAGAAAACTGAGACTAGGAGATGTCAAATGACAGCCTGAGTCATTATCTACCTTTCTCTTTTGAGGATTACATTTTATGTCTCTTTTATCACTTTATGGATTTTGGTGTTTAGATGAACATTAACAAACAAACTTTGGTCTAACTGAAATGAAATATATATTTTTGTGTGTCCTTGTGTTTTGTATTTTTGAATACTCAAAGTGACTCCTTGAAGGAGACTAAATCATCTTTAAAGTCCTAGCTCACACTGAGATTCCCAGAAAGTGACTATAAACTGCCTAGGTAAATAACCTAGGTCTATTGGACACCCACATGCTCTTCCATTTCCTTCTGTCTTCTCCTTACCAGGACTAGGTCACCACGTGGCCCTGCCTCCCATGAAGAGCACACCTGTGCCTTCTCCAGTCTCATGCTGATATTTCCTCCGTCATTGCCCGCCCTGATTTCTCCTTTGTGAATGTTTTCAAAATCACATTACTACCTCTCATTCACTTAATTCAAACCCTGGGCCAGAAAAAAAGGTTATAAAGCCCAGTCTCTTATGACCTCAAACTGGGACTATCTTGGTCTATATTACGAAGAACATTTTCACGTGGTTTACATAGAATGGTCCATCTATCTTAAGAATTTTTCATGGCAAAGCATAATTAGGACTTCTTTCCTGTCTTTCTGTTTTGATTTTCCCTCTTATTATTTTGATTATGTCCATTCCAGGTTTGGCTCCTTTCAGAAGTTCCTAGCAGGATGCATTTCCAGAAATGCCTTGAACCACATAAGTGTTTACTTAAGATCTAGCTAGTGTGTGTTAAGATCTTACCCTGTGCTAGGAGGTGTATTGTGAATTCCATACCTGGAATTTCCTTTGTCCTCTAAATCAACACTACAAAATGGACATTTTTATGCTTTTTTCCCCCTTTATAGATGAGGAGACTATGGGAGAGTAGTGTCTGAAGTAATGAGAACAGGGTAGTTATACCAACTTTCTGCAAAATACAAACCTCCCCCTGGTTGGGCAGAGGTGAACTTGGGTCTTCTAAGTCATGAAAGATGCCACTAGTTTCACAGCCAGGCTCAGGGGCATGCTACTGTCCCTTCCTCTCTACTATCAGCCTCAAGAAGAGCCTTTCTTTCTTCTCCTTAACCCTGCTACTGTCTTCCCATGGGCTTTTGTGACCAAGGCACTTCCATCTTATTATGGAAGTACCTCAGACCAGTTTGGGAATTTGGTGATTTGGAAATAAAACAGACACTACCACCTCGAAGTAGGGTTGGGCTGAGGTTCCAAAATAAGGAGGGCATGACCAGGGCTCCAAACCTAGCCCCAAAGATAAAGTGACATTAGGACAGGCCACCTGGTAAGTTAATGTAGCAGGAATTTTCAAAGCGTTGAATATGCAATTCAGAGTCATTGGTGAAAGCCACAGTCAAGGCAAAGCTGAGGAACACTAGCTGGCCATGATGAATTTGCTCAGAACACCTAGAGGGTTTGGGACTCCATTTAAAGTCATGAAATCTTGCCACTGTGAGCCACCTTTGCTAACCTTTGATTCTGCTGGTTATGAAAGGTTTGCTATAGGCAGGAAAGGAAGCCACGGGCTTCTCCTTTGCCAGCTGCCTCACTAAGTCTTTGTAGGGATAAGAATAACCACTGAACCCTGACCTCTTATTGTATCATGTACCTCAGAGAGGCAGAGATGGGAAGAAAATGGGCATTAGACTCTCACAGAATCAGATTCCAATTATGTCACCTTCCTACAATGTGACTCTGAAACATTTGCTTATGTATTTTCAGCTTATTTTCTCTTTCAGCCAAATAAAGATAACATCTAGCCTAATTCTTGTGAGGATTAGAGCTGCATTCTACACGACTGTCATACTGACCAATGTCAACTGTAGGTTAATATGGATGGAGAGATCGGACACAATGAGAAGCAGGATAAACAAAGAAGGGCTATTTGTTTAAAGGATACAGAAGGAAGGCTGCACATTCGGGAAACAGGGAAAGGAGGTCAACAGTTCCCAGTTCCACACAGAGCCATATGTTTCTCACTTACTCCTCACATGGCCTCAGCCATGGGCATGCAGTTGAGAAGAACGTTGAGTGAGAAAGGGCACGTCTTGCTGCCTGCCTCCATGACCAGCTTATGTAACTAAGGTTACAGCAGTTCTATACTTATGCTAATCAGGACCAGTGCCAGGCACCACTTCCTCTGACCCAGGTGCACTTTGTGATTCACAACCATATAGTGTTTACTATGGCCAAGGAAGAGGGACTGCAACGGTGCCCTCGGGCATGATCACAGCCCTCACTTTTGGGCCTCAGCTTCTCCAGGCTTATTTCAGACGCATTCCTGAACTAGAGCTGCCAAAGCAGAATAAGAGTCAGTAGCTCACGTGCCTCTGGTGTCATATCAATAGGCCCTTAAGCTCCCTCTAGGGCTTGTCATGAATAGATGTGAAGCACCTGTCACTGAGTAGGCATACAGACATAGCAGATATCATCATCATCTAATTGTTTTTAATTGATGTCTCTCTTTTTTATTGCATGACCATTAACCTCTGGGTTCACTCACTCATCAAACAATTGTTGAGCATTTACTATGCACTAGATGTCATGCCAGGCACTGGTGACCCAAAGGTGAACAAGATAGGTACAGCACCTGCCCTCATGAATGTAAAAACACCATTATGGTGCAATGTGACAGTTGTCATAATGGGAGAATTACAGGGTGCTTTGGGAGCACATAAAAAATCTGCCCACCCCAGACTTGGATTTGGAGAAAGTCCCCAAAGGAAGAAAAGCCAAATTTGGAAACTGGGGTTTCTCTTATTCAGTTATTCACCTTTACTCATTCAACACAATTAATTATTAATTATATTTTAGTTAATCTAGTATATCCTAAATATTATCATTTCACATGTAATCAATGTAAAAATATTGAGAAAGTTTGCATTTTATCGTGCTAACTCTTTCAAAAGCAAATGTGTATTTTATACTTACACACTGCAAGCGCTCAGCACCTTTCAAGTTCTCAATAGCCATTTAGAGCAAGTGGCTTGCATATCAGACAGAACTGGTGAGGTAGGTTCCAGGCATTGTACTGGGTGCTAGGGATACTGTGTTGTGCACACTAGACACCATCCCTGTTCTAACTGAGCACATAATCTAGTCATTAGCAATTATTAGCTACATGAAAAGGGATTAGCAGGGGTGGAATTCTGGTCAGAGAATCAACAAGTGTGAAAGTCTATAGGTGAGAGACCATGGTGAGCTTGGGAGTGGAATAAAGTCTCAAGGAGAAAAAAGGAGGGCAAAGCAAATAGTGAAAGAAGGGGTTCAGAGTTAATTGGAAGCCAGATAATGAAGTTCTCGAGTCGTGTTTAAAAGCTTACACTTGATCTTAAAGCCAATGGGGAGCACTGAAGGGTTTGAAGCAGGTGAGTGACTTAATCAGATTTGCATTTATGAAAGATGTTGCTGCCTGCATTGTGTAGAATGGATTGGAGTGAGTCAGTCAAAGACATGGAGATCACTTGGGAGGCAGCCAGGGTCAAATTGATCAGAGATGATGTTGGCCTGGACTGGGATTGAAGAGAAATGGAAGCATGTGAGAGAGTCTTAAAACACCCAGGATTTGTTGATGGGTAGGTTATAGTGAGTGAGAGGGGGAGAAGTTATCCATGATGTCCAGGCTCTGGATAGTCCTGGAGGATAGATGATGGAGCCACTCACTATGGCAGGTAGTACAGGAGAAGGGTCAGGAGAGTGGTGCCGGGGATGGGGAGATGAGGGATGATGAATGTCCGGTTTGGACACAGTGAATTTGAATACAGATGCTTACTTAGAAGGTGTAATTGAAGAGAATTTAATAGAGTCTTTTTACAAAGTTATGAGCAGGGTAGAGGGAAATAAGCGGTGGCTAGCAAAGCACTCTGACATCAGCAATAATGGAAAGCCATTACCACTCTTTGTAGGACTGAAGGTCACAGAGAAGGGATGATTTTCAGAACTTACCTTACCAATAGGAAAGTGCC
Organism: Equus przewalskii; assembly: GCF_037783145.1. Taxonomy (NCBI): domain Eukaryota; kingdom Metazoa; phylum Chordata; class Mammalia; order Perissodactyla; family Equidae; genus Equus; species Equus przewalskii. The sequence goes on along the minus strand of NC_091845.1, from coordinate 56,507,718 downwards.
ACCAGCAAGCCTTATCGACTTGGGTGGAGTACTGTGGACTTGTCAAAGTATAGCCTGGCTGGGAGGAAACTCGGGAAATAAAGATCTCAGCCTCTCTCCTCTCTTCCTCTGAGTCCTGCCAGTGGCTAAGTAAACTCACCTAGAATTCAGAAGGCTGCGGAAATAGTTCATGAAGTTCACAGAGACAGTCTGCTGGAGTCCAGAGCAGAGTGAAGAAAAGTGGAGAGTGTGTTTGGAGGGACAAATGAAAACAAAACAGCACAAAGTACCTCCAAGACATCCCAGTGGAAATATATGGTAGGCTATTGCCTGTGTGGGTCTGGAACTCAGAGGGATAGTTTGGGCTAAAGCTATGGATGTAGGAGTCAATAGTGTAAAGTGGAAATGCAATCCATGAAAGTGGATGGCATCTAGCGAGAGCATGTAAAGTTAGGACAAAGCCCTGAGGACCACCAGCATCCATGGTAGAAACGCTTTCTCGAATGGGCCTCCATTTCCCCCTTGGAAGAACGACTAGGGAACTGCATAGCACTTTGGTCTGTTAATTTTTTTAAAAGGCCCTTTCATGTATGAATCAAACTGCTTGCAAATCATTGACTTCACAAAATTGGCCACTCTGTGATTATTTTTAATGCTTTTTGCTGTGCGGTTTTCAGGCTTTCCATCCTTATTATTTCTTTAAATGCCTAATCACCACTCCTGGGACTAACTTGCTTCCTGCTAATGATGTGTACTTGCTGAGTCTGTATTTTTTTTTTATTGTAAGATCCAATCATCTAGTTTCCCACTTCAGACTGGTGTGTAAGGAGGGAGGGAGTGATTCTTCAGCTGCTGGAACTTTCTAAAGGAAAATGAAGATAGAAAACAAAAATTTGGAGGAACTAAAACATTATGGGAAATTAATATTTTATAGAAGAGAGGACAAAAACAGAGAAAGAATGAGAAGAAATGAGAGGTAAGAGCAATTCTAAAAGCCTATTGTAAACTGAACAGGATGCTGGAATCTCAGTGGGAATAAGTAAAGGCAGGAAATATGGAAAAGAGAAGTGGCCTTTGAAGGTGAGGTTAAAGGGGCTTCTGTGCAAAAACCTGAACTTTTGGGTATATGTTGTTGGCAGGGTTCCTAATGTTGCTTTTTTGAATTGTCTGAATTGAAGAGGTTTCAGTACTTGAATTGTAGGTCAGGAAGCTACACTGAAAACAGAGTCTGGTCACTTGGGGTTAGAAAGATTACAATACCTAAGTGAAGAGTTTCGGGCCAAAATTAGGGTTTTTAATGGGGTTCTAGTGATTGAAAAGAAACTGGGAGTCAGAGCCTGAGCAGAAGTCTACTTAGTTAAGCTCACTGCATCAAATGGGGGAGATTAGAGAGTAATGCTGCTGCCTGAGGTTCACACAGGTGCCTGGGAACCAGTCCACAATGGGCACACTGGGTGTAATTTTCCATTCCATCTCTGCATATTGAGTGCACAATCTGGCAGTATACCAGAAGATTCTTCTCATTAGCAAGTGTAAATAATCTGTTACCTTCATACCATCAATTCTTGAGCAGAATCATTAGTGCCATAATAAAGTTAAGTGCAGTGCTATGGGACCATGAGGGATAGCCACTACCTAAGCCTGGTGAAAGATGGGGAAGATTTAGTTTGGCACAGAGGGGAAAGTTTACAGATGGAAGGGACAGCATATGGAAAAGCATAGTTTTTTGTGTGGGTATTGATAAGGAAAATCAGTCTTCATACTAAACAGAATTTTGCATGACTTATTCTAGAAGTTAAAATCTCAAATATACAATAAATCCTTAATGTAGTTCTCTAATTGTTTAGTAATCAAATACCACAAACCTTTTCAAATATGTATTACCAGCATCCATTTTGGTTTGCTTTCTTAGATTTGCTAATTCATGTCCATATCATAAGGGATACAATCATGAGAATTAGAGGGAGCCACAGAAAAGCTCACAAGAGGGGCATGGAATCCAGCCTTGAGGAGTCAATGGAGGTTTCCCAGGAAAGTGACACCTATGGTACATCCAAAAGGTGAGTAAGAGGTAGCCAGGTGAAAAGGATGGAGAGGAGACAGGAAAGATTTCCCATCAGAGAGTGAGGTAGATATTAAACATGGCCTCAATTCTTTACCTCTCTGGATGAATCAGTCCCCTTGCCATGTAACATTGTGGTGTCTCCACTCCCCTAAGTCTGGGCTTAGCCACGTGACTTGCTTTGGCTAATGAGATTTCAGTAGACACGATGAAAGCAGAGGCTTGAATAAGCAATTTTTCATTTCTGCTTGCCCTCTTCTTGCACTCTGCCGCCAACATGAGAATGTACCTGGGTGAAGGTGCTAGAGGATGAGAGACATGGAGCTGAGTGTAGTTGCTCTAGTCATCCTGCTGAGGCCAACCTAGATCAGCCACGGCCGGCCAATTTTTAGACATGTGACTGAGTCCGGCCTCAATCAGCAGAGGCATCTACCTAAGATGAATGAGCAATATGCACGTGTTGTTGCATATAATTGGGATGTTGTGGTTGTTATGCAGTATTATTGTGGCAAGAGATAACTGATAGAAAAGGCTTGGGGGCCAATGAATGAATAGGGTACTTAAATCACTAAAAGGAGTTGACAGTAACCATTCCCATTGGTTCTTCACATATTTTCTCTGGACTGCTGTGAGACTGCTTAGAAAGAGTTCCCATTGTATGATCGATATCAATAAAAGCAATATTGAAGAGCCTTGAGGCAAACTCTCATGTGAGTCCTATTGACCTTAGTCAAGGAAATTGAAGGCAGCTTAGCAGACTCTTAAAGCTGAAGAGCTGGGGATAGTGATGGAGGAAGAGTTCAATAGATTCATTATATAGTCTCCCTGAGTAAAGATTTATAAACAATCAATAGTACTCTCTTTTGTTCTTTCTTCAAAATTAGAATACAACTTCTTGGGATATTGCTGGGACTATCAGATATGCCATTTAAACATAGAATCTATCAAGTAACTAAAGCCTGTGAAAAATAAGACAATTAATAACCTGCTCCTGTGTTAACACTTGTCTTTATGACCTAAACATTAAACCTAGTACTCTAGTCTGGTGGTTCTCAGACTCTGGTGTGCATCAGAAACACGTGAAGGACTTGTTAAAATAATATTGCTGGGCCCCAGCCCCAGAGTTTCTGATTCAAGTTGTCTGGGGAAGGCCCAAGAATTTGCATGTCTAACAAGTTCCTGGGTGATGCAAAATTTATGGGTGGAGATTACACTTTGAGAAATACTGCTTCCATGACTATGATGGGTTTTTTATATGTCAGCTTGACTAGACTATGGTGCTCAGTTGTTTGGTCAAATACTGGTATAGATGTTGCTGTGATTAACATTTAAATCAGTAGACTTGAAGTAACACCGAGTATCCTCCATAATGTGGGTGGATTTCAACCAATCAGTTGGAGGCCTGAGGGCAAAGGCTAAGGTTTCCAGATGAAGGAATTCTGTCTCAACGTAGAAATCCTGACTGAGTTTCCAGCCTATTGGCCTGAAATTGGGACTTAAGGATGCAACATCAACTCTTAGAAGAGTTTCCACCTGATGGCCTGCACTACAAATTTTAGACTTGCCAATCCCTACAATCCTACGAGTCAATTCTTTAAAATAAATCCTTCTCTCTCCCACTCTCTAAAGAACCTATTGGGTTTTTTTTCCTGGAGAGCTCTGGTTAATACAGTGAGAACACAACAAAATTTCCTAAAAAAAAGCTACAACTGCACATGATGTTCTCTTTACCCAGAATGCCTTTTTCTACTTTTTCATCATTGAGAAGCATCCTCAGCCAGAAGAATATCCATCTCAAATATTCCACGTTGGAAGAAACTTTCCTGACTCCCTCTGGAGTCAGTGTCCTTGTTCTGTGGGATACCCCATGGTTACATTATAAACTATTCACTACAGGTGATGTTCTGTGGGGCTGGGCATCAGTTTAACCTTGTCCACATTATAAAATTGTTCATGAGTCCCAGCCCATAGTTAGCATTTAATATATATATCTTGAATGAATAAATGAATGAAATAATGGCTTCCGTTCTTACTGAAATTTATTAATGCATCAAAGGGCTGTAAAAATAAAGAACTACCACTTAGCCCTAAGAAATGGTATAAATATAAGCGTATATTTTCACTTGACCAGGCTCACCAAAAACCTATGAGGACAATAGCTGCCTGATAAATAAATAAGATGTTATAGTAATAACTGAACTAGTTTCCTGATTTGTGCATGAGCATTGGTTGTATAACTGTAGGCTCATTCAGCCATTCAACAAGCATTTACTAAGTGCCTACGTATACCTGGCGCTGTGTCAGATGGTGTGTATGTTACTTATCACTCATTATGGCACTTTTCCTCAACGTTCTTAAAAAATTTTCACAAGCAATATTAAGACAATATATCTCCACACATCTAGAAGTTAGACATGTTTTCCTTTCGTTCTAGAAATTAAAAGAAAATTAAGCAAATGGCACTAGAATTAGAAAGAATGAGCAATTCATTAGGCAATAAGAATATTAACTAGAAATTGGGAATCTCTTTCCTATTTTAATATGCACTTGAGCTTAATTGGCTAAGTTTTGAATATGGAGTGATGAATTGGGGTTCTTAATACAAATCACACACCTTTTATATACTTAATAAAATCCAAGAGTCTGGGATGCATTTGCGTTGCAGACAATTTATCTGCAGGAGTCAGTGAGTTGAGTAATAGAAAGGGATAATAGGAAATCAGTGGCTGAGAAACCTATAAAGTAAATTAACGCGTGCCTTACTTTATTAATTTATAACAATAATGTAATGGATAAATCAATGAGGAGTGATTTGAGAGAAATGGATGGAGGGAAGAGTTCCTCCTTTTCGCAATTTGTTGAAATCACTTCCTCTGCAGAGGAAATGTTGGCCAGAGGTAAAGAAATGTCTTGCTCGTGGCACAGAGGGAAAGCATGTAGTATAGCAGAATCTGCTGGTGCTCTGCTCTATCTCTTGCACCTTATGATTTCAGAGAGTTCCCTTTGACATCCAAATGATAGTGTTTGCATCAATTTGCTTGGAGACTTTTTTCCAAAGCCTCCACTTTAGGAGGCTGGCAGTGCTTGGAAAATAACTTATTCCCTCCTCCTCAGGAGCCCTCAACTAATGACTGACAGGCGTTGGTGGATAAATACCCCAGCTCCCTAGTTCCTTGGATGTACAACTTTTAGGTATTATTTTACACAGGATTCGGCCCTACTTATCTACGAGGGAAAGCTGGATTGATGGGCTGCCTTCTCTTCCCTGCATCACTTCCCACATGCTTAGTAATGTTTCTTGCATCTCCCAAATAAATGCTTGCACTTGAATCCCTACTCAAGTTTGGGTTCTCATAAAACCCGAACCAAGACAGAAACACTAGCAAGAATAATAAAAAGAACAATAAAAAGAGTGTTGGCTCTTTGTGCCTGTTGGACCTGGACAGGGGCCTGATTTTTCAGGTTCTTTAGTCCTGGCTTGGAAGTACTGGTTACAGAATTCAATTAGCTGGCACCCCCAGGTTTCAGAGTTTTGAAGAGCTGGTTTGAGTAGGACAATGCTTACAGACAAGCGTTCTGGACAGATGGGGGTCTTTTAAGGGCATTTAGCTGAACTCTTCCTTATTGGCCTTCCTCTCTCCCCATCAATTGTGTCCTGTAGTCTTCTCATCTACACACACTTGCAGAAGACAGATTAGTGCTAATCAGACTGAGCTTTGTTCATTTTCCATTGCCTGTCTTCTTTGGAGACGGTGAACATTTGTCTCAGTAACATTGAAAGAGAGCGTTTTTCTTCGTTTACTCTTTGCATTACTGGCTTAATTAGCAGTTCTCACAAGCTACATAATGCCTTTTGGAGACGCTCTCTCTGTTCCGTTTAGGGAGAGAATGTCCCCTTTCAAAACTTTGTGTATGACTCTGTGGAGGGAAGTTGTGCAATGTGAATTTTTCTCAGATACCATCTTCCACCTTAACTACTATAAATATTCTCCTCACTCCTCTTGTAAACCACAAGGATCCAGTTGCCAACTAGCAGCCAGAATGGTCAGTTAAGATCAAAATTCGTTCATGACCTTTCTCCATAAAACCCTCTGATGGGTTTCTTATTTACTCCCTATAAAATCCAAACTCTTCCCCCAGATTACAACTTCTCCTTCTGTCATGCTCTTCAGGCCTTTGCTCAAACGTCCCCTTCTTAGAGAGGCCTCTCTTGACCACCTTCTTTGAATTTGCAAGTCCATGCTTAGCACTTCCTATCTCCCTTCTCTGCTTTGTTATTTTGATAGCGCTTGTCACTATGCAATTTACTGCATTTTTTGCTTATTTGTTTGTCGATTATCTTACTTCTCTACAACAGAGTGTCTTTCACTTAGCAAAACACATTTGAAGTTCATCCATGTTGTGTATCAGTGGTTCATTCCTTTCTATTGGCAGTAGTATTCCATTGTGTGCATGTACCTAAGTTTGTTTATCCATTCACCCGTTGAAAGACTTCTAGATTGTTTCAAATTTTCAGCACTTATGAATAAAGCTGCTATAAATATTTGTGCACAGGTTTTTTGTGTGAATATAAGTGTTCATTTCATTTGGGTAAATACCTAGAATTGAGGTGACTGCTCCTGTGGTAAACTATATGGTTAACTTTATATGTCAAACTGTTTTCCAAAGTGGTTGTACCATTTTTGCACTCTCACCAGCAATGTGTGAGAGTTCCAGTTGTCATAAATCTTTGCCAGCACTTGGTATTGTGGGTTTAAAAGCATGATGGGCACTTTAAAAGAGTACCTGAGACCCATCATTCTATTTAATCAGAATTTCCAGGTGGCACCCAACTGTTGGTCTTGTTTTTTTAAATAAGATTTATAAAGTAAAAAATTATTAGTATTAATACATTTATTTTTTTAGAATGGTTTTAGGTTAACACAAAAATCGTGAAAGCACAGGCAGTTCCCACATATCCCTTCTCCCCCTGCACAGTTTCCCCTATTATTAGCATCTTAGATTAGTGTGGTACATGAGTTACAATTGGTGAACCAATATTGATACATTATTAACTAAGGTTCATACTTTATATCAGGTTTCACTTTTGGTGTTGTACAGTTCTGTGGTTTGACAAATGCACATGTTGTGTATGTACTATCACAGTATCACACACAGTAGTTTCACCTCCTTAAAAATCCCCTGTGCTCCACCCATTCATTCTTTCCGTCAACCCACCCTGAACCCCCTCAACCACTGATCTTTTTACTGTGTCTGTAGTTTTGCCTTTCCTTGGATGTCATATAGTTGGAATTTTACAGTATATAGCCTTTCAGACGGGCTCCTTTCACTGATTAATAGGTATTTAAGGTTCCTCAGGTCTTTTGAAAAAGCTTCTCAGGAAATTGTAATGTGCAGCCAGGTTTGAGAAGCATCAAATGAGAATATAAGCTCCTAGAGAATAAATTTTTTCTTTGATGATGTTTTCTTGATTTGTGTATCCCTAGAGCCTGGAACACTGCCTGGTGTAGAGTAGAATCTCACTAAATATCAGATGAGTAAATGAATGAATGATAAGGCCAAACTGGATTCACAGAGACCTGAATATTCCTCTCGGTGATCCTCTCATGAGCTCTAAGACTGGTTTCACAGCAAATCCCCTCTAAATTGATCATTTTGACTTGACTGGAGTTTACCACTCCCTATTTTGCTGTACCTGTACATGGTTACTCCTCAAAAGACAACACACCTTGAACTTCTCTCCATAACTTCTTTATCACTTTCATTTGGATACCTTCTCCTTCACTCTGCCTTTCAAATCCTTCTAGACTTTCTTCTCAGATTTGACTTCTTACAAAAGACCTCCCCAGGTACCCCAAACCCTTCTCAAGATTCTTAAAATAATTGTTGCTTTTAGATTTATTGGACATTGTAAAGTACTATCTGTTCTTTCTATTCCATTGCTCTGCTGAGATTCTATTTAAACTTGGTCGTGTTATTTTCCTGTGTTTCCACCCAGTCACCCAATGAGACTCTAAACACTCTATAGGCAGGGATTGTATTATTATTCACTTTATTCACTTTAATCTCCCCTAGCACCTAGCATTGTATCACGCTTGATAAATATTTGAGGTTATTTCCTAGTTCAGGAAATGATGAACTAGGGGACTGAGAATGATGCAATGGGAACCGCCTGGTCCAGGCAACCAGAGATTGGGGTACCAGTCATTTAACCTCTCTGGGCCTCAGTTTCCTCACTTGCATAAGTAATATTTGTACTAAAGTCTCTAATTTCTTCTCTATTTGTACCATTCTGTCTTTTGATTATCATAACAACAATAGGGTAATTGGACAAATGACGTAATTGTCCTAAATAGGCATAAGGATTAAACATCATCAGTCTTTGAAAAGAACAAACAAACAGGAGTCAAGCTGCTAGCTTGAGATCCGTTCTAATTTTCATGAAAAACTTTCATGGGTTGTTTTCCTTTTTCCTGTGCCCTGTCCCTCACTTGGAATACCTTCCTTCCTTCTATACTTTCCCGGTATTCAAGGGTACTCACTCAAGTTCCACCCCATAGAACCTTTCATAGCTTGTAACTTTTTTATTTGCTTTTCACTTATTTTTGTATCTTTCTCCTGCCATATGCTAGCTTCGTGAGAGAGGAACTCTACAAACCGTGTTCATCACTGTATCAGTGCCTGACATGTAATAGGCCCTCAATAGACATCTGATAAAAGAATTAATGATATTAATAGATGTGTTCTGGAAAAAAGTATTCTATCAACAAATAAGTGCTAGAAACACTGAATACTCTAGTTTTCCTACTTGGAGTGTCACGGTTCTGCATATAAGAAACCTGTTTAATTTGTCACCCAGGATTTGCCACATTTATTTGATCATGGGTCTCTCTTCCCTTTTTTATTTTTCTTGGATCGTCTATTTACTCAATAATCATACCCACGTTAATAAAAACAGTAGCTAACCAGTATTAAACAACTCCCATGTGTCAAGGACTATTCCAAGCATTTTATATGTATGATCCTTAGAACAATCCTAGTTTTACTATTTTTATTTGAGGATTATGGATGAGGAAACTGTGGCTTGGAGAGTTAAACTAAATTCCTAAGTCATAAAGTTCCTTGAGGAAGCAGTAATCAGATAGCTCAGAATGAAAAATGCTGGACTAATGGAATTCAGTCTCTGGTTCATAACCAACCTGCACTTGAATCTAGAATGGAATGGATTATAGAATGGATGGCTGCTTTGTGAATGTGGGTCTGGGCTTCATTTACCTTTATCTGTAGAATGATGAGGATTATACTCACTTGAAAGGGTGGTTGTAGAAATTAAATGAAATAATGTATGTACAGAAGTTAACATTGTACATGGTTAGTGGTAAATGCTTGAGAAATTTTAGTTTTGAGCAGAGAGGTTTACACAAAAGAATACTTAATGAACATAAGTTACACTTCCCTGCCACTCTGCCTTTTCTTCTTTGAGCCTTTGGTGGTTTGCTTTACCTTGAAACTTCTAGAAGCAGTGCAGTAGTTAGGTGGGGCTAACTGCTATATCAAACAGCCCTAAAATACTGTAATTCTACTCACTAAAAGTTTATGTCTCACTCATAAAAAGTCCAAAGTGAATTTTCTTGATTGGGCAGCTTCTTCCAAGCTGCGACTCCAGTCTGCCAGCGCATCCTCTGCCTTCCTCATGGAGACAGGGAAAGAACAAGCAGACTATCTCAGAGGTTTAAAAAAATAGTTACAAACACAACACTTTTTTATTGCCCAGTTCTTAAAACATCGGCCCTAGATGACAGCTCAGGAACCTCATGGAATTTCTGGTTACATACAGGTAATTGAAAGTCCACTAGTCAAAATGTCCAGTCTTTTGCAATTAGCAAAATTGTGAACATGATTTGAAGTTAATTAGTTTTCCTGTGTATAACCAGAGCCTGTGGCAGGTAGTCAGTGTACAGTGGGAGAGGGTGGATATGGTCGTTAAAGCTTTGCGATTTATTGTGTCCACTCTTCACTTTTCTGTAGACCTTTTTTTTAAAAAAATTACTTCATTGAGCTCATATTGGCTTATAACATTGTGTAGATGTCAGGTGTACATTATTATATTTCAGCTTCTGTATAGACTGCATCATGTTCACCACCAATAGTCCAGTTTTTATCCATGACCATTCCTATCTGTCTCTTTACCCCTTCACCCTCCCTCTATCCTCTTCCTCTCTGGTAACCACCAGTCTGTTCTCCTTATCCATGTGTTTGTTTATCTTCCACATATGAGTGAAATCATATGGTGTTTGCCTTTCTCTGTGGAGAACTTTTTAAAAGATAAACTTTTATTTTGTTAACTATAAAGCTTGATGAATTTTCACAATGTAAAACACAACATAAAAATTCATGTACAGCAAACTTCATTTTTTATCCATTTTGAAATGTCTTATTTCACTTTCATTTGGTTCCTCTCAATACTTTAAATATTTCACTCCATTCTCTTCTCGCTTGCATGTTTTGTGAAGAAAAATTGGATGCAATTCTTATCTCTGGCTCTCTATAGGTTGTGTGTTTTTTCCCTCTTGCTTCTTGCAGGATTTTTTCTTCATCCTTGATTTTCTGTAGGTGTAGATTTTTTGATATTCCTAGGCATAGATTTTTTGACATTTGTCCTCCTTGGTGTTCTCTGAGCTTCCCAGATCTGTTGTTTGGTGCCTGACATTAATTTGGGGGAATTCTCAGTCATTAGTGTTTCAAATATTTCTTCTGTTCCTTTCTTCCTTCTCATTCTGGTACGTTCCATTATGTGTATGTTACACCTTTTGTAGTTTTTCACAGTCCCTGGATATTCTGTTCTGTTTTTTTTCAGTCTGTTCTCTTTGTTTTTCAGTTGTTGAGGTTTTACTGGTATATCCTCTGGCTCAGCAATTCTCTCCTCAGCCATATCCAGTCTCCTAATAAGCCCATCAAAGGCATTCTTCATTTCTCTTAGTGTTTCTTATCTCTACATTTCTTTTTGGTTCTTTCTTAGAATTTTCGTCTCTCTGCTTAGATTAACCATCTGTTCTTGAATCCTGTTTACTTTATTCATTAGAGCCCTTAGAATATTAACCATAGTTGTTTTAAATTCCTGATCTGATAATTTCAACATCCCTGCCATGTCTGGTTCTGATGCTTGTTCTATCTCTTCAAACTGTATTTTTTGTCTTTTAGTATGCCTTGTAATTTTTTCTTGAGAGCTGTACATGATAAATAGGCCTTTAGTGATGTCTTTCAGTGAGCCTATGCCTCTGGACTGTGAACTTCACAACCGTTTCTCAGTTTTTTCCTCTCCACTTAGGTGGGACAGAATGGCTAGAGTGGGTTGGAGTTGGGTATTTCCCTCCCCGCAGCTCAGTTAAGTTCTGATATTACCCCAGCAGGTTTGGCTCTGGTTAACTGGTTTCCCCTGAGGGCAGGCCTTATTAAGAAGAACAAAGTGCCCTGGTGTATTTCAAAATGGTTCCTTATCCCCTCTCTCTGTGGGAAGGCTGGGGGGATTTTTCTCAGATAGTTACTATGGAAATCTGGATGAGTTCCTGGAGGTAAATCTCACAGTATTGTGGGAACTCCCTTTGATGCCCCCCACCTGCTCCAGGAGTTTTTAACTCTGAGAGTGTCTACAGTGAGCCTACAGCAATTCATCAATTACAGCTCACGTTTTCCTACCCCAGCACTGGTTCCTGTGCAATTTCCACTCAGGAGTCTCTGCTCTTGGAAGCCTTGATGATCTGTAGTTTCAGGGCAGCAGTTTGCCCTTTGTCTTCCCTTCTCTTGTAGATCCAAGAAGAGTTGTTGATTTTTAGTCTGTTTTCTTTTCACTTGTTGTTCAGACAGAGTGATGACTTCTAAGCTACTTACACCCTATTTACCTTCATTCTTGAGGTATATTTTCACTTGGTATAGAATTCTAAGTTGTATTCTTAATTTCGGTAATAGCATATATTTTTTAATTCTTTAATTTTTCATAGATTCAAGTTCTCTGGTGAAATTCTCATCTTGACTCTATTTTCTTGAACATATTAATCACAGTTATTTTAAAGTCTGTGTCTGGTAGCCCAGATATCTTGATCACCCTTAGGTGATTTTCTGTTAACTGCTCTTTCTCTTCTGTCTCTTTATATGCCTGGTAATTCTGAAAGAGTGCCAGACATTGTGTTTAATAAATGTTAGAGTCTATGGATGCTGTTGTCTTTCTCCAGAAAGGATTTTGTTTAGTTTCTGGCTAAAGGATTAGAGCTGATTTGAGGTTGTGTTTCAATCCTTGTGATGTGGGCTTGGCAGGCCAAGGGGTCAAAAGAAAGATTTCTTGGACTCTCAAGGTCTGGTAGTAGTGCTCTTTTATTCAAAGAATAGCAGGGGGACAGTACCCATGGGTAGTGCAGGGCTGCAAGTGTGGGGACAGAACCCATGGGTAATGAAGAGCTCCAATATGGGGACAGGACTCATGGGCAGTGAAGAGCTGCAATGTCTTGAGAGTTAGGGCTAAATTTATAAGGCTTGGATACGTGACTTATTTTTACTAGACAAAGTAAAAATGATGTAAAAAGTCATTAAATTGTATCAGTGCAGGTGGGGTCTGGTTCTTGTGTGGTTATATAACTTTAGATATGAATCGGGTTCTATAGATTGGCATGTAGGCCAGGATGCCTTGGGCTTCTTTCCCTGGGCCAGCCTTGATCCTCATCACTTGTAAGATCTCCTTTGTTTTAACTACAGAGTATAATCCTGCAGAGATTCTGCATCTAGATGGGACCTAAACTTCTGAATTTATGCCCCCAAGATGATGCAATGCCAACAGATCTGCTAGAGCGGCTTTCTGCTCTGTTTCTCCAAATTTGGCCAATTTGTCATACACGGTGATAGATGATTTGAGTGATAAAAGTGTCATAGAAAATCATGCTCACCTCAGTGATTTTTTGTTTCTGGTCAGTAACATCATGGTCTTTCAAGTTCCATCTGCTCTGATAACTCTGCAATGCCTTCAGACATCTCTGATGGCTTCAAAGAGAGGTTTTAGTTTCTGTTTTGTTTCACCTTGTTTTTCCATTTCATCTATTTTTTCTAGTTGTTCTAAACAGGAGGATTGGTCTGACAGAAGCTAATGCATTAGATCCCGAAGTGTAGGTTTTGGAGGCCAGATCTAGAAGTGGTATATATCATATTCTTTCAGATTCCATTGGCCAGGAAAGATCTCATGGATCCTCTGGGATATAAGCTGGGCCACGAAATGTAGTCTTCCTTTGTGCCCAGGAGGAAAATAAAATAGTTTAGTGAAAATATGTTTTTTCTTCTGCCATAGGCAATGCCTTATGGATTTATTATATACTTTGGAGGTTTCAATGTGATCTTCATGCATTTTCAGCCCAATTTTAAGCTAACACTTAAAAGATAGGGAAAAGGGCCATAAAATAGACCATGTATAATTTTTTAATAATTCAGTATTTATTAAATTCCTTTTTGGTTCTGGGCACTATGCTAGTCACAGCTGTCCTGTTCTTGAATCCTCACATGAACCCTGCAAAGTAAGTATTATTATTTTCTACATTTTTCAAATGGTAAGTGTGAGACTAAGGTTATTATTTAATTTGTGCGTGGTGATGTAGACTAACGACTGACTCACTCATTCTGTAAGATGATTTTTTTTAATTGTTGTAAGTTACTCTTATAACATCTACATGCAAGACATAGGGGAGGAAGACATTTCCTCTACCCACTCTGGGTCCTTCTGGCCAGACAACAAATTAAATTCACATGAGACAGAATAACAGTAGAAAATTAAACAAATCTTTATAACATGTATACATGGGAGAGACTCAGAAAAACTGAGTAACTCACCAAAATGGCAGAAGCTCTCACCTTAAAGACCATCCTCAGCTAAAGACAAAGGGGGACATTGGGGGTGGGGGGAATCAGTTATGGGAGATTACCAGAAAAGCACAGTAAACAAGAGTAAAGTTATTATGCAGATTTAAGTCCTTGCCTTCCACAGTGATTAAGAGTTTCTAGAGATAAGGTCATCCCCCCTTCTTCCTGGTACAGAGAGGGAGACACCTTTACAGATGGAGATTTCCTTTACAAATGTAAATGTCTCTTAACAAAGGGTAACTTCTACTTTTCAGAGTTTCCCTCCTGTCTGCAGTTTCTAAAAGTAACCAGCCCAAAATAATCCTCATGCCAAAGAGATATCTTGGGGTGGCCAATTCCAATCCCCCACAAAGATAATACAGTAATTGAAATCAAGAGCTCTGGAACTAGGCTGCTGGGTTTTGATCCTGTCTCCACCACTTCCTAATTGTTCAACCAGTAGGCAATTTACTTCATTTCTCTCTGCCCCAGTTTCCTCCTCTGTAAAATAGAGATAATAATAGATTGTTGTGCTGCAAGAATTAATTTGAAAAGAGCCTAGAAAATGCCTATTACATAATAAGCACTCACTAATTATTAACTATTGACATGATGATTCCACTGCTGTTTCTATTACAGAGTTACATAATGCTTTGTAGCTTTGTAAGAGCTGCACCAGAGTGTAAGTTCCATGAGCTCAGGGACTTTGTCACTCAGGAGGAAGTGCAATTCTTGGCACCAACTAAGGTGCCAGCTATTGAATTTCAAATCATAAAATGAGAAAAGTTTGATTCCATTTTTTTCACCTGACCTTGTCAGTTCCAGCCAATAGTGTCTATCGTATATTTTTTGCTTTTTCATTTGCCCATTTTTTTGGTAAAGAAACTCTTTTCCCCAAAGTTAAAATCCTAAATAGTTCTGAATATATCAATTACCGACTTTTCTCTCCTGAGCTAGAGATCACAGGAGAGCATGATTAAAATGTTGGGAGGAGCACATGTAATTTAGATGAGGTGGTAGATACTTATTTTCTAATGATGAAAATGTATGCATTTACACTGTCACAGAACAACTTGTACTGTGACTTGTGTTTCACGATTTATGTACTTGATATCATGTACTTTTGACAGTTCATTCCTGTTTCTGACAGATATTTTTTCCCTTTTAGAAGTAGGAAGGCATACATTTCTGTACTTGCTTTCGCTTTTGCTCTGCTTGTGGTAGTTTTATCTCTCTCTTATCACACGAAATATAGTTATCTGTCAGTCAGCATTTACTAAGAACTTACTGCATCTTTACATGCCCATCACTATGTTAGGGTCTGACAATTGGAAAAAGAACGTGCAAGGAAAAAGAAAAGGATCACACCTTAAATTGCTGGATATGAGTTAACCTGTGCAAAAGCACATTGAAAATAAGTGAGGTCTTTTTTCTTATTATTGTTATTATCTGGTATATTAATTTCTTAGAGCTGCTAATAAATTACCGCAAACTAGGTAGCTCCAAACAACAGAAATTTATTCCCTCTTGGTTCTGGAAACCAGAAGTCCAAAATCAAGGTGCCAGAGGGATTGATTTCTTCTTGGAAGTTCTAAGGGAGAATCTGTTCCATGCCTCTCCCTCCTACCTTCTGGTGGCTACTGGCAATCTTGGGATTGCTTGGCTCATAGACGCATCCCCCTGATCTCTGCCTCTGTCTTCACCTCACCTTCTCCTCTGTTTCTCCTTTTCTGTTAGTAGCATCTCCTCTTATAAAGACACTTGTCATTGGATTTAGGGACCACTCAGATAAGCCTGGATTATCTTATCTCAAGATCTTTAACTTAATTACATCTGCAAAGACCCTTTCTTTTTCCAAATAGGCTCACATTCACAGGTTCTGAATGGACATATCAATTTTGTGATCATCATTCAACCTACTGCATCTGCTATTTGTAATTTTCCTTGAATTTTCTACTTTTTCATGTTCACAGAATATGTCTCTGTCAAGCACAAGGGACATACCTTATATGTCTGGTGTCCCCTAGAGCCCAGTAGAGTGCTATACCCAGCAAAGCCCTCTGAATGTATTAAGACATATATGTATCTTGAAGTATCTTAAGAGGTATTAAAGGAATGGATGGCACACATACATATGCAGAAGAACAAAAGTAAGCTCATGATGTGGATGATACCATTGGAGTTTAGTGATGAGACTGACAAATAGGAAAACACAGCATGGTATGAGAGTGATAAGTGCTACGATATGGTTAAATGCACATAAAAGTCATCTGACTCTAGTCAAAGGGGATTTGGAACGGCTTTCTGGGCAAGGAGACATAGCAGATGAATTTTGAAGGACTGAGTAGGAAGTGACCTGTGAGGACAATCAGGACAGGCATTCCAGGCGCAGAGAACAACATGCAGAGATTTCCAGTGGGATGTCTCTGGGACCAGAAGGAAGTGCTTGGAGTGGCTGGGAAGATAGGGTGTGTGAGGTGGGAGTATCAGTGGGGTTTGGTGAGTGGAGAGTAAATGGAAAAAGATAACACTGGGGTTTCATGAGCACTGTATCATAAAGGATCTTGCATGCTCTAGCAAGGAGTTTGTATTTATTCATAGGAATAACAAAATCATTGATGTGGTGGCTGAGATATCATCAGATTAACTTTTCACAAAATGGTAGTAGTTGCAAAAGATGTTGAGTGTTAGTGAGGCTGGAGACAGATTGGTCAATTTTACATTGTTGGAGTGATCCGGGTGAGAATGGATAGCATGATGAATGTGTAGGGGAGGAAGACATTTCCTCTACCCACTCTGGGTCCTTCTGGCCAGACAACAAATTAAATTCACATGAGACAGATAACAGGAGAAAATTAAGCAAAGATTTATGACATGTGTACATAGGAGAGACTCAGAAAAACTGAGTAACTCACCAAAATGGCAGAAGCTCTCAACTTAAATACCATCCTCAGCTAAAGACAAAGGAGGATGTTGGGGGTGGGGGGAGTCAGTTATGGGAGATTACCAGAAAAGCACAATAAACAAGAGTAAGGTTATTGTGCAGATTTAATTCCTTGCCTTCTGCACTGATAAGAGTTTCTAGAGATAAGGTCATCCCCCCTTCTTCCTGGTACAGAGAGGGAGACACCTTTACAGATGGAGATTTCCTTTACAAATATAAACGCCTCTTTACAAAGAGCTAAATTCTACTTTTCAGAGTTTCTCTCCTGTCTGCAGTTTTTAAAAGTAACCAGCCAAAAATAATCCTCATGCCAATGAGACATATCTTGGGGTAGCCAATTCCAGTCTCCCACAAATGCCTCAATTATTAGAATTGAGGCAGAGGGTGGAGGTGTTGCACTTGAGAGTTAGTAAAATGACGTAGGACTGTTGGGATACAGTGGCTGATTGGAGTTGGGCACATGGAAAAAAGAGGCATCAAGGATGATTTTCAAATCTCTTGTTTGTTGGACTCTGTATGACAAGTAATGGTATTATTCATGGCAACTGAGGACAGAGAAAGAGGGACGTTACCTTCTAGGCATCATTTCCCTCATCTGTACAATGACAAACTCAACCCTGCCTTTCCCATCTCAAAGCACTGTTAGGACCAAATAAGGTAAAGCATTTTAATGTTTTTGAAGTTATAAAGCAGTTTCCCAAATTATTTTTTGTGATTGGTTTACATTTAACCAAAATTTATAATTAAAACAAAACAAAAATTATAAAGAGGTATATAACTATATGAAGGCAAACAGATATTTTTTAAATAAAAGGAAGTCATTTTTTGGAGATGGCAAGAAATATCTATCTACAATCTGAGTTCTCCTTTCCCTCTCTCTGCTTTTCTATCCTGCACCCTGATTTCATCATGCCATATCTAGAAGAAAAAAATCCACAATCATTCTCTAAGGCCTGTTGTTTCAAGCCCAGACTCTGCAGCTTCCCTTCAAGGTTTCTCAGTACTTTGCAACTTTACCAAGTGACTGTACCACCTCCATCCCAGCACACACATGCCCCGCCCTGCTCCATGTGCACACACGTACGGAGATTAAACTCAATAATCCCAGGTTGAGATCTTGGGCATCATGTCGGTCTTCTTATCTGTAAAATGGGTGTAATTTTAACTATCTCACCGGACTGATGACCAGATGAAATTGAATACACATGACATATGTGTGACTTGCTACTTATGGTACCTGGCAAAGAGTAAGGACTTGATAAATAGTGCTCTATTATTATTTTCCAACACAAACTCTCTGCAGACAGATCTACCTTGCCCTTGGAAACCTTTCTTTCCTGCCCTCCAACTTTATAAATTACTGAAACCCTGATGGACTTTGATGTCTGAATTCAAACATAATTGTGTCACCAGACTGCCTGGCTTCCCGTTCTCTACACTACCCCCATCTATAACAATTATAATGCTATCAATTTCTATAACATTTAGGGTCTGTCTCACAACATTTAATATTGGATTATTGAGGTATCTGTTCTATGTTCACTTTACCTTTTTAAAGCACAGTAGACGCTCAATTCCTCAAGTATATGTATCTAGCACAGTGCAGGGCACCCAGAAGATGCAAGAATTGGGACGGTTTGATAGTCAACATTTCTTTTTATCTTCAGAGTTTTCAACACCTCTTCTTTTGAGGTCTTATTGAAGTTCTTACTTCCCAGTCCTTTCTCTGGATATCAAAATCAATCTTCATGTTTTAAAGGAAGAAAGAAAGTGAAAAAAATGAGGTGGAAGATATAACTTTTTTAAATTTTGTCTCAAAAAGTGGACAATGTTGGTTTTAGAACATTTTGATCTTCTTGGATTTATTTTCTTTCATTCTCTGACAATTCAAAAATTGCAATAATAATTGCATTGTTCCCTAAATGCCCTAGTTAGAAACAAAGCCAAGATTATTTCATCCAATTATTAGGAAAGAGCTGTAGGAAGGAGCCCATAAAACACCCTTGCTTTCTTGATAAGAATGCAGATGACTTCATAGCTGAAGAAAAATCAGCTTCAGGCAGTGGAAGTCTTGGCCAGACTGCACTAAATGGCTTCAGCAAAGTGCCTGGAGCAAGTTAGAACATTAGCACAAAGGACTTGCTTAAGATGGAAGGGTATTTATGTGGCAACTCTTTAATTTCATTTTCTAATTCTATTCATGGAATATAAAGGTTGGGGAAAAGACTCAGGCATCCTTTTGAGTACAAGCTCTGGTACTTTTAATAAGGGCAAATTTATTTAACCTCCTCAAGCTCAAGTTTTCTTCTCTGTTAAATGAGAATGAAAATATTTTCTCCCAAAGAAAACATTTAATAGCTTTCCTTATAGGTATTTGGAGGGCAGTAATAATAAGACAACAATCTGTCTCTTTGCTCTTTCAGCAACTGTAAGCTACTTATAAACGTTTTGGTAACTCTTCCAACTTTCTACCTAAGTATAATTTTTAAAAATTTTAAAACATGACTATCATGTCAAAGATATATTTAACTCATTAATGAGGGAACCAGCAAGATGTTGAGCTGATTCAAAGAGAATTTGAAAACTCAGTATATATAGGCCCTGAAAGAATTACTGCTGGGATGAGATTGTTAAATTTAGATATAAAATTTGTTCACTTCCTACAGGGCAATAAAACTGGTAAAAATACAAATACTAATGATGGTAACCTTTGGTGTTACCATTTCTGCTGTTCAGATATTTGCATTTCTATCAGATAAAATCTAAAGTTAACATTTAACTTCAAAGACTATGAGTCCTAATCAATGATAAATAGTTAATCAAACAAAGATACATTCTCCTAAAAAATTAAATAATCCTGAGGGGAAGACCTTTAGACAATATTCTTAATGACGTTGAAATAACATACAGTAGTTATTTTATCTTATGCCCGTTTTAAATATATATTTTAATATTACCTATTTGATTTCATTATTTTCTATCATTTTCATTTCTGATTGGTACCTTCACTTCTTCTATTTTTGCACTTCTCTTTGTACCTGTAAGTCCACCTGACTCTAACTCTGTTTTCCCATCAGTCATTCATTGCCCAATTACATCCTCTGATCTTTTCCCATTTTGATTCCTCTTCAAGCCATTATTTGGGTCTGCCTTAGTTCTTATGCTAAAAACTGACTTAAACCTAATTGGCTATGCACAACTATTAGCTTCTTTTTAATAGTAGAGATCGGTAATATTTGCTATTCCCTTCCCAGTATCTCTACATGGTATAAGGAAAACAAGTCTCAAACGGCATTCTTCCATACATCTGAAATCTAAAGCAAGCAAGCACAAAGTTGTACAAACTCAATGAAATCCTGGTTCTCTGTCCTTTTGTCTGTTCCCAAATCACCTTATATGAAAATTTTACTTCAGGCAAATGTGCAATATTCTGTGGCATAAATTTTCTAACCATTTTTCTTTTTAGAATCAAATGATCAAGAGTCTTCTAAACCAGCATCCCAGGACCAAGTAGGAATCAAACTTAGGGAGTCATTACTAAGGGAGGAAGGTGTGATAGATTTTTTAGAATTTTCTGCTCATATAAGAGTAGGAATATATCTGTATATTCTAGCTCATCCTTGTATCTTGTACAATATCATTTTCACCAGTGAAAAGCCATAACTAATATCTATTATGCTTATTGATTTCACTAATGAAAATCCATTTATAATATTCATTATTCTAATTAACACACTGCTGTGTTGGTCAGAGATAAAGCTAGCTGAAGCCTTGGAGATGCCATCTCTGGTATGTGGTCATCTGAATAAACGTTACTAACTAGCCTGGATTGTCCTCAACTGGGAAACTATCCTCTCCTGGAGGTGTCACATTCATTACGTTACACAATCTAGGCTGGAAATAGTTTAAAGTAAAATATATTCTATATCACCACCTGGACTTGGCCTGTTTCTAAATGGAGATATCACATCCCACCACTGGCTGTGGAAGATGGGGGAGATATGGTATTTGCTGAGCTGGAAGTTTCCTGTCTCTAAACGTGGGAAGCTGTGACCATGGCAACACTTCTTTGGGAGTATAGGTCCCATTTACTTGGCCAGAGGGAATTGAGCAAGGAAAACACTAGAGTCTCAACTTCTCCCTGGAGGGTTGAGATATCCCCCTGGATGAGAACCCATTGCCCAACAATTGCCATGGCTATTGGCTACTAGGAAAATATGAGGGAGTGAAGTGAAGCATCCTGTCTTATTATAAAGAAAGAATATCTTTTTACATTGCTAATTTCTTTTGGGCACTAGCGTCTGTCAGAGCTTCCGGGAAAAACAAAGACCAAAAGCAATCTGGTTTAAATTCAATTGTAATTGTGTCAGGTTTTATATTATGATAAAATCTTAGCCTCCTTACATGGAGGTTAAATCCCTAGTTGATTCAAAGTGAATTTAGTTTCTCCAAAAATGAGCAGGATGAGACAAAAACATGACCCATTTTTTTTCTCCTCAGAGTCCAAATTCTGGCTATATTTTTCTCTTTTCCCCTCTATCTTAGGAAGTTTTCTCACAGCCAACAGTGCGGAGGCATGCTCTTGCTGCTTGGGGAGTGGAAAGATTCATGGCTTCCTCCAACACAAAAGGCCCCAGATTATTTTAGGCAAAGAGAGCAGCCTGGAGTGATTCATTGGCCAGTGCGCATGTTGTGCCCTGGTCAGAGCTTCTACCTATTTACGACAATATAATTTCATTTGCTTTTAGAGATGCACTTTATACGCCCTCTGTCAGACTAACTCAGAAATATGTCCACCAGGCAGGGTACTTAACCTCTCCTAGCCATCTACACTGCTTGTAGTTGAGTGGCAGGAGATAAAATCAGCAGTTTATTTCCATTTTTCTTTGTAGAAGTGAAGGGGTTGCAACAGTTGCTGAAACTCCCAAAATTTGTGATGATGAAATTTCTGAATCCATGCAATACCATGATCTGCATGCAACGACTTCCTACAATTGAGAACACAATTTAAGTGATTATTTCTATAAATGTTCTAGTGTTAAAATCATTTTTTTTTTTTTTTTGTCGAGTAGATGGTAGTGTAGTGTCTGGTTTTTGTGTGTTAATTTTAGCCCAGGTTTCATCTTACTTTATTCCACTTTTTTTGCCTTTATATTTATTTCCTAAGTTATTTACTAATGTCATTTTTAGAGATTTTACATATACAAGTGATTTTAATGCAAACATAATGAGCCCCCATGGATGACCCTTCCACTCTTATCAGATCATGATATTTTCCCCAGATTTGTTGATTCCATTCCTTTGTTTTTTCCTTTCTAGGAAGAACTATTGTCATGAATGTGATGTTTTTTATTCTCATGCATGTTGTCATATTTTTAATACATACTTTTACATCCATAAATGATAAATAGTTTTGGTATGCAGGTTTTAGAATTTTATAACTACTATATAGCTTTCTTTTGTATGATTTTGCCCTAATTTATTTATCCATTTTCTTAGGATGTTTCCAGTTTTTCACCATTACAAGCAATGCTGCAAAGAACATTCTTATCCATGTTTCCATGTGTAAGAGTTCTCCAGAGAATCAGACTACAATGGAATTACTAAGTTTTTGGATATGAATATCTTTTACTTTACTAGATATTGCCAAATTGCTCTCCAAAGAGAAATGTTGGAGTTCTTTATATATTCTGAGTACTAAAATATTGTTGGTTATATGCACAACAAATATATTTTCCAGTCTGTGGCTTGTCTTTTCCTTTTGTTCATAGCGGGTTTTTAAAGTAATTTTAATTTTCATGTATTCAAAGGCATTAAGTTTTCTTTTATGTTTTGTGCATTTTGTATCTTAGCTCTAAAAATCCTTTCATTTTACATGGTCGTGAAGATGTCATGCTCTCCCTCATCCTCTGATTCCTTTGTCTATGTGAGGAAGCTTCCTGCATTGTCCTATGTTATATGAGTACTGGTTTAGTCTATGCTAATCTAGATGCAAGATTTAGCACCTCTTCATATTCTCAAAATGCATCAGTGAGAAAGGTAAATTTTACAGTAGGGAGAAAGGAGGAGTTCGCATCTACTCCACACTAGATAAAGCAAGCTTCTTGTTAGCTATTTCTGTCTGTCCCTTTGTTAAGTCTTGACCTTACCAGCACCTTCTCTACCAGAATTAGTCCTGCTTTTTTCTTCCTTTGGGGAGCAAAAATAACTCCTGTCTTTGAAAAACTCTATCTGTTTTGCTATAAAACATAGGTAACAGTTAACTTATAAATTAACAAGCAATAAGAATATAAAAGTGTCATCTCAATCACAGTGGGTCTCTCACTTAAATTCTCAGAATCATTCATTCATTTACTTAATATTTATTAAACATCAACTAAGTGTCGAGCATTATACAAGACACTGAGTGAACAAAACAGTGTCCCATGTGGAAAAGATCAAGGAGGGGGACCTGAGATGGCTTCTCTGAGGAGGTGATATTTAAAGTGAGATGAGAAGAATAAGGAAGTAGCCATTTCAGGTGGTGGAAAATGTTTGACAGGAGGTTAAATGACAAATGTAAAAGCCAAATACGATGAAAAAGACTTTGGCATGTAGGAGAAACTGAAAGGAAATGTTAAAAGAAGGAAAATGATATGGAAGGTGGATGGAGAGCAATAGGGGTGAAATTATTTAGTGCCTTTTAGGCTTTCATAAAGAGAGGCTAATGATTTGTGTTTTAAAAATATAACATTGGCTGTATATAGTAGATAGACTGACATTACACAAGAGTAGAAGAAGGAAACCAATCAGGAAGCTATCGCTCGGGTCTGGGTGAGATGCAATGGTGACCAAGATTAGTTTGGCGAAAGAAGAGATATAGAAAAATATATCTTGGAGGAAGGGATGACAGGATTTTTGAAAAGATAAAGAGAGTAAGGAAGAAAATGTAATGAAAGATGTTTTCCTGTATGGTGACATGATTAAGAGTGGGACAAACTGAGATGGTGAAGACTACCCAGGTAGGTTTAGGGTAGGACAGGGACGGTGCAGTCAAGAGTTTTGTCTTATGCACATCACTTTCAGATGCCTGTGTGGCAGCCATGTGGAGATAGTAGGTATTCAGTTGGATCTAGAGCTCAGAGAAGATGTAAATTTGGGAATGTCAGCTGGTAGGAAAAAATTTTTTTCTGTTTCGTGATGGTGAGATAGATATATAGATAGGAAAAAGGAATGAAGGAAGATCTTGTTTTCATTCCAGCCTAAACTTTAGATTCCAGTGACTGTCAGCCATGGCCTTGAACTTCTGTGCACAGAGAGAGATCTTGGACAGATTGTATCTCAGGAAGCTCAGCAAGAGTCGAAAGATGGCAATTGTCCATTTAGTCCCATTTATAAATCTCATTGTTCCTCTAGGACTCTGTTGGTTCTTAGAATTTTCAGAGTTAAGTGCTAGAAAGTACTGCACCAATATACTTAAAAGAAATGAGGTTGACTGCCTACTTTAAAGGAAAAATTGAATTATATCGTTGGAGGTTTGTTGAGAAATTTGTATCATAAAATGTGTTTGTCAATAGGCAGCAAAATTGATCGGCCTGTGTTTGAGCAACATTAACAGTTCCAGAATTTTGACTTGGGTTTTTGTTAATATTCTCAAAGTAGATTTGGTGATTATTTCTGCGTAATTGACAAGGAATTTGGCACTTCAGTAGATTGTGCTTACTTTGTTTTATCGCAGGTAAAATGATGAGCAGTTGAGGTTGTTTGGCCGAATCTTGTGTATGGTCATGGATAGATGTATTTGCAGCTTATACTTTGTGTTTACTGCATTCTCAGTGCTTACTACACTTATATATGCATTGAGCTGCAACTTGCAGACAAAATTCTGGGCTCAGTCATTCCATCTTACCAATGACAAGTATACCTATTAGTCAGAAAATATTGGATGCCTACTATGAACCAGCTGCTGTGGTACCCATGAGAGTTACCAGAAAACTAGGTCATCATTCTTGAGTCCAAGAAACTTACAGTCTGGAAAAGAAACGGGTTTGTAATTACCTACATACACTGCGAGATAGAATGGAAAAATGGTTATAATAGATTTAAAAAATATATGTCATGTCACTTCCAGGTAACAATGACTGCATGACATGGGTTTACAAAATATTCCTAAGGAAATGAATGAAAACTAGTAAAAACTAGCAAGTGAACAAAAAGTAGATCACCAGGAGAACAAAATAAAGAAAGGGAAATATTTGAATACCATAAATTTCCCGAAGTGGCAGCCAAGAGGAGAATCAAAATACTGTAGTGTGACATGGAATGTCTCTAAACCACAGCTCCAATATTTAAGAAGCAGTATTGGTGAGTATATTATTCAGGGTAGGCTAATTGTGGAAACATGCAATGTTAAAACCTCAGTGTCTAACATACTACAAGTTTCTTTCTCACTCCTTACACACCAAAATGGTTATTCTTTGTGAGGTAGCTTCCAGACTCTTTTAACCTATGGATCCTCCCTCCCCTAGATCTTCAGAGTCCTCTCCATTAAGGGGAGGATGGGTAGAGGATCATGGAGCAGAAGTTTTTATGGAATAAGCTTGGATGCGGCTGACTCACCTAGCCAGAAGACCTCCATGACGTGGCCACCCTTAACTGCAAGGGAGGCTGGGAAATGGAGTCTATATGTGTGCCCAGGAAGAAGGGGAAAGGTTTTGGTGAATGGATCAGTCTCTGCCACAGAAAGTCTACAAAATCCCTCAAATTCCCATTAATCATCTCCAAAATGGAGAAAAGCGAAACAGAAGATTTCTCTTCACTTTTCTCTCTTTTGACTAGGGGTAGTGAAACAGCTAAATGAGAACTGAACAACTGAGGAGGACCCTCCATGAAGAAGGAAAGGCTCCAGGGCTCCCCTATAAAGTGGGGAGCACTATCTGAACACTCAGAACATCTCCCAGCAGGAGAGGACACACTGTTACATAGGTGGCATGAACTAGGTTCAAAATGGACATCCATGGAAATCAGGAGACCTTAGCGAACCCAGGTCTAATAACAACTGCTTGCAGCTTCAGCTAAGCTCCCTCTTTCCTTCTCTTTCAGCCATTCCACTGAAGCTCACCAGGTCTGCCCCAAATGAAAACAAAGACAAAAATCAAAACAAAAACAATTTGCTGGGACCTAGACTGCCCAGGCTTTATTATGGTTTAGAGAGATACAAATGGGTCTCCATGGGAAGGAACTTATGAGAAGCTCACTCACTCACACTGGAGCAGATCAAATAGAAATTTCAGACAAGTGTCTCAGGATAACCATGAGATGAAAAAGAAAACCACATGGCAGCTATAAAACACACCACAGAGGAGAAAACATGTAAGAGGAAAAGACAAAGAACCTAGTCTAGAAGAAAACTATAACTTAGGGGAAAAAAAGGAAAATTCCATGCATATACTTTATGTTATAGAAGAACATGATAGGATTGAAAATTCAGTTCAACAAAACAGAACTCAAAGATGAAACCATGAGGTAACCGGGTATTACAATGGCAAGGGATCCTGGGTGATGACAATCTCATTGTGAGTCCCCAAGGCACAGAGCAGGGCAAAAGATGGTAAAGACTGGATCTGAGGGGGCAGACAGAAAATAATCATTATGCTAATCTATGCAGTGGAAGGACTTGAGTGTTTCCTAAAACCCGAGGACAGTAATAAAGCCAGGCTGCGAGCAGAGAGCAGAACCAAGGATTAGGAAGCCCCCAGAACTCACCATTTCTTGCCTCTGCTTTTGTGTTTAAACTCCTCTCTTTCTCTGCAGTCTTCACAGGTTCTCAGTCCACATGGAAGAATATTTTTTATGTAATATTTCCAGCAACAAATAGACTCACTAGCTGGCTCTCAGTCACAATTCCAAACTCCCAGAAGAAAAATCTGATAGACCCAGTTTATGTTATGTCCAATCACCTTGGTCCAATCGACCATAGAAGAGGCATAGAGTCATAAAGCAATAATAGTTAACAATTTCTGAGTGTGAACGGGATGTCAGACACTGTGCCAATTGCTTAATATGGGGCATTTTGGATAACCTTCACATAGAAGAGATAGTACTATCATTATTTTAAATGGATGATTACACTGAGGCTCAGAGAATTTATTTGCCCAATGTCACTTAGATATGTTTCAGAGCCAGGTTTCAAATCCAGGGGGCTGGCTCCAAAATCTGCCCTCAGCCTTTATGCTATATTACCAGTATACACAGAGGTCAGTTATCAAAGAACTGAGGATGATGTCTATGGATTGGACAGATGCCCTAAAAAATGAACATTATTTTCCTAAAATTTCTTCAGGATAGATTCTTCTTTTTCTTTTTGTGAGGAAGAATCACCCTGAGCTAACATCCATTGCCAATCTTTCTCTTTTGTTTTTGCTTGAGGAATGTTAGCCCTGAGCTAACATCTGTGCCAATCTTCCTCTATTTAGAATGTGGGATGCCACCACAGCGTGGCTGATGAGTGGAGTAGATCGGTGCCCAGTATCCGAACCCACAAACCAGGGCTGCCAAAGTGGAGTGTGCAGAACTTTAACCACTCTGCCAGGGGACTGGCCCCCAGAATAGAGGCTTAAAAGTAGACTTATTGGGTCACTGGATATACTACCCAGTGTCTTTCCTGAAAAGTTGCTCCCATTTACGTCCGATGAGGAGTGTATGAAAGTGCTTCCCTCATCATATTATTGCCAATGTTGAGTACTAACCTTTTATTTCATCTTTGCTAACTGAGTAAAGATAGATTAGGAAGAATTTATTCTGACTAGGGTATTGGGGAAATCTTCACAGAGGAGGTCAGTGAGGGTACAGCGAGAGCAAAGCAGAAAGGTCTGGTAGTCCATGCACTATTTGGAGAAGGCGGGGCAGTGTGTGTGGCTTGAAAATAAAGTGTAGGGGGCTGGAGTGAAGAGTGATTCTAGAGAACCATGAAAGCGAGGGTGAAATATTGTGACATTATTATAAGCATTTTAGAGATGAGAGGTGACATTATTCTAAAAAAAAAGTAGCCCCTAAATAATCTTTGCGTGTGATATTTGCACATGATAGATACTTGTACACATACATTTAGGTACATCGTGTATACATTCTTTCCTTCACCACCACCCCTCCCCTCTGTACAGTCATTTTCAAACAAGTAACCATTTTTTTAAAAAAATGCTGATGGGGTTCATATAGGATTGCTTGTATTAGGGTAAAATAAATTCACTAATGGGATGACAGGTGTGAGGGCTTTTCAGCTTGGAAATGCATCCCACTAGCGACATTTGCATTCTATGAGAAATCTATGCTAATATAACATTCACACTCAGAGGAGAGGTTTAAATTGCAAATTTTGAAAAGCTTGAAGTTAGTAAATAATATTTTTGGGAGAGGGTTGGTAGTGCCAAGGTGATATTGGGGAGGAGAGCTGAATGGAAGGAATGCATTTGCCAGGTGGAAACGTTCCTGGAGCTGAAATCACCTGTGAAGCCTGGGATTGGTAATGAATTCTGCTCCTCTCTGACAGGGGATTGCAAACTTCAGAGAGCATTAGAATCACTTGAAGGGCTTTTAAAAACAAATTGCTTGGCCCCACCCCTCCCAGAGCTTCTGACTCAAGAACTTTAGGGGTTGGCTGAGAATTTGCATTCCGAGAAAGTTCCCGGGTGATGCCTGTCCCAGGGACTACACATTGGCAATCATTGCTCTAAGAAAATCCTAACAGTATATTTGCTTATCAAAATGGGTGGAAGAGAATAATTAAATAATAATAACAAAAGATTCCGCTTGATTAAGTCTGGCTAATGTTTCTCCATAGCTTTGAAATGTTCCTATATTTCTTGGAAGGACTTGATGCAGGAGGATCAAGCCCAGAAGGCCGGTACAGAGATTTCCCTCACATTCTCTGGTCAGCCCTGGCCCCCAACTCCTTCCTCTTCCTCTCAGCTGCCAGTTTGGCGGAGAGAAATCCGACGTCTCCCGGGCTGCTGCAGTCGCTGCTGAGAGCAGCTCTTATTGCCAGTTTTCCCTGGCGGCTTCTGAGCCAGCCAGCCGCTCACCCTGGGTGATGATGTCAGCACTCTCCGCTCCATCACACCTGGCTGAAGGGATCAGATAAGCTCCATGGGAAGAGGCCCGAGGAGGGAGCACAGTCTTGACAGGTGAACCAAAGACCCTTTTGTTTTCCAGGCTGGGGCCGGCTGCCAGGTTTGTGGATTTCTGTCAGTCAGCTGGCTGCTACACTTCTCTGCTTCTCTATTTTCCCGAAAAAGAAACCATTAGTGATTTGCAAAGCTGCTCCAGAGCACATGGGGCTTTAATGTGAGACTGAGGTTGAGTTAGGATTGGGTAGCCATCTCCTTACTTTGGCAGGAAGCCACCTATGGGAGAGGGGCTTATTAATGAGGGCAGCCAAGGGGGCTGTGCAGGTAGACAGGTGTTCACTTGGAGTGACTGAGTCATGCCTGGAATCTTTTGGTGGAATTCCTGAGCAGTGCTCCTGTAGGTGCAGTGTGGGTTGAATGTGTCCCTGAGAAGGGTCCAGGCAGCAGCTTTTGTCCAGCCACTCCAGGAGGGTGACTCTCCTGGGATTATTGTCTGATGTTTCCCTTCTTGGCGCCCCAGTGATTTTATCCCCACCATGATTGCTGTCCTGTGCTTCTGGTAGAACTCATGATGGAACACGGGTGAAACTCATGGTGGTATCTTTGAGAGTTAGAACCTTTAAAGAAAATGTTCTTTGTGCCCAGAAGATTTGGAGCCAATCCTACTCATTTTGGATTGGCCAAGGTAGCAATGGGCTAAGCTCAGTATCTGGCTTTTGCTCCCAGTCTGTGGTTTGTTGGGTGTGTGGGGATGGGGAACTGTGGGAGCGGGGAGAGGGACTTCCTCTTGGATATGATTTATTCACAGATCAAAAAGTTTGTAAGGGAATTGGTTTTTTACATTATTGCAATTGTTTACAGGTCTAGAGAATAGTCTTAAGAATATTCTCCTTAGAGGGAAGGGATAGAAGGCAAGGTGATATGTCCTTTCTGTGGTGCAAGATTGAGAAATGACCCCAGGGACTCACTCTGAGCTACCTGGACAAGCAGCAGGACCAGGGTCTGTCTTCTCCCAGCAGGAGGGCCCACACCAAGCTCAGCCTCCCACAGGGCTGTGGCTTCCTCTCCTCTCAGGGTGACTCCAACTTCCCAGGGGCCTCCAGGTTCTGGGCAGATGGTGCTCCCACATACCTCCTGTAAGCAGCTGACACCCAAATCTAGACTGACTGGCACCAAAATGGTCTGATAATTCCTCACAGAGTGGCTCTCATGCTTGCTTTATGACAAGATTTCTCAATCTCGACATTATTGACACTTTGGCTCAGAAAATTCTTTGTTGTAGAAGACCGTCCTGTGCCTTGTAGGCTGCGTAGCAGCATCCCTGGCCTTAACCCAGTAGATGCAAGTAGCAACCCTCATGCCCTTGTGTGGCGACTGAAAATGTCTCTGGACATTATCAAATGTCCCCAAGGGCTCAAAATTGCCCCTAGTTGAGAACCACTGAACTATAAGAAGGGAGACACAGCATGAGTGAGAATCCTCCCCTGGAACAAAAATCCATTACTGCATGACCGGGTGATTGCTCAGGACCCAGCCCATGTCCCATAAAGAGACTGGGAGGAGGAGACTTGTGCCTTTTCTTCTCTCACTGACCCCATGTCTTAGTTTTGGTTTGCCCAAGAGCAGACCCTAAGATGTGGGTTCAGGTAGTTTATTTGGGAGAACAAAGAAACACAAATGAGAAAGTGAGACTGAAAACAGAGGAAAAGTAATAAAAGTTATGTTAATGAGTAGATTACTGCTGTGGATAAATGAGACTTAATGCCTCTGGGACTTTCTGAGGAGCAATGTAGAATACACTTCAGAGGCATCCTTCCAAAAAATGGAGAGTTGGGCATTTATCCACTCACCCCTATCCCGCATTTGGCAGAGGATGTCCCTGAGGACATCAATTCCCCTGAACTTCCTGGCTACACCTACTTGCTACCTAGCAAGCTCAGATGGTGGTGGGAGAAAACCCTTAGGCAGAATTGAAGAGCAATGACAGATGCTTAAGGAAGAAAACTTTCAGCAGGCTGGGAACTGTCTACCATTGCTGTAGGTGAACTCAGCTGTGCCGAGAGGATCAATAGGTTGGGACCTCAATAGCATCTTCCCGTCTCTGTGAGTTTCCTCCTTCCTCAAAAAAGTCTGTTCTTCAACCCATAGTATGTGATATTTGAGGTATTTGTCCCAAATCCTGTGCAAGACAAGTAGGATGCACAAAGGGACCCAACTTGCAAGACACACTCTGACTGCTATTCTGTGCGCCAAGGAAATGGGTGCCTAATAGACCCTGGTTAAAAATACCAAAAACTGCAAGTAGAAGTAGGGAAGAAGAAATCTCAGTGCTTTCTGAAAATGCCACGGTGTCTGAAAGTTTGTTTTGCCGATGGCCCTGAAAGTGTTAAAATCAAATGTTTATCCCTTTCCATGTGATCTGTCTTTATAAGGGATGTCTGAATTATTAGGGCCCTGCATGTGTTAAAAGAGCATGTGGAATATCCCAAGGACTTAGTATGCAGACAGCATGCTTACGAGATACTCTGTATTCCAGCAAGTCTGCTGAAAAATGGGAATTAGAGTTATTGCCATCTTCTGTGAATAAGGAAATTGGGACTCAATGTGGAGGGTCTATAGGGATTTCAAAGACCTTCATTAGTATTATGAGAGGCCACAATAGCCCAGGCTTATTGCTCTTGCTTATGGGCGGACAGGTTTGAACGCCGGGCTGAGGGGTTTGGACTAGATATGGCAAGCCACAGGAAGCTTCCAATGCTTGCTTAGTAAGGAAGTGACATGATGAAAATGGTGATGGAAGGCTTCATTCTCACGGTTGATGGAGGCCAGGTATTCTAGTGGCGACAGAGCTACAGGAAGTAAGGAGAGACTGGAGTGGGAGAGGCCAGCCACGAAGCTGTTACAATAATACAAGGATAAGATGGTGACGATTGTAGAGTCAAATCTGAATCCAGATAAGAATTTCAATCTTCTAGCAGCCCTTTCTAGATCTAAAAATAGTGAGGTAATATCAAACTGCCCTGATATTAATGTGGAAAGTGTTCTCTGAGAAGTCTCCCTGTAAGTCATGGAATCATCTAATGATGTGGCCAGAAAGATCTAGGGTCATCTGCTCCAGTGGTGGCTAATTGAGATGCCTACCAAGCCCAGACAGGTAAGGTAGTGTGTGAAGCAGGTATGATTTTAACATTTGTACCTACATTGTATGGGTGTGGAGTGTTGGGCGCTGTGGATTGCTGTGCTGGAACCATGGTAGCATTTGTTTATAAAATGGTGTGCTTGTACCAACTCATGAGAGCCAACCGCTAAATTTTTAGCAAACATGTAAGTTGGTTGATGCGTCAATAGTAACTTGAAATCAACCGTGGCAGGAGTATTTATACCATTGAAACTGTCAAACGCTACAAATCAGGGCTCTCTCTCTCCCAGGAGCTGGTTGTTAAATATTTACCAGCAGGACACCCCTGGCTCTGTGACAAACTAGAGCAGACATGCCCAGGCTAAATGGGGCAGCTGCTACTCACCTTCAACCTCAATGGCCTCAGTGGCTGGTGGGCTTATTTCCAGACGTTCCAAATTTTCAAGTCAAACACCTTCCTTTTACATATGATGTAATGCAGGCCTAGGAGGATGTGGTATATTTAAGGAAAGGCAAAGAGGCCAGCGTAGAGCGACTGAGGGGTCAGACAGATCAGTCAAAATGCATATTATTAAAAGAAGTTATCCATTCTCTACCCATTGATCTAAGGGAATTGAACAAATGGCACTCCACAAATAAGAAAAAACAAAGAGGCCATGGCATTCTTCTTCAGCCTAAGAATGTAACATTTCTTTCCTATTATTGTTGGGTTAGGTGTGTATAGTCAAAGAACTGAGGAGAGGTGATCAGGGACTGCCAAGTAACTAAGGGGGTATTTCCTACTTCAAATATTCAGTTATTTTCACTGAAGAGCAACTATAAATGCAAATATAAGCAAAATTAGACACTATGAGATTCAACTCTTGGGTGGATCATTGCAATTCTTGAATTTCCCATATATTCGTGGAAACAAATGAGACTAATGAGACATTTCTGTGATTTCTCTTAATTTAAACTTTGGGAGACAATTTTGCACAGTGATATAAATGGCTTATGTTACCTTATACTATGTCAATAGATGGTAGTCTCTGACATGGCATTTTTTTTTCAATATTCAGAACTTCTTGTCATTCTAGGCAATGTAGAGGTAAGTGGGAAAGAATCCTAATTTCATAAGAAAGGATCTAAAGTACACTTCTACCGCTACATACACGCTGAATAGCAAAAGAAGTCTCTCCTAATTGGCTGTTGTGCATGTGGAAGGTCCTAGAGAAAAAAAAGGACAAGTTAAAAGCTACCTTTGCATCATAAATCTAAGTACCTTAAACAAGGTGACTTATTTTAAGTTAATTGCAAAGAGCTTTTTGTGATACAGAATTTTTTGTTGTTGTTGTTTTTGCTGAGGAAGATTTGCTCTGAGCTAACACCTGTTGCCAATCTTCCTCTTTTTTTTGCTTGAGGAAGATTAGCCCTGAGCTAACATCTGTGCCAGTCTTCCTCTATTTTGTATGTGGGTTGCCCCCACAGCCTGCCTTGGTAAGTGATGTAGGTCTATTCCCAGGATCCGAACCTGCAAACTTGGGCTGCCAAAGCGGATCACGCTGGACTTAACCACTATGCTACTGGGCCAGCCCCCATGATGCAGAATTTTGAAAGGCTTTCTTTACACAGAAAATAATGTAAGCAAGTAGTTAAATTCTTTCTCTTTACTTGGCAACTTTAATTAAGGTTTTATGTTCTATAACCTTGTCTGTTCACTGTCCTGCCTTGGTCTTAAAATAAGTTTTATGGCCTTCTTGACCTTCATTTACCTTAGAAATAGAAGCAAGCCAACTTTCTCTTCCTCAAAGTGAAAGTAGAAAAGGTTTGTACATTTTAAAATACTGCAGGCTTACTGGGCTGGTGACTTGGGATTTCGTAGTTCTTTAGTTTTCTCTTGGAAATGCTTGCTAGCTCATTAACTACTGAGCATGCCTGCTGTAATTGCTCTTTATCTTTACACCATTCAAAGTTCTGTTTGCTTCAAAACCAGTTTAATGCAAGAGGGCATCAGAAAGAGAGTTATTTTATTGACTGGGAACGGTGAGCAGAGCCATACTATTTATACGTCAGATAAAGTCAAGCCTTAAAGGAAGGCTACAAGTTCCTCTGCTGGTCTCCTCTCCTCTAAGCACATGGGACAGTTGTACTTCTTAGATCCTTTGTGGCAAATGGAGACCCTATGTGCCGTTCTAACCAATGAGTTGTGTACGGAAATGACATGTGCTACGTCTAGGCTGGAGCGTTTAATTACTGATGCAAGAGCCTCTGGAACACTCTCTCTTCCTCTAGTTTGGCAGTAACTGACTAGCAACATCCAGCTGATTGATCAGCTGGGCCTCTGAGTGAGTAACTTTGACAGTGGAGAGCCTCCATAGCCCTTCTGCTTCTGGTGACCCACAATGAATGTGTAGTATAAGCAAGAAATAAATAATTTTTATCTTAAGCCACTGAGACTAGGGGTTTATTTGTTACTGCAGAATTACCTATCCTGTCCTGACTGATACATATACCCAAGAGGCCTGTGATTCTGAGAAAAGTGACTCAAAGTAGAGGGAAGTGCCTTCTACCTTGCATACTTTGTTACTTTCCTAGTCATCTGATGATTGGGGTGTGAGAGTTCAGAGAGACCATCAATCGTGCAGAAAATATATAGCCAGTTTTGTGACCACCACCACCATACTTGTCTCTTTCAGTTTTTTCAAATTGATATTTGAGCTAAGACCTGAGGGATAAGAAGAAGCTGGTGTGTTTGTGTTTGGGTTGGGGTAAGCTTTTCACGTTAGAACAGCAAGTGCAAAGGCCCAGAGGTGAGAAAAAACCTCTATGAGAGGGAAGGAAGTTTACCGTAATGGATGCTGTGAGTGCCTCTCCCAAGTCCCACTTCCAGGACAGTACACTCAGTGAGTTGACGGCTAATGACTCCCAGCAGCCACTTTCTCTGAGTATTGTTCTCTACTGTGGGGAGGCACTGAGGAGAGAAGATTATAGTCCTCTTTTCTCCCCACCACGGAGGAGCAGCCCACAGCCAATGACTGGCTGACTTGGGGAATAAAGGCTGGCCCCTTTGGCTCTAGGCAAGATAATTCTGTTTTGTAGTTTATGTTCCACAACTTCTTCTCACCCCTCATCAGGCAAAGCTGAACTCTACCTGAAAACTCATCCTTGCTTAGCCCCTGACTCTTCTATTCTGCTTCCCTCACTCTATTGTGTTTCTTCGACAAGTCATATGCACCAGGTCCCCATGTCAGGCTCTGCTTCTCGGGACTCAGTAGAAGACATGGGCTAAGACAGGAAAGGATCCTGTGGGCAAAATATGTGGGGAAGCACTGCATGCTATTAACTCCTCTTGGAAGTTCCTTATAACTATTAGGGCACTAAATCCTCTTAAGTCCTACAATAGGGAAATTTGTTCAACCTCGAATAACTTACGCAACTTTGAGAAGTTAAGGAGCTTGGATATGGTGTCCGGAGTCTCAGCTTCAGAGCCCTGCTTTGCAGTTATTAGTTGTGTAATCTTGGGCAAAGTACCTAATCCTGCCGCGCCTCCCTTTCCTCTCAGGAAAATGGGACTATGTTCATTGCTGGTGGAAAGGTAAACATGTAAAATGACATATCCAGGTTGGAAAATAGTTTGGCAGTTTCTTATAAAGTTAAATATAAACTTATCTTATGAGTCAGCAATTCTCCTAGGTTTCTACCCTTAAAGATAATGGACAATATATGTCCATACAAAGATATATGCACAAGTTGTCATAGCAGTAGTATTCATAATAGCACAAAAATGGTGACAACCCAAATATCCATCAACTGTGGTATAGCCATATGATGGAATACTATTCAGCAATAAAAAGGAGAGAACTACAGGTACATGCTACAACATGGACTTCAAAAACATTGTGTTACGTGGAAGAAGACAGGCATAGAAGACTACGTACTAGTCTTCTGGTATCATCCCACTTATATGAAATTCCCAGATCAGAGATTTCTTGGGCTTTGGAGTGGTAGTGGGGATTAACGACACGCATGAGGAAACGTTGAGGAATAATGGAAATTTTCTAACACTGGATTGTAGAGATGGTTGTATAACTGTATACATTTACTAAACATCATCTGAATTGTTTAATCACAATGGCTGAATTTTATGGTATGTATTCTATACGGCATTAGAGCTTCTATAAAGAAACCCTTTGAGAATGGGTGTGTGTTTATTTTCTTTGACATTCTCTAAAAATTTTTTTGTAGCTATCAGAATCTATTCCTAATAAATGAAAAGACGAGTTCTATATGACAGTAAAAAAAAGGGGGACGGGGCTGTAATAGTTACCTCCTGGGTTTGCTGTGAGGATTATGTGAAATAAACACATCATGTTCAGCACATGTTAGCTATTATTGTCATTTTTGTTGTAGTTGCCTCAGCATTTCCCCACTTATTTTTAAGAGCAAAAGTTCTTTTTCTCAGAATACTTGATAATACGATAACTTGGGATTGGTTGTATAAGACATTTTGTCCATTGCCTGTTTTTCTTTTTAATACTCTTTGGTCAATTTTTTTTTTTTTTTTTTTTACTTTTCCTTATTACTTGACGAGGGCATATTTAATTTGAGAAAAGGTTTTTTTATTTCCTGTGTACAATCAGGTTGCAAAACCTGGTAACTTCTCAGTATTTCAGATGCAATAAAATGTTAACTTGTGTGTTCTAGTAAGGACACAGAATTCTACAACAGGCGTTACATTCTCATAAAATTCATATTATTTTTGAGAAATTGAATACAGTATGTTGGGCCGAAGGTCTCTGAAAAGCCAATACATATATGCCCTTTATATCTTTTTTACATTAGACACACAGAAAATCCCACCTAGATGACCTTGTGTTTTCGAAAGGCAAGTACATCTGCTGCTATGCTGTTTTTGGCTTAGCAGGAAATGCTTGTTAATTTTGCCCCCGAAAAGGCAGATTACCAAAATACATTAGTGTTTTGGGCATGTGCAGTATAGACCAATTTGGCCCAATTTAAGCTGTCAGAGCAAGATTGCACCCAAACAGAAGTGCTTATAGAAATGAATTGACGACTCCAGTAGTTTTAAATCAATGCATGCTGGGCAATCAGACTCCCTTATCGCTCCCCAAAATGACCTGCTTAAAGAAAATTGAAGCACTGCTATAGTTGAGATAGCTGTGCAATCCACATGCTCAAAGTGGTGATCACCTTCAAATTTAAGCACTTAATTTAAGAGCTCCAATAATTTTAAATTGCTATGTGCCGCAAAGAGTGACAGACGGTTACGAGAGTGCGCCAGTATTTTTAAAACACTTCAGTGTTCAGTGTAATATATTGCTGTAGAAAGGTTCACAGCAAGTTGAAGCAAATTTCCAAATTAACATTGAAAAATAAAAAGCGACATTGCAACAAACTTCAAGTTGGTTTTCTCTTCCTTTTTCCCCCCTTAGCCAAAAGGAGCCTAGTCACTCATCTCTCCTTTGGATTGAAAAACCTTGGGGGTTTGTCAGGAGCTAAAAGTAAGCCCTTTTTTTCTGAGTATGGAACCCCCCCCCCCCCACACACACACACCTAAGACACACTTGGCAGTGCAATATCTCTGTAGAGGGAACCAGGGAGAATGGCCCATGAAGCCAAAGCAAGAGGGACAGTTTGCACAGTCAGCGCTCTGAAATCTCTGCTAGAGTTTTGCAGCACTAGGTGGGCAACTGGAATCCAGCCCCTAGTGTAGTAAAATTTAGAGCAGCGTCCTGGGTGGCTCAGAGAACCAGTGGCTGTGTCTAGAAATGCCTCTGTGTCCAGATACCTCTCCTCTCCTGTCCTGGCCCCCCACTCATGCCAAGTCCCTCCCTCCCCACCCCAGATTCTGCCCCCTGGGCCAAGTCCCATCCTTCTTTCCTCCTAATGCCTCTTTCTCCTTTCTTCTTCCCTTGATTTGAAGTTCCTCTGCACTCTCCCTGTGTATCTAAATTGCTAATTATGGCTCAGCACTCGTCCCTCCCCCACCCTCTCCACTTTAATCTTCATCCATCCCATCACCACAATGTTCTTCTACTTTCTAATAGGGTCTAATTTTTTTCCTGCAATTGGATTCATAGTCAACAGCCTCCTTTAAACTCTTAATTAAAAACTGAAGTCTTTAAAAAATCAATTTTATTTTGCTATACTTCCTTACAATCAACTATACCTATTTTAGGCATACAATTTGTTTTTTTGACAATTGTGTGCAGCCATGTAACCACTCTTACTAGCAAGATAGTATATTTGTCACCCCAAAATGTTGCTTTATGCCCCTTTGTGGTCAGTTCCTCTGATCCTGGCTTCAGGAAACCACCAATGATCTGTTTTTTTGTCACTGCAGATTAATTGTACCTGA
Organism: Equus przewalskii; assembly: GCF_037783145.1. Lineage (NCBI taxonomy): Eukaryota > Metazoa > Chordata > Mammalia > Perissodactyla > Equidae > Equus > Equus przewalskii. Next base: position 56,469,258 of record NC_091845.1, on the reverse strand, counting down.
TTCTTCGTCAATGAAATGGCGATAGTAACATCCACTTTAGCTGTTGTCCTGAGGTTGAGTGGGACCCCGCGTTTCCCAGCGACCCTAAGGGTGGAGGAGAGAGGCTGCCCACCCCTGCCCTCAGCCCCAAGAGCCTGACATAGCCTCCTAAAGGCCTGAATTTCTCTTAAAGTTTTCTATTTTAAGTTAAAAACCCCATGCTTTCCCACTCCCCTTTTACTCTGTTTATATGTTTGTTGTAATTTTAAAATTATATTTTAAATTACATACCATCCAGTAAAAATAATGCTCCTGGAAGGGGCACCATATTTACTCTGTGGTTTCCAGCATGTTCTAACATACTGAGACTCTTCCCCCAGGTGAGGGGCTATATTGGCTTGGGGCACTATCTAAAACGTTGTTCCTGGCCAGTCTTGCCACAGAGCTGTGACTTGGGATCCTCCAGCTCTTGTTAAGTTTAGTCGTGAACAAAGCCTAGTCTAGCAATGTGGGGCTTTCCCAAAGCAGTCCTCGGGGAGGAACATAGCTCGGGAAAACTTCCATTTGGCAGTATGGATAGAAGGCAGGAGTGAACCTCATCTGCAAGCCTTACATATTTGGGGGCTACCTCTGCTTGTGGAATTCTTGACTTTGTGTTTATAGGGTTTATTCATATACTATTTCTATTATGATGATGATTAGGTTGCATTTATTGAACTTCTTGTACTCACCAGGCACTGTTCAAGGTGCACAGTTGCTTTTCGCATTTAATTTACAGGATGATTCTGCAAAGTAGGCACTAATATCTTCATTTTACTGATGAAGAAGCTGAGTTCCTCAGAGGTACTTAAGCAAGTTACTTAAACTTGTACAAGGTCCCACAACAAGCGAGTGGTAAAATTTGGAATCATAGCCTTGTCAAACTTCAAACTTATCTGTCAGCAGTATCTCTGGATTAAAAAACATCGGGCACTCAAAAGGGGAAAGTCTAATGAACTTATGTCAGATTTAGTGGGTCTTACATTGTGGAATGAGGTGCTTTTCCTAGTCTTCAATGATCCCCTGGGGGTGTGTGTATGTGTAACCCCCTCCCCTCCTCTTCATTATCCATCCCCCTCTCCCTCGCTGGTTCAGAACTGGAAAGGATGGTTTTCTCTGGAAAGTCAGATCTGTAGAGAGGACAAATGGCTTTGATCTTCCCCAAGAAAAGAATCCCAGAAGGAAAATTGGGGAATGATAAACCATGGGGCCGGGCTGGGGGCATCAGTTATGTTTGGCTGCCTGGACCCCTATGACGTGGGCTGCAAAGGGTTTTGGATTCCAGTTAGAGCAGGGAGGGGTCAGTAGTACTCCTTGATTTGAGAGGCTCCTGTTCTGTTGCAGATGAGTAGCACAGAAACAGACAGGGCCTGGCTTCTGTGGGATGCAGGGGCGAGGGCACAACATGTCCTTGGTTCTGGGGAAGGATCTGGTTCCAAATGGAAGCTAAACATCTCAGTGCCTCCAGTGTCCCCGGCAGCCCCCTCCAATCCTCATAGAGGGAGGGTGACTTTTCATTTGGAACAATGCTAATGGAGTCATTCGGGTCAGTGTCTCCGAGATAAAATCTGTCACTCCCTTCTGCAGGCTCATTATTTCTACCTTCAGGCTGCAAGGAGACAGCAGAACACTAGAGGATAGGGCTGTTTCCTCTCAGGGCTGACTCTCAAAATATATATACATACATATATATATATATACACACATATATATATATGTGACTGCGGTCTTACAGGTGTGATGAATTACGAGCAAATCTTCCTCTTAAACAAAGAGGATATCAGTGTTTAAATTCCGTGCGTAAGTTTTATTGCCCAGAAATTCTGCCCCCAATCTGCTTCTGGATGTGTTTTCATATTGCTGTTTAAGAACAACAACAAATATGAACTGCATTTAGGGCTGGACTCAGCCTGGAATTAAACCCCACATAGTTCTAATTGTTTAGTAATTTAAACAGGAGAGTGGCATTATGTTGACTCGGCGATTTAAAATTATGCTAAAGCAGGATTTTGCCAGCTGGATCCTTGGCCTCGTTCAGGAACATACTTGGCAGTGTGCAACAGGGACCACTAATCCGTACGGGTAGAGAAAATGAAATTTTTTACAAAAGCAGAATTTTCCAGAAACTAGCAACAATTACCAATCAAGGGACTAGAACTCCAGGATGGGTAAGGATGCTGTGGTTATTTAAAGCAGCGTTCGCAACTTGTACTTTATGAGAGAAAGGGGAGCATCTATGAGCTCAGCTGTCATTCAAAGGTGAGAAGCCACTTTTATGTAACAGCAAAGGCAGGGGCATGCACTCTGGATTTTTCTTCTCCAGTACTTTAACAGATACATCCTTTTCTAATGACATGGCTCAATTCTGCAACTTTCTGTCCAGCATCCCAGGGAAACGCTGACATTTGAGTGCCCCGATCTTGTGGCCCTCTAGTTTTTTGCAGCCATCTGAACTCAAATGCCTACAGGGTTTCCCTGTTGCAGGCTGACTGGGACCGTAGTGAACTGAAGAACAAGGGGGCAGCGGTTTATTTTCTGTCATATAAGTCCACATGACTGACTATGTGGCTGCATTAATGACCATCATATAGGACCATATGGCTGCTTTATGACCACTGTGCCCCCACATTCCTCCCCTAACAAATGGAGCTTATTTTTGTAATGTGAGAATCTGGGCTCTGTGTTGCCAGACTTTTACAATTTTCATTCTGGATTATAATGTGAATTTTCCCAATATTTAAACATAGGCAACTGACTAATCCACCAACAAACCAAACAAATACTGTGCAGACTGGAGAAAATGCCGCTATGGGCCAGACAGGGCTAGTGGACCACTAGTTTTGCTGCCTGGTCTCCAGAGTCTTGGGTGCCCATGATTTGCTGTGTGGGATTCTGCCATCTTTCTTCGAAAGAAGGATGTGTCTTCTGAGAGGAGACTGTGGAAGGTGGCAGCACTGCACTTGGCATTAGAATTGCTTTAGGACTGGTCAAGCTTTGGCATCTTTTAAGTGAATGATCATAAGCAAGTCACTTCTCCACTCTGCACCTCATTTAGCTGCCGCATCAGTGAAATGTGAACGAGTGCTGACCTTGCCCATTTCTTGGTGTTTTTGTCAGGATTTAACATGGAATGGATATGAAAATACAATACTTTGTGAACTCTTGAGCATGACAGAGGAAAGCAGCTCAGGCTGGTGGTCAAAGATCGGGGTTGTGTCCTGTTGAATGTATTACTAACCAGCTGTGAGATCTGGTCAAATTGTGGGGTGCTTCTGGGTTTTGGGTTTCTCATCTGTAAAGAGCAGCTTTTCTCAGGAGAGGCATCAGAGCGAATAAGAGGGGGCAAGCCTGAGATCAAGTCAAAGCTCTGGGAGTTGTTGGCTGTGTAATTTGGGTCAGTCATGTAATCCTTGCTCTCAGTGTGGTCTGGTAGCATCAGTATCTCCTGCGGCTTGTCAGACATGCAAAGTCTCAGGCCCGACCTCAGACCTGCTGAGTCAGAATCTGTTCCCCAGGTGATTTGTAAGCACCTTAGAATTTGAGAAGCTTTGACTTAACACAGCGCTATTCAAAATGTGGTCCTGGATGACCAGCGTCATCATCTGGGATCTTGTTAGAAAAGTGACTTCTCAGGGCTCCCTCTCAGACCCACTGAATCAGCAGTCTGGGCATGAGGACCAGGATCTGTGGTTTAACAAAGGCTTCAGGTTTTCCCGATGCACCACAGATTTAACCTATTTGAGCTTCAGTGTAATTGCATTTCGAATGTAACTGCAATAATAATACGTGTCATTAGACTGTTTTGAAGATGAAAAATATATGATATAGTAGAGTATAATATGGTAGAACATAATATACTATAATATATATCATGTATCTGTAGAGAGAAAATAATCATATACAGTGAGCACAACTTGATAAATAGTGTGCAGTAATGAGTGGAAAAGAAATCGGAAACAAGGTAATTGGTAAGGGTCTGTATCAGTTATAGTACTTTGATTTCAAGCCAGCAGAAACTAACCCTGGTTAACTTAAGCAAAATGGAATTTATTGGAAGGATATGAGGTAGGTCATAGAATTAAACTTAAAAGAAAAAAATAAGCTTCCAGTACTTGGAAAAGGCAACAAGGAGGGAAGCTCCAGGGATCTAGGACGGTTATAGAAACTAATAAATGGTCTCTCCAGGGCACCTTTGTCAGGATGAATCACCTCCAGTTGCCCTTGGGCCATTCCACTCAAGATCCAGATTCTTGGTAAAGAAACTGCCTGGCAGGCTTGGGTCACCTGGGAGACAAGGCACCTGAAGTGTTACGTGTAGTGGGGGTGGAGGAGTCTCTCAAAGGATTGTGCTGTTATCAAAAAATGTGGGAATGGGAACTGGGCAAGCGGATCAACAGACGCCCACCAGAGATATTTCTGGCTCCAATATTTTGAGGCTAACAGTATGCGTGGACCTTGGCCTTGGCACAGTGTTAAGAAATCCTGCCGCAGCAAGCTGAAAGACAGGTGCTAGCTCTTTCAGGAAATCTCCTGGCTGCTCTCTTCCATGGTGCAGCTGTAGGACTTTTCTTTGTATCCAGGCTTGAGTGGTTTTGCTTTGGTAATTAAAGGAGTTGTGTGTACCTTCATGTACACACTGTTGCACACGTGCCTCCCTGCTCATTATAAAGCTGTGAGGTTTCCCTCGAGAAAGAGCAGCTTCTGCCCTCACGAATGAAGCCATGAAGTATACAGCAAAGCATGGAAGAATGACACATGGGACATCTTTTTATTTTCCTCTCCCACAGTTTTATAAGTGATTATTTATAAAAACATGCTCATATCTGAAATTTGCCATATTGGCTCCATGCGCTGTTTGTTTTTATGAATATTTTGTTCATGTGAGACAAATGGCTGTGCGTGGCTTGAGCTCCAGCTCTATTTTTTCTCCTTTTGATTCTACCAGTTAATCACAGACATAACCCTTCTTTGAGTGGGGCTTCTCCCTGGCGTGTGTCTGTGCCATGGTAACAGTAGCTGGTAATGGTTTGTCTGTGAGGGCAAACTGGCATGAATATTGTCTTATTTAATGTACATGTGAGGGAAGAAGAGGTTTCCAGAGCCTTTTAAAATGATTGTGCTGATATTTTGAACATAATCTGGTGCCTCACAACATTTGCTAATCGAAGTACAGAGACCTGGAAAGGCTGGAGGTACAGTGGTTCCAGTGTCTGCCCATCAAGCACTCTTGCCCCAACATTGGCCATTAACTCACTTTTTCGCATATCCTGGGTCACTTGGTGTTTCTTTCACTGTATCTTACAGTGGAGGCATCAATGATTATACCACAAAGTTATATTTAAAATAGTCAGTAGACCAAGGCCAAGATAGCCAATACGAATTCAAAGAACTACTTGGTTTTAGATCTGAAATTGTATGGAGTTCCTGAGCTCAATACGAAAGATGTGTTTATGTCTGCAGGAGGAAAAGACTTGTGGAGGGCTCTATTGAGAATAGATATGATGGTGTCTCCTCTTATGAAAAGATTTTCATTCTAAAGTCCTTGTGGAAGTTAGAAATTGCATACAGTTAAGATTACCCTTGAAAATCTCTTAAATTTCAAATTAAGTCCAGTACCTATGCTTTTGTATATATACTTATGCAGTAGTATAATATATAGTCTACATAATGGGTAATGTCATTATATAGCATATTATATAATTAATATTATAATATATAATATATTATATACAATATAGTAATATAATATAATATACTATATTACTTATATATACTATATATTATATATAATATTTATATTATAATATATTATATTAATTATATTATATTATATTAATTATAAATATATTATATTAATTATGTAATATAATATTAATATATTATATTAATAATAATATAATTAATATGCTATATAATTATGTAATATGTGCAAATGTGCAACATATATTATATTTATCTTTAATATATAATGTATTATATAACTTAACATGTAATATATATTTATTGTATATGTTATATATAATATGTAGCATATTATATATACTTACACATTATGCATACTAGTAAATATATTCATATATTTATAATATATAAATAATGCATATAAACATTTATATTTGCAGTATACAATATGTAATATCTATAATACATGTTTATATCATGTATATATATGAACTATGCAAGTTTATAAATTTCTATCCATGTATATGTAGCATCTGTAGCTGGATATATCATCAAAATGTAATTTTACAGAATTTTAATTATATAGGTAAATGTACCTATATTTGAAATCCCAGAAGTTATGGCCATGCGATTAACTTCTCTCCACCTCAAGGCCTTGCACTAGAGTAGAAAGTGCCTTCTGTTGGCTCCATTAGGGACTTCCTCATTTTATGTTTGCATATAGATATAATCTGAGTTTAGCTTTTTGCATTATGCTAGCTTCTCTGCCCAAATGCTGTGACTATAAGCTATGTGAAAATACGAAGCATCGGCCATATTTGAAGTCTGGTTGTCTCCCAATCTTAGTTTTGGACCTGCATAATTTGGGAGCATAAGAAGCCAAAGAAACTGCTTATCTGCTAGAAATGCCTTTAGAAATGTCAATTGTTTAGGGTCCATTCAAAGAAGAACTGAGTATTCCTGGCAAATGGATGATATTTTAAATCCTCATAATTTATTTACTCTTATTTTAACCATCATAAAAATTGTAGTCTATGAATTATACATGAAACTGAATATTACAAGACAGAGGGGAAACATGCTGGCACACATTTCCTTTCAGCTCAGTCACCTCAAATTATAAACAAGTTCTCTATTTATATCCATCTGCAAAAATGCACATGTATATTACATATGTTAAATATTATGTAAATCAGCAGTTATCATTGCCCCACACACCATTTTCCTACAGACTCTGATTTGATTTTCATAAACAACTGTTTCTCAAAAATAATGTTTAAAACTTCCCTCTCCAATGATCTCTGTTTAATTGAGTATATTACATACCTCTTTTCATTGTAGTTATGAAGGCAGAGAGGCCACCTTGCAAACTAAATTTCTTCCTGGCCTTCTTGTATAATATGATACAATGGGGCTATTTTCTGATTCATTGCTAAATTTTTTTTGGCTCTAATTTGTCCTGGACTGGCTGTAAAGAATCAAAATTGGATTTCAAGTATGGTTCTTGAGATCCATCTCATTATATTAGACGCATACCTTGCATTTGGTCATTGAAAAAGTAAACATTGGGGGGAAAAAAGCCCAGATCAGGAAACATAGAAAAACAAGTTGTGTTTCAAATGAAATTTTCCACTTCGTTCTCCCTGTGATCTGTCTATAGACTTTTCTAAGGAAGCTCTGCTGACAGCCGAATTAGTGCCTTCGCAAGGTCCTGGATATGCACAGTACCTTACGATATGACAGGACTCTCTTAATTGTTGTTTCAGGTTGTTCAGAATGACAGGAATAAAACAGTAAACATGAGTTTTGTGTGGAATAAGAGTGGAGTTCATCATGGCCATTAAAAATTCTAATGACATGAAAGCCAATTATTGTGACTTCAGGTGGTTATTCAGAATGCACTTAGATATGTGACAGCTGAGGTAAACATTTCAGCCCCAGACAGCTCCATTAATTAATTACTGCTCAGGATTCTAAAGCCTGCTTAGATGCTTCAAGAGCCATGTGGAATACTTATAAGATGCCTATTCTAGGCAAGTCCAGACAGGCAAAGTAGGTACTTAATAACATTTTTTATGTGTACCAGTTTGATATTTATTTATTAAAGCCCAGATTTAAAAATTTTTTCCCCATACTCCATTTTCTCCTATAAAGAAACTTATATAGAAAAATCCATAGCAACTTAAAAAGAAAAAACGGTATGTCTGAAGAGGGCAGCCTTTCCACAATTTCTTGGAATTTACTTCACTTAAATACACATTGCACTGGGCAGTTACTTGTTTTTGATTTAATGCTTGTGAATGCTTTTACACGTGCTGGCCCTAAATCCTACATTTTTAAAATTAGCCTCAATTCATCACTTCCCCTCCCTCCTCCCATATTTTTTGAAGTTTCAAATAATGTAGATGGCAACAAAATTCTTCTAAATAGATGACTGTATTTGGAAGAGTTAACTTCACCCCCACTTTACTCATGAATATTTTAATGGAATACGGTTGTTTATTTCTACATAAAGTTTTAACTGGATAGTTAAGTTGTTCTTATTTTAATAATTATGAAATCTTTAGTTTCCTAGGGGGAGAAAAACAGAAGTATAGTTTTCTGCTTTTCTACATCTTTTATGCCCACAAGAAGGATCAGCCACATGATAATTTTCAGGAAGAGTCATAAAAGTGTTCTCTCTGACATATTCCATTCAGTCACAGAGCAAAGACTTCAGAAGTTTTCCACTTGTAAACACACTCATCCTGGAAAGTGTGCGTGCCAAGAGTGTTTTGTACACGGCAATTAGCATGGAGGACAAACCTGATCCATTATGACAGCTGTGGCCATGCTCTCCTCACTACCCACGGCCAAATAGATCAGAGCTTTGTCACAAGTGTCCATGGTTGAGAGGCTCATTGCAGCTGAGATGGCATCTGGTGCTATTTTTGCAGAGGAGAACTTGGTCCTCCCACTCTCTTTCATGATGACGGTGAAGAGGTGAGATGAAATCCCAGGATAAGAATGGAGGGCTGTGCAGTGTCCCAGGATGTGTTCTTATGGGGGGAAACTTCACAAATTACGTGTCTCTGTGTGTTGAAGGAAAGTCTGGCAGATATAAAGAGAAGTCTCTAATTTGATGTCAGGTTGATTAAACCACTCCTAAAATCCAGCAACCACCACTACCCTCCTTAGGCTTTGAAACATTCAAGCTTTGAAAAGCCTTGTAGATTATAGTGCATCACTGGTATCTAAGCTCAGCAAAGTATGATTATCCTGAGGATTCTCATGCCTTTGAAGAAAAAGTGATTGGGTTGAAATTCCAGGTTAGAAGTAGCCCCATTCTGGGAAACTGGGTTCTAGCCACCCTGGGACCAGATCCTTCCCACTTAACATTGTCCACTGTGTGGTATCATTAACATGAAAATGATTTGAAAATAGAGTAATACATGAATATTGATAGACTCACATTTTTACAGACAGCTTGACTTTAGTTCAACCTTCCCAATTTATAGATGAACAGAGACAACTTGGTTAATGCCACATAATTAGTGTCAGATCCAGGAGGAAAAAAACCTGCTTCCCAGATTTCTTTCCACATAACTTATGTGGCAGGCAGCCTCCAAGATGTCCTCCAGTGATCCCTGTCTCCTGGTATTCACACTCTAGTGTGGTCCCCTGCCACATTCTACCAGGATTGGTCTGTGTAGCCAATAATCATAGGCCATTAATGAAGAAATTCAAAGTTTTTCCTGTTTAAAAGCACTCTGATGATTCCTGACACCACTGTCTGTGTTTTATAAGTTTCTAAGACCCTTCCAAGACACAGAAAATCTTCAATTTACTACTTTGGCCAATGAAATCAACTTTGAGTTTTAAATTCTAGTTAAGTTAGTGCCTTAACATTTTCTGGAGGTAATGCCCTAATCCATAACTTCCTAATATGATGGTTTTCATACTATAAATTCAAGAAGTAGCGACCCCTTCTGGGGTGGGTGTGAGGGAAGGTAGAGGACACAGAAAAATGTGGCAAGCAGTCAGTCAATCAATTTTCGACAAAACAAACAAAGAAGCAAACAGGCACAGAAAACCCAAACACTTTTTTAAGTTTTCTATCTTTGGGGCTATGCTATGTATGAAAGTCAAGGTACTGCTTAAAGTGTTCATTGCAAGTTCCAAGCCAGTTCTCTGAGGGGTTAGAATCAAATTGTTCACTCAGGCTGATATACACTGCAATTTAGGTCATTCATTCTTTCCTTAGGTAAATTCTATGAAAGACTAGATCCCTGAGATGTTAACAAATATTCAATAAGAAAACAAGTTGAGAGAGAGGGCGAGAGAGAAGAGGGAATGAGGGGAGGGAAAGGTGGAGAGGGCAGGAGAGAAATAAGTAAGTAAATAGGTTCTTTGGACAAGAAATTTTGGGAAATTGGTTTGGACAAATTGATCCATGGATGGATCTTTGGAACAGAAATTCTCAATGGCTTCTATATGCCAAAATGTCCAGTGACTCTTCATGAGAGAGATGTCCTCGTGTTAACCTTCCTGCTTTCCTGCTACTTGAACATTCCAGGGAAGGATAAGAACGATAAACAAACTCCAGCCTGTGCACCAAATCTGACCTAAGCATATCTTTGCAAATAAAGTTTTATTGGAATACAGCCACATCATATTGTCTATGGCTGCTTTCACGCTATGATGGCAGAATTGAGTAGTTGTGAAAGAGACCATATGGCCCACAAAGCCTGAAATATTTTCAGTATTATCTATTATAGAAAAATTTTGCTGACCCGTAGGTTGAATTATTTTGGAATTGTAGCATTTCTTAAAACTGACCAAAGAAACATTTTTTAGTAGGTCATTCTGCGGGTCCAGTTTCTGTATAACACAATCGGGGAACACTGGGTCAGCTCGAGCTTTCCTGTGGATCTGTGTGTGCCTCCCTTCCCTTTAGTACCTTGAAAGCAGAACATTCTATCCTGCCCTGTTATGCAGCTGCCAGAGGAGGATTTCTGTTGCTCTGAGACATAGAGTGGCAGGTTGAGCCCAGTAGCTAAAGAGAATCAGTTCTTTTTTGTAAGATACAGCAAGATCAAGTTGAGTTACAGAGAAAGCTGCATGATAACAGGAAGCTTATCATTTATTTACTGAGCATCCTGTTTGCTGTTTTTAGTCTTGTGCAGGAAGGGAGCTGGAGGTTACCTTGTGCTCATGTCTTCAGGGACTTACAGTTCTCTGTCTCCTTGAAGAAAGTGACTGCAAGACATGTTAAACAACAATGTGAAGATTCAGGGACTTGATTTTTTAAAAAGACCTAAAAGAGGAAAAATCCCGAAACTTTTCTCCATAATTCGGAAGAATAATTTCTTCTTCTCCCTTGGGTATGATTCACAGGATACTATATGCTTTTTACAGACTTTTACTTGTATCATGGTAAGAGGTTAATAGTTTTTCTGCTAATAAGGAGAATTAATTATCTATTGCTGTGTAACAAATTACCCCCAAATTTAGCAGCTTAGACAACACACATTGTTTATCTTGCACAGTTTCTGAGGATAGGGAATATGTGAACAGATTGGCTGGTAGTTCTGGGTCAGGGTCTCTCTCAAAGTTGCAGTCAAGATGTTAGCCAGGACTGCAGCCTCTGAAGGCTTGACTGGGGCTGAAGGATCGACTTTCAAGTTCACTCATGTGCCAGAGGTTTCAATTCCTCACCACATGGGACACTCCATAGGGTGGCTCATGATATGACTTCTCCCAGAGTAAGTGATCCAAGAATGGAGAGCATGCCCAAGATTAAAACCTAATCCAGGAAGTGACATATTATTATTTCTGCCGTATTCTATTGGTCAAACATACCAACCCTGACACATTGTGGAGGGAACTATAAAATGGTGTGAATATTGGGAAGGAGGAGTTGTTAGAGGCCATCTTGGAGCCTGGAGACCACGCTCTGGTTATTTAAAGCAGAATGTGGTGGTGAAGAAACATCTTATGGCCTCAGTCCTTGCCCTGGCATAAGAAATTCAAAGCCCAACATCAGGAAATCAGGCATAAAATCAACTCTGCCCCATGCAAGACCATTGCCAGCCTACAGAGTGCCTTTTTTATAAATGAGAATAAGATAGCCTCCCTAAGGTATTTCACTTCCACTTGTTGGGATAATTGTCCTAATATGCCAATTTTGTTAGAGCAAAACACTTTACTACTTCTGCTGGAAAAGTTGTACCAATGTATGATTTTTTTTGTGTTGTGAATGGTTCCCTCATGCAGTGCAAAATCTGCACAGCCTCCATATTTGGTGAAAGGAGCAACACTCCTTCTTGCAGTAGAGTTATATATGCATTAATCTTCCTCACTGGACTGTAAACTCTTTGAGGGTAAGAACTGAGTCTCTTCATTCATTCATTCATTCAACTCATATATACTAAGACACTGCTATGTGTATGATAGTAAAAGTGATGGTTAACAAAGGAAAGTGGTAAAAAAGATGAGAACTCTGCTTTCCTGGTACATAGATTCTAGGGAGGGACATGAACAATGTACAACAAAACAAGTCCATAAACAAGATAATTTCAGATAGTGAGAGGAACTGTGAAGAAAATACAATAAGGTAATGGGATAAAGAGTGGCAATGGGTGGGCTTGCGCGTGGTTCTTTGGGGCAAGGTGGGAAAGGGAGGAGAGGAAAAAGCCACTCTGAAGAGACTCTCACTCATCTTTGTAACCCTGTTACTAATAGAGTGCTTTGCACATACTAGGTATGCGACAAAATGCTTGTAGAGTTCAAGTGCAATGAGGGTCCAAAGAACTAGTAAATAAATCCTGGAAGGGCCATTTTGACTTCAGTAAATACATACAGTATTTTAACTCCTGGAGGAAGATGGAGTCTAGTTATTCTACATCTGCTTTTTGTAAGCAAAGCACAAAGACTTGGTTAGGACTCTTTAAATAAGACTCATTCTTTTCTCCTCCATCACTGGAAAGTAAATAAAGCCAAGAAGCAAAGTCTATTGAATATGCGTACTAAATCAATCTTTAGTACTAAACTGTATTGAGAGTTTCTCCCTTTTACTTTTTGCATTGAGGCTAGCTTAATTTTAATTTTAATTTTGTAATGGAAGGAAGACACAATGAGTAACGCATCCAATTTCAGATTTCACAACTTCAGAGGGAGGAATATGGAAGTTTTGGAGGTGGCCCAGAGGAGGGCAGTGGAATGACTGAAAGGCTGGAAACTAAGGCACACAGAGAAATGTTAAATGAAACTGCTCGATTTAATCGAGAAAAGAACACCAAAGGACAATTAGCATTAACAGGAGATGGAGAATATGTGAGCTGCTTGTCATATACCTTAATGATCTGGGCTTTTATTGAAACTGGAAAGATTTAGGCCAGCTTTTAGGTCCCATTCCTTACCCAACTGTTAGGATTCTCTCTAGCATTAAGAATGTGATAGCACTCCTTGATTGAGCTAATTGAGTCCAGAGTTCTAGGATTCCATATTTGAGCTCAATAACTTCTTATTAAGATAAGAGTAATTAGTCTGTGGTTATCTTTATAAAGGATAGGGAAGGCACAGACTGTTTCTATGTATCTCATGGATGGTAACAGTATCGGCCCTCAGGAAATGCTGAATCAATGTAGCAACACACATTGGCATCTGTTCCAGGATATCACAACAATAGTAAGGAAATCATGCTGCTCTTTCAATAGTGAAATTGTTAAAGAGACATCAGAACTTCATCTCACACCCTTTTTCTCCTTAACAATTTCCTTTTCTTGGCTTGCCTGGTATGCTATTTACTTGTGATTTTTTTGGTGGCTACTTATCAAGGTATGCATGGGTATAGGCTTTACCACTTACACTTTACAAAGTTTCTTGCCCTGTAGAAAGGTTTCTGAGTCAGCTCTCCATACTTGGCTTATTAAAAATATTACTGCTGTCTAGGTTATTTGCTTTTTTGGTCTTGTTTCTTCATGATTCATCTCATTGGGGTTGCAAACATGATTTTCCATCTGAAATTAATCTCTCAGAAGTCATGTCTGTCATCCAGAGTTCAGTCTGTCTGAAGAACCCATGTTAGTTCCTGGATCCCATTTGTCAATGACTTTTTGTGCTAAGATGTTAAATGCAGATGTCCAATTGGCACCTTCCAACTCTATTTATTGGTTTTTCATTCTTCATTCTTTAAATATACTCAAGGCTTAATGCAGGAAAAACTCCAGCTACTGAAAAATGTACATGTTCTCAAAGTTCCTTGTCTTCTGGTGATGGGCAATTAGACTTGGAGGAAGCTGGCCAAGTAAAGGACAGTTACAGGATGGCGTACAGAGCTGACTGGCTGGCTGGCAGTCTTACTGCAGCATCTGGCAGCTTTCCTCAATTAGGAACTGCCATTGAATTTGGTCTGTCTTCCAGGTTTCTGCATAGCATTTCTTTTTCCTTTGTTTAACAGAATACTTTTACAAAGGAAGCCTCTTAATTGTACTCTCTGCATGCTTTTATCACCAAAATGTTTTACACCCTCCTTCTCCTGAACTCCCTACTCTATGATATAAGTAACCTGGATTTCCACAAGCCTCCCCAGCCTAGGGGGGACACCCAGGGAGAGAGAGAAGGTGCCAAGTAGGGTAAATATTTTAGTTTCAATATTTCTTTCACTTCTAGCTTCTGCCTGCTTTTGTAGATCATCTAACTCTTTCAATGTTACCCCCCAGTATTCCTGAGATGTTCGATGTGGTATAACATGCACCCATTAACCAATACTCTTAACTGCAAAGTGGTGTCTGACATTTTCCTTATTTTTTGCTCTGGTTACTTTAGCAATTGATAGTTTCTATGAAGCCATATTAAGGAACTCCCCATCCTAATATCTTGAAGCCTGGGCCAATGGTGCTACAATTCTAAGAAATTATACTAGCCTTTGGGACTCTCAAATCCTATCACTTTTTATGGGTATTTGCCCTCAAGAATGTCACTTCCATCACCGCTGTCTTCTGTTGAAGCAATCTCCTATACATACTTGCCAAAGTTGAATAGGGGTCTTTCTGAACCTATTAATTAATTAATTTGATGTTTACTGAGTACTTACTATATTCCAGGCACAGGCATACCTGATTACATGAGTAAGTAAGATCCAGTCCCAACTTGCTACACCCCTCTCCCCCAACCTTGTAGAATGTACAGTCTACAAGAGGAAGCTGCATTTAGAAGGCAACTACAAGACAGTATGATAACAGTTTTGATAAAGGGTAAGTGTAGATGTGTTAGAAACATATCAGAAGGGTAGTAGCCCATTCCTGGTATTGAGAGAAGGTTTTCCAAGGGTGGGAGCTGGATATCTAAACTGAAACCCTTACCCAAATATTTAATTGGGATGTGGTGGTTCAAGTTTCAATATATATCAGTAGATTAAAAATCAGGTTCTTTTTCTCCAAAGATCTCCCTACAATTTCCAGAAATGTTTCTCTGGAGTTTTAGAGTTCATTTTATCTGTTTTGGGAAAACTGCTATCAATAGTATCTTTGGGTCTTCATGCCTCTATTCTTCATCATTCTTGTCTTTCAATGGATGTATGTAGCAGTAGAAGGGAATTCTGGGATTGTTCTGGGATTTTGCTTTGTTTCTAAGATTTAATGTGAATCTATTGAAGAGCCTCTTAAAAATGCAAATTGCTCGATCCGGCTAGCTCCCAGAGATCTGTAAATTCCTGGGGTCAGAGAATTTGCATTTAAGCCAGCATGCCTTGTTATTCTGATCTGGGTACTGCCCTTTGATTAAGCCCTGATTGCAAAGGGCACTAATAAGAGGAGAATGAGGATTCGAACATTTACGTATCTGGTTTGTCAAGTGAGTTTATTTTTGTCTAACCTGAAATCCAAACCACACGCTATGACTAGTTTATTCAAAAACATGTGAAGGGAACCCAAATAGATTCTGAGTTTTGTGCTGTGAGACTGATTTTCAAATGCAACCATATCCATCAGAAGCTATGACTACAATTCTGAACATTGTCATATCTTTAAAATTTGTAATTGATGTTGACTAGCTGTTTTGTGTCTCTCTGGCATTTTACATTTATCCTTAGCACAAGAAAGAACATGAAGTATGTGATCACAATAGACTGCAATTACCATTATAAAGTTAATTATACTTGTGTCAGTGCTGAAATGCAGTGTGACCTTTAGGAAGAAGTTAAGCATGGGCATGGAAGTATTGTGATATTTATCAAGAGGAGATGGATGTACATTTCACATTAAATTATTATTGCATTCAAATCCAAAAGTGCTCATCTTCTGCCCTTCCCACTTAAAGATTCCTTAATAATTTGGGTAATACGCTATGGGTCACATATCTCATTTTTCTTTAAAATGTGTTTTGAATGTCATGTCATATGAATGTGCTCATATCTTGACTTTGATTACCAAATTTAATTTTGATTCAAAAACCAAAACTTTGGAGAAGATAAGTGTTGGCAAGGATGTGAAGAAAAGGAAACCCTTGTACACTGTTGGTGAGAAGATAGATTGATTCAGCCACTATGGAAAGGAGTATGGAGATTCCTCAAAAAATTAAAAATAGAACTACCATACTTCCAGCAATTCCACTTCTGGGTATATATCCAAAAGAAATGAAAACAGAATATTGAAGACATATCTGCACTCCCATATTCTTTGCAGTGTTTTTCACAATAGCCAAGATATGGAAACAACCTAAGTGTCTGTCAGTGGATGAATGGATAAAGAAGATATGGTATATATACCCAATGGAATATTATTCAGCCATGAATAAGAAGGAAATCCCATCATTTGTGACAACATGGATTGACTTTCAGGGCATTATGCTAAGTGAGATAAGTCAGACAGAGAAAGCAAATACCATATGATCTCACTTATATGTGAAATCTAAAAAAAGGCAAAACTGTAAAATCAGAGAGTACAATGGTGGTTACCAGGGGCTAGGAAGTGGGGGAATTGGGGAGATGTTGTTTAAGGATACATACTTGCAACTAGCAGATAGATAAGTCCTGGAGATCTAATGCACAGCATAGAGATTATAGTCAACAATGCTGTCTAATAACCTTCAAAGTTGCTAAGAGACTAGATCTTAATTGTTCTCACCACAAAAAAGAAATGATAATTATTTGACATGATAGAGGTGTTATGCCATGGTGGTAATCATATTGCAATATATAAATGTATCAAATCAACACACTCTACACCTTAAACTTACACAATGTTATATGTCAATTGTATCTCAATAAAAATATCCCCCCAGCAGCTGGCCTGGTGGTGTAGTGGTTAAGTTTGCATGCTCCGCTTCGGTGGCCCAGGGTTCACCGGTTTGGATCCCAGGCTTGGACCTGGCGCTGCTTGTCAAGAGATGCTGTGGTGGCATCCCGCATAAAACAGAGGAAGATTGGCACAGATGTTAGCCCAGGGCCAATCTTCCTCACAAAAGCAAAACAAAAAAGCCAAAGCATTATTTTTCTGATAATAAAATATAAAATCTGTTGCCAGAATTTCAGGAACCCGTATTGTGGCTTGAAACAATGGTAAATTATGTTTTCAAAACATGGTGCCTCAAAAGTTAGTCTGATGGTGAGCTCCAAAGTTTGTGAGTTAAAGAGACTTGAAGAAACTCTGTTGACATCCAAATTGTTGGGCTGGGAAACCAGCTGACAGCCCCTTCCTAAAAACTTGAGAAGACAGAAGCTGCCAAAATATTCAGGCGAAGGGTTCTTTTGGATTATTAACATTATCTAATTAACTGAGAGTTAAGAAGTTTCTTTGGTATTTTAAACACAAAATATTGAAAGTAATCTAATCTTTCCATGGAAAGTCAGTGTTGCCACTATGATCAGTAATCATTTATAGTCTCTAAAAATGTAGAACGTTCAATTGAATAGATTTGGGGCTGGATGGGAAGGGAGCATGGGGACCATCTAATTTAACCTTAGTTCACAGTCAGGAAAATGAACATCAGAGAAGGTACATGGTCATTCAATGGTAAAGTCTGTACATTTGAAGTTCGTTCCTCTTGCTTCTCAGTGAGGAAATATAATTAAGCTTTTAGTTTAACTTCTAGCTACTTCCTTGATAGTTCTCCCTTTATTCAATATGAAAACTGAAATGCTCCTTTCACACTTTGCTATAGAGTCCAATCCTATTAACCTCAGTGGGGCAGAAGAGAATTGGGAGGGCCTGAGAGTTGATCCTAGCCCTGTCGCCTCAGACGGGCACATGCTGTAGGGAAGTTGAATTGAGCAGGCAGAGTACAGCATTTAGCCAGCATGCCAACCTCACTGTGGCAGAGATTCAGGAAAGCTGTCAGAATCAGCAAAGGCCAGCACAGAATTACACAGGGTTCCTGAAAGGCAGATGGAATGCAGTGATGGTGAATGTGGGAGTTGGCAATACTATATTTGATCTATTGATCATTTTCCAAACATACCAATCACTTTCACATTTTCATGCCTCTGTCATTATGTTCTCTATGCCTGAAGCATCCACAAATTTCTGAGGAATTGCAATCTTGTAATTCGACTCTTAATTTGAATGAGCTAGCAGAATGTATCATTACACTCTGCAAGTAACAGAAAACATGATTATAGTCAATTACACAAGAAGGGTTTAGGAAAAATAGCAGCCTGAAGTTCTGGTTCAGCTGCTTAACAAGATCAGGGTTAGCATCTCTGCTCTTCTCTTGCCGTTTTCCTCATGGTCACAAAATGGTTGCTCCAGCTCTGTGTAGCATATCTTCATTTAGAGAGAAAGAGGACTGATGGGGAAGGTATAAGCTTTATCTTTTCCCTTTTATCAGAAAACTAGAGGGCTTCCCAGAACTCCCCTACCCCCTGGAAGAATTATGCTCATGTCTCATTGACAAACATTAGTGGGAAGGAACGCTGAGAAAGTGACTATGTAGCTTTTGTGGCCTTTATGGTAGAAGCAGGCGAAGAAAAACGGTGTCAAGAATGGTTTTGAATGAGCTCATCTTAGGTGAGATGTGGCATTTTACAAGCCCAGGTTGTTGGTAGCAATGGTGTTGTTAGGTCTTTTGTAAGATGAAGGATCTTTTTTAGAACAAGAATAACCGATTCTCAAATGACCTCATTTATTAACTTGCATATTTATATACCAGTTTTGTTTCAAGTGGAAACTTATAATAACATGTCTTATTTTCTGCTTGTTGAATGAATGCCCTGTCTGTGTGTGGCACTTTACTGTACAAAGTGTTTCACACCTATTATGATATTCATCCTCACAGGAAGCCCATGACATAGAAATTATTACCCTAGTCTCAGAGAAGAGAAGGTTGAGACAGAGAGCGCTTGGGTGCCTTCACTGGGTCAAACCACTAGGACAAATTGAGACTTTGATCCAGGTATTTTGACTCGAGCGTCTATACTATTACACTTACTGAGGAGAATATGCTTTAAAAAAAATGAAACAGAAAGGTTCAGTTCAGACAGAGTCTAAGATGTGATAATTTTTGGAAATGTAGACACAGAATAAATAATTTATTCAGAGAAACGTAAAGTGTATTTAGTTTGTGTGACAGCATGAAATCCTTTTTTTCTTCCCCTTTTCAGAGACCCTCAGCCAGCAAGTCTTCAGGTGCTCCTCCCTATAGCAGATGGTCCAGTTCACAGCCACATCAGGTAACATGCTCTTCGTAAGAAACCTGACATGCTTGTTTCCCTTGACGTGCGCTTAAACTTAACAATTACTTCATCGCTGGGCAAATGTGGAGGGTGTGGGCCCCTGCCTATTCTCGCCTCGAAGGTGGCCCCCTCCCCAGAGGGCTGTGCGGTTCTTCACTGGTTACTTTTCTCTACCTCAAGTTTTGGGTCAGGACTATGTAAGGGGGACAGTGACAGAAAAATGCCAAATTCCCACATTCAAAGCCCTCTTCAGTGGACAGCTGATGAAATCAATCTAGCAATTATTAGACGTGAGTTTTGCCTTTTTTTTTTCTTCAACAAAGATTATCCCTTCTGTCCCTTTTATTCCAGGAAAGTGAGACCTGAAACCTAGCGGTTGGTTGTCCAAGATTATATGAATTTAGTTGGTCTAGGCTTCTATGGTTTTTCCCCCAGAACTTATTCAGTTTTACAAATCCATACGATCCTTGGGGAACTACCCAGAAAGATAATCTAATGTAATTATTTTGTGACTCTGTGCTAGTCCTCCAAACTTTTCACATGCTGCAATGAAATGAGAAAAGTGAAGACAGGTAGTATTTGGGACAGTCCTTAATTCTGAGAATATATCCTTTTAGTTGTCTGAGATTATAATGACTTTCTTTTATGAAATCAGGGACCTATTAGATGGTATTTGCATAGTTTTTAGCATTCTGGGCAAATTCAAATGGTGGCCGCCCCACACATGTTTCCCAGTGTTTTTTTCTTTGAATTCTTACAGGTACATGAAACGCAAGAGCAAGCAAAAATGGGTTTCATCTTTACTCTCTCACATACTGAAAGAAATCTGGTTACGTGGGGAGCCTTTCAGTATTAGCAGTGCATTTTTGATTGAGGAACACAGCTCAGTGGCATTTCCAAATGGCACTCTGATTAAAACTAGTATTGCAGACATCTCTTTTGTATTGAGCGTTCTCTGTAACTCTAAGTAAAAGGAGTGGTAGATTTTTCTGTATTTCATAAATTTCCTTGGCGATGGCCTATTGTGCTGATCATTTGCTCGTTTGTTTTCAGATCTACTCCAGGCCCATCCCTTGACATCTACTTCCCAGGCTCCTTTGTTAACTGATTCCTATGTACGTTCTCCCAGTGGGAGGTATTGTTGGCAGATTGAAAGGAGATAGAAAGGGAAAAACCCAGGATATATTTCTCCCTTTCTGTTTGCTTTGGGCAGTATATCCCCATGTCTGAGCCTCTGTGTGGATCCATCTCCCATAAGTCAGCCCTGGCTTCTGGCCTTTAGGTACAATCCCCCTCTCCTAACACCCTGGGAGGTAGCAGCGTCCTCATCTTTCCCTGTTTGCTTTTTCAGCTCTACCAACACCCTTATAACTGGCACCCTATATTAAATTGCTTATCTTGGACTGCCTTGTATGGGCTCTGTTTTTCCAACAGTTCTTCCGACTGTTTTCTGACTGATACACCTACCATGGGATGATGCACTTCATTCTTTTGTTTCTATCACAGTGGCGTTTAATTTTAGAAATGTTATGTGAATATTTACAGGATCACCAGGCTTGCAGCTGCTGAAAACTCTGAGATTTATTCTCTTGAGCTGGCCTGGTGGGTGGTAATCCTTTTACACCCCTCTCCCACACAGAATAATTATTCCTCTTCTTTGTTACTCATGCTCTAATCCTTCCCTTTTAAATTTGTGTTTATTACAAAAGCTTTGTCTTTTGTGTTTGCAATATAATAGGCTTATTGGCTTCAGTCTTTGAAAGCACCTACACAAATTCTCAGCCTGAGGTAAAAAGTACAATTGCAACTCAATCCTGGATTCCAGCTTTGCGTCTTCTCTGATTTTTGGCATCAGCAGAACATTTAGGAAAAAAAAAAAAAACGAGTCATGGATTTATATCAATAAGAGTCCAAGGGGATCTTTTTCTATTTGTTTTCAGAACACAATTTATAAACCTCAGACCCGAACATAGATACAGCAATGAGTAAATCAGTACACAGGCAGATACCTACTCATTTGAGAATTAGTATCATCACCATTCCTTCATAATCATTATTGTCATTCTTAACATTTATTGAACACTTACTATGTGGTGTCCGCTACTTTCTTTAAGTGCACTATGTCTTGTAATCTTCTTAATATCTCTATGATAAAGACGCAATATTTTACAGGTGAAGAAACTAACAATGTGAACATTTAATTAACTTATCCAATAACACAGAGTTGGTTCTGTCAAATTCTAGCACCTTCATCTCTTAACCATTGGCAGTACTATCCCTGTAAAGATTTTAGACTAATTTGAGGCCACTGAAGACCATCTTAACACATAGTTCTGTTTTGAGCTGACCAGAACACAACTTTTTGGCCTCTAGGTACTATTTCTACTCTGAAATTATTTTTTCACAATTAATTTTCTGTGTTGAAATATGGGCTTATATCCACTCCAGCACAGGTCAATCTATTTGCAAATAGGCAACTTTTAAAACTTAGGCTTTAATGTATTTATTAACAAGTTTTAGTTAAAAATGCAATATTTGGTATTTTATTGGGAATAATTTGAAAACATATTTATGAGAAAGAAGTAACTCCTCCCATTGCTTTGCAGTTTGTAAGGAATATACACAGAGAGCTTTGTATGCCTTGCAAATATCTACCAAATAAAAGTCATTATGAATTGCACTTTGAATAAATGAAATAGACCAATGAGAATAGTGACTGTCTGACTGGTGTCTTCAAATCTGAAACACAAAGCAGTAAACTGAAATTGTGATAAGTTTTTCATGAATATGGTGTACTTCTTTTTAGAAAAGTTTCACATGTCCCATCATATCTTCCGTCTCATATTCAGAAAATTCCTTATAAATATTAAATAGCTGTCTTCCTATGGTTTAGCAATGGAAAGTTTTTCTTTTGGATAATTGGCACCAATCCAAGCATTGTGTCTTAAGAACTCTCAGTGTAAAATTTTGGTCAATAATGATCCATTGATTGATTGATGACTCTTTAGCCTTTTAGTAAACTTTGTGTTCAGATTAGTCTTTGGTGGGTAAGAACCTTAAAGTTCATCTAATTAAAAGGGCAAAACAGTGAGTTTAAAAAAGAGACATAGCATGTTAAAGGGTAACAATTGACTCAAGAGAATTCAAACAGATAGTCCAGTGTCAGCATTTTCTAACAGCAGATAGAACTGACAGCATTCAAGGCCGACAGCAGAAGTTTCAGTTATGGGGAAGGATTGGTGTTAAATGAAAGAAGAAGAGAGCATTTTACTATCTTACTATGTTTTTGTAAAGAAGAGGAGTGTACTCTGCTGATAAAAAGCTACAGTGAGTATTTTTCCTGGATTGTCTTGCATATATTTTCATACCTCTGTATGAAACTCCATGTATTGAGCATATAGTAGGAGCTCACGAAGTATTTGTCGAATGAATGAATGAATAGATGAATGAGTGAATCATATGAAATAACAGCAGGAACAGAATTGTGAAGGTGGGACCTCAAATTCATATTTATTTTTTTCTTTCCTCTTAATTATTAGTTTCCACCTTCTTCTTAACTGAGGCTTACGTCAAAGATGATAATTATGAATTGATTGAAGTAAAATGCATTTCACCTCATTGCTGGAGTTGGTTCTGATGACGAGCACTGTGGTAGACGTCGAGGCTGCCAGAGGCCAGAAGGGTCTATACTCCGAATTGTTGATGAATCTGATGTTCCTCACTTATGCTCTCCACATTATACATTTGGGGTTAATGTGGTCACCATGGGATTTCAGTGAGGAAACATTCAATGTTGAGACTGTGTGCATGGTTGCTTGATGCTCTGGGGTCCGTGGAGACAAAAGCAAGCTCCTAGTTTATTCTGGTTCAGGATTCTGAACAAATTAAACCCCTTTATCTGTGTGTAGGTTTGTTGAACTTTGTTTGAAATTTAAAAAGTTAGAAAACATTTTGTTTTTATGTAAATAATGCTTATCAACCAAAGATCACCAAGAATGCACAAGTGTTCAACCAAATTTGGACTCATTACTTGTTGCTTGCTGCTTTAAAGGAGACAGGACACCATGGAAAATTTTCCAGAGATATCTGAATAAGAGATTGTTGTTGTGGGATGCGCTTATTATGGAATTTGGGCTTGGTTTAGGTGATTTTGGTGAGACCTGAGGAAGGGGAGTTTGTTCTGGATTGAGTACTGTAGGAATTGGGGGTAATTCTATGTTTGGGTAAAATTCTATGTTCTGGATAAAATTATTAAGAAGGTGCGAGAAATGGAGCAAGGCTAAAAGATGTAAGCGATAAAGAAGCAGCAGTCACTCATGTTTCCTGCGGGGGAGGGGAATATTTGGTCACGTGATTTAGACAGTGGTCTTGTTTTTCTCTCTGCTTCAATGTAATTGTGGAGTGGTCTTGTTTGTCTTATTCAATAAGGGTTATGAAGTAATCTTGTCTAATCTGATGTTGATGTTCTGTGAATTGTTTTTGTTAAGTAGGGAACTCCTTAGCCGAAGGACTAAGACCAGGCTATCTACTTTAGACAGCTGTATTACATATACATATAAACACACGTGTACACACATGTAATTTATATGACTGTATATGTGAAATGGAAGGCCTGCACTACCCTCCCTGATCCTTGCATTCATCATGATACTTGCACTCATATTTTTGAGAATCTGACCAGAATAGCAAAGTGGCAACATTCTTAAGTAGAGTTGACACCCAACTGACATTCTAGCATTATAAATCTAGAGATCAGGGGAGATCTGCAATACCAATTCTTAAGCATTTGTAAAATGTCACGTGCTGTTTACAATTTTTTAAAGGATAAGGAAAAAACTGTGGAAAAGCAAACTTGACATAATATCAACCCTTACAAATTTGGACCTGCATTTGAAAATGAATTATTTGGAGTATAGGAAGTTAGAGTCTGATTAAATGAAATGTCTGATTAATGGTAGCTTGTCTTCAAAGATGGCACCCCAATGAAATATGCCTCCTATACTCACACTTTTGCATTCTTCCTTTGGAGCTCAGCGGGTCCTCTGACTCACTTTTCACCAGTGGAGTACAGTGAAGTGACACTATGGGACTTCCAAGCCTAGGTGCTAAGAAGCCTTGCAGTTTCGGCCTTGTGCTGGTGGAATGCTCACTCTAGGAGAAGCTGTCTGCCATGTAGAAGCCCAACTATCCTGAGAATGCTATGTTGTGTGGAAGCCCAAGTCAGTCTCGTGGAGAATCTGCATGGAAAGAGAGATGCCCTGGCAGTCCCTAGCTGTTTCAGCCATCCAAGCAGAAGTATCAAACCTATAAAAAAGATGCCTTCAGATGATTCTAACCCTAGCCACCATCTGACTGCAATCACATGAAAGACCCTAAGTGAAACCACCCTCTGAGCCTCGCTGGTAGTTTGTCATGAAGGAATAGATAACTAAAACAATCACCCATCTTAAAATAAACATTACTACTATCCATAGCAATGAAAAGCTCAGCTACGCTGGTTTGAATGAATTGTTAATATTCATTTGCATTAATCATGCCTCTTATATGAAAATAAATACTATTTAGTGCTTGAAAAAGTTAGATGGAAATTTCACCCTACAGTCTTCTTTTTATTATTAATTTGTTGAACAAATATTTCCAGACATATCAATGCCATTTTAATTCTCATTCAGTGCTCAGCTCAAATTCTAGGATTTAAGACCCCAGAAATCATGAGCCATATGTTTCTTAAGGTATTGTCCTAAGGAGTGGTTGGGATATAGTAAAGACAATATCTAACCAAATATTGCATTTGCTCTCCTAGATTGCTCTTTCCCTCTGCAGTCAGATGGTACTGTATGACAAATTTTAGCCAATGAAATGTTAGTGGAAGCGACATGTCACTTATGTCCTGAAGTGAAAGGTAGCCCATGTGTGATTCTCCAGTCTCTATTGCCTGATACAGGGATAGAGGAAGCTGTGTGTTCCAGATGGTTCAATTACAGCATGGTAGAGTCTCCACTGGCCTGGATCCCTGGATGAGTGAGGGGAGCAGAGTGCCTTGTTAATCCTTGACAGACACAAGCCAGCACAAGCCAGAAACAAGCCTTGATTGTTCTTAAGCCACAGGGATTTGGAGTTAATTTGTATCTGAGGTACAGTCTAACCTCTTGTGACTAATACAAGAGGCTTTAATGTCCTATAAGCTCCATCACATCTATCCCAAGCCATTCAAAATCAACTGGAAATCTAAATAAAAATAATGTGATTTCTTTGTAAATAGAGCTTCGAGACAAAATTTCTGATTCTTTCTTCAATTAGATTTATATCCCCAAGTCCCTCAATATAGAAATTCTGGCAACAGCACTGTTTATTTACTTGGGTAATTCGAGAACACTTGACACTCGAATCATTCTCAATCAAGTTGTTTTCCCTTTTATTTTTCAAAGTGATTTTATAGCAAGTTGTTAATAAAGTAATTTCTTAGAGGATTTAAAGTTATTTATTCAACCAACGTAATATCAACAAAATGTCTGTTAATTTTTTTTACTTTTAAAAACGGTTATTATGAAATTTCCAAACATGTATGAAAGTAGAATAGTGTAATGAACTGCATGTACCCATCTACCCAGCTGTAACAATTGTCAACATATGGGCAATTTTTCAAACAAAAGTTTTGGCTACATAAAAGTTTATTCTGTTTTGATTACCCTTTCAAAGATAAGATAATAACTTCCCTTTTCCCCCCACCTCCAAAATAGAGCTGAACTTTCTAAGAACACATGTGCTTTGTGGTCATGATGGTATCTTCCATGTTTATTTCCAACTTAGCTCTGTAGGAATAACTTCAGAATAGTTAGCTAGAATGGCTTATTCATAGGGTGACCGTTTTCCCCAATTTGACCAGAGGAGTCACAGTTTACACCTGTTGTCTTGGGGTAATTATTAATAACATCCCCTTTCATTCTCAAAAGTGTCCTAATTTGGAAAACAAATTATATGGTCACCCTCATTATTAAACAGGTGTACCTGTTCCCTGTCTAGTTTGTCCTGTTTTTGCTTTTTTCATCTCCTAGAGCTGGATTCTGTGTCTTGCCTTGTAAGACCCAGAGAACTCTAAACCAGTCATAGTCAGGGAAGGCTTATCCCAATGTCTGTGGGTGCTTGCAGTATCTTCAGTGTCAGAAATGTCTTTGATGTCCATAATGGCCTACCCAGGACCAGCTGCATAATTTCTTGGATCCAATGTAAAATGTTAAAAAATTATTGAGAATTTCAAAGTGGTGACAGCAAAGCATTAAACCAAGTGTGAGGCCCTTCTAAGCATAGGTCCCTGTGCAACAGCAAAGGCAGCACACCTGTAAAGACAGCCCTAGTTCCTGTTGTTGTCCTAGTTCCCTGTGTTGGACTGCATTTCTGCACTAAACCCTCTGCTGGAGTCTGCATGGTTAACTTATTCTTCAGGTCTTCTCTATGGCCTATCTGGCTACTGTTACCAACTGATGAGTACTTACTATTACTAATGAGTGTCAGAGCCAGAATTACAACACAAATGTGCTTCATTTCAAAATGAATGATTGCAGCTCTGCTGTTCTGACTCTTAGCCCTCATGGCCTACCTAACTCGTGGCAGAGTTCTCATCCTGGTCCAGGATTCCAAGGAATGGAATTTAGTCATTTATGAACAGCTGTCCAAGAACCAAGATGCACTTTTGCTGCTCTCTGTGTTTTCATCAGTCACCTGAAACTTCTCTCTGACATGTGCACTGGCTCAATTGTATCTTCTTCCTGCTCATGTCCCCTCTCCCTAATTACTGTACTTACCAAAACAAGCCTGAGCTTGAACTGCGTGGATCTCTTGGCTAAACGTTGGATCTAAGTAAGTTTCACCATCCACTCTTAAACTCACTTCCCTGTCTCACTGGTTGCAGTGTGGCTTGAGCCTGAGCTGGTTTCCCCCACGAATATTTGGAGTTAATTGGAACATACAGACTTTTAGGGGGGGAAAGCATGCATAATCCTAGCTGTTGAGTTTTCTCCTGTACCAATTACTTTTATTCTATGGGGTTAACTTCTGTCTTTCTGATGACCTCTAGTATTACTGAAGTTTGTGTGTAACCAATGAACTGATTTTATCTGCTCTAAGAGGTGGAACTGAGAAAAGAGAACTCTCGTGCACTGTTTTTGGGAATGTAAATTGGTGTAGCCATTATGGGAAACAATACGGAGGTTCCACAAAAAATTAAAAATGGAACTAACATATGACCCAGCAATTTCACTTCCAGATATTTGTCTGAAGGAAATGAAATCACTATCTTGAAAAGATATATGCATCCCTATGTTCATTGCAGCATTATTTACAATTAGCAAGACATAGAAACAACCTAAGTGTCCATTGATGGATGAATGGATAAAAAAAAATGTGGTCTGTATATACAATGAAATATTATTCAGCCGTAAAAGGGAAGGAAATTCTGCCATTTGCAATAACATTCATGGACCTTGAGGACATTATGCTATTAAAAAAACAAACAAACAAGAGGTGGAACTGAGATTGTTGCATGATGGCCATTTCCTTAAAACCTCAACATTTGTTTCAACTTAAAAACGAACAATCCTAGTGAATTTTATTAGATTAAAAAAGCTGGGAGAAGTAAAGAGGAAGGGGGAAGAAAACAATTTAAATAGTGTCAGTGATTCCACTTGACTTCCTCCTCAATAAACACAAACCCTGGAGAGATGAGTTTATGTATCTCCTGTTACCCAAAATATCTCAGTTACCATAAGCCCTCATGAAGCGACCATCTTACTGTCCTGTGTATGATTTTACTGTTCAGAGATGCACAATTTTTGTGTAATGTGGCTTGTGAATGTAGACCAGCCATCACTGGATGCCTAGAATGACAGAGATCTGTCTCATCTTTGGAGGAAAAGAGAAGGTGTTGAATGTATTGAGCAATACGTATTGATATCCAAAGTGATGCCTTCCCAAGGGATTTTCAAGTGTAGTTTTGATGGCCTTCAATTTTGTCTTACATACTGTTTGTGGAACTTAACCTCTGTTAAGACAGGTATCCACTCACTTCAATATAAACATTCTATTTATCCAGTTAAAAGAACCCACTTGGACTAAAACTATTTTGAGTTTTTGATGGAAGAGAGAAATCATTGATGGAGCTGTGTTATCTTAGAAGCCAAATATTCAACTACTTTGTTTAAGGGGTGAACTCAGATTTCTTTTTGCTTTTTTGTGTGTTGTAGTAAATAGTGAGATTTCTGTAAAATTATTAAGATGCATCATTAATATTGAAATGGAAAATGAGGCTCACACATAGTGAGGCTCTTGCACTCTTTCTATATTATTTTTGTTCATTTCATAACAAATGGAGATTCTAAAGCTTCTGTTACTGGATCAGCAGTGAATGCGGCTTTTATTGGAGCATTCATGGGTATTAGAAGCCACTTGATGTTAAATAATTTATGAATAAATGTTTGCTGTGGGAAGAAGTCATGAGTTAAACAAGAAGAGATTACTGTGTTCGTCTGATGTTGACACCTCAATGTTAGCCATGATATACTCTCACCCAGGGTACATGACTTCCTTGCTTCCTTAAGGGAGGAATGGCTTCATCAGTGATCACTGGTGTTCCTTAAGACAATCTGTGCACTTATGACTTAAATGGGTCTTTAGTGGGATAAATGGAGAAACATCTTGATGTTTTTTGGAAATGTGGAAAATGGCGTAAGTAAGAGAAGCCAGGGATCTTACTTCACTATGAATCTACTCATCAGTTTAAATGTCCATTAGCAAATTAGTTGTGAAAGCCTGAGGTACAGATGCCTACCCTGCTAACATGAGGCAGGGGAAAAGCTAGAGAATAAAGACAATAAAAGCTAGGTAGTTGTTCTTAGCAAGTAGTTAGTGGAGGTGGACTTGGTGTCTTTCTTCTCCAGTTGCTGATTCCTGCCTGGAGAAGCAATAATGCTTCTCTGGCTTTGCTGCTGAACTGCACGACAGTCTCTTCTGTATCACCATTGCTGCCCTCCTATGGAGCTTGATAGAACTATTTATCTTTCTTATGGCTACAGAATCTCCAAGTGTGATTTGGAACTTGGGAAATAAGATACAGGATTGGACCGCAGAATGATATAATTAGTCTAAAAAGTCTTTAGATCCATAGTAAGATATGGTTTTATAAGATAACGGTAGCTTTACGTTTTAGAAGATGTGTGTGTATGTGTGCATACAAAATCTTTCATACTAGGGGGAAGAAAGAAAATGATGAGAGTGATGAACTTATTATTTTGGATGGGAGGGGCTGGGAATTCTTGCCATAACAATGGTTAAGAACTTGGACCCTGGAGACACGCAAAGCTAGATTCATATTGCATATGTCACTAGCTTGATCTTGGCATACCACTGAATCTGTCAATGCTGTTTCCTTATCTGTAAAATAAGGAAAATAATTCTAGCTAACTCATAGGGTATTGTGAGTATTAAATGTTATAATAATATTAAGTGATAAAACAGTCAGCAAAACCCCTAGAATTTTAGTTTTCTATGTAAAGCATGCCATGATGATAGCTAAGTCATCTCCACAATTTGGCAATGAAATCACACTTCTGTGCTTAAGGGTTGTGGTCTGAATCAATGTTCATGCCCATTGAACTAATGCTTCTATGTAGACAGTCTGAGATTTAGACCAGCATTCATTTGCCACCATTGGAGGTTGGGTTGGTCAATTTATTAATCCAAGTGAAGATGAATTATTTTGACCCACAGGTCAAATGAACTGGGCATTTAGTATGAAAGTCATATTAGGTCTGGTCACTTTTCAGAGTGTGTCTTCAGACTAGTGAATATTTGATCAGTGGTGTTTGTCTCTGTAACTGAGAAGGGAACCAGAGATCTCTGGCTGTTAAGGAAACTTAAAGGAAACTTAGTTGATGCTCGGGACACTTAGAGGAAAACTCTCTACCCCAATATGTATTATCTTTTAGAGCATCTATTGACAGAGTTGGCACTTCTCTCCATGGACAAACTGGACATTATGACTATTATAAGTTCTAACTTATATCATATAAAACAAATTAATTGCATCTACATCTCACACTAAGTGTACTACTTCTCTATAAACATTTGGAAGAATTTTCATTACTTTGCTTCTGAAATCATTTGACTACAAGAACAAATAGAATTTATGAGAAGCTATCATATCTCAACAATTATTGTGCATACATGAGCATTCTTGAAAGGAGAGAAAAATTGAATCTATAAATTGTTTTCAAAGGCAGTGATATTTTATGAATACTAAATTTAACCACTGATGAAGTAGCTGATTTGTTTTATAGATTTTTTTGATCTGTTTTGTAGATTTCATTTTCTAGTTTTATTTTTGTTTTTCAGAGACAATAGCTTTGTTTTCCAGCCCTCATATTTTTGCAGGACATTAGAAAGGTTGTAAGCCCTGGATATTATGTCTATTGTTCTTAATGGATAAAATGACCTCGTTGGTGACATGTTTGAGAACAAGATGTAGGCTTATGCTTATGCAGAGGAAATTTAAGTTGAAGGTTAAGCAGTTTGGACAGTGATAAAAAGAAATCTAGGCATTTGGTTATATGCTATATATTTGGTCTTTGTTTTAATGCAAGCTCATAGTCCCATTGAGCAGATATTCTTTAAAAATCAGACTTTTTTGATTTTTAGAAAGTTAAAACAGCAAATATTCCATATACTTTATAACACTCCTTAAAGGGTCTTGAGCAGCATCCTTAATCAATCCTATTAGCATTTCTGCATTGAGATTTATGAATATTCACCAAATGGGATGAAATAAATAAAAAACTTCAAATTAGTTCAGGTCAAGTTTTACCACCAAATCTGTTCATGTCAGGTGAAGTTTTGCTGCCAAAATGGCTTATGAAAAAACTTTGTTTTCCCAGTTTTTTGAATTTTGGAATACTATTGAGGAATTACAGACCTATGACCTATAGGCTATTATTAGCATTAGATAACTTTACTTGACTTGTGAGCTAAAAAGGGAAGATATTAACATCTTCATTTTATGGATGGCGAAACTGGGATATAGAGTAAATTAATGACTTTTTTCTAGGTGACAGAGCAAGTAAGTCATCAAAACGGAGATGAAACCACAGTGCTCTGACGTTCCGCCCCAGGGGTCTTCTCAATTATTTCCTGGCCTCCTTAGTTGTCCAAATGGCTGTTTTACTTGCTGCTTTTCTGGACCTGTGATGGCAGCCATGTCTCTAGACAGGCCAGGACTTCAGCACTTCTCAACACAATAGTGTTGTGTGCGGTTTCATTAGCTTTTGATGCACTGGAGTAACTGGCTGCGTAATTGATCTAAAGAAAAGCTCTAGTACTTATACATTAAAATATACATCCTTGACATTGTTGGGATGAGCTAAATTAGGTATACCCACTCCTTTCAAGGCCCATTTTGATAGTGTTTTCCTTTCCTCCCTTTGCTGAAGTCAAGAGAACTGAAGCTAGCTTCCTGCTGTATCTCCTCCCAGCTCTTAAAATTTCCTGCTCTGTTTCGCTGGCGCCACACATGCCCATACCCATGGTGCATTTTATTGCTGCAGCTGTTTCACTTGCCTATTTTTGTCAGCACAGAGGTTAGTCTCAGAAGCGACAGCTTAAAATAATTCACCTGATGTAGTCTTCTTGGACATCTGAACCCTGAATTATTTTCACAACACCTGAGGACACGGAGAAGCCTATTTCATCACTTGTCCGGTGTCTTTAGCAGAAAGCCAGTATCAAAATTCAGGTTTTCTCTTTGCATGCGGGCATTCATTCATTCCTTTACTTGTCTGTTCATCCAGGAAGCATTTATCAAAACCCTCATAGTGAGCTAGTTGCTAAGAAGGTCACATGAAGATCACTGGACAGCTGTCTCTTTGGAAATACGGTGGAGAAATAATGCTTTTCTGCACTGGCACAGCAAAGTCATAAATTAGCCTAAGCATTCGCAACTTTCCAATGGAGTGAGCCAAGGTGTCATTCATTTTTTTACAGCTACACATAAGAAGCTAGGTGAGGTAGTTAAATGTCATGGTTAGCAGCACTGGGCTTGGGTGACATATGGCTTGGGCTCAAAATCTGGCAAACAATTTACTAGGCTGGCTAGTTTGGAGAAGTTACCTATACATGCATACCTATATATGGGGTACATTTGTGGGTACATTTGAGAGTCTCTTGACTTCTGGTTCTGTTGTCTGTGAAATAGGGGTTGCCAAGGGGCTTAATGAAACCATGTGTGTGTTAATTGAACCTGATGGTGATATAAACAGTAAATAGTTTTCTTTTCTCCCATTGCTGTCCTCTGAACTATTCTATCATATCTCCTTCTTCTGTCTCTTGATGAGAGATTCTCTAACTTTTTACTGCTTTTAACAATAACGACAGCATTATTTTCAAGCATTAAAAAGTTCCAGTCTAGTTTAAATTAAAAATTTACATAAACAACCAAAAAACTTGGAAAAGATATTTCAAATGTATATATGTATGTATATATATGACTCATTCAGAATGTATAAAGAACTTCTACAAATCACTAATAAAAAGACAAACAAACCAATAAAAAAATGAACAAAAACCTTGAACAGACACTTCACAAAAGATTATTTCTTAGTGTCTTATAAATCTGTGAAAAATTGCTTAAATTCATTAGTCACCAGAAAAATTCAAATTAAAACTATAATGAGATATTACTATATAGCTACCAGAATAGCTAAAATAAAAAGAGAGAAACTACTGTTTTTTGAAGAGAGTATGGAGCAACAGGAAACTTTAATCAGCTGCTGATGGGAATGTAAATTCATTTTGCTAACATGGGAAAACTATTTGGAAATATCTATTAAAACTAGACATAAGCATGTGCCATGACCCAGCAAATCCACTCGTAGTATATACCCAACAGAAGTGCATAGATATGTTTACAAAAGGCACCCTCTGGAATATTTATAGCAGTACTATCCACAAAAGCCTCAAAGTAGAATCTATCCAAATTCCTGCACAAATATCATATGACAATGCAATTTAATGATTCACAACACTAGGCAGAAACATGGATAAATCTCACAAGTATAACCTTGAGTGAAAGAAGGCAGTCCCCAAAAGACTACATATTCTATGATTCAATTTATTTAAAGGATAAAAACAGGAAAAATTAATCTCTGACATTAGAAGTCATGTTTTGGGAGGGTAACAATTGGAAGAGGACAAGAAAGAGACTCTTGTTTCTTGATTAGGATGCTGGTTACATGGTGTATTCATTTTGTAAGAAATTATCAAACTGTACACTCATGATATGCATACTTTTCTGTATGTTACGCATCAGTAAAATTCTTTTCTCTACAGCTCTGGAATATTGTTTCACTTATCCTTGACTTTGCTCTTTGATATCTCCCTGTATCACCTACACATTCTTTTTACATTCCTATTATTATTAACATTCCTTTGAGCTTTGGGTTTCTACAATCCAGAAGCCCAAGGAGACCTGTGCTGGAGTAAGCTCTTCTCTGTCCTTCCCTCTTTCCAGCCACACCTTGCCCATCCAGGCATAGCTCTCTCTACAGCTCTAGTCTCTGCCTCCAAGGCTACTTCGGGCTACAGGTTTCTTAAGTTGACTGACAGCTACCAAATATTGAAGACTTCCTAAAGATTGAGAGGGATATGGAGTAAGCATGTTCACCCTATCAAAAAATCCAGAATTTACTCCCAAATAGCTCTATACCTTTTGTCCTCATAATTTTCTTAGAATTTCCCCATAGTCCCTTTTTTTTTTCCTCCCCAAAGCCCCAGGACATAGTTATATATACTAGCTATAAGTCGTTCTAGTTCTTCTATATGGGATGCCACCAAAGCACGGCTTGATGAGTGGTGTGTAGGTCCGTGCCCAGGATCTGAACCAGCGAACCCTTGGCATCTGAAGCATAGCGTGTGAACTTAACCACTACACCACCGGACCGGACCCCTTAATAGTCTTTGTGGGGGCCTGGAATTGGCCACCCCAAGGTATGTCTCTTTGGCATGATGATTATTTGAGGCTGGTTTCTTTGCAGACAGGAAAGCAACTGAAAAGTAGAACTTGCTTACCCTTTTGTTAAGAGACATTTACATTGTAAAGGAAATCTCCATCTGTAAAGATATCTCCCTTTCTACCAGGAAGAAGAGGGGAAGACCTTATCTCTAGAAACTCTTAATCAATGGGGAAGGCAAGGACTTAAATCTGCATTTGTTTATTGTGCTTGTCTCCTAACCTCCTATAACTGACTCCCCCCACCCCCAACATCCTCCTTTGTCTTTAGCTGGATATGAGATTTAAGTGGGGACTTCAGCCATTTTGGCGAGTTGCTCAGCTTGCCTGAGCCTCCCATGTATACATCTTATAGAGCTTTGTTTAATTTTCTCCTGCTATTCTGTCTCATGTGAATTTAATTTGTTCTCCAGCCAGACGAACCCAGATAAGATAGAGGAAATGTCTTCCTCCCCTACAGTTTTGTTTTTCAATTTTCTCAGTCTCTTTCCCTCTCCTTCCTCCTTCCCTCCTTTCCTTTCATCAAGAATTTGAGTCCCAACTAGGAAATAGACAATGGGCTAAGTGTTGAATATACAAAGATGAAAAAGCCATAAGCTTGAGCTTCAAATACCTTCCCTTTAAGGGTGGATGGGGACACAAAGCTAATTAGCTGCTAACTTCCTTTCTTTATTACCATTACTTGAAGACAAAAGGTATTCTCTTGGAACTGCATGCTAAAAATAAAATTACTCCTGTTAGTCCCTTCTGGGCAAATGGTCACCTAAGGAACACATTCAAAGGACAATGCCTTTGTGCTCAAAAGACATAAAACTGCTGTCAGTAGGGAGAACAACACCTAAGATATTGAGTAAACAAAGTAAACAAAGATCATAGGTTTAACTCAATGCTAGCCGGAGTCTCCTGGTTTCTTAAAATTTAGATAAGATTGATTCCAACAACCAGGTTATGATCTTTAGAACTTCAAAGCTCTTCATAAATGTCCTCTGTTATCTCTGTTCCTTTTACGTGGGAATGGGAATTTTTGATCTCTACCCTGGGGTTAATACACATGTGGGACTTCTCCTTGACCCTCTCTCCAAAGGAACTACAAATCAAGAACTTTTATTGCATGTTTTGCATTAAACATAGAAGCATAGGTCACATTAGACACCACAGAGCAAATAACTAGAGTATATTAATAAATTCTACTAAAATTTTTGTTTCCCCACTGATGTGGGGTCGGTGAACCAAGGAGTCGAAAGAAAGATTTCTTAGACTCTCAAGATCTGGCAGTAGTGCTCTTTTATTTAGAGAATAGTGTGGAATAGCATGGGGATAGGACCCATGGGCAGTCAGAGCTTCTGCTGCCCTGAGTTGAGGGTTAGGGCTAATTTTATAAGGCATGGGTACATGACTTATTTTTACTGGAAAAAAGAAAAGATGATGTAAAAAGTCATTAAATGATTTCAGTGCAGATGGGGTCTGGTTATTGTGTGGTCATATAACTTTAGATACGAATCTGGTCATATAGATCGGCATGTAGGTGAGGATGCCCTGGGCTTCTCTCCCTGGGGCGGTCCTAATTCATACCGTAAAAAAGTCCACTGGGTCATATAGTTTGGCATGTAGGCCAGGTCACCTTGGGCTTCTCTAGCTGGGGCAGTCTTAATCCACATCACCCACCACCATCATCACGTAGTACTTGTAGCAGGTTTCTCAGCATCTTCATGGCTCCTCTGTGGGCCAAGCTAAAATCTTCTCTTTGCCTGATGGTGAGAATTTTATCACCCATCTTTTTGTGGTATTGGTTTCTGCCAATCCACATGCCCACAGGTTTGCACACCTTCTATGCCAGTGGTGTTATTTTCCCAAACAAATATTTTCATCCTTAAGTGGAGTCCTGGTACTCACTCTTGGTAATAAATTGTTAACATTCATTACCTAGAATAGTAGCTAAATCCAGCTTTGGAGATAGTTTTCTTGATCCCAACTTATCTCCATTTTCTAAAGGCAGGAACCTCATAAAATATCCTCAAAGGGAAAATAAGAAATTGCATTTGATTAAATAAGTCCTGGCCCAAATTTCCCAATGATTATTAGAAGCATAGGAGTCAGGAATGAAATATAAAAAAATTGTTGAGAAATGAGAAGCAGAGTGGCTTTCTTTTTCACGCACTCTGAGGAGTGATTTTGTATGTTTGCATTTCCAGTTGCTTCTTCTTGAAACACACTCCCAGAGGCCCCTTCTGCCTAGAAACATTTTTCTTCATCCTTTGAGTGTTTCTTCTGTTATAAACAACCCTGAGAAACCTTTTAAAGTTAGCTAAAGAAATTGAATCACTGTCTACCATGATTTCTCCTAGCACTTCATCTCTCTAATAAAGCTGTTATTTCAAGATAGTACAATTTGAGTTTGTGTGACTCCCTTTCTTACTAAACTGTGAATTATTTCAGATTTGGGACTATGCCTGGTCATAGGATTTGTTCTGAAGCAATGTGTGTTTCTTAATGTGATTGGTAAATAAGGGAATGATGGCAGAATAACAGGAAGTTGTGTTGATTCATATGTGAGTTTGCCCAGTGTGTTAATGTTTTGAAATGATCAGATGTAAGCTTTCTTACAATTAAAGGAGAAAATTTAGCAATATATAAAGATCTTAAGAAAAAAACTGAAAATTTTGCTAATGTACCTTCCTTTATGCCAGAAATAGTTGATTTAGTGGCTTCAAGAACTACTAACTTTCCACTGTTAAAGTTATCAGGAGAGACTGAAAATGCAGATGAAGATGTTGCAAAGATATTTTTCCCTGTGTTTTTTTAAAAAGTCACGAGTGTGGGTGGGTACTATTCACTTTGTAGGGGAAGAAAGTCTTCCCCTATCCTCTTAGGTCCAGTGACTGGGCCTGAGAATTAAATTGATGAAAGACAGGTTAACAGAAGAGAAGCATACCAATTTTATTTGATGTTAATGTTTTTATGTGGCATGAAAGCCTTTATAGGAAAGAAATGAAGACCCTAAGAAGTGGGTGGAACTGATAGCTCATATGCCATTTTAACAAAAAATGACAAATTTTGGAGATATGAGAAGACAAAGGGAAAAGGGGTTGGCGCTGGGGAGGTAAATGTGGGAAAGTTATTAGGAAATATATGGGGGAGAGTAATGAAAAATAAAAGTTATTTTAGTAGATCTGTTTGAACAGGTTCATCTTGGCATCCACTTCTCATCTCTGGTGATAAGAATGTTCTTCTCTCTCTGGTGCAGATAGAGCACCTTCCTCGTGGGAAATTTTATGTCTGCTCTTAGATAGACTACATCACATTTAACACCAAAAGTCTAGTTTCTGTTGTCACCATATATATGTGCCCCTTTACCCTTTTTGCCCTCCCCTGAGCCCCTTTCTGTCTGCTAACAATCTGTTCTCTGTATCTATGTTTTTCTTTATCTTCCACATATGAGTGAAGTCACACAGTAATTGTCTTTCTCTGTCTTACTTATTTTGCTTAGTGTAATATCCTCAAGATCCATCCCTCTTGTTGCAAATAGCACGATTTCATCATTTTTTTTATGGCTGAGTAGTTACTGTTCCATTGTGTATATGTACCACATCTTTTTTTATCCGTTCGTCTCTTGATGGGCACTTAGGTTGCTTCCAAGTTTTGGCTGTTGTGAATAAGGCTGTAATGAACATAGGGGTGCATATATCTTTTCGAATTAGGGTTTTCGTGTTCTTTGGATAAATTCCCAGAAATAGAACTGCTGGATCATATGGTAGTTCTAGTTTTAATGTTTTGCTAAATCTCCATACTGTTTTTTATAGTGGCTACACCAATTTATATTCCCACCCACAGTGTATGAAGGTTCCCTTTTCTCTACATTCTCTCCAACACTTGCTACTTCTTATCTTTTTAATAATAGCCATTCTGATGAACATGAGGTGATATCTCATTGTAGTCTTGATTTGCATTTCCCTAATAATTAGTGATGTTGAATACCTTTTCATCTGCCTGCTGGCCATTTGTATATCTTCTTTAGAAAAATGTCTGTTATATCCTCTGCCTATTGTTTGATTGGGTTGTTTGTTTTTTGTTGTTGAGTTGTATGAGTTCTTTACGTATTTTGGATATTAACCTCCTAACAGATATATGATCTGCAAACATCTTCTCCCAACTGGTAGGTTGTCTTTTCATTTTGTTGATGGTTTCCTTTGCCATGCAGAGCATTTTAGTATGATGTAGTCCCACTTGTTTATTTTTTCTTTTGTTTCTCTTGCTTGAGAAGACATGATATTCAAAAAGATACTGCTCAGACTGATGTCAAAGAGTGTACTGCCTATGTTTTCTTCTAGGAGTTTTGTGGTTTCAGGTCTTACATTCAAGTCTTTAATCCATGTTGAGTTAATTTTTGTGTATGGTGTAAGATAACAGTCTACTTTTATTCTTTTGCGTGCATCTGTCCAGTTTTCCAACACCCTTTATTGAAGAGAGTTTCCTTTCTCTATTGCATGTAATTGGATCTTTTGTTGAAAATTAGCTGTCCATAGATGTGTGGGTTTATTTCTGGGCTCTCAATTCTGTTCCATTGATCTGTGTGTCTGTATTTTTGCTGGTACCATGCTGTTTTGATTACTATAGTGTTGTGGTATATTTTGAAACCAGGGTGTATAATGTCTCCAGCTTTATTCTTTTTTCTCAGGATTCTTTTGGCTATTTGGGGTCTTTTGTTGTTCCATATAAATTTTAGGATTCTTTGTTCTATTTCTGTGAAAAATGTCATTGGGATTCTGATTGACACTGCATTGAATCTGTAGATTGCTTTAGGTAATATGGACATTTTAACTTTGTTTATTCTTCTAGTCCATGAGCATGAAATATCTTTCCATTTCTTTATATCTTCTTTAATTTCTTTCATTAATATCATAATTTATAGGTCTTTTGCCTCCTTTGTTGAATTTATTCCTAGACATTTTATTCTTTCTGTTGTGATTGTAAATGAGATTATATTCTTGATTTCTTTTCTGCTAGTTCATTGGTAGTGTATAGAAATGTGGCTGATTTTTGTATACTGATTTTGTACCCTGAAACTTTATTGTATTCATTAACTATTTCTAATAGTTTTTGGTGGATTCCTTAGGATTTTTTATATATGTAGAATCATGTCATCTGCAAGTAGTGACAGTTCTACTTCATCCTTCCCAAATTGGGTACTTTTTATTTCTTTTTCTCGCCTAATTGCTCTGGCTAGGATTTCCAATTCTGTGTTGAATAAGAGTGGTGAGAGTGGGCATCCTTGTCTTGCTCCTATTCTAAGAGGGATAGCTTTCAGTTTTTCACCATTGAATATGATGTCAGCATGGATTTGTCATATATGGCCTTTATTATATTGAAGTACTTTCATTCTATACCCATTTTATTGAGAATTTTTATCATAAATGGATGTTGGATCTTGTCAATTGCTTTCTCTGCATCTATTGAGATGATCATGTGATTTTTATTCTTTATTTTGTTAATGTGGTATATCACATTGATTGATTTGCAGATGTTGAGCCATCCCTGTGTTCCTGGAAACAATCCCGCTTGATTATGGTGTATGATCATTTTAATGTATTGTTGCATTTGATTTGCTAATATTTTGTTGAGGATTTTTACATCTAATTTCATCAGTGATATTGGCCTTTTTTTCTTTTTTATGTTGTCCTTGTCTGGTTTGATATCAGGGTAATGTTGGTCTCATATAATGAGTTAGGAAGCATCTTAACTCATTTTTAGTGTCATAACTCATTTTTAGTCTTCAAGTTTTTGGGAGAGTTTGAGAAAGATAGCTATAAAATCTCTGAATGCTTGATAGAATTCTCCAGAGAAGCTGCCTGGTCCTAGACTTTTGTTTTTCATGGGGTTTTTGATTACTCTTTCAATATCTTGTGCATGGTCTGTTCAGATTCTCTATTTCTTCTTGATTCAGTTTTGGAAAATTGTATGATTCTAAGAATTTATCCATTTCTTCTAGGTTATACAATTTGTTTGTGTAAGCTTTTCATAGTATTCTCCTATAATCCTTTGTAATTCTGTGGTATCCATTGTAATTGCTCCTCTTTCATTTCTTATTTTGTTTGTACTTTCTCTCTTTTATTCTTAGTACGTCTAGCTAAGGGTTTGTCAATTTTCTTTATCTTTTCAAAGAACCAGCTTTTAGTCTCATTGATCTTTTCTATTATCTTCTTAGTCTCCATTTCATTTATTTCCACTCTGATTTTTATGATTTCCTTCCTCCTACTGACTTTGAGCTTTGTTTACTCTTCTTTTTATAGTTCTTTTAGGTATAATTTTAGGTTGTTTATTTGAGATATTTCTTGTTTCTTGAGGTAGGCACATATTGCTATATACTTCCCTCTTACTATGGCTTTTACTGCATCCCATAATTTTGGTATGTTGTGTTTTCATTTTAATTTGTCTCCAGGTATTTTTTTATTTCTCCTTTGCTTTCTTCATTGATCTAATACTTGCTCAGTAGCATGTTGTTTAGTCTCCATGTATTTGTGACTTCCAGCTTTCTTCTTGTGGTTGATTTCTAGATTCATACCATTGTGGTTGGAAAGAATGCTTGATATAATTTTAAAGTTTTTAAATTTATTGAGGCTTATTTTATTTCTCAACATATGGTCTATCTTTGAGAATGGTCCATATGCACTTGAGAAGACTGTATATTCTGCTGCTTTTGGATGGAGTGTTCTATGTATGTGTTAAGTCCATCTGGTCTAGCTTTTCATTTAAGGCCCATGTTTCCTTGTTGACTTTCTGTCTGGATGATATGTATTGATGTAAGTGGGGTGTAAAAGTCCCCTACTATTATTGTATTGCTGTCAGTTTCTCCTTTTGGGTCTGTTAATAGTTGCTTTATATACTTTGGTGCTCCTATGTTAAGTGCATATATATTAACAAGTATTAGGTCTTTTTTGTGGAATGACCCTTTTATCATTATATAATGTCTATCTTTGTCTCTTTTTATCTTTCTTGACTTGAAGTCTATTTTGTCTGATATAAGTAGGGCTACACTCACTTTCTTTTGGTTGCCATTTGCTTGGAATATCCTCTTCCATCCCTTCACTCTGAGCCTATGTTTTTCTTTAGAGCTGAGATGGGTCTCCTGGAGGCAGCCTACTGTTGAGTCTTGTTTTTTTTAATCCATCTAGTCACTCTGTGTCTTTTGATTGGTGAATTCAATCCGTTTACATTTAGAGTGATTACTGATATATGAGGGCTTAATAGTGTCATTTTATCTTTTGTTTTCTGTTCTGTATTTCCATTGTTTCTTCTTCCTTGTATTTCTGTATGCTTTTCCACTGTGGTAGTTTTTTGTGATGTATTTCTCAGTTTCTTCTTTTTTATGTTTTGTGACTGCTCTGAATTTTTGTTTTTTGATTACCATGAGGTTTGTATAAAAGATCTTATAGATGAGATTGTCCTTCTTCTGCTGATAGCATCTTGTCTCCATTAGCCTGTGCAGATTTTGTCCTTTTCCTCTTCTCCTTCTATGTTTTTGTTATCATAAATTATCCTTTTTTTTATTTTGAGTTTGTTACCGCATTGAAGTGGTGATAGTTATTTTTGATGCTTCCTTTCCTGTTAGCCATTATGTTTTAATTAAGTGTTTACTA
This sequence comes from Equus przewalskii, assembly GCF_037783145.1. Taxonomy (NCBI): domain Eukaryota; kingdom Metazoa; phylum Chordata; class Mammalia; order Perissodactyla; family Equidae; genus Equus; species Equus przewalskii. Next base: position 56,427,224 of record NC_091845.1, on the reverse strand, counting down.
ACCTATTCTGATATAGAGTTGTAATTTTATGATTATGTCTGTCTATTTACCACCTTACTCAAAGCTTTGTATATCTTTGCCTTTTTGTTTCAGGTAGGAGAGCTCCTTTCAACATTTTTTATAAGGTAGGTCTAGTAGTGGTGAACTCCCTCAGCTTTTGTTTGTCTGGGAAAGACCTTATTTCTCCTTCATATCTGAAGGTTAAACTTCAGTTAAATGCTGGATAGAGTATTCGTGCCTGATAGTTTTTGCCTTTCAATATTTTCAATATACTATTCCACTCTCTCCTATCCTGTCGTTTCTGCTGAGAAATCTGCTGATAGCCTAACGAGGAGTCCTTTGTAAGTTATTTTCTTCTCTCTGGCTCCTCTTAATATTCTTTCTTTGTCATTGACTTTTGACAGTTTTAATATAATGTGCCTTGAAGAAGGTCTTATTGTGTTGAGATAATTAGGAGTTCAATTAGCTTCATATATTTGTATATCTAGTTTGTTCCCCAGGTTTGGGAAGTTCTCAGCTATTATTTCTTTAAATAAGCTCTCTGCTCCTTTCTCCTTCTCTTCTCTTTCTGGCATACCCATTATCCAGGATTATGTTGCTTTTCCTAATTGAGTAGGATATTTCTCATAGAATTTCATTTTTAAAAAATCGGAGTTCGCTCCTCTTCCACCTGAATCATTTCTAGATTTCCATCTTTCAGCTTGCTAATTCTGTCTTCCATAGGGTCTGCTCTATTTCCCATGCTTTCTACTTTACTTTTCATCTCATTAATTGTGTTCATCTCTGGAATTTCTGTTTGTTTGTTTTTAGAGTTTCAATCTCTTTGGTGAAGTACTCCTTCTGTTCATTAATTTTATTTCTGAGTTCATTGAACTGTCTTTCTGAGTTTTTTGGTAACTTGTTGAGTTTCTTCATGATGGCTATTTTGAATTCTCTCTCAGTTAGATCACAATCCTCTGTGACTTCAAGTTTGGTTTATGGAGGGTTGTCATTTTCTTTCTGTTCTACCATGCTATGGTAGTTCTTCAGAGTGCTTGACAAGTTGATCCTCTGCTGGCACATTTGTGGTAGTAAACTCCTTTCTTATTTGTTTACTTTGATTCTAAGCTGCTTCTGATTGTATTTGAGAGCCTGCACTTTCCACCCTCCACTAGCTCTGCCAGAAGCATCATCTAGTGCCCTCCTTGTGCTACTTGTGTTTCTGGTGTCTTGCTGCTTATGATGTCACTGCACTCGCAGGTGTCACCACTCAGGTCATCAGGCTGTGAGTACCTCTGCTGTTTCCAGGGTCTCCTGGTCTCATGTTCCTCCACTGGCTTTCCATGGGTTCACTATGGGCTTGGGTGCTGCTGCTGCCATGTGCATCACCTGTGTTGCTGCTCATGCATTACCTGCGCATGCTGGCAGCATTGTTCCTGGGAGCACTGGGTTCACAGGTGTCACTGCCACTACCAGGGGCCTGGGGTCTTATATGCAGCCCCTGTTTCTGATAGGGTGGTGTTGGGGGTGCTGCCACTGGGGACTGGGTCATGGGTACTGCTGTGGTTCCTGAAGCCTCAGGTCACAGGTGCCACCTGCCACTGCTGGGGGAGAGGTAAAACCTGAGCCATGAGTGCCACTGCTGCTCCTATAACCTCTGGTCTCTGGCACGCCTCTTGTACCCTCAGGTCAGGGCTCCACTGCCCTTGCCAGGGGTATCTGCATTTTGGATGCAGCCCTTCCTGCTGGAAAGATTGGCATTAGAGTTGCCACTGTTGGTGAGGGGGAGAGGGCTGGGTTGTCTGCACTGCTGTGTTTCCTGAAGCATCAGGTCATGGACATCACCTGCCACCACTGGAGGAGGTACAAGGGTTAATCCAGGAGTGCCATTGCTCCTCCTGCAGCCTCTGGTCTCTGGTGTTGTCATACTTTTTAAAACCTCAGGTCAGGGTACCACCACCACTGCTGGAGGTATCCATGTTTTAGATTGCCACCATCAGGGGATGGGGAGAGTGGTGTTCCCCTAGATCCACTGCCTCCTAGAAGTCCAGTCCACTCACCTTCAGATGTATAGATGTATAGATATATGGATCTCTCAGGCATTCTGGTATGCTGGGCTGGGAGTCCTCTGTTGGTCAGTGGATGTCCTACTGGTTGTAACTTAGAGGGGAAAGACAAAGGGAACAACTCACTCCACCATGATGCTGATGTCACTCCTAGAGTTTCATAAGTTGATTGGCCTGCCTAAATCATTTTATTCCCATAAAACCTGTTATTTTTCACATAGAGGATGCAAAGTTTTTCTGTAAAGTATATCTAACATTACAGCAAAAATGCTTGTGTCTGCAATTCCTAGCAAAAAGTTCTCTAAATATTTGCTAAATGGGAAGGAATTATAACTCTGCAAGTATAATGTTCCCAGAACTTTTTACCTGAGTGTCTCTTAGTTATAGCTGAGCTCACTTTTTCTCACAGTCCTAAAGAATTATCTCCCTTGACAGTCCCAATTCCTTTGTGAAATAAACCATTTCTGTTTCTCATTATGCCTTATTTATTCTCCTCATAATACAAACTCTTAATTACCTAAGTGTCTGTTTTTCCCATTAGACTGTGAGTTCTGTCAGGCCTGGTACCTGATAGGCCCTTCACAAATGCAAATGGTTGAATGAATGAATCAACATTGAATGAATGTTTGTATTACTTTCCAACCTAGAATCTTAATTTCTCTTGGGAGAGATAGAAAAATGATAAGCTTTATCCATGAGCAACAACCTTCTCTGCTCCTACAGGGGAGCTCTTTCTAATAATATCTTGCATTTATTAAGTAATAAATATAGACAAATGTATTAATTAATATAATCCTCTCAACTACCATATCAAGAAGTATGTTTATTATCCCCATTTCATAGATGACAAAACTAAAACTGGGAGAGATTACACAATCCGCCCAACCCCAAACAGCCAATAATTGGCAGAGGTGGGGTTCATACTCATGCAGTCTGATTTTAGAGCCTAGTTATTAACTGGCATGCTATATTACCTCCAAATGTGAACAAAATTATTTCACTATCAATGTTGTGCAAATGTGTGAGTGTGTGTGAGAATGCTGTGTTTCATCACAACTGGAGATGTTAAAGGACTTGTAACTCTGACTTCAGTAAATTGCCATCGTAAGTCTTTCTCCAGAAGGAACAGAAGACTTATTTTAACCAACTTTCTTCAGACTTACGCACTCATTCCATCTTATCCAAAATTATAGTTTGCCATCCTTAATTAGTGTAACCCCCTGAATGATGCCACCTTTCTAGTGCCTAAAAACCCTGATTCTTCTGCCTCCTTTCTTCTCTACCATTCTATGAATGTCTTCTTCACTGTGTTTTCTCTTGGCAAGGTAATAAGTTCAACAACCCCTCCTCCTCCTCCTCCCTTTTCTTTTAAAGCTCTGGTAGTCTTTGATTTATTCTTTGATAGTGTGCAGGGTTATTGCAGAATATTCTGGGAGGCTAGTCACTGCCATTAGAACCCAAACTTCAAGTTTAGAAAATTTGCTCTTTTTCAATCTTGGTCAGATAATTAGACAAATCTACTTCGGTTCTGAAATATCATAAACCCATATAGCTTAAGACATAAAGATAATTATGTAAATTAGTGACAAGATGGCATAAGATAATGCTTTAAAAAATGCAGAGTCCAAGTTCTGTATGGGAGTGCACAGTATCAAGAAGCAGGTCAGCAAGATTTTGCCTAATCAAGGCCCTGTGGGAGCCTGTTATAAAGGATAAAGAAGATGGCCTCAGAATTAGTTTACCAGTAGTTTATTAATGATTTCTGCTCCAGAGTGTAGTGATGCTGAGCATATTTTAAAATAGGTTACTTTTTTTAAGTAAGCTAAAACTTACCCCCAACCCAAATTATCCCCCAAGTCATAATCCCCACGTTATCTGGGTTATTCCAGTTATTTTCAGAGCCAAATTTTTATCCTTAACTTCCACTTAATTCCTTCCAAAATAATTGAAAATTCAATATTTGAGAGCCTATGTTCTTGAAGTTTTCTCTACCTCTTATGTAGAAAGTGGAGTTTGTGTGTATATGTTTGTGAGAAGGCAAGCATGTGGGAACACAAGTGTGTATGCTTATGTGTATGGAGTGTAGATTTCTGCATTCTGTACAAAAGTATTCTTATTAAAAAGAAGAAAACAAAGGAAACACACTTATGTAACTCCCATCTACATATTTCAAAGAGGTTTTTTTGTTTGTTTGCATATGTGTTTTCTCTGTAGAACTGAATTGATTATCCTGTGATAGGTATTCAAAGTTATTTAGAACGTTTGACCAAATAAATAAGGAAAGAAGAGTGGGAATAGAGACAAGTGGGTATAATCTGTGATTTAGTGGGAAACCAGAAGGAAACTTTAAAGATTTTGCTCTAATTTGGAATGTAGAAGGAAATGGTGCCCTTTATAATTTGGTATTCTTTGAAGCTGGTATTTGAGAATTTTTTCTCCTTTAAATTGGATAATTTATAAATGAATGCTCCCAAAGGAACTCTTAAAATCAAAGAAAAAATATGCTGCTTGAAAATTGATTTGTCACCAGTACTTTCAAACCTAAATATTTTTCAACTCTGATAATTATGTGGTTTTAAAATTCCATATGCTGAAAGTCAGGAATATGCAAATAATGGAGATGGGAGGAATGAACATGGTAAGAGTGTCTCTTTGGGAAATATTTCAGCTGCATCTCTCATAACATCTCATGGAAATAGATCATTATTTCCAGCTACACTTATATGCCTCAATTTTAGTATAGTCATGTGCCATATTATGACGTTTCAGTCAATGACAGACAGCATATATGACAGTGGTCCCATAAGATTAGTACCACATAGCCTAGGTATATATAGTAAGCTATACCACCTAGGTTTGTGGGAGTATACTCTATGACGTTTGCACAACAACGAAACTGCCTAACGATGCACTTTTTCAGAATGTATCCCCATTGTTAAGCAATGAACAACTATGTTTGTGTTGAGTTAAGAAAGGAGAAAAACAGTGTTCATACTGGGGCATCTGATCATCAGGTGCTATGCCTGGTGCTTTCTAGATGTCTGAATAGATTGGATTTAGTTCTCAAGGCAGTCCTGAGAGGAAAGTGGTATCCTGATTTTATAGATTGAGGTGGGTTTTCCAAAGAGAGACTGGGAAATTAGCCACATTTACAATGAATTTAAACAAAGTTTGTGTGGCTCTTTCAAACCCCTTGCACTGTAGAAGCAAACTTGTGTTCCCAAACTTGAATGAACAGCAGCATCACTTGGAGGGCTTGTTGAATGCAGATTGCTGGGCTTTACCCTCAGACTTTCTGACTCAGGAGACCTGTGGTGAGGCTGAGCATCTGCATTTCTAACGAGTTCCCAGGCAATATTGACGTAGCTAGTCCAGGGGCCACACTTAAGAACCAGTGCCCTATCGCATAGAATAGGTTCTCTAAACACATTTCAGTCGTGCCCTGTGAATGAAACGTGAGTATTCAGTGCCTGAGTGAAGTCTGGAAAATTCGTGGCCTGTTGTGCTTTACGTTCCTCAAATGCAGGACGTGTACCTTTGGGGAGTGAGGTGGTTTGCCTGGGGGTCCTCAAAGCTATCGAGTAAACAGGATGTGTCTTCAAGGAGTTCCAGTTTTCCTTGATGGTCAATAGTTTAACATGCTATTTTTATATTAAAACAAACACACAGCTGTGTTATGGGGTAGAATACAAATGTACACGGATTCCTAAGATAAAGCTCTAGATTTCAAAGGAAGTTTGCCCTTATGCTAGACTGCTTTAGGCTATGCTTCAGGTCTCGAGGGTACCTATTGGCTCTCCTCTGGCAATAAGTGGATTTAGCTGAGGAAAAAAAGGTTATTTTACATCGATACTAAATACTTTCTTGAGTGGAGAGTTTCTATTTCTGGATTCGGATTCTAGTCTCCTTCCTGACCTTATAGTGAGCGTTCCTCAGAGTCTAGCCTTCAAGCTCAGGTGCACCAACCTTTTCCAGAGGAGATATAGAAACCGGAGCAGTAGAGGTGGCATTTCCATTTAACACTGGATACTATAAACGTCAAATTAAAAAAAGGAAGAAGAAAACTAAATATATTTTAAGCCTATTGTCCTCATGGAAGAAAAGAATTCAGTGAGTTTTGGGGGATATCTTCCTTCACTGTGGGTCCTAGGAAAATTTAAGATTCATTGCATGGGTATATGTGCATGAATAAACACCACCCCCTTACACTCCTTGACTCCCCCTACCATACACATACATACACACACACACACACACAGCAGCAGCAGCAGCAAATAGAGTCCTAGGTTTTGGTATACACTAGTTCCTAAATCAGGTGCCCTTTATCCTAGGCTGTCGTATCCATTTGAAGTGAGTGGCTCTATTCTTTTTATGCCAAAAATCGGGGCCCTTTCTTTAGGTCCCCAATTTGTGGCTCTGCTAAGGGCGGTAGTACTTACTCACTTCCTCCTAGAAGTTATCTCATTTTCACATGGCACACAAGCTAAGAATGGTTTTGCAGTTTTAAATGGTTGAAAAAAATCAAAATAGGAATAATGTTTCATGACATATGAAAATTATAAAATATTGCAATTTCTATTGTGAGAAATGCAGTTTCCATAAATAAAGTTTTACAGGAACATGGCCATACCCATTCAGTTTCTTACTGTCTATAGCAGCTTTTGGCTGCTTTCACTCTACAAGTGCATAGATGAGTGACAGGGAACTTGCAGCCCACAAAGCCAAAAAATGTTTACTATTTGGCAAAATAAAGTTTACAGATTTCTTCTCTAGCCTGTACAGGAGGCAGGTGGATTTCTGATTTTAGGGAACCTGTATCCAGAATCAGACCTATTCCATCCACAGAATAGGTTCTATCATCTGTCTATCCATCTCCCAAGGAAAGCTTTGGTAACGAACAGTTGTCTGAATGCCTGACAGCTCTTTGCAACAAAAACATTAATGTGTCCTTAAAATAGGGTTTTCAGGCTCAGAACTCAAGGCTTGTAGAGATGAGGGTGGGAAAATTACCTCTTATTCATTCCTATGCTAGTATTAATAAACACCCCTAAGTTAGTATGTCAGTACATTTTCTTGCCCAAATTCTTAAAGTCTTTGAAAGGAAAGGCTCTGAGAGAATAGGAACGTATATGGGGTCTGCCTCTTATCCCATCAATATAAGAAAGTACAGTAGGTAAAGAACATTGTGAATCTCATTAGGCGATGATGCTGATAGCAGTATCATCTTTTGACTTTTTCTCCAAGTTGAAATATACTCACTTATTCATTCACCACAAACACTTATCTTCATTCTGCATTCTCCCCAGAAAGCAGAGCCTGAATCAGGGCTTACACGCAGCTAGTTTGTTACAGAAGGTGATCCAGGGTACAGAGACTTGGGAGAGGAAAACAGGAATGGAGGAAAAGCCAAGTCAAGGGTGCCTTTGTTTTTTATTTCTTCTTTCTTAAAAAAAAAAAAAAAAAACCCAGCACTTTATTCGACATAGTTCACTTAACATAAATCCTCCCATTTAAAATGTACAGTTCAATAGCTTTTAGTATATTCAGAGTTGTGCAACTGTCACCACAGTCGATTTTTAGAACATTTTCTTTATCCCAAAAAGAAACCCTGTTACCATTAGCAGTCATTTCCCATTTCTCCCCAATCCTTTCCCAGATCCTGGTACCCGCCAGTCTAGTTTCTGTCTCTATGGATTTGTCAATTTCTGGATATTTCATGTAAATGGAATCTCATGAGACTGGCTTCTTTCACTTAGTGTGTTTTTGAGGTTCTTTCATGTCGTGGCACGTATCAGTACTTCATATGTTTTTACTGCCAAATAATATTCCCTTGTGTGAACGAACTACATTTTATTTATCCATTCACCAGTTGGTGGACATTTGAGTTGTTTCTACTTTTTGGCTATTATGAATAACAATGCTAGGAACATAAGCATAGTATACAAGTTTTTGTGTGGACATATGTTTTCAGCTTTCTTGGGTATATTCCTCAGAGTGGGATTGCTGGATTGTATGGTAACTCTATGTTTAACCTTTTGAGGAACTGACAGCCTGTTTTCCAAAGTGATTGCACCATTCTACATTTCAACTAGGAATGTATGAGGGTTTCAATTTCTCTACATCCTTGGCAACACTTGTTACTTGTGTTTTTTATTTTAGCCATCATAGGGGATGTGAAGTGGTATCACGCTGTGGCTTTGATTTGCCGTTGCCTGATGGCTAATGATGTTGAACATCTTTTGCAAGCTTATTGGCCATTTGTATATCTCTGGAGAAAATATCTGTTCAGATCCTTTGCCCATTTTTCAACTGAGTTGTCCTTTTCTTATTGAATCGTAAGAGTGCCATGTATGTCTCAGATACAAGTACTTTAACAGATATATGGTTTACAAATATTTTCTCCCATTCTGTACATTGCCATTTCACTTTCCTGATGGTATCCTTTGAGGCACCAAAGTTTTAAATTTCGATGTAGGCCAATTTATTTATTTTTTCTTCTGGCACTTGTGCTTTTGGTGTTAAACATAAGAAAGTTTTGCCTATCCTGAAGTCATGAAGATGTACTCCTATATTTCCTTCTAAGAGATTTCTAGTTTTAGCTCTTACATTAGGTAGGACTGTGATGCATGTTGAGTTAAGTTTTGTGTATGGCATGTGAAGCAGGAGTACGACTTTATTCTTTTGTGTGTGCATATCCTATTGTCCAAGAACCGTTTGTTGACAGACTGTTCTTTCCCGAATTGAATTGTCCTGGCACCCTTGTCAAGATCAATTGACCATATATGTGAGGGTATGTTTCTGGACTCTCAATTATACAGGCATATCTCATTTTATTGTGTTTCACAGATATTGTGCTTTTTACAAATTGAAGCTTTGTGGCAACCCTGCACTGAGCAAGTCTATCGCCGCCGTTTTTCCAACAGCTTTTGCTCAATTTGTTTCCCTGTGTCACATTTTGGTAGTTTTTGCAATATTTGAAACTTTTTAATTATTTTTATATTTGTTATGGCGATCTGTTATCAGTGATCTTTGCTGTTACTATTGTAATTGCTTTGGGGTGCCACCAACTGCACCTGTGTAAGAGAGCGAACTTCATTGATAAATGTTGTATGTGTTCTGACAGCTTCACTGCCCAGCCATTCCTCCAACTCTCTCCCTCTCCTTGGGCTTCCCTATTCCCTGAGACACAACAATATTGAAATTAGGCCACTTAATAACCCTACAATGGCCTCTAAGTGTTCAAGAGAAAGGAAGAGCCACAAGTCTCTCACTTTAAATCAAAAGCTAGAAATGATTAAGCTTAATGAGGAAGGCATGTCAAAAGCCAAAATAGGCTAAAACCTAGACCTCTTGCCCCAAACAATTAGGCAAGTTACAAATGCAAATGAAAAGTTCTTGAAGGAAATCAAAAGTGCTACTCCAGTGAACACACAAATGATAAGACGCCAAAACAGCCTTATTGCTGATATGGAGAAAATTTTAGTGGTCTGGATAGAAGATCAAACCAGTCATAACATTCCCTTAAGCCAAAGCCTAATCCAGAGCAAGGCCCTAATTCTCTTCAGTTCTCTGAAGGCCGAGAGAGGTGAGGAAGCTGTAAAGAAAAGCTTGAAGCTGGCAGAGGTTGGTTCATGAGGCTTAGGGAGAAAAGTGGTCTCTATAATATAAAAGTGCAGGTGAAGCAGCAGGTGCTGATGTAGAAGCTGCAGCGAGTTCTCCAGAAGATCAGCTAAGATAATTAATGAAGGTGGCTATGCTAAACAACAGATTTCCAATGAAGACGAACCAGACTTATATTGGAAGAAGATGCCATCTGGGACTTTCATAGCTAGAGAGGAGAAGTCAATGCTTGGCTTCAAAACTTCAAAGGACAGGCTGACTCTCTTGTTAGAGGCTAATACAGCTGATGACTTTAAGTTGAAGGCAATGCTCCTTTACTGTTGCAAAAATCCTAGCGCCCTTAAGAATTATGCTAAATTGACTCTACCTGTGCTCCATAAGTGGAACAATAGAGCCTGGATGGCAGCAGATCTGTTTACAACAAGATTTACAGAATATTTAAAGCCCATTGTTGAGACCTACTGCTCAGAAAAAAAAGATTCCTTTCAAAATATTACTGCACGTTGACAGAGCACCTGGTCACCCAAGGGCTATGATGGAGATGAACAATGAGATAAACAGTTTTCGTGCCTGCTAACACAACATAAATTCTGCAGTCCATGGATCAAGGAGTCATTTTGATGTTCAAGTGTTATTTAAGACATACATTTTGTATAGCTATAGCTGCCATAGACAGAGATTCCTCTAATGGATCTTAGAAAGTCAACAGAAAAGCTTCTGAAAAGGATTCATCATCCTACATGCCATTAAGAACGTTCATGATTCATAGGAAGAGTTCCAAGGATCAACATTAACAGGAGTTTGGAAAAAGTTGATTCCGACTCTCATGGATCACTTTGAGGGGCTCAAGACTTCAGTGGAGGAAGTAACTGAAGATGTGGTGGAAACAGCAAGAGAACTAGAATTAGAAGTGCAGCCTGAAGATGTGACTGAATTGCTGCAAGGTTGTGATAAAACTTTAATGGATGAGCAGTCGCTTCCTATGGATGAGCAAAGAAAGTGATTTCTTGAGATGGAATCTACTCTTGGTGAAGGTGCTGTGAAGATTACTGAAATGACAACCAAGAATTCAGAATATTACATAAACTTAGTTGATAAAGCAGAAGCAGGGTTTGAGAGGATTGACTCCAATTTTGAAATAAGTTCTACTGTGGGTAAAATGCTATCAAATAGCATCACATACTACAGAGAACTCGTTCGTGAAAGGAAGAGTCAATCAATGCAGCAAACTTCATTGTTGTCTTATTTTAAGAAATTGCCACAGCTACCCCAACCTTCAGCAACCACCATCCTGATCAGTCAGCAGCCAAGAATATCTAGGCAAGACCCTCCAACAGAAAAAAGATTAGAATGAGGTGAAGGCCCAAGTGATGGTTAGCATTTTTTAGCAACAAAGTATTTTTTAATAAAGGTAGATACATAGTATTTTTTTAGCCAGAATGCTATTGTACACTTAATAGATTACACAGTATAGTGTAAACATAACTTTTATATGCACTGGGAAACCAAAAATTTCGTGTGACTTGCTTTATTGTGTTATTTGCTTTATTGCAGTGGTCTGGAACTGAATCTGCAATATCTTTGAGGTATGCTTGTATTCCATTGGTCTGTATGTCTATCCTTATGCCGGTGCCATACTGTCCTGATTACTGTAGCTTGGTAGTAAGTTTTGAAATTGGGAAGTATGTGCTATAGACTGAATATTTGTGTCCTCCTAAACTCGTATGTTAAATTCTAATGCCTGACATGATGGTATTTGGAGGTGAAGGCTTGGAGAGTTGCTTAGGTCATGAAAATGGAGCTCTCATAAATTTGATTAATGTCCTTATAAAGGAGATTCTGGAGAGCTCCTTCACCCCCTTTTCACCATGTGAGGACATAGTGAAAACAAGGCCATCTATGAACTAGGAGGTGGGCTCTCACGAGACATCAAATCAGCAGGCACCTTGATGCTGAACTGCCTAACCTCCAGAAGTGTGATAAATTTCTGTTTCTTATAAGCACCTGGTTTATGGTATTCTGCTATATCAGCCCAAACAGATTAAGACAGCACGAGTCTTCCAATGTTATTTGTCTTGTTTGAGCTAATCTGAGACCCTTGAATTTCATATGAATCTTAGGATCAGTCTGCCAATTTCTTTTACAAAGAAGCCAACCGGGATTTTGATGTGGTTTGTGTTGACTCTGTAGATCACTTTAGTGAGTATTGCTATCTTAACAATATTAAGTTTTCCCATCCATGAACATGAATGTCTTTCCATTTGTTTAGCTGTTCTGTAATTTCTCTGAACAATGTTTTATCAGTTCCAAAGTGACGAGTTTACACTTCTTTTGTTAAAATACTTTATTCCTAAGTATTTTATTCTTTTTTATGCTATTGTTAATGGAATTGTTTTCTTAATTTCATTTTCAGGTTGTTCATTGCTGTATATAGAAATACAATTACATTTTGTATATTTCTCTTGTACCATGCAAACTTGCTGAACTTGTTTATTAATTCTAATAGATTTTTAGTGAATTTATTAAGATATTCTATATACAGGGTCATGCCATCTGAAAATAGAGATAATTTTACTTTTTCCTTTTCAATCTAGATGCCATTTATTTCATTTTCTTGCCTGATTGTCCTGCCCAGCACCTCTAGTACAATTTGGAATAGAAATGGGGAGAGTGAACATCTTTGTCTTATTCTTGATCTTAGGGGAAAAGCTCTCATTTTTTCACCATTAAGTTTGATGTTAGCGGGTTTTTTTTTTTCCATAGATACCCCTTATTAGGTTGAGAAAGTTGCCTTCTATTTCTAATTTGTTAAATCTTTTAATCATGAAAGGGTCTTGGATTTTGTCAAATGTTTTTTCTGCATCTTTTGGGATGATTATGTGAATTTTTCATCCATTTTTTTATTTTTGTGGTGTAGTACATTGATTGATTTTCAGATGTTAAACCAACCTTACATTCCTGAGGTAAATCCTACACAATCATTGTTTGTAATTCTTTTTTTTTTTTTTTTTTGGCAAGGAAGATTGGCCCTGAGCTAACATCTGTTGCCAATCTTCCTCTTTTTGCCTGAGGAAGATTGTCCCTGAGCTACTATCTGTGCCAGTCTTCCTCTATTTTATGTGGGATGCCACCACTGCATGTCTTGACAGAGCAGTGCCAGGTCCGTGCCAGGGATCCAAACATACAATCCCCAGGCAGCTGAAGCAGAGTGTGCGAACTTAACCACTATGCCACTGGACTGGACCCTGTAATTCTTTGTATATATTGCTGGATTTCATTTGTTAATACTCTATTGAAGATTTTTGCATCTATATTCATAACAGATATTAGTCTGAAGTTTTCTTTTCTTGTGATGTCTTTATCTGGCTTTGGTATCAGGATAATAACTGGCCTCACAGAATGAATGGGAAATGTTCTCTCCTATTCTATATTTTAGCATAATTTGTGAGGAATTGGCATTATTGTTTCTTTAAATGTTTGATAGAATTTGCCAGTGAAGCAATCTGAAAAGGTGCATTCTTGAGTTGACCAGCAATGTCGGTTCCTCAGGTTGAATTCTGTCATGTCCTTCTGAAAAATCAAGTGGACCATATTTTGGAATTGTCCACAAAAGGGACAGAAGAGAGGAGCATTTGCCTCCCACCAGCTCCCATCCCCTATTTTTAAATGGTTTCCTTTTAGAGTGTTAGTTCCCTTGCACTTTTTGGATTTGCATGTGTAAGTGCCAAGTAAATTTTCATAGATGTCCTACACTGCAAAGTAAGAGGAGCAGCAATGCAATTGAAACAAGGTGCCATTATGCATAACTTCAGGTGGATGCTTCCAGGTAGAAGCTTGTTTCATCAATGGCTGGAGTAAATGACCTGAGTGAAGATAGGAATTATGGCACTACATCTATTCAATAAAGTGCAGACATTGAAGCACTTCAATCTGCTTGTGCCCTCTATTACGTTTAATCATTCACAGAGACTTCAAAGTTATGGTCAGCCCCTCAAATCTACAAAAGACTTAAACATGAGGGTTAGTGGAACAAGCTGCAGCTACTACTTCTGTAACTCATTCTGGGGTCATAGTTAATATTCATCTCCTTTCTCCATCTCTCATTATAGATTTACCTCACCTTTATTCAGTACTTCAGTGCAGGCAAGTTGCTGGCCTAGTAGGGTAACTCAGAACTCCGTCTCCAAGGGACGTAAGTCCTTAATTATTTATCTTTGTTGAATCATGGTTTCTGCAATTTCCAATTTATAGTTATTACTCAGCATGGAAGCACTAAGTGATGGCCCAGAGAATCCCCTAGGGACCACATGTACGCCTTCCTGCCCTTCATTTTGTAGCAGCAACTCTACCTCCTCATTGTAACAAGATCAATTACAACTGACAATGTGATAACCCGTTTTCTTCCTTGATGTTCTACTGTCATGGGGAGCCCCAAACGACGACATGGTAGTTGTAGGTTCAAGTTCAGTGGAATCCAATCCAGTAGAGCCTAAAGTTTTAGGGACAAGAAGAAAAAATTCCAAAAATTGGAAACTGGACGTGATGAGCATTGTCTGTTTTACTTTCACCCCTTGGTTTCCTGGCCAGTTGATTCTGGGCTTTTAGGGACACAGCATCATGTGCATCCGCCATTGCTTCAGTACCAAATCCCACAGTATAGTGTCCCAAACTCATAGGGTGTTGTCCCTGAGGTCAACTTTATTTGAGACTTCAGTGGGCCATCCCATCATGCCGTTAGGCTGATTTCTCCTGAGTGGTATGATATATAGGAGGATTAGTGGATCAAGTGATCAACTGCCCATCATTGTATCTCCATTGCTATAAAAAAGGTCCTTTAGTTGGTGATGATTTGTAGGGTATGCTGCTGTAAATGAGGTCTTCTGTAAGTGTTCGCATGTGGTGCTGACAGAGGGATTGTAGGCCAGGAATGTAACCCCATATCTGGAGTAGGTATCAATTCCAGTAAGTAAAATTCCAGATAGAAGTTTCCTAATAAATCAATCTGCTGGTAAATGGCTGGCTGGTGTCCTCAGGGGATAGTCCCATACTAAGAGTTCAGCATCAGACTCTGCTGTTTGTAAGCTGAACATTCAGCAGTGACCTTGGTAAGAGGAATCATATGCTGTTTGAACCATGCATAGCCTTCGTTCCTCCCACCATAGCAGCTCTGTTCAAGGGTCCTTTGTGCTAGCTCTGGGGGCAGTGGTTACTTTATAGTGAGCTATAATATGAAACAGCAGCCCTGGTGGTCTAGTGGTTAAAATTCTGAGCTCTTACCACCATGGCTGGGGCTCATTTTCGGTCAGGGAATCATACCACCTGTCTGTCAGTTGTCATACTGTGGTGGCTATATATTTCTGTGATGCTGAAAGCTATGCCACTGGTATTCAAATACCAGCAGGGTCACCCATGGCGGACAGGTTTCAGCGGAACTTTCAGACTAGACAGACTAGGAAGAAGGACCTAGCCCGCACTTCCAAACAAAATGACCAAGAAAATTCTATGAATAGCAATGGAGCATTGTCTGATATAGCACCAGAAGGTGAGAAGATGGTGCAAAAAACCTGGCAAAGTTCAGCTCTTTACACAGGGTCACAGGGAGTCAGAATTAACTCAATGGCACTAACAAAATAATATGAAATGCAAAGATGGGCATATTTTGTATCCTTTCCAATAGGTTCATCCATATACCTCGTCCCTAAATTTCTTTGTCTTTAAACTGATCTTCTTCCTTCCAGACAGCTGACCAAAAAGATAAGCCATTCAGCAATGCCCAGAATTTGATCAGGTCATCTTCCTCCATAGAAAGCAGATGACCATATGTCCTGTTCTCAACTTTGCCCACTGGGAGGCTTTCCTTCACCACTTTCCCTCAAGGCCACCTATGACTGGGGTTTCAGTGTGCAGCATTTTCAGCTAGCACCAACATCCAGAGCCAATCTATCGGGGAACTAGGCCTAAGGGTTTTTCTCCTCTGAGAGTTGATCATAGGATCTATGTCCCCCTGAGGCTGTAAGACATGAGTTGAAAGAGATGTATCAGTACAACTCAGGTAGAGGTAGGAGCTCTAAAAATCTGGGCCACCTCTTTATGTAAGTTCTGTGCCTGCCTGTGCCTGATCCTGAATGTACCATTTCCATCATATGATGGATTGCTGCTGCAGCCATTAAACATTATGACTTGATGGATCTGATAATATTAGTTCATAATGAACAATTCCAGATACATAATTACTTGGTGTCCTGTGGTCAGGCTCTTAAGATTCTCCTAGGCCTCCTTAGCCCTCCAAGAACTGTTTTTCAAATGGTAAGTAGTTTTTTTCTGTAAAAGGCATGGCCTTATTCTTGAACCTAAAGGATATGCACTTGACTCTTGTATTGAGGCTTGTCAGGGACAATACCCTGCATTCTTATTCAACGTGAATACCTCGAGCACTACTAAATCTCTTGGGTCATATGGCCTGAGTGGCAAGACATCTTGCACTGCATCCTGGAACTGCTGCAGAATCTTTTCTTGCTCTAAACGCCTCTGAAAACTGGCACTTTTCTGAGTCACCTGATAAATGGCTCAGAACAATATTCCCAAGTGTGGTATAAGCTGCCTCTAAAATTCAAAGAGGCCCACAAAATGCTGTTCATCTTTTTTAGACCTATGGGGGTACAAGGTACAACAACTTGTTCTTCTACTTAGGAGAGGATATCCTGACATGCTAGAGACTACTAGACATCTATCCTGCTCCCAGGAATACTATAGTCTGTTAGCTGTAGTCACAGATCTTTGCAGGTCAAGACACACTGGTTGTCACTTTGGCTTTGCTTTCTCTCACAGTAATTTCATCCATCTTGCCTCTGCCTGTTAAGTAATGCCATATGGCCTCTGCTATTGTGCAATCCCATTGTCCTTATTGAAGCTATAAATCCCAGTTCTGTGTCAGCATCTCCTACTGTTAACTCTGTCTTGCAGAGTATAGCATTAGGGAGCTGCTTAAAGATGCCGCTGTTCCCCTCACCAGTGTAACTTCCAGGCCACCAGCTGACTCTATCCCCTGAGCTTAGCTTTAAGTCCAATCTTGGAGTATTATAGATTTTTGAATCTTCTTCTTAAAACCTTCTATCTAAACCGCTGTAAGGCACTGGGAACCAGGTGTTAGGAATGGTAGTGGCATCCCTTCTCCCCAGTATGCCATACCATGGCTTCCTCATGCCCTGAAAATACATGGTACTTTGGAGAACCTCCTGTTTTCAGAAATCTCCAGAATAGAAGCTAGTCAAGCCGTCTACTCTCAGAATTACCCACAATTCGAAGAGAACTCATTTCATATACTTCCTGTCCCCTGGGGCTCAATCCAAGAGGGATGGAAGCCACCCTAATTCCTTACTGGTTCTTATTTTTCTTATTTTTCCTTATTATTCCTTAATCTCTCTTATTTTCCAGAGATTTTGTGTCTTCATCCCCAGCTCAGAGCTTGTTTAGCTCTCGTATGAGGGGTGTGTATGGAGGTGCAGTAGCCATTACTAGTGCTCGCTAATACCTAGTTCTCTTTTCCTTCTGGGCATATGAGAAACAGAACTTTCTAGCCTCCATGCAGTTAGGCAGAGTTGTTTGATTAGTTCTTGCCAATGGTCTGTGGTAAGATATTATGTATATCACATTTGAGCTAAGGCCGTTGTATTATTAGTCTGCTCAGTCTACCATAACAAAATACCATAGTCTGCGTGGCTTAAAGAGTAGACATCTATTTTCTCACAGTTTTGGTAAAAGGTGCTGGCAAATTTGATTTATAATGAGAGCTGTCTTCCTGGCTTGCAAACTGCTCCCTTCTTGCAGTGTCCTCACGTGGCCTTCCCTGTGTGTGTGCATGGACAGAGAGAGAAGTGCAAGCTTCTATGTCTCTTCTTCATATAAGGCCACCATCCCTATCAAATTAGGACCCTATCCATATGACCTCGTTTAATCTTAGTTACCTCCATAAAGTTCCTGTCTCCAAATACGGTCACATCGAGGGTTAGGGCTTCAACAAGTGAATTTTTAGGAGACCCACTTCAGTCCATACCACAGTGATAATCCTCTGAGCCACTCTCTAGCTACTCTTTCCCTGCCTTGGAATCCTGGAAGTCCAGTGTTCCCGATGGCACAGTTACAAGGTGAAAGTCAGCTGAACCCTGAGTCAACACTTGAAGCGTGCTGCCTTGGAGAGCCAATGGGACCATAGAGAACTACTTTGATTGAGTAAGAAATTATATGTATTAAGTTATGGAGACTTGGGTGCTGCTTCATTACTGCCTCACAACCTTTCCTATTCTAATACAGGGGAAAATAACTCCTGATATGTATATACTCCCTATTCTTTTTGCCTTGCGACTGGTACAAGGTCCTTTAATTATAGCAATTTTTTTTTACATCTTTCCCTATAGGAGTGGTTACAGGCGAACAAAACACACCTTTTGAAGTTTCAATGAATTGTTCTATATAAATGAATACTTCATATGCCATCTTGTTTTCCCATGTTTCCTTCTTCCCCATCTCCCAGATAGAGGGTAATTTTCTTAGTTTTCATTGTCATATTTAAATAATAGGTAAGATTTTGCATTCAGTTTCTCCCCATGTCATCATATAGTTTCCATGAAGATCATTTTATTGGCTCCACAATATTTCAGTCCAAAGGCTGAGGTACTCTAATTTTGAAGACATTCTTTTCATACAAGTTATTATTTTATGCATAATTTTGTTTGCTAGTAAAAAGCCTTTCTACCATTTACATTGAGGAAAACAATGCCTCTCATGGAGTGAATTATCAGTTTAAAAATACACGTTTATTTTTAATTTAAAATTAATCTGATGTTCAGATTCATTAAGCAGTTGTATCTTTACTTTCTCAAAACATGACATTTTCCATGCTCTTCCTCACTTTGGCTCTCAGATAGCTTCATTTATGTGCTATTCTCAAGAGACACAGAGCTTTCTCATCAAATAAATTGTGTTGAACAAATAACAAAAAGTTCCCACCCTAAGGAGCTTGGAGTCTACAGGCAATCCCCTAATCCAGGATGCGGAATAAAGAACAAGCACTGTGCGTGGGTTAAGGTGGTTGTTTCTGGAAAGATCAACAGCAAAGGCATGTTTTTAGCCTAGTGACACACAATTGATGCAATGATACAATGATTTATCAGGTAAAATGAGACATTTAACAATAAAACAGGCCATTAGGAAGCCACCAGTGAGTCATTACAGTAGACATTTCTGTTTTAAGGATGGCCTCAACCTTGTAGCAGGGAGTGACAAAGAAATGGCTTATCCTTCAGGAGATCTCGGCATGGCTAAGCTATTTTTTACTGCTTTTACGTGATACCTGAAGGGAACACAAGAGGACAGAGAAACAAATACAGTCAGCTTTCCATCGCCAGTAGTGACAATACCATCTCCAATTATAGCCCTCCAAGAGATCTCTGAAATTGTATTTCTGAACTGGTCATTTATTAAAAGTTTAAGGCTCTTTTGATAAATAAGCTGGGAGGCTCTGTCATTCTCCTCATAAGGCCAAAGGAGTCTGCATTCGTGCTTGGTGTGAGATCAGGGGTGGTGTGGGCTGACGGGAGAGATGAGGTGCAGTTCAGGGCCGTGATTCAGCTCCGTGAGTAATGAAGTGACAGGCTGGAAGGTAACTTCATTATCTGTGGTGTGGTGGATCCATCCATCTGTGGAAAGTGCAAGTACAAAGAGAAGGCAGGAGGCACATAATAGGGAAGGAAGTGGCATGTGCTAGTTAAATGGGAGGTCTTGGGAGTTAGAGAAATTTAAGTTTGAATTCTGGACTAAGAAATTTGGGACAGGTTACTTAACTTCTCTAAGCCTCAAATTTTCACATCAGTAAAATGGGGATAAAAATAGTGACTTACCTCAAAGTTATCGTACATATTCAAGAAAATAATTTGGATAAAGTACTGAGAATAATATCTGACAACAACCACAATAATAATAACCACCAATGTAGCCACACTGACCATTGTAGAAGGGGAAAGTGAAGTTCAGTGCCTTGGCTAGGGACACACAGGTGATAAGTGGGACAGCCAGTTCTTTTAGCTAAAAGATTGGCCCTCCTTGCATGACGCCACACTGCAGATAGGTTGAATAAACATTCAAGACAGCCAAGCAGAGACCATTAGCTCAAGAGTGATGGAGAAGTGAAAAAATATATCCTTATAATCCCTGTGGCACAATTTTAGTGTCTTGGCTGCTTGAAGGATGACAATCTAGGATTATGGTTTAGGGGGAGTAATTCATAGTGGATGTTTCAGTACATAAATTGGGAAGGTAAAAATATTTACCATCTTCCTCAAGTATGCTGAGAAGATCGGTTGAGACAATATATACGCACATTATAAAATAGCAGACATTATTATATGGCTAATAATAATTATCTTGATATAGATTTGACTAGTCTATAGTCTCAACAAGTTTTCTAGAATCAGATATTCTAAGCTTCCTTAGTCCCCTGAGGCCTGTTTGGTTACCTTAGGGAAGTGGAATAAGTATTTTATATGAGGATTGCTTCTAAGTGCCAATAGGCCAAGGTGGTAATATAAATATAACTTCAAAAACAATAGATTCTTGTGCTAGTTGTGATGCTCCTTCAGAGTGTGGAAGTGGCTGGGGCAAGAGTCAGTGGACATGATTTCCAGTCATGGCTCTACTATTCATTAGCTGTGTTCACATTCACCAATAATTTATTTATCAGATACTGGATCCCCATTTAACTAAGACTCAGTCCTGGCATGAAAGCTAATTGCCTGGTAAAGAAGACAAACTCATAAGCAAATAACAAAATCTCTCTAAGAACAGACATGAAAGAGTATGTGGTCATTTCAATTTGAAAGGATGAGGTGAATTACCTATCTGGGAAACAATAAAAGTGTTTTAATGGCATCATTCACTTTCTCGCACATTTTGAAATGCCTACTATATCTTAGGAACTGTGCTATGGACTGAAGTTATGGGAAGGAAAAAAAAAAGTTGTGCCTGCCCTCAAGGACTTCACAGAAAAGAGTCAGGTATGTAAAAAGGTAGATTGCCATAGAGGGAGCTAGATGCAATAACAGAACCCTGGACGTTAGTATCAGTGGAGGAGACTCATTTTAAGACCATTGTGTAAATGGGGTTCTTAGCGGCAAGCAACAAAAATTATTTGTGGATATTTTAAGCAGAAAAGGAACAAATTAAGACTACATTAGGTAGTTTGCTGAATTGCCTGGAAGCATGGAAGACCAGGTTGGCAAAATAGGCATAAGTAAATGGAAGCCAGATACCCCAAACCTAATCTTGCCACTGAATCAGTTGGCTAAGGATACCTTGGCTGTCCCCATTGAGTATCAGCGCACCATCCTGAACCATCACCACCACTGGCACTGGATGCTGCCCATGATCCAGTCTGGACTTGATGCCTTTGACATGTGCATCTGTTTGATAAAATATTGGTCTCATACTTTCTCTCTAGTTGCAAAGGGAGCTGGGAAAGTAAGTCTTTGGCAGCTTCCATTTGGAGCAGATTCTGTTTCCCACTAAGATTTATAAAGTGAGGAATTCTCCAAAGGTAGAAAGAGAGTTCAGAAACTGGCCAGCCAAAAATACATGTTACAGATAACAGAAGGTTAGGTTTTTATCTTTGCGTTATTGTGCCTCTTGGTAAAAAGCAAGTTGATTTATTATCACTTTACATTTATGGAAGAATATATATAAAACTACCATTAAATGCTATAGTAATGGATCAAAAGAAAATCTCATGTATCTGTATCTCCATAAGCTGTGTATTTGTTCCTTATTTCTTTCCAAACCCGGCATAAGATGTATGCTTACGCAGGCTCCCCAACTCAAAACATGGCTCCATACCAAAGAACTAATAAGCAAGCCCAGAGTTCCTTTGTTCCTTTTTTTGGGAGGAGGAGGGGAATAATTACTTTTCCTATTTCTTTCTTACCAATTCAGCCAACATACTTTATCACGAGGAAATTACGTTTGCTCACATAGGTGTGTGAATAAGCCGAATGACAAGAGTTTGTTTCAGCTAGAATTAGATGGATATTGCAATTACTTGGGGAAAGAACGTTTCCCTAAATTCAGCTATGAATCCTCTACAGATCAGAGCAAAGATTACTTGAAAGATGGTTCCCTTGCCTTAATACATATTGTATTTTGTGAGCAAATAACAACCTCTTATTACGTGGTTTAAAATACCCTATTTGGCACTGAGGGAAACAAATATATTTTGAACTTCACCATGATAGGGGGAACAGATAAGCTGAGTATTTTTGTCAAACAAAAAGGAATTATGAGCTTTTCAAGTGTGAGTGATAAAGAGTGAACAGGAAGTGTCATCATGTTTTTGCAGCTCAAAAGAGGATTAAACCTAGAGCCTCAGTTTAGGATTATAACTAGAATTTCCTTTCCTGACCATTTTCTGCCGGGCTGTCTTATGTGCCCTTTCCCTGGGTTTCTGTTAACATCCCATGATCCACTCTGCTCCGGCATCTATCTCAGTTTTTAGTTTTCTTGTTTGTTTACCTTATGGTTGGTAAACTTCTAAACAGGGCAAAGGCTGTTCTTTTTCTCTAGAACTCTTAGCTCTTACCACATCTCTACTAGCATCCAGTTAAGTCAGAAAGCAGAACATTTGAGGGGATGAATGACTTGAATATAGAAAGCTCAACAGTATGATGGAATTAAAGTAAATATTTATTTTTTATTCAGAGTAAATATGTCAGTCAAATAGTAGGTTTTGAGTATGTATTATAAGCCAGGTAATGCGTTAGATGTTAATGCAAGATATGACATGTAACAGACATGATACTTTTCTCTTGGATCTTGCAATCCAGAAAAATGTGCTTCCAGAGATAGACAATGTAAAATTATATATGGTTTAAGGGTCAGAGAAGAAATTCCAAAATGCATTTCTGGCCAGATGATTATGAATACTCTAAAAGAGCAAAGATATCAATGAGTTTTAATAGAGATGATGCTGATAAACTTACATTTAAAAATATTTCTACAGTTTTTCTTAAATCTTATCTGGTTATCAGACAGTGATGGCAACTTGTCACCACTTCCATCAACAATATATATCCATATATGAAAAATGACGTATGTTTAATTAAGGATATGGAAGAAAACCACATCCTACAATATGTTAGAACAAAAAGGGATAAAACAAGATGAAAATGTAGCAAATGGAGAATATAAATATTACAGGTTTTCTGAAAAATAATCAAGATCCACTGGAATAAAAGTAACAGCCAAAGATATAATGAAAGGAAATATTCTTGATTTGGAAAAGAAATGGTTCTGAATATGTACATTGAAAAGCCTGGAGGGAAGGAGTGGTTTGTAAAAACATCATTTCTTGGCAATACTTAAAAAAAATCCTCTAATAACACATATGAAAAAAAATCCCACTTCAGGAGTTTCTACAAAGAGTATAAATCATTTTTTGTAATTAGAAATGAATTCAGATATATAAAAATGTGACTTTTTAAAGGAAAAATACTTAAAGATTTTTTAAAAAAAGACTAAGAGGCATATGCAAGAATTATGTCAAGAATTTGAAATTCTATAAGGATTTCAGTCTTTGAAAAAGACTCTTCCTGGCCTCCCGGCCCCTCCTTCCCAAATCATAGTGTAGCTGTATTCACATCAAAGGAAGGCTGAATTAGCATTCTGGGAAATGAAATATAATGCTACCAAATGACGTGAATAAGATAGACCTTGTTTTTTATTTTGCATTTGACTTTTTTTTGCCAAACTGGAAAGTAGAATAAATGTTAATAAGAATATGTTATTATGTTACAGTCATGTATCGCTTAATAACAAGGATACATTCTGAGAAATGTATCTTTCGGCAATTTCATCTTATGTGAACATGGTAGGGTGCACTTACACAAACCTAGATGGTATAGCCTACCACACACCTATGCTATACGGTGCTAATCTTACAAGACCACCATGTATGGGACCTTCATATATGAGGTCTGTCATTGACCGAAATGTTGTTATGTGGTGCATGACCGTATATATAACATATAATAAAAATATAAATAATATAAATATGTACATAGGTATATCTAATATTCTGTATTATTATTTCAAGAAAGGAAAGACTACATTAAGCAGATACCCAGATACTTCACATGATTTCTAATATCAAACCCAGACAGATTGTACTCTGGGGAAAGGACAAACTTGTAGAGTAGATTCAGGGAAGGAAGCAGACGCCTTGAGAAAAACATATACTGTTTTACTTTGTATATATCTGTATACATATATATTTACCAAAAAGAAGAGAGGGAAACAGATTATAGATATGACACATTGGTAAATTCAACACCAATTTCTAGGTAAAAGTTAAGTCAATTAAAAACAAATGATTTGTGAATTCATAGAAAAGGTACAACTACTAGATTTCAGAAAGTGTCTAAAAGGACAGACATACAAGTCACTCTTAATTGCTTTTTTGATAAATTACCGGATTTCTAGATCAGGTGATTTTTTAAAAAATATCAAGGTCTTCATTAATTTGATCAAGACATTTGACCAAGACATTGGACAATCTTTACTGATTTCCTGTTGACAAACTGGAAAGCTGTCAGTAAAGAACGTGGGTCATGAGATTTTGCCCTGAGAGTGGCTTAGAGATGCCTGGCCTCCCTGTTCTGCACTTGTCCCCGTCCCTTTCAGAAAGCAGGTCAATATTTGGATGTGTACTGAAAAGGTATGCAAGTGCTTGAAAACTGAGGATCACATAATAAAAACGGAATTGAAGGTGATTTAGGCTAGTTGGAACAAACAGCTAAAACCAAGACAACTTCATTTATCATTATTAAATTCAAATTCAATTGTTTAGGTTAGAAAACAAAGAAGAACACAGGTGGGGAGACTTATCTGGATTTCTGTTAATATAAACATGAGTAGATTTTTACACAAACCAAATCTCTTACAAGGGAACAGAATGATGTAGCTATTAAACACTCTAATTTCTTTTTGGATTTCATTAATAGCAGGTTAATGTCAAGTCCGAGGGAGCTCATGGTCTTGTCCTAAACTATACTTCTCAGTTCACACCAGAGAATGGTATCTAACAGGTGCTTCACCGATAAGCCAAGAGGTGAGTGATCAGAGAATTTCCATGAAATTAAAACCAAAAAACCAAACCTCTCCTTTGGTACTTTGGATATTTGGTTTATGAGAGAAAGATTTTGGGGCCACCCTGAGAACAGTCTTTATTTAAAGGGCTTTTGTAGAAGAGAGAATAGACTCATGTTGCATTGTTCTAGCAGGTGGTAGGAATTGTTATAAGGATGTGGAATGCAATTCAGCGTGAACTTTTTTTTTTTAAAGATTGACACCTGAACTAACAACTGTTGCCAATCTTCTTTTTTTTCCTGCTTTTTCTCCCCAAATCCCCCTAGTACATAGCTGTATATGTTTTAGTTGTGGGTCCTTCTAGTTGAGGACACTGCCTCAACATGGCCTAATGAGTGGTACCATGTCCGCGCCCAGGATCCAAACTGACAAAACCCTGGGCAGCTGAAGCGGAGTGTGTGAACTTAACCACTCGGCCATGGGGCCAGCCGCATGAAGAAATTTTTATCAGAACTGTGAAAATGGAGTGGAAATCCTTAGGAGGCAGTGAGCTCCTGTGATTATTAGTGTTCAGACGTGTAACCGATGGCTCTCCAGGTAGGGATTTTTGCATGGGATGAAAGTTGAACTGAATGGTGTTCTAAAGACTTCAAACTCTAAGGTGATCTGAGCTTGTAGGCTCAGTTTATGCTTTCTTTTTAACTCCAAAAGCTAACTTTTAATATCTTAAAATCACCCTTGTATTACAAGATGCCTCGGTGAAGATAGTAAACAGAATCTATTGGGAGGAGGTGAAATGCATTTGGCTTGCTAGTCTTTGATGGGTCTTAGCTGAGATTTACATTAACCATGATATATATATATATATATATATATATATATATATATATGTCAGTGTGAGGTCTATCTCTACTTATGATTGTTGCTTTGTGCTATTTTTGATGTTGTCATTCTTCAAATATTTCAATCTTTCTTTTAACTCCCCTCAGAATTAGCTTTAACAATAAATAAAAACTTTCAGTCATTAACATTTCAGTATGCTTTTAAATAACCAGAACAAAAGTTTTGCATTTGAATTGAATTCTGATTTTAGGTGGCATGCAGATTGTTGCTGTAAACTTCCACAGCATAGGCACGTAGGCAACATTGTTTGGCAAGTTTACACTTTGCTTTAATACTACCAGTATGGCCATGTTTTTTGAATATTTACCCTTTGTGGGACATACTTCTGGTCACTTTATGTGCTTTATCTCATGTAATCCTCACAAAAATGCTGATAGGTACTCCCGTTTTATAGATGGGGAGACTCAGGTTTAGAGAGTTCAAGTTATTTGCCATGGTGATTTAGAGCAAATGGTTTTCCCACTATACCGCATATGGTATAGAGTAGTGAGATTTATTTTGAGTCCACAAGAATCCGCAGTTCCATTCCACTCTCCCCCTCCAGCCACCCAGGAGCAGACACTTCAGGAATTTCCTTTTACTCTTGCCTTTTTTTCTTTTTGACCAGCTACACTTGAGGGGGAAAAAAAATCAGGCTTTGTTTTTTGTCTCATCATTCCTTCTACCTAGCCTATTTTCAAGTTTTATTTCTAAACATTTAGGATCCTTCCAAAAGCTAAATTTTAAAAGTTTTGTACTCAGGTGAGTCCAAACTATGTCATGTTCCCAAACATCATCCTTTCAAGTACTCCTAAAATGTCTTCAAGCCTCATCTAAGATAGTCAATCAGCTAAGACCACTCCTTGGAGTCCATAATGGGTAGAGTCCTGACCTAGCTTACATGGAGAATAGCCAAAGAAAGACTGCCAGCCTACTGAAACATGAAGTGATGTAAGAACACATTCAGAGGGATGTACATGGAGCAGGAGTGAATTAATCAGACTGTAGGGGGTCAACTAGCTGATCTGTTGTATTTCTATGGAACGTAGACTACCATGGGTGAGTGTATTATTAAAAGTTTTTCAATGTAAATATTATAAAAGACATTCTGCAGTCAGAGCAGATTCCTTACCTTTTTATTCGTTCCAGCCATGCAGGATTAGTCATTGATTTCAGCAACAAGGAACACATACAATATCATCACCTGCCATTGGCTGCTTCTCTCTTGTTCACTAAGCAGGCTACAGGAGGTGGCAAGGTTACTTAGTGGGATGTATTAATTCAACCAAGCATCTAAATACACAGCCAAGCTTATTGAGATAAGGCTGTGACATATCTGTAACAATTTTCTTCCCTCTTCTTGTTTATATGAGTAAATTTGCCTGCCTCTTGGATAAATCCTTTGAGAGTCACTCTCATTGGATATCCTATTGCAAAGGGGCCAGACATGGTATCTTAATCATTAGTTCTTTATTAGCTTAGGGACCATAGGGAAAATACGTTAGACAGTGAAATCCTTTTTTCTTTCTCTCTGTTTCCATCTCTCTCTGTCTCCCTCCCTCCCTTCCTGCCTCCCTTATGTTCACTCTTATGTCCATTCTTAACAGAGTTTAGCGTGAATATAAATTAGCTCCTAAAATCACAGAATGAGAGAAGTCCTCTCTATGCTATAGTTCTTTAGGGAAACGAATCATAAAGAAATTATTTTGGTGCAAAGGTGCTCCAAATTTCCATTGAAAAGTCTCTAGCAAAAAGTCTCATGCTTATTCAGAGACATGATTATCTGATTGGATGCAGGGCTTGGCAGAAATCACTTTTCAGCTCAGACATGGGATGGCGACAGAGTCTCATTACGTTAATTTTATTTACAGGGCAGCCCAGTTTCCTGTGCTGTGAGCTGGGTGCTTATTCAGCTGCCTTGGCTTAGGTGGGTTTGCAGCACAGCGTATTTTTGTTTCCGAACCATTTTGGCCCTGGAAAGATGTCTGGCCTCGTTTCACTTTCATAACTGATGAAAGCCACAGAAGTTTCCAGGGAGCCCAAGCAGGCGACTTGTGGGGCCCTTCCTTGTACCATGTGAATGGCTGCTAGAAGGTGGGTTCGGAAGAGGAGGAAGGGCATGTTGTCATTGAATGTGGCATTGACCTCTGTGTGCCACACCTCCGAGGCAGGGCTTATAGCCATTAGAGTCCTAGATCTGCTACTTTTCTTCTTGGTTTTTAGATGTGAAGTCTTAGTACACCCTCTTGCTCTCCCCCGGATGCTCTCTCTGTTAGTACTTATTACAAAGGATGGGAGAAAAACTGAAAAAGAGTCTGGGTTTGACTTTGAGGTCACTACTACTGATTTTGTTCCATTTGTTCATTCAAGTACAAATCTTCTCACAAATTACAGGGTGCCTACACATATATTCTCTCATATAAGCATCACAACTTATGGAGGAAGGAAGTGGAGACATTGATGACATGTCCATTTCATAAAGGAGGTTCAAAGGCGCCCGGGGATTACTGCAGGTCACACACTTGAAAGCTCTGGAGCTGGGATGTAAACCTGTCTCTAGACAAATAGTCAATGATCTTTTTTCTTATTCAAGAATGGTCTTAATCAAAATTAATATATTAGTGATTATATTAATGTTTAGAAATTATTAAATTTGTCATAAACATTATATCACATTTGGAAAACAATTATAGATTAGCCTGTACTCACATCACAAGAATATACTAATGATTGCTGAGAAATGAAATCACAGCTAAATTTAAATTTGTATTCAGCAACAAAAATTAAACATCCTTTCAAAATATTTGCAGCAGACAAAATCATATATTATGTTGGGTATGGCTGCACTGAAAAGGCTGTAAATGAACGGGACTGAAGTCTCCTGATATAAGAGTTTCGGGGCTGACAAAGGTCTCCAAACAGCCCTGTGTTGATGATACAAGGTTAGCTGCTTCCAAAAGCTGATGTGTTTGCACTTATGGACTGTGAAAATGCACTTATTCCTGCACATATAAGGCATGAACTATTACTAGAGCTCATCCCAAACTAACTCAGACCAGGAGCTCCTGTTTACCAAGCCTATGCTATCTTTGGGGCCAGTACTAAGCGCTTTGCTGATGTTATTTTGTAATTTACTAGTCACTACCAGGCAGCAGGTTAGGTACCATTAGCCTGATGAAGACATGGAGGCCCAAAGAGAAAAGCATTTGCTTAGTAACTAAGAAGCTGAGGTTGGAACGCTGGCCTAGCTCAAAAGCCCATGCTTGCACCTCGATCTCCCACAGCCACTGCTCTAGGCATCTAGCAGGATCTCCTGCTACCAGAAGCTGCCTCCCTTTGTCTTCTTAGCTCAGAGCTTCTTTAGTCCTCTAAAAACCAGGAAGTAAGGGAGACCTCAGAAGCTCCTACTCTCGTTACGGCCTCCCCCCCCCAAAAAGTGACAAAACTCAGGTTCCAATTGGAATTGAAATGTCAGACGTTTATATTTGTTTTAGCACTGTTTTGGTGAAATGGGAACTTTTAACAATTATCCCTATCTTTCATTCCAGAAAAAAGAAAAACAAAATAGAGACAGGAAAAAAAAAAAAGAGAGAAAGAAAAGCAAGCATTTGCTTCTGTGGGTAGACATAGAAAGGCTAAAATATTTCTCCTATCCTGAAGTTCTGGGTAATTGCCTCAATTTTCCACTCCTCTTTTCATGTGCAGACAGTCTCATTTTTTTGAGAGCTTTTTCTGCCAATAAGGTTCCAATATATTTGAAGTTTTCGATTGTCTCAAGTTGAATGTAATAAGATCTTTTTCTTTGGGGCCTCTTACAAATGTATTTTAGAAGCATCATTAAAATATGCATACTTGACTGGGCAGTGTTAGCAGTGTTCACATCCCCTCAACAGAGCAGCTTTGTGGGATGATGGAAACTGTGCAGCAAGTTAGGACTACAATAAACCATTAACACTGACCATCAAGTATAAATGTCATTCCTCTGGCCCCCCTCCCACCCCAGAAAAAATTAAGCTGGATTTTGAACTGAACACTTCTCAAGTGTTATTTTAAAAATATAATTGTCTTGATTTTTCTCAGATACTCAAAATTAAATTTCCATTTTTCTGGACTTTTACGGTTGGCAAATGAAAACAGGGTATTTCAGAATGTATTTCTTCAGCAGCTGAGATTGTTTTCTGCAACGTTTTGTTCAAAAACAATTTCCATAGGAGAATCATCAACCAGAAAATCAGGACTGATACAGAGAAAGCTACAGCCAGATGGGGACCACAGTTGGGTGGCAAAGTGTTTGGAATATAAGGAAGAAATAGTCTGTAAATTTCATAATGGGGAAATTGGATGAGCAGTTCAAATTTATGATCTCAACCCTGTTATTGAGCCAAAGGCAACTCTTGGCGCTTGAGCCCTAGTGCATCTTCCTTGTTCTACTAGATTTCCTGACTTCAGGGAACCCAGCTGGTGAATGAGAAAAGCGATAGTAATAGTCACGGTTCAAATCTACAGCTGAGTTCACCTAACTTTTCTCATTACCATCTTAATTAATCTCAGAAACTTGAACCTTTAGAAATTTGCTTTTATATAGAGAATATCTTATCTTAAAAATAATGTAAAGCTATATTACTACATATTTTTATATGCATAATATATTGAAAGATTTCATCTACATTCAATGCTTACAGATTTTAGCAGATAAACTCCGACATACAGTCAAGAAAATATGCCCTTTTTTAGTGTCCAGGAGTAGTTGATAAACCATTGGAAAATTAGCAAAAAGTACTCCTGCGTCATTTTCTCCTTACTGTTCAAAATGTTGTAAGCAAGATTGGGACATGTAATGCAGAGAAAGCGGGAAAGTTTGGGTCCGGCCTTCAGAGGTAGTAGGTGGTTTTCAGGGAGACCTGAAGCTCTGTGAGAAAATAATAATAAAATAACTACTCTACCAAATAAAAAATTGAGGCCTGACCCAGGAGAGCAGGTGAAGAAATGGTGGGTTTGTCTTGCCCTTTTATTTCTTTGGCATTAGTTGTCCATTCATTCATTCAGTCAGTCATTTGACAATGAGTGCCCATTTTCTGCCAGGCATAGAGCTAATTGCTGGGAACAAAACAGTGAATAAGATTGAGATAGTCCGTTCTCCATGGAGTAAAGTGGAGGATACCGATAAACAAACGGGCAGTTGCATAAAGTGTGCCAAGCCCATGATAAAATTGTATAGAGAGATGAGGGTGCATATAGCAAAAGCATCTAACCCAGACTGTGGGGTGAGGGTAGGGGGCCATGAGGCTTCTCTGAGGAAGTGATATTTGTCCTGAAACCTGAAGAGTTGGTCAGGCAAAGGAAGACACACTTATTAAGGTGAGATATTGTCTCCCCTCAAACATGTATCTAAAATATGAGATGCACGGAATAGAAGAATGCTCCAGAAGAATCTTCTGTGAGGGTCATTTTATCTCTACTAGGAGATAAAGTGCCAGCTCAGGGCATTTGTTTGTATGCATATGAAACTTGAGACATATTAGTTGAATCCACCTAGTCTCATTGCTAAGTGTAGAGCTATCTTTAGCTATTTCTACTCAAGGATATTCAACTAATCCATCTTTGTCTGGATTGACTCGTTCAGAGTTGGACTGACAGTTGTGTGGACAAAGGCTGATGTCACACTGACCTTTGGTCTTGTGTTCAGATAGTAAGAATTTATTCTTTCTAGTCTCTACGATTATCCTAAAATCACTGAAAAGTCAGGGCATCTAAAAGTTTAATAGAACCCCTAGAGAAGAATTTCAGTTTCCTTGTACCTGTCATTGGTTGACACTTTAAAAATATATTTTGAAGTCTTTAGGCTTAGTTGATTTGGGAATTTTAGATGGAAACATAAATTCTGAAAATGTCTACTGTTTTCTCTCCTTTGCCTGTATTAAAAAAAAAAAAACCTCAATAGAAAAATATTACATAGTAGTAAAGAAATCAGTGTGAAAAGCAAATTATCCTATTTTTTTGAATTTGTAATTCTGTATACCTTCTGAAATTGTGTGAATTCCTATTTTACATTTGTATTCACTTGTTCAGGTTTCCATGACACCAGGTGAGGGGCTACATTCAATAAGTTTCCATCTTCTGCCCAAACAAGCTGAATGACTCACAGCCTTTTTTGTATTGAATATTGCATCAGCTTTTAAGCCACACAAAAGGACAAATAAGTCCTTATTGGAATTATGTAATGTAAAAGAAATCGCTTAATAGTTCCATAGCAAAATCCTAGAAATATTGCTGAATATGTTGTAAATAGTGGCAAATTTTAAAACTAGAGCTAACTTTAACCTGCTATTTCAATGGGAGTTCATTAAAATGCTACTAAAGGGTTTCATGGAAAATGGATTTGCTTTGGTCCAATTCAATAAACATGAATTAAGCTCCCACTATGCAAAGTTCTTTGGAACTTTGCCTTTCAATCTAACCGTTCCACTCTTCTGGATCCCTTAGAGCTTAATGCTATATTGTTGGGCATTGTATTAATTAGAAGAGAGACTAAGCTGCTGTAACAAAGAGACCTGAACATTTAGTCATTCAGGTATGATAGAAGCTTGTTTCTCTCTCTTGATACAGCGAGATAGGCAGGTGACTTAGCTGTGATGGGTGTCTT
Source organism: Equus przewalskii (assembly GCF_037783145.1). NCBI lineage: Eukaryota > Metazoa > Chordata > Mammalia > Perissodactyla > Equidae > Equus > Equus przewalskii. Next base: position 56,394,908 of record NC_091845.1, on the reverse strand, counting down.
TACTCTGTGAGGTCCCCTAGAAATCCAGATTTCTTCTGTATTGTTTCTCTTCTATCTCCAAGAGTGTTGCCCGCTTCCATCTGGTTGGAACTATTTCATGAGCACCATGTCCTTCCCTTTATATGAAAGGCAAATTACTTCCTTATAAAAATGTCACCTGTTGGGGCTGGCCCCGTGGCCGAGTGGTTGAGTTCGCGCGCTCCGCTGCAGGCGGCCCAGTGTTTCGTTAGTTCGAATCCTGGGCGCGGACATGGCACTGCTCATCAGACCACGCGGAGGCAGCGTCCCACATGCCACAACTAGAAGAACCCACAATGAAGAATACACAACTATGTACCGGGGGGCTTTGGGGAGAAAAAGGAAAAAATAAAATCTTTAAAAAAAAAAAAAATGTCACCTGTTACAACACGGAGAGGAGAATGGTAGTGTTATTACAAAATGAAGAAGGAAAGAATGGAGAGTGGGAGGCAGCATCTAGATTTTTTCCCAATTATTTCTATTATAAATATTATATAGAACTTTCTTGCACAGCATATCAATATTAATGTGTATATTTGATAACTGATTTGAAATAAATATGAAATAGGTAAAAATATAGTGTACTTTTACAGTTTTTGATCTATACTTTCTTTTCTCTTTTTTTTTAAGATTTTACTTTTCATTTTTCTCCCAAAATCTCCCTGGTACATAGTTGTATAGTTTTAGTTGTGGGTCCTTCTAGTTATGGCATGTGTGATGCCGCCTCAGGGTGGCTTGAGGAGTGGAGCCGTGTCCGCGCCCGGGATCCGAACTGGCGAAACCCTGGACTGCTGAAGTGGAGCACGCGAACTTAACCACTCGACCATGGGGTCGGCCCCTGATGTATACTTTCTAATTGCTTTTCAGAAAGTTTCCTTTTTGGTTACATGGTTATTTCTTCTTGGTTATTTTATTCTTTGGCAATTCTTTAGTTTAAAATGGCATTTCATCATGGTATTCATTTGCATTTATTTCACTACTAGTAAGCTTGAATAATTTCCAGGATTGTTGACCATTTATATGTATTTTCTTATTTACCTATTGATATCCTCAGCTAATTTTTCTTAGAATTTTTTTTCTGATATGTCAAATTCTAATCACCTCCTGTCATACATATGGCACATATTTTTCCATTTTATCATTTTTCTTTTAATTGTATTCTTCATACAGACTTTTTCCTTTTTATGTGTTTATATCTATCCATATTTTCTGTGATATCTTGTTTTTCTTTTTTTTTGTTTTTTGTTTGTTTTGCATAGTAAGGCTTACACAAAATTGAATTGACATGTATAATTGCCACTTTTTCTTTTAATTCTTCTTTTTGCTTTTTTCTGTTACATCTTAAATTTCTATGTGGTTGAAAAGTGACAAATATTTTTTACTGAATTAGTCAACAATTGTTTTTTATTGATTGTTGAGCGTATGCCAGGCATTCTGCTAAGTAGACACCATAGACCTAAGAGAGAGCTTGTGCACTGAGCATAGTACCAATGAATTCTATCTTTCTCCAAGAGTTTGAAATACCATTTTTCCGTATATAAATCCTTATATATTTTGGATCTAGTTTTGGCTTTCTCTCCCATTAGATTCTGTTGCTTTCTATTATAGTATCAGCCTTAGGATTGGGGGCAATATTTTCTAATTAATACAAAAAATCAAACAAAACTTAAGACAATGAAACAAATCTCACCTAAATTCCTGGTATGATGGTGATAATGCTAGTATTATTTTTCTACATAGTTCTGAGGAAGCTATTAAAAAGAGGTGAAATAAGAAAATATGTATTATGTTTTTGTTAATATATTTCAATACTCAATTGTTAGATAACCCTTCTTTTGTTTTTTTGGTGAGGAAGATTGTCACTGAGCTAATACCTGTGCCAGCCTTCCTCTGTTTTGTATGTGGGATGCCACCTCAGCATGGCTTGATGGGTGGTGTGTAGGTCCATGCCTGGGATCCAAACCTGCGAACCCCAGACTGCTGAAGCAGAGCACACGACCCTAACCACTATACCACTGGGCAAGCCCCAGGATAGCCAATTTTTAATCGAAAGAATCAGGTTTGGCAGCGCAGTCTTTGAACTGTCATCATAATATGATAGGACCCCAGATAACTGAGTATAATAAAAAGTATTATAGTAGTTTATGAGCAGAAATTCCAGTAATTGGAACTACTGCCATTACTCACATATATTCTTTTCTGCTTTCATCTTTAATCATTTTTGTACTGTGGAAAATTGCTACATGAGTAAGTTCTGATGCATTATGTCTGTGTGTGATTAAATATTTGCCCTCATTAATTGGTAACTATTTTTTATTTCAGTGCCCTGTGTAGTTATCTTTTTCAATATTCTAGACTTATATATATGCATATTACATAGACTTCCTATTTACAAATACATACTTGCCCTGTAAAAATTAGTTTGATACATAATTTTGTCATCTCAATTATACTTGTTGCCAAGGTAGTTGAGTGTTTCCCTGTTATTAGTCCAAGTATATCAATTTGTTGTCAGATTTCATCTACTATCATCAGTGACTATATTCTGTTATTATACTACATTGCAATCATCCTATTTTCAATCAAAGACTATTTACAAAATTTAAAGTCTCATAAAAATGAACTACCATCAATTACAGTTTGAGCCACATGATCTTGGCTAGATAGATACTGTGTGACTCTTTTTGCAGCCACATTTGAATCTGTATCTTAGTGATAGATTTTCTGATGGTTAATTCTCTAACCTTCAAAATATTAGTGATTTAAAGACAAGCATTTTTTCGTGATCTGACTTATATTGGTTATGATCTGAGCTACAAACTTATCCATGGAACTCATGTCTCCATTTGGTGATATGTGAGTCTTGCAACTGAATCATATTTATCCCTCACTTTGTGCCATCATTGTATCATTTAATTGGCATTTTGGGTGAAATACTAGGAAATGTTTTCTATTTCCCTATTAAATTTAAAGCTTTTTTAAAAATGAAATTTTATTTATATTTTTACTGTGATTTTCCATTAGCAATTACAGGTGACTGTGCCAAAACCAGATTTCAAATCACTATATTAATACAGTTCTCTTTACACAATCTTACACAAAGTTCCAAAATTATATCAGTTCATCACAGTAATCCTGTGAAGAAGTGACAATGTGTAACAATGTTTTGTAGTTTGTGGACACTGGGAGGTTCAGAGATGTTTAGCGACAGCTGAAGTCACACAGTTGGAAAATGTCAGAGACATTCTTGAATTCCAGCCTCTAACTATAAGTGAGGGACTCCTTTCAGTATATAAAGAAAACCTCCCCCCAAACAAAAAAAGCTTTATAGTAGGATATTGACTGATTTAACCTTATAGAATATTATCATTTATCAAAAATATTGGCTTGAATAGAGAATATATCATAATTACATTGTAAAAGCTTTACTTAGTGAATGATATTGGTTACAATAAATAGTGAAAATTTGTTCATTCTGTATTGATCATTGGCTTGCCTTCAGATTTTGTTTTACTCTGCTTTTGAGTTGATGATTCTAATCTAATACTAATGAAACAATTTTGTTCATTTTTCTTGATTATATTAAGCTTTTTTATTTTAAAATGGTTACTTTGTATTAATTTAAGATGTGTTTATTTATTTTATTTTATTTTTTGGGGGAGGAAGACTAGCCCTGATCTAACATCTGCTGCCAATCCTCCTCTTTTTTGCTGAGGAAGACTGGCCCTGAGCTAACATCCATGACCATCTTCCTCTACTTTATATGTGGGATGCCTGCCACAGCATGGCTTGAGAAGCCATGCATAGGTCTGCACCCGGGATCTGAATCAGTGAACTCCAGGCTGCCAAAGTGGAATGTGCAAACTTAACCACTGTGCCACTGGACCGGCCCCGAGATGTGTTTATTATAGGAAATTTTGAACACATTAAAGAAAATGAATTATAGGTAATTTCAGCATCTATAGATGACAAATATTGGAGATATCTTTTTTCAATCTATATGCATATGTATATATATGCATGAACACACGTATACACACATATTTAAATAGAAATGTATACAAACATTTTCTCTTTTTGAACAAAATTAAGAATGTACTCTTTATTTAGAATACATTAAGCATATTATAAGAGTTTCACATAATCTTTGATAATATGGTTTTAAAATTTGCATTACATCAATTTAAGCAAACCGTGTTTATTCCTCCCTTTACCTCTGTTTTCACTGAATTGCTCAAACTAAATTTTTTATTACTACTAATAAATTTTAATATAATAATAGTAAAATTTAGCGATTTTATAACTAAAGTACTACGACGATAGAAAAGAAAAAGTAGCAACTTTTACCAAAAGAAAATTGTAGTTAATAATATATACTTTCTCTCATTAAGCAAGATAAAGCAGTGATGCCAATAATAATGGACTTTTAAGCTCATATAAATCAGTAAGAAATAAGATGGTGGAAGCACTTTAGAAGACATAGATGGCTGAGGAATGGGCCCTGTGATGTTCCAAGGAGGTTTTGAGCGCTGACAATCTTGTGGCTTTTGCAGGAATAAGCATCTTTGGATAGCCAAGCACCATGGCCCAAAGGGTCTCTAATGCTACACGCGTAACCAGCTCCTCCTCATGATGAGGGTAGGTCTAGGAGAATTTCTGGTCGCGGGACTAGAGGTAGAAGATTAGGTGGTGCTGCTTCTCCTTCTATTTTGGCCATACACAGCATATAAGCCTTTGACCTTTTTCAAGGACTTGGCCTTGAATGTTCAGCATAATGCCTCTTTTGTGTGTAGGTTAAGGAAGATTGTGAGAACATTTTTCTTTTAGCTCTTAATTCCTCTAACTACTTCCAAGTTTGGCCAGCTAGAAAACCCTAGTGAGCATCTTTAAATTAAAAAAAAAATTGACTTTAAATCAAGAATGACAAAAGATGTTGATGCCGCCCTTGTAAGATGGTAAATCAAGAAAACTTTTCTATCTTCTCTTCCTGCAGGGGTATATGAGAGAGGAGAAAACTTTTGTTTTGAATTGTATGTGACTTTCAGTCTAGATTATTACTGTTTATTCATGTAATTTCATAAATCATTTTGAGATTTGCATAACATTTCTTTGCCGTATTGTAAACAATTATTTTCATCTGGGATGAGGTCCCTTTCATTAATTGCTCAGGTATGATTTTCTTTTCCTATTTCTTTCTTCAATCTAGTCTCAGTTGTCTTAGAACTTGCTATAATTACTTAAAATGTCTGACTTGTAGATAAGATCCTTACCTCGTTTTCAAGGCTAGCAAAACATTTTCCCCATTGTTCATTTTGGCTTTTGATTTCAACAGGAATTGGGAGTGGAGGAGACTTAAACATATGGAGTCAGTTTACTGTGTGAACTAGGCCTTGGAAACATGGCTTTGCAGCATGTTCTGGTGTGGGGATCGATCCTAATTTATTTAAATATTTATTTCTATTTTTCACATTTAGTTTGTTTCTAAATTTTGCTTTAATCAATAATGCTATAACAGCTTGTATGTATCTTTAACTTTATGCATATATCTCATTTTCTCTGTCTTGTATTTATTCCCTCTTAACTCTAAGAAACTCAACAATACGCTATTTCAAGGCAGCTTTTAAAGTGACATAGGACACAGAATAATGGTGGCCAGTTATAGATCAGAAAACCAGTCTGTTAAAAGTGCACTTCTCTCCCTCCTCTCTCCTGCCTCTGCATAATTCCAACTGAGAACTAGGGAGCAGACTCAGTAGAAGGTGTAAATTTGAAGGAGATATTTGTATTCCTGTATGTCTGTAGTCTTTATCCTTTCAGACATTTACAACAATCAAATCTTTAGCCTATAAGGAGACTTAGAGTGAGTTAAATTCAACTAATATTTATCAAATATTTATTATGTGCTAAACAATGTACCAGATGGTGGGAAGGCAGGAAATAGAAAAAATAGGAGACAAAATTCTTGTCTTCAGGTGCTTACTGGTTTCATTGGGAAGGAAAGTCATGCAATTTTCAAACTTAAGAATAAGTGTCAAGTGCTCGCTTCGGCAGCACATATACTAAAATTGGAACAATACAGAGAAGATTAGTATGGCCCCTGTGCAAGGATGACATGCAAATTCGTGAAGCGTTCCATATTTTTATCTCACAAGGTTGTAATCTATCATAACCTTAATAAAAAAAAAAGAATGTGTCAAATGTGTTAAGTAGATAATAACATCTATTGACTATAAGAGTAAGGAGAGCTATTGGTGGCTGATTTATTTTATTTTTTAAATTATTTTACTGAGGTCACATTGGTTTAGAAACATTGTATAAATTTCAGGTGTACATCATTATATTTTGTCTTCTGTATAGACTGCATCATGTTCACCACCGAAAGTCTAATTTCCATCCGTCACGGTACATATGTGCCTCTTTACCCCTTTCACTCTCCTCCCAACCCCCTTCTTCTCTGGTAACTACCAGTCTGCTTTCCTTATCCATGTGTTTGTTTGTTTATCTTCCTCTTATGAGTGAAATCATATGGTATTTGTCTTTCTCTGTCTGACTTATTTTGCTTAGCATAATATCCTCAAGGTCCATCCATTGTCATCACAAATGGCACAATTTCATCTTTTTTATGAGTAATATTCCATTGTATACATATATCAAGTCTTCTTTATCCATTTATCCATTGATGGGCACTTGGGTTGCTTCCAGGTCTTCGCTGTTGTGAATAATGCTGCAATGAACATAGGGCTGCATATATATTTTCAAATTAGTATTTTCATGTTCTTTGGATAAATGCCCATAAGTGGAATAGCTGTATCATATGATAGTTCCTTTTAATTTTTTGAGAAATCTCCATACTGTTTTCCATAGTGGCTGTACTATACTGATGGCTGATTTAAATGTACACTGATCAATTGTTTGGATGATGGGTTGTAGTCATTACTATACCAAGAAAATTGATTTTCAGATGGGTTTGTAAAACTTCTTTTATTCTTAATATATTTACTTTTAATTTAATTACCTAAGTAACAACTGTGTATATTTGTACAAATTCAAATAATAAAGAAGTATTTAGAATAAAACAGAAAGTCTCCCTTCACTCAATTCCTTCCTTAGAAGTAACCACTTTGTATATATTCAAAACCACGTATATATGGTTCTATTCTGTGTTTTTGAGTTTTGTAATTCTGGAATTTGGACCATACTGTATGCATTGTTTTACAATTAGCTTTTTAATTTATTTTTTTACTTAATAAATCTAGAGAGTCTTTTGTGTCAGTAACTATAGACGTAAGTCAATATTTTAACTGCAAATTACAATTTCATGAGCTGAATAAATGAGTATTTTTGGGGAAGTTTGTTACTCAGTGACATATAAACAGAACATCCAATGAGAATGGGAATTTTGCATGGCTCTTAGCCTCAGTTTGTCATCTTCATTTGATGTTTTACACACATACACACAAGTACATATCATATACATGTCATCCCCTTGTTTAACAGAATCTTTTAAATAACCATCTTTCAAATAAATATGGCATGCATAAGCAGTGGGGGTATTAAGTAAATGGGCGGGGGTTTGGGTTGGAGGGAAGGAAAAATTATTCTTATTCTATGTGATTCATTTTCCCAGATAGACTGAAAAAAGTGTCTGATGAACGTCAGACTGGGGGCCCCAAAACAGTGATCTGGATTTTATTCCATAGCATAAGATTCTGTTTCTTCCTGAGGGAGGCAGGGCAGGGGACCATGCAGTACACATGGCTGTGTAGGTCACAGAGTGTTAGGAGACTTTGTACCCATTGGCAGCAGTTTTGACTTCTTTTCCTCTATCTACTGTATAAAAAGAAACTTTTTTTTCAACTTCATTCTTCCTGTCACAAGCTTTCTCACTTAGACCTCAAAACAACTTGATTCATTGCAGTCCCTGTCCACCTAGCCCCATCCTTAATGAAACAGATGAGCCCGGCTGACAAGTGAGTTTCACTTGTGTCCGCAGCATCAACTTGTAGCCTTTGGGGTATGTTTGCAACCAAATTTCAGTCATATTTATGAGCTGGAACCTAGCTCCCCTGAAAAGAGACTTATAAAGGTGCCAGGCATGCTTGGTTACCTCGCTGGTACTCAAGGGAGTACTAATGGTGGAATGTAGTACACTGATTCAAAAAAGAAGGAAGTTTCTTACCAAACTTCTAGTACTCAGACATTCCTTTTAAAGTCATAGATATGCTCCATGGAGAGGTAATAAAGTCAACTCTCAAGGACAGATAGTCTTCCACTCCCATACTCCCTTCCTTAGCGTGTAATAACCAAAAGGGAAGACCTTGCTTTCCTGGGAACAGCACAGTCCACAATCTTCCTTTCACAGAAAACGCTGAGCAATTACTTGATGAGTTCATGAGCCAGCAGTCCTTGAGCCATGCCTTGAAGATTAGTTGGATGAATTTTTTAAATTAATGCATATTCAATGGATGTTTTCAAAGTTTCCAAGAAGAATGAAAGAAAAAAAATCTAAAGACTTATTCATATCACCATGGAGACTTCCAGGTACTGGGTGGAGGGCTGGGGAAAACACAGCTAATGGCAGCCAGAGATCTGAGAAAAGAATTTTGGGGATCTCTATTTCTTATAACAACATTGAAGACAGTGGCTCCATCTGCTGCAATGGTAAATCTCCCATCACTCAATTTTTCCTCCTCCTTCTTTCATAGCTGCCCTCATCTCCATCATAATTTCAGGTTACATGCTTCTTAGGAGGAGTTTTATTTTGCTGCTTAGTAGGATGTGGCATGCGTAAGCACTGGAGGTTAAGTATATGCCACTCATGGCATATGAAACTAACCCTGGTATGGACAGCATTGACTTTGAAGGGGTGTTCTCCGTTCCTCATAACCTCCCACTGAGACCTACCTGGCTACTGCTGCTTTACGTAGCTGTCCAACAGTCTTCACCACCTCAACAGCTGATTCTGAGGTCACTCATAGACCTTCTGTGAACCAATAGTAGGAGTGATTGCCAGGCGTGGTGGAAAAGTTTGCCAGTCAAGAATAAACCACACCTCTCTGTGGACATCCAGTGGTGAAAGTGGATGGTAGTTACTGTCAAATTATCACCATGGAAACCAGGGACTGTACCAAGCTTTAGAAATTCACCAACAGGAGGTTAAAGTATTCAGAAATTCACTAGCAGGAAATTGATCTTTCCCTACACCTGAATAGAGGATGGCTAAGAAATAGGAAAGGTGGCGGAAGGAGAAAATAGCAGGCAAAGAAAGATTTTGGGGTAGAGTAATTTGTTTTATCCAGCACTTAGGGAAAATTCATAAAAACAGCAATTTCTCCTTTGAAATAGAAACTCCTTGCTAATTGTTGCAGAAGCTCTGCATTCATGATGTTAAATATGTCTGAGACTCTGTGATGATATTTTCTTTTTAAGGAAATCAGGAGACAGACTCTTTAATACCTTAATTTGGAAGAAACCAAACATTTCTTGAAACAAATTTGGATTCTTGAAGAATTAAGTGAAATGAAATCCCTTTATCAGCTCCAGCCTCTTTCCCCATCTCTTCATGGAATTTACTAGCATTTCCACTCATAGGCTTAGTTCTTTTCTCTAGTTTCTGAGCCAGTCCTCTTTGAGGGATGGAATTCTACTTTCTGCCCCTCCACTCTGGTGGAAGAGGAGCATTAAGCCCCCTTTTCAAGTATATTACCCTGAGAATGAGGGTCCTAGGACTCACCAAGACAGAATCCCTACATCTTATGTGTTTCTTACTGTCTTGCCAGTGGCTGGTTCTGATCATGGGATTCTACAGTGCAAAGGTGCTTTGTTGGCCAGCCTCTATAGAACTGGCCTTCTTTGCTATCCCTATCCTGACTTCCTCTATTAAAACTGAGTCTGCAGAGACTCCTCGTAACTCTAGCCTGGCTTCACTCTTAACAGAGCCCCTTTTTGGTGAAGGCCTCCATATCTAGAGGCTTCCAAGAACTCAGCTTCCTGTCTGGACTACTAAAGTTTAGTCATTTCCTCTGTTTCTAGGTGTTGAGCCTGGTCCACTTTCCAAGACCCCTTGCAACATTAGATCAGAGGTTGCAAACTCACATGACTTCTGAATGGAGAGGGCTGGGTCAGGATTGGGATGGACTGGAAAGTACATTCCTCATTTACAAGGGTGGCCACAAGTCATATCCTGCTGATTATTGCAATTTCAAGAAGAAGAAAGAATCTGAATTTTGGTGTGGAATTTCCTGATTTGAAAAGGTTAGCTACTAATTCATTTTTTTAAAAAAATGACATGTGAGCCAAATAAACTCCATCTGCATCCTGACCTGCGACACAGCTGTAATGTGTGACTTCTATCTCAGACCATGTTCCTGAACTATGTAATAACCCTTGTGTCTGCGCTTTTGTCTAGGTGGCTAAGCCTGTGATGTCAGCCCCCTGAGGCTGGGACATCTTACTATCTGTTCTAGCCAAGCAGATGGTTTATCTCCAGAACCATCTAGCTTCCCCTGCATTTCCCATCTTGCCGCATACTGGGTATCAATGTATTCCCAAGGAGCAATACCTTGGAAATATGATTTTCTAATCCAAAAAATTATTATTAAACAACTCCAGTGTGCAAAGCACTGTGATGTTTGTTAACAATATAAACATCAAATATCAATAAGACATAGACTTTGTTCTCCACAAATATGGAGGACACACCATAAGGTGAACCTCCAATGAATAACATCCTTGTATAATCGCCTCTTGAGGACAGGCAGAACCTGTGACTTGCTTCTGACTAATACAATATGGCAAAAGTGATGGGATGTTGGTTCCTTGTTTAGGTTACATTGTATGTCAGAGGTGATGGAGTATCATGCCCATGATTGTATTTTGTTATATGAAACTCCTTATTAGCAGGCCAGAGCAAGGAAATCTCCTGTTGGCCTTGAAGAAGCAAACAACCATGCTATGAACTGCCTACCGGAAGGTTCATGTGGCAGGGAACTGTGGACAGCCTCTAGGACTTTAGGGCAGCCTCCAGACAACTGCCTGTAAGAAGCTTGGTGCCCTAGTCATACAGCTGCAAGGAATGAATTCTTCCAACAACCTGAATCAACTTGAAAGTGGATTCTTCCCTAGTTGAGCCTCCACCCTGGCCAACAGTTTGCTTACTGACTGTGAGATCCTGGCAAAGAGGAGTTAGCTAAGCTTTACCTGGATCCCTGTCTTATGGAAACTGTGAGATAACGCGTGTGTGTTGTTTTAAGCCATTAAGTGTGTGGTAATTTGTTATACAGCAATGGAAAATGAATAGAACAATTTACAGCTTACCATGGAAAATACAATACCCCATGCAACACACAAAAGAAGATGGAGAGACATTTGTTTACTTGAATTCCTTTTAGAGAGAGCGTGTACTTGTTTGGAAGAAAAGACTTGATTAGCTGAGTCCTAGGGCTGCCCCCAAGGCTACTGTGCAACCCCAAAGGAAGATGGTATTATTTTGCTTATCAAGAGAAAGGTCTTTGCTTGTGGATATTCTAGAGCTCATCAAGACTTTGAGTTCTCTCCTGGGTTCGTACTCCCTTGAAGTTGGTACCTCCTCCCTGCTCTGCTCTATATCCCACAGGGAGACTGGCTCCAGGAATCTGCTTCTTGCCAGATACCACCCATGGAAAGTACTGGCAGGAAAATTTGAGAGAAAGAGTAATGGTGGTGATGAGAGATGTCAGGGACTATCTCTTGGTCCTTCTCTAGCTCTAGTGATATCTTAGGCAGCAGCAACATGTCCTCCAAGGCTCCAGCTCCCATGGGAATGGCCTACTATGGTTTTAGCTTCTAGAGCTTCACTATGCAGTATGGTAACCACCATTGTATATAGCTCTATACAGCTATACACATTTAAATTAATTAAACCTAAATAAAATAAAAAATTCAGTTCTTCAGTTGTACTAGCCACTTTCCAGTGCTAAGTAGCCACATGTTATTAGTGGCTACCATATTGGATGGTGCAGATATAGATCATTTCCAGTATCTTAGAAAGTCCTATTGGACAGTGCCACACTAGAAAGTAATCTGTTCCATGGGCTCTGGTAACACTACTTCTTCTCTTTCCCCTTCTAGTCTAGGAGTGGTAGTGGCTGCTTGACGCTGCTAATCTCTGGGTTGTCTCACTCTTCTCTGAGTTCTCAGCAACTCTGTCACCTGTTTAACCCTTACCTGCATTGAGTCCCTCTGTTCTAAATGACCACATGATTTCTTTTCCTATCAGGCTTTGATTGAGATACCAGAAAAGGGAAGAATAGGATAGTCAACATTCCTATATTAGCTACCCATTATTATGTAACAAATTGCTCTCAAATTTAGCAGCTTCAAATGACAAACATGTATTATTTCACAGTTTTTGTGAGTCAGGAATCTGGGAAGCTGGTGGTTCTGAAGGCTTAATCTTTCATAAACTTGCAGTCAAAATGTTGGAAAGAGCTGAAGTCTCGTCTGAAAGCTCAACTCAGGGAGGATTTGCTTCCAGGTTCACTTCTGTGGTTGTTGGCAGGACTTAGTTCCTCGCTGGGTGTTGGCTGGGACTCCTTGCCACGTGGGCCTCTCTGTAGACTTGAGTGTTGTATGGGACTGGCTCCTCTCAGAGCAAGAAATCAGAGAAAAAGGGAGAGAGAGAAATTGATTGATTGATTGAGAGAGAGACTGAGAGGGAGAGAGTATCCAAGATGGAAGATGTCATCTTTTATAACTTAAAATAGAAGTGATCTACTATCATTTCTACTCTACTTCCCTGACCACACAGATCAACCCTGGTGCAGTGTAGGAGGGAGTACACAGATTGAGAATGCCTGGTGGCAGGGATCATTAGAAGCCATCTTGGAAGCTGCCTACCACAAGTGCTCCACAGAGGTTGAGTGGATTTGACATATGGGAGATTGTTCCTCTTCTCTGTGACTTAAATGGGAAAGGGCAGAAATCACACAGCAAAGGGTGAATGAATGTCCCTGTGCAGAGGACATTGATGGGAACAGGCCAACACCTCAGTGATGCCATGTCAACTTTGAATTGTATATGGCATTCAAAGGACAATGCTCACTGTTTTAATTCAAATCCAAGAAATGATGGAAAATTGTAAAAATGTTATAGTACTTGCTCTGGAAAATGATTTGAAAACATTGATCTGCTTAAAATCAAGATTTGGGGCAAATGTTGTAACACTCAGATGTAATATTATGTCCAGAAGGACAAAAACATGCCTAGCTGAAGCAAAATGTCTTCTAAGCTTTCAGGTCGGCTGGTTCTGTTTTCACATTCTTGTGTGACGGTTTAGTGGCAGAAGCCCAGTGAGCCTCAGGTAGTTCTTCGCCATGTAGGGATTTCTACAAGGAAAGATTTAGAAAGCACAGTTCTTTATCTGTCAGCTGACAGATGATTAAGTCAGGGACTGGGTGGATGGGTGAGGATGAAAGGAGAGAGCACCTTCCTTTCAACTCTAGCCGGTGGTAAGGAGATGAGGCAGCCTGTTGAATATCCACCTGTTCCTCGCCCATGAAAGCGAACCTGAGGAATAAGTGGCAATGAGACCCATGTATTCTATTGGAGCATGTGCAGTCCTTGTCACTTCCTAATGAAAGAGGTCCCATCTTATCCCCAGTCAGTTATCTTTACATTTAGCTGAACACAATCTGCCTGGGAAATGGCCCAGATGAAGAAAATTGCCATTTCAGAAAGAAATTTACTATCTACTATTCAGAATGGAGAAGGGACATTGTAAGAAACATTTTTGTTCTCCGGAAAAGAGAAAGAGACAAAGAATGAGAAAGAAAGGGACCTGAAGCTGGAGTAAAGGATGCAAGGCAAAAATTTTTTCCTAATAAACTTCAGTGAATAGTTTTTTAAAAATTTAAATTGAAAGGCATTTTTGTGTTTGAAAGTTCTAAGCTGTAAAAATAAACCCTGGAAGTCGATTGCCTGGGGTAAGATTTAATTAAACACTGTACAGTAAATTAGCATAATTTGATGAGGATCAGCTTTAGTTCCTAGAAACTGCAACAGGCAGAAATTTTAATTTTGTAATATCTTTTAAAACTCCACTGTCTCATCATCAAAGTGTAGTTTTAGAAAATAAAATCTAAACAAGGTATTACCAAACAGAAGGCAATTTATTACAGAGATGATGTACTGGCAGGGGGATATGAGGAGGGTCTTAATGCAGATACTAAAAGTTTGTGAGAGGAATGGGCCTTTGTAAAACAAAATATATGGAAAAAGGAGTTGAATTACTCAGCTTGAAGCAGAAAGGTTATCCAGTATTATCATACTAATACTTCCCTGGGCTGTGATTTAACTAGAATTTCAAGCAGTGGCTGATCTGCCTGCCTGCCTCCCTCCCTTCATTTATTCTTCCATCGCTTTCTCCCTTCCTCATTTTTTAAAAATTTATATTTATATTATATATATGCATTTATTTATTTAAATGTTTCTATTGAAGTCATGTTGGTTTATAGCATTATATAAATTTCAGGTGTATGTCATTATATTTTAACTTCTGTTTAGACAGCATTGTGTTAAATAGAAAGGCTACTATAGATCACAGATGAGAGGTAAAAGTGGAAGAAAAGAAGGAAAGAGGGAGGAAAGAAGGAAAAAAGAGAGACAACCAAACATAAATAAGAAAACCCTTCTGAGTGCAACTATATTTTTGCTCCTGCCTGTAATTCACCAAGCACATGTCCTCAGTCTTACTCAGTGTACACCATTTGTTTGATGCTTAAGGAACCATCTATAGCCAAGAGTCACAATAGGCTAAATATGCTCACTCCAGAAAAAAAGAGGAAAGCATTCCTGGACCACAAGGCTCCAGAAAAACCTTTCCCATGGAAATTTTTTAAGGTGAAATGAAAGAACTTTTTAAAAAGTTTAAATCATTCTAAAGAGGGACCAATGTGATAGAATCGCTGGCTGTGGGTTCTGGAGAATTATAAGTGGGTCTTTATTGTGGGTGCATTCTCAGCACCAAGGAGGATGTCTGGATAATAGTGGGGGCCCCATTAATTGTATGTTGAATGAAATTATGGATGGCATCTTGCCCCATATCTGAGTGGTGTATATGAATGAAGGTTAATGTGTCCTCTGGTGTCTTTACTTACCACCAACAACAAGTTTTAGAACTACAGACTTGTCTTTCCAACTCCAAGGATTAGAGTCCTGAAAACCCCCATAGTGGGAAATGTAATGGTTGAGAAACTTTAAATTAAAAGGAAATCAGAATGTCCTTAAAAATATATTTTATTTTAAGTGAGTTATAATAGCCACTGCACTCCTCATTCCCATTCTGCAGCTCTTATTTGCTAATAAAATTTCATGCTCTCCCTACCATGCAGTTTCAATGTCATGTTTATAGAGAGATGTGCCAGCAGTGGAGGGCACTCACCATTCAGAATGGACACTGGCCTGAGCAGGTCCAGGTGTCAATCCCTTAGTTTAGTTCCCATTCCCTGGGTCCTGGGAATTCCGGTGGCTCCTGGGATCCCTGGGGGAGTAGAGGTTGCTGAGGGGATCAGCTATTTGACAATCAGCACAGGCATGTTTCAATGTTTTGGTAATGAGTATGATGCAACTGCAGGCTTCCAGGTGAATATTGCTTATGCTCATAGAGTTCCTTCACTTTGTTGCCAATCATGAATACATTTCAAGATGTTTCCTCCCCTCTGTCTCTAGGATTTCTCCAAAATATTCAATGACTTTGGGATTTTATTGGAATTTTATAGCACAAAAGCTGTTGACTCCATCTTCCTATGTCCCACCTCTAGCTCCCTCCCTGGCCTCTAAAATGCAAAAGAATGTAGGTCCTTAGCTTTGTCTGATATAAATTTACGCCAAGTATAAACATCAGCAACTATTGCACATACTACTGTTTCTCTCCTCCCAACAGGCACAAGGATTTAGTTTTAAGACCTAGGTTTTACTTTATTTCGTGCTGCTCTGTGCAATAGTCGGCAAGCAATTTTAGGGGGCTAGCCAAGCAAAGGTTCCAAATATAGGAATCTAGCTGATATGGACTTCTCCAAAATTTTGCCATTGTGGAAAAGAAAAAAATTAGGAAGAAACTAGTTTAATTTTGGCATACATCCCACCTAGTGTATAGCGTATAAAGTTTTTGTTTTGAATTACATATGGAATGAGGAGCTTACAACAATCTCTACACTACGTATCAGTGCCTAAAAGTTTTAATCTGGCTTTGATTTAAACTCATCTTCCTCTCTTCTCTTGTCCAGGCTTTATTTCCAAAATTTCTACACTGATTCTGCCTTCTGAGTTACCTCCTTCCTCTGTAAACCTTGGTTTCTGTTTTTTCTAATTATCCTCAACTGGAGTAATTGGCAAATCACTTGTACTAGAACCCAAATTCTTGTGGGTTTGCTGAAGAAGGTTATACAGAAGTAAAACCACATATACTTGGTTTTGCATAAGGGGAACTCAAGGCCAGGGAAAGGTTGTGGTTTTGTAGGAAGATCACTCTCACTCTCAAAAAGCCAAGGGCATCTTTTCTTTAAAGGAGTCCCCACTTTGTTTATGTGGGAAGTTGTCCAGGGCCCAGTGAGTCTCTGGCAGGACTTTGCTGGCCTTTTGCTTTCTAATTGGCTGTTGAAAGCAAAACCAGCCCTCCAGAGTCTCCATGTTGAGGTGACATGTGCAGCTGCAGTTTTCTGGGAAGAGGAGAGGGAGAGGAGAGGAAAGGGAGGATGTTCTAATGACTTTCCCGCTCAACTGTTAAAATTTTGAGTTTGGGTCCTTATGGCTAGGGGTCAGGAACCCAAATAAAGTACAGGGTAGCCGGCAGCTCTGGAATATGCACCTCATTTTCCTTAGGTCGGTCTACAAAACAGTAGCATTCTGAAGTCTGTCCATGGATTTTAACTTCCTGCAGCCTGAGCTCTACTGTAGGGGTGGTAGGGGGGCCCTTCCTCTCGATAGTGCCCCCAGCATCCTATAAATCAGCAGCTGGCCCACAACGTATTTTCCCATTTGATATGTGAAATAATTCTTCGCATTTTCTTTAGACCCCATGGCCAAGTCTAGACTAGCTGCTTAAGAATACACTTTTGGGTCCTTAAGATAAGAAACTTTACAACAAATAGGTTAATTTTAAGAATCTTGTGGTTGCAAAATATATTCAGACTTGAATTAGAGTGGAATAGAGGTGAAGAGGCTAGACTCTGTAGCAGTACTGCCTGGGATTCTCGTGTCACCTCTTACTAGCTGGGTGACCTTGGGCAAGTATTTTTTTAATCTCTCAGAGCCTTTATTTCCTCTTCTACAAAATGGGGATGATAATAGCAACTACCTCAAGGGTTTTTGTGAGGTATAAAAGATATGATTACTGTAAAACCCGTAGAACAGTGCCTGGCCATAATAAACCCTCAGTAACTGTGAGCAGCTATTGTGTTTGTGGTTGTTGATGATGATGTCACTACTATTATTATCATAATTAGAACATTTTATTGCAGGTGACTTAGATCAAGTTTTCTAGAAGTAAAGGCTGAGAGAGGGATTCTGGTGCAAGTATTTATTGAGCAACAGTATACTCTCAGGTGAAACCTATAAGCGAGTGAGAGAGTTAGGATAGGGCAAGGAAGAATCTAGGCAAAGATGTGGTTTTAGCTGAGGTCTAACCTCAGCCTGATCCCATGGGGCACTCCAGAGTATGAATCATACCAAAAGCTGTCCCACTCTGAGATGAAAGGACAAACTTTTGTACTCCTGAAATAGTCATTGGCTTCAGGCTGCCCCCAGTGGGGAGAGCATAACTCCCAGGAATTCCCAGGAGAGGTGGCCCTGGGAAGGGAATCCGGGAGAATTAGCCAGGAATTATAATTAAATTTGGAATCAACAGCAAGATTCTATGGGTGCATCTCATTTAGAGAAACATTCCCATTCCCACTGAAGTGGTTGCGTGTGCCCAAGTCTAGAGCATCATAACCCCCGTCCCTGGGAAAAGCTATAGGGAGTACCTTTTACAGACTTGGTCTGGGCTTCTTGGAGATCAAGAGCACTCAGCTTGGATTTTCGTTAGGATTTAGAGTTTGCAACTTCTTAAGGCTCCTGAAGAGCCTCACTGAACCAGGATTGGTGAATAACTTCTAGCTGGTGACCCTGGAGTGATTCATCTGCCTATATTCCCTGGCTCCTTGTTGCTGATGCTCAGAAATCATGTGCAGTAGGTTGCCTTAAGGTGGTGTTAGCATCATGGTTCTCTATGTTTGAAACCTGCTATTTTGAGGCCTGAGGCTGTTTTCTTTTGCTTTGTTTGTTCTCTTTAGGATTGAGAAAAATTGGATAGTGAGGAGATCAGAACCTGTCAGAATTCTTAAAGTGATTGGAATATAAAGGGTAATTTTCAAGTCTCCTCCCTCCCTACTGCTGTGGCACTTCCCTCCTCCTCCACCTTCACATGCCATTCACTGAAAAAGACTCTTTCATTTTGCACCATGCTGGGTTAAGTTCTTCCATTATATTCATTCACTGTGCTGCTTTGAATTGAAGTAGAAAAAATGCTTCACATGCTCTGTGAATTTTTGACCAAGTTGAGGAAAGCCCTCTAATTAGGGCCTGAATTTGCAATTAATGTGCTCTACTTAAAAGGCCAGTTTAACATTGGATTCTTGAGTCAAGAATTAACGAAAGCTTTCGAGCATATAGCTAACTCCTGCTTATCCGTGTGTGGCTTGTCCACTTTGCAAGCCTATCCTCTGTAAATATTTAAATCCAGTCGCCCC
Organism: Equus przewalskii; assembly: GCF_037783145.1. NCBI lineage: Eukaryota > Metazoa > Chordata > Mammalia > Perissodactyla > Equidae > Equus > Equus przewalskii. Next base: position 56,376,126 of record NC_091845.1, on the reverse strand, counting down.
TGCCCATTGGGTCTTAACCACTGCTTCCCACTGCCAACTGGTGGCTATTCAGTGTGCTGAATAATTTTAGCATAAGCCCAAGCAAAGTGTAATAAAGAAGGGAAATCAGATAAGATAGGAGAGGGATTACCTCAGCAACTGCCTAAGCTAAGACAAGAGTAATTTTAAATATCTTATGTTTTGGAATATCCATGCCATTCCTTCTTCCTTTCATTGGTACACATTTTCAAGAGTTGGTTGTAAATGCTCTATGGGGCTTTGTTCAATTAATGGTTCCAAAATACCACCAGAGAAATTAAGATTAAAAAAAAAAAAATCGGGGCCGGCCCCGTGGCCAAATGGTTAAGTTCCCACGCTCCGCTTCGGCGGCCCAGGGTTTCACCGGTTCACCTCCTGGGCACGGACATGGCACCTCTGCTCAGGCCACGTTGAGGTGGCGTCCCACATACCACAACTGGATGGACCCACAACTAAAAATACACTTCTATGTACTGGGGGGCTTTGGGGAGAAAAATGAAAAATAAAATCTTTAAAAAAATTTTCTTTTAAAAGTCATTTCATTTGGAAGGTTTATGTGTGTGTGTGTGTATTTTAAAATAAACTTTTAATTTTTAGTAGTTTTAGATTTACATGAAAGTTACAAGGATAATACAGAAGGTACCTATATGCCCCACACTTTGTTACCCTATTATTAACATCCTACATTAGTATGGTGAATTTTTCACAGTTAATGAACCAATATTTTTAGTTCATTATTAACTAGAGTCCATATTTTATTCAGATTTCCTCAGTTTTTACCAGTTTTTTTTTTTTTTTGTCCTAGGATCCCATCCAAGATATTACATTGCCTTTAGTTATCGTGTCTCCTTCAGCTTAATCTGTGGTGGTTATTCAGACGTTCCTTGTTTTTGAAGACCTTGGGTCAGTTTTGAGGAGTACTGGTAGATATTTTGTAGAATGTCCTTCAATGGGGTTTTGTCTGATTATTATTTTCTTGATTAGATTGAAGTTATGGGCTTGGGAGGAAGACCACAGAGGATTCTCATCATATCAGATCAAGAGTATATGTTATCAACGTGACTTTTTATTTACAATGTTAAGCTCAATCACCTGGCTGAAATAAGTTTCCCCACTGCAAAGTTACTCCCCTCCTCCTTTTCCATATTGTACTCATTGGAAGGACATCCAAACTTTCTTCTATGCCCAACTATTTGCAGTCCACCCTTGGGGTGGGGTGGGGAGGGTGCTATGTTCCACCACCTTGAGAGGGAGTGTCTGCATTAATTATTTGGAATTCTTTTGTGTAGGAGATTTGCTTATTCTTCCTTATTTATTTATTTAATCATTTGTTTATATCAGTATTGATTCATAAATATTTAATTTATATGTTGGGCTATAACCCAATACTATGTCATTTATTTTCTTGCTCAGATTGTTTCAGCTTTGGCCACTGAGACCACTTTTAGTTGGCTCTTGTGTCCCTTTGACACATGCCGATCATTTTGATTTTTTGAGTATTTCCTTATTTTCTGGCACTATGGGGTACGCCAGTCTCATCTTGTGTATCCTCTGCTTTAGCCCAATAATCAGTCATTTGTCCAAGGAATCTCATTCCTTATATTGGAGAATGGTGTTAGAAACTAAGATCTGGACACTAGAGGCCCTTGTTGCTACTGAGATGTCATTACTTTAAGGTCCACTCAGCAAACAGAACTTATAAATATATATATGTCTATTAACCTGTTTGTACACAATCTTCAACAGCCATTTATTCATCTGTATCTATATTAAGCTAAACACAAGTTGATAGTGATGTCTCCAACTCTAATCTATTATCACGTGATTCATTCTAACCTCCTCTCCTGCCTATCTGTAACCTCACACTCTAATAGTGAGAGAACTGGCTCTTACTGTCCACTATTCATTTACTTACATGTTCAGTTCCAGTATACAGGTACAGTGGTTTCAGAATTGATAATCCCTACTCCCATGAGAAACAACTTTATCAACTACAGTAGTAGGCCTACGTGCAATTCCTTTTATCTTTAACTTCATAGTCTCCACTCATTTCCAAAGTTACTGAGATCTGCACCTATTTTCCCCATCCACTTCAGAGCAGTTGTCATCCAGTTGTTCTATAGTTAGGTTCTTTTTTCTAGATCTGAGTTCCATCTTGGAAATGGAGATTTTTCCTTTTACCTTCCTGTGAAGATCTCAGATAGCTCTGAGAGTTACCTGATATTATTACCATAAAATTGAATACAGACATGGTGCAAAGAAATGAGAGAGACATAAATTGAGAAATATTAAAGAAAGAACAGTTGACTAATACTGAAAACAACAGTTTCAAGTCTCAGCCTTGCATGCCTCTAAGTAGCTGTCATTTGGCAAGTCACCTGTTGGCCTTGGTTTTCTTATCTATACAATTGTGTTCAGTTTCTCTGGATTGTTATGAGAATTGAATTGGAAAAAGAAAATGGAAGTGTAAATGCTGTAATAGACTTTCCAGTAGAATTATTAAATGAAAAAAAGTAAATTTAAAACTTCTGGCAAAGAAGGGTGAGGTCAATGATGTGAAGCTTTGACTTTCACAGAACTGACTTATTTATGGTAGTTCTCCAAAGTTTAAACAAATGGATGGTTTAATGCAACTGCTTCTAGTAGCCAGAGTATTTTCTTTTCCTCAGTGGCTACACGTGCATATGCACACACATGTGATTCTAGATATGTATGTGTGTATAAATATGTTAATATTTATATTTCCAAGGAAACTAAGGGATCTCTTGAGGGTATTGGTCTTGTTGGATTCCTTGATGGTCTCTCTAACTAACATTTGGGAAGACATCATGTGTTAGGGTTTTAAGAATTTAAGTATTCTCCAAAGCCACTTGAACTTTTTTGGTTACTTGGCTTCTACTCTTACATACCTATAACTAACTTTTTACCCACTTGATGACAACCTAGACCTGTTTACCATGTCCCTGGTGTGTTAATTCTCTTGGCCACATATAACTGAAAACCATAATGGTACTCAAAGTCAAAGAGGCTGGGTATATATTCTGGGTATACAATACTGGCATTCAATAGGTATGCCACTATTGAATTGGAAGAAGAAATGAACTTGAATTGATTTCCTACATAGGAATAGCCACGTCTCGCAACCCTGGCAGTAGGGCTAGTGAAGAGGAGGGAAGTGGGCAAGGCCTCTCCTTAAGGCCACATATGTGCACTGCACATTTCTATGGGTGCCATTCCTATATATTTCAATGTGAATGGAGCCCCCAGATCAGGGCAATGTGGTTTCCCTAAAGATGGTCCTGTTTCATTGTTGGTGGAGGGGAGAAAACACATTTGAAAAACAAAGACACACTCACCAAAAAAACCTTTGAATACTCTGCTTCCTATGGTTTGAGTATTGATGATTCTGTAGTGTATTTCACAATACTTCATCTAATATTTTTGTCCTTCTCTCTCTCTCTTTTCTTAAACATTATCTTAGCAAGAGGCATATGAACATTTTTAAAATGTGCTACCTCTGGAGAATGTGTACTGTCCACCCCTAGGGTACTTCTGACTTCTTATTAGCTAAGCCTGAGTCTCCTCATCTGTAAAATGAACTAGAGAGGATGAAACAAGATAACATATAACACATTTTGTAAAGAGCGACTCGTTCGGCATTGATGGCCTATGTTGACCCTATTTTCCATTCAGTGATATCCTTAAGCTTCACAAATAAAATAGTAAGGCCACAGATTCATCTTACCTACATCTCTCTTGGTTCCTTTCATGTGCCTGCCTTCTCTCTGTGCAGTGTTTTATTGTAAATACCTGTTTTACTTTGATAACTACATTAAAATGAAGGCAATGTTTGTAGCAATTTATTTATACGGCTTTTTGCTTTCTTTCATCTCAGCTGAATCCATAAATAAAAATGTCTTTTCCTTCAAGCAGTTGACTCTAAAAACACTCATATTTAAGAAAACCTGCAAAAGAATATGCTATCTTTATGATTTATTAAAAGAAGATAAATGAGGAGTTAACAAAATACCTTTCAGCCTACCATCATGAAGTAAAGAGGGAAAATATGTCAACTGGTATATATGTCAAGAAATGCTAGAGAATTATAGTTTTATTACTCAAGATCTATTTCAGACAAATGGGTGGAGACAAATATTCCTTGTACTTTAACTGTGATTTATTTTACAAGTAAAGCTCCATATATGAAGCATAGCTTAAAGTTAGGATTTGAATTGGGTTGTCAGCTGTAGCCAAGCCACACAATTCAAACTCTGAAGTGAAACTTTGAGTTGAAATCTCCAGCTTGTGTTAAGATAGAAGCCTTCTATATTGAGACCTTCCTATTAAAAATAAAAGAAACACTTTGCCTTAGCTATTTTGATCCCAGTTTCCTGGAGTAGACCATCTCAATTTCAAACATTCTCTCCTCTTCTCCCTGAATGTATATTCTTCTTGATTAGGATGTATATCCCTATTTGTTTTTCAGCAAATGTAATTACCGTTTACGTTGTAGTCTAAATATTTCTATATCTTAGTTCTCTTTTAGAGACCATCCTTTTAGCAAGATTTGTTGTTTCATTAGTTTTAAAATGACTGCTCTGTTAGATAACCATCTTTGATGGGAAATAGCATGGAATAGTGCAGGGTTTCCTAAACTGAGCTCACCAGGACTCTGTTTCTCAAAATGTTGTTAATGAGAGTTTTATTGAGAATGGATTATGTGACCAGATACATTTGAGAAATATTGGGTTGAACACAAACAGCTTTTTATTTCTGCAGAAATTTCCAGAATTGTTGATATTGTGGGGGACTAGAATTGGCCATCCCAAGATCATCTCTTTTGCATGAGGATTATTTTGGGCTGGTTACTTTTAAAAACTGCAGACAGGAGAGAAACTCTGAGAAGTAGAATTTACCCTTTGTTAAAAGATATTTACATTTGTAAAGGAAATCTCCATCTGTAAAGGTGTCTCCCTCTCTGTACTAGAAAGAAGGGGGGATGACCTTATCTCTAGAAACTCTTATCAATGTGGAAGACAAGGACTTAAATCTGCATAATAACCTTACTCTTGCTTACTGTGCTTTTCTGGTAATCTCCCATAACTGACTCTCCCTACCCCCAACATCCACATTTGTCTTTAGCTGAAGATGATATTTAAGGGGAGAGCTTCTGCCATTTTGGCGAGCTGCTCACTTTGCCTGAGTCTCTCCCGTGTATACATGTTATAAAGCTTTGTTTAATTTTCTCCTGTTATTCTGTCTCATGTGAATTTAATTCATTGTCCCGCCAGAAGGACCCAGAGCAGGTAGTGGCTATATCTTCCTCCCCTACAATATGCATTGACACATTGTGATTCTCCAAGAGAGAAATATAATTTCATTGTTTCCTGAATTTTTATGTGACACTTCCTTTTTTTAATCCCACAAAAATTCTGTTTTTCCAGTTATCTATTGGTTTATGACACACAAACCCCTGATTTAAAACAATTTCTGACTATCTCTCACAGTTGGGGCTTGACTGGGTTCAGTTGGGTGGTTCTTGCTTGGGGTCTCTGGTGCAGCTGCAGTCAGTCAGAGGCTGGGGCTGGAGTTATCTGCAGATTCGACTAGCCTGGACATCTATGTGATTGGCAGTCAATAGCTGCTGCTGGCTGGGAGCTCAGCTGTGACTGTCAACAAGAGCACTTACCATGTCCTTTCTGCATGCCTTTGGTTTCTCACAGGGATTCTGTGAGGGAGCATTCTCAGAGGGAACATCTAAAGAGTGAACATTCCAGGAGACCCTGGGAGAAGCTCCAAGGCTTCTAATATTCCAGGCTCAGAAGTCCCAGAATATCACTTCTGCCACAGTTTCTTCATTAAGCAAGGCCAGATTCAAGGAGAAGGGAATTAGACTCCACATCTTGATGGAGACTCATGAGCATAGAAGGAGGCAAGAAAGGAATGGTGGCCATCTTTGCAGATTGTCCACCAGACTGTTTAACATCTCATGGGGCACTGACATTCTATAGAACAGTTTGGGCAGTGGTGAATCAAAGTCTATGTGGGGAGTGAGGTAGAGGGCAGTCCACCCATCAGAGAGAAGTATTCTGTCACTGACATGGTTTAGAATTGCTGGGGTATGGTAATAGTAAAAAACATACAAAGTTTTAAATAATTTTATTATTGTTTTAAAGTTCTCTCTTTTGGATTGCCAGGAAAAATACAGGATGCCCAGTTAAATTTGAAGTTCAGATAAACAACAAATAATTTTTTAGTGTAGCTATAGCCCAAACATTGCATGGGACATACTTATACAAAAAAAAAAAAAGGTTATTTATCTCAAATTCAAATTTAACTAGGTGACCCGTATTTTTATCTGCTAAGTCTGACAGCACTATGTACAGATAACGTACTCCTTTACTTCCAATACTATTGCTGGACTCCTCTTTCTGCTCCCCCACACATCCCCAGTATTGCTACACTGCTGAGTTTGGAAAAACTTGATGTAATGAAAAGTCTTAGGTTTTAGAATCAGGGAGATCTGATTTCAGATCATGGCTCTGCCATGTACCAGCCTTGTAATTTTAAGTTATTTAGCCTTAGTGAGCCTCAGTTTCATTACCTGTTGGGATTAGTCATAATCACCTGGCAGGATTGCTAGGTGCTTAGGTGAGACGGTGCGTGTAAAGCACGTAAGGCTGTGATTGGGGCATAACAGGCATAGAGCCCAAGGTAATCCCAACTCCTCTTCCCCTGGATAAAGTAGAAGCAAGAGGGAAATCCTCTGTACATTTGTAGGTGGTATTTATTTGCCAAAGAATGCCAATAGGCAGGAATCTAAGTTAAATTTTTGTTTGTTTGTTTGTTTTAATTTTTACAAAAGAATAGGGTGGTAAATGAAGTATCATCTTAGGAGTTGCAAGTTCAATTCACGTTGGGGAAGAAAAAATTTTTTGATTGATGACAATTGTGCCATCAACAACCTACTCAATGATGTTTTTATTTTTATTTCATATGCTTGCACATCCACACTTTTATGTAGATTGTTGCCTAAAGCTCTTATAATAATTGACTGTAGGAGTAAATTTCATGATTGTTATTCTGATTAACCCCACCAAGAAAAATTTGAGGGCAAGTTAAATCTGAATTAATGCCGTGAAAACACAGCTTTCTTTGGGTGAATGTTGAACATGAGGGAAATATTTAGTGAATGTGTACTCTGCCAAACACTGTGGAATTCTCTCTGAAGTAGATGTGGTTAGCTCTGTTTTTACAGCTAGGAAAATTGTGGCTCAAATTGGCGTCAAGACTTGTTGTCAATCACAAAGCTAAGAGAGGTAAACATACCCCTGCCCACCTACTTCTTGTTACAACCTTCATTTAGGTCACGAATGGCATCCTTGTCATGGAATGCAATGGACATTTCTCAGTAGTGATATTAGTTGACCTTTTAGCAGCATTCTGCAGTGTTAACCATGACCTGCCTGTTTGAAAGACCCTGTTCTGGTCTCAACAATATTCATGTCCTAGAGTCTTCCTTCTTCTCTGTCTTTTCCTCTCTTTTCCTTGGAGGCTTGTCCTCCTTGTTTGGGTAATTATGGTTTGCTATTCCTCAAGACCAGGCCTGGACACCTTTTCTTCCATTTTTTCCCCCTTTATTTCGTTCACATGCACAACTTCAGTTAGCACCTATCACAGTTCTCCTGGTGTAACACATCTTTCCATTGCCCACATCAGAATTTCACCTTTATTTTTATTGGTGTGCTTATTTTTTCATTAGCCTCATGGCTGCTTTTACTTACCACGAGATCTTTAGCACCTTGTCCTTCGTAAGCACATAATATAGACTTGAGAACTGAAAGAGTAAATAATGAATGAATCCAGTTAGTATGACCTCAAATCTCTTTTTTCCATTCCCTATTCTCCTCCCAAATGACTTTTGGGTCAGAAAAATCCCAAAACTTCATTTTGCACACAAGGGGACTAAGATTCAGAGAGGCTAAGGAATTTCTCCAAAGTCACATAGCACTCAGAAACTGGGTCAGGAACTCTGCTCTCTCAAAGGCTGGGGCTCCCAGTCTCTGTATTGATTTGATCCCAGCTCACCTGCATGGCTGAACATGCTCACAGGGATGCTGGTTTTCCTTTGCTGGTAAAGTAAAGAAGGTCTTGGGGAATTGGATCAACATATGTTGCTTCTACAATTCATCTCTGCCTTTTAGAGCTAGCCAGAATCTGAGGTATGCATCTGTATCAATTTCTCTGGACTTTTCTCTTTTTCTCTCTGTCTTCTAGAATGACTCAGCATTTTTCATCACTTCTCTTTTTTTCCTTTTCAGTATATCTAAGAAAAATAGCCCTTTAACAATAAAATATTTCAGTTTACTGAAATTCAATAGAATTCTTAGAGATTCCATATGGCTAAGATTTGGAAGTTCTATGTTGAAATGGCAAAAATGCTAGTAAAATCCTGTATAGCTAAAAGCTTTTTCTAAAATTCCACAAAAGGAGTCCTCTGTTTCCATGCGAGAGTCTGCACACATATGCTGTGGTTGGTGGTGTGTTGAGTGGTACCTTTTTTATTGACTGACAGAATAAATAGAGTATAAAGCCAATACAGCCCACAGAAGATGACTAAATGCATGTTAAACTTAGCTAAGAGTAAAGGCACTTGTCATTTTAAAACTTTCCTTTGCTTCCTCTTTTTTTATTGGTGGTGAGGATATGGTAGGGTAGTGTGGATCGCCAAAGCAAGCAAGAGGGAAAGGAAAAATATAGCATACATGGGAGATGTTAGGGGAAAAATCAAACAATATTTCCATTCTGTTGCAAAGTTATGGAATTCCTGACTGATGGAGCTGAGAGAACCCCTAGAAATTTTCTCATCTTCTTCCCTCATTTTATAGATTAAAAATTAAAAAGTCCAGAGAGTTTATATGACTTATCCAGGATCACACAATAATTTAATGGAAGAGGTAAGAATTGAGGTCTTTAATGTCTGTTCATTGGTTAAAGTTCAGCTCATTTGTTATCTTCTCTGTGAAGCCTTCTATGAGCCCCCCAGGAATGGTGATGTACCCCACCCGTAATATTGCTATAGCCCTCTGTATTCCCTATGCACTCCATGGTGTTGTATGAACCTCTCTGCTTGTCTGCCTTTCCCTCAGTTTTTGAGCTCCCTGAGCTCCAGGATTCTGCTGTTCATGCATTGAAAAGAATGAAGGGAAGAGGATGATAGGCATGTTCTCTCTTGTGGTGGGGATTTACTTCCCCTTTTCTTAATACAGGTCTCTTTGCCCATCACCATGTATGATTTTCCAAGATGGTTCTTTTCTTGTCCCTCAGAAGTTTTATCTTTGCTGATTTCTAAGACTCAATGTGCTTCGGTGGCAAGTGCTTTACTATCAGACCTGGCATGGCATCCTTTCCTGCATCTGTTGCTAATGAGCTGGTTGATCCAAGGCAGGTTATTTAGTCTTTTTGAGGATTTGTTTTCTCTCTTCTGTGAAATGGGTATATAAATAGCTGTATTTTAAGATGTTCATTCAGACTATATGAGATAAGGTAGAAGAAAGAAAATCCCTAATAGTTGCCTGGTCTGCATTTTGTCATTTTTCTATTGGTTCCCTATAGGCTGAACTGGTGAGGCAGCAGAGTGGACCGTGTGCTTCCTTAAGGACTTGATGAGTGATTTAGCTGTTGCTGCACTGTTAAGACTGTTGCTGTTTTGCTTCTGATCCTTAAGACTTTTTTTAATCTTTTGCTCATTTAATGTTATCTAGAATTTCATGTTGATAAGATGGATTACATTGATTGATGTTTGAATGTTGAACCTACCTTGCGTACCTGGAATAAATCCCACTTGGTTGTGGTGTAGAATTCTTTTTATGCACTTTTGGATTCATTTGCTAATTTTTGTAAGGAAGTTTACATCTATGTTCACGATAGTAATCATTTAGATATTAGTTTTCTTTTCTTGTAATATCTTTATCTGGTTTTGGTAATAGTATAATGCTGGCCTCATAGAATGAATTAGGAAGTATTTCTTCTGCTTCTATTTTTTGTAAGAGATTGCAGAGAATTGGTATAATTTCTTTCTTAAATGTTTGGTAGAATTCACCAGTGAAACCATCTAGGCATGATGCTTTCCTTTTTGGAAGGTTATTAATTATTGATTCAATTTTTTAAAATTACATATAGGGCTATTCAGCTTATTTATTTCTCCTTATGTGAGTTTAGTGATTTGTATCTTTCAAGAATTGGTCTGTTTCACCTAAATTATCAAATTTATAGGCAGAGAGTTGTTCGTAGTATTCCTTTATTATTGTTTTAATGTCTAGGGGACCAGTAGTGATGGTACTTCTTTCATTTCTAAGATTGGTAATTTGTGTCCTCTCTCTTTTGTTCTTGCTTAGCCTGGCTAGAGATGAGTTTAGGTGATATTTCCATGTAGGTTTTTAGTGTCATCTTAACCAGAAGACTTGTTAGGCAGTTTGCATATGCTGTTCATTCAGTTCCCCCAATGGCTTTATGGGTTAGTTATTCCTATTAGTATTTTACAGATGAGGAAACAGAGGGCCAAGTCCTTTTTTCTAAGAAGGGGGAACAATATTAAAAGTTTTATAAGGACTCCTCTGTGCCTTAAAGTAGTACTTCATTGCCTTCCTACCTAATCTCCTCTTCTCATAAATATGGAAACCTATGCTGCATTAACTGTACAGTCTTAGAGAAGGAGATCATTTGCTGAAAACAAAACAAAATGGCTTAATGTTGGCAGAGTGTCGCCTTTCAATTCCACTGAAATTAAAATGGCAGTGGTAACCCTAGTTATATTACTCTTAAGTAATTTTTAATTAAGGGTTGATTCCATGCACAGCTGGTTTCATCATATAGACATGCTCTCTGCTCTCTTTTTGTGCTGCTTCCCAGGGAGACCAAGCCAGAGATTTCCTTGTTCAGCAGTACTATTGCAGTGGGGTAAAAGACATCTTGCTTCTTGATTTTACTTCCTCAGCTAAATTACATGTACAGCACCCTACAGAGAGGGCATTCTGCTGTCACTTGCTAAAGAGAGAAGCACAGGTAAGTATGTGAACCTTGTTTGACATTTATAAGCAACCTGGGCAATTCCAAGAAATGCACTAGGTAGTAAGAACACTTACATAAAGTGTGGTTGACTGACGGTTTAGCCAAAATGCGATACCTGGTAGTTTATGGCAATTTTCTCTAACAGGAGTAGATATTGAATTTATTTCAAAAGTGCCTCAAGAGTCCTCCTTATGCTACCAAAGCATTATCACATTTTCGCAAAGCACACGCTAGAAGAGAAGATACTTCAGGCCATAAAATAAGGACATTGTGTGTATGTGTGCATGTGCATGTGTGTGCATGCTGAAGGGAGGAGGGCTTAGCTTACTGTGCTATTGACTTCATGTGGACAGATTGATAGACTGCATTTTATTACTTTGTGGAGATTGCAAAATCATTCCCAATGCAGAATTTGTTAATGAAAAGAAAAAGGGAGTGATTTAAAGAAATTTATTTGATTTCAATAAGCAACTCATGGGTAATTCCCTCTACGATATTTTAAACAAATATGCCAGTAAAGGCTTGCATCCCATTCTCTGCACAACTTCCTTCATTCCTCTTTTCAAATTAAGTTGTAGAATAACAAAACCCAATCACCTACTTTAAAATTCTCTCAGGCGTTTTAACTACAAAGTAAGAACATTTTTGCTTGCTACTCAGTGGGCTGCTAGCACAACGTGAGAGAAGAGGGTGTGCTCTTTTCAATAAACATAAGAGAGAATCAGGATATGTTTTAAAACTGTTTCTGCAGCAAATTAACTGTACAACCTCTTCAAATAATGTGTCCTCTTGATGTATAAGTTCTTATTTTTTAAGTGGAGATTAAAACATCTGACAAATTTATATCACAGAGTTGAAATGGTGATAAAGTGAGATAGTAGACATGAAAATATAGTCCTTTCTGAATCTGCAAGGCTTTCTGGTTCATTTTGCATTGATGTGGCATATTTTGCAAATATGAATTTTGTTTCTAAAACTTTTAGAAATCCTAGATGGATAGATGTGGGTAAAGCGTTGACACAGAATTAAGTTCTATGAATACCATGCCTTGCCTTCATCTATTGAGTTTCCTACATTTTAGCACATAGAACTGAGAAAAAAGAATATGCTATTATGTATGTGTTCATATATATATACATATATATATGTAAAATCTTGGCAGAGGTGAGGTATGATTCAGTGTCTCCTTAAAAACACTCAAAACCCCAAACAATAGCCCTTTAATAAAGACAGTTTAACTTGAAGAGAGAATGAAGAACAAACACCACCTTAGAATATCATGAATGTCTTTCACGTAGGAAGATATTACTTCTTGGCCCACTCATGGTCATTTGAAGACATTTCAAGTTCTTTTTAAGTTACCAAAATGAGTGGGTTAGAATTAAGGGGGGACAATGTAATTACTGATGATAAGAAATAGAATGGTCTTACTTGTAAGATTAAAACATTTTAATTATATGGACATAATGATTTAGTACAGTGAATATTTTAGAACTTTGAACAATAGTGTTTTCTAAAGGTATTTTCTTCTTTCTAAACTGTCAAGGACAGGATTACCTAATACTTTATTTTTTTAAATTGATGTATTATTCACATACTCTAAAATTTACCTTTTTAAATCGTACATTTCAGTGGTTTTTCAGTATATTCACCTGGTGTGCAACCATCAACACTATCTAATTTGTTTGCATCATCCCCAAAGAAACACCATACCCTTTAACAGTCATTCTCATTATCCCTGCCCCTAGTCCTAGCAACCACTTATCTACGTTGTCTCTTTATGGATTTGCCTATCCTTAATATTTCATGTAAATGGAATAGTACAGTATGTGCCCTTTTGTGTATGGCTTCTTTAATAATGTTTAACTTAGCATACCTTAGCATAATGTTTTCTAGTTTCATTCATGTTGTAGCATATATCACTGCATCATTGCTTCTTATGGACGAATAACATTCCATTGTATCGATATACCACATTTTGTTTATCCTATCATCCATTGATGGACATTTGGGTTGTTTCCACTTTTTGGCTTTTATGAATAATGCTGCTATGAAAATTTATGTACAAGTTTTGTGTGAACATTTTTTGAATTAATAGACTTTGTTTTTAGAGCAGTTTTAGGTTTACAGGAAAATTGAGCTGAAAGTATAGAGAATTTCTATATAGTCGCTCTCCCCAACCACTTGCCACCACTCACAGTTTTCCTTATTATTAACATCTTGCATTGGTGTGGTACATTGGTTGCAATTGATAAACCAATATTGATACATTATTATTAACTATAGTCCATAGTTTACATTAGTGTTCATTCTTTTTGTTGTACTTTCTATGGGTTTTGTTAAATACATAATGTCGTGTATCCACCTTTACAGTATCACACAGACTAATAGCTTTACTACTCTAAAAACCCCCGGGGCTCCATCTCCCTCCCACTCTCACTTCGCTCTCCTTCTCTCCATCTCTTCCCCTGTTCTTTTTCCATGATTTAGCCTTTTTCTAGAATGTCATATAGTTGGAATCACTCAGTCTGTAGCATTTTCAGACTAGCTTCTTACACTTAGTAATATTCATTTAGGATTCCTCCATGTCTTTTCATGGTTTGATAGCTCATTTCCTTTCATTACTGAGTAATATTTCCTTGTACAAATGTAGCACAGTTTGTTTATCCATTCACCTATTAAAGGACACCTTAGTTACTTTCAATTTTTGGCAATTATAAATAAAGCTACTATAAACATTCATGTGCAAGTTTTTGTGTGGACATAAGTTTTCACTGAATTTGGGTAAATATCTTGGAATGCAATTGCTGGGTCATATGGTAAGATTAGATTTGGCTTTGTAAGAAACTGTCAAGTGCTTCTCCAAAGTATCTGTACTATTTTGCATTCCTGCCAGCAGAGAATGAGAGTTTTTGTCACTCTATACCATCACAAGCATTCGATGTTATCTGTATTTTGGATTTTAGCCATTATAATAAGTGTCGAATCTCACTAATGTTTCAGCTTGTACTTCCCTAATGCATGTGATGTTGAGCATCTTTTTGTATGCTTATTTGCCACCTGTAAATCTTCTTTGGTGAGGTATCTGTTCATATCATTTGCCCATTTTTTAATTGGATTGTTTTCTTATTGTTGAGTTGTAATTGCACATATGTTTTTAATTTTCCTGGGTTACATACGTAGGAGTGAAATCCTAGGACGTGTAGTAACCCTATGTTTAACTTTTTGAGGAACTGCCAAACTATTTTTCAATGCAGCTGCACTACTTTACATTGCCACCAGCAATGTATAAGGATTCTAATTTCTCCACATTGTTGTCAACACTTGTTATTTTCAGTCTTTTTTATTATATCCATCTTAGTGGGTGTGAAGTAGTATCTCCTTGTAGTTTTGATTTGCATATAGTCAGATCATGATTTTCTTTTTTTAAAAAAAGTCCGTTCCACCAATCTGTGCCCTTAAATTGGAGTTTGTATTTCATTTACATTTAAAGTAATAAGATTTATATTTTCCATTTTGTTATTTGTTTTCTTTCTGTCTATTTTTTTGTTCTACATTTCCTCTTTTACTTCCTTCTTTTGTGTTAGATTTTTCTAGTGTGCCATTTTAATTCCCTTCTCATTTCTTTTCTTATATGTATTATCATCTTACTTGTTGCCCCAGAAATTAGAATTAATGTATTAATTTACAAAAATTTAGTCAGATTAATAAAAACTTAATTTTAATAGTATAAAAACCTTTTCTCCTGTATAGTTCCATTTTCCCCATCACTCTTGGTGCTATTATTACCATACAAATCACATCTTTTTACATTGTATGCCCATCTACACAGATTTATAGTTATTGCTTTATTGAGTTTTCTTTTCATTAGATAGGGGGGGAAAGTATTACAAACAAGACATACGTTTATAGCATCTTTTATGTTTATCTATGTAGTTACCATTACTAGTGCTTTCTATTTTTTCATGTGGATTTAAGTTACTGTCTAGTATTCTTTCATTTCATTTTGAAGAACTCCTTTTAGTATTTATTATAGAATAGCTCTGCTAATGACTAGTTCTCTCCATTTTTGTTTATGTGGAAATGTCTCAGTTTCTCCTTAATTGTTGAAGAATAATTTTGCTGGCTATAGAGTTCTTGGTTCTATGAAATTGCTAGTTCAATTCTTGGTTGACAGTCTTTTTCTTTCAGCACTTTGAATATATCATCTCACTGCCCTATGGCCTCTATGACTTCTGATGAGAAATCAGTTATTGGTCTTATTGAGGATTCTTTTTATGTGATGAGTTACTTTTCCATTACTGATTCCAGGGTTTTATTTTTGTCTTCAGATTTGATAGTTTGATTATGATATATTGAGAAGTTATTTTCAGTATGTGAACTCTGTTATGATAAATGAAAGCAAATTCTGTGAGAGTAGCTTTCCAGGGAATGGAAAGAGGTCAAATGATGACAATTCTCTGAGAACTGAGTTTTGAGTAGCTCCATCCCTGTTCTGCTACTTCTGGTGGCTGTTAGAATGTTAGTTTTCACTGTGATTGTGAGGCTGTTGGTTTTCAAGGCTACTTTAGAGTTGGAAGAGGGGAATAGAAATATACCAAGTTAAAATGCTACAAGCTATCTGTTGTTACTGAAATTCAACCATTTTTCTTGAGTATATGTTCCCCAAATTGTTGCAAGCCTTTGGTTAATTTTCAGAGTTCTGAAAAAGGTGATTTGGGACAATTTTTTTCCAGTGTTATCATTGCTTCTATGGAGGAGAGAGTTTTCTGAAGACCATACTTCTCCATTCCCATTGATACCACCTCCTGATGTTTTAAAGAGAGTATGCCTATCCTCTTGAAGCTTTTTAAGGTGGAATATCATCTGAGCAAAGGAATGTGTATTGTTCAGGATTATGTAATAGGTAGGTTTCCCAAGAACCAGAGCCTGAGATGAGAATTCTTGCGCAAGTAATTTATTAAGGAAGGGCTCCCAGGAGAAACCACTAAACGATTGAGCAGAGCAGGCCAAAGGGAAGAAGCCCAAGAAAGAGTGTGATTTTAGACCAAGTCCCAATCTCATCCTTATCTTGCATAGGATTTCTGGAGTATAAGTCATGCCTCATTGTTTGTATCTCCTTGAGACAAGGGAGGTCACTGTTATGGGCTGAATTTTGTTACCCTAAAAATTCAGGGGCTGGCCCCGTGGCCGAGTGGTTAAGTTCGCACGCTCCACTGCAGGCGGCCCAGTGTTTCGTTGGTTCGAATCCTGGGCGCGGACATGGCACTGCTCATCAAACCACGCTGAGGCAGCGTCCCACATGCCACAACTAGAAGGACCCACAACCAAGAATATACAACTATGTACCGGGGGGCTTTGGGGAGAAAAAGGAAAAAATAAAATCTTTAAAAAAAAAAGAAAATTCATATAGTGGAGTCCTAACCTCTCAGTACCTCAGAATGTGACGATCTTTGGAGATAGTGTCTTTAAAGAGGTTATTAAGTTAAAATGAGGTCATATGTATGGGCCCTAATCCAATATGACTGGTATCCTTATAGGAAGAGATTAGGACACAGACACACACACAGGATAGACCATGTGAAGACAGGGAGGAGACAAGCAAAGGAAATCAGTCTCAGAAGAACCAACCCTGCCAACACCTTGATTTTGGACTCCTAGCCTCAAGAATTGTAAGAAAATAAATTTCTGTTGTTGAAAAAATCCAGTCTGTGGTACTGTTATGGCAGCCCTAGAAAACTAATACAGTAGTTTTCATGCGCCTACACCTGTTGGTCATTTGCCGTTTTGCTGTGGGGGACATCAGTTTCCAGGCACTTCCAGCTCTTTGTTCCTGTGTACAAAACAGCTTTATAGTCAGAGGGCAGTCCTTCCAAAGAAAGTTGCAAAAGTTGCCTTTAGAAGCAAGAGTACACAGAAGCCAAGAGACAGAATCACAGCACTGATGAATGGAATCTGAGGGAACCCAAGAAAAGCATGGACAGTGTCCACCACAGAGTTTTGGTTGCAAACAAGAAAAATCAATTCTTAGTGGCTTAAGCAGAAAATAAGTGTATTAAATTATATTGTTTAGGTCACAATTTCTAGGAAGCTAGAGAAGTAGGTGCCAGAATCACATAACAATGACCAGTGGCCGGTATCACCAGTTCAGAACTGGTCAAGTGGAGATACCACGGCAGACACTTTTAATACTAGACATTAGGCACCAGCATAGAACCTCTGTTTACTGCTGCTCCTAGAAAGTAAGTTGTAAATGATGGAGGTCATTTGCTATGCTCCTTGCTATTGCTATGCTGAACTACTGCGGTTTCCTTAAGTGACCATGCTCCTTTTTACACATAGTTTTTTTGAGTATGCTATTTTATTTTCCTGAGAATTCTTTCAGGTTTGCCTCTCCTCCCATCTTTCTCTGGATAAAAGCTTCTAGTCCTTCAGGCAATTCTTTGCATATCTTCAAAGATAATTTCTTTTCTATATTTATTATAGGAAAGCAGATGTCTTATCCACATGTTTCTCTCTGGTGTTGGGCTATTTCTTGGTGCCTTGTTGCTACAAATATTCCCACTCCTTTTCCCACGTAGTGACTGTATCTCTTTAGAATAGGAAAATATAGAGAGCATAAATATTTGTCTGCTTCCAAATGTTAGGTCTTAGTGACTTTGTGATTCCTGCCAGTTTCAGGGTAGCAGGCTGTTCTCAAATCCATCTATTCTCAATTCATCATTTCAAAATCTCCTCCTTGATAGGTCCCTGTCCTACCCCATCACCATTAACAACTATGTCTCATACCATGCAGAAGAGACATTATCAGAAGAAAAGGAGAAATGTGTCCCTGATCCAATATTCAACTCCAATTTAAGAGAATTTTATCCTTAAAAATCTCATGAGATCTTGACACTTCCTATACAAAGGGAAAAGATCTAGGGGCATCTATTGCTCTTAACATTTTGACATTAATGAAATCTCCCATGTCTATCAACATAGATAAGATGAATATCACATTTACATAAAACCCACCTTTCAAGGGAAAAGGTGAAGGTAAAAAAAAATTGTAATTTATTTTCTTGTATCCCTATTTAATCAGCAAACATGAAGGATGTTTTATTACTATAATGGTGCCTAATCCTGGAGGAGAAATGGAAAGAAATACTAACTAAAGGATATTTGATTCCACATCCTCATCATGTATGCAGGGATTCCAGTTACAACCTGTGTTTGACACACCCTGGTAAGTTACAGTTGCTAATCTAAGTAGATGGTAAAATGGATCAAGTCGGGGATGTATAAATGCGCTCAGGGAGTAGAAGTCAGACATCAAAGACACAGACTGTAACTAGTATAGTATTGAAATGGAGGAGAAGGCTGACCAAGTATAGTTGTAGCTGGCAAACATGGTATTGAGATCTCAGAGAGATACAGGTTGATTTCCAGGGTAGGAGGGCAGTGAGAAGCACAGAAGTGAGAAATCAAGAGAAAGAGAAAATAAAACCAATTATTTAACTTTCTCTTCAGATCTTTGATTTGATATCAGAACCCTCATCATATGGAATGCCTTATGTCAGTGTGCAGCAGGACACTCAGAGTTCTAAACAAGCACAGTCTTAAGCATGATCATATACGGAATGCTGTTCTCTTGTGTTGATCAGGATAGGTTAAGCTATGCTGCAATAAGAAACAAATCCTAAAATATTTGCAATTTTACACAGTAAAGATTATTTGTCACCCACACTGTAGTACAGTGTAGGTCAGGCAGCTCTCCTCAGTAGCTGTTTAAACATGTTTAAACATGCAGCATCTTTAAAATAATTTTCCTCTCTTCTAGCTACATGTCATGGACCAGAACTCAGTGAGGGGGTCCCAGCCTGACTGCAATAGTGTTTGGTAGTGTGCCCATGTGCCCTGAAAGAAGATAGAAGTCATTATCTCTGCCTCAGTTTTCAAGATTATGAGGAGAAAATGCTGCATTGGCATGTGGCACGTGTGTGAAAGTCCCTGGAAAGGGTCCATTGCTAAAATGAAGAAGACCCTTAGTGGTGATGGGAGGCAGAATAAACTGATGGTTGAGCTTTAAAAAATATAATAGCACTAGATATTCTTAAGAGGATTATGAATTACTTGAACTAGTAAACATCTCAGACCTCACACAGAGAATACGTAGAGCAAAAAAGCATAATTTGGGCATACACTATTAAAATTCCCATATTAACATCTAACACATCTTAACCATAGGATTTCCATCTACAGTTGTTACCAACTTTAAAATTTCTGGGATGAGGTTTTAGCCTCTGTATGAAGGTTAAACACAGTCTCTAAGGTCATTTGTACTTCTGTCACTCAACAATTCCATGGTTTTCTCTTTTTTTTTGACACTTGGTGGTAGATTCAATATAAAATCTGTAGCTGATGGGAAATTTTATTTGAGAAGGAAATTGTTGAAGGTAGAAACAAAAGACTGTTTTCTAATCTCATTTGTCTTATTCGCAGTCTTGGATTTTTAAAGATTCCATTTGCTATCTGTTATTTCCTTTACTCCAATGATCATGTATACATATTTTTTTCTCTTATTGAAATACTAATTTGCTTTCTGGAGTGACTTATTCAGACATGAAATTCACGTTCTGAGGGATCTGCAAACCCTGCTCTTTGTAGTTTTTATTGTTTTTTCTTTTCTTGGAATACTATTACTCTCTTGGACTTAGAGTTTGTTAAAAAAAAAAAAAAAAGGAAGGGGATTTTGCATAAGCATGAAACAAAGGATATTATTCTATGAAATGTGAAGTGAACTTTTACCCAAAATTTAACCTAATTAGTGGATATGACATTTACAATGTGAGTATTTTCTGTTTCTTTTGGCAGTTCTGTAAACAGGCATACATGGTTTTGGAATCTGATTCCACATTTTGTTACTTCTGTTACCTCTTAAATAAGTTACTTGCCTCTCTGCCCATTGGTTTCCTCATGTGTAGGTGGGGTCATTGTCATACCTACCCAGTAGGGTGGTTGTAAAGATCAAAGGAGGAAGTGCTTGACAAGTTCTTAGCATAGTGATACTGGTGAGCAAAGGTTAGGGATTATTGTGATGATGATAGTTAATACTATGATTTTATTCAATTATCAATTAATTGCACAATGATAGCTTAGTTAATCTTACTATTTATGAAACTCAACAAAAACATCTCCATTTTGATGGAGAATATGCGAAAATCTTCTATCACATTACCAAACTTAGTCCAAGCTGTCAAAGCATGGAGTAGGGATCCTTCCTTTCTCTGGCTCTACCCAGAGTGAGTACTAAGGAAACATTTGTCATTCTTCTGCCAGGTCTAGTTATAATGATATCTCAGTTTAATTGTGTCTTTTGTGGGTAGTCCTCTGTCTAATCCTGTACCAGGCATATAATAAGTACTTAATAACTGTATGTTGAATAAGCTAATGCATTTATGCAATGAAATTACAAGCCCCCACTTAAAAAGAAGGAACTTGCTTCTGAAATTATTTTCCCAGGGTATACAATCATATTACTTGAACACTCATTATGTAAATTTAGAAATTCAGCATTTTTGTAACCATAGCTCATCCATCTAGGAGGCAGACCAATCAACTTCCATGTCAAACAGTCCAAGAGAAGCCTTATTAAAGAAAAAAAAAGTTGAAATGATTGACTTCAGGTAAGCAGAAGAAACCTAGCTTCTGGTAGCCTCCAGTATTCCTTGGCTTGTAGATAGCTGTCTTTTCACTGTGTCTCTTCACATCATTTTCCCTGTATGCTTGTCTGTGTCTAAATTTCCCCTTTTTAATAAGAATACTGTCATATTGGATTATGGCCTACCTTAATGACCTCATTTTAACTTGATTACCTCTGCAAAGACCCTCTTTCCAAACAAGGTCACATTCTGAGGTACTGGAGGTTAGGATTTCAACATATCCTTTTTGGGAAACATTCACCATTAAACCAATGTGTAAATTTTATAAATGTTTATTGGATTAGAAGTGGTTCAATCCATATGGAATTTGAAAAGTATAAAAGATTTTTACACATGCAGGGTGTTATCATTATCATTATTGTTATTAGAAGAAGGAGTCATTTATTTACTAGTGAACCTCAACATTGAATATATATTACTTTAAACAAAATGTACTCAGTAAATGATCTTCTGGCTACTATTAATCTTTGCCTCAGTTTTTCTGCTGAGGGAAACTTTTGTAATTCTGTTTGAAATAAAGAATAATCAGTCCTGAAAACAGGATTCAGTTAGAGTTAATGAAACTCAAATGGAATGAGCTCATTTTGCCACTAAATTAGGGATATATCTACATGCGGTGCCCCAATCCCCACTGTGAATCATTGTATTGCTTTGCTTATCTGTGTAAAAAGATAACCATTCCCAAATAAACTTCAGAAATCAGAAAAACTACAGCAATGAATATCTTAACCTTACTTTGTTATGATAATTTCAAATAGATAGAACCTTGGAAAGCCTCAAAGAGTAGAGTTCTTGATTCTCATGCTGTGATATGGTAAACACAAGTATTAGATCAACAAGCATGATTTTTCTCTAATCAAATCAAAGTGGGGGAGGGGGGAAGTCTCCCAATGGGAAAGAATTCCCCAGCAGTGGTTACAGCTGTTGCCGCAGCAGTGGGTGATTTACAACTTTAGAAGAACACTGAAGCTTTTAAAAAAATAGGAGACACTGGAGCCTACTTTTGGCAATCCCAGTGCTGGCTATATCCCAACAACATGGTGGTCACTGGGATGAGTGATTAATAGGTACTAATAAGCCTTAAGATCTCAGAAAATCCCATTAGAAAGCCCCTTATATGCCTGGCTTGAACTAACCCATAGGACTGAGGCCTTAGCTCAGATAATTCCTGAATGGCTTATAGTTAATTTTTCACAACCCTCCTAAATCATATCAGTTGAGCAAATTTCAAGTGTATGGGGTGGGGGCAATTGTCTTTAAGCAGGTCTATGTTGGCCCTCATTTCCTGTCTCCTTGGTGCTAGAGCTATTAACAAAATGGCAGCTGTGTAGAATCAGGTAATGGTAACACTGTTGTTGCTTATATGTTAATACCATCCAAGAGTATATTGAAGCCATCTTTTCATCTGGCAACTCTACAATTCAGTGTCGTTCCTACTCCTTTCATTCCCAAGAATCAGGGTAACTTGGGTCACAGCTAGATAAAAAGCAACAATCTATTTTCTCCTCCCAACACTCTAGTTAGAACCAAAAGTATGATGTCACAGTACTAATTTGGTGGTGTTTCTTTTTAAAATAAACTCTTTAGAAGTGCATTTTGGGAAGAATGGGAAAAGCAATATGTGGGTGGTCCTTGAGTCTCTGTACATGACTTTTTTGTGTATCCTTTCTGCAAGAGCTCAGAGATTTTAATAGATAATAGGGAATTAAATAGAAACATCATCTAATAAGCATGATGTGTGCTGTCACCGTTAATTCAAACATAATGAACAATGACTGAATAATAATGGCTGCATACAGAGGTCTGCCATATGCTCATTCTGGATGATTGTTGCAGGATGCTTCCTTAAATATGGATGCCATGAGCTAGCCAACAGCACTCCAAATAATCAGATTTTCTGCTGCTCTCAGACTCTCATAGGGATTTTAGCTTTTTCAGTTAGCTGAATCATA
The DNA here is from genome assembly GCF_037783145.1 of Equus przewalskii. Classification (NCBI taxonomy): domain Eukaryota; kingdom Metazoa; phylum Chordata; class Mammalia; order Perissodactyla; family Equidae; genus Equus; species Equus przewalskii. The sequence goes on along the minus strand of NC_091845.1, from coordinate 56,353,382 downwards.
AAAATGAAATCAGATCTTAAAGAGTTTTCTAGATGTGTATGCAATGGCAGAGAAGGAAGGAGGGGAAGATAAAGAGAGAAGGAAGAGAAGACAAAAGAGGGGAGAGAATGAAACCCTAGTGCTATTTTTTCCTAGACAATGAGAAGCATATTCTGAATTAGAAACTGCCTGTTTACCATTCCATTCCCCTGTAAGAAGATAAATTAACTTCTCTTTTATATAATGCTGGCATACTAATAGCACACAGTATATTTAAGTGGACATGTCTCTCTGTATAACATTGTAATATCTAATTAAAGTCCAAATTACAATGTATTCTGATATGTAAGTAAAGCCAAATTGATCCTTCTATTGTATGCTGTAAAATTAGTTGATGTATCTAGTTCATTCATTGATTAGATAATATTTAGTCTGAATGAAATGATGGACTGCAGAATTTGTTCTGATTTGCTCCAAAGGACTGGGTCTCTGACCTGGGAGAGGTACCGGGGAAAGCCCTCTTTTGAAATGGAAAGGAAATTAGATTTGTGTCAGCTTGTATAGGTTGGAGTGTCAACTTTATTACTCATGATCTTGAACAAGCCCCTGAAGCTCTCAGAAACTTACTTTTTTTCACTCATTGATATGGTGGGGATAGGGTGAGAGTTAGAGATTACATAAATTAAAGGACTTTGTGAACTGTAAGATACTTGGCCCTGCTACTTAAAGAATGATGTGTGGACCAGCAGCATCGGCGTTACTGGAGCTGGTAAGAAATGCAGACTCTCAGGCCCAACCCCAGACCTACTGAATTAGAATCTGCATTTCAGCAAGATCCCCAGGTGATTCGTGCGAACATTAGAATCTGAGAGTTACTTTGTGATGTTTATATTAAGTTTGAGTGTATTGTTAAAATATTCAAAAATAACAAACTTTGAAAAGCCTAAACTATTTGTTGGACGTAATCTTATAATCTTTTGAGAGAAGAGATTATTGACAAACAAACAAGCCCCCTGCAAAAGAAAAAAACCCTGAACCAAAAAGAAATAGATTTTTTTAAAATCCAGAAACAATATCCACATCTCTCCATGCCATGTCCTAGGATACATAAACAGAAAGTGCAAACAATTCGCCTTTTATTTTAACCTTCCTATAGCATGAACATCATTGATTAGTATAATACCCATTAATGTTCACAATGACCTAAAGGTTTATTATATTACCATTATAATGGTAAAGAAGGAAATGCATTTATAGATCCATGAAAGATTTTCATCCACAAGTGTTGAAATATATTCTTTCATTATACTCAATAACTAGAAGATTTAAACCTTAATCCTTGCAAATTCTGGTAATTCATGCCTTTTATTGTATTTTCTCTGTTGCAACAGCAGCAGCAGCAGCAGCACTGTCTTCTACTGGTAGAGTATGATTAAAGCATCATGGAAAATTTCAATTCCAAACAGAAATAGATGCTGACATTTCTATTCTTTTTCCAAATGAGATTTTGTTGATTCAGAGGAAAGGAAAGAAAATAGGAGGAAATACTCTTTGACTAAATTTTTTAATCATGAGAAGTTTTGGGAAAATATAATCTATTTACTTCTTCCATCACTTTGATATCTACTCCCTCTGGACTGAAATTCTGTATTTTAGCAGGTTTTGAGAGAAACAGTGAATGTGCAGCAACAATGCACAATCTGAAATAAATAAAGTTTGAAAGTGACCTGGTTAACAAAAAAGTAGGAAACCTTGTCGTTTTTAATCATTGACTTAGGTAAACAGTTTTTTAAATACAAGAGTAAACCTCAAATGTGATTCACATTCTATATCTATAAAACAAAAAGTGAATTACAGACTTACCAACCATCAAGTTTATTTCTTTATGGTAGAAAAGATACACATCCAAAACCTTTTGAGATCTGAAATAACTGGTTTAATCAAATCTACAATATGACAAAATTTCTGGGTCCTTCCAGTTTTGAATGCCCTACATGTGAACTTTCTATACACAAAATAGACAGTTCCCTCCCTTTCTCTTTCTTCCTCAAACACTCTGCTGTCTCCAAGAGCCGTAGAAATGCTTTCAGATACAAGTAATAAAACAGTGACTTAGACAAAAGGACATTTAATTATCTCAAAAAACACGAGAAGTCCAACAATGGACAACTGGTGCAGTGGCTCAGTGATGTCATTAAGGACCCAGGTTCTTTCTAACTCCATTTAGCTGTTCTTAGTATGTTGGTGATGCCTTCTTTTACTTGTCATGAAATGGTATCCTAGTTCTGAACGTTGTATCTTCACAGTAGAAATCTTAGCATGGAGGAACTTAGCGGGTGGTAAGGTCATTATCCTTACTTTTCTCAGATAAAATAAAATCTTTACCAGAAATCATCCAATAAGCATTTTATCATGTCTCATTGTCCCCTCAGTGGTCATTTCTACTTTTAGCTGCAAGGAAGGCAGAAATTATCTAGCTTTTTCAGTTTCATTAGTGGAAGGCAGGCAAGAGAGAAGAGATTTTAAAATGGTTGATGGGTGGGTCACTGACAATGACGCTACCCTAAGGAGCAATCAAATTGGCCTACTTCAGAGGGTTCCTATGTGTGGTCCACTCATCAAACTTTAATGAACATATGAATCACTTAGAGATCATGCTGAAATACGGATTATGATAAAGTAGATCTAAGACAGAGCCTGAGAATTTGCATTCACAGCAAGCTCTCAGGTGATATTCATGCTGCTGGATCATGGACCACACTTTGAGTAGCACAGTTTTATATCACGTCTGGTCTATCATATATTCTCTTTGGCCTCAGTAATTATATCTATTCATAATCTCATCCTCAAATTTCTTTCTTCTGTCATTTTCTGTGTACGGTTTACTTTGTTCTTTATCTATTTTATTTTCTCAGTTGTCCCCAAAGGCACTTTTAATGAGATAATGCACATGGAGTGTTTAGCCCAAACAAATATTTGCTGCAAATGCCTTTAACCTTCCCTTTTCTTTTTCTACCGTGGCTTATTTAATCAATGAACAATTGTTTGCTTCCCCTCCTTTTCCTTCCTCTTATAAAATTCCATTCATGAAGGCAAATATAAATAACTGAACTGATAAATGGAAGTTTAGTAGCAAGGATAGCCTTAAGTCAAGGAAAATAAAAAGCTCTATGTTGTGATTTAAAAACAAATTGTAACAGAACGATTTGTTAGCCACCTGTAATGTTGATGGAAATGCTGAGGATATGTTTAATGAATTGTCAGACAATTCTCTAATCAGATGGACACCTCTTTTACTAATTAAACTTATTACCTAACTACAGCATTCACAGGAAATAAAGCACCATTTCTCAGGCAGTTATTGTTTTCCTGTTTTGTTTAATACAATAGAATTATTTACAACTATGTTGTATAGTCAATTTTCCGGATTTCAGTTATATTGAAGATTAAACAGACTTTTATGGACTCACCTAGAAATCATTTGTACTCATGATTTTATTAGAAAATACATTTTGACCTCTAATCAATCAGCTTACACATACACTTTTAAGTGTACTTTTTATTAATCAACGACAACTTAACTTCTATAAGTAATGCTGTCCAATAGAGTTTTCTGTGATGATAGGAATGTTCCATATCCACACTGTCCAGTGTGATAGCCACAAGCCAAATATAGCTACTGGGCACCTGAAACATGGCTAGTCCAACTGAGGAACTGATTTTTAAATTTTATTTAATTTTGGTTAATTTACTTTTAAATTAACTAGCCATTTGTGACTAGCAACTACCATATTGAACAGACACCTCTAGATGTGCTGAAGGTTGTTGGTTTTGTTGTGCTGAAGGTTGTTGGTTTTGTTGGTTTTTTTCCGCTACTGATAATGATGGTTCTGAAGATTACCTCCTCCTTCTTGTATACAAGTATTTTCTAAGAAATGGAAGTTTTTAGAAATGAAATTGTACAATATAAATGGGGCTAGACTAGCTAATTTTAGATGTCTACATAGTAAGAAAATGCATAATGAATATTTTGGATAGGAGGACACAGATATGGATTAAAATATCCCCATAGGAAAAAGCAAAGGAATAGGAGATTTTAATAATTATTTCAACAGTAATTTCCCTTTTTGGGTTGAAGACCTCATTGGACTTTACAGTTTTATGTCTGTCTGAGTGAAAATTATTCCTCTTTTACTAATACAGTCATCATCTAATTATTCATGTCCATGGCATGGCACGGATTATCGACATGACTTTTCATTACTGTCACTAACTCACTCATTTATTATGCATACTACACTAACTTTCTAAAGCAATTGGAGATGATTCATTCATGTCATCATTTTACTTAAGTATTTGTCTGGATATTTATAAAGCTTGAATATGGCTTCTTAACACAGTAAAAATGCTCAGCTGTGAGGAACCTCACAATATTTAAATGTTATCATCACACCTGTCCTCATCTTATTTTTCTTATCCTTAGTTTCCGTTTGATCTTTTTTTTTACTTACTTACATTTTTTTATCTTTTATATAGCTTAAAAAGCTACCTGAAACTCTTTTTTAATGAGGTAGGATAAACACCCACAATTAAAAATAAATAAGTATATTAAGATAAATACTTATTAGAGTTTACTTGGGAGCTAGAAGTGTATACCTTTGTAATCTTCTGGAATGGGTTTTGGAAATATGTATCTAAAATAATTTAAAACCTACATACTTTTGATTTACTTCTAGATTTTTTTTCTTAAGGAAGTAATTAAATAATGTAGAAAGACGTAGGTGAAATCATGTGCATTATATTTTTATTTACAATAATTATATGTAAAATTTTGAAAATAACAAATGTTCACCAGTCACATGTCGGATAGGTAAATTATATATGCAAAAATTGAATATTATGTATCATTAAAATGACACCATAGATCTTTACTTATTGCCACTGAGAGATACTAATATTATTTTAATGAAAAAGCAGGTTACCAAATAGTAGTATGTGAAGAATAATCTTGCTTCATTCAAATTACTGTGTATATTTATATTTGCATATTAAATATATGACAACATTTTAATGGTGGCTATCCCTGTATGGTGGGATTAAGAATTATTTCAAATTTCTTTTTGTTTTTTTCCCTTTAGGTGTTAACAACATTTATATACAAGGCTGTTTTTCAGCTGGTATGTTTTCTTAAAGCCATACCAGTGGTTAAAATATGGAAATACTTCCATATTATCTGAAAAATAGCTCATATCCTGAGCCTCCTCAATAAGTGAGACCCTGTCTCTGCTGCCCTGGCCACCCAGACCCCTCCTCCCAGACCGATATCTCCTCCTCCTGTATCTCCCCATGATTTGGCCACTAAAGTAACCTCATGCTTTGGGAACCTTCCAGAGCCTGCTTTGGTTTTAGCCAATGTCTGCTGATGGCTTGGTCCCCATGACACATTGCTTGATAAATGTTTGAAAATCATCCTTATCTATGTATAACTTTCATAGCACAAAAATAAACCTATTTTTATTTTGAAACATAAACAAGCAGAACATAGTTCATCAGTTGCAGTGGGAGGATGTGTTGCAAGCTAAAGCAATTATTTTCCCACTTCAGTAAACCTCCCTAGCACACTTTTGTTCCTGGGCAATTGAGAAAAGCAAAGTTTAAAATGAAATCCTAGCTTCATGTTGACCCCTTACACCAAAAGATGAGGCAATGGAGATACATCAAAGATTGGAGAACAATCAGAATAAGACAGGCCAGAGTTTTCCTGCCATCTCCGTAGTTGGCCTTCACAGAGTAGAGATTTAATGTTATTTTTAGAACTGTTTCAAAATTCCAAAATATCATCAACATCTTTATTTAAATGTAGGTACAATAGCACCTCACTTCTCTAGATCACACACCTTTCCATTTAACCTCTGGGAAAGAAGCAAACACTGGGAAGAAGCACAAGAAGCTTGTGGACAGTTTACAGTGGGGTTTCAAAGACAGGATGCTATTCCAAGAAGACTGCTCAACTGCTCCCTGAGGGCCTCTCTTTTTAGATAGTTCCAATAAGCCTGGTGACCTGGTTTTGTCACTAGCAGCAGATTTGAGGCAGGCAGAGTTTAAAGGCAACTGGGAAAAACATGCCTGGCCATGCCAATTATTTAGAGCTGGCACCCATTCTGATAGGGAGGGCCTGTGTCCTACCAGCTATTTATTTTGACTATGACAATCTGACACTTGAAAGTTTTCAAACACAAGTTGAGAAAAGAAAGTGCACAATCATTGACTTTTATATAATGGTATTTTTTTCTTTAGGTTATGGGTGTGTGTGTGTGTGTGTGTGTGGGCACATCCTATTAGAGCATCAAGAAGTGACGTAATGAAAAATCAGTAATTAAGTAGATGGAAGAAACTATTTTTAAAAAATAAACAACTAAGGGAAGACCCAGGCACAGTTACGTGTGGCCAAGTGTGCTTCAGGAGAGCCATTGACCTATGTGATGTTGGTCTGGTCAAATCATTTTATCCTGCCCTCTTTTCCTCATTTAGAAAAGAAGGATTTGACTAGGTCAGTGGTTCTCAAACTGTGCTCTGCATTCGAATCACCTGGAGGGTTTGTTCAAACCCAGATTGGTGCACCTATGGCTAGAATTTCTGATTCAGTAGCTCTGGGGTTGGTTGAAAGAATATACATTTCTAACAAGTTCCCAGGTGATGCTGATATTTCTGGTCTGGGGACCACACTTTGAAAACCACTGGGTTGGTCACTTCTATCTACAGTATCTACTAGCTTTAACATTTAGTGCAGTGATTTTCAAAGTGTGAATCAGAAACTGTGGGATGGGGGCCAGCAATCTGTGTTTTAACAAGTTCTCCCTTAAGCCATGACTGTAATGTTATTTTTTCTTTTTATTGAGATATAATGGACATGTCACATTATATTAGATTCAGGTGCACTACGTAATGATTCAATATTTGTATATATTACAAAATGATCACCACAATAAGTCTACTTTAACATCTGTCATCATACATAATTATAAAATTTTCTTTTCTTGTGATGAGAATGCCTAAGATTTACTCTCATGACAACTTTCAAATATGCAGTATAGTATAATTAACTATAGTCACCATGATGTAAATTACATCCCCATGACTTATTTATTTTATAACTGGAAGTTTGTACCCTTTGACACCCTTCATTCCTTTCACTCGCCCTCCACCCCCGACCCCCAGGCCCTGCCTCTGGCAGCCACCAGTATGTTCTCTGTATCTATGAGCTTGCTTTTTTTTTTTTTTTTTAGATTCCACATATAAGTGAGATCATACAGTATTTGTCATCTCTGTCTGACTTATTTCACTTAGCATAATGCCTTAGAGGTCCATCCATGTTGTTGCAAATGGCAAGATTTCCTTCTTTTTCATGGCTAAATAATATTCCATTGTATATGTATACCATATTTTCTTTAACCATTCATCCATTGATGGACACTTAGGTTGCTTTCATATCTCGGCTCTTGTGAATAATGCTGCAATGAACATGGAGGTGTAGTTATCTTTTTGAGTCAGTGTTTTCATTTTTTTTTTCTGGATAAATAGAAGCAGAATTGCTGGATTGTACGGTAGTTATACTTTTAATGTTTTCAAAAATGTCCATGCTGTTTTCCATAGAGGCTGCACCAAGTTACATTCCCACTAACGGTGTACAAACATTCCCTTTTCTCCACATCTTCCCTAACTTGTTATTTCTTGTCTTTTTGATAATAGCCATCTAATAGGTGTGAGGTGATATCTCATTGTGATTTTGATTTGCATTTCCCTGATGATTAATGATGCTGCGCATCTTTTCATGTACCTGTTGTCCATCTGAATGTCTTCTTTGGAAAAATGTATTCAGATCCTATTCACCCCATTTTTATGACTGTATTATGATATACCACTTTGAATTCTAGATGATGATCCTATATAATCAAAAAGGGTTAAATTTTAGAAAGAGTTCCTTCCAAATTAATAGAATATTTTTGAAAGGTGCTGTGTTATTTATTTTGGAAGTAACAGGGCCTGTCTCGAACAAGAACATTTTTTGCCTTGCATAACTGGAAGTCCGCTTGGATGATAGTCTCAGGTATAATCAGCAGCTCAATGATACTTTCAAAGACCAAGAATTTCCCAACTCACTGCTCCACCATCTTAATGCTTGAGTTTCCCTCTTGGTTCCAAGAGGGCCACCAACGGCCCTTTAGGGTACTTATTTCCTTATTTGTTTCCAGCAAGAAAAGCAGAGGGAAATGCACTCTTTCCCAAGTGTGGCTCATAATGCTTTCCTTCAGTGTGACTAAGCTTCCTGAGTCACCTTTCTATGCCTAGAATGTTACTAGCAGAATGCCTGAGCTGACTGGCTGAGACTGATTATCTACCCTGTGTCTGGAGATGGATCTCTATTCTCTGAGTCACATGGGCGAGTGGAGGATACCTGAAAACACTGAGTTTCACATTGTGAAGCCAGAAAATGTGGGGTTGATGCTGGGTAGGCACACAGCAGTGTCCATTTCAGGTGCTTCTAGATTTGGTGGTCTAGAGAGTTCACTCTTGGGGAACCTATTATTACTTTCATAGTGTACACACACACATGATTTAAAACAAAAAATACCATTATATGAAAGTGAATGAATTGTGTTCTTTAGGATTAACATCACTGCTTTCTTTACAATAGACATTATTATGAGTTGAAATGTATTTATTTGACTTATACTGCATCTTCATTACTGTAAGCCAAGGATCACGATGCCAGTGGGATCACACACACGTACATACACACACAGTGAAAGTTGGCCTCAAGACAAGCATTTGTGTGCAAGCAGCATATTTATGAAGTTCAGAGAACACTGATAGGGGAATGGGAAATACTTACAGCAAGGAAAAGGCAGCCAGTGTGTGAGTTATCCATCAAGTCACTATTCTAGGCATTTGGAACAGGGAAATTGCATAAAACGTGGTGCCTCAGAATTGTCCCATCTGAGTGAGGGATCTGGAGAATTTATATGCAACTTACATCATTTATTTATTGATGGCTTGCCCCCATGACTGTTAATTCTCTAGGATTTCTGGTTTACTGTGTACACAGGCAGAAGGACCATCTGAGATTCTGGGGACAAAAAACCTTGGCCCAGAGAAACAGATTCTGACAGTTGGAAGTCATGAGAGCACAGTGGCATGATAGGACCTGAGGGGTAGGTTTGGGGCTCTGATAGTGTCTGTTACATATGCATGCATATATGTATATGCTATATATATGCATACATATATATGCTATACATATTGATATACTATATATGCATATACATATTTGTGAGATTATATATGTGTGTGTATATGATAGTTACTAGTATAATCCCCATTTCACAAGTGAGGAAACTGAGGCACAAAGAAGTCAAGAAACTGCCCCAGGTTGTGCAGCTAGTAAATGGCACAAGGGGAATTCAACCTCACGTCGATGATGTCTGGGTCTCACCTCTTAATCACCAGACTATTGGAATGAGATTTTTTTTTTTTTTTCTCAGAGACATTGTTTTTATGGCATTAGATTATTGTAAAAGGTCTTGTTACCACTGTTTTCACTTTCTTCTATGTCATACTAGGCCTTGGGGCAAATGTCATACTGCCCTCCGGAACAGGCCACCTTGTACAGAATGCAGGCCTTTTATGGCCCCATGTTTACATTGAATAGAATTTTCATTAATTGATAACCTTTAAAGGACAGCATCTCTTCGAGCTAATGCAACCAGGAAATTAATTTCAAATGGCTGCAGCACTGTGTCACTGAGGCCATAGAGACCTAAAAAAGGTTAGGAAATGCAAACGGTGACTCTCAGCATGACTTTTCTTGCACAGCAAACATGTAAAATTTAGAGACCCAGTCAAGCACATACTATTTATTTCTGCTTTGATGTATATTCTCCTATGATCAAGCCAGTGCCTGGGAGCATCTGCCTTGTTTTACTGTTGTACATTTCTTATTTGACACTTCAATATTGCCTCTGGTATTGTTGTCTAATACACTTCATTATCTTAAAGTGTAGTATTTCCTGAATATGACAGCATATTTGGTACTATACAGTAGAGAAAGCTCCATTCTGGGTGCTGGTGGTCATCATCTTTCAGCTCCATTTGGGTGTGCTGAGAATAAGCACCACTAAGCAAGAGTTGCAGGAATGGAGATTGAGGGAGCCTCCCTGTGCCTTGTCTTCATAGCATCTTTACCAATGTCTCTTTGAACATCACAGAAGTCCTGGGAATAAGATATACCTCTCCTCCTTCTCGTGATTATTCCTACATGTAGAGAGAGTCATTAAAAGAATGGACTAAGTATTCACACTGCGTGTGTTAAAAATCTCAACTTCTTTGCATATTTACTTATTTATTTTACTTTTATATTAAGGTACATGTGCTGGAGCTGGCTTGCACCAGTTTATGAGAGCTGATTTTGCATCTCTTCCATTCATATTCAGTGATGTCATGTTGGGAGCTTGAAATTGGCCATGGTTGGAATATGTATAAAATGGAAACTGGCAGATTCTGCAAACTAGGAATTTAATTCTTTTCTTTTTCTTTCTTCTCCTATTTTCTCTCTTCTTTTCTTTTCTAGATAGCTAGTTTACCAGCACACTACAGGATATAATACACATTACACTAAATTGCATGTGACACACTCCTCTTGAATATACAACTTAATGATTTTTACTTACGTATACACCACTACCCAGGTCAAGATACAGAGTATTACTCCAAAAATATTCCCTCATGTCCTTTCCTGTCAAAGCCATTCCCACACGAGATAATTACTGTTTTGACTTCTATGATCATCAGTTGGTTTTGCCTTTTCTTGAAATTTATGTAAGGAATCATTAGCATGTTCTCTTTTAAATCTGACTTCTTTGTTCAAGAATATGTCTATGAGAGCCATACATGTTTCTGTAAGTACCTGTGCTCTACCCTTTTTTTGTATATTTGGAGTTGTACTGTCCAGTATATTATATAATAGTCCATAAGCGCATGTGGTTATTGAGTGCTTGAGATTGTGGCCAGTGTGACTGAAGAACTGAACTTTTAACTGAATTGAGATGTACTATAAGTCTAAAATATACGTTAGACTTGGAAGTTTTGTAGAAAAGAATGTCTCCTGTCTTCTGGGGGTTGTTTGCAATCCTCAGCATTCCTTGACTTGTAGATGCATCACTACTTTATTTTCCATGTTTACAATTCCTGTTTTATTCTTTTTCACAGATTCCAGTTCTCTAGTAAAATTTTTGACCTTAGCATTGATTTTCTTGACACATTAATCAGTTACTCTGGCATCATACCTATGTTTTCTGGTGTTCATATCTGAATCTGTTTCTGTTGTCCTTTTGTTTTTCTCCTGGTCTTACTATGTTAATACTTGGTAGTGGTTTATTGAATATCAGCATGTCTTTGAAACACTATGGATGTTCAGGATGATATTATCCTTTTCCCAAGGTGATGCTTTGATATGGGCACAGGGACATCACTTCAGCCAGGGCCTGGGCTGATGCAAAGCTTGGTTGCAGTTTTTCTATGACTCAGTCTACCTTTGTTTCCAACCCTCCTATCGTTTAGCCCTTCAGGAATTCCACAAGAGAACCTGAGAGATTTAGTAGGGTCTTTTCCCTTTGGCAATTTTTGTCCTCCTAGAACCGTATGACTATTAATCACTCCCCTGTGCTTTTCAGCTCTTTTCTTCCTTTCTACTCGACCTCTTAGTACTTTGTCCAGCACAACTTAAGAAATGCTAAATACTTCCAGGGTAAAACTTGTGCTGAGAGTTGGGATCAGCTCTCTAGATCTTTGGCCCCTCAACTTCTCCTAATTTGGCAGCTCCAAATGCCATTTTTGTCCAGGCAGCACCATGAGATTGTCGAACGCTCTGCTGGCTTCTCTGCCATTTAGTGGCTGACATCTGCCAAGCTTATTAGCTTCTCATTCTGTACCAAGAATTGGCAAATGACCCAAAGGGAAAAGCAGTGTGCAGAAAGTTGGGTTCAGCTCAAAGATCTTTCTTTCCATTATCTTGGCCTCTGCAGTTCTGGCTTTCCTTGGCAGGCCCTCCTAACTTCAAACAGATGTTTTGTTTTGTTATCTGCCTTTTCTAGTTCTCGTTGGGAGCTTTGTTCTTCCCTCTACTTCATCAGAAGCAGAAGCTGGAAGTTAGGATTTTAAGCAGAACTCAAAGAGACACAGAGTTTTATTAAAATTTTGTTTTAATCACAAACATCATATCCTGTTCTTTTCCTCACTGAAGCCCCTAAACTTTATGCTTTAAAATATAAATAGGGAACTCCCCTCTCTCCCTGGGCCATCAGCCCAACAATAACTGTTAAACAGCACTGTGTAATGTATAATGGAAACAAGTTTCTAATGCAAGCTTTACTGGAAACTAACACTATATTCTAGGGTAGGCCATGTCACTTTGCTTGACTCTGTGATGGCTTCTTTTATACACAGTCTTCACTTTTTACCTGGATTCACTAAACCGGGTTGAATTTTAAAACCTTGGGCGAGACTTACTTTATTACCTCTAATCTCTGAATTGGCCTAATTCCTTATCACTAATCTCAACTTTATTCTCTAACATTACCCTATCTTCCTCACCCCTCATCTTTTCCACTTCTGCTGTGCTAACTGGTCAGGTTAGGATATACATCTTTAACTCATCACAGGATTCTCCCCGTATTGCTCTACTAACTGGCCTAGTCTAGATTCAAGTTCTGACTTTGGCTAGAACTATCTTATTCTGCCACGGCCCAGTTTGTGCCAATAGAGTAAGCTTTTGAGAGCTATGTTTCATGCTGTGGTGCAGGTGGCACACACCTTTCAACCTACTTGCCAACTAAGATCCATTGGAGGTGCTGCCTTGGTTGCTGAAAGAGCGCTATAACTAATGGTTCATGTGCATCTCAGATTGGAAGGGACTATACATATTAAACTTATGTGAAATATTGGATAAGAAATGTTTTCTTTAGATTCCATCTAATGAAAGGAGGAAGAAAAGCGTTATGTTATATATCTATTATATATGACATATGTCTGTGTATTTTACCCCACTGTTTTCAGGTAATGCATGTTCAGGTAATCTGAGTGTGTTTGATATCTTAGCAGCAGAAGAATCTAATTAGCAAACATTTTCCTTGACTTAGACATGAAAACAATTTAGTAGCAAAGGAGTATTTATATTACTATAGTAAATTTATGTAAATACCTACTGATTTTCATAGCCATGTATAAATGCTTTTTATAACCAAATGTTAAGTTTATTGAGATATAATTTACATATAGTGTATGCACAGATATTAACTATGCAGATTAGTCAATTTTTGACAAGTGAGTACACTCATGTTACCCACTCTCTGTCAAGATAGAGAATATTTACATCCTCACAGAATCACAGGTGGAAATCAAGATTAAGGAAAATCTAGAAAGTCGTAGAGAAAGCAAACATACAACATATGCAGACAACAGTGGTAAAAGTAATGCCTGATTCCTCACAGAATGTTTCCTTGAGTTCCTTCAGTCAAGTGTCCCCCACCTAGAAACCAGTACTAATTTTATTTCTATAATAATAGATTAGTTTTGTTTATTTTAGAACTTTATATAAATATAATTATACAGTATCTACTATTTTGATTCTCGAGTCTTTCTCTCAAAATAATGTTGTTGGGATTCATTCGTATTGTTATATATATTGATAGATTATTCCTTATTATTACTAAATAGTATTCCGCAAGACGAATATACTGTTAACTGCCTATTTTCCTGTTAATAGGTACTTGAGCTTTTCCAGATTTGAGTTATTATGAATGTCTCTGATGAAGATTTGTATATGAGCCTTTTTCGTGGTCATAAGTTCTCATTTGTTTTGAATAAATACCGAGGAATGGGATCTCTGGGTCGCATTCTTAGACCTGTTTTAGAATAGACGTATATATAACTTTTCAAGAAATGCCGGGACTGATAATATTTTATATACTAAGTCTATTTTATCTACTATTCATATAGACTGTTCTTCATATAGTCATTGAGTAGTATATCTTTTTCCTTCCTTTTGCTTTGAAAATTGTCTGTATCTTTATATTTAAAGGGTGATTTAAAGGGTGATATATAAACAAGAGATAATTGGATCTTGCTTTGTAATCTGGTCTGACAGTCTCGGCTTTTTAATTGGAGTGTTTAGTCTACCTCAATTCAGCGTAATTGTTAATATGTTTGGGTTTAAGTCTACCGTTTTGGTATCTGAATTATACTTGTCCCATCTGCTCTTTACTACTTTCCTACTTTTTTTTGAGATGAATCAAGTAATTTTTGTACTTCATTTTATCTCCTTTATTGATCTTTCAGTTATGCACCTCTCTCTGTTTTTTAATGGATGCTCTAGAGCAGGGGTCTGCAAACTTCATCCTATAGGCCAGATGGAATATTTGCTTTTGTAAAGTTTTATTGGAACACAGTCATGCTCATTCATTTACATATTATACATGGCTGCTTTTGCAATTGTACAGGCGACTAGTTGTGACAGAGATCATATGGCCTGCAAAGCCTAAACTACTTACTCTTTAGCCCTTTACAGGAAAAGTTTGCCAAATCCGGCTTTAGAGATTAAAAAAATATGCATCTTTAACTTATCATAGTCTACTTCAAAAAGCATTCCACTACTCCACAAACAATATAAGAAGCTTACAATAGTGTATTTCTGATTACCACACTCCTACAGTTTCTGATCTTGTTGTCACAAATCATATCTCTACATATGCTATAGACCTGACAATACATTTTTAATGATTTTACTTTAAATAAAAATATTTAATCTTATCATACAGGTCTGCTGGAGAAGAATTCCTTCTGCTTTGTCTGTCTGACAGTGTCTTTATTTCTCCCTCATTTTTGAAAGATATTTTCACTGGACATAGAATTCTAGGTTGACATTTTTTTCTTTCAGTATTTTAAAGATATCTTCTCAATATCCTCTTGCCTCCATAGTTTCTGATGAGCAATCAGGCATTACTTTTACCACTGTTGTCTGCATATGTTGTATGTTTGCTTTCTCTACGACTTTCTAGATTTTCCTTAATCTTGATTTCCACCTGAGTATGCTTTGCCTCTGTGTGATTTACTTCCTATTTATCCTGCCTGGGATTCACTGAGTTTCTTGTGTGTGTGAGTTTTGATATCTTTCATTAATTTTGGAAAATTCTCCATTATTATCTTTTAAAATGTTTCTTCTGTTTCGTTCTTTTTCTTTTCTTCTGAGACTCCAATTACACATATGTTAAATTGTTTGATATTGTCTCACAGGTCTCAAGTACTCTGTTTTTATTTTTCTTACTCTTTTTTTTCTTTGTGTTTTGGTTTGGACAGTTTCTCTTTAACAGTCTTCAAATTCACAGACTTTTTTTCCCTCTATTGTGTCCAGTCTGCTGCTAATCCCATCAAAATAATTTTTCCAGTTTTACATTTGTCATTTCTAATGTTTATATCAGGTTCATGTTTATAGTTTTCATCTTTTAAGTTCCCTATCTGCTCATGCATGTTGTCTACCTTCTCTACCATATAATTTACCAATTATATCATAATTATTTTAAAGTACCTATTTAAAAATTCCGACATATGGATTATTTGTGGTCTGGTTTTATTAACTATTTTTTCTCTTGATGATGGTTTATATTTTCTTGCCTTTTCATGAATCTCATAAATTTTATTGAATTCTGAGTATTGTATATAAAAGTAGAAAAGTAGAAACTGAAGAAAATAACATCTAAGCTCAGAAATAGTCATACCTCTTCTCTGTCAAGCTGTTGTGTCTATGTTTGGGGGGAACAGGGGGCAAAGTGATGTGGTGAGTAAATTTAGTCAGTAGTTGAGCTGTGTCTGAGCTTTGTGATTCACCACAGGTGTGTCTGTGTTCTGTTTTACTGTCAGACTTTAGCAGGCCCTGTATATCTATACTTTGTATGTGTGTGTGTTGGGGGGTTCTCTCTCAGCAATTGTGTGTTCCCTAAACCCGCAGTAGTAGATAGCCAAAATGAGGCATAGTTGTGGGGTTTTTCTCAGTTCTTTCTACTACTCTCATACTTCAGCAGGACCCAATGCATCTTCACCTCCAGGGGTTCTCTTTTAGCCTCTCCTTCAGCAGCACACAGCCACTGCCTGGTATTTAATGTAAGGTCCAGTGTCTGTGTGGGGTTTCTTTTGGTCCTCCTGCATGCACCCTCATATTTAAGCAGTTTCATTGGGCCTGTGCCAGGAAAGGGACTCTCTCAGCTCTTTAGTTTGTGTTCAGGTGGTAGACAGATATGGCACTCTGTTGTGAGGCCCAACTTACCTGGAACATTTCTCTCACTTCTCCTGGAAGACTTTGCTATCATGCTCTCTCAGTTCTCTTGCCCTGCCCCCAACCTTTGACATGAATATTCACAAAGTGACTTCTTGTTTCTTCCACTACTCAGATAGGAAGAAAGCAGCCATGATTCCCTTCTCGGCTAGGAGAGTCTTGTCAAATTTTGGACTTTAGTTCAATAGGGGTTTTGAGGTTTTATTATTATTATTATTACTTGTGACTCCAGTGCTCTCATAGGCTTTGGGAAAAACCTTTGTTTTTGTTTATTATCTGGCTTCTCGTTTTGTTACAATAGGAGCAATCTTATCTTATGACTTTCTATTCTCAACAGAAGTGGAAGTGCATAATTGCTTTTTAATGTCTGTGTCTTAGAAGGTCAGAGTAATATACCTGGAAAGTGAATTGAGTCTGGCTTTATCATCTTCATTTGGTGATGAAGTGAAATCAATTCCAAAGGATGGGAATAGATCAGAACCTGGATTCTTTTAACTATATCCTCTCTTTTATTTTCACTATTTCTGTGCTCCGTGTAGCCCATTGTAGAACATAGCTCATCTGAAACCTATCACTTTGCAGCCCTGGTGGGGTACCACTGTACAAATTAAAACTGAAATGTATGAGGTAGAGGAGAAGTAGAAATAAAGCTCTCTCACAGAAAAACCTGCCATACTCTGGAGTAGATGAGATTAAGAATATGTCCATAGTACTAGCTCTGGGTATAATTTTGGCTTCTGTTCATGAAAGCTTCTTCCAAACACTGTGTGTCTCACCCCTGTGGCATTTAGTTGGAACCACTTTAAAGCATAGAATGGATGAGTTACAGCATCATTGGAATTTGAGCTTGTAGTTCTAGGATTCCCAAAGCTGGCCATTGAGATCATTAAGTTTTATTATTTTTTTATAAAGACATCAATTCAGTGGTCATGAAAGGAACTTTATTTCTTCATTGATAATTGACTCCAATAATTTGTTTACACAAAACAACACAGCTCCTTGACATGAGAATATAAATGCTAATATGTATTCTATATAATTGCAATTTTTGCACCTAAATTTAGAATCACATTAAAATAGCAAATGCCTTGGAATACTCTTGTACTGAGCTCCCTGTTGTTTGTTGGACTAGTGACATATTTGTTTAATCAATTGCACAGAAATTATTTCATAAAATTACGTTTGCCTTTAGGCTTGACTTAAAAAGGCCTGGGTTGCATTAATTGAGGAATTTAGTTAGGTACAGCAATAGCTCTTGGTTAGTGTAAACCACAAATGATTAGAATTCAGATGGATGATAATATAACTTTGATATACTAAATAGAATTTTATTAACCAACCAAAAGTTTATCCTGGGAAGTTTCCATAACCATGTTAAGGCCATTGGATGAAGACCTGATGGTCCTCATTATAAGGTGTGACCCGAGCTACTTTTCAGAATATCAAGTTAGGAATAATTCTTAAGGAGCTAAAGATGGATTTAGGTGGAAGAGAGATTCTCGAGGCTGACATGGACAGTAGATATCACAGCCTTCTCTCTTCATTCACACACTGAGTTTGTGGCTATGGATGGGAGATGGAAGTATAAATGAGTTGCTCTGAGGTTGAGGGCCCCACCTTGCAGTCAGCTCGACAGCACTGCAGAGCAGGCTGCAGTCCCTTTCCCTAAGCCCTGTGTTCCTCTCTGTGCTGGTTCTTATCTATCAATTGCAGGTTGAATATTAGAAGAAGCCAGTAGATGAATCATTAAAAAAAAATATGATAGAACTGGATTTTAAAGGTATTTTATGGAAAGGGAAGAAATTGATTCAGTAAAAATGAGCCACAAACTTACTCAGCCTATGCCCCAAATAATTAAATCCTAAATTGATCAGCTGTCACCTTGTATTATTTTTGGTGACCTCACATGTGTTAGCAGCTCACAGAATGGGGAGGGCATGGGATTATTTTTCTTAGAGATTATGACTTACTGATGAATTTAAAGATTAGACTAGCTATCTTCAGCCAGTGGAGTAATTTCCAGCTTTTTCTCCCAAACTAACAAGCTTTATTTTTTAGTAGATATACCAAAAATTCTATGTGTGATAAAAATAAAACTAATAGAATTCCCAAGTGTGCACTACTGATTGAGTCATGTTCCCTCTTATTTTTTAGTTATTCTTGGCAAGTTACTGTCACAAGCGGGCCAGATATAGAAAAACTAGATTTTTTTTTTTTTGAGGTATCTCTATCCTAATTGCTTTCTATCTTGGCTGAGTGAGAATCACTCATGAAAAATTTTTTAAAAATCTCCAAGCCAGGCTTCACCACAAACTACTGACATCAAACTCTCTCTTTTTTGTTTGGTTGGTTTTGTGTGCATGTGAGAAGATTGGCCCTGAGCTAACTTCTGTTGCCAATCTTCCTCCTTTTGCTTGAGGAAGATTGTTGCTGAGCTAACACCTGTGCCAATCTTCCTCCATTTTGTATGTGGGATGCTGCCTCAGCATGGCTTGATGAGTGGTGCATAGGTCTGCTCCTGGGATCCGGGCCCACAAACCACAGGCCACCAAAGTGGAGCATGTGAACCTAACCACTATGCCACCAGCCAGCCCCCAGAATCTCTGTTTTTTAACTCTCCAGGTGATTCTAAAGTGCAGCCCAAGATTGGAACTCAAACTATAGTCCCCAGACCAGCAGAATTAGTGTCATCTGGAAAATGGTTAGAAATGAAAATTAACATAAAATGAGCCATACATGGTCACAGTATAAAATCTGATACGTTTTGGCATATGTATGCCCCCAAGAATCATCATCTCAATCAGAATAATGAACATATCCATTACCCCTAAAGGTTTCCATGCACCAGTTGGTAATCCCTCCCTCTCTTTCTCCTCATCGCTGGGCAGCTACTGATATGCTTTCTGCCACACAGATTATTTTCATGTTCTAGAATTTTATATGAATGGAATCACACAGCATTTGCTTTTTAAAAGCTAATAGACTTTTTGAGCAGTTTTAGGTTTATGGAAAAAATAAAGCAAAATCTACAGAGTTTCTGTGTACCCACTCACCCCCCAACCCTGCACCACCCAAATTCCCCTATTTTTACCATCTTGCATTAGTGCATTACATTTGTTACAAATATTGACCGAAGTCCGTAGTTTACATTAGAGTTCACTCTTTGTGTCATATATTTTATGGGTTTTGACAAATGTATAATGACGTGTATCCACCATTACAGTGTCATACAGAGTAATAATTTTACTGCCCTAAAAATCCCGTGTGCTCCCCCATTCAGCCTCCCCTCTCTTACCCTGAACCCCTGACAATCACCAATCTTTTTACTGTCTCCACTGTTTTGCCTTTTCCAGAAAATCATATAGTTGGAATTATACAGTCTGTAGCCTTTTCAGGTTGGCTTCTTTCACTTACCACTATGCCTTTAAGGTTCCTCTGTAACGTTTCATGGCTTGATAGCTCATTTCTTTTTATCACTGTGTATGGATATACAAGTTTCTTTATCCATTTACTTACTGAAGGTTGTCTTGATTGTTTCCAAGTTTTATCAATTATGAATAACGCTGCTATAAACATTCAAGTGCAGGTGTTTGTGTAGACATAAGTTTTCAACTCATTTGAGTAAATTCCAGGGAGCATGATTGTCGGAGCCTATGGTAAGAGTATGATTTTAGTTTTGTAAGAAACTTCCAAACTGTCTTACAAAGTGGCTTGCCATTTTGTATTCCTACCAGTAGTGAATAAGAGTTCCTGTTGCTCCACAACCTCATCAGCATTTGGAGCTGTCAGTGTTGGGATTTTGGCCTTTTTTTTTTTTTGATTTTGCGTGTTTCTTTTTAATTTGGATACTGGAGTACTTATATATGCAGCTCACATTGTATTTCTTTATTTTAAAAAAATTATTTTATTGAAGTTATATTGGCTTATAACATCGTGTAAATTTCAAGTGTACATTATTATATATCAGTTTCTGTATAGATTGCATCATGTTCACCATCAATTATCTAGTTTTTACCTGTCACCATACATATGTGCCCCTTAACACTTTTGCCCTCTTCCTACCCTCTTCCCCTCTGGTAACCACCAATCTGTTCTCCTTATCCATGTGTTTGTTTATCATCCACTTATAAGTGAAATCATACAGTGTTTGTCTTTCTCTGTCTGGTTTATTTTGCTTAGCATGATAACCTAAAGGTCCATCAGTGTTGTTGCAAATGGCATGACTTTATCTTTTTTTATGGCTGAGTAGTATTCCATTGTATGTATATACCACATCTTATTTATCTATTCATCCGTTGATGGGCACTTGGGTTGCTTCCACATCTTGGCTATTGTGAATAATGCTGCAATCAACATAGGGATACATAAGTCCCTTTGAATTGTTAATTTCGTGTTCTTTGGATAAATATCCAGTAGTGGGGTAGCTGGATCATATGATATTTCCATTTTTAATTTTTTAAGAAATCTCTATATTGTTTTCCATACTGGCTGCACCAGTTTACATTCCTACCAGCAGTGTACGAGGGTTCCCTTTTCTCCACACCCTCACCAACATTTGTTACTTTTTGTTTTGTTAATTATAGCCATTTGAGGGGTTCAAGGTAATATGTCATTGTAGTTTTGATTTGCATTTCCCTAATAATTAGTGATGTTGAACATCTTTTCATGTGTCTCTTGGCCATCTGTATATCCTATTTGGAAAAATGTCTGTTAATATCCATTGCCCACTTTTTGATTAGGTTGTTCCATTTTTTGTTGTTGAGTTGTATGAATTCTTTACATATGTTAGAAATTAACCACTTGTTAGATATATGATTTGCAAATATTTTCTCCCAATTATTGGGTTCTCTTTTCATTTTGTTCATAGTTTCTTTTGCCTTGAAGAAGTGTTTTAGTCTGATGTAACCTCATTTGTTTATTTTTTCTTTTATTTCCCTTGCTTGAGTAGACATAGTATTTGAAAAGATACTGCTAAGGCCTATGTTAAAGAGTGTACTGCTTCTATTTTCTTCTAGACATTTTATGGTTTCAGGTCTTAACATACAAGTCTTTAATATATTTTGAGTTAATTTTTGTGTATAGTGTAAGATAGTGGTCTACTTTCATTCTTTTGCATATGGCTGTCCAGTTTTCCCAACATCATTTATTGAAAAGACTTTCCTTTCTCCATTGAATGTTCTTGATCCTTTGTTGAATACCAAAACCAGACAAGGACAACACAAAGAAGGAAAATTACATGCCAATATTGCTGATGAACATAGATGCAAAAATCCTCAACAAAATATTACCAAATCAAATACAGCAATATATTAAAAGGCTCATACACCAGGCCAGCCCAGTGACGCAGTGGTTAAGTTTGCACATTCTGCTTCTCAGCAGCTCTGGGTTCACTGATTTGCATCCCTGGTGCAGACATGGCACCACTTGGCAAAAGCCATGCTGTGGTAGGTGCTCTACATATAAAATAGAGGAAGATGGGCATGGATGTTAGCTCAGGGCCAGTCTTTCTCAGAAAAAAGGGAAGCATTGGCAATAGTTAGCTCAGTGCTAATCTTCCTAAAAAAAAAAAAAGGATCATACACCATGATCAAGTGGGATTTACTCCAGGGATGCAGGCATGGTTCAACACCCACAACTCAATCAGTATGATGTACCACATTAACAAAATGAAGAGTAAAAATCACATGATCATCTCAATAGATGCAGAGAAAGCATTTGACAAGTTCCAACATCCGTTTGTGATAAAAACTCTCAATGAAATGCGTATAGAAGGAAAGTACCATGACATAATAAAGGCCATATATGACAAATCCACAGCCAACATCATATTTAATGGTGAAAAACTAAAAGCCATTCCTCTGAGAACAGGTAAAGACTAGGATGCCCTCTCTTTCCACTCTTATTCAACATAGTATTGGGAGTTTTGGCCAGAGAAATTAGGCAAGAAGAAGAAATAAAAGGTATCTAAATTGGAAAGGAAGATGTAAAACTCTCACTGTTTGCAGATGATATGATTCTATATATATAAAACCCTAAAGAATCCACCAGAAAACTGTTAGAAATAATCAACAACTATAGCAAAAGTCACAGGGTACAAAATCAACCCACAAAAATCAGTTGCATCTCTATATACTAATAACAAACTAGCAGAAAGAGAACTCAAGAATACAATCCCGTTTATAATTGCAACAAAAAGAGCAAACTATCTAGGAATAAATTTAACCAAGGAGGTAAAAGACCTATACCCTGAAAACTATAAGACATTGTTGAAAGAAGTTGAAGAAGACATAAAGAAACGGAAAGAGACTCCATGCTCATGGATTGGAAGAATAAACATAGTTAAAATGCCCATATTACCTAAGCAATCTACAGATTCAATGTAATCTCAATTAGAATCCCAATGATATTCCTCACAGAAATAGAACAAAGAATCCTAAAATGTATATGGAACTACAAAAGACCCAAATAGCCAAAGCAATCCTGAGAAAAAAGAACAAAGCTGGAGGCATCACAATATCCGACTTCAAAATATACTACAAAGCTATAGTAATCAAAACAACACGCTACTGGCAGAAAAACAGACACAGATCAATGGAACAGAATTGGAAGCCCAGGAATAAAACCACACAGCCGTGGATGGCTTATCTTCCACAAAGGAACCAAGAACATACAAGGGAGAAAGGAAAGTCTCCTGGCCATTCTAACGAGAGTGTAGTGGTATCTTGTTGTTTTAATTTGCAATTCCCTAATGACATATGCTGTTGAGCATCTTTTCATATGCCTATTTTCCATCTGTGTATCTTCTTTGGTGAGGTGTCTGTTGATAGCATTTGCCAATTTTTTAATTAAGGGTTTTTTTCTTATTGTTGAATTTTAAGAATTCTTTGTATATTTTGGATACAAATCCTTTATCTTGTATGTATTGCAAAGATTTTCTCCCAGTCTATGATTAGTCTTTTCATTCTCTTAATGTACTGTTTTTTGAATGACTTCTTTTACTATGCAAAGTTATTTTGAGACTCATCCGTGTTGTTGTATATATCAATATCAATAGTTCGTTCATTTCAATTGTTGAGTATATACCTTAATTTACTTATCAATTCATCTGTTGATGGATGTTTGGTTGTTTCTAGTTTTTCACTATTAAAAATAAAGGTGCTATAAAGTTCATGTACAACTTTCTATGTGAACATATGCTTTCATTTTTCTTATGCAAAGACAGAGCAGAATAGCTATATCATATGATAGGTATATATTTAAATGTTTTTTAAGGAACTGTCAACTGTTTTCCTATTGTGGTTGTATCATTTTACCTTCTTACCAACAGTGTATGAGTATTCCATTTCCTCCACATCTTCACTAAAAGTCAGTATGATGAGTTCTCTTAATTTTAGCCTTCTAATAGGTATACAATACTACATGTTCTTGAGTATTGTAGCATTATAGTTCATGCAATCAAGTAGTGTAAGTCCAACTTTGTTCTTTTTTTCAACGTTTTGACAAAAACTAGAAACATATGAAAAAGATAAAAATCATTCTAACGTTTTGTCTCTTATATGTCTTGAGCAGCAGTTCTCAAATTGCTATCCAGGGACCTCCAGAAGTCACCTTTTAGGTAGTCCATAAGGTCAGAACTCTATTCATGATAATGCCAAGATAATTTTTGTTTTTTTCATTTTCATTCTCTTGCAAGTATGTAGTGGAGTTTCCCAGGGGCTACAAAATGGAGTGTGGTGATGTCATTGCATTGATGGCTAGTGGAATGTGTGCTTGCGTACACTTGTGTCTTAAAGAAATCTCAGTTTTAATCTTGAATATGGTAAATATTGATATATGTAACCCACAAAAGCAATCACTCTTTGGGATCCTCAGTGATTTTTAAAACTATGAAGTGGGTCTGAGACCTGATATCTAGACAAAAACTAAAGAAAAGTGGTATAATAAAGTGTGGGAAAAGCATAGTAATTGAGAAAAAGGCAGCAAATATTTTAAAGTAAGGAACAGAATACCTTCAAAGTTTACTACATATTCTCCTTCAAACTGGGAATGGAAGGGAATATAATCACATCTCTACCTGCTGTTATTGGCCCTAGAGACCTGGCCTTTATTTTGATGCTGGCAAAACTCTTGTTTCTATAGCACCAGACTTGCTGTCTCATTGCTTTATCCCGGGGTCATATTTAACCTGCAGCCTCTTTCTACTGTGTGGTCCAATGGAGCATTTTTAGAGTTTATGAGAACCTGCCACCAGTTAACTTGCTTCCAGTAGGAAAATATCACTGCAGGGGCTGAGAGAAGCTGGGGTCTGGTACTGAAGCCCACTTTGCATCTCTCGAGCTTCAGTGACTGCTAGGATCCTGCCACCCTAGGAGAACTTTAGGTGTTGATAGAAGACAGAGCAGCCATGACTGTCAGAGAACGCAATGGTTTCCATTTCTCCATGTCTACTGGTAATATTCACTATTTGTTAATATGTAGGTGGTTTAACATGAATGAAGAGAGGGTTTCTAGAATAAATAATAAAAATTTTTCATCTCTAGTTTAGTACCTTGTGTGGTCGTGTGATTAGTGGATGATGCCTCTAATTCTGACATCAGTATTCTTTGGCTCTAATGTGCTCCCTTGCTAAAATTTGTCATACAAGACAGATTTGCAAAGCTATGGGAGGAGCAAATGGTTTCAAAATTCTGCTAACACAAATCATGGTAATGAATTTTTGTTAAATAATGCTACTTTAATGCTTTTGTGAGAACCACACCAGTTTCTTTCACTATTTATAAAATTACTCTTTCAATGTTAAAAATCGGCCCAAGAGACAAGTCTAAAATATAGAATATTTGGGTAAATGAAATTAAGTGACCTTCTTTTGAGACCATAATTAATGGTTTCTTATACTTTCTACTTTCTGCTGACCTCTAACTTGCTTTTACTCCAACAGTTACAATGTTCATTCTTCTTTATATTTATAAATAAAATATACTCTTTTTTCCTGAGGTTAATTTTAGGCATTTAAATTAAAACAACTAAATGAGCTTTTTTAAAAGTTCCTTCAAAATAAATTAGCCATACATAAAAATATAATTTGCTGTTGTATATATTTTTGTAGATGTTTATTTTGTTTTTTGTCTAATAACTATGATATTAAACCTCAATGTTTTAAAATTAAAATATATCCCTTAGTTCTAAGGATATTTTAAGCATTGAAATTTAAGTGCCTATCTGGATGTTGCCCAAGTGTTCTTCAAAATACATTAACCCAATACTTATAAATCTACAAATAATTTTAATTGTATTAAAACATAATTAAAGATTCAACAGTAAATAAGTCTGTGGAGGAAATACTGGCAGCATAAGAGAATATTTAAGATTCTAAGATGTAAGATTCAAGGAGGAAATGTTGGTAGGTACTTTTCATTCCCGATTTTCACTAAGATAAATTAAAATGACTAATACAGAATAGCATTCTGGGCCATGCCATTAACCTGTGCTGACTGTTCATTAGTCACCACGAGCAAAACCATGGCATTTTTATTATAAATGCAGTGGTCACTTTTTTTATTTAGCATACATTTTTGAGCTACCTCTAGGTGCATGACTATGTTATGAAGATACTTATAAATATAATTGTATAATTACATAAATATAATTGTACACTTTTAGTTTTACAGAAATTTTGAATCTGTGGGAAGGTCTTGAAATTTACACCTTTAAAAATTACGTTTTGAACATTAAAATGTATTTAGATAACTTTTTTCCCCTACATGAGATTATATAATTGGCAAAAATGAGTTGAAAGTACATTTTATTCAGATGAAATACAAATCTGCTAGTTGCATGTTATTTATTTTTATAAAATAAATGAAACTGCTGAATTTTAGAATCTGACATCAACATTTACCTATTTTTCATAAACTGACAAAAACCATAAGCAGAAGAATATCAATATGTAATAAAGCATGAAAATGTGTTGTCGTTGTTATTGCTGTTGTTGCTGTTGGTGTATGGAACAACTTATACTCAGAAAAAAAAAGCTGAGGGGCATAAAGCAATGTTAAAAGTGAGCTAATAGACTAACATGTTAAGATACATGGAACTTTAAACTTGCGGGCAGGATCATCAGCTATGCATAGGTTTCCCTCTCTTATATCTAATTTCATCTTTCTTCTGTAGCCAACAGCTTTTCAATTCTTATATATTCTGTGCATAAGAATGAATTCCATAGGTTCCTTGATGTAAGAATGTATAACTTTTATAAACCATTTGTGAGAAGCAAGGGCAGTAATAAAGTTCAGGCACCTCCTGTGAGCACCATTGTCAGGGTCTGTCCCTCTAGGCCACATCTGCCTGCCACTAGCCACCCTAAAAAGTTATCATAAAACTCAGAGCTAGTTTTGCTTTGATTAGCTCCAGCATTGTAAAGGTGGTATTCCTAAAGAAACCAAGATTGAGAGTCTGCTTCGGGTACTTTGTCCCTGGATGAGATGAGGCAGTAACAGATTACCAGGCCTGAGGGAGGAGGCTGGGATGGGGAGCCAGTACACACAGGAGAGTGTAGAGCAAGGCACCCCGGATGCAGAGCACAGAGCCCTCTTTTCCTCCTTGGGCCTTGCTTCATGAGTGAAACTCTCCAAGGAAACACACCTGAGACTTCAACATCCCAGCTGTTATTCAATCTCCTTTCTCCTTTTCAAGAAATTATTACACTGATAGCAATAGAAAATGTTCACAAAATATTGCAGAGTGGATTTTGAATAGAATTTTGAATTACTTTAATATATACAGAAAAGGTACACATTTGTGAACTTGTACACTTTATCATTAGTTAAAAATTACAAACCATAATACTTTAGATTCTGATAGTGATCTATAGGTCACTTTGGCATAGTTCAGAGCCACTGGTATAGAATTGAGAACATCAGAAGGATGCCAGGGTCAGGATGGGGATCAAGGCAGAGGATCCAAGAACAGGCCAGATGGGGCAAGCAGAACAAGTGTTAGAACCAAGGAAAGGGATTGCAAGAATGAAATGAAAGCTATTTTATGTTTGTTTGCCTTGAATTTCCTCCTGTTTTTTGGAAGAAACTTTCCAACTGGGTCCTGAAGATCTGAAGTTCTGGGGAGAGCTAAGGGGCCAACTGTGTGTGTGTGTTGCTGGAGGCAGCGTAGGAGTAAGCCAGAGCTGCTTTATACTGGCTAGTAAGAGCTGCTTGTGCACATTTCTTCCCAAATCTGGTTCCATGACTCACATTAGTGGCTTTAAATTGGCCATCGCTGTACTATTCACACCAGAAATCACCATATACTTCAAATCAGAGCTATTCCTCTGTTGGACAGTCAGTTGTTAACCATATGCCAGCACACTGCTGGATAGAATTTCAGGAACCCTATCAATAAAAGATTGCGTTTAACAACAGAAAGTGGCAAAAGAACCTTGGTACATGAATTACCTATTTTCTTCTTTATTGTTACAGTTTTGTAGCATTTAATGTCAGATATGCCTGCAATCAGTTTGTTCACATTTAATTAGCAATACTAAGAGAAAATAAAGCAAGAGAGCTTCTAGAAGCTTATAAGCTCAAGATGAATGTTTGTCAGAGAACTAAAAAGACTCATGATACCTACTCAAAAGTAAAAGATTTATATATTTTTTCTTTACTAATTTCACATGGGTTTTTGTTTGGCTCAGTACTTCTCGTACTTTCCTGTGCATACAGATCATCTGGGCATCTTGTTCCACGCAGATTCTGATTCTGGGACGGGCCTGAGATTCTGCATTTCTATCAAGCTCCCAGAGGAGGCTGATACCGCAAATCTATGGACCATGTTTTCACTAGCAAAGATTTAGCAATTTGTGGCAATTAGACAAAAGTAAATAAACAGAAAGGCAAATAAATGTATTTTTAAAAAATCTAATTTCTAAGAAAGTGCACTCTGCATAGGAGGAAAAATTCTAAGTTTTATCTTTGCATCATGGATCTTTGAATGTGGGCTACTGCACTTTCTTTTTTTTTTTTTGGGCAGATGTTTGTTGAGTTCACATAATACAGTAAAAGACTAAATGAGCTGGAAACATTAGAGATCCCAATTATACAACTCACTGACTATCCATAAGCCCGAACAATGAAGAGCATTCTGCGTGCTTTACTCATTTAACTTCATTTAAACCCTTCTTGGCATCTGAGTTGCATTAATGTGATAACTCTTGTGTAGCAATTAACAAACTGTGGCGATTGTGAACATTTCTGGAGTTTGTCATATTGAATGGGAGCAGGCTCCGGGCATCTAATTCTTTGCTCATTTTCTAGGGTTGATCTGGCTTTATGGATGATTTATAAATTTTTTCCCATTTTCCTTTGCCACAGGAATCAAAAGTTGAACAAGTGAGTTATGGCTGTGTCTTTCCACTGGACCTTTAGTTTTGGAAGTCATTCCTAATGGATGACCTTCAAGCAGTTTCTTCTTTTATGCTCTTTACTTTAGGAAACTCATTGAATCTTCTAGAAGATAATCACATTGTACCCACACAAATGCACATCCAGCACTTTCACAAAGGTCACAAAAGCTGAGTGTTCTCCATTGCCCTGAGCCTTGTAAGCTCAAGCTATTGAAAGGCAAATGGTGAGCATGTTCTGTATGATACCGTATCCAGTGATAACAATACTGGATATTGTGGCTATTTCAGTGCCTCAGAATTAGCTGTGTGGCTGGAAGAAGGCTTGAGGAAGAGAGAAAAGCTTCTTTTCCAAACTTGGAGGATAGAGAGTATATTACCCAGAGCAGTAGCACATGGTTTTTCAGCACTGAAAAATGGCATTGTTTTCATAACAGCCCAACTGGTGTTTAGAAGACTAATTTAAAGGAACTAACTTTCCACCTTCAGGCACTGGAAAACGCTCATAGATTTATTATTTCCTATCTCTGGGAAAGCAGAGAATGGACTTCTTTCCTTCATACAAGTACATATTATAGAATTCTGCACAGATTAAGGCTATCCTATTACAGGGAGCCAAGTATAGAAATATTCTAATTTTTTGGCTGAATATGTAAGTGGACCTAGATCTTGTAAAAGTCACTTGACCTTACACTGCAAATGAGTTGACTCTGGTGACTCTCAAATCAAGTATCCTTTTATTACAGCAAAATAGAAGTCTCTATCCCCAGCTCTTTGATCTGTTTAATCATTCATGGCTGAATTTTTCCTTACCATCTCACCACGTTTCATCATGATATGTTAAAACCATTTAGCATGTTGTTATTTTTTTTAACATTACTCTTGGTAGGATAAATTATTAGTCTATATGTCTAATCAGAGGAATTTTGAGCAAAATGTATTTTCTAAAGCATGCATAAGGA
Organism: Equus przewalskii; assembly: GCF_037783145.1. Classification (NCBI taxonomy): domain Eukaryota; kingdom Metazoa; phylum Chordata; class Mammalia; order Perissodactyla; family Equidae; genus Equus; species Equus przewalskii. The sequence goes on along the minus strand of NC_091845.1, from coordinate 56,323,669 downwards.
AGCAACAAAAATATTTCTTAAGACATCATTAAAGAAAGAAAGAAAGAGAAAAGAAGGAAGGGAAAATGGAAAGAGAGAAAATGTATATTGTGTTACATACAATCTGAAATGAACTTTTAAATATTTCAAGTGAAGTCTGGATTCTCAGATCCTTTTGTTATATATTATATATTGTCACTTCATTGATACTTCCCAGAGACGAAGTTCACCTTTATGATTTAGTGAGTGACCAGCTCCACATATCAAGTCCCCCTATAAATTGTGTATTAAGTATGCCTGAATATCATATGCTTACTCTTCAGGTTCAGACAGGTTAAAAAAAAAATGATGTGTAAAGTTTGTAGAAACACCAGGGAAAACGATTGATTCCAGAGAAATCTCTAAGTATTGTCCAGTTCTGAACCAAATTGTTGTTCATAGAGTTAGGACATCATTATCGTGTGAATCACTCTAATAGTTCTCATGGTAAATTTCAACTCAGCAATCTCTTTTTGTAATACCTTTGTGCATCAAGAATCACCATGGCTGCATTAATGGGGAAAAAATAAAACCATTGTCCTTAATGTAAACTGATAAATAAATGAAAAGCAATAAGATATATTGGAGTATACGAGGAAGCCATTTGGTATAAAACTAATTTGGCCTGACCTTGTTTTTCCAAAAGGGCCTGACGTGGCCTTTACAGCATGCATTGTATATCTGCTTTAAACATTTACAATGTCCCAAAAACAAGAACGATGTTCTTAGGGGCTGGCCCTGCGGCCAAGTGGTTAAGTTTGTGCGCTCCACTTTGGTGGCCCAGGGTTTCACCAGTTCGAATCCTGGGCGTGGACATGGCACCATTCATCAGGCCATGCTAAGGCAGTGTCCCACGTGCCACAACTCGAAGGACCCACATCTAAAATATGCAACTATGTACTGGGGGGATTTGGGTAGAAAAAGAAGGAAAAAAAAGAAAAGGAAAACAAGAAGATTGGCAACAGTTGTTAGCTCAGGTGCCAATCTTTAAAAACAAAAAAGAATGATGCCCTTAAAGACAGGGATGTAGCTTCCCCCATACTGGCATTTCCTTAAGGATAGCATCTCTTCTGGAAACTAAGGATTAATTACCAACCTGCTGCGCTTACCTTGTGCCACTGACCTGCTATGCTGGCTAAGCATCTCGTGACAGTAGTAAAAGAGATATTCCTGTCATATGTGATGTATGCCCTTTTTTCCAAGACAGTATATAACCGCTCTGTACACCCCACTTCTTTGGTGCCCTTCCTTCCTTGGAGAACGAAGGCCCTGGGCTATAGTCCTGAGACTGGCTCGTAATAAACTCACTCCGATTTTGATTTATAGACTGATTATGGATTATTTGTGTCAACAAAACACAGATGAAAATAAATATACTTTGTCTTGGCATTCAAGAATGTTCCACAGGCAACTTAATGGTTGGTGGATAAATGAAAACAAAAGAGAGGGATTGTTGGCTAAGTGCGGTTTGAACATTGGCTCTTGAGAGCCTATCTAGGTTTTGCTTTGTGTCTTTGTCTCTTCTTACCTCCTGAGCTACTAAGTAATCCTGCAAGAAGAATTTGTTCATCACTGTAGGTGGCTGGTTGTGGCATAGTTTGTGAACACAGTTTGCCAAGAGGGAGAGGCCTGATTTTATGCCTTGGATGAGTACAAATATTGGGTCCTTGGGGACAGTTTTCAATGCTTGTCTTGACCTAATGCTTGTCACGTGGCTACCAAGAGAAGTTGTTTTTTGCTTTTTCAGTAATTTTTACTTTATTTGTTCCTATGAGCAGGGCAATGTTCATGGAATTTCTTTATCATTAAGCTGGTAAAAAGAAAAGACATTTCTTGCCGGGTCTTTCTATTAAGGTAGAAAGCTCAGTTTCCTCTATGTCCTGGTGACATTTTTGGGTGTATGCTGGTGTCATCTGTAGTTCAAGCGTCTATTCAAGACACAACTAACTCTTTAAAATTCAAAATTTCTCATACAAGTTGTTTCTGCCTTAGACATAAAAAAAAATTCATTTTCTTGTCTCTTATTACTCATACCATCAAAAGAGCACAAGCTAGGGGGCTGGCCCCGTGGCCGAGTGGTTAAGTTCGCGCGCTCCGCTGCAGGCGGCCCAGTGTTTCGTCAGTTCGAATCCTGGGCGCGGACATGGCACTGCTCATCAAACCACGCTGAGGCAGCGTCCCACATGCCACAACTACAAGGACCCACAACGAAGAATATACAACTGTGTACTGGAGGGCTTTGGGGAGAAAAAGGAGAAAAAATAAAATAAAATCTTTAAAAAAAAAAAAAAGAGCACAAGCTAGGGTAAATGACCTTTGTTTCCTTAACCAAAAAAAATGTGTTAACCTTGAGTTCTCAATTCTAATTGAGGAAGAGTTTTACATTAGCTTGAGTACTTCTTTCGGTTCTGACCAAAAGAAGAAGCAGCTGCTAGTCCCCAAAATCATTCAGGTTCATTGTTATAGCCAAAGGCATACCTTTGAAAAAATAAACTTTTTCTTTTCTTTTTTTGCTGAGGAAGATTTTCCATGAGCTAACATCTTTGCCAATCTTCCTCTTTTTGCTTGAGGAAGATTCATCCTGAGCTAACATCTGTGCTAGTCCTCCTCCATTTTGTATGTGGGTTGCCACCACAGGATGGTTGCCGATGAGTGGTGTCAGTCCACACCAAGGAACTGAACCTGGCCCACTGGAGTGGAGCATGCTGAACTTAACCACTAGGCCACGGGGCTGGCCCCAAAAACAAACTTTTTATTTTAGGATAGTTTTAGATAGGCAGAAAAGTTACAAAGCTTTTCTATAGTCCTGAGATTGAATATCTAATCTTTTTACAAAGTAGACATCATACTGGCAATATATTATGTAAATTTAGTAGAGATTTTCCTTTTAATTGTTTGCTATGATAAATAATTGTACACACAGTGGAAAATGCTAGCACATAAGGCTGCTGTGAGCCTAGCTGGCTCTCATAGTTGTCATATAAAAGATATTAACATAACAATGCTATAGAACCATCAGCCTAAAGGCAGCATTTCTGCAAATATGTCAGCAGAGACATTAACCTTCAGATATTGAAAAGTTCTCCATGGACTTTATCTAGAAAATTATGGGAATACCTATTTTCCTATTTTGAAATAATGTTTTAGTAAGAAATATTTCATAAATTTCAGCTTTTATCAGATCTTTATGAAATAGTTGCCATTTAAAACTAAAATTCTCAGAGCTATTCACTTGATAGGATATGATTTGTAGATTAAGTTTTACAGTATAAAAAGCAAACCTGGCTTCTTGTCTGGATGATATGGCTCCTGGTCCTCCTCACAAAGTGTAACTGTAATCTTTGGAAATAACACAAGAGGCCACCAAAGGAGAAGTCTGGAAAGTGGAAAGAAGGCAAACTGATTAGGAGCTCTAAGCTTGGAGGAATAACAGCGGAGGGACAACGTATTATCATCCACCCAACAGCAGAAGACAGCCCAGGTTTGTGTCCCTGCATCTCTACCCTAGCTACAGAAGGTGGTCCAGTTATCTCATTCCTCCTCTAGGTTGCAAAAGGGACCCAATGGCAACACCAGGTGAGCTCAAGTTCTATCGGGAGTCCCTCTGACAGTAAGTAGTGTGGCAGAATTACTATCTTTCCTTACTGGCCTTGAGACTCCCTTCCTCCACCTAGAGACACAGGGCAGCTGAGTGGTTCCAACAGGGAAGATCCTGCCATGATGAGTGCCCAATCCAGGAATCCTCTTCTTCTCTATGAGCTGAAAAATGCCTTCCTCAATCTAGAGACACTGAGCAGCCAAGTGGCGCTGACAGGAGGAACCTACCACAGCAAGTACCTGTCCTGGGAATCATTCTCAGTCTTCTCTGGGCTGGAGAATCCCTCCCCACACCTAGAGACATTGGAGCCAGCTGACACTGAGTGGTATCCAACCGCAAAGGCTCAACCTGGGATATGCTCTGTACTCCCATTCACCACCTACAGGCACCTGGATCCCTGGCCTGAAAAAGTGCATTCTGGCCCCTCAGGATGCATCATCAAAAATCATTGAGAGCCCCAGAAGTACCCAATCAGACCAAGAGAGCATCAGAAAGCCTCAGAAAATAAAATTGTCATTGGATTCACAGCCCACAAAAATAGGCTAGGACCTGAGTGCTAAGCCTAAACAGAGTGACTGCCTGCTGAAATAGAAGATTTAAATAGGACTCAGAGTCTTCCTATATAATAGCCAAAATATTCAGGATATAAAGGAAAATAATCCAGCATATAGTGATTCCCACCCAAACAAGAAAAGACACTCAATTGATCCAACACCAACATGAATCAGATGTTGGAATTATCTAACAGGGATTTTGAAGCAGCTGTCGCAAAAATGCTTCAGCCAGGAATTACAAATGTTCTTGAAACAAATGCTAGAAAAATAGAAAAATTCAAGCAAGAAATAGAAGTTATAAAAAAATAACCAAATGGAAATTAACTGAAGAATATAATAACAGAGATTAAAAACTCAAAATATGGACTCACTAGTAGAGTGGAGATAATAAAGGAATAAGTGAACTTGAGGACAAATCAATAAAATTTACTCAATCTGAACAACAGAGAGAAAAGAACCGAAAACAAAAAACATTAACAGAGCCTTAGGGACCTGTGGGATGAGAAAAACAGATCCAACATTCATATTGCTGTTTCAGAAGGCGAGGAGGAGAGTGGGGCTGAAAGAGTATATGAGGAAATAATGGCTGGAAACTTCCCAGATTTAACAAAAGAAATAAGCCTATGGATTCAAGTTGAGCAAACCCAATAGTATAAACCCAGAGAAATCCAGGCTAAAACACATGATCCTTAAACTTCTAAAAGCAAGGGGAAATAAAGTCTTGAAAGCAGTGAGAGAAAAACAGCATATTACCTGTAGGGAAGCACCAATTCAAATGACAGCACGTTTCTCATTTGAAACTGTGGAGGCCAGAAGGAAACGGCACAATATTTTTCAAGTGCTGAAAGTAAAGAACTGTCGATTGCAAATTCATATAACCAGTGAAACTATCCTCAGGAAGAAAGGGAGGTGGAGACATTCTAAAATGAAGGAAAATTAAGAGTTTTTCACTAGCAGAACTACCCTCAAAGAATAACTAAAGGAAATTTTACAAAAAAATGATAAAGAAGAAATCTTGAAGCATTAGGAAGGAAGAATAATGAAAAGAGCTGAAATATGAGTAAATACAATAGATTATTCTTTTCCTCATGAATATTCTAAATCATATTTGATTATTGAAACAAAAATTATAGTACCATCTGTTACTCAATACGAATTGATATTTAAAAGAGTGAGGATGCCAAGGGGACCTAAATGTAAGTAAGGTTTCCAGCAGTAACATGTTGATATCAGTAGATTGTGATTATATATATATATATATATATATATATATATATATATATATATATATACATCCCAGAGAAACCACGAAGAAACTATACAAAGTGATGCATTCAACAACACTATAAATAAATAAATACATATGGAATAAAATATGTTCAAGAAACCCGTAAGAAGGCAAGCTGAGTGAAAAAAAAAATCCAGTCCCAAAGGTTGTATACTGTATGATTCCACTTATTGAACATTCTTGAATGGAGCTGAATGTCTCCATCTCCATAGAGATGGAGAACAGATGAGTAGTTCCAGGGTTTAGAGACTAGAGTGTCAGTGTGGAGAGAGGAGGGTGTGGTTATAAAAGGGCAACACAGGGATCCTTAGGGTGATAGAACAGGAATCGCTCTGTATTATTTGTTACCCATGTAAGTGAACCTACAATTATCTCAAAATTAAAAGTTGAATTTTTAACAAATGTAAAAAGCATCCAACTCTTGAGAAAATGCTTTGCACAGACTCTAATTCTTAAAATAATGCATTGATAATTTTCAAGAATTTTTTTAGTTGTTAGAATAAGCAAGTTTCAATGCACACTATATACATTAAGATGCCATTTATTTTACGTCTAAATAAAACAGTTTCATGCATTGTTGTGGATAGAGACATAAGCAGTGAAAGTATAGAGAGATATATATTAGTATGATATGCAGTAGTTGGGTATAATGTCTACCTTCAAGGAAAGAGTGAGAGAATGGAAATAGATGGGTATGAAGAAGCTTAGTTGTATTTGTAATTTTTTTCTTTCACAAAAAGTCTGAAACAAAAAATAGGAAAATATTATTTGTTAACTGTCACTCACGTTCTGTGTTATATACTTTTCTCAGAAATATTTCAAAATTAAAAGTGCTTTCAAGGGACACAAATGAATAAATTTGATAAATTACAGTTTTATCGTAACCTTGGTTAATCTACATAACTGAACCATTTTGGTTTTTTAAGTGACCTTAGTTTAAAAACAAATTTCATTTCATTTCTACTACATGAAATAATTGCAATGAAAAAGTATTTCAGCTAGAACTACATGAAGCACCTTGGGGGTATAACACTTTTTCTATATTATAATGGGATTAGATTAGTTAGAAGAAAATTAATTCTAAAGAAATGTGAAACTGAGGAACTTGAATCAATCCCTCATTTAGCGTTCACCTTCAGCTTTCTAGCAGGATTTGAGGCAAATTATAAATTGAACAAAACAACCCATAAAATAGTATAATTCAGGATCAAAAGCAAACAAATGTGTAAAGGAAACAGAGATTAAGTACAAGAAGCAGCACAAATCTGGGAAAAGTAATTACTTTCATTGAGTACCATATTCGGATCTAAGACTCTAGCTGGCTAAGCTAAAAATCTATTAGATTGCATAGTTTTTATTTGTTGCCAAATGAGATTAGATTACTGCATTTTTGGTATAATTTATCCTTGAAATTTTACTCATTTGGGGTTCAAAGTGCACAAAGTAGTAGCCATAGCCCAGAACATTTCCCCTTTAATTTTTCTGCCCTAAATCATTCTTACTCTGCTCTAAGGCACCGTCTGCCAATCTGGTAGGAAAGTCAGTCATTTTGGGAGTTCTCTCCCAGGCTATACAAGGTTTTACAAGTCTTCTGGCTTCTTGGGTGTGAGAGAAGTTGGGAAGGGAATAGATCTTTTATCAGTGGTGGTCACCTGATTTTTCACAGCAGCCTTGTCCTTTCAAAGTCCCTGTCATCTATGTCCTGAGTCTTGCTGCTCCAGTGACCCCAGAGATCCCTCTCCCATTGTACACTCCACAGTCAGTAGCTCAAAGCCACAGCCTTCCCACCATCTCTGTCCTCTGTGCAAGGAGACACTTGTCCCAATTTCCCCCAGACTCATGCTCAAACGGCCCCCGAGCTCAGCTTCTTTTACTTCTACCATTCGCTGTGTCGCCCTCTGTGTCCTCCTCCGCAAGCATAACCTCACACAGTGGGCCTTCATGGGACTATCTTTCCTGGAGTGAGAGTAGAGAAAGGAAATTCTAGCAACATTTTTTTTCTTAATAGAACTATAAAAATAATTTTCCAAAACAAGGTTTAGGAGAGTGAAGAAACTATACTGACATGGAAGCTGTCTGAAATCCTCCACAGTACTGGTACCACAGCCAGCCCTGATGATCTAGTGGTTAAGATTCGGTGCTCTCACCACAAAGCCTGGGCTCATTTCCTGGTCAGGCAACCATCCTACCTATCTATCAGTTGTCCTACTGTGGCAGTTGTGTGTCGCTGTGATGCTGAAAGCTATGCCACCAGTATTTCAAGTAGCAGAGGGGTCACCCATGGTTTTAGCGGAGCTTCCAGACTAAGGCAGACTAGGAAAAATGACCTGGCCTCCTACTTCTGAAAAAATTGGCCATGAAAACCCTGTGAACAGCAGTGGAGCATTGTCTGATATAGCACCAGAAGGTGAGAGGATGGGGCAAGAAGACTGGGCAGGGTTCTGCTCTGCTGTACACGGGGTCGCTAGGAGTTAGAATTCTGGGCAGCACTTACAACAAACTAGTACAACTCGTTACAGTTCTACTAAAGAGAAGACAACTAGTTTTGCAGTGATCCATGGACCAACAAATCACAAACTTAAACATACATTTGGCCTGAAATGAAGGATTATGTGAGGGCCGTTGACTGGATTAATTTTTAACTTTATGGTTTTAAAAAATGTAAAAACAAATCTTTTCCTCTCAACGTGTAGGAGGAAGACAGGCTAGGAGAAAGCCATACTCATTAATAAGGGAATGAGAGACTAAATTAATTTTAATTCCGAAGTGGATACATGAGAGTACTTTATAAGAAAAATGAGGACATTTGGTATTGACAGCTGGAGAGTGATAAAGAGCAAGCTAAAGAATAGAGAGAAGAGGAAAGCATAGGCGTAAGATTACAACTCTGATTTTCAACTTAAGGTGGGGTAAAACAAACCCATTATAATAAGATTCTCTTGCATAATGATACTTCTGTTTGCGATGAGAGCGTAGGCATGACGGTCAAAGACAAGCAAGTTTCTAAGAAGGATTCTTTTGAATGGCATTGGAGACTTCTAATAAAGTTGTGCTTTTGCCTTGGTAGAAATGTATTCCTTTCTCCAGAAGGCAGAGAAGACAAGCTGAATCCAACAGAGGGATAACTTCACACTAACCAAACAATATCATCAAAAATTTTTTCTAATGTCCATATATGACCAAGCAAAACACAAACAGTTAAACAAAATCATTTGGTGATTGGTCTCGTCTACAAGAGAAAAACAAACAATTCAGCGCATGTGCTATTGTCTGTAGCATAGATGGGCAAATCTTTTCTGCATATGGCCAGATAGTATGTATTTCAGGCTTTGCAGGCCACAAGTCCTCTATCACAACTACTAACTCTCCTGTTGTAGCACAAAAGCAGCCATAGAAAATCCATAAACAGATAGGTGTGGCTGCTTTCCAGTCAAACTTTATTGACAAAAACGAGCAGCTGCCAGAGTCGGCACGTGGACCATACTTTGCCAATGTCTGGCCTAAAATATCTTGAGGCTTGGGCTATTGGCCCATTGTTATTGTTCTGGAAACAGTTTACCAGGGAGGCCATGAAAAAGACATAGTTCAGAAGCTTGGGAAGTATAAGTTGTTTGTTGAGTTAACATTTATAAAAAAGGATATTAGCTGATCTATTTACAAGCATGCCTCTACACAAGTACAGTTCTTCAAGATTGCAAGGACGTTATCCAGGCTGGTACTTTTAAAAAGTGAAGTACTTAAGGCTATGCACTTTTCCCGCTGTGTACAGAAACGTATTTTTGAGTACAAGCTTACCTCATTTTATTGCTTTTAGTGTTATTGCACTTCGCAGATACTGTGTTTTCACAAATTGAAGGTTTGCGGCAACCCTGTGTAGAGCGAGTCTATCGGCGCCACTTTCCAACAGCATTTGTTCACTTCGTGTCTCTGTGTCACTTTTTTGGTAATTTTTGCAATGTTTCCAACTTTTTCATCATGATTATATTTAGTTTGGTGATCTGTGATTACTGATCTTTGATGTCACTATTTTAATTGTTTTAGGGTGCCACAAACCACACTCATATAAGATGGCAAACTTAATAAGTGTGTGTTCTGACTGCTCCACTGACTGGCCTTCCCTGTCTCTTCCTCTCCTCAGGCTTTCCTATTCTTTGAGACACGGCGATATTAAAAATTAGTCCAATTAATAACCCTACAATGTTCTCTAAGTGTTCAAGTGAAAGGAAGAGTTCATGTCTCTCACTTTAAATCAAAAGCTAGAAATGATTAAGCTTAGTAGGAAAGGCACATCAAAAGATGAGATAGGCTGGAAGGTAGCCTCATGTGCCAAACAGTTAGCTAAGTTGTAAATGCCAAGGAAAAGTTCCTGAAGGAAGTTAAAAGTGCTACTCCGGTGAACACATGAATGATAAGAAAGTGAAACAGCCTTATTGCTGATATGGGGAAAGTTTTAGTGATCTGGATAGAAGATCAAACCAGCCACAACATTCCCTTAAGCCAAAGCCTAGTCCAGAGCAAGGCCCTAATTCTCTTCAGTTCTATGAAGGCTGAGGGAGGTGAGGAAACTGTAGCAGAAAAGTTTGAAGCCAGCAGCGGTTGGTTCATGAGGCTTAAAGAAACAAGCCATCTCCATAACATAAAAGTGCAAGATGAAGCAGCAAGTGCTGATGCAGAAGCTGCAGCAAGTTTTCTAGAAGCTCTAGCTAAGACGATTAACAAAGGTGGCTACACTAAACAACAGATTTTCAATGTAGACAAAACAGCCTTATTTTGGAAGAAAATTTCATCTAGGACTTTTATAGCTCGAGAGGAGAAGTCAATGCCTGGCTTCAAAGCTTCAAAGGACAGGCTGACTCTCTTGTTAGGGTCTATTGCAACTGGTAACTTTAAGATGAAGCCAGTGCTCATTTGCTGTTCCAAAATCCTAGGGCCCTTAAGAATTCTACTAAATCATCTCTACCTGTGCTCTATAAATGGAAGAACAAAGCCTGGATGACAGCACATCTGTTTATAACAAGGTTTCTAGAATATTTTAAGCCCACTGTTGAGACCTACTACTCAGAGAAAAAGATTCCTTTTAAAATATTACTACTCATTGACAATGTACCTGGTCACCCAAGAGCTCTGATGGAGATGTACAATGAGATGAATATTGTTTTCATGCTGCTAACACACATCCATTCTGCAGCCCATGGATCAAGGAGTCATTTTGACTTTCAAGTTGTATTATTTAGGAAACACATTTTGTAAGACTATAGCTCCCATAGATAGTGATTCCTCTGATGGACCTGGGCAAAGTAAATTGAAAACCTTCTGGAAAGTATTCACCATTCTAGATGCCATTAAGAACACTTATGATTCATGGGAAGAGAGGTAAAAATATCAACATTGACAAGAGTTTGGAGGAAGTTGAATTTCAACCCTCACGGATGACTGTGAGGGTTACTAGACTGCAGTGGAGGAAGTAACGGCAGACGTGGTGGAAATAGCAAGAGAATTAGAAGTGGAGCCTGAAAGTGTGACTGAATTGCTGTAATATCATGATAAAACTTTAATGGATAAGGTATTGCTTCCTATGGATGAAAAAGAAAGTGGTTTCTTGAGATGGAATCTACTTCTGGTAAAGATGCTGCAAAGATTGTTGAAATGACAACAAAGGATTTAGAATATTACATAAACTTAGTTGATAAAGCAGTAGCAGAGTTTGAAAGGATTGACTCCAATTTTGAAATAAATTCTACTGTGGGTAAAATGCTATCAAACAGCATCTCATGCTACAGAGAAATCATTAGTGAAAGGAAGAGTCAATGAATATGGCATACTTCACTGTTGTCTTATTTTAAGAAATGGCCACAGCCACTCAACCCTTCAGCAACCACCACCCTGATCAGTGAGCAGGCATCAACATCGAGGCAAGACCCTCCACCAGCAAATAGATTACAACATGGTGAAGGCTCAATGATGATTAGCACTTTTTAGCAGTAAAGTATTTTTTAATGGAAGTATGCACATTTTTTAGGCATAATGCTATTGTGCACTTAATAGACTACAGTATAGTGTAAACATAACTTTTATATGCACTGGGAAACCAAAAAGTTCCTGTGACTCACTTTATTGCAATATTCGCTTTATTGTGGTCTTCTGGAGCCAAACTGGCAATATCTCTGAGGTATGCCTGTAATAGGACATTAAAAATAATATCTTCCTCACTTATTTCCTGTTTTTGTTCCTGCCCTCAAATTCTAAAATGTGTTTTATTCATTTTTCCTCCTTATAAAAAAATCTTCTACATTCGTTAAAAGACACAATGAAAATTGAATCGGGAAAGAGAGGAAATAAATTAAATAGTCTCAAAAGTATACTAATTAAGAAATTCAATGCAGAAGAGTTGGACTGTGGAACTGGCTAAGGGTCAAAATTTTAAATGATTAAAAAATTATTCATGCACATATGCATTTATTTAAATGATGAATTAAAGCCCTACTGTGTTCTAGGTTTTGTGATAGGCACTGTAAAGGGCATACAACATATTAATAAGTCAGGATTCTCTCTTTTGACAGGGAACACAGAAAAAATTGCACTGCTTGTAGGGGAAAATGGCAGATAGAAAGCAACATTTCAAAGAGTTAGTTTCTCTTTATGTAAATGCTAAGCATTCAGCTGTTGGCCTAAAGGAGTTTAGCCTAAAATAATTTAACCAAGCTTCATTTTTCAGGAAGTAGCTGAGAGATGAGCATCTTTTCTAATTCCAGTGAAACCTCTTGGTGAATATTGTACTAAGGTCCCCAAATTCTCCCTCTCCCCATTCTTTTCCCTACAGCCTTCAATAGCCAACACCATTCTGCTACAGTTCAGCTGTACACTCAGTCTCGTTAATTCTATATTTTTCTCTTTTTTCCCACTAAAACAAACAGCAGTGCGAATCAAGATCAAAAGAAATTCGTTGGTTGTCTATAGCTTTTTTTAAACTATTTATGGAGGAAGTGGAGTACTCACTTGATTCCGTTCAACTTAAATAGAATTAGCTGCAATTTTAACAGTATGAAGACTCCAAATCTACCTAATTTTCACTTTTGAATAATTGTCAAGAGGCAGAAAATGGTATCATGGAAGGATTACAGCCAGTTGTCCTGGGTCCATCTTGTATGGCTCTAAAAAAATTAAAATTTCAAACATAAAATTTCAGCTTTTTTCATTATCACAGAACATGTCAAATTGATGTCCTTGCCCCACTTCTGATATAGAAACCAGAGATGAGGGCTAGCCCCATGGCTGAGTGGTTAAGTTTGTGCGCTCTGCTTCGGCGGCCCAGGGTTTCGCTGGTTCGGATCCTGGGTGTGGACATGGCACCGCTCACCAAGCTGTGCTGAGGCAGCATCCCACATAGCACAACTAGAAGGACGTACAACTAGAATATACAACTATGTACTGGAGGGCTATGGGGAGAAAAAGAAGAAGAAAAAAAAGAAGATTGGCAACAGATGTTAGCTCAGGTGACAATCTTTAAAAAAAAAACAAGGAAACCAGAGATGAGTCAGTAGTAAGTGTTGGGGTGAATGTGAGGGATGGTACATACCATGTGTTGAATTGTCTCCCCTAAAAAGATGTTTTGAAGTCCTAACCCCCCCAGTCCTCAGATTGTGGCCTTATTTGGAAGCTGCGTCTTTACAAAGGAAATCGAGTTAAAATAAGATCATTAGGGTGGACTCTAATTCAATATGACTGGTACCCTTATGAAAAGGGGAAATTTGGATGCAGAGATGAGACAGACAAAGGGAAGACTGTATAAAGAGACGCAGGGTGAACGCCACGTGAAGATGAAAGCGGAGATCAGATCAGGATGATGAATCTACAAGCCAAGGATTGCCCAAGATTGCCAGAAAACCACCAGAAGCTAGGTGAGAGGCATGGGACAGATTCTCCCTCACAAACCTCAGAAGGAATGTCAATGTTTGCCAACACTCTGATCTTGGACCTCTAGCCTGCAAAACTGGGTGACGATACATTTCTGCTGTTTAAGCCGCTTAGTTTGTGGTACTTTGTTACCACAGTCCTAGGAAACTAAGATAGCACAGGACTGTGGAAGGAGAGAGAGATCAAAGGTAATGTATGAGCCAAGGATATGTGTTGGTATGCACAATTCTCTAAAATTTTAAAAGATCATGATTTTATATTTTGACCAGACCACTGAGTTTGTTTTCAAATTTCAAGGGATCAAGTAATATGTCGGAGACGTGGAAGAAGGAGTGTCTCATTTTAGGTTAACCTCTGTCCATTTTGACCCTGGCTGCAGTAAACATTATCCCATCTGGTCCTTGGTCATCCATCCCTGCAGACCACTGTCTTCATGTTTCTTCTTTTAACAGGGCCTCTGCAAGTCCTGATCCCTGCCAGCAACTTTCTTTACCCTCTTGATTGCAGGGGGTAATTCACATTTTTTCAGTCTACTTTGGGGTTACAGGCGACTTATTAGGGATGTCCAAAGTCTGTCACCACCTCTTTAAAATATGAAGATGTATGGACATCATTGAACTGCCAAGGGCACAAAGGTTGGTCACACGGGCTCTCTGGGAGGTTTTTGAGGCTATTTATTGCCTGGAGCCTGGATTCTTTACCCAGACATTTCTCCTCTACTGCTTTGTCACTGCATTTTGTCTATGTGCTTAGGGGTGGAAGCCTGTAGTCGTACTGCTTTCCTGGGCTTTACTTGGTCGTAAACATATATGAGGTTTCTGGATCCTTTATACCACCTTCTTGTTGGAAATTGGGAGCTTGATTAAGCCAGGGAGGAGGTTTTGCACGTCTTAGGGAACAGGTTCCTTTTGAGGGTACGCTGACCAGTATCTCACTTTTTAGCTTTCCTGTTGACTCCCTCCCTTCTTCCATTTGAAGGACTTTTGCCCAAACTGTGAGTGAATAATTTTGGTCTTAAATGTGTATTCCACTAAAACTAATGCATATTTATCTTAATTAAGGCTATTAAAATGCAAAATTAAACAATTTGACGTTTTTATTCTTTGCGTTGTGTTGTTCATTCTTTCTCTGAGACATGGGCATAGAACGTTATAGCAACTGTCTGAATAGAGGGAGAGTTATTAGATGACAGAAAATACCATCAATAAAATACTAATACTTTGAGATTTAGGGAAAGGTTTTCAGAGTAATTTGGACCAGCCATTTGGGTAAAGACAACCAAAAGGTTATATGAAATACATTTAAAAATTCTTGAAAGCATCAAAGAACTAAGAATATAGTAAAGAAATACTGCACCAAAATCTGGAGAGAACAAGAATCCAGATGGATTAGCCTAGTACATAAAGCTGCTTTGATCTATAGGTATTTTTTCAATCCAAAAATTGACCTGTCAAACTAACCTGTGCTTTGGCAGCCTCATTGAGCTAGGAGGGATCAAAAGTCAATGCATATGGTCCATTAAGGGTAGAGCCACTTCCACTTCAAGCAGGGACCCCAGAGGCTGTATCCTAAGGTATAGGTAAACTTTGGAAATAGACCTGGAGCCTGGCTTTACATTATCTGGTGATCCAGGGAATCTCTACTGATTAAAGTGGTCCCAGACTAGTGGAACTCTTAACACCTTGTCGAATCAAACAAAACAAAAACAATCTGGAGGAATTTACCATCATCTGCTGCCTCAAGTTATTCCTACAAGTAATTTTTAAAATAAAATGTCATGGACACAGTCAAAGATAATGAGACACTTAGGGGAATAAGACACCATGAATAATAACCTGCAGAAACCACAGAGAATGGAAAGGTTCACAAAGACTTGAGATATTGGGACTATCAGGCTTAGACTGCTTACTGTGTTCAGAGAACAAAAGTCAAAGTTATAGATGAAACAGGGAACTGGAACTGCAGAAGATATAGTGGAAGATTTGAATAGGTACCAAATGAAAATCTGAGATCTGAACAACACGATAACTGAAATAATTTAGTGAGTCTAGTTACATCAGATTGGGCATAGTTGAAGAAGGGAAGTGGTGAATGAAAAGATGGGTCAGAAAAAACTAAACAAATTGCAGCATAGAAAGACAAAGTGATAGAAAATACAGGTGAGAGCATTAGAGGAATGAGAAAATGTGTCAAACTTCTATTTGGAGGCACCCAGATAGGAGTGAATCTCATGCAGTAAAGCTATATTATATGGCCTGAGAATATATAAAACACATTTGACAAAAAGTAGAAATAGACAAATTGGTAATCATAGTGGGAGATTTTAACTACTTTCAGTAATTGATAGAAAAGATTTAAATAGTATAGTTACCAATTTTGACCTAATGTACATAAAAATAATAGTATATCCAACAAGTGCGGGGTAATCATTCTTTTTAAGTATAGATGGAACTTTTATGAAAATTGACCATAAATGGATCAAAAAGCAAGTATCATCAAATATCAAATGACTGCAGTCATTCAGAGTGTATTCTCCAATGACAATGACATTTTGCTAGAATTCCATAGCATAAAAATGACAAGAAAATCCATGTTTGAAAATTTAAAAAAAAACACGTTGTTATGACTTTGACATCTTTTTTTTTCCCTTTCTTTTCTTTTTCCAGAATTTTTAATTGCCTTTGGCTTTTGTTGATGTTGATAAAAAAGATACTCTCAAGTTAATCTTGAATCTCAATCATGTGTTATATTATTGAATTTCCTTGTTTGCCCAGAGGTATTGCTTCAAAAACACTTTGTCCTTCTGCTTCATTCAGGACTGGATGCTCTCTAAGCCTGCTGTGTAGCTGTCATCCTGCAAATTTGCTTGACTGTCCTCCCCAGTTAGATCCTTATTTCCTGAAACTTGATTCTTCTTTTTCTTAGATTCTTGTTTTGCTAGTGATATCTTTATGTAATTCCCTCAAAAGCATAAGGTAAGTTTTCTCAGTTTCTGCATGTTTAATTTTTTCTGCTGTCACATTTGATTGATAATTTGGCAAGTTATAGAATTCTAGGATCAAAATAATATTTTTTGTAACTTTGAAGTCATTGCTCCATTTTCTTCTAGCTATGAGAAAGGCAGGTGAAAAATTCTGCTGTCTGATTCTTTTATAGGTAACCTGTTTATTTACTTGGAATGTTTTTTCTTTCTAGACATTTTTAGAATTTTCTTGTCATCCTTGAAGTTTCAAGTTAATGAGAGTTTTTCCAAGCCTAGGACATTTTTTATCATCCTCTTAGCACTTCTTAGGCCCTTTAAATCTGAAAACACATTTCCTTCTACGCTTCAAGGAAGTTTTCTTTATTTCTATGATAATTTCCTCTCCTTCATATTTTGTTTTTCTAGTCTTACTTGAATAACCTCCTGGTGGTTTAATATTGGGCCTCCTGATTCCTTCTCCATGTCTCATATTTTTGCTTGTGTGTTTCACCTTTTTAGTAAAGTAGTTAGGAGCAGGGCTCCTGGAGGCAGACTCACTCTATCTGAGTCTGAGATATGCCTTTTCCTCTGCCTTAAATCAATAGGTGATTGTTTTCTTACTCGTCGATTGGAAAAAGTGGAATCTACCTGATAGAAGGGTAGAGAATAAAGTGAGTTAATACATGCAACATGTTTATAATCGTGCCTGGTACATGTAAACAATTGCCAAACGTTAGCTCTTATTATTTCTTCTTTACTAATTATTTTCTGGTATAGCTGTTTGCTTTTATCATCCTGCCACTCCAAAGGTTTTTTTTTTTAAACGGTTTTCTTATCTTGGAGCACTCTTTCATAGTCCCTGGTTTTTGTTTTCTTTTCAATTCTTATTTTCTTGAATGTATAATGTCTTCTCAAATATTAAGGAGAACACTGTATCCCTTTGTTTTTTTCTTTTTGGTTAGCCTTAATTTCCTGTATTACTTATTTACTTGGCCAATTTGGTCTTTCTTGTCTGTTCTATTGGATTTTCTCACGTGTCTGATGATCCTGGCTTGCTTTTTCATATTTGAGATTAATGAAGGATAGTGTACATTTTGTGGGTTTTGTTCACTGTTGAATAATTTTGTCTGTTTCACAATAGGCCTCTCCCACAAATGAGAAATCTGACTGTATTGGTGGACAGGGTACATAAGAGATCAGACTTGAATGTGGGGCAAGCATAGTCAAAATAGAAGAAGAGGGCTTTATTGAAGGTATTAACACATTCTAGAAATCACACAGTTTCTCTAGGAAGAACCTTTGCATTTTTCTCCTTAGAAATTAGAGCTGAATTGCCTGCTTTTATGTGGATTGAGGATTAAACAAGGGGTAACTGGCATGGTTATTCCATAGTGAGACCATTGTTTAATCCTCCTATCTTTATTTCGACAATTTGCTTTGCTTTTTCCATTAATTTTAAGCTCAGCATCTCTGGTGCTTTGCTCAGCAGAGCAGCTAGTACCATGATAGCAGACCTGTTCCTATTTGTAGAGGTCAACAAACTGCAGTCATAAGCCCGCTACCTGTTTTGGTGAAGTTTCATTGGAACCCAACCACATCATCCTTTTAGCTATTGTCAATGGCTATTTTATGCTACAAGAGTAGAAATGAGTATATACAAGAGAGACTGTCTGATCTATAACCCTAAAATATTTCTATCATCCTTGACAGAAAAGGGTTGCTGGCTGCTCCCTGCTTTACTCTTTCACCTATTTTATAACTTTCTGAAATTTGTTAATATCTCTTGTCTGGTGATGATTCCCATTCCCATTCTCTTTATGTTTGTTTTTTCTTATATGTTGATATTTTTATCTCAATGTATTTTATGAGGGACATGATGTATATGTGGGCTTTCAATCTGCCATCTTGAACTAAAGCCTATTTTCTTTCCTTTAAAAATTCATTGAGTTCACATTGAGTACATTAGTTTTAATCATTTCTGCCTTCTAATTGTATAACCTTGACTTAAATCATATCTTGTTTTCCTCTTCTTATTTCTGTCATTCTCCAAAATTATTGGCCTTAATTTTTTGCTCTCTTTTTGCTTTTACTAATACCCCCATTTTTTTTTGCCTCATTCTTTCCTTTAGAGTCATGACTTTCCTTAATTAAAGGTTGTTAATTAGTTTCTAGATTGCTTACATCCATTGTTTTCACATACTGGCCAATTGAAGCATTCTAGCAGTTTTGCTATAAAATTAGGAGAAAAGAAATTTGGCCTGCTTATACTTTTATATCCACTTATATCTTCTGGAGTATGGAGAGATTTCATCAAGTAACTTACTATTTTTAAGATAACTCATTTAATCCTACTAAAGAATCATATAGCTAGCTGTTTAGGAAATAACCAACTATTGGAACAAAGTCAAATTTGTACTTTTCTCTTTTTCTAACCAACTAGTTTTGTATGCATGAGATTCACATATCAGCCAACTTTGTTCTTTGTTATCTGTTATGGAGAAAAATTTCTGTTGGGGCAGTCATGAATGCATTGGCCAAATAAAGTTTTAGGATTAATGTTAGATTTCAGTGCTGCTTCTCTATCTCTCATTACTATTTCTAGATAATTAGGAGCCTTGGTACTTAGTACCTTCACGTCATAGCATGGGGTAAAAATGAATGAAACAAGTAACATGCTTCTGTGATATCGAGAGGATATCCTTTGTTAATACAGACATGTCTTAAGAGGTATTCTATCTTTGTTCCCTGCTTCAATCAACTTGATTATATACGTGGGAGTGGGGATAGTTTTTGATTGCTGTTCTTTAGGTCTGCTTGGGACTTACAACAACCCCACGTTTTGCAGAGATTCAGAACTCCTGGATTCACTGATACTTGTACCAGAGCTTTGAGAGCTGCAATTCAGATGACAGGCTGTGAAAAATCCGTGGTTGACGTGGGCTGCATAAAAACCAGAAATAAATTTGACATCATGACAGTAATAACCAAAATTTATATTAATTAATCATTTCTTATAATTAAAAACACACACACACATCAGGGGCCATTAATTCCTAAGAGAATGGAATGAGAATGAATGAGAAATGGGAAACCTGGCTTACCACATCTGTCCTTGTTATAATTTAGGCTTGAAGTTCTTGCAAGCATTAAAGTCCTATGCCATCCCACTGCACCTCTTGTAAGATGTACTCAACAATATATCTTTCAATCTTAATTTGAGTAACTGTAACTTTCTTTTCACTTGGAAAGATTTTGTGTGAGTCTGTTCACATACTGCATTTGTGGGCAGATATAATGAACTGTGGTGCTGAGAAAAATTAGAGGTATAAAAAAGTTTTAATTATTTGGTCACCATGTAGATATTTACATAATTTAATCAAACAAACTAATTAAATGTCAGGCCATTTATAATACAGAAATCAAGCTATGACCATAGGTCGTCAGACGTAGTAATTAGATATGCATGTATAATTGCGTTAGAATCATATTAAGAAAAAAAACCAACATCAAGACAGGTCATTTCTTTGTTCCTAATTACTTTTTTATAGTTTTGAGTTGATTTATTGGCACAATTAGGAGCTGCACAAATGTGTAAGTGTGTGTGTGTATGTATCAGTGTGTGTGTATGTTTTTAAATTGGGTTTATTATATGTCAAGTTAGAGTTTTCAAATGGATCTTTTTGATGTTTGTGGAAGAGTTAGATAAAAAATTAATGAGAAGGATAAACAAATAGCATATTTTAACCCTGTGCTGAACATCCTGCTTTTTGATTCTACTATAGCTCAAGAGAGCCAGGAAATTAAATTTTTGATATATTGCCCAGATTTGAATGAAGAATAAGAAGGAAGCTTCTCAGCAAATAATGCAAAACTTTTCCTTTATTTTATTAACTTTTTTTTCATTAACCTTAAATAAAAATACATTTGTATCAAATCCTTTTTGGGTCAAGAATAGATATAAACATAATTAATATTAATAAATAAGTTAAAATTTTAGTTTTGTAAGATCAGGCAAAAACAATACTATATTAATCAATTGTTCTAAGCAAATGTAAGATGTAACTAATGCCACTTTAGTTCTTGTATCTCTTATACAATATAAACAGATGCAATCCTTTTTAGTTTTAAAACAGCAGTTCTTTTCGACTTACTTAAGGGTTTGCTTTGGTTGAATTCAGAGAATTTTGCTTTTGCTTGTTGTTGTTTAATAATGTGTCTGAATGAAAACAGCCATAGGTAATGGAACTCTCAAGGAGAAGCTGACTCCAATAAGCTGGTCGAGTTCTGTAACAGTAGGAGTCCATTATTAAACTGGTTTTAAGGGACAAGAATGACACCTTCATTTTAGGCTTTCCACATTAAGTAAGAGAAAGACTTTCTTTATCATGGAAGATGGATTTGACTGGCAGGCATTTTATAACCAAGCCCACATTATAGCAATGTGTATCATAAAGATTTTCCAAGCAATTTAGACAGTTGATTTTTTTAAAAGCCTGAAAGAAAAGTCCAGGATGGGTAATAGGTTTTGAAAGGAAGTATCTGCTTTGAATTAATGATTAAAAAACACAGAAATATATAACATATATGTAAATTTAGTTCTATAAAAACTAAGCAAGCAAGCACACATCAGAACTTCAAATAAAATGGAAGCATAGAAGAATAGCCAAGAAAATTTAAGAAAAATTATGAAAAATAAAGAGTAATGAGCAAATAACCCTAACAAATATTTAAACATATTTTTAAAAGTTAATATTTAAAATAATTTATATTCATGCATAGATAGATGGTCAAATCTAATAGATGAAATAAAATAGAGTTTCTAGGAATACATCCAAATATTTATAGGAATTTAGTATATATTAAGGTTGCATTTTAGATCACTGGGAAACAAATTTTTAAATAAATTATTTTGGTAAAATTCACTACAGAACTAAATTTATAGACATCTAAAGAAAGAATAAAGCTGTATACCTACTTAAAACCTTATACTAAAATCATTTTGAGATGAGCATCTTATGTATAAATTAAACTCTACAATTCTAGAATAAAAAAATTAAGTTATCATGGTGTAGGTGAAGTCTTTCTAAGAAAGACACCAAGTTAAGAAGCCATAAAACAAAAGAAATTTACTAGGATTAATTTAAATATGTACATGTATTTATTTTTATTTATATGTGAAATTTACATTAACAATTTGTAATGATCATTTAGATTTCCTATCCCTACATTCCCGTCACCTTTGAAATATGGGCAATAAAATGTCGCCTTGGGGCCAGCCCGGTGGCGCAGTGGTTAAGTTCGCACGTTCCGCTTCTCGTTGGCCCGGGGTTCGCTGATTCGGATCCCGGGTGCGGACATGGCACCGCTTGACACACCATGATGTGGTAGGCGTCCCACATATAAAGTAGAGGAAGATGGGTACAATGTCAGCTCAGGGCCAGGCTTCCTCAGCAAAAAAGAGGAGGACTGGCAGTAGTTAGCTCAGGGCTAATCTTCCTAAAAAAAAAAAAAAAAAAAAAAAAAAAATGCCGCCTTCCTGCTCAGTCCTGCCATAGCTCTGGGACTATCTCTGACTCAACTGGGAGCACTTAAAAAAATTACACAGGTACAACTCTACACCTCATCTCCAAGCAAGACTTGCTGTTGGTTCCATTTGAATTGGTTTGCTGGTTCAGGAGGAGTTAGGTCCTGGATTTTGTGATCAACATCTATTCTTTTGTAAGTACCTTTTATTTTTTCTGAAAGAAATGTGCCTTGGGGTTTCTCTTCATGTTCAGAGATGAAGGAAAGCCCCATGTTTCTCCTGCAAAAAAATTAGAGAAGTGGTTTCTTTTTCGTTTGTTTTTTTTTTTTATGGAAAAACCATTTTTTAATGGAAAAAGCATTTTTAGTTCTTTAAAGATCATGAAGACTAGAAACTGCATAGAGATGAAAAATAATGACCAGCCATGCACAAAATGGTAGATACAGAGTTGCAAAGAAGGCATCTTTGCTGGAAAAGATCTTGAGAAAATCTCTGCTCCAGCTTTCTGAAACTTTGCAGAGTCAGACCTAGATTTTGTGAGGACTGAAGCTTGTACCATTTGAGGGGTCTTCTTTCAGAAAAATGTTTTTAAATGAAATACGCAAAATTAGTTAAAGGAGTAAATGTTTATTTAGAGGGGCCTGTCCAAGTGAGGGGACCGTAAGTATAAGCTTCATTACCTTTATGCTAAATGAATCCCTGCTCTTCTGATAATTATCTTCTGATTCACTGCACATCATTCATCTGATACTTAATCATACACTGCCTGATTCTGTTCTTTTATTCTCCATGCCTAGAATTTAAATTCCTGGAGCATATTATTCAAAATTCACTCTCTTCTATTATATATTCCTCTTGTCTTTCTCCTGCCCTTTGGTGCTGATCCTGAACCAAATATCTGGTGCTCACACAGGATATTCAATAGATATTTATGGAATAATTTTTTTAATAAACAGTGCATGAAAAACCACTTCCTCTTGAAATGGACATTTCTCCTTTGAAATAGGTGAATAAGAAATTACTAGGCTAAATATTTCTAGAGAAGATGTTTTAAACTTAATTAACAAATTGGACATGATTGAATCATTGGTACTGGATAATAACAATCCAAGATTTTATTAATGTTAGGTATCATTATTATTTTTCAAAATGGGTGACTTCTTAATACAATCAACTACAATACAATCAGATGAAGATCACCTGGGGGCAATTGAATTAATCGTCCAAAGTAACCCTCCACACAAAACACTGTCTTCTTCCCCAGTCCAAATAAATGCCAAGTTCATATCATCATCTTTGTCTGCCATCAGTTTAATAGTCACAGCAGTTTTGTCACTACTGACAGATTTTCACACCATCCTTTTGTCTCAGCTGTAAATGTAAATGTGAGTGCACTTCTCTAGCTTTCTTCATCTATCCTTGCCTTTTTCCTTATTAAAAAATCACCCATGTGGAAAATTGAAAAGAAAGCAAAACTAACTATGGAATCACAATTCACAAGCACTCCAATGATTCATAATTTTCATAACTATTAACAGTGTACTCCCTATGGACTACGGCATTGTTGACATAGGCTGTTGGTTATGCAGGTGCTCCAACTTAATCCTTCCCTCCCACTCAAGAAGACATAACAAGGGGCCCGCCCTGTGGTGTAATGGTTAAGTTCACACGCTCTGCTTCAGCAGCCCAGGGTTCACAGGTTCAGATCCCGGGTATGGACCTAGCACTGCTGGTCAAGCCACACTGTGGCAGCATCCCACATAAAATAGAGGAAGATTGTCACAGATGTTAGCTCAGTGACAATCTTCCTCAAGCAAAAAGAGGAAGATTGGCAACAGATGATAGCTTAGGGCTAATCTTCCTCACATACATACATACACAAAAAGACATAGCAAAAGCAAATAAGGGAAAATGACATTGGGAGAACCTTGGATTAATCTTAATTTATTTTTTCAAGAAGATTATTAACAATATTGGTCTTTTTGTTTCTTCTGGTAGTAAAACAAATTACTTCCAATACCAGGATGAATTCTTTCTTTTTTTTTCTTCTCCCCAAAGTCCCCCAGTACATAGTTGTACATTCCAGTTGTGAGTGCCTCTGGTTGTGCTATGTGGGATGCCACGTCAGTGTGGCCTGATGAGCAGTGCCATGTCTGTGCCAGGATCCCAAATGGTGAAACCCTGGGCCACTGAAGTGGAGCGCACAAACTTAACCACTTGGCCATGGGGCTTGCCCCCAGGATGCATTCTTTGACAAAATCTGGAAAATGCAAACTTGGAATTGTTGCTTCTTTGTCATAAACATGTTGGCAATTATTGTCTTTTTATTATTATTGCCCAACTAAATTCCATTAGCATTTACGATAACACAAATGAAGGAAACCATAATGAGTACGAAAATTCTGCAAAAGTGGACAGTGACCTTATGGTGATATGCACTCAGTTGTACAACTGGAGCACAAGAAACATTATCAGCAAGTTTCAAGGGGTACTATTAAGGGCCCCAACTTCTGCTCCCAGTTTAGGAATAGTGGCCAGGCTGATATTCTAAAACTGTTTCATCTAAATAAATCTAGTCCGAGTTCTAAGACCTTACTTGCCGTAGTTCTGATTAGACACAGAATGACTAAATGCTATTTACTGACCAAATAAGGGAATAAAAATTGGCTGATATATATATCACTTTCTGTTTTGGGATTATAATTGTTATCCATGGGCTGAGATCAGAGATCAAAGTAAAATTTGAGTGAAGAAAAATTAGTCATTAAAGGCAGATCTAAAATGGAGCCAGAATGAGATTCATGCACTGATGGAACCATGGAGAGTTAGTTCAGCATTCAGAGCAAGGACTGTGGAGCCAGACTGCCTGAGGGTGAATCCTGGCCACACCAATCACTTGTCATGTGACATTAAGCAAGTTTCTCAGTCTCCATCTCCCTAAGCCTCCCCACTGTAAAGTGACAGTAAGACTAGATTTATCATGAGGATTATCTCATAGACTTATCATGAAGATTAAATGAGTTAATGCCTACAAAGTGCTTAGAATAATGCCTGGTATGTAGTTAATTGCTATATGAGCTCTTAAAACATTATTTTCTGATAAAATAGAGGAAAGGGGAATTTTAGTATAGTTCTGAGGTAGCATTATGTTTCCGTTTGTGAACTCCACTTCAAACTTCTAGAAGAAGTGCCAATACGGAAAATAGGAAAGAGGAAGAAATTTAATATATGATTAGAATAAGGAGTGTGAGGTGAGCTTCAGGTCCAGCAGGTTCTAGATGCAAATCTGTGACACTCCCACTCTGGTGGCCACCGTGATATATTAATACATTTGACTTGCTAGTATGGCACTGTTGGAAAGCTCCCGGATTCTTCTCTAGTTGACATCTGCAACAGCAACACAAATCCTTGGTGTGAGAGGATTTAAATACTCAGAGACGTGGTGCCCTTGAAAGTGCCTCTATTAATCTACTTTTTCTAATATTTAAAATGGAGTATAAATGTTGCCCTACTACTCTCTCTTCAATCCCACTGAACTCCAATGCCTTTAAAAAGTCATTAGATAATGAAGCTGAAATACCTCAGTAAGTTCACTTGTGCCCAAAGGAAGCAAATCTTAAAAGTCATATCATAAGCAGACTAGAAAAAAAAAAAGTTCCGTGATAGCAGGATGGCATGGATGGAAGGGACTTTGTCTATCTTGCCCATGGCTATATCTCTGTGCTTAGAACTTCCCCTGACATGTACATTAATAGGCTTTCAATGTCCTTTGTTTTGTTTTGAATTTGAACGAAGGTATGGATGGAAGGATGGATAAATATTTCAATCAAAAGAAGAATATATTGTATATTTCTAGATATATATAGACATGAAGACAAAAAATCTGGCCTAAAATCCTTCTTGCAATTTTACAGCTAGAAAAATCTAACTACAAAAACTCCAGCATTTTGCAAAACCTATATATCAATTGGAGGATTACTGATATATTTACTATGTTGAATCTTCCCATCCATTAACAGGGTGTGACTGTCCATTTATTTAGATTTTTTAAAAAGTTCTTTAATTAGCATACAAGCCCTGAATATATTGTTAGATTCCTAAGTATTTTTTGAGTGATTGTAAATGATACTGTATTTTTAAGTCCAGCGTCTATGTATTCATTGCTAGTATATGGAAATACAATTGATTCATATATGTTTATCTTATATCCTGAGACTTTACTGAGCACACTCACTAGTTTGAGGAGTTTTTGTAGATTCCTAAGGATTTTATATGTAAATAATCATGTTATATGGAAACAAGAATAGTTTTATTTCTTCGTTTCTGATCTTTGCTTTTTATTTCCTTTTCTTGCTTTATTGCACTGGCTAGAACTTCCAGTATCTGTTGAATTAAAAGGCAAAAGTGGATATGCTTGCCTTATTTCTGGTCTTATGGGAACTAGGTCTGTCATCACTAAGCATAATGTTAACTTTAGGTTATTTATCGATGCTCTTTATAAGGTTCCCTTCTATTCCTCTTTTTCTGAAAGTTTTAATCATAAATGTGTGTTGAATTTTATCAAAAGCTTTTCCTGCATTGATTGATTTGATCATGTGATTTTTCTTTTGTAGCCTGTTAATGAGGTGGATTACACTGATTTATTTTCAAATATTGAATCAACTCTATATCCCTGGAATAAACCCCACTTGGTAATGTTGTACAATTCTTTTTACGTATTGTTGGATTCTGTTTGATAACATTTTGTTAAGGATTTTTGCCTCTATATTAATGAGGGATATTGTCGTATCCTTTTGTTTGTTTTTCTTTTGTACTGTCATCATCTAGTTTTGGTATCAGAGTAATGCAAACGTCAGAAACTCAGTTGGAAAATGTTCCCTCCTCTTCTATGTTTTGAAGAGATTGTGAGGAATTGCTAATTCTTCTTTTAAAGTTTGGTAGGATTCTCCAGTGAAACCACCTGGGCCTGGAGATTTTTCAGGGGTGGAGTTTTAAAAGTATTAACTAATTTTCCTTAATAGGCATTGATTTATTCAAATTATCTGTTTCAATTTTGGTAAGTTGTAGAAGTTTATGTTTTTTGAGGAATTACTCCATTTCCTCAAATGTATGTGTATAGAGTTG
This sequence comes from Equus przewalskii, assembly GCF_037783145.1. NCBI lineage: Eukaryota > Metazoa > Chordata > Mammalia > Perissodactyla > Equidae > Equus > Equus przewalskii. The sequence continues at coordinate 56,296,687 of NC_091845.1, read as the reverse complement.
TTTGTAGTATTCTCTTATTATACTTTTGATGTCTATAGGATCTGTAGTGACATCCCATCTCATTTCTGATGTTCATAATTACTGTCTTTTCTCTTTTTTTCTTGTCAATCTTGCTAGAGGTTGGGAAATTTTATAACTTCAAAGAACCAACTTTTTGTGTCATTGAGTTTTCTCTGTCATTTTTCTTTTTGGAATTTTATTGATTTCTGCTCTATCTTTATGATTTCCTTCTGTTTTCTTTGGATTTATTTTGCCTTCTTTTTCTAGAGTCTTGAAGTAGGAGCCTAGATTATTGATTTGAGTCACTTCCTCTTTTCTAATGTGTGAATTTAGTGCTATGAATTTCTTTTTCACCACTACTTCAGCTATATCCAACAAATATTGTTGTTGTATTTTCATTTTCATTAAGTTTAGTGTTTTTTGTTTTGTTTCGTTTTTGAATTTGCCTAAGGCTTCTTCTCTGACCCATGGATTATTTTAGAAATGTGCTGTCTAGCTTCCAAGTATTTGGAGATTTTCCTATTATCTTTCTGTTATTGATTTCTAATTTGTTTCCACTGGGGTCAGAGAATACATTCTGTATTATTTCAATTTTTTTAAATTTGTTTGTTTTATATCCCTAGATACAGTCTATCTTGGTAAATCTCCCATAGAAACTTGAAGAGCTTCTATATAAACGTGACTAGATTCTGTTTGTTGATGCTGTTGTTGAGGTTTTCTATATTATTGCTGATTCTCCATCTAGTTGTATAAATAGCTAAGAGAGTGGTGTTGAAGTCTGTAGATATCTGTGGATTTTTTTTCAATTATATAACTTTTTATTTCACATATTATGCAGCTCTGTTGTTTGCTGAATACAAATTTAGAGTTGCTATGTCTTCTTGATGGATCAACTCTTTTATAATTATACAGTGTCACTCTATGTCTCTGATAATTTTCTTTACTCTGAAGTCTGCTTCATCTGATGATAACATAGCCACTTCTGTTTCCTTTTGATTAATGTTTGGATAATATATCTTTTTTCTTTTACTTTCAACCTTTCTTTACTGTTATATTTGAAATGACTTTCTTTATAGGAAGCATATAGCTGAGTTATATGAATCTGCTCTGCCAGTCTCTATGTTTTAATTGGTGTACCTAGACTACTTATATTAAATGTAATTATATATCTAGGGCTTAAATCTGCCATTTTATTTTTTTGTTTGTTTTCTGTTTGTTCTCTCTGTTCCTTTATTTCTGAGTTTTCTTTTTCCTGCATTCCTATGGGCCACTTGAACATTTTTTAGAATGAATGTTTGATTTTTCTATAGGGATTTTCAGTGTGTTGTTTTGTATAGCTTTCTTAGTGTTTTTTTCTATGTGTTACCTTATAGACACATAATTGGTCTACTGGTGTCAACATTTCACTAACTTCTAAAAACCTTACCTCCCTTTACACCTCTTTACCCTCTCTAGTTTATCATGTAATTTTCTTAAATATTTTCTCCGTACACATGTAGAACTACATCAGAGAGTGTTATAATTTTTGCTTCAGGCATCAAACGTAATTTAAAAAACTCGAGGAGAAGAAATATGTATTTTATTTACTCATATTTTTATTGTTTCTATTCTTTCTTCCTTCTTGTTCTTCCAAGATTCCATCTTTTATTCTTCCTTGATTCCCCTTCTGTTTAGACAATTTCTATTAACCATTCTTTTAGGGTAGGTCTGCTGATGATAAATTCTCTCAGTTTCCATCATTTAAGAATGTCTTGATTTCACTTGCATTCTTGAAGGATATTTTCATGTCTGTAGAATTGTTGGTTGACAGTTCTTTTCTTCAAGCACTTGAAAAATATTACACCACTTCCTTTAGGCCTCCATGGTTTCCGATAAGAAATCTGCTGCCATTCTAGCTGTATTTTTGCTAGAAGCAAGGTGTCATTTCTCTCTTGTTGCTTTCAAGATTTCTTTGTTTTCATTTTTCAGAATTTTGACTATCATTTGTCTTGGCCTGGATTTCCTTGGATTTATCCTGTTTGGGGTTTTCTTATCTTCTTGAATTTACATGTTTATGGTTTTTTACCAAATTTTTAGAGTTTAGTTGTTATTTCTTTGAGTACTTTTTAAGCTCCATCATTTTTCTCTTCTCCTTTCAGGACTCCAATGGCATGAATATTCGATCTCCTTTTTTATAATATCACAGGTCCTTGAAACTCTATTCATTTTGTTTTTCCATCTATTTTCTCTCTGTTACTCAAGTTCGATAATTTCTATTGCTCTATTTCTAAATTTGCTGATTTTTCCACTGTTCCCTCTCATTCTGTGGTTGAACCCTTTCACTGAGATTTTTATTTCAGTTATTGTATGTTTCAATCCTGATATTTCCAGCTGGTTCTTTTTTATATCCTCTATTTCTTAGGTGAGATTTTTTATTTTTTTAACTTGTTTCTAGTGTGTTCATAATTGCTCATTGAATCATTTTTATGATTTTGGCTTTAAAATCTTTGTCCAATAATTCTAACATTTCTTTTATCTTGGCTTTAGTGTCTGCTGATTGATTTTTTCATTGAAGTTGAAGTTTTTAAGACTTTTGGTGTGAGAAGTGATTTTTTAATTGAAACCTGGACATTTTAGTATTTTGTTATGAGACTCTGGATCTTATTTATACTTTGTTTTAACTGGTTTCCTCTAACACTGCTCCAACAGTAGAAGTGGGGTACTGCTTCATTACTGCCAGGTAGGGCTAGAAATCCAGATTCTCTGCTCAGCCTCTCTTTACATCCTAGGAGAGGAGGGTCTCCTCATTACTGTCATATGAGCGTGGGAATTCTAGCTGCTTACCAGGCTTCTGTTGATACCATCCTGGCTGTGAGGGGTAGGAGTGCCTTGTTACTGCTTCTCTTGTGACTTCCACCGACACCACAGGAGAGGGAGGGTAGCTTTGTTACCCCTGGGTGTTGGTGAAAGTCCTAACTTGACTTGGCCTCCTGTGACATTGCCCCAGCAGAGCACTTGGGCACCTTATTACTGCTGGTGGCAGTAAAAGTCCACAATCCCCACATAGTGTCCACTGATACTGCAGTGGTAGCCTCATTACCACCTGGCTAGAATGAAAGTCTCAGCTTCCTGCTCAGTCTTTTGTGATACTACCCTGGTGAAAGTGCCTCATTATAGCCTGGAGAGGGTGGAAGTCTAGGTCCCCTGCTCACCCTTTGCTGTTGAGGGTAGTAGCAAGCCCATAGTTCTCTCTGTGATGTTTATTTGATGTAGAGTGGTTATTGTCTAAAAGTTTTTATCTTATTAGACTGTCCCTTTCCTGGTTCTTTGGATGGAGAGAGCAGGCTTTTGAGTGGACTTTTTTTTCTGTACCCATTGGTGTTTCTGAGTTGCAGGCTCTTTCAGTCCTAAGTCTGGTATATATGAAAGCAGAGAGTAAAGCTAGGGAACTTACCACTGTGTCATTCCTTAGGTCTTGTGGTCCCTGGTTGGTTTGCCTTCTTCTCTCTGCTTTTCAAAAACTTATTTTTTTTTTATACATAATGTTAAGGTTTTTTGGTTGCACTTAGTGGGAAGAATAGGGAAACATTTGTCTACTGCAACTTCCCAGAAACATTTGGAACTTTTCTCATGAGAGAACTAAACAGACTTTTTTTCTACTAGGTTCACTATAACTCCTTTGCTCTTTTCTCCACTCACACTAAAGATTGTTCTGATTTGTGTCGATTTCTTTTGTTTACCATGTTGGATTCTGATTGTTGTAATAAAGTATAAAATGAGTCTGTTCAATATGTTTCCAAGTGGATTGTCTCTTGTAAGTTACATTAAGAAGTGCTTTACAATATTGATAAGTTTCAATTAGTATGCTAAGCCCATAAGTTGTTATTCAATACACAAAAGATATAGAGACAAAATATTGGGACAATTTAGAGGAAAAATACAAACACAGCTTGAGTCCTAAATATCAGTATAGGTTCAACTAAGTGGTTCTATCATTATGCTCAATGAACAGGCTTAAACTTTTGGACTAAATCTATAATATTCATATCAATGCTTCAGAATATTGCCTTGAAATGAAGCTTACTTTAAACATCTTGAAAATGAGAGATCACATTTCCATATTATGATATTTCACTTTCTTTTGTCTGATGATGGAAATAATATAACACAGGCTGATGCTACTCAAAATGTGATTCATAGATCACAGCATCAACATCACCAGGAACTTGTTAGAAATGCAAATTCTTGGGCCCTACCCTAGACTTAGTGAATCAAAATCTCTGGAGGTGGGGCTCAGGAGTCTGTATTTAACAATTTACAGGATCCACAGATGATTATTATGTACACCTTTGGCAAGGAGGTAGGAATTCTTTGGGCTCTGGAGCCTTATTGCCCATTCCAGTTCTACCACTTCTTAGCTGCGTCACTTTTATTCACTGGTTGTGTCAGCTTCCTTACCAATAACATAGGATAATAACAGGATATACCACTGGAGAGTATTTTGAAAATTAAATAAATAAATAGATAAACAGTACATGCCGTAATTCTAACACCTCCTTAACACTAGATAAATGTTAGCTATTCTTATTAAAAATGTACTACTATGATCATAATAACTAAAAAGAACTTTCATTGATGTTTTTTTCTTCTTTTGTATTTTTACTTTCACTGGCATTTATATGGTATGGAAATACCTGATTTACTTGCATACTTTAAGTCAGTTGCCAAGATAGTATCTTTTTCCAGCCATGCAAATATGAGGCTATTGTATATTAATTTTATATTCTTTGATGGAAAAGATTTTGGTGCACAAAACAAGCCTACATGGGAACACGCATGTGCACATGCACACTTGCATACACACCCACACCCACATCAATTGTTTTAGATCATATTTGCAGGAAATAATCCCTGGAACCCAGGCAAATTGGAGCATTGGCATTGTCTTGTAATTGTTCCTTTGCTCCTGTTGCTCCTATTCTGTCTGTTCTCCATATACCCCTGCCGAGTTAATAATTCTAGCACACCACACTGAATCCATCCTTCTTCCTCACCTCCTTTCTGCCCTCCAGACCTGATGAACTTAAAATCTGCCCCCTTCTAACTTCCTGAAACCCACTTTATACTATTCCGCTGTCGTAATGTTCCCTTTGATCCAATCCAATCTACAAGCCTAAGAACTTACCACGTGTATTCCCACCTCATCTTCATCTCATTTCCTGCAACATGGATTTGTTGGAAGGACAGATTTGATCCATAGTCTGTACTTGGGTCTTGATATTTACTTTTATATGAATATATTGTCTCATCATCAGTTTAACCATTATTTTTTAGGGCAGGGACAACGGTATGTCCTTTATCTGTTTATATATTCAGCCTTTAGTTTTCCATGTCTCTCATAAAATAATTTAATAAAAACTAAAATTTTGATAACACTTTTAATTTCATGAATTTTTTTACAGATAGTCTACTAATAATGATATCATTGATTAAGCTCTTCCTTTACATGACACACTGTGCTTTACATAATCTGACTCATTTAATTTTCATAACTCCATAAGGTAAGTACTCTTATCATCCCTATCCTATTTTTCAGAGGATGAAACTGACACCAATAACTTCCTAAGGCCACACTGATAACACAAGATGGTGAGTGACTTGTAATTCAGACAATCTGATTCCAAGAGCCCTCTTTTTTTTTTTTTAAAGAGGGTACTTTTTAAATTTATTTTTAAGATTGACACCTGAGCTAACTTCTGTTGCCAATCTTCATTTTTTGTTGTTTTTCTTATTCTTCTCCCCAAAGCCCCCCAGTGCATAGTTGTATATTCTATTTCTGCTAAGAGCCCTCTTTTGCAGCCACCTTGTTCCATGACCTCTTACTTAATATTTACCAAAGAAGGTACAACAATTCAGAGAGGCTAAGTAAAACTTGCCTGGGGTAACAAGATAGGTTTTCTGGCTTCAAATTCTGTATTTTTGTTATTATACCATAGGGCCCCTGTGCAAATAAATGTTGATAGAAATCAAAACTTAAGAGGACTTCTTCTATGCATTATATTTTTTCTACCTCTGACTTCTGGGATATCACCACAGTGATGCAAATTGCTTGTTCCAGGTATTAGAGAAAGACACGGAGAAAGAGGGAGAAAGGAAGGGAGGGAGGGAGAGCTGGATGAATGGAGGCAGGAAGTAGGCATATTTTATGAAGAGATTGGGTATTTGTCATTTCCTATGTACCACCCATGTTTTGTTTCTGTTTTACTAATTGAAATGTAAGTGTTCTCATACTTGTTGTCAGCATTCAATTTTAAAAGAAGAACTCCCTGAAAAAGCTTTTTAACAGGTTTTCCCCCCTCCTTGTTTATACAGAGGAATAGGAAAAAAACAAACATCACAGGGGCTGGTCTGGTGGTGCCACGCTTAAGTTCACAAGTTCCGCCTCAGTGGCCCATGGTTCACCAGTTTGGATCCCGGGCGCAGACCCACGCATTGCTTATCAAGCCATGCTGTGGCAAGTGTCCCACATATAAAATAGAGGAAGATAGGCACAGATGTTAGCTCAGGGCCACTCTTCCTCAGCAAAAAGAGATTGGTGGCAGATGTTAGCTCAGGGCTAACCTTCCACACAAAAAAAATTACAAACAAACATCAGGAAAAAGAAAAAGCCATACTTGTGGTCTCGGCAATTACTAACCACTAAATCTAGCTTCACATTCTATTAAAGTAATGGAACCAAAATAGGGAGGGAAAATCTGTACATATCCATGGAGTAACTGAACATTAGCAATAAAGAATTTGGTTTATAAAGTACATATTGGGCTAGACAGTTCTGGTCACACTTTTCCATTTGAATCACTGAGTTAGTGAATAAAGAGAAAGAAGTAGGTCTAATATATTTAGCTCATAAACTAGGAACACACAGCTAGGTCTCTCTGTACTTAAAGACCAACCCAAGGAGGAGGAAATTGAGGAAAACCAGCCAAATCAGCTATGGAAATTATTGATTTGTTACTTGAACAATGAGGAGGAGCCAGAAAGCAAGGAATCAGAACTGTGTGTAGTAGGAGTGGTGCACGGCAGTAAATTGGTCTTTTGGTCTAGCTGACCTCATCAAATCTAGATGCCTGTTACCTGTACCCTGATTGTTGTATCATGGTGGCTATCATTGTGGTCACTTTAATGTAGTCTTTGTGGATTCCAGGACTGCTTTCTCATGTGCGGAGAGCTTATTTGCTAAGTACTAGATTGTGAGTCAAGGGACTATCTCACCTTTCTTCTAATTTCGCTGGAGTTCAGGATATTTCCATTGTCCTTTTTTATTCTATAGAAGTATTGTCTCTCACCGTGTTGAGCTGTGGGGCTATAGGAAAGCATGCTGGCAGTTTCATGGTTTTGCTGTCTTCCTGTACAGTCCTTCTGGATAGAGGAGGCTTGGCAGCTCACTGCCTCCCCTGATATTCGGGTAGTCAGCCCATTTTCTTTCAAAGGAGCTAACCTTCCCCTCCATTTCTAGTTAGCCACTTTCCCACAAATCAGAACACTATGCTTCAGCATTTTCTATCTCTCAAAACTTTCACTGTGTGTTAAAAAAAAGAGTTATGAATAGAGCCAAGAATACCTCACCATGTTCTAGAGTACACTGTTTCAAAATAAGATCCATTTTGGAAGCCATAAAATCCACTGTTTGATTAACTATATGCTTTTCCAAAAGGACTTTAGCGTTATAAACTTTCCTTTTGAATTTTTTTCTTTTCAAAATTAACAATTGATCTTTTGTCTACCTATGAAAACAGATCTTCTCCCTGGTGATAGGTAAGAAGATTATGATAGGAAAGATAAATTTATTATCAGCTCTTCATTTTTATAACCCATCTTTCTCTCTCTGAATCTGATCTTACCTTCCCAACGAGGAGATACAGTTCTCTATTTTCATATCGTCTTTGGACATTGTGTTTTGAATGCTGGCCATCCATCCTCCTCTACAATCTGGTTTGTTTAAGAACCTGAGGCCAAGCCCATGTTAGCTTTCTTCCCCTGTTACAGTAACTGAGGTCGCCTTGTTCACAGACGTAGCTGTGAAAAAGAATTTCCTATGATGTCAATAAATGAAGAAAATGAGATTTTTTATTTCCCTATTCTCAAACAGTTTCTCATGTGAGCTAAGTGAAGCAAATCACAAAGGAAATTATATTTGTTGATTATCGACAATATACCAAGAATCGTTCTAAGTGTTTTACTAGACATTTTTCCTCTTTCATTTAATTTTTCTAATAAAGCTACAAGATATTTCCATGCTAAAGATGAGAAAATCAGGTTATTAGAGAGTTCAAGTTACTAGCCCAAGATCACAGAGACAGTGAGAAATAGAGCAGTTAAAAACAAAGGGCTGCCCAGTTTCTAGTGGGAAGTGTGCTCTTGGCCAACATTTCCAGAACTGGTGCAGATAGAACCTCTGCTCGCCTGCTCAGATCCTGTCTTTTATGGGCATCTCCCTGCCACTGTCTCCCATTTTTATTATCTACTCTCCTCCATCTGCCTATGACATTTATTGATAGCTTTAAAAAATTATTTAGTGAAGGATAGCTTAAATATAGAAAAGTGCACAAATAAGTGTATAATGATACATTTTCACAAAGTGGACACACCCATATCAAGTCACACTCCAGATCAAGAACTAGAACATTCTTAGCACCAGAAGCCAACTCTGTCTTCCTCCTGACCCTTTCCAGTAAGTAACCCCAAAAGTAATCAATATCCTGACTTCTAACAACATAGATTAGTGTTATCTATTTTTGATATCTGGCTAAGTAGCATCATAGAGAATGTACTCCTATTTATCTGGCTTTTGTTGTATATTTTGTTCATGAAATTCAGGCAAATTTTTCCCTTAAGCATCAGTCTGTTCATTTGCATTACTGTATAATATTCCATTGTATGCTATATTTATTTTTTTACTTTTGATGGACATTTGTTTTTTCAGTTTCAGACTGTTACAATTAATACTGCTTTTACCATTCTTGAACAAATCTCTCAATACATATACATATGCAATTCTGTTGGTTATACATCTAGGAGTGGCGTTGCTGGGTTATATGGATGTGTATATTCAGATATGGTGAGTACTGCCAAACAACATTTCAAATTTGTTTTATACCAGCAGTGTATGAGAAATCCGTTTCCTCACCATCCTTGACAGCTCTTGGTATTGTCAGTCTTTTTAATTTTAGCAGCTTAGTTGATGTGTTTAGATATACCATTGTGTTTTTAATTTGCTTTTTCCTGTTGACTCACGAGATTAATCACCTTTTCAAATGTTCATTGAATTGATTATCTTTTGATCTTACATCTCTCCCCTATCTAGGAGCTCTGAACTGTCCTTCAGAGTATAAGCTTTGCTGTTAGCCTTGTAGACCAAAGTATCTAAGATGTGTGAGGGAGCACCTTGCATTTAGACCTTTCTCTGGCCTTGTGGTCCAGTGCAGCCCCAGACCCCAGGAGATTCTATATCCTAAGGCACTTTGGCAATCGCTTTTTGACTACCAGCCCATTCTCCATTCTGCTATCCCAAAATGGCTGTTCCTTCTGCTCTGTTTATTCTCTATTTTGTAAAAGAAGACATTGAATGTAAAGTTTTTCTTGAGCTGACTTAAGTCAAGCTTACTCTGCTGTGTGGTGAGGTCTGGCCCTAAACTAAGGCTTCCAGTTCCTATCTCTTCTCTTCCTCTTGCTTTGATCTTATGATTATGATCTGCCAGGATTGTTCTGCCTTCAGGCTGCCTCTGAACACACAATTCGTTCTGGATCCATCTACACTGAAGTGAGGGAGAATTGGCATCAAGGGTCGCCCCCAGAGTGAATGTGTTTTGACAGGGATCCATAGTAGTTTTTAAAATGATACCTATTCAGTAGAAACTGGGCTACAATCTCCATTACTTTGCAGCCATTAACTTTTAACCCCTCTTGTCTTGGCTAAAGAAAAAAGCAAAAGGGCAGCTTTCTTGCTCAAATATATCAATTTAGGAAAAGAATTAGTCTTGGTTTATGCTCGGTAATTTAACATCAAGCAAAATCATTGCTTGTATAATCTAAATTATAGCCTTGCTATCATGGGAAACTGATTTTAAAAACAGAAATTTCCTCCCCTCTGCATAAAAATACTTCTACAGAATGATGACGGATCAGATGTGGAAGCCATTGTGTTTTACTTTGATGTATTAAAAGCATACCTAGAGTGTGGTATTAAGGATGTCAAACTTAAAATCATGTTGTGCCTCAACGTTTACTAGAATGGGCTTTATCAGCCTAATTCTTTGAGTCTCTGCTACTAGTCAATGAGAAACACTTTTTTTTCTTATATTATTCATTGGACCGTCTTGCATTCAAATGTTTTTTTGATTTCACTGCAAGAACTAAACCAACCAATCAATTAATGAATATACAGAAGAAGACCCTCAGAAGTATGTGTATAGTACTGAAAGGCTGTAGTTTTGCTCTGTCTGGCATAATAACTGAGGATTTCTCTCTGTTCCCAGTGCCTGATACAATACAATATGGGTCCTATTGATTTTGCCGATGTCTTGGAGATTGACTGACAAGAAGCTTACACTAGATTATGTTAACAACAGGATGTGAGAATTTACTTTCAAACATTAAAATTATTAATTGATTATTTAAAAAATGGTTGGCCACTTACCTTTAAAAATAAATGCAACTTTAAAAATTTCTTTAAATTCAAACTTGGTCATATGGTTGGCATATCTTTATTGCTATGTAAAATTTGAAGAAAGTTAAGTTAATAGTAGATGCTGTTTTAGTCCCAGATGATGATATTTGTTTGGGTACTGATTATCCAATTCATTACTAAACGTTTTGTATTCTCATCAAATATAGACCTAAATCCAGGAGCTCAGGAAGGACCATTTCCAGAAAACATGTATACCAAAATAATAACTTTGGGGATGTAACACATTGTATCTTTGTACTTTAATTTCCAATTCATATAAACATAGGTTTTCCAATAGCTTTCAAATCTGAGGTTATAACTCATTTCCAAGGTCCCATCCTCTGAAGACAGATGAATCACTGTTGGCAAATACTAAGTGCTGACCACATAGACATGGCCTCAAAAAGCTGCATTGCAAAGAGAGAATATACATCCTTGTCTCAAACTTCATGACACCTGATGCTCCATTGGCTGTTTTTAATCATATATTTCAGTTTGGGCTCAGAAAATTAATGGGATGTGCATTTTCTGGAATGTCCAATTTTATTTGTGATTCCCTGAATTCATTCCCCATTTCTACCATAACAAACATTCTGTGCAGAGTGATTAAAAGAACAGCTTAAAAATCCCAGTTTCACCATTTACTTTGTGAATTTGAGCTCCTCTTACATATAGAAATGCAGAGAAAATAAACAAAGATAATAAATCCAGGAGGCATTCAGTTCGCTGATTCCAGTGGTCGTCAAAGCCATTTGTATGTCATCCCTCCTGGGATCTTTGAACCCCTCCTTGGAATGCATGAACCAGTAATTCTCCTCTTCTCCAATATAGCAGGAGTTGGGTTTCTGGTCCTTACAATGACTCATATGAATTAGGCTTATTGATGAAAGTATGTATTCATATATGCCTGTGTCCTTGATTTCCCTTTTACCTTTTTATTATTATTTTGCTTCCAGAAATGCATATCATTTGTCACATAAGAGGAAAGATTGACGAGCTGAATTTCAAAGTTTCTTTAGCATTCTTATATGACATGGGTTCTAAAACTCTTTAAACATGAGATTACCCTCATGCAGCCTTATTACTCAACATCTAAAAATTATAATAAAATTATTCTAATAATCCTAGAGTTTACAAGTCAGTATAGGAAATTGGTCATAAGGGTACAGGGAGCTACACTGCTCACTGTTTGTGGACATATTTAAAAAGGATAAATTTTCTCATTGTATATAAAATAAAGATTATGAAAATACCTATTATTGCAGGTGTGACTTATCATTGTCATCACTGTCATCATGAATAAGGATATGTCTTAGACCTGACAGTCATTCCTCAGATTCAGTGAGGATTAGGCTTTTCACTTTGATTATCCTCAGATTGTTATTAGAAAGCATCTCATATGATCTTTCCTTTATGATATTTTTTTCTTTCTGAAAGAATTTCACATCACATAAAAGTTATCCAAAAAGAATTGTAAATGGATGGCAAAACAATAGAGGAACTAATAAATGGGGATTGTTTTATCCAGAGCATAAATCACTGGACAGCAACAGTTACCCATTATGGCTTTCATGGGCCCCTTTCTCCCTAAAAACATGTTTAAAATCATATTTTAGGACTCTGTTGGTAAAAAGACAAATGTACTAATATTATATGATAAAACATTTTTTTTACCTAAAAGTTCATTTTTGTCTTCTAGTTAAAAAAATAAGAGCATTTTCATAGGTCTCTAAAAGTATTATGGGCACTTGGCTCTGTGCCTACTGTGCCTGTTAGATATATAGGCCCTGAACAGCAAGCCACCTCATTCACTGCCAGCCGTTAGAATATATTTAGATTAGATTATCACACAATTAGACACCATCTTAGATAATGGAGGGCAAAGCTCTAGAGGAATGGAATGTAGGACAGGTAAGTTTTAATAGAGAGATAAAGATAATAGGATACGTCCTAGTGAGAGAAAACTACAGTCTGTTTTCAAGAGATGAGGATGGGGGTGACAAGAAGAGTGGAGTTCCCAAGAATCTGGAGAAATGTTTAAAAATGGAGCAGGTGGGAGGGTGAGTAGAACAAATAAACACAAAATCAGAATCCTGATCCCAGTAATCTCCAAGGTTATCAACAGAATCATATATGTTGGCAATGACTCAGTCTTAATAGCCCTTATGGAAGAAATTGCTTTTATTTCTATAAACTAAATAATTTGTGATAAAATGTCAGTCCACTTGCTTTCTGCCTTATCTCAATGGAGGAAAATTATCCTCCAAGCAATTGCAACTCTGAAAGAAAATTACTATTTTTGCCTTTCTGTGTTTTTCCTAGCATACCTTTAAAGTTAACTAACTTCATAGGCTTTTTACCAGAAAATCTTTTAATTGAAGGAATGTCGAAGCCTAATGTGTCAGTGGAGACTCACAAGCACAGCGCTCATTTCATGTGTGAAAAGTTAAAAGTCGTAGCCCTTGTTGAACATTCTTACCTTCATTTCTGTTGAAAATAATTCTAAAACGTTAGAGGACTTGGGCATGGGGAATGGGGGGTGGTGTTTAATTTGTAAACAGATTTACCAGGATGTCTTTGAGGACTTTGTGAAAATTTTATAGTTGAACACAGTCAGAATTATGTCACAGAATGAAGATTTACTTTTTATTCTGTACTCTATAATAAAAACCCAACTTTCTTTTATTGCAAAGCCTGCCCTTCGCCTTAAAATAAAAATTGATTTTAACTGATTTTCTTTTGGTATTTTGGGTTGTCATTAACATGATGGTACAATTTCATGCTATTACTGTCATTTTTCCGTGGTCACATACATGGGGGACAATACTTCTGTCTAAACAGACTCTTGCCTTCTGTTTTCCATTAATCAGGCAAGGAGAGTAAGGAATCGAATGGAGCTGAGTGATTCTGATGTTGCTAACGCACTGACCACAGGCTGATTTCAACAGTATTAATATGGTGCATATCAACTCTAATAACCACGTAGTTCCTTTGCAATCTCAGCAGGTTGTGCTTGTACAGCAACAAAAGGACCATGTGAAATCCAGGCATAGTTGCTCAGCAGGAGGACTATAAAATACTATGGTTTGATGTGCATGCAGTGAATATGGAGTGAGACTGTGCAGTGTTCCCAAACCCTTGAAAACAAAGCTGCAACTTAAACCTTAAGTGAACTGCTTTGAGTCACTTATCAAGGGCACACAGAAGCCCACATAGCAATATCTCCAAGGGAATTTGTCCTTAGGGGAGAGAGGAAAAGAGACCATTAAGTTCACAATAGTCAGTGTTGTCTGATTGAGTTAGTTGGTCATGCATCGAAGCCCCCGGTCTTCAGACAGTCAACACTACTTTCATAAGAAGCAGAAAGGAAAGTTTCATCTTGCAAACTTTTTCTCCCATTTTCTCTTTCTGTTTGATGGCTTGTTTGCATGATCCTCACCCCAATAATCTGAATTACAGAGATGCTTTCCCGCACATTGTCTATGCTGAGATAAAGGCATACAGAAACTTTGATTTTATTAAGTGTGTACCACATACAGAGATTTACTTTCCAAATAAACACTAAATGATTTATCTACTAATAGCGTATAAGTTTCTGATGATGTTTTAGGGAATTCTGAAGGATTTATGACTTTCTTGCATTTCCCAATCACCAGCTTAGACAAACTTCAGGATTTTATCATCACTTTTGACAAAATACCTTGAGTTGAAGGTTGTAGTAGAAACTGCTCCAAACATCAAATATTGCATAAAATCTGAGGCTCTTCAGATGCTAAAGAAAATCTCAATTCAGCTGTCCTTCCAAAATTAAAAACCAAATCTGTAAAGCCTTATGTTATTTTTACATTTTGTGTGTGCAAATAAAATAAAATGTTGGACCATTTTTCATAATATTTAATTGGACTAAATCACATTTGTTTTCACCAAGTGGAAAATAAATTCTTCACTTACTATATCATTTTACTTTTCTTTCTATGACTGTTTTTTCCAAGCAAACAGATTTTGCAATCAGATGCCTACTAGCTGGGTGTTCACGAGCTGTGATGGATTACTTTTAATAGGTGCTATTTTCCTACTTCATTAACTGCTCTTTATCTGGTGGTGTTTCTTTGGGCGAGTTAGAAAAGAAACAATGGTTTAACCATTTACCCAAACAGGTAGTGACGTTAAGTGTATTTTTAAAAAGTTGTTTATGTACACACGAGGGTGTGTTTATTTTGGGAGTATATGTGAATAAGAGGTTGAGTGTGTGTGCTTCTTTCAACTTAAAATTTTCTCTCTCTCTGCCTGGCCGACTGCCATCTCCGTGCCAGTCTCCATGGCAACTTTCTTAGGGATAAAGTAACAGAAATGTGAGGAGGCCGCCTGCCCACAAACAAAGCTGCCACAGCCTTGCCAGAGGCCTGACTAGACAGAATCCCAGAACACTCCACATTCCATGAGAGTTATGCAGGTTACTGCAGCTGGCTCCTTTTAAAGGTGCAGCACCTCCAGTCCTGGGAGAAAAGTTAAAAAATGTCTTCTGACTGGTATTCCCACATATTGGAATGTTGATGCACAACCCATATGTCCTGACATTATTATTCCTTTCCTGTCCACTTTGAATAATTTAAACATTTTATATCTAGCATTTATTTTTGAGTGATATTCGGAACATGGCTTGACAGAGACCATGGTCTGATAGCGTTTGTTGAAAACCCCGTCAGGACACAATTTAAGTACCTTTAAATCACTTGCATAAAATGTTGACCAAGTGGTGCCTTTAATATTTTCTCCTATTCTGCTTTCATGAAAAGAATATGTGTTTGCTTTTTAAAGAATTATAATTGATTTATGCAAATTTTCCCAAGAAATTAATAAAATTATTTGTTAAAAGATATTCCGATCGACTGAAAGTTTGTGTCCATTCAAAATTCATATGTTGAAATCCTAACCCCCAAATGTAATATTAGTAAGTGGGGCCTTTGGGAGGTGCTCAAGTCGTGAGGGTGGAATCCTCATGATTGGGATTAGTGCCTTATCAAAGAGGCTCCAGAGAGATCTCTAGCCCCTTCCACCATGTGAGGACACATCTAGAAGGTGCTGGCTATGAACCAGAAAGGGAGCTCTCATCAGAGAGCATGACCATGCCGTCACGTTAATCTTGGACTTCTGGCTTTCAGAACTGTGAGAAATAAATTTCTGTTGTTTATAAGTTATTCTATCTGTGGTATTTTGTTATAGTAGCACGAATGGACTGAGACAGATGTATGCATAGTGTTTATCATTAGTTCTCAACTAGGGATAATCTTTTTCCCGATGCGATACTAGACAATACCTAGAGACATTTTTGGTTGTCACAAATGGGGCTGTGCTACTGGCCTCTAGTGGGGAGAGTCTGGGGTGCTTCTCAACATCCTACAATGCACAAAATAGCAAAAGATTAGTGGCCCAAAATGTCAATAGTGCCAAGGCTGAGAAGCCCTGGTATATATGCATAGATGTAATACGTGTGTTGTATTGTGTATGTGAATGTGTATAAATAGACATCAATTCTAAGATAAAAATCCTAACATGTAGCATGCTAGGAATAAACTATGCCAAGGCCCCTTTCTATCTAAGTTGTTTTTGCTGTGTCTGCTCAGACTGGGAACTAGAATTCGCGTAACAATTGTCAATCTTAGTTCCACTGTTCAGATTTATCTATACAATTTGTTTAGCACTCCTATAACTGCAATTGTTTCTTTAAGACCACAAAAGATTACCTGAGAACACCAGACCTACTTAGAGAGTGGAAACTATGTACAGTTTACTCTGTCTCTAAGAATGATTTCTGTGCAATGAACTATAAATAATATACAAAATGTTTTGACATTAACTATTAATTCTTTCCCTTTAGGAATTAATAAAATGCTTAGTAAGTATAGCTAAGGGAAATATTTATGATCCACGGCATCCAGATTGTTCATTTCATCACCAAAGTTCTGCTAATGCTCTCCAGAGTGTTCATCTTGTTTCCGTTCACTGCTATTGAGCACAGTTTCCTTACGTCAGTTTTTTTTTAACCAATTATGGAAAATTCTGGGTTTCTGCTTGTGCAAATGCAAAGCTCACTTTAAAGACAAACCAAGGATTTTCGTTGTGTTGACTAGTGCTACTCAAAATGTGGTTACCTGAACTTGTAAAGGACCGCAAACACTTGATTACTGGTCTGCAACAATTTAGGTAGAGAAATTGAAAGTAAGCATTTAGGAACTTCTATAGGAATTGGAGAATGCACATCTCATCAAACAGTTTGGGTGTTGTTTAATTTACATAGTGAGTCACAGGGGGTCACTAGCTGTGAACTAGTCAGTGGGATCACATGAACTCACGTGGGGAGATCACTTATTGGTCTGTGACAAACTGGAAATTTTAAATAATTACTGAAACTTTACCACTGATAATATGAGAAACAACATCATGTTCACTACTTTTTTATTACCTGGAAATGCCTTCTTATTTGTGCATAGGTCAGTTCTGCTTATATCTGGACATGTCTGGTTAAGCTTCCTCTGTATTTTGTGGCAATGTTGAGGTTAGTTGGTTTCTCTTCACAGGTAGAGTAACGTATGGATTACTACAAAGGGTTTTTCTCTTGGACAGAAATGAACTTCATGTGTATCAATAAGGTTATAGTAGATTATGCTGCTGTAATCAACAACCCCCAAATCTCAGAGGTTTAAATCAGCAAAAGTTGATTTCTGGCTCACAGTACCTGCCTATCATGGGTAGCAGGGGCTTTCTCACTGCTCTCATTGTAGTTGCTCTGGAAGCCAGGCTGATGGAGCATCCACCCTGTTTAACATTACTGACTGCTGTCCAGGGACAGAGGAAGACTCTGGTTGCTCTTTTAGTAGGTAATGAAATACTATGCCTCAGAAGTAACTCCCGAGTCACTTCTCTCACCTCAGTGGCCACATCCGGTCACTTGACCCATTCGACCCAGGAGAAAAGTAGTGCAAATCTACCATGTGCCCAGGAGGTGGAGATCCAGAGAGATTTGGTGAACCTCATTCATGACTATGACGCTGGAAAACTTCTAGATATTACAAGCAAGTACACACCTTTGCTTCTAACATCTCTGGGTTTTACTCTTTAGCATGTCACTTCCACTTTTACATAGGCATAGGAGGCAGTACAGAGAAGCAAAAACATGATTTCCTTTGGTTTCAGATAGAATCCCAACCCTATAACTTAGTTGTGGTATAACCATAGATAAACTATTTAATCACATTGAAATGAGACAATGCCCACCCCATTGGTTGTAATGAAGATTAAATCATATAATTTTTATTAAAATGCTCTACATATTGCTTGCTAAATGCTGTCAAATGAAAATATATATTAGTAGGCTATAATAGCTTTTAAAAAATCTTATTTTCATCTAGAAAGGTCCAAATAATATTGGAGTCAATTTGGATAGAACTCAGCTATTAAGCTATGATAGATCCTTAAGCATCTTTACAATAGTGTCTGTTGCTGTTGATTTAGCCAACATATTTTGAATTATTCTTTATAAAATCATGGTGGAAGTGGGAGGATATGAGTTATCAAATTTTTCCCTTGGGTAAAATATATTTCTAGTCTTTCCCACATTTCCTCTTTAAAGAATTTTGTGGTGCCACTTGGGTCTTTATTGTTCTAGATTACTGTGTAATATTTCTAGGAAATTA
This sequence comes from Equus przewalskii, assembly GCF_037783145.1. Classification (NCBI taxonomy): domain Eukaryota; kingdom Metazoa; phylum Chordata; class Mammalia; order Perissodactyla; family Equidae; genus Equus; species Equus przewalskii. The sequence goes on along the minus strand of NC_091845.1, from coordinate 56,278,288 downwards.
AAAATGTGATATGATGGGTCTTACTTCAAATCCCTGTTCAATTTCATCTGACTTTCAGGCTAATTACACATATATTTTTTTTTCTCTTTAAGAGTTGATTATGTAGGTTAATTCTTTTTAAAAGAAAGATCATTAAATAGACTCAAACTAAACCTAATAATGGTAATCGATATGTCAGAAGGTTATTTCTGCAAATAGCAATGCCATTGATGACCAGAGCAATTTTGAATTTGTGACAAGGAAAAAGCCCTCCCAGCAGTAGTAAAACATGTGTCGGTGACTGATTCCCACTGTAAGGGTAACAGTCAAGCTTTGTAGTCTTCTTTTCTGGCTTTGCCATCAACAAATAGTTTGATTACACCACAGAATCAATCTCTTGCTCTTTCTCTTTCTGCCTCCTTCCCTCCCTCTCTCCCTAGACTCTGGACCATGCTATTAGTTGAGTGATTTTAAAAATTGATGTTTTGCAGGTATAGCTGGGTTCGTGTATCTAACTTCCATTTGAAGAGTCATTATCATTGTTTTTGTCATGAACATTGTGGTGCATTGATGCAAAAATATTGCCATTTTTTAACCCATCCCTATAATCTGTCTTCATCTGGCTTTGAAGCTCCTCCCTTTACGAGGTGGAGTCTGTTTCCCACTCCTTTAATCTGGGCTGGCTGTGAGACTTACTGTGGTCAGCAGAAGTATTGGTATGTCAGTTTAGAGCCTCGGCCTCAAGAGGCCTTGCATGCTTCTGTTTTCTCTTCTGGAACCCTGCCACTGCCATTAGAACAAGTCAGGCTAATCTACTGGAGGATGAGGTACCATGTGGAAAAGAGCCAAGTTATCCCAACTGAGGCCATCCCAGACTAGCCAGAATCCAACAGACCTTCTAGCTGACTGCAGACCCAGAAGTGAGCCCATCAGAGCTGCCCAGGTGACCCTCAGATTCATGAGAAATAATACATTGTGGTGTTTAAGTCACCAAGTTTCGGGGTGGCTTGTTGATGCTGTAATTGTTATGTGCACCATAAGCATATTTAAACTTTCCATGTCTAAATGAGGGAATGAGGCAATAGTGTGTCTTGATCTTAAGAAGATTCGTCAACTGAATACTGTATTTCAGAGGCTCTCCTCTCCAAATAAGCGTATTCTTTATTCATCTGGGACTTCTCGTTTTGACCACTGTTTTAGTTTCCTTTTGCTGATGTAACAAATTACCACAGACTTAGTGCCTTAAAACAACATACATTTATTATCTTATAGTTCTCAAGTTCAGAAGTCCTAAAATCACACCATGTTTGAAATCTGGATTGGTTGAGAATTTCCAAAATCACCAAGTCCTGGGTTTTTGTTTTGCTTTGTTGCTTAAGAATTCTTTCCTCAAATTTTCTCTTTCTTCTTACATTTTACTAGAAACAGCAAAAAGAAACCAGGCCATACCTTAAACACTTTGCTCGGAAATTTCCACAGCTAAATACTCTAAGTTGCCACTTAGAAGTTCTGCTTTCCACATACGTGTAGGACACATTTTAGCTAAGCTTTCTGCCACCATGTAAGAAGAATCCCCTTTCCTCTACTTTCCAATAACATATTCCTCTTTTCCTTCTGAGCCCTTGCGAACAGTGCCTTTAAAGTCCACATTTCTCCCAACAGTCTGTTTATAATGATTTAAATATGCCTTAAGAAAAGATAGGTTTTCTCCACTGTGCTCCTCACTTTCATCTAAATCCTCCCTAGCAGAATCATTAATATCCATATTTTTACGTACAGTCTGTTTAAGGCAATCTAGGCTTTTTCTATCATGGTCATCAGCATTTTTCCAATCTCAGCCCAGTACCCAATTCCAAAGCCGCTTCCACATTTTTAGTTGTTTTCTATGGCAGCAGCCTGTTTCTGGTGCCAAAGCCTGTGTTTATTTCCTATGGCTGCTGTAACAAATTACCCTAAATTTAGTGGTTTAAAACAGCATAAATTTATTACCTTGAGTTTCTGGAGGATAGAAGTTCTAAAATCAACATGTTGGCAGGGCTGCATTCCTTCTGGATCCTCCAGGGGAGATTTCACTTCCTTGCCTTTTCCAGCTTCTGGAAGCTGCCTGCATTCCTTGACACACGACCCCTTCTTCTGTTTTCAAAGCCAGCAGCATAGCATCTTTAGATCTCTGTCTCTGTCTCTCTTGCCTTTGCTTCTGTCATCATATCTCCTTCTCTGACTTTGACATGCCTGCCTTCCTCTTATAAGATCCTCTGTGGTTAAATAAAGCTTGTCCAAATAATCTAGAATAATCTTCCCACTTCAAGATCCTTTACTTAATCATATCTGCAAAGTCTCCTTTGCCATTAAAGGTAATATACTTACAGGTTTTGGGAGTTAGGACATGGACATTTTTGAGGGAGGCATTATTCTATCCACCACAACCACCTTTCTAGATAGTTTTCTTTTAATATTAAAAACCAAATCTATAGGAGATAGTACTCATGGGTATTAAAAATGGGGTGTATGTATCATATTTATTTTTCTAAAAGAGGAGGGATAAAGTTTATCTTATCAGAAATTGATATACAGTGAAAAGTAAAACAAGCCCCACAAATTTCCTTAAGGAAGTACTTTTGAATTCTAAGTTATTCCTGAACAATTCATGGTTTCAATGGTTTTAACTAGCATTCAATTTTTATTATTAAGAAAGACCATTCTTAGTAAAAGTCTGTCAACAATAAGCAAAGATCATCTTTGGATTATTAGGAAGAGGGAAATGCCTCATGCCCTGTCATTTCTCTGATGCTAAAGTTGAGATAAGCTGCCTCTGAAGCTGCTGGTGAAGGCAGGTGCGGCTGCCCTTGGCCTCTAGTGCCCTCAGCCCAGTCAGATTTCCAGTTTAGGGATAATGCTGAGATGCTCAACAAGACCTTTCAAGAACTCTAAGATTGTTTGTCCATATCTTGGCTTGGAGTTTGATCACCCCTCACTTGTCTACCCCATTGTCATTAGTACTGTTGACCTTAAAATATTCAGCTTCTTTTTGACTCTGGCCACAGTATTTGACACTCTGACCTTCAGAAACATTGAATGCCACAAGCTGATTATATCCTGCGGAGAAGAAAAATTTCCTTTTATATTTTGTCTACTTGCCATTAACTCCCTGTGACCCTAGTTCTTGCTTTGTAAAATTGCATAAGAAGACAGAAGAAAATTGCACAGAAAACAGATTTTCACTCCTTGCCACTGCCCCTCCCCCCCCACCCCACGGTGGTATTAAAATAGTACTTCTCGGTGTCTTTCATTAGCAAAAATGAAAATATTAATTATTTTTGTCACCCCATAAAATCTAAATGTACGACCACCTCTCCCCCTGTACTTCTTTGAAGGCCCTTGGATTCTGGTCCAAATATCACTGTTTATATAGAAGAAGATTATCTGTTTTCAGTCTAGGACTGTTTCACTTCTGAGTCTAAGGCACAGGCAGCGAAATCAAATGTATTTCTTCTGCATGGTATTAGGTTCTCTCCCTTTTCTCATTCTGCCAAGCATCCTGTTTACTTTTTGAAAATTGGTTTTTCACGGTGAAGAACATCATCAAAGTCACTCCAGAGTAACTCCAAACTATTTTCTCCGTAGAACATTTGGTCAGTTTAGAGCCCAGCTGTTGACAGATGCAAGTTACAAGGGAAAAGTTATCGTTCTGTGATATTTACTCTCTTGCATTCACATGTTCTGCTCCTGTGACAGTGAAATACTGGGAACTGACTTTATACTCAGGTTAAAAAAAAACCAAAATGCTGCACCTGAAAGTTGATTTGATGCTTTGCTGACACGTATTATTTCTCCCTCTCCGGAGTTAATTTTCATCTGCCATCAATCTGCCTCCTCACCCAAAACATTGGCATCCATCTGGAGTTCCTTTAGATTGTCTATGTGTGGGTTACCCCCTCCCAACAAATTGAGACAAGTTAGCATCATCAGAAACCTTCCCAGTTACCATCTGCCACCTTACTTTAGATTTTGAGATGCTTGCAGAATTCACAAGTCCCGCAACTGGTCACGATTGCCTCAAAGACTTTTTATGCTGAAATCTGTAGTAGTATCGTTATGTATTGATTGATTTTCTAGCATTTTATTTACATGTGTGTGCATGTATGTGTGTAGGTATGTATTTTAATGCACCCTACAGTTGTCCTTAAATAGAATTTGAGTGACAAACTGGGAAATTTTATAGAAGGCAGCATGACTTAGGGGTTAGATGTCAGACTTTGGGGTCAGAACACATAGGTAAAAATTATGACCCTCCCACTTACTAATTTTGAATCCTTAGGAAAGTTACCTTTGCTCTCCAAGGCTCAATTTCTCCTTCTTTAAAATAGTGATCATGATAGAACATTCTCTGTAGAGTTTTTGGGAGGATTTAATGAAATCCTACAAATAATCTTTCCTTAGCACTGCACTTGACAAGTATTAAATGCTCTGTTGATTTCATCTTTTATTCTTTATCTTGATAACAATGTTAAGCAAATGTTCAGGTAAGTTCCAACTTAAATAGAAATATGATTATATTGTTTAAAAGGGAACTGACATTTATTCATTCAGTATACATTTATTAAACATTCATTACATGTCTGGCACTGTGGATATAAATTTAAGGTCACTGCCATTAAGGAAACTAGAATATAGGGAGAAAACAGTGAAACAATGGATGATAACACAACACAACTGTGAGGAATATTATTATAGAGATGATTATGGCCAAGATGATATGAGAAAAAAGTAATACTTACCCTGAGTGATGGGAAGAGGATGGCAAGGAGAAGGCTTCTTGGCAGAAACGAGGTCTAGATGGAGTCCTGAATGGTGGGCAAGTAGAAGTTCACTAAGTGAAAGAGAAATTATTCTAGGTGCAGAGATAAGAAGAAGAATATGATCTTAAAGAAAAATATGATCTTAAAAAAAATCCAAAAAGTTGAGGGCTGGCCCGGTGGCACAGCCATTAACTTTGCAAGTTCCACTTCGGCGGCCTGGGGTTCGCTGTTTTGGATCCTGGGTGCGGACCTACATACTGCTTGGCAAGCCATGCTGTGGCAGGCATCCCACATATAAAGTAGAGGAAGATGGGCACAGATGTTAACTCAGGGCCAGTCTTCCTCATCAAAAAAAAAGAGGAGGATTGGTGGCAGATGTCAGCTCAGGGCTAATATTCCTCAGGAAAAAAAAACCCAAAAAATATCTGAAAAATTGGATTATGACAAAGGAACTGAACTTAATTTCTCACATGAATTTGTATGACATCAAAACCTGGTTAAGGAAGTAAGTAGCTCATTGGGCAGGTCTCATCTAGTCAGCTCTATAAATACCCAGCTTAATTTCTGCCCTTGTACAATAGTTTATAAAATAGTAGTGCCTACCATTTGTTTAATGCCTACGATAGGCCAAATGCTGAAGTTGGTTGCTTTATAACCATTGTCCTCTCAAAACATATGATATTTTATTGGTTGTAAATCTAAGTACAGTGAGGTATGCCTCCACTGCAGAAACCCTTCTGTAGAAAATGTAAGGAGTGATAAACAGATTTTGAACGCCAAACTCTCTTAACTCTGTCCAGGTTATCTTTATGATGAGGATTAGAGTTGCATACCTAATCCACTCCCTCCCTGCTGTTATCAAACACTGAGTTTTTGATATGATGATATTCAATAGCTTTATGGTTCCAAATAAAATTCAGAGTCTGTAATTTTCCTGAATGTTGGTAACCAAACTCCCAACTTGTTCATGGCTGATGATTTTAAAGCATGGAGTTATCGAGTTACAAAACTTGAAATTTTACCTGCCTTTGCCTCTAGCTGTCATTCATTCCTTCCAGGGAACAGCACAGACAGGTAACCTTCTTTAAGAGTTTCTGGACATCGGTGGCCTCCAGAGGAAGCCATTAAAGGTTGTTGCCTTTCTACATGGAGGACCCTATGGAGCATTAGAGAAAAGAGAAAGCAGTGGAGGGACCTTTCCCTCCTTTTTATGAGACACAATCATTTGGATTGTGAAAAGGCTGTAACTTTGAAGTTGTGCTCTTTAATGAGAATGTAGGCTCTGTAGGAGATCTAAAGAGTCTTGCTGACCATGCCTGATGCTTAGTTAGAGTTGATGCTTTGGGCTGTTAAAAGTGCCTATCAGTCATGGAGATGGTTCCTGGATTCATTATCTGTAGAAAAGAGAAGTGTAGCTTCTTCGTGAGTATTGACCCTGTCATGTGCTCTTGCTTCCATTAGTAACAGTGAATTTGCCAGCGCTAAGTATTTGTGCCCTCTCTAAAAGGTTTAATTGTGATGAATTGAGCTAATAAATATTTAACTAAATGATGCAGCTACAGATTGGATTGTCTTAACAAGATGTACCTGTTTTTCCACATCTCTCCTCTTCCTACCATTATATACCCAATAGACCCATAGACCCAACACCTATCGGTTTGGTTAGTTGCTAGTTTGTCTTCTGATGTCTGTATTGCCATGTCTCTTAAAACAAAGAACATTTAGAGAGGTATCATCTAAAATGGAGAGCAAATATCTAGCTACCCATCGTTTACCAGAGAGGCCATTACCAGTTGATTATAATACTCTGTTTTGGATGAACTTAGATTTGCCCTCAGAATCCTCAACTCCTTGCTCCAGACAGACACTAACAATGTAAGAGAGTTGACGGGTGCGATGAACCTGGTTGGTCTTTTATGCCAATGCTATATTTTGCATGCTTAAAATAGGAGAATCAAGTGAAATTGGAAAAGAAGCCTTATATTCTGTCAAGGTTGTGAGAAGAAAAAAGTCTGTTTTATGTTTGTATATGTGTATATGTTTGTTCATGTGTGTACCTATCCGCTAATACACATTTGAGGGAGAGAGAGATATTAGTTGATTATATACAGGCACAAAAAAAAACCATGTGTAATCTATAATAGATTCAATTAGTAAATTGCAGAAAGTAACGAGTTTGTACTATTTTCCCCATTACCCACATTTATCATTTATAGCCAAGAAATTCTCTTAAAAATGGTCTTTCTTGTAAAGGTAAAAGAACATTTTTCTGTCTCCATGAACAAATTAGCCTGCCAGTACCTACACAGGTTTATGGTCAGGAGCTATAACCCTTTTTTATGGGATTTAAACACAGGGAAATGGTTCACATTGATTTGGCTGTCACACCAAACCTAGGCAACACTGTGCACTTTTCATCACTCTATGAGAAGCAAAAAGATGGCTTGAGAGGAAAGTCGTCGTATTCCTGTACTCCGTGACTGAGTAGAAGTGGATGGTTTTCTCCTTTGCTTTTATGTCTCATCCAAAGAGTGGAATAGGAAGCTTTCCCACCTCTTCAGGTCATTTCAACTTGCTGAGCATTTAAAAAATGTACTTCTGCAAAGTCCTAGGTGAGTGGAGCATCTTATTTCTGGCAAAGGTTTTTTCCATTAGATTTATTTACCAACTACTCAGTTTTCAAGCAGGACCATCTAAATTCTCAATCTGAAGTTTGAGTTAATTCAATCAAGCTCTATCAAATGAGGAATGGAAAAGACTATTTTGTTTCTTTTTCCTCATGGGAAGATAATTTTCTTGCTTTGAGAACAGCTCTATTACATTATTTTAATGTTTCTTTTTTAAAAGTTTGCAGCAGTTCCAACAACTTCCACTTCCCGCTTAAAATGCTTTGTAAATAAAATTAAGAGCAGTGAAATAGATGATCCCTGTGATAGAGTTTTTGAGTCTTTCACTTTCTCTCTCATTATTCAAACTGTTTCATGTTTATATATAACATTAAACAAAAGATGATTTTTCCATAATGTTCAGTAGACAGATGCCCGAATTTCAATAGCTCTTTGGTAAACTATTTTGGAAGAACAGATTGTCCTGGGAAAATGGTATTTGCCAATATCTTGTATTGGGAAGTGACTTTCCATCTGACCAGTTGTCATACTCTATTGATGAAAGTTACAGCCACTTTCAAAAATGTTTTCTGTTGGTTGGCTTCCTGGACATTTTTGGTTGAGTTTATTGTGATTCCATATGAATTCCTAAACCTCAAAAGTATCAGCTTGGAAGTTTAAGTCTGAGGCAACCATTAATATCTCCTTGTCAGACTATGAAAGGAAGTTCTTTAGAAAGTCAGTCTGAAAGTTACCACACATTCAAACATGCCTTTCCAGCCAATTTGAATACTCTCAGAACAATTTAAGATCCCTCCTTACCCTACAATGTCTGGAAAGCTGACAGTGGCATTGACTTCAGAGAGAAAAAGAAGAAAAAGGCATTTGGGAAACCTTTTATTGTTGCTCCTTGGCTTTGTCGGAGAATTTAGAAGATGCAAAGCTAGTGTTTGGGAGGAAGACAAACTGGGTGAAAAAAATGGAACTGTAAGAATCTTACTATGTCTCTGATTGTGGAAACATATGGAGCCAATCATAAAGCCTGCCACAGGGACTAAAAATTAGCATTTGTGTCAGACAAATGTGGGATGTCCCTCTTTTTTACATGATTAAAGATTCGCATGCGATCTTTCCCTGCCTTTTCGATGTTTTTAATCTATGAGAAGAAGGTTAGCAGCAAGATAATTTCTCCATGTTTATCTCTACTTCTCCCTCCGTCCTCCTCCCCAAATAAATTTGTTTGAGTTAGAAAGTGAAATTAGTGGTGGCGGTGCTACTAACAAGATCCTGGCTGCTAAAATATCCCCTCAGAGAGCATCATATGGAGTGGTTTTTTTTAGTTTTTATTCTAAGTAAAATCAAGTGGAATTTTAGAACACTTTGGTGGTAACTACACTTTAGAGCTTGTTTTCACATTGGAGTTACATCTTACACAGTCATCCTTAAGTCAGTGAATAAGCAAAAAAAAAACAAAAAACAAAAACAACAAATCTTCCCTTTAAAAAGTCCTCTAAGTTTTAAGACTTTCATGCTCTGAATGGCCCTTACACCCTAGCATGAGCTGAGCCACAGAAAACTCATGTCTTTCGTCTCACCTGATTCTGAGTCCTACACTTATTCAGTGAATGATTGAGTAAACCAGTCACTGTTACTTTTATTTTTTTGTCGCAGATGTAGAATTTCTAGTTAAATGTACATATGATGTTCCATCCACCTCTTTTTAAGTGCACAATTAAATAGCACTATAATGTTATTTTCATATTAGGTAGCAGGAATAATTTCCACGAATTCCTAATGTGACAGAGACCATGCTGTTCAACAATTATTCACATTTCCTGACACATTTACTCCAGTTTGGATCTGACCCCCTAATCCTTGGGAAATTTCTTCCGCTATTGTCACATCGTTATCCCATCTCAGCTGTCTGTAATGAGCTATTAGCTATCTGTAGGCAGCTTAAAACTACTTACAGATTTTCTTCCTTTTTAAGGCTAATATTCCATTGTGTGTGTAAATATATATGTATATAAATATATATACACACACACACACATATATATATACACCACATTTTCTTTATCCATTCATTTATGACAGACATTTAGGGGCTGGCCTGGTGGTGCAGTGGTTAAGTTTGCACGTTCCGCATCTCAGCGGCCTGGGGTTCACCAGTTTGGATCCTGGGTGTGAACATGGCACCGCTTGGAACGCCATGCTGTGGTAGGTGTCCCACATATAAAGTAGAGGAAGATGGGCACGGATGTTAGCTCAGGGCCAGGCTTCCTCAGCAAAAAGTGGAGGACTGGCAGTAGTTTGCTCAGGGCTAATCTTCCTCAAAAAAAAAAAAAAAAAATATTGACAGACATTTAGATTGTTTCCATATCTTAGACACTGTGAATAATACCATAATGAGCATGGGAGTATTATTCGATCTTAAAAAAGGAAGAAATCTTACCATTTGCAGCAACATAGATGAACCCAGTGGACATTATGCTAAATGAAATAAGCTAGACGCAGAAAGACAAATATTGAATGATCTCACTTATATGTGGAATCTAAAATAGTCAAATTCATAGAAGCAGAGAGTAGAATGGTTGTTGCCAGGAGCTGGAGGAAGAGGGAAATGGGGAGATGTTGATCAAGGGGTATAAAGTTTCAGTTAGGCAAGATGAATAAGTTCTGGAGATCTAATGTACAGCCATATGACTGTGGTTAACAATACTACATTGTATACTTGAAATTTGCTAGGACACTAGATCTTAAATGTTCTCACCACATGCAAAAAATAATAACTATGTCAGATGAGGGCTAGGTTTATTAGCTTGATTGTGGTGATTATTTCATAAGGTATACATAAGTATATCAAAACATCAAGCTATTCACCTTAAATATATGCAATGACTGTTTGTCAATCAAACCTCAATAAACTGGGGGGGAAAAGTTTTCTAATAAAAAACCTCCTTACAAAGCCCAGAGGCCCTTGGCGGTCAATAGCTCCACCAGCCAGTATGGTTTGCTCTTGCTTTTGCATATCCAGCCACATTATTCAACAGTAGAATAGATGGATTTGGATTCGTTCCACAGAGATATATGAGAACAGAAAAGGAACCACCAGCTGAACCCAACCCAAACTGCTGGTCATGCATTAACAAATGGTAGCAGTTTGACACTACTAAGTTTTGGGATGGTTGGTCACAAAACAATAGATTACTGATATAGTAAATACACGTGAATTTTTAAATTCTTTATTTCTTTCTCTCTTTCTTTCTTTTCTTTTATTTTAAATCTGCCATGACAATAAGTTTGAGGGTGGGTAATCCAGGGCTGATGCAGGGGGTTGATGATGTCATCACGGGGCTTCTATCTTTAGTGTCTTTGCTTTCTGTTCATGGCAAGATGGCTGCTGTACCTTCAGGCATCACATCCAGGCTCAGGGCAGGAAGAAGGCAAAACGACTTCACCAACTGCTTCTATTCCACCATTAGAAAAGTAGAACTTTCTCCAACATCCCTACCAGTCTTCTGCTATGTGTCATCCAGCCACTGAGAGCTGCGAGGGTGGCTGGGGAAGTAGATATTTAGCTTTTTCAGTCTCTTTAGTGGATGCAGGGAAATGGATTTGAGAATGGCTGCTGTGTTATCTAGTCGGCAGTCTCAGATATATTTCTTTTCCCTTCACATTGCTTTTATCTTCTCAGTATTACATGAAACCCTAGAAAATGAACCAGATAAACCTGGTTCGTATCTATTCACCAGTTAGGTAATACCTCTTTGAGCTTCAGTTTCTTTATCTGTAAAATGTGAAACAATGCAGCATACTTCAAAAATGTATTTTGAATATGGAATTATAATATAAATAATCATATAGAGACATGATATTCTTTATAACTAGGTCTGAGATTTAGGTAAATTTTCTACTTACCCATTTTCTGATACATAAGGCAATAGTGAATGATCAAACAGGTGCATATTGGCTTTCATTTCATCTTCTCTTCCTAGCTAATTAGAGTCAAAATATCTCTGATAAACAAATTTGACTATAGATCCTGAACTTGTTCTAACATTTTGTAAAAATAGCTTAGAGATGGAAAAAGTGAAGAATGGTTGTTTTATCCTATTTGGTATGTAAATTTAAGAATTTGACATACAGCATAAAGAGACAAGAGTTATGGTTATGGGCAATTTGGAATGCTAAATTATGAAATAAGATTGTGGGACATGATAGAATCAGAAACCCCTCAGATAAGCAGCTATTTCTCCTGATAAACTTGTTTTCTTCACTGGCCAGACTTTGGCCAATTGACATTACTACACTTCTTTGATGTTAGAGGTGACAGATCACCAACACAATCCCTGAGGATTCATGAGCCAAACAGCCTCTATCTTAATTACCTGAGGAATCATGATTATGAAGGATGAAGGTATATTAGTCAAGCTTTGCTGTAGTAATGAGTAAACAAAAATCTCAGTGGCTTAACACAATAGATGTTTTTTCTTGCTTATTGAGTTACTTTGGAGATCCAGTGATTTCTCCAAGGAAGCTCTTTTCCATTCAGTGACTCAGAACTCCAGGCAGCTTCCATCTTGTGGCAGAACCATCTGAGCACATGGCCTTCATAGGCACGAGTAAATAGGTGATTAGAGATGGAAGAGACACATCAGCTTGAATAGTCTTCATCTGAAAGTGACACTTGTTACTTCTTATCTCCATCTATAGTCTAAAATTGTCACATAGGCTAACCTATCTGCAAGGGGAGCTAGAAAATGTACAAAAACACGAAAACTTGGTGAGCACCAAATTGTCTTTGCCACAGAGGAAACTGATTTCTTGGTAGTCATAACTTTGAGGCTTAAATTAAGTAAGGTAATCTTTGTAAAATACCTAGGAGAATATCTGGCTCCATGAGGGCTGAGACCAAATCTGTTTTGTTTACTTCCATATGCCAGGCAGTGTGTATAGTATTTGGCAAATAGGAGGGACTATAACATGAATGAATCAAAGACAGATGATTGCATGACTGACAATGAATGAACAGACAGACAAGTGCTAACTCCCTTTCTTTCAACCATATTTTTTCATCTTTGACTATAGATAATAAAACTTGTCTTCATAGATTAGCAAAAGGTCCGGCACATGGTATATACTCAATAAATATTTTTTGATGATGAGGTTAATGATAAAGAAGGCTAACAGTTAATGGCCTGACTATGATTTTACTGAATGATTTTCTTTTACTTTCACAAGGGTTAAAATTTTAAATAGGATGAATTGTATCTCCCTCTGGCAGTTTGATTTATGTATATTTTAGAAGCAGAATCTTGAAAAAAGTTTGTTCATCTTTGAAATACCAGTACAAATGTTTACCATGTGCTGCACGAAGTTTAAGGTATTTAATATAACTGTACCATCTATAGCACATTGCCTTTCTTTTTTAAACAACATAAATTTGCTGAGCTGGGCCCTAGAGAACTATGATTTGTTGACATGAATTCAACATGATCCCAACCTGCATAGTAAGAATGTTTTGATTCCTTTGCCAACTTTGATTCCTTTGCCAAGTTTTGTGAAACATGCTTTTGGTCTTGGCATTCTCATGCGTATTAGCTATGCTACTCCTTCTAATTTCCAGAGAGAGACATTAATTATTTTTCTCTGCACTCCTGGGAGTCATACACATGATATTATTAGACGACAGCAGTAGATTTTCTCCCTGGGACATTTTAAGTTGTGGTGGTACCAAGGATTTCTGCAAGTTGTAAACTAGGTCTAAGTGGTTCACTCTCAGCTAGTGTTTCTCAAAATTTGTTGTTTCACCCAATCACAGAAAACAAGTAGAGGGAAGTGCTTACTTTGCCCAACTGGACATGAAGGATGCCTTTCCATTTTTATTCACAAGAATTGCTTTTTCGATGGAAACTCTAGGTGGATGAGGAAACTTCCATTGTTGGATTTAGGGAGAAAAAGATTTTGAAACACTGAGGAACATGAATTAGAGAAAATCTTAAGCATATAAGCATTTGGTACTGATGCTGCAGAGTCTGGCTGTTCATCTGGCAAATGAAGAAATGATGTGGGTTGTATAAACAGAAAACTTTCAATTTTGCCACAAAGTGTGTTCCAAAGTTTGAGAATTATTTGTTGGTCTTTTAAAAAGTATTTTCATTCATTTATTCAGTAATTATTCACTGAGTTCATACTACATGCCAGGCATTGTTTTAGGTGCTGTGGATACAGCAGTGACCAAAATATTAAAACAAAACAAAATAATACAAACAAAAACAATCCTACCTTTAGGGAGAGTTTAGAGGACTTGCCCAAAGTCACATAGCTCTGAAATAACAGAGCTGGGGTTTGAACAGGCAGTCTGACTTATAGCCCATGCTCTTCACTGCTAAGGTTTGGTGCCTTCCTGGATGTTTTTTTGACTAATAGACTATTTTTAGTGCAATTTTAGGTGTACAGAAAAGTTGAATAGAAAGTACAGAGTTCCAGTGTACTCTTCCCACAAACATATTTGTTGCTCTTTGATACAGAAAACAATGGAAAATGAATCAAATGTTAGTATATCTAATATATACCCCCCTCCTTTCTCTGTAGTTTCATTACAATAAAGGCAACCGAAAATTTTCCTAGTCCTCTTATTTCTTCATCTTTCAACAAATAATTATAGAACCCCTTTCGTGTGTTAGGGTGCCCAAGTAGAGCAATGAATAGACCGACATCGTCCTTGCCATTATAGAGTTTATGGTAGAGTGGGAGCCCTGGCATAAATAGAGTCAAAAATGAGTATAAAATTACAAAAAGCAGAGACTTTAAGAGACAATGTGGCACACAATTTTAGATTGGGGATTTATACAAGTCCTGTTTGAGACAGTAATATTTAAATGACAGCTGAAGGATGAGTAAAAGTTTGCCTTGCAAAGGAAGAGGAGAGGGTATTTAGAGGAAGGGAATCAACATATACAAAGTTACTGAAAAGGCAAAGAATTTGGAGCTTTTGTGTATAAGGGATCTAACTTGGTGAAGGAAATGGAAAATGACTGGCCTGAGAGATAGGAGAAAAGCCAAGAGACTTTGTTGTCACAATAGTCAAAAGAAAGTATGGTCACATAAGGTCAAGTAAGTTTAAGATTAAAAAAAAAAGTCCATTGATTAGAGGCTGTTTGTGACCTTTCATTTTTTGATATCAGCATTAACACAAGTGTTGTTTTAAATGATTTTTTAAAAAAATTTCAAGTGTGTGTTTTCTTATCAAGAGCAATGTCCTCAGGTTTAGGGTAAAGAAGTGTCTTTGAAGTGGGTTGATTAATTAATGGGAGGTGAAAACAGTCATAGTGTGCAAAGACAATGCCTGTGAGCAGCCTGCATGTGTTACAGGGGAGGAGAGAACAGTAGCTAGAAAGAGAGAAAAGAGTTTTTGGGTTTTTTTAAGCCAAAAGCAATCAGAGCAAATTAAAATGCTGATTTCAGAAAACTAGGAGAGAGAGACAGAAAATGCAAGTGGGAAGGGATAACCGAGGAGGCAGAAAGGTGAGACCTTGGGCATCCCAAGAGGGATTAGCCTTTGCTAGAGGAGCCTCACTTCCTCCAAGGTTGTTGGAGGGAACAAGGAAAAGGTAAGTAAAGATTTAGGTTAGTTAGCAGATTCCATAGCAACATTAATTGTATTCCTTAAGAAGTATGAAGCAAGAAATGAGTGTGGAGCTGAGAGAGAAAGGATAAGAGGTGGGGAAGAAGAAAATTTCAGGTATCTGAAGGCAGTGAAGAGTGGTTGTGGAGTGTGAGAAAGTGAACTTGAGAAATGTGTTCAGAATGCCAAGCAGTGTCGAGTGGCCGTTTGAACTAGGGACCAAGAATTTATAGCGATTTTAGCAAATTAGAATTGAATGTCAGTGGGCCTAGACACAAAATGATAGTAGCTTACATAAAATTTATCTCTCAAATTACTTGGTATTAAGTCCAGACTGGTACAGTGTTTCTACTGTTATGAGGGGCTTATTCCCATTCTGTTTGGTACTCTGTTTTCTCATCATTTGGCTTCCATTTTACGGTCGAAGAAGGTGTTCCATTCCAACCAGCAAGAAGGGAAAAGGGGCAAAAAGAGAGCATGTATTCCCCCTCTAAGTTTGTAGTCAGAGAGTGGGATGATTGAACTGATGACTTTGGAGACTGAACAGCTTCAAGCGTTGAGAGTCCAGGATCTTACTGTGGGAACGGGGTGGCTGAGGTGACATGAGGAAAAAAATCATTGGAAATAAGGAAGTCAGGGATCAAAGAAGCCATATTAGATGGATCATTTACATGGACTATAATATTTAAATTTATGGCAGAATTTGAGGAATAAAGAGAGATGAGAACTCAGGACCCAAGTCTTTGATGAATGAAGGGGAGAAAGCATGAAGACAGTAGAAAGGCACAGGGAAATTGGGAGTTTTTACAAGATAGTGAATATAATGATTATCTATACTCTCAGCTGAGTAAGGAAGCAAATAAAAATAAGAGTGGCCTGATAGTTGAGAAGAAGGATGTGGTATCAATGGATTAAAGATATTGATAAGGTGGGGATACTAGAGCAAATGATCTAGAAAGTAGAAAGGTACCTTCTGTTATAAAAGAAGCTTAACTTTTCTTGTGAAGAAATGGAATATGATTGTTAACCAACAAAACACTCCAGTAGTTACTTTCTTCATGTTGATATAGCTTGAGCCTGTCAACTTTCAGAATATGTTTCTAAGAAATAAATGGATCATAAAACATTATTTTCAGATTTATTGTCATATAAATTCATAAGTATTTGTTGGCTACCCAAACAAAAGTAAACTTTTTTTATTTGTAACATATATCCTAATCACATTATTTTTGATGATTTTTTAAATTTGGAGTGTCTAAATCTTGTTCTGGTTATCCTCACAAATATGGCCTTTATCCTACTTCAATGCTTTATTTGAATTATAAAATAAAGTATGCACATAGTATAAAAAGTATTCTGACAACATAGAAAGTTATAAAATTAAAATCCAAAAAGTCTTCCTTTCTTGACTTTTCCATTTCGAGTGCTACTCCTTAGAGACAATTGTCTTTGAATCTTTCCAGATCCTCCTTGGTGGTTAATCCAATCATTTAAAATAATGTATTAATTTGTACATTTTTTGATTTATCATCTTTATATAGTGTTGTGGACTGAATGTTTTTACCCTCCCAAAATTCATACATTGAAGCCCTAATCCTTAATGTGATGGTATTTGGAGGTGGGGGCTTTGGGAGGTAATTAGATTTAGATGAGGTCATGAGGATGGAGTGCTCAGAATGGGAGTAGCGTCCTTATAAGAAGACGAAGAGACACCAGAGCTTCCCTCCTCTCTGTCATGTCACAATGCAGTGAGAAGGTGGCCATCTTCAAGCCAATAAGAGCACCTTCACCAACAGCCGAATCTGCTGGCACCTTGATATTGAACTTAGCCTCTAGAACTGTGAAAAAGAAATATCTGTTGTTTAAGCCCCCCAGTGTATGATATTTTATTATAGTAGCTTGAGCTAAAGCATACAGTTTCTATTGACTCTCTGATAAGAACAATTAGGAATTTAGCAGTTATAATTCTAATATACCCCCTTTACCTCCTGATTTTGTGAATCATATTATTGTTCTACCAATTTTAATTAACATACTTAACCCCCAATTTCTTGAACCTAAATTTGGACAGTCCTACTAAGTAGCATAAGGAAGTTGGTGTGCCTCCTTGACCTTGCTTCTCTCCTTCTCACTTTCCTCCTCCCAATAGTCTTAACATGTTGAAACTTATGTCTTTTACAGCTTGTTCTATGATTATAATTAATTCTTCAATGTTTTATCCGTAAGTTGGTACTATACTTTGAAAATTTTATAAGTAGCACTTTTGTCATTTTGATTTCATTAATATTACTCATTTCAGAATCAAAATGAAAACTAGAAAGTCTGTTCCCAAGAGAATGGGTCAAACACATATTCTTTAATCTTATACTCCATCAGTTATTCAAAATGATGCCCCATATTTGTTTGCTTCATATTTAAAACATGACATTTTTAAATGTTTTTGCCTAGTTTCTAATAGTCTTACTATTGTAATTGATGGAGAACACATGCCTTCATCTTATTATCACATGTGTGGAATGTAGTCTATGTTCTTGAAGACATTCTTTACACTTCCCTCCTACATCCTGACTGCCATTCTTTGAATATTTATTGTTGTTGTTGTTGATTTCATTCCTAAAGTCATTCCATTGTTTCTAAGTTACCATGATCTCCCTCTCTGGCATTCCTCTCTCAGTTTGCTGAAATAGATTTTCAAGTTTATTTATTTATTTTGTGTGTGTGTGTTTGTTTTGCTGTTTTTATTTTGCTGAACAAGAATTGCCCTGATTCTTGTTCATCATTCTTGTTCATCTTGGCAACATCTGTTGCCAAGCTTCCTCTTTTTTCGATTGAGGAAGATTAGCCCTGAGCTAACATCTGTGCCAATCTTCCTCTGTTTTATATGTGGGTCACCACCACAGTATGGCTGATGAGTGGTATAGGTCTGCACCTGGGATCCAAACTCATGAAACTGGGCTGCCAAAGTCACGCATGCTACACTTAACCACTACGCCCCAGGGCTGGCCCCTGTGTGTGTGTGTATGTGTGTGTGTGCGTGTTTTTTAAAAGAAGAGGTGGAAAGTAAATTTTCAGAATTTTTCCATGTCATTCTTAATTGATTTTTGTTATTGTTTCATTTGTTTCTGAACATGAACTGTTGATGATGAGAAAGAATTTTGATGCCATTTTGATTCCTATTCCTTTGTAGGTGACATGTTTTTCTTTGGGGGAAGATTTAGGGTATTCTTTCAGTGGAGTGCTGAAATATCACCAAAATGTGTATGCTTGAAACTTTGTTCATTAATTCTGAAGATTTGAGATAAATTCCCTTCTATTTGTTCATTTTTCTCCCTCCATTGTCTTTGTTCTTTTATCTTTGAATAATTTTTAATTAGGTTTGGACATTCTTATCCTCCAGATGTCTTGGTGTTCCTCTAATATTTCCCATCTCTTTATCTTTTTAGGTCACGTTCTAGAGGTTTTCCTTGAATTTATGTTACCTGTTATTATGTCCTGTATCTGTGTCCTTCTGTTATTCAGTCTCTCTAGTCCACATTTTATCATGCAATCATTTTATTAACTTCTAAGATCTCTTTATTACTTTCTAACTGATCCTTTTTTATAGTTGTTTGTCTTGTTATGGGTGACTATTTCCTCAAATTTCCCAGAGGAAAATAAGTAGCATTTTTTAAAAAGCATCAGAAAGTATATTATTTCCGTGTCCTAGGGGTCAGTGCTTCTATTGTCTACTTTGATCTTTCTCTTTGAAATTGTTAATTTTCTTTAAATACTGAATGAAACTTGGTCGACTATTCATATTTTCCAATGAAGAACTACATTGCTTACTGTAGACAGGTGGCCTGCATTTCTTTTACAGTTGTGGAGCTGTTGTCCCCAAAGTCTTATGCTCTGAAGAGGAAGGCTGATTCTGTATAAGGATCAGGGCCCTGTCCTGTACAGATTTCTCTTTAGCATATGCAGACAAGAAGTATATATGCAGGCCCAGGGCCACCACTGTTACCAAGCTAAAGAATATTTTATTCTGAGGTTTTATTGGTTAGAATTCTTAAGTGCAGAACCAAGAATCCACTCTAGTTAGCTTAATCAAGAAGAAGTTTATTAAGAGATATTAAATAACTCACGCAATTTTTAAGAGAGTTGGAGGATCATTTTCTAGAAGAAATTGCCAGAAAAAAAAACGGTTGCCAGAAATTCATTGACGAACTTGGCTAATTAGGGAGCCTCAGCCTCTTGGACCCTAGAGGAACTCTACCTCTGCTCTTACCCACAGCAGCAGAATGAATGCCATACCCAGCCTGCTTCTTCACCTGGGCCACACCCACATCAAAGTTTTGTATAGATACAACTGATTGGGCAAACTAGTCATATATCTGCATTCTAGTTGCCATGGAGGCTAGGAAATAAGGGTTTTAAAAATTGTACCTCAGGAAGCAGTCTTCACAATGTGGGGGACCATCAAAAGTGGAGAGAGTGCTCAGAAGATTCAGAGCAGTCGTCATGTCTGATATTCCCTCATGGGGAAACATACTTGAGTTTGTTTCCATCTCCTGGTCCAGCTGCCTTTTCTTTTTTTAACCCCACTGATCCAGTAACATTATACTTGTTTTATACCTTTCTCTGGTCCTAAAATACACACTAATGAACTCTTTACAAATAAATTGTTCTCATTAGAAAGCCCTACCTCAGGCTTAAGATGGGATTCATTGCTGCAGCCGACTAAACAGAATACAAAACTGAAGGGGCTGAGCAGCCCCAGCTGTGCACAGTAAGTCCTTGAACTAATTATCCTAATGCCTACCCCATCTACTTGTACTCCATGTATCTGCAGGGCCTCTGGGGGGCGCCACCAGAAAACATTATGTCCACCTCCACTGCAGCCTCTTCTGTTTTCTCTGATCTGGTTTATGCATCAATAAGACCCATTTAACTGCTATCTTGCAGAAATTTTTCAAACTTTCTCGTTTGCTGATTGCATACCTCCTTTTTTGTGCTATTATGGATTAATTTTTTTTGTATATCTTTACTATTATTTCATTGGGACTTTGGAAGGAATTGGAGATAAATGCAGGTGCTGAGTCAACTGTTTTGTTACAAAGTTTTGTCCATATTTTAGAAAACGAAGAAACAAAGAAAATCACTTAGCCCATGCCCCTTTATGCCCTGTGCCCTCTGTTTCCCAGGGGTTGGCAAACTTTTCCTACAAAGGACCAATAGTACATATCTCAGACTTTATTGGCCCTAGGGTCTCTGTCACAACTACTCAAATCTGCCATTGCAATGCAAAAGCAGCCATAGACAATACATTAAGAAATAGGCATGGCTATGTTCCAATAAACTTTATTTACAAAAAAAGATGACAGGCAAGATTTGGCCAACAGACCATAGTTTGCCCACCTTTGTTCTACGCGAAAGATCCTGAGGGAGAATATACCGACAGTTTCAGCACTAGCCAAGGAATAAAGTATTTGAGGGTGCATCTGTCTTTCATATTGGGTTAGTATGATTAATCCAATATATTGCTGAAACTCTCAATCTCTCATTGTCCATAGATATTAAAGATATTTTGTTGCAAAATATTGGTTTAAGAATACACCATTATGTCCACAAAATACTTTTGTGTTGCTGTTTCCT
This sequence comes from Equus przewalskii, assembly GCF_037783145.1. Lineage (NCBI taxonomy): Eukaryota > Metazoa > Chordata > Mammalia > Perissodactyla > Equidae > Equus > Equus przewalskii. Next base: position 56,257,643 of record NC_091845.1, on the reverse strand, counting down.
AGTGCCAATGAATGAAATAATATCTATCAGGCTTCTTTGTGACTTTGCTCTTCAAAATATGAAAGCAGCATTTAAAAAGAATTTTCTGGTATATAAGACCCTCATATCAGTAATAATTTCTTCAGAAATTAGCGTGTTTACAGGTAAAGGAGAAGAAAGGTAAATCCCCAAAATTAACGTTAGGAAACCAGAGTTGTAATGTTGCGCAGATACCTGGTAAATTAGCACATGAAGAGAGAGAGCACAACAACAAAAAGCTGCTCACAATCATTTTCATCTGAGTTTTTGCTTAAAGGGAAACACAGTGAAATTTGGAGGCAGGAAAAGGGCAAAAATGTGTAGAGTAGGTATAATATAAAGTATTTTGAAGTTTAAATGGATCACAAAGTTGCTGAAAACTTATTTTCCCCACACATTTGCTAAGGTGGATTTGTGACAGAAGCAGACTATATATCCCTCTTTCATTTAATCCATGCAATACTTCAGCACCAATAAAAATCCTTTTGACTCGGATGTTCAAGCTTGACATTTGTATATGCAAACTGGAGAGAGAAAATTCAGCTCTGAAGTTGTCTTGAAAAGAGGAGGGAAGCTTAGGGGGTTGGGCATTAATTCCCCAAGTGAGGGAAAATGTCCAGGTTCAGGAGGGCCAATTCTCCACCTTGTGCCAGTTGCTTCTCTTGCCGTTGAGACTGACGGCTCTCTCCCGGTGCTGCCTTTGAATGAGAGGTCTGCAGTCATCACTTCCACCGCAGTGCCACCCCCTTGCTTTGCAGCCAGGTTCCACCTGTACCCCTCTTTCAAACATCACTAATAACTTCCTAACTGGCAACTCCAGTGGACTTGACTTCATCTTTTTTTGACTTCCATGTGGCATGTGACATTTTCCTCTGTAAACTTAAATCTTTGATTCCTAAACCCTTCTGTTTGCTGTTTTCTTCCTAACTCTTTCCTTACTCTATCATTTAGAATACTTTCTATACTACTCCTATCCTGTAAATATAAAAGATTTTTGCCAAAATTCAATGCTCCTTGAGGGATAGTATTGCATGGTGATTCTGAGCGTAGGTGCTCAATCTAGGTGGAATGGCTTCAAATCCCAGCTTGGCCACTTACTAGCTGTGTGACCTTGGGCAAGTCTCTTAACCCCTGTATGCCTCAGTTTCTTTATCTTTAGAATGGGTCCAAAGATAGAGTTTACCTCATTGGGTTTATGAAGATTTTCTGAGTAAAAACGTGTAAAGCAGTGTTTCTTGTACCATAACATGCATACAGATCAAATGGGAATCTCAATAAAGTGCAGATTCTGATTCAGTAGTTCGGGGGCCTGAGAGTCTGTATTTCTAACAAGCTCCCGGGTGATATGGATGCTGCTGGTCTGTAGACCACAAGTGAGTATTAAGGAGGAAAAGTATTTTACACCAAGCCTGGCACTATAGAAATATTAGCATCATCGTCAATGTTGCCAACATCATATTCCTCTTCCTGGAAACATTCTCTTCTTTCAATGATCTCACCTATTTCCTTATCATCATCCTAGAAGAATAAAAGCTTTGGAAGTGCAGGGATCTTATTTGTCTTATTATATCTAGATGTTCAATAAATAGTATTTGCTGTAAAAAAGAAAAAGGAAGGAAGGAGGGAAATATGGAAGGTAAAATAATATTCCATGTGAATAACTCAATGTTTATCACTAGATCTGACTTCTCTCCAGAATTCCACCCCAACACTGCTGACTCTGCTAAACATCTCCATCTGGAAGTCCCCAGGCATCTCATATTCAATCCTTACAAAACTGACTCAATATCTCCTCTAGTCTTCCCCTTCCTTCCCTCTTTTCTCCAAACCTGTGACTCTCCTCTGTGTTCTGTTTTTCTTCATGGTACTCCCACATTTTTCCTTCTTTCTTTTTTTTATTGCCATTTACTCTAAAAAGGAAAGCCCTCAACCCATCTCTACCTGTCAAGATGGTAAGTACTCTTGAAGGCTCATCTCATACCCTGTCTCCCTCAAGAAGTCTTCCAGTAGGACCCCGTTAGATGTATAATCTCAGTACTCTGATACCGATACTCTTATGGTCCAAGTCTAATTGTTTTACGGCCTAAATGTGTTACCCCACCTCAGCCACGTATGTATTGCATTTAGGATTTTTGTACCGTCTCTATTATTTTGTCACTTTTGTCAAAATATATATGCACATGGTTTAAAGAGAAAAAAAAAGTTCTCAAAGTCTGTAGATAATTCCTAAAACTGAAAACAAGAAGCAGCCATAGGAAAAGAACAATTCTTTCTTGAATACACATGCAAATTTCGTGTTCATGGGGGGCAACCACTTTCAGCTCTCGTAGTTCTTTTGTTTTTACTTCTACTTCACTCAATAACATACTTATGTTGCTGCTTATTCTTTTTATTTTAGTGTTATGTATAAATTGTTCATTCTGGAAAGTGAAGATTTAGTTCTCTTTCCCATCCTACCTCTTTTATATAGGGGCCCACTTCTCGTCTCTCCAGTACTGTAGATATCTCATGATTTGGCTTAGATGTATATTCCGTTTATGTTATTTTGACAGCTGAGCCAACAATATGCTTTCCTTTTTATGTATAATCACTTACTTTTCATGGAGTTAATAACTGTGGAAGTTTTTCCCACTTCCTTAATAATTTATATACACTAATTCAGCTCCCAAAGCTGCCCACTTAGGAACCCTCTTCTCACCATGTTTACACCCATTGGGCTCCATATGCATTTCATCTCGTTTAAGACGTCTCTCCCCGAGATTTTCTGCTGCTTCATTCTATACTGCTTGCTTTGTACCAAGAGCTGTTATCATGGGCTCTCTCATGACCGTCATCTTGAGGAGTTCCCTTATGTCTCTTTAGTGTTGTATCTCCCATTTCTGGGGTCCTGGACTTCTCCCAAGTAAACTTGGGGTTTACTTCCTTGTTTTTGTGGAATACAACTTCCAGTATCTTTGTGGCAAAGAGTACATGTGAGGTAAATCTTTTGCAATGATGCATATCTGAAAATATATTTTTCTACATCATACTTGGTTGATAAGGATGAACATAAAATTCTAGGTTGCAAATAATTTATCTTTAGAATTTTTATGGCATTGCTCCATTGTATTCCGGCTTCTGTGTATCTGTTAAGAAATATGATGCTATTTTGATTCTTGATCACTTAAATGCTTTTTTTTTTTTCTTGTGGAAGATTTTAGGATCTTTATCTTTTTTTTCACATTGTTATATGTGTGCTCTGGAAAAGTGGTGGCCCTTCAAATCTGGAAGTTCTTCATTTCTGAAAATATGTTTATATTTTTTGTGTTGATATTTTTCTCCCTTCCTGCTTTAACTCAATTTTTCTTTCTGACCTGCTGTTATTCAAATGTTCAATCTTCTAGATTCGTTCTCTAGGCATCTTATATTTTCTTTCATATTTTTATTTTTCTATCTTTGTTCTATATTCTGGAAGATATCCTTATCTTAATCTTTCAACTTTTTGTGAGGTTTTAATTTCTATTAACATATCTTTTAATTTTTAAAAGTCTGTTTTTGTTCTTTGAGTGTTCTTTTTATGTCATCCAGTTCTTGATTCATGAATAAAACATTTCCTATTCTCTCTGTGAGGATATTAATAATATTTTTGAAATTTTCTTCTCCATGCATCGTCTCTGTTTCCCACAAATTTATTTTGTGTGTATATGTGTGTTTTGGTTTCTGTTCTGCACATTGCTGTTTTTTTCCCTCCAGTATCTGGCTATCCTTCCATATCTGCTCAAACTTGAGTGTGGTACCAGAGATGCTTGGAAATACTTATATGCAGATGATAACTTTTAAATGTATGTTGGCTGGGCTATTTTGTTAGGGACTCCCCAAGATCATTACCCGTAGTTAGGTTGGTCAGAATCACCAAAGAAGAATCTTCCAGTCTTTTGCAATCTCAACATTCATATGTGTATTTTTACTTATTCTCTGTTTTTACTAAAGTATCTCTGCCTCACTACCCATACATATATTTATTTATTCTTTTTGACACAAATCCTCTAGTCTTTTGCAGGAGTGAGGCATTAGCAGTTGCCTGGCTATGCAAAGTATAAGAAAGAATCTAGACATCAAATTCTTCTTGAGCAAAATTACAATGCATTCATTAGTTCTTTTCCACTGTCACTGTCTCTTCGAAAAATTCCCATACTATCACTCCTAACTTGCAGGAGTTCTGTAGTGAAAAGTGGCTTGCTTCTTAGCTTCCTCAGTGCTGCCTCCAGATTCACCTTTGCCAGGACTGGGTAAGGAAGCTTACCCTAGTCCTTCTGACTTCACACTATCAAAATTACGTCGCTCTTGTCCGCTCTGTACTTTGTTTTGTCCTCACAGTTCTTTTCTTTTAAAACATCTATTTACTAACATTTTATTGGCCTTTTGGGAAGGAATGCATCTAAATGAACTTGTCCAATCTTCCCCCAAGTCACTTTTTTAAAAAACTTAAATACCTACTTTCAGTTTATCTTAAGCAATATTTGTGAAATAATGATTTTTCTATGTAGCTATATTATGCACAGCAAATAAGCACAGGACATGTTTTTAATTGTCCACATAATACCCAAGAGTATTTTATGAACTTCAGATTTTAAGCATAACATATTTGAGAAGTGCTATGCAATATTGCTCAGCATGGAGTTGACACACCCTAGACATTTGTTGACTTGAAGAATTTATGTTTCCTGGTCATTCTTTAGAATAATTGTTTTTAATAGTGTATTTTACACAATATGTTCTTGTGTAAGTGGTGTGTGTGTGTGTATGTGTATGTGTAGCAGGTGATCATTTGGCCACTTAATGGAAGCAACACTACAGATTGTCTGTGTACCCCCAGGAACAATTCCCCACTGCTGAGTTACCGTATTTCTCAGCAGGGTTGAGACCCTGGCAGTGGTGTAAGAATTATCATTATTTTCCAGAATATTACCATCTGCTCATTTGATCCATTAACCTCCCATTGTACCTCATAAAAGAAATGTCCAGCTATAGAAGCAGATATACTGTAGAACCAACAGAGGAAAACATGTTCAACACACATTTTGCTTTGCGAATAAGGGTCAATGCTTCTATTTTCTTTCTCTTTCTTAAATAGTTCCGTAACTTTCCTGAAAGGAGATTGTAGATTATCCACATAAATGAAACGACCCTGGTCTAGTTTGTTTATTTATTGCTGGTAACAGGTTAAGACAAATCAATTAACATTCAAATTAGTCATTTCTTTGTGTCTGCCAAGGGCAGAAAAAATAAATGAGCTCACAGCTGGTTAAAGTCATGTACAGTTTCTCTCCACCCCATCCCACCCCCTTTTCACAGACACAAAATTCGGCTTTTTTAGCCAATCATTGTAACACTTTGAAATGATGTAATTTTTATTTTGGTCACGTTGACATTTACATGAGTTTGCAGAGTCTGAAAAATTATGTGATTTGGTGGTTTATCTGAATTATTTATGCAGGTACTCTTCTTCATTTCCCAACACTTAATAATAACAGTAATACTTTATGCTGTGTTACAGACATTGTTTTGAGACCTATCTGTATTAACTCATTTAATCTTCACAATGACCTTTTGAAATAGACATTATTCCACTTAAGCAATAACAAGATGAGGCACTCAGAGAATTAACTTTCCCAGAGTCACAAAGCTAGTAAGTGATGGGTCAAGAGTCTGAAACCACGCCCACTGGCTCTAGAGTCAGCCTTTTGGCATCACACTCCACTACCAGGTTAACTTCTAAGATAATGCAGGTCCATCTTGACTGTAGCAGTGAACATCTTCAACTGAAGAGCGAACAAAAATCTTTTATTTTCCTGATTTGAGGATATGCTGGTGTTACAGATTCTACAGGAGTCCAGGGTCTACAAAAGATATTCAATATAAGCCCATCGCTTTTTCTAAATTAAATAATGGCTTCTCTTAGTTTATTTAATTTGAATCTTCTTTAAGGCTGCCCTAAAATTAAAATAATATGAATTCAGTAGACTTTTAAACAAAAGAAATCATATTAAATTAACAAATAAAAGTTCAAATGATGTGAATTCTAGGCTTTTAAATTTTTGAAATCTTTTAAAGGCCAAGCAAAATAAAAAACCTCTTACCTGTAAAGTAGACCATTATCTTAGTTTTAAGGTGTTTTAAAAAGGAGCTTTAAACTTGATAATGAGTATTTACAAAATCCTCCAGGTAATATTATACTTAACGGTGAGAAACATGAAGCTTTCCCACTAAGATCAGATACAAGGCAAGGATGTTCCTTCTCACCACTTCATTTCAGCATTGTACCGGGAGATCTAGCTAATGCAATAAGACAAGTAAAGGAAATAAAGGGTATACAGATTGGTAAGGAAAAATATAAAACTGCCTTTGTTCACAGATGACATGATCATCTATGTAGAAAATTTGAAAGAATCAATGACAATAACAACAACAACTCCTGGAACTAATAAGCAACGATAGCAAGGTTGCAAGATATGAGGTTAATATCCAAAAGCCAATCTCTTTCCTGTATACCACCAATGAACATGTAGAATTTGAAATTAAAAACATATTACTATATACATTAGCACCCCCAAAAATGAAATACTTAGGTATAAATCTAACAAAATATTTGCAAGACCTATATGAGAAAAGCTATAAAACTCCAATGAAAGAAATCAAATAACTAAATAAATGGAGAGATATTCCAAGTTCATGGATAGGAAGACTCAATATTGTTAAGATATCAGTTCTTCCCAACTTGTTTATATAGTCAATGCAATCCCAATCAAAATCCAGCCAATTCTTTTGTGGATGTTGACAAACTGATTCTAAATTTTATAGAGAGAGACAAAAGAGCCAGAACAACCAGCACAATATTGAAGGAGAAGAACAAGGTTGGAGAACTGACACTACCTGACTTCAAGACTTACTATAAAGCTACAGAATCAAGACATTGTGGTTTTGATGAACAAAGAGACAAACAGATCAATGGAACAGAATAGAGAGCCCAGAAATAGATCTGCATAAATATAGTCAACTGATCTTCAACAGAAGAGCAAAGGCAATACAATGGAATAAAGATAATCTTTTCAACAAATGGTGCTGGAACAACTGGACATCAACATGAAAAAAAATGAATTTAGATACAGACCTTATACCATTCACAAAAATGAACTCATAATGGATCATAGACCTAAATGTAAAATGCAGAACTATAAAACTCCTGTAAGATAACAGGAAAAACCCTGGATGAGCTTGGTTATGGCAATGACTTTTGAGATATAACACCAAAGGCACTATATCTGATAATGGACTATTGTCTAAAATATATAAAGAACTCTTAAAACTCAACAATAAGAAAACAACCAGTTCAATTAGGCTACAGACTGTAACAGTCACCTCACCAAAGAAGACATACAGATGGCAAATAAGCATATGAAAAGATTCCGCATCGCATGTCTTCAGGCAAATGAAAATTAAAATAACAATGAAATATCATTTACATCTATTAGAATGGGCAAAATCCAGAATACTGGCAACACCAAATGCTTACAAGGATGTGGAGCAACATAAATTCTCTTTCTTTGCTAGTGGAATGCAAAGTAGTGCAGCCACTTTGGAAGACAGTTTGACAGTTTCTTACAAAACAAAACATACTCTTACCACACAATCAAAACCATACTCCTTGGTATTTACCCAAAGGAATTGAAAACTTACATCCACACAAAAACCTACACTGGATGTTTATAGCAGCTTTATTCATAACTGTCAGAATTTGGAAGCTACCAAGATGTCCTTCAGTAGGCGAATGGATAAATAAACTATGGTACATCCAGACAATTTTAATATTATTCAGCAATAAAATGAAATGAGCTATCAAGTCATGAGAAGACATGGAAGAACCTTAAATGCATACTAATAAGTGAAAAAAGCTAGCCTGAAAAGACTACATACTGTATGATTCCAACTATATGACATTCTGGAAAAGGCAAAACTGTCCAGACAGTAAAAAGATCAGTGGTTGCCAGGAGTTGGGGGTAGGAGAGGGACGAACAGGTAGAGTAGAGATGACTTTTAGGGCAGTGAAAATACTCTTTATGATACCACAATAATGGATACATGTCATTATACATTTCTCCAAACCCATAGAATGTACAACACCAAGAGTGAACCCTAATGTAAACTATGGACTCTGGGTTATTATGATGTGTTAATGTGGGTTCATCAGTTGTAACAAATGCGCCACTCTGGTGGGAAATGTTGATATGTGAAAGGCTATACATGTGTGGGGGCATGGGGTATGTAAGAAATCTCTGTACCTTCTCTGTGATCTTTTTCTTTTTTCTTTTCTTTTTTTTTTTGGTGAGGAAGATTCATACTGAGCTAACATCCATTGCCAATCCTCCTCTTTTTTTGGCTTGAGGAAGATTAGCCCTGAGCTAACATCTGTGCCAGTCTTCCTCTACTTTGTATGTGGGATGCCTCCACAGCATGGCCAACAAGTGGAGTAGGTCCACACCCAGGATCCAAACCCCCCAAACCCTGGGCTGCCGAAGTGGTGTGCCCAGAACTTTAACCACTCAGCCACAGGGCAGCCTGCCCCCTACATCCTCCACCTGCCCCATGATCTTAATACTGGTCTAAAAAGAGTATTTTATTTAAAAAAAAGGAACGTTATGTTCAATGCTCATAGTTTAATTTCACATTGTTGAATTTATTGTCTAAGTGCTTTAAACCCACAGTTGTTTCCAGATGTACCAATCTAGTTGAAAATCTTATTGCATTAGTAAAAATTGAGAAAGTCACTGATTCCCACTTATTTGTCTTTGTGAGGTTAAGCCTTCAGAAGAAAATAAAAAGCAATTAAAAAATAAAATTGATTCATTCCTTTCCATCCGCCTTCACTTCTATGACAGTTTTTTAAAACTATTTTATTTTCTACACTTTCATAAGTCCATTGCCACCTTGTTCCAAAAACTGTCCCCATTGTCTGAGTTAAATTCGTTTTGTTATTTTATAGTTAGTTGATGAGGCAATCTTCTTTTTATTCTTGACAAAGGACTTTTTTACATCTTTATTTGGCCTCAGAGCTGAAACTCTTCTCATAGAGAATTAAAAATTGCGAGTTTGAATAGGAAGCTAAAATGGCTGATGTATATATTTGAATGGCTTAACATAGAAATGTTGAAATAATCTAGTCTTCCAACTTTCTTTACAAAAGTTTTAAACTCATTCAAGAAAGAAAGAAATAAGGAAAGATAATAAAGGTTTTCCCCTTAGAGTTAAATAGTATTATCTTTTTAAGGAGAGTTCATATGAAAAGTTACACAAATATAACTTGAAATATTTGAAGAATGAGTGCTAAATATATACACATATACAGACAACTTGGATAAATGCATGCATATGAAATATATACACATATACATATAAATATATACATATATTTAACATACACAAATATTATTTAGGTCCACATTGCAATTGAGTTTACTAAATCTAGAGTCTATCCAGTTTAGAGAATCTGTGTTTCTCTAAGACAGTAAGTCACTAGTCTTCAAGTTGTTTCCCTTTGTCTGAACTTATCTGTTTGATACAGCAAGATCAGATTGACATTGAATATGACACAAACACACTCAACACTAAAACAACTTATTCACACACTATTTCAGACTAAAACTGACGATGAAAGATGCTAAAGTACACCAGAAAAAACAAGAAGGTTATGAATCTGTAAATATCTTTGTTTTCAAAGGTATGAAGAAGCTAATCAGGAAGGTATAAAGAAGCCGTCAGTGTCCTCAGAAACTACTTGGGTATTTTCAAACAAAAGAAATTTAATACAGGTAATGGTTACAAAAGAGGGAGAAGGGCAAAAGAGCCAAGATGGCAACCATCTTAGAGTTTAACTAATCTAACAGCTGCTCAACACCCTATGTGTAGAAGAGAAAAATGAAAATGGTGTCGCCCAGAATCCGTGATGGCTGTGCTGTCTGAGGTGGCTGGAGCATCTGCTGAGGCCATCATTGCTAATGTACAAGCCATTGCTTCTTCCATTTGGTGAGAAGTCTGTGCTCCCACTGCATTGCCAGTTTTTATATCTACTTGTTAGAACTTTGTTTCCTGTCTTTTGCTGGTGTAGAGAAATGCAAGAAGAGTTGATTTTTCAGTCTGCTCAGCTTTTTACTTGTTCTTAGGACAAAGTGGCGACTTTGAACTTCCTTGCATGTGGAACTGGAAACTGGAAGTCTAAGATGCTCATTTTTCTTTACGTTGTTATTGGGATTTTTATTTTTTTTAATTTCAGGGTGAAAATGGGTTTTTTTTGTTTGTCATTTTCCTGAGAGCACTTACAGTTTCTGACCAGTTTACCTTTATGAATAAGGGCATATATGCCTTTAGGTTTCTAACTTTATATAGTATCTCCAATTAGACTAGTCACCTAGAGAAGGCCATGGATTTTGTCTTCTGTAGATGCTCAAATTCGTAGTTTGGAAAATCCTCACAAGGCGCAAGCCAGACATCTTAGCTTGGGCTGCTATAATAAAAAATGCTCTAAACTAGGTGGCTTAAACAACAGAAATTTATTTCTCACAAATCTGGAAGCTGGGAAGTCCAAGATGAAGATCCTGACCGATTCACTTCTTGGGGAGGACCTTCTTTGTGGTTTGAACTATATCTTCACATGGTGGAGAGATGGAGAGAGAGAAGGAGAAAGCAAGCTCTTCCTATAAGGGCACTAGTCCCTTCATGACAGCTCCACCTTCATGACCTAGGTACTTCCCCAAGGTCCCATCTCCAAATACTATGACATTGGGGATTCAGGTTTCAATATATGAATTCTAGGGGGACACAAGCATGAAGTCCATGGTTCCAGATTAATCTCCATTTCTAGCCTCAGCATTATATTACTTACCTTATTGGCAGATCATCGATGCATTTAAGGACATGTTAATAACATGTTATCAAGTATTTTTAATTGTTTCCACTGAGATGTTCTTTCTATACCATGTTGGGAGATGGAAATGCACAACAAAATAAAATAAAATAAAATTGCTCATAACAAAGTTAGGAAATAAGCTAAGTTTCAATCAATAGATGGATGTTAAATAAATGGAAAAATACTGGAACATCCATGCTGTGGGGCACAGGATATTCAATAGCTTTTCAAGCAGAATTTATTAGTATCTATGTGTACATCTAAAAAAAATAATTCTTTAATATCTTTGACACAAAAGCAGGTTACAGAATCACATGAGAGAAATATACAGACACAGATATATACATAACTTAAATACTATAAATAATTCTGCAAGGATGCATTCAAACTGTCACTAACAATTATGTGGAGAAAGAATAGTGAGGTCAGTGCTGGAACTGGGAGTTGAAAAAGGAATTTTACTTTTTAATTGATAGTTTTCTGAAATGTATACATTTTTAGGGAATGTATGTTCATATATTAAGTTTTTAATAAAATTTTCAGGAATCTTGATAAAAGATAGCCTAACCACTAGTATATTCTGTATATGAACTAAGATAGTTCTCTAAATGTAACACAGAGAGTTTATTTTGTGATACCTATTGATATCCTTATTTTAATCTAATAGAAGACTTTGCTGAAACAAAAAGCTTCTATAAAAATAAATTTTATAACTTAAAATCTAAAAGCACAAAGAAACTCTATTAAATCAAAATAATACTCTTTTGATATAACTTTTTTTAATCTAGTCTGCTCTTCACCTTGATTTGGCATTGTTTGAATCATCAGTACATTTTGCAATTTCCATCTTTCCAGCTGTTGGAATTTATGTTCTATTAGAGCTAACTCTATTAAATATTATAGCCTAGATTTGTTCTTTAAATAAGTTTAAGTTAGTTTTAATTCAAAGCAGAAACTTTTTTATGCAGACACATGTGTAAGATTTGTTAAATTACCAAATAACACATTTCAGAGAAAAGTTTATTGCTGTCATAGTAGTTTGTGATAACTACTTTAGCAGTCTTGAAGATAATTAATTTTTTCAATTAAATATTGCAGTGATTTTATTTAAAGCAGTAATTCCATCAATAATATTGTTGATGAGACTCAAATTTTTATTTAACACCTTTTTTATTTTTCACAATGTATTTTTCTCTGTTTGGATGGTTCACCATTTTATTCTTCACCATTTCATTGGCCTGAAAGATAAATATGAGAAGCTATTTATAGATTTTTGCTCAATCTATTATCATGAGGACCCCATGCTAAAATAATATGTATATCAGAATGATAAGTCTGTAGCCTCAGTCTTCAGAAAATACATTCAAAATTTTATTTTATTCATGATCAGTTTTTTTCAAATGCAGTAACCTCTTTAATGTCTGCAACAAATACAATTGAAAATTTCTGCTCACATTATAGCCCTCACATCACAATGGCCCCAGTGTAAAGCATTGACTGCAGTGGCTTTCTTTTATAGTCAATGATGTTTGGAGCAAGATAAGGTGCTTGGGAGGCAGTAAGGAGGCATTCCAAGTAGAGAGAGGAGCACAAGTAAAGGCTTCAAGTTCTGAAACAGTAACTACATTTGTGAAAAGCAAATAGTTTTGAATGCTAGAAGCTAGGCTGCTACATGACTAGAGCCTCGGATACAAGAAGCAGTAGAGAGTCATACACCTGAAGAGGTAGGCAGGAGTGAGGTCAAATCATGTAGAAGCTTCATACCACTTCCTGATTTACTGGATAGGTTGATAGAGACAAGGAGATGCATAGAAGGAGATAGGAATATAGATTTAAAGAATTGACTATGTGTTCTTTATTACACAAAATTTTATATACTATTACACATATTGACTTAAGAAAATTTAGTATATTTCAGTATATTAAATTATATCTGCATTTCTACATTTAATCACATCTATCAATTCCCTTTGCTTGTTAGATGTTTTACATCTACACATTTGAAAATCTTTTGAAATACTGCAGCATTATTTGTTGGATCAAAATTAAAGTTCCACAAAATCCCTATCAGTTCAGAAAACACTTGAATGAATTTCTAATGAGGAACTGGGTTATTAATTAGGCACGTTCACTAACATTTATTAAGGAGAACTGATAACAGGGCTCCCAATTTAAATTCATCTTTCTGACCTCATCCTTCATTTATTCTTGCACATACCCATTATGGTCCTGCAAAATTAATATGATGGACTATATCATTAAGTGTTAATTGTGTGGCACATATTATCAGTGATGTAGGAATTTAAAGATGGTAGAGCTGCTGCCCTTGAGATAGTCTAGAGGTTTTAAACACGTGAAAATCTCGGTGCTCTATGATCTGCTTAGGACGTATGTCAGAAGAGTATTGCTAATGAGCAGAGAAACTTATTAGAATACTCTTTGTCCACAGTTCAGTATGTGCCTTGGAATCTAAACATAGGACAAGTCTTGAACGTGAGTTCATTATGGACCACTTACCAAACTGTGTATCACTTAAACTGGCCTGTTGTTCTGAATGGATGTTCTTCCATCTATAAATTCTGTATAGTGTTGCTCAGAACTGGTGTTCCTTTATTGAAAGTTTAAAAAGAGGGAATTTTGCGAAAGATGCAGCAAAACGTCCACCACCCTAAAGCCCTTCCTTTGTCTATTTTGTTTGGCTCTTCCTAATTCCAATTTTTAAGCATTTTTATAGGTCAGGGATAGTGGGAGAGAGACTTTTCTCCCTTTACAGCTTCTATTTTATGTGCCTTTAATTATATATGAATATATTTCACTCAAGTCAAATATTCTTTATATTATTGGTAATTAGTGTTTTGATACCTTAGAGAAGTCACCATTGTTAACCTTTTTGTCCCCAATAACAAAGCCTAGAAATCAAGCTTTCACTAACATTATATAAATCATATGGTGATACATTATTGTGTTATGATTGCTATGTAATTTAACATATAAATATTATATATTATATGCTATATATTAATATATAAATAATAAGAATGTCAGAGAAGTGTGCTACTCTGAATAGTTTAATTTGGGAATTTCATTGATTCTAAGGTGCTTATTTTCCCATCCTAACATCTCTGAAATTGCAATGTGCCTTACAAACCATGACATCTTACAATCCCTTTTGGTCGGCACAATCTCTGCATAATGGTCATTATCTGCTCATGGGCAGACTTGGTTGTGATCCATGGTGGCGTGTCTAGATAACTTCGACTCTCAATGTTTCATTCTACACATCCTTTCAGGACTGTTTGAGGACATGAATCCCTCTTGTTGCCTTAAAACTTCCAATAATCCCTTCTGTTGAGATTTAGAAAGAGTCAACATCAAGACTGGTGGAATCAATGCCAGAAGCTTGGAAGAAAAGCTCAAAGACACTAGTGGAACACCCCATTGAGAAAAGCTGCATCACTAACGGTCTGGTTGCTTTGGAAAATGATATTGGTACAGAAAACGTGGGTAGTGACATCTATGAGTCAAAAAGTGATACAGAAAATTCAGACTCGGAATGTGATAGAACATTACAGGTACTTTTATTTCACTTATATTTTCCTTTTTATAGTTGCACAAAAGTGAGAGTTAAAATTATTGTCTAAGTAAATCTAACAGAGCTCTTTCAATAAGTATAAAATTAAGATTCTTAGTGATGATAAAACCTTGTGTCATTTTTTAATTGACAGCTTTTTAATTCTTTCATATAATATGTAAAATAATGATGTACCACGCTATTAATGGCAGCTTAGAACAGATGCAAAACTGTAACTGGCTTCTTTTTTATGGGAGTATCATGGATATTATTAAACTTTGTTTTCTTATTGGGGGTTTTGTGCGGTCATCCCTATAAGGGTCAATTCTGGCTGTGCATACGGCCTATTAATGTATAAAGATTAGAGAACACAGGACTGAATGTAAAATAACATTCAGCCAAAAATTGTTTCTTTCTTTTTACATCCATGATACCAGCTCTTAATTTTTTTTGGCCTGACATCTAATTGCAGGGGAAAACTCAACCTAACCAATGCAAAAACCCTCCTTTATACAACTTTTATTTTAATCAGAATTTTATTTCATTTTTGCTGCATACTTATGTTTCATAAACTATGGTTAGAGACTTACCATAGACCATATTTGACCTAATATTCTTGTAATCTGCTTTAACAATTTACAGGAGATTCACAGGTCTTGAGAAAAACAATTTAATGTAGATCAATAGGTGACTGCCCAATATCTGTCTTATTACCTTAACATTTCATTCTCATAAACCTGATGCATTATTTCAAAAAGCATAAACACTTGTAATGGGAAATAACACTTTTTGATGATGGCCGTGGTATGATTATTTATTACATGCATTTTAAAAATGTATTCCATCAGAATAGAGAAGAAAAAATGTAGATATTATACCCTAATATAATGTTGTCTAAGGCTTTCTCTGTTTAAAATTATTGATTTTAGTTCACCAAAGTATCTGCTTCCCTAGCTCATAAATTCAACAGCACACTGAGATCTAACGAATGCAATTTTTCTTTAAGATACTAGAAATGTGGGTGGGGTAATGGCACTGTTTCTATTATCTTGATAATTAGAAGCACTTTGTACAAACAACTCTTAGCATGTATCTCACCATAGGGTTATTAGTTACCTACAAGTTTGTTGACTGAACCAAACACACACTTTTTGGCCACAGGAATCTTTTGTTCCATCTTTACACCCATGGTACCTAGTGTTTTGTCTAACTCATGGACGATTGTCAGTGCTCAGTAAGGAATAGTAAATGGAATGTAAACTACAGAAGGTTACAGACTTATTCTGCACTGTTCTTTTTGCCCAAATATTAAATATCTTAAATTGGTAAGTAATGAGGAAAAAAGGATTATTGAACTTTCTCCAAGTTATGAGCACTTTTGAAGCAAATGACAACATAGAAGAGGAAAAATTTTAGCTGCATTTGTGCACCTGACCTTTGAGGAGCTGCCAAGTCACCCTTCCCACCACGGACCTCCCTTCAAAGCCCTCCTGTCCTGCTCAGCAGCAGATGGAGCAGGCAGACAGGAAGGAAGGCGTGCCTCCCTGACCTGGCTCCCACAGACTGGGCCAGCTGCAGGGCTGGAACAATCAGGTTTTCAATAGGTCTGCCGAGTGGGTTCATTTGACTTAAATGAATATTTATATACATATCATTAAAAAGGCTCTATTTCAATCTTTAATAATATTTTCTCTTTGACTCTACTCTGAACTTAGGATTGCAAAATATGATGATCTATAAATGAAAAGCACTTTTTTTGTTGGGTATTCATGTCCTTAAGGCTGACTGCACATTTTAGTGTCCTACAATTGCTATTTAGAACCATGTTAATATGGCTGAAATTCTACCTAGAATTATGAGTTCAAGAGCTGAATATAAATTGTCTCCATGATATCAGAAAGGCAGAGTTGAATAAAGGGACATGACTCTCTTCCCTTGGAGCAGGATATTATTTTATAGAGAGTGAAATTTATTTTTAAAACTTCAGCCCATGACTCTGCACTCTTGTACTTCTATAATTTTGCCTCTTTTCTATCAGGTTCCATGACCTACCCCCTGCCTTTTGCACATGTTTTTCTCTCTTTCAAGCCCTAAGATCTTTCTTTCATCCCTACAGCTCAACAGTGTGAATTTTAAAATGATTTATATTCCAAAGGTTTGAGGCGCTGATTATTTTAAGAAAGAAGGGGCTTGGAGAATTTAGGCATTCCCATGGAGCACAGCTATGTAAAATAACAAAAGTTTCAGCTTCTAAAAAGATCTCTTTTTGGTAATCTCTGGGTGGCAATCTTATACCAACTCCTGTCAATAACAGGACTCGAGTCACTTATCCTAACAGATGTTTTTAGAGATTATTGCCAGTGAAAAAACATTCCGTCTTCTCCATAGATAACTCAGATAACACCATACGTTATGAAAACAGAATAAACAGGATTTATCTTAAGCAAAAATTGAAGAGATAGGATTGAAACAAAAGGAAAAAAATAAGAAAAACTCATTGACAGCTAAATTGCTCACTTTTTTTTTCTCTCTCCCTCCATTTTCCTCTTTAAAGACTCAGAAAACTACAGATAAAATAGTGAAAGGTGAAATTTAGAAAGTCAAAACTGAAGAAGCAAGAGGAGGTTTTATGAGGCAAGAAAAAGGGCAAGTGAAAAAAAAAAAAAGATGGTAGCTGAATGTGGACCATAACAGAATGATATCCATTAAAACTAAACATGCAGGTAAAGGAAGCAAAGAAAAGTCATTTATGTTTTTGAACACCTGTTGTACTAATTAATGGAGTAAACATTTTACCTAGATTTAATTCTCACAACAACTTTATGAACTAGACATTATGATGTCTGTCTTTAAAGATGAGGAAACTTAGGCTTTAGTGGAGGAGCTCATCCAAGTTCCTACAGCTTGTAAGAAGCATCAATGAACTGGAAACTCAAGTCTATTACTCCAAATAGGACATGTGAAGAGAGTCAGAGAACACATAAAATGTTTGAGAGGTTGAGCTATCAAACAAGAAGCATGAAGGTAATAATGATGGCAATGACGGTAACTTACATAAGGAAAAGCTTGGAATAGAGAAGAAGAGATGAAGAGAACGTGAGCTAGGGATTTGATTCCAAAAATGACACGCCAAATAAATGTGTCTTTTATATACTTCATATTTCAAATGTTTCCAACTGTTATTCTATAGTGGGAAAATTATACATTAAACTGGAATTTTGTCCATTTTTCCAACATACTGATTTTGTAACTCCCATCTGAGCCACCATATTGATTGGAAAGAAGAATTCTAGGACCCATGAGATGGAGTAGTGAGGTAGGTGTAGGTGTTTGGGTGTCTGGATTCAGAGCTTAACTCTGCCATATCGTTTCAGCTTCAGGGCCTCAGATTGCTCACTTATAGTAGAGTCAGTTGGACAAAATGACTTTTAAATTTTTATTCTCCATTGGTACTCCTATTCTATGGTCCGTGATCAATAATGTACAATTAAAATCCGTGGATGGTTATACCTGTCAGTGCGATTTTATTTTTGTCATTGTTCTTCCCTAATTTACTAAGCTGTGAGATTTTTGTTGTTGATCTTTGCTTCCTTATAGACTCTTTTTTACTTCAAAGAATAGCTTGTACACAAGCTGTGGATTACTAGTTTGTGACTTTGAACAATATTTAATCTCCATGTGGCTTCTTTTTCTCATCTTTCAAATGGGGATAATATAGTGATATAATTTACCTCTTAAATTTGATAGCTAATTGAGATAATTTAATAAGTTTCTTAATATACTGCTTGTCATCTGATAAATTATCAATAAATGATATCTCCTCTTACTTTTCAAAACTAAGTATTGATTATTTGCTTTTCAGAGCCTGGAGGCTGTCTCCCCAGAAATTAAATGTAGCATCTCCTATTTCATTTTCTGGAAAAGTCATACTCCTTTCCATGGCTTCAAAAATTGTGGCTCCAGTAACTGTGTTTCAAAATATCTCTTCCCTTCATACTAACTTGAATAAACATTTTTATTTTAGTTGTGTTCCAATTCAGCCATTGATCTAGGTAAATCTAGTGCTAGTTTAAAAAGAGATTAATGATTCATGAATATACTTACTGACCATAGATACAATTTTGTAGTTATTTAGTCAAAAGTACACTACTGTAATAAAGCTAAATTGACAAAGCACTAAAGTCATTGTATTAGTATCCTTAACTGCTTCACTTTTGCTAACAACCATGAATCTGGTCCTTTGATATTTTGTAAACTACATCTTTGCATTGCTACTTCACATGTTTCATGTTCAAATTGTGTCTGTTTAGAGAAAAAGAATGTACCATTTTCGAAAGAATCATCCAAGGAGCTTGGTCACAATTTTGATTTTTTGTTCCTACCCCCAGAAGTTCTGATTCCATGGGTGTGTAGTGTGATTCAACAATCTCCTGGTTGATGACCACCCCAGGCATCATACATCAGTTACTATAACTAAGAAAGCAATTTAGAACCTTATTTGGAGTTCACAAATAGCAGCTACTCAATAAATTCTCGAATGAATAAATGAATCAAATGATCAGTGAACAAGTGAATGTTTGTATATCATCTTATGTGGTTGTATACTCTATCATCTGTTCACAATTTATAAATGTTCTTTTTACTACTTGCAGATATGGAAGTAGAGATCTATTTGTTTTTAAGGGACCATGATTGGATTCATGGGACCTATAGATCACACTTCGTTATTCCTAATTGATATAGACCTAAATCCTTGATATTTAGCATCTTCTCTTTCTGGCACAACATTAAATCCATAGCATTCAACTATCACCTCTATATGCAGCAATGCAGATATGAAATAATTCCTTTTCATATAATAACAATTTCTCCTCCTCCTATAGTTTCTTCTTCCCAGTATTTTGTCAGCAGTTTTTGAGAATACTAGCCACACCCTGGTCACCATTCCAAACAATTTAATCATCACATGGTATTTTACTAGAGGGAATTTGTAACAAGGAAAGAGTGAGTGAAACACATTCATTTACACTCATATCCCAAACTCAGAGAATTGGCTTTGAATGGTTTATTTATATTGTATTAATTTTCCTATACCTTGGAATCAATAGCTAATAATGATTGACTAAGTCTAGGGTGAGTTAGTAGAGGCCAGAATTGAATTATTAGGGCTATACATTAAAATGTAAGTAACCTCTTGAAAAGATTCAACCTCCAATTATGAAAGGTAGAAATTGGTTGAAAATAAAAAGCAGACCTGATCAGTCCTATTACATATAAGCAAAAGCTCTATTTTGAGTTTTATTTTAGAGATTATTTCTTTTTCTTCTGATTCTAAGTAATATTTATTTCTTGAAAAATTTAGGGGAAATTTAAAAACACATATCAAAGCAGCAGCACACTATCCACAATCCCATTGCTTAGCTATAACAACAATGAAACTTTGGTGTACTGTCTCTTATTCTCAGAAACTTAAATGTATTTGAAGCATATGTTTTGTATCTGCTTTTCTCATTTACTATTCCAGTTTTAGAAATTTTTCATTTTTTTAAGATTAGAAAACTTTCAAGTGGGCATATAGTACTCTGTCATACAAATGCACTAAACTTTATATAGCCATCCTCTATTAATATATATTTATTCTTTTCTTTTTTTTTGCCTAATACAAAGTCAGATTCCTCATACATAAATCATTGGCTGTGCCTCTGATTATTTAACTAAAACAAGTTCTAAGAAGTGGAATTTCTAGGTCATATTGCCTAATTGCTCTTTCGTCAATTTATGTCCCTACCAGTATTGTTTGAAAGCACTCATCTTCCCACAACATCATCGACTTAGGACAGGTACAAAATAGTATTTAGATCCATTTTCTTTCTTTCTTTTGATTAGTAATAAGGCTGGAAAAAAATTCAAGCTTTAATTTCCTCTTTAATGTATGTTTTCAGGATTTGAGACAGCTTGGGGGAAAAACTTTATTGGAAAAATCTATCCCAAGTAAGTTTTTCATGGGATATAAAAGTCACTAGATCAACAATGGGATTAGTGAAAGACTTGAGATATTCAAATGAGATTAATCACCTGACCCTCATGATATTGGCCAGAGAACACTGAGAAAAACAAATGAGAAATTGTGAAGACAAGAGTGACTCTATCCAAAAAATATCTTAAAAGTTCAATCTATTTGAGATCACCAGAAAGCAATCTATAATGGTTAAGACCATGGGTTTCAGAATCCCACAGCTGTGAGTTAAAATCCCAGCTCTGCCATTTATTTAGCTGGGTGGTTTTGACCAAATTATGTTTCTTCACCATAAAGTGAGAATAACAAGGCAATTTCATAGGATTGTTGTGAACATGAAATAACAATTTAAAAATTTATATCCTAACTCTTTGAAAAGAAGGAAATGGTGGGTGTGAGTAATAGTAGTAAAAGTGGTTATTGACAAGTTATGACTGCTGTTATTCTTATGCGGGACCGACTGATACAGAGGCGAGGTCAACAGCAACCTTTGTAAACCTAAGTGCTGGGGTTGGGAAAACTCCATAAAAGTGTCCCCTATAAACAGTCCTCTTACCCCCCACAACTCACCGCTTGCCCTCACTGCCTGAAACTCTACCTTAGGAGATTTGCCCACTTAAACATTTTATATTTTAGAATAGAAAAACATAGAAAGATGTGACCCTGTTTTCAAAATAACCATTTATACTTCAATGTGAATTAGTGGATCAGATTCTGAGTGCAGATTTTAGTAACAAGAAACTTGAGAGTGCTGCATGCCTGAGAGGGGCAGTGAAGAATTATATATCTTGGGGTATCCCTGACTTGGGAAAGTGGCAAGCCATTGGTAGTGATGTATAAGAGTGAGGAAGGAAACAATGTATTAGAATAGAGAATCTGTCAGTTCAGAGCTGAGTACAGTGAATGTATTTGTAAAATAATTTATAGAGGAAAATGTACACATCGTGTTGTGTATTCAGTTGGTAAGAATAAAACGGGTTTTTTAAAACACTGAACTCAGGATAATAGATATCGTGTGAAAACACACAAGATAACTGGGGTGAGGCAGGAATACCACTGTAGGTCATGATAATGTATCAGAGGTACGGATTGCAGCTGGACATATTCAATTCTTGTCATTGGTCCTGGGGCTCCCTCTTCTTGATAATGTTAATTTAATAATAAAAGTCACATGGAAGCATGCATTAAGTGGCTGAACAAGATGTGGTATGGGAAACATTGAAAGTCAATCGTGTTATAGACAACAGGTGAGACCAAGAGTGTGTGAATTTGCATTGTAATAAAATTACTTTTTATGAGACAACAAGCTCCAGACCTTCTTGGGGATGTTGCAGACAAGTTATTCCTCCCTCTTTCATCATCAAAGTCAATGAAAATAAATTAGGTGGACTTACTGTGTCTCCACTTTGCTTCACCTGCTCTGCTGGAGGTACTGCTCAGAATCCCTGAAACAAGAGACAGAGCTCCTTCTCCTGGTGGCTTGTGTGGATTAGATTATGACACCAGATTTTTGCTTTTGGTCCTGTGGTATCTTGTGTCATTATCTGTTTCCCATTTACTTGCAATCACTGTGGAAGTTGTGACACACCCAATAGAGTTAGGATATTCAGAAGTGAGGACCACAACAAGGGTGTCTCCAGAAGGGTGGTACCAATTTTCTTTCACTTTAGCCAGCCACTCCTGTAGGTTCCAAGTGTATCATTTTACTGTCTCAGGGTACATTGTTCAACCATGGCTGAAGTCGAACTTAGAAGAATGCATTTGATAGCTATTCAAATACCTGAGTAGACCCACTACTTCCTGTTTATAATATGAGGTTGGGAAAAATAGAAATAGCAACTAAAAAATGGTGCTTTGAGGAATCAGGTCACAATTTGATCTTCTATAAGGCTGATCCTAGTCTAGCCATCTTCTTTCCACAATGAATAATGATGACCCAATTAATACAAAAACTGTTATTCACATTTCTTCCTCTAATGATAAATTTTAGGAGTCTGAAATTAAAATCTCAAGATTTGTTATTAGTGAGAAAGCTCAGACTTAAAACTTTGCCACCCCTTGATTATCCAAGAACTCATTATTGCACTTTCTTAGCGGCTTTTTCAATCCTCTGTCTTTCCTGCCTGTCCCTCAGATGGCTTGCCTTGATCTATTTTCTTCCTGATTTGCACTTTCACTAGAAGATGGATCTGGAGAGAAATTGAATTCAAATAATTCATTTTTATTGCTTATGGAGGAAAGTTGATAGGAAAGAAGTTGAAATGAGAGAAATGAGATTTTAAATCTCTTCTATAGATTTCATTTATTCCCTCCATGTTTATTGATTGTCTACTGTGTAATAGGTATAGTAGGGGATAGAGAGAGCATAAAGCCTGGCCCCTGCCCTCCGAGAGATTTTAATCTCAAAAGAGAGAAATGCTATATATGATTATGCTATCTTAGATCCCCCATTAAATAAGGTTGGTATAAATAAATACATATACATTAAAAAAGAGCTTCACCACCAGGAAGTTATAAGTGTTATATAGAAAGCATGGAAAAATTCAGTTTAGGGAAGTTTAGAGGATGTGTGATCAAGGAAGATTTACCAATGAGGGGATATTTGTCATAAGTTAGATTTGTGAGAACATAATGCCTGTGGTTAATTCAAATTCTGAAAGCATTATATATTGATTGTATAAAATTGGCAAGTACAGAAAAGCATAGGAGAAAAAAATCAAAATTACTCGTAATCCCAGCACTTAGTGAGATACCCATTATTGGATTTTTGCAGTATATTGTTGTAAGCCTTTTTCCTCCTTTTATGAGTGAATTTGTTTGTAGTTGTATTGTGTTAGTCAAGGTCCTGACAGGAAACAGATGGCATAGTCAACTTATATGAGTCAACTTATAAGGGCAAAACATCGAGGAACACAGAGGGGGTGCAGTAACGCAGGACTGGTAATAGTCAAGGAGCTGTTTCCAACCTAGACCTGTTAATGAAGGGATGAGGGGAGGATATGATTACTAGAACCTGGAAGGAGAGTGAGTCAAGAAAAAGCTACCTTGAGAGAAGCAGTATCCTTCCTTCAAGAGACTCAGTCACCCCAAGCAACTTCACAGGGAGAGAATCAAGAGAACACATACCTTGTTGTTCTCCTCTCCCCCATGTCTCAGATCGCACTCTGGGGTTTCCCAATGGCTGAACCCCACTGGAAAACAGAGATGGGCATAGAAGTCATTTCCTGGGGCAGAGGGCAAGATGGGGAAGAGCCCTGACTAAATGTGGAATGGCCAATCAGCATAACTTCCAAAATTTGATTAATCTCCACAGTTTTTTAACCTGTACATTGTGACTGTTATACATGTTATCAACTACTCTCCTATGAAGTTGTTTTGGATCATTATGTGTTACTCCATAAAATAGATGACTATAAATTATTCAATGAATTCCCTACCATATAATAATTAGGATGTTTCCAGTTCTGTCACTATTAAAATTAATGCTACAATATATGTGTGGGTATTTATTTATCTAGCTCTATGTGTACATCTTTATTTTCTTAAGATTAATTCCAAGAAATGAGATTGTTGTGCCAAAGAGTATACTTATGTTTAATACTTTTGATGGATGTTGCAAAATTATCTTCCAGAAGACTATACCATGTAGTAAATTAGACCTTTGGTGGGTAAGATTTTTGTGGAGATAGATGGACTGTTGATAGATGGAAATCAGGAGTCACTTCCAAGTGAGCACTGTGAAGAAGGGAATGGAACCGAAAGGCCTTGTTGTATTCAACAAGATAATTCATCTAATTTGTCCTTAGTAGAAATAGCAACAGGGCTTAACAGTTCATTCATACTCACAGTGTTGGAAAGCCCCCGTAATAAGATGGACCAGAATGGTTACAGGTGGAAGCCTGGCACAGAATAGCTTCAGGAAAAACACACTGGCTATCTGCAAGTAGATTCAAGGCTGAAACTGGTATCATGGGGAGAAGTTTAAACTCAAAGTCAAAAAAGAAGAGGTACCTAGTAGAATTCTGTTCAATGATTACAGGGCAGCTTAGTACAAGAAAAAAAGGCCAGGGAGTGGTTTGACAAATTTTGGTCCAAATCATGGCTCCACTGTTTACCAACTGTGTGACTTTGCACAAGTGACGTTAGTCTCTTGGTTTGAGTGGGAGAGTTAGAGTTAGTTGAGTGTTAGAGACTTTTGTTGCAACTGTTTAGCACAGCATCTGGTACATGGTAGGGACTTAATAACTGGTCACCCTAAGAAACGAGTCAAGGAGAGGATATGGTCACCACGTCTTATACCCTATTTTATTGGACATTGGCCCAGTTGGTGGGGGAAGGGCAGTACATTGACAAGCTGATATGGCAGGTGTTGAGCAGCATTCCTCTTAATGTTTAACAAACTGGATAGAGGTGTTCAGCCAGGAAAATAAGACAATAGCAGATTTCCCAAATAAAAATCCACAGAAAAATAGAATTTTAGTTTTCTTAAATGCTTTGGAGCCTGTTACCACTTATTTGCCTTTGGGCACTAGTAGAGGAATAATACTCACATGTTAGCAGTAAATCCCTGAAATATTCTACTGTGGATTAGTATACGTCTTTTATTTTGCCCACTCAGATTCCATTTACCCTTATTTGGGTAAAATTAGTACAGTTTTCCTCTAAAAAACTCCAGTTTTCAGCTCATGAGAATTGTGTGGACCTCAAAGAAGGGAACTTGTAACTAAAGCCTGCCTGTTCAGAGCCCAAGGCGTCCCTAACCCCAGTGACTGACTTAAGGGTGATGGGATTCAAGTCAATCCAAGCAGAGTGAAATCTGGGATTTTATGGGGCTTTTGCTAAGATCTCTTTTTTTTCCCCCCGTTGAGTTTAGGCTTATAAGAGTGAAAACCTAA
The DNA here is from genome assembly GCF_037783145.1 of Equus przewalskii. Lineage (NCBI taxonomy): Eukaryota > Metazoa > Chordata > Mammalia > Perissodactyla > Equidae > Equus > Equus przewalskii. The sequence goes on along the minus strand of NC_091845.1, from coordinate 56,232,204 downwards.
AGCTGCTGGTAGCTATCTTGCAATCATGGGGTTGCTTGAAAGAGGAGCCAATATGGAGATGGACTGCAGTGAGCTAAGTTGAGAGGTGGAGAGAGAAAAACCAATTCTTGTCACTCCCTTGATATCCTGGATCTAACTATACCTGAAGTTAATCTCCCCTTGGACTTTAAAGTTACAAGAGACAATAATTTCTCCTTTTTCAGTTTCAGTTAGTTTGATTTGGGATTTTCTGTTATTTCCAACTAAAATAGAGCTGGCTAATACATACACTCAGTTTAGTAGTTTATTTTTCATGGACTGTGAGGTCATGGTTAGGATCTTAATTCTCCCCAGTTCCCATGATGGGACTAAAAATTAAATTTCATGCTATTCAACAGAGTTTGAGAACTAATAAGCTAGAACATGCTGGAGGTCAACACACCACTTCTTTAGACTTGAGAAAAAATTTTGTATCTTTTTTGCAATAGAAACTTCAGCTGAAAGGCTCTCATCACTGAAATATTGCACTTTTAAAATAAATACATATATAAGGCAAACATGTGAGGAATTTGGTGGAATCTCTCCATTTCATCAAAATAGAATCTTCTAAGAGGAGAGAAACACGCATTTGTTGGGCTTTTTCCCTCCCAAAGTTAGGATTGTCTGGCTCAGTGTACAATAAATCATTTGTATCTTTCTCTGTAGTCTTCTCATTCAGGATAAAAGCGACACATATAACTGCCAGCCCCAGTCCACTCACTGCAGACTGATTTCCTCACGGCTTTCATCTCAGCAGTTGCTAATGTCACAAACAGGCAAGCTTTGAAGTCAGAGGGAGGGGACAAGAGCAGCACAACTCCTTAACTGTATAGCAACCAGAAAACTTCTTCAGAAACTACAATTTCAGCATCAAACTCAGTTCAGGAGTTCTTGCTGGAGGCCATAGGTGTAATCCATGACAAGTGTCATGCGAGACTATTTCTTTCCTCTTTCCCTTAGTCCCAGGTATGAAGAGAAACCTTGTCCCTGTAGATTCTTGCACTGAAGCTGATGAGAAAGAGGGAGAAAGAATCTGGCCCCCTTGGAGAGGCCCTGCCCGCTGTGGCTGGTATTACCAGTGATTCCTCTGGTGTGGCTTTAGTGAATCAGGAAAGGCGGAAGCCAGACAGTCCTTGAAATAGAGAAGAAAGGAGGGAGATTTGATTTTGCTTCTTCCCATATGTACTTTCTTCTCTATTCATGTCCTGCCTTAAACAGTGGGGCATGAACAGACACTTGAATGATTTATGGATTGCTTTGAACTCTGGGTAAACGTGCTCATACAGTCTCTTGCATTTTTGTTTATTTCCTCTGCACTGGGTAGCTGAGAATAAACCCTAAACTACATGGACTGAGAGTGGGCAGAGGGAGGCAGAGATCTCAACAAATGAATTATCTTAGGCCTTTTCCCCTCCTCCTCTCCCTCCCATTCTTTCTCCGTGTTTTATGTGACTTTCCATCTTGGAGAAGGAGGAGGTGTGGAGAATTTCTTCTAAAAAGTGCCATTGTCCACACACTGAGGACTCCATGGCATGAAATCTAATTCCATAGTTCATAATTTCCCTCCTTTGCTCTCCTGTCTCTTAGCTGTGTGTTTAGATTTTCCATCTTCCTGTCTTGCTTCTTTCTGTTTCCCTCATTCTCTGTCCTTCTTGTTTTTAAGCAGCCTGTTCAAGCTTAACCACCAAACAACTTCATACAATCACTTTCCTTTCCTTCTCTCTCTCAGTATATATTTACTTCTAGCCTCTCTCTTTAGAAACCTTCCTTTTCTGAATTTCTTCTAAGCGCTGAGGCTCTGGACAAGGCCTGCCCAGGGTGCCTGTAAAGCTTCTTAAGGGAAAGGCCTTGGAAACTTTAATGGGACAGGAACATTCCAAGCTCGGCGTGAATGGCTGACAATCCACAATTCTCCTGGCATAAGATTTTTCCAAAGGCCTGTCCATAACACTTGCATGCCAGAACTTGGGATTTCCAGATGTGATATTAGGGCTATGGGCAGTTGGTTTGCCTACAAAAGCAAATCTGAACCTTACTTAGTTTCTCATAATTATTGAAAAAAAGCCATTTCCGTGACTTTCTCCTCCTTTTTTCCCACTTTTATTCTACTGCTTGACTTGCTCACATTTAGACAAAAATTATCAAGGCACTGACAGCATAATTATTTCACAACAATTAAGATGGTGGGTTACATCCGGGTCTATTCCTTCTCTGACAGAGGCTCACATTTCCTCTTAATGCCTGTTTTAAACATGTGGATGTCACTTCAAGTTTATTTGCGTATTCACGAGAAAAGCTATTTCTCTTCTTATCACCTAATTCCCAACATGGTTAGGTGTGATTTAACAATTTCTCGCAGTCCTGGTGAAGGGTCTGGTCAATTTCTAAAGGTAAGAAGTATTCAGGAAAAGAAACTATTGGGAACAGAAACCCCAACATGGAAAATGTTGCCGGGCAGGTTTCCGGAATGAGACAGTGTGCATCACACCCTGAAACTGGCCCTGGTGTGACATCCTAGGGGAAGGTTCCTATTCCAGCCCCGCCAACTCCCAACTCTGTGATCCTTAGAAAGTTACTGATAGCCTCTGCTTCTCAATTCCTCATATGTAAAATGTCATCTGGGAAGAATGCTATCTTGCAGATTTGTTGATAGGATTAGGTAAAATAATGTTTGTAAAGTACCCAGCACATTTGTATTTAAATTTCCATGAAATTTACTATGTGTCAGACAGGCTCTGCAAATAATCCCCCTCCTCCATTCCTCATAACAGTGCAGTGAGATAGCCCTGTTTTTATTATCATTCCCATTTTCTAGAGGAGAAAAAGGAGCTACCGAGAGGTTAACTAATTTGGTGAAAGTCACACAGCTAGTGACAGACCCGGAATTCCAACCCTGGCATCTCATCATCAAAGCCCACGCCTAGCCACAGGATGGCGCCTTCCATGTAATATGTTACTCCACAAATGTTAACCCTCATTCCTGTTTGCTGCTCATTCTGTTGTCATGAGTCCCTGTTACATCTTTTAGTTTCGAGACAAGGACATTGCTATTTTACCTGTAATGTGACTACCTTAACATGCCTTAACATTTGGCTGCTGCTTTTAATGTTATTCTGTTCATAACTCTATTCTTCTACACTTACACTCCCCAATCCTCCAACAACCTTCCACCCTCCTGCGCCAACACACATTTTATAATGCTGTATGGTTCATCTTTAAAGCTCCTTTTCTTGAATTTAGAGATCTTAAGTAGAACTCAAATAGAGTATAAGTTACAGCCCGTATCAAATATAGGCAAATTTATGTTTTGTAGTAAGTGTCTTGTTTTCTACAGCTACACTCTCAGCTGATAAATAAATGATCTGATTTATTGTAAAATTTTCCTGGGCTTGATCCTCATGTAGGTAACCCCAACCCACCAGACCTTCTGCTGAAGACTAGGCTTCCTACCTCATTCACTTTCCTCAGTACCCATTTTAGAACACAAAGTGGTAGGTAAATAAATTCAGCTGCCAGAATGTTTTTTAAAATGGAACGAGAATCTCTTTCTCTAGGGTTGGCCAGAGGCCCCACCACTCCCTTTTGTCTTACTTTCTACCACCAGATTCCTACCTTCAGGTTACCAGCCTGGCCCTGCAGTCATCTGAGTCTGTGATGAGTGCTTCAGCATTCGATTTCTGGATATCTAGAGGTAACTGAGTTTCAATCATGCTTCATGCCCCTTCCCCTGTTTCTAACTTTGCTTTTTCCTTGCCTTCCACCTTGTTTTGATTCTACCATTAGTCCCAGTCCCAGGTCCAAAGTGACTCTGGTTTTTCCCCACTAGTTGTGTGATTCCTGTCTGTCTTTGTTGTTTTATCACTTCTGGGTTCTGGTTCCTCAATGGTCGTGGGTCCCTCACTTGAACCCCATGTTTATTGCATCCCACTGGGCTAGACCTACATGCAGCCACGTGTCTGCTTCTTTAGGCCACCGGTTGACTCAGGGCCTTCCAATGCACTCAACTTCTATATTTCTAGGACTCAAGGGACTGTTTCTCCTTTTCAGCCTCCTCAGCTTTTTGTGACACTTGAGTCGATCTTCAGGAACTACACAAGCAAAACCATCAAAAGTCTTCTACTAAACGTCACTCTCTCTCTGTACTTTGGAATAAATTATGTGCACACTTCTTCTTGCCAAGCATTTACTGAAATCCTGTTACTTCCAGAGTGCTATTTAGGGTGTTGTAGTAGTAGCATCATTGTTTCCTCCTTGTGGCAGTTTACTGCATGTATGGGGAAGCTGGTCAAATGCCCCAAGCCTGGGTTTTTGGCTGAGTCCTAACACACACAATTTATACAAAAGAAACTTTTAGTCCAGCACTAGACTTACATTCCAAAATCTTCCAGGGAGTATGTGTAAGTTCTAAAAGGACACTGGAGTTTTTAAACTAATGCTATAATTGTGACTATTAAGCCTGACAAAGAGTAGCTTTTGTTTCCTTAACTCTCTAGTATCTAACCTGACATATGCCACACGATTTTAAAAGATCAAGCCCCAATAAATACAGGATGTTCTCTGTTGACTGTATATTGTGGTTAGCAAAGATGTTTTACACCAGTGCCCAAAAGACAGGTCTTTAATGGCCGCCACTTCTGTTTCAAGCTGCAGACAGTAGGGGTAGGTAGCAGTGCACATCTGAAAGACAGCTGAAGTTTTCCTCTCACGCTAGAGGCTTCACGGTTGGAAGAGGGCCATATTGGAGCTGTCTGGATTCTTTGCGAGCCTGCTCCAAACTAACATATTTATTATCAAGGAGGAAACCTTGCCTGATGTTAGATCACTTATGTTTTCCTTGCAGTGTTTTCTTGCAGAAAATTTCAAGAAAGTGATTGAAATTATTTTGGTGAGGAAAATTTTGGAGATACGCACCTTTGTCAAGGACAAAATCCTGAAAATATCCTTGCAGATTGGGAAAACTGGCTATTGGCTTATTACTCTATTTTCATAAGATAAATGATGCATCTGAAAAGATAAATAGTGACAGTGTATTAGGAGACAATGGTATTTTGTTGAAGGTTGGAGCTTTCTTACTACTTTAAATTATTTTGGTTATAAGGATAGGGATTTATTTATCAATGATTATTTGACCCAGTGCTTATAAAATATCTGCATTGTGTTGGTACAACACACAAATCTTTTGCAATGGTTTTGAGAAAACCCTGGACTTTTCAAGTCTGGGAACAGATGGAGCTCTAAACTCAACTGCATTTCACAACAGGGACATGTGTTACTATCTGCCAGTCTGTTTTCACTTTATGTGAGATACTCTGCTCTCTAGTCAGCAGAGTTGTTAGACTTCTATGAGTATACAAGCTTTTGAAGTGGCTGTGCTATACAGTTATAGAAATTAGGGAAACTCAGACCCAGTTATGCCCTTTAACAGTTCTTGGTAATTCTTAACTACCTTTGGAAAGTATAACCATCAAATATGTTTAACAAGATGAGCACTGTAGCATTTTGGTCACGTGCGTAAGTCTACAAGAAAACTTGAAGCCAGATGCTTTGAAAACATCAGGAGAAAATACTTCATTTAAATTCTAAAATTTCCTATTCTTATGTAGCTGGCTCAAGTCCACTGAGTGAGAACTAGTCAGTTGTACATGTGGGGCACCTTAGATATTGTGCATGTTTCACAACTTTAGCTGGTATTCATGAACTTCTCAGCATTTGATTGTGTAGTTATTTATGCTAAACCTTCACAGAGCAATCTCAGAGTGTGGAATTTAAAATCACCTCCCATGTCAAGAGAAAAATTAATTTTCCCCCTGTCTCTTTCTCTCTTCCCCACCCCCCACCCCCGATCCTGCCCTCCCTTCCTTTTTCTTCCTTCTCTTCTTTTCCTTTTCCCTCAAGTGATACAAATACTAAGGGGCCGAACTCATGAAAGTAAGTGTTGCCTTCACCAAAGAGCATAAAATTGTTGTGTCTCAATTTCTCATGTGCCTCGTTTGCCACGTCAAACCTAAAACTTACCAATGTTAAATAGTTAAATCATTTAACTGAAAATTATTTAACTCAATCAAATGCCTTATTATATTTTTACTTTGACTAGCTAAGACCCTTACTACCCATAAACTGATTCAACCTTTGTACATACAGTTGACAAAATGTTTTCAGAATGTATCTTTTCCATAAGAGGATACTTCTTAGCTAGTCTGTAAATATTGACGGGATAAAAGAATCAGTCTTAGAGATAGTCCTTTGTACAGGTTTAACAACAACTTTGTAAATCATTATTAACATAGGATAAACTTAAGGATCCTTGTCATTGAGTGTATCTGAACCCTGAGGAAAATAGTATTTAAAATAGTCATATATTGGCATAAATGTTTCGGTATGTTCAAGGTCTTAATGAGTTTCTTACATTTCACGTTCCCAAGACTATAGTCTCTGAATCAAGCTTCCCAATTGTTTGTGTCATCACATCTCTGCTTTCCTTTGCATTGCCTGTGGAAGACTATACGCCAGCTGTGATCTGAAAAAGCTTTATTTGTTGGTTTGTTTCTTCATTGAATTCGTGGCACTAGGGGTAGAGGGGGTCTAGGTTGAACCTTAGCTTTTAGCCCTCAGCCAAATAAATATTCCTCTTCTGTAATTTTGTTTCTCAGGACTTGGACACACTGGCTGTTTTGCATGTTTTATGAATAGAATAGGCCATGACTAAATTTGATTATATAGTCAGTAACTAATTAGATATATATAATAGGGGTGCCAATTAAGCATAATGTAAAAACGTTCATGTTCAGGGGTGGCAAGACTAGGAGTTATGTTAGAGAGCTGAGTCTTTGGTGCCTTCGCTCTCTGTTGTGCGAAAAGGAAAAAGAGATGGTTTTAGACCAGTGGATCTCATGGTGTGGTCCTTGGACCAGCAGCAAGAGCATTTTCTGGGAACCTAGTAGAAACGCAAATTTGGGGGCCCTTCCCTGATGGATTCTATCAGTAGAGGGACAGGAGCTTGAAAGAGATGTCTTCACTCAGGTGTGCATTTGAGTGACCCTCAAGTTACAGAGCACAGGCAACCATCTGTTCAACCTAGTCAACAAGTTGCCTGGGACTGGAAGAAAGCTTGTGAAGTTGTATCTCTGTCTCTTGCCCAGTATGAAGGACTATACTCCCATGCAGCCATCCTGATTGAAAATAATCCAGTTTTAAAAGAGTCTACAGCTTTTAAAATAATTTACTCAAAATTTAACAGCCCTCTCCATCTGTAAATTTATCTTATGGCTTAATTAATGCAAACCATTCTCTTATCCTATTTTTAGGACACAAAAAATGGAAAATAGTTTAATATCTTCTTTTCCTTGGACATTTGAAAAACATTTTTTAAAGAGGTTGTTTGCATTTTACACTTCGTGCTTCTTCATGTAATCCTTTTTTTCTATGTTTATCTTTTCAGAACTTATTTCCCAACATATGTAACTCTATAGGAATTAAATTAGTTCTTCAATTGGAAATGTGGTGAGGCAGTCCCCCTTTTACATGAGGATAGAAAATGACAGTCCTTTGGGTACAAAATTAGTTCCTCTTAATCCTCCCCCAAGGTGTACCATTTTGTGCTCCAACTTGTATGGCCTGTAAACCTTGAGGAATTTTCTTTTCTTTGAACATTATCCAGCAAATCTCCTCTAATTAATTTAATCCCTACAGACATATGCTTGTTGATCAGTATAAATCAAGGCCAAAAATATCAGTACTGTTTGGAAAGCTCTGCTTTTGGCAAGAAGAATCTTGATCTATGTTGTTTAGAGCTCATGCAGCTAAGATACTTAGGGAGGGTCCCCCCCACCCTGCCCTCAGTTTATAGAGACAACTGGCGGGCACAGTGATCTTCAGGTATGTGCTCATCCCTTCTGACTTCCTTCTCCTAACCACTCATGAAAATTATTAACATTTTTAGATTTGCAGAAATAGAATAATCAGAAGGCCAAGCATCCTGAACGGTCACTTAATGCAGCCTATTTCTGTAAATCAGCTTTTCTCTAAAGGATAGCATGGATGAATGTCTTTTTTGTTTTTTCCGGGACTTCCAGACTTGAAGACCCAATTGTCTCTCTACATAACAGAGTTCCATGATTAACAGCACATTTTGTCAGGAAAGTCTCCCTAATGCGTAAGCTCAATGCCTTCAACTATAGCTCAAGATCATTGTCTCTGCCTCGCCTTCCTCATGCCTGAAAGTCCAGTAGTAAATCACCCCTTGGCTTTCTTCTCTCCTCACTAAATTATCCTGATTTCTTTCATCTTTTTCCATCTATCTTAGTTTCTAGCTTTCTACATTCCCCCTTATTTCTCTCTTAATTCTTTCTAAACTCTTCATATAAATCAGACTTAGTATTTGAGTAGGATCAAGGCAGTGCTGACCTGAGTGGGTAGATGGATTGTCTAATGATTCTCAGATATATTTTTATTCTTAGACTCCAGAGTCACACTACAAAATCATAGACTACTGTGGGTCCTTTATCCCTTCTTCACATACTTGCCTGTGGATTTAGATACAGCATTTCTTTTTCCTGCCTATTTTATATGTTGGTAGACAAATAGAAAACCCTCTTAGTGACTATTTTTAACAGTACAGAATTTGAAGTCACAGTGTCAACACATAACACTTTTCTCAGAGCAATTATATCTGAGGTTGGTAAACCTTTTTCTCTAAAGGACCAGATTGTAAACAGTTTAGGCTTTGTGGTCCATAAAGTAGCCATAGACAGTACATAAACAAATAGGCATGGCTACATTCCAATAAAACTTTCTTTATGAACACTGTGAAATTTAAATTCATATAATGTTCACATCACAAAATATTATTATTCCTTTTATTTTTTTCCCCCATTTAAAAACTGTAAAAAAAAAAAAAATTCTTCGCTTGTGGGCAGTGTGAAAACAGACAGAGGGCTGGGATTTGCCCTTGAGCCCTAGTTTGCTGATCCCTGAATTATATGAAAAGGAGAGTTTTAATGAAGTGCTGAAAACAGTTATCAAGCTGCAGCACAGCTCTTTGTCCTAGAGTGGTTGTTTCTGTCCCTCTCACCTGTATTTACTGTGGCCATCTTTTATGAATCAGACCCATTTCCACTGTTTTCAAATGTCTTTTCTGGCACTAGTTTAATGCCACTACACTACATTCCCCCTAGTAGAACGCCTGGCAGGTATTCAGACAATGCTGAGTGGATGAATGAATGAATGAATGAATGAGTGAGTGAGAAGGAGCATGGGGTGGGGGGGAAGGAAGAGACAACCTAAAATAGAGGTCATCCATTTTATAATTAGTAAAGAGGAAAAATAAATACAAGTAAACTCTTTGAAAGAAAGGATCACCTATTTGCCCCTATCTGAGTGTTTTTGTATTTTGAACAAAGAAAAAGAATGAATTGAATATAATTCAGTTGCTCTTCTACTTTTCCTTTGGTATTGCCTCAGATTTGGGGGCAGTTTTTAATTTTTAAATTTGTGTTCATATTAGGATGCAAACACCTATGCTATTAAAAAAAAAAGATGTCATCCAGTATAATGAAATTATATTCCTGTATGTTGCTAGTTCACTCAGCCAATAAGAATATTGGGTTAAATAAAATGAGGTTGTTGATTCAAATTTACCGTGAACCAACTGCTCTGACAGCAATAGACCTAACATCGAAATGTGAATAGCAGCCCAGCAAATGCTTGCTTTTGATAAGAAGGTCTAGGGAAGAGAATGTGGGTAAATGAAAAAACATTCTTCCCTGTAACTGTAACCGAAAACGTTCCTTATAACATATATCTTTGTACTCTGGATAAATGGTATTGTCAAATAAGTGAAGGACAACATGTTTAGAAAAATATTCATGATTTATTCAGTCTAATATGGAATACGAAATCCATCCTAGTCATTGAAAATCCATTTTTTATGAATTAATCCTTTTTGAACACTGCAAATCTGTATCATTATTGAATCTATATTTATACTTTTTTACGCATGTAGATATTGCCATAAACTTCCCTGGTCTTTTTGACTTTGGAAAAACAACACTGTTTTGAAAGCCATGATAACATGTATCCCTATGCTTTCTTCGGCTTAACTGCTTGAAGTATATATTGAACAATACACTGGAAATGTTTCTTTAAATAGGAAATAAAACATCCACCAATTCAGAGATGTCTAGGGTGCTTTGTAGTCTATAAAATATGATCAGTTTGCTCTGAAGAGTTTAGGCCCTTAAAGAGTGAGAGAACAATCCAATCCATATCCATTAGAACAACCTAATGAACCATATTTCCATGGGCTTGACTTGGTCCAGCTAAATGAGAGACAAGCTAGCTAATAGGTCTATCAGATAAGCCAGCAAAGGCCACTGCTTTTATTCCACATGGAGGGAGATTTCATTGGGAAGAGGCCAACTCTACTGTTCCAGCGTTTTCCAAATATGCTCAGTGGAACTCCAATTCTATAAAATGCAACCAAATAAAGAGTTCTGTAGTGCAAGTAGTTTAGGAGACGCTTTGAGGTATGGTCTGCTACTGGAGAGTCCTAGGGCACATTGACATATTAAGGGCTCTGAGAAGTCCTGCAGGAGATAGCTGACATTTGGAATACATTTGCTGGTCCTTCGTTGCTCTCTACTTTATGAGGCTAAAATTAAGCAGTACTTTCTTAACCTAAAATGTTACTTCAACCCCAGACTTTCGGATCTGGAAAATTCTCCTAGAAGATAAGATTAAAAGTTAAAGAATTATTTACCTTTACAAAATGTTCTGTCTCTACTTAGAGATGAAAAACTATATTTTTTCTGATTTAAGTGATTATTAGTCTTGTATATTCTACACTTGAAGTTCGTTTTTTTAAAAAAGACTTTTGAGGAACTGGCAGTGGATCGAGAAATAAAATACTATCCCTCAAAGTTCTTTAAGTGCCAAAATGTCTCTATTTAACTGGGTCAGCTCTGAGCTAGGATCATTAATCCACAGTCTTAGCTATGCAACACCCAACAGGGATTCTGATTATATTAAATGGTGTTTCAGAAATCGTAAAAAGAAAGTAAATTTTTGTTTACTTCCCTTTATAAGATGAACACATGCCACATGGCAAGAAGTGTAATCTGAAATGATAGGATATGGCAACTCCCAAGAGATTACAGATCATGGGGTTAGCACAGGTTTCTCAACCTCAGCAGTATTGATCTTTTAGGAGAGGCAATTCTTTGTTGTGGAGGGCTGTCCCATGCATAGCAGGATGTTAGCAGCATCCCTGGCTTCTGTCTACTAAATGCCAGTAGCATCCTCCCTTACAGTAGTGACAATCACAAATATTTTCGGACATTGCCAAATGTCCACTAGTAGACAAAATCATCCCCAGTTGAGAACCAGTTGTATGGCAACTCTGCTGTGGGGCCCCTTTGTTAGATTGTTGTCTGGCTGTTTTTTTACTCTTATAGGCTTTATGTCTTTGATCGATCTCATACCACCCACGTCATTCGTCTGGAAACAAATTCCGAAATACGACATTTTAGTTATGAGTTTCCTACTCATATTATTGCTACATCCTTTTAAAATAAATCATATTTGGTAGAGACCTATTTCGTTATTATAAAATCCAAATTGTTTATAAGGCCCCGGTGTCTACTGTTCTGGTACAGAGCTTGAAGTAAAAACAGTACAGATGCCATAAATTCTAATATACTAATTAAATGATAGGATAATATCTTTTAGAGTCTTAAGATGTATAAGACCAATGGGATGAAATATGAAAAACATTTTTGAGAGGTGTCTGAATAATTTGTTTAAATATGTGATTTTTTTGGTGAATATTTACTTGGGTGAGAAAAAACCAAATATAATTCACTTTTTTCATAAAGCTAATTCTTTGTCAGATTAAGGAAAATCCATCTCTAAGCAAACTAAGAGCAGTGACGAATAAGATATTTTTCAACGCTGAACTTTTCACCTCAGATTCTTGGGCCCACATCTTTATTTCTACTGAAAGGGATTCAGATGATTTAAAAAAATTCAAAAATGTGGACTAGCAGGAACAAATTATAAAATTAATGCTGTGACTCTGTGAACTTGGAGAGATCCTGTATTGGTATCTGAATTGCTTACAAGACACTCCTTTAGTGTAACTTTAAAACATTTATCAAATTCCTGTTATATGAATAGCAACTTACGCAATATTTACATTAGCTTTGTTTATATTTTTACATTTCACTCTTTTCCGCTCCTGGTTATTTTCACGTTGCAATTTTATCTCTTATTCAGATCAGAGCACTGAGAGAATGGAACTGTTCGAAAATAAATCCACCGGGCAAGCATTGATTTTTTTTTCCGCACAAACATGTTCGTGTGCATATACAACAAGATAAAGAAAAGGAGGGCAAAAAGGGAAGGGAAGAGAGAGAAAGAAGTTAAGGAGTTGCTAGAAATATTTACAACTGGAAATGTGCCTTACGGTATAATCCTTTGTACCTATTTTGTTGAAACAAAACAAAAAAGAAAAGAGAACAACGAGCTTTAACGAGAGAAGTTGTAAGAAACTAAACTCCATTGCACTCAATGGGGCCAGACACTGGAATGACCTATGACCTGTGGTGAGAACTTCTTGGTTTTCTACAGGCGTGGGTGGCAGCAGCATAGAGACCATTTCTTCCTCTTGCAGGGGAAGCTGAGCAAAACCAAGCATAGCTGCTCTATGGGTGTGAGCTGTCAGATGTGTGGGCACATGGTACCCACCGTTTGGAATATGATTCTTCTCCTAAATCATCAGGATTGGCTCAGAGGATGATACAGTGAAAAATCACAAGACTTGAGAAGCAGACCCATATTTTGCCAATTGTTCACTGTGGGATCTTGGGCATCTCCTTTTGTCCACTCAGCATTTTGCAAGAAGCTGTGGACAGTACAACGATGCTCAACACATAGTCTCTGTCCTTTAGAAGCTTTCAATCCATTAAGCCCTCTAGGATAAAAAGATCAAGAGAAGGCCATCTTTTCTTTAAAGCTGTGTTCATGAGGCACCAGTGAATATTTACTCATATTTGCATTTAGAGCTTTTGGTTTTGTTAATGTTCAGGCTGAGAACAAAGAATGATTAAAAACATTATTTTAATGCGTATCTTTAATTCATTTATTTTGTGTACCTGCTTTCTAGTTAGGAGGCAAAATTATTAAAGACAGGATTACAATTTGTAAACCTTTTCTTAGGTCTTAATGATCAGAGAAATATATATTCAATATATTGAAATAATCTGTTGGATATATATTCAATATATTGGAATCTCTCTCTCCTCTACTAAACTACTAACTTATCAAGGGCAGGGTCTGTGTCTTATTCATCTCTGGAACCATAGTGTCCTGGCATTTAGTAGGAATTCAATAAATGTCAAACTGAAACAGGCTTAGAAACGTGATTCATGATTTTAAGATCAGTGGAATACATGATATCCATTTGTGATTAAAGAAAATTGGCATCAAGTTTTTCCTGTTTATAAACAGTCATATTTCCACTGACCAAGATATGACAGAGACAGCTCTTGTAAGATTGTCTAGGGAGTTAGCTCTCCAGAGGTGCAAAGGAACAAATATTATTTTGTTCCCTTGAACATTTCTTTCTTGCCTGTAACGTGGTTGGCTTGCCCATTTACTCCTCTTCCCATTCATTCCGCCATGCAAGAAAAGATCCATACGTACAGTGAAGCTCAGTGTTCCTATTTATTTCTTTCTACCTGATCTTGTTTCCAAAGGGATCTGAGTTGAAAAAACTCCAATAAGAATTATGTACCTAGTCACCATGCTGGCCTGAGTCTTCAGGTCCCCTTGCCTCATCTTTTCTAAGAAAGTGTACTCTGGGCTGGTTTCCATTTCTAGTTGCTAACAACATGTCAGGTAAATAATAAATGAAGCAACATATGTATTTCTTATGTGCCATGGAAGACTTACTGTGAATAAATAATAAAGCATTCAGAAGATAGCGAAAGGTTATGAAGGATTGTTTCCATCAAGCTTTCCAGCCCATCTGGTATATAACACACAGATTTAACCCAAGCAATTTCTTTTGTCACCATGAATTGTTCTTCCCCACCCACTTTGGGTGGGAGGAATCATGAGAGTAAAATGTGGTTTCTACCAGTAAGTTCAGAAAATGCTGACAAATGACAGGAAATTCAAGGAGACAGGATCGAAAACACTGTTGCTCAGTAATGGTTACCTTGTAATGCTCAAAAACTTTCTTCCGTTTGTGCCTTTTCAGGTGAAGCAAGTTGTAAAAAATTTCACTTTGCTGAATTCTGAATTCTCTTAATTCTTAAATCATTAATTTCACCTTCCTAATACTATATATGTGGATGTGTGTGTGTTTAATTAATACATTTAAGTACAGTGAAGCTACATGTGGCTTAGTTCAAGTGAAAATTTGAACTCTGTTTATAACATTGATATCTTTCTAAAGCAGGGGTCAGCAAATTTTTTCTGTAAAAGGTCAAATAGTAAATATTTTTGGCTGTGTGGGCCATACTATCTCTATTGCCACTACTGAATAATATACTCAATAATACAAAAAGGAACCAATGTGGCTGTGTCCCAATAAACCTTTATTTACAAAAACAGGTGGCAGGCTGAATGTAGACCATAGGTCTGTAGTTTATTGATCCCAAGTCTAACAACATGCGAAGTGGATAATATAGAAAAGAAGTCTTCTGTCTATGTAGCAGCTAGTTATCTTTGTATAAACACATTTATAAGCAAATTCAACTTAAAGAAATATTTAAATTCTTTGAGTACTAGATCTTTTTCCCCTAGGCCACATACAAATCAGTTGTCATTACCAAATAAGAAAATAATGTCTTTCTCCCCACAAAACATTGCCCTCCTCCTTCACATTATGCCTCTTTCTTATCCCTCTCCTTTACTTAACCGCTTGGTGATAAACCTCACTGGTGAGAAGGACCAGAGATTTGCTGCCAGAATGACTTAGCATCCTCAAGCCCCTGCTTGCAGCTCTTGAAAAAGCTCCCAAGCTCAGCTGGCCGCCTGGGCTGGCACTCTGCGACTGTGGGTTAGAGTGGGTATCACATTTCTAATGGATTAGCTGACTACTGGGAATGCAGAAGGGTTTTTAAAGTCTCTTAACTTCTAAATGCAGCACATAAATGGAGTTCTATGAATATTTAATTTGAGTGCAAGACCTGAGGTTCTTTGCAATTAGTTTAACTGTTGCTTTCAGGAGAGAGCATTTCCTTTGAGTGTTTTAGGATTCACAGTGCACTCTTTGTTTTCCTCCTTTTGGAACTTTCCGTGAGCTGGGTCGTGACCACTTTTATAAAATGTTCAGAGTCCATTTTTTTTTAGGACATCTAGCACGTCTTCTCTCAGTCATTAGGAAAGAGATGGAGTTTTCAGGTACAATATCTCTTACATCTTCCATTAGCAACCCTCCTGGCGGATCTCAGCAGAACCCAGGGATTCAGGTTTGCCTAATGGACTAGCAGCCTGTGCTGCAAAATTCACCTGCTTGTCTTTCCAATCAAATAAGCAGTTTATTAGAAGCACAAGCTGGCTTCCAATTACAGATGACCTCCTTTTGTATTTGGATATAAAAATATTAGAATAATGCCCTGGTACATAGTAGACTCTCAAAACATGTTTGTATAAATTTTAAGGTTCTAATTCTACTTCTTTCTCTAACAGTATAATCTTGAGGAAGACTCCTAACCTTTCTGAGTAAGAGCTTCCTCATTTATAACGCAGGAGATTTTTATAAGGTGAGTTTAGGTCCTTTATGGCTCTTAAATTTGATGCTTCTCTGGGCTCAACACATTGCTAGGTACTAAAATACTTACAAATTAACAAATTATTAGAACTCCTTGACCTCTAGGAGGCATAACATTAATTAGGAAAGCAATGGGAACTCATAA
Organism: Equus przewalskii; assembly: GCF_037783145.1. Lineage (NCBI taxonomy): Eukaryota > Metazoa > Chordata > Mammalia > Perissodactyla > Equidae > Equus > Equus przewalskii. The sequence goes on along the minus strand of NC_091845.1, from coordinate 56,216,266 downwards.
AATAGCTAGGAAAAATAAAATGCATCATGTAATCAAGAATGTCTAGTATTGTTTTCAGAAGAGACAGGTCACTGTGAATGTGGGACGAGTTGATGGAAAAGGAGAATATGAAGCGGGTCACTGACATAGAAATCAGTCTGTTAAAAACAAGAAAGGGGAAATTTCCAGGAGAGTCATTAAGGAAAAAAAGCTATTAAAAAAACATATGGGCACAAGGAAAGAAGATGATGTATACTGAGAAAAATTGGGGTTTTGACAATCCCAAATATTAACACTTTGTTGACATTACAGCTGCTATGCCGCACACAGGCAGGCTCTTTTTCCCTTTTTTTTTTTTTTTTGCCTCTTTTCTCCTTCATGACCAGCCCTTCAAGCTCGGCTCTAGCCACTTACAACCTCAGGCCCCGTCATGGCTCCATCTCACTTGTGCATCCGTAAAGCCTCATTTCTCTTAGTTCTCTAAACATGCCTGAGTCCTCCTCACACTAGCCCACCTCGTCCTCTATCACCTCTTTCCTCTTTTCTTCCTTTCCACAACAGAGTTAATTATTCCCAATCTGGGCCACTTTCTCTAGGTTGCTTGTTTAGTAATATTCTATTCATTGCACACTGACGTTATTTGGTTGCAACAACTTGATGGCAAATCCATAAAAGAAAAGTTTGTGCCTTTTCATTTTTAAATTCCAAGTACTCAGCATAATCTTTGGCATACAGCAGATGTACAATGAGTGTTGAATAAATATCCAGTCCTCTGCACTGAGGTACAAAGTTTGAGCAAGAGCTCACATTCTTTCCTCAATAAACTGAAGTTTCCTACGTTTCCACAAAGTTATTGCCTTCCTTTGCTGATTTATCACACTAGTTGGCTTTCTATCTCATTTGGATCTCATTTCGAACATTTTCTCTTGTCTATCCCCTAATGTCTGTCTATCTCCGTTATTAATCTTGTGAATAAATGTGCTAATATAATCAACATATGATGTCTTAAAAATTTTCTGTAATTTGTACCATCACCATCTGCTATCTTGTGGTGGTGAATTCTGGAAAATATTGTGGGTTGCCAGTTGTGGGAGAGTCTTTATGGATTAAAGTGATGCCCTACTTCTATTTCCTAATGTACTCGCCACAACAACAGGACAACATAAGATCTTCCATGGCAACATCTGCACAGAAATAAATCCTTTTGTGCATGTAAGCATCTGTTTCCTATATATCTCTAAATGGTTAGGACATGCATTTCCTAGTATCTTTGTTTGTTTAGCACAAATAAATAGATTTTCCACAGAATAGTTGAAGATATATGAATATATCATATATATACAACACCCTCTACATGCTTTAAATATGAATGGATACTAAAAATACTTTGCATACATGATTTATTCCAATTTGATTACTATTTGATGCACCTTGGTAAGACTTTGAAATCAATAAAATGCATATTTTGCTTCTTTATTATTTTAAATTATTTTATTTAACTCAACTTTTAATTTATTTACTTTTAGTTATCAAGGAACCATAATTACAGTGACTAGGTCCCCACTTGTACCATCATCTCCAACCTGGTTCACCTCCCCAGACACCGCTGTTATCAGTTATCACTTTGGTTTGTATTCTTTCAGACCTTTTCCTAACCATTTATATAAGTATAGATATATAGGTATATACACACTCATAAATGTTTAGATATTATATATATATTATTTCACAATATATATGTATGTGTGTGTATATATATATATATATATATATATATATATATATATATATATAATTTTGGAGCTTGCTTTTAACACTTAATATATCAGTAAATACAGATATATCCCTTTAAAACTACTACATAATATTCCACAGTGTGTATAATGGAGAAATCTTGCTGAGAGTAACCAAAACTCCTTTAACTGTGGCTTCAACAGTACAGACATCTGTTATTTCACTTAAAAGTAAACTGAAGATAGGTATTTCCAGGGCTGGTTCACTGGCTCAGCAATATTATCCAGGGACTCAGGTTCTTTTCATCTTTTTTAACCATCCTCACATATCAGCATTTCTCCTCATGCTTTTTGACTACTTCAGTCTAGGCATCTGTTCATGCTGTATTTAAAAGCAAGAGCAAGAGGGCCAGGACAGAATAGCTTTCCTTTTAATCAGGAAGCCTGTTACCCTTCGGCATACTTCCCATTACAGCTCATTCACCAGAACTGGGTCATTCCATACCAGCTTCAAAGGAGGATGGGAAAAAGAATGTCCAGCAAAGGGGAACCAGATAGTTTTCATTGGCTTAGACCAAAATGATCTATCATGGAGACTTCGCATATCACTGCAAATAAAACTGTTGTGATTATAAGGAAGAAGAAAGGAATGACTGATGGATGGGCAGCTGACACAGTCTGCTGCAGAATGTAGTTATTTAGTTTTCCGTGTTCATTAACATTTAGATGATATTTAATCTTTGCTACTAAAAAGAGTTCTATAGTGAAAATTATTGTACATGCTTTCTTGTTCATTTGTGGGTTTGTTTCTCTTATGGAAATATAATGAAAAAGAATTGATGCTATAGCATATGAAATATTTTAATTTAAACTGCCAAACTACTCTCTAAAATGGTTGTAATCTTTTATACTCCTTTCAGCAGTACATGGCAATATTTGTTTTACATACCAAGCTAGATTTATTGAGTGATTGTCCAAGCATCTTTTTTTGTTCTTAGTGGCCCCAGTAGTTGCAGGTATGCCAAGAGCCATTTCCATGTGTGTTTTTTCTCATTTACCTGATGTGTAGGAGATGCTCACTGGTTTCTGGATTTCTTTAAGAGGGAATTGCTCTGTTTGTAGCTGTAGATTTGATGTGTCCATGGGAGAAAGTTAATTCAGGCCTCCTATGTCACCATCTTGGATCAGAATTCAGAAAGGATTTTCAGAGTCATGGAGGCTGAGCACTGTCATGCCACACTTGGGGATCCTTCCCACCTTGGAAGAAGAGAAGCCAATTCTTCAAATGTATTTTTAGTTTTTTGTTTACACACAAAATTTAGTTTTTTGATCCATCAGGGATTTTTTTAATAATGAAGTATAATCTTATTTTTTCACAAAAAATAATAATTATCACTATGCTAGTTATTCAATACTAAATTATTTTCATTAGGATAGAACTATCAACTTTGTCAAAATCTCACTTCTCAGGTATACATGGGCTTCTTCAAACTCTCTTCTGTTCCTCTGATTTATTTGCCTACTTTTGTGCCTATGACATATAGTTTTTGCAATTGGTCACCCTTTATACTATTGTGTTATATTTGGTAGGAAACATGTCCACTCATGGTAATTTCTTTTCAATATTGTTTGAGTATTCTTGTATTTTTTCTCTTCCATATGACTATTATAATCGGTTTGTCAAGATCTATTAAATGTAAAGTATTTTATTTTTGTCTTAAAAAAGCATTACATACTTCCTCATGAATTTTCTCTTTTGGATTTTCTACTTTTATTGGCATTGTAAATAGATTCTTTTTCTTATTAAATTTTCTAACTGGATATGGTGAATATATATGAAACTATTAATTTATGTAATTTGATTCTGAATCCATCCACCTTGCTAAAATCTTTTCATATGTCTATAATTTTAAAGTTAATCCCTGTGAGATGGGTATGTTATCTTGAGACAAAGACGATATTATCTCTTTTACTTTTATAACTTTTTTCCTTTCTTATTTGATTGGCTAGCATATCCAGTTCAGTGATGAACAAGTAGCAGAATGCTTGTCTAGTTCCTGAATAAAGTGGAATCATTTCTAATATTTAGCCATAATGTGTGGCATTTATTTTAGTTTTCTAGTAAATATCATTCATTAAGCAAAGTGTGTTTCCTACTAATCCTAATTGGCTGAGAGTTTCTCACCAGTAAAGATGCTACACTTTTTTCTCATCCAGCTATTGAGGCAATGCTAATAACAAACAATACTAATAACAAAGACTAGCCTACGTTCAGTTCTTTATGCCAGGTACTATTCTAGATGATTTAAATGCATTTTCTCCTTCATTTCTCAAACAAGCATTTTATTTGTGGAGAAACCAGAGCACAAGATGATCATATGACTTGCCCAAAGTTAAATAGTTGGTAAGTAGCAAAAGATAGATTGTGATAGATAGATTCAGTTATTCTGAAACCCCTATTTTATCTTGAAGTGTTCCTCTTTTAGAAAATAGCTGGACTAATTTGTTAATATTTAATTTAGTAGTTTTGAATTTATGTTTGCAAGTGAATTGGATTTCAGCTGCCTACCCAACCAACCTATGTAATGTGCTGTAATGTAGTTTTCTTCTTCTATCTTTTAGAGGGTTATGTATATATATGAACACAATTATAAGTATTTGAGATAGATAGTATGTTCATTAAAGTTTTGACAAAACCCATACCTAAATCTATGTGAGTCTACTAGTGACACTTTTAACGGTAGAGCTTAACTTCTTTTCATTTTCATTTGTGAGCCAATATAGTGAATATAATATATATGTCCAAGAGAATATTGTCTAATATATTGGCTTTAAGGTTAAACATAATTTTTCTTTCTTTTTCTTTTTTTTTTTTTTTTTGCCAAGGAAGATTCGCCTTGAGCTAACGTCTGTTGCCAATCTTCCTTTTTTTGTATGTGAACCACTGCCACAGCACAGCCACCAACAGACAATTGGTGTAGGTCCTTGCCTGGGAACTGCATCCAGGAGGCTGAAGCAGAGCATGCCGAACTTAACCAGGCCACTAGGGCTGGCCCAAAACATAATTTTTCTTATCTTCCTTTACTTACCTTCCTTTTAGTTTTATTCAAATAATCCTCTGTACCTATAGTCATTTGCCCCCTTTTCCCCCTAAAAATTGGTTTCTTTGTGTCTTTTTTCCTCCACTTGATTTCTTCCATCCCCTTCCTTCTTTGGAAGATCATAATTTCAAAAGTTTTTTCCTCTATTTTAGTGGCCTCTGGTTATGTGCTCTTCTATTTTTGAGTTTTAAGTATCCTTCTAGCTGCTGGCTTTTAAAAAACATTTAGTGATTTCTGGGGGTTCCTTTTTTTTCCATGTTCTTATTGTGGTAAAATACATATAACATAAAGTTTCCCATCTTAACCATCTTTAGTTGTACAATTCAGTGGTATTAAATCCATTCATATTGTAATTAGCTTATTTCTCTTAGCATAGTGTCCTCGAGGTTAATACATGTTGTAGCATATGTCAGAATTTCATTCCTTTTTAAGGCTGAATAATATTCTATTGTATATATAAACCACATTTTCCTCATCCATTCATCTGTCGATAGATACTTAAGCTGTTTCCATGTTTTAGCTATTATGAATAGTGCTCCTATCAACATGGGTTAGCAAATATTTCTTTGAGATCCTGCTTTCCATTTTTTTTTTTTTTTTTTGGTATATACCCAAAAATGGAATTGCTGGATCATATGGTAGTTCTATTTTTAATTTTCTGAGGAAACGCCATACTGTTTTCCATAGCAGCACCACCATTTTACATTCCCGCCAACAGCACGCAAAGGTTCCAATTTCTCCACATCCTTGCCAGCACTTGCTTTTCTATTTTTTTTAAATAGTAATCATCCTAAAGGGTGTGAAGTAGTATCTCCTTGTAGTTTTACATTTCAGTTAGGGGTTCATTTTTGTTCTTGAGATTTCCTATGAGTCCTTCAGTGAATGTTGCGTTTGCTTCCCATCTTTGGAGATATGGATGCTTTGGAGATATGGATGAATCTCATTGCTGAGAAGAATGTGCTTCTGTTGATTTCCAGAGACAGTGGTAGGGGGATGGGATGTTGAAAGGTGTAGTGGGACAATAGGCAATCTCCTAGGAAAGAACCCTCCCACTTTTTGTGAGTGTTATTAGACGCTAAGGTCTGCCTTGCCTCTTTTGAAGCAAGCATCCACCCTCTTCCAATGCAAATTTTCCTTCATTCATTCAATAAATATTTAGTAAGAGCCCATTATGTTGTAGACACTGTTTTAAGAGGTGAGAATACCATAGTGAGCAAAATTGATAAAATTGGTGCCTTCTTGGAGCTTACATTCTATTGAGGGAAGATAGATGATAAATAAAGAAAAAAGTAAATATGTTATATGCCAGGTGGAGGTAAGTTCTTTGGAGAAAATTTAAAAGGTTGTATTTGTTCTCTATTGCTGTGTAAGAAATTACTGCTAACCTAGCAGCTTGAAATTCGACAAATTTATTATCTCACAGTTTCCCTTGTTCAGGCGTCTACCATGGCATACCTGACTTCTCTGCTTAGGATCTCACATGACTGAAATCAAGGTGTGTGCCAGGGCTGCTATCGAATCTAAAGTGTGGGGTCCTTTCCCAAGCTCATTCACATTGTTGGCTGAATTCACTTTCTTAAGCGCTTATAGGGCTTAGATCTCCGTTTCCTTGCTGTATGTCTGCCAAGCGGGTGTCCTCAGGTCCTAGAAGCCACCCACTGTTTCCTGCCATGAGTCCTATTCACATGGCAGTTGCTTTTGGAAGATCAGTGGAGAGTCTCTCTGCTGCTGTGAAGCTCTGACTTCCTCAATCTCTGACCTGTAGACTCAGATTTTAAGGACTCATATGATTAGGTCAGGTTCACCCAGAAAATCTTCCTTTGGTAAAATCAGCTGTGCCTATAACATAACCTAATCAAGGAGGTGAAATCCATCATTTTCACAGTCCTGGGGATTATGAAAGGTGTGTACACCAAAAGGTGGGGATCTAGAAGACCACTTTAGAATTCTGCCTACCACACAGAATAAGGGGATACACAGTGCGTGAGTGGGATGAGCGTGGTGCCATTTGATATGGGGTAGTTGGGGTGGCCCCTCTCCCAAGGGACATTTAAATACAGCTACGAGATTTCTGGAGGAAGAGTTTTTTCCAGGATGAGGGAATAGCAAGTGCCAAGTCACTGAGGCAAGAGCATTCTGAGCATGTGTTAAGAGACAGCAGGGAGGCCAGTATGTCTGGAGCAGAGTGAGTAGGGGAAGAGTGGGAGGAGAGGAGAACAGTATGGGAGGTTCGGATCAGGTAGGGCCTTGAAAGCCATCATAAGAACTGCTATTACTCCAAACTGTTGTTTCTTTGTGTAATATCATACCTTAAAATTCTGATTTTCAAAAAAAAGTTTATAAAGCTCAGTTGAGATCATTCAGAAAAACATTTTTGAATTCCAAATCTGAGAACTGGTTGATGGCTTGGAATGACTAAGATTCACAGTTGTTGGTGGAATTAGTGATGGGATGGGGTGGGCAATGAGGAAGCTTACAAGATCAGTGTCCTAAAACAATTAACGAAAATTGTAAGTTTTCCTGTGGTGGAGCTTCTGGAGGGAATAAAGATGTTAGGACACGCACACACACACACTTATCATATTCACATTACTTAGCAATGTTTTCAGTTAGACTAAATATATGTCACTTTTTAATTTAAAGACTGTTTCAATTTCAACTTATACAAACAAACTTGCATGTCTTGCCTAATGTTAACCATAACTTACTAAAGATATTTTGATTTCTTTTTTTTTATTTATGGATTTGATCCTACAAATTTGGGACTTCCGATGTGATAGGAAATGTGAGATTAGCTTCTTTAATTGAGCCACATATGTTTCCTTTTATGATTGCAAACCCCAATCTGCTGTATCTACTTACGCATCCCATAGAAGAAGAATAAATAAAAATCTTCAAAGTCAGTTTAGCAAATCAAGGTTTCTGCCTAAAAGGGTTACTGATGTATAACCTGCAAACTATTTTGCAACATTGGCAGTTTTCTGACTCTCAAGATACAGATAATCCTCATCCATCTTTCCTACTCATACAGTAAGTTCAAAAGTAATATGTTGAATTTCCAGGCATTTCTCAAACATTTACCTGGATGTTTCAGTGCTGCTCCAAGATCTGAACAATTCCGTTTTCTCTTCGAGTTTCTTTTCTGCCAAATCCCCTCTTTACCAACAGAGACACCATCTGGTACATGTGCAGTGACTGAGGCATCACTGAAATTCCTCTGTCAGTTTTATTCCAACATCTAACAATTGTTAGTTTATTTTTGAAACAGTTTCCCACTCTAAAGCTCCTCATTTATGCTCCAGTCATCCCTCACATTACTATCTGCAACCTCAAGGCAGATGTTTCAAAGCAGCCTTTCATTACTTGCCTTCCATTGGCTATTGTGCTTGCAGAGGGTGAACGACTTTCAGGCCAGATACCTTCCTCATGTCAGTAGAAACTATGGAGATTGAAAGTGAGGATGGATAAGTGAGGGATGAAAGAATTAGAATATTATGGCTCCTCAGCCGATTAGCACAGATATCACCAAAGAAGCCACTGCAACAGATTCTCAGTATTGTCACTGCCCAATCACAGACCACAGCTTGTTCCCCCATACAAGAAATTCTCAAATGGAAACATGGCTCTTGAGGGCCCTTTCCCATCAATTTTTCTTGTACCTTTCTCTCATTTGTTTCAGGTATTTTTTTGGACCCTTCTGGTTACTTCTCCAACTTCTGCTTCTGAGATTTACCCATTGAGTAGAGGGCAATGTAGCAAAGAGGATACAGAGCATGTGTTCTGAGGTTGGAGGTATTTATTTCTGAGACTCAGTTTCACCATTTGCTAGCCCTAGGCCCAGAGTTCCTGGTAATGACCTTACCCACCCACGGTTGTTGTGAAGATGAATTAAATAATGTACACAAAGTGCTGGGCGACGACAAGCACGTCCTGTCTCTTGATCTCTCTCTCTCTCCTTCACTCTGTGTGTTTGGTAGTACAAGTGTGGTTTTGGATGTAATATGCATATATGTATGCACACATATAAAGTGAACTGTACTTCTCTGCAAGTGTATTTCATTCTGTTCCTTATGTTCTTCTTCTCTAAGAGCCTACTCACTTCTTTCTTATTCCCTGGAAGCTATATAGATTCTTGAGCAAACTCTCAGCAGATTATATCTAAAGGCAGAGAGGAGATGAAGAAAACTGTCATTATGAACCACTCTAGGTGAATCATACCTATTTTATGATCACAAGAATATAAATATCTATGTACATATATATATAGTATATTATGTAAGAATATAAATATCTATGTACATATATATATAGTATATTATGTATTTACACTAGTATACGAATTTACATGTATATACCTAAACCCTTTAAACCACATTTCCCATATTTGCAAATGTGATCTCTAGAGTGAACTGGATTAGTGGCAATACTGGGAGAAAAAGAAATTAAGAAACTTAGAAAGTTCTTATTCTTTGTTTAGGGCTGTAGAATGACATATGGTTGTGGAACACTTGTAAAAGTGATAATTATATTCAAATAGTGAGATTCCTTTAAAGGTGAATTTACTAGTTGGTATTAACTAACTAACTTTTTCCTTTGTCCGTGTATTAGTCTGCCCAGTCTACCATAACAAAATATCATAGATTGGGTGGGTTAAACAGCAGGAATTGATTTCTCACTGTCCTGGAGTCTGGGAAGTCCAGGATCAAGGTGCAGGCCAATTTGGTTCTCTGTTGAGGGCTCTCTTCCTGCTTACAGATGGCTTCCTTCTTGATGTGTCCTCATGTGAGGTGGAGAGAGAGGAAGTAAGCTCTCTGGTGTCTCTTCTTATAAGGGCACTAATTCCATCATGAGGGCCCGCTTTATGACCTCATTTAAACCTAATTGCCTCCCAAAGGCCTCAACTCCAAATACTATTGCTTTGGGGATTAAGGCTTCAAAGTGTGAATTTTGGGGGGAAATAATTCAATCTATAGCAGCCCTATACTTGAAAATTGATTTTTCCCTGTAGATAACCCCAGGTCTTTGTTCTTAGCCTTTTTTTCCCCTTCTTCTTCTTCCCAAAGCTCCCCAGTACATAGTTGTATATTCTAGTTGTAGGTCCTTCTAGTTGAGCCACGTGGGACACCATGGCTTGATGAGTGATGCCATGTCCACTCCCAGGATTCAGACGGGCAAAAACCTGGGCTGTCCAAACGGAGCGCACGAACTTAACCACTCGGCCACAGGCCGGCCCCGTGTTCTTAGCTTTTTGATTCTTTTAAATTTTTTTTTTTTACTTGGTTCCTCAGGAATATCATCTTTTAAAATAATTTTAAACGTTTTGCTTTTGTTTGGTGCATGATCAAAAATATCCTTCTTAAGCCACAATTCTCTAACTTTATGTTTAGACTTCTTCATCTTGGTTTCTGTAGCATATTTCCAATTGGATATTCTGTAGGTATACGGAGAAAAATACTGATAGATATATTAATTTTCCACCAAAATACTTTTTTCTTCTTCCCTGTCAATCAGTACCACTGTTTTATAGACCTACGATTCTGATTATCTTTTCCTCCCTTTGGATTTCAAAATCAGTTGTTTTCTGTCATCATATAAAGAAATATACGAGTTGATTCAAAGCCTTTTCTTTCAGTGCCTATTTTCCTAGCATTATACTAGTTGTTGAAGAATGTACAAAGATAAATTTAAAAAGTTTACAATCTAGAACAGAGTTCAGCAAACCATGGCAAGCCAAATTCAGCCCACTGCTTGCTTTTACAAATGAAATTTTCTTGGCACTCAGTCATGCCCATTCTTTTACAGATTGTCTATGGCTGCTTTCGCCCTACCATGCCAGAGTTTAATAATTGCTACCAAGATTGTATGGCCCACAAAGACTAAAATATTTACTGTCTGGCCCTTTACAGAAAACAGCTTTGTCAATCCCTGATCTAAAAGATGGTGGAATGCATGTGTGTGTGTGTGACTGTTTTTCTGTGATAGTGTAAGATATAAACATTTGTATAAACACATATTCTAACACCTTTGAACTTAGATATACCTGCCACATACACACACAAAAGATGTAGGTTTGAAAATGGTGTGATAATAAAGATAAGGGGACGATTAATTTCTGCCTAAGGGCTACAAATTGGGTAAGACTTCACAGAACAGCTCACATCTCAGTAGAACATTTTAAAATTAGTATAATTTTGATAACAAGAGGTGAGCAGAGGTAGTTTTTTCAATAAACATTTGCTGGGTATCTATTGAAATATTCAAATAGATAGAAAGTTTACTCAAGGTGAGAACTGGTCGCTTCCTTGTGTTCTGCAGGATCTAGCACAGTGCCTTGCACGTGGTAAGTTAACAATAAATACCTGTTATTTAATTAGCTGATGAAATAGCATGTGACAAATACATGATAACATTCTACAGCATAAACAGTAACAATGCTGAGAAGACATAACTGCTGGCAGGATTTCTTGGAGAGAATGCATTGGAGGGTCATTGCCGCTGAAGTACTATGGTGGGTAGGATAGCTCTTGGGTAATGACTGTCATATTTCACCAAGATTCATTTGTTACTCTAGCCTTAATTCTTTGACACCCAGTCCAGTTTTTCAATTTGTGTGATTTTCATGGCTAGTAGAGAGTACATTGTTTGCTTTAGGATGAAAACTCCCTGTTGTCTGTGTTCTTTGAAGTAGGAACTCAGTAAGTGGTACTAATATTAGAATGATCTTGAGGCCAAGGGCAAATACCCTTGGTACTTTGCCATACTTTGCAGCATGGAGACAGTAATTTTATAGAATTTTCCACTAATAAGCCACTCCTCATGTCTTTGGCTGATGGGAATTAATTTTTTGAATACTGGTCCCAGTCAAATTACCACATCACCTTAAGCTTATACTAATAACTTTGGTGATAACCTTAAGTTTTCTGCCTTCTCAACTCAGTTGATTTGCATGGTTTTAGTTACTGATGACTTCTAAGTCTCCAGCCCAGAGATTTCTGCTGAATGACAAACCCACATATCTCTGCATATTAAGCACATAGACATCTCAGCTTCGATGCTTTCAAAATTGAATTTATTATCTTTTACACCATCCTACCTCCCCACAATAATCATCTTTCTGTGCTCCTTAGATTAATGAATGGCAGTGCTATTTATCACCTGGGCATCCTCTGTGATTCTTCACATCTTTCCTCCTACCTCTCATCCCCACAAGTCCTAATGACAGCCTCTCCTAAATACATCTCAGATCTATCTACTTGTACTTACCTTGATTCAGGTCACCATCACCTCTTGTCAGCACCACTGAATGCCCTTCCTAATCAAATCCTCACCCTTTGGTCTGACCCTGCCCCCATCCATTTTCCAGGGACTTCCAGAGTATCTGCTATTAAATGCAAATCCAATCATTCACCCACCTGAGTAAAATATTTCACTGGTTATCCTTTGTTCTTGGGTTAAAATTTAAACTCCTAAAATCCTTCTGGATGCATGCCCTCCCTACCTCTCCGGGCTCATCTTTTCTTTTTTTCTTTTTTTCCCCAGTTCCTTAGCCCTTTCCCTGAAGAACAGCCTCAGGGCACTGCTCTCTCCCTTAATTTTTAACACACTGACTTCCCACGTTAACCCTTTTTTCTCTAGCCTCTGACACCTTCACGTAATTGGTGCCATCTTTTCAGTGTCTCCATCCTCTTTGTCTGGAACACTCCTTTCTATCTTTCAGATGCCATTTTCAATATCAGTTCTTTCAGTTTAAACCCAGCAGTATATGCACCCTGTCTTGCAGCTTCCTTCCCTGCTGCCAATTTATGGTAGTAGCCCCTGCTGTATATTCTCATTTTACTATGTACTTCCTCATTAAAACAATTATATCACTATTTATGTGTTTATTCAAATGCCTGTCTCACTTGCTAATTATTAATCTCTACTAATTTCTTTCTCATGGTTGTGGTCCCAGCCCCTACACAATATCCATTGTAGGTCCTCATTAAATAAGTGTTTAATGAATGAATGGATGGATGATTCAGATGGAGCATCTACCCTGTGCTAGACAGAGTTCCAGTTGGAAAGATAAGAAGATTATTAACTCTTGCCCTCACATCACTCATGGTCTAGCATTGAAATTCCTCTTGAAACAGATAAACTAGCTTACCTCTTGAGGTTAAGCTATCAAAAGACTTGTAATAAGCGTTTTCTATTTATCTTATAGTCATTTTTATAGGCTAATTTCATTTTGGGGAATCAGCCGATTCCAGTCTCAGTCACTGTGGGGCTGTGAGACTGTCCTCCAGGGATGTTCTATGTGACTTTAACTTCCAACACACTCATGCAGGAGCAGTAGCGCACTCGGGCTCATTGAATGTGCACTGAGCCAGGAACTAGCTGTAAAGTGATTTTTAGTGTAGAAAAGAAAAATAAATGTTAGAATCAATTACTCAGATATAAAGAAATTAGCCTCTGCTACACTGATATTTTTTTTCGTTTAGGAGGAAAGAGAGGAAGGATGAAAGGAAGGGAAGGAGGAAAGCAGGGAAAAGGGGAACAAAAAAGGAAAGGAAGGAAGGAAAGAAAGCTTTCATAAATTCTAGTCCCCAAAGTTGTGTGTTTGTATTGTTTTAAAAATAAAAAATAAATAGTAGCATTTTAATTCAATAATAATTTTTAGTAACATCTAATAAGTATGAAACACTATTAAATATTTTACTAATTTATTTAATCCCAATGAAAGTCTTACAAGGTAAGTTCTATTATTAGTTCAACTTTACAGAAAAGGAAACTGAGACACAGGAAGGATGAGTAGGAAGGACACACTTCTGTGTGCCTCTCCTTTACTACTCACACAAAACATTTCACTTCTGACACTTCTGATCACCAAATATGTGGAGGGTTTTCCCACACCAAGCCATTCTGTGACACCAGCTTGATATCCTACAATTTAACTCAATTCTGCTACTGTCTACCTGGAGATAGCATCAGATCCCATAGGTTAAGGGCCCGGTCCCACAAGAATGCCTCTCCTTCCCTCCCCTCCCCACCACACACACTTCAGAGGCCAATTACAAGTCCAGATTGTCACTTGTGCTTCTGAACGATTGGCTACAGATCTCTTTCTCAGGTGTGATTAATTTGCTAGAGTGGCTCACAGAACTCAGGAAAACAGTTTACTTACAAGATTACCAGTTTATTATAAAAGGATGTGATAAAGGGTACAGAGAAACATCCAGATGGAAGAGATGCATAGGGCAAGGTATGTGGGAACGGGCGTGGAGCTTCCACTCTCTCTCTCCCTGCAACTCCACGTGTTCACCACCCTGGAAACCCTCCCACCTGAACTCCATACTTTGGGAATTTTTATGGAGGCTTCATCATGTAGGCATGATCAAGCATTAACTCAATTTCCAGTCCCTCTCACCTCCCCGGAGGATGGGAGATGGAGGTGAAAGTTCGAAGATTCTTATCATGGCTTGGTGTTTCTGGTGACCAGCTCCCATTCTGAAGCTATCCAGGAGCCCACCAACAACTGCCTCATTAGAACAAAAAACTCTCCTATCACCCGGGAAATTCCAGGGGATTTAGGAGCTCTGTATTAGGAACTGGGGCCAAAGACAGAATATTAGAAAAACAGATAATCCCCCTGGTGCTCTTATCACTTAGGAAATTACAAGGGTTTTAGGAGCTCTGTGCGAGGAACCAGGGATAGAAACCAACATATATATTTCCTATTATTTCACAACCCAGCCCCTGGTCTCTGGCCACAGACCCCTTACAGCAAAACAATATACAACTCAAAAGATACTAGCGCGTTGTTAGAATCCCATTCAGTCATTAATAATTAGTCCAGTGCATCATCATAGCATATGAAAAATGTCTCCTTGGGCAAGACCACTCAGGTTTGCAGACTTCCTTTTGATCTCTTCAGGTTCCAAAAAGCATGAGTGGTCTTGCCAAACATGTCTCCACCCTTTCAGGCATCTGTTGTAATTGATCCAAGAGACAATATCGTCTCTTGCTCTGAGCTTCTTTCGAGGTGTTAATGTAAATATTGGGTTTCTCTCTTTACATAACCATTTATTCATTCTTTTACCCTCAGCTGCTATTCCTACCACTCTCCATTTACACCAAAACTCTTCCATCTTTGGAAGGGACGTCAGATTCAGCCACTGTACTGGTGTAGATTGCAGGCAGCAATACTAGGCTGGCAACTAGTCTAGCAATGGTCCACTTCCATTGAGACAGGATAAGGTTATATAGGTGCAGAACTAGCAGGCAATTTTCACCCCAGGTAATATAGCTAGACTCACTGTTAGCCCCCATTATACCAGATGGGGTGAAGGCACATCCTGCTCCATCAGGCCCTTAGGAGTTCAAACATAAAGATTTTAAAACATAGTTAGTTTCTTGCTTAGGAGTCATCCTTGTTTCCAGCACTTGTAATTGCAGCCCTGGTGCTGTGACCGAGGGGAAAATAAACGTTGAGGTGACGTGGGAAAATGAGAAAGAAAATAAAAAAGTATAGTCATTATACTAGCAATCTCTCCTCTTGGCAAGAATTGCATAGTCATACCAGCCTCCTAAGGGTATGGGACTTTACCAAAGTTATAAAGCTGGGAGAGCAGAGCTGGGCTTTGTGATCCTTTCCCAGATAAATAAGTGTAAGCAACTGACAGAATGTGAAATTTCCTCCCCATTCACATTCATGACAGAAATCCTTTTTCTAATCTCCAAAGTACTGAGTCATTGTAATAATTAGTACTTAATAGTAGACAGAGCTGCTTCTTACTCTATCCTAATAGAGGTTTACTAGTCACTCAGTGGCAGTTCTCAGAGTCTAGGAGAGAGCATCTGATCAGTCAGGGTGGGTCTGGTGACTACCTGGCCCAATCAGATACCAGTGAGTTGGGGAGTCATCTGGCATAACCTTACTGGTCTGGGGACAGTCTTCAATTGGATGTGGGAAAGCACCAGAGTGGCTTTGGCCAGAACAGTAAAACATGTCTGCAGAGCATACAGAATGTTCTATCACATTCCCCCCTTTGAAGTTTTGAAGTTAGACAATAGAATTAAGTGCCAGAAAACACCATGTTTTATGATTATTTTATAAAATGGGCCTCTGATAAGCAAAGTTCACTCAGATACTTTACATTTACAAATCACGAAAAAAGTGATGTTGGAAAAGTAAAGACAGTCCCCATGTCAGGGCAGCAACAATAACATTAACAAAAAAGCCTCATTTTCCTCAGACAAGCAAGTCTGCTACAGAGACCAAGCAAGAGACTCATCTTTGAGGAATGTTATAAAAGATAATACGTCAGAGAAGAGAAGACTTTTTTCTGTTCCTCTAGGGCCATGGGGTGTGAGAAGAACTTAAAAGTTTCTACCCATTTCCTTGTGTAGCCTCCTTCCTTTTGAGTGTCATGATTTAGATCTGTTTAAAAGGATTTATTTGAAAGAAACTTCTCATACCATAGGAGCAGTTTGTCTCTCTCTCTCTCTCTTAGGCTTTTGTAAATGAACAAAGTAACCACTTGTCCCACACAGGCTGCAAAGGGAGGTTTGGTGTGGGTTTTACTGTCCATTCAGGCTCTGTTTGCAGCTGGTTGTAAGTGAAATCTTTAGAAACCACACAGCGGGAATCCTTTGCTTGGGGCAGGGGGTGGGGAGAGAACTTTGAAAACCCTATTGAAACTCTGAGAGCTGTTGGGTAGAAACTGTTCTTTTTAGACTTCCTCATGGGCAGTACGGGAAATAAACACACACAGGAAGTCATTTAGCCTCTCTGTGAACTTCATGTTGACATTTGCTTACCAAAAAGTTTCGTTGTAGGTACTTAAGAAATTTATATGTGTGTGTGTGTATACATGTATGCACATATATGTGTATCTGTGTATATAAACATTTTCTATTCTCCCATATCACCACGATTGTAATGTGATGCTAGAAAATCAAATTAACAATGAGAATAAAAGAATAATGCAAGAAATACAGATGTGGATACCTTTTACAACACTGTGTTTTTAGGAGTAGAAGCTAGATATATGTTATAATTCCTAACAATCTGCTGATTGGCCTTTCTCACAAGTACCAGGTAGTGTTTTACACTAGGTGTTTGACCTAGAATGTCATTATTTATATGTAATGTTTGGTTCACACTTTTCATCTTTACTTATATGATTCTTGCTTTAGAACTGAAACAACTTTAAAATCTTCGATAAAGGGTCACTGAATCCCTAATGTCAACTGGAAATGCTGATTTAAAAGGCCAAAGGAGAAGAACAATAAATACATTTTACAGGTAAAAATGAAGGTACATGGATAAAGAGAAAGAATAGCAATGTCCAAAAAGTAACCATTTGGTTGCTAGGAAGAGAAATCCACTCAAAGAAGTAAATGCAAAGGAGAAATCACTGGAATGGTTCATGGGATTCCTAGGGAACATGTTACAGGCCTTATGGGAACCAGAAAGCCCTTGGTTTCTCTCTCCATCTGGGCCACATGGTCTCTCAACTCTCCTTCTTTCTACATATCTGCTCCTTTCACTTTGTGTAGTAGTGGTCATTTAATTGCAATTTCTACTCAAGATCCCTTAAGCAGGAAAGAAGGATTTAATATCTGGATACAGGAATATCTTATGGAATTCAGGATCAAGAGTACAGCCAGGTGTTGCAAGAGACTGGAGCCAAAAACTATAAAAGTCATCCAGAACTGGAATGTTCTTTCCATTTCCTTTTAGCAAGAGTGTCTCTTGTCTCTGTTACTGTCTATAGTTTCTTTTTCTCCCCATCCCCACTCACTCTCACTCTTGCTTCTCACACCCCTTCCCAGATGGGCTTTGTTTGTTTCTGCATTCATACAACAAAACCCCAGTTCTTCGTTTATACCACTTCTTAGTCCAAGTGCCCAGTGAAGATTTATGAGTCATTGAATGGCAATTCCATATTTCCAAGAGAAGTCATCTGATTGGCCCAGGTTGGGTCAGGTAACCACCTGGTTCAATCAGACTCAGGTTGAGAAGGTCACCTGGGGTAACCATGTCTGTATAATATAGGCATATGCTGTGTTCAGCCGGAGCTGTGGGAAGACTAGTGGGCAGCTAAGGTGGTGAAACACATCCGCTACAATAATTATTATAGGACTCTCTGCTCTGTTAGTACATGCAGTATAGTCCATATATTTTAACAGTATTTATTATAAAGGATATAAATTCTCCTTAAGACTAACTTTAGCAGTATTTTTAGGTTATCATTGGAATATACTTAAAGTAATTTCAGTGTAAACTTATTGACTATATTTCCAGAATTATCTTGCAATTTCTTCCTACTGAGGAGGATGTTCACTAATAGAGACCAAGCAATTTTTAAAGGAGACAAATGTGGGCAGTTTCAATTGGCTAATGTGTCATCACTGATGATTGAACTTGAGTTAACTTTACACGTGATGATATTACCAAAAGGGAAAAGTTTGGTATTATTCCATAACAGTGAGTGGTGCTCATGCCTGCATTTCACGACAATTTTGTGCTCTTTTGGATCATTGACTTTCTCTATATATTTATGCTAACTTATACCTATAATGGTTTCTCTCTTAGTCTCTCTTTCAGAGTGGAGTATGTGGTTTATTCCTAAACCTTATTCTTTGGAGATAACAAGTTTTTAATCACTTAATCAACCCTAGTTCTGCATCTGTTGAATCTTTAATCCTTAGCTCTGTATCCTTTCTAGCTGTGTGTCCTTAAGCAAATTTCCTAAACTCTGTACATCCCTGTTTCTTCAGTAAAATGTAGATAACAACACCTGTGTCATTGGATTGTTCTGAGGATTCAGAGAGACAATGCGTGAACGTGCAGCAAGTGTTCTATGAACAGTTCTTATGACTACTACCATTGTGCTTATTCTCTGAGAGGTGGAGAGGTGGTTGTAGTAGCTGCCTGTGGTGACCACATCACATTCCCCCAACCCCATCTTGGGCTCATCTCTGATTTCAACTGCAACTCTGGTGGACAGTTCTTGTTCACCAAGCACTGACAGCATCTTATCTGAGTTTACCTGTGTATCTTTCCACTTTCTGCCCCAGGGCCTCCTCTGATGCCAAGAGACTTCATTCCCCCATGTCCAAACACAGCTTGGAAGTGCTCATTTCCTTGAGGGTAACCGTTACCCAGTGGAGGACAGAAGCCAGTCCCATCTTTCAATGACAATTCTGGGTGGCATTTTGAACACTTCTCAGAGGCCTCAGCAGAATCCATTGCTTTTTAACTTACAGCATAGATCCCCAAAACACACATTAATATCAATTTTTCCCCTGACTTTCTGATCCAGTCTCATTATTCCTTCTCTCCCGATTTTTGTAATTAATCTCCCTCTCACCACCACCCCCCCCAAAAAAAAACCCGCAAACTAGTTCTTACCTTAGAATCTGTTTTAGAGAGAATCCATACTATGACTGCATAATAATAGGGTGGTTTAAAGCATGGATTGTAGAGTCTGCTGGATTTTAATCAATTACTTAGTAGTTATATGTCCTTACATTTGAAGTTACCTCATTTCTTTCTGTCTCGTTTCCTCACCTATAAAATGCAGATAATAATAGTAACTACCTCATAATATTGTTATGAGTAATACATGAGTTCTCATAGTGTAAATATAAAACACTTAGAACCGTGTCTGATCAGTAGTAAATTGCATGTAAGTGTTATGTCTTAATATCCCCTTGCAGCACTCCTTCAATTATGTCTAGAATCCTTAGTGTTAGTTAATCCCTTCTTCCTCATTGCCTTGGCTGCATGCGGCTTCCTTCTGCCCCTCCCTTTATCTTTCTTTTGTTTGCTCCTGCTGACAAAGTAGAGAGAAAAGGAAGTGCTCCCTGGAGCTTTGTAATTTCTGGAAGCATGTGCGAGGCCCTTCTTTTGTGTCGTGTTCCATTTTTGTTGCTCCAACAGCCCTGACCCCTGCTCTGTTGGCAGACACCAGATAATGCTGCCAGCTCTTGGTTATTCAGAGGCACTTTATCCAGACTCTTTGCTCTTCTCTCTGGCTGCCTGCCTTTTGGCTGTTAGCTGCTTCCTGGCATTGCTTTCAGAGGGTGCGCCAAGGAGGGAAAAGATAGCGGAACTCAGATTAGACAATTATGGAGTCTAGAAAATTAGGATTTTTGGAGCATTGGGCTTCAGTTTTCTGGGCCATCCCTATTCTCCGTTACCATGGAAAATTCAGAATCAGCCTTTTGCAGTGGCAGTATATTTCTCTTTGATTGAGATATAATTAAGACATAATTCAATGCACAGATCTCAAGTGTTCAGCTTGACGAGTTTTGGCAAATGTCTGCATTCACGTAATGACCACTCAAAATAAGATGGCACACATTTCCATCACCCTAGAAAATTACCTTATTCTGCTTTCTAATCAATTCCCCTCAAGTCCCTCAGCAACTACTTTCTAATTTATCTTACTAGATATGTTTTCCTCATCTTAGGCTTCATATAAATGAAATCATATATATCTATTCTTCTGTCTAGTCTTCTTTTATTTTGCACAATCTTGAGATTCATCCATGTAGTTGTGTAGTAGTAGAAATTTGGTCTATTTTATTGCTGAGTAGTATTCCACTATATGAACGTACTCTAATTTTTTTCCATCTATTCTCCTGTTGATAGACATCCGAATAAGTTCCAATTTTGGACTATTATGAATACAGTCACTATGCACATCCTTATAAAAGTATTTTGGTGTAAATATATTTTCTTCTAGTAAATAACTAGAGGTGGAATTGCTGGGTCATAGTGTGTTTAATTTTATATGAAACTGCCAAACAGAGACCATACCATTTTACCCTGCTACTGACAATGTGTAAGAGTTCCGTGTCCTCAATAACCTCACCAACATTTAGTGTTGGCAGTCTTTTTAGTTTTGGCTGTTCTAGATGAGTATGAACTGGTATCTTATTGTAGCTTTATTTTATATTTTCCTGATGACTAATGACTTTGAGCACCTTTCACCATGCTTAATTGGCCATCCCAATGTCTACTTTTGTGTATTGTTCTTTCAAATCCTTAATGGTAGTAGTCAAGTAGTAAGTAGTCAAGGCAATGTAACCAATCTTTTTGAGCTGCTGCTCTCAATCATTCAAAAAGAAAATGTGAGTATCTGAGGTTGTATGGCAGACACAAAGAAGTTCAGAGAGTCATAGTCTTGGTACCAAATGCTATCAATGCTCTGCCCATATGCTCCTGGCACTTACTTTTCCAGAGCATGTCAACAAGGTCCTGGGACTCTCAATATGAGAACGTTCTTCTGCCTTACGTGTGGGGCAGTCAAGAAATGCCAGGTATTTAATGCTCTCAGCAGCAGCCCTCAGGAAATGACAAATGGGAGTTGGAGGTTAAATATCCCAGCTTCTTTGCACTTTGGGTAGAATAACTGAAGCACATTCTATACTGTCTCCTAGAGTCCCCAAATGAAATCAAGCCTTAGTTCTCCACAGTGCTAACTTATTCAGTGATGCAAACTTATTGACTCCTTCTTTCTCTATCACATTTCTCATTCTCCTACTGATTTTCTCTAGGATCACTTCCAAAATGAATTACTTATACTCAAGTTCTTATATTGTGATCTTCTTCTGGGGAAACTGAAGGGGAGCAGAACATGCCACCCCAAAATATGCCACTTTGGCATGCAGATTATTTTGAGCTGAGGACAGTAAGACCCAAAAGACTCAGGAAGAGCTTTTTACTTCCCCCTTAACTGCCTAAAAGAATTTAGATAGAGAGCTGGTTCAGGAAGAGAGTTATCCCCAGAGATAACTGCAAAGAGTATGGGCTTTGCAAGTTGCAGGGAGCTCGACAGGGTCTTTTTGTTCAAATTCCTCTCTTTGTCCCATTGTCTCTGCATGGCATGACAAACAATTGTTTAGCAAACATTTGCTTTTCCCATCTTCCTGTGAATTGTCTTCTTTCTGTTTGAAGCTCCAGACTTCTACCCACTTCTTATTAGTTCAGGATGCTATATAAACCTCATTCGCCTGACTATCTTTGAGCCTCTCATATCTTTGTGGGGCTCCCATACATATAGAATCAAATTTGTTTTCCTCCTGTTAATCTGTCTTATGTCAATTAAATTATTAGACTAGCCAAAAGAACCTAGAAGGGTAGAAGAAAAATTTTTTTCCTTCCCTACAAAACACAGCTGAGATACCCATCCTCAAAGATGTGCGTTGGGACAGAAGAATTGTGTGAAAGAATAATTAAGAGATTTGATGAGTTATGCTGATGAAGCTATGACTTGATTTCCTGGGTAGCCACACAAATGAAAGGGTCAGTGACCGTGGCAGAAAATCAGTAATGTTAGTGCCTAGCAGAAACAAAAGTCCCTACAGGCTGGTAGCTGAGGGTTGGAATAGATTTTCTAGAAAAGGTAGAGTCTGGTAGGGTCACTAAAGTGTGAACTGAGAGGAGGAGAGAAGTATGAAGTAGATGGGTTGTGACGGTGGCATAGACATACTAACCATATCTGGAGTAACAATCTATCTGAAGCTTGAGATTACATGGAAAGGAACAAACAATAAGACTTACAATGTTGCTTAGGATCAAATTAGAAGGAATCTCAAAGGAAAGACTAATAAGTTTAGACTTTGTCTCATAAGCAGTAGAGAGTCATGGAACATTTTTCAGCAAGGAGTAACGCAAAAAAAGCAGGTTTCCAGAAAAACTTATCTAGTGTCATTGTAGACAGTCAATCAAGGCTTAAGGTAGAAGGTTCTTGATGTAGGTTTAGTAACTCTGCTATAAACTAATAAAACTCTAAAATGGGTAATGGTAATAGAAAGGACAATATCAATTCAAAAAGTAAAAGATCCAATAGACCTTGGTGACACTGATAATGGAAGTTGGAGGACAGATAAATAAGTCAATGTTGTTCTAAGTTTTCAAGGCAGTTGTTTTCAAAATATTGTCATAACATTAACAGAAATAAAGAAATTATGGGGAGGTAAAATTTTAGAGTATAACAATTAATTTATTTAACTTTATGCATGATAATTAAAACTTTGGTTCCCTTTGTGGTGATTGATAGTTATACATTCAAATCCAGCAGATATTTTGAGATTTGAGACTGGAATTCAGGAGACAGTTTGTACTTTTACATTAAACCTGAGAGGCATCTTCTTAGAAGTAATACTTAAAGCTTTGATGATGAATAAGATCACAAAGGAGGAAAGTTAAAAGAGTGAAGAACACAGAACCGAGGATTAAGCCCTGGCAAAATACCTCATTTAGGGAGAACAAAGAGAAAAAGAAGCAAGTAAGTGAGCAAGAAGGTACACTCAGAAGTGCCATGGAGTCAAAAGGAAAGATGGCTGCAATGATGAGGGAATAAACACTATTAGAGGCTTCAAAGGTCAAGGAGGATGAAGACTCCTTGAGCTGTGGAAAAGGCAATACAAAATCTTGACCTCATTAGGCTCTCAGCCTGGTTGGACAGCTGAAATTTACGTATCTAGGGAATAATACAAAACAACATAATCACTTGCTAAAGTGTTTGAACCACACTGTGAGACCTATGTGAGGGCAGGAAGGCAAGGGGTCAACACAAGCCAGAGGCATCAGGAATGGGATCAAGTACAAGGTGTAACTTGAGTATGAGCTTTGCAAAAGAGGGAGAGAAAGAAATTTGCAGGAGGAAAACCACCATGAATAAAATCATTGAGGAGAGACTGATGCTATGTAGGAACATAATTAAACTTGAGATGAGGGTATTTACAAACATATTTATGCACACTCTGCCCACTTTCCCAAGAATTTTAGGGTCCCTGAGCTAATCTAAATGTGAAAACAGATAAAGGACTTAACCATGCCTAGTCTTGAAGGAGCTACTCATAGAATCAACTGAGCTAGTGAGAGTGATTGATTTTAGTGACCATAAATGCAGAGCAGAAGAATCCAAGACATTTTTGGGGCCAAAGGTAGTTTTGTGATTGGACTCATTTAGTCTTTGAAATGGCTGTGTATGTGGTACAGTATCAGAGGTTTTTATATAAATATGGAGCTTCTGCACTTAGAACCAAACACAAATATTCTAATTTTATAAAAGTCCACTATAGCTTCTCCAACACAGGTTTGTCCTAGGGAGGTATGCAGTTCTGTATACCTTTTTATTGCTGTATTGACACGTCTCATTGAACTATTGAACAGTTGGATAGCATACATGGTTAGGATTATGATGGGAATGAAAGTGGAGAAAGACAGACAACCAAATAAATTTGTCTACCTTAACAAAGTTGTGGTCTCTAGTTTTTATTTTAAATATTTTAAATTGTTAACTACCATTGAATCACTGATTTAAATTTTCTTTTCCCTTTCTAAATATTTTGAGTGTTTTGGGAGAGAAATAGTGAGTTTGAGTTGCTGAGGTCCTACTTTCTTTTGGTTACTCCAAGATGCCCAAACCTGTCTTCAGAAAAGTTGTTCCTCTGAGTATCTAATGGTTTCAGAGTCTAGCCCAATGGGAACCACAACCTTGAATAAAGGGTTCTTCCCCACTAGGTTTCCTAAATATAACAGTGATGAGATTAGTACATTTTTCAGTGATTGAGTTGGCATGTGCCCATAGATTTATAAATAGAATTTATTGTGAAAGTTACTATGCTACTTAGGTAAGTAGCTATTGCAATTTCATGATAGAAAATGTTCTCTGAAAAGAAACTATATGCCATGGCCATCTGAGGACAAAGAAGGACAGAAGATACAAGTGAGTTTTATTTTCTGTTCATTCTACCCTATATACAACTATGAACAACCAGATATATTTAACATTTGGCAAATTGATTGATATTTTCCTATTCGTCTATTTTTAATTACATTGGTAGGACCAGTTGGGGGTAAATGACGATTTCAAATCCCTCATAATTTTACTGTCTTTAGGCAATGAAATGGTGACATGTTGGAATATGCCCAGATTTCTGGTGATGTCTCCCACAGGAGTGCAATAGACTCATGGAATTTGAAGAGCATTTGGAATAAGAAACCAGTCTGTGCCTCAATCCAATCCGCATAAGCTAAGATTCTTGTTTACTGCATTCAGATGAGGCTAATGGTGAATTTCTAAGGTGAAGGCTGTGATGAAAGGACGTTTATGTGAATGAAAATATCACCATTGCTGAGGAATTGAAAATGCCACCACTAAAACATATCTGATTTCTGAAGGATGGAGTTGCATGTTGCAACTGTAAAAAAAAATGTTTTCAATAAGATCAATTTCAGTGAGCCTTTGTGCTTTGTGATCCAGTCAAAATTCTAATAGTGAGAATACACTCTTATCCTAGGCAGAACAGTATTTAATGCCTCTTCTTAAGAAATCAACCATTTTCCTTAACCAACTGAGTCCATGATCATAGGTGAGAATGCATGCTGCTATATATAGCTGCCTTGGGTTTTATGCAGAGCTGTCTTTACATTGCATTTCTTTCTTCTTGATAGTCTAGCTCCACAGTGAGAGCCTATCAAACTAGTAAGTCACGAGTGACCATGAGCCCTGGCTTCAGCTCCCAGTGGAACAGCAGTCCACCAGCCTGGAATACATACTCCTTTCCAAGAGCAAGCTTGCACTACCAGTCCCATGCCAGCTACACCTACTGTACTGGACACCCTGCAGTAAGTACCCCATTTTTCTGTATTTAGTACAGTGGATGCTTTATGTATGTACATTTTGAATTCAGAATTGATATTTCTTGATTAATTGGGCAATTTTTCCAAGGCTATAACTCTTCTAAGGCAAGAATATGCTGCTTTTGAGTAAAAGAGATGGACAATGGAGAACTGCTTAAGTGTTTCAATGACAGGTGTTTGGATGATCTTTGCTGAAAACGGTTTTGTTGAAAGTCATTTCTAGGTGAAATAGGTTGGCAGAATTTTCAGACTGGTGTTAGTGTGGAGTCTGAATGTACGTATGTCTCTGGTTTTACTTTCTGGCTTCTTCCTGGCTGTTGCTTATGAATTTAGCTGGTTGCTTTTGTGCTGGGAGAGGGTGTCTTTCAAAATGGTACAGAGGAGTCACTGGGGCCTGTGAGTCCCCGCTTTCATCAATGGCCTTGTTGATATAGTTAAATAGATATTAACATATAGATTTAAACTCATCAGTAGGGTATTTTCCAGTTACTACTACATAGAAGTCTGAGGTTGTTGGCATAGATGACTCAAAGGGCAAGACAAATAAAGCTGTAGTGGGGAAAAGTAAGCTTACAGAATTTGAGAACGTTTTAGAATAGGGTGTCTGTTTCTGCCATTATGTTTTTCTGTGCCTCAATCCAATCTTCAGAAGTTAAGATTTTTGTTATTGTAAATTACACTTGCACACTTGGAAAAGGTCATGATGAATGTTGATTAGGAAGACCTCTGTTTGCTGCTAAAAATCTAGACACAAGACTCCTGGGTAATGAGAGAACTTTGAAAGTGAGTCATGCCAGCTTCTCATAGTAACTCCTCCAATTGTCAGAAACTGTAGACATGGATTCTTCAGCCATTCAGAAGGCCCATTGTGGACTTCTGCACTTTGGCTATCCTCTTTGCATTTCAAGATTATGGAATTATAAAGTGTCCCTGGCTTCTAAATTGAGAGAATGTGTCTCCAATATCATGTCCTAAAATCACTTAAAAGAAGACTCAAGGAGTCCACTCAAAATGTAAATTGGTATAAATTTGTTAAAAGGTGATTTGGAAATAACTATCATAATTTAAATCGCATATACTTTTGACTCAGTAATTAAACTTTTGGCATTTAATTGGACATGTACAAGGATATATGCACAAGGACAACGTTAGCAACATTTTTGAAATTATTTGGAAAAATGACCTAATAATCCTTATTTACTGTCATTCATCCCTTGTTTAAACAAAAATTTGTTAAGCCTTATTAGGTATTTATTACATCCCAGCATTCTTCTAGGTGAAAAAGTCACAGGAGTAGACCAAACCAAGTCTTGCCCTCATGGAACTTCCACTCTAGGGAATGGGGAAGCTAGTAATTATGTAAATGAACATATGAATAAATAAAAAGAAGCAAACAAATCAGAAAAATATATAGTTGTGTTAAATGCTACCCAGAGACTCAAAATAGGTTGAAATGATAGAGAATAGCTGGGTGGCTACTTGAGCTGTATGGTTAGCCAAGTTCTAACTTGAGAGGCCAGGTTTCATCTGAGATCTGAATAAAAAGAGATATAATGATGCAGGGTTCAGAAGGAAGAATGCTCTAAGCAGAAGAAACAGTGTGAAGGGCCTGAGGCAGGAGTGAGCCTGGTTTTTCGCTATACAGAGAAAGCCAGTATCCCTAGAGTGTCGTTGGGGGAGAATGGAGGGAGTTAAGCTCAGAAAGAAAGACAGAGGCCAGAGTATGTAGCGTTTTGTAATCTAGAGTAAGGAGTTTGTATTTTATTTAAGTACTAAGGCACACCACTGGAGTATTTTAAGCAAGGAAATTATATGACATAATTTAATTTTTTTTTAGGACTCACTGTGGCTATGAGGTGAAGAATTTCTGGTAGAGAAACAAGAAGGAAATCAGGGAGTCAAATTAGGAGAGTACCAGACACATACACACGTATACACACAAAGGCATGACAGCATGCGTGTGTGGTTACCTCTGTAGAACGGAATAGAAGTTCTGTAGTAAAAAGAAAACTAACCTTTTCTTATATATCATTTGATCTGTTTGATGTTCAAACTATATGCAACTTGTTTTCATAATCATTAAAAACACCAAGTTGCAGGGTCCCGTGGCCGAGCGGTTAAGTTCGCGCTCCGCTGCAGGCGGCCCAGTGTTTCGTTGGTTCGAATCCTGGGCGCGGACACGGCACTGCTCTTCAAACCACACTGAGGCGGCGTTCCACATGCCACAACTAGGTGGACCCACAACAAAGAATATACAGCTATGTACCGTGGGGCTTTGGGGAGAAAAAGGAAAAAAATAAAATCTTTAAAAAAAAAAAACAAAACACCAAGTTGCAAATATTTTGTATAAAATTTTCTTTAGTTACCAGTTCCATATCTAAAATGTTTCATTAGCTTCTCCCTTCAGTCATTATTTGTCAAGCCAGATTATGACAAATTATAATTTAATGAAATATTTCAATTCATACTCTTATTGGCCTCAAGGTCATGTAAAAGTAGCTGACATTCGTTGAGCACTTAATATTTTCCAAGCTTCGTACTAAGTGCCTTGATGTGTAATATATATGCATACATCTTCAAAATAGCCCTAGGAGGTAGGTATTATTCTTGTCATCATTTTAAAGATTAGTGAAATGAAGCTCAGAAAAATTAAGTAAGCTAGTAGTGGGGTCTGAGATTCAAACACTGGCTGTCTAGCCTCCAACCAGTATTCTTATCTGTTGTATTATGTTGCTCCTTACCATTGAGTCCCTGTGTCTTTATTTACATGCTGGGAACAATTCCATGATTGTACCCCAGGCTGAACTCTTCATAATCACTTAGTTTAAATTTGCATGCTACCCCTTAGAGAAGTGCTTATATTTATAAGATACTTGATTTTAGTTCTTGGAGGTAGGAACGAAGAATAGGTGCTATCCTGTCTTGGAAACCACTGGGATAATTATAATATGTCTAGCCACTTTTTGTGCTTTAAAATCTAGAAACTGATACTTCACTGAGAATAAAATAAGTCAGATATAGAAAGTAGGAGCAAAAGATAAGAAAATCCTTAAAAAATAGTCATGGATGTTGTACTTCTGATTTCAAGGATACTCTAATGATCAGTTTTAAAGCCTACTTGACATTCTTTCATTATTTTAACATTTAAACTTTTCTTTCAAATGTTCCTCTTATGTCCAGTTGATGGCTTTAAACTCTTGCCTTCAAGATCATTCCCCATTTAGCTCTCCTTCCGCCTTGTAAAAGGAATGACGTTGTCTGAAAATACATCAGAGGTTCCGTATGGGGAGACTTGGAGAGCTGGGTTATGATGACAACATCCAAAAATGTTGACTGCCTCCTAATTTTTACTTGGGTCCATATTACAAGCCAAAGTACTAGAGAAATATTTTGGGCTCCAAAATGTGAGAGTAGATTCCATCATTGCCATGCAGTATAAGATCCACAGAGGTTTTGTGGTTAAAACCACAGAAACAGAATTCTTGTCTGAATAGATTGCCAGTGATTTTCTTGAGTCATATAATTTAGTAGCCTTTAGTGAAGCTATAAATGCTCTGTCTGCCTTGTAAGATTCTGGCCCTTTTCACTAAGTTACTAGGTCGATTGAAGACTTCCAGCCCTTTAACTAATTTCCTGGGGTTACAAGGGTGTCAGCCAATGTGATATTTGTGTAGTCAGTAGATGTGACTCAAAAGCTTTCCTTTTGCTTCCATTCTCCTGCAACTGAGGAATCGTGATACACTATGAGTGTCTGGTTAGTTAACTTGAAATTGGTAGCCTGTAGAAATCTCAGAATACAGCCTCTCCCTGACAAAGTAAAGATTTTCTCAAAGCCCTATAGTACATCACTATATTGGTTTCCAGTGGCT
The DNA here is from genome assembly GCF_037783145.1 of Equus przewalskii. Lineage (NCBI taxonomy): Eukaryota > Metazoa > Chordata > Mammalia > Perissodactyla > Equidae > Equus > Equus przewalskii. The sequence goes on along the minus strand of NC_091845.1, from coordinate 56,186,937 downwards.
GCTGTAACAAATTACCACAAACCTGAGGACTTAAGACAACACATATTTATTCTCTTATAGATCTGGAGGCTAGAAGTCTGGAATGGGTTTCACTGAGCTGAAGTTAAGGAGTTGGCAGGGCTGTGCTCCCTCAAAAGCCTCTAGGTGAGAATCTGTTCCTTGCCTTTTCCAGCTTCTAGAGCTACATTCCTTGTGTTCCTTGGCTCTGGGCCACACTTTCATCTTTAAGGCTAGCAACATAGCTTCTTCAAATCTATTTCTGCCCCATCTTCACACTGTCTTCTCTGTCTGTAATCAAATTTCTCTCTATCTTTCTCTTATGAGGACACTTATGGTGACATTTAAGGGCTCATTCAAATAATCCAGGATAATCACCCCATCTAAAGAATTCTTTACTTAATGACGTCTGCTGAGTTCCTTTCCCATATAAAGTAACACCCACAGGTTCTGGGGATTAGGTTGTGGACGTCTGGGTGAACTATTATTCAGCCTCATAATATCCAGTGACTCAATGGCTAACTTCTGAGCCATTAGGTAATATTTGAGGGCTTTCTGAAATTGATGAGTCTTCTCACTGAGGGAGACAATGTGAGAGGGGTTTTTTGCATGAAAAGAACTGAAACGGATACCTTATGGCAGTTCAAAATTATTGACTATCGCTAACATAAGCTTGATTCTTCTGAAACCCACCATCTTTCCACTGCTAAAATGAGATAACTATCCCCTTGATAACCATTCCAATACGTATCTTAAAAGAAAAATATGCAGACAAGGTTATTAAAACTCTACTAATGTTTAACGCATTTCGCTAGTAAATGAAGAAACCATGCAATTGAAAAACCATGTTTAGGCATCTAGGACGGCCCCTTCAACTTGGGATATAAAATGGCAAAAAGTAATATTGAAAATATTCAAGTAGTACAGTAATATAACTGATAAAATAAGTCAAATATTAAATATACTGTACTCAGTTATCTAAGGAAGTTAATGATATATAATGCAAATTTCTTACTTAGTCATATTATTTGTAACATTTAATTCATAAAATCATTCTAATAATTTCCAAGTAGTATATTGACTAGTGTGTTGATTTTCATCTTTCATTTGATACGTTTATCAGCAGCTAAAGAATAACCCAGTTTGCTTCCTGACTTGGGGACCTACATCAGATTTCCAACAACCTCCTATGGATTGATAGCCATTAAGCATTAAGTGACTGGGGATCGCGTTAGTCATAAAAGAAGGGACATCGTTGGGCTGCCCTGCATACTAGCTCTCTCCTTGCATCTGTTCCTCACTTGCACCTTTCTCTTCTCACACCTAAAATGGTGTTATCATTTTGGTGATCACTCTCAGAGAGCGGGAGAGGGGAGGTGGGAAAAGATGAAAAGTAGATGGGGATTACCTGATCCTCATTGCTGAGGCCAGGAGCCTCTGTATTACTTTCTCTTTCTCTGGTGAGGAAGCACAGTATGCTTCTGTGCCCCATTGAGGCTAATCGGGAGACAGCTTGTGCCAACCACAAGACAGTGATCAGGTAGAGCCCAGTGAATAATGGGGACAAAGCAGAAAGGACTAAAGAAAAAAAGGGAGAAAGAAAATTTAAAAAGTAATAAGAGTATTCTCAGAGGGTGATGCTCCCTAGAGGTGGAGGAGTGAGGAGGCTTCGACTATAGGGCTCTGTCTCTCCTGCAAGAGAACAGCGGACAGCGGGGGAAGAGTGGGCAGCCTGGGTCTAGAAAATATGCAAGGGAAAGAGTGGAGACACAGCACTGCCTTGCCAGAGGACTCTCTCTTTTAGTCTTCAAATAGGTTTCTAGGAGATTCTCTGTCTAGAAACTCGTTTACAAAGCACAGGGACAACTGCCTTCCATTGGGAGATAAGATGTCAAATAAAACAAGGGTTTTACAAACCTATCAGAGGGGACGTTATCCCTCAATGAAGGCATTTGCTGTCTATGTCCATGGCAACTGTCTATATCCATGGCGCCCAGTAGCCTTACTAGCTGCTTCCTGAACCCAGACCCTACTTCTCCCCATGGGCTGGGACAAGCCTTTCTTTTAGAGGTTTACAGAAGAGACTGGAAGAGGTCACAAGTTTCCTTTTTATGCTTCAAGTCTATCTACCAACTTTGGAAATAGATAGCAAATCCTCTGTAACAGATTCCCTAGCTCTGTGCTCTAATACCCATGCCACATGTCTTGGAATCACAGCTGGCTTGCTTGTGGTTTCTGAGATGAAATACACATACTGGAATTTAGATTATTGATTATTTTTATTGGTAATCCCAATTACTGTTATTCTATTTACTAACGTGTGGACGTGTTTCAATACTTTAATAACTGATATGGCTGGACACTAGCTTAATAGTAAATCTGCACAAACTCTTGGAGCTATGGAAAACTTTTCAAGGAGTACTGAAAATGGAGAGTTTTCAGTGAAATAATGACCAGATCTTCAGCTTCCATGAATTCTCTTTCGTAAACAGATTCACCTGGTAACTTACTAGTATTCCAATATCTAAGGTCACCATACATCCCCATTTTCCTGGTTTATGCTTATTTCCTAGAGTAGTTATTAATAGTATTCCCTTGGTGTCAAGTTTGGAAGATATATTATATGGTCTCCCCACCATAGCCCTTTATAAAAGAAAGCATATTCCTTGCACATAAATCTTACTTTGGTCTATTGCCTGTGGGTGTAAGAACTTCCCAGGGAGCAGCAACAAAGGAGACGCCTCATGTAATGATTAATCAGGCACCATAAACCAATGGGGCTTCCAGTCTTTCTCAGCTGTATATTTATCTCTGTGCTAAGGGAGAAGAATAGTGTATCATGATGTGGAACTTTACGTTCTTTGCAATTATTTAAACTCGTAATGAAATTTTTAGATAACTTAAAAATGAGAAAGAGGGTATGTAATTTTTCAAAATTCTTCTAGGAACACATGAACAGAGTTTGAAGACCACTACTCAATGGTAATTTTTCCTAAACTCTTTTTTCGCATCGTGGAGGCTCCTTACAGTGAAAGAAGCTGTTCACAGCTCAGGACTCTGGCTACCCCAAACCTTGCCCAGCTGCTCCAAAGGCCAAGAGATTACCTGTCTCTGCATATCTGTATCACTTACATATTATATTACATCTAAGGCTATCCCTTCCCCCTCCCATCAAAAAATCTTCTACATAACTAAATATACAAAGCAGATAATAACACGGTTACTTTAATTAAAGTTGACAAGAGGAACTTTATCAGTTAGGATTCTTTTGCTGCAAATAACAGAATATCCAACTGACAGTGGCTTCAAAAAGATAGATAGATATTAATTGTCTTGATAAAAAGTCTGGATGTAGAGGTACACATTTATATTTGCCAATATGGCTGCAATAATACCACCCATCCCATATACTTTTCTGCAATTGCCATTCTCCCATCAAGAAGTGGGATCTAAATGCTCTCCTCTTGAATCTGGGTAGCCTTTGCAACTCACTTCTGCCCAATAAAATGTGGTGGAAGTGATGCTGTGTGACTCCCAGATAAAGGTCAGAAAAGGCCATGCAGCTTCTATCTGGTTTTCTTGAAATGCTTAGTTTCTGAATGCTCTCTCTTAGGACACTCCCTTTCTCAATGCAGTCACTATGCTGTGAAAAACTCAAGCTACATGGAGAGGCCATGTGCAGGTGCTTTGGTCGATAGTTTCAGTTGAGCTCAGCTTTTGAATCTTTTTCACCCACATGCCTGATATGTGAGTGAAGAAGCTTCTAGATGCCTCCAGGCTCTAGCTGTGTGAGCCACTTCTGGGTATTTGTGACTTCCCATCTAAAGCTCCAGACATGAGAGGCGAGAGAAAAACCATTCCTACTGCGCCCTGTCCAAATTCCTGAACCTCAGAGCTGTGAGCATAATAAAATTATTGTGGTTTTAAGTCAATAACCTGGGATAGTTTGTTACTCAGCAATAGTAACTGGAAGAATGGGTATTTCCAAGTTTGGTGCAGCAGTTTATCAGCATCATCAAGGAAAGTCTCTGTTCTGTCTTTCCTCTCTGTCATCCTCAGTGTGTTGTGATGTCACCTTTCCTCGGCAAAAGATGAAGCCCACAGCTCCAAATATTTCATTTATATACCACAGTACCCCAAAAAGGAAGGAAGAGAGCAGGGGACTTCCATCTTGCATTATTGTTTTATCAAAGAAGAGGATCTTCCCTAGCATTCCTTTGGTACATTTCCCCTTATATCTCATTGACCAGAACCGGTTTTCCTGTTCAACTTTAGACTAATAAGAGGCAAAAGAAAATATACTTTCCAATGTTGGTCTAAACCATGCACATTTAAATCACTTGGGGATCTTTTTTAAAAAAAATAACTAATCCCAAGCTTAACCTCCAATCAATGAAAGCAGAACCTATCCACGTGAGTCTACTGTGCAATCATAGCTGAGAATCATTGGTTTAGAAACTTGTTACTGAAAAGTGTGGTATGTGGACTAATGATATCAGCACCACCTGAGAGCTTGTTAGAAATGGTTCAGTCTAGATGTGCTAAATATGAATCTGCATTTTATCAAGATCCCCAGTTTATTTGTATGCAAATGAAAGTTTGAAAAGCACTGGTTTAAACAAACTATAATTTATCACCAGGGCTAGGCATATTGTTACCTAAATGAATTCAGGGTTCTGATAGTAGAGAAAAAGGGAAATGATAATTGGGAAAGCAGCCAACAGTGTCTGCTATAGGGGTGCAGACTTGTTTTATTTTGCCTCCCCCAGCATACTCTGAGGCATCTTTCTAGAAGATTAAGTCTCCTTGGAATACAGTTTTAAAAATCAGACACTAAAAGCCAGTTCCTGCTTTATTACAATTTATAAACGCAGACTTGAATCACCTGTGGTACTTCTGCTTCTCTGTGTGCCTGGTCTGTTGCTGCTCCTTTGCACATGGCTCAAAGAGCCATGTACTCTTGGTCTTATTGTCCTAAGCTTTTCTCCTTCTTTTGCATAATCCTTCAGGGGCTAAGGCTTATTTCACTAAAGTGTGCTTGTTTCCTGACTATACTTTTTTAGTAGTCTAGTACTCATAGATACTACCTAGAGAAAGCGAGTTTTAGCCATGACCCTTCCACACTCCTAAACTTTGAACGAGGTCATGTCTTCACTCAGAAAACATTGAGTATATACTGTAAGCTGGACATTGTGCTAAATGAGCACAATGGTAGGAGGTAGGGTAGAAGTGGAAGGAAATGAAAAATAATACAAAGTGCCCATATTTTCAAGTTACTTAAAAGCTAATGGAGAAGAGATTTGAAGAAACAGACTGATATTCATGATGGTAGCAAGGTTCTAAACCAATGGTTCTCAAATGCTAAATGTGGGGACCCTTGAAACAATGCAGGTTGAGGAAATTGCAGTCACATGATGGCTAGGCGTTTGAACTCTGGAATCAGGCTGACTTGGGTTCATTTCCCAGCTCTGTCACTTAGTAGCTGGATGACGTAGGGCAAAGTTATTGAACCTCTCAGAGTCTATTTCGTTCTCTTATAAAATAGGAAAATTATGTCCTACTTCCTCAGGTCATTGTGAAAATTTAATGAGATAATACATGCAAAGCTCTTTAACACAGGCTTATTCCTTATAAATCACTTAATAGGTAGAAGTTATGTTAAAATAGGAAAGAAATCAATTTTAAGTTGGGTCATCAGAGAAAGCTTACAGACTCCCAGTTGGCACTATTTGGATGGCATCTTCTTTAAGACCCTGGGACTCAGGATTTGAATTATTGACAGCCCCTCAGGTACATGAAGACTAATTTGTGTCTGCCTGGAAATTTCAGCACTTTTCCTTCGTTTGCTGTTGAACATCACGCTTTAGTAGACAGAGGCCAGGAAGGCATTATAACTTTGCCCGGAGTTAGTCACTTCTAGTGAGAGTTAAGATCTAAATGCCATTTGTTTCCTGTGGTTTTCTCCCCAAAAGCAATGTTTTACAGATAAAATTGAGAATCCAGTTATGCTGCTCCCTTCTAACCTTTAGTTTTCCCACACTGTTTGAAGAGGTGAGGTTTCATCTGGTGCATTTCATGCCCTTTGTTCATTTCTCAGCCATGATAGTCTCATTTCTCACGGCCAGTTCTCTCTTCTAATAGTCCCTTACCCCATCTCCATAATACATTTCTTGACGTTACTTAATTATCAGTATCCAAAACAGATGTTCTGGGGAATGGTTTCAGCCATCCATCCAGGCTTGGTCCATATCTCTTGTTGCAGAAGCTTGGATTTCATAAGACGTTGGAACTCCAGGCAGGGTCTCATGCTACTCAATCTTAACTCCGACAACTCTCAGTTCTGTATGTTTGATTTTTTAAAAATCACTTGCCTTGATAATTTCTAAAAATTAACATTAAAATTGATTAAATGCAATATAGCGTCACACTAAATAGTAAATTTTAAATTCATCAATGAAATATTACCTTATAGAAATAAACTATTTTCAGAGACTTCAGTTGGTAGCATGGCATCTTGTGCAATTTGGTGATGACCGCTGGGGTGAGAATAAACTCTCTTTGTAACAAGGAATCTCATGCATGAGAAGAATTTAAAGATGATAAGAAAAAAAGTGGCACCGTTGTTACAAAAAGGCACATGAAATGGAAGGTTTTGGTTTATGATCAGTGCTATTCTAAATGCTAGGGCTGACATAAATTACCAGATTTGTCTGTTATCTGTTATCGATGTGAGAGAAGCCTCTTAAATATAAACTTGTTAAGCTGAGTCTTTGAAAGAAACCAGGGGAAAATACGCTTCCATTGTAATGAATCCCTTTTGAAAAAAAAACTAATTTTAAGCTTAAAAACAAAAGGCTCTGATTAGCTTCCCTCACGCTTTTAGGGAAGGCAAATTTTATCAATCACTTTTGTGAAGGGGCTTTCAATGCCGCCTCTTAAAGCCAAGCTTTGCAGCAATCACAGGCAGTGAACTTGGATGGCATCAGCGCACCAGCTCCGCTCATTGGAGTGGCTCCATAATCATTCGTGTATGAAGATCCATTGAGTCTTGTCTTTTCTTTTCAGTTACAAAATTAGTGCAGGTTCTTTTGGGATAAACATTCTAACTTTTCAAATATACCTTAAAGTTAAAGTAAAATTCCAATTTCCTCCTTCCCTAGTTGTGGAAGATGATTTATCCTTTTAGACACTTTTTGGTTGTGAATGCTTATTCTCCTTCAATAGCTCTTCAAATTTAGATGTTTATTTAAATACTAATAATGGAGAAATAATAACAAAAGCTAACAAAATGTGCACCTCTAGACTCAACAGCTAGCTTCAGAAATAAACCATTCTGGATACTTTTGAAGCTTCCATATGCCCTGTGTCTCCATCCTAGCCCCCTGAAGTAACCATAATCCAGGATTTTATCTGAAGCATTTCTTTGCCTTTCTTCATAGCTTTGCCGTAAATAGGTACTTAAACATATCATTGCCTAGTTTTGAACTTTATGTAAATGTAAAGCATACTGTATGTATTTTGCAATTTTGCACTTTTTTTGTGCAACTTTCTGCTTTTGATATCCATCCATTATAATGTGATTAGTTATAGTTCATTCAATTTCGCTGTCATATTATGAAATTGTTTGAATGTACCACGATTGACTTATCCATTTTAATGTTCATAGTATGTGGGTTGTTTCTTGTTTTTACTGCAGTGAGCAATGCTGCTGAGTTCCTGTCTCCTGGGATACACATTACCTATGCCAAGGAGTGGAATAGCTGGGTTGTAGGGTATGGAGTATTCAAATTGTCTAGGCAATGCCAGATTGTAGCTGTACCACAATTTATGGTTGAGAATGAATCCCCCATTTCTTCTTGTGTGAAAGAAATGCACTATCTTTTCTTCATTTTTCTATTGAGATATTTGTCTTTTTCCTTATTATTTGTAGAGTTTCTTTAAATAGCTGGATAATAATCTATTGACAGCTCTATATATAGTAAATATATTCTCTACGTTTGTTGCTTATATTTCATTTTTTATGGTGCCCTTTGGTAAACATTGTTCTAAATTTGAATGTAGTGAAATTAATCAATCTTTTTTTAATGGGTCATTCTCTTTGTGTGTTCTTTGAGAAATTCTTTTTTACCACAAGGCAGGTAACGGCTTCCTCTTCACTCCTCTGTCCTCCTTCTAGGATAACTGGAACAAGGAAGCCAAATCTTTTCCTCCTTTTCATAAGAAATTCACCCTCAGTCATCCTTTTAGAATTTTTGCATTGGAAATTTGAGGGATGATTAAGAGGGTTCGTACATTCGGTGCAGTGTGTTGTCATGTACCCCACCCTATCTCCTGGTTTCTCTCATCTTCTTTCTCAGCATGATCTATAGAGCAACCAAGTAGTTCTCCGGGAAAGAACAATGCCACATTTACTCAGGTCCCCATGCGATCTCAGATTCTATCCCAGACAAGTATATCAAGGAATTTCTTTGGAACAATGTTATCCCTGAGAAAATTCTGTTGAAGTTGAAATAGAACCTAACAGAGATGGAAGCCCATTATACTTACTATTCTGGAACTTCCTTTTCTTCACTCATCATGAACATCCTTCCCTTGCTAGAAATATACAATCTATATTCCTTTTAATTGTTCCATAAAATATAATATGGTTTTATAATGAAGTATCTCAATATTCCTTTATTAGGGGCCATTTAGGTGGTCTCCAATTGTTCTTTAGTATCATAATGACAGGGTGAACATGTGTATGCATACATATACAGGCCTTGTGTGTATATATATATATGTATCCCTATATATCTGTGAGATTGTTTCCTTAGTACTGTTTCAGAGAAATGCAATTGCTATGACTAATGATATTTTCGTTTAAACTTTTTATGGTAGCTGCAAGGTTGCCTTCCCATCGATGTTGACAAGTGTATGCTTTACCATACTCTAGCCTATGTATTAGATACTGTCAGTCAATTAGACTTTTGTTAACCTGGGTGAAAATGGTATTCTATTGTTTTAATTTGCATTGCTCTCATCACTGGAGAGGCCAACCGTCTTTTCAAATGTTTATTAACCATTTATAATTTTTTAAGAATTTAGCTCCTTCCCTGAATAAAATTAGAGTGACAATATAAAGCAGTGTAACTGAAGAGGTGTTTGCCATTTTACTGCATTGTATTTTCATCATAAAAGCAACAGGATTATATTCAAGTCACTTGCAAATTGCTATTTTTGTGGCTATTTGTTAACCTAAAACATCACAAACTTAACCATGTTAAAAAACTAATGTAGGGGCTGGCCCCGTGGCCGAGCGGTTAAGTTCGCGCACTCCGCTGCAGGCGGCCCAGTGTTTCGTTGGTTCGAATCCTGGGCGCGGACATGACACTGCTCATCAAACCACGCTGAGGCGGCGTCCCACATGCCACAACTAGAAGGACCCACAACAAAGAATATACAACTGTGTACCTGGGGGCTTTGGGGAGAAAAAGGAAAAAATAAAATCTTTAAAAAAAAAAAAAAAACTAATGTATTTGTCTGGGGTTGCTACCCAAAATCTTTTAGTTTTGGTGTTTTGAAACAAGAATAGATTTTCAAAACATTTTCACCTATGTTATCTTGTCTGAACCATTACATGCTAAATATTTTTAAATCAACAGAGGTAATTTAAACAAAACAAAAGGACAACAAAATGCTTATTAATTTATTATTGCAAAAATTCTTTTAACAGGTGTTATATATTCAGAATTCTAAGCCCTCTTCCTTAGAGCAAGTTTGTGGCAAAAATATTTTTATGTTAATGACAGAAGGTAATAAAAGCATACATAAAACTCAGGAAAATTACAAAATTCAGAATAAGAGGGAACATTTGGTCGGGTACACATGTACCTCGACTCTTTGGTAATGTTCTATTTTTGAAGGTGGGTGATACAGACACAGGTATTTGCATATATGCTTTATGCTTTGTCATATTTGTAAAATATCTCTTCAAAATTAAAACCTCAGTACTTGTCTTTTTCCAATTCTGCAGTGGCACATAAAAAAGGATTACCACTCTAAAGCTTAATGATCACATCTGAGGGGTTCAGATGCCAGTATATTTGGCAGCAATTCAGTGCAAGGATTGTAGAGCCAATTCACCAATTCTGAATGGCCTGAATGCCTGTAGTTAATCTGGCACAGGCCGACACTTCAATGATAGCAATTACTAGAATTCTTTTAGTTCATATGGCACCGCCAGTAATAAAAGTTCTTAAAGGCATCTGCAGGAAGGGATGAAAAATAGGGATGGTACATGACTCAACAAATCTACTCAAAAGCACTCTGCTAAAACATTTTCTTGAAATTTCACCAACTGTTCTCCTTGATTGATAGTTTACCTATATTATAATATAGACCTGACGCTCACAACCTTATCCTTCTTCTTAAATTGAGACCATCAGTTTCTTAAATCTCCCAAATGTGTTTGTTTTCAATGCTTAAGGGTAAGTGTGAGGAACTTCATGTGGTCACATATTTCGACATCTGCCTCATTTTGAAAGATAGTAGATTGAAGGCTAATAATTGTCAGTGTTGCATTTAATAGTTAAAATGCATAGGACTATTTTGTGAAGCAATCTCTTCAGAATGGAGAGCTCTATCTTGTTTAGACAAGTATAACTTTTGTTGGCAAAGATTTTTACTGACAGACATGAATAAAAATGTAACGTCAGGGGTGGGGGACACACGCATTTAATGGTACACATTTAGACCTGATATTGGCTTTGCTTTTATTCTCAGGTATCACAGCAGAGATTTACCCCGTAGCAGCATTGCGCTGGAGTGGTGTTCAGCACCGCTATCAGTGGCAGTTAACATTTATGGCACAATTCATTTAGGTTTTTATGAGTCCTTCATATTCCCTTTATGATCCCAAACAGGAAATGTCAGTGCAGGGAATGAGTAACACTGTACACCAAAATCTCTTTGATTTTCTTTTTTATGTTAATATTCATTAAACCTCTAAACCCAAGAGGTGTAGTTTCCTGAAGAAACTACAGGAAACTAGAGTGTGTACACCTTGGAGATCTTCAAGCATCATCTAAATGGAATTTCTTACTGCAGAGTGATTTCTTCTTAGACTTACTTTGGGAGAATATAGATTAGGGACAGAGGCTTGATATAGTTTGGCACATAATACCATTAATGTAATTTTTTTCTTATTTAACCTGTACTTGTTACACTTTATTGAGTACCTACCATCTTAGCTAGCTGGGGCTGCTATAACAAAATGCCATAAACTGGATGGTTTAAACAATAGACATTTATTTCTCAAAGGTCTGGAGGCTGGAAGTCTGAGATCAGGGTGCCAGCATGGTCAGGTTCTGATGAGAGTTCTCTTCATGGCTTGTAGATGGCCAACTTCTTCTGTGTGCTCACATGACCTTTCCTTGATACTTGCTAGGAGAAACAGGGAGAGAGAGAGAGAACAAGAGAAAGATAGACATTTCTCTCTACCTTTTCTTCTAAGGCCATGGATCCTATCATAAGGATCCCACTTTCATGACCTAATTACCTAATTACTTCCCTAAGTCCTCATCTCCAAATACCATAACAGTGGGGGCTAGAAGCTAGAGATTCAACATATGAATTTTAAGAGGACACAGACATTTAGCCCATAACAGCTACTATATGCCAGGCAATTTTCTAGGTCCTGTAGCATACTTGTTCAGTTATTCTTATGGCTGGTTGCTGTAACAAACCCCAAAATCTCAGAGGCTAAACAAAAGAGAAACTTATTTATTATTCATGTAAAGTTTGCACACAGTGATTAGGGTGCTAGTTTCACTATACATCCCAAATTTACAATCCCCTAGAGCCCTGGAGTCATCCCCAGGACCTTCTTCATTCAACCTGCAAAGAAGAGAGGAGAGAATAGAGAATTGTAATTGACAGGTCTTTGTGGATTTGGCCTTGAAGGGGCACACATCACAGCCATCACATTCCATTTGCTAGGAATGTGGCCACTTTTCCTGCACTAGAGAAAAACGTGTTTGGTGAGCATGAAGCCAGTCTCTGCCAAATGTGCTATAATATTGGGCAAGACAGATGAGGTTCTTAACTTGTATGGAGCATCCATTCTGGTGTAGCATGATAGACATAGACACGTAAACAGACATATAAATGACAATTACGGATAGTGGTGAGATAGGGATGAGTGCAGCAGAAAAGATAACGAAGGCTAATGGGATTCCGCATGGACAGCAGAGGGAAGGGAGCTCTTCTAAATAGCATGATGAGAGAAAAAGTCTCTTTTAAGATGAAATTGCATTTGTGTCCTGAATGAAGGGAAAGAGTTAGCTAGGCAAAGACCTAGAGAAAAGCTTTCCAGACGGAGGGCAAAAGGCCAGAGTCAGAACAGGCTTAGTGTTTTCGGAGTTCAGAGAAAAAGTGAGACTAGGCCAAACTTATTGACTGAGACTGGGCATGGTATGAGCAGAGGGGGAGCCAAGGGAGTACCTTATGCATGTCCTGGAGGTCTTCCCCGGTTCTAAGTACAGAGGCTTTTGCTAAACATTTTGGGTACATTATCTCATTTAATTTTTCAACAAATCTGGGAGGTGTATATTATTCCCCCTTTTAGAAACAAGGAAATGGAGTCTCATAGAGTTCAAATAGCTTCTTCAGTATCACACAGCTGATGAAGAATTAGAGTCAGACTTACACCTATGTGTGATTCCAAAGCCTAACCGTGATACAACTGTGTTCTCAACCAAGTTCTTAGTCAATACTGAGAACTCATTTTCTATTCCACTTGTGGAATGATGCAAAAGAGTGTGCTCTGCCATCTTAAAATTTCTGACAACTCAAAACTGTTGAGACTGTTCCAAAACCAATGTATATTTAACAGGGAGACATTCAAAATATTTTTCATTTTTAACATTTTCCACAATAAATATGTTTTGCTCTTATATTAAGAATTTTAGTCATACTTATTGTTAATTACGAAATTATTGTGATGTAAGAAAACTTCTGAAACAATGCAAATAATTTTATACAGAAGTACTGCTCTCAAATATTCCCTTCTCTTGTAATGTATAGCAACCTTGTTCCAAATTGAACTCAGAGGATTGTCCAGTGCAGCTTTTGGTAACCTATGCCTTTTTTTTTTTACCAGCATCTAGCTGCTGTTTTTAGAGTTTATATTTATTCAAATTGACCCCCACCTTCATTCCCATCTCTATTTTCTTGGCGTCTAATTTTCCTTAAGTTTAGGTATTTAATTAGAAACTCATTCTGAAGTGTAGATTAATAGGTTAAGTCAGTACTGAGTCTCCCTCAAATCTAGACCACTGGAAGTCCTCAACCAGTTAAGGGTGAAAGATACCATGAAGTCCTATTCTAACCCTATCATTCAATGTTGTTTTCAATGCCTTTCTTTATCTTTCATTTTATTTTTCGCTCATGACATCTTTTGTCTAAGGGGGACAGACACAAGCTCACTCTTGAACACTTGGATACGAAAGTAATTCAACAAGAGACGTGTATGTGGAAGAGTTGTGCTCTGATTTATTTTCCATAAGTGATGTGGGTTGACCAGAGAACAGGAACCCTGTAATGTGTTGCTGTATGTGGAAAACTTCTACTTTGGAAACGTAGTTGGTAAAACTTTGAAATTGTCGTATGATATGTACACCTCAGGATAGAAAGTCTCCCTTTTGTTCTTCTTTATTCTACTAATGCCTAACAAATTCAAAAGACTTTTAAAAAACAATGATTTTTTTTTTCTTTAAGGATAGGAAGAGCTCTGTAATTATTTTCAGGGGAGATTAAATAGATATAAACACTTTACATGGCTGAAAGAAGTTGAATAATATTTTTTAGAACAAAACTAAAGGCATTTAGACCAGGTAATCTCTACTGACATACCACTATCTCCTCTTTACCCTCCTTCTTTCCTATTATCTCTTGTAAGGTTGACACTGTAAGATGAAGAGAGAATATATTGTTAGAAGACCTAAATTTGTGTCCTGAGTCTTCCATTTGTTTGGTTGCTGACTCTGTGCAAACCATTTGTAAATTTTGACTTGATGTTCTTCTCTGAAAAGTATTATAACATAGGTGAAAGCACTTAGTAAATGTTTAATGTTATATTAATGGGAAAACATCAATATCATTAGAATTAAATTTTTCTGATTCAATTATTAAGTTCCTCTCACTCTGTTTATAAAATCCCTGTCTATTCTGAACCCTGTATCATTCCTGGACCATCCTAACTTCTAAGCTCTCTCTAATTTTGCTTCATTCAAAGCAAAATTCTTATAGAATCAAGGAAGCAATTTTTAAGTGTAGACAGAATCATAGCTCCATTCATTTATGCATTCCTGCATCATGCAGCAACTCTCAGCCTTCCTTCCTCCATCTCCATCCTTGCCCCTCCATTCTTCCTGGTCCTATTTGTCCCTACTGTTCCCATCTTCCAGGCAAATGCATTCTATTATTTCCTTGGATTTGATGAAATTTAAGACTCTTTGAATCAAATGATGCTCCTTTTTAGGGAACGAATGGAGTCATTTAAAATTCCTTTAATTTTGAAGTCAGTGGAGGTATCACTTCCTCCAGGAAATCCTTCCTGAGTTCATCCTCCTCTGTATCGAAACACTGCTACAGGCTTGTGGTTATGCAGTATTATATTATGTAATGTTACATGAATCTGTTTTGGGGGGAAATATGTTTTTAATTAAAAATACTTACAATATTCCTTTAAAACCAAGTTGTTTCTAATTAAAAATGGCTTTTATTTTCAGTCATTCATTTATTCATTTTTTTGACAAAATTTATTAAACATCTGCTATGTGCCACATGTTAGTCCAGATGCTTGGGGTGCAGAAATGAATAAGATGTAATCACTCAAGGAGTTCATAGTTTAAGGGATTAGGCGACACATACAGATCATTGGAATAACAAGACAAGGGTAAAATAAAGTCTGTGGAAAGTGCCATGGAAGCACCAGATATGATTTACTGCCTTTTCTTTCTAACTAGGTATGGCTCTACAGAAGAAAGGATACTTTAATGGAACCTTGGAAAGTTAAGAGTTAGCTGTGTGTGTGGGAGTCATGAGACACAGACAGAACAGCAAGGCAAAGGGCTATTTCTTTATGCATAGTTGGTCCCTCTGGGCCCAAATTTATCTATAACATGTGAGAGCTGGATTAGACGAGTTTTCATGTCTCTCTCCAAGTTCTATGCTCTTAGGATTTCTATGGTGCTTTGAATATCTTCTATATGCAAAGCAATGTGCTGACCTCTATGGAGAAAATGTTAGCTCTCTTCTTAAGGAACTTCCCTCCAGTAAGACATGGTAAAGAGGTTTCATTTCTTCAGCTAGCCAGTTGGCAGCAGTACTTGAAGTGCTGTGTTGAGAAGGTTGTAGGATCACATCTAGATTCATTACAGCAAGAGCTGTGATTGATTACTGATGTTTGTTCTGATGAGGAGAAAGGACTGGAGGTATTTGCGTCGCTTTGTTTTAGTCTTAGCGGTTAAATTTAGTAAGTTACCCAAAACATTACTAAAACAAAAAATTGCAGAAATGAATTTAAAAAAGAAAATACCCTGAAACCAGCGTGCTGTTCTCTAGTATTCACATCATTAAAGACGAAATCCTCAGCTTGAATGGTTTGTTCTTTTAACAACTAGTCCAACGTCTGTAGACAATAAAAGCGAAGATTTGTGTTGTGTATTTTGAAGATGCAATGAGTGAATTCAGTTTAAACTGCCTTGGACAAATTAGATTTCATATGCTCTCCTAACAGCCTATTGTTCATTCTAAGATCCCTCAAAAGTGTCTCCCCCAATACAATATATCCTCTCAGATCGCAGGAACCACCGGGTCAGTATATTGAACACTGTTCCTCAGCAGGTTGCACAAAGGTATTCAATATATACCTGCTAACACAGGAGGTATTCAATATGTAACTGGTGCCTGAGTGTCGAGTGAAAAATGAAAAAGTTCTCTATGATAGTTTGTATAACTTTTTGGGCTGTCAAGGTAGATGCAGAGAGTTCACATCTGTAGATCATAAACAAGATGTGAGAGAATGTCAGCTGTTTAACTGAAGCCAACAGTGCACAAGGAGGGGAAGTTTAGAAGTGATGTTATTTCAGAAATAAAACTTTATGAATCTTGCATATAACCAAACGACAAGCTGGCTTTTCATTTGCACAATGGAAATGAATATTAAAGTATTCATAAAGACTAGTAGAGAAACACGAAGTTATTCTGATGGAGTGAAGTTTTAAATGCAAAGAATGAATGTGTTTTATAGACTTATCTCAGCATGTAACAGATTTTGATGAATACAGTGTAGACCACGGGTATAGAATTCATTTATGCAGATTCTTATGGCACAGCCCATTAGAATTCTTGAAATACTTTTAGCCCATGTTTAATAAAAACTCCAAAAATTTATAATTTTCTTTTGTGCCTCTGTCTTTCCAGTTTTCTTTTAACCTATTTAGAAAGACAGGCTATTGCCATTGTTGGGTGTCAGTTTGAGAGAAACTTCATTATTCATTAAATTGATTAGAGAAATGTTTCAATTCTACAAGTGCTCCTTCCAGCTGAACCTGATAATTTTTTAAAGTTAGAGACCCATTTTTGACCTAACCAAGGCAGCAAAACTCCTATTTAAGCTAACGCTATAGATTAAAATTTTGATTGTAAAGATTCCTGTGAATGTGAAAACTTCAATTTAAATGCTTATTAATTATAAAGTTAGCATCTTCATCTTCAAACTATAGCAAATTATTTTGAATCCTATTGAAATTGCTTTTCGGGAAGTCTTCTCTTATTTTCTTTTTCTATCACAAGTTTAGTATTTCACAGAGACACAATTTGTGACTTTGTAAGGAACTGTCCTCGGACCTCCTGCTGTAGAATAGAGTTATAATGAGGGTCCTTTATCACTTACAGGCATAAACACCTTTGGATGGGTTCAAGACCAGCCTCATTCTAAACTCAAATATAGAAATGTTTTTGTTATTTGAGTATTGCTCAGATACCCAAACCCATCTACTAGAACAAAATTATATTAGCAACCTGATTAAAAGACAACAACAATTACACCTTCCAGAATACCTTCTTACTTGGTTGTTTTTTGGTGTTTCTTTTTTCCTAGCTAATCTGGTGTTAGACCTTTGAGAGTTCACAGGCAGAATCAGTTAACGTGTAAAAAGACTAATGTGAAAGATTGTTAGAGAGAAAGAATTAATGTGAAAAGATCTGAATAACTGAATAACTCATTTTCAAATACTCCCTTCCAGAATTTAAATTCTGAACATTATTGGATAGAGATAAGGAGGTTCCTGAGCTTGGCTCTGTTTGAGGAGTTTAATTGACAATGGATTGAGTACATTTCTCTACGATGAGAATTTTAAGCATTTTGTTTTTAAACATAAAAACGGTCTAGGAGTCTACTTGCCCATGAAATTCACATGATTAAATATGACGAGGATCTTTCCTCCACAGAGTAAATAACCTCCTTCCCATGTGTATATTGATATAAACTCTCAGTGCATTTGTTTTATGATTTAGCACAGATGGTTTCTCCCTTGTTTGAGACTGAAAAATGGATTTCCTTTTGGCTTCCCTGGAGTTCTTTTTCTTTGATGGTTAGAGAGTAGGTGTTAGCTTTTTCTGAAAATCACACTTAAAGAAAACTATTGCTATGCCTTTAAAATGTTGGTTTTAAAAAATTTGTGTATATTTCAAAAAGAAATGCACTGTAGTAGTATCAGTTGTTAGCACAAATTGGAATTTATGTTCTCATGAAAAGAACAATTCCCAAAGACCACAGAAAGCCAGATGATTTCAAGAAAAATCATATGAAAACCAGTTATATTAAAACAGGTGCTTGGCATTTATTGTACTGTTTATTTCACATATTTTGTTAATGTCGGTATAAGATTCAAAAGCATATTGTTTCATCTGTTTATCACGTTTAGATAGAGATAATAAAATTAATCAAAATAAGTAGGCTATAATCTGAAGATCTTTAGCAATATGGTGAAGAAGATTTAAATAATTCTTTCTCTATTTTATCTAAGCTATTCATAATTTCTAAATATGTTTCTAGGCCAATATAATTTAGTTTGGCACAAATATGTGGTATTTTCTAAACCATTTAAAGTCATTGCTTCATAATTATCAAAACAATACCATGAAGTACACAGTGTTATGCTCTCTAATGTGATAGATAGAAAGAAACAAGAGGCTTAAGTGGCTTACCTTAGATGACCCAGGATTTAGGGGAAGGGAATTAAGTAAATATCAGTTCATAGTTTTCTTCATGGGAACAATTGTGTCTTCTGAGGCATGGAATTTGAACGGATCTCCTCATTCTTATACTGTATATTTCCAGATGGGAGCATTCTCTCCTTGGACACGTGCGTTTGAGATGAAACTTATGATAACAATAGGAGTAATAGCTAACATTTATTGAGTGCTGATTATGTTTGCCAGTGAACGCAACTCTTTCAACATTACTTCATTTAATTCTATTAATTACCTGTGAGATAGAAGCTATTGTTATCACAATTCTGTAGATGAGGAAACTTAACGTTGAAAGACTAGAAACTGTCCTAGTGTCAGGAAACTGGTAAATGTTACAGGCTAACATCAGATATTATGCTTTTCATCAATATACTGTGTGATGAGAAGAATTCAGCTGAACAGGAAAACCAGAAAACCCCATCATTTATCAGGATATTGAAAAAGCCCTGTTCTGGTTCTTTAAATTACTGTTGGACAAATATAATTAAGCTTCAAAAGGAACTCATCAGATTAAGATCCTACATTATAATTTAATCCTTTTGGTTTTTGGTATTGCTATAAACACAAAACTGTCAAAAAAAATTGTGGGGCTTCACAAATCAAACGAATTAGTAGTTCTAATTCAGTAATGGTATATCTACCAGAGTAAGCAGGGCAAACAAAGAAATCTAACTTTTGTATGTGGATCTTGGCCAAACTCATTTCTTCCTGGTGCCATTATGTTAACAGAAGTCCTCTTACTGTGGCATGGGCTAATTTTCCTCCATGCTCCCACACTGCTCCTTCTAGCCCTGCTCTTCCAATCCCTCATGCCCTACTTGCCACAACTTCAGCTCCCATTCATGCTTTCTTCCACCTGCTCACTGAAATGCCTTGCAGATCTTTAATAATTCCAAATGCAATGGTATGTGATTGGGGCAGGGTCTATGGAGTTAATAAGAATTTTAAAACCCACTTTAGAAGGGCTGTAATTCAGTGGCAGTGGTGAATGAAATGTTATAAATGAAAAGCTGTGCTGCAGATTAAAGCTAAATCAATATGTGCTAAATGATTGGATGTCTGTATTCTTCATGCAGCTTTATCAACTTCCTTTGTCGTTTGTATCTACCTACATCTTCCATACATTTGCTGTACATACGTCTAAGTCTTTTTCTCCACCAACTTAAAATTTTGGATTTGTAGTACCTCTGCTCATTTCATTAAGAAGCAAAACAGCTTTGCAAAGAAATGCCATCCATCAATAGAAAGCAATGAGATTTTCTGTGCATAATACACTGGGGCTTTCTTTTTCCACCATAAGTTGCTCATAAGCCACACATACTGTCCTTTCCAAGTTGAGTTGAATTTTATTTGCGTTTACTCTGCCACGGATAAACTCTATCAGCTTCTAAAATCAAAAGCCCCAAATAGACTCCGGGTGTAAAGTATATTAAAACTCAAAAATAAAATGCAATACTTCACAATGAGAATAATGAAAAAAATCATGTTTAATGCATTTGATAATTATTGAATTAACAGTCTCCTTTGGTTCCATTTGGAGTTGGCAGGGACTGGGGCACAGCAAGTCAAAATAAATCCAGCTTCATTCATAGAAGAGCTCACAGCCTGGAAGTTTGTTTTACACTTCCTATTGTTTTCTTTCTTGCGAGCATTCCCACCACCCACACATAAATTAACAGATTAATCTGCACGTAATTACACGTAATGATTATAAAGTTGGAAACACGAAACGTTAACTAAACTCTAATCTCTCCAAATATCTTGATTCCTTGAAATAAGGGCACAATGTCAATATTGCTGAGGGATTGTTGTTCTCATTATCTACACATCCTTTAAATGTTTCCCACAAGTGTCTCCCACCATCTTTCTCACTTCCAGATGACTAACACATGTTCCCCTATTTTTTTTTTAAGAAAGCAAGATTTCCACTGATCTTAAAAAAACTGAATAAATAAAGAGAACCTGGAAAGCTTATGGAAGTAGAAAGGTCATGATCTATGTGGGGATGATATAGTATAGAAACTAAAGATTTCCCCCATTTGGGGTTGTAAGTTATTTAGCCTGCTTCTGTTGATCAGAACAATAAAAGATGCTACTAAAACTACATAAATAGTAAATATTTTGCATAAATTCTGTGTCCTTCTCTCTAAACTCAGCTGGCTTTTAAAAATGTGATTAGCCATTGGCAATTTTGTTTGATAGAATATAACATGTAGATAAGCTATCATCACAATAGACTCATAATGAAATAGTTGCAGTTTTTCTGTCTTTCAATATCATCACTCATCATAGATGGTTGTACCAACCACCTTCTTCTCTTTATTCATGAGTATGAGCAGAAAAGTGGATATCAAGTTATTATTTTATCTCATTCATTCAATAAGCACTTGCATTTTTTACAAGATAGTAGGGTATAGACATAAATAAAATATAATCCCCACGACTAGGAATTCCCATTGTAGTAGGGGATAAAATTGTATTCAGAAACAAGTAGTAAAACTTAGTGCTATGTAATAGCTGATAGAAAAGAAGTTTGTACATGCTATACTGGAAACTCCAGGGAGAACGTGGTCAACTCCCTGGGATGGAGATGGGGGAAGGGGACGGACATCTGCAATCAGAGATCCACCTGAAC
Source organism: Equus przewalskii (assembly GCF_037783145.1). Classification (NCBI taxonomy): domain Eukaryota; kingdom Metazoa; phylum Chordata; class Mammalia; order Perissodactyla; family Equidae; genus Equus; species Equus przewalskii. Next base: position 56,166,005 of record NC_091845.1, on the reverse strand, counting down.
TTGACTTGATTGCCCAGGTCCAAGCACTGAGAGGACCTAGAAACTTGCCGTAGATTACTTTTTGACAAAGTTTTAAGATTTTGCATCCTCACAAGTAACTTCCATCTTCAGCTCTGCTCCTGCTCGCACAGTTTCTGTTTCACACTATATCAACCAGAATGGGAAACTCAGCTCCATCATCAATTTCCTTAAAAAAAATGCTCAATCACACTGTTTCTCTGACCTTGAATAAGTTCACTGAGTATTTTGTGACCCCAGAAACAGGATAACAGATGTTGCACAGCCTTCCACCGTCATCCTAGCTTGCACCATCTCTTTCTTTCTTTCTACACCCATGGCATCAAAGAAATGTCTCTCCTGGCTCTCTTCAGAGTAATCGTCTCCTTTTAAAAATTTTGGCAGTAGCCTCTGCTTGCTCTACCCCAACAAACTCATCTAACCCAACTGGGCTTATCGGAAAATTTTCTCAGCAAAGGCAGTTCTCCCTCAAGCAGGAATTGTCATACCAACTGCTAAGAGAATGAAACTTGTATGACACAAAGAAAGCTTCACTGGGATGATGAAAACTTGGCTCAATGAATGAATGGCCTTGGGCCATTCCTAAATAAATAGATTAGGTAATGCTTATTGAGTGCCAGGTTCTGTTCTAAGCATGTTAAGGATAGTAGCTCATCGCATTTAGCAGCAAGTCTGAGTGGTAGCACTAGTACTGTCCTGATTTTACTGAAAGCACAAAGAGATAAAGCACACAGAGATAGTTACTTGACCAAAGCTCCACAGCTAATAAATGGTGAACCAGAATTCAAAGCCAGAGATTGATGCAAGCCTGTGCTCTTCAGGTTATACCATATTACACAAGAAGTGGGCACTGAATGTCATGCTCAGTCTGTCAAAGCACTCAAGGTATGTTGGATAATCAGTTTGACAGTTGTAAGATACACCCAAAATAATAGCAATTTAAGCAATTTATGAATATATTCCATGACATATAAAGATTTAGGAAAAACTCAGAAGTTGACACATCACATCTCACGTCCATTGACTAGAACTTAGTCACATGGCAACACTCTTACAAAGAGAGGCTGAAACATCAAGTTTTTATTTTGATGACCATGTACCAAGAAAATTCTTATATTATGTTAAAAGAGAACAGACATTGGAGGCAACCAGCAGGCTTTGCTGAAATGTATTAACTCTTCATGTTTATCCTCAAATTCTTGCAAGGTCCATTCTTTCTCTAAATAGTTTTACATTAGACTTGAGTTACAAAAGAATTTTGATAGTCATCATATATAACAGATGCATCCTTGTTTTGTCTCTGCAGAACATGGACACGTGGAATCATTAGGGTGGACTCTTTAATGATGTATGGGCATCTTTTGTGTTGAAAACATCACAAGAGAACAGATGTACCCACAATGCCTACAGGTACAACCTCGTTCTGTGACAAGGACTAGCCCATGATTTTGCTCAAGTCAGGAACAGAAGTGCAGGATGGCATATGTTTTCTGAGGGAGGTAAAAACATCAACCAGAGGCTTGATAGCCTGATAATATTGAGAGGATGTCTTTGGCCTTTAATACTGGTGGGACACTAATCATTTACTCCTTTCCCTTGGGTTCTGATCCAAGAGTTAGTAAGTAAATAAATACTTTGAAAAAGGCAAACACGTCATCAAGGGTTAAATTTGGCACAGCGGGAGAAGCATTGCTTTTATAAAGTTGTAAGTGTGTCACTAATTAAATGATGAATCCAGAGCTGCAATATATACCGTGTTCATTTACCAAGGTCAAATATATTGAAGAGCTGAACATATGACAGCAGTGAATCCCTTGATTGCTTCAAAAGTGGATATAGGGTAGGTGGGTGGTGCTAGATAAAAAGACACCCTGAATGTGGTACATATACCAGGCATTTTTTTAGGCAATAGGGGTACAGCCATAAACAAAAGTAATGTTTCTGCCTTTGTGGATCGTACATTCTAGATAGGAGAAAAGAACAATTAATTAATTAATTAATATCATTATTAAATAGTATAGTAATAGTAGTAGTACATTTAATAAATAATATTTTTAATAGAATTTGAATATTTTTGAAATAATATTGATAATGAATAAATAAGTAGATAAGATTTGATCTGTCATGTGGTGGTATGTGATAAGAAGGAAACTATAGTAGGGTAAAGGTTATGGAGAAATGACATGGGGTGTTTAGAGTGAGTGGTCAGGAAAGGCCCTCTTATGAGGGGATATTTAAATAGAAACTACCTGGAAATGGAAGAGTAAGTCAAGCAGAGGTCACAACACATGCGGTGTTGCTGAGTTGGGATAGTGCTCAGGTTTTCTAGGAATATTGAGACCAGTCTGACTGCAGCAGAGTAAGCATGAGGTAGAGTGGTAAGAGAGGAGGTCTGAGATGTTTCTGGGGAGAAGATCTTGTAGAGACTGGCAAGCCAAGATAAAGACTATGTTTTCTTGGATCAAGGCTGTTGTTAATATTTATAACTTCCTCCTTCTGTTACTCCTTTCATATTTCTTATTCCATCAGCCTGCCCTTCATCTCAACAGAGTTTTAAAGTTGGTTTCATCCCTGAAAGCTTTGAAAGGCTCAAATTCCCAATGTCTGTGCCTTTATGTTTTTCTGTAGTTTTCCAATAAGTTATACTATTGGACACAAAATTGCTAAGAGGTATCTCAGAAAATCTCCTGGATTCCAGATGTATTTCTCCCTGCCTCCAGTGTATAACATCAACTTGATTTCCTCCTGGTAAGTGACATCAATTACCCACCCAATATTTTAATCACTTTGCCTATTGCTTCAATGGCACCAAGGGCCCAAAATGGTCAGGTGATGGTGTCAGTTTCCAATTCAGTGGAACTCTTGTTGCATCACCTTGTCAAACTATTCTTCCCTTGGGAACTAAGACAACTAAATTAGTAGAGCCCAAATTTGGGGGAATAGAAAGCAAATATTTTATGAGTTGGATATTAGTAGTAATAGTGAGAGGAACCACTCCTACTTTCACCACAGTATTCTGGCTATGGGACAAACAGCACTGTGTATTGGTCCCTGGTTCAAAATCTATACTGAGGCCAGCCCCAGTGGCCTGGTGGTTAAGTTCACTGTGCTCTACTTCTGCAGCCTGCGCTTGGTTCCCAGGCGCAGACCTACACCATTTGTCTGTCATCCTGTCGCAGCAGCTCACATACAAATAAAAGAGGAAGACTGGCAATAGATGATAGTTCAGGATGACTCTTCCTCAGGAAAAAAAAAAGCTATACTGTATCCTGTAGGTTAATACTCCAAACTTTTGGATCATTGCTTCTCAACAGATGCCATGTCTGGGTCTTCAATAGGCCATTCTACCGATCAATCAGATCAGCTGCTTCTAGATAATGGTATATGTTGTAACACCAGTGAATTCCATGGTTATGAGCCCATTGCTAGGCTTTTTGCTGTAAAATGTGTTCCTTAGTCAAAAGTGATGTTTTGTGAGACAGCAACGTTGTCAGAAGCATCCTGGAGAGGAAATGCAAATCAGTATCGACAATTGTGTACATCTATGAAGATAAATCACTGCTCCCATTGTGATAGAAGGATCCAGTATAACCGACCTGTTGCCAGGTGGCTATTTGGTCTCTCTGGGATTAGTGTCATGTAGGAGGCTCTGTGTTGCTCTCTAATGCTTGCAAGTTAGTCGCTCAGTACTGGTGAGAGCCTGATCAGCCTTGGTGAGGGAAGTCCACGCTTTTGAACACATAGGTATACTCAATCCCTGCTGCCCTGGTTACTTTTTAGAGAACAATTAGCAAGTGCTAGAACAGCTAAGAGGCTGATTGACATCCACTAAATCTGTCTTCATTGCCACCTGATTATTGAGGGCGTCCTCTGTAGTGGATGACATTTGGTTATAATTCATATAGGGCAAAAATATCTTTACATGTGCCTTTCTCAAAGACCTATCCACATGCCTTCTCTCCAGATTTCTTTGTCACTAATCTTCCAATAATGTTCTTTTCAAATCCCTGACCTTTCAGCCAAACTATTAGCAACTGCCCATAAATCAGTATAGACCTTTTTTCTAGCCATCTCTGAATAAAGAGAAAGGAACAATAGAATATACTGCTCAAATCTTCTCTGACAGGATGTTTCCTTTTCACTTCAGTCTTTAAGGACCACCCTAGATTAGGGCAATGATGCTGAAGCAATCTACTTCCAGTTTCTTCAGTATATCATGCTATAAACTCAGATAAACTGTTTATCATCAGTTAACCTGTTCATAATAACTTCCCATGAAGCCTTAGGTATGGATTGAGGAAGAGGAGACGATGCAGCAGGAGTAGGTACTAGATGAATTACTTGATCATACAACTCGTTTCTTCCTTCAGTGCCTGCTCCAGATCCATCTCCAATATCCTATTTCCACTTAGTGCATTGCTGGTGTATACGCCCAAGCTTCTGGTTTGATAGGTCAAATAACTTGGTGGGCAGCTCAGGATATATGGTCTCTTGATGTCTTACAGTCAAATGCGCAGTATCTATGAGAGCCCAGTAGCAATCTAGAAGCTGTTTCTAAAAAAGAGAATAGTTATCTGTAGAATAAGATAAGACTTTGCTTTGAAACCTTAAAGGTCTGTGCTGTGATTATCCTATTGATGGTTACTATCAAGTCTATGAAACACATAGCCCCACAAACGCTTTAAACCCCATTGGACCTGCTGAGCAATGAAGCCCAAATGGCAGAGGAGCTTTCACTGCAGCCTGGATCTGGAGCAGAATTTTCTCTTGAGGCCCACTCAAAATCAGAGGCCTTAAAGTTACCCTTTAAATGGTTTGGAGCAGCACACTGAAATGAGATATATTTTGCCTCAAAAGTCCAAAGACACCAACTCAGCATTATGCTTCTTTCTTAATTCAGGTAGCTCAAGTTGCCAGTTTCTCTTTCACTTTGGAGGAATTATCTCAACTTGCTCCAGACCGTTGGTGTCCCAGAAACTTCACAGACGTAGTGGGCCTCTGAATTTCTCTATTTTTGCCTATGCTCTGGCATTCTTGTGTCTCAGTAAAGCTTCTAAGCTTCCTACTGATTCCCATTCTCAAGGTCCAATCAACACAGTGCCATCAGTATAGTGGACCAGTGAGGTGATCTGTAGACTGTCCAGGTAAACGAGGTCCCCATGGACGAGATTGTGACAGAGGGAAGGAGAGCTGGCATAGCCCTGATGCAAGAGAGTAAAGGCATGCTATTGTCTATGCCAGCTGAAAACTAATAACCAGTGTAGGTGTTACAGTGATTACTTATCTGATTAATCAGTTAATCAGGATAACAATAGTACTTAAAATCGTGAGACAGATAATTTCACCAAGAGAGTGTAGCGAAAGAGAAGAGATCTAAAGAGAGAAGAGATCTGCTGAATAAACCTATGGTCACCTTACTGGTTAGATGTTAGAGAAACAAAGTTGGACCAGTCACAGTGACTGAGAAGAAATGTCCAAGGACCTAGGAAGAAACCCAAGAGTGAGTGGTAACCCAGAATTCAGGTGAAAAAAGTGTTATCAAGAGAAGGTATTGATAGATATTCATATAGTAAGGATTGAGAATTCAATGCAGAATTTAGCAATGTGAGGGCCTTTAGTGACTTGAAAAAGAGCAGTTTCAGTGGAGTGGGGAGCAGGGGCCAAAAAGCTTGACTGGAATGGATTCAAGATAGATGTGAAGAGAGTAATGGAAGAGGGCAAATATAGAAAGGTCTTTCAGTGAGTGTTATTGTAAAGATACTGAAAGAAATTAGTGTAAACTGGAAGGAGTTAATACAGCGTGCTTGTGTGCTGATGGAAATGATCTAAGAGAAATGAAAAAATATGTTTCAGGAAAGAGGGGAGAGTTACGTGAATGAAGACAGTGAGTATGCAAGAATCAGAAGAGGGTTCTATGGTTAGAGGCATTTCCTTTACTCAGGGAGGCTGGTAAAGTGGAACGTGGTCTTAGAGCCTTTGTCAGACATCTTGCCTCTACGATACTTCAACGTGCTGAGAATAGAGATGCTTCTAAAGAAAGCAGCTCTGAAAGATAGTAAGAGACCAGACCTTGGTGACTTTATTTCAGCCCCTGTTTAAAATCACATCATAAGAGCCAATAAAATCCCTATTTTGCCCAGCCAGTTTCAGTTGAATGGTCTCTTACTAGCAATTTATTCACCACTACTTGGGCTGGTCATTGTAATGAGTACCTCCTATAATGCCTTGATTGAATGCCACAGTAAATCTCTGAGGTGGGCTTTATAATTACTATTTTACAAATGAAAAACCAAGGTGAAATAATATCATAGTCTCTGTTTCTTCATTTATAAAGTAAGTTGCCCAGTAGCATCCAGGATTCAAATTTTAGGCCCTTAGGCCTGCAAAGCTTTTAACCTGTATCCCTTCTTCTCTCCCCAAAGGGAAAGGTGGCAAGGGAGGAGGGACAAAGGCCCTTGCTTTTTGCTCCATCTTGTTCAGCCTCTGCCACTTATTGCTCTGCCTCTAGAAAGCAATCTATTCTCCAGCAGAGGAACCTGCCAGGAACATAAGGAAGTCAAAGCTAGAAGCAAATATAAGTAATAGAATTGGGTAACCTATACATTATTATACACTGTATTTGTATGTATTTTATAGTTGACCACATTAATGTGTCATGTTCTCATATGAAGAAGTGAATTCCTCCAGTTACTGATAAGACAGCAGAGTCTGGGAGATAAAAGCATATTTCCTGGAGTCACGCTTCTTAGACTTAAATTCCAACTCTGTTATTTACTAGCTGTGTGACCTTGGCGAAATATGCCATCTTTGTCTCAGTTTTCTCATCTGTAAAATAGGGGATAATATTAGTATCTGCCTCATAGATTTGTTGTGCAAATTACATACGTTAACATGTGCAAAATGCTTAGAAGTGGATCCGGCAGAAAATATTCTCTCAGCCAGTGTTTGGCTATTATTATTGTAATTATTGATAACTTTAGTAGAGTCTTCACATTCTCTGAAATGTTTTTGGTTTTCATCTATTTTTGGAGCACTACAACTAGGATGGTCCTGACCTAAGCTTTCTCATGCTTTAGCATACGTGGCCCCGTTCAGTTGGCATCAAACTCTTATCTTACTAAGCAGATGGGTCCAGGCTGGCCTACTGCCTTCCTTCTTTCTTCTTTCCTTACACCCTCTGTCTTTTCTTTCTTTTTCCTTTTTTTTTTTTTTTTTGCCCTTTTGGAGGGGTTGATGGGGCTATGGTTGTGGGGGGTATTTGTCAGGATAAGCTGGATTTTACTATACCAACAAAGTATCGCTGAAATCTCAGTGGCTTAGTATGAAAAAGATGAATTTATTTCTCTTCCTACTTTTCTGCACTGGCAGTGAACTCTGTTCCAGATAGTACTCCAGGAATTAGGCTAATAGAGGGTCTACCATCTCAACATGTGGCATCAGTATTCAGAGCAGCAGGAGAGAGAACACTGGTGATATCTTTTTCTTCTTTTAGGATTTCTGTATTTTCCAAAATTAAGCATTTTGGAAAATGTTTATAAGTGAAAATAAAATAATCTTATTTTAAAAAGAAGTAATCCTCAATTATAGTAAACTGTGACCCAAACCAAAGAAAAAAACAAAAAACCCTCATAACATCTATAGGAGAAAGGGAGTTATTTAATGACATGTTAATTTAGAAGAAAAACTCTTCTTACAATAATGGCAGTCCTTTTGTTTTATCATTGAGCACCAAAGTCAAGAAATTTAACAGTAATTTTTAAAATCAAATAGTCCTATAATATTGCAGCTAAAAATCTTGAGTTTATTGATGATTTAAATAAATCTAGTGATGATAAAATTTCCCTCATCACTAATAATATATAAATACTTGAAATAATGGTAGTATGTACTACCAGTAAAATTAAAGTTTAGTAATACATAAATGCTTGTGAACTTAAGAAAGTTTTGAAAGTGTCATTTTACTCCTCAAAGGCAGTAAAAATGATGCAAAATAATGAAATCTTTAATGTTATTTCACTTTTAATAATGTTATGTGGCCATTAAGAATTATTTTTAATTCAGTAATAATCCCTTCACACATAATTTTTACTAAGTACTTCCTGGCTCATGGAAGAATATATTGTACTTTACTTATACTCAAATACCTACCATTAATTTTAGTGAGAGTTTCTGTCTAAGAATGGCAAATGAAGGAAAACAGCTATAAAGAATGAATAAACTCTTGCTCTTTTCTCTTTAAGAATATTAATTGTACATCTTAGCAGATAGTTTATTAATTTTGTATCATCAGAACGCCAAAAGAGTCTTTGAGTTTCTCCTTTCTCTGCCTTTAACTATGACAGAGACTTCACTACTGACTAATATTTTTAACTTCAAGTTTAGATGCAAAAAAATTTTTCTTCCTTTCCTTCTTTAACTTTCAATTTTTGTTAGAGTTAATCATGTTCTTAGCTAATCCAATATTTCTAAATGAAAAATGAGGGAATATAGCAATTCTCTGCTCTGCCCTTGCTTTCTGCTTCCAGAGGCAACTACTTGGAAATCTTCCTGTGGTTTCTTGACTATTTATCACTATAGTTCTCAATAATACGCCTATCCTTCTATTTCTTGATATTTTTATTTTGGATATTATCTACTATTTTTCTACCATAGACATCGAAGATTTAATTCTCTTTCTCACACACCCATACAAATCCTCCTCATACTTCTCCCGGTATAGCTATATCTCAACATTTAATTAGACAGTTATTCAGTATTCACATTAATATAGCACATCTAAGCCATATTTTGTATTAAAATTATACCTTTCTTTACATAATTTTTTATGTACCCTGAACTAATAATCTCACCTTTGTTGCTGTTTGGGTAGTTTTCCTGTTCTGATCCAGAAAGTTTCTCTCTAGACTTGTTGCAGAGCTGGCTTCCTGGAATCTCCTTCTACGCTTGTCTTGAGGCTTCTCTTCGTCCCTCTTCTGCATTGGATCCACTGCCTTCTGGCTCCAATGTCTTCTTTTCTCTTTGCTTACTCCCTCATTTTGGTGGCATATATCTTCCATAGTTTTTCATAAAGGGGAAAGTTTAATTTTGCTTCATTCTTAGTTCACATTTGATTGACAGTTTGGTTGGATATAGAATTCCAAATTGGAAATAATTTTTCTTAGAATATTGAATGCATTTCTCCATTGTCTCCTAGCCTTGAATGTCGATGGTCAGAAATCAGATGACATCTAATTCCCAGTGCTGTATACATGATCTGAAATTCCACAGGGAAGTGGCTTGATATGAGTGTTTTTCATCCATTTACCTAGGAACTCAGTAAGCTCTTTTAGTTGGGACTCTCATGTTTTCATTCTGGTAAAATTTTTGAATGTGTTTTGATAGATTTGTCTCCAGGTAGAGGCTTATAGGCCTTGGTAAGACGTTTGATTTTATTTTGGTTGCAGCAGGAAGCTGTTGGAAAAATCACAGAGAGTGATGCGATACAGCAAATACATAAATCAAGCCATGATGCTAGTAATGTTTTATATCACATCTGAATACTTTTCACTCATAAATTCATCATTGTAAATCCATAGAGCTACAATTAAAATTTAATTTTTAAGTAACTATCACAATATCATAGTTCAAATGTCAGAAAGTATATAAAGGTGTACTGTGACAAGTCACACTCTTATTCCTTTCTCCTATTGCCCATTTCCCCAAACCCACCAACATAAGGTGATCATTTTGTTATTTGTGTGTGATTATGTCCTTTATGCCAAAATAAGCAAACAAGAATAAGTACTCCCATTTCCCCTCATGTTTATGCAAACAAGCAGTGAAATTTCACCTTACTTTTTAAAACAATATATCTTTAAAATCTTTATATATCAATAGTTAGAGAGCTTCTTCATTCTTTTATACAACTGCATAGTATTCTCTTTCATCCACATAACATTATCTATTTGTCCGGTCCTCTATTTATGTATATCATATATATTTCCAAATATTTGCTATGAACAAGGAATAACTTCATTCGTATGCCATTTTGAGGTATGAAAGTAGACTATAAGGTAAACATCAAGACTGAAATTGTTGGATCAAAAGGTTAATGCTTTTGACTTTCCCCATCTGACTTAGTTCACTTAGCATAATACCCTATGGTTGTGGGGGAGCATTTGTCAGGATAAGCTGGATTTTACTATACCAACAAAGTATCCCTGAAATCTCAGTGGCTTAATACGAAAAAGATGAATTTATTTCTCTTCCTACTTTTCTGCACTGGCAGTGAACTCTGTTCCAGATAGTACTCCAGGAATTAGGCTAATAGAGGGTCTACCATCTCAACATGTGGCATCAGTATTCAGAGCAGCAGGAGAGAGAACACTGGTGATATCTTTTTCTTCTTTTAGGATTTCTGTATTTTCCAAAATTAAGCATTTTGGAAAATGTTTGCAAGTGAAAATGTTTATAAGGTCCATCCACGTTGTTGCAAATGGTAAGATTTCATCCTTTTTATAGCCAAGTAGTATTCCATTGCCTATATATACCACATCTTCTTTATCCATTCATCCCTTGATGGATACTTAGGTTGTTTCCAAGTCTTGGCTATTGTGAATCATGCTGTAGGGGTGCATACATCTTTACGCATTCATGTCTTCATGTTTTTTAGATAAATACCCAGCAGTACAATAGCTGGATCATAGTGTAGTTCTATTCTTTTTTTTTTTTTTTTTTTTTTTTGAGGAATCTCCATACTGTTTTCCATAGTGGCTGCACTAGTTTAGATTGGTGGTTACTAGAAGGGAAAGGGGCAAGGAGGAGGGAGAAAGAGGTGACAGGGCACATGTGTATGGTGATAGATGGGAATTTGTCTTTGGATGGTGAACATGATGTAGTCTACACAGAAATCAAAATATAGTGATGTACACCTGAAATTGGTATAATATTATAAACCAATGTTACCTCAATAAAAATTAAAAATAAATAAAAGGTTAATGCATTTGTAATTTGGATAGATATAGGTTAATTTTTTTAAACGTTGTCGAATTCATTAGTTAAGATCTTGGGTTCTAGAATCAAACCGACAGATTGAAATCTCTGATACCTCTGTAAAATGAGCAATTCATCTACCTTACAGTAGATGCTATTTCCATTCAGATGAGGTTAGAATCCAGTATCAAGTAGATTGAGGACATAGATATTGAATGCACAGCCACCTCTTTCAAAAAGTTTGTCTACTAAATGAAAGAATGTAAAGAGCTTGGGGAGATGGACAAAGGGACTCTTTCATGGTGGGAGAGACGTGAACACGTTTAAATGTTGATGGGCATGATCTGATTGAGAAGAACTAGTGCAGGAGAGAAGCAGCACAATAGTTACTGGAAAGGAAGAAGATGATAGGAACTGAAGAAGAAATGAAGAGGCTTTTGCATTTAAATGATACGAAGGGGACCCCTCTACAGTAACATGAGGGATCATGAAGGTCAAAAAAAAAAAAAGGAAGCTGTAACATTTACAGTTTTAGTAGAAGGTGGCTGAGGGCTTTTCCATCTAGACACTTCAACTTTTTTCACTAAAGCTGAAGGCAGCAGAGTCATCTTCTGAGACTAAAGGAGAAAGGAGGAGTGAAAGGGTTAGAAGTTGGGTCTTTGAGAAGAGTAGAAAGGGTTGAAGTTCTTGTTGCAGACGATGAGAATTTGAGTTGATCAAAGAAATGGACCATGGTTGCCAGTCAATGCTATGCTCCCATTTGAGTTTGGTGATCATAAATTTACAGTGGAACCCAGCTGTCTTTCTGTGGGACTTCAGCCGAGCTCAGCTACTCAGGTGTAGAATGTGTATTATTCACTTGATTTTCTAGGTACTCAGCAAGGGGGTTATGGCTCACCAAGTGCATTTTAAAAACCATGAACCGTGGGGCTGACTCCGTGGCCGAGTGGTTAAGTACGCATGCTCCGCTGTGGCGGCCCAGGGTTTGGATCCTGGGCGCAGACATGGCACCGCTCATCAGGCCACGTTGAGGCGGCGTCCCACATCCTACAACTAGAAGGACCTGCAGCTAAGATATACAACTATATGGGGGGGGGGGGGCGGGTTGGGGAGATAAAGCAGGAAAAAAAAAAAAGATTGGCAACAGTTGTTAGTCCAGGTGCCAATCCTTAAAAAAACAAAAAACAAAAAAAACCATGAACCATGGTATTAAGCTGAATAAAAAATGAAGTGAAGAAACCAATGGATTGAGAAAAAGTAGAGGGTTCAGGAGAGTGAGAGCAATTTAACAAGAAATACGAAGGAGAAGTTGTAATGATAGTTACTTGCGGTGTTAAATACGATAATGAACACCAATGTTTAGCACCACCCCTAGCACATAGTGCTTAGGAAATGTTAGCTGCTGTCATCATCATGAAGAGAATTGTGTTCTACATTTGTCTGACGTAACACTTCTCTTTGAGTCCAAAGAGTGCAAGAATCTTTAAACAGAGAAAGTAGGAGAGCCTACAAACCAGCTTCTTATTTCAAAGGTGTAAAATCAATCCACTTTTTTAATCTGACAAGCCGATGGGCAGTTCATTTTTGTTTTCCTTATTTCACTGCAAACACGTTGTGCTAGCTTTGAGAGTGATAAAAGTACAAGATAAATGAAATTTGACCTGGTCAAATCGAGCATTTCTGTGATAGCTTTCAGAAGCTGCCACAAATTGAATATCTGATTTAAAGAGGGCATGATTCCCTTCCTTTCACCTCCCCATCTTTGGTGAGGTTGGGTTGTGGGATTGGACATAGGAAAAGTGGAAGAGGGTGAAGAGATCTAGGTCATTCGATGTTGCCAGAGTCAGGATATATATTGATCAGCTTTGGTTATTTAATCCTCTTGTAATTTTGTTATTCTAATACGATGAGACTCTGTGTCTGCAAGAGCAAGCTGTTTTGCTAGGGGTTCTCTTGTTTACTGAATAGTAGAGGGAGTGGGAGAACAAATATACACAGCTGAATTCAAACAACAACAAAAGCACAAAGGAAATCATCTAATTTATTATCTATATGAATGTGAAAGCATAGAAGAGAGCAGAATTTTTAGTAGTCCTGGATGAAAGATTAAAATAATTCAGAGTGATTTGTTGCAAACTATGCGACAGGTCAGCACATTTGAATCTCATTTGAATTCAACAAGGATCAAAGAAGAGGTGTAAGCAGAATATCTTTGGTTAGCTCTGCATGTCTTTTACTGGCAGGGTGAAAAATAAAACTCTTGAGCTGTACACAGGTATGAAACTTAAATTGGACTGCTGTTAGATGCTCTAAGCTTTCCAGTGGACATATTTATCTTCCCTATTGATCCTTTTTTATTTTGTTTGTTTGTTTTGTGTTCTTTATTGTCTGTCTCCCTTGTTAGAGGGCATGGCCTATGTTTGTTTTGCTCCAGTTCCTAGAATAATGCCTGGAATATATTATTAGATGCTGAACAAATGTTAGTTGAATGAATTAATTAATGAATGATGAGTGAATGTCTAAATTTACTTTCACTGCATAAATAAGTTCTATTTTTCCAAGGAAACATTTGATTGAAACTATGTATGAAAATTTATTCTTTTTGAATCACCTCCACAGAACATCAGTTTTAGGGGACTTAGCGGGTAGATCCAAGATGTGTGGGGCAGAGGACTTGAGCCACTGTTGATTTTGTAAAATGTCTTCCTTCTGAGCTGGTGCCAGCTGACACAGTGGTATGTCATGGAAGAAGTTATACTTTGCTGGATCAGAGCGTAGTGTGACACTTTGTTGGAAATGTCTTCAAGTAAGAGAATTTGGAAGAAAAAGACTCCAACAAATATATAGACAATTTTTCCATTAATTGAATCGAAGCTGGGAAACCAGTGTTTTTTCTTTAAATATAGAACTGATGGCAAATCATGATTTCAGTCATCATGGTTACACAATACACAAGACTCTTTAAGAGCATTGTAAATAGTGTGGCTTAGCAAGAAGAGCCTCTTGATTGTTTTTTCCTCATAGCTCTTTTTCTTTTTCCAGTGAGTTCTTGACTATGTAAAATATTACATCCTGATTTCCTAATATGAGAAGCAAATATATTTCTGGATCTTGTTTTTTGCTTATTTATGAGTAGTATTTGTATTAGACACAGAGTAGAGTCCTTTCTGTGTTATTCTTTTGAAAACTCTGAATAATCCATACTTATTTAAATGACTTGAAAAATCCAATAAAAATGGGAGAGTGTGGCAGGATAATGGTTACCTTTCTAGCAGAGATGAAGCTTTTTGATTACACAGAGTTGCTTTTCTCTATTTAAGAATGCTTTGCCCTTTATCCTTGCGCCTCACCCGCTGTTCGCAGTGATCCTGTGTATAATGAGGTATGGCGTGCCTGGTGTCAGAGAAGGGTCCAGATAAGGGAAAGACATGATCAGATAGTTCTTGTCTAACACACGGTATTTCTCTCCATTACCCTTATCTTCTACACTGTACTTCTCTAACTATACCTTCTCCAGTTTTCAAAACCAATATGTAACTATGTAGCTCTTACATAGCCATAGTATATTTTAATGGCGGGATTCACAGACATTGTCTATTCATGTGTATTCCATGAATTAAAGAGCAGAGCAGTTTTCCTTGAATTATCTAAATACATTTCTAAGATTTAGAGTAAATTGATTTGTAGCGACACTTGCCTTCATTATCTTATTTTCAGTGACTTTCAAAGTACCATTTATATCCCTTTTTTTATCTTTCCAAAGTCCCTAGCATTTGCTTCCTGAATTTTACTCCTACAATTGATTAAAGAGTTATTTCAGTAAAACTGCTTCTGTTTTGTTTTTAGGAAAATAATTTTCTGAGTAGATTTGTTGTATTCCTGTATCTGAACAAATTCATGGAAAGGCTAAAACTTGAAAATGAATAATTATTTAAAATTTTTTTTTATTAGGATATAATCTACATACAGGACAAATCACCTTTTTTAAAAGTGTACAGTTCTGTGAATTTTGGCAAAGGTACATGGCCACGTAACCATTACCACCTCCAAATTTTCCATGTCCCTTTGTACTCAACCTTTCTTCCTACTTCCAGTCCCTGGCAGCAACTGATTGTTTTTTCTGACTCTGCAATGTTGTCTTTTACAGAATATTATGTAAATGAAATATACAATATGTGGCATTTTAAATTTGGCTTTTTTTATTTACTATAATGTATTTGAAATGTATCTGTGTTATTGCATGTATCAAGAGTTCATTCTTATTTATTGCTGAATAATATTCTATTGCATTGATATACCACTGTTTTGTGTAGTGGATTTTTTTTTTTTTTTTTTTTTTTGGTGAGGAAGATTGGTCCTGAGCTAACATTTGTTGCCAATCTTCCTCTTTTTGCTCAAGCAAGATGGTCCTTGTGCTAACATCCATGCCAATCCTCCCCTTCTTTGTGTATGGGACGCCACCAGAGCATGGCTTGATGTGTAGTGTGTAGGTCTGCACCTGGGATCTGAACCTGCAGGCTGCCAAAGCAGAGCATGTACTCAACCACTATGCCACTGGACTGGCCCCTGTTGTTTTTTTGGGGGGTTTTAAATCCATTTCCCAGTAGAGGGGCATTAGGATTGTTGCCAGTTTTTTGAAGTTATGAATAAGGCTACTATAACACGTGTTTGCATAGGTTTTTATGTAAACCTAATTCTTTATTTCCATGTGTAATGCCTAGGCATAAGATTGGTAGGTCATTTGGCTAAGAGTATATTTAACTTCATAAGAAACTGCCATTTTTCCAGAGTTGCCGTACCATTCTGCATTTTTACCAGCAATGTGTGAAAGTTCCAGGTGCTCTGCAACCTCACCATCAACTGATATCGTTCACGTCTTTATTTCTTTTCTTTTTTTTGTCCCGCTAACAGATGTGTCATGGTATTATATTGTGAGGTTTTTTGAATTAATGTTTCCCTAATGACTAATGATGCTGAGCAGCTACTTATGTGTTAATTCGCCATCCATACATCTTCTTTGATGTAGTGTCTGTTCAAATTGTTTGTCTATTATTTACTTATTGTGAAGTTTCTAGTATTCCTTATACATTTTGAATACACAAGTCCTGTAGCAGGTATGTAATTTATGAATAGTTCCCCTCAATCTGTGACTTGTCTTTTCATTCTTTTAACAATGTCTCTCAGAAAGTAGTTCTTAATTTTGATGAAGACTCGTTATCAATTTTTTCTTTCGTGTGACATGCTTTTGGTGTTGTATCTAAGAAATTTTATCACAAGGATTTTCTCCTATGTTTTCTTTTTGTTGTTGTTGTTTTATTGAAGTGTATCTGACAATTAAGAATTGTAAATATTTAAGGTGTCCAATTTGATGATTCAATATACACGTACTAATTGTGTAGATTTAGATTTTACACTTCCAGTTAATTTTTGTAGAGTTCAAGATAAGGGTCAAGGTTCATTTTATGTATGTGTATGCCCAACTATTTCTGCACCATTTGTTGAAAAGGCTTTGCTTTCTCCATTTATTTGCCTTTTACCTTCATCAAAAATCAACTGACCACACATGTGTGGGTTTATTTCTGGACTCCCTATTATCCTCCATTAATCTATATGTTTTTTCTTTATCCAATACCACATTGTCTCGATTTTTGTAACTTTATATTCAGTCTTAAAATCTGCTAGTGTGAGTCATCCAACTTTGTTCTTCTTTTTCAAAATTGTTTGCCTTTTTTAGTTCCTTTGCATTTCCATATACGTTTTACAATCGGCTTGTCAATTTTGACCTTAAAATCCTGCTGGGATTTTTTTTTTTTTTTTTTTTTTTTTGAGAAAGATTAGCCTGGGCTAACTACTGCCAATCCTCCTCTTTTTGCTGAGGAAGACTGGCCCTGAGCTAACATCTGTGCTCATCTTCCTCTACTTTATACATGGGACGCCTACCATAGCATGGCTTTTTGCCAAGCAGTGCCATGTCTGCACTGAAGCATGACCAGTGACTTATTATATAATTTACTTCTTTCCTCTGTCTTTCTTCTCTCCTCTGTCTGAGTGGAGAGAATTAGCCATCTGGTACCTTAGCCTATCTAGTTCATGCCATAGCAAAAAGCCCCAAATTTCCACAGCTTAACACAGAAGGTTTGGCATGCCTTATAATAGCTCCTATGCAGAGATTCAAACTCACGCGTTGTTAGATTGTTTCACCTTGATAACTTAAATCAACAAATACTTATCAAAGGAACATGTGAGATGACATTTCAAATGATCATTGTAATCCTCGTCTACAAAAAATATTGGTATTGCCTCTCATCAGATTTCAATTTTAAAAAAATGTAAAGGGCCTTACACCTGAAACCAATCTGAGACTTATTACAACGCCCTCATTTTACAGATGAAGAACTTAAAACCTGGGTGAAATAAATTGGCCAAAGGCCCACAGCTAGTTAGCAGAACCATGACTAAAACTCATGTCTCTTGGTCCAAAGTTCTTTTCCTTAAGTATTCCTTGACAGTTTATATGGTGTTTTGAAGCTTAAACCTAATTTCCTGTTTAAGAATGAATTAAACACATTGTATAAGCCACAATTATCAGCAGTCTTTGGGCCTTTCTTTGCCTGCTACTTCTTGTCCATGATCCCTTAGTCTAATTGACTCTTTTGGGGGTTACTGTAAAATTTTGATATAAAACGTAGCTCACATTGGATTTATTATTGGGATCATTCAGAAAGACCTAGTTAGGTTAATTTGGATATGACAGTAAATATGTGTGCAAAATCTTATTTGTTGTATTCCCATTCGGTGGCCTACTGCAAGCAATATCATAACACCAGAGATAGTTATTTGATGGTATATACGCAACCATTTAAATTCTATCAAACTATACCCTGAGGTTTTCTTGGCAGTTCCTAGAAAGCTGCCTACAAATCTTGCATGTGCTTTTCCTGAATCTCCCACAACAGCCATCACCAAGCTCCTTCCCTTGAAACATTAACGTCATGAAATTTGGTAGGTGTTTTATGGAAAAAAATGGTTCTGTGATCAATAAGTTTGAAAAATTTTCTGATTAAGCAAAAAATACAGAGAATCTTTCTAGAGGACTTTTCAGAGCCATTGTCTGATGTTCTAGCAGGTTGCATGCATTCTCAAGACTTAGGATATGGCTGTAACAAAATGGTTTCAAACTTCATAGTGTTTATACCCTAAGTGGGGGGTACAGACATTAAAAAATAAACTAAGGAGTAAAATATATGTTGAATTAGAAAATGACAAATGCTTAGAAAAAATAAAAAGTAGAGTAGGGAAAGGAGATTGGGCAAGGATGGAAGAAGACAGGCATAAACTTGGAAGCCCTCAGTGAGGATTGGACTCATTGAGAATGTGACGTAGAGCAGGTCAGGACATTAGCCATAAGAACAGAAGGGAAGAACATTCTAGGCCAAAACGGACAGTGCCGACTCTGAGGTAGGAGTGTGCCTGGAGTATTTGAAAAAAGGCCTTGTGGCTGAAAAGGATGTGAAGGTGAGGTGAAGAGGTGAATGAGGCAGAGTGAAGTAGTTATGTCAGAGACATCATTGTGTGAGGCATCTTATGCCATTGAGAGGACTTTGGCTATACTCTGAATGAAATAGGAAAACAATAAAGATTTTAAACAAAAAAGTTGTATAATCTAACTCTATTTTGCAAAAGTCAGTGTGGTGCTCTTTGGAGAGTAGATTTTAGGAGAGCCAGGGTAGCAACAGGGAGACTGTTTGAGGTTAATGGAGCAGTGTAGACGGAGAGGAAGGTTGCTCAGTCTAAAGCAGCAGCAGTAGAGGCAGTGGCAAGTGGTCAGATAGGGGATATTTTTGATACTAGAGGAGGCAAGATTTCATGATAGGTTGAAAGTTATACGTGAAGGAGAGAAAAGCGTTGAAGATGACTTCAACGTCTATCACCTGAGCAACTGGAAAGATGGAGTCACCATTTACAGTAATGGGGAAGACCAGGAATGGAACAAGGTTTTGGGAAAAGACCAGGAGTTCAGTTTTAGACCTGTTAAATTTGGAGATTTCTGTTAGACATCCAAGTGGAGTTACCAAGAACACAGGTGGGTGTGAGAGATATTGTGGCACAATGGTTAAGAGTGTAAGATCTTGAACTAACTTATCTGGGTTCAGCCTCCTGTGAGGCTCCACCAAGCCGCCATATACTTGTCAGAATGACGTTCTAACCAGAATCAAGCAGTGCTGGGATAACACTGATTCTTTATGGAATCCAGGATTTTCCATAAAAGTGCCTATCAAACTAGCAAAAGAGAATTAACCTTACAATCTTTTCATAGAATTTATACAGATGAAAATTTTAAAGTATTACTAATTTTTCTTCTCTCTACCAAAATTTTACTAAGCACTTCCTATATATTATTTCACTTAATCCTCAGAGAATGCCATGACATTTTCCTGATTATCTTATCTTCCTGATAGGGCAGCTGAACACCTCAGACATTAACAGCATTTCATAGGATAACACAGCTAGATAGAGATATGGGACTGACATACTTCCAGGACTATCCTACCTCAAAGTCCTTGCTATTTTTCTAGGCTTATAACAACTCCTCCAACCTGGTGTTTTAAGGCAGGGACCCAGAGATATTACACTCAGTCAAGTTGGCTCATCTAATCAGTGTTTTTTGATGATTTTTAAGTCACTTGCAGACATGATATGAAGCATCTATGGACAGCATTCTCCCATAAGATGGACTTTCCTACCTGGACGTATCTTGCTGGCATTTTCATGTATCTGCTGTAAACAGTCTCTATTTTCACAAGAGTCTCTAAGACTTTTTCTTCCTTTGTCCATTCTGTTAGACAGTCAGTCTATTCTGTCATGCAAAGAGCAGCTCGGAAGATAAGATGCTGCATATTTAGGTTTTTAGGTCTTTCATCATTGAGGGCTTTCTTTGTGAAGCAATGTTTGGCTTTGATTTGCATACACACACACAAGAACACATGCGTCCACTGATATGACTTTACGTATATACAGGCATTTATGTATGTATTTCATTGCATATATATATATACACATATGTATAACTTGATGAATTTTTGCATGTATGCCCATGTCACTACCACCCACATCAAGATATTTCCATCTCCCCCAGGAAGTTCCTTCATCCCATTTCTAGTTCAAAGCAAACAGCACTCCCACCCTCAACCCCCACGCATACACATATACACACTTAGAGGTCACCAACTTTTTGACTTCTATCACCATAGATTAGTTTTTTCTGTTCTTCCACTTCATAAAAGTGGAATCACACGGCATGCATTCTTTGGAGTCTGACTTCTTTCACTCAACATGTTTTTGAGGTTCAGCCATGTTCTTTTCCCCTTAGTATTTGTTTGTTTTTCATTTTCATAGCTTTGTAGTAGCTCGTTGTCTGGATGTCTTCCAATTTGTTTATCCGTTTTTCTATTGATGGATACGTGGATTACAGCTGCTAAGAGCATTCATGTCACAATCTTTGTATGAACATGGGCACTTAACTCTGCTTGAGTATGTACCTATGAATGGAATTGTTGAGTCATAGGGTCAGGCTTATATTTTCAAATAGGGATTTGGAATGCTGTTCAGAGTGAAGGTCGGCAAATGAAATGATTAAAATAAAGTAAAATAGTACTAATGACTGGAGAAAGAGGAATTGGGGTTACTCAGTCCGGAAGACAGGGCTAAGAGGTGATCTCCTAATTCTCTTGAAGGATATAAAGGGTAATTTTAAGGAAGAAAGGAACACACTATCAATTTATACAAAGTACAAGATGAGAGAAAATGGGATTAAATTTCAACAAAAGAGTGCTTAGGCAGAGTATTATCATAATTAACATAGAAATAGGTTACTGTCCCCAGGGTGTCTTCAAACATAATGCTCTCTCCTTGAGTACAAGGTAGATAGGCGTGGAAGTAAACTTTTCCTGCTATTGCATGAGTCCCTCTTTTCTTGATTTGTCTTCTGGAAGATACAATTTTCTTGCTAATATGTCTTGTGTGTAGGGTGACTAGATTTTTTTATTCTCAAAGCCAGAATACTTTAGTTCAGTATAAATGCGACACTGGTTAGTATGCCAGCACAAAGGCTTAAATCTGGATCCTCTGAGGAAAACTGGAGAATACAGTTGTGCTATTTGTGATAAACATTTCTGGGGCATCTGTGACACAGACACATTTGACAGAGGAGCTCATATTAGACCAACCTTTCTACAGATAACAAATATAAACTCTGGACAAAATACAAAAAACAATTAACTGAAAGCACTGAACAGAGACCTAAAGCAGGGAGATTCTGAAGGGGAGGCCACACTTAGAGGCAGGGAATGGCTCTGGGTGAATTTTCCACTTTTATGCCTTCTAGCCTGAGAAAAGGCTGTAGCAGGCACCATGTTGGGTGCCTAAAACTCTTGAGATTATCTTCTGCTTCTACTTGGGACAGAGACTCACAGCCTCCAGAGGGTTTTGTGAGAATGGGACACAGAGACCACTTTCATTTGCCCCTATAACACTTGAACCTAAGTCTTAGCCTCCTTTTTAATTTTTTTGTGTCTGGCTACAATAACATAGAAAACCAACACATATTCCCAGGCTAGGCAGAACCAGAGCCATTGTTAACATATGTGACCATTGCAAAAACTAGAAAACACCTCCCTTCTTGGGGAAAGCAGTCTGCCTGGAGAATTCATGGCAAGAAAACTACGAAAAGATGTCTAGGACCACTGTAGAACAAAACTTCAGGGGATACTCTTCTCATGGTAAGCTTTACGAATGATGCTTTTTGGAGTTGTTCAGAAGATATAACCTGTTCAGCCCTAAGGTGTTGCCATCAAGGGGCCCCTTCTGAGAGGTCACTGCTCCATGCCAGAGCATATGGCTTTGTGAACAGAGTGTGGCCTGCGTTTTAGCCACAATTTGCCTATTTTGCGGTCAATGATCTTCACGGACGTAAATGGCAGCCTTGTGCCAAGTTGTTCTTTCATAGCTAAGGAAATTTCCTATTTAATTTATAACCTGGTGCTTCCTTACCTTCAAAATGCCATTCTTGGGCCATTGTTTGTGGTCCTTTCCTGCTCCTCCCTGGACTGAGAGGAAGACTATAACTCAGAACCCTCTCTGATGTTGAAGTTAGTCTTCAAGGGCATAAAAATTTGAAAACACATTCCAAAGGCTACGTGTGTACAGCTTTTTCATAGTACAGCTTGAAGTCCTAAGGCACTAATTCTGATGATGATCCAATCACCCATCATTTTGGAGAATGGTTTTTTATCTAAATTTTATTTCTAAAGAATATTTTTGTTTTATCTGGAAATGTAGCTAATTTTCTATCTGTGCATGTCCTTTGCAAGAAAATGTTGAGATTGTATTTTTGGAATTTGAAGGATAACGGTTTTTTTTTTTGGTCATGGAAATCCATGACAGAGGTTCACTTTGGCCAGTCTTCCAAACATATGGTGAGTGCTATACAGTCATGTGTCGCTTAATGACAGGGATACATTCTGGGAAATGTGTCATTAGACAATTTCATCATCATGTGAACATGATGGAGTGTACTGAAGGGGAACAAAATTTGCCACCCTAAAATGTGTTCGTTAACATGAGGATTATTTTATTCTGATTATTTTTAAGAAACAAAAGACTCAGAAAGGTTGTTTTTGTTACCTCCCCCTTAACTCCCTAAAAGAATTCAGATTAAAAATAAAACCTATCTCAGGAAGTGAGCTACCACCTTAGCATAACATGAACCAGGTGATAGACAATGAGGAACTGAGAAAAGCCTGTTTGTTGGGCACCCTTCTGTGTTCTTCTGTTTCTGTATGTCCAAACACTTGTTTTCCAGATATTGGCTCCTTTTCACCTACCTGCATATTGCCTTCTTGCCCTTTGTAATCTCCGACTCTCCCCCTGCAACCAATATCTTCTTTTGTCTTTAGCTTAGGATGGTATATAAGGTGACGGCTTTGGCCATTTTGGCAAGTTGCTTGGTTTTCCTGGGTGTCTCTCATTTATACATGTTATTAAACTTTTGTTTGCTTTTCTCCAGTTAATCTGTCTCATGTCAATTTAATTCTTAGACCAGTCAGAAAAATCTAGAAGGGTGGAGGAAAATTCTTCCCCCCACAGTACTTACACAAAGCTAGATGGTATAGCCTACTGCACCCCTAGGCTATATGGTACTAATCTTATGGAGCCTCTGTTGTATATAGGATGTATCATTGACTGAAACGTCATTATAGGGTGCATGACTGTATTCGTTTTTTGTTGCTGCCGTAACAAATTGCCACAAATTTAATGGCTTAAAACAACACAAATTTATTTTCTTATAGTTCTGTAGGTCATAAGTCTGATAAGGCAACTCATCAGGCTAAATTTAAGGAATCAGCAGGGCTGGATTCCTTCCTGGAGGCTCCACTTCCTGCTCATTTGAGCTGTTGGCAGAATTTAGTTCCTTGCCATTGTAGGACTGAAGTGCCCATTTTCTTGTTGACTGTCAGCTAAGAGCTGTTCCCAGCTTCTAGCACCTCCACATTCCTTGGCTCCTGTCCCTCTTCTTCCATCTTCAAAGCCAGCAATAGTGAATTGAGTTCTTCTCAAATCGTATCTTTCTGACTCACTGTTTTTCCTTCTTTTTCCATTTTTAAAGGCTAATGTGATTAGATTGGGCCACCTGGATGATCTAGTATAATTTCCTCATCTCCGGGTGCTTAACCTTAACCATATCTGCAAATTTGTCACCTTTGTCGTATAATGTGACAGCTTCCGGAATTAGGATCTGGACCTCACTGTGGAGGCCATTATTTGCCTACCACAGCCTTCAGACATTCTAATTGAATTTTTAGATTAATTTATTTAGTAAACATTTAATAAACCCTTAGTTTACAAAGAAGGATATAGAGATGAATGTCCTATGACTCTGCTTCCTATGTACGAATCACTACAGAAACCAGACTCATATTTACAGATACGCACTGAATTCATTAAAAACGTCAATTTACCTGGCCAGCTCCTTAAAAATAGAGATAATGGCTTTTGTCACTGGATTCCCATTGCGAGGCTCTCTCTGTCGCACATAATAAGCACTCAGCAAGTATTGCTGAATTCGTTAATTCTAAAAATATTTATTAAGCATCTACCTAAAGCCAAACACTGTTCTAGATTTCAGTAAATATTAGTGAATAAAATAAATGGAAACCATACCCTTGTGGAGTGTACTTTCTAGTGGGGCACTGAGTATTTTAGCAGGGGCGCATTCATTCTATTGCTGCATGGTTAAATAAATACACAAGTGAGTGAGGCTGAGTAAATAAATTGGTAACAGATTATCAAAGATTTTGAATGCCATGTTAGGGAGTTTCAATCTTTCTTCATAGGCAGAGAGGAAACGGGGAAGGTTCTTAAGCAGAGGTGAATTGACAAGACGTGTTTTTTCAGAAACACCTGATGGTAGAGTAGAGGATGGATCGGAGGATCAGAGGTGAAGAATAGCTTGTCAAAGGCTTGAACCAAAACAGTGACAGTTGGAATAAAGAGGAAGGCATGGGCTCAAGAGATTATAAGACTGAAATCTGAAGAAGGGAAAAATGTAGAGAAACTGGCCTAGTATATGCTAGGATGGTAACAACAAATAACATACATTTATAATCTACTTGAATGTAGCTGATAGTTATTCTCTTTAATTTAGACACTTGTTTAATGAGAAACATTTTTTCCTGTTAGCATATTAAAATATACGTACACAGAGACACCTCAGAGTAAAATATTCTAACATTTTGTATCATGCTACTAACATAACCAATAATGTATTGAGCATCTGTCAAACATATATTATCCTTCAACATTCAAACAGGGAATTTAAATAATTATTCTTTTTGAAAGCAATAGAATTTATGTGCAGAGCCATCAGAACTGAAAGTTTGACGTGGGAAATTTAGCAGTTGAAATGCAACCAAGAACACATCAGAGGTGACCTACATAAAGAAACTTAGTACGAATGATTCCTCCTTTGGGGAATCTACTTTTGTTCTTTCTTGTTCAACTGGGGAGAGAAAAAAAATCCTATCTGTAAAAGTGCTGAGAAAGAAACTAGGGTGGAGAATTGCTTTAGAGGGCCCATTTGCATTGTGTGTGTGAGAATTTCCAGTGGTTAGGTGTTAAAACTTATTCATTCCATCTGAATATGCTGCTTTTTTTAATGGCTTTTCAGCGATTTCTCTCTTGGGACTGTCTGGCCAGTGTCCTGCAGGTGTGAAACCATTGATCAGGAAATATTCCTGCAGCAGAAAGGATCTGGAGGCATCCAGAAAGTCCAAGGGAATCTTTGAAATAACAGCCTGCCTCCTGACCCTTCCACTGATAGTTCAAAATCTTTTCACACTTAACGTAGAACGCATTGTAAACCACAACAAGAAAGGAAGCAACCACCTTTAGCTTGATATTTGCTGAGATAAGTACAAATACACCGACTCAGATATATCTGTAAAACTTCAACACAGCACTGTAAGTGGGGACCAAAAATTCAAATGTGCAAAATGTTTGTTTATATTATTGAGAACTTAATGGAATGCTCTGGGTGACTTAGCTCAGCCAGCTGACTGGAAGCTTTAGGGTCCAAGAATCAATTGCCCATAGTCTTACGTCCAAATTAATTTTATTGCAGGTTAATGAGGTAGTAGGGTTTTAGTATTTCCATATAAAGATACACGCACACACACACACACACACACACACACACACATGGTTAAGAAATAAATATATAGAAAAAATCTAACTATTGTTTTGGTAATTCTAAAGTTGTGTCCGATAATCTTGAATTCTCTCTAGGTCATAAGGATACTCTGTCCCCACTACCTTGTGCAGTGGGCTACTAGAAAGACAATTTTGTAAATTTTCAATCGCAGAGTTGTGAAATCTTAGAGCTGGAACAAGGTTAATCCAATCTCCTCATTTACAGAGGCATGTGGAATACCTGAAAATTTTCCAAATTCAGAGGGATGAGTAATTTCAAAGCCAAACTAGAACCCAAATAATTTGTGCTTTCGTGAAGGATGTCCATTCAGTGTTCTTGTATTTATTCATTCCTCAACTGGTGTTCATGTTTATAAGGGGATAGGAGTGGGATTTCAGTAACAAAATCCAGAATGAAGGGGTTCAGGAATGCGTTGTCTCTCTCTCCCTTTGTCTCTTGCTCCTACTCACTGTCATTCTGACTATTATGTCACTCTGGGAAGCTTTATTCAAATATTCTGCATATCTAAGTTTTATCCCTCCTGATTATCAAAACCCCTGGCCTTTTGCTTATCAAATGAAGATATTATCATAACTCGAGAGCCAATTTTTTAAAGAATTGGAGATCCTTAAGGGAAAATTTCTGTATTTTCAAATTAAATATTTAATATTTTATAAGCATTTTATCTATTTGCTGATCTTAATACTTAAGAAAGATAAACAGTCAAAATAAGCAAAATCAAAGGACTGAAAAGTAGACAATTTCCTAAAATTGAAAAGTGAGGAAACTTCAAGTGTGAGGGTTAATTTTTTTTCTTTGCCTAAAGCTGGTTATTGTTGTTGCATTAATCATGAAGCTCTAATATTCCTGACAAGTTAGAAAGTGATATAAAAAAGCAAACTGATTGTACTAAGAAAATATTTATTCATCTTCTTTTTTATTCCAAGATTTCCATGTTCACCACTTGTTTAGAAATTGTTTTTAAAGGCGTAGTTTCTGAGAAAGTTAAGGATGATTGAAAAAATTACATGACATGACAAATTGAGAGAATTTTAAGTCCCAACATAAGGTGCTGAAAGAAACTTTGTTGAAATATTTCTTGCTATTATTCTCAGATCAAAAAGCTAAGGGCTAAATAAATTATAAGCCACTTAAGGATAGGAGCCATGTCTTACTCAATTCTGCTTCCTTTCAGGATTTTTCCATAGAACACTCAACAGCTATTGTCCTCAAATGTAACTAGCCTGTAGTTCAGTTATAGTAATTGGAAAGAATGTGTATTTACTATTCCTGCCAATTTTTCCATTGCCTTCAATTGTATGGACCGATTATCTACAGACCATATTTATCAGTAAATAAGTCAATGTCTTAGGAATTAAGTATACAGTACTAAACCTTTAAACGACCTTAACAATACCAACCAGCCATCAAAAATTGAGTCTATGAATTAAAAATTATAGAAAGGAGTTTTACAGAGGGTACTATAAAGTTTTTTTAAAATAACACTTAAATGTATTATATAACTTATTTTAACTTATATTGAGATTTTTTAACGACAGTGTTATATTTCTAATTCTCACTGGTTATTTATTGTTTTCCTGAAGGTATTATAGTTGAAGAGAAAGAGGAAGAAATATCTACTTCTTTTCCCACCTTTCTTTAAAGGATGAGATGGAAACAAACTGTGTGTTCTAATTCATTTCTTAATTTATTCCCATTCCCTTTTGTGATTATAATCAAGGAAAAGCATGATGAGTCTGAAACTTGTCACTGAGGAATATGTTCTGTGAAGCCGCAAGATATGGCTGGAAAGTACATGGATTTTGGAGTAATATAGATATAGACTCAAATGATAAATTGGCACATAATAATTTTGAGAGCTTTTGAAATGTACAGAAACTTTCTGAGCCTCCATTACTTCATACAAAAAAATCACCAACGTTTTTCTGAGGATTAATTGGGAAAATAGTGCAAGAATGTCCAGCATATTGTGTGGCATAAATATTTGTTCATTACATACAAATTTTATTTCCCAGAATTAGTTGGTGGCAATTATTTCCAAGCAAATGATTGATATTATGCATGGAAGTATCCACTTTCTGTGATCATTTAAATATAGATCTGCATATCATTTTCTGCTCATACTAGGTTCTAACTCTTCTCCAAAGAGTTATTGCTAGTGGAAACTAGCTACAGCTGCTTGATTTAGATGAGTGACACTTACATTATCTTCTTTCACTATCACTGTTACTAGTTTCCCTATATTTCTAGAGAGCTCTCCAGCTTGAATATAAAATTCTTAAAGGGAGTGGGCATTTTTTATGCACATTGTGTACAGTGCCTACTCTCACATTTTAAATAGCACTAAGAGATTTCTCTAATTTAGAGAGTTAAGGTTGGTAGCAGGTGGCGAGAGCTATTAAAAATTGTGTTGGTTAAAATCAAAAGCCACCATACCTAAGTGCTCCAACTTAGCATCACCATATTTGGATCCAAGTAATCGCATGTGCCTCCTGACAGATGCACCAAGAAGGGTACAATATCACCTGTGCAATAATCCTGCTAAATAAAGTTTGCCTTGGATCCAATCATGAGGAAACAATCAAGTAAATCTCCCTTGAGCACCATTTTAACCAGTTTGAACCGTTCAAATGTCAAGATGATCCTGCACTGGGTGCTGGATTTTTTTTTTTTTTTTTTTTTTTTTGTGCTAAGAGGGTCATAAGAAACAATTCTGGGAAGAACAACTAGGGAAATTTGGATAGGGACTGTATTCAGATAATAGTGTCACACTGAAGTAAAAATTCTTGGGAGTCAGTGTGACACTAAAGTAAAAGTTCTTGGGAGTGAAAATAGTATAGAGGTTCTATGGGAGAATATCCTTGTTCTTAGAAGACATACGCTAAATAATCAAGAGAGGAAGTGTCATGTCTGCCACTTTCTTTTAGACGTTTCAGCAAAAATTTGTGTATGCATGTGTGTGGGGAGTGTAGAAAGAGGAATGTGAGTTAAGACAAGTAGATGTAGCAAAATGTTAAAATTGGTGAATCTAGGTAAAGGAAAATGTGAGTGTTTATAGTACTGTCCTTGTAACATTTCCAAAGATTTGAAAGTTTTCAAAATAAAATGTTGGGGAATGAAACTAGTATCAGGTTTATATTCATGTATAAATACTTCTCAAGAAAAAAAGTTGTAAGACATGACAGAAATATGATCAAGAAGACTTTTGGTTGAAGTATCCTTCTAATTGCTCAATCCAGAATCACAGTTATCTTCCAGTCTTCTTTTTTATCATTACCCTGATATTCTATGCATCCACAATCCTGTCTTCCCTCCCTCTGACATGTTAAACTGCTTCCCTCTCCTCGGCTACTGCCCAAGTCCAATTACCACCATCTCAGTTACCTGGCAATAGGAGCGACTCATCTCCCCGCTTCCACCCTGCCCTCCTATAATCTGCTCCCCAAAAAGTAGTCATAATGATTTTCTAACACTATCAATTAAATCGTGCTCCCTACTCCTGCTTAAAACTCTCCAATGGCTTCCAAACCTACTTAGAAAAATAAAATTCAAACTTTTAGCTTCCTGATCAGTCTTCTGTCTCCATCCCTGACCTCTGCCTGCTCTTCTGAGCTTTTCCTTCCTCACCTCTCTGTTGCTCAACTATGCTACCCCTTCCTGCTCAAGTTTCTCTGCCTCTGCCTGGAATATTCTTTCCCCTCTTCATTGCCTAGCTGGCAATGTCTTTCACATCTCAGCTCAATTGGCATCTCCTCAATGAGGCTTTCTATGACTCTCCAAGCTAAAGTAGTGCTCAGTCTCTCATCCCCACATCACCTTGCTTTAATTCTCTGCACTTTACTTATTACTATCTGTTATTTTACATTTTTGGTTATTGTCTCTCTTACTGAAACTTATGAAGCTTTGTGAGAACAAACATAACTGTTTGCCTTACTTACTGCTATGTCTCCACCAAGTAAAATGGTATCTGCCACATTTAGGTATTCAATAAATGTTGGATGAATTGAAGAAAAATTAGTAGTCTATAGATTACTGTGGGCCAGCCAGGAATACAGAATTTATGCTAATTACATTTTTGAAAAAATGAACTTGATGCAGGGAGTTGTCTACACAGGTGATGAAAGAGCTGAGAAGCCAAACAGGACATGGTGAGGAAACCGAGGGATCATCAAAGGGCAGGAAGCCGCCATCACCCCTAGGCTGAAGGGGAATGGAGGAAGTTTTGCTGTTGGAGCTCCAGACTAGTGTCAACTGGCAGCTGAAACTACAGAGAAGCTGCTTGCTGATGGAGAAATCTCCGAAAGCAGAGAAGAAGGAGGGGATAC
The DNA here is from genome assembly GCF_037783145.1 of Equus przewalskii. Lineage (NCBI taxonomy): Eukaryota > Metazoa > Chordata > Mammalia > Perissodactyla > Equidae > Equus > Equus przewalskii. The sequence continues at coordinate 56,135,924 of NC_091845.1, read as the reverse complement.
CCTACTTTTTCCTTCTCCTTGCTATCCAGCCTCTGGCCAGACGGAACCCAGGCAGATTCCAGCAGACACAGGAGCCTAGGAAACAGTCTGTGCACCAAATCACCTCTCTAATGGGGGAGGGAGGATGGCAAGGAACGGACATGAAAGCAAACTGACAAGGGACCTACCTGCACAGGAACCTTTCACTGAACAAAAAAAACATAAATCCATCCTGAAGCGTTTGTTCTCTATCACTGCATCTCTGTTTATATTCAGGAGATCAGGAACACTTGAGAGTACCCAAAATATCTGGCAACAGAGGAAAAATAGTATATTTACTGTGCTGTTTTCCAGAAGCACAATTGAACCCATTGTTTTAAATTTGAGCTACTTCACCTGAAAATGTGCCTGGAGGTTAACAAAAATCATAATAATCATAATATTAAAAAATGTAACTAAAATATTTTAAATCTTGTATTTCCTGACTTGGAGGATACCCTATAGTGTTCTAGGCCACATCTTTCTGCATTTTAATTATGGTCCACCATCAGAAAGTGAAAATCTCCCAGTGACAACTGTGCTTAATCATATGTTGCATTTATTTCAATCCACTTGAACTCTAGAATTTGTTTTCTTTTCCTGTAATTTGCAAAGACGAAAGCCAGCAATTGAAGGAGATCATGTTGATCCTGTCCATTCCATGTCCTTGAAGCCACTGGCCCAACTGTGAGATTGTGAACAGATTAGTGAACCAGAGTTTGGACCCCCAGCTCCTCCTGGTAGTTTCACACCTGCTCTCCTCTTCCTGCCCTTCCTCTGTTCGCTTATTCTTCCATTTCTGTCACTGCTCCCTTTGATGCCAAAAGAAATAGAAAGTGCAGAGTCTCATTACCCTCTCATGCCATTTTTTCAGAAGCCACCCTCATCCCTCTCAAATATCATACATAAAAGAAAAAAAAACAGAAAACATCCTGGATAGCAGCTGTCCGGAGGGAAGGTACACTTCCACAAAATGAAAATAAATGAATTTATATTTTGTTATCTTGTGATGATATACAGAATAGATATAGAATCTGCTTAGGGCTCCAATCCCAGTAGGCTCATTAAATAAGGGAGGCAAGCATTTAGGAGAGATGCCATTAAAAGGGGGCATTAATGTGCTTTTTAAAGTAATGGGCTGGACATATAAATCATGGGAGGAATGTAGTACAAAATAGTGAATGAAATATTTATACATTCCATTGAAGCTTAGTGTACGTTCCAGAGGGAGATGTCCTGGAGAGACGGGTCTTCCCCTTTGTTCTGAATCTATTTTTCCAATTGCTCTGACACAGCTGTTGGCTTCACAATCATTCCGAAGTTGATTAGATCAAAAAGCAGAGGCTTGCCTGCCCAGCATGACCAATGACAAACATCAAGGTTGTGGGTATTCCGGGCTTGTAGTCTGTATATTGAAGTTGTTTCTGGTGTTCTGAGGGCCTCCAAATGGTTCTCTAAATTTTATTGCTGCTGTATTTGTATGTCATCTGTGTCCCAAACAGTGCAACATAATGTGCAGTGCATACACTTGCAGAAAATCTACCAATCGAGTTTGAAAATGGCTCTCAGATTTATGGAGCATGGCTATAATTACCTTCATGCGAATGCTCAGCTAAAAGTAGAAACTGAACCTTATTACCTTTGTTTTGCTTGTTTTAATAAAACAAAACACTTGACTTTAAGGAAGTAAATTGTCACCTATTGAGAAACTCTTTCCACTTGCTGTTGGAATGATTTAGTGTTTCTAAAACATATGGTGTAAGTGAGCCTCAAGGCACATTGTTTTCTGTCTGAAGGTCAGAGAGGTTTACAAAAACTGCTGAAAATAGTAAGAGATATTATGCTAAGTGCTTTTCAATCACGATTTCATTTAATCTTCACAAAAACCCAAAGAGGGAAGTATGGTTATCAGTGTCCATTTTACAGATGTGGAGATTGAGGCTTACAGAAGTCTTTCCCCGACTTAGGTCAGCCCTTAGCACATGTTCCGACCCCGGGTCCAGCTGAGCATGAAGCCCTAGATAGGGTAGCATTTTAGTGAGCATTATCTTCCTTTAAAAGGAATTTTCCTCAGTGACTATTGGTCTCCGGGTAACTGTGACTATGGGCACAGCCCAGGATGATTTGGGGCCTCTTTGATGGACAGCCATAAGTGGCTCTTTGCCAGCAATAGCAGTGCTTCCGCTTGCCTTCCTCAAGTCTCACTGTCAGCTTGGCTTCTTGAAAGCTTTATCTTCTCAAAGGCGACTGGTCTCTAAATATAGGATCCAAAGCCAACGTCATTTTAACTGTGTCATCAGGAGTAGGCAGCTGAATTACTGAGTCATACAATTTGAGAGTTGGAAATGACCTTAAAATTTATCTGATTAGAACCTCTCATTCTCCAGGTGAGGAGGCTGGCTTCCAGGGAATTGGAGGAATTTGCATAAACCAAACAAGCAGGGAGGGGCAGCCTGAAAGAGGAACCACATATATTCATTCCCACTCCTGAACTTTTTCAACCATACCATATTGTCAGGACACACCATATAATTTCCCTTAGCAACAGATAGAATTTCCTCTTGGCACTATATTATACTGTGTTTATACTATATTATAGAAATAAATATCGAATAGCTGGGATATAGTATACGATAAGATTTTGTTTTTTAATCTTTATAGAAAAGAGCTGGTTTTTCATTTATTGTCTTAAAATTCATACTTGAAAATTGTTTATCATCTCTCATCAAGGAGAGAAACAGAAAATGAAGTTATTGTCTTAAAATACTTACAACAAAGATAAGCTTATAAGAAACCAGGACTAGTTGTAAGTTTTTCTTTCTCTACTCTTTCAAATGCTACCTCTTTTTTAGGAGTTTTGGTTAAGAATCCACAGGCCAAATCTAGATATATAATTCTTTTAAACTAATCTAATTGCAACAACACATGAGGGGGGGACATTGAGGAGGATATCATATCCTAGATATTGACATTTCAAATAGCAGTATTTTCTTTACAAGTGTGGATTCTACCCCTTAATGCATTCTGAGAATCTGACATTGCATTTCTTTTATAGCTCTGAAAAAACTCAATTTACAACCCCAAAAAATGACTTTAGAAAACACATCATTTTTTTTTTCCTGAGGATGCTCAGCGAGACTGCACCTTACACATGTTTTGTAGTTTACTGAGGCATCCTGACTGAATATGATGATATGTATGAGTCCTTTTCATGTGCCAGGGGAAATAATCAGACAATTATGTAAATGCCTGCAAATACGTGGTTGTTGTATTATTTTCAGTTTTGAAAAACTGGCTATTCAAATTGTTTTCTACATAGGAAGAGGTTGTTTCAGATAAGTGATATGTCTAAAGTACTTTTAAAACATGGTGCTATTTTTGTGTTTGGAAATCGTTAGAGTGGGGTTTGGGAAAAGCAATGAGTTATTTCAAGAGAGTGAATTCTAAAGAGTGAGCCAGAATACAGAATATTATACAAACCAAATTCAGTCTTCCAATACCACCCTCTGGAAATTAGGTTTGGAGAAGTGAATGGAGAGAGAGTGTGTGGAACATTTCCTCCAATTTGTAATATTGGATCAAGCCCATTTTAAACTGTGCTAATTTATTCTTCATTGAACCATGGAGATTAATTAATCCTTTGTTTTGCTGGATTAATGAGTAATCAATATGCCAAAAGGGGAAAAAAAGAGAATGATTTCTTCTCAAGGAAGAAAGCATTTAGGTCGCTAAGTCATTTTATCTTTTATGTTTGCAAAACACACCAGAACTGAGATAAAATGTGTGACGTTCAAGATTTAAGTTCTTTTTTTAAACTAAGATATCCTGGGTTTGTGTGTTTCAGATGAATATAGGCCAGTGGGACACATGCAGTAAAATAATGCAATGTGGGTATATTTTGTGGCCTCTGGTCTTCCCACAAAATTTATCAGTTTCTACAGTTCTTTGACATCCTTATAGGATAAGAAGGTCTCCTCTCCTGAGAGGCCCTCCCTAACTACCAAAACTAAACTTGACCATCCTCTTTTGCCACAAACAAGTCCCTCACAACCAACTCATCTTACTTATCTTCTTTACAGTGCTTATGACTATCTGAAATTATCGTTAGTCTATTTACTTGCCTGCTTCTTGTACATCCCATTCATCCACCCCAAATATAGTGGTAGAGACTTTGTCAGTTTTCTTTACCACTGTAATCATTGAGTCTAGCTGGGAGCCTTCCACATATTGAATGCAACTCTTCGGTGAGTGAATGAGTTTACAGTGAAATGGGCTTGACCTGAAGCAAATTCTCTGAGAGAGACAGAGCAATGTAAGAGATTGAGTAGGACAACTTGGAGCTCTTAGTGGCTTAAAACCAAAATGAGATATACTGAGAATGTCACAGCACCTTAGGAACCTGCACTTGGTCTGCAGAATGCCATGGACCTTTTACATTTCCATGGATCAAGAGCTGTCCTCCATGGAGGCCCTGGTTTCTTCTTTGCCTATCTAGTCTAAGAATCCTTGCATGTAGTCCAGGGGTGGGATAGCATATTGGTGATATGGATGGGATGGATGGAGGGCATTTCCGGAAGGGATGCTCCTCTTAACTGTGAGAATCATCCCAGTACTACTCAGGGTCTGTTGCCACCATATTAACTCCCATTTGGCAGATTAATGATAGATACCAGGACATTCTCTGTGGAATAGTGCATTGTTAATTGTGTAGGAATTCATCTGTAATCAGAAACTCTGGGATATTGTTCTCTTTTACCATAACTTAGTTATAATTTCACAATCTCATTAATATTTATATTTCCAACCTGAAAGGTAGGGATGCTAAAGTCTGCTAATGTATTAATTTGTAGTTTGAGCAGAGGCTTATTTTTTAAAACACACGAATCAATATGAAAGTGGCATTAAGGGATATCTGAAATTTTTTGACATGTGTCTTATATTTCTTGTGTAAAAATATTTAATTAAGATACGTAATCTATTGGTTTCAGAACTGGCAAGTGATCCTATACATCAAACATATATATGTATGAATACTCATGATACTGATCCCTTCAAATAAAATTGAGAATGCTCTCTTCATTTGCCTTTTCTTTAGACCATTCCACTGTAGAATGTGAAGTCAAAAGTCCATCTTTTAAGATTCTTTGAAATTATTGCATTTTTTATTTGAGTCACTGTATATAGGGTCCTTTGGTGTCAGGCAACAGAGACTATGTCTGGCTAACAGCAATAAAAGCAATTTATTGAAATGATATGTAGATTGGGAAATCAAAGCCCTCTCAATGAAGAGCTGAATTTGAGAGATCAAGGAACAGGAACTAAGGAGGGATGTCTTCAGGGCATCACTGTGACAAGGAAGAAATGCCAAACATTTCCTTCCTTAGGTCACTCAAGACCAACATTTTTAGGAAATGAATCTGATTGGTTCAATTGAGCCAGGTGCTCTAGCTTTGTATGGATAGAAGACCATGTTTAACAAAAATTCAGAAATACAGAGGAACTGGGGAACAGTTCCCCATAGAAAAACTAGCATGCTATTACCAAATAAAAAAGTAAAAGGAATGTGGGTCAGGCAAAACCACAAATATCCACTGCAGTAACTGAGCTAATCCCATCAGTTTTTTGTATTTTGTTTTCAGAAGCATGGGAAATAGTCACTCATACTAATCATCTCACATGGAGAAATGATAAAAGAAATTTCAATGAAATCTTGGTGTTGATTAAGGTACAATACAGCCAGTATGTTAAAAAGAAATATTCATTGACAGTGACAAGGTAGGAAAGTGGAAAGAAATTAATATTTGGAAAGAGCCAAGCACTATGCTAACTAGCTTTGCAGCAGCCTCTCGTTTAATATTCATGGTGGTTATAGGAGGAAGGCATTCTTAAACTTATCTCACTACTAGGGAAACTGAGGACCAGAAAGGTTAAGAAACTGTTTTCAAAGTCACATACATAATGATATACAAATATGAGGATGTGGTGTAAGTGTTGTATTCCTGTCAATACAATTGCAAAGGAATACAACATGTAATTGTTAGTCTGCCTTGCTGAAGTGATGTTGCCGTTGTCACAGATAATTACTACATAACTCCTCTCTATTGGACCATCACGTTATCTTGAGATCTAATAAAATATAAGCATCTCTTTTTCTGCCAGTATTGTCAGGGTTATGAATATTATCACTGAATAGTGTTCTCTTTTCTTGCTAAAAATCTCAGTTGTCAGTTTTTGTTTGAAAACAACCATATTGTTTTTAACCCATTTGTCTTAGGTCAGGTTTCCTAGAAGCAGATCTTGAGGCAGTGATTTGCGTTTAAGTGATTTATCACAGGCGTGCTTTTCAGGAAACAAACAAACCAAAATTCTTTAAAGGAAGTGAGGAAACAGAATAGGGAAGGGGAAAGAGTCAAACAAGGATGTGATCAGGTGAAGACAGTGATCCTTGTCCTGATCCTCAGGGGATGCTGGAGCCTAAGTCATACTATAAAATATTTCTCCCTGGAAAGTGGGGACTGCGCGAGGTATTGCTGTGGGTAGTTATCAAGAGGCGGGCAACTGTGAGCCTTTAGCAGATGATTTGCACAAGAGTTGGGGATGATAACCAGCTCCGTGAAGGGGATCTGGGCCAGTCATGAACAGTCTACTCTCACTTGACATTCAGGAGTTGAGTCATTGCCAAGCACATCCCTGTAGTCAAAGGAAGAGCAGGTATTTGTTTCCTTATTCTCTCTTCTTGCAAGAAAAGTTTTCACTCCTTAGCAAACCTCCTTTCTGACAGCAAGCTACAACTCAGAGCAGAGCCTGCTAATTTTTGGCAGGAGCTTCATAAGTTGTTGGATGCCCAATGCTCAGCCATTGGCTGGGTTTGGACCTGCTTTCATAACTGCAATGGTATAGTGGCCTTGCTTGGAGGAGAAGAGAGTAGCATCAATGCCACAGAGCTATGATTCATGGCTATAGTTAGCGTGCAGGTAGTTTAACGATGAAATCATGTAAGGGAAAAATAGTACCATTTTTGTTTGTTTTCTTCGTCTGCAGATCTAACCTAAACGTTCATATCTTACTTTTACGGTTCAGGTAGATAGCTTTTGTTTATGTCCCTATTTTCCTTTTCCTTATCTGCCCCTCTTGAATTGAGTTTTGTGAACTGATACACTTTTGTGGTTTAACAAACGTCAGGCTATTTAATATTATTTTAGTGTGCTAACACTGAGGCATTTCTAGCAAGAGGATTTTTAAAGTGGCCTAAGTAGGTATTTTCTCCTTCCTTCTGTCTTACTTGCAAAGGATAGCCAATTTGCTTTTCTTATACTTTTAACAAATTAATCTTTCAGTGCCCCACCTCCCCATCCTCTCACCCCTTTCTCCTTCCCTACATCATTGCCTTAGTTTAGACCCTTATCACTTCTTCCCTGGGGTATTGTAATAGATTGCTATGTGCTTGTCAAAAACATAATGGTGATTTACAGAGAATTGTACAAAGAATGTACAAATAATGGTGATTGTACAAAGAATACAAGCCTCTTTAATATAAGGAAAAGATGCAATATCAGTGCACGGAAATGACTTTATAGAGCTGGAGATTCAGAAACATTCACCCCAGTGGAGAGACAAATGTCCCTTGTCTTCACGGAGGGACCCTGTAGCTGATCATAGGGCCTGACAGATGAATGAACTCATTACTTCCTTGAGAATTTATCCTTGCCTTTCTCACACTGAGTTTTATACCCTCTGACCTCTCCTGAATGTCTTAGAGGGTCTGGCTATATGCCTGCCTACCTCCTGAGTGCAAGAGATAGAACAACCTCAACACACTCCTGAGTGCTTATGATGAGAATTCCTTGCAGATCAATTCCTCAGGACCCTGCATCCCCAGCCTCCTGAGTTTTAGGCACTTCTACTCTCGCATCTCTCAACTGGTCCCCCTCCCTGCAGGATCTACTCCATTCCCATGCATTCTCTACACTGCCACTAGAGTCCTCTTTATTGAACCCAAGTTTTATATCTTTTTGTACCTTATGAGTTTTTTCTTATGCATACTTTACATAAAATAAAACAATTAAATTTTTTTAAACAATCGAATGATGTCATTTTCCTACTTATGTTTCACTGATTCTTCATCAAGTAATTGACCATGAGTTGTACGTAATTTCATACACACTCCTCTTGTGCCAGTTTGCATCTTATACCCTCCATGCCAAACTACTTACAGATTTATGAAAACAACCTGCTTTTTCAAACCTCAGAGTGTTAACACGTGGCGTTTTCTTTGGTTTAGCCTTATCCCCCTTGTCAAACTAACCAAATGTCAGCCATCTTCAGTCTTCGCGATTGAACTCAAATCTCACCTTCTCAATGTAGCTTTCAGTGACTTCTCAGGCAGTGTCATTCACTCTCTCTTCTGTATTTCTATAGCACCTTTTCTATATGTGCATTTTACTAATTTGTGATTATTTATTTACATATCTCTTTCTCTTCTGAGAACCTGAGGGCAGACATTTAAATACATAGGTATGCTTCCCCAGTATTCAACTGGTTGTCTTCATATGATTATGCTGGTCAAACACTTTGTAGAAACCAGTAGAAATACCACACCCACTTGAAACCTGAGGAAACATACTCTTGGGTAGGATTGCCTACAAGCACAGTCAGCAATTCTTGTGTAAGTGATTTGTTGAAGGATCGCTCTCAGGAGAAACCTTGAGGGAGTGAGGGAAGTTCAGTAGGACAGGGGAAGGAGTTACGCAAAGGCATGCTCTCCGAAGTCTAGCTTCAACCTGGTCCAAGGGGAAGCTCTCTGCAGCGTGCCTGGCTTTAGGCAAAGGAGCTATACTTTTGTATGTGTGTGTGTGTGAGGAAGATTTGCCCTGAGCTAACAGCTGTTGCCAGTTTTCCTCTTTTTGCTTGAGGAATATTGTCACTGAGCTACCAGCTGTGCCAATCTTCCTCTATTTGGTATGTGGGACTCCGCTACAGTGTGGCTTGATGAGCAGTGTGTAGGTCTACACCCAGGATCTGAACCTGCAAATCCCTGGCCTCTCAAGTGGAGCATGCAAACTTAACCATTATGCTACTGTGCCGGCCCCAAGAGCTAGACTTTAAACCTTTGGTCATGAGCTAACCCTTAGAAAGGGCAGTAGTTGTAACCTCCTAGGCAACTCTGAGTTGTGGCTCCTGTAGGTGAAAGGCATGTCTCCAGAGAAGATGGGGGCATGGGAACACAAGCTTGGTAAAGGAGATCTGGTAGAGGCAGAAACAGCATCTACTATACATACTCAAATATTTGATAGATATCAAAGAAGGCAATCATTCTTATTTGTTGAGAGCTTACTTTTCGCCAAGTGCCGTGCTAAGTGCCTTACGTGCGTGAGTTTGGGCTCTGCACTGGCCTATCCTGGAGAATATTTTACCAACTTTCAGCCAGGTGTAATATCATACAACAAACTTAATTAGTGAACCAGGGAAACAATGTCTATTCCTGTATTTCGTCTAATCCAAGAAGTGCTGATTGCAAGACACATCATTATTTTATGTTCTGCTCTGCTAGGAAGGAAAACAAAATGCTTCCTATTAAACTAGAATTCATATTTCATATTGTCCATTACGTGACACAACCTGCTTGCAGAGATGTCGAAATGTACTCAAAAAAAGAGTACATGCAATTTGGAAATTTATAAATATTGATGGCCAAATGACAAGCAGGAAGAAGTTTATATTTAGAACTTTACAATATTAGATTATTAATTAATTTAATCTCTTTGAAATTAACTCTATGTTGGGTTATTTAAAATAATTATTACTTTTAAAAATAATATAGTATATACAAGTGTTTGTAAGAATTATATGTACTTCTAAGTCGATCAAAAGGATGGACTTTGGATAGAATCTGCATATACGTTTTGAAACTTGTATTTGGTAGAGGACAATTATATGATGTTCTCATGCATGATCATTATGTGTCATATCTGAGAAGAGATTAATTGCATTTATCAATAGTTACTCAATAATTACTATGATTTGCTATAATGGTATATACAGTATTGGAAATAGTGTTTTCTTGTGCATACATTTTTTAATTTTCAGCATGCAGCATAAAACCAGTGAGGCTATTGCTAATTGCAAAAGATTTTTCAATAAATGTGGCCACTCATGCATAATTTTGTATGCCACACCATCTTCAATCCCTACCCATTGCTTCCCTGGCACTAGGCACATTTCAAGAGGTAAAAAGCCAAGGACAACATGATTAGTTTGATAAAAACAAGATTTTTGGTTGGTGTAATGGGCCATTCTATTACAGACTGATGTTTTTCTAATTCTCCAACATTAATGTGAACATTATGATATTAATTATAATATTAGTGTGAACATTATAAATATTAACAATGGAACATTTTTTTAAATGAACATTCTGTGAGCAACAGCTAAATGAAATGAAACAGTCATACTCGTTATGATTTGGTTCAGTTAGTTAATTGAAATATGAGAGATTTCTTTATTTAGTCTGTGTTAAAAAGGGCTTATTGCCTTAGCCAGCTAGTTGCTATTACCAAAATTAAAAACTATATGAATTATACAAAGCTATCCTCAGAGGCTAGGATAAAAATTACTGCCCCTGCTGAGGACAAAATGATGTCTTTGGTTGAATTGCCAGATACAAAATAACAGCAAGAGATAAATTATTTTCTGGACCATTATTAAAGGATTAAAGGTAGGTCCCAAATCTCTGTTGACCAGACTCATTTTCTCCTCTATGGATGGTATGTCTTTGCTTGGTTTGAGTTGTTTATTACAGAGGAAATTGCTGCAATATTAACTAAAGCTAAGAGTAACAAAGTAAAAATCTTATTTATTGTTTTTGTTTATTGGTTTCATTTTATCTACCATTGTCAGAGAGTCAGCTTTGAGACATTTTACAAATTATCAAAATTTTCAATTGGCTAATGCCTAAACTGATTTAAAAAATACTTAAAAGCAGATTTAAAGATAGGTTCAAATTCACTTGTACTCATTCATGGTTTTAGAACTGAAAGTCTCAGTCTTCGGAATTGTTTCTTCCCATGTGAAGGTGGAGGATTGGTAACAGAGAAAAAGTTTTCATCACATAGTTTGGTCCTTAGATGTAAGCTTCAATTTTTCTCCTGTCTAAGAAACAATATCTCAAAAGAAAGCCAAAGGATAACTTTTTCAGAGAATGCAAGAGCATCTCTCTGCTGGGCCATTCGACTTGGCTCATGATGGAATTGTATCATAGAAAAACTGAATAGCTTCAGATGTTATGAAATTGGGTCATCTCCCACCATCATGATTAATCAGAAACTCCACCAAAATCAGTGGGAGTGGGGAGAACCCACAGAAATAACAGCAGAGCTGAGGTATGTTTTATTGGGAGTTAGATTCAACAATAGTTTAAACAGATCTTCTTCTTTAGTTGTTCCTTAGTTTGGGTTCAGAAGAAATTTATTTTCCAGGCTAAGAATAGGAGCAATGAAATAAGCAGTATTATACATTTTTTTCTTTTAATACATTTTTCTGGTTTTAAAAATAATAGGAAAAATAGAGATCAATTATAGAAGAAAAAAATTGCTTTTATTTCTACTACCCTGTGATTCTACTTGACTTCTGCTGTGAGAACTTAACTTAAGCAAGTTAAGCTTAACTTGCTTCTGCAGGTTAAGCTAGAGGAATATGACCATGTAAGTTTCCTATTGCCAAAATATCCATCCAACCATCAATCCATTCTACCTGTATTTATGGAATGCCTATGATGTATTAGGCACTGTTATAGGCTCAGAGGAGCCAATAGTAAACAAAACATAAATACTACTCTCATGGAATTAACTATCTGCTTAGGAGAAAAACAATAAACACACATATACCATGTCAGGTGGTGATAAGTGTCATAAACATGCATAAAGTGGGGTAATAGGATAAAGAATGAAGTGAAGGTGCTATGTTATGTAAGATTATCAGGAAAAACCTCCTTATTAAGGTGGTGTATGTGCAGAGATCTGTTGGAAGTAGGAATTAAGTTTTGTGGTTATCTGAAGAAAGCTTGTTTCAGGCAGAGGGAAGTGAAACATAAAGGCTGCAAGGTGAGAGTGTGCTGGCCTCTTGGGAGAACGGCAAGGAGGCCAGTGTGGCTGTAACAGAGTGAACCTAGGAGCATTGTAGGAAACGAAGGGAGGAGGTGTTAGGGTCACATGGGACGTAGCATCCTTTTTTGCCTGCCCTATCATGGATCATTGATTTATTCTTGTAGATCTTGGAGATGTTTCTCTCTTCTAGAACTCCCTCCAACGACAGAAATGCCCCCAAGGAGGGGCAAGACTTCAGCTCATTATCATTGTAATGTTAATTTTCAGTTAACTTCGGGAGATTCATGGATAACCAGCAAATATTAGATTAAATAAAAAGTGTCTAGATGGTAAATTAAGGAGGGAGGGATCATGTTATCAGGGAAAAGAGAGTGATAATGTAGGTGAGAAGGTAACAAAGCAAGTTTATCTTATATTGGAGACAATTGTATTTTGCCTACCCAAATTAATTCCCCTTTAATTCTCCTTTGTTTTCTGGAGGGCTCCAATTTTGGTCCATAATACATGCTCCATTCTTCAGCCATATGTAGCTATTTATTCTGAGAAAATGATCTGCCCCCCCACCCCCAGCCCCCGGCTCAGAAGGGTGGTATTGTGTAGTCTAAGCCAATCATGGAATTCCATTTCCTCATCAGAGAATGATTTAGAAAATTGCATATGATCAATTCTGGCCAATGAAACATGAGGAGAAGACTGCTGGGGGCAGGAGCTTCCTGTAAAGGTTTCTTGCATGTTTAAAAGATGCAGGAGAAAAGGTAGCTATCTCCAGATATTGATGGGTTAAGATAAGGTGGATGAAACTGCTGCAGCCATCTTGCCACCATGAGGGCAGATATTAGGATATAGAGGATGGTTTGCCATGATTAAGTGATTGATCCTGGCACCATCTACTGATGGGTATTTGCCTCCTCCTTTGCAGAAAGGAGTTCCAGAATCTACACCAAAAGGGGAGACACCCCAAGACTCATACAAAGATATATGTATGTTGTAGTCTCATTTGTGATAATAAACGTCGAAGCAACCTATACATCTATCAACAGAGAATCATAAAACATTATGTTCCCATAGAGTGGCGTTTTCAAAGAAGATGCTCACAATATGTTGTCAGAAGAAAGAAGGACACAAAAATATAAATAAATATTTTATCCAGATCTCACATACATGGACAGAGAGACAAAGAAACAAGAGATAGAACAGAGACAGAGAGAAATGTATGTTCTACTCATAGAGAAAAAGTCCAGAAGCAAAGACCAAATATTAATACGAATTACCTCTGGGTGATGGGATCAGATGTGTGAATTATTGTTTATTTTTATATAATTTTGCATTTAAATACTGTACTGTGAAAAAGTAGAGCTTTTATCATCCGATAGAAAATTAATTTCACAAAGATCAAACAAGGATGATCCAGGCGCCTCATGGGCCTTCTCTAATGTAACTTTTAAAGTGTTGGAGTCCTTTCCATGAACTGAGAGACTCTGGGCCCCTCGGTCCACTTTTACCTCAATCCGACCACTGTGTCAGGCTCTGGCCTCAATTTGAATACCTTACGGAAGTGAGAGATCTAAACACTAGTGCCTTAAAACCTGGTGAGAATTTCCTTGCAGTCCGTTTATCCACTGCATTTCTCTATCTCATGTGGCCAGTGAGGTAGCCTCGCAGGGAGTATGAGACTGTCAGCTGAAGAGTGGCCTGGCCCTCTTCTGCAGCATCCTGCCCTTGATTTCACGAACAGCGTAGGCATAAAATGGTGGACTCTGGTCTTCATCAAGTCCTCTTCTGAGGTTAGGGCTCTACCCATTAATGATCTCCATTAAGCAAGGACGACAGAGATGGGTACTACTGCATAAATGTTATTTTCCACCCCAAGGGCTAAGGCAGCATGAGACTTAAGCATGTGGATGGCATAACGATTGCTGCATGGTACAAATTAGGATTCAAGTCAGCTTGAGTCGTACAGAGGCTTGGGGTCTCTAGGCTAATTTATGGTGACCTGCAGAGGCTAAAATGAGGCAGAATCTGGACAGTTCCAATAGTACTGAGACTCTGGGAATGACTCCTGAGTCATTGGTAAGATAGGCTATTTAGGGCTAAAATATTTAATATATCAAAATACACATCAAGGCGCAGACTTTGTCTTCCTTCCTATTTCCTGGCATAAGTGGAGCATATCATCTGTCAACCTAGATATATTGGGGCACTGTTGGTGCATTGTTTATCTGTCCTATGGAAGGAAGAGGAAATGAATGGTGGAGTAATAGGTATATTAGATGTTTTGTGTGGATACTCTCCTGGTGTGACTATCAGTGTAGCGATATCCCAAGTTGTCAGAATTTGGGCTCCCTCAAATTCAGAGCCTGAGGTAAGGGCTTGGGTGCAGACAATTTGCTTGGGATGTGATTTCCTGAAGAAGGAGTGAGGCAGTGGGGAGAGTGGAAGGAGGAAAGTCCAATGTAATGATGTATTATCAAAGTCACTGCTAAAAAGTTTGCAGGAAAACAAAAGCTGAGGTTGGTCAGTGGGATTCAGTTTTACTGAGACATCCTGAGAAGGTACAGAAGGACTTCCGGAATTGTCTGCCTGAAGGCTGGGAGGCAGGAGCATTTATCTGCCAGCTCCTGTCCTCTACTGGCTTAGTGTTGCTTTGATGCAACCACCCTGCACCTCCAGGCTGCCCTTGCACAGCAGTCCAGCACCTCCGGAAGCCACCTCTGGTGCATGGTTCTGGGGCATTTGCTTGAGGAGGGGTGCTGTATGCAAGGTGAGCCTGTGCTTCCGTGGAACTGTTCCTGGAGCTGAGATGACCAACAGGATGCGACATGGGCCATCAAAGTTCCTAGGGTTTTGTCCAGATGTGTGTACCTAAAAAAAAATACGCACTAACAGCTCTTAGACATAGCATCTTTGGCTCAGAGCTTAAGACTAATCAGGCTTGGCCTATGTAGGCTCTATTTTAATTCATTAATAAAGTACTTATTATGTTCTGGGTGATGGAAACAGAAATGGATAGGATACCTTTTAAGACTCTAGTTTGGTACAGAAGATAAGCTCATTACAATTAAATGTGTGCCTACTCAAATGAGGTACGCATAGGATGCCTAACATGGTTTCATAGGGAAAGTTGCTTTTATTTTAAACTGAGGAAGACTCTCCAGAGGGAGCTAAGAGTTGGGACACACACACACACACATACACACACTTGTAAGTATATGTGTGTATATACGTATATGTATGTATATATAAAATTCTTTTTTTCGGAAGGGGAATGGTTCTCTGCTTTATGTGAATTATTTATCCTATTGTCAAAATTCAAATCGAGAAGCATTGTAAGATTCATGGAGTGCAAAATGATCACACAACAGACTGGTTTTAGTGAAAATATATTTTCCTCTCAATTCATATTTATGCTTTGGATACTTTCATATTTTTGCTTTCCTGGTAGTTACTTATGTTCACTGAAAAACTAAAAAGCATCCGTGAAGCTTATTCCTAGGTTAGACTTTGTATTCGACCGAAGAAAACCTTTGCACCTGCCACTAAAACACATCCACTTCTGGGGTGGAATGTGCCAGCTGTTCCCCAGCCTCCAACGGCACGCCAGGCAGTTCAGGGCTGAGAACGAGGCATCATATCCCGGGCAGATAAAACTGGTGGGGAAATTTCAAGTCGACAGAATGCAATTACCCAAATTGAAATTAGGCCAGGGGCATATCAGGAGGCCCTTCCCATCTGTTGGGGAAAAGGATCACCAGATATTCAACAAGGGCAAGTGGTCAGGATCTTAGTTCTAAGAGTCATTTAAAAGGCAGACACTTAAAAAAATACTAAAGGAAAACCGCACTTGGTATAAAAATCATATCCCTTCCCTGGGAAATAAATAGAATTAAGGCCTTGAGAAGATCAGCCCTTTCCTGCTCTGGGAAGAAAGAAATGTTTATGGATGGGGAGGTTAAATATTTCTACATCAACTCCTCTGAGCAAGGACGTGGTATAATGGACAATTGGTTATCCTGGAACTGACAAAAAGAGATTTCCCAAACCAAACATATTGAATCCAATACATTTATCCCTGGTCATAATGGATAGATCCTTCCATTATGAATTTATGGAACAATGCTGTGCAGTTTTTCTAGGGGCCTTGACATAAGCATTACTTCTTTACAGAAACTAAACTAATTTTTAGGGTTTGCTGCAAAAATAAATAAGCTGGCGTTGGACAGTGGTCTTTACCAGATGCTATGTGATGATGGCACATCAGAACCATGCATTTTAGCACAGTGATTCCCCTGCCTGTTTCCCCCGTCCCTGGTAACATGTGTACCTTTCTCCTGGGAGGGAACAGAAGAATTTGTCTTAGTCTCCATGCCAGTATGAACCCAAACATTGGCAGAAGCCCCCCACACAGCTAGTCGGAGAAAGATAAAGAATAGGCATCTCACAGCAGATCATGGTTTGACGGGAGTCCATCATACTGAGATCTAGACTCAGTGTTCCCTATGTTCCTCTCAATAATTTGCGGTCTTTTATGGCCTAAGAACTCAGCATTTCCAGCCTAAGGGAGGAATAATGGAGAGGCATCTCTGAGCCAGATGTCTCCTTTTCCAAAGGCTAT
The DNA here is from genome assembly GCF_037783145.1 of Equus przewalskii. Taxonomy (NCBI): domain Eukaryota; kingdom Metazoa; phylum Chordata; class Mammalia; order Perissodactyla; family Equidae; genus Equus; species Equus przewalskii. The sequence goes on along the minus strand of NC_091845.1, from coordinate 56,119,193 downwards.
TTTTTGGAGAGGTGCTGTCCCTGGGTTCCTATGTGCCACTCCCCAAAGCAAGGTATCAGGGAATCTTCTCTGGACCCTCCCTGCAAGGGGCTGTTCGATGCCACGCTGCTAACCCTGAAAAACACTCACTTTTCTTTGCCACTGGGTGTAGAGAGGAAGGAAAAGAGGGGAGCTAGTAAGGGGTCTTATTCAACATTTAAAAACTTTTTTTTTCTTTGTTGGGGTGCACTTTTAACTCGCTTTGCTTGCACAGGTAGCATCCTGGGGAACCTGAGAGAATGGCTGCGGCTGGAGGGGGTGAGGCAAGGTGAACTGTCAAATTCAATGCAGCTGTCGACAGACACACGTAATGTCACCATTTACCTGTCACTGCGGCAGTTACGATAGGGAATCAGAAGTCCCAGAGTCTCAGGGGCTTCACCTTCACCCTGGTTTCTCCACCCCGCAGGGCCCCACCTTCCCAGAACGTCTCCTAAGATGAGCTCAGTCCGACCAATGGCCCATGCTGACCATAAATGAACACTGTTCTTAACTCTGAAGAGGTGTCAGCTTTTGATTGTACTTGCTAAATTCTGACCTGAGCTTTGCCATTTTTTCACTAATTGGCCAGAATAGATTTCTTAACTTCTTTGTTGCTGTTGTTTTTTTTCCTTTCTTGATAACTTGTGAATAACAATGTTTCTCTCTCACAGAGGAAAACAGAAAACTTATTAGCTCGTGTTGATCTAGAGCTCTGTGAATGTTAAAAACTTGGCATTGTTATTTAGAGGTTTACCTGGGACTAATTACTTCTTAGTTTTACTAGCCCTATATAACAAACCGCCCTCTGCACGTTTTATGTGAAAGCTGGTGTTCTGACACGATGAAAGTTCCTGGAGCAGGGAATGAAATAGGCGCTAAGTTTTATTTCCTCCTAAATAATTCTCCTCAAGGTGGGTAAACTTTTAGTGGTTAAATTGCTAAAAATGAAGATTCTACACTACAAGAACAAATCTCCAAGTGACAGTTATTTGTCTGTGTTCTTAGCATTTACGAGTCTCAGTAAACAGTCAGTACATTTATGTTCCCCCCATTACCTTCGGTCATAAACTTCCTTAAAGAAAAACGAATAATTACGTTTGCTGACTGCATAATGAGCATGAACATTCAGAATACAGAAAGCCTCTGGGTGGGATGATGGGGGAGCTGGACTTCCAGGGATTGAACTGTTTCGAGGCAATGGCAAAATTGTTGGGCGGACCATATGGCCATGATTTAGTGCTGTTCCGGGAGATGTCATCTCTAGAAGGCAAATCATAATTTGTGGGGCTATTTTTGGAGTTGGGTCCTCCCAGCACACAGCTGCTGGGAATGGCTGAGAGTCGCACAAAACCACTGGCTCAAGTGTGTCAACCCTGTGCTATTGGTATGAGCCTTGCCATTTACCTCTGGGGCCAGCCCATGTGCCCAGGTAGCCAAAAAGATGCAGTCTCATCAAGTGTGTCCTGGTGTTGTGGAATATCGGAGTCAGGAAGGACCTTACATGACCTAATTACAACCTGTATTTTACACATGAGATAACTGAGGCTCCAGATGAGGAATCCGTCTCTCCAGGGTCACTCACAGCCAAGAACCCCTACACCTCCTGGCTTCGGGTTTTGTATTCTTAAATGTCTTCGCTGGGGTCAGGAAGGTGGCATAGGTTAGAGGGTAAGGAACAGGTAGAAGAGAGTGAGTTAGAAAGACAAGAAGAGTAAATTTGAGGGAATTAAGCTTTTCCTTTGTCGTTCTTGCAGGTTTCATTATTCTCTGTATTACAATCAGAAAACACATCAGTGCAACTTTTTCACCACTAGACGTGCAAATGGAAATGAAAGGAAATATGACAATTGTATATTTTCTACATCAGCACTTTTGAAACTGTCTGTCATGAAAGACTGGCTTTTGTTCTTTTCTAACTGACCCTAGCTGATATTTTTGTAAAATAGACTAGAATTTACTGGAAAAATGAAATGCAAAGAGCAGACTTTCAAAATACAAGTCCAAACTTTTATTACTTAGAGTCAAGAGACATAAAATTCTTCTGGCAAATTCCTATGAAGTTGCCAGACATTTGTTCTTGATCTCTGTACTCACAGGTCATGGACACAGGAGAGTGTGCCGATTGGCACTTGTCTGTGGACCACACTTTGGGTAGCACTGCCCATGATATCCTTTTCTCTTGTGTTTTGTACCTTTTTCTACTTCTTTAAATTTGACCTTTCTGATATCAGGGATGGGGATCTGGGCATCTCTCATTCTTGACAGGCACCTTATTGTGTTGAATAACAATTTAAGAAAAATGTTCGAATTTCCCGTCATGCTAAAAATAAAGAAACAAATTCACAATTATAACAAATACAGAGCTCCTAGAACACTGTATGGATTCATATCAGGCACACAACTGTGGTTTAAGTCCCTTAGAGGTAGACATAATTTGAGGACCTTTTTGGTTTACTTAGTTTACTGAGTGGGAAGTGGATTAAAAATATTAATCAATGCCAGTTATTATTAAATTTGAACTCTCTGCCACTTCTTGTGTCCTCTGAAAGGCCTGTAAACTGTCTCAGGGCATCAGTTAGGAGTACGTTTGCTAGATTTAGGAAATAAAAATACAGAATACCCAGTTAAGTTTGAAACTCAGGCAAGCGATGAACAATTTTTATAAGTATGGCCCAGATATGTCATGGGACATACCATATGTAATATTTGGGATATACCTATATTAAAAACTTATTCATCATTTGTCTGCAGTTCGAATTTAATTGGATGTCTTGTATTTTATCTGGTAACTCTAGTAGTAGCCTTTTGGCCTGGACTTCTGCAACTCTGGATTTTTCTAGGGAGAAGAATCAACCTAGCCAATAAAATCTGACCATATCGACCCAACTTGCTTAGTTATTGGCAACTGGAAGCTGGACCATCAATATAAAGACATGATCGTCCCTTTAGAAAAATGTGACTCCTGTTGGACAAGGCAGCTACTCATCTTTCCCTACTTTGAGGCTTTTAGTTTGGTGTTTTCCGAAGCCCTGGTCCACTGCTGGCACAAGTCATGGCAGAAGGTGGGCTTATAAGAAGGGCCACTAGAATCTGCCAGCTACAACAGGAGAAAATTGGCTGCGTGCATTGCAAAGAGTAGAATTCTTTGTGTGGAAGTATAGGGGGAGGCGTAGTGACAGCAAAAACAAACAAACAAACAAACAAAAACAAAATTCCCTATTCCTACAACATATTGTAAACAGGCTGACAGAGAGGCATCAATATTTTTTACAAATAAATTTATGAGAAACTTAGAAGTCCAAAGGCAGAATTAGTTGATGTTAAAATAAATGAAAGTCTTAGATACCTACACAGGCTTATTTTAATCCTTTTGAAGATATGTCCTCTGCTCTTGGTAGTTGGTATTCTTTCATTAAATGAAAATATTTGTTTTTAGGTCTTAAATGAGAGTTTGGATATTTTCTTGATGTAGAATTGATGCTCCTAGACTTTAAAGAAAGACTTAAACTTTTCTTAAATTAATGTCTGATTCAGGTGAGAAGGAAATGGCTACTTAAAATACACATGTAATTTATTTTGATATTGTCACATCTGGGTGTTTAAAAATTTCCTGTCAGCTGATAATAAAAACCATACTTAGGAATATGCTTATCTAAAAATTTCTCTTAAAATAACGTTTACTTTAAATAATGAAATATACCCTCATTCGAAGACAAATTGGAAAATGCCAAAAGTTATCCAAAAGAAAAGTAAAATCACCAATAATCCCACACAGAGGAAAAGCTTCACTGTTGTTATTTTGATGCAGTTCTTCTATCTTTTTTCTACGTGTTCATATTTCATAGTTGAAAACCTCCTGCATACACAATGCTGTATTCTGATGTTTTTGTATTAGCTATTCACCTGAAGCATTTCCCATATTGTTAAAATGCTTTCTAAGTTATCATTTCAATGGTTCAATCATATTCTATACTGTGATTTATTTAACCAATTAGAGTGGGACATTCAAATTTCTCTAATTACTTATTCTTAAAATTCTAATGATGATCTCTGTTAGATTCCCAGAACGGAAATTACTGGGTGACAAGAATGAAGATTTTTAAGGCTATACATTTTGTTAAGCTGTATTAAAAAGCATTATAGACATTTATTAGGAAATTATAAGAGTGCCCATTTCACTGACCTTCAATGCTGCCACATCTCCTTGTATTTTATTAACTTGTATTAAGATTCTCTAGAGAAACATGAGTAACATATATATATGTTATATAAATTATATATATGGATATATATATTTTTACATATATGTGTATGTATATATTATATATGTATATAATATAGATACAGAGAGAGATTTATTTTAAAGAATTGGTCCATGTGATTGTGGGGGCTAGTGAATCCAAAAAATGCAGGTCAAGTTGGCAGGCTGTGGACCCAGGGAAGAGTTGATGTTGAGTCTTCAGTCCAAAGGCAGTCTGGATAGAAAAATCCTTCCTTCTTGAAGGATCTCAGCCTTTATTCTTAAAGCCTTCAACTGATTAGATGAGGCCCCCCCCCCGCCATTATGGAGAATAATCTGCTTTACCTCAAAGTTTACTGATTTAAATGTTAATTACATCAAAAAATACCTCACAGCAACATTAGACTGATGTTTGACCAAACAACTGGGCACCATAGCCTAGCCAAGTTGACATATACAATTAACCATCACACCTGTTGTGCAAATAGAGTTTATGGTATTTGACAGAAGGCCATGCTCTTTCTTTCCAGTTTTCTCTCCGTTCAACACCATCTGTTTCTATGAAGACACACTGACCTATTTAGGACTTTATATATACAGTGGGTTTTCTGTTTTAAATACAAATATTGTCTCATCTAATTTTGGAATGAAGCATTTTAAGATTTCCATCAAATGATGCTGAGGAAAAAGCCTGGGTTTGGGCCTTATACAAACATGAGTCAGGAATATTCCTCTATGTCATAACTGGCTGAATTTGGATAGGGTGGTTAAACTCTCTCCCTCCCTCCCAGTTTTCTCCACTGTAAAGTGTAAAAAATCATACCCACTTTTCAGGTCCTTGTGAGTCTTAACTGAGGAAACATTTATAAACTTCTAGTACAGTGTCTAGTATGTAGTTGGCCATCTATATTTTAGTTCATTTCCTCCTTCACCTTCTTTCTTTCTTAATTAGTCAACCCCACACCCCAGTGCCCACTCCCAGTAGTCAGTGTGGAAAAGCCTTCCCCTCCTATGAACAGTCAGGGCTGTAGCACTTCTTCTCTCAGAAAACTTAACGTGTTTTACTTTTTGAGTATATGTCTCATTTCCCCTTCTAGTACTTCATAAAGTAGCATACATTAGCCACTTATTGACAAATGAGATGATTTTAGATGAACATTTTATGCATTCATTTATTTAACAAACATTCATTAAGTATGTATTAAATCCCAAGGACTGTTCTAGGTGTTGGGGACACAACAGTGAACATGATAGATAAATTCGCTGCCCTTTTGGAGCTTAGATTTTAGTGGGGGAGAATCTCAAATAAGAAAACCAACAAATATGTAACCCAGCTACAAGCAATGTTGTATTAGTCCGGGTAGGGTCAATGATGCTGTGTACGTCACCAAATCTCAACAGCATAATATAAGAAAGGCTTATTTCTCACTCATGACAAGTCAATGGCTGGCCCAGGGGACTATTTAAGGCAGCTGTCCTCAGCTTTCCAAGACACTTCCTTCTTATGGCTCCTCCCTATCAGAACACGTTTCCATCAGAGAAGAGTGGGCTGGAGAATCAGGCAGTAGTAGTTAAAGCTTTTACATGTGTCACTTCTGCTTCATATTTTATTGGCCGTAGCTCTCAAGGAAGTGGAGAAGCGTGAGTCTTGGTAATCCTAGTGGTAAAAGAGAACCAGAAGCGTCTGCCTCAGTATTAACTGCGATGAAAAATACGTAGACAGAGTGAGAGTATTTTTTAAAAAGATAATAGAGGAAAAAGAAACATGAGCTTTCATGTATACTATTGCTTAGAATTATAAAAAAGTACGTGTTTCAGAAAAAATTTGAGTCAATTAAGAATTATTTACTAACTATTGTAATAAATTGGTACTTAGATATGAGAAAAACATTAAGGTCATTTATGAATGTCTGACGTTTGATAGAGGCTGAGTTGGTAAGTTTACTTGAGGACATGGGTGGTAATATGTATATTGACATCCTTGATTATTTAGGCCCATAGTAGATGCACAATAAAACTTTGTTGGCGTTAAAAATGTTCATTGTTTTAAGTCATTCTTGCTTTTCTACTTGATTAACTGCCTTGAACTATAGTCCTTTATAGTTTTATCCAGATGCTTGAAATTTTCTTCCAAGGCCAATTTTTATTGTCTTTATCTACACTAATATTTTTACATTCAATTATAGTTTACATTTGGACCACAGATGCTTGAATCACTAGTAGTCTCTTTCTCCTAATTTGTCTCAGGTATTTTCTTCAACCATTGGTAAGTATTCAGTAGGAGAAATGAAAGTTATAACTGTTGGAATTTGCAATCTACCATCTTGTCTTTTTTTTTTAACCAACTTTTATGTTTAGTACCCCTTTGATAACTGCTGTGGTGGAAAGGGATTTCACAAATTTGAATAAAGAAGGGAGGAAACGCCAAGATTTTTTTTTTAAATTTTGTTCAAGATCATGAAGATAGAATAGTATACTTGCTTTCAAAGATAGTACAGTTATGGTTTTTCCTTATATCTCTATTGTTCATTTCTTTGGCTTTCAACTAAGTCTTTCTTTGTAATTTAAAAAATAAATCACCCAAAGAGACGACCCAGTTATTCTTTGAGTGGACAGGTCAAGGACAAACCAAAAGGGAGTCTCCATCTCTACCCACTTGACCCTCATTTCAGTACCATCGCTTCTTCACCTCCAGATGGTGTCTGAGGTATCCTCTCAATCCTATTAGGCAAGAACTTGTCTTAAATGAGCACCTCTTCCGTCTTCACTGTGAATCACGTGACTCTATAAGAGTCCATGCCCTTTGATTCAGTTTACTGCTCTTGGATTTGTACACAATTTATTTGTTAGTTGGTAAATGGGACACAGCTGGCTTCTGATTTAGAGAGTGCCTTAATCTAGTTACCTCCTACCTTAACTTGATCATTTAAATGGAAAGCACTACTGCTCCAACAGAGCAGACATGATATAAAAACTATTTCTGACATGATTATCTTGCCTCCTGAATTGCCATGGCTACTGGGGTCTCTGAGGGAAAAAAAATTAAAAATAAATAAAACACACGTTTTACAATTCTTACAAGTGGTAAACCGTTTTTGCATTATTTAAGAAAAGCTTTAAATGTTCGATGAATGTTCTTAGGCTAATGACAGTTGATGCCCAGAACATAACAATAATCCAATGAAATAGACTATTATTTTGGAAAGTGACAATTTGTGTAGAAATTGCTGATAGCATCAGCATACGCTGGGAACTTGAAATATAAGTGGGCTATAGCTTGGGCTGAGGAGTTATATATTTGGCCTTTCATTTGTAAATAAAACTGTATTCCTTTCCCTTCAAGGAGTATGTAGGCCAGTTATTAATGAAAGAATACTGATGTCCTTTGTCCATAGCAGCAAAATTGGCAGAAGCAGTCTAGGATCCTGATCTTATAGATCTTAGAATTGAGAGGAACATCAATAGGTCATTTAGGAGGACAGCATTCTATAGTTGAAGAAGACTAGATCTAGAGTCAGAATATTTGGACAGAGTCCTGGCTGTATTATTAACTGCCAGTAATTTAACTTTTGATACCAAGTTCTCACCAAGGCTTGTAAGATCTAGCCCCAGGGTACCTCTCCAGCCTCACTTTATAGTCTTTACTCCTTGCTTGTTCCACCTGGCCTCTGCATCATGTCTTGCACAGTCTAAAGACACATTCTTGTTACCAGGCTTTCTGTACTTGCTGTTCCCTTGGCCTGGGATGCTCTTCCCCCAGATACAGACTGACATCTATTGAGCAGATCCACTATGTTCCAAGTGTTCCAGGTGTTATAAACCCTTCACATATTTATCTTGGTGAATTCTCATGATAACTCTATGAAGTGGGCAGTGAAGTTGGATGGATGAGGATATGGAGGCAAAGCGAGGCTGTAGAGGCAGGATTGGAATCAAGGCATTTGGGTGGGAGCCAAGACTTTCACACTAAGTGCTCTCACAACACTCAGGGCATGGCTCACACCCTTCCTTTAACCCCAGCCTCTTCCATGGAGAGCTTTTCCTGACTAGCCTATTTAAAGAGGAGTCCCTGAGACTCCGTTTGTCTTTACTCAGCTTTATATTTATTAACAGCACTAAATATCACACGATCTTATACCGCCCATTTACTTGCTTATTCCTTTATTTCTCTCTCCCAGGAGAATATATTCTGTGAGGGAAGGGCCTGGTTCTGATCTGTGTATCACAATATTCCCTGCACCCAGAAATGTACTGAAAGAAGGATATGAGTTGGGTTAGAATTGTTTATTATGTTTAAGATGTCTTATTTTTCAAACAATAATGGAGCATCTCTTTCGTGCCAGATACCATGCCAATTTTTGGAAATATGAAGGTGAAGAAGAATGATGGGAACTCCTATTTAACTGTTTCTCCTGATGCTTTGAGACCATGATAGAAGCAACAAGCAATTAACAGGCGGTTACAGTAGGATAAGCAGACTGTTAGGGCAAATATAAGGTGCTGTGGGGAAGTAAGGATTCAGGGAAAGCTACTTGGAGGGGGTGATATGCTGAGACCTGAAGGATGGTCCGGAGGGTAAGAGATGTGGAGATGCGGTTGGGAGAGCACTCTAGACAGAGGGAACGACCCTGAGAGAGCACATTCCAATCCTGAAAGCAGTTCAGTGTGACTCAGGTATAGAACATGAGGGGCAGAGTTTACTGTCTGAGTCTGCAGAAGGAAATTGGGTTTTCAAGTATCTCGAGAAATTTTCCAAGAGTCAGGACTTTACTGTCTGAACAATGGGATACCACTGAAGGATTTTTAAATCAATGTGATTTTTACTCATTATTTCATTCAGTTTATGGCCTTCAGTCAGCAAGTTGGCAGTAACTTCCATTTTCTAGATGGGATAACTGAGGCCCAGAATAACACATCTACGTAAGCAGAGTTGATTTAATTTTCTCAATTACGGTGCCGTCAGGGCTCCTAACCCTCCCACCCTCCTTCTTTCCTTCCTTCTGATTGTTTTTCTTGTCAAAAGTCAAACATGAAACTATTTACCCACCATCCTTATCTTTCTCCAAGAAACATACATGCACTCACACAGCTTCCAGAAACCAGACTCCTGAGCGGAAGCCAGTTGCCTGAGGGGTGGTGGGGCTTGTACGTGAATGGACACCATATTGTGGTAGCGCCCGGATTCTCTATTCTTCTTGACTAGGAAGCTGGATTTGTACCAGGAACCTTTTATCTGAAAAGGCGACTCTGGGCTCGGGAGAACAGAGCCGACTTGACGAACTAGAGAGAAGCTCAATATTGGTCTGCCCACGCTTTGGGCATGCGTGAGCACTCACAGCAAAACACAGCTGGCACATCTAATTTTAGCCTTGCCCGCCTTGAAAAGGGACCCTTTAAGGAAATATATTTTCTCGGAAACAATTTGTATTACAATGTAGCAGCTGATAGACATGTCAGAATATTACTTATTATTGGTGGAGAAAAACTCTGCCAAGTAATTATGATGTTTGTTCCTTTTTTGTGATTTATCAGTAAAGTGATTAAAGCATCCATGAATTAAAATAATCATAAAGAGAAAGACAATGAGAGAAACAACGATTTTTTTTTTTATAAAGAAGCTCATAAACCTAAGGGGACTCCTCTTTTGATTTTTACAAAATGGATGTAACGATAACAATGATGATTTCTGTGATGTTAAATTGGTCATTGTGATCTGATGGTGCCTGGATTGTTAATAGTGGTCCTGGAGCAGACTTCAAAATTCCTTCAACACTTGGCATCTTCCGTGTCCTCCAAGAAGTAAAAGGTTAGTTTCTAAACCAGAAATCCGGCTTTAGCGTGTTAACAGGTTCCAAAGCATCCGGGACACACTTTTTCCATTTTAACCAGCAAGGTTAGTCCCTCTGCTTTTATTTTTTTCCTTTCTCCCTTCATCCTCTTCCCTCCCGTGGTCTTCTGTGTTTTGTTTAGCAGCGTGGCTTACCTTGAAACTTGGCAAGAAAAGAAACGAAGGCAGCTCTTGTGTGGGGTAGATGGAGGGAAGGATAAGAAATAATCCACCGCCCGCATCTGAGTTCCCCGGGTTCAGTTCCAGCGGCAGCAGCTTTGCTGCAAAAATCGCTTTGCTATTCGAGATAGCCAGCAGAGGGAATCGGAACTTTGCTTGCAGCAGGGGCTGAAGCAGCCTTTTTTTTTTTCTTGGAGGAAATACTGCAGCCTTCTGGACTGCGTACGCTGCTCCCTGGAGAGGCTCCCTCGGTTCCACCCACCGGCTGGAAGGAGGGGAAGTGAATGAAAGGACAGGACAAGCCCCGAACACCATGTCACTCTGGGAGGGAGACAGCAGCAACTAAGCTGTGCAAGGTTTTTTTTTTTCTTTTTCTTTTCCCCTTTCTTTTTCTTTCTTTTTTTTCTTTTTTCCTTTTTCTTTCTTTCTCTTTCTCTCTCTCTCTCTGTCTTTTTTGTTTTCTTTAAGGTAGGGAAAGAGACAAACAGGAGACAGGAAGCTGATCTGCAAGGATTCGGAGTTGTGCTAAAAGGACTTTGATTTTTTTTTTTTCCCCCTTTACAAACGCTGGCAATTGACATCACTACAGACAGCCTGGTAGAGCGCAAACTGCCTCATCCCAAGTGGAGCCTGGCCGCTGGGGGAAGGCAGGCAAGATCTGGGGAGGCTGTGTGTGGAGTTTTTCCCTACCGATCCCCCTCCTTTTTTGTTTTTGTTTTTTTTTGGTGTGTTTCTTTTTTAAATTCTTGCTGTGTTGGAACTAGCGAGTGGTGGAAGACGAGGAATCTTCGAAGCCTCATCAGTCATCGGGACTGTCAGGAATAGTGGTTTAAGAGGAAGCTCGGCCTGGGGCACTATACCCTGTCATCCAGTTCCCTGCCTCGGAGATAAAGATTCCAGCTACATGGGCAAACGCCTGGATCAGCCACAAATGTACCCCCAGTACACTTACTACTATCCTCATTATCTCCAAACCAAGGTATGGCTCAACCCACAGTCTGGCAATCAGTGTGGTATCCGTCTGCGCTTGGGATGGGAAACCGACAGGCTTGTGAATTATTATTTAACCCCCCCCCCCCCATCACCTCTTCCTGCTTCTTTGAAATTAGTAACATACCAATGGAGTTAATGAGGCAGAGGAGACTAGAAGAAGAAAGGGAGCCTGGAATTGTGGCTTTCTCTTTAAGGAGAGATAATAGTTTCACTGGAGTTCCTTTGTTGTTATTTGGCAGCATAAATGTTCCTGATATCCGTAAAGTCCTTTGCAGATGGGCAGGGTTGTTAGAAAAGAGATCATATCAGTGATTATCACGCACAAGAATACCATTTCAGGGGCTTTTCTGGTGAGCTGTTCTTTGTTTGTGGCTCTAAAAGGGTTTTTCCCACTGGATAGGACATGCCAGGGTGGGGGCAACTCAAACTTTTAATCGCAGAGTATAGAATGGAAGAAGGGTGTGGGATGGTATAGGACAGCTAACTAAAGTCTCTTGGAGTTTGTTTGGGTGTATTTTTGTTTTTTTATTTGCCTTACATATTTTATTTTATATTGAGGGAGATCAGGATGCTAGAGACTGAATTTAGGAGCTTTACAAAAGATATTCTTTACTTTTAGAAGCTCTTTTTTTCTGTGCTGGCTGCCATCAGGAGGCCTGGGTCTTGAAACGGGATGAAATATAACTGATGATAATTGGACGTCAATTGGTTAAATACTTTAGGCTTTATGTGTGTGCTCAAGTGATCATTAGGGGGCCAGTGGCAGGCCCACGTAACTAAGCGCTGGGCAGTGCCAGCCATGAACTTTATCCTGCAGTTCAGACATGAAGGACTCTCAGGTGTGAAATCACTGCTCCAATTTGTCAATTAAATTGGACTTGATTTGGGGGAAAAAATGTTGGTAGGGTTCCCACCTTGAATGCATGGATTATATTTCCTTACAGATGATATTATTTTGTATTGCATTAGCCCGTCTCCACTGTCTTCTTAATAAATAAATATGCCGAGAGTGAGCAAGGCGTGCCTGAGTGATCTGTGCTGTCACCAGGACTCGTTGATGTGATTAGGGTTTGGTAATTCATGCTGTAGTTATCTCTCATTTATTCTGTCTCATCAAACAATGCCTATTTGTAAACCAGAGGAGGCAGCCGACTTTCAATATTATATTAAAGGTTGTTGCTTTTTTTTCTTTCTTTTTCAATCGCTCTGTGATTCGCCTTGCCCCCCCAAGGTCGACTCACATTGCCTTTTGCCTTTGTGAACATTTAGTTTATGCTGCTGCTGCTTAAATAGCCCAGCCCTCCTGCTCCAGTGCCTTGAGCTTTAACTCTTTGGGGGATTGGATAGACAATGCTGCCTACCTTCCTCAAGGAAATGGCAAAGCAAGGACAAGTTAGAAAGGGGAAATTTATAGTCATTTCTCATCCTCCAAAGAAACAAAAACAACCAACTCAAGGGTTGCATGAAAATATCAGACATTCCATCCCTTTTACTCATTTGGCTAAATTTTTCCAAATGTTTCAAAATTCACGCTTTCTTTTTGGTCTTTGTTTTCTACTGTGAAGTATATTCAGAAAAGAAACTTTAGATCAAAATGAATGGAATAATTGCTTTTCTGCTTGAGATTTCTTTTAACCTTTTACTAGCAGGAAATAATGTCTCACACATTGTATTAAAGACACAGGATGCTGGATGAGCTTCAGTGGCGGAAAGTGTGTGTGTGTGTGTGTCTGTGTGTGACTGGAGTAAAGAGGGAAAGTGGAGTGGTGAGGGAAAAGAGGAGAGCCTGAAAAATATAGAGAGAATTAAAAAAACAAATCTGTTTGGGGGACCTATGTAGTTTAGTGTTGTGTAGACAGGCGGCATCTGGATCTTGTTACTTTCAAGCTAGTCAAAGCCATCAACTTCTGGAACATTTTTAAAGAAGTTAGATCCATTAGGTGACCTAAGCTGATATTTGAGTAATCAGATCAGGGGGTAGGGAATACAAGATCAGCTACTTTGGCTAACGTAGTAGTTCATATTGATTATTATGTTGTAAAATTTCGACAGTGCTGTGAAGTTGTCTGATATTGTTACAGCAGCTCTGAAATGACAGGCATTAATAACATTCCTGGAAGCTGAAGATATGAAAATGTGCCCTGTTTTGAAACTTGGACACACAGAGAATGAAGGAAGGGTCAGTGTGCAATCATATTTTAAAACATGGGGACTCTCTGACAGCGTTAATACTATATAATACAGTACTTTCATGCCCCAGTATAGCATGGTAACAACTGGATTATTTTGGTATCAGTTTGCCCCCCTTGCACTTAAATCTCAAAGTATAATCTATAATAATTTTAAAGGAAGTACATGCTGCTTATATTTATTTGGTAAGCCTAGGTGGAATTCATAAAATCCACTGTCCTTCCAGCCTTGGCTTGTAGTTAGAATTCAATTTTAATATCATAGCTATTTAAAATGATGATGATATATAAAGAATACTTATGGTTGATAAAAATAGAATTCTGTTGGTTGACAACAAAAATCATATTCTGCTGATAACATACCTTAAACTGTCCTCTAAATTCAGTTGTTTTTAACTAATCCACAAAAGGTTTCTGCTGACATTAGTTTTCGGTAGAAAATCTTCATGGAATTTTAAAGAACTGAAATGTGTTTTATTGTATTCATTCAGAAAATGCAAAAATACTGAAACTTCTCTTTCTACTTATAAATACATGTTAGAAACAGCTGCTGTTTTCTTATGATGAAACAAGATGAAAATAAGATTTTTAAATAAATGCAAATCTTCTTTTCCACGAATGCAATTAAAGTTTTAGAAAAACTTAGGGTACTTCCCTGCTCCTCTCATTTCCCATTACGTTAGGACCAATCTCTTAACTTTGTTGCTTAAAAAGAGAAAAAATAGAAATGATATTTCTGCTTTTCTGCCTTTGAATAGTTTTCCAATGCTTAAAATGTTATGTTAGAAAAATGTATGTTTAAGTTAAATAAAATGAAAACTCAGTGGCTGACTTGTAGCTATACCTTGTAGCAATGTTATAGTATGCTTATTCTCCCAGATTTCACATTAAAAGTTGTCATCTGTCAATTTGACCGTTTTTTTTTTTTCCTACCAAAGAAGCAATTCAAAAAGGAATATTGCTTTTGGTTAAGAAGTAATGAAAAAATCTTGGTGAAATGTCATAATACTTAAATAAGAGACATAACTAGATTTTTTAAAGAAAGAGTTTCATCAAAACAAATTTTCTGTTGGAAGCCCACCCAGAATAATCAGCAAATTTTAGAGAAAGGGGACCAAAAACATAGTTCATTCACTTAATGATGATATACATAATGATGTTTGATTGAGTTGTAATCTAGTATTTCTCAAGAATTTTGTTACAGCCCCTTCAAAGCAATCAACCTGTTGCTTTTGCATTGTGAGACCCAGGGTGAATTTCAATCTGAATTTGAGGTACTTTAGGGGTTTTTCTTGGAAAAACAAATTAGTTGAACTGGGAAAGCTAAAAAGAGTAACATATAGTCTCAGCTTGGTGAATTGATATTTTGCAGTGAGAAATAGATATTTCTCTTATATGTGATATTTGGGAAACTTGAGTCATCTTCATAAAACTTTAAAATTCACCCAAGCACACACAGCAAACTTGTCCTTTCTTCCTGTTCCACATCCTTACCAGTTCACTGATCCTACCAATCCAGTACACAGTTTCTGATCATGTTGCTCTTACATCAGTCTACTGCATTCCCTTCTTTGGCTGTCTGCTTCTCCAGAAGATCGTGAAGAAAGGAGCTCAGACTATGGGACCCTGACAGAATTTCTCTGGCTGGTGGTATTCAGGTTGTGTTCAGAGCCTGGTGCGAAGTTGGGGTCAGGTGTAAGGAGTAATTCATCAACTGCAAACTGATTTCAGGCTGAATTTCCAACCATCTGCAGCCTGGATGGCCGCCTGTCTCTAAAAGTCTAGCTAGAACCCAATTGATTGTGCCATAGAAAGAGCAAGCACTTGAAAAAACAGGACTGAGGCGTGGGCAAAGGAAAAGGGAGGCTCCGATAGGGCAAAGGGTATTCTTAAAGATGTGAATGTACAGATCCTTCAAAGGCAAAACAAAGCAACCCCTTAACACACTTCTTGCACATGAAAATGTAGAAAATCTTGCAGAGGGAGGGAATGAGTTTAGAATTTCCTTAGTACTTCCTGCCTCAGATTTGCATTGATAGCCAGAGTTGGTGACTTGCCAGTTTTACAACAGCCTTGAAAACTCCCAAGTTCTGTTTTCCTTTGAAAGGCTGAAACATACAAAACTGGTTTTGTAAAAATCTTCCAGCAATAGAATTTTTAGGTACAACTCCAAATATTTCTTTTGCTTCAAGGGGGTAATATGATAGCATGAAACTGTGATAAATCTTGTTTGTCTCATTTTAGAATGTATACAATTTTAACTGGTTTTAAATAAGAGAAAAATAGAAAAGGGTCCACGTTTCCCTTTTTAGTTGTTTTCTTTTCTCTTTACTCCTCCAAATCTTTATCACTGGGATTGTCTTTTATAATAATGTAGTCATTGTTTTCACCACACTAGATTTAGTGCCTGCTTAAAAGGAGTAGAAAGGTAAAAAGTTTATTTTTTTCTCCAGAATAATTTCAAACTTAAGGGAAACACACATGTATATTTCTTTTAACAGTGTCTTTCTAATGCATTTTCCTTTTACTTTCTCTCAGTTTGGAAAAAGAATAACAGAATTATAACTCCACATTATTTCCATGAAGTAATGCAGTCTATGTGAGGGGTGGAGGTAGGGGCGATTTGCGGGGAGGGAGGCAAAAGAAGAGAAGGGAGGATAGAAGTTCATTCCAGGTCTTTCTGGCTCCAGGAATTCTGGAAAGCTTCATTTTTGCACTAATATGATTTTACACAATCCTTTTTGACATTATCAGTCTTTTTGGCAGAGAGAGGGCTCAGTCACAATTATGCCCATGCCAGATTCTCAGAAAACCAGTCTTTTCCTTTAAAAGAGAATCTTTTTAGTGTCGGACTTCTTATTCAGAGTAAATGGTTGATGTTTATCCAAAATTGGCTTCGAGTACTACATAAAAATTGTGTTTTGTAACAGTCTCATAAGCCACAGCTGTATGTGATTAAATAGTGTAATATCAAAAACATGTGAGAATAGACGTTTTTATGCTATAGCTGTTCCACAGCAAGAGTGCAGATGGAACTGAAGGGAGGCCAAGAGCAAGAATGTATTCATGTATCATAATACGTGTGTTAGGGATGTGTGTTGCTATTTTTTGCAGTAGTAGGAAAAAGGCTGAACTATTTAGTTTTGGATGTGATTAAGAAATATGCTCTCTGAAAATGGGAACAGACATATAACACCAATTTTTATATTAAATATGGAGTGCCATTTAATTGGAAAACACATAGTTGCTGAATGGGTCTGAAACCAATGCAGATGGAAAGATCAAAATGATGTCCATGGAGCACACATTCAAGCAGTGAGAGTGAATTTCTCATTCCTGTTTTGGGATTATAAATGTTTTTCTTCTCTGTTTTTTGCTGCTTTAATCTGTGGAACTATTGTAAGAAAACCCTCAGGCCATTTGTCTCTAAACAAAAGAGTGATAGATAATAAGGGTCAGCAAATTAGAGCAAAATAGGCAGCAGTGTGATTCTTTTTTAAGATATTTGAAAATGTGATATTCAGTTTTGTATGAATATTGCTCTTTTTTGTTGCCGGTGTTAAAATTACGTAGCTACACGAGGAGACACAACTTTTGCCTCTATTTCTTTAGCAGGTTTGTTATAGTAAAGAGGTTTCTGTTTCTTAATGGGATGATTTAACTATAATATTTTTGAAAGGATATTTGTTCATGAAAACAATAATCTAGTTTTCTAGAGATTATAAACTAATAAGAGATTTATTAGTAAGTCATTATTTTCAGGGCTTTGAGAAAGGTTATAGAGTTGGCTGTTAGTTTTCAGATTTCAGACACTAAATTTTAAAAAGGAAAAAAAGAGAAGTGGGCAGAGGTAAGTTGGTTTCTGTTTGCTTTTGTTTTTGGTTTTTCTTGTTCAGGTTGATATTGGCAGATAATTTGTTCACATTTAGAAATTTTTGCTTTTTGCATGTAGATTTATTGTCAGGAAATATATACCATGTGGAACAAATATCTGGATAAAGTTTTGTAATGCAGAACATCAACATCTAATAGATATCAAATTTCAGGAGTATGGATACAAAATGATAAGATATGGATTCTGTTTTTCTTTGGGGAAGCTCTCTGATTTGTGTGTCAATGAACTGGTTTCTAGGTCAGGTTCTCTAAGATCTCTTCCAGGCTTAGCATTTGTGACTCTCGCTCTGAGATGGATGAGCCTGCTTTGATATATTAGTGGTACTGGGAGATGACCTCTGTTTTGTGCCATTGATGACTTTTGTTTGGGTCCCCAATGCTTTCTACAGAACAGGTCAAATGCTGCTTTACTGACTCTCATGATTTGACAAATTTAACTGTCTGCATCCTTGGCCACATCTAAATCCAGTGCACAGAGAGAAACACATCCATCACCTGGGAGTGGGTGGAGAGCAGTTCCCAGGGGTGGGACGAAATGACAGGCATCAGTTAATCATGATCATTGCCAGCTTTGTTGTTGCGGTTAAAGTTTTCTTCTTTCAGTGGGTAAAATGAGAGCTTATCCAAAGACTTAACAGTGACAGTGTGATGCTTTACTTTTCCTCATTTAACTTGCTCTCTACAGGTGGTACAAGAGCTGAATGGTTATGTGTATGTTTGGCTAAACCAGTTGAGGTAATGAAGGAAGTGGGATTGCCTCATTAAGATCCCTACAACCCTAGTTTCATGAATGAATCTAGGAGCTAGTGTAAATATGGAAATAACAATCAAAAGATGAAATACCCTTTTGATTGGTGTTTGCAAAACCTACAAATCCCTAACTTCTGAATAGTAGCCTTTAAAGCATGGGAAAGAAATACTGTAGTAACCATAGTACATGTTATTGTAGGAGAAAACGATAGCTTCTTCAGGACATATAAACAAGAACATTATCTTTTTCTCTTGTTCTTGCGAGGTATCCTTCTTCCCTCCAAAAGCCCCTGTTTGCTGAATTAATGAAAGTAAAGGGAACCCTGAATCTTTACTTATAAATGATAAACAAATACAAAAAATAGCCTGTATACACAGTCAAGGCAACCCTGATAATGTCTTTTCCAGTTGTGTGGAAAGTAAGGTATGATAGAAGAAAAATAAATCTTATGATATTCTCAATATTGGTGGTAATTGTTTTAAGAACTGATTTTTAATTTGCTTTAGAATTGGCTTTCCCATTATTATATTGTAGGGTTAAGAAATTGGTATATACTGCACTCAATATGCTAGATGCAGATGACTTTTGGTTCTCTCTTAGCTGATGGTTTTCAAGCTGAAGATGGATCATGTGTAGAATTTAATGAGGATTTTTGAGAAGGTTTCCTATTTTTGTCTAGTGTACTGTCTATTTATCTTAGTCATATTGCTGATTGATGACAATTTAATGGAAAGGAAAATGGAAAACAGAATGCTAACTATCTGGTTTTCTGGAACTGGTTAAGATATCTTAAAAGCTTTTCTTATGTGAACCTTATTTGGAGTATTATCCATGTCTGTAAACTCCCATGTTTCCACTTTTAAAACTTATTCACACAAATTGGACAGTTGCACTCTGAAGATAAATTAAAGCTAAGGTAACTTAAAATTCAAGCAAATATACTTTTAAACGCCCACGTAATTTTGAGCAGATTAAGTATTTGAAGAAGTGTGTACAAATTTTGGTATCATTCTAGTGATAATATTGCTAATAATCTACCTTATCTCCATATTTATTTAAAATTTCAGAGATTGTTTTCCAGGATAGCATGCGAAAAAACCATATGACGTACCTATGTTTAATTTCTTCTTGAGGGATGAGAAAAATACATTTTTTAAAAACTTTGTTCTAGTCCCTTGGAAAGTTGTGACAGTTCCTGGATTACCCTTGGTCTTAGCTTTTGGCCCCTTGATCTCTCTTGTTCATTGCCATGCACACCAATTCAGAACCACACCTCTTGAAAGAAGGATGTGTTGTTTTAATCTAAAGTAGGCAGGGAATTCTGAAAAGAATAAAATTCTGATATTCTTTTCTCAATTTATTCCCCCAAATTCCACTCCTTTTAGACTTCATTCTTCACCTGTTAGGACAACTTGACTTCATGTTAGCAATGGGAAATTTTCCCTTTCTGGCTTGTTCGTCTTCTTGTGTTTGACTTTGTTGATAAGCTGGAAAACGATAAGGAAAAAGTCAGAGGGAATAGGTCAATGAACCTGGAAGAATTTTTCTCCAAGTTTAGTGACTTCCTTTAACAATAGGAGAAGTGCAGGGTCATTTTAAAACCTTCCATATTTCCTCGATACTCTTGGAGGCCCTCATCCCACATCCTAACAAAGAAATTAAAGTGCACTCATGGTCCACATCAAATTTGATTATTTTTGCAATAAAATATTGAAAGAGTTTTTATGACTTTGCTGCTGAAACTCTCTGAGTGCAAGTAAATTCATTTATACGTCCCTGTAAATTTTGGACCATCATCTTGCATATGTGGGTGTTCTTGCAAAGTGAAAAAAACTCTAATCTACAATCTTCTTGAGGTACAAAGGAAAATTATCAAAGGACTAAGAACAATGAATAAAGTTGGCAATATGTTGTATTTTGAAGATATGCAAACATGTTCATTAGCTTTGTTTTCTCAGTTTTCTTTTTAGTTTGGTGGCAATACATTTTTCTCATCTCCTGTGTTTTTGCGGGTCCCTAAATTGGTCAGCGAGCCTAAAAAGCTGGCCATGTCTCTGGCTATTGTGGCCTTTTGGTATTCAACATATCTCTGTATTTTAGTAATCCCAAATTTCCGGGGCGGGGTGCGTGGTAGAACAACACAGAGTATTGGAAAATGTCATTAACATTCTTTGGCTAAAATATGTCAAAAGCAGACACATTGGATTGACCTTTGGCAGTGAGAGCAACTGAGTTCCAGATCTGGGTGCCAGGTTCACAGAATTTTTTCATTGTGTAATTGGTAGAATTGTTTACCAATTGGAAAGAAAAAAAAGCTTCAATGTAGCAAGTGTTTTCCTGGGCTCCCAGCTTAGGGGTACAAGCAGGGGGCAAATCAGTGGCACAATACTTGTTTTATGGCATGATCTTTCTAAATTCTTCTGTCTCTAAATAGGGTCAGGGGTTTGTTACATGTATGAAAACTGTCACCTCCTCCTGTTCCCCATTTTCCATAGTTATTCACCTAGGATAACTTCTCTTGGTGTCCAGAGGTGCCTCTCAGCTCTCAGAATCTATGCACCTCTTAAAAAACATGTTTCTACATGTATACACACTCCAACCAGACCCACCATTACTCTCACAATTAGTTGGGTACCCTGAAGATACTGCTTCCCCAGACCAAAGCAAGCATGATGGGTCTTTAATTTTCATTCTTATCCCAGTAACACAAGAAAATCAGGATCCCAGGCCCAGAGCACGACTGTCTCCTCCCACATGAATCAAGAGTTTTCTCTTTCTCTAGCTCCATGCGTACGCTCATACCTGAAAATTCACTCCCTCCCCTAATCTTGGAGGGAGAATTCTCATAATCGCCCTATGTTTTGATTCTCCACATAATTACTTAATTTTTCTTCCCAGCCCCCTAGCCAGATCTTACTGAATTTCATCAGCAGATTCAATGAATCAGCTTTGATTTATCTCATACGTAAAACACACACACACACTTCTGGAAACCTTAAGAATTATTTAAATGGTTCTGATTTTCTCTGAGGCTAAATAATCACAGAGAAATATGGAGGGGCAAAGTGGTCTTCAGGAGACATAACATATACCTGTTCTTTCCAGTTCTAGTGAATTTTTTGTGCTGCTAGATGGTAGCAAAAAAGGGATGAGTTTCACCCAAACGGGTGATTAATAATTTTCACTTTCTTTCAAAAGTGAATTTTCTTCCCACAATCTGAGATATATTGATAATATGTTATGCAAATTAGATATCTACCTCTTTTCCCTGTTATTCTTGATAGCATCTTTTAGAAATTTTACTGATTGATTCTAACTTTTCCCCAAATAATTTCATAATAATTGTTTATACTGTGCAGATTTTAATGATCCTCAAGGCTTTTAGTGATGAGGCTGTCAGAAGCATGGTAGAACAAAACTATGGCAGGTATATAATTTTAATATAACAAAACATTTATGAAAAGCAGAAAAAAGATAAAACAAAGAGAAAAAGAAACAGAAAATAGAAAGGCTGTGGGTATCAGGTCTTAATCCACTTTTGAAAACTTCTTGAATTTGATTACTTGTTTTCCTTTCCAAAAGCAAAGAATGAGAGCTGTTTGGCAAGGAAAAGATAGTTTACAAATCAAAGAACTGTCTTTGAGAAAAACTTTAATGTGACTATAGAACTTGATATGGAGGAGTCATATAGTTGAGGCTTTTGCTGTCCTGTGAAAAAAAATCAATGCTTATGAGGACAACTTAGTGCTTTGTTTTGGTTTTTCACATGTCAGAGCACTTAGTAACCTTCAGCGCTAGCTTCTGTTGTTCTGGCTTGCCCATCACTAGTGCTTAGGGAGGACTGGATGAAAACCCTGTTGATGCTTTTGATTGGAAACAGGAGTGTTTTTCAGAAAGTCTTTAGAATCAAATTTTAACATGTATTTTGGAATTTCTGTATATAAAATGTTCATATGAAATCCATATATGCTCAAAAATATAATCATGAGCGAAATTCTGTTGTTCTGTATATAAAGAATTTGGCTTTGAGAAGGGAAAACAATAGCATAAGTTATAAAAACCAGCAAAGCTGTTTTGGCATGAGAATCATACAATACAAAGTGCTAACCAGACAGCAATGATGTTTGAGGGTGGCTAATGTGCCTAGGGATCCCTGGAGCAGTTGAAGTGAGGATATGCTTACAATCGTGCTTTTATGCTCTAGACTCTCAGCACATGCATATGTTAGAGCGTGGGGCCTGGTGAAAGAGTGTCTAGACTTCAACAGGTCATTGAGGAGTTTAGTTCAATAGAGATTCAAGAAAGGTTAGCTATTATTGTGGTTATTATCCTCGGTCTGTCTTTTCTGCCAGGTTCATTTTACTCACTTTTCCATCCTTATTTCATTTAGGATGGCTGTCTGAAGTGACATTGCTTATACCTTGCATCTTCTACATCTCCTCGCCTCTCCCAGATTGGCCTTTCTGGGGAACTAACTCTTTTCTTTCTGTCACAACTTCTATCTCCTTGCAATTTCCTGCTCAACCCCTTTCTCCTCTCCTCAAGTTTCTGCTGTGGATTTGCCTTCTTTGCCTCCTTGCCTTTTAGCTCCTAAACTTCTGCTTCCTCCTTTTTGTTCTCTTAGCTTTTGGTCCCCTCTTATCTTTTTAGTTGTTTTTTTTCCATTTCTTTCCAAGGTAGAGTGGGATTGGGTTTCAACTTCTTCTTTTGCTTTGTTGTATATTTATTTTTGGCTTTTCGAACAGACTTTTACTCCACAGGATCATATTTGTGTCAAAGTTAGTCTGTGAACCCCTTAAGGACTAGGACCACAGGGTCTTCATCTTTGAATGCCCTGCAGTTTCCAGGAGAGTGCCTGATGCAGACTGAATGCACAATGAAAGGTTCTCAGAATGCATTAATCTATGGTGTTCTGTGTGTCTCGTGCATTACTCCATTGCTGAAGGCAATGATTTTTTAAACCAGAGTTGCTTAATGTCATCTTCACCCCTGTGATGCTTTATGTCAAAAGGCATTTTGTGTACCAGAAGTAACTTTTATTAAAGTTTCTTTTTTTCACGTGTACAGATGGATGCAATCTCTCCCTGCCCCATCTTTCCCTGCTGAAACATGTGGGTCACTGGGCTCAGTACCCTAGGACTGTCGGCTGGAGTTGGGTTACATCTCTAGCTAACGGGACACACTATGAGAGAAGGCGAACTAAGTCAGAAACTGCAATAGAAAAAGAAAAGAAAAACTGCCATAGTGTTGCATTCCAAGATGCTGGCAAGAGCATTAGGACATGTGCCAACTCAGGGAGGGGCAGAAGTAGATTTCAAAGACTGTAACTAGCCAGTATTTGGTATTTGGGGATGAGAGTAAGCAAGTAGGTCAGGACTAAATGGTGGTTTGGAAGGAATCAGAGAAACCATTCCTGAGCAATTGCCAAGAATATCAGCTTGTATATGTGGCTTCCTTTCTTGGGTTGGCAGAGTTGGACATACCAGGAGGTAAACTTAGCTTAAGGAGCTAGGAGTTGGGTTGAATGTTAGGCCCATCTTTTTGTCTATTTTGCTATTCCAGACAGAGGATCTGGAGTATAATAGTCATATATCATCCGCTCATGCCATATAACAGTCCATAATAATACTGACATGGATTTTTTAAACTCAAAATTTTGAAAAGACAACTTGAAAGATCAGGTAAGAATGACAAAATTCTTATTTTGGAAAGAGAACTCTATATAGTTTTTCTATACAATTAACTAAGCAGGTATAAAGATGTGTCTAGAGTAATGATAGATGATATAACATGGGATTCTGATGTCAACTTCAAAGCCTTCCTCGCTGAGGAATGTATGACAACAATAACCCAGTTGTGGCTAAGAGAACAAACTGTGTTTTTGGTTTGGATGCTGCCTGATTTTTCCAAGTTATGCTGATTCTCTTATGTCTATTCTGCAGTTTTTTTTCTCTATCATGTTCTTTCTTTGCATCAAGGTTCTTATTACTGTTTATAGAAAATATAGTTTCTATAGATGTAATTCCTGAGCATTTAGTAAATTTTTCTATTGCAAAGTAATCCATACTCATTGTATGTAGTGAAACAATTCAAGATATATCTTGAAAATTGATAATCTCCTTCAGGACACCACACCATTCTCTTAAGAACTCAGAAATGACCAATATTGATAATAAAATCATATGTGTCCTTCCATAGCATTCTTTATGCTCCTGCATAAAGCATACTTTGTGTGTTCTCACCAGGTCATTAGACATTTTTTTTGTTTTTTGTTGTCAGGGTGATTGTTCCGAGTGTGTTTGCACCACATTTTATGCAAGCGTTGCCCATCAATGGGCATGGGCTTTTTTTGCCACTGTTTTGCCATTATAAATAATGCTTCAATATATCTTCAAGGTACTCATTTAAATATTGAAAAACTAATCAGTGCTCTTCTAAGCAGGTTTGCTTCCTTTTAAACACTGAAAACTGCCTTGATGAGTTTCTTATCACACAAGGATTGACATCTCTTCTTAGATTACTAACCTGAAGGTTCTATGTCCTGTAGGATTGGGATGCCCCTTTGTGTTTTGGTGATAAGGGTTATAGTCTGCTCCTTTTGGTGAGATGATGAACTTCCTGACTGAAGTTTGAGCTGAAAGGGAATCCCTCATGTTTGGCAGAAGCAGAAATGTCTCATTTTCTTCATGACACCATCATTGGGATCCCAACCCGTGCCTGGGGTCAGCAGTGCTACCATTTTGTTGCTTCTCATCCATTTCATGTGGCTGCACTTGTGTTCCAGGTTGATTTCCTTTCTTTGCTCTCTCATATTGCAAGTTGAAAGAGCAACAGCAGGCAAGGACAGCTTCAAGCAGCCCAAATCTTCCTAATTAATTGGAATCCCACTGAGACATTTTTGTCCTAGAGCAAATATTTTGTCCGAAGGGTTTGGGCACCAAGATTTTTCTTTTTACATTATTATCTTGGGGATACTGCAAAATTGTATTTTGTAATAGCCCTCATCTGTTGTACTTGTTTGATGCTACTTGATCATAGGGAAAATGTCATGGTATATTAATTGAGCTGGAAAAAAGTGACTCTGGCAAATCTAATGAATTTAGGTGAAATCTGATTTTATTTATTTTTTCTCCTGTACTTTGACCTGTTTCTCACTTCCAGAATCACTTTTAATTAAAGTCAAAACATGACAGTGAAAAGAATAAAACAAAAGTTTACCACAGAAGATGCTATGCTGGGCTGATATAGAAATATTTACTGACTAAAATCTTTCTAGAAAACAGTAGATCATAAAGCCTCAACATTTTGCTCTTCCTATAAAGAAAGTTAGACCAAGGACACATATTTTTAATAACACTTAATTCTCTTTCATATATTCACATTTCATAGAACTTAATCACACTTTTCAAGGCTTAATGGCCCAGTTCCATGTACTTCTTTGGAAACTCAGAGCATTTTCTTAAACATGGACCTGCGAGGATGACCTTTTCCCTTTTACTTTTACTTTTACTTTTCATGTGTGTGAGGTAGGATAGGGAGCTTAGTTCAACACACTACAGCCAATTAGGTATTTTCTCTTTTTACAACTAAAATACGCACCATTTTTTATGTGTGCTTAAAAATCAGCAGTATACCGTGCTTCATGTATATTTAGTACGAGTAGTAACATTTTAACAAAGTCTGGAAAAGGAATTTAATAATCAGAAATGAAAACAGCACTTTGGTTAGGTGAAAGGACTCCTAGTGTGATAAGAATGGTTCTGGAAGGCCCAATTTTCTTATTCTAGAACTTGCTATAATACCATTTCCCCAGGGTTTCCTTGTCTTTTTATATTTCAGTTGCCGCCATTTCTTCCCATCACAGGAATATTTAGTTACTTGATAAGAATGTCTTCATGATCAATATTAGACTAGTCATAATGTGTTTCAATATTCTGCAAAGAATGCCAATATATTAACATATTATGAAGATGATAAAATATAAATAAGAACCATTAACTCCAAGAGATTGTTATTAGTGATAATGGTAAGGAGAGGTAACTGAAAGGCCCAGAATTGACTTGATACATGAATATAATGGAGCACCAATCCTTCTGATAGGCTGAAATCAATGCTATTCATTGAAACATTTCTTTGCACTTCCATTATGTTTCTCTGGCATCCATCTCTGCAATCAGCTGGACTGAAATCAAGTTGCTTTCAATATTTCTCATACTTCTTACATGATTTTTTTGTTATTGTTGTTTTGTTTTGGAAAGCAATGCAGGTCTGTCTCAGCACTCCAAAGAAAATTCACTGTACAGTCGGAGATGAATCTATTGAGAAAGTGTCAGCTTTTTACACTGCTGTATTTCACAATACTGGCACTTTCCTCATTTAAGTTCCTAGGATGCTTTTTGTCCCCTAAAGTAACTAAATTAAGGAGGGAAGGGGTGTCGTTTTTTTTCCAGCCACCTTATAGAGCATCAGCTTTTGCTTCCCTAGAGCTAAACTTTGTGTTTAAAAATGTTTTGAGTGAGGCCAGCACTGGATCTGGGTGTGGTATTGTTTTTTAAGTAGATAATTTTTCCAGACTATTCATTGGGGAGTGAAGGAATTGAGTTTTGTTTTAATTTCTCCATCTTACACTGAGCTTTCAAATATCCTTCAAACTTGTTCACATGTAGCATTGCTAAACTTTAATTTTACCCTTTTGTAAATCTTCTTCCGACTACAATGGCTACCCTCACCAAGTTTGCATGCTCAAAACCCAAAGGCCATCTCAAAAGTCTTCAAGCTGTGTGACTTCAGTCCTTGCCTAGCATATAGTAGGTGCTTAATAAATATCAGTGGACTACAAGGAAGTTGCTGTTCCATATCCTGAACTCTAATAACACTTACTGATAGATACTCTTTGGACACTTAACCATTTTTTCTTTACTTTGGTGTATCCCATCATCTCCCAGAGAAAAGAATCTTTGTCTGCTTTTTCTTTGTATTGCCCTCAGATCCTACAACATTGACTTACACATAGTCAGTGCTAGTCAGTATCTACTGAGTAAAGAATGGATGGTCTCACTTTCTAAACATCCTTTAATTGATTTTATAATCTTCAGGAAAGTTTAGTGAAACCTACTCCATACTTATCTCTGCTTCTCTTATAGTTATTTTAATTCATCTTTAATTTCAAAATAATATGTCACTTTCAATTCTGAAGATACTCACATAAAACTATGAAAAAATATAAAGGTGAAATTCTCCTCAAGGTGTTTGGCACTTTTTCTGTAAAGTATTTGCTTTCTCTTGCTTATTCACATGTTTAAACTAAAGTCACGGCCAGCCCCAGTGGCCTAGTGGTTAAGTTCAGCACGCTGTGCTTTGGCAGCCCAGGTTCGGTTCCTGGGCACAGACCTACCCTGCTCTGTTAGCAGTGGTGCTGTAGTGGCAGCCCACAGACTAAAAATAGAGGTAGTTTGGCACAGATGTTAGTTCAGGGCAAATCTTCCCCAGCAGAAACAAACAAACAAAAAACTCAAGTCAACATTGACTTAACAAAAAAACAGGTGTCTGAGTACATCTGCCTTCTCCCATACTTTTGTGTATGTTTGGTCTGTAGATGTTTTGGAAAAGAGGGAAATAAGATTTTTCAGTGTTTGTGTAATGTTGAATTATAATATCTTGCAGTCCAGTATGGTGCTCATTCATTTCATGTCTATATTATTAAGAAGGGATTTAAAACTTGGAATTTCAGAATGTGAAATAAAATGTATCAATCAATCCATGTTCATGGAGCTCTCTTAGGTCAGCACTGTATGGGGTGGTTTGGACAAGACAGAAGGAGGTTATAAAGTGACTCTTGCTCTTTAGATGTTGATAATTTATTTGAGGAACCAGAGGTGACACCTGGAACAAAGGGGAGTAATTAAATGCTAAATTGTGTGACATTGATTTGAAGTAACGTGAAAGAGCCATGAAGGAAGAAGAGTCTTGGGTCACTCTTGAGGTAGACAAAGAAATTGGGCATTTGGCATATTGGTTAAGTTGGGGAAGGATGGGAGGATATTCCTGCTGGAATAAGAGTAGAAACATAACATAGACATGAGGTTGGAATTGGGGGGAGGTAGGATAGTGAGAAAATGGACTTAGATGAAACAGAGAATCAGTTGGAGATGGAACAGGTTGGAGAGCCAGAGCACAGCAATTACTGAAAGGCCTTAAGAGGTCAGAAAAGAAAAAAGTGAGTAATTGTTTAATCTTTATGAAGGGAGTGGTTTTATCAGCTTCATTCCAAAGACATAAACCATA
This sequence comes from Equus przewalskii, assembly GCF_037783145.1. Taxonomy (NCBI): domain Eukaryota; kingdom Metazoa; phylum Chordata; class Mammalia; order Perissodactyla; family Equidae; genus Equus; species Equus przewalskii. The sequence goes on along the minus strand of NC_091845.1, from coordinate 56,090,814 downwards.
AATGAAAAGACTGATGGATTTAAAATTCTTCATTGTCTTTATGAAATTCCCACCTTTTGGCTAAAGGAATACTTATAAATCTTCATTTAGCAAAACCCTATATAATGTAAAATAAAAAGCAAATAAACATTCTTGTAAAAAACTGTTTGCAGCGTAATATTACAAAGGTTTAATACTCTAGATATAAAATATGCTTCTACTACTCAATTGTAAAAAAAGAAAAAGAAAACACTCTGATAATAAAGGTTCATAAATGAAGAAATGGAAATAGCTAGCACTCACTCAAAAGTATCTCACTAATAAAAAAATGATGACCAAAATGACAGTCAGACGTTATTTTCGCTTAAAAAATTAAACATTTTCTAACAACCAGGGTAGATTGAGGTTTATGGTGACAGCCACTCCCACACACTATTCATTCTCAGGGAGTATTAGCGGATAGGTAGATTTTGGATCTCTATTCGAAAGAATGTATCAAAGGCTTTAAAAATGTATGTGCCTTGTTATACAGCAAGTCCAATTCTAGAAATATCTGCTAAGGCGTTAAAGTATGTATGCACAAAGGTGCTTATTACAGCACTGCTTTTAATAAAGAAGACTATAAGCAATCTATATGTCCAGGGATAGGAAGCAGATTAAGTAAATGACATTATATCTTTACAAAAAACCACCATGTAGCCAGGAAATCAATGACTATGGATATATTGACTAGGGAAAATGACATATTGTTAGGTTAAAAAAAATCAACTGTAAAACAGTATTCTAATACAATTCTAAACCTATCTTTAAGATCTGTGTATGATGCATGTGCATGTTTATGCTTATGTCTGTGTTTTTTTTCTACAAAAATATAGGAAAGATTTTGTCTCGATTTTTGGAGTTACAGGCATTTAAAAATGCTTTTGAGTATGAGTTGATGATTATTGTAAACAATTAACACTGGAAATTAAGTTGTTTATAAAAATAGTAATAACAAATTAAGAGGAAGGCAACTAACAAGTAAGGATCTTGATGCAATTAGTAGAAGGAAGCCATTACAAGTTGTTTAATTGAGAGAGAAGTAACATACATGAGAAAGGAGTGCTTTGAATTGATTACTAGTATTTTGCAAGATGCAGTGGAGCCGAAAGGTAATGTTTAGAAAGTCAAGCTAAACCTGAATGAGCAGAGATAGGAAAGCACAAAACGTCAGTGACCAGAGAAAGGCCAATGTGGTAGACGACACTTAGACTAGAGAAAGATGCTTGCTACTGATCTGAAAATAAAGATGATGATCCAGTTTTAAACATGTTACCTATGAGGTGACAATGGGACACCCAGATGAAGATGTGCTCTAGGCAAGGAGAAAGAGAGAGCTGAAGCATGGTCTGAATCCAATGCCGAAAATAGACGTGTAGGTATCATCTCCTTGGAGGTGACATTTAAATTAGTAAGTGTGAATGACAAAGCAAGAATTGTAAAAGGGATAATGAAGAGAGCTTTCTTTGCCTGCCATTCTGCCTGTGCCATGCTTTTCTTTTGTTTTCCTTTCTTTTCTTTCCTTCTCTTTTTTGAGGAAGATTAGCCCTGAGCTAACATCCACCACCAATCCTCCTCTTTTTTGTTTTCTGAGGAAGATTGGCCCTGAGCTAACATCCGGGCCCATCTTCCTCTACTTTATTTGTGGGATGCCTACCACAGCATGGCTTGATAAGTGGTGCATAGGTCTGCACCCAGGATCCGAACTGGCAATCCCTGGGCTGCTGAAGCAGAGCGTGGGAACTTAACCATTGTCATTGGGCCAGCCCCATGCTTTTCTTTACTTATGGCTTTAGATTGTCCTCAGCATGACAAGGATCTTTTAAATGTTAAGAAAAGAGTTAGTTACTAGCAAGAATATTTGAGTGATAAACATCAGAGAATTAAAAAAAGACTTGGCTGGCAGAAACTTAACCTATCTTAAAGTCTGAAGTTTTCTTTTCTAGGTTCAAATTTTATCCTTGCATGCGATTGTCCTCTGCCATTCACTTTCTGTTTTGTTTCAATGATCCTTTTGTGTGGACCCATTTTTGAGAAATTTTATTGACAAAGAGTGAGACGATTGGGTTTGTTTCATTTGTGTGCTTGTCTGAATAATTGATTTTTATTTATTTATTTTTGACCAATTAATTATTTCATGTGGTGTTTCTTTCTTGAGTTGTGTTTTTGGGCACCGGTTCTCAAACTTTAGCAGGTGTAAGGATTCTCTGGAGGATTTGTTAAGACACTGATTTAGGTTTCTTTTTTTTTTTGAGATTATGACTCAATAGGCCTGGAGTGGGGCCCAAGAAATATTTCTCATGATCTCCCAAGTGAGGCTGATGCTGTTGGTCTGCAAACCACTGTGAAGAACACTGTTCTAGGAAACATGATTTTGAAGCCCACTTTCGTTTTCATTTAGCCTCTTTTCACGAAGGCACATCCAACTACATCACCAAGTACTCTCTTGAAATTTATTGATGGTGGCACTTCCTGATTATTGTTATATACTGTATAGCCATTTATCCAGATTTTATTTTATTTATTTATTTATTTATTTTTGAGGAAGATTAGCCCTGAGCTAACTTCTGCCAATCCTCCTCTTTTTTCTGAGGAATGCTGGCCCTGAGCTAACATCCGTGCCCATCTTCCTCTACTTTATATGTGGGACGCCTACCACAGCATGGCCTGCCAAGCAGTGCCATGTCCGCACCCGGGATCAGAACCAGCGAACCCTGGGCTGCCGAGAAGCAGAATGTACGAACTTAACCACTGCGCCACCAGGCCAGCCCCTATCCAAATTTGAATTCACCTGTAATTTAAATAATTAAAATTGTTTTGTAACTTGCACCTCCTAACCCTGGTGCCTTCAGACTTTCATGAGATGGTTGGAAAGAGGCTTCAAGGGAAATACAGTGAATTGTCCTCAGGATCTTGGCAAAAAGAAAAATTAGGTTGACTTTGGAGACTTAAAATTAATTTATTTTTATCAGTTCATGCTGAAAAACACTATTTTTCCATGTATTATGAATATCTGGTTTAATCAGTGATTTAAAAAAATATCTAAAGAGGGGCTGGCCCTGTAGCGCAGCAGTTAAGTGCGCACGTTCTGCTTCAGCGGCCCAGGGTTCGCTGGTTCTGATCCCGGGTGCGGACATGGCACTGCTTGGCAGGCCATGCTGTGGTAGGTGTCCCACATATAAAGTAGAGGAAGATGGGCATGGATGTTAGCTCAGGGCCAGTCTTCCTCAGCAAAAAGAGGAGGATTGGCAGCAGATGCTAGCTCAGGGCTAATCTTCCTCAAAAAAAAAAAAATCTAAAGAAATAATGTGTCACAGAAAGGACTGACCTGACCATTGGTTAGATGTAAGCTGCCCCATCTGAGCCGAGGAACTTTGCATCCTGAAAGCCGAACATTTCTGCCGATAGAGAAGGGGTCTCTGCTGTGTGACTGGGATGCTTCATCATGCCTCACCCTGGTCTGGGGGAAAAAATCCCTCTTCTCTGTCCATTTCCCTGCTTTTGAATTGCATTTTATTAGCAAACTTCCTATGTTTTTATTTCTACAAAATGTGATTATGTTGACCTCAAGAATATCTGTTGTCTATTGATAAATTGACCTTCTTGTTTATACCTTAGTCTCATGTGAATTGATTTAGATTGAGTCTGTCTCCAGGATTCTGGCCATCTCGCTGTGTGCTGAAAAAGCCCAGTTTCTGAATCTGCAGGGCTAGGAGAGCAACCATGAACTGCCATAAATCCATCGAGACAGCCAACTGGTGGGTCCTCTGAACAGCTGACAATCATGCCTAAATGGAGACTCATCTGCTTTTCTGAGCACTTCACCTCCTGTTCATTTGTTCATTCACTAGGAAACAAAAGTAGAGAATTTTATGAAACTTAAAGGAACTTTGAAGTCATCAGGGCCAGCCCTTTCATTGCGAGGTTGAGGCTATAACCTTTCATTGGAATCTATCTCTTGAACCTGACAATTGACATAATTCAAAAGGCTGGGTTCACGGTTCAGAAATATTCCACAGTCTGGTGGGGTGTTTCTCCTTTGTAATATCTTAGTCTGAAGTGTGGTGCTTGGCATTGGGTTCAAGTGCTAATGTTAGAGCGAGAATCCATCAAACCTTAACCTCAAGGCCCTTCCCTTAGTTTAATTTAAGATGTGCATAACTGCATTATAAAACCTGTCTGTTTTGCTTACGTTAAAAGTGAACTTCCCTTTCATTGAACTTCTCTTTTTAACCTTTGTAGCAGAGGATGACACATCTTGATAAAAACCTCAAAGAATAAATCCTGTTGAAATAAATGTATTCTTAAGAACATGTCAGAGGAAAAATGTACATCAGAGTACCAAATGAGGTTGAATGGATTGTGGATCTGCTGAACTAGGTCCATTCATTTGAAAGCATACATTCTAATATTCATTAATTAATATAGAGGAATATGGAAACTTTTTTTCTTTTCCTAGGGAACTCAATATTTGTTTGCTTTAATGGGAAAAAGTGATCATAAAAACTTGATTCTAAACATTTACTATCATTTTTGGGTTTTGGTTTTTTCTTCTCTGAAAGAGTTACAAGAATTAGACATAGTGTCTGCAACTTGCCTGGTATATGGTACTTGGTATGCACTTGAGTAATGGTCGTTATTTTTAGAGTATATTATAAATTAAACTGATATTTAGAATGGGTGGTATGACTCTAAGCAAAGATGGATTTAAAAGCACTGAGAGAATATGTGTAGACTCTACTTTTTAGCCCTGCCTCTGCCTTCTTTAGCTTTTCACATTTGAATCCAATGAGATCATAATCCTACAGATAAAGGCCTGCCCTAGTCCTGACTAATGAAAAAGGGCTATTACACCATTTGGAAGATCCTGCAGGTAGCTCACCCACCCAAGTATGATATGTGTTAATCTAATTACAAGTATTGGCAATTCCTCAGCACTCCCCACAAGGCCACCTCTAGGTAGCCATGTTGCTCTTGAGTTTTCTAGAACTGTGCTTCTCCCTTAGCCCCAGCTCCCTAACTAGTGTTATTCCACCTGACATTGCTATCCTCCCTGTGCTCTATGCTGTTTCACGGTGAGGTGTTTGATCCCTAGCAATGTTCATAACCATCCTCTTCCTCCTAAATGAAATATAGTCTTTTTCTACAGCTCAGTGATCTGAGCTCTCCCTTGCTTCACTCCCCAAATTCTCACATACAGCTCCTCACTGGCTTAACTGTCTTCTTGGTTTTTCCACCATCCTAATGTACATCCTCAGTGATTACTTCTTGAAACATCATCTGATTTGCCTTTTAAAAACTGCCCTTACTACTACCAACCTGGCCCCTGCCCAACTCCATGACCTCATCTCTTACCACTCTCCTTACCCTCTCATATTCCAGCCACAATGGCCTTCTTTCTGTTATTCCAACATGCCAAGACCTTGGCAAGAGCTGTTCTCTTTGCCTCAATTCCCTGCCTCACCCTGTCCAATCTTAACATGGATGATTTCTTCTTGTTTTTCGTATTCTGTCTTAAGTGCTTTTGCTGACCACCCAGTTTAAAAGCAGCCTTCAGTCAAGCTCCACTGCTTCGCCATATTTTAATTCCCTCCAATGCACACAGTTCTTATCATTACTGAATATTTTTCTTGTTTATTTTTGTGTTTGTTTACTATCTGCCTTCCCTATTAAAATATACCCCCTACAGGAACAGAGATCTGGTCTATCTTGTTCTCTGCTCTATCCTCATAGCCCAGAACAATGGTTGGCACGTAGTAGGCACTCAGTAAATATTTGTTGAATGAGTACCCAGCTGCTCCTCAGGTTTATTTCTGTGTCTGGCTCTGTTCTGTCTGTCTCTGTTCTTCCAGTTCCTTTGCCAGAATTCTTCTTCCTTTGTCTCTGATAACAATAATGAACCTACTTACCTCGGATACATTGGCTAGCGTCCTCCACCCACCTCTCTTAGCCAGGGAGACATTGATAATTGATAGGTATGCCTACCACAGCCTTGGGATCCTCCTAGTGTTTCAGCAGGCAACACCAGTTTACCTGAGCATGAAATCAAAATGCCATGTCCATTTTAATCCTTAAAGTCACTTCTGAATTTCCATTCTACCAGAATTGAATTGATGGTACCTGCAGGGAATTATCCACATTCTCTTTAAGTAAAGTGTTTTTTCAGAAGAAATTGTTTAGGCAAAGTTCGTTCTTCATTTTAAAAACTCCTGAAGGGTCAGCTATCAAAATATTAAAATGTAGAGATCCAGAGTTTGGGTTCCACCAGAGCTCAGCAGTCAGAGTGATCAGAAGGAAGCATGGACCTCAGGCCAGGGAGCATCATCAGTTGTTCTAAAAACATGTGAAGAAGCAATGGCACACATACACGTGGGTACACTCCCCATGCCAATGTGTTGTTTGACACTTCTCTTCTTTCTTTTCTCTTAGACTTTTAGAAAACCTCTTTTCTAAAATTTGCATGGTGTGGACGTCTGATTTTGCTAGCCCAGCATCCATTCTCCCTTGTTTTTATCATTGCAGCCCAATTTTCTTATTGGGAAACCATTCTTTTGGATATGGCTTTGGTTCTATTGCTTATCAAAGGTCAAGGCACCTGGACACATGGTAGACTTTTGACTCAGTCTAAGAAAAGCAGATGTTCTTTGCTAAGATGTTTCTTGATTTATTCATGTTAACTTTAGCACTTAAAAGAGACTGTCTATTAGCTCCATCAGCTTAGGTCTCTGCAGTTTCTCTGGACCCTACCTTTTCAGACACGCTTCTTCAGGTTAGCCTTTGCTTTAGTTAGTCATATTTTTTTTGCTTTGGTTAATACGAATCAATTACTGTTATTTGCAGTCCTGGAACCCTAACTCATACAGAGTAAGGATTTAATAAACGTTGAATATTAATTAGATATAGAATTGATATTTAGTGTTATGGAGAAATACAGCAGAACCTCAGATTTCTCCCTCCCTTCCTTCTGCATTTCTGCTGAAGTAGAGCTACGTGCTGTGTGTTTATGTAAGGATGAAGCAGTTGTTACTTCCAAAGGATGTAGAATCTCCCTAATGAGAAGGGTCCCTTCAGTTGATCAAGTTGAGGCTCTGTAGGGTTGACTTTGCTTATACCGTCTCCTTTGTTTGGAATCTTTCTCAGATCTTCTTGCCCCATCTCTATCTTCCATAACCTGCTCACATCCTAATTCCTAGAACTATAGCTTCAGATATTAAAATTAATCTCTTTCCCCTGGCCTTTCTTTCCTCTGTCCTTCACTGAGTCTTATTTATTTTGTAGGCTGTACAGTACATAGCCAAGGGCCTTATGTCTTGTTGCTAGACAAAAAGCCACATTTTAATTTAATCTGTTAAATGAAGGGGAAAAAGACACACAATTAAGAGCAAACTCACTGTTTTAAAAAATATATTCACTGCTGCAATGTTGACTTTGTTCAAATAGCTACTAGTTCTGCTGCCACTATTTCTATTTCATTCATGCAGTTGAGGCAGCCTTAAAACATCTTCGCCTCTCTATCTTCACTCCACTCCCCTTACCAGATGTCTCCACCTGCGTTAGTGTTCTTTCCACCACTGGTCAGAGAACTAATCAACGTGTAGTACTTTATCTAAAGAAATCATAAGTGGGGGATTGGAGGAAGGTCGAGCTCTCTCCAATGTAAATATTTTTGCATTGCTTATAACTAGTTAAGTGTGTCTGTTAGTCCTATTTTGAGTAATTCATTTACAGCTGGTGTTGCAATGAGCAGGCATGTGATTCCCTATTTATAAAGTAGCTCCTACTCCCTCCCCATGCTAGCCTGGCTAGTAATGGTCGTCTGTATAGGGAGAGGGGTTTTCTGGAGATCAAAATTTTGCTGGGAATGAACAAGGAAACCCAGAAGGATTTAGGTGACTCATCATAGTGCAGTATTTGTGTTTCCTCGGGACTGTGATGCCATTTGGTGCAAAGTTGAAGCCTGAGCAGAACTTGACGAGAAACCCCATAGAGAGTACTATACAAGTAGACAGTAGCTGTCTTTGGTGGTGGGATTTCAAGGGAACAGAAAGGGGAGCATGCTGTCTATGAGGCAGAAGGATATTACAATAATCCAAAAGTAGTTTCATTCTACAAATGTGGAAAATAAAAGCTTTTGTAAATTAATCTTGTTTATGATATGAGGGGGCTACAGGTTAAGAGTATAAATCAACTATTGGTGTTTGAACAATTTTATTATTCGTGTAAGATATTTAATATTATATATTAAATATGTTTTTAAATGAATAAATCAATAACTAAATGAATAAATCGTTAAATTCATAAATAGGTAAATTGTACGAATCAAGAAAATTGCAACTCATGCTTTACTTTCGAGTTAAATTTACTGAAAATGTACAAGATTCTTCACTGCTTAAAAAATGTAAGTATATATATAGGAGATACAAGTTTTTGTGTAATAGCATTTTTGTAAACCTGTAAAGTAGTATAAAACTTTTTTTAAAAAATGGTTGTAGAGGGGCTGGCCCCATGGCTGAGTGGTTGAGTTCGCGCGCTCTGCTGCAGGCAGCCCAGTGTATCGTTGGTTCGAATCCTGGGCGCGGACATGGCACTGCTCATCAAACCACGCTGAGGCGGCGTCCCACATGCCACAACTAGGTGGACCCACAACAAAGAATATACAACTATGTACCGGGGGTCTTTGGGGAGAAAAAGGAAAAAAATAAAATATTAAAAAAAAAATTCTATTTAAAAAAACGGTTGTGGAATGTTTTGTTCTGGCAATTGGAATGAATATTTAAAACTGATAAATGTTGATTGCAGCTCCTCAGAATTCTAGCAAGTTATAGAGATTTGGAGCAGTGTTTGAATTCATAGTGCCTTTATTTCACCTGTGAGGTTAGGGATAATTCCGTTTTACAAATATTTACTCAGCGCCAGCCATGAACCAGGCCCTCTGCCTGGTTGAAAGGGCTGGCTTGTTGGAGAAGACAGAGTTATTTTCACATTGCATTTCTAGAGTCTGTCCTAGTATCTGATATACAGAAAATGCTCATCCAACAATGGATGAGTAAGAGGGATAAATTACTAAATAAGACATCAGTATTTAATTTACGAAAGGATTTAAGACAGAAACATACATGCCTGGTTTAGTCCTATAGTAGGTACAGAAACCTGCCAAGGCCAAACAGAGTTTAGTGATTATGTCAGTCTAGAAGCATTAGTGAGAACTTTATGGAGGATGTGTTGTTTGAGATGTATTTTGAAGAATGTACAGAATTGTGTGGCAGTGTCTGAAGGGATGGAATGGCCGAAGGTCTGAGTTGGAAAGTATGCACTTCAGTAGAATAGAACTTACTGGTGGGAAAAAGGGAGAAGAAACTGGAAAAGAATGTTTGGTCAGAAATCAGGAAGACATTGAATGCCATAGTACGGATGCTGACATGTTTTCATGAAGATCGTAAGCTGTAATCTTTTTTCAGTGTGGAATGATAGTGTCAGATAATGGTTTTGAACAGTAATGCTAGTATTGATTAGGATGGGGAGGCTAATGAGAGAGCTTGGAGGCAGGAGGTCAGGTTAGAAAGTTATAGAAATTACCCAGGTAAGAGATCATGAACGTCTGGTTTTGGAAAGTTCTGTTGAAAGTGAAGAGGCATTGTAGAGGGAGCATTGGCAGAAATTGAGTAGTAGTTCAATTTTGGGGGTTAGGAGGTAGAAAGGTTTCGAAGGTGAGTGAAATGCTTGCATAAACTGAAGCTGGGACATTCTCACCTGAGAGTGGAAGCATAGGAGGAGGAACAAATTGTGGGGACATGACAGTGAGTTGAGTTTTGGACTTGTGAATTTGGAACTGTTTGTTGGTCTATCAGCCAGCGGTAGCTGCCTAGAAGTCTGTTAGACATTTGTAGTGAGGCTTATAATAAAGATCTGGAATAAAGTTTCAGATTTAATAATATGCAGAATAACAGTAACAGCAACAACTAAACACTTTTTTGAGAGTTCTGTATTGTATTGTAGTGACTCCTTCTATCCCAACAACAGCCTGTGAGATGGGTGCTATAGTTATCCTCATTTTACTTACATTTGGGAGTGATCAGCATAGCTGTTAGGACAAACAAGATTAAAATGGAAATTGTAGAAATAGAAAAAAAAAATCCAAGAATAAAATCCTAGGGAACATTAAGGAGCCTGTCAGTGAAGAAGCAAGAATTGGTCAGAGAGATGGAAGAAATAGAATTGAGTATATGATGGCAAAGGGAATATGAAATATCATAGCAAGAGAAGTATTTAGTGATTTCGTGGATTGGAAAGAGTTTAGGCATTTGAAGACTGAGAAAAAATGCCTTGCCTTTAGTAGTTGACGTTGTTGTTGACCTTCAGGAAAATAGTTTCAGATGGAGGGCAGGTGAAGCAGGCTTTGAAAATTTAGTCGGATGTGAGGTATTAGTGTAGCCGCACTTTCCAGAAGTTTGAGATTAAAAATGAGAACATGGGCAGATACTAATGTGGATAATGTAATTAAGAGAAGGTATTTTTGAAATAGGGAGGCTTGAGCGTATTTGTGGTCTCAGTCGAAGGAAGAGACGACAGTGAAGGATTGGAGATGAGAGGAAGTGGGTAAGGGATGCCATTACACATATATCCTGCATCCAGGGGCAGATATAAAACACATCAAGGGCACAGATGGGACAACTGGCCTTAGAAAACCTAATCCATAATCACTTCTTCCTCTGAGAAGGGAGGAAGGGAAGGGTAGATGAGGACACAGATAAATTTTGCGTTGGGACAAAGTAGAAATAGATCATGTCTGAAAACTTTAATCTCAGTAAAGTAGGTCATCTTCTGTGAGTGAGCCAGGGGGCCTGGGAGAGGTCATATCTGGAGAGGCAAAGGCAAATTTTTCTTCCTAGTAGAACTTCATGCTTTATAGTCCCAATAATTAAGGAATTTTGAAACAGAGGAAACTATTGCTAAATGCACGGGAAATGCATGCAGTGGAATTGGAACTTTTCCACTCAAATTCTTAAATACACTTGAATCTAAGATTTTAAGCTTCTGTATTTTTTAAAAAGCTTTGACTTTTAGTGAAATTCTAAAAGCTGTGGTTAAAAAGGAGAGGCCTATAAAACATATTTGTGTGTGAGCATTTTAATATTGAGATTTATTTTGTTTATTTTATGGGAAGATTTTCGCTTCCTGGGGAACATGAAACAAAGCAAAGCCACAGAAGTTATGTCCTCTAGCCCCACCTTCCCTCCTTATTATTAGGCTAAAGCTGGAGGGAAAAATCACTCAAGATGGACTCCTTGGAGTAAATTGATGTGATGAAAATTTACTGTCGCGTGGCACTTTGGGGAGCAGCATCTGCCATATTTGTTCATGTTTATGGCTGTGATAGTCACATGTTGTTCTGTTTTTCTTACATAGATTAACTAGTGTTTTATTCCCACTGAGTTTTTCTGTTATTGGATGAGTGAAGCAAATCAAAACAAAACATAAAATCTTTTAGTTCGTACAGTGCAACTCCCAGTGAGTCCAAATCTCTGTCTGATGTTATCCATCGACGATGCCACTGTGTTACCACTCCTGAGTGCTGCCTTTTCTGTGGTCTAAGCCATAGGCATTTCTTTTCAAATCATATCCCTGATTCAGTAGGTTAATGGGGCTGCTGAGCATGGTACTGGTTGATAAACAGAGCTAATAAGCAAAGCTAGATGTGATCTTCTATGTGCAAAGAGATTTGATGTGTGTTTGTTAGGTTCTCTTTTTATCTCTAGAGAGCCCTGGCAGGAGAATATCCTTCTCCAGTTTTCTACTATGGCCCTTCTCTTAATTGTAATTGAGACCTCCAGCCAGTCTGGGTTTGAAGAACGTAATAACAGTTTCTGTAGGCTGCTTTATGCTCTATGGTCAGACCTCAAGAGAGGAAGGACACAGGTAGGACAGAAAATTGGGCTGAGGTCTGACTGTGAAGGGCGGTGGTTGCCAGATTGATTGAGGAATAAGTACTTGATATTCTAAATGTCTGTTTCCTATCACCATATACAAACCACAGAAGGAAGTTGGTATTGTGTCAGGAGATATGTGAAGACAGAGAATAAATATGGCATGTGTTTCTGGTGTGTCCATATAATTCAGATGTTTGGGAAAAGTTTGAGATGTACAGTTATAGGCAATTAGAAGCCGCAATAGAGTAATAAGCATGGGAACACTGCAATGAAATCCACAGTTAGGAAGATTTGCTTGATTATGGCATATACAGTCATGAGTTGCTTAATTACAGGGATAAGTTATGATAAATTAGAAATTGTTCTAACTTCATTGTTGTGAGAACATCATAGAGGATACTTACACAAACCTAGATGGTATAGCCTACTACACACCTAGGCTATATGGTACTAATCTTATGGGACCACTATTGTATATGCAGTCTATCATTGACTGAAATGTTGATATGGGGCACATGACTGTACATATGGCCAGCAGAAGACAAGAATAGGGGAAATGAGAAGGCTTGACTTGGATCATAGATCCCTAAAGTGTGTTCCACAATGCACTTGTGCTGTGGGATGTGCTTTGAAAAAGAAAAGTCTCTCTAATCAAGTCAGTTTGGGAAAGGCTGCATAGTCCATATGCATCATGGAGAATCCAATGCCCATTGGTATATTAAAGGCTTTGAGAGGATCTGAAGATAGGAAACCTGTTTAAATTTGATGAACCCACCATTTCCCGAGTTTTGTGACCGCATAGTCTTGTGCAGAATAACACCTTCAGTGTTATATTCTAACACTGAGGTTACATTCTAAATTATAAGGCAATTATTAGGAATTTAAGATCTAAAACAGCCAGTTATTTTTTTTCTCCAGCATTCTATGTCTTTGGTTGAGCATGAGATAAAGTGATTGACTTATAATTAAAGGCCATGTTTTTGAAGTATATATGTTCTATTTTTAAAAACTTGAATTGCTCTCAACTTGGCCAGAGGTTCACTTACATAGAGACATAAGAGAACCAAGAATGACCAGGGGAGGCAAATTCATATTTCAGGGCTGGAGCTTGTCCTCTATTATGAATTTATTGGTGGAAAGGTGTTGGGCATCGTGAGGGACCAATACATTTAAAATCACTGATTTGTCCTCATTCTTTCTGCATGCGCTCTTTCTCTCCCTCTGTCTGTCTGTCTGCATTTGTGTCTGTTTGTCTTTTCTGTCTCTTTCCCTGTATATCTGCATCTCTATTTCTGTCCCTTTATCTCTGTCTCTCTACCCTTTTCTCTCTCTCTCCTCTCTTTTCCCTTCCATCTCCTTCTTTATCTTCCCTGAAGCCAGCACATCCACAAACATAGAGTTGATTTCTTGTAAATTAAATGTGCATGTGCTGTGACTCCCTGTATTGACCTTTTGCCGAACTGCTGTTCCCTGGAAACCGTGGACACTCTAGATAATCCCAAGATCCTTTGCCTTTGATCTGCTCACTCTCCTCTCCTGGCTTTTGTGGGTTCAGTTCGATTTTCTCCTGAGACATCTCTCTCCGTGCAGTGTCATTCTCATCTACCCCATCGTTTCAGGACAGAGGCATGAGAGGGATGAGAGAGTTCACCCTTGTTCTAACCCCTTACCAAGTCATCTCTGCATTTTTCGGTGCCGACCTGAAAGGCATTTTCTTACCGTTTGTGGATCATAATTAATTACTTTTTTGAAGGAATGTTCACATTTCTTATCTCACTTGTTTTGCACATCATTTTTCAAACCTTGGAACTATGAGCTGGCATTTCAAGTAAGGGTGGTCCCACAAATCAAACACAGTGTGACTGCATTTCATTTCTTTGTCGAAACATCTGGTCTTGCTTAGTGCACGACAAGGAATAGGTAGGAAACATGTACAAGCCCTCACTGTCCTCAGCCCTAGGTCTTTCTCTTTCTGCCATTGTACTATGAAACTTACTGCCTCCAGTAGGGAAAGGAAGTTAATTCCGCAACAGCTGAATTTGCCACACTCATTTTCATGTCCATGGACACGAAATCTCTGTGTGGCCAAATTCCAGTCTGGGACTCCTACCTTGAACAAGGAAGGTTGAGGCACAGGTCACTGGTATCTGCAGTGACATGATGTACTTGCAACAGTGTCACGTTAAATGTTACAGCATTAATAAAGGTGATGTGAACGACTGCCACCTCTCAGATTGGCTAGTCGCAAAGTAATGCTTCACCCCCTCAGGAATCCTAAAAGTCCCTCATGGGAATAATAGTCTACAGCTTATGGGACATAGACTTGAGATTGGCAGTACTTTGTTAAAACAGTATGGTGCCCGCAGGAAAGATAGTTTACGTCTCCAGAGCAAGCACTGTGTACCAGGCAGATGATGGGTTCATAGATGGACAGCATGCTTAATATAAGTCCAGTCTCTTTTATAGAGACTCTCTCTTGAATGCCGGCCTCAAGGCTTGGCCCTGTTTCCTCCTAGATTTTATCTCTTGACAACTTTTGGCAAAGGGAAAATTCTGGATGAGTGGAGAGAAGTCAGTACAATGTAGAGGGATTACCCTTGAACAAATGTATGGAAATCTCCTTGCTCTTACTTTTTATCGTTCTCTTGCTGCTTCGTCATTACCCAATTCTTTTCCTTTGGTTTTGTCTACTTTGTGGTGGTGTGGCAATGGCTGTGTGGGGCTCATGGTAGTGATAGAAGCAGTCATAGTGATAATAGCTGGCATTATATATACCACCTACTTCATACCAGGCCCTGTTCTGGGTATTGTACATATTAACTCAGTCCTCACAGCAATCTTATGGTAAAACTCCATGACACTGTACCCTACAAATTTGGATCTAGTGTAATTGGCAGTTGACTCCAGAATCCTTAAAGCTTTCAGCCACCTAGCTAACTCTGGTCATTTCATTACTCTCGCAATAACGCATTCTCCTATTTTATGGGATTGCATATTTATATCCCATTTAAAGAGATATGACCAAGGTTTACTCTCTTATTGTATCCTCATTTTACAAATAAGGAGATTGAGGTCCAGAGGGTTTAAGTACCTTTTCCAAGATCACAAACCTAGAAGGCAGGAGGCTTAGTGAGTCAGTGTGGCTCTGGAGTCCATGTTTTCCACTACTGCAGTATAGGCTGAGGTTTGTAAAAGATATCTAGGGGATAAAGTTCTTGCTTAAGAGTCAGGAGACCGTGGCCCTGACCTTGGTTTAGTTATAGATACCCTGTGTTTCAGCATTGCCTTCTGCTTCTTTTCCTATGTGCATAGGAGTGGAGGTAACCAGACATGGTATGCACAAAGCCTGCTGGGGAGCTGGCTTGTCAAGGGGCCTCAACTTTGAATTCAAGGTTCAAGTTTTATCTCAAAATGAGTTTTATGAACTGAAAGGATTGTTTTAAATTTAGCTTCATGTATCAAACATGAGTATTATCTTGTATTGTATTTTTCTGAATTAGAGTTGTTCTTTCCTAAAATGCCACAAAAGAGCATATACTTTTGCTTGGTGAATTGATGCCAGTAGCTGGCGTATGAGATCAGTAAGAAACATGCCAAAAGAGCATGGATCTTCTATCTGCATTTGACTTTGGGGAATCCAGGATTGGGAAAAATTCTAAATGCCTGTAGTCAGAAATAGAGGGCTTGAATATTTATAGTCTGAAGCTTTTAGGCTTAGGACCATGGCCATTTCTGGTCTGATTATAGCCCTTGCTAAAATCTAACTTGAATTTTAGCTTGAAAAAGAAAACATACAAATTAGACTCTATTGATACTGTTGAAAAGCAACATGGCAATATTTATCAATAACCTTAAAATGTCATAAGCTCTCATCTAATGATCCTGTATCTTGAGTGGTAGGAGATGTTTATGTTCAGAGATGTTCTTCACAGTGTTATCTATCTATCTATCTATCTTACTAAAGAATTCTATTCTGGCTGAGAAGAAATCAAACACAAATATATAGAATAAAATGTCCAAATGTTGCTCACTTCAATTCTGCTACCCAAAGTTCAACCACTCTTTTTTTCTCCAGCTTTATTGGGGTATAATTGACAAATAAAAGCTGTTTTATATTTGCGGTGTATAATATGATGTTTTGATATACATATACATTGTGAAATGATTACTACAATCAAGCTAATTAACATATCTATTACCTCACATAGTTATAATTTTTGTGTATGTGCAGTGAGAACGTTTAAGATCTACTCTCTAGCAAATTTCAAGTATGCAATATAATATTATCTTCTATTCTGAACTATAAACTTCTTGGAAATGAGGCTTGTGTAAATGGCTGTGCAGCTGAAACTTTAATTCCTATGCACTCAAGAGATATTTGTTGAATGAATGAAAAATACTGATACCATTACTACTCATCTGTAGAAAATTTAGTGCTTCTAATATGAACCGTGAATGTTGGGTATATTGACATATCAAATAAAATTTGTCTAAGACTCTAATTTGGTGTACAATTTTATACTTTTATTGCTCCTTTTCTCATATGCCAGATTTAGTTTATTCTTTGATATTCACTCTTTTTAAAAAATTTTTTAGAGATAAAAGGAGTTTATAAAAGGCTCAGTCTAACATTTGAAAAAACTCCTAAATCGAAATATGATAGTTCTAAAAGAAAACCTATTCAGTTTGAGTGCTATGACATTTATTATCTAGAAAGGTTTGTGTGGGTTGCTAATTTGTTTTTGGCTTAACTAAACTAAGCTATGATAGATCTGAACAATGATATATTCAGAAAACAAACACAATGTAGTGAATAAAATTATTTTATTTTTTTACCCTATATTCATTACATGTCACAAATGGGATGTCCTTTAGGAGAGCTATAGGAGCATGTTGAGTTTTGTTCAGTCTCTCTCTCTGGTTTTAGGCTTTATCTGAACCTAAAAGCTCTAAGTCATCTATACTTGAAAATCTCACCTCTTCTATCTTTAATGTGACAAGCTAAGGAATGTATAATGAATTTGCAGCCGTTCAGGAGCCACAGATGCAAAAAACATATAAGCCATTATTAATTGAGTAGAAAAGACAAGAATCAATAATTATCTACAATACACTCACACACACAGAAATACATGGAAATAAACGAAACTAGATGTAAATAATTAAAGAATTTAAGAAATGTGAGTGGGATTGTGTGTTTATATACTAAAGATTTGGAAAGAAATACTTCTCCCTACTGACAATAAAAGGTCAAAGAATACAGTGATGTCATATCACTTAAACTACATAGTTTATCTTCCAGAGGTAGCTGCAGTATGTTTTATCCACGTTTAGTTTTCTTTTTACAAGACTCCACTTGTTCCATCCACTCATGGAAAGAACAGCTTGTCTTATTACCCTCCAGTGGAAATGAGTTATGAGCCTTTTATCTGGAGTTTACAGGACAGCTTTAACCTCTTTATAGTTGAATTTCAGTGATGAATGCAATATCTTATTTCATCTTAGTTAATTTTTTTTCAAGAATTCCTTTTCCTGTTCTGATTTGTCAGTACATACAAGATAATAGTGGGAAAGATCAAGTTACCCCATTTGAGATCCTGTTAAACACTTTTCTATTGTCCTGCAAGTCTTCAGTATTAATTTCCTGTTTTTTCTTCTGTTCATGTCAATCCATCTAGAAAAACCAGGCATTGGTGATATTCATAACAATTTGGTATCTTTACTATATTTCAAAGAAGGTTGTATTTTATGCAGTACCCATCTTAAATAATTCCTCTTGGCTTTATTTGGCTAACTTTTTCTTAAGTTCATAAAATAGACTGTCAAGAATCTTGTGAGCTAGAAATACGGGAACTGAGGTCACAGGGCATCAGTTGCAAGTCGAAGTGAAGATTCACAAAGCTGCAGAAGGTCCTAGCCAGGGTACGGTAAGCAATAGCAATAGAGAGAGGAAGGTGCACTGCTTAAGAAAAATGGATGGCCTTATGTGTCAGCTTCCAATAATTTACTTCTTTAAAGCCCTCAAAATGCAAGGTCCTCATTGTTTTAACTCATCAAATACAACAGCCCCTTTCCCATGAAATATATCATCCCCTGACACCGATTAACAATTAGTTCTGAGTGATTACCTTTGGATGATCGAATAGAGTTTGTGATTTGCCCAGAGTGACAACCAATGTAGGCAATCGTGGAGTAGCTCCAGTCTTTTGGCATTTCATTAATTCATTCATGCATTCATCACTTACTGAGTGCCAACTGTGGGCCAGGTATTGTGCCACGTGCCAGGGATACAAAGTTGAGTGACACAAGATTCCAAACCTCCAGAGGCTTCTAGCAAGTAATAAATATGCAAATCAATGATTACATTACATTTTTATCAGTGCTATAATAGAAGCATGAACAGAATACTAGGAGAGCGTAAGGGCATCAAAACCAGATTCAAGGAAAATCCCCTGGAGGAACCTATATTTAGACTGAATTTTGAAGAACAAGTGGGATTGCTGGTTAAAGAAGCAGTGAGACAGCGTTATAACCTGTAAAATGTCAGGGAGACATGAAACAGCACCAGGTATTTGAGTAATACATACTTCAGCATGTCTTGAGCAATGGGAGCTGAGAGGTAGGTGGTAGGGGTGGAAGCCAGAGGCCAGATCTCAAAAGGTTGAGATGCTAAGTTAGGGAATGCAACACCACAACTTGGAACTAGGTCAAAGGAAGGCTTTACCCTGCCCATGCCATAGCACTCTGGCATCATGCCAACTCCAGGTCATACAGCCACAAAACTTCCTTTGCCTCATTCGGGGCATTTCCATAGGGTTTAGGGTATGACCTTCGAAGTAAAGGCAGGACTCCTTTTCCTAAATGGAATCCACACACCAGCTGCTGAGAGAATATCTTCTTTATTTCATTTCAATTGTATTTCCCCTCTTGAGCTCTGGGGGCCTGCTCAGCCTGCCTAGTTCTTGTGAACAATTTTCCCTTGATTTATACTAGTTTGAGTGTATATGAAAAAGGGCAGAGATGCTGTCAGGGGAAGTGTAGGAGGTAATGACTCAGTCAGTTAGCACCCTCTCGCATAAAACCCTGTCCTCGCAAACCTCCTGCAATAATATTCTGGCAGGCACATGGTAGAAACAATGAGTTTTGAGATCCTGGAGGTTTGAGTATTAAACCTGGTGCTCACCATAACAATCTTTGTGATTGGACTTAAGTCAGTTAACCTCTCTGAACATCAGTCCCTACTATGTAAATGGAGGCAGCAGACCTACTTGGTCGAGTCCTTTCCCTCTAAGCCCGTGGGTTTTGTTTCCTCACGTGAGACATCCTGTAGTCTACCTATATCACCTTAGCACAAGACCTTGGGCTCCTTTTAGTTTAACGAGAAGTTAATTTCACTTTCAAGTTAGAACAGTTGTCTGTGGATGGGAAGGGACAGAGGTTCTGTAAAATAGGAGGGCTTTGTAAATTCAGAGTTCTCTGAAAAGTTCAGAATGCCTGATTTTATTTTAACCCTTAAATATCAAACTTCTTGGAAATGTTCTCAAGGAATTTCATGAAAAATGTTCTCTCCAAAGGTGAAAGGTGCTATTCATTATTTAATAAACTAGATGATCTTCCGTCTTAGAAACATTCTATAGTATGTAAATGGAGACATTTATACTATCATAGAGAAACTTTGCAAATATGCATATATCAATTGGAGGTGCTTAATTCCTGGAAATAATAATCAAAGAGAATTTTATTCACTTACAGAGGAATATTTTTAAATGAAGCATTTGCTGGCAGGTTGATTTTCTGCTTTCTCTTAGCTACTTAGCAAGGTCATGGCTTTGCTATTCAGTCAACTTGGAATCATCAGGAGTGCATTGGAGAAAGGATATTGTTTTAGTTATGAATTAAAACTTTGACTAGATAAATATAGTTTTTTTAAGCAGAAGGCTACTAAGAGACACTGAAATGCCAGATAAAAATATCCTTTCACAAAAAGATGAGGTAAATAGAATGTGACAGATTGAAAAGAATAGGCTTTGAAGTCAGAGAGGGTAGAATATGGCTATATATAAACCATGGCTCCAGTGCTCTTTGTTTCTAAGATCTTGGGAAAGTCTTTGAGCTTTGTCCCCTGTCCTGCAATACCAGTTTTGAGGAATAGATTGAGTTAAGATACACAATACTTAGCCAATTTTTGTTAGTGCTGTTGAGTTGGTTCTGACTCCTAGCTACCCTGTGTACAGCAGAGCAGAACCCTGCCCAGTCTTTCTGTGCCATCCTCTCACCTTCTGGTGCTATATCAGGCAGTGCTCTGCTGCTGTTCATAGGGTTTTCCTGGCCAATTTTTTCAGAAGTGGGTGGCAAGGTCCTTAGTCCTACTCTGTCTTAGTCTGGAAACTCTGCTGAAACCTGTCCACCATGGGTGACCCTGCTGGTATTTGAAATATCAGTGGCATAGCTTTCAGCATCACAGCAACATGCAGCCGCCACAGTATAACTGAGATCAGTGGTGTGGTTCCCTGACTCGGGAAATCAACCTGGGGCACCACAGTGAGAGTGTGGAATCTTAACCATGAGACCACCAGGGCTGACTACTTAACCAATCCAGGTACCAAATGACTCCTAGATCTCCTGTTCGTGTCATGGTGCCGGAGTCTGAAGATAGAATTCCCTAGGGCTTTTTCTGCATTTACAACCTGAATAGCCTCCAAATAGTCACTTTGCATTAAGTGTTTTACCAGGCAATGTTTCCCAAACTTTTACATATGTTAGCCCTTTTAATTGAAATATATGATCCTAGGAACTTCCTTACGAATTAAAAATAATTGTTTTTACATTATCATCTGGTGTGTAATAAAATGAAATAAAACAAATTTTATTTTCATTCCTTATAAATGAAGACTCAAATTGGAAATACGTCAACATGTACTTTTTTCCCTACAGTTGACTATGAAATAGTAGCCAACTGTATTATATAAGATGAATGCAAATTGTATTTCAACACCAGAGTTCCATATGCTTCCTGCCTTTCAACTAGAGCTCCATCAAGGACACAAATAATTAGTTACGTGACTAAAAATGAAAGCAATTTTTACATATATAAGGGTCAAAGCCACCAAACTGGCTAGAGGTGTTCGGCATAGGGCCACAGCTGCTGGAGCCTGAGCCAAGAGTACATTTGTCCCTTCTCTTCTAACTGCTGTGCCCCTTTCCTGAGTAACTCTAAGAGGCTCTAAATGTTGTTTTTTAAGAAGAAAAACATGTTTAATGCATTCTTCTTCATTTTTAAAAATTAGATATTGTAATGGATCCCAAGTGGCTTTAATGACAAAAATGCCCAAGAACACATGATGAAAAAATGGAAAAATAATTAACAGTGATTTTGCCAGGCACTATGGTTAGTGTTTTATAGAATTTTCTACAGGATACTCCCTGTGTGAAGAGTTTTTCTTTCTTTTTTTCTTTTCTTCTGTTCTTTCCTTCTTCCTTTCTTCTTTGAGTCAACCAACATTTACTGTATCTCCACCAAGAGCCGGACATAATACAAGGCACTAGGGATATGAGAAGTTGAAGAGTTTCTAATCTAGTGAAAATGTTTTGTTTCTTTGCTTTTAATTTACCCAGAAGTTGTTTTTACTTACATATAAATATATGAATTCTAATTAAGCTATAATCACTTTGAAGGATTTAAAATACAGTAATATTTCAAAAGCTTTATCACCTAATATGAGCCTGCTCATGTCATAGACATGATTTAAAAAGTTCATTCTTTAACATTCCAATTGATCTGGTCAATATAAGGAGTGCATTTTATGAATAAAAAATCTTAGTCTTGCTCTTCTTGACTCCAATTCTATTGAACTATCAAATCCAGATCAAGTCAGTTGCCATGCCAATAATTTTTAATATATTGAAAAAAAAGACCACACTTTAGCCACTGGTTTATTTCAGGAACTATGTCATATAAGGAAACCCCACTAAATGCCAAGGATTCGTAGGTACTTCCTTGGAGTTAATTTTCATGGGCATTAGAAGATACTTAAACCCCAAGCCATAGAGAGGGTTTATAAATGATTGCCATAAGCTCTTTAGCTACTTAAGTTAAATAGAGCGGCACCCCTTTGCCATTGAATGAATAGTGTGGAGAATTTGTGGGGCTGCTTAGAACTCTGGAGCAGCCCATTGTTTGAAGATTATGTTTTTGATGTTTCTTGCTAGAAGTCATTGATTCATCTAATAAGTGTTATTTAAGGCATACAGTATGCCAAGAACTGGACTTGGCATCACCATGGAGACTATCAAATTCTAGTCTCATCCTTTAGAACCAAGCAGAAGTTGGTGCTGTTAATATCGAGAGCAAGTCAAGAAAGACTGAGGCTCAGAACGTCACTTGTGAAATCTCCATTTTTGAAGGAGCTGTTGTGATAGCAAATATTTTATGTATGTCAGTGGTTATCATGATAACAGACATACAGACATACATATATACAAAATATAAATTATTTTTTTCTAAATAAAAATATACTTTATTTTTTCACAGAAAGTTGATTTTTTTTTGGTAATAGACTTGCATGACACCATAGAATTTTTACACTTGAAGAATTATATACAATTATCATAGTAAAAAAACCAAAGCTATACACTAGCTCATGTTATTCTTTTGATCATTTGAACTTTTAGACAGAACAGTGTTGATACTTTGGCAAACTTTTGACTGGGGCAACTGGAATTTGGAAAAGTGCTGAGATTCAAATCTTCTGTATTATTTACATTATTCTGATCTGTACGTGACCTAAAATGCATGTTTAACTCCAGTATGTGGAGTCAAATTACTGATAGAAAGAAACAAAAGTCAGAGGCCATATCATATGTAATATGTCTGTTAGACTCTTGGCTCCTTCCTTTCCCCTTTCTCTTCTGAAATGTGTGCCCTTTCTTAAATGGATGAGTTCTAGATGAAATGTTAAAAATCAGCTATTTAGTATCTCTTATTATCATTCACACCTTTTCTTATCAGTCCCCCATGACTTCTACTTAAGCATAGCAGCAACTTCAGGCATGAAATAAGCTTTCTAAGGCATTATGCTGTTGTAGGCATTTTCAGAAAACGCTAATGAAGCCAATAAAATAGCACACCCAGTCAGATATTCCTCTTGTTCAAACAGGGTTCTGAAATGGAGCCCATTCTCTTGTATTTGCCCACTCTGCATGGAAATAAATTCACTGTAAGATAAATCACTATCTTTAACAACGATACCTAGAGATTTTTTTAATTGTTTTCATTTTTAATTCTGGACTTTATTAAGAGGAGAAAGAAACTCACTGGAGTGGGAATAACGTAAGTTTTACTATGCAATGAACTTAAATGCACTTCTGTAAAGCAAGTCATGAACACTGAACCTTTACCTCAGGAGGGACCCAGTTGGAACGATCAGTCGCTGTGGCTGAGCGAAGAGGCACAGTATTTTGGTCTGGTCTGGGCTCTTCTTTCCTTTTTTGATCTCTTCTTTGTCCCTTTCTATTTGAACTGCTCTTGTGGGCTTCCTATAGTTAAGGCCTCTTAACTATTTATAGGTTATACACAGTTTTAACTAATATGATTTATGTTTGCCTCAAAAGCCAGGTCTTTGTATGTACTTGGTTCTTTTTCAAAACATGTGGCTTCCGTCTGGATGGCTCACTTGCTAGATAACCTAGAATGGCCATGTCCTGGGCTCTGTTCAGAGACGTCTGCCTCTATGTGCTGTATTTTTAGCCTTGGAACTTATTTCTCCCGTGTTGCTGTAGTGGGTAGGATTGTTTGAACAGGAAGAGTCACTTCCTTGTTGTGTTCTCCCAGCATTGTGGAGCTCCCTGATGTTTCCCATGTGCCCTTCCATTAAACCCCCCCACCCCCTGCACCACAGTTTAATCACTTCCCTCGTAAGATCTTACAGAAGTCAAGAGCTTTCCCCTCTCTTGATTATTTTTTCCCGCCTTTTCCCCCTTTCTCCTTCCTTCCTTGTTTTTGTCTTTCCTAGTCTTTCTCCTTCTTTCCTTCCTTCCTTCTCATTATTTCCTTTATTATTTTCTCTCTGTTATTATCTTTCTTCTACTTTTATTTATTTATTTTTTTGGTTATGAAAACTAGATCTCGACTTGTGGGGATTTATCCCATAGATCTATTTGCACACAAGTGAAAGGATACAAGCCAATGATTATTAATTGCAGCATTGTTTATAATAAGAAAAGATTGCCAACAACTCAAATGTCCCTCAGTAGAGGACATGTTGAATAAATGATGGTATGTCCGCATAATAGAACACCATGCAACTTAGAATAGAGTCAGAAAGCACTCTATGTATTAATTTGGAAGTATCTCCAGGACACTTTGTTAAGTGAAAAAGCAAAGTGCAGAACAGTTTGTATTTTGTATTTCCTTTTGTGAAAAAAGCTGGTGAGGAATAAGATTCTATTTTTGTTTTTTTAATTTTAACTAGTAAACACACAAAATTTTGTGTAGGAAAAACAGGAAGCTACTCCTGGGTGTCAAGGGGTGGGTGGACTGAGGAATAGTTGGAGGAGAGATTTCATTGTTTATGCCTTTTTGTATTTATTAAATTTTAAAAACATGTTGGAAATTAAATATCGTAATGTAAACCTCAAAAGCCAAAGTAAGATTTAGATGAAAGAAAACTACTGACCCATTAAGTGCTAAAAAAAATAAAGAATTGACATGACTGGTACATTTGTCCAAACTCATGGGTGCCCTGCTAGCATATTAGTTGCTTATGGTTTGAAGCGTGTAAAATTGTCATTTTCACAGACAACAAAACTCTTGAATATTGGCAATTTCATATGTTTCAATAGAGTGTTTATCTTAGTTAAGTCATCAAAAATCCATCACCAGATTGCCCGAGCTATTATATCCTTAAAGTATTATTTCACTTCTCTTTTGTGCTATAGAAACCCTTGGAGTTTTATTTCATTCATTTTCCTTGGCCACCTGGATAGTACTGTGAGGTGTGGCAGTTCTACTCCTGAATTACTTTTCCATCCAAGCTTTATTAATTTTGCACATAGCTGTAGATTAAGCCCTCATAATCTTTCACTGGGATTATAGTGTTCTTCTGAGAGGTCACTCTGAATTCCAGGCTTTCCGTGTGAGTCTCAAGTTCTAATTGCCACCAACTTTCTCTTTCTCCAAGACAGTTTGGATCGTGTTACTCCTGAGTAAATTCATCCTGTATTAGTCAGGTTCTCCAGAGAGACCGAACCAACAGTCTACATATAGATATATGTAAGAGGAGATTTATTATAGGAATTAGCTCAAGCAGTTAGGGAGGCCTAGAAGTCCCCCAGTTTGCCATCTGCCAACTGGAGAAACAGTAAAGCCGGTGGTAGAATTGGGTCGTAGTCCAAAGGCCTGAGAGCCAGGGGAGCTGAAAGTGTAACTCCCAGTCATGCCTGAAGGCCTGTGATGAGGTAAGGGAGGGATGTCCTAGGTTAAGAAGAGAGAGAGAGAGTGAGAGGATGGCCGGCACTGTGGCTTACAGGTTAAGTTAGTGCACTCTGCTTTGGTGGCCCAGGCTTCACAGGTTTGGATCCTGGGCTTGGACCTAGGATCTCTCCTTTACTGTGGCGGCATCCCACATAAAATAGAGGAAGATTGGCAGCAGATGTTAGCTCAGCGACAATCTTCCTCACCAAAAAAATAAATAAATAAAAGGAGAGAGAATTCACACTTTTTCATCTTTTTGTTGTATTTGGGCTCTCAAGGGATTGGATGATGCCATCCATATTGGTGAGCATGGATCTTCTATACTCAGTATACTGAATCAAATGCTAATCTCTTCCAGAAACACCCTCACAGACACGTCCAGAAATAATGTTTTACCGCTCTCTGGGCATCCCTTAGTCCAATCAACTTGACATATAAAATTAACCATCCCACATCCATCTCTCTTCATTTCTTACAGAATAAATACAGACTAAACACCTTTGCAAGGCATGCGGTTCAGCCCCTTTCTCACCTCCAGCCAGTGATTATTTGCATAAACACTCTATACCTGTTCTTTCCCCAAATTGCACTCCCCAATAGTTCTGCATGGCTTTGATAATGACTTTATAGTTACCAAGAAGGACCTCCTCCAACTTCTGTCTTTTAGACATCTTATTACCATGTAAACATTCCACAGAAATAAGTCTTCTCTCTGTAGCTCTGACCCGAGCCATCCGAAATTAATTTTTCTCTTATTTATGTTTCTGTGGTCCCACATAACTACCCCTATTATAATTGTGCTTATTATGATACATTCCAGATATTTGTTTATGTGACTGTTTTTGCTTCTAACTAGTGAGTGCTTGACATCAGAGATGCAGGTCTTGGTTACCCGTGTCTTCCCTATGCTTAACCCAGTATTTGATACATAGTTTTATGCTTACTAAATATTGGTATATTGAGTAATGCTTCAGTCTCACTCTTGGACTCCTTTTCTGTAAGGAAGGAGTTTTTTAAAATTTTTTTTAAGAAAGATGGAAGACTATTGTTAAGAAAGATCTTAGGGGTGGGGCAAAAAGCATCTTTACATTATGACCTGAAAGTTTCAAGTCTAAAGCAAACTCTCTGATTTCTTCACTCTTTACAATAAGGACAAGATTTAGTTTTGAATGTATTCCACCAGGTTCTCTTTGATTATCTCCTTTGTTTCATATTTGTGTTTATTTTGATGATGATTAAGGCAATGTGCTAGTATGAATTGTGTTAAATCCTTTTGTTGATTATGCCTTAAAAATCTTGGTCCTGTTGCTTTGAAGTCCTATGTTCATGTTTAATGGTAAAAGTTCAGGCTACCTCTGTATCATACACAGAGTTGAGTGTCCTCCAAAAAGTAAATCTGAAAATTCTGAGTGTAGGATAAATGAGAGATTTGTTTCTCCTACTTCCCTTCTCCTTTTCCTTTTCCTCCCGTTACTTAATATTATTACTAATATTATTGTTAATAATAATGATTATTATTATTAATATTGATATTTTCCCTAATCTGGAAAAATAATAGCCCGTTAGTTTGGCCTATCTGAGTTGGACTTCTACTTTTGTTGAAAAATATTAAATCATCACCTTGGAGTAAATATTCATCCTAGACTAAATTCTTTGTTGGTATGTGGGTCTTGTTGATCACATGTCTACATTAATGTGGTACTTGGCGTTGGAGAGCTTTACTACAAGATATCTTTATCTCCCCCAAGAATTAGGCTCTATGTTTTGTAGCTCATAATAAAAGCTAGTATTTATGTGTAACTCATTATTGCCTTTTCAGTTCATCAAAATTATCACCAAAGAACTATTATTCATCACTTTGGAGTGCTTTTTGGAGGTTGAGAAAAAGCAATATTAGTGGTTGCATTTAGTTTTTGGGTGCTTTCCCTCTTCTTTTATCAATAAATGATTATTTGTGACCAAAGAAAGAAAATGGCATCATTTAGCAGTGCGCTCACTTAGTGGGACCTCCTGTGGTCTAGTCTATTATAGCATCAGTATGTCTTGCTAATGGCGTCATACAGTGTAGCTGCCCTTCATCTATTTTCAAAGTGCCCTTCCGTTTAAACAATGTAGCACATTCAAATGGCTTACTAGTACTATAAAATCTTTGACTTATTGTACGTAAGATTTTAAAAATGAGCAAATTTTCTTTCGAAACCAGGAATATATGACAGTGGGCATGACTTTAAATGTTGAAATGAAAGTTTTTGAGAATGGTGAGATGCCAATTATTTGTTAGAAATGATAGATCTGTTTTCTGTAAATGTGAATAAGCTGAAATGAAATTTTAAAGCTTGTGAGGTTTAATAAAAAATAGATATTTAGTATTATACAATTCCTTTTAATTTCCACTATCCCCTACCAGCCAATTCTTCATTCCAGAAGTAGGGTTCATCTGTTGCTTTCCACAGGTTCCATGCAATAGTTAGATGATTTAAGAACTCTGGAATGTGTCCCCCCTTTCCCCAACCTCTAGGTAAGTTTACGGGTAGTTAATGCCACTAGTATTTTCACTGCCCAGAAAGTGTTCTCTCCTTTCTTCACTTAGTTAACTTCTGTTTTTTCTTCTAATCTCAGTTTAGGTCTTCCTTCCTCATGCAAGCCTTCCCTGACCTTCTTAGCTTGGTCAGCTCCTCCTGTGTAGGTGCTCAAGACATTGCTTACTTTCTAACACTTGTCACAAGTTCAGGTTCACATTTGTTTACATGATTATTTGATTAGTCTTTGTTCCTCACTAATCCAAAAGCCCCATAAGCTGGGGACCATCTTCAGCTCACTTATTATATATCATCAGTTTCTAGTATAGTGTTTTGCACTTAATAGGTATTGGAAAAACATTTTTGAAAAATTAAAGACTGTTCAGATCTAAAAATACTTATTTTTAGTTATAGTTTATCATTTGAAATATCTTTATCAAATGTATATTTAGTTATGATTCTATGTTTTTGTCAATTTTCTGAAATTCAAATCAGTGTTTCTTTACTCTGAAAAGTAAATTAACGTTGTGTTCAACACCAGTATATAAGTTACATAGGTGTTTTTGTTTTTTAATTTCACAACATATATTTTTCCTTCTATAATTCAATCAGAATTTCTCCAGTTTTTTGAAGATAACCCCTTTCGTTTCAGGGCACAGCCACATCTACATTTTCATGACCCAATTACAAGTGTAAGCATATGGCCTTTAAAATGTATATACAATTCTCCAGAGCTTATGGTGTAATTAAAATTTGGTAGGGCAGGTGGTTGAGAGGTTCCAGTAATTTATTGTGTTACTCTAAGATCAGAATCTAAAATTTAAAAATCATAGCAGATTGTATAGTTAGCATATGTCCAATGCATATACAATGAAAGCCACAGAATTAGTTCCCCAGCAAGAGGATTTATTAAAAGATTTACAATGAAACCAAACGAAATAATTTAGTAGGAGTTGAATCATAAAGTAACATCATAGAAAACTGGGTAAGGTTTAGAGAAATCTCTTATTTTCTGCCCCTCTTTTGGGCAGAGACCACTACAGAATATTAACTAGGTAGATTTATCATTGTCTCAATTCACTCATTTAAAGAAAATTAAGTGTTTCAGTGTGCCATGCACTGAGGCAGGTATAATGCCTAATTAACTACAGACCCAGCATCTGAGTGGTGATCTGGTCTTCCTCTCCCTAAAGAAATTTTAAAATTTTGTTCCTGACCTAAAGAGATAATCATCAGATCTGGAAAATTTGAACCCCTTGTCACATACACAGGATACTTTAAAAACTTACTTATTCCTCCAACTTTTAGAACAATTTGTCCTATGCTATTATTCAAATCAGTGTGAAATTTCCGTCGTCCTCTGTGATATCACTAGGCACTATCACCAGAATAGACTAGGTATTCACAGTTCTGTCTCTCTACACCACAGACGTCAGACTGTTTGAAGGAAGCACAAACTCAATACTTGCAACTGTTGCTCATTGAGGCCCCCAAATACCCAAAGTTCAGATAGACCATGATGTGGTATTTTAGTCTCTGTTCCTCCAAGCTGCAAAAATCTGCCTTCCTGGTTTCCCATTGTCCTGTTTTCAGAGTGGGCATTTGTGTACAGGTGCTAGCTGTGGTTTATAATGCCAGTAATGTATGTCATCAACCAGCTTCTGCCTTAAACCACCCCTGTACTGCGTGCACTTTGAATAAGTAATACTTAATAAGTAATATTTTGAACGAAACTGCTTTATCTAATTTATGAAATCATTTGGGCTAGAAGAGAGCTACAGTGAAACACATAGCTCATCCCCTTTTCTAGAATAGTGGGATAGATTTTTATTGTCTATAAAATCCATTCTGGGTGGGTATCTATTCTCAGCCTTCATTATCTCCAGCGATAGCAATTCTCCAGCCTCCCTTGGCAGCCTTCCCTATTGCTGAACTAGCCTTACTTATTAATCCTATAATAATACCTTATGTTCTCTAAATATTGAAGCAGTGCTTAAGTTTCCCCTGCTAACTCATTCCTCCCTGCCCACCCTGTGAAATGCTTCTAGGGGGGAATAATTATGTAAGCACACAGCACCAAATGATGTGTTGTGCAGCCCTGTCCTGAGGCATTCCGCAAGGGGCTTGTTAGGATGGACGTTGTCAGTCCATGGACAATTAAGCTATTAAATCTGCAGCACCAGGGTGGTGATTGAATTGCTTCTGCCACTGGGATGAAATTGCTTTGCAGACATATGAATTTCACAGCCAGTAGTGTTCTTTCCTTTCTGTGTGTTCTAATTGTAGTGTTGGGTTAATGCAATGATTTAGGAGCTATCCTGGCATGTTTGTATTAGTGTTGGGACAAGGGCATTGGCTGGACCTGTCCTAGGAGGGTAGGGTCCAGGAGTTGTCCCAGAAAAGAATGGCTATGGTGATGGAATAAAGAGCATCCTCACCCATTTTCATCTGTCTGTACACCACCTAGTGTTGGCACTCTGCTCACATCTTGAATCCTGTTTATCAGTTCTGTGCTCCCATCACCCAGAGTCTGGATGCTTCGCTTGTTCTGGTCAGCACTTGGGACATTCTTCAGAGGACTGCTCTAAGACCACTGAAGAACTGAGGTGCCTAGAAGTTCATGTCCCCTCTGGTGTGTATGAAAGCTCAGCTCCCTTGTCTTAAAATGAGACAGACTCTATCATGCAACTTACAGTCTGTAGTTTCCCAGTGGGCCCAAACTGAAGCTACTCTTCATAGCACTTCACTTGAAAAAGTTCTCTTGCTTGGCTTCTTTCCCTTTCCCCTCATGCCCTATACTCTTACCAGTTTATCCTGGGAGCACTTCTTTAATAAATCTTGCCCATCCTCATCTTGGACCTTGCTTCTAGGGAACCAGAATCAAGACACTGGTCCTTGTTCTGTGATCTACCTAGAACATGGCCACTGGGCTCCTCATCCTCATGTGGTTAACTGACCTGACTTCCAGAGATGCTTTTCTCATGATAAACTCCTGTCATCCTGCCCTTGGAAATCATAAATTTTGTTCCAAGATTGAAAAGGGCTTGTCCATAATATTGCTTTGAGTTTTCTGAAATTGCAAAGCCCACTTGGTATTCAAACCCAAAACAGCTCCTTTTTTCTGGGATTTTCCTCAAGTGCTGCATCTCTTGTGCTCCTTCTGAAATAAGCTTGTCCATCTATTGGAACACAGGCTACATATCACCTCCAATTACAGAATTTGTCTGTCTCTCAAACTGGACTGTGAATTCTTTGGAGGGTACCTGATTATCAGAACCCCTGACAAGTAACTCGCACGGTGTTTTCTATTCCAGAGGTGCCCAGAGTTGCTTGCTGCCTTCTACTGATGAAAGGACTTAATTATCTATGTTCATGGTAAAGTCCTATGGTTGGTTCATTGTGATTAGCCACCTTAGTTTCAGTTTATTCAGGTCAACTCCTGAAACACTGTCTGATTTATCTCTTTTAAATCTAATAAAACTTTATATCCTCAAATCAGTAAATATCAGAATATCAGAATAATCAAGAACCGATGGCAATGTAGAAAGGAAGTGGTGCATTTGGGGACAAAACAATACGAACCAATCATGATCATTCTCTCACCTCCTTTTGCCTTTTCCTTTGGGTCTTTATCCACAAATAGAATGTTTTTTCCAGTCTATTCTCTCTCTCTTTTTCTGTCTCTCTGTATGTGTCTTTCTCAAATACTTTAGGAATATTAACTGAGAAACATACTTTATCTTAGAAATGAGTATCTTTCCAAGAATGAAAGTGGACCTGAATGTAATGTCAAATTAGCCTAGGGGCACCAAGGACAACTTGCCTGGTCATGAATATTCCAGAAGCTATTACTGAAGTTTAGAACAACACACTCATTGTGGTGTCAATGTTTCCTTCAGGTCTAAACTCTTCAAATGAATACCTGAAATGTCCAGTTGTATGGTCTCTTTCTAAGTGTGCCTTGCATACAATCGGTGCTCCATAAATGTTTTTCAAATTAATGTTGAATAAATAAAACCAGGATCAGGCGAACTTGGTACTATATTTCCTATGAGCACAAAAAGCTTTTTTCCAAATACGTAATTGATAACATTGAAAAATAAAGAAGGAAGTTGTTTTTATGTTGCATGTTCTTGCAATCATTAGCAGCCTGACTTTGAAATGAGAATTCAAAGTATAATTAAATAATGACATTGTTCTAAGATGACTTCACACCCTTGTTGTAGATTAACGTATGATTTTGCTTGTTGTTATTTTCTCAGCTACTCTCTTTAATATGGAAAAATTACAGTAACAAGAAATTAATGTTGAACAATTTTAGTAACAGGTAAATTTAACCTTTTACTCAATGACCATGTATCTTTTTTTCCATTTCGTTGATATTCTCTTAAATTTGTTTGTGTGTGTGTGAGTATATAGTCTATGTCTATAGGAATGTTTGCATATACTACTCTTGTATCAGAGGAATTAAAGAAAATGGTTTTGGCAAACTCTAAAACCATGACTTTGTCTTCAAATCAGTTGTCTGCCCTTTCACATGGCATGATACTACCTGGTAGATTATTTCTCTTATTCTTATCACCAAAGGTGAGATAGTGGCCATTGCAAAGGTTTTTGCCCAATTAGAAAGCAGCAGGAATACTATGCAATGTCAGCATATGTAAATTCAGTGCTGGGCAGGTAACTTAAAAGAAATCATGGGGCTACATGAGAAATATATGTTAAGAAAAATTCTAGTACATGAACCCATTCTTCTTTAACTCTAGACCGCATTGGAGGGAGAGGAATCAAAACAAAACAGAATACTTTCAATCTATTGGAAAATTTAACTCTTAAACTTATAATGAAGCTGTGTTTAAAGCAGTTTAGCAATAGACCCTGTTCTCATCTGGCAATTTTCCCTGTGATTGAAGTGGGTGAGTCTTGAAATATTCAACAAATAGTGATGCATGTGACTAAGTTGTGTCTCCATTGCATAGCTGTCGAATAAGAACAGAGATGCAAAGTTGTCTTTGTTACTTTACTATGTCTAGGCTATGATCTTTGATATGACTGACAACCCTGTACGGTTTTTACTTGTGTGAGGAAAAGTGCCCCCCCCCCATTCAGTGGATCAACAAAATTTGGTGAGAGAATAGTTATGAGCTCAATGCTTCTGTAACCAGAGAGACTTGGGTTTGCATGTAGCCCTATGGCCTTAGGCAAGTTGTATAGTTTATGTTTATTTTCCTCAGATATATGATGGGACTATATTGGAGAGTTGATGTGAGAATGAAAAAAAATTGTATCTAAATTGCTTAGCATAATACCCAACACCTAGCAAGTGCTCCTTAATAGTGGTACTAATTAATAATATTAATAGTAGAGTCCTAGCTGTTGCATTATCCTTTTGTTTTTATTATACACAATTATTATCGGAGCTTTTCACAATTCCTATTTGAAATGCAAATATAACAATGTTTTTAGTTCATATCAAGATTGAGAATATCTTCAGAATTCTTCAGATATCTTCAAGAATATAAAGAAATTAGGCTAGTCTGCTTGAATTACTTTTTATTTCTAATTTGGATTAAATATTCTCTTAAAGTAATCTTTTGCATTATTTAATAGTTTGTTTTTTCCCATCATACAAGAATGTTTGTAAAGACTCTCATCTCTCTGTATTTTTAAGAAACAAAAAGTGGTCTGTTTTTATATCCAGTTTAATAGTTTTTTTTATTTTGCAGCTATAAGGCAGCAGATGATAAATCAAAAACTAATATTTCCAACTACCTCAAAATATAAGTCTATGACAGACTAAATATGGGTTAAATGAGGCTTATGGATGATTTGTTCTAATTAGAGATAAGGTAAAATGTTGCCACGAATGTGACTTTTATTAAAGTCAGAACATGTGGTTATCCAGGCTTTCCTGCACTGCCCTTTTTAAAAATCATTTGAAAATATTTTGGGTCCGCTGTCGCTGAGACAATATGTCTTGGCAGTGTATTGGTAACTTAATAAGCTTACCACATTTGTCATGCAGAAACTGTTCTTTATATGCAAAGCTGTCAGACAGATTGAGTATATAATTCTTCTTCGCATGAAATAATATGATAAAACTCCAAAGTATCAAATTGAATGCTGTACTAGCGTTTGGAATCTTTCATGCATAGGTTGGAATTGTTTTACAATGGCAGCATTGTTTGATGACAAATACTCTTTCTGTAACATTCATCAGTTATGTTTTAATAGCATGCATTATCCTCCTGACTATAGGTTCTCCTTTTTTGCTGTTAACATCCTGGAAAATGAAGCCTGCTTCCCAGTTATGTTTGACATTTTTAAAATGGTTAACTGCTACAATTCTACACTATCAGTGTTGTAGGTTTTTCATTCTTCCTACAAAAACCTAACATATCTGATTTTGTCAGTTTTGTGATAGAGCAGACAATATTTACCTCCTTCCTGGTTTTGATTTAATCTCCAATGTTAATACTTATTCCTATAATATTTTAAATCTCAGCTCATACAGATGAGAATCGAATGTGGTATGTATACATATAATGCATGTTGGCATGAGCAGTGGGAGAATCAGTTATTAGAAGTTGTGGACAGAGCCCATGTGGCATATTCTAGAAGGTCTGGCATTTGCATTTTGTACAGTGATGGACATCCTGGAAGAACTGGCCCACCCATGTCAGTTTCAAGGGGCTAAAAGGAAAGAAATCGCTACAACTATGCACACAGCAAATGTACTTAAAGCAGCTCTTTGCCAAGCAAGTTCCTGTTACAGAGTGGCCCCGTGCCAAAGCTCTTCCAAGCACTCCGCTGCTACTTAATGGATTTGGTATGTGGGAGAAACTCGTAACTCTGGGACTGCCCATTGTACAACGTCTGTCACGTCTGAAGTGTGAGCATTCCAGAGCCAAAGCTGAGCAGCCGCCCAGCTCAGAGCTGGGTTTTCAGCAAGATGTGTTTTCACTGGAGGGAGGAGTAGAAAGAGATCCAAAAGTACTGAACTTCTCTCTTTCTCTTCCTCCCACTCATCCTCCCTTTCCTTCCTCCCTCCTTTCCTCCTCCTTCCCTCTCTTTGATTTTGGTTTTTATTTTTTGAAGGGAGCTCTGTTCTCAACGTCTTAAAAATGGTCATAAAATATTCATAGAGATTCTTAGGCCTGGGCTTGGCTAACCTTGATTTTTCAGCTGATCACCTTCTCTGGTTTTTCTTAACAAAGGAAAACCAGATCTTTTGCATCCCATTACTTCATAGTGAAGCCTCCATCTGGAATGAATTCGGCGCCTTTAACAAATATGTGTTCTCTATTCAAAAACCATCTAAAAATAGTTCTCAAATAAGTAAGAAAAAATATTTTGACATTTTCTTCATGTTTTGTGTGGTAAGCACAGTTGAAAAAGGCTTTCTGTTAATTTTCTCAGGCTTTAGAGTCAATGTATTTTTCCGTGCACGTACAACCTATTTTGCTCAAGGATGCTTTCTGATCCAAAATATAATATAGCAATTGTGTTTGTTAGCAAGGCGCCACACTTATCACAAGTCAGCCTTCGCATAAAACTCTAATACAAGTATCCAAAGTGAAATGATCAATCACGGTTTGCTGGCACATGCCATACTGATTTTTCTTACGTAGTTTTATGTGAAGAAAAGTACAGTGAGTCTGTGAGGTGGTGTTCACAGCCTGAACTACAAACAATCCTGGATGGCAGGACTTTAGGACCAAACCAAAGGATTGCCTTCCAGGAAAGCTGAGCCCTTCTAAGAACAATAACTACTCCTATAATTTATTATTAACTACCATGTATTCGGCATCATGAAAGGGATTTTAAGTACATTTTCTCATTTAATCCTGTAAAGAAGTTATTAGTTACTCTATGATGAGAAAACTGAAGCTTTTAAAGTTTAGCAAATTGCCAAAGGCAAACTGGCTGAAAAATACTAGCAAAGCTCTTCAGAGCAGGCCTGACATTGTCCACTTCGCCTGAATGTTCACTCTTAGGAGAAGAAAAAGCAGCAAAATCTTTATCTGTTTAGTAAACCCGTATTTAAGTAATTAGAAAAAATGAAGCTCAAATTCTGTGTACCTTCTTCCTTTTCCTAGCCTTCCAACACTATTTGATGTTTTAAAGTACAGTTTCAGAAAATCTGAAACTGTGTTTTCAAAAAGTGCTATCATTATAATTTCATTATAACATGCTTAAAATTCTAAAAGTAACCCTGGAACAATGAGATATATATATATATATAATATATAATACCTTTGATTATTCTTAACCCTTAAAACCTATCTCTTTTGTTATTTTATGGAGACGATTAAGGAAAATAATTCAATTAAGTTGATAGACACTTAGGGAGATGTTTATAAATTAATGAAAATATTGCTATCACAGGATTAATTTCTAGCAATCCAGCATATTGTCCTAGGACTATCTGATAAAAAATGTTGAAAAATTCTCCCAGTCTATCATTG
Organism: Equus przewalskii; assembly: GCF_037783145.1. Classification (NCBI taxonomy): domain Eukaryota; kingdom Metazoa; phylum Chordata; class Mammalia; order Perissodactyla; family Equidae; genus Equus; species Equus przewalskii. The sequence continues at coordinate 56,054,411 of NC_091845.1, read as the reverse complement.
GCATGGCCTAAGTGATTCACAGTCTTTGGTAATTTGCTAGAGAAAATTACATTTCAGAGTTCCATGTGTGTCCTGATGTCATATGTAGCTGCACAGAACCAAGGACTGATGTAATGCTAACACCACCTTATAAACCTAAGACATAAATACAAAACCACCTCACAATAGTGCTTGTCTCTACTAGCGCTTAGTGTTTCCAGAGGCATAGTTAAGGGACATGAGTGGCAAGGTCGATCTTTCTAAATTTTATGGTGCAAAATAGTATCTGGTAATTGTGTGTTAGGAAAGAGCAAGCAATATGAAAAACAAATAATTCCATTGACTGCCTGATAACCTAGGTTAGAATGGTACACATGGAAGGAACTTAAGTCTTCTATTCTGACCTCCCCATTTTTAAGATGAGAAAACTGAGACCAACAATACTATGTGACAGGCCCAAGACCTAAGGCCAGTCAAAGAAGAAGGAAGCTGAGAACAAAATCTGCGTGCCTGGTCTGTGCTCTTTCCTCCGCATTGTGATTGGGCTTCTTTAAGCTTTTTTGAACAAGCTCCATGTCTATTTTGTCTTTGATTTGTATTTATTTTTATGTACCAGCTGTAAAATATCAATTCCAGCATCTTAAATATCATAAGTGAGGCTTAGAATGTAGTTTATACTTCATCTGTGAGTTATATAAAAGCAAATAAAATGTATTTTGTACTTTAAAGATTGATGTCAACTGAGGCACAAAAAAAGAGTAATTGGCCTGCCTTCAGCCTGACAACACAGCCTTTGTAAACTATAGAATAGAATCTTTCCTGTAAACATTTAGAGTAGTGGTTCTCAAAGTACAGTCCCTGGACTAGCAGTGTCAGCATCACCTGGGAACTTGTTAAAAAAGCAGGGTCTTAGACTCCTTCTCAGACCAACTAAATCAGAAATTCTGTGGGTGGGGCCCAGTACCCTGTGTTTTAAAAGCTCCCCAGGTAATGCTGATGCACATTAATCTTTAAAAATGACTAGTCTACTGATTTAAATTATGCTGATCCAATATACAGGCTTCCTTCCACCCTTCCTTCTTTGTTTCTTATTACCTAAGTACCCTAGTTTTTGGTTTTTGCATAGTTAATATTTTTAAAATATATAGTTATTAAGCAACCACTCTATCAGTCATTATTCTGAACTTCCACTGTAGTTTAGAGCCAATTTTGTCACCCCTTTGTGGATAAGTGGACCAGCATCATCAACTTTGATATGATTCTTGGTGGGTGTTTTCCTTGCTGATTTCAAATGATTGCCTCTCCTATTTATCTCTGTCGCACTTGCTACTAATTGGCATCTTTGTTGGCAGGACCCACCAAAAGGTCAGACGTTGCAGAGCAGACTCCACAATCCTCTCACTCTCATGGCCCTCGTGCTCTGCCTGTGATCCCCCTGGGCAGGGGTGTGTAACGGGATGAGTTAGTTGGGAAAGGCTGCTGTCTCTAGAGTCCATTCCATAATTCTTCTGGAGATAAGTAGGGAAGCCTCATTCCTTAAGTTCTAGACCTAAATTCCCTTTTCACCAGCACTAAATTCACTTTGTTATCCTTGTCTGGCTGAAGAAAGACCAAGGCAATTGGCATGGAGATCAGTTGTTCTGTCAGCATTTCTTGTGCTGATGGGAGCGCCTGGAAGTGGCTGCCGGTCCTCACAGATGCAAAATTTCTGATCTGAATTTCTGATCTTTTGTTGTCCAAAAATGGCTGGAGAGTGCTATGTTTTAGAGTCATTAATCATGATTACTAAGCAATGGAGAGGAGAGCTTCATAGCTGTTATTTAACTCATAGCACAACTGTGAAATAGTGGAAGTAAACCTTATCACTTTTTTTAGAAGAACAGAATGATGTCATCAAGAAAGTCACATTTTTCTAGTGAGGGGGCCAGTGGTATTAAATAAGCAGTTACCTCACAAGTACAAATTCTAAGAGTTCTAGCAAGGACCCCTGTCTAAAGTAATATGTTCCTGACAAATCACAGAAATTCCTTTTACAGAGGGAAAAATTTTGAATAAGTTTGAGGAGGACCTGAAGTAGAAATGCCTTGAGAGAAGAAGAATTCTTGACATAAAAGCACAAAATGGGACAGAGTTCTGATTTTGGATTATGCTCTGGGGTAGGTAAGGGGCACATTTTGTTGGTTTCAGTTAGGAGGAAAGTTAGAGCACCTAGGGAGATGACCTCCAAGGGAAAAAATGGTGCAAAAAAAATGAGATAGAGTGGGGCATTAACATTATCTTGCATTTTTGCTGAGGACTGATATTTACTGACAGATTTCTTCTGTCAAAGAAGTGTTCTCCAGATAATGGGGCCAATTCCGGATCAGAGAAACTGCAACCACATGTAGGGAGAGATTTTAACAGAGTTTGTCCGTCTTCCCCCTGGACTGCTTACATAATTTGAAGGGTGTGGTGCAAAATGATAATGTGAGGCCCTTTATTCAAAAATTATTAGGAATTTCTAGACAGCAGCAGCAGAATTTCTAAACCAAGGACGATATCCTTCTAAGTGAGGAGCCCTGTGCGCAAGTCTTGTGCCCATGAAGACTGTCTTTCCCTAACTAGTTTTTGCAAAATATTTTCCCTCTTTTTTGACCAATGTGCATTACCCTTGGAGTGCTATCTTGTGATGGAATGAGATTTTGTAAAGTCATTTTTCGACATTGTGTATTAAAAGTTCTCTTTAAACTTAATGGAGGATTTTGAGAATGGAGAAATACATTCTCTAATGGCCAAATAAACTGAAAGTTGAATGTGTCTCAAAATCTACCTGTTATTCATAGCCTTTATAACATTAATTCTGAGTTTGTACTAGTGAGATTTGGCAAAATGCCAATTCTATTTTTTTTTTTTTTGAGGAAGATTAGCCCTGAGCTAACATCTGCTTCCAATCCTCCTCTTTTTGCTGAGGATGACTGGCCCTGAGCTAACATCCGTACCCATCTTCCCCTACTTTATACTCGGGATGCCTGCCACAACATGTCTTGTCAAGCTGTGCCATGTCTGCACCTGGGATCCACAGCGGCGAACCCCAGGCCACCAAGCGGAACGTGTGAACTTAACTGCTGCACCGCTGGGCCATCCCGCCAATTCTATTCTTTTGTTCAAAAGTTGTGTCCTTAGAAGAAAGGAATGCTTTTTGCCTGAATCTGTCATATCAAAAGCAGAGCTGGTCTTATCACAAAATCTCCTAAAAGCAATTCTACTTTTTAGGAGATGTCAAATATCTCAGTTTCCTCTATGTATTTTTGTTTTGATTTTTGGTTTGACAAAATAATTATATCAGTGTTTCAGTGGCATAAAAGAAATGATAGCAAGTAAAGTATGTTTTGTGTTTTTGATCACCTCTTTCCATTACGGTATATATATCTTTTTTCAAAAAAAACCCTTAGAATTAATACTTCCCTTTTGAACAGATAAAAGGTATCTTTATTTGGTGCTTTTTAATCATTTTCTTCCCTATTTTATAAGTTGGCAGTCTGTGAGATGTCATTGTCATAAATTCCATCCTACTCCTGTAGTGAATAGGAAGAGCTAACCACCAACATAAACCTATTGGCTTGTTAGAGGAAAATAAATTATCTATCTATTGATCCATCTATAAAGCTTTTATACATATGCATATATAAAACAAATACATTAGCAGTGAAATCTTTCATTTATAATATATGTAATTAAATATATGTCTGGTAATTACATAAAAGTAATATTAAGAAATACACAAGAATCAAAATATTTCATATGTCCTCTCATTTAGTTCTTTACAACTCTGTGAAATAGATTTATCACCCTTTTTTCAAATAAAGGAAGAGGTTCAAGGAAATTAGGTTATGTTGCCCATTTTCATACATTAGAAGGTTCAAACATAGTTCTGCATTAATTTTAAAATACATGTTCTTTCCATGCTACCCTGCAGTCTCAAGGATAACATTTTTCATTTTTCTAAGTATTTTAATTTTATTATCTCTTTTTATCCCTACTCTTTTATATTAAGGAAGCCATGTAATAAATATTCAATTTGACCAACAAGATGATTAAAACTCAAGGAAGTAAGGTGACTTGCCCGAGCTTTCTCAGTTAGGGAGCACTTCAGAGACTAGAACATTGCACCAATGACCCCAGCTCTGTGTTCTTGTCCCTAGACCATGCCATCTATCCTGGTTTTTCCTCCTGTCACTGCTCTTAACTAATAGCATACATTTATCTTAAGTAGTTTATATCCTTTATAAATCTCTACCTATTAAACAAGTGTAGAATTATTACTTTTCATCTCCCACCATCTAAAATAATAATTACTCTCAAACAAGGGAGTAAACTATAGTCATTTTCATTCTGAGAATGTAGAACTCAGCTCTTCATTTTAGGGACCATGCCAAACACTGCTAATTGGATTTCACTTAATTGGATTAAAACCAAAGAGGCATTTTTTCTCTTGTCTGTGTAATCTCACCCCTTTTGTTTAATCTTCATGAAACATCATGTGTTTGTAAGATCGCATCCCTGGGGATACAGTTGGGGTAGCCAGTGACTCTAGCGAAGTCTGAAAGTAGTAATGATTCCTGCTGTGCTAGGGAGATGCATTTTCGTGCTAACAGTGTGTAATAAATAGAGAAGAGACTGTGCTGAATTCTGAGTTATTTCCAAGAATGGAGCCTTCAAATGTGAACAGAAAATAGATGCTTGGACCCCTCATCGGTGGACTTAGTGGATCATCCACGGGGATTTGAGACCTACTTCTCTCTGCCCCACACAGGTATATTGAAAAGCACACCAACTGTGAAATCACCTTTAAAGGCAATTTCCAATAGGTAGAAAATGGTGAATCTTTTATTGGCTTTAGTATATTTTTACGTGGTTGCTTTGCTGGGTTTGGAATGTGCAAAAAATTAATTTACCTAAGCCTTACTCATTGTTGTCTGTTAATCTGCACTTCTGTTTCATTTCTATTTGCCTGAGCTTTTGAGAGTTAAGAATCATTGAAAAAAAGTATTTTTAAAAGTATATCTTGAAGGATCATAGTACAATAAATAGCTAATTTAAGATTTAGATTGCAAAAACACAATGGATCAGTTAGCTGTACGCCTAGTATATTACCAAGTGTGTGAGGAATTTCTTTTCAAAGTTGTCAAAAATATGATAACCTTGAGCCTTCTGTTCCCCTATTTTGACCAACTGCATGGTCACGTAGGTATACCTTAAAATTTTCAAATTGTGGGGCTGGCTCCATGGCCGAGTGGTTGAGTTTGCACGCTCTGCTTTGGCGACCCAGGGTTTCGCCGGTTCGGATCCTGGGCATAGATGTGGCACTGCTCGTCAGACCATGCTGAGGTGGCGTCCCACATGCCACAACTAGAAGGACCCACAACTAGAAGACACAACTATGTACTGGGGGGCTTTGGGGAGAAGAAAAAAAATTAAAAAAAAAATTTGCACATTGTGATTTAATGAGGTCACACGTTGTAGAAACAGTTCATGCATTTGAGGAAGAGTGCTCCAACTCTCCTCTTCTTCCGGTGTCATAGGGAGATGCATTTTTGCAGTAACAGTGTGATCTTCTCCAAGATCCTCCAAAGATGCTTCTCACTGTAAAATTCGAACGTAATGATTCTAAGCTTGTAAGGTACAGAAAGTCCTGAGATGCCAGCTAAGAGTTTTTGTTGGGCCAGTTTACTGGTGGAAAAGTTGATTTACTAGCTTGTGTTAAAGTAAAGACTGAGATTCTAATCAGATGAATGTTATGTATTGTATGTTTAAACTATTTTAAAAGTTGGGCTATTGGGAAAGAATTCTAATGCAATTGGTTTTTTATATAGTTGCTATTCAGTAGAACAATTTCTGAATCGGTGAAAGTTTGTATCTGTATATGTAACGAGATTCAGTAATGTTTTTGCACCCATATTTTTGATTTAATAAAGTAATATACGCAAAAAAAAAAAAACCTAAGAAAGAGTCCAACAGAGGTTATGATTTCTGGTTTGATAGGACTGTTAGTGAATTGAAAGCACCAAGGAAAACTAGTTCTAACTCATTGCCCCTCAAAATACCTCTATTTCTAATGATTCCTCCACAAAACAATCAGTTATAGCAGCATAAATTTAACTTCTCTACTGTCTTGGATCCTAAGGTCACAGCTGGTAAATGGCAGAGCCCAGATTTGAACTGAGACCGTCCTCTCCATTCCCCATTTTGCTCTGGTACCTAGTGGAATGGGCTGCACACAGGTCCTTTTGTCTCCATTGTTCCTGTTCTTTTCTACATTGACGCACTGCTGCGGAGCAGCACTGCAAACATGAATAGCACTGTTCCCGTTTCATAGTTGAGGAAATGGGGAGTGTGTGCAAAGGTACTTGCCTGAGGTCATATGATGATGGGTGGCAAAGCTGGGATTTGAACCTGGATCTCTTTCCTAAGTCTGCTTTGCCTATACCGATCCCAGACAGAAGAAAGCACATTTTTCTCCCCTTCCTCCCACCCTCCCTGTCTCCCTGCCTCTTCTCCTTGCTCCCTCCCTCCTTCCTACCTCCCCTCCCTCTCACTTTCTTCTTTCCTTTTTTCTTCCCTTCCATTAAAGCAAAGAAGACAAACACCTTCATATTTGTAAAGAAAAAGCCTTTTCTTATCATTTTTATCCATCCATTATTTTTTAAGGCATACTGTAGATCAGGTGCTGGGCTAGGCTCCATGGAATGCTAAACAGTTTTGAATACTAACACAATACAATGGGGTCTGTAGAGTTTTGTCACACAATAACTATCCCTCGATTCCTGGAAATTATAACAGACACTATCTCCTAAAAACTTTTATTTCTCTTAACTAAACAAGGGGAAACCGAAATTGTCCTTGGTTCTGCTTCAGTCCACCAGATCTGAATTTTCTTTTGGGAATTGCTGGTAGAGAGCAAGTTCCCAATCATAGCTACTATTTTTGGTTTCATAAGGACTATTGTGTTTATAAATAGCGTTCCTTTTGTTGAGGCTAATGTCTTAAATGCAGTCCAAAATCAATTAGCTATTATGTGCAACCAGGCTACTCGTTAGAAAGGTAACGTTTCTCTTTTGTGTATGCTACCAGTATTTGGCACCCAAAACACCGGGTAAGGAATTGAGATGGTTACTGTTGCTTTTCTGGAAGTAGCTTAGGCCAACAATTTTCATGTACTGGTTTCTCTTTTTCTCTTCTCAAAAGGGGTAATCAAAAATTTCTGACATTTAATCACAGAGGAAATGAATAAAATAAATTATTTTTCAATCTCTCCATGAGCACTTCCCCGAAAAGAGAATACACTCACCCCTAGTGGCTGTTGTCTCTAACTCCTATCCCAGTGCCTGTAGATTTCTCTGCTAGAACTTCAACCCCAAGAAGTCTTTTCACAAAGGATAGTACTCTTGTTAATGATCAAATGTTGAATTTCAGCCATCCTGCAAACAACATTTAGCCAACTGTGGTGGCGGCAATATTTGTCTGGTTAAAGACCCCAAAGTTAAATTACTGCTGTACTATTTTTCTTCAAGGCCAACTCCTTAGTTATGGTGGAAGTGCACTATTGACTGGAGTCTTGTCATTCATCTAGACTTCCGTTATTATTTTAAATGATCTCATGAGCTAAGGGGCAGCAATTTGCATTCTTTGTTCAATGAATTCTACCTGATAGTCCTGTCTATAATTTTCTTTGTGAGAAGAACAGAAAGACTGAGGATGAATAAATTGTCTCTTGAAAAGTTGTGGTTCTATTTACTTCTGTCACAGAAACGCTATAGATTTAAATTTTCTTGACTGAGGAATGTTTAGTAAAAGGAAGTCCTATATTCTAATGTTTTTGAAGGAAGGCAAATATTTTTTCTCCCACTCTTTCTCTTTCACTCTTTTTGCTCTCAGCTATGCTTTGCCTAAAACCTTGATTTTTCCTATTGCTTTTATGGGGATTCTTCTAAAAGATATAAAATGCCTCTTTCCATAGGAATTCTTTCACAGGAGACGGTTTTTTCCATTTGTACATTTTACTTGATTTGCATGTGGTTTTTCTCATCCAAATGTAAAGCTCATCATGCTCTAATGCAACTTACTAGTCTCCCTGAAAATGCATGTTATCATACTTATGCGTGGGTCTGATGTTTTAAGAGACAGGCTGACAGTCCATGGCCAGAGGAGACCATTAAGGAAACAGGTTTGATTAAGTCTTGACACAGATGTTGACAGCATAATTAAAATGATTAATTTGGAGTAAGAAAAGTGTTTCAAACTAATTAGAAAAATGGTTTGGTCATACTCCTAGACTGTACATGGGGCCAGGAGAAGCCAACTTTTTGATACAGAGAAGGGAAAAGTGAAGATGTATGTTAAAATTGTCATTCTTCTTTTATCAAGAGGATATTACAAAGTTAAAAAGTATGAATTGTTTTTATATTGGTGATTCTGCTGTGAATCTTCGCGTCTCTTATCCAAACACAATTTGCAAATTTGCTGACTGGGATTATGGATGCCACCATCTTCAAAGAACAGAGGGAATACTTGCACACCTAGAGTTGGCCTTGTATTAATATAAGTTAATTCTCAACCAAAAGGACCACTTATTTACTTGCTTGCTGCTACTTTGGGGAAATGCCAGCCCAGAAAAACACCAGCAGAAGACTTAGCACATGGTAGGGGCTCAAAATTTGTCTGTGTGCTGAGGCGGCCCAAGCAATGCTTTTGAATATGGCAAAATGATAAGACTCTGAAGTTTTGCCTCCAGGTTACGCTTTGGTTTTCTTGGCCATTTCTGTTCTGTGAATTCTAGTGAAGACAATTAAATCTTATAGGTTCAGAACACCTGAATTATCATGGGCCAATTGGTTTCTGGATTTCTAATATGCATTAGCAGGGGCTTGTTTTTAGTCATCTTTGCATACACAACTTCGTTAAACATTTTATTAGCATCTAGAAAAGCTAGTGTTTGATATTGCGGAATTGGAGCTCTTAGTGCACAAAGAAAATATTACATAAAAGAACTGTTTTGGTCTGCAAACGTAACATCCTAATAGCTGTTGACCATAGTTTTCTAACAAGAGTATATGAGAAATAAGTTCTTGCCAGATTTCAGGTTTTCCTTTTCTTTGTGTTCTGTAAAGCCAAGTGGTGTATTTTCAGTGAATGCCTTCAGCTACATAAAAAAAGAGTTTCACCAAGAATGTCGGGAATTCTTTTGGTGCCCAAAAGGAAATATGAGGATTCTGGAGGCTGATGAGAGAGGGGGAAAATGGAGAAGCCATAACCATCATGCCAATTCCTGCAATTTATTTCATTTTCTTTAGAAAATAAGATCCGAAATTGTTTGAGAAGTTTTATGAAGCATAAGTTAATTTTCTAGCACTTTCAAGTTTAATGCAAGTTAGTGTTCTTCAGGTGACAAATATGGATAGGTAAGTGCACTCGTTCTAGGTCTGTACTTTTTAAATAGGTTCCATTCATTGCATACAGGATACAGGATGCAAACTGAAGTGCATAGGAGAAAGGGTGGTCTAGGGATCTGTTTGTTTTAATTTAATAAAACTAAACACACTTGTAATCTTGTTAAATTATAGTTTATTTTGTATGTTTTTGATAATTAAAGTTATTATCTATGGTGTGTGTGTGTGTGTGTGCTTGTGTGTGTGTGTGTTCATGATTCGGGAAAAAATGGCCTCTTGGGAAGAATGGCATTTTGATGAATCACGGGAAATAGTAAATTATGTGGATTCTACACAGTTCCCAAGGCTGTGACAAAGATTTTACCTCTGGAATTCGTGAACCAAGGTCCAAATGGAGCTTGGATGGAATTACAATTCAAATGGTTTACTTTGGGAGGAGTAGAGGGTGGAGACAGAATTAAATTTTCATTTTATTTCTCCAAACAAAACCCATTATGACAGCCACCCTTAAGGAGAGAATGCAAACTCTTATGCTAAAAATTTCTAGCAGCATAAAGCGCAGAAGCATTTAAGATGATACTAGACTTTAAAAAGTTTAGGTTGGTAATCATAATTATAACCTATTCAAAACATTTCAGGAAAGAACATAACTGCCCTGGGTAAGGTTCACTATATTCATAAAATAGTGATGAAGTAAACAATAAGAAAGAGGCATTCCAGATTTGTGCATCCTTATAGTACACCGAGTTTCAAGGTCTCTGTATAAATAAAGTTGGAAACCTTATTTTTTTCCCTCAGTATTCTTGTTTTCCTCTCATTTCAAGTCTCTTGGTTGCCTTGTCAATTAAGCTAATTAAGGCTGAAAATAATTCCCCAAAGGGGATATTGAACTACAACATTTCAGGCAAAATCATTTCCAAAACTTTTAATCTAGTCAGGAAATATTAATAATATGCAAGTGGGGTTATGCATAACAGGAATGCTGTAAAATGCTGCATTGTTCATGGTGCATATAGTCAGACAAAACACTGCATTTACTGTCTCCAGAAAATGAAAGTTAATTTATGTAGTTCATCAACGGGCTTTATTATAGCGCTGCATATTTGTGGTAGACCTAAGGCCATGGGAACTTTTCACTCTCGACTCCACTTATTAAAAAAAAAAAAGTCAAATCAAATCACTCTTTATTTTTAAAAAAGGGTACAATACAATAATGGAAATGTTGTCTATAGTCCCAGCTTTTTGTTAATAAGTTGAGTAGCAATTGGCAAAAACCAAAAATCTTAAACTCTCTGAGCTCCAATTTCCTCCTAATTAAGTGAGATCACAGGGATTCAGGATCGACTTTAAGTAGCAAATTGAGGCTTGATTCAGAAATTAGAATGTGCAGTTCCCATCCAATAGTCAATCTTTAATAAAAATGTAGATTAACATTAAATTGTGTCCCTTCCTCCAGCTTCAGTCTGTGGCAGAAAGGACTCTTCCACGTGGGGAGGAAAGCGTGGTACTTCTTTCTGTCTTTCTCCTCTGCAGTTTACGTCCTCCCTCAGTCTGCTGACTCTCATTTCTGACCCTGCTAGTGTCCAGCTGAGAGGAAGGGAGGGGGAAAGGGAAGAGGAGAGGCAAGGAAGGCAGGGAGGTTCTTACTTGATCGCTGTCTTGAGATGGCTTTGCATTCTCCTATCACATCTCTTTCTTTCTTGGGAACTTTCTTAGGATCTTCAGAGACCTCTACTGTGAATGTTTGAAGAACAGCTGTGACATTGATGACACATTTTCTCCAGCTGTTTGCTCCCTCTTTAGCCCTCTGGAGGTCCGGTCTGTAAATTCTCTCTGTAGAAGTCTCATTAACCTCCCTCTAGTTCTCCTGGACAGGGGACACAAAAGCTTCAGCTTGGCTCTCTCTCTCCTTCCTTTTAACCCACATCTTGTCCAGGGAAGACACTTCTCTTGGGCTCCCTCATCATTGACTCTAATAAAGTCCAGATGTGCAGGCCAATCCCAATACACCCACACTCTTTCACCTCGTGCCCAAAGCAGCCTATCAGCTGCTCACTTTGTCCTCTGCTTTTCCTGAGTAGGACCAATCACAGTCCAACTGGGCCTATTAACTCAGAGGGAGTGCACTAAGCCCTTGAGGGGTTCTGAAGCTCCTTGCTCCTTTCTTGAGTTGAAGCTCAACTTGAGTTGAGGGATAAGGACAGAACAACTTTCTCTGAACTGATCATTTTCACAAGTTCTTCCTCCATCTCTGTTTCTTTGGCCTTTACTTACCATTGTTTAACCTTCAACGTAAACTTAAGGCCATCTAACCAGCTTCCTGTCATCCTACTCTGACATTTTGCAAACGCTGTTGTAGGGCATGCCTTGCAACTTACTCAGCTATCTGCTATCTATTTTATCTTGGTACTGCAGTTAAAAGAATCTAATTTAACATACTGTTACAAATGATTTAAATTCTAATAGCGTTCGGAACTTATTCCATTTGCTTTTTGTGAATCTATCCATTGAATCTCAATTTATTCATATGATTCTAGCTGTTCATTTTTAATATTTTTGAAAGTAAGGGAATTTTTAAAAATTATCATTAGAAAATTGTGGCTAAGAATTAAGAGATAGGTGTTCCTATTAGTTAATACTATTGATTATTTGTTTTATTTTTATAAATTGAACAGTCAGTTGAGTTGGGATTGGTTCATTTAGAGATTACCAATTTATTTACAGATGTTTCTAGGTCTACATTCATATGCACGGGACAGAAAATTATATAGGTAAGTTTCAGTTAATTTACCACATATAAAATAAATGAAAACTTAATTCAATCTTAAAATGTCTTCTTTTGACAAAATTTCACTGAGCATCTTGTATACGCAAGGCCCTGAAGCAGATGGTATAGGGGCCATGAAGATGGGTAGACTAAAACTCTCCCCTACTGGAACAAAGCTTATGCTCTGCTGTAGAACAAGGTGGTTGTCTAGGATGAACTTTAATCAACATCACAAATGTGGAGTAGCTTAGTTTGTTTTGGATGGTAATTGGTTATTTGGAGACATTAAAGCATAATATTAAGTAGTGTGTTTTCTGTTTAATATCAAGGGATATAAAGAGGAAACAAAAAAATGATCCATAATCCACTGCTCAGATAATGCCTTTTGACAAAAAAAAAAAAAAAAGCAAACAAAATAAAACCAAAATATATGTGTGTGTTAAGAATATTTTAATAGGATGGAAAGATACGAAAGGAAAAGTGAATGTCTTCCATTCTGTGCTGTTTCCTCTTTCCAAGTCGACTATTAACAGTAGATAAGCAAGCCTGTTCTAAAGAATATAATGTATATGTATTCATATTTTCATATATGTATATAAAATTATCATTATAGACTTGTATACACCAGCTTGCTCACTTGATTTCTTCCTTCTTTTCCTGGGTTCTTCTCCTGTCTATGTTTCTTACAGCTCTACCTCATTCTTTTTAATATCAGTAGTGTATTCCTTATTATTGGAGTATGATAAAGTAGTTAATATTTCTGAACTTCCAGATTTTTGCCAATCTGAACTGTGAAATACACAATCTTGTTTTGTTATACATTTCTTTCATTATGAAGGAGGTTAAATTACATTTATCCATCATTTGTATATTTTTCCAGAAATTCGACTGTGCATTACAATTTTTGTTTTGGATTGTGTTTCTTTTTACTGACTTTTTGAGTTCTTTGTAAATTGAAGAAATAACATCTGTCTCTGACATAGCACTGTATATATTCTCTCCAATTTGTTTTCTGCAATTTGATTTGATGGTATTTTTACCATACAGAAGTTTAAAATATTTCTGTAGTAAAATCCAACTTTTTTTTTCTTTTGAGCCTTCTAGGTTTTAAACCTACTTAAAAAAACAGTTCTCCCAATAAAGGATTATGAATAAATTCAATCATGCTTCCTTCTAGACTTTTTGCTTTCATTTTTATATTTTAGTGTAATACACACACATATACATATAGACACACATACATCCGTATATATGATATGTATACACATACATTTGTACACGTATGTAATTTTAAAAGTTATATATAATTTAAATCAATTGGACCTATAGTCCCAACATTAATTATTGAATAATTCTTCTTTCCACAGTGATTTGAAATTTATTGTACCATGGATTTAATTTCCATATATATTTTAGCTACATTTCTGAATTCTTCTAATTTTTTTATTTTTTTAAAGATTGGCACCTGAGCTAACAACTGTTGCCAGTCTTCCTTTTTTTCCTTCCTTTTTCGTCTCCCCAAAGCCCCCCAGTACATAGTTGTATGTTTTAGTTATGGGTCCTTTTGGTTTTGCTATGTGGGATGCTGCCTCAGCATGGACTGATGAGCAGTGCCATGTCTGCGCCCAGGATCCGAACCAACGAAACTTTGGGCCGCTGAAGTGGAGCACATGAACTTAACCACTCGGCCAGCCCCTTCTAATTTTATTCCATACACTACAAATCCATTTCTTTTCCCCCAAAAAACAATTTTAATAATTATAATTTTATAATTAGTTACATACTTTTGATAGTATTCTACCCTCTTTAGTCTTCATTTTCAAAATTTTTCTTCAAGTCTTTGTGTCGTTTTTTTGAGACAAACATTTTGTTTGTTTTCACAAATGTACACACACTGTTTTATGGGTATTTTAGTTGGGACTACATTGTGTTTATGTATTGATTTTGAATAATTTGACCTATTTGTGCTATCATGTCTTCCTTTTATGGTTCATGGCATGTCTGTTCATTTACCAAAATATGCTATGGTATGTAGTAGAATTTAAAATTCTCTTCACTTAACTGATGTGAATTTCTTTTAGATTTAAACCTAGTATTTTATATTTTTGCTTGCTTTTGAAAATTGGTTTATCTTTTTATTATATTTTCTACATTTAAATGGTAATTTTATCTATCACTCTCTTACAGAATTATCTTAGTGTTCCTAATACATTTTTAAGTTGATAGTCTTGGGTTTCCTTGAGGCATAATCACATAACCTAATATTAATGATAAATGTGTCTCCTGTTATTCTATTTTATAACTTTTTCTTTCTCTCCTCTGATTGCATTATCTAATACCTACAGAGCAGTGTAAAATTATAGCACATTCTTGTTGTATTCTCAATTTTGATGTGAATGATTCTTGTTTCCCTATTAACAATGATGATGGTATTTGACTGTGTGTGCATGTGTGTGTGTTTGTGTAAAGAAAGTAAATATTTCTATTATTGAGGTGATTTTAGTATCAGTATTGGACTTGAACTCTGCCTTTTTTGTATAAATTAAGGAGACTAGATTCATAGAGGCACTTATTTCTTCAATGGCCACCAGCTTCTTTCTTTGCTTGACTGCAGCTGGGCATGTTTGCTCTTCCTTTACTTACTATAATTAGGTTTGTGGGAAGGAAGATTTCAAAATCATGCCTCATTCTGCCATCTGAAACCAAAAGTCCTGGTGGGAATGTTTTAATTATTCATCATGGAATCTCTATAGCAAATCAAATAGAGTTATGTATTTTTCACTTGATGATTTTGCTAATGGGATTCTAATATTCACAACTTAGGAAACCAAAAACAGCCAATAATGTTTTAAAACAACATAGTTAATTATTACTTGGAAGTTTCTACCAAAGGGCCTGTGTACTTCTATGAGATAACATTATAAACCAGGAAAAGGGAGATCAACACTTGTATTTTAATACATATGCAGTTTCTTTTATTTATTTTGTTTGTTTGTTTTGTGCAGAAGACTGGACCTGAGCTAACATCTGTTGCCAATCTTCCTCTTTTTATTTTATTTTTTTGCTTGAGGAGGATTGTCCCTGAGCTAACATCTGGGCCAATTCTCCTCTACTTTGCATGTGGGACACCACCAAAGCATGGCTTGATGAGCGGCGGGTAGTCCACGCCTGACATCTGGATCCACAAACCCTGGGCCACCGAAATGAAGTGTGCAAACTTAACCACTACACCATATGGGCATGTGGGCCAGCCTCCATATGCAGTTTCTTATGGGCGAAATCTCACTGATAAGCAAATGCAGTTATTTTAGGTGTGCACTAAAAGTCCTTTAGAAGTAAATGAGTCCTTCAGCTGGACTCTACAACTTTTGAAATCACAGCACCTGACACTGATTAGTATTAGATCCAGATGCTTTGCCTGCAATCCTAGTCTCCAGTATAAGTGAGAGGGGTTTTCATTTGTTTTTTGTTTGCTTGTTTTTGTTTCTGGTTTTTACTTAATGGTAAGTTTTCTTATGAAATACTCCTTAAAATTGCTCTTAAAATTTATTGTTTAATCATTGACATTTTCTACTTTTCTTAATATTATTATCCAAACTATAGAAGTAGGAAAGAGCCACATATTTGAATATTTGCTTGCTGTCTTTCATTCTACGTAGGTGTGTGTGAATGATGTATACATATGTTTACTTATGTCTGTTAATTTCCACAAGTATTTTATGCCCACAAATATTTGTGCCATAATAAAATTTTGTTCATTTATGGTATGACATATAACTCTCAAACAGACCATATCCTGCTTTTCATGGTCTTACCATTTCTGTCTGTCTGTCTCTCTCTCTGTCCCTCTCTCTCTCTCTGTCCGTTTCTCTCTCTCTATGTATATACGTCTCGTACATAGTGAGTCAAGTTTTCAGGGACTTCCGTAGAGTTAACATGAGAGGAGATAGATGATGCTAACATTGAACAGTGTCCAGCTCTGCAATCATGATGCGTTCATTGCCAATATCAGGACACTTGGCAGAGTGGATACTGACCAAGAGGAAGTAGTCTTACCCCGATGGTGCTTATTTAGCCAATGCCAGTGTTGGCCTATTACACTTTCCCTTGGTGCCCACATGTCTTATATATCACTTACTCTCTGTCAGGCTGTGTTCAAAGACCTTTAAATATATTACCTTACTTAATCCTTAGAAAACATTATGAGATAGATGCTATTTACCCATTTCATTTTCAGATGGAAAATTGAGGCACAAGGCATTTAAGAAACTTGTCCAGGGTTATATAACTAGTAAGTGCAAACCAGAATTTGAACCGGCAGTTACGTTCCAGAGCCCAAACTCTCATCCACAACAGCACTGTCTCATTCGTCACCTGTGTAGTAATTATTCATTTAATGACATGGGTCACTGCATGTTCTTTGAATAAGGAGCCGTGCTGATCTTGCCTACTTTTCTATTCCCAGTGTCATCACAATGCCCGGCATGTAATGGGGGATACATAACTTTTTCTTTTTAAATTGAATTAAAGTAAAATTTGGTCTCTATAACACCCCCTTGTTTTTGCCTCCCTAATAAACAGCCTTCATAAAAAAATTTGAAAAGGTGAAATTTGGCAAAGGGAAGTCGATACAGAAAAACAGCCTGATATTTTTGTAATGTATACCTCATCTGACCTACTGCTTAATTCACATTTGTCATCAATGCACTTTAGAATTTTAATGACAAATGGCCATTCTTAATAGCTTGGAGCTTCCTAACACACTACTCACTCTTTTAGCTAAACAAGGTAACTCTTATAGGAAATATGCACAGTGAAAAAAAAAAAGCATAGAAACTCTGTTCATCTTGTTTAATTAGGAAACTTTTAAAATTAGGAAACATGGTTGCATATTTGTCACATCCCAGAAAAAACATACTACTCATTTCAGCGATTCAGTCTTTTAAAACATCAGTGACTCCACAATGTGCTCTTTTGTTTCCAAAATCAAAGGGAAAGCTTTAGATAGATCGTATCGCCTTTTTTTTTCCCAAAGAGGAAATCTTGGTGGACATTGTATTGCAGAATAATTTACATTAAAAAAGTACAAGTCCTAAGTGTACAGTTTAATGACTTTTGATAAAAGTGGATACCCATAACTACCACCCCAATGCAGATATGGAATAGTTGTGTCCTTCTAGAAATTTCCTGTATTTCCCCTTTCAGCCAATGCTCCCCTCTCCCACCCTTCAGCAAGCACTGATAAGATTTCTAAGGATAACTTAATTTTGACTATTCTAAAACTTCATGTGAACCTCATAAAAACAGAAGTTAGTGAGAAGAACCACGATCACAATTACTTTTGTTTTTGTAAGGTCCACTAGTTAGTTGCATGGTAGGTACATCATCCAGAGAAAAATGCTGATGAAGTATGACCAGTGCAAGTTGAATGCACAAGTAAAGTAATGTTGAACAGAGACATTCAAGGGTGTTTTAAGATTATTCTTGAGAAACAGGTCTCACACTAACAGTTTCTCTCACCTCTGTTGCACTGTTTCTTTCTTTTGAATGACTACTGTATGCTGTGGTTTCACAACCCTCTCAATATAGTGATGGGAAAATACTTTTAGTCTATGTTTTGTTGTCCTAGTGGCAAATTCCGTGGCATCCAGCTGTCAAGCAATTAGATCATATTAATCCCTCAAGAGAATATTTTCTTAAGGCAATTTATTGGGCCAACGAATCCTCTGAAGAAATAATAGTATCTTTTAGTTTCAGAGAGCTTGGTCAACCTCCTTCCACTTGTTGAGACTAGCCCAAAAGTGACTTAGTGACTTTCATTCTATTAAATAAGTATTCATGATTATCCTGACCATTATTGCTGACTGCATATGAAAATAGCGTGGCCACTGTCATTAAGTGTGACAGTTTTTCTTGGGGACTGTGTCTCCTTGAAAGTTGGTAATTTGTACATATTCATGTGATCAGTCTGAAGTTTACAGAGTAAATGATATTTACTGGGAAAGCTATGTATGTGTTTCAGGGAGTCAGTGCATATTTTCAGACACCTAATACCTCCCATAAAGTGATGAGACTCCATTTTTCTCCCCTTGTAAATAGAGAGTTAATCATAGCACTTATTGGATCAAGCTGCTGGGAGGACCAAATGAAATAATATACTCAAGAAATGTTGGGTCTTATTTGGTTTGGAAATTTATAAAAAGGGCTGGTTTTACATTGGGTGCAGCCTTTACAAGCTCTTTTACATGAGTGATTGCAGATAAACAGCCAGATTCAAAAGGGGAAAAATAGGAGGTACAGTCACATTTGTAACCTATATGGTTACTTCCAAAATCCTACAACTGACTTTTTCTATTGAGCCCTGTATAGTGTACTACACAACTGACTTGAAGTATTTTTAAGTGTAATTTTGACTATCCTTGAGCTTTAATCCTGACTTTAGACTCTACCCCCAGATAAGAGGCAACTCCATTGTATGGCATTTCTTTAGCCCTTTGAGTAGAGTCCTGTTTGGGAAGTCATTCTGTTATCAATATCTGAGATCCTACCATGTGCAAAGGCGTAAATAAGTGGATCTTTTGCTTTTATGTTTTGGACCACATAGACACTCTCCTTCTGTCTCATCCGCCCTTAAAGCTGGCCTGGCCTAGATATAAGGCTCTTCCAAACATCTGATAATGACTTCAGCATCCAATTCTGATTTATGCCCTTAGCCGCTTTTGGTTCAACCTGGCCTGTCCTAGTATTCTGGCCTAAATCTGAGGAGTGCCTCATTATAATCCCTGAGGCTGTTTACTACTTAATTCAGAAGGAGTGGGGCACAATATGTTAATTTATAATACATTTGGGCAGAAATAAACCTGGAAAGAATTATACTATTTCTTATTTGGGTTTACCTACTTTGTGGACCAGTATCATCACTGCAGACAATCACAAAGACATTAATTAGCAAGACCTGATTACTATATAATGTAATACCTACAGAGGCTCTCTAACCCAGGGTTTTTTATGAAACGTCAAAATGTAAAAAGAATGATTGAGGCTGAACCATGTAGAGAAACTATTTACGCTTTACTACAAAGTTAATTTAAGTTCCAATTTAAAACAACAATGGGAAATCCTTTTTTTCGCTATCAAATGGATAAAAAATATAATGTGGACAATGATAAGCAGAAATTGCTGCTTTCATATACTATTAAGTTTAAATCAGAAAAGCTTTTTCAGATTACCATTTAGAAACATCTATCAAAATTTTAAATTTATGTATCTCAAGTTCAGCATTTCTGCTCCAAGGAGTTAGGGGTGTGTGTACAAAATGATATATGTATAGAGATGTCCGTTGTAGACATGTTGGAAACCACTAAATGCCCAAAGTGGAGAGGGGTTGGTTAGATGTGATACAGCTACATATGTGGCATGGAAAACTCTCAGATATATCATTGACTGGAAAAAAAAAAAACCCTGCAAAACAATGCCTATAGAATGACCATGTTATTATATTAAAAAATAGATTAATGGATATATGTCCATAAACATTTAGAATTGCTTAGAAACATTGGCCGTAACCTGGAGACGAAGGGGAATTCAGGGAAGGATGATGAAGCAGAGAAGGACGAACTTGGAGGGACCTCCTTGTTGCAGACCCCAGTTACATACTGTTACTAAGCGGTATGTTCCAGTAGGTCTTATCTAAGGTTTGCTTCAAGAGCAAAATATGAAGAAGTATTTAGTGAAAGCAACCTCAATTTTTTAACTGGAGCTTGCCGGCCAAAATTGGCTTCATTTCTGAGGAATATGTGCGGAGGTAGCTAGCAGCAAAACAGCGCAGATAGCATCAGGCTTGAGCCTTTTGCACATACTTTATATTTTCCCATCTATAAAAGGATGCTTTGGAAACGGCCATGAGAGTCCTTCAGGAATAGCCCAATCTCTGCAGCCTTATTAGATGCACAGACGTGTGTCTCCTGGTGAGAGTCTCATGCTGTGAAAGTCATTAGAATAATAAATTAAACTTCTCTGTACGCTGGCTTTCTAAGCTTCAGGTGCTTATTCCTTTTATGCTTTTTCCATTTTCCTGGAGCTTGAAGTATTGGGATTGTCGACCTATTCCTTCCTCCAAAGTTTTGCCAGCATAATGAGTTCATGGATTCACTGATGCCTAAAATAATTTGTGGAGTTTGGGTTGTAATAGCTCTCCACAGCCCTCCTTATTCTCAATTTCTGAGTGCTCAGTGAAAAGATAAGACCTAATTAATGAAAATAGATTTCACAAGGGCTAAAATGGAAGATCATATGAAATACTTTTTGATATTTTGTGTTAGAGTCTGACCCCAGCTTCCATTAATAGTAACATCAAGATATCGAATAGCACCTGTTTATATGTATGGGAATTATCACATTTAATTGCAATTTTCAGACAGAGAGATTTTGGAAAAGGCCTTGGCCACACAAAATGACAATTTCTATAAGTGGAACAGTATTTGTGAGGAAGGCTTCAGAAAGCAATAACGTGTAAATTTACCATTAAGCTTTGCTTTTTAAAAGTAAAGATATCAAAAAGATTTAGGAAAGGTATATATTGTATGTATTCCATTTAAAATTTTCAGAAATTATCATTCAGTTTAGAAATTTAGCATAATAGAGCATTTTCCCATCACTCTGAATATCGTTAGGATATTCTTCTTTGTATCAAAGGAGAAAAAAACTCAATATTTATAAGTGTGATAAACATCTGGATCTTCAAAAATAATTCTAGGCTAAAATTAGAAAGACTATGATATCTAAATGCAACAATCATGAAATAAAAAGGCATAGTATTTTTTTTGTGTTAAATTTCTTTGTACGTTCTTTCCTTCTAGCTCATACTCAGAAAAGATATCCTTTTTTTTTTAATTTTACCTATCTCGCTATACCATTCCTTTATTGCTCCTTAGGATGTCATATCTACTGCCATGGGCTTCCTGTCAAAACTTTCTCCCCTACTTCTTCCTTTGATTACATGGACCAGCTACTGTATTTTCTCTGATCCTGAATGAGGCGAGGGGAAACGTGAAAATAAAAAACAACCAAAAAAATTTGCAAACTTTCCCATTTACTGGTTCCTTATATTTTATTTTTGAACTTCTCAAACCCATCATTTCCACAGACTTTTCTCCATTTCTTAAACATTGTCTCCTTAACTTTGTGAGCTGTGGATGGTTCTTGCCAGATTATAATTTTAGGAAAGAAGATTGAGATAAGAGTTCAACCAACTTTCAGCTTTAAGACTATTGCATACTGTAGTAGGCATCTAAATTTGGGACAGATAAAGAAATCACTCTTTGTAAAAATGTAACTGAAGTCAGGCTTATTTCTTTTAATATTAAAAATCATTTGGGGCTGGCCAGGTAGTGCAGCGGTTAAGTTCGCATGTTCTACTTCGGCAGCCCAGGGTTCGCCAGTTTGGATCACGGATGCAGACATGGCACCGCTTGGCAAGATGCTGTGGTAGGCGTCCCACATATAGAGTAGAGGAAGATGGGCACAGATGTTAGCTCAGGGCCAGTCTTCCTCAGCAAAAAGAGGAGGATTGGCAGCAGATGTTAGCTCAGGGCTAATCTTCCTCAAAAAAAAAAAAATCATTTACAATTCTAATATCAGTGCCTTGCAAACCTTACCCAACCATATAGATCTGTATTGATCTATTTGAAAAATATTTAAAAAACATAGGGTTCTAATGAAAGATGCCTCCAAATTTCTATTTCTGAAACGAACTAGAGGGAATTTTGTGTTTTGGAGGATAAGAATTCCCTAAACATCTCACAGAGCAAACCAACTACTTTAACACAAATAAAATTTGACTCATCTCTCTGCATTCCTTTATCCTTTACATAGCTGAGCTGTGCCACTTTTTGATGACTACATCATTGCTTTTTGTCTACAACTTTAAAAATGAAAATGAAAGTCAGTCTTTACTACAAAAGCATTTTGATTGTTGATCAAGTAATCAAAACAATTATAAAGGTTAATTGGCAACCCAGATGTCTAACAATGGGGGACATATTATATAGAAAATAAAATGATATTTGGAAACACATGGAAAAACTAAAAGAGCAAAAAGACTACAAATTTGTATATATCCTGTGGTGCAAATTGTGTAAAAAGTATTCCTGAGTTGAATATATGATATTTACGGGGAATCTTCAACATGCCTAAAAAATTTTATGTGGCATTGTTTTATGAATAAGCTTATAATGTAAATTCAAAGAAAAATTGATATTCATCCCACCAATCAATAATTATGATAGAAAATAATTTTGTCTCATTCTAATAATAGGTAAGCATTACATTATTTTAACCTACATAATGAACTGTTTTATCTCTACTAAAACTTACATTCAAGAAAAACATTTACTAATCTGAAAAACAATTGTGATATGTTAAGAAAGCAATATACAACGTGTGTGTGTGTATATATGTAAGAGAGAGAGAGGGAAAGAGAGAGAGAGACAGAGAGGGGAGACAAGACAGAGAACATTTAAGTTGATGCAGAAAGGCAGTGTGCCAAAATAGCCACTATTAGAATGTGCCACTGCTAGAATCAGATATTTATCTTTTATAAAATTCTCTGTATTTCAAATTTTCTGTTATTAACATATGTTCTCTTTAAAATCAGGAAAACACAATAAATGTTACTTAATTTACCAATAAACAAAGCATAGAAAAACTTAAATGATATACAATTTTTAAAAATTGTCGTATTTGCTTGATAGGCATATAATTGTTGTTTCTTTCTGACTCCCTATGTTTTCCATTTTTTCCTATAAAAAACGTACATTACTCTTAGAGGAAAAGATAAGGCTAATTTTTCTTAAAGAGGCAAACAATATTTCCCCATTCTTAATCAAATATTTTAGTGAAACTAGAAAAATAAAAGACCATAATGCACTTTGTCTACAACTAGATTATTAGTAATCAGGAAGGACAATAGTGCATTTTATTTTATTAGGCTTTCTTCGTCTGTTCTAAGCCAATAAATGAAAGGAAATATTGAGGTTGATATCTTTAAACTTCCATAAAGCAATGATCAAGATATCAACTGTGATGGAAATAAGAGAACCACTGGTGCATCTTTCTTTTCGACATAGAGACTACTTTGTACATGGAATTCATGGAAACTAGAACTACTTCTTCAAACTTTACATTAGTCACGGCATTGCAAAATGTCTCTTTGTTTATAGATTTGGGATTCTTATGTGGCCATCAATTTAATTAACTTTTTTGTTAAAATAGAGAAGTTTCAGCCTGAACTAGCTTGCCATTAGAAGTCAGAAAGGAGTCTAACATTGTATCATTTGGTGAAAAAAGACCAACAAGGTTTGTGTACTGATGTGTGGAGTGAAGCTGATTCAGCTCTGTGTACCACCCAACCCTATTATGGGTACTTGGCCTGATCGCCCAGAAGGATAGAACTGTTATTACTGAAATGTGGAAGGCTAAAAGTAGGGCAGCTTGATCTGTGTTCGTCTGGGGAGCAAGTTTGTCATCACTTTTTCCTCAAAGCCTAGTACATTGCCAGGTGCTCAGTAGGTGCTCGATAAATGTTTGTTGAATGACTTAATGAATTCTAAAGGCTTCAGTCTGAACTATCTTTCACATCACTACTGAAAGGTGGGTGTTCAGGAAATGCTATTAAAAAATAACAGCTTGATTTCAAGTTTAAATACAGAGCAAAAACTATAAGAACTGTTCTAAATTTCTTGAATCCTTAATTTGTATTAGATAGTTTTTCAGTCTCACAAATGTTTGTGGTAGTTCAGATGAAACTTCTTAAGCCACTGTCCCTAACCCATGTTGTCTCTTCTTAATTAACACACACACACACACACACACACACACATCACACACACACAGGTTGAAGGTGAGGAGGGGAGGAGAGGGAAGGGAGCAATGAAGAAAATGAAGTTGGGATATCTTATCAAGGGAAATGCTGAAATATCCTTTCAGCTTGTCTTGGTGATGGTTGAGGTAGCATCAAGGAAGGAGATGATACAGGAATGATCAGTGGAAAAGGGCCCAGAATCAGAGCTAAGTGGCAAGAAAGAGAGAGAAATATGGGGAACGGATTAGTGTGGAATGGATTATTGGACCTAGAAATGAATGTAGCTCAAATTCTTCTTTCTGTCCAGTAACAAGGCCCCCAAATGGTGACAGCAAAGATTGTAAAGACAGTCATTCCTATCACACTTTCCAGTTGCAACCCTGATTTATAGAGATGACTTCTCTCCGTAAAATAGCAGCTCTGTCTGAAATTTCAATTCCAAACCTCCAAGGCTCTGGCTTAATTAATCTGAAGATACAATGCAGGCACCTGCTCTTCTTTCGGATGTCATTTTCTTGAAGCCTCAAATTATGTCTCTCTAACAAGTAGCCCAGAGAAATGGCTTTGTGGTTTTCCTTTCATACAGCCAGGGATGACAGACAGACAGGCCTTATGACAAGTGGTTCTGGGAAGTCTTTTTAATTGACTTATCTATAGACGTCAAGAACTTGAGCAGCCAAGTTGTCTGCTGTTTCCTCTACTGCCTTCCTGATGGACTTTTCTCAAAAGAGGGCAAGTAGATTATGACGTCATTAGTGGATTTCAGCTGGGCTTTATTAAGCCTATGAACCTGTTTGGGGTATAGCATAATTGATCCTGCATTTCATGTCTTAAATTAAAATTTACATGATTATTTTATGAAAAGTGCTGTTTAGGTTAAACATTCATTTTCATGTTAGATAACCTGTTTAGGATTCCTGTCTCCCGGTAGATATATTGCTTTGCTTTGATAATCTGTGGGACTTTTATTTTCCGTATTTTAGTTCTCTTTGGACTCAAGTATGCATGCCCCTGGAATTTCAGTTCTTGGCTTTTAAGGCATATTCAGACCAGACCCTTTCTGTTGGTTAATCGTGATATAAACCTGGCTCTTCCACTCATGCGACTCCTAGATTCAGACTAATAAATCATCAGAGAAGGAATAATTAAAAGCTTCTTTCAGTTCTATTATTAAATCACCAAGGATGCCTGGACCCTGCTTCTAGATGTGCCGTAATTTATACTATTAGTGTGGATTGTTTTGGTTTTCTAAAAATAATAAATGACCCAGTGAATAGCATTTGGCCAGAGGCATACAAGAAACAATCCATAGTATATAGATTTGTTCAATGGCATTTAAAAGACCTTGATTAGAATTCAGTCTGGGCTGGAGTGATGAGAATGCTGTTTACTGATGCCTGTTTGAAGTCGTCCTACGTGGCAGAGGCTGGAGGGATTCACAAATAGAAACATTTCTTACCTCCAGTGGCTGGATCCAGCTGTCAGGAGGAGCTGACATTTTAAAACAGAGGTATAAAAATGTCTGAATGTCATGATTGCTGATACTATTTTTGTGTTTTTGTTTTTATGCTACCTTTGTTTGCTCAAAGCACCCGCAGTGAGCTAGGTCAGCATTCCCAAGATGCTGTGCCTTTACAGTTCTTTGAGAAAACCCTAGTGCTTTGTATGTGGAGTGGGAAGTATCTTCTCTGATGTAACTGTTGGCCTACAACCGTGTTCATGTCAACTACCTAAGAATCATTTCAACATACGTAGTGTTTTAGGTTTGGGAGGGTTTACTTGGATGGTGCAGGGGTGCAGGTAGGGAGGGAAGGCAGGTAGAAGGTGAGGAGTTTAAATAGTTCATCTTTGAAATAGAAACAGAAACATTTCATTGGTTTTACCAGTGGGTTGAGCAATCTCTGGTGTTGAGAAAGCAAAAGTGTATATTTGATGGGCCAGGCAAGTTTATTCACCAGGGTTGAATTTAAGTATCTATCTGTAAAATGATTTCGGAAACACACATCCGTTATTGAATGAACAAACATGTGGTCACTGCTCTCAGGCAACTGAGTGATGGCATGCACAAATAACCACATTAAAACATGACAGTGATATTATTGGCTGTTAGTGTGTGTGTGTGTGTGTGTGAATGTGTGTTTGTGTGAGTGTTATGTGAAAGGGAGGCAGGGAATGGCACAAATAATTTTGTCATGGTGGATTCAAGGAAGGCTTTACTTTTGCTGTAGGTCTTGCAGAAAATGTCCAGAATGAAAATGGAGATGATAACCTGGAGGAGAGAGGAAGTCAGATCAGCAAACTGGACTAATCCAGAGCTTGGAGAACTAGGCAGTGTTTCAATTAGTTCCAAGTACAAAAAGGTCTTTTTGAATTGTTTTCCAACAGCTTCATCACCTTTAGAAGATTCTTTCCTTCCTTCATTCCTTAATCTTTTGAACATTTTCAAAGTGATAAACATGTATCAATGTTGTCTTATGAGTGAGGGATTCAAAGATAGCTATTCTAGATGGTGGAATCAAAAACACAGCTAGAAGGTATACAGTAAGGAGCGGGACCACAGAAGCCCATATGACCTTCCAGTGATTACCACTCACGTGCAAATGTAAATCTATTGAACAGTTAATTGTGAAATTTTACCAAAACATTGCTTTCATTTTGAGAGGGAAGACTAAATATGTTTAAAAAAAGAACTTTATTAATTCTTGGTTCTATTTGTTTGTGATCAGCTAGCTAAAGTATCATTATCTTGCCTTTCTGACAAACAAGACAATATCAGAAATTTAGGTTGGAAACTATTATAAGAAAAAAATTAAAAATTGCTCTGTTGAGATCCAAAATTCTCAATGTCTTCGTGAACTGATAAGCAACAAAATAACTTTACTTGCCTTTTTTTAATTGCAATGCTTTTCAAGTATTAGATTTCTGTATCTCACTCTCAATTTTACTGTTGTTCCTCTAGTAATAAATGTCTCTGGGAGACCAAGCACATCTTTCTTCTGGAATAGGAAAAGAGAAACCATTAATTGAAATGTCTATGCTGCCTAGAATTACCATTGCAAAAAAACAAAAACAAAAATGATTTGTCTTCAGGTTTACCCATCTATAAATTGGAAATGATAATAGAAACTACCTCACAGCCTTACTGTGATGTTTCAATGAGGAAAAAAATGCCCTTGAAGCCAATATAACAGGGCCTGGAAAATAGAAGTGCTCAATTATGTTAGCTCTTTCCATTTTGTGTTTATACATTAGTAAACCCAAATAGAAATATTAAGAACCAGCAAGAAAGATTCTAAGACATTGGCATACATAACTTTGTCTGAATTTTTAGTTTTATAGAGTAGGATGCTTGGAATTTCTTTCTGGATTAGTGTATACGGTTTCTCGTATTAGAGTTTCTGTCTGGATGCCACATGCATGTGGTGATGATGTCATGTGTGTTAATCTTGAATTCCTTCTGTTGGTTTGCTTCCAGAACCCACTGATCGTATACAATGCAGTGAACTCTTACACTGTTACTCTGGGTAGAAGCAGCTTCTAAAACTAGGCAAAAAAGAAAAAAGAAAAAAAGGGAGCGATAATGTTGGGTCATGCCAAGGATAATCCTCCCCTAAAAAGAAATTCTGGCTTCCCAATAATACCAGCTGGGTGTTCTCCCTAACCTCCTGGCTGCACATATGTGATGAATAATTGTGATTTAGCAAAAGAAAGTGAATGGAAATTGAACAAATTGAAGCAATTAACTAAAAGATGTAAAAGGGAAACAAGAGTCAGACTTGGCCCCCAGACCTTGTGGGAAGGAAACCCTTGGTGTTGGTTAAAGCCATAGTAATGATCACTTTCCCTGTTTGCAGACTGTTATCAGTGGTTAAGGTCCTTATGATTTGCACTAGACACTGGGAAGGAATGCTAACATAGGAAACCAAGCAAAGAAGTGGCAAGTAATTGAGCCTTGAGGGATCCTTTTGGAAAGCAGCTAGTCATTTAGGGGAATTGACTTTTGATATTCATCTAGCTGGTTTCTGACTGCCTGTTTGCAGAAAACGAAATTCTAGGCCTTGCTGTTTGAAAAGGGTAGGATAGGGGTGGGTAGTGTTCTCAGAAGTAATCAAAGCCTTTTTAGCATTAAAAATGACTGTGGACGGTTTGGAGCTGGAGGCACAATGATGCAAATCAAATGGTGTATTAGCATCCTGCCTAGTAAATGTGGAAACCTTAAAAATTCTTCCTGTGGGTGGGTGGTCAGCATTAGAGCATTACACACAATGTAGAGGAAAGAAACCCAGAATGCTATGCACATTTGCTGGGAAAGAGGGTTTATCACTGGAGTGAGGTGGAACACCATGGGCTTGCAGGAAAGGAAGCATGTATAAGCCCCTGGACTATACCCATTCTGACCTCCTGCGTCTGAGTGTAATGACAATCCCAAAATGGCAGAGGTCAGTAAGAACAAGATACCCAAATTGTGAAGGTGATTCATTCACAATCTGGATAAAACGCCCATCAGTAAATATGAGTGCTTTGTATTGAGAATACATCTAAGTGGTAGAAGGTATTGGTGGTATCCTATGGATAGCTTGTGAGAGCCAATTTTTTAATTTTCCAGGAATTTTGCAAGCTGTTTTTAAACAGTCATTATTAAAAATTTCATTACATAAACTTGTAATTAAGTAAATTATGTGAAAAAGGCGATACTCAAAATTCACCACTTTACGATGGCTTTACTGTGTTTTGCTATTTACATGTATGATATCTGTATGGTGAAAATACTATATAATGGTGCACTACTGCTCATTTCTTCCCAACTCTGCACTCTGTGACATGTTGTTGGTAGCTTGAAATTGGCTTTCCATTCACTACTTCAATTGCGCTGACTCCCACCCACGTGGTACTCAGCAGCAGGGTGGTAATTCTGTAGGTTTCACAGGAGCAGTTAAAGAGACACAATGTGCTAAATGCAATGCAATTTGCTAAAATCAGCCTCTTTACCAGTTCTCTATTGACTTCTTTCTCAGTGCCTCCATTTCTTAGTGTTTAATGAGCAACTCCTGCTACAGCAGCAGAGTCCTTGCCAAAGCCAGAAGACCTCAGGGCACCACTGCTGGTCAGAATTGGCTGAACGTGGACATGAACATGAACAAAACTAAAGGTTCTGATTTGATTGGTCTGGAGTGAGGCCTGGACATGGAGTTTTTAAGGAAAACTACTAGTCTAGGCAAAACTAAGATTTGTTTTTACTTTCTACCTCCTATTGACATCCTCTTCCCCTTCTTACCCTGCTGCCTACGTGACTCACCTGCGTTCACTTTCTTGGTGATTCTTCCCTCACTTTCCTGTTGATCACATAGCTTCAGGATTGCATGAGCCTCAGAGCTTCTCATTGCCACATCAGAGAGGGACTCTTTCCCAATAGTTCCATCAAAAGCCCCAAGGAGAAACCTAATTGGCCTGGCATGGAGTGTGTGTGTCCACCTCACACCAATCATTGTAGCCATGGCAGTCATTCTCCTGCTCAGTCATGCTGCCATACCAGAGTCAACCTCACCAAGACAGATGCTGAGCAAACTGCTCCACTGGGTTAGGGGTTCATTGTTGGAATCACACATGTTAAAGGGTTCATTCTAATCATCAGCAAAAAAGTGGTGGTAGTCCTAAAAATGGTACCGAATTGTTTAAAGTATGCTCTTTCAGCAAGTATCTTACTAGAGTAAAAGTGACTCTTGTTTCATGGGTTTTTGATCAGCATATAGAGACCGATCCCATTTAAAATATAACCTCAACCTACGGAGATGTTGATTCTTATTTTTGGGCATTGATTGCTAGGGAAAGCCAAAGGTTCCAGAGGAAATACTACTGAGACCTCATGTCTAATTGGCCTTTAACTAGCTTTGCAGCCTTGGACGAGTTCCTTAACATTTCTCTGTCAGCTGACATGTCTGTGAAATAGACATCAAAATACTGTCTATTTATCTCACAGGGGTATTGTGAGGATTAAATGAGATAATGTTGATGAGATAAATTTGAAAAATGTGTCACCCCACAGCTGTAGAGTATTATTTGTACTTTCCTGGGTGGCCAAGTAGTGTTAGCTGTTAGATAATAAACATGCAAATGCATATGTTCAAGTGATTATTTTTAACATAAATAACTTTTCGCCTGATATATATTCTTTTAGTTGCAGATCTGATTTGGTTGCAGACTCTGCCTTTGCTGAGACAGAATTTTGTTGAAACTCTTAAAGTGGTTTTATCTAATCTTATTTTTAACTGTTAAATAACATCAAAATTAAAACAAAAAGAGAAAATGTGTAAAATCAAAATGCACTCATATAGGAATGTACATAATTTATTTTCTGGATAAGCTCAATTTGGATTTGGAATAAGATCTCTCATTTGATTTTATAATTTCTTTGAAACAGGTTTGCTGGTTCAACTTTTTTGCCTCCAGAGTATCATCTCTATCTTGTCTGCCTAGAGACTTTCCTTTAAGGTGAATCTCAAATTTGTAGCCTTCTTTGAATCTACCATGATAAAATTCCTTCTGCCATTCTGTGTGTTTTCCTCTGAGTTTCCTGAGCATCCCACACGCACATGCACAGATACAGGCCCTCACATATAGCACGTGTCATATTTTATAAGGGTTATTTGTTCATCATTTCTTTTTCCAATTCTTGAGAGCAGTGACCCAATGGACCATTCTATCCCTTTGCACCTAGGAGTCCTGATATGTATCTGTAATCCAGTAAATGTTGGATGAATGAATCAGAGAATGAATTTTCTGAATGTGGAGAGAAGTTAGGGGAACAAGGAAAAAAAGATCTAAAGAAGATTATTCAATTTTATTTTAGATTGACAAAGAAATATACTTCCTTGATTCAACAAGTATTTATTGAATATTGACTATATGGCAGCTATCAATTTGGATATGGGATGTCGTAGTGAAGACTATAGGTATTGTTTCATCCATGTTGAGGTAGACAAAAACACGTAAATAAATAATTTCAAAATGAAAGAGATTTAATTTAGTGTGGTCAAGGTAGGACACTCTGAAGAGACAGCCTTTCCTCTGAGACCTGAAAAGATACAAAGAATTAGTTTTATAAAGACCCAGAGGAGGGCATTTCTGACAGAGAGAAAGAACCAAAGAAAAGAGCAGCAAAGAGGCAGAACGTGACGAGGAAGAGGCCCACAGTGAGTAGAGGGCACCCTATTACTCAAGCCCTTTCTGCCAGCTTACAGAGTAAGAATAGTTGGAATTGACTGGCCTTTTAGTAAGGGAGAGGCACCCACAAGTGAGTGTGTAAAGAATTGACTTTCAACAATATCTTGTGCTTGCACTTTTTAAAACATGTTAGCTCATCATAAATATGGTTTATTCTGACAAGTGGCAAGGGATGCTGGTGTTTTCTACCATCTGTTGTAGGTTGCTCTACACACGTTGAGCTATCTGGGTTGCAAAGCCAGCTAGGTTATGGTTTAAAGGGACGTTATAAAAATAAAATCTAACACATAATGGTTACTATGTGCTTGGTATTGTGCAAATTGTTATAGTTGTCTTTGCATGTGTTAACTCATTTTAATCCTCACAACAACCCTATGAGGTATTGTTTTTGTCATAGTTTCACAGATGAAGAAACTGAGGCACGGAGGGATTAAGTAAATTGCCCATGTCACACCCGTTAGTAAGTAAGCAGTGGAGTTTAGATTAAGGCAGGGCAGTGAGACTCCAAAGCCCATACTCTAAACAATGTGATGCAGCCTGTGAACTGCTCGTCACTGGTCTGCAATAAGCACAGATATTGAGAGCAAGTGTGTGATCAGTGGTCTTGTGTCATTAAACAAAGAATAGACCAGTTTGAGTGTTGTGAAAGTAGTGTGGAATTGCATGGGACATGAGCCGAGAATGAGTCATGAACCGTAGGACCACACACCTGTCCGTGATATACTGGGAGAAAAATGGTTCTTCACCTCAGATATTTCAAAAAGGAAGACTCTGAACCCTATCCTATGCTGCCGTAGATGAAGTAAGGTGGTAAATCTCCTCTCTTGTGTCTCTTGATATTCTGCATGATACATCATGTGCAAAAAGTGTCATTTGTATTTACCTTGTGGAAGCTCGTTTTATTTCATTCTTACTTCTTGGGCCTTGAGGAAGTAAGTGTGAGAGAAAGGTCCAGAAAGGGAAGAGGTCATATGACCTCCTGCTCTCCATTGACACTGCCAAGTAGCAGTTTGGATTTCATAGTACGAATGTCACCTTCCTGCAACCATCCTGCAACACCTCCAGAAACTGAGAGCCTGTGGGAGAAGTAAGGTGGTATAAGTGCTAAATACTTATCAATACTCTCTCTGGTGAAGTGGTTCAGAAGATTTGAGCATGGTGTTAATTGGACCAATGACATATGCTACCTTTTTTCTCTGTGAAGGCAATGACTGAATCTTCTGGCCACAACCTACCAGCAGAGAGAAGTGAGATTGGTTATGAGGTTCGGATGGATTCCTGTAATGTTACCTCTATGGCATGGGGGACAGGAGGATGCACTATTTTGAAAATAGTATAAAAGGAACTAAAGTAATGGTGCTCTTAACATTAGGCAACAAATCAGTGCCAGCAGCACATTGTCCATAAATCTTCATCTTTTAATCCAATATGATAACATAACCCTTAAATCATATTTCTCCCATTTGCTCCCACTGGAGAGGTTCATTTTGTTCCTTAACTAATGACTCTCTCTGGGTCAGATATCAGAGATGTGGTACCTGGGTGGAAGTGATGTGTTCGTTTTTGTCTTAGTTGTTGTGGTTATTAATGTTACCTCATGTGTTCGGTATTCTGTGTTGACTGTGGAACCAGATTCTTCTCCCTTTCCTGAAAGAAACAAAACAGTACCCACAGCCTAATGGAGGGATGGTTGTCTGCCTCCCTGCCTTCCCTCCTTCCTTTCTCCCTCCATCCCTCTCCCCCTCCCTCTCTCCCTCCCTCCCTCCCTTCCTTCCGTTTTTTCTTTCAACTGGAGCATTAGAAAAACTTATGATAAAAAAACCATGAGTGAATATTTCCACTAGATGGGCATTTTAAATATCAGAGCTCTGATAAAGACATTCCGAAGGCCTACAATTCTCGCAAGGTGCAGACACTTCCACAAACAAGGCACACACACAGGGAAAATGCGGAATTTTTGGAAGACATCTAGTTCTCATGTTGTCTTAGTCGAAAACAATGAAAATTTCACTTCAAATAAACCAACACCTTATTCCAATAGAAGACAGACATTTGCCCTGAGTAGTTTGTTTCATGGATAGTGAATGAGAAAAGAGAAACAATTGCTGTGCAGCACACAATTACATGAATGGTCTCACGGATATAATAACATATATGTAAAAGCATGGAGTTGCACTTTATTGATTTCTTTCTTGGTACTTATTACGTCCTGCATCTTCAAGGTTACAAATTCTCTATTGCTTTATTATCTAGATTGCCTCTTAAGAAATTTGCCCACTATGTGCAGGGGAGGGGAAGGGTATGGGAAAACAAATCCTCTGAAATGTTAAGAGTTCTTCGCTTAACTCTTGGGAGCACTGAAACTCAAACAACTTTTTTATTGGATGACTACTGTGTTCACTCAAGTCCTAGAAACAACACATTGTTTTGACTTGAGAAGGCAATACCTAAATTACAAAATGATCTATTAAAATATCTTTCTGATTTTAATATAGACTCTAGATATGTGAAAGTTGAGGAATTTTTTTCACTTATACCCCCTTTCTATACTACCACCATTTAAAGAAACTATCACAAAATATTGTTTACAATTTTAATGTAGAGTCTGGATAATAGCATTCTGAATTTTGTTATTTTTCCCCTATTTCTTTTACTAATCCTATTTAAGTAAACTAAGAAAATCTGGGGTTGATTAATTAAAAAAACTATACATATACACACTCATCCACACACATTATTAGTGACCCTTCTAATGAGAAAATTGTCCTCTTATTTAAGATATAAGGTGTAACTGTCAAAGAGAATGGCTTAGTGAAGCTCTCATCTGTACTCAGGCTTTCAGGTCCCACAAGCAGCCCCCAGGGCTGTAGTGTCATAGATGACATATTCTGTCAATATATTAAAATAATAATGCCTTTTCTTTTTAGGATGGTACTTGTAACGGGAAGCTGGTCTTTGCCGATATAACTGTTACCGTTTTGATTCTATAAATAAGTGAAAGTTGTGTTTTAGTTTTAGTTTAGTGTATTTCAATAAGAATTGAAACTTAAGTGGAAATATTCCTTTTTTGAGAATGGCTTGGGCTCCTCTCACAACTTGAGGTTCTATGTGGAAAGAGCTATAAGGCATTCCTCGTCCTGCTCTATTCTGCCTCTGATTCTGCATGTACATTTTTGGCTATCAGTGTTTGCTGATGCTTCTTACCCCTTTAAGATGGGAGAGAGGCTGCAGAAAGTTATTTCTGCAATGTTAATCTTTCTTCTATGACACTTTTAAATTGATTTGCCAAGAAGTGTCCCTCTCAGATTACAAGCATGCTTTAAAAATCAGTGCAGATGGCTAGTTGCCATTATTGTGATTCAGACTCAAACTGTTGTGTATGGGGATGCACTTAAGGAGTCAAGGGATAGGATGATATTTTTAGCATAAACAGTCCAATTCCATGCTGGACTATGAGTTCCTTTAGGTCAGCACTCTTAATCAACTTTACTATCTAGCACATAACTCGGTATCTGGCAGTATATTGTAGTAACTAAGAATGTGTGTGATCAGGAATCAGACTACGCAAGTTCAAATCTAGACTCTGCTACTTACTATCTATATGATCCTGGGTCATAAGCTTTCAACATTTCATGTGCTCAACTGTAAAATGTGCGTAATATTATTACTTACCTAGAATTACTATGAAGATTGAATAAGATAATGCATGTAAAGTACTCAGCCCTAGGTGAACAACTAATCCTTGTTAGCCATATAATAAGTATTATACCCAACAAACTTTGAAGTGAACTGTTACCCTGAGGTGTTTGGTAACTATGAAATTATAATGGAAAAGAATCTAAATATGAAGGTGGAATTCTAACTTTGCCTAAAAGGAAAAACACATACGCCAAAAAAAGATAAGCCAGAAAGACTCCAGATAAATAACATCTGACAGGAATTGCAGGAGGGTAGTGAAGTCAAATAGGGCCCACAGCTACTGCTTTCTGGTCTGAAGCTTTTATCGAACTACCTGTGTCATAAAACAGGGAGAGAAGTTTTGCTACTAATGATGATAATTTAATGTTTTACCATATTATTATACCAAGTGTGAGTCTCTATCGGTGTCTAGAGTTTAAATGAGAAAGTATGAAAGGAGATTTGGCCGTTTCAGAGGTTTAGAGCTGGGAAACCAATAGGCAGTTTCCTTCCTCCCCAGGCCACTCTGCATAAAGCATCCTGGCTCCCGAGGGCCTCTGACATTCCTCAGTGTTGTGAGCAGGGAGGAGAGAAATGCTTTTTAGTTGGCTCAGATTACCTTGTTCTGGTTAAATGAAAAAGTATTAGCGTACGTTCCTTGTCACCACAATTCCAGCTGTCTAAGTTAGTGCTCTTGAGGCAGAGATATACGATCTTGTAACTCCTGAGGTTAAAAAAGAAAACAATGTGTTGTAGAACAAAGCTCCTCATCTCTGACACTCGGCTTCCTGCCTCCTCTGTGTGACAGGAAGGTAAAAAGGTAAAGTCAAAATAATAGATACTCTTCAGTGAGTGGTTAGACCAGCATTAGCTGATGGTGTATAGCATTTGCCATTCAGACACTGATCAGAAGACATACTCCTTCAGAAGAAAAATAAACCAGACTTTTTCAACCTGCTGTCTCTGAGCATGTGTTAAAATGACTGCAGTTGTTTTTAATGCCCAGCAGACCTTCGGGGCTAATCCTGTTACCACAAGCCGCCCAAGACTGTCTGGTTAACACTCAGACCCTAATCACTCATAGCTTTGTCCACTCCTCTTTCTGACCCCATATTCAACTCCTTCCCCTGGGTCCCCTGGGACTCCCAGAGTCATATACAAAATCTCTTTTATCCTCAGTCTTGAGCTCTTTCTTTCATTTGCTCACTCACACTGAAACTTGGATATCCCAGAGGACACAGCTTCCCCTCAAGCCACCTGAAATTCAGGGAGTGCAAGTCACTGGTGCCAGAGGGCCCTTCTTAGTGCCATTTTTGGATCGTTCTCACTCTCTGTTCTGTAGAAAGCCCCATCTTTGAATCTCATGGGTCTTCAAACCCTATCACCCACTTCCCTTCATTTCTGGCTCACTCACTGTATCCTGGATGAATCCTGCCATGTTCTTGGTTTTAGTACCCTGGACTCTCAGTTCCTTCTCTCTTCTCCTCTATTGATTTTCATCTCTAGTCTACCTCAGCATCCATCCAATAGTCGTATCCTGGACCTTGTCATTACTAATTACTGAAAACCCCCCCATTCTGCCAATTTCAGGGGTCCTACTCTTAAATCACTTCTTCTCATTTTTCCATCTCACTACTTTGGGTATTCTTATTCCAAAACTTTAAAAAAAATTCTCATTAGGAAATATGAGCCATTGCTTCTGTCATCTTTTCTTTGTTGCTCATTCTCCTCCTGTCCCCACATCCCTCCATATTCTGCTTAAATTTCATGGAAAACTATTATTACACTTCTATCTGCTTATATAAACTTCTTTGTCCCACTCTCCCTGCTTTGAACTACTCTGGTAAAATCCTACTCCTGGCTCTATCCAACACTGTCACTCTTTTATTAGTCTGCTTGCATGCGCCTGAACTTAGCTGGAGAAAAATACTCTACCACGCTGACTGGTCTTACTTAACATTCGTGGCCATGAACCTCAAGTGAGCCCTTAGTGCTTTCATGCAACCTGTTAGATTTCCCTCATCTGTTCATTCTCTTACTCTCCTAGATGACTAGTTTGTACATTTTTTCTCCTCTTTCTCCTCAATATTTACTCCAGCTGATAACTTAGCTTCCTATTTCACTGAAAACATAGATGCCAGCAAAAGAGAACTTTAAAAATGCTCCTACCATGGTATCTTCAAACAGTTATTCATACCAGCATACTAACATGCTATAATCTTTCTCATCTTAAGAGAGAGAGAAAAATGGGAAAGCTCTCTACTCCATTTCTTTTGTCTGTGACTGCCTAGTCTCTCTGCCCCATTTTAAAGGAAAACTCCCTAAAAGATAAGTCTTTACCCACTGTTTCCACTTGCTCTCTTCCTGCACTCTCTTGAAGCCACTCCCACCATGGTTTCATCCCACCACTCCAGCAGAACACTTTCTGTCAGCGTCGTGAAAGATCTCATGTTGCCCAGTCTGATGGACCACTTCCATTTCTCGTTCTACTTTGAATTCTTGGCAACATTAAACTCACTTGGCCAACTCTTCTTTCTTAAAATTAGGATTGTGAGACACAGCTGTGTCTTGTGCCCCTGCTAGCTCACTAGCTGCTGCTTCTCAATCTCCCTGGCTGGTTTCTCTCATTTCAATATTGGAGGACTCCACAGCTCAGGGCTGGAATCTCTGTCTTTATCCTCACTCATTTCCTTAGTGAGCCCATCAAAATCCACATCTTTGAATATCGTCTGTATCTTAATGACTCAAATTTATATTGCTAAGCTTGACTTCTCAACTAAACTCCAGACTTTATAGGAAACTGAAAACCAGCATTTCTATTTTGAATATTAAATAGGAATTCCGAAGTTAACATGTTCAAAACAAGTCATTATTTCCCTCTCAAACTTGCTTGACCTTCAGTCCTTACAATCTCAATAAAAGGCAAGGCTGTTCTTCCAGCTGACTCAGGTAAAACCTTGATTCCTCTTTTTTTTCTCATATATCACATAGACTTTATTAGCAAATATCAGTGGCCCTACATAACCATTTCTCACCATTTTCATCTCTATAACCCTACTCCAAACCAACATAATTCCTTACCTATATTATTACAATACCTTTTAAACTAATGACCCTGTTTATATCCCTGTCTCCCTATGGTCTATTCTCCACCCTGCAGCCAGACCTTCTTGTCTGCCCGACACCTTCCAAAAGTTTCTCATCTCATTCAAAGTAAAAGCAGAAGTTCTTATAAACATGTATGAAGCCCTGCTCCTTTTCTGTCTTGCCTTCTTCTCCTCTCCTAATTAATGTATCCTAGTCATGCCAGCTTTTTACCTATTCCTTGTGCTAACAGGACCCCAATCTCACCCTCTTGACATCCCCACCCCCAGTTATCTATTTGTTTATTTCTTCAGGTCTCTAACGAAATGTCACCCCATCAGAAAGAACTTCCCCAACCAAATTATGTATAATACATATGTATATATGTATGCATATGCATTTATTTGTGTGTATATATATATGTGTATATATATATATATACATGCACACACACATATATATGCATATATAATCCATATATATCACCTTTCTGTTTACTCCAAGCTTTCCATATACCTTATTCTGCTAGGTAGGTAAGTAGGTAGGTAGGTAAGGAGATTGTTTATTATTGGACTCTCGGCAATAGAATGTAAGCTTCAGGAAGGAACAAACTTGTGTGCTTTGTTTATTGCTGCATTTCTAGCACCTAGAACAGTGCGTGGCACATAGCAGGTGCACAATAAATATTTGTTGAATGAATAACAAATATTTGAGTTTAGGTTTGACTATTTGTCTTTTTCATCACTGCAATGTTTAACCCCAATTTGCTTTCCAGGAAGGCCAATTAAAGAGACACTGTAATTAGAGAATTTGGCATTGAGTAAATAGCATTTTGTGCCCCTTGCCCTCTCCCCAGTCTGTGGGGTGACAAAATTTTCTGCTGCAACAGGATCCCATTTTTTCTCTCCAGACAGAGCTTGCAGACTGGATGTCTCCCTCCCTTTAATGCAGACACATCATTAGGCAACTTCCCGCAGTGCTGGTCTGAGCATTTGAGAGGAATTGGGTAGAGGGGGATAGCACTTAACTAAAAATTAAATCCTCTCTTGATTTTTTTTTTAATTTAAAAGTGTCATTTAATTGAATCCTTTTGGAGAATTATCCTACCTCAGGAAAAATAGTGAAGTGATAACAGCAGAATCAGTTTGACTCTCCCTTTAGACAAGAAAAAATAAAAATGTGCAGAAAGATCCAGCTCTCACTCTCGTTTTTCCTCTCTGATTGCCCAGGCCTATTCCTTAGCCACGGGTTCTCATTTCCCTTCTTTGCCATTAGCTTGGCATTTTTATTTTCTGTGTTAAAACAGCCTGCCCTTGAGATTGCTATAACAGTGATTCCAACCTCTTGTCAGACAAGTTTACAAATTTAATGAGAAAAAAAATGGAGGAAAGGCTACTTTTTACCTACAGAACTGCACTTGGCTCTGTGATTGCTACCTGTACACTGGTGTTTAAGTATCCGAAGGAGTGTTTTGTCATAGAGACTAAACTGTTGAGAGACGTGCACAACCCTCTAAACATCCTCAGGCATAACTTATTTATGGACTAGGCAGCCTTAAGGACATTCTGACTCTGTGGTCAGATGACTACCAGGCGTTGCAGGTCCCACTCACTATCTTGATTCAGCATCTCTGATCTAGTCAATGTATGAATCTTACATTGAATTGGATAGAGATACATATGCTTAACGCAAGTATCTTTCTTGGTTCTAAAGTTCTCTATGATGACAGACACTGGTTAGGACTAGAAAAGTGCATCCCAAATAAAACAACAGCCATAATCCCAAGCCTTTCAGGGTGGGTGCTGCCTCCATCCTTGTCCGCGAAATGAAGGTTATGGTTTAGTTTTGCTTCCTGCTGTTTTGGGGCTCCACCTTGGGGAAATTGAGTCCTTGCTATGAATGGCTCCAGAACTGGTCCATGGGGGTGGGAGTGGGAGTTAGAGGCTGCTGGTTAGTGGAAGAGGAGGTGAGGGATTGCTATTGAAAGTGGCTGGCACACTCTCTTTATTTAGATTGTGTTTGCAGTGGCTTTGATGGATCTTGGTGGGCAGTAAGGATGCTGACGGAAATTAACAGATTTAGTTTTATTTTGTTTTTTTGGTGAGGAAGATTGGCCCTGATATAACATCTGTTGCCAATCGTCCTCTTTCTGCTTGAGGAAGATTGTCACTGAGCTAACATCTGTGCCAATCTTCCTCTATTCTGTATGTGAGATGCCGCCACAGCATGGCTTGATGAGCAGTGTGTAGGTCCGTGCTTGGGATCTGAACCTGTGAACTTCGGACTGCTGAAGTGGAGCACGCAAACTCAACTACTACACTACTGGGCCAGGCCCTGGAAATTAATAGATTTTAAAGGACTCCTACAAAATGCCACTTGATACCGCTCCTGCTAAAAACTAAAGTTTTGATTTATATTTGCATGGCTTTATATCAAATTCCATTCTGAGTGAGTAATAAAACTATGGAGATTTTAAAAATTCTTTTGAAAATTGAAGATTGCAAAAATCCTTCCACTCCCGTCTCCTCTGCCTTGGTAGATAGCTTGGGGATTTCCAAATTCAGGATGAAATGTCACTGTTATAAAGTAAATAGATTTGGGAAATATGGTTTTACACAATATTTCCCAAAATATGTTCTATTGCTACATACTGTATTCAAAGAGATATTTTGTGATTTAAAAAAATTTCATAGCCAAAATGCTTGGCAGACACTGCCTATTAATGTATTTTATTAAATCTAAGATGCTGTTGATTGTAAAATAGGCCATTTTTAACATACTGCCAAGAAAAAATTGCTGCCAATTGTACTATGATTCAATTATAGAAGCATTTCCATATCAAAGTGTTTTTTTTGGGAGGGGGGTGAGGAAGATTTGCCCTGAGCTAACATCTGTTGCTAATCCTCCTCTTTTTTTTTTAATTTTTGGTTGAGGAAGATTAGCCCTGAGCTAAAATCTGTGCCAGTCTTCCTCTATTTTGTATGCAGGACACCTCCACAGCATGGCTGATGAGTGGAGTAGGTCTGCGACCAGGATCCAAACCCGCAAACCCTGGCTGCCAAAGTAGAGCCTGTGGAACTTGAATCACTCAGCTGTGGGGCCCCAAAGTTTTTTGTTGTGGGGAAAAAAAGCTATGTCTTTGGATTTATGAAATACAATATATAAAAAGTATTTGGTGCATCACAGAGTACATTAGTATGTCATAGTTCTGAGAGGTAGTGTTGGTAAAATCTCTGCTGAAATTCCTTTAAACCAGAATTTCCTAAACCACCTGACTTGCTATCTGAGTTTCTGTCACACCACCCAAGCTCATAATATTTGTTAAAAATTCTTTGAGAATAACTGGTGGAATATTATTCAAAGCAAGCATGGCAAAGACGGGCAATCTATTGAAAGATTTGAAGGAACAGTGATAACAAGAAGAGAAGAAATAAAAGACGACCTTGAAAGAAAATAGATGCAACAATTCAGTAGGGCAACTGTTGAGAAGATAGAAAAAAAATCAAAGAAAGTATTCTGAACAAGCCATTGAATTGGGGCACAAAACTGTTTGTGACTTTAATAGGAGGAGTTAACTAGAAAAAGGGTAGAAAGAAGATTGTCTGAGATTGTGATTGGTGAGAGTTTATGGGGAGAGAAACAAGTGCAAAAGCTATTATTGCCATTGATATAATCTTAGCTAAAACCATGGAATTTTTCTTGGAATGCTATTTAAATCTGATGTCAGCTGGTGACACAGATTATATTTGTGAAGGTTAAATGGGAAGGGTTGGGGGAGGGAGAGATATGGTTCAGATCCTTAGAAAAAGGTTCACTTCAACTTTGTAATCACTGCTTCCTCAACTGTAAAGTGGGATGAATAAAAATGATTAACTAAATGAGGCTGGCCAGGTGGTGTAGCGGTTAAGTTCACGTGCTCTGCTTAGGTGGCCTGGGGTTCACTGGTTCAGATGTCGGGTGCAGACCTACACACTACTCATCAAGCCATGCTGTGGTGGCCTTCCACATACAAAATAGAGGAATACTGGCATAGATGTCAGCTCAGTGACAATCTTCCTCAAGCAAAAAGAGGAAGGTTGGCAAGAGATGTTAGCTCTGGGCCAATCTTCCTCACCAAAAGGAAAAAAAATACAGTCACTAAGGACCTTAGCATGCAACTGTTCAGTTGTGTGAATCTCATACTCTCATATTCTGTCATTCTAGAATTGTAAAGGAGAGCCCCCTTTGATGAAGTCTTGTTTTGCCGAAAACCTATCTGAGATAAAGAAATATTAAGAAAAGGAGAAATATTTATATATGTATAGGAAATATCTTTTGTAAAACTATTTACCAAAATATAAAGTAATGGCATTATGCAACTTGCTGACAACTAAATGAGAAATATGTCTGTGAGAGTGATGTTTAGTATAATCAATGAGATATAACTATGATGAATATAATTAAATTAAAAAAATATAAAGAAAAATAAGGAAAAGATTAGGTGGACTAGAAAACATAACATAATGGAATTGTGTATTGCCATATATGAAGTTGTCTTATTTTTGGCTTACTTACTCTGTTTCATCGACTTGGAAAGTATCATTCACGAAAGTAGACTTTGTTTTTTGTATCTTTGCATCTTGGCTTTCATGTTAGTGCCTGGATTATAAGAGTCACTCAATGAGTATTTACAAAATATTTGCAAACTAAATGAATGAGTGAAATGAAATTTAATTCATCACATTTACTTCTCACTATAATTTGGTAATATATCCTCCTTAGAACTTTTAAACCTTTGCCCATTAGATAATATTTTTCTGAGTAATTTATTAAAATTACAGATAAAATATTTTAAACAACAAACCATGACACCACAGTGGACGAAATATTACATACGTATGTTAATTGCCTTAATGTGATCAGTCATTACTCCATGTCTAGGAAGGCAAGGGTAACGGAAGAGAATCTGCTGTGACCTTTACTCAGGTGGAAAGAGGTCGTGCCAGGCATCACTTTACTGCAGTCGACCGTTGCAGCATTGCAAATGGCATGGTGTCTGCAGAGAAACCATAAAGGATTCTTCTATTTTCCCTATTATAATTTCCTTCCAAGGCTAAGGGTCAAATTCACCCTGCTGACTTTTTTCCCTCTTTTTTTGAAAGAGCCAGTATTTCCACAGATTCCTTTAACGATGAGTAAGTTTTTGCTGGTTTATGTGTGAAAACTACACCACAAAGGTGAAACTGCATCTTTGAAAGTCAATACTCAGATGAGGATGAAATGATGTCTCGGCATCCCAAGGATATGAGCCACTTTTTATTTTTGTCATGAGGCTTTGAATTGTAAACTCCCAATATATATTTGAGAATATGTACAAGGGGATATGTTAAGCTGTCTGTCACTTTGCATTAGAATGCTGCCTCGGAAGAGGTGAACCTTTTAAAATATTTGAAAGTTTTCCTTCTTTTTACAAAACCTGAAAGTTTTTAAAATTTAGCATTTTTCAATGACAATCCTCAAAATGATCTGAGTTTTGGGGTTCTTTTTTATAATGTTGATGTACTTTTACTTAACTCTTAGCAGAACAGGATCTTTTCCATGGCTTGTAATATAACATACTATGTGAACTCATGTACAGATATATCCTATCTCCATGTGTAGTCATTTGCTCATCATTATAGAGATCCATTCTGTGACCCAGAAACTATCGGATTCTGAGAATTAAAAGATGCATGGGACTACCCTCAAGGAACTCTTGGTCCAACTCAAGGACTCAACGACTCATATGATACCAATATGTAAATAAATACAGTACAGTGCAGTAAGGAAAAGGAACGGGCCTTTTCAAATTATTATGGGTAACCAGAGGAGAAAGTTGAAGAATTAAAGAATTCAGGTTAGAGACAGTTTAAGAGGTATATACACCAAATTTTACACACACTCACACACATAATTAATTAATTTAAATTAACTACGGAATGGGAAAAAATCAGGATAAGGAGAGAATAAGAAGGACTAGTGGATGATGAGCTACCCAGATACTCAGTGAGTATTATCATATTTAGCAAAACCAGATTTACCATATAGAACAAAACATCAGCCCTGATGATCCTATTAAATGGAGTCAGATCGTGTACCCTCTGTGCCCCACACCCTTTAAGACCTCCCTAAAGTCCTCGCATTGGCCTCTAAGGCCCTCCGTGATCTTCTCCCCACCCCTCACCTCTTTGACTGCATCTGCTGCATTTGTCGCTTTTCCTCTTTTTCCACCCTGTTCCAGTCACAGTGACCTCCTTCCTGATCCTCGAACACGGCCTTGGTGCAGCTCTTTTCCGCCGTCTGTGTCTTCTGTCTGAAATGCTCTTCTCTTAGATGGCCACACCTCCTTCAAGACTTTGGTTAAATGTTACCTTTTTAATCAGGTCTACCCAAACCACCCTATTTTAATCTACAAACTGCACCCCTGGCCCTTCCCCCGATCCCACCTCCCAGTTTCCCAGCCAGGAATAATGCATAATCTGAATTTAATCACAAAGAACTATCAAATGAATCCAAAATAAAAAACATTCTTAAAACAAAATAACTATCCTTCAAAATTGTCAATGTCGCAAAAGACAAAAAAAGACCAAAGAAATGTTCCGGGTTACAGGAGACTAAAGAGACATGACAAATATGCTGTTACTGGCTCCTATACTGTTGGGGGAAAATACTATGAATGCCGTGTGGTTAAATGGGAAAATTGGAGTACTGACTCTAGATTAAAGTATCGTATCAATGTTAGATTTACTGTACTATAGTCATATAGGAGAACATCTTTATTCTTAAGAAATTCACATTGAGGTTTTTAGGGGTATTGGGCCATCATTTACCAATTTACTCTTAGATGGTTCAGAAAAAAATGTTTTGAGATAGATAGATGGATG
The DNA here is from genome assembly GCF_037783145.1 of Equus przewalskii. NCBI lineage: Eukaryota > Metazoa > Chordata > Mammalia > Perissodactyla > Equidae > Equus > Equus przewalskii. The sequence goes on along the minus strand of NC_091845.1, from coordinate 56,009,495 downwards.
GATAGAGAGATCTAGACAGAGAGAACACCAAATTTAAAGCAAATGTAGCAAAATGTGATAGGTGAATCTGAGGAAAAGGTAGGAATATTCTTGAATATTCTTTGTACTATTCTTGCAACTTTTCTGTATTTGAAATTTATTTTGAAATAAAACATTAAAAAATAACGAGGCACTAGGTTACCATTTAGTGCAGTGGTTGAGACCTCTTGGCTCATCTGAAAGAGTTTATTTTCTTTACTAAATACTTAACTTATAGTCAGGCAGGGACTTAGTCTCTTGGGAAGGTAAGACGTTTTGTGCATAAAAATAGCAATACAGAGATGTTTGATATGTTAATATTTTACTGCATTTTCATTTTTTGTTATTTATTATTAATGAAATGCAGTTGGCTTTGAAGCCTGCTGAGTTTTTAATGATGAAATTGTGCAAAGTTCATTTTCAAATGTCTGTACCCCATATGTGTTAGGAACACAAATTCAATATGCACTTCAAATCTCTTTATAAGGGGAGGACTACAGACAGAGTTAACCAACTGATGCTGTTTAAGCGCATGTTTTAAAAACACAATTGCCAGGCTGATTTGGCATGTTATGCGTTTGTGTATTGTACGCAAAGTGCCCATTGACTGAGTTTTTGGTTACATGGTCTTAGACGTCTACTTAAGTGCTCATAGTATAGCATGGTTTAGTAACATGTTTTCCTGGTCCACAGTTGAATTTATTCACTTTCAAAGGCTGATTATATACTTCCTTAATATCCCAGGGTTCTTTTGATAAATTAGAGTAAATTAGTTCTCAGTTTGTGGGGTGCTACCACAAAAATTGACCTTGGTTTTAGACGGTTACATGTTGAGTGGTTCTCCCAAATCTTTACCATTTATATTCAGCACGTGCAGTGCAGTACTTGCCCTTGGCTAGTTTGGAATGAGGGAGTAAGACTAGCTTTAGTCCTCAGGAGAAGCAGGAGATCACCTAAGACAGCCATGCCTCCCAATTTTTCTCCCTCACTGTCCTCTTTTCCTCTCATTCCCCCATACGGTCTAATCCTCTCCTCCCTTCCCCCTCCTTACAGCTCTTCTCTTCCAAGCTGTTCTCGGTTTTAGCCACAAGAGAGCTGCAAGCAGGCAATCCCATAACCGCAGGGTCTTGCTCTGGGATCAGTGACAGAATAAATAGAAGAAATACTTCCATGATGACCAAGTGCTCAAACTGTGGTGAGGAAGGAAGGATGTGGGAGAGACTGCTTTTAAATCTCCTCAGGACCTCTGGGGAATTATACACATAGCTACTCTCAGTGCTGTTAATGAGAAAGTCTTTAGACTCAAATAGACCTAAGTTTGAATCCTTTCTGCACCACTTATTAGCTGCTGAGCATCATAAGCCAACCTCTCTTAACCACATCCATCAAATGGAGGTAATGACAATACCAATTCAGAGGATTCTTGTGGGGATGAAATGAGATTACACAAATAAAACAACCCCTGCCCTGGCTGGCTGCTGTCGAATATGTTATTTATATTGTTATTTTAGTCAACAATGTTGTTTCTTATTTTTTTTTTTTTGAGGAAGATTAGCCCTGAGCTAACATCTGGTGCCAATCCTCCTCTTTTTGCTGAGAAAGACTGGCCCTGAGCTAACATCCATGCCCATCTTCCTTTGTTTTATGTGGGACGCCTGCCACAGCCTGGCTTGACAAGCGGTGCGTAGGTCCGCACCAGGAATCTGAAACAGCAAACCCCGGGCCACCGAAGCAGAACGTGCAAACTTAACTGGTGTGCCAGTGGGCCGGCCCCAGCAATGTTATTTCTTAATTTTAATTTTTGGAGAATTTGTGCTCCAACTCTGAGACAATCTTTCCAGAGCTTTTTTGGGTTGATGAGACGGATGGATACAGTTTGTGTCAAGGAGCTCATGGACGAGTAAGGCAAATCCCTCTTCCTTCATATCTCTAGGCCTCAAGAAGTAGCACAGTGAGATCTAGTGGCCAATGTCTCATGAACTGCTCTTCTTGGAGCCATGTGCCCACTATCAGAGTCAATAAAATAATCTTGTAACTGATAATAGCCAGATCTTGGGTTGCCAAAAGCGAGAATTATTTTTGTGATTTGAAAATTCTTCTGAATTAGAGATGAAAACATCTCTCTCAGATCATTCCTGTTGGCAGAATTCCAGCCAGAACACACGGCCATTGCCCATCATGACAGTTTGTGACTGGGACTTCTGGAAATGCTGTCAAGATGGGTATGCAATAAAATAGTGTTGTTAGGGCTTAAAAGACCCTTGTCTTCCAAGAATGTCACGTGCTGCAAGTGTTAACTGGCCAGGGAAATGTTTACGTCGTATGAGTAAAACCAAGAGCTGTGAATCTCAACCAGTCTATTTTTTATAGTGTGTCGACACATAGGAGGGCACTTATAAAGGAGAGAATGTGATTTAGGCTCTTGGAACTCAGCTTTGAAGAGGAGAGTTTTGGTGTTTTCCTTACAATTTTCTGCTGTACATCTGGGAAATGTTTGTTGAGAATGTGAATCACTTTTCAGTTCTCCTCAGAGAGGGGTTTCCGTTTCCCATGCTCCCAGGCTGCCAGGGCTAGGCAGTGTTTCTGGATGAATGCCAGCTTTGGAGAATCACTTCTTCCTATAACAAGTGTCCTCTCCTAGTCCTGCCTCATCCCCTTTTCTTGTCCCTAGAAATTTTAACTTTCTTTCATAAATTAAAGGGCATAATCACTTGGAGCAAATAGAAAAAGCCCAAATCTCAAGCAACTGTGGCCCTACATTCATATATATATACATACATGAGATATATGCATATATACATATGTATGTATTCATAAATATATATACACGCATCTATCTCATAGGCTCAGTTCAGGAATGGTTTGGTAGTGAAGCACTTGAATTTGAAGGTGGTTTTTAATGAAAATCTGTTTCTTACATTTATGGGCTTAGGTACAATTTAACTGAGCATCCTGATTAAAAAATAAAAGCTCTTGGCTACAAAAGAAAATCTATCTATGAGGAGCTTTGAAAATTGAGGTTTATTTGTCTTTTATAAAAGAAGGATGAGAGAGGCACTTCAGGAGTGAGAAGCTGCTTAAAAGTTTTAGACACCTATAGTACATTGGCTTTCGCCTCATGGTCTCAAATAGCTGCAGAACCTCCAGGCATCAGATACTGATTACATCAGTATCCTGGATCCTGTCTGTCTTCAAAGCCTCAGTAAAGCCAAGGGAAGAGGTACAAAAGCTAAAGATGTGTGCCAGCTGAGTCTATTAGCTTGATTAGAAAAGTAAGATTTTTCTTGAATACTCACCCAGCCGACTTCCAGTTATGCCTTGTTGGCCAGAACTGTCCCAAAGCCACTCCTAGCTAGAAGGCTTCTATGCAGGGAGAGAAGTAGAATGAAGGATGGTGGCTGAATCAGCTAACCAATTGTGTTTGCTATGTGTCTCAAGAGAATAATGAAGAGTATACATATATTTAAGAATAGTTGGGTGGATGGGTTGTGAAGGGGGAAAGAGCCTGTTGGAGTCAAACCCTATATATGTACCGAGTTGTTGTATTCAGTTTCAAAGAAATGGAGCAAAAGTATAGCAAAAGTTTTGTAAATTCAGAAGCAGAAAGGTGGTTGTACCAAGCAGAATATTCACCTATGGCAATAACTAATTTTTTTAATGTCTATTTTCCATCCCTTCTGGGGAGAAAAGCTTGAAAAACCTACCAAGGCAATCAATTGTCTTTATTTAATTCTGAGACGAATAGTTGAACTCAATTCAAGGAATATTTATGGGCTATCTACTAAGTTCAAAGTACTGTGCTTGATGCCACAGAAATTCTGACACATGCTACAAGGTGAATGAACCTTAAAGACATTATGCTAAGTGAAATAAGCCAGACTAAAGAGATGAATATTGTATGATTCCATGAGGTACCTACAGTGATCAAATTTATAGAGACAAAAGTAAAATAGTGGTTACCAGGGACTGGGACGAGGGAGAATAGGGAGTTATTGTATAATGGGTATGGAGTTCCAATTTTAGATGATGAAAAATTCTGGAGATGAATGGTGATGATGGTTGCACAACAGTGTGAATGTACTTAATGCCAATAAGTTGTACACTTAAAAAGGGTTAATGGGGCCAGCCAGGTGGTGCAGCAGTTAAGTTGGCACGTTCCACTTTGCCAGCCTGGGGTTCTTTGGTTCGGATCCCAGGTGCAGACCTATGCACCGCTTGGCGTGCCATCCTGTGCCAGGCTTGACCCACATATAAAGTAAAGGAAGATGGGCATGGATGTTAGCTCAAGGCCAATCTTCTTCTTCAAAAAAAAGGTTAAAATGGTATATTTAAGTTATGTCTATTTTACTACAAAAAAAAAAAAGAAAGAAAAACTGAAAAAAAAAAAAACCAAAAGCAAAGAACCTGTCATCAAGGAGCGTACGATTAAATGGCAAGTGGGAGAAATAAGCTACTTAATTTTAGAACAGGGGGAGCATAATAGAAAGCCCCAAATTGAACAAATGTCTGTAGGGATCAACAGGTTTAAAGATCGTATTTTGTCAGCCAAATGGGGAAATTCTTCTCCATTCATATGGCATTTACTAATTTAAGAGGGATCTTGATGGATATGTTCATGTTTTACAAGGGAAAATGATGGGGCTCATGATAAGAAATATCAGGAAGTTCATGACATTTCTAAGGGAGAATAAGTAAACTCTTGCCTGCGGCATGGAGTATGGCCGATACATAGAAGAGTCGCAGACCAGAAAGTTCATTTCAGAGAATAAGTAATTACTAAAGTAAAAAGGTCTATGCAATGCATTTCACTGTGTAATTGGAAACCACTGAAGGTTTTTGGGTCCGATATTGATGTAATCAGTATTGCTCTGAACTTAATTCGAAAAGAAGCAGTGCAGATAAAGAGAGGGAATGAGAGCAAGATGTAGTTACAGCTCTTGATCTTAACTGCTGATGTGATATGGGATAAGACAAAGCAAAATTCAATGGTGACTCTAGTTTGAGTCCAGTTGACTGGGAGTGGTCTTATCTTTTCCCCCAATAAGCAGACCTGAGGAAGATAATGAGTTAACTTCTGTGTATTTCAGTAGCACAACTAACAAGTAATAGGAAATATAGATCTGCTCTGGTTTTGGTATTGGGAATCATTCTCCCAAGCATGGTGACTAAAGCTTTACAGCGAGCGAGAGAGAAAACATTGAAGAGAATTTAGGGTGGAGTCTTTGAGATGTGCCTTCCAGCATTACATGGAGGTGGGGGAGGACAAGGAACTGGCATCCCAAAAGGGCAGAGTTGGGCAGTCAAACATGCTGTGGAAGGAGAGCAGAAGGTGGAATGTTAGAAGCCAGGAATGGTGTTTCAAGAACGTTGAATGGTATAGGGTGCTTCCGAAATTCGAGGAAAATGACAGTTGAGAAAACCCGATTGGATTGGGTGACTCAAGATCTCAGATGACCTGTGAGGTTATGGGTGTTCCTGGAGTGTTTATAGCACAACTCAGATGAGAGGCATTTGAGGCGGGAGAGGAAATTGACAACTTTTCAAGGAAGCTCGTGTGGACATGTGGGCAACTCTTCAAGGGAGCTGAATAGTTAAAGAAAGAAGAAGAGAACAGGGTCTTGGGAGGAAAGAAAATCCAGTGAAGGATATTAAACACTGGAGAGACCCGAGCACGTGGCCAGGAGCCAATGGAGGAAAAGGCAGAGATTGAGAATAGGAGAAAAAGAAGGCAGTCAGAAGGGGTAGGAATAGATGTGGTAGGATGAGAGAAGAAGCCCCTACAGCTCTACACTGACCAATTTTGGATGAGACCAGGAAAAATCAGAGGAAGAGTTAGAAAGGAGTTAGTTCCAGCTGGAAGGGTAGATGTCATAATGGCTGAAAAGAGATTGCTGTAAAACCTGGGTGAAAATACCAGAGTAAAAACAAACAAGAAAGGATCATAGAAGAAATGGAAGATAATACAAGGAGGGATAATAACTTGCATTACTCAACCTTGCAATACTTGTGTCATAGAGTTTCTGCCATTTCTTTCTTTTTCCAACTTTATTGAGTTGTAACTGACATATAGCATATAAAGTGTACCACGTGATGGTTTAATACACGTATATATTGTGAAATGATTACCACAATAAGCTTAGTTAACACATCCGTCACCTCACATGATTACAGTTTTTTATGTGTATATTGTGAGAGCATTTAAGTTCTACTCTCTTAGCAAGTTTCAGGTATATAATACAGTATTGTTGACTACAGTTACCATGCTGAATAGTAGAACTTCTTCATCTTGTAACTGAAAGTTTGTACCCTTTGACCAACACATCCATATTTCCCCCACCCCCCAGCCCCTGGCAACTAGCATTCTACTCTGGTTCTTTGAGTTTGGCTTTTTTAAAATTCCACATATAAGTGAGATCACATAGTATTTGTCTTTCTCTGTCTGACATTTCATTTAGCGTAATGTCCTCAAGATCCATCCTTGTTGTTGTAAATGGTAGGATTTCCTTCTTTTTTATAGCTGAATAATATTCCATTATATGTATGTGTGTGTGTATGTATATATATATCACATTTTCTTTATGCATATATATATATCACATTTTCTTTATGCATTCATCCATTGATGGACACTTAGGTTGTTTCTGTATCTTGGCTATTGTGAATAATGCTGCAATGAACACAGGAATGCAGATATCTCTTTGATATAGTGATTTCATTTCCTTCAGATATATACTAAGAAGTGGAGTTGCTGGAACATATGGTAGTTCCATTTTAATTTTTTGAGTGGCTGTACCAATTTAAATTCCCACCAACAGTGCATGAGGGTTTCTATTTCTCCACATCCTTGCCAACACTTGTTATCTCTTGTATTTTTGATAATAGCCATTCTAACACATGTGAGGTGATATCTCATTGTAGTTTTGATTTGTATTTCCCTGATGATTAGTGATGTTGAGCCCCTCCTCATGTACCTAAGGGGCATTTGTATGTCTTCTTTGGAAAAATGTGTATTCAAGTCGTTTGCTCATTTCTTAATTGAACTACTTATTTTTTTTTGCTGTTGCGTTGTATGAATTCCTTATGTGCTTTACATATTAGCTGTTATCTGGTATGTGATTTGCAAATATTTTCTCCCATTCCTTAGGTTGTCTCTTCATTTTGTTGATTTTTTTTTTTTTGCTATGCAAAGCTTTTTAGTTTAATGTTGTCCTACTTGTTTATTTTTGCTTTTGTTGCTTGTGCTTTTGGTGTCATATCCAAAAAATTGTTCCTAAGAACAATATCAAGGAGCTTTTTCTCTGTTTTCTTCCAGGAGTTTTAAAGTTTCAGGTATTACATTTGTCTGTAATTCATTTTGAGTTAATTTTTGTGAGTGGTGTAAGATACGGGTCTAATTTCATTCTTTTGCATGTGAATATCTGGTTTTCCCAACACCGTTTATTGAAAAGACTATATTTTTCTCACTGAGTATTCCTGGTTTCCTTGTCAAATATTAGGTGACCATATATGATGTGTTTATTTCTGAGATCTCTATTCTAATCTATTCCATTTGCTTATGTGTCTGTTTTAATGCTAGTACCATACTGTTTTACAGATTGCTATAGCTTTATATTATAGTTTGAAATCAGGAAATGTGATGCCTCCAGCTTTGTTCTTCTTTTTCAAGATTGCTTTGGCTACTCAAGGTCTTTTGTGGTTATATACAAATTTCAGGGTTGTTTTCTATTTCTGTGAAAAACGCCTTTGGAATTTTGATGTGGATTGCAATGAATCTGTAGATTTCTTTGGGTAAAATGGGCATTTTAAGAGTATTCATTTTTTCAATCCATGAACATGGGATATCTTTCCATTTATTTGTGTCTTCTTCAGTTGTTTCCATGAATTTCTTATAATTTTCAGTATATAGATCTTTTACCTCCTTGGTTAAATTTATTCCTAGATATTTTATTGTTTTTGATGCTATTGTAAATGGGATTGTTTTCTTTATTTCTCTCTCAGATATTTCTTTGTTCATTTGTAGAAATGCAACTGATTTTTCTGTGTTGATTTTGTATCCCACAACTTTACTGAACTTGTTTACTAGTTCTAACAATTTGCCACCTCTTTAAATCCAGTGGAAGGTAAATGTTCTCAGTGTTAAGCACTTCATGAATTACATTTAAAGAAACTCTGAAATCTCACTAAGACACTGCCAAGAAAAATGACACAATCCACAATGGAAAGCTAATTGGAAAAAATTAAAGCTAAACAAACAAATAAGGGAATAAATAAAATACACAAATGTTTATAGCAGCTTTATTCATAATTTCCAAAACTTAGAAGCAATTAACGTGTCCTTTGGTAGGTGAATGAATAAATAAACTGTGATACTTCCAGACAGTGGTATATTATTCAGTGCTAAAAAGAAATGAGCTATTAAGCCATAAAAAGACATGGAGGAAACTTAAATGTATAACAATAAGTGAGAGAAGCCAGTCTGAAAAGCAGTCATACTGTATGGTTCCAACTGAATGATATTTGGGAAAGGGAAGACTATGAATATGAAGACAGTAAAAAGATCAGTGGTTGCCATCAAGGAGGGAGGGATGAATAGGTGGAACACAGGTGAGTTTTAGGGCAGTGAAACTATTCTGTATGATACCGTAATGGTGGATACACATCATTATACATTTGTCAAAATCCACAGAATGTAGAACACCAAGAGTGAACCCAAATGTAAACTATGGACTTTGGTCATGACGTGTCAATGTAAGTTCATCTATTGTAACAAATGTGATGCAAGATGTTGATAGTGGTGGACGTTGTGTGTGTGTTAGGGGCAGGAATTATATGAGAACTCTCTGACTCTCCACTCAATCTTGCTATGAACCTAAAACACTCAAAAATAAACTCTACTATAAGTAAGAGACCATATTAGATATAAATAAATAAAATAGAATTTCCAGAAACATCTATTAGTCATTGTCAAAACCAATCCATATTAACTGCAAATTATTAAAAATGTTTTGTTTTATCATTTAACATTGGTACAAAAATATATTTTAGTAAGATTCCATCAAATCATTGATAAAATCAAGTTATAAACCATTATGTGTACCTCTGTGAAAAAAGCGTGAAATCTAACTAGGGCATCCTGCATTACAGTCTTTGCATTTTCAGTCTAACATTTGTCAGAAGGGTGGAGGGTTTCAGAACAATGCACCTTTTCAGCATGAGAAGATGTTTGATGCCTTCATTGGTGCAGAGCTACAGGAAGGAATATTGCTTCTGTTTACTACTGCTTATTTAAACCCAGGTCATGTTTAAGAGAAAAGACATAGCAAGATTAGGTTGGCTTTTAATTTAAACAGTGATAATCACTTTAACATCATAAAGGAGCATAGACACATAGAACGAGGTCAGGGGGAAGTTCCAAACGAAGATTAGGAATAGAAATCTGCCTTCCTTTCAAAAACTACTTATAAGTAAAACTGAACTTGAATTTAATTTTCTTTAAACTTTGTTAAACAGAGAAGCTCCCTTTACAGAAAACTTCAGTGCTGAAGTTTTATTCCTCTCACTGTTCAGACAGCAGCTACAATTCTTTTCTATCTCATGGTCATGGTATGATGGTTAATTTTTTAAAACTGAAAAAGGGAAAATTGACTCAAATTAAAGAAAGACAGCTTTGAACAAGTTACCCCAGAGTAAAGCATTTTAAACATCAAGAACATTAGTGAAGCTGCCTATACTGTAATTTAGATAACAGCACAGACACCAAGCTGGTGCCTGCTGGTTGTTGAGACATGTGGATGATTGCCACTTTCAGTGTTCTTTATTTTATGCCACAAGGTTGACTTCTTATACTGAAAATGATGAAAAAAATCCCTCAGTAATATATTGAAGACTAGGCTTTTGGACATATGCTTGAAAAAATAGTAAATGCTATGGCCCTTAGATAATAAGAGACAGGTGTATAGGAAAATTATTATAATGAAGAAAGAGCTTATCTGAAGTATCTTTAACCAAGAATTCAAGGTAGTACGGAAGACTCCAGCAGAACCAATATTAAGCCAGATACACAAACAGCTCAATCGCTCATCTTAGAAATCAGTCAAAATATTTCAAGAGAGTGTGTCTTATTTGTTTTCGTATTCCCTGCAGAGAGTTTGTGTTAAATAAATGTTCCTTGAATGAACAGATTAAGCAATGATGTAGGTTTTTACAACACCAAAACCAAAATGTGAGTAACATTTTATATTAGTTGTGAGATGTGATTTGACTGTATTTTTTGTTTCCTATAGTAATGGCAGTGAGTTAGCTATGTTGCTCTTCTCAGAGAGATCTTGGAAGTGTTTTCCCGTTTGATTGCAAAGTATTCTTGAATAGAGGTATAACTGGTGAAAAATCGGAAGATTTTGGAGAGTCATCCTGTACACCCTGTACTGACTCCAAAATATAGCATCTTTACTGATTTGGAACTGGGATTAGATTTTATGTTTTTCAAGGGGAGGGACTGTGCTCTGCACAAAGTTTGCAGTTTGTGGCGCAGAACTTTACACCAGAGAATTTTCAGGCTGGGCCAATAAGGAATTCAGATGGAAGGCTGTGACGATGAGCTAGAGCTTATTGGCACAAAGTCACTCAGCAGTTCCAAACAGAGGGAGACAAAAGACACTGTGATCTCATACAATAGCTATCTGCTATTTATACTTTATTTGGAGCATTTAATTTGTACAAGGCCCCGGAGCAATGAAGAAAAGTATCAGAGGATCCCTTAATGTTTTAAAATAGGAGAATAAAAGGGAGAGGGGGTTGAGCTGTTGGTTGTAAATCAATCAGATACGTCCTGTTCTCAAGCTAAGTAAAAGATTACAAAGTTAGAAAATAAAACAAACATTTCTCCTACTTCCCTTTAGTTCTTCAAAAATTGCACTGTATTTGGATACATTTCCTTATCCTGGCAGGAAAGTGAGGTTTAGGAGGAGAGGTCAAAAGGAAATAAATGTGCGTGACGTAGATGGATGCATTTCTTTTCCGAAAAGCTACTGATCTTATCTATTTAAGGTGCTTGTTTAGAACTGAGCATGTGGAATATCTGCTGTCATTTTAAGTTGAGATCTGGTTGAAGAAAGCAATATTGTGTAGTATACAAACCAGATCTGGCTCTAGGTAGAAGAATTGGAACCACGTGAATAGCCTACTTTTCCATCTTCCCTTCACCTGGTTACCCCAGCTGGGAGAAAGCTAATCTAGGACTTGGAAGAGCTGCCCCCCACCCCCACCCCAGCTTTAAGCTCGATCCGTTGTGGGGTTCACAGGGAAGGTCAGACTTGAAGAATGGGATTTCTAGAAGTACACTCCAGAGTTGTTCAAAACTCTTTCTCCAGGGTAGTATGATGGTCCCTGGAAATTCTCTGGAAAGAACAATGAATAGAACAATGAAATGCAATTGAAGTTGGGGAAAAACAATCATTTTTAGTTCTCTCCTTTTCTGTCATTATTAAAGCATGATTGCAGATATGAGATTAAAGATCTTTATTAGTGAAGAAACAAGTTCCTTACTCTTGCTTCTAACCTGAGAAAGTCGTAAATAATCCAATAAATTTTTAAAAGTATGCAAATCTGTCCCAAAGATAGCGCTGTACACTTCCCAAACTGCTCAGTGATTTCTCTTTTCTCCTGTATGAAACTTTGTGGCAATAGAAATTTGAATTAGTTTTATTTTCCTTTTCTATTGATATAAATCTATATCAGATATCAATATTCTTCTCAACTGGATTATGCAATATCATCATGGACTGGATCAGAGTGAGGAATGAAAAAGTCCAGTGGAGAGACCAATATCCTGGGAATTAAGAGGGCTGATTGCTAGCACTGCTTCTCAAAGTACCCAAGATGGAGATTGAGTTTTTGTTTATTTGAAATCCATTGCAGAATGATGCCTTTGTAAAGTATGAAACCAAACACTTGCATATTATGACGGTGTCAAACTGGCATAAAAATTTTCAAGTTCTTACTCTCAGTTTCTGTCATTGATCTTGTTGCAGACTGGTCATAGTTTGCAAATTGCCACCAGTCCACACATCGCACTTTGAGTAACACTGATTTAGAGTACTCTGTTGTTTGTTTTGGGGACAGTAATTTTACCTTTTGGGAATTCTTTTTCCTACTTATGAAATGAAGTGGGGACACACTCGATGGTTACTGAAATCCTATGATTCAATCATTTTTTGATAGTATTTTCTTTTTACTAGTTAGGAGACATTTGTCAAATGTACAGCCTACTATCTAAATGTCTCTGTTAGGCCCTGCTTATATATATATATGAGTGATGATCATGTTCTAGTTGAGGATTTACAGCCTGTATTTTTTGCAGAATTGTCACTTAGTTGCAGCCGCATTTTCAGGGTAGTGGGCTTTTTTTACTCTGAGGAAGGACATCACTGCCTGGATATCTCTGGACTGTCTATCTAGTGACACCCTTGCCCTTATGCCCCCTGCTGTCCCCGGGTGCTCCAGGTAGTATAATAATAATGAGTTGGCAGGTCAACCCTGAATGATAAATCTCCAATTTGCTTCACTAACACAGATGTGAGTATTGAGTTACAAGTGGATCAGTTCTGAAGGTGGCACAGTACCTGCAGCCTGGGCACATTAGCTTCCTCTTCTCTCCTAACACCTGTAGTGAAAAACTATATACTCAAAAGACAGCAGCAAAAATGTAGCTGTAAAAATTGTTAAACATTGTAGTCTTGGATAGATATTTAACTGTGCAATGATTTTGATGCTAGACTGTTCCTTTACCTTCTCTGAATTTTAATGAATGATAATAAAAATAGGAATGGAGGAAAGCATTTATCTAGAGTTAAAAGTAACAATAACCATGGGTAAATGATCGTGCTTAGTCATTTTGTGCCTAGAGTTTATGTTTTTAGAATGCATTTTAAATTCTAGGACTAAAATGGAAGTTTTCATAGATTTTAAAAAGTTCTTCTCAAAAGAAAGTTAGATCTTAATAGGAAAGTTGGGTGTTCTTCATGAATAAGTTATTTGGAAGTTTCCATGCTATTTCTGAGAATTCAAGATAGTCAAACTTTCTCTGAGAAAATAGATACCACAGATGGTCAAACCATTGTTTATGCTTTTGGATGCTAACTTCCAGACATTGTTAAAAAAGTCACAGAAAATTCATTTGCCAGGTCATGCTTATAAGAGTTTTCATTCTTAAGTGACTCTAAGAAATTATTTTTCCAACCAATATTTCTGAATCTATAAATATTCTCATCCACGTTTTTATTGGTTTTATGGCAAATCAGGGTATATTATTTTCATACTGAGCATCATTGATCTATGATATATTATTAGTGCCATTTGCCACATATGTGGTCATAATATATCTTGAGGAAATTGGGACAGAGGGAGTGTATACTAATTAGATGAATGAGTCATATACAAACACACACACAGACTTGCTCAAACACATCTTGCTTAACTCAATCTGCAAATTGTATGGCTATTGTTCAACTGTCTGCTTCATTTGTCATCTACATCAGAGGGAAAAATGCAGCCATTTCAGCTATATTTGCAATCACTCAAGGTGCACCTTGTGACTTAGTGATTTATTTGGACAAATATTTTGTTGTTCTGGCTTTCTGACTAGCCACCATTGGGCAAAAGTGAAGAGAATGCACAACTTTTGAACTTGTTTGCCATCTTGAAAGAGGTGTATTCGATTAGATAGATTAAAACAGCATTGGAATATTCTCCCAAAAATTCCAACTGAACACAGACATGAATTTTTCCCTGTTGCATATCCTAGTTATTTAGTAAAAAAAAAAAAAGAAAATGAATGCAATTTTTAGGCTATCCTCCAGAGAGATGCGAATAAACACGCAGACTATGTTTAACAAACTTTCAAGTTACACTGTCAGTCATTGTGGTGTTTGCCTAGAGGCAAATTAAAGTAGATATCTTTGGTGCATTTCTGAAGGAGACTTTCATTCATTCAGCATTGTGATCTGCTCTTGATGTGTTAAACAGTCCTAGCTCACAGTTATGCTATCTCCAATTTCATCTGTTGAGCCTGACCTTAAGATAATATAAAAAAGCAATTAGTTTTAAACAGCAGGAGTTCCATCAGTGTGAAAGAAACAAATTACATGGTGGGGTGATAGTTTTAGTGATTTTTAAGGAGATTATTAAAAATGAAATCTGTACTAAAAGCTGTGATCATAATCTTTAAAACTGACACAGAGTGATGCATTCTTTTCAAGCAGCTACACTCCCTAAATGACAATTCAAGCCCCTTTCTGTGTCCTAATGAAAGGTGGTCTGGCTCACCAAATCACATCTCAACTCCTCCTGAATAATCAAGCCAAACATTCCTTCCACATGACTTGTTAAATTCTACTCTTTTGCCTTTTCATTCAATATTTCAACAGTTATAGTGCACATATGATGAGCCAAAACTGGGCTTGGCGTTAGAAACTATTGTTTATAACCCTTAATTAAACCCTTAACTGTGTTAAAGAAATCATATCTGTGTGTACATACACACGCACACACGTACACTTTTATAGTTTAATAGTTTTGTTTTATTAAAGTTTTATTTTTTGTTGACTGTCTACTTTGAGTCAGGAATAGCAAAATGTCATTTTAGTCCTTTGAAATTCCACTTCTTTTCATTTAAGTAGTGGAGCCATAGGTAAAACCGGCAGAATTTTTAAATTTAAAATTTGAATTTTCTGTCTCTTAACCTATATCCAGGTTTCTAGTTCCAAGGAAGAAATGACCTTGATCAACATTTAAAAATCGTATCTTCGAAATTTAGAGATATACTGATCTCACAAACTGGGTCTCCAGTTTGAAGCTGTCATATGCAGAAGCTGTTTGTATTTTGTAGAACCAATGTGGATTCCAATGCAGTTCAATAATAAATTTATGAATGAGAATAATACAAAGGATAACAATGGCTAGCAATTATTGCACACTTGCTTGGTTCCAGGAACTATTCAAAGTCCTTTACAGCTGCTCAACTCACTCAGTCATCGCGGCAACACTAGGAAGTTGGTATTATTGTTATCTTCAATTTATAGACATGGAAACTGAGACTCACAGAAGTTAAATAACTTCCCCAAAGTCACATGACATTGAAAAAGCAGATACACAAACCTCAGCAGTTTCCAGGGTCCCCATTCTTTACCACTGTTCTCTGTGGCTAAACATTAGGGGCAATTTTGCTCATCAGTGTGCTCACCATAAATTGATTATGTATAGTCAAATAATCTTAGTATAGTCAGGTACAATATACGTACTATAATTTGATTTAAATATGCTGAGTTAAGGATCTTAATATAGGTTGATGCAATATACTTTTCTGAATGTGATTAAGTTATATAGAGTCAAAGAATCTTAGTCTGGGAAGACGCTTTCAGAGTCCAACCATGTAGACAGGCACTTAAACATTTCTAAACCTCCCCTCTCTTCCCCCTAAGAGATAATTGAGCTGGGCTTGAGCATCCCGCTTGCTTCTGTGGCTAAAATGAGTCCTTTCAGTCCTAATGTGCTCCTTTCAGCACAGTCTTCCTTGTAGTGAGTACAAATCAGTGTCCTCAAAACTAATCTGGATAAATCAACATGATGAAATTAGATTGTTGGGATTTTTTTTGCATAAGCATTCTAACATTTACATTTATTTACATTATTAATGGCAATAAAATTAGTGAATAAATATTAACATTTTTAAGAGACATTGAAGAACTTAGAGGAAAGCAGTTCTAATAGCGGACTTTTTGAAAACTGAGTAAATAAAATCCTTCTGTTTAGTGTGCATCGGAATTACAGATTATTCGGATTTAAGTTGGTCTTTGATTTTTCTCTTAGTAATACCTTCACATCCCTAAACAGTTTCTGACATATTTCTTTAATTCTTTTCATATAACTATCATATTTATTAGCTCAGTTGGTCAGAATTTGGTTCAAATAACAAGAAGAGCCTGGATTTGTTTCCCATATGGGTCCAAACAGTGTGTTTATGGGTAAAACTAGAGAATCTGGAGCCAGCCTGACTGTACTATAAGACCTGCTCTGCCACATACCTACTGTGCACTTAATCTCTCTATGCCTCAGTTTCCCCATCAGTGAAATGTTTGGAACAGTAAGCACCATAAAAGCGATGGTTTAGACGGAAAAACCTCTCAGGCTCAAGAAGCAATCATATCCTTATTCGTGGTACTTAATTGGTGCAGAATAAGTATTTGATAATGGTATTTAAATTACCCTGTAACCTTAGGAGACATATATATGTGGATAGGTACAGATCTCTGACTCTCTAATCTCATCATATTACATTATATTTGTGTTTCTTTTCTTTCTAAACCATGGAGTGAACTTGCATCAGCAGATCCGAGCTCCTTTGAAACACATCCATCTATTTATATTGTGTAATCACTATACCAAACAATTATTGGTTTTTTTTCTTCATAATATACACAATACAGAGTTGAAGAATCTACATTAAAATGCTCAGCCATGATGAGGCTGAGCTAGAAGCCTTTTTGACAAGGAATGTTTTGTTATCTGGTGGATTTATATTAAATCATGGCTGCCAACTAAAATCCCTTTTTTTTTAAGGTTGCAATGTTGCATAACTAGTTTGCTGTTGTAGTCAGGTCACTAACAAACTTTATTTTAATCCCAATACAGAATGAAATAGACTCTCAGAGCTGGAAGGAAAGTTGAGGTCATCTAGTTCAACTTCCTCATATTATAGATGAGAAAACAGCTTCTGGCAAATTAAATGTCACACATCAAGGTACTTAGTTGTGCATCAGTATTTCAGGAAAAAAGTTACATTTTTTAAAGTGATTGCTTTTGTATTATCTGCATAACAAATAGCAGTAGATAACAAAGTGGTTAAAAACAACAATGATTTGTTATTTATTTATTGAACTGTTGATTTATTGAACAATGTCATGATCTCTGCATTGACCTTTGTTCCACGTGGTGCCAGCTGGGGTCACTTATACAGCTCCATTCATCTGAGAGCTTGGCTAGGATGCCACAGTTGGGGCACCTTGGTTCTCCTCTACATGGCCTGTTTCTCCATGTGGTGGGTCTTCCTCCAGGGCCTCTCTCTCCAGCAGGTATTCTGTGACTGAAATGGCATGTGTTTCAGCCCTAACTCCTAGCACAGCCTTTCTTACACTGAGTACAAATTGCTGTCTCTAAAGCTTATCTGGATAAATCAACTTCAGGAAATGATGCTTTTGGGATTATTTCCTTACATCCTGGTGGCTGGGTTCCAAGAGGGATCGTCTCAGGACAATAAGCCCCAATGTGCAAGTGCTCATCAAACCTCTCCTTGTGTCGTACTTGTGGATATCTATTGGTCGAAGCAAGTCTTATGGTCAAGCCTAGAGCTAATGTGGGAGAGCACTACACTAGAGCATGAATTATGGAAGATGTGGTTCATTTGAGCCACCAACGTGCCTACCTAGCCAAAGTGAAAGATACAAGGTCAAAAGAGCAAGTTGTGAGAGCATGATATACTTGGTACATAACATGCTACTATTGAATTAATTAATTTGTTATTATTATTTTTTGCATTGTTTCAGTATTCAGTGCACGGTCATGGGTGGATTGTAGGACAAGAGGCCAGGTGAAACTTTCCAGAATATGATGAGCAGCAGAAATGTGCACGTTGGCTTTGGCAGCCCCTGTTTCTTTATTTTAGACAGTGAGATTATAATAGAGCCAGACAGCTCTCAACATTTCAACATTTAAATCTTGAACCATAAGACCAGAAAAGAGGAATATTTTCAATACATATGTAATAAAAAGTGAAAGTATATGAATGCTTTTTTGGGTATGATTCACCAATAGAAAGAGTAAGACTTCAGTATTAATGTTTTATTGGGATGAAAATTATTCTGGCTTGAACCTACACTGAACGGCTGCAGCCTGAAACTCAGAAGGAAAAAAAATGATGCCATTAAACTGCCGGCCTCCTAACAAATATCATCTATCAGCATGCACAAACAAATGCAAGCATGAATCAGTCATGAAGCTATATCCTCTATAAGACTTCTCTTGGCCTCTCTCAAGTCCTTGACACACACCTGTGTCACTGACAGCTAGTATGCAAATTGCCTAAAAGCTCCATTAGGCTGGTCTAGGCAAGGGAAGCCCATCTGTCAGTTCTGTGTCACTTTCCCTCTTGGATCCTCACGTGGGAATATGTCCTTGAGATACCCAGATGGAGGACTTGTGCCAGTGTCTGGAATCACCAACCTTGGAGGAACTTGTCACTTCTGCTTCTTTTATTGACTTTAATATTTGATCTCCTCTTCCCCCTGCTCCCAGAGAATGAAATTTTAAGGCTAAAATTTAAATGGATGATAAAACTTTTTATTCTCAATAAAAAAGACATTATTTTTTAAGCTCGGAAGATGAAGCATGATGAACCCTCTGTTTGGGAAATCATGGTATTCACTGGGTGTTTTTCATTACTGTGTGTGTGGTCTGGTCTTCACAGGAGAGAACACACAATTTCAAATTAGCTGGAGCTTGTCAGCTGTTGTTGATAGCTGTTGGAAGTTTTTGGAAAAGACAGTGGCCATAGCATTATTTTAACAGGCCTGCGTATTAAGGGCATTATCAGAAATGGCTTCATGATTCCTGTCCTCTTTCTTCTTTGTTAAAAAAGACAACACAACAATTGTACATAAGCAATTGGAAAAGGAAGTCGAACTTCCTTTTTTTTGATGTTTTTATGAGTAGACATAAGTCTCTTGCCCATCTCAGGTTGATATCCCCAGAGTAAAGTTAGAAGTGGCAACAATGGAATCAGAAGAGCAGCCATCTCTTTGATAGTTGATATCTGTTCATCATAAACAGACTTCTTTCAGCCATCTGGTCTAGCAGAATAATCCACTCATATTTCTTTCTAAATGAGGGTAAGATGGCATAAAAGTAATGAGAGCCTCACACTTGGGGAAAGAAAGCATTAAGGATCAGAAAATAGTTCATAGAAATGTACAATAAATTATAATCTAGAATGACTGAGATAGGGTCTTTCCTCTTTTAAAAAATTCTCAAGTCTATGGGCAAACAATGTAAGCAGGTATGTGATAGGTGTGTGACAAGACTGGATTGATGCTTTCGATCATTTTGGCACGTACCTGGTTTATAATTTCATCAGATTAGAGCCTGTTTTCCGTTTTTCGGGAAATGGTCTAAAGGATGTACTCTTATTATTGACAGGACTTCCAAACTAGTTATTATTTGCTAATAATGTTGTGTTAAAAGTCTGAGCAGATCGTCTTGCCAGGGAGAGAGTAAAACTTTTATGCCCAACGGTGTTTGGATGAGCAAGATAATTATACCCTTGTCCACAGCAGATGCTCTGTTCTTCACTTTGGCAGCTTCCCTGTTCAGTGTGCAAATAATTTTCTCTACTAAAGTTGGTGGCTATTTGCTGCAAATCTATTTCTTTTCCAGCAAAGAGTGGATCTTTTCCATCCCCACTTGCAAATAGCAACTGAATTGATTGGAGCTTTTATTGTTTGAAACACACAAACGAATCTGATGTAAAGCCAAAAAGAAATGCATATGCATGCCCCCACGTCCATCAAAGGATGTGATTCTAAGAAAGAACTTATTTATCAAAGTAGTTGGAATACTACATCATAACAATTATTTCAATATCCTTATTAAAATCAAGATTAAAAGAACAAGTCTCAATGTTGATAGACACATAATTTTTAATTCAAATATACATAAGTTTAGTTTATAATAGAAAAGACCTTTATTTATGTGTATTTGCAAAAATCTTAAGAGCTCTCTCTACCTCAGTATTTCTGTAACACGCAAAATTCACTTTATGAATATATTGTGAAACCCAAAATATGGAGTTCCCTTCCCTCACAGTTTTGACAGACATGTATAATTGTCCTATGTTTGAAAAAGTGAATGTATTCTTCTTGGCCAGTTAAGAGCAAATATATTTCCATAAGCCGCTATGCTTACTTCTCTGGGAGGAGCCCAGCTTCTGTAGTTGTGTCTGAAAGCAGCAGGCCAGGAGGTGTTTGGCAGGGAGCTGCAGAAGGAGAAGAAAGGAGGAGATGTATTTTCCATAGCCCCCTCTTTCTGTTCTTACCACAGGCCTTCATCAGTAGAGAGGCAAGTATAACCTCTCTTCAAGTTGCAATGTTTTCACAACCACATAACGCAACATACATTTATCTCATAAAACTAAGAATATAATTGGGGGTTAGGTTTCTGGATTATCCCTGGATCTCCCAAGAATAATCATTGTTGACAAGGTTTTTATGGAAAAATTCAACATGCAGCAGATGATTAAGTATTAACTCAAGATTTGTCTAAGTACGTATGTAAGAACTGAGAATCAGAGATGTGTCTCGTCGCACACCTTGTCCTCAACTCTCCAGCATGCCAGGGGTGGAAATAGCTACTGAAGGACGAAATATTGCACAAAATATTTATCACCAGCAGAGGCATGAGGAAAATGTCCCCTAGAGGCTTAAGCAGGGAGGAGATAAATCTGTCTGTGATAAAGGTTTCTCAGAGGAGGTGAAATTTGAGTCAGAATAAATAGGTTTTGCTACTGGGGAACCAGGAGGTGGGCATCCCATATAGTGCAACAGCATGGATCGGGAGGCTGTAGATTCCTCTTTCGCCAAATGCCTTTATCAGAGCATTCTCAAATACCACTCTTAGGTTCGAGGGCACAAAAAAGGTTACGTGGCTTTGTTTGAGCATTGTCATTACTTCTCTCCTTTTGTTGAAGAATGATTTGCAGCTGAAAGGAGAAATCCAGTAGAGTCTTGATAAGAGTACCAGACTATGATGCAAATTCATATCCTAATAAAGATTTAATAACTCAGATATTTATAAATGTAATTCTAGTTGTATGTGCTAGTCACATTGGTGTTACTTGCGATAGTGTCAAAAATGGTAGTAGGAATAACAGTATAATAGGATTTTAGGTACATGGAGGGTTAAATGAGATTAGCGATAACTTTTATTCGGATGGTACTTAGTAAGAGTTATAGGTCATTTTTATCTTGGATCTTCAAGTGTTTGATTTTCATCTCTGTTTCCAGATGAAGAGAACTGAGTGTGCAAGGACGATTCACAGAATTTAACCTCCTCTTAAAATGTCTCATCCCAAGTTGTAAATAACTGAGTAGATCCTGTGTGAAGTTGGGAACTTCCTTCGCAGTAGAATAATCAATGCCTGCATCAGGGACACGGTCCTTCTCTCTTCCTTCCTTTCACTTAACCTTTCCCCTTATGGGCTGCCATTCTATCCTCTCTTCTCTCATCACACACACCTAGACACATGTGTACTTCCACACCCTTCCCCCTCTGAGAATGTACTCATATATGCTCAATATAAACAACCAACTTTGGGATATTATTTTCTCTTTGTAGAGAATTCTTTTAAGGTTTTAGGATGAGGTACTATTAACAGGTAACCATTTCTAATCACTGATGAACCGTCCCTGTGGTTTCTGGGTTTATCCTGTGACTGGTCTCATCCACTAATGAACTTTCTACAAGAATAAAACCGACAAAGATTGGACTATAATCAAGTAAAAAGGAACTCCCTGGATCATCAAGTTTTACATAATATTAGAGAAAAATATATCCTTCCCATGAGATAGACCACAATCAAAAGACCACTCACTTTTTCCGTTGATGTGTGCATATCTGAATCTGCTTCTCACTGCACCTTTCATTCTCTAAGGATTACCATCAAGGTCATTTTGTAAAAAAAAGAAATGAGTTAGAACCAAAAACAAAGGAACATCATTCTTCCTCAAATAATTTAATTACTCAGAAATGCTTTTTGTGAAACATAGTTTCTAGGATCTTCCATATTCCTGCTATTTATCCATACTCTGGATTACCTCATCCATTAGTTTTGACAAGGGACTGTATTTGTACCATTGCCTGACAGATGTGTTACATGTTTCAGTCTTAAAATATTCAACTCTGAGCTCAGGGCTGCATACTTGGGAGATGATGTTAAATCAGCCTCGGCGACGCACTGCTGTCATCATGCCAAATAACTCAGGGGAAAAATGATAAGGGTATAAAGAGATCAATAAGGCAAGAGAATCCGTGCTTTCAAAAGTAAGGCAAAATATGAGAAAGACTATCAGTCAAGCATTGGGGCGTAAATAAAGCAAGAATATGCCATGTTTGGAACACCCTTGTGCTACAGTGAGCCATTATCCTGTGAGTAGTAAATTTCTCCCACGTTTGCCTAACTCCTTTAATATAGGTCATTCTGAAATACAGCTATAAGACTCACAGCACATTGATCAGTCTGGCATTGCTCTTCCTTCCCTGCTAATAGAATAAAATGAGGAGATGGCTGATGAATGTCGGGAAGGACAATTCCCAGACCATTTAGATGTGAGCAGTCACACTGGAACATTCTCCCTGCTTAATGAAGATTTGTATAACTCACTTCTTTGTAAATATGAATAATGAAAATACATTTATGTCCTTTGAGGTGATATTACTCAACAGGGCCCTCATAAAGGCCCAGTTGTGTTGGTTTTTTTGGTACAAAATGAGCAAACTGTAGAAACTGGCAATTTGGAGATGAAATCCTTTATTGAATAATAGGTACTCACACATGCATCAGAAAGCAATAGTTTCTCTTCTTCAGCAAAAAGCATTACATTATTCTAAATTTTCAAAAATAAATTGGAATAACTTGCAGACACAAGACAGTAAAATTTATAAACATTTGGGAATAAGAATTTATTGTTGTGTGCTAATGGTCAAGGACACTTTGTAAAAATGGTCCAGAGCCCTTGAATATCAGTCCAGGGAAGGTGATATTTAGGCTATGAAGAGCATTTCAGGATTTTCTTCTTTCTTAACATGGCGATGAAGTGGGAAAATTAATTTTTGTTTTAGTAAGATAAAGCTTAAGACTGCATTCAGGATAGTTAAAGTATTTGGAGCTTGGGAACAGGAAGCACAATTTGGAGACGGTTACGTTAATCCATATGTGAAGTGAAGTGCTCCCAAACAAGAATAGAAGCAGTGGAAACGAATGGAAGAGACAGATGTGAGACAGTGAGAAGGAAGCATAACTAGGCCTTGGTGCCCAAATGAGGCACAGCCATGAAAATAAAAACAGATGTATCCAGATGTTAAATCACCAATACACAGTTGATCTGTGAAAAATGACTGCTAAGTTCAAGTTGAACATTCAAGGCATAAGGTACTGTTAAATTTACATGCCGTGATCCAGGGCAATACTTGGAGGTACCCTTCAGCACAGAGCCATTAGAAAAGTGTCCAGAAAAGGGCACCATGAGACATAAGCTAAATGCACATTGTAGATAGAAAGAACAGCACATGGGAAAGCATAAATGCAAATGATCGTACAAAGCACTTACATCTGAAAATAGGAGATCGCCTCTTGCTATGGGGGAGAGGTGGAGGGTGGCTGGAAAAGTGGGCTGAGGAGTCAGTGTCAGCAAGTTTGCCTAAAAGCTGATGAAATTTAAGCTTTAGGGCTCCTACTTTTCTCCACCCTTTTCCATGATCCTATATCTAATCTTGTATTTTCATTTTGTATTCTTCTCCTTAAAAATGACCAAAGACCATCCAAATTGTATAGATAAACTTTAGTCACCATAAAAGCCACATTCTTCCATTGCCTTGCAATGTGTTCATCTGCTCATATGGGTTTGGCAAATTTGCAAAAGAAAGATTTTTTAGTCACAACTGGTAAGATCCTTGTCCCTTTCCACTTCAACTTCTTCATTTACACTTTCCTTTTTCTCAGGTGGTGGTGGGTATTTTGGAATTTAGCTAAGAAGAAGTTAGGTGGGAGATGCATTTAGTCTGGGCCTAATGAGATATGTGTTTGTATTATCACTAGCTGTTTTGTAATAAGCTTGGTTTCCAAGAATACTCAGCCCACTGTGCTGAGGTCCTGGACATTGTGACAGAAACATACCACCACAAGATCTTATTGTGATAGACATGTGGCCTCTGGTGCCCAACACTGGAAGTATGTGGGAAATAGAAGAAAGAGATTTGCAAGATCTGAAGCCAAAAGATAAGTCTATGCAAACTTCTTCCCAAGTTTTTGTTCCAAAATTTACCATGCCAACAATTTATAAGCCATTACCATTAATGAATTGTACCGCTGAAGAAAAAACTATTCTAAACTATCAATTAAAAAGATTGCGTTTCTATCGACTGCTAGAGGACAGACAGAATTACCTTTTTATTCACTCTACAAAAAAAAAAGATAAAATTACTGCCATATGATGAGGCAATCAAAGAATACGCAGGTAAAAAAAAAGAGGGAAAATTATGTTTGAAGTGTGTTAGGGAGTTAATATTGCTTTTTTTGGCATTTTTTTTGATATTTATGTTATTTATCAGCTTTTAAAAATTGGTGATTTGTTACAGCTTCTTTGTTCATTCTAAATAAATATTCATTTTTGTAAGTAATTTTATATTTGTCAATTTTATTCTTTTTTTAATGAGTCCCCTGAATTGTATAAGCTTTACACACTACAAAACCTGGATCTGTCCCTGCATTGGGGGGGCAGATCTTAATTTTCATAATCAAGTACATAATTTTAACCTTTGGCCCATCCATCCACAACATTTTTGAGTTAAACATCTGCTGTGGTCTTAATGTTTGTGTCCCCCCACAAATTCGTATATTGGAATCCCAATGCCCCATGTGATGCTATTAGGAGGTGGGGCTTTTGAGAGGTGTTTAGATCAGGAGGGTAGAACCCTCATGCCTGGGATTAGTGCCCTTATAAAAGAGCCCCAACAGAGCTCCCTAGCTCCTTCCGCCATGTCAGGATAGAGTGAGAAGTCTGGGACCTGGAAGAGAGCTCTCGCCTGACTATGCTGGCATCCTGATCTCAAACCTCCAGCTTTTAAAACTGTAGGAAATAAAATTCAGTTTATAAACTACCCAGTCTGTGACATTTTGTTATATCAGCCCAAATGGACTAACACAGCATCTGTTGCTTTCAACTTTCCTGGAGTTCACTCTTTTTACGTTCAGTCATTTAGCTCTACTCTAGAATATCCTAATTCTCTAATTATTATAATTAGGGAATGTCTTAGTAGCTTATCTATTAGTAGAATATATTGCTATTCCCTAATACTCTATACCTCAATTTCAGTTAAAAAAAAAAACGTTCCACTTTCGGCATAGCATGGTATTTGAGAAATATATTTAAGCAGAACTTTAAAACTGATTCAAATGAGAGATATGTGGTTCAAAACAAAACTGCAGTAAAATAAATGCCAAAATCAGGAAGATTTCAACGTGTAACATTATTGCATTTAAAGTGTTTCAGGAATTATAAGTAGTTTCATTCAGAAAAGTATTTTCAGAAGTTCACAAAGCATCTTGAACTACTGCCAATGGAGAGGGATTGTCTATCATTTATCAATACTCTGTTGCCAGAAAAACAAATGTTAAATAATTATTTTAACTCCTTTTTGTGATGGATCACATAAGACGTGTTCTGGCTCACAGGAAGACTACCCATTAAATTTCAGTTTATGTAACGAACAAATTTGGAATGTCAATGATCATTTTTCTAATTTTCCCTAATTCCTCTGTGTCTTCAATAAAAAATAATCTGTAAGATTAGGTAGGGTTGAGATGTGAGGATATTGACTGGTGACTAGAACTAACATATCAGCTACAAACATAATTTTCATTTTCATTCCATTCATAAACAAGCCTTATCCTTATTTGACCCGCCAGGGTATGATAAGTTGGTCATAGTAAATGCAACACATTGAATCATACCATTTTCAGTCTTCTAACCAAGAGAAATCAAGTGCAGAACATGTCTTTTTTGTCATTATCTGTGTCCTGGCACACAGTTGTAGATTGTGTCCACAATAGATACTCGTGGCCAAGATTACAGGTGTATATGTCTGTCTTTCTCAGATTACTGACATATGACACCAACCAGCCTTGCCAGAAGCCTTAGTACTGATTGAAATTAATGACTAGTGGAATCCAAATAAATAAAAGGAAAGCTGCCTTTGCACATAGCACAGGCAGCCTCAAGGTGAGCGGACACTCAACATTGTGGAATATTATAATTCTCCAAACAATGCTTCTTGGCCACTGGTGGGTGTGCTAGGATCTCTTGCTTCTGTATGCCTAAACTGGGAGCTTTGGGCATTAAGAACGAGTTCTCCCACTGTGGGGTAGTCTACACTGCAGGAATCTTTACTTTCCTCTGCTGACGTCAGAACATAATACCAGTGGATACCTGTTTACACTGGATAAAAAATATTCCTGTGCCAAAAGATGTCTTAAATATGAGTCTACTGATAGACCATAACTCATTTGAGAAAAAGTCACCAGCCTGGTAGAAAAAATTCTATGCCGTTAAGTCTCTTCTCTCCTTTTATTTTTATCTCTATTATTACTAATTTTCTCTGATCTCTGCAAACCACAAGAAAAAGCAATCAGATAAATTCTATTTGTCGTCTTTGAGAACTCTAGTTATAAAACTTGTCCATTCCACGGTTCTATTCATTCTGATACTTAAAATGATCACTCTGCATAGTAAAATATGTTTTTCTTTATTACGAAGCGCATAGCTTACCATAAAAGAAACAGACATTCTCATAAGAATTAGCATTGGACGCAGGCAGTCTTTTCCTTTATACTTTACTCGACGTAAGTATAGGCTACATTTTGGCACATATCACATTTCTCTATTTATGTTTCATTTGCTTTCTATCCTCTGATTATGTGTGCTGATTAGTCTATGCTAACTTCACCTGCTTGAACTGTACCTCTATTTTTATCGCTTTTGGATTGAAAGGAATAATTGTCACTGGTTATGTTTTATCTTTTAAAATATTTTCTCATAATAATATTTAGTTTTATATATTACTGTTCAGTTTGCATGATGAATTCTAATTATATGTTCTGTTTTGCACGTGTTGTAGCACAGATCAATGTTTTTATTGGTTATCTGAGAATTGGAAGCCTTCGGTCTTTCCTTGGTATAATATAACTTTTCTCTAATTATAGCCCTCCCCCAAGTCAAAATTCTGGACAGAAATTCTTAGAGCTAGCAGCTTCAGGAAGTCTATCTATAGAAAAGAAATATTTTACTCTATTTACAAAACTGAGAAGCTGTAATTCTAGGCTGCTTTGCTACACTGTACTTGTTTTGTAAACTTGAACAAGTTGCTTACTCATTATCAGCCAAAGCTTTGGGTTCTGCATGATGGTGGGTGATAAGTAGAAGGGGTAATGTGATACACATGTAAGTGTTTTATATTATATATGTAAGTTAGTATGTAAGCTGCCTTATTAAAATGTTTAATATCACAAGCTGTTAATTAGACCCATTTCCTGAGTTAAGGAATACTTAAAAACTACTGATATTATGATTTCAAGGAGGCAGCTTGTATCATTACTCCAGTAGTTAATGCTATACTTTTTGCTTTGGTGATAGATGCTGCCATCGTTTAGCTCTTTATGTTTGGTTGTCCCTGTTTTGATTCTACTTAGATGTGATCAAATTCACAGTGTTAATGGTCTGCCTTCAAAGAGTTTAAAGTAGGCCCTGAGACTTTGTACAGCAAGGAATGATGACATAAAGATATTTTCTTTTTAAGGAGTTCTCTGTTGGCTAATGAACAGGGAGCTTCTCTTTGAGTCTCATCTTTCTACAAGAAATTCTTATGTTTCCTACAATGTTCCTCCGTTAGAGCATGAAAATTTCCTAAATCGCTCTGCCCATCCTTCTGCCCATACGTTCTCTTATGGTGCCCTCTGGTCCTAGCATTTGAGATAGGGCCACCAAGAAACTCTTATTCTGTCTTCCCAGGCTATTCCCAGCTGCTTCTTTACTACACATGCAAATAGACCCTTTCCTCTGTTTCTGTTTTCCGGGATGTTGGACCGTTGAGCAGCATTTCACCTGTGGTCACATGCATTTTGTGAATAAGTAGGGTGTGGAAGCTGGCCACTTGTGAGAGCTGATTGCTAAATTATCAGAAATGTTGTGAGCCGGTGGTTAAACTGTTAGTAGGTTAAAATCAGCCATATAGGAGTATTTACATGAAAAGAATCAGCAAAGCTATCCATCAGGGTTTTGTTTTGCCTTTGGTTTTTTTCCTTAGAGATCTGGAATACAACCATAGTCCTAATTCAGAGTTAGTTACCTGTTTGGATCCCCACTTCAGCCAGTTTGCCTTCTACTGAATAGAGCGAGCACTGAGGCTTCTTTTGGGGAAGCACAAGAATGGCCACTCTTAGAAAGCTCTTTTCGTGATTAGGCTTTCGAAAGGGCTGTTATCTCTGCTTGCCAAGTTACACATAGGATTCTCCAAACCCAAGCAAAACAAGGCAAAACAAAATCATTCTCTGGAATATTGGAGATGTATAGTAAGTACTTTGGAATGTATAAATGTATGACTATCTCATTTTCCTACCATAAACTATTTGCTACAACTACCCTAGGGCACATATCATACAACCTTTTAGAAATTAGGGAGATAATTAAACTGAAATACACAACTTAAGCAATTGTTTACCCACAAAGTATCCTTGCAGGACAACCATTTTTAAAAACCTAATCAGTTTTAGAGTTAGAAGCTGTGAAATTGGTATAGATTGTTTTCTGTATATAAAAGTCCTTTTAGTTAAGTGCATGGACGTTTAGTAATTAGTGTATCTTTAACCGATAAGCTTTTTTCACTGGCAATAAGATATGTCATATTTTAATGAGTACTTTCACAATGTATAGATATTTTCCCGGGATTTGTGTTTTCTGAGAATGACTTCCCTTGTAAATGTTTACATTTGTCTTAAAAAATTCTTCTGAGGGTCTTGTCATCAGTTTATCTGAAGACAATTAGTATCAGTAGCTAAACTGGTACTAATCGAGCCTAATGTCTCATTGAAGAATGACATTTCTTGATTTACAATTTAGATAGAATTTCAGTTTGACTACCATCAGTGGACTTTTTACTTTGTGTTGTAAGATTTTCAACCAGGCGCACCCAATTTTTCTAGAACATTATTGTTCATGACAACAATGGGTATTGTAAAAATGCCTTAGGATTTATGTAATAATAAGAAGGAGCTCCTGTAGAGTGCTTATTGTATTCCAGGTTTTATTCTCAGTGCTCTACACATAATCACTCGTTTGAAATGTTTAACAACTTTCTGAGGTAGTTATTGGCCCCAGTTTTACAGATGAGGAGACTGAGGCAGACGTGGGCAGATAATTTGCCCAAGGTCGTATATAGACAATAAGCGTTAAAGCAGGATCTGAACCTGGGTGGGTGGCTTCAGGATCTGTGCTCATAGTTGCTATGCTATGACAATAGCACTTCCTCTTCTTGAGCTTTCAGAGAGTCTACCAATCATGGGCAAAAAATACCCTTTATTTGCCAGTCTTTGAAGCTTCAATCACTTATTTAAAAAGGACAAGAGTAATTTGGAGAAAGAAAACCAGTGCTGTCTTATTATTGGGGAGAGTTTGTTCTCTTGATTATGGAGAAGTATCATTGGGTGGAGAGAATCTCCAGCGATCATGCAACAAAGGAGATGCACCAGAAATTGGGTGTGTCTATACTATTTTGGAAATTCTCTTAGGTACAAGGCAGATTGACTTAAAATATACTGAAAGAAGAAGTCCTCATAGAGGTTTATAATTATGAAATGTAGAAGTTTGAATGTGTAAATATCTCATTTCTGATTTAAAAATTATAATAAATTTAAGAACAATATAAAATGTCTAATATTCATTTTATTATCAGATCATTTTTTCTTGAACTTGAACATTAATTTATTCTTATAATTAATTTCATCTTATGGTCCAAAACATAATAAATTTTGAAAATATATTCACAGAAAATTATCTGTGAAAGTGCTCCTTCCAATTTTTATAATGAAGCAATTATTTTGCACATATTAATTGCTGTCGCATTTTTGATCTGTGCTCTAACATTGTCTTCTGGAGGAAATTATTGTGTTTTATAGTCTAAATTTCTTAGATTTGGGACTTTCAAAGTGTGAGTTCTGTTCACATTTAATTTTGCTACATCAATAAAATATGAATGCATTGGCTAATAAAACAACACAACTATTTTATGTCATGGAATATAGGTTCTTGTTTATGAATTTGCGGAATTGCCCTGGTGGTTCATTGTAAGAAAGCATTCTCCTTTTCTGCCTTGGTCCAGTTTAGACAGAGATGAGGTTGGTAGAATGGCATATGACATGGGGAGGAGAAGTGCTCTTCCCTGGGGCTGTGCAGGTAAAGTAGATGATGCCGTTTTGAAAATGCAGAGCTTTCTTCCCAGGCGGGAAACTTGTCTGCCAATGACAGAGACGTTGATTCTGCACCAGCACTTTATCTCAGAGACTGTCTTGTCTTGATCTTTAGCAGTTTTACGATATAGATGAAACTTTGGTTATTGGTTAAAAACAAATAAAATACGTCTTGTTCTCCTCACCGACTGTATTTCACTTCTTGGAAATCTCTCTTAATAATGTCCACTTTTGGTCAGGGGAGGTATCAACTGAAAAAGAGATTGTGTATGCTAAAACCTAGATCCACTCATGAGGGAGAAAAAACTTAAATATGGTCTATACTGGAGGGAGGTTAATTGCACTTAAAAAACCCCAATAACTATGAATAATAGCTTAGAAACTGTGACCATGATTTTGCTCAGCACAGTTAGGTACTGTAGTAGGTGTCGGAGACGATGCCTTGAAACTGTAAGAATGATCTATGTCAGCACCGTGCAATAGAACTTTCTGCGGTGATGGAAACGTTCTATGTCTGCCTATCCAATATAGCAGTTAATTGCCACATGATTTTGAACATTTGAAATGTTGCTAGTGTGACTGAGGAACTAAATTTTTTATTTTAATTAATTATATTTAAATGTAAATAGCTACATGTAACTAATGGCTACTGTATTGGGCAGCTCGTATCTAGATTTAAATCTGGAATTAACTGGAGTGAAGACTGCCGAGCTTCAGGTCCTATATGTTGCAGAGAAGCTGAACAACCTTGAAAAGTCATTTAACCTCCCTGAGTCTCAATATTCTCATCCTCAATATGGGGATAATCATAGTACCTACCTCCCAAAGTTCGGAGATCGTTAAGTCAGTCAATGAATACAAAGCTTGTAGGACAGTGTGTGGCATATAATATATGCTCAATAACCGTTAGCCATTGTTATTCTTGTTAAGTACTTTATAACGTTTTGTAGACTTAAATGATGTAGAAACTGAGAAGATATGAAAATGAAATACGTGTAAAGTAATAAAAGGAAAATGCCATGAAATGGGGTAGAGTTTTAAGTAATCCTAGAGGAATGTGTGAGATTTAGATAAATAGAAAGTAATTTAGGGTGATCATATATTCCAATTTGCCTTGGACAGTCTCAATTTATACCTTGTGTCCTGATATAATTATTAATGTCTCCCTCTTTTGCTCTCAAATGTGTCCCAGTTTGTACGATAAAATTTAGAATCACCCTAGAATAAGATATAGGAATGCAGCCCAGGCATTCCAGGTGGGAGGAAGAAGATAAAATATAGATGCAGATCTGGCTACAATGTGGCATGAAAGGTGAATGAGCCCTGGGAAACAGAAGAAACGGGATTAGATATGGGTTGGAGAGACATTGTGGAGGTGGGATGAAAGTCTAGATAAGGGAGTTATGTTTGATTGTCCATGTTATTTATGCTATTATTGCATTACTCCTGAGTCAACATAGATTTGCTTTCAGAAAAACAAAGTTCTGATTTAATTGGGCAAAATCATCTGGTGTATCCAAAAAGCTTTGTATCATTTGGTACTCTGATTAGCTTTCCACTATTGATAGTGATTCTTTTATACATGGTTTAAAACAAAATGCTTTATTTCTATCACTCATTAGCTATCGGTAACCAAATCAGTAACATAATTGATTAATATAAAATTAATCAATTGAGTGGACAAATGCTCATTATATCTGTTTTCATGACTGAAGAAGAACGCTTTGAAAGTGTTCATTTAGTTGCAGTAAAATACCATGTCAACATATCTTATAGTGGTGCCATTTAAGTTACATCTATTGGTCTCCATTCTGTTTAGGACAGCATACATAATAAAGCTAGGGGAATTAACTGCTGGCAATATTACTAATTGTTATTTTAGGGAAACAAAGAGTATTGAACTGTTAAACAGAATATTTTAAAAAATAAGAAAGGATTAAAAAATAGAGATGAGGAAAAAACTAAACTGAAAATTTAAGTAAACATGTAAGGCACAAGAATGTGACTCAAAGGTAATTGTTCTCTTCTTCACAAGAGCTCCTCTTTATCTCTGATTGCATTCTACATTAAGATGCTTACCATGGGCTCTCCCAGTGATCTCCGTGAACAGTTGATGATAACCAGTCCTACATTTTCACTCTTTTCCCAGTGATTCTAGCCCATCCTATAAACGGACATTTGAGTTGATCTCTGAAGTATTTCCCAGACAAACAGAACAGAGGTCCCATATAGGGATTACAGTCAATTTTAGTATTTCTGGGGAATTGTAACAATCACTCTTATAGTGTAGTGGATGTTGTAATCTCCACCTAGGGAACCAATCATGGATCATTTTTTGCAGGAGGAACTAATCATTATCAATATTAGAATCATGAACTGTTTGGGTTATTTTCAAAGTGTAGACTTGACTTTTTAAATTAATGCCGTAAGCACCTCAAATGTTGAAGCACGTTTTAATTTTGTTTATCTTTCCTTAAAGAAATCAAGAGTTGGCCAAAATAAAAGAAGAGTTGAGGCAAAGACCAGATGTCATTGGTATTTGGAGAATCGAGCAATCTTTATTAAAGGCCATTGGCATCATTTATAGTAGCCACTCTTCTCTAGCTTGTGAGTTTGTTAATGAAATTGGTTTATAGGTGCTTGAAATGAATAGTAACTACTTGACTTGTGTTTCCAAGTACCATGAATTTTAAAATGGCCTTTAATATTTAAGCTTCTGAATGGAATTCAATGACTTTAGATTAAGCCTATTTGTAAATAGCACAGAGCAATGTGTGATTATGCAATCTGCTGAGGTTTTAAAAAACTAATATTTAGAGCAAAAGTGAATCTCATCCTAACAGAATTTTAATAAAACCTTGGTAGTGATTTGTGAATACCTTAAAACGAATTAGCCATTCTACTCACAGTGGTTGTTTCATCACTGTTTTGTTATTGCTTTTTGGTTCTTGATGAAAATGGCAAACTATAGTTCTAATGACATAGTTTCATCTCAAGAATAGTGGCTCCCATGCTTAAAAAAATAAAAAATAAGTGATTGACTCCTGTAACACCCCTTAAAGGTAAATTACTCCAACTAGGACTGAGACAGCGATGTTCATTTTAAGGACCTGCCTCGTGATGATGTTGATGCAAATGCTAAGACCAAAAAAAATATTTATTGAGTAATAACTCTATGCCAAGCACTGTGCTAAATATTTTACATTGAATTTATATATTAAAGCCACTCAGAGTCCTTTAGGTGAGACAATCATAATCCCTCTCTTACTCATGACTAGAGCTTTAAGTGTCTAGTTAGTGGCAGAGCGGAATTCTCAGTGGGCAGTCTGGAGCTCACGAGTACCATGTTACCACTGTTGACAGCATCTGTTACCTAGATCAGTTGACAGAGAATATACAAATGATTGCCTTTTGTGAGGAGTTTTGTCCTTTATTGCTCATTTCCATATCTGATCTGTGGGTAGGAAAAGAGAAGTAGGGCAGATTTTCACCAAACTCTATTAGAAATGGCGTAATTGAAGCAATTGTTTTCTATCGTCATAGTCTGGATAATGGAGAGGCAATGGCCTAGCATAAAATTGCAAAGCTGTAATGTAGGTGGTTCATGACAGTATGGCTAAAATTGCATGCCTTGCCTTAGATATTAATTTAGCTGCATTTATTATTGCTTGCATGGACAATATTCATATTCACCCTCATTTGAGGCTATTTTAGACACTCCAGTGACTGCCATGGCTCTTGCCACGTCCACTCTCTCATGTTGTGTTCACACTAGAGGAGAGATCTGCAGAAGCAAGGTTATGTGGAAATCACACTATCTGGGAGAGGAATCCAATAGCCTGCAGCAGCATTATCCACCAAGCAATGGATTGCATGTTTACGTGCAAGCTAAATAATGCATGATTTAAGACGGGAATGTGGTTTATATTCATTTTTGGATAGTAATAGAGTTGGCATGTCAGTCCCATGGGAGACTTTATCCAGGGCTTTACCCTTGAGTGGATAAAAGAGTACAAATTCTGTTGCACTGGAGATGAATAAAAACAAATTGAGGAGACCGTCAGCAGGACAGACTGCTGTGTGATGGAGTCCAAGGCTACTCCAAAACCACCAGACCAACTGCTTCAGGATCCTGCCAGCAACCAGATGCTGGGAATAGAATTGACTGCAGTTTGGCATCAAGGCCCTGTGATTCCTAGCCAAGGAGAATTGCATGCAAAAAATGTTTAAAATTATCTTTGTAAAAGGGTTATGTTTTCAATGACAGGGAAAAGTATGTTTCAGACCTAGTCTGCTGCAAGTTAAATGTGCCATACTGACATCTTAGTTACAGCGGATGGAGGCTTGGGGAGGTGAACGTCATAAACATTTGGGGGTAAGAAGTTGAACTTTGGGTAAGTGGTGGGGTTTTTCAGTGAAGTAGGTTTTAGGCCATTGAGTTGGTATCATGGTTCCATGAGGGGTACTGTATTGGCCCTTCAAGGAGAGGGAATGGATCTGTTTAAAACAGTGATTCTCAACCAGGGGTGATTTTACCCCCCGAGGGGACATTTGGCAATCTGGGGACATTTTTGGTTGCCACAAGTTGAAGGGAGGGTTGTGCAACTGACGTCTAGTGGTAGAGTACAGGGGTGCTGTTGAACATCCTGCAATGCACAGGACAGCCCCTTACAACAAAGAATTATCCTGTCCAGATTGTCAGTGGTGCCAAGATTGAGAACCCTGGTTAAAATTATCTGGCTTGTGTATGTATATTACAACCCCACCTTCAGACAAGTGTTCATTGAATATAGTTTGACATTGTATAAAAGATGACTTTTAATGACTTACTTTACCCTACTGATGTGTGAACAACACTAATGGGTGTACCAAATGCTTTCTATTAAAACAAACAGGAAAACAAACAAACAAACAGAAAAACAACTCACATCCATCTCACATCTACTTCCAAAAGATGTAGTTGGTAAAAACGGGAGACTCCCTCCAGACCTACACACACAAACCACACATTTTATAAGAATGTAGGAGGACTTGGTTGATTCACTTTTCAAACTTGAAAAATGGGACATATTAACAAAGCACGCTAAATGAATCAGCTGTTTAGGATGATCTACAAGCCAGTTCATTTTCCTGTTATTAAATAACAAACCATGAATCTTGACAAATGAACCCACTTGTTTGACATTATTTGAAAAACTCATAACACGCTTGGTTCTTATGGTCACTTCCCCTTCGAAATTAAATTTTAAGATGAACTTCATTTAAATTCTGATAGAGGGAAAGGGCTTGTTAACTTTCATTTTGACTGCGTGCTGTTTATCATCATCATTCTTTTCTTCTCCCTTATACTTGGATGCACCAGAGCTTTGCCAGTGTCATCCTCCACAGTTGACTACAAGGAAGCCGTTTGAGTTTATTGGTGCCCATATCAGTAAGGAGTGAAGTTCTTTCATGTTGTGGGGGACTGCATGGCTTCAAGAGTCAGACTCCCTGGGCTCAAATTGAGGCTTTAGCCGTGTGACCTTGAGAAGGTCATTTGCCCTTTCTGTACCTCAGTTTTCTCATTTGTAAACTGAGAATATTATTTGCGTTGTTGGGGTGTTATGAATATACATAAAATGCTTAGCAGGCACACAACAAATGTTACCTATAATTATTACAATCGTTATTTTAAGAATAACGTCTTCCAAAATGGATGCCAAGTCATTTTATTTAATTTCCTAAAGAGGACACTGGTACTGATCTGCTGATTTAGCAGCCCCAGCATGTGGTTAAGAGGGCTTTAGCCTCCATCCCATAACCCCTAACAGACCCTCCTAGCAATGCCACCATCAATACACATCTAAGAGAAATCTGCACACTTGCCAAGCCTACACAGCTTCGCGAGAAGTCCTCTGTCTCCATCCTTCAATCAGAGTGCCATCCAAACGCCCTCTTCTGAAAATCTTCTGGTTCTAACCAAGCTGACACTGCAAATTCATAGCACCCCGCCCTGCCCTGTTATAGCAGTGTTACAGTGTTCAGTAACCCCAGACCGTAAGTCCTCACCACTCCTAAATAGGATTTACAAAATATCGCTTTGAGCAATATAGCAAAGTCAACTTTATCTGAAGGAAAATAATTTTTTTTACTAACATTTTAATATTTCTTTCTTGGTTCCTAAAATGATTTCAAAGCTAATGAATGGTAAAATTCTAAATCCGTCTAAAGACAGAGAATTGAGAAAGGAATCAGAGCCACTTTTAATCAGGAAAGTGGCTGCTGTGACCCATTAACCCTAAGATTATTGATGCTCCTTTTTCTTTGTTTTTTTAAGATGCTGTAGTTTGGTCATTTGTCTTTGGCAGCCAGAGCATACAAAATCGCTTTTGCTTTTCACAAATTAATTCGTTTAAGCCTGTGCATTTGTCAGACATTCCGGGAAGCTTCTGCCAATGTTTTGTTGATTAAAGGATGTGTATTTTGAAAATGGGTGGAGAGGAAGGAATTTATAATTCTTAAAACCAAAGAATGATTTACAATGCAGACTGCTACCTGAATCATTCAGTGAATTATCAACAGATAAATGAAAATATTAAGGATTAGCAGGAGTGCCGGCACTGGATTTTAAAATCTGTGGATTGATTGGTTCCATAACACTGAGAAAGTCTCCCTCTTTCAACAAAATTTCTAGAACTCACAAACAAGAATATGACATAGAAAACCACCTTGACTCTGTATTTTTTTCAAAGGGCTTTTGAAATACATCCTTTCTCCTCAGGAGTCTGGTGCTTCCACTCCTGTTTATAAATTACGTACCTCATTTCCATGCACACAAGTTCCCTATATTCATCCCAGCTTTGATTTGCTTTTGACTGCTTTGTTTAATTTTTTCCCAGTGAATACACTGGGCCCTTTGGAGGGCACCCGTATTGTTTTAGGTACCATGCAATTTACTAAATGGTGCTCTGGCTATGGAAATGCTCGCAAACACCCCTGGTGGGAAAAATTAAGTAAATATATATTGATCCTCCTGTAGTTGGTGCTTTCTTATTTGATCAGCCAAGGGCTCAGTCTGAACTGGTCCATCAGATTTGTGATATGTAAAGCTGGAGTCATTTTTCTGGTTCCCTAATGGTTTTAAAGGCTACGCAATGGGAAAAACTGCTTTAAACAAAGCCTCATTTTAAAAGAAGCCTGAGTACGGAATGGAATTCAAAGAATTTGGAGAGAGGGGAGGTGAAAGTGGTAACAAACAGCTTTACAAAAGCCCTGGGAAATTTAAGATCATAAGGCACATAAGGGAAGTAAAAGATAAATCCCACCTGTCCCCGTGGTGAGATAGAGGGCCCAGGATGCTGCTTCGGCAAGGAGGTATGGAAGACCTACTAAGTGCAAGGCTTGTAAAGAGGTCGAGCATAAGTGTTAGGGGGTGTCTGAGGAGCAAAACTGAATTCTTAGGTCAAGAAGGAGTAGTTTGTCATGCAAACCAGGAAACATTATGCAGTTATTAAATTCCAAAAGGCAATAAATGTATGTCATTTTATCCAAATATTGGGAACAGAAAGTATTCTCCTGTGTAACTCACTTAACAATTCTGCATTAAAATTGTTGCTAATAAACTAAGTAATACTAGAGAAATGGTTGGAGAAAATGTTTATTTCAAAGAAGGGAGTTGGAGGCCCCAGGTTTGGCTGCCGTCATATCTGCTCTCTCACCTCCCCATTCCTTAAGCAAACTGCCCAATACACTCTTGACCAGTTTGTGTTTGCGTTTGACTATTTGGCTTGTTGTTTCCTCCCCGCACCTCCTCCAGTTAATAAGAGGACAGCATGAGGGAAAGGAGTTCACATAGGAAGCTTGAAGCCCTTTACCTATGAGGTGGTTCAGACCCTGGCCTGGAAAAACTGGAAATTCAGAGGAAAGGATGATTCTAGAAACCTCTGAGAGATTCCAGTGGCTGACTGTATTTTGAGATTTAGGATTAGGAAACAGATGAAAGTAACACCAACATTTCCAGCATGGAGGCTGGAAGAATGACAGCATCACCAAAAGACAGGGGGTGGTGTAATGGTAATTGTAATGGGTGTAATGGGTCATTGTAATGGGTGGCTCGTGTAGGGGATTGGGAGAAGAGAGAGTAGATATAATGAGTTGCATTTTGATGTACTACATCTAAGAGGCGTTGTCCGAAATATGCACTGGGGCAAATGTGAAATCCTGAAAGATATAAAACAGACTATTAGCGCAAGAAGCAAGGCTGGATACTGCTAAAACTTGGCCTCTTGTCTTTATGGGCTAAGTGCTGTGTTCAGTTTTTATTGTACATGATGCAACCTAAGTATTTATTAAGCACCTACTTGCTATTTGATAAGTACGCACCTCTCACTCCTGATAAAACTGATAATGAGTCTTCAGGTTAACTCTTGGCCAAAAATTTCCCCACTGGAATCTGGATGAATGTGCTTGTTGTACGGTTAGGTTACATTCTGGCTTATGGTTGAGAATATCTAGGATAGCTATATAGACTAATATCGCTGGCAAGACAAACATGAACCACAAATATTATCATTATTATTCTTCTTACATTTTTGTTGTTGCTAACATTTATTGTACGCTTATTAATTTCCAGGAACCATTCTGTTTGCATTAGCTCATTGAGTTTTTGTAAAGACCCTATGCCATAGAAGAGTACTGTTTTTGTCCTCCTCCTATTAATGAGAATGTTGAATCTCAGAGAGGCTAAGCCACCATCCAAAGGTCAAACAGCTAATAACAAACACAGCAGGGACTCAACTCAAACAGCCAGTATAATTTTACAACTTTTGAAGATATACCTGTATGAAGAAGATATAAAGTATAATGAGTAATATATCTACTAGATCTGGCATGTATAATTATAAAGACCCTCACATTGTATATTCCAAGTTACTAGGGGTCATTTTTTCATTTCCATTTTACCATAAAATAGTGTGACAGGTTAGAGGGGTGGTTCTCTGTTGGGGGGAGGGATTTTCCCCCCAGGGGACACTGGGAAGTGGGTTGAGACATTTTTGGTTGTCACAACTGAGGGATGGGTGCTACTAGAATCTGGTGGGTAAAGGCCAAAGACGCTGCTACTATCCTACAATGAACAGGTCCCCCCCAACACAACAAAAAATTATCCCGTCCAAGTTGTCACTAATGCCTAGGCTGAGATCCTGGATTAGACTATTTTAAAGGAGATCTTGACTGTAGGGAGAGAATGGTGGCTCAGTTTTGCAAACAAAGGACATTCACCAGGAAGAAACAGATTTGGGAATGGGGGAAAGAGAGAAGATAGATTCATTCATTTGTTCATTCATAGAATCACTATTTACAGAGTGATTTCTATGTGTCAGGAATTGTACTGGAGAGTAGTGGTGAGGAAAACAATATGAAGTTTCTTTGGAGAAAAGGAAGAAACAAGGAGTAGAGACAGACCAAAGATGTTTGGCTGTTAAAGGTGAGCTAGGGGCAGAGCTTTAGGGCCAGGAGTCCTTTATTGGGGAGGGAGGTAACATGCCACTTCACAGGTCTAAGGAACATCACAGTGGATAAACCCAGAAGGCATATGCTACTGTCAGGAGCGCCTGAGAACTTTTTCTTTTGACCCATTTATGGCTAACTTATGCTGATCCAAAATGCAGGGCCAGAGGGGGGAGAAAGCAAATGATGTTCTCAGCAGTACACAGAGTAGTAATAGAAATATGTGTGTGCATGTGTGCATTGGAGAGGCAGAGAAGCTTGCATTGCTTTCAAGTTGCTCTGCTGGCCTGTGAATAGGTGCTGGCTTTGTTTTTCCAGTAACAGCCTTTTCTGTTTCCAGCAGTCCTATGCACCAGCTCCCCACCCCATGGCTCCTCCCAGCCCCAGCACAAACAGCAGCAGCAACAACAGCAGCAACAACAGCAGCGGGGAACAGTTGAGTAAAACGAACCTGTACATTCGAGGCCTCCCACCAGGCACCACTGACCAGGACCTAATCAAGCTGTGCCAACCGTAAGTGCCCTTCTGCTCTCTGTGCTGTTTCTAATCCTCAGACTTGCCCGAGTGGGCTCAGTCCACACCGGAGTTGGTTTTGCACCCAATCTACCCATTCATTGGTGTCTCAGTGAGGAAGACTCTGCTGTACAAACAAGACTTAAATTTGAGATCTGAGTTCAGCTTATTTTCAGGAATGGAATTTATTTACTTTTTGTTGTGCGAGTGGAGGTTCTTGAGCAGATGTATGGGGGAGTGCTGCCTAATGTGCATGTATTGGCCAGAAAGGTGATGAGCAAGCATTGAGATGGATTCTCAGAACTTGGCTGGTGGAATCAGTGATGAATCTCATGAAAGAAGCTGCTTTTTTTTTTGAGAAATATTAGTGATGGAAATCTCAAAAACTCAGAAGTGGTGGATTTTAGGATGGTTACCTCCTGTGTGGCAAAGTTTTCTGACCAGTTCTTGGTAAATGTAAGTTCAGCCGGGATCAGGTAATTGGAGGATTATAAGGCTAATCCTCTAGTTTCCTTGAAAACACCTACTTCCAAGTCCAGTGAAGCTATTTCCCACCAAGGCTGAGAACTGCATGCAACAAGTAGTTGTATATTTGCAAGGAAATGTGGTAGTGATTAAATGCCTTTCCAAAATGTTTTCATTAATCTATTATCTACTAACACTTATGGTATGAACTCTTATTTCTGTGCAAATAAATTAAAGATATTTAAGTTTACCCTCCAAATAAAGTTAATAATGGATAACTAATTAAGAATCATAGACTTGTATTTTTAGATTGCTGTCTGATTATTTTCAAAGTACTATCTGTACAGCTATTTGTCGTTTGATTGTGTGTTAGCTGGGTATTTTTAAATTTGGGGAAACTATTACTCAATTTTTCTTTCTTTTGCAATGCTTTTACAAGAAGATTGAGAGGATATTTATTTTGTAAATTTTCCAACTTCTAGAATATTGGAAGAGGAAAACAAAGCAGACGATATTTATTTGCCTTTGTTCTGGTTTTTAAGATTGGGAACAAATATCAAAACAACAGGAAGTGGCTGATAAACCAAAACACAAATACATAACTATATAATCAGTTGACAAGGCAGTATGTGTATTAGGGTGGGGGCACCCTGTTGCTATTGACTGTCTTGATTTGTGAAAGAGGTAAGGCAGAACATTGAAAAATAAATATTTTTTGAAAGCAGTTTAAAAAGAGAAAGAAATGTGCCAAGGCTAAGACATACAAATATGTGTTAGGTTTTGGTCTATAAAATGTTCAGTTTGAGAACTGGAAGGTAAATAGCCCAACTTTTTCTTGTTGTTGCTATTAGAAAATTCTAAACTCTTTTGAAAAGTAAGGCCTTTGAAAGTGTGAAAGATTGCGGACTTTACATTAGAAGCTTCAGATGAAGTATCTCCTGGAAGGGACGCTGATGTGAAAAAAGGATAACTATTATCTTTGATTCATATATGAATCTCATTCATAAAAAAAAATATTGGTGGGTATGAAGGAAAGAGTCTTTCCTGTTGCTATATAACACTCACAGAGCTTACTGAAACACAGATTTCTGGGCCCAGGAGACTATGATTCAGTAGGTCTGGGGTGGAGCCCAAGAATATGCATTTCCAGCAGGCTCCCTGGTATTGTTGATACTGCTGGTTTTTTGAGAAGCACTTCTCTCTATAATAACATAAGGAAATGAGATGTATTTCTAATGCATAAGTTTTCTTTTAGTATATGAGTATAGTTGAGGTGGAATCTTGTGTATGAAAACCTGCTCATCGCTGTGTAATGTTAAGGAAGATCGTTTACTCTCTTTGAGCCTCAGTTTCCTCTTATAAAAGAGTGGGTTGAGTTTGATTATTTCTAGGTTTCCCTGTAGTATCAGTGGTGCACGGGGGCTGCTTCTGACTAGTGCACTGGAGCTAATTGTTAAATATTCAGGAATTCCGTGAGTGATTTGTTACACACTCAGTGTCTTGAAATCAGCCACGACAGGGGTATTTATATTACAGGAATCAGCAAGCCCTACAAATCAGGGCTTTTTAAAATTCTCTTATTTCTTTGGAGTGCTGGTTTATGAACATACCACTGATGCAGCATTATACTATGAGTTTCTGGATCAGTGTCCATTTCTGCAAAGAATGTTGCCAGAAATTTATAAATGGAAAGTGTTACCGAAAAGCCTGTATTGGCATTTTTAACTCAGGACTGAGAGGTGTGGTGACACAGAAACTTTGTTATTGAAGAAAGAAGTTTTGTTAATGTTTCTTATGTGCATTTGAGAAATTTAAAGAATGCTTAGTGAAGAAAGGTGATGATAATTTGTTCATATTAATTTTTGCGAGCTAATTAGGCCTGGCCCATGTTATGGTTATTGTAAAAATATTTGTGTGTCCTCCAGTTACTGAAGGGGTTTGGACCTGGGGCTTATTGCTTAGACTCATTTTCCTAGAGAATTTTAGAGAACTGATATGATCGAACAGCATAATGTAGTGGAAATAGCTATGCACTAAGGGATTTGGGTTTCAGTCCTGGCTGTGCCATCAACTGGGTATGTGGCCTTAGAGGAATGACGTCTCTCTTAACTTTGGTTTCTCCCATGTGTATAATAATATGTTTGATAATTTTTAAACTTTCATTCTAAAATTCTGATATTCCATTGAGGCCCCCAGTTTTTAGCATTAAAACCTGGGCTGCCTTTTATATCTTTCACCAGTCCCTTTTTGCAGTGTTGGCAGGGCCACAACCTGAACTGATTCAGTGGCATGACTATGCCCTGATGGCTGGAGATGCCTTTGGTAAGAGACCAATGTGGGTCATTCGTAAAATCCTGTTTCCCCTTTTATAGCGATGGTCTCTCACATTGCTCATGACTATTTCACATTAGCCGTCTTCTAAAGATTCAAGTCATTTTGCATTCCTATTACTACTCCAACACTTTAAAATAATTTCCCCTATAAAACAGATAATATTTGTAGGTTTAAATGAACTTGCCATCAGGATCAAGTTTGCATGTTTATTCCTATGAAATTATAGGTATTTTAGAGTATTTCCTTATATTATAGGAAATGTAATATTTGCTAATATCCATAGTAATAAAATAATGGAAAACAGAGATATATAAAAAAGGCAAAGGCATATCAAATTATCTGGTATTAGAATACAATATCCATATTAATACCAATGAACAGCAAGAAAATGATATTAAAGAAAAGAAATTGCATTATTTCTCAATGTATAATCTGAGAGCAAATTCTTATTAAGTGATTCCATTCACATTCATCATCAAAGCTCCTATGTTTGGATTACGGTAAAATCAAAGAAAAGAAGACAAGCCTGAAGAATAATAGACATGAAGAATGATTTTACTCTATGGAAAATCTCTCTAGTTATACCTATGTTTTGGATGAATGCATGGCATTGTGTGTCTTTTAGGAAATACTATAGTTAAAGACCTTGTAATGTCTTTATCTTGAGAAACCTCAAGGAACTTTATTGTGTTCTCAATCAAGAAATATTTATAGTGCACCTGTGCTGCATGCCAGATATTATGCTGAAGATTAAGTGATGAGTGAATTTAGACAAAGGCCTTGCTTTAGCAGAGCTTATATTCTACTAGGGAAATAGACATCAATTAAATAATCATATATTTTGATATAAAATTGCTAGTATAAATGCAGGAAAAGAAAGGACGGGAACTAAGAATGTTTGTAATATGGGATTAGACCTAGTTAGGGCGATGAGCAAAGGAATCTCCCAGGAAGTGACAGTTGAGCTAAGATTGGAAAGAAGAATAGGCTTAACTATTTAATTTGTTTAATTAAATGAGGTTTAAATGAAGAAAAATGGAAGAGCATTTCAGGCAGAAGGAACTTCATGTGTGCAGAACTAATGGATAAAAGGAGCATGGCAAGGATGAAGGGCAGAAAGGAAGCCACTGTCATCGTAGCAGAGAAAGGGAGTTGGAGTATGGAGGAAAA
This sequence comes from Equus przewalskii, assembly GCF_037783145.1. Classification (NCBI taxonomy): domain Eukaryota; kingdom Metazoa; phylum Chordata; class Mammalia; order Perissodactyla; family Equidae; genus Equus; species Equus przewalskii. The sequence continues at coordinate 55,965,172 of NC_091845.1, read as the reverse complement.
TGAGCTGGAAGCGTGGAGAGGGACAAGATGATCCCTTTGAAGATCATGTTAGGAGCTTTGTTTTATCCTAAGAGCAATGGAGGAAACTATTGAACTGTCCTAAACAGGAAGGTGACATAGTCAGATTTTTGTTTCAAAACAGGTAACTCTAACTGCAGCGTGGAAAGAGGGGAACCCATGAGATCAAGGGACAATCAGAGTAGGAATAGTTTAAAAGAAAGCTAGAAGAAGAATAATTTTTGATCGTAGAAGAGGGCATGAAAATTAACAATTTTGGTAGTGGAACAATTATGAGTAGTGAGAAATGTCTTTTTTCATATGCATTTATATTTCTGTTAAGAAACAAGGACTTGACAGGCTGGTCCAGTGGCATAGTGGTTAAGTTCGAACACTGCTTTGGCAGACCAGGGTTCGCAGATTTGGATTCCAGGTGCGGACCTACTCATCGCTCATCAAGCCATGCTGTGGCAGTGTCACATATACAAAATAGAGGAAGATTGGCAATGGATGTTAGCTCAGGACCAATCTTCCTCACCAAAGCAAAAAACAAAAACAAAAACAACCAACCAAGGACTTGAAACACAATTAATCAGTTTAACTTCAAAGAAACAGTGAAGTAGCACAGAATAGGACCCAAATCAGTTGATTTTTTGTTCATATCTTTTTCTTACATTGTCATGAATAGGTCATCAATATACTATTAAACATTTAGTGACTGCACTGTTAAAAGCACATAAGGCAGATATAATGAAAACTAAAACTCCAATTGATTGTACAATTATATTCCTGGGATGGGTTATCAGTTGGAGACCATGGGTGGAATACTTAGATTATCTACTCTTTATGCTTATCACAAGAGGAGATGAAAGCGGGGCAAGATAGATTTGGTTTAATAGAGAGAGAATGCACTGCAAATTTTTTGGTCCAAATAAAATTTTGGTGGTGTAATGATTTTCACATATTAAGCTATATTTCTTCCCTCAAAGAAATTGGTAACTTCTATTATGTGATTGTAAATATGCCCTTGAAACACACTGAAATTGCTCTTAAAAAAATAAAACCACACATTTAACATAATGGACAGAATTTAAAATGGAAACAAAATTATTAATGTGTTTATATTTTCCATATCTACAATACCTTTTATCTAACCAACTTCAAGACTTACAAATTTTAATTAATACAGTGTTCTCAGAAAGCCCTAGCTGGACATTGCCCCCACTGCCTCATGGTTAGCTCATCTGGAGTTAATGACAGCCTTGGAGGTACAGGGTGAATTGTTCTTCTGTTACAAAGAGAATGCGCTGCTAAGGCCGCTTGAAGAAGAATGAACGAAAAGGAGGGAAACTATTGGGTAGGTGCACACATATTTCCAATCATCACCAGAAAACCAGAACATCGGCTGCCTTTCCCTTCATTTTTCTCTATAAATGTGCTCCTTGCTGAAGCTATGATGCCCTAGCATTGCTCCCTTTAAAATGAACCTGTAAATGTCACCTTAACATTGAACAAGGGAGGAGAAACGCCCGCAGTGAAAAGCCAGAGGAACAAAGTAGGAGTGTTTGTGCTCCAGAGCTGAAGGTCTGCCCAAGCTAATCTCCCCGACTTTTACAACCTTGTTGCATCTCCTTACAGTGTGTGCTGAACGCTGAATAGTGAGAGCAGACTCGTCTGGGCTCTGAGTGCAGGGTCCATTATACGTGGTATCAGACAGTTTTGACAAATGCACCGACACAATCAAACCTTTTATCAATTTAAAAGTAACCTTGTCACAGTAATCTGTCAAACTGTTCAGATACAACTAAAGGAAAACAAGTCTTCATGCACTCCAGAGTAACCCAGTAAATAAGAAAAATGTGACTGGAAATTTTTTGAGTTCTTTCTTACTGTGTCAATGAAGATTTAAAAGTTCCCTCTAATAAGGCCCGATGGAAATTTATTAGTAGCTTTCTCCTGCAAGTCAAGCTCAAATTACGCAGCTGCCTTTGAGGTGTCATAAATCTGTGTGGTGGCAGGTGTGAGGAGGAAGTGAATTTGAGGATCTTTGAACCCTGCCTTTGTGTAATTTAAATGAGAGAGTGCCTTTAAGGTCCAAACTGGTTGTCTGAATTCATTGAGTCAGCATACATCTGATGCTTGGTTCCATATATTAATTCAGATGTAGGTATAATTATATTTGCCTAGTACATATTATAAACCAGACGTAGTATTTAGTTTGTAATTAATAAATAATTATCACTAATAATGATTGTTATATTTATATATTATTAACAACATTTATTGTGTGATTATTACATACCATGTACTCTGTTAAGTTTTTATATTACCTTATTTAATACTCAAAACAGCCCCATGAAGTGGGAACAATAATTGCTAAGTAATAGTTGAGTGAACTGAGGCTCAAAAGGTTAAGGGCTTGTCCAAGTTTACACAGCCACCAGGATTCAAAACTCGGCTCTAACTCACAGTCCTTACTCATAACCACTGAAACATTCATTTAATGAGAATAAAGGTGGCGTAAGACATGAGTTCTCACATCCGTGGCTGCCTATGGGAATGCCTGGAGGGCGTTTAAAAAATACCGATGCCTGGATCTCACCCCCAGAGATTCTGGTTTAATTAGTATGGAATCAGTTTAGACATTGAGATATTTTAAAGCCTGTTCAGTAGCAAATATGTAGCAAAGTTTGAGAACCCCTTGAGTAAATGATGCCCACACTAAATGGAAAACAATTTAATCTTCTGTTTTAACTTCCTTACTCTGACTTTCACAGAATCTAGAAATTTCATAGGAGCTACTAGAAAACAAAAATAAATTTTTTAAGACAATTTCGGGATGAATTGGATTTTCTCGTGACGAAATGAGATTTTTAGGTTTAGACATGGAAAATCAAGCCCTGGAATAGGTCTCTACAAGTGCTTTGAAGAGTGTGCTCGGAAAGGTCTTGCTTTCCTTCTTCACCTAATTTTCATAAGTCAAACCTTTCTTCAGCATTCCACTTTTTAATGATGTTTGCATGTAATTGATGAGTAAGCAAGCAACCCTTCCTATTTTGCCTCATGTTATTGAATTTCTCTGTATTCTTACATTTTTATTGCTGCCTATAGTCTAGTGAACGTAAGTCTAGTGAACCTTAGAAAATAATTAGCATCTTCCAAGATTTTGGGGGCATCTTGGAAACTGTTGTCCCACCGATTCATCGACCATTGATTCATTATTGTTTTCATTACTTTGGATGAAGATTCTGCTGAATGTCCATGATTTTTTGCAAATTTATTTATTTAAGTTGCTAATAGCGGATAATGCTTTTTCCTATTTATCCTAGAAAGAGAGAAGAAAAAACTAAAAATGCAATCACTGAGAGCACTGGTTAATTTAGGATACTATGTTGGTGGTAGCACAAAGAAGCTGGGCATGGGAAAGGGTCTGACCAACTCTCTCTGGATGTGCCACGTAAAGTCCTGGAGCTCTGGGGGAAGTTGAATTCCAGGCAGATATCTTGCTGAGTCCCTGAAATTTTGAGGGCTTGGGGTTCAAGGGCTGGACACTGGCAGGTTCCAATGACATCTTGGTTTTCAGTCTGCCCAGTGATCTTCTCAGTGCCAAATATAGCTGACTCTTTTTAGTCCTTATTTTTTCTGATCTCTCTATTACGTGACCTCGTTTTCCTTTTCTTTATTCTTGAAACTTTCTTCTTCCTTGGCTGTCATACTCCTCTTTCCTGGGTATCCTCCTGACTTTTGGAAATTCTTCTTTCTGACTTCTCTTCCTCTAGCTGCCTCTTGATTATTTTGGTATTTTCCAGAGTTTGGACTTCCTCTCTTCTCACTCTACAAACTCTCTGTTCTCCTCTACTTAAATAACTTCAGCTATTCTGGTAATTATTAAATCTACATCTCCAGCCCATGGAGTCATCTTTTAACCCCAGATCCATATCTCATTATTCCCTGGAAAATTCCAAATTTGTATCCCAAGAGGTATCAAACTCATTGTCCAAAAAGGATTAATTCTGGATTTGTTCTTTCTTCAGTGTTCTCTCTCTTGTGAATGGCGCCATCATCCACCTAGTCATTCAAAGAAAAAATCTTGGGGTCACTCCTTTTCTCAACCTAGAAACACTTCCCAAAGTACGTAGATTTCAACTGCTTGGTATTTATGCTATCCAGTACCTCTTCTTCTGCACTACTGACATAGTTTATTTAGTCATTTATTCAAAAGTATTTATTGAATGTCGTCTATGTGCCAAGCACTGCAGATAACTTAAGGACTGGTCAGTCTCTGGATAGAACTTACCTTCTAATGGAGAGAGAGAATACGTGAATGAATGAATGATTTAAAGAGGAAAATATCAGAATATACAGGAAAAGGAGGTTGAAATGCCATGAAAACGAGGTTGTAAGTCATGACTGGGAGGTTATTACAGACTGGCTGACCTCTTTGAGGTGAGATCTCTGTTTCCAGAAGGAGCCAGGCATATAATATTGAGGAGGAAGGTCATTATAGACAGATGTAAGAACTTGTACAAAAGCCCAAAGGTGGAAACGAGCTTGGTGTATTCAAGGAACATAAAGAAGGTCAGAATAGGACAAGAATGGTGAATAAAGAGAGGTGTTGATGGTAAGAGATGAAGTAAAAATGGTATACCAGGGCCAAATCAGCAGAGTTGTGTAAGCCAGAGTATGAAGTTTGGATTTTATCCTAATTTACTTATTTTGGGGGAAAAGTTATTCTGTCTCCTCTAAAGAATGGATTTTGGGGGAGTATGAGAGAAGAAGCAAGCCAAGGAGCAAAGGAGGCCATTGTGGCAGTCTACGAAGGAGATGATCATGACTTGGAGTAGGATCACAGTGGTGGAGGAGGTTAGATGTCATGGATTCAGGATATATTTGGAGATAGTTTTGATAGATGTTACTGATGAATTGGACATGGAAAGATGGTTAGGGAAAGAGAAATTAGGGGTAATTCCTCAGTTTTTGGCCTTAACATCTAGAGAGAGGATAGTACCATTTAATAAAATGAGGAAGATTGTGGAAAGAGCAATTTTGGGTGGATAGAAATCAAGAGTGCTCCTCAGTCTTGTCATTTTTGAGATCCTATTCGACATCTAAAATGCGATATAAGTTGGCAGTTTGGTATATTACTAATTTTCAAAGCAGAGGTTAGAGTAACAAATATAGAATAGGAATCATAAGCATTATAAAAGGCTTTTAATCACGTCATACTGATAAGGTAATATAATGCCTAATATGTGCTAGACATCATTCTAAGTATTTTATATGTAAATGTTTCATATAACATGAAACTCGTTTATCACTCATGACAATCCCCATTTTATAGGTAAAAAATGAATGACACAAAGAAGTTAAGTGAATTTCCCAAGGTTACACAGCTGGTAATTGGCAAGTCCAGGGTTTAGATTAAGGAGTTTGGTTTAATAGTTCCCTCTCTTAACCATGATTCATACATTGGGTGTGTACATAGCAAGAAAAGAAAAGTGGTCACACGGCTCAACATTCTGAGGTTCCGAGAGGGGAAGAAGCCAAGAAAAGAGTTCATAAAGGAACAACCAATGAGACAGAGGAAAACTAGGAAACCAGGAGAGTGTGATATGACAGAAGCTTGGAGAAGAGCATATCTCAAGAAGGCAGAATGATCAAGTGTGTTGAATACTACTGATCAGTTAAAAAATGTACCAACGGAGAAGTTACATTTGCATTTGGCAACATCGAGGTCATTGACAGGCTTGACCAGGGCAGTCTTTGTAGAGGGATAAAGGCTAAAAGCCATTTGGTGGGCCTTTCTTTGACAATCCTTCCAAATGGAAGTGCCTGTCTTTCCTTTGTGCCCAAACTATACCTAAATAGCCAACTATCCTAACTTTCCAACTTTTTTCCACTGATCTCCTGGTTTATTCTCTCTCTCACTCTATACCTCCATCTCAATCTGTCTCTTTCTCTTCTCCCTCTTACTTTCCTTAACTATATGCTTTTGAGGACAGTAGATTTATCTTGTCCATTTTTATATCCCTGGTGCCTAGCACAGTTCCAGATATTTAAGTGATAACGGATAAATATTTAGTGACTAAATAAAGCCTGAATTCATCAGTAATATGAAAATGATTGTATTGGACTTCCATTGTAAAACTTTTCCAGGGTAGACTTTGAGTTTCTAGTGGGAGATATAGGAAGCAGGGTTTTGTCAGAGACACTGCATTCAAGTTGTACTACTAGAGTGAAAGAAGAAAGGTTTTTAATATGAAGCTCATTTATTATGTAGATCCCAAGGAGAGTTTTGGAGGGATAACTTGAGTCTTATGTATTTAAGGACCAAATAAGGATCGATACTTTGCTTACTCACTCAATATTGCTCCTGAGACAGGAAATAACCGTTTCTTGCCTGAGCTATTACATTTTGGCTATCAAACAGATCACCGTGTGCCAGTGCCTGCTAATTCCATACCTAATGTGAAGTAATTTGGGCTCATTGAATGGTGTTTGCTGAAATTTTTCTGGCTCTGGAATTTTTCTACAGACTTCTCCTTGCAACCAATGAATTTTGGGAACATAATGTAAGAGATTATAGATAAATAAAACACAAAAAGTATATCTGTGTATTTGTCATATTAAAATGACAGCTTTTCATCTGAAAATTGGCAGTACTATGATTTATGTTATTTAATCGTATGATTGTGAATAATTTATTCTTAAAAAGAAAATTAAAGAAAACTTTTTTGCTTGACTATTTATCTGTTGTTATATTCATTGTATCTCTAACACTGTGTTGTCTCTTGACAAATGAGTACTTTATTTTACCCAATAAATATGCCCCTGAAATTTTTGTGAATACATTTGTTGTTATAGTTTTTAAATTAACATTGTTGAGAAGTGAAATTAAATACACTCATTTTGAGTGTAGGATTTGATGAGTTTTGGCAAATATATGCACCTATGTAGCCACCACAGTAATCAAGATATAAAACACTTCCATCACCCCCAAAGCTTTTGAAAAATACAATCATATGCTAGGAAGTTCACAGTTTAAAATCACTCTACTTAGGAAAGCATGGAGGCAGCATCATACCATGAGAGGAGCAGAGAATTCTGTGTCAGCTGTGGGTTTTAATTAACCACTTACTAGTGTGGAAGCTTGGTCAAGTCATTTAGCCCATCTGAGCCTATTAGTGACTGATACATATTAAACCCTTAATAAATACAAGTTACTGTTATTCACTTATGCAATGGAAAAAATCTTTTTTGTCATTCATACTTAAATTAATTTATAATCTACTAAATTAAGTGGAGCTCACCTGTAATTTTAAGGGTTCTATATTCAAACAAAGCACATATTTTGGTTTTTACGTTATTCTTGTCTTATTTATCTCTATATAACCATGAATCCTTGTGTTATCTTATAGCATTTTGTATTATCATTGCTATCTCTTGTGTAGTGGTATATTTATGCTATAAACATTCACAGTACTAGGGTAAATGCATATAACTTAGGTTATATCTAAAAGATAAAAATTAAAATATAGTGCAAAACAAATCTGAAAACACTTGTAGTTGAATAAATATGGCATAATAATATGCTTTAAAAAATAAAATGGAAGTTTTTGAATCAAATTGATGCCAAACATGTTAGCTCTTGAATATAATACAATGGTTTAAAATATATGTGGTAACGTAATCAATGTGTGTATATTAATGATATTTTGATATCACTTAGATTCTGTTGCTGAATCAACAGATTGAGTTTGGTTTCAGCTTGAATCAGTTCTTCTCAACTATATTTTTATTTAAAAAGTGTTTCCAGGGCTTCTATTGAACAATTTTCTTGAATTCTTTTTTGTCTACTAGAGACCTCTATTTATTTAAAAATTACACTAAATTGAGAATCAGGGAGACAGATGCTTGAATAATATCAATTACTGAAATATTCTTTCATAAATATTTAACTTCACATGCATGTCAAACATGGTTTAGTTTGACTTCTTTCTCAGAAAATACAGAGAGCCTGTTATTCCAGTTCTCTGTATAGCTAGCCTTGTTCTCTTTCCATTGTCCTGAGGACCACTCTTGGTTCAACTCTCAGGTCCATCATTTATTAGCTGCGTGTCCTTGGGCAAGTTACACTACTTCTCTGTTCCTCAGTTTCCCCTTTTATAAAATGGATACAGTAATGGTACCTCCCTTTTAAGGTAGCTAAGAGAATTAAATGAGTTAATACATGGAAAGCACTACAACAGGACCTGACATGGAGTGAGCACCCAGTGAGTATTATGTTTATAAGACCTTTCCCAATATAAACTGAAATTAATTTGCTCCCAATCTGAACATTCTGTGTGAACATAGTGGTCATTTTGTTCAAATGATTTCTAGTTCTGTACTGAGACTGTGTATCACAGCATATTGTTCCAAGTCCTTTCCAGCTCTGGTGTTCTACGATTCTTTAGTTCTCGACTTTATCTACATAAACATAATTGCCTTCATTATTCAGGACACAGACCTTGGTTGTTGGTAATTGCTGCCCTCCACACAAGAGTTTTCAAAGGCACTGAGCCTAACATTGATATGTTACCTGCAAAATTGAGCCTTGCTTATTCTTGCACAGGAACCTTGGGAAATAAACCAAGTTTAAGATAAAGAGCTGACCTGTTTCACTGATTCATGCTTCAACATCACAGGGCAAGCCAGAGACATAATCTATGGATGATGTGCGAGTCCCAACATGGGACGATGGCACAATCGCACAGTGAACTTGGTGATCGCTACAATTACCTGCTTTATTGGATAAAGTGTCCTTAGGATACTTTCATGACCACAAACCAGAAAAAGGCCGTAAGCAGTTCAAGTAAGAACTAGAAATGAGGTTATCAGAGAACTGAAAAAGCCTTTCCCAATTTCAAAATTTAAAAGAGGATTCATCTTGCACTAATAATGAATGACACCTCTGAGAGAGGGAAGGGGGGCATATTTCTAGGGAACGCTGTCATGTCAGGATCATTTTGTCTGAGTGGAAAGTGATTTGCTGTGGCCTTTACATAAACAGTTGGGTCTTGGTTCTCTGCCTCTGTATGTGACTATGTTTTCTTTAACTCTAGAGCAAAAGGGTAGTATTTCTTAGGTTACAACTTCACGCTAATTCTGTGGAAGATGAATGCATTCATATTCACTGCATGTTTGAATTCCAGTGAAAAGAACAATTATAGCGAGAGCTGACATTTTAGTGAGCGCTCTGTACCAGATAGTGTTACAAGCACTTGACAGGTAGAGTGACCAACTCTTTCTGGCTTGTCCAGGACTTTCCCAGTTTCAGCATGAAAAGCCCTTGTCCTGGGAACCCCTGAGTTCCAGGCAAACCATGACTCTACTTACAAGTGTTATTTCATTTAGTTATCAACCTCTTCCATTCCCAACGATCTACCGTTATTCTCTTTTGTAGCTAAGGGAACTGAGGCACAGAGAAGTGAAGTGATTTTTTGAAGGTTATATAACTTTATACAACTACTGACATAGCCTAAAAGTGGTTGGATGGGAACTCAAATCCAGGCGGTAGAGCCTACTCTCCCCATCTTTACCTGGGATTTACTACCGGAATAGAAACATACGGTGTCAAACAGACCCTTTTCACCAAAGCTTGTCCTAGAACTTGGGTACTTCAATCCCTATGGATGTGGGGAGAGAAGGAAAATTATTTATACCCCATTTCTTGTTGGCACCAAACCATACTGCAAACTCCAGTCTCAGAACAGCCGGTCAATGGGCATGAAGGAATGACTTTCTGAGCTACTGCAAGAAAATGAATTACTTGCAAAATTTTGCCAAAACAACATACCTATAATATACAGTCATTGTAGCACCTTACACAGTAACTACCTAAGAAACAGTGTTTTGAGTGTCTAATTTGGGGGAAAAAACCACTTCAGCAAAATGTGTTTTGTTTGCGTTAATGTCCTTTCTACTTTTTAAGAATACATGAAAAACTCTTCAGACAAATTATGATAAAATATCTGAAAATATGAAATAGTGCTTGAAATGGACGTTACTATTTCCTGGTTATCAGTGTGATATAAATGTTCTTTGATACAGTTTTATTCCTTCTATCACTCACAGCCTGCGTAAGCTGCCAAATGTTCTGAGTAGCGTAGTGCTTTCAGATTGAGAAAAGCAGTCAAGTAAGAAAAAAGGGAGATGGTCAACATGGTATTACCAACTTTTAATTTTATTAAACAATGATACTAAGCAAAATACCTACTGTCTATTATTTCCTAGCACACAGATCTAGTAGCATAAATTTACTATGACTAGCACATTTTTTTTGGAAGTTCATTTTAATATCAAAAGGGCCATCATCTTTGTCTAAGGCAAGAAAGTTAAATATATATCAACATATTTCAAAAAATAGTGTTATGTTGCAAAAAATTTTGATTCCACTATTGCATCACATGTACTTGTTTCTTGGGACCAGTGTATGAGTTTGAGACACTCTGTTCAGCCCAATATTACATGGGGCTTGGGTTTCCAACTTGCTCCAGAGTTTCGTTTTTCACCACAGTCATTGTAGAATTCCAGTTTCACATCCCTGTGTTGACAGAAATGGGAGCAGCATATTTCATGCTCTTTCACTCAATTGAGAGTTTTCTGGGCAAACTGAGAGAGGCTGAGGAATCACAGACCGCAAGCTATAGCCAAGAAGGAAACAAGCTACAGCAGGCCTAGCATCTGCCTAGCATGCCCAAGGCAGGGGATTCTCAGCTCAGGGTGGTTACCTCCCACTCACAGCTGCCAACTGGCCAGTAAGGAGCAGTCAGGAATGTAGACAATGGATCTGGGAAAATGTTGCCCAGGATTGGCCACTAGCGCAGTGACTGGAAATTGAGAAACCTGAACTCTCTTCCTAGCTTGGCCACCAAAGAGCTCCATGGTCTTGGCAAAACCTTTGATTTTCCTGACCCTCAGTTGCCCCTATGATTTTATGACCTTCCAGACCCCTTCTGATACAAAGCACATAACTGTTTCATTTCCAATTCTGTGAGATGCCTGCTCTCTGCTAATGAACCATACTTACTAAAGCATTAATTGGTCTCATTGAATTAGTAGATTTGTCTTTTCAAGTACAACATTCAATTTTACTGACAGTGGTTTCATCTAAATTCAAAATCCTATGTTGCCTTTGTGCACAGAACTGCTTCATATTAATGCTAATTGTTGAAACATTGAAATTATGGCAAACATATTACTCATCTTTTGTTCCTGAGTGCCTCGTTTATAGAGGTAACTTTGGAACCTGTTGAAAAGTAGATGCCGTAAGTCTCAACCATGGTGAAAAATAGAAAGCAAACAAAAAAATCAAATTATGAAGGAATAAGGAAAGCATGTACTTGATGTACCAGAAAGAGTGAGGCAAATGGAACACCTGTGGCTCGTTTTCCAAAGCAAGTACTGTGGCCAGTACCCATCAGCACATACCACACATGCACACACACGCACACACACACACACACAGTGTCTGTATGCTTATTAACGCTTCTATATTTAGAGACTATAGTTTCCTTGAGAGCAGGGATGATGTCTTCTTCACCATTGTATCCCCAACATTGAGCTCATTGCCTGCCACATGTCAAGAGCTCACCAACAATTTGAAATATTGTTAACTGTTGGAACTAATTTCCAGGTCCTGTGAATGCTCTCACATCTTAAACTCATATCATTTTCACCCCTTAGGACAGAGTCGAAAGAAATTGCCTTCTACAGAACCAAACTTTCCACAATAACTAATTTGTGTTAATACCCCTTTGTATGTTAAAACTATAATACCAGCCTATTTATAACTGCAAAGTGCTGAGCAAGATGGTTGAAAGGGTGTAGGTGATGGTGAAGAAGGTGAAACAAGAAGCAAATTTTTATAGGCTATTGTCTTAGGCCTTTTCAGAAATCAGTGCCCGCTCCCCTGTCTGGGCTTTCTACAGTGAAAAGTAAAGGCAAGATTTCAGGACATGAGAAGAGAGTGAGCAGACAAAAGACCATTCCACAGCATTTTAGTCTCTCTCCAATACAGCATTAAACAGCATTCAGTATTTCCCACAATAGCTTCAGCGCTCTGCTTATGAGGTGTTTTGTTTTTCTTTGTTTTCTCCTGATATTCAAGTAGATCAGGATTCCTCACTTTTTGGGGAGAGCAGACGTCACAGGTTTTGTACAAAACCTCTGTAAGAGAAAGGGTGCTAGCATTTTCTTTCATTTTCCCCCTTGGATGGAAGCGATTGGCAATGTGCCAGTTCACTCGTGCCTGCTTTGCTTCATTTGAGATGGGTTAATGGACAGGTACATGGCTTTTCTCTACTAGTCAGCTTGAACAGTAAATAAGCAACTGTTTTTATTTTCTTTCTTTTGTTTTTTTAAAGAGCTAATTGTTTTATTTATTTATTAAAAAAATTTTTTTTTTGAGGAAGATTAGCCCTGAGCTAACATCTGCTGCCAATCCTCCTCTTTTGCTGAGGAAGACTGGCCCTGAGCTAACATCTATGCTCAAATTCCTCTGCTTTATATGTGGGACGCCTACCACGGCATGGCTTTGCCAAGCGGTGCCGTGTCTGCACCCAGGATCCAAACCGGCAAACCCTGGGCCACCGAAGCAGAACATGTGCATTTAATCGCTGCGCCACCTGGCCGGCCCCAGCAACTGTTTTTCAAGAAAGTTCCTCTCTGAGAGTCTGCAAGCATACACAGTCATGTTATGGCAGCATATCCTATGTGAATGGCGTGAACAAATCATGGTATAACTCACTTAAGTGCAATAGCACAATTTGCTGATCCCCTTTGTTTGCCCTGAAAAATGAAAACAAAAATCATTAATTGCATAGTGATTGTTATGAGGATCCTGTGGGCAGACACAGACAAATTGGGCCTTGAGTCTTTCAGAAGAGATGTCTCCTGGACCCAGGTGTGTTCATTATGTTTATACGATGTCGAGTTATACATTTAGGCATGACATCAGACAGACTCAGGGATTTCCTCTGTGAGGAGCTAATAGTCTTTGACTGTGATATGTACAATATTTAGCTCCCTAATAGGAAGTGTCCTTCCTAGTTGAATCTCAACTTATTGACCTTTCTGTTGAGTGTCTCATGTACGACAACCCTCAGGGGTGTGTGGGTCAGTCCTAAACAAAGTATAGGTATGTGTTCTTGCAGTCTGGACCAATGGAAACAAAATGAGATGGGTTAGGCCAGTGGCTTATTAGCTGCCTCCTATTTTTGGAGCCCTTAACATGGCTCTAATTATGGACATCCTCATATAGTTTGCTCTGTGATCTAGAGTCAGTATTTTCTGTAAAATCTATACCAAAGATCCGATTTCTAGAAACAGCTCGAAAAAGGGAACTGTGTGCTTCCAAACGTCAACATGATGAACAGTTAAGTTTTTCTGACACCTAGAATGTCCATAAGCCAGTAACAGTAACAGAATGGAGGAGTTACCTTCAAGTGTAGCTCAGTATATTTTGTGGGAAGAATTGAAACCAGTCCAGGAGAGCTGGAGAGAAGAAACAGTTTTAGCTGTTGAGCCAAGGGAATTAGTCATCCTTAATGTCCCACCAAATTAGTCGACCTTTGTTTGCTTAATTTTCTGTAGGGGATCTAGGTATGGTTTACAAAAGCAGATAGTAAACATGTGGTGAAATGGAGAGAAACATACATTGGTGCTACCCTCTGTGTAGCCTAAACTGAGTGTTTTATATCAAACAGAAGAAATTTAGGTAAAGCTGGGGTTCTTAATTAGGGTTCTAAGGAGCCACTAAAATGTATACAAAATTTTGGAAAATATGCTTGAATGCACATTTTTTCTGGGTGAAGTTTACATAGCCTGAAAATGTTTTAAAAAATGGTATGCATTTTAATGGATTCCTGGATATACGGCAACCCAATACATGTAATCTTGCTATTAATGTTTATAAATGGAAGAAAATCTACATATTCATGGAGTTGACACTGAGGCTCTTGGAATGCCTACTGCTTCTCTTGCTTGCTAAGACAGAAGCCTCAGGGACAACAGCAGCTGTTTCGGGGACACCAAATTTAGCCAATCTCAAATGTTTTACTTTTAACCCATTTGGAAGAGAAGTTTCAGTATGCAGCATTTGCTGTTCAGCCGTTTTCTCTGGAATCCTTTTACTCCACTTAGGCAAGAAAAACTCAGACTTAAGGCTTCCACAGGAAGTAGATACCACTGGACTCGATTTTAGACAGGGAGGTGCTCTGTATCTCTGAGTTGGCGCAGCCTGGTGAAAATTGTTGAACTGCACAATTTCAGTCATGGTGCCAGCCCAGTGGCTAGATGCCAAGACTGCTATTTGGCAACTAGCGGCCAGACAAGCAGCTGGTTATTGCAGCGAGTCTGAGCAGCATGCTTGGGGCCGTGACTCTGGTGCCAGGTCCTCGAACCCAGTTAGCAACTGGACCCAGAGGTTTTTTCTGGCTCCGTTCCCTTCTCACCTTGTGGTGGGCTTTGTCTGGCAAGGGTGGTCTCCAGCAGGTTGTCCTACCTGGGTGCTGAGCTATGGCGTCTGGCTGGAGTGAGATGCTTATAGACCACCTAAAGCTGAGCGAACACTTGGCAGCTGTGACTGACTCTGTGGGGGCACTGGCCAGAGCGTGCTTTCACTAGAGGCTAGCTGGAAGAGGGCAGAATCAATATGAGCTGCTGGCATTACACTCTAGCCAGGGGCAAAGAAGTGACAGCCTGCTGGCATCTGCCTTTGTCCCTGCTGGCATTTATTTTGCGCTGTCCTTTGTGAAAAGTGCTAAGACTGAGGGGCCTGGTGAGCAAACTTGTCAAGAGGAAATAGGCAGGAGGAGGTGAGGGAAGAGAAACTGGCCCAGGAGATACAGCCATAATCAACGAGTATAATGACATTAGCAATGGGTGAGCAGCGTCTTACTAAATTTTCTCTGTTTCCAAAGTGGAAAAAAATCCCTTCCTTAGGCTTTTTAATTCCCTTTTTCTGCCAGAACTTCTGGACCTTGAGAATAGTTTGATGTTAGGCTTTTGGAAGAGAGAGCTCAGCTTTTCAGGAGGCCCAGGCTCCCTGTAGGTGTTCCCCTCCTGGGGTCTGGCACCATCTGCAAGTTTGCTGCAGCTGCTGATGAATTTAAACTGAG
This sequence comes from Equus przewalskii, assembly GCF_037783145.1. NCBI lineage: Eukaryota > Metazoa > Chordata > Mammalia > Perissodactyla > Equidae > Equus > Equus przewalskii. The sequence continues at coordinate 55,950,014 of NC_091845.1, read as the reverse complement.
TTAGCAGGAGTTGGGCGCAGCGCATTTGGAAAGCACTCATCCCTCTTCTTTTGCTGGGGTGGGAGTGGGGAGAAGGGACTCTGGCAAGATTATTTTCCCACTCTTCTCTAACAGACACCATAGTACAGTTTTCAGCATTGTGCCCTCCATGTTGATTCCCGGGAACTTAGAGAGCTATTCAGAATGGTTCAGAATGAAGTCTGACAATTTGAACATAGCCATCGGGTAATTCTCAGCATCTTTCAAAGGATGCCTGTAATTTCTCCCGGGGAAAGTTGAAGTATACTACAATGGTGGATCTATTAAAAATATTGGCACAGAGGAACAAGGACTCCATTGTGTTTAATTGCTGGGATTCCCGCATCAACACAGAGGACAAGTACCAACAGGATACTTTCTATGAAACATGTCTCTTATTCCTAATATTTGAGCACTTTCTGTAATGAGGCATATGACTAGAATGACTATCACTTAATGTAGATGAAGTAAATAGAATAGGAATATAGTTCTAATGTTATACTGCAACTGTATAATTTTTTTCCTTTTTTTCAATCAGGTCCACTGACTCTCTTTTACTTATTTGGTCATTTACCCAAGAAGCATTCTTGTTGCAACTCACCATGTAGAATAATCTTCAGGACTGTGTGGGTCACAGACAGAGCAAGCTCACATACGTAGCATAAGGAAGAAATCTGATATTTGTTGAACTAACGAATATTTCACTCAAAAATAATTTCACTATATTACGTATGAATGTTTTTCTTATTTAGAGATCCATTTCCATTGTCAAAATAACACATTGGCGTTAGCATTTGTGATCATGAAGTCATAGTTGGATAATTTGTGTTTGAGTCTTCGTTTACTCCATCCCCTTCCTAATCTGTCTGCTGAACTCCCACTCATACCAAAGAAACCAACTCAAATAACTTGCATCATGCATTCCATAGTCTTTCTCCAATTTTCACAAAATCACTTGCCACAACATGCATCTATGTTCCCCCTCCACCTTATTTCTATGTGGATGATCTCATTTACCATCCCAGGTTCTACTTCATTTTTACCTTTTCATTTCTCCTGCTAGACTATGAGCACTCTGAAGGGAGAGCTGTTTCTTATCTATATTTGTATGCATTTTAATTTCAGTGGCATTAAACTGTATAGTGAAATGAAATTATCACCATTTACAGCAATAACTTTTTTAGTTTCCAGATGTAGAAATATAGTTGATTCTTCTTATTTGTGGTTGTTATTTCTATAAAGTCACTGCAAACACTGAATTGACAAATATTGAACAATTGCTCCTAATATAGTGGTAGGTTTCTGTGAAACTCTGATCACAACATTTTCATCAGCTACTCAATACGTAACCTTGTTTTATGTGTGTTTCTGTTTAAACTCCTGCTTAATATATATTGTTAATTCATTAACATTGAACTCATGGCCAACAGCACTATAACTCATGCCTGAATAAAGGTCATCTAACATACCTTTTTCTCTATAAGGCATTGTCAAAAATCTAGAAATAACAAAATTAAAACCACCAGATTAGTAAAATAGTGTTTAGTAAGAGTTTGTTGAGCCTATAAGAACTGGGAGCTTTCAAATTCCAAACTGATGTGACCCTTAGAGGCATGACGTTACAGGATGGCTTATAAAGTGACAATGAGAAAGTTGTTTAACCTTTACAGTGATTGCTTATTACATTAGGGGTTTTTGGATGGCAGGGGATTGGTTAAAAGTGATTATCTCATACCATTTTCAGGAAGGTGACTTAAGTTTCTTTTGTGATTATCAGAGGCATTTACAAGAAATAACCTCAGTTAAGTTTCATTCATGTTCGTGAAACAAGCTAGATTTAGTGTTGCTTACATGGCTTAAATGGTTTGTCTGTTTGGGGGATTTTCATGTCTGGTCTCTATTTTGTTTTTTTAACAGCACACCGTAGCCTCCTTGCACTTAAGCATACTAGAGAGCACTTTAGCACTATGCTTGGAGCCTGTTTTAGACAGCCAAAAAAAAAAAAAAAAGTAGGGCACAAAAATGTGAAAAATGAAGCATTAAATAGACTGCCAAAAGGACACTTGTTTCCACTATGAGAGCTGGAACAAGAAGGCAGAGCCTTGCTTTATTCAACTTCAGTAGAGAACATGTGCATCAGGCAACTCAAATTTTTCACCTCATTGCACATATCCACAAATGACCATGAAACCATGGCAAGCATTGATTTGGGGGTTACAGATAAATTTTGATGAGTAAGTAAATTCATAAATACAGAACCTGTGAATAATGAGGATCAACTATATTATGGATCACTAGTATTTAAGATGATAGCCACCATTTTGTTTAATTCAAATTGAGCATGTGATGGGGTATAGAATTAGAAAACTTACTTTCTGTGGGTTATTTAATAAGTCGTGATTAGGAAATTTTCATTTGAAGTAGATTTTATTTTAAAGTTATGTGACATCCAAAGCACTCCTTATTTATCTTGAGTGCTTAGTTCAGAGAAGAAAAACAACACCACTTAAAAGCGTGTGTTGGGGCTGGCTGGGTGGTGCAGTGGTTAAGTTCACATGCTCCACTCTGGTAGCCCAGGGTTTGCAGGTTCGTATCCTGGGCATGGAACTACACACTGCTCATCAAGCCATGCTGTGGCAGCCTCCCGCATACAAAATAGAGGAAGATGGGCACACATGTTAGCTCAGGGCCAATCTTCCTCACCAAAAATCAAAACAAAACAAAACATTTTCCAGAAGACATTCCACACCCCCTATAATTTGCTCTAATCTAGAAGTTAATGCAATATTATCTAAAAGTAAAGTATTAGATACACAAAGGCATATCATGAGCACAAATGTGTGCACAATGGATGTTCAGTAGCAGTGATGAGCTTCACTCAGAATAGAATAGAGATATGCAGGTATTATTTATGATAATTCACTCTAGGAAACGTCCCTCTGCAATTTATCCAATCCACTATGTACCACTGGATATAGTACATGCAGCTTTTTATTCACTCTATGTGGGATTATGAACAGTACCAGAAGGATGCATTCATTAAGACTCATAGGAAAGTAATGACCATTTTCACAGTAATAGATTTTTTTCTAATAGAAAAAAATGGATATTATACTTCCAAGACATTATTCAAATATGTGTGCATGCATAAGTATTTGAGGAAACAAAAAAATTAAACTCTTACCTCTTTAAATAAGTATGTTCAATTAAAGAACCAAGTGTTTGTGTGTGGAAGGTGATATAGGAAATACACGATAAGGCATACTGCCATGGTCCTGACAATACAGGGGGTGAAGGGAGGCTTAGCACAGGAATTAAACAAGTATATATGGACAAAATGGGTGAAGGGAATCAAAATGCACAGACTTCCAATTATCAAATAAATAAGTCATGGGGAGGTGATGTATGGCATGATGACTATGGTTAGTAATACTGTATTGCAAATTTGAAAGTTGCTAGGAGAGTAAATCCTAAAAATTCTCGTCACAGAAAAACAACTTTCATACAAGGGTGATAGACGTAGAATAATGTGGTAAAGATGTCATCAGAATGAGAAGACCTAGAAAGTATCTTTTCAGATGGACCTTGCATTATGATGAGGCAGAAGGAAAAGCGTGAACAGCGTTATGAATGAGACAGCACAGAGCACACTTAGAGTCACATTTCAGTCCAGTTTGACTACTGTGTGTGGAGCATTCAGCATGAGTTGGCATAGTGGCAGGTTTATCTTGCTCAAGTCAGTAATCTGGGAGATATCCTTGACTCTTTGTCTCTCTCCACCTCCACTTCCAGTCAGTTGCCAAGTCCTGTCATGTCTATCTCCTGGATTGCTCCTGAGTTTGTTCATCCTTTGCTCTTCCTTCCTACTACTACTTTCATCCAGATTCCTGCTATCTCTTGCTGAAAAGGCTCTTGACTGTTCTTGACATGACTGTTCTCCTTGCCTCTAACAAAGTCTCTTCAATCTATACTCCACATTGAAACTAGAATCAGCTTCACTTTATGTGACCCAGATAATGTCACCTCTAAGCTCAGAGCCCTTCAAGTATTCCCACAGTCCTCACATGTCATAAAGGCCACTCAAGATCAAATACGTCTCCATTTCCTTCTCCAACCTCACCTCTTACCACTTCTCACTTTGCAGTCTCTGTTTCAACATTAATAAGCTCACTTCCAGTTGCCATGATTGCCATGTTGTCTTTTTGCCTCCAGGCTTTTATACCTGCTGTTACTTCTGCCTGGACCGTGCTCTCTTCCCCATGATGCTCCTATCTCGGTAACTCTTACTCTCACTGTTCAGGCGTCAGTCTACATGCTAGTTTCTCTAGGAAGCTCTTTCTGGCTCCTAGACCAAATAGCCTTCTGAATTTCTCACATAGCACCCTGTGCTAGTCTATGTAGAATTAATCCACAGTGTATTGTAATTACATCTTTAAATTTTTGGTCTCTGCTCCAACTAGACTAAGTTCCTTGTAGAAGGACTACATTGTATTTACTACTCTGTATTTTCCAGTATAACTTGAATGAGTGCAATAACAGGTACACAAGCTAGTGAAGATTTTTGTAGGAAAGATAGTGCTAAAGTAGCTAGCCGGAGATAAGCATTATGTTTCTGTATATTGTATATCTATACACACATGGTTCATGGTTACTCATGGTTAAGTCTTTAAACTATATATAACTATGTTGAAATAATAAAAGACCTATGAAAAATCTTGACAGGACAAATATAAGAAGGGCTGTTGTTTAAATTGTTTTGCAAAACATATTCATTGAATTTTGCAAATTGCCTATGTCCTTTTTGAGTGCTTGGGTGGAAGAGGGTTAAGCGGGATGGATATTACTCTCAGCTAAGCAAAACGTATTAGGTAACTTCTTGTGAACAGTTAGGGCTATGTCTTCTTCTATTCAATTTCTCTAAATTTTTTCTCTGTAATTAATTAATTTCCCTATTACATCATGATGTAAGAGATCAACGTGGTAAAGTAAACAATGTGACAGCAATCAGGAGATCCTGTTCTGAACCTATTATCTCAGATAAGTTATTTTGACTCTCTGCTGAAGGAGCTTCTAGGATGAGTCGATCAGAACTTGCAAGTCATTTGTTCCCCCAGACAAGTGAGTTATTAACACCCTATTATGTACAGGGCACTTTCCAAGGTCCATTGATAAACACACATCATCTTTTCTTAATTACCTTCAGGAAGTAAATTGACAAGGTTTGCTTGGCTTAAAACTTCACCACCATCCCTCCCCCTGTGGTTTTACAGTCCTAGCCTACAGTATCATGCAATATTATTAGCAGGAAGAGTACTCTCATCAGCAGGGCCATCAGGTAGAGCATGTCTAGAATATGAAGACTTGATTTGTATTCTCTTTTTGACCTACTACGAAGTGAACAATTACATAGGCATGTAACATTCATCTAAAAAATAAAGAATGGCATTATTTGTGATCTACCTGTTTAGGATGCCGTAAAGACAAATTATATCCTTCTCATAAACTGTCCTCTGCTTCCTGGGTATAGGTGCTTATCATCATGAGAGAGATTCATTCATTTAGTTTTTAACTCACTTAGCAAACTCTTAGTAATTGCCAGCTATGTTTAAGCCTCTGAGATAGGTGCTAAAAATAAACAGCGGTTAAAGCAAAGACCCAACCCATGAGGACATTAGAGGTGAGTTGGGGGACAAAGGGCGGGAAATGATCACAGCAGTGTGCTAACTGCTAAGTACGTGATTTCTAACATGTAACATTTCTGCCTTAGGTGCATTTCTGTCATACAGACCCTTTGAGTAAGTGCAATAAAAAATTTAGACCAGAAATGTGCTAATGTGAAGAACTGAAGAAGAATCCAGAATTGAAAGAATTGTAGAATCTTAGGGTTAGAGTGAGCATTAAAACTCATCGAGCCCAAACTGTTTTCTAAGGCTTGAGTTCCATCTAAAAGACAAGTCCCAAGTGGTCTACTAGCTTAGCTTGAACATTTCTAATGAGATGTACTGCCCACCTCTTGATATATTTCATCACTGTTGATCAACTCTCATTTTTATGAGGTATTTTCTTGTAATAAGTCAAAATACATCTTGCCATACAGAACAAAGCCAATTCTTCTTCAGGAGAACAGCCTTGCAAATATAACAAGGTGCTTATCAATGCCCTTGGGTCTTTCTTCTAGGTTAAATAAAATCGATACACTATTGGTAGAGTCTGTTTACCGTCACAAAGTCTTTTCTGAATACATACAATAGAATAGTATTTTTCAATGTGCTGGTTACAATCAGTGCGTGGTGAGATCAGTCTGGTGGATAAGAATTAGAATAAAATTGAATAAAATACAAAATGTCAAAGTATTTTACACATAGTAAGCATAGATATTGTTTCATGAAAGATCCGTTTTACATGTGTGTGCATGTCTGTGTTTCTATACGTCTGTGTGTATACACTGAATTCTAGATTAAAATTATTTCTTAATGTGAATCACAATATATAATAAAATAAAATAAAATAATAAAATGCCACTGATATACCCTCACAGGAGATTTCATGTACCTTAAGTAAGTGCTTCTCGAATATCACTATCAAATATGCTTAAGAATCACTTGGAGAGTTTGTTAAAAAACAGATTGTTATATCCTATTGCCCTCTTACCCCTTCTCCAGACTCTGATTCAGAGTGTCTGGGATGGGATAAATTGCACTGCAATTTTCATATGAATTACATTTTTAATAAGCCCCTGGGCCCGGCCACTGCTGATCTATGGAGCCCACTCTGAGTACCACTGCACAAAGTGACACTTGACTAACTTATGTAAGAACTGAGTGAGGGCACGGGTGTCAATCTATAGAGTAAATAGTAATGCTTAAGTTAGTTAGCAATGCTTAAATTCTTTTATATTTTTAAGTCAAACTAAATACAAATAGAATTTTTTTAATAATTTCTCTTCATACCCAACTCTGGAGACAATTTGAGAATTGGGAATAGCACTTGAAGGGGAGATCAGGGTTAGGGACATAAACACTAGAAGGACTTACAGAGAACAGTGTCTGATTCCTAGGAGTTAGCTCATTTCTGTTGGTTGACCTCAGAGAGGATATGACCCATCTTAGTTTCCTAGCAGGTTTGGGGGAGAACTTAAACTCAGTGGTCTCAGTTTTCTTTTATGATCTCACCATCAGTTCTGTCTAACTTCTCTAGTCCAAAGTTGTTTTTCCTTAACAGAAAAGTCCAGTGCAAAATAGTCCAGAAATTGTGGTTCCTATTTGTCATTTCCTGCTGGACACCTGAAGTTTCAAGCAGATGTCCTGTCCTGATTTTCTCATTTTGTTGCTGTTTTTTCACCTTCACATTCAGTTTTATCTTCTTTCTTTTGTGTGCTCCTGGTTTCATCTTAGAATTATATGAAGGCTCCTTTTGTGAACACTTTCATTGGATAATATTTTCAGTTTTGAGGGATTTCTCCACCCTCCAAAGCTGCCATTGCCTTCAGAGACTTATGCTGTGGCATCATGCCCATTCCTTTCTCTTTATTATCTTCTCATCTCCCTTCCTGAACCCAAAACCTCACTTGGCTTTACCTTTTCAAGTCTCCATGAGCTTTCCTCTGCCATAGACCCTCTCTCCAGGATTCTTCTATTATGTAGACAGTACAGGAACAACAACAATAGCAAAATGATATCCCTAGCTTCACACAATTCCAAAAGTGTTAAAAAAAAAACAAACTGTAGCAATTGCAGAAAGAAGCTATGATACGCACAGATTGGAAAAGGATACATCTTAGTAATGTTGCAACATTGTGCAGGAGGAGCTGTTGACATATGTATGTTGGAGTAGAAAGTAATGTTCTACTCTGTGAGGTATTTGTGAATCTTTAATATTTTGGGTTGTAATAACAGGAAGTCTAAATATAAAAAGGGGTTTAGAGTTCAAATGTGCCACTTATTAGCCTTGTAAAATTTGGGCAAGTTACTTAATTTTCTGAGTCTCTATTTCTTTCTCTTTAAAATGGGGTGATAATACATCATGAGGTTGATTCATATAAGTGCATGATAAAATATAAAGAATTACATTCATGGAAGATTCTGTCCTAATTACCACTATTAATCTGATTCCTGATTAATAGCTTTGTTGGTTAGGTTAAATCCCATTTGTCTACAGATCCTTTCTCAGCGGTGTTCATATCAGCTTCAGGTTGCATGTGTCTTCTTAAGAGAGGCTGTCTTCATCTATGACATTTATTCATTTAATATTGTTGTCAATTCCAAATATTTAATGATAAATCACTAGGTGCATTCTTGCTTGTACATTATCATATATCACCTCCCAGTTGGATGGCATATCATATTCTCATTTACTTCTGTTGTCCATTTATTAAGATTTCTGGGCAGTCTTGGCCAAATTGTTGACAGTTGCCTGGCTTCAGCCTTAGAGCTGCCGCATCACACTTTTCTTAGTTGCTTCTTATGTGTCAGTTCTGGGATAATGCCACTTGCCCCGCTTTTCCCAATGTTACCCAGCCCTTAGGATGAATCTAACACTTACTTTACCCCTGCTTCTCCTTTTTCAGCAGATCAATAAAGCTATTTTGGATGCCATGCCAAAATGTATATTCATAGAGTTCTCCCACAGCTAGGTTTTTGAAAATGATAAATCCATAAATGAGAAGAATGAATTTTGCCCATAAGAGCTCTTTATTTACTGCTTTTGCTTAGAAACACAAAATGACAAGAATACTAAGACTGGAATTGCAAAATGAAACCTCTTTTTTCAGATGGCTATGGCTTTTAAGATACAGACTTCTGTCACTCATTCAACAAATTGTTAAGTGCTTATTAGGTGACTGGGGCTGTGTTAGGTGTTGAGATATCGAAGGGCAGCAGTATAGATATGAGGATATCCTTATGAGTTTTTAAGTCCAGTCGAGGGAGGTGGACATGAAAGTACTAAAAGCTACGGAAGAAGAGCACAGGGTATTATGAGAATATGTCAAAGGGATCTGATTTAAGCTGGAGAGGGGAGGAACCTCATGGAAAGGCTTCCGTGGTGCATGACATTTTGTTGATATGTGTCTCCAGAGCTTCTGTGGGGTACAATCACACGTGTTAATATTTAACCTGCTTTTAGGTAAATGTTTAGGCCTTATTGGTCCTCCGATAAAGAACCAATGAGCACATGTACCTATATCCATATAACTTTAGACTAGCAAAGGAAAATGGTGAATATGCCACTTTTCCATAGTGCTGCCCTGCTGGGAAATTCCTTTGAAACATTTAGTTTAAATGTGTATGAATCTAGCTTTTGAGATGATTGGGGTTAATATGTTGAAATTCAGAGACACGCATGTGGTTCTTGAATCACTCTTTATAGACGAGTTCTGTTTCTTTCCAGGCCTAGAATCTCACCATTGTTCCCTTTCCAACAGTGTCCAGTCCCATTAACATGATTCTCTTGGGGACCTTTGGTCACAAAAAGATTATAGGCCCACTTGTGAAAATATCAAAATTCTAGGATTATATGCTTGTGGTTACTCAAAAAACAATGCAAAAGTAGAAATACTCCTCATTCACAGAGGGGCTTCCAGAATACTACGTTAGGTTGCAGTAGCTGGAACAGTTAACATTAGTCCAGGGACATGTGTGTGGAGTGGATACCCTTATGACTTAGAAATCCTCTGTGGTTGTCATTGAGGATTTTCTAATTTCACCCTCCTAACCTATCCCCCCCTCCAAATTTTTTATTTACACACTATGTTAAAACATCTTGTGGAACTTAGAGAAACAAAATGAGAAAGTAGAGTGTATCCTGTTGCCTTAAGTATTCTTAGGTGACCGGAGACTGCCCCATCTTACATTCCACATTTCAAAGTACCATTCAGAATTGGTGCTCAATAGGTCCCCTCATTGACCAGTGAAACATTTTCTATGTGATGCATAATTCGTCTTTGAGACTTTCAGGATCTTTAGTGATCTTGCTACTCCTTGGACACCTGTGCCCTCAAATAATTATGTGACAATGGACCACAGTTCACTCGAAAGTCAGCCTGACCACTACCCTGGGCTCTAAGGGTTTCTAAAATAGAAGGAAATATGAGAAGATGAAGAAAACTGAGTAAGTCTGTGGTTGCAGCCAGTGAGGATGGGAGATAGGAGGTGAGACCCTGAGAGGTGTGAGAAACAATGGATGGTTTCTAAACCCCCTTCCAAGGTGGGTGAATGGCCAACTGCATAGTGTTTGTTGTGGTTCAAGATTGTCAAAAGAACCATTTGATCAGCATGGTAGAATTCAGACTGAAGGTTGCTCTCCTCTCAGCCTCTCCTTTAAAATATCAAATTTGACTTTGAAGGGGACCAGATTATCAGCCTGACTAGACTTTCAAATGAGTTGTTCAAGCCCTGATTACTCTCAGCAGAACTAGAAGCAAGTTAAAGCCAGGACCTTGTGTGAAATATATTTTGTTAAATATATATCTTCTTCTCTGGGATTGCTGCGCTTAACAAGCACCAAAGAAATGTTTGGCTGATGGATTGAACTCTCTATAACTGCCAGTGTTCACAAGGCTGTCCGTGAACGTCACAGGTTGAACGTTGTCCGTCAGAAAAGAAAATACACATCTCTGAGATTCAACTCAAGTGCTGCTTCCTCTGGGAAGCCTGTGAGACTCATCCTCCTCTGTTAACCCCTACTGTTTCCTAGCTCCCAGCATAAGTAAACCCATGCCTGCCCTTGTTCCCTTATGATGTCTCACACTGTGTACTTCAATTGCAGCCACTTGGCACCACTAATGCTGAATTTAATTAATTTATTTTCATAACTGTGATCCTACTTTAGTTGGTAAGTGCTTTGGAGACAGAACTCACATCTTATTCATTTCTGTATTCCCAGGACAATGATTGGAACATAGAAGAAACCAGATATATGGTTATGAAATATGTAAATGAATAGTAAATAATAAACAGGACAATGATAACCACCTTCATTTACCTATCTAGCTCAATCTCCTTTCTCTGTTTCTCTAAAAGGATGATGAAGATAACAGGGTTTAAAGGTAGGGAGTGGAAAATGTAAATCTGGCTGTTTCTTTTCCCTACTTTCTGAAAAGCCACAGCAGAAGTCATGTGAATAAAAGACATAAATGTCAGAGAATGGATTTATTGGTGTTAACCGGGCCAGCTTCTTGGTGTAATGCTTGAGCATTAGTAGTTAGGCAATACATTTTGATAACTGTTTCTAACATACTAGTGTATATTTAGAGATGGGAATACTATAGTGCTTAAATAATTAATAATAAATAATTAATACGTTCCTCCAGAGAAATGGCTTCTATTATCTCTGGCCTATTGGGTGGTCTCCGTTTATCTTTTTAAAACGTTTTATGATTTGGGACCAAAATAGAGGGGAATGTGCATTTCCTTTGAAACATTTTTTTTTCCAATATATCTAGTGAGCCCCCTGAGCCTGGAGGCCTTTCAGAAATACACACTTTATAAGTTCGGGTATCTATATGGTAAAAAATCTCTTTAATTTCAATACTTTATGTAAAGTCCTAAAAAAGGTATTTTCAAAGACAGAAATCATTGCTATTCAGAGGATTTATTTTTCCAAGGCAACTAGTTCGTATTATTGACGTTTTAAAGTTAAGTTTCTCCAAGTATTTTTTTCAGCCATGCAGATTCTGAAATCAGTTGAAGGGTACTTTACATATATGCTTTGTTATTTTATTTCTTAAATTCCATCCTAATTTGAATCTGGGCGTATTATGGTGGAACTGACTAGGAGAAAAAGATTTGGTCATTCTGGTTTGCCCTGGGCCATCTAAACAGCTGTGTAAGCAGCAGGTCCTGGAAACACTGGGCTCAGGACTTTTGGATATAATTCAAGAATCAGCGTGACTCCACCGCAGGACCTCACTCACTGCCTGTAACTGTTCCTTTGTGGTCATTCTGGAAGTCAGAATTCAATATGAATGCCTCTTGAGAAATGCTTTTAATGAACTATAAAATTCAGTAGTCTGAAGAGAAGGCCATTTCTGATATGGCGATTATGCTCATTTCTGCACACCAAGGCCAATTAAGGACTCTAGATATGTAACAAGAAGGAGACTCAACACCATTGCCGCCACAGCTGAATTATGGCAACTGACAAAACACATCCCTGGAAGTTGGTGATTCCTCTGTGAAGAGCGAAGTCCAGCCTCTTCTGCTTCACATTCTCCTGTCAAGTGCCCTCTCTGTGAACTCTTCAGAATGCTTTAATTTTAAAGAATTGTTTTGAGTTCACAGACCTAGTGATTGTTTGATTATCTTTTTTTTTGGCCTCCTTTTTGGAAGATTAAATATTTAAGACTTTTTTTTTGTTTTAGATCATGCATTTGCACAGCTTTTGAATTCCTTTGAAATAAAATTGCTCTTAATGAAACATCTGAAAACATGAACCAACAGTGAACAAGCAGAGTTCTCCAGAATAATGATGCTATTGTTAAGTGATTGAATACTTGGGAGATTAATATCGTGGTGTACTGGCATGTTGGTTAATTCCAGCCATAATTTAACAGTAAAACCTACTTAAGAAAGCAGGAGGCTGAACGGTTTGTCAGACACAAGGCACACACACATGGAACTCAACACAATAACAAATTAAGCACTGTTTATATACAGACATGGTTGGCCTTATTTTTTCCTTAATCTGTGATTTAGGTAATAATTGCACTGTAATTTTAACTCTGCAGTTTGAATGTTTGCTTAATTGTTTTATTACCATTGTACGTACTGATACTAATACAGGGAGAGAGCCAGAGAAATTTGGCTCTGTGTCCCTAAGTCTTTATTTACATAAGACTGGCATTGATTTAGACTTGATAATACATATCCCATTTCCACTAGATTACTCTAAAATTGTTTGACCAAAGGCCATGGGGACATTTTAGGCCAAGTGAAAACCTATAATTAAATTTCTGAAGAGTTCTCACATTCTGTAAGCCAGGCTTTTCTTCTCCTTGCATATTTTACAGAATTCCCCAGATGAGACCAAAGTGCCTTTTGCTCAAATTTTGGCATACCCTGCAATGTCTGGATGTATTCACTATAGACTATGAGAACGTGTCAGCTAAAAGCTGTACAAAATCCGGCAAAAGGAGAAGAAAACAAGAGCCTCATATAAAGTTCAAATCTATCTTTCAGCTAGTCAGCTTTGGCAAATACAGAGTCTTACTAACTTGGAAAATTATCTTGACTCTTAATGCAAAGTTAATTTCTTCTAGCTCCTAGGTTCAACAAAAATGCATGTAATTTCATGACGTGTGTGTCTGTATGTCATAAAACAGTGTTTTTATGACACTGATGTGCATATGAAATCCTTGGGGATCTTGTTAAAATGTAGATTCTGATGCAGTAGGTCTGGGGTGGGGCCTCAAATTCTGCATTTTTAAGAAGGACAAGGTGATGTTGATGATATTGCCCCATAGACTGCACTTTGAATAGCAAGGTCATAAAACATGAGAATTAAACATGTAACATCTTTTGTAGGTGGAAGAATTAGGCTTCAAAAAATATGTACGGAGGGGCTGGCCCCGTGGCCGAGTGGTTAAGTTCGCGCGCTCCGCTGCAGGCGGCCCAGTGTTTCGTCGGTTCGAATCCTGGGCGCGGACATGGCACTGCTCGTCAGACCACGCTGAGGCAGCGTCCCACATGCCACAACTAGAGGAACCCACAACGAAGAATACACAACTATGTACCGGGCGGCTTTGGGGAGAAAAAGGAAAAAATAAAATCTTTAAAAAAAAAAATATGTACGGATATGATACTGTTAACTTAAGGAACTGAGGGTCTGTTAGGACTTTTTCAGCATAGAGGAATAAATAATGTTTAACCTCTTTGCCTTTTAGCTAAAGTTTAACCTTTCAAGGAGTGCTATTAATACCTTCAGCTATTTTGTTTCTCTACATTAATGTGATCTCATATATGCATAATACAGAAATATATATGACAGTGGAAGTGACTTCAGGGTCATAAACGATCCCATAAATTGGGTTGCTTTGTTGATTTTGTGGTTTTAAAATGAACTTAAGAGTCTGCCAGCAGTCTCCATGCTACATTGTGGATGTTCTTGAAATTTTCCATCCTTCTGAAAGGAAGGGTAAACCATAAGATCTGCATGTCCTCTTACTTTTGTGGTGTCAGATCCCCCAGAAAGCTTGTGGCTTGATAGAACTGAAGCTTGTTTGGGTAACTGCACTCAATATCCATATGATACACTCAAGAAAGGCTCAGCTTTTTATATAGCCGTTACACTTAGAAAAACGTTGTGTGTTTTCAACCTAATCTGGAATAAGTTAAGGGGCTGATCCTGAGTACTTGGTGGAGTACGGCAACTTTGTAGGACTTGGGTTTTGGGGCTTTCTACTGCAGAAAGTGCTATAATATCTTATGTAACATTTGAGAAATGACTTGAATTAAGAGGAACATTTACTTCAGCTCTTAATTTTGTCTCTATGGTAACACCGAAAAACATAGTTTTATTTTGACTGTCCAATGCTTATTATTTGAATTATTTCAATACTCTCTTAACTAGTTTACTTCATATGGAGTCAGTTTTCTAAGCTAGAAGAGTCTTCTCCAGACCTTATGTAAATTGCCTCAAATTGAACAAAATCTTGTGGAGACAGAACCTTCTAAGGAACAAGTATGGGGAAACAGAAGCTCTCTAGATAATGTTTTCAGTTGCTATTCTTGCCTGTATTGTATTCAAAGACACACACACACACATAGATCTAAGATTCTCCTTCAAATCTTGGTGAATTATAGAGACCTGATGGGACATAACTTCACAAATATTTACCTCTTCTAAAAAATCAGACCATATATTGGAACTAGTTCATGACTCGGTAAAGGTACAATATATTGATTCTCATAAACAGCAGGAAGGCATGCCTGAAAATTTTCCTTAACTGGATTTGTTTATCAAGTTTTATTAATGCAATGTTTATGAATCTGTAAAACTTAAAAATCTTACAAAGAAAAATATTTTAAATTCAATAGTTTGATAAATATTGAAGAAGTCTGCAACATTAAACACTGGTATAATTTTGGCGAAACTAGTATTCTGCTGGTGATACATCACTTTGGGATTGCCTCAGCAATCTTCTTCCTGAACATATAGCCTAGTAAAACTCTTGCACATTTGTACTGGTAAATAGATAAGAAAATAATAATAATGGCCATGTTTATAATGGCAGAAATAAGGTGCGTATATGGATAAATGTAAGTGAAAATAGACAGGAGCTCTGGTAAACAAATGGTGAATTATTTGTTCAAAGGAATACCATAACCCAGTGAAAAGAAAAGAATCACAGGCCCGTGCACCAGCATGGTTGAATACGTGATTTAAAATAAGCAAATATAAGCAAGTTGCAGTAAAATATGTAAACTATGATTCATTTAAGTAAAGTTCTAACATGAGCAAAACTAAACAATATGTATCATACATGTATGATAAAACAGCAGAGAAAGACAAGGAGCGTTTTATTACGAAACAAAGGATAGTAGTTATCTATGGAGGAGAGTTCAAGAAATGGGGTTAGAGGGAGGCAAGTAAGATATTTCAGAATCACAACCAATAATTTATTTCTTAAGCTCTGTGATGTGTGTTCATCTAAAGCATTTTTATATCTTTTACATGTTATAAATTTTTCACATATTCAGTATTCATTTATATATATTTATTAACATATTACATAAATTAGTATATAATTTAATATAATAAACATATATAAAATGATCATATATATTCAATTTGTAATTTAAATAATTAAAATAAATGTATTATTTTTAATTTGAATGATAAAGTTAATATTCTTCATTTTACTAAATTATAACACAAATAAGACATGGTTGGGATATAAATAAACTAAAAGTAAAAGAAAAACAATCCATGACTAACCCCAAACTTTTACCTTTTAAGTACAAAATAGAAAATGATGTCAAAAAGTGATTCATATTTTAAGTTTTTAAAGTGTCTGTTTGTTTTAAAATGCAATTTAATACTAACTACTTTACAATACTCAGCTGCCATATATAGGAATAGGAAATTGAGGGTCCATAGTTTCAAAGATTCCTTTGAGTCTTTAGAAGACTTTTCACTTATGTGCAGTGAATGAATTCTCTCAGTGTATTGACAACTTCAAATAAAAATACTGGTTATTTCTCAAACAAGATTGAATCTTTTCTCTTAGTGACCTCACTTTCAGAGGCTGTAGGAAGGGCCTTTTCTAGAAGCACACATACACAAAGACACACACACAAACACAGATCTCCATGCTTTCTAGTGTTATTTTTTTGAGAAATATGTAATTTCCAGGAGACAGCAATAAAGGTTAGCTCAAAAGATACTTGTAGCAATACTAATTCTAAAATAGCCAGTAGATACATACATTAGTAGGTGTCAGCTGTCCACACCTTTATTGTGTTGAAGTTTCTTAATATGCTAACATACCCTGGAATGATGGTATTTGAAACAAGAAAAGGTCGTAGAAATGTAGTAATGAGCTGTCGCCTTTGCATTCTTGAGGGCATTCTGTGGTACTTGGTAGCTATTCACTAAAAATAAGTTAATTAATTAATAGTAAAGATTCCTTTGTAAGTGTGTAAATTGTAAACCACCCAATGAGAATCACTATTTTTTTCATACCTGCCTGTTTGTATGTGTGGGGTTTACAGTGTTAAAATTTTCTAATAGTACTGAAAGAATTTTCATGTTATATACATTGATTTTGCCATTGCTTATACTTAAAAGTCATATAGAAAGTCCTTAAAAGTCTTAGTGCTGAATACAAAAGTATATAAGTGGTATGATTATGTGAAACAGATAAACAGAAAAAAAACATGGGTTAAAAAGAGAATTAAACAACATAGCAAGTGTTTGTGTGGTGAGATTGTAAATGATTTCTCTTTTTCTACGTTTTCCAAATCTGACTTTATGAGATATATTCCCTCTATAATGGAAAAAATAATCAACTTATTAAAATGTCAGTATTCAGGTGAAGAGTGGGCTGAAGACTGTTAATAGAATTTCAATTTTATGGGCATGAAATGTGGCTTTTCATTACCTTTAATGTTAAGGAACGTGGAACCAATTATGTTCCAATGGCATATGAAAAGTACATACCATCTAAACATATCAACTTTTACTTTGGTTTACCAGTGGTTAACTTTAAGACAAGTGAACAAGAGGCCACCTCCTGAGCAGAATATATTACATCTTGTTTGTAGGTGAATTACCATTGTGTAATACACATCTGTAACCACAGCACAATGAAACCCACGCTAATCCAATTGGGAAAAATCACGTAGCTTCAAAGGGAATCTACCTTGCAATAGAATCAGGCTTATTTGCAAAAAAAAAAATACATTTGGGGATACAAGACATATGTTCTTCTCTTCTCACAACTACTATTTTTATTGCTATAGTTAATTTAATATCAAGGAGCCTTAGTTTTGGGGGTTTTTTGTTGTATTTTTCCAAATTACGGTCCTTCTATGTGGGTAAAAGTCTCTTTAAACAATAAAAATCAACATATTGCTGACAATTTATTAGCACCTCAAATTTGTACGTTTGTTTGTATATTTCTTCTTTATTCTGCCTGTGACAAATGGTTCTGAATTAAGGATTTTCGATACTTTAAATATAACAGTAGTCTTTCCTGGGAGAATGAATGGATGGGAAGTATTTCTTGCTGTTGCATGTGTGTGTGGCTCCTCTTTGTTAGAAAATATTGTTAGCCTCTGGCCACCAATGCTGTTATTTTCTGAGCTGGAAAATTCTATAAGATACAAAGTTGCGCTAATCATCAGTGTACAGCTTCTTGGTGTATTTTCACAAACTGAACACATGCGTGTAGCCAGCAATCAACTCATGAAAGAGAACATGACCAGCACTGCAAAAACCTCCTCCTATCCCCTCTAGTTACTAAGTACTTCCAAGGATAACCACTATTTTGACTTTTAACACATTAATTTATGTAAATGGAATCATATACTATGTACTTTTGTCCCTCTGCTGTCTTTTGCTCAACATTAGAGATTCATCCACATTGTTGCTTGTAGCTATAGTTTGTCATTCCCATCATGGTATGATATTCCATTTTTTGAATAAACCTAATATGTTTATCCATTATATTATTGTTGGACATTTGGGTTGTTTCCAGTTTTAGGCTGCTAGTGAATATGCTTATAAACTGTTTTTAATACAAGGAAAAAGAAACACAGCTTCTCTAGTAATTTTGTATGTTGTGATCTAACACAAGAAAAAAGTTTCAAGTTTAAGTTTTCTTTTAAGCTGGTTATTTACATGGAAATTAATATCCTCATCGTGTCTATTCAACAACTTTTATTGAACACTTATTCTCTACCATCTTCTGTGTAATGGCTGGGTTATACAATGAAGACAGTTTCCATTCTCAGGTAACTCTCAAACATAAACCTGTGCTTACCATACAGCCAGGAGAGTGCTGTGATAGAGGTAGCATTGGGCGCCCTGGGAGAGGAGGTGCTCCTAATTCAGCTAAAAGAAAGATGATGAGTGAAATCTTTCTGGAGGAGACAGTCAAACTGATATTAGGAAAAGGAAGTTGTGGGTAGAGAGGCAGGAGGAAAGGAAGACAATTCTTGGCTGGATGCCATTGCATTATAGTCAGGAACATTCTAGAAACTTCCAGCAATCAACTTTGGTTGGACTTGGGTACTCACACTGGGGAGTGATGAAAATAGAGACTAGAAAGAGAAACTGAGCTTACTTATCTTCCCTGACTGATATAGCATAAATAAGTTATATAAAGCATTGTGGAGGGCCAAAATTTGGAATTTTTTACTGAGATGATACTCCAACCCAGTTGAGTAACATTTATACATGTAATAATAATGAGGAGTTTATTTTGGTGTAAATAGCGTCTGTAGTGGACTCTTGAGACACAAGTAAACACATAAAATAAGAAGAATAATTAATTAAGCACTATGCATTTACCAGTAAGTGATTAACTTTAATAAGTTTCTCTTTTTCTTATTTGTACCACAGTTAAGAGCAGCTGATTTTATCTTTCCTGGAGGAACATTACCACATCATCAACTGTTTACTGTCTTTCTACTAGGTATAGATACTCTTTGCACCATAAATACATATAAACCATGGAGTCTCCCCTTAAGTATTATGGGATATGATCTGTGCTTAAACACAAGATCCACAGTCATAGGTGTTTCAAGAAAGTATGAAAACAAGGCTTTGGGTTTTGATAGTTCAGATATTATATTACACTGACAGCATCATAAGGGGCCTTACAGTGGAAGTTAGAAACCATATAATCAAGCTTTATGAAATTAGAGTTGATCAGGTAAAAAGAATCCATAGGAAGGCATGATAATCTTCCTGGCATGTGGGGAGCAGCTGAATTTTTCTTGCATTTTCCCTTTAGCTCATGACCTTCTCAAGTGGGACAGACTAAAAAAGTGTCATAAGTCTGTTCTTTGTCATGCAAAACATTTTCCCCAGTGGAATGAAAGGAATGCACTCAGGGGTGTGTGTCTGTTTACACCTGCAGTAATAGTGGGACAGATTAAGGCAAATGAACCAGAAGTCCCTGATAATTGAGTTGAGACAGCATTGCTTGAATTTTGCAATCTCCTCACTCTCTCGATTGTTTTTCAGAATCTATTTATAACATCAGCCTGAATTTTCTAACCATTAAGTAATTGAAAGATTGAGCATCACCTGAGCAACTACTGTTTTTGCATATCTACTATAAGTTTATCGTTAAGCTGGAATACTTAACATGCATTCTTTTTTTTTTTTTTAAGATTGCCACCTGAGCTAACATCTGTTGCCAATCTTTTTTTTCTTCCTCTTCCTCTCCCCAAATCCCCCCAGTACATAGTTGTGTATTCTAGTTGTAGGTGCTTCTGGTTGTTCTGTGTGGGACGCCACCTCAGCATGGCCTGGTGAGCAGCACCATGTCCACGCCCAGGAGATCCGAATTGAAGCAGCGAAACTCTGGGCCACCCAAGTGGAGTGGGTGAACTTAACCACTCGACCACCTGGCGGCCCCAACATGCATTCTTCTATTGTCTTCTCATCTACCTGGTGTGGTAGTTTTATCTATTTTACATATAACTTCTACAGTACTATGGATAATACAGAGTCTATAAAGCAAATAGTCTTCACATAGTCTACACCATTGATTTATGTTATTATGAATTATTTGAACATCCATTGCACAGTGGGCTTCCTGCTGTAGTTTCACAAGGATTGAATCTTTTGGGGTGACATAAAACAGCTTTATCCAATATACTTCTCAAAATTTAACACAAAGAGATTCATATGTTAACAAAAATGACTGTGTTCTCATCCATTTGGGTACTTTGTGTAAGTTTTAAGAATTAACAATAGGATGATTATTTTAAATTAAAGTTGGGCTAGATTTTCATCTTTTCTGCTTTTTATATGTGTGGGCTTTAAGAAAATTAAAATTACCTTTGTGGGACTTCTTTCTACATCATATGGTTTTGTCTGTTTTTCCCATTGTGAGTTCTGATTCTTTTAACTGAAGCAGTGGCATTCTTGTATTACTTAATCACAGAAGTGCATTTTTAAATGTTATGAAGCTCAGAAAGATTCCACAGACAGCCCAACACTATCATTCTTGTACAGACATATCTCCCTGGGAAATATGTCATCAAGTTCTTTGCAGTATGCACTTCCTCGGAACAATAGTAAAAACTGTGTATCCGTTAAAAAGCTAGAGCAGCTGCTATCCTATAATGAAATTTCTCTTTCAGTATTTTATGTCAATTTTTTTCTTTAGTGTCTTCGTAGATTTAAAATAATATGCCTTGAAACATTTTACAACAAAGACTTTAAAACTATTTCTTAGTTTGGCTCTTGAGTGACGTTCTAGCTCTCTTTTTGAATGAAATGAAGCGAATGTGCTGAAGATAAGATATAAAAGTGATGTGTCATTATCAGTAGGATATGTACTTTGCCACATTGCAAAGTGGCAGATGCATCTGTGCTTAGATATATTTGACTCTCATTGCCATCCTGATTATCTTATCTGATGTTAGGGGTGTGATATATGGTTTTCACTCATTTATTCATTCATTCAACAAATATTTACTGAGTGAGCCCTGTGTGTAAGGACAGGGATATAAAATAAATGAGAGACCTATGCCCTCTCCTTGAAGAATTAATATTAGGATAGGAAAAGGTACAATACAGTGTTGATAAAATATTGCATTTTTATCATTGATACAATTGATGACCCAGTGCACTCTCTAATAGAAATATATTCAATGTCCTTATGGATCATAATCAGAATTGAAATTAGCTGCTTGGGAAAGAGAGAAAAGGCATCAGAGAGATGTCAGTTGAGCTGGGATGAGAAGGATGAGGCTAGTAACAAAGAAAATCTAGGAAAAGATTAGAATGAAGCTAAGTGACCCAAGTCAGGATTGGGGTCTACCACTTTAATAGCAACAGCCCTATCACAAAGCTTTTTTGAGAACCTGGTTAAGTGCTTTGATGCTGGGGGATACAGTGGAAACCAAGAGGGTGCTCTAAACAGCTGAATTGCACTGCCACCGAAATACAGCCCTCAAAATGGTTACATATGCTGCACACATTTGATGCAGTTTTCTCTTAATACTATTGAGGCAATAGATGATGTCAGGATTTTCAGAATCTGAGGTTTGATGTTATCCCCAAACAGCAAATGTAAATTCTTTTGCAAAGCTGTGTTTTTCGATGTACTCAGTTGATGTTACACTCACAGTTGTACCAGAATGTGCTATGTGTTGTGAAGTTATAAGCTTCTTTAGGGAATAAGTTTCTTTAGAAGTAAGTTCTAACAATCAATAATGAATGTCTGGCTATATTATTTCCAATAAATGTTGGTCATTTTTCTGCCTTTTAGAGGACTAATTATGTCCAACATTTGCAAGAGACTTAAAAATGTTTTTGTGGCCCCATGACTGGCCAAAAGACTGACTTTTATCCAGGCTTGCTCACTTAAGGACAGTGTGATATCAAGGAAAGAGTAGGGTTTTTCGTAGCCAAATGCACCTGAGTTTAAATATAAGCAATAAAACTCAATAGCTGTGTCAACTTGGGCAGGTAACTTAATATGTCTAACTTTAATTTTTCAGCTTAAAAATAAGAATAGTAATATCAACTTATTAGGCAGTTGTGAGAATCTGGAATAAAATATCTAATGTACTCTGTGTAGTGAATGGTACATAGCAGGTGGTCAGTTAATGATATGTACGTATGTGTTTCTGTATAAATGCAGTTCAATCATTAGTAGGTGTTCCTGATCTGGAAAAAATTGTCAGATAGATAAAAATTACTTAAAAATCAACAGATTTTCATAGAAGTTTATTATGTGTCAAACTCTATGCTGGATATTTTGAGGAGGATCAGAGAAGCATAAAACACTGTCTGGAACCCTGAAACGTCAAGGTCTGATTGAAGAGACTCTTATGAGGAACAAACAGGCAATATCATAAAAGAGTAAAATAATAATAATAATGATAAGTGATTTCATGTAAGCTGTGAGCAAAACAGCTATTCCGATTTGGGAGAAATAGCTGGTGGACAAGGAAGTCAGAACATGCAGTTTACTCTTGAAGGACCTATATTACTTTGAAGGACAGGAGGAGGCTGGAACACATTAGTGCCAACGTCACAAACTGGCAGTCCTCAGGCTTAATCTACCTAGAAGAGCTGTTTTATTTGGCCTTCACATTGTTTTATAAAAACTCTAAGGCAATTTTGAAAACTTGGGAAGTTTCACCTGAAAACCCAGATTTCTTTAAAAAAAAAAAAAAATCAGAAAGCCTGACAACATTGGGATCATGTTCCTCCATGGTAGCAATGGCTGGAGATGAAAAGCAGATGCCCCTTCAGCTGGGACTTGAATTCGCTAGTTTGTTATAGTCTCCATCCTGTATACATTTTACTACCTGACTAGCTTCTGCCCTAGAAATGTTTTCAGAGAAGGGAGAAAGGGGAATATGATGAGTTTAACTTTATTTTGTCATTTGAGATGGTCATTCAACATCCAAGGAGAAATATCTAATAACTCTAATTGGAGACTCCAGACTGCGGTTTGAGGGTGAAGGCAGATCCAGAGAAGGAAATATGACAGTAAAACACACAGAAATAGAAATTCAGGGCATGATAATGAAGGAGATTTATAATGCAATGGTTTTCATAGTGTGGTTCGTGGACCAGCAATATCAGCCTCACCTATGAACTTGTTAGACATTCAGATTCTTGTGCCTGATCCCAGACAAACTGAATCAGAAACTGAGGTTGGAGCTTAGAGTTATAAGAAGCCATCTAGATGATTCTGATGCATGCTATTTTTGAGAATTACCAGACTAATGGATATCGTAGCACCAAAACGTAACTGGGCTAAGGATTAAGCTTGAAGTACATCCACTTTTAGGAACCTGGAGGAGGAGAAGGGGCACATGAAGGAGATAGAGGAGTAAATGTCTGCAAGGAAGGAAGATAAGAACCAGGTCAGAGTAACGTGTGGGGTTAAATGAGGATTGATGGGGTTAAGAGGATTAATGATAGTTAGAAGTCAAGGATGAAGTTACTCGTTAATTTTCAAAGTTTTGTCCCAATAGATAAAAGCCGGTATTCAGCAGTCCAGTAGAAATTGTAAATGGGAAGAAAAAAGTAGCATGAGCAGAGCAATCATTCAAGAAAAGTCTGGCAGAGAATGAACAGAGAGAAACCTGATGATAGCCAGTGTCTAGAAGGAAAGGATCTGCAAATGTTCAGAGGCAGGCAGAAGGGAAGAGCCCAGGCATTGGGAAAAAAGGTGACGTTTCAGAAAAACATAGGTGATATGTAGTTAAACAAGAGCAGAGACATGGCAGGGATGAATGGAAATTGGAGGAGAGAAAAAGGGGAGCAGTGGCTTTCTTTTTGAGATAGGAGGGTGGTGGGTGGCCCTAGAGCCTAGAAGCAGAATACTGAAGTTGTGGCAGACCATGACTTCAGAAAATCAGACTGCCTGGGATTAGATCCTGCTTTTGCTACCTCCTAGTCATGTAACCTTGGGAAGGTTACTTAAGGTGTCTCTGTCTCAGTGTCCTCATCTGTAAAATAGAGCTAGTGATAGTGCCTACCTCATGGGTTGGTTGTGATGATTAACAAGAGTGGTTATATGTACAAAGCTTAGAGCAGGGGCTGGCCCATAGATAGTGCAATAAAAGTGAGTGTCAACTAAATATAACAAATGGCAATGGAGGTTAGGGAGGTTTTAAAAGGGAGACCCATGAATTCCTAACAGGATGGCTTTGTTTCTGATGAGAGAGGTATTTAAAATTTCCCGAATCTAAAGACCGCTTGTGGAAGACCTTGAGACTTGATAGCACAGCATAGGGATTTTGAAGTCAAAATGGCACTGGGGGTGGGGTCCTGTTCACAGTCAACCATGCATGAATAAACACCAAGTTGACAGCAGTGAGAACCAAGGAATGCCAGGGTCAAGATGTGGTAGACCAAGTCCAGTGACTTGTTGGCTGATGGCCAGGTATGGAGAACACAGAGAATGGGTAGGAGCAGGGGATACTGGTGGAAGGTTAGAAAGCAAAAGCACCTGGAAAGGTAGTAGAGGCAGCATTGAAGGGGTTGAACCTGGAGAACAGTCTGAGCAAGTAGTTAGGTGTTGCCGGGAGGAGACTCAGTGAGTGGAGACGAGATTGTGAATTGGCTTGGAGTATAAATGAGAAGCCATATGACAAAGAGCCTGGAGGTGTTAGGTGAGAACTTGGAGGGACCAACTGCAGAGTCACTGAGCAAAGCATTTAAAGGAGGAGTGTTGTCTGGATATTCTCACCTCTGCTCCCTTTTCTAAAGCTCACCAGGCCTTGGATAAGAGCTTATTGTATTAGTTTGTTAGGGATCTTATAACAAAATACCACAAACTGGGGGGCTTAAACAACAGAAATTTATTTTCTCACAGTTCTAGAGGCTGAAAGTATGAGATCAAGGTGTTGGCAGGGTTGTTTCTTCTGAGGCCTCTCTCCTTGGCTTGTAAATGGCCATCTTCTGTGTCTTCACATGGTCTTTCCTGTGTGCCTATCTTTGTCCTAATTTGTAGGAACACCAGTCGTGTTAGATTGGAGCCCACTCATATGACCTCATTTTACCTTAATGACCTCTCTTTACATTCTGGGGTACTGGGGGTTAAGACAACACATGAATTTTGAGGGGATACAGTTCAGCCCTCAACACTTATTCCTGGCTTTGGACACTCATTTGAAGATTGAACTTGTTAATGCTTCAGAATATTAATGAGCTGTAAACTTCTCTTGTAGATAAAACCTGGCTGATGTGGTCCATCGAAAGGATAGCCCTGCCACATTCCTACTGGATCCCTAAAGCCATAGATATACTCCATTAGCATCCCCTAAATGCCAAAGAATGAATGAGCCATCTAGAAGTAGGCAAACGACCACATTTGCTAAAAGGATAATGTTACATCCATTAAGTAAATGTAATACCTTTTTCTAGTCTGGTATCAATATAGAAGGGATGTGAAAAATGAGTTAGTTGGAAGTTAATTGACTGCGGAGACTCTATTTTCAGTCTCTGCCTGTATTTTCTGAATTAATATACACAGTGGGTGATTCAGCAAAAGGATGTAAAAATAAATTCTTTATAGAAAGATCCCACCAATTTGATATCTTCATAATTCATGAAGAGTAGACCCATAATAGCTCTATTTTCTCTTCAACTTTGAAAATAAAAGATGCCATTAGTTCAAATTAGGCTTGTATGTGGAATAATCAAGTGTATCAACAAATATAGTTTGACTCAGATGCTGTTTAAGACTAAGAATAAATGCCAGAAAGAATTGACAATTTCTTTAGAAAATTAAATGTAAAACTTGTATTGACAAGCTAGGGTAAAAGTATTTTAAAGAGTTGATAGGCAAAACATGAATTTTCAAAACTTAGTTATGAAAACTCGAATTAGAATAAGTGGGGAGTTAGTGTAGATTGGATACTGTTTTACAGAGTACTCTTGGATACTGTTTTACAGAGTACTCTTAGCATATAAAGAAAATGTTATTTGGGATGTGGGTTTATTTGGAGAACGTATGGGCACTCAGGATAGTTGGTGAATATGTAGATACGATAGGGAGTTGCATATGTTCATGTTGATAAGTGTCCTAGCAATGCTATAGTAGGGACGTCTCACATTGGCTAGAGAAGGTACTGAATGCCCAGATGGAAAGAATTATGGTATAAAATGTGTTCTCTTCATTTATTTGTATCTCCCAAGAAGTTGAAACCCCCAAGGAAGTTGGCTGTGGATAATATTTTATCTCTTCTAGCTGTAGGGAATGAAAGCATAGAAAAGTGAGTTGGATTTGTCTGAAAGCATCTGGACCCAGGAGGCACATGGGACCTGCGCTCGGGTGTCTATTTCCAGGCATCATTCAGTAATTTGGTCACATATTTTTCTCTAATATCAGATTTTGCTTTCCATCCGTGGGTGGCATAAAGAAAAACTTTATGAACACTTAAGGTATTGATCGAAACTCTAAGAAGGGGAAGAGTAAATAAGTGAGATAATTTAAGTTTAGAAATACCTTTTACCTCAGAAATATTTTTTCTTTGGAGTGTATAAAAATGCATCTTTAGTCTGTGTAGTAGTTTTTATTCTTGTCTATTAGTATACTTTGACAAAAAATCAGGAAGAGAGATTTAATATAATTCTTCACAGGAATATTATGTTGGTGATTTCTGTGTTATGGTGGTTTGGGTCTTCAAAAATCAGCCTAATCTTTATTTACCTGCATCGGTTGTTGACTTTGCAGAGCATGGAGAATACAGCACCAGTCATGCAGAAGGTACCTGTTTGTCATTGTGAGAGTTCAGACATGAACTGGAGCCAATGGCCCATTAAATACCTACTCTTGTTGTTTAAAGCATATTCTAGCTTTGCGAAATAATTGTTAATGCAGAATATTATAACTGAGCCAAGGAATGAAATTCCTATAACTCCAGTCAGTACAGACTGAGTCAAGTACTCCAAGTTGTGGTCATTGTTTTCTGATTCTGTACTACTGTGAAGTCTCACCCTGACTGTAACTAGGAGTACAGAAGTCAAGAAATAGCATAATTCACTTTTTAGCTTGTGTGTGTCTGCGTGATTTTCCATTTATAGTGGTATTGTAACACTTTCTGCGAAATAAAATTCTTTTTTTTTTAGAAAATGTTGCATGCTAAAATAGTCACAATGCTTTCTGCAAGAAAGCATTTCACAATTTTTTTTTGCTGCAAAAAAATAATGATAACCATTTTTTACATATACTACATTTAATGAGGGAGAAGACATCCTTGTAATATTGATAGAGTAGGACAGTATGCACACCATAGGCTAAAAGTCCCATTGTGAGATGTGTTTCATTATGAGATACAGTAATTTTTAATTTCCTCTTTAAAAGACCAGAGCTAAATTTTCATTTAGAAGGTACTTATATAAAAATTTCAAGAGTAGCTTTAGAATTAAGAATGATTTTTGTCTTAAGGGTTTGTGTGCATGATGTGAGATGGTTATAAATGCTCTATACTCTTTTTTTCCTCTGGTTTTTACTTCTCCCCTACTGTATTAATGGTGCTTGTGTGGAAAAAAAAAGTTTCAGCCAATGTTCCCTTTCTTCTCCCTTTTTGTCTTTTGCTCTAGGATACATATAATTTTGTGAATGTTTACTTGTCTGAATAGCCCAAATAAAGCAGACATTACTGTGGTTAATGGGTACAATTATAGATACCCTGAACTATTGTCTACTGAAGACTGGTCAAATATGACATTATTTTCTGGTTATTATCCTAAAAGAGAAACTCCTGGGATGAAATAGAGCTTGGAAGAGAGGCTGTATGTGTTTGTTGGGGGTGGGGAAGGTGGAGGGGCATGAGGAATTTTGGATGGAGTGGGCTTATATGATACTAGGCAGGAGGTAATAGATGTTTTGGTAGTACTATACAAACCAAAAAAAGCTTTGAACCTCTGGGTATTTATGCGATTATGTACAATGAGAACATAGTTTATGAAATCCCTAACATTACAAATAAGAATATAAACTGTAAATGTAAATTACCCTGTTAGCAAATAACTTTACTTGCCAAATTTCTTAGTGGAAGATTTTGACAGTCTTAAGTAGTATTAATGTTGTAGGCTGTCATTTGGGACAGAACCTTTACCCTCTTCCATTTCTTATCTACTTTGGAGAATGCCAGGGACTGGAGACATTTTGTTTTTATAGCAGATAACAGGAAGAGTGTAATTGCAAGAAGAGCTGATATTTAATGAACACTCATTCTATGCCACCACTGTAAACCTCATTTAACCCTCACAACAACCCTATGAGGAAGAGACTATTATCATCATTTTAGATACTTATAAATAGATGTATATAATTTTAAATAAACAATCTAAGTCAATATTTAATCAATATTTAAATCAATAGATATATATCATTTTAGGTGATGATCATGAAATAATGCAAAGAGCACGTAGGACTTTCCTAGCCAACTGAATATACTCAGGCTGAATTGACATTGGAGCCATGGCAGTTTGTTGCCACAGGATATTCTTTTAAGTACTCCACTACATTGCCCTGGAGTCTAATACCTGGATTCTCGAAGACATGCAGGTTGATTGAACTAGAAGATTTAATATGCAGCTTCCTATTTTAGAGGTAGCATGATACGTTAGTCAAGTACTGCACCAACCTTAAGAATCCCGTATTCAAGTCCCTGCTGTAACTTTCACAAATTATGTGATTTTGATTAGGTTACTGATCTTTTAGATCATTCTTAGACACATTCAGCCCTAGCTGTCTTTGATTTATTTAACTGTAGAGTTATAGTTATAATGGTGCAGGAAAGGCAGTGGTATCAGGGATGCAAAAGCTGAAACATCAAGGGTATACTGGCAAAATTTGCTCAATTCAGTATTGAACAGTACCATCCCTGTTCTGGCTGACTTTAACAAGGGAGGAGCTTGTGGGTGACAGGTAGGAATTATCTCAGACTCCTTCATATAATTATATATAAATATTTCTGTTCCTATTGTGGTCTATCAATAGCTCAGCTCCTATTGGAATGATTTTCAAGGCTATAGGTGGTATCACTTTCATAATGGTGCTAATTGCATCAATTTCCAGAGGAGCGTTGGCCTATCATTGGTTAAAACATTTGGAAAAAAAAAAGAGGCAAAGGCATTTCTAGCACTACGCCATTATCAACACTAGAATTTTAATAAGTGATCATCAAAATACTGCAAAGAATTAACAATAGAGTAAAAGGTGATTACAAATGCAAAAGAAACATTGGTGATAGGGAACCTAGTTCATTAATACATGGAATGTTTAATATTTCTCATATATTCTTACACTTGCTCAGGAACAAGAATTAAAAGAAAACTTGCTAAATATTTTATGACCATGGCTGAAATCTTGAACATAATTTGCATTGTTAATAAACTTGGCGGTTGAATTTGTATTATAGCTTCTTCATGTTATTATGTTAATCCAAAAGCCTCCTTTGTAGAATCCTGAAGAAGGACAGGGTGTTAGGTGTCATCTTCTTCAGTCCCATTGTTTACACCTCTGGCAATGGACTCAAATGGATTGAATTTCATTCCTCATATTGCCCATCTTTTAAAAAACAAAACCTAGGTTAGGTCTTCTGCAAGAGATGATAAAATAATAAATATATTGATGATGTATATAGGTATTTACGGTAGAAACTTTGTTATAAATGAACTACTGTTGGATGGCCTGTATCATTCAGTTATTTTAGCAAAGATTTGTTGAGCTTCTATTACCTATGGTACCAGGAAATGAGAATACAAAACTCAGTCCTATCCTCAATTAACTTACAGTATAATATATTTTTAGTAGCAAAAAAAACGTCCCATTTATTCTAGAATCACTGTTAGAAAACCTCAACATTTCAGTTTAACATTCTCCAAATTCTAAAAGGTGATTATTACAATTCTTCTTTTTACAGATGAAAAAACTGGCTTGAAGAAGTTATGTTAAATTGCTCAGGGTTACAACACTAGGTAAGCGCCAGAGCTGGATGCAAGCCCTGTTCAGCCTGGCGCCAAGGTCCTTGCTTTTCTCCATGAATCCACAGAGTGCGATTTACTTTGATCACAATCACATGCAATACCCTTTCAGCCACCTATGACAGCCTGACAGGTTTATTTTTGAAGGCTCAACCCAGTAATTACGTAGGGAAGCACATTCTCCAGTTATAAAGAAGAACTGGTGAAAAGAGATCATCCAGGTGTGAAATGGGTGTTCAGAGCTTGTTTTCTTGGTTTATTTCTGCTCAATTGTGTGTGCACCGATGTTCATTAAGGTGTTTTAAGTGCCTTTATTGGGCTACAATAACATGGATTTTTTTTCTCTCTCTCTTTCAGGTATGGAAAAATTGTATCCACAAAGGCAATTCTTGACAAAAACACGAATCAATGCAAAGGTATGTGTAAGGGCATCTGCACCCTGAGCTCCTGCCTATGCCGTTCCATTGATGGCTCCTCCAACGCAGAGGTCCAGGCACCAGCTGCACAATGATTACAATGTACAGTATATGGCAAACCTCTTTAATAACGTCGAGGCTTTGATGAGTTGTATTTCTAGTAACATTGCTCATTAATTTTTTTCATTAACAAACAAAATGAAAATCACAAATCAGAACAAGTATCAAATTGCTTCAGCATAAAACTAAATTACCTCCTAATAACTTTGGGTTGTCTGATTTGAATGATATCATCAGTGATGCAAATTGATTTCCTATATAAAAAAGAGGAACTCTGGGGAAAACTTCCCCATACAAAACATGTTTTAATTTATCTGTTCTTTAAAGCTTTAGCAGCATTGCTTGACTAAGAGTGAATTTACTGATGGGCCCACTGTGTCTAAGCTTCAGCTGTAAGCATTTCACGGGATCTCAGAGTGGGTATCTTATTAAGGCTTCTTTTTTTTTCCTAGAAGTATTTCTGAAGCAATTTTTTCTTTTAAAGATTTTATTTTTCCTTTTTCTCCCCAAATCCCCCCAGTACATAGTTTTATATTTTAGTTGTGGGTCCTTCTAGTTGTGGCATGTGGGATGCTGCTTCAATGTGGCCTGACGAGTGGCGCCATGTCCGCGCCCAGGATCTGAACCAGTGAAACCCTGGGCTACCAAAGTGGAGCATGCGAACTTAACCACTCGGCCACGGGGCCGGCCCCTGAAGCTATTTGACTATATCCATGCCCCATGTTTCTTCATGCCTGGGAATCCCATACTCTTTTAAGGGTTGCGTTAAATTATTTGTGAAATCTATATGGTTTCTCTTGCATGACTCAGTTCTTACTGGAAAATTGGAATGCTTCGTGTATCATATGTTATTTGTTGTTTTCTAATCCAGTTTTTATTTTTATAATACCTACATTAAGAAGTTTGGGAGGGCCAAGATTATTCTAAATTCTGCCCCTATTTTGCATACAAATATAATGTGCAAAAGTTTCAGGAATGAACCCTCATATACTGCAGATATAGCCTAGCCTATTTGGGTAATGGTAGTCAGATTCAATTCAGCAATTTTAAAAAAAAAAGCATTCCATGTCTTCTATAAACTCACAAATGTGCTAGGTATTTAGATACTACAAGTCAAAAAATAATAAGACATGGTTTCTGTCATTGAATAGTTCAATTTCTAGTTGACAAGGAAACCACCAAAAAAACTAAGAAACTAATCCTAATGTACTTAGGATCAGTATATCAGCTTAATATGTATGAGAATAAAACAGAGATAACTATAATAGAGATATCCACAGAATGCTGTGAAAAGGGAATAAGGAGATTTCTTCTTGGGAATGAAGTTCATATAAAGGCAAGGCAGAACGGATGGGCTTGGGGAATATTGGTGTTTAGGAGAAAGAGTTTCAGAATGTAATTGAGTTGGCCACTATAACTGGAAAAGGAAAATGCACAGGTAAGGATACTGGTAGAAAGAAGGAAAAGGTCAAGATTTTGGAGGCTTCAAAAAAGTTATCCTGGGTATTTTGAACTTCATTCTGTATGCAACCCTTGATAGTTCTTTGAGCAGACATGATATGATTCTGTCTATGTTTTAGAAAAGATATTTTGGCAAAGATGAGTGAAATAAAATTACAAAGGTGAGAAACCAGAGGTAGAAAAAAACCATGTAGGTTTGAAATGCATGGATCAAGAGGAAAATGAGGCAAGTCCCCCAGGCACTGTTAGGGAAATGGAGAATTCTCAAAGATAGTATTGTGTATTCTCTATAAAGGTGAAAGAAAGGGATGCACAAAATGAAGCCTAGAGGTTGAGCTTTCATGATGGGGGAAGATGGCTGCACCTCTTACTGAAGTAAGAAGTCTAGAAGTCGTAGTAGTAGGTTTTGTGGAGAAGGTGATGAGTTATGCATTGGACATGCTGAATTAGAGGTCCTGGCATGGGATCCATGTAGGAGAGGTCAAAGAGGAAGCAACAAGAAAGCTCAGAGCTACAGATGGAGACTGAAATCAAGGGACTAGATACTAACATGAAAGGATAAGTTGTAGAAGGGGGATGGGTGGGCAGCTGAAAAC
This sequence comes from Equus przewalskii, assembly GCF_037783145.1. Classification (NCBI taxonomy): domain Eukaryota; kingdom Metazoa; phylum Chordata; class Mammalia; order Perissodactyla; family Equidae; genus Equus; species Equus przewalskii. Next base: position 55,917,322 of record NC_091845.1, on the reverse strand, counting down.
TGAATCTTGGAGAATGTATATGAACAAAGCTGGGTCATGACTACGGGATAGTTTTGACTCTTGACCTGTGGGGATCATATGGTATGTTAGAAGTATTAGAGTACTAATACTATTGCTTCTAGACATGCCCAATCTATTTCCGATGTCTTTTGGGTAAAAACATCTATAGGAACAACCAGAGAAAATTGACGCATCCAACTCGGGCAGCTAATAATATTGATTGAGCAGCAATGAGAAGAACAAACGCTTCACATGCAGGCAACACCTGTGCACCTCATTAGATCTTATTACATGTCTGATAACTGGAGTGGTTGATATGAAGGGATCATTTACTATGCATAGTTTTGCTCAAGAATGCAGATATCTCTTGTAGAACATTGGTGACAGCAAAAGTATAAATTGCTACCCTGGAAAACTGTACTCTTGTATATTTGTGAAGGTTTGATGAATGAGAGATGAAACTGAAATGGGTTGTTAAGTTTCCATAGGCAATTATCTCTTAGTAGTGAGGGTGCGAGTCTGGACAAATATTGTAGGTATCTTTACCTTGACTCCTAACACTCCTATCCACATTTTCATGTTTAATTTTCTGTCTCTCTCCAAAGAAACTTTTAATGAAGACATGACCTATGTAATCTAGAAAACTTCTTCAAAGTGGAATATTAGAGGAGAATGCATGACTGTCTAATGGGGAAACCAGAAGAAAATATTAGAACATATCTCGCTGCTTTTATATCAACTTTCTGCGTGTGTTTTATAATGTATATAAGTATAATTTTAAAATGCATATGTTTTAAACAAATAAATATGTAAATATTGGGTTCACTACTCCGAAATATTTTTATTCGTGGTAATCTGGACTTAAAAAGTAGTTTGGAGACTACTGGTCTCAAACATAACACGAACTGATAAATAGAAAAGGAGAAAAAGGAGGGAGGGTGGGAGGGAAGAAAGAGAAAGGGAGGAAGGAAGGAACAGACAGACCATAGAACCACATTTAATAGAAGGGCAGCTAAAGATGACTTTATGGGAGGGCAGAGAGCTGTTAGTCCTTCTGCCTTGAGGGTGATCTGAAGAAAGAGAGGTGATCATGTGGTCATTCTGGACAAATAAAAGCCTCCAGTTGCCTTTTCTTGCCTGAGCACTTGGAGCCTGTTGATAGCAGTAGTGACTTGGAATCCCATCCTTCATGAAGCGCATTGGGGAGGTACCCTAAAAGTAAGCACTTGTGATCACAAAGGTACCACTATCACTTTCATGTTTTGAGGAAAACACTATTTTAGTGACATTCTGAGTCCTAGTTAGAGTATTTCCTTTCAGAAAAATGGCCGTTGAAATGGTCACAAGTAAAAACTACGTACTGTTGGGAAGAGACAGCAATCACATTTATGGAAAATTATTTATAGTTGTTAATGACGACTGTGAGAGCAAGTTACTGAGGCTGCAAGATATGACACCATCGAGGAGTTCAAAGAACTGATAAGACAAAACAGTGAAACAACAACCTAAATATTCATTGAAATAGCCGAGAGTTGAAGCTTGAGTAGAATTGGAAAAAGTGACTGATCTAGAAGCTATTTGTGGAGAAATAGGAGAAACAATACCAGGGGTCTGTAGACCATGGTGAAATGAAGATTCATTGATCATAAAATTTTATGATTCTATTATTCGATGATTTATGATTTATGATTCTAAATTGGAGATTTTAGCTAGGAGGGAAATCATATGGAGTTAGGAGTACAGAGGACTCCTCCACTTTTAGGTCCAGTGGGAGAAGGGATGTTTTGGGGAAAAAAAAACACTTGGGAGGGCTACAAAAGAATATGGTCCTCAGGGTGGGTTAGATAATGATTGGAAACATGCAAATTAAAGCAGTTTGCAATGATAGTTTATATCCACTCAGGTAGCAAACATTGTAACATGCAGGCCATTCAGTGCTGGTTACTGTGAAACTGGTTCATCCATCTTTTATTAGTAGCATGGTAAATTGGTAGTGCCTTTTAAAAAATCAGTACAGAGAGAGCAATAAAGGACATACTATTGATAACAGTAATTCCACTGAGAATGTTGTCCCAACTATTTTATTCAGATATATTTAAAAATTGTGTATATATGCACACTCTTAGTACTCTTTCATTCTCTAAATTGGAACAAATATGGGAAACATCCTAATTCTGGCTTATGGAACATATACAATTGTTATGTAGCCATTACAATGATAGTCAAGAGGACTAAATTATGTCAAACTGTGAAAATGTTTATTATGGGAAATTCAGTGAATATAGAAGAATATAAAATAAAGTATACAATAAATAAGGAGTTATATAAATATTGAAGAGTCAGTATTGCTAATGGTTATGCCTGTGGTGGAGCCAGACTGCCTAGTTTGAACACTGCTTCTTCATTTAGTAGTTGTGTAACCTATGGTGGATTACTCAACTTTGCTGGGTGCCTCAGTTTCCCTATCTATAAAATGATAAGAATAATAGGGCCTGACTCAATGGTAAAATGAGTTAATAGATGCATAATGATCAACAATACCTCACATTGGCTGTCCTACAAAATACTGGCAATATCAAGCAAAACAAAAATTATTCGGTGGGAATATGGGTGATAGATTATTATTAACTTTACTTTTCTCCAAATGTGGTATGTTGTCTTTTCAGGTAAAAAAAAAAAAAAAAGAGCAAAAACGGCTTTTGGAAAAATTGAGCAGGTTTCAATTATATATATTTTTTAGTTGCTTTTTCTATGAAATCTGAGTAACATATACCTATATGTTTCTTTGTTTCTGTAAAATAATGTCAGATGAAAATAGCAATGAATAGGAGAGAATGTTACACTTTCCTTCTTTATGTAATAGACAGAAGCTGAGTTCTTCTTGACCATTGCTTTCTTAAGGAAAGATAGGAAAGGGTGTTTGAGGTGGCTTTTGCAAACAAAATCACTAAGAGCATTGAGCCTGTCATTAGAGAATGCAAATTGGATTTGGCCTTCTCCAAGATGCTTCGTTCTGAATCTTTTGCAACTTTGCCTCCAGACGAAGGCTATGCAATTAAAACCAAATATCAGGAAGACAGGATTTATTTATTTTGTTTTTAAAGATGTGATGTGAATTCAGTTTTTCTTGAGCTGTTGCACATGCAGCATATTATCTGCGAGTTAGTGCTTAGTGAGGTCTGAGAAAGTACGTGTGTTAGTCTCCTTAGAGATCAAAGGAAGGCTACAAAATTAACCTTGATGTATTAACCCAACTCTGGGCTTTTACTCTATCTTAGCATCTGAAAGAAAGGCTTTTGTTCCCTCCTGTGTCTCACCCACGCCCTCTAAGCTATGTACAGTAGGCAGACCCAGATAAACACACTCACTCTCTATTCCAGAAGGGGTCATGGGGAACTCCTTCAACATAACCTCTCGTTTTCAAGATTGTTCTTTCTTGGGTGGTGGCTGCGGCAGCTTTCATTCTGTATAATATGGCAACATAAAACGAAACAGTCACCATCAGGCCCAAATGACCAGAAATTGCTGAACAAAGCGGGCAACAGCTCCAGATGGAGACTAATGGAAACCAGACCACAGTTCATTCAGATCCTCAAACACAAGGATCACATAAGAGCTATTGTACAAGTCACAGGGATTTGCACTATTTTTTGTTTTGTTTTGTTTTTTGTTTTTCCCCATGTGTTTTCTTCCTGAGTCCAGTGTATTTGCTAATTTAAAGAGTCATGGAAAATTAAATGAAAGAAGCCATTGAAAACAAGGTGTAAATCTTCAGTGAATTTACTTGTCTCTCCCTTTTCCTGCTTTTTAAGTTTGGCTTCCTCTGCACAACCCCCACCCCTGCGTGCGCACACACACACTCACACACATGCACACACACACCCCCAGTGCATTTTTCTGACAGGCTGTGTGTTTAGAGCAGAGGGAATGAGTAATGGATATTCCATATAAAGTTTCCACGCCTAATAGCCATAGGATATAAGAGTAGCGAGCGTGTGCCAAGCATACCAACTTCTAAGAGTTTGAAATACTCCCTTCTGCTTTTGTTGTCACAGGCTGGTTGGATTATATTTATGGAAGCTTATGTTGCCTTTAACGTTTCATTGCGCCCTTAAAATCAAAGTCAAAGACATGTATTCAAAATTTATGAAATCATCCATGAAGGATACAATTAATTCTTTATTAAATAAAATCGTAAATTGTTATTTCTTCTGTAAGAGAATAAATCTGCATACGATACTTATTTTATAGAGATGGCTAGAACCCACCTAGATTGTTTCAGGGAGGGGCGCAAATGAAGCTATTTAGCAGTTCTTAAATTCGTGGCCATGTTATACGTGTTATTTGAAAGTATTTCTAAGTAACTAAATATGAGGCCAATATACTTGGACAAATTTGGAATTAATCAATGTTATTTATTTTTAAATTTTCTTCCTTGCTTACCGGCAGGGAGTATTTATATAGCAAGTGAAGGAAATGGGGATTTTTGTATTAAATCCCATGAACCTGGAGGGAGGGGGAGAGGGATATTTTATTTTGTCATATTTTATGTAGAGTCATTACAGGGAATGAGGTAGCCCCTACCTCTGGATCAATCCTAATAAGCGACACTGACCTGCGACTGGTGGAATGTATATGTGTGACTGGAGCTATTTGGTTTCCAGAAAATAGCATACCCACCCTGGGCTGGTCCACATGGAAACAAAGCAAGTAAATGAAGAAACCAAACCCATAGAAAGCTTTTTTGCTAGTACCTGTTATTTCCTGACATCAGTGCAAACTAAAATAAATGTTCTGTGAAATTTATGTCTCCGGATTTACATTTTGAGAGGAATAGTCACCTCTTCCAGGTGGGCTCACCATCTACTGAGCAAGAGGCTCATGAAGCAAAATGACCTGAAAAAACACACTTATTCAATTTTTACATAATGGTAGTTTACCAAAAAAACCCCAAAAAGACAACAACAGTTCTATTTAGACGATTGCATTTCACTTTGGAATATAAAATGTGTGATATTTCCCTGAACTTCTGTGAATTTTGCTCTAATCTAGTCCAGTATTAATTTCACTAACTAGTCATAGGTAATCGATACATAAACATATATTTGCTTCATTTGATATTGATAGTAACTTTTGTTTTCTTTTCAGAAAAGGTAGTCTGTATAGGAACTTTGGTAACTTCAGTCTGTGTATCAAGTCTACTTAGAATTGTCCTATCGGTACCTTTCACGTGGAATTTTCATCCTGGACCTCTTTGTAGAAAATGCCAATTTTTATAGTTTCATAGCCAGAGTTACAGAAGAATAACCACTTTGAAGGTAAATGGTCTCCATTTGTTTTTGCCGGCTCAACCAGACAACTGCAACTGAAGACATTTCTCCTGTCAATAATAATCCTTCCAAACCTATTATTTCCAATTCAGCATGTTAAATATTTTAGAGAGTTCTTTTATTATTATTATGCTGTGTTAACTTTGAGAAGTCTTTGAAATAAATGTAAAGCAAAATATGTACTTACAATGTGTGTTGGGAGTCATATAACTGCACATTTTTCTTCAAGAGTATTTTATATCTATATATTTACTCATCATTTGCTTGTAATCGCAGTTAATGTGCACATTAGGCAAAAGTAAAATTATCCACAAACATTAACTATAATAGGCAACATTGCTATTTTAAGCATACATTTGTATTTGACAGCATTTAGTAATGTAACCCATCTCCCTAAATCTTTTGCACATGCAGAAATTATATTATTTTACTGGAAAAAAAATTTAAATAACTTTTGTGGAGTTTAAAATGGCTTAAAAATAAAGAGGTAGAGTTATATTGCTTTCAGCCGTAATCTGAATGTTAGTTGTACTAATCTATATCTTCTAACTTAACAGAAATCCTTTTGTCCAGGTATCCCATTTGCTCTCCTGCTCCTGTCTTTCAATTCTCTATTTTTAGAATTTGACTTATGTTAACACACGTAAAATTCTGTCTCTTCTTATCTCTCCCAGGCTATGTCAATTATTTCTTCCAAAATTCCGGTTCTCACGAAGTCCGCAGTAGAATTTTCCCATCCTATGTAAACACTGTACAACACTGCCTCCTTTGAGCACCATCTAGGAGCAAAAACCTTCTGCTACCTTATGTCTCACGCTGTTGTGATTCATTTGTATCCTTCATCTAGATCATAAACTACTCAGGATTCTGGTGGGAGATTCTATTCCCAAGGTATTGAGGAAGCAGGACAGTTCAGTGTAGTTACTTAGATTCCAGAAGCTTCATCATTTTCCCTGGTGACCTTTGATGTCACATCAATGGAAAGAACAAACATGGCCAGGTGTATGTTCTATACGCCTGTAAAAACACCATGGGTACCAAAGACACACACATACTCATGTTTCCCAGACTTGTTCTTTAAAAGTAAGCATTTATAACTGAGAATATTTATTTTATTAGTGTAGAATTATCCCTTTTACTGATTTTAAGTTATCTAATTTCACTCATCAATAACTTCATAAATATATGGGAAATCATACATAGTAGTATATATTTTAAATAATACACAAAATATAATAATGCATAATGGACAAATATATGCGTGTGTTCAATTTTTTAAAATTTATGTAAACTTGCCATAACATATAAATATCCTTTCAAATATAGAATTTCAAAAAATATAGATTGAAAAAATACCCACTTAGTCCTTCAAGGATTTTCAAATTGAAGCCCATAGCAAGAAAATTTCTAAGTAATAATCTTAGTTTTTGTGGACAAGTTACATCACATCTCTAAACGTCTGTTTCCTCAACTGTCAAGTAAGGTTATTACCTATGATGAAAAAAATATTTTCACAATTACATGGAACCGTGTTTGTAATGTATCTGGCGCATACATGAGGTCAATTCTTCTATGGCCCTGGACTTGAATTTCTTCCCATAGGAACCACATTGTCTAGGCCACTCGCATATCTTACGTAATTTGATGCAATTCTGAGTACATTGTAAGTGTTCAAGGAATGCATATTTCATAAATGACATGTGTTTATTGAAAGTGGCTTTTTTAATAGCAAAAAGTATAAGTACTTAAAGGATGTTTCTTTCATACTTTTTGGTGTTGGCTATGTGATAGCCCTCAGGATTTTTCAAGGCCTATAAACCTGATATCTTTGAGGAAAAGCACATTCAAATCTCAGTGGCAGGTGGTGGAATTCATTCTAATTGAGTTGGATAGGTTCTGAAAAAAAATGCTTCTTTGTTCACCCTTTGTTATGCTGTTCACTCCATAATGTTGTTTTACAAATTCAAAGGTAAAAAGTAAAAAAAAAAAAGGCCTAAAGATTCTTGCTTCCTTAGTGTTTGAAACTCTAGTAAAAGTGTATTCTGTTTAAGGTATGGTTAATAGTCATTTGATTTGACGCTTGCCATTGTTCTTATTGACCTATTGGTTATTCAGGTTGCTATTAAAATAGCTATTTTTTCTTTCCTTCAGTAAAGAAATGAAAAAACTGAAGTATGAAAGAGAAAAACTCATGCATATTACTAAAAAAACCCCAAACTATAAAAACCTCAATTGAATTTGAAAAATGAATGTATCATTTTTTATGATTCTTCAGGTGGCTATAAGTCGGCTAAAATGTCTCTTTATCCATAAAATATTGGTGATATAACATCTCCATTGCATATGATCATTTAAAAAACTGATGTGGTTTCCTCCCTGTGTGGTGGATAGGAGAAAGTAGCAAGATTTGCATTTAATTTGCACTACTTCTCTTAAGAAAAGGGCAGTTCATTTTAATTATTAGGCATCCAGATAGACCTATTGGTCATTCAGTTTACGTCAGCCCTGAATTGGAAGAAACCTGTATTCACGAAGCATCATTGGAATACCTCTGCCACTTTTAAAGATAAAATTTCTCTCAAGAAGAAATAATAGGAGGCTGCAGATATCATGGCTGTTCACATTCTCAGAGCTTGTCCACTATGGGGAAAGCAGGAGCTGAAACGAGCGATTTCAGGGAAGCAACGGTTAAAGGTCACACTAGGCTTAGGGTTTAAGGGTGATGGGAAGAATAACCATGTTTGAGATTGTACTCAGTGAAGCAGGTGGCAAAATTCCATGAGAAGTATAGTATAAGGCGCCTTGGAGTTTATGTCTTTGGGGCACTTTTATTATAATAGATAATTAAAGTGAAAACTGTAGCTTTTTGTTGAAGAAATGAGTGAGAGAAAAGATAATTTTTTTAATGAAAAAGAGAATTATGTAAGGTAGAATTTAGAGCCTCATTTAAAAAAAAATACTATTAAAACCCTGTGGTTAAAAAGTTTTTCAAGGGTCCTCATGATATATTTTTGAATGACATGGGGTTAAAGATCAGAAAACCTCCAATATCACATATAAGATATAAAAAAAATTATGGCTAATAATGTATCTTTTCATAGAGAAACAGGTGATGAAATTGAGAATAATTTGACTAGAGGAAAACTTTCAAAATCTCTTTAAATAAAAATTCTATGTATTTAAGGTTTACAACATGAAATTTGACATACATATACACAGTGAAATGATTAAGCTAATTAACATATATGTCATCTCCTTACATAGTTACTATTTTTGTGCGTGTGTCTGATGACAGCACCTGAAATCTACTCTTAGAAAATTTCCAGTATTCAATACTGTATTGTTAACTATAGTCATCATGCTGTACATTAAATCTCTAGTCATACTCATCCTACATAGCATAACTTTGAAACCTAAGACCAACATCTCCCCAATTCCCCTACCTTTCTGTCCCTGATTATCATCTTTCTACTCTCTGTTTGTATATATTTGACTTTTTAGGTTCCACATATAAGTGAGATCATGCAGTATTTGTCTTTCTGTGTCTGGCTTATTTTACTTTGCATAATGTTCTCCAGATTCATCCAGGTTGTTACAAATGGCAGAATATCCTTTTTTAAAGCTGAATAAAATTCTGTTGTATGTATATAGCACAATTTATTTATCCATTCATTTGTCAGCAGACACCTAGGTTGTTTCCATGTCTTGGCTATTGAATAATGCTACGATGAACATGGAGGTACAGGTACCTCTTTGAGTTACTGATTTCATTTCCTTTGGATATATACCCAGAAGAGGTATCACTGGATCATATGGTAGTTCTATTTTTAATTTTTTGAGGAATTTCCATACTCTTTTCCATAATGGCTCTACCAAATTACATTCCCATCAACGGTGTAGAAGGGTTTCCTTTTCTCCACATCTTCACCAGCATTTATTCTCTCTTATCTTTTTGATAATAGCCATCCTATGAGATGTGAGGTGGTATCTCATTGTGGTTTTGATTTGCATTTCCCTGATGATTAGTGAGGTTGAGCACCTTTTCATGTACCTGTTGGCCATTTCTATGTCTTCTTTGGAAAAATGTCTGTTCAGATGATTTGCCATTGTTTAATAGGGTTGTCATTTTATTTGCAGTTGAGTCATATAATTTCCTTATATATTTTGGATAGTAACTGTTGGTCAGAAATATGGTTTGGGAAATATTTTCTTCTGACTAAAGGAAAACTTAACAAGCCAAAGATTCCCATATGAAAAGTGAAATTTTCCCCAGTCTGTCTCAATTTCTAACCGTTGTTTTGAACCAAATGAGAGTAACTCCAAGGGAAATATATATATACACATATAACTTTTATTATATATTAATATATTTATTTGTATTTAGTATACATATATAATTACATGTGTATGTTAGTATATCTGTGTGTGTGTGTGTGTGCATGTGTATATGTAAGACAGGGACAAAATATTTATGAGATACTTGTCCTAAGAGTTTTAAAAATCATTCTAAAATGATCTACCTAAAAATTTATGTTTTAGTTTAATAAAACGTAATTTTCTTAAAAGAAGCTTGAAGCAAAATCCCCATAGCTCTTCATAACTACGTTTCATAAACCAAAGAAGTCCTGGGGAAGTTGTTACGTCTTAGTGGTCAGGTTGTTTGTGGTCTTCTTCTATTGTAAGAGGATTATGGAAGACAAGTAATAATGAGATAACATTGCATATGCAATTATCAAATAAAATCTTGTTCAAGCATTGATAAAGAGTTTATGTGTTTGAAATCTGTGTGAAAATTTAACATTTCTTCTTTACATCATTGTATTTCCACCTGTCATGTCCTGTTGACTGTTAATACAACTAAATATGTTCTATTATGTTGTACAGTTCAGCCTATCTTTCTTCTATGTTCTTCAAAAGTTACTAGTCTGGAGCCAATCCTTTGGCTCTGCTTCTTGTTGGTAAAATTATAAAAAATTCATATAAAGCGTAACTTTCCAGTTAAGATGGTCCAGTTTATAAGGGACTTGCAGACAATAAAAACCAGCATTGCACATGAGCTAGTGAAAACATCAGACGTGATGGTAAACCAGAGGAGAGTTTATTTGTTTTGGGAGGAAGACTTATGGTGTCTCTATAACCCACAGTCTTTTGTAGTATCAAAGGCAATCAGACCTATCAGCGTTCACCAACATTTTTATGTTGTTTCCCATCTGAATTCCCTTAAGCATAGGAAGTAAACTCTTCAACTTATTTCCTACCAACCTACTGACCAACCAATCAAACAGTGAACCAAAGGAAACACACCAAAGGATGAAAACCAAAAAAAAAAAAAAAAAGAAAAAAACACGACTGGGATCAGGAATGGTGTCTTTGATTTATTTGCCCAGGAGAGGAGACCTCTCTTTGCTTGACAAAGTGAGCTGGGGAATGAATTGATGATGAACTGGGGAATCCTCAGAAATATGATAAGCAGTGGTTATGGGGGCAGGAGATATATTTATACTAATATGCTGTGCAACTCAGCCTCAGTCAAATAGTTGTTCAGCATACTGGAGTCTAGAAGTCTCTTAGAACATTCCTGTAATTCATCAAAAGGGCAAATTTGTCTGCCAAGGAATGTTGTTTGGCTACAACACTGCTTAAAAGTATTTAGAGGTGAACACTTTTTAGTGGAGCCTAAACCACTGTGTTATTTTTTTAAAACCAGTCCACTTCACTCACTTGTATACCTGCTTGGCTTCTGAAGGCATGGACTTCTTCAACTTTTAGTAGCCTATACCATTGTCGAATGGATGTCAAGTAACTCAGAGACTTATCATCTCCATTTTACTGATGAGGAAACAAACTTGGAATTGATGAATGAATTGTTGAACCCTATATAGCTGGCATCTAAATACGAGTTTGTCGGAGTCTGGCTGTCCACTATTTGCTCTTCCTCCCTCAAAATAATCCCCATAAGTGAGATGGTGCTGCATGATCCTGGATGTTGTTAACAGCAAGCAGACGTAAGCACGATGTTTTGAGTTTGTGTAAAGGCGGACAGTTTAAAAGAAACACGCAGTAATTCTTTCCCATCCACTTCCATCCCATTATAAACAGTATTGACTGGGGATTCTGGTTCTGTTTTGTCCCTTAATATAGATATAAAAGAATGTGCAGATTGTGCCTTGAAAGCATAGGCACCTTTTGAAAATATTTTCCTCATTTTGTTTTCATTTAGAGTTATTTTCTTTTTTCATAGTTTGAGAATGGTTTTCTGTTAACTTCACCTTTGCACTTAAACTGTATTGATAGATGTCTAGCCTTCTATCTGTGTTAACTTTAAAGTGAGCAGCAGTTTAATCAATTGTAAGTGGGAAAATATCACAGAATTATGGATGGTGCTAGGAATACGAAGTGCAGTTGATAATTTCTCTTACTCTCAGGGTTCAGAATGAGGCATGTGCTTCCTTAAAGGGCCTGTGTGGTTGAGTTTCACAGCAAACACTCTCTTTCATCTTATTTAAGTTCTGTTTGGCTTGCTTCCCATGTTTGCTCATGGGGATAAGGTTAAGACCTCTGAAGAGGCCACTCTATCCCAATTACTTACCCAGCCTCCCTTTTTTTCTTTAAATAACTTGCACTTAGTTGTGGAGAGTGTTTGGGGGTCATTATCTCCTTGATGGATGAACCCAGGGATAAACAACTATTTTCTATTTGGGTCCAAAGGTATGGTAAAACTTAACTGAAAAGACTTTTAATGTTTTGAGTTTCTCCATGAGCCAGTTCTTGCAGCAAAACACCCAAACGCCTGCTAAGGTCAGTCTTTTCTTTTTCAATCTGGTTTTTCTCAAAAGATTCTTCCCCACTATCCACATAGTTTCCTATTGTCCCAAGTTGCCTTCACGTCTCTAACTACAACCCAAAGCCTGCCTAGTTTCTTATTCCCTTGTGTTTTTAAAAAACTTTGAGCATCTGTGCTCAGTTTTTTCAACAGCTCTATCCAGGCACATGCTTTATTCCCTTGACCTCATTCTAGAATCCCCTGCCCAAGTCTGAGCCAGAATTTTTATAATGTTTGGCTTGTAACTCCATTTCTTTCTTGTCTAGACCCTGAGAGTTATGTGTCTCAGGCCTGATGTTCTACTTCCAGATGCTGATCTGATAACTAGATCCTACTTATTGGGACCATTGAGAGAATTACTTCACCTCTCCAACACCATCATCTGGATTTAGTCTGTTTTTGTTGATAGGATTTTTGTAGAAAATAGCATAACGTCAAGGCAGCCATTTTGTATTTGTAATCAAAATTAAGTCATTCTTAGGCAGGGTGTGGATATGTTTTGTTAGGTTTCTTGTCAAGCTGAAGATTGTTATCAATAGGCAACCATGAAGTCCTTATGCATCGGAAACTATGACATCCTATGTGGCATGGCATCTGTGTTCCTCCATTGTAACCAGTTAGCTTTGACATTGCCAGAGTTCCTTGAATTTTTTGGACGAACAATAGGAAAAAAATATCAAGTCTTTCTCGTTTAGATTTAAGTCAAGAGTTAAAGCTTTACCTGAAGTGCTGTGCTGCAAGTGGTTTCATTCGGGCTTTGTTCTCTAAACAATTTGTAGATGGCTGTGTTCAGACTTCCTAGCCCTCATTAGCTAACTGCGCACATGTGGAAACACAGAGGCTATGACCTTCAGATCCACTCCAGAAATACAAACTTGGTCTCTAAGTTTAGAGAGGAAATGCTTCCCTCTCTCTAGCCAGGAACTGGGACTGATGTTTTGCCCAGGTCACACATACGTCTGAGCTGTCCTGGCCAGCAGGGAAAAAAATGACCTCCCGGGTAATATGTGCGTCATTAAGACTTAACTGTCCTTGGTCCAGGGAGCAGCGGCTCAATTAAAGTGCGCAGATCCTTAGGATTTTTATGTTTCAAGCTACAAAACGTGGACCCAAACAAAGTGGAAATTATTGACAATTGGTGAAATTATTGATAATTTGTCTGTGAGAAGTCAACCAAGAAAAAAAATGTTTAATTTAGAGGGACTGAAGATGCCTCTTTTCTGTCAGCTTTGTTTAAAAGCAAATGTTTTTCTTTTCATGACTACATTTCAGGAGTCACTAAACTTTCCAACTCTTTGAGCAAATAAACTCAATCATATTTTTTTCCTAAGGAAAAGATAGTTTAGGTGTGGAAAAGCTAAACACATGAATGCAATCTTTGCGTCGTATGACTGAAAACTCAGAAATATCTAAATATGCAAAAATGAAGAATGAGTAAACTTGGTAATAGCGATAGAGTATTTTACAACCATTTAAAAAGAAAATTGTTAAGTCTCTGAGGCAGCGTGGAAAACCAGCTGTGGTGTGATGTTAAGTAGGAAAAAGAAAAAAGAAAAATCTATGTTTGCTCTCCTAATAACTAGGTCAAAACATGATGTATGATGACTATTGAATATACTTTTGCTTGATAGGTGTAATTATTGGTTGACATTTATGTTTTCTCTGGACTGTGAATTCTTTGAGGGAGGGACCATATTTTACCATATCTGTAAAACTAAGACCCAGCACATAATAAGTGCTAATAAGTATTTCTCAATTTTTTAAAAAAACCAGCAAAAAGAAAAAGCAGCAAATTACAAAATTGTATCTAAAATCTAACCACAATTCTATAAAAAGAATGCATTCAAAAGGTTAAAGACTTGAAGGAATTGTGGAGCATTGCTTATAAGGATTCTTTGTATGATGATATATTGATTTTTGAATTTCCATCATATGTATACTTAAATAATTGTGCTGTCTAGAAAAACAGCAATAATGGGTATAACAGTATCAGCATAATTTAACAGTATTGAAATACAAGAAGAAAACACTCATTTATTCAATGATAAGAATGTTTAAAGATGTGTATCTTCATTAAAATTCAATTATATGTGTAAATTTTTTGATCTCTATCATTTGGAATGAGATATCAAAAATGATGAACTTCTAACTACTTATCCTAGAATATAAGGCCTTTCATGATCTGGCCTGTCCTCTACTCTCTAACACCAGGGCTGCTACACTTTTTGTATTATATGAACCCTACACAACTCTGGAACTGGAGGACAATTCACAATGTAGTCCATGAATAGCGCCACTATAGTTGTACAATGAGCAGCCTACGTGGCCATGCTGATGGCCCTGGTTGATCTCATCTCTTGCCACATTTCCAACCATAGTCAACTATTTACACACCATGTGCAAAGACACTTTGGTGCTTGTTCCTTTTGCCTGAAACATCACAACCCCCACTTAATAATAAAGTCTGGTATTTATTGAGCACTTACTATGTACAGAAATTATGCTAAGAGCTTTATATACATTATGACAATGTTTTCAAATTGTTGTAATTATCATCTGCATTTTACAGGTGACAGAGACAAGGAACTTGCCCAAGTCTCCACAGCTATGAAATAGCAGTTGTGGGATATAAATTCAGATCTGCTTTGTGCTAAAGCCTGACCACTTAATCTGTCATCTGTTATCCCTCTCCTGTGCTATGTGCTCTTCCTTGACTTGCAAGACCCGGATGAGCACCAAGTATTCAAAGCTTTCCTTTTCCCAACAGCCCTCTCCAAGCTGACTTATCCTTCCTCTGTATCCCTGAACTCTTTATTCTCCCAAAAGAAATCTAGCCAGCACTTAGCAAACTGGATATAATCAGCGATTTTTCTTTTCCATGTTCCTCTTAGACCATGGGCTTATCAGGAACAAGAATCACACACTTCTTCAAAAAAAAAAAGACGGTATCTTGTTCATTTCTTGTTCCCTTGTGCTTAGCACATGCTTGACACATGAAGTAGTTATCCAGTGAATGTCTGGAAGAATAAAATAATGAATGGCTTAACCACATCTTACGTTCTCAATACATGGATGTAGCACCAAGAAATCATCATGCATGTGATTTTGGTTGTGAGTAGAAAATGGGATAAAATTGTAGCCATTTATCACACAGCTGCAATAAGCACAAGTCCTTGTTAAGAACATTTGGACTCAGGGGACTTTTGCACATTCATTGCCTTCTCTAAATAATACGTTAGTTATGTCCCTTGCCTGCTTAAAACCCACCCATGACTTGTTATTCTGTTCCTTATCAAGTCTGGATTCCTTGGAATGGCTTTAAAGAGCCTCTATAATATGGATCAACACACACATTTTTCATTCTGTTTCAACATGTACCTTTAATGCTAAGCAGGCCAGCCACTTCACTCTCCCAACATGTCATGCTTATACCACCCTTGAGTCTTTACTCAACTCATCTCCCCTCCCCCAGAATATCTCTTTCTGTACCCTTCTTCCATTCTAGACTTTGATTACTGGGTAAGTTCAAATCTTACTTACTAGGTAGAGGCTTCGCTATCTACTTTAGCTCTTGGTAAAATTTCTTTTCTATGAATTCTTATTGCTTCTGTCAGATAATTTACCAATTAATGATATTGTTGACTATTTCCAACAATGCTTCAGTTGTGCTAGGATTGTTTTCCCTGCAAAATTATTAACAGACACCATCCATTTCTCTTGCTGTTGTTTAAAACCACAAGATATTGAGTTCCCACTACGTACTAGGACCTATTCTGCATGTTTTACAGGCATTTTATTAGGAAAAGTTTTGAGTTTCTCTTCTTTTGATGACAAAGGAGAAAATCTTTCAATAGAGATAGGAAGAATTGATTGAAGTCAAATGTTGATTTCTAAAAATAAGTTTGACTCAAATTTAATGGAAATTCTAATGATGCGTTGTTGTATGTGGAGAGATGACAGCATAAAACTAGATCTATGCTTGGGTGTTTTGTGACTTTAATATTTAGTATATAATATATGTGGAGAACAGTTTTTACTCTCCTCTGATAGTTGTTGGTGCCTCTGTGAGTTGCTATGTTTCGTCTACTGACTACTCCATGTCAAACAACCCCAACCCTATATTTAGCCCAACACTTTGCCAACCTCTGCTGTTGGTTATAAAGGGAAACCTGGAAAAAGCATTTGAATTGGTAGGCATAAAATAAATGGAAATTATGGGTCCTACTCATAGGACCATCATACATAAAGAATAAAACTCTTTTTGTCTTTAATTGTAGAATATTGCTCAATCATTTCACCATTTATAAGAATAATAATAAAATAGGATTTTCATATTATGACTTAAAAGTTGAGGGGTCCCACTGTGTCTTAGGCAAGAATGAAAACACATGTGTCACAAGACTAACTGAAAACAGAAATTTCATATCTGTTCATGTTCAGAGTCACTTCGCTGACACTGTGCTCCTGGGTTTGGAATTCCTTGGAGAGCAGAAGTTGGAAAGTAAAAGGCGAGCTTTTCCAGTAACATTTGGTTTAGATTTACATGCAATTAAAATTCTTATGTTATGGTACTAATATTTTTCTTTTTTTAGTTCCAGAAACATTAGATGTTTCAGATACATTGAGCAAAAGCCTCCCTTTTCTTATTTCTAACTATTCATTCAGATTTATTGTAAATAAAAGAAAAGAGAAAGAGAAAAATGGGAAAGTCTACTCCATGGAAAGATGGTCTTCCCTATCTCTCATCAGACAGTCATTATGATTATTTAGCAAGTGGAGGATTGCTTTGTTATTTTTTTAGTATGCTGGTCATTAAATAAATACATCACATATTTCTAAGTTTTGGATATGAGCATTTGAAAAAAGTACATAAAGGATAACCTTTAGTTACAGCGTGTAACGAGTGCAGTGAGTGAATTTTGATTTGCCTGAAATTATAGTTTGAATTAAGTTATTACCTAGAGACTCTAAATATTGCATCAATCTTTCTTAAATTTAGGAATTAAAGTTGATAAGACTGTCCACAAGTATTCCTGGAATAGGTAACAAATAGTCATAAAATTTTAAGATTTGATATCAAGATGTAAATGTAATTCCATTTACTTACATTTTCCACTTGATATTTGATCCAGTCTACTTTGTGGTTCCCTTTCCACCAAGAAACTGACCCAAAGACTTGAGAATTACAACCAAGGGTCTTTCAGAGAACAAACAAAACAAAACAAGACAAAAAGCAGTGGTGGGGAGAGCTATAATACTTCCTGTTCCTTGTAGATCAATCTTGAACAAAGGCTGTCTAATATTTCAAATTTGCTGGCATGTGAACAATACTGTGTGCACTGGGCTCCTAACTCTGGCATTTAGAATGCATATATATATACATAAGCAGAGGAGTCTGACAATCCATCTTTTCTTTATAATCTTTGCAGCAGTTCCAAAAGTCCGTAGCTGGAGGATATATTTGGAAAGTGCTGCTTTTCTGCTCTCAACACATTTAGGTAACCATTCCAAAGCTGCTAAGGTTCCACTTGAGAGGTAACTTGCTATTACCATTTGTGCCGTGTGTCATAAATGGGCCCTATTATTTTCAGCGAGACCCCTTAGCAGCAGTTCCAAAGGAGCGGCTAGAGATATGATTATACAGGTCTCTCTCCTGAACACATCCTTTCACATTTGACGTTTACACTGGTTGTGGGTTTTTATGTAACTTGTTAGAGAGCAGTCTGAACCTTAGAAAGGTGTTAGTCTTCCTGAACCCTCTGGCAAGGGAAAGTCTTTTATTGGACTTAAATGTTTTGAGTTGAAACCTGTACTTGTCTGATTGGAAAGCATTTCAGGGAACAGATTTTGTTATTTTTCTAAGCCCGGCTGCAGGAATTGAGCTGGAGATATCACTGACCAAAAGGAATTTTTTCCTCAAAGAGCTGAGAACCAAAGGAAATGACTCCAGTGTTTAAAATCCTTTTATTTCCTCTGTGGACGATATCTGTGCAGCTGAGACGAACCATTCCAGTTGGCCCCCACCCAGACTTTATGGGAACTGAGATTAGGAAGCTGCATGGTCAAAATAGTCATTGTACAAATTGCTTCCAGTCTAAAAACCTCAAAGTTCTTGACAAAGCCATGATTTCTTGCCACATTTTATTTTTTCACATGGGTGACTGACCTGTCATTCATTAATTACCCTGCCAGGATTTCTTCAGTTCTTTTAGTAACTTCTGTAATTTTTTTTCCATTTCTTTGGGGAGGAGGAGGCAGAGCCTGTGAGAGAAGTATGCAAGGTGCCTGTAAACTTTCTATTTTTGAGACACCACACGTTTTTCCCCTTGCCATTGCTCTCCTTCTGTTTGAAATGAAATATTGCTGGGCCACAGTCAAGCTTATAAAAGTGTGCTTTCTTCCTTTCCTAATTTCATTCTATACATTCTTTCTTCACTTGCTTTTCCATATCAGAGAAGAATAAAATGCTGAGTATGGCCTCAAAATTCAACACCCATAACTTCCTTTGACACAACCATGCTCTGGAGAAAGAGAATGATTTTCATCACTCTAGAAAACATTCAATGCCTTCAGCTTCCCTTCTCCCCCCAGCCCTCAGGATCTTATTCATCTTTGTATTTCTGGTGCCTAGCGTAGTGCCTGACATGTTTAGAGGCCTTCAGACATATTTAACAAATGCAGTAGGTTAGAATGGGTAGCATATAATAGTGTCGGAATACATAGAGTAGGTAAGAGGGATTTATTATACACGTTGAAAAGTCAGGGATAGTTCTCTGAATTAAAAACTGTATTAAGGAGGTAGCAATGGATACAATTCTCTGTTTTCCATATATCTTATCTACTTCATGAGAAGTTATGGGGCAGAAGGCTCCTTTGTCGTGATTAATTTATTCTATACCAACCTAAAGCTACTCAGACTTCAGCGGAGGTAGTTGCTCCTCTATCTCAGTGGTTTTCTTGCAAAGAATTCTTTGAATTTGATGGGGATTGGTTGGACTTCTCTCATTTAACATGTACAACATGTTATTAAAATGAAATTTAGCAGCCTGACATTTAACAATGAATGGGATTTACACATACTAGTTACTCAATCTAATTTGATTTCATCCAACATTTGTTGAATATGTATATTTGACAGACACTGTGCTTGGTGCTGAGGATAAACAATAGGGAATATATATTGTCTATACCCAAGTACTCCGAGGGTAGGAGAGACAAATACTATATATGTAACTAAAAGATAATATGTGCATAATAGCTAATAATAATACCTAATGGCCAGTGAGCAATTTATACATGTCAGCTCTTCTTCCAATGACTCCACATGTCTGAACTCATTTAATCCTCTCAATGGCTCTATGAAGTAGGTGTAAAGGTTATCAGCATTTCACAGACAAGGATACCCATGCACCGTTCTCAAGACTATTCAGCCTCCTACTCACAGAGTCTGAGCCCAGACAGTTCCAAAATATATGCTCTTAACTGCTATGCAATAGTGCTACAAATAAAAGGCTCTTAGACAAAAATGAGAAAGTGGTTTAATTTCTCCTAAGTTTGGAAGAGGCACAGAGGAACGTTTCAGGGCGGAGGTGATACTTGAGCTTGACTCTAAAGGATGAATGGAAGTGTATCTAGTAGAGATGGCAGAGAAAGATTTACGTGGAAGAAGAAAGAGCATGGCAATGGCGGAAAGCTTTAGAAATGCATGGCATTTTCTGATGGCTTAACAGTACAGTGTTTGCATGTATGGGAATAGTAAGTGATATAACCTGAAATGCAAGCTCAAAACTTATTGTGAAATTTTTTGCGTGAAAGCCAAGGTAAAGAGATTATTATAAAGGCAGTAGGAACCAAGAAGAGATTTATAGGCAGAGGAAAATAATGTGGTCAGACCTATGTTTTGGAAAGTCAATTCTAGCAAAAGAATTGGGAGTGACAGAGGAGGAGGAAAGCTAGATGCAGGAGACAGGCTTAGGAAGAGGGATCCTTCCCTTGTATTCATCTGCTAGTAACAACAACAACAAAACATGAACAGTGCCTTAGCATAAGAAGGAGACTGAAGGAAGGTAGGAAATCGTGAGTCAATATGGTGACTCCATCATTAGGGACTCAGCACTCACCTGTCCTGGGTGTGTGCCTTTTATCTTCACGCCTTTCCCCTGTGGTTGCTGATGGCTGCTCCACTTTAATATTACATTTGCATTCCAGGCAGGAAGAGTGAGAAGGCTGAAGGGCAAAAGACAAGTGGCAGCTGAGTGTGTCCTTGTTCAAGAGCTTTCCACTTATAGGTCACTGGCTCCAAACTATAACCTGGTCATGGGTTCATGATACTCAGGTGAGGCTGAAAATTGTAGTTTTTATAGCTGGGCACATTGCCAACCATTAATAAAATAGCATGCTGGTAGGAAGAGAATTCTGTCAAGGGGGATATTGCAGTTGTCTATGTGAGAGTTGAAGAGGACGTAGACAAGGAACTTTGGGAGTAGAAAAGGTAAAGTGGAGACAAATGGTAGAGATGAGAGTCAGTGAGATCTGGGCACTGATAAAGTGAGGCAATTCGGAGAAAGGGAGGAATTGAGGAAGGTGCTGTCATTTCTGACTTTGGCAACCGGGTCAATGATAATGGTGTTAACTGAGATGAGGAGAATAAAGGAAGATCAGTTTTATGGACAAAATAATGTATTCGATTCAGGATATATCGAGTTTGATTTATTACTGGGATATCCCATGAAAAATTTGATAAGTTGATATAAACAGACTTATAGGCCAGGAGATGATAATATGAGTGTCAGGGTCATCTAAACACAGTAGTTGATGAAATCACCTAGGGAGAGCATATAGGTGGCATATAGCAGAAGACTAAGCAGAGGAACTATTCAAGAGCAAGCAGAAAAAGTCAGAGGATCGGACAGGGAACAATGTCATAAAAGCTATGAGTAGCATTTCTAAAAAGAAATGTTCAACAGTGTCAAGTACCTTAAAGATTTAAGACTGCCAAGAAGACATTGGATGAGAAATTAGGTCGTTATTAGTGTTCAATAGATGTCAAAAAAATGAATGCGTTGACACATGAACTTCCTAACTATATATGTAGGTTATTTCATGTTCTTGCAGGGACTACTTATACTAACAGAAGAGATCACAGAGAAGTCAAGGCAGTTCCAAAATCTGTTGAAAGACAAAAACGGTAGTTGGGGATAAGAAACATCAAGAAAACACCGGCACATACCATAAGTAAAGTTCTTAGTGAAAACGTTGAATTTTACTCTTAACTTCTTGTTCCTTAGAAATCCTTCTACATGTCCCAGTTTTTTCTAAATACCCATTCTTGTGGCTTTTGCAAAACTGTGACTTGTAGAACATCTGGGAGTATCTAAAAGGGCAAAAGAAGGCCAGTTGTGCATAAGTAAGAGTACCTTGCAGTGCCTACGTTTTTTAGATAGCCCTTGCCTCTTATCTCTTTCTGAGCACAGGATTTTCATTCATGTATCCACAAGTGTACATTGAGGGCCCATTATGTGCCTGACACTGTACTAGGCACCGACCATTGGGTGTAGCCAGCACCATCGTTACTACCAAGGACTCGGTCAGATTCATTGTGGTTCATTTTGGAGAAATACTAAACAAATATTCAATTTTCTGATGTGGACACACAGCTACTTAGAAATGAATTGTCTTTTGAATTTTAAAAATAGAACAGCTATTGTTTTATGAGTTATCATATCATGGTTTGGGGCATGATGTCATGTCAGACTGCTGGATCCATTTCTTATTTTAGGGTATAAAGTAGCCAACTCCATGCATGGAGACATACGAATGATGAAAACACCTCAGGAAAAATACAGACAAATTCTATTGTTAATAAGTATGAATGGATATCTCCTCCTGAGAAGGCCATCCTTAAAGATGCATCCTTTAACAGAAAATAATATGAAAACATTTATAGTTTTCAGGGTCAATTAGCAACTCTCTTTTCACCTTGGCAGGAAATGTCTAAAGTTTAAGTGACCATTTTCATCTTGTCAACACACTTCATGCCACTTTCTTTGTTCATCTTTCAAAATCTGGAAGCTTTTATAACCCTATTCACAGTTTGTAATTTGCTGAAGACAGGAATCCTCTTATACACTGTGTGTTATAAGGTGGCAAAGATGACATTTTAGTTTTGTGTCTCAACTAATAAAGGGTTCAGTCCCCCATAAGGAATTATTATTATGTTCACAAACAAACAACAAACTGAGGATGATAGGGGTACCTGTGTGAGCAAGGCTGATGGTGGACTGAGGTAGAGAGGAGGGAAGGGAACAATTGCTTTACATATGCTTTACCTATGTTTCTATGTTCCCAAAATAATAACGACCTGAACTGGCAACGTTGTAGTGAAATTGCCGTATCTTCTATTGACAGTTGCAATATAAATTGGCACAGCTCTTCTAGAAAGCAATTTGTCCGTATGTTTCAAAGCCTATAGATATGTTACCTTAGTGTTTACACTACTGGGAACTAATCTTGGGTCAGAAACTAATCCAAGAGAAGAAGAACATCATCTATAGAACGATAAATGAGAAATTATGAGGGCTTAGTAAGGCAAGGGCTGTGTGAACGGAGAAGATTTAAGAGATTCAAGAAGTGTTAGAAGGTCAATTTGACGGAATCAGGTGATGGAGAGGATGGGTGGAAGATAAGAAGGTGAAGAAGAAGAGAGAGCCTAGAATGACCTCCAGATTTCTGACCTGGAAAACTGTCTTAGCTCACTCATTGAGAAACAAACTTTGCAAGGAGAAAAAAAATACTGGAAAAGTTGCAAAAGTTTTGCATTGAGAACCATTGTATTTGAGAGTTCTTGGTGACAAAGTGAAGATGTTGAGTAGACAAAAATATAGGTCTGGGATTAGAAGATATCCAGACTGGAGATATAGATTTGAAAGTCATAAGTGGATATCGGGAAGCAATCCAATAAAAGAAATAAAAAATATTTTTATTGAATAGAGTACTAGTACACAATAATAATTGTGAGGGCTATGTTGAGTCTTGGAAAATTCTCATGATATAATGTTAAGTAAAAATTGAGAATAAAATGCATCTCTGGTAAGATTATAATTCATATGCATGAGGAAAAGGACTGAATGGAGACAACAAAAGTGAAAATATTATAATTTGAATGGATAGTAGGATGTGAAATGATTTTTCATTGATTTGCTATTAATACTCTCGTCACTAGGTGCAATAAAAATAACTTGAAAGCATTCATACGTGCTTAACCTATGTGTTGATATAGAGTTATAAAACTGAGGAATTTGCTTAGAAGCAATTGATTTTTAAACCATTTCATTTAATAAAATAAAACTTTAGATAGACGTAACATATCTGAAACAGATCAAAATGGTGCAACATCATTTGGAGCGTTGGTGGCGTCTATACCCACTTGTTTCCCAGCCCCTCAAGCATTGCTGTCACTCAGTAGATGAGGGCCGCCATTTGAAAACCACTCAGTCAGTGCTATGCGGTTCTCACATAAAGGTGTGCAACCCAGAGGTCAACCAACAAAACTCAAAGCTGGATCAACTGTCAGGCTGGCAGTTTTTTAGCTATTTAGTTTCTATCTGAAAATTTTCTGCTTTGCTTTCACACTTCCTGTCAATTAGATCAGATGAGATGGCTTTGTGGGGTAGATTTTACTAGTGAAATCTCAAACTTGAATGTCATTTTTCTCCCCAAATACTACCAAACTGCTGTATTGTTATTAAAATGAAAATTTTACAGTGGCATTCTTGGAAGGTATGGTCATTCTTTTGTACTTCATGATAACTTTTTCTGTGATTTATTGAGTGCATGGCCGAAAGCTTGACCCTTTTGTTCTAATTAGAATTGCCAGATACAATATAGGAGCTCCAGTTAAGTTTGAATTTCAAATAGACAACGAGTACATTTTTAGTATAAATATGTTTAGTATAAGCATTTTTAGTATAAATATGTCCTATACAATTATTATTCACTGTTTATATGAAATTCAAATTTAACTGGACATTCTGCTTTTTTATTTGCTAAATCTGCCAACCTAGTCCCAGTATTAAGAAGGTACTTTTTGGGGCTGGCCCCGTGGCCGAGTGGTTAAGTTCGCGCGCTCCGCTGCAGGCGGCCCAGTGTTTCGTCGGTTCGAATCCTGGGCGCGGACATGGCACTGCTCGTCAGACCACGCTGAGGCAGCGTCCCACATGCCACAACTAGAGGAACCCACAACGAAGAATACACAACTATGTACCGGGGGGCTTTGGGGAGAAAAAGGAAAAAATAAAATCTTTAAAAAAAAAAAAAAGGAAGGTACTTTTATTCTAATGTTCGAGACCTAGTGACAGTAACCACAAAACAAGAGTGGCTAATGAACACTTGAAATGTGGCTAGTCCAAATTGAGATGTGCTGTGAGTATAAAATACACACCAGGTTTTGAAGACCTAGTATTAAATAAAAGAATGTAATATATTTTATTAACAGTTTTAATATTGATTACATGTTGAAATAATATTTTGGATAGCTTGGGTTAAATAAAATATATATTCAAATTAATTTCACCTGTTTCTGTTACTTTTTTAAATGTAGCTACGAGAAAACTTAAATTACATTTGTGGAGTACACTATGTTTCTATTGGGTAGTAGTGATTCTCTAGACCTAGGGGAAATTCTGGTTTTTAGCTGATTTTTTCTTGCAGAAGATATTTCCAAGAAGGCTAATAAATACCATCAGCACAGTAGGCTGCATAAAAGTTGTGCAAGATTTCTACAAAACGAACTTAGCCAACCTAAACCGAGAAAGAGGAGAGTATTTCTCCATGTTAGTGGGAGTAGTTTAGTTTGATAAATACTATTGGGAGGGTTAGTTCTTGTAGATCAGAGAACGCATATGTTCCGTGCACGAATTAATATAAAGGGTGTGTTATACCTTATTGCTGTTTCTCAGCAAAGCACTGACTGTACTGATATCTTTGTGATTTCAAAGATATACGTAATATTTCCTCATGGAGTTCCATCGTTACTCATTGGTGTTTAATTCTGTTTAGTGAGGTTAAAGAATCTTTATCGTGGACACCTAAATTTGAAAGAAATCACGATGTATTCTAAGGTTAAGGTTCATGTCAAAACTAATAGTAACTGTCCCATCTGCCTGTAATGTACTTTCCACAGAGAGGCCCAGAGGTCACTCCTAGTGTGTTCAGGTTTCTGTTCAAATGTCACCTCTTCAAGAGGCCCTTCCCTGCCCGTATCATCAAAAATAGCACCCTGTCACTTCCCCACTCTACCCTACTTTATTATTTTTTTCTTAACATTATAACGTTCTATTTTCTTTCATTTCATCCTTTATTGTACTAAATATTTTAAATTGTATTAAGTAGTATATATTATGTTCTGGGTCTCCAGCTAGCGTAAAACTTCACAATGACAAAATTGTTCACTGCAGTATCCTCAGAACCTAGAAGAGTTGCCAGTTCATAGGTAGGGGTTGTGACCCTGTGACTTTCTGATGATTCCTAGTATATTTATTTCTTACTGTTTCTTGTTGCTTAATAATTTGTCAATATCTCACAAACAAAGTCTTAATTGATCTTTCCTACTTTGGAAGTCAGCAAAACATGGTTCCTGGATCTCTGCTCATTCACTTCCTCGTATTGGACGGCTCCTCTGAGTCAGGCACATGATAGGTGCTGGGAATACAGCAGTAATCCACACAGCCAGAACTCCAGCCCTCAGCAAGCTTGCATTCCTATGAACAATCTCACTCTTAATGGCCTTCAGCTTCCTTTTTAACCTGAACCGCCAGAACATCGAGTTCATCATGTATAAGTATATATTGACAAACTTGTTTGCTACTTTTGAACGATATCAAGAAAATATGGAGCACTTGGTTTGCACTGGGCTCTGTTCTCAGCTAATTACGTAGATTAACTCATTTATCCTCACTGTAGTATCACTACTATTATTATCCTCATTTTTCACATGAGGAAACTGAGGCAAAGAGAGGCATACAATCAGTAAGCGGCAGAACCAGAATTCAAATCAAGATAGGCTACGATCAGAAGTGACAGAATCAGAATTCGAAGCCGTGTAGACTAGCGCCGGAACTTTTTAACAACGTGGATACATGAGGTCCATGCAGCCAACTTTGTGTATTTACCAAAATATAACTACTGTTGACCTCGTGGTTGAAAGTTTAAGATCGTGAGTTATTTAATCTGGTTTGGACATGCAGTCAGTTTGGAATGTCCTATTATCTCTATTTTAGCATAGCCCAGTCTTACCCATTTTACAAGACTCAGCATGCTATAAAATCAGGGTCTAGTTAGCAAAACGGAAATGCCTCTAAGTGGTTCATAAAGAGGGATTGTTTGCATAGAGATGGAAGAGCTAAGAAACTAAACACAGCCTACAGGGGCAAGCCAGAGGTTGGGATAACAGGGAACTTCTAGCACTCTACGTCTGTAGGGATAGAGGGAGGAAGTGGGGTTACAGGAAGCTGCTAGTACTTTGGTCTAGAGAACAGTGGGAGGAGATGGAGTTACTATAACCCAGAAGCTGGGACCATCCAGTGAAAGCCAGAACCACGGAAGAGCTGTCTGGTGGGAGATGGGACCAGGAAGAGACACTGTGGGAGAAAGAAATACATTGTCTTTTCTTCTTCAGGCCTTTATTCTTCTTCCAGCACCTTCCGCTGCCTAAGCCTACTGGAATTCATTTGTCAAAGGAGCCTGGGAAATGTAGTTTCCAAGGATACAGAGCAGGAGAACGGTTCTGCAGGCCACCAGATAATTGACCAGCATACATGAGGTGTCCTCTGAAGTCAGAACTCCCATGGCCCTTCCTTACTACCTCTCCTCTTTTGTGACATTGTGGATGTTAGAACAGTGCTGGGCACACAGTCACTACTCATAGCACTTATTATGTACCAAAGTGTTGTGAGTACTGTTCATATAGGAACTTCTTAAATCCTCAAAAGAGCCCTGAAAAGTAAGTAAAACTATTACCCCATTTTGCAGGTGGAGAAACTGAGGCACAGTAACTTCCCCAACATCACATAGTGAGTAAGTGGCAGAACCTGGATTCAAATCCAGGCTGCCCACTTCCAGTGGCCGTTCACCTAATTGCTGGGCTCCCCTGCCTCTCTGGCGACTTGCCTTTCTAATTCCCCACGCATCTAGCACAGGGCAGTGCATGTCCCAGGTGCTCATTAAATAGTGGTTTGAGAAACTGAATTCCTAATTTAATATTATGTAGTAGTCATTTAGATTCTTAAACTTTTATAATCACTTGGGTTTGCTTTTCAAACAGTTTTTCCATTTATTTTTTTATGTTTCATTAGTTTTGTCTCCCATAATCTGACTCTCCATTTCTATGCTTTTTCATCTCTGTAGTGGAGTGGTTTTTTTTGGAAGGCAACATTCATAGGGCCAGATATCCAGAGATAGCTTCTTTCGACATCTCCAATGTTATCTAGGATGTGATACTATAATGAAACCACCCCGCATTCTTGGGAACAGAATCGGTTTGATTCCTGGAAAGTTAACTTTAATGAGGCACAGGGTCTTAGAGCAGCTACTTTCTATTATCAGTCTACCATTGATGGCTTACTGTGTACTTAAGAAATTTTACATACATGATCTCTTTAATGCCCACAACTATCCTATGAGAATTCTGATAAAATCTTTCAATGCATTGATTTTGTATCCTTTTTTGTTACCTATTCTTTTTCAAATATTATCATTTTCAAATTCAATATGAGGAACCTCAGGCTCATGTGCCATACCCAGTAAGTGGTAGAAAGGGGATTTGAACTTTGTATCAGTCTAGCTACAAAACTTACAAAGGTTTCAATGAAACTCAGTACCTTACAACACAAAAGCATGGAGAGATGAAGGAAATGCAGACGCTCCTTAGGATGCCTAAGGAGTGATGATGCTCCTTTAAAATGTACACGCTGTACACTGGTTTCACAAAACATTTTGGCCTGGAGGGTATGAGCAGTTCCCTTTAAATTCTTAAGAATGACCTCTTGTGACCACAAAGAGCAGAAGAAAGTATCTGAAGAGTGAATTTCTTTTAGTGAGCGAAACATTAATAAACATATATTTCAAATGTAATTGGCAAGCACATTTAATTGAGAAATTCATATCCCTCTCTTGCACTCTGGCTTTTCCTCCAGTTGGGTTTCTGTATATGACTGTGTTATGGAGACTGTGACTTTAAAAAATATTTTTAAAAAGCCCACAGTTAGCCTGTGAGCACGTTTTTATTCTGGCTCTGGTGCAAGACCTGAGTTTGACTAGGCTCTGTATCAAAATAAAATCCAGAGAGGCATTCCTAAACTTGGACCTTTTGTCCATGCGCACTTCCTGTTGACCGAGTGACAGACCTTCGGCTGGCCCATGGTCAAGCTGTTCACACAGAATAGGGAGCAGTGTTCTCAAGGGCAGCAAAATGTTGCAGCTGATTAAAAGTAGCGTGAAATGTAACCAAAATTCCAGTTCTCCTTCCTTTTTGGGTTTGCTTGAGTCCAAAGGTCAAAAGGAAGACAGAACAGCTCAGTGTATTGGTTTGTAATTCTACTCTCACTATGGCTGAATGAAACAACATATTCTGATCCTTGTCTCATCAAGGAGTTCTTCAATCTTCAATCTTGTCCCCTAAACACTGGCTTGTGTGAACATGCTATTAGCTGGCAGGGTCCAATTTCAATATTAGTGGTTACATTCGGTTTCGCTCCTCACAGTTGTCTATGCTGGGTATGAATCTGGAACTGCTGCCAATTTTCTTTGAGGGCATTTTAGTATCATTATCCCAGTGCTTATGCTATTATCTCTGAAGTGTTGTTTTCCAGCTATTTTCTGCCTCGAAAAAGACAGGGTGGTTTAGCTATTTTATCAATGAAATTTGAGAGTGCAGTGTAGCTAACTCTTGACTTGTGATTTTCTTTATTTCACTACCTGGCCGAGGAAATGCTCTATATTTACAGTGAGAAGGCACCTTAAGGATCATCTAGTCCCTAGCTGTTCAAGGTGTGTTCCACAGGTGAGCAGCCTGGGCATCACGTGGGAGCTTGTTAGAAATATTCCATCTTAGGCCCCACCCTGGAACTGTTGGTGAGAATCTGCATTTTTACAAGACCCCCAGTGTTTCATTGCAAATTAAAGTTGAAAAACAATGATCTGGCCCAGATCCACAACTACAAATGCATCTTCTAAGCAGTTCTGAGAGGGGTTTTCTGGTCTCTTTTGAATGCTTCCAATAATAGCAATGTCACTTTTGCAAAACCTGGACCACTGAACTCCGCCTCCTTATAATTTCCACACTTTGACCTTTTTTCTTCTCTTTAGAGAAAACAGAATAGGTCTAATATGGTCTTTCTACTATTTGAAGATAGCTAACATATTCCCCAGCCCATGCCATCCCCTCCCTGCCCTTTCTCTGTCTCTCATTCTGTCTCTTTCACTCCCTCCTAGCTGTCCTCCCCTTATCCCTCCCTGTATCTCTTTTCATGCTAAGTACTTTTTTCTACCCTTCTTCACCTTGCCTGGTTTCCCAAATTTTTCAGCAATAATGATTACTATTTTACTGAAGGACTCTAGTTGTCAGGTACCTCTTAACATGTGATATCTAAAATGGGATATAATATGTATTATATATTAATAAGAGTATTTTATCCTATGTACTTGTAGAGAAGTACAGGGGACTTTTTGAATTGTAGAATGGAGAGAAAGATGCTGCTGCTTACTCTGAAGCATTCAAGGGCATCCTTCTGGCGACTACCTGGCCACCGTGTCTAGGAGGATACAGTGAGTGACATCATCATTTCACAGGGTCATCAATAGGTAGAGTCCAAAAAGATGGGAAGCAGCTACTTAAATGAGAACTGTGCTAAGTTATGCTAAAGATACAGTACTAAAATACAGAATTACACTTTTCGCTTCTATTAGCCACACTCCTAACTTGAGTAGAAAACAAATTCTGGAATAAGCATCAAATGTTTATGAAAATTAAAAGTATAAAATGATCATGAAAATGCAATTGATAATGTTCCTTGAGTTTCATGGGTAGTCTAAGTGATCAACCTCTTACATATCATAGACTCTTGAATAACATGCCTTACTATGACTGGTACAAACCTATCTAACAGCATTTAAACAAGTAAAGTTGAGAGCACTTTTTTCAGATCTAGTGCATTGCCCTGACATGGGTCAATTAAGCAGCAGAATCAGAGAATAGTTGGTCTGAATTCAGATATTTGCCGTGAAGCTGGGTCTGAAATTTTGCCCATCCCAGTCACCACCGCCCAGGTAACTTGGAGATCAGTGGGTGTGAGGAGTCTCATAATTTCTAGTTAAAAGTCTGCTCTACATTTTTCATGTTTTGCATAAATCAATTGTCCAGAAGTCCTAGGGTTTTACCACCTTTATTAACTATTGATTCTTATTTGGTAAAATGTCACTCAAAAAATAACAATTGATGACATTATTTTGATTTAATATAGAGACATTGCCTGATTTATAACTAGAACTTCCACATAGATATACCACGTATGATCTTCCTGTTAAATTTTCAGTGTCTTTCTTTTTTTTTTTCAAGCACTCAAGCACTGGCAATTGCCTTCACAATCATTATTGCAAGGATAAACAGATCAGGACAAGTAATTAAGAAATACTAACCATTTCTGAAACTTTAAAAAATGCAAATAAGTTTAACAAATACCTTTCTTTTAAGTGGTATATATGGTACTCTATCTCCTAAAAGATTGTACCAACCACAGTAACACACATTATTCAAGTATATATGATATGTAAGAGATTGATTCTTAGACTAGTTATACTTTTAATTTTCATAAGCATTTATGCTTACTCCAGAATTTGTTTTCCAATTCAAGTATCTTTTGGCTTAGAGATGCAAAAACACCTGTATGATAGAGTACCATATTGAAAATGTCTGAAAACTTTGGAATATTGCTCTGTAGAAAGTTTTGATGGTAGAATAGTCATTTGCTCTCCTGTTCTCTTTGAGAAATAAAAAATAGAATCTGGCATTGATTTGCTGCTTATATTTTAGGATTGACAATGAGAGTGAAAAACCATGAGCTTATGGGACTGTATTTATTGATCTAAGGCAATTCCTTAGACCAGCGTATGTGTGCTCTGTGGTAGAAGACTCTGAAATCATATCATAACTGAGACCTTTCTCATACACAGGATCTAATCTTCTAAATAATGTCTGTTAACTGCTAGAAATAACACAAATATAAGTTATAACTATGTGGGTGAAAAGGGATAGAGAGATACCAAAGTTGTAGGGAGAAAGGAAGAAACAGATGACTGCTAATTTTCATATATAAATTTTTATTAATTCACAGATTTGGTATTTTTGAAAACGCAAGAAGCCATGAAAAGGCATTTTATCATTTTAACTGCCTTATTTAATATAAATCCAAAAAAGAACTTTCTGTTATGAAGAGAGCATAAACAGGAATCAAGAAGATAGAGTGTATACATCCCATAGACATTTGGATTTTTTTAATTTAAAGTATAGCATACACTAATCAATTTCAAATTGTTCATAAAGGCCATTCCACTGGGAAACAGTAGTTAAACGTCAGGATCACTACATATGTGGGTGCTTCAGAGAGGTTTAAGAATTAATTCCCTAATTGTATTTCACCAAATAAATGGAAATTTACAGGGTTTTTTTCCTATTTTATGGGCTAGAAGCACAAACTCATAAATAGTGTCTTTGTAAAATTAGAGATTTTGTGAGTAAATGGGATGTATGGCAGTGTTTGTAAAATTCATTAACCCTTATAAATGCAGATGGGTAATTATTGGAAAAGAAAATAAAACATTTGAACAGAACCAATGCACTGCAGGGTGGATGGAGAAATGATTTGACTGACCAACACTCTAGGTAGGGTGGACGGTATGTTTGTTGGATAGTATGTAAATACTTTTTTCATCCCAACGTATCTCATTTGCTCATGATGTTTCCTCACCCTCGGCTGGGCTTCCCCTGCCCTGTACACTCTTGGAACTTATTCTTTCATCTCAAAATCCTCCTTTTCTCAAAATACATCCAAGCTGACCCTATTCTGTACCTAGATGCAGTGACTTTCCCCTCTTAGGCCATTTGTTCTGAGAAATAAATGCAAGTTCTTTGTCTTTTATAAGATTTACAATAAATATTCTTATAGAAATTAAACAAATGAATTCTGACAATAGCTAAAATAGCACATCATAAACTTTTCAGAGTCAAATGATATAGACCAAAATCAGAATTGTAAAATTTTCACCCCAGAAATTTGAATGTGTTGAAGTAATAGCCACAAAAGAAAACTCACAATGATAAAATTTGATAGGGAGTAAAAAAAAATGTAATTTGTAAAATTTGCATGTAAAATAACTGACCCAGGAAATAATTTCAATGAAATTAAAATTAAAATACTTTGATGCTAAGTATCAAAAATTGATGAGATAAATAACTTGGCAAAATGCAGGTGATTTTGGAAAGTACTTTATGAAAATTCTTTAATGATCTGATCTAAATGAGTGTATCCATAACCCTGAAATAAAAATGTCTTGTTGGTCCAAAAATGGAGTCTAAATGGTGGAATCAGAATGCTTTTTACTCTCAAGAGCCTAGTGAGTTGTTCTTCTTAGGGATACTTATATATATATATATATATATATATATATATATTTTTAAAGATTTTATTTTTTCCTTTTTCTCCCCAAAGCCCCCCGGTACATAGTTGTATATTCTTCGTTGTGGGTCCTTCTAGTTGTGGCATGTGGGACGCTGCCTCAGCGTGGTTTGATGAGCAGTGTCATGTCCGCGCCCAGGATTCGAACCAACGAAACACTGGGCCGCCTACAGCGGAGCGCGCGAACTTAACCGCTCGGCCACGGGGCCAGCCCCGGGATACTTATATTTTTACAGAAGTCAAAGTTTGAATTTTGAGAATTTAACAAAATGAAAATATAACCATGCCCTCCAACTGAGGGAGGGAGAAAGGGAGGCTGAATATTTTGTGGCCATTACCAGGGAACGGGGATCCATTCTCTTCTACTCAAAGTGCAGCCTGCACAACAGCGGCATCAGCATCACCCGGGGCTTGCCAGAAATGCCGAATCTTAGTCCCAAATGAAATCTACTGAATCAGAACCTGCATTTTTAACAAGATCCCTGGATGATTCCTATGCACATTAAAATTTGAGAAGCGCTATTCTGTTCTAATGCTACATAAGACAGCTTCCAGCGTGAGCTTCACCTCGATTGTTTTCATTTGTTTGTTTAAACTACAGATTGCATGGTGATACCACCCACCTTTTGCTTGTACAAAAGGATATGTCTTTTGTTCCTCATTTGTTCTATTTTTCACTTCATTTGTGAGGAGACATAAACAATGTAATTTGAAAAGAAAACCTTGCGATCGGTTTTGGAGCTGAATTTTGTAGTTAGGATATTTATAGAATAAGAGATGCCGATGTTCCACATCCTCTGTTACAGCTTCTGATGTTTTTGTTGCTAAGAAGTGTCCTTCCCTTGATGTTTGAGCATCTCAAGTGTTCTTGCTGAGGCAGCAAGGAAAATGCAATTCTCTGCTTGTGCAGGATGTTGTCCTGGTAATGAATATGATGATGCTAACCCTCAATCCTCTCAGCAGTTATCAAATTTGGATACAAACTTTAGGAACAAAAATAGAACTTGGACCACTAGAGCCTGAACTACACTTGGCTGGCTCATTTGGGGATCATTGTAAACTGTCCTTAGTCACGTAGCAACTCCCTAGTATTTCCCCTCTTTTTCCATTACTTGTACATTCCTCTAGAAGCCGAGTCAACTAACTATTTTGGTCTCCAGTCCATTTATTCTGTTCCTTGGAATAACAGAAAGAGTGCCATACTGAGTCTTGGGAGGCCTAACTTAGTATAGTGTCTGCTAACGTTACAGACCTTCAATAAATGTTAGTTCTTTCCCTCTCTCCTATTAATAATAATTAGATACATGACTTTGAAGTACTGTTTAACACTTTTAGCCTTCATTTTCCTCATTCTACAAAATGAGAATGAGGCTGAAAGACCATATATGGATAGGGTTCCATGGATCTATTATTTGTGGTGCTTTTCCGGTTGGTGTTTCCTGACACAGGAGTCCCTTGGACTACCAGGATTTGATGGAGAGGCCTTAGGTGCCATTCTGAGTCAAGGGGAACTGAGTGAATGGGGTCCAGACTCCCTGCTTCCCACCACTCGATCCCCCGCACCTATTGTACATACGTACTCCTGTTCGTCATAAAATTTTGATTGAGAAAAATTTCCAAGCTCTTAAAATATAAGTATGAGACCTGATTCTCTAAGACATGAAAATAACTGATAGTGCAAAACACATCAAAATCACTCTAACAGGAAGCAATAAAACACATGCATATGGTCTTCTAGTCTTCACTTTGTGCAATGACAAAAATCACAGAAGCCTGACTCCTAAAAAAATTTTGCAAAAATTAAGCCACTGGATACCTATATAAGTTTCCGGTCTGGATTTTGGGATTTCTATTTAGATTTCATTTTAAAAGTTACTACCTCAAAGGCTTCTGATGATTATTTTTCTCTCAGGTGCCTTTTTCTTATTTTGAATTTTTAAATGGTTATGTCTTATGCCCATCAATCATGAAGTCATCACAAGCCAGAAGCATTTAGGCCCAAATGGTAGGATTAGATATCCCCCTGCTAGTTTCATTTTAATGCAGTTATTTTTAATTACTATTATTTATTTAATTCTCCTTTTGGAGTTTATACTTTTGCTCACTTCTTGCTATGGAGATTAAGAAAATCTGTTTCTAATCTATTCGTTCTGCCAAGCATTAAGTACCCTGTGATTAAGAAGCCAAGCCAGTATGTACCAAGTGTTTCTTAATCAACATTATGGGTCATTCCTTAAATCACTCCTAAATGTGTTGTATTTTCATGTTCAGTTTATTGATGGAAATGTAAATGCAAGAGTAATTAAATGCCAGGGCTCAAATTAAGAAAAGAGGCCAGGCTGATGTCTTTGGAACTTCATGAATTAAGTTCCCTATCTATCTTACTATGTTACATGCCATCTTCACATAATATTTCCTGCCACCTGTAGATGCAGCAACTGTTTCAGAAAGACATCGTTTTTCTTCTCCTCAGCAGTCTGAGGACAAAGGTCACATTCCAAAGCATCCTGAGCCAGCCTTTACCGCCAAGCTCATTCTTTTAAACTCAACCAGTTATCCTTAAACACGAAATGTGAAATTTCTGCAGACAGAAAAGAAAGTCTGTCTGGACACCTCTGCCTCCTCAAGTGGGCAACTAAGAAGTAGCTTTTCCCTTATATTTGTCTTGGTTGAGTGAAACAAGGCCACTAGTTAAACTCATTTTTTAAAGAAATATCTCTTTTTGTAATTTATATAAATTCATGCTCTGTAATAGAGAAAAAGAATAAAAATATTGTCTTTCTTATAGACATGTCTTAGGTGGGGGATAACCCACATCTGTTAAATGTGAGAAATTTTTTTCTAAAGATTCTCTACACCTTGAGTTAGCATTAAGAGATTTAAGATGGCCACTTTCAGATTTACAGATTTTGTTGGAATTAGTTTAACCTCTGGGATCATGAAGATATTTAGCAGTAGGAATTTAGAGGAATTTATTTCGGATCTTCTACATGGTGACAAATTAATTATACTTTAAACAAGCCTTGATGATCCATCAACCTTCAAGAATGGTCCCACTGCTTTCAGCAGCACAGCTGACATATTATCCACTCATATTATATGTCATCAGGCAAACTTGGTGAAGAATTATAACTGTAACACATTAATTAGTTAAAAGTTTTTTGATGAGAGGGATTATTGATTAAATGGAAGTATGTGAAGAAAAGAAAGCCCAGCACAAATTGAGAAAATAAAAATCCAGTCAACAGTATGATATATGTTGGCAGCTGGTTTTATGGAAAGTGCCAAACTAAATATCAAAGGTGTATTTTATTCCTGTGAGTGAAACTTGCTGCAAATAATGAAGCAATTTAGCACACAGCATACAAGATCATTTACCTAGTGGTTCTCTAGTAAAGATATTCCATTGTTAGACGAAAGAGTTCATATGTTTTTGCTAACTTTCCTTAGGGGTTTTCAGAGCCATTCTGAATTAATACAATAGAACACATCTGCTTTAGGTAGCAAAGATATTTGTGTTAGAGATGGGGATGACTATATCATGATAAACATTTTACAAATGTCACTTAATGCTTGTTTTAATCTTGAAAATTTGTGCGAGATCGTAAATGCATCATTCTGTAATTTCATTAGCTTAATTTTAAGATCATTTCCATTACAAGTTTTTCATTACATCCCATTGCTAACAGTCTTTGACTATGGTAAAAGAGGAGCTAATTGCCATCTCCAGTAAATTCATCTTGCCCTTTGGATATGCGGTTCTCCTGATTAACTTTTTCGACCCCCCGGAGATCTCTGAAGATTCAAGGTAATAGAGTTTCCTCAGATATGGACTCCTCAGAAGTGGAGTTTGGCAAAACCTAGTCTACATCATAGCCCCTTCTACAAACTTCCCTCTGATGCTCTAGTCATAAAGAATTTGTGAGACCACCCATAAAACAGATGTCATCTAATAGGGCATTTAAGTATGAGATCAATGGTTGATGTCATTGCTCTTTTTTTTATTGCTAATAAATAGCATTGAATTGCAACTGATCAAGAGATATTCAGCATGGTGGGTGTGGATGGCGTGACTCATCTCATGGGCTAATTTAAAATTCAAACAAGGATTCTATTGAGTTAGTTCCCTCTTGCTAGTTAAGTGATGTACTTGTCATCTATACATAGTCTACTGGTTTTTGTGTCAGCAACATTTGATAATGAGCATTTGATGATAAGCAACAAATAGTTGCTGTAATAGTCTCCAAAGAGTACTAGTCTTATTCCTCTTTAATTCTCATCTGAAGCTTTGAATCTTTACAGAATTAGCCAGATCTATATAGTCCTTCCAAGGAATGACCTTTGAACCTCTTAACAAGAGGGAATAAAAGGTTCTGGAAAGTTAACATGGTTGGTGGTCTCAAAGTTCTTTCTGATTTGTATTATTTTCCCAAACAGAGAATATCTGGGAAAGGCAATGCCATGAATTTCTTGTTAGGCATGCATGTTCCACACATAGACAGTAGGAGCCAAGCAGTCATTTACAATCATCTCATTAACTGGAAGCATGGCGTTTAAAGGAAAGAAGTTTTGTGTGTGTGTGTTTTGTTTTTCAATAACCAAGTGATGCTAGCACTTATAATATGCTAGATCAGCAAATTTTAATTTTGTCAGAATGGCCAAGAAAAGAATTGCTTTCAGGATTACTGAATGATTATTAAGACTCCTCCTCTACCTTCCTCATCGTTTCCACGATGTGTTACATCCACTTCGTTGTAGTTATGTGTTCTGTTCTGATAGTTACTGATTTGAAACATATGCTATTGTAACTAAGCCATGATCTCTGTCATATTTCACCACCGTAACCTTGCAAGGGCTAGGAAGACTTGGAGACATGTCAGAAGAGCTTACCAACCTCGTCCATTAGCCATGCTGCACAGCAGTGATGCAGAAATGAGCTGCAGATTCCAAGCAGCATATTGACTGTGTGATTTATTTGTTCGCTGGGCAGGTCAATTAATTATTTCAGTGCCATGCCACCCTAAATTGTAAATAGAAAGAGAGAAAAAATAAACTGTCATATTCCGCACCTGTCTTTCTTACCACTCAGGATGACAAAAGCATTTTCTCCCCTGAATGCAGGTGATAACCAGAAATGTGAGGATTGGGCTGAACTAAAAGTTGTCGGTCAGTGGGTCTCAGGGATGCCGTTTGAAATGACTTTAAAGATATTGTACTAATGCTTTCACAACCTATAGGTGCTTGAGAAGGTGTTTGTCTTTGTCGGCTGCTATAGCAAAAATCCCATAGACTGAGTGGCTTAAACAACAAACATTGATTTCTTACATTGCTAGCGGCTGGGAAGCCCAGGATCAGAGTGCTGGCAGATTTGGTGTCTGATGAGAACCCTCTTCCTGGCTTGCACGTGGCTGTTTTCTAGTTGTATCCTCACCTGGCAGAGAGAGCCAGCTCTAGTCTCTTTCTCTTCTTAAAAGAACACTTTTAAGTGTCTCAACCCGCAGGTCCCCATCTCCATCATGGAGGTCCCACCCTCAAGATCTCATCTGGACCTAATCACTTCCCCAAGGCACTGCCTCCTAATACCATCCCACTAGGGGTTAGGGCTTACACATATGAATTTGGGGGGATACAAACATGCAGTCCATAACACGATTGTAAGGCAAGGAAAAGGAAAATAATTCTTATTTCATACTTGCTGTAACGTATGATTCCTTTCTTGGAAGCACAAGGAATGACAGCTTTCCCAAATTTCCAAATTGATTGTAATTGGTTATTGTATTAATAAAAAAGAGAAGATAATTCTAGAGCTTTTGCTCGGTAGAGGAGGAATGGGATAAGAGGTAAGAAAGATAAAGCTGACACATGGGGAAAAGTGGCTAAAAGATAGCTTTTCTATTAAGAAATGAAGCATCTAGATTATTCATCACTGAATTGCTACCCCTATAAACTTTGCAAATAATTTCTCTGTTTCCCAATTTGAAAATATATTTATGTTGGCAGAATGGGACCGCTGGCATGTTTTTTTAGTTCAAGTGGAATTTGAAATGGTCTGTTAGGACCCTAACTTTGGCCCCAAAGGCTCTTTCCTAGGTGAAATACTATTTTATTTTCCTTGGAAAGAATAAATATTTTAGTAGA
Organism: Equus przewalskii; assembly: GCF_037783145.1. NCBI lineage: Eukaryota > Metazoa > Chordata > Mammalia > Perissodactyla > Equidae > Equus > Equus przewalskii. The sequence continues at coordinate 55,878,305 of NC_091845.1, read as the reverse complement.
AGAACATTCTGGCTTCCCAATCTGCCCCTTTGGCAACAGCAGTATGAAGTCAGTGTATGCTGTTGAATACCATGAAATCTTAAGAAGTTACCAAATACCTTCGACTAAATTGCATGGAGGAAAGTTGTTTCAAGAAACTCTTGTGCCATCTTCACAGGAATCACTCAGGAGTCCTCAAGAAAACAAACTCTGCCTCTGATACTGTGAGTTTGAATCTTTTCCATTTCATCTTCACATCGTGACTCATGACTGACTATTAATACATTGCACGGCAAGTGTTTCAAGCCTTCTGTTTGGTTTGTGTGTCTGTGTGTATGCATCCAAGTTTTACAAAATTTGAAAATCAGGGGACAGATAATTCTATGATACTTAGGAAAATAGACCATACCTACAATGTTAACCCACTGTATATGCTTAGCTCTAAATGTAATGCATCATTCACATTCTGGGGCAGCTTATCACACATCGTAGCAAAGCATTATAGACTTACACTAGATTTTTACTTAAGGAACATGAATAAGTGTGGGTGCATAGATAATCAGCCAAGTACTGGAGCGTTTATGTTGCAATCAAGTACAGAAACACATAAATTGTTTTGGCCTCTGTACAATTTATGTACCCTGGATTTTCCCACAAAAGATTTGAGGTGACTTACAAAAGAATATGCTTTACAGCGAATAGAATAAGCTTGAACTAGAAACAGAAAACCAAGAGCATTGACAGGAAGTGGAAGGAAATATACACTGTTATTGAATGCTAAGCTTCCTGTAACCCAAACAAAAAGGGACACAAAGAAGTAACTTCATTATCCTTATTATAACTGAGGAAGTTCCTCAGGAGAGGCTAACATTTTTCCTGGCAGAAAATTCTAAAATAAATGTTCTTAATTTATTTAAGAATTGCTTAGAAGCTGGTGAGCTTGAATTTGTCTGGTGCTTAAAAGCAGTACTATGGGTAGATTTATGTTTCAAAATTACAGACTTTGGACTTTTTCAATATTACTTTTATAAATGCCATCTTATTATAAAGAGAGGATAATAAGCAGTAAGCGGTTCGCTTTAGTCGACTTAGTAGTTGTGGTCACTAAAAGCACATGCCGTCCAGGAGGCAGGACAATTTTGAGCCAACCTGCATTCATACCCAGCTCTGTGTCCTTGGTCAGTTTTTATGACCTCTGTGATCTTGAGGTCTTTGTTTTTCATCTATAAAATAAAAATGTTAAATTGTATGTTTATTGAGATTATATGACAGAATACATCTAAAATATCTAAGATTATCACAGTACTGTTTCCAACATTGATGTTAAAGATGGAAAAAAACCACTTTCCTCATTTTTTATGCTTACTTTCCCAATGGTCACTAATTTTAACTTGCATAATAGCGGAATAAAGGACACAACTGAGTGAATATAATCACAGAAATTATGGCTGAAGTCTGGGCTTCTGACTCAGGTATTTCCACTCGGCAGGCAATCCCATAGTTATTTGGGACCTGCAGGAAATGAGTTTTTATGGATATGTGGGATTTCAAAGCTGAGGATCTACCCCTTTGCAAACAAAACATACTATTGTTTCAAAAAATAAAGGTAACTATTCATAATGAAAATCTTTCTCAAATTGGATTTCACCCTTTCTTGCTTTTTAAGGGGAATATACCAATTAAAAATAAACTCTTATAGCAATTTAGGACTCTTAGACTTTCTTCTGCTTTAATGCAATGCTAGCTTTAGGATGCTTTGCGGTCACTGGAATGTTTGTCTTACGCAAGTAGCCCCAGCCTCCGGTGCATTTGGAATTTGTGAATCACATGGTTCCTTTTATCAGCCCTGTGGCCCCTTTAGCCTCTTGTAGTTTATTACCTCTAATGTGCTCAGGATTTGAAAAATCAGATAACCAAGGTAATTTTAACTGTGAGCGAAATAAGAATAAGCAGAATCTGGTTGTGTAGGTATCAAGTACCTGGGTTTTGAATACATGAACTCTGTGCCTTGTCTGTAGTTCCTTGGAGCTCTGTTTGACTTAATTGCTGGTTTTCACTGTGTTCTGAAAAGGTGAAATGTTATTCTATTTTCTCCCAGAGTTATTAAAGACTGACAAGACATCGAGAGTGCCCCACACGCACAAAGTTCGAAGTCATTAAAATTCTTGAATACTTGAATATTCAGTTATACTCACTAATAGAGAATCACAGCTCTTTTCTCTAAGTTTACTTTGGAATATTCTCAAGAGAAACTGTTTATTCCTTAAAGAGTTTGAGGGAAGGAAGCTTTCATCTTCTCCATAGGTTGGTCAAAGGTTTAGCAGCGCTCATCACTTAAGCATTTTTCCCTATGTCTCAAATAAATGCCTCTTGGTAATAATCTGTCCCTTTCCTTTGGGTTTCAATTGCAGTGAAAATGAAAGACATTCTAAAACAACCCCCAAAATGCTTTAAATTAACTGTTAAATATCTTTATGCTTTAGTTTTCATTTCAGCTAAATTACACTTAAGTCCTTATTTGTCCATAGGCCATACTTTCTAGCACTTTGTAAAGGGGATATCTTTATTTCCCATTATTCCTGAAAGATAAATTGACTTAAACCAGGAATGAGCTTCCCACATGACAAACTGGAAGAAGAACATAGCTCTTATACGTTCCCTGATAGATATGACTACAGAATTTTCTCTTTCTTTTCTTTCTTTTTTTTTTTGAGGAAGATGAGTCCTGAACTAACATCTGCTGCCAGTCCTCCTCTTTTTTGCTGAGGAAGGCTGGCCCTGAGCTAACATCCATGCCCATATTCCTCTACTTTATATGTGGGATGCCTGCCACAGCATGGCTTGATGAGCAGTGCGTACCTCAGCACCCAGGATCCGAACCGGTGAACCCTGGGCTGGCTAAGCAGAATGTGCCAACTTAACCGCTGTGCCACCAGGCTGGCCCTGAATTTTCTCTTTCTTTAATTTAGTTGTGTGTTACCTTTATTGAAGTTCACATTAGGCAGTTAATTTATTTCTTTTCATTTGACTCTGCTGTATAAGACTGTGTATTCTGTGGAACATTTGTTTGTTAACAATCAATAGTTCCACCTAATCTTTTTGTTGTGTTTGTAACATATTGAGTAGTATCTAGAATGCTTCTCCCAGTTCTCCTACCAGCTAACATTTGCTGTGCTGCTAATCTGTGCTGAGCACCAAGATCAAGGTTTTATGATGATCTCAGTATAGCTCCGTCATAACTCTCTGACATAGGTAAAGTTATAACCCCTCTTTTCAGATGAGAAAACTGAGGCTGGAGATGTTAAGTTACCTGCCTCAGTTAGCAAGTAGACCTGAGAGCCAGAATTGCATGCAGGTAGTGTGGACTTACCTCTTCATGCCAGTACACATGGCTGTGGGTCTGGGTTGATGCCTGGGAGTAGAAAAATTTTATCTACACTCATAATATTTCTTTCAGAAAGAGTAGAAATGCAGCTTTAGGCTCATCTCCATTTCACATAGGGATCAATTTCTTCACAATCTGTGAAGTTTCTCAGAAGTCTTTCCCTACTCTCCCAAATTGCATTATTACTCTCTTGCAAATGCTGGCAACCAATCTTCACTCAATTGCCAGTACTTGCACATGATCTCAGGGAAATGAGCTGAGAAATAGACAGAAAACTTTATAGCTATTGTGTGGCTCACAGGGACATCGACATGGCCTAACCAAGTTTACCCTTGGTGTCACTTATAACTGCTTTAGGTGGGTGGGCCTAAATTTCACACTGTTAACCACCAAATGAATATAAAATATGGCTTTAAGTACTATCTATATGTGAAAAAAAACCCAAAATGAATAAATGTATTCCAAGCTCAGATCTCTCCCCAGAAGTGCAGCCTCATGTACTGCCTGTCACTTATTCTAACAAGTAGGTGGTATTCCCTGCCCAAAATCAAGAATTAACATTCCCGGTTTTTAAATGGCAAGAGAGGTGACAGTTTTCTCCCTGTTAAATACTCTGTTCCCTCTAATAAGTGCTGAGCCATTTCTAAGTTGGCTGACAGTTGTAAAGTCTGAATCATTCTCCCTTCCTCTTCTTTTACATTCCCCCAGGGGCATTTATGTCAAAGACTAACTTCTTTTCTTGCCTTTTGTCAAAAGATCAGAGAATCTCTTAGGTAATCTGTAAAATACTGTTCACTAGGCTTGGTAAAGGTAAAATTTAATAGTCCATGAGAGTTTTTAGAAGCAATAAAAATATATTTAAATGATTTAAATTTAAGAGAAATAATAAAGCATCACTATGTTCACCAAGTGGAAGAATCTTCTGGGCCGTGTCTCTGCTTTGACAGAGGGAGAGTTTCCGGAATGTGAGCAGAGGAGACAGCCCACCACATGGTGGGGTCGGGGGGGAGGGCAGGGAATAAACAGCTTGAAAACCATGTTTCTCCTTGATTTCTGAGAGATATATCTGTCAAGTTGTGGATTAGAGGCAATTGTTACTATCAAAAGGGTAAATCTAAGTCCTGCCACGCATACTGGGCAAAGGTTTACATTTTCTAAACTCAATTTAAGGTAAAACCAGAAAAAAAAAACCAAAGCAAGAAAAAATGGCTAGCAAAAACTAAAATCCTCAAATGGTTTAGGTTATCTTTTGGAAAAATGCTTTGAGAAAAATTGTACATGCTTTGAGAAAAATCATACATGTTATGACAATTCATATTTACCAAATAAATAAAAGGACTCCGAAAGACTTAGTTAATTCTCTGCCTTGTCACAGGAAACGTTGCAATGCATTACTTAAAATGTGTTCTATAATCTGATTTTTGAAGAAACTGTAAGATACAGAAGTATTTTTTCACTTTTCTTTATGTTCTAGAATAGCAGTAATATTCTTTTAAAGTAGAAAATATTCATAATTTTTGGAAGAGTTGAATATAATTGTTGGGAAAATAAAGAGATTGGAAGGATATTGGTGTCAAATAATTGTTCATCATCCTATTGATATTTAATAGTTTATTTTAATGATCATTATAGACAGAATGAATACTTTTTAAAAGTAGTGTACTTTTTTTATAATGCCAAGAGAATTATCAGCCAAACTGCCCTTGCTGCCCTAACACAGTGTACCAAAGAGGAAGAGAAAATCAATGAAATGCTGTCTTACACCGTAACCTTAATATTCTCGCCAGATTGTAAAAGATGGGAGGTTAAAGATCATTAACTCAGTATTATTTTTGCCAGAGCTTAATATCATGTAAGGAATGATTAAAGTAGTAGAAAGAAAAATAGAGGAGAGTAAGGAAGAATAAGATCTTGGAGATTATTTATTAATTTATTTTAATTTTTTAGAATTTTTCTTTCACTAATAATAAAATAGAGTTGGTCCATAGTCTCTTGAGAAATCTTACAAATTTGGTTTTCTGGCAGATTAGATGTCAGGCAAAAAGCCTCCCTTGGATAGTTTTTATTTCAGAAAGTCTTTTCCTTGGAAACATTCAGATGTAGCAGAAAGATGACTAAATTGAGCATGCAGACACCTGAGTTGATTGCAGCAGTAATTATAAAATAGTCCTTACCTCAGTCATAGTCTCTGAATTTCAATTGTCTATCTGTAAAGCAAAGAGGTTAGGCCAAGTTGTCATGATTTTGTATAAGATTTACAGGGCTCTCCAATTACTAGGAATCCCACTCAAGAGAGTATTCTTAGATTAGAAAAAACAGGGAGGAAAACTGTGGGTTTGTGTGATGTGTGTATGTGTGTTTTGATGGTAGCCCATCACGACAAGACAGTGGTCTATATCCGTGATTGCCAAACATTTTCTATAAAGGGCCAGATAGTCAATAGTTCAATTTTTTGGCCCATACCACTAGATGTGGCTGTGTATGCTAATAAAATTTTATTTACAGTAAAAGGCAGTGGATGGGATTTGGCCCATGGCTGTAGTTTGCTGCCCCCTGATTATATGTGCTGGTGAAGGTGTGTTAACTGGAGCAACCCTTTGGGTGGGCAATTTTGAGGCCATATCAAGAGATTTTATGAAAGTGCGTGGCTTTTGACACTGCAATCTCACTTCTAGTAATTTATCCTAAGGGAATATTTGACAAATGTATAAAGATGTATCTACAAGGACATTTATTGTAACATTATTTAAAATAGCAAAAAAGGGGCAACAAACTAAAAGCATTTCAATAAATAAATTATATGTGGTATATATATTATGTGTAGTTTATTTATACAATGAGATACTACATATCCACTAAAACAATACCAGGTGTCTATATGTACTGACATGGTATAATATCTACAATACCTTGTTAATTGGAAAAGAAAGAAGCTATAAAACATTAAATACGATATTATTCTGGATTTTATGGATTTATCTCTGGATTATGAGATTAGAACTAATTTCATTTTCTTAATACTCTATTATGTTTTTGTGTATAGTATATTGCTTGCATAACCAGAATAAAAAACAATAAACATACTTCAATTTGGGGAAAAAAAATGTGTAATACTAGAAAGATCATTCACTTAGGATGGAGCCAATACTTTCCATAAAATCTTAAAGTATCATACATCCCTGTAAATATTCTAATGCCTTTAGTTTAGTTTTTACAAAGTGGATTCAAACTCTCAAAGCCTCAAAGAAACAGGCATCTCAGCTCTGATTTGAAGAGACCATTACCAGGCAACTCTCCTATAAAGGAGCAGCCTGCTGTATTTAACATTATAATACAGGCTTCTCTCAGGTTGTCTGAAAAAACAAGAAGCACAACAGAAAAACTTCTTATCTCTTTGCACCGTTGTGGCCACTGCCAATCGAGATATTCTTTGGTCTTTCTCAGAGAAGGATGTATTTCACAAGTCTGTTATCCAATATTATAAGATAAGTTATAGACTGAGTTCTTCAGGAATATAGAGAAAGCTTGGAAGGCTGTCCACATCCCCAGATCTGTGGCCTTTCCTAGTTTTTCCATTTAAACTATAAAATTAAACTCTCAATATGAACTCTTGTTTTATTACTCTTTCTTAAGTCTGTCCCGAAATGTCAATTTTCCCATGGAAAACTGTCTGATGGTTAGCAACAAATTGTACCAGACTGAAATATACTGACCAAAATCAATAATAACTTTTTAAGAAGGCTTTATTTAGTGCTTAATATGTTGCTGGCACTCTTTGGTGATATATACATATACCTTAGCTCATTTAATCTCATGACAACCCTAGAAGGTAAAGACTCTTGTTATTCATTATTGTTCGTTTTACAGAAGAAGAGGATGGGGCACAGAGAGGTGAAATTTATTGCCAGAGGGTGCCCCGCTAATATGTGGCAGCTGGGATTCAAACCCAGGTAGACTGTAATAGAATTATTTCACTCTACTGCCTCTCTACACTTGCTCTGTAGACTCCATAGCTGTCTGACACTAATTTGAGATAAGTGTACATGAAAAATGGTAAAAAGGTAGTATACAAAATGGTTCCTCCTGGACAACATCTCATGTACATCTAAAAGAAACAAACAGACAAAAATCTGATTTGCTTACCTTAAAAGAACTTGAAATTTTATTCCAGTTCAGGAAGAAACAAGTGATTTTTGCAGAGACCTGAACTGAATTTTTGACAAAATGTAAATATATGTCTGGGCTAGTAGAACGATGGTGATGCCTTTCAGGTGGATGTTGTTTCACTAATTCAGAATGGCATCAGGCATACAGGCCATGCTTTGCTTAGGTACCAGTAATGAATGTTTCTTTCTCTGGAGTAGACTCTTCCCATGATGGAATTAAAGGCTTTCCAGGAGACTTTGACACCTCTTTCCTGCCTGAATCAGAGATAATTGACGACAGCCAGTCCATAATTTCTGAAGGCATTGCCTATATCTAGAAATCTGACAAAATATCTTCAAATAGCAACAAATTGTACTTAATTTAGATGGCAATACTTTATTGTTTTATCTTTATTATAAGTGCTCTACCCCCTTCGAGTTTTGCACAGAATTTGCCCTTCTTCATCCTAAATGCCATTCAGAAAGTCATTCCATTACTGTGGATGACAATTTTCATTACACTATTGATCAATGTAGGTAATAACTTGCTTCTCATTTTCAGCAAGATCCTGAGCAGTTGGTCTGTCATTCCTCTTCCATCAATCACTTGCCACAGCCATTGTAAGATAAACAAAATCACGCCTCATTTTTATGACTTCCAGCCACTGAGAAAAGTAAGAGGAAAAATATAGAACTGTCCAATCCTTGATAGGTATTTTATATATATATATATGTATATTTCATTACTGCTGAAGTATTTTTTTTTTAATTCAGGGGTTTCACTGGCCACAATTGCAAGACACAAAATGATCACATCAAGAAAAAAAAATAAAAACTCTTAGATATTTTCAAGAAACCACTTGCCATTTCTTCTAGTCTGAGCCCTTTCAGAGAACAGTTTATGTAGATTTGCTAGAAGTAGAGTTAGGTCCCACTTCACTCATGGTTGCTAGATAAGCTTGTTTGTGGATTGAAATTTTCCTTAAAAAAGAAATCCAATCATAAAAATTTTATGCAACATAAGGAAGCTGTAAGTAGGGGTTCTTATAAAGTTCTTCAAAGCTTTATAGAAAAAGGAAAAGTGTATCAAACCAGAAGACCAACTAGGTTTCTGTAAACTTGTTGTCAAATGTCATTTGTTGGCTTCCAAAGTAGCCATTTAGTATTAGATCTACCAACTGCCCAGTGCGGGTACTCTCTCCCCCGTCCTTAGCATCTAACTTCCATTCTGTAACCACTCCCCAAAGAGGAAGAAGTCTTCTCAGTTTCCAAAGCAAGCTCTTTACACAATGTTTCCATCAGCAAGAGCGCAGAAAAAACAATAGCCAAGCACTAGAATATCAGACATTTGTTGAGACGTAGAATCTTGCCAACAGGTGTTTTTATTTTCATAGCAAACCTAATTCTCATACACAAAAGCTGCTAAAAGAGAGTGGAAACCATTGCATATTTGAGCAAGTCTTTCCTGTTGAATCACAAATTGCCAGATGGGTGATTAAGAAAGCAAAGATGTGTACATGAGACAAAACTCTCCTTTTTTCCTGCTTCTGCTGTTTTCTTTCCATCCCATCCCCTCCTCTAGACTTGTGTCTTCTGTATGGCTTACATTTCCTTTCTTTCCTTTTGTGGTTTCCTCCTCCTCAGTTTTTCCTTGTTCTTCCTTTCCCACTGCCAGTATTTGTGCCTTCTTTGTGGCTCTCAGTGACATCTGGAATTTGTTTGGTGGCAGACACAATATTTAGGGATAAAGAATATATTGGCCACTGGTTTATAGAAGAAGATGGGCTGGGGCAAAAGACAGATTTTGGTCCTCTATTCCTGGTTACTTTGGGGTCAGAGAAAAATCAAAGAGAAGGAATACCATTGGATTAGTCTTTACAAACATTAACTGGGAAAGATATTTCAAGTTAGCAGGAATGTATGGAATGCTTAACAAGCTTGGCAGGTGTCCTAGGTCTCAGAGGAAGAAAAACCTAATATGTGATTTTTGGACTTCAGGTAGTAAAATCTTGTTTCTAGCTTTACCTGAACCAACAACCAAGTTCTCTGACAGATGATCATGTTACATCCTGCTCTCTCGTCCTACTGCTTATCCTCTGCTTGCCCTTGCTCTGTCTTCTTTATTGGCACATACACTTACAAAAATAGCAACCAAACATAAGATAAAATCAATCAGCTCTGGTAGTGCCAGTCCCTATCCCCTTAACATTCAGGACCTCCCCACTGCTTCACACTAAAATCAGAAGATCTACTCTGCCGGTTGAAGCTCAAATATCTGTTCTCCTCCCTCTTTTCCAAAGTTGTGTTCCACTGGTGCACTGTTAGCATAGCATAGACTTTGCAGCAGTCACATTTAAACCCCTTAATGTCAGTGAAATTAGGTTCAGGGAACATTTATTTCTCACCAACATGGTCTGATGTGGATCAGCAGACACTTTCTCCCATCTAGTGAGTTAGATATTGAGGTTCCCTCCGCTTTGTGATGTTGCATTTCATTGGGTTGCCAGATTTAGCCAATAAAATATAGAATGCTCAGTTAAATTTGAATTTTAGGGAGCCAGCCCTGTGGCCAAGTGGTTAAGTTCCAGCGCTCTACTTTGGCAGCCCAGGGTTCGCCGGTTCAGATCCTGGGCATGGATCTACATACCGCTCATCAAGCCATGCTGAGGTGGGGTCCCACATGGAATGAGAATGACTTACAACTAGGATATACAGCTATGTACTGGGGCTTTGGGGAGAACAGAATTTTAAAATATATTTTTTTATAAATTGAATTGTAGGTAGATACTTTTGTTTGTTTTTTGAGGAAGATTAGCCCTGAGCTAACATCTGCTGCCAATCCTCCTCTTTTAGCTGAGGAAGACTGGCCCTGAGCTAACATCCGTGCCCATCTTCCTCTGCTTTATATGTGGAACGCCTACCACAGCATGGCTTGCCAAGCGGTGCCATGTCCGTACCCAGGATCTGAACCGGTGAACCCCAGGTCGCCGAAGTGGAACGTGTGCACTTAGCCACTGTGCCACCAGGCTGGCCCCAATAGATACTCTTTTTTTAGTGTAAGTATGTCCCATGTAATGTGTGGTACATAGTTATATTTAAAAGGTATTTTTTTATCTGAAGTTCAGCATTTTAGAAAAAATTAACTATACTAATAGTATATATTTTCAGTATACAAATAGTATACTAGAATAATAATTTAGTATGTAGTCAATAACGTTTTTATATAGTATTATAGTATACTATAGTACTAGTTTACAGTGGATAATATTAGATTATAACAGCATATTAATTTTGTATAATAATTTTTAGTATAAGCATACGGCATGCAATATTTGGGACATGATTACGTTAAAAATTGTTTGCTGTTTATCTGAAATTTAAATTGAAGTAGGAGTCTTGCATTTTATCTGGCAACCTTATACATCCCAGCAAGTGTCTTCCAAGGTGACAGTAGCCAGAATAAGAAGGAACTGGAAGAAATCACTGGCACTTTATTCTCCTTGACCTAGAAGCAACACACCTCAGTTCTGCTCACAGTCTCTTGCCCAGGTCTGATCCCATGGTGTCACTCTGACTGCAGTGGAGAGCAGGACTTGAGTGTAGCTCAAGGATAATTGGTGACCACTGAGTTCTCTTTTGCCTTTGCCCTGTGATACTTGTATATCAGTAAAGGGAAGTCAGTGATTACATAGCAGTAGAGAGATCTGGAAGGACAATGGACATTTAAAGGAAAGAACAATCTCATCTATCTAGGAGTGACATGTTGGACATGGAACCTAAACTGAGCCTTGATAGAGACGTAGAGAGAGAGTAAAAGCGCACCTCATGGATGAAACAGTGTAAACATGACTGTGGAAGGGAGAAGGCAAGAGCATGGAGGAGTTGAATTTGACTTCATTCTTCTGATCACATTTTAACTGACATATAGATGTCTCAAGATTTGTCCATCATCTCTATTCTTACCTCATTAAAAAAAGGATTCAATTTTAGGTAGATACATGATATCCTATGAAGATGATCAGAAAACCTTGTAGAAAAGATTGTGGATTGTAGGATAAATTTGGCAAGAGAATGACAATATATAACAAATAAAATTAGATGGTAAATCTTCATATTATATGAATTAGCTTATGCTTCCAGTTATAAAAACAAGGGGAGATCTTATCAGATTAACAAATCCAAAGTTTCTGGAAGTTTTGGTTAGGTGCTTTAAAAATCACAAAGATGCTATAGGGATAAAGAAAATAATCAGGCTCAATTGTGTTTGTTTTTAACCTTGTATAGTTGTGACTTCAGTATTGCGTAAGTGGTGAGTTTTCCTTGCAGGAAATAGGTTCTTACAGAATTATAAGAGGGATAATATGGGACATGTTGGAAGAGAAAGAAAAACTTTTGCCAAAAATTTAAAAAGTAATATAACAGTTTAAATGTGAAGAACTATACAAATCTATTTCTTTTCTGGAAACAGTCAGTGTATCGATAAAAAATAAAGGGAATTCACATCACAGACATCTTGAAAGATGTACATATCACTGTGAAAATAGCCTTTTTGCTCCTGGAAAAGAGAGACAGAAAGCTTCTAGTTCCCGTTCACTACTGCAGACTCAGTATCTGCTGACCAGAATGTTAGTTTGTTTTAATGAAATATATTTGCAATATTCCCAAATAAAAAATTGTTTAAGCCCGTAAATGCTTACAAAAATGAAAGGCTATGTGACAAATTTGCTTCTAGCCTTGGATGCTAAATTTCACTTGTGAGTACACTTCAGATGGTAATTGATGGAATTTGAATATCAGAATTGAAAATGAAAGTCTTTCCACAGCACATTATGGCTTTGGGGAGTGAAAGGAATGTTTACTCTTGCTAGAGTTGGTGGACAAGTCTAGTCAGAACCTCATGAGGCAAACATAGTTCTGTAGTCGGGACCATGTTATCTTAATGTTTCACATTCCTGCCCTTTTTGGAAGCTGTAGTTATTATTGCAAAGTCTCAAGAGGTTTGCTGTAAGATCTAAATTGCTGCACTTGCCCTTCCTGACCAGGCGTCCATAGTCAGGGCATGCATTAAACAAAACAAAACAACGCATATCTTTAATGAAAACAGCCTTTGTACTCTAGAATCTTCCCAGCACCATGACTCTGAAAATGGCCTGGTCTTCTTTTGATCTGATTTTTGCAATCCCTGAAGTGTGCAGAGGAACCATTTTCTTTCTCTTTAAAGCACACTGAGAATAAAGTTAGTTGGTAATAAAATGCAACAGTCGTCACCTGGAAGCAAAAAGTGAATAGCAGTAGTGTTATTCTAATGGTTTTTCTTTGAATCTTTCCTTCCTCACAATTTTTATCAGATACTGTCTGAAGAAAAGAAAAAAATCACACTGTGCAACATCTCAGAACTGAAGATTTTTTGTTTCTTCCTAAGTGATCATGACACCAAATGAGAATGCAAGCTCTATGTGTTTTCTTTGCATGTTCAGTTTCTTAGATAGAGCTTGCGCTCTATAGAGGGAAAGTACATGGCAGCAGCTCAATGCAGTTACAAACCTTGTTGTACCACTAACTAGCTCTGTAACCCAAGCACGTTAACTCACTATTCTAGGGTTCAGTTTTTGTCTGCAAATCGGTCTGATAGGGAACAATATCAGCCTCATAAGGTTATTGTGAACATTACATGCATTAATATCTGTAAAAGGCTTGGCATTCACTGTGTCTTGCACATATGTTCCTAGAAAATGTAAAAGAATACTGCGTTTATTTACAAATTGCCAAAGAATACCTCACAGAATGTATTTTTTTCCTATATCTGATTATTTCCAACGTTCTAGGTTTTAGGCAGATATAAGTATACATGCTGTCTTAGGAAAGTTTCCTGGGAAACAGGCTACGGAGTGGAGATTTTCAGGTAGACGTTTATTGCAGAGAACCCTTAGGATCAACAAAAGTAGGGAGTGAAGGAAGCAGGAATGAGCAGAAGGAGAAGTTGGGCTGTCACGACAAGACCTTGCCAACCCCTTGTTCTCAAGGAAAGCTCTAGAGCTGGAAAGACTCTTCCAGGTTGTCTCGGTTTGGGAAGAGGGAACCGGGCTTTATACATCCTCACACACTGAGGAGTCTTTGAATGCAAGCTGCTGTTCCGGGGTGAGGGAGGTGACCTTGGGCTCCGTGCCTCTCGTGGGCTGAGGGTACTGCCTAAAGAGTGACTCATCTGGCAGCTTGCAGTCACCAACACTGTCAACAGCTGGGGAAATGAGCCCTCAGTGCTGAAGGGGCATCTAGTGACCCACCACTGCAACCACCATGTGTGCATATATAATATTAGAATTTTCATTTATCACCAGTGTCTTGATTTGCTTTAATATAGATCTTGCATGCTCAGATTGAGAACAATCTAAAGCAATTTTCTTATAATACCAAAATTAATTAGGTAATTCAATGAAAAATAACATTTCCCCCAGGACTGGCTTCCTTATAGTCTGAAAGATCTACCATGGGAATCCTGATATTTCAGCTTGTCATCCTGTTACAGTGTAGATCCAGACTCTGAGTTTGTGAGTTAGTAACGCTTGAGCATTTTATAATTATTGTAACCTTCTTCCAAGCCTAGCTCACTATGAGCTTTTTGTTTTCATTCCCATGGCATAAATCGTGTTATAAGAAAAATAAAGGGGATTTGAAATGCATCCATCATTATTCCATACTAAGATATCAACTCCATTTATTTTTTTCTCATTGCCTTATTATCCTTTCTCATGTGCAAATGTGTTTTATGTAGACATATTCATGGTATATATATTTTGCGTTATCTATTTTCTTTAACTTAAAATTACACCGTAAATATTTTCATGTAGCCATTAATTTTCACAATTATAATTTTAATAGAAACACAAGATTCCCATGAGTTACCGTACTAGAAATTGCTTAACCTTTCTCTTATTGTTTGACTTTCAGCTTGTTTCTAGGTTTTCCCTATCAAATCACACTATAAATTATAAAATTCTGAACTAAGCAAATCGTTTCAATTCAGTAAACAGTAGCAGTCAGTGCTGGCTCGCATAAGAGTAAAGGGCAGATATAACAATGATAATACTCAATCTGTGTCTCAAAAGTTCTTATGAATGAAAGTGAGGCACGGTCATATAAATAAGTAGCTACATAATAAAACATGGCCAGTAACATGGTGGAGCAGGCACAGGAGTGGTTATTTTAACTGTGGAGCAGGGGGAAGATTCATGGACGAGGAGGATTTTAAGCTGAGTTTTGTAGGATGAGTAAAATTTAGACAAGGAGAAAAGATGATCAGAGCATTTTGAGCCAAAAGAAAAGTAACAGCAAAGAAAAGGGATGTAAAAGTAATTTACAGATAGAAGTAACCGTAAGTCATCTGGCACGGTGGCTTATAGGAGATAAAGAGGTGATGGAAAAGGTAATTTAGAGTCCTATATTCCAGGAACTCGGCCTTCATATTAAAGAGTTTGGATTTATCTTTAAGTAAAAAGGTAGTTTTGAGCAAAAGAGTGCCATGATTAGATTAGTGCTTCAGAAGAAAGTCTCTGGCATTAATATGAAGCATGCATTGGTTGGAGAGAGAGACAGGAGACTCACATCCCACTCAGATATTGCACTAGTTCAAGGAAAATTTATTAACTTATTCTTTCATTTTTTGTTCTTCCCTTCATTCATTCATAATTGATGAATATATAATAACCTAGCAGGGTGTTAGGCCTGGGGTTATTAGAATAAAGATCAAGATCTATTTAAAATTATCCATTTATCCAACAAATATGAATTGAGAGCCTACTTTGTGCAAGATGGGTGAATCAGAGCTGAATTAATCTCAGTCCTTAATATTGAGCTCTCAGTCTGGTTGTGAATAGGGCATAGCATTTGGTGATTACAGGCCATTGCATTAGCAATATGAATAGAATGCTAAAGTTTTTCATCGTGACATTCTATAAAGAAGATTAGACAGACTTTCTAGATGACTCTTCATCTCAACTCTTGAAGAGACAATGGATCAACTCTATTCTCTTACATTTTTTCCTCTATCTACAAACAGAGAAGCAAAATCCAAACCTGGGAATCTAAACCCAAATGGAACAACACACAGGCCAAGTTATGTGGCTACTTGGTTATCAGGAGGAATTAGAATACCTTGAAATATTCTATGTTCATTTACTGAGTTTCTTGGGACATTCTCACTCCCATGAGAAGTCAAGGGCTTTGAGATGCCGCTCTGCATTTTAACACTGTTATTCCTAGTCTAGGAAGGGATTTGATCCTTCTCCCCGCCCCTCTTCTCTCTGGGATGCTCTCAACCTTGTTCTCATTTAGGCACACTCCAGGACGCGAGGTGTTGTTACTGCATCACATACATTTCAAACTAATGGATGAGCCCCTGCTCTAAAGGAAAATACTTTGTTTAAAAGGACCAGACATATTTTCCAAAATCTTTTTCAGAACTAATGTAATAGTAGTAATTAATGCTTATACACTACCTATTACAGCTAAATCAAGTGCTGGATAAAATATAAGCACGAGAAAACCAGATTACATTTGGAATATATCATTTGTGAAAACATGCTTTAATTTAAAGACATGTTGGAAGTGATTAGCTACATTTGAGATTTAAAATATGTACTTTATTATTCTGCCACAACCAGAAGTAGTCTGTCAGCGACCATAAACTTAGAATAATCTTATGACTAGGTAAAATGTCTTCTGCTTTTAGAGGACAAAATTATATCTCAGAACCACTCTTAATTAAGGTACTGATACTTGGTGATTTGAGGCATGAGTTTACAACCTTTCAGTTGGTATGATAGCTTCCCACGCACCTAGAAGGGCTGGGCGGGTGTAGGTAAGGGAGCAAATTGTAAAAGGCAAGGTGTTTAAAGATTTTATTTTTTTTTCCCTTTTTCTCCCCAAACCCCCCCGGTACATAGTTGTATATTCTTCGTTGTGGGTCCTTCTAGTTGTGGCATGTGGGACGCTGCCTCAGCGTGGTCTGATGAGCAGTGCCATGTCCGCATCCAGGATTCGAACCAACGAAACACTGGGCCGCCTGCAGCGGAACGTGCGAACTTAACCACTCGGCCACGGGGCCAGCCCCAAAGGCAAGGTGTTTAGACAGGATGCTGTCAATGCTCTGCCCAGATACCCTGGGCTCCTTTTAGTTCTCCCTCCGCTCCCCAGACTTGGGTGTGCTTTTTCCAACTGCTGGTATCTGGGCCTCTTCTTCCTGGAGTGGCCCTCAGGCTACTAGTGCTGCTTTGCCTGTAGGTGCACAGAGCCAAAAGTGCCCGGAAGTTTAAATCCTCCTCCTTCCCCACCAGTGGCCCATACCCCATGACTCTCTGCTGCCTGAATATGAAATCCCAGCTCTCTTGCTTGAGTTGGGACGGCTCTGAAGTGTGACTTACGCTCCCAAACTCCCCTGTGGGGTTAGGCTAAAGCTACCCTTCATGAAACTTTGTCTGAAATCATTCGCTTGCTTGGTTTCTTCTCCTCTATCTGCTTCTGTCACTCCAAAACAGGTTTTTGTGGGAGCACTTCCTTAATAATGACTTCCATGCAAATACTTGTCCTAGAGTATACTTCTAGGGAAGCTGAAGAGAGTGCTTCTGCATTACACTTTTCTGTGCTCCACCTTTTAGAGATATATTCTAGATTAAGAAATCTTCTATCTGTGCAAATATAGCCTGAGAGGCATAAACATAATGAAACAAAACATTCCCAATAACCTGAAATGGAATACAGATCCAGTTACTAGGACTCATAGGAATACCCAAATAGGGCTACTTGTGTGGATGCCACTTTTTAAGGTATCCAAGGCACTGTGACCATTTCCACTAACGTCGTTTTATCTATACCCAAAGAATGATTGCAATTCCAAAATGTAGAAAGAGCTGCTGAGACCAAGCTCTGGCTGGAGGTCTTGTTCCCATAAGTCAGATGCTGTAGGTAGGAAGATAGAAAGGGAGACATAGAAGAAGGTATGCTGGGAACTGATGATTTTACTGCGTTTGATTGGTTCAGAGACCCCGCTGAACAGAGAAGGAGGGAAGAGCTAACCTCTTCCCAGGACATCCACACAGACTGACTGTCAGACACTGAGATTGTCTGGCTATAGTCCAGTCACAGATCTGATTGAGATTTTAACCCAGATATTTAAAGAGTAATGGTGAGACAAAGGAAATCCACTAACTCTATTTATAAATGGGAAATCTGGGTAATTTTTTCCTTATTTTGGGTAAATAGAAAAAAAATGTACCCTACAAAAACCATCCTGTGGCAAAAATGAAAAAGAATAATATCCTGAAGACAAGAGGAAGAGCAGACCTCTGAACACTATTTATAACAGGAACCAGAAAAAATTTAGAAGACTATTTGTCATGCTTAATCTGATTTAAGAAGACATTGCCTTTGGTAAACAGGAAAAGAAAGCCACAAAATAGAATAAGCTGAGATGAAGGGACAACAGGATGAAATGAAAAGAGGACAGGATGTGAGGCCATGGCAACCAGCTGAGATGAAATGGGAGCTCAGTGAGATAAAGGAGGAGCACAGGAGGCAAGAGCAACAATTTCGAAATTAAAATCACGTTGGAGTCACTCTCTCCACACACACACATCCCATAATAGCACAGAGAAAAGCAGAAGGACATGATATTAGATGAAATGAAAGATATACAGGACAAATGGAGATACAAACTAAGAATTATGAGTGTTCTGGAAGGAAACTAGATTAATTGGAACAGAAATAATAATTAAAGACACAATTGAAGAATCTTGTTCAGGTCTGGGGGTGTTGAGAAGAAAGAGAGGTGAACTAGAAGTGCAGGTTATAGGAGTTCATCCTGATCCAGGCAAACTGTTTAAAGGAGAATTAGACACATATCCTGACAATATTTTTTAAATTCTAAAGAAAAAGACTGAGAAACATCAAGAAAAAAAATGCAAGTTATCTCTAAAGGAATTAATATTAATTTGGCCCCATAGAATTATTTGCATCACAACAATTTCAAAGGAAGATGAAGCAAATTTAGAGAAGCTGTTATTTAATTCATTTATTTAACAAATAATTAAGCTCCGACTATGTGTCTGGCACTGTGTTAGATATTGAAAATACAGCAGTGTAAATTTTTACAAACTGAAATGAACTGTATATGGAATTAAAAATAATTGGTCATCACAATCACATGCAAAGACTTGTGTAAAGGTATAATCATCAAAATTATTTATATGCTGGGCTCCACTTCTGGAGTTTCTGATTCAGTAGGTCTTGGGTAGGTCCCAAGAATTTACGTTTCTAGGAAGTTCCTAGTGATGCTGATGTAGCTGGTCCAGGAATCACATATCGAGAACCACTGATTTATGTTAACTGGAATTTGGGAAGGAAAATAGCAAAGTGTTCACCTGCATTGGAAGGATTACATAGTTGTAGCCACTGAAATATTTTTGAAGAGTATTTAATGCTGTAGAAAAATCTCAATATTTCAATATTGCATGGGTAAGTCAGCATATTAGACTTTATACACCATGTTCTTTAACTATATAAAAAGAAACAGTTAAAAAGAGAGAGATAAATGTCAAATAAACAAAGTCTATCTGGAAATCCAAAAATATTTAATAGTGGTTATCTCAAGGCCATGTCCTTAATCTTTAATTTTTATTTACATCTTTATAACTTTCTGTATAATCTAAATGAACATGCATTAATTTTATATTGAGACAAAAGTAAATAATTCCCCCTAAAGACCTAGTTCAAATATGGTCTCCTTGGTGAAGCTTCTACGAGTCTGCCATACCATTAAGCCAAATGCCATCTGTGAATTCTTCTGTCCTAACACCATGTAAGCATCCATCACGTTTCATATGGCTCAGTAAAAACTGACTGTGCACGATAGCATTGTAAAGTCTCTGAAAAGTCTTAATGTTACAAAGAAAAAACTTGTTTAATATTTATTCCAGTATTTTACAAACTTATTTGTCCACAGAACAATGCAGAACATCTACTGTTCTGAAGAATAAGTGGCCCACACAGTGGCATTAGCCATTCTTTGACATTTATCGAATGATTGAATGAATGAATGAATGAAATCAATGAGTAGGCTAATATATGTTGAATGCTTATTTATTAATATTTTTCCTAGCAGTAAAACTAAACCAAGGATTTCCTTTCAAAAGCCTTTAGTGTTTTTATTTAAATGTACTTGTAGTTTCCATTCCTTAAGTACTCAACTCAACCAACTTTATAAAGTGCCTACTGGGTGCAAGGCACTCTGTGACATGCAAAGGTACTTTATTTTATGTGGTCAGATCTCAGCCCAGTATTAATTCACTATTTCCTCATTTACCCCAGCCTTCAAAAATGTTTAAATCA
The DNA here is from genome assembly GCF_037783145.1 of Equus przewalskii. Classification (NCBI taxonomy): domain Eukaryota; kingdom Metazoa; phylum Chordata; class Mammalia; order Perissodactyla; family Equidae; genus Equus; species Equus przewalskii. The sequence continues at coordinate 55,858,415 of NC_091845.1, read as the reverse complement.
CTTTTCATAGATGATGTATAGCTACATGATCATTATATAAATTTAACCAAGGGTGAGAATTTTGTTCAGTGTGGTTGAAAATTGGCAATGGGAGAATCCAAGCATCCTCTCACAGAAACATACAAATAGCAGATGGAGTTTCCTGCTTTTTGAAAGCTGATGACACTGTATTTCCAAACAAACATTGTATGCCAAAACTAACAGCCCATCTGGAATTTTTTAATTAATTATTTTTTCCTGCCAAAGAATCCTTTTTCTACTGTAATGGCTACATTCCATCCCATTCCTACCTTAGATCATGGGATTTCTTATGGCCCTTTATATTTTGCAACAATATGAGCTATATAAAAATATGCAAAAATGTTTCAAAATACTTGATAACTTAGCATTGAAAATAGTATGGCATGTGTTCATATATAAACAGCAAGCTTCCCAGCACGTACACATCACCAAAGATGAAAAGTGTCAACAAACGTCTCTGAAATAAGGGGAAAACCGTTAATAAAATTTAAATTCATTATTTTCATGTAAGGATTACAAAATGCTTTCCCACAAGACTCCACGTATAGTAAGTTCCCCAAAATAGTTTGTTCAGGAAAATAGAATTAAAAGATGTGATTTTGAAAAAAAGGGAAAATCTAGGGGTGACTGGAATTAAAGATGGCCTTTTATTGTATAAACTAAGTTTTTAAAATATCTTAATGAGTACAAACACTTCCCCCATAAGGAGATGAAGAAAACCAAATATTTTTGATACAGAATGCCATGTTTTAAAAAATCAAAATACTTTAAAAACATTACTATCATCTTTTAATAAACATAGAAAATGAAACATAGCCCCATTAGGTTTAAAGTTGCGATCAAGATCGTTCAGTGAATATTAACCACAGCTGTGTACTCATTGTATGTAAATATTGGTCTTGATAACTTGAGGTCAACACAAGCAACCCTGTGACTTATTTGTTGGCTACACCATTTTTAAATTGATAAAATAATTAAAAATGTGGTTTTTGATCAAAATGCCTTTGAGTTCTTTACTGACAAAAAAGTAATAATAATATTGCTTATTTTATAGGTATAGCACTTAACAATGTGCCAGGTACTGTTTTAAGTGATTGACATATACTAAGTCATTTAATCTTCACGACAACCCTATGGATTGTAAACAGGTACTGTGATTATCTCCATTTTCCAATGAGGAAATGGAGATATAAGAGAAGTTAATAACCAGGATTTGACACTAGGCTTTCTGGCCTGAGTTCAAGTGCTTAACTGGGCTGTTGTGCTGATGGTTTCTCAAACACTGGTATATATTTAGGCAAGAAGTTGAAGTCCTCCTATACATCTTCCTATGAAAAAGACTGACCCAGTGCATGGGAAAGATAGTGTAGTACTAATTGATAACAAAGAGAAGCCTGGATAAAGTTCCCTTTCTTCTTGAACATGATTAAGTTATCCTATAATTCCTAGTTTTCAAAGCTGATGGCATTAGACTATCAGAAATCCACTTTTTTTTTTTTTTATTAATCTTTGTTTGTTTACATCAACCAGCAGTGTTCCAGGGAAGAAATGAAAGTAAGTGTGGCTAGGTTGCTTTGGCAAACTAATGCAGTTGTGAGCAGACTAAAGAAGATAGCAGCTTCTACAGTCAACCATTTTCACATTGCTGCCCGATCTTCTGATAGTTAAAGAGAAGCTGAAAATCTGATTCTTATCTGAACTTTCTCAAATTTGAAAATACGTTGCAATGAATTTTAAAAAATTAAAAATAGTACAACCCAAAGAGATCAATATCTGTGGGCTGGCTCTTCTACATGGGCCACTGGTCTATAAGGAAGAAGCCATGATGTTGTTTATGGAGTCACCTGTGTAACGTGATGATTTGCTACCTCTGGAGGATGTTCCAGAGGCTTACCTGAACCACTTACTCTCTCCCTCTCCAAACAACCAAGGAACTATTTCTTTTTCCTTTAACTCACCTTACTCTACTTGTTCTCAGCTTGCTTTGCATATGAAATTCCAAATACACTGTTAGAACTTTTGAGGATCTACCTTCAGCTGTTAATCGCCTGCGAGAAGGGTCTGCTTAACTGTCATTCCTCTTTCTTCATAGATTTTTCTTCATGCGCATATCCCAGCAGCTTTAGCCTCCTCTAACCTGTGCTCATCCATCATGGCATAGGCCACCTTTGAGCCCAAAACTGGATCAATTTCTGAGACAAATCGTCTTGTATTACAAATATGTATTCTTCAGGGAAAGTTACTCTTGAGATATCAACAGCCCACCTAGATAGTTTCATTTGTGTTTTGGGCTTAAAGATGTCTTCTGGAAAGACAATGCCATCAGTTTGGGTCTAGATACAAGTCAACTCTATCGTTTCCAAGAAAGAATATCTTTAAAGACTCAATCTCAAAATATTTGATGTCACTGAAACTCTCGCTGCTTTGCATCCTAAAAGAGGTGCTTTGAGCATCAGGAGTTGCGTTTGGTCTTATTTTTTTTCATCCTTTCCTTCTTCATAAGGACAGAAAACAAACTCTCTTAGAACAATCTTTTTTTTTATCCATGTGTATTTCAATCCCAGAGGAAATTCCAAGCTTCCTGTTCATCACAGAAGAAACTGATATAAAATGAATAAGAGGGAAATTTATTCTCCCCTCACCAGCAGTTTGGGGAAGGAAACTTAAATTATGTTGCCAAACATTTATTTATCTTGTATGTGGTATTTGTTAAATGTCTAAAGGACCTTAGAGGTACTGAAAGGAGAGCTTTCAGGAGCTTATAAAAAATGAGTTATTAATGTGGTGCTACTCTGTCAGAAAGAAAAAAAAAGACATTTCTGGCTTGTACCACTGTTTGTGAATTTTTGTGTTTTAGAAAACATTTCCAAGGTCAAGTTTCTAAGAGCAGGACTTGAAAACAGTGATTTTGCTACCTTTGCAATTACCCTGTTTCACTATGGAGTTCTGGCATTTTCTAAACTGCACTTTGTGAACATCGTTGATCTTGGTGTGTTTTTTTTTGTCCCTTTAGGATGAGCCATCAGCTCACCTATTTTTTTTTCCTTCGGTGGAGCAGTATTGTCCCTGGGCCCTTTTGTTGAGTCACAATAAACTAGGCGAGCAACCAGCAGGCCCTTGACACAAAGTCGTTTATTGATCTGAAAACAGTGCTGTGCTAACCTCACCTTAAAACTCGGTAGCATAAAACTCCAGTTCCTCAAAAACAGCCGAAGCATTAATACCAAAACACTTGACATCCTTGTTTTCAATGGACATTTGATGTATTTCGAAAGGAAAAGCCTGCTTTATTATAATAATTACTATCTTTTTAGTTATGTGACTTTTATGTTACATATCTTCCAGGTCTCTCTGGAAATTAAATATTTTGGTTGTGCCCAAAAGTGCATAAACACAGATGAGGCTAGTGTTGCAATTTCAGGGTTGGTATTGCAAATTTGCAAGACTCTGTGTTGCTGTTAAATTAGTATGTAATAATAAAAGAGCATTTTAGAAGAAGAGAAATAGGAATTGCTTGTCAAAGAGATTTGTGTGAATTATAATGCCTGAAGTTAGGTATGTGACTGGATGAAACCAGAGGTTTTTATTTGTTATGAATTTATTCATTCATTCGTTCACTCACTCACTCTTTAAGCGGCTAATATGAACGAGAAAATTTAGCAAATCCTGGTGATTGTTTAGTTATGGACAAAATGATGCCATTCTCTATTGTCTTGGCACAGTCTGTTAGGATAAAATACAATTATCTTATAAACAAAGTAATCCACAGATTGTGCCCAGTGCAGTGAAGGACATTAACAGCATGTGGTGATAGAAGCTAATGGAGGAGAGGAAGAATCCAGCTTCCACACAATCTGGGAGATGAGTATTCCAGTCAGAGGGAACAGCAGGTACAACAGCAGGTGCAACAGCCCTGAGGCAACCTGGCCCAACTATAGTCAGAGAGGAAGAGGGTAGGGTGAGATTTGGTGTAAAAATTTTTCAAAAGTTCTACATAACGCATGGTCAAACTCATGTTATCTGTCCTGTATTATTTCATACAACTCTTTCCCCAACCCCTCCTCTTTGGTCTATATCAGATGTCCCTGTTAAGTTCTTGAACTCACTGCTTACCTACCCATCTCTAAGTCGTTGCTCAAACTAGAATGCCATTTTTCCTTCATCTCTAAATGTTATCATTATGCTGAGCAAAATACAAAAACAGAGAATAAAGGGTACACACTGCGTGATTCCATTTGTGTGAGATTCTAGGACAGCCACAACTCGTCTATGATTACAGAAAGCAAATCAGTGGTTGCCAGGGCCTAGAAGTTGCAGGGGAGGGGTGACTATAAAGGGGCAAGAAGGAGCTTTGTGGGTGATGAAAATGTTTCATATCTTGATTGTTGTGGTGGTTATACAGGTGAATATGTTTGTCAAAACTCATCAAACTATACACTGAAATGGGCATTTATCATGTGCAAATTATACTTCAATAAAGTTCATTAAAAAGTTACAAAATAAGAAAAAAAAAGAGAAAAAGAACATTTTAGAGAGTTCAAATTTATCTTCTCCATGATCTCTACCCTAGTCAGAAATAAGCTTTCTTTCCACCATCGTGCTATGTGCTCCAGGCTTTTGTACTTGTGACGAGCATGCTCTGTGCAGCCTTTAATGAGCATCATAGTGTTAAACTGGCTGTTTCTCCATTGGGCTTGCATATTCCCCTAGGAGAGAATCTCTGCCTCATTTGTCTTTCTCTCCTCCCAGAGCCCCTACCTCAGAACTCATGAAAGGACTTCACTGAGCATTTGTTAAATCAATAGCAATATTTTCGTACTTACATCCTGCCTGGTTCCCAAAAAGGATGAACAGGAAACAAAATTGATTTCCAGGAGTTGATGAATGAATGGACTTTTCTAGGCACTGGAGCCCACATCCTGGCTCCATGTGTAAAAATTGGGGGCAGAATGGGTTTTCAACCTACCTTCTCCATACCCGTACTTGTTTATTGATTTAGTGAAATGCTTGTGATGGTTTCTCTGCTCTCCAATAGGTAAACGCTGTACAGACCCTCTGCATTATCCTTCTTAATGGTCCATTATCTCTCCGTAGAGAGTCCAGTGGTAGAATGAGTGTTGGCAAGCTGCAAAGAGGTGGACACGACAGTGTAATAGGAAGGCGGCTATTATGTCCCATTATTACACCGAGTGAAGGAAAATCGAAGGAGCATAGTGGTCTATTGCATAACTGCCACTCTTGGGTTGTTACAGGGGAAAGCTCTGTAAATCAGCCCTCCTGTGCTGCTTCTTCAGAAGCCTTTTTCCCCCTTCCCGCATACCCTCTCTCTGTGCAATTTTTGGTGTTCTCAACTGGCCGATTACCTGGAATATTAGCCTTTCAAAATATGACACAGAAGTTCACCAATTCCTTCCAACTCATAATGCTTTAAAATTGTGACTCCAAATTATTTCTGTAAAAATAGCTGATCTTTATGACTCCTAGGGGATTTCTTATTTTAATCGGAAACCTTCAGAAACGGTTCAGTTTTGTGGAAATGATGGGGGAATGTCTGCTCTTAGCAGTTTCTGTGTTCAAGGGCAAATCAACCTCTGCGCTTGCTAACTCTAATTTTCCAAGGGTTATGAGACTTTAATTTGATTCTTTATCCAGTGTGCATAAAATGTTCACTGGAATTTGCATAATACATTTATTGTATAATCACTCTTCAAGTTGGCTACCTGCTTCCTCAAATGAACATTGCTTTTTTAAGGGGGTATAATAATGTAGGGCCAATTGGAACTTTGTAACTAAACAAAATTAAATATATCTCTGAAGGACAAACATAAAAGAGAGAGGGAAGGAGGGCATGTATTTGTTCTGAAATTGGCTATTATGTAAAAATAGCCCCAATCCTATTTTCAAATATTCATTTTGCAAATATAAGCAGGGAAGGATTGCTGTCTTTAAAAATGTAAAGATTTGTTATGTGCAGAAGGGAATACACTTGTCTGGCTTGTCTCTTAGAATGTACTTAAGCAAGTCGATTAAATTAGGGTGCAGGATTTCAGCACAGTCTAAGAAGGTGAGGGAGGTGGAGAGAGAGGATGCCTTAGGCACTAGGCCAGGTGCTTTAAAGCTATTTAAATTCATTCAGTGTCCAGAGCCAACATGTAATTAGGGTAATATTGTTATTACCTTTAATTTTGGTTGAGTGTTCTGTGCCTTCTGACTCATTGCTGTCAAATAGGAGAGCTAAGATTTAAACCCAGACTGTATGATGCCAGCATCTTTGTCCTTCAACTACACTAAACAGTTTTCTGTTAAGTACGCTTGTCTAGAGTGAGCAGTCTTGGGAGACTGTGTATTCCCTCACGTTGGCACTCTCCAGGTGGAGCCTGGCAGAGTGTTTGGCAGAGACTGTAGGGAGATTTGAAGATCAGACAGAGGTTGGATGAGAGGACATTTAAGATCCCCATTTTCCCTGCAATTTTAAAAGAATAGTAGGTGCAGTCTTGATTTGATGAGTGGCTTGTTGCAGACCAGGGTGGCTCAGTCTTTAATGTGCATACAATTGCCTAGGGATTTGTCAAAAGTGGGGCCTGATTCAGTAGATCCAGGGTGGGCCTGAGATTCTGCAGTTCTATCAGACTCCTGTGTGATGCCATCGCTGCTGGTCCACAGACCACACAGAGAGTGGCAAAGTAGAAAATCTCTGAGGTGAGGCCCCTCTGGCCTCTGCTTACAAAGTCTTTTCCCTAGTGATCCAGGTCCTGATCCTAGTTACGACAATTGTTCTTGAACAACCTGGTCACAGTTCCCTAAACTGCATGTCTACCAGCATGTCCTAGGATCATGAAATCCTGTTCTCTTTAAACAACTAAGATTCTTCAAGAAAGCTCTGCCTCTAAGAGAGAAGACCTCAGCTGTGTGCCATGGACCACAAGTTGTTAAAGAGACACAAAAGAGTTGGTACCATCAGGTAGCACACCAATTTACAAATAATAGTGAAATTTCCTTGAAGAAAACATATCTTTGTTTAAAAAAATTCCACTTTAACTCATAAATAAATGTGTAATCTTGAGTATGATGATATGACTATTCAAACTCTTGGTATCCTTTCTGAATCACAAAACTGAAATTTTGTCTCCTAAAGTCTTGATATATTTTCAAAATTTCTTTGAGATGGATCCAATTTAATTGCAATGAGAAGGAAAATGGGCTTCCAATCTCCTGTATTTCAGGATATTGTTGTTTGAATTTGATTTAACTTACTTCTGATGTATTTGGTTTGCAATGAATAAGAGACTTTCTTTGAGAACCTTTGAAAGAAACAAAAATCATGAAAAGCCACTCTCTCAAGTCTAGGAGGCTTTGAAAGTATTGTCTATTCTTATTTTATTAATTTAAAAAATCTTTCAAAATATTGGAATAAAATCAATTTTGCAAGTTAGGAAACGTTTGGCTAAGGCATAATGTAGAGTTCAGAAATCTTTAAGAAAGAGTTAGGTAATTGGGATGCTGAAAATAATATATTGATGGGATTATAGAGGTCTATATTTATTGACCAGGAAAGGTAGCCACATGTGTCATTAAGAGAAAAAGCAGATTACAAAACTGTTTGCATAATCTGGTACGGTTTTGGTTTAAAATAAAGGAAAAAAATTGAATTGTTTATCTTTGGGTAGTGGCATCATGGCTAATTTCTCTCCATATTGACTGAAATTTCTTCAATAAAATTGTACAACTTTAAAATTGAAGGAGACAACACTACTCTGTGTATTTGGGGAAAAAAGTGGACATTTGGACAGCCATTTACAAAAACTTAACTACAAATGGTTTTCATTTATGATTTTTGATAGTAGGGATTGTATTTTTATTACTCTATAAATCTTTAAGTGCTTCTAATAGATACAATATTGAGATCTCAAGAATTAGTTCTAGTTTCTTTTTTCAAGTTAAAACATCAGAAAGAATCACAGGACAGTTTCTTGGGAAGGTAGACCAGAGCACTAAGTTCTAGGTAAGAAGGGGACTTACATTTTAGTGAATACTGTTTTGTTTGACTTGATTTTTAGTTTTATTATTATTTTTTTTTACCACAAGCATATGTTACTCTGAATTGCCCATAAGTGCACTTGGTTCATTATTTCTTAAATTCTAATACAAAACTAGAATTGTATTTAGTATATCAGGTAGGATGGACAGAGGTAATTTGGTGTCCAAGAGGATGTAACAGCCACTATTTCTCATAGTGATAGGGACAGTATTTGTGGACATTCATTTAAATTATTTGGGATAAGGCCTATAAATACATGACTGAAGACTCTATCCAGTAAAATATGGGTATAAGTTAGGAAATGAACAGCTTTAGTTAAAAAGAAGCTTCCCAAGGATTTCCAAGTGAGTTTTGTCAAAGGTTTGGAAGGAGGAAATCATGGATAGAACTCTTTCCCAGGAAAATAATGGCATTCAAAGGGACACAGAGCTTCGTATGGAAATTTAGATGAAGTGACAAGTTGGTGAGGGAAGTATCTAGAATGTAGGGTGGAACAAGAACAGAGGCTCTCCGACAATGCATGCTTCTTAAAAGGGTTGGCTTGTATGTAGGATTCACTTTTTCTCCTCCCTTTTTTGCACTACACTACTTAATGCATCCCTCTGGATGGTTGTCCAGTTATGCCACAATGTCCATCCTCTAAAGATGAATGGGTGATGGGGCAGGGATGTCTCTGCTGTAGAAAGGTGTGTAAGACTACAAACGTACTTCCCAGGACATTGGCTGCAGCCATTGAGTGTGAATGTGTACTTAAGTACCTGGGGGGTAGAGGGGTAGGAGATTATCCTTCTGTTGATCCTCACATACTGAGGCCATCATCTCTGCTCTTCTGACAGAGGAGTAGTCTATGGTTTTACCTGTCTATCAGAACAGAGCAAGGAGAGTGATAGAAGGATGGGCAGCCAGGAATAAAATCATAGTTAGTTTTGCCTACCTTACCGCAAGCTGGGATTGTAGAGCTATAATTAGAGTACTCAGTTACAGCTTGCTTCCATCATAGTTACAAACTCAATGGAATTGTTTTAACAATACCCTGGCTTGCTTCTGCGGCCACCATTACATGCTTGTACCTCCCACTGTTGTTGATGGCAGACACATAGGACCAAGGGTTCACACAAGACATATATTTTGTTTGTAATCTTGAACACTGCCTGAAAGCTTTGCAAAATGATTCACAGAGTTAATCTGCCCATTTAAAGCCAAACAGACTGCTCCCTTAATCTCTGCAATATTATAATAAAATAATGGTTGGTCTAGTTGGAGACCTTGGCAAATGAATGAGTTTCCTTAATCTTAATAAAGCACAGTGATCTCTCTGAGCCCGTAAATAATGACCCTGACCCTAATTTTGACTTTACTCAGTATAAAGAAGCAATTTTTCTCCTTTAAAAATCAATAGAATGGAGTGAGGAGGGAAGTGAGTTTAGGGATTTGAATTTGTGTTTGGTTTAATGAGACTTTTTTGTGCAACATAAATGGAATGAGAAAGTGTCCCATTTTCAAGTGGCGTGCTACTAAGTATTCTGCTCCCTAAATTTATCTGTCTTTGTAATTGTTTCATTCTGCCGGGAAATGCCATTTGGGACATAATTTCTTTTCCCCAGGCCTCACTTTTGTCATTTGCACACAAAATGTACTGAGTTTGCCCCCACCTGGAAGAAATATTTGCCTTTTTAGCATACTAGCACTTTCTTTTCACCTTTAATGTGGTACTGATTCCTCTGTATACCTTGTATTTAACTTAATTGATTTCTACTATGCACAAAACTGATGAACAGAAAGAGAGAATAACACATGCATACCCAAAGTTAGAATGTGGATAATTTTACCATCCTGCCACTCATTGAAAGGGAACCTGAATCAGGTATTCAGCTCTGGTGAGCGGAACTGTTCTCATAAAACCATGCATACTGTCCTGAATGAAAGTACGCCATTTTGCCTGTGCTCGTCTAACTTAATCCCTATGTGTAAGAGGACCCTGCCCATTTCTTTATCTACTCTACTAGACCATAAACCCTGACAGGAAAAGCCATGTTGGAATTTTCCCTGCAGCATCCAGCATGCTATCTGTCATGCACATAGTAGATGTTTAGTAAATTAAATAATAAGAAACTCACATCATCATTCAAAAGTGTCCCTTGTAACAGCTAAATCCTATTCCCAAAACTGATGCCTCATTTTAGTGTTTCTGGCACTAGAATATCAAAATGTTTAGATAATTAAGCACAAGCATCCAGGGAATATAGTGAAGCAATCTGTTTACTGTAAATGGACATTGCAAGCCATCTTATTTGCTTCTATTTGCTAAGTGTCTGAGAGCTGCAGCCCTTTGCATAGGAAGTACATATGCTGTTCTTTTCTGTATAAAACTGCTCCATCCTATTTTCTAAATAAGCATGTGATTTCAGATTTTAATGGTTTAGGGTTTTTTCTTTTTCCTCAAAATAAACCCTCTTTTCTCTGGCTTTTGCATTCTAGCAAGATTTGTCTTTTGTCTTTACTTTTTCACAAATCTAGGTTAGGCCACATTGCTATTGCGTTGGTTCCTCTGTCATGCCCTTGCTTGGCAGTAATGATCATTCACAGGAAATGGATGCCAAAGAAGATACTGAAGAAATGACTGGGTTTTCTTGTTAGTTTGGTTTGGTAAGTAAAAAAGTAGTGAAGAATTTATCCAAGTGCTATCCTTCAACTATCTTCTTTGATCACATACTTCAGAGAACTGGGAAATTCCACAATAAGAAAAGACATTCAGCACTCACTCAACAGTTTAGGGGTGCAAAAGAAATCCAGCAGAAATCCAGAGGCCAGGAGGCTGCTGAGACTGCACTGGACGTCCAGGAAGCCTGCAAACCACTCCTCCCTTCCTGCAGGCCACCTTCCCTCCCTGCAACTCAGTTTGCCTGCTCTGAGCCCAGACAACAGGCACAGAATATTGTTAAGCCTAAGGAGAAGGAGGGGGAATTTATGGAAGGGCAATTCTTAAACATCTTCGACTGTTAAATTGGCGTAGAACTTCAGTTGAATGTATAATTCCTAGACAAAGTGTTCACTTACTCTGTTTAAAAATCACATTTGACTCACAGCTGGATCGTCTTTGAAAGAAGTTGGGTGTTACATCAAGCCATCTGTGTTTCAAGTGGGCTTTTATGACAGTCATTCTGAAGAGAAAGAGCACTGCAAACGCTATGAAATTTAGTATGTAGTTCCACTCGGAACAAGTCTCCCTCGGCGCACTAGATGCCACCACAAATCTGAACCGGGAGTTCCGGTTTTATCATTCCCCCCCACATAAAGAACAACCCAGTGTTGATAAATAGGTAAGCAGTTTAAATAGAGAATTGAAGGAGCCAGTTGCAACACAGACATATGAAGTAAGCTGTTGAAGATGGTAAAGAGACATTTAGCAAAATTCAAATGGATTGTCACCTGGTGGTCCAGTTGAATGGTGAAGGTCACAGAGAAGTTGCCTACAAATGCCCTAAAGAAAACAAAACCAGAAGCCCCTGGGCAATACCATTATTTGTAGAATTCTGTTACAATTTCCAAGCTCATATATGTTTTTTCTTTTTTTAATGTCAGCAGGCTTGTGGTACAATAAAAATAGCAAAACTTTAAATTAACACATGAGGTTTAAAGCATTTCAGGAAAGCATTGATTGTATCTGCCAATGCAATGAGTGCGTTTGGCGAATGACCTAATTAGCGTGGAGCTGGTTCTTTCTCACTGCTCTGCTTCCCGCTAATTGCAGAACTGCTGGCCTTCTCCCCTTGACAAGGAAGAAAAACAAGGACAGGGGTGTGTGGAGAAAACAGTGACATTCAGTTTTAATTCATTTGAAACTGCTGCCAAGCTTAATTATGTAATTGATGAGTGAGACTGGTGGGCTTCCAGCCACGTGGGCTGGGCTTTCAGATGCTTACCATTCACTAGGGTTTTATCGAGGATTTTAGCAGCGACCATAAAGCATTATTAGCTGGAGCTGAACTAATCTCCCTACACTGCCCCTCACCAGATGTAGGTACAGAGGTTCCTGTTCCCACACTTGGTTATTTGTCATTAAGGAAAGCAAATTGAAAGCAAATTGAAGTTGCTTTATTCCAGAGTAACTGCATCATTATTCTTTAGGGGCAGCTTTGTATTTCATTTTGTTTTCTTCTGATTGTGGTGTCATATATGCTGTCACATCAAAGTCAGGAATGCCATGTTTATTCTAGAGTCGGAGTGTTTCTCAGGGTTGCTTGAGACATTTTCCCTCTGAAATTTCATTTTAATTAGTGAAAGTGAATATGTATGAAAAACACATAAATATTTCAGTGAAATATTTCATCTTTGGTGGCTTCTTCTGGATTCATAACTTTGTTTCACGGGGTCTTAGCGCCCCTGTTGGCGTGGAGACTTCTGTGGAGGAGATATTTTGTACGAAGGGGCCCCTCTCTCTCCTTACTGGCATGATGGCTTTTTAGAAATACAACTCTCCCCAAAGTTCGCCCCTTACCTCCCCGATTCATAGAAAGCTCAGGTGTCTCATGCCCTCACAGAGATTTCTTCTCTGGATTGGAGTTCAGCCCTGGAGATCAGCACTGTGATTTTGTAATATCCTGTTTAACACGTGGGGGTGGAAGGAAAGGGAGGGAGCCAGAGAAGAAACGGTACTGGAGTAGAGGCTGAGAGTGTGAAATCTGGGGCTACCTTGCTGGTTGGCAGCACAGCTCAACCAGCACTGTGACCGCTTGGCATTTATACTGTTCTTTATAGTCAAATGTATTCATAGACATTTTTATCAGTTAATTCCCACTGTAGTCCCGTGAAGTAAGTTAGCATCTTTTAAATATGCTTTCAATTAATTCTAACAAATATTTACTAAGCACAGCCTGTGCTATGTGTTAAGTACAGTCCCAGTAAGTGGGGCTGTACAAAGAAATAACACCTGGTAGCTAAGAGTGCTGTTCTTGCCTGCCTTGCGGTAATGGTGAGTGAAGGGAAGTCTCCCTCTTTGAGTGAAGGGCAGCGCTTCACATGAGTCCAGACTCTCTCACTCCTCTACTTTCTCGGGAATGTTATGCTATAAATCATCTCTTTGCCTCCTGAAGTTTTGGTCTCTTATTTTCTTCTTGATCTTTCCTATCACTATTCAAAAATGGTGAGAACAGTCCCATAGTGGATACGACAGATGAATATTTGTTGAAGAACTTGAAGGAATGCTCAGTAGTTCTCTACCCTGGCTTCACACTGAAATCAGCTGGGGAACACACACACACACATACACCCGTACAAATACAAATGTGTGTGTGTAAACACTCGGGCACATTCCCAAAGATATTGATTTCATTTTCTTGGGGGTGAGAAACGAGCATTGATATATTTTTTTTTTAGCTCCCAAAGTGATTCTAGTGTGCAGCTAAGGTTGAAAACCATAATATTTCCTATCTTAAAACAAACACGCACAGCTCATTGGACTTCATATCTCCCTCTAACTAAGCTATCTCTTAATTCTCCTTCCAAGCAAGATAACCAAAAAGAGGCCTGTAAGCACTCTCTCTACCTCCTCATCTTTCTGTTGCTTCAACTACTCAAACAGGCTTCAACCCCCAGCACTTGCCTGAAACAAATCACGATAATGACATCCGTGTTCCTAAACACACTGGGCATTTTCAAGCTCTCGTCTTGCTCACACTCTCAGTGGCGTTTGGCACAGACAGTTGATTTCTCTCTCCTTCTTAGAACACTTTCTTACCTTGGCTTTGAGATGTCATCTTCCCTTTTCATTTCCTTCTTCCTCTCTGATTCTCCTTCAGCCTCCTTTGGAAGCTCATTTTCTTATCCGACACCTACATGCTGAAGTTGCTCAAGCCCCAAACCTGGGCCCTTTGTTTCTACTTACAGTAGGCATTTTTATCTGTTTTTATCTCTGTAAATAATGTGTTTATGCTTTTGACCTCCTAATTTACATTTCCAGCCCTATCTCCTTTTCTGAGTACCAGCCTAATATATCCAGCTGCTACTTGACAGTTTCACTTAGATGTCTCACAGGCATTTCTGACTTAACATCAGTCTCAAACTGATGTTTTAATTTTCCCTCTTCCCTGTTAGATCCTCCTCTAGTCTCCTCATGTCAGTAAATCACAACTCCACCCACCCAGTGGCTTATACTGAAAAAACAGTAGTAATCCTTGTCGTGTATATCTCCCGTACTCCCAGCCCATTCACTCCATCACCAAGTCTTGTTAATTCTGCCTCCGAAATATCATTTGATTCATCCATTTCATCCCACCCATTTCACTGCCAGCTGCCATTTGTCTGGATTGCTGTAATAGCCCCTAAGTCATCTCCTGGATTCCACTCTTCCCGCCCACCTTCTCCACAACCACTCAATCTTCAGCAGAAGCCAGTTGCAGTGAGATTTTAAGACATGCAATTCATTTCATGCCACCACTTCTTGAAGATTTTCAGTAATGAACAATCAATAGTTAGATTCTATAGTATATGCTCTCATTTTCTTTCAAGGACAGCATACCATTTGGTAATTATAGATTCATTTGTATAGTTGTTTGTTCTGTATCTATCACCCAACTCAACTATAAGCACATGAGGGTGGAAAGTGACGCTATTGTTTTTCACTACCATATACCCTGTGCCTGACAAAGTGCCTCACATAGAATTTTGTTACTGAATGAAAGAATGAGCATGGGAATGAATGAGAAGGATTGATTGAAGGAGGACGTAAAAGGAGGTGCTCTGTCAGTCCTCACTTAGCCAGTTCTACTGAGAACTCAACCACTGCATTAATAAAGGTACTGATTGAAAGAGCTGGATTGAATCCTTTTGTGGAATTGTTTTATTTCATGTACTAACTTCAAAATCCGAGAAATTTTCCGGAATTGTGTCCTCTCCCTGGTGGGCTTCAGGGGCTACTAGAAATAGTTTGCAAAGTGGGGTTGTAAAGCAGTTCATTGTATGCTGTATTTGGAAAGGGCATCTGCAGACTTGGTTTCAAATCCTGGATCCACTAATTAAGCAGTTTGTGATTTGTGTCACCTCACCTGAGCCCCAGATTTTTCATATGTATGCGCGAATGGTCATGAGGTCAATAGTACATGAAGTTATTATAATTTCACCAGGTGTCACTGTGTCAACCATCCAGCACATATCTGGTAGGTAGGAGATAATGTCTACGTTCAAGTTGTATTTTCTGCTCCCCTTAATTCTACTTCTTGTGTTATTTTGTTCTTTTCCCCCTTTTTTCTGCTTTTTTCCCCCCATCTTACTCATTCTAGTGGGTGTAATACTTAAATTACTCACACAGTTTTAATTTTGTGGGAAGAGAAGAATTAGCAGTACTTACAGAGCAGGCTTCGTTTTGGATGAGAAGTACGAACTTCGCAGCTACTCTGCCCAGCTTTTCAAGAGCATTTCGTGGTACACTGCTGTGTGACAAGTTCATTTCAGGATGACATGCTGGGAGGGAGAAAAAGAAGAAGGGATTCGAGGGGAGAGAATTTAAAAGTTAATTAAAGGAAACAACTTGGTAACTGAATTCCCTTGCACTCTTCTTTGGTTATTTGGTGAGGGAAGTCAGAGGGGTCACAGTGCATGGTTAGTAGGTGTGCTTCAGTAGCTCACCTCGAAACTTCTAAATGAGACGAGTATGAGAGTGCAGAGCAAATCCCTGCCTGATGGATGAGAAGAGGCGTAGGGTACATATGGTGGGCTTTTTAGATGTGCTAAACAAAGCTGCCATCATACTCATTCTTGAGCATTTCTATTTTGAAATATTCTCGGCAGCTGACATTAGTTAGACTAAGCCGTAGAGTAACATCCGCTAGTTCACGGGTGTGCAAAAGCCTCTTTTCATTGATTCTGGCAATTTCTTTGGCCTCACTTTGCATACACACCTACATAGTTACACAGAGCAACTCTTGTGTCCTTTTCAGATAGTGCTCAGGTAGCATACAAGTGAAATGGGTCATTGTTTCTTATTTTTGAAAGAAGCTTGAATATCTATTTAATTACTCTTTATCACAGATCAGTTAAGAGTAAAAATAGTTTGTTTAAGATATTATCATTGAGAGAGACAGGGTCCTATAATGAATTAGCTTGGGCTTAGTAATAGCTGGAACTAGGTTCAAACGTTAACTCTCATTCACAACCTTTATTCATTCACGCAGTCAACACATATTTATTGAATGCCTACTGTGTGCCAGGCACTGTCGAGGTTCCTGGTGACAACTGTATGCAGGTTCTTTTATGGTTTTTATTAACATCAATTTTTTTGAGGTTTTCAAAATTAACTTTAGAAGTAAACTTTTCTATATTTTTCAACATTTTGTGCTCTTCATTCTTGCCACAAATCCACTGAAGAAGGAAGAACATAGTTAAATAATGTATTACCTTACTCACCAAGTTAATCTAAATCAGGTTGCTGATTGCATCTCCAATCTCCAGAGCCATCTCTGGAAAACAAGAGTTATTATTTTATATTTAACGATGTTGTGGTAACTTCCCTGATGTATTAAGGACCGTAGATTGAGATCCTTTGTGTTGAACCAGAGTCATGAATGCAAGTCTGACCACAAACACACATTCCATCAGTGTGGTAGAGATGCATCCATTTGTGAGTACTAATAAGGGATTCTGTGTTTTCACAGGTTATGGTTTTGTAGATTTCGACAGTCCGGCAGCTGCACAGAAAGCGGTGGCGTCTCTCAAGGCAAATGGAGTGCAGGCACAGATGGCCAAGGTAAGATTGGTGTTTAGATTGCTTTTTTGTTTTTCTTTTGTGAGAATATATTTCTCCATTGCTGTGAGCTTAATCAGAATCGAAGTTGGCAACAGTTTGAATTATATTTACTTGTTAGGGAAAATAAGAAACCCCACAATAAGTTTGGCTTGGAAGAATCTGGCTGGTATATTTCATTGTTTCTTTGTGTGTATCTATCAGTGTGCTCTTTTGTTATGGTAACCTCGTTAGTGATTTAAGGGCACTCGTGAAATGCTCTATTTTGCCTGAAAAAGAAGGCGTGTATGTATCCAGGGCTTTCACCAGTAAACATTTCTGGAGTAGGACACTTCTCAGCAAGTTGTCTTTGATAAACTGTGCTAAAAAACTGCTCACTCTCATGTTGGAAAGAGTTGATTGCTGAAGGATGAGGTTGTCAGATCTGTGCAGGAAAATGAATTTAACGAAAGTGCCCACTGTGTGCATTGCTAGAATTTCATTTTGGCTTTTATAAATAGTTTCCCTAGTTAATAATTTCCTAGATAATAATTTTCTTTGTTTCTTTGTTTTGTTTATTTTTGATGAGGAAGATTGGCTCTGAGCTAACATCTGTTGCCAATCTTCTTCTTTTTTTTCTCCCTAAAGTCCCTATGCATAGTTGTATATCCTAGTTGTAAGTCCTTCCAGTTCTTCTATGTGGAATGCCACTAGAGCATGGCTTGATGAGTGGTGTGTAAGTCCATGCCTAGGGTTCAACCCTGCAACCCTGGGCTGCCGAAGCAGAGCATGCAAACTTAACCACTATGCCACCAGGCCAGCCCAATAATAATTTCCTTTTTTCTTTCTTTTTTAAAATTTGATTTAGCTTTTCCCCATGCTGGTTTGAGACTTACTTTCTTTTCTTTTTTGAAGATTGGCCCTGAGCTAACATCTGTTGCCAATCTTCCTCTTTTATTTTCCTCCTCTCCAAAGCCCTCCAGTACATAGTTGTATATTCTACTTGTAGGTCCTTCTGGTTGAGCCACGTGGGACACCACCTCCGCAGGACTTGATGAACAGTTCTAGGTCCACTCCCAGGATCCGAACAGGTGAAACCCTGGGCCACCAAAGCAGAGTGCAAGAACTTAACTACTCAGCCATGGGGCCAGCCCCATGACGATGATTTTCAGTTCTCACTTATTGTTATGTATAACAAGCAGCCTGAAACTTTCTGTCTGAAATTTTCATGCATTTTTATATTCAAGAAAATAAATAGGGGATCAGCCCGGTGGCCTAATGGTTAAGTTCGCACAGCCTGCTTCGGTGGCCTGGGGTTCGCAGGTTCAAATCCTAGCTGTGTACACCACTCATCAAGTCATGCTGTTGCATCATCTCACATAGGAAAAGTAGAGGAAGATTGGCACAGATGTTAGCTCAGGGTCAACCTTCCTCACACACACACACATACACAAAAGGAAAATAAAAAGGATCATTTATGATAATTTTGTATCCTGATTACAGTGGTAGTTACAAAAATCTACACGTGATGAAATGACATAGAACTGTACATACATATTGTAACAGTGTCAATTTCCTGGTTTTGATATTTTGCTGTAATTGTGTAAGATGTAACCTTTGAGGAAACTGAGTGAGGAGTACATGGGATCTCTCTATACTATCTTTGCAATTTCCTGTAAATCTATGATTATTTCCAAATAAAAAGTTTAAAACGATCATTTATAACATATAGACGCTTGGTACATAGTTGTTTTAAAATAATTGTCATTTTGTATTTGTTCAAAATATGTTCACAAGTTTTTAAATATTTTTCTGATTATTATTACTGAATTTGTTTATCCTTGGACTCTCAAAAGTTAGGTAGAAGAGGCAACTAACCTCGAAATCCTGATCTAATGCATTTGTAACATATTCATGTGTACACTTACCCTTACCTATTCCCATAAGGGCTGAGTGATATAGTGATGAAGTCATCAAATTTTCAGTCATTTGGGTTTTGTTATGATTGCTAACATTCTCTGATAACATTTTCCGATTTCAGCTTCAGATAACTAAAGTTGGGATATTTGGTGTTTTCCTCTTCAGTTGTCTTCTAGTAAGCTGACATCACCCATATCTGTTAACATTTTGTTGTGGGTCACTTCCCATATGGATTACTTTGGTGGACTCATTGCCCTTTATAACACATTAATTGTTTTTCGAGGCAGTATAAATTAGAAATTTGAATTCTTTCAGCTGTGTAATGTATTCCTCATCAGGATTGGGCCTGGAAACTTGTAATTTGGTCATGAACTAAGATTGATGAAGTTAATATTTGTAATTAATAAGGAAATGATGTACATGTCTTGGTTTAAAGGTTACTTGGCAAAAGAGTCAAGTTACTTGACAACTTAAACTTCTTATATCCAGAAAATAAATGATAAAATTTAGTTTTAGGTATATGCAAAATATAAAACTTGAATTTGGACTCAAAGGCAACACCTGTTGACAAAAAAGTGATTATAAAAATGCTTATGAAAAATTGTTATTGGAATATCTTTGATCTATTCTTTGGATAAGCTGCCAAATTTTGGAAATTGCTAGATTGTGGCAGTTTAGAAATAATGAATACAGTGTGCATAATCTTCACTGTTTCAAATGTTCTAAGAATATACATATATATGTGTAGTGTTACTTGTTGGATAAAAACCACTACTATCTTGCACAATAGGAAAAGAAGGTTGGCAGTGATTTCATAACTGCTGAGGAGCCATTATATTTCTCCTCTGTTTCTGAGCATTCTAATACATGAGAAACTTTCTGTCTCTGTGTCTCTTGCTCTCCTTCATACACACACACACACACATACACACACACACGCACACATACCCACACACATACACCCACCCCCACTGTCATCTCAGTTAAACAGGTTTCTTCAAAGAGAAAATATTTTAAGGAGCTTCTGAAAGTATTATTCATTATAGCCAACATTGTGACCCATAGGCCTTGCCCAACGTATGCAGTAAGGAGATTCCAGTTGGGATGTTTAAAGGCATTTGCTTTATTTCTGGAGTTGCTGAAAAATTTCGACCATATTGATTATGCCATCTGTGGAGTAAATTCTTATTCCTGTTTTTCTCACAAACTTGGAATCTAAAGCCCCGAGCTTTAGAGCCACATCTGTGTACTGGAAAACTTTCAGCAGTAAATGACTCTGTAATTTAACTACCCAGAAGCAAATAAATAGCCTCCCTTTGACAATGAAATGGAACAAGCTTGACCACCTGTATTAGCAGATTTCTCACTGAGCTATGGGATTTCATGGCATTTTTTTTTCCTTTGTCCTGGTGATAACTATTATTTATTACCATATAAACCTGCAGTCTGCAGGGTGTGTGAAACTTGCACTATATTTTTTGCCATTTAAGTATCTATTGAATTGCCTCCTGCATCCTTGTTCTCATCAATATCCTACTATGCAGGTTGTGGTGCCACATTTTAACGACTCCAGGATTTTAAAGCAAAAATGCTACAAATAATCTAGGTTCCCAGTAGCAACCTGAAGTGAACATGAAACTCTCCAAGTGAATTGCTTTATTTAGCTAACTTATTCCAACGTGTGCATATGAAAAATTCAACTGATTTGTCAACTAAGAGGAATTAAACAATAAATCATCCAGTAAGTGGTAATTGATTAATAATGTATAACCATTAACACAGATAGCATTTTCTGTATACTTGCTGTTCTGCCAAAAAGAGCTTTTAGGGATCAAAGGATGTGTTTCTTTTAGGACAACAGATTTAGAATACTTTAGTAATACATAGTGGTTAGGAGCATGAGTTTGGAGGAAGATAAACTTGACCTTGAATGCTGGCTCTGATACTACCTGGCTGTGTCACCTTGGCTAAGTTATTTACATGTCTCTGAAACTCTCTAACAATAGTACTCAGGTTATAGAACTGCTCTGAGAATTAATTTAAAAAATACATAAAGAATTTAGGATAGTATTTAGATAATACTAAAATTCAATCAATGTTAATTATTCAATAAATGTTATGCATTACATTCAAACTTGTTACTGCATCTTCTAAAATCCTGATGTATTCTTTAAGTATTATGTTATTACAAAACACTTTCTTGAGAAATAGAATAAATAGTATCAATCAACAAACATCCCTATTGCCTGCTAAGTGCCAGGAACTGTTGGAGAACCAAGATTGAATAAAACTTATTTCTTATTCCGAATTTTTAACATTTAGTCTATCTCCTGGGATTGCTACAACTCTGGATTAAGAATATTGGCTATTGCTGTTCTTGCCAACTTCAAGGTATTTAGAAGAAAGTCATTGGCCAAGGAATTTGTCTTTGTAAGCGTAAAAAGAGTGGAGATAAACCAGCAAAGAATAGCTTAACTTTGTAGGTGTTTATTTTACTCATTCGTAAGAAGGCTATAGATAGGCAATGAAGGGCAAAGGTTTTGGGAATGCCATCAAGGATCAAAGCTGCTCCGCCATTCTTTATGTATGACTTTCATCCATATATTTACATGTTCATTTCTATAATTCCAGCTATTGTATCCACATTTTAGCCAGGAAAACAAAAAGAGCAAAGGCTGAAGGATCATTATAATTGATTCTGGCCTTTTAAAAGCTTTTCCAGAATCCTAGCTTAGGAACTTATGTTTATATCTAAATGGTCAAAACTGAGTCATATTTTTCCCCCCTTAGCTGCAAGAGAGTCTGGGATGATGACTATTTTAGCTTTGTGGGCTTTATTAGAGAAAATTAAGAATAGTTCATCTTCTTAGCTATCCAGCATCCTTGATACTATTTTTCCCATCCAGACATTTTGGATGGCATGCATTCATTCCTTCCCAAAGGGAACCTACATCAAAGCCTCATCCTATAATAACACCCAGTGATGCTGTCATCTCTAACAGGCCCAGACACAGCTGCTCCTTATGGCTTAGCAACCCATAATTTTAAAAAACAAGTTATCTGCCTGAACTCCCACAATACAGAATGACAGAGAAACAACAGGATACATAAAACTAAAGGAAAACTACCATTTAGGAAGAGAGAGAATGGGAAACAAGCAGAAATCACTGATTGCTAATACATATCAAATCCTGCTGTGCAAGAATAGAATTCTTGCTTTGTCAGTGTAGTATATTCCTTGGTTAACCAATCATAGAACTCCTGTCTGCCATCCTGAGGGATCTCCATTGCCCATTATTCCCCATGGCCTCATGGAGGCCTTGCTGGAGGGCTGTACAGCTTTAGAAACTGAATTTTTCCACATGTAAATTTGGAGGTTCTAGAATGGATCTACATACTGAATAGATGCCAAATATTACCAGCCAAGCCTTGAGTTATCTCAGGGTTAGCAGGCCTATTTCCTATTTTTTGCATTGTTAGTGATGTTGAGTCAATCCTGACTCCTAGTGACTTTGTGTACAGGAGAGTGGAACCCTGTCCTGTCTTTTTGTGCCATCCTCTCACATTCTGGTTCTATATCAGACAATGCTCCACTGCTATTCATAGGGTTTTCACGGACAATCTTTTTGGAAGTAGGCAGCCAGGTCCTTCTTCCTAGTGTGTATTAGCCTGGAAGCTCCACTGAAATCTCTCCACCCTGGGTGACCCTGCTGGTATTTGAAATATCAGTGGCATAGCTTTCTGCATCACAGCAACATGCAGCTGTCACTATACGACAATTGATGGATGAGTCGTTTGGTTCCCTGATAAGGAAATGAACCTGGACCATGGTGGCGAGAGAGCCAAATCTTAACCACTAGACCACCAGGGCTGGCTCTTTCTTATTTGCTGTCAACTCCAAACACAAGTAAACAGAACACATCTCTTTATAGATGAAAGGCCACAGAGAAGGAGTTACCCCTTCCTCAGGGACTTTAGATAAGGCTTTATAAGGTCTACTAATAGGACTGCCATTCCAATAACCAAAGGTGATTCCCCCCACTGTGGGATATGTAGAAGAAATACAAGTTAATTGATCACAAAAGAGACCAAGTGTCCAAGAGAATGTCAAGCACATCAGGGATAATATAAAAATATTGTGTCAACCATGGGGGTAAAATAAAAATACCATGTCAACCATGGCAGAGAACCAGATTGGGACCAGTGGGAAGGAATTCTCCCCTATAAACCACTATCTTAGCAGTAGTTACCTTTGGGAAAAAAAATCAAAATGAGTAGATTTCTTTCACTTGGGATCAGAAAAGATAAAAATGAAAATTAATGATTATAGGAAAATAAAGCCTGTAAATTTAAATAGGTGTATGCACACAATTAATTTAAAACATACATCACCTCAGTGGAGCTCTGACAGTTATATTCCAGCAGGAGAATTTTAGTTAATGAAGGAAGGGTCTATTCCATAGAATATTCTAGACATTAAAAAAAATTCAACCACTAGCCTCATGATGTGGCTTATTGCCCACCAAACCTACTCTTCTGAATGCAGAGACACATGCCAGGCTTGCACGGCCAGACTCTTGTGGTTTAAGGCAATAGTAATAGTCTCTGCTTTTACCATTCTTAGGTATAATGGAACAAACGGGCTATTTGGTGTGCTTGGGTCACTGTAATAGAGTGAGGCGTACTGGTAAACCAGCCAAACAAGAAAGTTTCTCAAAGGCTCTCATGTCTAAAGGAGAGAGGCCTTGGTCAAGGGCAATTTCAGTAGGTGATAGAGGAAATGTTGCTTCCTGAGACTGGGTGGGAAACTCAATCAGTACTTTGCACAATGATGGGTAAGTTCTCTCTGGGGATTCTAATATCCCAAGAATAATGTTTGGAATTTTTTTGCAACAAGATCAAAGGATCAGAGAAGCCTGTATACTACCATTTGTCTATATCCCAAAATGTTTCCCTGGGGGATAAAGACTATAGCCTGGAATTTAGGTAGGAGTCCCATTCATTCTCCTAGTTTCTCAACACATTTATGTTGAATACCTATTGCATACCAAGATTGTTCTACATGCTGAAGACATAGCATTGGACCAAACAAAGTTTTATGAAGATCGTATTCTACTGGTGGAAGGCAGAAAATAAACAAAGAGATATAATATGTTAGGTAGTAAGAAGTGGTTCAAAGACAATTAATACAGGTTACGGATACTAAATAGATAGGAAATGAGGAGGACAGTGGTTGAAGGTTTGGCTGGGGTGCATTTTAGACAGAGTGGTCAAGGGAAGTCTCTCTGATGAGGTGACATTTGAACAGAGATTAAAAAGAAATGAGAGCAAACTATAATATATCTAAGAAATTGTTATGAAAAATTTCTATAGTAATTAAAAATGGAGTAGGATTTTTAGTGTGTTAACATGTTTGGGTTTTGTTATCATCTAAATCCTGCACTTTCCTCTGAATAATAGAAGAGTTGGATGCACCACCATCATTTCCCCCTTCATGTTTTTGTGGGAGTTCTCTGGTTTCAAATCATCCTCACGGTGCATTTTCTCAGAAGATTTTTCTCGTATGAACCAAATTCTAATTGAGACAGTAAATATTTTCTTCCAACACATCTTCAAATCATGTTGTTCTGTTGTAGTGGTCGATGTAAACATATGACGTGTACCCTACACCACTGTTGTGGAGTACACTTTAAACAACTGTAATTCCAAAGAATGGCAGTCCAATGTTGGTTTTAACACAGTTCATTACTCTCGGATGACTGAGGCTATGTAATGAAAATCTTGCTCTATCTCATTTCCTAAAACAAATGTTTGTGTCACGTGCTCCCCTGGAACACATTTTCAACAGAAGAACATCTCTAACAAACAGAAAGTATTATTTTCCTCGTGATTGAGATTGTTGAAATTGTCAGTAAGAGAAATACTAGTGTTTGGTCTTCTGCATGTCTGTAAAATATTTGGGAATGTCTGCTTTCTTGGCTATGTCAACTTGGACCAATTTTCTTTTTCTGACCCTAATGCTGAATGCAGGGATATAAAAACCAATATTGAGACTGTCAGGGTTGATCTTAATCCTATTGGTTAATTATTTGAAGTTTTGAGGCAGAATCCTCCGAAGTTAAATATTTGTATTAGCGTCTACCAAATGCTTTACATAATCTGCTTCTGGGTGCTTCTCCATGCTTCTGCAAGGCCTTCACTGTGTCTGTTTTAAATGAAGTGGTGGGTATGTGCTCTAATAGAATTTCCTGCTTTCCTAGCATTTGACGACAACAAAAATCAACAAAAGAATTTACCTTAACTTATATCGTAAAATTGAGATGTCTACTAGGTGACCAGAAACTTTTTTGCTGCAGGATATATGTGCAATACAAGTTCTCTGCAATTTGCAAGAAATACCAACTCTTTCATCCTGCCTTTCTGAACAGAATGTGTCCACAGGCTGGTCTCAATCAATAACTCATTTCTTGATGTACTGTTGAGAAATCTAATAATGAACAATCTTCGTTCATGGCTTTAATAATTTGTTCTTAAAACTGAAAGGAAATGATCCTTTCTCTGGTCATCATTGTTATGGATTCAGAGGGCCTAATTAAAAGCATCACTTTGTCCTATGTCGATTCTGATCCCATTGAAAAAAAGAAGTACTTCAAAGTAAGAAAACTATGAAATGATTTACTGATGGTAGTATCTTAGGAAAATGAGACTCAGGTTTATAAGGAAAATGAGTCTTTTAATATTGCATGCCAAAATTGGATGTAGCCATCCTGTCACAGCAAGTGCTGGAGAAATACAGCCTCCCTGCAAAGGGATAAATGTTGATAAGTCATGAGACATAGAAGAAATTAGTGAATGTTCTGTCTGCTGGCAGATAGATCCAAAGGAGAAGGGACGAAGCAATGAGCCATGCTTGCTGAGTTCATATTGTCAAACACACCAGTCAGGTAAGCCATCACTCCTGTCATTTGAGACTATTAAGTAAATGAACAAGTAAGAAAAGGGCCAGGAGTGTTACACCAATATCGTTCTATATAAAAATACAATGAGAAGGGACGGAAACTTCCCTGGCCCCTACTCCTAGCCAACTTTAATTGCTTTCTGCATCTTATTTTGCACTGTACCCTGAAGAAAATTCTTAGATGAATTGGAATGTTAGAATTATATATATTATATACGTTATTCTTAAGGGTTTACCATCCTAGCGTGGAGAAACCTGCTGAGTACTGAGAGGTGTGGGCCACCTTTCATTTCTGCATTTACCACTGGTGTGCTCTGGGACTCTCTTCCAGTCCCTTAACTGTATCCATTCTAAAACAGGCAAGGACACGGACAAGAGAATGTAGGTAGTAAAGGAAAGTATATTTCTCGAGTACCTGCTGTATGCTAGTGAATAGGTTAAGTGTTTTTAGAGTTATTATCACATTTAATCCTTACTAGGATCCTGTGAGGTAGGTATTACTATCTCCATTTTATACATGAAGAAACGGGATGGCCCAAGTTCACGATGGTAGCCAACAGAGAAGTCTGGATTTGAACCCAAATCTGTCTGATTCCAAAGCCTTATTATTTCCAAGGAAATTATAAAGCTGCCAATGCTACTCTCTAGTCTCTTCAGTGGTGCTTGGCTATTTGATTTCTTTTTTTCCCCAGAAGTATCAAGATATAATTGACATATAACATTGTGCATGTTTAAGGTGTACCATGTGATGATTTTATACACTTATATATTGCAAAATTATTACCGTAGTAGGGTTATTTAACACCTTCATACTTCACATAATTACCATTTCTTTATTTTTGGTGAAAACATTTACAATCTATTCTATGAGCAACTTTCAAGTATATAATACAATGTTATTAACTACAGTCCCTATGCTGTGTCTTAGATTGCCAGAACTTATTCATCTTATTATTGGAAGTTTGTACCCTTTGACCAAGATCTCCCCATTTCCCCCAGCCCCCAGCCCCTGGAAACCACCATTATACTCTGTTTCTGTGAGTTCGGCTCTTTATAATTCCACATGTAAGTAATATTACACGCTATTTATGTTTCTCTGTCTGACTTATTTCACTTAGCATAGTGCCCTCAAGTTCCATTCATACTGTCACAAATGGCAAGATTTCCTTTCTTCTCATGGGTGAATAATATTCCATTGAATGTGTGTATGTATGTGTGTGTGTGTGTGTGTGTGTGCGTGTATGTGTATATATATATACACACTACATCTTCTTTATCCAATTCAACCATAGATGGAGACTGGGTTGTTTTCATATCTTGGTTATTGTAAATAATGCTGCAATGAACATCTGAGTGTAGACATATTTTTGCCATCCTTTCATAATTTCCTTTGGATAAATACCCAGAAGTGGGATTGTAAGATCATATGGTAGTTGTATTTGTAATTTCTTTTTTGAGGAAGATTAGTCCTGAGCTAACATTTGCAGCCAATCCTCCTCTTTTTGCTGAGGAAGACTGGCCCTGAGCTAACATCTGTGCCCATTTTCCTCTGCTTTATGTGCAGGATGCCTGCCACAGCATGGCTTGACAGGCAGTGCATAGGTCTGTGCCCGGGATCCGAACTGGTGAACCCTGGACCACTGAAGCAGAACTTGCAAGGTTAACTGCTGTGCCACTGGGCTGGCCCTGGTATTTGTAATTTTGGGAGGAACCTCCATACTGTTTTCCATAGTAGCTGTTTCCATTTACATTCCCACCACATTGCACAAGGGTTCACTTTTCTCCATATTCTTGCCAAAGTTTCTTTCTTGTCTTTTTGATGATAACCATTTAACAGGTGTGAGGTGGTATCTCATGGTGGTTTTGATTTGTATTTACCTGATAATTAGTGATGTCAAGCATCTTTTCATATACCTGTTGGCTATTTGTATGTCTTTTTTGAAAAAATATCTATTCGGTTCCTCTGCCCATTTTTTAATCAAATTGTTTGTTTGTTTTTTGCTATTGAGTTGCTTATATATTTTAGATGTTAACTGCTTATTTGATGGATGGTTTGCAAATACCATCACTCCATTCTGGAGGTTGCCTTTTCACTTTGCTAATTGTTTCTTGTATGGTACAGAGGCTTTTTTAGTTTGATAGAGTCTCACTTATTTCTTTCTGTTTTTGTTGCTCGTGCTTTTGGTGTCATATCCAAAAAACTGTTGCCAAGACCAATGTCAAGGAGTCTTCCCTTGTTTTCTTCTAGGAGTTTTATGGTTGCAGGACTTGTGTTTAAGTGTTTAATCCATTTCATGTTAAATTTTGTGAGTGGCATAAGATGAGAGTTCAGTTCCATTCTTCTGCATGTGATTATCCAATTTTTCCCAATACCATTTATTTGAAGAGACTGTGATTTCCCCAATGAGTATTCTTGGTTCCCCTGTCAAATATTAGTTGACTATAAATGCTAGGATTTATTTAAGGGCTCTAGATTCGATTCAGTTGGTCTATGTGCCTCTTTTAATACCACTACCATACAGTTTTGATTAGTATAACATTATAATATAGTTTGAAATTATAAAACGTGATGCCTCCAGCTTTGCTCCTCTTTCTTAAGATTGCTTTAGCTATTTGGGGTCTTTTGTGGTTTCATATGAATTTTGGATTGTTTTTCTATCTCTGTTAAAAGTGCCATTGAAATTTTGATAGGGATTACATTAAATGTATTTATGGCTTTGAGTGGTGCAAACATTTTACTGATATTAGTTCTTCCAGTCAGTAAACATGGCATATCTTTCCATTTATTTGTGTCTTTAATTTCTTTCATCAAAGTCTTGCAGTTTTCAGTGTCCACAGGTCTTTCATCTCCTTGGCTAAATTTATTACTAAGTGTTTTATTCTCTTTGATGTTATTGTGAATGGGATTCTTTTCCTTATTTCTTTTTCAGATAATTTGTCATTATTATATAAAAAAGCAACTGATTTCTGTGTGTTTATTTTATACCCTGCAACTTTACTGAAATCATTTATTAGTTCAAACAGTTTTTTTTTAGTGCAGTCTTTAGGGTTTTCTATATATAAGATCATATCATCTGTAAACAGAGACAATTTTACTTTCCAATTTGGATGCCTTTTATTTCTTTTTCTTGCCTAATTGCTCTGGCTAGGACTTGAAGCACTATCGAACAGAAGTGTTTAGAGTGCTCACACTTGTCTTGTTCCTGATCTCAGAGGAAAATTTTTCAACCTTTCTCCATTGAGGATGATGTTAGTTGTGGGCTTGTCATATATGGCCTTTATTATGTTGAGGTATGTTCCTTGTATACCCAGTTTGTTTAGAGTTTATATCATGAAATGGTGTATTTTGTCAAATTCTTTCTCTGCATCTATTGAGATGATTATATAATTTTTATCTTTCATTCTATTAATGTGGTATGTTGCATTTATTGATTTTTGCATGTTGAACTCTTCTTACACCCTAGGGGTAAATTCCTCATGATTGTGGTGTTTGATGCTTTTAATGTGCTACTGAATCTAGTTTGCTAGTATTTTATTGAGAATTTTTGCATGTATATTTATCAGGGATACTGGCCTGTTGTTTTCTTTTCTTATAGTGTCCTTACTGGGCTTGTTATCAGGGTAATGCTGGCTTAATAGAATGAGCTTATGAGTATTCCCTCATCTTCAAATTTTTGGAAGAGTTTGAGAAGGGTTTACATTAGTTTTTCTTTAAACGTTTGATAGAATTCACCAAGGAGCCATCTGATCCTGGGCTTTTCTATGTTGGAATGTTTTTGATTACATTCAATCTCCTTACTTGTTATTGGTCTGTTCAGATTTTCTATTTCTTCAAGATTCACTCTTGGTAGGTTGTATGTTTTTAGGATTTTATCCATTTCTTCTAGGTTATCCAATTCATTGGTATATAATTGTTTATAGTAGTCTTTTATGATCTTATATATTTCTGTGGTATCAGTTGTAATGTGTCCTCTTTCATTTCTGATTTATTTTAGTCTTCTCTCTTTTTTCTTAGTTATTTGAGCTGAAAGTTTGTCAATTTTGTTTATCTTTTCAGAAAATCAGCTCTTAGTTTCATTGATGTTTTCCATTGTTGTTCTGGTCTCCATTTCATTTATCTCTGCTCTGATCTTTGCTATTTCCTTCCTTGTACGAACTCTGGGCTTATTTTCTTCGTTTTCTAGTTCCCTAAGGTATAAAGTTAGTTTGTTTATTTGAGATTTTTCTTTATTCTTAATGTAGCTATTTTATTGCTATACACATTTCTTAGAACTGCTTTTGCTGAATCCAACAAGTTTGGGTATGTTGTGTTTCCATTTCTGTTTGCTTCAAGATTTTTTAAATTTCTTTTTTGATTTCCTCTTTGACCCAGTAGTTGTTCAGGGGTGTTCATTTAACTTCCACATATTTGGGAATTTTCCAGTTTTCCTCTTGTTATTACTTCTAGTTTCATAACATTGTAGTTGGAAAAGATACTTGGTATGGTTTCAATCTTCTTAAATTTACTTAGACTTATTTTGTGACCTATCATATGATCTTTCCTGGAAAATGTTCCATGAGTGCTTGTGAAGAATGTATATTCTGCTACTGTTGGATGGAATGTTCTATATACGTCTGTTAGGTCCATTTGGTCTGAAGTATAGCTTAATTTCAACATTTTCCTGTTGATTTTCTGTTTGGATGATCTATCTGTTGTTAAAAGTGGTATAATGAAATCCCCTACTATTATTGTACTGTGTCCATTTCTCCTTCAAATCTGTTAGTATTTGCTTAATACATTTAGGTGCTTCAATATTAGGTGCATATATATTTATGATTACTATGTCTTATTGATCAATTGACCCCTTTATCATTATGTAATAACCTTCTTTGTCTCTTGTTATCATTTTTGGCTTAAAATTTACTTTGACCGAGTGAAAGCTTACTTTGATAAGTTGTTGTGACCTTAAAGTAACTTTTGCACAGGGTATTCCTTTAACTCACTTCCTAATCAGTTATTTGGGAGGACATAATTCCTGAGCCCACCAAAAATGGTTGAAGGAAATCATTAAAACTGTTGATTAAGGGGTGATGGTGGTGATGGGAGAAGATGGACATCTTTCTTTCTTAAGAAGACATATGCCACAGATTTGAAAATGAAGATCAATAGCTCTTACATTTTAGAAGCCTTAAATAAATTGGGTATACAATGGAATATGCAAACATGCATGCACACACATACATCCACAAAATTTTTTTAAAAGATGTTTAGTTATCATAAGTAGCCATGATTTTTCCATGCAATTACTCAGTAAACACAAAAATGTTTGACAGCTCCACAGCATGTCTACCTTTTACTTGAAAATGGAGCCTAAAGTTAAATAATAATGAAATTGAATGATAAGCCTCAGTGATCTCTGGTTTTCTGTGCATCCTGTATTTGTTAGATTATGATTTGTATCACTTCAATACTTATGGGATCAATTCACAAATGCATTACACAGGGGGAAAAATAGAATTTGAGTGCTGTGAATGAGTTAGTCATCATATTCATCTTGATTCTCTTTTACCACCATTTCCAGAACACATATTTTACCCGCTGGTTGAATTACTCAACCACACCATGAAACTCAGACTCTCTTGGCCAAATCACCGTGAGTTTACATTCCAAAATATGCAAGCACATCTACTCCTTCTCCATATCTAAGAGATATTCCAAAGGAAAATAAAATATTCAATTTCAGGAAAACGATGAAATTCAAAACAAGTACAGACTTCCTCTTCCTATTGAAATTCAGTTTTTTTCAATAAAAGAAATAAACTTTTAGGTGAAGCAATACTGAGGGCTCATTTTCTCATACTGGTGACTAACTTTTAGCCCTTTTGTTCTCAGACTGATGAAAGACTTCAGACTTTTAGGGTCTATTTTGGAAGCATGTTCATATGTCAAAGATAAACTGTCTTCCATGATGTTCACATTTAAGGTAACTGATCAGAATTGTTTGATAAGCCCAGTGCAAAATGAATTTTACTTAAAGATATTTTCTAATTCAAAGGTGAATTGCTGGTAAGGTAATAGGCATTGCTGAAATTAGTATCTTTGAAAATATAATTCACATTCCGTGAGAAGAATAGCATGTTGCTGGGGGTACCAACATTCACATATGTATCCTTAGGGATCTGGCTTCTTAAGCAGCCCTAGTCAGGTATTTATACAAGAAATAACACCACTTTATAAGGATACTATATCAGACAGGGTAATAGTTTATTCTGCAGGAGAATACTTTGGTATTGAATACAGCTCACAAAAATCTGTATTCTAAACTCCTAGAAAATAAAGTATTGATTTATTAATGTATAAGTCATTCAAAGTAACCACTCAGCCTTGGTTTCACCTATCCCTGAAGTAGCCACTCTTAATTTTTCCATGAAATGTACAAAGATACAGGAAAAAATAATCAACAGATAACTTTGGAAAACCAAGATTAATAAAAAACAAATTCCCAGAAACATTCAAGGATTACGTAATTGCTGCTAA
Organism: Equus przewalskii; assembly: GCF_037783145.1. Lineage (NCBI taxonomy): Eukaryota > Metazoa > Chordata > Mammalia > Perissodactyla > Equidae > Equus > Equus przewalskii. The sequence goes on along the minus strand of NC_091845.1, from coordinate 55,826,245 downwards.
AACCTTGGAGCAGAATTGAGATTCTTAACATCCCCCTACTGTATCATTAATTCTTTTACAATTAAGGCTAGTTTTTCATACCCTCTTTCCTTGCCTAACCTCGAGAAGAAAAAATTACGTACAAATGCACAAAGCAAGCTATATCACACACATCACATTGCCTAATATTGGCACCTTCTATTTTTATTGTTCCTGCTGAGTATCAGATTCATCTGAGGAGGTGATTTGCTTTCTTTTTACTTCTTTTTATTTTTGAGTAAAGATTTTCTCCTCAGCTTCAGGAACTAACAGGTCAGAGTATCTGAAAGCAGAATCCAAGAATGTGTATTTTTAAAACATTTCACCAAGGGTACTGAAGGTTAACCGTATTTGTGATCACCTTCTCTAGAGGATGTAAGACGTGCTGGAAAAGGAACAAAAATCTACAAGGAGGAAAAAAGTCTGAATGTAAACTCAATAGGACAAAATCCAGAAACATTAAGCTAAAGAGAAAAATGAGCTGAGTGAACTGAAGAACTATTACAAAGAAATAATAGCACATTAGCATTAAATTCCATACTGGTGGTAATTAGGAGCAGAACTGACACGGTAGAAAATCAAATCAGTGACTTGAAGCACTGATAAAATAAGCTCTCCTAGTATGCAGGGGGAAAGTCTAATTATAAAAATTTGATATTTGATAAAAATTTGAGGGAGTATGATATACATGGAGGCTAGAGAGTCAAGATCCAATATAACAACTGGTATATCATCTAGAAGGAGAAATAAGGATAGCTGGAACAGAAACAATAACCAAATATATAAAACTGAAGCCATCTTTCCAGAGCTGATGTGTCCTTTCGTGGAGATTGAAAGGATTGACCAAATTCCTAGCAAAATGAAAAGGCGTGCATCTACGGATATTTTGGCGTTATTTAAATAGCTAAAATTACAATTTGCAAGGGGAAAAATCTTGGTTAACCGGCAAAGAAACAAAAATTAACTTTTTTAATATATTCACTATAGGGTTAAAAATCAGAAGACAATGGAATAATGATTACTAATTGTTGAAGTTATGACTATAAAATTGTACACCTAGCCTTCTGAATGAAGCCACAAAAAGACTATCTAGTTGAAGTGCAAAGGGCTGATCTTCTTAATATACCTATTGATTACCTCACTCAGTAAATATACTGGCATCCAGTTATAATAAATAAGAAAAGACACGAGCAGATAAGTCACAGATGAAGAAATACACATGGCCAATAACATTATAAACCATCATAAATATTACTAGTGATAAAAGAAATGTAAACAAGAACCAAGATGCCACTTTTTACTATCAAATTTACAATGATTAAAAGAAATAAAAGTATACTGTTTTGGCAAAGTTACTAATTTTTAAAATGCAAATTGGTTTGACTTTTCCAGAAATTATTTCATTGAGTTTTAACTATTAACTTCTTTCTAGAAATCTTGATTTTAAAAAATCCAGCATGCAGACCAAGGCCTATTGTAGCATAAATTGTAACTGTGAAAAATTTGAATGATATCAAATAACCAAGAATAATCCTGCAGACGTAGTCTTTGTGGAGTAGTAGTTTGATAGGTTATGACAAACCCATAAAATGCACCCACTACAACAGTATTTTTTGAAGCATAATTAATCTTAAGAGAAAAATTGTCATACTAGTCAATCAACTGGAAAACTAGGCACAAAATGATAATTAATATTACTGCATGTTTTCCTTGTTAAACTGTTTTGCATAGAAAAGTAAGCAAATCTAAATCTTGACCATGGTTATCTGTAGATAGAGAAGTATGGTGATTTTTATTTTCTTCAATAGCATATCTATGTTTTCCAATTCTCTAGAATGAGCATTGGCTACTTTGTAATAAAAAAATGATAATATCTATTAAAAAAATAAAACGGTGCTGGCCTAGTGGCATAGTGGTTAGGTTGACATGCTCTACTTCAGCGGCCCAGGTTTTGCCAGTTTGGATCATGGGTGTGCAGCCATACTGCTCATCAAGTCACGCTGTGGCAGGCATCCCACATATAAAATAGAGGAAGATTGGCATAGATGTCAACTCAGCGACAGTCTTCCTCACCAAAAAAATTAAAAAATAGATAAAGCAAATGTTGTTTGTAAAAATTCACCTAGCTGATAGAGAACGTGTCCTGGTTAATGCATTATCATAGCATAAACAGTGATGAGAACTTTCTTGATCAAATGTAAATGAAATTAATTTTCTTTAAATAGTGACTGATTGTGACAACTGAGCTCTCCCTAATAACTAACATAATTAATATAAATATATATTTGTTATATATCATATATGACCAATATGTATAAATATGTAAACACATATAAATATATGAAGGTGTTTTTGCACAATGCTGTTTTTTAAGAATTCTCTTTACGTATTCTAAAAATTAAAGGACAAGTGTTTACCTTAATAACATGTTGTCAGTAATGATCGCAATATTAAAAACCAGAACACCTCCCTATAATAGTGTTCACATGTTTCACTGTGCAATTAATTTCTAACTGTAAACAAATTAGTAGCATTGTCCTACACATTAAATAAGTCAGGTATTAGAATAGTGAAAGTGGAAAATAATATTACTCTGGTCACTTAATTGTTCAATTCAGGCTCTCAGTCTTTTCTGTCTCATGGTACACCTTTTTATTTTAGTTTTTTGGTCCTAAGGTCACCAAGATTAAGTAGAGTAAGAGATAGTGGTGACATCTCTTCCAGGTAAACATAGGCAGGAAAGTTTTGAGCAGAATTAAGAGGGATTAGGTGTATTCCTTGCCCACTTTGGAAATTCTGGTTAGCCAAAGAGCAGCACTGACTAGGAACGAAGGGACTGTCAATGGTTATCCATTTGGACCCACTCTGAGTTCTAAGGAAGTCCCTAAATGTTATGTGGGAGCTTCCTGGTGATTCATTCTGTTCCATACTGCTGTTGCTGTAGCCAACCCAGTTCCCCCATTTTTTTTTTTTTTTTGAGGAAGATTAGTCCTGAGCTAACATCTGCTACCAATCCTCCTCTTTTTGCTAAGGAAGACTGGCCCTGAGCTAACATCCGTGCCCATCTTCCTCTACTTTATATGTGAGACACTTGCCACAGCATGGCTTGCCAAGCAGTGCTATGTCTGCACCCGAGATCTGAACTGGTGAACCCCAGGCAGTCAAAGTGGAACGTGCAAAATTAACCACTGCGCCGCCAGGTGGGCCCCCTGAGTTCCCAAAATTTTAGTAAAGAATTTCACCAGCATAATTACATTAGTACACTGTTAGCTTTACTTTTTTACGCATTTCTGTTTGCTTGAACTTTCTGGCCTGTTCTCATATGTATTTGACAAAAGAACTACAGATAGAAAGTGTTACTATATCTTAGTTGAAGGAAATGGTCCATGGATTAATGTCTGAAATGTGCAATCTTGGCAATCAAGGCTCACCTCAGTGTTTGCTGGGACACAGGAAACCAGTTAATGGCTGATAATGTCCAGGAAATTAGTAGCTCGTGCATATGGTAAACGCTTCGTTCCCAGCCAAGTGATTTGTTTAACTGATGGCTGGAGTTCTCATAGGGACTGTTAGCATAGTGGAATAGTAGGGCTTTATTAACGGACTATGTGCTAGTCCTTGTTCCCTAACTGAAGAATTTAACCATAATATGCAATACAATGGAAAATTGTATACCTGGGCAGTCAAGATCTTAAAGGCACCAACATTCTATACTCCAAAAGGACCTTTTTATTTTAACACTATTATTGTCATAGTTTTCTCATAACATTATTATCTTAATTAGTTTAGAATTCTATAAAATGAATTATGAATATCTTTTAGTTGTGAGAAAGATACTAAGTTAGATGTCACTTTGCTTAATCTCCTATTCCTATCTGTTAACTTTGTCACTGATAGTGTGGATTATTTTAATCCATTGCTTGTACTCATTGATTTTTTAAAGAGCATCATGCCAGCCTTGTGTTATGTGCTTTCACATATTTTCTCATTTAATTTCCCCACCCTTCTCCTTCTGCACTCCTTCCATTGTTAGCTTTCACATGTCCCTCAAGCCACAGTTCAAGTGTCAGTTCCTCAGGGAAGTCTTCATGACGCCACAGTCTAGGTCATGCTGTTCTTTTTGCATATTCTCATAGACTCTTGTTCAGTTTGTAGAATCTAGCTTCACAATTTGTAACTTAAATTTTATGTGGTAAAAAATTGGATACTGTCCCTCTCCCACTCTAGAGTATAGAATTCATAAGTGCAAAGACCATACACTTCTTGCCACCATTGTATACCTTCCGAACCAAGCAGAGTGTCTGTCCAGCGGGTAGCAGGTCATAAGAAATGTTTGTTGGGTGAAAGAATTCTATGTGGCAATTATTATTGTCCCAGTTTTACAGATGAAGAAATTAAAGTGCAAAAAGTTAAACTTAACCAAAGGCATACAGCCAACTGGATGTCAGCATCTCATCTCATGTCTAACTCCAAAACCATTACTGTATTATAATTGTCTTAATTGAGTAAGACAATGAAAGTACTGCAAAATTTATTGTTCTTTTTATAATAAAACTGAACTTTACTAAATATTTACCATTTCTCTGTGCAGTCTTTCAGAGCAGTGATTCTCAACCAGAGACAATTTTTCCCCCACAGGGACTATTTGGCAATGTCTGAAGACATTTTTAGTTGTCACAACTCAGGGGAGGGGTGCTACTGGCAACCACTGGCATCCTATGATGCCTGAAAGAGCCTCTCGCCTCCACGTTGACCAGTTTAGCTACTTACATTCCTTCCTTTCTTCCTTCCTTCATTGACTTACTTGAGATATATATATAGTGCCTGGTGTGTGGAGAACCAGTGGTGAACAAAACACAGTGCCAGATGAAAGTGAACTTACAGTCTATGGGGAGGTATAGATAAGTAAACAGGTAATTATTATATATAGTAAACAGTTATCTAGAGGTGTGCATACAGGGGCATGTAGTGCAGACAAGGTATTTCATCTGAGATGCTCAGGAATGCTTTCCTAGAGAAAGTGGCATCTAAGCTAATATCTGAAGGGTACCTTAGAGTAGTGGTTCTTCATTGCAATTTCTAGAAATATTTTTGATTGTCACAATTGTGCCACGAGTTGCTACTGGCATCTAGTGGGTAGATATAGGCCGGGGATACTGCTAAACATCCTACAGTATGGGGACCGCAACCCTCCCCCCACACACATATACACGATAAGAAATTATTTGGTCCAAAATGTCAATAATGTTGAGACTGAGAAATCCTATTTTAGAATGATAATACCAGATCATTGTTTTGTTGCCACTGCATTTTTAAAATCCAACTTAATTTTGTTGTCCTAAATTATTATTTTTCTAAGTTGTAATTGGCAATAAAGTAGTATCTGTCTATTAATCAATCAATCAATCTATGATGTTTCATCTTATAAGTGACAAGAAACTATATGATTACTTATTGCAAACAAATTAACATTTTAATAACTTTAATAAACATGGCATACTTAACAAAAATAATTTATCATATCTCCTTCCTTTTTAATTTCTGTCACAGTCCAATCTTAAGCCTCTATAACACTTCCAGTTGTCAATATAGTCCTATGACCATACTCTTGAGACTCGAGTCCAAGCCTGATTCATCTCCATTCTTACCTTGGGATTCTACTCATGGTGGGCTCTCAGATTTTCAGTGGATGACTCCAAACAAGTTAATTCTCTGGCCGAGGCTGAACAATTAAGTCTGCTGAATACTACAAACCAATTGATTAAAATATGTATTATACTTCAGTACTTGCAAATGGGCCCGGATAATAAATTTTTTATTACTAAAAGTTCTTTCAATTAGAGTTCTGAAATCTGTATATGATTAAGCTTCTTCTGGATAATTTCCTGTGAATGTTAGAATTTTTTCAGGAAATACCTCTTTTCCTTTATTTTTTAAGGTCCATCTCAGTAATTGGAGATCATCACTTTTCCTTTAGAGGTAGACCACTAGAGGAGTCAAAATTTGATTGGCATTTGTCTACCAGTGTGTCTTTTTAAAAAGGATAGAAAATGATGATAAATTAAAACTCAGGTGCTTTCAAGTATCTTTTGGCATATTGGCTGTGCAGACATACTCTCCTAAAATAAAGCAAAAATATACATAATGACTGTCTTTTCTTTTTACTTCCATGTAGCTGGCTTGATTCTGAGTTCTTTTCTCTCTGTGCATAAACTACAACTTTCCCATGACTGGTTCTTTTAACTTGCGTTGAAGATTATGGTTCTATTTCTTCTCTAAATATTTTTAGTATAACATTTATATTCTGCTTATATTTTTGTAAATTGTTTATCCTCGTTTACTTTTCCTTCTTGAAAATACAATCTGAAAAACAAGTTGTGGATTAAATGTAGCACCTGTGCAGAGTATAAATTTTTAAGCGGAAGAAAAACATGAAAAGTACTACAAATATTTAATTGTTGATGACACTGACCTGATGGTAACAGGTCAATGCACCTGTGTAAGGATACAAAGTGTTTTAATATAAGCAAGTCCCCATCTCCAGACTGTTGTATATTTCAATCTACTGAATAAAATTGTGCAATTTTATAGGAATTCCTTTTGAGTTTTCCAGAATTCTAAAGGAAGTGAATTCATTAGAGGTCTATGTTACTCTTAATAGTGATAATTCCAGATTGTAGAGTAGATTGGGGAACCATCTATGAACTTCATGTACTTCATGGTAGACCCTTGTAGAAGAGGAAATGGGGTTGAGATCGGGTACAGATAACAATAAGGGTTATCCAAGAAGAATATACAGAAAGTAGAAATGGGAGATGATATAACATTGCTTCACAAGTTGATGAGCTAGTGAAAATAAAACATAGATGTCCATTATACTTGCTCTTGGCAAGTTCAGATTCTATAAAGGGAAAAAACAGTGGAACCTTCTGACTCCTTTTCAATATTCTCCCTAATTCAGTTTTAATGGGTGGGCATAGTGCATGATGTCCAGTGTGCAGGCTTCAGTGATTTATGTCCATTCACGCTGATGCTGCTGACATGCTCATTGCACTTCCAAAGATTTTGTAATAATTAATTAGGACCTGGGGTACTGTGGCAGTTCAGGTGTGTTATATGGTCTTCTTGCTGTTTGCCCATCTTTCCAGTTTTGTTAACATATGAAACAAGGCAGGTTTCCTTTTTGCTGCTCGGCAATGTATAGGTATCTTAGGAGTTAAGATACTAGCTTTGGTGAAACTTACAGTTGACAAGGTTTGGCCTTTCTTAGTAAGTAGAAATTTTGTTGAATCATACATCAGTACTATGAGGCTGTGAGTTATCTGTCTCTGATATCTTTGGATTGTATGATGATAAATAGAGCAGGGATGACTGTCCTTTCTCACTCCTAGTTTTTGTCCAACACAAACTCAGTGGTGTTCTAGCACTCCCTTTGGGTGGTCATGTAATTGATAGTTAAAGACTATATTGTTGGGACCTGACTCACATCAAGGTATATGCAAATACGTATGGATCAGGACATGGCTTACAATCTGATGTACATTCTGCCCAGGTCATTTGCACACCAGAAGACTTTGTTCTGATGGATGTTTAAGTGTGTTTAACTTCTTAATAACATCAACATGTCTTACTAGATCTCAGAGGCTTTCAGTAACACGTAGACTCTTGCATCAGAGCTGGCTTTGGAGATGGTTTGCTCATATCATAGGAATCTTTCCTCAGACTCTCAAAGTACAAAACATCTATGAGAAGCTGCCATGTGTAATTTCTTATAATAACTAGAGTTGATTTTATGAGCAGAACATATGACTCTATTTTATGTATGCAATTTAAAATCACAACCAGGCATAAGTGGACATGAGAAAAACCTGCAGCCAGATTAAACATTCACATCTGTTTCTGAGTTTTTCTGTGATATTTCTTTTCTATTTGTTTATTCATTCTTTCATCTTCTAAGCTCACTTGCAGACAAATGTTGCCAATGCTAATGTTTAAGAAAAATACTTGAGAGGAAACATTCTATCCATCAATGAAGTATTTTTTCCTTGAATTTGGAAAAGAAGTCTCCACCTTACTAATTTAGGGCAGAATTGTTTCACGTGAAACACAGCTGTTGTATAATATGCAATCCAAGCAATAGGCAAATCATACAAGATAAGTCAATAAATAAAATAATCTGAAAGAGAAAAATATAATATTTTTTTGTTGACTCAACGTAACTGTTCTATTAAAGTCTGTGTACTAAGATGTGTTGGAAAATGGCAAACATCCTGTTTGGGATTCCAGAATTGCTGTATTGGATACATTTCCAAGATATTGTAAATTTAGCTTGTCAATTCATTGCAAATTTTAGATATTATGAGTAGAAAGATGTAAATGGTAAACCACTACATTTTTAATTTGATTTAAAAAGTCCCCGTGTATTTGCTATACAATTGGCAAGAAAGGATTGCTTGTTTATAGTTTTCTGAATTTTTGTTTTTTTCAAACACCTTTACTGGAAAGAAATTTAAGTATTTTACATTTTCACTCCACTTTCGGAAAATTTATGTCTCACTCTTATATTTTCCACCTTATTCTTTGCCCGAACTTACCAATCACATCATATTAAAATGGAAATTTATAAAACTCAGTGAATAGTTTTGATTATGTTATCATAAATTTTAGTTTATTATTCATCTATAATAGTATATCCTTGCTGCTAGTTTTGTGGAAAAGATAAACTTGTTTGAAAAAGATTTGCATATGCTTATTTTATGAATTTTTTACAGAATTTTTTAAAACATACACAAAAGCAGAGAAAATAATATAATAACATAAGAAACCTCAACGTGTCCATCGCCTAACTTCAACATTTATCCTACTGTCAATCTTGTTTCATCCAAGCTCTTTCTCAATTTCCTTAGAAGCACTAGAATACATCCCAGACAATGTATCATTTTATCTCTAAATATTTCACCATTTACCTGTCCCAGCTAAGGATTTGTGTATACCCATGAAACCAGCACCCACATTGAGGTATTTTTTTTAAAGTAATTTTAATTTTTGTGAAAATATTTTAATAAATTCGATAGAGAGCTCTCAGTTAAAATCAAATTTAAATCGTTCCAATCAAATCATTGAGAATTATCTGGAAAAAATGACTTAAAACTAAGAGTAATAATGCTAATGGGATATTAAAGGATGAGGCAGGACACATTTCTTCTTACATTCTTAGTTTCATTATTTCTGAGTTATATGCTCTTTAAGTTCAAGACCATACAATTTTGCAGAAAACTTGCCAGACTAATCCTCTTGGGGTTGGTGTTTTGTTTCTGTTAATGCTATTGTTTGGGTGATGGAATGTGCTCTTTCACTTACATGCATCACTCATCTAGGTTTTATACATGTTTTTTATACATATAAACTGCATGAAGCTGCTGAGACCAGCATAAGAATGTGGCCAAGGCAAGAATAGGCAGCTGGATACATTCACATAACTGCTTAGGGCAAGCATTGCTTAATTTGCACTTTAACCAGAATAGCTAAGAGGCAAGAGGTCCCCGTGTTTCCTGAACCAATGTAGAAATTAAGTATGCTTACTGGCATATTTTGTGTTTATATATCTCTGTTTTGAGTTCCTTGCTTGGGTCAGGGAGAATGTAAGTGGTATCCAGGAGTCTTCTCTTATGCTAATAGAGTGCTTGGTTTATGTATTCTTTGTATGTTTATTCATATTCTTTATATGCAGCATTCACCACAGAATGTTAGTATTAGCAGAGAACTTGCTTTTCAAACTGTGTATTTCAGGACGTGTTTTCATTTCCAATCTGGTGTGGACTGATGCTTTTATAAAATATAATAAAAATGAATTATCATACGTGTAGTAAATATTTTGTGATGTGGCCCTAGTCTGCAGACTGGACTGGATTGTTGACCTGTATGCAGGGGTGACAATCACAATATTGAATTGCCAGTATGGCATTGTTACCGACCAGTAAGCCAGACATCAAGCAAAGAGCTAGAGATGGGGTCCTGGCTGCCTCTTTGTCTGTGCCCGGTTTTAACTGGGTTGCGAGATGATTCTAGGGGTCTTAGAAAGGGAGTCAGGGTAACTAGGGAGTCTGATCGACACTTTCTGGGGGTGGGGTGTGGTGCTTCGATCAGAAACTGTTTTCCAAGAGGTATGTAAGTATCTCAATGTGTTCACAACCAGTATATCCATACACAAACAATACCGGCACCTACCAGTGGAAAATCCACAGCGCTTCACATCTCGCCTCCACAGACCCTGGAGGACAGCGGGCCTATTGTTGTCTCTGCACCTAGCAAAAGTCTGGCACCTAGTAAATGATCAGTAAATATTTGTTGAGTTAATGGGTGACTGATTGAAGGAGATTTCTAGAAGGAACACTTCTCTTTCAAAGCGTTTATTAAGCTGTGGTAAATTCAGACACTGAAATAAGATGTGTGCATGTCAACATTAGGATGTGCAGAGCTTTCTTTCTAATCAGATATAAGAAGACCTCAGCACAAAAAAAGGGAAACAAATTGTCTTTGAAGTCGTGTCCATGTCAAAGAATTACTAATAAACATTTACTTTGAGCTGCACATGGAGCTTTTCTCTTTACTTGACCTAATCCTATTTGCATGTTTGTGGGTATAAAAATTTGGCTTTTTTCTCATAAGGGGAAATGTTAATTTTAAAAAATGAAATTTACTTTGAATCAAGACCTACTCTAAAAGCAGTTATTTTTAAAACTTTATTTTAAATATTTCTGGATGATTTATTCTCTTTATCTGAGGACAACCACCAAAGTGGATATAGAATGTTAACTGATGAAAGCAGACACGAGATACATGTGGACCCTATCATTAATACATGTAGCGTCTAGAGTGAATATGACAGATTAATGCATAAACATCAGCCAGAGAACAGGGGCAAACTAATACAAGGCTAAATGCCCACAAGAAATAAATTTTATGCAGCAGTCACCACAGTTTGTCGTGTTCTTTCTCAAGTCCAGGCTTATGCATAAGATTTGCTTTCAGCATCCACCCCTACCCGCATGGTGAAGTAAGACAAAACCATTTTTCAGATCTCTGCATAGATAGCACTTCTTTCAGGACCACTTTGAGGGACAGTGCCTCCACTCATGCTCAGCTGTATGTCCCCGCCTTGAGACTTCCCAGCCTCCTATAATTATCCTGTCAAATGTTAAAGCATTTTGACACTGACTCTTTACTTCTGGTCTCTCCCATAGTATTAGACCCATGTCTGGCATATACGGCTCAAGAAATATGTACTGACTCATAAAATAAATAATAGATTGTGGATCTATTAGTAAAGCTTCAGAAACCATGTGGTCTTATTTTAATTTTCTGGAAAACACTCCCTGCCCCTACTTTTGCTGAGCACAGCCCTTAATAGAGCATGATGTTATGTTTTGGAAGAAGAAATGATTCTGTAAAGGATTCGTACATTCTGATGGAATTCTGCACATATATTTTTAAAATGATAGAAGAACTAATGTTTCTACACACATATTTTCTACCCCACATCCTCAACCTTTCTGCCTTTCTTTGGGAAAAAAATTCTATCCTCCTTTTGGTATATTTAATGGGATTTGTCAAGTCTTTGGTGCAGACATGTTTTATTTCCTGAGTAATGAGATACTTCCGTTTGTGGTAGGGCATCTTGTCCTGCCCCAAATGAGATATGCCAAGCCAAACACGAATTGGAATGCCAAACGTTATGTCTTGGGTGTTTGTCGGTTGTGTGATCTATTTCCGAAAACCCAAATGCAGTGTAATGACATATTTTACTATTTGTGAACTTTACCTTCTGTTAATATGATTGAAGCAACTGGAAATAGAAATTGTCAGGGCAATTTAACAAAGAAGCCCTGTAAAAATTATTATAGTCCAGGTAGTAAAAATCAGTTCAGAAGGCATATTCTTCAAACCTGAGTTTTATTTGGTAAAATGCGTTGGTGCCTGACCTTTCCAGAAACATACCAAAAAGGAGTCACTTAGAGGTCCCTGTCTTAAATTATAAACAGCAGCCTGATCCAATTCGGCTGTATTTTGCTCAGAGTATATGACAGAATGCATAAGTACACCAAACAGACAGCTAAATGACTGGCTATTTGGATGAGTTTGATGTGTATTTTATGACATTGCATACTCTACAAAGCAGTAAAAAGTCAATCTCATGTACCAGAAGAATCTAACTATTGAGTAAATCAAAGAATCTTCACAAGTTTATAATTCAAGTTAATCTTTCAATGGCTAGCACTGGAGGGCAAGAGCTCCACTCTCATGGGCAACTTTTAAATTTCTGCAGTTGAGGTTTCAGGGTAGACGACTAGAAGTGTTGCACATATTGGACATTAAAACATCTTTTTAAGGAGTGCATTTTCAATGTAAAAAAATTAAAAGATCTTCAGAGTATGAAATATAAAGTAAGCCCTCATTCCTCATCCATGACCGGAAGTGATCACTGTTAACAGCTCCCATGTAAACATCCAGACATTTTCTGTGTGTATCCAAACTTTACCCTCCCCAGTGTGCACACAAGAGAGGTAGTACTGCTCAGTGGTTATGAGTGCAAAGTCTGGGGTCTAATTCTACCAGCTGTATAACCTAAAACATGTCACTGATCCCCTCTACTCCTCGATTTTCTCATTTCCTCCTTTGTAATAGGCGGATGATTATAATACTTATGTCATAGGGTTGCTGTGAGGATTAACTGGTATTTTAAACTTAGAAGAGCACCTATCTTATTGAAGAAGCATTCAAAATTAACTGTTGATTACTTTTGTTAGTATTATGAATAACAACATAGTATCCATTTAAATCAAAAGGATGAACATATACATATGTAAGTAGACAAATGTGTATATGGTCATACTTCATTTTATTGCATTTTGCTTTATTGCTCTTCTGAGATATTGCATTTTTTACAACTTGAAGGTTTGTGACAACCCTGTGTTGAGCAAGTCTATTGGTTCCATTTTTTCCAACAGTGTTTGCTCACTTCGTGACTCTGTGTCACATTTTGGTAATTCTTGCAATATTTCAAACTTTTTCATTATTATTGTATTTGTTATGGTGATCTGTGATCAGTTATCTTTGATGTTACTATGTTAATTATTTGAGGGCACCATGAACCATACCCATATAAGGCAGTGAACTGCATGAATAAATGTTCTGCGTGCTCTGACTGCTCCACTGGCCGGCTGCTCCCCCATCTCTCTACTTCTGCTTGGGCCTCACTATTCCATGAAACACAACAATATTGAAATTAGGCCAATTAATAACCCTACAATGGCCTCTAAGTGTTCAAGTGAAAGGAAGAGTCACATGTCTCTTAATTTAAATCAAAAGCTAGAAATGATTAAGCCTAGTGAGGAAGGCAGGTCTAAAGCTGAGATAGGCCCAAAACTAGGCCTCTTTCACCAAACACTCAGCCACGTTGTGAATGCAAAGAAAAAGTTGTTAAAGGAGATTAAAAGAGCTACTCCACTGAACACACACGAATAAAAAGAAAGTGAAACAGCCTTATTGCTGATATGGAGAAAGTTTTAGTGGTCTGGATAGAAGATCAAACCAGCCACACCATTCCTTTAAGCCAAAGCCTAATCCAGAGCAAGGCTCTAACTCTCTTCAGTTCTGTGAAGGCCGAGAGAGGTGAGGAAGCTGCAGAAGAAAAATTTGAAGCTAGCAGGGGTTGGTTCATGGCTTTGCGGAAAGAAGCTGCCTTCATAACATAAAAGTGTAAAATGAAGCTGCAAGTGCCGATGTAGAAGCTGCAGTAAGTTATCCAGAAGATCCACTAAGATGATTAATGAAAATGGCTGCACTAAACAACAGATTTTCAATGCAGACAAAACAGCCTTATATTGGAAGAAGATGCCATCTAAGACTTTCATAGCTAGAGAGGAGAAGCCAACGCATGGCTTTGAAGTTTCAAAGAACAGGCTGACTCTCTTGCTAGGGGCTAATGCAGCTGGTGATCTTAGGTTGAAGCCAATGCTCATTTACTGTTACAAAAATCCGAGGGCCCTTAAGAATTATGCCAAATCTACTCTGCCTGTGCTCTATAAATGGAACAGCGAAGCCTGGATGACAGCACATCTGTTTACAACATGGTTTACTGAATATTTTAAGCCTGCTGTTGAGACCTACTGCTCAGAAAAAATAATTTATTTCAAAATATTACTGCTCATTGACAATGCACCTTGTCACCCAAGAGCTCTGATGGAGATGTACAGTGAGATGAATATTTTCATGCCTGCTAACGCAACATCCATTTTGGAGCCCATGGATCAAGGAGTAATTTAGACTTTCAAGTCTTATTATTTAAGAAATACATTTCATAAGGTGATAGCTGCCGTAGACAGTGATTCCTCTGATGGATCTGGGCAAAGTTAATTGAAAAGCTTCTGGAAAGAATTCACCATTTTAGATGCCATTAAGAACATTCATGATTTGGGGCCGGCCTCATGGCCGAGTGGTTTAAGTTCTGGTGCTCCACTTTGGTGGCCCAAGGTTTTGCGGGTTCAAATCCTAGGTGCGGACATGGCACTGCTCATCAGGCCATGTTGAGGCAGCATCCCACATGCCACAACTGGAAGGACCCACAACTAAGAAAATATACACCTATATACTGGGGGATTTGGGGAGAAAAAGCAGAAAAAAAAATTGGCAACTGTTGTTAGCCCAGGTGCTAATCTTTAAAAAAAAAAGAAAGAATCCTAATTGTTTAAAATAAAAAAAAGAACATTCATGATTCATGGGAAGAGGTCATAATATCAACATTGATGGAGTTTGGAAGAATTTGATTGCAACCCTCACGGATGACTGTGAGGGTTACTAGACTGCAGTGGAGGAAGTAACGGCAGACGTGGTGGAAATAGCGAGAGAATTAGAAGTGGAGCCTGAAGATGTGACTGAATTGCTGCAATCTCATGATAAAACCTGAACGAATGAGGAGTTGCTTCTTATGGATGAGCAAAGAAAGTGGTTTCTTGAGATGGAATCTACTCCTGGTGAAGATGCTATAAAGATTATTGAAATGACAACAAAGGATTTAGAATATTACGTAGACTTGGGTGGTAAATCAGGGTTTGAGAGGATTGACTCAAGTTTTGAAGGAAGTTCTACTGTGGGTGAAACGCTATCAAACAGTGTCTCATGCTACAGAGAAATCAACTAGTGAAAGGAAGAGTCAAGTGGTGCGACAAACTCATCTTATTTTAAAAAATTGCCACAGCCATGCCAGCTTTCAGCAACCACCACCCTAATCAGTTAGCAGCCATCAACATCAAGGCAAGACCACTAGCCAAGGTGGTGGTTAGCATTTTTTAGCAATAAATTGTTTTCAATTGTCTCTTATGTTGTTTTTTCAGACATAATGCTATTGCACACTTAACAGACTATGGTATAGCGTAATCATAACTTCTATATGCACTGGGAAATCAAAAATTTTTTTGACTCACTTTATTGTGATGCTCTCTTTGTTGCATGGTCTGGAACCAAACCCACAATATCTCCAAGGTGTGCCTGTATTCACATGTTCATATTTATACAACGTATACCTGTTGATACTTATCTGCAACTTTTTGGACATATATTTTGGACATATCGTTATGTTAGTGTATAAAGGTTTGTTTGTAATCACCGTATAGAAATCTATGTTGTGAATATACTATAATTTAATTTATGAGTCCTCTATTGATGAATTTCAGATTTTTTTCCAATCTTCTACTGTAGTAAAAATGTTGTAATAGCATCTTTGATTGTATATGATTGTGGTCTTCTAAAACTGTATCCATATAATAAATACTTAGAGGCAAGTTCAAGGACAGATGCACCTAAAATGATGATAGTTAATGACAAATATGCTACAAAATTTTTGCCAAGTGTTCCTCCTACCAGCAAAATAAAGAAATTGACATATAAAGGAGATGTTTTGAAGACTATTTATTTAGGGCCTAATCTTTAGGAAAAACACCTATGAAAGAGACACCAAGATAGAAAAAGCTACAAGGGAGTTCACAAAATTGGTTTAATTTGTAACATGTTTTTGCTTTTTTGATCAGTAATCACATACGATAAACTGCAGTTGAAGTGAAGAATTACATTCCAAACATGTAACTTCAGTGAAATTTAAAAGAAATATTGCAAATAATTTTTAGAACCTTAATATATTATTTTAAAGTTGTATATTTAACTGATCAGATTAGTTTTATAACATTATTTTAATTATTTTTTTAAGGACATGAAATTGGGATTTGACTCAAGTCAATTTCTTGTTCTCTCCTTGCCTTGTATTATTAGCACCAAAACCTGCTTCATGTGTGTGTGACCTATATAATCACACAAGACCCCGTGCTCAGTAGGGTCCCATTCCCATGCCTGGTTAATACTCTGTTGTCTCCATCTTGAAATTGTTAACAATTTTTGAAAAAGGATCCCTTTATGTTCATTTTAATTTGGGCCCCACAAATTGTATAGCCGGTCCTGGTTAATTTTCCTGATAATTAGCTTGACTCAGTTGAAACACAATCAGTATATTTGTTTGTTTGTTTGATTGCCTATTGAGAAATGCCTCATGGTTGTGCTCATGACCTGTTTCTGAGAAGATGGTACACTTCAAATGTCTATACAGAATATCAGCAAAAGTGTATGAGCTAGGTGTGTTTGACACAGACCTCTGAGAAAATAATTACTAGTGAGGCTTTTATGCAGATCTATCTCAAAGGGATCTTATTTTCTGAACAATAAAAATACTTTGCAGTTATATAAATGAATATTCTCTAAGGCAGTGGTAGAATATCACTATAGCGGACAAAATTATTTTCCCGTCTAAAGTGTTAGACCAAATGGGAAGTTGCTCGTTTTGTGTTGACGATGTGTACTTTAGAGGTTGTCCACTAATCCTAATTTAAGAACAAAACTGAAGCTCAGCAAAGTTTAACGATTGTGCCCAATGACATTGCACCTTAATAGCCCGTCTTGAACTTGAACTGAATCAGCTTTGCCACCTCTCCCTCTTCCTCCATCCAGATTTTCCTCCCAGATTTTTGATAAATGGTTCTAATTTGAGGCAATTGCCACGATAATATTCCATGACTGTGTTCTCCTACCTGATCTAGAAATCAAAAGCAGTTGAAGATGAATTTTCCAAACAGCTGTAGAAGATAAGAATTGCTCAGATCCTGGAGTTAAGACCACTTGGCTTCAAAACCTGAAGCCCGTGAACTTGAGCTCTTAAGAGCCCTTGTGAGCTTGGCTTTTTTGATCATAAAATGAGGATGATAATAAAACCTATGTCATACAATTTTTTAAAAATTAAATGAGATTATCTATATGAAGGACCTGAACCACGGTTAGCACTAAAACAAAGACTGTTTAAAACAAACAGACAAAAAAATGAAGTTTCACATAGATGGCTTTTCATACATGTCATTGATGCAATACTGTAAGATAAGATGCATTTTAAATCAAATTTTATGTTTTTAATAATATATCTGATAAGTCCAGGATAAGCAGAAATGAAAATATTAACTAAATTATAAATTTCTGGTTTTATCACTGTGTACATAGTGTGTGCACATTTGGATTAGCAATGTTCAAATATTTTAAAAAAAGTATAATTGAAGTAGATAAATTAACATATTTGATTGACATTTTAGAATATATGTAGCACGTTAACTTCCTTACACCAAATACTGTCTTGGATGCACAGAATGTCATTCAGAATGTCTCATAGGACCTTGCATTGCTGGACAAAGACCCTATGTTTTGGGGTCACAGCATTTTCTTTGGGATGCTTTTTTTTATTACAGTAAAAGATGTTATAGATCATTTATTCTTGGATCTTCATTTATTAGTGAGAAACTGAGTCCCAGGGTGATTGCCAAAGTGTTGAATATTGGATCACACATGATGGCAATGACAATTTTTATTCAAAAACCAGAGCATTGTTATAAATTAGGTATATAGACTACATCTTTAGCAACGGACATAGAGTTCTGTCATTCTGAATTCCACTTCCTAAATGACCCAGAGAAATGGCAAAGTCATGAGAACTAAAATCAATTTTTATTTTCTTTTACCAATTCCTCATATATATGAAAAATCTGTCTTACGTCTTTACTTTTAGCTTGTTTTGACTTTAAAAGCCATAGAATGATGGGAGGAAGCAATAATTTTCATAGTGGGCAATAGAAGTAGTTGCTTTGTGAATTTTTAAATTTAGGGTTTGGAGAACAAAGCAACGTTGGTGGAGGGAAGGAAAGATTAAGCAGCTGTAGAAGCTGTGGCTCCTCTCTCAGTGTTCGTATGACGAGGAGACAGTGTGAGGAGAAACGAGAGGTGGTTAAGAGAGGAGAGTGTAGAAAAGTGGAGTCAGTTCTTCTCTTCCAGTTTTTTTGTTTAAGGTCAACTTTATTGAGGTGTAATTTAAGTACAATAACCTGCCTGCCTTGAAAATTTACATCAACGCGTTCTGCCGGGTGTCTACAACTGTGAGACCACCACCTCCGTCAGGAAGGTACAGGGCATTTCTCTCACTCACAGTTGTTCCCTTGTGTCCTTTGCAGCTGCCTACCCACTCCCTGATGTGCTGCAGCTGCAGATTAGGACTTGAGTCTTGCAGCCTAACAATCTCTCTTCTCATCTCCCAAAATAAGCTTAGCTCCTATGTTTCCCTAGAGATTTTTTAAAATGAATATATTTGCTCTCCATATTCCTGGGGAAATAAATAGAATTGATTTTATAGTTAATTGGCCATCTTTAATTAATAATTAGAAATGATTATGTAGAAAAAAACAAGATTTAAAATTTAGAATGTGTAATAGTAAAGTGAAAAACAACCAGGTATACTATTCAAAAGCCAAGCTGATATATGGGGAAAATATACAGGTGGAAAAGTCCGAGGACGACCAATTTTTACAAATATAACTCCTGAATTCCTGCCGCTTGTCAGAAGTAAAAGTCATTTTCATTCTCAGGACAGTACATGGCGGGGATGGGATGGGGGAATCCCTAAATGGATGGAAAGATGGATAGATGGCTGAAAGGAGGAAGATGAGACGGCAGGGGAGACCACGTCAAGCTCACTCACTGGTAATAATTCTGAAGATTGAGAGGCTGGGAGAGAAAGAATATTCCTGTAAGACTGTATTGCCCGGTAATAACATAGGTTTAATGTTGGAGAAACCCAGGTTTTAATATCAGCTCCAACACTAGTGTTGTGACATGGTCCATCTCTCAACCTTGTTGAACTTTATTTTTGTGACTTGTAAAATGAGGATGATATGGTCAATATTGCTGATTTAGTTTAGTAAATAAGACCATGAATGTCAAGAAGTTAGTATGAGAAGTCAGACACAAAAAAGAACGTACACTATGATTTCATTTATATAGAGCTCAAAAACTGCTAAAACTAAGCTATGGGGATGAAAGTCTGAATAGGTGTTACCTTTAAGTGGAAAAAAATAACTGGAAAGGAGTACAGAGGCGTCTGGGTTACTGAGAATGTTCTATTGTTTTATCTGGAGAGTAGTTATATGGAGGGGTGTGAATATGTATATGTGTGTGTTTATATTCATTACTTAAATAATGCAATCCCCATTTTTTATATGAGAAAAAGCAGGGAGAATATATTCATATTTTCTTGCCTCAGGAATATGTTTTTGTAAATATGCTGGTTACCTGTTTGGGGTTGGGAGATGGGAGACGGGGGTGGGAGGCTTTTCACAGAGCACCTCCTAATACTTCTTAATTTTTGAAGTGTATAAATATAATAGGTATTTAGGAAATTAAATAAATTGTACAAAGTAGCACAGAGCCAAGCCCAAGTTCCTCAACCCTGTCATTTCTCGATAGGCCTGGTCCTTTGTGAGTAGCGATTGGGTGATGACACAATGATGAGGTGTCCACCATACTCTAGTCCCAAAAAGTCAACTTTTAGACAGAAAATAAAGCTTCTTGTCCTGTGACCCATAATGTTACCAAAAATATTTTGGTTTCTGGGGACTTCTAATAGGAATGTCAGATAACCCAACAAGCATTTTTATATACCACAAAAATTTTAGCAAATACCTACCATTACAATCTATAGCCAACAGCTGGGTGCTGCTTTAATTTGCTTTCTTTCCTTCCTCTCCCGACAAGAACATGACAAAACAACAACAAAAATAAACTTTGAGTAGTGTCTGCTAGGAGTGGTGGTTACTTACAAGTCCTAACAGAGTTAGGTAGGGAAGGACTTAGGAAGAGAAAAAAAATTTCCAGATCTTCTTGTAAAGTGCTTGGGAAAATATGTGAGAAGGAAAATATGATGTAAACCAAATTTTTTCATTATATTTAGAAAATGATGGGGAAGTGAGAGTCTGAAAACATACACGTAGTTTTCCGCCAAAAAAAAAAAACTATGAAGAATTCTGATGTACTTATTAGGATTAAGGATAGTTGTAAATTGCTTAAAATCACAATCGTAGACATGATATTGGGGCTTTTTGATGGTAAGGAACGTCTCTAGTTCTTTTGTGCCTCTGCTAGTATGGGTAGAGTCATGCAGCGGGGAGATCTTTGTAAAGACCAGATGGGCAATGTGGCAATAGAGAAAGCAGTAGATGGAGAAGCAATCTGCTCTCTGCTGACCTTGGGCCAGTCTCTTATCTCACTAGGCCTCAGTGTACCCATCTTTACAATGGGCTCATTGCTCTAACTAACTTCTGCCAGTTATAAAATACAACTCACTTGGTTCAGTTGGACATTCCACAATTTCTGGACTGAAGGATTTGGTAACAGGAAAGTTTGGCTCCTGGACTGTATTATTAATTAAGCAAGGTCTAACTTTTGATACCACCTGTGACAAACCCCTCTGGATAGGATCTAAGTTATACCCAACTTATTAAATTGCTGAAATGTAGTATATTCTGATACAGTGAAGCATTTTTGCATGTGAGGCTGTTCATTCTTGCTTTCCTAAGTATATTATCTGTGGGATGTTTTAAGCTCCCAAGAAACTGGAATGTTGAGTTGTATTTACTGAAAGCCCATGAACCCTTGATCTTAGAAAATGAAAATCAGGAATAGGAAAATAAACTTACAAATGCTTTGAACCCTGAGAACATTTTGCTGTAAGTTAAAATGAGTGAATAATGTGAAGAGAGATTTAGCAATTCCAGAAAACAAATGAAAAATTTTGAGGATATCAATGGAAAGAGTGAATTTTGTAACTTTTTTTGGCTACCAAGAAATTTTGTCCCCTAAATTGATGCCTTTAATAGTTAGATTTGCATGTCATCATTCTTATTTTTATTGACATCCATATATGTGCCCCTTACTAAGAATTCTAGGATATTAAAGCAAATTTTTTCATACATTCTAGCTTATATATTCCATGTTATTGGCTATTTTCCAAGGACTTCTTTATATGATTTTTGAAAAAGCTTTCACTTTCACTACTGATGATTTGTCTCTCATATGTTCAAGTTTACAGCTTACATCTCAATTTCCATTGAAGCCAGGTATTGGTCACCAGTCACCTTAAGTCATAGCTAAAAGAATCTCAGAAGCTATGCTTAGGATAAAGCTTATGTGACATAGGTCATTCTTCTTTAACTGAAGTGGACTGTAAACAGTATAAATGTTATTAAAAAATCAATTAACAGAAAAATATTTGTAAGTACATTTTCTTTGTGTACTTATTTTCTTACCTGCGTTTAAAACACAGTATGGCTTAATGAAAATTTTATTTCTCATAAGTTTCTAAGTTAACTTTGGCATTCTTTAAAGGACTTTCATTTGGGGAGGAAAAAGTGCTTAATTAAGTTTTTTTCTTAGAGGTGTTTGTTAACAAGTCATCCTAGGAGCCAATCCCTGGCTATTTTGAATTGCTTTTTTCAGTAATGTAAAGTAACTAGTTTACATTCTTTATAAAGGTCATCATTTTAGGGAATTAAATTGGTTGACTTTATTCATAATTGAAATACTGTGATGAACCAATTATTTTATTATTATTTTTAATTGTGGTAAAACACACAAATCAATTCTTTTAATATCTGAATGTATCTATTAAGCCTAAGAAATCTAATATCACTTATTTTTAAATGAACTGCTCCCTGCTGTGCCAAACATATCCAGGGGACCCATAGCTATCATGGGTTACTGGAAAGTGCTGGCCCATGTGAGAGTTAAGCCAATATCCTCTCCTTGAAACTCTGGTCCTTGTATTAGTGAGTTTTCTGGCATTATTTATTCCTGTCTCCTTGTTCCAAATGCCTGCTTCTTTATACTTTTATTGGGTGAAAGAGAATGTGCTAATTTTATTTATTTAAATACAACTGATATCATAAATAGTAGTGTTGAACTTTAAACTCTTACTCATTCCAAAAACATTGCAAAGTCTAGAATGGAAACAGAAATCTGTAGTTATTCATAATGTTGTAAATGTTGAACTTTAGAAAATTAAAATAATCTCCATTTCAAAAGGATGTTCAGTGATCAGTGGGCAAGATGGGGCCCTGACTGTCATGAACTCTGTAGATTCGTTTTGATGGTCTTTATGTCATTAATAAAATAATAAACGAAAAAGGTCAGGATTGCAGCTATAGAGAGCCTATAGTATTTTGTATTAAAGTCTTCAGTAAAAGTGACTAGAGTTTTACCTCCATTAATTGTGAAGGACAAATTATAACCTATCAGAAAAGTCTCCTGACAACTTAATATCATGTTCTGGAATGAAAATAATATTTGGTTTGGCCAAGATTAAGGTTGTTTGGTTCAAGCATTCTACTTTGTTGTGGCAGTAAAAAGAAAGCACTGCGCCATTTCTAAAATAAATAAAGAAGGAAAGTCTCTCAGATAACAGAGGAAATCCTGATTGAAAAGACATCACATACCTGTGAAAAACAGAAAACATACTTTATGGAATTAGCCCTATCTTCAAGTTGGGATGCCTGATTTAATCTTGGCTTTTCCATAGTAAGACCTACATATACTTAGAGAACACCTATTTTGTACCAGGCATCGTGCAAGTTCCTAGAGATGAAATAAAAACTAAGATTTGGCTTTTGTGTTCTTCATTTATCAGACCATAATTCCTTCATTTATGAACTGAAAGAATTCAGTGATATCTAAAGTCTCCCAGCTCTGATATTCAATGGAAAAATCAATGAATATATTTATTTATTCTTTATACAAATATTTATTATGATTAGGAACTGTGCTATTGGTATTAGTTATGGGGTAAACAAGACAGAGAATGTCTCTGCCCTTATGGAACTAACATCTGAGGAAGGGGAGACAGAGCCTGAAAAAAATAACCAGATAAATAATAAGATATAATTTCACACAGTACTAATTCAGTGAAGTAACAGAAGCACATAGGATGATGTGACAGTTCCTGGGAGAGCTACGTGTATTATCAGAATAAGGCTCAGAAGGCAAGGTGATGTTGAGAATGTGCATGTGCAATTAGTTTTTATAATATGAATCTAAATGTAGTTCATAAAATAAATGCATCACGACGTTAGGAGACAGCTTTAAATATTGGGCTTAAAAACAGTATCCAGTAGAACAATCTTCTTTCAGATGTAGTGTACAATGAAACTGACCTGTTAACCATGCTTTCCCACATAGAGGAAACATCCAGGGTGTAAAAATTAGCAGGTATTTAGGAGGGAACCTAAACCTTATATAAATAATAAGTACCATTAAAGTATCACTAATCATGGAGAAATCAATGGGTAGAGATGTAGAGCACAGATTATAGAGCCAGAACACCCAAGTTCCAGCCCTGCCATTTGCTGTGGAAACTCGTTCACTGCGCCTCATTGTCCTCACCTGTAAAATTGAGTTAAAAAGTAGTCCCTACTCTATAAAGTTGCTGTGAGGATTAATGGGATAATCTACTATTTTAGGGAGTTTCAGTTACTATCAATATCCTATTTTAACATAGCTATTTTAAGCTAGTCATAATGTAGTAAAAACACTACCATTAACTACGCACTAAGTGAATAAACATTATATTCACTATACAGTGACTAATCTAGTGACAGTGAATAAACATTATAAAAGTTGGTTTTCTTTCTCCTTCCTTCCACCAATGACCTTTTATGTTACACAAACAAGTCATTTTTTAAAAGACGATACTGAAAGCATATGAATTGTGCTGGAGAAAACAATGAGAACTTCACCTAGAGGAAAAATAACCCAAATGCCCTTCATCACCTTATTGGAAAATAGAATGCTTCCTTGATGATAGATGTCAATAGACTAATGGATAGATGACAGTGGACTAGACAATGCGAATAAAGCTCGAGTTTTATAGGATGCTACTGCAACATTTTCTCAAAGTGCCTGCTGGAATGAAGAGATTTCTTTATATGATATGTCTGGTAAATTAATTTTGTGCAGTGTAGTTCACTTAGATTATGAAAAAAAGCGGACAGCCAATATGTCTATTGTTGTAGGCCGTTTTATTTTAAACCTAGAGTCCCAGGAGTTACATGGATGTCTAACTTGTTCTCTAAGATCTCACATTTTAGAAAGGCTTCCAGAGGGCACCTTGAGTTCCTTGTAAACATGTGCACGAGCTACAATTATAATTTAGCCACAATGTGTACAGTAATCATTTCAGATAAGGGTTTTCAGAAAGCATTTTAAAATTCTTTACAAATAAGACTACAAACAGAGCTTATTCATGATTTCATTCTCTAGGTCAGTGATACAGAAATCTAGTCCCCCCAAATTTACAAAAGAAACCTGAATTTTATAAAGCAACACAATCTTTAGTGGTACAAAGTGAGGCTCGAAAGAGTTAAAGTTAAAGACCTTTGCTATTCTCTTTACATTCAGGTTAGAAATACTGAAAATACACTTTTGAATATTCTGAAAATAGGGCCTGTAAACATCTATTAGCCCTTGATTGACCATATTTTCTTTGTCTCTCTCTTCCTCTATTTTAATATTATTTTCTGAACTCTTCGCTGATGACTGGGAAGAGGAGGGATGTAGAGGAAAGGACAATCTGAGAAGCTGATAGCCCCAAAGGGTGATGGTCTATTTTTATTTCTAATAGTTATATATCTCTTGTCTTCATTTAAAAACTTAGAAGAATAAATGGAGTTCTTATATGAGTATAAATAAATATGAACATATTCTTTTGATTCCCAAAGAATACTCAGTGTATGATGTTATCTTTTTAAGGAAAGGAATGTATGTCTTGGTCCCATCAGGTTTTTTCTTGGCTTAGAATATTGACTACCAATTATTTAAATTTCTCAGCACTTAAGGCAAATTGTGACATTACTGAACGCAGTTGTTTTTTCTATTTCTGTGGTGTTTGTGTAACAGACCCCATGGAACTAACTTAAAACAAGTGCCAGCAAAACCTTTGATCCTTGGGGAAGACGATTTGATGCAAGACGTCTTTTCTTGGTGGAGCCTCTGTAGACGCACCATTCATCAGCTTTGACAGCTTTCTGTGATCTATGGCCAATAATCTCTTCTTAATCTACAAAGCGTAAACTCTTCCACAATGGCAAATGTGCTGCCCAGGTGTTAAGAAGGTCACCAAACCAGTTTATTTGGTGAGATTGCAGAAGACAGCCATCCTGGGAATACGGGCCTCCCCTGAAGTCACTGGGGAAAGAGCAGTTCCAGAATATTGACTTAATTACAGATTTTAGTGATAAACAACAACAGAAAGCCCTTTAAAAATATAATAGCTTGTGTGTATTGGGTGCCTATATAGACCTGTGCTTAATCATAAACATTTGATTGTAAAGAGGGAAGAATGGCTCAAGAGGTGATTTCCCTGATCTGAAACCAAAATTGAATATCTTGGTGTTGTGTAATGTAAACTAGGCTGAACAGATCTCCCATTAGCTAGCTATTTGATCTTGGATAAATCACTTAAACTCTTTGAGTTTCAGAGCCAATGGTAAAATGGGAAGATTTTACCACCACCTTCTCAAAAATTAGTGTGGAATTCAAGGAGAAAGAACGTGAGGGTAAAAATCACAGAAGACCACATAAAAGTTAGGAACTTCTGCTTGAAAGTATCAGCCTATGAATTTTGACAAAAAGTAATCAAGCTTTCTTCATTCTAGGCATCAATATTAGCCATTCTAGCCTATGGGAGATACAATTTGAGGATGAATGTTGCAGGTGACCTACATCTAAAACATTTAGGAAATAATTATTTATCCAAAGTCGTGGCCAAACAGATTTACTGTTAGCATACAAATGGTATTTTGACCATTCTTGTTTGGTAATCATTGAGCAGTAAGAGGGAATATACAAACATCATAATGATAACATCAGTATGAGGAGTAAGAAACACGAAGTGCCTGCAATATCTGTAGATTTGGATGTAAATACCAGTGTTTAATAAATATCACCAAGTGTAATACACTGAAGAGTGTTGAGATAAAGGGCTTGAACCCTGGAGCCAGAGTACCTGATAGGCCAGCTTCATCACTAACCAAGTCCGTGATGATGTTGCTTATGTTTCTGTGCCTCAATTTCTTTATATATCCAAATGGGAGCAGTAATAGGACTAAGTAATACATGCAAAGTGCCTAGAACAGTTCTTAACACACAAGGAAGAGTTGGCTATGCTTGCTTTTATATAGAATAATGAAGCCTGGGTTGCCACCCTGGTGCTGCCACTTGTTTTCTTTGAGTCTGTTTCTTCATCTGAAAAATGTTAACAAGAATATTTGCCTCTCTCATTACTGAAAGATTTAACGGGATAATGTGTCATCAATTGCACTGGAGGTTTCAGGAACTATCCATACATTGAGTTTGTTTTTAAAAAAATAAACATTTATTACAGTAGCTTTTCTTAAAGCGCTGACTAGAGTGTGACCCACCCCTCCCCATATATGCACATCTCACCTATTTTACACACACATACATGCACACACCCACAGTCACACACCCCTCTGCTTGTATAACTTTAAAGCAGAGTCTCTTAACCTCAGCAGCATTTCTAACATGTCAGACTGGATAATTCTTCATTGTGGAGGGCTGTTCTGTGTGTTGTAGGATGTTTAGCAGCATCCCTGGCCTCTACCCACTAAGTTCCAGTTGTACAGTGCCCCCTGCACCCCGTCACGACCAAGGAAAATGTGTGCAGATATTGCTGAATATCCCCTGTGAGGCAAAATCACCCCCAGTTGAGAATCATTGCTCTAAAGTATCTTTCAGCTTAATTGCCACTCCTTCCAGAAGAGCCTTCCTGAGTACCCATTATTGTCTTTCGTACCTGCTCCTGTATGTCTGCCTTCAGGTAATTGTTTACATTGTATCATAATTACCTGTTTACTTATCCACATCCCCCTACAGACTGTAAGTTTACTTTGGTCAGGAATTGTGTCTTACTAACCACCACTTTTCACACAGTAGATACTCTATGCATTTTTGTTGAAGGAAGGCAGGCAGGAAGGAAGGGAAGGATAGATGGACAGTAGGTAGATGATCTGGCCATGTCATTTACTAGGAATCCTGAAGGAGTCATTTAGCCTATCTGAGTCTCTGTCTGTTCCTCTGAAAAATGGGACGTTGGTTTTGATATTGTCTAATGTCCCATTACATGTCTTTCAGGGCCCACTGCATTAGTAAAGATGAATGGGGTAACTGGGTTCCTAAGGAGGTAATGTGCAGAGGCCACTGCTTACTTCTAGGGAAGGGCCCAACTTCTGCAAGAAGTCTGGCCCATTATTGTTTATATGATCATCAATCCTATTTATAGCAGATACCTTATATCCCTGGATAGAAACCCAAGAGCTTCAGTCAGAAGCAACAGAACCTGGAACTAGCCCTGATTTGGGAATGATGTTGAGGGAGTAATACATATTTCATGAGAGGGAACTCCCAGCAAAGCTCAACTGTAGTTGGTTAATTAATGCTCACTGGAAAAATGAAATGGAGGGCTGCCTCAGCTGTTCCATAAGTCCATGTTTTCGTCAAAACAACAATAAAAAACAATGGACTGAAGTCCACAGTTAATGTCTATGCAATTGGAACATTTCCCTCTAGAGAAAGGGAGGGATAGAGGCTTTCCTCCCAAGAATCTGGGTATGTCACAGATTCTCTGATTCTCTCCACAGACTAATTTCTCCATCCACCTTTCAGAATGGACCTCAGTGGGAGGGAACTTGAGAGAGGCCATGTGGTCTCCCTAGGGGACTGATACTTGACATATCCCAACCTTCAGAAGGACCAAGAGCTTAAAGTGCACTAGCATCTTTCCGTAAACCCTGCACTTAAAGGATTCAAAGGATTAATGTATTTCATCTAGTCTAATATAAATCATTATTTCATATACCACAAGGAAAGAAAAAGCATTACCTTTGAAGCTGACAACGCTATCTTAGAATATTTTCATATTTCTCCTTTAGACTTATTTAAGCATATATTTTTAAAATCATTCTCATGCATTCATAAAGAGGGAAATATAAGTAAATTAAACTGTTTAAGTAATTCTAAACAGTTTTCCACAGTCAGAATCTGATTCTGAATACCTTTGTGACTGAGAATTGTCATGTTCCATGTTTTTTTTTCCCCCGACAAAGTACACTCCTGTGTGCCTTCAAGAGCATTGGTGATTGAGCATTGCTTAGAAGGAGGCTCCACTGATGTCTCTGAGGTTTTCTTCTAAGTCACCCACCCTGGATGTTTTCAAGTTCACATGCAGGCAAGGATGATTGCATCCTGATTGTACCTGGCTGACAGCTACTTTAAGAAGCATCCTAATTTCAGAGCCATTAAAATGTGAAAAAAGATGTGCATTTTAGAATTGATAAAATAAGTAACTCACACTTTAATGAGAACTATCTTCTTTTTACTTTAAAGGCTTGAAAAAATTTGGAGTGGGAAATATGTGGATTTCAGAGCCAGACAGAGCTGAGTTCATATTCCTCTATCTACTAGCTATTTTAATGAGGGCAAATTATTTAACTCCTCTCTGAGTCTCAGTCTCCTCCTCTGTAAAACTTGTCTTAAAGGATTATTGGGCATAATAAATATAAATGAACTTTCTTGCCCTAAGTAGCTATATAAAAATATATTCTCTTCTTTTTTGTGAAACAAGAGCTCAGTTTAAGCTGATGATTTCTCTGCATTTAAACATTTTCTGTGTGAAGCTTCCAGAAGGGAACTGCTATAATTGGTAAAATTGTTATGTCTTAAAAATGAATTGGTTACTTTTAAAGATGAGCACAGTCAGATAGCTTGATTGTTAATATATTTCACCTAATAGAGGATCCCTCATGACTGTGTCATTAACTTTTTTATTCCTCCTATCAAAAATATGAATTTTGGCTAAGGTCAAATGGTGAATCAGCAGTAGGTCAAATAATTGATTTTATTCTTTCTCCTACTCCCGTTTTCAATCCAACTTTTAAACAAATGTTAATTCAGAGACTAAATCATAGGCTTAAAATACAGTTGACATGTTAAGGTTGTTATCTATTTTAGTCTAACATGTATCTCCCAGTGCAAATGCTAATAAGATTTGTACCTCCAGTCTAAGCCTTGAAAATTCAAATCAGAGGATTAGCATTATCATTCTTGGGGTTAATTCTGTATTAAATTCATACTAGGTCACAGGAAATCATCAGCTTCTCATTCTATGAAATAGAAAAAGATAGGAAGGCAAGCAATATATGGCTTCTTCCAGGAGGTGACTGAAACTTGAGAGCCACTGGCTATCTTTGGTGTTTTTATTTTTCTTTTTGATTTCTGTTGCTTCTTCATCTTCCAAACTCCTGAAGAATCTGGAAAAACCTCATTTCCCATAGAGCAAAAACAGGTTCTAGTTCCTTTTGCAAAATATAAAGTTTGACCTGCATTGAATGCTGTCTTGGTTTTGTTTTTCCTTCTGTCTCTTTGGAAAGACTAGCTGATGAATGCCATTGTTATAGTTACTAACAGCTACTGTTCAAGCTGAGAGAAATTTGGAGAAACGGACTTTATTGCAAAAAATCCCCGGGCCAGGTCACCCAGCATTTTGATCTTCTGTTCATACAGATTGATTCACATGCATTTTATTGTGTTATGAATTTTTATCATTCCAATAAGAGGTGATGAGCAGTCTGGAAGCAAAAAGTTGGGTACAAATTCACTGTCAGCTTCCCCCAGTGCCTATTACAGTGCCTGCCCTGCATAGAGCATTCGGTAAATTCCTGTTGACAGTCAGGAAAATTAATAAGAGTGGGAAGGAAAAATGAAGAGAGGGGAAATTAGGTATTCAGAGAATATTCTGTAACTCTTTCTGAATCACGCCAATAGAGCAAAGCAAATGGCTTAGTCATATGTACCATCACCTGCCTTTATGGTTAGAAATATGATTCTTGAGCCCCACCCCAGACTCACTGAATCTAAATCCTCAAGATCAAGACTCGTAAATCTATACTTACAATTATCATCCTTGACGATTCTTATGCTCAGGCAAATTTTTTGAAATAGTAGAGGACAATAGTACTTTTAAAAAATGCTTAAGTTGATTAAACAAGTTATGATTCATTACAGGCCAACTTAGCAATGGAAGTATTAAAACATGGTGGTGGGCAGCAAAATGATTGCAGAAGTTTTTCTGTGTTGGGCTTGATTCCAAAATCATCTTTTTCCAGAGCGCTCTATCACCTCTCATTGGGCAGCAAAAATACACTCAACCATATCCTTATCTCAGGACCTAATATTCTCTAGTGCTTGGGAAACTGAGTATCTTTTAAAGGTGTTAAGTTTGTATTGATTCTGAGAAAGAGTGACTCAGAAAGTCAGAAACTTTTTCTGTCTATACTAATTGCATTATACTTATTACTGTAAAGATAAAAAATAATAAGAAATTTATTTTTAAATAATGTAAATATAAATGATCAAACATTCCTTAATGCTCTACTTTTTCACAGCTTTCCATTGCAGTATGATAAAGAGATGCATAATAACCTTGCTGAGACCTCTATTTATGCACATTTTCTGTCTCCAGACATAAAATTTTGGTACTGTCATTTCATCTCTAACTGCTTCTCTTTGTTATCGTTAGGGTCTGAATCAGATAAAACATTATAAATAACAAGCGTTATTGAGTGACCTGATAGCTCAATCACAGAGGAAATTAGAAGTTCACATTCCCATGTAAGATTTTGATTAACGCTTGTATAAATGTAAGTAGAGATTTTTCTTCAATAGTTTTAGAATTTTAGTACTTTCCTTCAGTAAGACATGTTGATACACCATAGGTCAAACACAAGAATCCCATTAGAACAAAAGTTGACCATAGCCAAAATAATCACGCATGTCCCGTAACACTAGTGGCTTATTGATTCATTTATAATGAGATTTTCTGCAATGAATAGCCCAATCTAAGCATGTTTTTTTCTAGTCCTTGTAAATCACTATTTATCTATCTGAAAACCTATTTTGTTCTGTTTGCAGAGTACCTTTCACTTGCTAATGATGTGTGCAAGTTAAACAGTAAAGGGGAGGAGAGTCAAGGTTAACTTTTCAAAACTTCTTTACTCTGAATGAATGGTAAGCAAGAAGGAATTATCTTCTGACTCTCCTCCCTCTCTGCCACCAGCATTCCCACTGCTCCTCCCAGGAAAACTTCCCAGCCAGAGAGAAGAACAACAGATACATACACATGCATTCACATATCACCCAGAAAAGCAAATGGGTGGGAAGGAAGTCTGTTCACAACACCTCTTTGCAAAGGAATAGTGATTAGACAAGATGCTTTCTCCTGTGTAGACTGGTGTCTGCTCTGTTTCTCTATAGACCCACTTTACTTCAGAGCCTGGACACGTGCTTTAATGAGACTTTTCCCAATGTGATTTCAGCAAAGTGGAGTGAAATTCCACATCAACTAAATTTTGCATAGATGTAGGCACTGTGGATCCAAGGAGTTAGCAACTTGCCCAAGACTATTGGTCATTTAAATACCCTGTATGAGAAATAAAAAATTTGACTTTTATGGAATTATCTTTTTTTCCCTGCTTTTTCTCCTCAAAGCTGCCGGTACATAGTTGTGTATTTTCAGTTGTGGGTCCTTCTAGTTGTTGCATGTGGGATGCCACCTCAGCATGGCCTGACGAGCGGTGCCATGTCTGTGCCCAGGATCTGGACCGGTGAAACCCTGGGCCTCCGAAGCTGAGCATGCGAACTTAACCACTTGGCCAGCCCCTGGAATTATCTTTGTTCTACACTAAGTTTGTTGCTTTCCTGTTTGCCATCTTTCTTAACAGTCTTTGTGGGAGAAGAGACTAACTTAGTGTTTGCAGGTGAATCTGCTTACAGTTATTTAAGATTTATTGGTTGATAATGACAAGTCGGGATTTCTTTTTTGTCGACATACTAGAAAGTTTTCAAATTCTATCTTTCATTTCAAAACTGAGAGCTGCTAAACACTTGGGCACTTGAGTATCTTGGGATTTGGGGTTCTATTTTTCCCTTGTTTAGGGTGGCTAGTGTTTTTGATGATAATTATAAAGAGGATTTTGTGGTGGCTTTAAAAATGCTCAGTGTTGTAAATAGCATTTTGCTATCCAAAAGCCAGGGAAAATGACTAAGTGGGTCTTTGTACATTTTAAAGATATTGAAAGGTAACTTCTCTGAAATGACATTTCTAAATGTATAAGACTTAATAAGCAAAGAATGGATCTTTATATGCTTTCTTCCCAACATTGAATTTAAAAGGTTTTCTCTGGACAGTGTAAGAGCAAGGCAGTGCCTATTCCTCTTCTGCTAACTTCCAAATACCATATATAGTTTCTAATGACACTTTCTGTTTTCTTATGAATAGCTGACATACTGTTTTTATTTTTTTTCCGATAAGATTTACTGTGTGCTAAAAAGAAATTTTATAAAGATCCTTGAGAAAATCATGTGCTCCGTTTCTATAAATCATACTTGAGGACATCCCAGGAAAATAAGTTATAGGTTTTCACTGTACTCATCCTGCTGAAGCATGATCTCTGCCTCTACTTCTGTTTTCAAATTCATAATATCCATTTATCCATACTTATTATCTTTGCTTGTTTGGGCTGCTATAACAAAATACCATAGACTAGGTAGCTTATAAACAATAGAAATTTGTTTCTCACAGTTCTAGAGGGTGGGAATTCCAAGATCAAGGCATCAGCATGGTCACATTCTGGTGAGAGTTCTTTTCCTGGTTCATAGCCAGTGCCTTCTCACAGTGTCCTCACATGGCAGAAATGGTGAGAGAGCTCCGTGGGGGTCTCTTTTATAAGGGTACTAAGCCCATTCATGAAGCCTCCACCCTCATGACCTAAACACCTCCCAAAGGGTCCACCTCCTAATGCCATCACATCAGGCATTAGGATTTGAATACATGAATTTGTGGGATCCATAAACATTCAGATTATACAGCTACTTTCGCCCCCATGTATCAATACTCAGAAAAAAGTGAAATTTCTGTATGGCTGTCTAAAAATTTGGACATTTAAGATGGAAGAAATGAGAGTCACCTTTCTGCTTGAAACTTGTGGTCAAATTTAGAAATACACCTTGATTCCAATTCTCTACTTAACCTACAGATAACTTTCTCAAAGGATTTATTTGTACTAGGGGAAAAAGTACAGTTGGACAATAGCAGGAAAATAGAGTAGGCATAAGGCTTTATATATTCATATCTCCTCTAGATAATAAATAGTGTTAGAATTTGAACGGTCTTATTTTTGTAGTTCATCCAATTTAAACTGTATACTTTGCCATAGACTTTTTAATTAAGAACACTTGTGCAGCAAGAGCATCCTAAGATGGGAGAACGATTGTGGCATACCAGATTATTTTTACATAATGTAATATTACTGTTTCCTTTTTAGTGTCTTGTATTTTGGAATCAAAATTAGTGCTAAATATAAGTTTACTACTATCTTGGGCATCTGGATACCATGTTTCTATTTCTGCTCAATGTTATAAACCATCAAAGGGCATTTTTTTGTTTTCCAAACTGTTTTTTCTTCGGCAGTTGCTAGCTTGGCCAATGGCAGAAACCTGGTTCTAACCTGAAAACTCCCTTGAGCCATAGACCCCTGCCCAGAGTATAAGCTAGAGAGAATTCCTTATCTTCTCAAGTTCCCAGGTACAGATTGAGGGAGATGCATCCACAGATGAATACCCAAAATTCCTGCCACATTGCTGTAATCAAACAAAAAATCCAGCTTGTACTTTTGGCTGATTTCCTGGCTGGATTCAGATTGGACACAATGGTTTCTGACTCCCATTCCACATTTTATCTGCTAAATCTTAATAGCTCCAAATATGCAAAGACTCTGTTTAAATAAACCTACTCAATAATCTCATTTATTTTTTCCGATAGCATTGGACAAAATGAGACAACTAACCTGCTGATATCTCATGAAGAAGTTTCATAGCAACGTTTTAATACCTACACTGTTAATTGTTGCCTCTGACAAAGGAAGATGTTTGTATTATTGGAATAACTAAAATTAAATGATCCAGTAGCTATTTATTGCTTACTGATAGTGTTTAGCATTGTGCTACGCATTGTGGGTGTACAAAGAGGGAGAAAGATATACTCTTTCCTTGATGCTTCTCTTCTTTAGAGTGGCTTTTTACTACTGGGCATTTGGGTATTGTAACACTTTATCCCACTATTGGAATTGCTTTAATATGCAGAAACATATTATGTGCAATTGCCTGTGTTTATATGGACACATTTCTCATCTAGACGAGAGATCATGGACTGCTTTCACAAAGCAAATTTCCCGTCTTCTCCTACAATTTAACAACCTAGCAGAGCTGTTGATACTCTAGTCATATCCTATTTTTTTCTCTCTGTGCACCCAAGGCAGCTTTCTACAAACCCCTGGGACTCTCTACCTGCAGCCCTTTTCTCTGAAACAGTAGCCCTCATACACGAACAAATGGGGAACAGGTAAATAAATACTTGTCCCTTTTTTGGGATGATTCTCAGACATGTTTTCTGTACCAAGTCTTAGAGCTCCCCAGTTTCCTACGGTGGTGACTCAGTTGATAATGTACTCATTATTGACTTCCTTTCCTTCCCTGACTTATTCCCCTACCTCCTCTAGGTGTTTCCTGGAATCAACTCCCAAATAATCTACTTAGACTTAAATCCTTGTTTCAGAATCTGTTTCTGGGGGAACCCTAACCAAGATAGTAGGCATTTCTAATACAACCTGTTCAGTTAGGTTAGAAAAATAAGGATTCTTCCAAGACATCACCATTTCTTTCGTCATGCTCAATATTTGAGTCATCACTAATATCTACACGTTGAGCTCCACCTTGCTGTAGTACACTAGTTCTGGTCTTCTTCCATTTATGCCCAGATCACTGCAGCAGTATTCTAACCAGAATTTCTACTTCTAGCTTGTATACAATTCAGACAATCTTACAAACCACTGCCAGGCAAGTTTTACTAATCATCTATTGGTTCCCTGATCCTAGCATTTAAGAATTTTCAGAGGTTTCTGCGCTCACTATAGTAGTGATATCATCCAGGTTCATAGCTTTAAATATTTATATGCCACTGACTTCCGATAATTATATTTCCATATCAAACCTTTTTCTCAAATTCCGTCTTTTAGATACCACTGCCTAGTGACATCTGTGCTTGTATGCCTGTTAGACATTTCACATGGAAAGTATCAAAGCTGAACCCTTGATCTCCCCCCAACAAACCCACTCCTTGTACAGCCTTCTCCATTTCAGTTGATGGTGGTTCAATTCTAGTTTCTTAGACCTAAAACTTTGAAAATATCTTGATTCATCTTTTGTTTCCCCTTACAATCCACCCCCAATCCATTAGAAAGTACTCATGTCCTTAACTTCAGAATATATTCAGAATCTAACCACTTCTCACCCTCTGCACAGGTGAAATTCTGGCATAAGCCAACATCATGTTTGACCTGGATTGCTATGCCTCCTGGTTGTTCTCTTTGCTTCTTGCTCTATCTTTTTTTTTTTTAATCTATTCAAGACAGAGACAGAGAGCTCCTTTAAAACTATAGGGTCAGGTCATGGCCGTCCTACTGCAAAAAGCCATGCAGTGGATCCGTGTCTCACTCAAAGTAAAAGCCAACATCCCTGCCATCGCCTATAAGGGCTGACTTGAAGAGTTCTCCAAATCACTCAGACACTCATCTTCTTCTACTTTTCCCCTGTCACTTCACTACAGCCACATTAATGAATTAATTAATGTGTTCAATTATTCACTTAGATACTTCTAAGCATTTGGTTCTTTGTCAGCCATGTTCTAGGCATTAGGGATACATATAAAATAAGACACATATGGTTCCTATCCTTTGAAGCTTAGGTTCTACTAACTTTTAAGGCAT
Organism: Equus przewalskii; assembly: GCF_037783145.1. Classification (NCBI taxonomy): domain Eukaryota; kingdom Metazoa; phylum Chordata; class Mammalia; order Perissodactyla; family Equidae; genus Equus; species Equus przewalskii. The sequence goes on along the minus strand of NC_091845.1, from coordinate 55,789,871 downwards.
AGTAGTTTTAAGGTATAATCATAATCAATTTTAAATATCAGCTTTTTCCCCCAAGATCCTGTGTGTCAAACCTCCCATCTGTACTCCGGCCAGGAAAAGAGGAAAAGAAGCAAGCAAGGAAAAGACAATACCTATAGCTAGAAAGAAGAACTCTCAGAAAAATCCCATAGCCTGTTGGCTTACTCTTCATTGGTCAAACAGTGTCATTTGGACACCCTAGCTGCAAGGGATGCTAGGAAATGCAAATTTTTAGAAGGTTTTTTTTGCTGGTTTTTTTTAGAAGAAATTTTTTGTTGCTGCAAATTTTTAGAAGGTTTTTTTTGCTGGTTTTTTTTAGAAGAAATTTTTTGTTGCTGCCATAAAGAAAATCAGGTGGGTTTTTTTTGTTGCTTTTTTTTTCGTTTAAGAAGAAAGGAAGAATGTATACTGTGTAGATCAATAGCAGTTTCTACCATGGCTGGTGTAAAATTACCTGTGGTTTACACTGAGCCTAGGTCCTGCCCACTTCTGAGCATTTTAATCAGAAAAGCATTACTACACTCACTTGTCTTTATATTAGAATAGGGCTGTTTATTACCATCAGCTCAGGAAATGACCTGGTGTGGCCTTGTAAGACAGAATTAATTTGCAGTGACTCCAGTGAAAGATGGCTGCCTTTTAACTTAATAACTTGAGAACTGTCAGTATCCTTTGAAGTTAATGATAGTTATAAAGTGCAAATAAAAATTTTCCTAAAGGAAATCAAGCTCACTAAGACTAGTAAATGAATGCTCTGTCACTAGAACTATTAATGTGTGTGGGAGGGTGTGTGAGGGAATGGGACAGTGTTTAGAATTTCATTGTTATTTTGTCTTGTTTTGTTTTGGCTTTTGGATTATAGAATGCCCAATAAGTTTCCCCCTTGGAAATGAAATTTAAAGCATCTAATGGGTTTCTGGTTGTTGGGTAGAATATTAGAAGCAAAGATTTTTTTTGTGTGAGTCTTTGTGTTGGAAATACTTAAAATGTGAGTGTCACCTCCGGCATAAATGTATTTGCACAGCAGGACCTCACAAGGTAAATGAATGCACAGTTACTTGCTTCAGTCTTTCTGCCATAAGAGGTGATTTTCCAAAGAGGTATATGGATCCCCATTTTAATTAGCTTTTGTTTTCCTTAATGAGTATAGTAACTGGCTGAACTAAGCATAGAAGAGTTATCAGTATAGAAATAGCAGGCAACTGTTTGTCCAAGTTATGTAAAGTAGCAAACCGGTCATTTCAAGGAAGCATCAGGCAACATATCATGTTATGTGTGGAATGTAACCGTTTCTAATTTCAGTCCTGGGTTCCTAGCAGCGTGGAAGCTCCTAATGAGGCTGGAGAAACTTTCTTGCATGGAGCATCCTGGCCTTTTATTGCAGTGAATCTACTCAAAGTTCATTTCAGCAGGAAGCAGCACTTTTGATTTTTTTTCTTGTTGCTCATTTGTGGGTTTGTTTCTACTTAATTTGCTGATCCGAAGAGATGCCAGATTGACATCCCTAGGGACTGCAGCTTCCTGTTGGTGCTTGTGCAAATGAAGGCAGCAAACAGGAGCTCTGTGTTGGCTGGATTTCTTGGTGATTTTAGGTTTCCAGAGGCTGAAACTTAAAAACCCTGCTGAAACCTTAATTGATATTCTCTACCCACCACCACCTTCAGAAAACATGGCAGTCAAGTTAATTTGGTTAAGGTGGGGTTAGGAGAAATTAAAGGATTCTTTCTCATTATGCCTTTCTCAAATGCAACATTTCCAGAGTCCCAATTTTTTCCATAACTCAGTGTTTTTAAAATTACCTGATTATAAGAGATACGTGCTTAGTAAAAATGTAGATTTTAAGATTCTTCCCTTGGAGACTCTGTCCATTAATGCCTGGGTGATGCCCAAGGTTCTGTACATCTAATAAGTATCTCAGGTTGTTCTTCTCATCAGGCAAGTTGAAGAAGCACTCCTCTCATGGGAATGGGCAGCATGATGGATCTTAGACTAAAAGCGCTAAGTTTAGTATTATCTTTTAAAGTCGCTCGTTTCTTCATTATGGAGTGTTTATTACTAGGATACATTTATAAAGCATTTAGTACCCATAACACCATGAGGACTGGAGTAGACCATTTCTCTCTCATAAAATTGAAGTAATAGCTTTAAGAGCAATAAAGAAACTTTCCTAACAACACCATACTCTGCAGGTTTTTAAAGGTCCCTGGGAAGCCACTGATGGTTGTTAGATGCCATCCTCTTTGTGCTTTGCCACTAGGAAAAAAAACCGCAAAAACTTTTCATCTCTTCTTGAGTGTTCATACCATTGAGAGGAACTGTGGATTACCAAAGGATACATTTTCTAAAAGAACTAGGTTTATTTCAACAGGACACATAGGTAAAAGTACATGTGGGTACGCTAAGCAGTTTGGGAATGTTCTTGGAAAGCACAGGAAAATAAAGTAGCTGCCCTCCACTGCCATCAAACAAAAAGATGTCATAACCTAAACACGATTTTAATATGACTGGATAATATGCTGATGAGTTTCATAGTGGTAATTTTCTGCATGTTGTAACTATCTTGGAAAACTTGCCAGGACAGGATCATGAGGCATATGATTCTTCTGGACTAAGACCATGTATTAAAATTCAATCCAAGTCAACAATAGATTATGAGTCTATCTTATAGTAGGTGATGGATATATATTTAAAATCATTAATCCACCGAGGCTGTAACTCATAACTTTTAATACTCTGGTATTATCCTGAGAATTTCCTTTAATCTCCTTGGATCATGTGGCTTACAAGATTTTCCCTCACAGCTGCAAAATTACTTGGTAGTTTATCTGTCATCATCTTATGTTACCCAAAACATCTCAGAAGCTGTTAATGGGTGTCTTGTAGTCATTATTGGAGCATAATTCCCAATTCTTTCATTATCCTGGAACTGCCAAAGGATGGCATCAATCCTTAAATATTCAATTGCCTATCAAAAGAATTATTTGTAAAGCATTTGAAATCTGCAAAGATCCACAAGGAAGGGACAGGCAAACATAGTTTCTCTTACTTTAAAATTTCTTCCTAGACATTTCTTGACTTTAAATATGGTAGGAAAGGTTGAAAAAATGTGCTATTCTTTAGAAATTACCAAATTAGGTCTATTTTGAGCCAAAGAGGTCTAGACTATTGGGTTGTTTTTGTCTCATGCTGCAAATTAACACAAAGTTTATTGTTTACCAGATACTGCTTCTAACTTAGAAATTTTCTTAGTGTTTGTCAGTGGAAAATAAGACCACTTTTTTTTATTTGAGAAATTGGAAAACATTTTCAGAGCCCTGTATCTGCTAAAAGTAGGAATCAGAACAATTTCTGCCCCAAGAGTTAAAAGTTTCTTTTATTGTCTTTTATTTTGAAGTCTTGAGGATTTTCTTTCAAGTTGTTTACTGCTGTTGATTTATAAAGTAAAGATGCAAAAGAGCCATTGTAGGCAACAGTCCAATTTAGGGAAAGAGTCCTGGGTGGGGTTTTGGGCATGTTTAGATGGTCTACCTCAGTTGAATTTCCAAGTGATTTAACTTAATCTCTGCATGAAAGGCTGCAGAATTCAATATTATTTATCTGCTTTTGCAAAAAGTAGGAAATGACCTTCATGTCTAAGAGAAAGGAAATGGTCATAAACAGGAAAGATAATTTGGAAGTCATTATTTAAAAGTACAGATTCCTAGATTCTATCCCAGAGCTACAAATAAAATTATCTGAGAGGAAGTTTCTGGAAGTTGTATTTTTTTTTAATAAATACCACTGGTGATTCTTATTATTCTGCAAACTTTGGAAACATCATACTATTACATCTATAAGATAGAATTTTATTTAGCCATTATATTCTGCTTCCAAAGAAGTTAGAACAAGATGAAGAAATGTTCACTGTAAAATACTTAATAACAAAATACCAGAATATAAAACTATATATACGGTATGATCAGAATGTATCACAAAGTAAATAAAACATGTCATTATAAAAGCTGGCCTCAGATGTCCCCTTTTTGTTTAGGAAGATACCTGGATGTGAATGGGAAAGCCCAGTGTCTGCTTGAGAGAGGAGTAGTATAAGGCAAAGCATAACTAGAAAGATTTCAGGAAAGTGGCAGGAATTTTTAGTTCCCTGGGTATCCCTTGGAGCAAGAACAGATATGTTTAAAAGGAAAAGGAAGGTAGGCTGAGTAAGAGATTAAAGACTGAAATAACAAATGATTAACTATTCAATGAGGTATTCCAGATGGTGTCCATAACCAAGACACATAGGGCCAAGGATGTCCACTATTACAGTTTAAACTATTTGCTGCACAGTGCTATCCTGAACTGTCATGTAATCCCCTCCCTTGCCTGGACCTTCAGTAAGTATGCTCTGGGAGCACTTAAGAAAAGAGGCACTGCTGCATTCCACAGACATGTTGATACAAGACAGAGAGAAGACAACATTGGCAAATCAGGATGGCACAGGAATGGATGCAGGTGTGTAGCCATCTCAATGATTTCTCCCAATGTAAGTGTGACGCCAGAAATCTATAAGATCTGGGTAGTCCCATGCTGTTGACATCTTGGTTACACACACACACACACACAACGAAAGACCTAGAACAGCGAAAGGTAGAGGAGTTATCTCTGCATGCTGAGATTAAAAGTGATCCAGATCTTATTTTGTTGGTTTCCTCCATTGGACACATATTACCTGAGTAACAAAGGGGGAAAATGATTAAACTTTGGAGAAATAAAGACAATTTTCAGACGTTTTTCAACAAAAATTTCTCAATTTGATAGAAACAAGCCAAATCTAATACTCAGTTTAAAATCCTGTAGCACCAAGAGCTATGTTACACCAGTTAACATTTTAGAAAGAGCTTTATTGGTCAGTCTATCATAAATAAAACCAAATCCCTGGGTTCTCGAAGGCTGGTGTGCCACACAAAATAATTTACACTGAACCATTGAGTTACGCATAGATTCCACTGGTTCAAAGTGGGGAAAACCATTTTAATGATTTTGCATTCATCTGTACAATTCTTTTTGCTATCAATCATACAGTGACTCGTGGCTTCTTTTCCTTTTTTTAAAATATAACTTTTTCCTTAGTTAAAGAATAATGCTTATGAAACACTATTGTATTTAGCCCAAAAACGTGCAGTTTCTGCTGTCAGATAAAGTAAGTTTGAAAGTCCCCTCTACCCCTTACTCCTGTTGACCTTGGACAAGTTATTTTCTCTCTCTGCAGCTGTGTTTACCCATCTGTGCATGGGGATAATGATGCTTCTTACTTCATAGGGCTTTTGTGAGGATTACATGAGTTAATGCATGTAAAGGGTTTAGCATAGTCTGCAGCCAATTGTACGAAATAAATTAACTATGATTGGTGTTTGTTCATAATAGAAACTTCAGGGGAAAAAAGCCCTAAGAAGGAAATAAAAATCATCTAAATTCATACATCCAAGGCAAGAGGTACTGTCACTTTGGTACCTTTTTATCTTCCTTCTTTATTTATACAAAATGGATCTTCTTATACGTATTGTATTATAATATGATTTTTAAACTTTATATAAGCTAAATCTTCTTCTCTTTATTGAATATGCTTTCAAAACATCATTTTCACTGGCCACATCCCTTTCCATTTGTAAGGAAGCATCATACTTTATTTAAATAATATCATATTATTGGACATAATGGCTGTTTTCAAATCATTGGTATTTTAAGAAAGCTGCACTGACTATTCTTATAACTAAATATTTGTGTATATACATGATTATTACCTTAGAATCAATTTCTAGAATTGGAATTACTGAACCAAATGGTCCATTTTTAATATGTGTTTAATGTGTGTTTATTATATATTGCTAAAGTGCTTTCCAGAAAGTTTGCACCAATTATCACTTCTGATGAAATATATGAAATATTCTTTAAACAGTAGACACATTCTCTTTTTCCCAAAAACTGGCAATGACTTTTAATATTTTTGATTATGCTTTATTGAGCTTGAAAAATTTTGGCCATTTGGTTTTTTCTCCTGTATATTACATGAATATTTGAATTGTTTAAAGAATATTTTTTTACTTCTTAAATTGTCACGTTCACTGAGGTGACATTTGTTGAGCACCTGCTGGAGGCAGGCACATTTCTTGGGATGATGGGTGTATAGACTAGGACACTAATGCTAAAGTGAGTGGTATCTAAGAGGAGCGGAGGCCCATGGAAATTTGTACGGTTCCACTGGGGCCTTGGAGATGCATATTTAAGTTTTAAAAGCCAAAGGATCCCTCTTGAAGCTATCCTTTCCAAAGTAGGAGGGAACCAAAACACAGGGAGGTTTGACAAGTTCCACCCAAAGGGAACTCACATTTCTTGAGCATTTTTCAAAAAGAGAACTCCAGTTCTCATTATTGAAAACCGTAACTGCTTTCCTTTGTTGAACATGTAACCATAACAGGCTCACAACTGATGTTTTACTGTTATCTGTAGTCAGAATGAGGATAACACGTAGGTCTGCCAGTGAAGTCAATCAACTTGCCTAAGACTTTGCAGTTATCATTGGAGATGCTGGGATTTGCCATCAGACCTGATTCCAAGCTCTCCCTCCACTCTCATTTACACCTGAGTTTCTCAACTATCAGTCTTTGCTTTATTTGTGGTTTTGCCATATCTGCCTGTTACTTTTCCTTAAATTGATTTTCTGTTTATTTTTGTAGGTTTCTTTTAAAGACGAAACTTTATATCTCTATCATAAATGGAAAATCAGTAACATTTGCCACATAAAAATAAAATAAATGACACTATATGCTTTCACGTGTACCACGTAAAACCATCTTATCCCTCTACCCCCTCCTCCCATCTCTTGCCAGAGGCCAGAGGATCACATCTGGGGAAACATCCCTCTCCACCCTGCTGCTACCCTAACAGAAAAAATTCAGTCACTAGGGACAGCAGGACAAGACTGTGGGAAATTTGTAAGAACCTGGACCTTCGCACCTTTCTCCTATTGATTTCTTAGTTCTCACTCTCTTCTGCATGGTTCCCAGGGGTAACTGGGAGACAATTTTTACAGTGTAAAGGGTGTTTGTTCTTGGCTTGGAGGGGAAGAAAGAAGAGCTCCAGAAGTTCAGCTTCGGCTCCGAGAAGGTGCTCAACATATCTTGTTTAACTTCATTTAAACTGTAAAGGGCTAGCGACTCAGAGCATTAAAACAGAAGCACAGGCTTCCTTCTCTTGGTAATTCAAGACCGCCTTTCCATCATTAGCTCCCAGAGGTGGCTGGTCAAGCCTGGTGATTTCCATTTACCAATACAGATTAAGCTTGTCTGGCCAAGCTTCGTCTGGTAGCATTTTCTTAATCAAATATAATGACAATTTGAATAAACTCTTAAGTCCATTGAACATTTCTCATGTTTTATTATTGAGAAAAAAGAGGCACTTTGATTCTTTGAACATTTCTAAAAACCTTCACTGTGTCAGCCCCTGTTTGTTATTGTGGGACATGACAGTTATCTGAAGAGAACCAGCCAGATTTAATCTGACAGCCGCAGTCAGGGAAGAGTGCTACCAATGTAATTATCCAGTAATCTAGTCAGAATGGGAGTAATTCTAGGCCTTTCTCAGGCAGCTAATCACATTTCCTGTGCATTAGCAGCCACACATGGGGAGCTTTTAGGAACAAGGTTTTTGGCTTACATGGGCTTCGTGAGCTTCACAGCGGAGTGATTTTCTTGTTGACTTTACCCAAAGTGGGTTCTTCAGGTTTTTTTTTTTTTTTCCTTTCTACTTTTCCCCTTCATTGCTAAGATGGTGTTAGTTCAGCTTCAAGTTCTAAGTCTGACAGGCTTCTGACCTTCCTTTCAGAATGCAGCAGAGGAGGACGGGGAATGCTTGGCTCTGTTTACTCAATTTCTCATGCAGGGATAAATTAGGGAGGGCTATGCAATCTGTGGGGGGGAAAAAAAGAAAGATGAAAGAGTTATTTTTCTACAAGGATAGCACTGTTGTTTGTGAACTATTTTGCATGGCATTTCTCTATTGATGTGAGCAATTTTGGAGAGAGGTTTTGTGGAGAAAAGGTAAGAGAAAGGAGACAGTTAACAAATATTTAATCTGCTGGTGGATCTGAATGTCGAGCTCTAGGCAATATTGATCCTGTATCATTTCTGTAATCACAATTTCAATAGAGAATGTAAAGATGGAAAAAAAGCATATCCAGTGAGCAGAACTTGTGCTGCCATGTTAATTAATACCCTGCCATTTTCTTTCTCTGAAAACCTCCATTTAAGATAATTTCATATTATTCCTGTAAATCAGAATGTTTTTCAAGGGCATTGGTTTCTGGCATTCCAAAATTGAGGTGTCTCGGAAAATTCATCATACTAGCACCAGGCTTCTTTTCTTCTATGCCAATGTTTTGAACATTTCTTCAACTCTTCATAATCCCTACTTGGTCAGTCTGAACCTAAACATTTGAATCTAATAGAGGGGGATTCCAGTCACTAATAGATTTATAATGTAGTAATTTCCCCCAAAGTTATCCATGATAAATGAGCTTCTCCAGTAGCTTTGAGCAATCATAATGTAACACATTAGGTGGAACACTCTAAAAAAGTGGAAATGTGAAATGCTGTGTTAAATTGTTGTGCTGTAATTCTGGACGGGTTTCAACCACAGTTTACACTCTCTCAACTGAAATTTTTTGTGGACTTAACTATGTTTTCATTTTTGTAATTCTGGGAGGTATATGCCCCTATAGGCTACGTTGTTTGGGTGTCTCTATGCACAAACATGGATTGTTGCTGAATCATAGATATATTTGAGCCTGGGGTCTGAGGTATGTGTGCCTAGAGGCTGGTGTGTCTAGGATGGAGCGTTTAGACAGATTTCAGTACTCATTATTCTGCTTCTAATTATGTCTCCTGATTGGTTCTAGGTTCAGATTCCACACAAAAAAACTGATATGAGTTTATCTACGGAGTTCAATAAAACTATCAATAAACCCTAGTTTGGGACTATTACCCAATATAATATACAAATTTTAGTCTCTTATTGCAAGCACTATCTTTATTTGATTCTCAAGTACAGATGGAAGTAGGTTCACATCTGAAAAGTAGTTCATGCCACGCATTTATGTCAAGGCTTCCGTGAGTCAGAATGTGTATTTCAATCCACATGAAATGTTTTCTCTAGGTCACTAATTGCAATGTTTACCAAATAGAAATTATATTTAAACATGTCAACTACATCACTTTATATAACATCTTTCATCTGAGAATGTGGAAACATTTGTGGGATATTAATGCCCTGGTGGCTAATCCCTACAGAAATGTTACTTACCCACGGCTCACTTCTGATAGAATCAAAAAGAGAAAAAACTTATGTCATGGTGATGACTTGTAATGATTCCAGCATCTCTTGGTATATAATTGGCACAAATAAAAAGATCATCAGTTCTTACATTTCTCAAGGCAATTTTTCAATGTAAGTTAAAATGATTCAGGAATGCTGGAGATACACAAAGGAGACTGCATATTAAGAGCTTATCTGAGCAATGGAACCTCTAGGTGTTTACAAATGTAGCACTCATTTCTCTGCTTTAAACCCTAGATCTTGAGTTACACAAGTGATTGTGATCTGAAAATCAGTATACATTCTTGATTCCTCTGTTTAAATTAATATCTGCTGAATGAGTTGGGCTTTGTAAAAGTTTGGCTTTGTGTCTTATTCATTCTTTGCCAGGGTGTCTGATGCTGCCAAGGAATGTCTGAGGACAAAAGGGTCTTTATATAAGGAGCAATGATAAATTCCATTATTACCATATATGAATTATCAGTCTGCCCTCGATCAAGGTAGTTTCCAAAGAGTCCTCTCAACTTTGAACTTGTGTTAAATCACGATGAGGCAATGGTTCCAAGTTTTGATCCAAAGTCGAGGGCATCGTCCATTTTACTGTATCATTTTTAATGCCGTTTATTTCCCATCACCTTTGATTTGGTTTCTCTTTTCAAAAAGTCAATTTATGGAACATGTTTTAGTTTTGAGGCAGAGTCTACTTCATGCTTGTGACCGTTTTTCTTTCTTAAACAATTAGAAATTTCAAAGAATATATTTGGTGTTTTGCAACTTGGATGGCATACCTCCCATATTGGCATTGTTCAATATCTTTGATAATGTTTAAAAAATAGGCAGTTTGGGTGAATTATTACTGGCCATTATATAAACCCTTCTCCAAGCTCAATATATTCTTTTAAATTTATATTGTCTGTTTGTGTGATCCTTTGTCATGGCCTACATTTGGGAATTTTTGCAAAGCCTGACATTACCTCTAATCTGTTTGGGCAGTCTTGCTGAGCATGCATTGGTATTTTGTATTGGTAACATGCAATCCTGCTGCCCTTCATGACATTCCCTTAAATCTGTGCTATCCAGTAGAGTAACCATTTGTCGCATGTGCCTGTTTAAACTGAAGTTTAAATTAATTTCTATGTAATAAAATTAAAAATTCATTTTCTTAGTTGGGCTAGTCATATTTCAAGTGCTCGATAGCTACATGGAAGTAGTGGCTTCCAGATTGGACAGTGAAGGTATAGAATATTTTCGTCATTGCAGAAAGTACTAGTGGACAGCACTTCCTTAAATGCATGATGAACTTCCAGAGGAGAGTATCTATATTGACTTAGAGGCAAAGAGCAATGGTGGCCATAGAATCCCGGGTTCAATACCAGAAACAGCAAAGTCAATAAAAGTGGCTGAGGCTCTCGGAAGGTACACACTTGGAATTACACCTCATCATGACTTCTCATTGCAATTAAATGAAATCATTCAAATGTTGGTTTTATTAATTCTTTAAAAGGAACAAGGCAAACAGCCGCTTGACTGCTCTGTCTTTTTATTTCACTGCTGTTAACATGTCACCTAATGATTCTTACAAATATGTCCACTTTTAAGTACTGGTTCAAATTTCTTAGCAACTTTTCTGTTTTCTTTTCATAAAAAGTCACCATGCCAGCCAAGGGCTCCTTTCTCCTCCTCCTGTTCCCTTCCTGGGTCCAGTTTTCTCTTCTCTTCTCTTCTCTTTTTTTCCCTTCCTTTCCCTTCCCTTTCCTTCCCTTCCCCTGTTCTCACACTTCTGTCTTACGATGTTTTGTTGTCAGAGGGAAGAAAGGGAGGAGAGTTAAATGTGTCTTTTAAAGTAGATATTCTGGTTTTGGAATCTCCCACGTGGTTTGGATTAAGTGGAAGAGACTTTGGGGCAAGTCAGCCATCTTTCACATTTATCTTCCTCCTTCTGAATGTGTGTGTGTACATGTGTAGGATCATCTGTGGGAAAATAATTGGGCTCCTAAAGCATCCTTCCTTTCTTTTCTATCAAGCGTGGAACCTGAATGCCAGTGGGGCTATGGTGGTCCTTGCCAGGAAGCGTCCTAGCTCCCTGTGGATACTTCTACTTGTTCTTCTTGAAAGCCGGGACTCATCAAACTCCAAAAAACTTGTCTATGATTCAGTTTTCCCATGAGACAATCACAATGAAGAAGACTAAATGTTCCATTGTCAGGTTTCTAAGTAGAGGGGGAATTTCACAACAGCTAAATATGCTGGAATAGTTTAATGTGCAAACAAATACACAAGATAAAAGAAGTTGTGTTATTCCCCAGCATCTTTAAACGCTTAGAGTTTTCAAGAACTCCAGAATATTAAGAGTATATTATACTTCTCCCAGGCTGTATATTCAGAGAAACAGGTAAGCTATTTCAAAAAGATGTTTATACAAACCTTAAAGTTTAAGATTTGGGAATTTCATAGCGCCCTGATATAGATATATGATTTTTTTTTTTTTACTAAGGAAGATTCACCCTGAGCTAACATCTACGCCAATCTTCCTCTGTTTTGTATGGGAGTCTCTGCCACAGCCTGGGCACCAACAAGTGGTGTCCGTGCACACGCAGGAACAAAGCCTGGTCTCTGAAGTGGAGCACGCTGAACTTAACCACTAGGCCATGGGGTTCGCCCCAGATATATGATTTTTTTGACTGAAGTCTTGCCATGACTTTTTAACTGATTGCACTCATTTCTCTTAAAATAGAAAGACTATTAAATGTATTTTAAAAATCCTCAAATATTTTGTGAATGTCCTGCTGCTTACCTTTACTGTCTTATCTGCTACCACTCTCCACAAACACCCAACACTTTAGCAATGTTTAACCCACTGCAGTTCCCAGGGTAAGCTGTGCACGTGCTTTCTCTATAACTAGAATGTGTTCCTACCCATCAACTATTTTGAGAACTTGGATTCACCATTCAACTTTGCTCCGTTGCTCCGTTTGCAGTAAAGTGCCACCACCCCCATATTAGCTATCTATAGCTGCATAACAAATTACGCCAACACTTAGTGGCCTAAAACAATGTTTATTATGTGACAGTTTTGTTGGGTCAAGAATCCAGGAGTGGCTTTACTGGATCCTCTGGCTTGGGGCCTCTCCCAAGGCTGTACTCAAAGTGTTCATTGGGATTGCACCTAGGGGAGGATCTGCATCCAAAATCACTCACCTGATTGTTCGAAGGATTCAGTTCCCCATGGGATGTTGGACTGAAGCCTCAGACTCTTGCCACATGGATTTCTCTATAGCGCAGCTCACAACATGGCAACTTACTTCATGAGAGACTGCAAGTGAGGAGAGCCAGAGAGAGTGTAAAGAAGATGGAAATCACAGTCTTTTATAACCTAATCTTGAAAATGATTATCATTTTTGCTCAATCTATTCATTAGAAGTGAGTCACTAGATCCCATCCACATTCACGGGGAGAGGATTACACAAGGGTGTGAATGCTAGGAGGGAGAGACCTTTGGGAGTCATCTTCGAAGCTTCTTACCATACCCCTTGCCCGGCCATCCTAAAGGTGCTAAGCATTGAGTTCTTATACTACCTAGGATAGCTCTTCCCCACTAAATTACATCTACCGGTTTTCGTATCATGTTGGTTTTCATATCCTCAGCACAGCGGCTACACTGGGAGTAGTTTATAATTGTTAGTTGAAGAACTAAATGAATGAGTCAGTTTCCATTATGAAGATTTTCATAAAGATGGCTGAAATCCATTGGCTCTACTGAGTGGGAAATCATACAGAGGTGTTTCTACTACAATGCCATGTCGGAGTTACTGAAAGACTTCATGTTCTGCAAAATCGTGTACTAAACATACTAAGACTTATGGAAAAGATAGAGATAGGGCAGACCCACCTATGAAAGTCTGTAGGCCAGATACTTACAAACATAATAGCAATGCGACCTTAAACCCTGAGATTAGTAGTGGTTCCTTCTAGATATGGGTGTTGGAGGGTATTTGATTCTCCTAGAGACTATTAGTATTAGAATTATAAAAATCAGATACACCTTTTTCATTACCTTATTGTGTTTACAGGGAGAAATTTCTTTGCAGCTTCCTGACCTGCACTTATAGCTTTACCAGATGAATTAACATAGTGGAAAGAAGAGAGATTCTTGAAGCTTCTAAACCATCCTGCACTAAAAGAAGGCAATTCTGTAGAATTCTTAGCTTTCACCTAAACATCTCAAAATGTCTAAGATTTTTTTTCTTTACTTGTAGAAAAGCCTACCCTTCCTTACTTCAAAACACTAAAATGCTTAGAAGAATCTCAGAGGAGCCAACAAGACTTCCATGTTATCTTTACACCGTTCTCTTGTTTTTCAATTGCATGTGAGTTAATTCATGTCACTGAAGCACCCAATACAGAAGAACACTGTCCCATTCGTCTCAGTTTTAGGAAAATCCTCCAGAAACCAATGCAACTTTACCACCTGTGTCGAAGTATGGCAGATGCCCTTATGCCTTTTGACCTAACTAACATGGTGACTTTGTTCTCATTCTCTACTTCAGAACTAATTGTGATATTTAACAAACATAACTTTTTCGGTCTAAAGTTTTCAAAATCTGTTACTCACTCATTCACTCCTTCCCTTCTTATAAACACTACATGTTGTCATGTTATTTTTTCTTTACTTTTAATGAATTTTTAATTTATATTTTATTAATTTTTGAATAGATAATATGTTCACATGACAATAAATGCAAAGAAGTACCTCCTTCTCATTTGTGACCCTTATTAAGATAATTTTCCTCCTGAAGTCCAGGGGATCTTGTTATGTAGCTTGGGGACACAATTCCCATTCAGAATTGTGCAAATGCTGTGTGAATTTATCATTACATTTTAGACTGTGTCATCAAATTCTAACATGTGACTTTTTTTTTACTCATATAATCACATTCTTATGTTACTTTAGTTAATAGGCAAGCTAAGTGAGTGAAGAAAATATATGATTTGTGGACTGTGAAGGTGTGTATTACTTAGGTTCTTACAAATTGTAAGGAAAAAATACTGTCACGGGTGATGACTGTTTATTATAAGCATATGTGGGAACTGAAGAAACATAATGAACCTTCTAGGCAACTGCAAAGTCACTTTGGGCCTCAGAGATTCCCAGTCTGAAATGTTTATTAAACAACTAGAGAGGTGGAAATGGTACATTGTCACTCACGATGCAAGGATAAGTCTGCCACCATATTTTCTTATCTTTCATCAAGAAGCGTTTTTTGACTACCTTTTTATGTATATTCATATCCTCTCAAAAGATAAATTTCTGAGTGTATCAGTTGGTATCCTAGGTGGAGATCCTCTGGGTGGTCTCTCAGTAAAACCCATGATTATGGATGTGCTCCATATCCACGGATGCCACCAACTCCATCTTAAACTCTGGCGCACACCGTTGTCATCATGTTGTAGAGTCACATGGCACAAGTCTCAGCACTCTTCCTCAGAAGGGCTGATTCCCCCTTGGCCACTTCCCTCAGAGTAAGGTTGTGGTGGCCAAGATAGGTACATAAGCATTTCAAAGACTAGCCAGAGGAAAGGAGTTTACATTGTGTGTAGTTTTGCATCCTCACATCCTTGCTGTTTGATTTGATTTTAAAAACATTGTCTGAGAGATTAAAAAGGAACAGATATTTTCTCATTTTACATAGCAAAACAAACACCCAGAAAAGTTAAATAGTGTATTTGAACACTCTCTGTGAGAAGTCTAGCCAAACTTGAACCCCAAGTAAGCCAACTGGGCCCTTATTTTTTCTACTTGAAAAGGTAGTTCCATTATGGCAGACAAAGTGTCAATTATATGCAGTGTTTGACAAGATACTTGCCCAGCAGTCAAATGAAGAGAATTAGACAAGGCAGTTTAATTACTGCGTAAGAAACCACTTAAGTTATTAAAAGACAGCACTAAAATCATCTTTAGCTAAAAGTGTCCATTATTAAAGCTGCACTCTTATGAGATTGTCTAATCCTTCAGTCATATATTTATTTCGAAAATCTAGTGGTCTTATCTGCATTTCAGGAATTCATTAAACATCATGTTTCGTTTAGGAATGCTGGTTTGTTCACCAGGGTATAAATGCAATTTATTTTATAGAACCTGAAGTCTTAATATGGTTCTATGCTCCAGGTTAAGTCCCAACTACTTTGATTGTTGACGTCTTTTGGTAGTGCCTTTAAAAAAAAATCAAAACCATATTTATTACCTTATCAAACCAATACCTATCAAGCTGTCACATGAAAGGCTGTAAGACTCACTTGATAACAACCTCTGTGGATCGACAACAAATGCTTCTCCTGCTACAGAGACTACTGATTCCAGGGCACAGAAATCAGAATAAGGTTCTTGCTTAGGCTTCCAACTGGCTTGAGAGGATTAATATGAGTAAAACACAGTGGATGTGCTACCTTACTTAATTCAACAGAGCATCTAATTTTTGCAATTAAAAAATTGGAGGAAACTCCAAATTTACTCAGAATACATTTTGTAAAGAAAATAGTTTGCTTTATTGTGGGCTGAGAACTAGGGGTGGTGAGTGTGATTATTGTTCATTGAACAAGGTAAAATGGTAGATTTTGGCTCAACTGAAGAAAACTTTCCTCAGTCTCATGTCATGATAAATTTAAGGGTGAAGGTTCACCTATGATTTGTATGTGAAAATTCAGAAATTAAGCAAAAAATTTATTTTGATTTGCATCAGCTTTCAAAATTAAGGAGGCACATGCACACGAGTGTGCACATACAAACACATACTCAAGTTTTGATTGAAAGTTGGTTAGTTTTTAAGCACCGTTAGTCCTAAAATGGTAATCTTCTGCAGGATCCGAAATAGAGACTTCTTTCAGCCTATTTTCCACCCAGTACTTCAGTGATATAAATCCTAATGACTACTTAGTTCCTCTCTTTCAAAGCAAAGAGCTCAGTGATTACAGCAGTGGCAGGTGGGGTGGTTGGTAGCCTAGCAAAATCTTGTTCAACTCAGCCCTCGATACAAATTATCATGTCTCATATCACGATTTTTAATTTATGCTAGAAATAAACAATATAATTCCACTTAGTGTACTTATTTATTTCAACCTTTTCAAAAGTAAATGATAATTTTTGATCCATTTTTTTTTTTAGTTAACTTAAAAACTTACTCTAGCACACTCCTGCTCATATATATACACATAAGTAGCTGTATTCCCCTCCTTCAATTTATATAATTACTGGACGTAAAATTCTGGAGACAGTAGAAAACCCCTTTTTTGATCATGATGGCGGTCAAAGGATGTCTTTGATCACAAAAAGTTGAGAAATGTAGAAATTTCAATGTGTTGGCAAATCTCAACATCTTCCTGAATGTTTAAAACACTTAAGATGAATGTGATCCTTCATCCTGTTTGGCTTTTATAAATATAAATTCTCATGTTAATAAAAAAGTTCTACTGAAACTTATAAATTTTCCCACAACCTTGTGTCCTTGTAGGGAGCTGGGAGATGACGTAAAGAGAAAGCCAAAAACTCATATAAATGGCAATTATTTAAAATATCACTGGGATACTCATTAAATATATGGAACCCAGATAAACACTGCAGATTACATAAGAAAACCAACACTATTTTTATTTTCTATGCCTACCTTCAGCCACTTTTTTTAGTCACAAGTCAGTTGTAGTGATCTTATAATTACATACCTGACATGTATCTGAGGAGGAGTTTACTAAGAGACTGTGGCAGAATTTTATTGCTCCATATACCTAGAATAAGAGACAAAACTAAAATTTCCCAAAGGAAGTTCATTTTGGAGGTATCTAGATCAACTCATGCATAAAAAAAAATACAAAAAAGGCAGCTAATGGTGTTTTCACAGGCAAAATATTTGGAATTTTGTTTCTCAAATATCTCTAAGGTTTGTTTTAAGTCAGAAACCCTCTAATCTCAGACATCCTGAGGGAATCTCTTTACTAAGCCACATGCTCTCTTGTGAATTTCTGAACTCCGTGGAAATACAAACTTCATAGTATTAATTTTCTGCTCCTAGAGGCTGACCTCTAAATTTCAAAGTCTGTTTTATTCTCTTTGGACTGAACATACTTGAAGGTTAGAAGACAGAATTTGAGGAAAGCAAGGAAATGAGTACCTGCAGGATTTATGTAGGTGGGAATGTGGAATAGAAATCTGTCTATAGTCAAATTCCATATTGAAGAAGTGGATTAAGAAGATGGCAAATATTTGGAGATACTGGTTGGAAAACAGTCATTATTTGAAAAAATAAAAATAACAGCCCTCATAAAGAATTTCTTTACTCTTAAGATTTGCTTAGAAATCTTTGTCATAGTGACATTGTGGCAAAGCTTTACATCCATACAGACCTAGCAGTTAATTCCAGATCTGTTACTTATTAGCTGTGAGATTTCAGATAAGCTACTTAAACTCTCTGAATGACATTTCCTCATCTGTAAAATTGGGATAAGTATACTCACATTGCATGGTTATTTTGAGGACTACAGATGCTGAATAGCAAATAATAACATAAACCTGGTAAAGATTAAGTTACAATACTGTTATGACTTCTCTTTTTTATCCCCCTCCTCATCATCACTGAAAACACACAATTCTGTTTAAAATCTAGGAGATGATATAGAGCTGAAGGCAGACATCTCTGAAGTGTGTTTAACTACCAAGGCCAAAGATACAGTAATTTTAGGATTAATGTTTTTTTCCTTTCAGGTAAAGAATTCTAAGCCATGGACCAGGATGAGGATGTATTTATGGGCTTTTAGGTGATAATAGTCTTTGTGCCTAAACCTTAATTAGTACAATCATCCTCTCACACTAATAACACTTTCATTGTGGCATGAACCCATATCAGTCAGGGGTATATTTTGTCACCAAATACACCCTGCGTCTATTCCTCAAACCACCAATAGCTAACGCCGTAATGTGTGTCTAGTAATCATGCTGTCACAATTTTACCTTTCCTGACTTGCTGTGAGTCCACTTCCTTGACCACAGTGCCATGCTTGGGAAGGTGCGATGTTTTCCATAGAATAGAAATTATTCAGTCCTCAATTCCAATGTCTGCTTTGTCAAGCCACATTTTCAGTGTCTTCATAAACCTGGGTATGCATTCCTTCATTCAGCACATGTTTACTGTTCTCTGCTCAAGGATTCATAAAGACTGGAGTGTTTTGCATCCCTTCTGAGTGGCTTCCATTCCCTTCTCCATCTCTGCAAGAAGGAAGATTGGCAGTGAGTCAATTTGAAGGTACCACTTTGCAGGTACCTCTGTCCCAGCCCCTTTTTTAACAGCTGCCACCGTAGACACAATGTTAAAAAGAGAGGGTAGGGAAGATTGACAGAAAAGATACTGCATATAATCCCAATTCTGATAATTTTAAATCCGTTTTTCAAATGATAAAACCAGGATGTAGTAAGGGAGGGATTTGGTGATGGAAGAATCTAGATTTGTTAACTCTTTGATAACGTATAATAAATATAGGACCGCAAACTCATATGCCTTCTGGGTCACCAGTAATTATTGGCCATAAGGTTGTCATGTGGACACTAGCAAAGTGGGGCTGTAAACCTGGAGGACAGGGGAGTACCACTACTCATCTACAACTGTCAGGTGCCCTGAGGTGCAGAAATATGGTCTGGAAGTGACCATATCTTCTGATTTTCCAGGAGAAGCCAACATACATGGATTGATGTGTGTGTGTGTTTGTGTGTGTGTGTGGTGTTGTGTGTTGTGTGTGTATATGTGTGTGCGTGTTATTTTTAAACATTAGCAACTATTTTTTAAGGCAGTGGTAGCCAAACAAACTCTGGCCTCGTTGACCTGTGGCCTCAGAAGATTAGGATTTTGCTTCTAATTCCACATGCTTTGCTTTGTGTGGTATCTAAATTGCTTTGTTTTGTTCTGTAGTCTTTCCCTCACACTCTTTCTTCCTCAGTGTCTTCATCTGCGAAATAGGGATAAGAGCATTTGTTTTTCTGCTTCCAAAAGATCAAGGATCATGTGCCTGTGAAGATTAATGAGGTCATTTGGTTAAGTGCTTCTTGCTGGCTGGAAGAAGGATGGCTTATGAATACTAATAGCATTAGAATCATGTGGGCTTTCATGGAAAGAGAGTTGGACCATTTAGCTCCCCCTCTGCAGGGAGTTTTTATAAAAGAGGAAACTAGGGAGGAAGAAGCTGAAAATATTTCTTCATGACTATCTTCTGTGGTGAACTATAAAGTGGCATTGGGAATTCTGAGAGGTTGTTTGCAAGATACTGTAGACTCTGTATGCAGTGTAATCTGAAGAGAGCAAAACCCTGACGATTTGAGTTTGTGAGTTTATATCTCTTGGAAAAAGGTGAGCAGGTATGGATGGGAAATAACATGTGAACTATCTACCTAAGGCTCTAGCTCACAATCCTTTTTATTCTTTTACCAAGTTGTCTTTTTATCACTAGACTCACCCTCCCTGGTACATTAGTTAGGGTAGACTAACTACTGAAACATACCGAACATATCATTAGATTAACCCAATAACAGTTCATTTCTCTTCCAGATGCTCCTAGTGGGTAGGTGGCATTTCACATAATGATTCAGAAAACCAAGCCTCCTCCATCCTATGGCTCCCTCATCCTCTGGGCCTCCTCATTAACTTGCAAATGGGGTAAGAACACATAATGTGGAAGATTATTATGAGCCAAGCCTGAAAGTAGCGCATACCATTTTGGCTCACTTTCCCATGGCTAGAACTGAGTCAGAGTGCCATTCAAGGGAGCCTGGTAAATGTTGTCAAGTCTACCCCAAAGAGGAGGAAATCATTTTGATTGGCCCACAGTCACTGCCCAGCTTGAAATGTGTTCAGTCATTTGTCCTTCCTTTTTGTCCTCTGCTAGATATATGGTTGATTCCTTTAACACAAGACACTGGAGATAGACTGTTATTCCCTTTATTCTGTTGCATCTCTGCAGCTAGCATACTAGCTTCTTGGTTTTCTGTTAAACATTTTTGTACACTGTTTTGAATGTTTTGTTTTAACTTTTCTAGTCTCTCCATATATTAACTACATTCTTCATCTTATTGCTTAGACTAGAGATTTCGTCTCCACTGAGTGCTGAGAGTGTTTAACTTTGAATACCTTTGTTGTCAGTAAGCATTGACAGTACTGACATAGCCTGTTACTGTCTGTGATTTCCTAAGCTGGCTGTGGCTCCTGTTGGAAAATGTTGATTCCTGGGTAGAAATCAGAAAGTATGCTTGTTACTTTTAGTTTTTTATTCTGAGACTGTCATGGGGAGCAGGGTTCTTTTTGGAGTGATGTGTAATGTAAAAATAAATGATTGAATAGAATGGAATTATACAGTGACTTTGATGAGTGGAGGCCATCAATATTAATCAATGCACACAAAACAATACAAATGTTCTTACTCTTTTGACACAACATTTTATATAGTGTAGCTGTTAATGGATGATAAATGATAAGAGAAAAGAAGATAGAAACATATCCACCCAAGCTGGTGCTTGTCATGAGGAGTGACAATCTGAGTATCTATGAAAAACATAGGCTTAATTAACTTTTGATAAATCTTCTGTTCAAAAATCCGTGAAAATGGAAACCTTCAAGA
This sequence comes from Equus przewalskii, assembly GCF_037783145.1. Taxonomy (NCBI): domain Eukaryota; kingdom Metazoa; phylum Chordata; class Mammalia; order Perissodactyla; family Equidae; genus Equus; species Equus przewalskii. Next base: position 55,768,859 of record NC_091845.1, on the reverse strand, counting down.
TAATCAAATGTAAATAAATGACCAAAAAAGTATCCTCTAATAATTGTCTATCCAAAGGCAATAGAGTGTAGTGGTGAAGAGTTCTAGAAAGGGACTACCCAGGTTTCAACCCTAGGGACATCACATCCTATCTGTGAATCTCAGCAAGTTAATTTGGAAACTCCATTTCCTCTTCTGTCAATGAAGATAACAGAAATAGAACTCATGATGTCTTAGCAAGGATCAATAAGATGAAGTTAAGAGCTTGTAAAAAGTCATGGCAAGTAGAAAGCATTTGTAAAGGTTAGTTGTAATAAACACACACAGAAGAAAATCATCTTCTTACAGAGAAAAATGGTTTAAAACAATGCTTCTCTAAATGTTATGGTCGTGCCGGTTGTCCATAACCTGAACATCATGCTAATACAGAGATTCTGGTTCTTTAGGTCTGTCCTAGAGCCTGAGATTCTGCATTTCTTACAGGTTTCTAGATTATATTGATTTTGCTGGTCCGTGGACCACACTTTGAATATAAAGGAGTTAAACTTTACAGTCATATCCTTATCTAAATCTTGGGTTACTGTTGTTTATCTATGAATGTGAACATTTAATTCCTGGCAGGTGGTAAGAAAGAGAAATTGCTCTTAATGATGCAAAGTACCTGAAAAGCTTTCATAAGTGAGCAAGAGATGCTGTTGAACTGGATGTCTGAAGAACAAAAGAAGTTATCCAAAATTTCATTCGTGTCGTATTTGGTGGCAAGAATTGTTACGGTCTAGGAATGTAGTCTTAAGAGCCAGTGATGTAGGACTTATCTGCTTTAACATTAATGAGGCTTTTCAATATTATGATTTTTTTATTTGCTATTTGTTTATTTGATCTCTTTGAGCTATCATCTACCATTCATTGTTCTGGCATTATTTCTTCAATATGCTGAAGAAAAGACTAAATGAAAGACAAGAACTGGCTTTTAAGTTTGTCTAGTCTTTTTTGGCTGATGTTGCGGGTAAAGCTTATTGCATCTCTTTTTCAGAGCAGTGTCTTGGAATTCCTCCTAGATTACTTAATTTAGGTCACTACTGTTTCCATTAATATCATCTATCTTTTTCCCTTAGTTGTCCACTTAGTAATGTATTATCATCTTAATGTATGTCATAGTTAAGAGTGCTCCATTATTCAGATTCTGAATCTTTTCATGTCTGTTATTCATCTTTCTAAATATTCTTTTTGTCTCTCTTCCTTTAAAGTAGACCTATTTTTATTTTAATGGAATTCTGCAGCGAACCGAGCATTTGGATAATGTTGGGGCCTGCTCGGTGGAGCAGTGGTTAAGTTCGCACATTCCACTTTGGCAGCCTGGGGTTCACCAGTTTGGATCCCAGGTGTGGACCTATGCACTGCTTGTCAGGCCATGCTGCGGTAGGCTTCCCACATAAAATAGAGCAAGATGGACACAGATGTTACCTCAGGGCCAGTCTTCCTCAGCAAAAAGAGGAGGATTGGCAGCAGATGTTAGTTCAGGGCTAATCTTCCTCCAAAAAAAAAAAAAAGATTGGATGCTGTGGGCAATGGCCCATTGCTGGGCTTTGAAAACCCTGTAAAGGGTTGGATTCCTACTTTTCCCTTCATTCTCCTCGCATCTGTCCTTCTGCTGTATTTCCATAATGAATGGTACTAATCCTATAACTCAAGAGAGGTGGATGAATAAGTCCCAAGAGACTAGGAACCCAGAGCACTCACCTGATCAAAATCTCAGCCCCTACTTCTTGTCATAATGCACTGTGGCTACTGTGTATCTTCAATGCACATCTTTTCAGTCTTCGCAACCAACAGTCCTATTTATTATTTTGCATAATTATCAAACGAGTGGTCTAGAAATCTTGTAACAGCATTTGCATTTCCTTTTTATAGGGGAAAAAATTCTATGCTTAAGGGTTCGTCACATGGTATTGTTCTGTTAAAAATACAACATATGGAGAAAGAGAAAAAGCATATGTACAACTGTGATTGTAATTAGCCATGTATGTATAAGTATATATATGTGAAAATTTATGGCGTCATGACACTTCTGGAATTGAAAGAGAACTTAATTATACACTTTTGATATCTCCTAGTGTTTTCAGCAAAAGCACCAATTTACATTACCTAATTCAAAGCACTGAAAAAGAGGGAACATTAGGATTAACTGACAATAAATAAACTTTTATTTTTTCTGGAAAAACAGGTAATGCCTTATATATATTAACTCAGCCCATTTCAAATGTATACAGTAGAGGAAACCCAGATTCTTGTAGTGAAAAAATTTGACAATGAAAAGTAAGCAGGCATTTCTAAAGTGAACAAAAGTTAGTGATGGAGCAGTGCTGTCAACACATCCTGCAAACACACTAAATTCCAAAACTAGGAGAAAATTGGGATTGAAAGGGAGTGCTTTACACTCCGAAGTTGTCTACCCAGACTAATTTGTTTGATGGTTCTGCCCATCTCCAAAGAATCGTTATCTTTGAATTCTATCCATGTGATTCTTCTCATTTCTTAAACTGTCCCCTAGAGGTTTCCTCTTCATGGGAAACTGGGAGTGAAAGACATGCAAATAAGAGACATTTCAAGAGGAGGTGATCCTCCAGTGAGTTGATCATAGAAATCTTGTGCTGCCAGGGCACCATCTTTATATTTTATTTATTAATATAAATTATATAAAACATTTGATCCTTCAAAAATGTCTTTAGCTGTGAATATAAGTTTTTGTTGGTATAAGTTTGTTATCTACCAAGATGGAAGACAGTGGAGTCCTTAGAGGCAGAAATTCCTGCCTGATGCATAGTTCTTTGGAGACAAAAGCTGTGCCTTATTTTCTTTAACAGCCTTGGTCATATAATGCCTCTCATAGAATAGGTACTCAAAAAATATGTTGGATTAATGTTGTCTCTTCACTCTTTCCTCCTGTGATTTATAAGGTAATAAATAAAAAATGGCTTATAATTTTAAATCATCTCCATGAACCTTGAAAGAGAGAGAGAAATTTAATGCGTATCATCTCCTTTGAAGTATACAAGTGGCCAATAATTCCTCAAGTTCCTTAGTAGCCACTGTTAACATATTCCAACCATTGTAATTGATTTTTTTGCATATCAAAGACTTCTACTCTGGGTTATCAGTAATTCCAGAATTATTTAGGGAGTATGTGAAGAAAGAGCAATTTTCTATAGTTTTCGTTAGTAAAGTGGCCATGAAGATATTTTTGTGACCTTTAATGAAAGTTTTTTCTGATTCTCCTAAAAATTTGATGGCGTTCTTCTAAAAGGACCAAAAAAAGGTCTCTCTTGTGGCCTGGAATAATCCAATAGCATTGAGGAGTAAATCGATGAGCTAAAGACTGGGTAACTACCAGAGGCATTTTTGGAAGATATAAGTGCTCCAATGGCCTGAGAAGACCTGTTCTACCTAACAACACTTGTGATCAGTCTGACCACACTATGGCATCAGTGGGAAACTCATTACAATATATTATGAATCAGTGATATCCATAGGTTATTTCTTTTTAAAAATTCGATATATCAGATAAAGAGAGTATTAGGTTATGGATAACTCATATGTTCCGTGGGAGCAAAGTCTTTGTCTGTTGGTTTATGGCTGTGTTCTCAATGCCTGGAACAGTGCCTGGAGGAGGAGGAGCTCAATAAACTTTTTTTTTTTTTAAGATTTTATTTTTTTTCCTTTTTCTCCCCAAAGCCCCCCGGTATATAGTTGTATATTCTTTGTTGTGGGTCCTTCTAGTTGTGGCATGTGGGACGCTGCCTCAGCGTGGTTTGATGAGCAGTGCCATGTCTGCACCCAGGATTGGAACCAACGACACACTGGGCCCGCCTGCAGCGGAGCGTGTGAACTTAACCACTGGGCCACGGGGCCAGCCCCTTCAATAAACTTTTTGAATGAGTGAATTGATTAATTACTCAATTGGATAATTTCTATGACTTCAATTTCCTGATTTTGGTGAACTTTTAAAAAGAAAATCTATTAAAATAGTGTTCTACTAAGTACTACAGTTGGACTGATCTATGAGTAAGTATGAACTCCCTTGAAAATGGTGACATTATCTAGTACCCACTCCGACCATGACTTTTACCACTTTTCAAACAGAAAGAAGATAGTGTCTCTAATTTGGATCCAGAAATTTGATATTTAAGGGGATTGGATGCCAACTGCATTTGTTCATCAGAGTTATTCTTAGCCTTCATATTTATGATGACTTACTGTTTTCCGAAGTTGAGGCAACTGTTTTTCATAAATATGTTAGATAGCCAGTCCAATGAAATTGGGAGGATATACGTTATCAAGGGAAATAGGATTGAGACAGGGAAGTCCCTCTTACCAAAAATGAATTTGATAATAGGCTCAGATGAGAAGAACATATTTTATGTTTCTTTGGAGCTGTTGGGCAAAAAGAGTCTTTAGAAGATACTTAAACACTTTTGACAATAACTCTGTTATCTGAAGCCCAGATGTATACTTAGATTGAAGCATAGTTTAGAACACTTTTAGGTTAATGGGGTTTGTTTCTGAACACCCCATAGGAAAGAGTTCATAGAGGCCACATTTACAATCATTCTGGATTTCTGTACAATGCAAGAACCATTGAGGGGAAAAAAAGAAAAAGGAAAAGAAATAGCTTATTTGAGCTGGCTAGAGGAAAAAGAAAGGAATAATGGTGAAAGCCCAAGCATGAGTAGGAGAAGCATAACTGATTGTTAAGAATAATACTTAGTGAAAATAGCATTTTGGTTCTCTAGGTAATACCAGCTAAAGAAATGCATAGAATAAATAAAGATGCTAGTAACTGGAATTAGGCATATTCAGTCTTTTAGAAACCAGTTCTTACCAGATTTCTGGAAGATAAATATTTAGCTAGTTATTCTGTGTGAGATAGGCTAGGTAGATTGAACTCCTTTCTTACTAGTTTTACTGGTATTTTATACACTGAAGCCACAGAAGAATAAATAAATGGCACATTGCCCCCAAGGAAAATACAACCCATTGTATATCAGTGATTCGTGTAATAACTGAATTCTGTCATTTTTCTTTGTAAAGCATTAATATATTTTAAAAATGAAATAGTTTACACATTTTAGCCTTAGCTAAATTTAATGATTCTATTATTTTGCACCAAGAAATATTTCAATAATTTGGATTATTTTTCCTCCTCCCCCTTCCATTTTCTGTTCCTCTTTTCCCCTCCCAGCCTAAACTAGTCAGTTTGTCAGGAATGATATCGTGAACATAAACATTGTGATAATAGCCTTCTTCTTTGCAAACAGAACTGATGGCAATATAAACAGTTGCTCTAAATAAGTAAGCATTTACGTTTTCCAGTGTTTCTCTTTGGCATTTTATAACTTACTCAGAACCCATTTCATTTTGAGAACAGCTTGTTGGTAACCAGTTGAAAACAGTTTGATCTTTTCCATTTCAAATGTTTTATATACTCAAAGAAGAAAAAATATTAATTAATTATCACTCATATCTGGTACTGTGGTAGGGATTCATTATGAAACTTTCCAACTGTGCAGTGCAGATAAAGTTTCTAATCTTAATTAAATACAAAGGCCATTATCAGAAAGTACCAGTTCATAGCTAATGTTTAATAAAATATCCTGTAATGACTCCCCATTCTCACTCAAAGTAAAAGCCAGTCTTTAGAATAACCTACATGGCCTTAGAATGTCACTGGTCTATAGTTAACCTTCTTCTCATCTTCCTACTCTCTTCCCCTATGTTCTCTACTACCTTCACTCTGAGTTCTCTGCTGTTTTGGCTGCTCCACAGGCGTACTCTTGTATCAGAACCTGTGCATATGGCATTTCCTCTTCCTGGACCAGTATCCTCCCAAATATCCATTTGCCTCCCTTATCTCTTTCAAGTGTTTGTTCAAATATCTCCTTCTCAATAAGGCATTCCCTGAAATACACTATTGCAAATTATATCACTCCAATACTTCCTAGCCTCACCTCCACTTTATTTTTCTTCATGGTGCTTATAATATATTAAGTAATTTACTTTTTAAATGGTTTATTTCTACCCATTAGAATGAAACCTCACTGAGGGCAGGGATCTTTGCAGTTGTCACTGCTCTGTGCCCAGGGCACAGAACAGTACCTGACACCTAGTAGGTATTCAATATTTGTTTAGATCTTTGTTTAATGAATTAATAAATGCATACATAGTGCATTTTATATTTTCACACGGTTCTTGAACTTTTTCACCATGTCAGTAGAAATGTGTATTTTAGGGTTCCAGAATCTTGCATGGCAATTAGATGGAATAGAGGAAAAGGTAACTGATTTTTAATCTTGAATAGACAGGAATGGCATATAATCAAGGATAGGATAATGTAAAGTCAATACTATCTTTTAATCCTTCTTTATATTAGTTGAATATTAATATAATTGAACTAGTGTCATTTGCCTCAATGGCATTAATTTCATAGCTTTTTATTAATAGCTATATAAATCTGCCAAGAGAACATATTTAATTTTTTTCAGATCAGTTACCTTGTATAAGACAGTTTTAATATTTATCATTCTTTTACAAATGGGAATTAGTCTTACATAATTATTAATTATTAGCCGTCACAACATTCTTTCGCTTTGAAGTTCACTCATTTACCTAAGCCAATTTAATGATCTACTAAGATCAGGGATTATCCTGCTACCACCAAACAGGGCAAATAAGAATGAAAAAGGTTTTATTACCCTATCTTGCACTCAATAAGTCAATTGTTGAAACTATGTGAATGTGTAAATTAATATTTAATATTTAACTAAATCTTTGCCCTGCTTCAAAAAACCTGGGAAATAATGTCCTTATCCCCCTACTTCCAAAGAAGTTGGAAAGATAACAAGTGGAAAACATTGCCAATAAATGATGAGGTCTGATAATCTGTATGTTATGGAATATAGCTTTGAAAAATACAGCTCTCTGTCTATTATCAGGTTGACACTGACATAGGTTAGAAAATATCCATTTTTTCTTGGGTAGGAATCCATCACTTGGTTATATTTAACTCTCAGATGGTTCAATAATCTATCCCAGTAGTTCTCAACATGTAGTCCTTAGACCAATAGCATCATTCTCCCCCTGGGAACTTGTTTGAAATGTAAATTCTTGAGCCCCATCCCAGCCCTCTGAATCAGAAACTCTGAGTGTGGGACTCAATCACTCAAAATCAATTTTTTAACGAGTCTTCGAGGTGATTCTGATGCAGCTAGTTTGAGAAATGCCGATTTATCCTAATCAGAAAATATGCAGGGATCCTTTATTATATAATGTGTGTTGTGGGAGGACCAAAGAAGCAAAATACACATTTTTTGTCATAGAAGAATTATACTGAAGATACTAACTGGAAAGCCTCTGAAGGAAAGTCTTCTGCAATGACACTCTCCTGGCACACATTGACATTATTGTTGGAGATATGCAGCATTGACGTGGTCTTTCTCTGGTTTTTGGGTTCATTTTTATCTACAGAAATCTATAAGCTTATATTTGTAAATTTAAATTGGTAGGATAAAAAGTAAAAGAGTGTAAATTAAATAGAAAAGCTTCATTAATCCTCTAAGGATAGCAAATCATATTCATGAAAAACTGTAACATAGAACAAGAAGAGTATTCTTTGTTAATCACATCTATATAAATTTCGATTCAGTAAATAGGGCAAGAAGTAACCTATCAGAATGAGGGTAGCAGATACTCTCCAAGACATTCGCTTTATTGTTTTTGAGCTATGCAATTAACCACCTGTTCAGTTTCTTTGAAGTCATTCTCATTATAAAACATATTAGCTGCTTCATATGGTGGGCCACGGGATGTTTGATATTGTATCCATTAGTATCGAGACAGAAAAAACGGAAACCACACTAGGTTTTTCAGACTAAGGACCTTTAATACAGGAATTGTTTTCAAAAATGTTAGAAGGACTGGAGGAGGAAAGAGAGGAGGCTGAAGTAACTCAAGAGATTAATAAGAAGAAGAAACTGCCGATGCCCCTCCGACCAGCCAAACAAAACTGAGGAGTAGTGTTAGCAGATCACAGGGGCTCACTTGTCTCTAATGCCACTGTAATACTCTGCTACAGTTGAAAGTGCCACCAACCCCACTGTGAGAGCTGCTGGACACTACTGCTGGCGCAGGCTGGCCCTGTCATTTCAGGCAGTGGTGCTGGAGCTAGCAGCTGAAGTGGAACTGCTGAAGGTTGCTGGAGCCTGTAGCTGGCTACTGATGCTGGTGACATCTCCAGAAGCCAAGGGATAAAAGCACTCTCCCTTCTTCCTATCTTCCAGTCTCACATTAGTACCTCCCACTGACAGACCTAACCAGAAGTCAGGTGGAAAATCCAGGAAATGTAGTTTTCAAGATCCCAATACCTGGAATACAGATAATACACAAAAAGTTGAAATGAAGCTGAAATAAAGGCGGCAAATAACCTGCACAGACATAAGGACACATCTTAAAACAATTAGTTGGAACTCATAGAATCATAGAATTCCAGAGCTTATGTGATCCGTGGCGTTCTACCGGTGACTTTTTTCAAATATTTTTCAGCTATGGAACTAAACTTTTGAAAGGAAATCTGAGAAATAAGTCCATTATAAAATAAAGGCAAAGCTGTGGCAGAAAGTAATGTTGGAAGATTAGATCCCTACCTGTAGTGGTTACTATTGGGGTACTGTGGTACCCCATCTATTTCCCCTTTGCCAGGTTAGTGCAGCCCTCTCCTAGTTGCTGGCAGTGTTGGTTGCTGCTGGCTCACAACTGTCCTGTTCTCTGGAGAATTTCCCTGGGCTGAAAGGAGTTGCCTCACACACTCAGGGGGAACTTGCTGCTGTAATCAATTGATATGAAAAGCCACCCCTATTGTCTCAAGACACGATAAGCCTATGGTGCGGAATATGCTCCAGAGCTTTCCATGGAAGAAACCAAAGCTGGACCTTACCTGAGATCACATCTTGCCTGTCTCTTTCTGGTTCCCTCTCCTGCTTCACTCTCCTTGCATTACTCCCTCAGTAAATCAGATGCTCCTGGATTCCAGTCTCAGGCCCTGCTTCTGGGGACAGCGACCTAAGACACCACCCATACTCTTCTCTTCACTTGTCATCTTTGAACCTCACATGAGTTTCTCATTGTACAGTTGACAAAATTAAGTCACAGAAAGCCATCTATCTAAGTGCTTTGTCTAAGATCATATTGCTTATTGGGAATAAACCTAGTGTTCTGCCACTAGAGTCGCTATAGTGGCTGACCCTAGTAGTCACTGTTACTACTCTCAGTAAAATAAAAGAAATTCAGGCCTACTTTTACTATCTTTGTAATTTCCCTTAGGACATACTAAAATGGGAGTCCAGAGCAGCTGGTAGATAAAAATTAACAATTTAAGAACAGAGATCTCCCTGGGGTATTAGATTACGGATTCCCAGACCATTTTCAATGTCCTGTGGGTGATTTGTCACGGCTGGACATGATTCTAGATTCTCCCATCATTCCACATTCTTCCTCCTCTTTATTTTCTTCCCACATTCAGTGCTAGCTTTTTGTTCTTATTTTTTAAACCACCCATGACAAAGGAAGAAAGACTGGCATCACACTGGAGCTGGCTGAACACATCAGTATCCATCCAGCATTGTTCAACTTTGACTCAGCTGGCAAGTACTCTTTTATAGAATCATGCCTGGCTGTCTTTCTGAAGACGTTCTGCATTGGTGTCCTTTGCCACTTCAAATATAGGGTCTTATATAAGGCCTTTTAACTTGCCTTTTTTCAGATTTTTTTTGTTTGTTTCGTTCTGCCAGTTTCTGATCTCTTCTAACACAGAGTGATCATAAAGTCATTCCGTGTAATTGCTGTGATGATCAAAAACTTTCCTGCACAGTAAATAATGTTTAATACATTTCCAACTGCATAAAAGGCTGAAAAGGACCTTATTATAGGTTGAGTTGTGTCCCCTCAAAATTCATGTGTTGAAATCCTAGCTCCCCAGTACCTCAGAATTTGGGAGAGAGTTGTTGCAGACATAATTAGTTAAGTTAATGTGAGGTCACACTGGAATAGCGTGGACCCTTAATCCAACATGACTGACACCTTTATAAAAATGGGACATTTAGAGACAGCCATGTATACAGGGAGAATATCATGTAAAAATGAAGGCAGAGATTAAGGTGATATTTCTGCAAGCCAAGGAATACTAAAGATTGCTAGCAAACCTCAAAAAGTAGCAGAGAGGCAGGGAGAGGATTCTCCCCACAGTCCTCAGAAAGAATGAACCCTGCTGACACCTTGATCTTGGGCTTCTAGCCTCCAGAACAGAAAGACAATAAATTTCTGCTGTTTAAGCCATGCAGTTTGTGGTACTTCATTGTGATAGCCCTACAAAATAGGTCTGAATTCATGTGCCCTGCTACCTAGCTTATAAGAGGAAGTTATTTTATTCAGTAAAATTCTACTCTAGGATGTTGTTTCTCAATCGAACATCTCAATTTTTACTTAAATATCTTCATGTTTATGTATTTTGTTTTTAAATGACCACTTTGTTTTATTTTGTATTTTTAATTTTATGTCATTATGTATTTTCTTGTTGTTTTTGTTCTTATTATTACTTTTCTGATCATTTGGAAGGTGTTTAGTCTTTTTTAGCTCTTCTTTGGACTACTTTTTACAATTAAATAATAAAACCTGTAATTTATACAGTTATGAAAAATAAAGAAATTAACAATCTTACTTTTCCTCCCATTATCTCTCTCCTCCAGCTTCCAAATTCAGTTATTCATATTATTGTTTTTACATCCATCTTCATAATATGTACATTTTGTTAAATAAACATCATAAACAAAATTATTCAGCTTTAGTTCTGCATTTAAATGAAATCAGTGTTCATTTTCAATCGTTTTGTATAATGCCTATGCAATTCTTGAATTCTCATTTTTATTTATATTACAATATTCTGAATTTCATAAACTAGTAGTTTTTGGAGAAACCATTGTGAGTGTTATGGTCCAATGTCTGTGCGTATTTCAGAATCTTTTTTTTTTTAACATTTGTACATGAATGATAACTATACTGAGCATAAACTTTGTGAGTCATTTTGCCCCTTCAAAACGCCTTGCATTACAGTTTTTGTTTTGTTTTTGCTTGCTTTGTTGTTGTTGTTGTTGTTTTTTTCCGGTGTTAGTGTTGCTAAAGTAATCCTAATTTTCTACCTGAGGGGTAAATTTCTTTTTCAGGGTGGATGCCTCAGGGATTCTTTCTCTAACCCTAAAATTCAATTGTTATTTTTCATTTTGTGTCAAATTTTCCCTGAAATGTGGCATTCCATTTAGATTTAGACTTAGGAAAGTATTAATTTTTTTAAAGAAATGTTCAATTAAACATTTGAATGTTTTTGTTTGGTGTGATTTTCCTGCAGTTTGTCCGCCATATGTGTGACTTTGTTTTCAGGAGTGTCTATTCTACTTCTCATTCCAAATGTTGCAGCATTTGGCAGATATACCTCAACATCTGTTGCCTGGAGTTGTAATGTTTTCCCAGTCTCATTACAGATAGCCTCAGCTTCCCCAATTTTTTATTCTTTCCTTTGTTTTATTAGGTTTTCTGGAAAACATGCCCTTTTTTCCACAGGCAATCTAGGATAGTTTTCTTGAAAATTAGATATAATAAAGGATAATCTAATAAGAGTTGTTACACTCTTGGGGTTAGTGTGGTATAACAGAAAAAGCTCCACAGTAGGAGTTAGGCCGAATTTGAACTACGGCTCTGGCTGTCACACACCAGCTCTGTGGCCCCAGTTGGATGAGCAGAACTCTGAATCTCAGTTTCTTTACAAGGTTGTTGTGAGGATTAAATAAATAACCTACCTGAAGCTATGAGTAAGTTACCTGTGACCTATAAGCAGACTGCTAGCTACTATTATCTTATTTATTTGAAAACAATTACAGGGCTAAAGAAAGTAAAATTAATCCACGCAGGACCGGGGCAGCAATCTTTCCTTTATGCCCAGCTCTGGTTAAGCCTGTGTCAAAGTTCTCTCCTCCTTCTTCAACTCCTGTCAACACATGATTCATTGCAGCTTTAATTGATATAAAATATTCTATTGGATTGGGGATGGTGAGAGAAAGGTAAAGACAAGAGGTTTAAAAAATATATCACATAGGCACTTGGCTTTCTAGGACTTACAGGCACTCAATTTTAAGAGAATTCAAAGGAGACTTATTTTTAAATATCGTAGGGGTTAGGAGGCAGTCCTTATACCAAAGTGTAGAAGCTGATAGGATTTTCCTTGGAAAAGAAAAGTGAGAAGGGAGATTTAATATTCTACTGCTTGCGATACATATGAGATTAATAACCTGCTGAGATTCTTTGTCTCTGGTAATTATAGGGCAAATGAACATTGGATTTAGTTGCATCAATAAAAATCTCTAGACAGTGACAGCAGGCTTGGGCTTCCTTGTAGGGAGGGGCTACCCACTTGTAATACCAGGGGACTGGGAGTGGCTACTTGTTCCTACCAGTAAGTACTTCCCATTATCTCAGGAGTTGATAGCATAATTTCCATGATTAAAATGTTCTTGCATTGATTAGGCAACAAGTATTCTGTCATGCACAAGGTGGTATACGCATTAAAGTTTTGAGAGAATGAGTTAGCTGATAGTTTACTTAAAAAAGTTTGGTTGACACTGGGGAGAGGGCAACAGAATACTGGGTTCTTGAAGGAGGAAGAAGTTTACACTACCTCAGAGGGGAAAGAGTACAGCCTGCGGAGTCTGGGGGCCCATCTACCTCTCCATTTTATTGAGATCGATAAGAGCTATTAACCACTGACTGGCTATTGAGTGAAAGGATAAGGTCACCTTTCTGGATATCTTTAAAAGCTGGACAAATGATTTACAGTTATCTTACTTTATTTCCTGAACTTTCCAGCATCCATTTAGCTGTGCTTGCACACATCAAGAAGGTTTGGATGAGTGCTGCTCAGAGTGGTCCTATGATCACGGCATCAGTGTAACCCCAGGGCTTGTTAGAAATGCAAATTCATGGGCACCACCCAGACCTGCTCAATCAATGTTTCTTGGGGTGGAGTCCGAGGATTCTGTGTGTTAACAAGCCCTTCAGGAGATTTTTAGGAGTGATACAGTTTGAGAACCACTGATTTTGATTGCTCTTTACTGGTTAAGAACATACATGAGCTTCTTATATTTATTTTTCTCCTCTTGGCAATATGCCCACATGCAAACAACTCAAAAACAGGGTAAAATATTTCTTTGCAAGATTCTTCAATTTTTTTGTTTGTCAGCTAATCTCTTAATGGTGTTTATTAGAGTCCAGTTTGCCATACAGTAGATTGCCAAGGTCATGATGAAGAAGCTTATCCAAATGTGTTTAAAAATGTTTAAATGGAAACAACCTGGAGATGTAATTGCCAAAATTTAATCAAGGATTTAATTTGTAGCTCAGACCAGCCAAATGGATTTTCCCATTTTTCAGTTCACTGTTTGTACGAGGAAATTAAAAAGTATGGAATCACAGGCTGAGCAGCGAACCCTCGAAGCATATTGCAGTGCACCCACTTATTCTCATTAGCCATATTATATCATCCTGCTCCTTGGGACTTGTAGTTCCCAAAGCCAGACTAAAGCAAGTGGAAAACAAAATATAGCAAGAAATATTTTTTTGATCAAATGTTGTAAATTATTGCCAGAGCATATTAGCTTGCACGTTGCTATAAGAATTAATAGAATAAGTTACATATCCTGTTCTTAGTTCTGCTTGTTAAAAGAATGCCCTTGTTTTAGGATGCTGTGTCCAGCTGCCCTCAAACCACTAACCTAGGGAGAAGTGTGATTGAGAATTGGAATACATTTCATGTGAATTTGTTGATGGCCGCTGCTGGTGAAATACCATTGTGCTGCCTTCTCCATTCTACCAGGGATAACAGATTTTCACTGAGCTCTTTGCACTTGTTTTACAAGAGCCCAAGCTTTGAATACTTTGTGCCCCACAGTATCCATCATTTAGACACTGAAATCCCCAGTGTAGATTTGACAGAGCAGTAGTTTCTCAACCATGGTTTGCCAAGTTAGCATTAATGTCCTGTGTGCTCTGAGAAAAAAAGTGAACAAATAAGGTTGGTGATGTTCTAATCAAGGAGGGCAAGCGTGTTTTTATATTTGCATTTGAGTGATACTTTGCCTATCAGAAGTGCTGGATTAAGATACATTAACATGGACCATTTCTTTCTTTCTTTTTTTTTTTTTGGAGGAAGATTAGCCCTGAGCTAACTACTGCCAATCCTCCTCTTTTTGCTGAGGAAGACTGGCCCTGAGCTAACATCCATGCCCATCTTCCTCTGTTTTATATGTGGGACCCCACCACAGCATGGCTTTTGCCAAGCAGTGCCATGTCCTTACCCAGGATCCGAACTGGCGAACCCTGGGCCACCGAGAAGTGGAATGTGTGAACTTAACTGCTGCACCACCGGGCTGGCCCCAGTGTAGACCATTTCTATTGCTCTGTTGTGATGAGGATAGTGGAGTCTAAGTAAAAGAGTGTCTTTTTCTCCCTTGGCTAGAATTGCATAGGCACATCCCAATTCATCTTTATGAAGATCATCAAGACATTTCAGTAACAAGTCATTCCACTTGATTGCACCTTGTGCAAACAGTGACAAATATTTCTTGCTTCCCATCAGAAAAAAGCAGGAGAAAGAACAGCTAGATCCCAAGCATTTCACAATAAGATAAAGTGTATATTGTAGTTTTTTTCCCCATTTTATTGTGAAAATTTTCAAACATACACAAAAGTGGAAAGAAGTTTACAGTGGACTCACTATCTAGATTGTACAATTAATTTTTTTTTACTGTACTTGCTTTATTGCATCTGCATCGCTCTATGCATTCATCAATGTATCTTGTTTTTTTCAATAAGACATCAGTTGCGGACATCAGTATATTTCACTTGTAAACACTCAGCATGCATATCATTAACTAGAGTTCAATATTTGTTGTTCTTTTGGGGTGAAACTTCCATATAACGAAATATATGCATCTTAAGTCTACCATTTGATGAGCTTTGCCAAATGAATTCACCTGTGTAACTCAAAGTCCTATCCAAATAGAGAACATTGCCCATAACCCTAGAAATTAATGTATATATGTGGGTCTGAATTAATGTATACATATTGCGAGACCTCTGATACTTCTCTTAATTTAATAATGAGGCTCCCCTAGGACTTTACATGGTAACTGTGAGGGCTGACATGTTTATCTTCTCTCTGCTGTCTTTCTCTACTCTCTTGCTTAATGAAAATGACATGCTACTCAGTCTAATTGCCATCCTTCATATCCTGCACTTAGCTTATGATTTCTTAAATTTTCTAATGCTTCATCAAAATTAATAGAAGAATGCAAAGACACATAAAGCAAAAGTTAATCAAGACCACCTCCAACAAAAGTAAATGGACTCATTCTGATTGCTCCACAACTTTCTCCATGCTCATTGATCTTAAGGAAGGATGCCCAAATGTACGAAGGCAATTAGTTGTTATTCTTTACACTAGCTCTGGTTCATTGATAATGGCTGATGGTTGCTGAGAGAGCTATGTTAAGAAAGATCCTGAGGCTATGTCTGTTCTTAGTGAGAAAATACCACAATTGCTTAGTATTACCTGCCGCAGGTAGAAGCTGGGAAGCAACACAGGCATGTCATCTCTTTTACATAGTAGATTTGAGTGAGCTCTTGAACTATGTAATCATCTGAATATGCTTCTAGATTGAAGCAGGCAACTGAAAAGGGGAGGAGGGCACTGAGAACCACTCTGAAACATTTCTGTCCTAGTTCATATTTGTATCTTATTAAAATAATCAGTGTTGCTTTGCAAGAGTCCTACCCACAAACGAGATATCTAAATGGAGTTTGAAAATACAAGGTAGGGGTAAAAGAGAAAAAAAGACATAGAGGGAGCGAAGAGGCCGGGACTGATGTATTCTATGATTCTAAGAATAAAAATGTGTCATTATTTTCCTTAAGGCTGATGTACTCCAGAATTACCTTTCCTGTGCAAAGCGTAAAATTCTAGGTAGTTAAATATTTGAATCACTGCTACTGTGGGATAATAATGTCCAGTTCAACTTTACCGCTTTTCTCAGTCAAGATTATTCTCAGCAGGTGGGGGGGCAGGATGGTAGAGTGAGGAATCAAGCCTTGCTTTCATCTTTTTACTAGCCGGCTTTATTTATAACACTTCAGCAGATGTCAAGACGATTTGTTTTGTTCCTCGTAGCCTCCGTGTGATCTCTTTCTTCACTGCAGTGTTCCCCAAGTGTGAGTTGCTTGGCTCAGGATCATTTTCAAAGACTCAATTTTCAAAGCAAATACACACACAAGTCAGTAGTATTTTCGAAAACAAAGGTTATCACATTTTTCCAAGGGGGATATATGAGAGAAGGGAGGATGCTGAGAATAGAGTGTGAGTTTATTTCACATGGCAGGTCTCATAAAGATTGCATCCCTAAATGCGCTACCAAATTGAACAACAGGAGAGGGGAAGAAATGGGTGAGGGACTTGGGGGGACTGGGATGAGAGCAAAGCTAAAGGAACAACTTTAGCATAGTGGGAAGTTTCGGGAAACATGTCCGTAGGGTAGGTTTTCCTACCTAGTGTCGTGTTAACTTCTGAGCAGAAATACGCAGGGGGAGACACACACACAACCCCACCTCCTTGAAGGGAGAAAATTTTTATTTCATCAGGATTGCTGAGGAATGTTGCTGCTGATAAGGCTGCAGAAAATATTTCTGGGAGTGCATTTTCAGAACTTGGGAACAGAGACAGTCTGTCTGAACCCAGCTCAACTTTTCTTTCTTATCACTTTTTAAAAGCATGTTATCTTTAAGAGCCAAATTAACATTTCATGATATGGCTTCTCAACAGCTGATACTTGGGCATCACAGGGCTAGACAAGAATGACTAAGCAGTTTTGTAAATTGACTATCCCCAGAGCAACGGGCTTGACAGTTTTGGTGTCAATCATATATTGAGGCTATTCATTCTCTCTGGATTTATGTGGCTCCATAAGAATAGAACTGCTTGTTCCAGGAAAGGTGTGAATAATGTAATAAACAGAAGGAGCCACAAAGTATGTTCTTACGAGAAGCCAATTAATTATTCACACTGACATGTTAAAAGTATGGTTCATTTTCTGTTTGAGATTTTGCATTACATAGAATTTTCTCAATGCATTTGGAATATACTTAGTAATATCCTGGACATCAATTTTAATAGGATGGTGCTATAAATGGCAGTCTACCAATTAAAACTCAAAAATAAAATAAAATGAAAGCAATCTTCATTCCTAGAAGATGAGTCCCAATATTTCAGTTTTGACCTTCACATTCTGAGGAACTTCAAATGCCATATTATGATACACTTTAAAGTTT
Source organism: Equus przewalskii (assembly GCF_037783145.1). Lineage (NCBI taxonomy): Eukaryota > Metazoa > Chordata > Mammalia > Perissodactyla > Equidae > Equus > Equus przewalskii. The sequence continues at coordinate 55,751,408 of NC_091845.1, read as the reverse complement.
TAAAATAGGTGATGTTTTCAGAAATATACAGTTCTGTAAAGTAAGGTATATAAATGTATTTCTGTGAGTAGCTATATGATAAGAAGTTTTACCACGTGGTTATAGCATTTATAGAATCAAGTAAGACTGACTGTGGCTGGTAAAAGATCACTTTCCTTGGATTTAACTATGTATAGAATTGCTTTTAGAGAGTTGTAGAATGGCCATTTTTCATGGGATGTGTTATTTTGTTTGTTAGTTTTCTGTTTGCTAGATAAAGACTCTTTCAAAAACGTTTTCCAAATAAATTCTGGGATATTATATTTTTTCACATATGATTGCTTCCTTCTAGTTCTATTATCACAGGATACTAATTTTTTTAACACTCTATATTGTCCAAAATTTGAGTGTCATTATCCTACATGGCTTCTGACATCAGAGAATATCAGAAAAATTTAGAGAGGTACACCTGCGGACCAAAATTCAAACAGTTAAAAGTTTACGGTTCATTATGCATGGACACACACACACACACACACACATGCACACACTATGAGGTAAGTAGGCTGAGCTTCTTCTGCTTTAAGGAATAACACTTTCTCTTTTTCTTACTGTCTATGTTTCTTGATAAACCTAAACAGAATTCTCCTTGGTTTATTTTGCATGTTTTATTTTCTTAGACTTCAATTTTCTTTTTATTGTGTGTATGTGTATATGTGTATACAGTAACCGTTTTATATCTCTCAGTGGTAAAAACAGTCTCTGGTAAGCATTTTTTAGAGAGGAAATTTTAATACTTTTGAGTTGAGTTTTTCTGGTTTTTTCCTTTTATACATTTGATAAGATAACTCAGGTCAACGCATAACCTCTATTCTAAATCCATCTTTTTTTGTCCCATGAGAGTCCATACAAGCAAAAAATGTTTGTTTTTTTTTTTCCAGTCCACTCTCTAAAAAAGGAAGGAGCATTAGTTGCAACTGTTCTTTAGCCATTATGTGGCACAGAGTAAGTGCTGGCTGGCACCCTCCCTCGTCCAAGGAGATGAACAGATAAGTAGATAGATATACCAAGAGGTATATACATATATTTAGAAAGAAATCACTTGAACAAACAATAGGCATGAACAATAGGTCTTGAACAAGCAAGCATAATGGCCAGGAAAAATTTATGTTTGTTTAATGAGCTTTCTTTAAGAGCTTGTGTGCATTATTTTAGGACATATCTAGGTCTAGCCTGTGTCTTCATTTTGATAAGAATGCCAGTGGCCGTTCCTAGCAGTCTTCAACAGGCACTCCCTGTCACAGTACTCCGCAAGCTTACCCCTACCGTCTGCATCACTACCACCAGCACCATCATCCACTTCCGCACCTGGTTGAAGCAGGGAGACTTCTAATGTGGGTTTTTCATCTGATGTATTTTACCAACAATCTTTCCGTAGGGGTTTAGTGGGCCCAGCTTTGAATTATATGGCATCACTGTTCCTGTCTTCAGCTTCATGTGGAGGAGGAGGCAAGCCCTTTGCCGTGGGAAGCACTTTTGACCTCAGACAGGCAGGCCTGAAAGGTGAATGCCGACTGGCACTTAGTACATCTTCAGCAGGGCTCCCATCCCAAGCCTTCCTCTGGCTGCTCGGGCAAATGGAGATTTTTCCTTTGAGTTTTCACTTGCTCCATCTTGACTATATCTCTTTTACTTTAAGGATCACATTTTAATTTAATTGTTTACATGTCTCCCAATGAAAATATCATCTCCTTGAGTCCCTCTGTATTGAGAATTATTTCATCCCATCATTGTAAGGTTGGTGAGTCTGTGAAGGGGCTGGTATACATATCCATTTTTGATAGGATATCATGGACAGGTCTAATATTTTAAATAAAAAACAATTATGAGAAAGGATAGAAAATAAATTAAATATAAGAATCAATGATTGCTAACATTTGTACATATACTTTGCTTTTAATTTACACAGCCTTTTTTGGTACATAAAAGGTCCAAAATAACAGGATGCAATTTTAAACAACTTAATTTTTATTGTTTCCCTTTTTTTTCAATTTCTGGGGTAGCAAAATTTGGGAATTTGGGGAAGTGAATTCAGTGTTTTGTTTCAGGAGTACAGGCCTGCTATCCGTAGTAAACATGGTCATTGTCTTTCTTTCTCTGAGATAAAATGGCAGACACTGGAGAGATGTTCCATTCTACAAAATATACATCATTGGTTTTGTTTTGCATTTAGCATAGTACCAGGAAAGAATGAGGTCATGCATTTTGAAAGTGCAGCACATTTTGTGGGTTTTCTTTATGCATGGCTTCTTTTTGACTCAGAATGTTTTCCTTCCTTTTCAGGTCTCACTTACACCTTTAAGCAGAATCTTGTAAACTGTGTCAGCTGAGGACATAGTCACAGATAGTATGTGATTTTAAAAGCCGCCAAACATAAAGGAATTTTCTAAGTGCCCAGAACAGCTAGCTTTCTGTTTAATCCAGTCCCGTCAGAATGTGTCTTATGCCCTTGATATTTAAAGCCATATGATCGCCTGCAAATTATCAAAAGGATATAATCTTCAAAGAATTCAGTCCATAGACAACATGTATTATGTTATTTAGTTAGTTTGGACAAAGTTATCTTGGCATTTGAACATTATTATCTACACAGGGTTTCTTTTTCCTTCAACATAAAGACATTTAGTTCAGATTTGTGGAGCAAAGAATGTTTCATGTTTGACATGAAGTGTCTCAATTTAATCCGCATTTTACTTCATTATACAGGCACTGAGCTAATTATCTTTTGAGAAGTAAATGAGAAATAACAACTGATAATTAGACACAAAGGCTTTTGAGGTATGCTGTTTTGGCAAACGTGGGAAAGTGTTTTTTTTTTCTTTTCTGAATGTGAAACACTATATGGTAAAAAGTATAGATTTGAGGAAAATATTTGAGAAGATCAAACTTTGCGTTTCTATTTTCTAGGCTGCCTGGAAAATACCAGTATTTTCACAATTGTGATTTTCTAGAAATAAGTTGTGAAAGAGAATAAAATTATATGCTGCCTATTTAACTGTGATAATAACTAGCTTCAAAGGGATTATTAGCCCTATGAACTGAAGTCATGTATGTAGAGTGTAAAATAATGATTACACATATTAGAATATTTTCAGATTACAGGTGTTTTGATATTTTCTTGCCAGAAAAACAACACATTATTATTTAATGGTACTTGAGGAAACTTCATGGAGTAGAAAGAATAATTACTGTCAGTTTCATGGAGCATACAAATGGATTTTGTTTTCACTCAGCTCCACTCTTAACTGTACAGAGCCTTTTCCAGAGCGAGGGCCGTCTTTCTGTTTGATAAGATGGATTCTTCAGTCTTCATTTGTTTTTTCCTTCTCTTCTTCCACCTCCTATTGTACGTAGGCTGTACCACATTCTTAAGCAATGAAAAATCTTCCAATGATTTCACATGCATTAATTTAATTCCCTCATTTTCTCAAGGAGAGAGAAATCATTTGCTTCTTCAGTGGTTCCCTAAAATTCTTATTGCAAGGAAAAGGACATAATGCATTCTTGTTGATAAGAGGCTTTTTGTCAGTTTAGAAGAGGACAAACAGAGGAGACCTTTCTTGTCCACAAAAGTAACACTTTTAAAGGCTGCATACATTCCCATCTACATCTTTCTGGAAGAATATAGTTCTGCATATTTCAAATTTAACCTTTAGTTTGAAACATTAAAATTTTTCCATCTTGATTAATGGAGATAGTCAAGTCAGGCGCAGAAAGTCAAAGGATGTGTCTTGATAGAGATTTATAGAGAGATTTGCCCTTAAAAGAGAAATCATAGAACTGAGAATTTGTGAAGAGGAGATTATGATTCAGTCTTTACATGGGACAGCCTCACAGCTCTGTTATCTATTAACCTTGTACTAAAATTCCTAGAGCTAATCTTTTTGGTTTTATTAAAAGTGATTTCCTGTCTCCCTTACAGTTTGTGAATTTGGTCAAAGTAATATATTGTTTTTAATAATGAATTGCTTTAGGAATTTAAACTTATTTATTAGAATGTCCCTTGGATATTCTTCTTGCCTTGAAATAGAAAAATGCATAATTTTAAAAGAGTATCTACGTCTTGTTCCTCTCATTGCTTCTGTGCTCTCCACGCCTATAGAGAAGGATTTAGATGAAAATTATTTAAGATTCTTTTTCTTTAAAATGCTTTTAAAATATAAAAATTAACTTATGAATAAATGTAGCCTTAAGCTTAATTTTATGACCCATACATTCTGAATATTTAAAATTGGGCTAATAAAAAATAAAGATAGGATATTTCAATGCTCCTTCTCAGGGGGTTAATTTTCCCATATAGCAAGAGTTGATGGTTTGTGAGTTTTACAACATTTCATTAGGGAAATTTTACCAGGAAAGCAGAGTGGAATATATACAAGGTTTATCCTAAACTGGCAAAATGGAGCCCTCAATAGAGTTTGTTTATACGTACTGATTAACTTGAATGTTTACCTTGTGAGGAAGTGCTATGCAAATTATTTTATCCTCTGGGTTATTAGACCAAGAAAGAGATAAAAAATAACTTTTATTGTAGAGAAATCTTTGTCTTTGCATCCACATTTTACATCTTGATAAGAATCTCTTCAAAGGGAGGTGCTATAAGATGATTGCTGCTTTGATAATCTAGCTACTAGCCACCCATATGGGTAGGAATGCAACACATTGCTTAAGATACTGATTTTCCGATGCATTTGGAGAGTACAAATTTTGTTCTTCACGACTCTCAACCATACGTAGAAAAATATCAATGATATTTATAAAATGTTGATAGACATGTTTGAGAGAAAGTAAAATGACATAAAGGCTTTTATTTCATTTTATTTTACTTTTATCACTGATTCAAATTGTCCTTCACCTTCTGGGGATCTTTAATTAATTGATTTTTTCCTATATCTTTGAAATTGGTTATATATTTTCATGGTTTAGTTTTGACAATATTCATGGGCTAAACAGTCTCAACATTTACGTCACCAAAAGAGTTTTGTAAGTAACTGCCATTACTTAGTGCTGTACTGATCAGAAATTTTACAAGCCCAGAATCCTCTTTCAACTTCTGTACTTTCCATACCAGTATTTCAGTTTTGTACCTTAGTTTTATCTAAACAGTTTGATGCTTGTGCCCTCTCATTAAACTCCTACGTTTACTTTTCTGACTTTTTGCTATGGTTGGAATATTTGAACTAACTTTAATGTGAACATTGACTAGAAAAGAATGTTCTTTTAGGTATTTTTATGTCACTATAATTCATTAAAGTAAACATCTCTCTCATCTCAATACAAAAGAATGGGAATATATTTTTTATATTTCATCCGTAGCATCTATTTTAAAGGGTTTTTATATTCTCTACATGCAATGTTTAGCAAGGTTTATGTGTGTGTAGAGGTTTAGCTACCAGAAAATATAATCTACTGGAGGGAGTTCTATTATCTTCTGGTTTGAAAGGCAAGTTTAACTCTACAGAATTGCAGACAGGAAGAGATATTACACAAATATGCCAATCATATTTTGAAATCACAGTCTTGTATTGACACTTCCATCAAGACGTGGGAGAATAAAGACTTAATCTTGAGGTATAAGTTCCTGTAAGTGTTTTGCAGAGCAAAAGTTTCTCTTGTATTTATATTAAGTATTCTAGGCCACAAAGGCACCAAGAAGTAAGTGGACGAAATGGTTAGGGGTTCTGTACCTCCTCCCAAAATACCTGCCCTTGACCTGAGTAACTTTCTCATCTGATAGGATTCACCTAAAATATGGCTTGAAAGTGACCCCTCTGTCTACTCTCCTATTACGAGATAATAGCACGTGCTCTTGTTACTTCTCTTCTCATGACTTGTTTGTGGGTTTCTGGCAACACTAATCAAGTGTTTCTTTATAATAGCCAGTCATTTCTTTATTGGGTTCTTCGTTTCCACTCATCTAGGGAAGAAAAGTCAAGAAGTCTCACAGAAATACTCCAAAAGAAGAAACAAAACCAGATGAAATGGCTTAATTCTTGACACTTGTGATTTATTGAGTCTCCTTTCTTCTGTCACGTAAGAAGTATAAGTGCCAGGTTAAATTTTTATTTTTGGTCTGGTTTGTCTGACAGAGGCTCATACTTCTGCTCTAGAGTTAAATCTAATGGAAAAGATACTTATTGAAAGTAAATGGCATGTTTTTGTCTATAGAAACTGTCTTTCTCTCCAACACAAAACAATGTGGATTTTCTCTTAAGAGTTTCTGTGGATGGCTGTCAAACACTGGTAGTGACCAAACAAATTTTTTAAAAATCTTATTTATGTGTGGCCCTTCATTATATTCTTTAAAATGCTCTATATTTCCATTTTAACTTTATTTTTATCTAACCATTCAACTCAGTTTGCTAAGACTTAAAAAGTTATAATATTTAGATCTCTGGTACCACTTGCCAGTATTCATTGTCTGGGGGCTTGTTTGCAATGAGGTATAGCAGTAAGCATTAAAAGCTTTAATGAGTTGGATCTGAATATGCTTCAGTGACCTGACTTTAAGCATACAGACATTAAAAATGGAACAACAGAGCAGGGGGAAAAAACAGAATCATCTCAAGATATTCTTATAAGCACTAAACTAGGAGAACTCATTTGGTAGCCTAAATTTAAAAACTCACTGTTCATTTTCTCCTCCTATCATTTCTTAGATGTGAAGCAATGTGATCCATAGGCTCCTTTTCAGGCCTCACCTCAATGGGGGAACAGCAGGAGAGACGATGACCTATGGTAGTATCATTTCTCTGATCCTCTACACAGACCACCTGATAATATTATTGCAAAGTACACATGCATAAAAATAGCTATATTGCTTCTGCATGAGAGTAACTAACGTATTGGTACCTCCAAAGGGGCTGAATATTAAGGTGAATCTTTTACAAAGCAGAAAACGTGATATAACATTGAGAGTAATTATGCTCTCTTTTCTTTAGGGTGAGTGATTAATGTTCAGGTTTAGTACTTGTATTTGCTTTACAAAAAGTGCATTGTGCTCATCAGTTTTTTGGCGTGGAAGGATGCTTTATAAGATCACTTTATTCAATATTTTTTAAATCATTGGCTAGACATCATGATTTACATGTATATTTCCATAAGCATAGACCATAACTCATTTTGTTTAATGGCTAAATCACTTCTGCATAATCATCTTGAAACTAAAGTGATCTTCTGCTGAGATGCTTTCCTCTGTGGCCAATCAACATTATGGTATCTGATAAAAATACAAGACTCTTCTTTTCTTTTCCCCCAAATTTAGAATGAATTAAAGACATCTGCTCACCAGCAAAAGTTCATTAAGAATGCATGATTGTGATATTTGATGATGATAGGGCAAATTCAGATTAATACATAGATCACAGATTCATGAATATAATTTTCCCTGGATAGTTAGAGAGATATTTTAAGGTGGTTTAATGCTTGAAGAATAATGACATTTACTGATTGCATGTACATATATATGTACACGCATGAACTTCTCTATGGGAATGCTTATTTATGTATAGCTCTATAGAAATGAGTACAAATGTTAGCAGTTTGACATGAGATGTTGAAACTATTAGAGGTAGTCTACACAGAAAAGTCTAATCACACTTTTGTTTCAAAAGCATATCCTAGAGTATTTAGGTCAAAAAAGAATTTTTAGTTAATTCATTCACATGCCAAATGATTGAATCCTTGGTCCTTCATCTGTGCTCAGGTTGTCTATAACCACCATATGCAGTCCTATATCTCATGGATAGCTCAAAGATAGCCAATAATGAGGGTGGGGGACAACAAAAGCACACTAATTTATTTCTGCTGAGTCATTTATTGACTGTGACCTTGAACAAATAGCTTCATTTTCTTGGGTCTCTGTCTTCTGTTTGTAAAATAGACCATGTTAGTTCACATGTGATAATTAACTAATATCATATATGAGAGCCTAACATACTTCGCTTGTATGTTCACTTAGTTTCGTAAATCTTCCTTTCTTGATGAAGAAAAAGGTGAAATCCATGAATTAGGTCAGCGAAGACATCCTCCGGAGAGTGGGGCCGGAACCCGGGGGTTGTCATGGCCGTCCTAGTCGCCTCTGTGTCTACTAACTTTTGATTATATCATCTCTTTGTCACATACATTTCAACCTGAATGTAAAATTGTTTTTCTCTTTTATTTCCAACTCTCATCCCTCAAAATCCATCCCTGACGACTTTATCTTTATAAAAAACTTCTCTACAATTTTGAGGAGACAACTTCATATCATAGAAGGGCAAATCTCTTACCACTCTTAATTCATGAGAGAAAAAAAATCTGCTTTAAAAGCATTTTGTAGGGCGATTTTGTTAATCTCATTAAAAAGTTATTATTGTAGAACTGGGTAGAGAAAGGTACTCTGTTCTGTGTTAATTTGGACCCATTGTTAGCAAAAGCTAAAAATTAGTCTAGAAATCTGTATACAAATGCATGTGTGCAAGTGGCCACAATATTTTCCTGCTTGAGTTTTTTGAATTCAAATTAATAGAGATAGTTTCCAAATTTCTAGGTAATACAGTATTTGCGTAAGGTTAGAGTTCAGTTATGTTTCAGACTCACTCTCTGTGCAAGTCACTGTCCTAGATGTTGTGGCTACAGAGAAGGAAGCATTAACACGCGTGCACGCATGCACACACGTACACACAGACACACAACTGTTTCTGCCCACCCACCTCCCTGAATTCAAAAGTCTAGCAAAGTGAAAAATATGTATACAAAAAAATAAAAAGAAAACAAAACAGATGACTTTATATTCCTGGAACAATTGTTGGACACAGAAAGTATATGGAAAAAATTCCTGGTGTGGTTATTCATAACCTGAGCATGCTTGCTATAGATCACTGCCGTTTCAGGCTGGTGGTGGCCTCTCAGTGCCCACTGCAACTCCCATCACCTGGTCGCTCACCCCTTCATTTTGAAATCAAGTTCAGCAATTTTTTTTTTGTTTGCAACAATACCTTTGCTCAAAGGACAGCAAAAATTCCAGCTTTCTTTTGAGTTTTACTATCACTACTACCGAAGTAGGATTTGCTTGTATTAGGATCTCATGGATTGTGTAGGAGGAATCAGTTCTTACTCTAGTTGTGCAAAAGTTTAGTATGAGAAAGAGTAAATAAAACAAATGAGTAGAAGTCAAAATAACATGGCTTCAGGTCTTAGCGATGTGACCTTTTCCATATTAAAAAAAATTGTTAAGCATAAGGCTCTTGGATTCTCATAATGGTTAAATGAAATAAAGTGGGCAATTGGCTGGACACACAGTAGGCATTCCATAAATGTAAGTTCTCTTCTAACTTCTTAGAACTCTGTGCCAACTATACTATGCCTAGTGTTTATTAAGGAAGGAGAATTTTACTCCATATATGAACTTACTCTTTATTATTATTTTGACTCTTTGAATGTTAGCTCTTCTTTTCTAGAGTTTTTATTCTACTGGATTCCCTGTTTTTCATTCTCCTTTTCCCCCCCAGTGCAAAATTTTAAGTGGACTCTCACGTAGTCCTCAGGTAATATTTTGATGTGAAAATCTAACAATAATAAACTATCAGACTAATTCCAGGAAGTTACGAAACTTTACTAACTTTTACTGACAGATAATGAATTTTCTTCTTATTGTTAGGAAATAGTATGTAGGCAGCACCGGAGAACACACTCTGCTTGTGTACATTGCCAATTCTTGCTCAATTTAGTTTCATAAACAATCCCAAGCTTAATTTTATCCCAAAATATAAACCAGTTCCCACAGCGAAAGTTTTATTAATTTCCGATTTGATTTTTATTTCTTTTCCACTCCGCTGTTGATTGAACTGGTCAGACTGAGCAGCAAGATGGCGATGGGACGAACGGTAGGGTCCAGGTCACTGGCTGCTGTGCTTCCCCTAAATCAAGACCAGTCTCTAGGATTTCAATGCTTCTTTCCTCCTACTTGCCTTAGATAAAAGTCCCCTAGGCACTGACATTTCAAAAATTCTCCTCGTCCTCTGTGAAATAACTCCCTTAGGATCTTGATCTGCAACAATGATGGACAGTGACACTTGATTATGGAAGCTTGTAGGCATCTGATTCAAGCAGTCCTGGCTTCTAAGCCTAGCTCTGCCCCTTACTAGCTGTGTGGCTTCGTGTGAGTTAGGTTCTCAGTTTTTTCATCTTCAAAATGGGAGTTATAATAGTGTCTGTCACACAGGTGAAATAAATGCACCTAGTACACTGAACGGAACATAGTTTAGTGCTGGATAAATGATACCTGCCATTACTATTGTGAGCTAATTAATGGTGATCATTTAAACTACTCAGTAATTAAACTTTCATTGCTGAAAGGGCCTTAAGAAGCAAAGCCACACACTGTGTGAGAACTGGGAAGGAGGGATCTTTTGTTATCTCAGCCACCCTGCTTCACAGGTGACTGCTGGCTCCTCTTTTCTGAACAGAGGCCGGAAGAAGGAGGAAAGTTAAGTGTTTATAAAATCACTTCATTTATAATACTTGAAAGTGATATTTACTATCTTAGCTTGGGCTCCCCAAAAAGCAGACACTGAGATAAAGATGTGAGAACAAGTAGTTTATTTGGGACATGAAGGCAACACCAGTAGTGGAGTTGGAGAGCGTGACAAGGAAGAGTACCTTATCAAGTCAACTACCCTGTGGGTGATTGGAGCTCAGTCCTACTAGGGCAACTTTACGAGCCAAAGCAGGACACACACCTCAGAGTTATCACATCCAAGGGGAGAGGGAGCTGGGATATTTGTACACCAACCCCTGACACTCACTAGTTGAGGGTTGCCCCTAGGGACCTTTTTAGTTCCCCAGCACTTCTGGGTTGCTACAGAGGAGGACAAAGTAGCTCTAGCCACCCAGGGAAGTCCTTACATAAAGAAATGCATGGCCTGTGTGCCCTGCTGTGGGAAGGACAAAGGAGTATATGGTCACCGAAAGCGTATGTTTCAATTACTTATACAGTAATATTAGTATGTGTTTGGGGATGTTTTAATGAGAATCTTACTGAACATATGGAGGATGTAACAGGTCTATACTCAAATTTGATATAGAAACATGTAGTTTTGGTAAAGCAAAGCTATAACACACCTGTGGAGTTTTAGACAACTCCAAACCATCAGTCCTTACATACCTGCTTCTTAATGAGCCACTGCACAGTCATCTTTATCAATTTTACCCCACATGCTTATTGATCTCTCTGAAACTTTGGGGGAACATGATCAGAGCTTCACCCAGGTTCCCTTTCTTTTCATTCTTTTATCTACTCATATGAACTATTTTGCATGTCAATATGTTATCTATGAGCTGCCAAGGCAGAGTTTATTTTAACCTATTATTTGCTTCACAAAGGAGGAAACTTATAATACAAAGACTTAGGTAACTACTCTGCTACCTCATCTACTTAGGAGTGCATTTCACTTGCAGATTCTACCAGCTTCTGTCCTTTTGTTATATTGCTGCTAATTGTTATTCCTCTGACATGTTCCATGTGCACCTCATCTTAATAACTAAGGGGGAAAAGGAACACAGAAATCCTCATACCTGGTGCTTCATTTTATGTGGGCTCCCTGAAGGGACAAGCTTGTGGCTGTGCCTACATTCCTGTGAAATTAATGTTCCTTCTTCAGACTCCTGTTATTCTATTTATAGCCAAAGGGCTTCAGTTTTATGTGTCCAGAAAGTTCTGAGTAATGCACAGAATTCTACATACACAGCAAATGCAACCTTGGCAAAATGTAATCCCTGGTGAGAGAGGAAAACAGAGAATCAACAATCCATTGCTTTTATTGGAATAATAAAACTGGAGCAGTTTGTGTCTGAAAGTGCTGTAAACAGATTTTTTTCCATGTAAATTCTATAGCCAGGATATAATGGACACTGTAATGAATTCGGTAAATGGAGAATTATAGTATTTGGAGAAAACTTATCTTCTCCTCAACATTCTTTCTTCTTTGTTTACTCATTTCAAATGTGCCTGTTTTTATGGATGGTTGGCCAAGATTTGGGCTTAAATTAAACAGTATTTCACATGAACATGAAGAGAATTTATGTATGTCTAACAACACATCAAGGAGAAATGAGTACAGTCCTTTACCGTTACCATCTCTCAAGTCTTCCCGTTCACTTTTCCTAATGTTTGTTAAGGAGGAGACATTTTACTCAGTATATAAAGCCTACTCTTAATTATTGTTTCAAGATTTGAATGTAATCACATATTTTTGGTGCAAGAACAATTTTTAGAGTTAACATCATATTAAAGAGTATCAGAAAATGTCTGTCTTCAAATGATGCTATCTTTGGTTTAGGGATAATAAGAGTTATGGTGTTAGACATTCAAGATACAAAATATAATGGGATGGAACCTGATATAATACAATGAAATGATCTTGACATAGGTATAAATGCAACAAACCAATAAAACAATTCCACTGTCCACAAGAATGAATATGATTCTATAAATCTCCATCAGATCTGTAGCTGGGATGTCTGTGCTCATAGCTCTTGGAGAAAAGATTAAGGATTCAAAATTGTTAAAACTTCCCTTTCTCTCTCTCTCTCTCTATCACCATAGTATGGATAGTTCACATTTCTCTTTCTTATATCATCTTACAAGCTTTCAGAATCAAGATGGGGGCCAGCCCCCTGGCCAAATGGTTAAGTTTGTACACTCCGCTTCTATGACCTGGGGTTTGCCGGTTAGGATCCTGGGTGTGGACGTACACACCGCTCATCAAGCCATGCTGTGGCAGCACCCCAGATAGAAGATTAGAATGACTTACAGCTAGGATATGCAACTATATACTGGGGCTTTGGGGAGAAAAAAAAAAAGAATCAAGTCGTTTCTCATGAAACAACAAAAAGAAAAATGTTCTACTTTCAGCAAATTTGGTTTAAAACTGGCAGTTATATATGGTAACATTTAAAAAGGAGACCCTGGAGAGGGATCTGGGTGGTTATTTAAGGACTAGCGTCTGTGATGGTCTGAACATTTGTTCTAAACTATATTAAAGATATTCATTACTCCGATCCTAACGAGCCCGCTACATCTTCATTTAGAAGCAGTTTGCTAAGGCAGTTGTATCATAGAAGAAACTGAGATTTTGTTTTGTTTTCATATCTTAGCCTAGTAGATTAAGTAACAGAGAACCTAAGTTTTAAACCTTTCTCTCTTTTTCATTTATAGTTATCTTATAGGTGAAAAATAAGTTCTGATTTTAATTTATACTTTTCTGTATTCTGATATTAATCTTTTAAAAAGATGTGTCTTAGCCATTTCAATTCTGTGAGTTATCTGTTCATGTACTTTGCTCATATCTCTATTGGCTTTTTAAGTATTTTCCATTTTTAGTATAAAAATGTTGGGGCTGACCCCGTGGCCGAGTGGTTAAGTTCACGCACTCCACTGCAGGCGGCCCAGTGTTTCGTTGGTTTGAATCCTGGGCGGGACATGGCGCTGCTTGTCAGGCCACACTCGGGCGGCATCCCACATGCCAGAACTAGAAGGACCCACAACAAAGAATATACAACTATGTACCGGGGGGCTTTGGGAAGAAAAAGGAAAAAATAAAATCTTTAAAAAAAAAAAATGTTGGACATATACAACGATGGAGAGTATAGCATAATGAAGACACTTGTTCCCACCACTGAACAAGTGTTTACTCATGGCCAATCTTGTTTCATCTATAATTCCACTCACTTCTTTTCCCTCCAGATTATTTTGAACAAAATTCTGCATATATCAAAACATCTGTAAATATTTTTGCATGTATTTCTAAAATATAAAAACTCTTAAAAAACATAGCCCCAAGGCCAAGATTGAAGCTTAATTATCCATTAATGTCATTAAATGTTCAATGTTCAGGTTTTCTCTTAAAAGTTCAAACAATGTGTTTGAATCTGGATCCAAACAATGTCTACACGTATGATTAGATGAAATATCTCTGAGATCTTGTTTCATTTATAGGTCATTTCTTCATCTGTCTTTTTTTTTCCCCTCTGGAATTTTTAAAATAAGAAACCAAGTTATTTGTCCTCTAAAGTTTGCTGCACTCTGGATTTTTCTATAGCATCCTCACGATTTCATTTAATATGCTTCTCTCACCCTATGCTTCTTGTGAATTGATAAGTAGACTTTGAGATTTGGAAATGTTACTTCATAAGTGGTGGCATACACTTCCATCAGGAGGGACGTAATGTCTGGTTGTCTCATTTTTCTATGATGCGTCAGCCTTTGATGATTATCGTCAAGATCCACTAATTCATTAGGAATGGCAAAATGTGATATTTTAATTCTTTTCTCATTTATTAGCTGGCATACTTGTACAAAGCTGCCACTTTTCAACTGTTCAATGAGCATGTAATATAGTTTGTAGAGGAAAGGCAAGATAAATGCTTAATTTTTTCCTTTTGTAATCAAATATAACTTGTTTCCCTAACATTTTGTAAAGGTGACCAGTAAAGGTTCCTTTTGTTATGTTTTGTTTTATTTTGTTTTGAAGATCATTATGAACTCATGGAAATAAATACATTTTCTATGTTTTAATCTATTGCAGTCATATTTTTTATTGATGCTTAAATGGTGTCACTTGAGGAAGTCAATGGGAACCTCTTCATACTGGCCTGTGAGTCATTATCTTAGTCTGCTCAGGCTACCATAACAAAATACCATGGACCAGGTAGCTTAAACGCAAATCTATTTCTTGCAGTTCTGGAGGCTGGAAGTCTGAGAGCAGGATGCTAGCATGGTTGGATTCTGGTGAGAGCTCTCTTCCTGACTTACAGATGGCTACCTTTCTGCTATGTCCTCATGTGGCAGAGAGAGAGAAAAATACAAGCTGTTTGGTGTCTGTTCATATAAAGGCACTAATCTCATCATGAGGGCCCCACCCTCATGACCTCCCCTGAACCTAACTACCTCCCAGAGGCCCCTTCTCCAAATACCATCACATTGGGGTTCATCACTTTAGGGCTTCAACGTGTGAGTTTTGGAGGGACACTGTTTAGTCCATCGCAGTCATTTTGACACAATCTTTGTAGTCTCAGTTTCTTTGCTTTCAGGTAGGGCAGGATGCTCCAAACTCATTTTACACTTTTCCTAGCCCAGCGCTAGCATCAGCTAATTTTTCAAGGAGCTCTGGTTCCTTTTAGTGGGAAACGGTAATTAAAACCCAAAATCTGGGCACTGAGAGTGCTCATTGTTTTTGGTTAGGTCATTGTTTCTAGACATTTTCAATGGACAGAAATGGGATTTTTTATTTTCAAAATAAAATACATTGTGATTTCATAAATACATTTCAAATTTAAATTCAGGATCATTGGCTTTTTAATTAACCTCATTGACTTTATATCAGTATTCCTTTTCTTTTTATAAAAAATCTTGGCTTTTAAGGAGATGATTAGCTTATTACTCATTTATAAAATGAGTAAGAATAGCAATAAAGTCTTACCACCAACAATATGATGCTGAAAATTTAAAATACTTTTACAGTTCTTTTTACAGTTTTACTTTTCCTAAGGTATATCGCACTTGAGATATACAGCCAAATTACTGTGTATTAAAATCACTTTGTATAGTTCTTCTTTGTGTGTTTATGACACCATCTGTATCCTCCTTTGGGTTTGTTTACTTTACTTTCAGTTTTTTATGATTCCTTATTTAATTCAATTTTTATTATAATCATGTAACATTGTAATATGATTCCAAAGTAAAATTTATAAAACAAAGTATATTCAAGAAGGCCTTATTTTTATCCCTTTCCTTTCCACCCTATTCCTTCCTTCCACAGATAAATAATTTTTTATTTTGTTTTTATTTTTTATTTTTTCTCGTGAGGAAGCTAATATCTGTTGCCAATCTTCCTCTTTCTGCTTGAGGTAGATTGTCATTGAGCTGATATCCGTGCCAGTCTTCTTCTATTTCATATGTGGGATGCTGCCACAGCATAGCTTGATGAGCAGTGTGTGGGCCATGCGCAGGATCTGAACCCACAAACCCCAGGCCACTGAAGTGGAGCATGCGAACTTAACTACTGTGCCACTGGCCTAGCCACCAATAATTTTTTAAATTACAGTTTATCCTCTTTTTTTTGATATATGCAAAAACATGTGGGTATATTTATACCCCCCTCATTTTTTAGATAAATGATAGCATACTATTCACAGTTTTCTGCATCTAGCTTTCTTCACATAACAACATATCCTTCGCTCCCTTTATAAGAGCATATGTAAACATTCCCCATTCATTTTTTTCAGATGCATAAAGTTCCATTTTGTGAATATATCACAGTTTAGTAAATCAGTTTCCAATAGATGGACAATTGGCTTGTTTCCAGTTGTTTATTATGAAATACTGCCCCAATGAAAAGCCTTTAGCATACACAAAGAATTTTTCTTTAAGTACCATTTTGTTCAAATGTAGAGCCACTTTCTAATGGCTAAAATTCAGAATGTGCAAAGATGAAAATGAAAATCACCTATAATCTTACTACCTGAGATAATTACTGTTAACCTTGTCCTTCCAGCTTTTGTTCTGTTGGCACACACCTACAATTCTAAAAGCATGGGGGTTAAAATGTACATAGATGCCTGTAGCCTTTTTTCAGTTAACATTATGGTTTAAGTAGTACTTGTATCAAAAATAATTCTCCATAAACATTATCTTAATGGCTGCATAATATTGTCATATTATAATTAACTTAACAACTTCTGCATAATGGATAGACATACTACACTTTCTGAAACATATTATTATGTTACAAATAAGGAAAGGTATTCTGATTTGTACTCTAAACAACAGTGTATATATACCTATGCTACCTGTCCATGTAACCTCCTTCTGATTATGATTCAGTAGATTTGGACAGGACCTGAGATTCTGCATTCTTAACAAAGAACCAGGTGAACCAATACTGCTGTTCTTTGGATCATACTTTAAATAGCAAGTGTATAAAGAATGGTGATGGCCTAGTATTTTATTTCACTTCTTCTGAGACTGAACAAGGGGGCTGCACTTGGCATGAGTATTTAGATCAAGTGAACAGACATCTTAGTTCTTATATTTATTGAGCTCCCTAAGACAACTTCTAAGGTAAAAACTCAGTCTAGGAAATTTGAACTAAATCCCAAATAAAGTCACACTACTGGACTGTGTGACCTCTGGATATCTTTTCTTTTCTGAGTCCTTTGATCCACGGGGCACTTTTCTCTGACTTTTCAGTATCTGCCCTTAGGCCTGTTAGAGGTGCGTTACAGTTAACATCAAAATAAGAAGGCTCTTTGCTGTGTGAGCTAGGGAGTAATTTCTTATTGAAGACAAGAATAGTAAGGACTTCTTTTTCATTCTATTCCATGTGTTGCTGGATCGACACCAAACTATGTTTTGTTTGAAGCCCTTCCAGTGAGGCAGGTCATAAGACAAGACCTAATGAGGCTCCAGAATTTCCCTGGAATACATGTTTTCTACATCTCTTGCTGGACCCATGTTCCCGTATTTTTCGTTATATGAGTATTTGGCTATCTGACTCTAGGAATACACTATGAATAGCAAATTATACCTGTTCTCAAGGATGTTAGAGTTTTGGAGGTTATACAGACAAGAAAATTGCTAATTATAGAACTTTGTGTATGGTAAATGATATAGTAAGTTATGAGTAGGCACAGAGGAAGGAATCGTAAGTCAATATTTTAGAAATTTTTTCCAGGAAAAGTGAAGACAAGGTATAATTAGCCGATGGAAGAAAGAGAGTTCTGAAAGGAGGGACTATCTTGTAGGAAGGTTTAGAGGTTCAAAAGAGAAAGAATTAAAAACAACAAGGCAAATTGTGGAACTGCAAGTAATCTGTCTTGAGGATACAGGGGGAGATTGTGTGTGTGTGTGTGTGTGTGTGTGTGTGTGTGCTGAGCATAGGGAGTATCGTGTTGCTGAGAAGAGTGAAGAAGTTGTAGAGGTTAAGTCAGGGCCAGACCTTGAAGGGTCTTGTTAACCTAGCTAAACCTTTGAAATTAATTCTTAAAACAATGAAGAATTGTTAAAAAATTGTTAAGTAGGGAATGTCACACCCCCAAAACAAAAAAAAAATAAAATAAAAAACTGAAACAGAAGCCCACTCACTGCCACTTGGAGGATGAATTGCTGGATAGCACACCTGAAGGGTGAAAGGACTAAGAGCCCTCGAGAAATTAATAATGACTAACATTTATGAGTCTTTATGTCAGTGCTAGATGCCAGTACTACATGCAAGTGCTATTTTGAAATATTTAAAATATGTTATTTAGCTCTGAGAACAGCCCCTTTAGATGTATATGTTTATTACAACCGTCCCCATTTACGTTTAAGTATGCTGAATCAAAAACGTGGTTGGATTACACGTCTGCAGCCATAGAACTGGGCAGTTGTGGAACTCAGGGGGTTTGCTTCCAGGGTCCACTGGCTTCATTACTCGGCTGGACTGCCTTCCCCATGGAAACTATGATGAAGCAAGTAGACACAGCTCTTTTGCTTGAAGTTGGTTAATATATGTACATATGATTTTAATTCAGTGGGGTGTGAGGGACTTGACACAAAGGCTGGTAAAATTGTAAAAAACTGTCTATAGCAAATGTTTTTGAAGAGATCAGTTGCCAGATAGCCAGATACTTCTTAGTGGATGCTATTTAAGAGGAGCATCTGAATATCACCTAGAAAGTATTATGGGTAGGAACTTTCTTAGTGCCTGTAAGTACACATGTGCTAACATTTCCACACTGCCCAGGATATTTGTACAAGTGGCTGGCTCGAAGTTCTACCCTGTTAGTGCCATGATAGAGCAGAGTACTCTTTCTCATCATTCCGTTTCTAGCAAGTCAATCACTATTGAACTAGATGCAAACTCACCTTATTAGGATAGATTTAGAAGATTGAGAATCAAGATTCCTGATTCCCAGTCTTGTTCTGAAAGATCTCTATAATCTTTAGATATTCATTTGATCTTTGCTTCTGTTTCAATGTTTAAAATAAAATACATGTGTATGTTCCAGGAAAGGATTGACATGCATAGAACTTTTTTTTTTTTTTTTTAAAGATTTTTATTTTTTCCTTTTTCTCCCCAAAGCCCCCCGGTACATAGTTGTGTATTCTTCGTTGCGGGTTCCTCTAGTTGTGGCATGTGGGACGCTGCCTCAGCGTGGTCTGACGAGCAGTGCCATGTCCGCGCCCAGGATTCGAACCAACGAAACACTGGGCCGCCTGCAGCGGAGCGCGCGAACTTAACCACTCGGCCACGGGGCCAGCCCCGACATGCATAGAACTTTTTATTGAATAAATGTTCCCAATATAGAAATTTTGCTCCTTACTACATTTTCGTTTAAATGCCTAATCATTTTTTAATAGGTAAAAACAAGCCCCCAAGAGCAACAGAAGTAACTCATTTCTGCCAAGTTGGGTAAATGACTTATTCTCTGAGTCACTATTTTCTCATCTGTAAAATACCAATAGTAATGCCTATTTTACAGGACTATTGTGAGAAAATGCATGTAAAGTGGCTGGTAACAAGTGAGCATTCAACCAATTTTAGATCACTAACTTTTTTTTCTTTCCTGACACTACAGTTACGTTATCATTATTTAAAAATGCTGAGATTACTTTCCAAATTGCTGTGTTGATTACAAGCTTTCTGAATGAAATAATTACTAAAAAACAAAGTTAAATCTCAGCGAAGAATTTAGATTTTTGACAGGAAAAGACAAACAAACACACCACTATACTTTACTCAAGAGTTAGCAGAGTTTACCCGTAAAGATGCAATATTTCTAATAAAAGAGGCTAACATGGAATTTATTAGCTTTGGCCATTGTTTGGCAAGGTTAGATCTTAATTCAAAATTTATGAAGGTAGCAAGACTCTTGTCACATGACCACTGGTTTAATTAAAATGTTTCCCGTGCTTTTCCAAGGGGACGTGCTTCCTGGTGTCGATTCCCTTGTGCTTGTGACTAGATACTAGGTTTTAACTAGGGGCTGTTTGACTCACCTAATGAAGGTGTAGCTTTCTCACTCATGTCCAGAGTGAATAGCAATCCCATTGCAACTTAACCAATCATTACATCACTACATGTAATCAGGACCATCATCACAGTCACATTGAAGGGTAAGGAGTTGAAAGATTCATAGCAGCTGTAGTCCACAAGAGTGTCATTTAAACTTAGTATCTTGTATGAAGCTTAAAAAGTAATTTTCGTGCAGAAAAGAAGTTTTTGGGGTAAATCCCCTCACCTTCCCTTTGGATCAGGACATGGTCCTTAAAAGTGGTACATTATACACCTGAAGTTCACTTTCCTCTCTTCCCCTTTTGCTTTTGTAACATAAAGCATCACATGTTGTAGGAGCTCTTCTTTTTCTTTGAAGCCAGAGTGACAGAAGTCACTCCAGAGCGTAAGACAGTGCTTAAGCATAGCATGTAAGCACAAAGTGAAATCGTCTAAAATTGGATGTAATGCTTTAAAAAAAGTGGAATTTAATAAATAGAAAGTTTACCAGAATTTATTTTTCTTGTTGTGAATGATTATAGTTGATTCGTTTTACCTTTTGCATTTTCTTTAGTCATTCCCTACATTAAATCAACTTCATATCCTTTCACTCATCTTCTTTTATTTATAATCCCTATGGAACCTTAATTCACAGAGAAGCATTATCATAGCATAATCAAATCACAAGGTCAGGCAAGGATGGACTGAGATTCAGGAATTAGTGTTGGTGTTCAGATTTGACAACTAGGGTGATGCTAACTCCACACATTGGATGTTACTGTTCACATGAGGAATTATGTTAATTTCAGGTTTGTTTACTGCCTGAAAACAAGAGAGTAAGGGGTACTGGCTGAGTTTTCCCTGATTCTTCAACAAAGCAGCAGGTGTCCCAGCAAGGGCTCTGCCTTCCTTTCCGTGGCTGTCATTCACATCAAGCTGGTTCTAGCAATTGTGAGCCACTGAAGCTCCAAGGACATGATGTCACCTACTGAAGCCTTCCAGTCTGTTGTGACAGAATAATTGGTCTCTGGTTCAAAGGAAGCATATGCTGTTGATTGTGAGAATCCTGCCACTTGATGTCAGGAAGAGAAATTATAAACAGTTGCAAATCCACAGTATGCCTAAAATTGTCATGAAAATCCCTCTCACGGAAACGTTCTACTCATCACATTTATAATTACTTGCTTTCTATAGCATAATCCCAGTATTGTATTTTCCTGCATTGATACTTATGGTTCCCTCAACTCCAGTAAAATCTCTGAAAATATTGAAGTATCTATAACCTTGATTTGCTCTGTTCTGCAAAGGGTACTATGGTACTGTCATGACATCAATCCAAAGTGACACGTAATGAAGACTTCCATTTCTGAGCAGACTCAATTGCTCTGCTTCATTGTTTATCTCCCAAGCAGCACTGGGGTGGACGGTGAAGCAGGGAGCTGTCTACAACATACATCTCCAAGGATGCCTTTGAGGGAAGCTTAGACTCAGGATTTGGCAGAACTCCTACAGTATGAAAACACGTACCCCACTGCACCACTCTCCCACAAGAAACTCTTCAGGCAGAACAACCAGTGACATCTTGAAACATTTACAGGTCTTCAGGGATGGAGCCGTGAACGTGGAAGGATGCTCACAAACTCAATCACCATCATTTAAATGCTCTGTATCTGACAGAGGGATGCCTTAGTGAAACCACAGTGGCTCATGTATTTTTCCCAGAAACTTTCGTGTACGGGACATTTTCATTATTGCTTTTCCAAATCACCGTAAGAATAGAAGGTGGTGTTAGGAGAGCTGAAATCCCCAGAGTTACCTTATATTCATTTTCTTGGATTGGAAAAGAAAGACACGCAGACTTTTTCAAAGATGGTTTGCTATTTATCTGTTCTTGACGTAATCCTGAGGCCTCCAAGAGGTCGCTATTGCATGAGTTTAAGACGGCAAGCAACTAGTGAGGTGTACATTACGTACTTTTAAAATTCAAGTAGAGTATATTATATGAATTGTCTCTGCCTTTGTATGGGTTGAAAATCTATGAGACGTGAAGGAACTGCTTGAAATTAATGTCTTCCATGAAAGGTAGTTTTTTCGCATCTGGAAAATGTTTCTCTATATTAGTATTTCTGTCCCCAAATAACCATAAAGTATAAAGTTTTCTCATGTATATTTTAAACAAATTATGGCAATGCCTATTGAGTTTCTCTTTTAAAGATTATTATTGCAAGAAATGATGTAAGTCATGTGAAATAAGCCAGAGTCTATTTTCTACTACGTAGATTTTGCTGATTGGATTAATAAATACATTCATCCTCATAGCTAGAACATTTAGATGTAATATCAGGGATTAATGATATTTCTATAACTTTTTTTATCCAAGAGCCATCTTTTCTGGACCTGTTTATTTTGGAAATACAGTTCGGTGTTAAAATGATTTTTCATAAGTACAGCCATAGGTTAATTATCACTGTCTTCACTGTAAAAACAAAAGAAACATCTAACAAGAAAAACCACTAAATCAGTCTTTCACAAAAAAAAAAAAAGCCAACTTCTTTTTCTATTTTTCTCATGCAAAAAAAGCACGCCTTGCTTTTTCTTTGTTTATTCCTTCAAACTCACGTAAGGCCAAACTAGATACAATTCATGTTTACAGAAATCAAAGACACTTCTAGTTTTTGGTCCCCTGCCATTTCTCTCCTCCATGGGACAATTTCTTATTGTGTTTCTTGCCAAACGAGGGTAGGAACGGAAACACTGTCAAGTGCCAGTAAGCCCATTTGAGAAAAGACAGGTCAAGGTTTTTCATTTTAGAAAGCCTACAAAACACAGAACAGCTTATAGTTCTATGCTGCGGTGCTTTCAGTTGACACTTTTATTGTGCTGTGTTGTATTATTAAGTTCCGTTGAACATCAGGTGATTGGCCCAGCCTGTAGGATGGCCCTTAAGTGTGACAGTGTCAACCATTCTTGGTGGCAGGCTTGACATGGACTGATTGCTCCTTCCATTTAGAGAGCATCATGCCTTTTGGAATAAAGAGCAGAACAAAGCCCCTATGGATTGACGGTGACGTATGCTGCTTTTGTTTTTAATTCTTTAACATTTGACACTCTTAGATGGTACTTTATACAAAGAGGTCAATTAGAATTCAAGAGGCAAGTGGATAGATTGAAGATGACCTTCAGTACTGATTGTTTCTATTTTGCATTTAAATATTAGATGGAAAGTTTCAAAGCATCCTCATTAAGTTATTAAATTGTCACTAACCTAAGTCTTGAGAGATAAGGTAGCCACCACTTCAGAGGCATGGCTATTTTTGGCTCTAAATGTAGGCACAAATATTAAGCATTTCCTCAAATTGTTGTCTGCAACAGGTGTTCTATTGGAGAAAAACAAAATAAAATGTAGTGTAATCCTTACAGAGTTAGAATTAGCTCTTGTGGGAAATGAATGATTTTCCTTGCTAACATTAGAAGCTGTGCAAATTTAATTTCTTCTTCATTGTCATTATCTGTATTTGATACTCCCACTGAGATGTCAAAAGAAGTCTCAGGAGATTGGAATGATTCTAGCATTGGCCACTGTTCCATCAACGGTAAGATGGATGGATCTGAGCCAGTTATCTCTGATGGGAAGCAGAGACTATGAGTGGGGTCACTCCATCTGTTTCTTCTGGATATATCAGGAATAATAATAATAGAGCTAACTAACCTTGGAAGTATTGAAGGATGTGAAAA
The DNA here is from genome assembly GCF_037783145.1 of Equus przewalskii. Lineage (NCBI taxonomy): Eukaryota > Metazoa > Chordata > Mammalia > Perissodactyla > Equidae > Equus > Equus przewalskii. The sequence goes on along the minus strand of NC_091845.1, from coordinate 55,727,619 downwards.
CACTGTCACATCCCACCCACATGCCCCTTCGGTGAAGAACTTTTTACCTCAACTACTGAAACTGCTGTTGACAGACAACCTTCAGGTGTCAGCTCCTGACAGAGATTGTCTCAGCTGCAGAGAACCACTTGGCCCAAGGTCATGCCTTACTTGGGGTGGACTGCATACATGGACTGATCAGCATGACCAACTCCACCCCAACTCAAAACAACTAAAAGCCATTCTAGCTCCAGAGGTCCTACTGGGGCCAGCTGAGCTCAAGCCTGCATCACGGCTCAGTTTCTCCTTCTGTCCACTCCTTCTTCCTTACATTACCTTCCAAAGCTGACCATCCCAAAACTTCTCCTTAATATACATGATGCACTCTAAACTCCATCCCAAGGTCAACTTCCCGTGGAACCCAACCTGCATCCAGCAACAACCAGACAAATTTAGAATTCTTTACAGGATTATTTGCAATTACAGTTGCAAGTGACATTGTAGGTTTGTAGTCCTATTTTATGTTTGATAAATCTTGTTAGCAATGCAAACATCTTCACACCTAACATTAAAAGGATATAAACGTTATGTGAATCGGTTGAAGGAAGGTCCCAAGCCTTTGTCTTTATGTCTAGGAGCAAGAGTCATCTCCTGATGGGATTGGAGAAAATCAAAAGACTGTACTGTATCCTGTTTTGGCTTTAGTGTATACAGAAGTTTTTCCAGTTTTTGAGTTATGTGCATGGCCCTATGAAGTTTTGCCTTTTGGAAAACTTCTACTCTGTTAAGATTTTAAAGAATTATTGCCTTCATTATCAGTACTCGCTGATGCTGCCAATTCAATTATCTACAACGGAGGGCGGTAGTGGCCAAGATAAACTAAAACAATGAATTATCCAGAATCATTTATGTTTTTCCTTAAGTACTTTTCCCCTTATATTTGAATACAAATGCCTTATATAATGCACATTTAAAAATACAACTTTTAAATAAACTGCCTATGGATAATTGAGAAAAAGCCTAAATATATATTTGATTCTTTCTCTAAGAAAGCTATAATCGTATATAGTCATAAAGATAAAGTGTTATCTTGCATAAAAGTCGTATTTTTGGTATTTTATCAGTCACAAAAAATACTAAAAGGCACTATAGCAAATATAGGTCAGTCGAAAGACACCTGGGAGAAAAACAAGTTGCTATTTTTCAGACTGCATTCATAATTTTCTTACCGATTGCAAATGAAATGGAACTAGATAATTCATGTGAGAAATTGACGTCAGTCATTCAAACTCAGTTGTTACATGTATGAAAATTTTCAACGAGGCAAACCTTTAAGCCATTTTGATTTTAAAAGTTCACCAATCTTCTATTGGAAGTTTTATTTATGTCTTCTCGGACTTGTGAATAAACAGGACTCAGGCCCTGTGAATTTATATGGACTTTTTTTTTTCGTTGAAGGGCGATATTCATTAGGAAAGCTAAATTTAAATATTTTCTTTCTTCTCTATGTCAGTAGTAAATAGTGATATCTCAGTGATAATAAGAGCTACATTTCATTGCATGTATTCTCTGTTCAGGCACTGTACTAGTGGCTCTACATATATTTTCTCTTTGTTTCTCCAGAAGTCTTGTGAGAAAGCTCACATTAAACCCATGAGAAGCTAAGGCTCAGGAAGTTTACAATAGTCACCAAAGGTCATATAGCTAGAAAACAGCAGACATCGTGTTCAGGATCAGTATTCAGCTTGACCATGGCATCCATACTCTTTCCAAAATACTGAACAGTAGTGGACAACACCTCTGTGTTGTCAAAAGGAATAGAATCATCTTCAAGTGACAAAATAGTATGTTAGCTCAGAGATGGAAAACCATAATCTGTCTCATTTCGGTGAATTCTCTTCATCCAGTTTCACTGTCAGACCATGCATGTCACCACATATTTTTAGAACCTCTGAGACTGAGTTTAAGGAATTACTGTTCTTTTTGGAGGCTTGTAAGAAGTAACAGGCTGCCCTTTGCATATTTCTCACTGCTTGGCACTGACTTTACACTATGCTTTATGCGAATGATTTAATTCCTACATTTTTCAGTATGAACAATTATTTATGTAACCATTATATTAGATGTCAAAGAATATTAGTTCATTTGTCAAAAAATATTTGAGTATGTACTACGTGTCAAGCACTGTGCCAGACAATGAAGAAAATAGACAATGTGTCCACTTCCGTGGTGTTTATTTTCTTAAGGGAAATGAGGCAAGCAGGGGCCTGCTAGGTGGTGCAGTGGTTAAGTGTACACGTTCTGCTTCGGTGGGCCGGGGTTCCCCGGTTCGGATCCCGGGTGCGGACATGGCACCGTTTGGCAAGCCATGCTGTGGTAGGCATCTCACATATACAGTAGAGGAAGATGGGCATGGATGTTAGCTCAGGGCTAGTCTTCCTCAGCAAAAAGAGGAGGATTGGCAGCAGATGTTAGCTCAGGGCTAATCTTCCTCAAAAAAAAAAAAAAAAAGAGGCAAGCAATATGAGTTCTAGGGGCCACTTTATTGTAATTTGCTGTATTGAATTCATCCATGAGCTATTAACATTCTTAACCTGAGGATATTCTGAAATAAAAGGGATTTACTTCTAAAGAAAATATTTTTCTCATCTGTGCCTTGAAAACAATGAAATGTTATTTTAAAAAAATGCATGAGTCAATATAAAATGGTGTCTAAAAAGCAGGATTTGAGGCATGTATTTGCCTATTAACATAACCTAAAACTTTTCATTGTTTTGAATAACAGTGATTATTATATGTATTTTATATAGTCTCCTAAAATATGCAAATGATTATTTTCTCCTTATATTTCCAATCCTTTTTTCCCCAAAATGTTGTATTTCAGTATGTTTAACCCAATTGATATAGCTAAGATACACAAAGACCTAGAAACCTTAAGCCCTAAGCTTTTCCATAACTGTTCCCAAATATTGGGTCATCTTTCTCAGCATATTAGCTCGGATAACAGCCAGTTCTGCAAAGAACTAATCCTCCTTATAACCCTGTCCAAAGCTTAGTGTTATCCTTCCTATTTATTAGAGCTGGATTAGATCCATGACCCCATCTCTACCAATTTGACGTGTCATTTTGGCCCATTGTTGAATGCATCCTTTAGACTGTTCCTGGAAATGATTTTCTCCACGTTTGTTGGCTCTCTGAGCTGTCCTGAACATGTTTGGGAAGAGAATTTCGATGTTCTTGGTCTGTGGATTTGGCCTGAGTGTGAATAACTGGGTCGTGTTCCTGGCCTCGAAGGAACTTGGAGCATGGCCTAAGAGGCTGCCTGATGAATACACTCACAGAATTTGGAACTGGAAGAGACCTTAGAGACCACCTAATGCAACCATTTCAAGCAGATGCAGAAACTTCAGAGCCAAGAGGGGTCAAATGACTAACCCAGGGTCTCAGAATGAGTTCGTGGCAAAAGCCAGGGCAGAATCCAGTCCTCTGCTCCAAGGGTCACCTCCTTCCCATGGCTCTCTACACACACTCTAATCTTTGGCATGCCCTGATCTTAACCTAAAAACTAGGAGGGATGATTATAAATTTTGGACACATTTATAGTGAGTACTAGCGATTGCCTTTTGTGATTAAACAACTACTCAACTTCTAGTAACTGAAGAAAAGGAAAATTAAATAAAGCAAACCAACTACATTATCTACCAATGCAAAATCAAAGACTAGCATAACCATTAAAGAGGTCAAAATTCAATAAATGACAACTGCTCCTATCTCTTTGGGTGGCTTGTAAGTCACAGAGTCACCGTGTTCTTGGGTGATTACTTTGCTCTTCTTTTTTCCTCTTCATGTCCTTAACTAGGATATAAGAACTGTTTTCTCCCACAGTAAGGCCTGCAGCTTAGAGAATCAGAACCTTCCCCTTTAATTTGTTTTTATAGCTCGTTATCTTAGAGAAAGGACTTTTTTCTGTTTTTGCAAAAAAGAGGTTTAAAGTCACCCCTAACTTCCTCTGTGAGGGTGTGATTTGGGCAATAATAAGACTTGATGACCTTACTAGTGACTGATTGCTATTACAAATATCTATTAGATTATATTGAGAACTGAAATTTTATTAAATGTGGTGATTCAAGCAAACCCTTTGTGCCAGAGATTACATGTTCCTTGTAAAATCAGACTTTAGATCAATTGCATGGTATTTCGTCTTTTTCTCTCTCTTCCGTTAATGTTCACTTCTGTGCCTTGGTAGAATCTTTTCACCCTCTCCTGGTTCTGGGTATCAATTTCTGATCCCAGATAAGAATAATTAAAAGTCTTAAGAGATGTTTCAACGCTCTGAAACTTTGCTAAAAATCTATTCTTTCTTTAACAAATATTTCTTTAGCACCTACTGTGAGCCAGGATCTCTTCTGAGAGCCGGGGCCATGTCAATGAGCAAAGCAAGCAAATATCCTACTCCATGAAGCTTGCACTCTTGTTTGGGAGAAAGATAACAAAATAAGAAAAAATATAGTAGGTCACGTTCTTCTGGAGAAAGAGATGCATACAAAGGGAATGAGGTAAAGATAGATGTATGCAATTCTAAACAAGGTAGTAGGGAGTGGCCTTCCTGAGAAGGTGACATTTTTGCAAAGAGCTGAAGGAATTGAGGGAGAGAGCCATGTGATTTTCTGAGGAAAAATGATTCTAAGGAAAGGGAACATTAAGTGCAGAAGCCCTGAGGCAGAAACATGCCTGGAGTATTTGAGGAACAGCAAGGAAGTCTGAGTGGCTGGAGCAGAGAGAGCAAGAGGAAACTAATAGGAGATAAAGTCACAGAGGAGATAGAGTAAGGTAGGACTTGCAGGTCATTCTATGATCATTTGCTTTTGTGCTGAGTGAGATGGCAAGCCAGTTAGATCTTAAGCAGAAGAGTGATATGACCAAATTTGCAGTTTGGCAAGGACCACTCAGTCTGCTGATCTGCTGAGTTGGGACAGGGCTGTAGATTGGCAAGGGTGGATGCAGGGACACCAGTTAGGGAGCTATGGTAATAATCCAGGATAGAGATGACAGAGGACTAGATCAGTGGGCAGCAGTAGAGGTGGGAAGAAGCCGCTGAATTCTGAATGATTTTGAAGGCATACTTAACAGGATTTAGTGACTGAATGCAAATGATAAAAGAAAGGGAGGAGTCAAGGATGACTTCAAGTTTTGTGGCCTGAGACACTGAAAAGTTGAGTTATCCTTTATAAGATGGAGAGGGCTGGGAAGGAGTTTAAGTTGGAGAAGAGCACAGTGTCTATGAGACATACAAGTGGAAATGTTGAGTAGGCAGTTGAGCATATGAGTCTGGAGATGAAAAGAAAGGGCAGATCTGGAGATATGACTTATAGATAGAATTAAAACTCATGAGATTTGATAAAATAACATTGTAGGATCTCATGTAAGGGAGGGAACACAAGATTTAGATGAGAGTGAATATTCAGCTCTCTTCTTTCCAGAAACACAAAGACCAGGTGTATGTAGTAAGTTATTTTAGTTTTTTTTCCTATTAACATGTAAGGTAAAATTAGATTGTAGAAAGTAAGTTTAAATATTTAGGCATGCACATACATGCAGTCACGCACACATGCACTCAAGTAATAGTTCTGAAAAAATGTGGGCAACATTGAATGGGCTCTTTTTGAAACTTGGCCTGTGATGAATATAACAGCAGTTACAGGCCTTGAGGCAAATCTTTCTTCCTGGGCCTAAGTCTGATTATTTGGGAAGTGCGCTAAGTATTTTCCATGTTACAAAGTACAAGGGGATCTTGTGTTGTTTCATCTACATAGATAATAGAAAATTGTTTAAATTAGTTTGGAAAAAAGATGAGTAGTAGCTTCTTGAAGATAATTTCATTTCTCTGTGTCCCCCCTCTGCACAATTAGTGGTTTTGTTTGAAACTTTGGTTTTAAGAATATTTTCTGGAAGGTAGTTTCCTTGTCCTTTGTGAATTGTAAAATAATGTTCTCTAGTCAAGCAAGATTTATTTCTTTAATGAACCTTTGTGAAATCTGGGGGCTGGTTGAGGGGTACCAATACATGCCAAACACTGTGCTGAGCATTTCATAAATATCCTCACCTAATGTGCCAAGCAGCCTTGTGATTTTGGTATAGTGAGCTTCAATATTGGCTGAGAAAAGCAAGATTCAGAGACTAAGCAATTGATCAAGTAGTAAAATGAGTGTTTGTAACTCAAATCCTGTGTTCTTTTCTCTATACCATACTGCATTTCTCTATACCATTCTCTGTATTCCACATTTCTTCAAAATTTCTGCCTACAGTTTAAGCCAAGTAGATCATCCTAAAGTTTAAATCTACCTGCTGTTAATTCCCTGGAATTAGTGTTTATTCTCTTTCAATCATGTGACTAAGCACACATTTCAATAGTGAATTGTGTTGACAGCATCTTCCCTTGGAGAAGTCTCTTATATGTTTAGTGTGCCACTACCTTAATCCTCATTACCCACTGAGTGACTGTTTCTGTCATTAGCTTCATTTCATAGACTTGGTAATGGAGAAGTGAAAGACCAGTCTTAAGGTCAGACAGAGGTGACACCGTGGGCTCAGTTCTCTAGTAAGGCATCATTTCTTTTGGGTGTATACCACCTGCTGGTGCATTGTAAGTGTTTGATGAAGGGGTCATTCAATTTAGTGCATCAAATGCCTTATCATGTTTGTGCACATTTCTCCAATGTATGCTCGTTTGGCCTGCACAAATCCCAAACCAGTCTGATTACCTTTTGATGCTTTTTCATCTTTTGTTCTGCCTTATTATTCCTAGGAAGTTAAAAAAAAATGTATCCTGAAATATGACATTTGAATTTCAATGACTCTAAGAACAGAAGGCGTAAGTGGCCCTAAATTCAGCAAATAGGTTGGCAAAGATTACAAAGATGGGTCATACTACTGTAGTAGGTGTGTGAGGAAAATGGAACTTTCATATACTGTTGGCAGAGGTATAATTGGTATAAATTTGGGGGACCACCGGAAACATTAGATTAGTATTCCCTTTGATAAAGCAATTCTACTTCTGGAAATGTATCCTCTGGATATACTCACACAGTTACTAGAGTTAAGGTATCTGTGCAGAGATAACTGGGCCAAAATATTTGCTTACTGTACTATTATTGAAAAGCAAAGGACTGGTCTATGACTTTCTAAAAACAAACAAAATAGAAATTAAGCTCTGAATTTGTATTGTTTATTATTTTGTAATGCAACAAGCCTTATTCTTTCTCTATTAAAAAATTTGAAACCATAGAAAAGTAAGAAAGACAGAAAAAGAAAGTGTATTCTTGATGCCACCACCCATAGACAACCGTTTTTAAGAAGTTGATGTGTTTCCTTCTAGTTGTTTTCTATGCAAATGTGATGTGTGCCAACATGATTATTTTTTCTGCTTTCTCCATATAACTTTATAACATTGATATTTTCTTTTATCAAAGCTTTCTGTAAGAATCATTTTTAATAACCACAAGAGTCCCCATTATAGGGAAGTATAGTTTATTAAACTTTCCCATCATGTAGGATATTTAGTTTTTTCTAGTTTTGCTTAGAAGTACACTTTCTGATGGTCTCAGGGCAAAAAGTACCTACACGTCTCTTTTTTATTAGTTAATTTCTTTATCCCACATATCCTCGTAGATTCCAGTTTGCTGAAGCTTCATTAATAGAGTCTGCGTCAGTATATTCTAATTTGTCTCTCTCTTGGAAAATCACCTTTATGGCTGGTACCGTAAGTCAAAAAAGTTATAAGCAATGTAAATATCTCACACGTATACTACATTTTTTCTTTTTATTTCAGCCGTAACATTTGATTTTAATGTACATATTTTTGGATTTGGGAGTGGCACAGTTGATGTTATTGGTGGTTGTCTTGCGTCTTTTAAGAGCTTGGACTCTGGAGTCAATGGCCTGGGTTTCAATCTTGACTCTGGCAGCTATGTGATTTTAGGTGGGTACTTTATCCACTTGAAGCTTCCTTTTTCTTATCTGCAAAATCATGATGACAATAATCCCCACCTTGAAGGCTAAATATAAGTGTTGGAGATGATACAAGGCACGGGGCTTAACACATAGTAGGTGCTTAATACCAGGGAGTCATCATTACTATTGCTACCTTTTGCTCATTATTCACGCTGTTCTTTTGATATTGTTATCGTTTTTGTTTTGCTTTGTTTTTCCCACACACTTTCTCTTCACTTTTAGTCAAGGATCTTTTCCTCAGCTATAAATTGTGTTAAGCTTATGTATTTGTTTCTGTAATAATCACATTCTCCCTTCTTCTTCTTCTCCTCCTTTTCTTTCTCTTCTGTCTCTTTCCCCACTCCCAAGTATTGCTAAAATATGAATTATAAATTACTAGCAGTAAAATTATAACAAAATCATGAGTTCCAGGGTTTTTTTTTAATTTCTATATGGGTTGGTAGCTTTTAAATCAGAACTACTAAATTGCTGATTTTTAAAAATCTTTAGCATTTCTATAAAAGCACAATTCTTCAGTGTGTATTGTAATGAGGTCATTGACCCATTAGGACTACAGAGAAATATGGCTCTTACAATTCGCTCACCCACCTCATCAGCAGTAAACTTTAGACTCATTGATTCTAGTGCAGACTTCAAAATGAAGGAGGAGAAGCAGAAAAATTATTTACCTGCATGACAAGTTGATAATCATGTGTTTAGATCTCTTCATTATGCCCTGTGGTTTTTCTGGATCCTTGACTTCGGATTTTGCCATAGACATTTTGCATTTCTTGGGGGAAAAAATTCATAAAAATCATGACAAGCCACCCTTTTTGAAGGTACCCATTGTCATCATCAGTCAGATTCTCACGGGAAATAGAAGCCACAGAAGAACAATCATAAATGACAGTTCTTATTATATAATTTGTATGCACTGACATTTGCTACCCTGTCTTTAGTATAGAGCTTAAAAGATCTCCTTTCCTGATGTTTTTCATCTTCCCCTTCTTTTAGTTTATAAAAATAACATTAAACATAAACTAATAATAATTATAGCAATACAACAGACATATCTGAAGTCTGAGACAAACTTTGTCACGTTTGTATATAAACCTTCCCATCTTTCTTCATACATGCATTCAAGTCTATATACTTGTGTATGTCACATATCTGTATTACATACACTTTAAAAGTAGTGTTAGGGTTTTTTCCCCTAAAAGTGAACTCTGAGGCAGATTTGAGTGTATTTAGTTTATTCGGGAAGTGATCTTAGAAGATAGAAGTAAAGGAGTGGGGAAAATGAGAGAGGAATGGGAGACAAGTCCAAAAAGTTTGTTTTAATAAGCAGATTTTGGCTGTGAGTGATTGAGTTCAGTTCTGCTGGGGAAGCTCTGAGGAACCGTATGAAATGCACCCCAGATGAGGAGGCTGGAGCATTTATTGTCCAACTTCCGTATTCTCTTGGTTGAAGTTTGCCCCTGGGATGTTAACTCCCCTGCCCCTTGGGCTCTGCCTGTGCGCAGATGAGCAACCTTCTGCAGCTTTGAAAAACGTTGGGTGGAGAGACCTCCAGCTCTGACTGGCAGTGATGCCTGTGACTGTCCCCCACGGTTGTGCTGTAATCAGATGGGCCCATGACCTGTGCTGTGGTACAGTATGAGCATCAAGCATCCTCTATAATCCTGTCATGCCTGCTATTCTTCAACTAGCTTTTTAAAAAATTCAGCAATGTATCGTGGATACATTTCCAAGTCAGTACATGCACACATACTTTTTATTTTGAATGGCAGCATTCCTTCCTGAATATTAGAGTGGGCTAGTTAATTATTTGAGTGAGAACAATGCCAGTTTTTGTCTCATTTTACTGTGTGAACTTAAAAGTATGCTAAGTAATCCTCCCTAAAACCCAGAGTGATTTAACTTCTTTTCAAACAGTGCATCTCAAACTCTTATGTACACATAAATCACCTCCGGACCTTGTTAAAATACAGATCTGATTTAGCAGGTCTGGAGTGGGACCTGAGATTCTCCATTTCTAATCAATTCCCAAGTGTTGCTGATCTACAAAGTTTGCTTTGAGTTCAAGGTTCTACCACGAAATAACCTGAAGAGAACTTGCACATGATGAAAATATTCTTTATAAAATCTGGAAAGTTTTCATAAAGATTGACGCATTGAACTAGGAGTCAGGAGAATGTAATTTCCAGCTACGAACTTGCTTTGGAAACTGGGGCAAGTCTTTCTTCTCCTCTGAGGAAATCCTGGACATGCCTATCATTCAGTTGCCTTGGTTCTAATGTTGTATTTTATGATCCAATGTGTTCATTCCTTTGCTTGCAAAGAAAACATGCTTCTTGTCTGCTCAGTTCTATAAATGTGTTTGGCCAAGCTAGACCATAAAACCGGATTTAGGATATTCCGGGGTTCCTGAATGTTTACATTTATACATCATCACTACTCTTATGAGTTGAAATTAAATGAGTCAGATCACAAACTTAGATGTCTAATGGATATATCAAACTTGAAATATCCAAAAGACACTTCTAGATGTCTCTCTTCAGATTTGGTCCTCCCTGTCTTCTATTACAATAAAAAGTAACTGTGTGGTTGAAGATGTAAATGTCACTTCCTTTCTCTAATTCCTCATATTCCAGCCATCAGAAAGTATGTAGAATCTACCTGAAAAATAGATTTTTTAAAATCTACTTTTCTCTACCACTATCTCCACTGTTGTTTCCATAATCACTCCCTGATCTGCTCAACAGTTTCCCAGCGCCTGGGAACCCTGCCCCATTTCTTAGCTCTCCATTCTCTTAACAAATTTCTTTCCTCAACATGTCAGACCATTGTCTTTCCCCACTTGCACTCTTCATTGCCTTCCCATTGCACGTGGGAACATAATCCCACTTCCCGGCATGGAGGCCAGCATGGCCTACAGTGTCCCATATGATCTGGCCCCTGCATACCTTTCCAAGTTACTTCATGCCACCACCTCCTGGTTCACTGTGTCCCAGACCCACTGGCCTTTTTGCTGTACCTTGTGCATAGGAAGATCTTTCCTACCTGAGGAACTTGGCCTTTCCACATTCCTGAAAAATATTTCGAATTCTATGAATTTTACAGTGTTTTTCTTTTCAGTTAACCTGAAATTCATCCATCCTTTCTCTGTGTAAATTTTATCATATTTAGCTATTTTAAGTCTTAATCTGGCAATTTTTAAAGGTTCACAAGGAAATGAAGATGGAAAGAGAAAAATAAAAGGAAGCCATGATTTCTGACCTTGCTGCCCTTCCTTCCTGTCTTCTTTGATTTCTGATTTCCTTTATGCTAAAACAGGTAGCTTTCACAGACTAGCTAATAACTTAAATGCTATTACCTATGAATAGATACATTTTGATTTAGTGCTTTCTTTAATGTAAGCTTCTGAAATTGATGTAGTTACCTATTCCCTCAAGTGCTTAATTTTATTTTGCTTCTCATTTACTCGAGAAGAAAACATAGGCAGACACCCAGTGAATGTGTATAGCAGCTTAAGACTTAAGAGGAGAAGATATAGATATTAACATCTATAAAGTATCCATTTAATTCTCACAGTAACCCTAATGGTTGCAGTATCCTTCTTTTAAATGATCTGGATACAAAGCCTTAAGGGGATGAACTCACTAGTTCAGAATTATAGTGTGTGTGTGTATATGTATATGTACAATCTCCATACATATAAAGTTATATGTAGCTAATATGTAAGTGCTTCTGAATTTGAAACCAGATTGGCCATGGAAATCCCTGGAAGTTTTCCATTGTATTGGCATTTTTCTCACTGGAGTCTGTGGAAATTATTTTCAAGGATTCATGAGTTCCCTATGAGAATTTATCAATTTGGGGCTTTGTAGTCTATGATAATCTTTAAAAAGTTATGAAAGCATATTTGAGGTCATCTGGTTGAGCAGTTGATGTCACCACCTGTGTCTGTATTTGTGTCTATAATCAACATTGTGCCAAGGAGACCCACTGTCACTGTCTGGGGCTAATGAGGAAAGAACAATGCAGACGTAATAAGTAAATAATGCTTTTAAGCCAAATGAAAGCTGTTAGCCTGGCAAGCTACGTTCAGATGAAGGTTTCATAGTGATTCAAATAGAGAAAAATAGTGGAAGAATCAGAATGCCACATGGCAAAAAGAATATAGCCCATGAATTTCAAAAGTATTTGGTACTGTAATAGTAACATATTCACATTACAAGGGGCAATTTAGATTTGGCAAAACTATATCATCCGTGATATTAAATTAATGTTTTAATAGTATTGGTTGTCCAACTTTGTTTTTGCGTAATTTTAAAGTGTATTTGGCTTAATAGTTGCATTCACACTATAAACAGAGGCATTTATACCTCATTAATTAAAAGCACATATTTAAGTTCTCTTTAATAAAAATAATCAAATCAACACTGAAAGTCTATTATATATGTTTATATAAAATATATAAATGATATTTAGTGATAGATATGTAATTACAGTGTGTGTGTATATATATTTCTTTTTCTTTCTTTCTTTCTTTCTTACTTTCTTTAATGGGGTTGATACCAGGGTATCTCAACCTTGGCATGACAGATACTTTCTTTCACAGATAATTCTTTGTTGCAGGGGGTTTCCTGTGTGTTGTGGGATACCAGGAGCAGCCCCTTCACTGTGGTTGTGACAAACAAAAATGTTTCACATATTGCCAAGAATCCCTTGGGGGGCAAAATTGCCCTGTTTCAGAATCACCGATCTATGCATTACTCAAATATAGTAACCACTGTCTTATCCCATTATTACTATCATGGTTGCCAAGTGGTGATTTTGTGATCTGAACATTCCTTTGTCATTTATTAGTTTGCATTCTACTTTAAGGAATCCCTCATTTATTTAGGTTTTCACTTATATTAGAAGAGACTCATAGATTCTTATTTTATTTTATGTGTTAAAGTTGTTACTGACATTTTGTATATTTATGTTGAAACGTTTTGACTAGAGCTCTAACAAGGTAAAGATAAATGATGGATGTGAACTAGCTATTCTTTCTCTCCTCTTTAGTGTAGTATATTAGCTACTTTGCAGTCCTATTCAGGTATTAGGGTAATCCAGCAGAAGATACCGTTGTCTCAAAGGTTGGGTGCCAGTTCTGCCTGAGTGATTCATTGAAGTGGAGCTGAAGGAGCGCAAGTCACTCTCTCCTTGGAAGCCAGGAGCATTTTATTGTTCTTAACTGTGCTGAGAATGCCAATGACTCTAAAGCTGGGGAAAAAGACTCTTAATGAGTTTCAGCATTTTAATGTACCGCAGGTTCCCAATTGTATGAATTTAAGAAGCTTAGCAATTCGGTATCTTCTGAATAATAGCATTTATTTTATACTCTAAATACTCCCGAGGAAGTCTGAATAACATTGCAGCTTCTTTGGTGTAATAGCTTTGGTGGGCTAATTGGCTTGAACAGTGGAATTGCTTCTTAAAAAAAAAAAAAGCCACATGGTTTTGATTAATGAGCCCAGTAATAAATCATTAATCTTTTTAGCTCATAAATGATAGGAACAGTGTTCTGTTTCCCCCCCGTGATATATTTCTAGATTCTCTTGCTGATACAGTGGCCACATTTTATGGATCTTATCAGTTTTGTATGCCCATCTCCACGTAATTTAATATAATATCTAGTAAGCTTGCACTTATGAGGAAGGCAATGGGACAGATTTTAAATAACAGTAATATTTCTTTTATGAACATGACTTACATTTAGTTAGTAACTGTTCTCTTGCAATGTCCTAAATTTCTTTATTTATATAATTTAATAATAATTATAGAAAGAATAATGAGTTATCGAGCTTCTCCTATGTCCCTGGCACTCTACTAGATTTTCAGTATATTGTGTCATTGAATTCTCACAATAACTGTCTGACGTTATTAGTACTATTATTTCCATTTTATGGTTCAGGAAATTTCCTGAGAAATGTTAGTAACTAGTTAATGTCAGAGCCACCGTGTCACTATCTGTTTGCAGATTATTCTTACCTGAAGTTTTCTGGAGGTTTATGGATAAAATTATTTTTTGTTGAAATTGAAATATATAAATAGTTCAGCCCAAACTGAAATTTTTGGTTGTCTTAGAGCTTAGCATATCCCAGGGTTTTTAAAAAATATTTCAAGAATTAATTTTCCTGTTCATCATGTAGCTGAAAAACCGTTTAGATCATCTAAATACCATTTTGAGGAAAACAGAATTTCAGGTTATGAACTGGAAGAGTGTGGAAGGCAGATATCTATATTCTTGGCTGCCCTAATGTGTTAGCTAACAGAAATAGCTCTTTATTGTTGACATTTGGTTGTAAACTATCCACTAGGCTGAACTCCCTAAGGTAGGCAGGGATCATGGCCTATCACGTTTGTGTCCCCAGGATTTAACTTAGTGGCTGGCATATACTAGAAGATTAAATGTTTAATGTGTGGGTGAATGAAGGTCGATAGTAATGATGTCAAAAAAAAGTGGATGATCCATTTAGTAAAGTGTCTTGAGCTAAGATATGTAAATCAACACATGACTTTGACTTGGGTTAGTGTTGTGACCCTGAGTGCCTCCACTTGGTCAAGTGCACTAGTGTACTGGGCCACAGAACTTCTGTATATAGAACTGAATGGAAAACTGAGAGGTAAGCCTTCCTTTTTCATTTCTAGGCAGTCTTGGTGAAATCGTTTAACTCACTGTTGAGTCATATTAAGAATAAGACTTATCGAGCCAGCCCTGAAGGTCTAGTGGTTCAAGTTCCATGCACTCCGCTTCAGCAGCCTGAATTGGTTTCCCAGTCCCAGAACCACACCACCCATCTGTCAGTTGCCATGCTGTGGCAACAGTTCAAAGAGAAAAACTAGAAGGACTTAGAACTGGGATATACAACCAGGCTTGGAGCTTTGGGGAGAAGAGGAAAGATTGGAAACAGATGTTAGCTCAGGGCGAATCTTTCCCTGCAAAAAAAACCAATATATGGTAACCTACTTAAATTTAAAAAAAATAAGATATCTCTTTCCCACTGATGAGTTTTAAGAAAATTACAATTAATGTATGTGCCAAATAAAAGCTGGCAATGATGGCGGAAGCTACTCTTTTAAAAGGCAAAGTGGTTTATCTCATATGAACACCTTCAACCCACAGTTGTACCTCCTCTTGGCTGTTTCTCTACCAAGGTCACAATGTTAATATAAGAAATAGAAGCAGGACAGTAGCACCTAGTTAGTTTCCTTTTCCTGGCCCCCCATGCAATCCTGCATTGAAAGATTGGTCTTCATTGTGAGACACACACACACATGTGAACACATACTGATGCACCCACACCCACAGACACGCACACACCCCATACACATTTTCTCCAAGCTGATGTTAAGGATCATAGGCCACCAAATGTTTCGCAGCCTGTTCAGGCTCTCTTTGAAAAGACTAGGGTTAAATAAACCTAGGATATGCCATCCTTCACTTAGACTGACAGGATTTAAACGTACAGCTGAATTTGTTTTTTTTTAAAGTGCTGATGTAGAGCTGACTGCTTCCTCTTCCTCTGTAACATGTGAAATGTGCGTTGCTTCACAAAGACAGTTTCCTGTGAAATTGATATTGGACAATTTAGGAATAAAAGTAGATTCAAGCAAAACAGCAATGCAGGGGCTGGCCCCGTGGCCGAGTGTTTGGTTTTGCGTGCTCTGCTTCCACAGCCCAGGGTTTGACTGGTTTGGATCCTGGGTGTGGACATGGCACCACTTGTCAGGCCATGTTGGGGCAGTGTCCCACGTGCCACAACTAGAAGGACCCACAACTATAATATGCAACTATGTACTGGGGGAATTTGGGGAGAAAAAGCAAAAAAAAAAAAAAGGCAGATTGGCAACTCAGCTCAGGTTAGCTCAGGTGCCAGTCTTAAAGAAAAAAAACAGCAATGCAACAGCAACATTTTGTATACAAAGCTGGGTTTTTTTCACTTTATATATATTAAACATACATATGTATTTTTAATTTATCCTTATGTAATAGAGGTTAGAAGAAACTAGCTGGGTATGTTTTTCTTACTAACTTGGGAAATTTTATTGCTCTAGCCTTACAAGTAAGACTTAACTTTGGGTCTTCTTTCACTACCTCATTTCCTCAATCTGATTAAGTGATTTCCATTCTTAGTCAGAAAGGTAAATTGTGCCGCTAAGTAGGTTTACACGTTGAACACCTGTAGGAATCCATCCACTGGTGACTCCTTCCTCTTGATCTCTCAGAAAAAGTTGTAAGGCAGCCATTAAACACACTGCTCTTATCTTGAAATCTCAGGCATCTGATCCAAATAGATTGGGATTTGAATTCTAGTTGGATTCCTTAATAGCTGTGTGATCTTGGGCAACTGCGTAGTTTCTTATGACCTCAGCTTTCTCACATGTAAAATGAGGACATTAACTGTATTTATCTCAAGGATTGTTTTAAGGACTAAGACCATAATAAGTTTAAATAACTTTAAAGCATAGTGTTTGGCACATAGTAAGCTTAAAATTAGTATTAGATCATATTGTACCATAAAACAGTAATAATATGAATCCTATCTGATGTGGGGGAGGAAGAACTATTCCTCTACCCTCTAGGTTCTTCTGGCTGGTCTAAGAATTAAATTGACGTGAGACAAACTTACAGGAGAAAATCAAACAAATTTAATAGCATGTATACATGGGAGAAACCCCCCAAAATTGAGTAACTCATCAAAATGGCTGAAGCCACCACCTTAAATACCATCTTCGGCTAAAGACAAAGGAGGATGTTTGGGGTAGTGGTTTGGGACTTCAAAGGGGAGGAAGGCAATTCACGTGGAGATGGAAAAGCAAATATTTGGTAAAGAAATGTTTGCCATGCCTTGCAAAGACAATGGGACCTGGAGAGGACTTTGATCAAATGTGCCTTGCTAGGTTCCTCCCTGTCTACCACATCTGGTACATATTATACTAGTTCTCTATAGTATTATCTCCTTCCTAGAACAGGCCTTCTATCTTAAATTCTTTTTTTTTTTTTTTTTTGCTTTTTCTCCCCAGTTGTACATTTTAGTTGTGGATCCTTCTAGTTGTGCTATGTGGGACACCACCTCAACATGGCCTGATGAGCTGTGCCATGTCCGCGCCCAGGATCCAAACCAGCGAAACCCTGGGCTGCCAAAGTGGAGCACGCGAACTTAACAACTGGGCTGCAGGGCCAGCCCCTCTTAAATTCTTTTAGGTAGTTAGGGGGAAGGTCAAAGTTTCTTTCTGAGTCTTTTGTTCCTAAAAATAATCAAGACAAAGAGACACATTTTGGGATGGCAAATTCTGATCCCCCACACCAACAACAAGTAATTTATAGGATGTGATAATAATGTTAATCTTATGTAGCAATGAATATTTCAGCATAAGTATTTATACTAAAAATTTATTTGTTGTTTACAGGAAATTTAAATTTAACAGGGTGTCTTGTATTTTATCAGGCTGCTCTAATTTTGTAGGACATAGTGTTTGCCACGTGAGCTCTGTTGCATAATTCCAAGAGTCACCATTAGTGCTGTGGTTGTAGGGGTGCCATTTACATAGAGTACAATGAGAATGGTTGCCCTTGAGTGGAACTCTATCTCCCTAACATCCTTTACATCTCAGTGATCCATTTGTGGGTGTATACTAAATATGCTTGTGAGCCTAAGCTGTCATATTCTAGGCAGAAGATATAAAAATGGTTTGCATCTGTTCTATATTTGTTGTGATTATTCCAGAATAAATTAATAGGGTACCATAGTAAACTTATGACCATATTCATGTCATTTCCATAATTCCAGTTGTTTGAAGGAGGAACATGGTCATTATCAACAAATCGGGTGACAACTTCCTATCCCAGAGTTCACAGCAGGCTGATAAAATAGATATAATAGGTATCTCTGGGAAGCCCCTTCAGCAAGGTGAATTAGACTCTGAGAAGATGTGGTGCGATTTGTTTACAATATTGAGTAGTTCTCTATAGTTTTGTTTCCTGTTCTTATTTTTGACTGTCAGGACCCTGAGTACAAAAGCATACATATTTGTGATATAGTAATATATTACAATAAAAACTATAGAGAGATCTCAATATTGTAAAATGTTAATTTAGCATTTTCTCACAGGAGAAACCATCACATCAGGGCTGATAACGTGATACTGAGCTCGAGTTCATGAGGTGCATGTGGAGGGAGAAGTCAAGGAAAGCCAGGAATCCAATCTGGCCACCTGTTCCAGGACCACAGGTAATACAAATTCAGTTGTAAAGACTCAAGAGGCTCATTTAATCATTCACTGCTCATCTCAACTTGAGGCTGATCTAGAAATGAAAGCCAGCCACAGCCTTAAGGAACAGGACAAATGACAGGTGGTTCAGGTTGTCCTGTGCACTGGCCATGGTTTCATAGTCAGGCCTCTGCTGAGTTTGTTATCTAGAATTAAACCCTCTGAACTTGAGGATGTGAGCTCCAATTGCCAGTGCTGTGCTTACATTAAATCTAAAATAATTAAATGTTCTTTTAAAACATATGTCCTGTAGGGAAATTGTTCTTAATGGTGCCTAGAGAGGAAAAACTCATAGTCACCCTCCTCTTACTTCATCACCATGTGAAGCTAGAAGAGAAATCACCCTCTCTCTTTTAGTGGAGGGAGAAGGCAATTGAAAACACAGGGCAGCCCCCTTCACCGCTTAGCAAACAGGATGGAGGACACCTTTATTAGTCACCATTTAGGAGTGAAAACCTGCTTCTTGGCTGTCCTTCTTTACTCTTCCTTTTGCTCTTTAGTGCATTATCTGGGATGTATGCTCCTGGAGCACCTGTCTTAGAGGAAGACTGTGCCTCTCTCTTTACAAAGGCTATGGCTATGCGGCTAGGGAATGCAGAAGTCCTAGTGTGACGGTCAGAGCTGAGCATGTGTCCTTATGTTTTCACAGCAATACAGACTTGACAAAATTAATACATTGTATTAGTTACGGTTTTCCAGAGAAACAGAACTAATAGGAGATATACATGTATTTATTTATTATATGATTATTATATGAAATCCACTCACAGGATTATGGAGGCTGACAGGTCCCAAGATCCACAGTCAGTAAGCTGGAGACTTGGTGGGGGGGCAATGGTGTATTCCAGTGTGAACCCAGCAGGCTTGAGATCCAGAAAGAAGCAATGTTTCAGTTTGCGTCCAAAGGTGGGAGAAAAACTCCTGATGTCCCAGCTTAAAGGCCATCAGGAAGGATGAATTCTCTCTTAATTCAGAGGAGGATCAACCTTTTTGTTCTCTTCAGGCCTTCAATTGATTGGATGAGACTACCCACATCAGAGAGGACCATCTGTTTCATTCAGTCACTGATTTGGATTCAAATGTTAAACTTATCCAGAAAACACTCTCACAGATCTATCCAGAATATTGTTTGACCAACTATCTGGGCACCTTGTGGCCCAGTCAAGTTGACATATAAAATTAACCATCACACGTATGTACAAGACTGAAGCCAAATATGGCCAGTATGGCTGGCGTCCTGCAGATCTCATCTAGAGGTACTCTAACTCCAACAGCCCTGCACCAGATGTGCTGAGAATACTACTGGAAGGGTGAGAACATCTTTGTACAAAATTAGTGTTAAACTAATTCCAAAACTTCTGCCTCTTCCTGGGCAGCTCTGACAGGGTAGGTTCTGACTCCTTACTTGTGTTTTCAGGGTGAACGAAAACATTAAGTTTGTATCATTATTAATTTTTGAAATGCTACAGCATTTCAAATAGACTATTCCATTAAAAAACAATTCCTCCTTTGTGTCCTCATTGATTTTCCTTTCCACAGGTGAAATCCATTGAATAACAGTATTTATAGGCAATCTTGAGTTGGTGTAGTGTAGTAGAAAGAGGACTAGATCAAGAGTCAAAGAATATCCCTTTTGATGTCATTTATTCGCTTACTAGCCATGGGACTTTGGTACTGTCTTAAGATCTCAGAACTGATATCATTTGTAGAGTGGAGATGATAACTCTTGCCCTATCTCCCTCATAGGGTTATTATAAAGGGCCACATGAAATAAATTGACCCTGAAACACTTTGAATACTGTAAAATTCTGCTCTATGTAAGGTAATAGTCTTGTTATCTTCAGTCTATATGAACATCTCTCTCAGTATGTTTTTAAAATATTACAGTCATAGGTTTGCTTTAGAGTTGTTTCGAACTTCCTCAGGATATTTCTGGATGTTTTGTCATTACTGCTCAGGATAATTCATCTTGAGACAGCTCTGTCTACCTTATAGTTCAAAAATGACCATAACTTGTTTACACAAAATTTTGTGATTAAAAAGGACTTAATAATATATAAAGCAAGCAAAAGCTAACAACTTACTAAGACCCATAGAGTATTACATTATGATGGAAAAAAATGGGAATATAGTCCCCTAAAACAGTATTACTTAACGTTTGGGCCACCAAATGGTATCTGTTCCCAATGAAATAAGTACAGAAATTGAGAGTAAGCATTTAAAATCTTTTATAACAGTTTCACATTAACATGACATTGAATCCAGATGCAACTTTGGTTTGTTGAAGGTAATAATAAAAAAATTGCAAGTTGCATTTTGCGTATTTTAAAATTTATTTTCTATTAATTATTTTTATTGTATTTTACAAATATGGGCCTATGACAGATTGAAAACAAAATTGGTCCTCACCCCAGGTAGCTTGAGAAACATTGCTCTGAAGTCTCTAATGCTAATAACTACTTCCTAAATATTTAAATGTGTTTTTGTCAAGCATGAGTGTTATCAGATTAAGTTTTAAAATCTTGTTCTACTAACTTCTTTTTCAGCATGATGTATATAAAATAGCCATAATTCATATCCAAACAACAGAGCCCCAGATATAACCCTTGATCTAGGTACAGGCAGTGACTTTTTGTCCTCCATTTGTATTCATATGCTTAGCTACCTTGAAATGTTCTGAAGTTCTCAAGTTGTCTTAAACTGTTAAAAAGCAAATGAGTGCCCATAAATCTTATTTAGGCAGTTTACAAACATTGAAAACCCAAGAAAAGGGAAGTCATTTCAGGAAAAAAAGAATTATTTACATATTCTTTTTTCATTTTTGTTTTTGCTGAGGAAGATTCTCCCTGAGCTAATGTCTGCTGCCAATCTTCCTCTTTTTTTGTATGTGAGCCACCACCACAGCATGGCCACTAACAGACGAGTGGTGTAGGTCCACACCTGGGAACTGGGTCGGGGTTGCTGAAGTGGAACGTGCCGAACTTAACCACTAGGCCCCTAGAGCTGGCCATACATATTCTTGAGTGAAATAACATGTCTCTGCTCCTGTTTACAATGAAGAGGGTGCTTTTCTAACTTTTTCACCATCTTTTGGCAAAACTAAATAATAAATCAAGAAATCCCTGTACAGATGAAAAGATGTAGAAACAGATCAAAATAAGGCAGTTACTTATGATGACACGGTCAGTTAAATGTAATAGATCATGAATTGTAGTCATATACTTTCACAGACTAGTACACACTGCAGGGTATTCATTCAGTGACTCTGTGTGAAATGCCGCCTAAAGCTAGGAACTTTTTTTAAAAAAATAGCTTTAACTCAATGAATAAGCAAAAGTGATTTAACAAGGAATTCAGAGATATTTATTTCTGTCTGTACTAATATTCCTTTGGACCACAAACTGCTGTCCACTATTCATTGGATTTTAAGAGAAAAGGCAGTGTCATGAAGTGGTAAGAATGTTTGACCAGGTTTAAAATGACATGGGTTCTATTTCCAGCCAGTTACTAATTAGCTGGGCAGTCTTGAGCAAGTCATAACCACTCCTCTAGCTTCTGTTTTCTTCCATCTATTAGATGATCAGATAGAATAAGATACCCCCTTAGATCCATTCTGGAGCTAAATGATTCTAAAAATTTAAGTTAAAAAAGACTTTTAAACAAATCTTTTAGATTGTAATTATCACATAAGAAGATTTTTTTGGAAGGTTAAAAGGAAAGTGTTCCTTAGTACATAATGCCAAAGAACCTTTTGAAAGGGATCATCTATTTACATAAACCTGATACATAAATAAAGTTGAAAGTAAAAATATGAATGTATATATTATTTTGAAGTTTATTCTATACAGAAATTAAATTCTATTGTCAAATGAACACACATATTCAAGACCAATACTGCATTTCAGAGGACGGAATTACTTAACAACACTGTGCAACACTATATTCTTTCTGTGAATACAAATTAAGGAATGACACTATCCAGTGCTATATTCTCTCTGCGAATACAAATTAAGGAGTTGGCCTTGCTGTTTGAATTTGGATTCAGAAAATAGCTTACTGGGCAATCCCTTATGTACTAAGCTCTGGGTGTTTATTGCACATCATTTTGAGAAGCTGCAATGCATGCTACACTTGGAGAATTTGGAAATGGATTTGAATCAGGGTAAACTGGTACATTGCTGCCTAGAGAAAATGAAAAAGTCTGTATAGTACCCTGGAACAGTGGGATTGGTTGCTTCTGGTTATTTAGCCTGATCGAGGATGAAGGGGTGTGGAATGTTGGGTAAATTCCAATCCATTCACGGGACTGCCATGTGCTGAAGCCCACTCTTAAGAAGCTCTGGGTTAACGCAGGTGCTCCCAAGCTGTGGAATATGTCTCTCTCATGGAACTTGAGTTGATCTAGGCGTGTAGCATCCGGGAATCACATCATAAGAAAATTGTTCTTTTCTTGATTCTTTCTCAGTTCTGATTCTTCCCAGGAAAAAATATTCCACCTGGTGTTAGTGTGCTTCTCACACCTCTCTTACAATTTAAATTTAAAATTTAGTTACAAATTTTATTTGTAACTAAGAGAATCAACTGAAATGGTCAAAGCCTTCTGTAAACAAACAGTATCTAGCTATAATGTAAGAACATCGATTCGTTCCCTCTTCTTACAGTAACCTATTTCTGCCAAGTGATACTAGCTTTTCGCTTACAGTAGCAACATAAAATTATCTTTTTAAATGAACTCATTTAAGACCAAAGGTATTGATGTAAAGAAAACTTTCAAGTAAATTAAATAATAGTACATGGCTGGCAAAATTTTCTAAGATGATATGAAATGACTAAAGCTTGGGAAATGTTGGGCTAGTGGAAAATACACTGAGCTGGAAAATAAGAAACTTGGTTGCTCCATCTAGTTCTAACCCTGTCACTAATTATCAGATTGTGCTTGGGCAAGATGATGAATCTTTCATGTCTCCATTTCCTCATTATCCAATAAGTGTAATGATATTTGCTAAGCTACCTTTGGAGTGAGGATGTGAAGATTAAAATCAACTGATAGGTAGTGAAATACTATAAAAGTTGAAAATTGTATGTACATAAGGTTTATTATCATGTATCTGAAACATCACTTTTCCTTCTCTCTTTTTTTCACCATCCCAGCAACAAAAAAAGAGAAAAATGATTATGACCATTTAGGAAAGGATAATATTATCTCCGTTTTCTCTCTTGGATCATGCCATTTATTAGTAGTGGGTATGTGTGTGCATGTGTGTGTGTGTGTGAGAGAGAGGGAGAAACAAAGAGAGAGAGAGCAAGAGAGACTGACTACAGTTGTACAGTTTCTACATCTGTACTATTCCTAAATACTAAAGCTGTGTTGTCATTTTCTGATTGAGTATACGTTTATTTTCCATAGTGATAAAAACAGTTTAAAAACTAAACTATGTTTAAAAAATGAACCTAATAATAGATCTTATTTGTCTCAAAGCTTAATAAAAATATTATGACCTGTCTGAATGTTTAGAGCTGTTAAAGATAATGGAGTTTAGCTTCATATCAAAATTGTTGATTGACCTGAAGTAATATTTGGAATCTTGCTTATTGTATTTTTTCATTGTGCTTAAACCTCAAATTTTCTACAGAATATGATATCATCTCTTCACAAAAGGTATTTTACTATTACATAATGTCATTTCCTATACACTTCAGAATTTCTTTTTCCAGTTTAATCTCCCTTATCCTTGAAGTTAAGATTGTTGTTTTTGGTTAAAATATAATGATTCAGTTAAATATCTGATATTAATGATTAATCATGTCAGATTTATGGGTTTTATTTTTGAGACATACTTACAACTAAGTTCTATCTTATTAATTCTTTACATGAAATAGAGAACATTCATGCACATAGAAACAATGCTAGCGATTGTTGTTCGATTCTCCATTCTATTAAGCAAGGCTTATTTAAACACTGTTGCTACTGGATTAGAAAATGATAGACATTATAATCTCATTTGTATATAAATATTCATGTATGGTCTCAGGCAGCGATTCCCAAAGTTGAACAGTCAACAGAATCACCTGAAGGGCTTGTCAAAATCACTTGGCTCACTCTCCAGTTTCTGGTTCAGTAGTTCTGAGGTAGAGCCTGAGAATTTGCATTTCTAGTAAGTTCCCCAGTGACGCTGAGACTCATGGTGCTGTTCTGGCACCACACTTTTGTTCCCCATTCGTCTAGTGGAAGACAGTATAACAGAACAGTGAAGCCCACATACTTTGGTGATACTCCCAGGTTTCAGTCCTGGCTTTGACACTTATAAGCTATGTAACTTGGACAAGTTAGGAATCACTTTTGTCATCTGTAACATAATAACAATTATATTTATTGGGGATGTTGAATGAAATAATGCATATTAAGTCTTGAACACAATGCCTAGCATGCTATGAGCACTCACTAAATGCAACGTTAGTAACTAGTGGTGATGGTAGTTAGAGTGTTAATAGTAGAAGTAGTAGTTGCTAGTAATAGAGAAGGATATACATATTTACTTTGTTCAATTGCAATAAAATTTTACTAGTCTTTTCTAAGGAAGCCTGGACAGAGAGCTTGGTTTTGACTGATTACATTTTTTCTATGAGAAACACTCTGGCAAGAAGAGAATTCAGTGAAAAGAAGGGGTGCCCTTAGTGAAAGAACATTCAAGAGTGTGCTGGAGATTGGAATCTAGATTATGGTTTAATCAAAAGTTTATCCATTTGTGCAATATGTGTCTTAATATTCAGAACTTATTGCATTTGTTTCTTTGCTTCCCTTAGCAACAAGAGCAAGACCCAACAAACCTATACATCTCAAATCTCCCCATTTCTATGGATGAGCAGGAACTTGAGAATATGCTGAAACCCTTTGGACATGTCATTTCCACAAGAATACTAAGGGATGCTAATGGAGTCAGCAGAGGCGTTGGCTTTGCCAGGTAAACACTTGCTCTGTCTATTATTTGTCTTTCCTCATTGTTCCCTTTTAAGTCCATTCCTTTCTAGCTCTAGGTCCCAATGCAATAGACTACTCAAAGAAAAAAAACAGGGTAGCTTATCAAACTGACTGTGTCTTCGCTTGGAGCCAGAGAATTCCAATGTAATTATAAATATGTTGGTGCTTGCTAAAATATGTATGTAGAATGTTTATATGTATCTCAGGTCATAATGATATGCATACCCAGTTTCCAGTCCTCTCTATGCCTGTAGATCAACAAAATCAGATGCTGCCAATTTCTGCCAGGGATAATAAATGCCCAGTACCGCAAACCTAAAGAGCCCATGTGGTGAGCAAAGCATTCAAATCTTTTTGCATTGATTTCCAAATAATGAGGTGGTAGAATTTCTCAGTCAGGATAAGAGAGGAAAGATTTAGAGAAATAGGAATTGTTGGGAAGTCCCAAGGAACCCAGAAATATAAGGGGAGGTCAAGGGGGCATTTGCATTGAAGAGGCCCTGGCTGTGTGTTTTTGATGTTTTACGCAGAACAGAAAAAAAGCAAATTGCACTTTTTTCATTGTTGGAAAAGGAAGAGTAGTTTTCATTTTAACTTTAAGAGAATGTTTACAAAAGAAGATCTCAGTCAGGAATGGAGTTAAAATGGTTGTACCTGCTGTGCTTTCATGAAAAACAAAGCTAAAGAAACCACAGAGAAAAAGAAACTGCTCAATGACAAAGAAGAAAAGTAAAAGCTGTGTCCCCATGGCTTGGTGTGTTTATGTGTCTCCAGCTGACTTCACATGGATGAATGGATGGATGTCAGTGTCATCTGGAAGTCAGCCCATTGCAGACAGGTGTGTCCACCTATGCTGAACCCTGCCATCACTTGGAAAACCATTCCAATCCAACTCTGTTAACCAACTTTGAAAGATAGCAAATTATAACATAAAGGTTAACTGATCTCTAACTTGACTACCTAGAGGTCATGGACCACATTGTAAAATTCTTTATTCCCCACAATGTTCTACACACAGTAGACCAATAGACGTATGCAAGATATATGCTTAATGATTTGAAGAGAAATAAGCAGAACGAAGAAATTCTCCCTGACCTGAATGTATGCATGAGGCGTTCAAGTTTTCAGAACCTTCTTAACTATTGATTTTCATGGTCAAGGCAGAGCTAATCACACCACCTGGGTCTCTGAAATCTGCCAAATTAGTCATTCTTGGATAGTGTACAGCTTGCTATTGGAGGTCTGACCAGTGTGGGAGTTCACTGAAATGACTGCCATGCTTCGCTTCACACAGCATGCACATTCCTTTGGTGCTTCCCCCACCTTTTGCTCCCCCCAAAAAACTCTAACAAATTAGTTTCTCCTACATTTGTACTCCTGCTGAGAAATGAACATATTTCCAATTCATCGAGAACATATTTTCTAAGATCTATGGTGATTTTTTTTTTAAATAAAGGATATTTGGCACAAAGTGTATTAGTTTGCTAGGGTTGCCATAACAACATACAACAGACTAGGTGGCTTAAACAGTAGAAACTTATTTTGTCACAATTCTAGAGGCCAGAAGTCCAAGATCATGGCGTCAGTAGGTTTGGCTTCCTCTGAGGCCTCTCTCTGTGTCTTGATGGCCTTCTTTTCCCCGTATCTTCACCTCATCTTCTCTTTATGTTTGTGTCCTAATCTCCTCTACTTGAAAGGACATCAGTCAGATTGAATCGGGACCCATCCATATGACCTCAAGTTAATTTAATGACCCCTTTAAAAGCCCTACCTCCAAATAGAGTCACATTCTGAGGTACTAGGTGTTAGAACTTGAACTTCTGAGTTTGGGGGGAGACCCAGTTCAGCTCATTAAACTAAGTTTGGGCTATTGCTTTCTCTCATCTCTTTCTTCTCTGCACAATTTGAGTTTGCTTAAAATGAAGAATATTCTTACATGCAGAGCTAAGTAGTGCAAATTGTAAGAGGCAAAACTATAATCATAGCATGTGGTGTCATGAAAGAGTAAACCTATTAAGTTTTTTTTCTTTAGGAACTGAGGCAGGATGGAAATTGTAAATTATTATTTTATGTCTGCTCTGAATGCAGCTTCTCCCTCCTTCAATGCATTTTGCATATAGAAGCCACAAGTGATTCTTTAAAAATGCACATCTGATCATGTCAGGGGCCTGCTGACTTCCCTTCCATATGGCCTGAGTGACTGCATTTACCAACTTCACCATCATCCTTCATGTCATTATCCCTGATATTGCTCGTCTTCCTGCTCGTGTCCTGGGGACAAGCTCCACTTTTTGACTCTTTTGCTTTCCAGGACTCTTCCCCTGGTTTCTGCCTATTCATCCCTCAGATATCAGTTTAAATGTCTTCAAAGAAGCCTTCCCTGACCTCCAACCCCAGCCTCCAAAGTTGGGTGCTCTTGTTACAGCTCCTGTGGAAGTTTTGTTTTTTGTGTTTTTTTCCCAAATAAAATTTATCACAATCGCAATGAATTTGCTATTTAATTTCTGTCTTTGCCCACTGGATTGCACATTTCCTTAAGTCAAATTTCTTTTTTCATTTTTGGATGGATGAGTGGTAGACTGCATAATTACCTTTCTTTGAAGTTCCGGAATGGCTAAACTCCAAGCAATGATTTTTAAAACTTTGAGCTTTGAATATGAATTATCAGTCACATTCCAGTACTGAAACTTAGATCTCTGTACTCTAAATTATGTATTTCCCAATTTCAGAAAGTGGCATGTGGATTGAAAAAGAAAACCTAGGTTCAAGTCAAGCCAAGGATTTCTTATGCCTAGGAAGTAAAGAAAAAAATGAATCTGCCTCTCTTTTGTAAGAAGCCAAGAAACTGACACAAACTAAGTATTTCATTCTCCACGTATCTTAGACCTGAAATTCTGAGAAACAGGATTCTATGTGATTTACCTAAGTTGATGGGGTGAGCAAATAATTTTGGCTATTCCATATGTAAACAGGTCCACCCAAATTCCTACTTCCTCACACTTTAATATTTGCTCTGCATTTTCTCAAACAGCTATGACTATTGCCTTAACTAACTTGATCATTCACAAATTAACTCTGGCACAAGTTTTCCTCCTTTTTGAAATATCATCGTTTTTCCACTCAGCCTTTCTGATCAAGCACACCCGCTCTAAACCACAAAACAGAGATGATTCAAGTCTCTATTTTCTCAATTCTTCCAAGAATAGTACATGGCTAGTGAGAGAAGTTAATGGATTATATGCAATGGATGCCTTAGGACAGTGATTCTCAAAGTATAATTTCCGGGACAGCAGCCTCAGCATCACCTGGGAAGTTGTAGAAATGCAAATTTTGGAGCCCCACCCTAGACCTACTGAATCAGCAGTATGTGAGGGGTAGATGGGGTGCAGCAATCTGTGTTTTAAAGAGCACTTTAGGTGATTCTGATGCTCTCTAAAATTTGAGAAACATTGCCTTAGGGCATTAGGACTGGTTCTCAGAATCATCTGGAGAGCCTGTAAAAGATTGCTGGGCCTCATTCTTAGAGACCTTTTCAGATGGAGTTGATTCCTGTTGATGCCTCTATCACACTGTACCGCTTTCTCAAAATGTACTGCTCATGAATCTGCCTTTCTTCCTGTTCCTCAAGGGTAGAGACAATGCCTTATTCTTCTTATCTGTCCCAGCACCTAGAATGCTTTCTGACACATAATTGATCCTCAGTAAATTTTTGATGATGCATAAATGAAATCACTTCAAATTTTTTGGGCTTTTTTGTTTGCTTGTTTGCTTTTAACTGTAGCAATATGCAGGGAGATAGCATTTCATGATAATGATAAGCCAGTTCTGAGATGGGTGTCTGTCCTGGAATGTTAGAGAAAACTGCAGTAGCATCAGCCCAACTATTATTGGTTCACAAATTGTTTCTTCTTCTAAAAATTTCTTCTTCTAATAGTGCCACAGGCATTATTAAAAGAATATGCTTATTCAATTGGGAGAACAGCCAGCCTATAGTTGTGCCTAGTAAATGGTACATATCTCTTCAATTTATGTCTCCAATCTATAATTATGCCTAGTAAATTGTACATATTTCTTGAATTTATTACTATCTCAATTCACAAAATGTAAGTAATTTTTTCAGCAGGTTTCATTTTGAACATTAGCATTGGTTACTCCTAACCACCAGATGTGGTCCTTGATTCGTGTGTCAGAGATCCTAAAATCTCTTTGACTAGAAATAAAACCCCCCATTATTATTTTACTCACAAGCTATACATTAATCTTCTTTGATAACCATCTCTTCAAAGTAAAGGTAGTATCTTCATTTTATATTTAAAACACTGAACTTCAAAGCATTGATTTGCATGCCAGTAGGGTGCACAGACACACAATTACAGTCTTTTCAAAGTTCCAGAAGAACTAGATAGTGTCTAAAATTACAGATGTTTTATTTTATTTTATTTTATGTTTTTTTTTTTACTCTCTCGTAACTTAAAACAATTTTTGTAAGATCCACCCCCCTCTGGGAGGCATTTTATAGCCAAGTCATAAACCTCTAAAAACAGAAATTTATGGTGGGAATGCTGACAATCAGACAGTCAGACCCACTACTGCAGAGCTAGCAAGTGCCAACAGACTACCTTGCCTTGGAGGATGAGGAGCAGAGCATAAATCAGCCCGAGTCTGCAGGGACATGACTGTGTGTTCGTGTTATCCATTTCCCATTCCCAGAAACATGAGACCATTTGTCTAACAGAAATCACATTGAAAGAGTGTTATGAGCGGCTGGTAAAGAATAACCCAAAGTGGAGAAGGGATGAGGGGTAAGCGTTCACAATTAATCCAGCTTCAACATCTGGGAACACAGAACCTCTTTAAGAAATGCATTTACTGTTCCCTGGTGAGCTAGAGAGCGTGAGAGACTGCTGAGCACAGAGACCTTTGTATTTGGTAGTAGTTTTCTCCCCTCTTTTGTAGTCTTAATTTGATTCTCACAGAGTTTTGTTTGAGTGACTTTTAATACAGGGGCAGCCCGTGTTCTAGCTCTCCCTGCCAAATGAGCAAGTTTTCCAAGTAAATCGTTTCACTTCTTCTTTCTTTTCATGAAGTAAAAAAATTAATTGTGAATATAGGCAGACAAATATTAGCCTGATTGTTGAAAATCAGTATAAATAGCAGATTAAAAATATTCTTGTTGTATTTTCTTTTAGTAAAATTAAATATCATTAAAATTTGATTGATTTACCTCCTAGTGCTTGGTACTTCTTTTTGCTCCCTATCTTCACCCACCTCCTGAAATGTGAGAACTCTGATTCAGAATAAACATAATGAAAATATAGGAATTTTAAAAATTATAAAGCAAATACCAATACTTCCTGTATTCCTGTGTAGGCAAATATATGATCCTTTAAAATGACCATCAAGCTTATCAAAATGTGTTTATTGTTTGGAATGTGTTTAGATCATATCCACGTTGAATTTACCTTTGTGTTAACAATTTCTCCCTTGCCGTTTTGGCATTTCTTTTGCCATTACTATCTCAAACACATGGAACTAGGAAATCAAATGCGAGCAAAGAAAATCTCTAAAATGTAAACTTAGTGATTAGTAATCTCCAAACTACAGCTGTGTTTGCACAGAAACAGGTTACAGTTGTGTTTGCTAGATTGAAGAGAATAAGAGTTGTTATTCCTTTTGGTGACTTTAATTCCTCTCCCAATTGCCAGCAGATGTGATCCACCGTCCACCCTCCAGCTTCTTCATCTTTGTTCTTGTTTTATGTGTCTCTTCATTGACCTTCATCCATTTCTTCTCATTCCTTCTTTGTTTTTTTTTTGGTTTTTTTTGTTTTTGTTTTTTTTTACCATCAGAAAGTTATGATCATGGCTAACGAAAGCAGAACATTCTGCTTGCTTTTCCGTATATTTGAAGCCCTGGGTTTCAAAACTCAAACCAACCAACCAATCAACCAATCAAACAAATGAATTAAATTGCATCAAATAATCTACTATTCTGGAATCTCCTGGACTCACTTTTTGCTCTAGACATTGTTTTATTATTATAAAACTGAAATGACTAGATTCCAAAGACTGCCCTCTGTGGGATGGGAGGAGAGTTCTGAATATTATTTACCCATGTAAAACTGAAATGGGAGAAATTTATTACCTCGAGATTGTAAATGGTGGCCATTCAATGTGCTCAGAGCCCGTAACATCTCTTTGCCCTGTACCTGCTCTAAGCACAAACCGTGACAGGGACTCTTGGGCCATCCAAAGGCTGTGGGCATTTGACGTAGGTTGTCTGCTTCCAGAAAACAGAGGAAAGACTTGTATATAGCATTTGGACTACAAGTGTGAGTCTCTTATTTAGTATCTTTCCTACATTCTCAGCTTTCTGTGAGTTGGACCAAGCCATCTATTCTCTATATCTGTGTGGTTAGGAACTTGGTTTTATAGGTCAGAAATAACCTAGCTTGCATCTTAATTCTGCATCTCCATCTACGTTCTTGGACGAGTTACTTAGACTGCCTGAGCCTCCTTTCCTCATATGTAAACTATATTCATTCATTATTCAGTTCATCTAGTAAATATGTCTTGGGCACTACTAATATACCAGTCATTGTTCTAAATACAGTAATTCAGAGGGATACAAAAAAGAAAAATATTTACTTTCATGGACTGAGATTCTACTGGATTGGGGAGACAAAAAATGTGTAATCAAACAAATAAAATAATGAATAATATCAAATAATTGTAGTGTCATAAAACAAAATAAAATATGACAGCCACAATAAAGAGTATGGCAAAATGAAAGGCTGGAGGTCAGTGACAGGAAAGCCCTCTGAGGAAAGAGCGTTTACACTGAGATGCAAATGATAAGAAGGAGCCAGCCGGGAGAGTCTCTGGGTGGGTTGGGGAAGGAAGAGAGTGACCCTGGCAGTGGGAGAAAGGGAATAGAAGATCTAGGGTGGGGCCAAATTCGGCAAATTTGGGAAACAGAAAAATGGCTAAGTTGTTAGACCACAGAGAAAAGAAAAGAGATATAACAGATAATAATATCTAGGAATGAAATATGGCTGCAGCTCAAAGAGATTGATTAAAAGTGATAATGCATTCCAGTGGCATTTAATGGCAAGATTTTTCTAGACCTGAGCACTCTATGCTTATTGATTCCTTCTTTATCTCAGTTTTAATTTTTTTTAAATCGGACTTTCTTCAACTTCTTTGTCAAAATTGCTTTTGAAAACATTAATCTGTGGCTAAAAGATAGATCTAGATTATGCTGCGTCTGGACAAGGATGTCAACCAGCAGAAGGCGGGTAATCTAAGTGAGAAGCAGTTCCCAGACTGAGTCTAAGGAAACTTTTTTTCTTACATTTTTCTTGAAACACACAGCTTCCAGGATAATTTTGTTTCTCAACTGTCGATAGTTTTATGGTGTAGCCATCAAGATGCTGGCTGCAAACAGAATTTCACGCCAAATGATTCAGCTGAAGAGACTAGAATGAAGCAGTATTTACAAGAGTGGGAAGGGTTAACTGATAAAGGGATGTTGAGATCCCCAGAGATGACCATCAGAAGGAAGCCTTTATCACCCTGAGAGCCGAAGGCAAGTGGAGGAGTGATTCCAGAGCCAGTGAGAAGAGCCTTGGAAGAGGGGCTGCCGGGAGGATCTGTAGACAGGGAGAGATGCAACTCCTGCCAGAGAGACAGTGCCAAAGCAGACAGAGAATGAGAAAGAACCAGTCAGAATTCTCTCCACTCCCACAGGCCCCCAATGGCTGAATCCAATGAAAAGCTATCAGATAAGGGAGCTGGGATGGTACAGTCCGCAGAAGCAGAAGGATGGCTTCTTTGAGACATAGAGCAGAGCAGAGAAAATATATAAGGGAGGGTAAACAGCAAAAACCAGTATACATGGGTAAATTAACTACTTTTCATTTCCTCTTGACTCAACTATTTATTAAAAAAAAAAAAAACGAAGAAGAAAAAGCAGTGCAAGGTCAATGATAACTAGCATCTGCTACTTCACTTTAGGATTGGCAATTCATCTAAGTTGGTAGGAATGATGGCAAATTGACCCCCTTTAAAGAAAACAATTGCTCAACTCTAGGCCATCTTGCTATGATGTCTTTTTTTCTGACATCACTTCTGACACCAAATATGTATGTTTTTCTAACACCAAAGACATGATTTTTTTCCACACCAGTTCTCCAGTTCTCTGACATCAACTGGGTGTCCAACAATTCAATTCAATTTTCACATTAACTACCCAGAGTTTTCACCAGACTCCAAAGGTTTAAGAACTCAGTCCCACAAGACTGTTCCCACTTCAGAGACCAGCCACAAATGGGGTGCCCAGGATACCCACACTTCTAGCAGGCCAACTACAAATTCAAGTATTCCCATGATCCCCCTCACATTTGACAATTCACTAGAACAGCCCACAGAACTCACAAAAACACTTTACTTACCTTTACTGGTATATTATAAAGGATACAACTCAGAACAGCCAAAAGAGATGCATTCGGCAAGGTATGGTGGTGGGAGGAGTGGCTCAGAGGTTCCCTGCCCTCTCTGAGTGTGCTGCCCTCCCAGAACATCAATTTGTTCACCAACCCAGAAGCTCTCCAAACCCTATTTAGTGGTTTTTATGGAGGTTTCATCACATAGGCATGATTGATTAAATTATTGGCCATTGGTGATCAAGCTTAATCTCCAGCCCCTCTCCCATCCCCAGAGGTTGGTGGATGGGGCTGAAAGCTCCAACTCTCTAATCACTAGTGACCAGCCCTATCCTGAATCTATCTAAGGGTCCCAGCTTGAATCACCTTATTAACATAAACTCAGGGTATGGTCAAAAGGGGCTCATTATGAATATCAAAAGACATTCTTATCACTCAGGAAATTCCTAGGGTTTTAGCAGTTCTGTGCCAGGAACCAGGGACAAAGATGAAATATATTTCCATTATACCATAGTTGCCATGCAGAAAACATGGATCAGACCGTCTCATTTTTCAAGAGGAATCAGAAACTCAAATGTTCATATGAACTCTCTCAATTTTTAAATGTTGACAAGCATTTCAAATTTTCCAAAAACTCTTTGCAATCCAAACAGAACATACCTGAAGGTTAGATTTGGCCCACAGTTTCCAGTTTGGAACACCTGACAGAACTCCAGAACAGTGGTTTTCAACCCTGGCTGCATACTGGAATCACCTGGGTAGCTTTGAAAAATAAGTGCCTAGACTTCATGCCAAAGCAATTAAGTCAGAATCTCCTGGGTTGGGGCCCAGACATTGGTATTTTTTAAAATAGTTTCCTGATAATTTTAATGTACAGTCGTTTTTTAAATAAACTTTTCATTTTGAAATAAATTTAGTTTTACAGAAAAGTTACAAAGATAATGCAGAGTTTCCATATACCCCACACTCAGTTTCCCCCATTGTTAACCCATTACATTATCATGGCATATTTGTCAAAATTAAGAAACTGACACTGGTATATTACAATTAACTAAATTCCAGACTTTATTTGTATTTCATGAATTTTTCCCTGGATATCTTCTTTCTGTTCCAGGACCCAATCCAGGGTACCCTTTTGCATTTAGTTGTCATGTCTCACCAGTCTGCTCTGATCTGTGATATTTTCTCAGACTTTTGTTGTTTTTCCGGAGTAGTACTAGCCAAGTATGCTGGAGAATGTCTCCAGATCTGGGTTTGTCTGATGTTTTCCTCATGATAGGATCCATATTATGTATAGGTTTTTAGAAAGAATACCACAGAGCTGAAGTGCTCTTCTGGTCGTATCATATCAGAGTATATCTCTATTTTTGAGAACAAGTGCTCTGGTTAATAGTTGCTGGATGGAATGGAGAGAGCAGGATCCCGTCAGCTTCAGAACAGATTAAAATAGAGCAGTCTAGGTAATCAGGACAGATGACATGAGGCCAGCAATGGAGCTCCATCTCTTCCAAATAGACCATCAGAATTGAGAGTCAGGACTAAGATTGTATTCCAGGGTTATCCACTAACTAGTCTTGGGGAAGCCAACCACAGTCTACTAGAGTTAGTTTCTTCATCTGTGCAATGTAGAAGTTGATAGCTGAGGCTATTTCTAGTCCTGAAATTATGTGATTCTAAAACTCTGGAGTAGGTTTTCATTAGTCAAATATTCCCTACACTTCCATTTCCTAAGAGGAATGTGTTGTAATGCTGAGCAAGGCACTACCCAAATGTCTGGGTTTTTGCAAAGAGAGATGGCAGGGAGGCCACTCTGATTCACTATTTGGCATTTATGACACTTGTGCCCTAAGAATGTCAAGCACTTGTCAGGAAGAAAACAAATTATAAAAACTAAGAAGAAGATTCACCTTATTCACTCATTTTTGTTCCTGAGACTCACTATTATTCCTTCCATTAAAATGGATTAAGAAGTAAGTGACATAATTTGTTTTTGAAATGTCAGAAGGAGCGCACATTTTAGTACTTTTAAAAAATCTTTTAATGTTGACCCTTTGCATAACTTTTACCGGAAATGAGGATGACTGGCTTGCAACTTTGGATGTTCTAAGTTACCAATAATTTGTACAAAGCCTGTGATTGCAAAACCACAAAAATTTCACAATAGTGGAAATCTCTAATTAACCATAATAAATGACAGGGTGGATTTGTTTTAAATATATGGTTAATAATGCTTATTGCTTTAAGATCATAAATGGAGAGATTCTTTATTGCGGTGAGATAGGCAGGCTGCAAATGGTTTTGCAAAATACCTTTCCACCTCTGCATGTTAAGTCTGACCCAGAACATTCTACTAATATTGGATCAGGCTCTCATTTGATGTAATTTGCTTGTGGGAATTGTATTGGCTGTGAAACTAGCTCCTCTCAGTAGCTATTGTAAAAAAAAAAAAAAAAAAAAAATTAAAAATCACAATTCTGTGGTGCGTTTCGAATGACTGAAGCCAGTTTCCTAGGCACTGCGACAAGAAAGAATGTCAAACGAAAGCTTTAACGTGTACTTATATTTAAACATCAGACCTAACAGAAAACCCTGAAGCTTTATACAGTGATTGGAGCCTTGTAAGAACCTAATTAATGTATCGTCGGGTGAATGGTTGTCCTGGCACGCGAGCTGTTCCAAGGGACACGATGGGGTTCAGGTACCGCCTAGAAAGAATAGACACAGTTGTAGTGATTCAGTGGCCCATCTGAAAGGGACATGTAAAGGCAGCTTTGTCTGGCGTGCCGCCTTTTCAGACCCACTTGATAATGCTAGTGTCAGTTTCAACTGAAGCGTGTGCCAGATTGCAGATAGCTTGAGCTGGCATTTCAAAGCGGTTAATTGTGAAACTTGAGAAGAAAATGGGCACATTCTTCCTAAGGTGGCTATTCAAATGCAGTCTCTTCCTCCCCAGAGCACCGTGGGTCTCACTTTTGTTCTGTTTCCACATAAAATGCATGAAGAACACTAAGCCTTTCCCCTTGGCAGCGCCTATATTGCTGTCTTTGCTGGGACTGCTTTGCCTTGTTAAAATGTGCCCTGTGTATTAAAATGAAATTGTCACTGCTGGGTGGTACAGCGTAACATGGTTTGACACTAAGCGCCGGCAGCTACAGAAAACAGACTTTTATTGCATTTATTCTTTCAGAGACGAGAGTCTCTAAAGGCCCACTGCAGACATTCACTTAGTTAAATCTGAATGAAGCCAAAGTGAACAATCTACGCGGCTATCTTTGTGTTCGTAGAAACAGCCCCTATCCAGCTTCATATGGCTGTGAAACAGTCTTAAGAAAAGACGATCACACTCAGAATCCAAAAGGGAGGAATTGAGGCTTTCAAATCGGAACAAAAATATTTTAATTGGGTAGGGTGGGTTAGCCACCTGATTTTCTTCTTTAGCTTCCTCTGAATTCCATAAAACAAGTTCCGTAGAATCAACAAGCAGACACACACACTAACCCCCACCTGGTTATAGTCTTCGTTTAGAATTCCATGTCATTTTAAGACAAAGAGAAAGGATTTGATTTGTAGGACTTTTGCAAACAAGTTTTAGATTCTTAACTGCCTTTTATCTAGATGAGTACCCAGAGAGAGATTCCAGGGAGGGGGCTCTGGGGCATAAACTTTTCATTCTGGAGCTCTCCTGGAATAAAAATTCCATAAAGTAACATCTGTAGTAATTAAGGGCTTACATTTCCTCTTCCATTCATGTCTCTGCTAGGAAGAAAGGTTATTTTCCCTAAGAGACAATAGATAGTAGATCCTGCGGGAAGAGAAAAAGAGCAGAATTAGAATTCTTTTGTTCCTAGAAATGGAAGTTTCCTATTCAAAAAAAAAAAAAGTTGGAAGACTTACTGTAAAAGATTCCATAGACAGAAAACTTGGAGGAGTTAGGAAAATTGTCCTTAGCTACTCCTAAATATTTGGAATAAGGAAAGATTCATCTTTCCTTTTCAAGCCAAACATCTGATTTTGGGGAATTTGTGATTAAGCAGTGAACAAAATGCTATCTTTGTTTTTATTGTTATTTATTAAAATTGCATGTTATTAACCTTAGAGAGTGTTTTTCATTTAACTTGGTGAAAATGATTCATTTTTCCGATGTTCTTCAAAATAACAATTTTGTGGATCCGTTGGACCATCTGATAAGTCAATGCTAACCTATTGGTATCCTGCGCTCAAATTCGTCAAATTAGTTCCCTGCACTTTCTTGTCATAGCAGGACCACCTGCATAATATGTGGACCTGGAGAAAGATAAAAGTGCAGGACCTGTTGTTAGGAAATTGTTAAGAATTTTCAGATGGCGACGGCAGAGTTTTAAACCGAGTGCATGCTTGTTCTAAGTGCATAGCTCTGTGGTTCTGCACACGTCTCACACCCTGGAAGTCAGTCCTTCATGGTAGGTAGAGGTTTGCCATGTGTATCAATACAGAACAATGTGCATCTATCCCATGCTTCATAGGAATGTGCATCAGAAAAGAAATTCTTAAAAATTCAAGAGAAAAATTAATTACAGCTCCTCAAATGGAACGCACTCCTGCTACCATCTTCAAATTCCTTAACGTGATAATTCAGATGCCTTTGTCTGCATTTCTTAGCTTATCTCCAAGAGTTTCCCCATGTGACCCTTCTACTTCAGTCACAGCGATCTGCTCACTTCACGGCATCTAAAAGGATGCCGGCTCTCACCTGCCCAGCTTGGCCCCCTACACTAAGTAATCTCTAAGGGCGGTCTGTCTGGCCTTCTGTGCCCCCTTCTCAGTGTTTCCTTGGCTTCTGGAATTCCTTTCACATTTGAATTCTTATAGTTGTAATAAATGTAAAACTTTGGCATTTGTTTACATACATATTTTTTCCTTGTTTCCTCTGCATGTAATATGGTTATGTAATATGATTTTGAAAATACACATAAAATTTAGACGTGGAAAAATTTTACAACTTGGGTCAAAGCACTCCATTCCAAGAAAGCTCACACTAGTAACACAGCAGAAAATCCAGAATTATACTTTGCCTTTTAGACAAATTTCACACATTTCATACACATTCTTTCACATGTATGTGTGCTGTTTCTTAAATGTACTTTTGCCTCTAGTATATTGTTTGTGAAACTTAATATCTTTTAATCAGAATCAACCCTTTAATTTTTATCTTCCCCATCCAATTTTATAAAATAATAAAGGCCAGATATAGTTAATTATTTAGAAAATGTTGCCAAGACTGTTCTACTTAGGATACGGCAACACTGCCAATATTGACATTATGATGTATGGCTCAGAATGTTCGGTCATTAGCTTGTATGTGAAATGCCAAAATTTGGCACAAGAAATCCAGTTTAGGAATATTGATACTTAATATGAAAAATAGAGGATGCCCAAAATTCAAAATTAAGAAAGT
Organism: Equus przewalskii; assembly: GCF_037783145.1. Classification (NCBI taxonomy): domain Eukaryota; kingdom Metazoa; phylum Chordata; class Mammalia; order Perissodactyla; family Equidae; genus Equus; species Equus przewalskii. The sequence goes on along the minus strand of NC_091845.1, from coordinate 55,688,469 downwards.
TCAGAACCTGAGGGTTGTGTATTTGTCTTCTCCTCTCACATTTGGGACCCCAAATAATTCCCTTTTGCGTTGTTCACCCAGTGGGTTTTCAATAAAAGTGTCATGGTGCTGATGACAACACTGCTGTATTAATCATTCCTTTAGGCTGCAAGCGGTTGAAATCAAGCACATCTACTCTCCTTGTTTTGTGGAGTCCCTCAGCAATATAACTTAGTGGTTACAGTATGGTTTTGGTGGCAGACAGGCCTAAGTGAAAAATCCCAGCTCTGCCACTTATTGGCGAGGTGGTTCATCTCTCCAAGTCTTGGCGCCCTCCTTGATAAGAAAAGCAGTAACAAGACCTACCTTTCAGGTTTGCTAATTCAGACATTCAACATATATTTATCGAGCTCTTTCAACTGCCAAACATTGCTGTCTGGATTAAGTAAGATAATTCCTATTTATTACCTCTGGGTGAGGACTCAGCACAGAGCCATCCACACAGGCAGCTTTCTACAGTAAGTAATGCCCTCAACAAGGATGAGTTTGTGATGTTCTATCAGACTGGTCATGGTGGTCATGGCAACAGTTGACAAGTCTAGTAAAATTCTCAAATCAAACTTTTCCATGGCTTTCCTGTTTTCCTTTTCCGTTTTATTTTTTTTCTGTGAATATGCGCAACTTCATGAAAGTATATGATCTCTGTTTGCTTCTTTTTCTAGAATGGAGTCTACTGAAAAATGTGAAGTGGTAATTCAGCATTTTAATGGAAAATATCTGAAAACCCCACCAGGCATCCCAGGTAAGAAATACCATTAAGTAATCATTCAATAATGTCTGGACTTATTGCTATTATTAGAGTGACTACATGGTAAGGCTTTTGGTTGATCACTGGGAGGGAAAAAAATTACATTTATAAATGTGTGTATTTTTAATACTATGTAGCAACTCATCTTTCTCAAAACTACTGAATGCTTCTTGGTGATTCTTCTTTGGCCTTTTTTTGAATCTCTGTTGCTAATTCCCTAAAATGAATTAGAAGAAAAACACGACAAGGAACAGTTATAAATGCACGTTCAGTGAAAGAATTTTGTGACTCATCATTAATATTGGTATCTTGATTGATATCTAATTTATAGAAAATCTAAACAGTGATACTCATAGTGGAGTCCACAGATTGATGTCAGTTTCCAAACATTTCTTACCAGTCCATGACAAGAAGAGTATAGAAAGTGAGAGTAAGCATTTAGAAACTTTTATAGCAATTTGACATTGTCATTAAATCTGTGTGCATTTCATATTTTACAAAAATATCAGTTACTGACGTATTGAAATTTTTTTTAAAACTTTCCATTCATCAGAGATAGTTTGAGATGCACCAATCAAGACTGTCCCAGGGCTTTTCACATTTTCCAAGGCGAAATTATTAAGATTTTATACACATCATAAGGTGATATAACTTTATGCTATTAAGAATTATATTCAATATTAAAGAACTGGATATATCACGTGTCAGGGCTTAAGCTAGAAATACCTCAACTTGATACTAATCTGGTAGTAGTATATATGGAAAATACTTAGATTAGATTGGTAAATTTAAAAATATATCTTACTCATGCGTAAAACTATTAAAGATTGAATGAAGTGCTAAAAAGGAAGAACTACAATAAGTAGATAAGGAACTATGTGACTAATGCATGCTGGTTTACTTGTTACTCTTTTGTTTTCGGTGATTGTCAGGGGAGAAATGTGACTCCTTCAGTCTTAGGCTATTTTCCCTTTGATCTTTATAAGCTGGGTTTTTGTGGTGTTTGCTATGTGATACGTCGACTGCTTAAAACCCACGGTTAGAGAGCTCAGCAGTTGAGCATTTCTGTGCCCTAAAATATGCTGAAGTTATATAAAAGAGGAAGTCTGAACAAAAAGAGAAATATTTTTGTGGAGGGCTCAGGGTCCTTTGATGACTTGGTTGGTTTGGGGAAGATGTCAGGAAAGGAGAAAGGCCCTTTAGACTGACGCTTGAATGATCTAGAAAATCCAAAGTAGCGTCTCTGGTTAGTCAGAGCTAACACACAGTGAAGCTGTGCCTCGATTTGGTTAGCTTCCACGCGTAATGTTCCCTTGAGAACTGACTGCTTTTTGATCCAATTGGAGACATATGGTGTTGTTAAGAAAAGAGTTAACAGTTTTCATCTCAGCATGTAAGCTGCCCTTGCATTTTAAGAGAAACACAAATTTTTTTCTTTTAGCATAAAAGACACTTTAAGAAACTTTGCTCAGACCCATCATTGAATAAAAAAGTTGCGTTTTTTTAGATGATTTTCCCCTTATTTATCCCATTTTATCCACAGATGCCTATCTATATAGAAGGCAAACTAGATGTGAGTTAATATAATTATATAAAAAATTCAAGAATGAGCAAATTATGTAGAAATTATTGTTGATTCAAGTTTTAATACAAGTCTCAGTTTTCTGGGTTTCTTCCTCTTCAGAAAAAGACATTGAAATCCTTCTTGATTTGATTGACTAGAAACTGTTTTATTTGGTTTTCCCTATAAAACATACAGCTGACTAATACAATTTAATGGTAAAGACAAAGAAAGTTACTACAAATCTCCAAATGTCTGGGCATTCTTCCTGAATACGCAGGCTGTGATATCAACCTATCTAATATCATAGCTACACCCAATGGAAACATTGTGAATAGCAAGAACTTGGTTATGAGTTTCTCACTCACTTTTATCTCATGGGAATCTGAGAGGCAGAAAAAATTATGCTCAGTTATAAAACTCTTAAGAGATATAACTTTATGCTTCTGAGATTTGCACTTAACATAATAGAATAAATATACGATATTGATCATCATCAGTACTTGAATTTGCTTATTTATGCATTAGAAGCCAAGTAGAGTTTAATAAAGCCTTCAAATGCTAACAGAAAATATCTAATCTTTGATGTTTAAGTCTGATATGGACTAAAAGAGGCCATAAAGCAAGATGTGGGTATTTTGGAAGGTACAGTAATAAAATACCCTAATTGGGTACTATTACTAAGTCAAGACAGGTATAACAAAATTTGGGTGTATGCTGTTTGCCTTCATGCATCCTCATTGCTTATTTGTAGTAGATGATTGAAATCTTACTTTCAGAAACTCATATCTTAATCCAATTTCGTATTCCATCTTGAAGACTATGAGTGGGATGTCACTCTGAGCCAGATATCAGATTGGAAACAATTTCTTTGATATTTTCAAAAGAAATGTCTGATTTCCTAACTTTTTTAATAGTAATATATCTTCAAAGAGACTGTTCATGCTTGTGGGTATACTAATTAAAACCAGCTATAATTGATTTGACCCACCTGCAACTAAAATAGAATTCAAAAAATTGAAAATTTTCAGTGTTCCACGTTATCAAGATTTGGCATCTTTGAATTCAAAAGTTTGTCGTTTTATAGAACTCACATTGATGGTTTCAGTGTAATGCTTTAAGGTCGTATGACTGAAGGACCTACAATGATCCAATAATGGCCTGAGATTCTCAAGCGCTAAGAAAGCTGTTGAAAAGATCCTGTGTTAAGTCAATCATCTTCTTCTCATGCTAGAGCCCTGCTTTTACCCTTACTCTAAGGAGGTAGAGAACAATTGGTACCAAATTTCCATTCTTTACTTCTCCATTTAGGGATATCTTGGGGAAATGTACACATGTCATTGGGCAAATATAGTGCTATTTTATTTTCTGTCACTCTTGATGATGATTCCCCTTAAGGGAGGTGCAAAGTTAATTATTTTCCTGAGATGATCCTCTAGTTTCCAAATACCTTATTGTGCCATTTCTCTAAAAGAACAGGAAAAAAAATCCACTTCCAACCAAAACTTTGACATTGCTTTGAATTCAAGTTCTAAAGACACCATAGTTAAGGATATCTGCCAGGACTTATGACATTGACCACATTTATGTTGCTGCCTCCATTTTGATCTGAGTCATTCTAGGAACAATTTACTCAATAAACAGGATTCGTGATGGTATTTAGTTTTGATTCCTGACAGATTATGTGCGTTGAAAGGAAACTTTGTAGATATCTTCTTTTGGCTCATACTTTCGCTCTCTGGGCTCCTCCTATTTGTTCATAAAATATCTAATTTTAATGAATACATCATGGATAGTTAATGTCTACTAGAGCCTCCCAGAAGTAGTTCTGTTCACTCTGGATTATAACGTTATCCCCAGATTTTGGTTACCTGGATCAATGAAGCTAAATATACATGGAAAAAATAAAATTATTGGAGTTCTGGTATATACGGTATAGGAAATTAACAAAAATTAGAGGGCTGTGTTGCCTCTAGCAGGTGGGAAGGAGAAGCCAAAGACACAATGTCAATCATTGTGCCACCCATAGAGAGAGATCATCCAGTATTTTCTCCCTCCCCTAGAGGGAAAAGAAAACACAGTGTTCCATAAATGTTGCATGTCCTACATATTGATCTTGATGTTTTCTGGACAAAATGAAGGATCATTAGTTGCTTGTCTGCCTAACCCAGACATTTCTTTGTCCCGTAATGAATTGCACAGCAATGTTGTGCAGCCCCAAAGTGTTCCATTTTCAAACCTCTGGCAAAAGCAAAGTGTAAGTTCCCAGACACTTCAGGTATCTGTAGGGCATAGACTTGAAAGGCTCACTTTCAAAGATCCCCCGGAGCAGAGTGATGCACCGTGCGGAAAAGGCTTCCACGTGTAAGGACATGTATTGATGAACGGAACACACAGGCTAGTTTGTAGAAAAATAAATCACGTTTTGCTCTCAAACTAGACTTTTTCCCATAAGCACATGTTTCTATCAGTAGAGTAGTCTTTCCAGAAGAAAATGGAATGACCCACTTTTAGTATGATTTCTTACTCTTTAGATAATTATTTCTAATCCTAATTGAACTCCAAGAAGTAGAGAAGGGTCGAGGGAAAGCTTACCACATTTGGGATCTTTTTAATTTTAATGAATCTTGTGACCAACATAAATTTGGACAAATAATTAAATGAAAAGAAATTATGTTTTTCTAATAAATCAAGTAAAACTGTATGCCTTCTTGATACTTTGACATATACGTTTACTATTGAGTGTTTATGTAAATAAAAACTGTGTAAGATTGTGGATATATATCTATACCTCATGGGAGCTCCAGAGCAAAATATCAACAACATACTTCAGTGAAATTTGTATTAAAAGACATGGTTCAAAATTCCAAATATGTAAGCAATAGACTTAGAGATTTTTATTTATCAGTGAAAAATATCACAGAACATCCCAACCGGCATTTCCTCAGTGGTACCCATCTATTCAGTCCACAAGGGAAACTATACTTCAGTAAGAGGCAACAAATAGAAAAACCTTATGATGTACAGTTTAGCAAAAACATACCTCTATAGTTATACTGAGGTGAAGCATTGCCTAACGCTGCGTTTTTCATCTTTGTGAAACTAAAACATCATTTACATAATAAACTTTGCAAACACTAAAGCCCCAAACTGGGTATCAGTTTAGATTTCTCATTAAGAGGACTTTTGCAATACTTAGAGCTACTTTCTGTGAAGTAATATTTAATGTTAGTGATGCCTTCTAGATTATTTCTGTGTACCAAACACATAATTAGTTGCTTCATGATGAAACACCGTTGGAATATTATTAATGAACTTCACAGAGCAGCCTGACAACTTCATGGTCAATAGGACCTTTGAGTCTGTAGGGATTCTATGGATGTGGACTTGATCAATCGTTTCGCAACCTTCCTATGGAGCCATACACACCTGATACTGTGAAGGTAGTCACGTTATGAATTGGTAACTGATTAGGTAGGGGAGAAAGGAGGCAGAGATGATTGCATTTCTAAATCTGGATAATGAGAAGCCAGATAGAGAAGGTACAGGGGATCATCTTCAGGAGATTAGAAATGATTGGAATGGTTTGGTGCCCTGTGCTACATCCCTCTTTCCACTGTGACTGCAGCTGCAGGTGAGATGAGCAGTCTCCGTGCACCCTGGAAGGATCCCATCTCAAGCATCAACCACTTGTCTCCACATTTCCAGCTCAGGGAAAAATCTATAAAAGCTCACTCAAACCAACATAGGTTTTCTGCAAACTCTGAGAGAGTTATCACTCCCTGGGACAACCCTCAATCAATGGCATATGGGAGTCAGTGGATAAGATTGGGCCTCTCGCTCTTTGGAAGGACAATTCTCAGTCACATTCTACAGGGTTCCTTAGAGGGTTGCCCACAGTGGTAACAAGCTCAATGAGGCACATTTTATTGGCTTTTCTTTCTTCCTTGCCTTTTTTTTTTTTCCTTTTCTATCATATCTGCTTCCTGGCATCAGCTCTCAATTAAACTACCTTGCCCTGGGCTCTGATTTGGGGGAACTAGAATTAAGGTGGGTGTTCCAGGAATTGTGATGGGGAACAATATTTTGATTGAAAACTTCTGGCCGTAGAAGAAGGTAGACCCAGCTAAAGTAGTGAAGTGAATTTCAAGGCCCAAATATATTGTTTTCATGACTTTGTTTTTTTTATAGCAGCATTTATGAATCACACATTAGGGATGATTAAGGCAAATATTAGTGGTAGTAGACAGATGGTAGTCAGGGTTTACATTTAGCAAGAAAGATATGAAAGAACTTCAGGACAAAGTGCCATCAGTGACATGGCTGACCTTAGAACAGCTGACGACGTAAAGAGGTGGATGGTTGATGAAAATGGGAAGGGAATGAGTGACTGGGAAACAGTCGCAATGCCAGCATAGAAAATTATGGTCACAGAGAAAGGAATCTGTCAGGTTTTGGTCTTGGGTAACGTAGAGGGGTGGGTGTTGATAGTGAGGTCCAGTGTGCCAATGCCTGTAGTTGGAGCACGTGAACTGGAGATGATCTTTAGCTGAGCAATTGGAGGCTTCTGATTAGAATGATGGAAGGTTTTTCAACAATACTGTAGATTTCCTCACTTAATCTCATACTTCTCTTGACTTTCTCTGAAGTTCTCATCTTCATAGGAACAGGTTAGAGAGTATGAACAGTGCTGAAGTAACTTTTTGTTTATTTATTTGATTCTGAAAACCATGTTTTTTTTTTTTTCTTTCTTGTGCTTCAATGGCTATTGCTTAGCTCAGGGTAGAGTCTCAATAAACGTTCTTTGGCATTGCTGCACAATTTCACGAATGAAATAGCCCTCGTACTTATATTTGCTTTGAGTGAACTTTCTGGGGATGTATGGGGGATTCGCAGCTCCTGTGTCATCACCAAACTTGGTGGAAAACATCAAGAGAAGTCTTTTCATAGTTTTTGGCGAGAATTCTCTACAACACATTTGTATATCTAAATATACAAAGAGAGAGAGTTCAACATTCACAAGAAAAAGAAACTAATTTTGATTGAGAAAGATTCTAGTTACCTTTCGAGAAGCCTCATTTTTCCAAGACTGCCTTTCGGCGTGTTATGCTGGCATTCTAATTGTTATTTCTTTAAAGAATTCATTCTTGGATGATGCACTGATGATTTTCTTTTCTGAACATGGCAAATGGTCTTGCCTAATTTATGTCAAAATAATGTCTAGATCTTACCTTCTTGCCACTGGATCTAGTTGAGCTCTGTTACTATGCTGCACTTTTGCCTCTTTTTTTTCTCTTCTTCACATAAAAATGTGAATATCTTGAGAATAAATAGAAAAGAGAGTTTCTTAGTTTATGCTTTTGGCCCTTTTGGCATAGTGTTGCTTCTCCCTGCCTAGAATTACCATATTGGCTTAATATTCCTATTAAAATATAACAATATAATAAAATCTATAGTGTTTAACCAATATGATATGCTCAATATGCTTTGCTGACCATATATTTTCTATAATTATGCGTAAACACTAATAAAATTTGTCTGGAGTATCAACCTGGCCCCAGAATTTGGTTTTCTTTTTTTTGAGGAAGAGTAGCCCTGAGCTGACAACTGCTGCCAATCTTCCTCTTTTTGCTGAGGAAGACTGGCCCTGAGCTAACATCTGTGCCCATCTTCCTCTGTATGTGGGATGCCTGCCACAGCATGGCTTGATAAGTGGTGCATAAGTCCACACACAGGATCCAAACGGGCGAACCCTGGGCAGCTGAAGTGGAACATGGGAATTTAACTGCTGCACCACTGGGCCAGCCCAATTTGATTTTTTTTTTTTAATGTCTTTTTCCTTCTTCTCCTCAAAGCCTCCCAGTACATAGTTGTGTATTTTAGTTGTGGGTCCTTCTAGTTGTGGCATGTGGGACGCTGCCTCAGCATGGCCTAATGACTGATGCCATGTCCGCACCCAGGATCCAAACCAGCGAAACCCTGGGCCACCAAAGTAGAGCATGCAAACTAAACCACTCAGCCGTGGGGCCAGCCCCTGATTTTTTAAAGGAGTCATAATTTCCTGGAATAGAGAAGAGGGATAAAGAGGTTTTCTATACATCTCCAGAATCACAAGCCATTCATTTATTATTTCTAAAATAATAATTCCATTCAGGTTTTCAAAACTTCTACATTGAAGATTTCACAGAAAAACTTAGAAAGCAAATTATAAAACCTTAATTTTATTTCTAAGACAATGTTGGGCTTTGCCTTCTGTCAGCATCACTAATGAGTAGTTAAACCATTTAGTGTCTGTCCGAATGAGTCCTATTAGCAAGCAAAGAGGGTTGAGTGGCTTAAGACCAATTAAGACATAAGCCATAGAAACCAAGCTCTGAATAATTAAGTGCTTAGTGCATTTCCAAATCTAGAATCTCATTAATAGGATTGATTTAAAAACACATTCTAACCAATTTTTGGATAAATGGGTAGTATCCTGAATTAAAGAATTGCCACTCTGTCCCAATAACCATCAAGAAGTCTGCCATGCACATAACTCATTATTTATGATCTAATTTTTCAGAATGAAAAGTCAACAAAATTTAAGAAAATATTTTAAGAGGAATATGAATGAAAACACTCATTAGGCAAGCTCTGAACCAGCCATCATTTGTTTATCTTATAACTGTTTCCTCTGATTTCTTACCTCTTTAAGCCTGTGAATGATGAATCAATTAGTTTACTATTATTTTAGTCATTTTTCAATACAGAAAGAGAAATCTTTCATAGGAAATTGACATTTCTATGATCTTTTTTTAGACTTCATATATTTCAAAGACACATTTGTCCCACCAGATTGTACATTTTCTAAGAAAGAACTTTCGTGTTTATTTTTCCCTTTACCCTTAAACAATTTGCCTGTAAACTCTTTGAATGCAAAGATTGCACCTTGCTATTTATTTTATGTTTCAGGATCTAACCCAATGCCTGTCACAGAAGAGGACTAGTAATTATTTGTTAAATAGGTAAATATCTACTTGTGGTAGGTAGAATAATGCTCCCCCAGCCCAAAGATCTCTCAGTTCTAATCCCCACAACCTCTGAATATGTTAGGGTACATGGCAAAGAGAAATTAAGGTTGCAATTTGAATTGTTTGCAAATAAACTGACCTTAAAGTAGGGAAACTATTCTGGATTATCTGGGTGGGTCCAGTGTAATCACAACGGTCCTTCAAGGTGGAGGAGAGAGGCAGAGGAGGAGATCAGAATGACGCAATGTGAAAAATACTTGACGCACCATTGCTGGCCTTGAAGATGGAGGAATGTGGGCAACCACTGGAAGCTAAAAAGGCAAGGAATTCAATTCTTTCCCAAAGCCTCCAGAAAGGAACTCAGCCTTCTTGACATCATGATTTTAGCCCAGTTGGATCTGTGTCGGACTTCTGACCTATAAGAGCCACAAGATAGAAAATTTGTGTCGTGTTATGCCCCTAAATTTTTTTTTTCTGCTTTTTCTCCCCAAATCCCCTAAGTACATAGTCCTATATCCTAATTGTGGGTCCTTCTAGTTGTGGCATGTGGGACGCTGCCTCAGCGTGGCCTAATGAGTGGTGCCATGTCCATGCCCATGATCCAAATGGGCGAAACCCTGGGCCACCGCAGTGGAGCCCGCAAACTTAACCGCTTGGCCATGGGGCCAGCCCCTTGTTAATTTTTTATAGCAGCAAAACAAAACTAATAAACTAGTATAAAGGTTGTTTCAAGTGAATATAATCCAAACTATTTCTTTTTTTTTTCTTACAACGGTGGCCAATCTTACTCTTTTCTTCTTCTTCTTCTCCCCACAGCCCCCCAGTACATAGTTGTATATTCTGGTTGTGCTGTGTGGGACGCTGCCTCAGCATGACCTGATGAGCAGTGCCGTGTCAGCGCCCAGGATCCGAACCAGTGAAACCTTGGGAACTTAACCACTCGGCCACAGGGCTGGCCCCCAGACTATTTCTTAATTACATTACTGAACAGCCACTGGAGAACTTTCATAGCTTCTCCTATTTTTAACTTCTTTGTATCATTTGGGGTGCTTGTATGGTATATAGGAAAAAACTATCTTGTTAATTACTTTGACTTTACAGTTTCCTTATACCTTCTCATAAGGATGTATTAGAATGGAACTCTGTTAAACATCTAAAAGATAGTCTTTGGGGATGGGTCTTTAGATTTCAGAGCACCTTATTTATGACCCAAAGAAATCAAATATTAATTCAACACATCTAGTTCCATAAACTATGCCAGGGAAAGTATACCAATTGTAAATCTAAATTTACGCAAATGTGTGTCTCTTAGGTCTAAACCTTAATACTTGCTTTCAATAAATCCTGTTATTGAAAAATCACTAGGGCTTAGAAGAGCTCATAGAGGTTATATAGCTGATATTAGCTTTAAGGTTTAGATGATTATATCTAAAGCATAGATGATGTTCCTATTCCAATTTGCTGTCCCATGAAATAAAGAGTATCCTAAAGCTTTGAATGGTTGAGTCCTATATGAAAGCTTAGTTTTGAGACACAAAGTGAAAATCCAGGGAGGTACTATGGATACTTATATGTGTGAACAAAAATATGTAAACAATACTTATTATTCAAGTGATTAAAAAAACTTTCAGTGAATTTGCAAAAATGTATTTTCAGCCAAAGGTGTATTATAAGATTAGGAGGTTATAAATATGAAAACATAATCATTTTCTCTGGAACTGATAGTGGGACTTATTTTGGACCACAAGTTTTTATCAAACAGTTTTACTAGTTGAGTCACTGAAATGTTCTGAAGCAAAACAACTCAACAATTTAAGTTGATATCTAGCTGTTTGGTATTAGCGCAGATTTTGGCACTCCCAGAGTGCTTGCCCGACTTCCATGAGCCAGCCCCTACGTCTCTCTTTCTATGTGGACTGCCCTCAGCTTGGGGGAGCTTGTTTTGCCTATGTGGAATGAGTCAGAAGTGCCTGGGAACTTAGGTCTCCGTGGTTGGGGCAGCCCTTAAACAGTGATTGACAGGTATTGGGGTATCTGTATTCTAGTTCTTTTACTCCTCGTGAGAACACCCTGAGTGTGACCTTCACTATCTACAGTCTCCCTGACTTCCCTGGAGGCAGACATACTAGACACGCTCTAAGTAAGGTAGCAGTTGTTGATAGGTAACAGGCTGCTCTGGAAAAAACATAGATAGCTTGATTGGTGATAAGACATTTGTAGTGGTAGATAGCATTTGGATCATGTGTTCTGTGAGTGAGTAGGTCACTGGTTGGTAGTAAGATTTAACTAATCATAATATGTCTTGATAAAGGTCCATTCAAAGGAAACAAAACTGTACCAATATATAAGACAATGGGGTTTTAATAGAAAAATTCTTAAAGTACAAAAGCATTGAAGTCAAATACTGAAACTAACCTATTTTTATGTGCAATCACTTTAAGATGGCACAGTGTGTTTGAGCCAAATGGTGGTCCAGAGACCTTTGGGGTCCCTGAGATTCCTCCAGTGGTCTGCAAGGTCAAAATATTTTCATAAAACTGACATATTGTTTGCCTTTTTCACTATGATTCTCTCATGAGTGTAGAGTGGAGTTTTCCAGAGGCTACGTGATGTGTGATATGGCAGCAGACTGAATGTAGAAGCAGAAATGAGAATCCAGCTGCCTTCTATTAAGCCAGAAATTGCAGAGATTTGCAAAAATATAAAACAAAGCCTCTCTTTATTTATTTTGGTTTGGAAAATACTTTTTATAAAAATATATTACTTATCATGGAATGGGTTCATTATTGCTATTTTAAAATAAATTAAGGAAACATCTAAAAATTTCAGTTTTATTTCCTAAAATGGTCAATATCAATAGATATAACCTATGTAAAGAAAAGCTCTCTAGGGTCTTCAGTAATTTTTAAGAGTGTAAAGAGGTCCTAAGAAAAATAAAAAACAACAACTTTGAATATTCTTGTTACAGAGTAAAATTCAAGATTCAAACCCATTTATCTTCTCACAATTAGAAAAAAGTAAGGAAGATACCAGGATAAAGATGAAGTTTAAAATATCCTTTCAGGCCAGCCTGGTGGTGCAGTGGTTATGTTCACACATTCTGCTTCGGTGGCCCGGAGTTGCCGGTTCAGATCCTGGGTGCGGACATGGCACCACTAAGCAAGCCATGCTGTGGTAGGCGTCCCACATATAAAGTAGAGGAAGATGGGCACGGATGTTAGCTCAGGGCCAGTCTTCCTCAACAAAAAGAGGAGGATTGGCAGCAGATGTTAGCTCGGGGCTAATCTTCTTAAAAAAAAAAAAAATCCTCTCATCTTTCTGATCTCATTTTGAAAACCTAGTTGTATTCTAGAAAGCTATTTTAAGTAGAGGCATTAAGAAATAAATTTCTATTAAATGAATTACACTACTATTTTTTGGGAAACAAGCATGCAGATACCTTAATCTATAGTGCACGTATTGTTTTGTTTTCTCAAATGCAGAGGCAATGCTTATTCTTCTGAACATTTGCATTATTATTTTATTAGCAAATAGTATATTGTTGGACAGAGTAGGAGAATGTTTTATTGAAACAATGTGTATACACAGCATTGGTGAGATGCCGGGATGGTGGGAATGGAACGGTGTAAGTTGTGAGTGGCATGTGAGTCTACCAGAATTTAGGGAGAGTCTAATATCTAAGAACTAGAAGGCTAACCATATATGTGACGTGGGAATTATGTTATCATAATAAGAGCCATTCTGTGTCGTTTCTTTTGGTCACTGCTAATTTCGTGTAGTGCTCATCTTACACCTGGCCTGCACCATCGAGTTCTATTCACCATGCGGGATGCATCTTATACAGGCTTCCAGGTTTGCTGGTTGTAGTAAATAATAATGTTAATATAATAATTATTATAATATTATAAATATAATTATCATATACTTATATATAATTTAATGTTATAAATATAATAATATTAGTATATTAGTCTTATATTATAAACTAACATGTAAGTAATTAAACATTGTATACTATTAGCGTTCACATGAAATCTTTCTTTTTTCATTTTCAGAAATAGTAAAATCTCCTATCATGGAGTCTGAAAATCATGATTTCTTTAATCTTGTTGCCTCTTAACCTAACATGAAAGATCTCTAAGGAAAGTAGTTGTCTAGTCATCCTTAGTAACTGGTTATAATTTTAAGCCAATGAATCCATGTAATAGATGAAAGAATTTAAGATAAAATTTCTCCTATGATTTATTTTGAAAAGACACGATTTAATATGTGTTTACATTCTTTGACAGCCCCTTCATTTCTCTCATCCCAAGGACAAGTGTTTTGCATCTTTGCTGCATCTATATGATGTTAAAGAAGAGAGCAACATCCACCTGGTTTATGATACGCTTTCTATGGGAGGCTCATGGCTGGGATACTTTTTTTCCTCTGTGAGTTTAATAGGTGGGAGGACACATATTATGGAGAAAACCGTCTCCTCCTTTGGAGGCAGATGGATCTTGGCTTGAGTTTTGGCTCTGTCTCTTTTTTAACTTTTGAACCTAGGCAAGTTATTTAGCCTCTTGCCATGTTCTTGATGGAACCTAATGTTTCTTTTAGATGTTTATAGTATCTCCTTTACAAAAGTGTTGCTAGAATTAACTAAGAGATTTTGTACAGCTTCACAAAAGTTCTCACAGGAAATGGTAGACATTACCATTATTAGTAGCAGCTGTTAGCATCATGAGAATCATTTCAACAACATCTACCCTTTAGGCTGGAAATGTAATTTAAATATATAAATATAATTTAACTGTTGAGGTCTATGAACTACAGTCATGGATGGGCATTATCTGTTAGATGGAGTATATAAGGTGTACCTTGCTTAAAACTAAGTTAAGACCACCCTTCAATTTTAAACATTTTGCACACGGTTGCCATATCTCATTCTAGAATGGTATCCAATTGATTAAAATTGTCCAGATTGGAGCTCAATAGTTTTCTGGAATGATTGGAAAGAGTATAGCATCGGATAAATATTTACCTGAAATTTGCTCTGGTGACTCCTAGATTCATAAATACGTGTCACATTTCTGATAGGACCAAGATGGCCATGTTAATACAGAGGATCGTTATTTTAAGTAAAACAACTACAAAAGCATGTACGATCTCAAACTTCTTGTAATGCTTTCTCAGCATATCTTTGTACCTCCAGTTCACAGGGCCTAGAATCCCATTCTTCTACCCTCATTTCTCAAAGAAATTCTGCTCAAAATAAATACATTTTTCATGCAGATTTTCCTGATTTTCAACTCCCCTGCTCTTAACTCTACTGCATCACATTGAATTGTTTTCTCCTATATTGGGTGTCCATCTGTGATATGTAGCCTCGTGTGGCAATTGCTGTATACTTACCTTATCCCACTGGATGCTAGAATTATGCCTTTTTTAGCCTCATGTCTCCTCCAGTGCCTAGCATTTGTATGTAAGAAATGCTTGATATGCACACAGAATTGAATTTTAAAAAGTTGAACACATTATTCCAGTGTGATTTCTTAAAACTGTCTTAATATTCTCTTGAAGTAATGCATTCAATTAGTAAATGCTTATAAAGTGAATGCAAAAACCATCAATTGTGATGATTCCATATAGAAATATTTTGCATAATATGTTCCTCTTTGTAAGTTTTAAAATATTTAAATCTCAAAAGCTTTCTTTGGGATAGAAGACAATGTTCAAAAGCACAAGAATCGTTTTCTTTCTTTAAATTATCTTTCCATTCTACCTTCTATTTTCCATTGCTCCTGTCTCCAGCTTAGAAAAAAAAAAGAAAAATTAATGGCCTATGGAAATTAAAAGAAGCAAAAAGAATGTAAAATAATTTGTTGGAACACCAAACATCCTGTTGGTTGTTAGCATTAACTCTACAACTAGCAATTAGACATATTTTTTTTTCTAATTAAAATCCTTTGAGAACACAGCTCTAGTCTTTTCAAAGGTTTCTCTTGTCCTAAAGCTTCCTGCAGGTTCTGTCCTCATAGTGCATGGGGGCTGTCGTGCCTTGTGCCATCAGTGGAATGGATTCATTAACCTTTGCATTGATTTCAACTGTTGTTTGAATAAATATTTATACCCTTTTTCCCTGATGACTTAAAGAAGTCCTTTATCAATAGCACCAAGAGCTTCTCTCCTTGACCTTTGTCACCTGTTCATTCAGAAAATTTTTGTCAAGCTGTTTTGTTTACATTGTTAATCTCTTGCTGGTTGGTCAGGTTTGGCACAGAAACATATTTGTCCTGAATTCAGTAGAATTACTTTACACTCTTTTGGCTTCTGCAGAGAAGATAATTTCTGTCTTTGGTTTCCTGTTTTACATTCAGGCTTTAGCATTTCCATTTTCTTCATATTTGTCATTCTGGGTTTTTTTTCTGTGTGTAGAGTATTTCTCTTATTACTCTTTCAATGTGACTACTTCAATTTCACCTTTTCACATCAGTATCTCCTAAAAGCTATAGGTAGAGGAGGTGTTAGCTAAGCTATGGTGGTACAAATTTTGCAATATATGTGTGTATCAAATCAGCATGTTGTGCAGCTTAAACTTACTCAATGTTATATGTCAATTATATCTCAATAAAGCTTGGGGCGAGGGAGATAGAATTAGAGCCAGGAAATGTTTCCGTTTTACTGTCCCCACATTCTATCAATAAACACTTTTTTTTGTGGGAAGAAAAGGGGGAGTTTCTGTATGCCAAACATTGTGCTTAGTGTTTTATGGGTTATTCTATTTCGTTCACAAAGCGCCCTCAGGAAAAAGGCACTGTTCCGTTTTGCAGATGAGGAGGCTGAGACTGACAAAATTTATGTAAATTGCTCAGACTCAGACATAGTAAGTGGGCTGATTGATCCCAGGAATTAGTTTTACCACTTACTAGATGTGTGACCTTGGGCAAATTACTTAACCTCACTGTGCCTTAATTTCCTCATTAGCAAAATGGAGATAATTATAGTTCCTTCTGTATTAGTGTTGTGAGGGTGGCTGTGGATTGAATAAGTTACACAATATAATAATGTAAATATAGTATATTTATGTTGGAATGTTCCCGCTAAATGCTAAGTGCTGTTAAATAGCACTTAGTTACACTATGTCAAAATGTCTTTTCTTGGATGCAGAGGGGAAATACTATAGGAGAAGAAATCAGCAAGAAATCCGGTAACTCTTCCCCCATGCATGTTTTCCTCCATCCCTAAGCTTGGAAGACAAAGTTTCTTCCTTATTTGTTAAATAGAATGAGTAGTAATATTTTGTATTGGGTTAAATGTTTCATTCCTTTGGTCCATTCAAAGCCTTCCTCTTTGAGATTTAGTTACATACTTCAATACTCATTTTAGTTTTCAGAAGAGTGGAAATATTTGGCCATCACTTTCAGCAAACCATGCACCTGGCTTTTATACTAGTGTTTAATAAGTGGTTCTTTTGTTATAAAGGAAAAGTAGCCTGTTTATAGAAACTTCCTTTAGAGAAACAATCCTTCTTCAAGAACTTATCTGTAGAATGATTTTCTTTGCTGTCTTTGTTTTGAGTTATGTATAAAGTTTGAGAGCTGAGTCTAGAAGAAAAGGCACATTACTAAAAAGCTTCAATTAGAAGAATTACAGACTCATTTTTCTTCTTCTGTGTGGTATCCTTCCATTGGATGGACCAAAGAAGCTATGGAAATAATGTGAGACCTGATAATGCCTTTTGTTTTTTTGCATTCCTGAGATACCGGAGAGAAAAACGTCTTGCTATCAGTACTGTCTTTTAAGCTGAAAAGTACCACTTAGAAAACCAATTACCACAGAGAGCTAATTCAAAGAACTGAATAGAGTCTCTTCTGTGGTTACAAAGGGGCTACAAACCTCAAAGTCATAAAGGAAAGTAGTATCTACTGGGGTGAAAACAATTCCTGCAATCCTAGATTAAGACCAAAACAATCGAATCTAAATGACATGGTAGAAAATCCATACAGTTCAATGATTGAAGACAAAGATTGTATGCTTTAGAGCCTGGTTTATCTTATGGTAATTCAATGTTCTTTACACTAGTAGATAGTTTGAGTATTTTTCTTCATTCGTTCAACATCTTTAATTTGAGTATAGAGTAGACATAGGAATACATTTTCAGAGTGAGGCATAAACACAGTGGACGAAGCATAATAAAGGGGCCAGAGAATGGGGGTAAAAAGAGGAAGTGATCAACTCCACCTGGAAGTGAGAGATCAAGAAATATTCTTGAGCCTCACTCGTTTTTACTGAGATTAAAAGACAAGGATGGAAGATCCTTGCTAAGCAGAAGTAAGCTGCTTGATACTATAAAAATTCCAACCAATATGCTTGAGTTTAAATTGATGAGAGCCAATTTGTGCTGGTGAGAACCAGGTAAAGAGGACTAGATCAGATCCTGATGACCCCTTTGGATTGAATAGAACTACATGGAGCTGGTTTGATTGGGTTGGGTTTGATTTTAAACTACTCAGGTTAAGTTCTATCCAGTTAGATTTTTTTAAAAAATGGATTGGATTTAATCTTATTGTTTTAACTAAGTACTGTCTGTGTTAAAAGATATTAAGCATTTGTCTATCACATTTCTCATGTGTTTTTTTTCCAGTTTAATGTTTTACTTTCATTTGTTGAAATAATAGTTTAATCTTTATGTGAAATAAAGTAATCTTTTCCATTGTATCTTTAAAAAAAACTTTTTAAGTGTAAAAGATTTCATTCACATTCACTTCTGTATCTTCTGTTTTTCTCTGTATTTAACTCCTTAGTGTATTTGGTATCAAATAAGTATCTAAATTGACTGTTTAGCCAAGTATCTCAGCAGCACTTAGAAATTAATCCATTTCTTTGACACTCCTTGATATCGCCTTTCCCTATCCTAGTTTAATTACCTGTGATATGTATGCTTTCTTTGCACAAGAGTCACACCGGTACATGTATCCAATCATTATAATATATTTTCTCTCACAGAATTAGTCCCTGCTTTAGATCTTACTTTCAAGTTTTTATTTTTTGTTTTTAGCTATTCTTGCTTTTTCCGTTTTCCAGAACTACTTTAGAATCATGTTGTCACCCTTTCTCCAAAATGTAGATGATATGTTATTAAGGCACTGTATGAAGATGCAGAATAGTTCCTCAGAACTCCCTTATGCTGCCCCTTTGTGGTCAGACCCTCCCTTCACCCTTCAGCATTAGAAACCGTGACTTTGTTTTCCATCTCTGTAGTTTTGCCTTTTGCAGAATGTTATATACATGGAATCATACAGCGTGTAATCTTCTGAATCTGCCTTCTTCTACTTATCATAAGGTATTTAAAATTCATGCATGTTGTTGACTGTGTCGTTAGTTCATTTCTTTTTATTGCTGAGTAGTATTTCATTGAATTGTTCTACCTCATTTGCCTATTCCCCAGTTGAAGGGCATTTGGATTGATGTCAGTGTTTGGAAAGTACCCATTTTTAATGCCAAATCACTGTCTTTTTAAAATTTTGGTGCTATTAATTGGGAGTGGATCTTGATTTTTATCTAATACTTTAGGTAATCATAGGTAATAATTATCTAATCTTTAACTTACTTGCTGTCTCTTATGTAACTAAATGTTAAAATATTAAGCCATTTATTTTTCTGAGAAATTTAAAACTTGATTATGATGGATTCTTCTAATGTTCATTTGGTTTATTTTATATTTTGAATTGGTAATGTGTATAAATAGTTACAAAATTCAAATGCTTCGCAGTGAAAAGTAAGTTTCTCTTCCCTTTTCTGTGGTACAGACACTCTAGGTTCCTCCCTAGAAGAACTAGTGTCAACACTTCTTGCATTTCCAGAGACCATTCCTGAATCCCAAATGTACATTTATGTTTTCATTCCAATGGTGGCAAGTACACACTCTCCTCTAAAGCTTGAGGTTTTTAGCAGTGTACCTTGGAGCTCATTCTTAGCATTACAAAGAAACCTGTCTCATTTCTTTTGTGGGTTGTATAGTGTTCCACTGTATAGATGTGCAATACTTTTTATTAAAAATTTCAAAGTTCCTTACTTGAGGATATCTAGGTTATTTACAATCCTTTTCTATTACAAATAGCACAAAAGTGAAAACTGATATTTGTACCTTTTTCCACATAGATGCAAGAATATCTACAGGAAAAAATTTGTAAAGTGGACTTGCTAGGTAAAATAATACATGCTTGCTTATTTAATTTTGGCAAATTTTGCAAAATTGCTCCTCCTATTGCTTATGCTCAGTCACTGTCACACCCACCAGTATGTCTCCTCTCCTGGCTCCTTGACCGATACAACTGAAACGAATCTTTTCCCGCACTGATATAATACGTGAAAATTTACCATATTTTAATCATAATAGTAATAATAGAAATGTGAACGAAGGTTGAGCATCTTTTCATGTGTTTAGAGCTTTGATAGTTCCTCCTTTTGAACTTTCTGTTTATATGGATTGTCCATTTTTCAACTGGACTGGCAGCCTTTTTCTTATTAATTTATAGATACTTTATTACATTAAGGAAAGTTGTTGTTTGTCCGTCACTTATGTTTTGCCTTCATTCATGGGTTTTTTGGGTTTTTTTTTGCTGTTTCAGATTTTTAAAAAGAATATTCATAATTTTTATGGTAATGACCACTCTGAAAATATTAAAGTCATTAATTTTTCTCTACTAATTTTACCATTTCATTTTTTAAAATCTAATCTTGAAATCACCTAAAATTTATTTCAGCTTAAGTTGTAAGATGGAGAAACCAGCTTTATTTTTCTTTATTTCCTGATAGTCAGATATTCCAACATCATTTATTGAATAATACATTTTCCTCATTGAATTCAAGTGCTATATTTTTCATCTACTAAATTACCACATATATTTTTTAATTTCCTTGAAATTTCAATTGTTTTCATCGATCTACCTGTCAAATCATGTGTTAACTTACAACTTTAATAATGGGTATTTTGTATGATGTTTTAATGTCTGGACGGGCTATGCCCACCACCACCTTGAACTTTCTCTTCTTTTTAATAGTATTCCTGGGGGTTTTTTGCTTTTCCATTTTTTCATACTAACTTTAGAACTAGTTTTTTACCTACTTCCCGAAAGTCTATGGTCATTTTCTGATTTGTTCATTTATTATTTTAAGTGAGGCAAACCCATTGTTTTCAGGAGGAGACCTTCACCTTTGAATGCTTGTTACCAAAGGAAAACTATGACATCATCTGGCACCCCTTTCCAATTATAGCCACATGTTCCAGAATGCTTTCTTGCTACCCTAGACAGTGTGACTTAAATCACTCCCGCCCTGTAGGCAATGCTATCCATTTTCTCTCTCTTCCAACTCAAAATCTTAAAAGCAGAAGGTATTACAAGATCTTATAACTCTGAAAATTTACAGGTGATTTAGGTAAGAAAAACCAACCATGTTGAGATCCTTTTCCATCTTCTTTGACTTTGAACGCACTTTTACTAAAATGAATAGCTCCCTTCTACATTAGCATAGAGAAAATATTTCTTGCCCCATATTTCAAAAATGATTTAAAGACTCCATTCTGGAGAAAAGAAAAAGAACAAGGTGGATGAAAAGTAATATATGAAAGTTAAAACATTGTATCACAACAAAACATAATTGTGCTGTAGGGGTTAAATCTCAAAGAATGAAAACACGGGCCTTATACCATTTAATTTTGTGAAGCGTCTTTTGTAAAGTATGGTAGGCCATTATGAGGACTTCGTTACATAGTTTACCTTAGTGTGGATTGGAAGTATTGTGTTTTGTGGATTTTGGCTCTATGACTTTCCAAAGAGCATGATTCATTCATGAGTAATCTGTAACCCATACTCCTCGTGTAGTCATTAGAAAATCCTGCCTTGATTTTCCATTGAATATCAAAGCTCTCAGAAGTATGCCATTGGGAATGAGCCTGCACAGATGTAGGAGATTCTCCAAAATGACCCAGTCCAGGCGGTGCTCTCTCCTCCTTTCATTTCTCTGGTATTGTGATTTACCAAGTGTTTAGCAGGAAGAGATTAAACATTCATAAGAATTGCTTAATTTTCAAAAGGACTGCTTTTTTGTGCCTGCCCCATTTTCTTGCTTTTTGAGTCAGTTATAGGGATTTTGAAGTTTAAAATACTGAGATATTTTATAGCATCGATGGTAAAATATTTATGCTTTGATATTGAGTGAAATTTCCCAAATTGAGTCATCTTTGAAATACAAATTTGATTTACATTTACTTTTCAAAGCTTTTAATTCTTTTTGGTGACTGTCCCCTGACACTGCACCCCACAGACCCTTTCTGTTTAGCTTTGGCTCCTCCCCCGCCAAGTCTTATACTTGGTTGGAGAGAGGCAAGGAAATTAGGGTGAACCTTCACACCCAGCCCTTGATAGAATGTGCACCTTATTCCTCGGCACCAGTGTTTGTGAAGTCTTGTGACAAATCCGGCTTTTAGAAGTCCTTTTATTTATTTATGTAGTTTAAAAGCTTCTCAGACGTAAGTGGGCTGAATAGGTGAATAACATTGATTTCCTGCAAAGAAGGGTGTTATGTAAATACCGCCTAATAGTATTGCATTTCCATTTCCTGCATTGATCTCATCGTAAAGCCTTGAAGTCAATCCTATTTTTTTATGTATTGCTGTTTTAACAGAAATTCCATGTTACAAAATGAAAGTGACTGACCAAAGATGTGGAAATGATGCTTAAAAACCTCTTAGCTATCATCTTTGGAGTTGCAGGATGTCATTAAAAAAAGCAAACAAACAAATGGTAAAAAGAACAAATGGTTGTGTACTTTAGCTGACATCATTATTCAAATAGCTTCTCAGTGTTTTTTTTCTTTCCTCCTAGAAAATCTGTTTTTGGAAGATTGCTTTGAATTAGGCCCAGTCTGTAAAGGAATAGATTTGACTGTTATCATTAAAAGTGAAGGATTTTCTTAGCTTAGAGATAGTGCTGTTGAACCCATCATTAAGTGGCCAGAACTCTCCTCCAGTCCGAAATTCCATCTATTCAGCTAGGAAAGCCATGACAGAACCTCTGCCTCTCCTAAGACATCCCGATGGGGTCCACTAAAAAGTGTGTTTGTGGATATCCCAGTAGAGATTTCCATTAACAAAGCAGTGACAGATATGTCAATGCATTTTTGCATTTATGTCACAAGATCTTGGGCACACAAATAGGAGATTTGAATTGGCACTAGCATATAATGGTTATTCCTGCACTTAATCATTACCAATCAATTTTTTTCCCTAAAATGACCAGATTCTATTTTTTTAATTAAACATAGTAATAAATATTAATCTCCATATTTGTTTTAAGTCCTATCGTGGTTTATTTAATGTAGTCAGTTGACCAGACTCAATAATGAGCTCTACCTGTTAATCAGATATATTAAAATAAAAAAAAATTACCTACATAGACTAGAATTTATTGTTATATCAGAGCTGTTTACCATATAATACTGTGGTCTCTCTTTTGTGCCTCTAGTCTTCTCAGAAGGAAACAGAGGGTTAAAGAGGAAAGAAAATGGATTTAGGTCAATAACCAAACCTTAGTTCCCTGCTTCAGTCCATAATTATCTTTCATTTTTATAGTCTGAATTCCAGTTGCCAAAAAATAGATACTCATCCAAACTATACTTTAACTTCTAGCAAAGGAGTTCATATATGTCTTCTGTTCCTCATATTCCATATAAAGTCCTTCCTTTGAAATGTGGGACCCTTCATGCTTTGGCTTCATATCTCTGACACTTACTGAGTTTCCTGGCCTTATATTCTACCACCATGTCCTCGTATCTTCGGCTGCTCTGAAAATAAGATGGCATGAACTGAACTCTGGAACCAGATGGCCTGGATCAGAATCCTAGCTCTACCACCTACTAGTTGTATGACCTTGGGCAAGTGACTTATCCCTTCTGTGACTCAGTTTCCTCATCTGTATAATGAGAATAATAGCAGCATGATAGTCCTATGGTATTATTAATTTAAATGAGGTTATATATATAAAGACCTTAATATAGAGTCACCTTCTAGTAAGTACTAAGTAAATATTTGGTATAATAATAATATTTATCATCATCATCATCACAAATAGAAGTCAGCATTAGTCATTTACTTCCACCTTGCTTTAGCACATCCTAAATTCTGCGATTAAGACATTTGGAGTAGGAGATAGCTATTCTTGTTAGCAGCCCTAATTACTTTCTAAAGTAGGCAAGACAATTGAAAAAACAACAAGAGGAAGATAGATAGTATTTCAGGAAATTGCTTGAGTAAAACTGTCTATGCTGGAGTTTATTCCTTTACTCAGCAAATATTTATTGAGTGCACCATTTATCAGGCACAGTGCAAGGCCCTGGAAACATGGTGGCAAACAAAATAGTTATGGTCCCAGAAATCAAGAACCTTAATGTCTGGGTGGGAGACAGTTCATAACCTCCAAATGTATAATTACACATTTTGATATATATGTAAAGAAAAAACCAGAATGCAATGAGAGAGAATGAGAGTGACCTATTTTAGTTATTAAAAAAAGGCTTTCTGGAGTTGACTATTTAATTCCAGACCCAAAATTGACTCGGACAGGTGGAGAGTAGGAGGGAGGAGGCATTTCAGGCAGAAGGAACCCAGGTGCAAAGACTCTGAGGCAGGAAAGAGTGGAGGTGTTTAAGCAGTTGAAGGATAATCGATGCACCTGGAGCGCAGGGAGCAAGAGACAGAGCAACATCATAGGACTGGGATGGAGGGCTGGGTCTGATCACTCAGGGCCTCAGAGACCTTGTTAAAGGTCAGGACTAGGTTCTAACTGCACTGGGAAGTTTTTAAGTGGGAGAGTGACACAGTCCAATATATATCTGTAAAAGATTTTGCTGGTTCTTATGTGGAAGCTAGATTATAAAAAATGAGTGGAAACAGGAGACCATTAGAGACCATTGCTGTGCACAGGAGAGAGCTAATGATGGCCTGGGGCTAGTGGAAACGGGCATATCTCAAATTACATTTACATCTCGTTAATTGCATTTACAATTACATTTTGGAGATGGAAGAGGCAGGACCTGGTGAGAGATTGCATGTTAGTTTTGGGAGAAATTAAGTTGTCTAGAATGAATCTCAGGTGACTCTCAGATTAATGATGTAAGTAACATCACAGATGTTACTTAAAATTATGGACATAAATAGATAGCATCATCATCTTTTAAGGAAGAAAAGATGGAGAATGCTTTCAAAGTAGCTGAAGAGTCTTATGTACATTTCTGACTAGGAGTCAGTATAGACACCTGCTAAAGATTAAATAAAAGATTTCATATAAAGGACCAGTGAAATACCTGCACACAGCAAGTGCTCAGTAGAAACTATTTACTGATAAGATTTAGGTTTGGACCTCACATCTTTGACCTGACACAAAGAGAGCTTTTTTGCATCAGATTCTCATTCACTGTTTTTGTTGGTTTGGTTGTTTTGTGGTTTGATGGGGCACTTTGATTCCCTAGCAGATGAAAATGCCTTGTTTCTTGGGAACGTAATTAATAAAAGTGACTGTAATTCAGTGTTGGCCACGTTGCTCTGTTGCTTTGCAATACACAAACATCAGAAAGAAGTGAGGGAAACACTAGCCTGTAAGTTGATATTTGAAGACTGACTCTTTTCTTCCCCTTTCTCTAGACACATGCAAGCAAGTACTTCTCTCACTGGTCCCGCAGCTGCCTTTCGGAGCCCCTTGTCTGCACCAGGCACTGTGCTAAGCCCCAGATGCTGATGCCAGGTGCTCACTTGCACCCTCTGTCTATCTGATGATCTCCAAGGGAATTTCGTTCTATCTGCAAAGTTTTCTCTGAGAAGAGTTTCCATAGCCACATGGAAGGCAAATTATTTCTTGAATCCCTTAAGGATGAAAAAAATTACCTGGAGAAAATATTTTCTCCTTTAAATGATGAGGAAATATATGAGAGGATTAAAAAAATCCCTTATTTTGATTTATTTTCATTGAGTGAAGGGTAATGCAGAGGGAAATCACAAGACCTCTCAATAATTTATTGTCATCTCCAGGGATGATAATAAACTGCTGTGTGAGGGAGAACTCTCTGGAAACCAATAATAAATAAATAAATAAATACTACATACACTCCCACAAGTACTCTTTGGGGTGGCAAGACTAGAGTTATGAGTGTTCTATCAAGGCATATGTATTAAACATTTATCTCAAACAGGATTCCTTTTACCAAAATGTTTCTGGGAACCATGATGAACCTCATCTGTGGGCTGTGTGTCTATAATTCAGACACTGACTCTTAAGCCGGGATTCTCTGAGAGTGAGTAAAATGGACCTCCTCGAGGAGTTTGGGCTCACTCAGAGTTGTAGCTCTGAGGAAGGCCTGCACGAATCTGAACGTGGCTGCCATCCCCAGCTGCAGCTGTTCTCGGGTTTCTTCTCCTTTAATCTGGAACCTAACCCAAACAGGCAGCATTATTGTTGAGAGCTTGAACAAATACAGTTTCAAAATTTTGCCTCAGTTTTCTGTGATACTAGTTAGTGGCTAAGAAAGTCGGCACTGGCATTCAACCAGGCATTCAGACCATGGTGCCTATGTGACCCTGGACAAAGTACCTTCATCGCATCATGAGAATAATAATTCCTACTCCAGAAGTTTCTCCTGAGAATCCAATGAGCTACGTTCATGTAAAACCCATAGCTGCTGGCTCATTGTAAGTGGAAATAATACAACATACATGCAACATATGCTTAGTTACTTTAAGACCAATTAAATGGTGTCTGCATAATTATGGGAAAGCACAGGTGAGCTACTGCTTTAAACGGTGGATTGAGAGACAATATATTGTGAGTCTTATTTTATCATTATCTTCATACATTATCTTCAGCATGCTCAAAATCTGTAGTAGGTCTCGTGATAGAAACCCGCTTTGGCTTGTTACATGTAATGTCATTGCTTGTTTCCCCTCCCCCTTTAGTAGGAACTATTATTCACTGAAATAGAATAGATAAAGGTGGAAGTAAATAGAACTAAGATTTATAAAACACCAATTACGCCAAGCACTGTTCTAAGTGCTTGAAGAACATCGCATCATGTCCCTGCAAAAATCTGAAACCTAATTTCTGTCATTTCTTATTAAAAGCTAAAAATCAGAGAATTTGAAGCATTTGCCTCAAATACCTAATAAGTGGCCAGGCCAGGATTTGATACCAGCTGAGATTTGACACCAGAATCAAAGTCTGGCCAAATAAAACAGGAAAAGAGGGAGCAAAAATACAGCTTATTTTTCTGCTTGATAACTTGCTCCTTCATTAAATTATCATTTATGCTTCATCAACTTCCAAATTTAACTAAAACAAAATTTGAGCTTACTTAGTCATAAGTAAAATAGAATATGTGGATAGATGGAACCAAAGCAAAGTAATAAAGAGAAATAATAGTCAGTAAGGAGGGATATTAAACTTTCTTTAGAGCATGGAGATGCTATTTAAGTCAAGATCTGAAATGAACTATCACTGAGCTTCCTGCACGTAAAAGCGAAAAGAGAAACCCAGTGAATCACATAATTCAGCCTAGAATGCTGGCTTTTTCGGGGAGAGGGTGAGGAATAGGCAAGCATCTGTCGGGTTTTTTCACTGCTGCATACTAATGATCTGAATGATTCTTGGCAAATAATTGATGCTCATTTAATATTTGTTGAATTAATCATTAAATCAGTGACTGAATAATAAAAAACCATGTCACATTTTTTGTCTTTGAGAAAAGTACTTGTGTATAGCATTCATTTCTTCATGCTACATCTTCTCTCATTTAAGATGCATAATGATGCCCTTTCTTACTTTAGAAATGTATTCTATTTTGAAGTGCATAATAAAAATAATTTTGGCTCGTTACAAATGCACTCAACTCCTACTCTCTTTAGCCATTGTAAAGAAGAGAGTCAATTCTTTTCAACCAAGCCGATAATGAGATGAGAACCATGAGCACATTGCATTCCTTAAAGCTTTACTTTCACTAATGTAACTTACATGCTGGGTCAGAGATGTGCGGCCATTCTTTGATCCTTCCTAGTGAAGGTGAAATCCCATTGAACCCTCAGATATTGTTGATAGACTGCTACTACTGAGGCAACTCCTCTTGGCTGTCCCTTAGCCCTCTCCATGGAGAAGCCTCTGAAAACCATGTCGTCTGGGCCTTGAATCATGGAGGTAAACGGATTTCCAGGACTTTGTAACAATTTGAGACCCCAAGTGAGTGATGAGCCTAGGGAGCCCTGCCTGATCCTGAGGAGATTCTTTGAGTGCCCTGAACCGCTTTAGTTTAGGAGATCCATCATGTGAATGTACATATGGCTGTGTGCCTTGTACGCAGCCATCCACGTGTGATAATGAGCAGGGCATAGAGCGAAAAAATTTGCTAAAGCAGATGGAGAAAAGAGAATCTATTAAATTCATTTTCTTTCTCACAGGGATCTCTTTAAAAGGCATGCATGTTATGGTCCGCATAACTCTGCGCTTCCCATTCTCAACTCATGAATACTATTCATTCAAAGCTGCAGATTGTTGACATGAGCATTTTTAAAATTTTATTATTACTCGACCCCATCTGATTCCCCAGGCTGCACATGTGTTATTATAGGGAATATTTCTCTATTTGTCTCTTCCATCATTCTAGCTATTGTTTGATGTGGATTAGGAAAGGGCAGAAGAAGGGTGGTGAACAAAATGGCATTTGCTTGTACTTTTCTCTGTCTTTTGCCGTGATTGCAAGTGCTTGTCAACAGTCCAGGAATTCCTGGGAGAGCAAAAAAGAAGACAGATGAGTATGTGAGCTCTCACAGAACATAGGATCCTGTATCCCCATGAAATTCATACTCTATCTTGGAAGTACATCAGAGGCCTGCTCCATCTCTGTAAACCTCAAGGCTGAGTACTCATTTAAACTGTATCTTTGCATTTTTCTGGTTAAGATGCAAGGCAAGATAAAACAGTGCATTTTATTTTTTTCTTATCATATAATTGTCATCATATAATTGCATATCTGGTTGCTTTGTTTACTAATTAATTCCTGTCTGCCTGTACTAGAGCATCAACTCTATGAGATAAAGAACCTTTTCTGTTTTATTTGCTGTTACATCTCTAACCTAAAACTGTATAACTAGTATAAGCTTAACAAATCTCTGCTGAATTAATTAATACATACACGGTTGTAGAATTAGGTTCTAATCCATGATAGATCCTTAGGAAGTTATATAATCTTGGGTACATTTCTTAAACTCTCTTAGACTGGTCTTTCTCCTTGGTAAACTGGAAGGGAGGGGAGTAAGGGAGTCAACTAGATGAGCTGTGAATGTCTGTTACAGTTGCAGCATTCTACGCATTATTAGCAGGAAAGGATATTGGGCTGATGCATTGCTTCACTGAGTAAATTGATTTAATAGAAATTAATAGAGTTCTATAGAAAAGAATTAAATTGCATTTAGTACCTACTATATGCCAGCCTAATTTTAATAAAACATAGTTCCTGTGCTGGCAATTCCAGAAGGCAGGAAATGTATGTGAACAAACAGATCATCATATAACTCACATGATGTAAGAAAGAAAGATGACCCATCTACTATGGAAAGCTTAGGAAGTCTTCACATAGAACTGATGTATAAGCTGGCTTTTGAAGGTTAAGTGAAAGTTTTCCAGCCTAAGATGGGGGAAAGGTTGGAAAAGATCATTCCGTTAGAAGAAAACATGAAATTATGAAGTGATGTGTGAGATTGGAGAGTGGGGAAATTTTAGCGAGACTGGAGCATAGACTAGCTGTGGTGGACAATTTGAGATGAAACTAGGGAAGCAAGATGGGGGTCAGATGTGATGGAGTGTGAACTTTAAAGTTTGGCTTTTATCCTCCAGGATACAGTCATATAACACAATACTATCCCTTTGCTGTTGATAAAAGAAAATCTAATAAAGTTTCAGTGACTTGGTAAGGCATTAGAGCTAGAATTTGAGTAAAATCTTTTGACCCCAAAGTAAATGTTTCTACTCTACCATGCTTCACCTATCCGGTTTGACTAGTTGCATAAATGGTTTGTTGAAAATCTGAAGAAAGTCTAAATTCCAGGGATAAATAATTCATGTTGCCTAAATCTTTCACCATATCTTAGGCAGAATATTTGTTCCTAAAAAAGAGCAATGCAAAACAGAGTGCTCATAGCTAGGAGAGAGATTGTAGAAATAGATGAGGCGACAATTGGTGCAAAGGAAATTTTTTAAAGTAAACCCGGTTATTTGGCCAAAGAGGTGTATGAGGAATCTAACTAGGATCTTAGATTTTGTTTGTATCTCATTTGGAGGTACAAGAAGAGAGACAAAGAGAGGGAGGGAGAGAAAGAGAGAGAGGGAGAGAGAGAGAAAGAGAAAAGAGAAAGAAGGAAAAGAAAGAAGGAGGAAAGAAGAGAGGAAAAGGAAGGAAAGAAGGAAGGAAAGAAGGGAGAGGTGTTAAGCTCATCTAGAAATCAATTTTCTCTCTTTCTTTTATTCCATTGGCAACAAAATTGCGTAACATATACAGAGATGGAACATGAAATGTATCCCTGAAATCTGAGATACGCTAACACTTACTTGCTGCCAACATGCTATACTTTTCACCAAATCATTTAGAGTAACTTAGAAGGTTTAGTTTTATACAACTCTCACTTTAGTCTATTTAAAACTAAGCAGAACAAATGACATACAAATGCAAAATGGCGTCTGTGCTATAATAACCAAGTACTGTCAGATAAGTACTGTCAAATGTTGTTGCAACAGTGGAATTTTTGGTGACTCTGAAATTGGGTAGTTCCTCATCGGGGTCTTTGAAGTCATTTGTTAAACACAGGCTCTTGTTAAGACGTCAGTTGTAATGATATGTATCTTCTGTTCTTTTTTCTTTTTTTCTAATCACATTGGATTGTATTTTACTTAAAATTGGAGACCCTGTTTTTGTCTTTTTCTGTAACTTCTTTAAGTATTTAGCAAATATTTCACAGACAGTTTTTTCTTAAGAAATGTCATTGATTTACCAATGAGAACAGCCTATTCTCATTAAGGGAATAACGGCGAATGCCTCTCAACCATCCATAAATGGAGGTGACAATACTAAACTATATTCCAAGATTAGAAGACCGCTGAAGAAGATTCAAACACAGATGGTTAAAGCTATTAAAATATTATGTAATCCTCTGTCTTCCTCCACCAAATAACCAGTTTCCAAACTGTCAAGCCTTTTACTTTTTCTGAGTTATCTGAGTGACAGGATATGCTTGAGTCTCCCACATTTCAAAGTTTGTCTTTAAATGCATGATGGGTACTCATACATCTATAGTTAATGTGTTCTCTGCAACTTTCTTAGCACATTGAGACAAACTATGCTAATACTATCCTACTTAATGCCAATGGCACATCAAAAAAAGTCCTGAAAGGAAAGACTCATTCTCCCAGTCAATTTAAAACCTCCTTATTCATTTTAAATATTTCATCGCATTAATTTTTCAAAGCAACAAAACAAACATTCATCAAGTGAAACTAAGCATGACCCCCCTCAGATGGGTACATCTGTTGCTTTCCTGCTGTGTCCTTGAATAATTCATTTTAATGCATTTAAAGTATACACTTCATTAAAATGAGCTAGACTCGTTTACATATAAAATTTACATTGATAGAAACAAAAATAAAAGCTCTTAGAAAGCTGACCCTGAAATTTTGTTATTCTCTGTGGTTTATCACTAGCTGCCTCTACAAGGAAAGTGTAGAGGCATCTCCACACCCATGGACCCATTGAGAGATTTGGTTATATCAGCAAATATGTGGAAGCTGTTAGCAAGAGTAGTTTGATAGCTTTTTCCCACAGCCTGTGTTCCTCGTGAACACCTTCAATAAGATTTGTAGTTATTGCTTGTCCTTTTTAGCTCCCTCTGCTCACATCACATAATAGATGCACCAGGTATACTGAATGACACCTAGGAATCTAAGCCAACCCAGAGAACACTAATCAGTTTTAACAACTCGAAAATTAATCAATGTAAGCGGATTCCAGGCACTGCAGGAGAAAGTCTTCAGTTTTATTTACTCCCTGTCCTTTTGGACTCAGTTAACTGATGATCTGATTGGTTTTGGAGGAAGCAATAATATTTTTCACTGTTATAGCATTTTCTCTCTCCCCCTGGTTATGTGTTAAGCCTAGAAATATTAAGATAAGTAAGGAAAGGGCGGGAAAGAAACAGTTCAGCTGTTAAAGACACAGTGTTGAATCTTCCTTTTTAAGAAACTAGCTTTCTATAATTTTTTCTTTAAAAAAGGACTATCTCCTGTAAGTGTGACAGATAAAGTTTCAATAATGTAGAATCCAAAGAATAAAATAATTTATGAGATGTTTTCTACACAAGACTTTATCACAATATTTGGCAATCATTACTATTCCTATTCATTTGAGGAGTCTCTACAGCATAAGGTCGTCAGATCTCAAGGGTTAGATACAAGACATTTACTACGACACGCATTCTTATATTAGTAACTAATCATAAGAATACAATTTTCAAATTCTGTAGTATTGTTTTCTAAGGAGCCAGAACACTCTGTGTACATTCAATACTGCCCACTTTTCGGTAAAAGTAAAGGTAAAGTGCAGACAAAATTATTTTAATCATGACTGGTTACACTTTGTAGAAATTAGGCGTGAAGAACATACTTTGTATTTTTCCACATCACAATATTTTGATCAATTACAGGGTTTGTCACACTTTCCTAGTCCCTGGGACCCTTTTTGTCAGGACAAAAGTGCCCTAGAACTACCTACCTGACATCTCCCTATTTACCTGCTTACCTGTCCGATCCCTTCCCTCCCTCGCGTATAACCAAAATAAAGAAATAAATAGTATGTTATAGTCTTGCTATTGAAAAATAGTATAAACTAATAAGTAGGCTAATGAAAGATAATAGATGACAGTTTTACATTATTTAAAGCCAAATAAAAAAACAAAGCTTTAGTGTAGCTTACATTAAAACAGCGATGAAGGTCAGTGCCCAAATGATATGGAGAGCCCATCATGGCTCATTTGTGCTACACATAGTGCACTTGAAGGACCACTGCTTTTAATCTCAAATTCCTGAGTTTTTGGCTTAGATTGAAATTAGATGATGACTGTGCTTCATAAAAAACTCAGAAGTATTGAAGAATATAAAGCATTACTTTTAACGGCAGCATAGAGTACCCTGCTTCCACCTACCCATCACCAGGCTACAGAAAAATTGCAAGTAAAAAGCAAAGAACATATTTCTAAACCATTTGAGAGAAAGTTGCTGACACGGTATAGTCTCAAGAAATGATAATTATTGTAATTATCATCAAACAAGTAATTATTGTTAAGAGTAGAGTCATATTTGATTTGGCAATATTCCTATGCATAAAGAGTGGACTGTAAGTTATTTTATTCTCATATGTGTATTTTTCTTCCAAACTACTTCTGATTTTTTACAAAAGCATATAAGAATCATTAGGGAGGACCTAACCCAAATCCATCATCATAGATAAGGAAATTCATGCTGGGTTAATTCATTTGCCCTGGACCACCAGGTTGCACATAAATTACTTTCTATTAGATTCACGAAAACTTGGTCTTTTACTACTGCACTCAAAAGAAAGCAAGACTGAAATTCTTTATGCATCCTTTCTGTTCAAAGAGGTTTAACAGAGTTCATGTTTGATGTAAAACTAATTGAGAGGAAAATTCTGACAGAAGAGATGTGTACATAGATGTCAGTCTGGAAGCCATTGGTTTGGAATCTGTTTTTGACTTGATTAGGGAAATTAACAGAGGAAAACAGGGTCACAAAACAGACCCAAATAATTTATAATTAGCTTCACAATATATAGACTTATGTTCTGTTTGAGTTAATGTTTTTTGACTACATGCCGAGTCATTCAAAGAGAACTCAGAGCTTCGTAAATGGTAAGAGAAGCCTGTATGATCACAGAAACTCTCCAAATTAGGTAAACCATATGCCAATAATTGAGATTCAACTCTACTGTTTTATGACTCTTAAGAAATAGTAACACCTATGATACAAAGGTTGTACTCTTAACACTCTGAGCTTTATGTTTTTAAAAATGCTTCTTGTTCTTACCGTTTATTTCTAAAAACTAGATAGACCATTTTTTCAGGGGAAGTCTCTATTTCTGGTTTCTTCTCTGTCAAAAAGCCAGTTTGCTCACTTTCAGAGTACGGGATGAAACCTCACTTTGTATTATGCCTTAAAGAAATGACAAAATGAATCCATGATGTTTTTCTTCTAATACATGAATGAATATACCAGTTCCTTTAACTAGTCTAATTAGTAACATACCTCACTACAGTGTATCATGCTTTCTTTGCAAAGACCAGCCTGTGTGTGCGTGCGTGCGTGTGTGTGTGCGCGCGCGCACACGTGTGTGTATGGTATGTGGCAAAATTCTGTTGAAATTCCAGGGATGCCTACTGAATCAGTTTAATTCTCTATTCTGACACTGCTAGTATTGTTAAATCCTTTTTATTTATTATCTGTTCTGTGACCGGATTATTCGATTTCTGAGTACATTACAAATGGACAAATATAAAGTGATTATTATTCCCTCATGTGTATTCAAAGTTGGCTGAAAATTCTCTCCTTCTCCCTTTACCTGCCCTCTAATATGTGTTTTCAGAACTAATTTGTCTTCAAAATGTATGAGGAGTAAGCATGACATTGAGAAGTTTCCTGTTCTTTTTCATTCCAGAACATAATAGATTTTTAAAAACCCAAGCTTTGATCCATGAACCATATTTGTCTTCTCAGAGAATTGAAAACCCACAAACAGAATCAGAACCCCCCAAAAAGAACCTAGAGAAAGAAATAATACCCTATTTTAAAAGACCAGAATTCATTTTTTTAACCACTTTTTTACTTTCTGTCATTTTGATATGACCTTGTCACTGTGCAAGTGTTTCAAACCAGACAAATGATGAAATACTTCATCCATGTGCTCTCCTCTTGATAATCTAAGCCAACGAAAAAGATTATAGATACAGGTAGTCTTTTGTGACAGATAATCCAAAAGCCACACACGAAAGTGCGTTTTAGAATGTATGATGTTTTGTGGAAGAGTTATCCTGCAAATTTAGGATTATTTTGCACTTCCTATTGGCCATACTGGCTGGCAGAGTTTTGATGGATATTGAAGAAAGCCAGCCCAATTTTTAAACCTGCTTGGGTGATTCTCACACTCAAAAACTTAACACAGAGTCTGCAAGTAAATGTGAAATTTTATGGAGCAAGGAAGACTAGAGAAATCATGATTGCTTTACTTTCTGCACCGTGTCTGTTTGTAGAATCCAGCGTAGTATATCATGGATCGTTAATAATTATTACAAGGTAATACCAGATTTCTGGACCATGGTGCACTCTCTCTCACTTTATTGAGGTACATCATGAATTCTATTTCTTTTAGCACCTGGTGATTATTCTACCTTGAGTCCTGAATATTGATCAGGAGCTAGTTTTTAATACTATTGCTTTTTACAAATTAGGTTTTTGCAGTTGCTTTTTCAAAAAGGATTGGTGTTCTTTTGCTATGCAATTGAAGTGGACTTGTTTTTTCCAATTTTATAAATATCTAAGTCCTGAACATCTGTATTCACTTTCAAATGTCAAAATTCATCAATTTTGACTACACATATTACTAAGGCGTAAATTGAGTGTGTGTGAAAATAAATGCTTTAATTTGCAAATGGACAATTAAGCAGGAAAACCTTTAGAAGCAAAGAAACAAATTATATGTCTTACTTCCTTGAGAGGACATTGTTATAGAGTGTCCAAAGGTGGGGGGGACCTACAAGGACCTGTAATAAAATAGTAAGAACATAAAACTGTCAGCGTCAAGATTGCTTTTTCATATCACAACTTGACAAAAATGTCACTGCCTCACTAAGCCACTGTCTTTTTCTACTCTGCCTAAATCTAGCCTCTAAGCTTTCCCAAATCCTTTTCAGAATGAAGCAGGGATCCTAATACATTAATAAACAAAATTAAAAGAAATAAGTTATTTTATATGAAATCTGCCAGACATAAAATCTTATTGAAGGGGGATTTTGCACTATGTATTAAAATTTAAAACATGCATAACCTGTTGACCTTTCAATCCTATATGTAGGGCTCTGTCCCACAGATATAATAGCATATATGCATACAGATATTTGTACAAAGACATTCACTGCAGCGTTGCTAGTAATATAAAAAACTGGTATTACAACTCAAAAATCTCTCAATAAGAAAATGATTTTTTAAATGATTTTTAAAAACTTACAATGTACGATGGAGTACTATGCAGACATTATAAAAAAAGAATAAGATGGCACTGTGATGACTTGGAAAGATGTTCCATGGCATATTGTTATGTGAAACAACCTTGTTGTAGATCACTAGATATGGCTCAATCCCATTGTGGAAATAAGATACCATGTGAAGGGGTGTGTGTGTGTGTGTGTGTGTGTGTGTGTGTGTGATTATCTAAATATATTGATTTTGGTAATGGGAAAAATAACGTTTTCCTATTTTCAAATTCTAATCCTTTTCTTCCTCTCCCCTACAGCTGAATTCCAAATCTCAGCTTTTTGTTGTTGTTTTTTTGAGAAAGATTGGCCCTGAGGCAACATCTGTTACCAATCTTTCTCTTTTTGCTTGAGGAAGATTGTTGCTGAGCTAACATCTGTGCCAATCTTCCTCTATTTTATGTGAGATGCTGCCACAGCATGGCTTGAGAGGTACTAGGTCTGCACCCAGGATCTGAACCTGCACACCCAGGACCCCCAAAGCAGAGTGCAAGAACTTAACCACTATGCCGCCAGGCCAGCCCGCAAACTTCAGTTTTTGTTTATGCAAAACCAAATGCAATTTTTCCCAATTAGGGTCACCAAAATTTCAGTCAAAGCTGTTATAACCCACATAGAACATTGATTTTATTTTTAAATATGGGTGAATTAGTTGTTCCAATACCAGTTTACTGTAGAATATAGGAATTCGTGGTTTGTGTCACTTAACTCTCATTTCCTTTAAAGCACAATGAAGAGGTCACCATTTGGTTATCACGACACTTCAGGATCTCACGTCTGTTGGGGCCATTTTTGTTGTTCATTTCTTCTGTTGGCTATGTCAGCACATAATATTCATAGTTTAATACCTTTGTGGCTGAGCATCAAACCTCCATAACTTCTTCAGCCTTTCTCCTTCCTGCTACTTGCTCACTGACCTTTTACAAATTTAATTATTTATACCCAATTTGGCTTCTTCTTTCTTTCTGCCTGCTAATGTATCGAATGTAGAATTGATATTGTCAACCATGCAATGGAATGTGCTCCAGGAAATCTCTCGCCTTCTAAAGCCAAATGACAAATGATATGGAAAATGCCAAAGGATTTTGCAATCTGAAACACAGAGTGGTAAAATAAGAACTCATTGCTGAAGTTATGGTGTGACACAGTCATTTCCCCCCTGCAGGGAAGATTTTACACAATATCTGGAGCAGATCTTCTGATCGGCTGTTCAGTAAAGCACCCAAGCACAAGACTGATCCTCTAATCCTACCGCACTAAAAGAATGGGTTAAATAAACTAATCTCTGGTTGACCCCACGTAGAATAAGACATCACAGCGTGGCTCATCCTATCACCTGTTTAACTATCACTTAGACCTGTTCTATCTCTATCATTTTGAGAAAAATTAAGTTATAAAGAAAGAAGAGAATAAGAAAAGCCTGAGAAGTGAGAAGGATCAGTACATTGGATAAAATGGTTTGAAAAGCATTATAATGACAATAGCAATTCTGGTATTTTACTGAAGTTAAGACTCTACTAAAAAGGTATTTTAAAAATTCCTGCTGAATTCTATTCAGTTAGGGACGTTAATTAAATGGTCATTGAGGACACATTAATCTCAAATGTGATTTGTTACAGTGACGGAATGTTACAGTGAAGAAGATAAAATAAAACAAGGATAAGAAAATAGTTATTTGTCACTATCTCAGACTTCAAAAGTTGAATGGAATAATATTGAAAGAAAAGAAAGCAAGAGAAAGGGAGAAAGAAACAAACAAAACAAACAAAGGGAAAAGAAAGAAGACCAAAACTGTGTTGGTGGGCCAATGAAAGAAATGAGGAATTTACCTAAAAATCCTTTTTTAAAATTTAGTTAACGTTCAGAAATTTACTAACTTTTATTTTATCACAATTTTTTTGGTCACGGGAGGTATAAGATAAGCTAGCTTTTTTCATATGATTTTCTTTTCTTGTTTTCTCCACAAAAAATATGTGTTATGGTGATGGCACCAATATATCAGAAGTATTTAAATTTCCATTTCTAAATCCTGACTTTAATGATTTTTCCTCTTATTTTCTGCAAATCAGAAATAGGGGAATCAATGTTTAAAAGGTTAGGTAAAACAATATTAAATGTACATTTTTTGCCAAGTATTAAAGATAATACATATTAAATTCTCTTTTTAAAATAGAAGTTTGGTTCTTTGGCATTAAAGAATTTCATTCTTGTTATTTTACTGTCCTTATTATTGTATCAGTAATAAGAACATCTTTTAAAAATGCCTAGATGTTAAATTTCTTTCATCTATCCACATGGACACACTATGTTTGTGCATAATATACCTGCTTAGCATCTGTACATGCACACATTTACATAACATTTTATTCTAGGATAGGGCAATACATTGCTGATTTATTACTAGTAATATGGGTCTCCATTTATGTCAATACTTCTGGCCAATTTTCACTACTAAGGTCAAACATTTATCTCATATTTGATTGATTAAGATTTGTGTGTGTGTGTGTGTGCGCACGCGTGTGTGTTTAGTAAAAGGCAACACAAAAGCAGCTCATTTTCAGAGCTCATATATTTGTTTTTCCCAAAATGTTCCTATCTTCTCACAGACTTTTTACAGATTGGGAGAAAGTGCCCACTTTCTGGACAGTCCTCTTTAAAGTTTGATTACTGTGATGATTAATACAATGGACTGATATTTCCTGTAAAGACAGCAATGTCAGGCTGAAATGCTTTCTAGTAAATGAAGAAAAAACTTTCATCTCAGGAATTTTGGAGGGAGAAAAAAGTGCTTCAGCAATATTGTTACAAATAAAGATTCCTTCACTGCTACCACCTCCATCTTGGTTCTTAAGTTTTTCTTCCATTGGTTAGACATTTTCAACTTTTGTTTGATTTCGTTTTACTATAATATGTTAAGGAATTTGCCTGTACTCTTATCCAGGAAACATCATTTTCAATTTCTTTATCAGAGTCAAATAGGCCATTATGGTTAGAGATGTAAAGAAATAGCATACTTCCTGGACTATACTGTATACTTAATAGAAATAATTCTCTTCATCCTCATGATAATTAAAACAATGTTTCCTTATAGAGACAGTAATCTTGACAAGGTGATTTGGGTGGATTAGAACAAGTCATGAGGAGTAATGTCTAATTAGAGGCAGGTGATCTCTTTAGCGCTGCATTCTGTATTTCTAGTCATAATTCTTTTATTTCTAACCTAAGATTAAACTTATTCTGGGCTTCCTCTGTGTTGTCCAGGGAGCATTAGATGTTTAAATGTCATAGCAGGTTGTTTCTATTTAAGCGAATGGTTGACATATTCAAACTATCTTGAAGCTGTTTTGTATTTCATGAGTCACCGTCCAGGTAACATTTCGTATCTACATGCAAACCCACACACATGTCCATACATATATGTGTGTATATATATGTGTGTGTGTGTTTATAACTTTTTATTCTCAGATAAGACAATAATAAGGATTAAAGTAAGTAAATTAATATTTCTCTTATCATTCTTGAAGCTTTTTTCCTCCCAAATAACAGATTTATGATATACTGAGCCTTACTTTTTATTTTTATAACATGGTAATTATTTATTTTAGAAACCAAAAAAAAATACACCTAATTAATTACCTAAGTAATAAAACCAATTATCCCCAGAAGCGTATTACTTATCTTTTGGTGTATGTTTTTCCCAACTTATTTCTTTTATAATAAATATTTTTTCAATATGTATACACATATATGGCTATGTAAAAATGGTTTTATATACTGTATATTGTTTTGGTAACTGTTATTTTCTTTAAGTAATATACCATGAACTCCTTTACATAGAAATATGGCTCTTAATGGTTTCGTTTGCCATAATATTTAACTAATTCCTTCTTATTGGACATGAATGTTGTTTACAGTTTTTAATATTATGAATAATGCTGTGATGAGAATACTTTGTGGCTCCAGGTTTCTACAGGTCCTCAATTATTTGCTTAGGATAAATTTATCAAAGTCGTTCTTTGATTTTAGTATCTTGGATGGATCATCGTAATACCTATTTCAAAATGTGGCAAATATTTTACAACCAACTCTGGAAAACTTTATTCATGTTATTAAACATAATATTTTCCTAAGAGTCTTGGCATAAGAGCCAAACAAAAGGATGAATTAGGATGTCTTTCTAGGAAGTGTTGGTCCCTCAGAAAGCCATCTTATGCGATGCAGTGATTCAAAATTGATATCTCATTTTCCATCTTTTGTGGAGCAGTTTCCAGTGAGCTCTAAGAGTTTAGGAATAACTAATGTTAGTTTCAGATGACAGGTATTTAATGCACAGTCTTCTGTTGTGTGCTCCTCCTTGCAGAAGATAAAGTTTCAGAATAGTGCTGCCTTGAAAAATCCAAGTGGCTGGTTGGAAACTAGGTTAAAATTAAAGCAAGGTGAACTTAGGGCCTTGAAAATAAATCCCTAACATAGTTTTAAGAATTTTAACACTATATTTTTAAAAATCTCAATCATTTACTTAATTCTCACTGTAAGAAATTAAAATACTCAGAAGTATATGGAGAAAAATATGCATCCAAATGTTTTTCTATACCAAATTAAACACATGTAGATTTGAACCATAAAGGGAAATATAGTATAAATATTTTTGGCAACTTGATTTTTGATTGACAATATGTAATAGAGATCCAACTCATTCTTTTAAATGATTTCATAGGATTCAGTTGTATGGAAATACTGTAATTTTCTTGACCATCTCCTTGTGTTTACTATAATGAAAATAATAAAAATTCATATTTTAAAATCTTCCATTTATTGAGAGCTAAAGTTCTTTGTGTGTTATATGTATGATCTCATTTAAACCACGTAACAACCCTAGAAGGGGGAAACAATACTTCAAAGAACATATTTGCATACACATGATGATATGTTTTTTCTATTTTGGTCGCTGGGATTGCCAGGTCATAGAGCAAGTGCATTTACCATGTAGATAGAGCATGCTGATTTGTCCCCCCAGTTTACAGAAAATTTAAAACTGTAATATTTAGTTACAAGAGGTTCATTATTTTACAGATGAACTTAGAGATGAATTTTTCAGGGTCTTTCCATCATTAGAAATTCCTTCCAAAAGAACCCTTGAGCTTTGATGAACCAGAATAAGATTACCTCCTGGGATTGGTTTCACTTGAGAGTTTGATCAGGTGTTATTCATAACCCTAAAAGCTCTTTATCTTTCATTCATTGCTCTTGCTATCCACATGCTACCAGAGAATATCTTCCTAAAAAGATTTTGAAAGCGTTGATTGAATCTCTTTGTTCGGAAAACGACATTATGAGCAACAGTGTAACAACAACTCTTGGAATGGCAGAAAAGATTGTCCAGGCACAATTGATTCAACGTCTGCTCATCTCCGCTTCCCATCTCTCTGGCACTTTTCTGGGGGGCCTGGTGTCTCATCTCCAACTGCAGCACAAACTAAGAGCAGATTTGTCACATCACTTTTTTTTAGATGCAGGAACAAGCTTTAACTCTGATTATATAATTCCCAGGTTTCTAAGCCTCCTTTCTACACTCTATTCTCAAACACACCCAAACCCTGAGATCATCCATTTCAACTACCCTGGAAGGACTATTATTTATAGTCTTCTCTTTTATAACTTTAAACACATAAAACCATAGTCATAGCTCCTTTGCCTTCCTCCTAGCCTCCACATTTCTCCTTAGGAAACAATACACTGTAATATTTAAGAGTATAGGCTTTCCAATGACATCTGGTTAGAAGTTGAAGGCAATTTATTTAATCCCTCCAAGCCTCAGTTTGTTCTTTGTTATAATAGGGTTAAAATTAAAATTAAAAACTGTGTTGTGAGGATTAAATCAGACAGTACATTAGCTGTTACTGTAGCTATTATTGGTCCCCTGCCATGAGTCAGTAAATGTTAATTTTTAGTCATGTCATAGTCCAGTGTAGTCAGAGCGCAGGGTACGTGGATTCTAACCCATGCCCACATTCAGGAATCCAGACCTCTTCCATCACATGGCTCAACCACTTTTTAGGCCCTCTGAGTCCTCCCCTGGATCCTCTTCTTTCCAGTTAGCAGGCAAAGGAAAAGAGACAGCACAGAAGATTGCCTACAGTAGCAAATCCAAAAGTTATGTACATCCTTCCCACACACATTTCATTGGACAGAACTCCATCATATGACCCAACCCCCTAAACACAGAAGAGCAAGGAAATGTAATCTGTTCATATGCCCAGGAGAAAGAGAACACAGATGTTGGTGAACATTTCAGCAAGCCTCTGCTGTGATTATCATTTGGATATAAAATCAACATATTTTTGTTAATTGGCACAACCTCTAAGCATTCCTTTGACAGTTATTCACTTTGCTGAAGTTTGACACGGCCAAGCCTAGACATCAAAGGTTCTTGTGGTAATTGGAAACAATTTAATACAAAGATATTATTACAAATGCTCATAATTTACAATTCTTTTTGGTTTTTTCCCCCAAAAAACAAATCTTTAAAAAATAGTCCTTTCCATACCCAAAAAATTTTTGTGAGACATAATAATTGGCACAGGGTACCTAGTCGTATTTGGTCCCAATTGGCACCTAAATACGTAGATAGATTAAAAGAAGAGATAAATAGAAAATGAAACAGATATCAAATGTCTCTTATTAGTTATCTCTCTTATTACTCTTTATTATTTAGGTTAGAATGTGTTGCATTTCCAAATTTCTAAAAGCACATTTTGAAAGACACAAGCTGAATTTAATAATTCTGTGTTCTGTTAAATTTTTATTACTTCTGATTAAATCTGAAAGTAAAAGCCAGCATACATTTAGGAAAGAAAACACTAGGAACGAGAAATACTTTGGTCAGCATATTTAATATAGAAAAGTAAGTTTATCAATACAAAGTCGTCTTCCACTTTGTAAGATGATATTCTAGCAAGAACTACGTCTGTGTGGGCTAATTGGGGAAAAAGAACAAACCATTTGAAATAATTTTTGAAAATAAATAGAATATAAAAAGAAATAGAGTCATTGTAGATTTAACAGTCTGCTTCAGGACTGCTCCTTGAGTCAATATATTATTGAACCATCCATACAACCATCCATCCATTCATCCATTCGTCCATGTAGCAAAGATTTATTGCATACCTGCTACCTGTCCTACTCCGTGTTAGGTTAGATCTTTTTATAGCAAGTTTTCCTTAACACCAGGTTCAACGTTTCAGCAACCTTCTGACTTAGGTTTACATATATAGAAATAATGTAATGGATATAGACATAACTAGTGAGAAAGATGTATGATTAATTAGTGTCATATTAGACATTGTGCTGTCTTAATATGAGAAGCTCATTTAAGATTCAAGTTCTATATTTTTCATGGAAAATCTTAACTTCAATCAGTAACTACTAAATTACCCCCCAGAGAAGTTGTATCAATCTTCTCTTCCACCAATTATATTCAGTAGTACTTTTCTATACTTTCCTTAGGTTACCAGCTTAAAATTTTTGCTCATTTAATGGGTAAAATATAATTTATTTTTTTCATAACTGTGAGGTTGTGTATTCTTTTTGCATCTTTTGTCCACATGTATCTTTTTTCTGTGAGTTTTCTCTTACCAATTTATTGATTTTTCTAGTTGACCTTTGATATTACCTAAACCTTGCTAATAGAATTTCCTAATGATTCAAGCTTGCATTTTGATATCAACCATTCACTTATAAAAGTTTTGTTGTTGCTGATGATAATCTATAAACATAGATGCTTTGAAAACTGTGAATAATGTTCAATTTGATTTTCTTCACAGAGATTGGATTGAGATAAGCAAAACACTGTTTATTATCCCGCAATCAACCAAACATATCATAAATATTGATTAATTTCCTTGGAGATCCAACTATGATTAGTAAAATAATAATCATTATGCCTTTTATTTACTAGACATCCCCTGAAAACATATGATAGGCTCGCTATTAAGCCTCATGCTGAATAAGCCTAAATTAGTTATTTTTTATTTAGCAGTTCAAAGAAAGGTATTTTCTCCATAGAAGCTACCTTTGTCTTTCTCAAAAGCATGAGTGTTGAATTTCACTGTTAAAAACCTACATAAGTGGAGGGCATAGTAGTGGAGTTTATATTAAAATTGCATTAAACATTTCTGAAAAAATAGTTGTCTAAAAGCAGGAAATTTTGGTAAAATATAAAAAGAAATGCATTCCATTGTCACCTAACAAGATAAAAAGATGTGGGAGATGTGTACTTTGTTCCTAGATTGAAGGTGTAAAGTCAAACATCAAGTGTTCTAGTCTTGTCTTCTCCAGGGGCAAATGCCTGCTCTCCTGAAGTAGTCTATATTCTGCCCTCACACGCACTGTTGTAATCCTTGACCACATCCCGTTGTCCATTTACCACATCCCATTGTCATGTCAAGCAGGAGTCAGAAAACTTTTACTTAAAGAGCTAGATGCTAAATATTTTAGGCTTCATGGGCCATAAATTCTCTGTTGTAACTTCTCTACTTTTCCCACAGGAAAAGTGTGAATGAATGGAAGTAGCTGTGTTCCAATAAAACTTTATCTCACAAACAGGTGGCAGCCCAGA
Organism: Equus przewalskii; assembly: GCF_037783145.1. Taxonomy (NCBI): domain Eukaryota; kingdom Metazoa; phylum Chordata; class Mammalia; order Perissodactyla; family Equidae; genus Equus; species Equus przewalskii. The sequence continues at coordinate 55,644,111 of NC_091845.1, read as the reverse complement.
TTTGGCCCCCAGGCCATAGTTCAGCTTTGATATGCAGTATTAGCCAGTATATTTTTTAAAGTTTTGAATAGCATCAAAATATATTTTGGCAGTTCTTTACATTGAACATCATGGTTTTGAGATTTATATTTGTTGATACATATGGATCTCGTTCATCCGTTTAATATGCTATGTAAATTTGTTTTATCTAGTCTTTTAATGATGAGTACTTAGTTTCCAGTTTTTTACCTTTGTCAGCAATACTGAAATGATCCTCCTTCAACTTCTCTCCCTGCGTATATGTGAAATAGGTTCTCAGTGGTACTGTATTGATATTCAGAAGACTCATCAGACTCTGTGTGTCTAAGTTAGCAGCTCAGAAGACATGTTGTAGTAGATGAAAATCATGGACAGTAGAGATCAGTGAACTTTTCTGGTGAATCTGGACAGTATCAAAGGGTTGAAGCCATTCTCTTTATTTTTACCCCTCGTTTTAATAAATGGTAACTTTGAACTGTGACTTGTATATTTAATTGTCATGTTATCAGAACACAAGGGCTTTATTTTTAAAGGTAGACATTTGAATCCTTTCCGGTTGAAAAACACAAGCCTTTCCTGCAATAGGCATTTGATAATTTCCATGTTCATTTTTCCTATGGTTCAATCATGCACCATTTTATTTTTCTTAACTGTGATTTTATTTTTCCTCTTAGGTTCAAACTAGCTGATTGAAAAGATAGCATTTTCTTCAAAATGCGACTATTCCTAAACACAGAGTACAAGTTTTCCCTTTTGCCCTAAACACTTTCAATCACCAATTAACTTTTGATCTGCAAGATTATATCTTTCCAGGTTCATTGCCTATGTTTCAGATAAACTACTACCGGATAGACAGTGGAAAGTGATACTTTCTGAACTAATTAATGTACATGATACTACAAAATTCCAAGACTACAAGAGAGTATAAAATAAAAAGTAAGTCTGCCTCCAAACGCTGGTGTTATCAGAGTCTTCAGTCCTCTTCCAGAGTACCTACAATAGTGGTGTTTTGTGATTGGAATAGATTGGCTTCTTATAGAAGTACAAATGTGAAATGCATATTCATCTACTCCCTTATTGTTTTTTTGCCAAAATTAAATCCATTATCCAAACAGCCAAGTATACATATTGCTACTTTTGATCATTGATAGATATTTTTAGAATAAGTTTTCATGAAATACAAGCATCTAGACACAATTTGATTTCTCTCTCATTTTTTCTAAAATTTTGTTGAGATTATGAAGAGTTTCTTGATTTCTTTTCTACAACTTTTGCTACTTTCAATTGTTCTAAATTTGGTGTTTATCTCTTTAAATCATAACCATGACCTCTTTAAATCATAACCATGACCTCTATGTTACATAAGCTCCTGGGCCTCTTGTTTATTTCAATCTGTGTGTCAGGTTTGTTTCTCGACCTAGAAATAGTCTACAAAGTTATTGGAAAGTAATTGAGGTTGTTTACATGACCCCAACCCAAGACAGGACAATGGTTATTCAATGCCTAAATAGATAAAACAAAGCTAACAAGCACAGACTTATAAAGAAGGCATGTAAATTTAGGCACCGTTTCTGCTGTCAGTTGGCTAGTGTTTTCATAATCACGCAATAAGCAAATTACCTGTGAGAGACTACAACTTTTTTTTATATTGTGAAGCCAAGATATCAAAATAGCTTCCTATAGAATTATTCTCTGGAAAGTACAACTGAACAATTTCAAGAGATCTGAACAGTAAGAACATTTTACAATTTAGAGAAGCTGAAAAACAGGCTAGCAACGACTCATTCTGAGATTTTGCTATCAGAGCCATAGAAGAAAAGACAACTGGGGATTTGCAGTTATCATCAAGTTCTTGACTTTTTTCTTTCTTTCTTTTTGCTTCTGACCACATCATATTTTTGTGGAAAGCGTATCCCTTTTTTTCATCATTAGGAAATAGAAGCCTGAAAACAAGTGATCAGGAATAGACTATGTCTGGCTGCTTTTCTCAAAACTCAACCATTACTTGACTCCTAGGGAACATTAATTCCCCCATTACGTGTTCATTCATGAGTCATTAATTCAGACTCAAATATATGATTGTCATTTTACAAACTACACAAGAGTGATAATCCTTAAGTCACCGGGCTTCAGATTTTCTTGGATGCATTTTGTCAGGCCAGTAGGTGCTCTTCTCGTTTTCACATTGGTTCAGACACACTTCATTTGTTAGGGCATTCTGTGCCGTTCACCACTTCCTGAGTCTGAGTGTGTGACTGCAAGTATTTCAGAGTTTTATTCCTCCCTTCCTTCAGTCTAGTGAATGCCTAATTTTAAACGAACTGTTTCTGCCAGTTTCCCAGTTTAGTCCCTCTTGCCATGATTAAGTAGTCCACAATATTCTTCAATGACGTCTGAGGCTTTGGAATTTAAAAGTAAATTGCTTCTGGGAAAAACAAATCAAACTTGCATTGCAGACCTACAGAAAGTGCATTAAAACATATTACACTGCACTTTCTTGGTGGAATAAATTGAGAGTCACAGTAATGTTTCTTCTAGCAATGTCAGATTCTGAGACACTTCGATTAATTTTGGCTTTAGATTGAGTTTCTCTCCAACACTCCACTCTCTATTTGATGTGTCTACATTTTTCAATGTATCCAATGACAATTTATGCCATAAATTATTGGCTTTGGGGCCAAAAACTCTGAGTAGAAAGGTAAAGCAATATACTGGAGAGGGTGCGTGGAGAAGATATGGATTTGATTTGATTTCCCATTACTGATTTGCTGTGTGACATTGGGCAAACTATGCAACCTTAGAGGACCTTCATTTCTCTCAGCATTCCTGTCTACCTGGTATGGTGTCATGGCTGCCCTATTACATTTGAGATACCTTTTGGTGCAAGGTGGTGGGGTTGGTGGTAAGAAATATTCAATACTCTAAAATCCTCCAGTGCCTCATAAGCACCTTGAATGCTCTATGTGAAAAAGTTAAAAAGGACAGCTTAGGAAAGTGTGTTACCTGAAGGAACCCATTGTGTTTTGCTGCTTAATTCAAGAAATTAAATACCTCACTTTTTCCAACAGTGACAAGAGAATGAATATTTACATTTTTAAATTCACATTTAAAAGTTGTGTTGCAGCTTAACTTAAAAAACATTTCTGTATTAAAGTGTACATATCTGTAGAAAAATAATGTGCATATTATAGATAGTTTGATAAATGTTCACAAACTGAACACAGCCATTGTAACCAACACTCACATCAAGAAGCAAAATGTTACCAGTTCTCCAAATGACCCCTCATGTTCTCTCTCAGTCATGACCCCTCCACCCACCAAGGATAACCACTGTCCTAACTTTTAACAAAATAGATGAGTTTTACTTGGTTTTTTACATTATATAAGTGAGATCTTATAGTCCATTCTCTTTTGTGTCTGATATTTCATTCAAAAATATTTGTGAGATTCATCTATACTATTCCCTGTAGATGTAGAATTATTCGTTATCATTGTTGCATAGTATCCTTTTGTGTGACCATGCCACAGTGTATTTATCCATTCTAATGTTGACAGACATTTAGGGAGTTTCCAGCTTTCGTCTATTACCAGCAATGCCACTATGAACATTCTAGGATACCCAGTCCAACAGAACTTCCTACAATGATAGAAATGTTCTATATCTGTACTATCCAATATGGTAGCCGCTAGCCACATGTGGCTGTTGAACTGTATAAATGTGGCTCGTGTGACTGAAGAAATAAACATTTAATTTTTAGCTAATATTAATTAATTTAAATTTAAATAGCCACATTCGGCTAGTGGCTACCATATTGGATAGCACAGTTCTAGAATGTGTATTTAGGTGGACACATGTACTCATTTCTGTTGGGAATTATTTCTGTTATACCTAGGAGTGGAATTGCTTGGTCATAGGATATGCAATGCTCAGTTTTAGTAGATACTGCCAGTTTTTTACCAGTCAGTTTCAGTTTAAGCCCATTTAGTAGCAATGTATGACAGTTTTAGTTCCTTCACATCTTTGATAATATTTGGTATTTTCTATTTTAAAAAAAAGGAGAAATTAATAGCTTGACTTTTATAGGGGTCTCCATAGTCTTCCCATTTCCATTATTAGTTCCTTCCAGTCTAGTCTCTACAAAAGAGTCAGATCTTTTTAAAAATACTAATCAGATCTCAATAACTCCTTGCTTTAAATCTGTTACCCACTTCCCGTTGTCTTTCCATTAAAAGCCAGGTTCTTATCAAAGAGTTGTGACCCCAGTCACTTTTCTCAGATTATCACCTTCCACCCTCCCCCAAGCCCATTATACTCTAGCTCCATAGACTCTGTGTGACTCATCAAACAAGCCAAACTCTCTTTTTGCCTTTTGCACTTTGTAGTGTAATTCCTACTGCCTGGAAACCTATTCTCCATTCCTCTTTCCCAGCCTTGCCTGCTGTTCACCAAGCTCCTCACTCAAGTCTCAGTTTCAATGTCACCTCTGTGTTGATGGCTCCCTTATCTACATAGTCCCTCTCCTTTCATGTTCTAACAGTTTATCTGGTTTATTTCTTCCTCAGTTATTATTACTACTTATAATCATTCATTTGGTTATTTTCTTGTCTTACTTGTATCTCACTCTCACTCTACTAGATTATAAACTCTGTGATGATAAGGACATGCTCTTCTCTTCACAACTGCATCAGGCAGAATAATGGCCCCCAAAGATGTCCAAGTCCTAATCCTCAGAACCCGTGAAGATGTTATGTTAAGTGGCAAAGTAGAACTAAGGCTGCTAATCAGCTGACCTTACATAGGAAAATTATCCTGGCTAATCTGTGTCGGCTCAATGTAATCACAAGGTTCTTAAAAGAGGAGCAGGAAGGCAAAAGAGGTCAGAGTACTGTGCTATGCGAAGGGCTTGACCTACTGTTGCCAGCTTTGAAAATGGAGGAATAAGGACATGAGCCAGGGAACGTAGGTGGCTGCTGGAAAACAAAACAGGCAAGGAGATGTATTCTCTCCTGGAGCCTCCAGAAAAGAATGCAGCCCTGGTGACACCTTGATTTTAGCCCAATGAGACGCTGTGTTAGGCTTCTAACCTACAGAACTATAAGATAATAACTTTGTGTTGTTTTAAGTCACCGAGTTTGGTAATTTGTTATACCAATAAAAAAATGAATACAGTACCTAACTAGAAGATATAAAGTTAAAAGTGAAAAATGACATGAGAGTTGTATATGAAATGAGGGAGATGTCCTATTAGACAGCATAAGCAGAGAAGTTTTCACGAAAGAGGCATATTTGATGTGGCACTGAGAAATGAGCTGGATTCAGTCTTGTAGAGATACATAGCAAAAATTTTTCAAGCCAAAGATGTAGTAGGTGCAATAATTGTCAGGAAGACCCATGAAGTGTTAAGAGGAACAACGGCTGTATGAGACTCATGGCTTGGGATGGTTACAGTTGCATCTAGCATTTTAACTAATGTTATTATTGTAAATTAAAATATCTATAGTAATAACTAAAACTAAAACATCATTACAGCCATCTAATCTCTGAGGTTGACACCATCAATACAGCACTGACAAGGCAGTGGGGTTTTAATGACCAAATTGGCTGATACCAAAATGGAAGAAGAGCATTTAGCTTTCAAAAATTTCCCAGAGCATCAAAATAACAAGTGTAGGGGTAAGAACATGCAAAAGAAAAGAGGAAGAAACATCTGATGTTTACTCATGTGCAAGAGACATAGTGCTTTCTGAGCACTCTCTTATTTAATCCTCAGAACTCCTTGAAATGGATACTTTTCTTGATCCCATCTATAAACCAATAATAGTACTTAATCTTAGAACAGTTAAGTAAATAGCCTAATGTCTTGCAGGTGGTAGGTGACAGAGCTGGGATTTGAACTGATGCCATATGATTTTGGAAGGCAAGTTCTTAACCAGTTAATATCTCTCGTGTACAACAAATCAAAAGTTGATGATGATACAACTTATCTTAATTTAAAAAACTGTTTGGAGATTCCAGGGCAATAAAGAATGTCCTAGTTTACTATCTTCCAATTGACTAAAAATTAATAAATTGTGTTTAGCTCATATTCTTTTGGATTGTATTTTAAGAAAATCTAGCAATTTAAAGGGACAACACGTTTAGCTCAGAATAAAAAATAAAAGAGAAAGTACTTCCAGTACTTTCACACCATGTTACCAGAAGAGCCTTTCCCAGATCTGCTATTTATACTTCCAAATTTTACATTAGATCTAGAATCTTGCAAGTTCATTTTGTGTTTTCAAATTTGGTCAAAATTTTCATCCTCAGAGGCCAATTTAAGATCTCAGCACAACTTGCTTTAAAGCATAAATTAGAGGGAGCTTAGAAAGAGTTTTACATTTTACAAATGAAGCAATGGTATCTGGAGGAAAGAAATTATTTCCCAGGTTACCCACTTACCATCACACTGCTAAATGCTGGAGTACTGAGCAAATTAGGAACAGGATTGTCCTTAAGATCCTTATATTGCTGTTGATCCTGAGAGGGCATCCTTTTCAGAACAAGCTAGAGAATTACGGCCTCAGATATCAAGTGGAAATAACTTTCCCCAATAAGATCTATTTATTACCCTTATGATGGACTGTAAGAGGACCTAATGACATCTTTAACAGAGCCTTTTGATGGCCCCACCCAGATCCCCGTTACCAGGCTGGAGTATCCTCCACCAGCCTCTGTGGGTCTTGACAGCTCACATCTGTGCCCTTCTCTTAAGAATTACCTTGAGCAGCAAGCAACTACCTTGGCCAGAAATTCCTTGGAGATTATTCTCTCCTCCTAGGGAGAGTCAACAGCCAAATGACTCACTGACAAAAGACCAGCCCTCTTGCTATATGGAGGGAAAAGTTGATTGCGCCATTCCTGCTTCCTAGCTCCCTGAGGAATCAGACTAAGGCTAGACTCCAACCTGAGAAAACATCCTCGCTTAGCTTTTCCTCCCTGCTCTCTCCTGCTTCTCTCACTTCCTTACCAGTTTCATTTGAGAGCACTCGCTTGCTCTGCTTCCAGGAAACTCATCTAAATCAATGTCGAATTTCTATAATTTTCCTGTATGACTTTCAGATAAAATCTTTTTTTGAGAAAGACCTAGTTTCTTTCACTTGTTCTAGAAAAAGTATACTGCAACATCTCTAAATATCACTATTCTCTAGACATAGCACATGCCAGAAGAAGATAGTACTTTCGGGAAGAGAGAAAACCAAAGGAGTTCTAACAGAAACCATTATGGAAGCCACTTTGGCATCTGGATATCTGAAGACTTTGAAGATTAATGGAGAGGAACTGGATCAATGGGCTCCTAACACCTGGTGCAGCCCTTTTTCCTCAGCTTACTCACTGCCTTTCTATACATTGTTATTAGGATTTAGTGTGATTCTCTGCATAGCTCTGAGTAAAACTGTTTACATGGTAAGAAAGATTATTGCTGAAATGTTCCCAAGCTTATGGAACAAGGTTACAGGAACCAGAAAAATCTGCCCATAAGGCACTGGCCCCAATCAAAGACAGAAATTGTTCACAATCAAAATTATGCTGCTGCAACCTGATATTTTTCTTCAAGGAGGTGCATTGGCCAGAGTAAAAGAGAAAAGATACAGCCTCCTGTCTTGAAAGAATGGATAAATGAATAAATGAGTGACTGGCTGGCTGGCTTGCTGGGTGGATGGATGGATGGATGAATGAATGAATGAATCAGTGGAAGAATGAGTGATTGAATAGACTTTCTACAATCCTTGAGAAGTAAGTTCTTTGCTTTTGCACGTTCCTCTATTATAAAAAGGTATTACTAAAAAATGTAACTAAAAACACAGAGGAGAAAGGCAAACTAGTATTTCTTTCTCTTTCTCTTCACTTTCTTTTTTCTTCTCACTCTCTTATGATAATAACAGAATTGATGAATTATTTGAGGGTATTCATTAAGGAAAGCATTATGTTGGGACTCATTCTCTTCTCAAGATGTGAACTAACTTCTAATAAAGTGATTCACACCAATTTCTTCAGAGACAAGATTTCTATTCCTTGGGAAACAGTGTTTAGAAAATTTAGTAAGTTTGAGAAGGAACTTTCTTCAGCTTCTGAGAAATATATTTGAGAAATACATTTTATTTAAAAAGTAGTAGGACGTAAGTGAGTTTGGTTCTTTATATGTACACTTATAACCAGAATAATGAAAAAAATATATTTGTATATGAGGTTTTAATACTATATTTGAAGTAATTGATTGGCAAACCTCAGAAGTCAGTAGTTAAAACAATTTATTACTTTTGAATGAGAGATTATAAATGAATCAAAAATTAAACTAACTAAAAGTGTTTGCGTAGAGGAAATTCATGTTGAAGCCAGTGCAGCCTTGAGTTTTACCGGATGCTTAAACCTTATCTTTTGTCTAAACCTTGTATCAGTGAAGGTTTGTGAAAATTGTCCTTTGAAAGCCTCAAGTGAAGGGAAATATTGAACATAGACTTTTTTTTTCTTTTTGACCCTCACAACTCGTCCCTATCATTACAGTTAGAAGACAGGGCTATTCCACTGTTGTTTTATTCTTTAAGATTTCTTGCTTCTTTATCACGAGCCTCTGGGATGCCATGGGGTTTTACCCTATAATTTTTTTTTTTTTTTGAGGAAGATTAGCCCTGAGTTAACTACTACCAATCCTCCTCTTTTATTTTGCTGAGGAAGACTGGCCCTGAGCTAACATCTGTGCCCATCTTCCTCTACTTTATATGTGGGATTCCTACCACAGCATGGCTTGCCAAAGGGTGCCATGTCTGCACCTGAAATCCAAACCAGCAAATCCCGAGCCGCTGAGAAGCGGAATGTGCACACTTAACCGTTGCGCCACTGGGCCGGAACCCTATAATTTTTAAATTACTGCTTTCAAGAGCTGAGGGAATAAGTGTTAAGACCAACTGACTTTGAAATATCACTAAGGTAAAATGACTCAAAAAGAAAGTAATTAAAATATTTAGATAAAATTTTAGAACATAAAAGAAAATGACTTCAATTAAAAGATAAAGTGTATTATGATACTTCTTTATAAATATACTTCCTCTGGTTACCTTTGGCAAGATAACTAAATGTAATTGAAATATACTTACATACATACATACATATGTATATATAGTAAACCCCTCAGTTTAAAGATATAGACATAGAGTTATTTTGAAGTGGTAATGACAGGATGAGTCAGAACAAAATGACAAAGGTGAGTGTGTAGCACTGTTACACACAATGGCATAGCTCCCATGAGTTTTAAAGGCAAGCAAGGTCTGAGGAAACAGCCAGATGTTCTAATATGAGCCCCCATGGGGGTCTTCAATTCATTTATGCTGCCATTTTGTTCCTTGTCGTTAGGATGAGACGCTCAGATTGTAATGGCTTACTTCCTTGGCAAATAATAATATAAATAAATAAACTATCTCTTCCTGACCTTTCCATTTCTTTCTAATTTGAATCACTACTTTAGGATATTCTACCAATTATATCCTTGACAAACAATGAGAAAGGATCAGAATGGAGAGCCATTCAAAAAAAGAATGTTCAAGATATTGTACTGATACCTTATTCTCAGACTACATTATAAGAATAGCATGTGTTCTGGAAATGTATTGATATGAGAATGAACGGAGTAGTGAAATGGAAAATAATGCAGGTGTGTTCGGTACACTACCATAATTGAATTTCAGAAAAGCCTAAATGATAATAAAAAATGTTCTGTGTAAAATTAATCACATATTCTTTGATGTGAATTTTTAGTTTCTTGGTTTATCAGGAATCAGTAGGTATATCTCTAAAAGCAAATATAACATTCTCTTCTTTAAACTAGGATGCTTTCCTCCTGTTTGATGTCCTTGGAATTTGTTATACAGGGTTACAATTGCAAACTAATTTCTAAGTTTGCCCACACACAGCCTTCACCACCAGTAGATGTTCTGGTATCAACTTCAACCAGGGATAGATTTTCTGATGCTGAAATTGGTGTGAAGTCATTATGATAAAGAAAGAAAGGAATTGGGGCTAGCCTGGTAGCCGAGTAGTTACAGTTCTCTGTGCTCCGCTGCAGCAGCCCAGGTCTGTGGGTTTGGATCCTAGGCACAGATCAGTATACTCCACTCATCACCCATGCTGTGGAGGCATCCCACATACAAAATAGAGGAATATTGGCACAGATATTAGCTCAGAGCTAATCTTCCTCAAGCAAAAAAAAAAAAAAAAAAAAAAAACAGAAGAAGAAGTTAGCATATTTCTCTTTGGAATGTTTCCATTTTGCCCCATGGGTTGCTTACTTTTACTTACTTTGATACTTATTTGAGTGTAAAATTACTTTTCTTCTCTGAGATTTAATTTTCTCTGCAGTGCAATAGAGGCAGTCACAGGATTAGAAGTTTGTGGGAGAAAAGTGGTAAGTGATAGTCTGATGCAACGTGTTCTTCTGATGTACCAAGCTGGCTCACTCATCTTTTCCAAATTATTTGGTTGTAACAACGTTTGAAAGAGGCAGTGGGGGAATTGAGTGGCTAAGAATCACACAGTTTAGAATTAGAAAAGACCTCCAGTATAGCCAGCTGTATTCCAAGTAAAGAATTGTGTTTATTCATGAGAGTTTAAGTTCCCAACCTAACACCATACCGTTGTTATGTGGTTAGGAGGCCTGGAACCTAGTTTCTCTTTCTTGATTGCTACAGATCCGTCCATAATGTCGCAGGTCTCAGAAGTCTCCTGTACTTCCCTTTGAAGATTCTTGTAGCTCACACTCTAATTTGAACTGCCATCAGTCAAGTTCAGCAGGGACAATTTTTAGTGAAAACAACATTATAGCTAATGGAATCTGTGCACTCAGTGGTTCATTTCAAGGCCATAGGATGTCAGGGCGGTGCTCTCAGTCTACGGTCAATGGCTTTCCTGTGATAATTATTGTCTTACTTTCTCTTGCAAATATATTACTTGAGTAAATGTCTTGGAATCATAGAAGTTTGGGATCTAAAGTCTTCTTACTTTTATCTCATCTTTCCCTTTTATTTTATAAATATGAACGCTGACACCCAAGAAAGTTAACAGGTTCCCCAGATCGCATGTGTCCTTTGTGACTGAATCAGGGCTAGAGCTCTCAATTCTGACTTACTTTCTCTCAAAGCCGTACTGTTATCTCTAACTGGGGTAAGTTTCTTACAACCAGAACCACAGGTGATACATTATTCGAATATCACACTGCATCTTGCACACAGTTGGAACAAAGTGTATTGCCTAAGAAAAATAATGAATGAACCCAGACTCAGCCTATTCACTAGGTAACCTAGAAGTTAGTCAACAAGATGGCAGGCTGGAAGAAACAGGCCAGAAAGATGATAGGAAAAGGCAAATGGAAACAGAATAATCAGATTGTGCCTCTGTTAAATCTTTTAGATCATAGCAAATGCTTTGCCTGATGGTAGCCTCACAGCATCCAGAAACTGTGAGTCATTTTTCTCCTTTCCCCTTGTTTTCACCCTTGACTTTTCAGGAGTAGCTCAGTTTTGAACAGTTCTGGACAAAACTGTTCAGCTGCCAACCTAAATCTATTAGCCATACTCTCCTAGAAATCACTTTCCAGCCACATGAAATTTCTCTGTCCTCCTACTCCAAGGAGCCTGGACTTGCCACTATCCTGTAGATCCCTCTGTCCCTCTGAATGCTCTTTCTCTGTCCTTTCTAGTTGTACGCCTTCAATTCATGCTGCTAATTATTACTGGTTTTGTTTATTTTGCTTTAACATAAGCACACATTTGACAATATTCAATGAGACCTCTTATTTATGCTGCTAAGTTGATATGCACATTTACTTTTCTGAAAGGTGCTTAGCACTAACTCAGAACATAGAAAATAATGCATCCAGCACATCGTCTTCTATTATTTTTTCCCAAACTCTGCGTGATACAAGAGGACAGGATGTACGTTTTCCCTTCAAGTAGATTACCGATATTTTCTTCAGTAGGACCTAGTTCCTTAAATAAGAAATATATACTTAAAAAATTATATAACATTCAAAGAGTTAAAGTTATGAATTTCACATTTCTCTACACAGGCCTTAAAAAGAACAATCTCTGGCAGATCACAGACTAACAAAGGTAACAGATGTTGGATTGGAAACTTCACAGTCTAGAGGAGGAAAATTAATTTTTGAAAAAGTAATTTTTTTTTCCTGTGTGGATTTTTAATGGCCCTACTTAATGGAAATACTTAAATTCTCTGCAATCAATTTACATGCTTAAGCATTTGTTTTTCTGCCCATCCTAAACATAACTGTCTCTTCAGTAATAACCCACGTAGAAGAAAGAAGGGTCAAGAGATGCTGTGTGTCTTTGGCATCAGCCTATTGTTAGCAAGCAAGTTTCTAAGTCTGCAATGCTCATTGGAGTTTCTTTTCTCATTCCTTGATGCACAACTTTGCTGAACATCCTGCTAAGATAAAATGGATATGTTTCTCATCTCTCTAGTGGAATTTCTTCTCCTTCTGCCATCTGACTCACATCTGCCATCTCACTTCCTCAGAGTGCCAACACGACAGTCTTTTTTTTACCTTCAATATATTTTGGAGTGTTGTGAAGATAGCAAAAGCAGAGTGAGAGTGGAGACAGTGGGGGAATAAAAAGAAAGTGTTTTAAGCAAGCGTTGAACATGTTACCTTTTTAAAAAATATTTATCTTCTGCTTAGAGTTGATTCTGATGAAACATTGTAGTTTGGCAAGGCAGTTGTCTTTAAAGCTGTTACAAGAGATTTTGCAAAAATTCCCATTATGTTCTCTATTTCAGTATCAGGCATTTAGAAGGAATGCAGATACGAGAATGGTTTTCAGAGGACTCCTAGCAGAGGACAAACTGGAAAGGAACATTAGGAGGAGACTGCCTCTGTTACTAGGAATTTTCTGTTTACGCTCATTTCCAGTCCCATTTCTCCTGCTTAGATCTTTAGCCTATCTGATTAGAACTTAATTAATATGGGGCTCCCTGTCTCGCTGTCCCTCTTCACTACTTTAGACAAGAGAATTAATCAAAAAAATGTTGCTTTATTTTTGAGCTGCTTGTGAAAGTCTCATTTCAGTTAAACAGAAGTCTATTTTGTTAGCAAGCTGTGCTATTTCTTTGGGCTACATTTAATATGCATATCAACTAATTATATAGTTGAGATATTTCTAGTGGGTGACAATCTGTATTCTCTACTTGTTTCTTTTCTCTTGGGGCATTTTTGAAGAAGTTTTGCTGGTGGCAACTTGAAAAGGATTGCTTTTCTATATTAACAACTTTAAGTTTAAACAATTTGGCTAAACGAAGTGGTGCTCATGAAACTAAAGTCACAGGTTTAATTTAAGAATAGAGCGTTTTGGTTTTTTCATAGAGGAACTCTGTTCTGGAGCAGATATCAGACAGACAACCCACTTAATACCATCTTCAGCTCTTCTTTGATCACTTTATGCTTTTAACCCTTATCTTACAAATAAACTCAATAGAGTGCAAGTGATGGTAGTGAAGATGCAGGGCACGCTGTTACCAGCACTGAAAAACAAAAGAAAGAAATTTCAAAACACAAGTCCTTTTGATTGTGGTCAGTAGACCACTTTGTTCATAAAGCTTTGACAAAATAAAATATATAGAGTGGTTATGTATGAAATATACACACAGGTCCCAAAAGCTCCCCTGGAGAATTTCCCTTGATGAGAATTTCAGTACTTGACTTAAAATTATGGCTTTTGGACTCTTTCATGTTTATTTCTGGTGAACACATCAAATACAAAAACAACTTGTTTAGCTAACACGTTGCAGTTCAGACTGTTTGCTACTGTGTATTCATTCCCAGCGATGTTAGCAACACCATTTGATCTTAAACACGTATCAGAAAATGGAGGCACAGGGACCTAGAATATTACCTCAATAAGTGAAGACAAGCAAGAATTAAATTGACCTTCAACTTCGGATTTCTCTGTCCTTCCTTAAAGTAGGGATATACAGGTGCTAAATTGATTTATGTTAAGTTAAAGCCATTTCAGTAAGGCAGTGACCTTGTACCAATAAATGTTTAAGTATCTAGTTCTTCAGGGAGTGGTGAAAAAAATACCATTCTTAAAATAACACAGATCTTCTGTGAAAGCTTTAAACTGCCAGTGAATTTACTCAGCGTGCATTTTAAACAACTTTTATATATGATGAAATGAAAATATGGCTACTGTATGCTTTTTACTTTAAATTTTATTTACAGGTAAAATGGTGCCAAAGATGAATGAAAAAAGGAAACACTAGAGAGCAAGATTTGTTTGTTTGCTCGTAATATCTGGATGAAATCCTCTTTATGAGGACTGAATAGAAGTTAAAGGTGCAACTTTTCTTCTTTTTAAAGTTACCTTGTACGCCATCCCTCATGGTGGAACCTCTCTGTGCCTCAGTGTGCCTGGCCGCAAAATAAAAGTAGAGGAAAAAATGATGTACAAGGTCTTTTCAAGCTCTGAAAACTCTGGATTTATATCTCAAAAGAGTTTTTAAATGATCCATAATTCAAGATTCACGTACAGTAAGATCTTTAATACAGACAATTTAAAACCATAGAAAAGGAATATAAATTAAATACATGAATAATCTTAGGTTCATATGATTACTGTAATTAATTATTATAATTCACTCAAAACTTGCAAATCTCTCAAATATTTTTACCAGGAAAAAGCTTAACAAATTAAGATGGGAGAATTGATATGATGGGATGTAGTGTCTCCCATAAAACAAAGGTTATCTCAAATGAGCTCTAGTAGGGACGGTGACTACTAATTCAGTAAAGATTCTATTGTTCTAGAATTCCAGGACTGAACTTACTGGTGCCATGTAAAGCCAAGTAAGTCAGGAGTTCCACATTTTATGCCAAGTGCTATCTTTTTCCTAGAGACCTTCCCTGAGGCCTCATTCTGAAGTGGTCAATACCTGAAGTATAACATTCATTTCCCATCTCCCTTCCCATGTTGTCCGCCCTCTATTACCTATCAATCCATAGGATTGTGTTCTTCCTTTTAGATCTAGCACTAGGTCCACTGCTTCACGATCACCAAAGACTGTATCCTCAGGCTTCACTCAGAGTGTTTCTGCTACCCCTCCACCAGTATTAAATTCCGGCTCTCTCCTAAAGCGCTACTACTTCACGTCCAACCTTGATGAGTTCTGTTTAATCTCACCGGGGTGGTGGTTTTCACGCTCTTTTGTGGCTTCTCGATTATTGCTCCTCCTCCTCTTTGTAAACATTCTGCTCTTTTTGAGGCTCATGCAAGCTGTCAAGACCATCTTCTCTGCCTATCCTCTACTGGCCTCCAGATAATTTGCTCTGTCACTGAAGATTTTTGACATCTGGATAAGTTTTCATTTCTAACCCAGTTGCTGCCATCACCTTAGGTGTTTTCAACAACCATTTATGATATTGAAGCATTCTGCATTGAATTAGTGTGTTGACTGCCTCACAGCACACCTCTCAATTTCTTTACCTCATTATCTGCAATAGCTTCCTCTTCAATTTCTCCTCAGCCACCCATTCTCAGAGTTAAACTCGAGGTCATAGAGCCTCATGAAACTGCTCTTTCTGCAAAATCATGAATTTAACATTCTTCTCTCACCCCATAACTTTCTATTTTTCATCTTGGTTGTTCAACTAGTGATCTTTCTCCAGTCTCTAGGGAATGTCCAGTTCCTTGGCCCCCCTTTCTTTGTTCTGTCCATTAGCCTTGACTT
This sequence comes from Equus przewalskii, assembly GCF_037783145.1. Lineage (NCBI taxonomy): Eukaryota > Metazoa > Chordata > Mammalia > Perissodactyla > Equidae > Equus > Equus przewalskii. Next base: position 55,628,324 of record NC_091845.1, on the reverse strand, counting down.
TTCATCCTCTCTGATATGTATCTGACTGAATCCCAATTTTGGATGCACTCAACTGCCTGCTTTCTTTGTGTCTCCACATGAACCATAGTTAAAGAAAATCAAAATAGAAAAACAAATGTCTACACTATGATCACCAGTCAGCTGCATCTCTGAAATTCCTCTAAAATCCTACTACATTCACTGGTTAACTCATTCTCCAATTCTCAATGGCTACTGCAAACCACCTTCACCCTTCTGAAACTGTTGTCACCAGTCAGAATTCTGACTTCTATATCTACCGATAACTTAGGGCAGATTATGCCTCAGTTTTCCTCTCTGTAAAATGGGGTGAACAGCAGTTAGAATAATTTATTGCCCCCAAATGTCTGCCATCCCCACCATTCATCCACTACTTTCTTTTCTTATTAATAGTGTTATGAGACTTCACTTTAGAATAATAAAATGAATATATTTTTTTCAAAATGGCGAAGCAATGACTAATTAAAAAGTAGAGGAATATAATGGAAATATTTATCTTTACTTATCTTGAAATAATATTAAAACTTAAACCGGTGACTACAACCAAAGTAATTTATGTATGACTTGGATATGAAATTTATTGATACACTTCACTGCAAAAAAATCTAATAGATTGATGAAAAAGTCCGAATCTGGAGGCAGACAGACCTGGGTTATAGTCATGATACTGTTCTTGCTAAACACAAGACCCTGTGTAACTTCAGTGTCTAGAAAAGTCTCTGTCTCCTCAGCTGTACAGTGGAGGTAATGATAAAATACGAGATAACACACAATGCATCTAACACTGTGCTTGGCATATAAGTGTTCAACAAATGCTATCCGTAAGTTGAGAGAGAGACAAAGAGGATATGACTTGTGATATATTTTTGCTGAATTCATGTTCTATCCTTTACAGCAAGCTAATGGCCAGGTGGTAAATCTATTAATCTCTAATTAAATTACACATAAGATGAAGAACTTGTCTTTACTTTCTGACCTCAATGAGTTGCCTGGTCTTTTTCCTCCCACTACCTCCAGATGATGGTGATCTTGCCATTGAGTGAGTGCAGAAACAAGAAAAATGACTGTTCAAGTCGAGTCTTCGCCTTAATGCCTAACCCTTGAACCGTGCTATCCTCAAATGATGATTTTCTTTACATAGGAAGATTGAGCCAGTCATTATTAATGCAAAAAGCTTTAGTAATTTTTTGTCTCAACACTGTAATGATAGTTCCAACACAGGTTCCTCCAAAATCATAGAGATTATGACTCTGTTGACTGGAAGCTGTATTCTAGTGAGCATTGAGTGATATTTTTAACTCTTTTTCTATTGTTGTTATTAATATTTCTTAAACCCTTATAGTTACTGTGGTTTTTGTTGTGGATTGTAGGTATTATGTCTTGGGAGAAGGTTTAATTTCCTTGCTTTTCTTCTTCACACTTTAGTTATAATTGGTGTACATTTGGAACATTAAACTGATTGCTATTTTATTCACTAAAGCTTGTCAAACTTCCCAAGCTTTTTAACCCTGTCTCCTCCTTACATAGAGATCTGAATCAAAGTTGGGTGAAATGTTTACTCCTCCCCTGATCTGATATGAGCTGCTCATGCATTTAATTAATCCTGCTAATGAATGTATCTTTGTTCCAAGAATGAAAATAAAATCTCTGTAATGGAGATTTCTGCTTCCATATTACAGGAGGTCAAGATAGAACAGTTATTTAATTTCTTGGTCATCAGAATTGTCCCTGGAACTTTCGTCAACAAAGCAATGAACATTTAGTTTCAAGGAAATGTGAAGTCTAAAGCCACAATGATAGTGACTTTAGACACCAAATATCAAATTAGCATTCTTGTGAACCCTGCTGATGAATATGACATGATCTGTTGGTTTTGTGTCTCAATGGTCATATATGCCTGCTGGATCTATCTGGTGAGTCATTTTCCTTTAAATGATGTCCTCTTGCATTCCTTCATATTGCCAGAGATCTTCCAAGTTATAAACATAGGAAAATACTCTAGAGCTCTGATAAAGGCACTGCTTCCCACAGGTTTCCCTGTGATGTGTGAGAGGTGCCAAATTATCATTTCATAAGCTTATGTCATAGAGTAGGCTTTTTTTTTTTTCCTGAGGTAAATTAGCCCTGAGCTAACTGCTGCCAATCCTCCTCTTTTTTGATGAGGAAGACTGGCCCTGAGCTAACATCCATGCCCATCTTCCTCTACTTTATATGTGGGACGCCTACCACAGCATGGCGTGCCAAGGGGTGCCATGTCCGCACCCAGGATCCGAACTGGTGAACCCCGGGCCACCAGTGGGATGTGAGAACTTAGCCACTGCAACGCCGAGCTGGCTCCTAGAGTAGGCTTTTGATAACTCTCAGTCTAGTTCTTCCTTCTGGATACTTCAATATTGAAATAGGCCAGTTTGTAAAAATAGAACTAACACTTTCTAACTGCAAATATATCTATTATTCATTAATAACACTTTGATTATGGTGAGACCACTTGACTCTTAAGTAATAATATTTTCTTCAATATTTTATTGATTTTGACCCCACTTGAATAGGATATTTCAAAGAGAACTATTAAAATAGAAAATCATGAAAGAAGTCTAATTGATAATAGGAAGAAACATATTACATTGTGAATTTCTCACTTAATTTTTTGAAGCATATTTTGATATATTTTATGCCGTAAGCCCATATTTTTATCTAACTAAGCCATTTTGATACACCTTAATATTGGAGGGTTTTAAATGCTGGGTATTTGCTGAATCTGGTGTAGTCAATTATTTTTTAATTCAAATTGGCAATATATTAGTCTTAGTTTTATGCCATATTAAATCAACTAATCAGAAGGATTGACTACAAATACAGGTATCCATTAATGTCATGTTTATATTTCTGTTATCAACTAGAATGTTTCTATTTGGTGTAACAATCTAAAAACAGGTTCCCATTAGGGTTCCCATTAGGTAGCTCTCAGAGTATAAGTATAATCAAAGACGAGAAGAGTATTTGAAATTCACTAGTTTATGTTAATGAACATTCTTATAATGGCTGCCAGGGGGACAGCTTTTATTGGAATTCTCTTTTGTGAGTCCTCCTCATTAAAGGGTAAGGTCTTACTAAAGTGAATAATTATCCTTTATTCCAGGACTACAATGTCAGCCGTAATGAGTAGATTTGTTAATACCTCCTTCCAGGTAGCCCATGTCCTTCATCTGCAGCCATTAATTTGGTGACAGCCAATAATTATTTTAACTGGCCCCTGATACTGAAATTCACAGATGGCTTTCTTCCTGTGTGGTACAAGAAGCACTTCTAAATTTCTGAGAAGTTTCTATCACTCGCCAAAGAATTTCCTGATAGCGGTGACATTTGGCCTAATAATTTATTCTCTGTTACAAGGCCTCCCTGCTGTGGCCCTGATAGTCAGGAAAGCTTCTGTTGTCTTAGAGCCATAGCTGCCCGTATCTGCTGCCAATGTTTGATTGAGGTGTCCCAGCTTCTCTTAAAAAATAGGACCCCTCTCTTAGGTAATTTTCCTGGAAATCATGTCAAACTCTTCTGAAGTCCTCAAAATTATTCTCAAACACTTCTCAAAATTATTAATGAGGAAAGATATAATTAAGATCTAATTGGACAAACATTGAAAATGTTTATAAAATGTTACCTAAAAAGCAATCAAAATAAAATCATTTTTATTTCATAAATAATTATAATAGAAAAAAATACCAAAAGAAATACACCAAAATAACAATCATTAGTTTCAGCAGTAAAGTTAAAGCATTTTTCTTCGTGTTCTGTATTTTGCAAATATTATGAAATAATTATTACTTAGAAAACATCTTTAGAATGCTAAAATAATGGTTATATGCATAAATAATGAACACAAAGAAACATATTACAAAAAAGAATGTCTTTCAAGGATTTTGACCATATAATTTTAGTGTAATAATTTTGTTTGTGTAATGTTTATACCAGTTACCTATCACCATTCAATATACTTTAAAAAATTATATAGGAATACTTTTTACTTCTTCATAACTTCCATTCGTGTCTCTGTGTGTGTTTTCCTTCTTTATATCCTTCTCCGTTTCTCTTCCTCCTCTATATCTGTACTTTTGATAAGAAGCTGTAAGAGAAAAAAGAATAGCTTGAAGATCTCTACTGGGAAACAGCATATTGGCCTACGTTTGTTGTTTTCAAAGTTTTGATCTCAGAACTCCTTTACACTCTTAAAAATTATCAAGAACTACAAAAAGACCTGTTTATATTGGTTATACCTATCAAAATTTACCATATTAGAAGTTAAAACTGACAATTTAAACGTATTTATCAATTCATTTAAAGTATTAATAAAACCATTGATATATTAATCTAAACAACATTTATGAAAATAACCGTATTTTCTAAACAGAAGAATTAGTAAGAAGGGTGGAATTGTTTTACATCTTTGAAAATCTCTTTAATGTTTTATCTAAATTTTCATATCTGTTACAGCATGTGCCCTATCACACATCACGTAGCCACCAAAAGCCTACACTATACCTATTGAGAAGGAAGATTTTTTAAAAAGTGAAAAAGTATCAATAACATCTTAGTATTATTGTGAAATAGTTTTGACCTTGTGAGCTCCCCAAGCCTCTGAAACACAGACCACACTTTGAGAACTGGTAGCCTAGGATAGACATATTTTATTTTTGGAGCTGTATAATATTCCATTTTAATGAATGGGCTATATTCACATAAACTGCTCTGCAAACTGAATATTTGTGTTGGTTTGACTCATTCTCCTTACAAACAATGCTGCAATGAATATCTTTGTAAAGATAGATTTGTTCACATGCATGGGTAGATGTAAAGAATGGATATTTCAAAGTGAATTATTGTGTTAAAAGTTATGCATATTTTAAAGTATGATGTGTTGACCCTCTAAGAAAAAGATCTTAAATATTTAATTCAATCAAAACAATACAAACTCCTATTTCATAGCTCTTTAAAATATTGGGAAAGAATAAACTTTTCAATCTCGGCCAATCTAAGAGTTGTAAAATGCTATATTTTGTTTTAATTATGATTTTCCTTTTTACTAGTGAGTTTGAGCATTTTCATCTATTTATTGTTCAATTATGTTATCTTTGTACCATGACCTATAGTTTCACTCCTTTGCTCATTTTTCTTTTAGTTTGTTCATTTTTGCATATCGATTTGTTAGAGCTCTCTGCATATTAAAGAAATTAACCCTTGATTTATTGTATACCTCATAAATATTTTTCCCAATTAATACATTCACAAATTTTGATAGAACTTCCTCAATCTGATGATTTGAAATTTCAGTACTATCCAAATCTTATAGACTATGCCCCTCCTCCATGGTTTTTAATATTTTGGGAGCTTCTAATAGTGACGTTAATTAAACACTCCATTCCATTCACTCCATTCTGTTCACTGGAAATCCCCAATATAATACATTTGGATATAGCAATCTTTTAAGATTGCTCTGTGGTTTTGAAAAGTTCATCAGGAAATGATGGTTTCTGTAATTGGAGTAATGTATCAAAATAGATGAACTCCAAAATTATGATAACTCCTGAAATTGTCCCAAGGCAAAATTTGTTCTACTTTCATTACTGTTTACATTTTCTTGTTAGGGAGAAGAGATACGATCTGAAATCCAACTCTAATTTTCCCCTATCATAAAAGAAAAGACCTTAGTAATTACTTATCTTTTCATCCAACCACTTAGTGTCTTCTTTTCTTATTTTTGCCAATGAATGCAATACAGGAAGATGCCCATAAGAAGAAACTGTTTTCTTAGAATGGCTGTTCTAGACCCTCAATTGTGCTTTTACCTTCACCTCGTTCTTTGCAATATTTCACATCTTTTCACAGTAAGACTGTTTCTCACTTAAAAACGTCTTTGAACATATTATTTTGAATTAGCCTTTTTTCTGTGCACTATCCATGTTTGGTTGTTGTTGAAAGCATCCTAGGACCAAATCTAATTTTAAAAATATATTTTTTTCTTGCATTTTCAAGGAATTGAATACACAAACCTTCTTTTAAGCCTTGTTATTGAAGCTTTGTTCAGAATATGACTTATTTCTCAATAATAACTCTGGACATCCAGATATAGACCGGCTGTAAACATTTGAATATATGACCATATAGCTAATTTAGGCTCACTGTTTCAGAGTATGTCTACCATGTACCAGGCCTTATTTGATATGATTTAATGGCTCAAATAGATATTTCACTGGATGAATTATAATAATTACTATTATTATTGTTAAATAATACAGGCAAGTCCTCCATCTTTTTTGCCTATTCTTTGATTTCTTTCCCTCTGTGGTAGGCTGAATAATAGTACCCCAGAGGTATCCATGTCCCAACCTCCAGAATCTATAAATATATTACTTTACATGGTAAAGGGAACTTTGCAGATGTGATTAAGTTAAGTACTCTGAAATGGGCGTTATCCTGGATTTTTCTGATGGACCTAACGTGATCACAAGGGTCCTTATAAGAGGGAGGCAGAAGGATCAGAGTTAGTATTAGGAAATGTGACAACAGAAGCAAGAGATTAGAGCAATGTGAAGGAGGAACCACAAGCCAAGGAATGCGGACAGCTTCTAGAAACTGAAAGGACAAGGAAACAGATACTCTCCTGAAACCTCCAGGTTAGCCCTGCTAACACCTTGATTTTAGAGTTCCGACCTCTGGAAATGTAAGAGGATACATTGCTATTGTTCTAAGTCACTGAGTTTATGAGAATTTGTTAGAGCAGCAATAGGAATCTAGTACAGGACATCTAATGCCACCCTTTTTACTCCCATTTCTTTCTGTATTCTGTACCATTAGATGTTGCCTCTAGAACCAAGCAATGTGGTAGTGCTTCACACTTAGACTGGATGACGTATGGAGCTCACATTTAAATTCAATCCTTTGCCATAGCAGAAAGGCTGCTATAATTTGTACAACGAGTGCGCCATGACTTCTATCAGCTCAAATACCTTTCCTGTTTTTGTCACATGAATGTAAATATGTTCAAATGAAAATATTCTGCCCTTTTTCAGGAAAATAAGTTGTCTTTGAACTTGTACTTGCAGAACTTACCCTATCTCATTGTTGTGAAATATTATTAAATTTAGTTTAGAATTTAAATCTACAGGGTCATGTAGATAAGCAATAAAGGACTCCAGCGATTGTTATGTTACCAGCATAGGTGCCATCTTAAAACATTGAAATTATTGAAATGATGTTCCTAAGTATATATTTAGCTTGTATTTGTTTATTTCAAAAGCCACTAAGGTATATTTCACTGTTCAAAATCTATAACCAAAATCCTTTTGCTAAAACATCAAAGAGTTTATCAAACGTGGATATAACTAGGCTTTTGTTTTATTTCTTCATTAATGGAAAAGAAGTTGCATCTGCTATTGTTTATCTTTTGCATCTTGGAGTATAAAGAACCAAATATTAAAGATTGGTCTCAATTAGTCTGTTCACAGAAAGTATAATTTATACCTCTGAGGGGTAGGGAAAACTATTGACTAAAACACTTGGCTGCATTCTTCCTGTGGTTCATATTAAAAATATATAGTTTTGCATTTTCTGTTCTTGGTAGGAACTCTGTCCATATCAGGAAGAATGCAAACAGATAGAGTACAGATTCTTTGGTTGTATAAATATTGTTCTAACTGTAAATTAAATGACCATTTTTACTGAGATGGGCTGAGAATGCTCTTTGCATTGCTTTGCCTGTAATTGGTTCCCATGGGGACTGCACAATCTGTGATTTCTTACAAAATGGAGAGCAATGAAGGAGTTACAAATTATAAAGCAATTATGACTGGGCTAGTCAATAAAATCTTACAGTTATTAGAGTGTTGTATTTAAGGTTTGTTAGGGAACACAGAGTACAGAAACATTGCCATTAACTAATGTGTAATTTTATTATATTTCTTGGTAAGACAATAAGACTTCTAGTTGTCCTTTAACCAAAACTTTCTCTAGGATGTTATGCAACAGAAGGCAATATGATTAATATCACCACTGAATAATTTAAAATTATTTCCTCCAAAGAAACGAATCTCACTAATGGCACTAAATGCATTCCTCAGTGGAAGCGTCAGACTTTGGATTGGATTCAGATAGCCTGGCGTTTCCATCCATTTGCTAATTATGTGATTTTGAGTGATTTATATGTCACTAAGTCTTATTTGGTAACCTGTCAAATGGAGGTAATAATGTACGTCATTGAATTGTTTTAGAAATTAAATGAGATATTGTATTTGAATTGATCCAAATAGGACATATTATATAGTGGTAATAAAGCTCAAATCTCAGTGGCTTAACTCCTAAATACTGTTATTCCTTGTTCATGTTATGAAGTTAGATTGTGGGGGGCTCTGTTGCATGCAGTCACTCGGAGAACAGCACGAAAGGAGACTCTGCACCACCTATAGAACACGTGGCCTCCGAGGACATTATGGCAGAGAATCAGAGATGGGAGAGGCATACCAGCCCTAGAGGCTTGGCTCAGAAGTGACACATGTCACCTTTGTTAATTTATATGCCAAGGAGACTTGAAACATAAGGGAGACTGGGAAAATGGATATTTGTAGGTTTGGTCTTTCCCACAGCATCTAAAATGCTTACCAAGATGCCTAGCACATAATTAGAATAACTTAACAAATGTTAGTGATTCTCTTCATCATCATCATTATGATTATTTCAGAGGCAGTGAAGTTTATAGTTAAGAATCCACCACTAGCTCTATGACTTTGTGCAAGCTTTTAGAACTCTCTGAACCTCCCTTTCTTCCATTGTAAAGTTGATTCATCTCATCAGATTGTCATAGGGACTAAATGAAATAAAGTGCTGCCGTGTAATAGGACATGTAGTAGGCCCTCCAAAAACATGGTGGTTTTGTTGTTACTAAACATTTTTACTCTTTATCTATCAATTGATTAAAACCAACTAAATGCCTATGTGTATGTGCTTTTAATAGAATGGTGTTAAGATTTTTTGATTCATTTTAGCATTTATAAACTAATAAATATAGATTTTTCCATTCACGGCAGATATATACAATTATTAATCATTCATTCATTAGGTATTTATTAAGTGGCTACTGTGTTCTAGAGAATAGAGAAAAGCAATAAACAAGATAAGCAAGGTCTTTGCTTTCATGGAATTTGGATTCTGGTGCAGTGAACAGGGAAAAAAACAATAAATAAGAAAATGTAAATGAACTCTGTAATTTCAGATCATAATTCCTGTGAATACACTAAAACAGGAGCATTTGGTAAAGACTAACTGGTAAATATTTCATTTTGTATGGTCAGCGATGGCCTCTCTGAAAAAGCAACATATCAGCTGAGATTTGAATGACACAAAGGTATCTGGGGGGAAGAGCCTTCCTGGTGGAATTCCAAGCGCAAAACCCCCAAGCAAGAGCTACGTTGGCTCGTCCGATGTAATTAGAGCAGAGTGAGCAATAGGCGGAATGGTTAGAAATGAGGCCATAGAGAAAAGTAAGGACCTCTGTGTATGAATTAGAGTTTGATATATTTTTTTCTAAGTTTAATGAGAAACTATCAGAAGTTTTCAAGCAAGAGAAGGACATGACCTGATTTTTGCTTTAGAAAGATCACTGACTACTTCACAGAAAATCAGTAACAGGGGCTGTTGCAGAATCCCAGAAGAGATGGTCTTACTTTTGAAAAAATTAGGTAGGTTGAGAGACAGACAAAAGTGGAAAGATTTGGGATATCTTTTGAAAATAGAGTCAAAGGGTAAGTAAGAATGTGGAGGTAAAAGAAGGAAGCCTCCTAGACTTAGGACTTGAGCAATTGGGTGGGTGGTACAGAAATGAAGACTAGGGGAAAAAACATGTAGTTAGTGGGATATCAAGAGTTACACTTTGGACATGTAATGTTTGTGATTACGCTTAGAAGTTTGACTGTTATTCATACGCAAATATTTTCACCTTTCAAACAATATGACAATGTTAGTTTGGGATTCCACCTATTTTTTAATAACTACTTGTTATCAATGCAATTAAGTAATGGAATGAATCAATATCTTTCCTTTTCTGTGCTCTATTGCAAGAAAATTTAGAACTTAAATTAGTTTAGAAGTTCATAAATGTCCTCCAAGGAAGCATCTGATAGAATTTACAAAGAAACTTGTCAATCCAGGCAAATAAATTTTACTTGAGTGTCAAAAACAGAAAATTTATTTTCACTTGAGGATTCATCCAGGACCCAAATGAATTGATTAGCCAGGAAAAAAGAGTTGTTTTTACTCATAATAGGCTCACGTAGCTTTCTTACTTTAAAAAGAGTTGTGTCCATTTTCTTTCTAATGAAATAAAGTATTAGATTGGAATTTGGAGTCAATTAAGCAGTTTGTTGTAGTCTCCCACTTCCATGCCCATCTGATATAGTACCCGGGAAGAAGTGAAAGATACAAGAGGCCAAATTGTATGACATACATGATAACGGGTAGCAGAGGGGAAATACATTTGTCATTTCAGGGAAGTGCTTACCTGACACAATCTTGGGAAAGCCTGTTTTGGAGAGAGAAATGGATGAAGCCGTTTAGAATGATGAATTAAACCTGTCTTTTATCTTTTCAATCATATCCAATAAAACAGTTTATATTGAGCAGGAGGTCCTACCTTCCCTAATCTAAGATATAATGTTGTACAAGGTACACACTGTGTGGATAAATAATCTGATCCATGTTTGTTTATATGTAACTCCTCCAAGTTCTGGAATCTTTCTCTGTACTTAACTAGTTATGACTTTGTATCTCAGAGTCAGAGTTACAATTTCAGCACACAAAGCCCTTGCCTTTGGCAGCTGAAGGCCTGTTATTATGGGCAGAGATTAAAATTACCCTGGGCCAAGATCTATAATTTTCTATATTAAGTCTTGGTCCAATGCCATAATGCTAGTAAAGTGAGGTATCGGTGACTCATTTAAAATTCTTTTTCTCATGAAGCAATCAGCCTAGTAATTCTAAATCCAGTAAAGGGGATAAATCTTGACCACTTTAGTTTTGTGTTTTAGCTAAAACACTGTGAATCTACACAGTGGGATGTGGCTTTCCCTCTTAGATTTTGTCAAATTCCCGGACACCTGTTCTTAGTACACAACAAAACCAACTCTCTGCTCACCTTTTTCTTTGATGCCCCTGAATGAAGGAGCCAAATGTGTTATTTCTCAGTTGTTGATGGCCATTTAAGGAGGGAGAGGGCAGCTCACAGGAGTCCTTCCCTCCAAAGGCAAATATATGAGGTCTTACACAGCAGACGCACAGAGTACCTGAACAGATCGTCAGGAATGAATGCACAGGATCTTTCTCCAATATGCTGTAATCACTTTTTCTTCATATGCATATATTTTATGAACTCTGCCGTTTAGCATTGTTCTAGTGCTGTCCTACTTTGTTATAACCCATGTTTAATAGCAGCCCAGAGGTTTCCATTTTGTCTTTTCTTTCACTTGAAGCTTACGCGTGTAGTTGTAATATGCTTTAGATTTTGTTCAGGGATAACTATAAGTTGATTCTAGAACAACTGTTGGACTTGGAAAGTCCAACAAGGAAGTCCAAGGAAAGTCGAAGGGCCTGAAAAATAATCTAGATTTTTTATTCTGTAAATTTATTCTTTAAATTGCCTAAAAATACTTCAGCCAAAAAAACAGAAGCAGGAATATCAGATAAAATTATATTGGCATACGATGAATAATTGTTGAAACTGGTGAAGAAAATATAAGGATTCATTATTACTATTTTCCCTACTTCTGTGTGTGTCTGAAAATTTCCTTAAAGAAAAATTATTTTGAAAAAATGAATAAATGAAAGCAGACATTTAGGGATGATTGAGCAGTTTTGGGTTTGTTTTCTGGTTTTTTTTAGAGATTTTATTTTTTTCCCTTTTCTCCCCAAAGCCCCCTGGTACATAGCTGAACATTCATTGCTGTGGGTCCCTCCAGCCGTGGCATGCGGGACGCCGCCTCAGCGTGGCTCGATGAGCAGTGCTATGTCCGCGCCCAGGACTCGAACCAACGAAACACTGGGCTGCCTGCAGCGAAGCGCGCGAACCCAACCACTTGGCCACGAGGCCAGCCCCTCTGTTTGTTTTTTTAAACAAACTTTTGAGAGGTTTTATGTCATTGATAAGTCAGGCTCAAAGATGTACAGGGATAATCTAAAACCTAAGTGGAGAGGAAAAGAAAAAATACTAAAATTCTATGGCATTGTTCAATTTCACATTGTGAGTGGTGAAATTTACTCCTTGGAGTGTAATTGGAATCATTTTTATTTGATTAGAAAAATCACAAAATATATTTTTGTGATTGTTAATACATTTGCAGCCACTTAAAAACCATTCAATATTCTTTTCTCTAATAATGCAGATCTAAGTAGATGAGGAAATATAGTAAAATCTATTTATTTTGAAAAATATTCTCTTTCACACATATGCGTGCACACACACACACACACACACACACACACACCTTTTACAATTCCTTGCATCCCTGCCACTAAAGGAATATGTGCACGTATATGTATGTGTATTTCACATTTAAAAGCAGACCAAGTAAAGGATTGTTTTATCATTATAGCATTTGGGTTAATCAGATGATACTGCAAATTCTCTATCAAGTTCAGATGTTTATATATGTAACCGCTCCATTACCAAAGAAGTTGGGAAGGCCCAATAATATTAAGAGAACAGTACCAAGGAGCACCAACAAAGAATCTGCATTTATCTAAAAAAAATTTAAAGCATAAAGGAATTTATAATGTATTTCCTTTCTGTTTAAATTATTGAATTTTATTGTATTTAAATTATACTTCAACAAAGTTGGGAGAAAAAGTAGAGACAAGTTATACAGTGTTGCTATGAGATTAAAAGGTTATACTTCAACAAAGTTGGGAGAAAAAGTAGAGACAAGTTATACAGTGTTGCTATGAGATTAAAAGGGAGATTCATGCAAAGCCCTTAGCATAGGGCCTCAGAAATGGTAGATGATACATGTAGTCATTTTTAAAAGTTATTTTATTAAGGTATTAGTTATTTTTATTAAGGTCATATTGGTTTATACCATTGTATAATTTCAGGCGTACATTATTATATATCAGTTTCTGTATAGACTGCATCGTGCTCACCCCGAATAGTGTAGTTTTTGTCTATCACCATACATATGTGTCCCTGTACCCCCTTTGCCTTCCCAGCCATCGCCTTCCCTCTGGTAACCACTGCTCTGTTCTCTTTATCCATGCATTTGTTTGTCTTCCACACATGAGTGGAATCATACTGTGTTTGTCTTTCTCTGTCTGGCTTATTTGATGATGTTTGTAATAACAATGTTGAGTTAGAGTGAATCCCATCTATTTGATAGAAAAATCTTTGATTCCCTTTAACTTAAGGATTTATAAGTAGCAGCTCATACACTAGAGAGGTAATCAGTAAACAGACAAATTATGTTAGGGAGAAAAATTATGAGTGCCTGAGGATTTGCAGCTTTTATTTCTCCTCTGCTTCCTAAAGAATATTTTATGTATTTTTTTTGTTTTTCTGATAAAGATAATGGGTGGGCAGAGCTGCAAGTTTGGAAGGAGCTGGGGCACACTGGCAACATTCTCTTTTAGACAAGGACTAGCAAGAAATAAGATTAGATCCTCAGCAATAAGGGGAGGAGTCGCAAAGATAGGAGTCTCTGAAGAATGAGAAAGTCCTGGGCAGGTGGGATATCCAGAGAAACTGGAAAGAAAGAGAGAAAGGGACCTATTAATGGGATTTCCTTGCTTTTTTTTTTTTTTTTTTAAGATAGTAGGGTAGATCTGAATTGCTTCTTTTTTATTCTTTGAGGAAGATTAGCCCTGAGCTAACATCCACCACCAATCCCCCTCTTTTTACTGAGGAAGATTGGCCCTGAGCTAACGTCCCTGCCCATCTTCCTCTACTTTATATGTGGGATGCTTGCCACAGCATGGTTTGGTAAGCTGTGCACAGGTCCAGGCCCAGGATCTAAACCAGCAAACCCCAGGCCACCAAAGCGGCGGAGTATGTGAACTGACCTGCTGCACCACCAGGCCGGCCCCTTGAATTGCTTTTTAATGTTTCTTAATTGTTTTTCTTGCACTTGATTTCATGCTAAGATTGACCACGGAGGAAGCCAGCTTTATTTATGTTACATAATCATTTATAAAATATTTGATCTACTTTCTTGGTTAATGTTTACTGAAGGTACAAGAATGAGTGCCCCCGAAGGAAACTATCTTCTTATTTTTCCAGTTCCATCCTTTCTTCCACTGAAACTCTGGCTCCTTTGAGATTATGTTATTGCTGCTTTCCTCGACTCTTTTAGGCCTAGCCGAAGGAAATTTCTGTCCTGCTCCTCATTATCACTAGAGAATTGGGAGCCAGATGGAATAAGGTTGCTTTCTTGATTTTTAGAGTGAAGGACCTTAGACAGTCTCTCTTCCAACACTCTCATTTAAATATGAAAACATTTATTCCATAGTGGGATTTGCTGTCTTTACAAAGAAATAAAACCTGAATCTTTAGGTTTGGCAATGGAAGTAGCATCCTATAACTGGGGAAAGCTAGACCTTGAAACTTGATTCTTGTCTCATGAGATGCATCTTCTTCCCGAGGATCCATGCCTATCTTCCTCTATTTTATATGTGGGTCACCTGCATTTTATATGTGGGACAGCATGACTTGATAAGCAGTGCATAGGTCCATGCCTGAGATCCGAACCGGCAACCCCTGGGCCGCTGAAGCAGAGTACGTGAATTTAACCATTATGCCACCAGGCCAGCCCCATGAATGTATGTTTTTAATGTTCTTCTCTTACTATTGAGAAAAGGCTATAATCATCAAGAGTGTGATAATTGTAGTAGGAAATAAGGAGAAGAGGATAACAGGAGGTAATGTGGAATGAACTACAGAATATCAAAGACCTAGGATTAAATCCTGGTTCTAACATTTGTTAGCTATACATGTTTGCTCAATTTACCTAAATGCTCTGATCTTTAATTTTTCCTCTCAAAATGGGTTTCAACTAAAAAACAGATTGTTTTGAGGAACAAATGTGGTAATGCACTAAAGCGTCTAGCTCAATGTCACACACATAGGAAGCTTCATTTCAAACTTAACTATATAATTCACCTTACAAAAGTTCATCTGTTCTTTAGAACTTGCAATTCCTATCAAATCTTAAATTGCAGTTTACTTTCTTTTCATTTTTATATCTACCAACTAGGAGAATATTCTGAGATATCTGTTCTCATTATATTTTTTAAAAAGGCAGGGGCTTCTTCCTCCTGACTGACAAAACCAGTCTTCTCAGAACCAACTTCCCAGATAAGGAAACAGGTGATTGATTTTAGATATGGACATTCTGCTTAGAACCAACTTCCCATGTGAACAACCATGGGATTAATTCCAGATTGGAGCCCCCTTGGAAAACCTCCCTTCTACCCCTCTGAAGGCCTCAGGGTATTAGCCAAAGAAGGTTGCGATTTGATGTGCCCAATGTCAAGACAGGAGCAGCTCACCAAATCTGGTAAGAGGATTGTGTCATTTCATTCTCATAGAGAGAGGAAGACAGACATTGGCTCGATGTGCTAACTTTCTTTAAGAGCATCCAAAATGGAAAAAGTAAAGAATGGTAGCATTTTCTCTTTTATATTATGTGGCAAATTTGACAGGGTCTCTCACAGGCTATGTCTACAAGAGTGAAACAAAGCAAAGTGTTTTATAGTAACGTAGCATATTTCGATTTCGGTCGTTTCGCAAAGTTGACCCTGGTAAAACAGATCATAACTCATATGAAAAGAAAGCTCTCCTTCTTACCACTTTAAATTTTATAGTCTAAAATAGAACCTTTGAACTCTCATCACTTCTGAAGTTCATCACTGTGTTGCCTGCAGAGTTTTGAGTCTATTTTCAATGGACTCTGCTATTCCTATGGTGGGATAAAAGAGAGGCATGGCTCCAGGAAAATGACTCTGAAAGTGAGACTTTTTATTTGTGACCCAACAGTGTGAATAATACCTAACACTTGTTTTGTGTGCTTCATAGTTCATAAAAGATATTCTCTTGCCTATCTTACACAATGGTCACATAATTACTCCCAATCTTCCATTCATTCAACAAATATTTACTATATGTTACTATATACCAGGCTTGGGTTTAAATGCTGAATATAAAGTAATATGATCCTGTGAGTTAGGGGGCAGCTACAACTTATTAGTAAGTTCCAGATATTTGAAGTGGCTGGTCCAAGGTTTTACAATGAATAATAGTAAAACTGAGATATGAAAGTAAAATCCATTATCAGCAAAACGATCCTATAAATCATACCGTCAACGATCCTCAGTTTGTGAGAATTCCGTCAAACAAGACTTTTTCCTTTTAGGAAAGCTTTTATAAATTCCTAGTTGGTGACTGCTTCTACGTAATTTGGATCTAATTGTCATGCCCAGCAAATACACACTGTGTTCAGTACAAAATATTTACTTCTTTGATTATGATTATTTTTAAGTAAAAATGAACATCCTGCCAAATTGCCATTGCTTAGAGTATGTCCCAGATGTGACTAGCCAAATTTGCAATGATCTTGACAAGACAGGGAAAGGTTTCCAGTGCCTACTTTAGATAAGAAAGCCTTCTTCACAGACTTATTAAATATTAAATGAATTATTGAGAAACTTAGAGACTCTCTTTTTGCAGAAATACTTTAAAAACTTGAAAGATGTATCTAATGTTCAACTGGATCAAAGCACAGTCTTGGCTTATTCAGTTGAGTGGATGCAGAAGGAGCAGTTACAGTGTGCTCTACTGTTGTCAAGCCATAGGACAGTTTGCAGGGTGTCTTCTACCCATCCCCCGCCCCCGCTGCCGCCAAAAAAGAGGCAAGCTTGCTAAAATTGTGTGTGTGCGCGCGTAATCTACTATGTTCCAGGAGCTACGTTATGCTTTCAGAATACAAAGATGAATTATGCAGAGATCCTACCCTCAGGAGGCTTTTGAATTAGAAGAGAAAGACTTAGAAACATGAGTGAGCTGAGGTGTTTTATATATGCCAAGTTAGATGTCTACATGGTAGAAACATGAAGGAAGAGATTGGGATTGACTTGTGATTTTTTTCTATTGCTTGGTTAATGTCTGTTTTGCTATCAGAAAGAAAATTCTTTAAGGGCTAGGACTGTGTCCATTTTATTCACTGCTTAAATTTTCCATGGATAGCACAATACCTGGTATATAGCACTGTGTTTCAAATTAATTTTGGATGAATTTCAGGCAAGTGTGAATGAATAAATTGAATGAATAGATTAAAAATTAATTAATTTTAGGTTCTGTCTATGAGAACTTGGGGGATGGGAAAAGAAGTCAGGAAAGATTTTGTGACAGTGATTAAGTGGGAAAAGAGGAAAGCCAGTCCAGACAGAGGAGCAGCATAAGCAAATCTAGGAAGCTGTGAAAGGTCTCTATCCCTTTCGAGTAGTCCTGTAAGTGGAAATGGAGAGGTGTATATTTAGGTCCTGCTGTTGAATGGTGTTTTGTGCTAAAGAGCTTGGATTTTATACTGTAGGTGAACATGTGGGGGATTAACGTGATAGATTTGCATTTTAGGAAAATCTACAGGCAGTTGGAATCCATATAAAGTACGTTTAATGTTCAGTCCCAATGGAAGAATTCGTACCTGTTTAGGACAGTTACTCAACCTTCCCCTGAGGTAGTCTAGCCCTAAGCTGTTTTATCCCTTTGTTTCTAAAGCGAAAACAAATGGATATTCTGTTTTAGAGCCATTTGTATGCATTGTTTTTACACTAAACTCCTCCACAGGTGGGACTGCCACGTTATTTATTTATTTTTTTTATGACTCCTTAGGTTGATTTATCCAGAGATGTTTGCAGCACACATGCTCCTTAACGTCTCTTGAAAAACTCAGTTTCTAGTATCTGGGTTAAATTTATTTAGTATCGATTAGTAAGTGATTCAGACTGCTTGAAAGCACTCTTCAAAACTGTCACAATTTCAATACCTTGGCTCTTGAATTAGGAAAAGCTCAGTCCCAAGCCGTTGCCCCTGTAAATCCTTCTCTCACTGAAGGTGAGGTTCTCGCCCCAGCTGATGCCTCTAGCCTTGTTAACTGATACCTACAGTGTAACATGCAGCTGTCATTTGAAACTGGAATTATATTTATTTCTACTAACTCAGTTCACTGCATTTTGGGAATTCTTTCAGCCTCTAGCACAGGAAATATATGCTTAGAAACAGCATGTGGGAAATTGAGCTCTGTTTTCTTGACCTGAGTTTGAGTTCAGTTTGGGGGTGCCTATGTGTTTGCTTCCTTGGTGGAGGATTGTTAAGTGGATACTGGGAAGAAAACTGATGTTTTTCATTATAAAATTCATCCCTACCTTTCCCTCTCCATTTGTTCCTTCCTAGGGCAGTTAACATGAGTTTTGCATGAAATTAGAGCCACACCTGGGATTATGACTTGGAATTCTTTCTTGTTTTTTTTCTTTTCAAGTAGGCTGGCTAGTTAGATTTAAATATGGAAATGATGGGACTTTATGCTCTCTTAGAAGAGGAAAATGTTGTGCCCTCACTCTTCAATCCTTTAAGATTTCATTTTAGGAAGTTATTTTGTCTGTCTGCATTTATTTTATAATTTGATCAACAGATAATGAAATGTGTATTACCCCCAGCCACTTGCTAGGCTACTGGGGTGATGCTAGGCAAAGGTGAATAGGACCCAGCTCCTGACTTTAGTCAAATCAAATCCTCGTAATAGTGGAGGAGAACATGGAAAAACATTATGGAAATTTAATGAGATTTAGTTGGTCCCCTATTGATGGACATTTATAAATTATGATACATGATAATTATGCTCCAATACTGAGCAGCATTTCAAAAGGGTGATATGTGCTAATATGGAAAGGTCTTCATATATAATTAATATGAAAAAACAACAAAACCAACCTGCTGAGCAACAGTGCCCCCTTTGGAATTAAAAAAAAGAGAAAGAACTAGATAGGCAGATTAGTAGATATATATTTATGCATTTTCCTGGAAGGAATTATAAGAAAGGGGGGCAGGAGTTAAGAAGAGGTCTTGTACTTTTTATTTTTAACCTTTGTATCCTTTAAATTTACTAACTTTATACATGTCCTTTTTCCATTTATGTATTTATTCATTTTTAATATCAAAGGCATATCTACTCTCTAAGATTATAGCTGTATTTTTTTCTTCTTTGTACCTCTTCCTAATAAAAAGTGCCATGTTACACAGAGTGTAATCTATAAATATTACGTACGGTATGCAAAGATGTCTACCAGAGGCAAGTACAGCACCGTGAAATATGGAGGAGGGAGGAATGAGGCAAGACCAGATAATGGTCCATCTTGGTCAATAAGTAATATCCTTTTATTTTTAACGACTTTATGTTAGATACCTTTTTCTTGATGTTTTGCGTTTGCCACATGAGGTTCCCGACTCTGTAGTTAGATATGTAAGTTAGAGTTAAGTCAACTGATGCTTCTTAGAAGTGCTGGTACTTTCCACTTTCTTGGTGTCAAAACACTGTCACAGGTAGTGTTTCAGTCATATTCCCTATAAAATGAACTCAATTTAACCTTCAGCACGTACTTTGTGTCCGATCTACTTGAAACATTAACTTTTTCATTATATTATTCCCCTTATGTGGTTTTTCTTCTAAAAATAATCTTTTCCTACATAAAAAGAATTATCAGAGAATTGCTACAAATAAAAAGATGATGATATTTTAATACTTAAAACAGAGAGGTAAGCTTGAGATAATTACTTAGGCCATAACATGATTTATCAAAAAGTGATTTTCTCTGTCTCGTTTCTAGGCAAACAGCTGTTCTCTGCTTTTATTATCACTGTGGGGCATTTTCCTTTCCTGTAAGGCCATTTCCCGTAGTAGAGAATTATATTTGAAACTAAGTATAAGCATTAATCCATTACCGAGGGATAAAATTGGGACTGTACATGCAAATTATACTTTCTTTGAAGTCTCTTATTAACTTTTTATTTATTTTGCACTTTTTGGGTTTATCTTCTTTTGCTCATTTTGGCTTAAGTGATAGGGGTAAACATGTGTCTGACACTTATAAATATAACCCCAGTAATTTGTTTATTCTGTTAAACCAAACTGTTATTAGAGTGGCCATGTGAATCATCTTGGAAGGTCTCATTGGTTGCTTAGTTTTTGAGTTCTAATTGCAACCTGTTGTAGAGTAGCATTGTAATCATATGTTAATGAATAGTCAGGTGTTTTGCTCCATCCCCAAATTATGAAGTCAATCTCAAGAACTGCTTAAAATTCATTTCCTTTTACCTTTGATGGTAAGGAAGGTAGAAAGCAAGCAGTCAGAGAGAGCATCCAGAGAACACAGTTCTGGGCATGACTTTGCCACTGGCTGTGAAAAATTAGCTGGCAATTCCTTAAACTTTCATTTTCTTTATTGATAAAATAAAAAGTTTGAATTGAATAAATTTTAGGGTATGACAGACAGAGGCTATATGCCTTCCAGGATGGAAGTTTATTACAGCTAAGAATTACCCAGATCACTACACCTCACGTCATCTATTATGGTATAGAGAACATAATTAAATGGTAAACAGGATGCTAGGGGCTGAAAAGAGATGTAACCAAATAATCTACCTTGCCATATGCAAAAGGCTTTCTAACTGCAAAGATAATAATTCTGTGTGGTAAACTTAAAGGAATTTTTTCTGTGTAAATTGTGGTTTAAATTTGGGACGTGCTAGCTCCACATCTAGAAATATATCTATATTCATATATACACGTACACACATATACATATATGCACAAGAAGTCTCTCATGTATAGAACAAATGTGAGAGAGAAAGTGAACAGTTTTTAACAAATCATTTGCAGACAAATCAGAGGACTTTGTCTGCAAAACTTTCCTGGATATAACAAAAACTAGTATTGTGGAATAAGTTGGGGAAAAATAAGAGCGTGGCTTCCAACATACAGTTAGCAAGAAATACACTTATACCTATCGTTTTTACATTATTATTCTTTGTTGCAAATCAATATAGACTACTCCTGTCTACATATAGAAGGAAACAAGGGATGCTGGTCAGGTGTAAGGCAGCAGAAAGCTTAAGGACTGTGGAACACTGGAGCAAATGCTGAAAAGAGTTCACATTCGTCGTTGTAAGGCTACCAGTTTTTAACTTCAGGTCTATATGGTCCCAGGTGTTCTAAAAGTATTTCAGCTAAATCTTATCATTGCATCCATCTCATTCATTCTTACTTTCATTCAGCAAACATTGGATGAAAGCCTGTTTTTAGCTAAACTAAATAATGCTGGGTATCAACCTTCATGTGCTCATTCTTGAACTGGCACTTGGCCCAGGGGGAGCCATGCAAGTGAACTGCGATGTTTCACAACTCTGTGTAGTCTTGGACGTGATTTCTAAGCTAGAGGATATTCTATGACTATAATGCTAAAAGTCGACATCCATTTTATGGTCCCAAAATACCTATCCATATTTCTATGATAGCATCCATTGCAATCTATTAGATTTTCCTTTTGTTTGTCTTTCTCCCTCTAGACTGAGCACTTTGCCAGGTGCAAAGTCTGGAGTAGTGCAGCATATATCATATACTGAAGAGATTTGAAGGTTTTTAAAAAACGAATGAATGTGTGAAAAATATTTCTGAGTTTGATTAGCATCCTTCAATTTGTATTGTTTTTGAATCCATTAGTGTGAAGAGCTTTTTCATCTGCAAGTCACGCAGAATATCATAGGAATAGTTTTGGGGTTTTTTGAATTTGTTTTGTTTTTTTAGTTGAAAACTAATTTATGTCCACACATTAAAAAACAACTAAAAGATAGTTCCTAGGTCAAAATTCTGTCATATTTTATCTCAGTTCTTGAAATTCTCTCTTGTTTAACTCCTTTCTCTCATCCCTCCACTCTTACTCTGAGATTTTATAAGCTCACCTCTAATAAACTGCTTCTCTGGTCACAGCAGGAATTACGCTATTGATATATATTAGCTAAAATATGTGTCAATATCTACTTGTTGAATATGATGTTAGAGAACATTCTTAGTGGATCATAAAACTGAAGGTGTGTTGTTTTAAACATAAAATCAAAATAAAATTGTTTACATTAATCTGCTAAGCCAAATATTCGTTGTTGTTTTGTTTGCTTAAAACAGCAAATCCTGTAAGCCATTAGATTATCTTATCAGTTTATGCATTGAATGTTTCATGTTTAATACAAAGTTTGGAAGACTAGAAATACTCCACGAAGCAAGCAAACAGTAATTACTCCTTCATAATTACCATGCAACTTTATTGCCATGCATTGTTATAATTATATTTTAAATACTCCCCATTTGCATGATAGACCATAATATCTTCTAGCACATTACAATCTGTGGCTTATAGCTGCATCTCACTTCCACAAAGGCCTATTCTTCATTTAGTCTCTATTTTAACTACTGTTAAAAGAGACTAAACAAAATTAATTGGCACCATAATACTGCAATAAGGAAATTGTAGACAATATAATATTTCTGTGCTACTGAAATCATCTCATTATTCAGAGGACTCATGTTTAACATCTGAGATGTATTTCTCCTTCAGTGAAGGAGCCAGTCATGATCAAACCAGTGCTTCTCAAACTTGAGTGTGCACAGGAGTCACCTGAGGGTCTGGCTCAAATGCAGATTTTGATTCCGTACGTCTGGGGAAGGGCCCAAGAGTCTGCATTTCTAATCAGCTCCCAGGTGCTGATATCATTGCTGCTGGTCCTTGGACCACACTTTGAGTAGCATCACTTTCAAATATTTCATATACCTATACCCAAAATGCTGTTAACAGTATGCATGTGCACATGCACACGCACACACACACTCACAGCACACACACATGTAAACCCTGACCTCTGCTATAGTCACTTTTCACCAGCAAGCCTGGAAATTGCTACTATCAAAGGACTTAACACAAACAGAAACAGCATTCAACCTATCAAACTCTGCTAAGAAAGCACTAGGTAATTTCCCTCTAAAGTGAGATGAGGTCAAGTCAGAGCTTCTCAAAGAATGTGACATTTGAGCTACATTTTGAAGATAGATTAGGAGTTTGCTAGATTCTGTTTGTGTGGGGAAGCTGGGAAAGGCATTTAGAAGAGGGGACTGTTAAGCACGTGGGGTGGGAGGAGAGTGATGAAAGGTAAGAATAAGGGGTCAACTCTTTTCTGATCAAGGAGTTTGGATGTTATCTTGCAGGTATTTAGAAGTCACCTAAGAACTAAAAGATTAAATAAATCTTAATTCACCTAATTTACTAATATTTTCTCTTCCATTCTCAATGAAATATTCCCTGTTGGGAAACCAACAATCAGAATTACACTCCCGGAATTCAAGAATAATATTATGGATATTCCATCTTTTTTTAATAACATATTTGACATTTTGTTTCTAGGGGTTTACTTTTTTAATTCATTTAGTAAAACGTTGTAGCCCTATCTGCTTTCCCATCATAATCATCTTCAAATTAATAAAGTAGCAGTGCATGTTTCAACCTACCAATGTCGATAGATATAAGTAAGGCATTCTCGGCATCCACGGTGTAACAATTTATGAAGCGCCTCAAATGTCCAGTGGCTAAGATTTGAGGCCTCTAAGACACTGTAAAACACAAGTCACAAAGACGTCTCAGTTAAAAGTTTAAAAAGTCTCAGTCTATGACTTTTTACGTTTCCCTTAGTGTTAAAAACATTTTTTTGAAAGTTCTCTTTTCAGTGATGGAAAACTTCAGTGTAGGTTCTCATAGTCTATCTATATTTGATCCTTGGCAAGTTAGAATATTGTTATTTGTTAAGATTTGTTTCAAGAATGCTTCTACAAAATATTTTTATGCCAGTGGGTAGACAAATCGTTAGGTTAGTGATTTGTTCGGGGCCTTTTCTGGCCATTGCTGCCCCCTAATTCTAGAGCTTCAAAGGTTTCTCAAAAAAGGTTTTTAAATATGTATGTGTCTGTGTGTGTGTGTGTATGCATATATATCACATATGTCAATTCCCTAGTTTAAATAAATGTACAGTATTTATACATATTACATACTTAAAGCATATGTATTTAAACAAGAGAATTGGGAAAGCTCTGCCTTTTTAGATATGTAATTAGAGGTATATAATTGTTTTAACAAAGGCAGACTAAAGATAGAGATTACCTCTTTCAACCAAGAAAGAGTTCTGGGAACTTGGCTCTAGAAAAGTTTTTAACATTTGAACGTGGGACCTGGAGGAGGAAATCCCCAATAAAATCTGTTGCTGTGTGGATGACACAATCCTTTTCTTAGTAGTAAAATACAGCTTTACTGGATTTAAACTGCCAATAGATCTCTTGCAACCGAGCGACCAAAAAAATAATAGTAATAATTTTTTTTCAAGCCAGAAAAAGGAACAGGGAGCATTCTTTGGAGGCAATTCCGTATTAACACACATGGCCTGCATCATATTTACGGCATGATGGAAGCCAGAGTTTGGTGATGACTCAGAAGGCGAACCTGGGCTGTCACGGGCAGATGGTCCAATGACAAGCTGTAGTCAGCAAGAACCATTTTGAAAATACAGATCCTCCCCATGAGCAGATATTCTTTTTGTCGTTCTTGGAGTTTAGTCGAAAGTTCTGCAGCCAAACCACCATGGAGTTAAAATGGAACAGAGCTGATGAAAATTAAGCCATGTTGATTGAACAATCTGACTCTGATAGGTGATCAGGTTTCACAGCTGGTAGCTGGCCAGTGGCTAATAGAGATGCTCAGCAATAATGGTAGCTGTAGCTAACAAGGATTTAATATTTATTTATGTACCATACACTGTTTTAAGCCTTTTCCATGCATTAATTTATTTAATCTTCACAACAGCTCTCTGAGGTAGACAACATTATTATTCTTATCTTATACATAAGAAAAATGAATTACAGAAAGGTTAAAAAAAAAAAGTGTCCAGTGTCTTGTAGCTAATGAGTCAGGGAGCCAGACCTCAAACCCAGGAAGCAGACTGCTACCCCTAACAATTAAATGCACCCAAAGTAGTGTATATTAAAGCTTATAAAAACATGAGCAGTCTAAAGGGAAGTCATTATCAGATCCTAGACCATTAGAACTGGTATACTATGTACCCTAAAAGAATCAGTTTTAGGAAACAATAAAGCGTATACTGCTTTAGACAGTAGAAATTATGACTCATGAAGGCCATTATTCAAAGAAGCATAAAGGGTAAATTCTACAATTCTTTACAGCAGAAAATTTAAGGTATTTCTAGATTTGTTTGCCTTTTATGAGAAATTTGTACTATTGCCAGTGATAGACTCACATGTTAGCATGACCATCCCATTGGAATGGATGGATGTACCTTGAATCTTTAAAATGGCAAGAGAGAAAATACCGTATAGTGGAAAATAATTTTGTATATAGAAATTTATACTACTGAAGTCTCACAGGACATTTTCTTGTGCATAGAGTTTTGGGGTCCAGTGATTATATCTACCCTGTGGTGTTTCATTTGGAGAAAGAATTTAGCCTCCTTCTAATTTGATGGCAGCAACTATCTGCAGACATCTCATGATTCAGCCTGTCCCTTCTGTGATTCTTGTGGCTTCAGCCAAGTCAGAGGCTCATAAGAGTAGACAGTTGAAAAGCACTTGTGCTCAGTGAGGCAGTGATATTTGTTGCGTGCCCTCCATATACAGAGTGGTGTACTAATCATCCAGATTAGTAAATGCAAGCAACCTAGCTGGGAGTGGGAATGGAGAGAAATGGCTGTTGGGGAAAATGGTATCAGTTATCTATTAAGACAATAATGCTGCATATCAATTACAAAATCTTAGTGGCATGAAATGGTAAAGATTTCTTTAGCTCACAGATCTGTAGGATGGTGTTGACCAATCTCACCTGTGGTCAACTGCATGTTATCTATGTTCCCCTGCTGATCTTAGGCGAGCTCACTGACATGTCTGAGTGGTGACTGGCCATTGGATGATCTAGTTTGGCCTTTGCTAGGAGGGTAGGGATTACTCATCTACATTTGTATCTAATCCTCCAGCAGGCTAGGCTGTGCATATTCACATAGCCATGCAGAGAAACAAAAGAAGCAAGCCTCAATGCTTAAAACCACTTCAAGCTTCTGCTTATGTTTCATTTGCTAACTTCTCACTGGCCAAAGCAATTCACATGGGATCAGTTCAAGAGTCAGAGTGAGGGGGCGCAAGAATACTATATGGCAAAAGGCAAGGATCCAGGGATGGGTAAAGAATTAGGACCATTAATACAATTAATCTTTAGCACAACACACTTTTGCAGGGGGTCATGGGAGGAGGGAGTTCATTTTGGTTTTCAGATTATAAATTTACAAATTAATATTTGGTTTATTCAAGCAAACTAACAAAAAACCCTCCCAGACATGTTAATGCATTGATCAAGTTCATTACACCAAAAACAAGTTTGTTTTTATTCATTCATTTTTAACTATGTTTGTGATAATGACAAGTACCAATTTTCCCAGTCAAGTCTGGATGTGGAAGGGGCATCAATTCTCAAAGAATAATTTTTGCCCTGTTGTATTTTAAAAGATTGTCATTTTGCAATGTCATTGTTGGAAAGGGAGTTCTGTCATATTTTAGTTTTGATCACTTTCTCTTAGGAAATAAATTTACTTAAGTCACCCAGGACCACCACGTTTCTCCCAAGTCCATGATTCATTTGTTAGGGCCATGTCCTTTGCCTATATTTTATCAAGTGAGTTCACTTAATATTCAAAAAATTACTCTCCCTGACATTCTGGCTAGATTTTACCAGAAAATTAGAGTGAAAGGGATTGGATGGACAATCAACTTCTAGCCTTTTTTGAAATTCAGAGGATTAATGAGAATATAAAGCTAATTTGGCGGCAATTAGCAAAATAGCTCCCTTTTTAGAAAGAAGCTCCTAAGTATCTATTTCCGAAATAGAATCCTACAGTTTCTACAGTGAAAATATAGTTGCTTTGAGGGAGAAATATTTATCCACAAATACTGGCTACGATTTTGTTTCTAACATAGCTGGGAGGGGTCAACACTTGACTCTTTACTTCTGAGGCAAATTCACATTGTGCTTCAACTGATTATTTTTTCAACAATATTTGTTATATTCTTTTATGATCTGCCAGGACCTTTTTGAAGCCCAGTTAGTTAGAACAGCGGCCAACAGAGTTGAGACTAAAAGGGGTCCAAATATCTCTCAGAAGCAAAACTACTTCAAAAGATATGCATTACAAAGCACTACTGTGACTCAAATAATCACTTATTTTTAAGGGGGATTTGCTAATGTAGAATTGGTTTCTTGTCTTCCCAGCCCCTAGTGAGCCTTTACTGTGCAAATTCGCTGATGGAGGACAAAAGAAGCGACAGAATCAAAGCAAATACACCCAGAATGGAAGGCCTTGGCCCAGGGAAGGAGAGGTGAGTCCTGACTGACTTTTGCTCAGAAATTTGGCAGCAGACATCCCTCTGAAGGGCAGCAAGGCAGACATTTGGGGCCATGATGAAATCAGGTCCTGTGGAAAACCAAATGGCTTCAAAGGGGGCAGATGCGCAGGCCTCTATTAATGTGCTCAAGATAAAATTACTTGAGGAGGATTATAGGACTCCAAAATGGACCTCAGTTCTGCACTACCGTAAGTCTCCTGTCCTTCACCAAACTTGAACCTGATGGGCACTCCAGACTCATCCACAAAGAATTGACCTGTAGTTGTATAATAGTTAAAAAGTGAGGATATAATTACTTAAGAAAATATTTTAAGTGGACTCAATAGTGAGAGTTGAACATTTGTGTTAAAACAAAAATTTAGATTTATTTCATTCTACCATTGAGATCCTCCACTTGTACACTTGTGTGTATTTATGCATGTGCTCATATGTTCACAAATGTGTTGATATGTGTTTATATATGTATGTATCAATCTAAAATATGATATTTTCTGTTGGTCAAGAAGGAGAAAAAAAGTTGATCCACACAAGATTTTGCTTTTCTCAAAAAGGAGAAGAGCATGTAGCAGTTAATTATCCATTTACCCTCCTAACACAAAACGGTAGAATCCAGTGCCACTAGGGAATGGATTCCTTTTGGTTATTTTTGTTGTAAGAAGACAAGGAAAAGGTGTCTGGGCTTCTAAGAGGTCTTTTCATTCTTTGTGAAATGGAATGGAGTTGTTTGAATGACTTGAATAAATGCCATTTTGTACCAAGGCCATAATTTCAACAGAATAGCCTTATTTAGTATTTCTATTCAAAGCACCTACTTCCTCCATTTATCATTTAAGAGGCATCCTACTTGATGCAGGATTTTACATTTTCAACACTGAGAGAACAGTTGTAGGGAAAGAAAGGAGGCTGGAATTTTTCTCAGCAAAATCTTTAGCCATTTTTCAGTTTTTAAGACTGTCGCTTGTTTTGAGTATTTCCATGCAGTCTCAAAACCCCTGTTAAAGTGTATAGTTATGCTCAAGTACTGTATAATCTATAACTCGTTACCTTAAGAAGTAAAGAAGAGAATCACCATTGAGTGCTGGAAGATAATTAAAAAAGGCAAGAGTTTCAATAGTCTCAACTTTAGAAAGGCATTTTATGCTATGTTCAAAAAAAGAGGTGAGGAGGGAATGACCGGTGCTTTTTTAGCACACAGTTTGTTGATCAGCAGGTAGCCCCACTGCCCCCAGAAGACAGCTGATTTCTGATAGCACTCATTATCACGTTGGTCCCATACCAAACATCCGTAGTCTATAAAAACTCTTTTTATCTTTTAAAATTTGGTTGGTCAAATGCCTACTGATTAGCGACCTTTCTGGATTACAGACCATAACCCAAAAGCCTCAACACTCAATTAGGTAACTTAGCACTAATGGCTGAAACTTAGTTCCTGTCTCCTTAAGAATCTGTATTATTACATTCACAATATAGAAGCCATCTCCAGCAGGAGAGCTCACCTGAGTCTACGTTTCTTAGAAACCAAACCAATAAACATAAAAGAAATGTAGAGTTAGAGCTGCCTGCTACTGCATACAGAATCCAGGGCTTTGGGTTTAGAGGCATGGTGAAGACCTTGTGTACCGCTGGCAGGGAAGCATATGGAGTCAAGTTTAGCACCCAGAGCATCTTATAATTTAAATGTAGGTTTTAAAGGTATATTTCTAATCTTTGTTTTCAAAAGTTGCTTGTTAAGAGCTGTAGATTTTCCTGTTGAACTGTGAAAATCAAGGAACATTGATTGAAGGAACATTGATAAATTTATCTGTCTTAAATAATAATAAAAATATATTCCAAGTATATAGGTACATTCTGAGAAAAGAAATCAGGAAAGGAAATGGCATGCAGTAAAAATATGCTTAGCAAATATCTTGGTTTTGAGATGAGCATGTTAATTTTCATACCTGGATTGTGATCTTAGAAGTAGACATACCAAGAATGTTGGATAACTGCGTGTACCCATCATTATATATATGTTTGTGTTATTTTTTGAGGAAGATTAGCCCTGAGTTAACATCTGCTGCCAATCCTCCTCTTTTTGCTGAGGAAGACTGGCCCTGA
The DNA here is from genome assembly GCF_037783145.1 of Equus przewalskii. Classification (NCBI taxonomy): domain Eukaryota; kingdom Metazoa; phylum Chordata; class Mammalia; order Perissodactyla; family Equidae; genus Equus; species Equus przewalskii. Next base: position 55,598,640 of record NC_091845.1, on the reverse strand, counting down.
ACTAACATCCGTGCCCATCTTCCTCTGCTTTATATATGGGATGCCTGCCACAGCATGGCTTGCCAAGCGGTGCCATGTCTGTACCCGGGATGCAAACTGGAAAACCCTGGGCCACCAAAGCAGAACATACGAACTTAACCGCTGTGCCACTGGGCCGGCCTCGATTATATATTTTTTACTTCTATTTCGCCTTGCATTTTACTTGCTAGAGTAAGTTAAAGTATATTAGTATGATTGATAAAGTATGACATCATACAAATTAATACTATATAAGCCATATTTAACTAATTTTTATATACCAGTAAATTCTAATTACTGTATTTTGTTGATTCTAAGACACCATTTTTGTCGTTGTTGTTTTTCACATTTTAACACTTCTGAAATTGGTTCTTCTCCTCTGATCACTGGCATTATTACAACACAATTTGCATTTGCTCCTGTTAGTCACCTGGGGGCAGTACCTGCATTCTCTGCTTAAAGTCATTGACCACGCTGATGGCAGGAATTGACATTCTAACCAAAGCAAGGACTGTGGGTCAGATTCTTAGAGAGATTGTTTTTGGGTCCCTTTTCTTTATCCAATGTCAAGATCGAGAAATGCAGTTTTCCGTGAAGTCCGTTTCTGACGGGTGGTTTAGCTTCTCTTTTGCCTTTACGCCAATGGTGTAGCCCTTTAGCAGCACAGCTTTATCAGGTCGTTTTGAGTTTTATTCTCATTTGCTTGTTTGTTTTGTTATACAAAATAATCATACACCTTTCATTTGTTGTTCCCTTAAGATGAAAGATGATAATGTAGATCTGATGCTTCAGAATTTGAGATAATAGCGTAGATCGTGGCTAATGTTTATTTTTCCTCTTTCTTGAAAATCAGGTAAAAAGTGATAATGTGAAAAAGATTTCTGATGAAATGCTTAAGATACAAAACAAGTGGATTGCAAGCATCTTAGAAGTACCCTCAACGTGACAATTGATAGGCCAATTAAAATTTTAATTTATTATGTAAAGCTGTTTTTTTCTGGGTGACCTTTTGATAACAGTTCTTTTAGCATAGTTTGGTGAAATGCATTTCTTTACAAAAAATCTAAGGCTGAAAACTTTATACACAGAAATAAGTGTAAATTAACGTTTTGAAATATAAGTATATGCTGGTAGAAATGTTATTGCGTAAGTGAAAAGCACAGGGATATTTTAAAGTTATTAACTAATCTTTCAAGTAACGACTGAAACTCTGAGCAGAATGATCAGGAATTGAGGCTGTTAGGCCTCTCTTTCTGGGTGTTCTACAGGTCTTATCATTTTATTTCTTAATGCAGCAGTTCTCAAACACTTTGGTCTCAGGATCCCTTTATACTCTTAACAGTTATTATTTATTAGATCGTTAAAAAAAATAAGCCCATCACATGTTAACAAAAGTGATTTATTTTTGTGGAAAATATTATATTTTTCAAAGAAAAGACAATTTTTTTCTTGAGAAGAATGGCCCTGTTTTACATTTTTGCAAATCACTTTTAATGTCTGGCTTTGTAAAAGATAACCAAATTTGCATATCTTCTTCAGCATTCAACCTATTGCAGTATGCTCTTTGGTTTAAGTATATGAAGAAAATTAGCTTAACATAGATATGTCATTGAAAAAGGGAGGACCTATGGATCTCCTAAAAGGACCTCAGGAACCCTTAGGTGTCGTTAGACCACACTTTGAGAACCACTGTCCTAGAAAATCTCAAGCCAAGGACAGGGCTGATATTCAACTTCTGTAAACCGGAAGAGCCATGCAACTTGTTAAAATATTAAAATGTATCTGAATTATTTGGTAAATAGCCACTGCCCCTTCTACCCTGCTGCCTCCTCCAGGACCTCTCCAGGAAGATGGGGGTGCTGCCTGGCACAGCAGGAGTTCCCCAGGATCCTACTTGTGTATTTACATTCTGATTGGCCAGTACTTATGCCGTAGTGGTGTGAAATGTTTTTAATGTCACCCCATCTCAGAAATGGTCTCACTTTATCATCGCTATGACTCTTATGACATTACAGTGGCCAGGAGTTCCAGTACATCTGAGACCATACTCTCAGATCTCTACTTCAGGCAAAGTGTGGCCCAAATTGATCTTGTTCATGCTCCCCCAAATGACTGGTCTGGAATGAGGAATGCTTCACATCAGTCCAAAATTATATCAGAAACACGAAGAGGAACTCATGTTACTTCCTCCTGTATTTCCAAAGAATACATTTCCAATGACTACCAAAAAGGCCACCAAATTTGTTTGGATTCTATACCTCAAATAATAAGAACAACTGATCAAAAAACAGTCAACTGTCTTGTAAACAAGATTGGATCAAATCAAAGGATGGATGGTTTCACTGTGATGATGAGAGTCTCTCAAATTTTGAATGGCTTTATGTTGATCTTTGCTGTGACTGGTCTTTTGGGTTTCCTTCAGAATTTTCAAATATACATAAATGCTAAATTTCAAATCACAGTAGATGATGCTGTTTCACCAAATCTACATGCTGAGCTGTTATCCTTAAATTGTGCAAATATCATAAACTAACAATTTTTCACCAGCTTCAAAACTTTTATCTAACTTTCATAAAATCTTCCCAAACTCTATACTAATTGAATCAGTAAATGTCATTGATAACAATTGCTTTGGGAATTGTACTTCCAAGAAATTGTATTTAGGCCACGGACACAAACAAGAGACATGGCAATTGAACAAGAAGTAACCCAACAAAGTGCTCATATGTCTAGTGAAAAAATGCCAAGGTTTTATTATAAAAACTAAAATCAAGAAAATGATGTTTCTTGCCTTTCTCGTATTTACAGTTCTCAGCTCCAGCCAAGTTAAAAGCAATAAACAATAATGAATATTTTATATTTGATGCTCTGAAGATATTTTTCCTTATGGTAGAAACATTTAGTAAGATTATCTTCATAGTCTACATATGAAAATGAACTAATGGAACTAATATAATATTGTTACCAATCAACGCTCGAGTTCCCAGGAATAGTTTACAAGTTATGTTGGAGAGAAGATGAAGAAAGTTGTTTTGGGATACATTCTAGGAATACTAAAGTTTTGAATTCCTTACCTATTCCCAATTAAAGAGTAAATTTTAGATGAGACATGATGTTATATTATTTCTGGAAGACATTTTGTTTGCCTTTATTTAAGTTTTTATTTAAACTTTTTTTTTTTTTTTTGGCAAGGAAGATTGGCCCTGAGCTAACATATATTGCCAATCCTCCTCTTTTTGCTTGAGGAAGATTGTCACTGAGCTAACATCTGTGCTGATCTTCCACTGTTTTATGTGGGATGCTGCCACAGTGTGGCTTGACTAGTGGTGCTATGTCCATGCCCAGGATCCCAACCTGCAAACCTTGGGCCACTGAAGTGGAACACACGAACTTAACCACTGCACCACCAGGCGAGCCCCTTAAGTGCATTTTTATTTGTCCAAGTCACAGGCCTCTGGGTACAGGAGTACAGTGTTTACACCACATGATACCACGGGGTCCATTTACATAAACTAGATGTAAATGGCACCCACTGGCATGGTGCAATGCTATGGCCCTGCCTGGGCATCTTAGTTTGAAAATGTTTAAGAGATAGGGTAAACTGACATAGTGTACTTTAATTTCCTTAAACTAGTAGACCTAGTTAATGCACTCACAAAATCCTCTACTAGTGAACTGAAAGCTAAGGTTATCAGTTTTATCATAGCCAACTTAAGCTAAGTGATTTGTTATGACCTATAAGCCAGATAATATGTTGTCTATTTTCAGACCTGAAATCAACTTGTTTTCAGTGATGGATGAAAACTTCCCCTGTGCTGTAAAGTTTTATAACTCTTGTCCATTCAGAGCCACTATTAATAAAAATTCTCTTCAGTGCCAGTAAGTGAATGAAGGCCTGCAAAGGTCATGTGGGAGAATGGGATTTCTCATGCTATTGTGAAGTCCATAGCCAAGTGCAGACAAAGTTGATGAACCTGATTCCAAACATTGAGCCTCCTCCTTGTTGTGCCTCAAGGTATTAGGAGTAATTATTCATTCTGGCTGAATCCATTTATGATTGAGACAAAGATGTCTTTTCAGATTTCTGAGTAGACAGATAGCCATACTCAATCACACAATAGTTACATCCTATATCCAATTCTAGATAAATAAAATTTTTCTTTGAGGGATACGTCCTAATTTTTTTGTCTGTCTGTTTTTGTTTTTATTTTTTTTTTTAATGAAGCAAATATACACAGATTTGGCCTCATAATGATCAATTTAAGCTGTGTCTTTATCACAATCATCATCAGTAATCTTATCATCCTAAAGCATTTGCTCCTTCCATGACTAATAATTTATGCTGCGTCCTGAAGATGCAATGAGGTGTAGGAATGACCCCTGCCCTTTTTCCTCATCTCCTTGTTTCCTAATTCCTGTCTTACTTTCTCAATGTTTGACTACTTTTTGCAGAAATATTCTTTTTAAGAGAAGAATTCTGTTTGAAAGAGATTTTTTCAAAGGCAGTGTTGAAGAAGATGCAGCTTTAACAAAAAGCATTCAGTCAGTCAATAAGCTCTTACTGATTATCTATTGTGTGCAAGGCACGAGACTGCATCCTATGGACGTGATATAAACCTGCAGACGGATATGCTGCCCTCTTGGAACCTAAAATGGCAAACAGCTTCACTGTCTGCAAAGCAGGAGGTTAAAAGTGGAATAGAATATAATTTAGTGTTGTAGACATAAAATTACTGAATGTAACTGGCTCCATATTTATACAAGAGTGAAAGAAAATCAAAGCCAAAATAATAATAATAATAATAAAAATAACAAAAACAGGAGCAGCCACAAGAATATCAGTTCACATATGTCTTGTTACTAAGCATTAGTTGTTTGCTTGTTTGTTTGTATGTGCGTGTGTGTTTGTTTTTCAGGGTAGGTGACTGAGAAATTGATTTATATGCTTTTACAACCTGTGGTTCTCCCCCAGGTTGGGACGTTCCACCTGGTGACTTGGCTGGTAGAGGCCTCATGCTCTTGGTGCTCAGCGGCACAGACAGAATCATGTTTAGAGAAGCAACTTGAGCTTTGGTGTGTTATTTAATAAACTTTGAGTCCTTCTCAAATGTACTCATTGAGAAGAATAATTCTTTCTGAATTTTAAGGAATCGTGTGTGTCGACGTGTGTGATGTGCTCAATACTGTTTGCTTTTCTTCGTAATTTACCAGGCACTCTACGTTAGTGGTTAAGAGTTTAACCACTCTAGAGAGTTTAAACTACTCTAGAGTTGAAATCATAAATCCACAGCTTCCAAGCTGAGTGACAGCAGTCGGCTAGTTTTTCAGTCTTTAGGTTTCAGTTTCCTCATCAGTAGAAGGAGAACAGTTAAAAGCATGCATTTAGTGATTGGAAGGATTAAATAAGGTGGTGAAGATAAAGCACTAAGCACAGTGCCTGACAAACGATAAATGCTCAAGTATCAGCTACTATAACTATCATCATACCATCAACACAACTCAAGGCTTTTTAACCGAAAAGGCAGTTTTGCTGTGTGTTTCTCACAACTGGAAATGCTTAATTCCTTGGCTTCCAATGTTATGCCACATCAGTTTATTTTCCAAATGGGAATGATTTTGAATGATGCAACATTTATTTGAAAGAAAATTTGCTGCCAGTATAATTTTCCAGCTGAATTTTTAACTCATTATATAAAACAAGTAGAAATTAATTTATTTTAACTTTAACCCACATTTTCTTAATGTTTGTGTAAGATCACATTCCAAATCTTATGCATTATTTAGCACTGACATGTTAGGTGTTTTTCAAATTTCTAGCCAATTTTCTCTTGAAGGTCATGTAATCATAAAAGCCAAGAGCTGACAAGGACAGGGGAACTTTGATAGAGAAGATGAAAGAAAAGGAAAAAAATAAAAAAGGAAAAGGAAAACATGAACTACTGCTAGATTATCAAGGAAAAGACTGAGTTACTATCGAGAACTGATAAATTACGTGGCTGATGCTTTTAAAGGAAAAGAAAATGAATAATTAACCTAAAAATTCTGGCAAATAATGGCAGTTAATTTAGGATACCAAAGCTGCTTATGCAACGTCTGTGACTATGAAAAGGAATCCTGATGCTCAAGTACTTTCTAGTATCCTTCAAAGCAATTATCTTTGACAGAAGCAGCATTCTAAGGCCACCGTTGGTGACTTACTGGATTTAACAAAGAATTGAGAAAGAGGAATTTTCTTGCATATACTATGGCTCCATAGTAATGAATATAAATAATCGTTGAGCTTCCAGATCCTAATCTATTTCAAGGGTGGTAGATTCTGTGTAAGGAATTTTTGGAAACCTTACAAATAGAGGTATTAATGCTGTTTATGCACTGTTCCGTTGTTTGATGAAAGACTCCGATTCATGAAATTATCAGTTTGAAAAAAGATACAGTTAATCTTTATTGTTCATAGGCTCCATGTTTACACATTTAGCTACTCACTAAAATTTATTTGTAACTTCAAAATCAATACTCATGGTGCTTCCATAGTCATTTGCAGATGTGCAGAGCAGTGACAAGTTTGAGTCGTCCCACGCATGCTCTCTGCTGCAGTTGAAAACTTGATGCTCTGCCTTCTTGTTTTGGCTCTCATGCTGTAAACACGTGTCCTTTACTTGGTTTATTTAGGGCCATATTTTTCACATTTTTGTGCTTTTCGTTGGTGAGTTCACCATTTAAAATGGCCCCCAAGTGTAGTGCTAAAGTGCTGTGTAGTGTTTCTAAGCACAAGAAATCCATGCTATATCTTATGGGGAACAAACAGAGATAAGCTTTGTTCAGGCATGACTAATAGGGCTGTTGGCTGTGAGTTCAATGTTAGTGAATCATTGATGTATATTAAATAGAGGGTCTCTAGACAGAAACACACATAAAACAAGTTAGGTATTGATCTGTTGGTAAAAACATTTTGTGACCAAGGGCTCACAGGAGCCCAACTCTGCATTTCCTCTAGGAGCAATGATTCAGTATTCACTAATTCAGTGTTCATGGTGACTTTATAGGATATAATTACTGCAAATAACAATAATCAGCTGGATCTTGCTTTATGATTATTACTGAGTAGAATCCAGTCTATTGGTTACGTTTATGCCCCTCTCATTGATGCAAAGAACAAATTGCATGGGTATCCAAGGTAACTGTACCAATGCGTGAGCCAACTGTCTTTATTTAAAGTTGTGTTACAGCCAATTATCAATTGTTATAGATTGAACAATGCAGTCATACCTCAGAGATATTGTGGGTTCAGTTCCAGACCACCACAATAAAGCAAATATCACAGTAAAGTGAGAAACACAAAATTTTTGGTTTCCCAGTGCATATAAAAGTCATGCTTATACTATACTGTAGTCTACTAAGTGTGCAATAGCATTATGTCTAAAAAAACTGTGTACACACCTTAATTAAAAAATGCTTTATTGCTAAAAAATGCTAACCATCATCTGAGCCTTCAGGAAGTCATGATCTTTTGGCTGGTGGGGGGTGTTGCCTCCATGTTGATGCCTGCTGACTAATCAGGATGGTGGTTGCTGAAGGTTGGGGTGGCTGTGGCAATTTCCTAAAATAAGACAACAATGAAATTTGCCATATCAACTGAATCTTACTTTCATGAGCAATTTCTCTGTAGCATGCGATGCTATTTAATAGCATTTTACCTACACTAGAACTTCTTTCAAAATCAGAGTCAATCCTCTCAAACCATGCCACTACTTTATCAACTAAGTTTATGTAATATTCTAAATTCTTTGCTGTCATTTCAGCAGTCTTCAGAGCATCTTTACCAGGAGCAGATTCTATCTCAAGAAATCACTTTCTTTGCTCATCCATAAGAAACAACTCCTCATTCATCAAAGTTTTATCATGAGATTGCAGCAATTCAGTCACACCTTCAGGCTCCGCTTCTAATTCTAGTTCTCTTGCTATTTCCACCACATCTGCAGTAACTTCCTCCAGTGAAGTCTTGAACCCCTCAAAGTCATCCATGAGAGCTGGAATCAACTTCTTCCAAACGTGTGTTAATGTGGGTATTTTCACGTCCTCCCATGAATCAGGAATGTTCTTAATGGCATCTAGGATGGTGAATCCTTTCCAGAAGGTTTTCAATTGACTTTGCCGAGATCCATCAGAGGAATCAATGTCTATGGCAGCTGTAGCCTTACAAAATGTATTTCTTAAATAATAAGACTTGAAAGTCTAAATTGCTCCTTGATCCATGGGCTACAAAATGGATGTTCTGTTAGCAGGCATGAAAACATTTGTCTCTGTACATCTCCATCAGAGCTCTTGGGAGACCAGATGCATTGTCAATAAGCAGTAATATTTTGAAAGGAATCTTTTTTTCTGAGCAGTAGGTCTTAACAGTGGGCTTAATATATTCAGTAAACCATGTTGTAAACAGATGTGCTGTCATCCAGGCTTTGTTGTTCCATTTATAGAGCAAAGGCAGAGTCAATTTAGCGTGATTCTTAAGGGCCTTAGGATTTTCAGAATGGTAAATGAGCATTGGCTTCAACTGAAAGTCACCAGCTGTATCAAGCTCTAACAGAGTGAGCCTGTTCTTTGAAGCTTTGAAGCTGGGCATTGACTTCTCTCCAGCTCTGAAAGTCCTAGATGGCATCTTCTTACAGTGTAAGGCTGTTTTGTCTGTACTGAAAATCTGTTGTTTAGTGTAGCCTCCTTCTTTAATGATCTTAGCTAGATCTTCTGGATAACTTGCTGTAGCTTCTGCGTCAGCCCTGGCTGCTTCATCTTGCACTTTTGTGTTATGGAGATAGCTTTTTTCCTTAAACCTCATGAACCAACCTCTGCTAGCTTCCAACTTTTCTTCTGCAGCTTCCGTACCTCTCTCAGCCTTCATAGAACTGAAGAGAGTTAGGGCTTTGCTCTGGATTAGGCTTTGACTTAAGGGAATGTTGTGGCTGGTTTGACCACTTAAACTTTCTCCACATCAGCAATAAGGCTGTTTCGCTTTCTGCGTGTGTTCACTGGAGTGGCACTTTTAATTTCGTTCAAGAACTTTTCCTTTGCATTCACAACTTGGCTAACTCTTTGATTCAAAGGCCTAGCTTTCAGCCTGTCTCAACTTTCAACATGCCTTTCTCACTAAGCTGATTCATTTCCAGCTTTTGATTTAAAGTGAGAGATGTACAAATCTTCCTTTCACTTGAACACTTAAAGGCCACTGTAGGGTTATTAACCGGCCTAATTTCAGTATTGTCGTGTCTCATGGGATAGGGAGACCTGAGGAGAGAGATGGAGGAATGGCTGGTGGGTGGGGCAGTCAAAACACCCACAGCATTTATCTACTAATACCCAAACATTTATTTATTAAGCTCTCTGTCTATATTGGCATGGTTCATGGTGCCCCAAAACAATTACAATAGTAACATCAAAGATCACTGATCACAGACCACCATAACAAATATTATAATAATAATGATAATAATAATAATAGTAATAATAATAATAAATGTTTTAAATATTGCAAGAATTACCAAAATGTGATGCAGAGACACAAAGTAAGCAAATGCTGTTGGAAAAATGAGGTTCAATAGACACTCAATGCAGGGTTGCCACAAACCTTCAATTTGTAAAAAACGTAATATCTGTGAAACACAATAAAGCAAAGCACAATAAAAGAAGTCACTATGTCACTATTCTGCTCAGCCAACAAACTGAAAACTTTCTAAGGAATTTGGAAAAAGCCCTAATCCTATTTTCATTAATTTAATGCATCTATGAGTGACCGGTTGGCTTGCAATCATTTCAAAAGGATCATTAAATATTGGACCCAATGTAAAGATTCAAATAGCTTTTTTAGCAAGAAAAAAGTCCTTAACCTAATGCATTGAATTTATTTGTACTATCATTTATTATATTCTTTTTTTTTTTTGAGGAAAATTATCCCTGAGCTAATGTCCGCTGCCAGCCCTCCTTGTTTTGCTAAGGAAGACTGACCCTGAGCTAACATCCATGCCCATCTTCCTCTACTTTATATGTGGGATGCCTACCACAGCATGGCGTGCCAAACAGTGCCATGTCCGCACCCAGGATCCAAACCAGCAAACCCCGGGCCACCGAAGCAGAACTTGGGTACTTAACTGCTGTGCCACCGGGCTGGCCTTATAATATTCTTATTTATCCGCTTATCTGCATATAAGAAGGTTATTGGCCCTTTACTTTAAGAACCAAAATGGGTCACATTGATATGGGAAATGTTGATGTTAAAGGGCACACAGATGGCTGTGGGAGAAATGACAGATATGCTATGTAAAATCTGGAGAGAAAGAGGCTATCTCCATAGTCAGTGTTCTTGTGAAATCAACAGAAAATTTTGTTGTGTTTTTTGAAGGCATTTGTTTGTCGCTAGCTATTACCAATGATAATGTAAAACTCATGCTTTGAAACATTCTTAGCAGTGAGAAAGACAACAAGCAACTCAACTCAAGTAGCCCCTTTGCCTTCAGTTGGATCTACTGTGAATATTGCATGCAGTTCATAAACTATCTGATCAATCACCAGTCAACATCCTTCTTATTAAATATGAGAGAAACCTGACAACGAGGCACAGAAATACATCATTTCTATTAGCTTTGAAGCCATATTGGCTGCAATTTAATTTTACAATACTGAACATTAGAAAATTTATGTTTCAGAGATGTGAAATTGAAGTACTGTCCCAATGAGCCACTAGAAATAAAAATACTTTGAGGAGAAACTGAAGCACAATTTCATATGAAATAGTATATCTAAAGAATTATTTGAAAAACTTAGTAATCGCATGAAGATTCAGGATATCTTTGACCATATTCCATGAAAGTAGACACATCATCTATATAGTTCACTACTATTTACTGTGTGTATATTACAGTGCTTGGCAATTAGTTGTCCAACTCTTTTCTTTGATAAGACCTTGAAAAAAATTAAGATGTATCTACCAACACTGCCACGTTCTGCAAACAGTCCTTTTAACCTTAAACTGAAGGAGAGTCTTTACATATATGATCTTGAAAAGAGCAGTTGGCCATTATGATGCATGCCATCCCTTGCAAGTTGAGTTTGTTAGCTAGCCCACCAGATGTAGTTTTATTCATTTTGTGTGCTTTACCTGGAATTTAGAGAGGAAAATGACCCTTCTAATCTCAAAAGAAGTCTTCCCATTGGCACAAGAACTTGAATTTGCAGTTACTTAGCATGAAAACTTTCTTACTCAACCAACTGTTCCTGTTTTAAAGCTGCTGGGCCCAATATTTGCTAACCTATGATCACTAACCATTGAAAGTAAATGTTGTAAATTCCTATAATAGTGTAATTTGGGATATAAGGATATTGATGATGAGCTTCAGTGCTCTGCCTAGTCTCCGTTCACAAGGAAGAGGATGGGGTAACATATTTATGTTCTTGGAGTGGGGGTAGAGGGTGGGGGTTTAGGAGGGGCTTAAGGCTTGCAAGATTACAGCAAGCAATTACAAGGGGAAAGGCTGATGGTTGATCTCCATGTTACCTGTATCCCTTTGACTCAGTCTTCATGGATCAGGGCGACTAAATAGGGCATCAACCAACTAGAAGATTTCTGGAGTTGTTGGCATTGTCCTGGTAGTCCCAGCCTGCCACAAGACTCAGAATCATACCCATCAATATTTAAGCCACAGTGTACAATTTCTACGTAACATCAAACTGCACTTGGGACCTGGAAGAATATGGATCAGTTAGCCAGATATCTGAGACTTTCACCTATCTGGCTGTGCAGGCTTGCCCTGGTAGCAACCTCAGCATTTTATATTTTTCACCCTACTTACTGTGGTTGGGGTTTAAGAGTATATATACTACATCATTGGCTCTAAGACACCATCAGTTAAAGATGAAATATTATTTTAAATATCAGCGAAAAAGAAGAGAAACTTGCCAGCCTATCAAATGCTATCAATTATCATGAGTCCCACTTTCTCAGATATTAAATGTGTGAAAAGAAAACTATGTCTTGGAATTTATGAAACTCAGTCATTCAGATTGAGATAAAAACAGAAGTACCTACATAAGTATGGTAATGTTCTGTTGTCTCTTTTATGATTATCAATCAAGACTTAATTTAACTTTAGTTTTCATGACAAACTCAAACTAGAACTTTTTTTTTCCCCCAAGACTTTGAGACTGTTAGCCAGCTACATCATACAATGATATTACACCTTTTCTTCTGCTTCCCTTTTAAGGATGCTTTTTTGTGCAGCAATAGGCTTTCTCAGCCTCCCAGTCTTAATTCCGTCTGCATCTTTCCTCTATTGCTATATAAGGGAGAAATTCTCTATCTGACAAGAAGGCTTTAGTAAGGGCCAAAAAAGAGAAATATCGTGATGACATAGTGTATAAACAACAGCGTGACTCCCTTGATGTGCTATTCCCAAACATCAAGAGGTGAAGTTTTTTTGTTCTCTGCCTATTTTTTGCTATTTTTTAAAGTGATAAATCCCTTGCGTCTCGTTTGCTTGATTCCTGACCAACCCCTGAAGATGTCAAGGTGACTTTCAACAGACCTTCTCTTTTCCTCACTCTGGGTCAGTTACTTGGAGAAGAGGGCCCTCCAGGTTTTTCAGCTGTCTCTGATTCTTCCTGGGCGCCTGCTTATACTTTGGTTCAGGTGTGCTGGCTTTCCTGCTACATTGGAAAGGTCTCTCAGCAATCTTAATAATCATCTTGCTTTCCTCTATCTCTACTGACCAAATCAACAGCTGAAACATTATCTTTAGAAATTCAATTGAATTCAGCTGAAGTTTTTAAAAGGAAGTTATACTAATAAAGTAAGGAAACGTTAAAAGCACTCAAATTCCATTTTCCAATTCCAAGTTAACTGAAGTCCAAATTCAAAATTTTCCTTAAGTCATTTATTCATTTATTAATGCATTTAACAAATTTTTCTTGAGTCCCTATTATGTTCCAAACACTGGGCTAGGAAGAAGAGATACCAGGATGGATACAGCCAAGAATCTAGTTGAGAGACACACAAGCTTTGTCATGTTAGGTCCCATCCTGGGTCACAAGGGCAGAACAAAGGCAGTAGTTAACACAAAATAGAGAGATGGCTTTAAGAGGCTGTGACATCTAGTCTGAGGCTGAAAAAGTAAAATTTTGATTTTCGCACAGACAGTGATGCAGAGAGTTTCCAGCCAAAAACCACAGCAGCAAAGGCCCAGAGGAGACAGTATAGGGCAGGGCGAATGTGTGACTGAGTTTGGTGAAGGGTGGAGTCTAGAACTGCGTAGGAAGGTTGTGGAAGTAGTAAGTCCATCTGGACTTGATCATGAAGGGCTCTGTGAGCCATGTTTTATCTCAAAGATAACAGGATCCCACTGAAAGGAAGAATCATGATATGGTCAGATTTGCCTCTCGCAAGAGCAGTCCTCACAGCACAATAGTACAGCTGATGGATTAGAGGGAAGTTGCAAGCAAAAGCAGGAGAGAGCATTTTTACCAAAGGATATTAGTAAACACCAAAACAAGAAATGATAACTTGAAAAAAGACACTGACTATACATTGAACTTACTAATTTAACTTGGCAATAAATGGCTGCAATTCAGGATAGATGCTTGAGTTTGAGACCAAGATTCAGGAATCACTGGGACACAAATAATAGTTGGGTCAGAAACCGAATGTCATCACTATGCAGAAGCAGATAGGGGGAGGGCAAACCCTGTCCCTGAGCACTGGCACCTCAAAGGCAGATGGAGCAAGTAACACCAGAGAAGAAACTGTTCTCTGAGAGGTCAGACAAAAACTAGGGGAGAGGCTCACAGAAGCCATGAGAAAGGAGTTTTGAAAGAAGAAAAAAATCACTGGTCAAATGATACAAACTAATCAAATATGATTTGGAATAGAAGTTTTCCTTGGATTGAGAAATTATGAAAATTAGGGAATATAGTGTGAGCCATTTCACAGGTTGATTGGCATCTTTTATAAAAGACAATTAACTAAGATGTTTCTGTCTTGTCTCAGGACCGCAGAGTATAATCTCCCTTTTGTAGACTTTGGCAATTTCCTTGTCTAATGTCTCATTTGTCCCTCATCTTCTCTTCAGGAGAGGGACTAGCTGCACATAGCCCAGAGAGCATCCTTTCAGCAAGTGAGAGCAGACACCTGCCTTGTGTGGTTGACTGCCTCTGCCAGGAGAACACAATCCATTCAGTAGTCACCTGACCATGCCAGAGTGGTTTCTCCATAAAACTCTACCACTTGCCTCTTACAAAAGCCAGGAGTTCATTCTCTCATGTCCCTTTTCAGCAAGTGCTCCAATAACCTGCCCGAAATTATGCCCTGAGCATATTAGGATTAGGTCCTCCCTTAGCGGGAAGGAGATTAGAAGCCCTTTCTTTGGCCAAAAGCTTTACTTGGTATTGATCATTTAGGTTTTCTGGTGATTTTTATTGGTTTCTTTGAATATCTTAGATATCCACACTTAAGGTATCATATATGATACTCTCAATTTCTCAACCAGCATGGCCATTTGGATTTATGCATTCTTACTAGCATCCACCACTAGAAATGCTGTATCACTAACCCTGAAGTTTCAGTCTGTGTTGTTGACCTCCTGCCCATACTCACCTTTATCTGTCTGGTTGTAGCAATGTCTACACCATCCAAGCTCTTCTGTATTTAACTGATCCCACAAAGCTAAATGCCTCCTGACATTTTCAAGCTTACTTCTGAATCACTCTGATTATTACTTTTGCAAATGATAGACATTTTCCCTCCTTAATTTAAAATTGTAAAGCAAGTCGTAGAGGATATAATGCGCTTTTCTTAATGAAAGGGTTTTTTCCCCATTATGAAAGCAGTTCTCATTATGTACAACTTACAAGGGTCAGAAAAAAATATATGAAAGGAAAAAAGTCATTTCTAGTTTATACTACCCTAATATTTTGATATTTAACATTGTTGAAATTAACTTTTATCTCTAGAGATTTTTAAATTCTTTTAAATCTTATTTTTTAACACGTATTGTACATATATATAATTTTGTATTGTGACTTCCTCACTAAAGGATATGTTTCTAACAAGAAATACTGGTAAATAAATATAAACAAAGTTAAGTGAGGTTTCATTACAATAGCAGTGCTTAAACATTTATAATTTTCAAGCTCCTTTTACACACATCTTTGAAGTCATCTTATTTTCTTGATTGATTTAACTATAGCCAGCTAACAGTTGTAAATATTGTTAAAATTGGTTGCAAGAAATAAACTCTTTAAAGATGACATCTAGAAAACTGTATTATCTTTTTCTTCTTTGGCTTTCTGAATTCATCTTGTGCTAATTCAGTACACAATATTTACGAAAATTGCAATATTTACGACATATTTACTTGTGTTGCTTTATGTGATCATAGAAAATTGGAAATCCTTGTGATTATTTATTTGTAACTCATCCAATTATGATACATCGTGTGTCAAGGCAGAAATTAGAAAAAGAAGAAATGTTAGGCTAGAACATCAATGTTTTAATTTTCCAGGAATTTTAGTGAATATCTGTCCATATAAAGCTTACTACTTCAAACTTTTTGATCCCCATTCACATTAAAGTATAAAAATAGTTTCTTAAGTGATAAAATAATTCTATCAGACTATTTTTTTGTTGGCTTGTTATAGTCAGTGATCCTCTGCTCCTTAGATAAGACCAAGCATTGCAGTTTATAAATCTTCCTGAAGTGGTAACGCCTGCTCCCTAATGTGTACATTTTGAGCAGTATTTCCATAATTATTACCTCTTCATTTAACCTGTTAATCATTTAAGGTTATGAATATCAAATATCCAGCTCCTAAGTCAAACCAATGTGTCTCAGTAAATCTCCTATATTTATTGAAAATTATGATTAGACCCTAATTACTCCAGTAAGCCATATTTTGAAATTTCTTCTAAAATATTTAGCTCTTAGAGTATAGACTGTGTCTGGAAGGACTAGAAATACATATTATGACTGAAATACTAAGCCAAAACTCAGCTGCTTCTGGAAAATGACAAAAATGCCCCTTTTTGTTATAAATAAATGATAAATACCTCCAGTACAAGGATAATGTGAACTTGACAAATGTAAAATATTTGTGAATCTAATAAGCTCTCTTAAAAGAGAGTGACAGGGTTAAACATCACTTTTCTACATACGTGGTGTGACATTTTCATTTTGTTCCAAGTTATTTTGCTTTCTGTGTGACTCGAGTTTGTAAACATGCCATAAAATTTGGTAATTACATGATGATGATTTCGTGGTTCTAGCTTAGTATAAAGGTGGCTAGACAGAGCAGCAAAATCGATTTTCTTTTTTACCTTTGTGGAAAGAAACAAAAGGAAATTGAATGCAAAATCTGCATTAAGACCATATTAGAATTATAACTCAGCAATCTGTTACACGTGAAATAAAAAACAGGTATGGCCAAGTGTTAGTTGTTGTGCTGTGATATTCAGCCAACGGGTTACGTTCAAAAATCCCTTTGTTTAACCCATGCCTTGTTATGTCACCCACAATGTTCCAAGTGCATATGACCTGACACTATCTCCTGTTGTCTCCTCTTGCCAAAGGTACTCAGAGGCAGGACTGTCCCTAGGCAAAATCGTGAAGTAGGTGAAACCTGTGTTCATTCCTTACCCTTTTGCAATGACAATCTCATCTTAGATTCTCTCCACCTCCCTGTCCTCAAGTGCCTACTCCAGTTGCTCATTGCTCTGGATTTTCTCACTGTTTTCCAGGGTCTCATGCTGTTTCTTGTTCTCCAATCCCTCTTTGATTGTATAATTTCCCTACTCAAAATTTGTTCAGTGACTCCCCAAGAGGAGCCAGGCAATCAAGAATTTCCCTCCTTTCCTTTCAAGTCTTATTTCCCACTACTGCCCTCCAATATTCTACTGCAAGTGGATCACCCATCTTGCCCTTTTTATTTACACACCTTTTTCCATACTATTCCTTTTGCCTGAGCTGGCCATCCTCTCTGGTCTCCATCTGTGGAAATCCTAATCATCTTTCAAGGCTCCACTCAACTCTATCTCCTCCATGTGCCTTCTCTGATCACCCCAGCCTCTCTCCTCTACACCTCATCCGTACCACTCATATGGCACTTACCACAAGTTGCTTTGTATTATAATATTTACGTATGTATCTTGTCTCCAGGCACTGTGCTGTGCGCTTTACAAACATAATCTCATTGAAATTTCACAACCATCTGGTGAGGTAGGTGTTACCAAACCACTTAACAGTTGAAGAAACTGAGGCTCAAATAGGTCAAAGGTCAACTACTTTGCCCAAGGTCTCATTACTAGACAGTAACAGACCTAGGACTTGAACCCAGGTCCCAAACATATATCCTTTCCACAAAATCATATTGCCATCTTTTCAATTCTTTTCCATCTTCTGAAAGATGGTTGGAGGTTTAAGATGGAGAAAGAGGCCAACTTAGGCTTTCTGATTAGCAAATATGTATTCAACAAAGAGAGAGAGTTTATGGATAATTACTGTATTCATAGCTAGAACTGATAGATTAACTATAATCCATGAGACATTCAAGTACAATGTGAAAGAAAAAAAATCCTTACCTAAAGTTGCCAGAATAAATAAAGATGGCATAAGAAAAGAGTGTTCAAGACAATTTATAATTCAAGAAAGGCTGGGCAGCATTGGTCTCTGAGCACTATTGGAAAGTAAGCAGAAGGAAAAGAAGTGAATGTGGGGTTGACTAGGAAAGACTTCCTGTAAAGTCCCCTAGGGTTTAAACAATTTGAGGTGATTAGGAGGCTGAAGATGTCATTATTATCCTAAATCTCTCATGAACTAACAATATCTGGATTGAGTATAAAGCCCATTTTTTGCTTTCTGCCCCAGGTGTAGCATCTTGAATAAGTTAGAGGAGAGAAAATTAGTGTTTCTAAGAGGGAATTTTCATCCCAAATGGGCAGATTTTACAACTGCCCCCTTCAGCACCCAGGACCGTGGAGGTTCAGCTTACTCTTGTCATCTCCATTTTGGGAGTCTTGAGCATAGGGCCGGCTTTCTGCCAGTCAGAAGGCAGAAGCCCCATCCTGGGAAGAATTTAGACTTAGGATCACTATGTGTTTTGAAACTACTGTCTTTGCCTCTCTCAAGGTGAAAAACAAACATCTGTCTTCACTTCTGCTCTTTTATTCTCTTCTGATTTTCCAGTCCCCTGGCTTGTCATAGTATCAATTGCATGCTTCGTTAATATGAGTGAGATGCAGTTATCATTAAATGTGTGTTCTCAGTGCACTTCTGTTAACTTCTGACAGTCATCTCAACTTTGTTTGCAAACTCCGTTTCAATGCATTTATGCTCCCCTGTATGCTAATCCCATTTGTATATGGCAGTATACTTTCATTCCTCATACCAATCTCAATAATACTTTTAAAATTACTATTTAGGGAAAATAGTGCATGTAATCTAAATTTGAATGTAGCAGGCCATACTAGACTTTAGGCCCTGTGTTTGGAAGCCTGAGAATTTTCATTTCTCTTATGTGCTAAATCTGAGGAATTCAGTGAGCCCAACAGAAAAACCACCTTCAACCACACTGGAAGAAATTCAAACATGAAAGCTCTTTTTTCCTTTCTTTAAAGTTTTTATGAAATTTCTTATCCTCTACAAAAGTCTTCAAAGCTAATTCACCTTTTTTTTCTTACTTTTCATTTTGTCATAATTACACATTCATAGGAAATTACAAAAGAAATGTACAGAAAGATCCTGTGTACCCTTCACCCCATTTCTCCCCGTTGTTACATCTTACATTATTATAGTGCACTGTCAAAGCCAGGAAATTGACATTGGTCTAATTCATTTAAATTTCAAAAAAAAATCCAACCTAGTCAGTTTTAAATTTCATTCTACATTCCGTTTCTGCTCACAAGCAATAACCAGGTTGACAGTCTTGGAAAACAAAGAGTGGGATGCCCATACCACCATAGAGAAAGTTCTCCCACATGGCTGGAGATGATCCTCAGCTGTCATTCACATCCTCAGTCATTGTCATAGCAGAGCTGTGGAAGAGAGCCCACATCTGAAGACATCTGGTTCTACCTCCAAACGTGTGACCTTGAGCAAGTCACTTGACCTCTCCCAAGCTTCAGTGTCTTCATCTAGAAAATGGAGAAAGTGTTTCTCCTGCCTGCTTCGTAGGGTTGTTGTGAGGATCAAATGTACTGATGTGTATGAAGGAAGTAGGTAGGCTGTGAATCAACAATCATGGAACTTATATTCTTTTCTGAAACTACTGCCAGTTACAGAAATGTAGTTTTTCAGAGGTGGTTTTATTCTTAGAAACAGGACAAAATCACCTCCTTATGAGCTACTAAGCCTAGAATTTCCATCTTGTGTAAATGGCCTTCCCTTTCTACCATTCTCAGTAAGACAGGTACTAGCAATATATTGGACAAGCACTCTGTGACCTGCATACCCCCGAGGCATATGATCTATTTTAAAATAAATATTTCTTAACATTTTCCTCTAAAAGTTAGAATGCATTTTAAGTAGCTTTTATTTTTATTTTTATCCTAACTGAAGGATTTATTCTTACTTTTTTTCATGCCATGGGATGTACGATAGGTGCTCTTGACCATAGTGAGAAATTATAAGGCTACCAGATTAGACAGCAGATGGTTTATGAAGCAGAAATGGAAATCCTCTAAGCTGCATTGTTCCTTGGTTTGTCTGGATATATAATATAAACTCCCTAACTCACTGGTGGATTCTGGTGTGTGGGTAGTAAAAACACTAGTCTTGGCAGTAAGGGTGGAGAAATATATAGCAGAAAATAAACTTAAATCATGGAAAGTAAAAATAAAAAGTCTTTGTGTGTACTGAATGTTTTGGGCACCGCAATAAAAATATTAAGATTTGTTTTCTCCCCTTCCACCCCTATATACAGGCTGGCATGGCTCTGACCTATGACCCCACAGCTGCCATACAGAATGGGTAAGTAGTGCATGTTGTCTCTATTTTAATTGCTAAGATATATTTGAGGTCTGAAATCAGTACTGAAGAAAAATGTTCAAACCTGTGTAGGTTTTAAATTTGTAAACAAAAACTTTAAACCCAACATTTCTCACCGTTGTCCTTTTTGCTTCTCATGACTGACTCTGATTTCATAGCATCTCCTAAGTCACGCGTTCTCACAATGCCTCTGCCCACATTAAGCCCTTCCCTCTTTCTCTTTCCCTTTCTCCCTCTCTCTCTCTCTCCATCTGAGAAAGAGTAAGGAATAGGAAGTGAAGAGGGAGTATAGATAGAACTAGGCTGGGAGAAGTATCTGTGCGTCTCCAGGATAAGTGTGTTGCCTCTGCTAATAACTCTAGAGTTTAGCTTTCAATAATTTTAGTGTGTGCCCAGGTTCATTTGACATTAATAAGCTTTTACTCTTTCCTTCTGGCTGTCAAGGGAAGGGTAATGGACAGAAGTCAAGTTAGTACCTTGATGATTGTGTTTTCATTCTTCATTTTAATAAGCATTTGGAAATTTGTGGCCTCTTACATAGAAAAAGTCACATAGCCTTGAATTCCTCCTCTGAAAAATAAGACTTAAACTATACGATCTGACCTCTCTAAAATTCTGTAATTCTGAGTAACTTTGGTTGACATTTTATTCTCATTTTCCCACCCATTTTCTTTGCTTTGGCTCTCCTGCAATCGACAATAATTATTCTTTGGTTGGTTGGTTGGTTATTTTTCTTTTTGCAGCCTTTTATTTTGGATTTCTCTATGGCTTTCAGTTGTCCCTAAGTCTCATCAAAGAGTCAATGTGAATGAAGGACTCATTTAAGGTCAATATAGAGGACAGAAGGAATTCAACTCCATTTTCTATTTGATCAGCTGCCTTTAATGAAAATCTGCGTTGAAAGTGTTTATATAATTACTTCTTATTCTTATACTTACTCCTTCAGGCAGACAGTTTATTCAGTCTTTTAATAAACATCCATTGATTCTGCCAGGCACAGTGCTATCTCTCTAGATTTAAAAGACAATGTATGAGACAAGGACTTCGCCTCAAGAAACTCATAGTCTACCCTTCCATAAAAGAGTAAATGTGGATGGTAGGCTAGGGTAGGAATCTATTCCTTTGTACCTTGTTGGTTGAAAGTTCTCTCTAGGAGTGAAAATTAAAAATATCTTTTCATTTGTCCAATAAGTATTTAATTATTTCCAACAAGGCACTATAAACCTGGTGTGCAGCAAGAAGTAAAGACATGGAAAAGAAAGTCCTCTAGAATCGTATTGTATAGTTGGGGAGATAACATAGTTAACTCAAAGGTACAAAATAATCACTATATGCTAAGTGACAGTGGCAGAAACTTACGTATACACAATAAGAACCCAGTGCTGCATTACAGGATGTTATGAAGAGTCTGGCCTT
This sequence comes from Equus przewalskii, assembly GCF_037783145.1. Classification (NCBI taxonomy): domain Eukaryota; kingdom Metazoa; phylum Chordata; class Mammalia; order Perissodactyla; family Equidae; genus Equus; species Equus przewalskii. The sequence goes on along the minus strand of NC_091845.1, from coordinate 55,577,191 downwards.
GCTTGGGTGACTAGCTGGGATTTCGCTGAACAAGAGATGCCTTGAAATAAGCTCTGACATTATACATTATGGCAAAGACAGAGAAACCAATGTGACTCTGAAATTTTAATCCCAGAAAGATTAATCCTGGGAAAACCGGTGGTACCATTAGCTGAAAGAGAAGGAATAAAATGGGGAAAGAGGATGTGCTCAGTTTCAGACATGCTTGATTCATGAGACTCACGAAGACAAAAACGATCCAGAGAACTGTAAATTTGGGACTGGAGTAAAAATGATGCTTTTGTATGTATTGCTTCAGCCAGTCATCTGTTCAACGCACAATTCAGAATCTGAGTTTCTTCTGTAAAGACGTAATTTTCCAAGTATTCATCTTGATTCATTACAAACCTAAAGAGAAAAAAATTGAAGAATCAGCTCCCAATCTGGGCAGCCAGAGGTGAACTTGGGGTGGTGCCACGTTAGAGGCAATGAGGACTGCCTGGAGAAAGTGAACATTTCTCCCTTCCCCTGCAGGTCTTCACTGCACATTTCAGATCGCCACCTCTATACCATATCAAGGTTGACTGCAGTACATCTCGCCATCTTAAATCACCCGCTATGTGATATGTCTTTATCTGTGTTTTTATTAACAGTGTAACATGGTATCCTTTGAACTATTCGAACAATTGTGGAAACAGTTCACCCTCTTCCACTGCCCACTTAGATGTTTACAACAATGAATATTTCCCTCATGAAACAAATTTTAGTTAAGATGCTGATGATAACCATCTTCTTGATTTTGTCTACTCTCATCTGATAAAGAACTTTATTCCATTAATCAGCCCCTCTCTTCACCGCCTTCCCATACACTGAATATCCCTTTCAACCTGTGGATATACTGAAGTCTCTTCCACCTATAAAAGGGGTAGAAGTAAATTAGAGTCATGTGCCACATAATGACATTTTGGTCCATGGTGGACCGCATATATGATGGTGGTCCCATAAGATTAGTACCATATAGCCTAGGTGTATAGTAGGCTATACCACCTAGGTTTCTGTAAGTACACTCTATGATGTTGCACAATGATAAAAATCACCTAATGGCACATTTCTCAGACTGTATCCCTGTTGTTCAGTGATGCACCACTGTAATTCTTTCCTGCCAATGGGATCACTTCTAATGACCACACTATTTTAGCCTTCTCTATTGGTAAACAATTCCAGTTTTCTATAAATGCTGTCTTCCTGTATTCTTCTCTAATAAACCCTATTAACGTATGATTTCTGGTCTCAAACTTTACTAGAATTTCCCTTACTGATGTCCCCAATGATCTTCAAATTTGCCTGCTGTAACTGTAACTTTTTCAGTCCTTATACTAGTGGAAATCTTGCCTCATTTGGCTTTGTTTTTCTTTTGCCATTTATAGTTTCTTGAAAATTTTTTTTTTAAAGATTGGCACCTGAGCTAACAACTGTTGCCAATCTTCTTCTTTTTTTTTTTTTTTTGCTTTTTTCTCCCCAAATCCTCCCAGTACATAGTTGCATATTGTTAGTTGTGGGTCCTTCTAGTTGTGGCATGTGGGACATCACCTCAACGTGGCCTGATGACCAGTGTCATGTCCGCACTCAGGATCTGAACTGGCGAAACCCGGGGCTGCCAAAGCGGAGCGCGTGAACTTAACTGCTTGGCCATGGGGTTGGCCCCCTTTTCTTGAAAATTTCTTATCTCTTGGATCCCACAATTCCATTCCTTGCTCATCTTCCTTGCTCTTCACTCTTACTGCTTACTCGGTATCTTTTTTTTTTTTAAATGTTGGCGCCTGAGCTAACAACTGTTGCCAATCTTCTTCCCCCACCCCTTTGTATCCCCAAATCCCTCCAGTTCATAGTTGTATATTTTAGTTGTGGGTCCTTGTAGTTGTGGCATGTGGGACGCCACCTCAGCATGGCCTGATGAGTGGTGCCATGTCAGTGCCAAGGATCAGAACTGGTGAAACCCTGGGCTGCCGAAGAGGAGTGTGCGAACCCAACCACTCGCCCATGGGGCCAGCCCCTCAACATCTTCTTCTTATTCCTCCTCCGCTGCCCACTTTTGCTAATCTTTCTCAGGGTTTAGTCTTTTTTTTCACTCGGTCTTCTCTTTGGTTGATCTCATCCACTCCTCTTGCTTTTAGGAACTGAAGACTCCCAAGTTTATCCTTCAAGTTTGTACCCTGTTGCAAGCACTATTACTTGTGTTCTAATTGTCCATTAGGTATTGCTCCTGGATATCTTTGTATGCCCAAACTGAGGTCACTATCCCCATCAACTCTTCATAATACAAACCAAACATGCAAATGAAAAACAAATACCAAATTATTTGTTCCTTTTTTAAAAAAATTTACTCTAAGGTCATCTAGGCTAGAAACACCAGTTCTCTGGGCTCTCTCTTCTCCGACATTCTTCATGATCAAATGGTCACGAAGGCTTATTCAGTCTGTCTTTGAACTGTATCTTCAACCCAGCCCTTCCGTCACTGGTTAAGTTCATTCAGTCACCATTCCCTACGAGTACTAAGCTTTTACCTGCCTCTAATATAACTCTCCTCCAAACCATTTTCACATTGCCTTTTGAATAAATTTTAAAAGCAAAATGTAGTCACAGGAATTGTCTACCTGCCTAGTTTAAAGCATTAGGTGGACTTTACTAGCTACAGAACAAAACTCAGACTTCAAAGTTTGGCACAAAAAGAGCTACATGATATGGTTCCTGCAACTGAACTGGACTTTCTGTGATTCTCAGAATATCCCATTCTGCTTTACACCTCTGCATCTTGTTGTTCATTGAATTCTCTCTGCTTGGAGATGAGGCATGGTGAATTTCTCAGCTCTTATTTCCCTTTCTTTCTTTCTTACTTTCTTTCTTTCTCTCTCTCTCTCTCTCTCTCTCTCTCTCTGTCTCTCTCTCTTTGTCTCTCTGTCTCTCTGTCTCTTTCTCTGTCTGTCTGTCTCTCTCTGTCTCTCTCTCTCTCTGTCTCTCTCTCTCTCCCCCTCCCTCCCGCCTGCCTTCCTGCCTTCCTTTCTTCCTTTCTTTCTCTCTCCCTCTCTCTCGCTCGTTCTGTCTCTCCCTTCCTCCCATCATTCCTTTCTGTTTTTCCTTCCTTCTTCCTTCCTTTCTTTTCTTTCTATCCTCTCTCAGTTAAAGAACACCATCAAATTATAACAAGCAGAGCTACTTACAAACTAGTTATAAGAGAAACAGTATAAGCTGTGGTTAAAAGTGCCAATTCCAGAACCATCCTCCACAGATGTGCATCCAAATTCTGTCATTTACCAGACATAGACAAGTTATTTGTCTTCCTCCACTGTGAGAAGGAGATGATAGTAATATAACCTTCCTAAGACTTTGTAAAGATTAAAGGAAACCTGTGTGATACAATGTAATCATCAATGTAAGTATTGATATTATTATTGCACTGTATTTGATATTTCCATAATATGTTTGAGTCTTTTTATCATGCAGCCATTGACACCCATATATATTTCCCTACTAGACTGTTAACTCATTGAAGGCAGGTTCCATGTCTTATTCATCTTTATAGACTGTTTAACCCAGTGTTGTGAATGACAAATCAGAAATAGGAAACGTGACCAATGACATCTGCTTGGCTTCCAGCAAGTCAGGGAAACCATTACCCTTCCTGGCATTAACCCGCTCGGTACCCACATAACACCTTAATCTGCTTCTCCTTAAATACAACCTCCAGTTTTGCCCAAAGCAGCCAAACTGCCCATGAGTTTCTCATGTCCTAGCTTGGTTAAAAATGGAGTTTTGGAGGCTTTGCACTATCCATTGTGTTGTTGGTGACAAGAAGATAGAAATTTTATATAATAAAAGAGAAAAAAGGAAGATTTTAGCTAAATTAATCTTATTGATTTGATGCTTCTTCACAAAGATGATTTTTTAAATGTTTTGCTCATCTTGGACTTTACTACCTTATATGGTAACATTTGAATAGTAGGGAACTAGTAGATCACTCATTTCCATGCATGTATGATGTCAATATAACCACAAATATTTTCTCAACTGCCATCTGCTGCGTCGATGTTAGCATGTGGTTCTTAGAGACGTAGAAGCCGATTTAGATAACTTAGGCAGCATATTAAGGGATCTAGGCATGAAGGTCCAGAATAAAGTGTGTTACTCCCTATTCTCATTGTTGTGTTCAATCTAGCAGTCAAACCGAACTCAGAGAACAGTAACCTAACAGGGAGAAATAGGTATTACTGTAGGGAACAATCTGGTTCCGTTTTACACAGAACAAATGATGTCCAAAGACATAGTTGCAACTCACTTTAATCCAGTTAACTTTGTTCAACGTTACTTAATTCTGACTCAGTTCAGTTCAACAAATGTTTTTTCTTTTGATTCATCTGTTGCACTGTTTAAAATCATTTTGGTGATACAAATTTGCAAAAGAAAATTTTCACATCATATCGGGGCAATGGACATGTGTGCAATTCTAGTATGAGATGTAATACAAATAGTTTTGTGATAGAAGCACGAAGTACTGTGAGATTTATGTATAGATTAGCTTATATATTTATAAAAGATTTCTGAAAATACACAAGAAATGGTGACAATGCTTCTTTGGGGAGGGCCAGTTGAGTACTGGGAAATAGGAGTGAGAGGGAAACTTGTTTTTCAGTGTTTGTGTTTTTATATTCCTTTCAAAAAGAAAAATAAAGAAAATAAATGCCATTGGACCACAGAGGAGAGGCGGTTGCATTCTAATGAGGGATTATTGGGAAGGCCTCTTGATGGAGCTCTGACATGAGTTTTTCCTCTTGGAGATGTCCCCTGTCATAGCTAAAGGACATATTTTATGATCCTGTACTATCCCACGGCTGTATACTAAGCCATAGGGTTTTCTAAGTATCGTAAGCAAATATGTGGCTGGGTCATAACTAGTAGCTCAAATTATTTAGAGAGTTAAATGTTCTCAGTTCCATAACCCCCACTTCAATACAGCAACGTGAAGTTGAAATAAATACTCCCAAATTTAGCTTGATTTTTAGCTAATGAAGAACAAACATTTGTAAATGTGGACCGTGGTGAATCTGTGCTGTTTGCATTTAGGCAGTAGAAAATGTCTGTTCTGTCATCTGCTTGACTCTATCCAAATTATCACTTTAAAAGAATTTAGTTCAATGTCACTTCTATCTAAGGCTTTGAAGGTTACAGTGAAGAAGTATCTGGGTCACAATGGAAAAGTGAAAACCTTACTACTTTTTACTCTGGGCTAACTTATGAGAATAAAAACGTCATTCTTCTTTCAGAGCTCTCTGGCACAACTCTATAACTTGTTATTGCTTTGCCCTATTGCTTTGTTAGCCGGCCAATGTGAAATTCCATCACTTTCAAATATGAGTGTGGGAAGTGAGAAATAATCCATCTCCATATTTAAAATCTCATCTTTCCTGTGCCCTTTTCACTAAGGACCACTGTGTAAAAAGCCTTTCGGATTGTTTTATTTGAATAAAATGTATTCTTGGGAGAGATGTGAAAAAGAATGTTTTCTATAGCACTGGTTTGCCAGCTGTTTTATATGGGCATTTGATATTAAGTGATACAGAAACCTTATCTTATTACACTAGGAAAGGAATCTAATGTGAAGGCTGTGTTGGTATTACAATAAAAATGACCAATAACTTATTAATCTTGTGCTACAGTGTTACCCTGAGGATAGTATTCATGGTTCTGACTCTAACAATATTGCCTGTGGACATGAAAGACAAGCCAGTGCTGTTTATTTCAGTGTGCAAATAGGATTTTGTGTGGTTTTCTACATTAAAAAACATTCTACCCTGGGGTTATTGATATATTCATGTTATTTTTATTGTCAGTGAAATAGGATTCCACCATATTGTTACTGACTGCCAAATCCCCTGAAGATGACTTTTCTGCAGGCAAAATAATGTCCTATCAGTGACCTAAACTTGCGTTTTCTGGGCTTCTGGAGACCACTTGCTTTAAATGCCAGAGAATCAACTAACTCTCTGCATTTCTTAAAAATATTAAGTTTTTCAAAGGCCAGCTCAGAGTTCCAGAGATAGGCCATACTTAGGTAACTTCTCTTAGCCACCTCGGCATTTGGCATTTTGTTCATGTGAAACCTCTCTAGGGGTAACCAGTTCGTCTTCCTAAGGCAAGGTTTCTCAACCTCAACACTACTGACATTTTAGATCAGATACTTTTTAGTGTGGGAGCTGTCCTGTGCATTGTAGGACGTTTAGCAGCATCACAGATACTCTAACCACTAGACCCGAGTAGCAGCACCCCCACCCAGTTGTGACAACCAAAAATGTCTCAAAATCCTGCCAAGTGTCCTCTGGGGAGCAAAATCTCTTCTAATTTAGAACCACTGGGCAAAGTATAAAAGGAACACTTGTCATACACTTACTGTTATGTGAATTTTGGCAAAGAAATATCTCTTAAGAAAGTAAACTTTTCCTAGGAAAATAGTTTGTTAAAGAATTAATTCCCAGTTTTCTATAATAGCATTTGCAAGGCATAATGCTTATATTACCCGATAAAAAAACATAAAGTCACATGTTTAGAATTACCTTACTTTTGTGATTATGGCTAAAAACTTCTGTCAATTTTCTCTTTCCTGTTTCCCAATAACACGACTCCTGTGCTTGAAGTATTTATTTGGATGTTCTTTTTTCTTTGATGTGCTGGCCATGTGAAGGTGCTTTCAAACTATGATGGATACGTGGCAGGGGCTGAGAAAAAGCAAAGAGACTGGGAAAGTCATTCTACAGTTCTCTCTTTGGAGTCTGGCTCTGTATATTTTCTTGAGATGTGGTACCTCTAAGCCTCGGATGCAACAGCAGCCTCTCTTGACATGGTTTAAGCAAAGGTTTCCTGTAAATTCATCTGGTTTATGTTTGGATTGGGAAGAACTTATTTCAGAATACCAGAATTAGGGGATCAAGATGGGGTGCTGAGTCTGTTCTTCCCAGTACATTTTCCATTTTAAATGACTCTCTGACTTGAGTGGCAGTACTGGAACTTGCTGGAAAGTATGAAATATCATTCTTGTTCGATGGATAGGATTAGAGGAGATAGAACAAAAATGTATTAAATTTTCCCCCAAGGGTTCTCTTTGTCAGTCTCAGTTTACTTGACTGGTTTCTTTATGTTTCTGCTATTTTCCCCATAGAATTTCCTGTAAACTCTGCCTGTCAATCCAATCCTTATTGCTTTCAAGTTTAATACTCCAATTGGTACATTTTACAAAATAAACTAACCACACTAGAATGTGATGCACGGTTCGTGCTGTTGGTATAAGAGGCTGAAACTAGGTTTATGACAGAAGTTAGACCACTGCGTGGTGAATGAGAAGGACTGTTTGTGGAGCGGTCATGGCTGCTTGTCATGTCATTATGAGCCCCAAATAAGCTTTTCTGTTTACTGTGTCATAAATAAGATCTTTCAAAGATAAGATCCAAAGAAGATTTTTAAATGCAAACCATGATTTTTGTAGAAAAAGACTGTTTTCCCTAGTTACTAATACCTTTGCATGTTTGGAAAGCAGGTATTGGTTAAGCCTCCACTGAGCATTTACAAATATGCAGTGCTTGCCTATCTTCTCTGGGTTCTCTCCCCTTGGCTTCCTACAGGATTAGGGACTCATCTTCTATGCTCCCACCATCTCAACATTGACCATCCTATAGTGTAATTGCTACTTCTTTCCCTAAGTTGTTCTGCATTCATTCATTCAACCTATAGTTATTATTGACTATGTCCCAGGCTCTGTTCTAGGCAACAAAGCTGATGTGTCTTCAGCTCTCTTGAAGCTGACATTCTACAGGGAGAAATAGTCAATGAAATGATTGTATTAGTCAGCTGAGCTGCCCTAACAAAAAAACCATTGATTGGGTGGCTTTAAACAGTAGCCATTTATTTTCTCACAGTTCTGGAGACTGGAAGTCTAAGATGTAGGTCTAGTCAGTTGGTTCCTGGTGAGGACTCTCTTCCTGGCTTGTAGACTGCTGCCCTCTCATTATGTCCTCCCATGGCCTTTCCTCCATATGTGCCTGTGGAGACAGGGAGCAAGTTCTCTAGCGTCTCTTCTTATAGGAACACTAATCCTATTGGATCAGGGCCCCACCCTGATGAACTCATTTAACCTTAATTTCTTCCTGTAAAGCTTCCATCCCCAATTACAGCCAGAGTGGGAGTTAGGACTTCAACATATGAATTTGGCAGAGACACAAACATTCAGTCCATAACATACATAAAGAAATTTTTGAACACTGCTACTTCACATAGTGATAAGAGCAATGAAAAAAATAATTTAGAGGAAAGGAATAGAGAAAATTAAGGCAGAGATGGTGCTTGCTACTTTAGCTACAGGCCTCTCTGAAGAAGGGAAAGTTGAGGGAGACCAATAATGAGAAAGAGGTAGCCTTAGGGAGATTTGGGGAAATGAGCATTCTGGGTAGAGAGAATTGTAAATTCAGTGGCCCAAGATGGGAGTGAGAATGAGAGGATTATGTGACAGAAGAAAGTCAGTGTGGTTGGATCCTAGTTGGCTAGGAGGAGAAGGGTAGGGAAAAATATTAGAGAGATAGGCAGTAGATTGATTGTGCTAGCCAAAACTGGAAATTCAAGTTTTGTTATCATTGCAGTGGAAATCCATTGGAGGGTTTTAGGCTGATCAATGTACAGATAAGATACAATTTAAGTGGCTAAATAGAGAAACTCCAAAAAATGTTTTAGAGTCTGACTTATCTTTGGTACACATAGTAAATGCTCAATAATGTTCCTAAAGTGGAAGGATGGATGTTTTCTTACATAGTAATTGATTTTTAAGTCAGGTTTATTAGGTATTTACATAGAGTATACATTCACTCTTTATAGTGTATAATATTATGAGTTCTGACAAGCACACGGTCGTGGAACCACCAAACAATCAAGCTATAGCACAGTTTCATCACTTCTCAAAATTCCCTCATATGTCTTTGTAGTTAACCCCTTCCCCCAACCCAGCCTTTGGCCTTCACTGATCTGTTTTCTATCCTCATAGTTTTACATTTTCCATATTGTGATATAAGTGGAATTACAAAATATAAAGTCTTTGGAGGCTGACTTCTTATATTTAGCATAATTCACTTAAGATTCATCATCATAAAAGTATCGGTAGTTCTTTCTTTTCTATTGCTTAGTAGCATTCCATTGTATGGATGTACGACAGTTTGTTTATCCATTCAACTGAAGAATATTTGGCTTGTTTCTAGATTTTGGCAAGTATCAATAAAGCTGCTATAAACATTTGCATTAAGTTTTTTGTGTAAACTTAAGTTTTCATTTATCTTCAGTTAATATCTACCAGTAGGATTGTTGGGCTTTATGGTATGTGTATGGTTAACTTTATGAAAAACTACCAAGCTGTTTTCCAAAACAGCTGTACCATTCCGCATTTCCACAAGTGATGAATGAGAGTTCCACTTTCTATGAGTCCTTCCCACCACTAGTATTGTCTTTTTTTTTTTTTTGGCCATTAAAATAGGTGTGTAGTCAGTATCTTTTTTTAAACGTCACAACTATAAATTTAGAGATCTGTTGAGTGTGGATAGTAAGGATGTAATGTGTATTGGAATAATTTTTTCAACTATATTTTTTTTAACCAAAAGATTATCTTTAAGCAAAATTATTATCTTTCCTGAGAGCTAGGTTAAATTTAAGACTTTTTAAAAATTAAGATAGTTCCCCAATGCTTGCTTGAAGACTTTTATAAAATATAGCTTTAAAGAATTTACTCCTTGAATCGTGGTAACCTTAAAATTCATCCCTCCTACATTCAATGGGAGTCTTCTGGAATGCTTCTTTAGAAAGGTAACCAGTGCGATTCTCTATTCAAAGTACCAGTGAACACTGAGGGGTGATGAAGATTTTGTCCCCAACATTCTGACCTTGGTCACACTACTTTTTAAAAATTAAAAGTAGTAGTTGACTTTTGCTAAGAGTATGGCAATGTGAAATAATGACTCCATTATTCTTGATACACATTTTTCCAGTCTGTCCTCACTTCAGTGAAATACTCCATTACAGGCCACGTGGTTTTGTCTGTTCTGTGGCTGACCACTCCAGCCTTTCACTTACGCATGAGACAGGAAGGAAGTAACAGGATTTAAAATTCTGTTGAAGAATTTGAGCATTAGGTAACTTGTGGACCCTAAGGCATGTCTGAGCAGAGATGGGTGTGTCATTCATTTCAGTACCTAGAAGCTACCCTTCTCTAGACCTCTAGAAAGATCATCTCTCCTCTGATCTGTGAAGCTCTGATTTTGCCCAGTATTCTTCTATAATTGTTCGATGAAGGGCCCTGGAGGACTAGAAAATTCAGTGATTTTTACACGTCTATAGGAGTAGATCACATGGATCCAGAATCTTCACCAATACTTTGATTGAATCCAGAAAATGTTCCTATTCCCACCTAGACACAAATTGTCCACTTTCTTCCCTTTTCATGGAGAAAGCATTTAACTTCATTTGTGCACGAGGGCATAGACTCATGCCTGGCACAAATTATCGAGAACCCTCTAAGAGCTGATCCTATTTCCTAAATGAAGAGATAGACGCAATTTGTGTGTGTTTAACATTAGCCATCTTTATAATGCTTAGTGCTGTCGTTTTGCCTTCCTTTCAAAGAGCTTTAGAATGGCATTGCCTTTTTAAAAAAACAATGCCCATGGCTTTTCTCCCCCTCTTGGTTAAACATACTTTTATACTTACCTGGCATAACAGAGATTTTGTGCGGCCAATTTTATAAGATGAGTCAAAGTTGTCATTTTATTCAGAAGGATTTATTTCTCTTCATGGAATCAAATACTATAAATCTCCTGGATGCTCCTGTTAACAGTTGGTGGAAACACACAAGGGTGGAACTCTGTCTTTCCCAGTGGCGCTTGGTGGCATTTGATTAGCGGCCAGGCATGCAGCAGCTTCACGAATCTTCTTTTTTTGTTTTCTGTTTGCAGATTTTATTCTTCACCGTACAGTATTGCAACCAACCGCATGATTCCACAGACATCTATCACGCCATTCATTGCTGCTTCCCCTGTCTCCACATACCAGGTATGTCCGATTCACCTGCCGCATCTCAGGAGAGATCTTTCTTGCCAGTAACAGACTATATAAAGGCAAAAGGGACACAGTAGAATTTTTTTTAAATTGTCCTCATACACTGTAGTTACATCTTAGTGTAATAACACTCAAGTTATTAATTAGCCTACACTTTCAAGGGCTTGTTTGCATCTGGTTCACTGAATAATAAAATCCACCATGATTTTCATTCTTCCTGCTGAGTTTCATGATTATGCTACTTTCCAGCCAACATTAGTACAGCTTTCTCACTGAGAAATTATTTTGTTTGTTGTCTGTTATTTTGGTTGTCACCTTCCCTGTTGTGTCTTTCCTAAAAGCACATTTCTAGCATTCCCTTCACTCACTCCAGGATATTTTATCGTTGTCATCTCCTTTTGTCACAGTTGTCCTCTGTATCCATGTAAAACGACATGGATGGATGTTAAATCATTTTTTCCCAAGAAATAGGGAAGATTATTGAAGTGATAAAAAGTCATTCCTTCTTCCTGCTCTTACTTCATTCTCAGTTCCAAAGAGGCCAAAAGAGACCTCAGGGGTTCCATGTGTTGAAACACAAGAAAATCCGAGACTCAATGTGTGTCCTAAACCAGATGTTGTAGCTGGTTAATACTAAGTACACAGGTGGATTGAAATAGTCATACTTCTCCCTCAAAAAATACTGCTTATCTTATCTCTTCGAGTTATCAAATATGTGATATTACTCCCTGCTTCTCTTTACCTCATATTGTTCTTCAGACAGTTCTTCTAATTCTAATTAGAAAGTGCCTATAAATGCTACATATGGAGAGTATCTAGTGTCATTTTTTAAAACTTTGGAGAGAAAGAGAAAGTGTGAGAGAGAGTGCAAGTGCGTGCATGCATGGATTTCTCGATATTTTGCAGATGGTGGGGGTGGATGTTTTACAACGGGTAAAACTATCATGTTGCTGACTGCTACTAATTCAGTGAAGTTTCACCTTATTCAGCCACTACATACTTCATTTCAGAATGTCCCAGCTGTCACAGCATCAAACTTGAGACTATATGCATTTTTTTCTTAACTGCTTCCCCCTGTAGCACGTCATTTTCATTCTTTTTCTACACTTAGATTCTTGATCCATGTTGGTGGGTGAACAGAATAGACTTTTGTGTGAATTGCATTCAAGGGTCTCAGAATGGTTGATTTCTTAATTGCCTTTCCTTGGGACCCATGAGGCTACGTGCAGGTGCTGTTCAGTTTTTGTTCTTCCTGCAGGCCTGCCTGATTGTAATGTGTGTTTTTGTTTTTTTTATCTTTTTTTCCTAACCTCGGCCTGTTTCAGCCAAGACCACCCATTGAGTCCCAATGTAGAGCACTTTGGTGACATGAATAAAATATCCACAGAAAAGTAATTTCACTTGGGAGGGCTCATAAGTGGAATTTAACTCCAGCTCTCTTTTTTCAAAAAAAGAGTTACAGCAATTTCCTATGTTGTTGATTCTCATCTTTCACCACTTCTTTTTATTTTTTAAATCTAAAGTGCATTGACAATTTCATTGGTGTGAATATACTGAAAACAAAATTTTCAGGGTTCTCTATGTAACAATCAGCTCTTACAAGCTGATTTTCTTATTTGGCTGACAAGGCACGTTTCAGAACAGTTGGCTGGCTCAAATACTCATTTTTATTTGCCATACCAGTTACCACGAGAAGAAATATCACAAACTTGCTTAACTTGGGTTTAACCCAAAGCATTCCTCAAAATTTCTGGTTGATCTCCTTCATTCTTACCCCGACTTTTACCACTTGGACTTACTTCCAAGATGGGATCACTTGAGAATTTGAAGTTAGAACCAATGACAGAAAGAGAGGAAGTCTTAGCAGTCAACTCTTGCCTCTTTCATTATTTGCCTGTGTATCCCTGGGAGTTGACCTCTAAATAGGAGGTCCCCGAGGCCTCCCAAGACTTTAATCTCCAACACCAACCTCAAAATATGCTCCAAGGCCCAACCTGGTCTGTGTGAGCACTGCAGTCAGCTCCCACAAAGTAGGAATTTGCTTTACTTTTCACCATTTTTCAGGGACCAATTTAATCAGGTCCAAGAATTTCCTTTCTGTCCTTAGTTTTGAGCACTAATTAGCCGTAAAGTCAGATGGACTCCACTTTCTTATGACCTAGTGTGACTCCACTGAACGCAAGAACCAAGTTCTCTCTGTGATTGCTTTGTGCTAATAAATGCTGTTTGATGCATAGGTCCAGAGTACTTCATGGATGCCTCATCCGCCATACGTTATGCAACCAACAGTAAGTGTTCTCAGTCACCTGAGGCTAAATATTTCTATTATCCAAGTGCAAGCTTTTGTAATGCATAGAAGCTTTGGGGTAAAGCTTTTGTTATATTCCATAGCTCTTTCAGGCAGCCGTATTTTCCAGATAAAAAGCTGTTCCTGAAATTCTACAAAAGCGTGTACAATAGATAGATAGGGATAGAGAGAAAGAGACGAGAGAGAGAGAACAAATTTATTGGAGGAAATAGCAGTCAACCTTCCAAGCTGATGTCTACCATTTGTTACGAATGGGGAATTCATGCAGGAACTCCATGCAAGAACTCTGAACTCTGGACAGTTAAATCCATTATGAGAGGAAGTCCTCCTGTTTTCCTTCTCCTTCTGTTATGCTTCGTTTTCTTCAGATGCAGTTTGGTGTGCTTCAGGGGCGATTTTGAATATCATAGCCAAGTGTTGACTCAAAGCAATATTTTTGAAATATGAAGGTAGTTGTCTACTGATAGATGGAGATATATAGATAGAGAGCAAGGTTGGTAGATAGTTTTTATGTTAACTGACTAGAGTCATTCTCTTCTTCTTTAGTGGAAAATTTCTTCCAAAGATATTCAAGCTCTGTTTTCTACTTGCTAGATTTCCCATTTTGTGGCACAATATTACATCAGTCCCAAGTGAAAAATAGTACATATCCCATTAGAATCTATACTGAAGGCTCATGATTACATTTATCTTTGTCTAGGTCTTCCAGGGTTTCTAGCTGTAGAGAGGTACAAGATAGAGAGTTTTCAATAGCAATACAATCATGAGAGTTTGAGGTAAGGGAAAGAGCCCTAGACTGAAAGTTGTATGACAAGGTCTCTGGTGTACTCTCCTGGGCATGCTCACCTCTGTGCCTTTGTTTCTTTTTCTGTCTCTATACTTAGAGCTTTTGGGAGGATCAAGTGAGAGACCATATGTGAAAACAACAAAGTATGACATGCTATGCATTATTATTACCATTATCTTTTTTATTGAATGTATTAGTTGTACAAAGAAGAAGCAGAGCTACATTTTGACCGTTTTAAAAGCTAAATATAAAGAAAGTAGCACATGTCAAAGACCAAGGAGTTAAATACACAGGCATCCATTTCCTGGACTCAAAGGATCACAGCACCTGGTTTTCATATTTGAGCTTTGTCCGTTTTTTTTTTAAGGAACATTCCATGTTGCTCCTAATGTTTTGATAGTTTGTTTTTTATTTAAAGAGTAAAATATATGTAGCTTACTACAGCAGAACTTTAGACTATATTTTTTTGCAAATCCCTCTATTTACTCTTACTTACACACTTTGGGGGCTTCCTGAGTTCATCTGGTCTATGTTCTATAAATCATACTAACATGCAATGAATCCAGGCTACACTTTTCTATCCAAGTCATGAGGTAGAATTTAATTTATGCTGCCAAACCAATGTATTGCACAGAGTGAGCCAACACAGGAAAAGGGAAGAAGTCCTGCCAATTTCTATACAGAAGACTTTCTAGAAGGAAACAACTACCTTCTAAAACAAAATGTGTTCACCTAAAGAGCACTATTGCTAGTTTAGTCCTCTCATTGAGGTTAAGCATCATCTTGTTGTGGCCAAAAGGAATTCACATCTGGCAAAATCTGAATACTTTTCCAGATCTCAAAGTATGTAAGATTCTACAGTACTTCTAGAGCTGTGAGGAGAAAGGAAAATGTTTGTATGCATCTTTATTTCAGCTGGCACTCAGGACCTTAGCAAAGTTTTTCTTGACCTCCTCCACTGCAGCACAGCTTCAGTCCCATTTTTGGATGTATGATTTCTCTTACATCTTCCTCTAGCAATAGCCGTGTGTGTGTGCGTGTGTATGTGTGTGTGTGTTAATTTGTCCCCTTGGATCTTCTTTGCTATGGCAACTGCTCACTGATAGCTTATCACTTCCTATGACTAGACTGTGCATCATGTTTGAGCTTAGGTCACTTGGTTTAAAATGTAGTGTTTGTGGCTGGGACAGATTCCTGGAAAAAGGAATGGCTGGGCCACCCACCACTTTGTTGTCTTTAACATGGAAAAGTTGGCTAAACAGTGTCATGGAAACACAGAGTTTGTGCCATCAATCTTTGCCCTGTAATAATCTTGCTGGTTGTCTATACTGCATAAATAACCTTATCCAGCTGGTCTTAATTTCATCATCAAAGTGGGGGTTAAATTAATCCCTCTATGATACTAAAAGACAAAAATACTTAAGTAATCTAAGGTGAAGAAACACAATACCTGGATCTGAGAAGAATGAATGAATGACTTGATGATTAATAGCATGAATTCTTGGGTAGGCTCTTTGGGCTAAGAAACCCTTCCTAGCTATGGAACTTTGGGTAAGTAAACTTTCTGCACCACGGTTTCCTCATCTGTAATATGGGCATGATAATACCTGAATAATTATACATTTTGTTCATTAAATGAAATAAGGTATTAAAACTCTTAAAATAGTGCCTAATAAATAGCAAGCACTCAATAAATTATTATTATTATTTAGTTATATGAGTAGACTGCACATTATGCTTTAGATTAGCCCAATTATGTAAAATGAGTGTTGGTACAAGAAGAAAATTGAGAATAAGCAATAATCACCTATTTCTACCCCATTCATACTATTTATTTAACTTACTCTGCTAATGAATTTGGTGGAGGTAGCCTCTGTGGCTATAAATAAGACAAATTGCATAGATTGATACTTTTTTCATTTATTTACTAAACCATTTAACGCCTAGTAGTAAAAAAAAAAATGGCCCATGGGGTACCTGCTTTATATCAGTAACTGGAACCTACCTTTTAAATAAATTCAAATTGTCAATATCTATATGATATCTCAAATATGTTGCCCATAATTCTTATTTGCTTACAACTGTTCTCCTGTCTCACGTTTTCTCTTCCACCAATTTGAGAACATCTTATGTATAAGCTCTCAGTGTAGAGGTATGTTTTTCTCCCCCATCACTATGAATGCACACTGACTCTCATTCTGGAGCCAGAAGCCCTTCAGGTTCTTTTCATGCTTGACTCGAAGGACTCTAAGATCTCAGCCAGGTTTATATCTGAAGAGAAATCAGTACTTAAAGTAGAGCACAGTGCCTCAGGTCTTTACCAGGTGGATGAATGGTTAGATTGGAGGGGTATCAATCGGCGAGAGAGAAATGAAATAAATGATGGAAGGCAAGGAAGGCAGTAGTAAAGGGACTAGAGAAGAACAGAAAGCATAAGCATATAGCTGAAGTTTGCCACTTAAGTTTGCTTCTTGGGAGATTTCATTCTCTAAATTGTGTACAATGTACTTTTTTGTAGATTTAGAAAAAGGTTCTGAGAGGCTTGTCACTTTTGAGGAAGAGGGGATCAAAGTCTCCTCGCCTACGTTCTAACTATCACACTGGTGTTTGCGCAAGAAGACAGCTCTCCATCACTTATCAGACTTTGGGACTTTATTGGGTCCCCTGGGAAGTTGTCAAACCCCACTTAGGGCAGCAAAATTGTTTCTGTTTGCACTTTATTGTTGTTCACCTGAACAGACACTGGGGAGAGAGCACTGTTAAACTGAATTAGAAATTCACTTTCTGCTCTGAGGAAGTGAAAATGCTGACTTTGTCAAAGCAATCGGATATTTGTTGCTGCTTCTCCGTGCAGGGTTCTGTACTCTACTCTGAAATCTCACTATTACACTGACAGAATTTTAATAGGAGATGGATTGCACCAAATATCTACTCTGCATAGCAACATGCCACATTGGAATCTCATATGAATGCACAATTGAAATTCCTGTATTGCAATACGTCAGATAGTTTGTTAAATCTGTGCTGACAAGGAGAAAAGATGATAGTTCCCGAGATGAAGCATAGTTCTGTTCCTTCAAATTTTATTTAGGCTCAGTTGAATCATAAATCTCCCATTCTTCATATGGTTAGCATTATTTCATCTCAAACAGAAAGGTCAGCTTTCATTTTTACTTAATTACAAATTGGTTCTCTAATTACCACATTCTAAGAAATGAAGATGCCTTTATTGAATCATTGGAAGATTTGTTGCTGTGCATGGCTAAATTATGACTTTTATGATTAATAAACCTTAAGTTTACAGCTAAAGAGTTAATATAAACTTCCTTCTACAACAAGGCTTTGCAAAAACCTCCAGAACATTTGATTCGGTCATTCTTCACCTGTAAATAGGTAAGGCTTAAGACTTAATTTTACAAGTGTGTTCTCCAAATTTGCAGATGTGTTTCCTGTAAAAGCAGATTACCAAGTTTGGAAAGAATATTTAAATCATTAGAATTCTGTTCAGGAAGCAAGGTTTTCAGATAGTATCCTTTTGTTCCTGAGCTGAACAAAAATCCTAACCCTTGTAGTTTCATCATCAAAGTACCAAAATCAAATGTTTTTGCTGTCTAAGGAGTTAACCTTGTAGATATAGATCTACAGGCCAAAGCCTTTTTTAACTAAATAGACAAAACAAAACAACATCAACTCTAACCCATATATACTATTTCTATTGGGAGAGAATTCAAATGAGGGAAAATAAACTTAGAAGGAGCATCTTCTTTTGAGTGTCACCTCCTTTTAAATACACTTCGGGGGTAAAGTGCATATGAGCAAAATCATTTCCACAGAAAGTCTCTCAGACACCTTGACTTCTGTAAGAAGCAGTGGTGGCTTTGACATTATTAAATGTAGCTTCAAAACTCTACCGTAATTTTTCAAACATAACCTCGTGACTTTAGGGAAAAAAACTTTAAAAAGTGAAATTCAAGGCTCATAATTCGCAAGTACATAGAGCATGAAAGACTGGCCACGTAGGATCCCTTTGCTCATAGCTTCTACTCTCCAGAAGTAAGCCTTGTAAACAAATTTGTATGTTATTATCCAGTCAACTTTTCATGCATGCAAAAGTATATATGTGTGTGTGTGTAAATCTGTGTATTTTTAACATATATACAAGATCACTCTACAAATATTGTATTGCAATTTGCTTTATTTTTCCCCAATAGTAAAATGTCTGGATGTCACCACATGTGACCCACATATAGATCTGTCAGGGTTTTTTTTAACGCTTCACAGTATACGATTATATAAATGCACCAAAAGGTATTTAACTTAGTTCCTATCCATAGTCCTTTAAGTTGCTTTTAATACTTGCACATAAGCTCAACACTGTAATACTGATCACTTGTGAGAAAATATCTGTAGGATAAATTGCTGGTCTGAAAGGTATATGTGCTTTAAAATTTAATATGTGTTATTGTCATATTGCGCTTAAGTGAGAGTGTTTATTTCCCCATGGTCTCAATTAAGACTGGGTGATGTCAAGTTTCAAATATTTGGTTAATGTGATAAATAGTGAATGGTATCCTATTGATGTTTTACTTTTATTTCTCTGAACCCTAGAGAAGTTGAGTTGCTTTTCATATGTTTATTGGCTATTTTATTTTCCTTTTCTTTGAACTCCAAGTTCATTTGCTTTGCTCGTTTCTCTTTTGGGGTATTGATCTTTTCTTATTTTTCAAAGATATTATTACAATTTGTAAGTTAACATTGTTGTAAATAATCTAGATATTTTCTCTGCATACCTTGAATTTAATTTTATGGCATTTATCAGACAGAATTTTGGTATTTAGTGTTATGTATTTAGTATTTATCAGTTTTTCCTGATAGGGCAAACTTTTTCTGTAAAGAGCCAAACAGCAAATATTTTCAGTTTTGTGAGCCATATGGTCTCTGTCACACCTAGTCAATTCTGTGGTTGTAGTGTGAAAGCAGCCATAGATTAGTGCATTAGTGCATAGAAAGCAACATTGCTGATTAATGATGTTGAGCATCTTTTCATCTACCTGTTGGCCATTTGTATGTCTCCTTTGGAAAAATGTCTATTCAGTTCTTCTGTCCCTTTTTTAAAACATTCTTTGTTTTTTCTTTGATATTGAGTTGTATGAGTTCTTAATATATTTTAGATATTAATCCCATATCAGATATATGATTTTCAAATATTTCTTCCCATTCCATAAATTGCCTCTTATTTTTTGGATGATTTCCTTTCCTGTGCAGAAGCTTATTAGTTTGATGTAGTCTCACTGGTTTATTTTTGCTTTTGTTGCCTTTACTTTTGATGTCAAATCCAAAAAATCGTTGCCAAGACCATGTCAAGAAGCTCACTCCCTGTTTTCTTCTGGAATGTTATGGTTTCATGTCTTATGTTCAAGTCTTTAATTCATTTTTAGTTGATTTTTGTGCATGGTATAAGATAGGGATCCAGTTTTATTCTCTTGCATTTGGCTATCCACTTTTCCCAACATTATTACAGACTTTTCTCCATTTTATATTCTTGCCTCCTGTGTTGTAAATTAATTGACCATATATACTTGAGTTTATTTCTGGGCTTTTTATTCTGTTTCATTGATCTGTGTGTCTGTTTTTATAATACCATACTGTTTTGATTACTGTAGTTTTGTAGTATAGTTTGAAATCAGGAAGAGTATGTCTCCAGCTTTGTTCTTCTTTCTCAAGATTGCTTGGGCTATTTGGGCTCTTTTGTGGTTCCCTACAAATTTTAAGATTGTTTTTTCTGTATCTGTAAAAAATGAAATTTCCTTTTTAAGATTTTATTTTTCCTTTTTCTCCCAAAGCCCCTCTGGTACATAGTTGTGTATTTTTAGTTGTGGGTCCTTCTAGTTGTGGCATGTGGGATGCCGCCTCAGCATGGCTTGATGAGTGGTGCCGTGTCTGCACCCAGGATTCGAACTGGCGAAACCCTGGGCCACCGAAGCAGAGTGACTGAACTTAATCACTCAGCCTCAGGGCCGGCCCCTGAAATTTTAGTAGGAATTGCATTGAATCTGTAGATTGCTTTGAGTAGTATGGACCTATTAACAATATTAATTCTTCCAATCCAAGATCACAGAATATCTTTCCATTTATTTTTATCTTCAGTTTCTTTCACCCCTGGTTAAATTTATTCCTAGGTATTTCAGTCATTTTGAGGAAATTGTAAATGGAATTGTTTTCTTAATTTATGTTTCTGACAGTTTATTGTTAATATATAGAAATCCAACTGATGTTTGTTTCTTGATTTTGTGTCCTGCAACTTTACTGAATTTGTTTATTAGTTCTACAGTTTGTTTTTGGTGGAATCTTTGGGATTTCCTATATATGTCATGTCATCTGCAAATAGTTTTACTACTTTCTTTCCAACTTGGATGCCTTTTATTTCTTTTTCTTGCCTGATTTCTCTGGCTAGGACTTCTAGTACTGTGTTGAATGAAAGTTGCAAGAGTAAGCATCCTTGTCTTATTCCTGATCTTAGAGGAAAAGCTTTCAGCTTTCCACTGTTGAGTATGATGTTAGCTGTGGGCTAATTATAAATGGTTTTTGTTATGTTGAGGTATGTTCCCTCCATACCTAGCTTGCCGAGAGTTTTTATCATGAATGGATGTTGAATTTTGTCAAAGGTTTTTTCTGCATCTAATGAGATGATCCTATGATTTGAATCTTTATTTTGTTAATGTTGTGTATCATATTGATTAATTTGTAGATGTTGAACCATCCTTCCATCCTTGGAATAAATCACACTTGATCATGGTTTATGATCCTTTTAATGTATTGTTTAGTTGAGTTTGCTAATATTTTGTTGAAGACTTTTTCATCTGTGTTCATCAGGGATATTGGCCTGTAATTTTCTTTTCTTGTAATGTCCTTGTCTGGTTTTCATATCAAGATAATGCTGCCCTTGTAAAATGAGTTTGGAAATGATCCCTCGTCTTCTATATTTTGGAAGAGTTTGAGAAGGATTGGTACTAATTCTTCCTGAATGTTTGGTAGACTTCACCATTGAAGCCATCTGGTCTTGGACTTTTCTTTTTTGGAAGGTTTTTGATTACTGATTCAATCTCCTTATAAATAATTGGTTTGCTCAGATTTGTTTTTCTTCATAATTCACTTTTGGTAGGTTGACTGTTTCTAGGAATTTATCCATTTCTTCTAGATTGTTAAGTTTTTGGTGTATCATTGTTCATAGTGGTCTCTTAGGATCCTTTCTATTTGTGTGGTATCAGTTGTAATAGCTCCTCTTTCATTTCTAATTTTATTTATTTGAGTCCTATTTATTTTTTTCTTGGTAAGTCTAGCTAAAAGTTTGTCTATTTGGTTTACCTTTTCAGAAAACCAGCTCTTAGTTTCATTGATGTTTTCTATTGTCTTTTTAGTCTCTACTTCATTTATTTCTGCTTTGATCTTTATTATTTCTTTCCTTCTGCTTACTTCTGGCTTAGTTTGTTCTTCTTTTTCTAGTTCCTTGAGGTGAAAAGTTAGATTGTTTATTTAAGCTTTCTTTTTTCTTAATGTAGGCATTTATCTCTATGAGCATCCCTCTTATAACTGCTTTTGCTGCATCTCATAAGCTTTGGTGTGTTGTATTTCCATCTTCATTTGTCTCAACATATTTTTTGATTCCTCATTTGACTTTTTCTTTGACCCATGATTTGTTCAGTAGCATGTTGTTTAATCAAGAATTCTTTTATGTCTTTTGAGTCCCTTAGTAGAGTATTAAAATTTCCTCCATATATGTACTGTACATTTCTTAAATATTTTATTTGGCTTCTAAATATTTTTGTTATTATAGTTATGAATTTTTTATTATATTTCTTTTTGTTCACTTTGGTAAATAGAAAAGTAATCTATTTTGTGTACTAATGTTATTGATTTTAAATTTTAAAACATCCTTTAATTATTCAAAATCACTGTTGAAGTTTGAAAGATATTCATCATTAAAAAGAAGATAAAAACATCAATTTCCTCTTATTCAAAGATTACTCCATTTAACGTCTAATAGTATATCTTTCCAGATCTTTATCTGTATCTTTATCTATCTATATCTACACATGCACACACATATATATCATATATGTGTATGCATGTGTTATCTTTCACTAAAATGAGATCACACAGTACATGCCAGTTTTAAACTGTTTTCAGCTAATGATCTCCACTTTCCCATGTCAATAAATTTTGTATCTTCTCTAATCAAATTTTCTCAACTGTCCAAAAAGTGTTCTTTGCAGGTGGTTTAGCCAAATAGGAAACAATCAATGACCACATATTATATCTGGTTAGTGTGTCCTTTAAGTCTCTTTTAATCTAGCACAGTCTTTCTTTTCTTCCTCGTGTTCTTGATTAGCTCTCTTGTAGGGTGTCCCACTTTTGAGAAATTTAAAGTTGAGTCTTCATGGTGCTAATAATCCTTCTTCAATTCCATATATGAAATAATTTCATAACCAACTATCTTTCTCAATTCTCTTATTATTTCCAATATATTATTTAATTGATTCTCAAGTTTCCCAGGCCATCAAAATAATCTCATTTTCCACTTCATTTCAAATATTTATATTTCACAATCCATTTTCTTGCCCAATTGTAATGGAGTGTATTCTTTGACTTATTCTTTATCTTAGTTAAAATGCCACTGTGAAGTGTTTGGTTTTTATAAAACAGGTGTAAATGCTGAATGTAATCAAAGTTCTTTTGAGAAAATATTAAGATTTTTTATTTCTTTTATCAATTTTATTTTATTAATATATTTGTAATTAATTATATTTTAGTTAATGTCATTAATATATTTCTTAAGGTGAAACCATTCTACAATGAACTTCTTTTGGTCATGATATAACTTTCTTAAAACTATAGTTCTTGATTATATTTGTTAATATTTTGTTTATTATTATGACATCAGTCTTTATTAATAAAATTATTAAACATTATCCTCTTTTGTGTGTACTATTTTTGTCATATTTTAATAGCAGAATTATAAGGGCTTCAAAAAAATAATTTGGGAGGATTCCTTTTCTTAAATTCTGGAACATTTTTAAATATCATTACATGTATCTATTTTTGAAGATTTAAAAGGATTCAAATATGAAACCATCAAAGAGAGAAATGTTTAATAATGTATGGAGTTTTTATATGACCCTGATTGTAGTGAAATTTGAGAAATACTTGTCTGAAATTTCACTTAATTAAGTCTTTCTTTTCCTGGGTCCTTAGCTATACCAGTCATTGACTCTTCATTTTATGAAATTGAGGACCTTGAGTTCAATGAAAAAAAATCAACTAGCATTAAACAAATATTCTTGAGCATTAAATATATATAGAATATTCTTTTAGGTGTTGTTGGAAATGGGGGGAAGGGAAAAAGAAATAATCTAGTTGTGAAGGTAATTATTATAGTTTAGGATGATTTGATTAAAATCTACAGCTGAAAGATGTTAAATGTTTAGCAATTATATAACATTGAAAATGACAAGGTATTCATGAATATTTAAGGGTGGGAAGAACAAAGACATAAACATAAGCTTAAAGAATGGATGTTGTTTATGGGTTAAAGAAAAAGGAAGAGTGCACTTTAGGTAAAAATGACACAAAATGTATGGAGAGGTGTCAAGTTATTTCAAGGGGCAAAGAGGCAAATAGCTTACATTAAGTGAAATGTTTGTGTTAGGAAGTAGAAGAAAGATTTGGTTGGAAAGGTCAATTAAAGTACAACTTTTATTAGTCAAATCTGGCACACTTTTCTACACATTTTTATTAGCTTGATGGTTCCAATGCTATTGTCTAGAACTTAGGTTTATTTTGGAAAACGTAAAACAGAAAGGCTAAATTATGTTACTGATAAGTGTGAAAAAGTCATAATTTCCAGTGGAGTAATGGATGAATCAATCATGAATGGAAAAAAATTTTAGATTTCACTGCATCATGAAAATGTTATTATGCCAAGCCTCTGTACATAATCATTTTATGTCTATGGAAATAGTTTAGGGAGTAATGTTCATCATTCAAGTAGAGCATCTGAAAGCTGGGAGAGAACATTTCTTGATGTCTAAGATCCTTGTCTCCTAAGCACAAGAGTGGCTTAGTGATGATTCTGGTGGTGATTCTGGAATCTTTTGCAATCCAAAAGTGTGCATATGACCTGTCTTTTGGCATGTGGTTTTATATTATTTTACTATGGACCTTTAAAAAGAAAGAATTACTCAAGGAATAATGCATTACATTTTTAGAACCACAGGCACAGCATTTTGAACACAAGACTGACCCAGCTGCTAAGAGAAGAAGTTCCAATCATACATGACCCTCAATGTGTCCTTAGATAGTACTTAGAATTTCTTTGTCACTGCATCACCAGTAAACCAGAATTTGCCACTTCCTTTGTAAAGATGTTGATAACATTACACTTTTAATAATTGTTTAACATTTTAAATATAATTAAATAGAAACACAATGCTAAGTATCCAATCTATTAAAACCTCATTTTCTATGGATTATCTCTAGAGAAAGCAAGTATGCAGCTAAAATAAAATCCATGTCAAACTTTCTAGAAAATGGCAAGTTACCAGGGTAACACAATCATACAGAGATAGGGTAAATCGTTTATTTTATAAATGTTGCCAGGGCAACAGAAACTACTAAGAAATCACTGAAGGATTGAAGATAAGGGAACAGCTAGTCTGTGGAACTATTTGTTCTTTCATAGTACATTGGAATAAAATGTCCATTCATATCTAAAACCTTAACAAATATGTGAAGTATGTGGGTATTCATTAAACAAATAGTCATGAATGGTTCAAATATTGAGAGTATTTCTAAATATAGAAAAAATTATTCTCTATTTCTTGCCTCTCAGAATGTCACTGGAACACTTTATTTTGCTTTAAAGATTAATCTTTGCTAAGTTAGTCCTGGAAAGCCTAGTTATTCCTATGTAAGTGCTATGTCTACAATTCAGTATCATGGTTAATGGTGTTGACTAGCTTGGGTTTTGTTGGGCAACCAATTAGGATATACCAGAGCATGGGGATGTGCATGTGTTTTGTGTGTGTGTGTCTGTATGTATGCTTTAAAAGTATGTTTTAAAAGAAGATTTATATTATTTTAGTGTCAGTAACTAATATAAGAAATTATACAATTTAGAATAATATTTTTCAAAATGCTAACATAAATACCAGTAAAGTGCCTTCAAACTTTTCTATTGCCTAAGAGGAATATTTACCAAGGGTAGAACTTAAATTTACATTTTCTCGCTGTTTTAATACAATTTGTTTTCCTCTTGATCAGACTCCCTATCGGAAAATAAATACTTATAGTATATTCAGCTATGGGTAGCACTTGAAGTATGTGCAAAGTATAGAAGTAGTAGAGGGAGTTATTATTGTGCCAGAGAGTAAAAGAATGAGGACAGGCTTCACAGAGGAGGTGACTCCTGAACTTGGTTTTGAAAAATAAAGGAGTTTTTCAGTCAGACAAGTATTGGATGTCAGGCAGGAATGGTGTTCTAAGCCAAGCAAACAGTAGGTTATAGCCAAGACTTTGGTTTATACACCACATGTTACATCTGGTGAACATGTGAGAGAGGGCAGAGTAGTTCCGTAGGCTACCACGTGCCTCTAACACTGAGGCATAAGCATGGTATTTGTGTGCCCTTCAACATTATGTCTCAGAAAGTGTTACTTAATCATGAATTAAGGTTCATGTTCCCCCATCCCATTCAACATGACATCTTCTCCTAGAGATCTGCCCACATCTCTGGGCAAAGCTTCTTCACTAACACCCAAAGTGCCCCTTCACAAACTCTCCACTCAGAATTGAGCATAGCGTGCAGGCATGTGTGTGATCTCACTGGGGTGTCATGAAATAATCATTACAGCCTCTGCAGTGAGCTAACTTAGGTCCGGTTCTCTGAGTGCCCCAGCTGAAAGTGGGGTCCCTACCCTCCTCAGAACCCCGAGAATGCTTAGTGTCTCACCATTTGACTATTATCATATACTTCATTGTTAAACTCTTCAAACAATAAAGTAAGAGGATTAACACTAAGAAAAAATACCAGAACTTAAATGTCTACATGAGGTCTGGGTTTTTTGTTTGTTTGTTTGTTTTCTGCAATGGAATCACTTTGGGAGACATTTTCCAATGATGTCATCTTAGAATAGGAAATTTTTAAAATTTTCTCTTTGGGAATAATTTTCAGAGTTAGTTTATTAATCAGATAAGAAAAACGAGTTAATCAGGTTATATTCACATCGTAGATAGATAGACGGATGAACGGGTGGCTGGATGATGTACGCGTGCATGCATGGGTGGATGGATAGATAGATGAATAGACAGAGAGATGGACGGGTAGATATCCTGGGATATGTGACCAGTTCTTCCTCAACTAGAGGATAATTTTATTATTTGAGAACTTATTACATATAATTCACAGTATCTCTCCCTTTTCATTTTATTCCTTACACAGAGTAGGTACTAAATAAATATTTGTTGATATGCTACACTTGATAGGCTATTTCTGAATTGGCAAATTTTGAGACACTACAAGCTTCCAGTTGCTGTTAGACAAGGATACTGACATAGGTTTCTGAGAAAGGCAAAGGTGTGCATCTTCTTTGAACCTAAGCTCAACATATAAGGGAAATTGGTGCTGATATCAAATTTGTCTTTATAAATTTGAGAGTTAAATCTTGTCATTGCCAATTAGTAGGTTTGTTAAAAACGACTTAGGAAAAGTTCTGTTTTGTTCATAATGTATTCTAATTGCTTTTCAGCACCTTCTTTTCCTTGCTAAAAATCTGAAAAGTTAGTAACTCTACTTATTAGGACAAGCAGCAACCCTTGTTTCACTACAGTGAAGGAAAATACTCTTCTCAGATTGAATAAAAGAAGCAACGTGGAAAAATTGTGCAGTGTGACATCTGAAAAAGTTTAGTTCTTTTACTTCCTGTGTGACCTAATTTTCTACCCACAAACCTCTTCTTTTTTTTGATATAGATATTCATTTGAATAAAAAAGAGCTATCCACCCACTTCAGACCCAGAGAACATAAGTGACAAGGATTTCTACCTCCCCTGCTCTTAGAAAGGAGCTGAGGTTACTTAAAATTAAAGACACACCACGGGGCTGGCCCCATGGCCAAGTGGTTAAAATTCCATGTGCTCTGCCATAGCAGTCGCAGTTTATGGGTTAGGATCCCAAGCGTGGACCTACTCCACTCCTCAGCCATGCTGTGGAGGCATCCCACATAGAAAATAGAGGAAGATTGGCACAGATGTTAGCTCAAGGCTAATCTTCCTCAAGCAAAAAAAGAGGAAGATTGGTGGGTGGACCCCAGGGCCGAGTGGTTGGGTTCACCTGCTCTGCTTCCTCGGCCAGGGGTTCGCCAGTTTGGATCCTGGGTGTGGACCCAGAACCACTCATCAAGCCATGCTGAAGCAGTGTGCCACATAGAAGAACTAGAAGGACCTACAACTAGAATACAACTATGTACTGAGGGACTTTGGGGAGAAAAAAATAGTAATAATTAAAAAACAAAAAGGAAGATTGGCAATGGATGTTAGCTCAGGGTGAATCTTCCTCACCAAAAAATTTTTTTTAATTAAATTAAATTAAAGACACACTAAAAAAGACAGCTGAATTAAGGAAAAGGAGCCAAAGTCATATAGCAGAAGAAATAAATTTGTTAAAAATTTAGGCTATGGGTAGTTTACTACAATGGAGCATTAAAATTTTGTCTTGAGTTTTCAGAAGCCAAAGCCAAAATGGTTAAAAAGAAAAAATTGGTTATATTGTTTAATTTTTCTCTGATGCAAGGAAACATATCAGATGGCCAAGAGAGGGGTTTTTTTTCCTGCCACTATATTCTAGAAAAACAAATTATAATGGTATAATGTTATTTCCCAGCCTAATGTCATAGATAGCAGTTATACATGTAGAGAGAAACATTTCTCTTATGGTCATTTCTTTTGTTAACTCACAATAAAAACCAAGCAAATTTTAACTTTCAATTTAGTGATGAAATATCTAAAGCAGTTAAACTAATATTTTTCAGATATATAAGTTTCTCATCACCTAGGTTGATATAACAATGCCACTTAGTAAATCTAATTGGTTAGCATTAAGCTTATTTGCTCTTTCAGATTGCCTTAGACTCAGGCAGGATTTTATGAAAATTATACCATCTGACTTATCATCCAGATAAAGGCTATTTTCCCTCCTCTTTGAAGGGAGCTGCAAGATTGTCTGCAGTTCGTGCCAGAATTCTAAAGAATGCCTTTCAGAAGAGCCTGAACACGTACTCAAGTGAGATCCTGTAGTTCTGTGCCTTTGAGTATTTGAGAGACAAATTTCACCTAAAACATTGATGGTAGGTGTGAGACCAACTGAGCATCATCACTCAGTGGCTCATGAGTATTCATGATTTTTAGCAATATGACTAGAGCCTAACGTGTTGCCATGATAAATCAGATGTAATATGTACTCACTGGTAGTAAAATGAACCAATAGAATAGAATTATTTAGTATGGACTATGAGAATTTTAAAGAATATCTGCATAAATTGATGATTTGGCTCTTGATATAGCAAATGCCAGGCCATTGTATCTTACAGTAATTACTCAATAAGTTCAACTGACTCTGAAAGCTGTGCTTGAGAAGTGGCATGAAACTATACCATCAGCGAAGAAGAGAGAACTTGCCTTCCTGCTGACCTTGCCAGGAAGTCTTGCAAATAGTTCAGTTGGCATCATACTGTTTATGTGTAATATTTTTAAAAATTAGTAAGCTACTTGTCCCTTTTTACAGCACTTAACATAAATATAACTTCATTACACATAATGGAAGCTAGGAACAAACTGGAGAAATTGAAAGCAAATTTCAAAAAAGAAGATTAATCCTTATCCATGTTAAAAAGAGTATTGTGTTTTTGGTCTTTTAATTCTCATTTAGCACAAAGGAAATCAGCCTAATTATCAACTTGAGTTTTGAACAGTAATCTTAAAACTTTTACTCAGAAGACAGACCTTTTATCAAAGAGTTATCCTTAAAAGATTTTTAATCAATATATTTTAGAGCCATTTCTGCATAACAATGTTGTATATTAAAAATCAATTCTTACTTTCCTTTAAAGCCTTTTATCTCTTCAGTCTTGTATCTCAAGTATTTTCAATCAATGCTGAAAAATCATTATGATGCTAAGTTTGTGTTCCATGCTACATGTATAAGTCCTTAGATTCTAATGTCATGCTCTAAAATTATTTCTCTATAACTTTCTGAGATGCATATATGGAATTTATTTTAAGGAAATAATTTATATTTTACCTGGCATGGACAGATGTATTTATGGATGGACGGATACAATGTACACATTTCTGCTCACATATTGTTATCTCCACTGCAGATATTACTTAGCCAAAACACTGACATATACATATAATACAAATATATGTTTACACAAGGATGTTCAAAGCCACATTAAAATGATGCGAAAAAAAAGACAACACTCGTGAGCTTCACAGTATAAATTAGAATGAGAGGAGAAGGAATGAAAGCTGTGAAAGAGATGAAATAGAAAAATTGAGGAAGAGGAAGAGAAAGGATATGGAGGCTGCATGGGTCAAATCTGACTCCAGCAGATTTTAGCTTAGATGGCGAGGTAGAAGATGATGTCTAAGAGAAGAAATACGTTCAAGATCAGGGAAATGGAGTTGCTTTTGGGTATGTTGAGTTTGTGGAACCAGATAAAGATTCTCAATATGTAGCATGAAATACAGTTTTGGCATATAAAAATGGTGGTGATAGACTTGGGAGTCCTTCATGCCTATTGGAGAGAATAAATGGGATTTCTAGAATCCATTTATTTTTCACTAATAAGTACCATGCTTGATCTATGTAATAGCTTTCAGACTTCGGAATATGAAGTAATATGTATACGATGACATTATATTAGGTGTAGTCGTCTTATATGCACTAAATCAAGTGTTTGCTTACACCCCTTGCAAGCAAGGTTATTTAGCAACCTAGTTATACTTTTGCTTACCCTTATAATTTTAAGACTAATTGTGCATTATATTACATATGCCTTTTTGAATTAAGCAAAGTATATGCACCTGATGTTTCCACTTAGGGAACTGACTACAGAGATAAACTGGAAAATAGGAATAGTTATTTTCAATTAGGAGAAATATTAGAGGCCGTTTAATCCAACACCTATTGAAGTTTAGGAGTTGATATAAAGGTTTCAGAAATTGTCATGTATGTTCATGCAAAACCATTTCATTCCAATCCTGTGTAACATTTTGGGAAGATATTTTTTCATTAAATCTGTTTTCCTCTCTAGCCATCAATTCAGTGAGAGCAAGAGCAACAAAATTTGAAAAACACAGTAGCAAACTCCTGCCTAGTTCAAACGAAGGAAGCAATCAGCTCCTTTGTCAAGCCCATAGGAACATCCTGAGAGGCCTCTGTGAATTTAGATTTATCTCATTTTCAGTCAGTGTGAATGTAGGAACTCCATAATCCCTAAATGATTACCACTGGAGGGTTCCCACCACTTGTCAAATAGGATGGTCTCTTCATGTCCCAAAGATTTTTCATTTCTTTTGCTTTATTGACAACAGTAGGTTATTTCAGGCTTTTCTGGATTATCCCAACATTGGCACTGGGGGTTTTCAACTGTATTTTTCTCTAACATTACTGTTTTCTCTGAGGAAGATTGGCCGAGCTAACCTCTGTTGCCAGTCTTCCTCTATTTTATGTGGGATGCAGCCACAGCATGGCTTAACAAGTGGTGCTAGGTCGGCATTCAGGATCCTAACCTGCAAACCCTCGGCTGCCAAAGCAGAGCACGTGAACTTAACAACTACTCCACCAGGCCAGCCCCTCTAACATTATTGTTGACGCTGGTAATAAGAACCGCTTTTACTGATCATAAAAGTGTGAGCTCAGAGTGACTCAATAATTCCAATGTTTCAAATGGCCAACTTGAAAAGTCTCCTTGGGGGAATGTGAGAACTAAATTATTGAAGAACATCATATTTTCCTGTGGGCTTTTTCCATGCCCTGAGAGTTTTACACATGCTGTTCCTTGGGGTTTTCTCTCCTGACTATTTGACATTTTAAAGAGCAGAAAGTTTACAGTACATTTCTTAAGAATCCTTAACAATATGTCCATCTCTCTAGACAAGTGTTTACAAATGGACTGTGGCTCAAAGATGTAACTTTCCTTCCTGTCTTACTCTAAAAGTAAGGTTCAGTCTGAAATTGGCGCGAGTGATGATTCATTGGCAGACCATCAGCAGGAGGGCCCTTCAGTGGAGTATTATCTGTAATACAACAGCATTAAATGTTTCAAATATAAACCTTTAATTTGTACCATCTAATCACTGATATCTGAACCAGTATCTGAGAATTTGTCAATTTTTTTTAATTTTGTAATTCTAACAACAGCAACAACAACCAAACAAGAGACTTAATTCTACACCTGGAACAAACTTCTAATGCAAGAGCGTGTAGCTTGAGTCTTTTCTCTTGAGATGGACTAGAATGTCTTCCCAGTATTTTATGATTCTGATTTGCCATGGTTCAGCAAGACTGCCCTGTTAGTAGCAGTCACCCTTGCTTGTGAAGTTATGGAGACAGTCCCACGTAAATCCGAATGGCCCAAACATTTGATCATGTCTATTTCTATTACACATGGCCAGACATATGATGAGAAATGTTCTGGCTGACATAACTTCTACTTACAACTGTCCTAGAAAATGAAATAAATTGTTACAGCATTGATTTCCCAGCAAAGTCAAAATTATGCAAGAAGGAAAGATACTTGCACTTATATTCCTCTGTTCTCTGATAGATCTTTCTCTCCTTCCTTCTCTCTCCATTCACCTTTGGTCTTATACAGATTAAATTCGTTCGACAATTGGTAAATCACACCTCACTTTTGTTTAAGGTGTATCTTCTTTTCTCGATTTTGTTAAGTTGAGTAAACTCCAGTGAATGTCAATTAGAGAGCACATACTTGTTTCTTTCATTTTGAATTATTAAACTTCTTCAAAAATTGTGATTTTCAACCTATCTGAAAGTGGTTGGATATTCCTTATATTGCTTTCATTAGAAAACCTATTCATTGCTTGTTCGGGATAAGCCCATGTTTGTACTAAAGGAGGGTTTTACCGCATAAGTCAAACCAAAATTGTGATAGAACACTAAAAATGTAAATGAATCAGAAACATGTGGGTTATATTTCCATAAAAATATATGTGCATTTGAAAATTAAGGAGATTTCTTAGGGGAAGAAAATGTGTTTTAAATTGTATTAATTTC
Source organism: Equus przewalskii (assembly GCF_037783145.1). Classification (NCBI taxonomy): domain Eukaryota; kingdom Metazoa; phylum Chordata; class Mammalia; order Perissodactyla; family Equidae; genus Equus; species Equus przewalskii. The sequence goes on along the minus strand of NC_091845.1, from coordinate 55,544,630 downwards.
TGGGTATTTAAGAGTCCTCCACAGTCCTTTGCTCTGTCTTCTTATGAGACTCTTGATAATATTGTATATGCTCTCACAAAAGATTAACTTGAATATTATAAAATAATGTTTTTATAGATGAGGGAAGTGAGGCTCAGAGAGGTTAATTGACTTTTCTAATATGACACAAGTTGGTGACAGAGCTGGGACAGGTGTGTTTCAATCCAGTTAACACCAATTCTATGTCATTATATCTGGTTTGATTCTTCATTATATTTTTATATTTCAGGTTATATAATTTAACCCAGAGTAAATCAAGTTGACAGATTAATAAAAAAAATTATGATTGGGTCTTTCTGTACACAGAGTACAAAATATTAGTAAGTTATCTATGTCCATTAAAGCTGATTAGATTAGCATGAGAAGTAAGGTATTTTTAATCTTTTAGCAATCCTATCATTGTATTTTAAGTGGAAAGGAGTTCATATGACTTAGCTAAAAGCTTTGATTTTGACAGGCACATTCATCCAAATAGTATCATAATTTAATTCTTTTTGTCTCAAAATTACATGATGCTGAATGAGATATCTGAGGTCAATATACCTTATTTTTAATCTGCATAATCTTTGGAAATGGCCCACATTAATATCATACGTACGAAAGTATTTCAGTACTGTAAAGATATTTCAGTTTATCAATTTAATGACACTTTTTGCATTTTAAAACAGATGAATTAGATAAAGCACATAACAAATCTATGAAATTGATAATTGATTGAATAAAAAATTGATTGATTCAAAAAATTGAAATTGATTGAATAAAAAAATTTCATGAAAACCCAATACAAAAAATGTGTCATTTTATTTTCTTTAAGCCTATGTTAACTAAAGTACCATCTGAAACTATATGCTAAAACCTTTCCAATTTTTCTACACATGGGCTAGTTTATTACCAAAGCGTGTAAGAAATTTGAGCATTGTATAATAATTTTTATTTAATTTTTTTTGAAGACCAGACTCTTAACTTTTTTCAGAACACCACATCTTAATTCAAAAAGATCAAAGAGTTCTGAATTAAACCCAAGTTGAATAGTTTCTTCTAAAGTAATGCTATTTTGTCATTTTTGTTCTATTAGTCTATTTTGTAAAGTAATAATTTAAAAACTCATTACAAAGTAAAACCAAAAAAAGATAACCCTTTTTCCTTTTTATATAAGCTCGTATTTTTAAAAAATAATTATTAATAAAAATGGAATATTTTCTACTTGGTTTTTAAGGGTTTTTTCCTAATTAATTTTTAAACTGCTTAGGCAGTTTTGCTTAAAATCCTGCATTAATGCAGTGGCATTCAGAATAATTTGCCAAGCAGAAATTTTAGTATTACAGAAACAAATTTAGTAGATTTCATTGACCTTCTTTTGACTCACTAAAGGTGAAAGATAAAGATGGGCACCAGCCCTCTCCTGGGAGACATAATCAATATTGGATTTGCATGGGGGATTGCAGTCTCTCTTCCAAGAAATCAGAGGTAGGTAAAATAAAGGATTGGAGAAAGAGTTTCTCAGAGAAGAAAGAAGAAGGAATGATGCTTTCATGGGGGGAAAAAGCAGCTGTTGGAACAGTACAACCTCTGATTCAGTTCCTGCAAACTATCACAGCTACCTCATACATCAGTGAATGTAACATCTGCTTAATGCACAGTTGATAGGGTCAATAACTGCTGCAGTTGCTAATCTCAGTTATAATTTTTTTCAACTGTCTCTCTACATTTTCATTGTAATTCCCTGTCTCTTAGTATTTATAACCAGAATATGCAGGTTTTTGATGCAATTTTATTTTAATATAATTGGATGCCTCCATGCAGCATGCTTAGGGAATGCCTCCCAGAACTAGAATCAGGTGCCGGGAATTCTAGATAGCTGCAGGCTTCATCTCCCTGTGACATAGGGCCCCGGCTGCATAGTGCTAAAGCCATTGCCTGTCACAGCTGCACCTGCTTCTTTAAATGCTGTAGATTGCCAACTTTTCTGTCAGTACTTTCAGGAACTTTGTTCCCACATCTTTCACCTAGTGATCTCCCCATTTCTCCCCACTCCCAGATTCTAAGAAAAAATTATGGACTCAATTTGTTTGATTTGATATGATTTTAGAGTTTTAGCCTCCAAACTTCTTAGCAAGCCCAGCTGTTCCACTATTGAGCTCTCTAATTTTCTTTTTTCTTGAGGAAAATTAGCCCTGAGCTAACATCTGTGCCAATCTTCCTCCAGTTTGTATATGGGTCGCCACCTCAGCATGGCTGATGAGTGGTGTAGGTTTGTCCCTGGGATCCCAACCCATGGGCCTGGGCTGCTGAAGCAGAGCACGCTAAGCTTAACCACTACACCATGGGGCCAACCCCTCTAATTTTTTTTAATGTACTTAAATAAAAAATGTTCCACCACCTCTAGAGGTCTGATTCATGAATTAAGACATTCATGGCAGTAATAAGATGCAAGATCCTCATTGACTTGCTGAAAATTAGCCACATAGGTTAAAATCAAACCATATGAAAATAGGTAAATGAGACAAAGAAAAAAACAAATTTGGACTGCCATTCACTTTTGCTGATAAGTTTTAGCGTTTGAAATGAAACAGCGTATCTCTTACACCTCTGTGTCTGAGGAGACTCATTCATACTTTGGCTTTTGAAAATTTTGTGGTGTGAGTAAATTAATAAATATGATTATTTGTTTCACAATTTGAGTGTTAAAAGAACGCCAAATTAAGCACTGCTTTTGTTTGTTTGTTTCCAAAAACCATAGTAAATCAAAAACAGCTCTCTATCCTTTTCTGAAATTCTTTCCTCAAATTTTTGCACTCTACCTTCTTGCATACTACCTTCAACCCCAAAATATCTTTAAAAGATCATTTTATCCATCTGAGTCCACAATATAGCTGTACCAAGTAGTATGGGGCAAAATCATCATTTCTTATATGGATAAGTTCTTGGAATACAATTTTTATTTTTAACTTTGATAATTGATTTCCAGATTCATAAAAAGCCCCCCAATGAATGCATGTAAAAGAAATGGTAGTTTTGAAAACCACAGACACATTATGATGAACCATTGAAGTTTCATTATTTTTAAGTTTGAATTTTGTAGAAGTAAGTTTTTAAAAGTTAGGCCTTATGCCAAGACCGCTGGTTATTAATGTTTGTTAAGTCTTTCCTGTGAGGAAACCATGGAATTATAATTAGACTTTTTCGTTTTTTAATCTTACAAAATACCCGCCATATTCAGACTGGGTCACCACATAGAATGTGTAGGTTAGCTGTGTTTGCTAGCCCATTGCTGTTCAAATACTAAAAGCTATCAATTGAATGGTTATTTCTGGGGTGCAGGCAAAAGTCTGAGGAGGAATGACACAGTAAAATATTACCAGTCAATTAACAAGTGCATTGACAGCTGGCATTAAGGGAACAGCTAAGGAGAGCAGAGGCTCTGCCCTTCAGTAAGCTGTGATTGACAACAGAAATGAACACATCTATAATTACTACCAACTCTTTTTTAAAGATGAGCCATCCATCCCTTGAGACCTCAGGACTTGGCTTAGAAAGGCATTTTTGATCCTGATAACTAAGATAACTATTGACTCATTTATAGACACAATCTAATATGTATCTAATCTACATTTCTCTCATTTTTTAGAGCTATTTCCTTTTCACATTCAAGTCTTCAACCTGGTACTTGATGATCTCAGGCTGTTTCCTGGGGGCCCACAACCTCCTGCTGCAGCAAAACATCCAGGCTTTCTCAACCCAGATAATGCCTTAACTTACAGGGGAGACACAAGTCGTGGGCCTCCAGAAGTGACTCCAGGAGTGGAGTGTTTGCAATCAGCCAGCCAAAATTTTAGACTAAGTGGAGACAGAAATTGATGTGGCGTTGCCCATGATGTTTGTTTCTATGGGAAATTTTAATGTACTTGATCACTTTGTCCATGTTACATTTTTGAAACGTGTTTTTTTATATTTCATTAAAGTTATTTAACTACTAACCTCTGAAGTCTTTAAGGGCAAGACATAATAGGCCTTCAGTAAGTATTAGTGAGTGAATGAATGAATTAATGTCTGTGACCCTAAACTCTAAAATGCACCAAAATATCTTGTAAAAAGTTATTGAGGCTCTAACATTGCAGCAATTTGGCATATATACTGTAGTTTAAGCAGTCCCCTCAATATCAAACAGTGATGTAATTCCTGCTACTAAAAGTTTTTCTTTGTCAATTTCAAACAAGCCAAGATAGACTTCTTAAAAAGTAGATGAATTTTTATTCCTAGAATATATTCTAATATCAGACATAATTCCACCACAGAGCAACAAAGAAGGTTATTTATCTATCCATTTAAAAAATATATTACAGTCTTTTCACGACATTTCAAAGAGTTGAATGAGTTGCTGGTGTAAACATTTCCTCGTGGGAACTTTATACAGTCAAAAGAAAGGAAATGATTGATGGATGTGTGCTCCAGCTAATTGAAGTGGTTCTGACTCAACCAGATGTTTTCAGCTGAATCATGCCCACAGATGCGATTGCTTCATTATTCCTTAATCTAGGGATTACCCCGATTGGCTAGCCTGGTGACATTTGAGTGTTTCAATTAAGCTTGCCTCTCTTTTGTTACATACTTTGTAAAGAGCTCTTGTCTAAAGCTGGCCTATCTCCTGCCCTGGAAATGTTTTCAAGGAAGTTATCAAGGCTGTTTGTTTTTCCTGTTCTTGGATGTGGTCTTGCTGAGGTCAGAAGAATGGAACGAGAGTTGCCACAGATGACACCGGAGCTATTTCCACAGCTGGCTGCAGAGAGTGGGCAGTCCCTTACAGATGAGTTAGCATGTGGAGGTAGATGATATAAAACATCTGTCACAACGGGAAAAAGCAAAAACAATGTCCCTTTGAAGATTGCCTTTTAATGATGAGATGGGGGGTTCTGTCTCCATAATGTGAATGAAGGATGTAGTTGTTGGCGGGCAGATGGCTTCAGGCTTGCTCTTGCGTGAAAAAAAAGACAAAAGTATATGTTGAAAACCTCTGACTCAAGTCAAATCGCCTGATTTTGCTGAACATTCATTTCCCCACCTATTGCACATACAATCTTTGAGATAGGGAAGGAGTGCTAAAAGAAAACATTGGAAAAAACTAAGAGAAAAAAGGCATTCTGAATATTTTTCTCCTTTTTTCTCTTCTATTTTTCTCGCAATATTTTCTCTAAAGTTATATGAATAACTTTAATACTATAATATAATTTCAGTTGATGGTTAAAAGTTCAGAAAGAGCATTTCTGTCATAAGTTTGCTTTAATGTAGTATTTGCAGCCCCATGTTATTTTTTACAGAAGTTTTAAAAAGTAATATAAAAATTTTATATCATCAAGGCCACATGATGATAAACACTTCAAAATCTGAATACCAGTTAGTAGCCATAAGGTCGTATTTGTCTCCCTTCAAGCAGCAGTAGGAAATAATGAAAATATCTTAGTGAACTATTTTTAAGAGAATGATACTAGTTTAGTTTCTCCCCCCACCTACCATCAAAAATAAATTAAAAACAATGAAATCAGCATACATTTTTATTTCATAAATAAAATTGCTATAGAAAGAGAAATCTTGACAATGGTTTAATCTGATGGCAAATAAAGCTGAATATTAGCAAGCAATAAACCTCTAGATCTCCTGTTACATGACCAAAAGCGGTGTTACTGCCACTGCTAAACCCCAAACCACATTGTTGCAAACCGTGGAATCATTCTACTTCTGCCATCACCTGGCCAGCAGAATAGATGCCACCGGCCCCACCCAATTCTTATTCTAAACTGTCTTCCAAATCTTAGACCTTTGCAGATGCTTCTTATTAGCAGAAGTCACATATCAATATCTAACAGCAAGGGAGTCTAGGAAATGTAGAGTTTTTTCTAATCTATGTTGAAAAGGCAGGATTCACTTTGTGGGGAACTAATAACACGTGGAGAGGGTATTAAAAAGTAAACGTCTACAGCCGTGACTGACAGAGGGACATCACAGGAAATAACTGGATTAATGAGAGACAGGAAAGTGTTCAACGCAGCTAGTAGCACTTGAAAGGATTTGGTGACATTTATGACGGAGCTTTGACCAGACTTGACTACAGGTTTGTTATGGATGGTGAGGGAGAAAGAGAAGGCAAGGATGACCAGGAATTTTCCATATAATTCCAAGAATCAAACAGAAGAGAAAGAATATGCTCTGAGGATAGAAAGAGACAGAAAATATTCAGAATGGGACATGGTTGTTTCGAAGTGCCTGATTCTAGAATTAATCAGCAGCTGGAAATTTGAGTCAGGAGTTCAGAAAAAAGGCCAAGACAACAAAGAACTTTTAAAAACTTTAATTGTTAAACTAATGTCAGCACTTTTCATTAATTCCATCAGGGCCTTAAGTAGTAGCAATATTTTGGAATTTTACTTCTAACACCATACTAACGTCTTATTTTTATCGTATGTATAAATACTGACTCTTACTACTTTATAAGGCATTTAGCATCTCTGCTAACAATTGGCTAGAATAGCTATTTCAAACTCATTGGTGAAGCAGAAGATATTATTTGGAAAGAATGGAGGTTTCATTTTGAGAGCTACCATGAAAATATGTCATAGGAAATGAAAGAAAATTTTTTCATAAAGGAAATTTTATGGATAAAGGCAGAAACTCTATGGAGACTGTTAAGGAGCTGAACTAAATATCACTGGCTGTGTGTGGTTATAACATATTTATGGGAGGCACATTAATGTTACTAAGATTATTTGAGGCTGCTTGGCCCTCAAATAGGAGCTGAAAAAAGAATTAACAAAATGATTAAGAAGCAAACTAAGAATCTCTTTAGAAGCTATGCTAGTAGAAAATTTACTCCAACTGAGCCCATGGCAAGACATAATAAATAGAGCAAAGCTTCTCAGACTTGACCTTGAATATGACTAACCTGGGAATCTTATTGAACTGCAGATTCTGATTCGGTGGGGCTGGGGCTGGACCTGAGATTCTGCAGTAAGCACCCAGATGATGCTATTGGGTCCTGGACCCACTTTGAGGAACAAAGTACTAGAGAGTTTAAGATCATTCTATTAAACTAAGAAAAAGCCACAATTACTGACGTAGTATTACTGTTTAGGAGAAAAGGCAATAAAATCTAACTGGAATAAAAAATGTAACTAAGATTCTGGAACAAATTCTACAACAAATAGGACACTGAGGAAGATAAACATAACGTTGACTTTCATCTCCTCTACTGAACTATTTTGTGTGTATTAATTGGCATCTTACAGGCCTCAGAATATATCTTGGTTGGATGCTAATATGTAAAGTTTTATCTTAGGATATGGTCATTCCACCAGGACATGCTTTACCTCGGCATTAGATTACAAAACGTTTCATCAATAAAGTGTATACTAAGCTTAAGATGTGTTAGTGACAATAGTACCAACAGCAAGTGTACTTTAAAGGGAGTAAATTAGTTTTTAATCAGATCATGACTTCAAACCTGTATCCTTAGGTCTAGTGGAGTTGCCAGCTCTAACCAGGCAAATTCCTAGAAATGTCTTATAGGAGAAAACAAATAGCCCAGAAATGTCCTCTGAGGGACCACAAAATAAAGTGCATTTTGTAGCAAATTGCAGGACAAGGAATAACTACCTTCTTAGTAATAGCCAGAATCAAGGTGCCTTGTGACATATTTAAGCAATTTGCGCTATAAACAATGGCCATAAGTAGGATAACAGGCAGCTTTTCTTCTTGATCACCCCTGTGGTTTGAGAAATGATTTCCCAGGCTCCTTCACCAATAGGATCCTGCAAGACCCTGAAAATGATTTGCAGCCGGGTTTTTTGGCCTATTTGTCAGTAAGAAGAAGTTTTTAATGAGAACCTTTATGACAGCTCACAATCCTGAGTGCTAGTTAAAGGAAGATAAACATTTCGCCAGACAAACGATGCTGCCCATAAATATTCACAAATCTGCTGGGAACCCTGTTTGTCTTATCATTTGGAAGAAGACTGGCCTGGAATCCTGCTTCTGACGTGCCTTTTTAAACTTTCTGTATGTTGAAAATCTACTTGGAGGTACAGAAAGTGATTGCTGTACAAGTGAATAAAGCATTTCTTCTCCTATCACGTGGCAAGATTTGACAAGAATCTTAGGCAGATATATGGCTATTAAAATAGTTTGTGACACAGGAAAGCCCCAATAAAAAAGCTTACACTGCATTTGTGGCAGTGCGCTTTGGCTGTGATATAAAGGAAATTTTGCAGCATTTAATTGGGTATATTTATAGTAATTCTTCCGTAGAATGGAAATCGTGTAGTGAACTCCAACATTACAGTTCCCTGGGGAGAGTATGGCTCTTAGAAGCCCAGGAATTCTCATACTAAATTACAACAATGTCAAGCTGGCAGTGGTCAGACAGGGGCACTTTCAAAGGAGAACAGAGTAGTTGAATGGATGGATTTTTAAGACCATCCTGTTGTCCAGTCAAGAGAGTGCTTCTGTTATTTCAAGTGAATTCTCTAGTCCAGTTTGAGTATGGAGTTTCTGTGAATGTTTTGCATCCTTTTAAAGTCATGAAAGCCCTGGCTGCTGAGCAAGTGCCACTCACTCATTAGTCACTCAGCACCATTACAACTTGTTTCATGATAGACGCTGTGCTAGGCTTTAGCCCCATTAGAAAACAAATAAAGCATCGTGAATGACACAGTGAACTTAGAATTCAGAGGAGAAGTAAAGTATGATCATGATCAAGGTGTGTGCCAAATGTTATGAGAGAAGAGAGGAGCAAATGACCAAAAACCTAGATGAGACTCAGGAGATGTTCCCCAGAGGGTAGCATTTGATAAAAATCTGAGAGCCCACATGCAAACTTGCTGTAGATGCCCAGTGCTCCTGGCAAAGACACCACAAGTGAGAGAGCAAGATGGGTCAGAGAAGGAAGAGTAGTTCAGTGTGGTGGGAGGAGGGCTTCGTGTGGATCGTCTCGGGGGATTAGAAGGAAGAGTAAATTGGAAGCCATGTGATCTTTATAGAGCATGGATACTATGCTAAAAAGGCCATCCTGAACCTACCTGTAGGAGCCTTCTTTTGGGCAGAAATCATGTGGAAATATAGAAGGAAGGCACTTTCTCATGGGTGACCCCACTGCTCATTCAATCTAAGTGGCTTCTGAATACTACAAGCAGGAATGAGAAATATTTTGATCCCATCATTGAGTTGTCCTGTTTACCCTTATACTCCTCCAGTACATTAACTTACAGCAGCCATTGGCTTAACAGTGCCAATGTCCTAAACATAGGACATTTCCACTATAAATAATAATTTTCAAGATGCTAACTCAGCTGTAAAAATTCTATCCAGGCTGTGCTTTGGTAGAGAAAGCAGTTTAACATGGTTTTGCTTATATCCCCTCTTGGAACAAAAAAATAAAAGGAAAATTGTTTATGCTCATCTTTAAAGTGATATGCATATTTGGGGGTTATTGTTGTGAAGGTAGGAAAATGTTTAGAAGCTGTTCTCCTTATCTTCTATATCATTTTTTATTATGTAATTTATTTGTTGATAGATAGCAAGGGTTTGCTTTGTATCTTAAAAGTAGGGAAGATGGTGAAATATATTGTGATTAGCTCATTCATTTGATAAGTGTCATAGCTTATGAGCTTCTAATTGTTATTTATTTTTTTCTAAAATCTCTTTAAACTGATTTTGGAAGTGTACAATACATCTGTGTGAGGAGGACGTATACCACAGGAGGCCTGCAAAATGAAGACAAAGGGCTTAGGTTGCACCATTAGTTTTTCCACACAAATGCTGTGATTCCTCACGTCATCTATACCACACCACATGGATTTTTATGGCACGCATGTTTGTGTGTGGTAGAGGATCCCTAGTTGAGAGCCACACAATGATTACATGATTGGAATGGGAGGCCTATGAACACAAATTCACCCTTTGTGACTGAATCCATAAGAAACTCACTGAAAAGGCCCTGGGATCATTCTGTGCACACTTAACATTTCTGTTGGCTCAGCAACTATGATCTCTTTAAGTAGAAATATGAAAGGAAAAGAATATCGTAACCCATCTGCATAATGAAATTCTTCTTCTAATTTTAACCAGATGTACAAATTTAAGGATAAAAGAACTAATTGTTCTATTGCACATTCAGTCAACAAAACCATTTGACCATTGGGCCCCCAAGTCTTCAAATTTTTATCTCTTCTTCAATAAAGTAACGTACTTAAAAGCCTTTTGCTGTATTAAAATTCTAAAAAAGCTTGTTGAAAACATCAAAAGTCACTGATAAACAAATTTCTTCAGTTTTAAGCACAAAAGTCCAAAGGATTCAGTAAAGCAACGTTGAGAATCCTAATTATCTATGTACCTGCTTTGGTAAGAAATACTTCACTGTGACATATTTACTTTATATTCTCGTTCAAAATGACACTATTGTATAAATAGGTACTTAACCAATAATTGAAACCATTATTCACAGTTGAATACGCATGGTATATAATTAGATTCTTTTAAAAGGGACTCCATGGTTAAAACTAATTTGCTTTTAGTGTCTTTTAATATTACGTATTTTTTTAAACACTTCCAATTAATGGTAACTGAATCAAAAAACAACATAAAATTAAGAATTTTAAGAGTAAAAGAAAAAAATTCTACTTTTACAGCTAATAGATATTCTCTCATTAGGTAAACTATGTACATGATTCTTCTAAATTTACCATATAGCAATGGAAAATGCCCTACTTCTAAACATCACACTCCTAGCCCACAGCTACAGATCTCTAGTAGCAGTCCAAATATTATGCCAATTGAATCTAATCTGTCTAAACTCAAGAAAGAGAAACCCAGCTCTAGTTAGGTATATTTCCAAAATAAATCACAATATAAATTTGAACTCAAAAATAATCAGTATAGCCATTGAAAGTCACAATTATATAGCCATTGCTTCATTTCATTGATAAACTATAAGATTTGGGCAATAGCTGTAAATGGCAAGTCTTTAAGAACCTGGTTTATATCATAAATATAATCTCAGTGAGGAATCTAGGATTTGCTCTCAGTTGTATGGAGCAGAGAGTGGATGGATACTTCGTACCATTTTCTTATTACTGCAGTTTCAAATCTTTCTCATTTTGTATAAATGGAGCTTATGAATATATTTATATATATACCAGGGGTCCTGAATCTCAGCACTAACGATGTTTTTGGATAGATAATTCTTTGTTGTGGGGAACTATCCTGTGTCTTGTAGAATGTTCAGCAGCATCAATGCTCTTACCCACTAGATGTCAATAGCACCCCTTGCCCAGTTTGACAACCCAAAACGTCTCTGGACATTGCCAAATGTCTCTTCAAGACATTGCAAAATCGCCTGTGGTGGAGAACGACTGGTATAGGCACATACACAAATATTTCTTATTTCAATAATTTTCATAAATATGCTATCTTGGCATTAGTCGAACTTTTTATGTCAGGTGAATTTCAGATCTCATCTTTAAGGATATGGTGGTTGAAGGTAATAAATGCACTTAAACAGGCACCTAGTCATGGTTTTAAAACTGAACTCCCCCTTGTGAGAACAAGTTTTTTCAAAATCTTTGGATTGCTCCATTTTGACTAGTAATCTCAAAGTAGCATTTCTAAGTACATTTTGATTTGGAGTTTTGTTCTTTCGTCATTTTTCCAACCAATATTTATGAAGCATACCTTACATGCCTCATGCTGTAGACAACACTAAGACGCTGTCAGTAGACAGTGGTGAGCAAGCAGACAAGACTTCAGCCCTTTTAGATTAAACACTCTAGATAAAAAATGTTGGCAAATGTTAGCTATTTCTTAATTTAACCAAACAATTAGTGGTGCTGGTATATAAAATTAATTCACAAAAACTGTTTTGTGTACTTACTGCATGTAATTCCTATTTATAGGAATTATAAAAGGTGTGTAAACATAACCCCTGCCCTCTTGGAAGGTATAACACTGAAGGAAGCAATTAGAGATTGATAAAGGAAAGGAAGGAATTAGTGTTAAAATGGAGTCCTAAGGGCAGTGTGCCTCCCAGCTTGCCATGGTTACCCGTGATTCTGCCACACCTCCAGCATTTGGCAGAGATCATTCCAAAGTTGAAGTCCTGTCTACCAGCTTTGCCACAGCTTTCTGGATTTCAAACATATTTTTTTAAAGTCAGACTGTCCACACCAAGTTGGGTGGTGGTTGGAAATTTATCAAGGTAGTTGAGGGTTAATGAGTTTTTCTAAGGATGGGGGCCTTTCCTGCTCCTTTTTTTTTCTCTCCTCACAGCTACCCTCCTTAAACCTTGCCCAGCAGCTGCCACCAAAACAACAACAACTACAAAAACCCCATGGCAACATCAATAAATGAGAAAAATTAAACATCTCTACCTGTACTACGAGGAATATTGCACACTGACATTGCAGGACACTGCATTTGGAGAGCTATTCTCAAGTTAAATGAAATACCTGTATGCCATTTATATTACAAAATCATTGTTTCTATTGGAAAATCATTTACACTAACTACTTGTAAGCTCATATCGTTCTCTGCACTCTACTGTACATGTGTGAAAAATACTCTGGTGTACACAAACTCAACTAGATATTTATTCTAGAAATATTAAAGACTGTCAGAGAGGTGGGAAAACAGACAAGTGAGAAAGAAGACAAATGGCCTTAAACCACATTTTTTTAAGTCATGTTGAATGATTACTGTTAAAAAGTCCTATAGTTTTGGGGCTGGCCCCGTGGCCGAGTGGTTAAGTTCGCGCGCTCCGCTGCAGGTGGTCCAGTGTTTCGTTGGTTTGAATCCTGGGCGCGGACATGGCACTGCTCATCAAACCACGCTGAGGCAGCGTCCCACATATCACAACTAGAAGAACCCACAACGAAGAATATACAACTATGTACCGGGGGCTTTGGGGAGAAAAAGGAAAAAAATAAAATCTTAAAAAAAAAACAAATTCTCTATAAAAAAAAGAAAAAAAAAAAGTCCTATAGTTTTGCATAAGTCGCTATAGGAAAAGAGAATAAGATAGGCCACAAATATTTTGATCTGAAGCATTTAGATATGACAGAAGAGGAAAAGGGGATGTTTCTTTTTTTCACATACATTATCCAAATTTTTTTTTTACCCTTTACTTTTATATTCCTATGATTTCAGATTTAAGGCTTACTAAGAGTCCAAATAGGAAGGATTCTCAAATGTGCCACAATACAAACCAAACTGATCAAATGGAAACAAGTCAGGGCATCAGGCTTAGGCTTGAATTATTCAATCACCCCATTTCAGCTCATCAAAAATGCAGGCTTGGCCTCTTTGCATTTTTAAACACGATGTAATGTGATTATTAAATAAAGGCTCATGCCCTATCACAAAACTGGTTTAAAACAAATAGTTGAGAAACAATATAAATAAAATAAAACCAATTACTTATATCTAAGAACTGAATATTGGCTTATACAATCGCAGTTTATAGACAGAACACACTTCTCAAACTTTAGCATGCTTCAGAATCATCTGGAGAGCTTGTTAAAACACAGATTCCAAGGCATGAAGCCCAGAGATTCTAATTCTAATTTTAATTCTTGATCTGCTGCCACTGCTGGTCCACAGATCATACTTGGAGTGGCACTGGCCTAGAATACTGGCAATCACAGGAATATTCAAACAGGTAATTCTTATTGTAGTCTATGTCCTGGCATTAATATAGGTTTTAAGCCAACTATGTGTGCCCTTGATGGGAAAGAGAATGTACGTTTTCCCCAGTTTGCCAGCGATCCTATATTTCAGTTGGGAAACTAAAATATTGATGAACTCCCAAGACTTAAAATTTCTTTCAAATACTGGCGGAAGGTTAACAACACAGATGCTTTTCTGGCCTTAGGTCAGATTTTACTCCACATCAATGATCTTTGGAAACTTTATCCAAATCACTATTGTAATTATTTCAGAACTAGGATGACCAGCTCCACCCTATGTCTCTTGAGTGTGAGCAGCATTGTTTTGCAGAGGCAGTGGCTACAATACACCAGACATTCCCATTAGCTGTTTGGTCATTGTGCTTTTCAGCAGAATTAGAGCATGTTACAATATTTTTCTTTGCAGCTTAAACATTGAGCAAACCCAGACATCCGGAGATGCTAAAATGAAAAATCTGTTTCCTCTTGCTTTACCATTTGCCAAGTGAACTCCGTCAGACAGCACATTCTATACATTTTGAGTAAATGAAATTACCCTTAATGTGTTGGCAACATCTGTCACAAAACACTCTTCTGTCTATGGCTTAAATGCATTGGGTAGGAATGGATTTGACAGTATATTTAATGAGGCACAATTATGGTTGAGGGCATTAGTTTTGCCTTAATGGCCATAGGTTTTTCTTTTCCTCTTTTGTTCTTTTTTCTCCTCCTTTTTTATGTCCTAAACAATACAGAAAATTCTGTAATCTTTGATGAGGAAAGTGGCTGGCAAACACCATTCTTTGTTGTAGATAACCTACACTTCAAACTCTCTAAGTTGTCTGTCCCCATAAAGTATCATCCGGAAAATTTGTTTCTCCAAGGGATTCCCGTTGACTGCTTCTAACTTACTCACAAATTGTAAGTTTCTTGCATCCCTTGTTAAAGAATGTATTTTCTTCATAATTCGTGGGAATCTTTTTTTCATTGAAAATTTTTACTGAATATGAACAAGAATGTATATTCTTACATGTCCGCCCTCAAGAATTTGGTCTGGTCAGGGAAGGAATGTTTCCCTTACATTGTTTTCCACTCTGTGCCTAGTGCTGCTATTTACAATTCCAAATTATGACAAATCCCTTCCCACTCTTCTCTTTGATTGTCAGGATTCTGGTTTATACACAGAAGCAACACTCACTCTGTGGCATCTGTAATCGAATGAGTCCCCAAACACTTTCTGCGAAAGGATTCTCTAAAGAGACCAGACAATCCTTCCTAAATTAATTCCAAATGCAGGCATTCAATCCTTCTACTCTTATCTTGCATGGATTTTGATTCATTTGTCACATGCTCACATATCTCATTTGCATATTGCCTCCCAAACAAGGACTAAAGTCTACCTCTCCCACCCCTGGGGAATAAGGTCACCCCTAGGGCATTAAGAAGAAAGTGCCTTACCGAACACAATGTGATCTTTATCTCTGATTTATGACCAATGATCCCTTATGTGGCCAGAACAGGCTGATTAGAATTGAGTCGTTTCCGGGATTGTGACAGTTTAGCTGTAGGTCGGAATCTCTAGGGGCAAACATTCTAAGATAGCCTAAGTCTCAAGTTCAAGAAAAGTATTGAAGTCTTGCACCTGCTAAGGATTAGAATGTTGTGAAAGCGCCATTTTTTGGTTGAAAAAAATGCTTCAGGACTTCCGTCTTAACACTGAGGTCATTCTATAGTGTACCCCTAAGGGACATTAAGAAGAACCCCAGTTCTTCTTAAAGTATTTACTGCTGCTCTGGCACAACAAATACCTGAATGAAAGCCAGTAAGTTTTTTTTTTAAAGGAAAAAATAAAGATGCTTTTGTTAAAGTGATTCAGGCAGCAGGAAGAAAAAGTGATGTGTCTCTGCATTATAATTAAGTAAAAGCTTATCGTGTCTCTCATTCAAGAAGCATCCTGATGAATGACAATTCACAGAAGCATCAAGAAATTCAAACAATACAAATGTGCAACTATGCATATTTAGAAGCTACAGACCTATAAAATAACATATATTTTCTTGTTGATTCTAGCTCAAAAGTCCAAAGGTTTTTAAGAGCAAAACTGACTCTGTGTGTCAAGCATTTCCAGATATTCGGCTCAATTTCTGTTCTCCCTCCATGTTAATGGGGAGGAGCCCCTAAGAAATACTGAGTGATAGCCTGATCTTGTAACAGATACTATCAGGAAGTTGGGTTTGGATAATACCAAGAGGAACTGATCATCCTGATTGAAAGTGTTTTAGGAAACATTCGCTTGTGGGTAATTAATTTGGGTGCTGAGATCCTGCCATCTACATGAATCTGTCTTAGTTTTATGTCTTCAAAATGTTTAATTATATGGAAAAAAAGAGTCAAATAGTGAGAAAAATAATGTTTACATAAAAATAGCATTCAGATACATAATCATTTTATTATTACTGGGTATTTAAATGACTTGTTATATCATGAGCTTCTGCCTTTATTATCATCTTTAAAGTAAAGCATTGGAATTATAAAATCTCAAAGATTTCATCCAACCCTAGCATTTCAATTAAAATATATATATGTATTGTTCCATTCTCTAAGTTAGTCAACTAAGGCAGAATAGTAGGATAGAGGAAAAGGAAGGAAAGGGTAATGTGACCTGGCTTTGTGCTTCACTAGGCATAGAACACTATGTATATGGATAGAAGTTTTTTAAAATGTCTACTGTTTCTTGCATTCCCCACAGTTATAATAAATCAAAAAGAATATTCTAGAAGTAGGCATTTCCTAACATCTGATGAAACACTTGACATTTTCGTGTTTTTAAAAAATTTTAGCAGTGTTGCATTTGACCAGCATTTAACAGAGTTCAGTATTCTTCTGTCAAAAGCACAGATAGAAAGAAAGTAAGTCGAAAGATTAGGAGGAAAAACATAGGAAATAGTAACTTGGCTTTTTATAACATTTGTATTAGATTTTAATATGTCCTTCAAAAAGATCCAGTCAAGAAACCCATCTGGGACCAGCATTATCCTCTTGGTGGTCGATTGTATTGAGATGATCAAGTATAATCCATATAAATCATGGATAAATGGCATAAATCAAGTCTTATTCAATATCAAGAAAAACTAGAGAATTTCCATAGTATTCATATCTTTCAGTCAGAGAAGTTTGTGTTTAGAGCAATGAGAGAGAATGTATATGATATCTTGGGATGCATTCTATATTGAATATTGGAATTGTAAATGACAGGTGTTTTAGACACATCACAGATAAATCACATCAGAGGAAAAGTCGCTAATGCTACATATATTTAGATGAGCACAAAATGACATGAATGGATGTAAAAATCATACATGGTTGAATTTGATTTTTTCAGTGAAAAGTAAATACATTTGATGTTAATGCAGTTACTGTGTTTATTTTTTCAAAAAGTTTCCTTTCCTGTGGAACGTGTTTTCAGATGGACATTGTGTGTGCTTGTAGGGTGCTGTGATTACGCCGACAATGGACCATCCTATGTCAATGCAGCCAGCCAACATGATGGGCCCCCTGACACAACAAATGAATCATCTTTCATTGGGCACAACAGGAACGGTGAGTTGAAGAGTTTGTTTTGGTTTGTTGCCTTAGACTTCTTCAAAAAGATGCAATACTCTCTGTTTTCACTGGCATTATCAGCAAAACTGGTTCTGTACCATTGACTAAAACACCTTTCAAGTTCCAGTATGAATAAGCCGCATTCTGCATGTGTATTCAGTTGCGGGGCACACTTACTCACGTTGACAAGGCTGGAGGTTCTACTGTGTTGCATTTAAATCTGAGTTTCTTCTTGTTTTAGGACATGATGCACCAGGTATAATGTCTGTTTTTGGAAAGATGTCTTTACGCATGCACCTGTGAATCTACACCTTGTAACTTAATACACTTGAGCCTGGTTTTCTTTTCCCAGATGCTTACCACTCAGCTACTATGTCATTCCCAGGTTATTCTTCACAAGTGAGGGGCCAACCCTGACTATGACTAATATTCGGGGCTTTTTATTAACTTTCATTGTTTAAATCAATAAAAAGGAATTGAGAACTAGACTTAATCCAGTTCTTTTAATCTTCCTTTTGAATGTATTGACACAGATGATGTTGGAAAAAAGGAAAGGGATCTAATATACTTGATTTTTTATATAGGTTGGGATATTTTTGACTACCCATTATTTTTCCGTGGGGACCAAAAGTATATTGAAAAATACCTATTACAGCCTTGATTTTATATCACAAGGCATTTGAAATCATTAGCAAAACTGTGTTTATTTTTTAAAAAATCTTGTTCTAAGACAATTCCCTAAATGGTCAAGAGGGCAAATATCTACCTGGAATACTGCAACTTTGTCAATTCCCATGATAGAGAACGATGCAAAACATCAAAGCCAACCTCTCATGTGACGCCACTGGTAACAGTTTTTATTTTTCATCAAGGTTGATGCAGATAATTTTGTCATTTTTAAAGCTATAGAAAGAAAAATATATTTTCTTCTGACTGAGGCAGCTTATGCATTATGAAAAGAGCACTGGACCAGGAGTCGGGAATCCTAGATTAGAATCTTGATTGAGCCCTGTTGTTTCTATCTGTCCTTGGGAGAGATCTTCCAATCTCAGTTTCTCTCTCCGTCTAGTTGAAGCATTGAACATGATGATATATGGGACCCCTTCGACTGTACGCCTCTAGGTCTTTAAGCCTGTGTGTCTCATAGTCACCACTTCTGTTATTCTTCACAATTATGCTCGCATCATCTCCAAACACCTACATATACTATGAACACTAGCTGCAGATCGGAAATTTTACTTTAAAACAGTGGCTTCCTTGCCACATAGATGTGTTGACTCACAGGCTTTTTGAAATGTAAGAAGTTTCTGACATGTTCACTGCTACCTCAATTATCTGCTCTAAATAGAAAGTTCATATACCTAGTGGAAAGAGTCACATAGTTTTGATAAAGAAACTTAGTTTTGTTAACATAAACAAAGTACCTATCTCTAAGACCTCAGTTGCTGAACCTATAAAAACCAGTTTGTGATACTTTACATGTCTGAAGGCTTGGGCTGGATCAAATGATTTCTTAGGCCTCTGACTAAGACTTGTCAAGGTCGCATCTAAGACTATATTTAACTATACATCATGGTACAGCTAATTGTCATCAGGGAGATAGAATGTGAAGATAGTGTTCTGTAGCTTTTAGCAATGTGTAAGGATTATTTGTAGTCAGTTTGCTCATTTACTAACAAGCAGATCCCAAGAACAATATCGGGAAGCCTGAAGTTTTTCATGTTCCCACTATTGATTTTTCCTTCATATTGGCCTTCCTCTCCTTAAATGATCATAAATTCTGAATAAGTGACATAATCAATCTTATTTCATTGAATGACAGTCTGAAATCTGATAAAAGAGGGAGTGATGATGCAAAGCATGGAAGGAAACACTTTATAAATCCTACTCATTTGAATCAAAACAGAAAGCCAGCTGACTTGCTGAAGTTTCAATTTGCAAATTAGAAAAAAATACTAGAGCTAAATTAATTGAAATATGACTGAATCCTTTAGGGAATTGAAAAACAGGCTAACATGTATACAACAGATTCAGAATTACAATAGTTATTGATTTAATAACATATAGTATGGTTAGTATTTGAGCATTTTTAACAAGAAGACATTTATACAAGGCCACAATTTTTACCCAGCTAACAATAGCCAAATTATTCAGTAATGATATATACACCTGCCCTTTCTTAGAAAGCAGGAATTTTAAGCATGTGGCTTATTTTTAACACCAATTTCCTCTAGCTTTTTTTTTCCCCCTTCACATTTGTACTAAATAATGCTTTCGTGCGTTATAAGCTTCGTGTAAATTGATGTTTTGCAAAGGTTTGAAATTTCATAAGGTTATGGAAAGGCAGAGAAAAAACAATATTACTTTGTTGATTTGTTCAACAAAATATCACTGAGTGAGTTTAGTGTCCGTAATATGGTTATACCCTTTCTTAAACTGTCACTCTTACACTTTGATATGCCATCATAGATTCACTTTATCTGCATTTTTGGTTGGCATTTGGAGTGGCTATTATGTAATCGATTTGATTCCTTTAATCAAATTTCCCCATCTTATTGCATCTATTCAACATACTTTATCCCATGTCTGGGAAGGTGGCCTGGTGTCATGGAAAGAACAGTGGGCATTGGAATTAAATTTGAGTTCAAAGCCCTTTATTAGCTATGTATGTTTAGGCAGGTTACTTAACCTCTCTGAACTTTTATTTCCTCTTTTACAAAGTGGGAAAAGCAATATTTTCATCCCAGGGTTGTTGTGTTAAATGGAATGATATATGTGACATACCTCATACAGTGTG
Source organism: Equus przewalskii (assembly GCF_037783145.1). Taxonomy (NCBI): domain Eukaryota; kingdom Metazoa; phylum Chordata; class Mammalia; order Perissodactyla; family Equidae; genus Equus; species Equus przewalskii. The sequence continues at coordinate 55,524,488 of NC_091845.1, read as the reverse complement.
TGACACCTGGTAGATGCTAATCAAATGAACCATCCTTACCTCTCTACCTCTGGTAGCTTCCAACTGGTAGGAATCTAGTCCAACTCACCAGAAGGGGTATAGGACATTACAACCAGTACAACCCACTGGCCTGCTCTATTTCATTTGACATAACTTATTTCTTTCAAGTTTCTACTTCCTTAGCTTCTAACATACTCTTTCAGGGTTGTAAATCCAAAAGTCCATAGAGATAAGCCAAGTCACATTAATGAGTAAAGTTGACTAAGTTCAAGCAAAAAATCCTGGAAATATGTAATCAAATTGGTCTATATTTACCTATGTCACAAACATAGTCATGTAACATAAATATACGTGAAGTGTCATGTATATTTTACATTAGAGATTATATTTTAAATTAGAGATTTTTTTAATGCAATAATAACATCTCTGCCCGACTGTTGGATGAACAATAGGGAGAAGTGATGCCTTTGGCAGCCTGGAACACTGATGCCTCATCTAAAGAGGGAAGCCATTACTCAACTTCAGACAGCTATTGCTACATGGGCATACAGAGCCAGGGTGGCCTCACCTTAATTTTTCACAAGAAGCTAGATATTTGGACTTTAATGGGAAATTTCCATATTTTTGAATATTGGACCCAGTTTGTCTTAAGAACTCTCAGTTTGTGACTCTGCCCCAAGGTTTTCCTGGTTCTCCTCTGACCTCTCTGGCCATTGCTGCTTCTTTTCTTTCGCTGGCTGCTAAGCCAGGGCTTCATTTTTTAGCTTACTTCTCATTTATACATGATTTCCATAAGCAAGCTCATTCACTTTCATGGTTTATGAACTCTGCCTTCTATGCTGAAGACTCCTAAATCTGAGTCTTCAATGCTAACCACATCTTAGAATTTTAGACTCATTTATCCAACTGCTTGCCAAATATCTCAATGTAAATCTCCTCTGACATATCAAAATCAGCACAATCCAAACTAATCTCATGAGCTTCCCCGAGCTTCCTCCGCCTGACCCCCTTCCTCTTATATGTTCCTGTTCCTTGTTTCCTCTCAAGCTAATCCCATGATCATTTGCCCAGGTAGTCAAACGCTACACCTAGACTCAATCTAGACTCTTCTTTCTCCCTCACTACCATATACAATTACTTTTCAAGTCCTGCCAATTTTGTACAAAGACATTTGTCAAATACATCCTTTCCTCTACATTTCTAGAGTTTCTGCCCTGGACCTCATTTGATTAATTGTAATATTCTCCTAACTGCTTCCAGTCTCAATTTGTTGCAATCCATTATCCACTATGTTGCCACAACCAGTCAATCTAAAATTGTCTGACCATGCCTCCTGCTTGTAACTTTTCAGAGGCTCCCAAACATTTGACTCCACTGAAATTCTGCAAAACAAGGTCTGAGCACTAACAAGCCAAGATTAAGACAGGAACCTCAACTACAGAAACAGATAGGTTCCGAGGGTAGAACAGAGAGAGTTCCAGTGAATAATCCAAAGTAGGCAGAGATCAGAGCTGATGCAAGTTGGAGCTAGATTAGAACTTTTCGTTTCTAGAAGGGGGAGCTTAGGCCATAATTCATGTCCCACTTTCCTTCCTAAGATCCCTGAGTAAAGGAAGTGTATTGAGCCAAAGCCTCCTTTACCTCTTCGTAGAATTAGATATATTTGCTCCTCCATAACCTCAAATTTTGAAATGGATACTATGTAGTTTAATCTACTTTTCTCTACCATTTGCCACCTCAAAATTTATTGTTCAATTCCCTACCTATTTTTAAGCTGGACAGAATATGCAAGCCTTAAAAGAAATGAATTTTATGCAAGAAGAATAACTGTTTTATTCCAGGGCTCTGCTGACCTTGAAGAATTTTCTAGTTCTTCTGCTTTTGTTTACTTTTTTGTCACAGGATTCCCTGGATAGAACCATCGCCCTGTTATCCATAATTTCTGATCACTCTATTGTAAGCTTTAGCAGAAACCACTGGGGATTTTACTGTGTTATGAGAGCCTCCAAATTGCATGACAATCTTGTTTTACAAGTTTCTTATCTCCTTCTCATTTGTTCAGTTGGTGGGCACCAGTGGCTTACTATGTCACCAGAATCTGTTGAAAGAAATAAAGAGTTTTTGTTCTGCAGGCTCCTTATCTGCAGTTCTGTTTGTGTTCTCCAAACCACTGGTGATTTGTGACATCATTGGATTCCCATGGTGTAACCATAGCCACTCACAAAGATAATCTTGTAATTGTACTCTATTTGTTCACCATAGTTCTCTTACCTTTTTCAGTCACACCATTCTTTCTTCATTGCTCTAAAATCCTGACAGTATCAGGTGAAAATCCTGAATTACTCATTTTGCTTAAAGATTGTCATTTTTCAATTATTAGCTATAAATATAAGTATTAAGGCTAAGCATGATAAAAAGCAACATGCAATGTTAAATGGACTCATGATTAGGAAATAGTATCATAAATTCATGAGTGGTAATGAGTACATCTCCTTGGTATCAATTAATTAAAAAGTCAAATAAAAGAAAAAATATAGATAAAAGTGAATAGTTTTTAAGAACTTATTTAGTCTTACTGTACGATAAATGAACTTTGAAGGTAGTCTTATGATATAAACAATAAACAAGTAGGCATTAAGTGACAATCTAGTATTATGAAAATGTATTTGCAAATGATAAGCTTTTTAAAGAATCCAATTAAAAAATGGATTCTGAGTTCAAATAAATTAGTGACAAAATACAAAAGCTCCAATAGATAAAATGCCAAAGGACGTGAACAGATAGTTGATGAAAGAGGAAATGGAATGCTGAAAAGCATATGAAAAAATAGTGATCAAAGAAATAGCAATTTAATCAGATACACAGACGTATGCACAGAACCCATGAAATAAAGTTATCAAAGTAATACACATTGCTGATGAAGGCATAGGGAAATAAGCATTGCCAGTCACTGATAGTGTGATGATAGGACTCTAAATTTGTACAAGTGTCACTTGGATAGCAAGGTGGGAAGACATGACACTTCAAAACAGCTCTACTGGCTGACCAAGCAGTTCTAGTTTTGAGAAGCTACTCTATGAAAATATTCTAAAATAATGGAAAAGCCTTTATACCTCAAAAACGTTCAGCCCAGTATTCTTTATAATATCTAATAAGGAAGATTTATTAAATAAATCACAATCCGTCCATAAACCAGACTGTAACACAGCATGAAGTTATACAGGTTTAAATTAATTAGGAAAGGGATTATTTATAGCCTTACATCAAAAGAGCAGGACGTGAATGTTCACGTGTAGAGTATAGTACCAACTATGGAAAGCTACTTATGAAATAAGGCTGTAAGAAATACGAAACAAGTGTGGTTATTTCTGGGTGATGGGATTAAGGATAATTTCTATGTTAATCATTATACTTTTCTACATTCTCCAAGTATTCAACAATGAGCATGATTTGCTTTTATTTATTTTGAAATGTTATGAATATATTCTTGGAAAATGGTGGCGTGGTCTTAAAATTAACTTTTTTTTTGGTTTGAAATAATAATGAGTGATTGCAGTTTTTAAAAAGATACTAGGAATTACTACCACTATTAATAAAGTATTTGGGGACCCTTTAAAAATGGTTCTACTTATTCTAGATTTGGGGATTATAGTCAACTCACTAGTTCACATACCTGTTGAGAGAAACAAAATAACTCATGCCTAAGATTGATTTGCATTTGAATCTTTGATCATTGTTTGCTTTTGCTGGTCAAATTGCCTTGCAATGTTCAAGTTTTAATCTGTCTTCTCACATGCCATTTACTCATGAGAGAGTGATTAACATTGTCCTTTTTGGCAAGGAAATGGAGGGCTTCGTGATAGTCCAAATTAAGTTCTTAAGTAGTTGGAAATATGAAGTTTGAGGTTTTAGTTTTTTAAATAGAATAATGGTCATATGAATAAGGGTCACACAAGAGCATCTGTTTAACCATGTTTGGACAGTTTATTTGAATGTGAGCAATATCTGATCCCTTTTACACAGTTTACCCCTCCAAGGGGAGTCGGAGCTAGACTAGAATTTTACTTTATAGAAGGGGGGCCTTAGACCATAGGCTATGTCCCACTTTCCTTTAAGATCCTTGGCTAAAGGAATTGTATTAAGCTAAAGCCTCTTTTTCATCTTCAAAAAAGCAGATGTATTTGGTCCCACAGAACCCGAAATGTTGAAATAAATGTCATGTAGTTTAATTAAGCTTTCCCTACCATTTGCCACCTCCAATGTTTTGACACTTTGGAAAAAGACAATAATCATCCGTTGAAGAGATTCTATGTATCTCTGTTCTCACAATTCCAACACACAAGGCTCCTTGGCCCTGACTGACAACCACTGGGATCAGAGCTGGGCTGAGTGATTAATAACAAAACTCTAGCTTCAAAATACATCAGCCTCCATAGAATATGGGAATGTGTAAATTTTTTATTTATCTCTTTTAAATTTTTAGTTCTTTCTTTTGTTCTCCAGGACTTTATTTCATGTAGTGCTCTGGGCCCCCTCCAGGTGGGCTGCCCTGTAGAACTTATGTGTCAGCCAGAGAGGGTAAAAATTTCGCATTGATTCCCCAAGGGAAGGGCCAAAATTATGACAGACTGAGACAGATGACAATGTTCTGGGACAGACTGTACTGTCCTAACAGTCTGGATGGGACCTAACAACATGTACAGTGTGGTGGTAATGGGGACCATTGTATCAGCTATAAACCAGGGGTCATAGTGCCTTGAGGGCATGAAGGCAGGGGGCTTAGGCGACCATATGACATACAGTGGGCACTTCCAAGTTTTAGAGCTAAGATTCTATTTTATTTTCTTTTGTACTTCATTGCATTCTTTCTCATGCTCTTTTCATTCAAAGATTCAGTCCCAAGACAGGATTATGATACTCCACCAGCTGTTGTGTCAGGTAGGAAAATTCTAATTCCTTTAAGACTTGATTGGAGGGGAGAGATGGAGGTTGACTGGTTTTCTCCAAAACTCTTTAAAGCAGTGATTCTCAACAGGGCCAGGTGCAAGGAATTTGAATTTCAGTTTCGGGGTTGGGGGGTAGCATATGTGGTTCAAAAAAGTGTATTTAATATTCCAATCTAGTTTTTGTATGGAAAATAAAATATGTTGCTTTTGAAATAAAAAGTCAAAGCTCAAAGACATTTGTTCTGTGAAGGATACGCAGAAAATAGAATCTATGTTCTGTGTATCAGTGATTTTTCAGTGTTAGAAGGGTTCATTAGAATTTCTGGTAAGTGGGAGAAGGATATTTATGTTTAGCAAAAGAGGGCACCAATTAATAAAAATAGTTTGAGAAGCACTGCTTTAGAGACCAGAATTCTTCTGAAAGCAGAAAATCATCCCATTTTGCTTGATCAGCACCCAGCATAGTGTCTGACTCATAGTAAGTGCTCAATATAATTGTTTGTTGAATGAATCAAAATTTCAAATTTATTCCAAAAATGGTATTTTGGATATTGAAAGAGAAGAATCTGTGAATGTTCCATTTGTACAACAAAGTGGCAGAGGTGGATTTGAGAATACATTAGTGTCTTGAGGATTTCGATTAGCCATGTTTACGTTGTTTCATACAATTTAGTGGTGCACTTTGTAATAGGGTATGTGTACGTGAAGAGGTGTGTTCTTATTTTGAACTGCACAGATAGATGTTCTTGTGCTTTGATCTTAATTTTGAATTTTGGTTTCTAGCAAAGAGGAAAATGGGCACAATTTTTTATTTTTGTTGATTTTTTTTTTAACTAAATAAAATCCTGGCAGCCTGAAGAGCTTTGAACTCTTTGATCCTTTGATGTGTCAAATGATGAGGACATAAAATCCAAACCATTGGAGAGATAGAGCAAGAGACAAAGGCCAGAAATAGGACAAAAGAGCCCTTGGGACAATAGAATCTGGCAACTGAATGGTGGTTTTCAAGCAGAGAACATGGTGTTCTTGGCCACTAGGTTTGCTTGATCCAGCATCTGAAGGGTAATCCTTTTCTCATTTCTTGTGGACTTATTTAATTATGCTCATGGCTGAATACTTACCTTAGAAGTTCAATCGAGAAATAATGAGTTAGCTTTCAACTGTGAAGTCACTTTGGTCCTCTTGGAGATCTCCACAAATTTGTCATTAATTAAAATATCACTTATCTTTCCCCAAAGTGTATTACCTGTCACATCTTAACATGCCTGTTTCATTTAGGATATCGGACCCCTGGAAGATACTTTGTTTAATGTTTACAGCCTTTATTTTGTTTAACATGTGGCATCTTTGCTTAACAAGAGGCATCTACTCTTGATAATTCACCAATATTAATAATAATGATACACACAAACTGGAACTTTCCTTCAACTAAGTTTCCTGATTTCACTTTCAAGAACACAATGAAGAAAAGCAATGAAAACATCAAAAGCACTTACTAGATATCAGCCATGGGTCAGGGTCTACACAAATCAGTTGAGGCAGAACATCTGGCTGCAAATCTTGGCTTGGAATTCCCACCTAAGTCCGCAGACAGGCACTACTGAAGGTTCTTGAGCAGAGAAAGCACTTGATCAAAGTAGTGCTTTAAGAAACAATCTGATAGTTTTGTGTGTGCTTGAGGAACAAGAAACAGCAATCACATAGAATAGTCAGAAAGCCCAGATATGACTAAAAAAGTGCTAACATCCCAGCAGTGACATACAAAGGAAGGGACTAATATAGAAGTGACAGGAAAAATAACATTTTGAGGGATTTTACAGTTGGATTTGTGGTTTGACATCTTATAAACTTGCACAGACTTCTTTCGCCTCTTTGTCTACCTCTAAATGAAAATAGACTTGCCTGCCTAAAATGTTTGTTAGTTGTCTGGTGAGCACGAGTTGAGTGACTTTTGAAAAATGGCATAATTTTTGCCCAATCCTTGTCCAATCAAAAAAGTGAAACAGGCAAAGGTGTTGTAATAGCTCCTTCTCATATCTCCCAATGTGCCAATATTGGACAACTTAAATAGTAATCAGTTCTTTGCCATTGTAGGAGCTGACTAAACTGCCATAATGTATCAGAGTTCAAGATATCTGCTTGGTAATCCACAGAGACGTAACCCAAGCTAATTTCATTCAATCAGTATATCAAACATTTGTTGAACACCCTCTGAGTGCTAGGCACTACTCTCAAGTCCTGGCGATATGAAAATGAATAGAAAATAGATCATTGGTAAAAAAATGTCACCGTCTAATTTAATGTTGTTGTCGTCGTTTGTGATGTTTAAATGTATAACGTTTGAAGGAACTAAAATCTAGACTCTAACTAAAAAGAAGATCAGAAACCCTTAGGAATAAAGTGTATTCTGAGTTGGATTTGGAAGGGTGAATAGGAGTTGACCGGTTGAACAAGAGTAGAAAAGTTAACTGAGGTGAATGGAACAGGATATGTAAACTCTTAGAGAGAAACAGCATGGGGACATTAGGTGACAGAGAGTCACTGGCATTCTTGGGGCAAAATATCACAATGGCAGACACTGAGGCTGGGTCAGGATAAATCTTAAGCAAAGACTCTTCACTCTTTGAGTCACATGTCACCTTGCTCTTTTGTTTATTGGAATAATAGTTATTGGGAGCATACTATGTGGCAGTCACTGTATTGGGTGCTAGGGATACAACTTCCCTCTAAGAACCTAGGGGCCAATTAGGAAGTTGGGTACAAACAGGTGATTACAATACAGTGTCATAAGTGCTTCCATATAGAGAAATATATGATATTTAAGTTTGTAAACTCTTCAGTAAGATGCCTGATTTCAGAATCTACTTGTGTCGTTTACTAGTTGTGGAACCCTGGGAAAATTACTTAACTTCTTTGTAGCATAGATTACTTATCCAAGGAAATAATAATAATTACCTCATAAAATTGTTGTAAGCATTAGATGAGTTAAAATATAGAACCTGCTTAAAACAGATCTTGGCATAAAATAAGTATTCAAATGTTATTAACAAAAACTATACTAATCATTCTTGTTATAAGGTACTATGGTGGCAGAAAGAAAGAACAATTAACATACAGTAGGAGAAGTCAGAGAAGGTGGAAGAAACTTTTAAACAGAGACATAAGGACAAATGGAAATTAGTCAAGTAAAAAACAAGTTGGAGGGGAAGACTTTCAGACCAAGGGGGCAGCATGTACAAAGGCTTATGAGTAGCAGAGTATGGCAAATTCAGGGAACTACATGTGGTTCAGTAGGGCAGGGATACATAAAGAGAGACGGGGAGTAGACAAAATCAGCCTGGAGAAATAAGCTGGAGCAATATCACAAGGCTTGGTAACTTGAACTCTATCCTAATGGCAATAGATGTATACTGAAAGGTTTTAAATTGGAGAGTGACATGATCACTCTGAATGCAGGGTGGAGAATGCATTGGAGAAAGATAAAACTGGAAAAGGAGACCAAAATTCAAGAATCCAAGCACAAAATCAAGCTGGCATGTGCTCAAGTTGTGGAAATGAGAATGAAGAGTTGACAGATTTGTGCCATATTAAGGAGGTGGAACACACAGGACTTTGCAACTGATTGGATGGCAGGATAGAAGGAAAGAGAAGAGTTAAAGGTAGCTCCTAAGTTCCTAGCAACTCAGTGGCCTAAAGTGTCATTTGCTATAATCTGAACCGGAGGAAGGAGGATCAAATTTGCCACAAAGAAGCCAAGTTCAGTGTTGTACATGTTGAGTTTGAGATGTCTATGAGGCATCCAAATGGAGATAATCAATAGATATTTGGATGTGTGTGTGTCTGGAGCTCAGAAGACAACTCTTAGCTAGAGATGGATTTTGGAGTTATCATGGAATTAAGTCATGTCACCCAGAGAATGTGCTTAGAGTGAAGAGAAGCAGGGAGATCTTTGAAAATATAGAATGAACAGGAAAAAGAGCCTAAAATAAAGATTGGAGAAGGTAATGTAGAAATAGAAGGAAAGTAAGAGTATGAGATTTCAAAACAAACCAAAGAAAGAGAGTATTTCCAATGAGAAGCCTGTCCAGGAAGATGAGTCCTGGAAAGAAGCCATTGGATTTAGTTACACAGAGGTCACCAGTGAATTTGATGGGGCAGTTTTAAAGGAAGGACAAAAATAGTGAATGTCCTGTGAGGAAGTGGATGTAGTAAGTGCCAGAAACTCAGCAAATTTGCCTTTGAAGTGCAGAGAAGATAATAAACAAACAAACGGAGAATGGAACTGATTGATTTATTGATTTTTTTTTAAGATGGGAAATATTTGGTCATGATAGGAAGAAGCCAGGAAAGAGTTCTAAAGTTTGAAGATGTAATTTATAAAGGAAATGACTGATAGAACAAGGTCACAATGGTTTAGCACCAGGCATCTCTTCTAGGAATATGGGAGGACAGGAGGAAGGGATGATGTATGTGCATGTAAGCTTATACAAGTAGGAATAGGAAGTCAAAAGATTTTCTAAATGATAAATGCTCTTTGTTTTTATATGAAGTATTAAGTGACATCTTCTGAGAGTGAGAGGTAGATGGTGTGGTAAGGGACTTAAGAAGAACAAAGATTTGGAAAATTGTAAAGAAAGAAAGCCAACTGGCAATTCATAGAAAGTTTGAGGGGCAGTACAGGGGATCCATTTGAAGCTATAGACTGGATTTTTGTGATACCAATCTGTGAGGATGTTTGATTTTCCACAGCAGTGATTAGTAGCCAAGAAGGCAGACAGGTAGATTAGTCCAGGGCTAAGGTTTCACTGAATGGAGTGAGAAAAAGGGCAATGTGTGCTGACAAATATTGGCAAGAGAGTGATTAAGCGAGGAACTGTAGTCTCCAGGATGAATATGTTACCACGCCAGGTTTGTTTTTGCCCGCTGCCTGGAAAGCCAAATACCAAGACAATGAGATTGCAGCAGAGAGTGGGTTTTAATCACAAGGCGGCCATGTGAGGAAGCGAGAGTAAGAGTCTCAAATCTACTTCCCCAAAAATAGGGACTCAGGGATATTTATGAGGTAGAGGGGCAAGGTAGTCTGAAATGTGGAGTTGGTGATTGGAGGGGAGGAGAGGTGAGGTAATTTGTGCAAGTGAAATCAGATTCCATGCCTCTTCATAGGACTGTTCACAAAATGGTGGCATTAGCACGATCTGAGGGTGGAGTTTTTAGCCTCTTGATGTCAAAAGGTCCCTTATCAGGCATCTGCACAGGCCCAGTTGATGAGTTGGTGGTCTCAATTGTCCTGAAGTGGACAAGGAGTTCTAAGTCCTGAAAGACAGTTCACACACCCATTACCATGGTGACGCAGGCTCCAAGGAGATGTTATCTGTAGGAGCCTAGTGGGAGTCAGACAGCATATTGCCTCAACAGCACAGTTGACAATGAGTGGGTTAAACAGCTAAAAGCTATAATCAGTAATTGCAAAAAGGAAAAAAACTTTAGTACCTAGATACTTAATCATCAATGGCTAATTGTTTGCTGGTTTCAAATAGAAAGAGATAAGAGGGCGGCAGGGGATGGGAGAGAGGAAAAAAGCAGGGAAGATTGAGACTAGAGGTCTCATTGAGATGTATAAAGTAGTCAGAATACTTGGAATAAAGATTTTTGATAATAAACTATTTCTTGGCAAATTCAATGTTATGGGAGCAGGTGGCCAAAGTGTACTTGAGGCGAAGGTGACAGAGGTTAAGGAAATCAAACAGAAAAGCGTATCAGATCAGTGTTTTTCAGGGTGTGATTTGTGTATCAACATGATACTTAAAATGATTTTAAGAGCACAGCGACCCAAACTTTTTGTTTTACTTCAGCAGCTGTATAGGTACTTTAACGTGAATTTGAATAACATGGAATAAATTCATCAAACGCATGGCTTAAGAAATACCTTGCTTAGAAAAAGTCTAAGGTAAATAGTTCAACAGTGAATACATTTTTTAAAAAATTGTAATTCAGGAAGAATAGAGCTAAGGTAAGAGTGATGATGTTCAAAACAAAGTGGCTTAAGTTTGGGAAACGGGAGTCTCTGATTTATTTCCCTGGCATCACCTCTCCTTGTGAAAGTCTCTCCTACACCTTGTTCAGCTTGTTTCAAGGACAGAGGACAGAAGGCTGGGACTACCCTCTACATTTTCACGCAAAATCAGGAGTCTATCCTCTTTTTAGTGTCTCTTTTCTGTAACAGTTATAACTTTAAAAAGTCCCTCTATTCTAAGCAAATCTGAGGGAAAAATGAAGAGTAAAACATCATATTTTTCTATTCACAGTTGGATTTTATGAGGCACATATGAAAACTACAGATAATTTGCTGTCAAATTTTTATCTCGGTTACTTTGAGCCTAATTTCCTTGAAAGACATCGTCATGAAATCAAGAAAAAGACTACTATTGACAGAAAACAGAAGTAGAACCAACATTCATTTTCCTTTTCTGAAAACCTTAGAGTTCAGAACTTGAATATGTGTCTGGAAAAAATAAGAAATGAAAAAAGGACCCAAAAAATGCATTGACAGGAACCTGTGGATCTTCTGGAAGAGCTTATATTCATTCTCTGCCATATCCTTTCTACACCCCAGCTGAAATAGTTTGAAAATAGTCAATGTTATCAAGACAACTTCATGATGAGATTTCACAGAAAAAAAAAAATACATAAATCACAATATAGTTTCACTCAGTGTGGTTGAATATGAAATCGTTAACTGTCAGATTTTTAGCCAGGGAGCTATGCTCTAAGAATGAAGTCCTTCACAGGGATACTTGCCTGAAATAAGGCAAAATTCACTGTTGAAATAGTATGTAGTTTTTCCACGTTGTTTTTGCCAGTCAATAACATCAGTTTGCATGGGAAAGCCTCATTAATTTGGAGTTGATGTTGCTCTACCAAAGATTTGGTTGAAGCCTGTCTTTATACTGCCTCTGCTTGTGTGGGAATTACTTTATAAACTAGACTGTATTTGGGTGGGTGGGGGGATGATTAAGGTACTTTAAAAAGCAAAGCCATTTTTCAAGCTCTAAGCAACACTTGTTTTCATGGATACCATGAGCTAATTACAAATGATTTCCATCTCTTAATTAAAAATTAGGTCCACTAGTACCTCCAATTAGCAACAATTAGCCATTAAATTGTATTTACTGTAGTAGACCCGACACAGGGTTAAAAGTGTTCCCACAAGCCACACATGAAATTGGTTTCAGTTCTTTGCTCAAATACTGTGCATCTACTTTGATTATAAAACTGCATTTGTTTAAATGTACTAATTAATTGATTTTTCTTTTCAATAAGTTCTAATAAGAGAGACTTTGTTCTATTTATTATTCATTTATTCAATTAATATTTACTGAGTTCCTATAGTGCTACAAGGAATCAAGTCTAGATGGTATAAAATAGGAGATGCATTCCTTGCCTTCAAAGAACGTAGAATCTAAGGACAGAGGACAGGATTATAAAGAACTGACTCAAAACACAGTGTGTGGCAGATATCATCAGAGCGGTCCGCAGAACAGGACTTTGTACATGAAATTTGTACAAGTACTTGACAAATAGGCACGTGCATGCTGTTATTGTGTTCCTGCTGGTGCATTTGTATTGTTCACTACATTACAGAAATGAAGTCTTAAAGACTTTTCCTGTGGGACCACAATTTTTATTGCTTTATTCAAGTAACTGATAACTAAAGGCAGCTTAAACAAATAGACAGTTCTGGTATAGAACCATCACTGTTATTTAGCCCAGTTTTTTCGGGGGGTGTGGGAGAGTTTGGGGGGAGTTGGGATAAGAATATACAAAACCTTTTGCCTTATCTTCTAATCTAGCAAGTTTTTTCTGTAAAGGTCCAGATAGTATATATTTTAGACTTTGCCAGCCATGTGGTCTATATCACATCTACTCAACTCTGCCTTATAGGTTGAACACAGCCACAGACTGTATGAAAATGGATGAGCCATGGCTATGGTCCAATAAAGCTTTATTTATAAAAATAAGCAGCAAGCTGAATTTGGCCTGTGGGCTATAGTTTGCCCACTCTGCTCTAATCGATTTACTTTCATAAATTCGTATTCCAAATTCAGCACTATTACTGACATTTTTTTAAATAAGCATGAAGTGCTTTTCCTTTAAAATTTGCATTTTTGTGTTTTTTTAATTTCATGAAAGGCAGATGAAATGTCAGAAAGGCAGAGGCGGGAGAGCATGAGGTGAAGATTGAAAGAGACATTTCTTAGTGTTTTAGTTTGTACAGCATAATTGATTGTAGTACTGAAGTATTAAAACACTTTAGATACCTTCATATCTTCTCACATGTTCATCATATATTGATTTTCTGGGACTTACTTGTATGTACCCGCAACAGGGGATTATCAACCAGGAAAATCAAATATAAATTCTGTTTAATATCCTCTTGGCTGCCTTTAGAATTCTGCACTTTTAGAAATTTAGGGAAAAAGTAAGAGATACATGATCCCAGTGGATTTGTTGTGAAAACGTATTTTACATCTTTGTCACACCAACTGGGTGGTATTGTTGTTGCTGTTGTGGTTGATGAGTGTCCATTGAAGTTATTCTTCTTTTATCAGTACTAGTCATTCTATTTCCCCCAGGTAACTGCTTCTCTGAGTACACTATTCTGCTTCGCACTCTGCAGGTGAAGGAAAGCTTCCCTGGTTTTGTCTAGAGACCAAACACTGCATAAGGCAGGCCTAAGATGGCTGGAGACGAGTGCCCTTCTATGGCAAAGTCAGAGCAAAATTCCAGTTGGTGATGTAGCACACACATCAGATGGAAAGGCGACATCCAAAATGCTGTCTTTTTGTGGTAGGATCCATCAGTGACTGGCAGCAATGGGCTTAGAGCACACCAGAGCAGCAGCACACGGTGTCACTTAGTACCTCAATCATCATAAAAAGGCGGTGGGTACATGGTGGCAACAGAGGAAGAGAGCACTTTCAAGACAGCAATAGATTTTAAAGGGAGCTAACTGCACATGCAGGATCAGCACATCAGGGACTGACGGTACACGGTTCCCTTTTTAATCAACAGCACAAAGTGGGCGCTTGAGGTTCCTGTCAGAGGATCCAGCCATGGACTATGATTCAGCACGAGCAAAAGGCATGCTTGAGGCATCAGATACTGGAGAGAGATACTACCTGACAGACATGTTAACACTCCTCTAGACTCTATGTTAAATTAGTTTATCAGAAAGCAAAATACCTGAACCATATGATTGCACGTCCCTATAGAAATGCTTTCTCGGAGTTAAAATTGAATGTTTCAACCTCTTCTTTCTTAGACAGGTGATATATGACACGAACACCTAAGCTATGTTACCGGGTTTTCCCAGACACCTTAGTAAAAGCAATTGTCCATTATTTTACCCAATGTTCCTTATATAAAGGAGCAAACGAGGAATTGCTCCTTGAGTTCAGTGCCTCGGCAAGTATCTCTTTCCAGATGGATGGGTATACTTCTTTTGAACTGACAATGTAAAATACATAACTTAATCTATTTCCCTTTTGGCTTGGTTCTCAGGGCAGTTGGAGTCAGATGTGGTACATTGCAGATGTTCCTACTAGTATGTTCTCTCTATTGCTCTCAACTCTTCAGTGATTTTCTGGTGTTTTTAATTGTGTTTTTTAATATAGTGCCTAATTTTTTAAACCCTTCACAAATTCAACTTGAAAGCACAAGAGCTCTAATTCTTATGGTAAAAAATAAATGAAAAAAATGCTAATGGGCGCCGTGAAGTTTGTGTGCTATAAAGTCTCGGCGGAAAGATAAAATGAAAGATGATTGTGATTATGTGCTTATTTGTTCTAAAAATTCACCAGCAGGCACTGTTTTTATTCATTCACACACATGCAGCTCTGAGTAGGAAAAAGTATGGTATAATAATTGGAAATTACTTTTAGAGTCAAGAGGGTGAGTGTGATTCCTGGTCCAACTATTTAATAATTATTTCACAATGACAGCTACTTAAATTTTCTGAAACTTTTCCTCTCCTTAGGTATGGGTAATAATGCATTGGCACCTTATATGTGTACTAATATGAGAATTAATTGAGATGACATATAAAGACCTAGGAAGTGCCTGAGTTATAGTAGATATTAAATAATTGAGATTTCCTTATCCTCTTCCTTTCCCCACATTTAGAAAAGTATGTAAAGACTTTTTGAAGAATCACTAACCTTACATTTGCTGTGATAGATTGACTAAACCAGAGTTATTTTAAAATAGTTTCCAAACCCGATATCTAACAATAGAAGAAATGTTAAGGAAGGTCATCACATATCTTCCCTATTGGCTGAACTACTATTATAGTTGAATTAATTTAATAAATAAATTTTAAAGCTTTCACAACATGAAAGATAATATTCATAATGTGAAGTGAACAAAAGTTGACAAAACTGAACAATCATTATGATTTTGAGTCCAAAACATTCACATGATGCTAGAAGAGAATGCATAAAATGATTATCACATGTTTTTAATTTCTTTTTTCTAAACTTTTTGAAATGTTGCTTTGTAACTTGTATAATTTGCTAAAATTTCAATAGCACAGTCTTTGAATATACATAATTTGAGGGAGATATTTATACACCAGGAAAACATGAATGTATTAATGTGAAGATGATAATGATGATTGTGATGACTATATTAGTTGTAGTGGTAGTAACGGTGACCTCTGAAATTTTCCTCACTTCCATTCATTATATCTCAACACTGTGGCATTTAAGGCAGAATTAAAATCAATATCTCTCTATATAGAAGTGGCATAGAATTCTTGAGTGATTCTGCAGTGGAAAGTCACTGCTAAATTTTATGTGAATTCATTATCTATGTACTGGAAGGTGCATCTCCACAACCAAATGATTGCTGCTTTTAACATTTTTCATATTGAAATGGCATTTCAAATGATATTTTCTGTTCCTTGTGTGCAGCACTTGGAACAACCTAAATTCTTTCCAGTTTATTTAATGTGAGACGTCCAGTCTCTTGTGGTTTATGGAATTGATGTAACATATTTGAAATTAAGATCATATATACTTTAATTACATATTGATATTAAGTCTAATTTCCACAAGTTTTACAGATGTATAAATATATATTATATATGTATATATGTGTACATACACATATATATACACTCATATTTATATATGTGTATGTAAAATAAAATCTCCTGCCATTGGAGATAATTTGTTTCTCCAAGCTGTAGATCACAAAATATTTATTTCTACCAAAATCATGATGATATCATTTCAAACTCCATTTGCTACCTAAGGAATTGCTTATTCTTCCTTCTTTTCTACCACTAAGTTTTAGTCATTGGATAATGTGGAATAGATCACAAACAGTATATTATTTCTTACCAGGCCAGTCTTTTTTTTTCACTTGTCTGAACCGTGTGCTTTGGGGGGCTCACTGTGATTAGCTTTGATAAAATATTGATTGAAGAGCCATCAGCTACCTGACCAGGATACTACATGTCAGAACTGTAATCACTTTCCATCAAGTTTCCTTAAAAGTGGAAAACAAGAAGTTGAAAAGATTTTAAACTAATGATGCCCTTTAGTTTGCATGCAAAGGGTATATTTCATTTGGCAGCAAAACCATGTTGGATTCAGAGTAATGGATTGCAGGCCCCTATAAGGCATAAATTTAATTATTTTATGTACCTGCTCTGAGTCTAGAAATCTGCCTGAGAGACTCAGATCTGGGAAAGCACAGGACTCTAGAGTCAGGAAATAAAAATTTCATTCATGAGCAGCTACTTTGGCAAATCAAATATAGAGTTGGTAAAAAAAAAGAAAAATCATTGAGATTTTTGAGATTCTTATTCTGGAAGGTTAAAGCCTATTAGCCAAAGAAGACCAGAGACCAACTATAGTCAAACAAAGTTCCATTTACTAGCTTGCAGAAACAAGGGAGAAGTTAGAGCAGGTGAGCCAAGGAGCATCTCAGAAGAGGAAGTTTGGAGGAGCTTATCGTAGGATTTGAGTTCGTGTAGTGTGACTTTTGGAAGGTCTCAAGGAAATGACAGTTTATCTGCCTTGGTTATTATCAGGAACTGGGGGGAGGTTGATAGATTGGGTGTCAATAAGTGTTGTCTAGTAGGTGAGACGAACAAAGCAGAGCTAGAGTTGTCATTGGTAAAGATGCAGCAGTCACTCACTTTAGATAAAAAAGGGAGATGTTGAATTGTTTTCAGGTTTGCACAGTGTCCTTGCCTCTGCCTTTTATCTACCACAGTCATAGAGTGTTCTTGTCTGAGAATTGTTGATAATCTTTTAAAATTGTTTAATTGGGAGTACTATGACCTTGCTAATAGCTACTAGCTAATTAAAGATAATTTGAAAGAGTCCCATAAATTCTTTCCTTATCTAAAGGGTCATTATAACATTGCCTAACAAAAATATCACTAACATCGAATGGCCTTGATAAAATGTAAATACAAACATGAGATAGGTCAAAATGTGTTGTGTTCATCACATGTATCGAGTGGATATGGAAGGTACTGGGAATGCAAAGACGAATGTAGGTGCACAGAGAACACACTGTGTTCAAGGCACTATGCTAAGTGCCTTCTGTGGAGTGATCTGCTACATTTGGTTGTCACCACCATGCAGTACGGAAGTTTCTGTGTCCTCTACAAATTGATTCTTTATAAGCTCAGCTGGACCCTCACTCATATTTATGCCCCTTCCTCTGTTTTAAACTTTTGGACCTTCTCAAGTTCCAAACACAAGTCCTGCTGTTTATGCTCAGAAAATGGCTGCCTCCTCCTTTATGAGAACATGGATATCATATTTGATCTGATCTCCCACAAATGTTTCCTCTTTACTTCAAATGTCTGTTTCTTCTTTCCTCCTCTCTTCCTATATGCCTGTATTTTGTCAAGCCATGGCTTTCTCTTTGTCAATGTTAACCCTTCCTTCTATGTTCTTGATTTCATCTGTTTTAACCTCTTTTTTGATCTTACAGCATTGATTACTCTCTATCTCACATATACCTTCTTCAATACATACTTGTCCGTTGGTGACTTTGCCTCTGCTTAAAAAAAGATGTGGATCCTTTCTATCTTGTTTCTCAGGGTGCTGGACTTATGGCACTTGGCTTTTCTTCATTCTCTTCCTCAGATGAGAAGTCATTTGCTTCCACAGGTTTAACTATCACATAGATGGCCTCCAAATCTGTATTGCTCATCCTATCCTCTGTTTTGAGTTCCATACCAGTGTTTCCAGCTACCTCCTAGATGTCCCCCATCCACTCCCACCAATCTTGGCTGGCCCCACGGAATTTCAAACTTTTTATTCACAATTTAAGGCTCATAATCTTTCTTCCCAATCCAGTTTCTTCTATAGACTTCCCTAGGATTCAAGCAACCGTCTATAAATATTCTCTAAGCCAAGATTTTCAAAGTTAAGTGTATCCATGAGTTTAGGATTGTTATGGTCTTTGACAGTGGCTTGGAGTATAACTCTTCTTTTTGGGTGAGAACCATATGATTTAATATTCAACTGAGCTTGGAGTAGGATAGAAAATCTCTTATAAATTGACAAGTCATTTTTCTTCCACGCAATTGTGCTTAAAATCTCAGAGACATTTTGGCTCACTCTACCTCACATGCAAACTTCCTTTTTCATGTAAATTCTACTCCCACAATGTACTTTGAATCTGTCCTACCTCTTCCATTCTATTACCCCAGTTGGGATTGGCACTTTGTTACTTTTTTACGTTTATTATTGCCTTGTTTTCCTAGTGTCAACACCTGGCCCTTCCCTGCGTATTCAGCCTTCACACAAATGCCCTAATAAATTTTGAAATTAACATTTTTAAAAACTTTATCTGCAAGGATATTGTCTTAATGTAACAACTGGGACTTACCTTAGTAACTAACTATCCCTACTATCTGACTACTGCCAGAAACAGGGCACAGATTAGATTTCTGAAGGTACGGTCATCTTTTCTAGTAGCAACCTTCAAACTTGTAGCCAGTAAATACCAGAAATGTTACATTGCTCAAAGCTGTAGATGGCTCACAGAGATTGTTCTGCCATGAGGTGGGTGTCAAGACTATGTCATCCTGTAGAACCACAGTATGACAATTGCTCCCTGGTCTCTGTGTGAGAAAAGATCTAAACTTTTTCTAAGAAGAATCTTTTCCTTCCTTCAGCTAACCTCCAAACAGAGGGGAGTTTATTTTGGGTGGAGTGAGTGGCTTCTCTTAAATTCTTCTTAGCTTCTTCGATTTGACACTATCTATCCAATGCCACGTTCAGCTAATGATTAAAACATAGGGGCCTATGTGTAACCAGCAGCAAAGAAAGTTGCATTCCAAGTCCTTGTCAAGAAACATAAAAATTCCAAAGTCACTGCCTCGCATACCTTTCAGAACCTTGGCTAAGAGCAAATAATATTTTTGGAAGAATATTTGGATAATGGATATGCAGTATATCCATTCTCTTTGGTTATTCTAAATTATATCCCTGGATTAAGCTGAGAAAGCTGTCTTACCTGGGTGACTGTGTCCCAGTGACCCCTGATAAATAGCTTTTCGTGAAGTATGCATTGGCACAATGCCATTCACTTATATCTGAAGGACACTATAATAAATAGCCCTTGGAAACTTGATTTCCTTACTTGAAAGCTGTTGTTCATTAGACTACGCAGTGTCTGCTCCCTTCAGACCCACGGGAGAAATATCTCTTTTGCCTCCATGTTGTGAATTATTTGTCTACACATCATGCTTATTTTCTTACCTAATGGACACAGTGAATCGTGTAATTCATTGCTAACTAACTCTGATAAATTTGAATGGCATTTATTTTATTAGCCTTGCTGACTTCATCTTACTTTCTTTCCGTTTGCCTCATTTTTCTCACTTATTTGATACTACCACATTTTATACAACTTTGGAAGCTGCCTTAAATCCTTTTTGGGAGCAAAGTGAGCTGTAATTAAATGAATTCTATAAATGGAGACTCCTAATGTATTATTTTCCCAGTCGAGAGTCACAACACAAAGGCTGCAAGAATTAAGGATGCAGCAGCCTTGTGTTTGAGGCCTGCCACAGTCTAATTCTCAAGCTGCTCTTCCAACTGCTTTTCTTACCCTCTCCCTCCATAACTCTCTTTTCTTACTGGTCACAAGTACTTGCAGGGTTTGTTTGGCTGTGAGCACTTTCTTTCTTGCCTTTGCTCATGCTAACTTTCTACTTGGAATTCCTTCCCTGCCACACCTGCAGTTTCTGCTGGTCAAATCTTACCTATATCTAATGGTCTATCTCTTCTATATGATGTCACTTTATTTGGAAAACTCTCAAAGTCCTCTGTCAGCACCTGTTTTTTTTTTTTTTTTTTTTTTTTTGAGGAAGATTAGCCCTGAGCTAACATCTGCCACCAATCCTCCGCTTTTTGCTGAGGAAGATTGACCCTAAGCTAACAACTGTGCCCATCTTCCTCTACTTTATATGTGGGACGCCTGCCACAGCGTGGCTTGATAAACAGTTCACAGGTCTGCGCCCCAGATCTCAACTGGCAAAC
Organism: Equus przewalskii; assembly: GCF_037783145.1. Classification (NCBI taxonomy): domain Eukaryota; kingdom Metazoa; phylum Chordata; class Mammalia; order Perissodactyla; family Equidae; genus Equus; species Equus przewalskii. Next base: position 55,503,967 of record NC_091845.1, on the reverse strand, counting down.
CCCGAGCCTCCAAAGCAGAGCACGAGAACTTAACTGCTCTGCCACGGGGCCAGCCCCCTCTGTTAGCACCTTTGTACTCCACCTGGTACTTGTACATTCCTCACTACCCCTCCTCCATCTTTAGATTCTAGGTCCCTGGAGGTTTGAAGGTCGAGGACTGTGCTATTCCTATTATCCCCTGTGGTACTAAAGCTCAAATTTTTCATGGAAATGAAACAGTCTGAGTAAAGACCCATCCTCAGTTAAAGACTTTAACATTGACTTTTACACCAAATAAATGTGGAGGCAATACTAAGCTAGTCAGATCCCTGAATTTTCCCTAACAGGCCTAAAATTTACGACTTTTTTTTTTTCTCCCAAAAAGTTACTCTAGGACACCGTCATCCCTTAGTAGGATTAGCATGACATCCATCTGGCTGGCCTTGCTCATTCAAGCCTTACCCCACCCCAATCCATTCTCTCTACAGCCCCCAGAGCCATCTTTCTAAAACATACATGACCTCCTCCACATCTTTCCACAGCCTTCAAAACATCATCCTCAGTGCTTAGCCTATGCTACAAGCCCCTTCATGATTCTGATGCACACTTCTCCAGAACCATCTCTTATTACTTCTGTGCTTCAGGCGTAACGAACTGCTTTCAGTTCCCAGGATGGGCCAAGCTTCAGGGTCTTCGCATATGTGAGAATATGATAACTATGAGCAGTGCCTCTGTCCAGAGCACTTTTTCCTCTACTCCTCAACTTACTAATGCTGGCTGGCTTTACAAAGATTGTCTCAGATGCTTTCTTCTCCTCGGAAGTATCCCTCAGCTTTCTGTCTTGTTTTACAGTTGCCACTTCTTCTTATTCTCTTAGGTCCCTGACAGTATCCTCATCATCACATTTAGCACACTGAGTCATCGTTTCCTGTTTAATTATCTTTCTTTCCCTATAGAGTCAGAACTAAAAACTCCTTTAGAGCAGGGACTACTCCTATTTATCTTATTTCCCTGTTACCCAGCAGCATCTAGGTAGGTGTTTAATAAATATTTGTTGATTGAGTAAATGATTCCTATAGGTAAGAATGTTGATTTGATAGACACACCTTCTATATAATCCTCACATTAACTTCAAAAGATTAAAGTAACAAGAGGAAAACAGACTCAGAATTCCCAAGAAGTTTAGAAATTTGAATGAACAATTAAGTGCAGAGAGATTTCTGAATGGGATAGAAAAATCTCATGAACAAGAAAGTGGAAGAAAACGTGAAAGGATTTGGAGAAAATCGAATTATTAGGAAAGAATTCTTGAAATAATTTAAAATATTGGTGGAAACCCACAATGCGTCTAACTATGACTGCCCTTCAGCAGTGCCACTTATCTGGAAGGTTTCATTCTGTTAATTGTTTTCCCTAGATAGTCATCATATTCATTTATCTCACTAACATCATTATAATTGATTCCCCAGGGTCACCTTCTGAAAGTACTTTTATACCCTTTTCATTGCCCAGATCCCTCACATGCATATCACTGCAAACACACTAGTCCCAATGACATAGCATCTTTGCCTCATTTTTTTTCCTTTAATCAATTCTTCAATGGTCTGTGTCATGCCTTCTGCAGATTCTCTGGAAGACATGCGTCCAGGTGCCCTAGCATCATTGTGAATGATAATCAGGACAAGTAATGGCCTTTAGCTCTTTTTCGTTAATGAAATGGAAAAGCACCATACCCAATCCATTAGTGATACACTATTATATTGAGAGCTTACTGAAGAAAGGCAGCCAACCAGTGGACATAGGGCCAGCTTCCCTTAAATAGGATTTTCAACCATGATCAAACAAGGCACCCTTTCATGAAGCAGCAAAGTTTGTGCTTTCTCCCTCTCTCTCTTTCTCATTTTGTTTTGTCCTAATTTATCCTGACAGTCCATAAGGAACTTAACTAATGTTTTCTAAATGACATTGAAAACTCTAGCAGATTAACAGTATTCATATGGATGAAATATCAATTAGTCTTTTGAAAAGCTTTTTCTTTGATTGTTCCTGTCTGTGGATTTTAGTTTCTTGAATTCTTTACTCTCAAAGAGATGTTTTTCCCCTTGATTTTTCTTGTTATAAAACTAGATATAAATGTAAAATAAGCAGCCATTCTGTTTGGGTTTTTTTAATATTATTATTCTTTTAGCATTCATGCAGATAAAACCCCCCTGTTATTTTCATCCCTTTAGGAAATTATGTTTGATCGATGGTCTTGAACTTTGCTAGTTCAGGCAAGACTTGAAGGTTTTTTTAATCCCCTACGCTCAATTGAATTATTTTGCTATTAGCTTATGTGTGGTCAGGTGTCTGTTTGCTTTAAAACTCATACCACTGGCATTTGTACTTAGCACCCAAGCCGTTCAGACTTCAAGTTCATTTGAAGAGCTAATTTCATGTGATGCTGAAGTGCATACATGAGTATAGGGCCTAGTTCCTAAAATACCTTTTCTTAGGAATCTCATCAAGAGTGGAATGCAGCCACTCAGCCAAAGCCAAGCGCATCAACTTCACAGAACTTTTTCTATAATTGCTAATTCATGTGATAAGAAATGAATATTAAAGCAAGTAATACAACCAATGCAATCTTTTTAAAGCGTGGGGTAGTGTACTTTTGGTGTTCTTTTCTGCAGTGCGTTCCCTTCATCACCTCTTCCTCACAATAACCCACTCTGTGACCAGCCAGGATGAAAAGGCATGAGAACTTGACAGCTCAACAGCAGTGCCTCATCCCTCCCAATGCTGGGCAGGCAGCACGCAGTAAAGGAATGAACACAAGCTTTGAGGAATAGCAGCATTTAAATCCCAGCTCTTCATGTACTCTCTCTCTGGCCTCTCTGGAGCTGCTTTTCATCTGTAAATGAAGAGAATGGTAATACCTAACAGAGATATACTATGAGAGTTAGATGTGATATTAGAATAATCATAATAGATACTTAATTCCACTCGCTTTCTGGGATTCCAAGTTTACGACTTAACGTTTTGAGTTCTCTGTCAGTTGATCTCAAAATGTAGTCCTAGATGAGCAGCATCAGCAACTTCTGGTAACTTATTAGAAACGCAGTTCTCAGGCCTCACACCAGACATACTGAAGGCAGAACTGGGGGTGGGCCCAGCAATATCCTCTTCAACAAGCCATTCGGCTAACTGTGATGCACACTCAAGTGTGAGAACCACTGCTCAAAGCCAATCAGCCAATTGCAGGCACGTGAATAGCGGAAGGATAAACTAATTAAGGCAATAGAGGAAATGAAATAATGGTGAAACAAAAGTAGAATGTTGATTATCTTCTATTACTCAAACTCTTTCTTTTCTTCCAGAATTCTATTATATGTTGTTGTTGTCTTAAATGATTTCCATCCTTCTGCATGATGTTTTTTTAAAGACCAACAGAATTTGATTTAGGTTGGAATATGAGTATAGTGGGTCCCTTTGGGAGAAATAGATAAATCCCTATTTGAATTTATGCAGTATATTCAAAACTATCAGGATTCATGGCCTATAATGACATATTTAGGAAGTCCTAGGAAAATGAAATCAAATAATTGGGCACATTGACATGGTTAGTTACCAAGAGATACTTTTAGAATTATAGAGACACAAAATCAGAATGAGAGCTCAGTCCTCTTTCTTGGTCTGGAGAGGAGGGAACCACAATTGTTTATAAACATAACTGCAGTAATTTGTAGGAGTGAAGTGCTTCTGGTCTTTTTCCTTCAGGGCGATCTTACTAATGTCACTAGTTAAAGCTCTATTTTTAAATGGAGCAAGACTTACATGATATAGTTTGAAGTGATCACACCATGTCAACAAGCATCTGCCTCTCTAGCTCATCCCTTTGAGCCTCTAGTAATTAGGACAGTAACTAAATTGGCCCTTTTTATTTTCCACTGGTGTCAAATACAGCTAAGAGGATTACGCTGTACTTGGATATTAAGACTCTTTTCGTAACTGGCAGTATCTAATCCTGATTATTCACTGTTTGTATTTCTACAATATGTAAAACTAGAAACAAAGCTTTCAGCTGAGTCCCCAATTTCACACCCAGGTTGGCTTTTATTATCCCAGACTCACTGTGACTCATTGCGAATGAGGATGCTTGTACTTTTCTCTCCTCCTTTCCATGATCCACCCCCTTTTTGCCAGTGCCTACAGAGAGAATCCTATGTAGAACTGGGAAGAAATTTTATTGTGCTTTTGTTTAATTATCTCCCATGCCTTTCACGATAGTTTTCAGATCCCTTGGGGAGATATATATCTATATTTTTCTGTTTTACTTCCTTGTTCTTAATGCAAGATAAAACTCAAGGAAGAATGATAGAAATTCAGAGTACTCAACATGAATTTGTCACTTAAATTTGATTAATCTTTTGGTCATTTATGTGAAATATCGATTTCCTTGGGAAACATATTTAAGCATCATTTCCCAAACAACCCCTAGGGTAGCAGATCTAAAATTTGGCAGCATATTACTCATAAATAGAAGATAAAAACAACAACAATAAACAAACACATAGATACAGAGATTAGATTGGTGGTTACCAAAAAGGAAGGGGGTAGAGCGGAGGGCAAAGGGGGTGACTGGGCACATGTGTATGGTGATGGATGGTAATTAGTCTTTGGGTGGTGAACATGATGTAATCTACACAGAAATCAAAATATAATGATGATGTAGGGGCCGGCCCGGTGGTGCAGCGGTTAAGTGCGCATATTCTGCTTCTTGGCCACCCGGGGTTTGCCGGTTCGGATCCCAGGTGCGGACATGGCACCACTTGGCATAAAGCCATACTGTGTTAGGCATCCCACATCGAAAGTGGAGGAAGATGGGGATGGATGTTAGCTCAGGGCCAGTCTTCCTCAGCAAAAAGAGGAGGATTGGCAGTAATTAGCTCAGAGCTAATCTTCCTAAAAAAAAGAAAAAAAGATGTACACCTGAAATTTATATAATGTTATAAACCTATGTTACCTCAATAAAAAAAATGTTTTTAGCATATTAGAAGCATTAAATATCCCAATGCCCAGGCCACACTCCAGGCCGATTAAATCAGGTTATCTGTAGGTGGGACCCAGGCATTGTTCTTTTGTTAAATTGATTCCAATGTGAAGCCAAGTTTGAAAACCAGCGTCCTAGAGAATCCTCCTCAGTCTCCGGAGATGTCAGTATACTAAAAAAAAAAAAAAACGTTCTAATGTCCAGCACATTTGGGAAATGTAGCAAACTGTATTTGTCTTCTCAGAGATGCTCACAGATTCGCAATAAATATTTGCACATTGAAGACTGAGAAGTCCTGCAAGGGAAAAAAAATAGTGGCTATAAAGAAGCAAGGAGGAAAAAGAAAAGAACCCCTGTCCCCAAGAAAAACAGAAGTATCTGCTTAGCTTGGTTTGTTCCATCATTTATCAAATTTCTTTACTCTGAAATGACTTTATATGTGGAACATCTCTAAAAAATTCCTTGGAACACTCCTTCCATGGAATGTAATTTGGAAGATACTGAATAAAAGGAATCCACAGCAAAGTCTTTTCTTGCAATGTTTATTGAAGACCTGGTTGTATCCGGATTTGCTTCAGTGTCATGTAGCATTTGATATTTAAAATAACTTGTTGAGTTTAGCATAGGAGTTTCAGAAATTATGCAAGGTGCCTGATAGAAATAGGATCCTTGGGTCACAAGCACTATATGAGACTTAGTTTATGAGAGTCAGTCTCCTAAAATTAACAGGACAAATGAGTTAGAAGAATAGTACTTGTAGACATCCAACATTCAGTAACACTGGAAAGGTATGGAAAATCCAATCAAGTAAGAAGTGGAGTGACATGATAGCAGAAATAGTGCCACAATTTGTTGGATCTAGTATTTAATGGCATGTGCATGGTCAGTCAAAAATAAAGTGATAGTTGGAGACTATTCAATATCCTCTTTCTATTACATGCATACTCCATTTTATATTCTCTTCTCCTAGCCTTTTCTAAAGGTTTTATCTCAGAACTTTATACCTCTGAGGTCTATCCAATCAACTCTAATTTTATAATTTCTTCTTTCTTTCATGAAAACAAACCTGAGCCCATTTTTCAGGATTCTCCCAAGTCCTTCTTGAGGGCCAATTATATGGTAAAATACTAATTTTCATTATGTGACCTTTAACCCTGGTGGTAGAATTTCAGGTACTGGGGCAGATGGCATTCATGTTAGTTGCAAGGCAGATGAGAATGATGATGGTCATTCTCCACATAAGCTTCCTAGGAGATCTCAAAAAATTCTGCTAATTAGAGTTTCCTAATTAGGAAAAGTTCTTGAGATGCTGTAAATAGTAATGAAAAATATTTAAAGTAATTAAGCAAACTGGATTTGGATAAACGTTTAAAAGGGACAGCCAACTATCGATGTCAGAGAAGGTTCCATCAGCAATTGAGTTTTGTTGACAGGGTAAGAGAGGATCAAATGCATAATAGGCAAGATGACACAAAGGCCTGTTACCCTTGGCCTGCTGTGTTTTGGGCCAGTTCTATCAGAGCTGATGATGTTTTCTATTTTTTTAACTCACTTTCTCTTTTGCCTTATTTCCCCTTTCTAATTCTCATGCCCTCCCCAACCACAAGGAATAATTAAACGCTCAGCCCAAAATGGTTTTATTTAAAAATAAATTTATTGATTCATGTATCTAAAAAACCATAGGAAGAGCTGGTTCAAAAGATACCACTAGGGCCCAGCCCTGTGGCTGAGTGGTTAAGTTCACGTGCTCCGCTTTGGTGGCCCAAGGTTTCGACGATTCGAATCCTGGGTGTGGACATGGCACCGCTTTGTCAGGCCATGCTGAGGTGGCATCCCACATGCCACAAGTAGAAGGACCCACAACTAAAAGATACACAACTATGTACCGGGGGACTTTGGGAAAAAAAGGAAAGAAATTTAAAAATCTGAAAAAAAACAAAAGATGTCACTAAAGACCTGTTTTGTTTCTACTTAGCTGCATGTCATCTTCACATTCCACAGCCTCACATCTGGCAAACCCAACCCCTCCCCAGCATGATAGCAGAGTGGCTGTCCCAGTGATGACCTTACATGCTCACAATATACCATACAAGGGAGGAGAAAAGGTCATTTCTAGAAGTTTCCACAAAAAAAGAGAAAATGTTTTCCTTCTCAGAAGTTCTGGTAAACATCTTCACTAATATCATTGGCTGGGCTAGGGTTATTTTCATCTATTTCTGGACAAGGGATCAGGATATAGTAACTGTGCAGTCAATCACATTCTAACTATGTGTTTGGGGAACGGAGACAAAAGAATTCCCAAAGGAAATAAGAGTTATCATTGAGAAGGGGAAATGGACACTGAGTGAATAAGAAAAAAATGTTCATTGTACTTGCCCTCTTGTCATCATTCTTCATATCCTCCTCTCTAGATTCTACACTTAGTACAACTTTTGATTAATTTTTGCTTTTGACCTTGAATCACAGTTTAGTCTTTGATCCCTCTTTTTAAATTTCTCTTCTTGTTTTATAAATATCCTTTAGTTAAGAATTAAGGGTAGTTTTAAAGGAATTCAAACACATATTTTTATTTTCTGTCGGTATGCTTGAAATTCATTAAGGAGGAGATTGGTTTATATCTGCCACTGTAAGACTTAAGGCACCTTAAACATAGTTGGCTCTCATAAATATTTTTGGATGATACATGGGAAACACAATTCCTTTTGTCAAAAGAAAGAGGAAAACAGGAGCAAAACTCTAGAAAAATCTGTGTTAACATTCTGGCAAAACAGTGCCTATAGTAGCCTGTGAGTTAGTGAAGGAGTGGCCCCAGGTCCTAAACATAAGCTAAAGTCTTCTAGGATAAAGAAGTCAAGGACAGATGGACTAGGTGGGACCAGGCCAAGGAAGCTCAGGAGATAAAATTAAGAGTGATGCAATATCTGTATTGATTTTTATTTCTCTTTGACTGGCTGCCTTACTTCCCCTACAGCACCACCCAGGAAAGTACACGTCTGGCCCTATTGTTTATTCATTTTTTATATCAGTTAGTTTTATTTCCTCTTGGAACTACTTCTTACCTGCTTCTTTCAATGAGCAAACCCTTAATTTCTTATTTTTCCAGTGGATAGGAAATATATTAAGATTTGGGGTAACTGTTCAGGCTTTTTGAATCAATTGTATCCAATTTTACTTACTTTGTTTAAGAATGTAACCCAGATGTCACTGGGCCTCCTAATATTTTGAAACCAGGTAAGGTTGGCTGGAACCCCCAATTTCATACCCTTTGGAAGTCCAAAGCTCTCTGCAGTATGTATTTAACTTTTCAAGGGCATTATCATCACCTCTCTCTGGTCTCTCTGTTCTACCTTGTATTGATTCAGATGTGAAATTCACTCCCTGTCCAATTTAAGGTAAAAATCTTGCGCAGAGTAACATTAGTGAAGACTCGGGGCATGTTCAGTAATGGCAACATAATGAACATTTAAACAATTTCAATTGAATATAAAGATGCATCCCTGTGTTTGAAATGCCCTTTGGCAGCTTCCCCACAGTGGGATTTCACCAGCTCTTCCCTTGCATATGCTCAGGTTCATACCACTTAGGGGAACTTCTCTCCTCCCCCTTTCCTCTAGCTCCTCAAGGTTTCCCCTCTCTCCCTCTTTCTCAGAAACACAAGAAATCCTGCCATTTCCCCTCTTTATAACTATCTCTACATGTAGGTTGTGTCTGTCACACATGCCTTGATTGTCCTACTGTCCGCCCCAAGTGTCTTATCAATGTAATTTCCAAGAGAAAATAAACGTGTTTCCTTCCTAAGCTGATTTCTGATCCTGCCAAACTTTAACCATCATTAAGATGATGAAAGTTTGTCTTGTCATAATAATAATATGAATAAAAATAAAACCAATAATAATGACAGTTCCCATCTACTAGGTTCTTAATATGTACCCAGCCCTATACTAAGAACTTTATATATATTAGTTCACTAATATTTCTCAAAAAACTTTAAAGTATGAATGTTTGACTTCGTTTTACAATAAGATAACTGAGATTTATAGATTAAAAACCCAGATCTTTCTTAACCATCATGCTGAACTACTCAAAGTGTCTATTTTTTCCTAATTTTATTGACTGATATTATTATTCTACAGAGACGTTAACTTTATGTCGCACTGCCTTGAAAATCGTAAATGGAAAATTACTTCAAAATATGTATTGTTAAGTAGATGATGATTATTTTGGGAAAAGAAATGCACTGATACTTGTGTAATCTTATAGCAATGCTCAAATTGAGAGATAATCTTGCAATGTGTGTCAATAACCCTCCCAAAAAATCAGGTTTACATTTTTTATCTTCTTTATGTTCCAGAATACGTGAATATTTACCATGAACATCATTATCTTCATCATTAATTTGCTAAGTTCAAAGCATAACATTAGACCAATTTATTTTTTGTGTTCTTAAAACTATGACTACTAGTCGACTCCAAATCAGTTTATTGTCAAGCATCTAGATGCCAGAAAATAAATAGAATGCATTCGTAAAACAAAGGTATTTATGTATTAAATTAGAGAGAACCAAAAACACTACGTTAGCATGTTAATATGCGCCAAAGCATAATAATCAATATACTAAAAAATAATAACAACAGCAAAAACAAAGAATAAGAAACAAAACTGGAGGAAAACAAGTTCAGTTGTGCTGCTAGTTGATTTTATAGGTGGAGGGTTTGGATATCTTGCAGAGAAGCTTTCCTGATCAATACCAACAATAAGGAGAGTTATTATTAAGACTCCTTGTCCATTAAGAACTTGTGAGAGCACTAATGAGTCAAGGATAATAATACCAAAGGTGGTTTCTAGTGAGATTTTCAAGACTTGTTCATTTGGTACAGTTCCATAGAGGGAATATCTGCTTAGGTGTAGATTGGACTCGAATTCAAATGTACAGTCTTTCTTTCAACTCTCAAGTGATCAGCCTCTAGCAATGAGTGGCTAGAAAAAAAAAAAGAGAGAATATTTACAGACCCAACCAGTAATACTTTTAGCATTACTTGCAAGCCTTTATACATCTGGCTTCTGAAACCATCTGAGGTCTCACCTAGCCTGGCTGGAACTTGGAGATGAGCAAGTGCTAACAGGCCTCTCACCTGCATCTCCTGAATCACCATCCTAATTCAGTATTGCTGGGGTTTCTATCGCCGTACAGTCTGTATTCCCAGGACAGTCCCTACTGCTTGCCCAGTGGATCATCCATTTACTACTGACCTCACATGGTATCTTTTCATCTGTGTTCCTCTAAAAACACTTTTTAAAACCCAAAGACAAATTCCTTTATGTTTTCATGCGCTGCAGAAAAAGCTCTCTTTCTCATGGCTTACCTGAGATGTGGTTTGCCCTAAGAATATGTCCTTCCTCAACCACCCTCTAGAATGGAGACTTCACTTTTTTCTCTGACCAATGGAGCTGGAAGGACATATTGGCAGTCTTCTATATCACCGTTGCCTCTTCTAGACCTTTTGTAAGTTCCTTCCTCTTTTAATGATGACACTGTCCCTGGATGCAAACTTCTTTCCCTTCTTTTTGCTTCCATCTGTTGATCTCCTTGCCAAACCACACATTCAATATAGCCTTTTCTCTTTAGTCTCCTCTTACCTCCAGCTCCCGCCTTATTAGTACTATAGTGTCAGTGTTCCTTAATCTCCTTGATTCCAGCGACCTTCACCTTAAGCCACTCCAGCCATTCACCTCAAAGATTGCATTTTGGACCTAACCATAATGGCTCCCCCTCTGAAATCTTAAAACTCTCACACTTGCTTTATCAGCATTTCACTCTTGCATTTCTCCTTTTCCACTGAATCTATCACCTCCCCCTACTCCATTTCTTTCCCTCTCCTGCCTAGAACACATTGTGCATCACTTTAATGGTTCTCTTGCCAGCACCCTCACTACCACTGTTAATAATAGTAATGGGACTTGAAATTCTTTCATTTATCCTGGGTCAGATCTGTCTCTAATTCTCCAAAGGAATAATTCCAAATATTCACCTTTCAACATATTCCAATGAAAAGATTTCCAACATTCACCTCTATGCTCATAATATTGCACCAGTATTCTTGGGCAGTGGCAAGGATATCAGGTGTGAATTCCTTCAATTTCTTGAGCCCCGACCTACCAATTAATTGATTCTGGCACTCAGCCTCACCGTCTTTTCTTTAATCACGAAAGAAAAGGTGAGCTTCCTATGTTAGACTTACTTCTCTAGCCTGTACTCATCTCTTCCCACCTCCTCAAAACAATATTATTTTACTACCACTGATCCCAGCCTCAGCCTCACCTTCAGAGTAAGTCTCAACAGAGCACTCATAGCCTCTACCAGTGTTTGTCATCCCTGTGTAGGTGATATTCTTTCCCTGTGATGGAAGATTTGACTTCTACATTTGGTGTCCTGCCTCCTACATGTCGACGTAGGATAATATTGTTTCCTGGTTCTGAATCCCTTTTCTCTTAATTTTAGTTTTGTTTCCTTCATTCTAGCCCTTAATCACAAAATTTTAAAAAAAGAAGCCTTCTTTCTTAGCTGACCTTATTTGCCTTGTGTTTCTGGTGTTCTCCTTGCAAAATCCAATGGTTTTCCATTCATATGCCAAATTCCTGGTTAATGCAGGTGACATGTTGTCACCCAGGCCTGAAGTGGTCCTTGCAGTTTGGATTCCTAAATGGACCAGGATATGACCTTTTCTCACTAACTTAAGGTTCCCAATATTTGAAGGCCCTAATCAAGAGTCTCCATACATTAGGCATTTTCTATCAAAGAATTTTGGTAAGTCTTAGGAAAGTGTTATCTCTTTCCTCTATAGTAATTTTCATTAGCTTTATTTTATGCCATGATGTGCTTCCGAAGAAATGCCAAACCACTGAAGACACACTATAATCATATTTTGTCCACAAATTCTAGATATATACATTTATGGCATAGGCATTGTATTAGTCAGGGTTCTCCAGAGAAACAGAACCAGTAGGATATATAGATATATAAGAGGAGGTTTACGATGGGAATTGGCTCATGCAATTATGGAGGCTGAGAAGTCCCATAGTCTGCTGTCTTCAAGCTGAAGAACCAAGAAAGCCAGGTGATATAGTTCAATCTGAGTCTGAAAGCCTAACAACCAGGGCGGCCAATGATGTAGCTTCCAGTCCGAGTCCTGAGAACCCTAGGACCACTTGTCTAAGTTCTGGAGTCTGAGGGTCCAAGAACCAGGAGCTCTGATGTCTGAGGGCAGGAGAAAAAGGATGTCCCAGCTCAAGAAGAGAGAGAGAGAGAATTTGCACTTCCTCTACTTTTTGTTCTATTCAAGTCCTAAGGGAATTGGATGATGCCCCCTCACATTGGTGAAGGCGATCTTCTTTACTCAGCCTACCAATCCACATGCTAGTCTCTTCCAGAGACACTCTCATAGACACACTCAGACATAGTGTTTGACCAGCTCTCTTGGCATCCCTTAGGCCAATCAAGTTGATACATAAAATTAACCATCACAGAAATCAGGATGAAAACAAGGGATTAGGATTTCTGTGCTTTTCCCTGAACAGTTATATAGCTCCTTTGAGCTATACAGCTTGAGTTTTTCATCCAGAGTGCTTAGTTATTCACTCATGTTTTCATTCATTAATTCATTCAAAAAATGCATATTGAGTGCCAGTCATGATGAATCAGGCATGGTTTCCATGGGTTGACTGCTAAGAGCTATAACAGAGGTGCAGATAAAGAGTTGTTGGATGTCATAAAAGAGAGTTATCACTTCCAAATTGGGGGCAAAAGCAAGGCTTCACACAGGAATTTGGCATTTGGACTCAGTTTAAGAGACAAGTTTTGAATGTGTGTTGCAGGTGGATAGAAAGAGATTAGAACACAGTGGAAAGAAGAAAGGGACAGAGGAAGGATATTACGAAGGGAGTGCTCTTAACTGTGAGCGGTAGATTTAGCTATAGCCAAACATAAGTGAGATGGTATAGATCACAGTGATTCCAAGAACTCAGTGGAAGTGGGTTGAAATTTACCCCAGAATAATATCCTTTGTCTCTCCATTGTTTGACGGCTGTCGTCAAACAAACTATTCTTCATTTCTTGTGGCAGGGAATGGAATGTGAACTCTGGCACCAGAAGGTCTATTTCCTTCCAGTCCTCCTATCTTTTTGCCCTTGGCTCTTTACTTTGAATTCTTCATATCCTTGGAGGCAAGCATGATAATATCTGTAGCCTGGCAGAAACTCCTCCATTATGGTTTTGTATTGCCAAAGTTATATATGCTCACATGGTTAGAGTAATACCATTTAAATCTGTTTTTTTCCCTGAATATTCTGAAAGTACGTTTCTCAAATAGCTTTATGCTGTGTTTTTGCAGTTTCCAATTTATTGTTGCTTTCTATTCTTTCCTCCTTATTTAGAATGTTGATCTATCTTCTTTCTTCTCCCTGGTTCCTTCCTACTTGCCTTCATTTGCTCCCACCCATCTTGGATTAATCCCTAATATAAATATTCCAACCAGTAGAATAGGTCAAGTTCCATCTCTGAAAGTCTCTTGATTGAAAAACAAACACATTAAAAAAGAGTATGTTTGTTGATTCTTGTATAGACTGAACACTGTTTCAAAGGACATTTTAGGGGCACCCTCCACATTTCCTCTTGTTGAGTTCTAACATCTACTCTAGTCCACTGGGATGATTGGCGTTCGCAGTGTGTGGGCCCAGGATGGTTGAGAGGAAATGTTTTGTGTGGAAATGGAATTTGCTGTGTGTGTGGCAGCCTGGATGAGTTCCCTTTTACTTTGGCTAAAGTATCTTTCCCTAACCCGATTTAATGCTTTAGTCACAGACTTCAGTAGAAAACAACAAAGCTTCAGGCACATTGAGGACTTCTTAGTTCACCCATCTATCTTCTTGACAAAGTCCCTCAGTTCTTTTATTTCCAAAATAAAGAAGCAAACCTGCACCCCTAAAGAAAAGACTAAATGAGCCTAAAGAAGCTGAGGAGTATGTTTGTGTAAGTTTCTGAAAGAACTATCCAGATAACAGGTCAGTCAGGTCCTTTGTTAGTGATTTCTCCTTGATGCTTTCAGATTTAGAGACTGATTTAAATAAATGTTGACTTGACCTCAACAGACTCTCTCCTTTGAAGAGGTCACCACTTTTCAGAGACTTTTAATTCTTTACCATTGATAAACCATACTAATATGCAAAAATAATAGAGAATGCTAAGAAACAACAAAGAAGGGATAAACAGAAAATGCAAACGCAAAATGGGAAAGCTGCAGAAGAAAGTAGTAATAATACAAAATATCAATTTACAAAGATTTAATTACCTACTCTGTTCCTGGGTACTGTGGTGAATGTAAAACTGACAATAACGAGTAATACATAGAATTAAATAGCTTTATATATGTAAGATCAGAAAGGAGAAGAGAACTGTCCAGGACACCCAGTGGCTTAGTAACAAAATCTGTTTCTTCTGGGCTCCATCAAGTCCTATTGCCCAATCCATGTTTAACACTATAGTATATGCTTACTTAATACTTGGCACATATTAGGAGCTCAATAAAATTTAATCAAATATTGCTAATAAGTGAATCAAGGATATATATCCATTACTGGAATTTAATAATGGAGCACCTTGGCCTCTCAGTTTCCTGAGTTCCTTACTTCTGATGATTTTTTTCTCTACCGTATCCTAGAAACTGCCATTCACAACCACTGCACCCACTCCAAATTTCAATTTAAATCACCCACTCAATTTCAATCATGCCACTCTCTGACTGCCATCTCCTTCCCTCTACACACTTCTTTCACTACTCTTACTGCAACAGTTCTCTGACGCCATTAAGCCTGCCTACCTATTTATTCTTCCGCTTTGTTAGTATCAGTTTTCCCCTTCATTTCTTCACGTCCATGGCTAGCTTAGATTCTATAGGAGAACATTCTAATCACCTACTTTGATGTGCCCTCACCTCCCTCGACTCCCTCTTCCTCCATCATACTCTCCTGGTGCAGCTTCGATCCTGCTTACATCCAATTCTCAGTCTGCTTCATTTTTTTGAACAGCTGGATGTGCTTAGAGTAAAACATACCACCATGCTGATGAGTTTCACATTAATTTTGTGACCACACAACTTAAATAGGCCCTCATCACTGCCCAGAAATCTTATTACATAACCCTGATGCATTCAATCTTCCACTCTCCAAGACAATCATTTCATACATTCTTTCAGACTTCTAAACCCATCATCTCTTATTTTCACCTCACCTCTTGCCTCAGAAACAGAAACAATAGAAAGAGAATGTAGGCCCTTGACAAATCTCTCAACCTTCTCCCATCTGAATCCATTCAGTTTATCCTGTTTAAGTGGCTAAGTTGTTCCTGCTCTCATCTAAGGTCACCCTTTCCCTTTTCTGTTGCTCTTTTTCTGTAAACCCTTTTATTGAAGTATAGCATATGTACAGAAGAAGGCACAGTTCATAATTTTACAGCTCAATAAATTTTACAAAGTGTAAACACTCATGCATCCACCATCTATACTGAGATATAAAAGGTCTTGTTATTACAGAAGTCTCTTTTGTGTCCCTGCCTTTTTATTATCCCCACAAAAGTCCCACAGTCATGACTTCTATCACTATAGATTTGTTTCTGAACTTCAAGTAAATGGAATTATACATTATGAAGCCTTTTATGTCTGCCTTTTAAAAATGCAGTGTTATATCTGTGAGATTTATCCCCATTTGTAGTTTTGTTTCATTGTTTTATGTTACCGTACATTATAAATATATTACAATTGATTAATTCTACTGTCAATAGATATTTAGATTATTTCCAGCTTGGAACCATTATAAATAAAGCTGTTCCATAATTTTGCACATATCTCTTGGTGTATATTTGAAAGAATTTCTGTTGGGCACATACCTGGGAGTGGGATTGCTTGGTCATAGGTTCTCTGAATGTTCTGCTTCTTTGGCACTGCCAAATCGTTTATAGAGTGAATAAACCAATTTGTACTCCTACCAGCAGTGTATGAGAGTTCCTGCTGTCTACATCTTCACCAACACTTGGTATTATAAATCGTTTTCATTTTTGCCATCCTGGTAGGAGTGTAGTATTATATAATAATACCTTAAACTTGCATTTTCCTGATGACAATGAATGAGGTCATCATGTATCTATAAGCATATTGGCCATTTGGAGTTTAGATCTTCTCTTTCCAAAAGTGTTTGAGTGACTAGAGAGATAGATCTATGTATACATATACATATATACATATATGTGATTTTTGTTGTTTTGGTTTTTATTGAGATAATTGTAGGTT
Organism: Equus przewalskii; assembly: GCF_037783145.1. Classification (NCBI taxonomy): domain Eukaryota; kingdom Metazoa; phylum Chordata; class Mammalia; order Perissodactyla; family Equidae; genus Equus; species Equus przewalskii. The sequence continues at coordinate 55,487,620 of NC_091845.1, read as the reverse complement.
GACATGCAGTTGTAAGAAATATAATATAGAGAGATCCCTTGTATAATTGCCTCAGTTTCCCCCAACAGTAATATTTTGCAAAACCGTAGTATAATATCACAACCAGGATAGTGACATTGATACAACTCAGAAATCTTATTCAGATGTCACCAGTTTTACTTGTACCCATTTGCGTGTATGTGTGTGTGTTAAGTTCTATATAATTTTTTACCTAAATAGATTTTTTTTATCCAACACCACAGATAAGACACTGAACAGTTTCAGTATCACAAGGATCCTTCCTGTTGCCCTTTTATAATGACACCTGCCTCCCCATTACTCCCCTACCACATCCCTAATCCCTGGCAACCGCTGAACTGTTCTCCATTTCTAAAATTTTGTCATATAAAAATTGTTATATACCTGAAATGATATAGTATATAATCTTTTGGATTTTTTTTTTCACTCAGAATAATTCCCTGGAGATTCATCTGAGTTATTGTATGAATTAAGAGGTCATTCAAACTCATTTTTTAAAATTGGGTTTTCTGTGTTCTTACTGATTTGTGGATTTTAAAAAATATATACATTCTATATATAAGCTTTGTTGTCAGATACATGTATTGTAAATATCTTCCCTCGGTCTTGTGAGAATTAGAAATTCTTAATTTTAATAATGCCCGATTATCACTCTTTTCTTTTATGATTAGTTCTTTTTGAGTCAAGTTTAAGAAATCTTTGCTATTCCCAATATCTTGAAGCCTTTCTCCTATTTTCTCCAAAAAGCTATATTATACCTTTATATTTATATCTATGATCTATCTCAAATTAATATTATGTATGGTGTAAGGTAAGGACCAGGGATCATTTTTCCTCCAGAGATATCCCGCTGATCCAGCATCATTTATTGAAAAGATCACTCTTTCCCACATTGAATTACAGTGACTGTCTTATAAGTTAGGTGGCTGTATATTTATTTGCTTCTAGTTTCTCTGTTATGTTCCATTAGTCTTATTTTTCTATCCTTGTAACAATACCACACTATCCTGATTACCATGACTTTTTAGTAAATCCTTGATATCTAGTAGTCCGCATTCTCCAAGTTTGTTTTCTCCCCAAAATTGTCTTGAGTATTCTAGGTCCTTTGCATTTCCATATAAATTTTAAAGTGAGTTTCTTGATTTCTACCAAGAAATCTGCTTGGATTTCAATTGGAATTGCATTGAATGTATAGATTCTTTATAGAATTAACATTTTAACAAATTGAGTCTTCTAATCCGTGAATGTGATATAACTCTCCATTTATTTAGGCCTTATTTAATTTCTCTCATCAATGCTTTCTAATCTTCAGTATAGAAGTTTTCAGGCCTTTCCTCAGAGTTATTTCTAGGTATTTGATATCTTTTGATGCTATCTATATAGTGTTATTTAAAATTTCTTTTTTAATCATTGCTGATATATGGAAATTCAAATTTTTTATTAACTTGAATCCTGCAACCTTGCTAAATTTCCTTATTAATTCTAAAAATTGTTTTTTAAAGTATATTCTTTGAAATATCTATATCTCAGTCATGTCATCTTTGAATAATGACAGTTTCTTCCATCTTTATGCCTTCCATTTCTTCTTCTTGTCTTATTGCACTGTCTAGAAACTCCAAAACAATATTAGAAGAGATGATACTGGATATCTTTATCTCATGCCAAAATTTAAATAGAACACGTTCAGTATGTCACCATTAACTGTGATGTTAGCTGTACAGTTTTTTGTATATAGACTTCTATTCCTAATTTCCATCTATTCCTAGTGTGCCAAGACATTTCTTCATATACAGATGTCAGATTTTATCAAAGTTATTTCTGAATCTTTTGAAAAGATCATATAATTGTCTTCTTTATTCTGTCAATATGGTGAGTGATGTTAACTGAGTTTCAGATGGTAAGCCTATCTTGAAATCCTGAAATAAATCCCACTTGGACATGATGTATATAGTTTTTTCATATGTTGCTTAATTCATCAGCTAAAATTTTATTTAGAAGGTTTGTATACATGTTCATGAGAGATATCGGGTTGTAGTTTTCCCTTCTGGTGATGTCCCTGTCAAATTTGCTACGTAAACTCATAAATGAGTTGGGAAGTATCCCTTCTTTAGTATTCTCTGGAAAATTTATGCAAGATTGATGTTATTTATTCCATAAATGTTTGGAAAATTCTCCAGAGAAGCCAATTGAAGCTGAATGTTTTGTTGTGGGCAGGTTTTAGATTATGAATTCAATTTCTTTAGTAGATAGAGAACGCTTCAAGTTTTCTATTTCTTTTTGTGTCAGTTTTGCTAAATTGTGCTGTTCAATGAATTTGTTCTACTTCATCTAAGTTATCAAATTTATCGGCATAAGGTTGTTTATAAGATCCTCTTTTTATCTTTTCTACTTACTCACTTCCCGTTCTTCGTTGAACCTAATGAGTCTTTCATTCCAACTACACCACTATAAATATGCTTTCATAGTTGCCTCCATTCTGTAATCTGATGTACAGTTAGTTCTCAGTTTTTATCTGACTTACTTATCCTTATCTCCTGAGTGGTCTTTGTGATCCACTGGATTTCTCCTTTGTCCCATCTTTCTCAAGATTTCGTATTACCTATCACAAAAAAATTTGAGAAGGAGAGAATTCATGGTGTCTATACAGAATTCTTTTAAGTTCAAATTTTAAGACTTAGTTTCTTAATCAGCTACATTTACATAGTAAAACACTTTATTTTTCTTTCTATCACAATGATCTGTGTGCTTGCTCAAATCTAATGGCTTTGGTTTTTTTCCCATATATTCCTGAATATTGTTTTCTCTGCAAACTTGAAGGCCTCCATGGCCAGTGATCACATGGGAAAGACTACTTCTCACTGTTGTGCAGTGGGTGAGGTTTTATAAATTCCCAAGCTGAGAACAACCTCCAAGATTCTTCCTTGTTACTCTCCTTGTTGTAGACCACCAACAAATGGCCCCCACCCCAGAATACAGTGACAACAATATGTGTTTTTTGTTTAATAGTTTAGTGCACACCTGTCTGTGGGCTATGTTTAGTAGAATTCTGGGAAACTGGATGGGATAATATAGGCTACATACTCCTAAGTATGTAAGAGCCTAAGTATCTGGGCTCCCATTTCTATCCAGCCCACTAACTGGCTTTTCTTTTCTCTTCACGTGCTTTTATTCCTAGCAGGTTAAGTACATGTTGCTATCTGTATTCACCTCCACCTGTTCTTCAGGGATAGTTATTTCATTACTCACAACTATCTACTTTGTTATTTCTATATGACTACCTTAAAAAAGTTAATAGTCTACTTTATAAATTAGCATTAACATAAATCATTATGAAAGCATACACTCTAACTATTCTGGTTGGGGATCTACTTTATTCTTCAACATTTCATTGGCAGAAATAGAAAGAATATAGGAAGACCTGATAGGAAGTCCAGGTAAGAGTCCAGCCTTATCAGGCCCTAGTAGGGGCACCTTTCCTTTTGAGGAGAATCTCTCCAGCTCTCTTCCGCCCTATGGATGGTCTCTCATCCATGGAGTGACATGGAGACTTAGAAGGCATTGTTACAATTACACTCCAGGAAGCTGTTACTCCTTAGTCGAAGCAAGCATATGAAATGATACCAATTTGCCAAACCAGGTTCAGGTATTGCTTCTCAACTCTGAGATGATAGAATTTTACAAATCCAAGAAATATGGCCCTCAAAACTGCAGAATACCTCTACCCACCTGAGGTAACACTGTGCCTCTCCCTTAGCCACTCACCCATACGTGACGAATCATAACTCAGGCCGTTCCCTATATCCTCAAGCTTCCTTCATTGAAAGAAACTTTGTACTGGATGAAAGTAATTCACATGCATGCTGTTAGCATCATCGACCACAGTTGCTGCCTTCTCTGTGCAACTTCCTTTCTGAGGTGCATTTTTACAACTTTCCTGTGTCCTTCTCATTGACTTTCTGGGCTTGATAGGACCAGGACCATTCCCCTGCTGAAATCTGTTAAGCAGATTTATGAATTTTATAGCAAAGACTAGAAGCACCAATTTAAAATCTAAATAGTATACAGACTCCAAATGAGCAAGTTGGATAAGTTATTTTAGGAAATTTCACAATTTGAAATGTGGGAGCTTCCTTGCCACTCCTTTGCTGTACGAATAATTAAAATGAAAACTTTAATTAGAAGGAAATATATAAAACACTTTTTATTTGTTTTGCTTTGGTAGGGGAAAAAAAAGTAAATCCAGAACTAAAAATTTGGAGTTTTCTTTCTTTGTGTCCTCAGAAATAATCAATGATTCCTCAGTAACAGAAACAGTTTGTCCTAACTTAAATAGGCAAAAACACAATTCCTCTCCAACTTCACCTTTTTTTTCTCTTTTTGTGTAACTATCTTGGTGATGCAGCGTCTAGACTTCTTGGAACAAGTGATGGAGTCTGGAATTTATTCTGTGGGTTTGAAAATGGCTATTTAGGTCTCCTGCATACTTACTTGTGAAAATGTGGTACTTTCAGATCGTGTAAAAATCATCAAGCTGTTTACCAAAAAATAAAAATTTATGCTTTAATGTCAAAACTTTAAGCTACATAATAGCAGGGAAATCTTGTATGAATTTATCCTTTTTGTCTCTATCATCTCATCGTAATGTGGTTCCTATCAGCCATTGTATCAAAAAAATGCAAAATAATTTGTACTCCTGAAAGAATTATGGAAGATATTTTCTAGCTTTTGAGAAATACCAGTAAAAGAAATTAGCTGCAAAGATGTACATCCATTCTTGTTATAGTTTTAATAAGTAATCCACACTTTATCAAGTTGAAATGGCATATTTTTTATATCACAGGTCCTTCTCTTAGTCTTTTGTCATCTGTTAGCTGGATAAAATGAAAGCAGTCTCTGAGACACCCAGATCAAAACAGTTTTTTGTGCAGCCTGGATTATTAAGTCTGGCTGTAGTTTATCTGAGCTCTTAAGGAAATCAAACTGTGTGCTTGCAGAGAAAGTTCAGAGTTATTTTTCACCAATTAGCTAAAGCTGGGAGTTGATCTTACACATAGCTGTAGCCATTTCCTGTAAGCACTTGCTCTTCATTTTACAAGGCTGTCGATTCTTGAGGCTTTACCCTGGAAAATGGATATCTACCACAGAAGAGTTTTATTGCAAAAGTTTACCCAGAGATAATAGTCTTATGAGGCATAAAACTGCATAGCATTAACTTGTTTAAAATAAGCCTATCTCTAATTTTCAAACAACGTTCTCAAGCTCTATTAGTTTTTCCGTGACAAAAAAAAAGCAAGCAGAAAGATTTTTTTCGTTAAAAGATACACGCACACCACACATTGAACTGAGCTGATCTCTTTTACATTATAAAATCTCTATTGGTTCTATTCAGAAGAGCAGCATAAAAGTATGTTAAGTTATAAGACAAGTTAAGCATATGAGATAGCCCTCCCAGAAGAAAATTAGGTATTGTGAGTATAAGTAAAATAAAAAATGTATGGAAATTAAATGACAATAAAAATTAATCAAAGACATATTATTCTGTATTTCTTAATTGTAACTCCAGTTATTAAAGCCCATTAATAAAAAAAAAAAACAAGTTGATATCTATTTTACATGGAAATGGTCAAAAGGAAGGTCTTGGGCTTTATTTCTTTTATTTATTTATTTATTTTTTGAGGAAGATTAGCCCTGAGCTAACCGCTGCCAATCCTCCTCTTTTTGCTGAGGAAAACTGGCCCTGAGTTAACATCCATGCCCATCTTCCTCTACTTTATATGTGGGATGCCTGCCACAACATGGCGTGCCAAGTGGTGCCATGCCCACACCTGGGATCCAAACCAGCAAACCCTGGGCCACCAAAGCATAACGTGCACACTCAACCACTGCACCACCAGGCCGGCCCCCTATTTCCTTAATTTTAAAGGTAATAAAGTAAACTGAAAACTGCTGAACTATGGGTCAGAAGAACTTGAATTTATTCCCATTATATGTGGGTCTCAGTTTCTCAATCTGTAAAATGGGTGAACCATCCTGCCTGACTCACAGCATTGTTCTGAAGAGAAGATGAGTATGAATTTATGCCATAAGCAGTTCAGTTTTCCCACATTCACGACTTTATTGAATGTCATAGGAGTTGTGAAGATTTACTGATTCAGTTTTACTGAACAAAACACAGATGAGGTTTTGAATAACTCAGTCATTTGAAGAAGCTGAGCTAAGAATCATACAAAATGCTTTGCGTTAACTGTATTGCCTGGGAACCCTCGTTTGGCAAGAGAGGTCTAAAAATGAGGTGGATTCTCATGTGAACTGGTGAACATTGCTTTGTATGGCCCCAGGCTGTATCCCTAACTCTAGTCCACAGAAATGGCTCCTTAAAGATGCGAACAGTAGAGCAAGGATAGAGCAAAGTAGTGTCCTGTACAGGGGTGCCAGTGACGTTGTCTTCTTTGGCAAGGACATACGCACTCACTTATTAGACCCAGTTGCAAAGTTTGGAATTACTAATTCTGGAATAGAAAATATCCAAATTAGTCAAGGATTAACTCTTTACTAGTATAATATAAATCTTGGAAAGCCATGACCAAAGTGTAGACCATGAGCCACAGCAGTATCAACTCTGTGGTCGTGTAAATTCACAGTCGGCAAAAGTAGCTTCCCCCTTGCTACAAATCTACTAGGATTCTTGAGATTCGATTAAAGAAATATTTTCCAAAGTATGTTCCTTAGAGTGCTAGTTCTAAGAAAAATTAATAGGTATACAAAAAAAACTTTTAGAAATATTGGTTTAATTACCTTGAAATAGGCTTCTGTAAAAGGTGCTTTCTCAGAGTTTTTTATTGTACGTCAGCATCAAAAAAGATACCTTATGCAGCATTGCTCAAACGCATAGGAGCACAAGAAAGCTTTTCTCTCAATTGAGTTAGCATTCTAAAAATAATACATTGTAGGGAATGCTAAATTAAAGGATTTTTAAAATCGGTATAATATGGGCAAACCACCTGTCTGAAATGACCAAGGAACTGTTATCCCCAACATACTTTCTGGAGCAATTTTGTTGGCAAGACCTGCCATAGACGTCTAGGTGTGAAATAATACTTGCTGAAAACTCCAGAGTTTTGTACCTTTTGAAAAATTGACTCTACTGGATACCTCAATACTTAATTGTCCTCTTAAGGACACGAGGCCTATGAGGAGCAGAGTTGGCTAAAGTATTTGTTTAAAGGTTATACAAACACATTAGGGGGGTGATGAAATTAATGTCTATAATGAGCTCAGAATTATCAACGGCTAAGAGGCATGTAAGATTTATAATTGGAAATGGAAGACTTTCTCCTTGTATCCGTTCACTCAGCCATTGAACAATTCCTTATTGAGTATCAGGCATTGCACGGTATGTTAGAAGATGCAGGGATTTGGAAAACGTGGCCCATGATGCCTTTAAGGAGATGATAGTCCAAACAATTTTAATAAAAGAGTGATGAATGCGGTGAGAGCACAGAGGACAGGGCACAGAAATCTCGGATAATTTTCAACTATAAAGCTAAATTGTTAATATGCCCAGGCCCTTCAAACAATTGCTCTTGGTCCAAGATACAAGGTTGTTTTTATATACATATGAATTGCACTCAGTTGTTATTAGTAGCAACGCAGGGATTACAGACAACAGTTTGGTTTGTTTGATTTAGGGTTGTTTCACTAAGACCATCTCTATTTTTAGCAAATGGATACAGTAGGACAGTGCTTAGTTTAGGATGGAGATGCATTCATTCCAAAGTTGCTTTATTGCTGTAATTCTCCATGAATATTAAACAACAACAACAACTGATGAGCTAAGATCCATTCAGATTTTCCTCTGGATCCAGAATCATCATGCCCCTTGGATACTGAAAGTACCAAGATACACAAAACATGGTAATTTAGGTTTTGCATATTTATGCAGGGCCTTTATATTTGAATTCAGCAAATTTAGAAGAATAGAGAATCAGAGTCTTGTGCTTTCCCATAAAAATCATTCCTCTAAACCTTTATGAATTGAGAAAACTTGTCTTCATTAGATGATTCTGGTTCTGAAATTCTGTGATGGTGTTCAAGTTTAGAAACTCGGAAGTATAGTTGATTCCATAGCAAGTTCCATTCTCGGACAGTAGAACTTTGAATTTGCAGGGGGAATGTGCATTAGAAATAGGAATACGGGTCATACTTTATGCTTACGTAGGTGAACATGTATTTTTCCTAGGGCTTCTTTCTTCATTGCAAAAATACATGTTATCACCAAAATCTATTTTACTGAATACCACAACTTGGTGAAAAATGATTTAACTGTTTCATTGTTCATCTGGATGAAAAAATGTGGAGAGTTAAAGGAGTTGAAAAGAAACTACAGACAATGACATGAGAATGGAATGAGGGAAGGGAACAAAGGAGACTTCAACGTTATCTGCAACACTGTGTTTCTTTTATACATAAAAAAAGTCAGGTGAATAACATTTGCCAATTCTGAATGTTGCTACATAATATTTCTTGCATTATTCCTCTATTTTTCTTTTTTTTTAGTTAGAAAAGAAACTATTACTAACAATATGATGATTCATTCATTCAACAAATAATTGGTTGAGAGCCTACTGTGTGACAGGTGCTAGCAATAAAATGGAGGAAAAAAACAGACATCATCCCTGCCCTCATGGAGTTTATGTTTCAGATGAAAAAGTGAAATGTTTGAGATCTGATATAGAGTGTTTAAAAAGACAAAGTAAGGTAACGGGGGTGAATTGGCTTGTACTGATATTGTGGAGGTGGGCTGCTGTTGGTACTGAATCAGTAAGCAAAGGTCATTCCATGCCGATAGGAACTGCCTTATTTTTGGTCAAAATAGAGTTTAATCATGCACTGGCCATGGGCCACGTACCTAAAGCAGTCTCTTGTGATATCTCCTTTTCTTGCTGGTTGCAAATCCAAGTTCACCTGCATTTTTCTTTGATTCCCTCTAGTATATGACTGCTGCTGCTCCTATGCAAGGGACCTACATGCCCCAGTACACGCCTGTGCCTCCGACAGCTGTTTCTATTGAAGTAAGTCTGTCTCTGTCTGATAGAAAGAGGGTAAAAAGTATTTTTACTCTTTACCTCTTTTAACATATTTGAAAGTCTGTACCTTTACTTGAACATACTTATGTTTTGCTTTGCACATGAAATAAGCTAATTTGCTATAGAGGTATGAGGGAAGTGCCATTTTCATATTTAGAGAAAAGATCAGAGACAAAATCACTACCCCATCAATGTTAACCACAAACACTCATAAATAGGGAGGGAAAATCGTTTGCAACTATTTGAATGAGCTAGTTCTCTAGTACCTTGTTACTCAAAGAGTGGTCCCTGGACCAGCATCATCAGCATCCTGTTGGAGCCAGTCAGAAATGCAAACTGTTAGACACCACCCAGACCTACTGAATAAGAATTTGCATCTTAACATTTTAAACTCAGAGAGCTAGGTGCATATTAAAATTTGAGAGGCACTGGACTTGTGCACTGATTCTCAAACTTTTCTGCGCGTTGAAATAATTTCAAGAGCTTCCAAAAATAGTGATGCCTGAGTCCTATCTGATTTAGTCTGGAGCATGGACTAGACATCAACATTTTTAAAAGATATCAGATGATTCTAACGTGTAGCAGATTAAGAACCCTGCCCTAGTGAATGTACCTTGACAGGTTTGTGGCATCCTGCAGACAAGAAAGAAAACGTTGTACCACTCTTATTGTTGTGGACACCATGAATGATGAAGTCATCTTGTCCTTAATAGAAGCTTTGTCCCTTTCCTTCTCTCTTTCCATTGGGCTGAATCCATCTTCTCTACACATCATTTTGCTGGACAGAGCCAGCAACTGCACAGAAAAGGAGGGGGCATAGAGCTATGCAGATGGTGGTAAAATACTTAGATATGTATACTTCTCTCTGCTTCTAGCCATTATTATTTCTTTCCCCTCCTCCCCTTCTTCTGATGACATTTGCTATTACGGTCACAGTGCATTACTTCCCATCAGCTAGTACTCCTCTGGAGTTCATGCCATTGCTTCTCCATGAGTTGGCCAGCAGCTCGTGTGTAGGCACCACTCCACATGGAAGTCCACCATGACTCTCCCAACCTCTGGAGCTAAAGAGACTGGGGGAGATCTCTACAGACTAAATCGGATCTTTTAAAACGTTTATTTGCTTATTTTTGGTGTGTGACAAATGTTTGCTAGTATGAAGGTTTGGGTTAAACACAGAAGTTTAAGAGGACACTATCATATAATTTAGGAAACCAAGGAGGTCTGATTTTTAAATCTCCTGTGTGTTCCAGACCTGTGGGCCAAAAGACTACGTTAGCATGAAACAGATTTTAGTTGGCTTTTCAGAATTTCAAGAATAGGTGATTAAAATACATATTCTTTGCTATATTTAGCTATCAAAAAGCATCTAGACCATTGGAATATTATGAATCTGGACCTTCTAGGCACTTGAAGCATAAATCTCTGCCACAAATTTGCATTTCTCTATCTTTACACCAAAGGTGTGTGCTTATCTGCAGAATTTGAGCAATTTTAATGACTATAAAATAATGAGCACATTTGACAGTGTGGCTTATTTGAAACAATCTAATTATAGTTAAATCTGGGATTTAAAAAGAATTCTTTTACTAAGAAAAATGTAAGTACACTCTAATATATTGCCTTGAATTTGTGCTTATAAGGAAAAGCACTGATTCATTTTCTATGTAAAAACACTCCTTGAAAATTCATCAATATCCACACAAGTAAATGCTGGTGGGAGGTTCAGAAAAATGCACAATATCAAACAGTAAAATGGGGGGGAAATACTGAATTAGTATAAGGAGAATTTTCAGATTCTAAAGAACAATTTCAGGGATCTTTAATTAGAAAGTTGACCAAAAAACATTTGAAACCTGACATCACTGCAGGTGTCCAAGGCTGTATGTAGAACCTGGAAAATGTATTCAGATAGATGCCTCCTTAGGCCTACTAACTACCGAATAAAACCATCTATGCCTCTTTTGGAACCACACATATGTCCTTAATTATGACCAACTCCAGAAATCCATTCTTGTGGATTTGGGTGAGGGGAGGAGCAAGTCAAAATTAAGGATGTTTGTTTCTTTTCCTGAAACTTCTAAATGAATTTGAGTTCATGTTGTGGAAAACAAAACAAAATAGAACAAATCAAATTCCTGAAAGGAAAACCTGCTTAACAGTGTCCTTGCAAAAGAATTCCAAACTTAGATGTAGATTTTTATTAAGGTCAGAGTTCATTAAGTTTATTAAGGTCAGAGTTTGCTTTGGCAAATCATATAGACATAGTACCGTGCACTACGCCAGGAAGACGGTTGAATATACAAGTTTTTATAGGAATCCTGCATGGATATTTTTATTAATAAATTATTACTTACTGTGGCTGTATGCAACTATGGTTTGAAAGTTCTAAGTATGGGCAAAATGATTTTCTGACCACTTGACTGCTCCAAGGACTTCTGATGGCAAGGCTTCTTGGTTGCCCATTGGGGAAAATTCTTCAACTCTTGTCCAAATGTGCTCTTTAGTTTTCCTTTGAGTACTTATTGTGGCTTTATGTAGCAGAGTGAAACTTTACTCAAGCCAAATAGAAGAGAGGTATTCTCTATAGTCCATCCGGAAGAGGGCCCTTTGCTGAAGCCAATAAGGCTTTTGTGTTCTCATTGCCTCCTTAGGGTGTTGTTGCTGATACCTCTCCCCAGACAGTGGCACCTTCATCCCAGGACACCAGTGGTCAGCAGCAACAGATAGCAGTGGACACGTCCAGTGAACATGCACCTGCATATTCTTACCAACAGTCTAAGTAAGTTTGGGCTATACTAAGCTCTTTCCCTCAAGATCAATCATCTTGACATCACTGGCTCTCATGTTGTATCTGTTAGTTTTTGCTGCGGTACAGACCATCTCAAATTTAGTGATGAGCATTTATTTAGTTCATGATTATGTGGGTTGGCAATTTGGGTTGACCTCAGGTAGATAGTTCTTCTGGTCTTGACTCGACTTGCTCAAGCATCTGGGGACAGCTGCTCCTCATTTTTGCAGGTCTGCTTCTACGTGTTGGTTGGCTGCTGATTGAGTGATGGAAGTGATGGAGCCATGTGTTTCTGTTCCTCCAGCCAGCTCATTCACATGGAAGTCTCAGAATTCGGAGAACAATAAGGGAGGAATCCCAAAAGACTAGCTTTTTTCAATTCCGTTTGTGACTCATTTTGCTACTGTCACATTGGCCAATGCAAGTCATGTGGCCAACCCCAGAGTTAATATTGAAGTTCTCTACCAGAAGGCTTGAGTACTGAGGGGCATTGCAGCCATTTTTACAAAAAAACCTACTATACATATTTTTGAAAACAGTATTCCCCCTTGAAGCTGGATGCTGAGCCTGCATTTTGGTCTCAGTTTCCTCATTCTTAGATGAAGACAGCAGCGCTCTTCTTGTATGGTTGCCTTGAACACCCAGTAAAATAATTTATTAAAAAGAGTATTGCAAGCTATAAAACAGCATAGAGTAGGATTTTATTCAGGAATAAATGGCAAAGAAAAAATCAAGTAGTTAGAATTCCTCTTGAAAATCCTTAAATCACTTATAAACCAAAGTACGGTTGGCTTTGTGTTGAGTAATTATGTAGACTGAAATTTGAGAAGTTGTGATTGAAACCAAAGGAATTAACGAAAATTCACTATGTAGACAGATGTCTTGTCATGCAAACTATTCTAGTTTGTAGATAACAACCAAAGCCCTGGTGAAGAGAGAAGTCCCAAATGATCCTTCCAGTCTGCATAGTGTTGCTCCATCTCTTGATCATCATTCCTCTTTAACCTCGATACACAGTTAGAGATGCATTTGTTGTTGAAAGATTAATCACGATAATGGAATCTTCTATAGGTGCTTTAGCTTCTGAAGTTGGTCCTGAAAATTAAACGTACTCAGAACATGACTTAACCCTACAAATGTAAGGTATTTTATTATTATCGTTATCATTCTTACCATCACATAATAACTTTCAGGAAAGACCCACGGTGAATAAAGCAGTTTTTTTTTTTTTTAATTCACCTATAGCCTGTGCGAATCACTTTTACACACGCTGAGACACACCAAGCAATATGATAGTCTCTGTCACTCTGTTCCAAGCTTACTGGAATTCTTTCAGGCTGCTGAGCAGATTATATGTGAGAAAGGAGCAGAGATTGGCTATGTGGAAGCACCATGAGAGACACTAGTGGGAGATGAGAGATACCATTTGCCAAAAACAATTTTCAAGGCTTAGTGAGGAGGTGAAACTGGTTTGGCTATTTCAAAGCATAATGAAGAAATGAATGATCCCAGACTCTTCTTGCTAACAGTTTAATGATGTCTGGATAAATGATAAAGATGCTTTGATTCATTCCATCAACAATTACTGAGGGGCCAGCCTGGTGACATAGTGGTTAAGTTTACATGCTCTGCCTTGGCGGCCCAGGGTTTACAGGTTCGGATCCTGGGTGCAGACCTACACACCATTCATCAAGCAGTGCTGTGGCAGTGTCCCACATACAAAATAGAGGAACGTTGGCACAGATGTTAGCTCAGGGCCAATCTTCCTCACCAAAAAAAAAAAATACTACTGATTGAGTGCCTACTATGTGACAAGCAGTATTCTAGATGCTAGGGAAAGACCATTGAAAGAGGAAGATGCCTCCCCAACTCACCTCAAGTTTATTTTCTTCTAGTAGACTCACAACCAATGGATCAATCAGCAAGCAATCAAAGAGAAACAGAATTGCAAAGCAGACTATTTAAAAAGATTCTTGTGAAAGAAAGTAACTGGGTAAATACCTAAGATTTGGTATCATGGAAGGCTTCTCATATAGGCCTGGAGCTGGAAGATAATTAGAAGCTTGTCTTGGAGAGATTTGGAAAAAAAAGCACTCTAGGCAGAGGAAACAGAAATTCAAAGGTCCAGAGTGGGCGTGAGAGGCTGGAGTGTGATGGACTAAGGGGGCGAGTTGTAGGAGACGAAGTCAAACAGGCTAACTTTTATAGAGCCTTTGGACCTTGGATACTTGGTTTTGTGTAATTATTCTCAGTTTTATGCTAAATGAGCTAGAAAACCTTTGGAGAGCTTTAAGAGAAGAATGACAGGATTTTATTTACATTTCAATGACTCTATTACCAACGGAGGCTCTATAGAGGGATGTGTTTCAAGGATGGCTTTCAGGATGGGAAATTTCCCCTTCTTGGAATTGTCCAGAACCTCCTCTTCTCCCTGCCTGATTAAATCAGCTTCAGCTGCCCCTACTTGTCGCCCGCAAGGAGATGCTCTCTTCTTTCTCAGGGTTGTTCCTACCTTTCCATGATCATTGTATGATGTGATGGGGAGGGGAGTGCTCTGCCTGATCCAGAGGGAGCATCTCTGCCTCTCATGGATTCCAATGAGAGTCTCCCAATTCATGTCCACACCTAGGCGCAGTTTCACTTACAGTGCCCAGCATCATCCAGGGACTATGCCAGGAGATGGGAGTCCTGCTTTCAAGGGTTTACAATCTAGTATGGGATTTAGATCTACACATAGACAAGATCTGTATACTGCAGGGGAAAAAAATGAACAAGGCTCTTTTAAAAAGTACTATAGCAATAGGAGAATACATTTAATTTTTCTTGTCTGAGTAAGCTTTTATGGAGTTTGTGATAACTGGAACTGGGTCTTACAGGAAGGCAAAGTGTTCCCGGGTGGTTGTTAACAGCTTGACCAAAGTCCAGGGTCGAAAGCCCAGTGTTTCTTTGAGAAGTGGTTGCAGAAGTAGAAGAGTGTGAAAAGGCAGATTGAACCCAGATGCTAATGTCGGGTACCATACTGAGGTGCTTGGACAGCATTACCTTTGTTCTTTGAATGCTCTTCCAGCTGAAACAGACAATGGATTTGGAAGCAATGGAAACAGACAGTCCTATTGTTGCAGTGGTTCAGACAAAAGAGATCAAAGATCTGAAGTCAGATGGTGGCAACTGTAATGGTGTATCAGGGGGAGAGGGGAGAGTGAACTAAGAGGAAAAAGGAAAACAGGATTTTAAAATTCCAAGCAAAATGATGGAAGTATTGATAGCACTGACAGAGGCAGATGAGATAAAAGCCCAGGAGTGCCTGATTTGTGGAGGCAGACAAGGAATTTAATTATCCTTATAATGAGTCAATTCAAAGGAGCTTTATTTCTTGAAATATTTGAGGAAGTTTGAGTCTGACCACATAAAACTTTAACTGTTTAAATATGTTTAAAACTATGGTTATGCCATAGTTATATGCCTTGAGCAATAGATTCTTATGGTTGATAATGCTGAGCTTTCCACAGATAATAAATTATCAAGGACAGAAATCCTCCATCCCATGTCTTCATAGTGGTAACAATTATGGTAAGGGATTTCCTCATTTGAAGGAATTTTCTTTTGCACTCGTGCAGGAACGTATGTTACAGGATGTTCCACAAGGCATGCTCATTGCTGCAACATGCCAGAGATGAAAGCACCCTGGAACATGGAACATTTCAAATGTGTGACATGTGAAAACCACTTATGTTGCCTTACAGACATTTCTTTAAACCTGGAGAAAATTTTTAACAGGTCTTGCCTCTATTCTCAACTTCCTCTCTTGAACATGCTGCAAAGTGCTAAGAGTTTGTGACTTGAAACAAAAAGAACAATAAAATATTGAAGGAAAACAGAAACAACACCCTAAGTCAGATAAATTGGTGGATGACAATCACTCCCGGAATTTTATAAAAGGAAGAAATTAATGTGACTATCTCCAAGTTTTTATCAATTTCAGCCAAGGGAAGCTGACCTGTGTCACACGGTAAGACAGGAGATTCTTCAGAAACATTCAAGGATGACACTGGGAATTGAGCTAAGCATCTGGGTCATGTAAACACCTGGGTTCTTTTTCCTTTACAATCATCACCGGAAAAAGTTTGAGAGATGGAAAAGCACCCACAGAGATGTTTATTAAAGAAGCATTAATTAGAAAGCAGGCACAAAATGACTTATACAGCTTGCTCTGTACACTTAGCAAAATCCCAGCTCTGTTCTTTTAAGTAATCTGAACACACTTTACATGAAAAATTCACTCAGGGTAGATCTGAGCATTTTCTAGAGGTAGGACTGTCTTATCCTTATAGAGGCCACCAGAAGTCTACTGTGCGACAGTCTTGTTTTGAAATCAAGCCACAAGCATTATCTCTAAAGTTATGTGTTATAAATTTCCCTACATTCTTATTGTATCTTTCTTGTTCGTGCAGAGTGGAGAGCAACTCTAAAATATTTTAGGCAATCCATGTTATCTTAAATACTCCAGATTTCACAAACGGCAGCTCATTTCCAACATCATTATGCTAATTACCATGCCACTACTTTCATCAGGCAACCCATTTCTAACAATCATTATGCTAATTGAGATGTGGATAGTTTAAAGTACTTGTATAAACCTCTGGCCTTTCTCATTGAAAGATAGCTGACCTCCTGTGGGCTGTGAAATTCTGATTAGGGTAGCTGAGTGCCCCTGGAAAGCAGCTTAACCCATTACACATACATTTAACACTATAATGTCTATACCGAAGGTTTTTAAAATAAATTACAGATGTAACAATAGAAGGTTGTAGGATGAAAGTTTGAGATATATAAATGTTGTGCTTATGAATAAAAAGGTTATATTTGGGATCTATGTCAGCAAATAATTTAATATTTCAAATTTGACTTTCGAAGCCAAAAAACAGGTCTTCCTATTTTGTTTTCATGCTTTTTATCCCCATTGTTAAAAGAGGCTATTAATGCAAAAGAGACTCTGGACTTTTCTCCCAAAAGAAGGAAATGACGTCTGTGGTTTATTTTGGAAATTCTATGGAAATTCCAATTCCTGCACAAATTGTTATCAGTTTTTCTTTGTGCTATTTAGAAAATCTTAAAAATAGCTAGGATTTGAAAAGCGTAAGTCTTCTAGCAAAGTTAAATTCTAATATGCAAAATCAGAGATCCTTGGTTCAAATTCCACCTTTGCCGGTTTCTAGTTGTCACTCAACCTTTTGGGGCCTCCTTTTCCCCTTCAGTGTTCTCTAAAGAGTGTAAATTAGGTCCCTGGTGCTGGGGGAGAATCGACTCCCATTCCCTGGAGTTGGGGTAGGGTAGAGTGGTCAACAGCAGTGTTGGGTGTTGAAACATTGCTTTAACCTAAGTGAATTGCTTTCTTAATTGCAGTTCTCTTCAAAGCCATTAAAATGCTAATGACCATGACCTCCCAGAGGGCTAGATAAATACTTCAAATGTTTTACTTCCGGAAAGATTAGAGCGTGTGCTGCCCTCCTCCTTTGGAATTCTAACAGATTTTTTCTTTAACATATTAAATTATTAAAGAATGCTAACAAAATTTTGATTGACAGCATAATGATTATTTTGATGCTAATTTAAAAAATTATATTCTTTCGAAAGCATGTTTTTTTAAAGATTAGCACCTGAGTTAACAACTGTTGCCAATCTTTTTTTTTTTTCCTGACTCATCTCCCCAAATCCCCCTGGTATATAGTTGTATATCTTAGTTGCACATCCTTCTAGTTGCGTCATGTGGGACGCTGCCTCAACATGACCTGATGAGCGGTGCCATGTCTGCGCCCAGGATCTGAACCGATGAAACCCTTGGCCGCCCAGCCACAGCAGAGAGCTAGGACTTAACCGCTCGGCCACAGGGCCGGCCCCCATCGAAAGCATTTTTTTTATATTGATACCCTCCTTTGTGGGTGCCCTAACCAGGTGTTTGGTTTACCTGTGGGTAATCCAGTATTGAGTGTATAGTGTGCAGTTTTTCCCAAACTCTGGACGCAGAATCCCTCTTTTCACATGGCATCACACGACGCTAATGTGTCAGGAAGGACGTTGGGGACTGCTGCATCATTAGATGATCTTGAAGACTTCTTCCAGCTCAAAAATTCTAAGATTATGGTTTACCATTTCCTAATCTATTTACTCCTTTTTTTTGGTGGGAGGATGGAGGATGAGAGGGTTCAAAATGACTCTGTGATCTTAAATTCAGTCAAACTCCTAGTCTTCCAACATTCACACTGACCTCAGAAGGCGCTTATCTCAAGCCCAGTATTGCAAAGTCTTTTTATTTCTCAAGTCTTCTCTGGCTAACTGAACTGTCATGGCCACCAATTCCCTATATATTGTCAGTCTATTAATGATGTGCAAATTATATCCTTGGTTACTATCGTTACATGTCCCTTAAGCTTGTAAGTAATAATACATTCTATCTGCATAGTGCTTTACAGTTGACCAATGATTTTCATACTCATTATGTCATTCACATGAATTCCTCTTTTTAAGTTGCAACCCGTTTTATTTCTAAACTAGTGTCACTGTCCAACTTAAAATGTTCTTATTACTAATGATAAGCCTTGAAAATTTAATGACAGCCTTGAAAATTTAGAGCCTTCTTTTTTTATGGATATCAGTGCAATCCATAAGCATCATGTAAATGTACACTTTCACACTTCGTCTAGGACGGAGAAGGTAGACAGGAGTGAATTCAGTTCTATCAAACAGCAACACCATTTCCCCTCAAACTTCAGCTAGCGACCATGAAAATGTAAAGTACAACCATTTATTTCTCCTCATTTGTTTTCAAGTAGCAATGAGACCACTTGAAGGATCGTGCAAGTGATGGGAGAGAGCTGTTGGAAACATTTGTGTAAGGTTATAAACTTGAAAGTAGCTCATAAAGAAAGATGCTTCGAGACCAGCGCACGTGACGTACGCGAGCAGTGAGGGTGTGCTATGTCAGTGCAGTCCATTGAGTAAGACACCATTCTGAGCAGCTCTTACAGAGATTCATGGTGTTTTAGGCATTTTCTGCTCAATGCACAGTAACACCAGGGTGGAAGATGGAAGTGGGAGCAAAGAATAGAGCAAAAAAAAACCACCACAAAATCAAGAAAAAAACAAGTTTTGTTCCCACAGCAAGATAAGTTTTTAGAAATAAATGGAGTAAGTCTATACTTTACAAAGATATAAAGATCAAATATATACTATGGTTCCCATGACTATTACTAATAAAATTTCCACTATCGTTGCTGCTATTATGAAAATTTTAATTGCATTTCTTCTTAAAAGAAATCTCACTTTCTCACATAACACAGAAAAAAATGGTTAAAAATGGAAATATTCAATCTATCAACTGGTTGCTTTCCTGACATGATTCTAGGAACAAGTTAATCAGTTTTCTAAGTCCCATAGCTGACTTACATGAAGACTAGGAAAGATTAGGTAAAGGAACCCCAGTGGGTCATTGCAGGCTAACTGTCATACAGTTCGAAACATTGTTGAGGGCTTTTTGTGAATTTTCATTTAGGCCCACTTGCCCGGGGAAAATGCAGCCCTGCATCAGAGTACATAGCTTGGGCAGCACACTGAGCTGGAAGTTAGCCTCCATGCACTTCCTCAGGCATGCGTCTTGTACAGTGAACAACCTGTACAACTGTACCCGCAACCCTGAAGTTTCTTTACTAAATTAAGCAACTGGGCATCAGAAGAACCTGCAGAGCACTGAGGGAAGAGGACTTTATCTAACTATGACCTAAGATAGTTTAAAGGTTCTTCTTTTTAAAGCATACCCCTAAAATTATTTAGCAAAATTATAATCTGTGGGTGGAAGAGCTAAGAGTAAAGGTTAACCTGCTAGAAGCTCAACCCTACAATATAGATGGAGCAGCAGCAGAAGGCATTGTTTGGACTGGGCTCGTCAAAGTGGCATATAGTAGAGATGGCATTTGTCTAGCTAAACCCCCTTTATGTGCTTACCACTCTGGCAGACTCATGGAAAGTAAAAAGTAGAAGCAAAATGAGTCCCTGCTCTCAAGAATTTAAAATCTTGGTGAGATGGATGAGCAAAGAAGAGATGGAAAATGAACAAAAGTTTGTTACCCTCTTGACTGTCTTGCTTAATTACTGGACCAACAAGGCTTATGTGAATTTCTTGGTGAAAACCACAAGATAGCATACAATCCGTTGCTGTGTCTTAGGTGCAGAGTAGAACTCACATATTTGTTGACTGAGTTAGTGATGAATTCCATGAGAGTTCTGAAGGGACAGAATTACTCAAAAAATGTCTCAGGGAGCTACAACTTAAGCCAGGCAATGGAAAATAGATTCCATGCACACAGGGAGTATTGCTTCTCTGATATAGTTGTAATATTTATTACTTTAGAATTGAAAGATATTCTTGATCTATTAGCCTTGATATTTACGTGAACCAACTTTCTCACTCGAATATATATATTTGTGTGAAAGTGGCAGAATTTGACACTTTCATAGACCCAATATGCTTTTACAACTTCATTGATGACTGTTGTATTGAAAGAACTTTGGATCTCTTAAAGAGACCTCCCTGGAAAAGAGCACAAAAGGTAATTTCAAAGTTGCTTTGATGTAACGATCCCTATTATTCAATTGTTTTCACAGACCGTAAATGAGACTGAAGAATGTCCCTCTGAAACTTTGCCTTGAATGAAGAAACTTCATTGAACAAGAAGTTGGCTTCCAGTTTGCACAGGCGTCAATGGAATGCTTCTTTTTTTTAATTTTCTACTTTACCCAATGAAAACAGTGTTTTTATGTGCTGTGCAAATGGTTCCTTCACGTGGCGTGACAGTTTATTTTTGCCATAATTTTTTTTTAATTAAAGAAAAATATCCCAGAAGAGGAAAAAAAAAACCAACAACAACAAAGCAAAACATAGAAGGTTGACGTTTTATCTGGAAGAACATTGGAATTCAGAATTTATCTGAAGGTGTAGATAGATTTTTTTTTTTTCACAGAAAATCTGATGTCCAAGAGGTGGGCAAGCAGAAATGGAAACAAATTGTCTTCCTCAGTAATTAAGCTACTCTTTCTTTTTCCCTTCTTGTTTAAATCTAGCAGGTTGGTTTTTTATTTTATTTTTTTCTTAGAAATATTTAGGTAAGGCTTATCTTGAATCTTAATTGCCTTAATTTTAAGGACGTCAAAGGCTCTCGAGGCAAGCTGTCAACGTCTTGTTTAAAAAAATCAAGAAAGAATTGAAATATTGTGCCGGCTTTAACTGGTACAGAAGTTTAAGACTATGAGTTTTTAGGGTGAAAAAAAACTGTACAGTTTAAAAGAAAATGTTTTTCTTCATTTGAAGAAAATTTGTTGATAAAAGAAACCATGGCAACTGCAAGAATTGGGAAAATGCTGGGACTTTTCATGAACTTTGTCTTAAGTGTTGAATCATTCTAGAAAGCTGAAACATTTTACGGTAAAGTTATTAACGTTGGTTTAAAAACAACTGCATTAGAAATAATGCGTGTTTGGGGGGCAGAATGCAGATTTTTTTTATTTACAAAGCGTGATCGCTAGCAAAAGCATTAGTGCTTTTTATCTGCAGTCTTTTTTATGAGCTTTACAAAGTTTTTAGTCAGCTTTGCTTGTCACATTGCAAAACCTAGCTTAAGAGCATTAAAAAAAACTTAAGTAGATAGGAGCTTATGGTCAAAAAGTGCAAAAAAAAAACAAAAAAAGCAATAGATAGAGAAATTGTTGACAATTTCTGTAGTCTTTCCTAGTTGTGATCAAATTCAGCCTATGGATGGCCTATTTTATACCAAAGATGAAGTGGCACCCTATTGCAGTCCAGAAGATAAAGGTTGTTTTCTTTTCTTCTCTTTTCTTTTTAAAATTTTATTTGACCTACATGGCCGGACCAGTTCTTACTTTGTTGTTTGTTTAAACTACCTTCCACTGGTGTTTCACATACTGCAAGAAAAAAAATTTTTTTTTTTAAAGTGTATTTGTTGATAGTAGAAGCTTGTGCCTGCTGTGGTCAGCAATTTCAGCATGAAGAGTTCTGGATACCAACTGATAGATCCAAAGGGTTTAAATTCCGTGAGCTTTTTTGGTTCCATGCTAGCTCTCTTGAATAGTGAAACCTGTATTGATGGCCACCAATAAGCTAAGACACTTGTTTAACAGGTTGAAATTTCTTTATGCAAATTTTGAACTAAAGACACTTCCTAGAACCTGGTCTGAAAGGTCACTTGTCAAAAATCTTAGTGATATTTTAAGTGGTAAGTGGTCTCCTGAAGAGGTATCATTGTATTTGTAACAATAGTCTTCCTTCTAAATTCCAACACCTCTTGGTTTTGTCTTCTCACCTCAGTCTTTGTCATCATCCACCATGAACAACCAACCACCTTGATTCTGCAGTTGGGGTGGGGGCACCTTCTTTTTGCCTCTGTTCATTGTATTTTCATATCTTGGTGTTGTCAGAAGAAAGACAAAATAGACCTTTTTATTTCAGTTTAACTCTCTGAGGCAAGTAGGACCAATAACATTGAGGATTCTATTAGTGGAATTTAGGTAAGCTTTTAAAATGCTAGTTGACAATCAAGAAATTGTATGATTTATATAAATAAGAACCAAAAGAATTAGGTTTGATCAATCCATTAAAGCCAAAGGAGATATATTTGCATTGAGAATGATGCAAAGCTTTATCTAAAATGAATTAAATTGACTTGACAAACATCTTTGCATATTTGACTCATGAAATCTATGTTCAACCTGTACAGTTTTACCTGAAATTAAGGACAATGGAACTTTGTTAATTGAGCCATGCACTAGAATTTCTTTCTGGATGGATCGTTAGAATCAAATAGATGAAACTCTTTTTCACTAAGTCGTAGGAACCTATCCTAGTCCAGAAGGAAGAGGGGAATGCATTAAGTGCACTGTAAAAGAAAACAGGGTAGGCTTTTAAAAACTAAAAAAAATTTAAAAGGTTAATCACATTCCCATTAGGTCAACATGAGTAATGAGTTTGACTTATATGAAATTGTCAATATTCCACTATTTATGACCTATAAACAAAGTCCTAGTGTTGAAAGAGACCCGGTTCTCTTATTGGCAACCCCAAGAATTGCAAGCTTAGATCTAGAGAATGACTCCCTATCTTTGTGGTCAAAGTAGAGTCAAAAGTGTATTCAAGAAAATGTAGCATGTGCTACAGAGAAATTCCAACTGGTCACACCCATCTTTATGGTTTTCCACACTTTAGAGAGATTCCTAGATTTGTACTTTCTTCTGTTCCATCCTTCAGCTTTTCATAAATTTTAAGGGTGGCACTTAAGTTTTATCTTTGAGATGTGAACCCCCAAGTTACAGGGGGTCTAAGCAAACATGGATGGGAATTGTGTCTTCTGTTTCTCTTTTTCACTCTCTGAACTCTGTATAAATAAGAATTATCCTGGGCATAATTCATTTGAATATGAAACCAACATGCTTTCCTTTGCTCTCTGTAAAAAAAAAAAACCAATGTGATACAAAGAAAGTCTCATATACACAATCAACAATGAGGCTAAGAGGTAGCTACCATGTGGCTGATGAATGTGCCTAGGTAACTTCCTGTTTCTGTTCAAAACTACTACTTTATTTATACATTCAGAAACATGTTTTTTCAACTATGAAATTTCAATGATCTCAATTTTTTTAAGCCACTTCAGGCAAAAGGAAATTACCTATCATTTTATGTATCCATGTGTGTTTTGTGTTTGGATTTTTTATATCATACCATTCTATAAAATATCTTATTTCAAACCAAAAAGGAAAAAAAAACAAGAAGGAAAAAATGGCACATGTTCAAATTTGCATCTGTCATCTTACTTAATAATTGTTTTTAAGAGTCAAGTCTGGGGGGGAAAAGGCATCAACAGTAAGCAGCATTACATTGTATGAAAAATGAAACAAATCAAAATGTGTACTCAATATATGCAGACATTGGAATCCTAATTTTCTCAACAATATATATTATGATGATTTTCATACCACTTAGGACTATCATAATTACTTTAAAGTATTCTGGTTCACCAGATTTTCAAGCATTTATTCAGATGTTTCAATTTTTCCTTTCAATTTTAATTGCCAAGACTTAGTCTAAATATCAGGAAACAAACTAAAGCCACAATCCAAATGGGATTAATTCTGTCTCATCCAAACTATCGTTATGTGGTCAGTGGAGGAGTAGGTTTCCTTTTAATAATGATAAGATGTTGTCAGCGGAGGCAGAGTATGCATCGTGACTGGGAGCTCCTCAGTGCATGGCCAGGTCTGCTTAAAGATGTCATGGACCCTAGGTAAGCTAAAGGTAGCACTAGCAAGTGCTGGTGTCTGTCCTTGAACACTGGCATGTCTTGAATATGCAAGTGACATAATATTCTAAAAAAAGGCCTACCTGACTCCAGTTTGGCCGGGGTTGATCTGTCTTCTTGGTAGATTTCAATCATTCAGATGTCGTCTCCATGCTTCACTTGAATCAGTTCTTCCTGTGACCTTAACAGATCTGCTACACTCGACAGCATATAAGACTCACTTCCACCCCTTCCAGTGAAAAAGTGGTAATAGTAGAGATGGAAATATTAAAAATGGCGGTAAAGGTGTTCATGTTAGAGCTGGAAGGCCGGGAGCAGGAGGCTGCATGGAGCAGGAAGTCCACCGTACCTGCAGAATGCATTGACCCCTTGGAAAACTGCTTTAAAATCATTTTCAATGCATGTATGACAAAAAGCACTTTCCCCCCCCAAAAAATATATTTGAATAATTGAGATGTCTATTATATATCTACGTATCTTATACAGTGGCCTAAAATCCCCATTGATGAAGAGTGAGATTTGATTTAAATAGGACCTTTGCAGACTTCTTCATGATTGAGGAGATGTTTCGATGGACTGTCTAGACAGATTATAATGTTAGCGGGAGACTGAAAATATATTTGACAATTCAGTCTCATTCTTAATTTGAGTGTATGAGCCACTGCAGATGAGCTGATAAGCAGGGAGAAATTCTTAAGTGGGTTTCAGGGATAAAAGTTTTTATATGCTACAATATCAAATGAAAGGATATTTATGTACATGGATAACAACATTCAGCTCATTTGAGGAATCACACTTCATAATAGAGTTTAAACATGTCATAGACCTTGATCCGTATTATCTTGTCCACAGGAGGGAGTAAAGGATGAGATGTTGTTTTTCACGTTATTGTGGCTGGCATGCTTCAAAATTTTGAGCTCACTGGGACTGACAGCCTCTCACTCCAATATGAGGGACTGATGGAATTCAAACAGGCTTCTTGATTCTGTACACTACACCCTTCCTGTGGCAGTGATAATGGGATTTCATTAATGAATCAATTCATTTTACGAATGTCATCCACTGTGGCATTGGAAGACAGTTGAGTCTAACTCAAATTTAACATTTCTTACCAAATATTCTTAAATATGAAATCGGTCCCTTAATCCAAGTGCTCTTGGTCATGACTGTCCTTTGTGTACTGCACAGAGTTCAGGCAAGTATAAAAGCTAAATACAAAATCTCTGAGTGGCCCCAAAGATCCTTCCTGACTTAGGGCAGGAGAGCTCACCCCAGGTTGGTGATGTCTTTTATCTGTGGTTTTATACTCCAATACATATGCTCACTGTCACTAAAAAAGGATGGGTGACTTTTCAATGTTCATTTCTTTGTATTTCTGGGAGGGAAAATGATGTTTTAAGAAAAGCTTCTTCCACTCAGGAAGCTTTAAAGCTGAAGCAAAGGTGAGATTAATCTTGGAGTCTGCAGAAGGAACCACTAGGCGGCTGAGTCACACTTTCTTCCATTGTATTCACTCCAGTTAGTAACTGGCCCCGTCACCGAGTCTTGCAGAAATACAACCACTCTCAATTTTTGAAGGGCTAATTATCTACTTTGTGCATTTGTTTTGTCTTCTCTTTTCAGCTATTAAGAAGTGGACTCTATTTCCTTTTATTAGCATTTCACCCTGAGGGTGGAAAAAGAAACATTTGGAAATAAAACTCAAATCAGTCTATTTTGTTTCTTGTTAAGTATTGATTTTTTGAAGGAGTTTGAAATCATTGGTAAAGTTAATGTCAGTGCATTATAAAACATGGATTTTTCTTATCCATAATGTCCCTTTCTCATCCACTACAAATAATTGAGAGTTGGCTGTAGTTTTGCAGAATATAAAGAAAAAACTGTAGCAAAGCATTTGGCTTCCCTTAAAAGAAAGCTGTTTTGGTTTTGTTCACTATTGAAACTTAAACCAGTAGAAAAGGTCAACTCAAAAATGAGTTATGAGAATATAATAGCAGCTCTTGGTTAAATACACACTCTTCTCCCTATCTTAAATCTTTGACAAAAAAAAAAAAATGCATTGTTTTGCTGTTTTTTGAGTTTGTGTTACTGTATTAAGGCTGAATGACCTTGACACGCCAGTGGATTTTTTGATGATCATTTCAAATTTAAATAGTGTCCAAAGTGTAACTTTACTGTTATACTTTGTATTTTAAACCCTCTGGTCTTAGATTATTGTGAAAGATGCTCTGTCCTCCTCCCCAAAATATGTTATTTCCTCTTATATAAAAAAGGAGTTATTCTATACTTTTCAGGAACTGTAAAAACTATTTCAAAGAGACATTTGAAAAGTTTTTTCCATTCTGGAAATTAATGCTTCCATTTATTTAAACAGAAGAAGAAGAATATAATTGGCTTCTTAATTTTAAAAAATACATGTGAAAGTGTACTTGCTATGAAATATTCAGTTTATTTTAAAAAAAATGGGACACAGCTTCTTTTAAAACCCTTGTTTCAGGCCATATTTGACTTCATGGAACTTCTGAAACATCATCAATTTCGAATTTTATTTAAGAGCATTTTGTACTGCTGTCTCTGACTGTCATGAAAGTTCTGTAATTCTATGGTGTTTCTGGTCTTATGTTTAATTTTTTCATCTGTACCACAGTCGAATTAGCTACCATTTCCCCCATTCCTTGGGCTTTCTGTAGATCAGTGGATGTTAGGTTTAAACTTCTGTTTTCTTTGATGAAGCTTTCAATAAAAAATGAAAATAAAATCAACCAACTAGGGCTGTTGTGTTTTTCTTTACTCTTCCAGAGATGGGTTGAGGGAGAGGCTCATGAGAAGGAGCAATATCTGTATTTAATTGGGTATCCTGCTGCTTTCCTACAGAATTCCTCAAAAAAGGGGCGTTCCCCAGTAACAAAAAATGGGAGAGAAGGGAGCATTCTATTTATGTAAGAGGGCCTGAGAAAGCCACTGTTCTAGGGCTCTAAGGGGTGTAGACCATGTAGGTCTCCCTAGGACCTCACACACTCCTCCCACTTTTTATGCTTAGGGATTCAGAGACTGTCCAGAACCTATCTCCAAATATGCCCAACATCAACCAACTACTTGATGCATCTTGTGTGAAGGCCAGGAGATAGAGAGTTATATATAATGATAAAGAAATTTCTTTTGACACCTGTGGTGTATACCCCTGCAAGGATTAAACTCCAGGTCAACTGAAATCAGAAGTGTCCATTCCTCAAGCTATGGATGACTGTGGTAAGCAAATAAACAGAAATCATTTCTCTGGTCCAGAATCATTCAAGCTAACTTGGAGCTCGTGTTCAAGGGCCAAAAATATTCCATGCTGTAGTATGCATTTGCTGTATTGTTCGAGAATATATAATTCTACTATAGAAGACAAGAAAACAAGTGAGATGAATGAAATTCATATGATGTGGTAAACACAGCAAAGTAGGTAAACTTTAAGACAGATAAAATAAGTAGAGCAAGTGTGAGCAGAAACAGAAAGAAATGGAAAAACCAAGAAAACACTATATATTTATGATGCACTGAATATACATGAAGCACCATGTATTCATGATACACTAAATATACATGAGAAATATGAGGCACTCAATATTCTTGAGGTCTTAATTTGATCACCCTTTGGCACCCATAGCAGCTCATGAGGCTAATTGGTGAATTTCAATTACTGTCCTTGCTTCTCTCAAAGGGAACAGGCATGCTTCCTGCTTCCTTCTGTTGCCTGCCTTGCTCAAACCTCAACTCTGGTCCTTGTAACACACCATCAGTGGGGAAGGATGATGTGGCAGAGCGAGAGGCAGGATATATAAACATTGCAGAGCATTCAACTAGTGTGGTCCTTCCACTCCTCTTGCACCTTACCTTGAATGAGTTAACCTACCGTATGGTTTTCCCGTTGCTTCTTTCTGTGGGTTTTTAATTGATTTAATAAGCCTTGTACTTTCAGCATCTTTATTTGACCTGTGAACCTTTCTGTTCCATGACTTCTAGTATAACTTGAGTGATAATGTACCTGGAGGCTACCACTGCATCAAGGTAATTTCCCACCTGATATCTTCAGGCTTTAGAATATAAGTACCTCAGAGAGGGTGTGGTGAAAATTAACCAGCCAGTGTCCAGGTTCTAAGAGTGTGTGGCATAGTACATATGTCCCTTCTCCCTATATGAGTACCAGTTCACATTGTACTTCTTGGCTGAAGAGAAAGTTGGGAGAGAAAGGTGGAAGAATGGAAGTATTGGAAAGTACAGTTGGCCCTTCAAATTCATGGTTCTACGTCTGTAGATTCAACCAGCTCTAGATGGAAAGGCCGATGGTGGTTGCATTTGTACTGAACATGTACAGATTTTTTTCTTGTCTTTATCCCCTAAATAATATAGTATAACAACTATTTACATAGCATTTACTTTGTATTCGGTATTATAAGTAATCTAGAGACGATTTAAAGTACACTGGAGGATGTACGTAGGTTATATGCAAAAATTGTCATGTTATATAAGGAACTGCAGCATCGGTGGATTTGGGTATCTGCAGAGGGTCCAGGAACCAGTCTCCTGAGGATATCGAAGGATAACTGTATAAGAAAATAAGACTGGAATGAAGATCATGAATTTAATTTTACCCAAATTTCATCAGTTTTTTTTTTATACCAATGGTTCTCTTATGTTGTTTGTTTGTTTGTTTTTCAGGAATTATAGACTTTTAAGAAGATAATACCACCAAAACTCATATGCACAAAATTTTTGCTTCAAATTGCAGGGCATTTGGGAACTTCCTGAAATGTATCCATAGGCTTGTGATGAAGAATCCTTGTTTCAAGATATAAAGATAAGACAAAGAAGACTAGAGAATGAAGAAATGAGCTATAGTTACAATAGTGGTCCTTGTAAATAAAACAGCCATGATTCCTTGACCTCATATCTATTTATTTTTTTACTGTTTTATAATTTATTTTCTCCAAAAATAACTAAATGCTTTGTCAACTCTCAATAGTTCCAATAAAGTTCACTTTTAATAATACTTTTTTAAAGGGATGCAGACAAAGGTAACTCTCTTAGCTGCTTTTCAATGTAGGTAAAGTGAAAAGTAATATAGCTCAAACTTAATCTCAGACTTAATCTCAGAGGATTTGACTGTTTCTGGATTTTTCTGCAAAGGAGTGTCATTTACAATATTGATTAAAAAAAACTCTCAGATATCAACAGGTTGTCCTTTCATTTAAATCCTCAGAAACAGAGGAAGGATCTTTCTCTCCCAGAATCTTTCTCCTGACCTTAAGAAGTTGCAGGTTACTATTATGATAAAGTGGTCACCAGATGGCGCTGCTGTATTAGTCTCCAGTGGATTCCAAACCCACATCCCAGATTATTCCTAAACAGAAACAGTAATACGAGGTATGACTATAAGAGCAAGGGTCACCATTACCTGAGCCTTCACTATGTGCCAAGAATTGTGCCAAGTGCCCCACATACTCAGGTTCACACAATCCTCACAGGAGGGCTCTGAGATAGGTACTCATGGTCTCCATTTTCCAGGTGAGTTTTGGAAAGTTGGGCAACCTACCCATGGACCTACATCTAGAGTGTGCTTGTAAAAACATATGCAAAATCTCAACCCTTGGGTTCTAAGATTTCCTCTTCTGCAATGACTTTGGGAAGTGCCAGTGTGGAGGGCATCTTTTTTTTTTTTTTAATGTTTTTTTCAGTTTACCTCACTTCACCTCACTTGGCCTGAGAGTTTGTGGTTTCTGTAGGAGAGCATTGGACATTCATTCAATGAATGGTCACAGAAACCCAACACAATTCTTTGGTCACAGAAACCCAACACAATTCACATTTTCCATCCCAGAGATAACTTACTGTTTCAATCATCTCTGTGATTTGTTCTGGCAGGAAAGGATCTATCTACCAAATAGATAGGCATAACTTTTCATTGATTCATTCATTTAATAGCGCCTAGCACATGGACACTTCATAAATATTTTAACGATGCAAAGATGGAGTAGACATGGTTCTTGTTGACAAGGGTGTCACATTCTAGTAAGCACTCGTTTATGACAACATTTTAGTATGAAATAAGATCAAGGAATTTTGTAAGCAAGATGTTTAACCCTTCCATGGCTTGATGCAAAGTAGGTGGGAAAACTGCCTGGTCTGAATGCAGTCATGACTTCTCCCATCCACACATATGGAGAATCTTCCAGCCCCCTCGCTGCTGCCTTTTCCCTAATTCAGCCCCTTAACAGAGTGGCTGGATATTTCACTGTCACCCTTTTCCCAAATCAACTGGAACATTTAACTCTTTTGACAGCAAGGAGAGTGGAATCTGCCATTCTGAGCTGGTCACAATTCTAGTACCAGCTATTATTTATTACTACTGATCTTTTCACAATCAAGAAAGGTAAGTGCTGGCCACATTTTAACATGAGAGAACTAGGGCTTTAAAAAGTTGCAGGACTTGGCCGTATTTTCTTGATGCAGAGAGGACCAGCACTCATGATCAGCTAGATACAAAGCCAAAAATCTTCCTCCTATGTAGTGCTAGATCCACTGACATGACTTGAAGGGGCACATAGTTTACCTAAAATTACTATTATATGATATTTACCATTATAATTTTATTCTTAGAGATAGAT
Organism: Equus przewalskii; assembly: GCF_037783145.1. Lineage (NCBI taxonomy): Eukaryota > Metazoa > Chordata > Mammalia > Perissodactyla > Equidae > Equus > Equus przewalskii. The sequence continues at coordinate 55,456,716 of NC_091845.1, read as the reverse complement.
CACAAAATATTGGAAAAAGTACTGAACAAGCAGTGAAAAAATCTCAGATTCTCACTTTAGGTATACTATCTGCAAAACACTTTTTGTCTCTCTCTCTAAACTTCAGCTTCTTTATCTGTCAAAATGCATACCTTTTATTTCTCAGAGTGGTTATGAGAATAAAATGGGCAATGCAAATATATCATGAGTAAATACTCTAATAATTGTAAAGGCGATCAAATGCTATACATAATTTTAACTTTTCAGTTCTGAAGTTCCCCCTTTAAAGCACAGGATATTCTTGGTAAAGTCACTCCCAAGAGTTAAGGGCAAGATGAATATCTGAGAAGATGAAAGGAGTCAAGCAGGCAGTGGTAGAGCCAAGGTAACAGTTAGCGATTTTGTAATGTTGCCCAGATTCTGGAGGATGTAAGTGCCAGTCTTAAAGCCTCTTGCTACCAGGCCACAAGAACAAAAGAACACAGAAATTTAGCTGCTAGTTGGCCTAAATCCTCCCCCAATTTCAGATGATAATCCTTTAAAATCACCCAATCAACAAACACTCCCCTGCCTTCTTAGAACCTCCAACATAGTGGCATATAATCGAAAGGCAGCTACAGATGGAGGGGGGCAGGTCTTAGTAATTAGATGTGACTCTTATATGTGTGAGCTGCAGAGGCTTGAAGAACTTGGGGTAGGATCTCCTGCAGACCTCAAGTCCATAAGGTAATTTTTTCCCAAGTAGATGGGATCAAAATAGTCACACCGATAAGCAAGTTGTATCAAACACCAATATTTTTCAAGACAAGTGATTGCTACTAGAAAAAAGTGAATGAAATCTGGCCTTTAAAGGATCTGAAAAAGTCTAATGAGGATGAGATAGTGGTTGTAAAAAGTATATACAGCTCTGCCTTTTTGCCTGCCGCATGGTTCCTCACCTCCCTCCCAGCTTGTTGTCTCATGATTGATTTGTTTCGTGTTTGTTTTGTTTTTTACTTTTTACTGAAATATAATAATATCATAAAGAAACATGCATATATCATAAATGATCAATACAATTGAATTCACAGGTGTAATCATGAAACAGAATATCAGTTCCCCAAATGACACTTCCCTCCCATGCTCCCTTCTGGTCATTACGTTAACCACCCCCCCACAGCCCCCCGCAAAGGTAACTATTTTCAATTCTGACAACCTAGAATGATTTTGCCTGATTTTTACTTTATATAAATGCAGATTGGCTTGGTTTTTATGAGAATGTAAGTGTTGTACATGAAGAGAGGAGCAACAATTTTGCTTGTGTTTGAAACCCCAAGATGTCTATTGTTCTTCTAAAAACTATACATGTCTGTATTATCCAAATTTTAAACATCTTCAATTTCAGAGATTTCACGAGTTCTTTTTGCAGCCCCTTTCAGTGTTTACCATCCTTTATAGTTAAGAAACACAGCAGACGTCCTAACTTGAGAGAGCGGAGGCACATTCTTAAAGCAATAGCTGAGTCCCCAGGAGAGGATGGTTCTAAGGATTCATTTAAGCGGCTTAATTTAAGTGGTTTGATAGCACACCACTCATTGTCTGCTTATTCAGACAATGGGCAACTTGGGGCAGCCCATGCCAGAACTTAGTGAGAGACTGCCAGAGCCACGAGTTGCCAATGCACCATTGTTTATGCAAGAGCACATCATATGGAGTATATTAAACCCACACCCACCAACGGAAGTGGCAACTCCTTTGGCTTCTGATTGTAATTTTAAATTGCTTGGGACTTTCTTACATTGGAGACTTTGCTCTCATCTCCTTTCCTCCTTCCTGCCTCTGAATCTTTCATGCCAGTGAAGATCAATCAGGCCTCTTTACAATACTTCCCAGGTGTGTGCCTTGGGGTTTGTACAGCATTTTGGGTGGAGGGATTACCATACACAGCATTCTTTTACCACTGCGGTCCTAGAAAGGGGACTCAAAGCCTTTGGGGATCTAACATAAGACCTACTGCTTTGGCGAACCCTCAGCAGTTTCTCTTAAAATGTGCATTGTGCTTTAAATATTTTTCAAGAGGAGTTGGGCATTCTGATTAAGCCCGAGTCTGGGTCTCAAGGATATGGCTCTCACAAGTGTTCCTGCCCCTCCTTTCTGCTGGAGTGCTGGTCCAAGCATGGACTGCTGCCTCTCCCCGGGGGTAAAGGTTTTTATTTTTTATTTATAATTTTTCCCCTGTTCCCTTTCCCTGGCTGCAAAAGGGCTTCCACCCATGCTGTAAAGCAACCGTTTGTATTTTGCTCTCCCCCCTACAGGTTAAGGTCTGTTTAGTTTTGTCTTTTGACAATAAAAGAAATGATTTATTTGCAACACAGCCCAGTCCCCATCACTTCAATACAGCATAGGAGTAGAAAATACTCACACTGTAAGCATCATTTAATCCAAGGCGGAGTTCTATGCCTCCCAAGACGGCAAGCCCATCTCCCCCAGAGACCCATGCCCAGAGCCAAACTGAACACACAAACAGACAAGCCTAGAAAGAAGTCAGCCCCAGGCCTCAGAATGTTTCTCCCTTCCCCCACAGTGCTTCAAGCTTCCTAACTGCAGCTTTCTATCCCCCCACCCCGAATCAGGCCAACTCCTAGGCCCTGAGCCATCAGGGAGCTTTCTTTGTGGGGTAATTAACAAGAGTTTAACTGTTGTATAAAAACAAGAAAATACTCTGTGAAATCTATTGTTCCATAGTAAATTTAAAATGACTCCCCCATACATAATCCTAATCAGCAATGACAGCACTTCCTCTCTTCACCATTGATGCTGGTGGTTTTGAAGTGGTTGCCATCTCAGATTGCACCATGCTCATTTCCCTATTGGCCTTATTAAAAACTACTGTCCTCACCCTAGGATGAGAAAGAATCCCAGATACTTTTCTCAGGTTCAGAGGCTGAGAGGAGAAGCCCTAATAGCTTCCTTATGTTCCCCTCAAAGGATTTTTATGAAGACTGTTCCCAAAATGTTTTCTAATCCGTGTGATAAAGGTAAGTTTTAGATGTGGGCAATTTAAGCACAGAAGTGTTACTGCATAAAGGTGGGGTTCTCTTACCCAATGTTCATTTTAAAAAGCCAATTATTATGGCATCAGCTTTTAGAAAAAGAATACAGGTTTATTGAGAGATCAATCTATAAGGAGACAGAAGGCATAAGCTCTCAGATCTGTCTCCCTGATCCAAGGCTTGGGGCAAAATTTATGGAATGAAGAGCAGGGTGGTCTGAAGTGTGGAGATAGATGAATGGAGGTAAGGAGAAGTGAGGTCATTGATGTTCTACACAAGTGTAGTCAAGCTTCATGCCTCTTCATAAGACACATGTTCACAAAATGGTGGTGTTAGCATGATCTGAGGTTGGAGTTTTCATCCTTTTAATGTCAAAAAGGTCACTTATTGAGCATTAGTGCAGGCCCAGTTAATGGGTTCATGGTCTCAACCAGCATGAACTGGACAAGGGAGGACTCTCAGTTCCTGAAAGACAACTCTTAATTATTCTGTTGATAAGGTGGGGTCAGTTGAACTGGTCCTAGTCAGTGTGTGGTTACAAATCTCCTCTTTTTCTTTTTTTTTTTTTTTGTTTATTCCTCAATCTTGAGGGATATAGGGCAATAACCAACTTCTCTAGCTCCTTCCTGCTAATGAGAGGTGTAGATTGTTCCATCTCATTGAACCAGTCTCTTAGTAAGGTGGTGATGCAGGTGGGCTCCCAAAGTTAGGTCTATATTGTGTAAGCAAATAACCAGGTGTTTAATAAGAAGCATTTCTAGAGCAACAAAAAGGAAAACAAGGTCAATGGTTGGAGCAAATTATAAACCAGTTTCTGAGCCAAGGAGGCGGCCAGTCAAGAAGATTTCTAGATGTCAAGGGTTGAAGTATCTTTTGCATTTTGATGATTTCATTGAATGTTCAAGTATCTTTCTGAATGGCTTACACAGCACCCAGCATGAATCTCTCTTAAATTTATATCAAATTATTCAGCTATAGTTTGCAAGGCTTCAGGAAAAAGGATGGTTTCAGTTCTCAATGATTCCAAATAAAAGTGATTGAAAATGTTAGTTTGCAGATTTGTAGCCAGATATTTGAGGAGACTAGAAGGATTCAGGATCCAGTCCCATTTATAGATAGAAAACAAAACACTCAAAGACAATTAACATAACTAGAATCTAATATCCACAAATGTGTTTTATAGTTTCTACTGAAACACAATTTTTCTCTCTAAAATCACCCTTATTTTTACCAAAGATAACCAAATTAAGACTCATTGGATGGTAAAAATAAGTCTAGTTTCAATTAACTTGTCCAAATTATTTATGTAAGTACAGCAAGAATAGCAACTGATGATATAGGCTTTTTAAAATCTGCTTTGCTGGAATTTTTCATAAGGAATCTCAGATTGAACTTTAAAGGCCTCTTGAGGCCAGTAAAGCCAAGCCAAGGACATGTCATCAGACTCCACCTGCAATACCTATAGATTTGGGTGAATCCCTCTCTTCTTTTGAGGTTCCCCATAATATCCTGAGGTTCTTGCACCTTGCAGGGAGTGACCTTCTTTACTCACCCGTTAAGGTTATTGGGAACGCTGTAAGCAAGGTACCAGGCCAACAACTCCAAGTGGCCTTATTTGTTCCATAAAGTCAATCCTTGTTCCTTAAAGCTATTTGGTCATATCTGGGTCTATTCATGTTTCTCTCAAAAATGACAGTCCAGTCAAAGCCTTGATAATGTAACCAATGTTTCCAATTGTACCCTGCTATAAGAAGAGATTTTTACTGAATTTAGGCAAATAACTATATTGCCATTAAAATAAGAATACTCACTAATCAAGAGTTTTGAAATTCTGGAAGGATCAGGTAGGGAGAAAATGATAAATGTTTCAATTCTGTTTACAAAATTGCCATAAGTCATAGTTGGCTTGAGAGAAAAGAGAAAAATATTTGCTTAAATATGGATAAACAAAACATTAAAAAATCATCAATATCTCAAAGGAAAAGTCATAAAAATTATAATAATCTTCATCATTTTAGTCAATCTCATGTATTAAATTCTTGATTTTGATCTCCTGTTAGCAGTTTTATAAAGCCATCATTTTCTCCATTAGAGTTCTGTAATTTCTTACCCAGCTCAATTTTATAATCTGAAAGTTTATCAGAAACCTGTATTCTAGAGTCAGTGTCAGAGTCCTTTTTATGAATCTCTCTGAAGATGAAAAACATCTGCATAAACATCAGAGTAAAGCACCAAGTGTCTGCAAATGACAAAGACTCTAAAATGGCAGTTGACAAAGAAATTTGTGATTTCTGTGACACACAACACTTTAAAATAAAAACTAGAATTGTGACTGACAATCAGAACAGATCAGAATTTTAGAAATGTTATATAATTTTTTAAAACACTTATATTAATAACAGTCACTCGCACAATATAACCTAAGAAGGTTTATTGTTATTTATTTGATAATGCTTCCCATGTAATTTAACATACCAAACAAGCCTAATTAATTTAATATCTCCCTCTGTACAGAAAGAGAGAACAAATTCTTTGAGAAGTCCCAGGGCCCCATTGGCAACCCTCAAAGTTTGAATTTGGGGGAAGTTCATCAAAAATCTCAAAAGATTTTTAAACACTTGGTCAGATAGGAAACAATGCTTAGTTATCTATTTAACCAAGGTGACAGCAGGAGACGTTAAAGGCAAACATACAGAGTTAAACAGTTAAAAGAAAAACCTTAGTTTTCTTAATAGAGAGACCTCAGCTCTTTGAACATAGGAAATTGTTTGGACAAAACATAGATTTTCTGTCTTTTAGGTAGACTTACTCAAAAGATAAAGAACAACCTTTTATAATCTCTTTATCAAAAGCACATGAAACATTTAAGAAAATTATCCTTTTGAGAGAGAGAAAACCAAATTTTAATTTTGTACCAGCTTACTTTTGGTATTAAAATCCACTTACTTAATTAATTTCATTTTGATCTTAGCAAACTTGACCTGCACAAAACCCTTTCTTCAGGGTTCCTCTTCCACAAACCTTCTATAACTTTCTTTTTTCATTCAGAATTTATCCTATGCTTTCTTTCTTCCCTTGTAGTACTTTATGACAAATTTATATTTTTTAACAAAACAAACAGGGGCCAGCTCCGTGGCCGAGTGGTTAAGTTTGCACATTCCACTGCGGCGGCCCAGGGTTCGGATCCTGGGCGCGGACATGGCACCACTCGTCAGGCCACGTTGAGGTTGCATCCCACATCCCACAACTAGAAGGACCTGCAACTAAGATATACAACTATGTATGGGAGGGCGTTTGGGGAGATAAAGCAGAAAAAAAAAGAAGATTGGCAATGGTTGTTAGCTCAGGTGCCAATCTTTAAAAAACAAACAAACAAACAAAAATATCTTCATTCCTTAAATCTTCTTTACTAAATCATATGTCTTACATTTCTTAATTTTTTTATGTATTCACATCCTATGGACTGGCAGATCCATGAATACTACATAGAAACATGTTTTCTCATAGAAAATTTCTCAGCATGGCACAAAACACATTTATCAATAAAACCCAAATATTTTTTCCAGTTTCTCTGTAATAAGAAGCCAAAGGTAGATCAGTCTATGTTTAGTAATTAATATCTAATATATTTTACATAGAAATTACCTAGATACTAAAAAATTTTATCATTTAGCTCAATTTAGCAAAACTCTAAAGCTTCAAGTTACCAAAAGGTTTTGAAGTTAAGTACACACACTGTAACACATAATTATTGTTAAAAAGTTCACCCAATACTTTTATGTTTTTCACATCTGTTTAGTTTACTTGTTCCCTGTAATTATTTAGATTGCCTACAAAGTGTCATGAGACATTAGGCAAAATCAGCTATTATTCTAAGTTATTTTAGTTGCTGACCAATTTTGTAGCAGAGATAACATGTCTGTATCATATCAAATGGTGATAACTCTGAAAACATGTTTATTTTAACCAAATCAACAAACTTGAGTAAGCTTTCACTTACCAAAGATTGTTTTACATCATGTTAACTTGAAAGATATTTGAGTTAGTTTCCATTACATCTATATAAGTGCTTACTTTAAGCCAATTAAATAGAGCTCTTTTAGAAATTATACCTTCCAGAGGTAAAAATATCACACATAAATAAGATATATAGACACACATACACAGGACTCCACAGCTATTGTTTAAAAATTACTGCCATGAATCAAGTACAGTAATACAAGCTCATTAGTTATGAAAGAATAATTGAAACCAAATTTCGTTTTAAGCTTTGTCTACTAATATTTGTGGAGAAGAAACCCAAGATGCCGGATTTTTGGCAAGGGCACTCTATAGGTTGGTCTTTTTGGTTTTGTTTTTTCCTTTTTCCCCTTCCATCTTAGGAATTGATGATGGGCTAGATAATAGTTCCCAGAGAGGTTACAAGCTTTTTGAGATGAAGAAAATGGGTGGAATCTGAACTGCCTCTAGAGCTGCATTGGCAGTTTTGCAAGGATTTTTTAATAACAGTTGTTCTTAATTGCTCAGAAATTCGGTTGTAACTTCAATGACATTATGGTTTGATCTACCTGTCTAATTACATCATCCCTAATCTGCTTCTTCCCTCTAGGTGCTTAGTTTTATTTAAACTTAGGGAAGAAAGCCCCCCAAAAATTTCTACCAGGCTCTGAATATCAGCTTCCAATTTGGCCAAATTTCTGATTGTAAGTTGCTAAATATTTTCCAATATCTTGTCAGGTTTCAGCCAAGATAAACAATAACTATCCCTGGCAGTATTCAACAATTCCAGTAAGCTTTAATGTAGCAGTTTTCCAGAAAATCTCTAAGTCTCATTAACTCTGGGAAAGGCTCATTTTGGGCCCTCCTTCAAAGGTGGACTATGAGAGTGTCTGTAAAGCCATGACCTAATAGGCTTTTCTTTTAGGTACTTTTATAACTTAATTTTTTATTAGCTTTTTGCAACAAAACTTACTAAGACTACTTCAGAATTTTGAAGTCTTTGCTTTTTTTTGAGGAAGATTAGCCCTAAGCTAACATCTGCTACCAATCCTCCTCTTTTTGCTGAGGAAGACTGGCCCTGACCTAACATCCATGCCCATCTTCCTCTACTTTATTTGTGGGACGTGTACCACAGCATGGCTTGCCAAGAGGTGCCATGTCCACACCCAGGATCCAGACCAGTGAACCCTGGGCCACCAGAGTAGAACATGCGCACTTAACTGCTGCGCCACCGGGCTGGCCCCAAAGTCTTTGCTTTTAAGTGAACTTTTAAATGACTTTACTTAATTGGAACTTTCTTCTAAGGGTCAATGTAATTCCCCTGAGACTGGCAGCAGTTTGGTCTGACCCTTAACTGCAAAAGGGAGCACAACTTGCATTTCTGTCTGACCATCTATCTCTTACAATAAAATAGGGTGCAACTACATTTTTGTCCAACTGTATTTTGGGGCCTCTAACCTGGTGATTATCAAGCCAACCCCTCAGGACATGAAAAAACCTTAGGAAGATTTTTACAGTACTTTGTAAATATTTACAGCTTCTGGAACTTCTAGATTGTGAATGAAGATGGCATGCTTGGCTCATTAAAAATTAAAGATTTTCCTTGTTCCTCAGTTTGAAGGCTCAAAAAGAGCCCACAGTAGCCACTAATTTTAAATTACTGAAGGTTATCTTGCCACCTGTTTACAGTTATTCTTATTTTAGGAGACTTTTCCCAAGGTGACCACAGCAAACAAAGTAATTTATAAAGAGAGTTTGTTATAGTCACCAAGAAACTCAGTCTCCAAACATCCAATTCAATTTAGACAAACATTAACACACAATACAATTCTGCATATAACATTGACCAGAATACTAGCTAGTTTGCCAGAAGTAGCTCACAATCAGTGTTAGGAGCTACTCAGAACCAGCTTGCCAGGAGCAACTCAGAACCAGTGCTAGGAGTTGCCCAGAACCAGAAGCAATTTCATAAGTGAATCTTTTATTCTGCCTCTAATTACCTCGGGTGATTCAGGCCCAAGGTTCGGGATTAAGCCCGTGAGGATTCCTCAGAATACAAGGCGAATTTATATTTCCAGGGAATCAAACCAGAGAAATGAGGTAAAGGACAGTGGCTTTCTTAAAGTTACTCACCCAGAGCCCAGAAATGTCTTGATCCAGAAGCTGTTTCTTCTCCCAAAAGAAAACAAGCACAAAGGGGCCTGGAGCATGCAGTGGGAAACAGGAATCCAATCAGCCAAGCCTCAAGACAAAATTGTCTAGGTGGCCACTTAGGGTCAACAAAGACACCCCACAGCCAATCACTACAGGCTTCAGAGCCTCACGTGGGTGGTCACAGGACCTAATCCCTTCAAGGTCACCAAAATTGTTGCCACACAAAGATGGGGTTCTCCTACCCAATGCACATTAACAAAAAGCCAATTATTACGGCATCAGCTTTTGGGAAAAGAATACAGCTTCAGTGAGAGATCAACCAACAAGGAGACGGGAGACATATGCTCTCAGATCTGTTTCCTTGGTCCAAGGCTTGGGGCAAAATTTATGGGGTGAAGGGCAGAGCAGTCTGAAGTACAGAGATAGATGATTGGAGGTAAGGAGAAGTGAGGTCATTGATGATTTGTGCAAGTGTAGCCAAGCTTCATGACTTTTCACAGAATGTGTGTTCACAAAATGGTGGTGTTAGCATGATCTGAGGGTGGAGTTTTCAGCCCTTTGATGTCAAAAAGGTCACCTATTGAGCATTTGTGGAGGCCCAGTTAATGAGTTGGTGGTCTCAACCACCTTGAACTGGACACGGAGGACTCCTTACGACCTCAAAGACAACTGTTCTACCATCATGGACTGGTCACTTTTGACAAAGCCACAACAAAACCTCCGAGAAAACAGAGAGAGCATCTTCAAAGGAACATCTTACCTAAGTATTAAAGGCTCTGACTAGTGGTCCCAACGTACTGATGTTTAGTATCAGAATTGTTTTTGTAAAGTGAAGAGCACATGAATGGGGGAAGAGACTTAAGCAACAACACTTAATGCAAGCAATGGAACCCATGGATTGGGTATAGGATCACTTGAAGCTTTAACATTGATATTTATTTCTTTATGTTAAACTTCAATTTCTTGAGAAAGCTGTACCTGCGTTGTCATCTGCATATGCAGGACTGGACAGTCATATCCTCATACTCCTTATACAAAATACTCCCTATTTGCCTCATTCAGAAGGAGGCTAACGGGAACATTCTTAAAAGAGACAAGAGGACTGAGGGACACTCTGGTCCACCAGCTTATTGATAAGGTTCTGGATTTTGGCATGATTGGGAGAATTGAGACCATAGCATTGTACCCAACAGTAGGCTCCCTCACAGTAGTTTGGGGTATAGGGATGAGAAACAGCGATCCAGTGATCCCAACCCAGCTGATGGAAGCTGACTTGAAAGGATAGAGGGGACACTGGCCCATCAGGTTCCCAGGAAGAGCCAGGAACCTCAGATGCAATACTGCCTGCTTGCCAGGCCTTCTGCAAGAGAAGAGTCCCTTTCCATAAACTCAAAACTCTGGGAGAAAGTTTGGTTTTCTGAACACTTTTGTGAGTGCCATTGAAATAGAGTAACAATAAGGAAATGTCAAGGATCAAGTTCCATTCTAACAAAGATGAAGAACCTCAATACGTTTTTACTGCTGACACATGAAGCAGAGTTGTAGAACCTTGCTCCCCTTGTGATACCAGAGACGTTGCTGAATGCATTGTGTGATATCCATCTCTATCCAAGCTTTGAACCCCAGGAAAGGCTCTGAGGAACCTCTTCCTAAGGAGAAAAAGTGGTTGGTTGGGCTTTTATGGACCCAGGGCTCCACAGTGTAGGAGAGGCAGAAGTGAGCTGGGTAGAGTTGATGGCAGCAAACCACAGTGGCTCTGACTAATTGGTTTCAGAGTAAAGTCCAGGATCTGTATATGTCAAGGGCTTCTGAGAGGTCTTGCTATATTGGCCAGGGACCTCACCACCCTCACAATGATGGCCCCAATGGTGTAGTTCTTCAGGGTGCCCACGTGCATCAACCAAACACTGATACAACTCCAGCATGTGCTGCCAGGGGTGCCCTAGGACACATGGCTTCCTCTGCTCCTTGCCAGTGGCTTCTTCTAGCAGTTCCCCAATGAGCAGCAAGGTAGGAGCTTCAGCCAGGAGGGCAATAGAAGGTTATCCTACCTTCAACATTTGCACCCTGTGTTCCAAAAAAGCACCATCCCCAAAGACAAAGGATGCTAAGGATGCTGAGGAGGGCCATCTTGAAAGGCTTGGTGTTCAGCAATATGATCCAGCTCAAGCCCAAAGGATGACATTTTGACCCTTTCCTTTCAGCCAAGTAACTGCATCCTGGCAAGAATAGGGAAAGAAAGAAAGAAAGGCAGGCAGGCAGGCCCTATGTTGCTCCTCTTGGCATCTCCTGGACCAAAAGAGGTCTCCTAACTTGGCCTCTTTGCATCAAAACAGAAACAGCACATAGGACTAGGCAGCATGCCCCTCTTGCTCTCCATGGATAGGAACAAGATAGTACTTATTTGGAGGCTGAGGCAACTTAAAAGAAAAGGTTCATTCCCAGACCTGCTCCCTCACTTTATCCACTAGGCCAAAAAAAAAAAAAGGTCTCTCTTTTTTAATTGCTTTTTCTCCCCAAATCCCCCCAGTACATAGTTGTACATTTTAGTTTTGGGTCCTTCCAGTGTGGCACATGGGACATCACCCCAATATGGCCCGATGAGCGGTACCATGTCCACGCCCAGGATCTGAACCAGCAAAACCCTGGGCTGCCGAAACAGAGGGGACGCACTTAACCATTCAGCCACGGGGTTGGCCCCATTTTTTTTTATTCATTATTTTTCCCCCATAGCGGAGATAGGTCTGGGTGGAGTTTTTGACAGAAGTGTTTTGTTTCTCCCCTCCAGCCAGCACCACCAAGAACAAAGGATACCTTCTCAGGATTCTCCTCTGTCTTCCCTGGTGGGGTCCTCCTGGGAGGAAAAGCATTCAAGAAAGTGCAAGTCCTGTTATATTTGTGGCCCCAGGGCTCCACACTCACACTCTAGCCTACACGTGGTCTTCAGCAACTCTTTTAGAATGTTGAACTGAATCTTATTCAGTTCTTATTCTTATTCAGGCTTATGCTGTGTACTGGGTTGAATTGTGCCACTTTCCTCCCCACAAAAAAGATGTGCTGAAGTCCTCTTCCCCAGAACCTGTGAATGTGACCATATTTGGAAATAGGGTTTTGATGTAATCAAGTTAAGATAAGATCATACTGGACTAGAGTGGATTCTAAATCCAGTATGACTGTGTCTTTATAAGAAAGGGGGCTTTTAGACACAGAGACACACACAGAGGGAAGACAGTCACGTGAGGATGGAAGCAGCAATTGGACAGATGAAGCTACAAGCCAGGGGATGCCAAGGACCACCAGAAGGCACCAGAAGCTGGGAGAGAGGCATGGAACAGATTCTTCTGGAATATGGCCCTGAAAACACCTTGATTTCATACTTCTAGCCTCCAGAACTGTGAGACAATAAAATTTCTGTTGTTTTAAGCCACTAAATTTATGATTCTTTGATACAGTAGCCCAAGAAACAAATACATATGACATCCAGAATCTACTCCAAGCAAGCAAATGCTCCAGCCCCAGTTTCCCCAGAAAGTACTTGTTCTCCCAGATTTTACTTTAGTGGGTTGTCCTGTGATCTCAGTTTTCTGATGGGTTCAAGAAACATTAACTTTCAGCATGTCCAACATTTTCAATGTTATGTGTGTGGGAGTTTTCTAGTTCTCTACGTGTCTGAGCTGAAACTGGAGTCCTCAATTATGTTTGTTTTTAATTTCAAAACCTTAAACAAAGTTCTTTAAATGTGACATCATACTCTAAGGCTAATTCAGAACAAACAAAATGTGAAGACTTTTATCTTCTCTAAGCGGCAACTTCTCTGTTTCTTTGCTGTCTTCCCATCTTTCCAGGCCCCCAAAACAGAAAGAAAGATGGGACAGAAAAGGTCAAAGAGTTCCATGCTGTTCAGCTCTCCAATGTCTTGTGTAGTCATCGGTCTGGGAAGATCTGTGCCAACAATTCTGATGGGCAATGACCCTTCTTGAGATGATTTTTTTGCTACAACTACCTACTGCGTTGGGAGTCATCAAGGCAAGGAAAGGAAAGTAAAAACCAGAAGTCTACTGACTACTGGAGGCTCCTTCCAATTGTGATTGGGGCTCATCCTACTCACTTCTCTACTCTTCACTCAATGACTTGTACCTAAAATTTCAAAGATATTTTTCCCTCTAAGACTTTTGATATTTTTAGTCATTTCCCTTTCTGATATTCAATTAAGTTATTACAAAAGTAAATTTATCTTACATAGTTTGACAAGTTAAAATAAATTTCCACTTAATTATCTTCACACACAGCCATCTACATTCACGAACAATATGTCTACTGCATTTCTAAACAGGAAATGCACCTAAAAACGTTAAGGTAATAAAAATGAGGTGTCTCATGAGTGAGAATTCCCCCTCTGTCCCTTGCCACCATGGCAGCAGAGGTAGAGCCAGCAGTGAAAAGTGCAGGCTTTTGGGGCCGGCCCCATGGCTGAGTGGTTAAGTTCACATGCTCTGCTTCGGGGGCCCAGAGTTCTCTGGTTTGGATCCTGGGTGCAGACCTATGCACCGCTCATCAGGCCATGCTGTGACAGCATCCCACATAGAAGTACTAGAATGACTATGTACTGGGGCTTTGGGGAGGCAAAAAAAAAAAAAAAAAAAAGAGGAAGATTGGCAACAGGTGTTAGCTCAGGGTCAATTTTCCTCACCAAAAAAACAAAACAAAACAATACAAAAACATACTTAAAAAAAAAGCGTATGCTTTCAGGTCAGAAAACTTGTACTTGAACCTCAGATCCCTACTATTAAGTTTTGAAAGCCTAGTTTTTCTCATCTGGAGAATGAGTAAAATAATAGCACTCTTTCATACGGATTTTATGAAGGTTAAAGGAATTAATACACATAAAACATTTAAAAGAGTGACTGGCACGGTAAGTGCTCAGCAAGCAGTGGGTATTATTTTATTGAAAGCTTGACCGTACATGTATGTTCCTCACTTGAGAATCTGTCTGGGGCAGTCCTGAGTCCTGTTGTCTGTCCGCCTCAGACCTGGCTCTGGAGTCTGTGTCTGGATTGGATGTACTGGTCCATGAGTGATGCTTGCTTACTGCGATGTACAGCTGAAGTAGGACACCCTCTCTAATACTTGTCACTATCTTATTTAGAGAGTTGGATCCAGTCTTGGCTGCTAGACAAAGCCTGCTTTTTGAATGAGTTTCCTATTAGCTTCCTTTTACTTCTGCTTGTATTTAGTTGTTCTATAAAGCCCCTATTTACTTTTAGTCTGTTTTGTTGCCTCTTTATCTCTATGTCTTTGGCACTCACGATTTGGATTTTAGTTGATTCATTTAAATCTTTTTTCTAATTATTCTGATTGTTTGTAATTATTATAGAGAATTTGGAAAAATGTGAACTGATTTAAAGAAAATAAATACCTACCATAATTTCATAGCAGAGAAATTTATTTCTCTGGCTCTTTAATTTTCTATCTGCAACTGAAAAAATAAAAATTTAGGATTATACTATGTAGTTCTGTATCATTTTTTTCAGTTACTTAAAAGCACTCTCACTATTTTATTTTCAATTGCATTATTTTAACATTGAATTAAATTGCCTTGAACAGACATCCTATAATCTACCTCTGGGTTTAATTAATAAAAAAAGAAAATACCATAAACCATAATATCGAGCAATGATGGGCAATTTACTTTTGAGGAGCTGAACTTTAAACTACTTCAGTAAAAAAGTCAGCTTCCATTAGCAATACCCAGAAGACTGCCTCATGTTATTTACTTTAAGCTGCTTACATTGATCGGCCATTGCACTCAGAGTCGTGTTGAAGATTTCAAGCTCAAAAAAATAATAATACTTGAGAGGGTGTATGGTGAACTATACTTAGTCTTTTAAATTTTGTTTCCACTGTAACTTTATTTTATTTAAATGTGGAACAAACAGGTAAAGTTAAATGTTAAGAAGTTTTTATTTTTGATCTCCAACAGTAATTTTGAACTATTGAGAGATGGCTATTATTTAATAATATAAGGAAAGATGCAGAACAATGTGTCGTATGCCACAGCCTGAGTTGCAAAAAGGAAAATCTGTGTGTGTGTTGATGTATGTTTATAATTTTCCTTTTCTATTTACACAAACCCACATCCACACACATGGTCTGCCTGTACAGGCTTGGAAGGTCTCTGGAAGTGTTCATAATAGACTCATCACACTGGTTTATTCCACAGGGGAAAACTCATTTTCTAAGGAGATTTTTTGTTATACACACTTCCTATCTTTTGCTTATTTATTCTGTGAGTGTGTTACCTCTTAAGAAAAACCTAAATGAAATACATACTAGGAAAACTGTTTAAAAGTAAGAAAGAGGTGAATATTTTTGGCAAAGATTTGCATCTAAGTTTTGAAGTGCTCAGTACTCTTTGCAATGAAATGGTCAAACTGCCAAGAAGGAAGCCTTACTGAGTGATAATGCCCTCTCAGAAGGTATTTTTAGAGGCAAGTAAAATACCTAAGAAAACAATACCATATTGGAAAAAATTATTAAATTAAAAAAATTTTGATATAGTAACGTATGAGCTTCTTTTTTTTTTTTTTTTTTTTAAAGATTTTATTTTTTCCTTTTTTTCCCCAAAGCCCCCCGGTACATAGTTGTGTATTCTTCGTTGTGGGTTCTTCTAGTTGTGGCATGTGGGACGCTGCCTCAGCGTGGTCTGATGAGCAGTGCCATGTCCGCGCCCAGGATTCGAACCAACGAAACACTGGGCCGCCTGCAGCGGAGCGCGCGAACTTAACCACTCGGCCACGGGGCCAGCCCCACGTATGAGCTTCTTTATTAATGCTGTAAGTAAAATTTAATGACATGTCTGATGACTTCTGCTATTTTGAATTGTTTGCAACCATTGTAGTGTAGGGGTATGAAATTATTGATAGTTTCTATTGGTGACACAGTACTCCTGATGGTATGGTACTTTGTTGCTTATAATTATAATTAAAGGAAATGTTAAATTTCTGTTGGATGTTAGTAAAAATAAACAAATATATTTTTTGCCGCTCAAGTTCAGAGACTCCCAAAATAGCATCCTTAGACCTTCTTGGATGGTATGTTGAGCATCCCTGTTGGTGGGGAAAAAAATAACTTTGAATAACCTCATTCAATAAAACACTGTAAGGGCTATGAAAAGCACTAAGCCAGTCTGAGGGAATCCAAAATCTTACCACACAAGTGATGCCTGAGCTAGATCTTAAAGGACAAACAAGAATTTGCCAGAAGAATAAGGAGAGAAAAGAATGTTTCAGGAGATGGAATGATGTGAACAATATCAGAAGAATGTGGAAACTTGTGGAACTGCAGGACATGAGGAGGGTGTGGGGAGATGAGGCTGGAAAGGAGGGCAGGGTTATGCACGCATTCAAGAAGAACTTGGATTTCATTCCGTAGCAATGAGAAGCCTCTGAAGAACTGTAATGAGGGGAGTTACATGGTTTGATTTGTGTTTTCTATTGAGTATTCTGGCTACGTTGTAGAGTCGGGTTTGAGTTGGTGGGAGACCAGAGAGGAGAATATGTCAAAGTCTGAGCAGGCATGATTAGTAATGAAATATGGATGTTCCTTTTAGAATGGGGACAAAAGATAGCGGTGACAAATATTTAAGATAGGTAGTATCATTGTTTCCTAATTCTTCATGCTCTCTCTGTTTTGGAATTACACACCCACAGAATTTCCCATGTCACATTGTGCCTCACACTAGAGGCAGATTGTATTTCCCATTCTTGACTTTGGTCTTGGCCACGTAATTTTCTCCGTAATAGCCTACTAATAGGATATTAGTGAACTTGTTATAAACAGAGATTTGAAATGTGATTGTGTAGTTCACCCTCTTGAGCTTCTTTCATGCCCATGAATCATACTGTAGGTAGCCTCTGGTTCCAGGAGGATGAGAGACATGCAGAACTCACCTGAATCTCACCCTCTGCCTGAAGCCAAGCCCCGCTGCCTTGCAATCTGAAGCAGAGCCTTCGCACTAAGTCCAGCCTAGATCAGCAGAACTATAGTCACTGTGGATCCGTAGAAATGAGAGTAAACACTTGTTGTCGGAGGCCACTGAGATTTTCCGGTTGTTTGTTGTGCGATACAGTGATGAAAAGATTTATAAAGTTAGAAGGATTCAGTGACTGAATGGATAAAAATTAGGCAGAATTCTCCAGGTTCTGATTGTAATAACTGGGAGTATAATGGTTCCAAAAACTGAGACCAGGATTAGTGGAAGAGAAACAGCTTTTGTGGTTAAAGTTAATGAGGTCAGTATAAGACATTCCGAGTTGGAACATCTAGATGAGAAAATTTAGCAGACAGTTGCATACATAGGTCAAAGCTTGAGAAGATATCAAACCTGACGATAGAAAATGTCAAGTCATTAGATTACAGATGGTAGCTAATACTATGAGAGTGAATAAGACGCCTCAGTGAGAGAATCAGTAATGAATATGTTATTGGGCCAAAGAAAGAACAGTGGTCACTGGAACACTTAAATTTGGATAGAGTAAAAGGAAACAGTAAAGGAGACGAAGAAGAAATTGTTTGTAGCTAGATGGAGAAGCACAGTATTATAGAAAGTAAGAGAGAAATAAGTTTCAAGAAGAGATGGAACAATATTATTGAGTACAGCTGGGGTGGGGTACAGAAGCCAGATTGCAGGGGACTGAGGATTGACTTTGAGGGGAAAATCTTACTTTTGTCAGACATGTATCCGTGAACTGGTAAAGACATCCATGTATCTCAACCACAAGCAAGTCTTAATGCAATGGAACAGCATATTTAATGGAGGTTAGCTTTCTAATTAATAGAGTAGCATATATAATGGAGATTAGTTTCCTCTGTTAAAGTCCATTTATAATTTTTTAAATGAAATCTTATGGATTGCATTAAAATTCTCTATATAAAATAAAGTCTGTCTTCAGACTCTTGCATACCTAATATCTGATTCTGAAAACAATCATGAGGTAGAAGAAGGAGATGAATTGGCATTCACACTCAGATTTCAAGTTTGGCATCAAATCCCGTCATTCCTTTAGCTACGTTACATCATATTGGTAGTGGTGACAAAGGGGAATATCAATTATGCGTGAGTGTGTTTCCATGTCTGAGTACCTAATGAGCCCATTTGATCTATGAGAATCACTTTGGATTTTATTGAAGGCAGACAAGAGCTTCTTGGCAGGAACTATTTTTTATTGCATCTGTTAAGTAGAAATTTAGGTAGTCTGGTATCAAGGCATGGCAAAATGTGTTTCTAAGCTCTGTTGTAAGTCTTATTATAGTTTACCTAAATGTTTAAAAATATTATATTTCAACAACACTGGATTTAATCAAAAGCTCTCTAATAAAATGAATTCCGTCAGAAGTAATTTATAAAAGTTGTTGAGAGACTGTAGTGTTTGCGTTTACAAGTGCCAAAATTCTGACAGAGAGTTTGGAGCAGAGAACAAAGAGTAGGAAAGTCAAGAATAGGGAAAGAAATATTTCCACTTTCTTTTGTAATAACCTTCTGGTTATGATATGCATTTTTTGGTCATGACCCACTACTCAATGACAACTAACGCTAGCATATTGGTCTATGTCTGTGTATATCCTTCTTTCCACTTTTATTTTTTAGAGTATCCATGCATTATATCATTTTAAAATATTGCATTATAATTTTCCAAATTCTATTTAAAAGAACATTTTCTATTTTATTTAGTTTTTTTATACAACTGCTTCTCAAAGTATCTGTGGCAAAGAACCAGTTTTTTTGGTTTTTTAAAAATTTCTAGTCTGTTGCAAAGCAGTACTTTTATGAAACACAATAAAGACGTATTACCAGTAAAAGAAACTAAAAAAGACATACAAAATGCAAATCCCAATTTTCAATTAATACTAGATTCAACTGATATGAAGTTACTCTGTCAAATTACTATAAAAGTTTTTGAGTACTGATTCTCAATTTTTGTACTTATCCCATGATACATGGTTAACAACAGTTTATCATGTCTGGTACATGTCCCCAGACTACACTTTGAGTAGCCCTGGACTACAACATCATTTTTGACATTTTGACATTTTATATACCCTACTCCACTGTTCATATATACAGAAATTTGTCCCACTTGTCATTTCTGTCTTACTGGGTTTAGGCAGGGACAAGTTTGATAAAGACCAGAGTTGAGGGAGCAGTTATGATCAGAGGTGGACTCTGTTAAATTGAAGGGGAGCAAGTTATGAAATTTAGTTAGTAGAATAAAAAGAGTAATATGTGGAAATTTGGACAAAGTGTCAAAGTCAACAAGTGCTTTTGGAGACACAGCCAAAACAAGAAGAAGCTGGCAAAACAGTAGAATGATTTCCATCCTTTGAGCTCAGAAATGAGAAGAGCAAAAACAATTAGTCTATGATGAAAGAGAGTTGTTTGTACCATTAAAGGTTTCTATCAGATCACTATTTTCCAAACAGGGATACATGTAACACTGGTAGGAAACAACATGCTATTTGCTAATACACAGATAAGTGTGTTTTTATTTTTATATTTAAAAATATTCATGACATTGGAAAAATCTAACTAAGCGTCAAAATTCTGCTATCATGGCTAGTGTCACTTAAGATAAAGCTAAGTAGTAAAGAGAGTTGAAAAAAATAATAATGGTATAGATGGTATGCAAATATGGCTCCAAAGAAATCACTTAATTTAGGGGAGCTCTGGATTCAAGATGATTTAAGCTCCTATTCAAAGTCAAATTTATACATATTTTCAGTGATTGTTTTGGGCCATCATATATATCCTAGAAGAACTCTGGACTCTGGACCCTGGGAAAATGGGTAGAAACACAGAAGAGAGAAGGTGGTTTGTGTTACTCTTGCTGTGAAACAAATTACCTTAAAATTAGTGGCCTAGAACAATCTTTTTATTATGCTCATGGATCAGAATCACTTGGGTCAGGATTTTAGTGAGCACAGCAGGATTGGCTTGTCTCAGCTTTCGCATTGTCTGAGGCCTCAGCTAGGAAGCACCTGGACTGAGAGAATTTGAAAACCGGGAATCACCAGGAGCTCTTGATAAAATGCAAAATATGCACATTATGATTCAGTAGGTCCAGATTGGGGGGGTGGGTCAGGGGTGGCCTGTGACTGATGTCAATGCTGCTGGTCCCAGGACTACACTTTGAGGTGTCAGGACAGGAAGACATAACTGCATTTTGGGTTCTCATTCATGAGAAGAATTTCAAAAATAAGTCTAATTGCAATCAGCTTTATATAATGTTTCTCCACACACGAACTGGTACAAATAATTATCATCAGTCAATTCAAATAAAATAAGTTTATGATCGAATAGAAAACATCTCCAGTTTTTTACTAGAAACATGAAGATTGGCAATATCTGAGACCGATTATGAGGAGACATGGGATAAGTGAAATTAGTGGGAAATGGCAAAATTACTATAGTGTTTACTGAATATTGGAATCATTCATTTGAATTTACAGTTTTGAGTTTGCAAGGCTAGGGTACTTGAGCTATACCTTTTCCTTACACACTGGCCTACATGTTCTTACTCCGAGAATCAGAGACAAACTGAACATTCAGAGCAGCCATCCACAACCACACACATGAACACCCATATTGAGGTTAAATTTGCTCTGTTCCCGTAGCATTCCCATATGTGTGTGAAGAAACCATTCTAGACATTTCTATCAGAGTGCTAACCCTTTACTAATGTTCAAGCTCTGAGTGGAAAGGAAAAGGCAACAATATGTAATTAGAGAAATCTATGATTTACACATTAACCAGCAATGAATTGCAACCCACAACGGGGAGAGTGAAATTGTGGCCAGCTAATAAGTGTCTGTACTTATTAAGGCTAGAGAAATAACCTATGAAACAAATCTAAGCCTTTCCCAAACAGTGCAGGGCCATTAAATTTGGCATAAGTTCCATAGGGAAGATGCAGCTTTAGAGACATAAAGAACTGAGAAATGGGAGGAAGAGAGCCAGCTGAAGATACAAGTAAAACATTTTTCATATATATCACAGGCTAGGGAAAGGATAATGGTGAGAAAAAGGAGACACTGAAGACCATGGGGAAAAGGAGAAAAATGAAATCTGCCTTTTTAACCTCAGCCTTCGTTCTGGAAGATGATGGGAAAATTTAAATTTCAAAGTCATCCACAAGAACCTAGAGAATAACCTTGATGGAAAATTTCTAGCAGGACTACAGAGACCTTTAATGCCAAAACTCAAAAGAAATAGATCAACAGTCCCTTGAAGAATTTATTTCTCTCCTGATGGTAACTTTGTTAAACACTAACTCTTCTACTAGAAATGATGAAATAAATATTATTTCTGGCTTTGAGAAGTTTCCGTGGAGTAGAAAGCCTACATACACATGTATATGCACATACTCCAGCAGCCATGTGTGCAAGTTCAGGAAAACTTTGGGTCTTTTTCTCATTGAAAGCTTTGAGTTTAGATCCCAGGTCCTCTACTTACTAAAAATAAGTGTGACCTTGGGCTATACCTCTTTGAACCACTAGTTATTTGTCTTTAAAATGGAAATGATAATATGTGTAAGTCAAGACTGTTGAGACAATTAAATATGAGTGCTCAACTCATAAATATATAATGCTTGTTTTCCTTTCCTTTCCATCTGAATTAAAGCATGCTGTAGAGGACCAAGGGTAAGGATGATTTCTGGGACATTCCGGACGTTCTATCTGCTTTCTCCTCCAGCTCCGTCTCTCCCTCTCTCTTTCCCTCTCTAGTTTTCAATATTATTGAACAAATCAAGATAATGAAGACAATTCCTGGGCTTAATGAGCTCGCAGTAGAGTAGAAGAAACAGAATTCTAAGCCATTTTAGTGCAGTGTATTAAATTCTGTATCAAAGTGAATCCAAGTTA
Source organism: Equus przewalskii (assembly GCF_037783145.1). Lineage (NCBI taxonomy): Eukaryota > Metazoa > Chordata > Mammalia > Perissodactyla > Equidae > Equus > Equus przewalskii. The sequence goes on along the minus strand of NC_091845.1, from coordinate 55,434,634 downwards.
TTGGAGGAGAATCAAGGATGACTCTTAATTATGGGCAAGGAAATGCAATGTTAAAACAAATGGTGGTAGAAGTAGTCAGGAAGGGTTTTGTAGAGGCAATGACATTCAAGATAAGTTTAGGACCACCAAGTAGTGACCTAGGTCATTCATTGTCTTATTTCCAATTTCTAGCAATGTCTGGTATATAGTTCAAGGTTCATCAATTTAAAGGTGAATGGATAAATGAAGGAAGGTGGAAGGTAAGGACAGAAAAGTAGATCATCCAATGACTATCAATCATGGCTGAGCATCTGAATGACAATGGGAGATTCTAACACTATACGTTGGGATGAGATCCAGGACAATAAATTTTTATAAATCTCCACAAACAATTCTGTTATGCATGCTTATGCAAGAGTTACTACTAGAAAGTGGGAATTTCATGTGTTGAGGCTCAGTGACACAAGATTGCTTATTATAGGCAGATAATTAAGAATGAAGCAAAAACTAATGTAAGGAGTTTTAGGTAGAGCTACTGCCAGAGCAAAGCAAAGGGAGTTCTTCCCCACCACCTACCAGGAGGAGGGGGTCTTTTTGATAGATGACTATCCTTGTCTACCCCTCCCCGCCACACCCCCAGAACCTGTACCAAAGTCTTGTGTGTAGGTAGTTTATTTGGAATTGATTCCAGGAAGTGGGAGCAAGGGATTGCTAAAAGTATAAAAGGAAGGAAAGAAAGATTGTGCTTTTGAGTTGACAACCACCATGGGCAACTCCAGCCAACCAGACATTCTGAGGAACATCTAAAACAATTTCATAATTTTCCACCAGAGGACTGCCAAGAAGAAACATTTCTGAGCTCTGGTATCCTATTGGTTGAAGTTTGCCCTAGGGTATGCTAACTCCTCTGCACTTCTAGACATGCCAAGCAGAGAAGTCCTGGGGCAGGAAGTAAAATGTGTGCTAAATATACTTGGGATAAACCGCTAGCAGAGCAAGATGAGTTGAATTTTATATGGAACTATGCTAATGCCACAGCTGGAATCAGAGGTGAGGTTGAAAGGATGGTGGTGGAAGTGATGCAAGAGGAATCTGATAAACTGAACTTCAAGATTCCTCTTAATGAACTATTTAAACTTCTTCTACGTATTTGCAGCACACATTAAGAATTATCACCCTCCTCTCAAAACATATCACTTATTCCTTGGTTGACACATGTTCCATTTAACCTATTTAGAGCCAATGCAATCACAGGCTCTGTCCTATTTGAGTGTGTAGACTTTAGCACAATTTCCTTCTGTACATAGTACATGGGTCCTTTATAATTGTTTGCTTAAAAAAACATTTTTATTGAGATTTTATTACTCTCTTTTGCCATAACATAGGCAACAAGAAAAAAAATAGACAAATAAGACTTCATGAAAATTTTAAAAATTTGTGCATTGAAAGACACTATCAACAGAGTAAAAAGACAAGCCACAGAATGAGAGAAATGGATAAGCAAAATGTGGTATGCACATACATACATACATACGTACATATATATATACACGCATACAATGGAATATTATTTAGCCTTAAAAAGGAAGGAAATTCTGCCCTAGGCTATAACACGGTTGAATCTTGAGGACATTATTCTAAGTGAAGTAAATCAGTCACAGAAAGACAAATACTGTATGATTCTGCTCATATGAGGTACTCGGAGGAGTCAAAATCATAGAGACAGAGGTAGGATTGCAATTTCCAGGGACTAGGAGAGGTGGAATGTGGGGTTATTGTTTCATAGATACAGATTTCAGTTTTATGTATGAAAAGAGTTATAGAGATGGATGGTGGTAATGGTTACACAACATTGTTAATGTATCAAATATCACTGAACTATACACTTAAAAATGGTGAAGAGGGTAAATTTTATGTTATGTGTATTTCACCACAATAAAATTTTTTTAAAGAATAAAACAAGAGTGGAGACAAGGATGAAAAGAATAGTACATAAATGTTATTTGTCTTAATGAAGTAGAAAAAAAGAACAAATTAAAAAAGAAGGAAGGGAAAGTTGAATAAATGTATTGCTGAATGGGTACATGTGGGAGCCAAAGAATATTATTTAAATTTTGTAAACCAAATGGTAGATTTGGTTATTCTCCTTTGTTTCTGTGCAACCCTTAATTTGTAAACTTGTTTGCTTCTTTCCTTCCACCATCAAGCCTCCAAGGGAGCCTCTCCTGGAAGCAGCCCTTTCCCCAAGACTGATAGTTTTGATCTTACGTACTCTCAAATCCTTTCCCTTTGATCCACCATATATTAGTTACGTATTTCTGTATAACAAATTACTCAAAACCTAATGGCTTAAAGCAATAAATATTTATTGTATTATAGTCCCCATTGGTCAGGAATTCAAGAGTGGCTTAACTGGGTTATTCTGGCCCAGGGTCTCGCAGGAGGTGGCAGTCACATCAGATAGGGTTGCGGTGACATGGAGGCTTGACTGCCCCTGGAGGATCCTCTTCCAAGCTCATTAATGTGGCTGTTGGCAGGAGGCTTCTGTTTCTCTCTGGAAGTTAGTTGGAGGCCCCTCTATGTAGGCTTCTTTCTGGGTTGACTGAGTGTCCTCACAGTGCGGCAGTTGGCTTCCCTAGAGTGATCTGAGAGTAAGAGAGAGACAGGGGGACAGAAAGACAGAGAAAGAGACAGAGACCAAGAGAGTGGAGGATGTTACCTTGTTCCAACACCATTAATTTCCCAATGCATCCTCCTCTTTTCTTTGTAATATCTGTTGGCATGAGCTCCTAAGGGACTTATACGTAAATTGAAAGCTGTAATATGTATATTTTTAATCTCCTTGTGACATTGTAGGCATGAGTTATAATTTTTTTCTTTTCTGGATGATCTGAATGGATTTTGGAAGTAAAGTAGAAACATTTGTATTCAGGCAGCATTATCCTAAGGGAAACTGGAAGTCTCCCAATAAATAATTTTTGAATGTGCGAATGAATGAATAAATTGACACAAAAGCAGAAGGCTAATCTATTGAATGATTACACTGATTATCCATTACGGAGACTGGCTTTTCATGACCATGTGATCAGACTATTTTGTTTCTGGAGAAAACAGGGTGCAGTGTTATGGTTAAAGTGGTCCTGGGTGAGAATAGAATGTAAAAGTGGAATCAGTTATAAAACTTGAAAGTGTACTGGCATAAGACCTCCTTGTGTGACCAGAGCCCTGCCATTGGCATGAAGGTAGCTTGGCAGGGTGGGCTTGTAAGCAAGGTAAAACCAATAGCCTGTTGAGTTAGTAAGTCCACGTCAGCCTTCTCTATATGGTGGTGTACTATCTCAAAACACATTCATGTTAGTTGGATGTATCATTGTCTTTTCACGCACATACACCATGAAATGAACAATGGAGAGATGGACTGGCATGTCTGCAAGCTCGCATATTCACACTTGCAGATAGGAGCTCATACACACCTACCTACTCACATATGACCCAGCCTGTGGTCTTATTAAGAGAAATCCTGGCAGAGTGAGGAGTGCTCAAGCTTTAATATCAGACCTGGGTGCTGCATCCCTCCACTGAGAGACCTTGAGCAACATACTTTACTTCTCTGAGACTCTAGCTATTTTTCCACACCCTTAAGACAGCTCAATTTTTCTCTAACCCAGTGCATTTTCTTATTAAGTCTTTTGTTTTAGGAGGCACCACTTTTTTGTACTATTGACATCAAATATTTCCAAGTGTGTTTGGCCAAACTGCTTATTATTGTCACATTCTCAAAGACATACAAGGTAATTTAAGATGTCATATTCTGTTGAATCCCGTCTGATCAAGTTCAAAAATTTTGGAAAGTAGACAATTTTCTCTTAAACTGGGAAGCATAAGGGAGTATGTTTTCTTCAACTGTGTTTCTTTCAGAGGTGTCTTTCTGTAAAGAGGAATGACTGACTTTTGATGAAGAAATGAGTATTCTATTTTTCTAAAGCATGTCTTTGCTCATGAAAAAAAGTTATTTACTGATAAAGCACAAACCTACAATTATTGTGAAAATGGGCAAACGTTGCAAATCAAAGTTGGAAACATTCATGGTCCTGCTTTTGTTGTTGTCATTGTTTTATTTTCTTTGCTTGTACATCATCATTTCTTATGGTTCCATTTAATTAGGCAGTTCTTTTATTGGTAGTAAATTTTAGATTATTTGTTTAAAGCACCAAAAAAATCATAAGGCTAAATCCTCAAAGATTACTTTTCAAACTATGGTATTTTGGATTATGAGAATTCTTTTTCATGGAATAAAAAAGGGAAGGGGAACATCTCACAAACCTATCTATAAAAGTCTCAAATTCTAGAAAAGCCAATAGAGAAAAAGAAAAGAATATTCAAAAGTAAGGGACTTTCCGGCCGTTTCCTGGCTTTCCACCTCCTGGCAGTCTTTCAAATCACAGGACAGGGGTAAATGAACTGAATGTAGACTTTGGAAATTGACACTTGGTTTTAAGAATTAGGGGACATGATATTGATTGCTTTCCACCAGAGGGCACCACAGACTATAATCCGTGCTTGTGGGTCTGGGTACATAGACACAGTAGTCGCTACTTTTAGGTTTTGCATTTTTGTGCCAAGGACAGGTTTTTAAGATTAACAAGTGAGCATTATTGATTTTTCAATAAGGTAGGGTTTATAGTAAAGACACTAATTTGACTCTATACCCTTCTGACATTTTTACCCTCCAGATGGGATAAAACTAAAAAACAAAAAGAAAACAAAGGCTTAGTCATTTATTTCTATATGTACTTCCACAGGGTTATTTATTTGGAAAGTGGGTGATGGAAACTGCTTTTGCTACAGGAACCCTATGACAAAATTCCGCTTATAATTTTGCCCTTTGGGATTCATCTGGGACAAGTATTTGGAATTTATGGATTCCGTGGAATTGTCATAGGTTCTCATTTCCGTGGAAGCTACAAGGAGGCAAGGCCCTGTCTTTCCAGATGTTTCTCTACTTCTAGCAGCTATGTGTATCCATTCATTTCCAACCAGGTTAGTGCACTGAGAAATTCCTACCTCGTTCAGCACAGATGACTCCCGCTTACCGTATATTGAAAATCCAGGCTTTGCCCTGAGTCTCTGACAATCAAATGTTTGCAAGCTGCCCCTTAGTTTGCTACAAATGCTGGGGCTGGAAAGACAGATTTACTTGTATTCTTTCTGTACTCTGAGGGGCAAATTTTATGAGCTGAAAGCTCGCTTGCAGTGTTCAATAAGCCAAAGTGCTCACGAAGTATAACCCCCATGGCTGCTTTCTACTGGCTGGTTAAGACTGAATAGTGCATTTGAAAATGGAGCATCATTTCAAATTCGTGGGCTGACAGGGATCACAGCTGATCATAATTTTTCATGTGAAAATGTGATTTCCCTCCCCCTGTTTCCTCTTGTTACGCTGCTGAGGAGTATTAAATGAGTTTCCCAACCTGTGACAAGGAACTTCTGTAATGGTGCTGCTGGGGAGACCCAATTAAGAGCAGCAAAGGCATCAAGTTTCCAGGCTCTGACTTAGACTTACCAAGGGATGGCTTTCAGGCTTATGGAATCCTCCAAGTGGAAAAATCAAATCCTTCCACACAGTTTAAGCCACTCCCCAGTTTTAATATAGTTTCCACAACCACTTTGGATAATAACATGAGCTAGTACCTGACAAGTGTCTCCTAGAGATAACATAGCTTTATGGCTGAGTGGGCATCTGAGGCCTAAATGACCTTCCGGCCTTCCCTAAGACTCTGGATAGTGATTGTAATTGTTTCTATTCTCATACAGCAGCTAAGGAATTACTAAGCCATTTAAATATATAACTAAATAGACATTCCACACAGCATGAATTATTTTGTTAGCAAACGTAACTTTTCTTGTGGCTTCCTTCCCCTTCCCACAATATCACGTTCTCCTTATTCTAGTCCTGCCTAATCCTAGACTATTTTATGCTATCTACAAAGTCTAACTCCCGCCTCTACAGAATTTAATTATGAGAATTCATGACTGCTGCATGTTTGAGTAATTTAATGGGAAACGTGGGCTCTCAAACTAGGGGCCTCAGTTCAGCATAGATAGTAAGGAAGATTGACAACTTGTAATCAATAATTTAAAACTCTCGATATGCACATTCGGTCCAAGTAAAGCAGTATATCCTTTTGCTTTGGAATCAGATCGGTCCAGTGTGATTGCACTGATCAGAATCTATTTGGCAATTAAGTACTTCTGACTAATACAAAACAGGAAATAAAGTGGTTACTGAATAAATATATGGATTTCTCCATCACTCATGCTTCTCTTCTCTTCTTATTGCTTTCTCTCTCTCCTTCCCTTCAAAGCCTTTAAGGAATTGAAAGAGACGTTTGTTATCCATGCTTCTCATTTCTCATTTCCTCCACAACCCCCAATTATTGTTTTCTGTCTTCCAACTTTTACTGCAACTGCTTGTGTTAAAGTTTCCAATGAGTTTCTGATTGCCAAGGTCGATAGAAGCCTTAGTGTTCATATCTAACTTATCTTTCTGTAACATCCGACATCACAGACTTGCTTTCTTCACTCACATGATTCATCTGGTTTAACTTCATCTCTCTGGCCATTTCCTCTCGCCTCTATTCTCTTCCTCTGTCTACCCTTACACATTCTCTTGGATTTCATTCTTATTTCTCCTTTCTCAATCTATACCTCCCCTAAGTCTCCTCATCCTGACTTCATTTATATGATAATAAATTTTTAGTCTTTTCTCTGGTTTAGACTTCTGATATTCAGCCTCACATTTCTATCTCCTGAATTTCCCTACCTAGGTGTCTGGAGTGGAGACAATGCTATGTGGTTACCAAAACTGTTGCTTTCTTTTTTGTATTTTATTGGGCACACATTTGCCAGTCTTCCCTGCAGTTATGTGGAGCCATGTGATAGACTTATGGCCAATGGAATATGGGTAAAATCAACACACATACTTCTATTTCTGGTCCTTATAATGCTCTGCATGATCTTCTAATCTCTTTCTCTTCCCTGACAACATTGGAGGATGGTAGTGGCACAAGGTCCACCAACCAGAAACATTCACACCACATTTTGCTGGAAGAATAGAGTAGTGTTAGACCACTGAGAAATGGAGCTGTTAGTTACAGCAGTTAGAGCATCCTGATTACTATAGTGTAATAAAGCGCTCCATGTCTCCACAATGAAACTCAACATATTCCACAAAACAAATTCCCCATCTCAGTGAGTGGGACCCCAGTTTGCCCAAACCAGAAACATTAAAGTCTCTCAAACTTATCCTCCAAACTTCTCCCCACATCTAGTCTCTCACCAAGCCATGTTAATTTGGCCCCTTCAACATTTCTGCGGACGCTCCCTCCCAGACCCTCACAGCTTCTGGCATGCACAATTACAATGGCCCTCTAGCTGTTCTCTGCTTTTAGTCTCCCCTCCTGTCTTTCTCAGTCCATTGCCCATACCCTTTGAAGGATGATCTTGTTCTTTGTAATTATTTTTTTCATTTTAAAAATTAACGGCACCGACTTTCTCCTAAAAATGCGTATATTTGTATTTTAGATATTTTGCAAAACTCAGAAAAGTATTAAATAGAAAATAAACATCAATTTACAATCTCATTACCCTAATACAAACACTGTTAAATACTTGGTTCTCAGGCTTCCTATGTTATTTTTATGTGTGTGTTTATAATTATATATAGTTCTTTAAATTAAATTTTTATTTTTATCAAAGTAATACATATATAAATTTTGTAAGTTGTTTGCTAATACTACATATATAGTGAAAAACAGCAGCTCCCTATCTCATCCTCTCAATTTTCAACGCCACCTCTCAGAAGTAAATGCTTTCAACTAGTTTAGTGAGGTATTCACGAGTTTTTCTCCATATTTCTAAATGACATGCTTAAACTGCTATTCCTTGATTTTTAAAGCATATATGTTATTGACTGACTTTGTAGTGTGGAAAATGAAGATTCAGTTCTGTTACATCTCACACCCCCACACAACTCTTCTATTTGACAATGAAATTATGCTATCCTTTTTATTTAAATTAATAATGGTATTTACATTATTATTACCCTGTAAACCTTATTCAAAATTGAGCCTCATATTTCTTTTCTAGCTCAAAGTTTTCCTTTTCCTGGAGTTTAATAATTGCCTCTCTTTATGCTCTTCTTAATTTTCTATATATCTATCACAAATTTATCTTTTTCTCCTCAAAAGAACCAAATATTCTTTTCACTACGTAAAAACACATTAGACATTCAATCAAATACATCTTTGGGGCGCTTTCCTTATTAAAGCCCTCTATATTCAGGCTCCAATTTGCACTATATTTCTTAGTATCCAAAACATGTAAATAATGCTTAAAAACCAATAGAAAGAAGAAAAAAAACCAAGAGAAAAATGGGAAAAGAAGATGCAAAAGGGCTATTCACAAAAGAGGAAGACAATTGCCAATAAACATGTGAAAAGTTCATAAGTATTGGCAAAATTAAAAAATTTGATGATGCTAAGTTTATTGAAAAGTTAAATTGGTACAATCTTTTGGGGGAGTATATCATATTCTAATAAAGTTGCAGACATGCATAACCTACAGCGTAACAATTCACTAGAAGTTATATACCCTAAAATAACTCTTGTTCATATGTATGAACAGATGTGTATGCTTATGCCTTTTGCACCTTTGTTCTTAATAACTCCTTATAGGAGTAGTTCTAACGTTTGTCAATAGGACAATGGATAAAGACATTATGGTATATTTGTGCAGTACTGCAGTGACATTAATGAAGTACCTATCTATATGGATGAATCTCATATAGCAAATATCAAGAAATGATAAAAATGCCAATTTCAGTATAGCAACTATTCCTGGGAGAAAACTTTTAAGGAGGTGATGGGGTAAGAATATACAGAGGACTTCAACTGTATTAGCACTTTTTTGTTTTGAATTAGGATAGTCACCGTCCTAATAACATTATATTATTTCAGACAACGTCATATTACTTATACAGTAGTTCCTTGATATCTGGGGAGGATTGGTTCCAGGACCCCCACAGATACCAAAATCCACAGATACTCTAGTCCCTTACATAAAATGGCATAGTATTTGTTTATAATGTGAGCACATCCTCCTGTATACTTTAAATCATCTCCAGATCACTTATAATACCTAATACAATGCAAATGTTGTGTAAATAGTTGTTACACTATATTCTTTAGGGAATAATGATAAGGAAAAAAAGCCTGTACATGTTCAGCACATACGGAACCATCGTAGGCCTTCTGATCCAAGGTTGGTTGAATTCCTGAATACAGAGGGCCAACTGTACCTCTTTGTCTGAAATATTTCATAATACATGAAAAATCTGGAGTCAAATATATTGTAGGAGAGCATATTTGGTGTGATTTTTGAGTATGTAGAAATTGGTTGTTTTCATTGTGTGTAGGGTCCCCATTGATTGATTCTCCAGAAAAAGGATCATAAAAATGATGTTATTTGACAGAACAGAAAGAAAAGGGCTAAGCACTTGATTTTTTCCCTTCTCTTTAAACTTCTCTTAGAGACTGGAAGTGCTGTGTTTAGGCGGTATTTTGGGAATAAGTCACCTGGCTTGGTCTGTGTCTATTGAGCAATTTTATTTTGACTCAAAGGAACTTTATGCCTGAAAGTACATGAAACAGCAATTAAGTACCTGAGTAGAAAAATAAGCTTTGAAAATGTCAGTCTGTCATTATAACTGGGAAATACCTTCAGAATAATTCAGCCTTCTGTAACCCCAAATCTTACAGATTTGTGTGGAAATGTTGAAAGCTTTTTCCAGATTTCCACCTGCTTTAATGTTGTAGGAGTTTGACTTGCTAATTAAGCTGAGGTACTCTGCCAGTGAGGTTTATTAACAGAATTTCTAATTCAGTCTTGATCCTTCTGCATGCATTTCATTTTGGATTGAATGCATCTCTGCGTTGGACTGTCAATATTTTTCATTCTAATGATAAAAGAGCTGCAACAGGCTCACAAGATAAAAGGTATTGCGTCCAGCACCAGATCCCATCACAATTCTAGGAGTTGCTTCGTGTTACTCTGTCCAGCACTAAAAGGAATTCTGTGGAGTTTTGCATTGAAAGCAATGGACTGAGAATTAGAGGTCTTGAATTCACTCCCAGCTTTACTAACTTATTGTCGAGTCGTGTGGTAAGTAACTCCGGATCTCTCAGTTTTATGTACTAAAATGTTAAAAGGTTTACAGCACTCACAAAGGTATAGTAAGGCTTGCTAAATGTTTAAAAATTCCTACTAATAAGCTGCTTTTCTTCCAAAGCATTAAAGATACGAAAACTAATTAGGTGCTATCAACTTATTAAGTGCTAGATGATGAATGTTTCTACTGAGTTTTGAAATTCTGGGGAAGAAATTGCGAGGCATAATTATCATTGGCAGCAAGTAGTATACATGATGAATAGCATGAAAAATCTTCAAGCCATTACTGTAGCAGATTTTAGCTATTTCACTGGTAGGACTGGAAAAAGGTGCTCTCTAAATTCGAAGGTACAACCAACACTAAGAAACATTGATATATTTGAACTTTCAGAATGGACCCTGAAGCTAGATCCTCAGGATGTCTTATGAGTTGAGACTAAGGAGAATGATGTTTCTTTGTTAGCTAATTTGTATCTAGAAGAGCCAATTTCCAGAACTGCAAGTCAGTCTGCCCTAGAAATATTCTAGCGGCTCAGGAAGACATACAAAATCTGCCCTTTGGTAGATAAAAGAATGGATAAGAATTTGGAAGAGAATGAAACACTGCACCCATGATTTCAAAGCATTCCTCCCAAAAATTTCTCAAACTATTATTTAAAGTCTAAAGACAGTGCCAGGGCTCTGAAGCAATAGTCCTAGGTACTTTCTCTACAGCATCTTCGTTATGTCTCAGCTCTCAGCCTGACCACATGAGCACCAACCCTCCCTCCTAGAAACTGTGAACTTTGTTTTAGGGAGAGACTTTTCCATTTCTTATGCCCAAATGGGTTATACCACAGCCTACCTTATCAATTACAGGGAGCAACTTAATAGTACTAGAAAAAAATTGCATTTCAGTGATCGACTATAGCTGCTAGGTAAACCAAAGAATAATAATCCTTTACAAGCCTAAAATGCTTTAGAGTTTAGAAAGTGTTTCCATACTCTGCTGATTCCAAAGTCAGAGACCAAAGCCCCATTTTTTACAGCAGTTTTTCCACATATAGGTATATTTGTTTTTTTGAAGTGGCTTCTGTATGCTGAGAACCATCTAGGGCTCTCCAAGTCTTAGGTTTCTTAAAACTTTTAGAGGTGGATGTGGGGGACTGGAATTGCCCACCCCAAGATATGTCTCTTTGGCATGAGGCTTATTTGGGACTGGTTACTTTTAAAAAACTGCAGACAGGAAAGCAACTCTGAAAAGTAGAATTTACTTACCCTTTGTTAAGACACATTTACATTGTAAAGGAAATCTCCATCTGTAAACATGTCTCCCTCTCTGTACCAGGAAGGAGGGATGACCTTATCTCTAGAGACTCTTATCAATGTGGAAGGCAAGGACTCAAGTCTGCATAACAACCTGACTCATATTTACTGTGCTTTTCTGGTAACCTCCCGTAACTGACTCCCCCTACCCCCAACATCCTCCTTTGTCGTTAGCTGAAGATGATATTTCAGGTGGTGGCTTCAGCCATTCTGGCAAGTTGCTCAGGTTGCCTGAGCCTCTCCCATGTATACATGTTATAAAGCTTTGTTTAATTTTCTCCTGTTATTCGTCTCATGTGAATTCAATTCGTTCTCCAGCCAGAAGAACCTAGAGCAGATAGAGGAAATGTCTTCCTCCCCTACATGGAGAATCTAGAAAACTTAAAGAAGCTTTGTTTCAGACCTGTATTCTTTTGATTCCAAATGAATGAAAGTCAATTTTATGTGGTGTAAGCAAAAAAGAGGGATGTATTTGGTTTAAAAATCAAGCTGCAGGCAGGTGAAAGGTGTAACTGAGCTCAGAAACATCTGGAACCAGGAACTTGAATACCAACAGACTTTCCCTCTGTCTCTCATTTCTGCTTTTCTTTGACTTCCAATTTCATTCTTTCTCCTTTTAGGTCATTACCAGAGCTATGCTGACTTATGGTGTCTTTAATTCCTAATTTCAAAAAAAAAAAAAAATCCAAAGTAAGGACTTTGATATGGTTGGAGGGGAGGAGAACAGATTAAGAAAACCTGATTCCTATGAGAATCAGATGATTATAGCAGATAGAGGAGCAGCTCACCAAATAAGACACGTGCCGTTCTCAGAAGAAAGCGTGTTTGGGGCAGACAAAACAAGGAGTATCCCTGGGGAAGTCTCATTAAATCTTTTACCATTTTCAATTTACATTTGAAAAAGGCAGATTTAGAGTGGGGCAGTGATTTGTTCAAGGTCATACAGCTCCTAAGTGAGAGAACTGTGACTTGAACTTGGACTTCCTGTTTCTCAGGCCCCTCTCTTCTCTGATATATCACCATGTAATTTAATCTTTCAGTAGGTGGCATAAAGCTTGGTGTATGTCAGATGACACTGTGACGTCTGTAAGATTTCTTGGGAGGACACCTGGAGGTTTTATATTGTCTTGGGTTTGGGGTTGACCCCAAAAAGCCTGTGAGCAATGTTAGTGAGTCATTTCCCAGAGTCAATATCTGTTCATTGAGCACCTTTTCTAAGACGTGTTAGGCTTTTGAATTACAGAGAGAAAGAAAACAAAAAAAGAAATGGTATAACTAACTAAATAATTGCAAAACATTAAATCTGCAAAAAGAAAAACTACCTGATGCCACGAGAGTATACAGAATGATACAATATAGGTGGTGTTTGTTTTAATGATTAGGGATGTGTACTTATGGAATTTTTCCTTGTGGAAGACTCTGAGGATATTTATGTCAGAAATTAGTTAATTTTGAGAGTTGATTCTTAAATGTGTATAGATGCTCTTGATTTTCTTTCTGGGAGTCATCTAATTTTGGAACTCACACTCTGATTGAAGTGTGAGAAACTTGAATTCATTTCAGAGGAAATACATTCTCATTATTAAAGGCCAATAAATGTCAGTTTCTGTATCAGTTAGCTATTGCTATGTAACAAATTAACCAATGACTTAAAAACAACACGTGCATTTGCTGGTTGATGAGGGCTTTGTTGACTTACAGATATATTTCAAGTTAAAAATGCAGCTGGGCTTGGCTCAGTCTGCTCCATGTGTATTCATCTTGGGGCCCAAGGTGAGGGGGCAGCAGTCACGTAGGGGAACCTCTTCTCATGACAAAGGTGCTGAGAAAACAAGCCCAATCATGTAAACAAGTTTGAAGGTTTTGATTGTGTCATGCATCTCATTCACTGAAAAAAGTTACATGGCCAAGTTCAGAGTAAAGGGTAGGGAAGAGTATTCTTCTCATGGAGATCACTGTCATAGTGGGGAGTAAATAGTTCTGAACAACAATGCAATCTACCATAGAGTCCACAGCTAAAAGTATATTTTTAGAAAGTGCATTTAAAAATGTACTCCCAGGTGATTCTAGCAGAGAAGCACAAAATATTGTGAGAAGGGGCTGACTTTTAAGAGTGGTAAATATATATTTTAGCCACCAGAGGGAATCAATCGCTTTTTTTCCTTTTGAAAATTTATTTTCCTTTATACTGAACTTCTACTTCGTCTACTATTATTAATTTCATGTTAGACAAGTGTATTATTCAGGATTTTCCAGGGAAACAGAACCAACAGGATGTATATATAGGTATATAGCAAGAGATTTATTATAAACGATTGGCTCATGCAATTATGAAAGAGGAGAAGTTCCACAATCTGCCGTCTGCAAGCTGGAGGTCCAGAAAAGCCAGTGGTATGGTTCCAGTCCAAATCCAAGGGCCTGAGAACTGAGGGAGCCAATGGTATTCCTGGTCAGAGTCTGAAGGCACAAGAACCAGGAGCTCTAATGTCCAAGAGCAGAAGATGGATGCCCCAGCTCAAGCAGAGAGCAAATCTACTCTTCCTTTGGCTTTTTGTTCTGTTAAGGCCCTCAACAGATTGGATGATGCCCACTTAAATTGGTGAGGGTGATTGTCACTACTCAGTCTGCTGATTTAAATGTTAATCTCTTCCAGAAACTCCCTCACAGCCACACCTAGCAATAGTGTTTTAATAGCTATATGGGAGTTCCTTAGTCCAGTCACTTTAACACCTAAAATTAGCGGTCACACCAAGTGATCATCTGATTTTATGATATGTCTTCATTGTATTTTTGGGGAGTAAGACAGCAAGAATGTGACTTGACACATTCTTTCCTTTTTCAAATCTTGGGTTCAGGTTAATGATTGTCCTTGGTTTGGATCACATCGCTATCATTAGTCCATGCAAGTCCCTTTCTTATTTTGTATTTTTTTTAATTTTTTCCCTTTATTAGTCATAACCCAGTCTCATTCTATTCCCCTTCTCCACCTTTGGCAATGATTCTGAATCTTTAAATGTATATCTTTATGTTTGAATGTGTTCTTCCCAATTGTGTATTGCTAGTTTTTTGTTAACATATTTTTAAATTATGTAAATAGTATTGTGTTATAGACCTCATTTTATTTCTTCTTTTTGCTAGTACTTCTCTAATACCATTCATTCATATTACTATGCATACCTGTTAGCCATTGCTGTTCATTGTTATTTAGTACTTGAGGGTTTGTACCCACATTTTCCCATTCTCCCAAAGATGGAGGATCAGATTGTTTCCAGCTCCCCATGACTACCAATAACCCTAAAAAGAAGATCCTTATACATATTCCCTTATGTACTTACGGAAGAAATTCTGGGGATATTGCATTAGCTATGATAGGCCAGCTTATGCTGCAGTAACAATCTCACAATTTCAGCGGCTTAATACAATGAAAGCTTATTTCTCATTCGTGCTAGAAATCCAACCCAAGTCTCAGCATAGGGGATATGCTCATGGTAGTCACTCAAAGATTCAGGTTGATAGAGATTCCATCTTGGGATGCTGTTCCCCTTAACACTGCAACATTAAGAAGAGAGCATTCATCAGAAGTAAAGCATCTCATGTTTACTGTTTAGTCACGTTCAATTAAGCAAATCTCATGGCCACACTTATCTTCAAAGGTGGAAGAGAAAAGAAGTGCAATCTCACCATGTGCCTGGAAAGGTGAAGAACCAGAAACACTTGATGAATAATCACATTTTTTCTTTTAGGCCATTAATGTAGTAAATTAAGTAATGTATTTTCTAATTTTAACCCATCTTTCTATTCTTGGGATAAGCTACACCTGACCATTATGTATTATATGTAAGTATAATGTTGGGTTCTGTTAGCTTAAAGTCACATTCCCTAAAATGGCTTACAAGGTACTTGCTCATCCCTCTCTCCTCTGTGCCTCACCCATTATATCTCTGACTTTAGTTTCTTCTACTGTCCTCATGCACTAACATCATTCCAGTCATTCCGGCTTCCTTGCTATTCCTTGGAACCCAGCAGGCACGTTTCTACCTCAGTGTCTTTGCATTTGCAGTTCCTTCTGCCTGGAAAGATCTTCCTTCAGATACACAAATGCCTCACTCCCTCATCAACTTCAGGTCTTTAGCCAATGTTCCATCTTCTCAGTGAGGCCTACCCTGACATTCCCTGTGAAAACTGCAACGTACTCCAAACATTCTCTATCTCCTTTCTTTGCTATATTTTACTGTATTAACTAAGTTTTCCTGTTTTCTGTATTCCTGATGCTCTGGCATTTGTGACATAGCTGACTAGGGAGAGACCACCCTCCTGGATCTAGCAGATTCTTAAGGAGAATACAGTGTTAACCCAGAAGATGCCTTTCAAATAACAAACTAACCTACACCTCCAACCATTTTTTTTTTATCAAACTCTGACACATCAAGCTAATATTTCCTCTGCCCTAAATCAACCCATGGCTACCAGGGATAGCCTCTATGCCCCAAAACCCATGGGAATTATTCAAACTTGCCAATCTTAAACTGTTTATCATGCCCGACCTTGCCTTTCCCACAGAAACACCAATAAAGGCTGTGGCCTATGCCTTCCCTTTGTCCCTTCTGCCTTAGACAGCCCTTGGTCCTTCCCCATGTGGCTCTGCATGGCAGGCCGTGCCTCCTGTCTCTAGGGATCTGTGAGTATAAACTTATTCCTTCATGACAATCATTTTCTTGTCTGCCTGTCTTACCATACCTGATTAAAGCAAATCTCAAATACAAATTTTAGAATTTCTATTTCTTATTATTTAGCATATAACATTTTATATAGTTTACTTATTTATTTTGTTTGTTACAAGTCTTTCCCAACTAGAATGCAAGTTCCATCAGGCAGGAAATTATTTTGGTTGATTTTTTTTTACTTCCATATCTCCATTATCTAAAATAGCCCTTGGCAAGTCCTGAGCCCTCGATAAATATTCATTTACTATTATTTATTCAATATTGAATATTCTTATTCATTCTATTAAATAATGCTTATTTAATAATATTCATTGAATAAATGAAACGTTAGTGAGGAATATGAATCTATACCCTCCCTTTCTTGTACTAATTCTAAAACCACATAAGGAAAATAAAAAGCAGTCAGCGTTGACATTTTGATATATTTTCTATCACTCAATTTATGCATTTTTGTTTACTGCTGACTTCATGCTCTCATTTGACAACAACCATCTGAATCTTTGTTGAGTAGCGGCCTAGTCTGTACAGACACTGTGCTAGCTACTGGACAGACAGGGCTGACAATAAACACTATTCTTTCTTGTCTACAGGCAGTTTTCATTCTTCAAGTTTTTGATCTCCCACTTAATATTATATTATTGGCATTTTGTCCTGTTATCGAAATAAAACTTCCATGAAAATTAATTTTGGCTATGGAGAAGAGGATTTCAAACAACTTTCCACGCATTACATTAAGCCCACAGAGTTGCTGTGTGTATAGACACCTGTCTAAATTAATTGCTGGTAATTTAAAAGTTGAGCAATGTAACAGTAAACAATCCAAATTTCCAGTTGCTCTAGAAAAACAGGAAATTCTAGAAAAAAGAGCCTACATGCCCAAAAGGAAACTAATTGATGCTTAGAGCCAAGTGGCAGCATCTAATTTAGACTGAGTATTGACTTGTCAGTAGAGTTTTCTTTCATCTGTCTACTTTACTTGTTTTTATTAACTGACTGGCTTCTACTCATTTTGAATTTGTGACCTCCGTATAGAATATTACATTACATGGATGTACCATAGTTTTCTTAGCTGTCTCCTCAAGGTTAAACAATTAAGTTACTGCTAAATTTTCAGTGAATAAATGCATGAAACAATGAATAAATCTCTGTCCAAATTTCAGATTCTTTCCCTAGGGCAAGTTCCCAAAAAGGAATTACTAAGTCATAGGGTAGGGATATTTGAATTGCTTTTCTTTTTTCTTTTTGTTTTTTTGGGTTTTTTTGGTGAGAAAGATTCGCCTTGAGCTAACATCCATTGCCAATTCTCCTCTTTTTCTGCTTGAGGAAGTTAGTCCTGAGCTAACATCTGTGCCAATCTTCCTCTACCATGTATGTGGGATGCCTCCACAGCCACAGCGTCGTAGGTCTGCACTGGGGATCTGAACCTGTGAACCCTGGGTCGCCAAAGCAGAGCACACAGAACTTTAACCACTCGGTTATGGGGCCAGCCCCTTAATTGCTTTTCAAAAAGAGTGTACAGTTTTCCACTCCCAGTTATGTATGAAGATATGTATTTCAATGATGGTCTACTGAAGCTGAATTTTTGAATGTTTTAATCTTTAGTAATTTCATAAGCAAAAATTGTATTTTAATGTGGATTTCTTTGATTACCACTGAAACTAACAGTTTCTATATTTTACTGGCAGTTACACAGCACATTTGCAAGTGGCTTTTATTTCAATTTGCCATGTATTTATGTTTGGTATAGGTCTTTCTATATTAATTATATTAATAATTTCTTCACTATATTTGCTGTAAATATTTATTGTTTGTTTTTTAACTTTGTCTTTGCTTACTTAGATAAGCAGAAGTTATTTCCTTTTAATATTCAAATCAAAATATATTTTCATTTTTTTATTTCTTCTATTGTTTTTGAGTTTATTATATCCTTTCTCTTATAGAGGTCATTATTAAACAGCCACATTTACATTATACTTTTTATGGTTGAATTTAAACACTTTACTCTTTATTTCCTTGGAATTCATTTTGTTGTAAGGTAAGGGTCTAAATTTTCTTGTTATGGTTATTGTCAATTTCTATTGTTTTATTTTTTTTACTAACATCAAATCAGTATTCTGAGCAATATTTCTTAAACAATCCTTCTCTTTCCCACTGATTTGTATATCTCTTTTAATGTGTATTAAATTCTTATATGCATTAGAGTCTGTAGCTCAGTGATATTACTTTGTTTCATAAATCCACTTCTACCCTCTGATGTCCGCTCATTATTAAAACTTTATGGTGAAACTATGGAGAAGTAACAAGATCAGTGGTTGCCAGGGATTAGGTGGCGTGAGGGATGAGTAGGCAGAGCACAGAGGACTTTTAAGGCAGTGAAAACACTCTGCATGACACCATAATGATAGATACACTTCATTATTCATTTGTCCAAACCCATGGAATATACAACACCAAGAGTGAACCCTAATGTAAACTGTGGAATTTGGATGATAATGATATGTGAATGTGAGTTCATCAATTGTAAAAAACGTACCACTCTGTGGGGGATGTTGATAATGGGGGAGGTTATGCATGTGTGGTGTCAGGGGATATATGGAAAATCTCTGCACCTTCCCCTCAATTTTGCTGTGAACTTGAAACTGCTCTAAAAGAATTTGTAATAAAAAAAAACCCTTTATAGTATACTTCAGTAGCCAAATCCTGCTTAACACTCATTCTTAGTATTTTCTTTAAACATAGTCATACTCATTTGTGTTTATTTTTTTAAAGGAAATTTAAAATTATAATTACAATAGACAATATCAACAAAACTAAGAGTTGGTTTTTTGAAAAGATACACAAAAGCGATAAAACCCTTAGCTAGACTAAGAAAAAAAAGAGAAGACTTAAATAAAATCAGAAATGGAAGAGGTGACATTACAACAGATGCCACAGAAATAAAAAAGATCATAAGGGACTATCATGAACAATTATAAGCCAGTAAATTGGACAACCTAGAAGAAATGGATAAAGTCCTAGAAACATGCGACCTACCAATGCTGAGTCAAGAAGAAATAGAAAGTCTGAATAGACCAACAACAAAAAAGGAGATTGAATCAGAATCAAAAGACTCCTAACAAAGAAAAGCCCAAGCTCACATGGATTCACAGGTGAATTCTACCAAATTTTAAAGAAGAATTAATACCAATCCTTCTTAAATTCTTCCAAAAAATATAAGAAGAACAGTTCCAAACTCATTTAATAAGTCCAGCATCACTTTGATACCAAAGCCAGACAAAGACAACACAAGAAAGGAAAACTACAGGACAATATCCCTGATGAACATGAATGCAAATATCCTCAACAAAATATTGGCAAACTGAATTCAATAGCACCTTATAAGGATCATACACTGTGACCAAGTGGGATTTATTCCTGGAACGTAAGGATGGTTAAACCTGCTCAAACCAATCAATGTGATATGCCACATTAATAGAATAAAGTACAAAAATCACAATCATCTGAATAGATGCAGAAAAATCATTTGACAAAACTCAACACCTTTTCATGATAAAACTCTCAACAAATTAGGTATAGAAGGAACTTACCTAAATAGAACAAAGGCCATATTTGAAAAAAGTAATTATATTTTCAAGTTCCAAAACTTCATGTTGCCTTTCTAATTGCGATTATGTCAAACGTAAATAAATTTATGAATAATTGCCATTTTAATACTAATGCAGCCCTTTCAAGAATACGGTAGTCTCTTCACCTGTTCAACACTTCTGTTATGTATCTTAGTAAAGTCTTACAGTTTTTTTTATTGAAGTATCATTGTTTATAACATTGGATAAATTCAGGTGTACATCATTATATTTTGACTTCTGTATAGACTACACCATGTCCACCATCAAAAATCTAGTTTCCATCCATCACCACACACATCTCCCTTTACCCTATTCACTTTCCCCTGACCTACAGTTTTTTAAATAGAAATTTAGCATGCACTTGACTATAATTACTCTCATCTATTTTTATCTTGTTGATATTTTGAAGAGAATATTTTCTATTACATTTTCTAATAATTTGTTATTGGTATTTAGGAAAATATCAGTTAATATTTTTCCGGCTTTATTGAGATATAATTGACATAAAACAGTATGTAAGTTTAAGTTGTACAATGTGTTGATTTGACACATTTACATATTGCAAAATGATTACCTCTGTAGCATTAAGTAACTTCTCCATCCCATCACACAATTGCCATTTCATTTTGTGGTGAGAACATTTAAGATCTGTTCTCTGAGCAACTTTCAAATATATAATATAGTATTATTATATTTTTATATCTTTCTGATGTTTGTTTTCACTCCTGAATTGACTCACTAGATTGTCTGTATTTTTCATATTATAATCCTCAATAATGATTTTTTCTCTACTTTCCAATAGTTATAATTCTTATTTTGAGCATATTCCTTATTGTTTTGGTTACAATTGCCAGAAAAACATTAACAATATTAATATCAGACATCTTTACCTTGATTGTAGTTTTAATGGAAATATCTCTAGTTTTTTACCTTCAGGTATAATGTTGCATATTGATTTGCCAATATTTTCATCAAGTTAGTTAGCATCTTTCTCTTCTTAGTTTATTAGTTATTTTTATATGGAATTGGAGTTAAATTTAACCCGCTGCCTTTTCTAGCATCTACTGAGTTGCATTTTTAAAATTTTACTTCTTGGTGTTACACATTATATTATTAGTTTTTAAAATAAATATATCCTTGCATTTCTGTAGTTCAGAATGAATTATTCTTCTATGTTGTTGAATTGTGTTTACTAGTACTTTTAAGCATATTTATATTTATATTCATAAGTGAGATTACATAGTAGTTTTCTTTTATGCCTATATTTGTCAGTTTTAGGGTTAGATTGCTACTAGATTTACAGTCTGTCTCTTTCTCTCTGTCAGAGTTGGCCTCATTGAGAAGGTAACATTTGAACAAAAATTTCAAGGAAGTGAGGGAGTTAGCTGTGAAGCTATTTGGGCAAAGTGTTAAAGACAGAAGGAACAGCCAGTGCAAAGCCCTAAGTTAATAATTTCCTTCAATGTGGCAGGCATGGCATTGGATCCAGAAGTTTAAAGAGGAGTAAAACATCAACCCTGCCCTTGAGTCTAGCAATGAAATTGCATTGATTTTTCTGTTCTAGTAATAAAATTACAATGACAGAAATAAGCATGTGGTCCTTTAAAAGGACCCAAGAAAGTTTTCTAACACAGTCTGGAGGCAAAGTCTGAAAAGAACTCTTGTTGGAGACATCACTTCATGTGGGCAGTGTGAGCAGGGCTTACCCAAGTAAAGAAGTAAGATCCTGGTGAGAATAAAATACATAGACAATTTAAAACAATTGCGTATAATGTGAGTAAATAGCGCAAGGGGGTGGTAATGAGAGTTGAGATGAGAAAGCTAGGAGGGACCAATTCACGTTGTGCCATCCTAGCCAGTTTATCTCTATTTGCCATCAAGAAGCTATTGAAGGGCTTAGGGGCCGGCTGGTGGCACAGCGGTTAAATGCGCACGTTCCCCTTTGGTGGCCTGGGTTTCACTGGTTAGGATCCTGGGTGTGGACATGGCATCGCTTGGCACACCATGCTGTGGTAGGCATCCCATATATAAAGTAGAGGAAGATGGGCACTGATGTTAGCTCAGGGCCAGTCTTCCCCAGCAAAAAGAGGAGGATTGGCAGCAGGGTTAGCTCAGGGCTAATCTTCCTGGAAGAAAAAAAAAAGCTATTTAAGGGCTTAAAGCTGGGGAAAGACTTGACAACATTTTGTTTTAGAAAAGTTACTGGCTGTCATGTGTAAATGATGTTGAGCTTGGATGAAGCAAAACTGAAAGCAAGGAGGTCAGTTAGGGATCTGCTGATCCTCCGAGCAAAGCCTGTGACAGGACTGAATAAAGTCAGAAAGGGGAGAAGGACAGGATGCGTGGACTTGAGGACTGTTAAGTAGCTAAAATGAGCAGGCATTGGTGACTGGGTGGAGAAGGAAATGACAGCTTGGAGTCTAGAACAATTCCTAAATTTCTGGATTGTATGTTGGGGTAAAAGGTGGTTGCATCCCAGGATGGTTTCCCTCCCAGATAAGAAATGCTGGAAAAGGAGCAGATTGGAGGAGGTGACAAAGAAAAAAGCACATTCATCAAGGACTTAATGTCAAGTGAAAGGCAGTGGATTCAAGCCCCTAACATGCTCTGTGTGTGTATGTGTTGTGTATGCGTTATATAGATGTGTTTTAATCCCTTTTTTCCCAAAGTAGTGCACATTCTCATAATATATTAGATTTGAGAGCTTGTTTAATTTTGTACTTGACACCTAATTTGTGTATGTGTGTTTCTAATAAATTCTAAATATATCCAGAGGGCTTGTTTATTAATTGAATTTCCTGAGGCAAAACTCATTCCCATGAGGTGCTAATAATCTGATAATTTCAGATTTTTAATGCTAGAAATATTGGTGAAAGCAGTTAAATAACTTCTTGAAGACACTATTAGTCATATTTGTCCTTTAACTTTTCCTAGAAAATGAATTTCTTTCATTATCCCCCTCTCTTACCCACATAAAACTTCCTGTTTTAGGAAGCCTCCAACAATGATCTTTTGGTGTGTTATCATTCAAAGACAAACTTATATCTAAAACTGTCACCTCAATCACACTGCTTCTACCAGGAAGAAACTTGCCCCTGATTTTTGAGAGAAGGTTAAATGAAGCCAGAAGGCCTGTGTTCCATCTCATTGACCTCCCCTCAAGGCTGTTCTCGGAGTCCTCCAAATAGGTTCAATCAGTGTTTCCCATCATTCGAGCCCTCAGATGTGAAAGAAGCAGCCTCTTTCAAGCAGGGGAGCGGGCAGGGGAGGCCAGGGAAGCTGCCATTTGGTACCATGGAAGACAGACTGCCTAGGAAGTGTAGTAAGGCTGAGCCTGCTCGGCCTCATGGCACCCAAGGCAGAGCACAGCCCCTGAGAGGATCCTGAGGAAAATGGCGGATAGGGTCAACATGACAGAAGAATGACAGGAATTTAAAGACGAATAATGGGATGGAATCATGGAGGAAGCTATTCTGAGTGCAGTTCTGAGAGCTAACAGCTCTAACAAAAATTCAAACTGGGTGACTCTTAGGTATCTGCAAACATCTGGAAAACTTAAACATGGTTTCCTTTCTTTGACTTGAAAATTGGTTAAATGCTATCAGGGATTTCGTAATGGAAACCCTCCAGCATTGTATTAATCATGGAATTGGTGCACATCCACTTCAATGGATTTTTGTGTTGTTGTTCCTGCTCTTATGTAGCATTATCTCTTTCTGAGTAGTTTTTGGTGCACCCGATGACATAAAAACCCACTCTGAAATCATACCACCACAAGCAGGCAGAAGCTTTTTGTTTCTTCTCCTTTCCCTTCCTCTTACCTGGAGCACATCTGTGATTCTGGAGATGGCACAGCCATTTGACACAATAAGGAAATAAGCATGCAACTAAAAGCCATGAGCTAAGAATGGGCTAATGGAAAGACAGAAGGAGCCTGGGTGTGAACTACTTTCCCACGAGAAAAATAAAAGCCCTCATTACTAAAGGCACTGTATGACTGATAGCCTTTTAAATGAAGCCAAATATAATTCTTAACAGATACACAGATGAAAAGGAAACAAATTTGAAAGGCCAAGTTAGCTGGGTGAAGTGTATCAACAGGCACATCTGCCTTCACAAGGGCAAATTAAAATTGATAGTAAAGTGAGGAAATACCTCGTATTGACGGTGGGGGAGACTTGGGGCATTACAGCTACGCCTTTGTGTGGTGCAGTGTTGCTGGAGATCGTTCTGGGGAGTACACAGCAAGCTTTTCACAACGTACATAGGTTTCTGACAAGCAATTCCACTTCTAGAAATTTATCCTACGGAAATGCTCAGGATAGGCGTGAAGAGAATGTTCTCAGGCCTTTATCATGATAATGAAATCTTGAAATAAGTTGGCCAAATATAGAGACTTGTTAAATCGATTAGAACCATTTTATCCATTTAAATTTATTCTAGAATCTTATATATAAATATATAAATTAGATAAAGTTGCAACTGCTGTGATTGGATTAACATACAAAAGTCCAGAATATAGATGGTGTCTAGCATCAATAACACACATACACACACACACATATGTATGCATAGCTAATTTTTAAAGAACACAATAATACTAAATGCAAATTGCTTTTTTTTTTTTTTTTTGAGGAAAGTAGCCCTGAGGTAATATCTGCTGCCAATCCTCCTCTTTTTGCTTGGGAAGACTGGCCCTGAGCTAACATCCATGCCCATCTTCCTCTACTTTATATGTGGTGGGATGCCTACCACAGCATGGCTTGCCAAGTGGTGCCGTGTCCACACCCAGGATCCGAACCAGCAAACCCCAGGCCGCAGAAGTGGAACCTGCACACTTAACCGCTGCACCACCGGGCCGGCCCCACAAATTGCTTTTTAAAATTAAATGTGATACTCTGACATTTTAGTACATTCATATTTACCACATCCTTTCTTTACAGCTTCCCACAGTTCCTTAGTCTTTCACACAGAGGAGTTTCACAGTGGTTTGTAGTCGTATATAATCTGTCTTCTCCTTTGTGCTTGTTTCCGTTGCTTTTAATTTTACTTCCTCCTCCTTATCCTAAGGTTAGATACACACCCGTATTTTACTCTTTTTGAAACAGTTGAACTTTTTTGACCTCTAATCCTTTTACAGTTCTAGAATGTAGAGGAGGATGCAAAGTAAAAATTAAAGTTTTTTAAAAAAATTAACACATTAAGCAATTTTCCTTGCACTACTCCCTGAATAAAACATTTTTGTACAAGTCTTTGTATGGGCATATGTTGGCCACACATCTGGAAATCAGAAATCTGAGTAGAGTAAATAGAGTAACATAATCATCCAGTGTTCCTGCTAGGGCACTTTATGCAGTTATATCACTGGTCAGGATCCTCCATCCCACATTTGTAAGATAAAAGCATCCTTTGCTTTTTTATCTGTCAGTGCTTCATATGATAGAACAGTAAACAGCCGTGTTTGACTAGAACTGTGAAAAAGGAGAGAAGGGATGTCTTCTTTGGACACATCCAATTGTGGTAAGATTTCCTGTCTCCCCGGTAGCTACTTTCTTAACTCCATTCCAAAGCCCAGGGGATGCATTAGAGGGGTGGATGGAAACTAATCAGGGAAGAAGGAACCAGGGAAGGTAGGCTGAGGAAAAAATAAAGACATATTCCTAAGGATATCTTTGATCTTGGAGAAGCTTAAGTGCCGTTTGGATCAGAGAATTGCAGGGCAAGGCTTGAGAAACAGAACCCAGATCAGCCTACAGCCACTGGCGTGAGACCAACAGGACCACTCCAGGATATTCAAGCTGCCTCTGCTTACTATTCAGAAACATCCTCCACTAAAAAGTAGCGATATTCTCGTTTTCATTTTTCTGTTCGTTTCCAGCATCGTGACTCTTAACTTTTGACTTCTGCGTAGCCACGATTCTCCCTCCAGCCACAGAGGTCACCCACACAAGCCTGAGATGACATGATGAGACACCATTTAGAAGTCACCTTTCTAATTGAGAGCCCTGCTATGTCCCAGTAAGCCCTGACATCACAGGGTGAGAGGAGGAGCTGCTTTTGAAGTGGCTGAAAGGTCATTCCTTCCTAGGCGAGGCTTTCTGAAATTATAGCCTGGGAGGGAAATGGCTTCGTGCCGATTCTAATACGTGCTCAAACTCCAGGTGCAGCCTCAGAGGTCCAGAAGACAGAAAGGAAAAAAATGCACCTTTGATGACTGTTCTTCTTTTCCCCTTTTGCCTTATTATCTTTTTCTACTTGGGAACTGAAAAGATTTCTGACAACTAACCAGAGAGGAAACGGTGAATACGTAGCATTGCCATTTTTCACTGGCGCTTATGGATTTTGCTAACTTCAATTAAAATTACTAAATTTTAGATAACTAATAAATAACTAAGATAATTGCGTTTGTAGTGTGCAGGCAGTGCTTTCAAAGGTACTAAATTTATGTTCAATCGGAATTCTCTTTGAACACTACCATATGGCCAGGTGCTGTACCTGGAGGAACAAAGAATAAATAAGACGTAGTTCCAGCCCTCTCAAAGACTTCAGTCTAGTGGTTTAAGGAAAGAAAGTCAAATGGAGTGATTTTTATGTTGGATGAATATGAATGTTCTTGTTGCTTCAGAGTAACAGCTAAGGGCCCCAAATGAAGAATACTAGGGACTAAGCAGGGGCTGTCCCAGTGGTGCAGCAATTGAGTTTGCATGCTCCACTTCAGTGGCCAGGGGTTTGCTAGTTCAGATCCCAGGCACAGACCTATGCATCACTTATCAAGCCATGCTGTGACAGGCGTCCTACATATAAAGTGGAGGAAGATTGGCACAGATGTTAGCTCAGGGCCAATCTTCTTCAGCAAAAAAAGAGGAGGATGGGTGGTGGATGTCAGCTCAGGGCTAATCTTCTTCTTCAAAAAAAATAGTAATAGGGGCTGGCCCCGTGGCCGAGTGGTTAAGCTTGCGTGCTCCGCTGCAGGTGGCTCAGTGTTTCGTTGGTTTGAATCCTGGGCGCGGACATGGCACTGCTCATCAAACCACGCTGAGGCAGCATCGCACATGCCACAACTAGGAGGACCCACAACGAAGAATATACAACTATGTACTGGGGGGATTTGGGGAGAAAAAGGAAAAAAAAAATAAAATCTTTAAAAAAAATAGTAATAAAAAAATAAAAATAGGGGCTAAGCAACCCCACATTATAAAGTAAGGTACAAGACCATCTCTGCAGAGAGTCAGAAGCCAGTTATGCTAGTGTTCGGAAAATTGGTCATTTTGTAAAAAAGTTAAACATACATTTACCCTATGACCCAGTAATTCCTCTTCTAGGTATTATCCAAAAGAAATGAAAATATATGCCCATACAAATTCTTGTACACAAATGTTCACGGCAGCCTTATTCAGAAGAGCCAAAAACTGAAAGCAATTCAAATATCCATCAACAGGTGAGTGAATAAACAAATTGTGGTATATCTGTAAAACGGAATACTACTTAGTAATAAAAAATGAGCAAAACACTGAAAAAAGCAACAAAACATGCATGATTTACAAAAACATTATGTTAGAGGACAGAAGGCAGACAGAAAAGAATATAGACCCTATGATTTCATGTATATGAAATTCTAGAATAGGTAAAAACTAATCAATGATGAGGAAAAAACAGATCAATAGTTGCCTAGGGCTAGGGATGGGGGTAGATGGATTGGGGATTAATTGCCAAGGGGCATGAGGGAACTTTTTGAAGTGTGACAATATTCTACACCTTGACAATGGTGGTGGTTACAAGGTTGATTACTATATCCTTCAAAGGGGTACATTTTATTGTATGTTAAATGTACCTTAATAAAGTTGTATTTTTAAAGAGCCAGTTATGCCAATAATAGTTCTCCCAATTATATAAGAAATAGACTAAGAATTTATTAGGGATTTGAGAAAAATGGAAGACTTCCTTAGACAGAAACTATTATTGCAGAGAGAGAGAAGGAGAGATGTTCCCCCTTATCACAAATCAAGTGATCAGGGACTTTGAAGGAACCATTCAGATAACCTGACGTTTATTCCCTAGAAATTGTAGAATAAAAAGGCTGGTAGCTTATGACTAAAACATCGCAATCTGAAAGGATGGATAGAGTGTCTTCCTGAGCTGCAGAACAAAGAAGCAGGAGTGCTCTGGGAAGGGCCTGCACTTCTAGATGGGTCAAGGATGCGTCTGCTTCTTGCACACCAGATGTGGATTGCGCAGAAGGCAGATAGACTTGGGTTGTCTTAAAAATGACTCTGTCCAATGAGACCTAGTAGAGGATTGGGACACAGAAAGTCACTGGTTAGGGTTGGGGGCAGTATTAAGTAGTCATCTACAAAAGGCCACTGTAAATGCAGGATCCTGAAAGCTATGAGGTCTTCTAAGCCACAAAAGTCCCCTGCAAAAAAGTCGGTGTTTGCTTTTGGACATTAGCTGCTCTCAGAAGGCACTGGATTGTAAATGTACCTCATAAGTAAGATGTTTCTGGGGCCGGCCCGGTGGCACAGCGGTTAAGTTTGCACCTTCTGCTCCAGTGACCTGGATCACCAGTTCGGATCCCGGGTGCGGACATAGTACCAGCTGGCAAGACATGCTGTGGTAGGCATCCCACACACAAAGTAGAGGAAGGGGCCAGCCTGGTGGTGCAGCAGTTAAGTTCGCATGTTCCGCTTCTCAGCGGCCCAGGGTTCGCCAGTTTGGATCCCGGGTGCGGACATGGCACCGCTTGGCAAAAGCCATGCTGTGGTAGGCGTCCCACATATAAAGTAGAGGAAGATGGGCATGGATGTTAGCTCAGGACCAGTCTTCCTCAGTATAAAGAGGAGGATTGGCAGCAGATGTTAGCTCAGGGCTAATCTTCCTCAAAAAAAAAAAACATAAGTAAGATGTATGTGTCATTTATCTCCTTTTCCACCAGCCCTGCCAACCACTGAAGAGCCACAAGTGGCACAACAAGGGAAGGAGAAGAGTAGAAGAGCAAGCTAGGAAGTTGAGACTCACTCTCCAGCCAGACCTGGACTAGAGGGTGGAGAAATTTTAAATTGAATAATAAATTTCAACTTTGACATGAGAAAATACTGGGTTTTTTAATGCCTTAAAAATGAAATTAATATGAGAATCGCTAGAATAGCTAATGGAACTCAGCCAGCTCCCTATTACAGAGCTGGGAAAAAGTGAGTTCACAGGGTACTTGAAAGGGGAAGTAGTGAAAAAACAGAAACAATTGTTTTCTGGTTGCATCCTCAGGGTCCTGATCATTGGCTAAACTGGTTAAAATATGGCTTCAATGTAATATTAGAAATGATCACCTCTAGGACAAAATGTCATCTGCCTAGCTTTGTCTACCCTACTTCTCCTAAGTATTATCAAAAATATTCATGTGGCAGATATAAGTCTTCAGGGCACAAACATAAGCTGTGTTTCTGTCCCCAAGCTCAAATCTGCTTAATGCTCCCTTTGATGACAATTTTGGAGTCTCAGTCTTGCCAATTCAATGTATTTAGGGAGGGATTGAAGGGTAACTGAAAGCATTTGAGGAGAATATTCAGGAGGGAGTGGGTTTTAGATATTATCAGAAATTAGGTGAGGGCATACGGAACTCTACCCTTGCTGGTGTTTGTGTATTGATAGTCTGTCTTGCAGCGTATCATGGTTTTTGCTTGCATGGTCCACACAAGCTAAGCCCACTCTCTGCTTGCTTCCCAACCAAACAGTTGAACCAAACAGTTAAATGGCTACTGCAGAAACTGTCTCTTGATCTTCCATTATTAGGATGCTGAGTCCCACAAAGTTCAATGATGACGCATGAAAATGATTTTGAACTGGGAAGCACTATATATTGATCTTGTAGATAATCATTATCTTGAACAGTATTTTGTTACCAAGAATAAAAATTAAATCCTGGATCCTTCTTATAATTTTGCTTTCAGAGACTGATTTTATTTCTACAAAGATTACCTCACTAAATCCCAAGCCAAAAAAAATATTTAAGGGAATTCTTTTTCCAAAATTGGAAAATGAGCCAAACCTGCAGGGCCTCCCTATATGCCCTTTCAGAGCAGTCATTGTCAACTAAATGTCACCCCTATCCTTCTCCCACTCCTGCCTCAACCAGGCCCAGGACCACCACGCCAACCACTGGTTCTTGTGCCTCCTAAACACTCTGGCCAACCCAGATTCCAGCTGACTTGAATAGCGGAACAGTCAGTGTGCACACATTGTCACACACTTCCTCCTGCCAGCTGTAAACAGCTTGTCAAGGCTGAACAGGACAAGCTGGCTTTAGGAGATAGACAATGACATCAATATACCAATAGTCCCCCGCTTTCCTCCATCTGCTGTAAGAGCTCTGCATTAACAGCACTGCCTTGTGCAATGAAGGTGTAAGGGCTCACCCTGAATTCCCCTCTCTTTTCTCCCACCTTCCTTGTCAGGGATCCATGGTCCTGGAAGCTGAAGTTCAGAGCAGCTTAAATCACTATCTGCCCAAATATGTTGACATTGGCTGGCCTTTCTTTCTCTTCCTCCTTCCCTCCCTTCTATCCCCTTCCCTCCCTCCTTTCTTCTTCTTTCCTTTCTTATTGATTGTGTGTGTGAAAATAGATAGGAGTAGCTATGAGAGCCAGGGAAGATGACACTAGCAGAGAAAAGGATACTATGGCAGGCCAGTCTCTCTGTCTTTCACATAAATATGAGCTATATGTATTCAGTATGTATATAACATATTTTACATTGTAGTAAATATTACCGTTTTATAAAAATATTTTATTTATGAAGTAATATGAATAGCATTAGTAATTATATGAATATATAAATTTATATATAAAATTTATAAATTACATTCTGATTTATATAAGAAAAAATGACTATATATGACATAATAAGGATTATTTATTAAAATATTCTAGATAGTAACAAGATGGACAACCATAACAACTACAGCAATGGTCGCAATAGGAGTGGTAGTACTAATCACAATAACAGCTACTTTGAGCTCAGTTAATCTTCCTGCTAAGAGATTTACATACATTATCTCATGTAATCCTCACAATAATCCAATGAAGGAATAGTCTTTTCCTCATTTATACAATTGAGGAAACCAAAGTTTAGAGCTATAAAATAACTTGGTCAAGGTCACCCAACTTGTAAGTGGTAAACGACAGGTTAAAACACAAATCTCCTTAACTCTCAAGTCCTCCATTCTTCCCCACCAAACTAGGGCAACTCCGTCAGTGGGACCATCTCTTACTACCTGTCTGCTATTTTCTTCTCCTGTTGGGAAGAACAGGTTTGGTTTTGGTCATTCAGGCAAACTTCTAAAGTTGTTAGACGTAAAACACCACTTGCTGGAATAATACAGATCAAGGAGCCCATAAAATTCCATTCTTTTCCACGCAATGAAGGCCACTTGGAGCCATGTAGTCAAACATTTTTGTCTGATATAATCTTTTCTGGATATTAATGACAGAAAAGCATTCTGAAAGGCAGAAAAAAGTGGCAGACCGCTTGCAAAAACTCTTGGGTAATTGATAATTTACCCTTCCAAAGGAATGTTATTGTACACAGAGCATCTCCATGCGAATGACCACTCAAAGCCAACGACGTCCAGCAACAGCAGCTACACATGCTTCAAATGGCCCATTAAAGGTGTAAAGGACAAACACCTATTTTATTAAAATGCCGGTTGTCTTCTTTTGCTTATTTTAAGAAATATAATAAATCATTAGTTGACATTCAATAGATGTTCCCATTTTTATATTGGATCATTTGACTCTTGTGTCCATCTTGAAGAGTCATTTTTATGTTTCTCTCTGTGGCATGTTTGCCCCAAATCTAGTATTTCTTTACAGATTTTTAAAAATAATATCTCTCTTGACACAGAAAAGTTTTAAATATTTTATGCCTAGATACATTTAATATATGCTTTAAAAGTGCTTCTGGGTTTCTTGCTTTGTTTAAAATGATCTCCATCATGGGTTTGTCGTCACCT
The DNA here is from genome assembly GCF_037783145.1 of Equus przewalskii. Classification (NCBI taxonomy): domain Eukaryota; kingdom Metazoa; phylum Chordata; class Mammalia; order Perissodactyla; family Equidae; genus Equus; species Equus przewalskii. The sequence goes on along the minus strand of NC_091845.1, from coordinate 55,402,769 downwards.
TGATTTTCTCCTAAGAATTGACTACTTGATGTTTTATGTATTCAATTTATATATTTAATTCATCTAAGATTTATTTTTGTATATGATATACAATAGAGGACCAACTAATATTCTCCTAGATGTATTGCCAGTTGTGTCAGCACTGATTATTAAACATTATGTTCCCAATGACTTGGAATACCACTTTTAGTATGTATTAAAGGACTCAAATGCCTTTCTGATCCTTTCTATTATTTTATATTTTTGCATTTATTCAGTTTTATGTTAATAAGTTAATTTGATTACAGTAGATTTGTAGTACATTCTGATAGTTGACACAGCAAAATTCCTATCACAATTATTTTGAACTCCTTCCTTAGCCATTCTTGGGCTTCATTCTATATAAATTTGAAACGCATTTTGTCTAACTAACAATTGCTTGTTGGGATTCTAATTGCAATTGTGTTATATTTATATATTAATTACGGAAGATTGACATTTTTATGATATTAAGTTTTGACATTCAAAAATCTGAAATATATTTCCATTTGGTCAGAACCTCTGCCCTTTAGTAATATTTTATATTTTTCATTACATATATCCTATTCCCTTCTTATTAAATTTATTTCTAAATGTTTTGCTTTTGTTGTCATCCTGATGATGTATTTTCCCATTTTAATTTCTAGGTATTTTTTGTTAGTTGGTTTTGAATATTTATCTTATATCAGGTCTCTTATTAATTCTAATTCATTTGACTGGATTCTTTTGAGACTCTTAAATGTATATTCATATCTTCCACAAAAGGATATAATTTACTTCTTTTTTTTTTAAAGATTTTATTTTTTCCTTTTGCTCCCAAAGCTCCCTGGTACATAACTGTATATTTCTTAGTTGTGGGTCTTTCTAGTTGTGGCATGTGGGATGCTGCCTCAGCATGGCTCGATGAGCGGTGCCGTGTCCAAGCCCAGGATTCGAACGGGTGAAACCCTGGTCCACCAAAGCACAGGGTGTGAGCTTAACCACTCGGCCACGGGGCTGGCCCCCTAATTTACTTTTTTTCAATGTTAATACTAGCTACTTAATGTTCTTGTCTTCTTAGACCTTCTAAGGCAATAATGAATATTAATGGAGGCAAGAACATATCTATCTGGTTCCTGATCTTAATTTAAATAATTTTATTGTTTTTGTATTTTTGCTTTTACCTGAGTAGTCTTTATAGAGTACAGTTTTCTTCCCAGCTTATTTTATCTTTTTCTTTTTAAGATTGACTGTTAAATTTTATTAAATATATTTTAACATTTTTATTTGATTTTATGGTTTTCTCCTTTAATTTATGGATTTCTGGGCATTGAATTATTTTTACATTGCTGTTAAAAAATACTTTGTTAGAGTATATTATATATTTATATATTTATAAATTCTATTTGCTAAAATTTTATTTAGAATTTTTTTTGTCTCAGGTGGAGCTGTATGAAATTGTTACTTTTGTAACTTAAAAATAGTCAAATATCAGCAATTACATATAGTTAAATCTAATATATTTATATATGTGATTGGTCTATAATTTCTTTTCTGCATGTGGGGACTAAAATCACCCAGGATTCACAAAATTAAAAGGGGAGTTATCTTTTTCTATAGTCAATAATTCTTAAGTAATATTGTAATTATTTTACTTTTTTATATTTTTTGTGTTTTTGAATACATAATGCATAGTATGGAATAATCAAAGCATACCAAGTTTGAAACATCAAAAGTCACCTTTCTTCACCCTGAGCGACCACTATTACAGGTTTCTTGTGTTTTTATTTATTTTCAAGAGATAATTGTATAAACATAAACGTAAAAGACTCATGCCCACTATTTGGCACTTTCATTTTCCTACTTAACAATATTTCTTGTGTATAGAATGGGTTCATTTATTTTAGTATCTGCATAATATCTCAATATATGGGTGCATCAAAATTGATTGAGCTAGTCTCATATTGCTGAAAATTTGTGTTGTTTCCAAACTCTTGCTGTTTCTCCAATGTAGCATTTAGTGTCTTTGTCCAAATGGCATTTTGTACACATGTGAGAATATTTCAGGCATAAATTCCAAGACGTAAAGTTGGCATGTCAAAGTCGACAGGCATTTTAAATGTGGAATAGCTAGTTACAGTAGATCTTGGGTCAGGAACCAGATCTTCAGATTCCTTCTACAGTACTATCTCACACTTGAAAAATAGATTCGTCCCTGCTGAAATCAGAGTCTTGCCTGGGACAAGAAATCAAGCCTAGGATTTCCCTGAGGCTGGGAAAAGATTCCTCTCAAGGCAAACTCTTCTCCCCTTGTCCCTCTAAATATATCATGAGATGAGAAAAAGGGCAGAAGCCCTCCTCAGTGGCCAGTAGATGACCAGTGGCCAGCAGGGTTGTGGGAGTGGACTGGAGAAGGTGTAGTTATCTTCAGGTATCAAAATGGAGAAACTTGTGAGAGGAGTTGGTGTTTTTGTGCAGTGGTTTGGGTCTAACAGATGGGGTCACTTTCAGAGTATTCAAATCAGAATGAAGGACTACAGGAGCAAAAGCTGATTATTGAGGATTTCCCCAAAATAAGATCTAATAACAGAATGAGCAGGTGAAACTTTTATCAGTTTGTCTTATTTTTATCTTTCCTTCGTGTCTTCCATCCCCCTAAAGATCTCTTGGTATTTCAGTTCTAAGTGTGAATAGTTAGTGGAATGTTTTCTGATGGGACCAGAGCCATCTGTTTCTTGATGTGTTTGCTTTAGAAGACCACTCTTTTTACCTGTTCTCCCTTAATATAAGCAGAGACATTTCACTTACGCTCTGTCATGGTTTCTGTTACTGAGTTGATATACTTTATGCCAACTGCCAGATGATGTTCTTTTTCCTTTTACTTCTTCTTTGTTTTTCCCATAGCAATGCAGCAATAATCTTAATGTGATACAATGTTTTAATAGTCAATTTTGGCTGACTTTTAAAATGCAATAGTACACTATAAAACTGCATTGATAAGCACCCTCCAAATGGTAGATCCCAAGGAGATGGTGCTCTTTTCAAGGGACAACAGAGGGCACAGAGTTTGATAGAAAAGGGAGGGTAGTCTGATTACCCTATGCCATTGCCCCGAAATTCAGTTGGTTACTTTTTCATGCTGATTTCTGTTTGTTTGCTGAGATATTTGATTCAAGTGTAAAGAAAAATCACTGACAATTGTTAAAATGAAAAGGAGACTTTATTCAAAATTGTTGTGACAGGGGTACTGCAATAGAGGAGAGAAAACAAGTTCAACTCTGAATAGATCAAAGACAGTTGGGTATTTAGAGCCAAGAAACAGGGTAAGGGGGTCGTTGGAAGGAAAATTACTAAGAGGAGACATCAAGGGTAGGGGATTCCTGCTAAACTGACCCAGCAGGATTCTTGCTAAAGACAGGCTGAGGACTTAGACATCAAAAGCGGAGGTGGAAGAACTTGATCAGATAAGAAGAGTGAAGGAAGACAGGATTCTTTGCTGGGACTGTGCTGGACAGGCCAAAGACAGGAAAGGAGTGAAGGTCTAGGCCTAGTTGAAAAGAGAGCTCAGAGGAATCTGACTAAAGTGTAATCAAGGAGAGTCTTTGTCACAGGGTGGCCACCAAATGAGTCACCACTAAATGAGACCTATATAATACACTTATATTATTTGGTATGTGGTCTCAATACCAAACCTCTTAATCTCAAATTCATGTACCCAATGAGCAACAAGCCAAACACTGAGACATCAGTGCTTGGAGATGGAGAAAGGCCCTATTCAAGTTGGCCAAGACAAGAAGGTGGGAGCTTGGGTTCACTCAAATCCACCTTCCACAGAGCACAAAACCAAGGGGTTTTATAGAGCTAAAGGGCTTAGCAGGTATGAAATAGGTATTAAGAACCACTGTACTGCCCTGGGCCTCAGGGTATATCACCTGAGGCAGTCCCATAGAAAAAGGTGGATGAGTTTTCCTCAGGACCTTGTTGGACCTTTCTTAATTTAGACCAGTTAATGGGTGGCTGGCTTACTATTTACATGGCTTTCAAAAGCAGACCCCAAAAATGTCACACCAACCTCACCAGGGTCATTGGGATTCCACCCAGAGTCAGTCCCTGGCACAGCCCTGTCACTAGGCCCATGAATTTCTGACCTAGGGACATATCTCTTCTGGCTCCAGCCCCATGTCCAGCCTGCAGCGAAGTGACCAAGTTCTGAGCTTCTTCCCTGGGCCTAGCCAGGTCGAACTGACCCAAGCACAGAGAACCAGGGACCTACCTGCCCTCAGGCCGCCCCTTCACCACAATCACTACTGCAGCTTGAGCCCGGCTGCTGCCATTGATGCGGGGTCGGTGAGCCGAGGAGTCGAAAGAAAGATTTCTTGGACTCTCAAGGTCTGGCAGTAGTGCTGTTTTATTTAGAGAATAGTATGGAATAGCATGGGGACAGGACCCATGGGCAGTCAGAGCTGCTGCTGGCCTGGGGAGCTGCTGCTGCTGCAAACATGGGTGGAGAGTAAGGCTAAATTTAAGGCATAGGTATGTGAGTTATCTCTTTACAAGACAAAGGAAAGAGTATGTAAAAAGAGTTGTTAAAATGGTATCAGTGCCGGTAGGGTCTGGTTATTGGGTGGTCCTATAACTTTTAGATAAGAATCAAACCAGATTAAGTAAATGGCAGAAGCCACCGCTTAAATATTACCTTCAGCTAAAGACAAAGGAGGATGTTGGGGGGGGGAGGTCAGTTACATGAGGTTGCCAGACAGTAAACAACTTAAGTTCTTGCCTTTGGCATTGATTAAGAGTTTCTAGAGATAAGGTCATCTCCCTTCTTCCTGGCACAGAGAGGAGGCATCTTTACAGATGGAGGTTTCCCTTACAAATGTAAATGTTTCCCAACAAAGGGCAAACAAACCCTGCTCCTCAGAGTTGCTTTTATTAAAGGTAACCAGCCCCCTTCTCATCTGCAGTTTTGAAAGAAACCAGCCTAAAATAATCCTCATCACCATGACCAGGCAGGGGGCACTAGGGTGCCCTGTGTCACGTTCCCCTCCACACCACCACTGCTAGCTACTGATAACTGAGGACATGCCCATTTCAATCAAGTCAACAAACTTACACACACACACAAAAGGGAATCACACCCACACAAAAATAAAAATCTGACTCCTGCAGGACAAAAACAAAAGGTGAAGTCAAACAATACCCTGGATCTCTCCCAAATGAGGGGCCCTCCTTTCCAATCAATCACGCAAAATGCAAATGGGGAGACAGGAAACTCACCTGACAACAGACTCACATACAAGGTAAACGCATAGTCACCTACAAGGGCCGAAGTCGAATGCGTTTCTCTACTCTCAGCGAGTGTTGCGCCCAGGGTGGCTGATGCTGGTGGGAATAGGGGCTGTGTCAGGGGAAGTCCCCTTGCAAAGATGCCCAGGCAGCTGCTGAGGACGCCCACTGCTCACATCCCCATCGGGGCGTCCAGCCGTAGGCACAAGACTCCTGGCTGGCTCAACAAAATTGATACCAAATCTCTTAATTGCAAGTTCATGCGCCCGATGCACAGCAAGCCAAACACTGACATCTGGTGCTTGGAGATGGAGAAAAGCCCCGTTTGAGTTGGCCAAGACAAGAAGACAGGAGCATGGGTTCACTCAAATCCGCCTTCCCCAGAGCAAAAAGCTGGGGAGTCGGGATTATAGAGCTAAGGGGCTTGGCAGGAGAAGCTTCAGAGAAACAAAGGGGTCACTCTGGATAAGCCCCTGGGCAATCTGCAACAGCTGCTGGGGGCTGGCCATCTGCTGATCGCAAACCCCCCCAAAAGCATTCCCCTTCTGCAAAACAAACTCACAAATCCTCGAGACCAAGTTACCCCTCAAGTTAAACAAGAAAACAGCAAATTGACAAGATTCATCTATGTCTGTGCTGGGAACAAGGTCAAAAGGCAATCATGTTCTTATTGAATATCTACAGTAATCCTCAGGCTTCAGTCTTTTGTATCCCAGCTCAGTCCGGCCCAGAAAGAACTGGAGAAACAATTCCATAAGGAATCTTCAAGTTTTGTGTGCCCCTAGGCAGAGCCTCAGAACTGCCTAAATGTTAATATAGACCTAAGAGAAATGGCAACATTCTCCCCTTGATGGTTCTAATTTAATAACCCAAGTGAGAACAAAACTTAAGCAGAATTGGGACTAAGTTACTTTTTCAGCACTTCCAACTCATTTTTGGATTCCACTTTCTCCTAAACCCTGACCAAGTCATTCTTTGACCTCAGGCTGCTTGCTGACTGCTTCTCAAATTTTCTCTACTTCTCTTTCCAATATATTTTTTTAAATCCCTTCACAATCCCTCATTCTTCTCAAGTGACAATGTTTGCATATAAGAACTCCCTAGGTATAATATTTAAATGACAAGATATGTCCAATGGAGTAATATGGCAATATTATTAGGAAAATAGCTTAAGTCCTGGGAAGAGGGAAAGTTTTTGGTCTTCCATAAATCATATCATATAGGTTGTTGCTTACTCTGTGAATTTGCAAAATTGACCTTGAACCTAGATTCCCTAAAACTTTATCTCAGAGAAGATGGAGCAGTTGGAAATCTTCTGGAAAGATCATTTTATACCTTCATGCTTGCTCTTTTTCTCTAAAATCCTGGCTCACGTAATACCATATCAAGAGTTAATGAAAATAGACAGGAATCTGAGAAGAACTCGACAAGCTCAAACTTGCCAAGTCTGAAATTAACTGGCTAGAGTCTTTTTTATTAGAAAGAATATTTTCCTGAGTTTTAATATGCAGTCTCTCAATTCTAAATTTCATCAGGATGCAAGACTTTGCATTGAGTAAATCTATAAACCCGACTTTAAAAGAGATCTGATAGAGCTTATGTGTGTGAATTTATGTTGACTTACATAGAGCTATGTTTGTTTATGCTCAAAGAGTAAATGCTAACCACAAATCTTAAAATAGGTCCTAGGAATGAGAAGCTTTGGATGTGTTCACAATTTACATCTTAAGGATATGCTCTTCTTTTAGAGATTGAAAATGCTCTGATTGGATGTTGCCTGAAACTTTCTGCACAAGTCTGTTTTCTCAACCCACTTTCTATGAATAGTTCTTAGTCTGCTGTAGTCCCTGTGAGAGTAGAGAACATGAAAGTTCAACCCAAAGTGAGGAAAAGCTGAAAATGTCAGTACCAGAGTTAGAGTGAGGAAGAGAATTTAAAAGCAACCCAGGAGGTTTCCACTAGCTAATGGTGATACCTCAACACCCCTAATGGGATGTAGATAATTCCTATTGTCTACATGAGGCATGTTCTTGCTTCTCTACCAGACCACAAGTCAGTAAGGGTCAACTCCATGTGGAGCGACTTTAAACGCTAACATCCTAACGGGATTTTTAACCTGAAGAGACAGGATATGGTTTCTCCTATGCAAAGTATCATCCATGCTCTCCTGAGAGATTGAGCAGTTAGCAGTTGCCAAATAGACTGCTTTCAGACTGTGCTTTGTTTCTTTTAATCACAATACAATGGAAATTGTGGGAAAACAAAGAGCAGAGGGCAGTCCAAGGCTTTCCCATGGCTTTTCCTTGCTGTTAAACGAAATGAGAAGCAATATCCATATATTAGTTGTTCCGACTCCAGCACTTGGCTTCAGGGGGGGCTCTCCAATTCGCTCTGTGGTCCTAAAGCCCAGAGCTGACACTTCCCACTCAGTGATCAGGAACAGATACCAAGGGACTGTGCCCAGAGCAGACTACAGAACTCCTATAGTCATCCATCCCAGCAGAGGGAGGGCCTGTTTCTAGTAGAAATTATAGGAGCTTCAGTGAAGTAGAATTACAACTTCCTTTTGTCTATTGAAATATTCTTCCCTAATTTATCAAAAAGCTCAAACAAATAAGAGTATTATGCAAACAGACTTTAAGCAGGGATTTGCTGATGTTTTGCAACCGCCTTTGGGAAAGATATGCAGCCTATATTTCAAAAAAATGGCACAATGACAATGGCATAACTCACATTGAGAATAAGGAAGAAAAGTCTTAATCCTAACTGTTCTCATGAGGAAAAAAAAATTCATCTAGTGTTCCCCGAGGTCTTAAGCCCCTCCTAAGGGATTTTTCTCCCCTCATAGATCTTCCAGAGAAAAATGTTACCAAGTCTAGATGGGGTTTAGATTCACAAAGATTATTAGGAGAAATTACGGAAAATAATTGATGAGGACTTTTAGGCTGCTTAATTTTAAAACGGTTTATGATGACGATTTTTAGGCTGGTTACTTTTAAAACTGCAGATGAGAAGCAGGCTCCGAAGACTGGAATTTTGCTTGCCCTTTTGAGACATTTGCGTTTGTGAAGGAAGTGGGGATGACCTTGTAGGGACCTGAAATTGGCCACCCCAGGATATGTCTCTTTGACATCGGGATTGTTTGGGGCTGATTGCTTCTGATAAACTGGGACAGGGAAGGAGGCTCTGGGGAATGGAACTTGCCCTTTGTTGGGACACATTTACATTTGTAAGGTAAGTCTCTATCTGTAAAAGGTGCCTCCCTCTCTGTACCAGGAAGAAGAGGAGAGATGACCTTGTCCCTAGAAGCTCTTAATGGGGAAGGCAAGAACTTAAGTTGGTTGCTGTCTGGCAATCTCATGTAACTGGTTTAGGGTGGTGGCATCTAACCTTTCTAACCTTTACTTAATCCGATTAGATTCTTGTCTAAAAGTCATGGGATCACCCAATGACCAGACCCCACCTGCACTGATACCATTTTAACCTTTTTTTCATGTTCTTTCCTTTGTCTTGTAAAGAGATGAATCGCATACCTATGCCTTAAATTTAGCCCTAACCCTCAACTCAGGGCAGCAGCAGGAGCTCTGACCGCCCGTGGGTCCTGTCCCACGCACGTACCAGCTCTGCCTGCCCATGGGTCCTGTCCCCATGCCAGCGGGGGCAGCAGCAGCTGCTCTGCCTGCCCATGGGCCCTGTCCGCATGCCAGCGGGGGCAGCAGAAGCGGCGGCAGCAGAAGTTCTGACTGCCCGTGGGTCCTGTCCCCATGCTATTCCACACTATTCTCTAAATAAAAGAGCACTACTGCCAGATCTTGAGAGTCTAAGAAATCTTTCTTTCGACTCCTCAGCTCACCGACCCCGCATCAATAATAACCTGACAGGTTAATCAGATAAAAATTTAAACCTACGAGGGATGGTGAAAGTTATGATTTTGTAATTTCAAAGAAGTTCACTCTTCCTTTGCATATCTGAAGTTTTGTTCGGAAGAAGTTATGGGTTTATAGGGTGGTGAGTGAGGAACTGAAGAAAATCAGTTCAAAAAAGAGGAGGACTCTGAGGGTAAGACGTACCGGGACACTCCAGAGTTGATGCTAGTGTGATGGATGTTTAGGAAATATTACATGTAGACACAGCAAGGGATTGGATTTAGTTACTTCTGATGACAATTTCTTTATAAACAATTTCTAGTTTTTACTTTCCTTCTGCAACAAGTGTAGCTACTCTCTTCTATCTCTAGTGTCATAGACCCAAATGTGCCATACTCCTTCCCCAGGGACAGGTACATAAATAATGATAAGATAAAGTCTGAAACAATGCCCTCCTGTGGTCATCTGATTGGACACAAAACTGAACAAGGGAGAGATTAAGGTACATTCTTTCTGGGATACAGGATAGGTTTTGAGATGGGGCATCTGCAAGGGTTAAGGGCTACGAAAGGGCGATAGCTGATATGAAAGAATTATCTCCAAACTTAGTGCAAGGATAAAGAATTATCCCCAAACTTAGTGCAAGGATACGGGGCCTTAGTCCTACACTACTTTTGGCACTGTCACTGACTAATTGCCCAGAGGAACTCAAGGGAGGTTTGGGAAGAATTTAACTGTTTCTCCAAATTGGTTTTCTCTTTTTGTTATGTTAAGAGATGCAATCACCAACCACCCTGAGCCAGACTGAGCCCCACCCCAAGAGCAACGCCTATGACCTTTCCTCATTTTTAATGCTAAGATCTCCTCTCTGGGAGGAGTTTAGGCCTTATTACCACAATCTGCAGTGTAAGTGGAAGCATGTTTTCCAACTGAGCCTACACAAGCAAATACCCACGTCTACCTTTTGAATATTCATTTCCCATCAGAAATAAAAGGCGCCCCCCCCCCACCCCCGCCCCGCTGTCCTGTGCTCAGGAATAGCCATGACTTTGGAAATGATTAAATGTGACCTCCTATTTGCTGCAAATAAGTTGTAATTTCTGTGACAACTACTTTCAGACGAGAGTCTTGATTTTAACTCACCAGGAGGTGAACCCACTTTTGGTTTTGTAACAGCACCACTCTCCACGTGGATGCTTCCCTATTTCAGGGTCTCAGAAACAGCTTGGGCAGTGGTAATGATGAGGATTTTTAGGCTGCTTAATTTTAAAACAGTTTATGATGAGGATTTTTAGGCTGGTTAATTTTAAAACTGCAGATGAGAATCAGGCTCCGAGGAGTGGAATTTGCTTGCCCTTTGATCAGAGACAATTGCATTTGTGAAGGAAATCTCCATGCCTCCCTCTCTGCGCCAGGAGGAAGGGGGGATGGCCTTATCACTGGAAACTCTTAATGGGGAAGGCAAGAACTTAAGTCGTTTACTGTCTGGCAACCTCATGTAACTGACCCCCCACCCCAAAATCCTCCTTTGTCTTTAGCTGAAGATAATATTTGAGTGGTGGCTTCTGACCTTTACTTAATCCGATTTGATTCTTGTCTAAAAGTCATGGGATCACCCAATGACCAGACCCCACCTGCACTGATACCATTTTAACTTTTTTTCATGTTCTTTCCTTTGTCTTGTAAAGAGATGAATCGCATACCTATGCCTTAAATTTAGCCCTAACCCTCAACTCGGGGCAGCAGCAGGAGCTCTGACTGCCCGTGGGTCTTGTCCCCACGCACCAGCTCTGCCTGCCCATGGGTCCTGTCCCCATGCCAGCGGGGCAGCAGCAGCGGCTCTGCCTGCCCATGGGCTCTGTCCCCATGCCAGCAGGGGCAGCAGAAGCGGCGGCAGCAGAAGCTCTGACTGCCCATGGGTCCTGTCCCCATGCTATTCTATACTATTCTCTAAATAAAAGAGCGCTACTGCCAGATCTTAAGAGTCTAAAGAAATCTTTCTTTTGACTCCTCGGCTCACCAACCCCGCATCAGTAAGATATGCTTTTCCCTGTGCACTGGCCCTGGTACTTCTGGACCATTAGGAAAACCAGGGCTATGTCAACCTGATGGGCTCAAGATTCAGCTACTTTATTCTGTTATAGACCTCAACTCTGTCCCTTCCTGCTGTCTTCTCTCTGCCCATCCTCCATTCTATTCAGCGTCTAGACTCCTCCTTTTGTTTTTAAGCCCCCAAGACCTAGTACCATCTCTTTCTCAAATAATTTAGTTGGGTTGCCACTGACTGAGGCATCCCTCTTTGACATATTATAGATCTTCTTTATAGATTGTCTTGAAACGGAGGTTGGGAGGTCATAATCATTGCACCTTTCCTTTTGCTGACCCTTAAGCATAAAAGGCTTTCCTGGGAAAAGTCCTGGACCTTTTTCTGGATATTTATCTTTATGGAGCTTCAGAACTTCTGAGAGGCATAGGTATCCTCCTGCAGGAGAAGAGTTTCCATGCTTTAACATATGTGATTTTTCTGGCACCTTTCTCAGTAATAGAGAGAAAAGATGTCTTTTTCCTTAAGCTAATTTACTAATTAACATATCAATCATTGTTCAGACATGAAACAGAATTCACCCCAGATAGTTCAAATGAGAAACATGAATGAAAGCACTACTTATAAAAGTGTGGGCAGAGATTTTAAAAAATAAAAACTAAAGCAATGATTAGACTATCATTACAAAAAGTTGTTACCATACTAGGATTAAAGGCACAAGGACAGAAGACCGTATTACTAGAACCCAGTGATAGTGGGAGCCATGGAGGATGTGTCTAGTGGGTTGCCGTCATGAAGGAATGAAGCTGCTGCCAGAGACACTACTGAGAGAAGCGAAGGAGTGGAGAACAAACACCGAAACTCTGTCTCCTTCTGCCACCCTGTCTCCTGCCACTGTCTCTCGTTAATGAAATCAGCTAGAGGCCAGCCACCAATTTGAGGCATCAATCCAATGAACAACGCAAGTCAGAGAGGAATGGAGAATGGACCTGGGTTAGGCAGCAGGGGAACAATTAGAAAGTAACCAGCAAATTAGTTAACTCAATGGCAAAAAATCTAACTGTAGTGCAATATTCTGCTACAGTTCTTTTCTCTCTTGTCTAAAGCAGTTTTTCCTTTTCTTTTTCAGTTCCAGTGAATTTAAGTCAGCAACGTCCATCCATTACATATTTGGTGAGTACTTTTTTACATGTAGGGCTTGGTACTAAGTATTGCAAGATAGTGTCTCTATTGCTCAAGACCCTATTGTCAGTGGAAAGTGAAGGACACAACTTTTACAAAATGTTGATTTTTTTATGTTCCTCAAGATGAATGTAATTCTACAGAAGTTTAAATGAGAGGAAAAATTGCATTAGCTTGATCGTGTAGGGGAGGAGGACATTTCCTCTCCCCAAATGTGGGTTCGTCTAGCTGGAGAACGAATTAAATTCACATGAGACAGAATAGCAAGAGAAAATTAAACAAAGCTTTATGAGGAACCATGGCCCGGGGCCCTTTCTTCCTGAAGGAAGAAAGGGCACCGAAGAAGTGGGGTGCATAGAGTGGTTATATAGCCCCCAAACGGGGTGTTTCACATGTGATTGAAATGTCCCTCCCACAATAGTCACAAGATTGCCCTGTTGGCACAGTGCTTGATGGACACAGCAGGTAATGGTCTGCTATCTCGGTGGGCGTAGCAGGAGGCAAGTCTATGTCTGGAGCTGGGCGGTCACAGGTGAGTGCAGCAGCAATCAGTTCCTAGCCTAAGGAAAGATGCTTAATCCTTAAGGAATGCCAAAGTTGGGAGGGGGAGGGAAGTCAGTTACAGGAGGTTACCAGACTAGCACAATAAAATGCAGATTTTAAGTCCTTGTCTTTGGTATTGATTAAGAGTTTTTGGAGAGTAGGTCATCGCCTTTCTTCTTCCTGGTACAGAGAGGGAGGCACCTTTTACAGATAGAGATTTACCTTATAAATGTAAATGTGTCCTGACGAAGGGCAAGTTCCATTCCTCAGAGCCTCCTTCCCTGTCCCTGATCAAAAGCAATCAGCCTCAAATAATCCTGATGCCAAAGAGACATATCTTGGCGTGGCCAATTCCAGGTCCCCACAATGGTGATGCAGATAATTTTAGTAGATAAACAGGAGTTTTAAAAGACTTTGATCTGTGGGTATGATTCTGACAGGCAGGGTATGGAATAACAGAAAGGACACTTCCAGAAGGGGTAAGAGAAAGGTAGGAATACAAACAATGGTTGGGAAATAGTGGACAACCTCTAGTATAGATAATAAGATGAATAGGAGACAAGCCTGGGAGATTGGTTTTGACTAGATCATGGAGAGTGGAGAAACCAAGATAGTGATTGAACCAAGAAAGAGAGATAACTATAGTCCAAATGAATGAAATCTGTTTTGAGATTTTAATATCGTGGAATTCTGTTCCACGATATTAAAAAAAATCAGGTAGATCTAAATCTCTACTAATCCCAGAAAGCAAGAACCATAAGAGGAAATAGAAAAAGCGTATTGAGCTAATATGAGGAAACATTTCCTAACCAGCCCTCCAAATGCAATAGGTGCTTTGAAAATAGTATTTGGGATTTTCAAAGACGAGGGAACCAACCACATATAATGAGTGATGCAGAGATCTTTCCTTCCCTCAAAAAATTGAATAAGATAGCCTTTAGGATTCCTTCCAACTCTGAATTTCTGTCACAGAACAAGACACAAATTATGGTAGTGAAGTTTTAACATCTGAACATTTTTATAGCCCTAAAAAGGGGATAATAAATCAGAGAAAAGAAGCATGAAGAATATTTATTTATTTAGTTACTTACCTCTTACCGAAGAAAATTCAGGGCTGATTGCAATATAGAAGCGCATGGAATCCCGAGGAAAGACAGTGGCTTCTAAAACAGGAACACCTGAGTAAGAATCCTTTTCTCTCTTGTGAGGCTGGAACAGATAATACCTCAGAGCCTTCTCTACCTTCTATGTAAAGCAAGATTACAATCACATTCTTATAAGATTCAGGGAGGAATTAAAAGAAGTGATGTATGCAAATTTTCTGCTACATAATAGTTAATCAATAAATGTTAGTTTCCACATATGTTGCTTTTTGAAGAATTTTGGACACACGTTTTCAATTTTAAATAATAAAGCAAAACTATAATATGAAAGTGTGCAGTGTTGTTTCTTTTATAAATGAGTGCTATGGGAATATTTTCAGTTAAACGAGGAAATGATATGCAACAGGAAGTTGAGACTATGCTAAATCAAAAATATGTGACTTTTTCAAGAGCTTGCAAAATACACTCGGCTCAGTCTATCACACCTTCTTCGTGTCTCAATGATGAAAAACCTACTTAGCTTCTTCACCTGGTTCAAAGCTGAAATCTGCCAACTGACTCAGGTAATTATGACTCCCAATGTTTGCTAAGAAAGGGGATCTGCTGTACATGGGCTCTTGACATTCCAGCCAGTAATGATTGAAGTTTTTTTTAAGTTTCAAGAAGCATAACTTTTATTTTAATGAGTAGATTTTGAAAACTCAGAAAAATATGCCCTAAGTACAGGAAAATACCAATTTTTGTGTTCCAGCTTTCCCAAAACCAAAAACCAAAAAACAAACCCAATTAACCAAGTGAACAATCAATCAATCAAACAAGCAAATAAAAAGCCAAGTAATGCAATTGGAGAAATCAAAATTCAAGTTTTTCAATGTCCAAGCCTATGGTTTTATTGCCAATATTGTCCCTGGAATTTTTGTTGTTTTGGGCCATGCTGAAATAACCAAGGAAAAGGAGAAATTTTGTTTGCTATATTGCTGCATAAAGAATTACCCCAAATCTTAGTGACTTAAAAACTGTAAAACTCATTTATTTTTATCATGAACCCAAAATATTGGCAGAGCTCTGTGTGGATGACATGTTTCTGTTCTATTTGGTATTGGCTGGGATGGCTGGAGTGGAGGTTGGGAGACTCACTTTCAAGATGGCTCACTTACATGTCTGGCAAATTGGTTTGGCTAATGGCTGGGTGCTCAGTTGGGTTACAGGCTGGGGGATTTGGCTCCTTTCCACATAAGTCTCTACATGGGGTGCTTGAGCTTCCTCAAAGTGTGGGGGCTGGGTTCCAAGAGCAAACATCCTGAGAGGACCAGAGGAGGTGCATAGCATTTTTATGAGTTAACCTTAGAAGTCACATAATGTACTCTATTGACCAAAGCCACCACAAACATCCATCCAGTTTTATGGGGAGAGGGACACAAACCCAACCACTAGATGGGAGCAATGTCAAGGTCACATCGTATAGAGGATGTGTGGGATGGGAGATATTAGTGGGTGTCTTTGGAAAATACAATCTGCTACGGGAGATTATTGGACTCTGATTTACAAATGTTTTGTTTAAGTTTTTTATTTTATTTGCCCCATAAAAAGATATCAGCTCTCTCATTTCTCTATTTTTTGCTCTAGCATTTCATCAGTTGCTTGCTTTAGGATGAAATCTTTCACTTGTTCAACATATGTGGTTGTCCTCCATGAATAACATTTTGCTAAATATTAACGCTATCTTTGTACATTTGTTTTATTTCTCTTCTTCACGAGTTCTTTCCTTTTCTTCATCTTCCTTTGTTGTGGGCTCCTGGTTTAAAAACAAATAGGTCAAATAGGGTTGCAGACCATCAAGTTTCTTTTTTTTTTTTTTTTTTGAGGAAAATTAGCCCTCAGCTAACTACTGCCAGTCCTCTTTTTGCTGAGGAAGCCTGGCCCTGAGCTAACATCCGAGCCCATCTTCCTCTACTTTATATGTGGGATGCCTACCATATCATGGTGTGCCAGGCGGTGTCACGTCCGCACCCGGGATCCGAACCAATGAACCCGGGCCGCCGACAAGTGGAACGTGCGAACTTAACCGCTGCGCCACCGGGCCGGCCCCCATCAAGTTTCTAAGTAGTTGGAAGAAGGCTGTTCCTTAAGTTTTATATATATATATATTTACTTACTTTTGATTGAGAACATTTCACCCTCTCTGTTCCTCTCTTGCACTTTCAAGGAACAGTATGACAGTAGTTTAAATCTGTCTAGCACTATGCTAGATGTCAAAAGGCACTAAAGAAGAATTTAGCTGTAAGGCCACTTAAGGCCTGGGACTTTGCCATATTCATAATTCTCAGCATCTATCAGAAAGTCTGACCCATAGGTGTTACTCAGTAAATGTCTGTCCAATAGATGAACAAACTGATAAAGAAATAAGAAAGATGTGGCTTCTGTTAACAATGAGGTGATAACTCTTCAGGGGGAGATCAATAATTCCTAAAATAAAAGGAAAGAAAGTGAGGTACATGAATTAGACTGAGATATATCCAAAAGCAAAGGGCCTTAGATGAAGAAGGTGAGAACCAAGGAAGGAAGAATAACCAGAAACATCCATCATTAATCTCAGAACTCAGTTGGTAATGGAGGGGGCTGTGGAGATTGCTGAGGGGCTTGTGGGTGGGGTGCAGATAGGAGAATATGTACCTCTATGTAAAAAGCAAAGCCAACAGCAATTCACAGGATTAAGGAGGATGGAGTAGTGATGGGAGCACAAGGTTTAGAGTTAGAGAGACCTAGGTTCAAATTCCAGGCTTGGTAGCCATGTGATGTTGAATTAAATTCTCTGAGCCTCAGTTTTGTCATATATAAAATGGGAACATTTCCTATGTTCAGCAAAGTAGTCATGGACACACACACACAATTAACAGCACACTATTTATTACACAAATCCCTCTGTGCATAGGCAGGGTGGCCCTGGGTTGGGTACTCCACGGTGAGTGCTCCACTGCCATGACTCTGCCTCCACCTATGGACAGAGAAGGGGCATGTGTCACATGGAGTCTCTTGGTCTTGTAGAAAGGAAGAACCTGCAGAGCTCAACCTCTGCTCTTTATGACGAGCCAGCTCCTGATAAGAAGTTGAAAGCAGGTAGAAACAGTAATCCAGCGTTCTCCGTATTTGTCTCTATTCAACCTACTTCCTAAGATGGCTGTAAAGGTTAATGTAAAATGCTGAGCAAAGTGCTTGACATATGATAAGCGCTCAATAAATGTTAACTATTATGGCAGTACTTTTGGGTCCTCCTACCTTCCTAGGTATCCTCCTTCAAATATAAATTGACAGTATTCATAGAAGAAATATGCTGTGTAAACATGTGTTATGGAATATTATTGCTGTGTGGTTGTACCAGCTAGCGATTGCTAAGAAACAACAGTCATTTATCCTCACAGATCTGTGGATTATCTTGGGGTCAGCTGAGAGTGGGCAATCTAGGTGGGGCTTCGGTGGGCTCATCTCAGCTCTGTAGCACATGTGTCCAACTCTCTTTCTAGGAGTAATAGTAGGCCTTGGCATGCTCTCCTCGTAGGGATGGCAGACACAACAGGGAACAAGTGGAAATGCATATGAACTCTTAAATCCTAAACTCAAAACTGGCGTGCTGTCACTTCCACAATATTCTCTCGGCCAAAGCAAATATGCTGTTTAGCCGTATCCAAAGTCTAGGGAAGAAAAAAATACGCTTCATCTCTATAGTGAGAAGAACTACAAAGTCACAGAGGGAATAAGTGAAGCCATTAATGCCTTCTACCACAATGATGGACTTCGAAGATTTAGTTTGTCAGCAACAGAGAGACACATGTGTTACAAGAGGTCTTTGCACAGCTCCTAAAAAGATAAGAGAGCATGGCATCAAAACCCTTCTTCCTGCCTGGACTGGGTTGAATAGTATTCCCCCAAAATTCATGTCTACCTGGAATCTGTGCTTGTGACCTTGTTTGGAAATAGAGTCCTCGCAGATGTAATCAAGTTAGGATAATGTCATATTAGATTAGGGTGGGCCCTAATCCAGTGACTGTTGTCCTTATAAGAGGGAAATTTGGACACAGAGACACATAGAAGGAGAATGTTATATGAAGACACAGGGGAGAATTCCCTGGGAAGACAGAGGCAGAGACTGGGGTGATATGTCTATAAGCCAAGGACCACCAAGGGTTGCTGGCAACCACCAGAAGCTAGGAGAGAGGCCTGGAACAGATTCTCCCTCAGAATCTCCAGAAGAAACCAACCCTCCCAACGCCTTGTGTTCATTTCAGACTTCTGGCCTCCAGAACTGTGAGAAAATAAATTTCTGTTGTTTAAACGCAGTTTGTGGTTCTTCCTTAGAGAAGCTCTGGGAAACTGATACACTTGCTACATTTAGCCAAGTGACAAAAAGGCAACAACCTTAAAACATCCTAACTTTTATGTTATTCTATAGAGTATTTTAAAACTCCATTTATGATCTCAGATATAGCAGCATTTTTTCACAAGTAACTTAACTTCCAGCCCTGCTTTTGTTTGAGGCAATGTATTTAGGTGAGTAGAACAAGGGTCTAAAATTTAGCAATCCTAGTCATCCTCTTTTTCATTCTCCACATCTAATCATTCACCAGCATTGGTCGTTTCTTTCTCATATATTACACTGAATTTGCCACCACTGTTACTGCCTTATTGCAGGCTCTCATTTCTAGTCATTGCTACTCATTGGCCCAGTGCTGCCACAGGGGACATCTTAAAAATTTAGATCTGGTCGTTTTACTATAAGACGGTTCGAAAAGATAGATTTTTTTTTTTCCTAAAGATTGGCACCTAAGCTAACAACTGTCGCCAATCTCCTTTTTTTCCCCTTCTTCTTCTCCCCAAAGCCCCGCAGTACCTACTTGTATATCCTAGTTGTGGGTCCTTCTGGTTGTTCCACGTGGGATACCACCTCAGCATGGCCTGTTGAGTGGTGCCATGTCCATGCCCAGGATCGGAACTGGTGAAACCCTGGACCACCGAAGTGGAGCGTGCGAACTTAACCACTTGGCCACGATGCTGCCCCAAAACAATAGATTTGTTGATTCCAACTAAACGCTTGAGCATGGCAAATGAGCTCCTTCATGGTCGGGCCCATGTGAACATGGTCGGCTGTACCAGTTGCCACACCCTTGCTTGCGTTCCACACTATAGGCACATATGCATGGCTATATCACACTGCTTCTGTATTTGTCTCTCTGCCTTTGCACATGCTCTGTGTGCCATTCTCCCATCTATCCCTGGCTAATTATTATCCTCCTCAGACTCAGTTTAGGCATTACTTCCTGTGGGAAACCTTCCTTGATTCCTCTAGTCTGGACTAAGCATTTTTCACATCACACGTTGTTGTAGCATTTTTTTCCACACTGTACTGTAACTATTTTCTACTTTTCTATTTTACTCATAAACTGCACCCATTGAACACTCATTGTGTCTTCTGTGTTTCTATCTCTAGGACTTATTACAAAGCAGTCATACAATAAACAGCTGTTGAATGAGTTATTTCTTCATCCATAAAATGATCTCCCTTGTCTCTGGGATAATATATTTAAAGATGTTTATACCCCCAGTACTATTTGTGTCTGTACTGGTGGTTTTTGAGGTTGTTGTTGTTTTTGTGACAGATTTTATTTTCTACACATTGGTAGAATATTTACTTCTCAGTGATTAAACTTTCTTTTTCAAGTGTAAGACTGACTTGCATGAACAGTTTTTATTTCTGTGGAAAAGCTAGAAATAAGATATTCAATACTATAAAATACAATTCTGAATTCTAAAGTTTTGCTAAAGAATATGTCTGTAGTTAGGATAGCATAAGCATTAAATTTTTATTTTATAGTTGTGGATTTTTAAGTCCATAGTTTTTAATTTTTTTATTTTATTTTATTTTTTGAGGAAGATCAGCCCTGAGCTAACATGTGCCGCCAATCCTCCTCTTTTTGCTGAGACAGACTGGCCCTGAGCTAACATCTTCCCGTCTTCCTCTACTTTATGTGGGACGCCTGCCACAGCATGGCCTGACAAGCGGTGTGTAGGTCCACACCCGGGATCTGAACTGGCTAACCCTGGGCCGGGAAACCCTGGGCCGCCGAAGCAGAACCTGCAAACTCAACCGCTGTGCTACAGGGCCAGCCCCTAAGTCCATAGTTTTTAATTTTAGACCCCTTGTTTTCACACTGGCTCATGAGATATTTAACATTTTCCCCACCTTATTATATTTATTTTACACATTTTTGGCTGTTCTCTCATTTATTTGTGTTATGCCACCATACTATTTTGTTAAAGAGTTTTCTTTGTGCAATATTTGTTCAAATTCTGATAAAATTAATGTTTTCCCTTTACAAAATATTTCTGCTATATTTCTGATCCTATCTACACTTCCATAACTTTGCCATTTCACCAAGAAGAGATTAGAATCTTTATTCCCTTCCTTTGAAATTAGGTGAGTCCTTGTGATGTCTTACAATGAACAGAATGAGGCAGAAGTGATGATGTGTAATTCTAGCTTATAAAATGTGATACAGCTTCCATCTGGCCCATTCTCTTGGGGTGGGATTTAGAACTTAGCCACCATACTGTGAGGAAGCCCAGGATACATGGGGAGGCCAATTTAGAGAAGGACTGAAACCCCATCCCTCAGCTCTGCTTGTTTCCAGCTGATAGCCAGCATCAACTTGTCAGCTATCCTGGGAATGGATTCCCCAGCTTCTAGTCAATACATCCCAGCTAATGCCACATAGCCTGGCAATGATCCTTCTCCACACAGACCCACCCAAAGTTACAGATTTGTGAGCAAAATAAATGATTGTTACCGTTTTAAGCAGTTAAGTTTTTTTTAAAGATTTTATTTTTCCTTTTTCTCCCCAAAGCCCCCTGGTACATAGTTGCATATTTTAGTTGTGGGTCCTTCTAGTTGTGGCATGTGGGATGCCACCTCAGTGTGGCTTGATGAGCAGCACCATGTCTGCACCAAGGATCTGAACTGGCGAAACCCTTGGCTGCTGAAGCGGAGCGCGCAAACTTAACCACTCGGCCCCAGGGCTGGCCCCTAAGCAGTTAAGTTTTAGGGTGGTTTGTTACACAGCAATACATAGACAGAAAATTGTTATAAATCAAAATAATAAGCAATTTTTATGAATGCTCTAGTCGATCTGAGACAAACATTAAATAAAAATAGTATATGAAAGCCTTAGAAAGGTCAATGTCTAGGAAGCATCTCCAAAGGCCCATGCTGGGAAACAGTAAAAAAAATCTTGAGGTGTTTTGTCATTTAAATGTACATAAAATGTATTTCTTATATAAACTCAAGGAAGAGTTCACACATTCCAAAAGCAAAAACTAAGACATATAAATTGACCTATCTGGAGTTGTACCTATATCTACACATGGCCTAGAAGGTAAACTTAAAAATCTAAGACTCTCACTTGTCTCAGAGTTAGATACGTTATTACAATGGAAATTCCTTGATTATCCAAGAATACCCATCTGATATTTGACACTGTCCTTTGGTGGATCTCTTAGTCAGGGGTCAGCAAACTGGCTTGCAGGCCACATCTAGCCCACTGCCTGTTTTGGTAAACGAGGTCACACTGGAACACAGCCATGCCCATTCATTTATTTATTGTCCATGACTACTTTCACACTGAAATGACAATGCTGATTCAACAAGACAGAGATGGTACATCTTATAAAGCTGAAAATATTAACTATCTGGCCCTTTACAGAAAAAAATTCACTGATCCCTGTCTTAGATGAATAATTTTGGGGCTCTACAGGAGGCCAGGTAGGTATATTGGTCTGAGAAGAGCTTATTTGCATAATATCCAAAATTTTTGCCTCAGAAAAACTCATACTTCTGGGGAGTTCCTATCTGCAGAAGTGAGGGGCAGAGGTGAAGGTCAGGAGAAGGCAGGAAATGCAGTCCATAAAATACTGGGTTGGGGCCCACCAGTGGCATAGTGGTTCCTGTGCCCTGCTTCAGCCAGATCCAGGGCACAGACCTACACACCACTCATCAAGCCATGTTGTAGTTGCATCCCACATACAAAAAATAGAGACAGATTGGCAGAGACCTTAGCTCAGTCACAATCTTCTTCAAGCAAAAAGAGGATTGGCAGCAGATGTTAGCCCAGGGCCAGTCTTCCTCACAAAAAAATTAAAAAGCCTGAGTGTCAGGAAGATCTGATTTAATGGGCAAGTTAGGAATGGCTTGAGATATCTCATGTGAATCAGAAATCTTGCGGTTGCCAGTGACAAAATTCCATCTAGGGGCATACCTGGCTTCAGGTCTAGCTGGAAGCAGAGGCTCAAATAATTCTACTGAAACACTGTTTCTCTTCTACATATGCTTTTCTCAGAGCTGACTTTAGTCTCAGAATCCCCCCAAATGGTTCTGAGCCACATTGTCCTGACATTCAGCAATCTAGTGAGAAAAGTCATCTCCTCAAGTTTCACTAGAAAGTCCCAGGGATCTCTTCATTTCGTCCCCCTGGGTCACATGCTTATCACTGAGTAATCACTCTGGCCAGGATGAGGAGGTCCTCTTGGCAGTGTCCAGCCTTTGAACTTAATCATACTAGTTAGGAATCAAGAAGAGGCAATTCCCTAAATAGACACTGGACAAGTATTTTCTCTTTTGCTATATTCATCATATCTGTCCATTGATAGTAGCTTAGGGCTGCGAGGTAAATACAGGATGCCTAGTTAAGATTGAATTTCAGGACTGGCCCAGTGGCACAGTGGTTAAGTTCTCACGTTCCACTTCAGTGGCCCAGGGTTCGCCATTTAAGATCCCAGGGACCGCTTGGCAAGCCATGCTGTAGTAGGCGTACCACATATAAAGTAGAAGAAGATGGGCACAGATGTTAGCTCAGGGCCAGTCTTCCTCAAAAAAAATAAAAAGATTGAATTTCAGATCAGCAATGAATACAAATACACTTTTACTGTAGATATGTTGTAAATATTACATGGGACATACTTATATAAAAACTTATTATTGAATTATTAATTCAAATTTGACTGGGTATTCTGTATTTTCATTTCCTATATTGCATTGGCACTGCTGCAACCGGCTCAAAGTTTTCTTCATTGATTCTGCCCTAATTTGCAGTGGTTCTAGATTAAGCTCACAAGATTATTTTGAGGATCAATCATGGTAATAGTGGTAAAACATTTAGTAAATTATGTTTTTATTTATTTTTTTTTTGAGGAAGATTAGCCCTGAGCTAACTGCTGCCAATCCTCATCTTTTTTTGCTGAGGAAGCCTGTCCCTAAGCTAACATCCATGCCTATCTTCCTCTACTTTATCTGTGGGACGCCTGCCACAGCATGGCTTGCCAAGCGGTGCCACGTCCGCACCCGGGATCTGAACCAGCGAACCCTGGGCTGCTGAAGCGGAATGTGCGCACTTAACTGCTGCGCCATGGGGCTGGCCCCTAAATTATGAAGTGCTACAGAAACATAAGAAATTATTATTTTTTCTGAGCTGGACTCCTAAGGTTTTACTTCAGTCTTGGTGTTATTATGAGACAATAGTGTACCATGGTGACACAATTCTAAATTGGAAGGCCCTTTCTCTCCCTGACAATTAAGGGGATGAATAGGATGAGCTTACATATATGATTTAAAATAGTCATAACTGAAATGATTTTTCCTTAGAGTCAATAAAATAAAGCGATCAACATTTCTCCAAGACACACATACGTCTTTTGTCAATAATTCCAGAGAGAATAAAGTATATCGTTGACTATCTTCAACTTATAGTAAATTTCAAACTCTGTCTCAAATTGTTTCCAAGAGATTCGGCCTATAATTCTGGATTGGAGTGTTAAAAGTTTGCTTATGTCCCTCCTGCCAGGTTGTAATTACTTCCTGCAGGGTCCTTCTCTTCTTAGTCCCTGAGATTATTCAGAAGAGAGACATCTGTTTGCTGCCAAACTAAAATTCTACTTCTAGCCACAAAGAGTTTTTTCTCTCTTTAAATTTTTTTCCTCCAACCAGTGAAGAATGAGGTCTATTTTCTCCCAGGGAAAGAAAAAAGGCACCTGCTATGTCACTGGGACAATAAAAGCTCCTTATGTATCTTCAGTAACCCCCAAGAGGACTGTTCATGTTATTCTTTTAGAAAAGTGGGGAGTTTAATCTGCATATAATGACCAAGGTTAATTAAATAAAACCTCACAGCCAGATTTCCCTGGAAAGCTGAGAGAATGGTATCTTTTACAACCTGGATTAGTTAAAGAAGTAAAGGGATAGATCTAATTGCAGCAGAATAGCTGATTCATCTGGAAATACATTACTTGCACCCCAAGATTGTGTGCAGACATGACAAGTTACTAAATGGTTATGCACAGGCAATTAGGTAACAGGACACTACAGAATGCGTTAATTATTTCAAAAATATAATGACTGCAAGAAAATTAGAGAAGAGGTGGGCATGAGACAGAGTCATAAAGCTAGAATTCACAGAGCGTGGGGTGAGAGGAGGGGACTATAAGTGTCAGAAATGGCTTTCACACTTCCGGGCTGGAAACTGTGAGCAAGTCATGGAAAATCCTGTGCCTCCGTCTCCTTATTGCTAGGTGGGGATGGTCTGATGGCTACTTTCAAGGGTAGTGCAAAAATAAGAGATAGGCAGTCTTTGATGCTCTTTCAAAACTGCCTAGCACAGAGCTGATCTGAGCTCCGGATTGTTTATAGTTCTCTGTTTCTGTTTACTTTGGATTCTTTCTCCTGTATCGAAGACTTTCTTCACCTTTCCTACTTAAGAACCAGGCGCTAAAAAGCTGTTTGGAAGCACTGTGTGCAGAGATGGGCTTCAAAACAAGGTGACTGCCTGTGGACCAGCTTTTGGCTGAGAGACACTCAGAGGTCAGTCTGAAGGTCCTTGCTCAGGGCCTTTTCTGGTTTCCTGCCTGGGTGGGGATGGGAGGTGGTGTATTCCAGGCGGCTAGTAATACGGGTTTAGGACACTTAATCTTCATGTTTTTAGT
This sequence comes from Equus przewalskii, assembly GCF_037783145.1. Taxonomy (NCBI): domain Eukaryota; kingdom Metazoa; phylum Chordata; class Mammalia; order Perissodactyla; family Equidae; genus Equus; species Equus przewalskii. Next base: position 55,377,729 of record NC_091845.1, on the reverse strand, counting down.
CTTTAGTCTTATGTTTAATATCCATCCTCCATTTTCCCATGTGTCCCAACTCCAGGGCATCTTTAGATCAACTGCTCCATAGAATAAATTTCGTATCTCCTTTCGGGGAGGAGAGTGATTGGGGTCAGAAAAGAATCTAAGAGCATAAATGATTTATATAAATTCTTAACCCATGATTTAGTCTATTTTGGATTTATGCATGCAACTAGCTTGGTCCAAATTCTCATAATTGCATACCATTTTTATGTTTTTGGTACTGGGGAGATGAGAAGAAGGGAGATTCCCAATATCTACAGAAAAATAAGGAGAATAATCAGAATTTAGCTCAAAAACATATGTAGAAATTTGAGGAGTATTTTTACTTTGGATCAGGATCCAAGTAGATACACTCTCAAAAACATTGTTTTTTCATGGAAAGATGCTTCTTTGTAGCTGCCCTTTACTTGGCTCAGTAATGTATTGTGGTGGTTTTACTTGTCTGTAAATTCTTTGACACTTTTCTCATCAAGAGGTGAAGTCTAATTCTCCTCCCCTTCAATAAGGGTTGGCATTATTGACATGCAACAAATGTAAGATGGAAATGACATTTGGTGACTTTAGAGGCTGGGTTATAAAAGGCGACTCTAATTTCACCTAGCTGACTTTCTCTCGGAGACATGCATATTTGGAGTGTGGAACCACTCTGAAAGAAATCTGGCTATCCTGAAGACACCATGTGTGAGAGACCACGTGGGGACACCATACAGAGACAGAGAGAGGTGCTGGAGGAGCCCCAGCTGTTCTAGTCTCCATCTGTTTATGTCTTGTCATTCAGGTGCTGGATATGTAAGTGAAGAAGTCTTCAAGGTGACTCTAGCACCAGTCATTGTGTGACAAACAAGAAACTCTAGGTAGGAATGTCCTATCTGAGCCAAAGCAACCTCCAGAAACATGAGAAATAATACTAATAAATACTTGTGGCTATTTTACATCACTAAGTTTGGGGTGATTTGTTATGCAGGAGAAAGTAACTGGGACACTCAGAGTGTTGGTCCAAGTACTCGACCTGGAAAGAATGGGACATAACTATGGAAACCAGTTCTTTCTAAGGAGGGCTTGGCTCTGCCCACATTAACTTCCCAATCTTAGAGAAGACACTTTAACAAATTCTCCTAATCACAGATTTGTCATTTGTAAAATGTGAATGATGATACTTTGTGAGCAGTGCTTTAGTGTGGATTAAGTGAGGGAAAAAATACGGGGAAACTCTAGGTACTGCAAAACACAAGATAAATTTGTGAATTGTTATTGCAATTTTTATGATGAGAAGCACTTCCCATGAGTGAGTTGGCCGAAGGGTTTTCAAAAACTTGGCCAAGTTATTTCTTTTTTTTAAATTTTATTTTTCCTTTTGCTCCCCAAAGCCCCCCAGTACATAGTTGTGCATTTTTAGTTGTGGGTCCTTCTAGTTGTGGCATGTGGGACGCCTCCTCAGCATGGCCTGATGAGCGGTGCCATGTCTGTGCCCGGGATTTGAACAGCCAAACCTTGGGCCAGCACAGCAGAGCATTCAAACTTAACCACATGGCCACGGGGCCGGTGCCCATGGCCAAGCTATTTCTGTTGGGTGGTTGAGGTTTTGGGGAAGGGAGGTTACTTCTGTCCATGTAATCAAATTAATATCTTAATATTTCATTGTATTTAATTTTTTCTAAATGCATTGACATGTAAAATCACAAAGGGAAATGATTATATCTTCTCCATAATAACAAAAATGTCAATAATATCTAGGAGTAGAAAGAGAGGGGACATGTGGTTACATTCATAGTAGGAGCCCAGTAAAGATCTGTAGTTGAAGACTGGATGTGTTCTTCATGGAATATCAGCATTTATGTCACCGTAATATGCATTCCTAATGATCAGGTTACTTACTCACCATCAGATTCATATGTTTTCTCTTTGTTTAAAATGTTTTTTTTGTTTTTTGTTTTCATTTTTTGCAGTAGCAAGAAAGGATCTGTAATAATTTAATAGCAACTTACAGTGCTCAGCAGACTTAATGATCAATAAATAGGAGTAGCAATATAGTGTGACAGCTACAATCTCAATCCAAAAAATTAGGTGTGCAAGAAGCAATATTTTATTTTTCTCCAACTCAATTTATTTTTTATTTTGAGGACCAATTCCACCCTGCACATGATGGTGGGAAGCCAATCATAGTCAATTTGTGCTTTCTGCCTATTCAGGGTAGTGTCTGATTTGTGGATAATTTCTATAATCTTAAAATATTGGGAGGGTAACGTGTTCCTTTATGTCACCTGTGGTTGACAGACTTTGTCCCTCACTTTCAGAATGTGACATTACTGCCTAAAATGCAGTGATTCATAAACTTCAGTGGACATCAGACTCACCTGCAGGGCTTGTTAAAACACAGATTGCAGAGTCTACTCTGCAGCTTCTGATTCAGTAGATCTTGGGCAGAGCCTGAGAATTTGCCTTTTTAACAAGGTTCCAGATGATGCCGACGCTGATAATCCTGAACTTTGAGGTTCCCTGGCTTTAAGATGAGAAAGTCAGATCTGCCTACTTTACTGAGAGCCTAACTTTGCTTAGGAGAATGTTTGCCACAAGAAACCCCATTGCTCGGTATCAAACACCGGCCAAATGAGAAAGATGATTCCAGAATCTTTGGGGGGGAGGTGAAGGTAAGTGCATTTCAGGATTTCAGCTTTAATGTACTATAGGTCATGTTTTTATTTATTCATAATCTATCTATTCTATTTATTTATTAGTTAGTTCATTAGTTTCAGGAGCTATCAAACAAGACAGTACAATGTGACCTGGATAGAGAAAAGATTTGTTTTCCTTTTCTCTATCTCCCTGACTACTCACAGAATGGATCATATGCCCAATGCCCCTTTAAGAAAAAATACAGATTTTTGGCAATGATTGGAACAAATGAAATCCATCTCATCACCCTTTCCTGGATCTGAGGCAACCACCACCAAATGTGCTGATGCATTTTTGTCTTGTATATGCAAGTGCTGGAGAAATCTTAAACATTCTGAGTTCCCCTCAATTTTTTAAATTACATATACTTTTTGAACTTTGCTTCTTTGGAGGTGGAGAACACTGGCCACCCCGTCTGGCTGTAAGTTCTCTCTGTCTCTTTCATTCCCTACAGTCTGTCATGTTTTATAATTCCTTTCTGTACACCCATCCTCCCTATTTGGTGAGCTTCCTGTGGAATCTTTTGGAACCATGTTGTGTGGTTTACTGATTTGAAACATACCCCCCTTTGAGGTGTTCCATTTGGGAGACAAATAAAAGAGTAACCAATACTACAACAGCTTGATAATGAAAATTGACAAATGTCCTTTTGAAAGGCAGAACCAGAACCCCATTGGAGACACACACACACACACACACACACACATCCTCAATGTTCTGTCCTGGATCCTCTTCTCACTCTATTTGGTCTTATCTCTAAGCTCAGTGATTGATACATGCCGTAAGACTTGATTTCAAAACGATCACAGAATGTTTAGCATCCATGTGTTCTGGAAGCAAGTTTATTAATGAAGCAGAACACTGGCTTTGGATTCACACACTTGGGTTAAAATTCTGGCTATGCCACATTCAAACTGTGTGAACTTGGGCAAGTCACATAGTTTTCGCTGTGTGACTTAACTTCTCTTTGCTTCAGTAAAATTGGGGCGATAATTCCTGTCTCCCAGGTGTGGGGATTGTGTATATAAGGCACTTAGCATAGTATCTTCACAAATACTCCACAAATCATACCTGCTGCTATTCTGCAAGTTCTACTGCCCTTTCTTTCCTGCCATTTTCCATCTCCGTAGAGATGAAAATCTTTTTTTCCTGGCCACTAGGTGGCGAAAGCAAGCCTTCTACAGTAATTGAATTAAACACGAGGCCAAATCATCCTGACCCAAACGCTACAGACTTTCAAGGGGGAGAATTTTTTTTCTTCCCTCTTCTTTAGAACTTCAGACGGCATGAACACGGAATCTGAAGAGCTGTTTGGGGAATTCTTGAGCAGTTCCCAATGAAAATGTTTGATTTTTGAGCGTGGTCCTGCCTTGAGCCACTAGATTTCACTCAGGGATGGTCCCGGCAAATTGTGAAGCTCACAAAGTCAGCTTTCCAGCACCTCCATGCCCTAATCTCTTCTCCTCTGCATTTCAAGGAGGCATCTGTCCAGTATTATTTTCCTTCTGAAGTAAGTAGGATGTAACTACTGAATCCCAGGGACATTTGCCTTTTAAAATGAGCTCCCTTGATAAGCTACCGCGCTTTAATCTGTAATGCGGTAGTAATGAGAACCCATTGGACCTACTTCATAGAGCTGTTGTGAGGATCATTTACTTAATACATGTGCAATCACTTGTGAACGCTAAGTTCTACACAAATAAAAAATGCTATTTATATTAAAGGCCCCCAAACGGTTCAGATGGCAATTAAAGAAGCCACTATGATGGAATTAGTGTGACAATCAGAGGCAAAGATCTTTTGAAATTTCATATGCAAGTAGACCCCTAGCCAAATTCGCTACCCTCATCTCATTAGTTTTTCCCAAGGTTACTATATTAAAAAAAAGTTGTATCTAATGATTTCACACTCCAGATTTTAAAAGTGCAAGAATCCTTTTCCTATATTTTCTCCTCAATTTCTCCCTGTAAGAAAACAAGATGAGAAGACCAAGAGATTCTTGAGAGGGAATTTGGGTTACAAGGGGATGAGGTGATATGAAAGGATATGGTTGAAGCTTTGCTGTTAAACAACTCTAGGTCTGGGTGGCAAGAGAAAAGGGGTCTGTATTTATGGAGCTTTGCATGCGTTTCAGACAAAGTTCCTAAAGGTCACCCACATCACCACTACATGCCCGCCCAATACTGAGCCTATGGGTATTCTAGGTAAAGCCTTCGCAGCTCCTTGTAGCATAGGCTCTGGTATTGCTTCAAGTTCTGTATGTCCTTGCCTTAGGCTCTTTATCTCTCTTTCTCACCTGGATTCCATGATCTCTTTTCATTTGCGTTCATACCTTTTTTTATCTTCCCAGCAATGACTCTTCAGATGAAGAACTATTTGCAATGTTAACCCACTCTATTGATTGGTATCTCCCAATAATTATCTCATTGGTTCCAGAAATTGCAGCTTCCACCTACATCCCAGACCCAATCTTCAATAATCCATACTATTCCAGCAAGTACCTTGTGGTCTCCTTGTATAGAAAGTGCTCAGGCAGGAAGCACTCAAAGATTTTTCATTTTCACACGTGCTTTCAGTTACAAGTACAAAATTTTCTGCTTTCTATCATGGAAAATAACCAAGTTGCACACCAAATTTTCAGTCTGTAATTTATATAATTTTATTGCAAAAATATCGTCTCATACTTTTAAAATAGTAGTCCCATTTGCCTTTCCACCAGTGTTCTTCACAGACACCTTTGTTGTTGTTTTGGTTTTCCTGTGTTATTTAAGGAAGGAAAGAGCTAGGGAGAAATTTTAGCTTATGCTCAGTAAACTCCATTCTAGGACCTGAACAAAAGTTCCCACAGACATCCAGGAACATGCCTAGAGCCTTAGATTACCACTCCATTTAAATGTAGTTTGAAATAGCACACATTTCCACTAAATTTAGTTTTAATGTCTCTCATAGAATGATCATTTTTGCATAATCTACACACACACAAATGCATTTAGGGCCAAAATATTATATCTCAGTGTAAATTCCATATTTCCCCCTTACAACATTTTCTGATTCTCAATTTATAGTGTCAATTTGCAATCATCGTGTTCCATATGCATAAGACACTCATATATGATATTAGATATCTTATGAGGGGCTTCCTCCAAAAAAGAATCTGAGACAAAGATTTGAGTGCAAGAGGTTTATTAGGAAGGGCAAGAAACATGAGTAGGTGAGGGGCAAAGAGATACAGGAAGGGAAAGCAGACAATAAAGGGTATATTATCAAGCTGGCTCCTATGTGGATAGCTGGAGCTTAGTTCTGTGAAGAAACTCCAGAAATGATGCACATACAATTGCCAGTGTTATCTGGTGAAGAGTGAGGATACTGGGATATTTATATCCCTATACCTGTCAGTCATTGATAAAGGATTTCTGGAGGAGGGGAGATATTAATTCTTGACTGGTTGCCCTCCAGCAAAGATGCAGGTGCTGGCCATTGGTAGATGGGCTGCCATGTACAGAGATGGGGGGTCCAAAGGAAAGGGTAGATCACTGATGTGTCTGCTATGCCAACCTATTGGGAAAGTTTGCTACTCTTGTAACACACTCCATATTCATGCCTACATTTATATCGAACCCCCAAACTAAAAATCAATATGTAGTCAATTATATCTCAACAAAACTGGGAAAAAAATGAATACATAATTCTCCTCCAAAAGATATCCAGGTCCAGATGATTTCACTAGAGAATTACACAAAACATTTAACGAAGAAACAATTTTACACAATCTTTTTTTACAAAAAATTGATTTAAGAATCAATTTTACACCAATAAAAACAATTTTACACAATCTCCTCCAGAAAAAAGAATGCTTCTCAATGTGTTTTATGAGGCCACTATTATGCTAATACCTAAGTCAGACACAGAGAGTTCAAAAAGAGAAAACTGCAGACTAATATCTCTCAAGAGCCTAGATTAAAAAATCCTCAAAAATATATTAGCAAACGGAATCCAACAAGGAATGAAAAGAATTATACACTATTTCCAAGTGGGATTTATTCCACATATGCAAGACTGGCTCAACATTTGAAAATCAATCAATGTAATCCATCATATCAACAGGCTAAGAAGAAAAATCATATAATCATGTCAATTGATACAGAAAAAACATTTGACGAAATCTAGCTTTCATTCATGAGAAAAACTCTCAACACGCTAGAAATGGAGGGAATTAACCTCAACTTGATAAAGAGCATCTACAAAATCCCTATTGCTAACATCATATTAAATAGGGAAAGACAGAATGCTTTCCTCTAAGATCCAGAGCAAGGCAATGATGTCTGCGCTCACCATTTAATTATTCAACGTAGTACTGTAGGTTCTACTCCAATAAAGAAAGAAAAAAATTTTAAACAGCATATAGATGGAAAGGAAGAAGGAAATCTGTCCCTCTTTGCAGAAGCTTTGATTGCCCATATAGAAAATCTCAAGGAATCTACAACCCAAAAAACCCTAGAACTAATAAGCAAGTTGAGCCAGGTGGCCCAAAACAAGATTAGCAAATAAAAATTAATCACATTTCCTTAGACTAACAATGAGCATGCAGAAACTGAAATTAAAAAACAATATGATGTACTATCCTTCCAAAGAAAATGAAATACCTAGGTATGCCTTTAAAAAAGCCCAGGTTCTGTATACTGAAAATTACAAAATGTTGTTAAATCAAGGAAGAAAACATACTGTTTTCATGGATTGGAAGACTCAGCATATTAAAGATGTCAGTTGTACTCAAGTTGATCTATAGCTTCAGTGCAATTCTTCTCAAAATCCCAGAAAGATATTTTCTGGAGATAGTTAAGATTATTGTAAAATTTATATGGAAAAGCACAGGTCCTAGAATAGCGAAAACCATCTTGACAAAGAGAATAAAGTGGGAGGAATCACCCTACTTGATATTAGGGCTTACTGTACAGCTACAGTAATCAAGACTGTGTGGTATTGGTGCAGAAATAGAAACATAGATCAATAGAACAGAATAGAGAGTCCATAAATAGACCCAAACTAAAATGTCCAACTGATTTTGAAACAAAAGTGAAAGAGCAATTAACTAGAGGAAGTATAGCCTTTTCAACAAATTGTGCAGGAACAATCAGACATCCACAGGCCAAAAAAAAAAAAAAAAAAAAAAAAAAATCATGGGCTTAAAGCCAAAATGTAAAACTATAAGTAGTTGGGAAAATCAAAATTATTCCTCTATTTTATGTTGTGTAACTAAAGTATGTCACTTCCTTGCCTCTTAACAGCATTTTATTTGACTTCATTTCTTTTGAGAAGCAGGATAATGTCGTGGGTGAGAGTGCAGGGTATGGAGTTCAAATACTTGGGTTTGCTTCATGCCTCTTCTACTCACAGGTCTGTGACTCTGAGCATGTTCCATAGTCCTCTGTCCTTCAGTTTCCTAATCTGGGAATGGGAGTAATAACAGCCCCTCTCTCAAAGGGAAGACAGAAGGATTAAGTCAGTCAACATGGAAGCCTATAGAACAGTACTCAACACATGGTAAGAACTCTTTAAGTATTAGCTGTTTTCTAATATTTAATTTTGAATATTTTCTTACATTATTCTTTAGGAGCGTGTTTCCCAAACTCATATGTTAAAGGCCTATTGATTGAAAGAAATACGAACCCTACATTTTGATCACTTGCATATACAGGGAGGTGATGTAGCATAATTACATGTTTTTTGTATTTTTTCCCAAAGAAAGCTGTTTCCAATCCTATTTTCCCCATGAAATAACATATTTGGCTTATTGGAAAAAGATAATAGACACCCATCTGAGATCTCAGCTTGGTACAAAGAGTAGAATTGGTTTGCAACAGAAATCAGAGTGGAGACACAAAGTCAGTAAAAGATTAAATATAGATTTAAATATAGTAAAGATTAAATATAGATTATGCACTAGGATGAGAACAATACCGACAACAATCGTGCTTCAAAATATGAACTTTTTCCTGCTTATATTGGAATTAATTTCTAGAGCTTATAATGTGAGACATCTAGCCCTCAAATTAAATATTTTCTTCCTGGTTCTGAGAAATTGTATTTTTAAACTAAGGATTTGTTTCCTGAGATAACCTGTTCTTTTCAATATCCACCAAAGACTATGAGAAAACGTAATTTATTCTCCTCACATGGTCAGTTTCAAATGATTGTTCAGTCGATGCATTTAGGGATTTTCCTTGGCATCTATCCAGTCAAAATATGTGCCTTGATTTCATGCATATTCTCAAAGTTAAAGTTAAATTTCTATTTTTATTTTGCATGATCAACCTAATGCCTACTCCTTCGTGCTCTTTTTGGCATTTGCATGGTATTTCTTTTTCTAAAATGCTGATTAATTTCAAAATTATCTGTAAATTTTCCCTACATATAAACCTTTTCTTCTACTCACCTATACTGTTATCAGTGCTAGATAAGAACAAGAGTGTTTTGTCTTTTTATTTTATTTTATTTTATTCTTCTATATATGCACTGCTTTAGTTTCTCCCAGACGTCCTGGAATTGGCATCATGTTAACAGTAATTAACAATTTTGTTGGGTCTTGCTTCTGTTGCAATGAGCCAGATTATCTGTTGTCGATTTGGTACCATCACACTACTCCCTAAGGCTGGAAACTATATTTCCTGGAATTCTCTTCAACATATGATTCCAGGTACGCCTTTGCCAATGAAAAAAACTTGTGTCTGGTTTGAAGGAGGAAGCCATTATTCTCTGGAGGCAGGTACGGCCAGATGTGTAGAGAGATGAGAGTTTCATAGCAGCTTTCTGGTGAGCTGCAGAATATGACCCATTTTGTCCCTAAAGCAAATGGTAGGAACTTCTCAGTGTTTCTCAAGAGTTCTAGAAGCCTCCAGGAAAGGTTGAAGAATCACCAAATGTGGTGCTTCAGGCTGAGATCTTCAGTATCAATTCCTCTGAGTTTTGGTAGCAGCTCCCCTGTCCTTCCATAGTAGCTTTCGTGACTTTCACTCTTCTGCCACATAAATCCTTAATTCTACATTAAATCTGTTATGCCTAGAATACATAGTCATTTTGTTTTCTTTACGGAACTCTGATACAAATATTTTCAATATGTTGAAAATAGTATCCTAAATATATACACAAGTCCCCATCGAGTGTCCCAACTGAGTCCATAAAAAAATCTTTTCTACCACATGACACCTGCCATGGTGCTCTTCTCTTAAGATTACCTCATTGCTTACATGATTGCCAGTGCCCACTAGGATGTCCTTGAGCCCCTACAAAGTTGCCATCTCAGAGAGCTCCAAACTGCTAAGGATGACATCTTGAAAACCTGTGAGATGCCAAGGCTAAGTCATAATCCATGTGGAAGTGGGAGAATGCCACTGTGCCCTCACATAGTGTCAAACTTCACCAATTAACTACCAAATTAAATATCAAACATCAACACATAAATACTGCTATATCCAAGAATTTCATCAAGTCACTCATGATAATATCACCTTTGACTTCCGTCTGCTGCTTGTCTCTTTTTTGTGCTCAACACGTATGGAAACATCATATTGTATTCCCAACCCTCTCTCTAGCAGATTGCCCATCTTGATTCTTCTGCTCTTGAAAGCTGTATGCATAGAGGCTTTAGTCAAATTAGCCGCATAAGTCTGCACCATGTGGTCAGACATGTCTATCCCAGCATTGGGCAGAACTTAAAATAAAGTGGTAACTCCATTAAGTGAGTATAGATTATCAATTATTTTGACTTGAGTGTTTAGAAAATGCAGGAGCAATAGTGAAAACAAACCTGAAACCTGCCTCTTTGGAAGAGCATAATGGTTAATGCTGGAAAATTTAAAGCAGACCGACAAGGCTTGAATGTCACCTAAACCACTTACTCATTGTGTGTCTTGGATCAGTTACTTAGCCCCTCTGTATTTATCGGTAAAATGCACAGACTAATAATATTCATGTAGTAGTGTTGTTACGAGGACCGTGTTAAATATGATGATACTTTTTTGTATCATCAAGAACTTCTGCAAAATCCCCTTGCATGACTGTTTCAGAATTCTCAAATGGAAATTCTGTTAGCCTTTCTAACTCTAATATTCTATGGGTCTATGTGTATTGTCTTTATACACTATGGCTTTGATCAAATTGGAAAACAACAAGAAGCAAGACTAATTTTATCCATGGCCGGGGCAAGCTGCATTGAAACCATTAATCCCTTCATTCAACTGCATGCTGGGCAGTAAATTTTGAGAGTAAATCTTAACTAGTGAAAAAAATAAAAAGAAGTCTCTCGGTTAAGAATGTCCTCTAGAGACAAGTGGAATGTAAAACCAATCACTGTAAGTCATCTTTAAATCTTTCCTACAATTACTTCAAGGAGGACCTGTGAATCTGCTTCTGTAACCAACTCCCAAGTGATGCAGATGCTGGTCATTGGACCACAACTTGAGAAGCTCTGCCCTAGATTGTGTGCTTGGATTTTTAGCTGTCAAGGAGAGCTACATCAAACAGTGCCTTCAACATAAAGATATAGGAGAGCGTTTTCCCTTGGTTGACCACAAACAAAAATCATAGCATCGACATTGTGAAAATGAGTGGGAGAAATTTGTACTGAACCTTGAAGGAGCAGATTTTTAAAGAATGGAAGAAGGGATGAGGAAAGAGTGGCGGTGTAACAAGCACGGCTCAAACTTGCTGGAGGGGAAACTCAGGCAGGAAAGCATAACAGAAAGCAGATGTTGATCTGGGTTGACAGAATGGAGCATACAGGCACTCACCAAGGCATGTGACTGCTTACTTTCCACACTAATTGTGTACTAATCGGAGAATCATTTTCACAGCCATGTTTCACGTTTATAAACAGAAAGAAAATTTCCATTTTCTAAAGGTTTAGATTTTATTTTTAGCCTTAACTTTAAACATAGGTTATCACACTGGGAGTTCCAAAGGTAAAATAAAATAATCTTGTCTCCTTGTTTTCATGCATAGTTGCTAGTAAACACAAGGAACAAGAATCATTTTTTAATATTACATTTCAAGAGCATCACCCTGGTCATAAAACATGTAGTCATCTTGGATGCTTTCCTCTGGCCTCTATATCCAACAGCACAAATATGTTTTTGTTACTATTACTATAAAAATGTATGTGGATGTTAAGACATTGAAGTCTTAGTTTATTTTTGTTCACCACATAACACTACTCCACAAATTCTTTTTATTATTATTATTAAATACATTAAATTATTTCATTATTTCTTTTATTTACAAATTTCTTGTAAGGATCCCAAGGCCCTCTTGTAGTATACCTAGGTTGCACCCTGTGAAATTAGGACAAAGGCTAAAAAAACACTCAACAATTGAGCCACAAACTACTGGCCAAAGTGAAACACTTGAGAATTTGGATGCAGGGTTGCTTAGAAAAATTTCCTTCTCCTAGAGATTAGTGAAAAAATGACTTGGGAGGCTGGCCCTCTGGCCTAGTGGTTAAGTTTGGCATGTTCTGCTTTGGCGGCCTGGGTTCAGTTCTCGGGTGCGGACCTACAATACTCGGTGGTGGCCATACTGTGGTGGTGACCCATGTACAAAACAGAGGAAGATTGGCACAGATGTTAGCTCAGGGTGAATCTTCCTCAAGCCAAAAAAAAGACGGGCTCAAGAAGAAGAGGAAGGGGAGGGGTCACATGGAGAGGAGAACATGAGACTCAGAAACCTCCAGAGCAAGTACTAACTGTTGCCAAGAAGCTGTGGAAACTAAATTCCCTCTGAGTTGTCCTCCTCATTGCCCTCCTGTGAGGATGCCAATCACCACTAGTAAGCCTCAGGTGTCAGTCATCCAACTGGAACAATTCTGCCAGTCTCTATCTTTTCCCTTCCAGTCCTACTTTCCAGTCCAGGACACACATAAGCAACCCTCAGTGAAGGGTGGTGTGCTAGATGTTTTCAAGTTGCCCCTCCATATCGACTCTTCAACCTTCTCCATCCTGCCACTTACCCAAGGAGGCTGAACTGAATGGCACATTCATTTATTGACTTCTGTCTCCTGGTTGGGTGTGCAGACGCCAGCAGAGGATTGGACAGTGGGAGGGAAGTGTCAGGTGTGTGTTCTGACTCCTCCTCTGCTGTGTTGCAGTGAAGCTGTTGTGGCTTTCTAGTGAAGGTCACAGCTTCTGGTTGATAGCCTGTCTTAGTCCATTCAGTCTGCTATAACAAAATACCATAGACTAGGTAGTTTACAAACAGCAGAAATTTATTTCTCACAGTTCTGGAGGCGCTGAAGTCCAAGATCAAGGCACCAGCAGATTCAATTTCTGGTGAGGTCTCACTTCCTGGCTCATAGATGGCCATCTTTCCCCAGTGTTCTCATATGGCAGAAGTGGTAAGACAGCTCTCTAGGGCCTGTTTTATAAGGGCACTCATCCCATTCATGATCCCTCATAATCTAATCACCCCCAAAGGCTCCACCTCCAAACACCATCACATTGGGGATTAGGTTTCACGATACGAAGTAGAGGGGAGGGAGGCACAACAGTCAGTCCGTAGCACAGTCCATGCTCTCTGATCTGATCTCCTCTCCCTTGTACCTTGGATAATGGCTCCCCACTGTCACTAGGCCTGGGGAAACCGCAAGATTCCTTACTAGCTTCTCTTTACCCTGTATATGCCTTTGACTAATACAATTAGGGGTTTAGGAGTCTTTAAAGGTGATGGTAGTGTGAAGGGATAGCCTCACCCATGATCAATGTTGAACTAGTCCCTTACAGTTTAGCATCCCAGCTAGTGGAAAGCATGGTTGAGCAAAAGCCCTTGACACACTTGCAGTTCATTAGATGGATACACTTCTTCAGAATAAAATATATGGAAAGCATTACCTAGGCCTATGGGTATAGGGAGTATAGATGGTTGATGAAATTTTTAAAACCACATGTGTGCTTCTAAGAACCTTAACATTTAGAAGACGATAAATATGTGTGGGGGGAATGATGCGTATATAGCATAACGTAAAGAATGAATGGAGAAGAATGGGACTGTCACACCTGGGGAAGGACGGGGAAACCGCTGAACATGGACCAAGTGTAAGTTACCAATCAGGACAATGGTTACACATTAGGTGCTATTTAAAAATCCCATCCGGGTGCTATTGGTAGTGTTTAACAAGTCCTTGCACAGGCAGTGAGCTGTGGAGTAGACCAATTAGAAAGGGCATTTCTTAATTCCATTCCACGAGTGTGGTTGGTGGGAGCCCTTTTATAAAGCTTGGGTCAAAGAGAGCAACATGATACCCAGGCTACTTACAGATAGGGGAGGGAGGAAAAGACAGAGGGAAGCCAAGATCATGTGTTAGTATTATTTGTGAAAATCAGTGCCGATGACTGAAGAGCTTCTCTTCTAAAGGGAGAAAATAGAAACAAGTCAAGGCAAGATGTTAGAGAATAAAATATTTTTTGAAATGTTCAACTTCCTTCTTTCCTAACACTTCTCCAGTCCTCTCCACTTCAAACTTTATCTAATCTTTACTTATTTCTACCCTCTTTCTCACTGGTCCTTCTAGCTGAATAAACTTCCCTCTTTCTTCTAATGTTAAACTGATGCTCTTGTTCTCATTGCATCAAGCACCTACTTTTTCATTCATTGTCAGTGTCCTGTTTTTCGTCTTTAACATATTCCATTCTCTTCTACAATAGAAAGAGTATTTCCTTAACTCTCTTCAGTTTCATCCCATAGTCCTGTTACTAATTAGTCATTTTCATTTATTCATTTAACAGTTAGTTATTGATCACTTACTATGTTCCAGACACTGTTGTAGACACTGAAAATGCAGAGAGAAAGATACTGTAAATGAAAAAAAATGAGCAAGATAATTTCAGAAAATGATAACTGCTTCAAAAAAAAATAATCAAGAATGTCATGAGGAATGACAGGCAAGGATGGTGGAGCTACTTTAGATGAGATTGTTGGGAAAAGCCCCTCAGGGAAAATAACATTTGGGCTGATACCTGAGTGATGAGGAGTCAGTCCTGTACACAACTGGAAGAAGAATGTTCTAAACAGAATATGTCCATATACATATACAGAGACACATATACCTACAAATATGTACGTACACATAGATAAAAAGACAGAAATTTTCATTTTGACCTTCAGTTCCCAGCCTTACCTATTAAAGGACTTCCTTTTCAGTACCCATTGCCCTGGTACTCTGTTTCTATGGTAATTTAACATAAGACATAGACCAGTCTGGTTTATATTATCTTCAGATTTGTCTGATTTTATGTTACCCAGGAGGAACCTATGAGAGTTGCAGTAACGGATGTCCCTGGCCAGCCTCGAAATGGGCATTCTAGACAAGGTTATATAGAAAATATAAAATCCTCACTGATCCCCAAGTTTACATTCTCTTGCCAACTTCATCCTCTCCTGCTCCCTACTAACATGAAAAGTTATATTATTGGATAGGAAAATAGAGGCCTTTAAGAGAAAAATCAGCCTGATAAGCTAAACGTGCTTTTAACTCTGTTATCCCTGGAAGATACCCTCACCTTCTCCCCTTTTGAGCCCGTCCATCTTGTGATATATGCCCTATAAGCACTGAAAGACTCAAGCTACCTCCTCATCCTGGCAGGAATGGTATTCCTTGCATCTTCTACCTTCTGTCCAGCTTCAGTAGATCAGATGTTATTTTTAAATGCATTGGTTTTACCTTTCATCCAAGAGAAAAGTGAAGTCAATTATTCCAAGACAAAAAAGTATTGCAGGAAAAAGCAGGAGTCCAGAGCATCGGTTGCCAAGAAATACGAACTAGAATAGCTTGGACTTTTGATCTCTGCTTGCTGATTAAGCTGGAAGCCCAAAATAGACTCTCTTAATACCATCTGTGACCTCCTCAATCCCTTAGCTGCTTCTTTCTTTTACTGAGGCCATGCTAGTCAAATTTTCTCTTTGAAGGTCACTAGTGACAAATGGCCTTTCAGTTAACAATGTCCAATGGTCTTTTAACAATCTCATCTTCAACTTTACAGCAGTTTTTGGTGCTGCCAACCACTCTAAGCTGTTTGCAGTTCTGTCTCTCTTCATGCAGTAAATAGTACTGTCCTATTTGTCTTTTTATCTCCCAGAATCCTCCATTTAAGTCTCATTCACTGATTTTTCCACTATACCACGCCATTAATTTGAGGGTGCACCTTTTTCTCTCTGTGCCTCACCAACAGTAGCGTCAACTAGCATCTCAATGAGAATAGCCCTAAAGTCTACATCTGTGAGCTTAACCATTCTCTAATGACCCAGCCCTGTATTGTCAATTCTTGGCTGGTTTTTCCTCCAAAATATTTCTACTGGCACCTTGTCCATTTCTGGTCCAAATCCTTAAGGCCCTCACCCTGAACAAAAGCACCAGGGTCCTTGTGAAGGAAATGTGCTGGATTGAGCTTAATATTCCTACACTTGCTTTTCAATAACCCCCCCTTTTGCTTGCTTGGACTCACTTTGATCTCCTCCATGCTTCAGCATATGCTTCTGTGTGATGTGCTGATCTGCATCTTTTTTTCCTCCTCTCCTTTCTCAGAATCCTAGTTATTGGTCTCATCTCTTTTCTTTAGGCAGGCAGTTCCATGACAAATCTTATGGGTAACATTCCCAATTGGCTCAACTCTTTTCACCACATTAGTGGAAACATCCATTCCCTTTAACAGAACATGGGCTTTAATTGGCATGTTAAATTTGGGCTTATTATCTTCATCTCAAACTCAACTGCATGCCCATATTTCTCATTCTCTTCATGGCATCAATAGTCTCCCCATCTCTCAAGTGCAAACTCCAATTCACCTTTGACTGCTCCTTTAATTCTGCCTCTTATAGGCGTTCAGTTAGCCAAATTCTATTTTCCTTTCTAATTCTCATCCCCTATCTCCACTTCCAATCAAGTAAGTCCCTAAAGGCTGATCTTATATACCATTTACACCGGTGTAGACTTCTTGATAACTGTGGTCAGAATTTGGTTTATTCTAACCACAAACATATATCATTCCTTGCATTTAAGCTGCTTAGAAGACAGCCAGATTATTAGCTCTGTGAGGTCAAAAAAAAAAAAAAAATACAGACTTATGTGTCTTTTTTCTCTTTTCAATATTGCTTACTTATGATATAGCAACCCCCCAAAAAATGATATATTGATTATTTTAAATGGTATCCTATAGCTTTGGGTATGTTGGGCTTCAATTGCACAAAAACATAAGCCTCTCTAGCTGTGTTAAGCAAAAAGTAATTTAATATAGAGAATTAGGTTGAATCAAAACTTAGTAGAAGGGCTTGGGTCTTGGGCTGTGCCCTGAATACCTCCCAGAACAGCACGTGGAATCAGTCCACTAGGGGAGCTGTAACCTTCTTCAGAAAGCCACTAGTGAACATGTGAGTTCCAAAATCAACCCAATTTGACCAGATTCCAGGGATCAGGAAGCCATGTCATGTCTCTAGTCATGTCATGCCTACTAGACATCTACTGGGAAGGAAATGAATACCCACAGGCCTTGCATCTTGATATCCATAAAGACAATGAATCTTAATACAGCTACAGAAAAAAATCTGACATCATTCCAATTATATCTGTGCCTCACTTTTGTGTTTCAAATCTCACGGAAGTGAGTCTGATTGTTGAAACTAAAGATTTAGAACTTTAGCCATAAAGAAGCAGAGAAATGTAATTATTGGCTAGTCGGGCTCTACAGTACCCTGGGGTATAGAAGAAGAATAAAATTCTTCTTGAAAGTTAGTGCACCATAGCCATCACAAGCATCTATGAAGAACATTTTTTTTCCTGATTGGAAAATCAACACATTCTTATTATTGAGAAATGGTAAACTGAGAAAAGTATAAAGAAGGAAAAAAATCTAAATCTCTAACTATACTGAAAACATTTTAATATATATTTTTCCTTGTAGAATTTTTCTAAAACTTTGTCAGGAAAGGATCTTACATTTATTTGTTGTTTTTAAGGACTTCGCCATTTGGGGATTTCTATTAAGGATGGAAAAATGATTTTGGTACCCCTTTCCTATCATTCTTCATTGTACTTCAAGATATCACTTAGAAAAAACTTCAATTTTCAATTCATCTGCAGTCTCTAGATATAAGTCAGAGCAACAGTAACCAAATGGTAATGAGATTCCTAACCTAACACTTTATTAACTTTGCTTAGCAAAGTGCTACAAGATACAGAAAAATATTAAATGATCTAAACAGTATTATATATTTTAAATTAGCATATACAATGGATAGTGTGTGATATATTAAAAAATTAATATATATAAGAAAGTCTGTTGCCTAAAGGAGAGATGGTCTGGGATTTTTAACATAAAATTGTAAAAAGTAGAGTTTGAGAATCTCAACATAACCAAACCCAATCTCCTAATCTTTTGATTGATATTCCAAAATTGATGCAAATATTTGTGAAAACAAATGTTCCTGTCTCACCAGTATGAACTGCAAAAAAGGGGAAATATCTGATGAACCCAGCATGAGTGAATATCTCTGGACAATCAAGTGAAAAATCTGGTCCATAATTAAAATCAGTTGAGACAATGAGATGTTCATCAGTTGGCTATACCACAGGGGTGGAAGAGTAGGGTGGGGAGGTGGGCTGAGAAAGCAAAGCCTATGATACTAGCTTTCTCAAACTAACTTCCTGTTCTTCAGAAATTGAATGGCTTGCCGCCAGCATCCCCACACAATACTTTATTGTTCAGGGTAGAGGAGTCTTAATCTCAACTGAATTGTGTCTCCCACCTCGTCCCCCATCTTAAATTTGTGTGTTAAAACTCTAACCTTCCCTCTCACCTCAGAACAGGACTGTATTTGGAGATAAGGCTTTTAAAGAGATAATTAAATTAAAGGGAAGTAGTTAAGGTGGGCCATAATCCAATCTGACTGGTGTCTTTATAAGAAGAGGAGATTAGGATTTACAGACAGAAACGCCAGAGATGCTTATGCACAGAGAAAGGCCAGGTGAGGACACAGAGAATTCGGCCATCTGCAAACCAAGGAGAGAGCTTTCAGAAGAAACTAAGCCTGCCAACACCTTGATCTGAGACTTTTAGCCTCCAGAACTATGAGAAGTAAATATTTGTTGTTTAAGCCACCCATTCAGCAGTATTTTGTTACGGCAGCACTAGCAACTAATGCAAGGAGAAAAGTGAAATGTATAATTTAAACAAGTTTGATGCTCCTCTTGGTGGAGAAAAGTTGCTCTCAGAGTCAATTTTGTTCTCCCTAGGGGACATTGGGCAGGCAAAGTCTGGAGACATTTTGATTGTCACATTTATTGGGGGGGTGGGGGAAGTGTACTGACATATGGTGGATAGAAGCTATGGATGCTACCAAACATCCTACAGTACACAGAAGTGTCCCCCTTATCCAGCCCAAGATGTCAATAGTGCTGAGGTTGAGAAACCTGTCTGTAATGGCATAAACTTGGCTGACAGAGTTGTGATTTGGAATGAGAAGTTTCAACAGTTTTCTTGCTGGTTGAGTCTGCAAAGTCATTTCTGCAACAGTTAATTATTTTGTGCCAGACACTTTGAACAGTTAGCTAGAGGATGCTTTCACTAATGATCTCCATCAGGCCATTTGGCCCTACCTGTGATGAACATCCTGGACTGGGGAACTTTCCACTTTACAATTAGCAGAATAGAACATTTTTGCTATTTCTGTTCTCATAAAACACAGACGGCAGAAACTAATTCCATATGTCAGATGTATCTCCCTTTAAAGATAAAGGACAAACAGACCCATTCTTTTTGCCCACAATGTACTGGACATGAATTTGCTAAATCAATTCATCATTGAAGCAAATTGAAAAATGCTTTATTTAGTGACAAGGAATATTAAAACTGAGTTAGGACAGATCTTTTAAGACACTGAGTATGCAGTCACTTGAAGCTTAATTTCTATCGTTTGTATCATCTGATGTTATTTTCCTTTTCTCTTGCTCCTTTACCCTCCTCTGTATCTAGCTACCAAGAAAGAGCTAGAAAGGTAATGACGTTCAGCCTGAGAAGCTGAATTAATGCAAGGATGCTCCATTTCCCCTTAGGTGAAGCTGGGCCTCTGCAACTGAGACAGGCAAGGAACCAGCAGATGGAAATATGCTTTTTCTCTAATTGAAGCTAGAAGACAGCCCAGAGCCAGCCAGCATTGAAATTGCCATGTCTCATCTGCTTCCAATTTACCAAATTGGGTCTTAACTGGGGACATGGCAATCATTTTGCTATCCCCTCTCTGGAATTCAGCAGAACAGAGTGCAAACCCTGAAACTTTTAAGGTTGGGGATGACCACTGACTTGATTTAGTAGTGGAAATGAGGGCTGTCAGAGCTGCTTGCCCCAGGCTCCATTTTCCTTCCCACAGTTATGACACGGGTTTCAAGGAGGTAAGGATTAAATGTATAGTTAAGAAAGAAAAATGTTCTAAACTTGAAGTAGGTAGAATTTGGTGAACTAACATGATTTACTAGCTTCTTCTGGGAAATAATTAGGCTTCCAGATAAAATATTTAAGCAATTTTCTGATAGAATTTAATGAGATTAAGATTTCTTCTGGAAAGTTAGTTACCCACCCACATAGTAAACTGTCAGTCAGAAGCTTTAAAATCTTTTACTAGACATTTCTTTACTACCTCCTTTATTTTCCACAAAAATGAGAAATTTTTGACTTTATCTGCATAGAGTCTATTCTTTTGCAGCCAATTTGCTTGTTATTGATTGTTCTTAGAACTTTTTATTGTAGTATTCCACTCCAACAGAAGATGAATATCCTCCCACAAGTTGGAAAGAAGGACCCGTGAGCTATAATGACTTAGCAAGCACTTGACTGTACTGCACAAGAGACCCAGAGAGATTTTCACTTCTAGCCGTAGTGGAGTAACTGATAGTAAACTTGTTCTCTCACCAGGAGTAACTATAAAACTGGGTGGAAAATGGTAAATAACTATTTTCAGATATTGCAAAACAGACAATACAGACCATGATTCCTGAGTAAAGGGAAAGAAACAGTGTGAAGCCTATGATTACCCTGGCTCTGTGACTGGAGACAGTTTCTGGACAGTGATGCAGGAGAAGGTAAACCCAAATAGAGCATGGAAGTCTTACTGAATTGAAGAGGCAGAGATCAGAAATAGCAGAAAGTGAGGTAGTTAGAATTTGTGAGACAGAGTGCAAAAGAGAGTGAGTTATACAGAAAGAGAGCTCCAGAAGCTGGCATAGGGAGTCTTCTTGTATCTTTGGCTGAATACCTAGATGTGTGTGCATGAAGCAAGATTCCAGAGAACTGAACAAGAAAAAGGGATCTATGAGGTGAACAATCTTCACATCTTACTTGGGAACATAAGGAAAAAAAGAATGAAGAAAAATAAACAGAGCCTAAGAGACATACGGGATACCATCAAGTGTACCAACATATGCAAAATAGGAGCCCTATAAGATGAGGAGAGAGAGAAAGGGACCGAAAGAGTATTTGGAGATACAATGGCTGAAAATCCCCAAATTTAATGAAAAACATTCATCTGTACATTTGAGAAGCTCAACAAATGTGCAGTAGAATATATTCAAAGA
The DNA here is from genome assembly GCF_037783145.1 of Equus przewalskii. Lineage (NCBI taxonomy): Eukaryota > Metazoa > Chordata > Mammalia > Perissodactyla > Equidae > Equus > Equus przewalskii. Next base: position 55,356,416 of record NC_091845.1, on the reverse strand, counting down.
GATAAGCACCTAAAAACAGTATAATTAACTATTATAAGCCAAGAATAAAGAGAGAATCTTAAAAGTAGCAAGAGAGAAATGACTTATCACATATGAAAGACCTACAATAAGATTAACAATTGATTTCTCATCAGAAAGCATGGACCCAGGAATGCAGTGAGATGTGTGTTCAAAGTACTGAAAGAAAAAGATTAAGAGAGAATTCTATACCTTGCAAAACTATCCCTCAAAAATGAAGGAGAAATTAACACATTTTAAAAACAATAAAAATAGAATATTTATCACCAGCAGACTTGTCCTACAAGAAATACTAAGGGAAGTCTCTCAGGTTGAGCTGAAGGGCCACTGGACAGTAACTTGAATCCACATACACAAAAAAATAGTACCAGTAAAGGTAAATACATAGGCAAATATAAAAGACAGCATAAATGCATTTTTGTTTGTAACTTTTTGATTCTCCTATCTGATTTAATGACAACTACGTAAAGTATTAATTATAAAACTGTGTTGATGGAATCTAAAGTGTACTATTTGTATGGCAATAATAGCACAAAGAAGGTAAAGGAATGAAGATATATTTGAGCAAAATTTTGGTATACTATTGAAATTAAGTTGGTCTTAATTTAAACTGAATTGTTATAAGATGCTCATTGTAAGCTGCAGGTAATTATGAAGAAAATAATTGAAAAAATATAGTAAAAGAGACAAAAAGGGAGTTAAAGTGTTACATTCTACAATATCAGCAGAAATGGAGAAATAGAGGAACAAAATAGCTATAAAACATGTAGACAATAAACAGCAAAATGGCAAATGTAAATCTTAAATACTCCAATCTAAAGGAGTGGGAGAATGGCTTCAAAATGAAGCAACAACAAAAAGCATGATCCAACTATACACTATCTCCAAAAGACACACTTTAGATTCAAAGACACAAATAAGTTAAAAATAAAAGAATGAAAAAAGATATGTCATACAAATGATATCCAAAAGAGAGTTGGAGTGGCTGTAATAAAATCAGACAAATAGATTCTAAGGCAGAAATTGTTACTAGACACAAAGGATGCTTAATAATGTTAAAGCATCACTCTATTAGAAAGACACAACAACTGCAAACACATATGCATCTAATTGCAGAGCCCCAAAATACATGAAGCAAAACCTGACAGAAGTGAAGAGAGAAATAAACAATTTAACAATAACTCATAAAGAGTCAGTTACCTCACTTTCAATAATGGATAGAATAACTAGGAAGAAGATCAATAAGGAAATAGAAGATTTGACAACACTACAAGCCAATAGACATCTGCAGAACACTGCCTTCACAACAGCAGAACACTCTTTCTTCTCCAATGCATATGGAACATTCTCCTGTATAGACCATATGTTAGGTCGTAAAAGAAATCTCAATAACTTTACAAAGTTCGAATCATACCCTTGTTTTCCAATCATAACAGAATGAAATTATAAATCAATAACAGAAAGAAATTTGGGAAATTCGCCAATATGTGGAAATTAAAATAATACTCCTAAATAACTAATGGGTACAAAAAAAACTACAAAGGAAATTAGAAAATACTTTGAGGTGAGTAAAAACTAAACACAGTGTATCAAAACATATGGGATATAGCTAGAGCAGTGCTTGGAGGGAAAACTATAGGTGGAAATGTCTATATTAAAAAAGAAGAAAGATCTCAAATTAGAAATCTAAGCTTTAAATTATAAAAACAGAACAAAGTAAACCCAAGGAAGCAGGAGGAAGGGAATAATAATGATTCTGATGAAAATTAATGAAATAGAGAATAGAAAATTAATGGGCAAATTCAATGAAACCAAAAATTGTTTTTTTGAGAAGATCAACTACACTGACAAAAAAAGATACTCAAACTACTAAAATTAAGAATGAAACACATCCTGCTTTTATGGAAGTTAAAAGAATTACAGAGGAATACAATGATTATATGCAAACAAATTAAGTAGCCTAGAAAAATGAACATATTCAGAGAACAAAACCCCCGCAAACTAACAAAATTGACTCAAGAAGAAATAGAATATCTGAATGACCACAAAACATACAGAGACTGAGTTAGTAATTAAAAAACCCACAGCTGACATAATATAATGATGAAAAACTGAATGCTTTCTCCCTAATATCAAGAACAAGATAAGATGTTTGTGCCCAAGAACCAGTTATCTTCTCCCCTGGGGCAACATCTCTCCTGTCGAGACTGCACGCCTTAGAACCTCTAATTCACAATTTTCATTTTAGTAATCACAGCTAGCTATAATTGAGACAGTCTGTCAGGCACCTTACATGGATTATCTAATTTAATCCTCAATATCAATTCTATTTTACAGATAAGGCAACTAGATTTAGAGACCTACAATATGTTGCAAGTTGTAAAGTAAAATTAGGTGAACTTGAAATCTGGCTCTGCTGTTTTCTATGTGACCTTCTGGCAAGTTGCTTAATTTCTCTGTGCCTCAGTTTCCTCTTTTGTAAGGTGAGGATACTCATAGTACCTACCTCACAGGGTTGTTGAGTCTAAGGATGTGAAGCACTCAGAAATAGTGCTGGAACACAGTAAGTCTTGATAAAAATTGGTGATGATTATTATCACAAGTTACACAAGTAGCAAATAGTTAAGGCAGGATTTGGAGTCACATGTGGTGGACACGGAGATGCATGGCCCGTGTCTCGCTTCAAGGAAGAAGTTGCTTTCAGCTGTGGAGAATGCACCCAGCAGAGGCCTCCAGCTGACATCAACATCAGGGTCTACCTCTGTTGCTGAGAGCTGTCCTGCCCAAGACCACACAATTCCCAAGACATTCCTAGCAGGGACTGAGATGGGGGTATAAAAGCCTGGCCATTTTGACCACAGGACAATTCTGGTGGGTAATATTTATTCTGAGTTCCTTTCCTGGTCTGCCAAGGCTTCACCAGGCCGTCATTCCAGTTCAATTTCATCCTTTTGCCCATCCTGCCTCTGCCGCCTTCCTTTCATAGGTGTTGACCCCTAGTAAATATCTGGCACCCCAAAGTCTGCCTCATGTCTGCTTCTGTATACCACACTAACACAGCATTCAGAAACCATGCATGGAAAGAAACTAAGTGGCATGAGATTTAGGGTCATTTTTAAATGACATAAGTGGGAGAGAACAGATGTTTCTTGAACTATCATTATACACTAAGTGCTTATTGTTTCATAATCTCAAAAAATACGTCACAAAAATGCAATCATCACATTCATCATTGGAGGCATAGGGTGGTTAAGTAATTTCCCCTAAGTTGCACAGCTAATAAGCAACTTTGCAATGTGAATCAGTCTGTTTGACTTCAAAGCTTGTGAATGTGTAATATATTATGCTGCATTTGAAGTAGTCCTTAAAGTACTATATAGTGAAGAAATTTCAATGCAATAAATTAAATCAATAAAATTTGCATTAAGTCAAGTAAAAATGCCTTATAGTAATCCTGACTATTGTCTTGAGAAACTTTTCCAAAGACCTAGTAAAATCTTACAGCTAAATACAATAGATCTTCCTGATTTGGGTGGAATAGAGCAGTGTCAGGTGGGGACAATTCTTTCGGCTTCCTTTTGCCCTACAAGGACCATTTTATTGAGATTATTTGTCATTCAAGAAAACTGAAAGGAAACCTTCTGAGCTCACTTTTAAGCTTTGCAGTATTCTCAACTCCAAAACAAAGGGAATTATATTGGTGAGTAAGGATGTTGATCTGAAATCTGAAAAAGACACTCTTGTCACACTTCATCGACTTTAGCTGGTCAGAATCACCTGGAGGGCTTGTCTAAATACGAATGTCAGCCCCACCCACAGAGTTTTTGATTCAATAAGTCTGGATGCGGCCTCAGAATTTGATTTCTAACAAGCTCCCAGGCATGCTGATGGGCTAGGTTAAGGACCCCCCCTTAAGAACCACTCCCTCCTTCAATCCTTTCTCCATGATCTGCCTAATTATGCCATTCCCCACTCCTCCACCACCCCTACTTTAGACACTATAATAGATTTCCATTATTCTTTGGCTAAAGCAACTTAATATGGACAATAAGCCTGAAAATAGTCTGGCATGAGCATAAATATTCGTTGAAAAAATGAATAAATAAATGAATAAATGAGCAAGTACCTAGAGCTTTAGGATTATGTTTCTCAGTTGTAATTTTGTGTTATTATTTTTGCAAGTATCAACGCCCAACTGTGGGACCATTGTGATTAAGATGCTTTTATGGGCTACTGTGATGTTTTTTGGCTAGAATGAAGCATGCAAACAAAGATAGAGAACACCTGGCTGGGTTGATCTCCCAGAATTCTGCAGTGTAAGATTAAAGAATGTATATCCTCTAGGATCACAGGACCACAAAACAATGGAAGGCTCAGTGAATGCAATAGACACAGTAATTACAGCTGGCCTCCTCTTTCTGACTTTGACTTGGTAAGGTTTATTGAGACAATTTTAGTGATGAGCAAATCTGCAGATCACCAGCTCTGCTTGTCTTCTGCTTCTTCCCCTCATCAAAGTGCTTGCCTGAATCAAAACTTTAAGATTCACAGTTCATCAAGATCACTCTGTGAGTGCATCATAAATTGGGCAGATTAGGTTTTGTATATCTTTAGCTCCACAAATCATCATTTATGAGTCTCCCTGTTGGATGCAGAATGATAAGAGAAATATGGGGAACTCTGGGGACCAGGGTGAGATAATCTTATTTGAATTAGACAAATGAGGCCCTGCTGGAGAGGAACACCCAGTGTCTCTGGATGAATTTATGAAGTCAAAACAAAAAATAATTACAGTGCAGAAATGGCTGGAGCTAGATGAACTCACTTCGTTCCTAATGTTGGTTGGCAGCTCTTCATCCTGATTATTCCATCTGGAGATAATTGTGTGATATCATCCATAAAATTAAATCATAAATCAACCCATCTAGTGAACAGGCCAGCAAGCTGCTGAGAAAGCCACATGTAGGGGAGGTGAGACCTCCTCTTAATGAGAGATGTGGGGGTGAAATTAAGAGAAGAAGACATGAAGAGGGTGACTCTCAGCAGGTCCACAGGCTCGCTTGCTGACAGCTGCCACCAAAGTCCGTGCCCCAGTAGTACCAAGACAGCCAACATATTGTGTACTTTTCCCATTTTCTGATGAGGAAAGAATGTTCTGTTGGAAAGGAACCATGCGTTGCTTTTTAGGGATTTCTGGTTTGAGTTGCGGATGTCTGAAATGAAAGCACTTTATTTCCTTTCCTGATGAAATGCTAACAGTGATAGAAAGTCTATAAATGCAATGAAGTTCTTAAACAAGAGCATGTGGTTGAACATCCTCTTTAGGCTTAGTTTTTGGAGATTTGAAGAGTACAAAACGGTCTCTGACTTTGTTGGTAAGTGAGCTGTGGTCAATTTGCAGGCTATATTTGGAAAAGGTTTTTCAGGGTAGTTAATTATTAATTTTTTAAAGAAGTTGATTATGATGCGTAAAAGAGTAAAGTCATTAAGGTAAAGACAACTGTGTTGTTTAAATGGCTATTGTTGATTTCCACAAGTGCATTTCTGTGGCCGGGAATTTGGAGGGTCAAAAGTCAAAGATCATCACAGACTCCCTAATAGCTCAGGCTGGAGTAAATGACCAAGGGCATACACTTCTTTCAGTGGAAACATTTGAGATGATAAATCCCATTGGCTTTGGAGATTCCATTTGCAACCATAACAAATGCAAAGTCCAGCTGTACATCAAGTTTCCGAATTTTCAAAGTGGCAACAGTAACAGATGTTGAGAGGCTGGCAGCTTGTGAGCATCTGCAGTAGGAAGGTCACTGAGCCACTCAGCAATGACACAAGTAGAAAAACAAGGATGAAGATAAATTCTTTCCCGTCCTTTTTATTCTCCCTCTAAATAGTATTAGGACCAGTAGAGTGAGAAAAATCACCAGCTCTAAAAAATGCATATTCTTTCATTTCATTTTCAATTGTGTTGAGTACATAAAATGCATATGTATTGAACCCTATATACTTGTAAGTATAGGAGTCTAGCTGGTTTTAGATAGTTCTTAAGTGTGGGCAAATTGGAAAACAAAAAACCCTCATAGGAATAAATGCTATTTACCTGTCCTTAGTTATCTTCTTCCCTCCATCTCCCGTTCCCAAGAATTTGTCGTCTGCTCTTCATTTCGGCCAAACTCAACCAGAAACCAGAAACCCACGGATACTAATTGCATGATAATGAACAACACAGGGATTCTACTTTGTTAGGTTTATTGCACTGGTCAGGGGTCTTTTAGTTGAAAACTTCAGAAACCCAACTCAAACTAGTCTATGTAAAGAGAAGGAATTTATTGTCTTGTGTAAAGCTATATATCCATCTATATCTAGTGGTGGTCTGGTTCAGATATGGCTGTATCAAGTCTCAGATAGTCCTCTCCTATTCTCTCTCTCTCCCTTGCCTATCTCTATCACCATCTCCATGTTTATCTCTTGATTCTACTGTTTTCTTTGGCTTTATTCTCAGTTAGGTTCTCTTTATATAAAAACAAAGTCCCAAGTGGCTCCAGGCCTATATATTCCTTGGGATCCATGATTTGCCAGAGAAAGAGAGTTTATCTTTCTCAATGATTTCAGCAAACATAGTACAAAGTGGCTATGGTATATGTAGGGAAAATCATGGAAGATAAGTCTAGGTAATCTGATGGAGCCAGATTGAGTGCCTTGCATTTAGCCCGTAACAGGAAGCTTTCTAAAGTTTCAAAGCTATAAAATGAATTGACTAGATCTTTGTTTTAGAAGGATTACTTCGGCAGCAATGTGGAGAATGAAGTGGATTTAGAGAAACTTAAGTTCTAGAAGTGGAGGGCAGGCAGCAGAAGGTGAAGGTTTAGGGCAGAAGAATTAGAACGGATAAAAACAGATCCAAAAGCTTCTGAGGAATATAACTGAAGTAACTTAGCAACCAATTGAATGTGGACAAGTGAAGAAAAAGGAAAAATTAACGACAGCATCGAAGTTTCCAGTTTGGATAACTGAATGGATTTTAAGGTCATTCACTGATATGTTGAGACATCTCAGAGTAGTGAATTTAAATGCGTTCTTCCTTTGTAGATATTTTAAAGTAACTTTTCTATCCCCAAGAGAGAAATACCAACAAATTTGATACCTCTTGCATTCCACTTAGAGCAGAGAAATTGTGGGACAGATTTTCGGCAGCATTCAAGATTGGGAACTGGGATAATGTTCTTTCTCAATGGGGTCATTTATTCAATCCTTCAGGCTAACTCCATTAAAAGACATAAAAAAGTTTAAATATTTCTTCTCAGCTTTTAAGAAATCAGAGTATTGATCTTCCAGATATTTGATTTTTCTCCAAATACTATGTACCATGACCTAAAGATTTTTTTTAAAAAAATTGTTAGTTTATTGAAGGCTGCTTTAAACAATTACCTAAAAGAGGACATTTAGGAAGTGTCTGATATAGCCCAAAGGTACTGCAGTGTGCAATGCCCAACAGGGTAGGCCGGAGGAATATTGGGCCCAATAAAACTTTATTTCCAAAAACAGATGGCCAGCCATAGTTTGCCAATTTATTTTTTTAAAATATATAATTGTAAAATTTTCTACCTTGAATACTGAGTTTTTTGGTACCTCCTTAAATTTTTTTGCCCCAAAATGATGCCTTACCCTAATCCCAGTTTTGTTGGTACTAAGCCAACAGGAATTTGTTACCAAACACAAGCTCAAGGCGTTGTATTCAGGAGGAAGCTTATGGGCAGGAAGATCAAGAGCCTAAAGAGTTTATTCATCAAGTCATCAGTCTAGAAGCCCAGATTTTGGAGGGACCAGACTCCTTTCCAGGAATTGGAATAAGCACAGATCAGTTTCGGGATATCCTCTTTGAAAGCCAGCCAGCCTAACCACAGCGGTATGTCTAGGAATTGTTTGGTAGATTTCCTTGGGCCAAGAATGTACTCTTTAATTTTCTGAAATGTGTTAAACATGAGGAAATAATTTAGAAAATGTGATATTTGATTCTGAGTTTTGCTACTAAAAATGTAGTCTATGGATCAGTCACATTAGCCTCATCTGTTTGCTTGTTAAAAATGCAAGTTCTCAGGCCACTTTCCTGGCCTACTGGATCAAAATCTGCATTTTAACAACAACGCAGGGGCTGGCCTGGTGGCGCAGTGGTTAAGTACGCACGTTCCACTTTGACGGCCCGGGGTTCGCCATGCTTTGGTAGGTGTCCTACATATAAAGTAGAGGAAGATTGGCACGAATGTTAGCTCAGGGCCAGTCTTCATCAGCAAAAAGAGAAGGATTGGCAGCAGATGTTAGCTCAGGGCTGATCTTCCTCAAAAAAACCCCAACCAACCAACCAAACAAACGAAAAACAACATCCCAGGTGATTTGTGTACATAGTAAAGTGTAAGAAATGGCTCCCAAAGTAGAGTATAAAATTAAAATAGAACTTTTATTTATTATTTTTTATCTCATACTCTTACCATTTTACCATTTCAATATTATGTATATATTTTATAATGTATTATATCATGACAGTAGTGGATATATCTTACTACTGGGGAGATATTAACAAACTTGTCTTTTTTTAATCAACAGAAATTCATGACCAAAAATTTTTGGAGACCACTTCTTAGAAGATTGCAACTCTAACATGCAAGTCCTTGGAGAGAGGAATAAAAGAGGAAAGAACAAAGCTTAGAATATTCTAATCTTCTCGAGTGACCTTCAGGGTTAGTCTGTTATCCCAAGGTCATGATCACTAATTACTGCATCTATGAAGTAGTTAAAATACTCATAGAGTCATCCAGGAAACTTTTTTACCTGTCACCCTCAAGTGACTTATGACTTTCCTTTAATATCTGATCCTGGAAAACAAAAGCAAGTTGGATTCACAAATCAATGCTTAGAAAAGTATCAAGAGACAAAGAACAAAACAAATTCAGAATTTTGCATAATCCTTTCTTATACTGATAAAGGGAGTCATAGCTATCCATTTAAAATTCCTTTTATTGCACTATTTTTTTCTGGGTAAACAATGAAATGCAAATACCATGGTCATTAATGATCTGATAAATGTTGCATCCTCTTGAGACAGGCAAATTCATGCTGAGGTACATCTCATTTCTGAGATACATCTTTCTATGTAATTAGTAATGCTTCAACTCAACCTCCTAGGCCCAAGGTCAGTTTCTTGTTTTCCTTCTTGCTTCCTCTGTCTCTAATGTCCCTTTCTTTCCCTCTTCTCCGTCCTCTTTGCCACACATTTCAAGTTATAGGTGACTTGTGTTAATAGAAGAAATAAAGAAAAATCAGTCAACGGCTCTTGGAAAGATATTAATAATAACACTTAACTTGAGAACTACCTGAGGATTAGATAAGTAGCCATTTTCAAATAATATTTAAATTTATTGCTTTCATATACCTGAATATGGCATTTGGGGAAAATCCAAATGCTAAGTCCTAGGTGAAATGATTTTCTTTTCAGCCTTTGTACTCAAGCTGCTCAAGAATGTACATTTCTAGTGCAAAGAAACCACATTTAGAAGATTGCCTCTGCTTTCCCTTCCAATTTACCATATTGTGCTTTACTCTTTCAGGAGTCCATCTGGGTCCACACATGAATCTTGTTTATGAATGCTTCCCTTTGGCTTTTCAATCACTGCTAGTAAATCCCTTTGGCAGGCATCCAAGATTGCCCCAACTCATATTACATTCCAGTTTTTAGTGAATTATTTTACAGTGATTGTTATTAGCAGTTGAATGCCACAATTATGGGAAATTTCTCCAAGAAAACATGAAAATGAGGAAAAAAGTAATTAGTCTTCGAAAGTTAAAATATGAGAGGCAGTGTGACACACTGGAAGAAAACAAGATTTGGAGTCAAAATTGGTTGTCCAATAATCTTGGACAATTTAATCTCTTTCAGCCTCATCTGTAAAATGGCAACATGTTTTCTTTATAAGGGCTATGGTGATTTTTAAATGAGATAAATATTAAAAATGCTTCTTATGATGCTAGGAACATGGAAGTTATCCACATGGTAACTGTTGATATTATCGTTAAAATCAACCCATTGACTCTGAGCCAGATACGTGAAGTCTTTCTGAATAAGCCTGGACCGCTATAACCTGATTGAATGGATCAGCAATACCTAAGAAAAAGGCTATGTCAGGTAGGAGGGTGTTCATCAGATATGGAAGCATAGAAGAATGAAAGTATCAGAAAAAAAACACTGGCAGTGGATTTCTTTGGGTGGTGGAAGGAAAAAGGAGGCCTTAACCAAACTCAGGTATTTCAGATCCCCAAAATGAGTTGGATGCATTAAGGTATCATAAACTGATGCTAATTAACATTTCAATATTTGAGACATTTAACTCAATAGTTCTCAGCCTTGGCTGCTCATTATGATCACCTGTGAAATTTTTTAAAAAATATTTATTCCTGGGCCCTACCTGATAGAGATATTGAACTGATTGCTCTAGGGTAGGCCTGGGTGTTGGTATTTTATTTAATTTATTTTTTTATTGAGGTCATATTGGCTTATAACTGTGTAAATTTCAGGTGTTATCATATTTCAGTTTCAGTATAGACTGCACTATGTTTTCCACCAATAGTCTGGTTTTTATCCATCACCATACATATGCGCCCCTTTACCCCTTTTGCCCTCCCTCAACTCCCTTCCCATCTCGTGACTGCTAATCTGTTCTGCTTACCATGTGTGTGTGTATCTTCCACATATGAGTGAAATCATATAGTGTTGGTCTTTCTCTATATGGCTTATTTCGCTTAGCATAATACTCTCAAGGTCCATCCATGTGTGGCAAATGGCATGATTTTGTCATTTTTATGGTTGAATAGTATTCCATTGTAGATACATACCACATCTTCTTTACCTATTCATCCATTGATGGGCACTTAGGTTGCTTCCATGTCTTGCCTGTTGTGAATAACACTGCAATGAACCTAGGGGTGCATGAATCTCTTTGAATTGTTCATTTCATATTCTTTGGATAAAGGTATTGGTATTTTATAAAATATTCCCAGGGCAGCCAGGGTTGAGACCCACTGATCTAAGCACTCTTGTTCTAATCTGTTGCCCAACAACCATTTTTTTGGTTCCTGTGTGGGGCTTGTCCACATCAACAGATACAGAAGACTTTTAAGTATTTCCAGGCCTGTGACTATTTCCCATGATGAATTACTAATGTGACATTTGATTATGACTTGGTTTCCCATGAAGGTTGACAACCAAAAGAGTATGTGCCAATCATGCCAGAATAAATGTTCCTGGTCCCTCTGATAGTTATAATTCTTACTATAAGTTAATAAATCAACAGTTTGTGGCTCCAGCTTGGTTCTTCTATCTCCTATTTCACATGAGTCAATTCCTTGAGGTCTGATCACTTCCAATAATAAAAGATCTTTTTCCGTTTGTCCTTTCGGGTCTCCTTTCCTTTGCTTTCTGTTTTATTACTTCTTAAATTATTTAGTCCAAAAGCAATTAGAAGCAAACAAGCTAGGTTGGCATCTTTGAGGGGGCGGGGAGCCATAAGTGCCCAGAGCAGGATGTTGGAGCCCAAGCATGATAAGGAGAACATTTACATAGGGTAAGGGGTGGAACATGGCCCAGTGGAGGTGTCAGAGCCCACATAGAATTAGGAAGAAGTCCACGTGGCCAGGGGGAGAGAAGATATGGCCAGAGCATGAAGTGTTAGAGGCCACTTGGGGTAAGGATTGCATCCCATGGTTGAGTGGACTAGTGTATGGTGTCACAGCCCGATTAGAGTGAGGAGCGTGTTCATGGAGACAGAGACCACCAAGGGATTTTGAAGCCCAAGAAAGGTGAGGAGGACACTGTGAAAGGGATGAGGCAGTGGTGGTAAGGAGAGATTGGTTACGTACGGGGGACTGATAAAATAAGTAAATATATTAAGACTTAATAAGAGCCAAGCTGATTACTGTCAGAGAAGAAAGTTACAAATATAGAAAGGGGGAAAACTATAATGATCATTGTGGTGTTGACTTGGAATTGGAAATATTAGAGTACATAATGATTTGTAATATATAGATTGATGGATAGGTGATAGATGTCTGCACATACACATACATCTATACACTACACACACACACACACACACACACACACACACTTCTCTAGCTCTGTCCACTAAGAGCAGCAATATCCAAATAATAAGGGCACTTAGTGCCCAGATTTTGTTTCCTAATATCATTCTCAAATAAAATGAAACAAGATTCATGGGATAAATGACTGATTCCAGAGATGGGACAGGGAAAATACTAGAACCTAGAACATCTTGTGCCAGAACATAAGGAAATGCTCAAAGAATGATGCGTTATGTGAATAGGACATTAGAAACCAGATTGCAAGAGATTCCCCTGGCCAGATCTGAGAAAACTTTCCTTGGAATAAAAGGAAACCATGAGTTCGTAGGATGTAAATAAGCAAATAAATTATGAGTCTACTGAAGAACAGGATATTTATATGGTCTCAATGCACTTCCCCACAAAATCCTTATTGATTTCAAAGAGAAAAAAAGTAACTTTACAATAGGGAATCTGGCAGATATCACCTTAATCAAAAGATCACAGTTAATCTCATCAATAAAGGTACAAATTGAAATTGTGTACCAACTGATAATATACAATGAAAAGAAGACAGCAACACTTCTGTGATATTCTTCTCAAAGAGGCATATCCTGAATCTAATCATAAGGAAACATCAGATAAACCCACATTGAGGGATATTCTATGAAATAGCTTGCCTGTAATCACCAAAAATCATCAAGCAAAGACTGAAGAACCATTCTTGAATGGAGGAGAATAAAGTGACATGGCAACTAAATGCTTAAATGCCTGTGTTCTAGACTGAATCCTTTTGCCATAAAAGTCATTATTGGGACAATTGACAAAACTTGAACATGGCCTGAAGACTGGAAGGTAGTAAGGTATCAGTGATAATTTCCTGATTTTGATAGTTGCATTATGGTTACATAGGAGATCCTTGTTTGTAGGAAATACACACCAACTTAGTGGTGGTGGGATGCAGGGAGAGAGTTTACTCCTGTTGGCAACTTACCTCAAATGGTTCAGAACAAAACATTCTTGATAACGTCTCCGCAAATTTTCTGTGGTTTGAGATTGTTTAAAACCAAAATAAAAGACTTTCTTGTCCTTCAGAGGAGGGAACCAGATTCTGTAAGATGATTCTCAATGGGGATCTCCATCTTGCAGCCACTTTTCTTTTCTTTTTTTGTTTTTTAGGAAGATTAGCCCTGAGCTAACTGCTGCCAATCCTCCTTTTTTTTTTTTTTTTTTTGCTGAGGAAGGCTGGCCCTGAGCCAACATCCATGCCCATCTTCCTCTACTTTTTTATATGTGGGACGTCTACCACAGCATGGTGTGCCAATCGGTACCATGCCTGCACCCGGGATCTGAACCAGCAAACCCCAGGCCGCCAAAGCAGAACGTGCGCACTTAACCACTAGCGCCACTGGGCCGGCCCTCAGCCACTTTTCTTTTAGATGAATAAGTTACCATTTTGAACTTCTTGGTCTTTCTCTATCTTCTCTTGCCGTAACTCACCCTATTATTCTCACTTCTCTAAGTTGGACAACAAGATCCGGGGTACTTTGCTGACACCATCTCACAGATTTCTATACTCAGAAGTGCCTCTCATGCTTGCCAATTGGAAATTACATGATACATTTCACCAGTAAAGTCTATGTGAGACATCTGTATTTTGTAACCAGGTGCACATTACGGTGATTAGATGTTCAAAGTTCAAATATTTGAGAGGCAAAGTATAGTGACGGCAATGTTAAAGGTTGAATAAGATCCTATTTTATAAGCTCCCTGAGAGCTTTGTTTACCTCTCAATTAGCGCACTGAAGAGTGGTTGGCATCAAATACAGGTGCTCAATAAATATTGAATGAATAAAATGAATGAATGAATGAATTCACTTAGTCTCTCTAAATGTCAGCTCTTTTAACACTGTAGTCTAGAATAGATAGTCTCTGAAATAAGTTCTCCTTTAAAATACGATTATCTATGACCTCAGAGATTGCAGCCAGAATGTTCATTATTTGACCAGGCATTAAGCTTCTCCATCTCAGTTCAATCTCATCCTCTTAGCTAAGACTGAGGGTCTAATTAACAATACTTCATAAACTCAACACCATCTATTGAAAGGAACCCTGAATTGGTTTTGAGAGAGCACAATTCTAGTCCCACCTTCTCCCACTAACTGGCTATATTTTCGAACAAGTCACCTCTTTGAGCTACACTTTGCTCAGGGTTCTTCAGTATATAGAGGAGGTTGGCTTAGATTGGCGAAGTTTTTCTCTGCTTTAAAATTTTGGGTCATGCTGCTTTGCAGATATAGAGAAACAGCAGCTGAAATTGTGAATTTGGAACCAAATTAGCTCATCTTTAAGACTACTCGAAGGAAGAACTTAACAATACAGAAAGTGATAGAATAATCCTGCAAAACAACTATAAAGAGAAAAATATATTCAATTTCTCTAATTGATCAGAGTGGCATGTATCCCCTATGGCATGCTGTGGAATTCATTGGCTGATCATATATAGAAATACTACCTGTAAAAAGTACACATCAATTACCTGTTGGTTGATAGGAATCAGCTGATAACAAAGTAGGTGTCAAATTATATGGACCAATTATGATCCTATTTTCCAGAAAATCTGAGGGATGTTTCAACAATCCCTAAAGAACTTAGTTCTGGGCTTATGGATAGAAGAAAAATATTGAAATAATGTCAATATCAGCTTTAAATTTAGCTCTAAAAACAGCCGCCCTGTCAATGTTTTCCTTGCATCACTAATCTTATCCATGAAGTGAGAATATCCATTCATCCAATTGGCTTTTACTAAGCACTAACTATGTCATAGCCACCATGTTAGACTCTGGCTATACAGAATAAAAAGATTCAATTCTTCTTATTTGAATTTTCCTGGAAGCAGTGCACTAGGAAAGGACTTGGATGCAGGCAAAGTTTGGAAGGGTTCCCAGGAGGCACAAGTAGAGGAGTGGGGAAAGCGAGACAAGGAAGTTAACAAAGCCAGCCATGTGTATATTTATGAATGGGTTATAGCTGTGGTGAGTTGGGACTCACTCCTATTGGGGACACTTGAAAGAATAATGTAGGACATACCTCAGAATTATCCTAGTGAGGGATGAGGGAGCTGAGTGTGGCATATTTTCCTTCCAAATATGACCACAATAGCATCTCCCATCCCACGTGCTCTTCTTGCAATGTGACCCTGAGGCTCATTTATTCAAGAGCTTGTGTCTATATTCCCTGGGTGGACTTGCTACGTTGGTGGAAGTGGTACTATATGACTTCAGAGACTGGAACACAGAGGGCAATACAACTTCTTCTTGTTTCTCTTAGGATGTTCTCTTAAAGCCGAATATCCATGTCATGAGGAAGCCCAAACTAGCCCTGGCAGAGAAATGACATGGGAGTGACATGCAGGTATTGAGCCATCAGACCTAGCTGAGCACCCAGCTACAGCCAGCAGTGACTGCCAGAAATGTGAGTGAACAAGCCTTCTGATGAGTCCCACCTTTGAGCATCAAGTCACTCTGAGTCTTTGCATCTTTTCAAATGAGGCCCAAACACCGTGGAGCAGAGACAATCTGCCCTCACTGTGCTCTTTCCAAATCCCTGATTGCCAAAACTGGTAGGCTCCCAGATAGATTAGTGTTGTCGTATGATTCTAAGTTTGGAGTGGCTAGTTATACAGCAGTAGATAACCAGACACTGGGGCATTTATCCACCAATATCCAGCCCTTGTTGGCTGTGAAGTATTAAATCCCCAACACATTCAGGCTGCTTTGCAAAGCCAGTTCCTGCAGCCTTTGAAGAAAGCCCACAGGTCAAGAATGACAGAGATTTAGGCACTCAAAGTGGGAAGCCATCATGGGGCACAGTTCCTGTCCCTTGCAGCTACAGATGAGCACAGAGGAGGACTGAGGGCAGAGGGCCAGAGCAATGCCACATCTACCTCACCTCTGGTCAAATTGCATACATTACAGGTTGAAAGATAAACGTGTATACTGACAAGCAGAAATATGCTAAACCCAGTGATAGAGTTAGCATAGAGCACTCTGGCAGCTCAAAGGAGAGCCTCCTACCCACGACCTCAGGGTAGAAGATTTTCCAGAAGAACAATTAAGTGAGTGCTTTAGCCTCCGTGGCTAAAAATTGGTAACCTTTCCAACGTGCCAAACATTTTTTGGGGAAAATCTTTACAGAGACATCTGGTTTTAGGATAGCATTATGTTGGCCTAAAAATGAAGGCCTGGTAGGTGGCTATTAAAGGTGTGATCACCATTGGCTTCCTTTTGCAAGAGAACAACGTCTCAGCCTGTGCAAAATCGATTTAATGACCTGCCTATCCTTAAGATAGGGAGGGATACTTCTGCTGTTTTGGTAAGTGAAGAGAATATGCTCTTTCATATTGATAGTCTGTAAATTTCTGCTTAATTCAAGAAGGTATATTTTCCAAAATTTGAAGATAGAGAAAGAGAAATAGAAAAAAGTCATTGTCCTCTGGCTCTTTATCTGAATGTGAGCACTTTGTTAAGTACCGCTTTCTTTAACTGAAATTCTGACCCCCCTATATCCCCAATATTTATAGCAATTTCCACAATGCTGAAGAAACTCTTCTGTGTGTATATCTTTGTGTGAATAAATTTTCTTGTTTTTTTTATTTCTTAATTCTTAGGAAACTTTTTGTTAAAGTATAACATTCAGGGAATCATTTTAGCTCAATGACTTTTTACAAATTGTTCACGTTAATGTCATCAACACCCATATGAATAATTAGATCATGACCAGCACCCTAGAAACTCCTGTGCTCACTTCAAACCCCATCTCCGCAATAGTAACTACTATCCTGGTTTCTCCCCATGGATTAGCATTTCCTGCTTTCAGCGCTAGATAGATGGAACCATGCTGTGTGTGCTCCTTTGGGGCTCCCTTCTTTTCTCTGTATTGCTGTAGTGAGATTCATCTATCTTGAGTGTAGTTGTTTATTTTGATTGTTTGATTTTAACTGTCATTTATTAAATTTTTCTTTCACTGGCAAAAAACAGGAGGTTCCCAGTTATCATCTGACATCCTGACATTCTGCTCGAAACTGAGGAAAGCCTTTATTAGAAGAAAAAGAGAAAACAACTTTCTGAAACGCACTGCATTACACTTAGTGTTTCCTCCGGAAGTTAGACAAGGGCGTAGGAAGAGGATCATATTAGTCATTCAGAGGACTTTGTCCTCAGATGTTCTTAATTTGAGGCTGAACAATTCCCATCGGATAGTAGGATTAATGCTGTTATGTGGTCTCTGTGTATGACTCCATATTAGAAATATAAAAGCTAGAGTTTAAACTCAAAGTACCTCCAGTGATGTTTATTTGCTTGCATTATCGTAGTTCAGGTTCACATCTCTGTTAGGGCTGGGAATTTTGGGCCAAGGATGACTGGGGAAGCTCCTTCCTATATTAAACATGTCAGTGCCTCTTTAAAAAAGTTGATGCAGAAAGATAATTTTAATTTAGGAATTTTAGTAGTAAATTCTGCCACAGTGTGGTAAAATTGCAGAAAACCTTCATCTTCCTTGCTCAGAAAGTAGCAACAGGCTGGGTTGAGCCTACCTCTACAGGAGAAATAAACTGTCTTAAGGTGTGCAGACAATTGAAATTGCTAAGGCAGTTCCTGTAGGAAGTGGACTGTCTCAGGAGAAGTGGGCGATCACCTGCCAGAGAGATGCAAGCAAGACCTTAGTTTAATTACAGCCTGGGAAGAGCAGGGCTGGGTGGCTCTGGCCACATTTCATTGTTTCTTTGTATTCCCAAATTCCTCTTTGCAAGGAAATACCAGCTAACTGTAGCCTCTGTACGTATATAAAGTATGATGTGATGTTCTGAAAAGCTAGAGTGCTCTTTGGCTGGCTTACTAAAGGAGGTTGGAAGACAAGGAGGGGATTGAATTGCTCCTTTTTATGCCCCTGGTATACTGTATTTAATTGTTGATGCCCCACTGTAAGACAGTTACTAACAAAATTGAGTAACTTCATGACTAATTAACCACAATAGTGAGAGGCCTAGAGATGCCCAATAATGGTCACTAACATTTATTATGCACTTATGGCATGCCAGATCTTCTTCATGGATGATGGTATTTAAACCTTCCATTTACTCCCAAGATGATTACTATTATTATGCCAGTATTTTGATGCACAAGAAACTGAGACTTAGACTGAGTAGGTCAAAGATCACAGAGGTGGTAGAACTGGCTTTGAATCTTAAGTCTGACTCTAGGGCCAGTGCTCATAAGCACCAAACCAAATGCCCTGTAGTTGAAGAACTCCATCACTATACAGTAGGAGTACAATCATACCTGTCTCGTAGGGTTCCTGAGCTATTTAAGAGAGATGATCCATGTAAAGTGCTGACCAGAGGTCTTGACTATAAGAAAGCCCTCAATAAATGTTGGCTGCTATTACGGTTGACAGTAATGGTGAAAGAATGATTAACCTGGAGAATTTAGTGAGGACACAGCTGCAGTCTTAGAAATAACATTCTTGTGGGTGGTTATGTGTAAAATAGCAGACAGCAAGGTGTGGTGGGAAGGGCATTGCTTTGGAGACAGGGCACTATCATTTCTTTTTATAACTGACTTTTGGCAAATCATATAACCACCTCAAATCTTTTTCTGCATCTCCACGATGGAGACAATAATTGCAACCTTTCAGAATTTGTATGAAGCCCATGTAAAAAGTGCGCTAAAAATGTCTGGCTCATAATGGAAACCTTGCAGAGGTTAATTTCCTTCTCAACAACCTCTGTGACTCTGGACTAGAGGATGGAATTGTGATTGACCAGAGGAAGTTTAGCTTTGGTCCAAAAACCATTAAGGGAATGAGCTTCCTCAGGAGAAAGTGCTGGCTCATGGTGGAAGTTGGCCAAGTAATGCAGAAAAGGGATGGCCGGGTGAACTATTTGACCCTTAATTCCTTAGCTATCATGGAACCAAGAAAATATTCACACAGTCTTTCAGAAAGTTCCTTCGAAAACGTTTAAGCCACAAGCAATTTTTAGTAACTCTCAGGATCCGTTAACCTTGTTGACAGCAAACAGCAGTGATGGGAAGATGCAACACAGACTCATAGGTCCTATTCATGAGTCTGCTCTGGCCATTTTTTTGGCTGAGCCTCGTTTCCTCTGTAATTTGAGATGGTGATGGTCTGTGTTGGTTTTCTTAGTGACAGCATCTAGGATGATGATTTATTAGAATAAGTTTTAAGATAGTCTATTCATTCTATAATTTTCCTTTCTCCTTTTCAAACCAGGAGCCAAGGCTTACACATTTCTTTTCCTTAGACTTTTCCTGAGCAAAAGATAACGTGAAGGAGGAAGGGAAATAGTGAAATGACTTTGAAGGTAATAAAAGAAAGAAGAAAGATTTTTCCCATACCACGAAGGGGTTAGAAAGCATGCATCTTATGAGCAGGGAGGACGTAACACTCGCTCTGCTGAGAGCAGCCCTGGGGAGACAATGAGACCTCAGAGGGGGCTGCTTGGTGGACATAGAGAAGCTGAGGAACTGAGGTTTCCAAAATCAGCCAATATTACCATGAGCACAAGCATTAGTCAGCAGGCCAGGAGGAACGAAGCAAGCTCTGCCAATGGGCATTTCACTGTGAATCGGCAAGAACAAGTGACCCTGGACAGTGACTGGCAGGTCCCTTCAGCACTGCAAAAGACCCTGGGAATTCCTCAACTCTGATAGGGGGCGGCATCCATAAGGGCTGAGAACAAATTTTCTATCAGCCTGGTGAGATAAAGGCCAGAGTCTGATTTAGGTTGATCATTAAAAAATAAGGAATTGTGATTATTTCCACCACACCTGATTTTGTAGCTGTAAATTTATACCTTCCACAAATATAAACCCATCTGAGAGTTTTCAGTCTAAGGTCATAGCATCCAGGTCTTTCATAATGATTAGACGCGTTGCCATGTTAACCTGGTCAAAGGTGAAGACAGAGAGACCCTCAGAGATATTAAGCGATTGATCCAGCCACAGCACCACCATCAGTGGGGTTTAGGTGAGCGAAATCCGTAACTCTAGATTTCCTAGCTTATAATTGCTCCCTCTCCAGGTTTAAAAAATGCTGTTTCAATATGATATCTATTATTTCAAGCAATATTTTATTTGGTGATATTTCTGGAAACCTAGTGGAAGATGGAAATGCAAGAGTGCTCCCTTGGTGCCTTTGGAGCCCTACTCTTGCCTTTGCTTGCACGGCCGCCACATTGCTTCTGCCTGATTCTGAGAGCAGGGGCTGAAAGAAAGTGATTAATGATTGAAATGGACCTTAGAAGCTGAGATGTAAGAGCTTGGTGAAGCTGAAGCGCCACTCCTTGAAGGATTACCTCTGTTTACGCTTTGGCTGCCACTTGCTTGTATTTAAGCGAGAGGCTGATTTCAGAAATTGATCCCTTTACCGTTTGAGTGAGCCAAAGTGGGCAGAATTGAAAAGGGATTTAAGACTGCTGCTGTCGGCTTTGTTGTGGAGGCCTGTTGTCACCCCTGCATGGGGACAGTCTCCTGGGCTTGGCTGGCCTCAAGCAGTTAATGAAGGCTCCTGTAGAGTCACCTTAATCTCTTTCCTCCTAGAGCTTGCACACTTAAGCAGAGGGGAGAGAGATAAGCTCCCAAGAAGGAGGGAAAAGGGGCAGTTGCCCAGCTGCACACTGTCAAGCCCCCTGGCCTGCCTTCAATCAGGGTGTTCTCAAACCTCTGACAATCAGGCAGTGGGTGCTCACACTGTGGGCTCTGATGGGATGGCGATTGGCCTGGATTGGGTAGGGGTGGGGAGAGGCGATGGGAGGGAGAAATGGACTCCAGGAAGATGCTCATGATCTCTGGTCTCTGCAGGGTGACGAGCCTGTCTGTGGTCCTCACCAGCTGTGATGTCTGGCAGGCAGCACCTACCTGTCTTTGTTCTGCTTTATTGCCACCCGTCATCTCATGCTGACTTCCTTGACTTTGATAGCCTTTCTTTTCTTATAAGTTTTATTTCTTCTTCCTAATGTCTCAATAGAAGCAGAGATTATTACAGCTTGAAAGGGTTTCAGCAATCATCTTGTTCAATATCTCACTTTATAGAAGGGGGAACTGAGGCGTGTGAGAGACTAGCCAAGCTGATGACAGAGCCGAGAGCACGAATTCAGATATTCTGACTCATCTTTTGGGCTCGTTATAGGATTTCCCACTGGCTTCCCCCATCTTCTCTCCTCTCTTTCCTTCCCTCTCCCCCCATACAATGGTGTCAGAAAGCAGGAAACCAGAGTTCCTTGTCCTTACTGTCACCACAAAGCCTTGTGACTTGCTGAGAATCACACAGTCTTAGGCCTTCAATTTGCCCATCTGTACAATGAAGGATTAGATTAAAGTGTCTCAGTGACAGTGACAATGCCTTGTGCTCACCAAATCCAGCTCATTTTCCTTCTGGGCGTATGGGAAGACTACATTTTACAGCCTGTGCTCTGTAATTTCAGACCAGATGACTGAGACTGGACCAGTGGAAGGGTTGTAAGTAATGCATCTCACACCAAGACTTGGTCATAATCCATCCTCCTCACTTTCCTCCTCTTGTGGTGACTCTGGAGGCCAGGTGTGGAAGGCGGTGGCATTACAAGATGAAGAACGACTGTACAGAGCATCGTGCTCTTCCCACCATCATATACCCCTTCTTCACATCTACTCCATTGGACCGTGACACGAAAGCACTAAACCTTCATTACATTGCTGAGAATTAAGGGTTGTTCATTACAGCAGTTAGTGTACCTGACTAGTAAAATCTCTCAGATCACTTTCAGCCACAATGTGCTAAGATTTTATTAATCATTGTTAGTTTATTTTATTCTCCTTCATTCAACATGTATTAAGCACCTGCAACGTACCAAAAATTATATGAAGACATAGGTCCTCAGGAGCCTACAGCCCCAAATCTAATTCAGACACGATTAGGGGGAAAGTCAGGATGTGAGGCATTATCTGCCCTTGAGTTCTCTAGCTTTCTTTCCACCCCAGTGGTAAAGAGGACACTGGGAGGAATGGCTTTCAATTGCCGTTATCCAACACCATTTTAAGGAAGTCTCAAAGCAATTATTAAGTACCGACGGGCCAACTTACAAAGGCATGAGAAGTAGAGGTATTTCAAATTAGGGGCTGGTGGGGCCTATTTGAAATGATTCAACACTATCCACTCCAGGGGACTGGACTACATGACCCCATTTAGAAATACCTGTATTGGGCCTTTTGGGTTCTTTTGAAAACATCTTTAAATCAGGCCCATTGGCAAGTACTGTCCATCCTCATTAGTACTGTCAGTTCCCTACTGACTGTGGTGTCCACTCCCACTCTCAAATTCTTTAGGTACATTTTTCTTCTCAGCATTGCAGCTGAGCACATCCATCTGGCCAGTGAAAGAATATAATAGGGCATATTTTCAGCATGACCAATTAGATGTGCAATTCCCATTAACAATAACAGGACTTACGCTCCAGATTCTTCCTCAATAAATCCGGTCTTTCCCCTTATGAGCAACAGATGGGTTTTCCACAATGGCTCATTACCTTCTGGCTCAGCTCTGCTGCCAGAAGTGAAATATAAAGTTATTTATGGATGGAGAAAGATACATAAGTCACTGTGGATTATTTTCTGCCATCCTTTTTCATTTATTTAGTTAAAGTTTTCTATCACTCAAGATGAACAAGTTAGAGAAGATGGTGGTGTCCCCACTGGAAATGGAGATGGATGTCCCTTCAGCTTGGTTACTTTTCCTGATGGCCACAGATCTCTGGGGTGATGCTGTGTTTCCCGCAAGAAATGGTAATTGGGATATTTCCATAGAGAAGATACCCATTCCTCAAAAGATCCTCTAGCCTCAGACAGGCCATCTCTGTGAAATTTGGTCAGCTGGGGCACAAGTCAGTGCCACTTAACCGCACGTGATACATTTGAGAAAAGAAAACAAATTGCTTCTTTAAGGAATGCCAATATTTTTCAGCGCTTGACATCTCAGCCAGATAGAGATTATTCCTCTGCCAATTGGGGGAGAAGGACAAAGAAACAGGCAAAAAGATTGCCGTGCTGGACGTTATATGGGAAAGTACACAGTAAAAGGATAAAAATCCACGAAGAAAAAGAGAGAGATGGGAAAAGGATTTAGAGAATCGCAGAGTGGAATGTTCTCAGACTGTGAATGCTGAGCAGGCTGTGCTGTATGAACATCTGCCTGTTCTGTTCAGTTCTTCTCTGTGAATTCCTTAGATACTCTGCGCCTCAGTTTCCTCACCTCTAAAATGAAAATAATAATAGGTTACCATAGGATTGACATGAGGATTAAATGAATTGACATTTGCAAAGCACTTACAACAGTACCTATCACGTAACAAGAGCTGTAACTATTTTTTATATAAAGAAACTCAAACTGGCAATGGAAATTAATTGGTTTGCCTTCCCATATGGTTCAGTGGTACCGCCAAGCATGGGAACTTCCCTGGACCTCAGGTCGCAGAAGTAGATACATTATCCAATCCAAGTTCTTCCTTAGAATGTTTTGAGTAGTTACAAAGGAAAGATGGCCAGTCTCTCTCTTAAGGGTAAGGCTAGGAGTTATAAAGCCAGATGCTTCCAGAAGCCATGTGACCTACTCTGTAGAAAAAGCTGATTATCAATAGGAGAGATGAATCCAGCACAGAGGGAAGCAGAGACAAGAGATGGAGAGTCCTAGGCAGTGTTTCGTTTCTTGTTTTCACTGGTTTCTAAGCTAGCCATAACCCTGCCCTTTCTGAAGTCTGTTTACATGAATCAGGACACTCCCCTTTCTGGGACAGGAAGAAGGGCATAATCAGTTCAAATTGGGTTTCTGTCATAACAACAACAAAACTCACTGGAAAAAGACCAACATTTACTGAAAAATACAGCTCCCTCTGTTCCTGCCCTCCCCCTCTCCAACTTGTGCCAACGAGATAGAGGTAGAGATAGAGCCAGAGATAGAGATAGAGATAGAGATAGAAATACAGATCGAGATCATGGGGTATGGGGAAGGTGGAGAGTCATTTGAAAAAGATACCTGAGGAGATATAATCCTAGGGTTATTTCTATAGCCCAAGCATGCAAATCACAGACTCACAGAGTCCCAGAGCTGAGAATTACCTTCCAGATTTCATTCAGATGATGATTTCAGACTTTGCCTAAACATTACTGAGCACAGGGAAGCCCTTTCTTCAGAAGCGATCAATAGCTGCAACGATGAAGATAGCTATTCCTCATATTGAAGCAAATCTGACTTAGCAAAGTCCCCCCGTCATTCCTATTCCTTCTCTCTGGAAAATTGTAAGTTTCTTTCTTATTCATACGAGAGGATTACAATATTTGAACACAGTTTTTATTTTCTCATAAGTCTTTTCTTCCTTAGGACAAACATCCCTACCAGAAACATTCCATAAAATAGTATGGAGAGGTAAACTTTAGGATACTTGAGTGTCAACAGGGTTGGTGGGAAGAATGTTTGCTTAAAGTCAGACCAATACGGTAATAAAATGTGGCAACGCTGATTAGAGCATATCACTAAGTGAAAAAAAAAATGATCATAGGCCCGGAACCAGGTACTGGTGACCTGACTTTTGCAACTACTAAATCAGAAACTAACTGGTAATACGTAAATCCCACTTTATTCTTTCATAGGTTGATTTCCTTTAGAACTGACAATGATGCTAAATGGTACCGTATCATTGGTAATTAGAGTTCTCATCGCAAACAACATAGGCCACAGGGAGCCTATTGAAACACTACCTACCTTACTTTTGCAACAGTTTTAAATGAAAAGAACTCATTTTTGAAACCTCATTTCCCTGGAACTGTGAGCGAGAAGTTAAACCCTAGAAGAAAGAAGCCGTTTCTTCTCCCCACCTCAGGTTTCATGCCTCTGGTCCTGCAGGTTTGATTCTAGCTGGGATTTCATTCCTGTTTGGAAAGCGGAAGTAATGAAACAACTGTAGTTGGTCTTAAAAAAAAAATACAGTCAGTGAAACAGATAGGCCTTAGTTACAGCTTTAAAAATGAAAAAAAAAGGGAAAGAACAATAACCTATAGCAGTTACTGTATTTCAAAGGACTGATGCATTGTCCCTGTAATATTGGAGGCTACAGGAAGTACCACCTGACATTCTGGAAGCCCTAGCAGATTTTCAAATTTTTCTGAACGACTGAATCAGAGATAATTAGGGCATGGGTTAACTTTTGCCGTTTTTATTTAAAAGCAGTAGTAACTGTGAAACACCCAGAAACATGGTACCTGGATCATATTGGCTTAATTTTTTTGTATCACTTAAACGTTGCCACAAAAATGTTGCTAAAATTACAATTAGATACCATTGCATCTATTTAAATGGTTAAAATAAAGTCTGACAATATCAAGTCCTGGTGGGGATGTGGAGCAACCAGAACTCTCATAAAATCTTGGAGGTAATGCCACTTTGGGGAACAGTTTGGCAGTTTCTTATAAACACATACTTCCATATGACCCAGTGATGCCACTCCCAGGTATTTGCTCCAAGTTAAGTGAAAACATACATCCATCACAAAACTTCTGCATGAATGATTGCAGCACTTTTATTCATAATCACCAAAACTGGAAACACCAGCTGTAGAATGGATAAACAAAATGAGGTGTAGCCACGCACTGTAATTCTGCTTAGTAATAAGGACGAATTATTGATAGATGTAACAACACGGATTGATCTCAAATGCTTTATGCTAAGTAGAGATAGACGTAAAATACTACATATGCTATGACTCTATTTCTATGACGATTTGGAAAAAGCAAAACTATAGAGACAGAACAGATCAGTGATTGACAGGGGCTGGGAGCAGTGGAGGGGAATGACTGTCATGGGGAATGAAGGAGCTTTTTGACATGATGAGAATGTTTTATGTCTTGATTGTGGTGGTAGTTTCATGACTGTATGCATTTTTCAGAATTCATAAAATGGTATACCTAAAAAGGGTGAATCGTATTGCCTGGAAATCGTATCTTAATAAACCTCCATTTAAAAAGTGCTACATGACAAACCACATCAAAACTCAGTGGCTTAAAAATACCACTTAATTACAATAACAGGCACACAGATCAGTGGAACAGAACCGAAAGCCCAGAAATAGAACGGCACATCTACGGACAGCTAATCTTCTACAAAGGTGCCAAGAACATACAATGGAGAAAATGTAGTCTCTTCAATAAATGGTGTTGGGAGGACTGGGCAGCCACATGCAAAAGGATGTAAGTAGACCATTATCTCACGCCATACACAAAATGGGTCAAAGAATTGAAGATAAGTCCTGAAACCATAAAACTCCTGCAAGATAATATAGGTAGTACACTCTTTGACATCGAACCTTAAAGGATCTTTGTGAATACCATGTCTTCTCAGACAAGGGAAACAAAAAATAAACAAGTGGGACTCCATCAGACTAAAGAGCTTCTGCAAGGCAAAAGAAACTAGGATCAAAACGAAAAGATAACCCACCAATTGGGAGAAAATTTTTGCAAATCATATATCCGACAAGGGGTTAATCACCATAATATATAAGAAACTCACACAACTGAACAACAAAAAATCAAACAGCCTGATCAAAAAATGGGCAGAGGATATGAACAGACGTTTTCCAAAGAAGATATACTGATGGCCAATAAACTCATGAAAAGATGTTCAACATCACTAATTATCAGGGAAATGCAAATCAAAACTACACTAAGACACCACCTTACGCCTGTTAAATCATATAATCACTAAGACTAAAAATAACGAATGTTGGAGAGAGTGCGGAGAAAAAGGGAACCCTCATACACTACTGGTGGGAATGCAAACTGGTGCAGCCACTATGGGAAACAGATGGAGATTCCTTTAAAAAACTGAAAATAGGTGGCGCAGTGGTTAAATGCACATGTTCCGTTTCAGCGGCCCAGAGTTTGCCAGTTCAGATCCCAGGTGCAGACATGGCACTGCTTGGCATGCCATGCTGTGGTAGGCGTCCCACATATAAAGTAGAGGAAGATGAGCATGGATGTTAGCTCAGGGCCGGTCTTCCTCAGCAAAAAGAGGAGGATTGGCAGCAGTTAGCTTAGGGCTAATCGTCCTCAAAAAAACCCCCAAAAAAACCCTAAAAATAGAAATACTATATGACCCAGCTATCCCACTACTGGGTATCTACCCAAACAACTTGAAATTAACAATCCAAAGTAACATATGTACCCGTATGTTCATTGCATCACTATTCACAATAGCCAAGACATGGAAACAATCTAAGTGCCCATCGACTAATGATTGGATAAAGAAGATGTGGTGAATATATAGATACACAATGGAATACTACTCAGCCATAAAAAGAGACAAATTCATCCCATTTGCAACAACATGGAAGGACCTGGAGGGAATTATGCTAAGCGAAATAAGCCAGACTGAGAAAGACAAACACCATATGATTTCACTCATATGTGGAATATAAACAAACACATGGACAAAGAAAACAGTTCAGTGGTTACCAGGAGAAGGGGGTGGGGATTGGGGACAGGGGATGAAGGGGAGCACTTACATGGTGACAGATAAGTAATAATGTCCAGCTGAAATTTCACAATGATGTAAACTATTATGAACTCAATAAAAAATTAAATCTAAAAAAAAAAGAAATACCACTTGTTGTCAAGGCCCTGTGGGTTGGCAGTGTGATGGTGGGTAGTTGACTTGGCTGGACAGAGCTGTGGCAGCTCTTCTTGCTGGAGATCTACAGGTCTGGGTCTGAGCTACAAGTCTCTCACCTTTCTTGCACCTGCAGGATGGCTGGAGCATGTTCTCGTGCTGATTGTAGAGACACAACAAAGCAAGTCCGACCACAGAAGAATATTTCAAGCATTTGCTTGCATTCCATCTGCTAAAATCCCTTTGGCAAAAGGAAGTCATATGACTTAGCCCAGATTCAAGGGGTTGGAAAGGAAACACCTCTAGTGGGAAGAACTATATGTGGAAATGAAATGTTGGAACAATAATCCAGGCTAACAGAAGGCTCTTTACTGATTTACAGCTTAATAGAATGCCCCTATGTCTTTATGGATGGTAAGGAGAAATGGTGACATGAAGATCATTTTTGCTTTTTCTACATTATCACTGTTGAGGATTTGTTTTTTATTTTACTTAGTGCTCCTATTATGAGGATCCTCACTAGAAAATCTTCTTAGAATTTAGACCAAACATTCATACTCTGTTTTCTAAAAAACAGTATAGTTGATTTTATCAGACAATTAGAAATCTATAATTCATCTTGATTCCTTTTCATGCTGGTAACCAGGAAGCTCAAAGTCAATTGTATTGAGACAACCATGATATTCCAGGTTCCTTGCATTTTCTCCTCACTCTGCAGAATTATAAACTCTTTTTAAATCTTCACGTGTATCTGCCTTAATTCTCTTTGTGCTTTTGTTGTAAAATTCACAAATATCTTCTGAAAATAGGCAGAGATACGAAAGGAGAAAGATCATAAATAATGCAAAGAATAGTGGATGGGGAGGTAGAATATTTACACTCTAATCATTTCCTTGGAATATACTATATGACCTTTGCAAATCTCTTGATCTCTTTATGCCTTGATCTGTTAATCATCTTATAAGGCTAATTATGTCTCTCTTGACTTACTTTTCAACATAATGAAGAAAACATGTGAAATTACAATTCCTTTTTTTGGGGCACAATTGACTCTTTGGTTATAAGCCATTTTCATTAAGTGAATACACAGGTGTGACTTTGGCCCTAGAGGAAGCCCATATTGTTCTATAAATGGAACAAAAGCCTCTGCTTGATTTCTTGCCAGGGCTTTGCCTGCTGAGTGGTTTAGGAGATTTGTAATAAGCAGGAGGTGCAACTTCAGCTCACTTGCAGTTAGTTTCAAACCTGTAGAGAAGGATGACAGTCAGTTGCTGACAGTCGAGAAATGAGCTTGTGGTCTCGGTGATTTTAAGTAGAAGGCTTGCCACAGTCCCAGTGCCATCCTAAGGGATTTGCAGTGTCAAAGCCAAGGTTGAATGAAGTGCAAGGATAAAGGAGATCGACTGGCCACAGAGGGGTAGCTTCTAGGTCAGTGAGTCATTGAAATGGTATATATGACAATCCTTTGGTGAGAAGGTAGTGAGGGAACTCCCGGATGAGTATCATAAGTTCTCTGACCCATTCTCACTCTCCCCCTGACCCACATTGTAACACAGGGCAAATGTCACAACTTCTGGGAGTCATTTATTTTCACCAGCGAAAGAGAGAAGAAAGTGACTTAAATGGACAATTATTTAGAATCTGTAGAGAAATTCAAGCCACAAGATTTGTAATCTACACAAGCTCAGAGTACATGTTTGATTTTATCAAAGTTTTAAGACCCGTATGTTTCCAAGAAGGCTTGAGTCAGTGCAAAATTACTTGAAGCTCATTGCAAATTATACCCTTGGGCTCTGGTTCTCAAAGAGCGGGACACATAGAAAAGTATCATTCTATGTATGTCAGGTAATTTGAGTGTTAATCAACTAAAAGTCTCCCTTTGTGGAGAGACATATGTAAAAACATAAACCTGTATCAGAATCTCCTAAATTGTGTATTGAAAGTGCTAACTGGGGCACTCCCTCCAGACATCCCGAGTTAGAATTTCAAAGGTAGGGCCCTGCCTGGAAGTTTAATTTTAAACAGGTTTCCTCAGCTGATATTAAAAGAAGATCTCATGAGAACTACGACATATATCAACAAAGACTTCCCTAATTCATGTTTCACAAACCTAGCTTCTTGTTTCCCCAGGTGGAGCAGCCACAGAATAAACGTGGAACATCGCTCCATTTTTCTTCCCTTTTAAAGTAGTTTAACTTGGTACCATTAGGGATTTTTATTTTAAAATATTAAATAGAATGCAAAAGTCGCATGACTTTTTCAGATGTAACAAGAACAGGCAGAAAACATCTTTGCTTGTGGGAGGCTATTTTCGGGTACGCTTCTGAGTTTCTTTTGCACTCTTTACTGCTTTTAAAAGGATTTGGTTGGCAAGTTTGAAAGACATAGGGGAAAATGTTGAAGGAGAAAAATCTTTCAGGGTTACAACAATAAATGCACCTATTTATTCTCTGTACAAACGTTTATGGAGCACCCATTACATGGGAGGCACCTGGAAAATATAACATAAGGTCCTTATCTGAAAAGACCCTGGACAACAAGTCTAACATGAAGTGAATGGTGCACTAGGGGGGCCCACAGTGGAAGAGAGGTGAATCCGGAGTGTGGAGAGAGGAACAGAGAAGTAGGGCGTTTAGGTAGTTGTTCTGATGGATGATTATGGGAGGTTCAACTGAAAGAATAGTATTTGTGCTGGGCTGTCAGAGATGGACAGGATTTGGAACAGTAGGCATGAGAAGGATGTCTTGGACTGAAAGAACATTCAGGAGCAAAGAGGAAATGGAAGGAAAGCAACATTTATTGAGCACCCTCCCCAAGTTCCAGGCACCACATGGAGTACTTCAGAGTGATCTTTTGGCATTTAAAATTCAGTTTAAGTGAAGCCTCCTCTTAAAATGTCCCATCCCCACTTTTCTATCCTTTAGCTTTGTTATATTGCTCACATTTTATTTTAAATCCTTAATCATAACTGGTGCAGTATTTATTTGTTAGTTAGCTTAATCTGATCAGCAAATAAATATTGCTATTAATTTTGCTTATTTATCAGTTAAAGTGCTCTCATCAGGAAAGCAGACTTGAGAGGTGGGTGGTTAGTATTTAAAGGCTGTAGTCAGAAACATGTTTTTCAAGGACTTCTGTTATCAACTATTTACTTTGGATCAATATCATGGAGATTGGGGATTGTTAATCTGCTTAATGAATGTCAGAAATAATTTTTCATCAGTGAAAGAATAGGTTTTCTATATATGTGGATTGATTAGAAATATTACACAAGCAACTCTGACTTTGCATGGATCTAGAAAATTATACCCTGCTAGGCCTATAAGCATGGTCGTGTATGTCACCATTTTGGGGGAATTCTGTTGCCTGAACAGATTAAGGTCAGCTGAATCCCACTATTGGAATGTCGTTGAGTGATTTCTTCATACAAAGGTGCTTGTCAGAGGGCCAGGGACATCACAGAGCTTGTAAAACACTTGTATGACCACTTTTTGGTGCTGCCTTTCTAATAAATGGCCAAACGTTTGGCAGAATTAGATCTCAGACTTGCTGTCTTTTAAGCACACCACTGGATAGTAAGATTGAAGGCAAAGAAACCTACAGCTTTCACCTACTCTGACTATCAGAGCCTACAAATATTTCCCCTAAAGAACTTAATAATTGTGAATAACCAAACAGGCTTGAATTGGTTCTTAACAAGATCCTTCCTTCTTTGATTCAAATATTCCTTCTCTATGCTTTCATGTCTTCTGGTATATACACCTGTAACACTTCACTGTAATTATTGACTTACTCAGCTGTCTCCTCCTCTTAACTATGAGTATCCTGATGATGCAAAATGATCCAGTCAATTTCATAGATGCTTTTTGGTAAATAAAGGCAGGCATCTAAAAGTCTGAAATGGGTAAGATTCAGCTACGTCACCTTCCCCCTCTTCTCATAAGATTTTATGATTATCATAAGATTGTAATAGGCAGATTTTTATTAACGAGACATCTATTGATAAATAAGTAATCACAAGAACAATCCACATAAACCATTCCAAAGGTTCAATCGAATCTCACTTTTAGTCTTTTTAGGTGTTCTAACCATCGCCTTGCATGGGGAACATTCAACTGAAGCAGCCCTGCCAGTGTGTCAAATGCAGGGTGCTGTTACCCTTTCAGCAGGCCACTAGAATCCTCCAATTTCACAGAACCATTTAGAGGTTAACTCTTGGCATCAGTGTTTAAAGACTACACACCTCACTGTATTCCTATACCCTGTTCATGCAAAGTTTGGAAATAGCTCAAAACAGCCAGTCCATAGATCCTGAATCTTTTTATTTCACCATGCAAACATGTTCTTAACATTCACCATGGCATCGAAATACTAGTTTCACAAATAAAAACTAACTCCTGATAGTTAGCATGCTCATTTAGAAACCTTTGATGTTGGTTGAAGTAAAGATAACAGAAACATTTGTAATAATGGGATCCGAGAACTGGCTATTAGTTGAGCCTGCTAACTGAGCAACGCTGGAGTAACCAGTTTTGAGGAGAATGCAGACTGTACCTGGGTGGTAACTTTTTCTAACATTCAGAGAATATCATTCTTTCCATGCTAAACTATTTTCAAGAAAATTATACCAACCCTAAACCTGGCTACAGGGATCTTAGTTAATTGCACTTTGTAACCCCAGTGATTTGTGCTGTGTCACACAGTGGATACCCATTTCCTATTTGTTGAATTAGCTAATAAATAACTGCATGAGTAAATACATGAATCTATCAGGGACCCCATTTAATCCTCACCACAACCCTGTGAGATATTATCAACAGTTTATAGATTAGAAAACTGATATCTAGAGAGGTTAAGCAAATTTCTCAAGGTCTGTCCACTTACAAACAGAGGAACTAATGTTCCGACTAAAGTCTGTTTGCTGCCAAAGTCCATGCTCTTCCCACAGCCAAGTTTACCTCCCATATGCAGAGTTATGGATGTCCACGGTATGTTTAAGAATGTAAGACGTTCAGTTTAGTACAACATCAGACCATGAGAATGACGAAGAAGGTAATCTGGGAAGATACATGTGATTTATCTGAGACCGATATGCTTTATTTTAGTTAGTGGGTGAGTCATCAAACATTTTTCTTTGTAGATTAGTGATTTAATTCCAGCTAGGCTTTAGAAAGATGGATCTGGAAGCAGTTATTGAAAGAATTTGAAGTTGGAAAGAGGTAAGGAGAAGGAAGTCTAAACAGAAAGCAAATGGCGAGGATAATGGAAAAGAAATAGATGGGAGAAAAATAATTAAACCTAAAAGGACAGATTGTAGTGACTTGTTGACTGCTCGATCATAGGGAGATGGGGGAGATAATAACTCAAACTTAGGTGTCTGGGTGACTATAACAATTAAAAATATGAATAGTGGTTCATACGGGTGAAAGAAGTCTTCTGGGAAAACTGGTCCCCAAATTCCATGCCAAGATGACTTTTTTATTAATTTATATCATCTTGTTCAGACAAAGTCATGTTCCTTTGGTAAGAACTCAGAACACTAACCTTCACATCTCTGGGTTGAGTAGTCACCAAGAGAGGTACACACCTGTTGTGGACTCTCAAAGGCGTAATTTTCAAAACTTTTTAAAAGCCCACACAATTTTTCAAATAGATAGTGAGCATATGTCAAAATTTTAATGAGGGAACCAGCAGGATGACAAAGCCAGTTCAAAGGCAGATAAGAGGAAATGAATGTATATTCATTCACTGTTTCAAAAGAGGAAACAAATGTACAGTCATTGAATTAAAAAACGCTCAGGTAATATTTCTATGTTAAATACGAAACTGAGTTGTGTTCTACAAAACAATAAAACAGCCTTTGTGGTTATCTTCTCTAATAGACAAAAGTCATTTGCATTGCCATCAGGAAGAAAACTCTTTGCATATCTATGAGATAGAAATAATTTGCTTCCATTTTTAAAAGTTAACATCTTTACAGAGTTAGAATATGTATCTGTCCTAATTAATAGTAGGAGTAGGCTACATTCCTCTGGAGAATCAGACAATCCTTAGGCAAGTTGGATGCCCCAGCATGACATCACAAGTCACAATAATCTTTTTGTTTTATTTCCAAACTTTGGATAATTTTTCTTTGTGGGACACATATTGTTTTGCCTGCTGACCATTCAGATTTTTCTGGCAACTCCCCCTTTCCCCTGACTCCATCCATGTGATTTCAGCACAGCCACCTTGTTAGCAAGAGGCCAAGGGTGGCCTCAGTTCAAGGCTGTGGAAATGGCTCAGGAGAGGGCTAGAGTGGGGGGCTAGCGGCCAGGGGATTACTGTTTTTCATCTTCTTGCACTTCACCCAAAATTTGCTAAATTGAGTGAAATCATGCCAGGTGTGTTGTTTTCAATTTTATCAATTTACAATTTGTGAGACTGGATTTTTGGTTCTGATTATAATACAGATAAATTACATGAATAAATTGGTTGTCAAACTCAACTGTATTTTATACTGTCAAATATGAACATACAAATTGACATCTTTGCTTTAAAACAGGATTCTCTGTAGTGCCATATCATAAAATAAACTTTTGTGTTGAAATTGTTTTGTCTTCCATTTTTATTAACATATCTTTGTTTCTGTTTTTTATATGAGGTGTGAGGTAATCAACAATCTTCCGTGAGAGAG
This sequence comes from Equus przewalskii, assembly GCF_037783145.1. Lineage (NCBI taxonomy): Eukaryota > Metazoa > Chordata > Mammalia > Perissodactyla > Equidae > Equus > Equus przewalskii. The sequence goes on along the minus strand of NC_091845.1, from coordinate 55,321,906 downwards.
ATTCTCCTTTATTCCAAGATCATGTCCTACTTTTTTCATGTTAAAATGCACTTCACATGTGTGCAATGATAGTGATAGTGATATAGTAGATGTTTTTGTTTGTTTTATTTTGTTCCTAATGTTCTTACCAAGAAAAATAAAAGTAGGCAATCCTATGTCTGTTCCTTTTTTGCTTGTTTGCTTGCTTAGAGATTTGCTTTCTTAGGAAAGCCAGGTCTGGAAATCATTCTAGAAAACCTCGGAGAGTAAAGCCACGTTAATGTTTCTATCAGTCAAGAGTCTAGCTCCAAACTTTGTAATTTCAGAAACCAGAATTTTTTTCTGCACATCGAGTGTAAGTTAGTTCACTTGGGGTAGACTCACATTAACCAAGATGAATATAGAAAACCTAACTTAGTATCTAGAACAAAAAATATCAATAGATTAAACTAAAATTTGGGGTCTCACCACAGAGGGGCTGAGATAATTAAGCTCAGTACTTCTTTTCCCTGCCCTTTCATCACCCTGGGTGCCAAATTGCAATCAGGAAGCGGCCAGTGAGTAAGTAACGGAGCAGGGAAAGTGGCTCTAGGATTAAAGGACTTGAAAGGTTGATAGCTTCAGGCTTGTGCCTGGAAATAAGGTTGCTGTGCCAGGGAATCCTCTGCCTTGGGCAATGTTTGGGTGGACATTGCAAACATCTGTATCCATGCATCCTTTATTGGCCACTGGGGTAAAGAAACCTCTTTTTTAACCACATGTCTTTCTTTTCTGATGGATGTAATACCTTCTGTCAGAGTTCTCCAGGGCTGGAAGCTATTCTACTCCTTTAAGATGTCTTCACACACTTCTCCTTTGACCCCTAGGGATTGATGGTAATGTTTGATTCTAAGATGATGATCTTTCTTTCTTTGATATCTTTGTTTTCTAGGAAGTATCACCACTTCTATCCACCCCTCACTGTGTATAACAGTCACCATTCTCTTTGAATATTACAGAGATTGATTGAGGCCTTATCTGATGTATAAAGATAGTATTTCACTCTGTGCCTTCAGTCTCTGTATATCAAACCAAAGATACCACTATGGGATGAATGCTTGTGTTCCCCCCAAAACCTGTATGTTGAAGCCCTACTCCCCAATGTGATGTTACTTAGAGGTTGGGCCTTTGAGAAGTGATTAGGTTTAGATGAGGTCATGAGGGTGGAGCCACCATGACAAGACTGATGCCCTAATAAGGGGACGAAGGGACCAGAGTTCGTTCCCCCTCCACCATGTGAGGATTCAGCAAAGAGCAGGTCCTCTATAAACCAGGGAGTGGGCTCTCACCAGAACCCAACCATCCTGACACCCTGATCTTGATATCAAACCTCTTAATCTCAAATTCGTGTGCCCAATGCACAGAAAGCCAATTCTGAGACATCAGTGCTTAGAAATGGAGAAAGGCTTATTTGAATTGGCCAAAACAAGTATGCTGGGTTCACTTAACTTTGCCTCCCCAAGAATAGAAAGCAAGGGGGTTTTATAGAGCTACAGGGATTGGCAGGAGGGGCTTCTGGGAAACAAAGGGGTCACTCCTGATAAGCCCCTGGACACTCTGACTTCTGGGCTTCACGGGCTGCTGGGCGCCAGCCATGCGGTGATCACAATCTCCTGAAGGCATTCTCTGTCTTCTGCAAAGCAAGCTCACAAATCCTCTGGGAAAAAAGCTCACAAATCCTCAAGACCCCTGAGTTACCCCTCAAGTTAAACAGGAAAAACAGCAAACTGGTTTAATATTTAGAGTGACCCTCAGGTACTCGGCTTCCATCTGAGACTTCCACCCTCCAGAACTTCAAGAAAAAATTTCTATTGTTTACACCATGCAATGTATGGTGCTTGCTACAGCAGCCTGAACTTACTAAGACACTCCCACCAATACACTTTGCGGAGGCCAGTTATTTTGAAGGAAATTTTTTTTTTTTTTTTTGGCTCTGGGTCCATGTGGAAGTAGTGTGTCCAGATTTTAACAACATTTTGTATTGCACGATCTATTGTTTATCTCACATCACTTTTGAGAATTGTCTTTATCCCTAAAATACTCTTTGCTATTGTACTGATTTTGAGCTTTAAAAATCTTACTTGAGTTTCCTTCAGTTTTTCTTTCTCAGTTATTTTTGCCCTGTGGCTACTTAAAGACAAAGAGAGAGTAAACATAAAGTTCTGGGCTCTTAACATTGCAAATACATATATTTTTTCCTTTAAGAACTAGCTCAGTCCCCAAATTAAAGCTAACATTTATTAGCTAGCACTCTCACTTGTTACCATCTTAGATAGTCCAAGTTATAAACTTATGTGATTCTGAATAATAGAAATGATTCCTAGCTTACAGTAAGTTAGACGATGTGAAATTGCCAAATTCCCACTAAAAATGTTTTGACCTATAAAAAAGGAAATTTCACGTGGTTCAATCTAACAGTTTTCACATATAACAATCCATTCTTATAAGCAGTATTTTCCCATAGCTCCCGAACTGTTTATGAAGCCAAAAAAGTGCTATGTGTTGGGAAAAGGTGAAGTGAGGCAGGGTTGGGGGGCTCTGCTGAGTTTGAGGGTTGTTCTCACAACCCAAAGCTCTTCAAGATCGCCATAAAGATGAGAAAGCCATTCCGTCTCAGACTGCTGCTTCATTCCATGTCCTAATATCCTTGAAAACTCCTTGATGAAAGCCCATATACCTCTTTTGAATTATCTGCCTGTTAGAAACATTCTCTCTAATTTCTGTCTGACTTTGTACATTTTACACAGACATTATGAAGTCTTTTCCCACAAGGCCCTGAGTCCCTTTCTCAAAATTCCTAAGGTTTCAGGTACACTTGTAAAAATGGTCTCTCTGAACACCCACAATGCTTTGTTTCTCTAAAACTCCAGAGAGTCTGAGACTTTTGGTCGCTCCCCAGAAGCCACAGCATCCCCGTTTATTCCTCTTCTGGTCCTTCTGATGCCAGCGTGTGCTTTCTTTGGTTCCACTGTGCCTAGGATTTCTTTCTTCCAACAGTTTCCTTCTCTCAGAATGAGAATGAATTTCTATTTTTTTCCTGTCTTGAAATAAAATAAAGCCACACAAAGAAAAAGGTGACAGCTCTTACTTTCCCTCTTTATTTTATTTTTTTAAAGGTTGAATAATAAATATTTCTCTCTGAGATGGGTCAGATCATGTGTGAAATATCATGCTGAATTCTAACTGCTACTTTTTAAGGATACTTATATTCAGTTGACTCACCTGAAATTTCATTTTTTGTAGTTCCAAAAGGGTCAAATATCAAGAATTTAATTTGGTTCAAAAAATGCTTCACAAAGAGAAAGACTAAGAAATGGAGAAGTTTGGAACTACATCGTGTGAAGACCCAGGAAATTGAAGATTTTATGATAACTATATCTAAAACTGGGAAAGATGTAAGGGTGAAGAGGCAACAGATGTCTGTATTGTTGCAGAGGCTAAAAGCTGAGTTTCAGAAGGAGAAGTTTTAATGGACAGATTTTAGTCTAACATGATGAATCAGTTTTAATTTTTCAAAGCTGCATGCCAGAAACTAGAGTTAATTCTAGAACTACAGCGATTAGCACTGCATGGAAGATTCTAGGGCGGAAACCAGTGAAGTGTGGCCTGTGGCTAATCTGGCCCACTGCCTATTTTTGTAAATAAAGCTTTATTGGAACACAAGCGTGCCCATTAGTTTACATATTGTCTCTGGCTGCCTCCTCACTTCAATAGCAGAGCTGAGTAGCTGCTACAGAGACCAAATGGTCTGCAAGCCTGCAATATTTACTATCTAATCCTTTACAGACAAACTTTGCCAGCATGTTCTAGAGGAAGATACTCTTAGTTATTTTAGATGGGCTAACACTATTTGTGAGAAAAATCTGGATCCAAGGCTTATAAAACTACCGAGAAAAAAGGAGAATTGGCTGGCTTACTCAGTATGTGCTGGTATGACCAACTTACCCTGGTTTGTCCAGAACTTTCTTGGTTCTAGCACTAAATATCCTGTGTTCCAGGAATTCTTCCAGCCCTGTGCAAACTGGGACAGTTGATCACCCTAGTATGTACAGTGGCCAGAGCAAAGTCATGAGAGAAACTAGAGAACAAAGAAATAAAGCCCAATTTGGAGATGAGATCAAGTAGGAACACTTTGAAAAGCCCTCATGGTCAAAGTCCACATGGTAAGTTTGACTGATGAAATATGGAACGTGCCCAGTATGTCAGTCAGAATTAAGTTCAACCATGAGTGACAGAAAATGCAGAAAGACAGTGACTTAAATAAAAGTTTATTTCTCTTTCATATTAACAAAGATGGGGAGTCAGTAGTTCAGGACTTGTAGGGCAGCTCCGTAATCATCAGGGACTTAGACTCCTTCTACACGATAGTATTATCATCCTCAAAATGTTTCCACCACCTTCTGGACCAAGATGGCTGCTTAAACTCCAGTCATCACAGCTACGGTACAGTCAAGAGGAAGGAAGAAGAGATGAAAAGGGGAGCATCTTTGTCCTTTAATGATTCTTTTTTTTTTTTTTTTTCCTGCTTTATTTCCCAAACCCCCCCAATACATAGTTGTATATCTTAGTTGCAGGTCCTTCTAGTCATGGGATGTGGGACGCTGCCTCAACGTGGCCTGACGAGCGGTGCCATGTCTGTGCCCAGGGTCTGAACCCTGGGCCGCCGCAGTGGAGCACGGGAACTTAACCACTCGGCCACAGAGCCAGCCCAATGATTCTTCCTTAAAGTTACACAAACCACTTCTTCTGACATGTGGACATACCTACCTATTAGGAGAGGCTGGGAAACATAGTCTTTATTCCTAGAAGTCAAGTGCCCAACTAAATATAGGAGAGTTTATTACTAATTAAGAAATAAGGAGTGAATATTGGGGAACAACTAGCACTCTCTAAAACATTTAGATAATTATAATTGTTATAAGTTTAAAGATAATATTGTTGGGCTGCCTTTATTTATCAAGAACTGTGCCAAATCCTTCATGTAAATTTTTTCATTTAATCGTTCCAAAAACCTGTGAGTTGGATATTATCATTATTCTGTATTTGATAAATGGGGAAATGTAGACAAAAATGGATAAAATTAATTATACTAGATTATACAGCTATGAGGTGGAGCTAAGATTTGAACTCAGATTAGTTTTCTTCATTAGAACTGTGAGCTTAATCATCTTGCAATGTGGCCCCCAGAGGATTCTGTAAGGATTGATTTTTACCAAGATTTTCCTAGTGCCTAGACCAAAATCCTGAGCATAATGGTCACATGAGGTCAATCATTGGATTGCTATAGATTTCTAGTACAGGTAGATCTCATATGACTATTATGGCTCCTCAAAAAAGGACAATATATGCATATCTATATTTAATCTATATATATACATATACACTTACTATAAATTTTATTGGTAAAAAGAAGAGTAGCACACAATTTTCAAATAATAAATACACAATACTCTTTATAGTAAATTCTACATAGCCAATTGATTCCCATAGATTGCTTTCTTTGATTTTTGCCAAACTTTTGTATTCATAGCCAGCCTACAGTTGTAATTGACAAACAAGTGTAGTTTTGATCCGAATACTAGTTGACATTTTTATTTCCGTTAACCACTGAGATGGAAGTGAAACAACAAAGATGACGGGAACTTCACTCATTCATCAATCATGTGAGTAAACTCTTTGCCACATTGGATTATAGTTCTCAAATACTGGAAGAATATTTACTAAGTTTTTGTGTTATTGATAATGTAACAGCTAAAGACACAGCATACTTGTAAGTTTAGTCTGCTTATTAACATTTTCTTCATTACTTTCTTAAGTTTAGAACAGGGATTTAAAACTATAGCCCTTTGGCCAAATCTCCCTCCACTCATCTTTGTAAACAAAGTTTTACTGAAATACAGTCATGTCCATTCATTTACATATTATCTGTATCTGTTTTTATGCTACAATATCTGAGTTAAGTAGCTGTGACTGAGGCCATGTGGCCTACAAAGTTGGAGATATTTACTATCTGGCTATTTAAAGAAAACGTCTGCCAACCTCTAGCCTAAAAGGACATACAGCAATAAATAAACAGAAGATAGGAGCCCACGTTTTCAGTGAAAGAGATGACTTTCACAAAGATAAGAAGCTGTTTTGGGAAAGAAGGTCTTAGAAGATCTTAGGAACAACAACAAAAGTGGTAACACACCTTTAGTTAATCTATGTATTGATCCTGGAATCCCAAGGAATGTGGCAGAGCATTTATCCCAGCAGAAGATATTCATATTTCCCCTAGATGCTGATGAAAAAGAAATTATCAATGGAAAGAGATATCGATGAGGAACCAAGCAAACCCTGGATGGGTACAAACGGTCTCCCTGCCTTATAATTTCATTACATTAGCTTTTGAGCTTCATAGCACGCAATTGAGCATAGCAGGCATAGCAATTGCCAGAAACAGAAGCATGAAACAATTGCCAGATAGTGTCCTCTCTAAAAGTTCATCTTTCTCTTCTGAAGCACAAAGGCCTTAAGTTTCAAAGATAGCTACAGGTTTATCACATTTCTGCATTTTCGATGTTTATAAGGCCCAGAAAAGAAAAAATAAAATAAGATTGCCAAAGAAAATGAGGACATCTGGGAGCTGCAGAAATAACAGATATCTTAAAAAAATAAATGATTTTACAGGGGAAAATTGACACGGAAATTCTCAAAATGTAAGTCATTAGTTACTTATTTCTTTTCTGGGTATCCAATCCAATTATTGCTGGAATCAGAAACAGAAAGCTCTTCATGGTATATTTAACACTATTACTACATGACATATTTAATATTTACAAAGCCATATTTATACTGCTAATCAACTGTTCAAAGGTGGGAAATGAGAAGCCCCTCTTCAAAAGTACTAAAATGAGAAGCCCCCACTGACTCCCCTCTCAGGGTCAATACTGCACACTTGCTACAACGCAGGTTCTTCTGAGGTTAGCATCATCCACTACCATGTGTCTTATAATATCTCAATTCTCTGATCATTTTTCTGTTTTGGAAATGCTGCTAAACTGTATTTTGTTTCGATCCCAGAGTATCATGCCATCTTGGCATAGGCCTGAATTAATAAACACAAATGGAAACATCGACACCAAAATCTTGGGACAGTTGCATCATAAAGAGATGGTATACATAGTCTAGAAAATATAAATTTTTGATGATTGTTAAAATAAAAACATAAAGTTTAAAAATTCTTATAGAGGACTCCCAGAGCTCTGAAATTATGTCCAAGGATCCTGAGAAATCCATTTGAAAAGAGTTGATAGACAATATTTTTCAAATGCATTTGACTTTGAAACCATGTATTTGTGGAGAATCCAGTGGAAATAAACTTTGGAAAATATTGGATTCATGAAAGAGGTAAATTTGGTCCATTTTGTCTCTTCTCTATGCTAGAATGGCCAAATGGAGAAAGAGCCTAGCCTACGGTTTGTTTTCTCAAGATTCTGGGGAAAGATGGTTAAATATGAAGTTGAACCATTTCCTTCACATAGCCCAAGACATTTTTAAGCTTGAAAAGTAGGAAATAGACCATTGTACTTTCTGGGTCCTGAGAGGACCCAGAGCTAAAGTGCCAACCTATTGTAAAAGCAGTAGCTCTTTTGGTGATCTGTGACGTGACTGGAAATGGACAGTTCAGAATGTTCTCAGGAGAGAGCCTGTTCTTCAGAAACTCTGAGAACAATTTTGCAGTCTTGGTAAGTGTGGATAAAGTCAGGTCCCTTGCACACTCTTTAGGGCTTTAGTGTGATTATGTCTCTACATTTATGGAACATTTTTTCTCAAAAGGCCTTCAGGCATTTTATCAACAACGAGAGAGAGTGGGAGAGAAAGAGAGAGAGAGAGAGAACGAGCTTGTGTAAAATGAAGTTTTTGTATTAGTCGACTTGGGCTGCCATAACTAAATACCACAAACTGGGTGGCTTAAACAGCAGTTCTGGGGGCTGAAATTCCATGACCAAGGTGCCAGTAGGGCTGGTTTCTCCTGAGGCCTCTCTCGTTGGCTAGCAGGTGGCTGCCTTCTTTCTGTGTCCTCACACAGCCTGTCCTCTGTGCGCACACACTCATGGTGTCTCTTCCTTTTCTTATAGGTCACCAGTCCTATAGGATTAGGGTCCTATTCTCATGACCCCATTTAACCTTACTTACTTTTCCAAAGGCTCTATCTTCAAATGCAGTCACACTGGGGGTTGAAGGCTTCAACATACAAATTTTGGGAGGACACAGTTCAGTCCATAATGATGCATGATCATTACAGAGCATTCTAACAAAATATCAAAGTATGAAAAAGATAGTAAATTTTCAAAAATCGTCTAACTTCCTACCACTCAGAAATAACAATTTTAGCCTTAGGTGAAGGTCATTTCACATATCTCTCCAACCATTTGGATAAATCACTAGCTTGATAGACAGTGAACAGGGTGAATAGATTTCAATCCATGTAAATGCATTCATAGTATATAAATGACTTTTTAAGTAAGTAACTTGAATTGTTAGTTATGTAATATTTTAATTTGCAGTTGATTGTAAAACCAATGTATAAAGTTACTATTTTTCCTAAAGATTTTTAAATCACCCATACTGTAGGGAATATTTGTTTTCATGTATAAATGTTGTTCACTAATTCTTATGAACATTATACATGAGACCCTCTAAGCTAGACTACAGGAAAGAAAAGAAGGAAAATCTGTGTGTGTATGTCTAGTCATCTAAACCATTCAATAGACGTAAAAGAAAGGGTGGAAAATTAGGAAGGGCTCCTAGTTGCTCACAAGGAGCATTTCTGTCTGTTTTAATACAGTCTGTATAAGTTTATAAGTTGATTTATTGTTTTGATTACTAAACCAGACAATGTAAGTGACACCATCTAGCGTAGAACCCTAATAGCTGTTCATAGTGGATGCTCCATAAACATTTGCTGCATTAGAATCTAAATCTTAATCAGAGCCACAAACATTCTGTTTTTTGAAAAACCAGAAAAGATTGGCCACCTGTCTTCCCAATTTGGCATTTTGTGTTGAAGTTCTATTGAATAACTGTCACCCTTATGCCCCAGGCACTGGTCTAATGGAGTGGGATTTCACAAAGGTGTGAAGTTCTGCAGCATCCATAAATCCATAAATTAAATGATGCAATTATACTATACTTAATGTAGCAGAAAAAAGCTGAAATGCAATAAAACTCATTTAAAGCTTAGGAGCAATATTTCTTAAACTCAACACATATTATCTCCTCAGAAATTTCTTCAATTTTCTTTTAAAAGATTATGAAAACAATTAAGATTTTGATGTCATTTTTGTATTTTTGAAAAGTTTCTGTTTTAGATTCCTTGCTATAAATGATGATGGGATTAGGTTCTTATCATTCCTCCTAATTTCTCCTCTCATTACTTAATTTTCATTATGTGCATTTGTGTGCATGGAGGCACACATTCTCACAGTCAGAATAACATACATATTCTATTCTGTGACCACAATTTCCACTGTTTCTTGATTCCATTTCTCTATGAATTTAATGTTCACCAACAGTCTTTTTCTTCATCTTCTGCACTTCCAAGTTAATTTAAAAACAATGTCTTCGTTATTGGGAACTTACAAGGTACTTTTATTCCATAACGACTGTGTGAGTACTGTATGGCTATAGTTCTTGCATCTTTAAGAGTGTATATGAACTTTATTCCGTGAAGACAACTTGATTGGGCATGGTATTCATGGGTCATACTTTTTTTCTCTACGAATTGTATAGAATTTGCTCCTGTATTCTAGCTTTGAATGTCAACGTGGAAAGCTTAAAGCCATACTAACATCTCCCTTTCTTGCTGTCTGAATGCCTGAAGAATGTCTTTTTTTCAGTAAATTTTAAAAGCTTAGCCAGGTTTGTCCGAGTGTCAATCACTGTGAATCTATTTTTTCTTCTAAAACAAATTGAGTTTTTTCAACTTGCAGATCAAGTCCTCACTTTTCAGGGCATCTCTTTGAATGCCTTTCTGTTTCATTTATGATCTTCCTTACCTTATCAGGAACATTCAGGGGTAGCAATTTTCCTTATGTTGAATCAGTTTCTCCATCTTCCACAATATTTTTTTTTCCAGAATTGATTTGAGCATTCTGTCGTTTTCCTTTGCGAATATCTCAAGACTTTCCTTAAGTAAGTAATTCTCTTCTCAGTCGTGTTATTGTGTTTCCTGTTATGTTCAATTAATTTATTGTGTCTATAATGGAATCATTTTTCTTCTCAATTTCTTGCCTCAATTCTCCAAGCTCCATTTTGATTTCATTCCATTGTTTCGTCATCCAGGTTTTTGTTGAGCTCACGTTCTTATTATTCTAAACCATAAAACATTCATGGGAAATTACCTCTCTTTTATAGATTCTTTTTTTTCTAAAATGGTTTCTTCCTCCATTTATTCCTTTTTTTCCCCTGTTCTTTCTTCTATTTTTCTGCTAAATACTTATACAGTTTCTATAAGTCTACTTTTCATCTTGCTCCTGTTTAATGCAGGCCCTACTCTCCAGCTGCTTTACTCGTTTGTATATAGTGTGCTCAGATTTTTTTGGCCCTCCTTTACTCTCACCTTATCCAAGACATGTTTGTCTTCCCTTTAATCTACAGTTTGTGAGTTGGGTTTTAGGTTTGATTCATTTTTCATACTCTGAAGATATGGGGGTAATAATGTAAGATCAGCTGCAACTAGTCTCCTTTAATAAAAAGTTATCAATTTTCTACCTAGTAGTAGTGGTGAGGGAAGTAAAAGTTCTCTTATTTCCATAGTTGACAGTTATCCTAAGATTCAGATTATTCTACCAATTGAGCATGGAATCTTAGAGTCTGTACTCATGTCAGAGTCCACTGTGGTTATATGTTTTCTAATTTTATGTCATTTTTATCCAGTAGAATTGCCACTTCTTCTGTCAATTCTCATATAATACAGAAAATATATGGATATTGCCTTATATCCTTTTCATTAGGCATTAGTGATACTTCGAAGGTTTGTCTGGCTCACTAGCACTGTTTCAAGTGGAGGTTAGCAACGATGTTGAATCATTTCAGAATCTTCTTTAAGAACTTTCCATCCCAAAACTTTTTGATATTTTTACTACTGACCTGTGACCATGGTTGAATTTTTGCTTTTCCTAATAATTTATTTTTCTTCATTTCATTAGATAATTTTGGGTGAGGGAGTTTCTGATCTGACCTCAGTATGCCATAATTACCTATAAGTCCTCATCAATTAGGTTTTAATTCTGCCAGAGCTGCTGAATGATAGCTTTGTAGTCTTCATCACACTTCCAGAGGTACTGGGTTTCACCAACTAATAACAAAACATTAAAAAACCCCCACAGAACTATCCTATGTATGCTGGTGAAAACTAACTATGCAAGTCAGTTGTTCATTGATATTTGTTGCTATAAGACCTAACACAGAATGTTGGCACTCCAAGATGATCCTATTTATTCTTATAGCAACAAAAATACTGGCAATTTAAGTGGAAGGTTATTAAAAGGCCCAAGCGGCACTGTCAGTGCACATTGCCCTTTTCTGCAAACAGGAAAGCAGATGCACAATTGCAGTATCTTGCTCAAGGTCAAACTGCTATAGAGGCAGCATTTGAGCTCCTGTTAGCCTGAACACTATGCCTTTTAAATGTTCCTTAGGCAGGAAATATTAAACAACAATCACACACTTACCTCCTGACTATGCAGAACCTGAGGCGGGGAGCCACGCAGTGCGGACTTCCAGCATCGAGTAATCAGTCTCCCATGGATGATCAGACACTAGTGTGCACAGAGGTTTGGGCATTTTTCCCCCCTTCTGTTGGCTAATACATTCCCTTCTTTCACTGTGGAATTGTACCGGCTTAGAAACTGCCAAGTTTGTGTCTCTTAAAAAATTCAGCACATACTTTCAGTCATAAAAGCAGAAACCCAACTGATTCCTGCCCTAGCAAATTTTAGGAGTTGATTGAAAATATGCAAAGAAATAGCTCTAAATGTTCAACTTTATTGCATGGGGATGGAGAAAGGCAAGGGGGTGTCAGGGGCCCTCCAACGTGGGAGGAAGACAAAGGAGTCCCTTCCCCATTCATTCTGAGCTGGGAAAACCCAGCAAAATAGAATCAAGGCCTCGAGACAGGCCCCTCCTGCTCCACCCTCTCCTCAACGTCATGACCCCAAACGAACTGTTTATGGGAATACTGCACCCTTTGACTTTCACAGTACATTTTCTTTAATCATGTGGATTGTTTTACCAATGAGACTTTAGATACTCTTTGCCAGTATCCCTTCATTGGAATAAGTAGAAGAGGCACTTAAAAAATGGGTGTGGTAGACAGAATAATGCCCCCCAGTCCCAAAGATGTTCATATCCTAACCCTCAGAACCTGTGAGTATTTCACCTATATGGCAAAAGGGACTTTGTAGATGTTATTAAATGAAGGATCTTGAGATGGGGAGATTCTCCTGGGTTCTCCAGTTGGGCCCAATGTAATGACAAGGGTCCTTATAAAGGGAAGAGGGAGACAGGAGACCAGTCTCAGAGGAGGTGGTGTGACGACAGAAGCCGAGGTCAGAGAGGGAGATTTTAAGATGCTACACTGCTGGCTTTGAAAGTAGAGGAAGGTCCCATGAGCCAAGGAATACAGACAGCCTCTAGAAGCTAGAAAAGACAAGGAAATGGATCCCCCCAGAAGGAATGCAGCCCTGCTGACACATTTCAGAATTCTGACCTCCTGAGCTGTAAGATAATAAATGGGTGTGGTTTTAAGTAATTACTTTAGTAATTTGTTATAACAGCAATAGGAAACTAATACAAACGTATACATTCATGACGAAATTGTTGACATGCTGATCTCAGAGGAATAAAGCACGGCTACTGCGGGAACTCTGAGGCAAATAGTAAATCTAGTGTCATACCGCAAAATCCAGGGTCCCTGAGAAGTTATAGGAAGGAGACTGTCACCTATTATTAATTATGAGAGAAACATTTCTGAAGGAATAAGAACTTTTTCTTCAGGTGCGTACATTATTTTTCAGGAGCTGGTAGAAAGCAATTTTAAGGGACACAAGAATTATTAAGAACCATTTCCTGCTGGACTGTATTGAAGGGACAGGTTTCATCATAAACCACCACTGCTTCCATTTCTGCATGAGCAAGTGCCCACTCAGCTTTTAAGGCTTTTGACTGAAGCATGACCCCAACAGAATGCCGCTGTTTATGCCTGTGTTTTCCCCACTCCAAGGGGAAGACTGTCTGTTTTCAAGTACAGAGTTACTATCTGTAAGCTAGAAAGAACGTGATGTTATCATGCCATAGAGAATAAAGGCCTTTGTTTCCTCAGAGACCTCTAATGGCTTCTGTGAAGAATCCTAGGGAATTCCCGTACATTTATCTTCCCTCTTCCTAAAAAAAAGCCATCAGATTAACAGTCACTGCTTGGGGACTGCTGATTCTGATACCAGCCTCTCCGTTGTCCAGTTGTCCTCATGATGCAACCTTTCTGAGAGGTCCAAAAAACTGATTTCATTCTGTCACTTCCATCCCTGGACACTTCCAATGGCTCCGTCTTCCTCCTGCATCAACTCCTCTGCCTGGCCTAGAGGCTGTTTCATAAACAGTCCCATCTGGGCAATCTAATAACTTCCTTCAGAGAGTCCTTTATTTATAGAATTGTGGTTCAGCCAATAGGCCACTCAGATTGCATTTTCTCATAGAAGGAATATTTTACAAGGTGCTGAGATGCCAAAACCAGGCTGCAAGAAGCCAATTAACCTATAAGGTATTAACAGTTCTCATACTATATCCACAACATATTCCATCCTCTGCCCCACCACCTCCCCTTACAGTGAGCAAATGTCAGCAAGAGTTCTCACATGGATTGCTAAGTGAATTTCTTACTCACTAGGATTACTTCTTGGGAGATGGAGGTAAGATTAAAAGCAATGTTACAAATCAATCCAAATTTTCTAACTCAAAAGGAAATTGCAAAGAATACATCCCTCACTCCTCATCAACACCATCTAGGTGGCCATAGTGCTCCTGGTAGCTGTGACATTAAAAAGTGGATTTGACTTGAGTTTAGATCGGGTAAGGCAGAGGCCTTTCCTAGGCAAGTGTAACTTAATATCTCACACAAAAAGTCACAAATAAGAACACGTTTCTATACCGTTCTGGCTGCAAAAATGAAGGTGTCATTTAAATCTAATCATTTGCTGTGTGACTAAGAAATAAAGCACTGCTCGTTTGAATCCTCCCCCCCCCCCACCCCCCGCCCCCGGCCTCTGTCAGGGAGTGTATGTGGTTGTTCTTATATGGAGGAATTAGTAACTAGAAACAACTGGCACTTCTCTATAGGAAACTCTTGCTCCCCTCAAGGCTGGCTCCCCAGGTTCCATCCTTCCTATCCCTTTGCTTCTGATTTTTGATTCTTCTAAGTCACAGAACATGGGATTGTGGAACTGCCAGATAGTCTCTTTTTTGTACATGTCCAAATGTTCTGCATCTTTAAAGCCCACCTCAGTCCTCCCCGGGGCACTCCCTCTCTTCTCTTGCTGTGGTAGACAATTATTATTCTATATACCCACCACTCTTCTCTTTTTATGGGAACAGCTCTCTTCTCCTTTTTGGGGAACTCCTTCTTTTCCCACCTCCTGCCTCCCATCAGCTGTTACCAAAGCGATCTAATAAGATTCCATCTCCATGACCACAGTGAATGATACTCGATTAAGCTGGAAGCATATGGAACTTCTGCACACTCCTCATCACAGTGATTAGCCAACGGGCCAATCTCTTCCCTAAGAATTGTGAACTGGAGCTGCTGTGACGAACCTTTTCCTTCCTGGTCACGTGCTATGTGGATGAGCCCATTCTAGTTGCCAGAGACTAACTGAAGGAAGTCAATCTGCTTTGTAGAGAAAATCAACTACAGGAGAAGAGGATAGAACTGAGAAGCAGAGAGAAGAGAGAAGCTAGATAAGACACAGAGTCATTCTTGAGGCCAACTTTACTCCCACCCTTCTAATAGTTTAACTAAAGAAACTCTTTTCCTTACACTAATTAAGGTTGAGTCTTCCTCATAAACAAGAGTCCTGGCATCCACTAGCCCCTTTCCACAGACCTTCTCAATTTTTATATGGCCTCATCATTTGCCTTATCCCTTTGCAAACTAATGGCTTCTTTTGCATAGGCTTTGTTCTCTAATTGGATTGTGTGACTTGCGAGTAACTTGAATTTAGCAAAAATGCTTATATCATCATCCTGGAAGGAAGCTCAGGAAATGCTTGGAGGCTATTATTGGAAGAGCTTCCCGAACAGATGTGTTACATGTTTGTTGGACATTATCAAATATTATTAGCTCAGTTGGGTACATGTAAAAGGAAGACAAGAGTCAGTAGATTCAAGTCTTGTCTCTTCCTCTTGGTGGCGCTGTTGAAATTACTTCACCTTTCTGACCAGTTTCCTCTTTTTATTTTAGATAGGGACAATAACAGGTTGGTCATGATACTTTGGGTTGCAAGGCACAGAACTCCAATTTAATTTGGGTTAAATAAAAAAGGACTTTTTAGTCTCATCTAATTTAAAGAGCAGCAAAGTAAGTAGATCTTCAGGTACAGCTGGATATGGGTAAACAAATCATGTCAGTCTCTTCATCTCTTGGCTCTAATTTTCCCCTCTGAGGCCTTATTCTTAGGTAGGGGGTCCCAAACTGGCAAAAGCCACAGATGTCACCATAAAATCTGTTGCTGCCCACCCCACACCATGTGACTGCAAGGATTAGATATCTCTAACAGTACTTTGTGTACAGAAATGACCATCTGATATTAGTAATTATTATTAAAATGCCCAATCAGAAATGTCACTGGTTGCTATCTAAAGCATCTCTTGACACTACAGTCTGATTAGAATAGTGGAATCACACATATTGTAGCAAAAATTCCTTGGAACAGATTTACTGCCATCAGGATTTTACATTCTCATTATAATCTGGATGCACAGCCCTTGGATTTTCAAAATACTCCTTTCAGTCTTAGGAACTCAGAACCTTTAGTGACAACACATCTGTAAGGGACTTGCCAATCCCAGTTTAGTAACTGAAGGGCATTGAGATGAAGCTAATTAGATAATAGCACACAGACAAGCAGAGCCAAGGCAGGACAAGGATTGTGGGTTTTCTGCTTTCCAGCCCACAATGTTGAAGGATCACACACTTTTCTCCATCTCAGGGGAGCGAGAAGGGCAATATAGCAAAAACAAGTTGATACAGAGTAGAGAATCTCCTCCTCAGAGACAAGAGCATCAGGTCTGTGGGATTTCTTTCACCAATAGAGCACTCCTTCACTTTGATGCAAAACTTGTGACCGTGTAATTTCTGGAGGAGAAACTTGAACTCAATACAACTTGGGTCTTCATTCTTTCATGCCCTTAAATCTTTGATAACTACCTAATAATAATGAAAATGATACTATTTACAATAATTGCAGTAATTTTTAGAATCCTCACTTCAGGGTTTGTCTTCTTTCACCTTGATGGGCTTCCCACTGAAGCACATGCGAAAGTCCCTAATTCGCTCTTGGCAGGGATGATGGTGGTTTGTGAGTCAGGTTTTGCCTTTGGGGAGGTCTGGAACAGGATGAAGCATTTCTGTTTGCTTCATTTTCACATAAACTTCTATTTCTTTGAGAAATTTATAAATTTCGAGCTTTTCTGAAGAAATATATCTAGTGTTGGTATTACCATGCAGGGACTGACGCAGTGAGAGGACGGGGAGGATATTGAGGAAAACATGGAATTCCCTATTTAGGGCAGACTTATGCCCTTGAAATTCAGGAAGCCTAAGCACAAATATGAAGCTATTTCTGTATTATTCTTAAGAAACCTTTGCTCCTTTCTTCCCCTGAAATGCTGCTGCTCCTGCCACTGTGCTGTTTATCTCCCAAACCTGTGTTAAACATTCTAATTCTCAACCAAAAGTTTCTGAAATTCTAAATGTCAAAAGTTTCCCATTCTTAGTGACTCGTGGGGGCCAGAATCCAGCTAGTTCTTAGAGATTTCCACCTGGTTGGAGAACTGGCATGTGCTAGCTTATATCATGGTGAAAAACATGTCCGTTTGTTGATTTGCACTTGAAAAATTCTTACAAGTATCTATGACAAATAAAATGCTTGTTTTGAAAGTTTAAATACTGGGAAAGCTATGAGGTTTCCACTTTTTATTAAATCCATCTTAGTCTTCTTTCTTGATTATACTGGGCATACAAATGCACAGCGTTATTAATAGCACCACTGAAAGTAATCCCTGTTACTAAGCACACATTATTTCTGCCTTTCTAACTTTAACCATAACAATAGATGTCAACGTCACTGTCAGTAATAGCATCTTCTCACACGAAAGACAATCATCCTAAGTATTTATCTTTGTCATTTGTTTGTTGTGCATTTCAATTCCTCCATTAGCTCTTTTTGTCAGATTAATTATAAAGATCTCTTTCCATTTTTGCTTCAGAGATCCAGGATTGATCTCTGAAGCCACAGATAATTCTGTCTTTGTAATTGTACCCTTCCCTGTCAGGGACATTGATCATATGACTCCTAAGATGGGCCAGGAGTGACTATTGCTGATATGAAAAGACTGGAACTCTGTCAAAGCTTTTGCTCAGTGCTTTGGTGGCAATCACATGCCCACACACCTAGGTAGACTCAGAGTGACATGTTCTCTTTTCTCTGAAGCAGTGTTTCTTATCCCGGGTGGAATATTAGAATCACCTTGGGAGCTAAAAACAAGTCAAGAAACAACAATAACAAAAGAACAATAAAACCCTGCCTAGGTGACCTCCTAGCTCAGTTAAGTCAGAATCTTGGCGACCGAGCCCAGGACTTCTGAAATCCACTGCTCTATGGTTATAAAGAGTCACAGAGCACAGGACTCACTGTGTTTTCAAACACTAGGGTATTTATCGAGATGAATAAGCAGAACAAATCTGCAAATCCCAGCATGACATTCGAAAGCATTTCCACCAGGTATGCTTTTGCTGCAGACTTTTAGTTGTCACAAGACGGGAAGGGGATGCTACTGGCATCCAGTGGGAAGAGGGCAGAGATGCTAAGTAGCCTACAACGCCCACAACAGCCTCCTACAACAAAGAGTTTTCTAGGCCAAATTGCCAATTGAGGTTTCGAAAACTTGCCCTAAAAGAAGGTGACTTTCCCCTTTTGCCAGGACTCTGTCTGTAAGCTCTACTGAGCTGAAATTCAAAGCTCCCAAAAGGTCAAAGGAAGCTTAGTGCATCTCTTTTTAGACTGATTGGTAAAGGATGCTGTCGATTTTTTGAATCATCTTCATATCCTCCTTCACTCTAAGAGAAGGGACATTTAGTGAAGGTGCGGGTGATCAGATTTCTACAAATCTAGTCTTCAGTTGGCTAACAGGAGATTCGTTTCTTCTCCCAACACCAGTACAGAGACATTGCAACACCCTTAGAGGGTTTTCAGACTTGCAGTGGATGGCAGATTTTAAAATTTACATCTCCTAGCAGTTTTGACAACATCTTTCTTGACAACCTTCCCCTAAATAAATATTTTCTTAAAAGAAAGTAGAAAGGAAAATTTATTCAATGCACAAGATAGTCATCAACATGTATGTATAAGTCACATGATTTTAGAGTAAAAAAAACCTCATTGTCAAACGGCAGTTCAGAGAAGTTGATATTGGCCGAAGTCTCACGGATAACGACTAAATTGGGACTGATACTCACATCTCTTGACGGTTTACCCACTGCCCTTTCTACTAGTCTATACATTTTTTCAAATGTGAGTCACAGCCAAAGATCCAATTCAGTAGTGTCAAGTTTAGCCATTTAAAAATTAATGACTCTTTTGGGTTATTCCCCGAATAGGGCTAAGAATGTCATCTGTTTACTCAAGGACAGTTATATCTCAATGTGGAGAGATGGAGGCATTAGATTCTGACAGCCTGATGTAACAGATTGTATTTTCCAGAAATGACTGCCATCGATATCCCATCCTACAAATTCTTTTTACAATGTGACTGTAACACTGCTCCCAAAGAGAGATAAGGTCTGCATCCCCTCCCCTTGAACCTGGGAAGAACTTCTCAACTGCCTTATCCAATAGAGCACAGTGTAAGTGATGTGTGTGACTTCCTAGCTCACTTCATAAAAATGCCATGCATTTCTGCCTTTTTACTCTTGGATGTTCTCTCTTGGAACAGAGCCATCACACTATGAGAAAGCCAAGTAGCCATGGGAAGGGACCACGTCCAGGTGCCCCAGCCAAAAGCCCCAGCTGCCGTCATGATAGACAGCCAGCATCAGCTGTCAGACATGTGAATGAGTGAACCCACAGATGATTCCAGCCCCCAGGTGTCGAATTCCCTCCAGCATTCAGGCTGTTCCAGCTGATACCATGTAGAACACAGACATGCAGTGCCTGCTGAATCCTTCCCAAATTACAGTTTTGTGGGCAAAATAATGACCATTGATGTTTTAAACCACTAAGTTTGAGGTGCTTTGTTACTTAGTAGTAGATGACTGATACACCTGGCATCATTAAGCTTTTGAATTATACAACTAAGTTAGCTTCTTGTGATCATACTTGGTTCACAATAGACTTTCAATAATTACTTAGTTAATAATTGATTGAATTAATAGAATTGAATTGAATTGATTAAATAGATTAAATAGAATAATCTTCTATGCTCAGAAGGAAGCTCCAGATCTGGCTTGGCAAATATCACAAACCTTGTAACAACTGTCAATTAATAAATGGACATTCAGTATTATACATCAGTCTTTGTGGACAAGTTAAATGTGAGTCAGTTCCTCAGAGATAAATCTACTGTTTATAGCTGAACTTACTGGACTTCTAAGTCTAAAAGGGCCAGAAATTAAAGCGTGGTAAATTCATCACTGTAAGGAATCCTACCCTTTCAGTACTTAGCAGTGAAATAGTCTCTCTCTGATACATGAACTTCACTGAACTACTTAAATCTCAACTTCAATTATCTCCTTTTCTTCACACAATTTCATGTCTAATGAATCATTATGTATGGATGAAAAAGTGAAAAACAAAGTAACTTTGACATGTCCTTAAAGACCATCCTGGGATGCAGCGCTATGAACATTATTTTCCAGACCCTAGTTCTGTTTGTGAACCAGCCAAATCTCCTCATAATCAGCCATATGTTTTTGTGAGAAAAAGCACCATTCTTTGTGTTGGCTGTCCTCCATAAAGCAGAATATGTGTCATATAAACTCATCAAGGGACTCCAGGCCAAGTGTTTGTGATTTATGGAATCTTAGATGTGGTATACAACGAGTTAATTACAGTTGGGAGCAAAACGCTATCTTATAGATGAAAATAGTCCTTAAGATTTATTGGTGCTAGTGAAATAATTCACAATAATGTGAGATAATTTCTTCTAAGGCCATGATCTCTCAGAGTTAAGAAATAATCCCTTTTCTTGGGAAACAGCAATAGCAATTGGTGACAGCTTTCTAGAGAAATAAAGTTTCGTAAAGCAAGAATTATTTTGAAGTGTAGAAACAGGCTGAATGAAGAATAAAAAGGTAGGAGAAAAAATGTGGGAATGCTAGCCCAGCCAGAAATGAAAACTTAATATTATTCTAAATTGAGACAACTTGATATTGGTGCAAGGATGGACAAGCAGACTAACAAAACAGACAGCCCCCAAACAGATATATTATCTGTAAACTGGATATATGGCATAACCGACGCTGTGGATCACTGGGGAAAGGATAAAATGTTAATTATGTTGGGACAATGGGTTATCCAAAACAAACAAACAAAAAAGAAATTGGGTTCATATCTCATACAATTAATTAATTAATACCCAAAAATTAATTTCAAATCGGTTAACTACTTAAAAGTGAAGGGCAAACTTTAAACTTATAGACAAATACAGATGAAAAAGTTTATCACCTCAGGGTAGAAAAGGATTTCATAAAAGGATACACAAAGCGCAAAATTTAAGGGAAAAATTGACTAATTCTATTACCTTAAAACTGACACCTTAGGAAAAAAACAGAAGCCACAAGATAGGAGAAGATATTTGCAAGAAGTATAATTCACAAAACTTAATAATTAAAAATACATTAAGAATCCCTAAAATCAAGAAGAAAAAGATAAACATCTTACTATACAATGGGCCAAAGATAGGAACAAACATTTCAAAGAAAAGATAACACAAATGACCAACGAAAATAAGGTGCTAAATTTTATTAGTAATCAGAAAATGCAAAATTAAACTCAAAACAATACACCAATTTAAACCACTTGATTGAAAAAGGGTAAAGTCTGATGATACCAAGTGTTGACAAGACAGTGAGTGAATGGGAAATATTGTACACTGATGGTGGAATGTAAATGCAGAAATCACTTTGGAAAACAATTTAACCTAATCTACTAAATTAGGGCATCTGCAGATCCTATAACCCCAGCAATTCTCCTTCTAGAGATAACTTTGTCACACTTTACACAGAGACATGTACAAATATGCATGATAGCATTGCTTGTGACAAAAAACCCCATGAAACCAACTTAAATCTCTTTAGACTTTAGTATGAATAAATGCATTGTTTATACATTGATTATAGAGCAGTGGAAATAAAGGAGTTATACCTATTCATACAATACAAAGGAACCTCAAATACTTAGTACTGTATTAAAAAAGACAAGGAAGAATACAGTCACTACGATTTAATACTTTTTAAAATGTTAAAAACATGTAAAACGAAATCATATATTGTTTACAAGTAACTACATCAATAGGAAACTCCGAGAAAAACACAAGAATGATTGGCAACTTTCAGGATATTAATTATCTCTAGAAGGAGAGAGTAGGAGGAACCAATCAGGTACAGATACGCAGGGAGATTTAAGGCTATGTTCTCTTAAAGTGGATGATTGGTTCACAGTGTTCATTTTATTATTATTCTGTAAATTATACATATGTTATATGTACTTTTATCTAAATGATCTATTTAAAAATACAAAAAACTAAGAAAGCAAATCATGCTGTCAAACTTTCTGATATCTTTGTAAACTAGGAAACTGGACTGAATTGATTAAATTTCATTTCCAAGTGACATTCAGAATTAACTGGCCTGTGTTAACACATGAGGAGCTTGGTTCCTGTTACCCAAGCTATAAATAGATAAGTAAAGGTTATTTAGAGAGGACAACAATACCCAAGATTTGGAATATTTATTTTAAAAGGTGTTCCCTTGGTGTTTGCCCTTTCGGCGTAACTTTGTTCTAAAAATTCCCCGGAGGATAAGTCCTCACCAAAGCTTTCCCAACATTCTATGCACTTGGCTATCTCACCTTTTCACCTTGCTGAGCATCATGACCCTTCCGCTTTCTCAAGGCCAGTCTTCAATGAATTGTTTAGTTCTTATAATTAACATCCTTAATTTCTTTTTCTACATTAGACAGAATCAAAGTTAAAAGACAGTTTCAATTTTTTATTGAATCAACAAACAAAGACCTTCTAAAGCAACACCCATAATTCTGTTTTAAACATATTAAGGGATCAAGTATTATACCAATCTTTGTCTCAGGGACCACAGGTAAGGGGACTCCATAAAACAATCAAAAATGGTAATAAGGGACCAAACTGTGAGGACAATTCAAGTACAAAAAATATTAATTTTTTAAACAACTTTATTGGTTATAATTGATGTACAACAAATTACACGTTTAATGTGTAAAATTTCATGTATTTTGACATATGTCTACATTCGTGGAACAAATACCACTCTCAAGGTTAGCATTTTTATCACCCCTAAAGGTTTCCTCGTGCCTCTTCCTTCCATCCTTCCCTTCACAGCTCCCTAGGCAGTCATTAACCTGCTTAATTTGCATTTTATGGAATTTGTATAGATTAGTTTGCATTTTTAAGGATTTTATATAGATGGAATGATACAGTATCTATTCGTTTTTTTGTGGGGAGGAAGTCTGGCTTTTCACTCAGCATAATGATTTTGAAATCCAGCTGTCTTGTTTCATGAGTCAATAACTTCTTCCTTTTCTATTCCTGGGTAGTATTCCACTGTATGGATATATTACAATTTGCTTACCTTTTCAGAAAAGATATAATATTAATCTAGATTTCCCAGGTCTCAAATTTTTAGGATAGAGGGGAGTCACATTAACGTTAATTACACAGATGAATCTGGCTTTCATCTTTACTGACTCATAAAGTGATTCCAAACTCTTTACCTCTCTCTTTCTCTATCCATTTCTGGGTGTCTTCAGAGGGTGCCTTCAATGAGCTCATGAACATTTCCATTTCTGTTAAACATCTTCTACAATTCTATCAGATGTTCCTAGTGTTCCATAGAGCAGTTGCTCAGCACAGTTGAATCACTGGAGATCCCAAGATGACCAAACTGGATGAAACTCCACTGTGAATGTGAACGCATTAGAGTCTGCTTGAGGGATTCTAAAACTAAGCTGCTCACACAAATCTAATAAATAGGGGCCGGTTCCGTGGCCGAGTGGTTAAGTTGGCGCGTTCCACTGCGGCGGCCCAGGGTAGGATTCTGGGCACGGACAGGGCACCGCTCATCAGGCCACGTTGAGGCGGCGTCCCATATCCCACAACTAGAAGGACCTGCAACTAAGATATACAACTGTGTACGGTGGTGGTGGTGGTGGGGGGGGGGGTTGGGGGAAATAAAGCAGAAAAAAAAAAAAAAGATTGGCAACAGTTATTAGCACAGGTGCCAATATTTAAAAAAAAAAAAAGAAAGATAAAAAAAGAAATCTAATAAATAGCTTTCCCAGTTGTGTTTCCCCCCTTCTTAGCTTGTAGGTATTCAATCTGAGGTCATAAATTTAAGTTTACAAAGTTTTTTTTTGTAGCGGTAAGCTTCTACAACTGAAATCAATGTCTGATTGAGCTCACATTTCACCTAGTAGAAGAAACTTAAATTTAGTCAATGCATTCACAGTTAAAGGTTCTGTTCCATCACCTCCTCACCTCCTTTTTTGTTTGTTTGCTTTACTTAGGCTTGCATTTAATTTCCATAGGGTGTATGTGCACACAGCAGTAACAGTCTTGAGAAGGAGGAGTCTGGTCTTTGGTATGCTGACACCTGCTGAGATTCATGTTTTCCCATCTGGTCTCCAGCTGTCAGCCCACGCAGCTCACTCTGTGTCCTCTTTGCACCATCCTCTAGACCTCTTCAGGTCCGCCACTATCAGTGACATGTGTCATGGAAAACATTGTTTTTCTCTCTTTTTTCTCTTCTGAGGTTGGCTGTCTCAGTAGGTCTCATTAGGTCTGTCTCAGATCCATCTGGGATGAGTCAAGAAACTATTTCTCATGCCCCATTTCCAAACTATGTGAGGATATGTATGAATCTCCGCAATAGTGCTGTTTTCCAGTCTCTCTTCTGCTCTCAAATCCCTATATTATCTGGTAGTACCATTCTTTCCTGGGACAAAGTCTGCGGAGTGGGCTGTCAGAAGCTTAAGGATTATTCTCAGAGGCTTAGAATTGTTCTCCCCTGCTGATGAAGGCTTCATCACTAGGTTACACTTGTCATGCAAAGCTCCTTCTTCCTTTGCTACAAATTCTAAGAAAAATCTCCTTGGTTCTCATTCACATGGGCTTCTAGTATACAGCCCTTCCCAGTTTGTCATATATACTCAGATATGTACAATTCCAGTGTTGAGTTCCTCAAAATATCATCAGAAATCCGTTAATAAAGTAAAACTAAACTCACTGGAACTTACTGTAGTTGGAGAGAAGACCACTTTGGTAGGATTTCAAAAGCAACTCAGAGGGGAAGTTGGAAGTGGGATAGTCATAGCACTTTGAGGTCTGGGCATAAGGAGTCTGAGGTGGGCCTTTCAAGGTGTGTAACTGACTAGAACTGGGCACAATTCATGCTATAATAGTTTAGCATTGGTTGTCAGTCAGGCAAGACTCTTGAAGTATGTGTCGATAGACACATTTTTGTTTGCTAAGCAAGCTGTTTGCTGAGGTGAAAAGACTGTTGTCTCTGATAAATTGATCTGTAGAAATTTCCTCAAGCAAACAGTGAAGTTATTTATTAGTTTACAGTTTTAGCTGCCTGGGCAAAGTTTTCCTGGAAAAAACCACTAAGTCATGTTGACATAGGTGATCAAAAGTCTTATGCAAGTCGTATTGACATAGAAGTTCTCAGACCTCACCTACTTAGACCCAAACTCTGACTCATACTTTGCAAGTTATACTCCCCAAACACTTCAGAAATTCCAGGAGATATCTCTGTGTAATGGGGTATCAGAGACTGATTTTCAGAGGAGATGATGTCTTCAAGTAAGCCTTGAAAAACGAACAGGATATAGAAAAATAGAAAAAAGCAGGAAGACAATTAGGAAGAAAAGAGAATATGAGCAGACGTGTGAATGACGACACTGGCGAAGAAAAATGAGAAGGTCTATATATGAGAGTGTAGGTTTTTTAGTTTTAGTGAGTAGCTTAAAGTCAGATTATGATGGGCTTTGTATGCCATATCTCTATTTACATATTTATCATTAGGACTTCCCAAGAACCTCTAAGCTCACTGAATCCCATCACTTGCATGCTTTCAAATACACCCCAGATCACAGTGAGAGAGTGCCATGTTGCAGGGACAGGGTTGGGGATGACTCTGGTGGTCCAATTAAGAAAAGCGGTAAAGGGACCGGCCCCATGGCCCAGTGGTTAAGTTCATGCGCTCCACTGTGGTGTCCCAGGGTTTCGCCAGTTTGGATCCTGGGCATGGACATGGCACTGCTCCTCAGGCCATGCTGAGGCGGCATCCCACATGCCACAACTGGAAGGACCCACAACTAAAAATACACAACTATGTACCTAGGGGCTTTGGGGAGAAAAAGGAAAAATAAAATCTTTAAAAAAAAAAAGCAGTAAGTAAATCACTTAACACAGTATCTTGCACACAGCAAGCATTCAATAAATAGCAGTTGATAGTGTCACTAAATTGCATGCAGAGATTTTGATGGTACTGTAATCAGGCATGCAGGGATGGTTGAATCCTGTGGACACAAAGAACAATAATGAAGTGAATCACAATTTTATTAATAGCTGATTATGCACTTGATGAACCAATACAGGTCTCTCTGTTTAAAAGTTAATTTAGAGGTGAAGCTTAGGTCATTCTATGAAAAGAAGAAAAAATGGAAAATAGTGAGACAAATTAAGTTTATTTACCTACTTAGGTACATAGTATCAGAGGAGAGAACTAGAGTTTGCAAAACCCCTGCTGGAAACCCTCACTGACATTTTTGTCTTTCCACCTGAAGAGGAAATTAGGCAAAAGCAGCACACGAATCTGAGTTCCTTTTGTTTGTTTGTTTGTTTGTTTAGAGCACAGTGACTGCCCTCTGGCAATTGTGATCTAATCAATGTCTTGAAACTCTGACCAGCCAGGTTAACTACTCCCATGGTCTGGGGAAGAGCTAAGAAAGTGGTAGGCAGGGGCATGAAAAGGGAACAGGATACTGCTAAGTTTCTCACCCCTACATTCTCCTATTTTTGTCCTCTGTACAAATTTAATTCTGGTGAGGATGTGGGTTTGGGGCTATCTGATGATATTTTCCAAGAGACCTAGGAATTCCTACTCCTGCTCTGTGTATCAATTTCCCTTCCATGGGACTCCCAAAGGAGGAATATCTGTAATGCATAATACAAGAAAGGGAACGAAGCTTGCTTTATTAATAGCTGTGTAAGAATCTAATACCTATAGTGGAAAATTCCACATTAAAAGCTGGACTGGCACATACAATTTAGGTTGAGGGTCTTCTACCTCTTTCTAAGTCTACATCCTGGGATTGTGTACTATTTGTTTGGTCACACAGAGGAAGGAAACGGAATATATGGAGAGAACAATATGGCCATATCTACACCAAATACCTGGCTGAAAATCCCCCACACAGCCAAATGCACCATTTGCAGAACCTATTAAGATATATTTTCTTTTCCCACTCGAAGTTGTGATCCCTTAACATTCTAAGCGCTGAACAGTTATACTGGTAATTCTTCTCCCATTGCAAGGAAGTAGGAAAAAAGTGAGCAGTGAGCCCCTAGAGAAGGGGCTGAAATTTCTTTTCTCTCTACCAGAGTTTCAAGCATTTGATTAGAAAGGCAGAAGAAGAGCTATGAGAGAGAAGGGTACTGAGCATGCTGCTGGCATCAAGACACATACACATTCTTCTTGTACTCTCTCTACTTGACCAGCCCTAGGCTATTGACATCATTACACCAGCTGGCCAACCAATTAACACCTAGGTGGAGGGACATCACTGGTGGGACAGTTTAACCTCTTTATCACGAAACTATATCTCTAGTTTTCAGTGTACAACATAGTGCTTGATAAGTATTTATTGAATTAAATGCATGAATGTTAACCTGCATCACTTGCCCATTCTTTAAGAACCACTGACCTGAGGAACACATGTCCCTGCTCTTATTTGCAGGCACATACCACCTGGGTCATCTCTCACGTGGTGGAAACTACGGCAGACTTTCTAACAAGGCCCTTTCTTCCTTGCCACCTTTTACTTAGATGTCATGAAAGCTAAAATCTCCCTTCCCCAGCCTACCTTGCCCAGGGGTGGCCATGTAACTTGGTTACAGCCAATGAGAGATAAGTGGAGTCTGCTCTCATGTTTCTGAAAATTCAGTACTCTAACAATAAAAAGGACAGACTTAAGTCATGCTACCCCTCCGTCTTCTTCCTGGCTGAAATGCAGACATTTGTCTAACACTTGGGCAGCCTTCTTATGCCCAAATATGAAAGTAAGTCTGAGAGAGTCACAGATGTCAACACTGAGACCTTCAAGCCACTGAACCAATACCAGCAACTGCGTACATCTAACCTTATTGCCGTGTGACAAAAATAAGCCCCAGTACCTTAAGCTAATAGGAGTTTTCAGTTACATGAAACCATTAACATTCTTGACTGTTACAGAACTCATCTGGTAAGGAATCGGAGAAAAATCTTGAATCTAAATCACCCAAATGGAAATTCACATCTGAGTTGAAAAATAATCACCATTTTTCTTTTCGCAATATAAACATTTACAATCTGCATCTGCGTGACACTTTCCCCAGGTGCACGAGACAGGGAAGATGGAAAGTAAAGCTGCTCTGGTTTTCCACTTGTGAGTTCAGGGACAAATACAGAAAAATGATTCTCCATAGAGAAGAAAAAGCTGGGATTCCAATTTCAAGTGTCTGACTTTTCTCTGTGTCCAGCGCCCCAAGCGCTGAAGCTGGGCTCCCCACGCAGGTCTTAGAAACCCAGATGTGTGATTTTGAAAAGCTACTTTATATTGCAGCAAGGCAGTTAGGTGCTGTATCTCTTTTATGTATTTAAATTATTACATATGTCTTCATTAAGAGTATAACAGATTTACCCAAAAATAAATACGTTAATGAAATAATGCATCTTAAAGAGTTATGGTTTAGCCTAGGACAGATGGGCTAACATTAAAAAATTTCATATTTTTCTAGATCATTATGCTTCCAGGCTATATAGATATACGCATATATATTTTCTATTTATATGATTCATTATTACATTTATGTGTTATATGTATTTATATTTGAGTTAGCTCACAAGCAAAGAACATCAGCAGTGGAGTCAAACAAACTTGAAATTGAATCCTAGTTCTGCCATTACAGTGATATGAGGCACTTGCAGCTAGCACACTGGTTACTTATTAAGATTATAACTTTGGGCAAGTAGTTCAGTCTCTCTGAATCTCAGTGTTCTCAGCTGGAAGAGAAATTACTAATACCTGTCATGAAGGTTGTGGTAAGAAGTGGAGAAATATACCTGATATATAATATTTGCACTTGGCATTATTTAATTAGCACTTGGCAGATAAATATCCTCTCCTTCTGCATTACATTTTACAGGAACTTCCCACAGAGTCACTTTTTCGTGATGACACAGGAGAAGGATAATAAACTGAACCACTACTCCATCTTCAGTCCATGATCCTCAACATTCCTGGGCAGCTGTTGAAGCCATTTTGCCCAAGAGCGATTTAGAAAACAGACAGATTCATCAGAGTGAAGATGATCTTTGTTATCCTCTCTCCAGAGCCCAAGGTGTTGGCAAGGCTGAAAGTCAGAGGTGGAGGGGAGGTCAGAACCAGTCTCTTTTGGAAGTCTGGGCTACAGATTCATTGGGGCAAGTAAGAGCCCAGGAGTTCCCTAAAGAGGCCCTATTCTTAATGACACGGAGAGGAAAAGCAGATGTTTACTCACCCTCCTCCTGCACCGCTAGCTCCTCTGCTCTTCTGTAGATTAAAGGCTTGAACAGCTGCACTCTTTGTTAGTCTATTGATCTTGAATAAAAGAACTCTAGACAAGATCTTTATTTGGTACAACTTGTCCAGGAGGTATAGAAATATGTCATAAAAAGATGTCTGCCAAATTGTTTCACTGAATTATAAACCAAGCTGATTTCTTATCATGACAACCATAGAATAAGCTGTTTTAACACTTGTAAACTATCCTAGAGAATATGAAATGCAAGAGTCAAGTAAATTACAAAGATGATAGATAGATGATGGATAGATTGATTGCTTTCAATGAGCGGGGAAACTGAGGCTTGGGGATTTGCTTGAGTCCAGAATTTACTCTGAATGAACTAATGTTCTCCAGAGACAGTGTGAACTTGAGCCAGACCTCAATTATAATTTGGGATCTGCTATTTAATAGTCATGGTTTCCTGGAGGGCACGCAGCATTTCTAGCTCTTTGCTACTCCATCTGTAACATGAGTTATTCAGTTATTACCAGGGACATTGCCAGATCTGAACACTGTGATTCTTTGATTAAAAATGGTAGCTCTGCAAATTTGGCTATTCACAGTGAGAACTAAATCTTTATTAAGATCTTTCCTGGTCTCCAGCATGACGTGGATGGAATCATGCTGTATGTTCCTGGGCTGGCATACTGCCTTTTCACGCACATGGATTTCCCCTTTCAATATACACTAGCAATGTAAGAGTCAAACTTTTCTGGTAGCACATTTTTATGGGAGTGGAGAGTGGGGAATGTCTTCTCTACCACAACCAGATTCATTTGAAAGCAGCTAACACATATTTCTGATCCTTGGGGTTTATATCCATTGGAGACCTATTAGGCTATTTCACTGAACCCTTTGTATTTCGAATTGAAAAAATGCAGAGGTGCAGATGTTCTATTACCGTAAAAAAAGCAGAAAAGTCGTTGACTGTAGAGTTGAGTTGCACAGAGCTGCAGCGCCACCTGTTGGTTGCTGTGTTAATAATCACCACAGAGTCCTAAACTTTCATAAGAGAAACAGCTTATCTTCAAACTCAAAAAGAAGCGGGCAGGCTATATGAAGGTCAGATTTAACTTACACTCACCTATAGTTGAGAGGGAAAAACGTGTTCATAGAAAATGGGTGGTGCAGCTTAATTCTGGACAGCTATACAGTAACTGCTGATTTTCATTCACTTTTAGTGAAGCACTAGAGAAAAACGAAAAAATAATAGCATAATCTCTTCGCTGTAAAGACAAAAAAACCAAGACGCTAGGACATTATATATTCCATAGCCACAGAGCTCAGGAGGGTGGGTGCCGGGACTAGAACTCACTTCTTCAGATGTTTATTCAAGGTTCTTTCTGGATAACTTTCTTTAGGAAAATACACTCTAAGAGATCTTAATATCCTCTAATTTTAATAGAATGCTATTGAGAACCAAAGGCATTTCTCACAGTATTACTTATGTAAATTCACACCATTCAGGAAGGAATTTCAGTAATAACCTCTTTCTCTAGCTACTTATCAAAAACTTTCACCAGCTGTTATGATGCTTACAGAATCAAAACTTGACAAAGAACAACTTCTTTTCTTCTCCTTCCTTATCCTTCTCAGTAGGTCATTCATTATTTTTTCCACCTAGTTTATTGTGCCCAAGGAGGGGCCGGGGTTCCCTTAAGACAAAGGGCTCCCAGGTTGTGTTTCCCTGAAATGCCGATTGCTCACTTGATCAACTGAAAGCTAATGCAGAGAAAATTCCCAACCTGCTCTCCTATCCTGATTGCATCTTCAGGCCTATCCAAAGGGGATGGAAACTTAGTTGAGAAACTGGTCGTCATAGCACAAGCAAGGTGTATCAAGGAAAAAGTTTAGTGAGTGCCAACCTTGGTGATAAAGGAAGATCGCAGGAGTCCAGGAGGGCTTGTGAGTGCCATCTTGGACAGAAGTCAGGAAATATCTACCAGGAACAATAATTTTTAGAACTTCATAGTTTTCCAAAATTAAAGAAATTTACCTCTATTTTTTATTTAAAAAAAAGTTAGTGATTAGCAGCACATTCCTTAAAGAGAAACAATGCTTACTCTCCCCTCCTGAAAGCAGCAAGGAGAGAGAGAACTTGAGAGACTAAGTTTTGCTTCCGGGTCACTTTGGAGGGTACATGGTGATGAGTAGTGGAGGCTTTAGGGAGGAAAGGAAAGCAGATTGCATCAAACTGGATCAGTTGAATGCTGCCTTAATGCCTCCAAAGTGGTCTTAAGGACCTTTTTATTGGAAACGTGGATGGATCTCCAATCTAATTCCCCCTTCACTCCACTGCCCAAAGCAGAAGGCTGAAGGTTGTCAATAATCTTCCATCTCCTTTAACCTCCACCAATTGTACCCTTTCCAAAATATTTCTGAATCTGCCTTTCCCTCTCCATCCCCACTATCCCTCCTCAGCACAAGTGACATCTTGCACTGTAACTGCCTCCTAACTAATCTCCTTCCCTTCAAATCCATTTTCTACACTGTCACCAGCTTTATCTATCTAAAATGCAAATTGAGTCATATCATCTCCCTGCTTGAAACCATTGAGCAGGGACAAAATCCAAGCTTCTTAGCATGGCAGATAAAACTTTTTAATTTGGCTCAAATTGCCTGTCCAACCTTATTTCCTGCCTCAACACTTCCAGTTCCCCTAAAAATTCAGCTCCCTTTTGCTGCATACTGGCTGACTTGGGCATCTCTGTCTGTTTACAGTCAATGCCTCCAGCCTGTCAAGTCCTTCACTCCCATCACTGGGCAAATTCCTATTCTTCCTTCAAGGTCCATTTCCATTATCACTGCCCCTAAGGAGCCTTCTCTAAAGTTTCCAGGCAGGGAGCTTCTCTTCCCAGTGTGTTTGTACTCTGCTTCCTGATTGCTTATGTGTATTAGAGCATGAAGCTCATCATATTGTAACTCCACTAGCATATTAGTTTTTCTTACATAGACCATGAGTTTCCTAATATAAAGACCCTGATAGATCTTTGTAACAGTTCGAATTCTTAACATGCACTGTTCCACAAATGTTCACTAAAGATTAAGCATGAATGTATCACTGTGCTAAATAAAAGAAATGCAAAGATTAGCCAGGAATGGTGTCCATAGTAATCTCTCTCAAGGTCTGTCTCTTCTGCATCCTAAGTATACAAACAGTTGGAGAGCAGGGAAGAATTTTTATGTCCTCTATACTAGCTGAACTCCTTTGCAATGTGGTGATGCTCTGATACACCAAAATCGGTGGTGGAACATAAAGCATGTAATAGGTACAATTTTAGCCCCTACCAGTACTCTACTCACTGGACATAACAGATGATATCATCTGCATCATCATCTTGATTGTCATGTGTATTGTTTTTTAGAAAAAGTTTGAATGCACTGTCCTATGCACTCACTATCTGTGGACTGTACACCAGGGCTTGACAACCACTGAATTCTCATATCATGCTTGTAGGAGGAGTAAACATTGAATGGTTGGATGCATGGGTGGATGGGTCCATGGATGAGCTACCATTCAGCTGTAATGTAATTGTGTAAGTTTTTCTGTAGTAAATTTCTTCCTATGTAAAATACCTGGAATGAATTCTGAGTGATACAGATTCTTGGTTGGAAAACTGGAATAAAGTGATTACTTAGTCCTATGGAACATTCAATCCAAGAAACTTTATAGAAATATATATATACACACATTCAAGTCTGACTTAAATACTTTCAGTGATGGAAAGTTCATTGCTTCACAAGGTAGCTATTTCCCTTCCATGAGAGTTCTTAATTAGAAAAAAATTTAATCCATCTTTCTCTGTCTTGAAATGATTGGTCCTCATTATGTATTTGTTTTCCAATAGTCTAGTCCCTCCACCTCTATAGAGTTCTCAAGCTGTGGGTGTTGACAGTGTCTACAGACAGGATGGCCTGAGATCAATACCCTTGGATCCTCCAAGTAGGTCTGATGATTAGGGAAGTGGAACAGCAACCTGATTCTGCATGTTTTCTTGGGGTGGAACATTTCAAATTTCAGTCTTGATAGTATATCAGGCCATTGGAACATGAGCTTACTAAAGGCAGTGACAATAACTTAAGTACCTTTAAATCCCCAGGATCTAACATGGTGCTTCTTTGTTGCTGAGCTGAACCAAAGAAAAAGGGAAAGTTTTAAATGGGTGAAAATCTAGCATTAGAGGAGATAAAATTGTTTCTCAGATCCCTAAGTGTCCATATCAGTTCACCTCTAAGGAAGTAGCACAATTTCTTTAACAGTTCAGATTCTAGATCAGGATATATCATTTATTATAGTAGAAATTGACACAATATAGAGTTAAAATCACTCCTGTAGGACATGAGAAAACAAAAATACTTAGACCCAATAACTAGCAGAAATCTGCTTCAGATTTTGTGACAAAATTTAACTAGATTTGAATGAATTTTGCTAAAATTTAGCAGCTGTTTATAACAGAACCTTTCACCTTTATCATACCCAAAGATAACACATACTTTTTAAAAAAGTAAACAAAATAAGCAAAAGATTGACATATTATCATATGTCTTAGAGGGTGTCCTATTAACCTATCATAACAATATTACATTCCCATTGTTGTTAAAATTTTGAATGGGACTTTAACTTCTGGCCAAGATGGAGTAACAGAGGCTGGATTTATTCTACCTGAAATGACTTAAAAAAATGGAAAAGATGGGGGCCAGCCCAGTGGCACAGAGGTTAAGTTCGCACGTTCCGCTTCTCGGCGGCCCGGGGTTCGCTGGTTCGGATCCTGGGTGCGGACATGGCACTGCTTGGCAGCCATGCTGTGGTAGGTGTCCCACGTATAAACTAGAGGAAGATGGGCACGGATGTTAGCTCAGAGCCAGGCTTCCTCAGCAAAAAGAGGAGGACTGGCAGTAGTTAGCTGAGGGCTAATCTTCCTCCAAAAAAAAAAAAACAAACAAAAATAAAATGGAAAAAATGGACAAAACAATGATTCTCAAGAGCTTTGACATCAGGCAACAGACAACAACTCTTGAGAGACAGGAAAGAAAAGAGTGCCCAGGATGCGGCTCAGGGAAGAGGAAACCAAGTAAGACCCAGGAGTACTTGTGAGTTGAGGAAATGGAGCTGAGAATACAGGAAGGCCAATATGTCTAGAGTTTGCAGGACAGAGTACCAACTGAGAGAAAGCTGCACAGAGAGATCTCCACAGACCTCCAGGGAGTTCCCCTTGAGTCTTCAGCTGAGTATTGATCAGAACATTTTTGTGAAGAAACCAACACCGAAAAGAATTAGAAGAAACAATCCCCAGAGCTCATAAAGGGCCAGGAATACTTCCTGTTGCCACAAATGAGTGTAGAACGTCATAATTCTTGAGGCATCAGGGAGAATACTCAGAAGAGTTTTACTTATTTCACCTAGCAAAGCTTAAAAACAAGACATGAATAGATCAAACTATTTTTAAATAACTACATCCGAGAGAAAGTTCTGGAATATTTATAGGAATACAAAAATATCCAACAGCCAAAAAGGTAAAATTCACAATGTCTGCATCCAAAATCTACCACATGTGTGAAGAAATAGGATAATTACAATCATAATCAATTAAAGTTGACTCAAAATGACAGAGATGATAGTTAATCAAAGAACATTCAAGCAGTTATTATAACCATAGTTCATATGTTCAAGAAACTAGAAAAAAGATGTGAAGTAGAGATATGAGGATATATATTCTTAAAAAGATCCAGGGCCGGCTCTGTGGCCGAGTGGTTAAGTTCGTGCACTCTGCTGGGCAGCCCAGGGTTAGGATCCTGGGCACGGACATGGCACCGCTCATCAGGCCACATTGTGGTGGCATCCCACATATCACAACTAGAAGGACCTGCAACTAAGATATACAACTATGTACGGTGGGGTTTGGGGAGATAAACCAGGAAAAAAAAAAAGGAAGATTGGCAACAGTTGTTAGCTCAGGTGCCAATCTTTAAAAAAAAAAAATCTAAATCGAACTCCTAAAGATAAAAATTACATTAAGGGCAGATTAGAAATTGCAGAATAAAAGATTAGTGAATGTGAAAACCTAGCAATAGAAACTATCAAAAATGAAACAAAGAGGGCCAGCCTGGTGGTGCAGCAGTTAAGTGTGCACATTCCGCTTCGGTGGCCCGGGGTTCACTGGTTTGGATCCCGGGTGTGGACATGGCACTGCTTGGCAGGCCATGCTGTGGCAGGCATCCCACGTATAAAGTAGAGGAAGATGGGCACGGATGTTAGCTCAGGGCCGGCCTTCCTTGGCAAAAAGAGGAGGATTGGCAGCAGATGTTAGCTCAGGGCTAATCTTCCTCAAAAAAAAAAAGAAGAAAGAAATAAAGAGAGAAATAGATACTACAAAAAGAATGAGAAGAGTATCAGTGAACTATGAGACAACTTCAAAACTTCACTTTATGGCCTAAAATACATATAATTGGAGCTCACAATGGGAGGGGGAATAGAAAAAATATTTAAAGATACAGAAGCTGAAAACTTTCTAAATTTGATAAAAATCATAAATCCACACATCTGTGAAGCTCAATGAACTCAAAGGACAAGAAACATGAAGAAATTCACTTTAAATAAAAAGACTCAATAGTATAATAAAAAGATGGAAAAAAGACCATGCTAACACTAATTAAAAGAAACTTGGAGTGGCTATATTAAAATCAAAGAAGACATCAGAGCAAAGAAAGTTATGAGGGATAAAGAGAGTCAATTCATAATGATAAAGGTATCAATTCATCAAGAGAACATAAGAACCTTAGATGTTGATGCAACTAATAACAGAGCTTCAAAATACATGAAACAACAACTCATAAAACTGCAAGGAGAAATAGATAAATCCACAATTATAGTTGGAGACTTCAAATATACTTTCTCAATAAGAGATTGAACAAGTAGTCAGAAAATCAGGAAGAGTATAGAAGATGTTAACAAAACTATCAACTAAGTATCATGACCTATTTGATATTTACAGACCACTCCACCCCTCAAAACCACAGAATACATATTCTTTGGAAGTGCACATCAAATATTTACCATGATAGACCATATTCTGGACCATAAAAAAGAGTTTCAATAACTTTCAAAGATTTCCAAACATACAAGTATGCTTTTTGACTACAATAGAATTAAGTTAAAAATTAACTATGGATAATCTCTGGAAAATCCTCAAATATCTTGAAACTAAATAACAAATTTCTAAGTAACCCATAGGTCAAATAGGGAATCAAAAAGGAACTTATAAGATAAATGAACTGAACGAAAATGAAAATAAGGCATTTCAAAATTTGTGGGCTGCAGTGAAGGCAGTAACTGAAAGAAATTTACGGCACTAAAAGCCTATATTTGAAAAGAAGAAAATCTCAAATCAATCACATCATCTTCTACCTTAAGAAACTGGAAAAATAAAAACAGATTAGATTTAAAGTAAGGAGGAGGAGCACCGAGTGGAGCGCTCGCCTGCCTTGGCCGCCTGAGAGTCTCTTCACCGCGGGCGCTGGGCGGCCATCTTAGATGGCGGGAGTAAGACGAGAGCGAGCGGACTGGAAGGCCGCCCTGCCGCTCTCTTTGGGCCCCGAAGAGGGCCAGCTGGCCGGGCTTTAGGGCGTGTGCCCTGAGGCGCGGAGCGCGAGTGCAGCGATGCGGGGGCTGCCCGGGGCCCCGTCCCCTGGGCTGGGGACGCGCCGAATGTGACCGCCTCCCACTCCCTCACCCGCCGCGGGGAAGAGGAGCGGCCTAGACGCCGCAGCCGGACGACGGGACACGGAGGCGGCCCGGCTCCCTCAGGTTTAAGTATTTGTAAGCTGCATCAATGGAGCACATACAGGGGGCCTGGAAGACGATCAGCAGTGGTTTTGGATTCAAAGACGCGGTGTTTGATGGCCCCAGCTGTATCTGCCCTACAATAGTTCAGCAGTTTGGCTATCAGCGTCGGGCGTCAGATGATGGCAAACTTACGGACTCTTCTAAGACAAGCAACACTATCTGTGTTTTCTTGCCAAATAAGCAAAGAACGGTGGTCAGTGTGCGAAATGGAGTGAGCTTGCATGACTGCCTTATGAAAGCACTCAAGGTGAGGGGCCTGCAACCGGAGTGCTGTGCAGTGTTCAGACTTCTCCACGAACACAAAGGTAAAAAAAAGTACGTTTAGATTGGAATACTGATGCTGCCTCATTGATTGGAGAAGAACTTCAAGTAGATTTCCTGGATCATGTTCCTCTCACAACACACAGCTTTGCTCGGAAGACCTTTCTGAAGCTTGCCTCTTGTGACATCTGTCAGAAGTTCTTGCTAAATGGATTTCGATGTCAGACTTGTGGCTACAAATTTCATGAGCACTGTAGCACCAAAGTACCTACTATGTGTGTGGACTGGAGTAATATCAGACAACTCTTATTGTTTCCAAATTCCACTTTTGGTGATAGTGGAATCCCAGCACTGCCTTCCTTGACAATGCGTCGGATGCGAGAGTCTGTTTCCCGGATGCCTGTTAGTTCCCAGCACAGATACTCCACGCCCCACGCCTTCACACTCAACAACTCCAGTCCCTCCTCTGAAGGTTCCCTCTCCCAGAGGCAGAGGTCAACGTCCACACCTAATGTCCACATGGTCAGCACCACCCTGCATGTGGACAGCAGGATGATTGAGGATGCAATTCGAAGTCACAGTGAATCAGCTTCACCTTCAGCCTTGTCCAGTAGCCCCAACAATCTAAGCCCAATGGGCTGGTCACAGCCTAAAACCCCTGTGCCAGCACAGAGAGAGCGGGCACCAGGATCTGGGACCCAGGAGAAAAACAAAATTAGACCTCGTGGACAGAGAGATTCAAACTGTTACTGGGAAATAGAAGCCAGTGAAGTGATGCTCTCCACTCGGATTGGGTCAGGCTTCTTTGGAACTGTGTATAAGGGCAAATGGCACGGAGACGTTGCAGTGAAAATCTTAAAGGTTGTTGACCCCACATCAGAGCACTTCCAGGCATTCAGGAACAAGGTGGCTGTCCTGCGTAAAACACGGCACGTGAACGTCCTGCTCTTCATGGGGTACATGACAAAGGATAACCTGGCAATTGTGACCCAGTGGTGTGAGGGCAGCAGCCTCTACAAACACTTGCATGTCCAGGAGACCAAGTTCCAGATGTTCCAGTTGATTGACATCGCCCAGCAGACAGCTCAGGGAATGGACTATTTGCATGCAAAAAACATCATCCACAGAGATATGAAGTCCAACAATATATTTCTCCACGAAGGCCTGACGGTGAAAATTGGAGACTTTGGTTTGGCAACAGTCAAGTCGCCCTGGAGTGGTTCTCAGCAGGTTGAACAACCCCACTGGCTCTGTCCTGTGGATGGCCCCAGAGGTGATCCGAATGCAGGATAATAACCCATTCAGCTTCCAGTCCAATGTCTACTCCTATGGCATTGTACTGTATGAGCTCATGACAGGGGAACTGCCTTACTCCCACATCAACAACCGAGATCAGATCCTCTTCATGGTGGGCCGAGGGTATGCCTCCCCAGACCTTAGTAAGCTATACAAGAACTGCCCCAAAGCAGTGAAGAGGCTTGTGGCTGACTGCGTGAAGAAAGTTAAGGAGGAGAGGCCTCTTTTTCCCCAGATCTTATCTTCCATCGAGTTGCTCCAACACTCTCTACCGAAAATCAACCGGAGTGCTTCTGAGCCATCCCTGCATCGGGCGGCCCACACCAAGGACATCAATGCCTGCACGTTGACCACGTCCCCTAGACTACCTGTCTTCTAGCTGACTTCGCACCTGCACTCAGGCCACCAGAGGAGGAAGGGAAGTCAGCAGGCACATTTCTGCTCCCTTTCTATGGGGACAGAGATCTTATTTCAGAGAAGCTGCTGATAAGGACCTTCTAGACTACTCACAGGGCCTTAACTTCATGTTGCCTTCTTTTCTACCCTTTCTGGCTCTGGGAGAAGGAAGCCATTTGTAATGCTGGTTTGTCCTGCTCCCTCCCTGCATCCCCCACGCTCAAGAGCCGAGCCTTCTCCAGATGCACCAGTGGCTGCTGATGGCAATACATGATCTGGGGCCCCAGCTATTGGTTAAATGAGTATTTTTAGAGCAAGAGAAAGCACTCGGAGGGGAAATGAAGTAAGTAAACCAGCCCTGACGATGGGACACGTGGATTTAGGAAATCAGCTCCTATGAGGAATGCTTGTCACAGGAAGGACTTTTCTTCAGAGATAGTGGTGTGGCGCCAAACAGGTAGTTTTGCACATAATGCACCAAACAGCCCAGGACTGTCGAGATCGTGGCCGCCTGAAGGAGCCTGCTTTGGTACTATGGAACTTGACTTTGGGGACACTTCCTTTTCTTGGAGGTCTCCAATGCATTGAGATGGTTTTCCAGAAGAGGCACTCGACCTGCCCCTCCCAGTCTCCGCCCTCTCAGGGAGCAGTCTTCCATCATGCTGAATTTATTAGTCTTTCAGGAGCTGCCCCTATGGGGTGGGGCCACTAGGCTAGCCTTGTCTTTCTACGGTCACATCATGTGTATACAAGAAAGCCAGGAATACAGGTTTTCTTGATGATTTTAATTTTGTTTTTATTGTGCCTGACAACAATACAGTTATCCAATGGTTCCTCAGTTATGTTATTTTAATAAAATAAATTAAATGTAAAAAAATAAAGTCAGGAGAAGAAAGGAAATAATAAAGAGCAGGGAATATAGTACTGAAATAGAAAACAGAAAAATAATAAAGTAAATCAATGAAACCAAAAGCAGGTTCTCTGAAAACATTGATAAAATTCTGGCCAAACAGATTATAGGAAAAAAAGAAAAGAAACACAACTTACCAGTATCAGAAATGAGAGGGGTAAAATTACTCTATAGATTCTACAACTATTAAAAAGGATAATAAAAGAATATTATGGGAAACTTTATGACAAGACATTTAACAACTTAGATGAAATGAACAAATTCCTCAAAAGACGCAAACTACCAAAACTCACTTAAGAAGAAATAAATAATTTAAATAGCCCTATATCCATTATAGAATTGAATTTGTATTTAAAAATCTTCCCACAAAGAAAATCCCTGGCCCAGATGGCCTTACCAGAGAATCTTTCCAAACATTTAAGGAAGAATAGTATTAATAGTACACAAATTCCTCCAGAAAATTGGGGAGTTGAGAATTCTTTCCAACTAACTTTGTGAGGCAGCAATATTACTCTGATATCTAAATTAGGCAAAGATACTACAAGAAAAGAAAAATATAGACAAATAACCCTAGTTATCATAGATACAGTGATTGTTAGCAACAATTTTGCAAATCAAATTTAGCAATATAAAAGATGTAATATATCATGACTCTGTAGGAAAGAACTTATCCTTGCCCAAAGGGAGGTTGGGGTTTTACCCTTGATTCCTAGGAGATAATCTCTAAGCCCTTGGAATTTACTACTTGATAAAGTGTCTTTGTTTACTTGAGGGTTGTAAGCCATGCAAAACAATCTGACAACATGATCTGAGGTGGAGGCTTTTGGTTATGTGGTGTTAGTTCAATGTCTGGAGAAGCTGGAAACTAAGGTTAACCATGTGGGCAGTTGACCATGTCTTTGTGACAGAGTCCCAATAAAGACTCTGGACATCAAGGCTTGAGTGAGCTTCACCAGTTAGCAATACTCCAAGAATATTGTTACACATCATTGCTGAGAGAGTAGTGCTTTTTATGACTCTACTAGGAGAGGATG
This sequence comes from Equus przewalskii, assembly GCF_037783145.1. Classification (NCBI taxonomy): domain Eukaryota; kingdom Metazoa; phylum Chordata; class Mammalia; order Perissodactyla; family Equidae; genus Equus; species Equus przewalskii. The sequence goes on along the minus strand of NC_091845.1, from coordinate 55,280,772 downwards.
AGTAGAAGGTCCATCCTTGAAACTTTCCTCCACTCTGCCTTGTGTGTCTCTTCCCTTGGCTGATTTTAATCTACATCCTTTCCTCTTAATAAACAACAATCATGAGAATAACAGCTTTCAGTGAGTTCTGTCAGTTGTTCTAGCAAATTATTAAAACTGAAGGTGGTCTGGAGGATCCCCAAATCTACAATTGATGTCAGAATTGAGGGTGGTCTGTGGACTGTTCTCCATTTTACAACGACTAAATGTGATTGATCCCAGGAATGTAAGCTTGATTTAACACTTGAAAGTAATTCACCATATTATCCATATAAAAGAAAAACATATGACCATCTCATTAGATACACAAAATGTATTTGACAAAATCCATTATTGAAAAAATCCACAGTACACTAGGAATAGAAGAGACATTCCTCAACCTGATATATTTAAAAAACCCTATAGGTAACATCATTCTAAATAGTAAAAGACTGAAGGTGTTCTCTCTAAAAATCAGAAACAAGGAAAAGATGCCTGCTGTCACCACTTCTATTCAACATTGTACTGGAATCTCTAGCCAGTGGACAAAAGGGAGAAGGAAGAGGAGGAAAAATAAAAGGCACCCAGATTGGAAAAAAGAAGTAACACTGTCTTATTTGCAAGATAGCATGATCATCCATGTAGAAAATTTAATGGAATCTACAAAATCACTACAAAAACTAACAAATGAGTTTTTGATATTGCAGAGTTTAATATCAATGTAAATAATCAGCTGCATTTCTGTATACTAACAACAAACAATTGGATATTGGAATAAAAAACTATCATTACAATAACACCAAAATACGAAATACTTGGGAATAAATTTGATAAAAATATGCAACACCTGTGCATCGAAAACTATAAAAAAAATTGTTAAGAGAAATTAAGGAAGACTAAAATAAATAGAGAGATATACCATGTTCATGGATAAAAAGACTCATTATCTTTAAGATGTTAATTCTCCAAATTGATCTATAGACCTAACTCATTTCCAATCAAAATCATAATAAGCACTTTTTTGTAGAAATTTACAAGCTGATTCTAAAAGTCATGTGAAAATATAAAGGATCTGGAATAGCATAATAATAATAATAATTAAAACCTTGAACAAAATAAATTTGGAGAACTGATACTACCTGACTTCAAGACTTATTTTATATATATAGCTATAGTAATCAATACAGTGTCATATTTGTGTCCACACTGACAAACAAATGAATGGGAGTCCAGAAATAGACCTACATATATATCATTAATTGATTTTCATCAAAGTTATGATATTGAACCTCTTAATCTCAAGTTTGTCTGCTCAATTCTCAGTAAACCAATCACTCAGCTTGGAGATGGAGAAAGGCTTATTGGAACTGGCCAAAATGAGGAGGTGGGAGGATAGGTTCTCTCAAATCCACCTTAGCAAGAGAAGAAAGCAGAAGGTTTTATAGAGCTAAGGAGCTTGGCAGGAGGAGTTTCAGAGAAAAAAAAGGGTAATCCATGCTTCTTTCACTTCTGATAAGCCCCCGGGCAATCTGACTTCTGGGTGTAAATGGCAGCTGGGTGCTTGTTACCTGGTAATCCTTGAAGGCATTCTTTTTCTTCTGCAAAACAAGCTCGTAATCCTTGTGACCCTCAAATCATCCCTCTGGTTAAAGAACAAAACAGTAAATTGACAAGATTAACTTCTTTTCATCTATGTCTGTGTTGGGAATAAGGTAAAAAGGTAATCATGTTCTTATTAAATATTTGCAGTAACCCTCAGGTAGCTGACTTCAGTAGCAAAGGCAAGTCAGTGGAGAAAGCATAATATTTTCAACAAATGGTGCTGGAATAACTGGATATCCATCAGCAAAAAACCAAACAAACAAACTTGTTTGGTACTGTGATATTGTGATTTATAATAAGAAATATGTATTTGGTTTTTGTCCTGTTCCTGGCACAGATTTCCTGTGTTATGTTAAAGAGGTGACCTTTGGATCTTACCTAAGGATGGCGGCTGGTTGCTAGTGGACCAACCATGTGATTAAGGGGTTGGAAATTTCAATTCTACATCTCCTGCTATCTCTGGGTAGATAGTGTCAAAATCCAGTTGAATTGTAGGACTCTCAGCTGGTGTCAGAAGTGCTTGGTGGTGTGTAGAAAAACACCTATACATTGTAATTGGTCACAGAATCATAGATACCTTGCTCCAAATACAGAAATTAACTCAAAATGGCTTATAGGAATAGAAATAAAACTTAAAACTATAAAACTTTCAGAAGAAAACATAGGAGAAGAAAGACGTTGTGACCTTGGATTAGGCAAAGATTTCTTAGACACAAAACCAAAAGCATGATCTATTTAAAAAGATAAATTGGACTTCATCAAAATTAAGAATTTCTACTCAAAAAACTCTATTAAGTAATGAAAGAAAAGCTGCATACTGAGAAAGTATATTGACAAATCACATATCTAGCAATGGGTTTGTATCCGGAACATAAATATCTGTCAAAAATTACCAATTAAAAAACCAAACAGCCTAATAGAAAATGGACAGTTTGAATAGACACTTCACCAATATACAAACATATATAAATATATAAAAATGTGCTCAACACCATTTCTCAATAGGAAAATGCAAGTAAGACCATATTAGATATCACACAACTATCAAAATGTCTAAAATTAAAAAGATGGATCTACTAAGTGTTAGTGACTATGTGGAACAACTGGAACTCTCATATATTGTTGGTAAGAATGTAAAATGGTACAATCATTTTGGAAAACAATTTGGAAGTTTCTTAAAAAGTTAAACATACACCTACCAAATAACCCACTCTTTCCACTGTTAGGTATTTATCCATAAGAAATGAAAGTCTATGTCCACATTTGTACACAAATGTTCATAGCAACTTTATTTGCAATAGCTCCAAACTGGAAATTCCCCAAATATTCACCAACAGGTGAGTGGATAAACAAATTATGGCATATCTATATAACATACTAGAACCAATCAATAAAAAGGAATGAATGGTGATACTTAACAAGGATGAATCTCTATATTGAGTGAAAATAGCCAGACTCAAAAAAGTACATACTGTAGGATCCCATTTATATAAAACTCTAGGAAATGTCAACTATTCTATAGTAACAGAAGGCAAACCAGTGCTTGCCTGTGCTGGGGAGGAGGCAAGAAGGGCCGAAAGGGAAAGATTACAAAGAAGAACGGGGAAACTTGCACTTCTTCTTGATTGTGTTGATGGTTTCATTGGTGTGAACATGTGTCAAAATTTGTCAAGTTGTACACGTTAAATATCTGCAGTTTATGATGTCAAAGTATATCTCCACAAAGCTGTTAAACATTTTTTTTGAATGGACCCAAAATGTTGTTATTTTGTAAAAGCTACAAAGCAAGTAGTTGTTCGTTGACACAGTCATCGTCATGAAGTTTAAGCCTTATACTGAAAATGAATAACTACAGGGCGGGGCAGAAGGTTTAGTGGGCTGTGCAACAGCCAGTGTGTGGTGGAATCAACAGTCAAGATGCATTTTCTGCTCTGATGCTCCTTCACACATTCATGATGTATGGCTCTCTCTGCCTGTATTTCCTGTGCTTGTCTCTGGCTACCTTTCTGGGTAACACTCATGTCTCTTCCATTCAACACTAGATCTGTACCTCATGACCTCCGCATCCATTTTGTTCCATTTTCATTCTCTCATGCTCCCTTTGCTTGGGGAGCAATTTTGAATCCTTGCTTCTTCTCTCTCTCTGTGCCCTTTGAACTTTTGTCTTCAGATTGGTCTTGGGTTCTTTGATCCCTTTCCTTTGTTCTCTCCTGCATTAGCAGCACTCATAGCTTCATCGGTCTCAACCTCTCCACTTTCTTCATCAAAACTTGCTGCTTTCTTCCTGTCGTGGTTAAGTACTTCTGGTTATTTTCCTTCCTTTTTTCAAGCTCATTTCAACAATAGAAATAAAAGTACTCCTATCATATATACATATTTTTTTCCTCTAACATAAATATAAAACAAAACCGAGATTGTCCACAAGATATTATCCAAAAAGTAGTCTATAAATTTGATTCAATCCAATGAAAATCCCTTGTAATTTATGTGTGTTTAGTCATGCAACATCTTATATAATAGGTGTCTTCATATACCGCAGGTGGGAGTGAAAATTGGTCAAACAACTTTGGAAAAAGGATTTCCAGGATTTAGCAAATTTGGTGATCATGCACACAAGCCACAGACTCTATGCACAAGAGTGTTCATAGCAACATTGTTTGCAATAGTCCCAATCAGGAAACAACCTAAATACCCATCAGCAGTAGAATAAATATGGTAATTGTGGCCTCTTTACACAACGGACCAAACTCTTTGTCTCTGGTCTCATGGTACTCTGAGCCATCTTCCGAATTGTACCCAGAGGACTTACTGTACAGCCTAAGACTGATAACATATCTCCTTTACCTGGAAATCTTTAGTGGGTCTTTATCACTTACAAGGTAATGTGCAAACCATTTAGGATGGCATACAAAGCCCTTCGTGATCTTGCCTCCCTACATCTCCAGCTTCATCTCCTAACCCTCCCTACTACACACACACACACACGCGCACACACCCCCAACACACACAGTTTGTGCATCATGCTCTACTGGGTTATTTCTATATCTTCATAATCTCCCCAGGCTGTTTCATGCTTTCATATTTTCATGAGCTGGTCATATTTTTCTGCTTAAAATCCCCTTTCTCACTCATGTCTATCTGAAAAACTTCCTTTAAGAATTATTTCCCCAACTATGCTCTATGTTATAGGAGTACTTGATACATGTTCCATATAACATGTTATTTTGTGATTTATTTGTTACATATCTAATATCCCTACAACAAACTTCCTTGAGAATATGGACTGTTTTTTAGTCATCCCTAGTGCTCAGTCCGTGGGATTTGCTTACAAACATTTTGAACAGATGGATGAATGAATGAATACATTTATGAAGTATAGGTGAGGAAGACAGCAAACTAGATGGTTTATTTATATTATTTTATCTAATCCTGACAACAGACATTTAAAGTATTGTTAGAGAAGTACTTCAGATAAGTTAGGAACATGACTTGAGAGCCAGACCGACTGTGTTTGACATATGGCTGGGCTGGAAGGCACTTGTCAGCTGTACAGCATTGGACAAGTCACCTCGCTACTCTGTGCTCCTGATTTCTCATCTGCAAAATGAGAATAATAACACCCACCTGTATTAATTAGGATATAGGCTAAACTGCTATAAAAAGTATTCTAAAATATGACTTAAATACAATGTATATTAATTTGCCTCTCATAACATTCTTGATGTGGTCAATCCTGACTAATCGTGCTCCTCATGTTCATCCATGGACAAAAGATCCTTCCACTTTGGTCTTCTGCCATCCCACTGAGTATTGTCCCTATCTACACTGTGGAAGTGGAGTCACTGCTATGTTGGTGAAAATCTAAAGCCAGTGATTATCTCTTAGGGAAGTGACAGAGTTTACACATAACACTTCAGCTTTAATTCCTTTGGAGGGAATTTATTCCCATGGCCACCTATTTCTGTAAAGGAGGCTAGGCAATATAGCCGCTGTCTGGGTGGCCATTAGTCCATTTAAAACTTTATTACCGGGGAGGAATGAAGGAGAGATATTGGGTGGGAAGCTAGGAGTTTGCCCCACTACTTCGTAATGTTGTTATGGAGATTTAGAATGAACATATGTGAAAACATTTAAAATAGTGTCTGGCACATAGTGTGCATTCTATAAATATTATCTATTAATATTGTTACTTTCATGGTCAAGGAAATTGAGATTCAGGGAGGTTTAATAACTTGCCTTGGGGGTCCACACTGAGTAATTGGCAGCATAAGACTCTGAGCTCCGGTTAGCCTGAGTATAAAGATTTTCAGCCTTCCTACTGCCTGCAATATGCTGCCCACTTAATGGACTTTGGAAAAGAGAAAAACAGTCCTGTTTCTTGCACTGTAATAGCATTCATTTTAGTGAATGAATCTTCTGTCTTCTTTAAATAGCTTATTAATGTCAATGGGGATCATGAAGACTCAAGGGTCTATCCTTCTAATTGTCCCGAAAGTATTTGGAATATAGTCTGGATTTTGACAATACCCCTTAAATAAGATCATCAAAGGGATTGGGTAAAGGATTATCTATACTCATTAAGAGAAAGTTAGGAATTTTCTGCCATATTTATGTTCAGAGCACCTTATCTATTACATGCAATAGCAGAATTAGCAGGCTTATCTTGGCTTTGAGAAATTCCAATCCACTTTTAAGTTCTTTGCCTATTCTAGTGGGCTGAATGGTGGCCCCCAGAAGATATGTCTACATCCTAACCCCTGGAATCTATGAATCTGACCTTATTTGGAAAAGGGGTCTTTGCAGATATAATTAAGTTAAAGATTTTAAGATGAAATCTTCTTGGATTACTGAGTGGCCTCTAAATCCAATAAGTGTCCTAAGAGCCAGAAGTAAAGAAGAAAAAGAGAGAGAAAAGGCTTTTGAAGACAGATGCAGAATTTGGAGTTATGCAGCCACAAGCCAAGGAATGTCTGGAGCCACCGGAAGCAGAGACAAAGAACAGATTCTCCACCAGGGCCCCAGAGGGAGTGCAGCCCTGCTGACACCTTGATTTTGGACTTCTGGCTCCCAGAATTGTAAGAGAATAAATCTCTGTTGTTTTAAGCTACTCAGTTTGTGGTAATTTGCCATGGCAGCCCTGGGAAACTGATACGCCTAGTATAGAAGTTTTAGCTGGTAGCTTATTAAGAAGGATCCAAAAGTAAAGAGTAAGACACGAGGTGCCATACTCTAACAACACCTTCTCTACTCCTAGATCCCAAAGGCAGGAAAGAGTGAAAGAATATGAGAGAAAGAGATCAAGTAAGAGTGATAGAGAGTGAGTGGGAGGGGAAGGAACCTCTTGAGCTGGTGGGAGGTGGGACCCTCAGAGACTCAGGAGAACCAAGGCTCAGTAGTAGACGAGCAGACAACTGCAGGAGGCTCATGTTGGAGTTTCAGGGCAAATGTTCACAGTCACTCATTCATCCTCAGAGGAATCCTGCCTGCAGGCACATCACCTCTGTCTGTCCCATGAGGCTTTCTTCCCTCCTGGCCTATCTGGGCTCTGGGCCACAGATGGTATTTGTGTATTACTATTGATAATCCCTCCAGGAATAATTTTAGCGTTAAAATTTTAAAATAAAATAAAACATATATTGAAGGGCTGACCCCACTGTGGCGACCATCTATATGATTTATCCCTACAAGTACAAATCACCCAGAAGCCATTGCATAAACATCATGCCTATGGAATGGCCCCAGTGAAAGAGGATATTCTCTCTTCACTTTCTGCCCCAAGTCTGACAAAAATTCATTTTTGTCAATAATTATTAGAATAATTAGTCCACATGACATTTCTGTAGTGTTATTAATGTAACTGTGCTTTCACATCAACTGTCTGATTTGATCTTTCAACAGCCCTGTCTGGTAGATGGGGTAGGCATTATGACCCCTACTGTTTTTTGATCCCTACTTTTTAAACAAAGAATCTGGGCATTTAGTGACTTCCCCAGCTCATAAAGATAGTCATGGATGAAGCTATAATTAAAATGTAGGATTGCTCATGTTAATTCTATGTTTATCATTTATCAACTTTATCGATTTATAAACCAACATTGACTATCTATTATATTTAATGCTATATTTAATACATTGGAGAAGAAGAGACATAAGACAGAGTCCCTGATGTCAGAAACCTTGTAGTCTTGTCAGGAAGACAAGCATACAAAGGCCTACCTAACTTTTAAAGGAAAATGAAATATATATAGCAAAACCCAGTGATAATACCCCATAATGACAAGAATTTTTATAGAACATGATGGATGACTGGCCTGCTTTCTCCAAGTGGCACCTATCCTCATATGTGGGGCTGAGCAAAAGTGGACATGGGGAGGCAGGCAAAGCTAGGCAGAGAGATGGTTTGGCAAGTATGGAAATGCAGGGGATTCCTGCATCCCAAGTATTCTTCCAGCTGAGTATGGGGAACTACTAAATGGGGAATCTGTGACATTGCTGTCACTGTCCTGGATGTGCCAGTCAGCTGCAAGACCCAGAACTGTTGCCGTTGACATTTAAGCCAGAACAGACAACACTCACTGGTGCTCAGGATAGGGATGGATTTTGGTCTTGCATTTGGACTCCTATTCCATCTCTTCCCACACCCAGGCAATTCTGATCTGTTTTAGGGCTTAAAAAAAAATCACTATGTTGCCCAAATAAAATATATGACAGAAGAAAGAAAATGAAATTAAAATGCCAACAAAAGCTATTGGATGGTTGAAATGCCCTTTATTAAATTGATTTTAAAATTGTTTTCCAGTTAATGAATTTTCTTGTTAAAATAATTCAAAAAAATTCTATACCTGAATTATTCATCTTGAAATGGGATTTCAAGCCAAGTTTTCTTGTATGCTCATACTACAGGTAGATGTTTCTCATAGAGATGGTAGAAGGTGATTGCTTTCTTCTCCTGTACGATTAGTATCAGGACTAGACGTCAGGACGCCAAAGCAGATCTCATCAATGAGACACATTTAGGACTATTTCCACTATTTTATTTACTCTAAATCTGGCAACAATATCTTGATATTCTTTTAACAAGTTGAACCTGTGTCCATTAATACTCTTTCCACTCTATGATAATTATTGGCTAGATCCAGATTACACACACAAATCTCATTAGGGTTCAGAAAAGTAAAATAAATGGGAGATGAATCAGGGTATAAAACATAGAAAAGAGTGGGTTTATGGCTAAGTGAAGGTCAAATAGCCTTCCTAAAGGCACTCAAATCTAAAACGTTACAAAACAGAGTCTATGGAAAAAGAAAAAACTCTATTAACCTGATTGCTAATTTGCAACCCCTGGTTTACTTATCCAGTTCCCAGACTATACCAAATGTCTTTTGATACACTGACTATGTGTTATTTGTAGTGGCATTTCCATAGATTAGCCTTGAATCTGGCAAGAATAGGTGTTTAATAAATATCCAATGAATGAATGAATGAGGAATCATAAATGAATGAATGAATGGTTGAATTTTTAGAGAAGGAAAAGTGTTCTGGGGAAAGTGGAAGGGGAAAGTGAAGTAAATTTTACTATGTTCTTGTAATGTAAAAGCATATTTTCTTGTTTATTTATTTTATTTAAATTCTTACAAAATCCTGTGAATGTACATAAGCGTTTTCAGTTATCAACTGAGGAAACTGATCCTCAGAGATGGTAAGCGGTAGGTCCAAGATCATATAGTTATCAGTGAGTGAAACTAATTTCTTTTGGACTCCAAAGTCTTCACATGCTCATTTTACTATGTGAGTGTCTTTTCTTGACTGGGCTAAAATGGCACATACAGCCTGACAGTTAAAAAATAGAAAAATTTGATTCTTTTGACCGATTATCAATATGTTATTTCATGGCCAGGGTGTTTATGGCACCAAAGACTAAGTTGGAAGCCTTATTCGCCTGGTTATTAGTCTGTGTCAGTATGCTCAGCGCTGTGATGATAGCAATGTTGGGAAAGTTGAGGGGTGAGTACAATGCTGCTAATTACATGCAGACTGGATTTTGGAATATGCTTCAGGACTCCATGATACGCACCATATCACTGATACCATATTTTCCATCTCTTTTTCTTTCAGCTCTCAGATATGTCTTGGCAAATCATCAGTGCTCAAAAGAAGCATTTGGAAACTGAAGGGAGGCTTCAAGTGCAATGATGAGGATTTCAGGAATCTGAAATGGCAACCACAAAGAAAATTCTTCTGATAGTTTTTGAAGTTTTTAGTGCTTTAGCAAAATGTCCTTCTTGTAGCCTTTGAGAGACTTAAAGTAGTATTAAAATCAAAGAGGCTTCCTTGATGTTTGATAGGAACTTATCATATAAAATGTGTTCTTAGAATGGCAATGATGGACTTTTCCAGTGACTCAAAGGAAATGAGATATTTCAATGTCAAATGGGAAGCTGGGAGGAGAAATTAGAGCAGGCAGCAAACTCACTCTCTGACTTCTCTGCCTGGCTGATGCCGGGCTGGAGTGGCAGAAAGTAACGGAAGAAACTCCAGTAGGCATAACTGAGCCTCAGGCCATACTTTGGTCATCTTATATTCCCAAGATATTCCAGGAGATGATTGGATCCCAGACTCACTCTCTGTAATGAGTACATTATAGCATGGTTGTAAAGAGCATGGACTTTAGACCCCGCTTAGCCACTTATAAGCTCTGTGAAGTGGGGCAAGTTTTTTTGCTGCCTATTTTATTGCCATTCCAATTTCCTGTCTTTGGCAGAGCCTTGCTCCCACAGTACAGATTGAAAATGCCAATATTAACTTTTCCCACTTTCTTTGCACCTAACACCTGAACATGCGATTCAATCCAGTGAAATCCAGTGGGATCTTAGGGAAAGCCTGCCTAGAGACTGCTCAGATGCAAGGGAGGAAATTCTCCTTTTCTTTGTCAGTAATTGTACCTATGTGGTGATGCCAGGACGGCAGCTATCTTGTAACTATGACAGACAAGGCTGAGAAAGAAGCAAATATACAAAGGACAACACAGTGGAGAGATGAAAAGACCCTGAATCCCTAATGATATTTGTAAATCAGTGCACCAGCTTTGGCCCCTCCCTTCCTCCAGTGATCTGCCATCTCTCAGTCATCTGTTATAAGAGACAACAACTGTCCTTACTGTTACACTCGTTTTAGCTGTGTCTTCTATAATTATAGCTAAAAGGATCATGAAAGATACAATAATAATTAGCTATATGTTATTGTGAGGGTTAAAAAAGAGAAGGCATTAAAACATAATGTTTGACATATATAAATATAGTTAAATAGTGGATAATATTTGTAACAAAAAACTATTTCTCAAGTCCAACCATTTCCTTCCCCCTTGAATACTGGCTCTATTGTATCTCTGACCCTATTGCAACTGGTCAGGATTATCTCTGTCTTAAAATTCCATGCAGTTGACATTAGTAGAATTTGTTTTTCTTTACATGAACCAATGTTTCTTCTGCCACAAAAGCCCAGAGCACAAATTGGGTAATCTAAACTCTTTTGATTTCACTCTTATCCTACCTCCTGATAAAATTGGCAGCAATTTTCCAATTATTTGGGACATTTTCCAGAGTGTCTCACAAGAGCTTCCTTAAGAGTTCTGACCTTCCTCAATATCAGCTGTGAGGATGTCAGCTGCTGGATGAGCAGCCTGGACATGGTTGTTACTGCTACCCACTGTGGTCACCTCCCTCTTGGCACTGCCACCTTCAGTGGTGGTCCTACCTCCACCAGATACCTGTGGTATCTGAAGACACTGGGCCAGGCCATGTGCCAAAGTGGTGTGTGCTAGATCCCTCAGGATGCTAAAGCTGTGGACTGTTTTGTGCAGAAATGGAGATCATGTGTTGCCCTATTTTCTGACATGTTAGGCATATGGATCTCAAGGTAGTCCTACCAAACGCCCAACTTCTTAAAGGAATCTCAATGAAAATAAATTTTCAGGCCTTTATTTTTGGCCTTTCTGTGCCCGCTAACCCTATACATGTTATCTCACTTTTCTAAACTTAAGTCCTTTGGGGCCTGGGCCTAGAAACAGTTAGAAGAGGTAATTGTCATCCTTTTATGGAATCTTTTCTTCATTTCCATTAACCGAATTTTGGCTAATCAACCAAATTTGTCTACTTCTCTCTCTCTCTCTGTGTCTCCTAATTTCCCAGAGGCAAATATAATTTTGGAGGTCCTTCCAACCAAACTTCTAGATATTTCCAGAGACATGTGAAACCCAATTACGCACAAAGCTTAGGTTTCATTTGGAAGCCTCCCTTCCCACCCTCTGCTTTCACCAACTACCTAGAATGATCAAGAAGAAAGAACACCTATCATATCTTTTCTTCCCACCTATGATCGTTGAGCAGGACACATTCCATCAATTCAGACAAAGAGAACATTACTTTTTCCTCAAACTTCAGAGAGTGTTTTCATCCTTTTCCTGCACAGTTCTCTGCAAATAATAGTAAACTCTAATTCACCTCCTTCATCCAATGCTTAAAAACCTCTGTGGTCTGAAAACATCCCAAGAGTTGGCCTAAATCCGTCACACTGCGGCACAAGGTGATGTTCTCCTCATTTGATCCTTTGTGAAAATGGAGCCTGGCCGATCTACATTTCTCTCTAACTTAGCATCACCCGTTAAGCAAATGAAAAATTATCTGTCAAGTCGCTGCTTTTCTTCAGGGTAAGAATTCTAGATTTGTTAACTATTTTCTTCTCCCATAATTCTAATTTCCCAAGAAGTCTATTTAGCTACTTCTTTCAAAGGTCTTCCTGTTCTCCCATGTCTCCTGATCAGATAAAGACACTCCTGTAGCTTGATCTTCATTTTGAAGTCCTACTTTCTAGTGCTTTCATAGTCATCATTGCCTCTCTCCTGTACCCTCTCTAATATTTCTGTTCTGAATATAAGCGATTGCTGAGTTTGATGTTGGTCTGACTCACGGAGGATGAGTCAATGCCAACAAAAGCAAATGTTACCTTACTGAGGAGATGATCAAGTGATAACTTAATAGTCACTCCTGTCCTCCAACCAGACAATATTTCAACCCTCAGGAGAAAACATAGTGGGAATTTGTATGCAGGTACCATTCTTTAAAAATCTATTGAGTAACACAGTTAGTGCTCGGTCCACAGAGGTTCAAAATCTTTAGGGTATTTGCAAAATCACCCCCGGAGAAAACTCCTTAGAATAGTTGGCTTTGTAACATATTTCTCTTGTTGTACAGGTGGCTTTTTATTACTGCCATGCAGTAATTTGATTGTGACAGTTAAGTGATATACTATATCACTATATCTATGATATACTATAGAGAATTGGTTGATGGAAATATATGAACAGGAGCAGAGAAGGAAAGAAATAGCCAATGCAGGCAAAGCCCAGAAGGTCATATGTGTAGGGATGGGTTTGATATGGGTCAAGTAACCTCGTGAAATCCAGATGTCTGCAGATTAGTAAATAGGGTGAAGTTTTCATATCAAAACACTTTCTTATAAAATTTTTGAGCTTTCCTTCAGAGCTAAAGATGCAATAGGAAGGGACACTCCTTATTCAATTTTGTTTTCTTCTTCACAAGGCCCCTTGGAGACTTTAGTAATGAAGAAATTAATGACAAAATAAATAATGACTTTAACTAGTAGTGAGGGACCTCAAATATGGAAATTCCGTGAGCTGTCTCTACAGGAGAGCAAATTTGCAACAAATGCAGGACATCGTCAATCCAGAAAAAGTACTTTAGTTTCTTTGCCTTCAGTCGGTCCATCCCTCCTCTATGGGACTCTTATCCTGAGTACAGAGAAAAGTAATAAGCAAAACCGTCCAAGTAATAATAATTTGATCATATTCCCTTCTCCAAAATTCTACATGCCTATCTACATAGAAGCCCAGGCATCTTTGGGAAAAATAAATAATGTTTGAAAGTCAAGTGAAATTTTTCTATCTAGCAATGTCAGGCAGAGAATGAAAAATCACTGCTCAGATGTCCTTTTACAGACAAACATTTCTACAACTTTTCATTATGTTAACAATGACTCACATCTTTATTTCACATAACTATGAGCATGCTGACATTGTTTCATTATATTCTGAGCTATCTTTTTCAGTTAGTTTAGAAGAGAGAGAAAATAAGCCAAATAATTGACGAGGTGCCTCCTATGTACCAGGCACTGTGCTAGAATCTGGGAATAAGAAGAATAAAATCCAGGGGCCAGCCAGGTGGTGCAGCAGTTAAGTGTGCACGTTCCACTTTGGCGGCCAGGGGTTCGCTGGTTTGGATCCTGGGTGCGGACATGGTACCGCATGGCAAGTCATGCTGTCGTAGGTGTCCCACATATAAAGTAGAGGAAGATGGGCACAGCTGTTAGCGCAGGGCCAGTCTTCTTCAGCAAAAAGAGGAGGATTGGGAGATGTTAGCTCAGGGCTGATCTTCCTCAGGAAAAAAAAGAGAAGAAGAAGAAGAAAATCCAACCCAGATGCTCCATGGCTCAAAGTTTAACAGGGTAGTCCTATAGACAGGGAACAACCTGTGAAGCACCATAAGAGTTACAGAGATGTTATGAACAAGACGTCGGTATGAGGAAAAAAACAATTTTCTTTTGCAAAAGGAACAAAAACTTTTACCAAGAATCCCTTAACTCAGAGATTCAGATTTTTTTAGGCAGATAAGGGGGTAGGTGGCATTCCAGGCAAAGGGAATGGTCTAGGCAGAGGTAGAAATGATTGTAAGAACACAGGGCATCTGGGGAACTGTGAGCAGTGCAAGTTGACTGTATTTGGTGAGTGCAAGAAATGATGAGAAAGGCCAGATTATCAAGGGTCTTAGATGCTCCATTAAGGGAGGATGTTTAACTGCAGGTCATGGAAGACCATGAAAGATTTTAGCAAGGTTCTGGCACAATCAGAGAATATAGTATAGAAGACTTCGGGCTTACATAGAGGGTGGCAGGACATGACACTTGGACTGAGAGAGTGGTAACAGAGATTTGAGTTACTAAGGACTGGTAACTGGATGAGAGGAGGAGGTATGGATGACTCATTTTAATTCTTGAAAATCATCATCCTTGCCCCATCCTTAAATTTCTGGGATTTAATTCCATCTTGTTTTCAAATCTGAATGTGCCTCATATTTTGTGGTTGAGGCAAGTTGCTTTCACCTGAGACTGGGCTGTTGTGTGAGTTTGGAAAGAATTAATGAATGACAAGAGGGATGAGACATCCAGAGATGGGGCAGAAAGAGGTGCCATGGGACTCTCTCTTTAAGGACTGCTGCAAAAACAAATTCGTGATTAGCTGAGGCCAAAAGTGAAGCGTGATTGTGAGGGCAGTATGAGATTAGTTGGATAGATCAGATGTTTCCCAGCTTGCTTTGGGAAAGCAAAGCCCTAGAGAAAGCTTTGGAAAAAGCCACCAGGGACCACTAACCTGTGACAATGGTCATTGCCTTGATAACGATCTTTCCTCTCCACAGACGTTTCCAATGATGGGAAATGTGGAGACGTAAAGGCCATTTGCCTACTCAAGCCCATACTTGCAAAGTTGGGAACAAAGCACACAGCATTTTTAAAGTCTCTGTTGTGATTCTCTGACCTTCTCAGGAGGGGATGGGGGAGAGGCATGTGGTTATCCAATTTGATTTTAAAACCTTTCCTGCTAAATAACACCAGCCTTATATTCTGGTTGAAATTCCTCACGAGGAAAATCTGTCTCACCACCCTGACAAGAAGAGGGTGCTAACAATCCTCCTGCTAATTATTTGGGCCAATGGCACAGCTTTTTGCTTTGAAGCTTCTTAGAAGTATTTACTCTTCTGATGATGAAAAATGCTTGTAATCTGGCTAGCCAGCCAGAAAACACTATCTCTAAAATTTGATGACATAAACTTATATCAGCTTTTACAAATACCATCTGTGGCTTAGTACTAGATGAGTGAAAGAAAATAGATAAACATTCCAAAAGAGAAGAAGCTAAACCCTGGTAAGTCTTACAACCTTACTACTCAAAATGATTTATGGACCAGCAGATCAGCTTCACCTGGGAGCTTAGAAATGCAAATTTCTGGGCACCACCTCAGACCTGCTGACTCAGAATCAGCATTTTAACAAGATTCCCCAGGGGATTCCTGTGTAGTCCCTTTGCTAGCCACATTGG
Source organism: Equus przewalskii (assembly GCF_037783145.1). Lineage (NCBI taxonomy): Eukaryota > Metazoa > Chordata > Mammalia > Perissodactyla > Equidae > Equus > Equus przewalskii. The sequence continues at coordinate 55,264,985 of NC_091845.1, read as the reverse complement.
AAAGTCTCATATGGCAGGCATTTGGGGCAAAGGTAACCAAGTGGACTGTTTCTTTTAGACTTGTAATCGTATGCTTTTGGGTGTTGTCTCATTCTAGTATAGTGTGTGTTATTTATTTATTTTTTTGCATGGACCTCTTGAGCAATCTGATAAAGCCTATGAATCTTTCTATAAAATAATTTCTAAATAATAAAAATAGAATACATGCGATAAAGGAAATCAATTATACTGAGATACAGTTATCAAAATGGTTGAAAGGAAATGTGAGCTGGATTCTATCAAACATTTAAAGAACTAATATCAATCCTTCTCAAACTCTTCCAAAAAAATAAAAGAGGAGATAATGCTGCCAAACTCATTTTATGAGGGTAGCATTCTCTGATACCAAAGCCAGACAAGGACAGTGCAAGAAAGAAAATTATAAGCTAATATCTCTGATGAACATAGATGCAAAAGTCCTCAAAAAATACTAGCAAATAGAATTCAGCACCACATTAAAAGGATCGTACACTATGAGCGGTGAGATTTATTCCAGGGATGTAAGGATGGTTCAGCACATGCAAATTAATCAATGTGATACACCACATTAACAAATGAAGGATAAACATCATATGATCATCTCAATAGATGCAGAAAAAGTGTTTGACAAAATTAAACATCTTTTCATGATAAAAACTCTCAATAAACTGCGTATAGAAGGGACATACTTCAACATAATAAAGGCCATATAGGACAGGCCCACAACCAACTTCATACTCAATGGTGAAATGCTGAAAGCTTTTCCTCTAAGTTCAGGAAAAACACAAAGATGCTCACTCTCAGCACTTTTATTCAACGTTGCACTAGAAGTCCTAGACAGAGCAAATAGGCAAGAAAAGGAAATAAAAGGTGCCCAAATCTGAAACAAAGAACTAAAGCTGTCACTATTGGCAGATGACATGATACTGTATGTAGAAAACCCTAAAGACACCACCAAAAAATGGTTAGAACTAATAAATGTTTCCAACAAAGTTGCAGGATACAAAATCATTGTACAAAAATCAGCTGCATTTCTATACACCAACAACGAACTATCAGAAAGAGAAATTAAGAAAATAATCTCATTTATGATAGCATCAAAAGAATATAATACTTAGGAATAAATTTAACCGAGGAGAGAAAGATTTGTATACTGAATTAAGAGATTAAAAAAAGAAATAGAAGAAGATGCAAATAAAGGGAAAGACATTCCATTTTCATGGTTTGCAAGAATTAGTATTATTAAAATGTTAACACTACCCAAAGCAATCTATAGATTCAATGCAATACCTATCAAATTTCCAATGGCATTTTTTACAGAAATAGAAGGAACAATCCCAAAATTTGTATGGAACCAGAAAAGACCTTAAATAGCCAAAGCAATCTTAAGAAAAAAGAATAAAGCTAGAGGCATCACACTTCCTGATTTCAAACTATATTACAAAACTACAGTATTAAAATGGTATGATACTGACACAAAAACAGACTCTTAGATAAACAGAATAAAGAGCCCAGAAATAAATCCATGTATATATGGTCAATTAATTTATCACAAAGGAGCCAAGAGTACTCAATGGGGAAAGGATAGTCTCTTCAATAAATGGTGTTGGGAATAACTGGAGAACTACAGGCAAAAGAATGAAACTGGACCTCTATCTCACACTGGTCACAAAAATCAGCTCAAAATGGATTAAAGATTTGAATATAAGACTTAAAACTGTAAAACTCCTGGAAGAAAACATAGGAGGCAAGCTCCTTGACATTGGTCTTGGCGATGATTTTTTGGATTTGACACAAAAGCAAAGCAACAAAAGAAAAAATAAACAAATGGGACTACATCGAACTAAAAAGCTCTGTACAGCAAAGGGAGCCATCAACAAAGTGAAAAGGCAAGCTACTCAATGGGAGAAAATATTTGCAAACCGTATATCTGATAAGGAGTTAATATCCAAAATATACAAGGAATATATCAATAGCAGAACCACAAATAACTCAATTAAAAAATGGGCAAACGACCTAAATAGACATTTTTCCAGAGATGTGTAAGTGGCCAACAGGTATGTGAAAAGAAGCTCAACAGCACCAGTCATCAGGGAAATGCAAATCAAAACCACAGTGAGAATCACCTCACACTTGTTAGAATGGCTATTATGAAAAAGACAAGACATAACAAACACTGAGAAGGATGTGAAGAAAAGGGAACCCTTGTACACTGTTGTTGGGAATATAAACTGGTATAGCCATTCTGGAAAATAGTATGGAAGTTCTTCAAGAAATTAAAAATAGAACTAGCATATGTTTCAGCAATCCCACTTCTGAGCATATATCCAATGGAAACAAAATCATATCTCAAAGGGATGTCTGTACTCTCATATTCATAGCAACATTATTCACAATAGCCAAGGTATGGAAACAACCTAAGAGTCTGTTGATAAATAAATGGATAAAGAAAATAAATGGAATGTTATTCAGCCTTAAAAAAGAAGGAAATCTTGTCATTTGAGACAACATAGATGAATCTAGAAAGCATTATGTGAAGTAAAATAAGTCAGACAGAGAAAGAAAAATACTGCATGGTATCTCTTACATGTGGAATCTTTTAGGAAAAAAAAGTCAAACTCATAGAAACAGAGAGTAGAGTAGTGATTGTCAGGGGCTGGGTGGTGGAGGAAATGGGGAGAGGTTGGTAAAAGGGTACAGACTCTCAGTTATAAGATGAACAAACTCCACAGATTTAGTGTATAACATGGTGACTGTACTTATTAGCACTATTGTATGATTGAAATTTTCTAAGAGTGTAGAACTTAAATGTTCTCATGCACACATAAAAAAGTGAATATGTGAGGTGGTGGATGTGTTCATTAACTCCATGGGTGGAATCCTTAGTAAGTTTCTTACTTATTCCTTTAGAATTTTAAAAATCTCATTTTGATTTTGATTTGGTATTCTAATTCAATCGGTGGTGTTGCTTGTACCAAAACAAAAACAAAACAAAACAAAAAATCTCACCAGACTAAAATAGTGTGTTTGTATATTAAAGTCATCATGAACAAACAGCAGAATATTGGTCTCATGAAAAAGAGGAAGATAAAGCAATTTGATGGTGGGGCAAACATTTCACCTTCTCAATTAATTTTAAATAAAAAGACAAAGCAAACAAACAAAAGCAGAGCCTGGCACATAGTAAGCACTCAGCAAATATTTGATGAGTGAATCAAAGTACCAGAAAGAAAAATATTCAAGAGGACTTTCCCCACTAACCACTATTCATTTTAGTGATTGCTACACCTAATTGATTTGCAATATTTTGTTTTAGTCAGGAATTCATTAGAATAAGTGAATTGAATTTAACACTCTTTCAAGTTTATTTAAGTTGTAAAATTTTAGTATAAACGGATGGACCTGGAGGTCAGGGTGATCTGACATCATGTTCAGAAAGTGCCTTTGTCGTTGTCAAGTATAAAGTAATTTAAAACCACCAAAGCATTCTCATTGTTAATATTTAAGGAGTTCTGGGAATTGTCTCCATTTATTTCACGATTTAAAATAAACAAGTCTTAATTTGGGCATCTCTGAACAAAGTCATCATCATTAGAAATAGCTTTATATTGTCAATGAATCCAAAACTCACTCCACAATATCAGCCCATCAATTATTAACTCCTTAAAAAAAATCCATTATAACTGAGAGTTGATTATATTCCTGATAGATGCTGAAAATGGACCCAAAAGAGATAGAGGACTCAAGCATCTGCTGCCTCGTCTTCATAATATGTCTTCAAATGAAAATTAAGAAATTTGAGGCTATGTTCATTTTTCTTTCATTGTAAATACTACAAAAACAGATTACGCTGGAATAATGTTTACTGTTCCCATCCTAGTTCATCTGAAGCACGCAACAAGAGCTGAAGGAATTCTTTTCTGCAGTAAATTAGATCCCCTATTTGCTAAGAAGTTCAATTCTAAATGGCTCTTTCCTAAGTCCATCTGTTTATATGTCCAATGTGACCCTCGACACAATTCCTAAGCCTACATCCTCATGGTAGGCAGAGTAGCTGAACTTTTGCCCTGGTCCGTGGTGTTGTCATTCATAAATTTTAGAAGAGATTCTTTATTCAAACCAGTATTTCTTAAAACACATAATACCAGGTCATAGGACCTGCACTTTTGAAGTATTTTCCTCCCTAGCCGTGACTTTCTGCCCTTACTGTATTTTACGTCGTCCTGATACTAGGTTCCACTCTTATTTTAGTTCATAGTAAGCCACTTCATTCTTTCCAGGACAAGACAAGATACATAAATTGTATATCTGAGAGAAGCATAAAGAACTAGAAAGAACTTGGTCTTCTCGCATCGAATAGATCCAATTTAGATCCTAGCTTCATCACTTTCATCTGAGTAACTTTGGGTGAGGAGCACATACTCTCTCTGTCTCAGTTTAGTCATCATAAAATACACCCATGAGTAATATTGGAATATTAGCTTGTTTCAGAAGGATGTGAAATGAGATGATGTTTCTAACCTTTCTACTATAGTGTCTTGCATTACATAATCATTATCTATCATCGTTATTGTTGCTATGATACACACATAATCACATAGATGCTAATTTGAGAATGGAAGAAAACAGAATTGAGAGATAGACTGCTCAACTTGGTTTTAAAAAGACAGGGACTATGATAAAAGTCAAAAAAGATCTAGTAGTTAGTCAAAATTTCCAAGAGGTAGGACACATGGGCCACACTCTTACCTATAAAAGTCATCTCAGTTGGACAACACATCCCTGTCAGCCTGTTAAGCCAACTTCCAATGCAGTGGGCATTGTGATCTCAATGCTGTATCCTATCTCCAGCCCATGTTTTTGCTTAGTCTTGGATGCATGTTTCCAAATATTTCTTTACTCTATTCCTCCACTTACATTCCTTCCTTTTGGTCAGCCCTGCACTTGGAGCTTTTTCTGATTCTCCTCTCAGACTTGGGTAGTTGGTTTGTCTTCACAACTTTTGGCTTTGCATACCCCTTTCACTCCAATATTGCTCGTTGTCTCTAGTGAGATACCATGAAACAACACCTTTTGGTGCTTGTTTGTATGATGGATGCGTAGATGGGTTCAGATAGAACATTGCCCCCTGGGACACACCAAACCCAAAGTTTAAGTTTAGCAAATTGATCACACTGAATAGCTACCATTCCTCAAGTCAACTTTATTTATAAAATCATTTTATCTGAGAGCTTCTTGTACACCCTTGAAAAAAATTACTGAATCAATTTTCTGTTTCGAAAGTCTGTTGTTGCAAGACAAAACAGTACGCATTCAGATTTTAAAGGCAGTGGTAACTGGGGAACCATAATTAGACACGAAACGTAACAGTGTTTCTCAAACTAGGGTTCACTGTCTCTTTGGGGTTCCTGAAATGTCCATTGGATTTTTATCTTAATACTGTGTTTGCATTTTGAGGATAAAAAAAACCCCTAAAAATCATAGTTTGGATCATTTGAATGATCGCCTTGATCATTAGCAACTTGATTTTAGTGTCCACATTTGATTTTATGCTTGTAAGGGCACAGGAACCAAAAAGTATCACCTTAATACTCCTCAGCTAAGAACTAAAGAACAAAAGCAATGATGAGTTTGGGCCAAATAAAGGCCAAATGAAGACAAAATGATTTCACAGGCCTCAGGAACAAAGGCTTCAAAGCACTGTTCTACTACTCTGATTAGACATTAGAGTCCAGGAAGCTTTTCAAACATGCTAGTGCCAGTCCTATCCAACACCTATTAAACCAGACTCCATGGAGGTGAGGCCTAAGCATGAATATACTCTAGAAGTCCCCAGGTAATTCCACTGTGCCGTTGGAACTGAGTGCTACTGTTTTAGAGTAACTAAAACAGAGAATTGGATGGGAGACTTGGACTATGCAAGGTAATGTACACAGCTATGTGGGCATGCAAACATAAAAAACCATCTACTTTAGAAAACGGTATCATGCCCATGTAGAGAGGGGAGAAATGCGGTTTCAAAAAAATAGCATACCTATTATATGAACAAAGTTAATACTAATTTTAATTTATGTCCTACTTATGTACTTGTATTTGACTTTAATTTGTAAAGTTTTTATTTAAGAGGAATAAGCAAAGGAAGACGTATATATATATATATATTTATATATATATGTATATGTATATACACACACACACGCATATTTTTTTTCTTTAAAATTGATCCACACGTGAATTAAGTTTGAAAAAAGCACTGATAATGGATTTTGATGTGATGCAAAGATTCTGTAACCTGAGAAGGTTAATGGGTAATAGCATGTGCTGGCATGTTAATGAGGTTAAATATAGCCTAGGTATGCATTACGGTGGGGAACTCTGGGGACTGAGTAGTCAGGCTTGATCCTGGGAAAGATCCTCAGCTGTGGATTCATGAATAGAAAGGAGAGGGTTTGAAAAGTAAACTAGGCCACAATTAAGAATTTCTCTATGAATCAACCTTGGGCACATATAACTACTGTTGATTCTGAAAATGGTAAGCTTCTTGCATTCTGGAAAAAGAAATTGGTATGAATTCTGAAAAGAAAGAAAACCTATGGAAAAAATTAAGGAAAAGTTGAGTAGTCTCTGGCTTTCTCAGTCTCCATTATGTTACCTCCTTTTCAAATATTCTAGATTACAGGACACTGATGAAAGGGATTCTTAGAAAAAAAGCATCAAAATGTACAGCAACATAAACCTATAATTCCAAGTCCTTCTTTCTTATGCTTTCATATGGCAGATCAAAGCAGTGGGAACATAGAGTTATATTTAGTCCAACCCTATTATCGACAAAGGTAGAGGACCGCTTTTTAAAATAATAAATTATAAACCGGTTTCTACTGACCAAATCCAGGAATGGGACATGTTTTAAGTGGCACAAATTTAAAGATTGACCTAAGTTTTAAAAACCAGGCAGCTTTACTAAAAATTCTGAATTTTAGACTTCCTAAAAACACCCGCCAAAAACTGATCCATCTTAACAACAATCAGTGCCAAGAAGCATCTTTCCTTTATAGACCAGATATCCAGTCACAAGTGGCCCATGGACTTCACTGCTCCCATTTTCTCCTAGACCCCGAGATTTTCCTTACACTCAGCCCACATCACTCACGTACATCACCTGCCTGGGGCCTGTAGTCATATGAGTTCGTAAAAGCTGGTTTAAAACAAATACTTGAAATATTTTTCATTCAAAATTTTGTGAATATAATAAAAGGATTCATGAAGAATGAACTTACATTCTGTAATAAGAATGATATATTTTAATAACAGTCTCACTGAGATATAACTTACATACCATAAAATTCACCCTTTTAAAGTGTACAATTCACCGGTTTTTAGTAGATTCAAGGCGTTGTATATCCATCACCACTATGAAATTCCAGAACATTTTATGGCACCCCAAAATAACCCCGTACTCATTAGCCATCACTCCCCATCCTTTCCCCCACCCCTGGCCCACGGCTCCTAGCAACCACTGATCTATTTTCTGTCTCTTTGAATTTGCCCATTCTGGATATTTCATATATATATGAGATCACACAGTATGTGCCCTTTGGTATCTGGCTTCATTCACAAAGCATAGTGTTCAAGGTTCATCCATGTTGTAGCATGAATCAGTACTTCATTCCTTTCTATATTTGAATAATGTTTGATTGTCTTTATCAGTTGGTGTAGAGTTTCCACTTTTCAGTAGTTTTGATTTCCATTTTTTGGCTGCTATGATTAATGCTGCTATGAACATTTGTGTTCAAGTTTTTCTGTGGATCTGTGATTTCAATTCTCCTAGGTATAGATCTAAGAGTGGAAATATGGAAGCATATGATAACTCTGTGTTTAACATGTTGAGGGACTGTCAAACTGTTTTCCAAAGTGTCTACACTACTTTACTTTCTCACGAGCAATGTATGAGCGTGCCAGTTTCTTCACATCCTTGCCAACACTTATTTTCCACTTTTATTGTTATTATTATAATCATCGTAGTGGGTGTGAAGTGGTGTCTCATTGTGATTTTGATTTGCATTTTCCTAGTGACTGATGATGTTGACTATCTTTCCCTTTATTTATTGGCCATTAATATATTTTCTTTGGGGAAATGTGTATCCAAACCTTTTCCCTGCTTTTAAACTGGGTGACTTGTCCTTTTTAATTGTTGAGTTGTAAGAGCTATTTATATATTCTGGTCCAGGGTAGCTTCTTCTGTCTTAATGTGCCACTTTCCTTTTCCTGTAGTCTGCATTGTTTTCATCATTCTATCTGGTCTAGAATTCATTAGCTTTTGGCTTAAAGGTCATTATTGAATGTTTGGAGAAACAGTGCTTACATTTGTATCTGCTCAAAATTTATTTTAAACATAAACATTTTATTTATCAACGATCTTATATGGAAGATTGCATCTTCAATATCTTTTGCCAAAGGCAAGTGATGCTTTTTAAATGTTTGGCCTTATTTCAAATGTTGTTTGCTTATCCTTTGTGCAACTCACTTGCTAAGAGGAGTGCTCTGCCTTTTGTCTCCATTATCTGCAGTAAAAATCACTTTCTGCCAAGCAGTAGAGGTTGGAAGGGTCATATACGCTCCCTGGCAGGAAAAGGCGCATCCTGTCTAGCATCTGATCTGAAAATACATTTCCCCCTTCGTAGCATTTCCTGTGTAACATAATTAGCTGTTCCTTCTTCAGGTGAAGCACAGGAAGGAGCGTTACCATTTCATTGCTTTGTGCCCTAGAGTACACAGGTTTTAATTTCCTAGCTTGAAAGGAAAACCTCCTCTGGCTCTCTACTTTCTCCTGAATTAAATCCAAATCCTCTAGCCTAGGATCTGTCCAGTACTGTTTTTTCAGTGACTAGAAAAGTGCCTAGAACATAGTAGGTACTCAGTAAAGTATTTGTAGAATCCATTAATTCAGAGACTTTTATAAACTTTCTAACTTCATTCCTTCTTATAATCTGAGTTCGATGGGGTTTTCTCCATTTCCGGAACTCTCCATGTGCTTTTCAAATTATTTTTCTTGTGAAATTTCTTTTGCCTGAAATGCCGTGCCATGGGCCCTTTCTCCAGTGCTAATCGTTCCCATGACACAGTATACATGCACTTCTATTACAGTTAGCACCATAGGCTACCTTGTATTCAAATCAATTGTAAATACTATTGCATACATGATATGAATTACACGTTGCTTATGAGGCATTTCAGATCCTCTAAGCCTCACTTGTCCCTTGGTCTTGTCGCTGCTGTGTAGACCAGCTCTGCGTCTTCAGACACACACCAGCAGGTGACACCCCTAGCACCTAACTTCCCGTTTTGCCACTTTCTCCTCCTGCACTGGGTCTTCCTTATAGATGCTGCAGCATTAAATACTGTAGGAATTCACAGAGCTTCCACACGTGCACAATCCAGAACTGGGAGCCACTTCAGGCCAAATGGGGCAAAATACACCAAAGGAAGACAAAAACCGGTAAATGCATTTTTCTATCCTTTTCCTCAAGGATAGACTGTTCTAAAAAGTATCATTCAGACGACCTCCCAAAAGAATGTCTTGTGAGATCAAGGAATCATTCACATTTGATAGCAGGCAGTAACCGGCTCCATAATAAATTCTTTTTTCCTTTCAACATCCCAATATCCCTTTCCCTCATGCTCTTTGAAATTTTACTTCCTAATAAAAATGCACATAAGTTTTTGCCATAGGCTTTGATTGCTGGGAAAACTCAGACTGCAACATATATGTGCCAACTCCCAAGGAGAGGAATAAAAACGTGAAGAAAAATATAGTTCCCACCAAGAAGGATCTAATTGGGGAAAGGAAACATAAATTATTAACCATAATTAAAGATGTCCTCTGCAGTAACTGAGCTATGAACAAAATGCTAAAGAAACACAGATATGATGACATTAAATTCTGCTAGTGGACATGGGTTTGGAAGTTTCCATAGAGAAGATAGCATTGAACTAGGCTTCAAAGAATGAAAAGCATTATGCCAGGTAGGTCAGGGAGGTGAGAAAAGGCAAACAAGATCAAGAGAGTGGCATGAATGAAGGAAAAGAGGTGGAAAAGTCCTTTATAGACATTAGATGTTTAATCATCTGTTTTCCATATTTGATTATGAGTTCTTTTAAAAGAGGAAGAGATATCATGCAGCTTGGTATAATTTATTCTTTCTTTCCTTCATTCAGTAAAAACTTGCAAAGTGCCTGGCACTTAATACTTGCTCAATAAATTGGTATTGGTTGGGTCTGAGTTCTTAGCTAGCTTTTACAAACTGAAGAGTAATTCAAATGCTCAAGTGTTGTTTGTTATCCAAGGCAGATAGGAGCCCACTGCTTTGTTATTTTCACAGGGTTTTGGATTTAATACTGAAAAAAAAAGGTTGTTCACAATTGCAGCTATGCGAGGCAGCCTCATAATAGCTGCTGGGAACATTTATGTGAACAACCATTCGTGGGCAGGCTGCTTTCAATGCAGCTGGAGGATTTCAGTTGCCAGCATTAGGGGAAACCATTTGAAGGATATGGAAGATTTCAGGGCAGAGTAACTGTCAAGACACAGGAATGTTACCATCTTAGATCTCTTGGAAATTTGTGGCTATATTTTACTTACCATTCTATGAAAATAAGTTCTATTACTTAAAAATCGCTTCATCCAACATTTGATGGGCAGCCCATCTTCCAGCACTACCTACCATTTTCCTGTGTTAAATGATAGGACAGGAAAGGCAAGTCAATTTATTCTCCTTTGTCAACACAATAAATTGGTGATGGCTGCCTGGGACAATGGGATGAGGATTTTCAAGCTAAATCTAGGCTCAGACTAGAAGAGTTCTGTGATAAATAAGCAATGTCTGTCCCTGACGGGGGTGGAGGGTGTTGGAGTTCATCTGCCTCGTGTTTGCTGTATCTCTGCCCTAGGAGTACAGGATGAGTGAAAACACTGGTCTTCTTGGAGCTCATAATGTAGTGATGACACTTGCGGATAACCAACTAAAATAGCATAACAAAGTGGTCCTGGAGCCTGGAAGGGGGAGCATCTCAATAATTCACACTTTGAAGGGCAAGGTTGAAGATATTTCAAGGAGAACTGCTTTTATCCACATTATATGTAGTGCTTTTTTATAAGATTACGTTTGAAAAACATGGTTACAGAATTAAAAGTATGTGAAAAATATGACACAATCAACTTTTCCAAAAGTTATTTCCCAGAGTATTAATTTGTTCTCACCATGGACAGCCTCTGGAATAGTGGTTCTCTTTCTGTGTGTGCATTTAATATCCTTTCGGAGAATATGAGCTTCCTGGAGGCAGGGCACTAGGTTCATTTCACCCCTCACCACACCTAGGAGAGGGTTTTTGAATGAATCAGTAAAGAACTAAGTGAATCTAACCTCATTCACCTCTAGTATGTAATCTATCAGCCTCAATGGTTGAATCACAAAGATTCTGATAACAGGGGTGGTGAAAAAAATAGTTAATTCTGTTTCAACTTTAAGGAAGTCTCATGTTAGCATACAGCAATGTCCTCACCTGGTGCTCAGTTGAACAGTAGTGCTTTTGCCAAAAGACCATTCAAGAACAGAGCGAGTTAAATTGATTAAATTCCAGCCACAGGGCCAATAATATCAAGGAATCATGTAGCCTGGCTTCTTAGTCCTCACATTCACTTTGCCAAGGTCACTCAAGCGTCTTCCTGCCCTTTGTTCTGTGTGGAACCTGGTGGGTCGTGTCATGCCTCCTGGCTGGGCAGACAGAATACTTACAATTTAGACCACAAAGCTCTAAGCTCAAGAAAGGGCAAAAACTTGGACAAACCCAACAGACAGATGATGGCCTTTGGTTTGATTCCAAATGACAATCAGTGCAGCATGGCAGCTGATGGAAAGGGACTGTACAAGGTAGAGATAAATTGATAAGATAACTACATAATTTTGCAGTCATTTGGCACTAGGCCAGGCCAGCAGAGCCCCACAATCAATCATGATTGTAAGACTGCCGCTGCCAGGGAGGCATGTAAAAATTAGCATTTTCACCCAGCTAAATGAAGGTCTTCCTTTACTTTCCTCTCTTCCTCTCCCCTCCTCTCCTGGCCCCCACATGCGGCATGGCATTTTCACAAATACATAGAACAGGCCGTGTGAATAGACTCTATTTTCAAATCTGAAATGTTTTCCACAGTAACCTTCACCAGCACATCAACTCTAAAAAGGATGAAGGAATGTGCTTATAAGAGAGAGGCATGTGACATACTTTTTGAATTCCCAAAGCTTTGACAAAGGTGGAATAAATTAAAAACTTTATAAGGCTTTTAGTTCCAGACTTAAAAAATAATAAGTCAAAAATACTTTAACACTTTCCTTTTGCACGTTTGCTTGCACTGAGTTGATAAATTCTTATTTTATAATAGAGTTGTTACCTCCATCCTATTAAGAAAGTTAAGTGGAAATACTCATCTTCCAATGACCAGGCAGAGTATTTCTCACAAACTGTATCCTCAATTGGGGAAACGGAGAGGTAGGTGGGCAAGAGTGGACCTTTCCAGCTCTAAGAGGTTTTGGAAGAGAGAGATGAGGAAGAAATATATCTATGGAACTCACCGGCAAACTGGTTGTGTTAGATTGGTAGACTGAGTTAATAGCCTCATTTCTTCTCTCCTCCCAGTATTCGTGCCTTTTGCAATGTGCCTTTGCACTTCTTCCCAGTACCTCCCTTTAGGCTCAACCATGAAACTTGCTTTAGCCTATGAAATGTTAGCCAATTCAATGCAAGTGTGAACCATTGCCTAGATGAGCCGAGTTCACTGCAGTCCTTTGTGTTCTGTTTCCCCATTTGCCACTCTTGTCTCTTTCCAGCCTCCCTTGGTGAGTCCTACATCTTGAATTTCAGAATTATTATTATTCAGAATTATTATTTTCAGAATTCTAGTGCAAAAAGTCCCTTCCTCATTTTAGCACGGGAGTTCATAACAGGATTTGATTGTGTCATCAGTTTCTGCAACTTTTGTAGATTCAGAACAGCTTTTTTGGGCATTTTGTCACATCTTCTAACATGTACTTAAAAATACAAGGCTTAATGTTGAAGTGAAAATACTTTTAAAAAGAGAGTGTCCTGCAACAGCTCCTGTAAGGTCTACAGCAAGTGTCGGCAAACTTTTTCTGTACAGGGCCAGGTAGTAAATATTTTAGGCTTTGCAGGCCATCTGGTTTCTCGAACAATTACTCAGCTCTGCTGTTGTGGAGCAAAAGCAGCTCGAGAAAATGCAGAAATGAATGGGTGTGGTTGTGTTCCAAAAAACTTTGTTTTTAAAAATAGGTAGTAGGCAAGATTTGGCTTCTGGACTGGAGTTTGCCAAGCCCTGGTCTAAAGCACGGCCCAATACTTTTAAAATCCTTTAAAATCTAAAGTAAAATATTTACATTTCAAATGTGTATATGAAAAGTTCCACAATAAATAATGCATTTTTTAGCAACTATTTGGTCATGTCAAACTTCTACTCATCTGACTATAAGTTAATTTATGCATCATTTTTTTAAGCTGTTTTACTTTAAATGAATTAAAATTGCCATTATTGAGTACAGGTTACTGTGAAAGAAAATTCAGGATCCTTGAATTTCATAAAGCAATCCATTAGTTCTTGTCATGATGGCCTCATAAAAATACCAAATATTTTGAAAGCCATTCAGTTTCAAATTTATACTTAGATATTTTTCCATTTTGTGAATATTTCTTTCATTTTTTTTTTTTTTTTTTTTGGATTGGAAAGCAAGCCTTGTTTAAATACTGGATCTTTTCTTGAGAATTTCAGTCATCGTTCCATGATGAAGGTGGTAACTAGTTGCCATGGAGATAAATACCAAAGCTCCATTGAGGTTTGTGATTTCTGGTGGGAAATGAGCATCAAGAACATATGAATTTTTTATAGCACTTTTAAATTTTAGAACTAACCTTTAAACTGACCCTATCATATTATCAGAGGAATTATCTAGTTATAATTACTTCTGCTGGTAATGAAAAGTTGTTGGATATTAATACTAAAGCTGAGCTATGTGAAACACAGAATTAGACATAGTGATAGGCCGTATCTTATGTCCAAACCACAATCCTCTCTGGGGAAACAGAGCTGGAACAATGGCTTCTCAAGGTTTCTGAATGTTGTTAGGTATTTTTGTAAATGGAAGATAGAAAATGTAAATTTAAGAGTTTTTGCCTCCTGACTTGTCTGAACTAGCGATTTTCTGGGTAGAGTAGTGGAAAGGAAGTTGAATTGGTAATTAAAATTAGGTTCTAGTCTCTGTTACAAAATCCCCTTGGACTAAGGTTGCCACATTTAGCAAATGAAAATATAGGATGCCCAGTTAACTTTTAATTTCAGACAAACAGCAAATGCTTTTTTAGTATAAATAGCTTCCATGCAATATTATACTAAAAACTATTCATTGTTTATCTGAAATTAAAATTTAACTGGGTATCCTGTATTTTATCTGGCAATCCTTCCTTAGAGAAATCATATACTTAATCTTTCTGAGCCTCAGCATTTTCATATTAGATTTGTTTTTATCTAAATACTCTAGCTTTAATAGGGTTTTTTAAGGTTAGGAAAGGCCAACTGCTATAACAAGTGCTCCTCTCTTCTTAGTGGCTTAAACAACATGCTGTATCTTTCTTGCTCATATCCCATCCAGTGGGGTTCAGTAGGCTGCCTTCCACATGGTGGCTCAAACACATGGCTCCTTTGTTTCCTGGCTTTGCCATTTTCAAAATATGATCTCAATAAAATTAAACAGTGAAGTACACCCCACATTGGTAAGAACTAATCCTGGTTTGCACTTAGACTCAAGGTACTAGTGAATGTTAAATTAATCATAGCTCCAGAAATAAGAAATAGGTTGTGTGGGTCTCTAGCCAGTTCCTGCCACATGCTCTCATTTTACTCATCCGTTCACTCAATCATACGCCTGGCACTGTTTTAGGCACTGGAAATATAGTCGTGAACAAATTGGATAAAATCTCTGCCTTTGGAGAGTTTCTCTCTAACGGAGAGAGATAGGAAACAAACAAACAAATAAACATAAATATAGAATACAGCAGGTACCATACAGAAGAATAAAGCAGTGTACAGGATAGAGAGTTAATGGGGGGTATATTCGATGGAGTTGTTAGGGCCTCTCTGATAAGGTGATATTTGAGCAGAAACCTGAAGGAAGTGAGAACACCCAGGGAAAGAGAATTCTAGACAGAAGAGGCAGCAAGTACAAGCCCTAAAGCAAGCATTCGTTTGTGTGAAAGAGATGAGGAAGAATCAGCAAAAAATACTAAGAATGTATGGCCAGAGAGGAAGGAGGTAATTCAGGACAGATTCAATTGGAAGCCAATAGAATCAAGGTTTCAAATGCTGTTGGTTTGTTAAGTTGAAAATCCATCAAGGGCCATGAGATTAAGCAATGTGGACATCATTGATGACCTTTCAAGGGCTCATTGACTGGAAGGTTGTAGATGAAAGCCTAACTGAAGTCAATTCAGTAGGGAGCAGGTTGATATTCCTCCGTCATTTAGAGAAGCTGCTTAAGGGGGATCAGGTCTGCACACTCAGAAACCGCCCCCAATCAACGTCGAGGATCATAAACAGCCGGGCTCACCATGAGTGGCCTTGGGAGGCAGCGAACTATTTTGCAAAGCTTGCCTCTACTATTACTATCCTTCTCTCCACTTCTCATCTTCTCCTCCTGCGGAGCATCCCATACATCTCACAGGTATCCAGGGCCCTTATACTTTACTCCAAATTACTCTCTGGGAAGTAACTAGCAATAACAATAGCTACGGTTATTGCCTTTATTATATTCCAAGTGCTGAGTTAAGTGCTTCAGAAATGTTTTTTCCATTCGATCTTTGCAATGGTCCACAAAGTAATTATTATTAGACATTTTAAAGAGGCTTAGGGAAGTTGAGAGAAACTTGCCCATGCTGATCCAGATTGCACATTCAGGTCTATTGAACTTAAAAGCTATGATTCTTTTCATTTCACAAATGCTGCCTCTATGACATGTCATTTTGCTGCATTTCCCAGGGGTATTTGTGTTTAACATAACCTACAATAACAGAATGGGTTTGCACTGCCTTGAAGTGACTCTGGGATTGGTGAGCGTGTACAGGTGATACGATCTGGGTGGCGACTGGAGACTTCTGAGATCACAGGTACTTTCCCTGATACAGGAAGCTAAGATTCACAGATAAATATTTGAGAATAACACAGACGTCTTCCCTGTCAAAATGAAACCTGCCTGTGGACCTTTCTCCTTACAAGTCAAAGCATATCTGAGAGACCATTAGAAGCCTCCCTTTTAGAAAGAAGGAATTATTTGCATATATGCAAATATTGTAATCTCCCCCAATTCTATTGTTTTCTAGAGGAAAAATGTGCCTTTCCCAGAAAGTCCCAAATACTCTAGCAGTGTACAGCTGTTAGATGTGAGTAGGTCTAAGCAGGTATGAGCCACCTGGGCTCAGATTATGGGGCACAAAGATGAGACATCCAGGGGTTCAAATCCAAGTTCTACAACCAGGTAGGTCTCTAAACCCTGGTTTCCTCCTTTGTGTAGGAAGATAATACATCTGAGGGCTGCCCTGAGAATTCACACATGTAAAACACTTAGGTCTCTCTCGCCCAATTAATGGTAGCTTCTAAGATTATGAACATCAATACCAACTAAACCAGGTGTCTAAAAGACCCTAGAAATCACTTTTATAAACTCCTGGGCCCAGAAAGTGTGCTAGTAGACTGTAGGTAAAACTGTGATATGTAGGTTAGCATGGAGACAATAATAGGAAGAATTATTAGTAGTTTTGGAGCATTTACTATGTACCAAGTCCTGTGCTAAGCATTATACAGGCGCAACGTCTTATTTAAGCCTCAAAATGACTCCGTGAGTGCCACAGTCACCCTCCTTTTACAGATGAAGAGACTGAGGTATGATAAGTTAGTTGCCCAAGATCACACAACTAGAAAGAGGTGGAGCTAGGATTTGAACAAAGTGCTAACTCCGGCTGCCGTCTTCCCCAGTGAGGTGTAAGAACAGATATTTGTAGCCCTCGCTAGAGGTAATATCTCTTTATTAATTCAAGAGAGATTACTATTCTTGCTTTTAGTCTTAACGTAGTTCTACGAAACAAACACTGAATATTAGCTCATGTCACTGAGATACTGTCTTGTGAGTGAAAAATTTTTGTCTGGATACTCAGAAGAAAGTCTGCCCCCATTCCATTAGTTATATGAATTGTTGAAGGCTGTTACTGTGAAACTTTTCCTGCTCCATTTAAATAGAACGGACTGTTAGTTGGAGTGATCTTATTGACTCTATTTAGATGGTATCCCAGTTTTTAATCAGGAGTACGGAGTGGGGCGGGGAAGGACAGCAGGGACAAAGGGGCTATAGTCTAACAGATAAATCTATCCCTTACATCAACATTCATTGACAGCTGAACATGCTCCCGAAAAACCATCTGTGATGTAAATAGGGAAAGAGTGGACAGACAGCTTTTTACAAATCTGCTATTTACCTAAGAGAGACATCTTGAGGGCTACCCCACAGGAATTTACTTTCCCATTTGGTTTGCCACGAAAGGGAAGGAAGATCCGACAGACAGAGCTCTTTGGTTTGCTCAGCTGTGAGATTTCCATTAACCAAACAGAAGTTCGCCTGGGTACAGTGCGGCCTTGCACAGCCCGCAGTGGCATCTTTTCAAGACCCACTGTTGTCTGGAGACCCTTCCAAAGTCCTGAGTCTATAAAGTAAACACTGTGCAGAGTCATTACTGTCACGCTCTGTTTTTATGGTGCAGCCTATGAATGTCTCCAGTCGAGTTAAATTTCAACAAGACCAAACACAAAGCATGATAGCTAAACACGTTCTTGTGTTTGTCAACACATTAGCCACCTCCGGCAGGACACTTTCTTTCCATCAAACTATTGGAAATTTGATTATAATGTGCAGACAGAGAGAAATTCACCCTCTGAATGTTATTGGGGAACTTTTCGCTAACTAGTAACCATAAAGTATTTTTACTTAAGAGTTCAGATTAGGTACATAGTACGATGATATCCATAGCTAGCAGTTATTTATACAGCCTGGCTTTTCAAAAACACTTGCCCATGTATCTACTCATTTGCTTAGAACTAGTATCATTCTTATTACCTCATTTTACTCTTTAGAAACTACTGCTCAAAATGGGTGAAGGATTTTCCTAAGATTATTCATCTAGCGAGTGGTCAAACAAGGCATAGGTGCCCGCAGTTCTGCCTACAGGGCCGTAATCTTCCCACTACTCATATTCACATTCACATCTACTACATCTTTGCTACTCAAAGTGTGGTCCGTGGAGGAGCAGCACCTCCATCTCCTGGGTATTTGTTACAAAGGCAGAATCTCAGTCCTCACCCAGACCTACTGAATCTGAACCAGCATTTTTTTTTTTTTTTTCTTTTTAAGATTGGCCCTGAGCTAGCCTCTGTTGTCAATCTTCCTTTTTTCTTCCTCTTCTTCTCCGCAAAGCCCCCAAGTACATAGTTGTATATTCTAGTTGTAGGTTCTTCTGGCTCTATGATGTGGGACACTGCCTCAGTATGGCTCAATGAGCGGGGCAAGGTACATGCCCAGGATCCAAACTGGTGAAAACCTGGGCCGCCGAAGCAGAGTATGCAAACTTTACCACTCAGCCATGGGCCAGCTCCTGAACCTGAGTTTTTAACAAGATCTCCAATCAACATTAAAGTTTGATGAGCATTCTACTAGTGATTCACAAGTATAGTATCTCTTTTCTCCAGCTAAATAATATGCTAACATGCAATGGCATTTGAAATTATCTATTAAATACCAACAAGGCAGCTGAGACCATGCTACTTCTTAAGATATTCCAGAGGCTTAAAGGTCTATAATTTCACCTTCACTTCTTGAAAATTCTTTTTATTTATTTATTTATTTTTGGTGAGGAAGATTGGTCCTAAGCTAACATCTGTTGCCAATCTTCCTATTTTTGTTTGAGGAAGATTGTCCCTGAACTATCATCTGTGGCAATCTTCCTCTATTTTGTTTGTGGGATGCTGCCACAGCATGGCTTGATGAGTGGTATGTAGGTCTGTGCCTGGGATCTGAATTTGTGAACTCTGGGCTGCCAAAGTAGAGTGCAGGAACTTAACCACTATGCCACCAGGCCAGCCCCTTGAAAATCTCATTTTTGATACAAATACAACTGTATCCACAATTGCACATACACCAACCTGAATAAGGAAATGATGCTGTATGTCTCTACCTGGTGGGTAACAATGTCCCTTTACTTTAGCATGGTGGATTGTGGGGGTAAACCATCTAAAGCTGGAGCCAGATATCCCCTTAAGAGCTTTCTAGTTGATGCAAACTTTTAAATTAAATGTTCAATGTCGAGTAAGTGCTTGTGAAATTGCAGCCTTCCCACCATATGGTGTGCTGCCTAACAATGGATTATATTTGATGTTCCTAAGACAAATTATCTATTGGAAATCAATGCTATGTCCAATAGCTTTGCTGATAACCAGGTAAATGAGCTCAGATAAGTCATTTAAATTCCTTGGTTCTTATTTCTTGCCAACAATGTTAGATCAGGTATTCTTTGTGCATGTCATCCAAGTTTCAGTACAGAGCTGGAATTTTAAAACTTTGTAAAGCTTATAGAATCTGGAGGAACAAAGTGAATTCACAACCCAATACTATCTTTCCTCCTGTATTCTTTCACAAATGGAATCCTCTGCGCCCTTCATTAATTTCACTTAAGGTAACTGTTCCTTTCTTATCCCGAGCATGAAAGAGCTTCTAAAATCTCAACAATGCAGTCCAGCTCAGCCCCAACATGAGGTATGTGTGATTGAATGCGAAGGAGTTGGTGAAGCACTCCAAGGAATTCACAGTGTAATCACAGGGTCAGACGCTGGTCAGCTGAAGTAGGTGGGCTGGGGGAGGAGGTTGTTGTTAAAAATTACACATCAACAGAAACCTGGATCCTGAGAAGTAGATAAATTTACCACTAGTCTTTTTGTCAGGAGTATTCATTTAAAACAAGCTCCAGAAGAATGGTTCACTCTCAGTTTTTACGGTGTGTCTAGGTCCTACCATTCTGAATCAGGTCTGAGGCTTCCTTTTCAGTTTCCTGCTCAAATGTAGCCAGTCATTTTAGATGAGACCCAGACTCCTGAGGGAGGGAGTGCTGCCTGGCTGGTGCTGGTGTCTGAGGGGTCACCATGATGAGCAGGAACACATGATGGTTCACGTGTAGAGCAAGGATGGGAAGAGAACAACAGAGCCAGTAGCTCCCACAAGAAATGGTAAGCAGGGCTGGGGGGGCCAAGGCCTGGCCATGGGCCCTCCGGCCTCCCTGGGCTCTCCAGTTCCCAGGTTTGGGGGAGTCCACTAAGAGCCCTCTCAGTGAATGAACAGCCCTTAAGACAGAATGATTATACAGCCATTGGCCCAGGTTAACCTTCTTGGAATTAAGGAAAAGCACAGAAGTCTCATGATTTTATAGGAATCCTAAATTTCAGCCTTCCTTCTCCTGGTCTCTTTTCTTTTGTTCCAGACCCACAGTAAAAAAGGCATTTTATATTATATACCAGTATACATGTGCAAACACATGTATAAAACTGAACCAAGTTTTGTAAGACAATATCTTTCCTTACTATATGCGATTTACTCTATTTTCTTCTCTACCTGGTTAGATTGTATTTTGTTATGAAAAAAATAGAAGAATAATTATCCATAGACTTGGCATGGAAGGGGGTTTTTCTCATGGGTGCTCCCAGTTTGTCCACGTGGCGGTTGATTCTTGGCATCACATGCTTCTTCTTGCCAGTGCCAGCCTCTCAGAAGTCCTTTGCTAGCTTTGCTGCTGGTCTTGCTGGAAACACTCAGGGTCACCAAATGCCTCAAGGCAGAACGCCTATCGCTATGCTGGTCTCATCAGAGAGATGCTGTAGACAAACCCATTTCCTGGTTCCTCTTGAGGTCCAGCCAGCAAAACAGAAACTATACCAGTGATTTTAGTAAAGAGAATGTAAAATAGGGAGTTGATTACATACGTATTAAAGGACTAAAAAGCCAAAAGGGAAACTGAGGTAATACAGATACGGTAACTGTAGGAAGCAGCTGCCACCCCTAGGATTGTGAGGGATAAAGAGAGGGAGCTGGGTTATTAGAAGCTTGGGGCTGGCTGAGCTGGAACTCAGAGCTCTGAAGAGGGGCACTGCCAGATGCCACCAATGCCTTAGGAACTTGGAAGAGGTCCCCTACAGAATCAAAGCACAGATCTCCAAGGGGGCAGCACCAGCAGCTGGTACTGATGCCTCGGCTGGGGTAGGGGGTTTTCACCATAAGGCTGGGTTGAGGAAGAAGGAAAAAATTATGGACTGGAACCAACTGCCGCTGCTTAAACCAACTGTCACCGATGGCCAACCACTGCCCAGGTGACACAGAGGAATGGGAGCAAAGCAGGAAGAAACAAGCCTTTCCTTCCTCCTCCAAGCTTGCAGTCCCTAACTCCCTCTATGACTCTCCAATGTCAGAGCCTAACAAGGAACTAGCTGGCAAAGCAGAAATAAGGTGTCCCAGCCCCAGTGTCACAGAGGATGGGAGGGTACGGAGCTGAGAGATGATGGCTTCACTAACCAGCATACCCCTTTCTGCTCCATTGCTTAATTCCCCACAGCACCACCGCACCGGCCATACAAGGGTAATCGAGCTAAGAGAATGAAGTAATCAGCAAAAATTAAAGTATAGAGAACATTTACTATTTACATTGAATTTGACAGTCCTGGTAATTCAGCAACAAGTAAAATTAAATTCTTCACCATGGCCCCGGTTACTATACCTGGTCCTAGAATAGGGGCCCAACCTTCAACTCTGTCCTCATGGAATGTCTCCTTTTAAAAAGTTCCATAGGGCCAGCCTGGTGGCATAGTAGTTGGGTTCACATGCTCTGCTTCGGCTGCCCAGGGTTCGTGGGTTCTAGTTTCCAGTGCTCACTGACACATGGCTCGTCAGGCCAGGCTGTGGCGGTATCCCACATATGAAAAATGGAGGAAGATTGGCTCAGATGTTGGCTCAGGGACAATCTTCCTTACCAAAAACAAACAAAAATTTCTGTAATGTGAATCTCAGTCCTCACTTTAGTCCCTGCCACCAGAAATAGTTTGGCTCTATGATCTGTCTCCTTCCCTCCCCCACTCCCACCAGTCTAATCTACAGATCACAAAGCCACCCTCCGCCCCACAGAGTGGTTCTGAATATCTGAGTTAAGGCTAGAACAACACATGGGTAGAGGGTGGGGCTTGAGGCAAAGAGGGCATCACAGAAGACAAAGCAAAGTGACCTTTGACATTCCATTCCAACAACTAGTTTTTCAAGTTCTTGCAATCATGTGAGGTCAAGATAGGTCTCTTCACTTTCCCGGTCTGTGAGCAGGTAACTATTGTAACAAACACACACGCACTTGCACATATGCACACAATAATTTTCAGAGACAATAGAGTCTAGACCAATGGTTCTCGAACAAGGGTCGTTTTGCCCACCAAGGGACATGGACAATGTCCAGAGATGTTTTTGAGTGTAACAACTGGGGGCAGCGTGCTATTGGTATCTAGTCAGTAGAGGCCAAGGATGCTGCTAGACATCCTACAATGCACACATAGGCCTCCACAACAAAGAACTGTGCAGCCCAAAATGTCATTAGGGCTGAGGTGCAGAAGCTTTGGCCTAGATGTATATAAGTGACTCTGCGAAGAATCCCTACCCACAATGACACTGTTTTATGTTGTTTCACAGAGGGAGGTGGGACTCATAGCCCTGCACACCAATTCTCTCCACAGAAATGCTCTCCATCATTCTAACCTCATTCTTGCCATCTCTGACCCCTCTGATAGGGTGAGGTGGGTGATCTGTTAAGAGTCTCAAAACTGGCTCGCAGGTAACCCCTTTGCAGTCCTGCTTTGGTGGTCTAACACCATACTTAGAATATAGGAGTATTTGACACAATCACACTCGGATGCTTACAATCTTCAAAATAAAGCGTGGCCCGTCTCTGGGAGTTTAGAGACCACAGGAGCATCTATCGGGGAAGAAAGTGAGGGGAGTTCTCCATGGCCTAGGGAGCCCCCTCCAAATTCCAGGAGTATCTGACTGCGCTCACAAGAAGTCTATGAAACAAAACGTGCATGTTCCAGTGAGCTGGAAAACCAGTGGTCAGAGGCACTGCTTTTTACTGAGACCAGAGTGTTGGTTCACTCTTGCTGGGGGAATAGAAGCCCTCTCTTCCTCAGTACTGCCCTCCCAGCATAGGATGCTATCCTAGTACAGGAAACTTCTGGGCTTCTGTGTCTAAAGCTGCAGCACTGTGCACCACCGAGCATGTTTAAGGCTTGGCAGGACTCAGAGAAGGGTTTTCTGCTAACCCTGCCTGTCTGCCTACCTGAGCCCCCAGCATTCCTGAACACACCACTCTACCTCCTTGCCAATATCACATGGGCATTAAATCAAGAATGTTTTGAGAAATAGCTTCAAAACCAGCCCCAAAGAAATCCAAAGTAAAGTTGATGTCTCTCAGTATGTGACATTCCCATGAAAAACACTATCGCAAAGGTACCTGCCTGTCTCTGGGGCGGGAGCTCATACAATGAAAGTCTTTTACCAGTAAGAAATGAGAACAGTTTGAGGGATGGGAGGAGCCTGTGGTTTCATTTTAGCCCAACGCCACCTTCCCCTACTTTATTTCTCTGGAAAATAGTTGAGGTTGAGGGTATGTTTTGTAGTTCTTGTGGAATTCAGCAAAGAAGGAAAAAAAGCAGCACTTTAATATGTTCCTTGCACGAAGGAATAAATTCTACTTTCTCTGTTTACGGGGTGGGCAACCTGTTAACACACTGCTGGCCAAATTACCTTTGGCTTAAACCATCTGA
Organism: Equus przewalskii; assembly: GCF_037783145.1. NCBI lineage: Eukaryota > Metazoa > Chordata > Mammalia > Perissodactyla > Equidae > Equus > Equus przewalskii. The sequence continues at coordinate 55,240,969 of NC_091845.1, read as the reverse complement.
AGGCCATAAATTCAAGTTTCATCAGGTGACTCATAGGAAAGGCACTTTCCCCTTCTCTTCCACTGGTTCTTGAGTGAGCATCATACTCACCCAGAGGGCTTATTACGCACACACATTGCTGTGTTTCTCATTTAGTCGGTCTGGGGTGTGGCCAGGAATTTATATTTCAGACAAGTTCGCAGGTGCTGCTGACGCTGCTGGTCTAGGATCACTCTTTAAGAACACTATCATAAATAGTATGATCAGAGTCATTTTAAACCAAAGATATTCCTGTGACTCCCTTCTTAGGAACCTTCCATGGCCCCCAGTTACCTGCTGAAGAAAGTTCGTAATCTTAGCCCAACTTTCAAGACCATTCAAAATGGACCCATTTCCCGTCACTCCTTCCTCAGTTCCCCTCACACTCGCTTACGAGGCTACCGCGATTCCCCAGAACGTTGTGACTTTTCAGTGTTGTGACTCTTCTCTTGCAGTGTCTTCTTCCACCTCCCCTTGCCTGAGTTGAGTCCTAGAAATGTTTTAAGAAACAGATCAAGCATCACCTCTCTTTTCCTCCCTGGCAGAAAACCTGGTTTTGTCACACTCATTGCTCTAATCTCTTAGCAATTTGCTCCTAATAGCAAAGCTCGTCTAGTTTCCTTAAAAAAAAACCCACAACCTACTCTGATACTTACTTTACGTAGGACAATGTGTCGGGCCATGTGGAGTTGACAAAGCAATGCAGGAAAAAGAGAAAAGAGTATGCACTGCAGTTGGCATGGTTCTCAGTGAAATGATTCAGGTACACAAAAAAGTCACATTTCTGTATTTTTGTAGTTTTAAAATTTTAATTGAATTCTAACGTCATGCGTTCACTGAGCTGGGTTGGGAGGAAATGTAAACGCGGTCATTTTAGAGCCTTCCCTTCCTCTCAGGCTCACACTAGAATCCAGGAGGTTTATGTGGTGACTGGAAAGCAGGAGCAGGACTTCCAATAGCCGCTTCTCAAATGCACTGACAGCCTCGTCGTCCAAGCCCACAGTGTGGATCTCTGCTTCCATGACAGGCTTGAAATATGGGAACCACCGCTGAAGCTGGAAACTTCACGCCCGGAGTCCTACCTCCCTGAAGACTGCTTACCTCCTGGTATAACTGCCATGGTGTGGGTCATGAGTCACTGTTGTTCTTGGAACTCTTAGATCTTTTTCCCTTGAAAAATTTTCAGAAATAAGGACAGACAGAAGGGACCTGAATGTACAGGGCTCTACTTACCTGTATGTTTACCTTATTTTCACTTTATTCTCCATTGACTCTCCCTAAGCAATGACAAAGATAGCCAGGCTGCTAGCAGCTCCAGGCTTATCTTCTACCAGATTTGCAACCTGAGTGGAGAGAGATTTCCTCCCAGGCAGGGGTCTCATTGGCTGATTTGAATCACATGTCAACCCCAAACCAATCATGGTGATCAAAGGGATTTGGTATTCTGATTGGCCAGGTCTGTTGACATGCCCAGCCCTGGAGCCAGAGGTGAGGTCAGCCCCACACAGGCTGCGTGGTGGACAATGGGGAAGACATGGTTTCCCCAAAGGGAAGAGATGAGTTGTGTTAATAGGAGAAGGAAAGCTGGGCAGTGAAAAACCATGCACGGCCATTACGGTGTGCCAGAACCCATAGACTGGTCAAATTATAAGCTCTTGCCAAGCAAAATGATCAGAAAGAAGATGCAACCTCTTCTCAGGGCAGTGAATGAAACATGCACAGAGAACCTAAGAAACTTGCCCAGGCTCGCACAGGAAGTTAGGGGAAGGATGGTACCACCTTTGTCTCTTTAATTCTCCCTAATTGTTCTAGCTGCTCCACTTTTGGGGACCTGCCTGAGCCTGTGGTGCTTAGACAAATCCCAAAGTTCAGAACAAGTTTGTTTTTTTTTTTTTTTTTTTTTTACCTTTCTACAATCCTGCTCTGTTTATCAGAGTAGATGTGTTAGAGAGTCAATTTGATACACCTTTTTGGGACTATTTGCATAAACATCCTTGGATATTCTCCTTTTCCAGAAAGGTAGTGACTAAAAATAATTAATATTATGATGGATGTTTCAGATGTTGTTGGCAGAAGATGCTACTTCAAAGCAGAAATACTTTCAATCAGTACTATACACTCAACCTCTGCATAGCATCTGTTCTAGTCAAGGAAGATGCTGGCATTTTGAATAAGAGGAGGCAATGTGGAAAACATTTCATGAAGCATTATCAAGTAAAAATAGTCTATAAAAGAGTATGTATCATATTATCCTATTTATGCCAATATATGTAGGTAAAAACACAGAGAAAGAGATGTGTATAAATATATTTTTTAAATGTTAATAGTATTTATATTTGAGCGTTGTGATTAAGCTTGATTGTTTTTATACACTTTTTTTTAGGAAACTTCATAATAAACACACATTGCTAGTATAATGTATGCATGCATTTCTCCAATTTTAAGACACTGTTCAGGGGGCTGGCCCCATGGCTTAGTGGTTAGGTTTGCATGCTGAGCTTCGGTGGCCCAGGGTTTTACTGGTTCGGATCCTGGGCGTGGACCTAGCATCTCTCATCAGGCCATGCTGAGGCGGCGTCCCACATAGCAGAGCCAGAAGGACCTACAACGAGCATATACAACTATGTACTGGGGAGCTTTGGAGAGCAGAAGAAGAAAAAGAAGAGAAAAATTGACAACAGATGTTAGCTCAGGGCCGATCTTAAAAAAAAAAAAAGACATCATTCATTGATTATAAGAGCACCACAGAACTAACAGCTTCTCAGTTTAAAAAATTCATTATTACTTTATTACGTATATATTTTTTTATCTCAACCAAATATCTGCCTTGTTCTTTGAGGAAAATAATAAACTTAGGTATTTTTTAAATAAAAGGGAGAAGTAATAATATGAGATCATACCTTAGTTACAAGTTAATGATCATGTTCCACACAATGTGATGTGTCAACAATTTAAAACTTCTACATGAAGACGGACATTTGCCATTAAAAATAAACACAAATCACTTGCCAAAGTTGTAAATTCACAAACACTGAAATAAACAAAAATGAGTATGTTTTAAATTCTGAAGTCTCTCAACAATGTTCACAGACCAACCCAAATGCCAAGTACAAATAAAGTGACAAAAAAAAATATGCCATCATCAGCTAATTTCTACTTCACTTCATAACATGGCCGTCTGGGGTTGCACATGGGTATTGCAAAGATGAATGACAAATCACTTTTATCAGCTAAGATCATCAGTTAAGAATCTCAGTGATGATAATATTTGTTTGTTTAAAAAAATGGTATTATATGTACGGAAACTAAAAATTTCCGAATCTAATGGTGGGTGCTACAGGTTTGTTCCCCAGAAGTAGACCTGAGACAAGGATGAATTAGTTATCTGTGAGCTGCAGGAAACAATAGCAGGTGAGTGAGGAAGTGAGAGAGGGAAGGGGTAATTATTGAGACACCTGTCATGTGGGTAGCTGGAGCTTAATTCCATGGGGAGAACCTTGGGGAGCAGAGGAGAACCTTGGAATTATCCCAAGGAACAGGTGGGGAGCCTGGGTATTTGTACATCTCCAGAGAGTTATTGGTTCAGCACTTCTCCCAGGGATTGTTAATTTTCTGGCATTTCACTTGCTACTCATGATTCTGGACAGAGCAGTCTTCTGTGGTTTTGAGAAAATAAGCCCTCAAGCACAAAGACGCAGAAGACACTAGCTGATGGACTTCGGCATGAGCAAACTGAGGGATACGGCTGGAGCGCTGATAGTGTTTGCCACAATGGGTCCATAGTCAATCCATTCACCTTCAGCTTATAGAATGTAGCAATTTTTCTTCTCACGATTTATAAACTTTTCTTACAGCATTCATCTCTCGTTTTTCCATCTCCTTACTCCAAATGGTCACATCAGTGCTAGTTTTCTGTATTATAGTCAGTGTCATTAGTTGCCTGGTAGCTACTTCTGGCAACAAAGATTCAAAATCTCTTTGCATCAGGTCTAGACATGTTTGGATTTGTTGGTTCACATAATGGCCCCTGTTACATTGAGGGCAAGAGAGATCGAAGAAAGAGGCAGACTACTCCAGACCAGTAAGTGGCAGGTTTAATAAGCAAGGGAACTTACTTACAAAGCTTGTTTAGGGCAGCTGCAAGATGAGTATATCTTCATATCCGCCCACCAAAATCTTAGAAGTTTATATAGAGACCTTAAGGAGGTTCAGTCACGGATACAGTCCAGATGTCTCAACAACACATTACTCTCTCAAGTCTGCATCCTTGAAACCAGCTCCCACTGTGAGAACAGTGGGCAGAACACATATGCTAAGGACAGGGGAGGGGGTGAGAAGTTTCCGACTGCTGAGGTCCAGCTCTCGGGTCTATCGTGGCCAACGTCCTCTCAACGACCTCTTCCAACAGGATTGCACATTCTACTTTGGCATTTTCAAAATGAGTTTCTGCACCATTAATTTCTGGTTGTTTTACAAAGCTTCACTGCCCTGAGGTTCATTCACCTATTGACTTTTATTCTCTGAAACTGACACATTCAGGTGAGTGTCGAAACCTGTGTTATTAGGCAGCTGGAACTCTGAACCTGTAGTCCAAGTGGTCCCATATTTTCATCAAGCCATAGTGTTTGAGCACTTGTGTGCAGATGCGATGGCGACAAAAGACTCATTGGAACTGAAGACCCAGCAGTTGACAAAATTGCCATTAACAATCCTCTAAAATAATAAGTAACTGCCTTGCTGGGATAGAGGAAACCAGCCTGGTTCTGTTACAAAGCATATCGGCCATTTAGGACCGAGAAGACAAAAGCCAATTTATTTTTCTTTTTGAAAAATATTATTTGGCTCATCATTACCACCTTCCAGTCCCAGACCCACTTTGATTGTCAAAATAGTTCACTATTACTATTGCTATATATATATATATATATCCCCAATCATCTGGATTTCAGGAATGCTAGAATATGGGGAGAGTTGAGCATTTTAGAATATAAAGGAGGGAAAAAACTATGCAAAGAGATAAAGAATTTTCTTTTATAAACATGCAACAGAAAGCTGTCGGCAGAGAATTATCTTCATCTGGGAAATGCGTTGATAACCCTGAGTGAAAGAGGAGACTGGGTGTCGGTGTGGGTGTGGCCAGATACCAAGACCGCAGAGGGAGGATGGGGCTGGAGTTGCTCAGTGTATAGCAGACACAGTTTGAACTCCTGAGCGATGCAGAAGGGAGAGATTGAAGAGCAAAGCTGAAAGAAGCAGAAGGAAAGACAAGAGAGACTGGGACTGGGTGTGGCTAGTAAAATTCCTCTGTGGAGGAGTGATGCCTGCTTGTTCCTCGAAAAGTTGTTTTTATTGGTAAAAAGCAAATCCTTACTCTTGTGTTCTAAATTATGCTCTCCTTCCTCTGTTCAGGAAAGTCCATTATTCTCATGAATTGCTTGATGTGTATGATTTTTTTCTTTGAGATGAAAAAAAAGGAGATAAACTGGGATTCAAGTCAAGATGGATGTGGAGGAAGACAGAGAGAGCAAATGAGGTCCAAGGACCTCAGGGGCAGTAGTGGCCCTAAGAATATAAGCTCCACCCTAGAAGCCACAGCAGCGATGCAGTGAGGACCCTGGACCTCCTTAACCAAGGGAAATGGAGGGGATTTGAGCCAGTTTCCCCTATGTATTAAAGGTGTAAGTGACCGTCAACTGAAAGTTGACACAGATCTATGTGTGTGTGCTGCTCACAGACATCTTAGAACATCATGGCAAAACATCTTTTTTCTTTAAGAAACTAGGGTACTTTCTCGTGTACCATACTTAAAACAAATACAACCAAGATAAAACCCACTAGTTAGAAAAATTGCTGGCACGCCACCTTGTTAACAGTATTTGGCTTAGGGTGGTGATCTTCTGGATGAGAATTCTTTTTTCTCTTTCCTAATTTTGTTCTGATTTACAGTAGGAGACAATTGACTATTTGGGTTTTATCTTGGTTGTGTTTGTTTTATTTAAGTGTGGTATACGAGAAAGTGCCCTGGCACCAGATGTAGAAGAGCTGTGATCTAGTCGACGCTCAGCAACTTAGCAGCAAGTCATCGAAACTTTCTGTGCTATAGCTTAATTAGGACCTTGTCTCGCTATCTTCTTTTTTCTTTTTACTCAACCCTTGTAACCCTAATGCCTAGCACAGAGCCAGGCGTGTGTTTAATAAGTCCTTGGTATTTAATACATAATAAAATAATAATTAAACAATATATCATTAATATGTGATACAAAATAATAACAAAATGATAAAAATAAAATACATGCTTGGTGTTTAATAATATTTGATAATAAATATTTAGCAAATAGCTGATTCAAGGAATGAGGCATGAATGAGTGTTTTAAACTATTCAGCAAAATATCAAGCCAAGGGATAATTACTATATAGCCAGTATGGAACAGCTCCAATAACTGGACTGCCAGGAGAATCTCTAAGTGGTCACACCCCATTGACAGGAAAGGGTGAGTCATCTATTCTCTGTTAGGAATGCAAGTCTTGATCTGAAAAACTCTAAAGATTTCTCAAGTTTCAAGGCTTGAAGGCAGAGCAATTGACTGCTTTTATTGTTTAATTACTACTAAATATTAGTACAGAAATAATAATGTTTATAATATAAAAATTGAAAAATAAGCATTGGCATAAGGGAGAAAGTGAAAATCACCCATAATTCCACCACCTAAATGATTTTGGCGTATCTCTGTATATGCGCATGTGCACACGCCTGCAAAGAGGAGGCTGGATAAAGAGAGAGAGGAAGAGAAAAAGAAAATATATCCGCATGCATTTATAGATCATGATTTTTACTATGAAGATGGGATCAAGTCAGCCATACCCCTGCTAATTCTAATTTTTCATCTATTATGTGGTTAAGCATCCTTCCATGTAAACGAATTTATTTCTACCACTTCATTCTTAATAGTTACCCTATATGGATGTATCTCATTATCACATTGTATTTAACTAATTCTCTTTAAGGTATTTACTTTATTTCCTGTTTCTTGCAATTATAAGCGATCTATGTTAAAAACCTTTGCACATCCATCTGGGCCTTTGATTAACGATCAGACTCTCAGATCCCTTCTTTGCACATATTTCCGTCCTTAGGCAGGGGCTGTTGCTTGGCACTACTGGCAATTAGGGAATCCAACAGACCTCATGGCAGATGGTCTTTTACGTATCCATACGTGGGGTCAAATGCTATTTGACTAAACTGAATGGCCAATTAAGTGCAGAATTAGATTGGTGTTTCCTCTCATCTATTTGATTTACTATCAATCACTGTGAATGAAACAATCGCTTCTCATTTTTTCAGCAGACTTTGCTTTCTTGGTATCCTCCCTCTTTCCTTTCTCCACATAAAAACTCCACAAAAGCAAATATATATGTAAAATTAATATATTGAATATAAATTATAAATATATTCAATATAAATTATAAATGTATTAAATTATAAATACATGTTTCAATTTTGAGAGCTCTTGAAACTTCTCTGCCATTTATAGAGCCGGATTGTGTATATAATTTCTAGTCACTTTCCCAAGGTCACATGGCTAATAGCAGCAGAGCAGAAATAAAACTCAGGTTTGTCATCTGTTTGTTATTCTCAAAGTAACGCTACTTGTATTGCGACAAAGAGAGGTGATGATGTCAATATTGTGCTTAGCTTCAGAACCAAGTTCAGTTTTTATTGTTTGACAAAAGTACATAGCAACCTTACAATAAGACCTTGCTTAATTGCAAATAGCCTTTGATGTCTGCAGTGTGTGTGTGTGAATTCCCTTTGGAAGGGAAAAGGAATTTAGCCACATAAAAGTCTTTGCAGTCTGAAACAGTGAGACTTGCCGTTTAACGTGGGTTTCCATCCATCTTTACTCTGGGATGATTCCTCAGGCAACAATTAACTATGTAGACCCGGTGACAACGTTGCTGCCAGGAGAGACTAAAGCATTGATGAGTCACTTCTTATATTCTAAAACAGGTGACAAAAAAATAATGTGATTTTTTAATGGAAACCAGTGGTTGAATGGGATCCCCCAATGGGACATAAGATTGTTGATGGCTTAGACTCTATCATTTCCTGTTAAGAAAACTGCATAGACCTGGGATGAGACGACCTTATTAATTCCTTTCTCTCATTAAAAATATAGTAGACCTCATTTCCTTTTTTATCTTTACCTTTCAAGTGCCAATTAACAGAATTCAACAGTGTCTGGAACATAAAGGATGCTCAAGAAATATATTTATGATTGAAGAATGAATGAATAAATGAATTTATTGAGCACAAAGTATGTGCCAGACCTTGTTTTAGGCACTGAGAATACGGCAGTGAACACAACAAACAAAGATCCCTGCTCTTGTTGAGCTTTCATTCCAGTAAAGAGAAAAAGGCAATAAATGAACCCAAAGTACAATGTACAGCGAAACGTATAGCATGTGAAATATTGATAAGGACTTTAAAGAAAAGCAAATCTGGGAAAGGGAAGAAGCGTGTAGGGAGGGTGTGGATGACGTTGAGATTTTAAAAGTGTTCTCAGAAAAGGCACAACTGTCCCTAATATTTGCAAGACCTGGAGCAAGAATACCAATGGGGCCTGCATACTATATTCTAAATATTCTAAAGTTATAAGTCAAAATAACAAACTGTAAACTAAAACACATTCCATCCTCTTACTTTGAAATATATCTTCAAAATGACAAACTTGAAAACCTGGTACAAAGCTATGGCTTTTATATGACAGAAGACATCAAACATACTGAATTTAACTATTAATGTATATTTCTGGGTGTCGTGTTGATGGGCCAGCCATGTTCATGTGAATAACCAAATATATAATTCATAACATTTCATATGTTTGTTCCATGAAATTTATTCTGTTTTTATTTCAGCAAAATCCCTATGTAAATAATCACATTTTTTACATCATTTTGTCCTAATCATCCACAGGATCAAAAATAAAATGTAATTGTATTCCAAATAAACAAATTTAAATATTATTTCATCAGAAAAGTAAGTCAAAATAAATACAAAAGATTAAAAAATAAAATTATGTATATGTTTTCAAAAAGATATTTTATTCTAAAATATTCAAAATTACATACTAATTTAAAAAGTAAAATACAAAAATAATTCATGAATATGGACTTTATACTGAAATTTATTTGAAGCTGAATTTTAAAAATTTTAGTGAAAATATAACTAAATATTTTTAAAAAGTTTTTGAAAAATAAAACTTCATAATTCTAACATTCAATATCTGTCTAGTTTTCAATGAAAACAGGCTTATCACATGTCATATATGCTCCATCTAAACCTACATACATACAGATTTAAGAGTAATGCAAATTCTTCAATATTATGAACTGTTTTCAATCACTAAAGGTAACCGTTGTGAAAATTATGCTAATTCATGAGCATCGCCAGAATCCTACATTGGAACATAAAGAGAAACAAAGAAATGAATGTTCAACATTATTTGGAAATGATATTTCATTAAGACAATATGCCTTTTATGTTATCCTAGAGGAAAGATTTAACAAGTTGATTAGATTATCTTTACTTTTCCCCAATATATTAATCATCTATTGGCACATAACAAATTGTTCTAAAACTTAGCTACTCCAAACCACAAGCATTTATTATCTCAGTTTCTGTGGGTTAGGAATGTGGGCAAGCCTAATCTGAATGCCTGTGGCTCAAAGTCTTCCACGAGGCTTGGATGACCAAGGTGTTAGTCAGGCTGCCTCTCAAGGCTCACAGGAGGCGGAGGATCCGATTCCAAGCATACCCACATGGTTGTTGGCAGGCCTCAGGTCCAAACTGCCTAGAGTCCAAACATCAGTTCTTGGCCATGTGTGCCTCTCCATCTGGCAGATCACAACATGGCAGCTGCTTCCTTCAGAGTGAGAGCGAGAGCCCCAGTAGAGAAGGTAGAGTCTTTTTTTCCATTTTATAACCTCGTTTCTGAAATGACATCCCATCACCTTTGTCCTGTCTTATTGGTTAGAAGGGAGTCACCAAGTCCAGCCCACATTCCAGAGAAGGAAATTACAAAGGGACGTGAATATCAGGGTCTAGGAACCATTTGGGCTCCATTTTGGATGCTGTTAATCATACCCAACTTCTTTCATGGTTCAAAACCTCCACACCTGCTGAAGCTTATAGTACAATTTGGAGCCCTCTTAAAGTAAAAGAATGCAAAATCACAAACACAAATTAGGAACAAAAGTATTTATTTAGAATGAGAAAATAAATTACCACAAACTACAAATCTAATAAAATGGGCAACTATAATCATGACAAAATCTGGAAAAATAAGTGAATTTTATTAATTGACTGTCTGTCACAATACTCTTAATACTGTTACCTGTCTCTGTAATACTCTTACCTACATTTTTGACAGTAGAGTCTTCGATCATTTCTTCTGATGACAGCAATTTGATAGCATATCTTTTTATAGATAGAATGTAAAAATAATATCTTTCATCCAGCATGGTTGATTAAAATTTGTTTATTTTTATTTTTTATAGGTTAGAAAAGTTTTTTCTCAGCTTTACAACTTTTTATTGGCAATGTCATAACATTTTAGAATGTCAAATTTGAGAAAATGTCTATGAACTTTCTTTCTTGTGTGAGTTATAAGATTAGGAAAACTTTTCTTTATATAGACTAGTTTTTGGCTCTGGACATTTTAAGCCATGTTTCTCATCTACTAATCACATGTTTCTTGTGCCAGATGCTGTGAGATACCTTCATTTCATAATGTAACCTCTGGAACCTGTGCATCTGTGTGTCCCAGCCCTGGGGAAGTTGGCAGAGTTGAATTAGATGTATTTCTGGAAGCTATTCCTACAATGGGACAAATATCAATAAATATATAACTGTCATAAATTACATGAATATGTTTTACTAAACTTCCTTTTACCTGGAACCCCAAAATGTCTGTAGCCACTTGATATAAGAGGCAGCATGATGGACGGGATGGATGTCAGAGTGGAGAGAGACAGTGGTCTAACTTTAGTTAAAATAGAGTACTTTTGAAATTTTAAAAACATGGCTATGAAGATGAGGCTTTTCCAAAACCAGTCTTAAAGTTTGAACTTCATTAGTTTCTTCACAAAGCCACCTCTGTTCTTGACAAAAACAAGCTGAGGTAGAAAAAAAATCCCACATGAACTGCATGGTACTATACAGACCAGATCTAATTTTCAGAATTCAATAAATTTTGAAGTTACTCTTGATTAAGAAGTGTAGTCACTGTGTGGCTTCATCTTTGCTGAGAGAAAGAGCAAGGATATGGATCATTCTATCCCTCCAGTCTTCTCCAGTTCCCATGATTCCATGATTCTTCTTAAAAAATATCTCGGCACACAACTAAAAATGCACAGCTATGTACTGGGGGGCTTCGGGGAGAAAAAGGAAAAATTAAAAACTTAAAAAACAATATCTTGAGTGCATTCAATGTCTCAGAAAGGATGATGGAGACTCTATGCTATCCACTTGAACCTGAACTGGAGGAAGGTTCCCACTGTCAAAAGAGCATTGATGGTGAAGGGGAAGTTGGCTACAGGGCTAATGTCTAAGTCATGCTAGTAGTGATGGCTTCAGGAGGGGTGGCTGTGATGGGAAAGCTGGAGCACCCACCCCCACGCACACACACTGGGGCCTCCAACACAGAGAAACTTCTGCATCGCAAATTAGATTGCACTTAGTTTCACCTCTGAATCATGGGTAGGCTCAGTTCTTCCTGTTTTTTATTTTTATCATTTGTCTCTGTTTGACATGGTATTAATGGATCGTTTTCACTCAGATGGTACTATGCTCTGAAAATAAAGCCTTAACTATAAAGAGCAAAGAATTCAGCAATGACATCTGTCATTCTTTAATTAATTAGAGTGCCCCTAATAAGACCCAGAAGAACAAATATCACATCTGAGCACAATTACATTATATCTGCATGATGCCCTGCACGTAGCAGTTCTGGGCTTCCTGTTTTTCCATATGTTACAGAAATATAGATAACTCAGAGCATGTCACAAATTTAATCAATGTTAGATTATAGAAACCAAGCCTAAAGTTAGGCTTTAGAATTCAGTTTTGTAAATACTCAGTGGAGGGACTTTTGCTATTTGAGGAGTTTAAAATGTCTCAGTGGAAATTGAAGTAAAGTAATTAGGTGGCAGTCAGGGAATAATTATGTCAGTGTTTTGTAACATGATTGTTTTTACTAAGTCCCACATTAGTCTAAATTGTGGTGACTTTATGTCCAGAATTTTTGGGAACAGTCCTGGTTTCAAATTTGCTGTCTCATCCCGCACAGCACCCCCCCACCCCCCCGCTCCAGCCACCCCAGGGAGGCTTATGTTTGTCACACCATGGTGACCAAATCTTTGGTTTAGAAAATATAAACATAGAAAAATTTGGCTAAAGAGAATATGTACTTTACTTCCTAGCATCGTTTTTTAATTGCTAAAGCTGCAAAGGTAAAAGAGAAAAGCTGATATAAATACTGTAAATCAAGAGGCAATCCAATAGGATCTCTGTGGCAGAAGGCTTTCATGTTAATAGTGAAATTTGGGAAGAATCTTTAAATCAGCTTTTAAGAAATTCACCATAGCTTGAGCCAAATGTGTGAGTAACATTCGGTGCAGGTTGATTTCTGCTACTTTTACTGGCAAACAATGGCCAACTGCCAAAGTATGGTCAACCCACACAGCTGTTTTCAATGATTCATTTCCCGTGATTTCCCAGCTGACCCATTCAGAAGGGGAACAGCAGGTTTCAAGCTGCAGTTGCTAGCCTCATTGCTGCAAAGAGCCCTCCCCTTCAATTGTGGGAGTATTTGAAACGCTTAAGCGAGGGGCAGTTACCCTTGGAAACAAATTCCATGACTGGAGTGTAAGCAGGCAAGAGAGGTTGAGAAGAAACTGAAATGTTGATTTTGTGGTGAGGTGCTCCCCATGGCTCTGAATCATAGCATGCTTACCTCTTCAGCTTTCTCTCACACTACACCCAGACTTTAGCCCAACATTCCAACCACTCTGGCAGTTTCCAAAATACAGAAGGTTCTTTCACCACCCATTGGTACCACTGGCTGGAATGTTCTTTCCTCTTCTTTGTTTGAGAACCTCCTGCCACCGCCAGGGTGCAACCCAAATATTGCAGACTCTTGAAGCTGCTCGAGAACCCTCCAAGGTAGGTTAGAACTACCTCATTCTTAATGGGGGATATTGGCCACAATGGGGTGAAAATTGGCTCTTGGAAGGTAAAAAATCCTACTTCTTTAATGTATAAAGCACAGATATACATAAAGTACATAAACAAACATGCAATTTATCTGTAGTATGACAATTTCATTTTGGGGGTAGCGATTAGAAGAAAATATGTAAAAAGGCTCCTTAAGTGAGCATTAATGATAACAGTTTGAGAAACCCTGGGTTACACGCTCCTTTGTGTCCTATGAGCATCCCAGTTAGCTTGTTTTAAGTCACTGATTTTGGATGGTGTGCTGCTCGGCATTATTGCAGCAAAGGCTGACTGATACCCCTTTTTCAAAGGCCTTCCTCCTCCCACTCCAGTCGTGATTATAAGTCTCTTGAGAGCTGGGACACTGTCTTGCGCTCCACTGCCCCCTCAGGACCAGGCAGAGTGCTGGAATGTAGCCGTAGCAGGTACTAAGGAGATGTTTGCACGACAGCTTTGACAAGATCGTGGCTTCTCAGGCCTGCTCAGGACTTTTACACCCATTGTGCTCTATACAGGAGGCGTCGGTCCTTTCTCACTCTTTCAGCACCTATGATTTGATGTGATGAAGTTCTATGAATTTTTATTCCATCTGCAATAGCCAAAGGACTGACTCAAATTTGAACATAGAGTGGGGATGGGTCCTGTTCAAATATCCAGTGGGTGCTTTTGCTCAGCCGTGTGAGGGTGTTTGACATGACCTGTCTCCAAAAGTCATGGTGTACCCCCGGGTAACCATGTCTCCGTCAAGGACAGCATTTTCACTGTAACATTAGTTGATTCAGAAGTACTGGGTACCAATTTGCAGCCATATTTGCAGCTTTCTGTAGCAGCGGCACAGATCCCTGTGACTGCTTTAGATTTCTTGAAAGTCAGTATTGGAAAACTCTCCTTAAAATGATTTGTACATATCATTCTTTTATTTTATGTAGCTCTTTTATCAATATCCTGCATTAAAATGATGATGAAGCAGCATAAGATAATGACGGAAGATAGCCAACTCTATGGAGCATGTACTATGTCCCATCCATTTTGCTAAGTATTGTCCATCCGTACCCTCATTTAACTCTCCCAATAGTCCTATGAGACTGGTGTTACTGTTTTCCTGAACAACAGATGAGGAAACTGAGGATTAAGACAATGAAGCAATCCTCCCAAGGACCCACAGCCAGAAGGGGGAAAGCTAGAATCCAAACCCAGGACAATCTGACTCCAGAGCCTAAGGTTTTAAAGCACGATGCCAGTACAAAACAAAACAAAACAGAAAGTTTCAAAATACATAAATAAAATGCTGCATTCTAAAAGCATCTAAATGATGGTGATTATGATTACTGTTAACAAGATGAAATAAATGGACAGCACATTTCAATCTGCAGAGCAAGATGAAATTTTGGCTTGGGATATGTGCACAGCATTCCAGTTTCAGGTCTATATGTGGAAAATTGACTGTCCCCAAAGGTCAGAAGTTGAAAAACAGATCCCAAGGAAAATATTGCAATGTGTTAAAGAATTTGCATAATGAAGCTTGTTTGAAGTTATTGTTTATAGAAAAGTGTGTGTGGGGGGGCGGTTGGTGAAAGGAGACGAGAGAGAGTAGGGAGGAAAAGACTAAAAGAAAAGGTTTCAGTTCTTTGCCTTTGAGTCTCCACTATCCCCCCACTCCGATTGCTAGCATCAATCAATTTTTTTTCATAGAAGTTGGCGTCACAATAGGACATCAGTGATTAAAAAAGAAAAAGAAAAACCCAAATGTGGAAAGTGAGTTCATGGCTCAGAGAGTGAAATTAGAACAGACCTTTTCCATTTCTAGGAGACATTACATTTTCCATGTGGCAACATTTCACCTGGTCCCTTTGAACGATTCAGCCACATTTTGTAGGCTTTAAAAGCAATATGGAAGAGAATGGTATTCCTTAAACTTAAGTGGCATAAATTTTTTTAAATTGTGGCTCTAAAACAGAGGGGAACGGTGATAAAGGCAAAATAGAATTCAACTCTTTCACTAAGAAATGTCTCCCAAATGAAATTTCAGATTTTATTCTTATCTGAAAACTCCTTACTGCCCAGGAAGATTTTGTGAACAAAAACTGATTTTCTAAGACTTAGCAGTGATGCTGGTTTACTCCTATTTTTCCGCTGTTTTGTTACTGGAAGACAAACAGTCTAGTTGAAGGTATGGTCTGGAGTAAGGCTTACGACCACTGTGTTCATGGGCAGATGACTTACCCTCTCTGACCCTCAGTTTCCACACCTACCAAATCGGGCAATAATATTTACTTCCATGGGTAGTGATAAGTTGAGCGAGGAAGTATATATATGAAGGGTCAGCTCAATATTTTTTTCCCTTCCTTCTTGTCCTACCTTCTACAGTTGTAAAGTAATTTGGTTGGCAATATTTTCTCTAATGTTTCTTCCCACTTTGTAGTTCTATGGTAGTTAATTCACATTGTCAGAGATATTTTTTATACTCCTTGGCTTTCCTGATTGAGTTTCCTGTAAAATTTTCACAGGTAATTAGAGAACAGAGGCAAACAGGAAAGAAGGTGTGGAGGAAATATCACGGTGTGGTTTTGTGTGTACAGCTGACCCCTGCTGCTTGTGGTCCGAATTAAGAAAAGCTGCACAGTCACCCCAAAACCGGAACTTTTAAAGTCACTCTGCAAGTTCTAGTTGAACAGATATTTCTCAAGAATGCCAGCTGGAAAGGAGGATGGAAGGCTGTGAGGGACACAGAAAAAAGATACCAAGGGTTATAAATAAATAAAAAAATCATTTCTTTAACTCTTTTTTTATTGGGAGGCATTTATCAAACATATCATGTGCATTACATTATATAATCCTTTCGATAATTTAGGACAGAAGCATATTAACCCCATTTTGCAGATGAGAGAACTGAAGTTCTCAGAAGCTAAGTAACTTCCCCAAGTTTAATCAGCTAGTTGGCGTCTCGGCCAAGATTCCAAGCCCATCTGGAGGATCCAAAGGTGGTCCATTTTACAGACTGATTCCAAGTGATATATGAGCCAGGATGTATAATTCAAACTAGTTTAAGCAAAAATGGGGAATATATTAATTCTCATAAGAACCAGTCCCAGAAATAACTAGTTCCAGTGGATATATACACCGTTGGCTTGCCTGCACGCCTTCTTTACTTCCATCATTCCACACCCCCTCCCTTCTTCTCTCTCACTTCCATCTCTCTCTATTTCCCACAGTTGGAACCCATGGCCACAGGCAGCTTCAGTGTCATATCTTACAACTACATGACAGGGGAAATGGAAGGCTTCCCTGCCTTCTCCTGAGATAAACTGTAGTCAACCTTCAAAACCAGAAACCAGTTTAAGAGGCAAAGTGTTTATTTGAGATCAAAGAATTGCAACTCAGGGAGCACAGATTTAGGTAGAAACCCAAATAGTGTCCCAATTACAGGGTAAAAGAGGAGGACTTTTATGGGGAAAGGAAAGAGGTAATTATATGAAAAGAGGAGGAAGAGGGAAAAAAAGTCTTCTACAGGTGTTAATAAGCTAGTTTATTCTTTAGCTATATATGGCTGGTTACAAATTCTGTCTTCAGAAAGAAAGTCCATAATCATCATCTTTGTGGTCAGGATGTCTGCTTTCCTGTTAGCCTTACAAACAGTTGTTTGGAAGACCGTGTTGGTTTGACCCAGTCCAAAGGTCTGGCCCAGTTCAAACAGTCCAGAGGTACTAGGGGTAAGACATACAGGCAGTTCCTCTGAAATGGCTGCTCCGGCTCTATTTTAAAATGGCTCTGCTTATGTCAACTTTTCACACTGTTTAGGAAAGGGCTATTATTGTTCTGGTTCAGCTACCTTTCCATTTCGGAAACAATAAGAGTATACGTGGAGATGGCTACAATGACTGGTTCAGGCTGGGTCACGTGCCTGCATTTGGGACCTGGGGTCTGTGACATTGGAATTGGAAACCCCTTGCAGAATCACAACACTGGAGGAGAAGCGACAGCCCAAAAAGAAAAGAATTGTTGTTTGGGGCCAGGTAAAACAACAAATGACCACTCTCTAGGTCGGGAAAAAACATGGACTTTGAAGGTGGGTAGAAACAAGTTTTAACTCCATTCTGCTGCTTCCTGGATGTTTGGCATTGAATTTGAGTCACAATGGTAAGTGAGATATGAAGTAATAAATCCGAGCATGGTCAATGCTGATAAGTAGTTGCTAAATGAAAGGATAATAAAGTGCTGGGTAAATGCAAGTTTCTAATATTAGTATAACTTTGATCTTTAAATTTTCCTTATCTGGACTTATAATTTCAGAACTTCCCCCGTCCCCCTCACTCCCTCACTGTGGCTACTTTCCTCAGGCTCTGTGTTCAAGTAGATTATAAGCTCCTGGAAAGCAAGGACAGTATTTTCTGCATCTTTTGTAGTCCCAGAACTCCTAGCAAAGGGTTGGGCATAGCCCTGTGTTAACAGCACTTGTTTAAAAGGTACTTGTTGGGGCCAGCCCGGTGGTGTAGTGGTTAAGTTTGTGTGCTCTGCTCCAGTGGCCGAGGATTTGCAGGTTCAGATCCTGAGCACGGACCTACACACTGCCCGTAAAGCCATGCTGAGACCACATCCCAAGTACAAAGTAGAAGAAGACTGGCATAGATGTTAGCTCAGTGACAATCTTCCTCAAGCAAAAAGAGGAAGATTGGCAACAGATGTTAGCTTGGGGCCACTCTTCCTCGCCAAAACAAAAGTACTTGTTAACTTATATCATTGAAAAGATTTACAGCTTCATCACATTGGAAGTCTGCACTCAAATTTAGCACCGCTTGCACTAGTGTTCTAGGTCCTGAACAAATAAGTATATCTGAGAATAGGTATTCAGACTGTTAATGTTCACTTTTATCTAAAAGGTGCAAACGAGTGACATTTTATCAATATTTTTGGCTTAAAGTTGCAAGGTTATGTTAAATCATTTTCACGTTCAATAGTATTGTTGCCTTGAAAATGAGGAATATTATGAATGTTAAGCACTTACAACCTACCCTGCATTAGGAGTTTAATTCTGTTCTTCTCATGATCAGTTTTCATACATTTCCATGTATTAATTATGTTCACACTGATGTTCTAAAATAACCTTAGCCAAGCTCATTACATATTTTGATGGAAAAGCACTTAAATCCAAATGACAATTTACATTTACCTTTCTAAAACAGATTTGTAATGGCTGTTAAAGACATTTCCCTAAATAGACTCTGATTTTGAAATTCTAATTGAATTTTATATTTTGTCCGATAAAAAATAAGCCCATCATTATTTCAGCTGAAATTACTGGTGTCTTCCCCCATTAATCATGGCTTAAAACACGAGATACTGTTCCTTGTCCTTTTGTCAGTGGGTTAAAACTCTCTGTGAATGCTGTGAACTGTGGGTGAGCACTGAAGGGTACCTAGCCTTGATCTGCACTGTGAGTGTAGGACGTTCAAGTGTTAAAGGTGCTGGAACATTCATTTGGATGTCAACATTTCTTTTATGTGAAAATGGAAGGCATGAGTCTCCTTCCTTGCATTGCTGATTGTGTTCCAATCGGCTTGAGTCCCTTTTCTTCTTATTACTTTTCAGTTAAGCCTTTGAAGAGCTTCCCATTACTGTAGAATATAGTCCAAACTCCTTAAGATTGCCCTCAAGGACCTGCAGATTCCAGCCTCTGCCTGACTCCCTGGCCTCATCTTGTGTCTCTCTCCCCCATTGCTGCCATGCTCCAGCCAAGTTCTCCTTCAGTTCCTCTAATGAATGCGCCATGCTTCCCACTACTTAACACAAAATATATTCCTATATCTACTCCTGCTGCTTGGAAGGCTCGCTCCATCCTCTCTTCACCTGGCTAACTCTCACCAGCCCATAAATTTCTGCTTAAGCAGCATTTCATCCTGACCTCCCAGACCATGTGAGTATTTTCAAAGGGCTATGTGTTTTAGGTTTAAATTTCTAAAAGTCTAATTAGGGCCTATAATTGTTCCCTTAGAAATGGACAGTTTTGTCCCAAGGCTAGCGGGAATCAAGAATAAAGAGCAGAAGAGCAGGAACAGTTGGATTCCTTAAATGCTATTTGTATTCTTTTTCCCTTCCTGGTTCCCCAGAGGACAAGGTCAAGGAAACAGGAATTGAAGAAGGCAAGGCCTCCCAGGGTGGAGTCACCACAGATGAGCCTACAAATCCAACAGCTTTCCTGGGCTAGTCTGTGAATCAGATGAGTGAGGTGCCCTTCGTGAAGACACAGCAGGGAAGCAGTCCTTGAAACTACTCTGTCTGGGCAATTATCAGTCCCTGCCATCTTCGAGGTCTTCCTACAGCTCTGAGCGCTGCGCTCCTCACTGTTAGCGATGATGCCTCTGGGCACACTCTTAGTCCAATTTAATCTTAGTCTTTTTAGCCAATGCCCTTCTGTCATTATTTTAAATAGTTTACAGAGGTGAAGAGTGTGTGCGCATGTGTGTGTGTATTCTGATGAATACAAACATATTTCAGCTTTTTAATCTTCCATAATCACAAATGACATTTTCACACCGTTTCTGAATCACGCCTGGTGATGTTCCAGAGTCCTGTGAGCAGATAAGAGGAAGGAAGACTCTGCTGTGGTGAAAACTGACCTCAATCTACAATTTCCTGTCTACCACACAGCCCATACTTTCCTTATTAGTGGTATTCCCATAATTAAATATTTATTTTTCTAATTATTTCTTTGATGTTGTTTCCTCCTAGTAGTCTGTACATTTCAGGAGCTTTCGTACTGTCTTTCTTGTTCATTGCTTTATTCTCACTGCTTAGAACATAATAGGTGCTCAATAAATATTTACCAAATGAATGAAAGGATAAAAAGGGGAGCAGAGATGGGGAATAGAGGAGACAAAAGAGCATTCTAACTCTGAATTCCTTACTAGCTCTAGGCCTCAACATTATGTGCTCCTGAATCTCCTCTTACTGTCTTCTCTTGATCCTTATCTCCAAAGGTGGATTTTAATCCCCCATCAAGTATTTATTTAAATGCTCTATAACTGAAAGAAATAAGCCACTCATTTTTGTGATGATGGAGGAACCACTTTAAATATTGGTTTTCAAATTTGGTTAAATCTTGTTGAAATCTATAGGGATATAAGATCTTTTAGAATAAGTTCTATTTTTTTTTTTTTTTAACATACAAGCCATAGAAGTTAACTGTGCATAGTCATCATTGACAGATGCTGAGTCATTCAATGTACATTTCAAATAACACAGTAGCTGACAGATAGATGCTGGGTGCTGCTTTGAGATGCAGAGGAAAAAAGCAAAATTATGTTAGAGCAGAAAAATTATTTGCAGTGGTACAAATGACCATGGAGATTCACCCGTGGGACTATAGACTGCATGTTCGGGCTTCCTGTTGAGATGAGGATGGAAAATAAAAGCATGGATTGAGCAAACAGTAAATTACAACAGTACTTCTGATTATCTGAAGACAGAGAATAATGTTCTCACTGGGGCTTGCTTCTAAGTTTCTAACAACCAGTTAGCCTGAAACGTAGAAAAGATAATTTGTCAGTTTAAAACATCAAAATGAGTTGGTAAGACATACTGTAATAGAGCTCTGAAAAATAAGGGAAAGAATTGGTAAACTGTGTGAGTGCCAATGTTCATTCCAGTTGACTGCTCCAGATTAGAAAAAGGCGCTTCCTGTGAGTGGACAAGGAAGGATCAGACAAGATGCTCAGGTAGGATGCAGACAGGGCCACAGCAAGGGCCATCTATCAGCTCTCGCTCTTCCCTCTTGGGCAGGCACTTTTGTGCAGTGCACAAACCATCCCACCGTAAGCTGTAGCTCTACTTCCAGCTTTAGCAAGACATGAAATAAATTGATAAAGTTGAGTGGGAAGGATCCCTATTGTACCTTGATACTCTCTTTACACATTTATTCTCTTTTAATTAGCTTGAGAGGCAATTTAACAAAATTATTAAAAACATGGGCTTTGACGTAAGGGAGAGCTACATTTAAATCCTGAATTTATCACCCACTGGTTCTGTGATTATTTACTCTCCTCTCTGAGTCTGGATGACCTCCACTACAATATTGAAATAATAGTGTCTTCATTAGCAACCTGTTGTAAGGATTAAATAAAATGAGACGTGGATTGTGCCTAGCACACTCTTTGGTATGTAGTAGTTGCCTGGGAAATGACAGTTACTGCTATATTGGTTAGTTAGTTTGAGTTTTTTGCCATTGTTGTTGTTGTTTTAAGATTGGCACCTGAGCTAACATCTGTTGCCCATCTTCTTTTTTCCTTCTTCTTCTTCTTTTCTTCTTCTGCTCCTTCTCCTCCTCCCCAAAGCCCCCCACTACCTATTTGTGTATTCTAGTTGTAGGTCCTTCTGGTTGTGCTATGTGGGACACAGCCTCGGCATGGCCTGATGAGCGGTGTCATGTCCACAACCAGGATCCAAACCAGGGAACACCTGGGCGGAGAGCTCAAACTTAACCACTCGGCCACAGGGCCAGCTCCTAGTTTGGGGGTCTTTTTATGGTAAATTTAATAAGAAGGCTTTTTAAAAGGAAGAATGCTTATCTTGATCTGAGTAAAACCACACAGATCAAGCCATGCCCTACACAACTTCAACAATTGGTGGCAATATATCAACATTTCAAATAATTAAGTAACATTTTCTTGAATACTTAATTATGACCAAATAATAATGACAATTCAATGGATAGGAGCTCCCTGCTCATCTTCAACAATAGGAAAAGATATAACGAATTGTCCCTATTCATGAAGTGCCTTGAACATCAACTGGTCTTAAAAAATGCAAAATATACTCAATCCAGGAAGGGATATCGACTACACACATAGAAATGTCCACCTAACTTTTCATACTTCAGCAAATATTACAACTGTTCTTATTTAAAAATATATTTTATCATACCTTCATTTTCCATAAAATGAAGAAGTTTATCTCACAGACACACATACACAGGGACACACACACACACACTGCTTGTGTGCAGGTATCAGAGCACACAAAATAGAAAGGTGGTAGGATGCGGGGCTGGTACTTCATATTTCAGCCCTAACTCCAAAAGCAGTTATTTTGCAAATGGGTTTCAAAAAATAATTACATTAATCAAAACTCTATTTTACATCAGTATTGATTTCACCCACACCCAATTTACAATCTGCCTCTTTAATTGCCTGCCTCTCACTTCTCTGGGCTAAGAGTACATATACATCTGTATCCCACAAATATGGTCAAGGTTCTCCTTTGAAATAAGACGTCTAAGAACCCAAATACAAAGCAACTGGAATTAAGTTCATTTTTTCCCAGCCCTGTTTCTCATTAGACCCGCTCCTGAAATTCTTTGGTCTACTCTGGCTTTTTATTTACATTTGCTGTATAAGCCAATGATGATTGAATTATATTTAGTTCTCTGAAAACTGATAAATTACTTCATTCTTGGCATGATATCTTAAACCACAAAAATTAAATGGCAACTAAGATTTTTAGAAGCAGCTTAAAAAGCTAATATTAAAGTGGTATGAGATATCAACAGAGAGTATTTGTAATTCAGTGAGAGAGGGAAAATAAATAGTAAACTTAATAAGGGTTAACATTTGGGGGAACTTGAGTAGAGAGTGAATAGTAATTCTTTGGACTATTATTGAAGTTTTTTTGTTAGTCTGAACTTATTTTAAAATAAAAACAGTTTTAAAAAATAAGCCAGGTAAGATTTTAAATGGTGACTCATGATCATTTAAGACAGTGACTATGTGGCGTGATTTTGAGGAATGGGGGTGACTAATGAGACTCACAGATAAAGTACTCAATATGAATCCATTCAATAACACCCCACACTGAAGCTCAGTCATCTTTAAAACACGTTCATCTCAGTGTAGTAAACCCCGGTTAAGATTTAAATAATTTTAAATTCTGAGCCAGCCCTGATGGTGCAGTGGTTAAAGTTTGGTGTGCTCCACTTCAGCAACCTGGGTTTGGTTCCTGGGCATGGAACAACACAACTTGTCTGTCAGTAGCCATGCTGTGGCAGTGGCTCACATAGAATCCCTAGAAGCACCTACAAATAGAATATACAACCATGCACCAGGGCTTTTGGAGAGAAAAAAAAAAGTGATTTCAAAATCCAACACTGGTCTTCCAAGTCACCACCACCAGCAAAATAAGGTGAAATACAAAGAAAATAAAATATGACAGCTTTCAAATAAATTTTGCTTTGAACACAATTCCAGCCAATATCAAATATCCTTGCTTACCATTTCCAAAGAGAAGCAGCCCACTTTGTGGTGACATGGCAATCTCATCCGTGTCGTACTTATGATCAATGTGCTTTTTTTCTAGTTATTGGGCTTTTTAATCATCTCAGTTGTCTCTGGGAAACCTACCAGCCTGCACAGCCTGTGTCCCTCCGTGCGCTCACAACTCTCACTTGAGAACAGGGCCATGTGCAATGGTAAACATGGCCTCCCACAAAAACGTGCAGGGGAAGTGGGTGTGCCCCCTGCAAAGGCTCTTATCCTTTCTTCATTTCAACATCATGGCATTTTATGGCTTCCCTCAAGAGGCAATTCCAATTATCCTCACAGTTTATCTGGGTTTCTGGAAAAATCTGTTTGCAAGTCGTCCCCCTTCTCCATTTCCCCTGGCAACTGGTTTACTGAGGAATACGTTTTACCTTTACATTTTTATTTCTGAGGAAAAACTGCTCACTAGACATTTGCGATTCCCTGAGAGAGACACACACAAACAGGAAGACTATAAAATGGAAAAGGATAAATTGGGACACCGTGATGAACATGTACTGCAATTCTGTTATCCTGACCTATTTTTAAAAGCTAGAGAAAGAACAAGTTCTGTTCGCCCTCCTAAGTAATTCCCTGGGAATTCTCTCAGTGCGGAGGTTTCATGCGGAGCGTAAAGGAGCTCTCTTGATTCCTGGTACAGAAGTTCAGCTTTTTAAATTTACAAGAGAAATGACTATAATTATTCTTTACCTCTCAAAAAATATTCTCTTTTGGTAGCTCAGGGATGGCAACAGCTGTCAAACCTTAGACTCGAGTACTATCGGTAAGGTCAC
Source organism: Equus przewalskii (assembly GCF_037783145.1). Taxonomy (NCBI): domain Eukaryota; kingdom Metazoa; phylum Chordata; class Mammalia; order Perissodactyla; family Equidae; genus Equus; species Equus przewalskii. The sequence goes on along the minus strand of NC_091845.1, from coordinate 55,216,598 downwards.
TATATTTCCCAGATTCCTTAATTTTCTGAAAGTGTTAAATTCAGAATGTTTTGAAAATTAAAAAAGAAAAACAAGATATTTCACTTTTCAAATTCCTTCTATTGCCTGCTTATGTGGAGTAGTCTCCTTTTGAGGAGAGAAACTGGAAATCATTTGGAACATGATTTTAGTATTATGAAGAGAATATAATGTAATCTATTCCAAAGAACATATTCACCCCAAAACCTTTCAATTGCAGTCAATTCCAAATTAATTGTGAACACTGGGGACAGAGAGACCACAACCAGTGAAATTCCAGGATAATATGAATCTTTATTTCACTTCCTTCTTCTTGTTCACCCTGCTCCTTCCTGCCACAGGGTCTTTGCATACGCTGTCCTCTATTGCACAGAATAATGCTTTACTCAAGTTCATCTTTTCTTTATCTCTTTTCTTGTACCTATATATAAGTCTTACCAATAATTCAAAGGATTGAATTCAACAACTATTTATGCAGCCAATAATGGACAGTACTTTGTTGGCATTTAGAATATAGGAATGAACAAGATGAAGGCTTTACAGCCAGCAAAGAACACATCTACAGACTCAAACACTATTCCAGCAAGATCAGCACTCTGACAGAGGCACATATGGAGTGGGAAGCATCATAATATGGTGGTTAAGAACAGGTGTTCTGGAGCCATGCTGCCTGGGTTTAGTCCTATTCTGTCACTTACTAGCTGTGTGACCATTAACAAGTTACATATCCTCTCTGGGCCTTAGTTTCCTCACCTGAAAAATGAGGATGATGATAATACTGTATCTACCTCAAGGGTTGCTTTGATGATTAAATTATGTTATATATATATATTGTGCTTAGAAGAGTACCTGTGTCTAGTAGGGTTGGTTCTTATTATCAATGCTACAGGGGTCCATATGAATTCACGACTAATTCTACCCAGAGACTTTTCAGAGATGTGGCATTAGATTTGCATTTTTGAGGGCACACAGGTGCAGAAATCAGACTTCTTTTTCAAACCTCTTAACAACACCACAAGGCATTTCCAAATTTTGAATTGCCAACTCTAAGTTCTAAGTTTCAACCCAAAATTCTTTGCCTCAAGTTCTCTTCCTTACTCTTTAAAGAAATCGGTACTTTCTATTTTAAACAAATACTATGAAATCATCTCAGAATTCACCCCAAGAATGATCCTAGTCTTGGAGGAAGCGTTCTCAACCAAAGTGTTAGTTATTTCAGTGTAAAACATCTGGAACATGTGTCCCCGGTCTCCCTGGATGGCACCTGGGCTCAGAATGAAGGCAGGCGGTGCTCTACCAGGGCTTGGAACCTTCTGGAACAGGCCACTGTCTCGCGCTGTTTGACACACTCGCTGAGAGGGAAAAGTGGCTGGCTGGATTTATTCACCATTAATTATTACTCCATCTGTATATTCAAGAATTTCAGACCATCATGAATTACTGTGATTTCTAGTCACATCCAACCAGCAAAAAGCTGTCCCTTATGTATCAAGAAAACGGCAAACCTCAAATTGGTGAGTTCTCTTTTCCTGGACAGACTCTGTGCCATCTGATCCTTGAAAGAGCAAAAGGAGAGTGTCCTGAAAGTTGAAGCTGCCTTATATTTCTGTAAATTTAAACATGACAAAATAAACTGAAAATTCCAAATATTTAAAACCTTGAGTTTACATTGGAATTGAGAGAACTGAAAACACTGCTCTGTTGGGCATAAAAGGCAGCCTTGGTAAGAGATGGAACAGTGTAAAGTGTTCAGTCCTGGGATGATAGAATAAATATGAATTCAACTTACTTCCCTGTGGAAAGGTTCAAAATCAAAGCAATGCCATAAACGTTTTATTTTCCCATAAACTGATAGCCTTTTAAATTATTTCCGTACATTTATGAATTCTCTCAAACATTACTTAAAAATATTTAAAAATAAAAACTAAAGTGTGGCAGCATAGAAGTGATTTAATTGTTTTATGATGAAGAAAAGGAGGTTAGAGTTAGTGTTCTGTGAATGAAGAGCTTTGACAAGATAGAAAGTGGGCCTCCCAGGGCTCCATCCATTATGGTGTGACTCAGTAAGCACATTTATTCAAGGCCCACTATGTGGTAGGGTTTTATATACGATGTAGATTTATTTCCATCCTCAAGGCGTGTGCCAGGAAACAGATGACTGAATACACGGATATGACACGGTTTAGGAAATGCCAAGACGGAAGCTTGTATCAGATGCTACGGGGACCTTAGAGGGATCTAACTCGACTCAGGTGAAGAGGAAAGGTTGTCAGGAGAAGAGTACCGGAGAAGGTAATGCTGAACTCCTCCTCATCTTGAAGGATGAAGTAGCATGGGAAGATGGAGGGTGCAGGGAAGGGTCTCCAGGCATGAGGAGAAGCAGGAGCAAAGTCCTAGAGCAATGAATTCATGGTGCATTCAGGAAAAAAAGGATGTCTCCGAATACTGCAGTATGGGAATGCAGTATGAAATGTAGGGCATGGCCAGGAGTGGAACTGGAGATCTAGCCTGGGACCAGATCCTGAAAAATGCTAAGGAATGTAAACTTCATCCTTTGAGGCTGTGCGGGATGTGGAAGCCCCCACAGATAGATGACAGGATGAAATCAGAAAAATCTCTCTGCCACAATGAGGTAAGGAGCTGGAGAGCAGGACACGGAGATCAAAAACAAGATTCCCATGGAGCTGCTGTAATAACCCTAATTAATTTTTTTAACTTTTTATTTTGAAATAATTATAGGTTCAAAAGGCACAGCAAAAATAGTAAAAAGAGATCTCATGTATCCTTAAGTCAGCTTCCTCTAATACTAACAACTTACATAACTATAACGGGTTATCAAAATCAGGCAACTGACACTAACACAATACTATTTACTAGATTATAGACCTTACTCAAAATGTTATCAGCTTTTACATATCTATAGTTGTATGCAAGTTTATCATATAATATAGAGATTCTTGTAATGACCACCACAATCAAGATAAAATCCAAGTGAGTTTTGATAAGGACTTGAACAAAAAAATGGAGAAAAAGGAGAGATTCAATAAATATTTAGAACCTAAACTCTAAATAGTTCAATTCTGGAGTCAGCCTGCCCGAGGCTGTGTCTCAGCTCCACCACTTATTAGCTTTGTGACTTGGGATGCTGTGTCTCAGTTCTCTTGTCTGCAAAATGAAGATAATAATAGCACTTCCTAGAGAGGTAGTGAAAAATAAAGAACGTTTGTAACAAACAGAACTGTAGTCAGTGTATGGTAAATGCTGTGAATGTGTTAGCCATTATTAATAAGTAGAATCTAGAGATGTATAGAATGTGGAGGTGAAAAAAGGATCAGAACTTGGGCTTAGGTTACCTGGTAGATGACATTGGTATCCACTGAGATAGAAAGATGGGTTTGTAAAGGATGGGGTCAGTAAAATTTGAGGTGCCTTTTTCGTCTAAGTGATGAAATCTCTAGTCCATGTGGTTTGCCCAGTATATAACATAAGCATGATTACGTTAAGAGACTACGTAGAACACAGAATGTGGTTTGGGAAACTCCTAACAGGTGTGACTCAGAGAAACGTTGGTCATCTGCCTTCACTCTTCAGCTTCCACATTATTGGCTGGTTTTCTCAGGAATCTTGATGTCCTTTTTTTATCTCCTCAGGTGATTTGCATTCTGAGAAGTAAATTTTTAACAACTCTCTTTCTGCAGATTTAGCTATTGTTATTAACTTGGTCACTGGAAGGTTGAACATAAAGTAGTCTGTATCCATGGGATGGCCTCTGCATGATGTGCACATTATGGAGGCCTGCTGTTTTCTCTTTGCTCTAGGCTATGATGAGAAATGGCCAATCAAAATACAGCACTGCATTGCTCTGTGGGCAATGATTGGTCTAGAGAGTAGGCATTTGTGCTGGGCTCTACCAATTCAGAATTTTTTTTCTGGAAATTTAACTCACAAAGAGAAGGAAGATGGATCAGCATCTTCTTCTGGAAGACCCCCCAGAGAGAAAGTTTATGAGGGCCCTAGCCCCTGCCTTGGCCATGTAGTCCTTTCTTTGTATTTATGAGCTACTTCCATATCATCTCAATACATTCTTTATCTCCTATAGTTAGCATTCTTTACTGTTGCTTGCAACCAAAGAATCTTAACTCTTAAATCTCTATTGGCAAGGCTATATTGTTTGGAGTATAAAGTGGTACAAATTTTGAAATGCCAAGGTGTCAATGTGTATCAGTATTACAAATGTTGTATATTTGGCTCAGCAATTTTACTTCTAGTAATTTATACCAGAAAAAATATTTAGATAAGTTCAGATATGTGTAAGATGCTTATGAAAATAAGCATCTGGAAACTACATGTCAAGGAAAATGGTTATTATTTGAAAAAATTAGGATATAACAATGTAAGAGAATAGTATACAGCCACTAAAAATGATGCTATATACATATTTACTAACTAGAAAAGAACTCCATAAAATATTAAGTAGGAAAAACAAGAATAAAATATATACAATGATCTAATTTTCATAATTTAGTGTGAGTATATGCATGTGAGTAGGTATGCATGCATATGTGTATGTGGGTGTGTGTGGAGCCAGAGAAAGAAGTTTGAAAGGGTATATGTCATTCCAAAAAATGGAGATTATCTCTGGGAGATGAGATTATGTCTTATTTTTGTTTTCATCTTTATTTTATATTACCAATATAATCTTCCATACATTTTATTTATAATCAGGTTTTTTTTTTTTTAGAAATAAAATATCTCTTCTTACACAAGAATCAATGTTTATTTTCTTCTACTTCATGGGCACACTTTACCCCCAATTGAGGCAGACTGACACTCGTGTTTTATAGTGAGGAAAAGACACTTGAATGTATAAAACACTCAAATATGCTTTGTGCAGATACAGAAAGTTGGACTAGCCTTATTTGTGTCATAGTTACAGAAATAGCACAGGTATTAGTTTCCTATGGTTACTGTAACAAGTTATCACAAACTTACTGGCTTAAAGCAACATAAATTTATTCTCTCACAGTTTCTGAGGCCAGAAGTCCAAAATCAGTATCACTGGGCCAAATACTAGGTATGCACAGGGCTGGACTCCCTCCTGAAGTTCTAGAGGGGAATTCATTTCTTGCCTCTTCCAGTTTCTGGTGGCTGCCAGCCTTCCTTGGCTTGTGGCCACAACTCTGTCTCCAAGGTCACATTGTCTATTCCTTTTCTGTCTGTAGTAACAATTTCCTTCTCCCTCTCTCTTACATGGACACTTGTGATTACATTTAGAGTCCAGGATAATCCAGCATACTCTCCTCATCTCAAGATGCTTAACTCAATCCCAGCTGCAAAGACCCTTTTTCCACACAAGGTAACATTTACAGATTTCCAGGATTTGAACCTGATAGGGAGACATCTGTTAGCCTACCACAATATGCTGTTCTAAAAATAAGAATTCCACCCTAAATTTGACAAAATTATTGATTTGCGTTTGTATGTATTGGAAACACACACTTGATTGTATTGATTAAAACAATAGCAGAGAGTAAGTTTAATAACACATTTCAAGTTTCAAAATGAAGCATGCATCACTTCAAAATTCTATGAATAACGAAAGGAAGAATTTCAAAGCTTCTCATTTACAAAGTTCATGAATCTAACCGGAGAAGAGATGATCATATTTTTAGGAGGAAATGGATGATGCAATCAAATGGAGTAATTAGAGAGATTAATGAAAGGAAGAATTTAGTGAAAACAAAAACGGATAATGATAATAAGAGTGGGAGAAATTATACCACCCCTAGGGCTGAAAGGACGAGGGAAGGGAGGGCTTATCAAAACATGGAGAGAGCTAAGGCTGTAACTAGAGCTTCAGGAGAACGCTGATGGACAAGAGCTATAGTCTTTGTTAGAGAATACAGCCACTGTCAACTGACACCCTGGAGAAAGAGAGCAGATGCCTTACAGTGGACAAACCGGTGGGAAGCCACTTGGCAAGGAAACACACTGATGCCGTGGGAGTGACATAATTTTGGAAATAGTGACCAATTGTAAGTATCCCTCGACTCAAGAAAAAAGGCTTCTCACTAGTTACCTGAATGACAGGCAAAGGACTTCCCACCTCTGGGCCATACTTTCATCTACAAAAAGGAAGGGATTAGATCACAACCCATACAAGTCAGACTCCTAGAGCAAAATCAGGATGAAAATGGATGGAAAATGAGTCTGGGGGCAAGCAGGAAATGTCCAGCACACACTGCTAGAGAGATATAAGCAAAAACCACAATGCCTTCCAAGCAAAGGGCAAAGAGTATGTCAAGAAGACAGATGAGTTCATATTTCAAATGCTGCTGAGAGGTCAAGTAAGGTAAGTACTAAGAGATATTCATTATTTTTAAGAAAAGGAGGTTCTTGGTGAACTAAGCCAGTGCTGCTTAGATGTAATGGTGAGAGATGAAGCAGGACTGGAATAGTTTAAAGAAGGAAGGATACCAGTGGCAGTGCAGCGCAGTGCGGACAAGAAAACTCTTCCTTCAGTTTGCTTGTGATGGGAAAGGAGAAACAGGACAGTAGCTGAAAGACAATATGGAGTTGAAGAAGAATATCTTTCCTGCAAGTTGAGCAAAATCTTACCCAGGGAAGAGTATTGAATGAAAGGACAAAGTTGAGAGGGAGCCATGAGAGAACCATGGAGAAGTGTCCTTGTTTCTCATCCAGGAAAGACTGTTCTGGTGAATCGGCCCTTCTTGCCGTGGACACTAGGCGAAATGGAGAGAGATGAACGGGTATAACCGATTCTAACCCAGTCCCTTCATTTTTTAGATGAAACTGTGGCCCAGAGGTAGGAAGGCACTCCCCTGTCATTCAGGTAACTAGCAAGAAACCCTTTTGCTTTTAATCTAGGGATACTTACAACTGATCACTGTTTCGAAAATTATGTCCCTTCTACCACTGGGAATATGTCAAATGATTTGAGATTTTTTACAGATTAAGACTTTTATTTCAATAATTATGCATTTATGTTTATAGTTGCTATATGCTAGTGGCCCAGGACACTGGCTTTCCATTTATGCTGCTAATATATAGTTTCCTTCTTAGATAAATGGTTTCAAGCAAAAAAAAGTTGATTCAAAGAAAAAATAAGCAATAAGTTATATAGATGCTACTCAGATATGACAACAATTGTGAAAGCGGTACATGAGTGAATGATGTCTGAGACACACTGCATTATATATGTTGCTTGTTTGCAGGGTTAATTTTGTGTTCATTGGTGTAAGAAGGTTCACAAATCCAAATATGCTACCTGTAATCTTAATTTCAAGTTGCCATCTGAAGCAATTAAAGATACGAAACACACATGAAGAATTAAGAAGAAAGGTTGCAATGGAAACTTTCTCCAGCACTTTGCTCAGTGGACAGAAGGATCATCTTAGCAACATATTTTATCATGTAATTAAAAAGGGATCCCCTGATTAATTAAATGGAGAGGCAAACTCATTTAAACTGGTGATGCTAGGAAGAGATTGCAAAAAAGTAAATGGATTTACCTCTACAACTTGAGTTTTTGCTATCCACCGTCTAGTACCTTTGCTGACAAATTTTCAGTACTCACAGATTTATTCAGGCCTATTAAAGACCTCAGAGCAACCAGGGATGGTAATAAATATTTTAACAGAGAGCTGGATGTTTCAAATGTTTAGCAAATCCTTAGAATCAGAGCTCTCCTGCACCGGCCGTGTTTGTGCAACTTCCCTTTGTCCTGTGCTCACTCTGTTGACGCTTGCCCTTTGCTATCCAGTCATGGCACATCCTTCACTAGCTGAGGGAAGCTCCATTTTTTTTTGAAGAGATTCTTCTCATCCAGAAAAGTAGTAACTAGGAGAAATGTTTATGGGTCTGGTAAATCATTTTTTCAGAATATTCAGAGTTCTATCAACCATCCTTACTCTTTCTGTGTAATCAGTCTGCTTGGCATTGCAAGTGGAATGTTTTAGTCATCCATGGGGTAATAAACCCTCAGTTTTCATAGCCCTTTTTCTAAGGGTCTCAAGGCATCAATCAGGACACATCTGTAAGTTGCTGAATCCTAACTCTTTCCACAGTCAGCTCCCTTTTTCATTTCTCACATGCTGAAAGGTTCAGATTCACTCACTCCTGCATTGTCAGGACATAGAAGATGTCCCCTTCTCTGGTCTTTCACATTCTGTCCAGAATCAGGCTCACCCCAGCATCCTCTTTCTAGGTGTGCCTAACAATTTTTTAACCTAACCTCTTGGATTATAAATGGCCATTGAGATTTGTTTACCATTTGTATTACCTATTCTTTTGGTTTCTATTTCCAGATTCTTTGTCCTGACCCTTAAAATGGTGTATTAGTTTCCTGTGACTGTTGTAACAAATTACTGAGTACTTAAAACAACAGAAATTTATCCTTTCACCATTCTGGAGGTTATAAGTCTAAAATCCAGGTGTTGGCAGGACCGTGGTATCAAGTTGGCTCAGATAATTAGAATACTATTAGCTCCTTTCCCTGGGCCTCTGTAACTCTATGTTCAAATTAGTACCCAGTCATGCAAAATGGGTGATAATTGGCCATCACATGGCTGGGAGAAAAGCAAATAAATGACAAATCAGCTAATTTTATGTCTGAAAATAGAAACAGGCTCTAATTTGAGCAGTCTGGGTTTGTCCTGGCTCTTTGTCTCTGTAGACATAAATTAAACTTTCCAACTCTTAACCCAGCGGAATCCTGTGTACCACTGCCCCATGTTTCTCTTGCCGGTAAAGGTGTGGATACTCCTAGGGGGTGTGCCTGCGCTGGGTATTTCTGCTCGATCTCCCTGTGGCTCTGCTTTCTTTCATTTTTCTCGAGTCTCTGACTGAAATGGCTTTCTCAGCCATGTAAGCATTGAACCCCCTGGGATAGGAGTCTACCCTCTTCTCCTGGGCCTCAGGACCCACCCTCCGCTCTGTGCTATTGTAATCGTAATCACCCAAACCCAACAAACTCAGTCCTTAGACTCTCCAGAACTGTCAAGGTGGCAAATAGACCCCCCACCTCTTATTCAGAGCAAGTGGGAACCTCTGTACTTGCTGGGCTGTTTTTCCCACCAGTATCACAATCTGGCCAAGCAAGTAGAAAGAGCCAACTACCATGCGTGGAGAAAGAGGAACTAATTTTTACAACCCTGTTGATGGACAGTGAAAGCAAGAGAGATTCCAAAAGGTCAGGTCTAAACATACGGACAGAGAGCAAGAATTATGACAAAAGCCAGGGCTGACAGCACAGGACAAGTAAGAAATGGCAGGTGGGGGCTGGAGGCAGCCCACGGGACACGTGGGAAGAAGGTTTTTTTGTGTAGTGTTTGAGGTCCAGCCTGTGGGTAGGATGAGGGTGGTTAAGGTCACTGTGCCGATTTGGACAAAGAGGAATCCACGGCCAAGACTAATCCAAACTTCTTTGGTGACTTCATCCTGAGGTCTGTGGTCTAAGTCACTAGGCAGCCTTTCTGTACAGCTCCCTGCTGCTCATCTCTTCTTGAAGGTGAAAGCAATAAGGTTACAGAAATTCTCTACTCACAAGCAGAATCACTGTTATAGGCAGGTGGATGATGAAGTGCCACTTCCAGGAGGTGTGTGTTACAGACTTTTTGCCAATCCCTGCAGGATTTCAGCTATAGAACATTCACTGGGGCCAAAAGAATTTGTCTGCCTAAGGCCCATTAAAATAATAGAAAACTTAGAACACTTGATCCTCTGAAGAATTTGTTTAACAGACAGAGCAATCTGTTGGAAGGAGAGTGGACCCATTCAAACTTGTCTTTGGAAAATCCTTTTGCCCTGACTCTGTTTCTAATCCAGCCAGTGGACACCATCACATCTTGTTCTTGACGTCTGTTGGCTTATGGAGAGCACGCTGGCCCACTGACTGCATGTCTAGTGGCTATAATTTTGGTTAACTTGTCTTCTTCCTCCCTTAACACAAATCTGAAGGTTGCCTTTTTGCCTTTTTAAGTCCAGACAGTTTTTTAAGATGCTGTCATGCCTCTAGAGAAAGCCCAAGAGAAACAGTCCCTCAGTGAGGTGCAAACATCCTCTACTCAGGGAGGCGAAGCTGTCTCTTTGGAGTGCTTGTCCACTTTGATCTGCTGAGGACTTCTCTGCAGTCAGGAAAAGAGGGCAGAGGTTGAGACTGTGGGGCCATTACTATCTCTGAGTAGGAAAGGAAATGGCTTCCTAATGGGGATTTGGCTGAAAAGTTTCAATCCGAGTCAGGTCTGTCCATGACCTCTACTTCTTTGTCCTCTAAACGCCTTCCTTCTCAATTCCCTTGCCTTCAAAGAAGATGAAGAACTGTCTTATTTTCTGCTTGTAATTTCAAATTTAAAAGAACACCTGGCCCTTCTGCTGAGGTTCGTTCCGACATCTGGTAGGGTCATCAAGAAGCAATGCCAGGGGCTGGCAGGATTCCAGTTCTTGTTCCCTTCTCAGCTGATTCCACATCTTCCTAGGGCCTCTCTAAGAATGAAGAACAGTATGCATTTTCTTCACCCTTTTGAAGTGCTTGCTATTGTTTCTACAAATGGGAAATAAAGGAGGGAGTACTATAAAAAGCCTTTCATGTTTATAAATTGCTTAGGTTAAAATCTCTAATAAGGTAATAGTGTGATAGCTGCATGGATCACTCAGGGCTGACATTGGTCTGCTTAAATCTCATATCACAGCCATAATTTCTGAGAGATACTTCCATCCCTAGGTTTTGTCACTTAAATGTAGCCTCTAAGTATTGAAAGGAATTCTGTTTGGAAATATTTCTTGATTCTTTTTACTTCCTGTTTTTCTAAGGTAAGAAATTAAAAGTAATTAAAAGAAAAAAAAAATCTCAGTTTCTACCTAAGACAGAAATGATAGCTTCCAGAATTCCTGCCAGAGGGAATATCCTTGTGAGACCAGCAGCCTGATGTGTGTCAGTTTTGCCAAGAGCTTTGAAGAGTAGCACAAACTCTCCAGGACAATACCCGTGTTTCTGTGTCTTGAGAAAGAGCATTTTTTTATAGAGCTTGTCACACCAAATTGTATTGCTATTGGTGTTTCCATCTCTATTCTCCCCCTGCACTGAGATCCCAGAGGGCTAGACTGTTGATTACTTGTCTCATAAGGTCAGAATGTTACACAGAGGTAGGGCATAGCAGATGGCCTATAAAGTTGTTGAATAAAGAAATATGCAGGAAAGTTGAAGAAAATATCTCTGGAAATGTCTTAAACGTACATGTTCTCTGGTAAGATGAAGGCAATTGAATAACTTAAATCAGGGGTCAGTAAACTACAACCTGAGGACCAAATCCAGTAGCTGCTTATGTTTTTAATAAAGTTTTATTGAAACATAGTCATGCTCCTTGTTTACATAATGTCTATGACCACTTTCACACCACAACAGCAGTTAGGCCACAAAGTCAACAATATTTAATTCCTGGCCCTTGATAGAAAAAAAAATTACTAACCCCTGACTTCAGTGAAAAAAAGAATGTAGCACACAAATAAGTAAGCAACAAGTAATTACTGAATGCTTGCCATGTGCTTAATACTATCGCAAGATTTCTGGTAGACACAGCAAGACACACCTTACCTCTGATGTCTGAAAAACTCGGTGGCAGATATTTGATCTCTGTTGTATGTAATTGTTACCATTTCAAATTTTATTGAAAACATACTACGAACTAAAGGGTCACACTAAGTGCTTTATACACATTATTTAATTTGATTACAGTTTTGTGCAGGAAGCCTCATTATTTCTATCATATAGCATTGTTATCTTCATAGTAACTTCCTAAGCCACACAGTGTATGAGTCAGTCAGAGTAGGCTAGGTTATGCTTCAGTAACAAACAACTCCCACATCCCAATGACTTAACACAACATTTGTTTATTTCTTGTTCATGTTACATGTTCAGTGTGGGTCAGCAGTGGTCTCTGCCTTCTGTAGTCACTCAGAGACCCAAGCTGCCAGGGGATCCATTTTGACCACCATAAATTGGAAAGACTATGGCAGCATCTCCTACTATCTATAATGTGCTTCACCTAGGAGTGACACAAATCATTTTCACTCACATTTTATTATCAGGATTGGAACCCACTTCTGACTCCAATACCCATTATCTATCTTCCAGCATTCATAGTTGTATAATATGTCCATATTAATATTACGGTGTGCCTCATAGGTGTTTTTCGCCCAGACTCTAAATATACACAGGGGCACACTGATATTTGCTGGTTCAAGAAATATGTATTGAGTGCCTCCTATGAGCCACTAGGAATATAGCAAAAACCAAAATGGACATCCCAATCTTCATTGAGCTTATATTCTCACAGGGAGAGAAAATAAACACATTAAACACAAAGTTCAGTAAATAAAACTTAGTAAACTATGTATGACAGTTGGTGATAAGTGCTTTGGAAACAGTGAGGCATGGAAGGTGGTAGAAAATGCTGGAGGCCGGGAGCTGAGATGCTTCCCTACCCACAGAGCCCTTTAGCATTTAGGCCTGAACCCGACAGTTGGCCTGGGGGTCCTGGGAATCTTACGCTGCTTGAAGGAAACTGGTACAGACGGCACATTTGTATTGTTTCTGGTGGTCTCCTGAGGCTGTGAATGGTAGAGAAGTGGGAAGGGTAGAGGTCCTTCTGGCTTCATCTAGTTTTCTGAGGCTCCTTTCAGATGGAGGTGAGGAGCTTATAGGAGGGGCAGTTGTACATCGTTCAAAACTTGGATTCTTCTCTGCCTCCTTAAATACAATATAATTGTGGGCAGTAAATAAAGGTCTATAAAATAAGTCTTCAGGGGATATGATGAAAAGAGGAGGTCTGTTTGGCATAAAAAAAAAATCTGGGCATGTACCTTATGTGCGTGTGAACAGAGGTGAGAGATAAGCCTGCTTTGGGCTTGGCTGGTAGAGGATTGCAAGGTTTCTCTTTATTTATAATGAGTGACATGTTTGTAATGAATTTTCCTAGCCCAAACTTTGGACCCTGTTTCCTTCTTCCTGAAATAACTCTTCCATTTGCTAAATTCCACTCCAGTGCCCTCTGGCCCTTTCAGTAGCTCCCATTGTTAGCCCATGAGGTGTTTTAAAACCAAATCATATCCCTAGATTCAGTAATGTCTTTCTCTTTTTCCCTGCAATTTTTCCAACTTGCCATCAATCTTCACGTTAAGGTTTCCAGCAAAGTGTGTGGATAAAAAATATCTCCTTTATAAGTGGCTTTTTCTATTAACCTGGCTCATCCCACCTTGTCAAAACACTTAGCCGTGTGATAGTAACTCCTTCAAAGTCCTGGCTCAGATTTCAATTTACCAGTGACCTTGGTTGGATGAATCACTATGCCATGGTAACAAAGAAGATTCCTCAGAGAATATGGGATTATTCATTTTCTACTCAGCTACAGAGTAAGAATTTGAGGATTTCTTGATATTTGAACAGTGCCTTGTCATTGAAAAGAATGATACAAACATCCTATTTGGTTACCTTGATCAGGTAGAGATATAGAGGTAGCTGGTGGACCAGAGCACCGTTATGGCTCTTCAACTGCACCCTCATTCCTAAGCCAGCATCCCCCTCACCCAGACTACCCTCTCTCCCCCTACCCCCTCCAACCCACTTCACAATAACAATATGTCATCTCTTATTGAATGCTTACCATGTGCCAACCATTGTGCTGTGCATTGTAGTAGGTTGTATAAATAGTCACAATTGTTCACACCTCCAGGTTTCCATGGTTTCCATGACCTTTGCCATGTGACTTCGCAGTTCCTGTCACAGAGGCAGAATGTATTTCCTGCTCCATTGGTGTTGGGTTTGGTTATATGATTTGCTTTGGCCAATAGGATATGGTGTGAGTAAGGATGTACCACCTCCAAGCCTAGGCTCCAAGAAACCTTGACTATATTCCCGTTATCTCTTGGATCTCTGCCTCTGCTATGAAAACAGGCCTGGGCCTAACACCTGGAAGATGAGAAATATGTGGCCTGGTTACCTGAATCACCTTAATAGCCAGCCAGCATCTGGTACATTTCCAGGCCTGTGAGCGAGACCATTCTAGACCGGTCACCTCCAGCTGACTGTAGATATGTGAATGAACCAAGTGACGTCAACCAAACCTGAGACAGGCAGCAGCAATGTCAAGATGACCCATAGACCCAGAAGAGATAAGAACTGGTTTTTAGTTTAATTCATGAGTATTGGGGTGTTTGTCATGCAATGATAGCTAAATGGCAAATATTTTAAAAGATTAGTTTGTTTAATCCTCATAATAATCTTTCACAGTAGATTCTATTACTATTCCCATTTTATAGAAGAGAAAACTGAGGTTTGGAAAGGTTTAAGGTCACACAGCTGTGAAGTGGTAGAGAGAAGATTTCAAAGCCAAATGTCTAATAATTCAAAATCTGACACATTTCACCATATATTACTATGGACATTCTTCTTGCTTTTATATTCTTGCTTATTTTGAAAGGGAAGGGTTCAATTGCAACCAATTGAAATTTGCAAGAACTCAGGCTTTTTTTTTTCAAGATGAAGAATTCCTTTTCATTTGACTCAAAAGGAGAACTTCAGGTAACTGACTTTTCTTAGGGGTCTCTGTCGCTTTCTTGCAAAGCTTCTCTGAAGCAAGTGTCAGTGAAGAAATAGACGTGGCATTTCTGAACACTTATGGAAACATTTTTTATGGTAGTAACTTGTTTATGCGAATAGCCCTGTTGTCTACTTTAAAACTTCCTGGTATCCCTTCCTAATCAGTTAACATAATTAGTGGATCTTGTCACTCAATCATACAAATACTCAGTCAGGAATACATTTGTTCCTATGCTAAATAACTAATTAGACAGGTCAATACACACATGATCATCAGGGGTGGTTTTGTGGGAACAGAGGAATGAAGCCTCGCTGGGAAGCTGCTGTAATTTCATGGAGATAATGGCATACAGCTCGGTACATTGCTTGGGACTAACTACACTGATTCTCCCTGAAGTTGTCTTCAATCTGTGCACCTTTCCTGTAACAGAATAACGGAGTGATTATTCTGTATTCTTAAATGATACACATAAGAAATGCTTTCACTCTCAAGAAAGAGGAATTAGTTTTATTTTTCAGGAGATTCCAATTCATAAACTATATTGTCTTCAAGCAGTCATCTGTCGTTAATTTGGCTTTCTTGTTTGCAAAGTTCAGTATGAAGGCTTTCTTTATTTCAAGCTCTTTTTGTTTTAAATGTGTCATACTCACTATTGCATCTTGTTTGAACATTTTGTAAAAGTACAGACAAGGAGTTCCAACATTTCTAGGATGTCATGGAGCTTTTCTACTGCTGAAAGAGAATAGGGGAAATGTCTACTACCTTTCTGCTCACAGGCAGCAAATCTGTTATATTACACATGGCTGTAATGACTTTTCAGACACACAGCTGAGAGTGTGAAAAAATTGAATCCTCGTGATGCCTGCATCATTCAGAGCCTTCATGTTTGTTCCATTGTCAATGACAACTGCATGACATTGTTCTGCTTTTCCATTCTATAAAAAGTTAGGAAAGTTGACATTCTTCTTTTGACTCATTCTTACAAAATGGGAACAATTCTTCAATAGAACTTTTTCTTGACAGACTCAAGGCCTAAGTATAATTAACCAAGTGAAAATTAAGTGCAGTTCTTAAAAGTTATCCCATTTAAGGTTGCAAATACTAGTACACCAAATAATCCCATAAGGATTAGAAGTATGGTGTAATTGAAACTTTCTTTTTATGCCTTGTAGCATTATTTAACTTTTATAAATATAGTTTGATCCAAGAAGAATATAAGATTCTTCTTAAGTTATCCAGCTAATACCCTCTATTGTAGTCCTAGTATTTTCCACCAATCACGTTCCCTTCTTTTAATTATTTAAAAGCTCTTAACAATATTTGGTATACTACATTAACAATTTCCAAAATCACTCAATATTTATAGCATTTTATCCTTGGAATACTAAATGTACATTTCTATTCAAATGACTGCCAGTGTTTTATCATATGCAAAGCACATAAGAAGAGTTTTCACTTCAAGGTACATCTAGAATGTGTACTTGTATTTGAAAATGAATATTCCTATGTGAACAATGAATCAGAATGAAACACCTTGCTCATTTTACTGAGCTGGTCATGCTGTTTAGGTATGATGGTGACCTATGTCATCACCTCATTCTGACCACCGCGCATATAAGGATACCAGAAAAAGTATGAAATTGCACATGAATCTTCAGCATGAATCTCTCAAAGGCCAGTGCTGAGACTGAAGCTTAAGATCCAAATTTTAGGCAAATATCTAGGCCAGAGTTGAACATTGACGCCTCCCCAAATAGATTCTGTTGGGAGATAAGTTTTAAGACATGAAAAGATATATTTTCCAAGAACACTTTGGATTTCTATTTTGTATTTGGATGCAGTTCAAAAAATATCAGTCTTTTTTTCATTCACTCCTACCAAATTTAAAAGACAGTAGTTAGCATACACCTATCGTGGTTCAGCCTAGTAAGTCAAGCACTTTGCCTATGGGTAAAATAACTAACATTCAGAGAAAGAACAAAAAGGGTGACACAGAATGGAGTGTGAAAAACACCTAGAAATGAGGTAATTTCAGGAGAGGATGAAATGATTAAACAGAGGCCAGACAGTTCCAGTCCTTCAGGACCTAGAGTCTAGAGGAGTTTGGGCAATCAGACATTTCCAATACAGAGATACTGTGAGGACCACCACTGGCTCATACGGTGGATGTTGTCTATGCCAAAGCTTGATAAATGGGGGTAGACGGAATTTAACCCAACTCTGCCTCCTTAGACTTGCATTCTTGCACAGTGGTAGGTCTAGATAAGGAGTACTGTTGGAATCAAACACTAGAATTACAAACAGGCATGTGATACCATTCTGAGGGGTTAGAAGGATTCTGAAGAAAACACTTTCATGGGAGCCTGACTTTTTGTCTGTAGGCAGGATCAATAACTGAGTCCTGATGAGGACAGAGATAAAAAGAAAACCACCTGTTGGTTCAACATTCTCCTTTAAACTTTAAAAATTAACATATTCTGTGAATATCCAATGACAAATTCATATGCTGACTCTATTTGAAGTCTATTGGTGTCACTTAAATTGTCACAGAAATAATATATATCCTCTATTGTAAACTAGATGATTAAAATAGGCAGCTTTCGGGTCAAACAGAATTTCACATCTATGACTTACTAGCTTTGTGATGTTGCCTAAGTTATCTAGATTCCTTTAATCTCAGTATGGTCTGCTCTAAAATGGGAATAATAATAGAGTTTATGGAATGGTTAAATGAAATAATGCATGAAGCATAGGATCAAAATTTAGTGCAATACAACCTGAAGTGTGCATGGAATTTCGCTTCTCTATTTCTATAACAAATAGAAACTTTTTGCCACTCATTTCCACTGATGGCAGAAACTATTTCAAACTTTCTAATTACAACTAATAAAGTCTCTCCTATTGTAAACAGTCTCCTTTGGGGGTAAAACGAGGTTTGCATTTCTTTCTGAAAGAGCTTTCCCTCTCTCACCTTCTTCCAAAGATGGCATCTGGACACAAAGCGGAGCTCACATAGCCTCAGGGAGTCTCCTGTCTCCATGTTCTCTTTCTTCACGGCTTCCGTTGATCCATAGGTGAAATGGAGCTCATGTTGCCTGTTCTCTAGGCACTGGGCTTTGCCCTCCTTGCATCCATTTCTGAAGTGTTCATAGATGCTCTAACTCAAGGGCTGTCTTCTTATCACAGTAAAGACTTGGTGTTCCCACATTGCTGTCTTGGTACCAATTCAGCTCTTTCTTATTGCACCGATTGTCAGGGACTCAGCAGTCACCTCACTCTTCACCATTCACTCTCAGCCACCACCCATCTTGTCCTTGGTTTCCCTCTCAGTGCATCTGGAGCCCACAGGAGGGAGCATTGGGATGCTGAGAGTCTCAGGCTTTATCTTTACTTCAGTATTGATTCTGCCAAGTCCCTTTCCTCTTCTCGCACTTGCCTTTCCCCTCTGGTGGGAACTGTCCCTACATCATACCCTCCTTGGAATTCTTTCTTCTAGAGTTAACCGTCTTTCCTTTTCTCGGCATGATAGTATTCATGACTTAGGAATAAATTTGGAAAGAGCTGCAGGAGAAGGAAATAAAAGAGATTACCAAATATGCCTCGGGAGGGATTGCACAAATATTACCCATTATACTCAAAAAGTATTTAGCACATTAAAATACAGCAAATAATAAATGGAAACAGTTATTGATTCAAGATTAACATAGCAGAGTAAAGCCAAACCTCAAAATCCTTTTCTTATAACCCAAGAGGAAAAGCACAGAAACAACAACAAAAAAACAGCTAAAATAGACTAGCAGCAATCCTAAAAATATAGAAAGCATCGGTTGCCAGTAAGAAAGACTGAAAATACTGAAAGTTAGTCAGCATGAGTGTGGTAGGTAGAATTCTAAAAGCCGCCCCAAATTCCGCCCTATCGTGTACATGCATGCCTTATATAATCTCCTTGGCTCAGAGTGAGTAGAACCTGTAAGTATGATGGAATATCACACTTGTGATTAGGTTACTAACCAGTTGACTTAGAATTAATCAAAAGGAAGATTATCCTGGATGGACCTGATTTAATCAAGTGGAAGAAAGTGAAGTGTCAGAGAAGAGAGCCCTGCTGGCATAAGGAAAGCAAACAGCCATGTTGTAAACTGCCTGTGGAGCTTAGAAGGTAAGGACCTGAGGGTGGCCTCTAGTTGCTAAGACTGGTCCCTGGCTGGGAGCTAGAAATAAAATGGGGAGCTTGGTTGTACAACCACGAGGAAATTAAATCTGCCCATTTACCCATAAAGTGAACAACTTTTCCAAGCGCACCAGCAGTGAAAGGAGGAGCCAGCACAGCCACTCCCGGCCTCCTGACCCCCGGACGCTGTAAGATAACAAAGGTGTATGTTGGTTGGAGGCACTAAGTTTGTAGTGATTTGTTACCTGGTGATAGAAAATCGATATCCCGGACTTGACAAGCATCCAAGCAGTTCCAAACCCTGCCTTCCACAGAAGCAATGTAAGGGGAGAGGACAGGAAACACTGCCCCCCAGCCCCCGACACACCCACACAAACACACAAAACTCTTACAATACATGTCCAACTTGGACAGTTACTGTAGTCATTTCCAGAAGGAGAAGTAACAACTTCCACAAATCTCTACCCTGACCGCCTCTGAGTCCCAGCAGAACCAAGGAAAATCCTCGGAGTTCTTAACTTTAGAGAAAAGGAGGAAACTTCCCAATCTAATTGTCTCCAGCAATATGTACGGATTTAGGCAAAAATAATAATAGTAATAAAAAAGAAGATAAGATCTTCAGAGGAGCAGGCAGTGGGGGAAGAGACGCTTATATCATAGGGGAAGCAGTGCCAGGGGAGAAAGTGGTATGATTTCTGAGGACAAAGGATTGAAAATGAGATAAAAGAATAACCTGGCTGACGCACTAACTGAATGGAAAGTTCCAGTGCCTCATGGTAAATTGGAAAAATTATTTCAGTCCTAAAAGTACTTTTTTAAGGGAGCAAGATATTATGGCTAATATGCAGTGGTTCTGTTTTGATTAGTGGGGGCCTGTCTTTCAGGTTGTTAAATATTTTGGGGTACAATCCAACACAGGGGAATAAACTTGGCCATGAGACAGGAGAACAGCACTTAGGTTCACTCTTAAAGGGGCGTCTAACCCCATCCAATCCTTCCCACCAGTGGGATCCTAGTAAATGTTTAATAGCCAGCTCTCTGGGGGGAAAAATGTATGCATATATATATGTATTTATAAAATTTTTTCTGATGTGAAGGATGTATAACACACAAATTTAAAATAATCAATTTAGAAATATTATTTACAAGCAATAATAAAATATGCAATACATTCCATTGATTCTTATAGTATATATGTTTGTATTTTTGCTGAACTCTTGTACCCATGGACAACTATAGTTACAGTTGACAAACAAGTGTAGTTCCAACATGGATGTTCATTGACATTTCTCTTTATTTTATCAAATAAGAATAAAGTGAACCACAAAGGTGTTTGCCATTTGGAAATAAAGTGAATAACTTCTTTCTGAATTGGATAGTAGTTTCCAGGTTCTGAAAACATATTTTCTCAATTATCTGTCCTAATCACAATGTAATGGCAAAAAGCACAACATGTTTAAGTTTACCCTGCATTATTAACATTCTCTCCATCACTTCATCGAATCTAGATCATCAAGAAAACACTAAGATAAGGCCTGATTTGTAGCATCTGTCAGTTTCCATGATGAAAAACTCTCATCATGGCCAATTTCAAGCAATGAATGGGATGTCACCCAGTGCACAAAAACTGGCCTAAATAGCCTTAATAGCATGGGCAATAGTGAAATAGCATAAGTCGTCAAGAAAGATAAGTTTTGAGGATGTGTAACCTTTATTTTTAATCTAATATATTTGCAAATTAATGTAATTAGATCTTTAATAATGGCCATATTTTTTTACCTGACTCACAAAAATGCTATAAATTTAACAACCTGCTCTCGTGAGCTGGTGTGAGCAGGCTTTAGCACCTGAATCCTTCCCACTCTATTTTATCCCTCAGGCTACGTAAGAAATACCTTTAAGTTTTAAATTATATAAAAAGAAAAACAGTTCTCAACCAGACTGGGAAGGAAGTCAATGAGAATTCACCCACTCTGTTTTAAATCCGGACACCACTGCTGAGCTAAGTGCATCCAGTATAAAACAGAGAGGAAAAAAGAGAGGGAGCAGTATAATGCATCTCTCCAAGCATGTGCAGTAAAATAATGAAGAAAAGACCACCAGTATGGCAAAAACAGATGACGAATCTATTCTGGAAGAAAATATAAGCTTTCATGAAAAAAGAAAAAGCTCCCAGAAGTGCTTCAAGGTATAAATAAACCAAATAAGACCATGACTTTAAGAAACAAGGGCTCAGGGATAAAATAAAAATCCAGAGGAAGAATAAACAAAATGAGATGAAAATGGAGATTTCAATGTTAAAGAAATAAATTGAAGACAAAAACTTCACAATTACAAATAAATTAAAATATTTTTAAACAAACAAGCACATAAATGACTAAGCATGGTTGGCAACCAAATTGCTGACAAGGAGGAAAAGCTAAATATGGAATATAGGATGCAGAGGGGAAAATATAATATATTAATATAATAGTAGAAAATAGATGTCATAATTGACAAAAGTGTCCACTAAAAAGATAGATGTTCTTAAAGAAGAAAATCCAAAAAGTGAAAGGGAAAGTGTCATCGATGTCATAATAGAATATATTCCTGAAGTGAATGGAAAACTAAATAAGCAAATCAAAAGGAAAACCAATGTAAACAACTGACATGAAAACATGTTCTAGACAAGAATTGACGACACCAAATGCTGGCAGGGATGTGGAGCAACGGGAACTCTCATTAACTGCCGGTGAGCACGCAGAATGGTACAGCCACTTGGAAGACAGTTTGACAGTTTCTTACAAAATGAAAAGTACCCTTATCATAAGTTCCAGTAATTTCACTCCTTGGTATTTGCCCAAATGAGTTGAGAACTTCGGTCCACACAAAAAGCTGCACCTGGATGTTTATAAAAGCTTTATTCAGGGCTGGCCCAGTGGCATAGCAATTAAGATCAGCACACTCCACTTTGGCAGCCCAGGTTTAGCTCCCCGGTGTGGACCTACACACCCTGCTGTGGCAGGGGACCACATATAAAACAGAGGAAGATTGGCACAGATGTTAGCTCAGGGTGAATTTTCCTCAGGAAAAAACAAAAAAGATTTATTCATAATTGCCAAAACTTGGAAGCAATTGGGATGTCCTTCAGCAGGTAAGCTGATAAATAAACTGTTGTACATCCAGACAATGGAATGTTATTCAGCGCTAAAAAGAAAGGAGCTGTCAAGCCATGGAAAGGCGTGGAGGAAACTGAAATACATATTACTAAGTGGAAGAAGCCAATCTGAAAAGGTTACTTACTGTATGATTCCAACTATATGACATTCTGTAAAAGGTAAACTATGGTGTCAGTAAAAAGATGAGTGGTTGCCAAGGGTTAGAGGGGAGGGAGGGATGAATAGGCAGAACAAAGAAGATTTTTAGAGTGGTGAAAATATCCTGTATGATACTGCAATAATGGATACATGTCATTACACATTTGTCAAAACCTATAGAATATATAACATCAAGAGTGAATTCTAATGTAAACTATGGACTCTTGGTAATAACGACTGTCAATGTAAGTTTATAGATTGTAACAAATGTACCACTGTGGAGTAGGATGTCGATAATGGGGGAGGCTGTGTGTGGGGGAACAAGGGCTATATGGGAAATCTCTATACTTTCCGCTCAATGTTGCTGTGCCCCTAAAGCTGCTCTAAAAAATAAAGTCTATTCAAAACAAAGAAGAAAAGAAAACAAAATTGTAAGGGTAGAGATATTATTGAAATATTCATTCTCTCAAATCATGAATTGATTTGTGCCGGAGGAGAGAATAAGATGCTTTTATCAATTGTAGAAAGTAATGCATTACGTGGTTCACCAAAAGACAAACTGACTCTAATGAGTAAAAATGGATATATGAATGAATCCTCTTTTTAATAAAGACATTTCAAGAAAGTAAAGGCCACAGCATTTGCCATGATGTTGGAAGTGGACATTGTCACCATTGTCTTCATTGCTGGATCTTTAACTGCCCTCTATCATTTGGCAATGTAAGGGTTTCCTCTCCTAGAGACTGAACCAATTATAGACTTACAAATTTAGAAATAATTCTAAGGAGTTTGGTTCTATATAGAAATATCTATTATTTAGTCTAGATAATCTTAAGAATTCCATGTCCTTATCCCAATAATAGGTTCTTAAAAAGACAACACTGAAATTAAGAAAAATGTAAGTCTAAGGAGTCAACAGGGTAATCATTGGGCAGAGATTTTGAACACTACGCCAGTCCTAACCAATATTCTCAGATTTAGAGAAATCATCACATTTCTATATAAGAGGTTTCATTTAATGTAACATGAAAATATGAGTACCACCTCTCAACTTTTGTGGATAATATGGTAGCAGCTAAGGTCTAATCTAAACAATAAAAACTCCCTTTTATTGGTTGTTTTCTAAATGTGAGGCATTGTGATAGAAACTTGACAGATACTTATACCTTTTCCTTCTTATAACAATCAATGAGTGAGTAATTAATCCCAATTTTTAAAATGAGGATACCATGGATCACCGATGTTAAGTAACTCATCTAGGGTTGAACAGCAAAGATGTGGAAGATCCATGATTTGAATGTACTTGTGCCTGATTCCATAATGTGTGTCCCTAACTTCATCACTCTCCTACTTTCCTTGATATTCTTTCCTTAGGATATCTCATTAAGTTAGAGAGAGATGAAGGCAACATTTCTAGAGTGTCCATTTGATACATTAGCTTCTTTTGTTTTTAAAATTTAATCCCAAAAGAAATCTTGTAAGAAAATGATATTATTCCTAATTTACAGGTGGAAAAAAAAACCTGTGAGGCTTAAGCATTGACTAAACATGATTTGTTCAAAAGAATTTTCTGTGTGGTTTGAACTGGGTTCTGCTTGAATCCAAATCTCTTGCTTATTCTCACTATTAAATATTGTTTCACAGCATATTAAAAAGGGTACGGCTAAATTTGAAGCTAGGATATGTAATTTCCAAGGCCAAGGTGCTAATATGGAGCTGAGTAAATAGTTTACTGTTTTATTATACCAAAAACCGCAATTTTCCTCTTCTGCTTCTAAAATTTGTGGACAAGTGAACAATCTTAATGCAGCCAGGAATCAGCACAAAAACTCCTATTTAAGACTCGTCAAGGGGCCAGCCTGGTGGCAAAGGGGTTAAGTTTTTGTGCTCCCCTTTGGTGCCTGGGGTTAGCAAGTTTGGATCCCAGGCGTGGACCTACACACAGATTATCAAGCCATGCTATGGCAGATGTCCCACATATAAAGTAGAAGAAGGCGGGCACGGATGTTAGCTCAGGGCCAATCTTCCTCGGCAAAAAGAGGAGGATTGGTGGTGGATGTTAGCCCAGGGCTAATCTTCTTCTTCAGAAAAAAAGAATTGTCAGAAGAGTTTGAAGATGTTAGCAGGCCAGCAAAATGTTGTTCTTTTTAAGTCTTACCTCAGAATCTAAGAGATTCTCTACAATTTTGAAACCTTCGTGAGAAGGCGCTTTGAAGAATAACAATTTCTCTTCAGTCCTGGTAAGCTTGTTACCTCCCCATCACCAGCCCCCCCTTCCCAAATGAAGGGCTTGAGAGATGTAATAAACGTTCTCTCCGTCTTCCTGCTTTAGAGTCCCGCACAGACTTGAAAATAATTAGTACACCACCATCGCAGTGATATTTTCCTTTCTGCCAGCAAAGCTCTTCGGAGGCAATAATTTCCCTCTCCTCAGGAACATCAAACTCCTCAATTGAATGATGATGGGCTTGAAATATGTGGGCCTGAAAGAGATCAGCGAGAATCAGATTCTTGACGAAACCTGTAATCCCATTTTACTGCTTAGAAAGCGAAAGGACTGTAAGAGCAGCAAAACCATCGGCTGTGGCCCCGAGACCCCTCTTCACAGTTGAAAGTCCTGGAGCTGAGATTCAGGCCTCCATTCCACACAGGGACCCCTCTATCTATGAATCCCCTTCTGCTGTCTTTGCCTCCGTGGCAAATATATCCTACTGTCCTACGTTCCTCCTTGCTAGTAGCCTGTGCTTTGGACTTTCTGAAAATCACTTTCCTCATTAATATGAGACAGACTGTTAGATAAAGTGATCCTTTAGTCTACTTTGCTTTACTCAGTAATTATAAAAACAATCCATCTTCACTGTAGAAAATTTGAAAATATGTGTGAACCAAAGTATATAGAGGTAAGAAACCACCTGTAGGATAAGAGGCAGAAGAGAAGCTACCTCAGCAGGGGTGTGGAGAGGTGGAGGGGGCAGTATTGAGGGAGAAGAGACACGATGGAATCTTCTGGGTTGTTCCACATGTTTTATATCTTGATCTGGATGACGGTGACTTAGGGAACACGTATAAAAAGTGAATTAAGTGATACACTTTACACACTTGACTGTGTGTACATTATACCTCAATAAAAAGGAAAACACTTGAAGACACCCATCGCCCCAAAACTCAGAGCCACCTTTACATTTAGGAACATTTCCTTCATATATGTCTGTATATACATATATATGCATATATATGATCTGTAATATGCACTCGTGCATGTGGTCTTAGAATCTTCTATCTTTACATAAAAATGTCCTTCTACTTAATAACTTGCAACTTAAACATATTCGTAAATAAAACAAAGCTATATGTAGAATAAAATGATGTTTTTTAGTCTGCAGGATCTTCGCAATGGGTGTCTTTATTTCTGAGGTATTCCACAAAGTTTATGACTCCTTCTTCTCCAATAGTTCAAAAACCACTGAGAGTGTTGAAATTGTCAGCAGGAAGAGGCGGATGATGAGGGCGGAAGGAAAAGTAGAGAAGCGAGTGGAAGTGGAGCCTGACGCATGCAGAGACGGGGGCAGGCCTTCACTTCCACAGGCCTTGGAATTGGGGTTGGAGCCAAGTTTAACCTAATTTCCCTGTGCAGCGGGCCTCCTGGTGACATCTGGATTGCACAAGCAATTAACTTTTCTTCCTAGCCTGTAACTTTGTATAGAAATCCCTAAGTCAGTTATTAAAATAGTGAACTGAATTTTGTGGAAACGTCTAGATTTTGTGAGAGAATGGCCTTTATTTTGAAACTGCCTTTGGTTTGTCCAGCAATGTCCAACACTGGATTCTTAGCTAGTGAGATCACTCCATAGTTATCATGTCACCCCAAGTCCATTCTAAACATGTCTCTCCTAGTGGATGTTTGTGTCCAATCCAGTTCTCCAGAAGCAGCTTCTGAGACACGGTCTCTTATACAAGTGTTTTATTAAGGAAACTCCCAGGAGAAACTGGTAAGGGCTAGGGGAACACGACAGGGAAGGGAAGAGTCCAGCAAGTGGGACTTCAGGCAAAGCCCTAGCCTCAAGCTGATTCTGCAGGAACTCTGGAGTCCAACTTACACCTCACAGTTGGCTGGCCTTGGGGCAAGAGAACTGGGCTTTCACATTCCTGCAAGGGTCAGTCGTGGGGCGAAGGTCTTCCCTGGATGGTATGGCGCCTCCAGCTCTCCATACAAAGTGGAAAAGTGGCACCCTAAGACTGAGGGTGATCCTCTGAAGGGAGCTGTAGGAGAAGCCCATTGGAAGCATTTTGCTGTTCTTTAAAACCATAATTTTTGTAGAACAACCTGGAGAAGCCTGGAGAGATAAGTTTAATATCCTCATTTTAAAGCTGAAAGAAACTAAGCCTCACATATTGAAAACTCATGTCTCTACAAACTTCATCCTTCTTTCTTTTCTGTATTCTCAATCTGTGTGATGAAGAGTCCTCTGAAATGCCTGGGGATGCCACCCACACAGTGCCAGCTGTGTACTGTACCACTCCTGGAAGCCCCATTCACCCAGACTATGATGTGCATGGCGCCCCCTGGAGGTGTGTATAACTCCGCATGTTTATACCCCGTCTGTAAACTGCCAACATCAATATGAGTTTCCCTGGGGGGAAAAGATGAAATGTTGGTTCTTTGGCATTTAAAAAATTTTCCATTTTTGAAGCCACAAAAAATCTTGATTAATACTTCAACTGTCTTAATCTATCCCCCCAATTTAAAAAAAATCAGATCTCCTCCTTCAAGTATTCTGGTATGATTTCCCAAAGGGACCATGTTCTTGTTTCAAAATCACTGTATCCTTCTCTGACTCTTTGTTAAGAAGATATTTTGTATATTATATCATGAAAGCATTTCTTGGGCATTGCATATTTTTTCACATATTTTGAATATATATTTTAAAACTATGAACTTTTGCCCCTGAAATACTTACCTGCCTCCTCACCCAATATTTCTGAAAATTTGTGAAGTAAACAGATCCTGTCTTCTCTGTCATACCCCAGCATATATCTCTAAGAGTTCCATTAGTAACTGCCTTATCTGAGTCATAGTGATAGAAAGTTAGGCAGCACGATGATACATTTGTATATAAAAAGTGAAACTTGAGAATTTTGGAAATCATCGTTGCATGCTGCAGAGTGCTTACAGCTCCATTCCTTTAACAGAGGATAGCCTCTTGCAAGTCCAGCTCTGCCATGTTGTCTGACAACCTTTCGCAGTGATTTCAGTTTCTATGTCTCAGTTTCCTTATCTGTAGAATGGGGAAAGAATGCCTACTTCTCAGGATTCTTGAGAGAGTCCCATGTGATTATGTTTGTGAAAGCATTTTGTTAGGAAGTAACTCACTGCCTACATTTAAAGTAATCATGACCACTATATGTATGTGCGCATGCACATTTTAGTGTATGTATGTCTGAATGTACAGACTAGTGCGCTGGAGAGCAGGTTGTTCTAGGAAGCAGAGATGGTGTGTTCTACTGCAGGCTCTGTTCCTTTTAAGCAGCTTGCCGTGGATACAATAAGCCCTTTTTCATCTGTGGCTATCAGTTTTCTCGTCTGTAATATAACATGGTTGGATGAGCTTAATATAATGTTCCTTCAAGACCCCTTTCCTAGTGTTTCCATAATGCAAGCCTTGATTCTCTCTCGGTTCTATCCTTCATCTCAAAATAAACAACTGGATGATAAGTATACCAAATAAAATCTGTGCTTCTTTGTTCTACGGCCAAAAATAATTTAAAAAATAGATATATTTCCTCCTAAATGGTCAGAAGCAATCTAGAGTGGGTGATTCCAAAATCTGAAGGTTTTGGAATGTTGTTAAAGTAGCAGATGTTACATAAAAACCTTAAAACAATTGAATAGAGACAGATTTAACCAAGAAGCATCATTGCCACTGGCAACATCTCGTTACTAATTCAAGGAAGGAGCCTTACCTAGATGTAAACATGTTTAGCATTAGCTACAACATTATACTGTTATGAATTTTAGTAGGTCAGAAGATGTACACTTATATGCGTATGCCCAAAGCAAGAAATAATTCTTGGAATGCCAGATAAATGTTTATTGTAAAGTTTTATTGACTTTATTGTCTATCCTCTATTTTGAGTTCCTTGAGGGCCAGCACCATGCCTCTCATATCTTTAACAAAATCACTTATTTAGTGCCTACCAAGACTCTATACGTATATTAACTTATTTTACCTGTGCAACGCAGAAAAGAAATACAAAGAAGGCAATTAGGCTATGAATGGAGGTTCCACTACAGCCAGGAATCTGGGAGTACTCTATCTTTCTGCTTACCACCCTAATGTGTGACCTCCAATTCTCAAGATCACTTCACGGTTCAGTATGGCTGCTGCTTGCACAGAACCACATTTTACTGTAGGTCCCCAAAGCAATTTATATACAAAAAGCGAATCTCTTCCAAACTCCACGTTTTCACCAGTCTACCTTTTCCCAGAATACACAGGGTCTAGGTGAATTCACCAGAAGTCAATTTGCTGAGTAGGCAATTTGCCTAAAGCCAATTAGTGGAAAGGCCAACTCACCAAATGACTGAGTCATCAAATTTACTTAGACCTTTCAACTATTTAGTTGTGGTTCATGGGTTTTGATTTTCTCCTCATTACAGCATTTTAAGGAATGTTTAATTAGTTTCTGTCACAGTCCCCCCACTGTTCCAGCTGGAGCTAAAGGGCAAAGCGAGAGGGAGGCCGAAGAAAGAGAAGGCAGAGAAATGAGAATTAAGAAAGGGAAGCCATGGGGTAGAGAAGGGAGATACTGCAGAGGATAGGAAGAATATAATTATAAGACTCTATTCTCAAATACGAAGCATTCTTATGAATATATTTTTTGAGACTATATTATTAATCTTGCAAGCAGATAATTTTAATAGTTCCTGATGTTCAAGAAAATATTCCAGAATGTATATTTATTGAAATATGTGAAGAATTCTTATCAGCATAATCTCATCATGCATAATAGCATATTCATAGACATTTTCATGTTCAATAATTACCCATATGAAATATTTTCCTAATGTTCCAGTCTCCTGTGTCTTTGCCTGCCATTCTCTCATTCTCCAGCTAGTAGCAGCAGGAAGCAGGGGTAGAAACATACTGACGATTTCTTAGCATGCTGTTAGGCAAAGATAAAAAGTAGTCCATCAAAAATTGTCTCCAGGGCCAGCCCTATGGCCAAGTGGTTCAGTTCACTCGCTCTGCTTTGGCAGCCCTGGGGTTTCGCTGGTTCCGATCCTGGGCCCGGACATGGCACCGCTCATCAGGTCATGTTGAAGCAGCATCCCACATAGCACAACCAGAGCACTTACAACCAGAATATACAACTATGTACTGGGGGGCTTTAGGGAGAAGAAGAAGGGAAAAAAAAGATTGTAAACAGATGATAGCACAGGTGCCAAGCTTTAGGAAAAAAAAAATGCTAACTTCAATTATCTAATAAAATTTTTTTTTTAAATTGTTTTCGAAAATGGAAGTTTGGTGAATTTGTCGTTGAAAACATTTGCCTTTGGCAAAATGGACTGTCAGTGAATTGGCTTCTAGGAGTCAGTTTGCTCCTGAATGTGTAAAGAAAGCTGATAATGGATGAGTTAAGAGGGAAACCCGAAAAACTGGAGAAGATATTGCATACTCTGCCTTCTACTTTCATAAGAAAAAGGTTTAGGCAGACACTTATCAGATATGTACTATTTCTTTTTTTTTGTACTTTAAGTGCCCAGGCTACAGTGTAGGATCTAAAGCAGCATCAACAAGCATTTGGCCCTCAGCCACCACCCTGAGCCCTGCCCACCTCCTCACCCACTCATCCCTTATCAATCATGCCGCTCCTTCCTGCTTCAGCGGATATGATTTGAGGACCTTCTTACACACTCCTCAGCCATTGCACTTTTTGGTACATGAGTAATAAGAAATCTAATTGCCATCCGGAGTCTCCCAACTATATTAGCACATAAGTGTGAACAGAGGTGTTCTTCCCTCAAAATAGATTAGAAAAAAATATACCACTATCTTAATGAGAGAGTGTAATTCAAAGACCAGCAGGACATGCCTAGACCCAGACTGAAGGTCTTAATATAACTAAAAGATGTGTCAGTGAGAATGGGTGCTGAGAGATCTAGGAGGAAATACCGTCAATGCTTACCTCAGATCAAGGACACCCCTTCTCACCATCTCCACCTGTGTGGTCCTGGAGGCAGGTAAATTCATCTTGTGAGATCGGAATAGTAGCTTATCATAAACTGATGCATTTAAAATTTGCATACTAGATTTGATTGCCTCTGCTCTTTTTCTATGTTTGCACAACCAAGTTTCCAAATAATGTGGTTTATATGAGTTACAAACTGTAAGTATCTAAGCCTTTTAGCAAATACATCTCTTTCTATAAATTCTGCTTTATAATCATTCTCGGGATAATCATAGTTACCATTTTTACTCCATCTTCTCTGCTCCGTGTGTGTGTACACGATAGACTACTAGGCCTTTACAAATACATTATGAGGTAGATATTTGGAGCCTCATTTATAAGGAAATAACCAATCTCAAGCATATAAGGAATGCAGTCATGATATCTCAGCTGGACAGAAACCTTAGACCAAGATATTATGACTCCAAATCCTGTGGG
Source organism: Equus przewalskii (assembly GCF_037783145.1). Taxonomy (NCBI): domain Eukaryota; kingdom Metazoa; phylum Chordata; class Mammalia; order Perissodactyla; family Equidae; genus Equus; species Equus przewalskii. Next base: position 55,185,831 of record NC_091845.1, on the reverse strand, counting down.
GCTCAACCTTTGCATGCCACAGTCTTCTGGGTCTGAGTCACTGACAAGTGCCTCTTGGGAGGTGACAAGACCAGATATCCGAGCCAGATTCTGAGTTGTGGAAAATCCACACTTTGTCAGGCGGTCACTCCTGGGCATAATGAGCAAAAATGTCATAATCACATCAACTGCTTGTAACTTCCTTGTTTTCTTACCATTTTGAAAGGCAAATTATTATGTAGTAATAAGAACTATATACATGTGATTAATATTTTTCTCATATATATGTATTTAGATTATTGTAGTAGAAAAAACAGGTACTTTTTTGGTCACAAAATACCTATTAACTTCTCACAAAGCAAGAGTGCTCTTAGCTAAACCCATGAGATATGCTAATAAAGTGACATAGAATCTAGAGAGAAATGTTTTGAGTCAGGATCAGCTTTTGGCTGAGACAAGGGGTTATGCCCTGCTCCCCACCGAAAAAAAATTAATAATAATAAGGCCAACCCAAACTGACTAGCACAGGAGTCCAGCCAGTAACGAAAACCAGAAATTCTAGAGCTGACAGAACAAATATCAAGATGAAAATCAAAGGAAAAACAAAAGAAAACAAAATTAAGGTTAAAGCAAAAATAGCCCTAGGATTAACACATTGGAACAATCTTAACAATTCTCAATCATACAAGCTTCCTTCTTTTTCCTGATAATATAAATCTTTGTCTGTCACAATTTGTAAATCATTGAGCCATACTTGGATCCCTCGGGTGGGGGTGGTTCAGAAGTCACTGAGGACAGACTAAGGATTGACCTCATTCTCAGTAAAGAGTAGAGGGTTTTACAATGGGAACCTTGAGAGGTACCGATGATAATTCTCAGAAATTGAGTTTATCGGAACATCCTGTTCTTTGGTAAGGGTTTCCTGATACAAATATTCCTGACCTTGGGAAAGTATTATGGTCGTTATGTACAAAAGGATGTGTTTTTGTGTTTGCATCTGTGAATTGAGAGCAGTGAATGATGCTAGGAAATTATGGGAACACAATTCATTGATGGGAGTGCTTCCAATATTTTAAAAGGCTCAAGTTGGCATTAGAGGATAACATGAGAATTTACCTTAACACCACTTAAGTCTTAACAAAGGAAGAATGACAATTAATATAAGGAAAAGGAATTTTTTTCAGAACACAGGAAACTGAGTCAGAGAAAAATCCAGGCCTCAGATTCCAAGTTCCAATTTTGGTATGAATGAGATCATTAAAAAGTATGAGCATATAAATGGCAGACTTTCATTTGAAGGAAAGGCAGTGATGCGATGGGTGAATGCAGCCCCATATAATTTAACCAACAATCCCACTAGTTCTTATAGGTTCAAAAAATGAAACAATAAAAATAAGCAAGCAGAATATCCAACAAACAAAACAAAACAAAAAACCATGTAAGAGCATGGTTCTAAACACGTAGCAGGATCAAAACAATCCTCAAGACATTCTTTGGGCTGGGAATGAAGAAAGGAGTACATGGAAGCAGGTAAGAGGCCTGAGACCTATAAGAACAGGTCTATAAGAGCATCAACAAGATGTGAGCCTCTCTAGATACATACTGACTGTGACTCAACTGGATTCCTTTGAGTTGGAAATGGAAAGTTAAATTTTAATGTGCATCTGTTAGCATAAACCATGAACACTTGCTAAAGGAAAACTCTTGCCTGATGCCATTAGAAGATGATTAGGTCAATGGAAAAATGGCGTTTGCTTTACAATGATTTTGTTTTACACTTAAAGTTCTTGAAATATATTGTTTTTGTATTAAGCCAATTGTGTCTTTCACAATCATCATAACTTTTTTGGTAAATATCAGTAACTTGCAGTTTTTGGAGGTACAAGAGGGCTATTGGCCTCTTTCCTTACTATCATGACCAAGTTACAATGAAAACAAGTCTAAAACCAAATTCTTTCACACAAACAGGGGCCGGCCCGGTGGCACAGGGGTTAAGTTCACACATTCTGTTTCGGTGGCCCGGGGTTTGCTGGTTCGGATCCCAGGTGCAGACCTACGCACCGATTGTCAAGTCATGCTGTGGCAGGCGTCTCACATATAAAGTGGAGGAAGACGAGCATGGGTGTTAGCTCAGGGCCCATCTTCCTTAACAAAAAGAGGAAGATCAGCAGCAGACATTAGCTCAGGGCTAATCTTCCTCAAAAAAAAAAAGTTCTTTCACACAAACAAACATTTATTGCCAAACAAGTATAACAGCAGTTTATAAACTAGTGAGTAAACTCAAGAAGTGCCTGCCCTCTGTTCTTTTAAGTGCCCTCACAGCACACCCAAGGACAGGTCCACTAAGGACAAATGCAATGATGTTTCACTGGAAGGAGCCAGACAACAAAGAATCTTAGGAATCTATGGCTATACATGGGCCATTTTGGAATCTATCTATCTATCTATCTATCTATCTATTATCTATTTATTGATCTATTGTTTAGAATCTAAATTTCCATTCCGAAGTATACAATCTAAGTTTATTAGATTCTTGTACCCTATTCATATAAGATTAGGAATGCCTATAAAGCACCACATATTCTAAGGTGTAGAATAAAGCCCACTAATACAAAAGTATATATACTATACCATCTCTGTTGAAGCGCTTTAAGTAAAGTCCAAACAACAGTGGAAATAACTCAAATGCCCATCAATAAAAGAATAGATAAAAATATGGTATATTTGCATAATAGAATACCCCAGGAATGAAAAGAAATAGATGACCGATACCTGCAACAACATGGATGAATCCCAAAAACACTATATAGAACTTAAAAAGTCAGACCAAAAAAATAGAGTACTTAACTATATGATTCCATCTATGTGGAAGTTCAAGAATAGGTGAATTAGTCCATGGAGATAAAAATCAGAGTAGTGGTTGACTCTGGAGGGGATAGACTGGAAAGAAATACAGGGGGACTTTGCAGGGTGATGGCAATGCTCTCTATCTTGATTGAGGTGTTGGTTACATGCATATCTATCTATCTATCTATCTATCTATCTATCTAATCTGCATATAAGTGTATGTCTTAGTCTGTTCAGGTTGCTATCACAAAATACCACAGACTGACTGGGTGGCTTATAAACAACAGAAATTTATTGCTCATGGTTCTGAAGGCTAGAAGTGTGAGATCAGAAAGCCAGCTTGATTGGGCGAGGATCCTCTTTCAAGTTGCACACTTCTTGTATCCTTGATGGTGGAAGGGGTTGAGCTCTGTGGGGTCTCTTTAGCACTAATCCCATTCATGAGGGCTCCATGTTTTGACTTAATCACCTCCCAAAGGCCTCACCTAACAATACCATCACGTTTGGGGGTTAGGATTTCAACATATGAATTTTTGGGGACACAAACATTCAGACCATAGCAATGTATGTGTGTGTGCATATATATATACACATATATATATGCACACGCACATATGCATATATAATATAATCACATGGAACTCTTAAGTACACTTAATTGTATGTAATTATATCTCAATAAAAAAATTACAAACAATATAACACATACCTGTTCCCTAAAGTAAAACCTCTGGATAGCTTAGAGTTTACAATTTTATTAAGGAAAAAGTGTTCATTTGGTCTCTTGAAAGTAATAACAATAATTCCTGTCCCTTAACAAGCAGTTTCAATGTGCCAGGCACTATGCTAGCTAATTGCCTTACATAATTTGAATCACTGAATTCTCTCAACAACTTTATGACAACTTTACGAAGTTGGAACGATTGTTATCCCCATTTTATTAGTGATGATTGATGCCAGAGAGGTTGCGTGTTTTGCCCAATGTCACAGCCTAGCAGGCAGCAGTGCTGGTCATCAGCTCCAGGTGCCTTTGTTAAACTCCAGAGTTTTCAGCTGGAACTGCAGGCGCAGCTGGTTTCCTGGTACCATCATCAGTGTTCTACGTGACTTCTATATTGCCAAAAGCACAAGGAGGAAACTGTTGGATAGGGGAAGGTTGTTAAAAAGCAGACCAAGAGATGAAGTAAAGGGCAAAAGTAGAAAAGAATGGTATTGATTTCCTGTGACGGACCCTCATCAAATGTATTCCCTTCCATGGTGGCTCAGAAGAATTTAATCGCTGTCAAACCCAAACTAGAATGATGAAAGAGAGTCTCTCTCTCTTTTTTCACTGCATTGTAATAAATAACCTCTCCTGACAATTTGGAATTGCTAGAGAATTTTTCTTATGATTATTTAGAAGTAAGTCAATTCTGATAAGAGATGAGTTTCCATTCTTAGGGTTATAGATCACTTTTAACATCTTCAGCTAAGTGGGTCACCATTATTTTACCCTGCTCAATTATGATTCCAGCTTTCTTCTTTCCCAAGATGTTTCACCAAAAAATACTCTTAAAATCTCTAGCTGGTATTACAATTCAGTTCATAAAGATAAAATCAAGGGAGGTTCACTTTTTTTTTCAAAGTGGGGCACAGGAAAATATCAAAATAGAGGAACGATCTCACCATTTCCTTTATTTAGTCTCACTTCATATTTATGAAATTAGCTTAATTTTGAATGACTTCCCAAGAAATTAAACAGATAAGCACACAGCTTAGACCAGTCCTGGCATGTCCAGTTCTGTGTGAGCTGGTGGCAATCGTTAGGTATATAACTTGGTTCTAAACTTCTCTAAGGAAGAGATTATAACTAGGATATTAGAGAGGGAACACACATTTGTAATGGTTTTAAAGGTGTATTTTCAAAGGGTTTGAATCTTTGGGGTAGGCTAAAGTAAGAATGATTGCCTTTCTCTGCCTTTCTTTGCTTCTCTTCCACATTCCCTATCTCGTACAAACAAATCAAGTGCTCACACACACCCCTATACATATTCAATGTTCTGAACCAACTTGAACGTCCACAGGGACAATTGAACAGTATTCGAAGCTTTGCTATCCCCCTCCACTCACGTTGAACTGACAACTTATGCCTGCAGGTGGCTGTTTGCAAATGCATTTAGGACCAGCTCCACTGGGAGGGCTCAAATGCACCTCATTAGCTGGTCCAAGGCTGTATTAATATTAGTAATTTTCCACCTGCCAGAAAGATGGACAGCTTATACCAAAGGAAGTGAAATATATGGCCAGGTGCCTAGGCCGTGTAGCCAATGCTATTTTGTACAGAGAAGTATTCAAGCTTCAGTCCATTATGTTTAGACAGAGTTGGATCATCCTGAGCTCATTAACAAAGATTTTTCTCAAGGGAAAGAGAAACCCCTGTTTCTGCTTGGAACTCGTAAAGAATACAGTGTATGGTCCTTTCAAAGTAAGATTTTTACAGTGTAGTGGAAGGAACACAGGCTTTGGAGTAAGACTGACCCACATTCTGATCATATTTTGAAGATCTTAGCCCACTGATGAGCAGCAAAGTCAGGATTTTAACATGGAATGCTTGATGCTAATCTTTGCTTAATGTTCTCAGGATCCAGGACACAAAATGAAATGAGTGAATGCTGTGTCCTAGGAAATTAATAATTGAGGCCTTGGGCAATTTCAATGAATCTTGTAGAAAACGCAGTTTTATAAAAGTAGGTTATGTTCCTTTGAAACAGCATCTTAGAAGATCTGTCTGTGATTATGATGTACTCTGAGACATCATTCTCAGGCACAACATAAAGCATGTTCATCACGTTTTGTGGGTTGTTGAAGTTGTATGTTTCTGTTAGTTGGAAAACAAAACTTGAAATAAAAATCACTAGAATGTTAATCTCAGGTGATTCCTAAGATGAATCAGAAAAAAACAGAAGGTTTTGAGGGGAGGAGCTGAGCCAAGAATTAAGTTCCCATAGCATAGAAACAAGAGGGGAGAAAGGCGCTCCAGTGATAATGAAGAGCATAGAGGGGAGGAGAGAGGATAAAGTGACTCACTCTAGTCCACAGCCACATCCAAGAAACATAAGTGTCCTAGATGACAAATGAGCAGTCATAGCTTGGGCCAGAGCAAATTGCAGATCTACCTGCATTAGAATAATGGGCCATCAAGTGCTCTGTTAAGGCAGTATAGTAGCATAGTTAAGAGTTCAGTCTCCAAATTTAGACTTCCAGGATTTGAATCCTCATTATATCACCTACTGATGATGTCTTTCGCAAGTTACCTGGTCCCTTGAATATGTCTCTCAAATGGACGTATTAACAGTATCTCCCTTGCAGAATGGTTGTGACAGTAAAATGAGAAAATCCTTGCAAAGTGCTAGGCAGAGAGTAGGTGCTCAATATTTGTTAGCTCTGCGTATTACATCTTGGACATGGCTATTATCCTATGATCTACAGCTTGGCTTACAAAACACCCCCAAGCAGTGCTCCAATATATTCCAATACAGGAAAAAGATGATGAAGAAATGTCTATAAAAAATGAAACAAGAGCTGTTGGTCCAGCCAATGTTAATATGTGTTCCTTGAAACCAGTTTATCCATCTCTTCTCCTTCAAAGCTGAACTCAACTTGACTCAACCTAATAAAGCTCCAATCCCCCAAATCAGAGAATTAATTCCTCCTTTCTCTAAGTTCCCAAAACACATTGTGTTTACCCTTCTTGCGGCACTTAGTACTTTCTGCTTATACTGTGGTTAATTGCATGACTCTCTCACCAGCTAATTTAGGAAATTCTTGAGGACTCATCTCTGATTCCAAATAGAGCCTAATGCTTTCAACACAGCAAATAATTCCATTAATGCCTATTTAATTAACATTGAGACCAGAAAATATTTTCACGGACAATAAGACTGAACACACACACAGGTGCACACAACTGATTGTGATTCACCAACTTTTTCTCAAAAATGAAAATGTACAAATAGCTTCACTGTAAATGCAATTTTTGGAGGGAAACATACATTATTCTAATCAGTGAAAGACCCAGACCCACCCTGTCTTCAATTTTGTAGCCATAATTAACCTCACAGAAAAGATAAGGAAGGACAAGAGACCAATAGTTCTGCACATAGAATTGTATTATTGAGAGGAAATTTCTGTAGAGGAAATTTCTTTGTTGCCTGTTAAAAAAAAGACAGTTGAAACACAGAGTTACTGACAAATTTCCTTGCAATTGCATATATATATATATGTTTTAAAACTTCTTTCTCACGAAGGTCGTTGTCATAAACCTGAGTATATGGGCCTAAGCCTAGGACCTCCTCACACAAATAACTTCTGTGCAGAGATAATTTTTAATTAAATTGCATTTAAGTGCCCATTAAAGTTTACCATCAAAACCCTGAGCATCTCAAGCGATACCTATAAATTCTGAGGCTATTTAAAACAAGAAATTTAGGTCAGGTGCTTGGAAAATATTTCAAATTCTCTCTCACACTCACACTCACACACGTTATATTTTGAGTGCACAGAATGATCTGAAATGTACCAGCAATCACCACCAAAATAGCCCTCTCTCCTGCTATGTGAGAGGAATTTAGACTATTTTTTTTTTTCTTTGAGTCAGTGTTTGGGTCCAGAAAGGCTTTTCTTTTTAGTCTCAAGAAGCACAATAATCAATTCCTTTAAGAGAGAAAAATGTGTTTTTCCCAAATATGTTGCACAGAAAAGATAAGGCGACTTCTCCCTAGGGAGATGGGAAGAACAAACAGTGTTGTCAACACAGGAAGGCTGCTGCAGAGGTGGACACATCCCCCCTGCCACCTTGATTAGAGAAAGCCAGGAAGTGAGGGCTGTTTACTTGGGAACTACCATGAGAACCATGCCGCAGCCCCAGCCCAAGGAGGGAGGGGGAGAAACAGCCAAATCTGGGAAAGCCTGTGATTCCGACATGGCGTTCTTCTCCCATCCTCCACAGCATGAGCTGTTGCTGACCCTGAGACTGCAAAGCCAAGGAATAAGCCATCAGGCCTGCCTTCCCCAAGACAGAACTGGGAAGTGGACCGGAGGAACCTGACAAGGATTTAGGACAGGAAGAAAAACTATAAAACTCTTAATTCAAATTGTCTCTAGGGAAAAAGGAGTTTGAGTGGATAATCTGTGTGACAGACTGGTGCTGTGTCAATTTAGCTAAGCAGGAAGTATGTTTATCAGGATTTTTTTCCTCTGCATAATTCCAAGTTAGCATGGGCTACAAGAAACATATATGGCAGGATTTGGAAGTTAAGAATAACCATATTCTTCTAAAGGTCTTTTGAAGGCTCTGAAGGTCAGTACCTGCACAAGCACAGGGCACCAGCCACTGCTGCAGCTCACGCAAGTGATTGCTGCTCTTGGACTCACCTCGTGGACACAGCCAGAAGCCAGGCGCACAGCTCCTTCAGCTCCCAGGAAGACCACCTCCCTCAGGTTCCCAGCTCCCAAGTCAGGTGCATGCTTAGCAATATGATGAAGCATGCTAATTTCTCCTGCAGGTCACTTGCATCAGTGATGTTGGAGGCTTCAAAACAGACGCTGATGGGGCTTCCAGTTTGTCCTTGCAGGTTCCAGCCCACAGTCTTGGATTTGTCTGCTGTTTTTCTCTCCCATTTCACGTCTTTCCTTCTTGACTGCCTGCTCTGCTGACTTCAAACTCCAATGCCAGAGTTAGAAATGACAGCCATACATAACTCCTGTGACTAAAAAAGGTCAAATCTCCATAAACAATAGTTTGTTCTATATCATTCCTAGTGGTTCTGTTTCTCTGGTCGAATCTTGCCTGATACTATCTAAATTCCAGAAAAGAATCTGCCTATCTTCTTGGTGCTGGAGTTGACCTAGTTATTCACAAGATGATTTGATATAGCCAAGATGAAGCTCTTGAGATTTCTAATAAAATTGTCATGAAAATATAATTGTAGAATTGAAGAATGGGACAGGAGCAGATGGCAATAAACACCCATTCTAAAGCAATGAGAATGACAGTTGGAAACCTGGAGGATTCTGAATTTGATAATGTTTCAAGGAATGTATGTTCATTTTATATGTATAGACACATATATTTATATACACATATACGACGATGTATGTATACATATAGAAAGTTAGACAAACAACATGTTACCTAGCAGACATCTTTATGGGACTCCTTTCTGTAAACAAGTATGAATTGATAGGCTGCCAAAAAAATACTGAAATACGAATCTTTAATCTAGTCTGGTTCAGAGAAAATAACATTGCTCTCTGTAGCTTTGAGAAATAAAAATGATTGTTTATAGCTTTTTATATATTATGTCTTTATACTCCATTTTATTTCCAAAAGCATTCGAGGTAACTTGTAAAATATGTACACTAAAATAAAATAAGTGGATGATGTAAGTGGAGCAATGGAAAAATATAGCTGGAAATATAAAACAAAGCAGGTATAAAGAAAACTCATAAAAATGTACAAATTCAAAAGAATGCATACAATCAATTCCTGTGCAGTTGAGTCAAATATGCATCAGCGGTGTGACGTGGGGACCTGAAAAACTAATGCAGTATTAGATTAAATTAATCAATATTTAGTATCCTGTATGTGGAAACTGATAATTTAATTTTATTCTACACTAATCAGCTCTTTCTCATAATATTTATTCAATTTATGGTTCCAGGTTCTAAAAGATTTAGACAATCAAGAACATATTTAGTCAAGACTAGCAAAATAGTGAAAAGACTTGAAATAATGCCTTGGGAAGAATGACTGAATGATCTGAGATGGTTTAAGCTAAAAGAAGGAAGATTACATGAGACCGAATAACTGTTTTCAATATAAAGGACTCCGAAGAAAATAGAGCAAATTTGAAATGTGTTACCTGGGGATAAATATAAAGTCAAAGAGCTAAAGGTAGAGGAAATAAATGTAAGCTGAAGGTAATATTCACATCCACACGGACATAAACATGAAATCAAATACTCTGAGTGGTTTTCAGCAGAGGTCTTCAAGCAGGTAAGACTCCTCCTTGCTGGAATGTCACAGAGAAGAGGCAAACACTGGGTGTGTGACTGGAAAAAGATGATGTCAATTGTTGTTTCCTGTCTCGATCCATATTATAAACACCATCCCAGGACTGGTAGCACATGCTTTTTCCAAAAATCACAAGCCAAGTCCTTGTAGTTTAAGAAACAGAACATAGCCCTAAAATGTGAATACTTGTGTGCTTTGTTCATTTCCCTGGGGAACTGGCAAGAGACAAATAGCCATACCTGAGACACACCGACATCACATTACATTAGTCAGTGACACCTCCCTAGTCCTCCTTGGTTGCTTCTCAGACATTTCATAATCTTTCCAATGGATGCTCTCCCTCCCTTGATTATAAGCCAGAGGTTACATGAATCAGTTCCAGCCCATAGGCAGATATGTTTAACCCTACATAGAATTTAAAGTTTTAAAAATTAGTTTTCAACATTTAAAAATAAGGAAAATTCACAAAAAATTCCAGATTGATAACTACTGTTAAAAAATAGAAAGATCTGGGACTAATGAGCCCACTTTCCTGCATGGCATTATCATCACTGAAGGTGAATTTTGCCTTCCCTCTTTAGACAAAACCTGGGTCTCCAGTTTGCCACCACTCCTTATTGTCTCATTCATTTATGTTAGTGATCTGGCTTTGGCTGAATTTGGAATCTCTGCCATATATTTTGAGCACGTTGAGTGGTAGACCTTTTTTTTTTTTTTTCCACTGGGAAATTTTTAGTGAATGTTTGTTTATACGCTCAAGAGTGTCTTAGCTGGGTTTCCTAGAGAATAGAGCCTGAGGCAAGGATTAAGTGCTGATGCTTTTATTTGGGAGATGCAAACCTAAGGTGAACCTAGGGCAACAAGAGTACAGAAAGAGGAAAGTGAGACAGGAAACATGACGAAGCAATTGCTGGGAGATGTGTGATGTCCTGGGCACAGTACTCCACTTAGCAAGTGCAAATACTCAGCTGGGTGGGAAGTCTCAGAACAGTTTGTATCAGAAACTGTGTTACCATGGACAGGAGGAAGAGAGGGATTGGCTTTCTCCCATCTGCTGGTTCCCATTGGTCCAAGTTTGTCCCATGGGAAGTTAACCTCTCAGTGCTTCAGACTTCTGGCCCTTTGATGGCCGCTATGATGCCAGCTTCATGACCTAAAGTGCATTTTTTTTTTTTTTACCTTATTCTAAAAACGGGAAGAGGCAGAAATTCCAGGTATGTGACTGGTAGGACTAGCTATACCGTAGCAGCCAAGGGTAGTGCAAGCAGGTGCTTGGCCCCAGGTGGTGGAATTGCCAGGGACTGGTCTGAATGGAACCAGTCAGCCACTGAGGAAAAACAAGGCAATGAGAGTCCAAGGTAGGGGTCAACTACCTGCAGCCCGCAGGCCCAATCTGGCCCGCCACCTGTTTTTCTACAGCCTATGAGCTAAAAATGTTTTTTTACATTTTTAAATGGTTGAAAAAAATTGAAGGAAGAATAATATTTCATGACATGTGGATTATATGAAATTCAAATATCATTATCCATAAATAAAGTTTTATTGGAACACAGCCAAGTTCATTCATCCACGTATTGTCTATGCCTGCTCTCATGCAACAGAGTTGAGTAATTGCAACAGAGACTGCATAGTGTGCAAAGCAGAAAATATTTACTATCAGGCTCTTTACAGAAAAGGTTTGTCAATCTCTGGTCTAAGGAAGCCCATTCAGTGTATCTGAATCAGGAGGCAGAATGAAACATTCTCAGCAAAATGCAACTGGGCTATAATTGCTCAAAAATTATGTTAAAAGCCACTGCGATTTACACAAACCTACTTATGCCCTCATAATCGTGAATGGAATTGCACTCTTATGTGCAATCCGAAGAGCCTTCCATAGTTAATGTTCCATGATCTGTTTACGGAATCACCTACAAAAAGACAAAATAACTTTAATGGTTTTAACCCCAATAGCAATATAGTAACGCTATTCCCAGAAGAAAATCATCTCAGAGCATTATCCTTATATACAACAAGGCAAGAAAGAGAGACAATGTTATTTGTTTATTAAGTTTCTAATTCAAGTCACATGTTTTGAATTTAAAAATCCTACTTGGAAAAAAAAGAACGTGCACACCCAGGGAAACCAGAGGCCTGAGCACGTCCTTCTGTGGGCACTAGCAGGCACACTGTTTCCTGTGGTTATCACTGAGATGAGCTAAAGGTCCAGAGTGTGCCAGCTCTGTGCCAGCTGAAACAATATACGGCCACGCTAATAATAGGCCCAATTTTGCTGACAGCTAGAACAAAGAAGCAGTCACTTTGACTGGCTATATTAAGAACTCTGTACAAAGAAAGATTTTGAGCATTTAGAGTATATCTTTTATTTGGGGATTAACTAAGTTCTGTTTGTTTGTTCACTCAAAAAACATCCGCTAAGAGCCTGTTATGTACTAGGTGTAGGTGAGATGCTGAGGGTACTTACAGAAATAGGACACATTTCCTGCCTTGGTGCTCGGGATAGCATCAACCAACACTCCAGCCCCGATTGTCTGGATGCTGTAAACTATGCATTCCCTCCCAGAATAGCCCTCTCTGGAGAGCTGGGCTCCCAGTGGAACAGCATCTAACTATTCTTGGCTCCACTTCCCAAGGCAAGCCTGACCTTTCATGGCAGCTGGAGAGCATGAGCTTCTGGAGTTGTGCAAGCCTCTCCCAGTGTACGTGTCCCCGAGCCAAGCATGGGCAGGGCCTGCTTTTTTCAAGAGAGGGTTCCGCCCAGGCTCCCAGAGCCCCAGATGCCTCCTCTGCACTATACAGCGATGGAGGCAGCCAGTCTGCCTCTGCGCAGCTGACTTACTTCGGGAGAACTAAGCGTTTTCTTGATGGGTCTAAAAGTGGATTTTCCTTGGGAGTCTTAGAGGACCTTGGGATATGAAGCTGGAGCTTGATTTATTTCTGTGATTTACGAGCAGGTTCTTCCTGTCTGATAGGGTTGACTAGGCATGGGGAGTCTAGGTCTCTCTGAAACACTTACTTGATGACAGTCTGTATATATGATGAAATATTCTCAGTAGTGATTCCTAAAGAAAAGTATTTTTTAAAGTCGTTCTATAGGAGACAACATGGTGTAGTAGAACACACATAAATGCTTTTTGATTACTTTCCACTATTTTGGACGATTAAACGTGAATCTTTAATTTACGCAGCTCTGCTCCAAAGGTGCAGGAAAGCTGTACTTCTGGGTAAACTAGAATAAGAATTGTGTCCTTTGAATATGTTTCAAAATACAGAAGATTTTATCCTATTATTTAAGAATTTTTAAAACATACAGTCATGACATTCTAGAAAAGACAAAACTATGGGGACGAAAAAAGGATCAGTGGTTGCCAGGGGTTAGGAAGGAGAAAGGGAGGAAGAAGCAGAGCACAGAGGATTTTTAAGGTCGTGAAAAAAACTCTGTGTGATATATAATGGTGGATAGATGTCATTATACACTTGTCCAAGCCCACAGACTGCACAACAGCAAGAGCAAATCCTTGTGCAAACTATGGATTTTCGGTGACAATGATGTGTCAATGTAGGTTCATCAATTATAACAAATGTACCACTCTGGTGAGGGATGTGGGGGAGGCTGTGTATGTGTGGGGGCAGGGCTATAGGGGAAATCTCTGTACCTTCCTTTCTATTTGCAGTGAAATTAAAACTCCTCTGAAAAAAAAGTCTTTGAAAAGAATGATGGTAAGGGAGAACACTTGATGATATTGAATTGAAGAGACACAAAAAGATGTTCCCACACAGAAGCAAAAAAAAAAAATCTTTCTGCAAAACAAAGTCTTTCCTTCAATTGTGCATTGGTATCTTACGTGTAATTTGATATGTTTTGGCCACGCTGGGCTTTAGTGTCCTTATTTCTAAAATGACAAGGCAGGATGAGCCTATTTGTCTATGAATTTCTAAAAAGCTAGAAAATTTCCTGGTATATAGCAGGCACATAACTATTAAATTTAATTTATTGCTAATTTAATGTATTGACGTTATCCAGCTTTAATGTTCTATGATTTGTCATTTATTTGTGTCCAGAATAATTAGGCTGCTAGATTGTTCTTTCGTTGGCCACTGTGCATGCCAATGGGACTCAACTCTATTCTTTTCTGTTTCTCTGACTGACTTGCCCCTCTGTGGTTTACTGCAGTCCCAGCTCCCCAGCCCTCTGACCCATCCCAAAGGCAATACTTCAGACAAGACCAAAGAGAGCATTTTGAGGAAAACATCACCTGGTGTTTTACAAGGAATCTACACACATTCCACACTCTGCTGAGTGGAGCTTCTATCACACAAACTAGTGGAAACAAGGAGGATCCTGAGGAGAATGGGGAAAATATCTCCTGGGCCTAGGAGTGTTAGGGGTGAGGCCTTTGTGGAAACCTTTAGGGAGAATGGGTAAATGAAAACCTAAAAATATTTATAACAGATTCATATTTTATATCAAGGGATAGACTCTAAACTGTAAGACAAAAGTCATATGCAATCAAAATAACGTTAAAAAATACTCCCAAATTCCCATAGCTTCCAGTATGGTATAAATCCAACCCTTTTTCCCAGCACTGGAAGAAATCAAGGCATACTGTCTTTAGTTGAGTGCCAGAAGAGATAATTGCCTTGCATTTAAGGGCCATGTTATATATAAATATATATATTATTTTTAAAACCAGAATCATAATTAGTATAACAAGATGTCCACACTATGGAAAGTGTGCTCACCCTGGGTCTTACCCTTATTCAGTGAAACGGCAAGTGAAAAATTAGCTGTTTTCTTCATTTTCCTTTTTTTTTGCTGATCTCTAATAGTTGGATTTTTGTGCAAAATGATTAAATTATGATACTCCACTGCACCTATAGGAAACCCAACATCCAGCTTCATCAGGGTCAGAACAGGGAATCACCTGAAAGGGAATGTGTCCAGGGGGACGTTGAGAGCAGGCAGAGCCTTCACAGTGTAACAGGTTCCAAAAGTAGGAGAAAGGAGGTGTTCAGGCAGGAGATAATCAGTGATGAGTGCCGGGCTCATGCCTTGAGGGAGTAGATTACCACTTTAGAGGGTCCTGGCACTGGGTACTCGAAGCTGTGATATTGGGCACGAGGTAGAGCAGGAGGGTCCTAACTCTAGAGGACATTGGGTACAAAAGACGGGCAGGCCCACGTGTGTTCATAGAGCATCTTTAAGTGAATTAGAACAAGGCACTCCTTTGACAGACAGCCCTGCACCACGGGGCACGGATTGGCACCAGCCTATGGACTGGATTCCTGCCACCACTGACCCTCGCAGCCCAGCACCTTTGTATAGTGCTCAAATCGCACAGGGCCATGTGCTGATTCTGAGGGTGACTGCTACACCAAAAGGGGAGCGATGGTCAAGGTGTGAGCTTTTTTTGGTAAGGAAGATTGTCCTCGGGCTAACATCTCTGCCAGTCTTCCTCCTTCTGCTCGAGGAAGATTGTCCCTGAGCTAAAAGCTGTGTCAGTCTTCTTCTACTTTATATGTTAGATGCTGCCACAGCATGGCTTCATGAGTGGTGTGTAAGTCTGTGCTCGGGATCCGAACCTGTGAACCTCAGGCCCCCAAAGCAGAGTACGTCAACTTAACCACCTGGCCAGCCCCTTCAGGTCTGTTTCCTCCTGCTCTGTGAAGCTGAGTCGGTCTCAAGGGTAGGTAGTCTCAGTAGGTGGGGGCTGCAGAACTCTAAGGCAGGCAGCCAAGTCTCTCATTATGTGTGCTGGGCTGGAGAACAATCCTTTAATCCCACGAACAATCCTTGCAACAAGAAACACTGATTCTCCTTTTATTTAATTAGAGGATTGTTTTCTCATGAGCATTCTGCCTGATTTATGAATACGTATTGTTCAAAATGTAATTGCATATTCAGCACCGCTCAATGGAAGAGGGACTATTTGGGCTTGTACTGCTTGCTTTACATTTTTAAAACCCTTTGATTAAGTGTATATGATTCATTTCATTACGATGCATAAAATCAAGGCATTCCAATGGAGGCACCTATGGTTTTACATTGCTTTTGATAGTTATTAAGGCTCATGGAGAAGACTGTGCCAAACCAGCCAGAGCACGGTCTCACTGACTCAAAAGCCTTGAAATTTGGAGCGATGACCAGGCTGAGGCTGAGTCTGCAAGGTCCCTACAACCTTCAGACATTTACCCACTGAAAAGCAGATCCATTTTGAATGAATGGAATCCTGAGTCACACTTTCAAGCATTTAGAACCATATGACAGCAATCAGGTACTTTTTTTTAGATATCTTGATGTTCTCCAGATACTCAGATACATTTTAGGGAAAGCTTTGCAGGTTTGGGGAAAATAGTACAGACACTACCATGGGGCTAGGTCATTTCATTGGCCTTCACTGTAGCATTAGGAAGTGGAACTATGAAATGCAAGCACGGGTGAGTTCAAATGAAAGCTGTAGAGTCACAGTTTGATGTTCAATATTACCCATTCATCTTATCTCAACTCTATGATTTCTGCTATTGTCCATCATTAACTCCCTCCTCCCCTCATCCTTCAGCCAAAAGGAACTCCTCACTCACTCTTCCCTACACATACCCAGGCTCTCCCACACCCTCGCCTTTGCGGGTGTTGTTTTTCTCTGCCTCATCTCAGTTCCCAAGGCAGCTAGAATGACGAAATACCCAGTAGGCCAAGACTTATTTACAATTGCAGCACTGCATTTAATAGACATGAAGTAAGAGTGCTGGCCACACCCTAGTAAGATCACCACCTTCTCTCCTCAGAGCCACACCTTCAAATACGCATTTACTCTTTCTCCCAGCCAGTCATCCACAGATATTTACGTAGCACCTGTTATGTACTAGACATTGCTCTAAGCACTGGAGACACATCTGTAAACAAAACTAAAACCCCTTCATTTACGAAGTGTCCTAAATAAATCTCTTAGTGTATAACTCTGAGAATTGTATCTGGTTTCCCATTAGAACACTAAAAACATAGTAAAATTACACAATTAACCTGAAATTATTCAGTTAATAGCCAGAAACTATTTGTAGCTGGCATTCTGTTTGTAACATCTTTCTTAAGAAAACAGGGTGTTTGTAGAACATTCTCCTAAGTTCTAGTTGAATCATTAACATTCCTTCCCAGTGTCTGTAGTATAATTGGATACATCATTCTTAATTTAAAAAAAATTTTATTTAAAAAACTGAGTTTTGAAATATTTTTGACCATTTGATTTTAAAATCAAGTTTCCTTGCTAGTTTTTGAATAAAACATACATAGATAAAAGCAGACTAAACTTAATTGTGCAGTTCAATGAATCACACATGATTTTCTCAAAGCAAACACCCATTTACCACCACACAGATCTAGAAAGAGAATATTACCCACACCTCCAGAAATACCGCTTATATCTTTTAACGGTCAAAACACTCACCCTTCTCCCCAAAGTTAACCATAATCCTAACTTCTAATACTCTTGTTAAATTTTACTTAGTTTTGAACTTCATGTAAACGGAATTTAAAAATCTGTATTCTTTCCTGTCTGGCATCTTTCTTTCACTCAACATGATGTTTCTGAGATTCGCCCATATTGTGGTATGTGGCTGTATAGTATGCCATTGTATACCACCATTGATTTATCTATTCTACTCTTAATGAAATTTTCTGCTGCACCTTAATACAAAGCATATACAACTCCTCCTTCAAACTCACTACATGAAGACCAGGTGTCCTCATTTTACTCATCTTCCGGTCCCCAGATTACTTCAATCAAAGAGCAAGCCTCTTGACTCTGATTTTTCAATTATGCGTCAGTGCTTAGGCTGAATTCATGAAAGTGAGGTGTGTGTGCATCTGTATTTTAACTATCCTACATAAGGTAGCTTACCAATCATTTTCCCTAAACACAGTAACCTCTCTTCATCACCTTATCCCACACTTCTCAGAAGTCTCTTCCCATGCCAAAGTAGTTCAGATTGATCTGAATATGTCCCCACCTGAAAAGGAGTCCTATTGTGGTTTCCAAATGTCATGTATTCTCCTCTGTCCTCTCTTTTAGAGACCTCCTGCTCTTGTTGAGTGGCTGATCACTAATCTTGCATGTGTGCTGTCTTTTCATGATGCTACCATCTACAGATCAGCTTTTGTTAGATGGCTTTTTGCCTCGTCAGCACTCAGCAGAAGGCAAAAATTGTCTGTCTCAACAGGCCTGTGATCAAACACTGGATGGTCATTAACCAGCTATGCCTACCAAGGCCACAGGAGATTTGTGATATCTGTTCACAAAGAAGTTAGTTATTACCTCATAGTGTCCTCTTTATGAAGCATCCTGAGAAGAAGTCCTCATCTGAGCTTTGTTATTACAAAATCAGCTATACTTCTCCTGAGCAATTAGTTGTTATTATCTTAAGAAGCTGAAAAATGTTAAAATATGGTTTTCAGAACACTCAAAACTAGGTTTGTGACCAATGCAGATGACTTCTGAGGGTGGTTTTTTTTGGTTTTTGGTGAGGAAGATTAGCCCTGAGCTAACATGCATTGCTAATCTTCCTCTTTTTTTGCTTGAGGAAGATTAACCCTGAGCTAACTTCCTCTGTTTTGTATGTGAGTCACCACCACAGCATTGCTTGACAAGTGGTGTAGGTCTGTGCCCAAGATCTGAACCCATGAACCCAGGCCCCTGAAGCAGAGCCCACAGAACTTTAACGATTTCGCCATGGGGCTGGCCCCTCTGTGGGTGTATTTTTCATCTCATCCCTGCCTACATTTAACCCTAATTTTCTTTTCTTTCTCTTCTTTTGCCCTATTTTTAACTTCCAGAATCATGTGATGTAGCTACGTGAAATAATGTCTGAAACAAAGCAGAGTATGCAGTTACTAAAAGGTGAGTTCCCTCAATAGCTTGGTTTGGTTACTGAATGTTCTTATGACTCAGATGCACCACCATTTTGATCAGAATGCACAGATGAGGAATGGAGAAGCCATATTCTATTTGTCAAATATATCATGGTCTTTTGAATTTAATTATTTCCTAAATTTATCATAATCTTTCAAGTTTTAAAATTCCACCTTTTCTCCTTTTAGGAATTACTTTAGTAACCTAGGAGAAAAATTACTGGAAAACATTTTTCCTAGAAACATTTTAATGCTTCTGCCTATCATTCCATATTATTGTCTGATACAGAAAGATCTTTAAGATATTCTATTTTAAAAGGTAGGAAAAATAGGACTCTATATTTTTATTGCCTTGAATAAACATAAATCATCTCTAGAGAGAGATACAAGTAACTAATATCAATGGTTAACTCTTTGCGGGTTGGTAACTGGGTGAATGGAGAGGAGACAAGGGAGAAAGATTTGGCTGAATTCCTTTTTACATTTCTTGGGTTTGACACAGGTTAACATGTCACAAATTTAAAAACTTAAACAACAAAAAAAATCATACTAAAAAGTCCTCAAAATGAAAGTAACTCTACTCCAATAAAACCAAAACAATGATTATAAAGCAGTATTTCATTCTATATAGTAACAATAATGAGTCAAGAAGTAAACTAAGCGCACTTATGTCAACATGACAAAAGTCTAGAAATAAAGTAAATAAAATATATATCTTATTTTACCATGATCGTCACAACGAAGGGAACAAACTTGCTGTCAGCCATGATACGGTATGCGGGACTGGACTAGTCCGCCCACCATAAAAACTTGAAAACTTGAAAACAATACGTGAAACATCTTTGAAACTCTGGACAACTGGAAAAAGCAGGTCATGATCCTTGAGATAAGGAAACCAATGAAGGAAACCCTAGAATTGCTCCAGCTTTCTGCCTAGAAGCACATTCCAGACCACAGAGTAGGGAGGGAAGCCCAAGAATATCATGGTTTTAGACTGAGATAAGGAAACAGAGATTAGAGCTCAGGGAGGCTGAGGCAACTGGAATTTGTGGAGCAGAATTCAGGAAAGGAGGAAGCTATGCAGAGAAATAGCTCCAGAGATTTACGTTAGGGTCTCAAATCTGTTGCTGAATTCTAAACCACATGTACATAGAATGAAAATCCATGCGGCTGGGCAAAAAAAGTTTGGAGATCTATGAACTGACCAATTTCCAGAGACCTCACAGAGCTGGGAGAGGTTTGAGGTCTGGTGAGCCAGTGGTGCGAGTCCTGGCTGAATTCCGGGGCATTCAGTAGAGACCCAGGAGGGTGGAGGTTTAGTAACAGGATTAAACTGAACTTCCAGTAAAGGCTCCTTTAGACCAGCTCTATCAAACGTCAAGTAGAAACTGCTGCAATTATGGAAATGTTTTGCCTTTGTTTTGGACAATGCAGTAGCCACAAGCCACACGTGGTTTTGAGTACTCAAAGGTGGCTGGTGTGACTGAAGAAATTAATTTTTAATAGTATTTAATATTAACTAACAAATTTAAATAGCTACATGTGGCTAACAGCTGCATGTTAGCCACAGCTGTAGACCCACCATAGCAACATTAGAAAGCTTAAGAACAAGTTTCAAAAGGACCAAGCAGATTCTAAAGTAACTTAACTGCCTTTGAGAATATAGTCAACACTCCTTAAAAAAGTCAATAAAGTCTTAAACCATAGCTTACCTATGTGACAAATAGCAGACTGTGGAAGTGACAGTGTTTGACCCCTGAGGCTAGATCAAAAAAAACATTGGAGCTTCCACCATAGTCTCTTGAACTTCTGTCTCTAAGAGAAGCCAACTGCCATGTTGGGGAAACTCTCAAGCAGCCCTGTGAAAAGGCCAAGATAGAAAGTAACTGAGGCCTCCCACCAAAAGTCAGCACTAACTTGCCAGCCACGTGGGTGAGCTATGTTGGAAACAGATCTTCCAACCACATCAGATAACTGCAGCACCAGCGACACCAGTCACAACCTGATGACAAACCCTAAGCCAGAGCCAGCCAAGCTTCTCCTGAATTCCTGAACTACAGAAACCATTAGAGGTATAGATAATATAGTATTGCTGTTGTAAGCCATTATGTTTTGAGGTAATTTTTTAAAACACAATATTAGATGACTAACGCTATTAGGAATTATTTTATGACAATTACTTTGACAACCTAAATTTAAAACTATAAATTCCTCCAAAGACACAAATAATCACAACTGACACAAGAAGAAATATAATGTGTGAATAGCTTGATATCTATAAAGAAATTAAATTTGTAATTAAAGTGTTCCCACAAAGAAATTCCAGGCTCCGATGACTTACTTCACTGGTGAATTCTATCAAAATTCTAAAAGAATAGAAAATATTATACCAATTCCACACAAACTCAGAAAATAGAGGAGGAAAAAAACACTTCCTAGCTCATTTTGCAAGGCCAACATAACTCAGATACCATATCCAGGAAAGACATTAAAAGAAAAGAAAACCACAGAATAATATCCCTCATGAACATAAATCCAAATATCCTTAAGAAAATATTAACAAATTACATCAATGTATAAGTAGAATAATAATGCATCGTGACCAACTGAATTTTTCTCAGAAATGCAAAGTTGGATTAACATTCAAAAATCAATTAGCACAAAACGTTCTGGAATTAAGCATTGGTAATGGTTGCACTAGCTAATGAATATACCAAAAACCACTGAATTATGTACTTGAAAATGATGAACTTTAATGGTATGTGAATTATATCTCAATGAAGCTGCCACAAAAATTTCAATTAGTGTAAATCACCAAATTAACAAAAAAGGAAAGAACACTCACGTGATTATCTTAAAAGATGAATAAGAAGTATTTAACAAAATTCATCTCCCATTCATGATACAAAACTCACAGAAAACTACAATTAGAAGCTCAACCTGATAAGGAAAATCTAAGAAAAGAAACTACAGATAGCATCATACATGAAGGTGAAATGCTGAATGCTTTCTCCCTGAGATCAAGAACAAGGCAAGGATATCCACTGTCACCATTTCTATTCATCATTGTATCATTGTACTAGAGATCATAGATAAGGCAAGAAAAATAAATGAAAGGAAGAAGTAAAACTGTCTTTATTTACAGACAACATGACAGTCTGTATAGAAAGCTCTAAAAAAGTCTACAAGAAAAAAAGCTACTTCAACTAATAAGTGAGTTTAGCAATTTTGCAAAATAAAGAGTCAATTCACAAAGTCTATTGTATTTATATATATTAGCAATGAACAACCGGAAATTGAAATTGAAAAATAAAACAATTCTATTTACAATGGCAAAAAGTCCACTTTCAGCTAAGTCAAATAACAGGGACCTGATTTACCCTTCTGCCTGAAACAATGAAAAACAAAAGGACAAAATATATGAAACAAAAGTTTTCAAGATATTAGACATCAGATAAAGAAAGACAATGATTCCTGAAAGATGGAAAACAAATGAAGTGAGCCCTACAATTGCTTCATCTTGCTGCCACAAGCGCTTTTCCAGGCTGTGGTGAAGGGAGGGGAGCCCAGGCAAAAAGCCCGGTGGACTCCCTCAGTTGAGATGGAGCTAAAAGTCTAGGAAAACCAAAGCAGACAGAATTTGCAGGACAGCATACTGGAGAGGAGATACATGCACAGAGAAAGGATATGGGATTCCTGCAGAAGATGTGCCTTGGGTATATAGCAGAATACTGCTCAGTGCATGCATATGAGGAAACTACCAGAACCCAGGAAAGAACCACAGAAAGATTTAGAGAGTTCCCAGAACTCACAGAGATCTAGGAATTGTACCAGTCCCCACCCTCCAGAATGGAAAACCTCATGATTCCTGGGGCACTGGGTAGATGCCCAATGAGCCTTCCCACCCAACAAAACCTGAAAGCAAGACTCTAAAGGATCAAATAATTTTCAGGTAACTTAATTGCATTCCAGTACAAAGCTTAAGAATATTTGTAGGAATACAAAAATATTCAGCTCCAACAAGGTCAATTTTATAGTGGCTGAAAATCGATAAAAAATTACCAGGCATAATGTGATGGAGCACTATGCGGCTGTGAAAAACTTCAAAGATGAGGAAGATCTCTTTGAACTCATATGGAGTGATTTCCAGGATGTAGGCTTAAGTGAAAAAATGCAAAGCCCACAAAAATTCTTTATGTAAGAAACCAATATAAGGTAATACACTAGTATCTGCTCATTTGTCTAATAATGATTCTCTATTTTCTTCATTCCTGAAGAAAGAATTCACCAAAGATCAATAGAAAATAAAGAGATTGGCTACCTACAGGGGCTCGTAGGAAAGGGTTGGGAACAGGAGATAAAAGAATAGGGTAGCAGGAATGAAGGAGGAGGGATACTTGCTTGAATATAACTTTTGATATAACTCTGACTCTTAGAACCAAAGTAATGTTTCATATATCCTTCGCATATCCCAAATTAAACAAGGACTTATAAGCAGCCAGGACATGAGGTAACTCAAAATGGAATACAAACACTAGCAAATGAACCTAACTATTACAAACAATTCATGCAACCATGCTGAAGGGTATAGGAAGAAAAGAACCATCCAAAGTAACTTTGGGGAATTGTACCTTGACTGGATACCACAAGGCTAAAGACAAAAATAACTGTACGTAAAAATTGCCATCTAGTTAGTAACGATTTTTGTTTTTGCTTTTAGACAGGGGTAAGGTCTAGCAATTCTGAAGCGACTTTATGTTTCTATTGAACTGGGACAAAAAAGTGAATAGATTGCAGCTAATGAGAGTCAGGGTTTCTCAGTGTTAGAAAAATACATAAATAAGGAAAAAGGGAAGCCTAAAAGAACCCCAGGGCGTTGGATTATAATTAGAGACAGCAGTGTTAACTCATGGTTGTTAATAGATGTCCATGCAGATACAAAGAGATAGATATGTGTATATGTGTGGGTTAGCATACATACGTAAAATAACCAGCTTTGTCTGCTTGGAGGGTCACAGCATTGATCCCCCAGTGACAATGAGAATACCTAACCCCTAGATACTGGTCTCTAAATACTATATTCAAATAAAGGAACCAGAGCTCCTTGGAGAAGCGAGTCAGTCCAGGGCTGGAGCATTGTAAACATAAAGTGAGTCAGGAACATCGTATGGTGCCAGAAAGTAAGAAAATGCTCAAAAAGATGGGGGGCAGTCTTAATAAAAGAACACAGGAGCCCACCTGAAGGAGCTCTTAACGGCCAAAATTGGAAAAATGTCAAGCAGCAAAATTGCATTTTAACCCATGAATAAACATCCACAAGTCCATACCGGTGTAGATAAATGATGGAATAAATAAATAAATATGGGAGAAAAGATAGTTTTTTCTCACAGCAGCATTCAAATTAATAAATGCAGAAGGAAAGAATCATCATTAGGGAAACACCATAGGAATAAATGATGCAGACAGGATCTTGGAAATATCAGCTGCTATTAGGTCTAGTATAATTTGCATACAATAAAATGCTCCTTTTTGTGTATACAGTTCATGACTTTTGACAAATATATACACCTATGTGGCCATCACAAAAGTCGTGATCTGAAATATTTCTATCAGATGATAAAGTTCCTGCAGGCCCCTATGCAGATACTCTCTCACACCCCTGGCCCAAGACAACCATTGATCTGCTTTCTGTCACTATATATTAGTTTTGCTTTTCCTAGAATTTTATGTTATATTACTCTAAAAGCTTTCCGACCTAAAATGTAAAGTCAGTCAACAAACTCTAAATAAATAATACAAAGGTTTTCCTGCTTTTTCGTGTCCCATCAAAACACAACATATAATATATCTAGGTCTTCAGCTGGCCTTCCTTTGGAACTAGATTTTCCCCGTATCAGTTGGACTCCAGGGAGAAAAACAGAACCTATGTCATGTTGTTCGTTAGATGAAATTTAATACTGGAAATATTAGCTGCTACTAGCCCTAGAGCTGGAAGGACAAGAGGAAGAGAAGGAGGTGGCAAAGCTACACTGAAACTTTATCCATTGACTAGAGTTGCCTGATGAGACCTGGGACCGTGCAGGAAAAGCTATGGGGAAAGATTGTCTGGCTGCTTCTCCCTTCCCACCCTTCAATCGCTCCAGTGCCTCCTGTTGGCTGAACATAGCAGGAAGCAGGTGGCAGAGGAGCCTGGGGAAGGCAGTTTGGCAGGATCAGCCCCTGCAGTGCTGGGGAAAGCAGAGGAAGGCCAGGAAATGGATCTGGGGACAAACAGGCAGATGACGAGCCCGCTCCCAACATGAGATGCTTCTTCACCTTCAGCTGCGGGAAAGTGAAGGAAAAATGGGCTGGGTGGAAGGGTTGAGGTTGTAAATATTTTATCTTGACCTTCTTGAGCAAGGTGAATGCAGATGAATCATTTCTTTTCCAAACACCTCCCAGGGATGTTTTGTAAAATAATCAAAATATGCCAAGAACTTATCACAGAACCAGTGCCAGATGAACAGAGAGTAATTTCTGTGCTTCAACTCTTACCTTGGAGGGTCATCCCACTTTGAGTAGAAAATGAAATAAATCCCAAGTGAAAAGAGAGCAAATATTTTAACATCTGAGCACGCCTCTTTGTAAAATTACATAAAGCAGAGAGACTGAGAGAACGACAGCCAAGGCATTTCTCTTTTAGAAATGCTGAAGTATCACTAAGCAAATAATAAGGCAGAAAAAGCAAACACTCATTTTCCTGCCATTTCGGGGTGTGATCCTAATTCCTCCAGTTCAGAGTCTATATGAACTGCCTTGCTCTCTTTCCTGCATTCTCCCAATTCTTCCGTCCTTGCAGGATGCTGTCCTTTCACACATGTTGTTCTTTCTTAATAAAGTAATATCCGACGCAATCTTCCCTCTCTGCAGAGTAATTATGTTAGCCTGTTGTTATTGATTTTGTTGCTAAGGTCTGAGAATCTGCTAATGCTCCACTGTGGGAGTGGTAGGAAGTGGGGGAGGGAAAAGCATGTTCTTATAATTTTCCCATAAACCAGATGTTTTCTTTAACTCTTACATCTTTAAAATATTTTCTCTTGAGGAAAAAAAAAAAAGGATTAGAACAAGTTTAGGATGCCAATTCTTATTTTCTCAGCATACCATGAAGACACACCCAAATAACTGAGTGTGGAGAATTCATGCTTGTAGGCACTTGTGTATCTGCTACTCCTTTGATAAGCTACACATATAATTCAAGTAAAACTGGTTTCTTAAATAAACTATGTTCTGTCCATTTTCCAGCGATTCTGTTTCAATTATCGTTGCTATATTAACATGCCACCCCAACTTGGTTGGGTAAAACAGCAGCAATTTTATTATCTCACAGATTTTGTGGGCCAAGAATGTGGGTAAGACTCAGCTGGGGCTGACACTTGGGCTTAACTGAGATTGTCACTCAAAATACACTTCGCCTTTCCAGTCAGACAGTTTCAGGGTAGTTGAATTTCCATAGCAATTGGTTTCTCCCAGAATGAGTGCCCCAAGAAAACCAGGAGAATTCAGAGTGGCCTTTATGACCTAACTTCAGAAGTCCCGCAACCTCACTTCCACCATGTGTTACAGTGGTCTCAACCAGGGGCAATTTTGCCCCCCACATAATGTTTGGCAATGTCCGAGTACATTTTTGGTTTGCACACCTCAGAGGGAGAGGCTACTGGCATCTAAGGGCTGGAGCCCAGGGATGCTGCTAAATATTCTACGGTGCACAGGATAGCCCCCCACAGCAAAGACTTTGCGGCCCCAAATGTCGATAGTGCTGAGGTGGCGAAATGCTGCTCCATTGGTGGGGGTAGCCATAGCCTGCCTGATTTATGGAGAGGAAGCATGGATCCTAATTCTTCATGAAAGGAGAGTCAAAAACTTTGTGGACATTTTACAAACTACCACAAAGTTATCAACTTACTTTTTTCTAATTCAACACCAACTCCTCTAGTAATTCAATTCATAGGAGGTAAATTTTAAAATCGAGAGAGAGAAAAAAGCTGTAATGGTTTCAAAGCCACATAAATATAAATGTAAATACCTAGATCAAGTCACACAGCTGACCAGGAAAGCCTAAGCCCAGGTATCAATTCTATAAGTTGTTGTCCCAAGCCATTATTTGCTCTTGGTTCTCATGTTTCCAGTTCTTTTCACTCATTCCACTATTGTCCAGCTTTAGATGAATGTTATTTTTAGACGTTAGTGTGGTTATATTTAAACATAATTTTCAAACTGACCTGCCTGAGATCTAGAGCACATTTGTACTCCCCAGAGTTCCAGGAGAGGAAAATAGCAACGTTGGACGATAGAGAGGCTGCTCCGTGCCCAGAAGAGGCGGCCCCCAGGCTTCAGCAAAACCAGGGAGCTGTGGAAAGTTTTCTCTCTCAGTCCTGCAGGCTGAAGAAAGCTGGAGCCTCTCGAGATTGTATCCTAGAACCAGGGTAACACGTGTAGCAGCAATTGGAGGCAGAGGATGCGGTTGAGCAAATGGAGTTTTAAAAAGCTAATAGCACCAATAGCTTTTCTTTTTAGTTGTTTTCCTTTTACTCTTTTCTAAAAATACGCACTACATTCCTTTATCTCTTCTCACAGTCCTTCCTACTGTCTTCAGATAAAGGACCTGACTCCTTATCTCATTTTCTTCAGTTGATAAAAGAGAGAAGTGATCTGGTTTCATTCCCATATTCGTCAGATATAAACGGAGCTGGTCCTGTATTGAGTGTTGAAGGACGTGTTAGTGAACAGACAGACCCAAACTCACTGACAGAACCCCGTAAATACGTAATTAGAGGGATTATAAGTGAGGAAAGAACCTATCCACGCTTAGAGAGTCTGTTTGTGGATATGTGCTATTTCAATATTATGTCCTTTTTGCTTGTTTTGCACTTCTTATACAACCCAGGAAAACTTCATTTTACCCTTCTTTATTTCCAGTGATATTTTTTTGTTGGAGATCAACCTGGCACTCACTCATGATCTAAGATGTGGCCTTAACCGAGCCTCCTGAAGCAGATCCCATGCAGATCCCATGCCTTAAACAGTCTTAGTTGTCCATCACTTCCAACAACTTAATACTCACTTGCAGCAAAATAGCCACAGAGCTGTTTTAGTTTTCATGTCTGGATGATCTACTAACACATTTGCTAGTAATGTGAACAATGGCAGTTTGCTAATTACCTTCACTTTTCAAATGCTGCCTTATTGAATTGGGTTTTGTTTTCCCACACAGTCCCATCACTTCCATGCAGAAAACTGGATTCTCTAACTCTTTGCCTGCTTAATAAAATGCTTTAAACTGGCTTGTTTCTAATTCAAGTTGTACAGAGATAGCCCTCCAAACTGCAGGACATTAATGCTCTGTGGATCATTATAAAAGAAGAAAAGTTTAAAATGAGAATGAAAGATACAATTAGACTGTAAAAATAATAATTGGAGTTTTCAAAAAAGACCTCTCTTCTCTTATCACCCCAGCAAGTAGAGTGAGAACCAGTAACGGCCCAGATAGAAACATCCTCTTTCTGTTATCACTCTGAAGCTCCAGATCTTTCACCCGTTATCTGGGCCCACATGGTCTAGCCCAGTGCCACTCGTTTACACTCCCTTCTCGTTTCTCACAGATCGCAGCCTTGATCTGACTCCTGAGCTCCAATCCATTCCTCACATCTTACTCCCACCCTAACTTTTATTTTTATCCTTCTGGCTTCTGATCTTGTTTTTTGCTCCTATTTTTGTCCTTACCTCAAGCTTTCAACGTGATATGTTATAATGTCATCATAACTGTAGATTTGGCTTTATCATTATCAAATTTATGATTCTCACTTCCAAACCACGTGGCCTCAGGCTGAGTCCTGTTCCTAAAACTCCTGCTCTTAACACTGCCCTCACCAAGGGTAGAGCCTTAATACGTGTTATGTTATGCAGACCCTGAAAGTGGAAATTTATCTGGAAACAGTACAATGCACTGGTTAAGATGGCAGACTCTAGAGTCACACATACCTGGATTTAAATATCAGTTCCATGAATTACCAGTTATGTGACATTTACAAGTTTAGTTACAATCCTTTGGATTTATTTTTTTCATAAAATGTTGATACTGATAGTATATACCTCCTGAGTTTCTAAGAACTAAACAAGATAAAGCTAGAAGATGGTCAGCCTATAGGCAAATAGCTATCATTATTAATGTTATTATTATTATTATAGTAGTACTGTATAAGCAATAATGAATTATAATAAAGTACTCAAATTTATCTTATTTTTTTTGTAATTGCCATTATCACATACATTCTACAGGGTGCATCTTCAGTAGAGACAAGTAGATTGATTTGATATGTTCATAGAGAATGAGTGGGGTCATTTCAAACTGGGAAAATAATCTGCGCTGGTGACACAAATTGTGACCATTAAAGATTTTATCTGAAGTGGAGACAATACCATTACTTAACAGCTATCTTTCTGGTAGGGGTTTCACAAATATTTCATTGAAACTATAAATGAGGAAATCATCATTTAACAAAGTACTCTAACTCAGTTGTCTACCTTCACAACCATATACCTTTGCCTAAACCAGTGAGTCCCAAACCTCAGTTTGCATCAGGACAACCTAAAATTTCTAGTACCTGCCCTGTATAGGTGTCATGAGCCAGGAATCTGCATTTGTAACAAGTACTTCCATATCATTCTTATTATGGTGCTGCCCAGACCTCAAACTTGAAGACAATGATTCTGAATAGAAAAGATTATGAAAAAAATCTAAAAATCACATCTTTTTAATTGAGATAAAATTAGCATATAACATTATATTAGTTTCAGGTGTGCAACATACTGATTCCTTACTTGTATATATTGTGAAATGGTCACCACAATAAATCTAGTTAACAACCATCACCATGAATACTTGCAAATTTTTTTCTTGTGGTGATAACTTTTAAGCTCTACTTTCTTAGAAAGTTTCAAATACATCCTACAGTTTTATTAACTGTAGTCACCATGCTGGGCATTACATCCTGTGACTTATTTATTTTATAACTGGAAGTCTGTACCTTTTGACACCCTCACCCATGTTACCCACCTCCCACTCCCCACCTCTGGAAACCACCAATCTGATCTCTATATCTATGAGCTCAGGTTTTTTAAAAATCACATTTTGATCATCAAGTTTTACAACTGAATTATGCTATTAATTGCTGAAGTCTTTCTGTTTCACTCTTGTGCGTGTAGATAAGCTAAGGGACTGGCGTATGGCAGAAAGAGGTGTTTTGTTGCTTCCCTGACTTCCTTAGTTAGTTAAAGTCATTTTTTACAAAATAACATGTTGCTATGACTTCCTTGGACTGATTTCACAGCTAAGTCATGGGTCAGAATGGCAGTCCCTGTCATGAACAAAGTCCGCACCTTTCTCAGTAAGTGCCATTTCTTGCTATTCTCCGTATATCTCAATTGCATGTTTCAAACCCCATTCTCAGAACCAAGTTATTATCCATAACCTAGCACTATATTCCAGGCAATTGGCTTCTCTGGGGTAAGAACCCGAAAAAAATTGTGTCTCTATAAATTCAGAGAAAAGTTTTATGCTTAGGCAACAAATAGGTCTCAAAGAGAAAAACTAAGCAAGAGGTTACTCTGCGTCATATTATGATAATTTAATTTGTTAGATACTATGATACTACATTCTCTGGAGGCCACTAGATATGCATTCGGTACCTGGGTCAGATCAGTGACCTAATGGATCTTCTGGAACTTTATTGAATAGTAGGAACTATGCAGAAGCCTAGTCTTAGATGAAGCAGAGATGAATTTAGGGAAGAATTAATATTTTTCAGTTTTGGTGCCTAAACCAAAAGATGTTCTAAAATATAAAAAGGAGCAGATACCACAAATGGGAAAATGTCAGGAGAGTATCTCATTCCGGGTCTCCTAGGGAAGTCAAGTTTCCTGAAAAATGTTCCTAAATGTTATGACTTTATACAGTAAAAATATTGAAACAAAAAAGCAGAAGCCCGTCTCATTTAGCCCTGGGAGTTTGTTTGGGGATAACTGAGCAAAGACTCTAAGAGCCATTAGGACGTAATTCTTATATAAGATGCATTCCTACAGGCTGAATTTATAACAAACATCATTGGGTGTCTGTTGGTTGATATCTTCGTCATCTGATCATTTGTCAGTATTTCTTGAGAGGGAGGCACAGCCAGGCCTAGAGCATAGCCCACATTCTCCTGATATTTACCTGTCAGAGGGTAGCAGTAGCTAAATTTTAATGTCTAGTAAGGACTTTGGTCATTGGAATAATATCATGGTTTTGGGTATTTTATCTTTTGGAAAGGAAATCATTTGCTGTGAATCTAAGACTGTCATGAGGGAAAGGATGTAACATAAAGATCACCTTAGGTAAATAAAGCAAATAGTTTGACCAGTGTGGTAGACTGAATAATGGTCCCCCAAAGATGTCCAAATTCTAGTCTCCAAACCCTTTGAATATATTACCCTATGTGGTAAAAAGGACTTTGCTGATGTGATTAAGTTACAGATCTTAAAATATGAGATTAGCTTGGATTATCCAAGTGGGCCTAATGTAATCACAAGGGTCCTTATAAGAAGGAGTCAAGAGACTCAAGGTCAGAGACAAGAGGTATAATGACAGAAGTAGAGGTTGGAGCTTTGAAGATGAAGGAAGGAGCCATAAGCCGAGGAATACAGGATGCCTCTAGAAGCTGGAAGAGACAAGGAAACAGATTCTTCCCAAGAGGTCCCAGAAGGAATGCACCTCTGCTGACACCTTGATTTTAGGGCCATAAGACCTGTTTTGGATTTCTTACCTCCAGAACAAAACATAATAAGTTTATGTAGTTTTAAGCCATTACATCTATGGCAGTTTTTTACAGCAGCAACAGGAAACATATCTAGTCAATGTGCCTTAAATTGAGAAGTACGTAGTATGGTGTGTTATTGTTCATAAGACAGATGCTGTTCTGGTGAACAAGCCTTAGATGGAATCATTGTTACGCAGGATAGTGCTAATTGAGGTATGCCTGTAGAGAGAAATGAGGTGAACATAGCACCAGGTAAGCAAAACAGAGGAAGACTCATTAGCATACAACCACCAAAAACACAAGATAGGGCCAAGAAGAATAAAAGAAGGTTAGAGAAAAGAGAAGTTTATTATAAGCTTTACTGGATAGAAGTTCTTAAATTGTACCAACAGGAAAAGTAAGGCACAGAGAAACCTCTCCCACTATTACACAGCTGGTAAATGGCAAGCAGAATTTGCACCCAAGAAGTTTGGCTTCAGAGCCTGTGCTCTTAGACTCTGCTCTGCAATCTCCCATGTGGGTGTGACACGACATAGAAGTTAGTTTAATGGGCAAGTTCTTCTGACACACACAAGACTAAAGAATTGAGTTGGGACCATTGACTGCCTAAGAGTGCTTTAGGAAAAGCTGGCAAACAAGACAGAGGAGACAAGGAAGGCAAAGCAAGAGCAGGAGTGATCTGGACCCAAGAAAAATCATCAGTGCATCAGAGCCAGCAAGCAGTCAGATGAGAGAGAGTGGTCAGAGGGCAGAGATCGAGACAGTAAAGAGGGTCTGGGCAGGTGGAGGGTCTGAAGAGCAGGAGCACAATTAGAGGGAAGGACCCTTGAGGCCCAAGGCAACCTCTGCCTCAAACAGGACTATGAGGGCAGCCCCTATGATAGGATCCTGGAGGTCAACATAACACGAAGCATATGGGAAATCTCTTAGAGTGGGCCCTAGGAATACAGAAAACTCAACAGATAAGTATACATCTGTGCACCAAAAACAGAGACAAGAATATTTATAGAAACATTGTTTATAATAGCCCTATACTGGAAAACACCCAAGTGTCCGTTAACAGTAGCATGCATACGTAAATTGTGGCATTTTTAGGCAATGAAATACTGTTTAGCAATGTGAACCGAAGACTTACAACTACACTCGAAAATATGGTTGAATCTTATAAAGAATGATACGTGAGGGAAACTAGACATTAAAAGCACATATGATTCTATTTATGTGAAGTTCAAAAACAGGCAAAAGAAATCAAAATTCTTAAAAAGTCACACAAGCTGGTACCCTTGAGGAGGATGGGTGGGCGGGTAGTGTCTGGTGGGGAACACAGAGGGAGCAAGACTTCGGAGTACAATAACCTGGGCACTGGTTACATGGGTGAGTTCAAGAATTGTACACTTATTTGTGCACTTTTCTATATAATAGTATACTTTAATAAAAATATTTTAAAAATAGAAATATAGATAGATTTCTGGGGTGATAGGAGGTATTGAAAAAATACATTTGAATTTAAACTGAGAATTAATCAAACTGTGCTCAGCATCTTTAATTGGCTACTGGAGAAAAATGTGATAGAATTTGAGAAGAATCAGGGCCCTGTGCTATTGTCAGCTGAGCTTTATTTAATACCACTTGGCGCCTACACGCTCACAGTGTCAGGGATAAATCCTTGTTGCTTGCTATTACTAATTACTAGCCACAGACAATTTACTGATCATTATGTTTCACATAGATTACTTACTTTTTCTGATGAATGATTCATTCGTATCTATGGATGGCTCCAACTCACACATGTCCAAAATATCAATCCATGTCAATTGTAAAAAAGTTGGTTTTACAGCTCTGTGAAATAAACCAGTGTCTGTGTTTAACTGTCCAGTTACTTGTATAAACGCTCTATCATCTAGATACACACCTGTTTCCTCTCCTTTTTTTGACTGTTTACTAGTCCCCTGTTACTGAGCACTGAATTTTGATTTGTGCTTAAGATCACTTTGTCTAAGAGAATTTTCTTGAACAGGATATTACCAGGGTAATCAAACATTTTTTTATAGTGGGGATTGCAAGTGCAAACATCGACTGGGCAGGATGGATGAAGACAAACGGCGATGGTAGGAATGTGTCTGAGCCAATACTTAGTTCCAGCCAGTTTTAAGATTTGCAGCGTTTAGATTTAAAAACAAAAAGTCAGAAATATGAATTGTCTAATTTTTAAATGTTGTCAATGAAATTTAAAAGTTCGAAACTTTGTATAAGCCAAGCAAAACACATCCATGGGCAGGAGCCAGCTCACACATTGCTAGTTTGAGCCTTCCACAGGCATAATTTTATTCTCTCCTGACAAATGCCCTGTGAGGTGGGCATTGTACAGAGAAGGAAGCTGAGGCTCATAGAGATGAACTGTGTTGGTCAAGTTCACGTAGCCCAGAAGGGGTCAAGCCAGAGTAAAATTTCAAGTCCAATTATCCAAATTGCTCTTCTTTTCTCCCATGAGGAAAGCTTCATTTTGTAGCACTGATATTTGGGCTACCAATCAAATTGCTTTTCTGCTTAAGACTACAATGAGTGAAAAAGTAGAAGACCTATCTGCATTATTTGCTGAGGAATTTATTTTTTGGAAATTGGTTTGAAATCCTGTGCTACAAATAGAAAAACATTACCCGGTATTGGATTTCTTATGATTATTCTGGCAAAGATACTCATTATAAAGACACAGCAAATAAGCCAATCACCTTATCTTAGACAATTCAATGACCACAAAGGGACATGCTTTAAAATAATATCTGGATAACAAGCGACGAATGTTGACTGGTGGAACGGATTTGTGGAGCCAGGACCCTGCTGTTTTGGTTTGGAGTACAGCAAGCTTTCCACATGCTTAGCCTCAGTGTAATTTCCAGACAGAAGTCTTAAAATGACTTCAATCAGAGCATCCAGGTTTACACCCTTTTTATCTGAAAACACTCCCTTTTTGACAAATGAAGAAATAAGAAAAAAGTTATTTGGAGAACAAATAAATAGCTAGGAAATTCTTCTTGCTTTGCTCTTAATGCCCCAAACTGACATTAAATGCATCTTGTCTTTGGAGAAAAGTGAAACCATTTGTAAATATAATGAAATGTGGTTGATAAATTACATATGAGAAGAAAAGATGGTCTATTTATTTAAAATTATTTCTTAAGTTTTTGTTTTCTTTAATATAGAAGGAAGAGAGCCGTATCTGGTGGAGGTCCCAGCCCTTTCAGATTGTGGGGCTACAACAAGGCCTTGATCAACTCTCAAAATCACAAGGTTCTTTTAAAATGGGACACTTGTTTGCTTCACACGTTATTATGGCTTTAACTATTTCACATAACTTTGCATCTGTTAGGCTATTTGGTTAATATGTACTGGAAAGTGGGATATATATCAATATCATTCTCTATATGTTCGGTATTCAGCAAGCCACGTGGACTGTGCTGAATGAAAATTTATTTTCAAACCCTGCACACTCTGAACTACTGCTTTTTCCCTCCTTTTGGTTTTACTTCTTAGTCTTTTCAACTTTTCATATGTACTTTCATAAAGATCTTGCCACATACACCATCTTCCTTCCCAGGGCAATGACTCAGGCCTTGATACTAAACCAAGAATGTTAATTATGTTCTCCTCACATTGTTTACTACCTGAATTGGCTTAGACTTGAACACAAAAATATTTATTATGAGTGTGGCTTTACCTTTTACTCTAGACATTCTACAGTTTCATGGGCAGAGAACATCAAGGCACTTAATCTTAAAAAATAAAAATAGAAGACTTAGAACCTAAAAGGAGCTGCTGTTTGGTTAGTGTTTCCCTCTGGGGGAAATTAATCAATACATTCACCTTCCAAGTTCATTACATCAGGAGCTGAAGGAAAAAAGAAAAAATATATATATTTATATATATTTTAATACTTAGTAATCTATACTATTATATATAACAATTATTATAATTTAATAATATATAATATGTTTAAATATATGTACATATACATATTTATGTGATATTCTCTCTCTTTTAAGGTGATTTCCAATCTATAAGTAAACTTGATGAAATAAAGACTATAAAACTATTTTAAATGCATATGTATCTTGCTTAGGTTTTTATTTAAAATAGTCCATGATAGTACAAACACAGTCTACACAGCTTTGGAAACTAAATAAATATAAGGCAGGTGGTACTGTTAGACTATTTCAGAAAACGTGTTACATGCCTATTTCATGTAGATTTTAACCTGGTATATGTCAATTCAAAGAAGCACTTGGATAAAGAATGTTCCTACGTAAGGGCAAATTGCAAAAATATTTCTTTTGTTAATAAGTGGTGTATAATAATTACAGAATCAAAAGCCATTCTAAAGGCTCCTTTCTTCATTTTTAGCCTATACTGAATTTTGTTGTTTTTCGAATGGCTATTACACACACAAACACGATGTGTCAAATGCTGTGCTAGGTTCTTAGGAGAATTATAAGAGTAAATGGTAGTTCCCACCCTTAATGAAACCCCTCATCCAAACGGGAAACACAAATGTCAGTAAAATATAAGTGGACCCTTGTGGTGGGAGGGAGAGCTGAGTGTGGCCCTGCCCAATCTTTGCATTCCAAATTAGATGCTCTTGTCGTGGTCAAGGTGGCTTCCAAATTCTGTCGCAGCAGCACATGCCACAGGGAAACAGCTGCAAACATTAATCATTAAAACATCTACACGCCAACTACATGCCAGAGTTTCAAGACAAATTACATTTATGGTTCCAGATCCTATTATCCTTGGCTCTTGCTCGGAACGCAATGCTTTCTTCCAATACTGTATCCTTAATGACCCTTAGGGTCATTGCCGATTCTAAGCCTTTGCTCGCATCTCTACTAGAGCTTCTCCCTCTTGTTGATTAGAAATATTCTTACTATATTCTGGCTACTGTCAGTTTTTGCAAATATCATCCCCTGTATGTCATCTGTCTGTCTTTCAACTTTCTTTATTGTGTCCCTCATTGAACATAAACTCTTACTTTTGATGTAGTCAAGTTCATTAATTTTTCCCTTATGATTTGTGGTAGGGGAGTGGTACTTGTTTATAACATCCTTTCCCACCACACTGTCACAAAGACCTTGATCAGACAAGCCCTTATTCTTTGTTTTTATTTTTCAAATTGACTAGGCCTCAATTCTTCCATATGAAATTTAAATAAGCTTGCCATTCTCTTTAAAAAAAAATCTTGCTGGAATTTTATTGAATTTGTAGACCAACTTTGAGACAATTGACATCTTTACAGTATTAGGTCATTGCAAATATAAACAATGTCTAGCTCTCCATTTATTCAAATTCTCAACACAATAGAGCTTACAAATTTCCTCCCTGTGGTTCTTTTATTGTCTTTAAGTTATTCCTAAATATTATAGTGCTTTTGCTAGTATTGAGAATGGTATCTTATTTTCACTTATAATTCCTTGTCGATTGTGACTGTGAAGTTAGTTCAGGAAAAGTTTCTGTTTATCTTATCTTCTGCAGCCTTGCTAACTCTCTTACTAATTCTAGTAATTTCTTGAATTTGGAGGGTTCTATATAGATAATTAAGTCATCTGAAAATAATATCTTTGTCTTTCTTTTTCCTTTGCTTGTAACATTTAGTACTTTAATTGGATGGGGTCTCCAAAACCATGTGCTCAGCAGTGGTGATAAAAGGGTTCTTTGTCTTTTTCTGGATTCTAAAAGAAAATACATCAAACTTTCTCTATTATGTTTGATGTTTGTCTAAGTTTTCGATGTAAAGCTTCTATGAATGAAAGCTACTTCCCTTTGATCATCCTTTTCTGAGTCTCTCACATAAATAGGTGTTGAAGTTTACCGCTGTTTATAGAGCAGACGAGATATTCATGTACATTCTTTTCTTCAATTCCTAATGTGGTCATCAGAGCCAGGACTAAGGCAAGGCAAGTGAGGCGGTTAGGGCACAAAATGTAAGGAGGGACTCAGCTCTGAGAGCTCATGCCTCCTCAACTATTCCACCCTAGACGCCTCACTCTCCTCACCCTCGTCCCGACCCCAGGGCTGATTAATATAGATAGATCTTCTAATGTTAAACCATCTTCCTGCTCCTTGAACAAGTCCAAATTGATCTTGATGCATTTTTAATACTCTATTTGATTCAGTAAGTTAATATTTTATTTAAAATTTTTGCATCTATTATCATAAGTCAAGTGAGCTGATAATTTTCTTTCTTTTGGAGTCTTCATCCAGCTTTGGAATTCTTAAAAGGAAAGGGATAGGGGCTGGCCCAGTGGTGCAGTGGTTAAGTTCACATGTTCTGCTTCAGTGGCCTGGGGTTCGCTGGCCCGGATCCAGGGTGTGGATCTATGCACCGCTTGGTGGGCCATGCTGTGGCAGGCATCCCACAGATAAAATGAGGAAGATACGCATGGATGTTAGCTCAGGGCCCGTCTTCCTCAGCAAAAAGAGGAAGATTGGTGGCAGATGTTAGCTTAGGGCTAGTCTTCCTCAAAGAACAGGAAAGGGGCAATTTCTGTTTTATCCTCACTTTTGGAAGAATTTGTATATGACAAGCGTTTGCTCTTCTAAACTTTTCTGGCTTGGGAACATATGCAAGGTGACTTTGAATAAGTCATTTTTTATCTCTCTAGATTTCAATTTTTTTTCTCTGCAAAATGGAGATAATAAACACTGACCAACAGATTTGTGAAGAGAATAAAAGGTCTTTTTTTGAAGGCGCCTAGCACTGAGTCTGACCCAAAGTGGTGATCAGGTGATAGCAGTGGGACACCACTGGGCTTCGTCGT
Source organism: Equus przewalskii (assembly GCF_037783145.1). Taxonomy (NCBI): domain Eukaryota; kingdom Metazoa; phylum Chordata; class Mammalia; order Perissodactyla; family Equidae; genus Equus; species Equus przewalskii. The sequence goes on along the minus strand of NC_091845.1, from coordinate 55,147,410 downwards.
CTTTGTGGACCATGTTCCCCATCCCCTGCCACCACTTCTCTAGGTTTACACTGTGCTGTTGATCATTCTCTAGAATTTATTCTCATTTCCTTTATGTTATGATGCCTGTTGCTCCCTGCCATTCCCATCACAGTTCAATCTTAACTCCTTATGGCTAATTCCTTTATGTGGGAATGTGGTGGAATAATCTTTTTAAAAAATTAACCAATGTACTGTCCATCTCATGTATTTCCTGTTATTGCATGACTCTTCTCCTCTTCGGGCAGATGTTTAGAGAGCTCTGCGGTCATTGCCTCAAGGAAGGGATGGAAATGCCGAAAGAGATAAAATAAAGGAATATATTGCATTTTTTTATTTCAAAAATCTAGATTTTTCAAGAGGAAGAAATTAACTACATGCATAAAATATACAGTAGAATTAGGAGAAAAGATGGATTTTATGAGAATAAGACTCAGGATAGGCTACCCTCGCTAAACCAAAACCACCCAGAGAAGGTGGAAGAGAGGATTGAAAGAGTGAACAAGGTGAGGAGAGGCGGTGTAGACTCCTGAGATGTGGTTTGGGCTGGAATCTGCTCCTCTCTGGCATCAATTTGGAGTACAGAGAGATGACAGGAATCCGAGATAATTTTGGAGATTCCAGTGCAGGGGACACCTACGCTTCCTTTCACAGATAGACCCCAGGAAAATGGCAAGATGTCCAAATAGAAATGACTGTGGCATATGTCCAGACACATGGTGTTTAGACAGACTCACAGTTGTCCACTGCCCCAGTGTAGCATAGGAGCGGTAGAAGTGTAGCATGGAAGTGAGAAAGGGGGGGCCATAGGTGGTCAAACCAGGATCCTAATCACTGTGTGGCCCAGATTTGGAGAATGAGTCCAAATCTCAAGAGGGGCCTGAGAGTTAAGTGAGAAAGAGCTGGACCCAAAGGAACCCGGCTATTGGGTTGGAGCCTGGTTATTGGGACCAACTCCAGAAGGACCTGCTTGAATCAGCACTTAAAGACAGGCAGGAATAAGGGCATCTCTGTGGGTGCCAGCATGAGTAGCTGATGGCCCAGACGGCATGCTTCCCTTGGGGCCTTGAAACTGTTTTAGAAGCCCATGAGAACTTAGATACCACTCCACAAAATGGGCAAGGGAGAAGGACTTGAGCAAAATTAATTTCTACCACTCCAAGGAAAGGGCAAGGGGTCGAAATTCAGAATCGATTGAGCTAAAGTTTTCACCAATTGGTCAGATAGAGGGTTTATAGTTGGAAATTGTGTTCTATATGGAAGACTCAAGTTATGTTTCTTGAGCACCTGAGTTTATGAAATAGTTTCTACCCACTACACATCTATATCTCCACATTAAAAAAAATATGCTTGTTAAAGATGTGGTTCGTTGGAACGTGCTTACTAGTTGTTATGAACTCTGGCAAATTCTTCTAACTATCTTTGCCTCAGTCTCCATATCTGTAGATGAGCATGTGGCCTTTGTTATAGCTTGTTTAATAATGAAATGAAATAATGTGTTTCACAGTGCCTAGAATCTGATTAGTATTCTATGTTTATCATTTGGTTTCCTAACGCTAATTCCAGAGAGAAAACATGGGAAGAACAGCCATAGAAATTAAAAAGGAAACAGGGAGCCGGGGAAGGTGTTTGTCAGAAGATTATTGATGCTGTTACTGCTAATTATGAGACCGAGTGTGCAGTTCCCCGGCAGAGACTGCAATCAGCAAAATTTGCAGGTTGATGCTCAGTACAATTAGCAAGGCCAGGCCTGTTGATGATCCACGGCGCCAAATTCTTGTCGGCCCTTTTTATCTTCCTTTGCAGTGTCTCAGGCATCAGCTGTGTAAGACCATGCCCTTGTTATCTCCTCCAAAGGGTACCCACAGTATTTATTCTTCATCTCAAGGAAAGAAGGAAACCTCTCAGATCTATCCTACTGACAACAGGTATTTCCTCTAATGTGCCATCACAAGTTGAGCCACGTGAAAACAAGAACTGGTTTTGCGTGCTTGTTCTTTTAGTCCTTTGAGATTCAGAACAGAAAAATTATGGGAAGTCAGCCTGAATTTCTTTTTTCTACATTCCATAGAGCATTTGTGATTCAATAACATGTCTGTAATTAAACATCATGTACTTTTCCCTCACCTTGTGTTCAGAATTTTGCCGTTAGAAATTCATTCTTATAAATCTTGCACGGTATTCCAATGTCAAGAGGTCCCACTGGAAATGTGCTGCAAAAACTATTTGCTCTTACCTGTCTAACATCTTGTGGGAATTTGTGAGCGATGGCATGGAAGATTGCTCCGGAACTGCTCAATGGTGGAGCCTTGGGCAGCGTCTGAGGGCTTTGCCTATTTTTTTGAGGAAGATTAGCCCTGAGCTAACTACTGCCAATCCTCCTCTTTTCACTGAGGAATACTGGCCCTGAGCTAACATCCATGCCCATCTTCCTCTACTTCGTATGTGGGACGCCTACCACAGCATGGCATGCCAAGCAGTGCCATGTCCACACCCGGGATCCCAACCGTCAAACCCCAGGCCGCCAAGAAGCCGAACATGAGAACTTAACCGCTGTGCAACCAGGCCAGCCCTCTGCCTTTCTTATCTTAAAAAAAGTGTGAAGCAAAGATGTCTCTGGTTATATGGAACATATATGATACATTTTCTGGAACAGACTCAATTTCATACATTCTATGCCTTTGTTCTCATCAGTATATTCAGTCCTTTTAGACTAAGAGTTCGAAAAAAATCTGTTTGCTTTAAGGATTATTGTTGTTTGAAGTTCCTAAGATTCTGTTAGAGAGCATAAAATGAAGTGCCTTGGGAATAGGAAATAGAGTAAGAATGTTGAGGGTAAAGGGGGAAGACTAGATCACAAAACATTTCAGAAGGGAAGAAATGACCTGTGAAAGGGAAGCTGGGAAGGTACCAAAGGCAACTTCAACTTCTTCACAATTTTACTTAGACTTTCCTGGCTACTCTGCAGCAGACGTGAGCAGATAAATGCTTATTGATTTCAAGATCAGGACAACAGGATCCTTTCTGTTTAATTATGTCCTTGTAAGTTAAAAACTAAATGCTTTGGTAAATGCTTTAAATACAAATGAGAGTATGTAGTGCTCTCAGAATCAATGGTATATTCGAGCTGCGCGTGATTAAGAATGGCCACTATTCGTTCATTCCAACAATGTCTATAAACCACCACTGGGCATGAGATGCTGTGTTCGTCAGGGGGACAACAGAGATGAGTTAAAGCCACGTCTCTGTTCTTAAAGACGTCAGAGTCTAGAGGAAGAAAGAGATGTATAAGTCAGTACAATAGAAATATAAACAAGGATCAAAGGTAGCTCATAGGAAATGAGTAATTCTCAGAGGGAAATATTGAAGAAGTGATTCCTGGATAAGGGGGTATTTCAGCTGAATTCAGAAGATGAGTAACAGTCCCTCTGGAGAGATGAAACAGAATTCTGGCAGAAATAACATATGTATGAATACATTTAGAACATGGGATAGAAACTATGTGTAGGATACTATGAGAGGCTTGATATTTTCAGAACATAATGTGTAAGATGTGCCAGTGTGGTGGGAGGCCATAAGAAATGTAAACCAGGGTAGATCGTACATGGGTAGGAACTGAATGATAGGAATCTCTTACAGCATTTGAACAAGACCTAAATGCCCATTCGAAGCAAAGGAAAACATGACTGGACTTGCCAGCAGTATTGAGTGTAGATTAGCAGGTAGAGATGAGTGAATGATAGATATTGGAAGATGTTTTTGAGTATATAGAAATAGTACAGATGAGAAATAAAGAGGGTCTTATCTAAGACAGTAGTAGTGGGAAAGAAAACAACTTAATTTAAGAGATGGTCAAGAAACATTAAATATAATTTGGTGATGTCTGATGTGAGGGTGAGATTGACTTCAGTTCTCTGGCCCATGTAACTGAGTGGATTTTGGTGTCATTAAATGAGAAGGAAAATAATAAGAGAGGAATGTTGAATTTGAGAGGCAAGTAGACATCCAGATATTCAGAGATAATTGCGAGAAGACCCATAAAGAGCTTAAGAGAGACAGCTGGTGTTAAGATTTGTATAGCATCCAATTTTATCAGTTATTTACGTGATGCCTGTCACATAATAGTCACTAAGCTAGACTCAGTGGACAAGATGGAAAATGCCCCTAGCCCCAAAGGTATTAGAGTCTATGGGATTTTCAAAGAAGGCAAATATAGTGGAGGATACTCAGCGCCCTTAGAGGAAATGTGAGGTGTGATAAGAGCATAAAGAGGGTTCATAATAAAGACCTAGTCTTGAGATAGCGTGAAGGGTGGGGAGGTAGGGGGACAGGCAGCCTAGAAAAAAGGGAAATGAAGATGAGACCTGAAGACTTAGTAGAAATTGAAAAGTTAGTAGGAAAGATGAAGAGAAGAACATCCTAAGCAGAGGAAGGCGCATGCACAATGACCAGGAAGCAAGAGTGAGCACGACACTCTTGAGGAACCTTGAGAAGTTCCATTGGCTGGGGTGCCAAGTCTAAAAGGAGAATGGCAAGAGCTGAGCCTCGAAAGTTAGCTCAGCCATGATTATGGAAAAGCTATTTCACGGAGTTTAAACTTTCTCTAGGGTGCAAGAGAAAGCCACTGAAGGATTTTTAGCAGGGTAGTGATACAATCCGATTTGTATTTTAAAAATTCACTCCAGCTCCTGTGTGGAGAATGAGAATGTTAATTAAAATAGTGAACCTGGATGTGATTACCTAGGGCAGAGACCATAATTTGATTCAACCCACTAATGTGCTCTGACCTGCGGAGTACTTTTTTTATTTAATTCTGCATTAGTTGTGAACATTTAAAAATTGGAAGCTCCCACATAAAATCAGGGATGCAGACTTCTTTTGAAAATTAGAAGACCTGGCGATGCCGGGTCCACATTCCTGAGCGGTCAACAATTGGCTAGAGCTTGGGCTTCTAAAAAGTGACTCTTTTGGACAAGGTGAGTGCTCTCCTACATGCCACAGTCTAATGGAGGCATTTAGTTTGATATTATTGCTCCTGCCTTATTGGGAAAGAACATGTAGACAGAATGATGAGACATTGTGTGTGCCTATCTAAAACGAAGCTCATATACCAGATGCCGTCCCCGTTCCCTACGCACGGACTTTGTTGCAAGCAATTCTTCCTTTTCTCATCAGATTTCCTGCCTCCCCTACTGGATCATTGCTATTGGCATAAAAGCCTGTTGTTATTTCTTACATCTTAAAAATAGCTTCTTTTGATCCACTTTCTTAGAGTAAGAGGGATTGCACCAAAACTTAACTTCCCTTAAGGTTGTCAGGAGTTAGCAGTTGGCCTTCCTGGCAAAGTTTTGTAAACATCTATGACCTAGGCTCAGGCTGCCTGATGCCTAAGGGATCTGTTTATCCTCAGTAACAAGAGTGTTCTCGCTCTTGCCTTGTAAAAGGGAAAGTGAGAAGAGAGTAAGGTCCTCCTCTTAGAGATAATCCAGCCGCTGTCTGGCCTGAGCACATCCCTTCACAGGCAACCTAGGAGCAGGGAACCTGTACACCTAAGGCCCTTCTGTCACTGATGCCACTTGAGCCCTTGCACATCATCCTTGACCCTTTCTTTTTCCCATCGCTCATATTCTCCTGATCCTTCTTTCAAAGCTGTGGTTGACCACTTTTCATCACCTCCCCTGCTACCACCATGGTCCAAGGCATAATCACTTCTTGCTTGGACTATAGCAATAATGACTGTATTAGTTATCTATTGCTATATAACAAATGCCCCCCAAACCTTAGTGGCTTGAAACTGCAACATTATTGTCTCACAGTTCCTGTAGGTCAGATATCGAGGTATGGCTCAACAGGCATGTCTACTCTGAGTCTCTCACAGGTTTCAAGGTGTCGAGTAGGGCTGCATATCGTGACACAACTATGGAAGATTCCACTTCCAAGCTCATTTATGAGGTTGCTGGCGGGATCTATTTTCTGTGGTTACATGACTGAGGGCCTCAGCTCCTCACTGGCTATTGAGCAGGGACCACCCTTAGTTCCTTCTCGCATGAACCTCTAACGGGAGGCTCACTATATGCCAGCTTGCTTCATCAGAGCAAGTGAGAAGACCCAGAGAGAATGTGTGAGCAAACAGAAGTCACCACCTTTTATAACCTAATCTGGGTAATGACATGCATTATTTTGCCATAGTCTATTCATTAGGTCCAGCCCATTTTCAAGCAGAGGGGATTCCACAAAAAATGTGAATTGTAGGACACAGGAATTATTGGGGGCTGTCTTAGAAGGTTGCCTACCGCAGCCTCCTCTCCAGTTAACCTGTGGCCACATTTGGTCCCTGTCTATTTTCAACACAGCAGCCAGAGTGATTCTTTGTAAGTCAGACCTTGTCACTCCTTCTTAAAAACCCTGCAATGGCTCCCATCTCACTCTAAGAAAAGCCAAAGTCCTTACAATGGCTTTCCGTGTTCTACATAATCCAGCTGCTGTTACATCTCTGATCTTGTCTCCTACTACTCTCTCCATTGCTCAGTCTGCTCCCCCCACACTGCTTCTGCACAATTCTTCAAACATGCTAGTCATATTGCTGCCTCAGGACCTTTAAACCAGCTCCTTCCTCTGTCAGGAGAGTTCTTCCTCTAGATTTCTGTATTGCTGATGCACGAACCTCCTTTAAGACTTGGTGCAAATATCACCTCCTTAATGTAGCCTACCTTCGCAAACCCACCCCTGTTCCCAGAACTCCTGATTTCTCTCATCTCTTTTTAATTTTTCTCTGTAACATTTCTAATACACTAGTTAACTTATATGACACATTAGTTGAGCCAATAAGGACAGAGATATTTATCTGTTGTTTATTGATGAATCTCAAGTGCCTGGCAGAAGAAAAGGATCCACAACAAAAAGTGGAGTATTGAACATCTCTTTTGTTCTACTTCATATCCTACAGGCCCACTTTCCTAATCTTGTCATTTTCGGTTCAACCAGCTGAGCTCAAATATAATCTGAAAGTGTCTTCCCTCAGCTATACTAAGTAACTCTGGGGAGTTTTGCTGTGCGGATTTGTGGCCATCAGCAAGAAGAATACCTATAGGGATCCACTTGGCTATTCTTCCACTTGTGCAAACGTAGAAGCGCAAAGTTGTTTACAGCCCATGGGGCAACACTTGACCAGTGGGAGATGGGAAATGGTGGGTAAATACTCCCCTTTCCTGAGCAGCAGGAGGGACATTCTCAATTGCATTTTCACAGTTTCTTAGGCAGTTCTTAGAAAGATGGAGTCGCATGGCCCACGGTGTGATTTCCTTGATCAAGCTTGCACCCTTGGATCAGCTTCTTCTCCTTCCCAGTTTCATTCTTCCAACTCCCTGACTCAATATTCCTGGGAATCACTTCCTAAAATGAATTCCTGGCATACCAACCATTGTTTCATCATCCGCTTTTAGGAAGAGGCTGTGTTAAAACATGTCAAAGTGAGACAATCAATAAAAAATGAACTCAAAAATAATTAAGGAAGTGTTGGTGAACAACACTTTAAAATACTACATAGAGGTCAAGCAAGATTAGGAGATTTGGAGACAACAGTTAATCATTCAGAGGAAAGATAGGTGGGGAAGCAATATTAAAAATATATTATGGACTAAAGGAAGGTAAGAAAATGGAGATGGTAAATGGAGACACTTTCTTTTGAAGGAAATGGACAGACTGAGGTGACAGCTGGTGGGATATACAGGGTGCCGTGGGAAAAGACAGATCTTCCAAGAAATAAATGCAGTCTAATGGACCAAGCGTTATAAAAATGTGATAACACAAGGACTTGTGTGCCACATTTGCTCGGGAAAGAATACAGGAAGGTAATTCTTGAGCTGAGTCTTATAGGATAGTTTTGCCAGGTAAAAGGTTGGAGGGTTGCAGGCAAACTTCTGGGATCAGCTTTTGCAAAGGCACTGAATTCTGAAAGGGGTAAGTGTGTTTGAGGAGTTTCAAGTACAGCAGGCTGGCTGGAACATAGACTGTCATGATGGTGAGAGATGATGATGGAGACACGGCAGTCCCAGGCTGTGATGGGTTGTCGACAGCAGCCGCATCCTCTGCCTCCCATTTGATGAGCTCTCTTTTATTAGAAACATTTAAGTTATGGAAGGAAGAATCAGTGACATTATCACCCTAACAAAATCGGCCATAATTCCTTGGTGTCATCTAATTCTCAGTCCCTACTTAATTAGACCAAACTGTCTCAAAAATATATTTTTACAATTGAATTGTTTGAATCAGAATTCAAACAAGGTCAATACTTTATAGTTGGTATTAAGTTGCTTAAGTCTTTTTAATCTAGAGAAGCAGCCTGCTAACCTTTTTTTCCCCATGACATTTACTTGTTGTGAAAACTGAATTAAAACGTTTTGAAGTCTGACTGCTGAATCGTCGGAAAAGATTGATTATATCGTTTCAGCTTTTTGGAATTTATTGAGTTTTTCTTTACTAACCAAACATGGTCATTCTTTGCAAAGATCAATGGACCCTGGGAAGGAAGGCTTATTTTAGGTTTGGACAATTGTGTGAATGCTTTTGCAGTGCCGTCAGCCCAGCAGCTGCAGGATGTGCTCACGAATGGAAAGGTGAATTCCAACATCGATAACGGAGTCCATACCCACCCTCAGTCAGTCCCATCTGTGGGCTGAACAAGCACGCTTTTGTTTGTCAAGAACTTGAAGCTAATGGTCACCAAGTTCTCCACGTCACCGAGTGCCATGCTTTTCATCAGGATTCTGTAGAATGCACTCAAGATGACTCCATCCGTATGGGGGAAGACCAGAAGGAAGGGGTGGGAGATGACAAAAGTGAACTCAACAGTTATCTCACACTTTGCCACAAAAAGCTGCAAGGAGGATTGCTATGCAAATAATGAGAAAAATGACCCTTTAGTCCTGAAGGATCTCCCATACTAATTGGCAGACAACATAAACTTCCTCTGCCAGTTTGGCAAACGGCCTTACTATGTGACATTCTTGTAAGCCTAAAGACAGCTAATGGCAGACGTTTCAGGCCATTGGTAGCTCAGCTGGCTGCTTACTGTTCCTGCTCTTCCCACAGCCCATCCACAAACCATTGTATAGCAGCCACTGGCTTGGAGCCGCATGCTTTCTCTCAACCCACTGCAGTCTCCTAACTCGAGGCACCCCCAGGTAAATACACGTTGATGAAATCCAGACATTCTCACCAGAGTCATCAGTTAAAGTTTCCTGGAGCAAACACTCCTCTGAGTCTTCTGATTGTATCATATCAGTTCAAATTCACACTCAGATATTAGTAATAGAGACCAGAAATTCCAGTGGTTTTAAAAAGATCAAAGTTTACTTTTCTTTTCCGTGTAAAATAACTCTGAATTAGATAGTCTGGGCAGCTATTGTAGCTTCAGGGAATTATTAGATGACCAGGGTTCTTCCATCTTTCTGTCACTATAAATAAGGCTTTTCAGCACTGAAAGGCCTGAAATTTCTGAACTTTCTCCTTTCCTTTTCATTCCTACTTACAAACCAGCCAATTATTTCTCTGAGCTCCCTTCTTTATCATGAAATTGAGCCAATAGCACCACGTCAGTCTACTAATATTCTGTTTGCCAACTTCTTCACCTAAGGCCACAAGCTCATTTAACTTCTTATCTGCCTTCCAGATTATTGCTGACAGCTTTATCAAATGTTTCACTACTGCATAAATTGGATGCCATCTTTGTGGGCTCAGTAACAGTTTTCTTGCCATTGTCTGCCCAGACACAGAGTCAATACCACATATATTGTTTGTTTGTTTGTTCCACTCAGCAACTTACTTGTAGGTACAGGTATTTGTCAGGATGGGCTAGCCATGCTGCTGGGATAAACAGCCCCAAAGACTCTGAGGCTCACAGTCACACGTTTTATTTCTTTCTCAGTCGAGCCATGCGGAAGGAGAGCTACACATTTTCTTCATCTCAGGACCAAGACTAAATAAATAGTTTCTATCGAGGATGTTGTTGGGTGCAAGGTAGAAGATAAAAAGAAAACGTAAGGGTTTTTAAAGCTTCTGCTAGGAAGTTGAACACGCCATTTCTGCTTATGTTTCATTGGCCAGATCCTCTTGTCAATGGAGTTGAGAAGCATAATCCTCCCATAGGGAAGAAGACGATGCGTTACACATCCAAGCTTAAAGTCAATGGGGCAGGATGGACAAACCTTTCACATGGAGGGTAAAGCAGACGCACTGAGCCCACTGTAAATATCCCTCTGGTCTTTGCTTTTCAGTACACATCAGCCTCATATCCAGCTGCCAGCATGGAGCCTTCCTCGTCCATACTTAGGACAGACCCATAATGCCAAGGAATTAAAGCCATCTCTCAATGCTCCCACGGGCAGTCCTCAACCAGTAAACATTCCAGCTCCCTTTTCTCTCAGACAGGGTGACTCTCAAGTTCCTGACCTACACTGGGGTAGGATTAATCTCCGGTTGCCCTTGGTAGTAACTGGCTTTATAACATGCCCCTTTGTTGGCTTCTGTCCTGTTTCTGTCTTGCTTTTCATTCCCATATTAGTATTTCCTGTGATCACTTTCCAAATAAACTACTTGCACTCGAATTCTTGCTTCAGGGATTCTTTCTGGGAATCCAAACTAAGACAGAAGGACAGAAAATATTTAGAGCAATGATACGATCTACCACAAAGAGAAGAATGGCTTTGAGCAGTAATTAGCAGTCTCTGCCAGAAATTCCATCCGAAGAATGAATCTACCCATCTTCTCCAGGCTTCTGTCTTCAAATCTGTTCATCTCTTGGTCAGACCAGAACATTGTTTCCCAGAAGGGATAAGGACTCCTGTAATAGATTAGTTCATTCCACTTCTAGACCACAGGAAGCAAGAGTGGTCATTTACTCTAAACAGAATTTACTACCCTGCCTTTCATAGGACCTCAGGATGTTTACACAGGAATTCCCTTTATAGGCACGTACGCTCCCTGGCCACAGTGCCAATGCTGTCTGTACCACATGGGGATGGTGAGAGCAGGTGCCTCCAAGTCCTTTTCTGTGACTCCCCCGTCACCTCCCTCCATGTCACAAAGCATACCCTGTCTACGAAGAACACCTTGTCAGTGCGCTCCTGCATGAAACAAGCCTCATATATAAGCAAAGCACGCCCTCTGTGCATATGTGCACACATACAAACTAAAGAAGAGACATAATCATTTAGTTTCTCTTTCTTGGACCAAAAAAAACCCTGGAAAAAGACTAAAAAAACATCTTTCGAAATTCTCTTTCTCTCTCTGTTTCTTTCATATGCACAAACACACGCGCACACACACACACACGCACACACACATACACCCCCTAAGGTGCCAGTTTGGTGCTCATCATTCCACCACTTGAAATACTTTGAGATTAGTAAGTGTGATAACCCACAATTTAGTATCATATATTTTATAGGACTATATTATATTTAGACTATATTTAGTCTGCACTATGTTTAGACGACTTTAGAGTATCACATATTTTATTGCATATATTTTAGTATCATGTATTTTATAGTGCAAAATACAAGTGAATTTACTCCTTACAGTATAAAATGTTTTCTTTCCTTTAGGAAGAAAGTAAATATAAAGAGGTATAAAAAGGAAAACAAGAACAGGAGTAAAAGATGCCTATTCAATATTGTCCAGAAACCAGGACTTGGTTATAAAATATTTTTAAAACCATTAATTTAAAAGCACTGATATGGCTTATTATTGCAAAAGTTATAAATCAAATAAAATCTCAGGATAAGGATAACATCATGGGCACTGTGACATGAAGAGCAGAAAACCTATGCTGACTATGATCACTGTATGTAAGCCCAAAATGTTGCAGCTATAACAAAATGGGAGAGAGTTAGCGTAATCTTATTTTCTAATGAAGAGACATATATTTTTACATCCAGAGAAAACGATTTTCTCAGATATTTTGTCAGATATTTCAATTGCCTTATATTTTCACCTTTGTATCCTAAGTGTCTTCCCTTCTTTCTGTCCTCTTGTCACCAATGCAACTGCTTATCCAATGTCAGTTTTTCAGGGAGCAGTCTCTGCACATAAAAGGGGAGCAGTATGATGGTCCCTGCCGCTCCAATCCAGAACAAGCTCAAGGGTGGAGGGAGGAGTCTGTACTTTCATTTGCATATGACCCTTGATAAAACTAGGAGCCAGTTATTATTTCTTTGAAGAGATGTCCTCAGAGGGAAAAAATTAACAGAGTGACATGCAAGAAACATTTGTGGATTGATGTCACAGAGCTAGAGTTGACAGAATTTAGAAATTGAAAACTATCACATCCCTTGCACTAAGGCTACTAGACTTTAGGAATTTAAGAGAGGTAAAATTAACAGTCAAAAAATGGGTGACATGGTGTAAGATTCGCAAATTTTTGATTTTACTGAGTGAAGACTTTAAGTCGACCTACCAACAGACACCACTTATTAGTGCCACTAGTTTAAAAAAGAAGGACATTCGAATCCCCCTTCCAAATGACTACATATTAGTTTATAAAAACTGATCAGTATGGTGCTTATTTTCCTCCAGGTTGACCTCTGTAGGCTGGTGAAAACTCCACGCTGGTCCCACTCTATTCCGAGAACTGACATCAGGGGAATAGGACTTCAGGGATCTCTCTTGAAGAGCTCTTGTCTCCTTGCAAGGTTTTTGACAGGCTTCAAATCTCATACAGTTCAGCACTGAAGCCTCTGGTTCATACCCGAAATGTGCAAAATTTTTAAGCAGCTAAATAGTTTGGCAATGGACTCTTCTGAGAGATTAATGAGAATTCATGTTCTAATGACGATTCTTGTAATTCCTGAATTATCTGTTGATAGGTGTCTGCGCAAGAGTGCACAAGAATGAATTAAAACAAATTCGCCATGCAAAGTGTTCTACTATAAACAATAATAGCAATTTAGATGATCTTTGGGGCCATATTTCTAAAGTGTTTCTCTGTCCCTATCTCTCCGCTAAGCAGAACATATATTTAAAATACAGCCAGTCTGAGCGAAAGACAAGGTGAGGGGAATTGCTATTTGGTCAAGTACCTTCCTTGAGGAAGATGCCGTGTGTATCATCCAGACTCAGTTTGATGAGCCTGGCAAAGGAACTCTGTGAAAGAAGGAAGGCAGGTTTTCACAAGGAAACCAAGGGACTTTGCTGGTTTTTTCCATCAGGGCAGTTTTTGTTTTTCTCACTTAAGAAAATGTCCATATTTTAAAATAATATATACTAAAGTATGTAGAAGGAAAGTAACAAGAGGTCTAGAATTTGCATTAAAATACTTCAGCCATGTAAAATAAATAAATAAATAAATAAATAAATAAAAGATAAGAATAAATGAGGCAAATATGGCAACATCTCAATAACTGTTGAAGTCAGGTGACTGGTAAATGGGAGTTTATTGTACTATCCTCTCTAATTTTGAGACTGTTTGAAATAAAATCCTATTAAAATTTTAAATTAATAATTAAAAGGAAAGACTATAAAGAAAAAAGAATTTGTGTTATGTTGGGTTGGAGCAAAGGGATGCAAAGGGTCAGGTTATAGGATTCTTTTGGAAGCAGAAGGAAAGAAACGTCGAGAACTAGGCAGTTGGCCCACATGCTCTCTTTAATGCACAGGTTAAAAAACAGCCAATTGGCAACAATTGTAGTAAAGATTGGTTCTCAGGCAAGAATCATCAATGGATACTAAATCTAGAGGGAAGTTTCTGATGTAGAGTGAGATATTTGCATGCTCTTGAAGTGTCTTCCCATATATGACTTAGTTGTAAGAGAAAATCCTAAATGTACACTGGAGAAATTGGACAATACTTGGACCAGATGATCACAATTAATGGCAGATGGACATCATGTGCCTCCAGATTTGATGCCCTGAGAAAGACACATCACTACTTATGTAGCAGTTATGTGGAAAAAGGCAATGTCCAAGGGATGTTGGTGCAATACCTTAGAAGAATCCTGGGACCTTGGACAATCATAGCAGGAACCACCTTACTGGCTATGGATCATCTTAGAACTTCTATTACATGGAGTGGAAATGAGCTTCCACCTTTTTTATCTTTTTTGAGTTTAAAGACAACTAAGACCCAACTCAGACGCTTTAAGTCTCTCTGAACTCTTGAGGCAGAGAGAGTATCAAGAGCAGTAGCAGGATTTTTAGAAAGGTAAAAAATTAGAAAACTCAGATGAACACGCAGCATATTCTTAGAGTTATTTCATTGTTATAAATGCTTTCATTATTAAACAAGAAAGCTAACATAAATGAGTAAAGAATTCAATTCAAGAAGATATAAGAAGACCAATAAAACAAACCTAATGAAATGGAGGAAATTAATAAAGTTAAGCAGAAAATAAATAATTAAAAGAAATAGACTACGTAAATCAAAGAACAAGTTCTTGAGGAAAACAATGAAGCTTTCTGGCAAATGCAATCTCAAAAAGAAATTGGAGAACATAAATTCACAAAATTAAGTTTAAAAATATGATATAACCAGAGAAATGGATATTGCTTTCAAAGTATAAGAAAATAACATACATTAACAATTCTTACACAAAGTAGAACAAAATTGTACACAGATAAAATATTAAACAAATAGCTGTAAGAGAGCTGGAAAATGTTCCCAAAGAATAAGGTTCATAAAAAAGATCTAGGCTCAGATATGGTTTTATAGTTATTTCAAAGTATCAAGGGACAGAAAAGTTTCATATTATGCAAACATTTTCCATCACTGAAAATGATGGAAAGCTTCACAGCTCATTTTGTGTAACGAGCCTGATCTTGAGACTGAAATCAAACAGAGAAGACCAAAACATAAAATGTTAAAATGAGGTAAAAGATAAAATAAAATAAATTTCATGTGATTTTTTTCAGAATACATTTATGATATGTGAACTTTTCTGTGTAAATGCTATATATACTTCAACAAAATATAAACATTTTAAATAGAAATAAAATGTAAAAATATAAATCTCACTTATCGATATAAATTCTAAGCTCCTAAATAATACTGGGCTGAATTCAGTAGTTTGTTACAAAGTGATGCATCAAGAGCAAGGAGGACACAGTCTAAAAGTCTCACCCTGGCACTGGGATTTCTTAGTGAAAACATAATATATCACATCAAATGAAAAATGGTGTAATAAGTTAAAAAGTCATAAAACAGTACACACAAAATTTTGAACTAGATGTAGAACATGGTAGAAAAATCTCAGGAGCCTGGCCCTGTGCCCAAGTGGTTAAAGTTCCATGCACTCAGCTTCAGCAGCCCAGGTTCATGGGTTCAGATTGTGGGCGTGGACCTACTCCACTCACCAGTCATGCTGTGGTGGTGTCCCACATACAAAATAGAGGAATATTGGCACAGATATTAGCTCAGGGCTAATCTTCCTCAATCAAAAAAAGGAGGAGGCTTGACAACAAATGTTAGCTCAGGGTGAATCTTCCTCAGCAAAAAAAATAAATAAATAAATAAATCTCAGGCTAGCTTAGCATATAAGAATAAAATACCAGAAATAGTCTCACTAAAATAAGGAAAGAGACAAAGATTTGAACTCTTGCCACTACCTTTTCTTAAACTTTGTTTTGAAAGATTCAGTCAATAGCATCAAACAAAAAGGGGAAGATGTTTAACAGTTGGAAAGGAGGAGATACAATTATTATAGTTGTTATCATTTAACCAGAAAAATGAAGCGAATCAGCAGGAAAATCTTATACAACTGGTAAAATGCTCAGAGAAAAAGTAAGTATGTAAAAATCAATAAGTACTGTGAAAAAATGATTACTTTTACAACAGAAAACAAAGTTTTTAATACCTAGGAACATGCTCAACAAAAAAAAATGTGCAAAAGAATTTTATAAGAGAAATAAAAGAAGTTGATACGCATAATATTCTAGAATGAAATAAATTCTCACCAAGTAAATTTAAAAATTAATACTATGTTCATAAAAAAGCTCAAGGTGTTTGCTTTTTTTTAATCTGGAAAATGATAAAAGTTCATTTTGAAAAATATAGGGATGATGCTTGCCAACAATATTTTGAATAAACAAGAAGTATTAAAAAGGAACTTCTCAATCATATATGAAAATACGCAAGAGACAATAATTAAAGCCGTGACAATAAAGTGGAAATAAGCATATCAAATGAAAGTAATTTAAATTCCAGGAAAAAAGTACTTTTTATGTAAAAGAAGACTTTCAAAGGTGACATTTTACACCAATAAGTATTAATTGGACCATTGGTTAACTATTTGGGGGAAAAGAAATCAAAATTTGATGACTACCTCATACATCAGAATGGATTCCAGATATATTAAATAGGTAAATATTTTAAAACAAAGCCTAAAGATAAGAAAGTGGTTAAGGAGTAGATAGTTAAACCCTTCTGTTATGAATTCCAACTGAAATGACCAAAAACATATAAGAATAGAATAAATAGTTTAAAAGTAATAGAAATATATCAATGCTAGAAACAAGGAAAATGTACAACCATATGCTCAAAACTTCAAGAGTATATGAGAATAGATTACAGGAAGGGCAACAAAATTCTCATTTCCCAGCAAGGAAAGCCAGAGCCAGCTAAGGAGTAATTGAAGGTACACTTAAGAAAACCCAGTAACTTCCCTGAGCTTAGAGTAAGAACTGTGGGGCAGACTTGAAAAACTTGCAGAAATGTGCATGGCCTGTGCCTGCTGACCTTTTTCCCTCGCTGCATAGAATGGGTTCTCACTGCTATATGATGGTGCACAGTGAAGTCAAAGATGCTCACACACTCATGGTTTCTGACTTCAGTTCCCCCCATCACACTGACACATCCCCGCAATCTAGAGCAGACAAAGTTCTTTAGCAAGGGAGAGAAAATCTTTTGGAAAGATGAAACAAGAAATAGACGTGGTGGTCTGTGTGATGGACTAGTGGGAGGACTTCTCTAAACTCTACTCATTCTGTCTTGTGGCCTATGTCCAGTGGAAATCTTTCTTTAGATTTGGGAATCCAAGAATAGAGTGAAATTATACCCCTGCTTGTTAGACCAGCAGGTCACTAGAAGCCTGGAAATGAGACTGAGAAGTGTTAGGGAACCTGTGAGTGTCTGAGGCCAGCTCCACATCCCCCAGGCCTCACAAAGGCACAGGAGAACCATTGACCATTTCCTATACCAAATAGAAGGCCATAGAAGGTCCAAGGGAGCCCAACTGAGGGGACTATACCTGACTGCTGGGAGAGGCAACTTGCATGATCCTTGTGACTGGCCGTCTGGTGAGACCAGAGCCATGTCAGTGGGGTCAAAATTGATGACCAGCATCCAGCACAAGACAACTGGACAATTCACAATCATCAACATGGGTATGGAATGTGCTTGAGGACTGGCCCCATCATATTAGAAGTGAAGGCCGGGGAAGAAGCAAGAATCTAACTACACCACTCTTATCACATACAACATGGCGCACACACACACTCAACATCAAGCTCATAAGACCCTTCTTCCCGAAAAAAGAGGTAAAGGCAGAACATGATTGAATTATACTTCTAGATTTACTGAAAAATCACTGAATTGAACTGAGAGAAACTTGCAACTGGATGGATTTGATTGTCTGCTGCTGGGCAAGCTTGAGGCTAAAAGTCAGAAATTAAATTGGGTTAAGAAATAAATTCTATTTCCGCATGCCTGAGTCTGTGACTGAGAAATTCATGCCTATTATACCTTAATCAAATCAGGTCTATCCTTGCTTGGCAACCCTTGATAGCTTCCCGGCTGTAGTTAGAATGAAATCCAAACTCGTGGCCCACAGGACCCAGTATGAGCTCCTCCCTGCCTACCTCTCTCAGCTCCTCATCACTCTCTCTTCTATCCACAATATTCCAGCAGCACACGCCTTTTTTCTCCTTAAACAGAGCAAGAGCTTGCCTGTCGAATGTCTTTACCTGCTGAGCCCTTTGGACTGCTTTTCCTTTGCTCAGAATGTAATTTCTTAGTTTGGTTTTTTCTTTTAACTTTCTTCTTATTCTTTAATTCTCAACTCCAATGTCACATCCTCAGAAAAGCTCTCTCTTGGCTTTCCTAACTAAAATAGAGCTATTTTCTATTATATCCACATCTGTGTTTCCTTCAATGCTTTGGAGACCAGATTCTGTATTCGTCTTGTTTACTTGTTCATTGTTTATTATCTGCCTCCTCCCATTGAATGCAAACTTCCTGAGGGCTAGGACATCATTTGCTTGTTTTTTTTAATTGTGTATCCCGATTTTCTAGTATGGTGCCTGGGATATAGGAGGTATTCAATAAAGCTTTTTTGACTGAATTAACTATTTATTTAAATTATTATTTAAAATTATTTAAAATTATATTATAGAAGAGTATGTATAGACAAAAGATTTTCATGATACATTAAGTGAAAAAAAGCAGATTACAAATAGATGACTTTGATTTTGTAAGTATATGGATATGTAAACACATAGCTGAACACTAAAAAAAAATTTAAACCTGGGAAGAAAATGTACCAAAAATTAAAAGTGATTATTTTTGGATACTGAGATTATAGATGATTTCTATTTCCTCTTTTATACCTTTACTGAATTTTCCAATTTTTTGATCCTATACATACATACATACAAAATTTTTAAAGTATTACATATCTCAAATACAATAATTATCTGATGGAATTTTATTTTTTCAGGGTCTTTTTTCTCCTTTGCCTTTTCATCTATTCTTAGTCCTACCTAAGAAAGGGGAGATTGCCATGGATACATCAGACTTGGGTTGAAATCCATCTAGCTCCTACTGAGCATGTGATTTGGGACAAATTACTCAACGTTTCTTAACTCCCACTTCATCATATAATGGGAATAGTGTTAAATGAGAATAATTAAAACTATCTCACAGGAGATGGTGTAAAAGGACTTCCCAGCGTACCTGCTGTAAAAAAGAATTGGGGAGAGAAAAATTGTTGTGTAGCTGCCCTCCTACTGTCCACTTTCCCTTCTTACTTTGCTCTCACTTATTGTTCTTGTCCCTTTCCTCCTCCTATTGGATCCACATCCCATCAATTCTGGGTTAAATCAGAAATGTCTTCAGGACGTGGAAGTCTGGCTCACGTCTTTGAAAGGGCATGTCTGCTCAATAAAAAGTGGACTAGACTGACAGGGCTAGAAAACCCCAGAGTCTTCAGGATGCTTTGCGAATTCTGTTTCCAAATTCTCACCACCAACTTCCTTTCTCTCATTATTTCCTCCTTAGCATTGAAACTCTTGGCACCAGGAAAAAAATAATGGCGATCTTTAGGTTAGAGTTTGAAAAGCTTAGGGAAAGAAAAATTATCATGTAAATAATAGTCTATGTTGCCTTTTCTTAGCCAAAGAAGAGGTCAGAAACTTCAAAATTCAAGATGCAAAACATATCTGGCATACGCCAAAGTGGAGCATGCATGTGTGTGTGGAGTGGGGGATGGATCTAATTCCAAACAGGAAAAAAATAAGTTTGAATTGATTTCCGAACTGACTCAGGAGAGATTTAAAAGTTGAAATGTTACAATTTGGTTGGCTTCTCCCAGCAGCACCAGGCATCTCCATGTCACATGGGAGGAACCAAATGAGGCAAACAATCCAAGGTTAAATGAAAACAGGTGGGATGGAGAGATGCATTTACATTTTACCACCTGGAATAAGAGTATTTGCCTCTCATGGTTTCATAGGCTTGGGGGCTACTGAAGAAATAGTAATGTCTATAAGTTGAATCAACACTCATTAAACTCATTGGGAGAAATTTAGTTAGGAAAACAGCCTAGATGGAAAACAACCCCGTTGTTTTTATTGGATCTTACAATAGGGAGCACTCTAAGCTTTTAAACATTAAAGTGGGAAGGAGCTAACTATTGAAATTACCCTAGGATGGGATTGGACTTTGGGGGACCCATGCTTCTCTAGAAAGAAGAACATAGTTACAGCCGAAGACTGAGGTTAGACAGATATTTTATTTTCTTCAGACCCCAAGATAATGAGCTTAATGTGATTCTTTCAGCATTACCCCAATAGGTCTCCCCAACACCACGACAGTTCCCCGTCTCCCTCCCACTCTCTTTCAGTTTCGTAACTCTTCTCAGACGGTTTTTCAAAATATTTCACTCTCCGCAGCCTGGCGATGCTTAGGCTACTGCCATATGTTCAGAAGCAGCAAAGTTGTATATAATCGTAGCTGTGCATAAAATAGCAGAATCTAATCTCTAAAAAACACTAAAATATCCACCTAAATTAACTCTCTTTTCCTAAGAGACTGGTCTTTCTGGCCTCTAAAGACCTTCCAAGATGAAGAAGTCACTCTTCCAAAGTTCATTTCAAACCACTTTCAATTCATCAGACATACCAACATGTCCCAGGCTCCAGGAGCTCTGCTAGGTACTGCACAGAGTATCAAGAAGGAATGGAGAAGAAGAAACTGCCAGCCTCTCTATGGGAACTTTCTCTCTTACCTTATGACGTTCCGTTTACTGTTGGTTAAACTGAGGTATACAGGGTAACTAAGTTTTACAAGCTAGGAATCTAGAATTCGAATCCAGATATGTATAAATCTAAAGCACATGATTTTTCCACTATCCTAAAGTTTGAGATGACTCAGAGGGAATAAATATTTGTGCTAGGATCAGTCAAAATTCTATTTATCAGAAGTATTCTTGGAAAGAGAGAGCACTGTATTAATTTGGAAGAAATTCTTTGATAAGCCCATCTATGTTTGATAGTACATTTAGTTCATAATGAGATGGCAAGGGCATAATGGCCAAGAAAAGGAATTTATGTTGCTTCTGGGAGGGATAAGGGAAGAGGTGAGAAGAAAACCTCTAAAGTCCTCTTTAGACTCCCCAGTGTTTGTGAGTGGGGTATCTATAAAAAGAGTTGAAAACTAGAGCTTCAAGTCATGGCGGACCTGAAAGTAACAGACTCAGTTCACGTATATCCAAGAATTGAAGAGTCAAGGAGGATTCTGTGGATGTGTGGGTTGAAGTTACATGTGATGGACTTTTTCTACCACCTGGTCTTCCTGACTCTCCTGTTTGTGAAGAAATTCCCACTTTCCTGTAAAAAACTAGCTATTCAGACCACAGCTGTGTGGCAGGAGAACCTGAAAACCAACACTAAAGGAGCAAACATCTATTCTGCCTTCTTAATAAATTGCCTTTTTACGTCTAAGTTTTTAGGTGACTAAGTTCACACAGGAAAGCTCAACAGCACCAGATGAAACTTATCTCACAAGGAAGATTCAGGATCCCCCAACTGGAAGGATATTGGCGTGTCATACGGGACTGAAGCAACTATACCTTTATTACTTGCTAGAATCAGAGGGTTCTCATTCAACAGTCTGATAAGAAGAAAACGTCTGCAAGAATCAATTCAACACATATTTTTAAAAAAGTTTTTCATAGTGAGTCTGACACTTGTTCTAACACACTCTCTGGACAGCACACTGAGAGGCCCTAGTCCAATACAGCTTAAAATCTCTACCCCAGAACTAGTGTGGACACTCGAAGGTTGTTGTACTCAGTACTCTGTTGGGTCTCCCATAAGGCTGGTGCATTATGTTGTAACAAAAAGCTTCCGGCATTCCCAAGAATGTCTGTTTAATGATCAGTCATCGCATGGTGCCAGAAAGAAAAAGCATCATTTTGGTTTTTATCCAAGAAACCCTGGCAAAACTGCAATGTCTTGGTTTTTCAATGTCATGCCTTTGTTTGATGCAGTTTCCCAGTTAAATAATAAAGATACAAGAAGGGCAAGAGAGTTCTCCCAGTTGAGAGGTGAAGGTTATTCTAATTGTACCTAATCTTTATTGTTTCAGAGACAAAAATGAAAAGTGCTTGGTGTGAAACCATTAATCAAAAAGAAGTCACTGCTCACTACTCAACCAAATGAAATGCACCAGCGTGGTTTCCTTTTCTAACTCAGCAATGTACTAGTCAATCATTCCTTATAACAGGGTCCCTTCGAATAATTAAACTGTATTTCCAGGTCTTATGTGCTATTTGAAGAGGAACAATGAGGTCTTTAATAAAAGAATTTCGTGCTTGAATTTTCACAGCTTTGGAGGAAAGGAAGCCAATGTTCTGGAGTGGATATCCAAGGGTTTCCTGATGTCATTTTTTTTAAAAGAAAAGAACATACTACCTATTTCTGTCCTCTAAAGTCAGCATAGATTCTCTGCAAAGCCATTTCTATCTAACTAAATAAGCACTCTACCAACCTCCTTTTGAGCTCCCCAGTGCTGCCAATCCAAGTAGAACACAAATGGCACTCTATCTTGCTATGGAATTGACTCACAGACTCACACAATGAGAGAATGAACATGCCAGAGATAAATGCAAGTGTTACAGACTGAATTGTGCCCCCCTTCAAATTCATATATTGAAGCCCTAACCCCACAATTTGACTGTATTTGGCGATAGGGCCTTTAAGGAGGTAATTAAGGTTAAATGAGGTCATAAGAGTGGGTGGTTATAAGGACCGCTGGTCAATCTAAGAAGAGAGAGAGACATTAGGGATGCACATGCACAGAGGCCATGCAAGGACACAGTGAGAAGACGACTATCTGCCAGGCAGGGAGGGAGGCTCAGGAGAAACCAAATCTGCCAAAACCTTGATCCTGAACTTCCAGCCTCCAGACTGTGAGAAAATGAGTTTCTGTTGTTTAAGCCCCACAGCCTGTGGCATTTTGTTACGGTAGCCCCAGCAGACTAATAAAGTGGGCCTTACCAGTAAGAGCATACCACTGTTTTCTAATATTGCCATCAAGTTTACTATTTCAAATTCAATGAACTTTCTTTCTCTAGTCTATTTACTCCTTTAGCCAACACAGACACTTTAGTAGATGCTAGGATCTGCATTGGATGAGATCAAAAATGTCGCTGCCTTCACGGAGCTATGTTCTCATCGAGTGAAAGAAACTACCTGACTAAACAAACAAGTGAAAAATGTAATTTCAGATAATAAGTGCTGAGGAAGAATTAAACAAATCCAGGTGATAGCCTGGAGGGGGGTCTGCTTTAGGAACGCGATCAGGAAGGTCTCTGCGAGGAGGTGCTACTTAAGTTGAGACTTGCAAAATGAGAAGGAGCTAACCAAGTGAGGAGCTGGGAGGGAAGTTTTTCAGACAAGAAATGGGGAGAGCAAAGCCCTAGTGATGAGAACTGGCTTCGTTGGCTTGAGACTCTGGAAAAAGGCCAGCGTGACTGTAATGTCATAAAGGAGGAAAGAGTAGTTTGTCATATGTTTGAAGAAGAGTCCAGGGCCCAGAGTGTTACATAGAATGACTGTTAAAGGCCTAGAGGGGCTCCATTTTCTATTTCATAAAGTAGTCACTGATACAAGACTGTGCTTTCATTTTTCTCTCCTTCTTTGTAACATATTGTCTTTCTGGGCTTCTGCTCCCTACCTATTCCTCACCTAGTTTTCTCCATCTCATGTAATGACACAACCCTCCCACTACTCAATTGCTCAAGCCCCAGATGTAGAAAATGCCTCCCTCTCTCTCATCCCCCGTTTCCACAATCTATCAGCTCAATCTATCCACTCAACCTTCAAAATACACCTCGAATCCCCTCACTTCTCTTCACCAAGTCTAGTCAGCATTCCACACATAACTCTGCAATAGCCTCTTAATGATCTTGGAACTTCCATCTTTGCCCTGCCTGCCACCTGTTCTCTATCCAGCAATCAGTGGTCTTGTAAAAACACAAGTCAGATTATGTTGTTCCCTCCAATGGCCTCCCATTGCACTCAGAACACAATCCAAGCTATGAGGGCAGATGAGACTTGGCTTTTCCTGCTTATACAAGCTCATCCCATACCACTCTCTGCTTGTTCCCTGGGCCCCATACACTGACCTCACTCCTTTTCCTGGAACACACCAAGCTTTCTTCCGTTTACTGTGGACCCGCTGCTCCATCATTCCCATCTCAGAGAAGTCTTCTCAGAGAAGTTTTCCACAGCCTCCCAGGGTAAAGTGTCTCTTCCCCTTATCTCCAGTTACTCTCAATCATATCACACTGTTTACTTCCTCCTTTGTACTTTCCGGAGTCTGAAATGATGGTATTTATTTGTTTCATTGTTTATTTTCTGTCTCTCCTTAACAATATCTAAGCTCCACAAGGGCAGAATGTTTGCCTATCTTATTTACTTACTGCTGCATCCTCCACATCTATGCCAAGTGAATGCATGGAATCTGTAGTCCTGTCTTGCTAGTTAAAGATTTTGTTTTATAAAGATTTCCGAGGAATCTCTTTATGGTGTATCTGTGGTAAGGATGAGATAGTTAGCTTGACCTTCCCTCGTTGCCAAGAGTTCTGCTGATAGAGGTGAACTATTGGTTCTAAAATCCTATGCTTAACAGGACATCATTGCCATCAAATATTTGTTATGCCTCTGTTTTGTACTGAGTGACTTACTTTGCATCATACAAATTTAAAAGAAAACTAATTTTAACTGCTCTCAAGGAGTTCACAAAACAAGCAAGGAGAAATGGAAAAACAACTACAATATGATATACAAAGTCTATAGTGGAAAGATAGACATGAAAGTACAGATTATGGAGAAATTCATTCTCCATGAAAGTAAGGCAACAAGAAAAGTAGCAGAAAGGGTGACATTTAGGCAAGACCTTCATGGATAATTGTGACAATCAGAGAGGGAGGTAGGACACTTCTAATGTGGAAACTGCTTGAAAAGTTAGCCAATGTGAACTTGCATGAAATTTTCCAAAAACAATGAGTCAGATCAGGGACTAGAGGGAGCAATTATCTGATACAGCTTGATGTTGGAGACGGTAATATTTGGTTTCCAATTCTACAGTTCCAGGTTTCTATGCTATAGATCAGAATACGTGAACTGACTAAATCTAGTTCACGGTTGTCTTTGTTTACTCTGCAGTGTTTTGAAAGTCAGGAGATTTCACATACAAATATGAATTTCTGACTTTCATTGAAAAACCAGACGGTATGTCAAGGTTGGCCTGCATTCCCAAAAGGCCACCGTGGGCTGAGCTGTAGTGACTGCCCCGTTTAGGTGGGGCAGGAGGGCTCAACTTTGCCAAAGTTCCTGCCAACTTGTTTCCCTCATTTTACCTGCTTAGCACTGTGCATTCTGAGCTTACTGCATTGTCTTTTGGCTTAATGTATTTGCTCTGACAAGAAAAACTGTGACATTTAAGAGGGAACTTTTAGTTCACATTTTACTTAAGTATAAAATACACTGAGAAAAGTGTGTAAATCAGTAGGGCTCACTGAATTTTCACAAAATGAACTCACTGTGTAACCACCACCCAGGGCAGGAAACAGAATGCTACAGCCACCCAAAAGCTTCCTTCATACCCACCCCCCCATCATCACCAACCAAAGAATACAACTACCATTACTTCTAACACTGTAGATTCATTTG
This sequence comes from Equus przewalskii, assembly GCF_037783145.1. Classification (NCBI taxonomy): domain Eukaryota; kingdom Metazoa; phylum Chordata; class Mammalia; order Perissodactyla; family Equidae; genus Equus; species Equus przewalskii. The sequence goes on along the minus strand of NC_091845.1, from coordinate 55,121,949 downwards.
GGATGGTTTTACACTTTTAAAAATGGGGTAACATTATGTACCCTTTTGTGTCTAGCTTTTTTTCAAGCAATATAATGATTTTGAAATTCATTCATGTTATTTCTTGTAGCAGTAATTACTCTTTTTCATTACTGTATAGTATTCCATTGTGTGAGCAGATCACAATTTATCCATTCTACTGCTGTTTGTTTCCAGTTTGCAATACTTATTCATAATGCTGCTTTGAACATTCTTTTACACATCTTTTGATATACATATGTAAGATTCTTTTTTGGGTATACACTTAGAAGTAGGATTGCTACATGAGAGGGTAGGCATAAATATAGCTTCGATAGCTACTGCCAACAGTTTCCTGAAGTGATTGTATCAATTTACACTTTCCCTAGCAACATATGAGAGTCCCATTTTTCCATACTGTCACCATAATTTGGTATTGCAATTGAATTTTTTTTTTAATTTTAGCCATTCCTTTTGGTATGTAATGGTATCTCACTGGAATTTTGATTTGCAATTCTCTGATGACTAATAATGTTGAGAAAGTTTCATATGTTTATTGGCTGTTTGAATACTCTTTTCTTGTGAAGTGCCTACTCAAGACTGTTGTCTGTTTTGAAATGCATGTATTCTCTTTCTGTTTTTGATTGGTATGTGCTCTTTATGTATTCTAAATAAATTTCCTTTATTCAATATATATCCTAAAATATATTCTCCCAATCTGTGGCATGACTTTCACTCTTTTAATGATGTCTTTTGATAAATAGAAATTCTTAATTTCATGAGGTTCAATTTATCAACCTCTTCATTTATTATCAGTGCTTTTTCCATCTGTTTTCAATTTTATTTTTAAATTGTTTATTGCTATATATATTTACCCTATATCAATATGAATATAATGCAGTCGTTCTTTGTATATGGACTTTGTAACCTATAACTGTAATAAATGTACTTATTTTCTATAGACTCAATGATAACATCTTTTCATGTCTTCTTGAATACTCTGACTGACACGACAATGCTAAATAAAAGTTATGTTAGTTATCTATTACTGCATGACAAATTACCTCTACATTTAGTAGCTTGAAACAACAAACATTCATTATTTCACAGGCCAAGTATGTGGGTGAAGCTTATCTGGGTGTTTCTGGCTTAAGAGTTTCCTGAGATTGTGGTCAAACCAGTCAGCTGAGGCTGTGGTTTAATTGAAGCTTCCAGTAGAGGAGTGTGGAGGCGGTGATTCATTTCCAAGCTCACTCATGCACATGTCTTTTGGCAGGCTCAGCTTCCTTGTTACTTGGGCATCTTCACAAGTCTGTGTCAAGACACGACATCTGGCTTCTCCCATGAGAGCGATTTAAGAGAATGAGAGAGATTTAAGAGAATGAGAGAGAGTGAGAGCCAAGATGGAAGTGACAGTCCTTTTATGACCTAATATCAGAATAGCATCTCATTACTTCTGCCATATTTAATTTGTTAGAAGTGAATCAGTAAGTCCAGCCTTCACTCGAAAGAAGAGGATTGCACAAGAGCATGAATACTGGGATAGAGGAATCACTGGGAGCCATCTTGGATGTTGCCCACCACAGAAGCGGTGATAATGAGCTTCCTTGCCTCCTTCCTAATCTTAATAGTAACACTTTCAATATTTCACCATTAAGTGTACTCTTTGTTATATATCTGTATATTTAACCCTTCTTTGGATTGAGAAAGTTCTTTTCTCGAAATTGCTAGAAAGTTGTTTTTTTAATCATGAATGTATTTGAATTTGATCAATGCTTTCTCTGCAGCTATTGAGATAATTAGTTTTCTCCTTTGTTTTGTTAATGTGTGAATTTGCATTGATTTATTTTTAAAATATTAATCAGCCATACTTTTCTGATGTAGGCCAAATGTGGTTCTGATGCTATATATTTTATATACTGACATAAATTTTATTTGCAATTTATATTGCATTTGATATTTATTTTATTTGATTTTACTTGCAAATGTTTTGTCTGAGGTTTTTCCACCAATGGTCATGAGAAAACCTGACTTATAATGGCCTTTTCTTGTAATGTCATTGTCAGGAATTGCTACCAGAGTTTTGCTGGCCTTTTGAAATGAATTGGAAAGTGCTCCTTGTTTTCCACAGTTTGTATAAGGCTGATATTTTTCTCCTTTGATGTTTGGAAAAAATTAGCAGTAAAGCCATTTGGGCCTGAAGTTTCCTTTGTTGGATTTTTTTGTCATTATGAATTTTATTACTTTAATAAATAGTATTATATTCAAATTATCTATCCCTTGTCACTTTTGGTAGTTTGTTTTTCGCAAAGAAAATTGCTCATTCAGTCTAAGGTTTAAAATGTATGGAATAATTAAAATCCTTAATGTTAAAATCCTGTATGTTAAAATTCTTTCAGTGTCTTTTTAACGCCTTTAGGATCTATAATAACGTCGCTCTTTCACTCATTATACTGGTGATTTTTACTTCTCACTACTTTTTTTGTGGTCTGTCAAACAGAATTTTATCACTTTTAATAATGTTTCCAAATAACCAACTTTTGACAGTTGATCCTGCCTAATATGTCTTTGTTTCCTACTTCATTAATTTTATCAATTCTTTACTGTTTATTATTTTCTTGTTTCTACTTTCTTAAGGTCTAATTTGCTGCTTTTTTCTAATTATTTGAAGTAGATACTTATATTGCTAACTTTCAGCTTTTCCTGATTTCTTATACAGACAATCACGGCTTTAAATTCTCCTCTAAGCAAAGCTTTAACTTATATTCTAAAAGGTTTCATGTAATATATTTTCTTTTTCTTTGAGCTTAAAATATTTTCTAATTTGCATGATGAGTTTTTCTTTGACCCATTGGTTATTTAAAAGTGTGTTTTTAAGTTCTCCACCACCTGAGGATTTCTACTTCTTCTCAATAGATTTTTTCTAGCTTAATTCTATCCTGGGCAGGGAATATAACCAGCCAGATTTTTTATGTGTGTGTGTGAAGAAGATGGGCCCTGAGTTAACATCTGTTGCCAATCTTCTTCTTTTTGCTTGAGGAAAATTGTCTCTGAGCTAACATCTGTGCCAATCTTCCTCTATTTTATGTGGGATGCCACCACAGCATGGCTTGATGAATGGTGCTAGATCCACGCTCAGGATCTGAACCCACAAACCCTGGGCCCTGAAGTGGAGTGTGCAAACTTAACCACTATGCCACCGACCAGCCCAATATAACTGGCCAGATTTCAGTCCCTCAAATTTGTTGAGACTTGCTCTATGGCTCAGCGTATGATCAATTTTGCTAAATAATCTCAGTGTACCTGAATGTGGATATTACATTTATTGGATGCAGTGATGTATATGTTCCAATTAGGTCAATGAATAAGTCAACTTTTTTATTTTTACTCTTCGTTTATCTGTTTGCTTTATTAGCTACTGAGAGAATTACATCATAGTCTGCCATTATGATTGTGAATTTGTCTATTTCTTTTTAAAAATTTTATTAATTTTTGCCTTATATATTTCCACACTTTCTTTTTGTATCATACAAATTTAGTATTGTTATATTTTTCTGGTGGTAGAGTTTTTTAGGGGTTTTTTGGACAGCTTTAGTTAGGATATGATTTACATATAGTACCATTCACCCATTTAAAATGTAAAATACAATGGATTTAAGTATATTCACATACTTGTACAGTGATCACTACAATCAATTTTAGAACATTTTCATCACTTCAAAAAGAAATTGCATTTATTTTAAATCCTATGAGTAATAATTTTATACATGGATCACCTATGGGCTTATTTCACTTGACTGTGTGTTTTTCTTTCTTAATTTACATTTATCTTGCCCTGTCTCCTGACATATCTGGTAATTTTAAGTGAATGCTGGGCACTGTGAATGAAATATTGCAGAGACTCTGTGTGATGTCATTTTCTTAGAGAAAATTTCATTTTCTTCTGATAGGCATGTAGGTTGGTGCAAATCACCTTGGTCCAATAGAGAATTGAGATAATTCAAGCTTGAGTTTCTTCTTTGTGAAGGCTACTCTATTTCTAATTTTTGCCTTATTCCTAGGATATAGCCTCCCAGCTCTCTCAAATGAGATCCTGGCATGTTTACCAGGAACTTCCTTTGAAGTCCCCTGAAATTCGAATTCTGTCTCTCCAACATCATGAGCTTGCTAAAAAGTTGTGCTTAACAAACATTTTAGTTTCCGGCTGCTGCTCCCTGCTATTCTTATATGCTGTCACTCTGTGCAGTTTACAATTTTGCAAATGCTTTGAGGGTAATCCTGTACAGAATTTTAGAATAACTTGTCTAGTGTTCCCTTTTCTCTGAAACATTACATTCTCAAGTTCCGGCCAGCTTAATAAATCTGAACACCCAATTTTTGTCTCCTCGAGCTAGTGAGACTGCAGAAGCCTTGGGCTGTCACTTTTCTGCTTGTCTTTTTAGCCACACACCTCTTACAAATTAGTAAATATCTCAAGGGGAAACGTGGCTGGGAATATTGGGCTCACCATACTGCATTTTTCTTCAGAATCATGGTTCTTCTTTCTCCAAGACCTTTAAACAGCTGGGAGTTTTGCTTGTATTTGACCCAGCTTTTATAGGTGTCTAAGCAGAATGATTGGCCTTGATCAACTACTCCATCCTTGCAAAAAGCAGAAGTCACATTCTATTAAAGATTTGCTGATGGAAATTTTTATGTGAGTTTTAGTTCATCATTGTTGCTAATCCTGAAATTTTTACTTCATCCCCATAAAATTCAATCTGATTTGATGCTGTCTACATAGAAATTTACAGCTGGAAAAGACTTTAGAATATATCTCATCCTAGTCCCCCTACTTTGCAAGTGACTCATCAATTTAGTGGTGAAGTTGAGAATAGAGCACTGGGCTCCAGGCCCTCGGTCCAGTATGTATTCCGATACCATGGTGCCTCGTGAATAATGCCAACATATTCTCAAAGCTTCATACCTACATCCTTCTAAAACTCCTTCACCAGGGTTAAGTACTTTTTAGCTGCAGTGACTTGAGTATGAATGTGTTCTTAAAGTTATGCAAGGAGTTTCTCGAATATACCAACAATATTTAGTCATACCAGTCTCCCAACAGGAAGTTATCGTCTTTTCATCCTTCATCTTTTATCCCCTCAAAAAACCAACCCATATGCCCCAGATAAATGAATTACATCTGTAGACAAGATCATGCTAGAAACTCAGGGCAGGGATAATGGTTACAGGACTGGAGAAATGTCCACATCCATTGGTGGGGACTTTGGGAATGAAACCAGAGAAGCCCACTAATCTAAAATAAACTATAGCACCTCAGCCTAGTTTCAGCTAACAACTCCCCTGCTGGTACTTTTGCTGCTGGCACTAACAGCAGTTAAAGAAAGTTCATGTTTCTCAGGAGGCCCTGGTATAGGAAAGGCATCTTTAATTTTAAAAAGCAAGATAAATCTCTATCTCTGTCTTCCCTAACAAGTCTTTTCATAGGCCTGGTGTTGGGAGTGGAATTCTCTAGGTAGTGTCTACTTATTGCTTTGGTCCCCAAAGACTAGGCATATTAAGTAACTACTTGCCGTAAAGTCAACATAGGCTCTAACAGAGATCAGCATTTGGGAGCCTCTCAACAAAACCTTGGTTGAGCAACTTTTAGCATGCCTGTCACGTGACCAGGCTACTCCGTGGTGTAAATGATATCCCCAGCTCAAAGACTTTTCAAGAGCCAGCTATAAAAATACACAAAATTCTGCCTGGTTACCCATGTGAAACTTTATTTTCCCAGTGCTCCTCTGAGAGAGATGGGAATTTGCTTAACCAGCAAGAGAGTCATAAAAAGGCAGCTCCCAATATTTCCTGCCCTACAGCCAGGGAACACCCGTGGCATTAGGGTTCATTCTGTTTAACATATATCAACACGGTGCTCCTACAGAAAGCAAAACAAAGGTTTTATATTGAGGACCTAGGCATTCTGACCATGTCATCTTATTTTCAGAGCTTATTTAATATCGTAAGTGATAATTACCATCTAGAAATTCATTAAACATTCAATCAGCCAAGGCCACAGAAAGCACCATGGTTTCACAGATTCTTGACTCCCAGTATCTGCCAAAAGAGAACCAAGAATGTTGCCAGGTGACCAAGGAAAGCAAATAAATTATTTTTTAGGATCACAATTTATGTATTAGGAGGTAGCAGGCACAAGAGAATTTTCTAGAAATGTTCTGTTTTAATTGGAGTGTGAGTCAAATAGATGCATACATTTGTCAAAACTCATCCAATTCTACACTTATGACCTGTACATTTCACTGTATATAAATTGTACTTTGAGTTAAAAAGAAGTTGGAGGGAGGAAAGGAAAGAAGACTGTCATGTTCTGGCATGAGCAATAGGTGTCATTCACTGAGAGAAAGAATCAGAAACTCTCTTCAGAGTTATCAGAGGAACCAGATGGGAGAGGCTGCCTCAAGAACTGGCAGCCAGGCAGCCTGTTCATGAGGAACCTCCGCAGGAGGTTTAACTTTCTATCCTCAAATGACCCCCTTACTGTATCTGTGTCTTGAATTATAGGTCACTTCGCATTCCTTTTGAAAATAGGAAACACATAAGTATCAACAAATTCCATTATTATGCCCTCATATCACCACTTCAACTCAGCACTGGGGCACCTCTTGATCTCACAGACGTTCCAACCAATTCTTCCCTGCATGGTAATGACCCCATGGCCCTTGCAGAGTGGTGGTTACTTTCTGGAGTGCAGTCAGTTCCTCAGAACTATAAGGAAAATTTTGGCACTGCCAACTGTTTCCTCCCTTGCAATAGAAAAGAAGTTCCATTTTTAGAATCAACTTCCTGTTTCTTTTCCCCCAGGAATCTCCCTGTACTTTCTTTTATACAAGATTCTAGTTGTTGCCACTAAAGAAAAATTAAGAAAAAAATGTCACAGAGATCTAGATGTAATTTTAAAATAAAACACTGTTGTTATCTTTCAGAATTGGAAGATATTTTAAAACGACACATTCTCAGTGTTGTGAAGGGAAGCAGTTTTCCTCTGATTTCCTACAGTGACTGAAGGATAATAGAAAGTCAAGTACTGAAAAATAGCTTTGGGGTAATTAGTAAACGTGTCCAAACCTACTTTTGCTATTTCTCTGTGTAAATGGTTATAACTTGTAATAAATAATTAACATGGCCCTCATTTCCAATGATACTGTTACCAAGTTATTTCCTTTCAGAGTAAAAGAGACAACTCTGAAAAATCTATTTCATCAGCAGAAAGCCTTGGGACTCTTTCTGTGGTTCACATTGCAACCCATTATTTCTATGTAATATTTTCTCTCTAAGACCAGAAAGTAGGATGCCATTTTGTAGAACAGCGTCTAGAGGCAAGAAGGAGCAATGGCGTAATTTTACTTCCCATATTTTCTTGTTTATTGTTAAAAAAAAAGTCCAATACAAAATATGATGACAGAAAGTAGAAAGACTAATCCAAAAATCTGTGTTTTGCAGTATGCTAGTTGAATGACTTTATGTGAGGAATTGAAAGTCAATGATGGTGGTAGTGGGAAATGGTGGATGGAACTTGAGAAGAGTACTAAGAATTAAGTGAACTGGGTTCAAGTCACAGTTGTGCTACTGTTTCCTCTCCTGTTACATTAGAGCTTCATCGTGGGTAATCTCAGTGCTTTATCAACCCTGTGATTCTGTGCAGAGTGCTATGAACGGGTAGGCTTGCTCAATATTTACTTGTGGAATTTTACGAATTTTAAATCACACAAGCAAATCTGAACATAAAGAAGTGAATCCATTTACTTCTTCCTACAGTTTGTGCCTTTCTATAATAGAGTGACTCTATTTTCATTTCCCAAGTAACGGCCATTTACAGATCAAGAAGTGAAATTAGCAAGAAAGCAGATGGTTTGGCACATCCTTGCCCTTCTTAATACCCAGCTTCCTCTAACTACAGTGAAAGTCTTATTTGCTTAGAGAATAGATCAGCCTTGAGGATCCCAACTGGATATCCAGGCAAGGTCATTTAAAGGGCAGGGGACAGCCAAGGTAAACAATTCAAAACTCCCCAAGCTTATTTTTAGTGTGAAGTATCAACCTACTTTCTTGTTTTCTTTCCAGTGTGCTTCCACATAATCTAATTCTGATTACTGAGTTAATGAGGGAATTTTGAGATTTGGCCATTGTTCCTCAGTCTTGCTCATGACTGTCCGGTCCACTGGTCCAAGGCGTGTCATTTAATATTCTTGAAATTTTATTCCCTTCTATCTGCAAAATGAGTAGAAGCTTTCTACCCACTAAAAACGAATAATTCACCCTGGTGTGCTGCTTCCCGCATTATTGTTTACTGTCTGTATAAATAAAAGGATCCAAAGAGAAATTACATATTGCACATAAACTTAAAACACTAATAAACAAAAAGTGCAAACAGCTGAGAGCAGCTGTTTGCATTCTCCTTTGGGGCCATGATATAGAACCAAACAAATAAATAAGAACCAAATGATTTCCCCAAAACTTCAACAGTAGGTGGCACTGAAAATATCTGTTTTCTAAACTTTGTGTATCCTATGGTATTTGTTGAATTCCCACCTCCTGGTCCTGGATCACAGGGCCCTTTATGCTGTATGTGAAATTGACACCATTGAATCTGAATAAAATGTGTCGCCGGGAGTCTTGTTCCTGTGCCTTGCGACGTTAATGGAGGCCAAGCCCTGTGCTTCAGACAGAGCTAATGACACTTCCTAGAACTTTCAAACTCCTGCCTACTTGCAGTTGTGTTCTAAACATAGCGCTCCCCCTAACCTGCCTGGGAGTCGCATCAAGTACTTGGCAAAGCTGGAGCTGTGGGAGGTAGAGCAACAGTGAATTATCAGCAGGTTGAAAGAGGGACAGCTGGGGAGCGTGCCCAGGACACGCTCTGCTTCTCACTCCTTCCTCAGGAATGTCTTTGTTATGATCCTGTGGGTTATGGCAAATGTAATTTCTGTCATTGGAGGAGAAAGAAAGCAAGCAAGGGAGTGAGGAAGGAGAGGAGGTACTTAAAAAAATCTTTCATGAGCCACGCTCTGTGGTGGAACCTGGAGACGCAAAGGTGAATAAGAGGCATCTTCGTAAGCTTAACTTACAAGCACGGGCTCTCCCAGTCTAATGCTTGTGAGCGCAGATTCTCCCAGTCTAATGGTGGAGGCAATCTGTGTTCATGACAATCGCAATAGAGTGTGCTGAATTCAATTAGACCTACATAGTTATCCGTTTTGTTCTTCTAACCATATTGAAGGACGAAACCACATAGCATGTCCATTTAGACCCTGAGTTTCAAGTTTAAACTGACATGAGGCCTCAATCCCAGCTCTGCCCCTGGCTACATGTGTGCCTTTCCATTTTTACAAATCCCTCTTGATCTTCAGTATCTTCGTCTGTGACATGGGGTTGGGGACAAGTGTAGCAAGAACACATGTTATAGAGATGGTTGTAAGAACTAAAAAAAAAATAATGCATGAAAATGGTTACATAGGGCTTGGAATACAGGAAGGGCTCAATAAAATTTTTGGATCGTTTTATTAGCATTCCAGCTTCACAGATGAGAAGACAGGGTCCAGAATCTATGCCTTGCCCAGGTTTCCAGGGACTTATGTATAGCAAGAACAGGACTTGAGTTCATATGTGATTCTGAGCCGAAAGCCCTTCTCTGTGCACAAGGAGCAGAGCAATTAAAGTGATTCAATTAAGTGCCATGTCCAGAGAGATGTGCTCCTGTGTTCCAGTGTTCTCTCTCTCCACGTTTATCACTGGCATGTGAAGCTCCTTCCTGCCCTCCTCTCAGTGGTTAGAGAAGTTCCCAAACATCACAGACTGTGTCTTCCATGAGATCTCTCTTCTTCTGCTCACAAAAGGGCAAGATTTGAGATTATGCCTAAGGGAGGCCCAGTGAGTCAGAGAAATATGCATTTTTTTCTTCCGTCAACATTCCATATTCCATAATGAGATCCAGCATGTGAAATTTCATTGAAAACTAGTTCTTTCATTCCTTCAGTGGTCCACCCAGCTTTCTTTGAGTACTTATTTCTGTGATAAGCACTATGTTAGAGATTAAGGACTCTGGATAAGATAAAGTCCTTGCCCTTAGATCCCACTGAAGGAGTAAAAAATGAGCATGTAAACAAAATAAATCTGTTCTGTATTTTTAAATAGCGATAAATGTTATAAAGAAAATAAAGCAGGATGATAAGATGCAGAGTGAGGGTGGAGGCTGCTGTAGATTGAATGTTCCAGGAAAAGTCTCTCTGAGGTGATGACTTTGAGCAGAGGCCTCCAGGAGAAGATGGAGCCAGCCGTTTAAAGTTGTAGAGGACAAGCAGTCCCAAAAAAGGAAATAGCAAGTGCAAAGAAATATGAACTTGGCTTGTTCAGGGAAAGCAAGCAGTCAGTGGGGCTGGGGCATTGTGAGCAAGTGAGCATGCTGGTACAAAATGAGATTCCCAGAGAAGTAGGGCCTGGACCAAGAAGAGCCATCCGGGCCACAAGCAAGAGATTGGATTTTATCCCAAGTGTAATGCAAAGCCGTGGAAAGTCTTAAGCTTGATGTGAGTCACATTTTCTTCCAACGTTGTCCCAACTGCTTTGTGGGGAAGGAATGAAGAGGGACAAGGGTAGAAAAAGGAAGACCCAGCTGGGAGATGACTGCTACAGTCCTGATTAGATATGCTGGTGACTTGGACTAGAATAGTCAGGTTTTCAAGTTTTTCATAACTAAAATGATTATTTTGTATTGACACAAACATTTGAGATTTTGCTTGAATAATTTATAGACTGGTACTTCTATATCAGAGATAAAGTAATACCAGAGTCCTCAAGCTTTGAAATGAGGTGACATTTAATCAAGAGTTAAATACACTTCGAGGTTCTTCTCAAAATTTTGCTTCCAAAAAACCTACCTCAGAGAAGCACCTTCTGAAATCTAAGCTATTTAAGCACTAAGATCTAACATTGTTTTGCCTGTGTATCGAGAATATAAATGATGTTAATCCTGCCCTGGCCTCCTGCCCTCCCTCTCTTCCTCTGAGGAGCACAGAATCTCCTACTCTCCACAAATCAGCAATCCTAGTTTGACTCACATTTGTGATATTCTTTCTTCCTCTCTCTCTCTTAGTTTTAGAAAACCTCTACAAATGGTCCCTCTGCCAGAAGGAAAGATAAGTCGTGAGGAAAGCTCCATTAAAGAACCCCCATCAGTTATAGTGATAGAACACTTTGCAAGTGTTCAAGGAGCAGGAGTGATTGTCACACACCATCGCTCAGTAAGTGTATGTGTGAAAAAAGAAATACCTGGCCACTAAGAAACTAAATCCTCTAAATTACTGCATTTTTTGGCCCCATTTTGAAGAATAAACCACAGAAACTGGCAATATCCAACCATTGATTTATGCCTCCTACCCACTTTCAAAAGCCATTCAAGCCGCAGGCATCCAGTATTACCTACTGCAGGGATCAATCTGGTCAACAACTTGCTTGGCCTCAGGAAAACCATCATGGTAATAAATGAAGTCCATCTTTTACCTCAGACTGGAGCAAGAAGATGATGCTGAGATTACAGGTTATAAAATCTTCCTCTTTCTTAAAGATATTAACATGTTTTTTCTATTGAAAGATACCAAGATATTGTCTACCCCTATTGCTCTAAAATAATATTAAGCCAAGAGGCTTCCGGGGCGGGGGGAGGGGGGGGTCCATGAAAGGTTTGAAAGAATACATCAGATCCATGAATTCCATTCTCAATGTTATCTCTGAGTGGACTTTTTAGGGCCTAAGGCCCATAGCTACTAGGTATATGAGCACGTGTGCCTTCAAAAGCATAAGATTTAATAAAGTATCATCTCTTTCCTTCTTCTTACTCATTCAAACCCAAATTTACAAAATAGACTCCATCCAGTGGAGGCAGCAAAACTTATTCTGTGGCTAAGCATGACCTGAATAATGTTAGAGGGATAAATGCAAAGTCTTCATCTTGTATCCAAGGCAAACAACAGGGCATGGGTAATAGGGTAGCCCAGGGGAAAAACCATATTAAAATTGTTGAAGTGTATAATGACATTTGATGGATTGCAGAAAGCTTTTGTTTTCAAGGAAAATGTAAAATTTGTCTTTGGGGTATGGGCACCCTCTTCGGAGACCACTCCCCCAACTCTTCATATAGAGTGCTTCTAATTAAAAGACCTTTAAGTCAAGCAGGAGCTATGAATCAGTGTTTGGATACTGCCAGTACCTGTGATTTATTGTGTCAACATGGTGTCAAAGAATATAGCACTTGGATGGGTTTCTTTTTTCTATAACCTTGTGGTTCCTTCTTCACACATATACACACATATATACACACTCATAAAAACACTTGTTCTATGAGTGATGCCATGTGTCAGCCATAGTGGTAGGGTAGGATGGGCTTATTAAGCCATGGATTGAACTATGCAGATATACTTCAAATATCTATTCATTATCCTTGGGAAGGCCTAATTCAGCCCAAGATACTGTGTTGTTTAGACTTTAGACTTCCATTTGCAAGAAAACTCTGTTCTTAATGTGTTTGTGTGTTTTGAATAATAGCTTCTTACTGATTAGAAGAAACAGCCATATCAGGAGGAACGAAGTGCTGGAGAGTTAGGGGGAACTATCTTCATAGTTCGGTGGCCCCCCGTGGTGTAATTTTAGCTTGACTTAGCCAGTTAGGAAATGAAACGTTGAGTACCGCAATTGCTAATTTAGACATGGAGGCCAATGTACATCCTTAGGATAGAGATGGATGTTTCCTCTAAAAGATATGAACGTTCCGATTTTCACAAATCCTGGGGGAAAATAAAGACAAGTCTCGAATTGAGGGGGAGAAGAACTCTTCTCCCCTCTTGCTGAGCCCAAGAGAAAGCTGGGAGCCTAGCTTCAAGGCAGAGTGAAAACAACCAAAACATCCATGTGGGGAGAAGTTAGGTTGGCCCCTGAAACATGGAGGCAAACCGAAGCTAAGTAAAGAGAAGATCCATGTGTCAGAGACTCTAAAATGTTGTTCAGGATCCAGTTATATTTTCTGAATTGTAGTTTCCTGCTCTGTCAAACCTTGACCTTAACTGTCCTTTTGGGGAATTAATAGAGATGCCTGTCCCAATTGTTAGGGTGAAACAGTAGTGAGAAAGAAGATGTGAAACACGTGGCTGGTAAAATTGACAAGTGAAAACCTTGTGGGAGTCGTCAAACATGTAAACAATCCCCTGGCATTCCCAGATATGCTTGGAGAAAGGATAAACTAAAAGACCAGTCTTTCCACAGTCACTCAGAACGACAACTCAGATAGTTGATATTTGGGTATTAAAGGCAAAGGAGACCATAGAGACACTTGGTTCCTCAAGCATAGTCTGGAGAGAGGAGTCAACAAAGCTGCTAGGGTTCAGCTACTAATAATAACAGACATCGTTTCCCAAGCACCTCCTGCCATATATCACACCTGTTCCCTAGACCATCTCATTTGGTCCTCACAAAAGTATGAGGGGTAGTTTCCAAATGACAATAAGCAGTCGCAACCCCCTTCACTGACTCTTATGTTTAGCCTTCTAAAACTCAACACTGATGAAATCACTCAGTCACCAAATGGAGCCAGACATTCTTTGAAGCTCAGACACCAGAGTCCAAATTCTTGCTTTGCCATTTATTGAATCATGACTTTGGGTAATATAATTAACCTACTCGAGTGTCAGCTTTCCTCTCTGTAAAGAAGGTAATATAAGTTCATTGTGAGAATTAGATGAGAAAACACTGGCGCCCAAAAGATATACCTGTCCTTTTTACCTCTCTTCTTGCCCCAAACTCCACATAAAGTCTCTAAAGCAGTGATTCTCAAAGTTCAGTGTTCACCAAACCACCTGGCAACCTTGTTGAGACACAGTTTCTAGTTCGGCAGTTCTGAGCTTCTGGGTTTCTAATAAGCTCCCAGGTGACGATGATACTGCTGACTGAGTGGTGAGGACCTATATTATAAATTCCAAATACCTTTCTCCAGAATTCATGTTTGGCCCCAACCTACCCTTCCGTTTCTACCATCTGCCCTTCCTCTCAGTCCTTGGCCCCTGATTCTTACTCCATTAGCCATTGTGGAAACATACCTCATATCACCACATCTCTGTTTTTTCTCTATTTTGAATCTTCCTAGAATATGCTAAGATTCCAACTCATCTGCTGTCTTATTTACTTGAAAATACCCTAGTCACATTTAACAACCCAGTTCAACTATTGCTCTTAGATAAGCCTTCTGATTTTACCACTGGCAGTAGCACAACCATGGAGTAAAAATCAAGCCGTCTCCCACGATCCCAGAGCATTCCACACTTCCGATAGAATGTGAAGCACATTGTACTGTACCTGGTCATGTATCTGTCACATCTGTTGACCTTATGCAAATAGAGACTCCATGTCAAGGACCAAGTCTCATTTTTATTTTACCTTTAACATATAACAGTACTCGGTAAATAGTTGTTTCTTGATAAATGTTAATTAAAATAAATCAATGTAAGTGATACAGTGTAACTGCCAAAAATGGGAGCTAATTACATCTTTGAGAACACACCTGGAAATACAGCATATAAAACAAGGAACATATACTGTTCTGTATCCAGATTTGGGTTACAGATACACTTGTTAACTGGTAAAATGATGAGGAGAAAACTTCAAACTATGAGGGCCAGTTGAAAATGGAAGATATTTAGCCTGAAGAAGTTGAGATGCATGAAGGAACGTCATTGCCATCCTAAGATACTTGAAAGTGTATCATGTAAAGAGGAATTAGACTTGTTTTCTATGGCACCAAAATCTAGGAATTGAGCCAACGTGTGCAAGCGAAGTGCAACAGTGCATAGTGCACAGAAGGAAACCAATAATAAAATTATATCTTGATGTAAGAAATAGTTTGGAGTCTGGCCCCGTGGCTGAGTGGTTAAGTTCGCACGCTCAGCTGCAGGTGGCCCAGTGTTTCGTTGGTTCAAATCCTGAGCGCGGACATGGCACTGCTCATCAAACCACGGTGAGGCAGCATCCCACATACCACAACTAGAAGGACTCACACCGAAGAATATACAACTATGTACCGGGGTGCTTTGGGGAGAAAAAGGAAAAAAATAAAATCTTTGAAAAAAAAATAGTTTTATTTTTTTAATAAGAAAATGCTTTTTGACAGAGATTTCTCAGGAGGTAGTGAGTTGCCAATCCCAAGTCATAGCAACCCAAACGACCCAAAGTCAAGACAATTATTGATTGAGGAAGAAACAATTTTCATGAGGCAATTTTTAAAGCTCCTTTCAACTTCAAGAGTCTAAGCTCGTGAAGAGATATCATGTCAGTGAGAGCTCTCCATTTTTTATTTAATTTCGCCTTGTTATTTCCTGGTCACCAGGCCAAGATCCCTATTTAGGGGTAATTGTCTGCCAAAGTTGTACCTTTAAGGAAAAGTCACTGAAATTTGTGACTATGAAGACGGGAATTTTGATGTGGGTGTTAACAGTTACATCCACTCCACCAGCCAACCATCCCCTCTTCTTTACCAAGAACAGAGAAAGATGTGTTTGGGTAGCAGACTTAGCAAAATGTGTTAAGCACATCATATGCTTTTGACTAGCCTCAGCAGAGTGCACATGGTGGTACCCAGGGACTATTTGCTGAATATTTATTGATACTTTTGAGGAAAGTTGAGTAAAAGTAGAATATTTCTCATTCCTTTGCCTTGGGTAAGGTTAACTGAGGACCCACCGTACTGTTATTTTTCATTCTTTTAATTTTGATACATGTTTTCCGAGTTGATAGAAGAGCACCAATCTAGAAAAAGCCTGATCATTAATCCAACTGAAAAAAAATTATTCCTCATGAATAAAATAATAATTATCATTCAACATGGGGCCCCTGTTAGGAAACACTACTAAGGAGGCAAATACCAGTAAATATTCTCAGCAGACAGATACTTTGATGGGTGTTCTGTGACTGTGTAAGCTCTGGAAATATTAAGTGCATTTTCTTGATTCATGAGAATTTTCATGTTTTAACACAGAGGGGTGAAGGCTTGATATTTCTCCAAAGTTATGGATCTCAGATGCACCTCAGAATCCTGAGCAGTAAATCTATCACACAAAAGGAAAAACAAGCAATTTACAAAAGCCATCATCATTATGCTGCATAAACTGATCAAAATAACTTATGCAGTGCTACCCAGTAAGTTGTACTGCAAATTGCTAGATGATACATATTAAGCCAACCCTAGGATGCCTGTCTACCATTATGAAATTTTGTGATTTATATTAGCTATTAAGCAGTATTAGAAAATCTCCAGCTAGGGAAAAGCTGCAACATAGCTAGAGGGGTCCCCCGGACACCTTGAAGACTGAAGGGCTTCTCTTGGAAGAGAAGTCCTTCATGCTTGACAGCTGCTGGATGGATTCTGTGATAAGCTTCCAAACATTTCGCGGTTCACATTCATTTCATGGCTTAATCACTAAACACTGACTTTTCTAATCATCCATGGTTTGAAGGTCTAAGGAATCTGCTCTCAAGTCCTCTGGTAAATGTTAAGTCTTTGTTGGTGAGTGACAACTAAGGAATAACTCAGATGTCTGAGGGGCCAAGAAAATTGGAGGGAAACAAAGATATAATTTTTGGCCTCTGTAGCACTGCAAATGTTAAAGGGGAAAAGTGCTGATGTAAATATCCTACAGACCCAGCTGTCATTTTCTTGACCCCAAGGAAATGCTCTTCAGAAAGCTCACTTGTTCTGATACTAAAATGTCTTCTTGTCAGTCTCACAAAGCTGTGTTTTCCGACTCTTATGAATGCATTCTTATGACTTATATATAGCTCTGGCTTTTGGAATGAAATGGTTGGGTGACAATAATATCATTGTTGTTCTAATATATCAAAGAATCCTTTCATGAGAAAAGTCATTTTAATAGACTTATATGTCAAGCAGAATAGGCCCATAAACCATACTGAACTACTCTTTCATCAGGGCTTAATTCTATCCCACATCGTTGGAAATCCTTCCATGGGAAAAATGGTCTAAAGCACCTTGAGTCTGGAGAACTTGTTCTAAATTTCTGAAGCAGAAAGAATATTAAAAGTCAGGTGTGAGCGTAAAAGACATATGTACAACATATGGTGGCCTTTAGGAGCCAAGAAGGACCACATTTTTCAATCCATATAATGATGATTGGCAGAGTTATGTGCCTATATTTTCATTTTCTCCTCTGTTTTTCAAAATTTTTAAGAATTTCTTATTTTCATATAATTTCAGATGAAGAAAAGTTGTAAAAATAGTACAAATAATTTTCATATACTCTTCACTTATATTGCTCCAAATTAAAATTTTACATTTGCTTTATCTTTAGATAGATAGATAGATAGATAGATAGATATTTTTTCTGAACTATTTGAAAACACACTGCAGATATTAGGCCCTTTTGCCTTTAAATACTTCCATGTGAATTTCTTAACAACAAAAGACATTCTCTTACACAACTGCAGTAGAGTTATCAAAATCAGGAAATTTAACATTAGTATAATAATATTACCAAATCTACAGACCTTACTCAAATTTCACCAGTTATCCCAATAATGTTTTTTACAGCAAAAGAAAAAAAGTATTTCTGTATCAGAGTCCAATCGAAGATCACACATTGCATTTCTTTGTCACATCTCTTTTGTCTTTGTGTTCTGGAACAGTTTCTCACTCTTTCTTATCATGCACGTCCTGATATATTTGAAGACTCCAAGCCATTTACTATCTTGTAGATTTTCCCTCTATTTGAGTTTGTCTGATGTTTCCCCATGATTAGATTCAAGTGTTTTTTTGGTAAAAAGAGCACAGAGGACAGAAATAATGTTGTAGCCTTTCCTGCTTCTGGAAATATTTTATTCCCCAGATTTTTGGGACGTGATGCTCACCTGAATTTCCTCCTCCTTCACTGGCTGTTCCATCTCTGTCTTCTCTATTCGATCTCTAAAGGTCAGAGAAGTCCAGAGTGCTCCCTCTGCTCTCTTCCCTTCTCTATCCACATCTTCTCTGGGTAGTCTTATCTAATCTCATGGAAATAGGTACCATCCATACTATGCTCTCTCTTCCCTACACTCCAGACTCATGAACTCAAATTCTAACTCTATTTTCTTTGGGTGATAAAGGAGCGTCTAAAACTGTAACATGGCTAAAACCAAACTGTTGATCATTTTCCTCCAAAATTTACTCCCAGGGACTCTTGAGTTGAGACCTGAATAACAAGAAGGAGGAATCCAGGCAAAAATGAGGTTTGGGATGGGATTCAGGGAATGTTTCCAGTAGAAGGAACTCCATTCCTATCAATTAACCTTTCTAAGATTATTAGAATCAGACAACTGAAGAACTGACAATAACCTCAGAAGATCTTGTCTAAGATTGCACGGCATGATCAGCCCTTTTATAAGGGCTGTGACACTATAGTTGTCAGAGTTGTAATCATAAGAAATCTCACTTTATTAAAAAGTGAGTCATAAAGGAAATTAATTTGACTGAGCAAGCCACAGTTTCATACATACCTCCATAGCACCAATATTACGTACTGTTTAAAAAATTAACATAAGTCAAATTAGATTGTAAAAATGCACAAAATTGCAACACAGTTCACAGTTGCTGATACTGAACAAAGGAATGCAATGCAAACTAAGCAAGCAGGCACTTAAAACATCTGTGAATTCCTATGCTTCCTGCAGCAAT
Source organism: Equus przewalskii (assembly GCF_037783145.1). Taxonomy (NCBI): domain Eukaryota; kingdom Metazoa; phylum Chordata; class Mammalia; order Perissodactyla; family Equidae; genus Equus; species Equus przewalskii. Next base: position 55,103,189 of record NC_091845.1, on the reverse strand, counting down.
TTTTTCCCTATTCACACACAGTTAGTTATCATGTTATAACTAACAGTTGTCTGCATAATACAGATTGTGTTCCTGAATTAATCAACTAAATTACACATAATTTAGCTTAAGGGAGCACAAACTGTAGAAACAATATCTGTAATTAACTTCTGCTCCATTGCTCTTGCTGACAAGGGGATTGCTGTCTCACAAAACAGCCCACAGTTCATTTTTAAAATATTACCCGCTATTATTAATGACTTCTTCATATTAAATCAAGTGCTACCACCCAATAATGTCAACCTATTGACTCTAAGCTCAGTCCTCTGGAGCCACAAAGAAATCTTGTTTATTCTACACTTGGTATGGTATGGAACTTAGCTATTAGTCCAGGAAAATGAGGCTGACCTTCCTGCCTTCCAGCCTCTCTCTAGCATCCCAGTTTCATGATGATAAATGTCAAGTCCACATTTACCCTTTGTAGTATTCATCATGTAATCTTTTCCTACCCCTGCCTACAATTCAAGTCTTACTGTAACCAAGGACTTGGATGTCCAATAGCAAAATTAGTTGATTTAGCTCCAAACTCTCACTTGGTCTCATTATTAAGATTCTGAATCCAGTACCTCTGATCACCTTAGAAGTTATTGTAGCTTTCTCACAGCTGTTCCACAGCTGCTGCACCACTCTGATATTCTCACCATCTCCAGGAAACACATCTTATTCCTGAAGCTTGGAGGCAGTTTTCTTCTCCAGAAGGTCTCAGAGTCAAACTTAATTGTTCTGTCCATTAAGTGAGCAGAATTGTTTGTATGTTTCTTTAATAGCTTTACTGAGGCATAATTGGCATACAATATTTAAAGTGTACGTTTTGATATGTTTGACATGTGTTTATACCTGTACAGCAATCACCAAAATCAAGACAGTGAACATATGCATCATCCTCCAAAACGTCCTTGTGCCCCTTTGTAATTCCTCCTTCCCTGCCCTCCCCGAATACTCAATCAACTATTGATCTGCTTTTTGTCGTGCAGATTTATTTGCATTCCTAGAGTTTTATATAAGTGGAATGAATCAATACTCTCTTTTTATCTGCCTTCTTCCATTCAGCATAATTATTTGGAGGTTCATCCATATAGTTACATGTATCACTATCTCATTTGTTTTTCTTGCTGAATAGTATGCCATTAGATGGATATATCAAATTTTTTTAATCCATTCATCTAATAATAGACAGTTGGGCTCTCTTCCTAGTTTTTGGATATTACAAAGTGAGCAGAGTTCTTTTAATCTATCTTGGATAGGTAGGTTTGTCAATGATTATGGTTCTCTGAGGTCTTCCAAGGACCAATTGATTCTTTTAAAGAAGATCTCCCTTTTCCAAGAACTTAAAATAAACTGCCCAAGGGCCTGTGCTTACCTGAAACATCAGCTAACACAACATTCAGCTGTGTTAGTTGCATATCTTTTAGACTACTCTTTCCTCAGGAAAAATTTTCAGCCCTCTGAGAAAATATGAACTTTCTCTTCCCACAGGTTGGGGAAACCACTTATCTCCTATTAGAGAGCTTTGGGCCCAAATCTTGGATATGCATTGTTTGTCCTAAGTCTATGGTTCATCATGAAGGAAGATTCCCAGTAATCTACCTTGATGTGTCAGAATTCTCAAGGTGAATACTCACCTTAGAGTCACACCCTGATTCTCTCTGTAAAAGTAGAAGGATTTCAGGGAAGAGGAGATTCTCTAATCATCTTTAATTGCGCCAAAGTTCCCAACTTTGATTAAAGATCCTCTAATATCTCCTCCTCATTTCTGCCACACACCTTCCCTTTTCTCCTTTTCATACTCCTTTGTCACACTCAAACCCTACTTCAGGCCAAAGTTTCAGGTAGAATAAGCTGAAGACAGTTGAAAATTGTCAAGATCAATGAGGTCGGTATTTCAATTCTATTTCCTTTTCTAACATCAAGTTCTATTCTGCTGCAAACCTTCTAACTTGGACTAAATTTGTGGGAATTCGGGAAATGAAGAAATCTTTCCTTACAAAGATATATATAATAGAAGCTGTCATCTCTGGGAACAGTGCCAGGTTGTTTGAGAGCAGTTTCTGGGCTATCACATGTTTGGAAATGTTCTCCATCAGGCAATCCCTCCCCTGTCAGCTTACGTGAGTGACTGCTATTGATACAACTCGGCCTCGGGTGAGGGCACTGAGATCATGGAGCAGAGCTAATGGTTCACCTGGAAACCATTCCTCCGTGTGTTCAACAAAATTCTCTCCCCTTGTCTTTGACTTTCAGGCAAATTACCTTTCAACAGCAGTAGGAAAAAGTACCCATCAAAACCAATTCAATTTCTTAAATTGCCACCATTTAAGTTTATGGGACCATATTACAGCTATTCATTCGCCTTTCACATTGAAGTCATTCAGTTCAAAAAAGGGCAGGTAATACCTTGAGTTTTGTTTAGTATCCTGGCTCACTCTAAAGACTTCATCCAGCCAGGAATTATCGCAAATCTGAGAAACAAATGCTAAGACTCCCAAACCTGGATTCTCTCATTGAGAACTCCACGTCTATCGCTGCCACTCACCCCCTCTCAATTTCATTTGTTCCATTGTAATTAATATGATGCTGCCAGTAAAATAATCAAACCATAACAGTCTGAGACACACCTGCAAAGGGCATTATGCAGGAAGCCTAAGGATGTTACAAAGGAAGTTTTATGATACTGTGCAAATGTGGCATCCATTTAAATTCAAGAAAACTCCCTGCACTAATGGTGCTTTCAGATCCTAGATCACTACAGCATCTGGGATGACATGTCAAGGAACCAGAGTCAAAGAATGAGAAACAGTATGTGTAGATTAGAGACAACACTGACCTGAGCTTAACACTTACAGGTTTTTAAAACTTTTATCAACATTCTTCAGACTGTAAGACACTTAAATCCAGCTTAAACTGGTTTAGTCAGGCAAAGAAAAGAATTTATTGGTTCTTTTAACTAAAATATCCAAGTGTATGTTGATTGAAGGTATGGCTGGACCCAGGCACCCAAACAACATTGTCAGCAAATTGCCTCTCCACTTCTCAGCTCTGCTTTTTTCTGTGCTGGCTTTACACTAAGGTAGTCTTTTCTCACCTCGTGGTAAAATGGCCACCATCTTGCTCTGAGTGTTCACCAGTAGAAACAAAAGAACATCTCTTTCCTAGTATTAAAATAAAAAATCCCAGATGTCCCAGTTAGCAGTTTATTACCTCTCAGCTACAAATCTAGCCTTCATTGTGATATTGAAACATTTTTCCCTTGCCAGCTGGAATGATGTTAAGGTTTCTCAGTAGAAGGTGCTAGAGGGACCCTGGAGAAGCAAAGGCCTTCTCTTCCTAGTTCCAGCGCACACTTGGGGTTTTTTTTTGGCTCCTATTGTGCTGGTCTGGCATGTGGGACATTCAGTGGAGCTCACTCACTCAGGTGGCTTCCCAACAGTAAGATCCACAGAACAAACTCCTGTGGGCAGCTTCTAGGCAAGCTCTGGGAGTGAAACAATAGGTTTCCTCAGAGTGAGTTCCACAGGTGCCAGGGCTCACTTCCTATTTGCTTCTTGATGACAGCTCCCTAGTGTGCCCATTGGATTCCAAAATGCCATCCCCACTCTACTCCAGCTTGATTCCCAGCAAGTTCCACAGCAAATCCTATAGGCAGCTTTCTGGTGAATTTCATGGGTACACCAACAGGTGGTTCTCTGCCTGCTGGCCACCTCCAAACAACTTTGGACCAGCTCTGATTTGAGCAGCTTAAGGAAACTCTCTACCACCCAGTGGCTACAGTCATGTTCTCTCCAGTGGAGTCTGAATCCTGCCCTTAAGGAGAATTTCCCACCTACTAAGTTTGTTCCTTCCTTGGGTACTCTCCCTCACCCCTAAGATATTCCTTAGATTTCTCTTTTATCCTTTTTTTGTTATCTCCCTGTAAATCATTAATAATCCTTTACAGAAATCTTCCTGTTCAAATTACCGTGTATAACTGTTTCCTGATTGGACTTTGACTGATATACTGAAAATGGTTCTTATTTATTCAGATCGACCGAGGTAGGCCACAGATCCACTGATAACCTAATATTTGTAACCAGAGAAACACAGTGAACCAGTTAGCCAAGCAGGGGCCTTGTGCTCTCTCCTAGAGCCATGGGCTACAGAGACGTCTATACCACATGGACTGAGAATAGGAGAGGGGTGGTTCCCCAAGGATAAACTGTGAGGAATTGATGTGGGGGAAGTACAAACACACAGTCCATCTGAAAGAGCATGTGCTTAAGCAAACAAAGAAAAGAGAGAAAGAGACTTATTAATGAAAGCCCGGAAGCAAAAAGCAGACACTTCAATATGTAAGAATAGAGTTAACAAGAGTAATGTAGGCCTCAGAGAGAAGAATATAGACCAGATGAGAGATCTTTCTTTAACACCCAGAAGTAAGGTTCTCAGCAGTTTCTAAGAGAAGAGAAATTAAAGACTGGGACCAAAACCATATATTATCTTCTTAAACAATAAAGACAATGCATTGGCTTATCTAACTAAAAAGATCACAATTAGGGAATAATTTAAGGAATACTTGATCCCTCAGCTCAACAGTATCGTCAAAGATACGTTTCCTGTCATCATCTTGCTCTGCTTTCCATAGCGTTGGCTTTATCCTGAACTTGGCTTCCCTTTTATTTCCCAAACGGCTGTTAGCCACTCCTGAGTTATCATGCTTCCTTATCCAGAAAGAAACTGAGAGCATCTCTGACTCAGATCCATGCAAAAGTCCCAACACTCATTTTTGTTTGATCAGCCTAGTTTACAAGGCCATCCCTGAACCATTGACCAATACCATGGGCAAGGAAAACACTAATTGGCTTAGCCTACATCATCTCTTTCATGCCTAAAACCAAGAGTAGCATAATCTTGGATTATAGGAAAGTAAACAGCATATGCTAGGAAGTCGACCAACAGAGGTACCCTATAGGAATTAATTAACCACTCCCTCCTTGAACCTTATACCACCTCAGAAAAACTTCTAACTGACACCTATTATACTTATTATATTTGTGTTTACATATACAAGTCCTCCACTAGACTTTAGGTAGTTTCCTTCAGTGGCAGGAAATGGTCCTTGTTTATTATTTTCCCCCAGGGAGTAAACAGTAAAAGCTTAATGAAAGTTCGAATGAATAAATGGCCTTAAAAATGATGCATGCCAAAGGAGTTTGAATTTTATTCTGTAGACCATAAGGCTCTTGAGGGTCTTGATAGAACATAATCACATTCTAAGATGTCTTAAAACCAACAATGTCGAAAAAAACAGAAGCAGGGAAACCAGTGAGAAGGCTAACATATTGTCCAAGCAGTTGGTTACAAGACTAATTTATGGCAAAGGCAACAGAAATGAAGAAGAATGAGGCATTCTGAGAAATTTGAGAGCTGCAATTGATAGGCCTTGATGATTAATTTAAGGACTAAAGTAGAGGGAAAAGTTCAAACAATTCAAATTTCTAGATTGGGTGGCTAGGTGAATTAACCAAGGGAAAAAACAGAAAACCAGAACAGATTTGTGAGAGATGATTAAGAGTTCACTATATAATCTATAGAACTCAATACTTGTTCATAAATATTTAAAGAAGAGAAGACATTTATTTACAAATAGCCCAAATATTTTCCTATCTTCCCTCAAATTAGAGAGGTAAATTATGTGTTAATAATTATTAGCTCTGTGTATATTATACCAAGAACAGATGACTCTAATGAGACTAGTCTACATCTTGACTTCTCTCACACATAATTGGCTGAGTGGATTTCTTATTTTGGTGTCTGTATGGCCTACTGAAGTTGCTGAGACAGTTGGCTCTATTAGTGAGAGAATGCAAACCGATGGGCAACAGATAAATCTGCTGAGGCAGCCCTGAGCTGAGGACTGGGAAGAAGGGAAGAAGGACTTGATTTTCCTGCTGTTGTGCTTCTCACATCTGAGCAGCACTGAGTTCAAATCCCTGAGCCCACTCCTTCGGAAAAGATCTTTGCCATGGTCTTCCTGCTGAGAGGTAATGACAGAACAAGGGTATCAACCATGCCATCTAATGGCTAGCTTTCTACCCTCTGCCTCCACTGATCTCAAAAGGACTGAATTATGGGACTCAGTGTAGGGTTGGGCTTTAGAGCACAAACTTTGGTTCAGGGTAGATCTGAGCTTGAAAGGGATGTCTACCATTGATTATCTGTGTGACCTTGAGTAAATTTTTCATCCTTTTTAAGCCTCAGTTACCTTATCTCTAAACAAGAACAATAGCTGTTACCTAACAATACCACTGCAGTAAGATTTAATATATGAAGAGAACTTAGCACAGTGCCTAGCCAAGAAGAAACTTGACAAATGTGTGCGGATGTTGCTACTGATATTACAATTGTGAGATGTAATTTGTGACTCGATCAGATCCATTTGTTTAAAACCCATACAAGGACTAAACTGTGAAGCCCATCTCTCCAACTCCTCGTTCCACTTCTCCTGGGAACTAGCATGGAATACGGCACAGTGGGAACAGATGAGGATTCCAAGTCCCACAGACTTGGGTTCAAACATATTTTCCATGATTTTTTGGCTCATCTAAAAGCTGATGTCAATAATACTTCTTCACTTCAGGGTTGTAGTTGATATTCCATAAGAGAACTGTAGATAGAATAAATCCATGGGGTTAGAGATTTTGTCTGTTTTGTTCACTGGTATATGCCAAGCATTTTACCTGGTGTCTGACATGAAGTAGGTATTCAACCAATATTTGTTAAATGGTATTGAAGTTCTCTGCCTGGACCGTAGTAGGTTCCCATTAAATCTTTTTTCCTGCATTTTTTACTCCTTCTTTAGCTAATTGATGACTTTGGAATCTATGGAAAAGAAATAGAATTGTCAGCAATATTGGGCTTCAATTGTTCCATAACAAAGCTGTAGCTGATTTGAGCCAATTGTACTCTTCAGATGGTCTTTGCTCCACAGATTGCTATTAAAAAAATTTGAGTAAGTTGTTAGCATTTGGGGTAATAGAAGATTCCATATTAATATCCAAATTCCCTCTTCTTCAGAAAATTTGGAAGACCTGGCAATGTATGGCTGTGTTCTCACCAGGCAGCAATGAGCAGAGTATCTATTCCCTTTAGACAGGGCATAGGTGTTTCAATATAGCACAGTCTCTACCACTCCCTGTTGTATATCTGACTCTGCAGCTAACTCACGGTTTCTCATCAACTTTGCTCTACTGATTTTGTTATGTCCGAACATCTCTCTCATTTACACTACCTCCCTAACTTCTATTGGTATTTGAATTTGTCAGTCCTGTTCCACAGCTTTAGAAGGGTCAGTGATAAAGAGATGGGTCAATGCATAATTTTAAGTCTATGGTGGGAGTGGGATTTAAATGTAGGCTGAGGGTCTGGTGGAAGGAGGGGTGAGAGTCATTTCTCTTACTCTCAGATGCTTAGCCAAACGGGTGTTCTGTAGTGTGCTTTACATTTTATAACAAATATTTCCTCAATCTGTGACCATTGGCAACATTGTAAATATCACCACTGCTACCCTAAAAACACTGACATGTTTGGGATCTTTCACAAATGTTAAAATGAAAAACTCAATGTTTTTATAGCAGAGACATGCCTAGAAACATCGACTGTGCTCGTGCTTTGGAACTGAATCTTAAATGATTTCTTGACCAGTCGCATCTGAAGTAGCAGTCAGCTATAGAGAAGGTGATAGAAAGCATTTGCTGCTGGTTTGACCGTAGCTATTAAAATGCCTCAGTCATGGTGTGCTTTTCCTATTCTTTTTTTAACGTAAGTTAGTGATTTGTTGGCTCTAAATTTTAGGATTTATCATCCTAGGGAAACAAGAAAATACAATCCTTTGCAACTGACTTTAAAACATCTGGTCTTAGGGGTGTGGAATAAATGAAAGCTACCCAAAGTCCAAACAGAGAGCGAGGTAGTGGGGAGGGGAGAGGAAAAGAGGGGAGGAAAGGAGAGGGAGAAAAAGGGAATGGAAAGGAAGGGAAAGAAAGAGAAGAGGAGAGGAGAGGAGAGGAGAGGAGAGGAGAGAAATTCAAGTAGCCAAAAGTTACAGCCTCCTTTTTCTTAGGTTGTAAAAGAAGAAAGCTGCAATCAGAAAGAGGAATAAAAAAGGTGGAGGAGATGAAGGGCAGAAAGAAGGACAAGAAGAGGGGAAGGAGAAAATAATTAGCTAGTGGAACTGACAGGAGTTTTATGTTTCCTTTCTTCTTCTCCCTTTTGGAGACAATATAAAAGTAGAAAAATAAAGAAATCAAGATCGTAGAGAGTTTACAACATTCTCTCATTTGATGGAATATCCTGGTTTATGTCAGCCTAGGAAACCGTGGAAACTTTCATTCTGACGACTCATTCTTTACTTAAGATTATCCCCATAGTGAAAGCTAACAATAGATACAGTGTACCTTTACTTTCAACCACTCTCCCTCCTTGCACAGAACATAAAGACTCTTTCCCCAAGACTCAGTGCTTTAAAGTCTTAAACTGCCCCACAGAGCTGTGGAGGATTTTATTAACGAACAGATAAAAAGAAATGATGGCTATATGAGGAAACCTGACTGTAGTCATAGACCTGAGTGACTTTCTCCTCTACCATAAATAAAGTTGGTATTTTGACGTCCATCTAATTAATTCATTTATCTGTTCCTTATTTCTGAACTCAGAAAGGCAAGAGAAGAATGTTATTTATTGTTTCATAAAACTCTCAATTAGTGAGTCAGCTGGGAACCTTGCTAGATAGCTGTAAGCACTGATGTTCAGAGACTGAAGCAATCTGCCGAGTCAAGTCTATGGAGACACAAAGGTTATTGGTTCAATCGGGGCAGGAAGATTAACTTTAAGTTTCAGTGTTTCATAAACTCAAGCCTCTCTGATTTTTGATCTTGGTAATTTGTAGCAGCTTCTGTGGTGATTACACAGCTATTTTTTCAGTAGGCATGTGCTGTGGGAGCCTCTGCAAATTATCCTGAACTGTTTTTATGGGCATAGATTGGCTTTAGTAAGGATTATATCAACCTTCATTCATTCAAATGCACAAATATTTCATAAGGACCTACTAAGTGCCAGACACTACACTAATATACGAGTGAACAAAGAAAAAGGAAGATAAGGGGAACTAGGAATTCAGGGGTTGGAGGAGGGTTTCCAATGTAAGATGACTTGGTCAGACTAAGCCACATTGAAAAGATTATATTAGAGCAAAGACTTGAAAGACGTGATGGATTGAGCCATGCAACTATAAGGGAAGGAGGGTGAAGAGCATTCCGGGCATAGGGAACAGCTTAAAAAAAAAGTAGGAGCAGATGGCAAGGAGGCTGGTGAGGCTGGAACAGAGTGAGCAGAGAGAATAATATTGGAGACAGGGAGGTATGAAGGGGGAAAAATAAAATAATGTAGGGACTTGTTACAGTTGTACAGATTTGCCTGAGTGAGACGGGAAGTAACCCAAGGGTTTCATAATCTGAATTATGTTCATAAAAAATCTTTGTGTCTGCTGTATAAGAATAGAATATAGGGGCAAGGATGCTTGCTTCTATAATAGAGCCTGCTGCATTTATTACAGATGAGAGATGATGATAACTTGGACCAAGGTCATCAAAATGGAGATAGTAAAGTGTGGTCAATTTGGGGATGTCTTAAATGAACATCAACAGGATTTCCTGACTACTAGGATATAAGTAAGGAAGAAAGAAAAGAGTTAAGGATGACTCTAAGGTTTTTGGCCTGGAAAACTAGAAGAGTAGACTTGCCATTTAATGAGGTGGAGTAGGTTTGGGGAGGAAGATAAGAAGTTTAGTTTTAAATGTGTTAGGTTTGAGAAGCTTGTTAGAGATCTAAATTGAGGTGTTGACTGTAGTTGAGCACATGACTCTAGAGTTCAAGAGAAAGACTGGAGAAGGAAACATAAATTGGGGGGTCAACAGTTTATTGATGGGCCATCAAGTCAGGAGACTGAATGAGATTACTAAAGGAATAAGGAGAAAGTACATACAGAAAGAGAAAAAAAGACCTAAGGACTGATCAACCTTAATATTTCCGGCAGAAAACAAGGAGTTTTTTAGTCTAAGGTGAAACTTACATCACAAAGGGCAGAGCATGCGTTTATAGATTTTTGAGTAGGTGAAATGATTATGTCCTATTTGTGTTGATCACAGCCAGAGTTATAAACCAGAAGCTTATTTAACCTTAGAATTGTTAGACCAGGCATACCTAGGCACCTTTAGATTGGCTGCCCCAAATTCCTTTCCACCTTGTTTTAGGTTGCATATAGAACATAGGAGACAATGGGGGGCTGTGTGTCTTTTCCCCCAGGTTCCTATAGTCAACTACTATCACATGGCTTCATGTTAGCTTTTTTAATATTTTGGAGCCGCAGACTGTGGCTTCAACTGGTCAAAGATGAGGAATGTTATAAAATGAGCCAGTCCAAAAAATGGCCTGTAATCTATTAATCTATTGAAAATATAACTTTCATTTGGACTGAAATGGAGGAAAGTTTGAAAGACACATCACAAATGCAATGAGCTAAAACACGTTAAAGAAAGCTCGCGCACAAAATGCTTTGGTCTTTGGAGACACATAGGAGCAGAAGCAGAGCGAGAGAAATTTCTGAGTAGGTTAAGTTAATCAGAGAACTTTGGCCCAAGAAATGGAGAAAGGCTCTACTTTGAGTAGGTTCTACTCTGAGAAAGGAGACTGGGAAAATATCAAGACATCTGCAGGGAAGAGAATCAGTCTCAGAGAGTAAATAAAATTACTTCTCCACAGGAATTCAAGATCCAAGAGAGTACCGACAGGTGTCCTTTGAAAGCTAGATAGAGCATCTACTATATAAGTTTATGAGAAATTGTGCCCAGGCAACTTGGGCTCGAAGAACCAAATAGCCACAGAAAATGTGGACTGATCTAAGAGGGACACCCTGTAAAGAACAACAAAAATTACCTCATGGATAAGTATTTAAGTGTCAATATACCATTGTTATTTTTGGTGGATTTGTAGCATTTGTAGGCATTTGATGCCTGAGGAAAATTCCTAGGAAATTTACAGAATGAGGACTCCTAAAGAGGAAGGGTGACTGTATAATTTATCACCTGAATTGGGACACCTTTGAGACTGAAAGGGGCACTATTAATAACATGTTAGTTTCCCAAGGATGCCATAACAAATTACCACAAACTTGGTGGCTTGAAACAACATAAATTTATTCTCTTACAATTCGGAGGCTAGAAGGCTCAGTGGGATCTTAGGGGAGGATCCTTCCTTGCCTCTTCCTGGCTTCTGGTGACTCCCAGTAATCCTCCGTGTTCCTCAGGGTGTAGCTGCACCAGTCCAATTTCTGCCTTACTCTTGACAAGGCCTTCTTCTCTGTGTTTCTGTGTCTTCTCCCTTTCTGTCTCCTATAAGGACACCCATCATTGAATTTAGAGCCCTCCCCACCCTATCCAGGTTGATCTCATCCTGAAAACCTTACCTTAACTACATCTGCAAGTACCCTTATTCCAAATAAGGTCACATTATGAGGGCTCCCAGGAGACATATCTGTTTCAGGAGGACCACTATTCAACCCACTACCGATAATTTTACCAGATCAATAGAATTAAACCGGGACTGTCCTGGGCAAACCAGGGGTATATGATCAATCTAAAGAGAAAGCACAAGAAAGATGAGATCTATTAATGGAAACACGAAAGGATGGTGACAGAACAAGTCCAGGTCTAGCTTGGAGGTTAGTTGAATGGAGACTCCTCCTGGGTGAGGTTTTCCTACTCAAAGAGTGAACGAAGACAAGATTTTGTTGAATAATGGATGCATTAGCTGACTTATTCTCAATGTCTTCAAATCTCTAACAACAGTTGGTACTGCAAGAAAAAATCTTGAAGAGTATGTTAGAAAAACAAATGCATGAGCCTTTTAAAACAAGAGTGAAAATAAAGAAGGGTTTCAGATTCTGAGAACAGTGCTAGTCTTATGGGTAAGAGAGGAGGAAAGGAAACAATTTTAAAAAAACAGTTGAAACATTAAAAACTTAGGTGAGCTATCCAAAAGGAAAAGGGGAACAATACAGGGAAATGTACATCCATCAGGGATATATACATCCTCTGAAAAATATGAGGAGGCAGGAAGAAATGTCACTGCTGTTACTGAGCTAGAAACTAATGATTCAAGTTCTCGAAATATATTTTGTATTTGTTTTTATTTTTAGTAACCTTTCATTTAAGAATAACATACAGAAAAGTGCACAAATCATAGATGTACATACCATTCACTGAATTTTCACCAACTGAGCACAACTGTGTAACCAGCCTCAGAAAATTCCCATATGCCCTCCTCTAATCGCTACCCCTCGGGAGTAATCCCTCTCCTGCCTCTAGCAGCATAGTTTCGTTTTGCCTGATGTTGAATGTTATATAAATAGAATCATACAATGTGTGCTCTTTTGTGTCTTATTTGACCCAACATTATGTTTGTGAGACTCTTCCATGTTTTGCATATGTAGCAATAGTTTGCATGGTACTCCACTATGTGAGTATTCTTCCACATATTTATCCTCGTTAATGAACATTTAGGTTGTTTCCAATGGGGGGTTGTTATCACATAGCTGCAATCTACATTCTTGTAAATGTCTTTCTGGTGAGCACACATTTGCATATCTCTGGGCACACACCTAGCAGTGGAACGGCTGGGTCAAAGGGTATGTTTATGTTCAATTTTAGTGGATACTGTCGGATAGTTTTCCAAAGAGAACATACCAATTAAGGACTAGACATTTACTTCTAAAAAAGATGGAATTCCTTAGAAGAGCCAGTTCTGGAAGTCTTGGTCCTTGCAAGGTCCCTGGAGCCTTAGGTTTCAGAATCATCAATGGCAGTATCACTTCATGGATTTGCTGAATGGGATTCTCTAGCTGAAGAGAAGGTAAGAATGAGAAGAAAACGGCCCCTGCGAGGCAGAGTTCAGAGACCAAAGAAATTACTTCCATAGCAAGAAGCAGTGATGGCAGACATATGGAAGAGGGCTAAAATACCTCCTTGCCAGAAGTGGCTGTTCTGCTGCTGGACGGAGGCCTCATTCAGCACTGGAGAAACACTGGACTCAGTGGCGGATGGACACTAAGAAGCTTTGGGTATGTGACGTAGGGAATGGGGAGACCAAAGCAAGATGTAATGGCTGGAAAGTATGGTGGACATGATGATACATCACCCAGAACCCCCTTCAATGATGGACTTGTCCACCTGCTGGGAGGGCTGTCGGAGGGTGCACAGCTTTCATCAGTCAGCCCCTTCAGGGACTGCCTCAGATGCGGGAGAGCCACCTGGCCCGAGGTCACATCCTTCTCTGGATAACCCACATTCAACAACCGGTCAGTGTGGGCCATCTTGGCCCAAAACTCAGGACAATTCTGGGTCCTTCTAGCTCCCTATGGAAGTTGGCTAATGCTGTCTTGGGCCTATGTGACAGCTCTCCTTCTCCCTCTACCTATTGCTGTTTCTTTCTCCTCCCATCTGTAAGTATTGATCCCCTGGGAACTCAGTAAAGACATCCTACATATTAAACTCTGTTTCAGAGTCTGTTTCCCAGGAAAGCCAATCTGTTGACAAGGCCACTTTGAAAAAAAGATAGGAATATCTCCAGTGCCCCTCCCTGCTGCTGTAAAAAATATGTTCTGCCAGTTTGGAGATTTTTAAAATAGCATCCATTCAATGTGAGACTCAGTTTTGAATTATTTCAATTTTGGAGATCACCAATCCAATGAGAGATCACCAGATGCCAGCTGCTAAAAGCACTCCATTTGTACCTCAGCACCTAGGTAAGACATCTCTGTCTGAGACTGAACAGAGTAAGACACTGGGGAGGAGGACTTGGACCTTGATTTCTCTAGATTTTAACTTAAAATGGCAAGTCTTTGATTTCACCCCCAGGATATAATAATAATAAGAGGAGTTATATTATTCAAAGTAGGGAGATTTTTATATTCTTACTACTGTATTATTTGTGCTGGCTTTGTGTTGCCATTCCTGCCAACAACTCTTGAGCTATATTGGACAATGGACCTGGGCATGATTTGAAAAGGGAAGTAGAACAAGGAGCAATATTTCAACTCAAGGTACAGCATGGCTTCAGAGTTAATTTACCAAGTGTCCTGTTCTGAACCATCTTGGAGTCTTCTCTTGGTGAAAACTAGCTTGCCCACCAGGAGGTGTAGCCTAATGAAAGCGAGAAAAAAATCACTTTATCAAACATATAGCATCATTAGCCCAATGGATTTAGAGATCAAAAAGTTAGTAAGTGTTCGGAGTTCTCCCCTAGATGGGCTCCACATTCCCCTTAAAAAATATCTGTTAAAATAACATATCTCTCTTTCTTTCTCTCTCTCTCTCATTTTCTCCGCCCTCCACTGCAAGGGAGGAGAAGTGACTTTTCTGACGGGTGAAAATGGGGAGAAGATCTGAGTATGCATGGCTGGGCCCAGTTCTATGTGGAAAGAACACACTGTCATGTCCAAGAATTGCTTTTGAAAGCAAGCGTGGAAACCCATAGCTCTTCTACACCTGGGGGTGCCCTGGAAATAAGGCATCGGTTCCGGGAAAGCATTTTGCTCAGCAGATCCAAACTCACTCTTGAGTAGATCGTCTCAAAATCAGGGTTTTGGAAAATCTCATAGTGATTAGAGTTGCAAAAAACTTAGCAGATATAAAGCTAATGTCTTACCATCAGTTTGATTCATGTGTCTATTCCTCAAATACTCTCAACTTTGGAAGATAAAGAGAGGAGTTATTAACTGGAAAGGAAGATTGGAGGCAAATCAAGGAGGGCCCTAAGTTACAAACTAAAGATTGGGACATTTTTGAGAAGGTTTATAAGACTATTTGAGGACAGAAAAGGATATTATTGTTGTGGAGTAGGCTTTCCCTTTCAAATCCCTGGCTCTAGGTAGAATAATTTATAACTCAAATGTTCATTTGCACCTAAGGCATAGAGGGTGGGCGTGTATCAGTTCATTAGTCATCCTGCTCTCAGAGGTTCACAGGCAGGCGGCGATGCTAAATTTCATGCCAGAGGAGACGATGCGGAGTTTAATACTTTGGTCCTGAGACACCATAATATAGATTCTATTCCTCAAAGAATACAGGAAATTTTTTTTTCCACATTTTTTCTTATTCAGTTTTGTTATTTACTTCCAAGTTGAGGAAATCTGCCTAAAGACTATTAGAAATTAATAGAGGGATAAGCGTTATTACCAATTTAAATGAATAAATGTCATTGATATTCTCTTCTGATGTGTACATAGTTTATTGTATCATTTTAGTGGATATAAAATACCTAGGAGAGTTTTTATATTTGTATTCAAGATCTGATTTCTTTAACCCTGTTCCCTCCCCAACTCCCCTTATTCCCCATAAAAAACCTCCACCAAGTCTCTTGGTCCTGGGGTTGCACACCCCTCACTGTTGGGAAAGGACATTGCTCCTTGCATATCACATGAGGGCTTTGCACTTGCTGGTCTCTCAGTTTGGAGTATTCTTGGCCCCAGATCTTCACATTGCTGGTTCTTCCATCACATTCCATTACACTGTTTTATTATCTTGACATTGTATGGGATTTTCTTATTTCAGCATTTATTCACTTGTTTATGGTAGAAAAACTGCATGAGAGAAGAAGTACCACTGTATGCCCAGCCCAGAAGATTGCCTGGTAAATATGTGATGAATAAATGCCCCCTGGCCTAGAAAAGGAAATGCTTTTTAGTTTTTTCCAGTTCAAGATTACAGCTGGATGGCTAAAGAGGAAAAAAAGTCCAGTGGTTTCCCTGCTTTGACATAGCTTATGGAGTAATTGGGAAGAGACAAGACTAAAGAATAAAATCACTAAGATTATGAATCAAAAATTATAAATACCTAAAAGAGCGACAAAAAATGTATGCTGATAAAGAAATTCGTCTACAGACATTTCAGGTTGAACAAGAGTGGGAGAAACTAGCACATTTTTAGGGAAGGCCACAGGAGTGGGAACACTAATTCCAGCACATTGAACCACTAATCCCGGAATTTCAGGCACAAGTGGCACATTCTTGAGCTAGTGTGTCAAGGAGAGGTGTGTGGAGGGAGAGAAAATCTCCTAAGAACAGGAATTTAGAGCTGGGCTGCTCATGTGGTAAAAATTACTGTGCATGTTGCAAATTAGAAAATGGATAAGGATTCAGCTTTCCCAAACCCTCCTCACAAGCGGGCTCTCATATAAAGCCTTATTAATGTTACTTTTAATAAGTAGCTGTAATAATAATAGCAGTGGTAATAACAATAATGAGTAATTACAATAGCAGCTGTTCAATTTCTATGTAAAAGAATTTTGTAAGAGAGAAATTTAAACTTATCTTTTTTTAGCTCACTACAGATGAAGTTATTCTCATCTCAGCTGAGAAATCACTTCAGAAAGAATGTCATCCATTGTTGTGTCTCTTTGGCAGATAAACTCTTCAATTCCTTCCGTAACCTGGCACAAAGACGTCCTTGAGCAGCTTATATACAGCTGGACTTTTTCACACTTCCTGATTTGAGAAACATCTGGAGAAGTCCCTTCACATGCTCAAGAATGCACTGAACGAAGAAATAGCACACTTACCACTGGCAAGACTCGGAAGTGCTGGGTTCCCATTGCATGGTTTGGGAAAGCTGTTTCCCGTGGAAAATGTGGTTCAGACAAATCGTTTATCGTAACTGCAGCACCTCTTCTCCCTCCAACTCACCTTTAACCAGACCTGTTTGTCCAGAATGGTAGGAAAGCAGTGGTTTGGACCCAGATAGCCCTAGACTCAAGTGAATCACATTGCATTCAGAACCTCAGTCTCTCCATTTGTGGAATAAGGGAAATGGTGTCATAAAGATTATACTATTTATAAATCTCCTACTGCATAGTTGGTGTCTAATAAATGTTACCAATTGTCATAATCTTCTAATAGGAAAAATGCAAGGATGAAATCATAGTCCTCTTCTTTCATCCGTTCCCCTTAGGCAGCCAGTCATATTTCTTCTATCTAATAAATTTCTAGAAACTCCCATTTTTAAAAAATGACAGATTGTCTTTTCTGTTTAAATCACTGATTATGAAGACTGAATTAATTGGCTGCCTTACTCTTCTCTCCTCATTGACCCAGAAATGAGATACCTTGATTCTCAGGCCCAGTGGACTCCCAGATCTCACCGCCAAACGAGATGAGGACAAAGACATGAAATGCAAAACCAACAAGATTTGGAAATCTTCCTTTAGAATCATTGCTAGTGACTTGATAATTGTTCAAATGACTTGTCAAGCATGCATTGAGTACGCTCACATCTCGGAAGTGATTTTCCAAAACTAGTAAAGTCTTTGGCTTCTTTTGCTTCAGTGTTTAAGCTACTTCAGATTTCTAGCTACAGGTTTACTAAAGAAATGCAAATTGGTGGCATTTATATTGGTCTATTATGTAATTATGCTACATAGCATGAGTTCATATGAAAAGTGTGGAGAAAGAGTGTGATGCAAAGATTTCCTTAAACAAGACTCAAAATTGTGGAAGGTTTGATATAGTATGACTAAGGTCATCCTTTATCATATCTTTGCATAGCATCTCTTAATATACAATTCACTCTTACATGCTGAGTATTATTTCACTAAATACTAAAATGGCACTGTGATGCTGTTATCATCAGGGCCATCTTCCAGACAACTCATTGATCCACAGGAAGATTGACATGCATGTTATCTAGTAAATGGCAGATCCTGTATTTAAACTCAGGTAAAGACAAAACACATGTACCTACTAAGAATCAGGAGCCTTACATATAATATTTATTCCTCAAGTCAACCAGGCAAGAAAGATGTCATGCCTTCAACACACACCTACTCTGCAGAAGCGCTTAGGCAAAAGTGAAACTCAATGGATGGCTACTGTGGTATCTCGTCTACTCAAAGAAAGAATGAAAAAGCCAAACATATCAAAGGTAGGAATGGAGTTCGGCCCCAGAAAAAGCTAAATCTAGGGACTTGAATGTTGCCAAGACTTTCTCCAGTTCATTTCTCCTCACCATAATGGTTTCATTTTCTGTCATTGAAGTCCTGCTTCCACCACATGGTGGATGTCAGACTTCTCTGAGTGTCCTATACCCCAGCTTCACCATTAAAAATAACAAGGTTTTTATTTCTTAGATCCTGTTTGGAAAACCCAAGTGAAAGACTTGAACCTGTCAATGAGAATGGAGAACAAGAAACACTGGAAAGAAAAGGGCAGAGAAGCTATTTTTTGAGGCTGTTCTGAGGACGAAGTGGTGCAGTGGTCAAGCAACAGGGGTTTAGGGGCTCTGCTGCTGGGCAACTGTCGGATCCTGCACAACTGCTTGACATCCCTTAGACAGTTTCCTCATTATCAAGAGAACAGACCAGACAAGCACCATCATTCCTAGAGTCTGTTATGCCATATGGTCAATTGCATCCAAACTCAGGTAGGTGGCTTGGATTACTCTCATTTTCCTACAATGGAGTCCCTAGGTGAATTGGGGACTGTATCTTGAGATTCTTGCCAAGCTTGCCTCCCTAGCTACATGTAGTACTCGCTGGCATGGTTAGAGTCTGTTCTCCGGGCACGTGTGCAGCCAGTTGCTCAGCCTCTCTGTGATAGAATCATGAATCAGGGTTACTGGATCTCAACGAATATGATGAGGCAAGGAAAATCCTCCCAGGACACACACTCAAAGAGGCCACAAATGAACCATTGCATTTTTTTCCAAATCATGAGATCATTCAAATTCTTTTACTCTTTTTCACAACCCATGTTCTCAACCACTCTGCAACTCATAGGCACTCAATACAGCTCAGTATGTCCTTGTCTTTCTGCCCAAACGCCTATGTCAGTTTTGATTCAAATGCTGATCCTAAGGAGAATAGCCCAGCCCCTTGGAGCCGGGGAGGTGAGGGGAAGCACTGGCTGTGGCAAGACAATTTTGATGAACCGTCTGCTGCTGAATAATGCATGTGCTCAGTTTGTGAAGCTAATTAACTGAATTCACTTAATCGAAAGATGGTGCTAAGAATTCTTGTTCTTTCAGAAAGGGCTGAGGAATTGAATAAGAAAATCATCCTTCAACAGCAGGTCCCTACTCTATGTGTCACTGGGAAGTCACATTAAATGCTCTGAAGGTAGTGAATATATTTTTCCAATTGCTTTTTAGCTTTGTAATTACAAGGATCTAAAAACCTTGATTTGACTTTTCAATAACTTGCGGTGAAAGCCCAGTGCCAGCACAAGCAAAGCTATTTCCACTATGCCTGTGGGACGGAACAGACAGGGAAGGAGCAGAAGGATAGGAAAGCGATATTTCTTTCTCTCTCTTCTCCAGTATTCTAGTGTGTCACTCATTTTTATTTCCTATTTTTAAATGCTAGCTAGTGAGCATCCAGTTCTGCATGAAGGAATTGTTTTCCGATTTCAAAGCCTGGAAGGCCACATTCAGATAGAAACGGGGACTTATTTCCGTTAAACTCTGGAGAGCAAGGAAATGTAAGAGATTTTTGTTTTCCTCATTACATGTGTATTATTCATCATTCTCTGCTATTTCAATGAACCATAAGGACGAGGCAATGTGTTGATTCTGTCTTTTACCATTACTCAAATGCCATTCAGGGCTTTCATTTTCTTTCTTTTCTGATTTCTTTGTGGGGGATTTGTTTTTGCTTTTGTTGTTATTTTTATTTGTTTGATTGTTTTCTTTTTTTGTTTTCAATTTAATCTTCCTTAAGTTTTTTTCCCTAAACAATCAATCACCCAATGTTTGCATTCATCTAGAAATAACTCACAGCCCTTGAGAACTGCTTAGTCTACTGGCAGTTGACTTTAAGAGATAGCACATATACTAAACTTTGAGTCCTGAAATCCAAAACACTGATAGCTGTAATAATGGAGCCCACCAGATCTGCAGGGAGAGAAAAGTGGTGGATTTGTCCCCAGTTTTTCTTGCCCAGAGTTGTCCCACTTGACTACCTTAAGGCTCTCTGGAAGGCAATTCAAAAGCTTGGGAGACATTTTTTGTGAGCCCCAAGTGGGGCTTTGAGTTCAACTCAGCCCAGCTTAAGCCACAAAGAGACTCAGTTTCTGGCAGCTGTGGGTTTCCCCTGCTCTTATACCAAGGGGCTATGAGCAATCAGTCAGCTATGCTCTTCCCAGACCTGGGTGGATCCGAGGACAGATGAAATGCATCACAGGGTTATGCCCTGTGCATGCCACAGACCCAAACTTCCCCAAAGCATGGCCATCACACACCACACACTTTTATTCTCAGGAGAACACGATTGAGTCAAAGATTCCACGAACATCACTTGGGAGTATACAAAGGCCAGACCAAGGGTGGGAATGCTCATCTGAGAAGCATTCAAAGAGGGTAAAAATGGTCATATCTGATAATGTCATCTGAGAGGAGAGATGGTATCCTGTTCTTACCATGATCCACTCAAGGGCACTCTGATGAGTATCTACCTGATATGATGTCAAGGCCTGGGAAGATTCCCACACTCAGCAAAATTGACAAAAAAAGAAAGGAAAGAGAGAGGAAAAGAGGGAGATGGAACAACTCCATCTGTCCATTCCCGTATTAATTTAAGACCACTAAAATTTCACTATTAAGAATGTATTCCTTCCAATCCTCAGCCTCCTTGGAGAAATGGGCCTAGGACCTCTTACGGAAGTTGTGAGCGACTGATTTACATAGCTGGGATCAGTGACTGTTGATTCCTGGGCTTCTGGAGGGAGCAGGGCCTGGACTGGTGTGAGACAAACCAGGTGCCCAGGGAGTAAAATTTACAGAGACGCTCACTCAGGGGCCAACCAAGGAAGAGAGAATAAAGACAACTGAAACAAGGGCATCCAAAACAACACTTTTTAAAAAATGGGTTGGGACACCAGGAAGGAAAGATAAGAAAAACGAAGTGATTTACCCAAAGCATGCAGCGAACTAAAAGGATAGACGGTGTCAAACACAGTTCTCCTGACTTCCAGTCTGGACTGCTTTCTTTATTAGCATTTTTTTTTAACTCTTTAGAATCCACGATTTTTGTTTTATGCTGGTTATTGCAGTGGTGTTTTTATTAACTCTGCATTTTTTCTGCTTTTTGACTTAGTTGAAATAACTATGGCTTTGGGGTAGGACAGATTGGATTCCAGTTTACCACTTACAAATTTACACAACTTTGAAGAAATTATTTGTCATTTCTGAGATGGTTCCTCATATGTTAAAGGGGGCTGTTGCTAGAATTAAATAAGGTGATTTATATGGGTTTACTCAGGCATTCATTCAGCTCAGTGTGTTGAGTGCCTATCTAGGCCAGGCCCTATGCCAAGAATTGTGCAAAGATAGTGAGCTAGATAGTGAGCAAAGCCAACAGGGCCCTAGCTTTTAGGCTAGTGAAGGAAACACATAAATAAACAAGATCTTTTGACTCAATTAGACATTAAAGAACACCTGCTCAAGCATTGGTTTGAAAGAGGTGGACTAGATGCTAACATTTATAGAGTCCCTCGTTCTTAGTACAGGGATGCTAGAATTAGTGGTATAAAGGATTATTCTTTCTTTATTCATAGATTTCACTTTTTTCCAGTGGATTAATTTAGGTTTAAACCTCACCAGGCAGACATTAGAGCTTATTGAATGGATAATATGCATTTCATCAATTCCCTTACACAAAAGACTGCAGTGAGTCGTGCTTTCAAAAGTGCCTGAAGATGGATTTATGCCACATGACAGTCATAATGGGTTCATTTGGAGCAGTTACACAGTCTGTTGGGTAAATAATGCAAGTTTTATAAATCACGTCAATGCTGTGTTTACACAATAGACCGTAACTACTCCAGAGGAGCTCAAACAGTCTGATACAAGAGCATTTTATAAATGATGTAAATACAGTGCAAGTTTAAGTTAATCAAGTGAGGCAGCCCCAGAGGAGGACAGGTTTGTCAGGGAGGCTGAAGGAGATAAGATGAATGAAATATGTGCTTTTGATGCAAGTTTATATTAGTTAAGTCTCTTGGCTTGCAAATAACTGGAGTTAGTTTAAACTCCCTTAATAAAAAACTGGGGCGGGTGGGGGGGGGGGGTGGAGGTGAAGGGAGGGGAGGATAACCTCTTAAAAATATACAGAGTGCTTCACGGAACCTAAAAGTCAGAATGCAGCAAAGTTTTAAGGAGGAACCGAAATTAGGACAGGGAATGCTGCAAAAACCCAGAAAGTTTCTCATTTCTGTCTTTTTTCCTCTCAAAACTTTATTCTACTCTCTCTTTGCAAATTGGCCTTCTCTACTGTCTTGTCCATGTGGCCTCATTGGTTTCTGAGTTTCCCTGTTACTCTTCCAGCCGAACATAGAAATAGATTCCTTGTCTTTAGGTCTTAGTATCAATTTCCTGGAAGGAAAACTCTCATTGGCTCACTTTGGGTCAGATCGCCCACCCCTACCCCCGCCACCCCCAGCAAGTTAGGAGAAAGGGCTGGGACATATAGTACAATCATGACTGACTGAGGCACACGTCTGTATGTAAGGAGGTAGTTCTCAGAAAGGACAGTGGCTTAGGGACTGGAGAGACAGCCAAATAAATGTCTACCGGAAGTGCTGTAACCTTGACAGGACCCAGAGGCAGAGAAACACACTGTGAATAGATTCTGGAGACACTGAGTTGCTGTAGAGACATCCCAGTCCTTTCTACATCCAGGAGAGAGAAAGGCTGCTAGGATGTTGCCTGTTTTATGATAACTCAATTTACCTTATAATTTTTGTTTATTCTAATGGAGTAGTCATATCTTGGCAGAATGCATTGCAAAACAAACAAACAAAAACAAAACCGCAAAATTTGCAACACTAGAAGGACAGAGGTGTTTTTTTCTGGTGTTTCCCTTCATGCCCTGTACCCATAAAAGGAACTCAATAAATGTTTGCAAATTTCCATGCTTTATGTAGGATCGACAGTAGAAACCTGTGAATAGACCAGGCACTTGATAAGCATCATGAGGATGAGTGTCATGGGGATTAATACGAGGTTATCATTACAAATTTACGCTTGTTACTTATAAAATTTATTAGCATGACCCAAAGTGCCTCGGTACATTGTGACTTTGGCTACTTCCTGTTTTGCCGGGATGAATTATTGCAGCCCATCTTCATCATAAGAGTGTTAAGATAGTTCTTTGAATTTACAGCATGAATGTTCGCCCCATCCTCCAACCTCGATGATGACCCTTACTCTTGAGATGCCCAGAACAAGTACTTTCCTTTCCTTGTCTCTCTCCTTCATTCTTTCCTTTTTAGGTGACTGACAACGCAGGATAAAACTTAATTATTAGCTGACTAGTGGAGCTTAGACGTGACATTTTATTTGCATTGACAAACAGTTCAATATACAAGAAAATGGAGTAGCAGACATTTGTGGAGTATTTGGGAGACTCTTGCTTCCTTCCCCACCATCGTGGACATAATTCAGCATCAGAAGTGCCAATCCAATCTGTCATTATATTTTTCTAAAAGTTTGTTGGGTTTTTTCCTTTTTTTGAAAATACAAGAAAGTTTAAGGACAAAAACAAAAAACCACCCATAATTCCACCAATCAGAGGTGATCAAGGTTAGCATTTTGGCTTATTTCTTTTCAGTTATATTTATCGATAGACTTATTTTAGTTGAGCCCATATCGTGTGTGCAATATTATACACTGCTTTTCTGCAAGTGTTAAATATCTTCATAAATATTTTAAGGGCCGCAACACGGTATTTCCTATGCGTGCTCCATCATTTTCCTAATTCCATCCTTATTGTTTATATTTATGTTACTTGCAATTGTGTTGATTTATATTACCAAATTATTCTTTAGAAAGATGATATCAATTAATATTCCCACAGATTCATGTAAGTGTCCATTGAAAACACCCCTTCACAAGTATTGAGTATTGATTACAAATTTTATACATAAAATGTCATGTCCTTATTTTAATTTGTACTTCTTTAAATGTCATATTTCATGTCTTTATTAGCCACCTTATTGCTTCTTATATTACTTATATTTATATATCTATCTATAATTCATATCTTTTGACCGTTTATTTATATAGTGTTTTCATTCACTGTTTTAGTTGCTTACATAGTCTGCCATTTTTAATAAATGATTTTTTCAAGATTGACTTTTGCCTCTTAAATTTAAGATTTTTTTTTGGCCTAAGAAATATTTTGACACTTATATAATCAAATCCATCAGTATTTACCTTTGTAATTTTTTCCATTAATTCTAGGCACACAAAGTCCTTGGTATGCAAAGATTTTTAAATATTCTCCTATATTTTACTCTGGTCTTAATATATTTTCACTTTTTACATTAAACTCTTCAATATATATGGTATGCAGAGGATATAAATTCATTTTCTTCCCTTCACAATGAGCCAAGTTTCCTTGTACCAATTATTAAATAGGCCTCTTCCAAAGTTTGTTCCTTAGGACATTCAATTTATAAGTTCCTTCTTTAAGAAAAAAGAAGAAAATCCAAGAATTCTACAGTTAAATCATTTAGCAAAAGACTGAACAATATTTCTCCTTCTTGTTACTTCATAATGTATAAATGCCTATTAACATATTAAAGGCTCTGAGTGGTTCTCCAATAAAGGAGCCTGTTTAACTGCTTAATCTTGCATTTTTGAAGCTCTTTTGTGCCATTTTTAAGGCATTCCTCCACAAAAGAAAGCCAAGAGGGAAATAATACAAAATGGATCTTTCACTGAAGAATACACAGGCTTTGTTTGAGGAGTTAATTAACTCAATTCAAGACGTAAAAGGATAGAGATTGCACACAACACTTAGTCAACACTTACTCCACGCCAGGCACATCAAATATCATCTCAGCTCAGGGCAATTCTTTTACTCGTTACTTTCCATATGTCCATTTTAAAAGAGGTATTTTAGATTTAGGGGACTTTAATGCCTTGTCCAAGGTGACACGGTGATAAATGCTATGATTTGAACTCAAGTCAGAATTTCTCTGATGCTAATGTTTATTCCCCCGATAAACTTCTGTCCCTTTGTAAAAATGAGGGTATATGAACCTCTTAACGGAAGGAATATAGTCTTGCCCTTCAGAAGCTCTGATCATAAAACATCTCCTAAGACACATTTATACAAAATCATGTGATTATTCAATATCCTTTCATTTCTAAATAGCAATTTCTGCCCATCCCCCAATTCTGTGTTTGAGAGAAAAAGTCTTTCCTTCCTTGTAAACTCTGAAATCTCCTAATCCCAGATATAGAGATGGGACAAGAACCTGAGGCTCTTTATCGGGCCATACAATGGATCACTGATACAGTGCATTCTCAGCAAATCATTATTAAACAAATCATCACAGTACGGAGTAAATTGTTGGATAAAGTAAGCCATATGCAAAGAAAGAATAAAGCCACATCAAACTCTAAAGCCAGGCAGACACCATGTCTGCAAGTAATATCTAGGTCTGTGCTGTATTTGACAGATGAACTCCAAGTTCAGTGATTAATGCAGCAACTTATCCAACCTGGAAAGCAAGGAGTAAGATTCAAGGTAGGTAGTACGCTTAAAGAAGAGGAGAGGCCATTGGCATGAGATTTATACTTTGGGCAGATTATTTCGCTACATTGTAAACTCTTGATTGGCATTGGAGGGTAGGAATGGCTCTTCGTTAATTCACATTCACGTTGCAGCAAGATGCAAAGTGCAATGCCATACACTCAATAGATACTCAACAACATATTCAAAACAGTTGAAAGGTATTACAAGGGTCAG
Source organism: Equus przewalskii (assembly GCF_037783145.1). Taxonomy (NCBI): domain Eukaryota; kingdom Metazoa; phylum Chordata; class Mammalia; order Perissodactyla; family Equidae; genus Equus; species Equus przewalskii. The sequence goes on along the minus strand of NC_091845.1, from coordinate 55,077,320 downwards.
GAGTTAAGGGGGAAGATATTTTTAAAAAGAACTTAAAACACTTTAGTCCCTAGATAGATAAATTGAATCATCAAAAGCAGATAGATTTCCCAGTGTCTTACAAGGAAGGATTGTGGCAGAGCTTTGGGAATAACCCACTTCTTTACATTCTGTCCTTTAAAGAAGATAAATAAAAGAAGATCAGAAAATAGTCCCTTTACATTGACATTTAATTGTACTAGAGACCCCGAAGTGTACAGAGTTGGTACCCCACTGGCAGTGGGGGCCAAGCACTGGAGAAAGTTTGAGGAAAAGCTTGGCCCTTCAATGCCTTCTCCAACTGGAGTGACCACCACAGGCACCCCATTGGATGTTTGCTCTGACCCGTTAGTGTTCCAGACAAAGAAGGGACTTTCTATAGTCCTAAAATAAAGTTGTTGTTATAGGGGATTTCTTGCCCTCAGTCTAAAGTTTTTAGTCTGTCTTTCTTACAGCAGATGAGCCAGCATATTTTGGGGGAAGTCTCTTCTATTCTCTGGCATTTAGAGTGAAGAGATTTTCTTGAGGACCCAGGGACTAGTAGAAGGTAGCAACTTTCTTTTTAAAGAATGGATACTTTGTCATCAGACAGAGCTGAGATGGAAGTTCAGTTCCACCACTTACTAGCTACGTGACCTTGAGCAACACTTACCTAATGTGTCCAAGTCTCAGTTTCATTTGGTCTAAAGTCAGAATAATAATGGTACCTACCTTATAATGTTGTCAATGACATTACAGAGATAGTGTATGAAAAAGGTAGGCCCAGTTCAGGCTGTCAATAAATTACAGTTTCTCTCCTTCTTTCTCTATTGATGAGGATACTTTGGTCATATTCTTTATCACCTTGGAGTGATATCTGTCAGGAGTGCAGGAAATGGGTCTCAGGATTTATTGCCTTTATTTGACAGATACAAGTAAGAGGATAAATCATAGGGAGTCGGCATGAACTTAGGGCAGTAATGTTTATATAAAACCTATATATTAATACTACCCAAGTCAAGATTAGTGAGACGTGTCTTGAAAGATTAGAAATAATTACCAATAAGTTAAATGGGAATGTGTTTTGTGTCTCTTGAGCTTCTTCCTCCTACTCTCCCGCTGTCTTAGTCTGCTCAGGCTGCTATAACAAAATACAATACACTGGGTGGCTTCAACAACAGGAATTCCTTTCTCACAGTTTTGGAGGCGTGGAAGTCCAAGATCAAGGTGCCAGCAGATTGCTTCTTACCAAGGGCTCTCTTCCTGGCTTGCAGATGGGCCACCTTCTCCTTGTATTCTCACGTGGCAGAGAGAGATAAAGCTCTGGTTTCTCCCTCTTCTTATAAGGCATGAATCCCATCGTGGGGACCCTCCTGACTTCATCTAAATCTAAGTGCCTCCCAAAGGCCCTGCCTCTTAATACATCACATTTGGGGGTTAGGGTTCAACATGTGAATTTAGAGAGGGCACAAATGTTCAGTCCACCCCCTCTTCTCCCTCCTCCCCCACCCATGCTTGTTCCTTCTCAATGTTTGAGATCCATTTAGTTAGCTAATATTGTTGTTGTAGAATAGAGAAAGATAAGCATGAGTATATAGGCCAACAGGAAATTTTTGTCATATATGAATTATAGCCTTAATAAATGACAAGAATCTAGACCTGTTATCTAATTGCCAATGAAAAGAAGGCATGCAAATCAAGCGTTCCAAAATCAAAATCTTTATTTTGCCTATAATGGCTTATAGCTAGCAAATCTACACAGCAAGTCAACTCAGTTATCTACAAGTAAATTTTGCAACTTATTTGTCCTGGAGATTTCCCCCAAAAAGTTGTATTATTTAACATTGGATATTTTGTGGGTAGATATTTCAGTTACTGAACCGTCAGGTTTTATACAAAGACATCAGGAAACTTTCCATAAAGGGCCAGATAGTAAGTATTTTAGCCTTTTTGAGTCATACAGTTTTTGTCACAACTACTCAACTCCACCATCATAGGCCCTGAAGCAGCCATAGAAAACACATAAACACATGAGCATAGTTGTATTCCAGTAAAACTCTATTTATGGCTCAAGCTGGAATTTCGCATAATTTTACATGTCCCAAAATATTATTCCTCTTTGGATATTTTTTCAATCATTTAAATATGTAAAAACCATTTGAGCTCATGAACCTTATAAAAACAGGCAGCAGGCCAGATTCGGCCCACAGGTCGTAGTTTGCTACCCCTGCTATATAGAACATGCCATGCTAAGTTTAGCCTCAGAAATCATTAAGGTGGATGCTGGCAAATATCATTCACATTCAATCCTTCATTTTCCCAGCCTCGGGAATGGAGTCAAGATATATTATTTACAGTTAATAACTTGGGAAACAGAAATGGAAGACCTGGGTTCTTGCTCAGCTGTGGTTCCGAGTGATCTTGGAGAAGTCATATAACCCTCCAGCCGCCCACAAGGCACATATTGAAGCCTCTGACACTGATTATATGGGTAAGGTCCTAGGGTCTGGCCCCACTTGACTCTCTAATCTCAACCAATTTCACTCTCCCCACTCCCCATCCATTCCCTACACTTTAGGCATTTGGGGTTCCTTGCTGTTAATCAAATATACCAAACTCACTTCTCCTTGAGGCCTTTGTACTTGCTTTTCCCTCTGCCTTGAAGTGTCTTTCCCTAGAGATGTAGACAAATGAATCATACACATTATTTAGCTCTCTACCTAAATATGACTTCCTCCTTGGGGTCTCCGCTGGCCTCCTGATCTAGAACAGCACCTGACACCCACTACTCTATCTCCTTGTCCTGCTTTATTTTCTACATCAACATTTCTTCGTGTCAAAATTATCTTGTTCATTTAAGTGTTTATTTCTTTGGTACCCGCCTCCCCTAATAGTCATGAGAACAAGCTCTCTCTCTCACCCACTGCTAGAGCAGTGCCTGAAATATTGTAGTTGTTTCACAGTCACTTGTTGGATGAACATTGAATAATTAATATGTGTCTCTGGGAATAAGAAATCTTTGGGGCCCCTATTGTTGGAATGAATTCCCAGAACCCCATTCTGGGATTATTCTCTGTAATAGCAGATGTTAAATATAACCTGTCCTGTAAGGCAAGCTCAGGCAAATTAAGTTACTTGCCTGGGGGCCCAAAGCTAATTTGTGGCAGAGCTGATGGGTATTTGACCCCTGGTATCAGATTTGAAAGCACCTGCGCTTTTTGTTCCATTCTTTGCTGATATCTGATATCCTGTAGGTACTGTGACCAAATTTTCCACCATCAAAAGTCATGATGTATTTGTATGTTAGAATACCACACAGAAATCAAAAGGAACAAGCTACTGCTACGTACAACCAAATGGATGAATCTCACAGCGTTATGTTAAATGAAAGAAGCCAGATCCAAGAGACCCCACACTGTGTGGCCTTATTTACATGCAGTTCAACAACAGGCAAAGCAAAATGATCATAAAAGTCAGATGTATGGCTGTTTCTGGGACTGGGAAGAGGCCCCAGGAACCTCACTGGGTGCTGGAAACGTTCTGTCTGTGTCTGTGTATACATTTGTAAAAATCTCAAGATGTACACTTAAGGTTTGTAGACTTTACTGTATGCATGTTATACTTTAATAAAGAATCAAAATTGAACAAAAATTGAAACATAAAGTTAAGATATTTATAGAACAATGGGATAGAGCAGTTGAAATTAGAATGGCCTAGAAAACTCAGGAAATGTGGTGTCCATAGTTATGGAACACCCAGCAGACCTTTTAGCTGGGAGTTCACGAAAGTCTCAGTGGCTGACAGCTGACGGGAAGATGAAACTAACCTCTGCCATCTGTCTGAAACCACCTCAAAAAAAGCTGAGCCATAGAAAAATTTAGAGAAGTGTCTTGTTTTCTCCTGTCTGTTTCGTCTCAGACCCACTTCTTGAATTTAATGAGCACTTTCTTCTCAGATCTGGCTTTTCTCCTGACTACCCTACTTTCTCTCAAACAGCAAGGAGAGAAGAGAAAAGCCCGTCAAGCTTGAATCATGTTTGGATGGAAAATTAGCTTGTTTTACTCCTGTTTGTCATTGGAATTATCCTATATGAAAACGATTACAGTGAGGACAGCAAGTCTTTTCCCTTTTTTTAATAACAAGCCATAAAAACGCCAAGCCATTCATGCACGCAAATATTCAAGAGACCAAATGGGCTGGGTCAGTCTTTATTGAAGAAACATCCAGTCCATGAGAAGAAACTGAGTCTTTAGGAAGAGAGTGTTTGTGACCGTGGCAGGGTGGAGGTGGGGAGGCACAGTTACTCCCGAAATGACCTCAGGGTCCTAAGAGACAAATTATGGATAGGCGATCTCCTTAACAAACTTGGATACATGACATTTCTGCTCATACCAAATTAAAGGACAAGATCAATTTCCCCAGTGAATGGGGCTGAGCGAGTCATACATCTGGGTTCTTTGGCATGCTTAGTAAGTGAAGTCATCAGAGAGTCTAAAGAGAGTTATGTCTGAGGCTGAGGCTTGTTTATGGAAAAATGAGTTTCGGGGCTTGGCTTTGCTTAAGTACAGATCCTTCTGGGCTGCGGGTACATTGGTTATTCTTTACAAAGTAGTTCTTGTCCTCAAGAGCAAGTGTTCTGATTCCGGGCCTCAGTGTGGAGCTCAAAGGTCTGGCCTATCAGTTTTCTTCATTTCCTGTGGGTTCTGCCACCACCCCTGTCTCAAAGGGCAGCTTTTAAAACTATGCCCTCAGCTCCCTTGGATGCTGGTACCTCATCCGAATAAGGAAGCCAAGAAACACATGAAGCGTATACGGGCTGGAAGCAGAAAAAGGTGGCAAGAAACGATGTGGCTATTTTACAGCATAACTAGCCTCATTCATACCCCTGTCCACATGCATAGACATCCCCTAAAAGTACTGACTTGCCTCTCTCCTCTCAGAAATAGATGGAGCTTTTTGGACTCAGAGACCATAGGACAGCTTGCTCTTCAAGTTTGCTCCTGTGCAATTTTTTGTTCCTACATTATTCTCTATCAGAAGAAACTAATTACTTATTGCCATTTCCTGCCTTCATCAAGTACATTATGTAAAACTAGGACAAGATGATATAAAATTTGATAAAGGCCTTTAATTATGTTTCTCTGCCCCAAGTCTCTGTGGAGACTTCAGCATTTCCAGAATAAACTTGATATGATGCTGGGGGACTTGAAATACTGTTGATATTTGAGAAAATAAAAAAATGGACTAAAATTTTGTCAGGAATGATGGAAGCAGCTATGGCAGGCAGGATTTGGGTTGTCTGTCAAATGTACTTTATAATTTATGGTCTCTCTTTCCCTCTTTTTATCTTGGAAAACTTTTCTACTTTCTCCAAGGCATGCATGATGAAAGCAACTCTAAAGAAACTTCCATTGCTCTATGCCCCTTTATTTAGTCTCTTTAGGTTTGTAAGTAACAGGAAATATTTTTAGGAGTGGGGATGAGAAAGAAGGGTGGAGGAGTTCACATTGTAACACAGTGAGGGTATCAGTGAGAATCGCCACTCCTAAGGGGCACGCCTTGGTGACCTTTCTCCATTACCCTTGCTCAGTTATGTATTGGATCACCAAAGGAGGAGACATGTCTAAGAAAGGGAAAGTTTCTCCCTTCTCTTGCTTTAAAGCACATGAGGGTACCCAAGTGAATCAAAACATCTGTCCAGGGAGGTTCACAATGATGGCAGACTCAAATAGGCCTGGCTAGGGGTATGTACGGGACAGAGTTCTTTAGGCTTATCCACATTCCCTGGAGTGGACTTTGGCCTCCCTCCATTCAATGTTCCCTCCCTCCCTCTGTCACTTCACAGATATTTTGTTACTACTGCAAGAACCTTCTTTTCAGTACTTGAGCCACTTTGAGGTCCCAGGGTTTTTTGAACAAGACAAATGTGGCTAACCATAATTAGGAAGATTTTAGTGTCCTTGAGACACTAATGCGGTATATGGGGCATAGGCAATATAGTGCATCGATTTTATCTCAAAGGTACTTCTTTTTGACAGCAACTTATATAAGCCCAAAGAATCCCCTATCCCAAGCTAGCACTGTACAATCTTCTAAAATCAGTGCCTCCCAGAACAACTCCATATCCATCCTATTAGTAAAGAAGAACTTTGCTAAGCAAGATGCCATGACCTTTGGCCTCTGTCTCAGGCTGTCTTCACCCATCTTTTCCTTTCTCATAGAATATTGGGATTTTTCAGACATCTTCCATATCTCAGCTTTACAAGATACTGTGACCTGTGGGACCATCCCCCAGGTTCAAATCAAAGATATAACAACCAATGTTTAGAATGGGAGCACTTTTGGCATTTGGAGTAGAAAAATACTCAGTTGTGTGGGACTTGCCTGCACATTACATTGGAAGTTATAGCATCTGTCTTAGTTTGCTTGGGCTGCTATAGCAAAATGGTATAGACTGTGTGGCTTATACAACAAACATTTATTTCTCACAATTCTGGAGGCTGGGAGGTTCAAGATCAAGGGGTCGGTGTCTGGTGGAGCCTTATTCCTGGGTTGTAGACAACCACCTTCTTGCTGTGTTCTCGTATGGTGGCATCTCTGGTTGCTCTGGTGTTTCTTCCTCTTCTTATAAGGACTCTAATCCCATCATGGGGGGTCCACCTTCATGACCTTATCTAAACCTAATCCTCTCCCAAAGGCCCTGTCTACAAATACCATCACACTGGGGGTTAGAGCTTCAACAGATTAATTTGGGGAGGACACAATATTCAGTCCATAGTAACATAATTGGTTTACACCCACTAAAAGCCATTAGTGACCCCAATCGTTGTGACCAATTGAAACACTAACACACATTTCCTAATGCTCTCAGCACAGAACCACTAAATGAAAACAAACAAACCAATAAAAACCTTAAGACAATGGAAGAGATTGTTAAAATAGGATGGCTTTGTTCTGTATATGAGAAAACACATCCTGGAAAGCTGTAACACTGCAGTCATGACACTTGACACCACATCCTTCTGTTAGAACCCTGGGATACTCCCCCAATAATGAGTTATGCAACCATTTCTTATCTTAGGCACCATGCCAAATATTAGCAGTTCAAAACATAAATAAGATGTGGTTCCTGTTCTCAAGGAGCTCATAGTCCAATGGGAGAGAGAGCTACAAATAAGTACATACAACAAAATAATGTATTCTCAACAATGAGGATACCTGAGAAGGGCAAAGGAAGCAGAACAGGAGGAGGGAGTGACGGCAGACATCCCAGAGTGGTAAGGATGACATTTGAGAGGCTGTATGCATAGTATGGAGGGTCTGGCATATTGAACAATTCTACCTGGGTTCAAAGTCCAGCTCTGCCCCTGATTATCTGTGTGACCCTGGGTAAGTTCTGAAGCTCTCCAGGCTCAGTTTCCTCATTTGCCAAAAGGAGATACAGAAAGTATCTATCTCACGGGGTGTTTCTGAGAAGCAAACAAATGGAAGCAGACATAACAGAAACTGGTATGTAGTAAGTGCTTGATAAATGTTTATGATGATGATGTCATTTGGGACTTGAAGAGCTCGTTAAGCAGACAAGCATCAGAGAACAACTCAAAGAACATTCTACTCGTGAAGAGTCTTCTCTGTGTGCTAATTCTCCGAAGCTGTCAGAGATTCAGTTTCTAATTCTGGCTGCCGCACTTATAAGAGGTGTGTTCTTAAGCAAAATCCCTACTTCTATGAACCTCAGTTTCTTTGTCTATATAATGGAGATAAAACCACCCAACATTAATAGAAATAGTGATACTTTGCAAACTCTAAAGCCCTCACAGATGTAAGGGAGTGGTGATTGCCCAAAGCTCAGGAAGCCACTTAGATGAAAAAAGAATAAGAGGGTGGGGACATTGCTCACTTTTCATACAGACAAATTACTTTGATTCTCTGAGCCTCCATTTTCTTATCTGAAAAATGAGATTAATAACATCCATTTTGTAGGTATCTTGGGAGAATTCAAAGAGGTTATTTATACAAAGAGGTGCCCCAGGGCTGACCCATAGCAGATACAGTAAATGTTCGTTTCCTTCTTCCTTTTCCTTCCTTTTCTTCCCAACTTTGAGAAATTACTTGAAACAAATTCAGGAAGAGCTCGTGCCTGAGGGCATTATGTCCTGTGTTCCCAGGCTGCCAATGGAGGCCACCCCTCACCTGGGTCATAGAGGACATAGGAGAAATGACAGGGACAGGCTTTGCAGACATACTTTGCCGCTGGCAATGTCTACTGACAGTTAACAGGAGATTGCACAATGGTGTCCCCAGGGTCAGTCTCAGATGGTTCTCCCACAGAGGGCTCCCATAACTGACAGCTGCATTTGATTCCAAATCCAAATCTGTAAGCGCAAGCAACTCACAAGAGAAAGAGAAATGAGATCAAATGGCTTTCAGTGCACATGGGAGAGGAAGCCAGAGCCCCTGCTGTTCCCAGCCACGTGGGCGTATAAAACACCCTCAGGCCCTGCATGTGTGTCGTGTACTCGGGGAAAGCATAGTGAAGCGAGGAAAACAATGTCCAGGATTGGGGCTAGTCAGGCCGAGGCTGCCCTCTGGCTTGATTTGTGGCTTCTCATTTCCCCAAGGGGCTGGATTAGGGCACAATGGGCATATTTCTGCTCTGAGAAATGGAAAAAATAGGATAGTAGTGAAAGGAGACCCAAGAGCCTCTGCCACTTATTCCGTTCTCTTGATCTACTTGGGGCCCTGAGCTTTCGCCATTATAGACCAAGAGCTTGTGGTTAGATGTTCTAAGATCCCCTCTAGCTCTTTTTTTTCTATGATGTTGTGATGCTAAATTTCTGTGTCCCTCACATTCGTGAGGAAATGGGATCTCTCAGATGGGCAAAAAATTCTGATTACTACTTCTTACCAGTAGAATGAATAGCTCACTTACAAGTTTCAAAGAATTAGATTGCACTTAAATCTATCCAAAGGACTGAGTCTAATCTGTGTGCTGAGGTTTGGAAGGGCTTGGGGTAGTAGACCTCCACTGAAAACATGGCAATTTGAGAGCTCTGAGTGGAGATAAAGACAGGCCTGGAAGGGGCCCCCAGCTCTGCTCTTTCCTGGCCGTGGGAACTCCAGCAAGTAGCTCAACCTCTCTGAGTCTGTACTCCTCAGCTGTAAAGTGGGAATAATAATAATGTGCATCCCAGAAGATTGTTGTAGGTTTAAATGAAAGGAAAATATATAAAGCATATAGCATATGGCAAATAGTAAGTGTTTAGTAACAATTAATTAGTGATTAATACCACTATTATTGCTGTGACCAGGTTATCCACCACCAGTGCATCAGTCCTGGTCTGGATATTTCCAGGGAGATAAAAGATTTCACCATCAAACTCAAAACTTCAGAGTCACCCTTGGTTTCTCGCTCTCCCTCACTCTTTTCCCTTGGCTATAACACCAAATCATTGTCTTGCGTATTTGATCTAAATATGTTTTTATTTGTGTACTATCTCTTGTCTAGTCCAGGCCACCATCTCCTCTCTCTCCTAAATCGCTCTAAGAATGTCCTAACCTATTTTCCACCTCTGATCTTACCCTTCATGAAAAAGTTACAGCGATCTTTCTAAAATTCATGCAGTAATATGCATTGCCCATGCTAAGAATTTATTAATGGCCACCCATTGCACACATGGTAAAACGCAAGTTCCTTAACTTGGCTTTCAAAATGATATGTGCACCTGCCCAGCCTGACTTCGGCCCTCTAATCATTCTCAACTTCCTTTGACCCCAAGAAATCCCCAGCTTCTCTCTTGCTTAGACTGTTCCCTCTCCCTGATGCCATGGCTTCCGCTTTTTTATGTTTTTTGACTAGGTATTGTTGTTAGTGCCATTGAATCAATTCCAGCTCCTAATGAGGACACTGCATACAGCAGAGCGGAACCCTGCCTCGTCTTTTTGTGCCATTCCCTCACCTTCTGGCACTGTATCAGACAGTGCTCTGCTGTTATTCATAGAGTTTTCATGGCTAATCTTTTTAAAAATGGGTGACCAGGTCCTTCTTCCTAGTCTCTCTCAGTCTGGAAGCTCTGCTGAAACCTGTCCACTATGGGTGACCCTGCTGGTATTTGAAATACTGGTATCATGGCTTTCAGCATCACAGCAATATGCAGCCACCACAGTGTGACAATGACAGATGGATGGTGTGGTTCCTTGACTGGAAAACAAACCCCGGCTGTGGAAGTGAAAGCACAGAATTGTAATCGCTAGACCACCAGGGATGGCTTTGACTAGGTAGCTCCAGCTTATCTGTTTGGACTTGGCTTCACAGTCAAGTTTCTGGGAAGGCTTTCCTGCCCTCCCCCCAACCTCCAGTCTGGAAGAGCTGCCACTCCTGTGCATTCCCAAAGCATACGGAGTCACCAATTATGGCACACACCCCTTTGGATTGTGCTTGCCTGATGACTTCTTTGTCTCCTGTACTGGACTACCAGCTACAGAGCTCAAGTCTATCTTGTCCAGCTCTGAGTCCTCAGGGTCTAGGACAATGTCTGATGCTAAGTAAATACTTTGAGCTTGAATAAAGATACCAAATGTCCCCAGTTGTCTCCAAAGATTTGGGTGTCCTTCTCTCTTACAGAGTCGTAGGGTCCCCAGTGTTGTGTGGTTGCCGTAGTCAAGAGTTCCTCTCCATGCCCAAGTAGAAAAGAAGAGAGGATAACTGTGCCAAGGCAGGAGGCCCCACACACTTGGAACGGCTGCCTCCGACAATGCTGCCTCCTCCTCATCTCCTCAGAGACTGGAAAATATGACAGGATTCAAGGCCTAGACTTGGGCAACATTGAGCTATGGCTTCATGACCTATTATTTCATAAAATACAACAATTTTGTGACAAGGATGTTATCATTATTTCTACTTTACAGAGGAGACTGAGGAACAGATCATTTGATTTTTCTCTGTAGAGGTCAGGTCACGAGTATTAAAGAGACTCTTCACTCCCCTCCATACCTGCAGAGCTAACAGGAAGGCCACTAATGCAAATTCTAAGATAAGCCACTGTCTGCAGGGCTTGCTGATCATCTTATTTCTCAGCCATCTAGCTCTTTCCAGAAAAAGCTACACTAGCATGGACTACTGGTAGATAATATCAACCCCCATTGATCCTTCCTCCTCTGGATTCAGGGTTTGGGACCTTTAAACCTCTAGAATGCCAGGATATCTAGCTGTCTGTCTTTCAGTTATGATTCATGTTAAAACTGACAGATGTTTAGTCAACGTTTCCCTACAAATGACCCAGAATTCTCCTCATTCTTCCACAGGCAGATCCTACTTCAACAGTGACTCTCCTCGTGTCTCCTTTGGAAACTGGTACTTGTACCACATGTCACACCAAAACCTTCTCTGCTTGTGAGCATTGAGTACGTATTTGCCAATAGTCTTGGGAAGTCAACGGTAAAGGGACACCTGTTCTTAGGCAAAATGGTGCCCAAGAACTCTACTTTCATATCACTCCACTCTGTAAACTGCTGAGGTTTTTATTCTGTGACTATGAACTGTACCACACCCCTCTGATTCTGAGAAGGTGAATTAGAATATGAGACTGCATTTGTCAATTATAGAATCATCTAAAACAGATTCTGGTTCATTTGCTTTTTCTCTACAGACTGCCATAATCACCTTAGTTTATACCTAGTTTTAGTGTGTAAGAGCTTTAAAAAAAAAAGTGTGGGGGCTAGCTCAGTGGCATAGTGGTTAAGTCTGTGTGCTCTTCTTCAGTGGCCCGGGGTTCACAGGTTCGGATCCTGGACACAGTCTTATGCACCGTTCATTAAGCCATCCTGTGGTGGCATCTCACACACAAAATAGCGGAAGATTGGTACAGGTGTTAGCTCAGGGACAATCTTCCTCACCAAAAAAATAAGTTTGTTTGAGGATTTACTATGGTCCCAGGACTATTCTCAGCACTTTCCATGGACTTATCTCATTTAATCTTCACAACAACTCCATGAGGTGGGAAATTCTTAATATGCCCATTTTACAGATCAGAAAGCTGAGGCATAGAAAGTTAAATAACTTGCCCAAAGTCAATAAAACAGTAAGAAGTGGAGCTGAGATTTGATGAAGGGGCTACCTGATTCTGGCACACAAACTCTTAAATTCTCGATGCTCTTACCTTTACAAAGCATCAACTGTGAGGGAATTCTATTATCTTTCTCTTCAAAAGCAAGCACACTCTCTGGCCCTAATTGCTTGTTTCAGATATACACTTTCTAGGAGCTAAATAAATTCAGTTCCAATCCAGTTTGGTCATGCAATATGACTTGGCATCTGAGCTAAGCAGAGTATGGCAAGTTATGTTTCTTTGAAACCTACTGTATTAGTACATTAGGGCTGCCATAAAGTACCACAGACTGGGTGACTTAAGAAACAAATATTTATTTTTTCACAGTTCTAGAGGCTGGAAGTCTGAGATCAAGATGTTTGCGGGTTTGGTTTCTTTTGAGGGCTCTCTCCTTGGCTTGCCGATGGCCACCTTCTCACTGTGTCCTCACTTGAACTTTCTTCTTTGCACACACAACTCTGAGGTCTCTTTGTGTGTGCTAACTTCCTCTTCTTATAAGGAGACCAGTCAGGTTGGATAGGGCTCACCCTAATGGCCTCATTTTAACAAACTCCTCTTTAAAGGCCCTATCTTCAAATACAGTCACATTTTGAGATACTGGGGATTAATGCTTCAATATGCGAATTTTAGGGGGACAAAATGCAGCCCACAACACCTACTAAGTACTCAGCAGTGTGATGGCATTGTGAAAGGTAACTCAAAAGGTGAATGAATCAGGGCTTAGTTCCTCTTTGCAATGGAACTACAGGCTCCTACATAACCAGGTTACAGAGTATAAGGTGAGATTTGGCATATAAGAAATACAAAATAAAATGCTGGGAGAATTGAGGAAAATGAGAGATGACTTCCAGTTCAGAGGGTGGGTCAAAACATGCTTCATGGTAAATCTAGCATTTGAGAAACTTCCCACCCGGGTTTGATCTGGGGTTAAGAGGTAAAGGTAGATGTTTTTTGTCTATGATAGTCTAAATACAAAGAAACAACAGGATAGCACAGTATTTACTCATATTTTTCTTTCGTGATTTTTTTCCCCACCCCTTTTTGAGTTGAAGCCAGAGTCATTGGAGCTCAAATTTTTTAAAAGAATATGGTAACAGGAAGATACCCAGCTTTAGTATATAAAAGCTTTTTAAAAAAGTTTGGAGGTTGGCCTAGTGGCGCAGTGGTTAAGTTCATGCACTCCACTTCAGCAGCCCAGGGTTTGCAGGTTCGGATCCAGGACACAGACCTATGTACTGCTCATTAAGCCGTGCTGTGGAGGCATCCCATATACAAAATAGAGGAAGATTGGCACAGATGTTAGCTCAGGGACGATCTTCCTCAAGCAAAAAGAAGAAGATTGGCAAGTCTTGGGTGACAGTTGTAGATGGCTCTTACTTAAACCCTTTGACCTTTGTACCCCTCTACAAGCCTTGCTAGCTATGTCACCAGTCAAGTAACTGACAGAGGAAAAGTAAGTCTTATCTGGAACCAACGAGGAGCTTGACCCATCAGTGAATGCAACAGGTCAATAACTTCGTCTTTCAGTCACATTTTACATTGTGCTTTTCAAAGCAGTTTGCCGTATTTGATCCTCCTAGCAACAACACTGTGAGAGGCATGTTTTACAATAATGTGATGATTATTTTTTCTTCACTAGCCCTATTAGGTCCACTCTCCAGCCTTCTCTGTCCTGTCCAGTGCCTTTGAGAGGCTGAATCCTAAGGACTGCACAATTCTTTGCATCTTTTTGTAACTCATACTAAAGCAAGGGTTCATCACCTTCAAACGGAGGATGGCATATTGAAGACACCCCTCTCCTTTTTGGGGGTTGTTTTAGGGGTAGAATTCGGATCTATGTGCTGACTCATATATTTATTATTTACATTCCTAATTTGTTAGCAAATCTTCTAATCCTATTAAATGATACCAGTCTTTTGCTATGACAAATAATGGAAGAATGAATAACGCACATACTGTTAATTATTGTACACATGTCATTTCTCACATATAGAAGCATTCAAAGTTTCTGGAAGTAGAATCATAGGTTCCAACTGTATGCTGTTTGTAGTGCCAAAAAAATGGCAAATTTTTCTCCATTAAGGATGTAACCATTCACACTCATACACTGCAATGCATGATCCCATACCCTTCCCAAAGGTGGGTATAATCAACTACCACGTTAGTGGGAAAGGTGAAAAACAGTACCTCATAGTTTTAATTCAGATTTCTCTTATTACAAATAAAAACAAGCATTGGCCCATAATTTAAGTGACACTGTATTTCATTTTTTCTAAACTGTCCGTTTTATTCTATTGAGTTGTTTTTCATTCATTCATAGAAATTTGGTGATATGATTTGCAAATACACACACACAGAAACAGACATATTAGTTTTTTACTTGTACTTTGACTTGTTATGTGTTTTGTGACATGTAATTTTTTTACGTGTAGCTTAAAAGAATTCCATTTTTGTGCACAGTCTTAGGAGGCGGTATGTTATTGCGGTTAAACATCTTCTTTGCTCCCATTTCCTTCTGTGGATCTCCTTCTTCACTCCTCCCACTAGCAATTATTGAGGAACAGCTATAAGGCACGCTTTCTGAGTTCACGCGTAGTCTTTTCTTTGCTACATTAGACTACATAATAAATCCTGTTGGAAATTTGGTGGAAATGTGAAAGGGCACAGCGGCATGGAAGACGCAAGCCAAAATTTACAAGAGCCGTGTCAGATAGTTTTGATAGAAATTCTTTGAAAAACAACAGAGTGAAAATCACTTAGAAGCAAAAGTCACAGGTGGTCTTAAAAGGATCCATGTAGTGAACATCTTCAACATTTTTTAATCTTTCCTTGTACAAAAACAACTCTCTCTCTCATTCTCTTACTGTGACAATGTGCATTTAAATAATTATATGCTTGAGTCTCGTCATTTTAAAAGCAGTATCCCATATATTTTAAAAAATCTGAGAAACCAGGTAAATTCGGAAGGCCACCATAGATATGTCACTCTAGATTGTTTGATGGTTACTTTTATTTATTTCAAGCTGTAGATACTCTTCTGGTTAAAGCCAGGTCCATACATATATCATAGCATCAGTCTATGAAAAAAGCAAGACTGAGAATAATACATATTTGGTGACGACAGAGGTCAAAAGCTGAGGCCCCGGCCAGCCCCGTGGCCAAGTGGTTGAGTTTGCGCGCTCGGCTGCAGGCGGCCCACTGTTTCATCGTTTTGAGTCCTGGGCACGGACATGGCGCCGCTCGTGGGGCCGCGCTGGGGCGGTGTCCCACATGCCACAGCTGGAAGGACCCACAACTACGAATGAACAACTGTGTACCGGGGAGCTTTGGGGAGAAAAAGGAAAAAAATAAAATCTTTGAAAAAAAAAAAACTGAGGCCCCTTCTTGGAGAATATGTTGTTATCACCAGGAAACTTTTTTATGAAGGAGAAGTCCTACTTTTTTTAATTGTGTAGAGCAGAAGTTGGCAAAAGTTTTATGTAAAGGGCCAGAGAATAAATATTTTCAGATTTGCAGACCATATAGTCTCTGTCCCAGTTACTCAACTCTGCCATTGTAGCACGAAGGAAGCTATAGAAGAAATGTAAATAAATGGACATGGCTGTGTTCCAATGAAACATTATTTCCAAAAATAGACTGCAGGCTAGATTCGGTGCATGGGCCATGGTTTGTTGACCACTGGTATAGATGGTACATACTTATTTAAATGATGTTTGCTTGCAGTGTACTCCTCTGCTAGATGTTGTCTGTCTGCCTCTCCAGATTCTCTGGCCATCCTTCTTCACCTTGCTTTCTGTAGGGGAAATTGACTTCTGTGGATACATCCTTGGACAACCTTATCCCCTTATCCTCCAGCTTTTGTTTGATTTTGGCCAACCAAGATGCATTGTTAGAAAACTAGAAGGCAGGAGGACAATGAGAACAAGGTATGTATTCTCCTGGCTTTCTCCATCCTGGGTTAAGCAGGGTTGGCTACCAAAATGTTACAGCTCCAGTTCTGGTAGCTTCTTACGACTACAGCTAGGCTCTCAGGGTTCTGCTTCCTGTTCCCACCCCTTGTCCCTTCATGTTGTCAGGTGCTAAGGGCTTCCTGCTGTTGTTGGCCCCTGAATATTCCCTGTTGGTTTCCCTTAAATCAAAATGATTCCTATTCCCCTGTCAGTAAATAATCCCTTTGGTAAGTTGCCCTGAATTATTCCTGTTGAATGTGCCATCTGTTTCCTGTCAGGAACTTTGATTTAGTATATTTTTCTTCAAATAACATTAAAAGTTTATAATATCAAAATGCTATTGTATGCATTGCACAGGTTAGTGAATGTAAAACAAACAAACAAACAAAACACTGCTTTATTTCATCTGACACCAAAACAAGGTACCTAACCATGGTCACCTGGTCATCAGGTTCCTCCTCCTTCATTTGCATGTCAACACCCTCCGAAGGCTGCACGTCATCAACAGCAGGATCTAAAAACCCTTAGTTGCCCAAAACCCTGACAAGATTATCTTGTCCCCTGCATACCACAGCCTACTGTATGTAACTCAAAAATAAAAGCAATGTTAAACATTACACAAGTGCAAGAAAATCCAATGTTTTGGGGTTTTTTCCTAAAATAACTACTTTTATACTTAAAAAATTTACAAACCATTTCAAAATAAAATTATTACCCTTCTCCTGATTTGTTGGCGTCTTAAGCATATGCTTCATCTGCCCATTGGGAAATCTAGGATTGCCCTGTAGCAGAAAGGCCGAACTCTTCACCATGGCATTAAGAACTTGAAATGATCTGGTTTCTGCCTACCTTTCCATCATCATCTCCTGCCATTCCACCCTCCATGCTTTGTGCTTCAGGCACCTATGGTCACACAGATTCTGCAGTGGGAACTAAAGTCTTTGTGAATGGGAAGCCCTGGCGTTATGCAATGTGGTGCCCCTGCTTCAGCCATACTTAACTGTATTTTATCCATTCCTAGCACTAGCCCCTACACGCACATACACACACACACACACATACAATGCAACTTCAAATCTGTGATTTTGTTCATGCTTTTACATTATGTGGCATGCTCCCAACACCTAGGCCCTGTTCACCGAGTTAATTCCTGAGTTTGAACCTCAACTGGGACATCCTCTCCTCCAGGCAGCTTCTCCTGAGTGCTTCACTCCTTTCCTCATCACCCCTACAGGCCTCTGGCAGCATCTTCCATACTGGTCTGTGATCGTCTTTTGCTTTTCCTCTCTACCACTAGACTGTGAGTGTCTTAATGGCAAAGATTATTTCCTTTTTATCTTCTGCCTCTTTGGCTCAGTTATTTCAAGTTCTTTGCAACGTAGCATCCTGAAAGTTATAATACAAGTAGCTAAAATCCTTCCTCAAAAATGTATGAAACTGTGAGAAAGCCCTTAGTCTTGTTTCATTCTCCATTCTCAGCACGGGTCTCTCACTCCCAATCCCCAGCCACTCAAACACCAGATTTTCCCAAGGCTTTCTCTAACAGGAACTCTCTTCTTGGATTTTACCATGCTTCATTTGAGCAACTGGATCAAGACTTTCCTATGTTCATTAAAATTCCTTCTCTCTTTGTAACAAACTCTTCAATTCAGCTCTCTGGCACTTTATTTGATGAATCTAGCATTTCCAAGAGGGTGTGGTAAATTACTTAAGGTGGTATTTTAATGGTTGTAATTAATTTTGTTTTCTTAATCTACATAACTAGCACATCAAATCAATAATTTCATAGTTATTACTGCTTAGAAGGAGGCTAAAATTAGGAGGAAAATGAGTTAGTTTGATGAAAAAAATATTGACTAAGAATACAGATAACATATGAATGTGGCAAAAATCAAGAAGAGGAATCCTCAATTATGACAGTCAGTTTTAAGTGCCAGCTGGGTTTGGCTATTGTAGCCAGTTGTTCAATCAAACACTAATCCAGGTATTGCTGTGAAGGTATTTTGTAGATATGATTAACGTCTACAATCAATTGACTTTAAGTAAAGGAGATTATCCTCTATAATCTAGTTGAGGCTGATTCAATCAATTGAAAGATTTCAAAGGCAAACTGAGGTTTCCCTGGCAGGGAAGAAATTCTGCGTGCAGACTGCAGTGTCAACTTCTACCCAAGAGCTCCCGCTTGCCCTTCCTGAAGTGATGGCCTGCCCTATGGAATTCAAATATGTGTAGCCAGCCCTCACAATTGCCAACTGCATGAGCCAAAAGAAAGATGAGAGAGAGAGAGAGAGAGATGATAGATAGATATCCTATTGGTTCTGTTTCTCTGGCGGATCATTGAATGATACATCAAATGACAGAGGTTTTGCTTGAGTTTTTCACTGCCTAGGATAACTGCATATTAACTCTGACCTTCTGGAAACTGCTTAAAATCAGCACTTGCCCTTATTGTTTAGTATTGTTGTTGTAAACAAAATTTGAGATATTCGTATTCACACCTTGATAAGATGGCTTTGCTCCTTTTCCTGCTTCCACTTCCTCTATTTGCATTGGCTTGTGGACTTGCTGTCTCTGCCAAAAGTATCAACTGGAATAGGAAGATTAATATATTTCAGCTGACATATATAACCTGACTCAGTAAAACAGTACTGGTACTTACTACTCATATGTGCTGTCAAAATAGAGGTGTTGGTTAGAATCCTGGGATCCTAGAGTAGTTAGGCTCCATGAAGCCCTGGCATCTGAATCTTCTGGAGTTTTTTATTAAAAATGGGGTTTCCTAGACACCCATCTCAGTTCTACTAAATCAGAATGTCCCACAGACGGCCACAGGAACTTAATTTTTACAAGCTCACAGCACGATACTTATATGCACTCATGTTTGAAAACCAGTGCCTAAGGAGTTTCCTAGAAGGCCTGCAGAATGGGTGTAGCTTTATATTTTTTTAATTTTTGTATTTCGTAACAGATTGTATTTGAGAAATCTCTGTTATACCTATAAGAACCACAAAGTTTAGCACCCACTGAACCAGTCCGTGGTAGGTTGAATTATTGACCCCAGTTCTCTCCCTGTACCACACCTATGCCATGACCTCTTCACGGATGGAGTATGTCTCCACATTCCTTGACTTTGGGATTTGTCATGTGACTTGCTTTAGCCAATGTTGGGTGGGGTAGAATCGACCTACAGACCCTCGATATAAAGCATTATTGTGATGAGAGCTACATGGTATATAGTCTAATTCCTTAATTTTATAGATGAGGAAGCTGAAGATCTAAGAAGCAAAGTGACTATCCTAAGGAGTCTTAATCCAAAGCAATAACTCAAAACAGTAGGACTTTCACAGTAGGTCAGAAGACGGACACACTGAGAAAGATGTTTTCAACATTCTTCCTCCTAATCACACAAAGTAGAGCAACATCCTCAGTCGATGTACCTTCGGAATAACAACATTGATCCCTTTCAGAAAACTTCACCACATCATGCTCAGCCAAGAAAACAATTAAATTTCAAGGGGACCACCTTATGCTCTACACGGTGAAGCCTTAGCGTCCTTCCACCTCTTCTGCTAACTTCAGCTCAGTTACTCTCAGTCATGCATGGCCTGTTGGAATGAAAACAAATGCCGCTAAATGCTATTGCCCTGAGCATGGCAATTTTTTTAATGCCAACCACTAAAATGAATGCATCCAAATGCCTTTATTTAATGCCCCAAGAAAACATTTTGCCTATTGGGTAATTACCCATGGTAGTTAATTTGACAGGGGAAGATGAGAATGGAATTGTTTGTTATATTAGAATCCAATTAGGGCTCAGACTTGGAATTGCTCTCTAAGACTCAAGAGTGTCCACCCTGGGTAATTGGCAATATGCTATAGTAGATGCTACAAAAAGAATCCACATACTCATGATAACCTAAAAGACATTTTTTTTAATGCCTGCACATGTCACAGAGCCTAATGCTTTGGATTACCGCAATATTTCTTGGAAACTCTGTTTTGCCAAATATCTTGAATTCAGGCCCAAGCATTCTCTCAATTTACAGCCACATGGTGGGCTCGTGCTGAAGGGAGATTAACATTGCAGTGTCCTTGTGCAAGGCTCAGACTGCACAATATTTAAAAAAAAAGAAAAGATAAACATGAATCTAGGCACATTCCGTGCCTCATCTCTATGGCCCAGTTCCTGTTATCCATCAAGTCAGTTTTAAAATAGTCCACATTTTTTAGTCCCGCAAAGTCAACAGTACTGGAAAATTGGCAGGTACACTTGTTTAAACAAAGCTCCCAAGTTTTCTGCTGGCAGGTGTTTCCAGAGTTCTTGGAGCACAATTCTTTGGATAGGATATTTGCCAATATACATAGCAACAGGAAAAAGAAGTGTTTTCCTTTGCCACAGTGGAGACACCGAAATGCCCTTAGATGCAAAGCTGTATACTCAGTTCAGGGGCTTATTTTGGCTTTATGTCAAGGAATAAACAATAATAAAATCCCACATCTCTCTGTCCAGAACCCTGATGGGCTTCAGAGTGGAATAGAGCCACTTATCAAATTGGCGGCATGTGCTCCCCAGCCATCTCTGTACAGTTTGACTCAATGAGTTCGGTTCTCCTTCCCTTGTCAATTCCCCCAGACTCCTGAATGTCCCATTCTCAAGCTTTCCAGCTAATTCTGCTTGAAATTGAGGCCGGGGATTTTGGGTTTGCAATTTAATATGATGAAGCAGAGCAGATGAGACTTTATTTTCCCCCCATTATCCCCTAGGCATAGATTTTAGTTACTCTTAAATTCAGCTTTCCAAAATTGAGAACTGGGACTGCTTTAAAAGCACATGACTAGTTTTATAATCTGTTCCTTGGCAGTGGGACTAATTCATATTTGCTGCCCTTAGATTCATTCCCTCAGCCATTGAATTAAACTCGACGTTGGTGCTGGAACTCCACAAGAGAGAAGCAGGCCCTTGTCTCTCACCCCGAACTGAATGAAAATAAGTAGAAGAATTTTTTTAAACAAGACCAAAAATTGGCCACGGGGGGAGTGGGATATATGCATGGAAGGGAAAGATTTGGGGGACAAAGTTTTAAAACTCAAAAGAAGTCAAAATGTTTCTGGTTTAGAAGGTACCTAATGGTCATTAAATTGTGACCCAGTGAAAATTGAGTTTCAAATTCTGCCTGCAAAAATTTAGAATCTTAGGCATCACTCAAAGCTGTTTTAACTCATTTCTTCTTTAGCTCCTTGCTAGTGGTGAATGTGTATAGGATCCAGTTCTTTCTTTCTTGTATGAATTGGCCTTATCTTGGGGTTCATTTTGTGCCTCCTTTTGTGTTACCTCTTTGCTCCATCTCCCTCATGTTATCTTGTCATTTAGTATCTTTGAAAGCTTCTTTACAAATTTCAAAATGAAGATACCCTTTATGGATGTTGTGGGTTCAGACTGGGCTCTTTCAGTAAAGAGTCATGGACATAGCTGAGGATCTCATCTCATAAAGTCAATTACTTTCAAAAAAAAAAAGAACTGGTCTTTCGATTATCAGAGGGGAAACCAATTCTTTCCTTCATCTTAACCGTGCCTATGAAAAGAAACCACATTGGTGAGACCCAGAGTTTTCCACCTCAGGAAGATATTTGAAGGAATAACAGTAGGTAAAAATATAGACTTTACTCAGATAGACCTGAGTTCAAATTCCCACTTTTCTACCTCCTGTGTAGGGTGTTTAAAAATGAGGCTCTTGATTCAATAAGGGTTGAATCCTGGCGCTGTCTCTTCCTGGCTGTGAGACTTAGATCAACTTATTAACCTCTCTGGGCTTTGCTTCCTCAACGGTGAAATGGGCAACATGAGTAGACACAGTCAGAAGGATTAAATAAGGTGATATATGTCAAGTGCAGAGCCTGTAAAAGCCACCTGAGATGAGAACAGCCACAAACTTTGAGAAAAGTGTATTTGGCTGCAACTTTGACATCACCATATTTTTGTTTTAACTTTTATTGTATTTTATCTCATGCGTAATAAATATTTGTTGTAGGAAAATTGGAAAGCATAGATAACTGAAAAAAAAGAGAAAGAGAGAGATTGTTTAATCACTTAGAGAACCATCTGATTGAAAAAATGACTAAATGGCTAAATTCTTTCAGACTTAATCAGGAAACATCAGGTAACATTACAATGCTCCTCACAGGCTTCATTTCCACCTTGAGGAGTCATCTGCCTGCTCTCTCTCACGAAAGTGAGTTAAGAAGGCTATGGGAAAATTGATTTCCAGGAGATAAATCAGGAGAAAGGATCCTGAGAAGATTTCAGAGGAGATAAACTTTTTGTTTGTTTGTTTTCACAAATGAAGAAATGTTGCAAATTCCAGGCAGGGTATTGTTTCCTGCCAGATCATTTTTGGAAGAGGCAACAAGGCTAAGCCAGACTTTCTCCTGGAAAGATAACAGGCCCTGGAGGATCCCTGCTGGGTGAGTTTCAGTAAACATGATAAATCAATACTGTTTTTACTGTTAACTCCCAATGACTGAATCGGAAAGGGCTGATGAAGTAATAACTCTTCTTATAAGTTGCCTCCTTTTTTCCCTTGAGTAGCGGAAAATTTTTGGCTAGCTCTGTGGTCTTCACTATCAAAATATCTGAGCAACTGTTTTTCAACAGCTCTCCTAAAACCTATGTGTTAATAATGTTCGTCTGTAATGTTTAACATAATGCTTCCTTATATTTGGAATATTAACAGCATCACTGCAATTTTTTTTGGATGCTCTGTTTGTGCTTAAGTCCTCCAAACCCCATTTTAAAATTAGTAAAACTGAACCTTAGGGAGATTAAGTCAATTGCTCAGGGTCACAGAGTTAATGAGTAGTGGAAATGGAGTTTAAACACGGATCTACCACAGTCCAAAAGCCATGTTCTATTTAGTACAACATGTTATGCCTTATTGTGTGTGTACACACACAAACCCATACACACTCCATATCACTCACTGCAACACAATCAAAGCAGCTTGTGATAAAGGAAGATGTGTATAATCATGGAAATATTTGAGTGCACAAATATGCTTTGCATGGGATTCATTTGGAATGGAACACTATGGCTCTAGACCTATAATTACATTGGGAGCTTCCCTAGTATCCATCTGGCACAGTTAATAATTTTAATAAGTTAATAAAATACATTGATAGTCAAGAATCTTTGCATATATATGAATATTTTATTTGCATAGCCCAGAAAAAAACACCTATGAGTTCTTAACAGGCTTTGAGATGATTTCTGTAGGACCTGTAGTCTTAACACGTTGGAGGAGATGACCACAATGAGAACCTCCAACATCGGAGTGTGGGCACAGGGCCTGGCTGGAGAGGGAGGGAGAATAAGGTTGAAGTGAAAAGATGACACAAAATTGTTTTCAATGACTAAAAGTTAAACTTTATAGAGTCTTCATTCCCTTAAAAATGTAAGGAATGTCAAAAGGGAACTTCTAGAACCACATGAAATTTATTTCGTCTTGCCCTGTGTCCTCTCTGCATTGAACTTCTATGAGATTGGGATTGGAGAAAAAGCTGTATTAATCAGCGGAGATGAAGGCAGAGGGGGCCCTAATGTTTATCCAGCTCCCACTAAGCGCCAAGCGCTCGTCTAGGTGTTTTATATATCAAATCCCTTCCCAGCAACCCTGCAAAGTAGATATTATTATCCTCATCTTCCAGTTAAGAAGCTGAGGCTCAGATAAATTGGATAGCTTGACTAATCTATGCCATCTATTAAGTAACAGAGTTAGAATACCAGGCCAATGCCAAAGCCTTTCTACTGCATTAGGAAAAGAAGAAATAGGTTCTGAACTTAACTTCCCCAATGTCACAGCCTTGGTGAGATTTAGTTTTAACTCTGTCCACTTTACTAATATCTGAGGTGTGACTATGTATAACATTCTCTTTTTTTGAGGAAGATTGGCCCTGAGATAACATCTGTTGCCAATCTTCCTCTTTTTGCTTGAGGAAGACTGTCACTGAGCTAACATCTGTGTATCACATTCTTCGGGTAAGAATAGTCATTTATCATTTCGAATTCCAGATAAGCTCTCAAAACATATTCCAGCACACACCTTAGGAGTAAAAGAAGGTTCACACAATAATAGTAAAACTGCCTTTCTCTGAATTCGTGAGACAGAGCCTTCCTTACATTTCTCCATAGAGTTTTGCAAATGTCTAGGGTGTTTGTGATACCCACACTGTGAATTGTCTGATGACACTAGGTGTCTGCCATTGTCCTTCTCTTTTGCTCTAGCTCATTGTGATGGTGTCTTTGGGTCTTTATAATATCAAAAGAGGCTGCCTGTCTCCAGTGCCCACCACATGGGCCTTCATTGCTGCTGATGCTCCAAGCAATCATCTTCCAATGCCACCTGTGCCATTCTCTGTTTCTGCCCAAGTTGCCAATACTCATGCTGCTGACATATTGAGACCCCATAGGCCAGTGAAGCAATTGGTACGAAAAAGTGGAAAACAAACTTTGTTTACTTGTTCATATTGCATGCCCATGGGGTCTGGGCTAGAGGACGATCAGAGTGACAGGCTCAGGTATACTTAGGACCCAGTGCTCCTCAACACAACCCACCACTCTCGAACCAAGTTGTCTGCGACTGCTTTGTCTTTCTTTAGGATGTGGTCTTTCTTAGGAGGGACCTCATTCCTTTTCATAAAGACTAGCCCTAGATATTTGAGATCCTAAAGATGATCTCAGTTTGGGGCCCACCTGGGATCCCTACAGTATACATCTGTATGCGGAAAAAGTGGTCCAGGGAATTTATGGGTTTGTTCAATCTTCTCAAGCTTCTCAGTAGCACAGATGCAACCAGAGTTTTGGTATCCTGACTCCTAATTCAGAAAAGTTTTCTTTTGTTCATTAATGTATACATTCAATAAATATGTACTGAGGGCTGTTTTATGCCAGCCACACAATGTATACGACATGTGCTGGACGTTAGAGCTCACACTGTAATGGGGTAATAAGTCCCTTCCTAATGGTGTGATCAGTCCTCTGTAGGGTGAACCTCAAGGTCCACCATGAGTTTATAGGAGGGTTTCCAAAACTAGTAGGGTGGGACTCGGGAGGGCAGGCATTTTTGACCAAATGCATCAGAAGACGGGTAAACTCTGAGCTTTCTTGCCAATAAGTTTATATTTTTTCTTTAGAAGTTAAATCCATTTTCTGTTTCTTGATAATAACATAGAACTTTAAAAACTACAACTTCATAACATACAAGTTCTCTTGTGAATTTACTAGAATGAGGGAAAGAGGACGAGAGTTTAATTTATGAGAAGGGTGGAATTGGAAGCAAGATTGAGATTTCAAATAAGTTAGGCAAAACTAATGTAAAATAACCCTCAGGAGTGGATCCAGTTTTTCTGAGGCCTGAAATATATATAACATGGGGTATACTTTTTAAGAAAAGTAAGGCCAAAAAAATCTTACTTTTGTAATTTTTTCAAAGATATATGAACACATTGAAATTTGGGAAGGGGTCTTACGAAAATGAGGTGTTCTGAAATTTAAGCTTCATGATAAACCCTTTTTGAATGATACTGTTTCAGACAGAGTACCAACAACAATAATAAAATCACTCAAACCATGGGCTGAAAGCACTCGAACTCCGTATTTTCTTAATGTCAAAACTTACCCTAGTTTAGTGGTCTGGGGGAGTTTGGAGAAGGGAAAGAGAGAGGGGAAAGCAGTAAAGATTTGTTTTTCTGATGTGCGTGTGTGTGTGTGTTTACTTATAACTGTAATCCAACAGGAGAATTTTTCATGGTCAGTTTTAATAAACTGTGCTGTAGGAAGGTTTCAACACCTTCTTAGCAAACAATGGCCAAATAAACCTGAAGTGAACAGCCAAAGAGGACGTGGTCTTTCAGCACTTCTGTCTAAAAACACTGCAGAGGAACTTCCTGGATTAAGGTACATGAACAAATAAATCTGCCAGTGGAGACGCAAGTTCTCTGTGTTTCTCACAAGTGTTTCATTTGGAACACAGCTCTTCAAGTGTGGACTGGGGAGTGGAGCGGGAGAGAGGAGAGGGCAGGGGGGGGGAGGATGGGATCAGGAAAGCAGTGAATTGTTAAACTGGCTCTCCAGAAAAAAAAGAAAAAGCCCTGATGTATATGCCAATTTCTGTGGTATAAATACTCTTACTGTGGCTGATTTTGATCAACTGATCCGACATCGCTAATGTGGAGTTGGGAAGACATGCACACAATCAGTTCTTGCTAGTCGGTGAGATCCACTCCGGAAGGGTGATCCCTGGATGCAGACTTTCTTAGGCCTGGTGGATGCTTCCTTGTGGAGCTCCCAGAACAGACCTTTTGTTTAAAACGCATCTCCGTTGTGAAAAGCAGGTGTTTTTCTCTGCCATTAGCACCTGCAATAACATGCAGAGCATGGATTTCAGGTCCCACATGCTCTTGAGTTAATTTTCCTGGGTTAAAGGAGATTCAGCCCCTCGTGAGTGGGGCTGGCCAGGGTTCTGTGAATTCCAGATGGGATCCTGGCATCTTCCTCATCAAGTTCTGCTCTTAGCAGCTGCAGCCTTCAGAAGTAGAGGCTTCGGAGGGAGAGGTTCAAGCATAAGGAAAAGCACAGAAATGACAATAACTGTGCCACATTTACCAAGGCTGCTTAAAACATAGTTTAATTTTGGTAGAATATGGTTAAAGAAATGTTTCCAACACAAAATTTTGGTTGATTCATGGGTAGACATTATTTATATAAAAAGAGTATATGTAACTTGCAACATAAATGTTTTTAATAAATTGATGTGCACCTTCAGTCTCTTCCTTCCTTCCTTCCTTCCTTCCCTCTCTCCCTCCTTCCTTCCTTCCCTCTCTCCCTCCTTCCTTCCTTCCCTCTCTCCCTCCTTCCTTCCTTCCCTCTCTCCCTCCTTCCTTCCTTTCTTCGTGTTGAATAATTACAAGGTTCTGCGCTAGTTGCTGGAGTAAAACAATGAATAGGATAAATAGGACATGGTGTCAACACTGAAGGAGCTCATGGTCGAGAAGAAGGAGGCATAGACACACTAGCTGAAGAACTGTTTCAGGGGCTGAAATCGAAGGCTAAGCTGGGCACAAAGCAGGAAGAGAGTCTAAATTCTGGCTGGAATAAGGGGACAAAGAAGGGAAACCAAAGCAGAATTTGTAGAATCACAACATAGAAACTTAAGACATGAGAACCCTGGGGACCGGGAATGCAGACAGTGTGAGAACGGTGTGAGAAGCAACAGGTGGAAGTCCATCGACTGGGGAAGGCAGTGCAAGGACTTCAGCCTGCCTGCAAGTTTGGGGACGAGAACTGGAAAGGGCACCCTGTGTGTGAAGATGCCGGGAGAAACCTTATCATGGAAAATCTTGAAGAACATGCCAGAGTGTTGATATTTTATCTTGTCAGCATTGAGAAGCTGTTTGTGGGTTTTTAACTGGGGAGAGATATGATCATTTCTGGATTTTGTTTTGTTTTGAAGGATCGCTCTAAGGGTGCCACGTGAAGAATGGATTGGAAGATAAGCTGGGGCAATGAAGGCAGATAGAAGAATAGAGTAACGGGCTTTGATGATGCTATTGACCTTGGGGTCATCTTAATAAGGATGAACAAAGCAAGGGAAGGAACTCAGAAATTTTAAGGAGATAGAATTGTCTGGACTTTGTCATCATTTGGATGTAGGGTGAAGGAATGGTTTAATTTGCCTCCCACGTATATTTTCAGGGCTGAGGGGCAGGGCAGGTACTTACTGAACAGTGATGGAGGGGACATCAGTAGAGGTCAGAATTGGAAGAAAGATAACTAAACCCTGGGAAACTTAAAGAACAAAGTACAATGACAACAAGGATTACGTTATAAAGTACTTTGAGATATCTAGGATTTAAGGCATGATAAAAAAATGACATCATATATTTTTGCAGCAATTATTAATTTACAAAATACCTATGTACGTGATCTCACTTTGATCTTGACCCTTACGTGCACTCTATGAGAGAGGAAGGAATGGCTATAAAGCGAGTGTTACAAAGTATAGTAAATGGAATTCAGAGTGACTGAGCGGCATGGTCAAGATCATACAGCTGCAGCAGAGGGAGAGCAAAGAATCAAATTGCGTACCTCAGCCGTAGTGCAAGAATGTAAGGACAGGCCAAACATCCTGTAGAGCTTAATTTTCTTTTTCCTCTAGAGACATTCTTGCCATTGGCATTGTGTAAGATACCTCTGGTATCTGGTTTGGTTGGGCAGTTTCTCCAACAGGTCTCCACGTCACATCAATGGAATCTTGAAGGTCTTATTTCAGTTGCCTAAAATATGTCCAAGCCAGTAAGGCCTTGACATTTCTAGAGCGCAAATGATCCATTACCTTAGAGGGTTCTGAAGTGTTGGCCATCCCATTCGTCATCGGAAGACCTGAAGCTGAAGTGGAAGAGGCAAATATATTGTTACCTTTTCCTTTCTGTGGGAAACGGAAAGCAAAATACAGAAAACTTGCCATTTCCCTTAGGTCAAGTGACAGATACTGACCCTTGACACTGGATGCAGAAAGCTCCAAAATAAACACAGAATGCTATAAGCCTGAAGAAAAGAAGCCAAATTAGGAACATCAAACTTTCTGTTGCCTAGAAAAGGACAGCTTTTCCTACTACTCTAAATAGGACTCTGGAAGAAAAAATTAAGTTACTGAAAACTCAATTATAAATGAAAGAGCGAAGAATGTAATACGCTTTGCAGCTTCTCAGAAGATGCGATGCGATTGGAAGATCTGTGTAAATGTTAGCGCAGCTTTTGTAAATTCTACCCATATACGTCTTCCTACTATGCTTACTGTGCTCTTTGTTCATTGGTTATAGTTGAGGGAAATGTCTCCTCACATATCTTTTAAGCAAGTGGACAAAAATATATCATGATTCTTCTCTCTTCTCAGAACAGGGAAAAATACTCTGACTTGTTTACATGGTTAAGCTTAGCCTTGTAAGTAGATGCTGCCATTCAACACATCTTTAATTTCAAACTGAAGTTAAAAAGTAATGGATTCCAGAAAAATTAACAGCATTTGATGCTACTGATGTCCGCTCCTCCTTCTGAAAATGCTTTTTTCTCTTGGTGTCCACGACACCCTATTCTGGTTTTCTTCCTATCTTGCAGAGTGCACCTTATAAAAACCCTTCGGTGGGTTCTTCTCCTCTTCCTGATGTCAGTTTCAAGTTTCACAATTCAGGCTTTCTCTCCTTTCTTCCTTACTCATATCTCAGGTGATTTTATACAATCCCATGCTTTAAATAGCCTCTCTATCCTAATGAATATCAAAATTACATCACTGGTCCTGATCTTTCCTGTAAAATCTATATTGGTATAACCAACAGCCAACTTGACATCTCCACTGAGATATTTCGTGGCATCTTAAACTCAGCATGTCCAAACAAACTCTTGCTTGCCCACTCACTCCTCTCCCCAAGCTTACACCCTCTCACACCACCATCCACCCACCCCCATCTCTGCAAGCAGCATTACCATATCACCATTCTTCCAGCTGTTTAGGGCAAAACCCCAGGGATTATCCTCTTGATTCATCTATTTCTCTAACATCCCACATCCAATCCATTAGCAAACCCTCTCTGCTCTACCTCCACAGTACATTCCAAAGCCAACTGCTTCTCATTAGCTTTATCATTTGTCACAAGGATTGTTGTAATCACCTTCCAATTTGTCTCTCTGCTTCCTGTCTGGTTTCCCTAAGTCTATCATCCCTCCACCCAACAAAGTTATCTTTTTAAAGTTTAAATGAAATCCTGTGATCCTCTCGGAATAAAATCTGTACTCTGTGTCGTGATCTTCAAAGTTCTGCGTGATCTGGCCTCTGTCTTCTCCTCTGATCTTATCCGTCTAACACCGCACTTTGCTTGCTCTGCTCTGCACACCCTCACTTTCTTGCAGTTTCCTGTGTCTCCTAGCACTTCCTACTTCAGGGCCCTGGGCAAGCTCTTCCTCTCCTTGAAATTTTCTTCCTGCAGTTCTTTGCATGGCTCAACTATTATCTTCCCTCAAGTTTTGAGCTAAATGTTACTTCCTCAAAGAGGCATTTTTTCAACACCCAGCCTTTTCGCTGTGTATATTGTGCTACATTTTTCTTGAAAACACTATCACTACAAAAATTATATTCATAAATTTTCATTAGTTTACTGTTTTTGTTGTTTCTTTCCTCCAATGTTAGTAAGGACCATGTCTCTTTTGTATCACCTACGTATCCTCAATACCCAAAAAAGTGCCTGACACATATAAACATTATATAACACTATATAAACACTTTAAAATTCAACCCCCTATTAAACAATGCTTTTTTTACTTCCAATTTGTGTAAAATAAGCATTGTGCATGCACACATGTGTGTATGTTCCCTCAAGCTAAAATGTGAAAATTATTGATCTCAACATTTGCAGCAACCCGAGAACTAACATCATAAGTTTGGAGAAAATACCTCTTCCAAACGTTGGCTGGATGACATCAACATCTACTACTGCTGCTCTCAATATTAGCAAGTGAAGTATGGAACAACTTTCTCCAGAATATTCTGATAAAGCAGATATTGGCATTACCTGATATGCTTGGGTATATCCCTTTATTTTCCCATTCAATAAAGAGCGACTAGGTGCCTACGATATGCCAAACCCTGTGACAAAAACAAAGACGTGGTTGAAAACACAGGCAAACTCATGCCCTCATGCTGCTAAGAGGGAAGCCAGATATTGAAGAAATAGTCACAAAGAGGTAGAAAAATGTGAGAATCATAGGACACTATAGGAAACTATCATGCCTATATTAAGAGACAGTCAAATGCAGCTTACGGAGAAAATATGGCTAAATCCAGGCCCATCACTGGTTTATGGCCATCTTTGGGCTTGAATCTCAATCTGCTATTTATCAATTTTTTCTCTAATTAAGGTGACGTACATCCTGGTTTGGCCACAACAGTAGTGGTTTATCCTTTCACTGTAATTGTTAATGTCTCCCTCCTTTCACTCTCAGATGCGTCCTGGTTTGGATAACACGGCATCCTAGTCCTCTCACGCTGCCTATACGTGAAAGCTAGAAGGTACTGCCACATTCATCGGTTTTGCCAGAAAACCAGTCTTATCTTTTGTATGAAAATTGTCATATCTGAGGTCATTTGATTCTAACAATAGTTATTTTGCCTAGAAATCAATCCTGGAGAATCCAGCCGCTGATGAGATGAGAGAACACCAACCAAAAGGATTTTAATTGGATGGGGATTAATTGATCTTCTTTCCAGGAGTTCCGAGCTTGAGATCCACAAAGAGAAGCAGAAGTAGTCGCAGTAAAAGCAGAGGGAGTCAGGAGAATGGCAGGGACGGCAAAATACAGCAAATAAAGTACAGACAATAAAGCCACAATGGAAACACTTCCGAGGAACAAAGTGCCCAGATTATGCGGGCTGCTGTTCTATCATGAACATCAAAGAATATTTTATTACTTTTAGAAGCTTACTGCTCAGTTACTAACATTTTCCTTCATTTCCTTATTTCCTTATATTTCTCACAAACTGGAAATAGGTGGTATATTTATAATACATGTATCCTCTCTCTTTCAATGCCTCTCTGTATTAGGCAGATTGGGGACCACCCAGGTCTCCACGTGTTATATTCTAGAGTTCAAGACACGTTCTACAATACATACAGTATAGGTTAAGGAATAGCCATTACTGGAAAAATTGACACAAGACAATGTCAGCTCGGGTCCACTTAATCCTCAAGTTACCCCATAAGAGGCCAGGCCAGGTCACTGCTGGGCCTGAAAGGCAGGTCTGCATTTCAGCACACGAGTCTCTTCCGCCTGCAGGTCTCTACAGTGTAGACAAGCTGCTGAGAAAGCAACTTGGTCCATGGGGAACACACAGGCTTCTCAGAGCCAGGCATTCTGAATTTCAGGTGGCAGCTGTTGTCTAGGAATGTTGACCATCCAGAACCTAGAGACCTTGGGGACAAGGGAATATTCCATTCCACCCTGGCAAGGGAGGGCCCTGGTCCCATAAGAATCTGAGCTTGGGTTCAAGTCCTCCCCCTGGGAGAAGGGGATAGAGCAGACACAGCTGACTCATTGTCCAGGTAACACAAAATGACCTTCCGTGGTCTGCTCATCTGCTCATTGTAATGGGTGCTGGCTAAATATCTGCTCTGATTATGTATCTATATACCAAAACCTGAGAGAGAACTTATGCTGCTGATTTGACCTCCTCTAGGGATGCAGTTTTTTCTCTCAGTGCTCCTTCCTCATTAAATTTTCTTTGGATGTTGTCTATACTGGCAATATGGACTCTGATATATTGGCGAAAACTCAATCACGTTACATAGTTTGATGGTTCAACTACTTTGGGAATTGGCACAAAAGGAATTCTCCACAGCATTGAACTGTTTTGAGCGCTAGTCTTCATTTCACCATTTCATGAACTATTTCTTATGAGATCTTTTTTATTTCTTTTTTTTGACAAGGAAGATTAGCCCTGAGCTAACATCTGTGGCAATCTCCTTGTATTTTGTTTGCGGGACACCACCACAGCATGGCTTGACAAGAGATGTGTAGGTCTGTGCCCAGGATTCTGCTAACCTTAGGCTGCTGAAGTTGAGTGCAAGAACTTAACCACTATGCCACCAGGCTGGCATCATGATGTCATTTTTCAAAATTTCTTTTAAGTTTGAAACATTACAGAAGCTGTTCAAGTCCCCTTTTTATCTACTTTCTAGTCTCATTTCCAAACCCCCATTCCTAAAGCAACCACTATCCTGAATTTGGCACTGATATTTGCAGTGCATTTTTAAATATATATATTTTTTACGTATCTATTTACCCAATAACAATATAAAGTAAATTGTTGTACTATTAAAATTTATATAAATGGCATCATACTCTGTGTATCAATCTGTAATTTGCCTTTTCTACTCTTTTTTATTTATTATTTATTATGCATGTTAGTAAAGTTAAAGAAAATCAATGAAGTGAGCACTCATGTGCCCACCATCCAACTTATTGAATTTCAATATGACCATCCTTTAGAAGCTGCCTATGTGCACCCAACTGATCTTACCCACTCCCTTTCCTCTGGAGGTAACAACTACCATGAATTTTACATTAAAAATTCTCTTACTTTTTCTCAAAACTTGCATCATATATGACAAAACTTCTACAAACACATTAATTACTTCTGCTTGCTTCTGCACTTAGTATAAATGAAGTTATACAAAATGCATTCTGTTTTAGAGATTGATGTATGCTGATGCATGCAGCTGTCATTCACTCATTTTTAACAATATGGTGTAAAGAACTATCTATGTTGATTCACTGATATAGTTGATTCACGGTAAATTGTGTGTGTTTAATGCAATCTTTGTCATTTAATAGGAAAATTTAATTCATTTACATTTGCTGTTATCACTGATTCAAATGTGCAGTACTATACTAGAATATAGTGGAATATTGGGGGAAAATTCCAATAAAAAATATCTATAAATGTGAGATTAAATATATAAGATATATTTGCAAAGTAAGAATTGTACAAATAAGGGAATCACTAGTGACTGCCACATACTGGGCTCAGGGGCAGGTTTCCTAGGCACGGTTCATCAGTGCTTTCAACGTCATTTCTGGATCATAGTGTATGACCCCGTCCCTCTGAGGGCATGAGAACACCATCCCCTACAGGCACCTGGGCGGTGAGGCTTCAACTCCCTCTCACACTCTTCCTTTGAGTTCTCTCTTAAGTTTTGGTATCTGAAGATTTGCCATTCTTAGGTTTTTTGGGGGGTTTTTTGAGGAAGATTAGCCCTGAGCTAACATCTGCTGCCAATCGGCCTCCTTTTTGCTGAAGAAGACTGGTCCTGACCTAAAGTCCGTGCCCATCTTCCTCTACTTTACATGTGGGACGCCCACCACAGCATGGGCTGCCAAGCAGTGCCATGTCCACACCCGGGATCTGAACTGGCAAACCCCGGGCCGCTGAAGCAGAACGTGCAAACTTAACCGCTGCGCCACCGGGCCGGCCCCCTGCCATTCTTAGTTTTGATTATGTAGTTGAAAGACTTCACGCATACTGACTATACATCATTAGGGAAAAAATTATTTATTCGGCATTTCTACATGCTCAAAGTAGAACAAGAAGTCTTCCATAGCTGCCCAGTCTGCAGTAATAGTGAGATAGCTGATGTGATCTTTACACAGACTGGGCTTTATTAAGTAGAAAATGCTACATCAAAATGAATTAACTAGTTTCTATGTGGTATTTAAAATTTTTAAATTTTTAAAAAACTGTTATCACTTTTGATTAACCTCTAAATAAGCAAAAATATTCTTGGAGATTTAAAAAAATATATTTATATATAAAATATATACCATATATATTATGTCCCAATATGATATATACGAAAATAGCATGTGCAATAGAGTGTATTACATGTAATATGCACATATTACATACAACAGCCACATATTATTTATAACAAATAATGCACGTTATGTTATATATCATAAAATTATTTAAATAACAACACAAATGCTATTAGAGCTAATTTTCATGTATCATTTTTGTTACCCTAAAGTGCCCAAAGACTAAAGGAATATATTTCTATCAACATCTAAACACTACAGAAAAATATAAACCCAAAACTGTTTTCTCTCCTTCTATAAATTTTTTTCAAAATAAAGATAAGATAAAGACAAATTGAGCTCAGAAATAAATTTAAATTAAATTTCTTATTCTTTTATTTCTATTCAGTTTTAATAACTCTACTTCCAGGCTGAATTAGTCACTCAGAACAGTCACCTCACATTCAGTAGAGCTTTAACAAGAGTTTATGATACAGATGTTATTCACATCGTCCTCAACTGACCATCAGACTCACTTTAAAAGTGAGTAAAAGGAAAAGTATTACAAAACAGAGGAGGAATAAGGAGTCCTCCACGTGGCATGATGTGAGCAGGACTGCTAAAAGACATATTTTCTCAAAAATATCTCCCTTTTGTAAATCTGGGCCCTAAGATGCCATTATTGCAAATTCAAGGCTTTTGGTTAAAGTTTTCTGACGCATCAGATAATTTTAAAGTTAAAATCTGTAAACTCTTAATTAGCCATTAACATCTTAAAGTGAATTAGTACGGAAAGCTTCTCAAAGCTCATTATTCGTAAGTATGCTAGCATCAACATGCTTTTTAAAAAGAGTTTAAGTTCCTCAAAAAATTAAACGTAGAGTTCTCTGATTCAGCAATTTCACTTCTAGGTATATACCCAAAAGAAATGAAAATAAGTATTCAAACAAAAATTTGTACACAAAATGTTCATAGCAGCACTATTCACAATAGCCAAAAGTTGAAATCTGCCCAAATGTCCATCAACTGATGAATAGATAGACAAAAGTGGTATATCCATATTATTTAGCCATGAAAGGGAATGAAGTACTGATGCACGCTACAACCTGATTGAACCTAAATGAAAGAAGTGAGACCCAGAAGGTCATGTATTATGTTATATGATTACATCTATATGAAAGATCCAGAATGGGTCAATCCGTAGAGACAGAAAGCAGTGTAGCGGTTACTAGGGGCCAGGAGGAGGGGCAATGGGAAGTGACCGCTTACTGGGTACAGGATTTCCTTTTGGAGTGATTAAAATGCTGTGGAACTAGATAGAGGTGGTGGTTGCGCAACACTGTCCATGTACTAAATGCCACTGAATTGTACACTTTGAAATGATTAATTGTATGTTATGTAAGCACTTTAAGGACTCTGAGAACCCCTGCAGCAACTTAGATTTGTTTAACTCAGAGTTTCTCAAATGCCTTGGATCACAGAAACCTTGGTGCTTTGTATGTGTATGTGTGTGTTTGGGGTCACGTTCACAGAGAGAAAAAACAAAGGTAAAAGCAGATGCATCTTAATAAGAATCAGTGAGGAAGGAAAAAAGAGATACCCAGTAGGGAACCCTTAAATATCAAGGACAGAGCAGGAGAAAAAGAAAAAACATACAGAAATAAGTAGTGGATTGGTAACTAAAATTCAATTGCAAAGTAACATGGACAATATCAGTGAGGTGAGGATCAGAAGATTTGTACCCAAGTGGCTTGAGTCAGGTTCTCCAGGAAGCAGACTCTGAGATGGTTCTGGAGGAAACCCCTAGGGATCCACATCTGCAAGGGGTGAGGAACAAAGGATTGGGTGAAGGAAGAAGCTGGACTGTGGTGCAGGTCCAACAAGGACCTCAGCCAATCCCAGGGGAAGCTGTGGAGCTGTATAGCCCTTCAGAGTTGTCCAGGCCCTGTACCTCTGCACCAGCTGGCCGTGGAATGCTGGTTGCCCCAAGGGTGTAAACTTGCTTGAAGAGGATAACTCTTGCAGAGAGACTTATCCACAAGTCATTAGAAGGAGAAAATTCTGGCAGCTGGGTGATCAAGTGTCTCAGTCCTGAAGTGGGAATCTAGATGTCACACCATAGCATCCACTATACGAGGCCACAATTTTCTGAAAAGTGGTCAACATCCCATATAGGTGATTCCAATAAAACCTCTTCCCACAGTCACACATCTAAGGAATATCACCTTCAAGAAATCCACACTCAGTGATTCTGAGTGATTTCCTTCCTATCCACATCCTTTTTTTTTTGTTGGTACAGCAAGCATTTTCACTTTGTGAAAAAGAGGAAAAATACAAGTCCATTTTCTAGTAAAACATCTGCTATAGTAGGGTAGGCCACTAAGTTTCCATCAACGCTCCTCCAAAAAGCATGGTTACAAATTAATTATTCTCAAACTGAAATGATAATTTATTGCTGATATCCCCAGATGTTTCATAAATTTACATCAAATAATGCTGCTTGTTCCTTTTGGTCCCTGTCCCCTCCATTATGGTTCGCCTACCTTCTACACTGGAATCACATCAAGAGAGGAAGGGTGAAGGTTAAAAATAGAGATTTAAGGCGCCCACCCCAGATGAACTAAATCAGAATTTCTGGGGTAGAAGCACAGCAATCCATCTTTTATATTTTATTATTCTTATGGATATTAACTTTAGAGAACTGCTATTAAAAATTCTTTAATCTACTCTAGTTTGAGCCAGATCATTAGGGAGTCGTGGGCTTATGGTCCATCACATTGGCCCCAGAAACTCTCCTTTTACTTAATTGCACTTTGGCCAGATACCAGAAGCCAATACTGTGGTGTATTGTATGAAACTCCTCTGTACAATTTGTGCCTACATTTACTGGTGAGATGATGTTTATAATGTTGCATTACATGGTATCCTCTCTATAAAGACTCAGGGGAGAAAATTCTGTTCTCAGAATCAGATAGAATTGTTCATCTCTTGAGCAACTAGATGGTTTTAGCATTATAAATGGTGTGAATCACCCACCTGTAATGTTTCCTTCCTCTCATTGGCTAGCAGCAACTTAGAACCAAGTTTTTGGCACACCTCTTTCAAATATGCATGACTTCATAGTGTGTTTTTTGTGTCCTGACTCATCTCTGCTTATACTGGACTTTCCTGACTCATTTTTCTCATGTATTTGCTATTTTATATGTATCTTAATAAGTTGCTTTAAATCCTTTCTGGAATAAGGCTAGTTATAACAAATCAAATATATTCCAATTATTTAACAACTAGATAAGCATTCAACAAAAGACATCACTGAAATAACAGCTAAGAAGGTACCCCTGCCAGTATATTCAAAGTGCTTCTGCACAGAACTGCCATGTGAAGTAATTCTTATAGTGCTGTAACCAATTAATTGGATAGAATTTCAAATTTTGACACCAAGAACTGGTCTACTAACATTCTGTGACTTGGCACATCAGTGGGCATAGCAGAAAATAATAGGCTCTGTGCATTTCCAAAGAATTATTGAGGAAGGAATTTAGAAAATGTCCCACAATTTTAATTCTTTCCTTTGCCCCTAATCTTGTTTGCTTATGCATGCTCAGGCATAACCACAATAGAAAGGTTATGGAACCCCAAGATTTGATTAAAATATTTCTGGCTCTCTGAGCATTTACACAAAGCAAATTCCCTCTTTTCACTCAGTTGAAACGCATGTGTTACACTTCGCTATGGGCTGAGGAAATTTCCAATAAATGTTGGTGGCTGTGATTTAGTTCACCCTGAGAAAGTAAAGGTTCAACTAAAAATATTTAGAAGCTTGGAGTTAATACACTACAGATGAATTGGCATTTCATAGTGGGTATTAACTATAAGAGGACTTTATAGTTAGTGTTGGATGTTTCCTAGAATTATATAAAGTATCCGAGTCCACCAGAAATGAGCTCATACCTCTAATGACTCAGGAGTTAATGAATGAATCATAAAACAGCTCCCTTCCCCCACTTTTACTGAAGCAATCTTGGGAAAGATGGAAACAGCACAGGCCTCTGTTTCTGATAACAGATATGAGAAAGAAAGATGGAGCCCTGGATAATCTTTGGGGCTGTTAGAATCAGCCCCCTGTGGCAATGGTGGCTAACATATTGCATAGTAAGGTAGGCTCTGCAATTAAATTGCTTGGAGTTACAGCCATAAACAATGATAAAATCATCCCATTCACAACAACATGGATGGACCTTGAGGGTATTACGTTAAGCGAAATAAGCCAGATGAAGAAAGACAAACTCTGTATGATTCCACTCATACGTGGAAGACGAACAAACACATGGACAAAGAGAACAGATCAGTGGTTACCAGGGGGAAGAGGGCGGGGTTAGGGCACAAAGGGTGAAGGGGCGCACCTATAAGATGACTGACAAATAACAACGCACAACCGAAATATCACAATGTTGTAAACTATGACAACCTCAGTAAAAATTTTTTTTTAAAAAATTGCTTGGAGTTAAACCCTGACTCTAATATATGTTAGTGGGCAACATTGAGATATTCAACTTAGTCCTTCTGTGCCTCAAGTTCTCAATCTGCACAGTAAGGATAATAATACTATGTCAGAGTTGTTTAGAAGATTAAATGAGTTAATCTATAGAGAGCTCTTGGACCTAGACGATAATACAAGTTTAATAAACTTTATCCTTGATTTTAATTCCTTTGTGGATGCTGCCTTGAGACACAGATTTACCTGCTTTCATTTTTTTTTTTTTCTTCTTCTTCTCCCCAAGGCCCCCCAGTATATAGTTGTATATTCTAGTTACAGGTCCTTCTAGTTCTGCTATGTGGGACACCGCCTCAGCATGGCTTGATGAACGGTGCTAGGTCTGCGTCCAGAATCCGAATCGGTGAAACCCTGGGCAGCCAAAGCGAAGCCCATGAACTTAACCACTCGGCCATGAGGTTGAACCCGACAAAGGTGATTTTAGGGAACAACTATTTAGAATCATTTGAAATAGCTATCGGAGATATCAGAAAGCCACCACCATTTGGAAATTGCTATTGGAGACGTCAGAAAGCTAGACCTTATAGGACCAGCTTCATATAAAGGGAAGTGTCAAGGAGCGCCCCAGGTTTCTGGTTTGCGGGAAAGGATAAATAGTAGTTTCATTCACCAATCGAAGGAAAAACTAGTTTGTAAGAAAGATCATGGATTCATCTTGAGCATGTTAAGCTTGAGACACCTGTGGGACAACCAAATGGAAAATGTATCTTAAAAGTTGTATTTAAATTTGAGAAGCTCAGAAGGTTAATTCCGGCTAGTAATACAGACTTGAGAGTCATCTGTATAGTAGATGGTTAAAGACAAGAGAGTGAATGAGATAGCACCGGCTCCGCTTTCCTTTTCTTATTGTGACCTAAGTGAGTAAGAGGATGTGGCTGGTAAAGGCAATATCCCAGAGGCTCTAGCTGTGACAGACCCTATATGACCACTCTGCGGGCTGAGGGCAGGGGTAGCTATCTCCTCACACATGCTGGGAAAGACTAATATGGAAATAGGAAGCATAGTGAAGACAGAACAAGTAGAAAAGGGATTCTATGGAGAGTCTGTGCATAAAGAAGAGTTTATTTCCAATGGAATGAGGTTCCACGGGTCACAACAGAAAGCCTAAGGTCAAGGTCAGGAGGGTAGGAAGGAAGCACACTGCAAAACTGTATGAGAGAAGAGCTGGCCAGAGAGGCCCACATTATTATGGGTAGCTGAAGATGAGACATGAGTACCATGGTAGAATTCCCTGTTCCTGAGTCTTAGCAACTGTTAATTCTTTAGGAAAAGTGTTTTCTCAAATGATTTCTGGAGATAAGTCTTTTGCGTTGGTAAATCAGTGTCCTAAATCCAAGTATAGTAGTTGAGACCTGATCATTTCATAGACTGTGGTCCTGGACCACAGGCTTTAGCCCATGCTTAGCGCTTCAGGGGAGCCAGGATGAGGAGTAATTCTGAGATGCCTAAGGATGTGGAAGCAGAGGCTGTTTGCAAGGGTGGATCCTACCTGACCAGCAAGCAATCTTCGATGGCTTGGAGGTATGTCTCTGGTAGGTAGCCATCAGCTATTTATGAGGATTCATTTAGATGAAAGTTTGGGAAACTGGAGCCCAAAGGGCCAAATTGGGCCCACTGCCTGTTTTTGTAAACATTTGCATTGAAACAGCCACTACCGTTCTTTCAGTATTATCTCCAGCTAGTTCAGTGCTACAACGGCAGAGCTGAGTAGTTGTGACAAAGACTGTACAGTCCACAGTCTAAAATGTTTACTGTTTAGCTCTTTACAGAGAAAGTTTGCCAACCCCTAATTTGATAATATGGACAAAGCACTTAATACAGTGTCTGGCATGTAGTAAGTGCTAATAAATTATAAATCTTTTTATTTTAAAGCCAAATCTTGATTGTAACACCTTTGTTATGGGCAATTTGATTTTAGACGCTCTGGAAAAGCTATCCGTCCTTGCTAATTTACATGTTGTTGGTGGTAAAATTTTCATCTTTCTCTATTTTACCTAAAGGCATGTATATATAATTTCAGCCATATGGATCTTTATGAGTATGGAGATCATGCTTAATTCAACCATATGGAAATTATTTTCAACTTAAAAGCATTTAAAACCAACAGATGATTTCATCTCTTATATATGCAATTATTATGAGAGCCAAAATGTCCTACTTTTGGATGCCAGGACAGATGAATTCAAAGAGATTCTTTTAGATCACTAATACTGAGCATAAAAAGGGAAGTAAAAGTGAGATTCAATTAAAGTGTAGTGTTAATGGTGGTTGCATATGAAAAT
This sequence comes from Equus przewalskii, assembly GCF_037783145.1. Lineage (NCBI taxonomy): Eukaryota > Metazoa > Chordata > Mammalia > Perissodactyla > Equidae > Equus > Equus przewalskii. The sequence continues at coordinate 55,036,035 of NC_091845.1, read as the reverse complement.
TAAGAATGTGCTAGAATAGTAAAACAAAGCAAAATAAGACTCATGGATCCTATGACCTATTTTCCATTTACTTTAAGAACATGATCAAAAGACTTCAGCATTAAAATTAAAATGCCGTGATATGTAATACACTAAATGTTAACCCAAATGATGTTCAGAGTTTGGTGGAAAGAAATTTCTTCTGGAGAATATGGGAAATACACTATTTTACGTATTTGATTAAAATTTAGTGGGGATCAACTATAGAATGTAATTTGAGACTAGGTGGACTCAGTTGACACCTCATAAAGAAATACCAAAAAGTGACTTATTAAATGAAAGGTAATAATAGCACAGTCCCATTGCAAGGAGGCTCCAGTGTCGAGCTCGGGTAGTGATGGAAAAGGAAATAACTAATTTCAGAAGTCTGGTTGTGTTGTGTTCAATCCTTAGCATTCTGGAGGGGCAGAGAAGTCCATGTTTCATAAAATCTCAGTCCTTGGCCAAGGTCAAATTTGAAGCAGTCACAGGTTGTTTTCAATGCCTGTCCAGCAACTCTTTTAGCATGTATTTACCTTCTGATGAAATTCTTTCCTTTCCCCACAATGCCAGAGCTGTGATGATGGAAATGTTCCATATCCGCACTACTCATGTGGTAGCCCCTAGCCATCTAGGGCTCCTGAGTCCTTGAAATGTAGCTAATGCAACTGAGGAACTGAATTTTTTATTTTGTTCATTTTTACTTAATTTAAATTTATGTTTAAATAACCACATATAGCTAACAGTTGCAACACTGGACGTTACAGGTTCTAAGCCAGATAGCTTTCCGATTATCTTTAGAACAAGGAAGAATGCTGGGGAATTTTTCCATAAATGACATTGGTTGATTGTTGCTTGAAGATGTCTCTAATTACATAGGAGACTCACCAGTTTGGAGACACTACACTCTGTACCTCTCACTACCTCTCATCCTTTAAAACATACTTATCTTGTGTCCCGTTTCTGAAATGCTTTTCTTCCAGTCACTTATTTGATTAATTAACTCAGCAAAAGGCAGTCAATAAAAGAACAGAAAGTATCAAGAGATAGCACCTTCTCCCCAAAGACTTTTTTAGTCAGTTTGGTCCAAAGATAAGCATCACAAATTTTTAAGAAAAAATAAATCATTCAGGTTAAGCCTGAAAAATTCATTTAGAAATTGAGAAATCCTTACAAACACCATATTTGTAAGAATAAACATATTTAGCATGATTGAAATTTTGTTTAGACATATAATTCTTAAGCGTCCAAATTTTTGGACACAGTGAAAGTGTTACAATTGTATAAAAGTAGACAAAGGAATAGCAGAACAAAAGTGGCTCTCTATGAAAAGAACTTTTCAGAAAATCTGAAAAATGAAAAGAAGATTTTTATAGCCCTGGATTTATTTACGTTTCTTAAGTGTCTGTTGTGTTAGTGCAATAAAAAATTATGTCAACTCCGTCTATGACTAAAGTAAGTATATCCCACAAATCTGCCACCAAAACATGATCTTTTCAATGAACTTTCTGACTAACAGATGAGGACATTATTTTCTTCTTTTTACTGAGTTTCAGTTTCCTCATCTCAAGTGGAAATCAAACACCTGGGCGAGCTCCTTATAGCTTAGAACCCAGGGGACACACTCTCTGCTGTCACCGAACAATTGTGAGAGGAAAAGATGATTGTGTCTTTAAAAGAGTTTTAAAGCGTAGCATGTGCTGTCCACCATGTGGCATTGATTTTTATCCAGTTATTACATCTATGTTTTACAGAGATTGCCACATTTCAACAAGTAATTGGGAAGAATTGGCCCACATTTCTCAACTCACCTCTTGGCTACATCACTATTTCCCTTCCGGATAGATCCTACACAGAGCCATCTCAGTCTGATGGTGGAAGGTGACTTCTCCAGCCACTATGTCCAGCCTTGGGAGAGAGAAAGCTGTGTGCCTTCGTAAAAGAATAAGAACTTATTCTATCTGGCTTCCACCAGATCTGGCTTAATCCCGAGTGATAATTTTATCTCAGACACTTTGCTGCTATGTGTTTGCTGTCATGTTATACTTTCAGTTGTCTATATTCTAAATTCTTTTCAAATTTATGTACTTAATATTTTTAAATAAAATTCTTAGGGTTAATGAAAAATTAAATTAACATTTATATGTACACATGAAAGGGATATTTTAATCCTTTTTAGCATTCAAAGGACACTAGTAGTCATCAGCAAAATGAAGGCAAACTTTAATAAACTTAATATTAACAGAAATAAATCTTGCTAAAAGTTGCTGGCTTAATTAGATTGAGGTGACATAATAAAAGATAGAAGTGAAATTAAATATTTTTTTAGTTGCCATCAAAAGAAAGATGAAAAGGGGAAAGTTATATAGGCAGGGGGAAGTAGAAAATAATTATGTCAAAAAAATAAAATACACTAATACTGCAAATTATATGCCAACTTTTTCAATTTTTAAAATTAAAATTGTCTGTTCTCACTGGCACTTGAGACAGAGAGCCACCCCTTAGCCCCCAACCCCTTTCTGGGGAAACTCAGAAAAACTCCATTTTAGAGCCTATAGCTCAGGAGGAAAGAAACCTCTGGCTTCTAAGTTAAGCTGGGCAGTCAAAAGACTTTTGTCTTTTTGTTTTTTTTTAAAGATTGGCACCTGAGCTAACATCTGTTGCCAATCTTCTTTTTTTTTTTCTACTTCTTCTTCTCCCCAAAGCCCCCCAGTACACAGTTGTATATTCTAGTCGTAGGTCCTTCTGGTTGTGCTATGTGGCCTGATGATCGGTGCCATGTCTGCACCCAGGATCCAAACAGGAAAACCCTGGGCCCCAGAAGCGGAGCACATGAACCCAATCACTTGGCCATGGGTCCGGCCCGGAAAGACTTTTCTCTTGGATGAGATGGGCCCTCAGGAGCATAGGTGAGATTTATAAACAAGATACGTTTGTCTAATCATGAGCCAGAAGGGGATTTTCTGCCAGCAAGAAGAGAAAAAGGCATTGTTATGGGCAAAACTGTGTCCCCAAAATTTGTCTGTTGGAGTTGTTGGAAGAAGAAGAAATTTTCCTCCTAGAACCCTTCTGGGTTCTTCTGGCTGGTCTAAAAATTAAATTGACATGAGACAGATTAACAGGAAAATATAAAATTTAATTTTGTACATACAGGAACCCCACATACATGAGAAGGTCAGAGACCTCACATACATGAGCAAGTCAGAGACAAAAAGGCAAAATGAAGTATAGAACTCAGCTTGAGCTAAAGAATGGGATAGGGGCCTGAGGCTTCAGAGAAGACGAGGGGAGTTCGCAGGACGATAACAAGAGCAGATGTGCAGTAATTAGAGGCTTGCCCTGCCATACAGATAAGTCATAAAAATTTATTTCTGGTAATAACTCTTATTATGGGCAAGGCCCCAAATTTAAATTCATTAAGGGAGAGGCAGTTTTTCTTGAGCCCACAGGGTCATGATTGCCTTTAGGTCAAAATATTCCACATGCCAAAGTGGCACATCTTAGGGAAGACTGCTCTGAACCCCTTCAGGGTCCTAGCCCTCCATACCTTAGAATGTGATTGTGCTTAGAGATTGAGCCTTTAAAGAGGTAATTAAGGTTAAATGAGGGCATGAGGGTGAGTCCCGATCCAATGTGACTGGTGTCCTTAAAAGAAGAAGAGATTAGGACACAGACACAGAGGAAGGGAAGACCATGTGAGGACACAGTGAGAAGGTGGCCATCTACAAGCCAAGGAAAGAGGGCTTAGAAGAAACCAAACCTGCTGACACCTTGATCTTGGACTTCTGGTCTTCAGACACATTTCTGCTGTTTAAGCCAGCCCTAGCAAACTAATATATGCACCTTTCCAAAATTTCTAAATCTGGTTGGCTCCCAGATCAAATCACACAAAGAAGAGTGACTAAAATGTGTCCTCATTACTATGAAAAGAAGAACTATCACCAGCCCATGACCTGACTTCTACAGGTCTATGGTGCTGATCACAAGGCTTTCTCACTCCACTGGTAAATACAAGATCTTCCCCAAGCCAGATCTGAGGCTGCTTGCTCACTTTTCCACTTTCAAAATGCCTAGCAAATGGAACTACTGAGTAATTAATAAAAGACGGTGAACAGGAGAAGTAGAATAAAAGAAAAAGCCATCTCCCCATGGAAATGTGATCAAGAGCTCTTTCCCAGATGAGTTTGTAGCAGAGGAACTCCTCAAAAGAAGCAACTGAGGAGAACTTTATAATGTGAGCTCTATGAAACAATCAACCTCGCTTCCTGGCACTTGTGTCTTTGTCAAGCAACAGGAACACCAGAATCGCTCTAATGGAACGGAACAATGACCTATTTATTCTGATATCCTGTCTCCTACTGAGAGTTATGCCAGGTTCTTTTGAGGAAGGGCTAAACACTCCATATGCAGCCTATTGTGTACCACTTGATCGAGGATGGAGTCGGGGCACTTTGGAGAGTGTGGGAAGGGTGGTTTTCTTCCTGAGTATAGGGGATGTGTAAACAATATCCAGTCATTTGTCCCCCTAATTTAGATTTCCAGGGACCTTGGTTAGCAGGATTTCTGAGCTGTAAGAATATGCTGGGAATAGTGACAATGCACACATCAGTATGTATTTTATTATTTTCAACTACCCTTTGATTTCTCTGTGCTTTGCCTTCTTAGTTCTCTAAGATGATCATACCACCACCTTTTCTAAGCTTTTTATTTTGACCTTGGGTAAATGTTATACGTTCAACTTTCCACTCTTGCATATGGAATACTAATAATTTCACGTAATCCATTTTGATTAGATCCATTAAAAATTTATGATCTCTAACTTTACCTGGAGCATCATAACAATTATTCTATTTACCTCTACTTGATATTTACTTTTTTATGCAGCAGTTAAAAAAATATATTTTCACTCTGGAATGCTTTGAAAACCCCAAAAGCATCCTTGCATTTTCCTACTACTTGCATTATTTCATCAGAATCTAATGTTTACTCAATGAATTTTTTTATAACATAATATCTTATATCTATTCCATAGGTTTCAAAATACACAACAATTTTAATTTCTTAACTAAGCATCTGTATATTCTTCTAAAAAAGGATGTCAAAGTCTCACAACATATTCTCATTATATCTGGGTCCCTGGTTCAGTTCATTGTTTATAGCACTAGCCATGTGATGCCCTCAAACTATACAACTTGAAATATTTTCTATGGTAAAAGCTACAAGAAGATGGGTAAAAACTCACATGAAACATTATTCTAAAGCAATTTTCTCTGAAAGGAATGCCCTCACCGAAGTGACAATAGGACTCATGGGAAAATGCTCCATTAGAAGCACTGGAAACTGGGGCATATTCAGAGTGCTCTTCAGAGTAGCCTGCAGGAGTGGATGAAAAATCACTAGAGAATGAAGGGGCAAGAGTCATTCACATTCCATTTGAGCTTTCACTTATTCTGGCCAATCTCCTATTGTCTGGTTCTGTAAATTTGTAAAAATATATTTTATATTATTTTCATCTTATGAGAGGAATTTTATTAAACTCAATGCATGCACTGGTTCCAAATGCATAAAATACAAAGCAGTCTGCCCATATAACCTGAAGTTTATAATAAAGCAAGCAACTTGGGGAAATATCTGGAAAAGAAAATATCATATGAAATAAACAAAAAAAGGAAAAGATCAAGAAATGAATCCTACTTGACTGAATCACCCATGCTACAGTCAACAGTCCTAGCTCTAGGCTATTTTGCAGAAATGGTGGAGTAGAGTTTTCATTTAGTGATGGGGGGAGGTGGATTCTTTCCCCCCTGCCTTCCAAGTTCAATGGCTGAGGCCCACAAATTAAACTGATGAAAGACAGATTAACAAGAGAAACGGTTTCAATTATATATGTACTCACCAAACTCCACAAAGGAAAATGGCTCCAGGAGGCAGCCGGATGATTGAGGCTTTATACTGTTTTAGGCTGAACAAAGAAAAAGAGGTTTTGGTCTTTGGGGCAGGGGAGACGACGTAGGGGAAGGTGAGGAAGAAATGTGTGATAAAGAAACGTTGTCCTGTCACACAGATTAGAGTCTCTGAGGTGATGAGTTGTCTCTCTTCTTCTACAGAGACGTATCTACAAATGGAAATTTCTTTTAAAATGTAAATTTCCTTTACAAAAGGGGAAATATATACTTTATTTTTAAGCAGTTAGAGGGAGGTAAAGAGTTTTCCTGTGTCTACTGGATTTCAATTGCCTTTAGCTCAATTTGCCTTATGCCAAAGTGGCATATTTTGGGGTGGTACCATTCAGTGAATATTATTATAAATTAATGAATGTTAAATCCATCACCCACTCTTCTTGTCCACTGAAGAATGAACAGACTTCATTTCATCTCAGGAAAACTGTTAAATAATTTCAGAATATAATCTCCTACAAAACCTTTTATTTTATAACAGGAGTTGGAAAAACTCCTCTGTAGAGAGCCAGGTGGTAAATACAAGGCCAGGACTGGGGCAAGTGAGGCATCTGAGGCACGAAATTTAGGGAAGCTCTCATTCTCAGGGTCGTGCAGGAGACCCTGAGAATGAGTGCCTACTTACATTTTGCACCCTAGGCACCTTGTTCACCTCACCCTGCTGCCACACAAAGAGGGAGTGCCTGCCCGATGTGCGTTAAAAAACACAATTATTATGGCACCAGCTTTTGAGAAAAGAAAAAGCTTTATTTCAGGGTTGATGAACAAGGAGACAGGAGGCAACACTCTCATCTGTCTCCTCAAACCAGGGCTTGGGGCAAAATTTATGGGATAAAAGGGCAGGTGGTTTGAAGTGTGGAGATAGATGATTGGAGGAAAGGAGAAGAGAGGTAATTGATGACCTGCGCAAGTGTAGTCAAGTTTCATGGCTCTTCACAGGATGCATGTTCACAAAATGGTGGCAATAGCATCATCTGAGGGTGGAGTTTTCAGGCCCATGATGTCAAAGGGGTCACCCATCGGGCATTTGCACAGGCCCAGTTGATGGGTTGATGGTCTCAACCAGTCTGAATTGGACAAGGGATTGGCTCTCAGTTCCTGAAAAGCGACTCTTAATGACTGTTGATAAGATGGGATCAGTTCAAACTGCTGCTAGTTTGCCCATGGTTACACTTCTGGTCCCGACCCTGAGTAAATCTGTTAGGCTTGACAGGCCAGATGGTCTCTTGCAGCTACCCAACTCTACCATTGTAGCACCATAACACTATAGACAATACTAAATGAATGGGTGCAGTTGTGTTTCAATTAAACTTTATTTACAAAACAGGCAGTGGACAGATTTGGTCCGAGGGCTATAGTTTGCCAACTCCAGTTTTATAGGAATATTTAAAATGAATAAAAAGTTTACATTATTTGATTTACCCATTAAATTTCATCTGTATGCTGAAAATTTTTTATGCCAACAAATGACATCCATTAAAAAAGCAAGTTTCTAGAACACTGCTTGGACTTGTGTAACACCGGAAAGAAGTTTCCAGAATTGGGGTCCTAAATGTCACTGATTTCTAGATTAACATGTATATAGTTTCATACCTTTTAAAGCATCTTTCTTTCTCTCTTGCTTTTTTTTTGGCTGTTGCCCACCCACCTCCTAGTCCACCTGTCAAAATGCTACTTATTCTTTAAAAGCTAAATTTAAAATTGCTTCCTCTATGAAACTGTCTCTCTTTGCCTCATCTCCCCAAATATAAAGTTACTCACACTCCCTCTGTGATGATAGAGCCTTTGGTTTGGAATTCTACACTAACGTCTTCAAACTGCCTTGGGGTATAATTAGCTACACATACGTCTAATACTCACTACACTATACAGGCAGAGCCTGTCTTGGACTCACCTATTTTCCTAAATATGAAAGCATATTGCCTTCTTGGTGGTCTTTAAATATATATTGAAACAAAGTGAACTGATATTTTGCATCAATTTGTTCTTAAGGTTTTGTAAAGTGCCACTCTTAAAAGTCTCTCTCATACCACTGCACTCCAAAAAGAAGTGCCCTGAAGCCATGTGGGAAGCAAGTGTGGCAGTCTCTTGGCTTTAGCCCATGATCACAGCCCACAGTTTCTATTTTAACAAGCTGATATACCACCCACCAGTTAATTATTATACTCTAATTTTCTGATACTATGTAACTCATAATGAGAATATTCTAAGAGTGTAAACATGCTATCCTTTATTAGAAAAAGATTAATTGCAAACGACTTTTCAAAGTTCTTCAACCAAATGCTATGACATCTGGGATTTTCTTAATAATCTAGTGGGGCAGGGGAACGGAGGGCATTGATGAAGCAAGAATGGTCATGATTTGATGATGATTATACTTACATGCCAGATATATGGAGGCTCTAGCACATTTTTCTTCAGTTTTGTGTATGCTTAAAATTTTCTGGTAAAAAAAATAATAGCAATTCAGCTAAAAAGCAAAGCCATTTTAAAGTGTGCCTTTTCCTTTGATAAACATTTTTCTTTGGAGACCAATCTGCAAGGAAATAGACAGATAGATAGATACATAGATACATAGATAGAGATGAGAGAGAAAGCATTTCTCATTGGACTCATTCTTCTGACTTTTATTTGTCTTGCTCTATCTAATTCCTTCAAGACCTTCATCCATTGGTCAGTGCTTATGTTCACAGTTCTGGTAGTGTTCTTACTGTCTTAGCCAAAAGCAGAGTAGTGTAGCATAATGGGGGGAAAAAGCCCTCTCACATTAACTAACTATTGAGTGCATAATATAGACAAAACACTGTTCAAAGTGCTATGTATTAATACATTTAATCCTCCTGTATACCAATCAATGAGTTAAGTTCTCTTTATTACCTTAGTTAGAGAAGATATTATGTAACTTGACCAAGGACACACAATTTGCATATGGAGAAGCTGAGATTAGAATGCCTGCATCTGGCTTCACAGCCCCTGCTGGTAGCCATTAAGTCATGTGATAGAAAAGAAAATATTTGGCAGAACTTAGAGAATTTACCAAACCAAGTCCAAGTTCCCATTCTTCAGTGCCTGACTCTATTGCCCAGCTTCTAATCACAATTTCCTCCTTAGACTATGGCTTTTGCACTTCTGCAACTACCTCCATGGACTGCTTTTCGTCAAAGGCCTGTAGGTTCCTTTCAGTAATAGTCAGATTTGCTGCGGTAATAGAATCTCTGAAATCTTAGTGGCTTACAACAACGACGGTTTATTCCTTGCTCATGTTATGTCTCAGCTGTGGCTTGGCTGCAGCCAGTTTATAGGTCTGCCACATGTGTTTTCTCATGCAGGCACCTAGAGGGGAAGAGATGCTCCTGTGTGTGCCACGCTTGCGTTCATGGCACAGCAGAAGGTCAAGAATTCTGACGGAAATTAGTGTTGCCTCTGAAAGTTCCTGTGTGAACACGGCATACATCACATCCTCTCACATTCCACTGGCCAAAGCATGTCATAGGGCCAAACCCAAGGCAGTGAGGCAAGATGTCTACTCTTCTCCCAGGAAGCACAGCAAGATGTATGGGAATAGGCAAGAGTGATTATTCTCTTACAAGGAAAAGAGGAGTAAATAATTGTGGAAAGTGATTTGGTCTGCCTCCTTCCTTCCAATATCCATCTATTGCTCACATTATTTACTCCACCAATACTCTTCGATTGTTAGGTGCTGATTTAGCATGTCCCTAGATTCCATCATTATCCATTCCCTAGTTCAAGGTTTGTCGTTAATTGTGCAAACAAGAGCCTCCAGTCTTCTTAAATGCAACCCTCTCATCTTAGAGAACATGGAACTCCTTTTTTGAGGGCACACCAATACCTCATGGGTCAATTGTTACAAGAACACAGGACTCCTAAAATGTCATCCAGGGCACTCTCCATGGTTCTCCTAAGGATAATGAAATAAAAGTCCATTGGCACCCAGACCTTTGGTGACCAAGGTTACATTTGGAACGAAGAAGAAGGTATTATTTAGGATTACATGCAACATCAAAGAACATAAACTCTACTACATGGTCTTGAACATCAAAGGGGATTATTTTTCTCACATGAAACAACACTCCAAAGTAACCTATCCTGGGCTAGTCTAGTCAAGAAACCAAATTCCTTCTAATTTTCTTCTTCACCTACTTATGCAACTTGCTACTTCGTACTTGCAGGAAACCAGCTGCATATCTGGCCCCATGTCTGTGTTCCTTGCAGGAAGAAGGGCAAAAGGTGAAAACATGTGCAGTTGTATGATAAAATATCCTACCCAGGACCGCCACCTGTGCAATCCTGCTAATATCTCGTTGGTCAAAGTTCAGTCACAGGGTCATCCTTATTTGCAAGGAAGTCTGGATCAATATCTTTATTTTTTTAAGTTTTTATCTGGGAATAATTATAGAAGCACAAGAAGTTGCAAAAATTGTACCGAGTTCTCTTGTAGCCATTACACTACTTCCCTCAATAGTTATATTTTCCATAACTATAATACATAATCAAAATTAAGAAATTTACGTTGATAGATTACAATTAACTAGACTACCAACCCCATTAAGCTTTCACCAGTCTTTTTCATCTCATTTTTCATTTTTTATATGTCTGTGTACATAGTTCTGTGACATTTTGTCACCTGTATAGATTCATATAACTGAGGTCACAGTCAAGATACGGAACAGTTCCTTAACACAAAGGCACTCCGGGAGATGGGTCTTTTTAAAGACATAGCTTACATGGACAAAATCAGGGATGCTGCTAGGAAGAAAGAAAGGAAGTGGATTTGGGGAAGGCAGCAAGCAGTACCTGCCACAAGGGGCAGCTATTTTAAGGAGAGGGAGTTTTCCATGATCTTGGAGGTGTGAATAGATTCCATCCACCCTTATTTTTCTTCCTGACACATGCACTCCTTTTGGTCTTTAGAAATCTTTCAGACAAATTCCATACAATTTGATTTATCTCATGCTGTAGGGCTGTAATGACCCCACTGAGATGTAGAATTCATAGTTATAAGAAATAGCAAATAGGTGTTTGAGTTCAGTACGACTAAAACCACTCAAGAGACCAACGAAAGAACAAAGGGTTTTTGTTGCTATTGTTCTAATGAGAATAATTCCTTGATGCCGAACCTAAAGGCAACAAGTACAGGGAAATGAGAAACCCAGAGGGTCTCAAATTGCATCACGTTTGGACAGGGGGCTGGGAGTAAGGGTGATCTCTTAACTAGAAGGCCAATCATTATTTGCAGTTCAATACGAGAATTTCCTGAATGAAATTCAGCAATTTGCTTACTGTACGCCTTGAGGAACATTCCTTCTTGTTGTCTAACTTGAACGTTCTTAAAGTGCCAACAAGGAGGCGAAATGAATGTGAAGAAACATGTAGAGAATATGCATATTCATAGTGGGAAAAGTATATCTTCCACAAAGAACAAACGTACATAATAAAATAGGATCATCAATTAAGTGCACTTTGTTTTAATTTGCTCTGTTACAACAAGGGCAGGCTTAATCTGATGTGGTTGATTTGTGACTAATAAAGGCAATCTCATGACATTCTAATGACTTATATAACATTCGCCCCCCCACACACACACACAACTGTTAGATATTGAGGAGTCTGCTGCAATCCTGGCTATCCCCACTTTTCCTTTATTACATAGCTGAAATCCAATTTTCTGTCTTTCTCATAGTTTCTTCCATTTGTAGGCATTTTTGCAATAGGTTCAACCTTATTATTTTATTATGAGTCAGTAACAGAGATGATTCACTTTTCAGTTGATTTACAAAGTCTGAAAATTGGCACACTGATTAGTATTGCAGTTTGGATATTGGGCTATGATCTCTGGCAGCATCAAGTAGCTTCTCGTAGGTAACATATGTCTAATCACGTCATTGCCAAGTTCTAAGGGCTTGAATTCTCTCGTGGCCCAATTCACAGAATTGAAAGCAGAGATAGCCAGTCTTAAAATCAAGAAATCCTGCATATGTTTATAGTACAAAATAGGTTTTATTGATATTAGGAAAATATTAAATGATTAACAGCTCAGTGGTTTCTGTGGTCAAAAGTCCCCAAATACAAATTTTTCCTTAAAGTGTTTAAGCTTTGTTTCATCCAGCAGGATTTTTGAGATCGTAACCACAGGACCAGGAACAGAATTTGGCACCCCAAAGTATGCCTCTTTGGCATAAGAGTTATTTTAGGCCAATTATTTTTTTCCAGTTTTATTGAAGTGTAATTAACATATTACATTGTATAAGTTTAAGGTGTAAAACATAATGATTTAGTATATGTATATATTGTGAAATAATTACCACCCTAAGTTTAATTCACATCCATGACCTCACATAGTTACAAAATTTTCTTTTTCTTGTGATGAGAACTTTTTTTTTATTGTGGTCATAATAGCTTATAACATTGTGAAATTTCAGTTGTACATTAATATTTGTCATATACCATATAAATGTGCCCCTTCACCCCTTGTGCCCACCATCCATCCCTGTTCCCCCTGGTAACCACTAATCTGTTCTCTTTGTCCGTAAGTTTGTTTATCTTCCACATTTGAGGGAAATCATACGGTGTTTGTCATTCTCTGCCTGGCTTATTTCGCTTACCACCCTCAAGGTCTATCCATGTTGTTGCAAATGGGATGATTTTGTCTTTTTTTATGGCAGAGTAGTGTTCCGTTGTGTATATATATATACCACATCTTCTTTATCCAACCATCAGTCAATGGGCACTTAGGTTGCTTCCACGTCTTGGCTATTGTGAATAGTGCTGCAATGAACATAGGGGTGCATAAGTTTCCTTGTATTGTTGAATTCAAGTTCTTTGGATAAATACCTAGTAGTGGGATAGCTGTCATATGGTATTTTTATTTTTAATTTTTTGAGAAATCTCCATACTGTTTTCCACAGTGGCTGCACCAGTTTGCATTCACACCAGCAGTGGATGAGGTTTCCCTTTTCTCCACAACCTCTCCAACATTCATTACTTTTTGTCTTGCTGATTGTAGCCATTCTAACAGGTGTAAGATGATATCTAAGTGTAGTTTTGATTTGTATTTCCCTGATGATTAGTGATGTTGAGCATATTTTCATGTGCCTACTGGTTATCTGTATATCTTCTTTGGAAAAACGTCTGTTCATTCCTGTGCCCACTTTTTGAGTGAGTGGTTTATTTTGGAGGGAGGTTTTTGATTATATTTCAATCTCTTTATTTGTGATTGGTCTATTCAGATTCTCTATTTCTTCTTGACTCAGTTTTGGGAGGATGTAAGAGTCTAGGAATTTAGCCATTTCTTCTAGATTTGTTGGCATATAATTTTTCATAATATTCTCATAATCTTTTGTATTTCTGTGGTATCAGTTGTAATTTCTCCTCTTTCATTTCTAATTTTATTTATTTGAGCATTCTCTTTTTTTCTTAGTGAGACTAGCTAAGGGTTTGTCAATTTTATGTTCTCAAAGAACCAGCCCCTTCTTTCATTGATCCTTTCAACTCTCATTTTTGTTTCAATTTCATTTATTTCTGTTCTAATTTTTATTATTTTCCTCCTTCTGCCGAGTTTGGGCTTTGTTTGTTCTTCTTTTTCTAATTCTGTTAGGTCTAGTTTAAGATTGTTTATTTGAGCTTTTTCTTCTTTGTTAATGTGGGCCTGTATTGCTATAAATTGCCCTCTTAGGATTGCTTTTCCTGCATTCCGCTTGAGTTGGTATGGTGCATTTTCATTCTCATTTGTGATTTTTTGGTTTCTCTCTTTATTTCTTTGATGACCCATTGGTTGTTCCATAGCATGTTGTTTAGTCTCCACATTTTTGTTCCTTTCCCAGTTTTTTCTCATAATTGATTTCCAGTTTCACAGCATTGTGGTTGGAAAAGATAGTAGATATGATTTCAATCTTCTTTGCCTTGTTTCCCAATATATGGTCTATCCTTGAGAATGTCCCATGTGCACTTGAGAAGAATGTGCATTCTGCTGTTTTTGTATGCAGTCCTCTAAATATAGCTATTAAGTTCATCTGGTCTAGTTTTTCATTTAATTCCACTATCTCCATGTTGACTTTTTTTCTGGATTATCTATCCATTGATATAAATGGGGTGTTGAGGTCCCCTGCTATTATTGTGTTGTTGGTAATATCTCCTTTTAGGTTTGTTAATACTTGCTTTATGTACTTTGGTGCTCCTATGTTGGGTGCATATATGTTTATAAGTGTTATGCCTTCTTGGTGGAGAGTCCCTTTTATCATTATATACTGCCCCTCTGTGCTCTCTTTACCTGTTTTATCTTGAAGTCTACTTTGTCTGATATAAGTATGGCAACACCTGCTTTCTTTTGTTTGCCATTAGCTTGGAGTATTGTCTTCCATCCCTTCACTCTGAGTCTATGTTTGTCTCCAGAGCCGAGATGTGTTTCCTGGAGGCAGAATATTGTTGGGTCTTGTTCTTTAATCCATCCTGCCACTCTGTGTCTTTTGATTGGAGAATTGGATCCATTTACATTTAGAGTGATTATTGATATATGAGGGCTTAATATTGTCATCTTATCACATGTTTTCTGATTCTTCTGCACTTGCTTTGTTTCTTGTCCCGTGTATTTTGGACTACTGATTTGATTAGGTAGTTTTCAATGGTGATTTTCTTCATTTTCTTCTTGTTTATCATATATGTCTCTACTCTAATTATTTGTTTAGTGGTTACCATTAGGTTCATATAAAAAGTCTCCCAGATGAGATAGTCCATTTCTGATTGCCTTGTATTACCTTAGACTGTACTGATTCCATCCCTTTCCTCTTCCTCTTCTAAGTTATTTTTGTCATATCTTAATCCATCTTGTGTTGTGAGTTTGTGGTTAAAATGATGAGATAATTTTTATTTTGGTGTTTTCCTTTGCTTTATCCCTGATATAAAAGTTAAGTGTTTACCAACCTGATCTGATAGAGAGTTGCCATTATCTTATTATTGCATATCTATTCATCTCCTTGCTCAGGGCTTTGTAGCCCCTTTCCTGTTTGTTTTTTTTGTTTGTTTGTTTTTTGTTTTTTTTTTCCTTTCAGGTATGAGGGCCTTCTTGAGAATTTCTTGTAGGGGGGAGTCTTGTGGTGATAACACCCCTAGCTTTTGTTTACCTGAGAAAGTTATTATTTCTCTCTCATATCTGAAGGAGTATCTTGGCTAAAAGTTTTGTCTTTCAGGATTTTGAATATATCATTCCACTTTCTCCTAGCCTGCAAGCTTTCTGCTGAGAAACCCACTGAACGCATGATAGGAGTTCCTTTGTAAGTTATTTTCTTCTGTCTTACTGCCCTTAATATTTTTTCTTTGTCATTGACTTTTGCCAGCTTTACTACTATATGCCTTGCAGTAGGTTTTTTTATTTTTTTGCATTAATATAGTTGGGAGTTCTGGTAGCTTCTTTCACGTGGATTTCCATCTCCTTATCCAGGTTTGGGACATTCTCTGCTATTATTTCTTTGAACAAGCTTTCTGCTCCATTCTCCTTCTCTTCCCCCTCTGGAATACCTACGATCCTTATGTTGCACTTCCTAATTAAGTCAGATATTTTTCTGAGAGTCTCTTCATTTCTTTTTAGTCGTAGTTCTCTCTTCTCCTCCCTCTGAAGCATTGCTATAGTATTGTCTTCTAAATTGCTAATTCATTCTTCCATACTGTCAGTTTTATTATTTAGGGAGTACATATTTTTCTTTATCTCATCCATTGTGCTCTTCATCTCCAATAATTCTGATTGGTTCTTCTTTAAAGTTTCAACTCTTTTGTGAAGAAGCTCCTGAATTCATTAATTTGTCTTTCTGTGTTTGCCTGTAACTTGTTAAGTTTTTTTATGATAGCTATTTTGAATTCTTTGTCATTTAGGTTATGAATTTCTGTGTCTTCAGGGTTGGTTTCTGGGTACTTGTTATTTTCCTTCTGGTCTGGAGATTTAATATACTTTCTCATACTACTTGATGGTGCAGATTTTGCCTCAGCATGGTGTTATTATCTGGTCACCGCTGCCATGTGCCTCCACTGAGTGGGGATCAGACACTGTGTATTCTGTGCCCAGCATGATCAGGGGCTCCCCAGCTCCAGCCACTGACTCCTTTTCTCACTGTTCAACATTCTGGCTGATGGCAGATCTGGAGCACTGGGCAGGGGGAGGGGTGCTCTCCTTCACCTGTGCTTCCCCCAGCCTCCTCTTCTCTCTCTGTGTGGAGCTCTGGGCCATCACTGGACTGGAATGCCAGGCAGGGGAAGGGGCACTTTCCTTCACCTGTGTGCCTCCCTCAACCATTGCCTCTCTCTCTCTGCATGGTGTTCCGGGTGCTCACGGGGCCCCACCAGCCACCACTTCTCTCTGGGTGCTATGCTCCAGGCGATCATGGGGCTGGAGCACCAGGCAGGACAGGGCACCTCTTGTCAGCTGCACATCTCCCTCAGCCATAGCCTGATTATTTTTAAGAAACAGCAGACACAGGGAAAGCTCTGAAAACCTAGTGGAAGTTACCCCTTTTTGTAAGGGAAATTTACATTTATAAGAGGTCTCCATTTTTAAGGGTGCCTTTCTCTCTGTGCCAGGAAGGAGAGGATGGCTAAATCTCTAGAAACTCTTGTCAATAGAGAAGGCAATGACTTAAATCTAGGTAATAACTTTACCCTTGTTTGCTGTGTGCGTGATCTCATCTTAACAATGGAATGTAAGGCTATTTTTCAGGGTTGGTGAGCCAGCCAGGAGCACGCACAAAATAGAAAAATTTGATCTGCCAATTGAAACTCATCCTGCCAGCACTTCCACATACCAGCCTTCCCTCCCTGATCCTTTAAACCTTACCCCATACCCTGGACTGGGGAGACAGAGTTGTGAGCATTTTCTTCCGTCTCCTTACCAATAAATTGTATAATAAACTGCTTCTTCTCTCAAAGATCAGCATACCACAGTCTTGGCTTCTGTGCACATTGGGTGGAGAGCCCTTGCTTAGTAACAAGACTGAAAAAGGACTATGCTCACATGCAATGACGCAGTGGCACATGTCCCAGGCTGGACCAGAGGGTGTATCTTTGATGTGATAGATTAAAGATGACAGCAAATTCTTCACTATTTTCCCATTGGGATGTGGAGTCTAATCCCCTTCCTCTTGGCTCTACATTGATCTCTATATTTGCTTGAATGATAGAATGCAGTGGAAGTTATATTCTGGAACTTCTAATGCAAGGTTTTAAGATGTCTTGCAGCTTCCACCTGTGTCTCTTGAAATAACCACTCTGGAAAACTTGAGCCACCATGTGAGGACTCCGGCTGCACAGAGGCTGCTAGGTTGGATAGGTCATGTGTACGCACTCTCATGACAGTCCCAGACTGCCAGTTACCCCTCCCAAGGTGGCAAACATGTGAATAAAGCCATCTTGGGCCCTCCAGATCAGTTCAGCTCAGCCACCAGCTGAGTACCTCTAAATGACCCCAGTCAATGCCTCGAGCAGCAGAAAAATTGTCCATATGAGCCCCACCAAGCTCCTGACCTATACAATATAAGAGATAATAAAATGTTTGCTTTTTAAAGCCACTAAGTTTGGGGCTAATATTTTATGAGGAATAGATAACCAGAACCCTGGAAGATATATACCATGGTGCGATACTATAATTTATAAGAAGAAATAATATATTCAGTCTTTACCATGGTCCCTGGCTCAGAGTTACCAAAACTCTTGGAATTTCCTGAGCAATGGGAGCACCTTTTGTTATAATATTTGACCTCTTGTCCTCAATTCCCGAAACATTCAGAAGTATAAAGTTGAAATGGGTGTTTTTTTAATTCATAACAAGCTCTTTTCCACCACAACTGAGTTTATGTCAATAAGGTGACTTTTAGAAAACACCTAAGGATGGGGACTGGTTGAGAAAAGAACCAAGCATGAACTTTCATTCTGACCCCCTATTTTCAGGGAGGGGGAGGGGGTTGCTGTTTAAATCAGTTACCAATGCCCAGTGATTTACTCAGCCCTGTCTACATAATAAAGACTCCACAAAAATCCAAAAGGACAGGGTTTGAAGATCTTCCAGGTTAGTGAACACATGGAGATTCCGGGAGAGTGGTACACTCAGATCAGAGGGCATGGACGCTCTGAGCCCTTTCCCCATACCTTGCCCTACACACTTCTTCCGTCTGGCTGTTTCTGAGTTGTATCCTTTTATAATAAATTAGTATCTAACAGGTTAATGTTTCTCTGAGTTCTGTGAGCTGCTCTAGAAAATTAATCAAACCCAAGGAGGAGGTCATGGGAACCTCCGATCTATAGTCAAAGGTCATTCAGCAGCACAAGTGACAATCTGGACCTGTGATTGGCATCTGAAGCAGAAAGCAGTGTTATAGGACTGAGCCCTTGACCTGTAGGATCTGACCCTATCTCCAGGTAGAGAGCGTCAGAATTGTAGTACATCCTGCTGGTGTCTGACAACTGCTCAGTGTGGGAAATCCCCTCTCTCCATCCACATTAGAATTGGGTGTAGAATATTTTACATGGTTTGTTTAAACCATGTTAAATTAGAATAACAACAAAAATTTAAATAGTACTCACTATGTGCCTGGCACTGTAACACATGTGCTTCTCACAAAACTCTTTGAACTAAGTACTAATATTATTACCCCTATGAGGAAACTGAGGCACAGAAGGATTATGTAACTTGTCCATGGTCACTCAGCTAACAGGCAGGAAGGCTAAGATTCAAAGCCAGACAGCCTGGCTTCAGACTCTGTGTTATTAAGACACAGTAAAATCACAACATTCTTTTTAAAAAATTAGATTCCATTTATTCAGACTAAGCAAGGGTTACCTTAGTGTGCTCCATAAATGCTTTTTAGGTGGTCTATCTAGGCGAACTATTTGCTCACCTCTGCTTCTCTTCAGGTTGTGTTGATGAGCTGTGCAAAGGGCCACACACTCCGGTGTGATGCTGCTGGCGAGTGTTGAGGGACTCCATACATAGAGCCTGATTACATCACACAATGATAAGGATGTATAAGGATCCTCAGAAAAAAATATCCTTCCTGACATTAGGATCAGGAATAGTTACAATTGTTCTGAACAATTGGTTGGCTTTGAATAATACTACTTGGTTTAAAAACAAATATATGGTCCTACCACAGAGGATCTCAGCTTATGCATTTTTCTGCCTTCTCTCTCCAGGCTCTATTTTATATCCTAACCCTTGTTCCCTTTTAAATTCTGTCCTAAGCCTTTTTATTTAATGCGTCTGTAATTTGTGAATACGTCTAAGGTTTTCTAAGCACACTTTAGAGGAAGACAAGGTAGACAACCAATTAACAAAATGATGAGTACGAAAACAGTT
The DNA here is from genome assembly GCF_037783145.1 of Equus przewalskii. Lineage (NCBI taxonomy): Eukaryota > Metazoa > Chordata > Mammalia > Perissodactyla > Equidae > Equus > Equus przewalskii. The sequence goes on along the minus strand of NC_091845.1, from coordinate 55,016,709 downwards.
TTGAGTACCTGTGCAAGTTATAGAATTTAGCTTTAGGTATTCTGATCTTGAATCTCAAGAATGTATGTGTGTGTGTGTGTACACATTATACCATAGGCCACCCATGTAGAAATTCTAGGATATTACTAAAAGAAAGTTCCTGGGGAAATATTCCACTAAGAGAAGATGGCCCAGAGAAGAAGAAAGAGGTTTGTTGTAGACAATATCAATTAGAAAGTTTTCAGGTAAAAGATCAAAAATACTGAACTATAAGGAGACCTAAAATTCACGGACATTAATTTTTACTTAACGAGAAGTTTGGAGGGAGCCCCTTCCAGGGTTCATTCATCAGCTCTTCCATGACAGTGCGGGGACTGGTGTCTGACATTCTCTGGGACTCTGCTCTGGGTTGGTAAGGTGACTGCCGCCACTACCTACACCCGTTTCTCATGCTACCGCTTCCAAAGGCAGGAAGCAAGGGGAAGCCAGGAAAACAAGAAAGTTCTCCTTAGATACCCTTCTGCTTTTATCATGGAGGGAAAGACTCTTCTTAGAAAGACTCCAGAAGCTGCTTCTTACATCTCCTTGTTCAAAACTATGTGACCTGGTCATTCTTCACTGCCAGGGAAACTGGGAAAGGAAACTGACTTTTTCATCCTTTATAGTGGAAAGCAGGAAAGGAAAAACAGGGCTGGGAATTATTGTTAAGGAGCCAACTATTGCTGTCTGCCACAAGAATTCAATAAGAAACACTGGTGATGTAAAACATCCAATAACGGGGATGGCCTGGGCAATGACCAATCAGAGCAGAGGATGGCCTTGAACAGCTGGTTCGACTGTAGTGGGGGTTGCCTGTTACATACGCGTCTTGATTAGATACGAGTCCCCCCAAACATTAGCTAAATTCTAACAAGAATGTTCATGTCACTTTATAGTTCTTCCCAGGAAGAAGATAGAAGAGCTTTTGTTTAATTAAGCGCTAAGGAGAGAGGTGTACTGGTTGTCAGCAGTCCATGGGGACACTTCCTGGGTTACTTCTTGAGGTGGAAGGGCAGGTCGAGGCCACAGCTCCTTGGAATGACCACCTGCCTGTGTCAGAGCAGCTCTGTATTTGTTCTTTTTCTATGTTGAGTTTAAGAAGCATTTAGCTGCTAGCAAAATGTCTGATAAACATGGGTAATTTGTTGCAGCTGTAGGGTAGGGTTTCCCAAAAGGTGATCTGCATCAGAATCCCCTAGGCCTGCTTGTCTGAAATTCAGTTTCCTGGATCCTATTCCAGAAACATAAATTAGATATTCTGATTCATTCATTTGGGGTAGAACCCAACTTTCTGCATTTTAAGCAAGATCTAAAGTTGGAAATCCACCAAGATTCCCTATATGTAATCTTGCCCTAAAAAGACATCTATTCCAATATTAATGATGAGAGCAAAGATAAGGTTATAAGGATGATTGTCCCTGCTTGTCTTTAATGGTGATTTCTTTTTTCTTCTCTAAATTTTTCTGTTTGACATTTGGCCTTTAAATTCTCGTACAGATCCTGAAATTACATTCCTGGTTTCTCTTGGCTTGTGTCTATGTATGCAAAGTAAAAAGTGCAATATTCATTAAAAGCGTTATATATAAATCACTTCTTGGCCCCTGCCAGGAATGCTTTGTTCCTTTCATCAATGAGGCAATATTTTAGAATAATTGTTTTAAATGACTGATGCAGGCTTTTTTTCTTTTTTTTTCGGGAGTTAAATAAAAACAGCCAAGCACAGACAAAAGCAAAAGTACTTTGTAAATGGTTGAGGTTCAGGTGCTCTTTTATTAGATCTCAGCAGTGTGAGACAGATTAAATTTCAAGCATGGAGACCTTCAATATTGTTCCCGTGATTGCAAAGCATCCACAGAAATTCTTTTGCACTAATAATTACCTTCTCTGTTAATGCAATTGTTGCTAAAAATTAAACAGAAGGGTCCTAAGAAAATTACAGTTTCTTTTTGTTTATCACACTACTACAGGATAAACTCTAGATTAATTAAATGCTCTTGCTTCAGTTTCTATGCTGTATTGATTTTCAATTCAGAGTTAAAGCTAAGCTCTCACACTAAAAAGCCTGTTTATAAGATCATTTTTAATCCTCTTCTGAAAAGGTTTAATTTATAATTGAGTATGCTCTCCCTTCTACTTTAATTGTTCGCAACAAACAACGCAAATGAAATTGTCCTTTATGGCATGGAAAATTGGGGATGAGAGAATTCTCACACATTGACTTTCAATATGTTTTTATAATTTCTCCAGAAGTGGTATTATATTTGAATAAGTGCCCTTTCCCATTACAATGGAAGCATGGAACAAAAGAATGAAAGCACAAATTTCTGTTGCAGAGGCAAGCCCACCAGGACTCAACACAATAAAGAGCAATAGTTTCGATTAACGACTAAAATAAGGAATAATTCCACCCAGGCCTCATTTCCCCTGCCTTTGCCTTCCCATGGTCCCCTGCTTCCCTTTCCTTCTTCTTAATTTCAAAGACTTCTCATCTCTTGTTAATCTTTAAAAGTCCTTTGTAGCGTTTCTTTAAAATAGTATTTCGTGTATTTTAGAAAGATACCAAGGGAACAGGAGAAGAACTGAAATGGTCAGTGAACTGCAGTTAATTGCAAGTTAAAAAAAAAAGTATCCTTAATAGTTAATTGCTTAAACTAGTTATGCTGGAAATGTTAGCACACACACACACACACAAAACAGTATATAAAAAGCAAACAGTTAAGATAGTTCTTACTTTTTTTATCCTTTCAAAAAAAGTATGACCTCACTTGTCACCATAAAAAATAAAGACCACTATTAGCAAGGAAAGCTTCTGTACCTTCATTTTGTCTATCTAGTTTGGGAGTTTCCATCTGTTTCATTTCTAATTCTATTTGTATCTTCACGGAAAATGTCTACCTGATCCCAAATGGACCTCAAAGCCGTGATGTAGAATGGCGACCATTGATAAAAAGTAATCCCCTTTTCTCCCAGCCTGGTGGATGAGATCTGGATAGATTAAACAGATTTGGACCGGTCCAACAATACAGTCATTGATGTATGAAAGTCCAAGCTGCAAGGTTGGCATCAGACCAGAAACCATTTTTTGGATGTCCTACCCAGGAAAGACAACCAAGGCTCTTCTCCCACCAGGTAGAATCATGAAGAAAACCCCAGGATCAGAAAGCTCACAAAGTTTGGAGACCACAAACTGGCCCGCAGATATGTGTTGCTTGGCTCATACAGGTTTTAAATATTTTTAATTCATTGCCAACATTTTAAAATGTGAGATTTAACGTAAGAAAGCAAGATAACTGATCTTTTTTGGAGAAATTAAAATATCTGGCAACACTGATCCTGCATGTGGCACTGATGGGCAAGAATGACGAAGACACTACACGCTTTGGACAGAAGGTGGGCACTCCAGTTTTCACAGTCTCCACTCCCCCCTCTTGCTCACGCCCTGCCGTCTTCACTCACGGAGGTTGCCTGCCTGTCTTCTGTAGCCATCTGAGTGCGTCTCCTGATGTGGTCCAGCATCTGCACTTTTCCAGATGAGGAGATATGGTTGTAAGAATTGAAGGCCTTGACTGGAGTTCCAAGTCTACAGCTGAAGCCAGCTTATCCATCAGTGGGGTAAATATGAACGGAACACGGCGAGTCAAACTCCCCCGTGCTAAGAAGGTGATGTGCTGTCATTCCAGACACAAGTGAGTGAGAAGCCCAGAGGGCAGGATGTGCAGGCAGAATGCCTTGTCTGGCCACGCTTCTGCTTTCTCCCAAGACATTTCGTCTCATACCAGGGATTAGAGGTTTATTGTTACTGTTATTAACAACATTATTAATCTTACTGGGAAGGCCAGGACCAGTTCCCAGGGCCTGATTAGGCATGATTTAGCTCTAGCATCTAGCAAAGCCTGCCCAGGGGCAGACGCATACCAAGGGTGGGCCTGGGAGTGGCTGGTCCCCACGGTAGTCTGTAAGACAGATGGAATGCATGTAGACAATGCTAAAACCATAATAAAACTAACTAAAAGTCAGCCTACTTTCTGTTAATACCATACACAGGCAAATCTGAATAATGCCAGTGATATAGAGACATGTTTCTCTAAGAAAATACTTTGTTGTTAAAGTTCTAAACAATTGCTGTGGTTATAATTGAATTTTAAAAATATCTATGTAAAGGGGCCAGCCCTGTGACGCAGCAGTTAAATGCACACGTTCCGCCTCGGCAGCTCAGGGTTTGCCGGTTCAGATCCCAGGTGTGGTCCTAGGCACCGCTTATCAAGCCATGCTGTGGTGGATGCCCCACATATAAAATAGAGGAAGATGGGCACGGATGTTAGTTTAGGGCCAATCTTCCTCAGCAAAAAGAGGATGATTGGCAGATGTTAGCTCAGGGCTAATCTTCCTAAAAAAAATTTTTTTTTAAATTTTAAAAATATATGTAAGAAGAAAATTAGCATATTTTATAATTTCTACATGAAACTCAGAGACTTCAGTTAGACAGCCTGACCTAGAACACCTAGACCCAGCTATATGAATTCACTTTGAGAGTAAGTCTGTTATAGTTTGAAATCCTCTGAGATGGCTTCAGGCTAAGTTCCCATTTCTAATCCCCGCTGTGCTCCATATTTCTGTGTTTACACAGTAGCTTGGAAATAAACAATGATGGTACAGTGACTGCAAAGACAAGAAACAGAACTTGAGTGACTAATTCAGCCGTTGTATGGTGTTTCCATTTGTGTTTATAATTCTTCAACTACAGAGACAGTTATTTAAAGCCACTAGAATCAATCATACTATCTTGAAGAAATAAATCTATGGGTAGCTGCATTTGGGGGATTTATTATAAAATGGAATTTTTATAATCTTTGCCAAATTTATCCTTATGTTTAAGATTTTATGTAACTATTTCCATATATGTTGCTTCATGTGAAAGAAACTTTTTGAAGCTAAAATTAATAAAGTATGTTCTTTGATCAACTGTGAGTGAAATAGATTGGAAAATCTAGCTATACTCTTTTTTTCAGAAATGTATGAAGATTAATTTTGATGAAGTCATCAACAGATTGGCAGAAATTAAGCCTCAAAAGCAAACTGTAATGTTAGTATTCATTACTATGAGTGAACAATACGATGGTATACATTTTCCTCTTTGTTCAAAGAATACTTTCATGTAATTAAAACGTACTAATCTATTACTCTGTGTTTCTTTTCTGGCCATTATTATTATGATTCCTTTTACTTCAGGATTATTCCTGAAACCGATTTATCCAATAGAGAGGGATGGTGTTAAAACAGGATAAGCTCTGGGCAAGAATTACACCAGATCTTCCACATTGTGAAGTACCACATACCACCTTTACCCCAAACTAGGTTCCCATGATTAATTAGATGTAGGTAGCAGGTTTTCACCTGACCCACATTTGGACTGAATTTAGTGCCAGTTTATTATCTACAATAGAATTCTCTTCAATGTAAAATTTTCCCAAAGGCCCCACTCCTGGGGAGTTAGATAGTAATTCACTCCTCAGGTGATCCCATAGCACTTTGCCTGCAAACAAATATGTCATAAATAAATGTTTACATGACCATCTTACCCAGTAGACATGAGCTCCTATAGGGAATGTACATTAATTATACTATTTCTACTACATTTCAGGCAGTAATAAACTCCATTGAATGGATGAATGAATGAATCAATGAATGGATGGATGGATAGATGGATGGATGGATGGATGGATGGATGGAAGGATGGATGGAAGGATGGATGACACTCTTATCTGAGAATAACACTTTGTGAACACATGAGATTTACATTCCCACTAAATTAAACAAAGTTTGAACAGAGTGATGCTTTTTCTTTAAGAGCATACTCTAACCCTAATATCATTGATATCACTTTAAAGCCACACCTCACTTGTGGTATCAGTAAATCTGAAGGAATTATTTGGAAATCCTTAAATAGCCAATAGCCAATCAATGATATCATGGCAGCCTAGCATAGTGCAGTGTCCCAGACTTCAACTTCATTGCATATCACTTCACATTTTTGCCTAAACTATTTTATATTATTTATTTATATGATTATTTAGTAAAAACATTTCTTTAACCCTACCCACTTTTTTAAACTTAAGTACATATCTTAAGCACCTTGTAAGAAACAATATCCTTGAATATTTGAGCTTTTTGTGCCTATTACATTATTTTTCTAATGCACACTAAAATAAACACATAAATACTGAAATATATCCTATCCATCCTAGAATTATCTAAAATCACCTTGGGAAACATGGGAAACACTCACATAGAGGAATGAACATAGGCTTTGGGATAAGATGAATGAGTGTTCAAGCCAGAGCTTTGGCATTTCCAAATAACTTAATCTCTCTCAAAGGCAGTTCTTGAGGCCGGCCCAGTGGCACAGCAGTTAAGTTCGCGCGTTCCAATTTGGGGGCCAGGAGTTCGCAGGTTGGGATCTCAGGTGTGGACCTATGCACTGCTTGTCAAGCCATGCTGTGGTAGGCGTCCCACATATAAAGTAGACATGGATGTTAGCTCAGGGCCAGTCTTCCTCAGAAAAAAGAGGAGGACTGGCAGTAGTTAGCTCAGGGCTAATCTTCCTCAAAAAAAAAAAGTCAATTCTTCATATAAATATGGAGATAAGGAAACTGACCTCAGGGAATTGTGAAGATTAAATGAAACAGCATATGCAAATCACCTAACAGAACCTGTCCATAGATGATTTAGGTGCTCAGTCATAGCTGCTAAAATGGTGTTGATGCTTCACCTTTCAAAAGAACTGCATTCCTTCTTTCTCCACTTCTCTCTCTCAAAATCTGTTGACTATTCTAAATATAGCCTCACAGAACCCAAGTGGCCCAATTTTATGCAAAACAAACATCAGTCATAGCAACTGCATTGAAGACAAATAAATATGAACAATATAAAAACAAACATGGACAAGCCTTAGAGAGCAAGAGTACAGAACTAACTCTTCTCCAGGCACCGCTTCCATTGGATATCTGCCACCTCGGAAACACTACCTGGGCTCTCCAGGCCTCGGTCTCTTCATCTAATAAAATTGCGGGAGTAGATTCTTTTTGCATCTAAAACATGAGTTGACGGAATATTCGCTATTTAATACAGCATCCCTTTGCTTTCTTGTTTTTTCTCTACTAACTTTTCTTTTTCTTATTCTTATTGTGAGAGTAAATGTGGAGGAAAGTTCACAATGAAAGTGAAAAGAACTACTGGGGTTTCAGGAAAGGATTTTTCAAGTTCAAACAAGTTTTAACTGAAGGTCTCTCTCCTATCGAACCATCACCCGAAGCCCTCAGCAAGGTGTTCTCATCCGCCTCCCTCTTTCATCCAGGCGGCGTCAACTTGCTTTTATTTATTCTTATCTTGTTGGGAGGACTTTCACTCTCAGAGAGAAAGTAGGTTAAAAACAAGAGCGGAAATCAATAGCTGGAATCTGAATAGTGGACAGGAATTTTAGTTTACATTTTGTTTTCCAGAGAGAGAAAAGTGCTTAGAATTTTGATTGTATGGTACAGGCCTCCAAAGCATTTAATTAAGATGTCTGAGGCAGATAATAACAAATGCGAGGGACTCAGCTCCTCAAATGATCATCCTGCAGACAGCCTGGAAACAAACAAGCACCCAAGCAAGAATCCGTGTTTCTCCTTCTGCCTCTTCATCCTGGGGAACTCAGCAGACTGGCCACACACATGTCCTCAGAGGCCGGCCTGATTGTGGTTAGAAAAAGGGGTCTGCCTTAGGGCAGACCCGAGTTCAAATCTGAAATCTACGTTTATCAATGGTGGGACAAAAAGTTACTTAAGTGCTCTGACTCTCAGTTTCCATCTGTAAAAATTGGGATCATGCAGGGTTTTGTGGAAACTGATTGAGAAACTGTTCTGATTATCTCTTACTACATAACACATCACTCCAGAATTTCGTGGTATATCAATGACTATGCTATTTTTTTCCGAATTTTGTGGGTCAGGAATTTGGACAGGGTATAGCCAATATGACTTGAACCTCAGATGGGAAGACTCAAATGGCTGGGATTGACTTAAATGAATGGGGAATTATCTAAAGACTTCTTCACTTACACGTCTACTGCCTGGGCCCAAGATGATTCAAGCGGGCAGGGCTCATTGGCGTCTCTCGATGTAGTCTCTGGGACTCTCCATGTGATTTCTTCTCAGGCCCTCACCATCATGGCGACCTTAGGGTGGTCAGATTCCTTAGATGGCAGCTCAGATTTCCAACAGCATGTGTTCCAGCAAAGAAGGTGGAAGCTGAATTGCCTTTTGTGACCTAGCCTTAGAAATCACATAGCATCATTTTCACTGTGTTCTGTGGGTTAGTACATGCTCCAACCCTCTCAGATTCAGAAAGGGCACATAGATACTGTATGTAAAAGATGCTCTATATAAAAACATAAGGACCGGTACCGGCCCCGCGGTGCAGCGGATAAGTGTACCCATTCTGCTTCTCGGCGGCCCTGGGTTTGCCGGTTCGGATCCCAGAAGTGGACATGGCACCACTTGGCAAGCCATGCTGTGGTAGGCATCCCACACATAAAGTGGAGGAAGATGGGCACGGATGTTAGGTCAGGGCCAGGCTTCCTCAGAAAAAAGAGGAGGACTGGCAGTAGTTAGCTCAGGGCTAATCTTCTTCAAAAAAGAAAGCACATCAGGACCAACATCTGGAATATTATTGGAGCTCCAGAAATATTATAGATCAGAATGCCCCCAAATCAATCCTCTATAATAAGTAAGTCACAAAATATGTGAGCATATCTTTCATAAGGCACTTTTTATATCCATTAACTCATTATGTCACGTTAGCCCTATCTAAGCAGGAGAAATATTTTTCCTTATTTTGGAAACAAAAAAGTGAAATTCAGAGAAGTTAAACCAGTTCCGTGGGATCACACAGGTAGTAAGTAGTGTAGCTGGGAACAAAACTCAAGATAGCTAAGTCACAATGCAACCTGCTTCACTTTCTAGGGTGAATGCAAATAACGCACTCAGATATTTAAGTACACCATTTCTTATATTAGATCTGATAACCATTGACAATTTTGGCTTATCAACTACAAAACTTGCATATATATAAAATATTATATGTTTTCCTTTTCATTTGTTTCTTTTATTAACTTAGAAAAATAAAGTTGCAATGGCTCCCACCTATACTCTGTGACAGCATGTTCTGTGAAAATATTCTTGGGTTGAATCCTCCTTTTTTTGTATCATAAGAGAGAAAAGTCCACTTTCCTAGAAGCCATTAAGAGTTACCTACATTTTGACAGAAATTAATGTCTCGGGCTCTCTCTCATGGTGAGTTGTGTACCTGGAGGCGTCCCATTGTCTGTTCCACTTCTCCTTCACAACTCAGAGCAGGTGTGAACCTGATTGGTCTAAATGTAATCCCACCCTCCCCGATAATGAAAGGCTCAGGAATGATCATGTGACCAAATTTTGGCCAATAAGCAGCAGGAGAAGATTGTCAGGGCTTCCAGGAAAGTTATCCTAACTCAATTGAGAGACTCATAGGGATTCTAATGCTCTGACTCCCCAGGGATCTGAATTGAAAAGTAGTTTTCCCAAGGGGTTGCTGGCAGCCATCACGTGACCATGAAAGAAGAAATGCTGAAGATAAAATCTACACACACAGGAGGGCACAACCAAGAGAAACATAGAAAAATGCAGCTGTAGTGGATGCTGTGGTACCCTGCCCTGATCCCCTTTTCTTTACCACACTGATGAATGTCACTGCTAGCAGTGTTGGCTGCAAAGAGCTAACAGCTGCCCTTTTCTCCTGAGAATTGCTCCCTGGGGAAGAGATGCCCAACTGCCCCCTCCCAAAAGTCATGCACCCTTTCCATCTTTGCAGCAAACAACTGACTGGCACAGGGGTACAAAAGGCCACCTTCTTACCTCACGCTGAGACTGGCCTTGTGGTACAATTCATCCTCCAGAGAGAGCTCCCCGCGCAATCAAGCAGAAGGCAATTCCAGCTGATACCATGTCTCTGCTTAGCTGCGCCCCCGTGCCCCATCCTGGTTTTCTCACTCACTTTCTCCTTGGTGCTCTTCCTCCATAAAACACACAGACGCAAATATCTATCTGACTTTCTTCTTCTTAGGAACGCAAACTAAGACAGTGCCTGAAAGCGTGGTTAAACCATCCTGACACCTGCCCTGTCTCTGTTCTTCTAATTGTGTAAACCAGCATGAGTCCTAGCATTTGAACATGGTATGAATAAGGTCTTTCTGCTACTGCAGCCAAAGCTTCCTAAGGAATGACATAGAGGCGAATAGGCTTTTCCTGGGAAATCAGGACCAGAAAAGGTACATAGTATGAGCTGCTACATTAAAGGGCAGACTTCGATGGCTACTGTAAGACAGAGCAAAGGGATCAGGAAAGAACAAGGATATTTCTGGGATAATAATTAGTGAGGGTAGACTGTATATATGCTACCATGAAGTCTTACTTGTATATGTACCTCAGGAACTCTAGGAAGGTTAGCCAGTTCAGCAAAACTCATATACATTAATGAAATTATATGATCATTGAGAGGCATGGCAGGTAGGGAGTGGGGGGAGAAACTGAGTCAAATGACCAAGTCCCTTTGCCACCTTCTTACATTACAATCGAGAAACGACTTAATCCCCACGGGGATTATCTGAGAAATGGAATTCTGGGAATTGACCTTGAGTCTAGGAGGTCTCAAGTCTCATGTCCCCATCCCCAGGAGATAGGTAGACATATATCCCCCATGTTATTGTGCTGACCAATACAGTAGCCCTTTGTCACATGTGGCCATTGAGCACCTAAAATGCAGCTAGTTCAAATTGACACATATGGTAAATGTAAAACATATAATAAAAACCAAAGACTTAGCACAAAAAAATATGCAAAGTATCTCATGAATAATTTTTATATTAATTATGTGTGGAAATTGTAATTTTTTGGATATATTAGGTTAAATAGCATATACTATTAAAATTAATCTTACCTGTTTCTTTTTACATTTTTTAATGTGGCTTCTAGAAATTCTAATATACAAAAGTAGCTTACATTAAATGGTTGTTATTACTTATCTGAACAGTTTAAGGCACAGGGCTGTGTTATGCTAATATAGAGTCCAAGCCTGGAGCAACATGCCAAAAACGTCCTAAGAGAAGCAGCTTGAATTTATAGCTATTATCTGAAAACATGACTAACAAGACAACTAAAAGTTAAACATCCATGATATCCAGGGAAGTTTAAGTCACAATGTGCTCAATCCAGTATTTTCCAAAATGCCACTCAATGATTTTAAACGGGTATTTTTTTTCTTCCATAGTAAAAATGGCTGAAATAACATTAAGGTACGATGTAGCTACAAACCAAAAGGCTTTTGCCAGCAAACTTGCAGGAAAATGCATGGAAAACATTGATGGAGACGTGAAAGAGACAAATATTAAAACAAATGACATAATGTGGTAAGGAGTTGTGCAGTTGAATAAAAATACGCATGGGGGCCGGCCCCGTGGCCGAGTGGTTGGGTTCGCGCACTCCGCTGCAGCGGCCCAGGGTTTGCCGGTTCAGATCCTGGGAGCGGACATGGCACCGCTCATCAAGCCATGCCGTGGTGGCACCCCACATGCCATGACTAGAAGTACCCACAACTACGTACCTGGGGGCTTTGGGGAGAAAAAGGAAAAATAAAATCTTTAGAAAAAAATACAGATGGTTTTATTTGTCTCAGTTTATGATATTTGCTAAATTATTTTGTGATACAGAGACACATAAAGAAATATATTTTGGAGAACTATTAAAGGAAAGATGTATGAGAGATTATACGTTTTTTATAATATTTTAGAGAAGAACTGTGGCTATTTTGACCAGTAAAAACAGAATTCTAAAGCACACTGGCAGGAATAGCCTGCTTATCTTCCATAGTATTTGTTGAGTGTAGCAGTGTGCCTGGCTAATACACGGCATTCCCCAGCCTCTTTCACAACTATGTGTGGTCAAGTGACTAAAGTCTAGACACTTAGATGAAGATGTTGGGTGTAACTTCTGGGAAGTCTCCTTAAAAGCAAGAAAAGAGAACTAGAATACAACACTTGATCTTGTCTTCTTTTAGTCCTTCTTGGGCCCCAGATATGATGGCTAGATCCCAGAAGCCGTCTTGTCACATTAAGGATAGAAGCCACAGGAACGATGTAGGAGCAGAAAGGTAGAAGGAGCTTATGACACTGTGGAGCCAACATACCAGACCTAGAAGGTCAGTCTCTGGGCTTCTTCTGTATGAGAGAAAAATTAGTTGATTTTCCCTTTTTTTTTAAACTGATAAAGGTCTGCAACCAAAAAATTTTGGAGATCCCTGCTCCGTGAAAGGGAATAGAGGGGCCAGGTTTGGTGGCGGGGAAATGAATACACAAAGGAAAGGAAAACTAGGCCACAGGAGGCTAAGAGAGTGTTTAGGGAGAAGGGAGACTCTTTTAGAATTGCAGTGGCCTCCACTAAGGGACAAATCAAACCTGAGCAGGGAGGGGCTCTCTCTTGCTTAAGTTCCTTAGGGACGTGCCAGAGCTGTCTTGATCAAGTTAAAATCAATCTCCCTCATCATCACGCCTTGGCTACCTCTCTGGTCTCATTACCTGCCACTCCTCTCTTTTGCTTCACCATTCCTTTTGAAGACTTGCTCAAACATTAATTCTTTATCAAAAGAGCAAAGTCAAGTGGAAGAATCAGAGAGATAAAAGCAGGTAAGAGTAGATAGGCAGCATTCAAGTCATTTAGCTACAGCTTGTGAGCAAGACCATGGAGTCATATTACTGCCCGATGGTTAAATTTTGATTGTGAAAGGTTATAAAACTCTCTTAAGAGTAGAGCCAAGTTTTCATAAGGCAAACAGGAGAGCCATTTGTTTTGCAGCATCATGCTGCTAACTTCAACAGCAGTCTCATGGCTATTGAACTCGCTTTCGCCTTAACAGTCAAAGAGTGAATTTTTTCACTTTTAAGTCTCTATTTCCTGCCTGTGAGCTTTGTATATGGCATACGGATTCCAGGTTTTGAACCAGAATATTTAAGTTGCATCTCCACTTCATCTAAAACAAATCCCTGATTTTTTTCAAAGGCAGATCCCCCAAATAAGCTGAATTTAGGGCCTTCTTGAACTCTTTCTGAAACCTTACCAGAAACCTTTGCCAGGTGTCAGTAATTCCTTCAACAAATGTAATATCAAGATCTTAAAATTTCAAACTTATGCCTTCATAAAGAAAAAAAGCCTCTTAATTATATATATCTATATGTGTGTGTGGACATGTGTGTGTGTGCGTGTGTGTGTGTGTGTGTGTGTATGCTTAGAGGTAAAAGAATAGATTAATTCACAAAATATTCATTTATAAAGAAAAGAAACTAAGCTCCAAAGGTTATATGATTGAAGTTTCCACAATGGACAGGGGAGGTCATGAAACGGTGATCTTGTTTCTCTTTAATATGAAAGATTTGTATGTATACTCAAATCATGATTTGACTGATACTCAAAGGAGAATTAATTGTACACAGGTAAAATTTTCTTTTTCTTTTTTTTAAGTTAATAGTCACACGATCACTTTCTAAAATTCTTAAGTGGTTTATAACCAAGCAATACAAAATTAGATATAAAATTATAATATTTCAAGAAGCTAACTAAAAAGGAGTGTAAGTAATAAATTGCATTATTATTGCTGGATAATGCAGACTAGAGTCTATATTTACATTATTTGCAATGTGATCTTTTATTTGAAATAGATTTTAATTTAAAACATAATTAAGGATATATCAGTAAGGACTCTTTATATTGCATGCAATAGATAGCCTAACTCAAATATAATAAGGGAATGTAGCTGGGGAGAAAAAAACTTTTCCTTTAATCTTCTAGGTTCTTCTGGCTGATCTAAGAATAAAATTGACATGAGACAGATTAACATGAGAAGATCAAATCTAATTACGTATGTATGGGGGCTCCATAAGAATATGAGGCCCCAAAGACAGTCAGGCAACTGAGGCTTATATGCCTGTCCTAAGCTAAGGAGAAGGATGTAGGGGCCTGGGACTTCAAAGGGAAGGAAAACAATTTACAGGAAGACGGGAAGAGCACGTTTGGTAAACATGTGTTTGCCATACCACGCAGAGACAAAGAGACACAGAGAGGAATGTGAACAAACAGGCCCAAGTTCACCGTAGTTCACCACATCTAGTTCATATTCTTTGTAGTTGTCTCTGGTGACAGCTCTCTGCCTGCCACAGGCCCCCCCATGTAAATTCTTTTACGCAGTTAATCAGGAGGTAAAAAGAAAAACTTCCTAAGTTTTTTGTTTCTTAAAAATAATCAGCCTAAAATAATCCTCATGCAAAAGAGACACATTCTGGGGTGGTAAATTTTGTTCCCCTACAATGTATTGACTCAGAAGGTTGGAAAGTTGGAAATTAAGGCAGCCTTTAGGTTCAATTTAATTCAAAGGTTCACGATCCCACCAGGTCTCATTTTTTTGAAGTTCTTCCAGCTTTCCCCTCCTTGTGTTTTTATTATTCTTAGGCTGGCTTCCCTCATGGTAGGAAGATGGGGCTCCACACTTCTTACTTCACCTTCAGGCGGGAAATGTTACTTTCCCCCCACCATCAATTAAAATCGCTAAGCTTCACATTGATGGTATCATCCTTCATCACATTATCAACTCTAAACTATAAATGTCACAAAAAGGTTAAAATTATCTTGATTGAGTTGGGCTAATTGTAACCTGTAGAACTGGAGGTATGATCAATCTCATATAAACCTCATGTCTGCTAGTCAAGGGGAAGGGGGTGAAACAAATCTTTGAGAAGCCACAAGAAATATCTGCTACCAAAATGATAAAGAAATATTTCTAAAGTATACTATTTACTTGCCCTAATGCCATGTCCAGTCATACAAAACCATGACAATATATAGTCCCTGCACTGGAAGAACTCACAGATTAGATTGTAGGTAGCTTACCATAAGGAAATTATGATCCAGGGGAGGAGATAGTTAAGTGACCAATAAATGCACTAATGTGTTATAAGTGAACAACAGAAACACAGTCTTGAGATTACATGAGACTCAGATCCAAGCTCTGCTACACACTAGTTGTGGAGGCCTTAGACACATTTCCTTAACAACAAAGTGGGAATAATAACATCTGATCATTCATGGTGGGTTCAGCTACAAGTAACACAAAACCAGACTGAAATTGTTTCACAATAAGAACAACAACTACGTCACACTAGAGAAGACCGGAGTTGATTAATTCAGTGACTTGATAACATCATTAAGGACTGAACTTCCTTGGGTCACGTTGGTGTTTGCCTTCAGTATTATCCCCTTATGTTTGCTAGAGGGCTACAGGGGCTCAAACCATCTCCTCATATAGTCACATCCATAGGACCGAAGAGAGAAGCCATGAATCTCTCTCTTTTTTTTTTTAAAGGTTTTATTTATTTATGTTTGAGGAAGACTGGCCCTGAGCTAACATCCATACCCATCTTCCTCTACTTTATATGTGGGATGCCTGCCACAGCATGGCTTGACAAGCAGTGCATAGGTCCGCCCCCGGGATCCGAACTGGGGAATTCCGGGATGCAGAAGTGGAGCATGTGAACCCAACTGCCATGCCACCAGGCCGGCCCCCATCAAGCTCTTTTTAAGAGCAACAAAACCCTTTGTCAGAAGCCGTTGCTCTCTCATCTACCCACCCCCACCTCCAGCAAACTTTTTGTTTGACGAGAATTGCTTCAAATGCCCAAGTCTTAACCTCTGTCTGGTAAAACTAGTGGAATGGCATGATTGGCTCAGGCTAATCAAGACTCATCTTCTTGAAATGTGCAGAGAAAGGACATTTTTCCAGAACATGTGGATAAACAGAGAAAGAACGTTTGAGCAAAATCTGGAAGGAAATCCAGGGAGGAAAAGTCATGTGGAGTTGGGAGTGGAGGTGGGCATGGGTCAGATGGATTTGGGAAGGCTACTAAAATATCTGCCAAACCAACCTCCCAGGTAGTGTGTGAAAGGAGCTTAACATAGTATGTTGTATATACAAGAGCTCAAAAAATGGTTATTAATATTGTTATTATCTAAAAAAGACTGGTGTGATCCAGACAGGACGTGTCACTCTGAGTGCTGAAGACAAAGGCAGTTTTAAAATGTCTCCATGAGGAAAGACAAGGGAAAGAAGGGAGCCAGAGATTGTGAGGGTGGACATAGTGGACAATTAAGGAGATGCTAAGGACTTGGTTTCCCGTTGGATCAGGGTTTGAAAGAGTCTGGAAAGATTTTTGAGCTTTCTGGCATGACATGACCAAAATCTGTGGGTAGTGGTGTCAGTTGCTGGGACAAGAATACAAGAAAATTGTCTGGTTTGATTACAGGGGCAGAGGTGCCAAGTTCAGTGATGGGAATGATGCGTTTAAGGTGTCTGCAGAACTCTACAGTGCAGATTTAACTGTAGTACAAATGGCTACTGTTTATTTCGTAGTATGTCATCCATTCATTCAACAAATATTTACTGTGCACTGACTGTGTGCTTGGGACTAAGCTCAACCCTTTACCAGCATTCTCTTATGTAAGCTTCCAAACCCTGCTGTGAGATAGTTGCTCAATTATCTGCAGTCATTGCTTTGAAGCCAAGTTTGGAATATATTCACTAGTGCATCCTTGATAATTACACTGTTGGCAGCAGCATCCTCAAACACAAAAGCAACATTGTGTATGTTAACTCAGGAGTGAGGTTATCTATATCTCCTCATTAAGAGTCAGACCTGCACACTCATGTACTGTTTGTCATTCCATGTAGACTCGAGAACCTGAAAGTTAAATGCTTGAAAATGCTTTGAGTGCAATAGGCTGATGAAATACCAGATTCGAATACCTGCAAAGAAAAACTTAATGTTGGTGCTATTTATATATATACAAATATATATATAACAACATTTGTTAGTGCTTTACACTTTTTATAAAGTTTTCATAGATATTATCACATATGATTCTCAAGGACATAAAGACAGACATGGATTTTAGTTAAACTTTTATTTTAAGATAATCGTAGATTCACATATAGACATAAAAATCAATGCAGAGGGGTCGGCCCAGTGGCATAGTGGTTAAGTTCGCTCACTTCGCTTTGGCAGCCCAAGCTTTGCGGGCTTGAATCCTGGGCTCAAACCTACACACTGCTCATCAAGCCATCCTATAGTGGCATCCCACATAGAAAACAGCAGAAGAATGGCACAGATGTTGGCTCAGTGACAATCTTCCTGAAGTAAAAAGAGGAAGATTGGCAACAGATGGTAGCTCAGGGCCAATCTTCCTCACTAAAAAATAAATAAATAAATAAATAAATAAATGCAGAGAGATTCCATGTACTCCAAACCCAGTTTTCTGTCAATGGTAACATTGCAAAACTATAGCACTATATTTCAACCATGATATTGATATTGATGCCATCGAGATACAGAAGGTTTCTGTCACCATAAGTTTCCCTCATGTTGCATCTCTATAGCCACACCCCCTCCCTGCTGCCTTACACCCTCCTTAACACCTGACAACCAGTGATGTGTTCTCCATTTTTATACTTTTACTTCATAAAAGTTAAATAAATGGAAGCCTACAGTATGTAGCTTTTTGAAATCAGCTTTATTCACTTGGCATAGTTCTCTGGATATTCATCCTGGTTGTTGTATGTATCAGTAGCTCACAATTTTTTATTGCTGACTACTACTCCATGGTATAGATGTATCACAATTTGTTTAACCATTCACCTGTTGAAAGACATTTGTCTTATTTACAGTTGGGGAGTATTACGAATAAATCTACTGTAAACATTTATGTCCATTTTTCTGTGTGAACAAATAGCTTCCTTGTTCTGGGACGAATGCCCAGGAGTGGAATTACTTAGTCATATGGTACTTAAATATTTAATAATTTAAGAAACCACCAAATTGTTTTCCAAAGTGGCCATACCATTTTACATTCCTCCCAGTAATGTGTAAATGATCCAATTTCTCCACATGCTCACCAGCAGTTGGTGTTGTCATTATTTTTTTTTATTTTAGCCATACTCAAAGGTATGTAGTGATAGCTCATCGTGGCTTTAATCTGCAATTTTCTGCTGGCTATTAATGTTGCACGTCTTTTTACGTGCTTATTTGCCACCTGTGTGTCTTCTTTGGTGAAATGTCTTCTCATGCTGTTTGCCTGTGTCCTAATTGGATTGTTTACTTTGTAATGTTGAATATTAAGAATTTTTTTTTTTTGAGGAAGATTAGCCCTGAGCTAACTACTGCCAGTCCTCCTCTTTTTGCTGAGGAAGCCTGGCCCCGAGCTAACATCCATGCCCATCTTCCTTTACTTTATATGTGGGGCGCCTACCACAGCATGGCTTGCCAAGCGGTGCCACGTCTGCACCCAGGATCCGAACCGGCGAACCCTGGGCCGCAGAGAAGCAGAACGTGTGCACTTAACCACTGTGCTACTGGGCCGGCCCCAGAATTCTTTACATATTTGAGATACTAGTTCTTTATCAGATATCTAGATTGCAAATATTTTTACTTACCTGTAGCTTATCTTTCCATTTTTTTAAAGAGTCTTTCATAGAACAGACAATTTAATTTTGATGAAATCTAATTTATCATTTTATTCTTTTGTGAACGTGCTTTTGTTCTCAAGACAAAGAACTCTAGAGCTAGATCCCAAAGATTTCTCCTCCTATGTTTATTTTTCTAAAATTCTTATAGTTTTACTTTCTACATTTAAGTCTGTGATTCATTTTGAGTTAATTTTTGTAAAAGATATGAGAGTTAGGCAGAAGTTTTGGGTGTTTTGTTTTGTTTTGTTTCTGTATTTTGCATATGGAAGTCCAAATGTTCTAGCACCATTTGTTGAAAAGGCTCTTTTCTCTCCACTGAATTGCTTTCGTATCTTTGTGAAACATCACTTGGGAATATTTATGTGGGTCTATTTCTGGCTTCTGTTTCATAAATCTATGTGTCTACCTCTCTGCCACTATCATGCAGTTTTGATTACTGTAGCTTGAAATCAGATAGACTGAATTCTCCCATTTTATTATTCTTTTTCAAAATTGTTTTAGCTATTTAAGTTCCTTTGCCTTTCCATGTACATTTCAGAACAACTTTTTCTATTAGAATATTTTTTTTTATATCAACAAAAAATCTTGCTAGTTTTTTGAGAGGAATTGCATTAAACTTGTATATCAATTTATGGACAATTGACATCTTCACTATTTTGAGTAGTGCTATCAATGAACTTGGTATGCCTCTCCATTTATTTAGGCCTTTCTTGATTTCTTTCATCAATGTTGTATGGCTTTCAGCATAAAAGTTCTGTATGCGTTTTGTTAAATTTATACCTAAGTGTTTCTTTTTTGAGCTGTGTAAGTGGTATTGTATTTCTAATTTCAGTGTCCACATGTTCATTGCTAGTATATAGAAATACAATTGATATTCATATGTTTATCTTATGTCCTGTGATCTTGCTGAATTCACTTATCATTTCTAGAATATTTTTGCAGATTCGGTGAGATTTTTCTGTGACAAGAATCTTGTCATTGTCTCAAAACAAGGACAGTAATTGTTATTGTTCTATCTTCTAATTCCCTGATTCTTTCTTCTGTCCTCTCTAGTCTGCTTTTTTTTTCTTTTGAGAAAGATTAGCTCTGAGCTAACATCTGCTGCCACTCCTCCCCTTTCTGCTGAGGAAGATTGGCCCTGAGCTTACATCTGTGCCCATCTTCTTCTACTTTATATGTGGGATGCCTGCCACAACATGGCTTGATTAGCAGTGTGTAGGTCCGTGCCCAGGATCCGAACTGGCAAACCCCGGGCCACCAAAGCGGAGCAGATGAACTTAACCACTGCCCCACCAGGCCAGCCCCTAATCTGCTTTTAAGCCTATCCACTAAGCTTTTTATTTCAGTTACTATATTTTTCAGTTCTATTTTTCTGCTTAATTCTTCTTTTTATCTTCTCTTTCTTTGCTGAGGTTTTCTACATCTTCATTTATTTCAAGCATATTCCTAACCACTTGTTGAAGCATTTTTATTTATTTATTTATTTATTTATTTATTTATTTTTTGCTGAGGAAGATTAACCCTGAACTAACATCTGTGCCAGTCCTCCTCCACTTTACATGTAGGTCACCGCCACAGCACGGCTGACGAGTGGTGTAGGTCCATGCCTGGGATCCGAACCCATGAAGCCATGCCTCAGAAGTGGAGCACACCAAAATTAACCACTATCCCACAGGGCCAGCCCTGTTGAAGCATTTTTATCATGGTTGCTTTAAAATCTTTCATAGATGGTTCTAACATTTCTGCTATCTTGGTGTTGGCATTTATTATCTTTTTTCATTGAGTTTGAGATCTTCGTGGTCCTTGATATGATGAGCCATACTCTGTTGAAACGTGGATATTTTTGTATTATGTTATAAGACTCTGGATCTTATTTAAACCTTCTGTTTAAGTTTTTCTGTTTTTATTTTTGACACTGCTCCAACAGGTTGAGGGACATCACCATATTACCAACAGGTGAGGTCCAGGCTCCCTTCTTGGCCTCCATTGACACCTGAGTGTGGGCAGACAGACTCTTGTTATTGCTGAGTGCAGATGGGAGTTCTGGCTCCCCATGTGGGATCCACTAACATGGTAGTGGAGGTGGTCTTATAACTCCTGGCCAATGGTAAAAGTTCTGAATCTCTACCAGCTCTTCTCTGATACCCCTCAGTGAGGAGGGGAAGGCGCACTTTGTTACTATAGGATGGAGGTAGAAGTTCAGGCTCTCTACTCGGCCTTCTCAAATACCACCCTGGGGCAGGTGTTACAGCCTCATATAGATGGAAATCTATGCTCCCCATTTGGTCTTCGCTGGCATGGATGGGGGTAGAGCCACAATATTTAATGGGGCGTCTTGCTAGCATATAGCAGTTATTGTCTATAATTTTTCTGCCTTGTTAGGTTGCCTCTTTCCTGGTCTTTTGGCTAGAGAAAGGAGGCTTTGGTTGGAGCTTTTTTTTAAAAAATTCTTACCTATTGATGTTTCCAGGTTGCTGGATTCTTCAGCTCCAAGTACGGGATATACGAGGAAAAAATAAAAATTAAAAAACAGAGAATTCGCCATCTTGTCATTCCTCAGATCTGAGGTCCCTAGCTGGTCTTCCTTCTTCCCCACCTTTCATAGTCTTATGTTTTCTTGTATATAGTGGCCAGGGATTTTTAGTTGTACCTCTCAGGAGGAATAGGGAAAAGTAGATCTATGCCATCTTCTTGGAAGGGGAAGTCTGACATGATTATCATCTTAACCTTAAACTTAAAATAAATCAGGCTCAGAAATATTGGATAAATTGCCTAGGGTCACCCATTTGTTAAAAGGTGGAAAATCAGAAAAAGGATTAAGAAAAAGGACTCCAGAGTTGGATGGACTGGGTTTGGTTCCCAGATCTATTACTCACTTTAAATATTATTAGTACACTTCATTTTTGATCACAGATCCCTTTGAGAATCTAATGAAAGCTATGCTCTTTTGAAAGATCACATTTATGAAAAACACATTTAAGTAAATAGATACAAAATTTTGCACATTACAATAAATTCCAGGAATTTCAGATTGGGATCTCCAGTTTTGGAGAAAAGTATACTGTAAGCTGTCATGAAGGGAAAACAGGCCACATTTATGAAGCAGCAGCAGAGACTCACAGTCTGAAAGGTCCTTCACTGATTCTAGAAATGATCTCAGGATCAAGAGGCACCGAGGCCATGTAATGAGAAGAGGACAACCATGGGGACATGATGGGAGTGCCAAGAGCTTTGGTGAAACTAGAAGACATCTCTTCCCTCACCAGGACGCTACTGTCTCTCTCCTGCCCCATCTCCCTCAGGGATGACTCTCCTGGACAGGCAGCTCCAGTGGGCTCCTCTGTGTGTAAAAATACTGTCCGCTAATGGTCAGTCATCACGGTGGATGTGCTGTAGTAATGATCCCAGGGCACTCTGGCTCCAGAGCAGTTCTGGTCCATTCTGGATAAGAAGCCAGTGACAGTGCTTGGACTTTAGGGATGGACTTTAAGCATATCAGTGCACTCTGAGCTGAGGAAAGATGTGAAAGTCCAACTTAGAAACAACGTAAGCCAACAGAAAAGTGATAGGAAGTCCGTGGGGAAGAGAAGGAAGAACAGTCGGGTGACCCATCTGTGTTCTGGCTTTTCCTAGCCGTGTGCCCTTGGGCAAATCACTAGTGTCTTGGAATCTCAATTTCTTCATCTGTAAAATGGAGTTAATAATTCCTGCCCTCCTTACATCATGTGGTTTTCATAAGGAATAAATAAGATCGTGTATGTGGAGACTCCTTGTGAACTGGAAAATGCTACACCAACATTATTTTTAGGTCTGACTAGAGAGTTTACACTTCATCCAGAAGTAGAATTTCATGTACAGAATTGTTATTTTTCTGTAAAAGATATTTACGTAAAGGAATTGATTTGAAAACCTATAAAAGTTCTATGGGAAAACCATGACCTAGCTTTCTCTACTTAGAGAAAAATGTCCTGGGGAACATGGGTGTTCCCCACAAAAGAAGGAAATACTTTTCATTGGAGCAGATGGCTGAGATGAAAAAAAGTAGAGCATAATAAAAGGTGCCTATAAAATCAGTCAAATAAAACATTAAGTGTTGAGAAAATAGCCCTATGTTTTAATCGTCTTTCCGGAGTTTGTTTTGTATGTCGAGGCGAAATGATAACGATAAATTTGAAAGCCAGCCTCCTGAACGACTTCCTCTGGAATCCTAAAGAACTGGTAGCATTCTGATAGCCTTTAGGTGAGGAATGACTACACAGAGCAGATGGTTTAATGTTATTATGACTTGAGATAAGCCTTTACCATGGCAATTCCAAGCAAGAACCAGGGAGTCTATTGTTAACTTCAGGAAGGAGGCAACCCTTTGAAATGCCTGAAGGCATAGGTGGCACATGCTTTTCCAGTGATTCAGTGGGTTAATAATTAATAACCTCGTGAGACTTGTGCAAATGATTATGCAAGAGCACATATCACGCTGTGAATTCTTCACCCCCATACACTAGAGCGTAAGTGTTTTGTTACCAAATATTCTTTGCTGTCATTCTTAGCAGTTAAGGTAAAGTTTCTGTGTTTATAAAACTGCTATGAACTGACAAAAGTCAGTTTGTCATTGACAAATATTTGGTTATATTTGGTAGATGGGAGGAGTTAGAAATGGGTGAAAACTCAAGGTTTCCCCAAATCCTTGCTACCAGGTAGCATTTCATTATGAAAGTGAGTCTGAGATTGAATTCTGCTGCATGTACAAATGTTTCTTAGCAAACCAGCATTGATCTCCACTGTAAAAAGGTGAAGACTCTCTTCTAGGTCCTTTCGCATATTCTGAAAGTATTTTGCAAAAAATGGTCACTCCAGGAAAATGTGACAATTTTCAGCAGTACAATTCAGTGAATCTGAAATCAGTGTCGGAATGTTCCAAAAGTGGCTGAACACAGGAGACTGAGTTAGGCTTAGGGCTCCACTCCTTTAAGCCAATCTACATATCTTGAGCACCAATCATTTCACCTCACTGATGAAAATTCTTTTCTGACCTCCATTATGTCAACTAACAAACCCTCTGGAGCTGATAAAAGATAAAGATGCCTGAAGTAACGGCAGAAGCTGCCTACGGGTGTAGTCTTTTGATAAGAGCTTTCTAAATGCTACCATTACCCTTGAAATATTTATCTTCGACTAGAGAACACAATTTTTACCAGAAAATCTTAAATATTCATTGAATCTAATTAGCACACATGCATACTATGTGCTGTAGGATATGGATTACCATGGATTTGAAGTACAAATTAAGCCTAGCTCTTAAAATGGTTACTATCATCATTTTTCTGACATCAACTAAATAAATCTACTCTAAGATATATTTTTTTAAGTCAATGAACCCGTACTGTTAAGTGATTTTGTACTTTTGTGAAATGAACAATTAAAAGAGTTTGTTGTAAAGAAAGCAATAACTTCCGTTTGATTAGTTTCTAACTTTCAAGTCTCTTAGTATAATTTTGTTAGTATTACTTATTCAACTGAATGACTTTAGAGCTTGGAAAATAATGTCAAAACAAGAGTGAACTTGTCTAGCATTTCTAAGGAGGCAAATACTGAGTTAGACAAAAAAATTGAAAGCTGTTTTGTCGTAATTTTCCTTTTTAAAAAACTTAAGAATTAGAGATGAGCATTTTACCAGGATGAAATTGATTACTGGAACTGTCAAGAACATAAATCGTCTCTCAGGTGGTGAAATCTATCCTCGTTTATTTGTACCATTTTCACTTTGAGGAAGCATTTTTCAGCATCTTAAGAGGAAGTTTATGCTGATGTTTAAATTGCATGACAAGTATTTCTGGCCTCATTTGGTAGTCCGCTATCAAGGGTATGGTAGATTTTATTTCCCGCACTCGCAATTTGCACAGTCTCAGTTCTTGAATATTACAAATTGTGGAGTTTATTCATTGCATCATCCTCTCATTCACAGGTATTTACTGAGCAACAAACATGGATCAGGCACAGGAAACTAAGGTGTGAAAAATACAATCCTGCCTCAAGAATGTCCAGTGTAGTGGGAGAGAGTGAGAGGAAGCCAGTAATGGCAGGAGATGACAAAGTGGATTAGAACCTGGGTTTTGCTGCCAGTCTTGGTGGGCTGGAATTCTGGCTCTGTCATTACTTAACCTCTCTGTGGTTCAGTATCTCTACCTATAAAAGGGATATGATAATACTACCCACTTCATAGGTTTGTTGTGAAGACTAAAGGCGTTTATTCATATAACAAACTCAGAACCCTGTATGGCTCATGTTAACAAATGTGCTGGACCACACATTTTGGCTACAGTTATTATTAAGTGCAGGGTGCTTTGGGAGCGGCCTAGTGCAAGAGCATCCTTCTGCGTCACCCCATGTCAGTTCAGACACCAATTCCTGCCACACTGAGCTCTTTATTATTTTTCTTATCTATTGACTTCCCTCCATTCCCATGACCATGACGTTGGTTTTCTGGCCAAATTTTTCTTGACCAGATTTTTATTTCATATTTGGTTGCCTGACATAGACTTACAATCTCAGATGCATCTTTCAGACTTTCTAATCCCTAATTTGAAAATCTTACATGATTATCTCTGATCATCTTGCTTCCCTGATCAAAATCTCCTTCAATGTCTTTCATCATCTTGAGTATGAAATACGAACTCTTCAGTTGGAAAGAAAAACAGAGCCTCTCAGATCTCAAGTTATCCTGGGCCACTCTTGGGTTTTGAAATTCCCTATTAATGTGTAAAAATGGATAATTGCTAAAATAAAATCTCAAAATTTTGGTACATTTACATGTTTGCAACATATAATAAACATATAAAATACAAATACATATGAATATGTATTTATTTATGAAAGCATATATATAAAAATATAATTATGTGATTCATAAGATAATTGGAGGAACAATACAGCTCTTAATTCATAATTAATGTGGTTCTGTATTTGGTACACAGATTGACAGCCATATGGTGACTGGAACATCTTCCTCCTTCCCATCATCGGGGGACTTCTCTGTATTAGTTAGAAATGATTTTGACTGGAACTAACAATTTATGCAATATTGGTTTATTATGTCTCATGATTCTGAATCTGGACTGTTGATTCTATTCACTCTGGCATTTGCTAGGGCTGGAAAGTCCAAGGTGGCTTCTTCACTTACAGGTTCGGTGTGTCAGCTAGGAAGGCTGGAATAGCTGCTGGCCAGCTGGCTGTCTCTTTTTCCATGTAGCCTCTCATGTGTCTAGCTTGGGCTTCCTCACGGCATGGTGGTCTCAGGGTATTCAGACTTCTTCTCTGGTAACTGGTTTCTGAGAGAGGAATTCTCTCCTTGAGACTAGTCCTAGACCTGGCACTGTGCCACTTCTACCATCTTCTACTGGTGAAAGCAATACAAAGCTAGCGCAGATTCAAGGAGGGGGAAAACAGAAAATGGACTCCATCCCACCTCTTGATGTGAGGAGCAGCACTTGAGCACAGGGAGGAAAGGAAGGGATCACAGCATCTTTGAAGACTGTCAGCACGCTGCTCTCGGATAATGTCCACATGGAGGGAGTTGCTGGTATTGGTCTAGTAGTTCTATTCTGTGATACCTTTGGCCTGCATCTCATTGTCGAAAGGTTATTTTTATTTATTTTTTTTGTGAGGAAGATTGGCCCTGAGCTAACATCTGATGCCAATCTTCCTCTTTTTTGCTTGAGGAAGGTTGTCGCTGGGCTAACATCTGTGCCAATCTTCTTCTACTCTATGTGGGATGGCGCCACAGCGTGGCTTGATGACTGGTGCTAGGTCCGTGTCCAGGATCTGAACCTGAGAACCCAGGGCCACTGAAGCGGAGTGTGTGAACTTAAGCACTAGCCCGTGGGGCTGGCCCCATGGAAGTTTATTTTACCACCTCTAGCTGTTTTATCCTCTCCTAATCATGTTCAAAGATGGGAAACAGGAGAGGTGTGGGGCAGAGTAGCTCTCTTTGGGCACTTCCTTCTAACTAGGTAGAAATAAAATCTTTCTCACAAGTCTCCATCAGATTTCTTCACATACCTCTTTGGCCAGAATTGGATCATATATCTTCCCTTAAACAGAGATGGGCCCTTTCCCTAACATGTAGTTAAATCCACATCCCAAGTAAAATTGGACTTCTGATAGCAGAGTGGAAGATGGAGACTAGATTTTGTGTAAGCAAGCAATGACGTTAGCCTTATTCTCTAACTGTGTCTATAACCAAACTTGTATATTACACCAAAAATCTAAATTGGAGTCCTATTGCCTTCCACCCTCCAGCCGCCATAACATACCCCATGATAGTTTGGCCTATAAGAACCTTTTGCCTCTAGTGGGCACACAGTCACAAGGCAAAGAGCATGAATTCAGAGAGAAGTGCAGAATAGGGGCCAAAAAATCAGTCTAAAATCCCTTCAAATCTATCCTCGAGGCATTCTGAAATCTTTGCATTTCCTTACCCACTCCAAGCTCACACATCTTGTCTTTACACTGCTGATCTGTGTATTTGTAACATCCTTCCTTGTGCCTTTACCTCTCCATCCTTCAGGACTCAGCTCAAAAGGCATTTCTTCCCCTGGGCCTTCTCTAACTCTCAGGCTGGATTAGTGGCCTCTAGTGTCTGCTCCTGAGGTACCTTGAGTTTAGCACCATTGCGGCAATCATATTACCAGATTTGTTAATATTATTTGTTTACTTATCTATTTTCACTTTAGACCATACGGATAGCCTCAAACCCTTAGACTAAGTATAGGATTCCATTTTCTGAATATTTGGGTCTTAGTAGAGAATCAAATGCTGGTGCAATGAATAAATGGATCGACGTGGGTTGAAATTGGATTCTCAAGTCAAAGAGAAGCCTTTGGATAATTTTAAATGTGATTGTCATTCTTGTATTTTTGGAGGGGAACATTTTGGTAACAGTGGAGCACATAGTACAATAGGATGAGATGAGAGAGGCGAGAAGATGAAATTGATGTAATTGCACATGAAATAACCAGAGATAGAACTAAAATAATGTCAGTGGTGGGGATGAAAACAAAATGGATCCAAGAGATATTGAGATTGTAAATAGATAGACCCCAAGGTCTCATTAGTTCTGGAAGGTAAAATAAAGGCAAACTCTCAGCTGACTTTTATGTTTCTGGCTTCATTTATCCATTGGAGATAGAGCCTTTACCTGATATAGGGAGCAGACCAAAGGAACATACATTTTGGGGTCCCACTTTAGAATAATTAGTGTGTGATACCAGTGGAACATCTATGAAGATAGTCGAGTAGGCAGTTGGAATAATTGTAACTTAGGTGAGAAATTAGAGCTTGATAATTAGATTTGGAAGTCATCCTGCATCAGTGAAGCCACAGAAACAGATGTGTTTCCCAGGAGAAGTTAGAGAAGGGGCAGAGGATGGAATTGGTAAACACTAGCGTTTGGCCAATGAGTGGAAAAAAACAAACCTGTAAATATGTTGAGAAGAAACAGCGGGACAGGCAGGCAGGAAATGGGGTGTGTTCGTTTGCTGGGGCTGCCATACCGATCTGGAGGGAGATGGGCCTCAGTTTAAACTTGGGTTCTGTCCCTTCTAAGTACGTGATCTCGGCTGAAAACTTAATCTCTCCAATCCTCAAATCCTTCACCTGTAAAGTGAAGATTAGACTAGCACTGCAAGGAAGTGCTCCCAAATGGGAACAAGTGATTATCTTTGGGTGATAAGGTTAGGAATCCTTTTTATGTTCTGCCTTTGGCTTATCTGTATTTCAGACTTTTTTATACCTAAAAGTAATAGATTTTACTTTTAGGAAAATAAATATTCTCATTTTTCTCTCTATTGAAGACAAAAACATACATTCATTGAATACTGAAGGGCACGGAGCGGTGTTCAAAGTTAAAAAGGGAATAATGTGTTTTTTACAATTGGTGGGGTGGGATTCCAAAACATAAATGAATAACTATAACGCACTCCATGTTAGAATAGGACAAACCTAAAAAAATAGGTTAAATAAACTAAATGCTCCTCGGGCGCTCCCTGAGAGAGATCTTACGAGGCTGGAAGAGTCACGGAATGTTTCCGGGAGGAGCTAGCATCACGGATGACCCTCACGGTCACTCTTGTCTCAGTGCATATTGGTTTGCTTCACAATACAAGGAAAACTAGTCAAGAGATAAGAGCTGAGAATGCAGAATGATTGCTCTGCGCGGAGAGGAATCTCCACGTCCACGGCCGTAGCTGCCAGAACCTCAACAGCTGCGTGTCACCATGTTCCGGGGAGTAGAAAGCTCTTACCTCATCACAGCTGGGAAATGCAGGGCTTAAATTAACCACATTTTGATTCAGTCCAATTGCTTTGTGTATGAGTTCAGGGTTTGTAAAACTGGAAAAATGAAGATATTCAAGCTGTTTCACTTTGGTTCAAGTTGTTTTTTGTTGTTTTTCAACTTGGTAAAGGCTTAAAAATTACCTTTCTAGTTTTTGAAGTCCTGAGTCAAGCTTTTATTTTTTGTTGCCGTCTGCAAATGGCTCCATTTTTACATATGTATATTCATGCCCCATGTGAAAACACAGAAAATTATATTAAGTCAATATACAGCTATGTGTGAAAACAATCAAGGCCATCAAACTTCTCTTTCAACGAGAATCCCAAAAGGAAGGGCAGATTGACAAATTTTTAATACTGTCAAATTGTAGCATGTGTGAGTTTACACGTCTATGATTTCATTGTGATGGTTTCTAAAAGATGAGTTTGCACTTGGCCATACTGAATTCGGATGCTCAATTTCACAGGAGGTTGAGGATTAAATCAGAAATGTCAAAGGCAAACAAAATTAAAACAACATTAGTGATATGTGATGACAAAGACCACCAGTTCAATATTCCACCATGGGATCAAATTCCTCAGACCTGGCCTCTGACAATGTAAAACATCTGTCTTTGCAATAAATATAGAAAAGAAAGCCTTTGGAGTCAATTGGGCATTTATTTGCCTCCGTGCGTTTTGGCGGGTAAGGAAGCGAATATATGCTGTTCAGAGGAACTTGGGCAAATTTAGAAAAAAAAAAAGCCTCACTTCTCCATTTTTAAGAAAAAGAAGTAGTAGTGACATCACTCTCAACCAAAATTTAGACTGTTTACATCTCAATTTATTAGGTAATAGAATGTCTTCTTTAGAGTTATGAAATAACTAGGATGGTTAAGTACAATTTCCTTCTGAATCTTTATTATTTCATTTGTTCATTCACCCAACAAATAGTCATTAAACCCCTATTATGTGCTAGGTGCTGGAGGTTTACTATTGAGTGGAGGGAAAGACAATCCCTCCCCTCAGGAAGAAGGGACTTGAGTCGGAGAGAGGAATAGAAATTAAAGGACACAAATAATTATAAAACTACCGCTGTAGTCAGTGCTAAAAAAGAGGCATATGGTGCCAAGAGAATATATAATAAAAGACTTACTCAAGGAAGTTAGGGGAAGCTTGCCCATCAAGGAAGTTACGATGCACCCAAGGAAGACGGGGAGCTGGCTGGGTGCAGAGGAAAGAAAGGACAGAGGAAGGGAAGTGCACACCGGAGAAGGCTCTGCGTGGGAGGAACGCAGGGGCGTGTTCAAGGAATTTTGAGAAGGCTCTCAACAGGAGAGGAGGAGCCCACTGGAAGCTTAGAAGAGAGGAGGTGGTTTAAAGGCATGTTAAAGGATCTGCTTCTACCCTCTGCCTCAGCAGCAGTTGGGAGCCATTGAATGATTTTAATCAGAGTGTTGGTATAATCAAGTTGGCATTATGAAAAATTGACTTTACTCTGATTTGAGAAATTGAGCGACAGGGCCCAGAATGGCCCTGACTGGGGATGAGTGGTTGGGAGACTCCTGCGCCAGGGATGGCAGTGGCGTTGGCTGGGTGGCTGTGGAGGAAATGGGGAGAAGTAGATTTGGAACTCAACTTTCCTCCATTGCTAAAGTGGCTCCAGCTTTGGCAAAGCTGCTGGTGGGCAAGAAGATGCCCAGCCCTCTGACTTCACTGCCCCTCCTACATCCTAAACCTAAGAGCTGGGAAGAGTCATTTTCCTAAACGGCACATTCAGAGGAAGCTTCAGTGCTGGGTGGAACAATGGTGACAAGAATTAAGGTTCCGGGATCTGGCAGATGAACTCTTAGATTGGCAGGGACGATTTCGGAAGTTGGGTTTCCAGGGAGGGCTATTTACCTTTATTTCCAGTAAACCTGGCCACCTGCCTCTGCAAACAATCTTTGTCTCATAAGACAAGGGAGTTCATTGTGGGAACTGCTGGAAGATCTCCTGACTAGAGGGCCATACAGGATCTAAGTCTTTCAGCGCTGGAAGTAGGATGAGCACATAATTCATTATCCAACCAAGACACATGGGAAAGAGAATGTTTCTTAGTTGGATAATGATTACTTTTGAAACAGACGTACACCAGTATTATTTTGGGCCAACCTGGTCCCCCTAGAAAGAAGAGAAAGTTGAAAGTTGTTTAGTCCTTATCCCACCATTTCCCCTTTAGCAGAGGAGAGGAGAAGCTCTCTCTCTCTTCATGGGCACTAGTGGAAGGCAAACCTTGTTTTTTAGCTGACTCCCAGGCCACTTTTATTTTTACATTTTCTACCATAGTTGATACACTCTGAAGATAAGATTTCCCACCACTATCACTTTGTGATTGCTGATCTCTTACAATTAGTCACTTCATCGCCCCCAAGAAGAGGCAGTTCAAAATGCGAGACACCACCCAAGAGCTCATCAGAAATGCTACGTCCCAGATGTACTGAATCAGAATCTGCGTTTTAACAAGATTCTCAGGTGATCAATACGCACATGAAAGTTTAAGAAAAAACGCCTGGACTTCGACTGACATAAGAAAAACATCGTACACCGTGACGGTGTATGCATACATAACCGAAACAAAAGTTTGAAGCAATACTTACTCTTACTATTTTATTAGGCAAAAATGTGCTCACAACGCGTTAGATTTCAGCATCCACTCATGGGGCGCGACTTGTAGTTTGAACATACAACCCTAAAGCAGCGAGGAACAATCCTGAGAAGGCTGGGGGGAGGAGGAAGATGCTTGGTGGGGGTGCCATGGAAAGGATATACACTTTCTCTGTTCAGTTACTTTCTGAAACGTGTGCGCTTAGTCACTCCGGACTAAATACTTGGAGCGAGGAACTCCTGAGAGCGGTGAGGGGCAGCTGAAAGTTTGCCAAAGCCCTCGGAGGGGCTGGTCCAGGGGACATGATTGGCAGCTACGAGAGAGAGCGAGGGCTGGAAGCGAGGAGAGGGAGAAGGCTCTCCGGCGGCGAGAGGTCCTGCCCAGCTGTTGGCGAGGAGTTTCCTGTTTCCCCCGCAGCGCCCGGGTGAAGTTGAGTGAGTCACTCGCGCGCACCGACCGAAGACACCCCCACGCGCGCACACGCCCGGGGCAGGAGCCGGCCTCCTGCGCAGCTCCCCTCGGCCGCCGGGGGCCTCCCCGCGCCTCGCCGGCCTCCAGGCCCCCTCCTCGCTGGCGAGCCGGCGCCACATCTGGCCCGCACATCTGCCCGGCCGGCCCGGCGCGGGGTCCCGAGAGGGCGCGGCGCGGAGGCGCAGCCAGGGGTCGGGGAAGGCGCCGTCCGCTGCGCTCGGGGCTCGGTCTATGACGAGCGGCGGGGTCTGCCATGGGTCGGGGGCTGCTCAGGGGCCTGTGGCCGCTGCACATCGTCCTGTGGACGCGCATCGCCAGCACGATCCCACCGCAAGTTCAGAAGTCGGGTGAGTGGCCCCCAGCCGGGCTTGGCGGGGCGCCGGGGGTCTCCGGGCTCCGCGCCCCTTCGCTGCGCTTGACAGTCGGCCCAGCGAACGCAGCGCTGGGGCGGAAACAGGACAGTTTCCCCTCGGGGCACCCACGCAGCCCGACTCCCCTTGGCCGCAGGGATGTGTGAGTTTTTCTTTAAAAAGAGAAGGAAACTTTAAGGGGAAGGGGGCGCGGGGCACGTTTGGCCCCCTTTGTGCGGGCAGGAAAGGCGTTGTGTTGGCCGCGATCGAGGCGCGCCCCCACCCCCGGAAAGGGAAGTTTGAGAAGTTGGTTATCTGAAGGAGGCAGGGGAGCAGCGGCCCGGAGCGGCGGCCGCTCAGGCCGCCAGAGCAGCTGGCACACCTGGGGCCACCGCGGCCCGTGGCGATGCTGCGTGCCCACCCCGGTCTTGCCCAGCCGCCCCCTTACATGGCCAGTTACTCAATCCTCAGCCCCTGGGAAGGGCCACACATTCCCCCAGGCCGGCTTCTTGGCCCGGAGTTACTGTATAAAAGTTTCAAGAAAAGAAGCTATTTACAAAGGAAAGTTATCTGGCTGCACTGGCGGCTTGGCGTGGAGGGGTAGGGAGTGGGGTTGTCAGGTGGAAGGCGGAGAATTATTTGCTGAGTGCCTACTGGGTGCTAGGTGCTGCGTGCTGGAGATGTTGCCTGGAGCGAGACAACCCTGCCTTCCGGGAGCTGATGGTTCTATGCAATTTTCGTTTGGTGGAAACGGAAGGGTTAAAATCGTAAATCCGCTGCTCACCTGGTCTCTCTCTCGAGAGGTTTTTGAGGGGGGAAAAATGCAGGAATTGAGTTCTTAAGGATGTTATGGAAAGGATTGAACCCCTGAGACCTTAAAAGTTAGAATTTTGGCAGCTATGATCCACATAACTGCAGCTGGGGTGTGGGTAACCGAATAGTTGGATCTTTCTGAGGCCTCAGTTGGCTCATCTGTAAAATGACCTGGTTAGATTTGGATAATATTACATTCCCTTCATCTTTATCATTTTATGTCCCTCTCTTCCCCCGTTGGTGACTTGGAGATGCCCTGTGTAGGTCTGGGATGAAATGTAGAGGATTTGACAGTCCACATCACGCTGAGACACACAATTTACTTACCAAGGGCCACAGGCTTTCCTTTAGGTTTGTCTAGAAGAAATATGCACGGTGTGCTAAGTGGTACATTTCGGAGTATTTGAAGTGGATTGAGAACTTTTAAAAATCATGTTTTATATTGAAGGTTGCATGGAGATGGGAATTTTTAATGGAATGAGGAAGGAGCACTATGGTAAACAAAAAAAAAAATCCTAACACAAATTTGAATTCTAGTGTTTAATGAAATCCCAGCCTTTCCTTCTTGGATGTTTTCCTATATTGCAGTAATAGAATGTTCAAGTGACTCTGATTATACCCCACACTCTTAAAAACTGAGTTATATTTTGCTAATAAATATTTTAAACTGCATCCTCAATTTTCTGTGTATGTTAAAAATCATTAAAGCTTTTCTTTCAGATTAGGAAAGAAGGAAATTAGCAGGCTCTGATTTTGTTAGGTTTTGTTTACAAGGATAAGATTTATGATTTGCAAATTCCAGACTCAATAGTTCATGAGTCAGTTTCATTTCATCTGTATACACACTTATAAACAGTTAACTTAAAAGCTTAGTGGGTTTTTATTTAGGCTTTTAAACAGTTTTCCAAAACGCACAAATTTCATATTTTGTGGAATTAAAGTTTCAAAATGGTCGAACTAAGGAATCATTTGAAATTAAATTTTTGAAGATAGTTGAAGGTCGAAGGGTATAATGAAGCTGAGAAACCTAATTCTGTGATTGCGTTTTAATTTTCCAGGTAAATAAATGGTTTCGGGATTTTTCTAACATAATTGGTACACTGTCAAAACATTTTTCAAAATATCTTAATGCATGATAAGATATGAGGAAATGAGACTATTTACAGCCTCCTATTAGGTCACCTAAAAAAATCCATCCTCTGTTGAGAAGATTGACAGGCAGGTAAAGGATTTCAGTATCAGAACAAACTTCACTAAGAAATATACTTAAAATTCTTTAAATTTTTGTTTTTGACTTAGTAGATTTCACTTTTTCTTAACGCTCAAAATTAAGTAATTATTCTTTTGGAGAAAACTTCAAATGTCTGAAAACTCTTCAGATACGAAAAATAGGACTTTTGCTTTTCAAATACCTGCCAAGAGATGCTTGTTGATGACTCACTGTTGGTAAAAGTGTCATACGGATAAACTTCTTTCCTAAAACCATGTTGATGATATGCTTGTTTTCTCAGGGTCAGAGACTAGAAATCACTAGGCCCAGAGTTTGATCTTTGGTCTATTTGTTCTTGTTCCCAGAAAGCACATTTTCATCTCTAGGCCACTTCCTTTAATAACATCTTTTCTTTACCCATTTATGGTTTATACAAAATACTCATCACATTTTGGATTCATTGCCTTTTTTTCGAGGCAGCTCCCCATGGTGATGAGCCCTCCTTGTTGTCGGGGTAGTCATCGTAACTGCTACATGGTTTCCATTTCAGTTACCAATCCTCAATTATCAACACAACGTTTAACATTTTTGTTTATTTTTTAACCCTAGTTTTCTAATGAAGAATGACACCTCCTTGGTGCCATCATGAGAAGTGGCCAGTACTCGTCTTCCTTCTCAACTACTCATAGAGTGTCTCCTTGTTCCAGGCAGGAGGGTCAGGCTTGGAGACACCATCCTGAATGAAGAAGACAGACATGGTCTTTGCCCTCCTTGAGTTTAACATACAGGAATGTGTTAAAGCTAAAGAGAAGGAAACGTATTTTAACCCTGTGTACTCGGAAGCTTTATTGAATGCCCGTGGTTTATTTCTAGACTCCTTTTTCAAAAGCTCATTTTGTTATTCATTGCACTAGGAGGGGGTGTGTGGTTGGTCTTTCCTTCTCAGTCCCTCTCAACATACTTTTTTCAGTAATCTGTTCTTTTCTATACCTGCCTTGTTACAGGCCCCCAGTGGGGCCACCTCAACTATCCATTTTGTAGCCAGCGTTATGGACCCAAGGTGCCTATCCAGTCTTTCCTTTGAGGATAGGCTTGGAGATAGAAGAGGGCAGGGTACAAGCTTTGGAATCAGGCCATCCTGGGTTCCAAACCCACTTCCTATTTTCTGACTGTGTGGCCTATTGTAGTTACGTTACTTCTGTAACCCTCGGTGGCCTCCTTTGTAAAGTGGGGTTAGGGAGTTGTGGTGAAGATGAAATGAAATAATGCTTTAAAGTGCTTCACGTAGTGCCTGCAGCATACTGAATGCACAGTAAATATCAGCTTCGGTTATTAGCATTAACTCTTTCATCAGGCCTAACAAGGTCCTCAGTGACCTGCTTCCCGTCTGCTTCTGCAGCCTCCCATCCCTCCAGGGCTCCCACTTTCCCGGTGCACTCTTTCCATCATGCATACACACATGCTATGAGCAGTTCAGGCAGCTGTGACTTCGTGCAAGCTGCTGTGTGTCTGGAACTCTTGCTACCTAGAAAATTTTCATTCTTCTTAGAAGACTTAAGTGCCATTTTCTCAAGGAAACCTGCTTTGAATGCCCCCGGTTGAGCTAAATGTCCCCTCCTGGAGACAGGCCTCTCTTTTAGCTTTTAACAATAATAAGCCAAAATGATATCTTTCGGTGACTCCCTTGTCCATGAGGCCTTTAATCCTTTCAAAGGCAAGGGGTGTGTCTTATTCATCTGTCCGTCTCCAGGACTCCCGCGGTACCTGGCACATCATTTAACACGCAGGAATTGCTGAGCCGAGCCTCCACATCAGCCTTCTGGAGGTAGTGCAACCGAGTCAAATATTTTAACCACCAGGCTGTCCCTGTTTTTTGCCAGTTTGGTCTGAATGGTAAAATCTTACTTTTAATGAGAATAGTTTTGGCTCTGACCCAAATAGACAATTTGGCTGTTTTTACACTATGCAATTGGTTCTTTTATTCTGATGAGTTCTGGAAAAAGATGCTTCAACTTCTGACAAACATGAGCGAAAGCTGCTAGAAGTTTTTATCCACCTCCTTTAGCTAAACATTTTGAATTCGTGCAGGGCATGCAAAGCCATTGCAAAACTTTTATTAAAAGTTTCACCAAAGAAATTTTCCAGTAAATACTGATTCTCTTTCTTTTTTTTTCTAGAAGGTTGTCGAAAGGAGACTTTCATTAAAAATGAAGTGCTGAAATCTAAATTTAGTTTTTAAGTTTCTTTTTTCATCAGGGCTTTATGTTTTGGTTGATAAGCAGTGATGCAGAGTTGCGCTAAGGGAAGTGGGGTCCTGCAGCAGCTGCTGTCTGCTCTGGAGCAGGGTGGGTATTATTTAGGTCTGGTGCAAACCACCAAAACAATTTAAAATAGGGTGCAGAGGAAACGTACTTCCTGGCTACAGCATGGCATTATTGAGCCAATTTCCACATAAAAGCATAACTCTCTCACCTTCTTAGCTTCTGCCCTCCGGGCCTTCACATACAGCTTCAGCAGATTTAACTCGTGATTTTCAGTAGAACCGACTTAGCATCAGCAACAAGAATGTCACCACTCATTTTGCACTCCCTCTTTTCCTTGTAAGATTTTGCTCCCCAGGTCCTCATTGCTTTTGCCCGAGGCTAGATGGTGATTCTCCTTGGTCGCCTGGCTTGTCAGAAGGGTTTGGAATGCTGAGCAGGCACATGGGCTCATCTCTGGGAGAAGTAGGGAGAAGGGAGAATGGACACTTGAGGCTCTGCTCTGAGCCAGCTGCTTGACATTACTTATCTAATTTAATCTTCAGAAGAAACCTGCAAGATAAGTTTTATTATCTTCATTTCATAAATGGGGAAGATAGAGTCTGCTCAGGGTCACTTGAGGTTTCCCTCTGTGTGTGTGTGTGTTTGTGTTTGTGTTCTAAGTTAGCCCTGCTTGCATTCTGCAGGCTCTTTTTGGTGTGGTGTATCTGTGTGTATGTGTGTGATGGGATGGAATTAGGGAGTGGGTAAAGAGAGATCACATTTGAGGAATGGGGGAACTTACCATCTTGAATCATCAGTTCAGTGCTCCTGGTATCATCCTTTGCTTGGCTTGGGTGACCTTCTTCCTGATTGTCGCTGTACTACAGAAAATCAAGACAGGGTAGAGTCTCTTTGCACAGGGAAACTCTACCGTTCCTAGTCTGATAAGGGCATCTTGGTCGTGGGACCCACTGTCGGTGACCTGTGGTTTGACCGTTCACAGCAGTTGGGCGTGCACTGTTTTCTTGAAGTGTGTTATAAACCTCAGATTCCAGGCATGTAAGACCAGCGTCTGTGTACAGGCCTCAAACAACTGTTGGTGAGGGTGGAAAGGGCAGAATTCATCTCACATAACAAAGAGGGGTGATTTGACTTTTGAGGTCTAAGTAATTTGAAAGCTTGTAGGTAGTTAAGATTTTTCTCCTGCCAAAAGGATCTGGCCTTTTACTTGCCATGATCAACTTTTTAGGTCTTGGCACTCAACACGGGGCAACTGCCTCCTTGGGTGTAGTCAGCTTAGGGTCTCCTGCGTAGGCTCTGAAGGGTTCCCTAGCATCTGTGTTTTATTTACAGGGCCGACGAGGCTGCAGATCATGAGAATGGACTTAGTTGCAGGGCAGGTGCCTATGACTGGGGAGATTGTGTCTAGGAAAGGCTGCCTGCTGTCAAAACATGCAGCTCTTCTTTTATTTCTCTTTTCTGATGAGACATTCCACCCCCAATTTTTTCAGCTCAACTAACATGTAGGCCTCGTATATGGGCACCAAGGGCCTCTGCCCTGGTTTTAGAGGGCCCTGCTCTTATTCTTGTCTGGTCAGGCCCCTGGCCATGGGGTGAGGAGACTTTGGGCCTCTGAGTCCAAACTCCTCCCCCCTTTTTAGATCATGTTTCAGGTACCTGGGAACCCAAAATTCGTTGACCAGATGGCCTGGACAGCTTTTACAGTCTACGTGGACCCTTGTGTCCCCCTTCCTGAGGGCCTTCATAGGCGCTGGTCTCTGTGCCTGAGAGGTAGCTAAGGGACAGCTGTATATGTGTAGAGTGTGTTAAAACTGGGGTGTCATACACATCTCACAAGGTCCCTCTTGCTGAAGGTTGGAGCAGGCTGTGGAAAGAGGAAGGCAGATGGTTGACCAGGCCCAGAACAGTGTGTCCCTGAAACACCCAGTTCCAGGGAGGGACTTGGAGTAGTTCAGGAGTTCTAAAGTTGTACTTGGTCTTCCAAAACGTTAGGAAGATATGTTTGTCAGTTAATTGAGAAGGATAATACCTGTGTTATTGAACAGTTTGTTAGCTTGATTTGTAACTCTGAATATTTTGCCCTATGGTATGCGGGTCCCCATTCGTCCTCTTGCTCTGGGCTTTCCAGTGTATGGTCTGTGGGCCCCCATTCGTCGTCTTGCTCCGGGCTTTCCAGTGCCGCGTGCATCTGGCATCAACAGCATCCCTTTGCAGAGGTGGCAGGTACACAATTAGTTTTTGTCGATTGTATCATATTTTCCCTGGAGTAGAGAGATTGCTCATTAATGAAACAGCTAAGGTTTGTTGGTAATACGGTGTTGTATTTCCTTTGGGAAATTCACTTTTTTGTGGTTTGTATTTTCCTGAAGGAAACTTTGGGTCTGTTCATTTGACTTGTTCTGTCCACTATTTCACTTATACATTCTTTTTTTTTAGATTTCCCAGTGCCTTGCTTGTATTTCTTCCGTGTATTAGGGGCACTAGGACAAGGTGAACCTTATCTGGATGTTTTCTTCTACTATTGTAAATATTTTATTTGAGTGATCCATGGCCTTCTCAAGCCTCTTTAAGGAGAAGAATATTAGAACAGTGCAAAGAAGTAAAAAGCCCTTCTGACACTATAAAAGGTGTAGGACTATCAAAACTAAGCTTTTTTTTTTTAAAGATTGGCACCTAAGCTAACAACTGCTGCCAGTCTTCTTTTTTATTTCCTTCTCCCCAAAGCCCCCCAGTACATAGTTGTGTATCTAGTTGCAGGTCCCTCTGGTTGTGCTATGTGGGATGGCGCTTCAGCATGGCCTGATGAGCGGTGCCATGTCCGCGCCCAGGATCCGAACCGGGAAAACCCTGGGCCACCAAAGCGGAGTGCGCGAACTTAACCGCTCGGCCGCGGGGTCAGCCCCAAAACTAAGCATTTTAGAGAGGTAGGGGTTTGGCAGAACAAACATGAGTGTCTTTGAAGGAAAATGTGGGGTCAGGTGCATATTCTCAGCCTATCCACAGCAACTCTCCATCTGTTAAAGTTGTCAGTCTGTGCAGAAGATTCAGTGACTTTGGAAGAAACTCGCTCTGCTGCTTTGTGGATGACTCCTGGGCATCCTGAAACTCAGCAAAACTTCTACGTAGGGAAATGGAATTGGCCTCATGCTGCCTGTGAGTGGCGTTCCTATCTTGAGCAAGCATCACTCACAAGCCTTCGTGGACAGTTTTCCCAGTAACGTATGTAGCTACCCCTTATTGAGATCTTGCTACTACCTGGATCGTGCTGAGCACTTCACTGTATTATTTAGCCCTTGAACCAACTCTTTGAGGCAGATTTTTTTTTTTTAATTTTTTTGGTGAGGCAGATTGACCCTGAGCTAACATCTGTTGCCAATCTTCCCTCCTTTCTTTTCTTCCTTCACTTGAGGAAAAGTGCCAGTCTTCCTCTATTTTGTATGTGGGACACTGCCACAGCATGGACGCTGACAAGTGGTATAGGTCCACACCTGGGAACTGAATCCAGGCCACCAAAGCAGAGCACACTGAACTTAACCACCAGACCACTGGGCCAGCCCATCTTGTTTTTTATATTCTTATTCTTAAAGAGCACCCTTGAAATTTATAAGCTTCAGCTTCTGCAAGACTCGACCCTATGACTATTGGTGGGATTTGCTTGTTGATTTAGAAAATAAATAAAAAATGCCTCCTCCTCCTCTCCCCTTAGAAACAGAGACCGAAGTCTTGATTGTTACATCACCAAACCAAAACATTTTTTTCTGGGTTTAGCTAAACCCTTTATCATTTTCCTCGTTTAGAGGTCCCATGCCAAGTAGAAAAGAGGTTGTAAATATGTAATTATCACAAAACCTTGATCTTGAATGAAAGGTAACCCAGATCTGACTGTTAGTTTGAGATTAAGACTCTGCCTAGGAGACAGCCGGTGAGGTGAAAGCATGTTGCACTGGCAATCCAGGTGTCTGGGTGACCTCGTTAAGTCCTTTGGTCCCACTGAGTCTCATTTTTCTTTGATGTACAGTGACAGGAATTGGATCAGATCAGATTTTCAGCTTTTTCTGTTCTGAAATGTTTCATTCTGTGTATTAGTAGGGGAAATTATTGAAGTTGACTTAGAAAACATAATCCTTAACTAATCAAAGTAGAAAACTATCACAAGTCCTAACGGGTCAGAACTGACACATACCACAAACATCCACTCGAAGTTTGTTGGAGATGACTGCTATTAAAAAAAGAAAGAGAAACCATAGTTATTTTGAAAATTTCCTAGTGCAGCTGCCTGAGCGTGCATCCTGACTCAGTAGTGTGTTTACTTCAGCCAGCCCTCAGCCTCTTGCTGAAGAAAAGGCTCACTTGGTTTTGGTGGTGCTACCATCTCTCTGTGGTTAATTATGATGTTCTCACGCTTCCCTTCCTCTGAGTTGGTAAAAAGTTCTGTGAAGGGTTTTCCTAAGGTAGAGAATTAGGAAATGTTTTGCTGTGGCTAGGAAAAGAAAGCCCTAAACTACTATGTTTTTTGGAAAAGAAAGGAAACTTGTCTGAATATAGTCTCCTGTTGTCTTTCAAAGATTTCTCCACCACTTTTCCTAAAATCTTCTCAGAAAAGACAGAATTTGCTACAGATTGGCAGTCGTCAGACTGCTTTTTCAGGCAGGGGAGTAGCTGTCAGTCCCATAATTGCATTTCCGGAGTCTGCAGGCACTGGTTAGCACTGAGTAGTGGTCTAACTATTGCTTTGAGTGGCTATCTTGTTACTACGTATCGTATTTGTGTTTTATTCTCTAAAGCCCGTAGTATTGAAGAGGGAAAGACCATATACACAATATGATAAAATTTATCCTCAAATATGTGAAAAGGAAAAAATAAAAACCCAATAGTAACATTTTGTATTCACAAATGCCAGAGCACAGCTTGACAAGCGGTGCGTAGGTCCACACCCGGGGTCCAGGCCAGTGAAGCCAGGGCCGCTGAAGCCACTATGCCACCAGGCTGGCCCCATGATAACAATTTTAATACCTTGCTCTTCAAAGGGTGATCCAGGGACCAGCATCATCAGTGGCACTGAGGATTTATTGGAAATGCAGAAAGTTGGGCCCCTCTCCAGATCTGCTGCACCGAAATCTGCATTTCAACAAGATCTCCAGGTGATTCATGAAGCTCCAGAGGCGCCGCTTTAAAAGCATTAAAGCATTTTCCACAGAGGAGTCATGTGCTCTGCCGTGATTTCACTGGATCAGATCAGACTTGTTTCTGTCCCTGAGGAAGAGAAGGATTCAAGGAAGAGTAGCTCCTAGTTTATGAGGGTGTTTTGACTCCTAAGCTACAAGGCCCATTTTAGCTCTGTAACTAAGGCTGGCAGGCTGGCAGGCTGGCAGAAGAGAGAAGGCTCTGACGGCAAGTCAATGAATGAGTCAGTTTTAAAAGTCTCTTTCCTCAAAGCATCCTTCATGGCCCTTTTCTCCACTGAATGTCCCTTGATCACCAACTGTAGATCCCAGGGGTCCGTTTCTCTGCCGCACTCGCAGCATTTATCATGTTTACTCATTAGGCATTTAATCACAGGCGGCCTTGACATTTGTAGGCCTTTCCCTGAACAATTATACCTTGGCGTTTCTTAAAATATGTAGCACTCTGCTGTGTACAAAGTATGTACCCGATAAATTAATGAATTAATGTCACGTTTTCCAGGAAGTGGTTCTACTCTTCAGCATTTTTTAAAAAATCTTCTTTTGTCTTGAGAAACTTATGTACTCAGTGCTCAGTGAAGAGTCACTAAATTTTTCTTGAATTCCTCAACATTTATTTTAGACTGTTCTGAGAGCAACACTATTGGCTTTTTCATTGATTGGCTCCTGTGTTTCACTCACCATAAGAAAATTTTTTGCACCTTGATTACTTTCGTCTTCAAGACTTGTGGGTCTCTGTCAGTTCTGACAACCAGCTTTTACAACTACTTTCTGATTTTTCCCAATAATTTTATTTTCCGACTTTTTATTTCTCTTGACATCTTAACTATACTTGGCGGGGGAAAAAAAAAGAACAGAAAAAACTTTCCATTGCAACCTATATCTTGTGTTGCTTCCTGTTGCATCAAATCTCAACTTATTCATCAGAATACTTTTCAAACCTTGATACCTAGAATCTCTTAGTCAGACATTTATTTACAACAGGAACCTAGTTACACAAAATGCATAACCAGTTGGTTTCATTTTTGCTCTTAAATTATGCTACCACAATGCAAGTCTGAACTCTTATTTTCTGTCATCTGTAAGAATCTCTTCATTGGTTTCTGCCCATGGACACCCCCTGTCCTTTATCTCTTCAATACACGTACACTAGTTAAATCTCACCCCAGACGTGATTTTGAAAGGCGGCCCCTGCTAGAAAGCCTTCCATGGATCCCGTCCATGGATCCTAGGTGATTACAAAGCTCTCGCCTCCACTTTAAGGTCAGTGGCTGCATCACTATCCCTGGCTCCTAAGACACACAGATGGGACAGAGGAGTGGTTTGATGACCGCGTGCATGGATGAGGCCCACCTTCTGCCTCATCTCCCATTCTACCCTTGTGCGTGTCTCAGGCCCCGGAGCCGCGCGAACCAGGCTTCCTCAGACATCCTTTTGCTTTCAGATTTTCTAGCTCATGACTATTCTGCTCCCCCCAGTTTTCCCATTCTTTCTCCGTACCCTGCAACACCCCTACTCTTCTGAAATAATCCCTGGCCTAATGCCGCTTCTTCTGTTGGGTCTTCTGGGATTATCCCGGACAGATTTCCCTCTTTCTCCTCTTCACAGCCCGTCTTAACAGGCCCTGCTTCCTCCCACAGGTGGCCTTGGTCGGCAAGCCACTTGTGCCTCTAAGTGCGTGTATTTCAACTCCCTTACTACAATGAAAACTTTAAGGGAGAGAACCTTCTGTCTGATTCTTCCCTAGCACTCAGCACATATTCTCACTACAAGATTGTTGTTGTTTGGAATTCATAGCTTTCAAAGGCCGGGGAGAAACTGCTTATAAATCTAAGATGGGGTGACAAGATATATATATATGTATTTTTTGGGGGGTAAACTGCTTACTTTTTCACCACCGAGTGTGTCGTCAGTGGCTTTGTTATTTATAGCCACCTGCAGTCTTGTTTGAGAGAGCCGTGGGCTTGTGGGAAATTTCGGACGGTCTGATGTGTGTAAGCTGCTCTTTACAGTGGAGGCTGCTTCTGTCTCCTGTCTTTAGTTTCTGTGAATTTGGGGGAGCTGCCGTCTGTGAGTGTTAAGAGCTGTTGTTTTTCCATCCATCATGGGCCACCTTTGGTTCATTTATCTTCTTCTTGTGCGTGAATCTTTTGTAGAGGGCCCAATATGCTATGACTGTAGAGGTCAGAAAAG
The DNA here is from genome assembly GCF_037783145.1 of Equus przewalskii. Classification (NCBI taxonomy): domain Eukaryota; kingdom Metazoa; phylum Chordata; class Mammalia; order Perissodactyla; family Equidae; genus Equus; species Equus przewalskii. Next base: position 54,972,619 of record NC_091845.1, on the reverse strand, counting down.
TCATAAAGTCAGTCATCGCATCTGACTCAGGACAGTTTTTTGCCACTGCTGCCTTTTATTTGGATGAATCACAGGTTATCTCCGGTTGTTGGGGTTGTTGCAGGGGCCTTTGGATGAAGGTCCTGGTGCAATGGAGAGTGGCTCAAGACACCCTTCTGCCTGCCTGAGGGAAAACAGCCAGATTCACAGGTGACTCCTGGTTGCACTTTCTGGAAAGCCTGTTAAAACAGCACGTGCTAAGGAGACTTAGCTATGAAGGCTTTCTTAGACGGGTGCTCAATAGGAACGATCTCTAAGGAAGGTCGTGAAGGTCGTCGGTCCCCTGCTCTGCCATAGTCTCCATCAGCTCCCTGCAGAGCCACTCTGGATACACGTGTAGTCTAGGCACCAGTGGTAGTGTCCTTCCTGTGCCAGCACAACCTCCAGACACGTCTCCCACCTCCCTGGATCGTCACCCATGGAGCCCCTCCTCTGTGGAAATTCTGGGGCAACTCCTGACTTCATAACATTACTTAGATCCGGACTGTCCATGCCCTACCCGCTCTATCTAGGGGGAAAAGGAGATGAAAGAAGAATTTTATGTCTTCATATTCTGTGGCACTTATTGAAAATGGTTTAGATAGGATACTTTTAATTTCATGTACCATTGGTTAGCTTTCAAAACTGCTGTAAACATTTCTCTCTCAAGTTTTTGGTGATGATGTTGGTGAGGATGTTTGTGGCTATTTATTATATAATCTTTATTCAGCACTGTGCAAGCATTTTGTCAAGCTCAGAGTGTTTCCTCTTACCAGAGTATTAATGAGATGCTTCTGGTGTCTTCAGAGCACAGGAGGGATCTAGTTTCTTAACAGTTCGTTGTTTACTTCTTGAGTAACTGTTGGAGCTCCAGTTAACTCTGCTTCAAGCCTCTTGGCTTTGCCACTCCTCAAGGTATAACATCTTTTCTATTAAAGCAATTGGCTGAATGTTAGATGCCTGTGTTGCTCATGTTCTGCCTGTCAAAACAGTTTTGTTCTTCTCTATATATAAGATTCAGGCCTTCATCTTTAAGGTCTGGGAAAGGAAGCCCAGAACAATACTTGACCTCTGATACAATGTACTGTTTTGATTATGATTAGTACTTTAATAAAATTTATCTAAAGGAGAGTCTCTGGAGTAAGCCTCTGAAAATCTTGGGAAAGTCTGATTGATCTGGCGTCACTTCTTTTAAATTATCGTCCCATGTCACGCAAGATGACGATGGATGCTGACGCGGTTGTTGGGCTCTCTAAATTGAAGTGTTGTGAAGTTAGAAGAAAACGAAGGGATCAGAGTGGGTAGCGAGGACTGTGCTGGTTCATTTGATCAGCGTCCCCAGGGCTGCTGCGGCAGGTCCCAACTTTAGTGAACATTTCTGCCCACAGCCCTCTTCAGTGCATATCTCTTGGGAACATATAAAATGTCTTTTGTTGTTCAAATTGCTGTTAAATTCATATTAAAAGCATAACAAGCATCGTAAAAATAGTCATTTGTCAACTTGTCCAGGCGGATTGAAAAACCAGTGCCAGGAAAACAGAAAAGAGAAGTGATTTGAATAACTTGACTCTCCTTGAGACTCTCAGGGGAAAGAACACCAGTGGGAAAAAAAGTCCAGTCTGATAACTTTGAAGGAAACATATTGGCTGTGTCTGGTTATAATAATTTTTTAATAATCCCTTATGTTAACAGTGTGCTTTATTATCTGTAAAACAGTTTCACTTGCATGTCATATTTAATTTTGGAAACAGCCCTCTGAGATGGGTATAATTATCCTCTTTTACAGATGATATGGAAATGGAAGCCCAGAAAGATGATGCCATCTGAGGCATTGTAAAGTATCACAAATCTGTCTTTTCATCATTCTACCATTTTTAGTCATTGTGTTCCCTCGCTGCTTAATTTCTAATTAAGCTAAGACAAAAACTGTGGTCTCATAAGGTTTTTTATTTTCGTAGGTAAGTTGTAGAAGAGGGGATGGAAGGGTTGGATCAGAAGGCTTGCTCTTTGCCTTGTAAATTAGAAGCCGCGATTAGGACTGGAGAATTCCCTCGTTCAAGATGCAGACCAGTCTTACTGGAGTTCAAACTAAGCCATGAGTCATTTTTCTTTTTCTCCTTTTCTTGTGGGGACAGTTTCCCTTTTAAACACCATGCGGTCTGCCCTCTTGAGGGTTATGTCACCATTGTCAGTAGACAAACGTTGCCGTTTATAAAAGACTATGGCAGTTGCCAGTCCTGTAGTTTTTCTCTTCCGCCATCGCCTCAAGGTCTTAACATAATCAGGGATATGGGCGTCTTTCTGTAGGAGGGGCTTGTCTTTGGCTTCCTTTTCCAGAGCTTCTTAAAGATGTATGTCTGAGTAAAGATAGAGAGACGAAAAAAAAATTGTTTTGACTGGCAGAACACAAGTAACACAGACATCTAACATTTAGTCAAATTACTTTTATATAAAAGAAGTTATACCTGGACGAATAGCAAAGCCTAATTGTATGACTGACATTTTCAAAGGATATTGTGAAGAGTGACCTCCAGTAGCAGAAACTGCCTTCATTTTCCAGCATACAAAGCTAGTTTATACCCCAGCTTTCCTGCAATTTGCTCTATATAAATGTTATTTTCCCCACAACATAAAAAGAGAAATTGAGTCATGTTGGCATCCTACTTAATTTTGGTTAAGGAAGCACATTAATCAGCTCTCACACTCTAATGTGGACTTCCTTCCCTTCTTTTCCACCATTATTCGTCAGGATGATTTTTCCAATGGTTTGGGACTGAGGAACATTCTGATCCTTCCTCCTCAGTGAAAATTTCCTAGAAAAGATGAGCTTCATTAAATAATGACTGGGTTCATGAATTTATGTTTTAATCGGAGAAATTTTCTTCAAACCATAAGGAGGTTTCGGTGTTAATTTTTTATGCACCTCCTTATTAAAAGGATTCCATAGTAAATCTCTGGAATAATACCTTTTATATAATTCTTTTAAAAAATTTAATTTTTACGTACTGCTTCCTGTTAAGGCAAGTGTAATTGTACCAAGAAAAATACTCAAATTTCTCACATTTCAGAAATCCTTCTTCCGAATTAGTATACAGATGGCGCTCAGTGTCTGTTTAGTGCAATAAAAAAGAAAAATATCGCAGAGAGTAGGAAGTGAAATTAAATTACAGGAATATGTTGGAACTTACAAGTTATCTTGTTTGTGATAGTATTTAGCGTTGTGATTTTCTGGAGGAAAAGCTTATCCACAACTGTTAACTGATCTAAGGAACTATTTACCTTCCTAACTTCTTTGCTAGATTATCTAAAAGGAGATACTCTTTCTCACGTTGCTCTCCTTGAACTCCCTATTCATTTTGCCTGCTGGGGTCAGAGCTCTTTGGAAACTCAGCTTCTCAGGAAACCTCTCCTCAGATCTTTCAAACAGATCTTCCTTCAAGCTATTGTCCCTTTGGTGATTGGCAAGGGATTTCCACCCTTTAAAAAGATAGGAACTTGTAAAATCCGTACTTAAAAATTAATCTAAAAATGATCTTCCAGGAAGAATTTGTACAATAGCAACCAAATGCCTTGGGGCCCGTTATGTTTATGATCCCAGCCCCATCCCAGAGCGTTATTAGAGTTTGAGTCACATAAGAAAATTGTTTGGGTTGGGCTTGACCCTACCTGTCCACATTTACAATAAGGTTGGGTTTGAATGTGGTTTGTACTTTTCCTTAGCAGCCGGGCGAGTCGACAAAACCTCCCTCATGGGCCTGGCCACCTCTGTCCAGAGCTGCCATGGCCCCTAGCTCTAACTCCTAAGTTTGTTGCTGTTCAGTTCTTCAATTCATATAGAATAAATCCTTTTCTGAACTGTATTTTTTTTCAACTCTGGCTCCACATTGGGATCATCTAGGGAGCTTTTAAAGCAATCCCAATGCCTGACCCAAAACCCTGGAAGTTCTGTTTCGTTCGGCCTGAGGTAGGGCCCTGGCATCAATATTGTTTTAAAAGATCCCCAGATGATTCTGATGTGGAGCGGAGGTTGAGAAACACGGATCCAGCCTAACCTAATAGGTTATAAAGGGGGAATTTGACCAGAGAGGTCAAGATACTTACTTGATGTCTCCCAGCAAAGAAGTACCATTTATTGGGTTCAAAACCTCCCATCTGCTGACTTTAAATCAAGTATGACAAATACAAGCAAAGTTTCGGAGTAGAGCTATGGAAGGATCAAAATCCTTTTAGTTCTGGAAACTCATCTCTGCAGAGTGGAATAAATACAAGTCCATCTAAAAGGTACCTCACAATAAAGGTGGTTAAAAATCAAGGCCACAGGAGGCACAGCACTGTGAGTTGGGTTGGAGGTGGGTAGTAAGGATGACTTGTTTTTAAAGCATTTTATTTTATTTTATTCTGTTTTTTTGAGGAAGATTAGCCCTGAGCTAACATCTGCTACCAATCCTCCTCTTTTTTGCTGAGGAAGACTGGCCCTGAGCTAACATCTGTGCCCATCTTCCTCTACTTTATATGTGAGACGCCTACCACAGCATGGCTTGACAAGCGGTGCCATGTCCGCACCAGGATCCGAACCGGTGAACCCGTGGCCGTCAAAGCAGAACATGTGAACTTAACTGCTGCGCCACTGGGCTGGCCCAAGGATGACTTTTACCAGAGAGGAAACAATTGACTTGGGTCTGAAAGGCTGGGTCCAACTCAATGGGGGCACCACTGTCCACTCGTTAGCCCCAGGGTCATACTTCTCCACTTGCTTCAAGGAAACAGGGAAAGCTGGGAAGATGCCTGGGAAGTCTGTCCACCAACCACACAGAGGAGGTTTGCCAGCTCTCCCAAGCTACAGCCAAAGTGGGCAGTTGGCATGCCAACTGCCTTGGGCCTCCTCATGGACACTGTCAGACACCGGATGTTTTTGGAGAAGCCAGTCTCTGAGTCCCTTCTCCCAATCACAGTAAACCTCACAGCTGATAGCAGAGGCACTGAACTCCTCTGGGAGTTCCTGGGAAGGCCATCTTGGGGATGATCTCCTTGGCCTTGAGCTGGTAGATCTTGTGGGGAGGTGGAAATGCTGGGCATGGGGAAGGCAGAATGAGTTAACAGATCCAAGGGTTTCTGATAAGGAGATTGTTCAACAGAAAGGTAATCAGATTATGAGGCCCTTAAATGCCAGGCTGTGCAGTTTAGGCCTACTTCTCTGAGCCACTGGCAAATTGTAAGTAGGGGAATGACATAATAAAACCATCGCAAGGCCAGGAGTTCATGATTTGAAGGTAGCAACTCTCTCTTCTTTTCCCATCACAACCTCCCTATGCATCAAGTCAGCACCTGGGCCCTTCTTGTTTCTGATCCCTCGGTGGGGCTAGGGTTCCATCATCAACACTTCATGATTTTTGAAAATCATAGTTCCTGCATTGCACTAGAAAAGATATGTGGGGAAGCTTTTTAGAGTCCCAGAACCTTCAGTATCCCCACCTCATCTTTAGGTTCCATCTACACCTCACTCCATGCTAAGTAGCCTGCTGACTCCTCTGGAATAAGGTGTGAAGAAACCAGACAAGGACGCAAATTCATTAATTCCAGAGAGTGCCTTCATTTGCCTGGGCCCCACTCATAGACATTTTCTTGACATGTTTGCACCTCAAGTATCTCAAAGATACACATTGTACTTTTGGAATTCTGAAGAATTTAGGGTTTCAATGGGTAGAGCCTCAGCGGAATACTTTTATTATGTCTAATGCCATTTTAACAGGCTTGAGAGTGGGGAGGTTGGCTTGCTTGAACGGCGTATATAAACCACAGCAAGGAATTCCCCAGAGTGGAGAGTTATTTGGGGAGCTTTTTACTTCATAATCTTTCTTACCATATTGGGCTAAGTTACGTCGCCATCTTAGAGAGCAACACTGTTTCAGTAACTTTCTGCAGTGGTGAGTGTAGTTTATATCTGAGCTGTCCAACATGGTAACCGTTAGTCACACATGGTTTGAAATGTGGCAGGTGCAACTAAGAAACTGAATTTTAAGTATTATTTTATTTTAATTAAGTTGAACGTCAATAATGGACAGAACAGTTATAGGGTATCCTTAAATTCCTGTTCTTCTCAAGTCCTCCAAAGAGGTAAATTCAGGTCATTTCTTAGCACCTATAATCATAGTAAAACGGATTAAATTCTTTGTCCTTTTCCACTCCTGTACTTTGGAATTCTGGGCTGTTTCTGTCCCAGTTACGTGATAGTCTAATGTTTATGAAAATCCTCCTTAGTACTACACAATAATTATAATTCTTTGTTGTAGGAGGATCCAGCCGGGCCTCTTTCATCATCTGTGTTTTTGGTTTTCATCTTGAAAGGGCTGCAAAAATCGCATTGTCTTGCCAGAGAAAAATATGCTTCAAGTCTATGGCCACGGAGGGGGAGGGATTATAAACCATTCAGGCTCCTCCTTCTGGGTGAAGAGAAGTTAAAGAGGCAGGTAGGAGTCACTGGGAGAAAACTTGCCCCGAGGGGGAGGAATGCTTTTTATTGGGTTTAGCTTTCATCACAAGAGTCCAGCGGAAGTGGCTTCCCTGAGGGCACTGGGATTTTCCCTTGTGAGTAAATTCTCCCCCCATTGGTCACCCCTCTGCTCTGTTCTTCTAGCAACTCCCCCTTATTTGGCATGCTGTGATTGAAACCCTCCAAAAAACCCTGAAAAGAAAAAGAGCTGGTATTTTTTCTGAAATGTTAATTTGCTCGCTTTAGGCTTATGCGGGCTTTGACTGGAACTTAATCTGTGTGCCTCAGCTCTGCATTATGTTGCCGTCATTGAAATGGGGCTTAATAAGAATTACTTGATCCCTTCGGAGTCAGACGAGCCTTACTGTTTTTGAAACAGTCTTTGATCTCAGGCACAGGGATTTGCGTCTTGAGAGGTTGTGCCAGCTGACTTGAGCCCTCACAGGTTTCAGCTTGTTGCAAACCTAGTTTGGTCCATTTTTCTCACTTCTGGGACCTTCTGCTGCTGCCACTCAGGGTTTATGGGTCTACTATGGAACCCTAGCCCTTGTCCCTAATTGTCTTCTGTCCCTGTCTTAGCAGTCACGCGACACACAGCCAATCGTTTATACAAAACACATTCCTTAAGAAGTTGGGGTGGAACTTTAATTACAAACGACATCCAAGCCGGTAGGCTAGTCAAGTCTCTTCCCAGGAGGACTTCTTTTCTGGCTCTGCGCTACTTCTCCCTGCATGTCCCTTGCAGCCTTTAATTTGAGATCTCCCTGGAACTGAGGAACCCAGGTCTTTTTGGATTTCTTTAGATCAGTGTTGTCCAACAGAACTTTCTGTGGTGACGAAAATTTTCTCTCTCTATCCTGGCCACGTGTGGCTGCTAAGTACTTTAAAATGGCTAGCGGGACTTGAAACGGAATATGTGATTTTATTTAGATTTAGTTAATTTAAATTTTAATTTAAAAAGCCCTGTGTGCTTCAGGCTGCTGTACTATGCCGTGCAGCTCCAGATTGTCCCCTGGACATCAGAACAGTGTGTCTTGAGAGAAACATCTTCTCTTGGCTGCTCCATGGTCCTCCACCTTCATGAACCAGCTCTTCCAGGAAAGGAACACATTTTGGCTTCTGAACTACCTTCTTTGTACTGCTAATTTTGACTGACTCAACCTTGAGCTTTTTATTTTTTTTAAACTGTTCACTGACTATTCACACCCTCTACGCCTGGGTTCAATAGATCTTTTTTTTCTATTGTCCTATTTCCTCTGTGAGCATATTTTTATACCTTGTCCAGCAACTGGAAATATGCATTGATTTTTTACAAATAACAGGAATTTATCAGAAGGGTAGAAGGTTTCTCTTGGAACCTGGGAAGGGATATGAGACTTGGCTTCGGAGGACAGAGGGAAATGGAAAACTGGAAAAAGTGTTTATTGAGTAGCAGGTAGTGTGCAAGAAGATTCTGGAGTAGAGCAGTGAGCTAAACAAAGTCCCTGTGTACAAGTTAGCAGATAGGATCTACCAATATGTTAGGGATGAAAAGTGCGGGGTAAGCGGCAGAGAGTGATGGTGAGTGTGTGTTATTTCAGACGAGGTTGTCACATCTCCATCTGAAGAAGGCAGATATCTGGGGTAAGAACATTCTAGTTGGAGGGAACAGCAAGTTCAAATGCCCCCAAACCAGAGTGTGCTTGTCATTCCTTCCTCTCCTTTCCACTCCCCCATGGTCTCTCATCTTTGCTTCTCTTCTTTTGCATTTATAGACACGTTTTTACACTGGACTCCACAAGAACTGGAGCTAGTCTGCAACACCATTGATGTTGGTAAAAAGATTAGACTGAGATGGATCAAAGACTGTGAAATGTAGTCCAAATGTACTTTCTTGGTCACCTCTGGGGCCATGTGGCATTTTACACGTCTCGGCTCTCACTCCAGCACTAGGTCAGTTTAACGAATAAGATTATTTGATTGGAGGGCAAATTGAAGGTGCAAAAGTTAACTGCATACAAGAGCTTGCCTAAAAAGTCCTGGGATCTAGAAAGTATCTAGTCAAAGGTAAATCACAACATTTCAACATATCGGTTACTTATTCCACCCTTATCCCCACCCTGAATGTTATTTCAGTATGCAAATGTGGCCTTTCCCCATGGATGGAAGGAGTGCATTGTATTCCAGCACTCTGCGAGAAGAACACACTTCAAGGTCTTTGAGTGTGTGGTTCTCATTTTCTGTATTAAAATAATGGCTGGAATCTATCTTGACTCTACCGCAGCCTGTTGACAATCTAGCAACGTCATGGTATAAATGCTCTTCTCTCGTCTCACCAACTTTAGTGGGATTCTTAGGGCTTGGAGGGGAGTTGACTTTTCACTCATCGGAGGGTAGCATCACCCAGATCGCGGCTACTTAACCTCATGCAGGGCCTTTTGCTATTTACTGCAAATAACAGTAAGGTCACGACAGCAATGAGTAATGCCCAGGAAAGGCAGAGATCCGCCTTACACTTTCTCATCCAACTGCACTGTGAGAAAACAAGCAAAGTTGCCCAGTTTAAGGGCAGATTCTCAGATTTCATTTCAAATTTCCTGCCCTTTGTTGTCAGTCCTTGAAGCCTTAACAATGCTTGAAACTTGTTTCTTTTTTATTTTATTTCCTCTGCTTGAAAAACATGGAGGGGGAGAATTCAAAGTGTTTGGTGTTATCTGAGAAAGTGAAGTGAATCTGAACGCGCCTTTTAGTCCTCTTGTGTCAACTAGTCAAGGGTCGTTTGGCTGCTGCTAGTCAATTAAAAACCTCCCCTAATTCTTTTAGAAATGGATCACTGTTTTAATATAACGCTGAATTTACGCTAGGAGTGGTTTCCACTTTCATTTCCTTAAAATTGACTATGTTTCTTTTCCTTAATTTGCATTTTGGGGAAAGTCAGTCTTGAATAGATGGCATAGTAGAAGGAGCTTGAGTTTGAATTTTGGCTTTTGATTCAACCAACTTTATTGAGCCCCTTTTGTGTGGCAGACCCTGGACTGAAGCTATGGTCATAGAACAGGACGGATGGTGGTCCCTGCCCTCGTGAAGCTTATGGCCAACCTCAGCAAGTTACTGAAACATTTGTCTCTTTTGTAAAATGGTCATACTACTACTAATCTTCCATAACCATTTGGCCCACATAATCAAGGCATTGATCAAGCAATAGGATGTTTTTACGCAATCACACCTTTTGTTATTATTACTTACCGTTCAAGCTGAGCCTCGAGAACATATGCAGAGAAAACATAGACCAGAAACATCAGGAACGTGCTGAAGGTTGTTGTTTTAAACTGTTACAGTAAATGGCTCTGCTCTAAATCAGAGTTTCCTCCACATCCCCCATAAAATTAGAGGAAATGCCTACAAGGGCAGGATGGAAAGTGGTCCTTTGTCACCTGACATAATTTTCCTTCCTTCCAACCTCGTGATGCACAAATGACACTGTGTTTTGTTCTTGCAAGACTGATCAGCTGCAGTGATCAGGTGTAAGTCTGTGAATGAGTGTTCAGGGGGGACGTGGTACTTACACAGCATACTAAGAAGTTGCAGAGAGTGAGTTTCTCAATTAGCAGAGAAAACAAACCAAAATGTAAATCACACTGCTTGATAGTCCTGAAGCCATTTTTCTTAAAAGCTGAAACACAGCATTTCGTTCTGTGTAATCAGGGCTGCCAGGCCTAAGCTGGGACATATTTGAATTTGAACTGTGAATATTTTCCAAAATGAAAAGACCTTAAAGATCATTGTGCTCGGCCCACTTATTTGACTAGTCAGAGGACAGATGCGAGAGTGGTTGGGTAATCGCCCCTGAACACGCCGCCAGCTCAGACAGTCCAGGGCCTTCTCTCCTGCAACCTTTTTCCACTCCCAGTGTGGTGAATTCTCCTCCAGCAGAAATCATATAGCAATATCACATGATTAATTTTTACATGAGTAAATGGCCTCAAGGAGAAGAGATGAAAGAATATTGCTTTCCATACATCTGAATGGCAAGAACCTTCTTAACTAGATGCTTAAAAATCTAGTAAAATTGTTGCTCAGATTCTTCTTCCATTCTCTCATCAGCTGTGAATCAAAGTGTGGTAGTTTTATTTCCTTGAGCAAGAGAGCCAAACATAACTTTATTCCAATATTTTAAAATTCTGTAATCTTAAGGCGCCTCATTGCCTCCCCATCTCTGCATGTCAAACTCACTAATTTTATTAACGTTTCCAAATTACACACTAAGCGTCTTAAAGCCAAAACAGATCAGCTCTCGCCTGTTGAATGTGCAAGAGTCAGCAGAGGATTTGAAAACTGAACTTGATCTTCAAGTTACTGTCTATTTGCCACACAGTAAGGTTATGAAGCTGGCTATGGATGATATTTTAAAACCGGATTATTTGGTTCTAGAAGGGTTGTTTAAAGATCCTAAGCACTCTTGAGGACTTCACTGTCACAATGATTGATTCCATTATATCTCTGAAAGCTTTGGAACATACTGATAACAAAAAGTTATTATATTTCAATTTGTCTATTCAGTAAATTTCCTGAAAGATGTTTTAGAAGTCATCAAACTGCTGCATTGTATTGATGGGTAGGAATAGATTTACCAAACTCTTAATTATCTTGTGGTGCCTTTCCTGTAATTTTCTTTTGTGAGAGAGAGTGTTGGATGCGATGTTACTTTCCTAACCAGAGAGTGCTTGTGTGGCACTTTTTATTGTCTGGACAATTTTCACATGGACTTCGAGAACATCTTCTCTTCATCTTGACCCCAGAGAGGACCATTTCGTAGCTCAAGAAACAGAGGTTCTGAGAAGTTAAGTGGCTTGCCCTTGGTCCCGCTGCTAATACTGGCAGAACCTGCACTCCCTCTCAGGTCTTTGACCGTAAAAACTCTTGGACATCACCAAGCTGCCCTTACTATATATGTCTCCTAAACTAAGTGACATAATTACAAAGAACCAGAGCTCTTTTCTAAGAAACTTAGCTGCTCCTCCTGCCCCTACATACTCCCCTCAACTCCTGTAGGCCACACTCAGTGTCTTTGCTTTCTTCTGGAATGGGTGGAAAACTCTGCTCTTAAACTTTTACAATGGGAATATCTATTCTATTGTTAGTATCAGGAAGGATGAGAGGTTACAGGTGACCTGTGGCTTTGTCTCTCATTAGCTCTCTCTCATTGACCTTGGATAAGATATTTCACATCTTTGACCCTTAATTTCTCATCAATAAAATGGTGATGACAGAAATACATGATTGCTGTGCTGAGTAAATGAAATAATCATCACAACCCTTAGTCCTCGACTATGCATTTGGTTTGCATTCAATAAATGGTGAGAATGGAAATAATAATTATTATCCCACACAAATCTGATTTCTAAAGTAGAAAACTTTTCTTTTTCTGGAACTGAAATGTGAGTATCCACATTAGAGAATCAAACGCATGTTAGAAAATATCCATATTAAGAGTCGAATCATGAATTTTTACATTCCAGTTAAACCTCCAGTATTGGAAGCGAGAATTGAATGGACACATTAAATAATCATTAATGGTAAAAATTCAGATGGCCCACAGCGGCCAGGCAGAGGGGTGGGAGACACAAGGGAGGGGCAGGGATGAGGCAAACGTGAAGCTCTTGGCATCACCTCAAGGGGCACCGCCCCTCGCCGCCAGCTGACTGTGGTCACGGGATGATGTAGGCCCACTGTTGCCAAATCTTTTTATTTCCCTAAGTGGAGTTAGAAATCTGGCTTTTCCTGTGAAATATCCTAATTTAAAACTTTGTTTCACATTTTAAAAAGAAAAGAATTTAGGCCAAACTGAACACACCCGTGGGCTGCCCCTGGCTCATGCACCCCCACGTAGCAATCTCTGCTGTAGCATCGCCCAGCCTGCTCTTCCAAGGTATTTGGTTGTCAGAAACCAAGCATCTCGGACCTCACCCTTGAAAGGACTGCCTCCTCCGACTGCAGTAGTATTTCTGGCCCTTTTCCAGAGCATGAATATAGGAATCTGCTTTGACTGCTATTTTCACATACTTAGTAAAACTGAAGTTGGAAAACCTTTCAGGCACCGGGCACGCACCGGGCACCAGGACTCTGCAGCACATTTTGGAAGGTGGGGGCTGGGGACAGCTCCGCAGAGAAATTTATAAATGAAAAGCCCAGTCTCACAGGAAATTGATATCCAAACCAAATTCCTTGCTTAGTTGAAGCAAATGGCTCATCGCCTATTTTTCTGACTCTCTAGTTGCTACCTTTTAAAAAATCGCTTCTTACCAGATTTTGTATTAGTTTTTGCATTAAAGCTGCCTCAGCACTTTGAGATAAAGTATTGTCTAAATCCTAAATGAATAACTTAATTGAAAAGCACGTCTTCCTGTACACCTTTTTCCACTTCCAAAGTTCGTTTTCATAACAATCAGTTTTGTACATGTTTTTCATTCCTTGCAAGAGCATAAGCATCTGGAGGAAAGGACCATGTCTTATACTGTCCAACCTTTCCACAAGGGTTTAATATGGAGGTGCTCACAGATCAGATAAATAATGCACATTTGTTTATGTCGGCTAATTTTTCTGGTATGCAACAAATTATTTTAGCTGAACTGGAATGTTACAACACTCCATAAATTGTGTGCTCATTATCTTGCCTCTATCAGACTATTTACCACTGTTGTTTTGACTGTCACCAAGAGAGTTAGTTAATCATCTTTTATTTTCAATAATCTCTGGGTTATTTCCCTTGTTGCTACAGCACACTGTCCAAGTCATTAACTGAGGGAGAATTCTTCCTCACTTACTGTTACTTTTTGTAAATACACTTAGTATTACTTTAAAGCACTTCCCTGCAGAAGCATCGTTGTTATGTTGACAATCCATGAAATAGTGCCACATTCTACTCCTTCACTCTACAGACTATCTTGTTTACACTGATGCGCTTAATTTTTTCAGCTAGTTTTCACTTTTCCAGAGCCCCAGCCCCTGCATGCTCCTGGTTTTTGCCTTCTTTGAACGTCTCTCGAGTTAGGATTTGCCAGCGAAACGCACTATTAAAATCAGCTTTCTCAAACATAATCTAAAATTGCCTAGTATGGACAGTGTTATTTGCTGCAATCTGGACGGTGGTGTTTCCTGCAAACTGCTCCCTCAGGACAGCTTTCAAAAGTATATTTGATCCACCAGATTCCTGTTAAAACGAAGGGAGGTGATGGAGAGAGCTAAAAGTTTTTCAGCTTTTTGAATAACGCAAAAGTGCTAGTATTCTGACATACTGCCTTTGGCAACAGCATAGGTATTTCCATCTGCAAGAATCATTTTAAATGTTTGGGTTTTGGCACCTGATATGTGACCTGATTCTGGGATATATATCCAAAAGAAAAAAGGCAAATTCAGCAAGTGTTGGGAGAACTCAACTGAACTTCATGCTTCAATGATCCAAGAAATTCAGGGATAAGCAGGAAAACTGAGTGTGCATATTTGGGAGTAATTTGGCATTTATTGGGCTGGGGAGTGTTAAGTAGGGAAGGAGTCAATTGAAACATCAGCTCAGTTATTGGATGCTTGTTACTAGAAAAAGGCAATGGCTTTCCCACTCAGCTACAGCTTGTTTTATTCTATATTTAGCTTCCTTAAAATTTCCTTGTGAATCAAGTTTTAAACATCCTAGTTTAAATTTACAGTCAAGTTTTCAATTTAAAGTACCCTATTGGATTAATCTCTTTGAAACATCCCTTAATGCCTTCATTTACTTGTTTGGTGAATATAGATTTATGTTTATGCAGTTTTCTTAAAGCAATCCATAGTGAACTATTAAAGCTCATTGAGCCAAAAGGCAACTGAAACCCAAACCCTCAAAGCTAAATTCCTTCAGTTGAGCAAGTCAAACAGGGACGAAATCTCACACACACACACACACACACACACACACACACCCCTCCTCTCAGTTCATTCATAATTACGTACATGATAGTGAGTTTAGGCTGGAGTTCTGTTGAGATGGTCTGCAACTGTCCAGATTCAGTGGTTTACTTCCAGCCTTTGACTTCTAAGTTTGCAAACGAGGGACTGAGTTTGTTCAGTTCATTTGCAGAAGAGAGTATTTCTGTCATGAGATTGGGTGGACCGAGTGTGGGATTCTGTTCTTGGCTGTTGTGCTTCTGCTGGGACTGTTCCTGCCTCCTCAACTCTCCTGGCGTAAATCTAGTTTTGGTGAAGCCAGTCCTGTGAGCCACACGCACACATTTGTCAAATAATTCTCTGCCTTTAGAGATCTGCCCTCTAGATTCTCTGGATCGCCCATTTTTTGGCTCAACCTCTCCTGGTCTGAGCTGTATAATCTACCCGGAATGCCTTTCTGTCCTTCCTCTGCCTCTCAAAACCACCCATCTTTTCAGGGTGGGCTCTTGCATGAAAGTGGGTACTCCAGCGTCAGCTGTCTCTCCTTTCCTGACCTCATGCTTGGTTTTCAAGGCTGCCAGTTCACACTTTGAGTAGGAAGGCTGTGGAGAACCCATTTGTTGACTGACCATTATTTCCAAGTAGGTTGCATTTGACAACTTTGCCTCTCAAACTAGAATGAAAGCCACAGTGAGCAGGGACCAACCTGATGTTTGTTTTAAATCTCTTACTGTGTGGAGGGTATCACAGACAGTTGATAAATCCTTAATTGCTAACCTTGTGGTAGGCAATTTCAATATGGAGAAACATCTATCTTTTCTTACTGGGTTTTTGACTAGAATGATTTTACTGCCATTTCAAACAGATTTTAGGGTATTAATTACATCATCTTTGGAAGGTTTTTAAAATATATATTAGAAAACATTTGCATGAAAAGAAGACTTGATGCCTTCAGGTCACTTATCTCTGTTTTATCCTGCCCACATTCTGGTCTCCTCTTAATGAAGTGATGGTTTCTCCAGCACTGATCCTGGTGCCCCAGAAACCATGTGGGACTGTCACTTGAAGGAAAGCCTCAGCTCTCCTGCTCTCAAGATACTATTATCTTGGGGAATGAGCATTCAAATACAACTTTAAAACTAAAAAAGAATTGCATTGTGTTAGAATTTCCAGTTATGTAATAGATGTTCAGAGAACGGAGTATTCCTAAAATATCTTTGACTTAATCACAGTGTGTTTTTTGTTTGTTTGTTTATAGGAATTGGCCAAAGTATTTGATTCACTTGGGAATGTCTTCCTTTCGTGAAGAGTTATGTGGGCACTCCTCGAAGGTTGCTTGACTTGTTACTTTGCTGTGGGTGGGAGGACGTGTGGGACAGGCCCATGGACTTGTCCCACCAGGTCTCAAGGGCCCTGCATGGAGCGCTTGTTGCCAGCATCCCAGCTCATGGCGGCTGTCTGCCAGATGGCTGCCTCAGTGTCTGCCTCTGAAATGCCAACTGCAATTAAAAGCCTTCCTTCAGAGCACAAGTCTTTCAGTTCTGGGTCCATATGGTGATCAGAGCCTCTGGGTCTGTGGTCGTTTGAGGCCAGGCTCAGGAGAGAAGCAGATGGAAAGAACTGTAAATGAGACATGCCTGTAATAAAGGTGAGGAATAGGTATTTGATTTTGCTATATCCAAAAGAAGTGGAGAAAGGGAAATAATGGCCAGTCAAAAACTGTGTTCTCCATAACCTTCCTGCGCTATAAACTGGCACCATCGCCATCACCTGGGAGCACAGTCCTGGTTCCTGTCTGTGGGGGTCAGTTCTAGGAGTACGTGGCTAGGCCATAGTGTCCAGTTCTTTAATCAAACACTGATCTAGGTGTTGCTGTGAAGGAACTTGGTCAATGTGATTAACAACTACAATCAGTTGACTTTAAAAAAAGGCGATTACCCTCGAGAATGTGAATGGGCCTCATCCCATCGGTTGGAAGGCCTTGGGAGCAAAAACTGAGGTTTCCTAGATAGGAAATTCTGCCTCAAAACTGTGACATCGATTCCTGCCTGAGTCTCCAGCCCGCCAGCCTGCCCTGTAAAGTTCAGACTTGCCAGCTCCACAATTGCCTGAGCCAATAGGCCACCCCACACCTGTGGGTTAAACATATTCGCAAGGGGTCCGTGTGCTTATTAACATCTGAGAAGCACTGCTCTGAGGCACAGTGAGTTCTCTTCGCCGGTTGTCATGGATTATTCCTGAGATGCTGCACTTAGTTGTCTCAATTTTAGTGGTCCTGGTATGAAATACATAGCACTAAGCAAGACATCCACAGGTGTTTGTGAAATAAATGTGTTCTTAATGGCCCTCCAACAAATGCCACAAAACAACAGGAGATAGATGCATGAATTCAATGATACATGCATCCATTTCAGCAAAGCATTTAGTAGTATTTGTGGAATCTTGAGATTTTGCCTAAGAGTTCAGCTAATAGGAGACACTCTTCCAAAGATGTGGACTAAGGATTCATATGCAAAATTCCTAATATGTATCTGGAAGAAGTCTGAACCTTATTACGCGGCTCATCTCTGATCTTGCGAGACAACAGGACAGTTCCAGAAATAGACCCAGTGGAGCATTTACTTAATTCATATTCTCCAGAACTGGAACCTCTGTGTGTAGGCAATGAGTTGGGGAACACGTGCCCTGAAATGAGGAAGGTGGTTTGACCTAGACTGAAGGGTTTGCTGTTACTCATGTGTCTGTTTGAAGAGAAGTGAAATATGATGGGCCACGTGATACTATCATATGCTGAAGGCAGCTGCCCATGGTCACTTCCTTTACTGAAGGACCTTCTAAGTGAGAGATGTTCGTATTGGAACTTCTTCCTGGGACATTAGGAATCGCTGTTTTGCCTGTCACCGGTAGAAAATGCCCTAAGGATGGTCAGCTGCTCACAGAGGGTCTCTAGGCATTAACATATACTGCCTTAATATGAGACCATCTTAACTGAAGATGCTTAGGAGAGTCATTTCACAGCCTGACTTGGAAGTAATTTTGATGCTGGTGAGGGTTTGCTGTAGGGTTAACGTGGAGGCTTTGGTTGTGTTGTTGCTGAGAGTAATGTCCTTGTTCCTGGCTAGTCACGTGCCTGCGTTTACTTTTCCTTCCTTTGACTTCACAACCATCACGTGTTAAAGAGAAGCTGTTGTTTGTCATTTGCTGTGTGAGTTCATGACAGTGACTTCTTCTCCTGTGGATCGGGATGCACAGATGCAGTGGTGCATCCAGGGAAGACCATCACGACCCCTGTCCCCACTAGCCCTGCACCCACTCCGATTGGCAGGTGCTGCTTAGCTTGTTATGAGTGACCCTTGAGGACTCTGGGGTTGGCCTAGGATTCTTTGACTGGGGCTTCTGAGCCTTTACGGAATCTTGAACCAACTGTCTGAAATGGTGAGCATCAGTTTGTATGTACTTCTCTCTGCTCCCACACCCCAGAGTGAGTCCATAATCTTTTATCAGCGTTAGGTGACCTGCTCCCCCAAAGACTAAGAGTAGCTTTGCCTCTTCACTTACCTCTCTGTCCCACCAATACACACGTTCACAAAGGAGAATACAGGCTTATAGTGAAGGCTGCACAGGTACTTGCTGTCTCGAATAGTTAAGGTGGGAAGCGTCCTGAGGTCGAGTAATAGGGAATGGCTGGCGGGGGCACTGTGATGAGCGTGCCCTGTGTAAAGTCTTTCACATGTTCAGACTAAGAAGCTGACCAGGCTCACATGTCTGCTCACCTCAGAAGTGGTAGCTTTTTCCGTAACAGGAAGAAAAATGAGGCCTCTGGCTGGCTACGTCGCAGATGATCATTGACAACTTAGACGCCTTAACTAGCACACAGTAGGTCCCTAATACATGGAAGTTCCCAGTGCACACCCTCCCCTCCCCCCATATGCCTGTGCCTCCAAGGATGGAGTAAAGATGGCTGTTTGCGTTTTCCCCAAAATTCACTGGAGCGGTTTTCTCCCCTGGTCTCAGGGTAAGGCAGCATGGATTGTCCAGCTGCACGTCTCCAGGGGCCCCCATCTGCACACACTGCAGTCTCAGTGGCCCTTCTTTCTCCTTTCTCTTCTTCTTTTCTTCCTTTTTCTTGATGCTCTTTTTGTGTTTTCTCACTGTTGCTTGTGTTCCGCAGGCATCGGAATAGAGCCACTTCTGCTTGTCAACACGTCTGTGGCTGCCACCGCTGCTTCCAGCACAGTCTCATCTGTTTTCATTTCTCTCCCAGCACTCCTGCCTCCTGTCACTTTTCTCACGCTTCTTAGCTTTTGTTAGAAAAGCCTTGGCCGGCCCCGGAAAGGATGCCTGTGCATCCCAGGTGTACAAGTGCCGATCGCCCAGCTTTAGATGCTTGTTATTCACAAGGAAACTTGTTCCAGCTGTCTTGAGGGCTTCCCTTCACCATCACATAAGTTGGATACAAATGTGTTTCTGTGGGATAAGGGGTGTTTTTTTGCTGCTTTGTTTTGTGTTGGTCACGTTGTTGTCAACTAATTCTAGGTCTGAGTTCTCTGCCTTAATTGCGCGCTAGAATCATGTGGGCACCTTCTAGAAATCCTGATTCCCAGGTGACCCTCCAGAATAATTAAATCAGCATATCTGGGGGTGGGACCACTTCATTGTTTTTAAGGCTTGGTAGGTGATGGATTCCAACACATCTCCAACGTTGCTCACCACTAATCTAGGCTGAAATACTAACTTTTTGGAAAGCTTAATTCCAAGTCACACAGGCTCAATTTTATATTTAAAAACAACCAAGCTTCCTCACCAGCAAATAGATGTTTGTCTGAAACATACTGTTGAAGCAAAAGAAATCAAATAAACAAACATGACCTAGCTTTCCTAGCTTTTATGTCTTGTAGGGAAACCTAAAGAGTTAAATTAGTTGTTTCACAATGATCCAAATCTCACCATTGCAGAAAAAATACATATTCATTGTTGCGTTAGTCCCAAATGTAACACAAGTTTCAGAGAGCATTTGGCCCGTATTTTTAGCTAAGCATAGAGCTCTTGCTCTGGGAGGCTTTGAGAATTTCAAAATAGTTTGTTACCTAAAAATACTCTTCCTGAAATGAACTCGAGGCCTGAGAGGGATGAATGGGTTTATTTTTTCCTTCTATATTTAATGTTACCACAAGAAAGCAAATCTTAAATTGATACATGTTTATATTTTTAGAGACCCAGCAAACAGGTGTTAGGCCCAAGCAACCGAGATGTGTGTGAGGCAAAGCATTGATGACTGGAAGCTACAATTCAAGGACCAGCATTGACCTTGAGAGGCACTGAAACTGTGCCTCTGGCTTTAGGCGGGAGCACACCTAACCTGGGGAGCCGGGGGGCGGCTGTCCCAGCCTCACCTCCAACCTCCTAAAGGCCAACGACTAGTCTAGTGCCACATGCGGTCTCTGTGCTTCATCTTTTTATTCCAGGATATAAGTGTCTTTAGGTTCATGTTTGTTGACCAAATGCCTAATGTCCTGGTCTTACTTCAACTCACTCTCCAAACTCACGCCTTTAATGACCACCATTGCCAATGGAAATGTTTCTCATTGAGGAACAAGGTGGGCAGGGGGTCTGTACTGTGTTTATTCCCTCTCTGCCCCAGCATACGTGCCGCTGCAACAGTCTGGGTTCAATACGTTATTGGTGACTGTGAATGAATGTTGCCTTGTAATCACACTCTGTGACGTGAGTGAAGAAAGTCTGTATCCTTTCCCTCTGGTATAAAGGACCAAATGTTCATTCCTTTATGGCTGTCTCTATTCCCTTGTTCATAGGTATTTTGGGATATCTTCTATGTGACAGGCCCTCTTCTTGGCACTGGAGACACAGCGTGTGAACAAGGCAGATAGGGTCTCGTGGAGCTGGCATTTTGGTGGCTAGATTCTAAGCAAGGAAGTGATGGAGTTACTTTGTGCAGAATATCCAAGTCCTATGGTAGCTACTTGTGGGCTGCATTAGGATGAAGAGGTGACATTTAACCAGAGACCATAAAGGTGACTAGAAGCCAGACAAAGAGAGCAGCAAGGCCAAGAGGCAAGGTCAG
Organism: Equus przewalskii; assembly: GCF_037783145.1. NCBI lineage: Eukaryota > Metazoa > Chordata > Mammalia > Perissodactyla > Equidae > Equus > Equus przewalskii. The sequence continues at coordinate 54,952,130 of NC_091845.1, read as the reverse complement.
AGGAAGGAAGGAACTTGGCTTCTTCCAGGAAAAGCCTGTATGTCCTAAAAATAATGAGGAAGCAGTAGGAGGGCTCGCAAGGAAGGAGTGAGTGTTGGCGGCTGAGGCAAGGGCTGACATCACTGAGGCAGCAGGCAGCAGACCCTTGAGGTGGAACTCAGGTTTTTGTCACCTGCAGGACTCCAATGCCTCACCAGTGTTTGGGATTGTGTCTAGGAGGCACTCGGTCAGCATTGGTTAACCAGCTGACTTCCCTCAAGGCAGCAGAGAAGTCAGAGCCATCCCTTGCAAAGAAGGTCCTAGAGCTCTTTGGGGTGTAGGTCAGGAAAGTGATGGCACCGTCCTTCCCCGACAGTGACTCCTCTGAGCTGGCCAACTCCCTTTTGCACTTCACAGCTCTGCTGCCTTTTGACCTCTCTGTGCCCATCTGGGCAGTGCCTCTTGTCTGGCTCCCACACCCTCTCTGCTTCTCTCTATTTTGGGTTACCCTCTCCTAGTCTGTTTCCTTGTCCGTCCACCCAGCTGAACTGTAATTTCCTTAAGGGTACTTTTCACTGTGCTCCCAGCACCCATACTATGAAATGGGCCAGTCCAGTCTATGTTTCTTGATTGATGAGGTTTTTGTAGAAGCAGTGCCTTATGGTAATCACTGACGAAAGCAAGAAGTTAGTCAAACCTCCCTCACCCTCCCTGCCCGCAACCACTACCTCTCTGCAATGGCTTTCCTCACAAATTGCGTATGTGAGGGAAATTCAAATCTGATGTGAAGGCATTATTTTGCCTTTCTCCCTGGTTCATTCTTAGGACAGCAGGTGCATTTGAAATTGTGTGACATCATCGGGAATTCACTGGTCTGCTGCCTAGCAGTTAGGTAACCATTTATTGTATCTTTCTCCTGCCCACCCCAGTTAATAATGACATCATGGTCACTGACAACGACGGTGCAGTCAAGTTTCCACAATTTTGTAAATTTTGCAACGTGAGCTCTTCCATCTGTGACAACCAGAAATCCTGCATGAGCAACTGCAGCATCACGTCCAGATGTGAGAAGCCACGCGAAGTCTGTGTGGCTGTCTGGTAAGGCTGCCTTTTAACCATCGTTCTTTTCCCCTTTGATAAGAAATGTATGCTTGTGGGGCGTAGAGTGGGTGCGTCTCCACGCCCTAAGTGTGCATGTCTGTCCCATTGCTTGTCCTTAGCCTACTTCTCTTTTAATTATTCAGTGTAGTTCCCAGAGATATTCGACACATTTCCAAATACATACACACGTGTATCTATGTGTATGTGTTTACGTGTGTGTGTGACAGTATGTGAGATGACCTTTAATATTTGTAATAAATCTGGAAGCCCTTCCTTGTGTTAAGGGGAGGAATATGCTACTTAGTAGTCATTTAATTGACACTCCTTTACTACATCCTAGTGACACCAGGAGTTTTGTTCTTCTGAGACAATCTAAGACTTGTTTTGTGGAAGGAGAGGAGATGAAAGGTGGGCTTTTGGAAGAGAACTAGTCAGAACTAGTAAGAAAAGGGAAAACTATTTGGGGAATCAGAAAAAGAGCCCATTCCTTAGTGAAGCCCTGGCCATGTCACTCACACCACCAGTGGGCTACACACTACATCTTTTTCTTGGGTCAGAACTACACAGTTCTCTTCAATCAGGTTCCTCCCCTCTCTCTTCTCTCATTCCGCCCACCTCAGTCCACACATAAACACAGGGTGTTCATGAATCATTTGATTAATTCATGGTCATGGATTAGGGGTATCAGCAAGAGATAAAAGAAAAGTAGAGATCATTGAATTGTCTCCATTTTATAAAAATGTGTAAATTCATTAATGAAATATAACATTTTGCAGACTTATTCTGATATTTGGAATTTATTGGCTTTTTTTTTTTTAAGGAGCCTATGTGTCTCCCGGCCAGTTGGCAAACAAGAGTATATATCCAAATATCTTCCCCTCCTCTTTGGGAATGAGTCATCTGAGACTTTCTCCAGACCACGTATAGTTAGCCTTGATGATAGACCTGAAAACCTTGCACATTTCCATACATACCAGGAGATGAATTAGTTTCTTGGGAACTAAAGGAATGTCAACAGCGAAGACCTGTCATGACAGCTTGCTGTACCTGCCAACTTCATTCATGTCTTGTTCTGAGCAACACTTTTTGAAAAAGGGATTTTGAGAAAGATCATGTTCAGAGGAAAGGGACCAGTATGATTATAGGTTTAGAAAGCATGGGATCTGAGGAATGGCTGAGGCAATTAGACATGGTTAGTCCAATAAAGAGAAGACATGGGTTCCCTTGAGAAGTATTTGATGATCTGTCTGTTGGAAAAGAGAATAAACTTGTTCTGTATAACTGAAGGGCAGAAGGAGGAGGGTCCATAAAATTTACCAGGGGTATATACTGTGCTCAGTATAGGTTTAAACATTTTCATAATCGTGGTTTCCTAAGAGCAGAACAGCCTTCCGTCTCTAAAAGAGTCAAATAAAGAGCAGGAGAGGCTGGATGACCATCTGTCCAGTCTAGTGCAGGAAAGATTGAGACACCAGACTGGATGAGCCCAGGCTTCCTTCTTTGGTTCTCTCTCTGCTGGCCATCTTTACTTAAACCTCCACTGGGAGCTATCTCACTGTGTGAGAGCTTGCCAAAAACAGGCTCTTCCAATTAAGATATTTTCCCTGCCCTGTAGTACAAGTCCAGATGACTGACTGTGATCAAGTCTCTGTGCAGCAGAGGCTGTGTAGTCTCAGAAAATGGGAGCCTGTGGGGGACAGGAAGGCGCCCTGTCTCCTCTGTGTCCCAGCCATAAAGAGTAAACACAGTGAATGTTCTTTTGACCTGTCTTGGCGAAGACAGGTACTCCTATGGAGTGAGAGTGTGGGTAAGCAGAAAGGGCCATGCGGTGGGTGCTGTGGTACATCCCCCTGATGCCTTCAGCACTGAAGTACTTGACCCCTCAGCTGCTGGCAGCACCGGCTGCTGAGGGATCACCCCCGAGTCCCTCCAGGGAATTCCCTTCCACTGATCAGAGCTGCTTTATTCCAGTTTGGCCTCTCCTCAAGGTTGGCCCCTCTTGATGGGCGGCCAGCATCCCATGACTGCTTGATGCAGGCGCCCAAATGTGTGGCAACTTTGCCTCTATTTGGGACAGCTCTGATGGACCATCCCTGCTTCACAGCTTCTGAGGGATCCACTGAGTCCTTTGTTGCAACCTGCATTGTGGTTCAACTCCCCCTCTGTATAGCACTGCTTCCTTCAGTGCCTTACAGGTCCATCTCCAAAACCTCCTGCACAGACATTCACAGCCTTGAAGTCTGTTGCCAGGGAACCCAAGCTAAGACAGGAGGCTGTTTTAGAAACAACCAGATATGGAACTGAAAGTGTCTACTTTGGTAGTGCGTTCCCATGCCTTTCTCAGTTTTAGTGTCCTGTCCATTCATTCATTGATTCAGTCATTCATTTACAGAATGTCGCTTGTGTACCCATACCATGTAAAATGCTTAAGTTCTTTCCATTATAGAAATATTTTGGAACCAAAATTAATTTCATTACTCTGGTTCTTTCTTCAGTGGTTATTGACCACCTCTTCAATGGTTCAGAGCAAATGTTTCAGGACAAAGAAGTAGTCTGTTTTCCTTCCTTTGCTCAGCTGTGTTCAAAGATGTTTTGCAAAGTTAGCTCCACCTGTCATGGAGGGCACTGTGACAGGAGGGAGTGGAGAAAGCACTTAAGGACTTTACCGAGACTCAAGTATCCTGCCGGAGTTTCCTCTCTGCGACATTGGTTCTCTGAGCAGTTTTGAGGTGGGAGGCAGGAGGTTGTGGAAGAGCTGCCCAATGACTATAAAGCACCTTTCCTTCATGGCTCACAGTTCCTTCCTTTTCCCATTCCTTGGTCTCTAGAAGCTTCACAAGGAAGCAGCATCATGCTTTTCCCTGGGAGCAGAGAGGAGTCAGCATGCCTTGTGTTTGTTACCAAAACCACAAAACAACCCTGGATGCACATGCATGCACACACACACACACAACTGTGGGGGCAGGGAGGGAGGTGCTCTTGTTTCATGGCCGCCATTTTTGCCAAGACTTCTCAGGAGCTTTGGGGTCAAGGATGGCTAGATTTTTAAATATACATAATTTGTTGTGTGATCATGCCAAGGTATGTTTCGCTTAGTTCCCTGCCGGCCAGCCTACAGTGAGGATTCTTATTGTCGCTGTTTAACAGTAGGACCTGCTTAGCAAGGGCTTGCTCCTCTTGTGCCTGCTGGATGGTTAGTTCCAGAACCGTTGAGCTCTTTCACCAAGGGGCACGTGCACCTCTGTTGGAGTCAACTCAGAGCTGCATGGATGACATAACACCGACTCCATTTCTGGCTAGACCATTCCATCCTCACCTTCTCTCCTGGTCTTCCTGTCCCCTTGTTGACATCTTGTCCTTTAGTGTCCTTGAGTTAAGCACTAAGTGGTGGGACTGGTCAAAGTTGCTCTTTCCCTGTGGGTATGGCCCCTACTCTTTTCCAGGTGAAAGCTGTACCTTAGCTGCTTCTTTCTTCCAGCTTGCCTCCCATTTTACTGGCTGTGAGCAGTGAGTGTCTGGGGGTGGGGTGGGCAGTTGGTTAATGTGCCCAAGCATGTGCCCACACGTGCACTCATATGCATGCACTCAGAATCCTTGCCAGGGAGGGTTACACTCGCAAAACTGACTGGAACTCTTGTGTATTTAACACCTGGTTAGCCCTTCCCTAGACGCCCCCTCCAGATATAGAATATACCATTCAAGACCGTAGGTGTTTTGATCTGAAAAGGGGAGAAATGGAAGGAAGGAGGTTAGATCAACCTTAGTCTTGGACAGAATCATCCAAGGTGGCAAGTTGATGAGGGGAGTAGATTGAATCAGGCACAGAAAAACACAGTTTTCCAAGGATGCCAGAGTTTTATTTTGGCTTTTGTAGTTATAATAGTGGGCATTCATCATGTGATTTTTAAATGTAATGTACATGTAGAGCCGACTGAATATTTCCTAGGCCCAGTAAAATGCCACATGAAAGATTCTCTGAGCCCTTAGCTGAGTTAGGCTCCGAAGATGTGATGTGATGGGATATTAAGTGTAGAAGTAATTAGTCTATGACAGCATAAACTATTTCTCTGAACTGTAAATGGAGAACACCATGCAGTTCTTTTCCATGTGTTCTGATGTTTTTCCCGTCTGTTCCTCTCTGTAATTCGGGAAAGTGCCATTCTTTCTCTAGGAAGTTTCTTGTGTTTTCTCAGCACGGCCAGCTGCTGACATGGAATACGCCCTCACACCCACTGCGCTGGGGCCCAGCAAACCAAAAAAGAGGAACTGCAGCTATTTTCCCAGGCGAGCTCTTTGAGAACAATTTAGCTAGACATGACCCTGATTCTGTCAAATCAACCGGCGATGCAATGTGAGCCTTGCAGTGCGTTGAGGACGGAAGGATTAAAGTCATCCTGACGACCAGGCCTGTTCTGTTTTCCCATGACCTCCTTTTTCGTGATTTAATTAAGACTTATGTGTAAAGTTCTTCAACAGGTTAGCCCCCAAGGAAAGCCCTCATGTTTCTAAACCTAAGTGGGTTCTGCAAATAAGCAAAGGAAAAACTGAAATGAGTAGAAAAAGCCCAGGAGACTCTAGGCCAACGTGTTTTCATGTGGGAGAACAGGAACCAGCTGCTGTTGTTAGAAACAACTTTGTGAAGGAAAGAGAGTCGAGATTGCTTTTCTGTCCAGAGACCGTACTCATCCATTCTCTTTTCCCCTCCCCTCCTCCCATGAACCCTGCACCCCAGGAGAAAGAATGATAAGAACATAACACTAGAGACGGTTTGCCATGACCCCAAGCTCACCTACCATGGATTTGTTCTTGAAGATGCTGCTTCTCCAAAGTGTATTATGAAGGAAAAAAAAGTGTCTGGCGAGACTTTCTTTATGTGTTCCTGTAGCTCTGATGAGTGCAACGACCACATCATCTTCTCAGAAGGTGAGTTTTCTTCTCTTGAGGGTCTGGAACCTGACTTCCTCTGTGTTGAATTCCTGTGCCCCTGGTCTGCTGTCTCCCAGTCCATCCTCCTGTGGCTGAGGCTGAGAGTGAGCCGTGCTCTGTGGATTAGGAACCCATTCTCCTGGAGGAAGAAGGTGCTTAAGGCGTAACAGGGTTGGTTCTGGTTCTTATCACATCTGGCTCCCGGGGTCACATTATTATTTGTCTTTGACCAATGGTTTCTTTCCCCTAGAGCAGTGGTTCTCAAAGTGCAGTCCCTGGAGCAGCATGAGTGTCACCTGAGAATGTATTAGAAATGCAGATTCTAGGGCCCCCCAGACTGTTGAATCCAAAACCGTGGGTGTGGACCCGGCAGTCTGTGTTTTAACAAGCCCTCTAGGTGGTTCTGATGCAGCTAGAATTTGAGAACCAGTGGTCTAGAAATTGGAGGAGGTTTTTGATACAAGAGGGGGACTTGTTTTGAATTCACTGAAGTAGTTTTTTGTACATATTCCTAGGATTTGTTTAAAGGGTACTTGTCATTGGACCTTTTGAGAGAAGAAGTGAAATGCAGAGGGACAATAACGAGGTGATGTTTATTCGTGAAAACGGGGGAAGAATATGTTAAATACTAGCCTCCATCTTTGAAGTTCCGCATTGAATCAGCTTGAAAGGGGGGCAGATACTATTTGTTCAATTTAAAGAATTATTCACTGATTTTTAATTACAAAAGTAATATATGTTCCTTATCCAAAATTCAGACAGTCCAACAGTCTGGAAAAATTTTAAAATGACACTACCTTAACCTTATCCCCTCACTCTGTACCCAACAGATAAGATTGACTGTTGGATGCGCAGTGGTCTCTAAGCATTCATTCATATTATCCCTCTCTTTCCTCTCTTTCTGTATTTCGTCCCTGTCTCCCTTCTTCCTTCTCTCCCTTCCTCCATCCATGCATCTATTCATCTCTCCGTCCACTCATCCCATTCTCTCATCCATCTTTCAGTGTAAATAGTTGATCATTCTATAAATATTATTTGGCAACATTTTTTTCACCCCACCACTTTTATTTCTCCTTCTAAACAAGGCAATACATATAGATATCCTGCACTCCTTTTAATTGTTGTCTATAATTCCACAATATTAGTTATCTCCTATGCCTGACTTAACCATTCTCCTGTTGGCAGATTATTTAGGTGTCTCCAGATTTCTGCTTAATGCTACACTGAATGTCCTTGAAAAAGAATCTTGGACATCTGTACTAATAGTTCTGCAAGATCGATTTCTAGAAATGAAATTTCTGGATCAGAAGTTATGCACATTTTAAATTTGAATCACCGTTATTAAATTATTTTCCTCCCCCAAAAGATATCTGAACATATGGATTTCCGGGTACCTTCCTCAGCATTCAAGATTATAAGCCTTGGGGCCGGCTCCATGGTCAAGTGGTTAAGTTCACGCGGCCCAGGGTTTCGCTGGTTCAGAGTCTTTGCATGGACATGGCACCACTACTCAGGCCACGTTGAGGCGGCATCCCACATTCCATAACTAGAAGGACCCACAACTAAAATATACAACTATGTACTGGGGGGACTTGGGGAGAAAAAGCAGAAAAAAAAAGAAGATTGGCAACAGTTGTTAGCTCAGGTGCCAATCTTAAAAAAAAAAGATTATAAGCCTTTTAATTTCGTCAGTCTGGTAGTGAAAATAGGATTCTCTTGGTTGTAGGAATGCAAACTCAGAGTGGAAAAAGGTTATTGTAGCCCAAAATAGGCCTGATTCAATAAAAACTCCTTTTGGAACAGAAGTACTGAGTCTCCACACATCTCTGCTACTGTGTGTCCCAAATCTGGAAAATAATGCATCTCATGCTTTGTTCATGGTGCTCACGGCACTGGGTACCCACTTCTGTCTCTCTCTGTGCCCGTCACTTTCTGCCAGTTTCCCTCTCTTCCTGTCCAGCTCCCCGCCTTTGCCAACTTCTCAGTTTACAAAGGCAGGCGTGTACATCTTGTCAGCCCAACCCTTTGCAATGTCACTCCTCCCTTCTATTTTCTCATCCTGTAAACACTCCATTTCTCTCACTTTCCTTATGGAGTTTGAGTTGGGAGGGGAGATGTAACTAGATTAAATCACACTAAAGCATGAGAACCCCTGAGATCCTGCCTTAACAGTGTTAACTTTCCCCACGTAGATTACCTTTTAAAAGAAGACCCAGACTGGGCCAAGGGAATTAATCTTAAGGGCTGACTATCCATCTATGGATGGGTGTGCTCTTTGATATATAGAATATCCATCTACGATACCATCTGTGAAGCTTTTTTCTCTTTTTGCATAGTGGCTTATCTCTAGTGGAAGAGTTGATTTCATCCAAAAGAGACAAAATATGATAAATGACCTCTAAGTTGGATATATTTTTGATTGTAAGCTCTTAAGATATTAATGACTTCAGTTTTCAGTGTATTTCAACTCAGGTGATAATCATGAGCCCACATTCATATTTTCCCTCTTCTTCATTATCAGGCTCTTTATTTCCTTATGAGGTCAGATAATCAGCATAGAGGCAATCTCTCTTTGTACAGCTCAAGAAATCGGGCACAGCTGATGACTCAAAGGTCTGGGTGATATCAGAGTCTTCTAAAATGCTCCAGGATAGTGTGCTTTTTAAGCATCTTTCTTGTCTCTGATGGGGTATGTCCCCACTAAAGCATCGGATATTAGGAGCAACAGTTTGGGATCCATTTCTCCTCTTACTGCCACCATCGCTTCTTTATACAAGAACTGAAAACTCTTGAAGTAATTTTTATTTCTCCACTCCAGGTCAAATAAGACGGTGAACAAATAAGCTCTAGGTGTTTTCTCCTGTATTTTTATTAATAGTACATTAGTCTGTTCTTATTGCCAGTTGATCTGAAAACATAAAGGATGATAATTACTTATATCATCCATCTTTTGTTAAATATATGAGAAAAAAGTTGAGCCACAATTGTTTCTTTTTAACTGTAGAAATTTACTTTGAGTGCAATTGTGACTGATAGCTGACATTCAGAGAGAATGTACCGTGGCTATGTATGGTGCTCAGCCCGTTCCATGGCGTGACCTCTTTAATCTCCTAGCCGCCCCGTAAGGTAGGCACTGTTGGTATCCTCAACTTATGGACGAGAACACCAGGCTCACAGATCTTTAACACTTTGTCCAGAATCACATGACTAGTGGGTGGCATAGCTAGGATTTACAGCAGGCTATTTGTGAACTAAAATATCTGTAAGGGTGTTCCTTCCTTCTTCTCTTTTTATTTCCTCTTTCTCTCACTCTTTATCTCTCTCTGTATCTAAACAGATAATACATGCGCATATCTAAAAAGTTCAGACAACAGGGAGGCAGTGATGAGAAAGTCTTCCTTTTGGTTTGTCCCCCAATCTCCCTGGCCATGGTTAACCACTGATCATCCATGCTTCCACAGAGATTTTGCTGCATGGAATTCTGCATGGGAATTCTGAATTTGGAAAAGCATATCAATGAGATTTTTTTTAAAAAACTCTGATTTATTGATGTATAATATACTGTGGTTGGCTGAATTGTGACACATGTATGCAGCTGTGTAACTACTACCGCAACCAAGATTCAGGGCGTCTTTGTGACTCCCAGTCGGTTCCCTTATGCCCTTTTGCAGTTATCATTGGTATTTTTATTTTCACTTTAAAAATGTGGTTGGTTTCTTCCTATATTTTGTGGTGTTCCTATTACTTCACTAATGCCATGACTATCCTCTGAAGCATGGACATGTGCGGTGCCCCCAGCCTTGGATGATAAGATGCTGTTCTATTCCTTTGCCTCTACAGGCACCCAAGCCTAGTGTGCAGTAAAAAGGAACAAATGCCGACTGTGCATCCTGTAGCTCAGATTTTCTCTCCCACTCCATGTGGCTTGTCTATGTGCCATGCAGTGAGTGCTCCCTTCTGTCTAGCTTTCAGAAGTGTATTTGTTCCACTAGATCTCTTTTAAAATGAAGGGAGGTCATTGAGACAGTGAAAAGTTTTTCAGTTTTTTGAATAAGGCAAAAGTGCTAGTATCCTGAATTACTGCCTTTGGCAACAATATAGGTATTTCCATCTGCAAGAGTCGTTTTAAATGTTTGGATTTTATCACCTGATATGTGACCTGATTCTGGGATATATATTAAAAAAGAAAAAAAGGGCAAATTCAGCAAGTGTTGGGAGAACTCGAACTGCACTTCATTCTTCAGTGATCCAAGAAATTCAGGGATAAGCAGGAAAACTGAGTGTGCATATTTGGGAGTAATTTGGCATTATTGGGCTAGGGAGTGTTAAGTAGGGAAGGAGTCAATTGAAACATCAGCTCAGTTATTGGATGCTTGTTACTAGAAAAAGCCAGTGGCTTTCCCACTCAGCTACAGCTTGTTTTATTCTATATTTAGCTTCCTTAAAATTTCCTTGTGAATCAAGTTTTAAACATCCTAGTTTAAAGTCACAGTCAGATTTTCAATTTTAAGTACCCTATTGGATTAATCTCTTTGAAACATCCCTTAATGCCTTCATTTATTTGTTTGGTGAATATAGATTTATGTTTATGCAGTTTTCTTTAAAAAAATCCATAGTGAACAAGTAAATTCATGAGCCAAAAAGGCAACTGAAACCCAAACCCTCAAAGCTAAATTCCTTCAGTTGAGCAAGTCAAACAGGGACGAAATCACACACACACACCCCTCCTCTCAATTCATTCATAATTACGTACATGATAGTGAGTTTAGGCTGGAGTTCTGTTAAGATGGTCTACAGCTGTCCAGATTCAGTGGTTTACTTCCAGCCCTTAACGTCTAAGTTTCCAAACGAGGTACTGAGTTTGTTCAGTTCATTTGTAGAATAGAGTATTTCTGTTATGAGATTGGGTAGACCAAGTGTGGAATTCTGTTCTTGGCTGTTGTGCTTCTGCTGGGACTTTTCCTTACCTCCTCAACTCTCCTGTCGTAAATCTAGTTTTGGTGAAGCCAGTCCTATGAGCCACACGCACACATTTGTTGAATAATTCTCTGCCATTAGAGATCTGCCCTCTAGATTCTCTGGATCGCCCATTCTGCTCAACCTCTCCTGGTCTGAGCTGTATAATCTACCCGGAATGCCTTTTTGTCCTTCCTCTGCCTCTCAAAACCACCCATCTTTTCAGGGTGGACTCTTGCATGAAAGTGGGTACTCCAGCGTCAGCTGTCTCTCCTTTCCTGACCTCATGCTTGCATTTCAAGGCTGCCAGTTCACACTTTGAGTAGGAAGGCTGTGGAGAACCCCTGCGTTGACTGGCCATCATTTCCAACTAGGTTGCATTCGATAATGTTGCCTCTCAAACTAGAATGAAAGCCACAGAGGGCAGGAACCAACCTGATGTTTGCTTTAAATCTCTTACTGTGTGGAGGATATCACAGACAGTTGATAAATTTTTTTTAAAATTTATTTTTTATTGAAGTAACATTGGTTTATAACATATACATTTCAGGTGTACATCACTATATTTCAATTTCTGTGTAGACTACATCATTTTCACCACCCAAAGACTAATTACCATCCATTGCCCTACACATGCGCCCTGTCAGCCCTTTCACCCTTCTCCCTCCCGCTTCCCTTCTGGTAACCAGCAATCTAATCTCTGTATGTATGTGTTTGCTTGTTGTTGTTGTTTTTGTCTTCTACTTATGAATGAGATCATATGGAGTTTGACTTCTCCATCTGACTTATTTCACTTAGCATAATACCCTCAAGGTCAAGCCTCGTTTTTGCAAATGGCAAGATTTCATCTTTTTTTATAGCTGGGTAGTATTCCATTGTGTATATATACCACATCTTCCTTATCCATTCATCGCTTGATTGGCACTTAGGTTGTTTCCAGTTCATGGCTGTTGTGAATAATACTGCAGTGAACATCGCGGGTGCTTGTATCTTCACGCATTTGTGTTTTCATGTTCTTTGGATAAATACCCAGCAGTGGAATAGCTGGATCACATAGTAGTTCTATTCTTAATTTTTTGAGGGATCTCCATACTGTTTTCCATAGTGGCTGCACCAGTTTGCATTCCCACCAGCAGTGTATGAGAGTTGCCTTTTCTCCACATCCTATCCAACACTTAATATTTCTTGTCTTGATAGTTATAGCCATTCTGACAGGGGCATGAGGTGATACCTCATAGCAGTTTTGATTTGCATTTCCCTAATAATTAGTGATGTTGAAAATCTTTTCACATGCCTGTTGGCCATCTGTGTGTCTTCTTTGGAAAAATGTCTGTTCAGATCTATTACCCATTTTTTTAATTGAGTTGTTTGCTCCTTTGTTGTTGAGTTGTATGAGTTATTTATATATTTTGGATATTAACCTCTTATCAGTTTTCGGTTTGCAAATATATTCTCTCAATTGTTAGGTTGTCTTTTTTTGTTGTTGATGGTTTCCATACTTCCTAAGGCAATCTACAAATTCAGTGTAGTCTCTATCAAAGTTCCAACAACATTTTTCAGAGAAATAGAACAAAGAATACCAAAACTTATATGGAAGAACAAAAGACCCCAAATAGCCAAAGAATCCTGAGAAAAAAAGAAAAAAACTGGAGGTATCACGTTCCCTGATTTCAAAATATACTACAAAGCCATAGTAATCAAAACATCATGGTACTGGCACAAAAACAGAGACACAGATCAGTGGAACAGAATCGAGAGCCCAGAAATAAACCAACACATCTATGGACAGCTAATTTTCAATAAGGGAGTAAAGAACATACAATGGAGAAAGGAAAGTATCTTCAATAAATGGTGCTGGGAAAACTGGACAGCTACATGCAAAAGAATGAAAGTAGACCATTATCTTACACCATGCACAAAAATCAACTCAAAATGGATTAAAGACTTGAATGTAAGACCTGACACCATGAAACTTCTAGAAGAAAATATAGGCAGTACACTCTTCACCGTCGGTCTTAGCTGCATCTTTTGGAATACCATGTCTCAGCAGGCAAGGGAAACAAAGAAAAAATAAACAAACAGGACTACATCAAACTAAAAAGCTTCTGCACAAAGGAAAACATCAACAAAACAAAAAGACAATATAACAATTGGGAGAAGACATTTGATAAATTCCTAATTGTTGCCCATGTGGTAGGAAACTGCAATGTAAAGAAATACACATCTTTTATCACAAGGTTTTTGACTACAATGATTTCTTTGCTATTTCAAAGAAGTTTTAGAGAACTGATTAGATCATCCTTGAAATTAAAAAAAAAAAAATTATTACAAAAATGCATGGAAAGAAGACTTGATGCCTTCAGATCACTTGTCTCTGTTTCTTTCCTGCCCACATTCTGGTCCCTGTTAATGAAGTGATGGTTTCTCTAGCACTGATCCTCATGCCCCAGAAACCATGTGGGACTGTCACTTGAAGGAAAGCCCACCTCTGCAACTCTCTAGATACTCATAATTATAGGGAATGACGGCTCCAATATAATTTAAAACTAAAAAAGAAGGTATTGCATTGTTTTAGAAGTTCTGATTGTATAATAGATGTTCAGAGAACGGAAGTATTCCTAAAATATCTTTGACTTAATCACAATGTGTTTTTTGTTTGTCTGTTTGTTTATAGTAAAGTAATTGGCCAAACTATTTGATTCACTTGGGAATGTCTTCCTTTCCTGAAGAGTTATGTGGGGACTCCTCAGAGGTTGCTTGACTTGTTGCTTTGCTGTGGGTGGGAGGACGTGTGGGACAGGCCCATGGACTTGTCCCACCAGGTCTCAAGGGCCCTGCATGGAGCGCTTGTTGCCAGCGTCCCAGCTCATGGCGGCTGTCTGCCAGATGGCTGCCTCAGTGTCTGCCTCTGAAATGCCAACTGCAATTAAAAGCCTTCCTTCAGAGCACAAGTCTTTCAGTTCTGGGTCCATATGGTGATCAGAGCCTCTGGGTCTGTGGTCGTTTAAGAGGCCAGGCTCAGGAGAAAAGCAGATGGAAAGAACTGTAAATGAGACATGCCTGTAAAAAAGGTGAGGAATAGGTATTTGATTTTGCTATATCCAAAAGAAGTGGAGAAAGGGAAATAATGGCCAGTCAAAAACTGTGTTCTCCATAACCTTCCTGCGCTATAAATTGGCAGCATCGCCATCAGCTGGGAGCACAGTCCTGGTTCCTGTCTGTGGGGGTCAGTTCTAAGAGTACTTGGCTAGGCCATAGTGTCCAGTTCTTTAATCAAATACCAATTTAGGTGTTGCTGTGAAGGAACTTGGTCAATGTGATTAACAACTACAATCAGTTGACTTTAAAAAAAGGCGATTACCCTCGAGAATGTGAATGGGCCTCATCCCATCGGTTGGAAGGCCTTGGGAACAAAAACTGAGGTTTCCTAGATAGGAAATTCTGCCTCAAAACTGTGACATCGATTCCTGCCTGAGTCTCCAGCCCACCAGCCAGGTCTATAAATTTCAGACTTGCCAGCTCCACAATTGCCTGAGCCAATAGGCCACCCCACACCTGTGGGTTAAACATATTCACAAGGGGTCCATGTGCTTATTAACATCTGAGAAGCACTGCTCTGAGGCACAGTGAGTTCTCTTCGCCGGTTGTCATGGATTATTCCTGAGATGCTGCACTTAGTTGTCTCAATTTTAGTGGTCCTGCTATGAAATACATAGCACTAAGCAAGACATCCACAGGTGTTTGTGAAATAAATGTGTTCTTAATGGCCCTCCAACAAATGCTACAAAACAACAGGAGATAGATGCATGAATTCAATGATACATGCATCCATTTCAGCAAAGCGTTTAGTAGTATTTGTGGAATCTTGAGATTTTGCCTAAGAGTTCAGCTAATAGGAGATGCTCTTCCAAAGATATGGACTAAGGATTCATATGCAAAATTCCTAATATGTATCTGGAAGAAGTCTGAACCTTATTACGCGGCTCATCTCTGATCTTGCGAGACAACAGGACAGTTCCAGAAATAGACCCAGTGGAGCATTTACTTAATTCATATTCTCCAGAACTGGAACCTCTGTGTGTAGGCAATGAGTTGGGGAACACGTGCCCTGAAATGAGGAAGGTGGTTTGACCTAGACTGAAGGGTTTGCTGTTACTCATGTGTCTGTTTGAAGAGAAGTGAAATATGATGGGCCACGTGATACTATCATATGCTGAAGGCAGCTGCCCATGGTCACTTCCTTTACTGAAGGACCTTCTAGGTGAGAGATGTTCGTATTGGAACCTCTTCCTGGGACATTAGGAATCGCTGTTTTGCCTGTCACCGGTAGAAAATGCCCTAAGGATGGTCAGCTGCTCACAGAGGGTCTCTAGGCATTAACATATACTGCCTTAATATGAGACCATCTTAACTGAAGATGCTTAGGAGAGTCATTTCACAGCCTGACTTGGAAGTAATTTTGATGCTGGTGAGGGTTTGCTGTAGGGTTAACGTGGAGGCTTTGGTTGTGTTGTTGCTGAGAGTAATGTCTTTGTTCCTGGCTAGTCACATGCCTGCGTTTACTTTTCCTTTCTTTGGCTTCACAACCATCACGTGTTAAAGAGAAGCTGTTGTTTGTCGTTTGCTGTGTGAGTTCATGACAGTGACTTTTTCTCCTGTGGATCGGGATGCACAGATGCAGTGGTGCATCCAGGGAAGACCATCACGACCCCTGTCCCCACTAGCCCTGCACCCACTCCGATTGGCAGGTGCTGCTTAGCTTGTTATGAGTGACCCTTGAGGACTCGGGTAGGCCTAGAATACTTCGACTAGGGCTTCTTGACCTTCAGGGAATCTGTGAACCAACTGCCTGAAATGGTGAGCATCAGTTTGTATGTACTTCTCTCTGCTCCCACACCCCAGAGACAGTCCACAAATCTTTTATCAACGTAAGGTGACCTGCTCCCCCAAAGACTAAGAGTAGCTTTGCCTCTTCACTTACCTCTCTGTCCCACCAATACACACGTTCACAAAGGAGAATACAGGCTTATAGTGAAGGCTGCACAGGTACTTGCTGTCTCGAATAGTTAAGGTGGGAAGCGTCCTGAGGTTGAGTAATAGGGAGTGGCTGGCAGGTGCACTGTGATGAGCGTGCCCTGTGTAAAGGCTTTCACATGTTCAGAGTAAGAAGCTGACATGTCTGCTCACCTCAGAAGTGGTAGCTTTTTCCGTAACAGGAAGAAAAATGAGGCCTCTGGCTGGCTACGTCGCAGATGATCATTGACAACTTAGACGCCTTAACTAGCACACAGTAGGTCCCTAATACATGGAAGTTCCCAGTGCACACCCTCCCCTCCCCCCATATGCCTGTGCCTCCAAGGATGGAGTAAAGATGGCTGTTTGCGTTTTCCCCAAAATTCACTGGAGCGGTTTTCTCCCCTGGTCTCAGGGTAAGGCAGCATGGATTGTCCAGCTGCACGTCTCCAGGGGCCCCCGTTTGCACACACTGCAGTCTCAGTGGCCCTTCTTTCACCTTTCTCTTCTTCTTTTCTTCCTTTTTCTTGATGCTCTTTTTGTGTTTTCTCACTGTTGCTTGTGTTCCGCAGGCATCGGATCAGAGCCACTTCTGCTTGTCAACACGTCTGTGGCTGCCACCGCTGCTTCCAGTACAGTCTCATCTGTTTTCATTTCTCTCCCAGCACTCCTGCCTCCTGTCACTTTTCTCACGCTTCTTAGCTTTTGTTAGAAAAGCCTTGGCCAGTCCCAGAAAGGATGCCTTTCGTCCCAGGTGTACAAGTGCCGTCGCCCAGCGTTAGATGCTTGTTATTCACAAGGAAACTTGTTCCAGCTGTCTTGAGGGCTTCCCTTCACCATCACATAAGTTGGATACAAACGTGTTTCTGTGGGTTGCGGGGGTGGTTTTTTCTTTTGCTGTTTTGTTTTGATCACGTTGATTTCACCTGCATTCTAGGTCGGCGTTCTCCCCCTTGGTTGCACATTAGAGTCGTGGGCACCTTTTAGGACTCCTGATTCCCAGGTGACCCTCCAGAATAATTAAATCAGCATATCTGGGGGTGGGGCCACTTCATTAATTTTAAGCTCCTAGGTCGTGGATTCAAACATGACCCCAAAGTTGATGAACACCAAGCTAGGCAAAAATCCTAACAGGCTGGAATGCTGAATTCCAAGTCATGCAGCCTGGTTTTAAATTTAAAAACAACCAGACGTCCTCACCAGCAAATAGATGTTTGTCTGAAATATATTCTTTAAAAAAAAAAAAATTAGGGGCCTACCTGGTGTCGTAGTGGTTGAGTGCATGCACCGTGCTTCAGCAGCCGCGGTTCGCGGGTTCATTTCCTGATGTGGACCTATGCAGTGCTCATTAAGCTATGCAACGGCAGCATCTCACATACAAAGAGAGGAAGATTGACACAGATGTTAGCTCAGGGACAATCTTCCTGAAGCAAATAGACGAAGATTGGCAATGGATGTAAGATCAGGGCCAATCTTGCTCACACACACACACACACACACACAAATCAAATAAACAAACATGACCTAGCTTTCCTAGCTTTTGTGTCTTCTAGGGAAACCTAAAGGGTTAAATTAGTTGTTTCACAATGATCCAAATCTCACCATTGCAGAAAAAAATACATATTCATTGTTGCGTTAGTGCCAAATGTAACACAAGGTTCAGAGAGCATTTTGGCCCATGTTTTTAGCTAAGCATAGAGCTCTTGCTCTGGGAGGCTTTGAGAATTTCAAAATAGTTTGTTACCTAAAAATACACTTCCTGAAATGAACTCGAGGCCTGGGAGGGATGAATGGGTTTTTTTTTTTCTTCTGTATTTAATGTTACCACAAGAAAGCAAATCTTAAATTGCTGTATGTTTATATTTTTAGAGACCCAGCAAACAGGTGTTAGGCCCAAGCAACCAAGATGTGTGTGAGGCAAAGCATTAATGACTGGAAGCTACAATTCAAGGACCAGCATTGACCTTGAGAGGCACTGAAACTGTGCCTCTGGCTTTAGGCGGGAGCACACCTAACCTGGGGAGCCGGGGGGCGGCTGTCCCAGCCTCACCTCCAACCTCCTAAAGGCCAACGACTAGTCTAGTGCCACATGCGGTCTCTGTGCTTCATCTTTTTACTCCAGGATATAAGTGTCTTTAGGTTCATGTTTGTTGACCAAATGCCTAATGGCCTGGTCTTACTTTAACTCACTTTCCAAACTCACGCCCTTAATGACCACCATTGCCAATGGACATGTTTCTCATTGAGGAACAAGGTGGGCAGGGGGTCTGTACTGTGTTTATTCCCTCTCTGCCCCAGCATACATGCCGCTTCAACAGTCTGGGTTCAATACGTTATTGGTGACTGTGAATGAATGTTGCCTTGTAATCACACTCTGTGACGTGAGTGAAGAAAGTCTGTATCCTTTCCCTCTGGTATAAAGGGCCAAATGTTCATTCCTTTATGGCTGTCTCTATTCCCTTGTTCATAGGTATTTTGGGATATCTTCTATGTGACAGGCCCTCTTCTTGGCACTGGAGACACAGCGTGTGAACAAGGCAGATAGGGTCTCGTGGAGCTGGCATTTTGGTGGCTAGATTCTAAGCAAGGAAGTGATGGAGTTACTTTGTGCAGAATATCCAAGTCCTATGGTAGCTACTTGTGGGCTGCATTAGGATGAAGAGGTGACATTTAACCAGAGACCATAAAGGTGACTAGAAGCCAGACAAAGAGAGCAGCAAGGCCAAGAGGCAAGGTCAGAGGAAGGAAGGAACTTGGCTTCTTCCAGGAAAAGCCTGTATGTCCTAAAAAATAATGAGGAAGCAGTAAGAGGGCTCGCGAGGAAGGAGTGAGTGTTGGCGGCTGAGGCAAGGGCTGACATCACTGAGGCAGCAGGCAGCAGACCCTTGAGGTGGAACTCAGGTTTTTGTCACCTGCAGGACTCCAATGCCTCACCAGTGTTTGGGATTGTGTCTAGGAGGCACTCGGTCAGCATTGGTTAACCAGCTGACTTCCCTCAAGGCAGCAGAGAAGTCAGAGCCATCCCTTGCAAAGAAGGTCTTAGAGCTCTTTGGGGTGTAGGTCAGGAAAGTGATGGCACCGTCCTTCCCCGACAGTGACTCCTCTGAGCTGGCCAACTGCCTTTTGCACTTCACGGCTCTGCTGCCTTTTGACCCCTGTCTGTCCATCTGGGTGGTGCCTCTTGTCTGGCTCCCACATCCTCTCTGCTTCTCTCTATTTTGGGTTACCCTCTCCTAGTCTGTTTCCTTGTCCGTCCACCCAGCTGAACTGTAATTTCCTTAAGGGTACTTTTCACTGTGCTCTCAGCACCCAGTACTATGAAATCGGCCAATTCAAGTGTTTCCTTTTTTTTT
Organism: Equus przewalskii; assembly: GCF_037783145.1. NCBI lineage: Eukaryota > Metazoa > Chordata > Mammalia > Perissodactyla > Equidae > Equus > Equus przewalskii. The sequence continues at coordinate 54,932,802 of NC_091845.1, read as the reverse complement.
ATTGATGTCATAGTAGTTTATAACATTGTGAAATTTCAATTGTACATTATTATTTGTCAGTCATAATATATATGTGCCCCTTAACCCATTATGTCCGCTCCCAGCCCCCTTCCCCTCTGGTAACTACTAATCTGTTCTCTTTGTCCATGTATTTGTTTATCTTCCATGTATGAGTGAAATCATACTGTTTGTCTCTTTTTGTCTGGCTTATCTCACTTAACAAAATACCCTCAAGGTCCATCCATGCTGTTGCAAATGGATGATTTTGTCTTTTTTTGTTGCTGAGTTGTATTCCATTGTATATATATGCCATGTCTTCTTTATCCATTCATTAGTCAGTGGGCACTTGGGTTGCTTCCACATCTTGCCTGTGGAGAATAATGATGCAATGAACATAGGGGTGGCATGAGTGTCTTTGAATTGTTTATCTCAAGTTCTTTGGATAACACCCCTGGAGTGCAATAGCTGGATTGTATGGTATTTATATTTTTAATTTGTTGTGATGCATCTCCATCCTATTTTCCATAGTGGCTGTACCAGTTTGCATTCCCACCAGCAGTGTATGAGGGTTCCCTTTTCTCCATATTCTCTCCAACCTTTGTTTTCGTCTTGGTAGTTATAGTCACTCTAATGGGTGTAAAGCGATAGCTCATTGTAGTTTTGATTTGCATTTCCCTGATGATTAATGATGTTGAACATCTTTTCGTGTGCCTGTTGGCCATCTGTATATTTTCTTTGGAAAAATGTCTGTTCATATCCTCTGCCTGTTTTTTGGTCAAGTTGTTGTTTTTTGTTGTTCAGTTGTGTGAGTTCCTTATATATTGTGGAGATTAACCCCTTGTCAGATTTATGATTTACAGATATTTTCTCCCAGTTGGTGGGTTGTCTTTTCATTTTGTTAACAGTTCCCTTTGACTTCCAGAAGCTCTTTAGTCTGATGAAGACCCATTTGTTTATTTTTTCTTTTGTTTCCCTTGCCTGAATAGACATGGTGTTTGAAAAGATCCTTCTAAGACTGATGTCAAAGAGTGTTCTGCCTATATTTTCTTCTAGGAGTTTTATGGTTTCACATCTTACCTTCAAGTCTTTAGTCCATTTTGACTTAATTTTTGTGTGTTGTGAAAGATTATGGTCTACCTTCATTCTTTTGCATGTGGCTGTCCAGTTTTTCCAACACCATTTATTGAAGTGACTTTCCTTTCTCCATTGTATGTTCTTAGCTTTTTACTCAAAGATTAGCTGTCCATAGATGTGTGGTTTTATTTGTGGGCTTTCAGTTCTGTTCCATTGATCTGTGTCTCTGTTTTTGTGCCAGTACCATGCTGTTTTGATTACTATGGCTTTGTAGTATTTTGAAGTCAGGCATTGTGGATGCCTCCAATTTTGTTCTTTTTTCTCAGGATTGCTTTAGCTATTCAGGGTCTTTTGGACCCCTATGAGTTTTAGGAATTTTTGTTCTATTTCTGTGAAGAATGTCGTTGGGATTCTGATTGGTATTACACTGAATCTGTAGATTGCTTTAGGTAACGTGGACATTTTGACTATGTTTCTTCTTCCAATCCATGTGCATGGAATATCTTTCCATTTCTTTATGTCACCAGCGGTTTCTTTCAACAATGTCTTATAGTTTTCATTGTATAGGTCTTTCACCTCATTAGTTAAATTTATTGCTAGATATTTTATTCTTTTTGTTGTGATTGTAAATGGGATTGTATTCTTGAGTTCTCTTTCTGTTAGCTCATTATTAGAATGTAGAAATGCAACTGATTTTTGTAAGTTGATTTTGTACCCTGCAACTTTGCTGTTGTTGATTATTTCTAATAGTTTTCTAATGGATTCTTTAGGGTTTTCTATACATTAAATCATATCGTCTGCAAACAGCAAAAGTTTTACTTCCTCCCTGCCAATTTGAATACCCTTTATGTCTTTTTCTTGCCTAATTGCTCTGACCAAAACCTCTAGTACTATGTTGAATAAGAGCGGTAAGAGTGGGTACCCTTGTCTTATTCTTGTTCTGAAAGGGATGGCATTCAGTTTTTCCCCACTGAGTGAGATGTTGGCTGTAGGTTTGTCATAACTGGCCTTTATTATGTTGAGGTACTTTCCTTCTATACCCATTTTATTGAGTTTTTCTTGTCATAAATGGCTGTAGGATCTTGTCAGATGCTTTCTCAGTGACTATTGAGATGATCATGTGGTTTTTATTCCTCATTTTGTTAATGTGGTGTATCACATTGATTGATTTGTGAATGTTGAATCATCCCTGTTTCCCTGGTGTAAATCCCACTTGATTGTGGTGTATGATCCTTTTGATGTATTGCTGTATTCAGTTTGCCAATATTTTGTTGAAGATTTTTGCATCTATGTTCATCAGCGATATTTGCCTGCAGTTTTCTTTCTTTGTGGTATCCTTGTCTGGCTTCGGGATCAGGATGATGTTGGCCTTGTAAAAACTGTGTTAGGAAGTGCTCCGTCTTCTTCAATTTTTTGGAATAGTTTGAGGAGGATAGGTACTAAATCTTCTTTGAATGTTTGGTAGAATTCTCCAGAGAAGCCAACTGACCCTGGACTTTTATTTTTGGGGAGGTTGTTGATTACTGTTTCAATCTCTTGACTTGTGATTGGTCTATTCAGATTCTCTGTTTCTTATTGGTTCAGTTTTGGTAGGTTGTACAAGTCTAAGAATTTATCCATTTCTTCTACATTGTCCAATTTATTGGCGTATAGTTTTTCATAGTATTCTCTTATAATCCTTTGTATTTCTGTAGTATCTGTTGTAATTTCTCCTCTTTCATTTCTAATTTTATTTATTTAAGCTTTCTCCCTTTTTTCTTAGTGAGTCTGGCTAAGGGTGTGTCAATTTTGTTTATCTTCTCAAAGAATCAGCTCTTAGTTTCATTGATACTTTCTACTTTTATTTTGGTTTTGACTTATTTCTGTTCTAATTTTTATTATTTTCCTCTTTTGCTGAGTTTGGGCTTTGTCTGTTCTTCTTTTTCTAGTTCTGTTAGGTGTAGTTTAAGATTGCTTATTTGAGATTTTTCTTATTTGTTTAGGTGGGCCTATATTGCTATGAATTTCCCTCTTAGGACCACTTTTGCTGAAATCCATATGAATTGGTATGGTGTATTTTCATTTCATTTGTCTCCAGATATTCTTTGATTTCTCCTACAATTTCCTCAAGGATCCATTGGTTGTTCAGTAGCATGTTGTTTAGTCTCCACATGTTTGTCACTTCCCCAGCTTTTTTCTTGTAGTTGATTTCTAGTTTCCTCACATTCTGATTGGAAAAGATGCTTGATGTGATTTCAATCTTCTTAAATTTATTGAGGCTTTCCTTGCTTCCCAGTATATGATCTATCTTTGAGAATGTTCCATGTGCACTTGAGAAGAATGTATGTTCTGCTAATTTTTGATGAAGTGTTCTATATATATATCTATTAAGTCCATCTGGTCTAGTTTTTCACTTAGTTCCACTGTTTCCTTGTTGACTTATCTATCCATTGATGACAGTGGGGTATTAAGGTCCCCTACTATTATTGTGTTGCTGTTAATATCTCCTTTTAGGTCAATTAATAGTTGCTTTATGTCCTTTGTAGTTCTATGTTAGGTGCATATTTATTTATAAGTGTCATGTCCTCTTCATGGTGTGTCCCTTTTATCATTATATACTGCCCTGCTTTGTCTTTCATTGTCTTTTTTATCTTGAAGTCTGCTTTGTCTGATGTAAGTACGGCAACATCTGCTTTCATTTGTTTGCCATTAGCTTGGCATATCATCTTCCATCCCTTCACTCTAAGCCTGTGTTTGTCTTTAGAGCTGAGATGTGTTTCTTGGAGGCAGCAAATTGTTGGGTCTTTTTAAAAATCCATCCAGCCACTCTGTGTCTCTTGATTGCAGAATTCAATACATTTACATTTAGAGTGATTGTTGATGTATGAGGGGTTCCAGCTGTCATGTTATCACCTTTTTTTCCTGTTGTTTTGCATTTGCCTTGTTTCTCATCTCATGTATCTCAGACCGCTAGGTCAGTTTTGTGGCTCTCTATGATGGTTTTCTCATTATTTATCATTTGTGTCTCTGTTCTGGTTTTTTCTTTGGTGGTTACTGTGAGGTTTGTACAAAAGATCTCATAGATGAGATAGTGCATTCTCTGATAGCCTCTTATTCCCTTAGTCTAAGCAAGTTTCATCCCTTCCTCTTCTCCTTCTAAGTTGTTGTCACAACTTAATCTATTATATGTTGTGAATTTGTCGTGAAAATGCAGTGATTATATTTGTTTGTGATGTTTTCATTCTCTTTATTTTTTTTCCTTTTCTTTTTTTTAGGAAATTAGTCTTGAGCTAACATCTGCTGCCTATCCTCCTCTTTTTGCTGAGGAAGACTGGCCCTGAGCTAACATCCATGCCCATCTTCCTCTACTTTATATGTGGGATGCCTGCCACAGCATGGCTTGCCAAGTGGTGCTGTGTCTGCATTCAGGATCCGAAACCGGCAAACCCCAGGCTGCCGAAGCAGAACATGGGCACTTAGCCACTGCACCATCGGGCTGGCCCTCTTCTTCTCTTTATCTTTAGAGTTATAATTAAGTGTTTCCTAATCTGTTCTGATAGAGAGCTGCAGTTTTCTACTTTTATCTACCTATTTATCTCCTTGCTCAAGGCTTTGTAACCCTTTTTAAAAATTTTTTCAGATATGAGGGCCTTCCTGATGAAATCTTGTAGGGGAGGTCTAGTGGTGATGAACACCCTCAACTTTTGTTTATCTGGGAAAGTTTTTATTTTTCCGTCATAGCTAAAGGATGTTTTCACTGGATATAGTATTCTTGGCTGAAAGTTTTTATCTTTCAGACTTTTGAATATATCATTTCACTCTTGCCTAGCCTGTAAGGTTTCTGCTGAGAAATCTGCTGAAAGCCTGATAGGGGTTCCTTTGTAGATTATTTTCTTCTACCTTGCTGCCCTTGATATATTTTCTTTATCATCGACTTTTGCCAGCTTTACTAATATATGCCTTGGAGAAGGTCTTTTTACATTGATGTAATTAGGAATTCTATTGGCTTCATTTACATGTAATTTCAGCCCCTTCTCCACGTTTGGGAAGTTCTCAGCTACTGTTATTTGAACAACCTCTCTTCTCCTTTCTCCCTCTTTTCTCCCTTTGGAATATGTATAATCCTTATGTTGCATTTCCTAATTGAGTCGGATATTTCTTGGAGAATTTCTTCATTTCTTTTTAGTCTTAGTTCTCTCTCCTCCTCCATATGAAGCATTTCTCTATTCCTATCCTTTATGTTGCTAATTCTATGCTCCATGATATCAGCTCTGTTATTTAAGGACTCCAGATTTTTCTTTATCTCATCCATTGATTTTCATTTCCAACATTTGTGATTGTTTTTTCTTTCTAGTTTTGATCTCTTTTGTGAAGAATTCCCTCTGTTCATTAATTTCATTCCTGATTTCATTGAACTGTCTTTCTGAATTCTCTTGTAACTCATTGAGTTTTTTTATGATGGCTATTTTGAATTCTCTGTCATTTACATGGTAGATTTCTATGCCTTCAGGATTGATTTCTGGGTGTTTGTCTTTTTCCTCTTGGTCTGGAGTATTAATAAGTTCTTCATACCACTTTATGGAGTGGATTTGTGCCATCATGTAGTGATAATATCTGGTCGCAGGTTCCACCTGCCACCATGGGGTGGTGGGACAGCAGATGTGTAATCTGAGCCCCCCATGATCCCTGTTAGCTCATGATCCCTGTCCGAGCCTTGGCCACTCCTTGGGATGGCAGTTGCCCTGTGGGGTTTCCCACTGAATGGGAAAGAAATCATGCAGGGGCTCAGGGCTGCCACCTGCTCCCACAGTCCCACAAAGACATGCTCCCCTCTTCAGGGCTGCGGCAGTACTATGGGCATGTGTGGCAGCTGGGAGCTTGTTTGCCTGGACTTGCAGCTCTGCCACCGTCTGCTCCTAGGTCACACCAGCTCTTGTGCTTGCTGGGTCGGGCCTCTCCACTGTGTCTGAGCCAGAGCCACTCCCTGGGACCATGATGGGACTGTGGGCTCTCCCCCTAGATGAGAGAGCAATCACGTAGGGGTTCATGGCTGCTGTTGCCTGCTCCCGTAGTCCTGCCAAGTCACTCTGCTCCCTTCAGGGCTGCAGCATTTGAGGCAGCCATGAGCTCATTACCCCAGGCTCGCAGCTCTACTGCCATTTGCTCCTAGGTTGCACCAGCCTCCCTGTGGACCACGCAGCCCTGTGGACTCTCCCACTGGAGGGGAAATGATCACACAGGGGCTCAGAGCTTCCATCATCTATTTCCGCAGTTGCACCAAGGCCCACTCCCAGCCTCGGGCACTCAGCAGTGCTGTGAGCACTCCAGCCAGGAGAACAGTCACACACGTGTACTTGACTGCCTGGGGCCCAGAGAGTGCTCACCTAGCTCCACCACCTCCCCCAGAGGTAGTCCATACACCTTCAGATGTTTAGCTGCTTGAGTCTCTCAGGCGTCCTGATGTGCTGTGTGGGTATCCTCAGCTGATCAGTGAATGTCCGTTTAGTTGTAGTGCAAAGGGGGAGAGACAAAGGGAACAGCTCACTCTGCTGTGTTGCTGACGTCACTCTCCCCCAGTCTGTGTTTCTTAATTGATCAGATTTTATTAGAAACAGTGCCTTATGGTAATCTCCGACAAAGGCAAGAAGTTACTCAAACCCCCTTCTCCATCCCCGCCCCCAACCACTACCTCCCTGCAATGGCTTTTTCACAAATTGCGTATGTGAGGAAAATTCTAATCTGATGTGAAGGCATTATGTTGCCTTTCTGCCTATTGATTCCTAGAACATCAAGTGCATTTTAAATTGCATAACATCATTGGAATTCATTGGTAGGCTGCCTAGCAGTTATCTAATCATTTAATTTATCTTTCTCTCCCCTCCCGGCTAGTTAATAACGACATCATGATCACTGACAACAATGGTGCAGTCAAGCTTCCACAACTGTGTAAATTTTGTGACGTGACATCTTCCACCTGTGACAATCAGAAATCCTGCATGAGCAACTGCAGCATCACATCCATCTGTGAGGATCCACACGAAGTCTGTGTGGCTGTCTGGTAAGGCTCCCTTTTAACCATCATTCTTTTCCCCTTTGATAAGTAATGTATGCTTGTGGAGCAGAGAGTTGGTGCGTCTCCATGCCTTAAGTGTGCACGTCCATCCAATTTCCTCTCCTTTAGCCTGCTTCTCTTTTAATTATTCAGTGTAGTTTCCAGAGATATTTTCAACTACATACATACATGTATCTATGTGTGTGGGTGCGTGTTTGTGTGTGTGTGACAGCATGTGAGATGACCTTTAATATTTGCAGTAAATCTGGAAGCCCTTCCTTGTATCAATGGGAAGGATTTCCATTTACTAGTCATTTAGTTAATACCCCTTCAGTAACTCCTAGTGACACCAGGACCTTTTTCCTTCTGGGACAACCTCAGTCTTGTTATGTGGAAGGAGAGGAGATGAAAGGTGGGCTTTTGGAAGAAAAAACTTGTCAAAAAGGGGGAAGCTTTTTGCGGAACCAGGAAACAACCCATTCCTTAGTGAAGCCCTGGCCACGTCACTCACACTACCAGTGGGCTATACACTACATCTTTCTCTTCAGAATTGCACAGTTCTCTTAAGTAGATTCCTCCTCCCACTCTCTCTCTCTCTCTCCCTCTCTGTCTTTCTCTCTCTCTCCCCCTTCCTCCCCGTCTCCCTCCCTCCCCGCCCCATTCCCCCCACCTCAGTACACATGCGCGCACACACAGACATACACGCACAAACAGTGCTCAAGAGTCATTTGATAAATTCCTGGTCATGGATTCAGAGTATGTGTAAGAGATAAAAGCAAAACAGAGATCATTAAAAGGTCCCCAGTTTATTAAAATGTATAAATTCATTAATGAAATATAGCACTTTGCAGACTTATTCTGATCTTTGGAATTTACTGGCATTTTTTTTTTAAGGGTCCTAGGTGTCTCCTGGCCAGTTGGCAACCAAGAATATAAATCCAAGTATCTTCCCACTCTCTGGGAATGAGTCATCTGAGACTTTCTCCAGACTACATATAGTTACCCTTGATGATAGATCTGAAAAACTTGCACATTTCCATACATACCAGGAGATGAATTTAGTTCTTAAGAACTAAAGGAGTGTTAACAGCAAAGACCTGTCATGACAGCTTGCTGTACCTGCCAACATCATTAATGTCCAGTTCTGAGCAAGGCTTTTGAAAAAGGCATTTTGAGAAAGATCGTGTTCAGAGGAAAGGGACCAGTATGACTACAGATTTAGAAAACATGGGATCTGAGGAACGGCTGAGGAAATTAGACATGGTTAGTCCAGTAAAGAGAGGACGTGGGCTCTCTTGAGAGATGTTTGATGATCTGTTTCATGGAAAATAGAATAAACTAGTTCTGTGTAATGGAAGGGCAGAAAGAGGAGGGTCCATAAAATTTACCAGGGGATAGAATTGTGCTCAGTATAGGTTTAAACATTTTCATAATCGTGGTTTCCTAAGAGCAGAACAGCCTTCCGTCTCTAAAAGAGTCAAATAAAGTGCAGGCGAGGCTGGATGAGCATCTGTCCAGTCTAGTGCAGGAAAGATTGAGACACCAGACTGGATGAGCCCAGGCTTCCTTCTTTGGTTCTCTCTCTGCTGGCCATCTTTACTTAAACCTCCACTGGGAGCTATCTCACTGTGTGAGAGCTTGCCAAAAACAGGCTCTTCCAATTAAGATATTTTCCCTGCCCTGTAGTACAAGTCCAGATGACTGACTGTGATCAAGTCTCTGTGCAGCAGAGGCTGTGTAGTCTCAGAAAATGGGAGCCTATGGGGGAGAGGAAGGCGCCCTGTCTCCTCTGTGTCCAAGCCATAAAGAGTAAACACAGTGAATGTTCTTTTGACCTGTCTTGGCGAAGACGGGTACTCCTATGGAGCAAGAGTGTGGGTAAGCAGAAAGGGCCATGCGGTGGGTGCTGTGGTACATCCCCCTGATGCCTTCAGCACTGAAGTACTTGACCCCTCAGCTGCTGGCAGCACCGGCTGCTGAGGGATCACCCCCGAGTCCCTCCAGGGAATTCCCTTCCACTGATCAGAGCTGCTTTATTCCAGTTTGGCCTCTCCTCAAGTTTGGCCCCTGTTGATGGGCAGCCAGCATCCTATGACTGATTGATGCAGAGATCTAAATGCGTCCCTCAATTTGGGACAGCTCTGATGAGCCATCCTGCTCCTGAGGGATCCACTGAGTCCTTTGTTGCAACCTGCATTGTGGTTCAACTCCCCCCTCTGTGCCATACTGGGGTGTCATTTGGTCAGAGTGCCCGAGGGTGTGTGGGCACACATGTGCACTCATATGTATGCACTCAGAATCCTTCCCAGAGAAGGTTACTCTCGCAAAACTCACTGGACCTCCTGTATTATTTAAGGCATGATTAGCCCTTCCCTAGACTCCGCCTCCAGATATAAAATATACCATCCAAGACAATAAGTATTTTGATCTAAAAAGGGTGGAAATGGAAGGAAGGAAATTAAACAAACCTTGATGTTGGACAGAGTCATCCAAGATGGCAAGTTTATGAGGGGAGCAGATTGAATCAGGCACAGAAAAAGCATTTTTCCAAGATGCCAGAGTTTTATTTTAGCTTTTGCAGGTTTAACAGTGGGCATTAATCATATAATTTCTAAATGTAATGTACATGTCGAGCCGACGGAATATTTCTTAGGGCCCAGTAAAATGCCACATGAAAGATTCTCTGAGCCCTTAGCTGAGTTAGGCTCCGAAGATGTGATGTGATGGGATATTAAGTGTAGAAGTAATTAGTCTATGACAGCATAAACTATTTCTCTGAACTGTAAATGAAGAACACCATGCAGTTCTTTTCCATGTGTTTTGATGTTTTTCCCGTCTGTTCCTCTCTGTAATTCGGGAAAGTGCCATTCTTTCTCTAGGAAGTTTCTTGTGTTTTCTCAGCACGGCCAGCTGCTGACTGGAATACGCCCTCACACCCACTGCGCTGGGGCCCAGCAAACCAAAAAAGAGGAACTGCAGCTATTTTCCCAGGCGAGCTCTTTGAGAACAATTTAGCTAGACATGACCCTGATTCTGTCAAATCAACCGGCGATGCAATGTGAGCCTTGCTGTGCATTCAAGATGGAAGGATTAAAGTCATCCTGAGGACCTGGCCTCTTCTGTTTTCCCATGCCCTCCCTTTTCATGATTTAATTAAGACTTATGTGTAAAGTTCTTCAACAGGTTAGCCCCTAAGGAAAGCCCTCATGTTTCTAAACCTAAGTGGGTTCTGCAAATAAGCAAAGGAAAAACTGAAATGAGTAGAAAAAGCCCAGGAGACTCTAGACCAACCTGTTCATGTAGGAGAACAGGAACCAGCTGCTGTTGTTAGAAACAACTTTGTGAAGGAAAGAGAGTCGAGATTGCTTTTCTGTCCAGAGACCGTACTCATCCATTCTCTTTTCCCCTCCCCTCCTCCCATGAACCCTGCACCCCAGGAGAAAGAATGATAAGAACATAACACTAGAGACGGTTTGCCATGACCCCAAGCTCACCTACCATGGATTTGTTCTTGAAGATGCTGCTTCTCCAAAGTGTATTATGAAGGAAAAAAAAGTGTCTGGCGAGACTTTCTTTATGTGTTCCTGTAGCTCTGATGAGTGCAACGACCACATCATCTTCTCAGAAGGTGAGTTTTCTTCTCTCGAGGGTCTGGAGCCCGACTTCCTCTGTGTTGATTTCCTGTGCCCCTGGTCTGCTGTCTCCCAGTCCATCCTCCTGTGGCTGAGGCTGAGAGTGAGCCGTGCTCTGTGGATTAGGAACCCATTCTCCTGGAGGAAGAAGGTGCTTAAGGCGTAACAGGGTTGGTTCTGGTTCTTATCACATCTGGCTCCCGGGGTCACGTTATTATTTGTCTTTGACCAATGGTTTCTTTCCCCTAGAGCAGTGGTTCCCAAAGTGCAGTCCCTGGAGCAGCATGAGTGTCACCTGAGAATGTATTAGAAATGCAGATTCTAGGGCCCCCCAGACTGTTGAATCCAAAACCGTGGGTGTGGACCCGGCAGTCTGTGTTTTAACAAGCCTTCCAGGTGATTCTGATGCAGCTAGAATTTGAGAACCATTGGTCTAGAAATTGGAGGAGGTTGTTTGATTCAGAAAGGGGACTTGCTTTGAATTCTCCCAAGTGATTTTGTGTACATATTCCTAGGATTTGTTTAAAGGGTACTTGTCATTGGACCTTTTGGGAGAAGAGGTGAAATGCAGAGGGACAAAAATGAACCAAGGTTTAGTCATGAAGACAGAGGAAGAGTAGGTTAGTTACTTGCCTCCATCTTTGAAGTTCAGCATTGATTCAGCTTGAAAGGAGGGCACACACTATTTGTTCAATTTAAAGAAGTATTTGCTGATTTTTAATTACAAAAGTAATATATGTTCCTTATCAAAAATTGACAATCCAACAGTCTGGGGAAATTTTCAAATGAAAGTACATTAACCCCATCCCTTCACTCACTACTGAACAGGAAGCAATATTGACAGTTTGTCGGCTGCGCACTGTGCCTGTTATTCATTCATATTATGCCTCCTTCCCTCTTCTCTTCCCCTACTCCCTCTCTGTCTCCCTTCTTCTTTCCCTCCTTTCCTCCATCCATGTGTCTGTCCGTCTTTTCATTCATCCATCCCGTTCACTCACCTGTCGTTCAGTGCAAATAGTTGATCATACTATAAATATTACCTGGCAACATTTTGTTCACCCAACCACTTTTACACCTCCTTCTAAACAAGATAATACATGTATATATACTGCATGTCTTTAATTATTGTCTAAAATTCCATAATGTGGATTATCTCCTATAACTGATTTAATCATTCCTCTGTTGGTAGTTTATTGAGTTGTCTTCAGTTTTCCACTTAATGCTAAAATGAGTATCTGTAAAAATATTACGTACATTCGTGCTAACATTTCTGCAAGATAGATTTTTAGAAATGAAGTTTCTGGATCAGAAATTATGCATATTTTAAATTTGAATAACCATCATTAAATTATTTTTCTCCCCAAAAAGATATCTGAGCATATGGGTTTCCCTGTACTTCTCCAACATTGGAATTATAAACCTTTTAATTTCATCAGTCTGATAATGAAAATAATATTCTCTTGGTTGTAGGAATGTAAACTCAGAGTGGAGAAAGGTTATTGTAACCCAAAATAGGTCTGATTCAATAAAAAATCCTTTTTTTAAAAAAACACAAGTACTGAGTCTACGCACTATAGCTGCTTCTTTGTGTCCCAACTCTGGAAAATGATATGTCTCATGCTTTGTTCATGGTGCTCACGGCACTGGGTACCCACCTCTGTCTCTCTCTGTGCACGTCACTTTCTGCCAGTTTCCCTCTCTTCCTGTCCAACTCCCGACCTGTGCCAACTTCTCAGTTTACAAAGGCAGGCGTGTACATCTTGTCAGCCCAACCCTTTCCAATGTCACTTCTCCCTTCTATTTTCTCATCCTGTAAACACTCCATTTCTCTCATTTTCCTTATGGAGTTTGAGTTAGGAGGGAAGATGTAACTAGATTAAATCACACTAAAGCATGAGAACCCCTGAGATTCTGCCTTAACAGTGGTAGCTTTCCCCACATAGATCACCTTTTAAAAAGAAGATCCAGATTGAGCCAAAGAATTAATCTCTTATAGCAGAATATCCATCTATGGATGGATATGCTCTTTGATATATAGGATATCCATTTATGGATTATATCTGTGAACCTTGTCTCTCCTTTTGTGTATACTGGCTTATCCACACTGGAAGAGTTTGTTTCATCCAAAAGGGATGTAAGTTGATAAATGACCTGCAAGTTGGATATATATATATGACTCTAACCTCTTAAGATGGCATTGACTTCAGTTTTCAGTGTCTTTCAATTCAGGTGATAATCATGGGCCCACATTCATATTTTCCCTCTTCTTCATTATCAGGCTCTTTATTTCCTTATGAGGTGAGAGAATCAGCATAAAGGCAGTCTCTCATTGTACAACTCAAGAAATCCAGCACCGCTGATGACTCTGATGTCTGCGTGATATCAGAGGCTTCTAAAGTGCACCAGGAGTGTATGCTTTTTAAGCATCCCTCTTGTCTGTGATGGGATATTTCCCCCACCTAAAGCCTCAGATATTAGCAACAACATTTTGGGATCCATTTCTCCTCTTACTGCCGCCATCTCTTCTTTATTCTAAAGAATGAAAACTCTTGGAGCAAATTTTATTTCCCCACTCGAAGTCAAATAAGATGGTGAGCACAAAAGCTGTGGAGTGTGTTATGCTGTATTTTTATTAGTGCATGATTCTCTTCTTATTGCCAGTTGTTGATCTGTAAAAACAATGGATGATAATTACTTACATCTTCCCTTTTTCTGAAATAAGTAAGAGAAAAAAGTTGAGCCACAATTGTTTCTTTTTAAATGTAGAAATTTACTTTGAGTGCAATTGTGACTGATAGCTGACGTTCAGAGAGAATGTACCGTGGCTGTGTATGGTGCTCAGGCCGTTCCATGGCGTGACCTCTTTAATCTCATAGCCACCCCATAGGGTAGGCACTGTTGGTATCCTCATCTTGTGTATGAGAACACCAAGCTCACAGATCTTTTAACACTTTGTCCAGCATCACATGACTAGTGGGTGGCAGAGTTAGGGTTTAGAGCAGGCTATGTGTGAACTAAAATATCTGTGAGGGTGTTCCTTCCTTCTTCTCTTTTTATTTCCTCTTTCTCTCACTCTTTATCTCTCTCTGTATCTAAACAGATAATACATGCACATATCTAAAAAGTTCAGACAACATGGAGACGGTGATGAGAAAGTCTTCCGTTTGGTTTGTCCCCCGATCTCCCTGGCCATGGTTAACCACTGATCATCCATGCTTCCACAGACATTTTTCTGCATGGAATTCTGCATGGAAATTCTGAATTTGGTAAAGCATATCAATGAGATTTTTTTTTTAAAAAAGTCAGATTCATTGATGTATAATTTACATAAGATAAAATTCATCTCTTTAAAATGTATGGTTGACTGAATTGTGACAAATGTATGCAGCTGTGTAACTACTACCACAACCAAAATTCAGGGTGTCTTTGTGATTCCCAGTCGGTTCCCTTATGCCCTTTCGCAGTTATAATTCGTATTTTTATTCTCACTTTAAAAATGTGCTTGCTTGCTTCCTGTATTTTGTGATGTTCCTGTTACTTCATTAATGCCATTACCTCACCCTCTGAAGAATGGACCTGTGGGGTGCCCCCAGCCTTGGACAACAAGATGCTACTCTATTCCCTTGACTTTACAGACACCCAAGCCTAGTCTACAGTAAAAGGGGAGAAATGCCAACTCTGCATCGTGTAGCTCCGATTTTCTCTCCCATTCCATGTTGCTTGTCTGTGTGCCATGCAGTGAGTGAGTGTGAAGCCTGTCAGATGGTTTGAGGGGAGGATAGGCTTCCATATAAACTCGCAGTCTTTCTATCTCCACCTGCTTCAGGCTCATGGAGGTCAGTGTGTAGCAGTGGCTTATATGCGTATCGTCCTGTCCACCTTGTTGAAGCACCTTTATTTTCTATAGATGAGAAATGTACAGAAAATGCACTGACGATACATTGGGATAATTCTTTTAAGGCCTCATAAGGTAATTAGATTACTACCCCTAGGTGATGTTGGAGGAAAAACAGCAACGTGGAAGTTAAGTGACTTGCCTACACTTCCTCAGCTAGTTAGTGGCATAACTAGGGCTGCAGCTTAGGTCTCTACACTCTCGTCAGGATCTTGTTACCCTAGGAGAGAGTTTGAAATCTGCATTCTGAGGGCATCAGGGACTGCTCTGAGGAAGAAGCAGATGAATCGGCCCTCCTGTTCCTGCCCTGTATACTGAGCTTCAGTCAAAGATGTGAATTACAGAAAGGTGTTGTCAGCTTTCATGAGTTTGAAATCATTGTTCTAGAACAAAGGAGTTAAAGAGAACTTGCTGTCTTTCTCTTTGAACCAGGTATCTACCCTTACCCCTGAATCCTTCAGTGGGCCTTGTGCAGTGCCTGGTGGCTCCGCTGCTTCCATGAGGTAGCCAAGGGCAGGTAGGAATTAGAGGACCAACCAGAATGAGGCCGGGGTCTGCTCTTCTCCACTGCTCTCCAACGGTCATGTCTCCTTGTCCTGTCTCTGAAGATCCCCTCTTGCCAAAAGATGTTATGTAGAATTCTGAGAAAGTCAGAGTTTACCCCTGAACTCACCAAGACCTAAGATTCCAGTTACAAGAGGGCGTATTTGTATTGGTCCTTATTGACGGCCTGGTGACAGCTGTCAGTCAAACAAGACCTGTCAGGCTCCAGAACTGAGGTGAGCCTAGGATGTGGGAGGTGGGAATCCTGAGCTAACAGCTCCCTGTGTACTTGCAGATGACATATCCACTTTGCAAAGACGTGTTGTTGTGGATCTCTCACTGAACTTTAAAAAATCCCCTCAGTTTTATTCATTTCATAAATGGTTTCCAAATGCAGTAAAGACAATTTGCAGAGCACTGGGCAAAGAGATGATTTCTGGTCTTCTAGGTAAGAGAGAAACAGTCTAGTGTAGTGGTTAAGAGTGGGAGCCCGAGGTGGCTTCCCCGGATTTAAGGCCTATTCTACCACTTATGAGCTTGGCCACCTTGGGCCAGTTACCCGAGGTCTCGATGCTTCAGTCTCCTCGTCTGTAAAATGGAAATAAAAGGAGAGGGGGCTTGTTGTGATGTTGTGGGGATTGACTAGCTTCATACGTGCAAAGTGTTTACAGCAGTGCCTGGTACAGGGTAAGGAGTCACTGTTAGCTGGTAGGATTCTTTGGGCTTTTTATATAGGGTTTGGGGCTTTTACTTATCTTAGGACGTGAAGCCAGGACTGTTCCGTCCTCAGGAGTGTTCCAGCACTGAGGTTTTGTAGTCGAGTTTTGACCACAGCATCCTGGCAGAGCGTTGGGACCCCTCTAGGTATCACACCACAAGAGGTTGGGAGGGGCTTATTTTGCTTTCATCCGTGCCTCATCCGGTTTCCATTTTTCTCCACATGCCTTCACAGAGGCAAGGGGAGCATGCTGAGTCTAGGATTTCTAATCAAAGCTAACCACGCCCCTAACATTGTTGGATAATATTACAAATTAGGCATGTTGTTCCTGTTTTGACTCAGAATCACAGCAGGAGGCAACTAAATAAAACTGAAACGACTCACAAGTGCCCTTCAGATCAGCGATTAGGGTAATCACAGTTCCTTACTTGCCAAAGGGATTCATGCCCTCTTCTTCTTCTTCATTTTTTTTGGTGAGGAAGATTGGCCCTGTGCTAACATCTGTGCCAGTCTTCCTCTATTTTGTATATGGGATGCTGTCACAGCATGGCTTGATGAATGGTGCATAGGTCTGCTTCTGGAATCTGAACTCACAAACGCCGGGCTGCCAAAGCAGAGCACATAAACTTAACCACTACTCCACCAGACCAGCCCCTATGCCCTTTTCTTTTTTCAGCCAAAAGCTTGCTTTGGGCCACCTGGCTTTCTCATTGAATGGCTGTGCCATTGTTGACCAACCAGCACTGATCATGGTACCTCTCACCTGGGATCGCTGTGGGGATTAAGGGAGGTGATACTCGGGAGTGCTCCACACAGTAGCTGGGACACAGGAGGTGCCTCCTTTCCTGCTCATTCTTCCCCTGGGCAAGGAGACCACTCTCTGCTGAGAGCACAGCTCTTCTGAATGCTGAAAACCCCTGTTACTCAACGTGTCAGCTGATGAGCAGTAGTGCACCAGGGAGCTTGTTAGAAGGACAGAACCTTGGAGTCCTCCTGGGCTTACTGCATTGTAACAGTGTCCTTGGTGATTTGTTTGCACACTGAAGTGTGGAAAGCACTTGTGTGAACTCACCCCAGCTAAGGATGGAATTGGAGGTGGGTCTTGATAACTTCATGTTAGTAACTTGCTGAGCTAATCAGCCCAAGAGGAATAAATCTGGTCTTAAACTTAGTCATTTGGAAATGAGCTAAATATACTCTACTCAGTCCATTCACGTAACAAAACTGACCAGTGAAATGTGGGTGTTTTTCAGCAGCAATAGCGAAGTTCATTTTTTATATACTGCGCAGACTTTGCACCAGCATGGGTCTGCATGTAGAGAAGATCAGGCACCTTTTCAGTAACATTTCTTTGGTTTCCATGATAATGTTCGGATTAGTTTATCTGTAGGATTGTCTGCTAATATTTCCCAGAGCAAGAAGACATTGAGGAATGCCTTCAAGATGTACTTTACAAGATGTCGTTTTGAATTGGATCTATAAGGGAGTTGTTTGGTAGCACCAGGGAGCCCTGGACGAGTAATAGAGCAGCATTAAAAAGAGTTTGCCTGAATCGGTTTGTTCCTCAGTGGTTTGGTATGAGCGTCTGCTGGAGTTGGGTACACGGAACACAAGAATGTCCCTTGTGGAAAAGAGACATGCTTCTGCACTGCTTCCAGCTCCTAGATGGATGGATCCTGGCCATCCTACCCTTCTTCCTGACTTAGAGCCAAACTGCTTATTCTGGAAATTGAGAGGCACTGTGGCCATGCAGGAAAGGGAATTAGTATGAAACTCAAGTCCTGGACTTGGGAAAGTTTAGTTTCAAGGCCAGAGGCCCACCCCCTTCCTTAACTGAACTACAGGCAAGCTGACACTGTGGCCAAGGCCCAGGCCATGGGATTCACAGAACAGTCGTAGCAATGATCACGGCCCTGGGTCGAGAGCCCACTGAGGATTGATTCACCTGTGCTAACCACTTTCAAGTGTGTTGTCCTATTTCCTAGAATCATAACTTTTTTTTTATGACATCATGTTTTAGCATCTTTTCTTCAGCTTTCTTGAGGTATAATTGGCAAATAAAATTGTAAGATATTTAAGCTGTACATCACGACGATTTGATATACATATACATCGTGAAAGGATTTCTCCTGTCTAGTCAATTAACACATCCATCACCTCATATATTTGTCTTGTTTTCTGTGTGTATGTGAGAACATTTAAGGTCTAATCTCTTAGCAAATTTCAATTGTACAATACAGAGTTATCAACTGTCATCACCATGTTTTACGTTAGATCCTCAACACTTATTCATCTTATCACTCAAAGTCTGTACGCTTTTACCAACCTCTCCCTATTTCCCCAACCCCCTAGCCTATGGCAGCCACCATTCTACTTTTTGTTTCTATGAGTTTGACTTTTTTTTTTTAGATTCCACATATAAATTATACCATGCAGTATTTGTCTTTCTCTGTCTGGCTTATTTCACTTAGCATGATACTCTCAAGGTCCATCCATGATGTTGCAAACGGCAAGATTTCCTTCTTTCTTGTAGGTGATTAATATTCCACTGTATATATATATACACTACATTTTCTTTATCCGTTCATCCGTTGACAGACACTTAGGTTGTTTCCATATCTTGGCTGTTGTGAATAACGCTGCAATGCACACGGGAGTGCACATATCTCTTTGAGATCCTGTTTTCATTTCCTTTGGATACGTACCCAAAAGTGGGATTGCTGGATCATATGGTATTTCTATTTTCAATTTTTTGAGGAACTTCCATACTGTTTTCCATAGTGGCTGCACCAAGTTACATTCCCATCAACAGTGCAAAAGTGTTCCCTTTTCTCCACAACTTTGCCAACACTTGTTATCCCTTGTTGTTTTGAAGTCATCACTTTCTAATGCTGAAATGAAACCCATAAAATTAGCTTGTCCAAACTTACCATTTTATTGACAAAGAAATGGGTCTCCAGAGAGTGGCGTGAATTTCTCAAGATCTCATAGTCAGTTCTCTACCTTTTGTCCACAGGAGAGTCGGAAAATCTTGTCTCTTTTTTCAGAGAATACCCTCACCCTTCCACATTCAAGTCGGGGGTGGGGGGGTGTGCTCTTTATCATCTTTCGCCCTCGGAATCCTGCACACCTTCCCTAAGAGGCTGCCCATTCTCTGGGCTTATGACTGTTTGCTAAACTCAGCCCAGACTTGCCATTTGGCAAGTCCTTGGTAAGCATTACTACTTCAGGCTTGCAGTGTTCACTTGTTTGTGAGGAATGAAGTTTATAAATGATGGCCAGCAGGACGCTTATCTTCTAAGAAGATTATGGTCTCTCAGTGAGATTATCTGGGTTCAAATTCCAGCTAGGCCATTTATAAGCTGGTTTGTCCTTGGGTGAACTATTTCACCTCGCTTTTGCCCTCCAAAAAATGGGGATGGATTTGGTGTTCACTTTGAATAGGATTTTTGTGAAGATAAATGAGTTTATTCAAGTTGAGAACTGAGAACAGTGCCTGGCACAGAGTAAGTATTCAATATATTTTGGCTGTAAATAGCTACTATTGTTCCTTTAGATTCAAACGTCTTATCTTTGGGTTCAGCCAGATGAGCGAGGAGTTTTCTACCAACATCGTGTTATATTCTCCTCCTTCTGGAAAATTCCTTCAGCTGAATTGTGTTTAGGTGCCATCCATCATAAGCAACAGTCCTGTGAATTAGAGTCGCCTGTTCCCTGGAAAGAATGCTGTTGAGGAAACTGTTCGCTGCATTGTATTGTTATCCCAATGAGGAAGGCAGGAGAAATTTCTCTCAGCGCTCCGCCTTAGAAAGATTATTCCGCTTATGAGGTCCTGTTTGCTTCTGATCTTAAGGACACTTTAAAGCTTACAGAGCAGGGGTCAGCAAGCTTTTTTGACAAAGGACCAGTTAATGAATATTTTTGGCTTTGCAGGCTGTAGAGTCTCTGTCGCAGGTACTCGCCTCTGTCATTGAAACAGCTGTCGACAGTATGTAAACAAGCGGACGCAACTCTGTTCCAGTAAAACTACATTTACAAAAACAGGCTTTAGGCCAACCCCTCAGGTAGATGATCATGTTCCTTGTATGTCTCCCTCCGAGCCTACCTACCAGGAAAGCTTGGAGTCCAATGAAAGTCATGCTTCTAGCAAGAATGTGTGTCAACATTTTGTATCCTGGTCTCACCCCAGCTTGCCTGTTTTCAAAACCTACATTTATCTTCCATTTGTCTTGATTCCAGTTCCTTCGCTACAATGTCTATCTGTAAGTTGCATGAGTTTGTTTTTTTTTAAGGGATGGAACTATCAGTAAATACGTTCATTGTATCTAGTTGATTTACACAGTCCAGGACTCCAGAAACTCTTCTGACTCCAAGTTCAACCTATGTGGTTAAATCGAGAAGCAGAGCTTCAGAGGGAGGCTGTCCCCCAAGGCGTGTTCTTTGCTAACCTGCCAGCTGTGTGCAGGTCCTCGCAGTTAGCACGCTAGCTGGAGTAGCTGAGAGAAGGGAGAGGAGGAGGACTCCTCCTAGCCACAGAGTTTCATTCCTTCCTCTCTCATTGTTGTAGAATTTCTTTTAAATGAAAACAGCTTCTTTGGTTTGCAAGCCTAACCCTGGCAGGAAGACAAATGATTTTTTTACAGTATCAGACGCGCGGTTTCCTGTCTGTGTTTAACTTGCAGCAAAGCATCTCAGCCAGCTGGTTCCCCCTGGGCCTTTTGTGACCTTAATAACGTTGCCTCATGCTCTCCAGCAAACCCACTCTGTGTATTGATCACATTCCTTGCACACTTTATCGACTCATATTGGTTTCTGAGTCTGGGAAGACTTAGAAATGCTGCCCCCGTTCTCTCAAATCTCATTTGGTGTTTGCTCTGCTCCAGCATCAGGGAGGTGGCTTCTTGGGGAAGCTCTTAGTTCGCAAGCATGTAAGAAATGAGAAGAAGAAATGGTGCTTTGGCAGCTCCAGGGGTTCTGGGTGTGCTGCCTTTGAACTGTGCACTCGCTGCTCATAAACGCTGGCTCGCCAGCTGTGCGTTTTTGTTTTGAGAGAAACAAACCACATTGACTTTCCGGTCTAAATGCAGAAGAAAAAAATAAGTGTGGAAATATGGCTGAGAAAAGTTGTTAGAAGAGGAGGAAAATTATGGATGAAAATCACTAGTCTTGGTCCTAGCAGGAGAAATCGGTTATTTGAGGTGATGACTCAGTGCTGAAAGAGCCTTTGGTTGTGAATGAGGTGGGTTAGAAAGCATCCTCTGAATCGCTGAATATAGCCCCATGTCTGGCCAGGGAAATAATAAAGATTGTATGTACCAGAGGGCATTGTGACTCAGTCAAGTGAAGCTTAGGATGTATTTGTAGCATCTGCAGGCAAAGCAACTCACTTTTGTAGATTTTTTTTTTCCTAAGCAGCAAAGTAAACAAAGATCCTCTGGGGCCAGATGTAGTTCGTGGTTGTGAATATTTCTACCCTGGAACCTCATTCTGACATGAATCATGGCAGAGTGGAATCCAGTATGGACACAGGCTGTCTCGAATTCCATCCACTGGATGTGAGTGACCAGTAAAACACTTGGACCAATAAGGCTGGCATTGCTGCGAGGCGCTGGTGATACGTCTAGTTTCTTGTCTCTCCCACAGCCACCTCCATGTGTCCCAAAACAGCAGAGGGATGGATGATGGTGGAAAGGGTCGACGGAGATTCTTTTAGCGATTTTATAGGTATGCCAGTGTCCCACTAGTGCAAAAAACCCCAGGGAGTGGGCTAACCACTGTGAAGTTGACTTTCATTTCTGCCTATCCTGAGCTCCAGAGCTCTGTTTACCATGAGTTGGACATCTGACTGACTTGCTTTTGGAAAAATTTTTGCTGAGCCTCAAATCACTCTTGCACGTTGCGAATTATGTAAAATGTCAGCCTTACCAGCAATAATTATGCCTATTTTTTAAAAACAAAATTAATGTTAACTTTTAAAGAAACAATTCAGTTTTGCTTTTCTTCTTTTTAAAAAAATAGACCTCATGTTGCTTCATTAGGATATAGCTGGTTCCAATGCCAAGAACAATTGATCCTGAATTTAGTCATTAAAATTCATTCTGTTTTCCAGGTGCCCTCCTATTCTAAATGCCTGTTTCTCTGTCAGGCTGAAGTAGTCATTCTCCACGACGTGGTTGCACATTGGAAACACCTGAGAAGCTTTAAAAACTACTCATTAACTGGGTCTGAGCCCGCAGTTTCTGACTTAATTAGTCTGGGGCCTGGTATTAGGATTTAAAAAAAAAACAACTCCCTAAGATATTCCAATGTGTGGCCAATGTCGGGAACCACTGGACTCAAGACAGTTTGTTCTGCCAAATCTTTTTATATTTTTCATCGTGTTCCCCATATAACCTGGAAAAGGATGGGAATAAGTTGAGAATAGCACTCACCATAGGAAGTAGCCGAAATGTAGCCTTCTGGGTTAAAGGAGGAGAAAAACAGGCAAACAAAACACCTATATTACCACATCCCTGAGGACTAATAGGCTTCTTTAATATAAGATATTGCTGTGCTTTCTGCAATTTACAAGCAATTACTTCAGAATGAGGCGAAGGGCCTCCCTGGGAGTAGGCATCGGAGGTTGTAGAACTGATGAAATTATACGTTAAGGGCAGGCACATTTGAAACCTGGAAAGGTGCCTGAAAGGTTGGATGGCATGGTTTGGATGCCACTGCCTTGGCAAAGACAA
Source organism: Equus przewalskii (assembly GCF_037783145.1). Taxonomy (NCBI): domain Eukaryota; kingdom Metazoa; phylum Chordata; class Mammalia; order Perissodactyla; family Equidae; genus Equus; species Equus przewalskii. The sequence continues at coordinate 54,910,178 of NC_091845.1, read as the reverse complement.
GGCGGGGAGGGGGCGACAGTGTGCATGGTGGCGGGAGGGGAGGACTCCCAGGTGGCGGAGAACTGTGGTGAGCTGTGGTTGACGTGGAAAGCCAGAAGAAAAATGAGGACGTGTTTCGGTGGCCTGACAGGTCTTGATAGTGTGCGTTATTACTGTGCTTTTCTCAAGTGGTCTAGTCTCCCTGTTGGAGAAGATACTGAAATAACTTAAGAACTCTGTCTCTCCTTTCAGGTTTCCTGAGAACATGAAGGGCCCCTAGACAGAATAGCAGATATAATCCAGACAGGCAGCCAGAAAAACAACTGAAGAATCAGGGCAGATGGGGGAGCCTAAGAAAATCCAAGCCTAGTGGTCAGAAGATTGGAACACAAAGAGGGAAACAAAACATCCTGCTCCAGAGAACATCCATCAGGCTGAGGCTCTGTCCATGGAGGAACAGACGTTCATAAGACGTGCTGTTGTTTCTTAGGCAAAGCCTGGCACAGGCAGGCACTCTGTTAATGTTGGCTGGCCTCCTTCGAAAGCCACAGCAACAGAAGTAGCAAGAATCTCTATCCCAAGGGAGAACATGAAGGACAGTAAGCAGAGCGGAAGGGATGCCCAAGACAGCAGAGACAGAATCAGGGTTTTAATGGCCTGAAAGGACCAGGAATATGAAACAACAGATAAATGTAAAGTCAGGCATAGAGGTTCAAACGATCGAGTGCAGAGGAGCAGCTTATCCAAAAACTGGCTTGGGGTCTGTTCTTACGGTGAAGACCCACTGTTTACAGGTGAGTTGAGATCATTCTGAAATTGGGGTGATCTGGCTGAAAGAATCAAAACAAGACAACAGAACAATCAAACCGGCAATAGTCTTAAACTATTGGAAACTCACTGGAAAGGGCTGTGAGAGGCTGCTGTAATCTTTGCTACACAGATTGCATTCCAGGTATTATAGTTGGGTCTAACGAAACGTATCATTGAGAATCTTGAAGAACAAGAATAATTTCAGACAACAGATCACTTTATACTTAGAAAAAGGACATGGCGTTTATTGGATGCCTGCTATATCATGAGCTGGCAGATTTTAGGGTGTGATAAATATGTCAGTCTTTAGAGTCTGATAAATATGTCTTTTGAAGAGTGATCGAAGGAAACAGGGATGTTCGACCTAAAAAGGAAATGATGGAAGGAAATGCGTTAAAATTTCCACCAGGAGTTTAAGAGCTCTCATCCCGTAGAGGAAGGAATCATTTTGTTATCTTTTGTTTTAGAGAGCAGCATGAAAGTCAGTAAGGGGACATACAGGAAAACCACCTTTGTAATATAAAGCCTACATTTTTAAAATATCCCAATGTTAGGCTTTATCCTAATAGGTCTGCAGTTAGATATATTGGGATTTGATTAGGGATAATTTACAGAGAAGTGGGGTACCTCTATTGTAACATTTCAGCCAGAGGTTTTATCTGTACCTCCCAGGAATAGTCTAGAAGAGGTTATCAAACCAGATTAGACTACATGTAAGGCCTTTTTGTAGGGGAGAGAGGTGGGAAGGAAATAATGTAAGGGAGACTGTGGAATGAGATGCAAGAGGTGGGGAATAGCTTGGTTTTGAATTACGTATAATTGGCATAAGTCACATGGACTGGAGGAAAGACATCTTCCATCATTGTGGGAAAAAATATTCTCAAAGTCTGTCTAAAATGTCAAACAGTATTGTCAATATGCTGGAAGTTAAATTAAATCCTGCCTTCTCAGTGAGCTCCCTGTCCTTCTGTTGTTTAATTAAAATGATTTTTTATTGTTTGCCTGAATTTAATTGTTTGCTTTTTATTGAGGTGATGGATGGGGAATCATATCTCATTCCACACTCCTCCCGCAGTTAATTTGACTAGAAAATTCTCACAGACCATTTTCTCATTGACTAGCACTGAATACAGTTGTCCTAGAGCTTTGCAAACAAGTCCACTGCGAATTTTCTTCGTAAGAGGGAAATATCTCTGTGGCAGAGTACCAAGGGACTCATTCCATATTTGCTAAGGCCGTGCTTCTCAAACTTTACTGTGTAAATGAATAACTCAGGGAGCTTTGTAGGATGCAGATTTCTGATTCAGCAATTTAGGACAAGTCTGCAAGAAATGCAGAGATTCTGCATTTCCAGTGAGTTCCCAGGCCCTGCCTGCTGATGCTGCTGGTCTGGGGAACATGCTTTGAAAAGCAGGGTGCCAAGAGATTCTTCCTGTGCCATGCCACCAAAATTTTTAAAGATGCAGAAAATAGTTATAAGATATTGAAACGCCCAAGTTAGAAAGTACATATATATGTGTACATATATAATATGATTGCTTGGAGTGTGTGTGTGCATGTGTGTGTGTGTATGTCTGTGATGGAGCAAGAACAGAGGAAAGCTGATAAGGATAGGGAATGTAACAGAATAAAGAGGCAATTTGTGTTGCTCCTTATAAAATCCGTTATCTTTCTTTCTAGGGATCCCGGCATGTCTGTGCCTGTGAGTACTGTGACTCAGTAACACTACCTTTGCATATTGAATGAACATACTCAGAACATAGCCAGTAGATCTTTAGGAGATAGGAGTACCTTTTATTCACTTTCATCATTTTCTTTATTATAACTGGGTCCAGCTTTACTAGACATATGGTTCAACTGAGTTACGTCTCTGGGAAGACAACCCCACCCAAATCAAGAAACCCACAAGCACGTGCCCCCATTTTCTCAGTACAGCCAGAACTGACTACCTCAGACTGTCAAAATAGATTTCTGGCTTATTTTGTTTTTTCACTTCAAACTCTTCAGTATATGCTATCTAAACTTATTTCTGACAAGGTTATATTGCTTCACTTTTTCAAAAAAGAGAATCCTGCAGGTCAGATAGTCGTGGGGAAAATGGTTTCTCTAAAAACAGTATTGCCAAGGGACATGTTACAAAAAGAGGCCAAAGCAAACTGCAGCCAGGCCACATACTCAGTGATATTTTGATGCTTCTTTACAAGATCAGGATTTTTCTTCTGGTCAGAAATCTGTGAAATATGTTATTAATGAAAACCAGTATTTGTTCGGATCTATTATAAAATAATACAAACATATTTATTGAACACTTTCTCTTTTAAAGGTGTAATACTTAAGAGCTTGACAAACATTATCTCTCGTAATCCTTACAAGAACCCAGTGGGGTTGCTTCCGGGTTGTCTTCATTATGCAAATGAGGAAGCTGAGACCCCAAATGACACAGTCTGGAAACAGCAAAGCCAGGTTTCAAGTCAGAGTCCCAAGTTCTTAGAAACCAAGTTATACTGCCTCTAAATATACAGAATGGTATCTGTAAATTGTTTAACCTCAACGTCAACTTTCATTATTCTTGGAGCATTCTATTGCCTGATGAAATATTACTAGTTTGAGTTGAGTTAGTTTTTCTTTTTCTTTCAAATTGTCAAAAAAGGCAACTTCTCAGTGTGCATTGGGAAAATCAGGATATTGGGTCTCAGCTCAGTGTGGTGTCTGGAATACTGTGGTTTGGAGGAGAAGTAACATGGAAGACGCTAGTACATCACTTGGATTGTGGTCCTGGAACACTCAAGAGCAGCAGGGACTTCAGGGTTTTCTGTGTGGTTGCTGTTGCAGACTATCCCGCTACATTGTTTAAGGGAAATAAAGTGACCTTAAATCCTAGGCAGCAAACACAGCATGGCAAAGAAGGATGACTCCGGGGTACTATAGAGGAGACTGGAGATAAAAATCCTCAGATAAGCTGTTTTACCAAAATATGTTTCGCATTAGTCTGTTTGGAAAAACTAGTTTTTTTGACTGAAACTAAGAATACTTTTAATATTGTGAACCTCTTGTGCTTCCCCAAACCTGGATCATCCCTTAAATATAAATTTTGTTGGAAAAGAAGCCACATGTCAGGGAATCTGTTTTTACAGTAGATGAGCTGGCACAGTGACATCTGGAGACGAAGAATCGCTGAGATCAGGTGTAAAGGACCAGGCTAGCCGAAGCTGGAGGTTTATGAAAATTCTCTATCTAGTAAGGCAGATTCCTCCATTTTGTTTTACTGTGCTGGTGAGAATCTCTAATTCTTGTTGAGTGGAAAGTGCTATGATTGGCGTTAGTGCCCTTTTTCTGTTTTTAAAAGGAATGCATCTAACATTTCCCCATTAGAATAAGGTTTGCTGAAGATTACTAGCATCTATTCCTTATCGGAGTGTTTACTTTTTTTTTTTTTTTTTTTATTAATGTTATGATAGATTACAACCTTGTGAGATTTCAGTTGTACATTTTTGTTAGTCATGTTGTGGGTACACCACTTCCCCCTCCGTACCCTCCCCCCACCCCCCCTTTTCCCTGGTAACCACCAATCAGATCTCCTTCTCAATATACTAATTTCCACCTATGAGTGGAGTCATATAGAGTTCGTCTTTCTCTGACTGACTTATTTCGCTTAACATAATACCCTCGAGGTCCATCCACATTGTTGTGAATGGGCCAATTTCGTCTTTTTTTATGGCTGAGTAGTATTCCATTGTGTATATATACCACATCTTCTTTATCCAATCATTAGTTTCTGGGCATGTAGGCTGGTTCCACGTCTTGGCTATTGTAAATAATGCTGCAATGAACATAGGGGTGCAACGGACTCTTGAGATATCTGATATCAGGTTCTTAGGATAGATACCCAGTAATGGGATGGCTGGGTCATAGGGTATTTCTATTTTTAACTTTTTGAGAAATCTCCATACTGTTTTCCATAGTGGCTGTACCAGTTTGCATTCCCACCAACAGTGTATGAGGGTTCCTCTTTCTCCACAACCTCTCCAACATTTGTCGTTCTTGGTTTTGGATGTTTTTGCCAATCTAACGGGGGTAAGGTGATATCTTAGTGTAGTTTTGATTTGCATTTCCCTGATGATTAGCGATGATGAACATCTTTTCATGTGTCTATTGGCCATATTCATATCTTCTTTTGAGAAATGTCTGTTCATGTCCTCTGCCCATTTTTTGATCGGGTTGTTTGTTTTTTTGTTGTTAAGCAGTGTGAGTTCTTTGTATATTATGGAGATTAACCCTTTGTCGGATAAGTGGCTTGTAAATATTTTTTCCCAATTAGTGAGCTGTTTTTTTGTTTCAATCCTGTTTTCCCTTGCCTTGAAGAAGCTCTTTAGTCTGATGAAGTCCCATTTGTTTATTCTTTCTATTGTTTCCCTCAACTGAGGAGTTACAGTGTCCGAAAAGATTCTTTTGAAACTGATGTCAAAGAGTGTACTGCCTATATTCTCTTCCAAAAGACTTATTGTCTCAGGCCTAATCTTTAGGTCTTTGATCCATTTTGAGTTTATTTTGGTGTGTGGTGAAAAAGAATGGTCAATTTTCAATCTTTTGCATGTGGCTGTCCAGTTTTCCCAGCACGGAGTGTTTACTTTTATCATGTACTTTCTCTGTATAACTCTGATCATAGAGTTTTTCTCCTTTAAATTATTAATGTGGTCAATGGCAGCAGTTGTTTTCTTTGTTTTTAGTGCTAAAACATGCTTTCCTGGTAGCCTGGTCTGTCTTATTTTTATTTGGTATCTACTGGATTTGGCTTACTCGAATTTTATTTAGAATTTTTAAAAAAATCATCGTATGTGCGTGAGATTGTTCTATAATTTTCTTTTCTTCTTGGCTGCTTTTGGTTGTACTGTTTTCATAGAACAAAGTGAGCCATGGTACACTTTTTCTGTTCTCTGAACGAGTTTCTGTGAAATTGAAATGACCTGTATCTAGAAAGTTTTGTGGCTCTCAACTTCATCTGGGCCTGGTATGTGTTTGAAGCTTTTGAGGGAACATTATTGTTCTAATGTTTTGGGTTATTTTTTATTTCAAAACATTTTAAACTTTCAGAAAAGTTGAGGGAATGGTACAACGAAGCCTGTTTACCCTTTCTCTTTTTCAGTATTTACCCTGTGTTAACACTTAACCACATCCTCATTTCTGTGTGCACGTGTGCGCATGCGCGCATTACAGTCTCTATCCAAGTTTCCCCAAAGCTGTGGGGTTGCTGCTGCTGTTTCAATTCAGGATCCGGTCAAGGACTACACATTGCATTTGGTTATTTTGTCTCTTCAGTGTGTTTTTTGTTTTTCCTGACACTGACTTTGAACAGGCCAGGCCATTTATTTTATAGAAGCACATTCTGGACTTGTCTGATAGTTCCTGTTTAGATTCTTTTATTCTCATTGAGATATAATTGAAATATAACATTACATTAGTTTCAGGTATACAATATAATGATTTGGTATATGTATATATTTTGAATTGATCACCACAATAAGTCCAGTTAACATCCGTCACAGCACATAGTTACAAATATTTATTTCTTATGATGAGAACTTTAAGATTTCCTCTTGTAGCAACTTTCAGATAGACAGTCCAGTATTATTAACTGTAGTCGCCTGCTGTGCCTTTCATCTCTCAGGCTTATCTTATAACTGGAAGTTTGTGCCGTTTGACCACCTTCACCCATTTTGCCCACCTCCCTCCCCTGCCTCTGGCAACCACTGATCTGTTCTCTGTATCTATGAGTTCAGGGGGTTTGTTTTTTTGTTTTTGCTTTAGATTCCACATGTAAGTGGAGATCACAAGGTGTTAGTCTTTCTCTGACTTATTTCACTTAGCATAATGCCCTCAAGGTCCGTCCATCTTGTCCCAAACGGCAGGATTTCCTTCTTTATTTATGGCCGAGTAGTATTTGCACATTAAACCCTATGTTGGCTTCAGATCCTGAGAGCTGCCATAAACATCCCTTCTCAGTGATTCTGTACCCTCCAACTCCAACTGCCTACCATGCGAGGCTCCCATGCTTTGACCCCAGCTACTTCCTAAGTACATTTTCCAGTTTCCGTTTCTCTGAAATAGAAATAATAATACATATCTGGCATGTAATCCATGTAAAACACAGTGTTTGGCATTTAGTAGGTGCTCAATAAATGGATGTTATCCCTTTTACTATTATGATTAACATAATAACTTGAGACAGGAAGTTCTCCCTTCCCCCCAGCATATCTCTCTTTAGCACAGTTTCCTTCTTTGGATCTCGGCCAGTTGCATATATATATCCTGTTGCTTCAGATGATCCTGTTGGCCTGTGAAAAGCTTTGTGGTTAGAGTGTCACCGCCAGCTTCAGGAATCTCTGTAGTAGACTTGTGATGTTCATTGGTGCACCAGCTCAGCAAGATATGCAGAAAATGACCGTCCCTGTCCCTTTCTATTGCTTGGATAAATTAGTATTTTGGTAAATTTTTGACCCAAACTCTTTCAGTGAGTGGAGGAATTGCCAAAGTACTTCAAATGTTAAACTAGGAGCCCATTTCTCAAATTCATCTATGCCGATTTGGTTTTTATCAAAACACATTAACTGACCCACGTAGGCTTTTTTACTATGTTGGCTTTAATTTAATTTCTTTTGTACTATGTGATTTTTTTAAAATTGTGAATTATGGAGGTTCAGTTTTAAGTTCCTTTTCGCAACCAGTTATTGGAGTTGGGCACAACAAAGGACTTGAAAGAGGCTGGGAGCACCCTGTTTTCATTGTCCTCTCTGTGTGTGGGTGGGTGGGGTAATGTGTGTGTGTGTGTGTGTGTGTGGTGTAGGGTGTGGGTGTGTTACTAGGCAACTTGTTTACTTTTCAATCACTCTGAAGGAACCTATGCCATGGAATTTCCCCTTGAGGTTTTCTGCCAGTTTGTATTTTTTTTACAACATACTAACATTTATCTTTTACATTTGCCTTTAAAAAATATTTATCAAGATTCTGACATTTGCAAATAGCTCCTTATTTGCCACTCAGTCTGTTCTCCTTATGTGGGACACATTTGGTTGGAAATTTTCAGGATTATTAAATAGACCTCCGGGTTGATTACTAGGGAGACAGCTTGGGGATGTGGAAAGAACAAAAGCTTTGGAGCCCCTCAGACCTGGGGGAAATGAGCTCCCCTGCTTGCCCTTGAGTGAATCATCGTAATTCTGAATTTCTCTTTCTTTCTTTTTCCTTCCCTTCCTCCTTCTTTCCTTCCTTCCTTTCTTTCACATTACAAGAAAGTTTCTTGCAGCATCAGCCATAGCTCCAAAGAACCAACAGTGGTACAAGGGATAAATACATTGTGGTAGATTCGTACAAGTAGCTCTTAATTTCTTAAGCCCTGAATTGGGACAAATACTTGAAGGAGTATTCTGAATATCAAATGAGATTACATATTTGAACTTCCTGGCACATAGTAGGTGCTCAAAAAAAAAAGTTAGTTTGCTCTCCGCATTTCTTTTCCCCCCAAGGGTATCTGAAATAATAGACTTAGCCCAGGAGCAAGGCATGGCCTCCATAATTATTCTTCTGATTTCTTTCTTAAAAAATCTTTTCATTCCAAAATAAAATACAAATACATAAAAGCACATAAAACACATATTTAGCTTAATGAATTGTCATAAGGCTAACACTCTTGTAACCCCTGCCCAGATCAAAAAATAGAACTTTGCCAGCCATCCCAGATGTTCCTTCATGTTCCCCAAGCCACTCACCGACCCCACCTCCCCTCCAAAAGTAACCACTGTTCCTCTTTTATAAGGATCCCTTCCTTGCGTCTTTTGAGAATGGCTTTATCCTCTACGTGTGCATCTGTAAACACTAGTTTAGTCCTACCTCTTCTTCTTCTTATTTTGGGAATTTGATCTATCTTAGGTCTCTTTAATCTACTGCCCTCCTCAATTCCTCTTTTCTCCTTACGATTATCTGTTGAAGAATCTGTTTGACGTGTATCATCTCACAGTCTGGATTTTGCTGATTGCACATTCATGATGCAGTTCCCTGAGTTTCTCCGTCCTATGTGTTTCCTGCAGATCAGCAGCTGGATCCTTAGGCTTCATCAGACTCAGGTTAGATCTCTTTGAAAAGGTTATGTTCCTCTACTGGGGGTAAGAGTGTCTGATTCTCTCTTGTTTTATGATATTAGCTGGCATTGGTGCCTGTTGCCTAGTCCATTTAATTCATTAGGGGTTAAAAAAAGGTAATCGATTTCTATCAACTCGTTTCTATTTGTTAGCTAGAATAATTTAATGAGGAGATGCTTGCTTCGACTCTTTGATTACCCAGTGCTGTGGTTCTTATGGAAAAGACAAGATACACGCTGATGTTTCCCTTTGTTTTCTAGTTTTCAATATAATGAATTGATATTCTGCTGTCCTCAGAAGTTGATAAATTTGTTTTTTGTAATTATGATATCATAAATGTAAGCATACTTAATGGGTCCCGGTGTATTGCTTTTCTTATCTTTATTAAAGCTCCAAATATCCTATCTTGGCCAGTGGAAGTCTCTTCAAGATGGCTCCTGGGTTCTTTTGTCATGACCTTGGTAGTCTTTGATCACTTCCTTGTTATGTGGTATAGCAAAGTATTCCAAACTCATTATTTCCAGCTCCAGACCTAGAATTGCCCATTTTGCCAAGAAGCCTTGGTTTCTTCTGTTGAAAGTGTTCTGTTGATGAGGCATTTTCTTTCTGAAGCAGAAACCCAACAACCATCAACCTTTAGAGGAAACTGAGTCCTAGTGAGGTTAAATGAGTTGTCTAGGATCTCAGGGCTGATTAGTGACAGGTATAAGAAGAGAATCTCAGTCTCCTGACTTCCTAGCTAGTGCTCATTCTTTCACACCCCATTCCAAGTACTCATGGTTATGGTCCCCACATACCATGTGCAAATTACAAAGAGACTGGGTGCAAAATGAAGCATGCACCTACACAAGCAGGGGAGAGCCTGGCTCATTTGTGGGATTTGGCCTTTGAGCGAGCGAGAGTCAGCTCTACAGAATTACTCCTCATCAGATTGGTTCATCAGATGTTTTATTCATTCTTTTATTTATTCAACAAACATGAATTATCTCTCTATTTATGTGGTAAGCTGTGAGTGTATAATGGTAAGCAACAACCACCTCTTTAGCTATACTTCTACTTTGGTTGTGTCAGAGAAACTTAGCCAGGAGAGTTAATCCTAGGGACAAATTTTACTTAGTTAAGTAAACAAGAACATTGTAGAAGCAACAAAGGCCCATCATGCTTCTCCAGACAACAGTGCTGTTAACAGAACCTCACTTGGTTGCTGGAGAACTAAAATGAGATGATGCTTATTAAGTGAATGGCTCAGTGCCTCGCTCACTGGGAACACATTATATGTTAGTTATCATGTTACTGATAGGAGAGTTCAAAGAAGGGCCTCCCATTTTTTCCCCTGCAGAGCTCCCTTCACACAGGACCAAAGCTCTGACAGAATTCAGAGTTGCTCATAGGCAACACAACACATCATGCCAGGAAGATCTGTCATTGGCACCAGTTTCCTCCCTGACTAACTTTCCCAAGAAACAGATGAATCTGAAAATCTCTCTTCTAGGAAATCCTGGCAAAGAGACTAGAGCTGGTGTGTCTTCACTCTGCCAAGGTCTCTTCGCTTTCTTTGAGCGTGTGCCAGGCACTTCTTGGAAGTCTGGTGAATCCTATGGACCCCTTCTCAGAGTGATGTTTTTAAATGCATAAAATATAATACATAGGCTTTAGAAGAAAATTAATGATATTAAAATACCATTATCACATATTTTTAAAAATAGATTTGTGACATAGTAAAATGTGCTTCTGTAGTAATGCTTTAAATAGCAAGATCTAGCATCAGATCTAAAAACTTGAAATGTCTAAGTAATGAGTATAAACAATACAGCAATGCAGCAAAGGTAATATGGCAAGAAAATATCTGTGGTTTCTATGGGTGACAAAGTTATAGGAACGGCTAATACTAGGAAATGTTAAATTTTGGTTAAAGGTTAGAGAAAGAAAAAGGTGTAATTTTTGCCTATTTAAATTCACAGACGCACTGAATTCAATCCATGGAGCCCAGGCTGAGATCTCCTGCTGTCACAGTGTAGAGCCGCATTTTCTACGAACCCTGGAGGAATTCTACCCTCATTTGTAATGCCCCCCAAGAACTATATCTAGCTCTACGTTACATAACAAAGGAGTTTAATGTGAATGTCAAGTCTTGAGTACTAGTTACCTGTGCATACGAGAAACAATTCATGGAAGGTTCCAATAGTTCAACAGTTAAATCTTGAGCCCCTTATGTTCTAGGCCATGGGATAGGCTCTGAGAAAAGAAAGAGGAAGATTTTAGGGTTCTCCTTCATGTAAGACTTTTTCTTCCCAGGCAGGGAAAAGATGGATATTTACCGGGACACCAGTCAACTGTGGTTCTTAATTAGGAACCAAGGAGAATAGCCTGTATACCCAGAACATGCCCCTTTAGACAAATTATCCAAGAATTGCAGACATCACTTAATGGATGGCTATAAAATCTCTTAGTCTAGCCCTCATTGAAGAAAACCACTTTATCACATTGAGATGTTATGTAAAGTCGTACATAATTGGCTCTCACCAATGTGAACTTTAGAGCCAATATGGCGTGGGGTTAAGAGCAAGGGTCTTGCCAATCAGACAGAACTCCTTTCAAATATCAGCTTTGCTATTGCCTAAGTTCATGATCTTGGGAAATTATTTAAACTGTCTGACCTTTAACTTCCCTGTCTGTAAAATGGTGTTTACAATAATAGCAGTATCTACCTCATAGAGTATTTCTGTCAATTAAATATAAATATTATATAGAACTCAGTACAACACAGCCAGGTACATACAAAGTGTTCACTTTACAGGTTTCTGTGTAGTTGGGGGTAGGTGAAAAGAAACACTTCCTGCTCGTCTCTGAGTATAGGAGATGCTAGCTTATACCTAGACCTCCAGCTATTGGTTTTTCTAGTGGCAGCCCAAGGGTTAATACCACAAGAGCATGTGGGTGGCTCCTGTTTAAATAAAGCCACATCCCAAAGCTTCCTTTTAGCCCCTTTTGCTATTGTTAGGGTGTCTTATCACCTCTTTGAGGTTTCAAGATTGACAGATGTTATTCAATAATTCCCTCCCCACCAAATTTTTACATATAGGTTTTCAAAAAGAAATCACAGGAAATTTGGGGGGGAAGTGTCTGACTTTAGTGTCTGACATTGAACGGGGGATTTCTAGAGTCTTCTTCAATCAATGCCACACGTAAATTTCAGGGGATTTCTATTTTTGGGTTTCTCTTAGCCTAAAAAAGAATAGAAATTAGCATGGAAGACCGTTTTCATATATGGACAGCAATTATAAAATAAAATCATCGTGATAAATGAAGAGTTCATTTGGATGTTTGCTTTTTAATGAATTGGTTCACAGCTAAGTAATTATTCAGTTATTTTTAAAATTTTCTAATTGTGTTGTTTCCTTGTACGTGAAAGAAAATATTCACATCAGACCAAAATGAAATCTCCAAATTCTGTCAATGTCTTACAGGTTATTAAAATAACGGTTGTAAAAAGAGAGTCAGCAAACTTTTTCTGGAAAGGGCCAGGTGGTAAATATTTTAGGCTCTCTGGGCCAGATATGAACTCTGTTGCATGAACTTTTTAGTTTCTTCTGTTTTTGAAACAGTCTTTTAAAAATGAAAAAAACATTCTCTGCTCACAAGGCTGTAGAAAAACAGGCCATGGGCCCTCGGGCCGCAGTTTGCCATCCCTTGCTGCGGGACATAAAAAATGTGAGGGATATTGTCCCATGTAACTAACCATTCATTCAGCTTCTACAGCACACATTCCTAGGTACCATTAAGTGGCCCATCCTGAGCCAGGTGCTGGGTACATCATGGTGATCCAAATAGACCTGGCCTTTCCCAGTGTAAAGCTTACTTTCTCAGGGGAGAAACAAGCAGTCAAGAGAACCAAATCGATTTGTAATTATAAGACATCTCATGTAGTTACAGAGAAGTGGATACTGGAAGCACACACATTCAGTGGATGCTTCAGATAATAGAGACAGAGTTACAGGGAGGGATTGTTGCTTGCTGCTGTTGCGCCTGAGTATTATTTCATCTGTCCTCTTAATTTTGCTCTCCAGCTCCATACTTTGCTGGCAACAAGGACAGTCCATACTTCTCCACAAGAGTTTTTTTTGCAATTCCAGCTCTTTCTGTAATTGCTTTGTCCTACCACCACTGCCGCCTTAGTCTCACCTGTCCTTTGTCCCATTCAGGCTTCCCAGTGTGCATAAGAATTTAGGTTTTCAAGAGTCAATCACCAAATTGTTTCCTTTTCCTGTTCTTTTTAATGCATTAATGTATTTGTTCCCCCAAAAAGTGATGTTTTTTTCTCTTGATTGCTGAAATTCTGATGTTTGGGTGTTACTTTTCCAGTTTTTAGTGACATCAAATAGATTTAAGACCTAAGGTTGTCATCTGGAATATAGTTGGTGGAAGTTGGCATTTCCATGTGGAACTTACCTTAAGAATGGGTAGTAAATCGTATTAAACCACATGCACACTCCAAACTGACATGGTGCTAGCTTCATTTCTTCGTTAAGTGATGGTATCAAATAGGATTCAGGGAATGGGTTCCCTCGAGAGATTATGGTTATTCCCATTCCACCTGGACTGTATCCTCATCTCTCTTTTTTCCTCTTTTTGCTCAAACACATATAATGGGTGAAAACTGCCAACTGAATGATTACAGATCCCTTCTCTGACGTGTCTGCTTCCATACCACCTACCCAAACTTTTCCTTTCTATTCCCTTGTGCAGAGTTATCGCTTTGGGAGAATTGCTCTTCCTCCGACAGATCTTGTATTCTTACTTTTTAACATAACGTTTCTTCTACCCATCATTGACTTTTTGCCATCCTTCGTTGACCAACTCAAAGGCAGTCCTTGCCACTGTGTCTTCTCTGTTTCTTTAAGCTTTTCCATACTCCACCAACACATAGATTGCAGCACAGATTTACCTCCCATCCCAGACTGCCATATATTGCTAGGCATTTGTGTATAGGCCCTAACACCTCTACTGGGCTATAACCTTTTGAGGGCAGTGCCATACCCATGGTAGCACTCAGCAGTGCTATGTTTAATGAATGAATCTAGTATCCCAGCATGAGGCCTAGCGTTCTTCCCAATGGGGGCAGCCTAGCAATAAAGCTCTCACTGAACTATAACTACCTTTTATTGTCTCCCACCCACTGAATGTTTCCATCCATGTCCTGCTTCCCAAGAGGAAAACTATTTAATCAGAGCCAGTCAAGGCCAGCACATGAATCAAAGTTTGACATACAAGACATTGCACTTAGATAGCTGGTGCTAAGGACACTCCTTCATTAACCCACGGGGCCTACTTTAGTGGTCCATATCAGAAAACTAGCTGCATTTCTGTCTTTAACTTCTCTCACCTTTGTCGTAACATTTCCATTGTTGCCAGCAAGTATTCTTGTTTTATATAACTCCAAATCACATGCACACTGAAAAGAGGAGTATTGGGTGGGTATAAGGTAAATAACTTCCAACCTTTCCACAGACTCGTCTCCCCACTGCTGATGGGCACAGAGCTGATGTTTAATGGTAGCCTGGATGTTGATCAGGACATGACAAGTTGGAGTTTAGAAAAGAGCAAAGACCATGTCAGAACTGTGGCAGTCTCTCTGTTTCTACCGGATACCGTACGTGCGAGCTTTTTGGAGGCAAGAGCTGTCATACCTTCTGTATTCCCAAGCCTCCTGCAATGCCTTGAGCTTAGTTGTCCATTTATTCAAGACTAATTGAGGATCTGATGTGTGCTAGGTAGTGTGTAGAGCAGTGAAGAAGAAAGACATGGTCCCTGCCAGCGTGGAGTTCTCAGTCTACTGGGGGTGGAGTAAGTAGAGAAAGACAGATATGAAACCAGTAAGTGGAGTCATAGTTATATAATTTTCATTGTGCTAACTTGTTCCATAGAAAAAATGTAGAGTACTATGAGAATATATAATGTAAAACATTTTTCCAAGTTTTCCCGGATTTCCTTTAGGGAGCAACATTTAAGCTGAAGTTTGAGGGAAGAGTAGGGGAAGTTGAATGGATGGCCAGAGGTAGGGAAAACTGGACAAGTGCAAACTAGCAACCATCCCTGGAATAAAAACTCACAACATATTATCCACAAAAACTGTGTTGATGTTAAAACTAACAGATGCCTGAGGTGTGGACCCATTTCCTCACGGTGCATGCCTACTCATCCCAACTCTTCTCCCTTGTTTTGTTTCCACATCAGAATATGCCACCAACAACCCTGACTTGTTGTTAGTCATATTCCAAGTGACAGGCGTCAGCCTCCTGCCACCGCTGGGAATTGCCATTGCGGTCATCATCACCTTCTACTGCTACCGCGTTCACCGGCAGCAGAAGCTGAGCCCGTCCTGGGAGACCAGCAAGCCACGGAAGCTCATGGAGTTCAGCGAGCACCTTGCCATCATTCTGGAAGACGACCGCTCCGACATCAGCTCTACGTGTGCCAACAATATCAACCACAACACAGAGCTGCTGCCCATTGAGCTGGACACCCTGGTGGGGAAAGGTCGCTTTGCTGAGGTCTACAAGGCCAAGCTGAAGCAGAACACTTCAGAGCAGT
This sequence comes from Equus przewalskii, assembly GCF_037783145.1. NCBI lineage: Eukaryota > Metazoa > Chordata > Mammalia > Perissodactyla > Equidae > Equus > Equus przewalskii. The sequence continues at coordinate 54,894,666 of NC_091845.1, read as the reverse complement.
TCGAGACCGTGGCAGTCAAGATCTTTCCTTATGAGGAGTACGCCTCCTGGAAGACAGAGAAGGACATTTTTTCAGACATCAACCTGAAGCATGAGAACATACTCCAGTTCCTGACAGCTGAGGAGCGAAAGACAGAACTGGGAAAGCAATATTGGCTGATCACCGCTTTCCATGCCAAGGGCAACCTACAGGAATACCTTACACGGCATGTCATCAGCTGGGAGGACCTGCGCAAGCTAGGCAGCTCCCTAGCCCGGGGCATTGCTCACCTGCACAGTGACCACACCCTGTGCGGGAGGCCCAAGATGCCCATTGTGCACAGGGACCTCAAGAGCTCCAACATCCTCGTGAAGAATGACCTGACCTGCTGCCTGTGTGACTTTGGGCTTTCCCTGCGTTTGGACCCGACCCTGTCTGTGGATGACCTGGCCAACAGTGGGCAGGTAGGTTAGACCTGGATCCCCCTTGCCTCTTCCTGGTCCCTCCCTACCTCTTGATCCATATCGCATGCCTCTTGTCTCAAACAGCCCTACACTCTGGACCCTTGTCGAGGGAATCTAGCCAAACTAGGGAGTTTATCCTGGGCATGCCCCACTCTCTCCAGCCAGGGTGCCTTTGCTAATCAACAGCATTTCTCCTCTTGTTTCTTCAAATCCTCCCCAATTCAAGATAGATATTTTTTTCGTTGACTCAATCTTCATTTCTCTGCGATTTGCAAATTATTTTTCTTTGCTTCAAGCACTGTTAGTACTTATCTCCGTTTTTTCCTCTCTTAATGGTTGTACTTAGCCCTTTCTACTGTGCTATTGGTAGTCATATTGGTTTCCTTTTACTGTTCTAGAAGACAGTCTCCTTGATGTCCAAATCCATGCCCATTTGATCACATCTGGCACAATGCCTTGAACAATGCAGGTGACCAATAAGTATTTGTTGAGTGAGTGACAGACTGCATGAATGAACAGTTCTACTTTTGAAGCATCTCACTGATTGAAATAGAAACTTTTTTGGCTAAGGAGCTATTGGAAAGTGACTAGAAATTTCCAAGATATCTTTTATGAATGGTGGGGCCCATGTTTTCACACACTGGAAGCTTGACTCTGGATTAGAGTGGTGTCTTGAGAGCACCGTTATTTCCTCTAACCAGGTGGAGAGACGTGCTTCTGAAGCATTTAATCACAGCTCAGTCAGCCCTCTGGGTCCGTGGCTGCCCATGTAGTGTTGAGGTAAACATGTTGAAACACTGTGGATTCATGTGCCAGGGTAATGAGTCATGCAATGACCTATTAAAAAGAAAATTTTCTTCTCATACATGCCAATAAGGAACATTCCTTGGGATGGTAATATCAACTCACTTAACCTTCCTTAGATCCTTGGGAAAATAGAATTTTGTTGTTATTTAGTCAAGCTATACATGCTGTAATTTCAAATATTTAATTGATTTCTTGGCTAGAAGTATTTTTTCTTTTTTTCTCTGGATCCCAATGTTTTCATATTATCAGTCATTGTCAAAATAAAATTATATAGCATGCCCTTAAATTATAAAATGATTCAGATTTGTTGTTTTACTTTGGAAATACTTTCATACAATTTAGTACAGATTTTTATGAAATTATACTACACCCTTGGCACACTAGAATGTGCCATGGGGTAAACAAAGAAGATTAAGATGGTCCTTAAGTGACCAAAACTAATGATGATAATTAGTATTATTATTTTCACCATAAATCTTGGAGTTTCAGGAATGAAAAATATTTAATTTGCAAAAGCAAAAATAAACATCTAAAGTATCACAGATCTTGTCTCCTAGGTTATCTGCAAGGATGTTATTGTATGATATGATGACATATATATCATGGGACTAGATAAGATAGCTCTGTGGGTTGGCATTTCCTTATTTTGGCATGCTTTGTTCGTATTCTTTACAGGGTTTTCAGGGAGAAAACACGTATTTTTGAAAATAATTATGTAAGCTCTGCCTCTCTGTGCCAGTCTCATTACTTCGAAGGTCATTGTGCTTTTTAAAGATCATCTGTTCATGTGGGGGACAAACGTCAGCTATATTTTGAAAATAAAAATGCAGCTGGAATTAAATGATGGGCTGTTTTTGCTTTAGGTGGGAACTGCAAGATACATGGCCCCAGAAGTCCTGGAGTCCAGGATGAATTTGGAGAATGTTGAGTCCTTCAAGCAGACAGATGTCTACTCCATGGCTCTGGTGCTCTGGGAAATGACATCTCGCTGTAACGCAGTGGGAGGTACGTATGGACCACCATCATGGTGCAGTGGTGGATGCTCCTTTGAATGATGTCATGTTAGTTGCTTCAAGGGTGATTCCAGGATTACGAAAGAGTTAACCCCACAGTGAGAGGTAGTTGAGATCTGGTAGTGCACAGCCATTCCAGAATGATTTGGAACTGTGCTAAAAAAGCCTAGGTTTTTAAGCTGAAAGCTGTGTTTGGAGCATAAATCTTTTTATCTCCTTTCTTGAAATATAATTACTTTTCTCTTGACACCTCTCTTCACAAATATTTAAATATCTCGCAAGAGACGAACACTGCTAATATTTATAAGAATTATTTCTACTTATCAAATGGATAATATTATTCAGAAAAGTATCTGATTTTTGTTTCTTTTTGTATTTTAAGATTTTTGAGAATTGTAAGGTCTAGGAGATGAATGTGACTCAAAATTACTTTTATAGACCTGACTTTCCTTGTATTGGGCAAAACAAGCAGAATGGTTTGATGCATTTGTTTAGGTTTTGAAAAATCTAGTGAAGAGAGTTTATTGAGGAGTGCAGTATTCTTCATGGGTACAGGGAGGGTGTCATTGTTTTAGAGAGTATTGTCCCCTGATCTTCCTGGACATGAGAATGGCTGAGGTCTACATGACTTTATCCTTTTCTGACTCTCCTTGCAGTAGTTTTCATCAGAGTCTTAGCTCTTACCTTGGAAATTAATGCATGCCATCCTAGTCCTGACTAGCTGCTGAATCAAGCCAAGCTAACTCCAATTTTGTTTTTAACTCTTTGTTTTGTAATAATTTGAGACTTACCGAATTGTTGCAAAAATAGTACAACGTTTGCATACGCTCTTCACCTGGCTTCCCCTTGCATGAACATCTTACCTAAATCATAATTCAGCTATTGAAAACAGGAAATTAACATTGGTACAATACTCATAACTAGTCTATAGAACTTACTCGAATTTCCAAGTCCCCAGAAATGTCCTTTTCTGAACAGGAGCCAATCCCGGATCCTACTTCCGTTTAACATCCATGCCTCCTTAGTCTCCTTCAACTTGTGCCAGTTCCTCAAGCTGTCTTTGTCTTTCATGACCTTGACACTTGTGAAGAATTTAGTTATTTTTTAGACAGTCTCTCACTTTGGGTTTCTCTGATGTTTTCTCCTCATTACGTTGAGATTGTGCATTTTGGGCAAGAATACCACAGACATGATGTTGTGTCCTTCTCAGTGCCTCATATTGGGGTCACAAGATGTCAGTGTGCCCAATTATTGGTGATCTTCAATTTGATCATTTAGTTAAGTTTTTGCCAGATTTCTCCCCTGTAAAGATACTGTTTTTGTCCACTTGTAATTAACATATATCTTGTGGGAAAGTACTTTGGCCTGTTTCTAAAAATACTAAACACCTGTTTAGTAAGGATACTACACCTGTTTCTCATTATAATTTTACCTGCCAATTTTAGGATCCATCAGTACTTCTTGCTGGCAACAATCATTACTGTAATGTTTGCCTAACAAGTGATTTCCTTTCTTCTCCCTCTACATTTATTAATAAATATTCTACTGTAAGGGAGATCTGCCCTTTCTCTCACCACCTCCTGTTATTTATTCATTTAATTATGTATTTATCTCAGTATGGAGTTGTGGATATTTATTTTATTCTATGGGTATCCGATATCATCAGTATTTATTTTGTTGCTCAGATTGCCACAGCTTTGACCACTGGGCAAAACTACCCAACATTTTGCTGGATTTGGTTGGCGCTCTTGCTAGCTCTGATTCTTCCTCCTGTTTAGAACTATCTTAGCTGACTCTCCAGGATGACACCAGGTCATCGCCTCCCATTGCAAACCTTGCTGTACCTTCGCCTATGTCCTGGGTCCCTGCATGGGGATAGCACTTTCTATCTGGCTGATACTATGGTTTTCTGGTTTCCTGCCTAAGATTTCTTCCCCTGCGGCATTTCCAAAAGTAACTTGGTTTTTCCTTCCACAGTGAAATTGGTTTAACCAAAGTTTCAGCCACTGAGAATGATTTTCTGCTTAAAAGCTTTGACACTTCCCAAATGAATCCTGAGACCAGTCTGAGCTGTGTAAGAGATGATGCTGTTGTCATTGCCAGGATAAATTTACCCAGATTTGGGTATCTTTTCTGTCCTTTCAAACTCATTGTTCTGTCAGCTTGAGATGGAGGTTGTGTCTTTGTCTTTCCCTCCGTCTGTGCAGTGGGTTTCTTAAGGCCCTGTGTGTGCTCCCTGCTCTCATTGTTATCAAAGACTGAAGCCCTTTCCTGTTGATATTTGCTGAGTGTGGAAGAATTTGGGCTAACGGCAAAGAACTGAGTTCACCAACTTTTACGAGGTCTAAAAACAGATACAGTATAAACAAGTTTTCCCAAGGAAGGAACAGGATCTCATTTGTTCAGCTAGTCTCAAGAAACCTTTCATAACCTTTAGGATAAGAACAGACGGCTTTTGGGGAACCGGAAAGAGGCCATCCTGGTTCTCATTTTGTTTGATCCTAAGCCCACAGCCCTGTTTCTCCCATCTCCGCTTCGGCTGCAGAAGCCAGTTTTATTTATCTGTCCTTGCTTCGGTCCAACAGAAAGCCCTTGACTCGATTAAGTGAAGTGAACTCACATATTAAGCCATTTCTTTTACCTTTTTTAGAAAGCATTGATTGTTTTTCCTTTTGGAAAAAAAGCAAAGGTTTTGGAAACCTTCAAGACAGATTTTTAGCCTAGTCTTAATTTCAGATTTTTCTTTTATACTTAAAGAAAGGTACATAAAACCTGAAGGTAGATGTGGTCCCTCCTAGCTGTTGTAGAAACACACATAGAAAGGGCTTGCTCTCAGGAAGCATGTAGTTTACTGATGAAACAGACATTTATTTTTTCTCCTTTACTTTTCAAAAATTTGTATATACAGACACATTTCTTGCCTTACAAATAAAATAGCTAATAATTCCCTCTAGTTGACATTAGGCTTTAATGTATAAGGTCTAAGAAACAAGGCAGGACGTAAAAGGGCTTTTCTTAAGCTTAAACTTTTCTGCCACTTGAAATACAACATATGTAAGTACTGTTCTTCATTGACAGTCTCACTTTAAAAAGGAAATGTGGAATATGCTTACCTTAGTACGATGAATTGTAGATCAACATTTTATTTCACAACATAGGTCAACTAACATTCCATTCAGTTTATTCTGAGAAGCAGAACATCTGATGGAATGAGGCAGGGGCAGTCTTGGGGGAGAATGTGAAATACCAGCTTTCCTGCCTGTGAGTGACTCCATTCTGTTCTTAAGGTTGAGACCAGACTCTCCACATGGAAGCTAAGCCCGGCCCTTGCTTGCCTCTCTAGGCTCGTCTCCAACCAGTGCTCTCATTCTGCATTCATTGTTCGGAACCTCCTGTAGGTCTCATCTCTAGGCTTTGTCTCACGCCATTTCGTGGGACTAGAACACTGAAATAGACTATTACACAGGCAAATGTGGTGGAGTTGTGATTGGCGCTGCAGGAAGGTAAGGCAGGGGGCACAAGGGACTGAATGCCGACATCGGCTAAAGGGAATGCAACCAAAGGATCAGGACTGAGAGTTAGGTCAGCTCTCGAAGGGTCGGTAAGACTCAGAAGTGTCCTCTTCAGTTACTTCCTTATCAGCCAGCCTCTCCTCTGAGCAGAACAGCACAGGGAAACCCAAGAAAGATACAGCATTACCTGGAGAAGCCTCACTCTTATCAGGTGAAAAAATGCCAACATGATAATACCACCCTTCTAGCCACCTGGTACAGCTCTGTTAGTACAAAATTCCACGTCAGAGCTCAAGGGATGGGTTGTCATAATTGAACAGAGTGGTCAAAAGGGAAAGACTTTCTGGTAGAAGTAGGTTTGGTCCAGATGAGGAAAGCCACCAAGGAATAATAGCTACCCTTACTTGAGCACTTGCCTCATGGGTCAGCGCATTTGATCTACTAAGCACCCTTTAAACTATTGTAGTATTATTAACCCCATTTCACAGATGAGAAAACTGAGGCTTCAGGAGATGGGAAAGTTGTGGAGACAGGAATCAAAGCCCTGTTGTCTGACACTAGCCCACAGACTCTAACCTTCCTAGTCCAGTGCTGGCCTGAGCAATGGAGAACATGTTTAATAAATGGCAGCCACACGCATCATTATTATTATGGATGGAGTGGTCAGTACTACTTTGTGCATCCTGGCCTTTGACTCGAAGCCTTTCAGGAAGTACCTGGCAAGACAGTCGCACACTTGAAGAGCAGTCAGTGATGGCCTCACTTCTGAAGGTTTCCACTGATTGACTTTCCTGTCTCCTCTGGGTAAATCTCTGTCAACAGAATCCAAAGGCTGTGAAATTCTGTGGCATGTTCATAAACTCAGTGCCTTAAAGTCTGAGATAACTTCCTTTTCCTTATTTTTCTGAAGATACATTCGTTCATTCATTCACTCATTCACTCAATAAGTATTTATTGAGTACCTATGGAGTGGCAGTGTTATTCAAAATGCTAAGGATACAGCAGTGAAAAAAAGTCTCTGTCCTCAGGGACAGGGAGTCTAATGAAGACCTAATACTCTAGAAAGACGGGTAATGAACAAATAGATACATTATACAACGTGGAGGGAAGGAGGTAGATATGGCGATTTTAGAAAGACAATAACTCGAAGTTAGGGCATAGAAAATGACAGAGGGTGTTATTTCAGACACTTGAGTCATCTGAAAGAATAAAGAGAAAAGTCAAGAAAACAGGTCTCTCGGAGTTGTTTGAAGAAGAACAAGATAGAAGGAGGTGATTGGTGTGTTCCTGTTTTATGAAGAAAGGGAAAAGTCATGAAATCTCCATTCAGCAAGGACAAACTCGGAGGCTGGTTCTCTTTTACAAAGAACCCTCTGTGGGGCTTTTGGCTTATTTGGTGTTCATGCAAATGTTTGTGTGGTGTGTGGGAGGCCGACGCAGGCCAGGCTGGTCCCTTTCAGGCTCCCTTTGGCGAGCACAGCAGGCACAATACTCACGTCATCCCCAGCCAAAATGGGCCCACAAGCAGACGACTTCCAAACCCCTAGCCATTTAGGCCTTTGAATATAAGCTGACGCACAGCAGCCCGCCGAGCAAGGATTTAACAAGAGGAGAAACACAAGCCCAAGAATGGCTCCTGAGTGTATTGTCAGCTGGCTGCCGTCTGTGAGACAGACAGAAAGTACAAATGAGTCAAAAAGAAAAGAAAGGGAGAGAAATAGAAAAAGAAGCGTGAGAGAGAAACACTGAAGAGAGGCTAGGATGGAAGCGCTTCGTTTTCCTGCGTTTCAGGGGAGGATAATTCGGAAGGCGGATAGTTGAAAACTCAGGAGTACGGCTTCAGGGAAAACCGTCAACACCTTTGCTGCCTGCTACAATCCAAACAGCAGCTGTGTACCAGATGCTGACGTTCAGAGGAACACTGTTGCTGTCCCAGAGACTTGCCCTCTGAGTGTTGCTGACCTGGGAAGGGAGACGCAAGCATAGTCCCTTCCGAGAGCCTTCTGAGAGAAATGGAAAGAAGCTGCAAGGCCCTGGAGCTGGGGGCGGCTTCATCACTAAATATATTGTGGGGAAAACAGGGGGAGGGGTGCTGGAATGGAGAGCAGGTTGTTCTCGAGCTGTGAAATAAAGAAGTTGCTTAGGGGAGATGTCTGAGGCACGCAGGGAGGTCCTGAGGTGTTCGGCCTCCAGCCCCCTGGCATGGGAAGCAGTCCGAGGGTGAGAGAGGGACTTGGTGTGAGTAAATAATTCTGCTGCGTGGGCTTCTGCTTTGGGCTGGGTGTCCCAGACCCTGGAACAAGAATTTGAGTGTAAGTAGTTTCTTTGGGGAGAAATCTCAGGAAATGCCAGTCAGAGAACAGAAAATTGAGTCAGGAAAGGGAAGGAAGCCAGGAAGTGGTGTGTTATCAAGCGGGTCACCCCTTGGATGACTGGAGCGTAATCCTGCTGGGGGCCCTGGATGCAGCGTCACACACGCACCTCAGCATCCACCTTCTGATGCACGAGGAAAGTGGAGTGCTTATCTTCCAACTCTCATCTGTCTGGTTGAGGGCTGCTCCGGAGGCAAGGGTGGAGAGGCCTTCCCCCCCAGATGCCCAGCCTGCCCCACTTGGAGCTGGGCCAGCGTGCATGGAAAGGGAGAGTGCAGAGGGCTGTGTGGCCAGCAGTCCTACAGGAGAATCCTGAGTAATAGTAGAGGGCACATGTGATTTTTCTTATTTTGTGGACATAGAGCTGAGGCACAAAGTGTTGACATCTCTTTTGCAAGTCCTCATATCTAGTTTATGATGACACCAGGGCAAACACAGTTAATAATACTCCTCTTTAGGGTGCGTATTGCTAGCACTTTTTTGTAAGTGCTAAACTCAGTCTTATTCTCTAAACTCTTTGCCCTTTTTTCTTAGAGGCATTTCCAAATTTCTTTTACAGATCGTTCTTATTATAGGTTAGCCAGGTAGAGCACTCTCTGAGCTAACCCCACTCACCCCTGAACTTGATTTCTCTGCAGTTCTTAACCGAAGGGAGGCCTGAGCCTGGGTACCATTTGATTAAATGTGTAAAGAGGAACTCTAGAAAATAGTGCATTCATTCTCTTGCCAGCCATGCCCTGGTCTGGTGCCTGTGGTGTAAAATGTGACAGTCTCGTTTTTCCCCACCTCCGCCCCCACCAGTCCCCCTACCTCCAAAAACTCAGAATGGACAAGTGTTTGGGTTTGATAGTAGCTAAGGAGAGTGCTGCCCTTTGTAATCGGTGTTTTTTTGCATGGCTTGTTTAGAAACCATAGTCATGCAACAGGTCCCATAAGGTTCCCTGTCTCAGGGTCATATGGTCAGGACAGCCTAGCCAAGACAGGGAAAGACACATTTGTCACATTTGTGACAGACGTGTTCCCACTTGGGGCTGCCCCAGCTGTGCTTATGCTAGTTGGAAGAGAAAGAACTCACTGAAATGCTTGGTAGAGAAAAGAAAGCATGAAAGCTTCCGAAAAAGGCAAAGCCATTTCATCAGAGTGACAGTAAGACAGTAGGCAGTTCTGAAGGCGCTTCCCGGAATCCAGTGCACTCTTTGGCATCAGTTTTCTCAACTGTAAAGTGAGGTGTTGGATTCTGTCTTTGAAGGCTCTTCTTCGGTAGTCTCTGTCTGACTAATTTGAAACCCTTAGAATATGTTTAATACCTTCCTTACTTTCCTCTGTCAAGATGCAGCTCATATTCCTTGCAAAACATTGAAAGCTGCTCCACGTGTGCGCTGTGAAACATGCTGGTCCTCCAACTGGCGGTTTCACATTTGCGATATGATGAGGACAGAAACTGAGAGTAGGTGTTTAGTACCTTTAATCATCATTTGATGTTGCCATGACCCCGAAGTGGGATTCATTTTTCTTGTAATTCATTTATATAGTCTTTTACCAAAGCCTCAGTCCCCAATGAATTTGGGGCAAAACCACAGGTCTTTTATAAAAAATAGATTGAGAAGTGCTCATTTATAAACAAGGGAAAAATTTAAGTCACTTTAAATCCCACTGAACTATTCAACTTAAGCCACTTTTGTGAAAGGAACTAGGGTTAGGAGTTGGGGAGAGATTTGCTTTTCTCTGTATCCATTTGTTTAGTAATTTTATAGTTTAATTGCATGCATTTCCTAAAGTAAAAGTATTTTAAGCACCAACATGAAAAATAAATAGATAACGATAAAAGATAGGCAGTTTGAACCCAGCGATTTTGCCCAGGTAGATTAAGCATCCCAGCCTCTAGATGCCTGAAACCAGGGGAAGGAAGCTGGAGTTGCAGAGGTCCCAGCCACCAACTTTTTGCTCGTCACCGGCTCTGCTCGATTCTGCAGTACTGTCTGGGTTTCAGTGCATGAGGTTCCATCCTTGGAAGGACTATCAGCGTCCACTTGGCTGGCAGTGGTTTCTGCCCTTTTACCTCCTCGCCCAGGGTTCAGGCTTCCGTCCAGGTGTCTGTGGCCATCCCCTTCAGCTGAGTCAACCTAAGTATCCATGGTATTCTGAGAGACTCTGAGAAGAACTGAGGAGCAGTTAAGAAATGGCCGCCAGGAAGGAAGGGCCTGCAGTATAATGTGTGTCAGTGGTCATCCTCCGCGTCCTAATGGAAGCTCCTAGAATGGCATTGCCTTAGCCACAAAAGGGACAAGAAGGCATCGCTGCCTGAGGGTGGGTTTCCTGATTGCCGCGATCAAATATCAAAGCTGGTGACTGAGACAAATGGACACACACTGCCAAGCATTAGGTCACCTTTATACACATTACAGGGCATGATAAAAAAAAAAAAATGGGTAGGAGTAGAGTGTTCAAAGTGAGGGAGAAGAGCAAAGAAAGAGCAATTGTAAAAATACATATAAGACAAAAAGCAAACTTAGCTAGTTTGGAAAATATATATTAAATAAATGTGACTTTTCCCAGGAGTTGAAGAAAGGTCAGCTTAAAATATGCATACACGAAAGACTACTTTAGCCTGAAGGGACTGGAGCATGCCAGTTCAATGATCAGCCCAGACTTGTCTGTTCTAAACTCAGAAGGAGGCAGGAGGCTCATGGATTCATACTCTTCTAGTCCGGCTCAGGGAGTCAATCCCCTCTCTAGCTCCTTTCAGGCTCTCTTTGACCCCCTTCCCCACATACTCTCCCACAAGGCAAAGAGAGGAAGAAGTCTTCGTCTCCCCTGGGAATAATACGGACTCTCACAACTTCTCAAGGTTTTAAGAAAAGTAGGAAGTAATCCGGTTGAAATTCTCTTTGCTTTGGGAAAGAACTGTTGCATTTGTCTTCTTTTCCACAGGAACATCCATTAGTTTTTCATTAAGTGGAATACATTCCCACACCTGATGCCCAGTGCCATCCTCTCCCCATACCCCACAGAAACCTGCTTTGGTCCATGCAGAACTTAGAAAAGTAAACACTGTGGTTTATGTGACTCTGAAGATTAGGACTGGAAACCAAATAAATTGGCCCTGGGTTATCACATCAACTGTAAAGACATTTCCTTTGATCTCAAGGAATCTCAGCCATGAGATTGACACCTGGGGTTGATTCTGATCCTGGCATCTTCCTCCCCCAATTGTGCTCACCCCTCCCCCTCGTGAGCATTGCATTCGCTGTGCTACAGGAATTGTTGATGGGTTGGTACTTTCGGTTTCTTGAGAAGAGGCCACATCAAGGCTTCCTCAGGGTGACTTTGTGACCATGGTCAAATGGCGTCATTTACCTGAGACATAGACCTGGGAGAAAGGAGAAAGCACTTCTTTGGCAGCTGTCTTAGGCCAGCTTTACTAGAAATAGGATCCAACACACAGATTTTTGCAGAGTGATTTATTTTTTTTTAAATGACAGCAATTTTTTTTTCTTTTTTTATGCAGTTTTGGTGAGGAAGATTGGCCTCGCACTAACATCTGTTACTAATCTTCCTCTTTTTTTTTCCCCTCCCCATAGTTGCATATCCTAGTTATAGGTCATTCTAGCTCTTCTATGTGGGATGCCGCCACAGCATGGCTTGATGAGTGGTGTGTAGGTCCGCACCCAGGATCTGAACTGGTAACCCTGGGCTGCTGAAGCAGAGCACACAAACTCAGCCACAGGGCCAGCCACTGCACAGTGATTTATTAAGGACAAGGTCTCAGGAGAAGCGAGTAAGAGAAACAGGAAGGGGAAAGAGGTCAGCAAACCAGCAGTTTTGGGAGATGTCTAGCCTCAGCCTGATCGCACAGGGAACTCTGGAGTATGAATTACACCAAAGTTATCACCCCCAGAGGCAAGAGGGTTAGACTGTGAAAACTCCCACATTAATTTGTCTTTAGCTACAGGCTGCCCCTGGAGGTGAGGCTGTCATGTTCCAGAAATCTCCAGGCCAGGTAGTCCCATCAGCCAAGGACAATCCTCCAGAGAAGGGTGAAGGTATGAGCCCTTAGGACTCAACACCTGCGGAGCTGGGGTCTGTGCTCCTGGCTTGCTAAGGGGCATCTAGGCAGGGTGCCAACCACGTCTGCTACAGCCACCACAACAGTTGGAAGTGGAGAGTCAGTGGACTGATACATTATCTAAGGAGCAATTTATATCATATACAAATCCTATCTATTACATTGTATTATAAGTATTCATATCTCCAGGCATGGCACTAAGAGGGCGTCCCATTATTTGACTAGATTGGATTTCAAGGTAACTGTGAAGGGCAACATGGAGGTCATTCAATTCAGCCCCTTTATTTTATAGAAGAGAAGAATTAGGTCAGAGTAAACCCTTACTGGGAACCAGCTCTGCTTCTCGGTGCTCTGCTTTTTCTTGAATTCAACCCAGCTCATAATTGTCGAATGCCTACTATGTGTAAGGCACAATTTTAGGCACCAAGGAGGGAACTGCAAGACACAAAACACAGCCTCTGCCTTGGGCCTTAGGAATTTACTGTCTGGTAGAAGATAAGAGAACAGCAGAAAACAAAAAGAAGGATATTATGCAAATCAAAATTCAGATCTCTCTCCAAGAGCAGTACGGATTAAGTGCTGTGGGCCCTTGAAGGCAAATGTGGACACACAGAAGGATGGTGTGTGCTTGTCTCGATATGATGGGAGGCCTTCCTCCCAAATTTCCCTATATCTCAAACTATGGAAAAAGAAAAATATCCCACTAGCTCTTCTATTTGGGCAAGGCTGAAGAAGATAAATATGCAAGTAGGGTTCTGGGAAAGGGGGAAAAAATAAATTAACGAGAACAAGCCATCCCTTCTCAAAATGACATTTTGCCTTGAAAGCTTTCATAGTTCTTAGCCTGGAAGGGCAGATTATTGAAAGTCTTACTCATTAAACAAGATGATTTTAAGACTAAAAGTCAAAGGTTCTACTACTCTAGAGAAAAATGTTGAATCCAACCTACTCTCCCCTTTCAGCTCAGACGTATTTTAGCACTGGGAGTGTTTTCTGTCTTTTAAATTGTCCTCTGTGGCACTGATGTGTACATCGGTCTGCCCATTTAAATTAGTGTGTTATTTTCATATTCACCCAGAGTTTATGTGCTGCCACTTTGGACAGGATCTAAGATTCATTCATTCATTTGTTACTCAACAAAGCATTTGTTGAGAGCCTATTGTATGGGAGGCCCTGTCCTGGGTGCTAGGAATACAAGAATGAGAAGAGGGCTCTCAACCTGCCCTCCAGTGCTCACAGTCTAGTTAGATGAGACAGATAAACAGGCGATTATATTAAAATGTGATACATGCTAAATAGAGCTTTGCTCAGCCCATCTGAGAACAACTTAGAGGATGTTCACGAAAGTTTCTGTAAAGAAATTGACCTTAGTTGAAACCTGAAGGCCTAGTGAAGGGAGCACCATACATAGCATGTATCGTTGAAGAAACATTATCTTTTAAAATCTTGTTTGTTGATGTTATTGCTAATCTGTCTCTTCTGTCATCCGACTAAAACAGTATTTCTCAACTCTTTTTTCATCATGGCTTTCGAAAGGAGGCTTTTAGACATTTTTTTCTTAATCCCCACTCCTCCTAAATTTTTTTCCTTGTGGTAAAACATGCATAACATAAAATTCCCCATTTTAATCATTTTTAAACTAGCATTAAGTACATTCACAATGTTGTTCAACCATCACTGTTATCCATTTCCAGAAATTTTTTATCTGCTCGACCTGAAACTCTGTACCCATTAAATAATAACTGTCCATCTCTCCTCCCCCAGGCCCCTGGAAACCACTACTCTACTTTCTGTCTTTATGTCTAGAATTAGCCTATTCTAGGAACCTCATATAAGTGGAATCATACAACATTTGTCCTTTGGTGTCTGGTTTATTTCTACCAGAATGTTTTCAAGATTCATCCATGTTGCAGTATGTGTCAAAATTTGAATCCTTTTTATGGCCGAATTCCCTCATGAAATTTTAACACCACATGTTAAGTCTGTTTATGTACTGTGGACTTTTGTAGGGCCACAGACCATTGTAATATGTAAGATTTTTCCACTTCCCAAGAACTGATTTTGCCCCCTTGGGGCAATGTCACCCCATTGAGAATGCCTGTGTTAAAATGTGAGCTCGGTGACCTTGTTGGTCTTGTTCTCCACTGTGTCCCCAGCTGTTAGCGCAACACCTTGAGTATAATAAGCAGTTGACAATCATTTGTTGATGCTTCTCAAGCTCCTTCCACAACCACTCTTTCCTTTATTTTAATCCACTGTTATTAAAAATTGCTATTAGAGTAGTCACAGATATATCTTGACTCTCAGTGCTTCATGCTGCCCAGCCAGACATCTCAACGTGCTTATTTGTCCCGGCTGTACACACCCTTCTCAATGGCCTTGTGTTTGCCTGCTTTCTTAACAGAAGTGAAAGATTATGAGCCTCCATTTGGTTCCAAGGTGCGGGAGCATCCCTGTGTCGAAAGCATGAAGGACAATGTCTTGAGAGATCGAGGACGACCAGAAATTCCCAGCTCCTGGCTCAACCACCAGGTAAGGAGTGACTCTTTTGAGGGGTGAATAAGATTCTTCTGAGGTAACCTCTTAGGTAGGAGACAATTCTGGAATCTTGGGCTTCAATCTGATGCTGTTAGGTTTTGTTTATAAAGAAGATTCCAGTGAAGTGGGGTGACCCTGTTATGGTAAGTTCCAACAAGTAGGTAGATACAGCGTTCAAAGAGGGCTTGCAAATAATCATTTGAAAGGCATTTGTCACACTATCCAAGCCCTTTGGTTCGGGGTTAAAATTCTGTTTGCAGCCTCGGCCACTCACTCTCAAGCCTTTACATAGGGAGTTTATGTTTTCTTCCCTTCTGGTTCCAAATGTTTTCTTCTGGGAATCTTCAGCTCTGGAAGGAAATAGTTAGCAGAGTGAGAAATAAGCAGAGTTTGTCAGCCAGCTGGACTGAGAGGCGACTGCCGTGTGCTCAGGGTCACGTACAGGCCTTTGCAGGCTGTGCACACAGAGCTGGGAGAGAGGAGCCTAGCTCCCCACTCTGAAATGAAAGAAAGCAAAGTGGAATAGAAACATGCAAGTGGCCAAACAGGAAATCTGTCTTTTGAGAACATCCTAATGGCTTCTTATTTTTTCTTTTCAAGAAATGATAGCTAAGGCCATCCAGAGCAGGGCAGTGGTTCTGGACTTAGAGGGAAACCTGTCCAAATTCTTTGTTTGGGGGCATTTTTTTGCAGGCAATGGTCAAAGGAAAAGAAGAAAGTGATAGTTTATGAGAGGGAGAGGTCTGTCTGAGATACCCAGGAAAGATCTGGAATGAAGAATGAGAGGGAACGGGGTACCCCTATCTCACTGGCCAAACTGTTCTTTCTGCTGAGTAGAACCTTTCATTGCCTCCTTTGGATGAATTCCCTTATCCAGTGAAGGCTGGGGCTAAGTCCGAGGTTTTCCTAAGGGCAAGGCAAATTCAGATAAGAAACAGAAACAACAAATCAGGCGCAATCGGGAAGACAGATGGAGCAGGAAGCCCAGTCTGTGCCAGTCCTGGCCTGCAGCCACATCAGCAGACAGACCCTGACGAAGTCGGGGCAGAGCATGAACCAGGCTGCCGTAGTTCGGCGCTTCCCCAGGGTTTCGGGCAAAGCCTTGTTGACTCTGAAAATGCAAGACTGTTTTGCGTCAACTCTGAAATCAGAAGCACTAGTGTTATTTCTTTCAAACTCTGTTGCCGCCTCCATTGTAGCATTCTTGTAATGAAGCCATTATTCATGATGATAAAATTCTGGAAAGAATTTGCATAATACATTTTTTCTCTTAATGAGATTTGTTGCCCTATTGATTTCAAGTTAATGCTTAATATTTAATTTAATTTACTGCCTGTAATTACAGTGCCAGAATAAAATAAATGTTACTTGTGTACCAACAATAACACCCCACTCTTAACAGGACCATCAATCAATACCGTCAATTAGGTGAATTATACAATTAATTCAACATCATAAACTCAGTCTCAGGGCGGGAACGGAGGCAGAGGCTCCTAGGTGTGTTGGGAAAGTTGTTGGTGTGAGATGGTGGACAGGGTAAGTGCTGGCTCTGGAGACGCATTGGGCTTTATCCATCCCACCTGGGCCGCCGGTGTGAGGGATCCCCAGTGACGATGTGGAGCTTCTAATGAGCAGGAGCACACTCTGTTACCGCCTATTGGACTTTCTATTTAAGCCCTGCCTGCTTTATTTCCAAAAGGGGCTTGAGATGATAACAAAAATATTTGCAATGGAAAATAAAAATTAAGGCTGTGAGAGAAGACCCTTGCCACCATACTGGGCAGCATCCCCTGGATGGGCCTTTTGAATGCGGCCTTTGTGGGCCTAGGGTGAACCCTCTGAAACGGTCTAGAGTTAAGCACTTCTGACCTACAAAGACAGCTGTTTCATAGGGTCCAGTCTGCTGTTGCTGGAGAGGAGGGGGGAGAAACAGAGGGCATCTTTGGCAACTGTTGGAGGCGGCTACTGAATTACTCCCCAAAACATGTGGACTTTACAAAGTGAAATCAGACTAATGCCTGGATTTCACTCTGCCTGGGGTATTCAGCCCTGTTTAAATAAAAATGTGTATATGATTCCAACTATAGGACACTCTGGAAAAGGCAAAACCACAGAGACAGTAAAAAGATCTGTGGTTGGTTGTCAGAGGCTCAGGAGGCAAGGAAGGAGGGGTGACTGGTGGAGCGCAGAGGATGGTTTAGGGCAGTGAGCTTCTTCTGTGGGATACTATAATGGTGGATCCATGTCATTATACATTTGTCCAAACCCATAGTGTGTGCCCTTATGTGAACTGTAGACTTTGGTTGATAATACTGTGTCAATGCTGGTTCGCTGATTTTAACAAATGTCCCACACAGATGCAAGATGTTGATGGTGGGGGAGGTTGCGTGTGGGGGGAGAGGGCTATGGAAACCCTCTGTACTTTCCGCTCAATTTTGCTATTAACCTAAAACTTCCCTAAATAATAAAGCCTAGAACTGCTCTAAAGAAAAAAAGAAAAGAAAAGAAAGGTGTGAAACGGTGTTAGGGGCCACTTCATGGAAATTTTCAGGTATTGGGAATGCTACTGTGCCCCAGAAGCCTACTGGAGGGTCCTTGTGCTGTCTCTCCATTTCACGACTTACTGTGATCAAATGGCACCAGAGCGAATAGGTACAGCTGGTTTCCAGGACATGCACAGCCACCTGCACAGCCCCTGCTTTCCACATGCAACTGGCGGGCCTCATACAGGGAGCACCCGGTCAGAACACAGTCAGTGCACAGCCTCTTTCGCACCTGGCCTGCACTGCGGCAGCTAGGTCAGCAGGCTACTTTGCCCTTCGTAGAGCCCACCAACCCACCAACTCAGAGTCCCTATGGCCTTCTCTCCCCCTGCAGGGCATCCAGATGGTGTGTGAGACTCTGACCGAGTGCTGGGACCACGACCCGGAGGCCCGTCTCACGGCCCAGTGCGTGGCAGAACGCTTCAGCGAGCTGGAGCACATGGACAGACTCTCGGGGAGGAGCTGCTCCGAGGAGAAGATTCCCGAAGACGGCTCGCTGAACACTACCAAATAGCTCTTCCGGGGCAGGCCGGGCCAAGTCCAAAGAGGCTGCCCCTGTTGCCAAAGTACAGAGGCAGCAGGAAGCTGCCCCTGAACGATGCTTCCTGGAAAACCAGGGGGTCACTCCCCTCCCTGTAAGCTGTGGGGCTGAGCAGAAAGAGCAGCAGCAGGGAGTGGGTGACATGAAGCATTCTATGCCTTTGACGTTGTCATAGGATAAGCTGTGTTAGCACTTCCTCAGGAAATGAGATTGATTTTTACAATAGCCAATAACATTTGCACTTTATTAATGCTTGTATATAAATATGGAATAGCTATGTTTTATATATATCTATATATGTCTATATCTATATATACAGCCATACTCTGGAAAGAGACAAAGAGAAAGATCAAATATTCCCAGGAAGTTGGTTTGATTGGAGAGCTCCAGAGCCAAGTGCAGAGGGAAGGGATCCATGCTGGCATTAGCGCTTGACAATCACCCGTGTGATGGTTCTCTGACTACACGATGGAGGACTTAGCATTGGGAAGGAGGCTCCGTGCCTCAGAGCCTGCTATGGTCACCTTGCACTCAGTTTTGCAAAATGATAATTCCATGCACGTGGATCCTCTTCTGGCCACGGAGCTAATTATAGTCGCACTGTCTGGGGACCAGATCCTGGGGTTCCTGTGTGCCATTGTTTCTCCTGGACTTTTCTCTTGAGCTTCAAGCCTCATCATTGGTTTGTGACCCATCTTCCTCAGCTATCTCAGAAACTCCGTCCTATCTCTAATAGCTTAAAAGTTTTGAGCCTCATTTTTTACCTTCACAGGCTGCAGAAAAATCAGAAGGACAAACTTCCCCACCCATGAAATTGCCACACCTTCTACTAATAAGAGATTGTCCTTTTTTTAAAAAAGAATTTCTCCCCACATCTATGTTACTGTTCTCCACTCCCAGCCCTTCTTCTTTTCCTAAAAGGGAGCAAATTTCCCTTCTGGGGCTCATGGTGTTTAATTTTTCCTCATGTTTGGTTTGAGTCTCTAGCTTTCTATGCAAACACCAGTAGGTTCTATCCTTCTGGGCTCCTGAGCGCTCAAGTATATTTTGGCCTGGTGGAAAGGAGCTGTACAACAGCTGCACAACACTGCCACGGTCAGGACTGTTTCCTCGGGCACTCTGAACCTGTATTTTGCTTGGCCAGCACAGCGTTTCACAAAATTGAGCCACTTTTTAAATATTTGGAGGTTTTGCAAAAAAAAATCTGGATCCCCAAGTGAGAATAGATAGCAGATGGTTTCCACTTCTCCCCGGTCTGCATCATTCACAAAATGAAGGTGTGGACACTTTGACAAAGCTGCTTCACTTCTCACTGTAAACATTTGCATTTTCTGCCCACCTCCAGCCCAGTCTGGGAATTCCACATACCCCTAACCAGGGTCCCTTGTAAGAAATGTGCATTCAATCAGTCATTCTCCGGCTACATATGATTTTGATTCCCTCCCTCTACCCGTTAAGATTTGAATTTGGCCTGTAAGGGACCTCCTCTAAATGGTCCCAGTTAACTCAAGTCTCTTTTGCTTGTATATTAAGAGCTTTCCCCTCTGCACTGGGGAAGGGAGCCCTTTACTCCAAGAAGCTTTCATAACGGTTACTGGTCTCTCCATCATACCAGCCTTCCCAGCCGTTGCAGAATTTGCTAGTGAGGACTTGAATGTGGGACACAAATCCCATTTGCAATTAGGAAATCTGTGTCCACATGGACAAAAACAAAGAATGAGCTTTAATACTCCATAGGAAACTTGTTAATCCACAAACAAGTGTTAATGCTGCAAATAATCTCTTTTTAAAAAATGTTTTGGAAGCTACTTATTTTCAGCCAAATAGGAATATTAGAGAGGGACTGGCAGTGAGCAGATCAGCTGTGTTTGGATTTTGGAAGGCCTCATCTCATTGGGGTTAAGCAGACATGCTGACGTTTAGGATTGGGTGTAACTTTGAGGCGCCCTGCTCAGTGGGAGTGGGCTGAGGGACTTAAGGACATTTTGGCTGCAATACCATGGAAGGGCCCAGAAATTCTGTGCACCTTAGGGCTCGTTGATGCCATCCCAATAGCTGTTGCTCATTGACCTCTAGTGGTGAATTTCTAGAATACTGGTCCATTAATGGGATCTTCCAAGATTCAAAAGAGCTTTATCACTCATGGGTCATCATCAGTATAAACTGGAATGTTGTGTCAGATGATACTGTGGCTTGTTTTGTTTTTGTTTTTTCTTATTCAAGAAAAAGACCAAGGAATAACATTCTGTAGTTCCTAAAAATACTGACTTTTTTTTACTACTATACATAAAGGGAAAGTTTTATTCTTTTATGGAACACTTCCGCAGTACTCATGTATTAAAATAGGAATGTGAATGCTATATACTCTTTTTATATCAAATGTCTCAAGCACTAATTTTCATTCTATGCATCGTTTGTCTTTTATATAAATAAAATGTTTATTAGATTGAATAAAGCAAAAATACTCAGGTCAGCTTCCTGTCTCCTGTTCCTGTTCATAGTAGCTAAGCCTATTGACCTCACTTGGTTGTTTTGCAGTTTATGCAGAAAAAGTCACAAGACAAATCCTCTCCAACTTTTCCATATTCACTGTCTTTGTCAATGACAGTTTCAGGTCCTTTTTTTTTTTTTAAAAAAAGCAATCATTGGAGAAGTTCAATAACATGCGATATAGCAGGTGCTGTTGGTGGCCTGCCCTTTATCCCAGGGCCCTGACGTGGTGTCCTCCTCCGTCTCCCGGCCACCATCTCAGTCTCTCCACACTCCCAGGAGCTGCCCTCATCCCCATGAGCGCTTCTTCCAGGGCTTGGCTCAGCCAAGGCTGCTGCTAAGAGCATATGTTTCTTCTCTTTTCTCCTTTCCTCACAGTAGCAGGCTGTTCACTATCTTTTCAACTCCTGCCAGCTGTCATGCCTCCTCCTTTTTCCTCTCTAGTCAGCCACAGCATCCCCCTTGGGGCTTCTGATTGGCTTACCTGCCTCAACAGATGAACGTGCCTTTGGCAGTTGGCTCCAGGTCATTTCTTGAAGGCCTTCTTGTGACAAAGTATATGCCATTTTCTGCCTGAACTTTGAGCTGCCTGTTTTGGAATCTGAGAGATTCTGTGGCTGCTTCTGAGTTATCAACTGGGTTCTAAAGAGTTAAGGTTGTAAATAGTTACATAGTAGCACTGACATCAGGGTTTCAAAACCTTGGCATTATTGACATTTTGGTT
Organism: Equus przewalskii; assembly: GCF_037783145.1. Taxonomy (NCBI): domain Eukaryota; kingdom Metazoa; phylum Chordata; class Mammalia; order Perissodactyla; family Equidae; genus Equus; species Equus przewalskii. The sequence continues at coordinate 54,873,617 of NC_091845.1, read as the reverse complement.
GGATAATTCTTTGGGGAATGGGCCTGTCCTGTGCATTGTAAGCTGTGTAGTGGCATCCCTGGCCTCTACCCACTAGCTACCAATAGCACCCACCCCACAGCTCTGACAATTGAAAAGGTCGCCACCAATACCGATGTCTCCTGGGGGACAAAAATCACCCTCAGTTGAGAATTAGCTTTAGTCCTCTCTTAACTAGTAGGTTGGCAATTTTAGCGATTACTAATTTTAGTGGTTACCTGCCCCCCACTTACTTGCTATGTGACCTGGGCAAATACTTAACCTCTCCATACCTCAGTTTAATTTTCTGTAAAATGGGATTTTACTGACCTCATCCTATACAAGATACCATTGTGATAAAGAATACACGCAAGGCTTTTGGAGGTACGTCTTGAACTTGGAAAGCCTTCAATACATACTGGCCAATATTAAGTTGGTTTAGTATGCCAAGGACTGCTTTTGCAAAGAGGCAGATTTTGAGGCAAATTCTAGGGAGCATTTACAACACATAGGAGAACGGGGCACATACTACAGGCCTATAGAACAGGAAATTTTCTGTCCTGTGTGAGTATTAATAATCTGAAAACTCTCATTCACTGAGTACCTGCTGTGTCATCAGATTTAATCCTCCACTAGTTCCGTGTGCCCATTTTACAGATGAGAAATGTTCAGAGAACTCAAGTAAGAAGGCTAAGGTCTCACAGAGGTAGAATTGGGTGCAAAGCCAAGTTGTCCTGGAAATAGAATTTGCAATAAGTTAGAATAATGGTTGGTTCTTTACTTCATATTGTCTCCTGAGGAAATTAGCCTACCCCGTGGGATAAAAGAGACACTCCATGATGAAATGTTCCACTACTCCATCCACACAGCATGATCAGTGTTCTCACTCTCCTCTGGGTCTCAGTGGGGGCAAGGAAGATGCTTTTTCATCTCTGTTGCCCAACTTGCTCTCCACTAACACGATGTGTTGTCTAAATTCTTGCTGAGAGAACGATTGAAAAATGAATGGATGGATAAGTGTGGACAGTGTTGCCTAATGTGTGAAATGTACACTGGTACTTCAGATGATTTCAGATTGTGCCAACCTTTAAAACATTATTTTAATGAGTCTGTTTTTATTTTAACATGTATTAGAAAAAATAAGCACATTAAGCCTGGGCTTCCAGAAATATTATTGCTTGAAATATAGCTCAGTTCAAAAACTTGAATTGATTTTTAAAATGCATTAAGTAGATGATGGAACTTATTTTTGGTGACTAGGGGACACATGAATATGAATGGTTGAAGTGAGTGTGCTCCACTCCAGGAAGCAAATGCATACGAATCACTAACCTTTATTCAGCGCTTGCTGGGGAAGCACCAAACACTATTCTCTGTGTGTTATCTTCTTTATCTGCTTTAATCTTCACCACAAACCTATGAGGTCATCTTAACTGAGGCAGAGAGCGAGGTATTACTGAGTCCCACTGTTAGCCATCTTTAGGCCAGGATTTGAACTGAAGCAGTCAGACCCTAGAGCCCACACTCCCACGTTGAACACAAGATGAAGCCAGAGTTAGAAACCCAGGTGAGCCTCTGGAATGCTCAGGGGTCTGATTCGGTAGCCTAAAATACAGAGAAGGAAGATGCTGTTTGCATTGGAAGGGCAGGGGTTGGCCATCAGGAGGCCCAGGGAGAGAAAAGTCATTCCTCAAAGGCACATGGACTCTGGGCTTCAGCCCAAGAACTTCAGCCAAAACAGGAGCCAAGGTCTTCTGACTCCCCCTTGCAGGCTCTGTTTTGCCCGGGTTATTTCAGTTCTCGCTACTGCAAGGTCGCGAGCCTTCCCACTTGGCAATGTCTCCAAGTGCCCTCAGCGGGGACGCAGTCCCTTCCGCCAGGCGGCAGCTCTTGAATGCAGGCGCTCTTTGTGCCCAGGACTTTCTATTTTGTGGCAGTGGTGTTTGTTTTAAGCTCTTTATGCAAATGACATGCTAATAGTCCAGTCCTGAGGGAAATTCCTTCCCTAGGTGACAGAGAACTTTTCACTTAAACAAGCGTGCTCATCTTTTTTCACAAAAGTCACTGCAGTAGACATCTGCTCATTTTGTTCATTTTCCTCCTGAAATAGGCTGCCTAATCATTACATATCACATTTCCAATTAGTTTTTTTTTTTTTTTACTTGAATAATTACAGCTGTAGACTACAGGTTTGGGGCCATGGCTTTGCAAACTGTGCTGGTGAAGACAAGATTGTGAACTTTCCCACATTACGTGGCCTGCCAATCAGCCTCACACAGTGCAATTTAATTCTAATACATCTCCTGATCTTTGGTGCATTTAAAAATAACTTGTTAATAGTCTTCCTATTCTAATTAAGCTAAAATTTCACACACTGTGCGCGCGCGCGCACACACACACACACACACAAATGATCCTTAAAGATCATTTCTGCATGCAACCTGCACAGCACAGTGCTTCTGAAATTGTCCTCAAAGACTTCTCTCCACCCACACCTGCAATGGTAGAAGGGAGCTGCTATAGCCCTGGTGCAGTAGGATCACCAAAAAAGAGAACATGCCTTTGAAATTTCCTGTTTTGTCTAAATATCCGTAACAAAATCATTTAAATTGGACCTCTGGAGCTAGACCCCCTTGGTTCAAATCCCAGCTCTGTCACTGACTTGCTGTAGGATTTTCTTCAATCCTTTTAAGCATTTTATTCTTTTGGTTTGTTAATGTGTAAAATGGAAGAAATGATAGGACCTACCTAGGAGAGTGGTAAGAATTACTGTAAGAATAGAGCTATTATTTTAAAATTGGTTAGAATAGAGGCTGGTCAGGGCCACTCTGGTGGCTCAGCGGTTAAGTGCGCACGTTCCACTTCAGCGGCCCAGGGTTCGCGGGTTTGGATCCTGGGTGCAGACATGGCACCGCTTGGCAAGCCATGCTGTGGCAGGCATCCCACATATAAAAGTAGAGGAAGATGGGCACGGATATTAGCTCAGAGCCAGCCTTCCTCAGCAAAAAGAGGAGGATTGGCAGCAGATGTTAGCTCTCCTCAAAAAGAAAAAGAATAGAGGCTGGTGCACCTAAGCATTGGTTATTATTAAGTTTTTGTATTCTACCCTAAAATAAAGCTGTATTTTTCTGCTATTTTAAAGACATATTGATACCAAAATCTTTGGGTAAAATGGACTCTTGGGGAGGATGAGCCACGTTTATCTGTAACTGTGAGCAAACCGCCCCTTTCCGTGAGGGGCTGTTTCACCCAGGGCGCCAGGCATGGCTGTGCTGTGCCCGCAGGGCCGTGTGACACAGGAAGGTTGGGTTTCGGTCTTGCTCCACCATCCATCACCTGTTCATTCTCCCATGACTTCGGGCTCTTACCTCATCTGAGACACTTCCCTGTCCTGCCCACATCAGAAAGCTGAAGAAAAATCACATAAGGTGAAAAGTGAAAACACATGGGAAAAGTGTTATTGAAAAATATTACTAATGTAAGATAAAATTTATTGCCTTTTTTGGGGACATAGATATGTACACTGAAACTTTGCTGGATCCTCATTTATTAATAACATTTTATATATATATATATATATACCATCATGTCGTCCCTCACTATCCACGAGGGATTGGTTCCAGGACCCCCGTGGATACCAAAATCCACAGATGCTCAAGTTCCATATATAAAATGGAATAGTATTTGCATATAACCTAAGCACATCCTCCTGTACACTTTAAATTATCTCTAGATTACTTGTAAAACCAAATATAACGCAAATGCTGTGTAAATAGTTGTTATACTGTATTGTTTGGGGAATAATGACAAGAAAAAAAGTCTGTACATATTCAACACAGATGCAACCATCATAGGCCTTTCAATCCACAGTTGATTGAATCTGTGGATACAGAACCTGTGACACAGAACCCGCGGATATGAACAGCCAACTGTGTGTGATGTCAATCCCCTTAGCAACCCTATGAGATTGGTATTATTTTCTCCATTTTGCACTTAAGGAAATTGAGATAAGTATCTTATGCAAGTTTACACACTCTGAACCCAGGTCTCTCTCAGTGCAAAACCATCCACTCCTCCAAGCTGTTTTGTCCATGTTTATTTCCTTCACCCAACAGATATCACTTGAATGCAAGGTGGTGTACCACCCAGTGTCTGCTTCATCTTGAAAGCAAGAACTGTGTGTCACCCAGCATCCTATCCTAGCAGCTGGCACAGAGAGGAGCGCATAATGATTGTTCAATAATTTTTGCTGAAGGACGAAATGAAAGCTCTTGGCCTTTAGAAGTCCACAGTCCAGCTGAGGAGACAGACAGATACAAGAAACAGTGTGATGGGGATGTACCTGCTGGTAATGCTTACGGGAGTGAAACAGCCTGGTTTTTGCAGAGAAGTTCCTAGTCAGAACCTGCCTGCTGTCCCACATCTGCCCGTATGGATGTAGTGCTCCAGCCACCATTGCTCCCCTGACAGGATGGCCTTGCTCCTTCAATTCTCTCACAACTCTCTCAAGGACCGTGTATTAGTTTCCGAGGACCGCTACAACAAATTACCGCAATCTTGGCGGTTTAACCAACAGAAATTTTTTTCTCTCGCAGTACTGGAGTCTAGAAATTCAAAATCAAGGTGTCAGCAAAGCCTTGTTGCCTCTAAAGGCTCTAGGGAATAATCAGGACTAGATAATCTAGAGCTTGACTCCTTCGGCCACCGTGGCCTCCAGGTGTTCCCTGGCTTGCGGTCACACCGCTCCAGTCTCTGCCTCCATCTTCACATGGCCTTTCCCGCTTCTTCTCCGTGTGCCTCCTAGTGATGTTTATCATTTGAGTTAGCGCCCACCTGGATAATGCAGGATGAGCTCGTCTCAAGGTCTTTGACTTAATTACATTTGCAAAGACCCTTTTTCCAAATAAGGTCACGGTCACAGGTTCTGGGGGTTAGGATATGGACACCTCTTTCTGAGGACTGTCATTCAACTCACTACAGAGCTTCAGTCAATTCACTGGTATGAATTCTTCCAAGGTGAAAAGGTTCCAAGCCCAAGACTCTCTCCCTTGTTCACTTCAGGGATTCCCAAAGATAAAAATCCAACCACTTCACAAATTTTATTTGGTTTCATTGTCTCTCTTAACAACAGCAACAAAAATGATATGTTTACATTGTGCAATAATTAAAATGTCACTTAAGGATTAGGATTTATCTCAATGATTTCACATACTTTTTGCACATCTATCATTTTTTGAGCAGCTATGACTTTTCTTTCCAAGAATGTAGAAATGAGAAAGAGTTGGCAAAATTTCCACCCACTGTAGCCTCCTTTGAAACCACCTTGTGTTTAACAGCCCCTGACAAAACGCAGGGAGCAATTCATGCTCAAACAATATTATGAAATTTCACGCCAGGGCCAAACTTAGAAACAAACTATGGCTTTGTGAAAATATGTATATGTCTTGTTCCCATGCCCCATCTCATTCCTTTGGACTATAAGAAATGTGAGAATGGGAAGATGAGTTCTGGCCTAATATCCTGTTACTAAGTCCCTTACCTCTATGACCTTGAGTATTCTAGTTATCATTATTCTAGCATAACAAATGACTATAAGATATAGTGGCTTATAGCAACCATTTTACTTTGCTCGAATTTTATGGGTCAAAAATTTAGGAAGGGCTTGGGCTGGACAGTCTCACTTAGGGTCTCTTCTGCTGTTGAATTCAGATATCTACTTGGGTTAGAATCATGATGGTTCAGCTGGGCTGGATGTCCAAGATGCCTCACTCTGGCAGTTAATGCTGATTGTCTGCTGGGAGCTCAGTTGGGGTGATCATCTAGAACACCTCCACGTGGCCTGTCCAGCTGGCAGTGTCAGGGCAATAGAGTTCTTACACAGCAGCTGGCTTCCTTTAGGGTGAGCATCACAAGAGAACCAGGCAGAAACTGCATGGACATTTATGACATCATCTTGGAAGTCATATAAGATCATTTCTCCCATACTCTACTGAACCAAGCAATTGCAAGTCACTCAAATTCAAAGCAAGGGGATGCGGTCTCCCACCTCGCAATGGAAGGAGGGACAAAGAATTTTGGGGCAATGCTTTAAAACCACCACAGGTACCTTACAGTATGTGGGTCTCAGTCTCTTATCTGTAAAATGGGACTACATTATCTCTAAGGCTTCTCTAGTACTTAAAGTCTATTGAGTACTTTCCTTTAATTATTCTAATTTACCCACATCAATATTTATATGACATTTCCCTTCTTTTTTACTATAAAATAACTGTGTTACATAAAATTAGGAAAGAAACAGAGAAAAGGTTCATTTTCAATAACCTTCCTATTCTTTATATATGTTTTTAGAGTTGTTTAATATGTGTGTTTATGTGTGGTACTTGTGTGTCTGTGTGTGAGTGTGATGAACTCATCAGTTCACCTTTTTAGAATCTTTTTCTCAGAATTAAACAAGCCAGAAAGGCATTCTGGCATCTTGTTTTTAAGAAGCATCAGTTGCCATTATAACTAAACATACTATATGGCAGTAAAATTTAATATTCTAATTAAATTATAGTGGTTTTTAACCTCAGATTACAAACTCAGGTGTGCAAGAAATGTCATATTTCTTATTTTTCTATAAGTCTACTTAACTTTGATTCTAAACTTCTATCCTGCTGGCCTGGTGGGAAATTCAGCCCTTATTTGGGGGACTACCTTCCCCACTAACTCCCGAAGTTTTACCATTGGCCCAGGTCTCACACCGTGAGAACAGGAGCAAGGGGGTGGGGAATTCTGGTTCTCAGTTATCAGTGAAGCACGATTCGCTTATCCCATTTGCTGGGTTTGTTCAGGTTTGCCTCTCCTCTAGTTCCTTGCCTTGCTAGGGACTTAGTGTTATTTTTGAGAGAATCTGAGCGCCACACATCTAGATTTGCATCCTGGTGTGCCCTGGGCTATACCCTTAAAACCCACTGTACCCTCAGGTCCATGTCTGGGAGCAATAGGCAGGGGTTCTCTGCTCCAGAAGTCAACACAATCGTCACTCCTTCAGATCCTAAGGCTTCTCTATCCTCCATCATTTCCTTTGCCCAGGCTCTGCTCCTACCCTTTCTTCAACAGAGTTTGATAGCCTATCAACTTGGAGCCTGAATCATTAGCAACCAAATAACTAGTTCACTTAATTTTCAAACCTTCCCTGGAGAAGGAAATATTTGCATTCCATCTTCCTAGTGCTTCAAAGAAAAGGAAGAAGAACCAATTGATTATTTTTCCATAATAAGAGTGAATGTTCACATCCTGCCACAAAAGAATACATCAGGCTTATTTATATGCATTGCATATCCTCCAGTATAATCAAGGGAATTACACTTCCATCTGATAGTTTTTTCAAGTCTATGTTCGACCACTTTCTAAATCTCTTGGGCCTGATGGGAGAACAGCCTCTTTCTTGGCTGACAACACTGAAGAAATATGGAAAAGAGAACAAAATGGCAGACGTAGCATTTATTGTTGAGATGAGATAATACAGGTCCATAATCCCTTATTTTTTGTTTCAAATATAAAATCTCTGAAAACTCTAAATAAATTTCCTATCTTATTTGGTTTCTAAACCTGATGTGAGGCAACTTACAGTCATTATTCATCCCATTTAGGGTGAATATTTATGTTGTATGGCAGAAATATTAATGTGTTTGATTATGGGAGTGTCACCTATACTGCACTTTAGGGTGTCACATAATGTTTATCTTATTATCTTTCTAAAAATCCCCCAAAGAATCTGAATTTCTAAATCTATCTGAATCCAGAGGTTTTGGATAGGGTTTGGGACATATGAACCAGTAGGTTTCTTATTCATGATATTTTCTCTAATGCCATTCAGGCTAGATCATGAGGCGTGATCTAGTGGGGCGTGATGATTTCAGGGTAGGATTGAAAGAAGAAAAGGTATTTTGAATTTAAAAAGCTTGTGGTGGACTCAAAGCAAGGAGGAAGACAGGTTGAATCAGAACAAGGCTTCTGGTCTCCACACCACTGAATCCAGTCAAAATTCCCCAGTTGAAAGGAAACAAAAGGACTGATGAGGGAAGATGACCATGGGGCTGGGGACCCAGTGCGCTGTAGACCTGGAGGAACCATGCAGACTGAAGTCAAGTCATAATGCAGAGAACACTCAGCCCCAATTAGAGCGCGGCCTTAAATTGTCAGCCCATGGAACAACATGGATACTGAGTCGGAAAGCCTAAAACCTCCATAATCTACTCCAGTGAGCATCACTATCTTCTGTGCCAAGGAATTACATCAATAGTGTTTCACACTAAGCATCTGGTGAGAAGCTCCCATCCATAACAGCCTATTGCCCACTGAATGTCCACAAGAAGTGGTCCCAGTGCCCCCAGAGAGTTTTCTCAGACCTAATCTGTTGCGGATTAACCTAAATCAATTTTGCCAATCTTTTTTTTTTTTTTTTTGAGGAAGATTAACTCTGAGCTATCTACTGCCAATCCTCCTCTTTTTGCTGAGGAAGGCTGGCCCTGAGCCAACATCTGTGCCCATCTTCCTCCACCCTATATGTGGGACGCCTACCACAGCATGGCTTGCCACACAGCACCATGTCTGCACCTGGGATCCGGGCCAGTGAACCTAACTGCTGTGCCACTGGGCCAGCCAAATCATTCTTAATGCTCAGACTCTTGTGGGTATTGGTAGCTTCCAATAGTTAGAAGCAGACTAAGGCTACAGGTCTCCCCAACAACCTCACCAGCAGGTTTTAATAAAAGTAGCCTCAGATTGCACAGAAGTCATCATGCAACCCATTCCATAACCTCAAGGAAGTCCCAAATCTCTCTTCTTAGGTGCTATCACCATACTTCGCATTTGAGATTAAAATCAGTAACATTCCAGAGATGGGGGATGTAGCAACTTTATAGTTGGAACTGTCAACGAAAATAATCCATAACCAATCTATAAATGAAAATTTGGGTGAGTTTATTCTGAGCTTAAATCTTAGGATTATAACCAGGGAGAGTCTTTCCACAAAGGAACAGAGCACTCCAAAGAAGTGGGGGTACACAGGGTGGTTTCACATATGGTTGAAATGTCCCTCCCACAATAGTCACAAGATTGCCCTGTCCGCACAGCACTTGATGGACACAGCAGGTAGTGGGTCTGCTATCTTGGTGGGTGTAGCAGGAGGCAAGTCTATTGTCTCAAGCTGGGAGGTCACAGATGAGCGCAGCAATCAGTTTCTAGCCTAAGGAAAGATACTTAATCCTTAAGGAGACGCCAACGGCAACGTTGGGAGGGGGAGGGAAGTTGCACCTTTATCTCAAGAGCCTTTTGCTCTTGCCATAGGGAATCTCTAAAGCAGAGACACAATGCATGCTCAACGCCTCGGTCAGGCCCTTTTGGAAAGACAAGGTCAGGCCGAATTAGGTTTACACCAAATGGCTTCCTCATATATTCCAATATATCCTATTACTTGCCATTTTTATTTGTCAGTATCCACCAACCAGAATCTTCTAAATCAGTACCTGGACCCTGTTTTAGAAGCAGACCTCAAATACTATCCTGAAGGATCCAGAATTCTGAGCCAGTTGGATTCTGTTTATGTGAAGATAGAGAATCTTCACCATATTTGTAGCCTATTCACATATCCTGAACACCAGTAGTTTCACCAATGAACACCCATTTGTACATCCATTATGATAATTAACAAAACCTCCTCTATTGATGAATAAACGCAGGTGAAGTACTTGTAGTAACAGTCTCTGGTGTGTGACTTTTGATTATATATGAACTAACCATCCCTGGAATATTTATTGAGATTGGAGCAGCCATCCATCCTATGAATGTATTTCGAAGTTATATACCCACACACACACATATATACCAAATATATATGCTAAAGTATTTGAAAGTAAAGCGCAGACTGCAATTCACTACCTGAGAGCTGTGTGGGTAATGCTCTTTCAATTTCCCAGAGCACTCAGGAGCCCTTCAAGTTGGAGGGTGGAGCACTGGATGCCTAGAAAGATAATGGCGGTGGTATTTAGCTTAGATCCTCCCAGCCTCTCAACCTCCACACTTGAATTTGTTTGGGACTGAATGGTATCAGTTGAAAATCTCTTCCAAACCCACGGAAGTAGTGTATTTTCTTCAGCTGTTGCTCCTTGGAAAAACAGACCCTACTTCTAGAACAGAGCTGGTTTTGTTGGAATGCCTCTTCACTATAGCTCCCCTATGCACTAGGCTTAAATCATGATTACTGGAAGGAATGTCTCTGCTATTGGCATAAACAGTACAGAAAAGAGCTCTAACGTAGGCAATACTTGTGGTTTTGTTTCATGAGATAAGTGTTGTGTAAACAATACAGATACTGTGTTAGGAAATTAAGTCATTCACATACCACAGAAAGACATTAAATCACTTACAAGTTATAAATCTTTACTAATAGATGCTAGATGTGACTTCTTAAAATGCGAAACCTGAGTTTAAATTCAGACATTGAATATTCAAAATTTTACCAGTCAGTAATATAGAAGTGATTAAGTAAATTATATTCAGAGGATAGTCATGTAGACAAGTTATGGAGTCTGCTGTGTAGGGTCTAATAGTAAGGTGAAAATAATCACAGAAAACATACAACATTTACCCTGTTTTTAAAAATTGTGTGTCTTTCACATGTATCTATGTGCATTAATTTATCATTCTTGCATTCATATCTGTTAGATTGTTTCCCATTTTCCATTTTCCAGCATTATGAATATTGCTGCAGCGAATATCTTCATGTAAGTTGGTATTTGTATATTTTTTATTTATATGAAGATAGCCTACAGGAAATTATGAATAGTTTTATGGTTTTTGTCATCTCTGCCAAATTATTTCCCAGAAGGATTGTGTCTATTTTTATTCCCACCAACAATACATGAGAACATACATTTCACAGCACATTCACTAGCTTTGTATATTACCACTTTTTGTTAATTTAATATTTCACAATTATACGTCATTGTTATTATTTGCATTTCTTTTATTTATAGAAGGTTGATCTTTTTTTGATAAATTTGTTTAGAAATTTGGGTTTTACTGCTGAGAATTCTCTGTCATGTCCTTTACGTATTTGTCTATTACACCTAAATGATTATATAAAGTATAATATTTGCCACAAATACTTTCTCAGCTTTTATTTGCCTTTTCATTTTGTTAATGTGTATTTAATATATCCAAATTTTAAAATATGTATGCAGTTAAGTTATTCACCCTATTTTCTTATGAACTCTCCTATTGCATTCATATTTAGAAAATAATGGTCTTTACAAAGATCCAATAAATATCCAATTCTATTTTCTTAAAGATTTTCTGTGGCATTATTTTTAAAGAGTTAATTATCTATTCTCTCTGGAATGTATTTGAGTACATGGTGTGGGCTTGAGGGAAGACCAGTTATATATTTTCTAATTGCTAAACAGATGCCCCACCATCATTTAATGTGGGGATGAGGGTGAGAAACTCCTTTATGACGGACTTACGTTACTTCCTTAAGGACACTGTAGGGGAGGAAGACATTTCCTCTCCCCACTCTAGGTCCTTCTGGTCAGGCTGTGAATTAAATTTACATGAGACACAATAACAAGAGAAAATTAAACAAAGCTTTATAACATGTACACATGTGAGAGACTCAAAACCGAGCTACTCTCCAAAATGGTGGAGGTTCTCATGTTAAATACCATCTTCAGTTACAAAGGAGGATGTTGGGGGTGAGGGGAATCATTTATGGGAGGTTACAGAAAAGCACAGTAAACAAGAGTAAGGTTGTTATGTAGATTTAAGTCCTTGCCTTCAGCATTGATAAGAGTTTCTAGAGATAAAATCATCTTCCCTTCTTCCTGGTGTAGAGATGGAGACACCTTTACAGATGGAGATTTCCCTTACAAATATAAATGTCTGTTACAAAGGGTAACTTCTACTTTTCAGAGTTTCTTTCACGTCTGCAGTTTTTAAAAGTAACCAGCCCAAAATAATCCTCATGCCAAAGAGACATATCTTGGGGTGGCCAATTCCAATCCCCCACGACACAGTAGGTTTGTCTTTGTAATAGAAAATACTTCTGGACTATCTTGCTCCATTACCCAAATTTCAATACAAGTCTGTTATAGATAATGTTACTTCTAATTAATGTTTGTACTTCTCATTTCCAGAATTTTCTTTAATATTATGGCTTGTATTTTTCAGACTTTTTTTGTTCTTATTGTAAATTATTTTGTTAGGAAAAGATTAAAAATTCAGCACATATCCAGGCCTATAAAATATATCCAGAGTTAAATAAATGTGTGCTGTTATCTTTGATTCAAAACTTAGCCTTTTGTTTAAAAAGAAACAAAACATTACAAGCCTATCACCACCATCTAAGTAACTATCCCTTGTTCCCAGTTCCTGTCCCTACTGAGCCCACCCCTCCATGGCTTAAATGTGGATCATTCCCATCTATGCATGTACCTATAATCTAGAGTGTTATCTTCTGTGTATGTTTGTTTGTTTTTAATTTATATAAATGGAACCCTGTATGTATTGCTTTACTCCCTGCCTTTTTCTTACTTAAGATTATGCTTTTGAGATCCATCTATGTTGATGCCTATCAATCTTATTTATTCATTTTAACTGCTTTGTAGTGTTTAATCACATGTAATCACATTTCAGTGGCTCAAATGCCTTTCCAGCCTAGTAAGCAAATAAACCATGAATCCAGGGTCAATTCCTGTAAATGCCTAAAGGTTAAGAAAAACAACCAATCACAAACAGCCAACTAGGCTTTCCCAAATAATGGAATTGCTTCAGCTATAGCCAATCAAATAATTTCCTTGCTTGGCTTCCTGTCTTCTCTATAAAAACTTTGCCCCAGCTCCTGTCAGTGGAGCATCTTAACTACATTTGGCGCGATGCTGCCTGATTCAAAGTGATGCTTGCTCAAATAAACTCTTCAAAATTTTAATATGCTTCAGTTTATCTTTTAACACACATGAATATACCACAATTTCTTCATTCACCTTACTCAAAGACACTGGTTGTTTCCAATAGTTTATAATTACAAAGTACTGAGTATTGATCTATTTTATTAGGAAAGGAAATGATAACAAAGTTAATCAAAAGAAGTAAAATAGGTTATAAAATTATTGGAAAGTATACAGTTAGAGCACAATTAGTGAAGAAGTAGGATAAAAGATCAGAAGATAGCATACTTGTGACCTCAAAGTGAGAAAAGCTCTACCAGTTTAAATGCTAACAAAATATGAGCAGTATTTGTATGCTGGAAACTACAATAAACTGATGAAAAGAATATAAAAGACCAAAATAAGTGGAGCACTGTACTGTGACGATGAATTGGAAGATTCAATATTGTTAAGTTATTGATTTTCCCCCGTTTGATCTGCAGATTCAACACAATGCAATCAAACTCCTGGCACTTTTTTTTTTTCAGATGTCAGGGAGCAGATTCTAAAATTTATGTGGAAATGCAAAGGCACTAGGATAGCCCAAACAATTCTGAAAACAAAATAAATCAGAGCCCTCATTCTGTCAATTTTCAAGACATCCTATAAAGCTATAGCCATCATAATGAGGAGCTCAGAAATAGACCATACAAACATAAGCAATTGATTTTTGATAGTTGAGGAGGAAATCTAATAATATAAATAAAATCTCCTGCCAATCTGTAAAGCCTACCCACAAAGGTAGAAGAGAAAGAAAACAGTTTTATTACTGAAAAAGCATTAAACCGGAATGTGATGTGCACCTCAGGCAACAAGCTCAGGAGATTGTAAAGACAGAAAGAAATCACACCCTCTTATAAAGCAAAACAGACACAATCCATTACACACGTGTTAATTGTCTTTATCAAGAAGGAAAAATAAAACTTCTTGTGTCTTTATGACAAACTGAAAGTTACAGCTTGGAATCAAACACTTGAAGCTAAAACTCCCAAAGAAACAGGAAGATTGGGGTCACCTTCCTTGACCTTCACATTTCAAAAAGACAGGCCTGTCATCTCAAGAAAGAAATCTCAAATGAAAAACTGACAAGAGGCTCATTTAGCTTTTAAAAAGACAAGTGCATCTCCAAAAGAAACAGAAAGTATTTGCAATTTCGTATCTTCTAAAAAAGATGTTAAAAAGAGAGGGGCAAGTTCTTTTTTGCTTCTGGTATGAGAATTTATTTATTTATTTTAATTTGCATTTACCCTTACACAGTGTACAAAAGCTACTCCTTGGAGAAAGGAAAATCCTTTCAATAAATGGTGTTAGAAAGATTGGATGAAGAATAAATGAAACTTAACACGTACCACATACTTTATATAAAAATTCACTCAAAATGGATCAGAAATGTAAGTGAAAAAATGTAATATTATAAAACATCTAGAAGAAAGCAGGAGAAAAGTCTGAGTGACTTTGAGTTTGGCAATGAGTCTTTTTAGATATGATGCCAAAAGCATGAACTATAAAAGAATAATTGATAAATTTCAGTTGGTCAAAGTTTCAACTTTTATTTTGTGAAAGACATTGGGAAGAGGATAAAAAGATAAACTGCAGAGTGGGAGAAAATATTCGTGAATTGTATTTGTGATAGAGGACTTGCATCCAGAACATATAAAGAACACAACACTCAACAAGAAGAAAACAAAGACCCCACTTTAATAAACAGGCGAAAACTGAACAGGAACTTCACCAAATAAAATATATGAGTGGCAAATAAGCACATAAAAAAGCTCAATATTTCAGTCATTAGGGAAATGCAAATGAAAACCACAAGGAGACGTCACTACATAAGCATTAGAATGGCTAATTGAAGGGGATCACAACATGCCACCCCACAATATGCCACTTTGACATAAGGATAATTTTGAGCTGAAGGTGATTAAGAAACAGCAAATACAGAAGAGCTCTCTGCCTTCCCCCTTTCTGCCTAAAAGCAGGGCATAAATGTCCCTTTTGTAAAGGAAATGTATCACCTGAGATGACTTGAATCCGCATAACAAACCTTACTGAATAACCCTTATTTACTGTATATTTCCTAGTCACCTTCCCACAACTTACCCTCCCCACCCCCAGAAGACCAAACTCCTTTTTCCTTTGTCTAATTTCTTCTTCACACTTTATGACCCTTTGTTAAAATGCTATATAAGCTTCTGGGTCTAACTGCTTCTTTGGGTTTTCACCTCTTTTCTGGAAAGCCTCTGAATGCATGCAAAATAAACTTTTTTTTTCTGTCAGTCTGTCTTCTGTCAATTTAATTCATCAGCCCCAGGCACTAAACTTAAGAGGGTAGAGTAAAGGTTTTTTTTCAGTTCCTTATGCTAAAAAAAAACCTGACACTACTAAGCGATAGTGAGAATATGGAGCAGAAGAAATTTACATATGTTGCTAGTGGGAATGCAAAATGGTACAGTCACTTTAGAAAACAATTTAGCAGTTTCTTATAAAGTGAGATATATATTTACCATGTTGCCCAGCAATCCTCTCCTAAGCATTTACTCAAGTGTATTGAAAATTTATGTTCATACAAAAACCTATACACAAATATTTATAAAAGCTTTATTTATAATTGCTTTAAATGGGAAACAAATCAGATATTCTTTCAACAGCTAAGTGGATAAACTAACTGTGATATATACATACAATGGATTACTACTCAGCAATAAAAATGAGTGAACTATTGGTTAACATAATAACATGAGTGAATCTTAAATGCATTTTGCCAAGTGAAAGTTGCTAGATTCTAAACACTACATTTATGTGATTCCATTTATATGACAGTGTGGAAAAGGCAATAATATGGGGATGGAAAACAGATCATTGGTTGCCAGAGTTTGAAGGTGGAAAGAGGAGTTGACTACAAAGGGGCCACATGAGGAAATGTTTCGGGTGGTGGAACTCTTCTCTACTGTAGTTTTAGATGCTTGACTGCATGCAGTTTTCAAAACCCATACAAAGATACATCACAAAGGGTGAATTGTACTATATGCAAAATTTAAAAAATCAAGTAGAAATGTCAGAGTGATGTTAAAGAAAAAATTATTCCTATGCTTGTTAAAATGGTAAGAGAAACTTTATTCAAGACTATCGCAGTTAGAATATTTCAATAGAGATCCAGCTCAGCTTCAAATTCAAAGGCAGCTGGGGATTTGTAGCCAATGGACAGAGTAAGGGGGTCAGCAGATGGGAAATTACTAAGAGGATACCTCAAGGATAGGGGGATTCTTGCTAAACTTGTTACCAAGCAAGGACTCGCCATCTGATGCTCACAAAAGCTGATATTGTGGTACACGC
Source organism: Equus przewalskii (assembly GCF_037783145.1). NCBI lineage: Eukaryota > Metazoa > Chordata > Mammalia > Perissodactyla > Equidae > Equus > Equus przewalskii. Next base: position 54,857,319 of record NC_091845.1, on the reverse strand, counting down.
GTCTTTGAGGGAAGAAGTTTATTAAGTGATCAATTGGTAAGGAGACAGAAGGAAAGTCTCTTAATTCTGTCTCCCAGATCCAGGGTATGGGGTAAGGTTTAAAGGATCAGGGAGGGCAGCCTGGTATGCAGAAGCTCTGGTAGGATAAATTTCCATTGGCAGATCAAAATTTTCTCTTCTGCACATGCTCCTGGCTGGCTCACTGCCCCTGAAAAACAGCTTTAACATTGTATTTTTAGGATGAGGTCAGCACAGTGAACAAGGGTAAAGTTGTGTAGATTTAAGTCATTGCCTCCTCTATTGATAAGAGTTTTTAGAGATTTAGTCATCCTCTTCTTCCTGGCACAGAGAGGAAGGCATCCTTACAAATGGCGACTTCTGTTATAAACATAAATTTCTCTTACAAATGGGTAACTTCCACTAGGTTTTCTGAGCTTTCCCTGTGTCTGCTCTTTGTTAAAAATAATCCTAAAATAATCCTTATGCCAAAGAGGCATATTTTGGGGCAGCAAATTCTGTTCCTGGTCCTGTGATTATAAACTGACCTAACAGGATTCTTGCTAAAGACACACCAAAGACTTACGCATCAAAGTCGGAGGATCAAGAACTTGATCAGATATCAAGAATGATCACATATCAAGGGTGGAGGAGCTCTCTAAACCTACTCAGCAGAATTCTTGCTAAAATTGGACTCGGCAAGGATGAGCATAAAAGCCCAAGGTCAAAGCCTAGTCGGGAAGAGGGTTCAGAAGAGTCTGCTAAAGATTGGTTAAGGGGAGATTCTTTTTCAGTAATTAGGACAGAATGTAGACTTCGATAAATAAATCTAACGGTATTACAAATGTGTGACATAACCTCACTGAAGGGGATGGGGGATAAAAAAAGGAGATGCCCCTAAGTCACTGGTAAAAATTTCTTGGGTGATTAGTGTAAAGCTAAAGGGAAAAGAACTGTTCACGATACTCCAGTTGGTAAATTTGTTTCCTACAGGGGCACAGGTTAGCAATTCTGAAATTAATTTATGTATGTAATAGAGTTTAACAAATTAGTAAATATATTGTAGATAAAGACAGCCATATTTCTTACTGTCAGAGAAAGAAGTTACAAATAAGTAAGGGAGGGAATGCTAAAAATAACCCTGTGGTGGTGGCTTAACATCAGTGATATCAGTGTGAACTCACATTGATACACACACACACGTGTATGTATATGCAACATATATAAATGATACGCATATAGTATGTAATATATATAAAGTGTGTGTGTGTGTGCATACTTGGGTTAGAGACATGCATATGTTTCCTAGCTCTGTCTTCTGAGATGGCCTAGATGCAGTGACACCTCAAATATAGTCAGCACACTTAGCTTCCAGATATAGGTTTCCTTCCGTACAACTCTTTGCCCACCAGTTGTCTGTCCTGCACCCTCTGGCTGCCTGGTCTCCCATTCTCCCAAATCTGTCTCCTTAACTCAGGGAGTCTGGTGAGCTCCACCTGGTTTCCCCTTCCCTGTGCCACACTCCAAAAACTCTCATTCAGTAAAGTGGAGCAATCCATGGTTCACCTCATTAGTTTCCTGTTTCACCGGGATCCTGTCCTTTATTGCCTAATGTCTTGAAAACTATTGTTTCATATATTTTGTCCAGTTGTTTGGTCATTCCATGTATAAGAGTAAATCTGGCTGCTGTCACTTCACTTTTGTTGGAAGAAGAAGGATGCCTAGAGATATCTCCTTCTATCTTCCACATCTACCATCTCATCACCCAATGTTTTTGTCTCCCTGCCAATTTATTTCACATGTGACAGTTTTCTTGAGATGATTTTATACTTAATTTATCTAAATATTAAAGTATTTGATATTTCTTCATTTATTCATCTAAATATAAAAGCATCATTGCCAATATCTGCTATTTCCAGTGCAAGGCTGAGTTGTAGAAGCATGAGTATATGCAGAATGTACTAATAAGTGAATAAACTGATAAAATAATACCTCCTTTTCACGGTTATTGTAAAAATTAATTAAATAATATCTGGGTAAGCATCTAGCACTAGAATGTATTTAAAAAAAATAATTTATTTCTACTTTTTACCCTCCACCACGTCTTACCACTTCTGATCTCTTTCTTTCTCCCTCTCTCTCTCCCTCTCCTTCTTCCTCTTCTTCTCTTCTTCTTCCTGATTCTGTGGGGTCAAATTATTAGTCTTTTTCTTCCAGCACATTGTGGATATTTCTCATTTCTTCCCATTCAGGCAAGTCTGAGGAGCCCATCGTAGCTTGAACTGGTTGCGTCTGATGCTCCGGTTCACCACTGCAGCTCACTCAGGTCAACGCTCCACCAAGAAGGAAACTGATATATAATCTAACTAAATCCAGAATACTCTGGATTCCTGTCATCCACAGTAACTCTTGTTAAGTATTTTTTTCCCCTTATTTTCAGGATTTAATCGTTATTTTGATGGGAAAGCAGAGAAAGGATTTCAGGGACAATTATTCTTCAAATTAAGGAAAGTCATCAGCACTCAATCAAGCTCACAATGGGGTCCAAAGTCATCCAGACACACAGCTCCTGTTCTTAACTCAGCAAACTCCTTGATGAACATTCACTGGAGCTTTTCTTATTCTGACAGTAAGAAGCAAAGGTGATCCATTTAGGCAGGATCAGGCCCGAGACTGGAGCCATTCAATTATCATTTCAGCAGGCAGCATCACACAACACTCAGCTGGCATGGAATCTGAGATCAGCAACAGCAGCAGAAATGCTAATCACTGGTTTCTAAATGCCAGGCACTTTTGAGGAGGCAACAGTTGGCACAAGGGCACAGTTTTTCTTCAGTTTTCATATGCAATGGCAATTTATGGTTGTTAGCATACTTCAGTTTTCTGAGTTGTATTACATCCTTCTTATTGCAAGTTACTTGCTTATCCAAAATCAAATTCACCCACTTGCCTGCCAAACCAGCTCTCCTTCAAGTTTCCCTGGTAATGACAACCACTCTTTCGTTTACTCAGATTCAAAGACTTGCATCAATCTTCCACATATGCCTTCACTCATCCAGTGCACCCTGACTTTGGCCCTTTAGAATAGTGCAATTCACACATACATCACACACATTAAACTGCTGACTTGAAAAGGTGAAATTCAAACCTCAGCTAGTATTCATGGCAGTAACCTTGGTACCAATTTGATCTCATTTTAGAAGTCAAATCTTCATAGCTCTAACTGTCAGGCTCTGTTGACTCTGCCTTATTCCCCATCTTTGGTATCTGGATTTTATTATTTAGGCTTGGTCTCTCCAGTATTCAATTCATGTTATTTCCAAGGTGTAGAGAGGGCAGTGCTGCTAGATTACTGCATTCCTGTTAAAATCTCCTACTACCGTTATGGCTTCAGAGAACCCAGACCGGCTGCCAACACCTGACCAGCATCCTGGTCAAGCCAGCCCCAGTTGTATAAGCACGTGCCTTCAATCTATAACCCAGTCTCAATCTATAACCACACACACATACACACACACGCACACACACAGGCTAGGAGCAGAACCTTTGCCTTAAGTCTATATCAGTTGAGGTCTTATTTCCATGGTCTTACAACACAGACCAATACAGGTAGGGGATGCTATGCTACTGTGTAAATGTGCAGGATTAGGCACATGAATGTTTTTCCACTGGTTTAGCTAGCCACAGGAGGGATGGAACATGCCCAAGTGCCACATAATCTGCTTACATGTAATCTCCAGGATCTGTTCTTCACTCTTGATTATTCACTCTTGATTATTGAGAAGTGATGCAGAAATTCCCACCTAGAATTTATTATGTGGCCACAACTATAATGGGCATGCAGAGCTTGGTGGAGAATCCCAAACAGATCCTCACAATTTGCACACCAGCTTGGGAGGAATATGTGTACTCTTGCCTGGCAGACCAGCAAGTCTCTATAACATGAATGTAAAACTGCCCTGGAAGCCATGCCATTTGGGTTGTGTAGTTCTGCCCTAAGGATATGAGAAATACAGAAACTTATCCACAGGCTCCAGGGTAACAGCCAGTAAGCACTAAGTTGGGGCTGCTGGTCCCAGGGTTGGAAAATTCCTCTCTATAGGCCCAAATCTGAGTCCTTGAACACTTGACCTAATCATTCAAGTAAAAATTCAACTCACGCGTTGACTTAGGTATAATGTGGAAGACATATTTTTTAATTTACCGTGGGTTCTTCACTGTGACAATAGGTCCTGTTCTAAGAGCAGGGAGGTGAGGAGGTAATCAGTGTCCTCAAGCATCCATTGCTCATCCCCTTCCCTACGCAGCCCACCAGCAGAAAGGGACTCCATCTTCAGAGAGGACGGCTGTGTTTCCATTAAGGCATAAAAACCTTCTCATCCCTTCTTCTCCAACTCAAAGAACTCTTAAAGCCTTCAAATAACAGGATAAAAATTGTTTAGGATTCAGCATTCACTTGAGCTGCAATTTGTGGCTATTTGTGTTCTGCATTATTGTCAGCTATCAGTCAGAACTGTAGAATATTTCAAATGTGAGTTAGTACTAGGCAGTGTTAGTGAAGTGTTAACCAACCCACAACTTGTGATGTCTTAAGGTGGATGTGGCTTTAGTCTTACACACTCTTGTGGGAAAATATTTAGAAATCAAAATCATACTTATCCCAAGAAGAAAATTTTTCTGAGATAAGTTAAGCCTAAATTCATTTTTAAGGGGAAATTTCTCTTTTTTGGCAGGGGCATGTCTACTAACCAGAACACTTGACAACTCAGTTTGCATCATGTGTTTTAAGATTAAAGGTGATTTAAGAGTTTTCTCTAAGACACGGGTTAGTTATATCACATTTATGCATCCGAGGGTCCCCTAATTAAAGAAGTTATCTCCAAAGGGAAAGCAATGTACCTATTGCCAACCATCCTTACTGCCACAATTATTTACTGAGCAGTTACTATGTGCTAAGCCCTCTATGGATATCATAGTCTAATTTTTACAATGCACAGAGATATATAATTATGACTAGTGATACATTTATTTTAGGAAAATTATAAAGAGATCCTTCTGGGTTGTTGGAAGGCAGGCAGAGAAGGCATCCCTAAGAAACTGAGAATCAAGCTGAGATCAGAGCTGTAAGCAGAAATTCAGTAAGGTGAAGGGAGAATAGCATTCTAGGAAGAGGGAGTACCACGTCAAAGGGTTTTGACACATGAGTAAAGAGGAGGGGTGGCCGCGGGGCCAGAAACGGACGTGACAAAGCCAGAGCTGGGTCCCAGTGTCCAGTGCCTTCCCGATCCTCAGCCTGGATCCTGGTTCCCTCACCACCTGCATGGCCTCCATGCACAAGGGGTGGGGGTGGGGCAGCGCCTGGGTGGAGCACAGGGAGGGTGGACCCTGCAGGGCAGGCCTGCTGGTTGGTAAGAGCAGCTGGGGCTGGGCTGGGCGCTGACTTCCGCAATAGCATGGGGCACCCCGGGGGTTGGTGACGGCCTCAGGGAGCACAGGCTGGGGCTCTGGGAAAACCTCGAGTGTACTTTTGCTGGCAGCTTGATGATGGCTGGTGGGCCTCCTCCGTGGCTGCAGGAGTCGGGCGGGGCATTCGGTGCCACATCACAACTGAATTGATGATATTAATGGGCTTTGCAGCCTTGGACAAGTTATTTACTGCCTTCAAGCTTCAGTTTCCACATTTAAAAAGTGGGGATATCATACCCATTAGGATGGCTGCTATGAAAAAAAAAAACAAAACCAAAAAACAAAGAATAACAAGTATTGATGAGGATGTGGAGAAATTGGAAACTTCGTGCCCTGTTGTGGGAACATAAAATGCTGCAGCCACTGTGGAAAACCGCATAGCATTTCCTTAAAAAATTGAACACAGATTTTTTGTATGATCCAGCAATCCCAATTCTGGGTATGCATCCAAAAGAAGTGAAAGTGGGATCTTGAACAGATACTTGCACACCCACGTTAATAGCAGCAGTATTCACAACAGCCAAAAAGGGGAACAGCCCAAATGTCCATGGACTGGTGAATGGATAAACAAAACGGTACATCCACACAATGGAATATTAGTCAGCCTTAAAAAGGAAGAAAGTTCTGACGCATTCTACAATAGAGATGAACCTTGAGGACACAATGCTAAGTGAAATAAGCCAGTCACAAAAGGACAAACACTGTAGGATTCACCTGTAGGAGGTCCCTGGAGCAGTCAGAAAGAACAGTGGATGCGGGGCGAGGGGTGGGAGTGGGGAGCTGGTATTTGACGGGCAGAGTTTCAGTTTTGCATAGTGCTGGAGATGGTCACACAACAATGTGAATATACTTAACATACCGAACTGTACACTTAAAAATGGTTAACACAGTAAATTTTATGTTACGCATCAAAAAAAAAAAAAAGAGGAGGGGTGGCATCCGAGAGAAGACTGAATTTTCTGGCCCTCGGTGGGAGGGAGGCAGGACGACACAAAGCTGAAACTGTATGGGAGCTGCAAGGACGCAGGGCCTTGGCAGCCATTTGCGGAATTTGATCTTTATCCTGAGAATTGAAATCACTTGCCTCCGCACAGCTTTACTATCAGAACTGAGAACTGAGATTACTTGCATCAACATGATTTAACTGTGTGTTTCAGGAGATTCTTGCTCAGAAAGTGAAGGTTGTAAGTCAATGAGTAACTTTACCGTTTGCTTAGGAAATTCCTGCCAACCAATTTATCCAGACAAACACTTAATTCATCGATCCCACTAGGACAAAAGAGTTCTTACCCGCAGAAATAGCTTGCTTAGCGCTTAACAGATTCCATATCAAGCCTTGCGTCAAGACTCTCACCTTGCTGTGTCCACCAATCCTAAACTATTACATGATGAACTGTGTACCAATCAGTTTGCCTTGAAAGACCCACCTTAAGTCACTTGAGCACAAACCTGAATGTGTAAATTTCTTCTTCCAACTTCCCCCTTCTGAGATGCCACTAAAACTCTTCCAAGGCAGTGTTCTCTCATACTCAGGAGGGCTAATAAACTCAGTTTTGCTTGACCAACAGGTTTTCTGTTGGCCTTTTACAGAGATGCCAGTTGTCAATCCTAAGAGTAAACAGGAAGACATGGCAGGTTTTTAAGCAAGTCAGAGATAGGATAGGTTTCGTGTTTTAATCTTGCCGTAGTTTGATGAGTAGATTGGACAGACACCAGAATCAACGCATGGAGGCAGTAAGGAGGCTATGGCAGTAAGGAGGAGAGGTGGAAGAAGCTTGGAATTTGGACATAACAACGGAGATGGGATAAATGGAAGGTTTGGAGACGTGTTTTGGAGATAAATCCGGCAAGGCCTGCCAATAGATTGGACAGTCAGGGAGAGAGGGAGTCAGAGATATCAAGCATGAATTATAAATTTTGGTTTGTTAAAGTAGATGGAAAATGATGGCACTCACTGAGATGGAAACATGGACAAACAAACAGGTTTGAGGAGGAACGTGGGGTTGGAGACAGAAAATCACGAGTCAGTTTTGGACATGCTGAGTTGGATGACACCCAAGTGGAGTTGTCAAGTAAGCATTTGCACATGTGGTCATGGAACTCAGAAAGGTCTGAGAAATGAAGCTATGGCCAAATACTCAGGAAATAATTATTTTCACCTCTACTGTGTGGTTCCTGTTAAAATTTCTTAATATTTCAAATCAAAAGGCCCTCTACAGTGCTGCCCTCCAAGTTTAATGGCAAAAAGCAGACAGAGAAATTCCTATATTCTGGTTTGAGAAGGGGGCCATGACAGTATAATATAATTATTGCCCTCTGAGACCAACTCAGTTCTTGACATTTTTGGTTGCCAAGTGACTGTGGGATGCCAGACATAGTCAGATGGCCAGGATTTGTCCCAGATGGCTCTTTCCTCACCATATAGCTACAGCAAAGTGAAGACATTTAGAGCCTGGGCTCTGGGGTATAGTGGACCTAGATTTGATTGGACTGATCTACCACTCACTAGCTTGATACTCTTCGAGAATGTTCTTAAACTATCTGAACCCCAGGTTCCTCAACTGTAAAATGAAGATAATAATAACTCCCACCTGGGAGTTTTTATTTGGGGTTTTGTGAGGCATAAATAAGACCATGTAAATATACTAGTTAGCATAGTGCTTGGCATAGTACAGACTCAGTAAATGTTAGCTATTGTTACAATCATCCTTGGTTTTCCGTATTAGAGGATCCTCAAACTTGTGGAATTTGGCCATGAGAAATGCCATAGTTGCAGGACTAATGAGGTAAAGGAACAGGAAAATTATGGTATTTTTCTCCTTTTGGCTGCTATACTCCACATAGTCCCTTCCCCCATGGGCCTTTATTTTAAGGGTCTGTGTATCCAATTTTTCGTTTGATCAGTCTCATGCCAGTAAAAAAGGAAGTGGAAAAAAGAATGAGAACTGAGAACTCTCATTTTTCTCCATTTGTGACTCCAGTGAGACCTAGGGTTGTCCTTTGCTGCTAGAGTTTTGCTGCTAGAATTTTCTGTGAAGAGCTGGTCAAGAGTCCCCTTACTGTACTGCTTCTACTAGATTGTACTGCCTACAGCCCACTGCTTCCTGAAAAGAGCACTTTTTTTGTGCATCCAGTTGGATTACGCAAGTTTAATCCAATTTTCTTTGAGTTAAATCGTATAAAATAAATCCTATACAAATTAGAACAAATCAAATCAGTTCTAATTGGTTGACATGAATTCCCACAAGATCAGGCTAGCTCAAATGGAATGTGATCAAAGCAGAGATAGAAAATTGCTTCAAACCGGAATCAGGCCAGTTCAGATTATATTGGGTGAGTTCAGACCAGTTTAAATTAAGAGCTATCAAACTGGTCCTGAAGAGATTAAATTGAATCTAAATTTTTTTTCCTCCAGTTCAAAATTGGCTCTAATTGAGTTAAGGGGATTAAGACATTTCCAGTTGTGTCAATCCATTTCCAGTTGGATTAGATAAATGTGAATGGGGCAAAGCTGATTCTGCTCAGCTTGAACCAGACAGACTGGAATCCAAACAGTTCAAAGGGAAGCAAACTTTACCAAAGTAGCTTAATTTCTGAGCTGTCCGGAAAAAAAAAGGTGCTTTAAAAACTGGTGCCACCCAATGCTTGTGTCACAGTGGCAAAGACTACCAGTTACTCCCAGCATTCATTCTCCTATTTTTCTTTACTACTAACAAAACTTCTTATATGGTAGTGGGCGTAAATATATCTAGCTAAAAATGCCCAAAAACCAAAAACTACACTTCTCTGTCTCCCTCAGAAGCAAAGTGTGGCAAATGAGGAAGTGGTGGGTGGGCTTCTCAGAAAGTTCCTTTCTATTTCTTGCTGCCAGAAATGTGGAGGAGATGGCTGGAGCCACAGTGCCCAAAGTGCAACCATGAGTAAAATTTGATGATTGATCTATCTCAAAAGATGGCAGAGCAAAAATATAGAAGGATCTGGGGTAGCTGACAACATGGGAGGTACCATCTGTTACAAAAGCCATCAGTGCCTCTCCCAAATCTCCTCAACATTCACTGATTCTGTTGAAGGCTTTAGTTACAAGCACCTGTACTCTCTGCCTGAAGTCTTCCTAGGGCCACAGAAGCATGGTCGAGATTGTTAGGGAGCTAATGGCCCTGCGATCAGCCCTCAACCAATTACTCCACTAACGGATTAATGCCCCATCTTCCTCATCCCTCAGGTGGGACATCTCTGAGGTATGTCTACATGCTTTCCCAGAGGTCAATGGCAGCATTGAGCCTCAGTTGTCCACAGCATTAATTGGCTCACTAACGTGCACTCTCCTGGTTTCCATCTCTTCTCCATCTCACTTACCGCTTCCCAAACAGTATTTCTTGGGATCACCAAATGAATAGGCTGCTTGCTTTCAAATCCTTGTCCTTGTGTGCTTATGAGATAACCAAATGTAATACACCATCTCTGGATTGTCTATCTTGGGGCTTCTTTTGTATAAAGAAAAACAAATCCCTCTAATGAAACCGGAATCATTTGGGTTTTCTGTTATATGCTGTTAAACCTCATCCTCTCTAATCCAATTAGCAATATGATACCTCCTTAAGTTTAAATCCTTTTATGTTACTAGATCTTTTTTTGGTAACCAGAACCATCGGTTAAAAATCAAAAGCCAGAAGAGGAATTTACAAATCTTTTGATTGAATGAAGTATGATGACTACTTGAAGAAATATTGAAAGTTATATTCTAAATGCTTATTTTTAGCAAATAAAATTTCAACAAATAAATGGCCTGTATATTGCCAACTCTAAAATGCATCTCAGTTCTTCCTGGACCCATTGGCAGCATTTGATACAGCCGATCACTCCCTCCTTCCTGAAAAATGCTTCTTTTCCTGGCCTCTGGGTGACCACTCTCTTTTGGTCCTTTCTCTGCCTTATTGGCTGCTCCTTTTCAGTCTCCTTTGCTGGCTCCCCTTCATCTTGAGCTGTGTCCCAGGGCTCAATCTTTGGCCTGATTCTGCTTTATATCTACAAACACTCTCTAGATGATGGCACCCAATCCCATAATTTGAAATCACATCCTTATGCTGATGGTTCTTAAATTTATATCTTTAGCCCCAACTTCTCCCCAGTGTTGAGACTCAGAGGTAACTACTTATATCATATCTGGCTGGCTGACTTATAGACAGCTCAAGTTTTCCATGACCAAAACCAAGTAAAATTATTCTTCTTGCAGTCTTTTTCTCAGTACACGGCAATTCCTTTCTTATAGTTGCCCAGGTCAAAAGTATATGAAACTATCCTTAATTCCTCCTTTCTCTTTGAACACTCCATTCCATTAGCCAACCCTATCAACTCTATCTTTAGATGCTTCCAGAATCAGACCCCTCATCACCGCTTCCTTCACTACGTCTCTAGTATAAACTACCATGATTTCTGGTTTGAACTGTTGCAATTGCCTCCTAATTGGTCTCCCTGAGTCCACACTTGCCCCATGTACACTCTATTCTCTGAACAGTAATCAGAGTGGTCCTTCTAAAATATAAGTTGAATCACATCAACGCTCTGTCCAGATTGTCCAGTGGGTTTCCATCTAACTCTAAGTCCCCACCTACAGGGCCCACTGTACTGACTCCCAGATACTCCTTTACTTCATCACCTGCCACTCACCCCATCTTTCTCTCTGCCCCAGCCATACTTACCTCCATGTTGGTGCTTGGACATACCGTGGATGCAGCTCCCCAGGTCTCTAGCATGGCTTACCCTCCATCTAGAACACCCTTTCGCCGATACCCACATGGTTCTCCCCCTTACTTCCTTAGTCTTCACTCAAAAGTTATCTTATCAGAGAGACCTGCCTAACCAACTTTTCTCCAATAACACACCCCACTTTTACTTTCATACTTAACACCTTTATTTCTTTAATTTTTCTTCATCTGACTTGTTAGATATTTACTTGTTGATTGTTTGTCCCAACTAGAGTGAAGGCTTCAGAAGAGCAGGGACTTTGTCTGTTTCATTCACTGCATATCCCCAAGACCTAGATAACTGCCTGGGACATAGTAGGCACACCACCAATATTTTTAATAAGTGAACGAATTACAGTTTATCAAAAAATTACTCTTGACCATTCAATCAAATACCTGATTGGGTATGGTATATCTGACCATTTTAAGGAAAAAAGAATGGAATTTTCAAAGTATCTGGTAGCAGTTTTTTTCACTGATCAAAGAATTGCCATCTCTCAGAAAAAGGCCCAACAGGAGCTGAGCTGTGGCTCTTGAGTTTCCCAAGGCTTGCCTAATAGGTGAAGAAAGATTAAAAGAGAGATAAATCCATACTTTGCTATAACTGCTTTTTCCATTTTATTCAAGGTGTTAACTAAAAAACATTATATAGCTAAAATGCTAACCAAGCCCCATTCATTTCTAGAATGTATTGATACAATTCAGTAAAGAGGAGACGGCCAGAAAAGAAAAGTCAACAACACTAAGTGTGTGCTAATGTTGCTTTTAATTTCACGAAGCCCAAAGTATTGCAAACATCAATTTCAGGAACATTTTATGAAGATATTAAAACAAAAAGGCAACAAGAAATTCAAAACACACACAGATAGTTATCACCAGAGATTGAAGTAATTCAGAGAAAGATTAAAATATTTGACCAACAGAGATACAGAGAAACCACACACCCTAAAATGCAAATATGGAATAAAAGCAAATAGTACACATCTGCTTCTTACTCTTCAAAATTTAAACGATACAAGTTAATGATGGAGTATGAAAAGGTTATTGAATACACTAAATCTAATACTTGAGCGCGCTTCAATCATTTGCCTTCCAAATCGGAGTCTAATTAGGTGCGTAATCTTACCTTGTTGAACTCTGCACTCACCCCTCTGAATTTTGTTTATTTCTTAGCCAAAGAAAATTCTCCTAGAAATCTAGGACCAGGATCAGAAATAGAATTACTATCATCCACTCCCAGGAGAAATGGAGGAGATGTTTGCATCGAAATGCGTCTAATTCCCAGATTCTCTGCCCAAAATAAACCACTTAAGAGTCTAAACAGACATTTCAAAGCTTGAGAAAGGGAATGTTGTATAACCCTGGACTTGATTCTCGTTATTTCCTACAAGCAGAGAGCAAGATAAGAAATGGGCCCCTCAAACTGAAGAGGTACACGGTTAAAGACATACATATCTAATGTCCACTCCCAGCTAATGACACAAATGCTTTTGGGAAGTGAGTTAGGAAACATCTCATACAGTTTCTCTTTTAAAAAATAGCTTCGATATACTTCTGATGCCCCTAAACACTTGTGCTACAGATGCCACAGCTGTATTTTCAGACTGGCTCAGGGGCCGCTGAGATATTAGATATCACTTTGCCAGCCAAACATCACGGTGATTCTTCCATCATTACAAGATTTCACTAAACCACTGCCTCTCAGATTTTACCTTGCCTTGCCATCACCTGGAGGGCTCCTTAAAATACAGAATACTGGGCACCACCCAAGAGTTTCTGATTCAGCAAGTCTGGGGTGGGGCTGAGAATCTGCATGGCTAACAAGTTCCCAGATGATGCTGATGCTGCTGGTCTAGGGACCACACTTTGAGAACTGCTGCTTTAGACTATTAATTTATATGTTCTTTAAAGAGCAACGCAAGCTTAGAACTCAGGCCCCACGTGGTACTTACAAAACTCTCCTCAAGGCTGTGTCCCAGGGCCAATCCTTGAGAAAATCCATTTTCACTTCCTGCTTTATAGCAACAGTAGTGCCCAGGCAGCTAAAGAGTCCTTAACACTATTGGCTTAGCATTTTGGTTTTGCTGGGCCTGGATGGAGCATGCTTTCTATTTCTCACCAGAAGGGCTGCAATCTCCTATGTGTCCCCAGACTCTCTGGATCTGTAACCCTCCCCGGGACGGGATCCATGTCTCTGGGGGACCAAAAGCCACAGCTACATGTCTCTACCCAGTAGGTCTATCTCATCCAGGAGGAAGTCCATGTCCTCCCGGCTCACTTGAGGGCTGATCACCACCTGGCGGAAGAAGTTGACCTTCCCCCGGTGCGGCTGGTAGCTCAGCATCAGGCTTCCCTTCTTCATCATCCTCTCCTTAATGGCTGGGGCCACCTGCATGGGTGAGAGGAGGGGAGGAGGGGAAAGATCAGAACACCAAGGCGTTGCAGCGGCATTCTAACCAGTCCACTGATATTTACTGGCATCCACTGGCGTGGATCCCGCTCTCATGTACACAACAAGGTTGACATTAATAATATAGTCTACCGAGAACTTATGGCATAGAAGGACTGATTCAAGCGCTTCAGATATGTTAATTCACTTAATCTTCACAGTTAACTCCATGAGGGAGATACTACTAATATGCCTCTTTATAGATGAGGAAATTGAGGTGTATGGAGATTAAATAAATAGCCTCAGTCCTGTGTTCAGTAAGTGGGAGAGCCACGATTTAAAACCAGGCCGTCTCACCCAAGCCCACGCTCTGAAACCTAAATCATTATGCAATGCTGCCTCATTAAAAACAAATCGGGTGTCCTCAGGTGTCAGTCTCCGAAGAGTCAAATCTTACATTTGCAAATTTGTCTGAACTAAAAAATACTCCACTTCAGGCATCTTGAACGAAGAAAATAAGTCATAGATGGAAAAAACCCCCACAAAATAACAGCCTTGCACTGATGATCTACCAAGGAAAACACTAATATGGGTACTATGTGCAGTTCTATTTTGAAGACTAACAGTTTATTAGTTTATTAATAGGACAAATGAGAAATATAAACACTCTGTCTTTTATTAAGAAGTATAAAGTTGGTAACAAAATTAGGAAGCCCGTATTTTAAGGATTTCTAGCTAACACGAGAAGAATGAGCCCTGATAACCCAAATGAACAAATTTTTCTAAAAGTTTAACATTTGAAGAAATTGCTCCAATAAAGAACCATACGGGAATATCAGTTCATTTTCAACTCAGTCATGTGACCATCCAAAATTTAGGTTAAAAACTTTTTAAAAAGTGAAGTTAGATTTTGAAACACTGAGTTAAAGAATTAAGAATCTGCTCTTACTGGCTTGGAAATGCAAGCAAAGGTTTTCCATTTTCATTTTATTTTAACTCTAAAAAGTTTTGAGCATGTCCTCCGTGAATATGTGGAAAGGAAACATAAAGAGTTTCTGTCCTCATCTTCTCAGGAAGATGAGATTTAGCTAATCCAGAAAGGAGGAATGTGTGCTAAATAACATCAGGCACAATGTGCTTTAAAATTCCATGGGTGAGGGGTATAAACCTCAGTTCCCAGAAGCCTGTCTCATAGCGTGACCATCCGCAGCATTCTAGTTTTTAACCATACCTATGTTTTGTCAGATACCCCCCTGAAGGCAAGCCAAACTACCTCATCTGATGCTCAACATAAGGTTGATCTGTTCTAAAGCTTAGGGGAACATTGGGTGTTTTAGACATATGGAGGTCTGATGTGTTGGACTCCAGCACAGTCTTCTCAAGGGATGTTCAAGGGTAATTTTAACTAAGTACTTTTTTCCTCATGTGCTAATTTTAGAACCTAAATCTTGTAAAAGTTGGACAACATGGTGCCTACGACAGCAAAAACCAACACCCAATCACACTGCTATTCTAGCAAAGGATGGAAGTCTCCCACAGTGTAAAAAGATGGGAAAAGAAGATATACAAACTTTAAAGAAGACTAAATGTAGAAAAAGAAGATGAAATCAGAGGTCAAATTAGTGAAACCACGTTGACCATCAGGTTCTATAAATTACTAGAAATGTGTCACAAATCTTATTCTGAGCTTTTCAGAGATTAGAAAAATAGCCTTAAGTCAACACCACCTCCATTCTCTTGGCAAAAATTAGACACAAATGTCCATTGGATGCTGGAAGCTGGAAGCTGGTAGGCGACCCTCTACTATGCCTCTTCATGTCAGTTTGAAAACCTTGAATTTGAATGCTCCAAGCATCAACTGAGTTTTCTTCCAAGGCTCTTTATGCAAGTACCATTTGTTATTAGAATTATCAAATCTAGTGAAATAACGTGTAAGCAAATGAAAGGTGAGTGCAAAATAAAAGTGCTTTCCATAAAATCTAAGTTGAATCCTTTGGAAAGACTAGATAAAGCGGGACTGACAAACATCATTGCTGTCAAGTTAGGTGGGGTAAGTGAATGTAAAAGCTTTAAGACAAAACCTTGAGAGTGCAGACTGATTCTGCACACAGATGGTTACACAGGTGCCTGAGCACTCACTCCTCTTAAAGGAACCTGAGCTGGAAATGACAGATGATTTCTGAAGAGTGTAGTTTGTGAGAGAATGGTAGAGGCCTTCTAATCATCAGACTCCTACTCGAGAAAAGCCTCACTTGCTTTTGGCTTTTGGAAATCCTCACTTGATGAAAAAAATCTTTCCACCAAAAGATGGGGAAATAGGGGACAGCCCCATGGCCCAGTGGTTAAGTTTGGTGTGCTCCACTTCAGCAGCTCAGGTTTGGCTCCTGGGCACGGACCTACACTACTTGTCAGCAGCCATGCTGTGGTGGTGACCCACATACAAAATAGAGGAAGATTGGCATGAATGTTAGCTCAGAGTGAATCCTCCTCTAGCAAAAAGAGGAGGATTGGCAACAGAGGTTAGCTCAGAGCAAATCTTCCTCAGCAAAAAAAAAAAAAAAAGAAGAAGAAAGAAAGAAAGAAAAAAGATGGGGAAATAAACGCACATAGATGTTAAAATATTTGAGTTATGTATATATCACATTTTTTTCTAGGATCATTTGCTTTAACTAACCCATCCTCATTGCCTCATGTAGGAGGGCTTCTGGTGTGGATGTGGATGTGAATGGGTGGACGTGCAAGGACATGTATATGCACATGCACGTATGTGTCTAAGTGCATGTGTGTGCACAGTATGTATGTGCACATGCTTGTACGTGCACTTGTGAGTGTTCACAATCACATGTACTTTAAACTTCTAACCCATTATTTTTGATTTATTGTTCTTAAAATCCTCCTATTTGGTCACAGGGAAATGCAGAATCACGGTCTGACAGGCTCATGACAAAGGCATGTTTATTTTTAATTCAAAGAAACAAGTGGCCTCTTGAGTGTAAACTGAAGGCATGAGAGAATAGTGCAGTAGTGCCAGGGCTGTCAACATTAGGAAGACCTGGTTCACACGGGACGGATGTTTGGCCAGGAGAGTCACAGGCTATCAATTTTAGAGCTTACAGATTGTGATTCTGGATTCTGTAGATTTTTTTTTTTTAGATAAAAATTCCCTTCATATTCCTCTCCATCCTCCTCTAGGTACCCAAGGCATAACTGGCTCTGGCTTAGAGCCAATTTTAAATTTAAAACAGGCACTTTCTTGGCCCAAATCTAATTTGCATTGTCTATTCCTGTTTGCTTTTCAAAACTCTATTTTCCCCTCAAATGATACTTTACACCTTACCTTGGGAGAGCATCAGAATTTTGATTCCAGCTCCTAATGTGTCAGAGGGTCGCATGAAATAATATCAAAATGAGTGTCAGGTTTGCATTTCTTATAAGCAAACCAAAAACATTTTCTAATGTGAGCAAGAAAGATGAAAGTAAGAGAGCCCCTGGGATGTTTTCACATAAAGATGTTTTTGATCTTTAAATTCTTGCTCTTGTGTAAGGCATAAGAATGTGCTTCTGCGGGCAGAACATATGACATAAGGAGCAAACTTCTAAGCCAAATTGTGTCACTGACTTTCAAACATTATAAATAAATGACTAAATATCTATATGACTCAGAGACCCAACTAAGCAAGGGCTTGACAGTACAACACACATTTTATTTATGAATCCCTGAGTATAAGCTTAATTCCTAGAGGCAATTACCCCTAGGCAAGAGTGGAAGGCCTCCTTTGTCTATAAAAACTTCATAGGGAGAGCAAGCCATAAGGGACACCAAGGCTAATAGTCATCAAATCTCTGTGACAAATTATAATTGTAGTAGAAGCTGTTGTTAATAAATATTTTACCAACTCATTCCAATTTGCAAAGCGCCTTCGCTTGTCTGATTCTCATGAACTCAAATTAAAGCTTATTTGAAACGAACCTGTGTCTTTGCAATTTAGGGACCAAGAATGTTTTCACCAACAGCGAGGTTATCACCTTTGCACTTAAAAAAAATCAACCATTTCCTATTTATAAAGCTCCGAGCTTGCTCCAAGGCTGGATGACTTGGATATTCTCTATTGCTGATCACAACAGAGAAACAGTCCTACTCCGACAGGACGGAATATTCACAGGGGAAAGAAAATATGCACAAACTAAATGCGGGGATCTGAACATCGCCCCAAAACGGGGCATGCACGGAGGAAAGCAATTTGGCAGGAGTGGATTGCTTTCCGGCTCTCAATTATTTTACTGCTAGTTTCCCTTCGAATTGTAAATCAAATTCTTTTCTCGTGCCTCAGTGCGCTGGTCCCTGCTTCTTAAGTGGAGGAAAAGCCTGACGTCTCTATTTGGTTGCACAGGAACTTAATTGACAAGTTGCTGTGGGATTGCTTTTCCTCCCTTAAATTATGTCCCAGCAATGATTTAGTCATTTACACAGAATTTTGTTGTTGCACCCCTGCAGCATAAAATAGCAGTTGATATTTATAAGTTGATATTTATAAGTTACTTATAAAGGGGAACAAAGAGAGGGAAGAAACCCTCTCTCATTCTGGCCAAGTGCGCTAATTTGATAACAAGAAATTGAACAGGCACCATCATAGTCTTTTATTAAAACAAAATTGTAATGTCCATAAAATGGCATTCCTTCTTAAAAATGTGTAACATATTTCATGTTAATAACAACACATTTTTTTTCAATATACAAGGTGTTTCTCAAACTCCCTGTGAAGAAGTTTCTTTTTTCTAATGTATTACAAAAACACATTTGCAACATACCATAAACATGAATTATTAAATGAAAATGAATTGCTACATAAAAATGAAATAAAAAAGACACCCAAAAATACAAGTCAGATTTGGGTTTTTAATTTTTAAATTCAACAGCAAAGTTATTCTGCTAAGTTCTTATAAAAGTTTCTAAACAATAACTCTTAATTTCCATACTTTTCTTATTGCAGACAGGTAGCATCCAGCTCACGGATCTGCACTGGGCTGGGGGCTCCATTTTGGGGAGTGCTGCTCTGTTTATCTCCCTTGGCTCCTTGCGGGTGTACATTATTTTAGTCATGAATCTTGATGTTATTTTGCATATTTATTTCTGCTTATGGGCATGGTCGCCATACCTTTTTGAACGGTGTTTTTGTATTCCACCCTACCACTGCGCCATAGTTTACCTACACGTTTCCCAGTTGTTAAATCTTGTAACTGCTTCAGTTATGATAGCATTTCAGTGAAACCATGGACTCAATCGTGAAAGTTCTAAATCGGTTCCTCAAAGTCCGGTTTAGATTGATTATAAGAGTAAATGGTTCAAAATGTCTTAGACTTCAGGGTCTTTAAACAAGTTCTCCTATAACTTGCTATGAGGGTGAAATAGTCACATCTTCACCTGTAAAATATAGGGCAGCACAATACCCAGGGTTTCTGAGAAGCCAACCCATAACTAAGGAGGTGATCCTTTCGCAGCAAATATGAGGGACAAAAACTACATAAGCTTCTACTATGTATGACTCTAGACAGTGATGTCTACCAAATCCAGAGAGATTTGTATTTTCTTAAATTCTCCCCTAAACCATGAACAAATCGATGTTCCTCAAACTCCAGATTTTAGAGCTGTCTTTCAATTTCAGCTTAATTAATCCACATCCCATTTTTTCCAAGGAAGCAGAGATTGAGGAGTACGAGGCTAAACTCATCATAATTTGTAAATTTTGTGGATAGAGCTTGGAGCAGGCAGGCAGACTAATAAACTGAAGAATAAATTATGAGAGTTTTATTGCAATCAACATTTTTTCTAAGATTATCTTGCCTAAAAGTGAGTTGTATCAAATAAGCAAAATTATCTACAATAATTTTTCTCTATATAACTATCCACTTGAAAGAGTTTTTAATTTCCCCATATTCACACTAAACTTTGTACACCTTTGGCCCGACCGTATTCTCCAGAACAGAGTTTCTAGCCATACCAAAACTATTCCTTGTGATACATGGTTAAGCAAATAAACACCGAGAAAGCAATATAGTGGGAGATAATTCAGTGGCTATACTTGAATGTTAGTTGTTCTATATCTGGGGTGGCAAACTTTTTTTCTGTAAAGCTCTACATAATAAATATTTTAGGCCTTGTAAATCATACAATCTCTGTTGTAAATTCAACGCTGCCTTTGTAGCATAAAAGCAGCCCTAGACAGTATACAAACAACAACAAAAAAGTATGGCTGTGTTCTAATGAGACTTTATTTAGGAATGATAAAATTTAATATCATACAATTTTCACATGTCATGAAATATTATACTGTTTTTGATTATTTTTCAACCACTTAAAAATGGTAAGCCCATTCGTAGCTCCTAGGCTATACATACATAGGTGATAAACTATATTTGGCTTTGGACATCTTTTACCAACTTCCTGGTCAAAATGGAAAAATACATTATGATATGTAAAATCTACCCCTTCAAAGGAAAAAGTGTATAGAAAATTATGTTCACTGGGCTTTTTTCAGAAATTCTGCATTGAGCCAGGAAATGATAAAGGTGTTCTCGACTCTCCTTCTCCAGCAGAGCATGAAACCAGAGCCACAGATGGGTGGGCTGGGTTGCCATTGTGGCTTTGTTTCAGCACACTTATTCTTGAACAATCACAAAAAGTAACTTGCTTTATTCTTTCTTCCCAGATAATCTGGGTTCCAAAGAAGCCCCATCCTCCAAGTTAACTTGAGGTAGACGCTCTTGAGTAGGATATTAAAATCTAGCTCATGCAAAGAGTTGGCATGAAATGTTCACACTTTGTACCTGGCACTCAACCCAAAGCTGTTTCTGAGACTTAAGCTACATAGCTCTTTTCTCCGTCGTCACTTTTTTCTTTTGGACAGTTTGGGGACATCTCAGATTTTCTGAGTTCAGATAGAGATACAATGTGGATCAAGGTGGGGCCCAGAATTCAGGGCATAAACAGTATCAAGGACCAGACTTAAATGGAAGAATTCCAGTCCAAGAGAAGAATTAGCAGGCCTGAACCACTCAGAGAACTTCCATGGGCTTTCCATGTGCCTTCCTTTTTCTAAGAAGGGTGCAGGCCAGTGCCCCGGCAGTCTCGGAAGCAAATAGAGTTTTCCCAGACTGCGCAAGCTGATGGTCGATCAACCATCTGAGCAAAGCTACCCTGGAGAGATTACCCCTGCAGTCCTGAATGCTCAGTTCTGTAGATGTAGAAAATTAGACATGTGAGAAAGCCGGCAATTCCTTTATTTGCTCACTAATTACTCTGGTATTTATCTCCATAACAAAAGCATCGTGATGTTCCTGTCATGAGCCAGTGAATGGAAGGCCATCACAACACCCATATTTGATCACAAAGTCTAAGCATAGATTTGCATCTCTGTTTTCCTTTTAACTTCAATTAAAAAAAATAAAGGCTGGGGTCAGCCCTGTGGCTTAGTGGTGAAGTTTGGCATGCTCTGCTTTGGCAGCCCAGGTTTGTGGCTTCGGATCCTGGGCATGGGCCCACACCACTCATCAGTCACACTGTGGCAGCAACCCATATACAAAATAGAGGATGATTGGCACAGAT
The DNA here is from genome assembly GCF_037783145.1 of Equus przewalskii. Classification (NCBI taxonomy): domain Eukaryota; kingdom Metazoa; phylum Chordata; class Mammalia; order Perissodactyla; family Equidae; genus Equus; species Equus przewalskii. The sequence continues at coordinate 54,836,120 of NC_091845.1, read as the reverse complement.
GTTAACTCAAGGCTAATCTTCCTCAGCAAAAAAAAAAAAAAAAGAAAAGAAAAAGATTTATTCTTCACTGGAAAAGTGTATTCCATCAATTTCTGATCATGAAAAAGTGCCACAATAGGCTGCGTGTAAGAAATTACTAAAACCTAAATGAACATTTTTATCTTTGACCAGATATCTGGGTTTCCTTTGTAAATAAGAACTGGCTTTTCCTTTACACATGCAACTCAGAACATGTAGAGTTGAATTGGGCTTTGAATTCAGCTAAATATGTATCCTCCAGTTTGTAACCTCTGTGTTACCCAGGGAGGTTGCTGCTAAATGAACAGCTGTTGAAAGAAAACATTTCCTTATGGTCTAAATATACTGTAGTCCAAAGGAGAAAGTAACTTTTTTTCAGTCTTATATAAAAAATTCTCTGTGGTAATGGTAAGATTTGCATCTTTAAAATGTAGTAAATGCAATCTCTCACCTGATAGAAAACAGTTGCTACCTCACATTATAGAAAGCTTTCCTTTCTATTTCTAAACACATTTGAGTAATTTGTTCTTGCCCTAAATGTGACATTCTATATAGAATAGACATTTGCTCTCCTAACACAACTTGCTTTTGTCTAAAATCGTTCTGAGCCCACAGCCCTGAACTGCAGAAGTTTTGGTTATGCCTAATCATACAGGCAGTTTCCGCCCCCCCATCAAGGAAGAAACATCAGTACCTGCCAGAACAATGCAAAAACGCTCACACATTTCTTAGAGCATTTGGCGATTCAAAGTGGAAAACTGTATGGTACTGTAGTGTTGGATACATGACCACTGGACTCTCCGTTCTATTCAAAGCTGAGAGGACATGTAGCCACATGAGATCAGGCAAATAACCTCGACTCCCAGTGCTCAGTTTCCTATCTCTGGACAGGAGATGATAATAACAGTACAGTGATTCTTCATAAGACTCACAAAACATGGAGTACGATACTGTAGGTGCAGCGTGTAAGGCTGTGAACAAACAGAGAGTACATGATGGAGATCATTGCTTTTATTCAAGAATAGTCTAGAGCACAAACTCTGGAAAGGAAATGGAGCTCTAAATTGGGGTATTTCCTCCCAGTTCTACCACTAATTGAATGTCCTGAAGCAAATCACTTAATTTCTCTGTAGGTCTGAAAATGAGAAGAGTCATGTGGGCCACTCTTGGGTGCAAAGAATGAAGGTATTTTGGACATGGCGGCACTTGAAACTTTTCTTCCTGGTGAGCACTGTGAACTAAGGGACGCTGTATGGCTCAGGGCTTTTTGGGGCTCTACAGCACGTCAGACCAAAATGTGGCCGCCATACTTAGGAAATAACTCATGCATAATTATAGAAGATTTCAGTTGAGTTGTAGTTGACAAAGATAATGTTATCTTTCTTTATGTCTGATTTTGCAGTTTTTCTTTTGTATTTTGGAGCCATTTTCAAAAGCTAGCAACTATTTTTACATGCCCCTATTCAATTCCTATGCTCCTTATGCTTACTTTGCCTGTTGATTGAATAAACCAGCTCTGTTCACACTAGAGTGACTAAATATCCAGTTTCCTCAGGACAGACTCAATTTACACCTGTAATTATCAACAGCATCCGTTTTCACTGTTACAAATGTCTCAGTTTAGGTGCCAGTTATAAGATTTAGACTAGCCATACATAGACCAACAGACTGGTTTAGACCGATCTGGGACCCAGTGCCTGAAATTTTATGTGACTTTGGGTAAATATTTACCTCCTCTGGGACACATATTCCTCTTCTATTTGGAACTGCTAATCCCCTGGAGGATTGTTATGTGTACTAAATGAAATAATATATATGAATGCACCAAGCATAGGGTTTGGCATCTGCTAGGTACTCAATAATACAAACTAGTATTATTAATTTCTTAAAATGAATTTGTTTTTAATCAATTTACATTCACACCTAGTCTTTTATTATACTATTTCATTATTATCCCTTGAGATATAGCATTTGAAAGTGCTGAGAAAATATGACTCGTAATTTATCTTTTCTCCCAAAAGCATCTAAACCGTATTTAAATAATTTTGAGAGGTTGTAAATGAGCAGTTTTGGAAATTAAATCTTGCACCTCATGTATGCCACTTCTATGTTAATCTTCTATTTAAGTTCCAGATTTTTTTCAAACTGGGACAAAAATTGACAAAGTCAAGTCTTTTTTTCCTTCAAAAAGTAAGACAGTTGTTGATTATCTTGGCAGTTTGGTGGGGGTTGGGTGGGGAGAGAAGCTTTCCACTGAAATGTATCGTGGGCAGGGATGAGTTTCTACTGTATTCTAGAAATTTCTATGTGTTGTGAAAGCATTTTGCAGAATATAGAAATATTTTATAAGTAAAAAATTTACTTCTTCTTTGGATATGTGAAAAGGTCATATACTGAAAAGGTCATTTGTCCCTCTCTTCATGAGCTTGTGTCCAAAATTGTACAGTCTCCTTGTGCTGTCCTGCCACTTATATTTTTATCAAAGGAAGGTCAAAGGGCACTATGAGATACTTTCCAAATGTACCTGAGGATACAAATCACCTGGCTCCAGGCCCCAGTCCAGAGCAACTAAATTTGAATCTTGACAGGATAGGTGTGGTGGGCTATATATTTACCAGGCACCTCAAGTTCTTGCTATCACGATGCAAGCTTTGGAACATGGAGAATGACAGTCCTTAACTAGGACTTTGGAAGAGGTAATGGTGAGGTAGGCGGTGGGAGGTGTTTTGGACAGGAAAAACAATTTTGAGAGATGAAGGGAGATGAGATTGGGAATCTCTCCTTCTGGAATTGCTTAAGTCTATTTTATAATAAACCAGTGACCTTCAAAGCAGTTGCTAGCCAACTTTTCTGTTAATCGTAAAACCTGGTAAAGTGTTTGAAACACTAAACTATAACCCAGGAAACAATGAATGAAACTCTTTGTTTTGATTGCTTGAAGAGTCAATTTGCCTCTTCTAATATATTTTCTGCCATTCCTTACCTGCACAATTCCTCTTTTACTCTTTTGCACGACCCTCACTCATTTCCCCTGATATCCTCCCCCTATAATTTAGAGACGAGTTGCATTGATATAAGTCTCTTGAGCTTAAATTATGTAAAATTGATGGTCTATAGCCCATGAAATCATACACATCTAAGAGATCATTTCAGCTTGGCAGAACATGGAGAAACAGGCCACACTTTGACCGGGTATACCTTTTTTCAAATATGGATTTTTACCCTTATTTTCCTCCAGAGTATATCTCAAAAGCAGACATGCACAAAATAAAAAAGTGCTTCAACTTAGAAGAACCGCCCTGTTTATACCCTTTCCGATGCTGATGAGCAAAGCCACAAAAATGACGAGCTTAGAATCCCAGAAAGACTGAAGAACACAGCTAGCTTCACATTTGGTGTTTACAACATAGAAATGATGATGACAGCAATTCCAATAAACGTAATGTCAGTCATGTATTCACGGCAGCTGAAATGACAGCCATAAAAATAAACCAAACTGAACTGAATGCTTTAGCTGAAGAATGGACACAATAAACGTTTTACATACTCTATAAAGCAAAAACTTAATACCCAATTGTGTCACAGCAGCCATCTGAGCTAACAGCTCCTCAGTAACTGTAGTGGGCCAACTCCCAACTTTTAGCCCATGTTGAGAGATTCCTATATTGTTCCTTAAAATGACAAGTTATTCGGTAATTCTCTGCCAGAGGTGGTACCACCTCTCTAGGGCATTTGGAAATGTGTCTAAGCATTTCTGGTTGTTGCAATGACTGCAGGGTGCTGCTTGCATTTAATGCCCAAAGGTCAAGGGTGCCAAACACTCCACATCATTTAGACTAAAGCTGCCTAAGGAAGATGCCATGTTGCCCAAAATGCTACTGATGCCCTTGTTGAGAAACACTGGTCAGGAGCCCCATGTGTTCCAGGGACACCTTCTACAGTTTGTCTTGACACTTCTGGATTATTTCAATTTCTCTCACGAGTTCTTAACCTTGGTCCAGAACAGATGACTAAATTGATGAGTCAGCAAAGTAAATAGGATCCTCAGAGGCAAAAAGTACTTCGTTTGGCTTCCCTTAGATTCTTTTTTATTTAGGTCTTATTTTTATCTTACTTTTTCCCAACTTTACTGAGGTATGATTGACAAAAACTGTATACGTTTACGGAGTACAATGTGATGTTTTGAAATACTGTACATCGTGAAATGATTACTCAAAGATTCTTAACATATTCAAAGAGTATCACTCCATCTGAGAGGAGAAAATGAGTAGTCCCAGGTCTCTCTCTAGGTCCTCTTGGCAGTGGTCCAATATTTCTAATTACTGCATCTGTCCAGTTTAGCGAGGACACAGCTTGGTGACCCTCGGGTTGGCCCCAGCACTACTGCCCACTACCGTAAGCAGCTCGGATTCACCAGTTTTCAGCCACACAGATGCTGTATTCGCATGTCACCCACACATTCAGTGAGACAAGGAGCACCTGAAAAGCATCCTACAGAGGATGACAATTCTGACTCCTTTTCCCACAGCTTTTCTCAGGGTAACTTTCCCTGAGAATCCTATTCCCTTTTGATATTTGGCAATGGGCAATTAGCAGCTGAAATTCTCTTTTGATTCATTACATGCCAATAAGCTTCTAACTGGCTGTTAGAGTATAACAGCTTTTTGGGGTATAAATGCAAAACCCGTACCTAGTGGCACAGGCACAGATGTGGAGGTGGTCCCAGTGTTGGCACAGTAAGAATTTTAAGGCACAGAACCTGCATAATAGATTGGGAAGCTTAGCTTCCTGAGCAGCAGAATTATTGGTTTTTATAGTAGATTCTGGGGCCTGACAAGGCAGAGAATAAAAAGGAAGTGATCCCACGGTGCTATGCTGCTCTGTCCTAAGAGACACCTTGCTCCACACAGGCTGCCAAGGCCTTCAAACTACACCTCGGTGGGGTGCCCACCGGCTTGCACCCACCCTCCTGCACCCACCCACCTGCATCCTTATCTTGTTTATCGTTTTTGTGCACTGATTATTTGCTCCTGGAGTAAACTGAAGTCCAAATTGCCTTTTTGACCTTTTTTTGGTCAAGTGAAACACAGATGTTCATTGTTCATCCAAAAGTTAGTTGCACACGACATACTCCCACCTCTCCCTGTGGCTTTTCTTTGCATCTCTATTTATAAGCAGTTTTCATATCTTTTCACTGCATTTCTTTATTCAGCTCTAGTGCATCCTAAAATGCCTGGTATTTCAACCTCAGAGGCAAAATCTGAACTTTTAAAGTCATATGTTTATGTACTTTATTTTTTACTGAATCAAAGAGAGCTACCATGAGGGTATTTAAAAATAATTATTGTTCCTGTATTACTCATAAAAATATTGAGAAAATGTTAAGTGTTAGGTGTTCCTCATTGAAATCGGTATAAATACTCATAAAGGGTTTTTACAATTAATGCTGTAAATATTAAGCAATGGCTTTTAACAGCAATCCAGACAGTTTACATAAGCAATAAAATGCTTTAGGTTTGCACATTTTGAGCAAATTAACAAAAGTGAATTATACGTTCTTTGTTAGGGAGCTCGCTCAATACTCTTTAACTCAGTGTTTAAAATCGGAAGTTGCTTTTTCCTCGAAGTCATGGTGGTCCAGTTGTGTTCCAGAGGGCTACAGGCTACAGTGTGCTGTGGAGGGGGAGAGAGCCTGCCACAGGGGGCAGGAAGGAGGCAAAGCAGACAGGGCCCTTCTCGGCCTAAACCAAGCCCCACTTTACCTGTCTTATGTACTGGAATTCTATGTAAGAGTTTGTTTGACAGCAAGGGCTCTGCCATTTAAAAAGACCAAGTTTGAGTTCGATTGTCAATGTATTTATTTTTATCATTATTCACGATCTATCATTTTTGAATAGCTGAAAAATAGCCCTCAAGATGGTGGCCCAGGGAACGCTTCTACCTGCCAAGTCTAAAGGGAGAGAGGAGCTCTTGGAGTCTGACATTCTTGACCAAGTTGGGGAAACTGAGAAAAAGGCACAGAGAAACAGGTTGCTTTGCTAAACCCAAGCTTCTTTTGCTTAAGAGTTAAGGATGTCTTACGTTGTCAAGTCATGTTCAAGTAGAATAATAATAAGCAATAAATATTTCACATAATTGAACCTCAAGTATGTCTCAAGTACAGTGCCATAAAAATCCATGTCACTTTCCAATCAAAGGGCTCTCTTGCGTCTTGCGGGTAATCATTATTCCACACCTATATGCTTCTCTCCTGTAATCACTCCCAGGGTTTCAACTTCTGCACTGGCCATTCGAACATCTTCCTTTTGCGAACTGCTTCTTCAAGTTCTTTGCCCATTTTGGGTGCTCATCTTTTTCTTAGTGATTTAAAAGAATCCTTTATCATTAAGAACTTTAACTATCTGATTGCTTTACATGTTGCAAGTTATTTATCTGCTTTTAATTTTACTTTTTAGTTATTTCATGTATAGTTTTAATATTTATATAATTAGACCTATCAACTATACATATGATGTTCGACTTGGAAAACCTTTTCTATACCAAGATTAAATAAATACTTTTTTCTCATTTGATTTTGATACTTAAAGCTTTTAATCCATTTGAACATTCCATTGGTACCTTGCATAAATTAGATATGCTCCCTATAACCCCACTTTTAACTAGGATTCTCAAAACCAGTGATGGAATAAGCCTGCCTTTCCAGTATGTACTGAGAACATGTATGATTCCAAGAACACTTGGGTCTGAGCTTTCTATTCTGTAATATTAACATGTCTGTGCTTGGGAGAATCCAAGCTGTTTTATTTATTGTAATGCTATAAAATGTTAAACTGCTTGAGAGGGCAACTCTCCTTTTAGTATCCATCCTTCTTAAAATCTTCTTACTTATTATTACCCATTTAGTCTCTTAGATGATATCTAGAAACACGCTTGAGAAATTTAAAAAAGCAAACCTTCCATTAATATGACTAGAATTATATTAAGCCTATTTATTAACTATGGAAAATTAATCTTCTCATCTAGAATTATGGTGTTTTTCAGTTTCTAAATGAGGTGGTTTTAAAAAATACGGATGCAAATGCTTTGGCACTCCTCTCCAAGAGATTTTCTGAATTGCAGAGGGTTTGTTGTGGGTTGGCAGGTTAGTTACCAGCAGGATGCAGTGGACTCTGCATGGCCTGAGTTGAGGTCAGGAGAGGTGGAGTGTCCAGCTGGATCTCAGGAACACTCACTTTTTGAAGTCTGACTATCCTGAGCCCACCACACCATAAGGAATCCTAGACAAGCTGGAGAGCCCTCAGGTAGGTGTTCTGGTTGACAGTCCCAAACGAGGTCCCAGCAAAGGGCCAGCATCAACCATCAAACTTGTGAGTAAAGATGCTTTCAGAATATTCCAGTCCCAGCCACTGACTCACTCACAGCTATTTAGTCTTCCCAGATGAGGCTCGAGACATCGTATTCCCTCTATGCTCTAACCCACAGAATCCATGAGCACAATAAAATGGCTGTTTAAAGCTGCTACATTTGAAATAATTTGCAAAACAGAAATTGTTACTATAACATTAAGAGTTTTTTTTTTTGGCCTTCAAGTTTTATAGTTTTCTTCCATGGGTTCTATACTTTATTTAAGTTAACTCTTAGTTATTGAATGTGTTTTTTGGTATTGTGGTGATGAAATTATTCTGAATAAAAAGCTGCCTTCTAACATAAATTTCAATTTTCTACCTCCTAGTTTCTTACTCTGTACGTAAGAAAAATAATTTTGAGATAGTCAACTTTTTATATCACTATAGCAAATTTCTTAAAGTTATTTATTTGATGCTCTTGGGTTTTATACATACACAATCACACAATCTAAAACGAATGCACTTGCAGTGGCTGGCCCCATGGCCTAGTGGTTAAGTTTGGTGCACTCAGCTTTGGTGGCCTGGGTTCGGTTCCTGGGCATGGACCTATAGTCGTCAGTGGCCATGCTGTGGCAGCGAACCACATACAAAAAAGAGGAAGAGTGGCACAGGTTTTAGCTCAGGGCGAATCTTCCTGAAGCAAAAAGAGGAAGATTGACAATGGATGTTAGCTAAGAGTGAATCTTCCTCAGCAAAAATAAAACAAAAATGAATGCATTTGAGTCTTCTCCTTTAAAATATTTCAAAGCTCATGCCTCTTTCTGGTCATTGCATTGACTAGCACTCCCAGGACAACCTCCACACACAACAGTGAGGGCAGGTGTTCCTAATTTGTTACTGAGTTTAACGAGAAGACTTTCTGAGTTTAATATTAATCTAATGCATCATATAAACAAACAAGAGAATATAACCATGATGCAACCTCTAAGTCTTAACATTAATTTTGAAGGTCATTCAACACGTATTTTAGTAGATTCCTAAGAGCTTTTTTCTTGCTCTATTTTAGGTGGGAGAAATAATTTTGGATTACTTTCTTGATTTACATGCTCAGAGATAGGTAGAAAATGATGAAACTGCTTTTAAAAACCTGCTTTTGCAATAATGGAGTTCTGCTGAATGGAACACTAAAAACAGAACCTGTGTGGCGATCCCGTGCGCTACCCTGGCGGGCTAACCCATCTCTTCACACAGCTTTTTGGAGTCCAAAAATGCTACCTAAATTAAGTTTTTCAACCTGTGTGAGTGGATTATTGTGTGGCTTCCTGAAATAATCCCCTCGTCTTTTAACACAGTTCTGACCCAGTTTGGGGAAGTATCTTTAATATCTTGTTCTACTTCACTGACCTCCAGGCAGAAGAGCCAAAAATATCTGCATTCAACTGGCAACTTTCATCTTTAGGCTTACAAAGAGGTCAGCTTTCTTTAAAAAGGAAACTGAAACTTACATCACAAGGCAGCTTTTTAGGTGATTTTACGTTCTACTTTACAAGCCTGACAAATGGAAGGCAGAGACCTGGAAGAGTCAGTCGAAGTGCCTCAGAATAGTGCATACCTATTGATGGGAGCAAATCAAAAGCTGTTGACTGGGCCTGCTTTTACTACACCATCAATTATTTGTCAAGTCATAGGCGCTCACCTCAGAAAGAAAAACAGAAACACATGCTGGAAGATGAGGTAAGGCTGGGTTGCTAGAAGAAAAGACAGAGCAATAGTCTATCCAGAAGAGGGATGGGATAGTGAGGTGCTTACAGAAAGCAATAATGCCGAAACTGCACAACACTCTGATCACCTAAGTGATGGTTAGGAGGATGGATGTTTTCTAGTTGGCAGATAGGGAATTGATTGTTATGGCCCGCAGTAGATTTTCTTATTATTTTCAATTATTCAAATGTCCTTCTTGCTTCAAGAGTATGTATCCTTGCCTTTGCCTGGTAACCTGCAGTGCCTCCCTGTAGCAGGAGTATGTATCTCCATTCCATTGTCATGTGATCAATTCTGAGCTGAAACTTTAAGAACCATTGTGTGTTTCTTCCAGCCCTTTCCTCCTTTCCCTTTGCTGTGAGAATGGCATGTCTCAGGGAGGGGCTCCTCCTTCGCGGGGACGTTGGGTTTCAACCATGGTCTTTAGACCATGGGGCAGAGCAGAGCTGCCACTAGACATGAAGTAGACATGAAATGTGTTGAGGAAATAAACCTTTGTTATCATAAACCACTGAGTTTGAGAGGGAGGGCTCATTTGTTGCTGTGGCATAACTAAGTGAAATCTAATTAATACAACTCAAACTAACATGTATTAGGCCAGATGTAGGATGAGTCCCATTTTAAAGGAAGCTAAGGTACTCCCATTTGTTTGAAAGTTTGGCTGTAATAAGTTTTCTCTGCGTTAGACACTGGAGACTAAAGCCTCAAACCCTGAAGATAATCATGCACTTAGATTTCCATAGGTAAAGTCAAAGCAATGATCTACGATTCTAAGCTGTTATTCAGTGAGTATCTGCCATCATAAAAGTCATAGAGAGATAGTATCAATCTACAGAAGCCACAGACAGCAGAACACATGTGAGTGTAGCTGTGTTCCAGTAAAACTTTATTTGCAAAAATAGGTAACGGACTGGATTTGGCCTCAGGCTGATCCCTGCCATAGCATAAGAAAATTAAAAAAAAAAAAAACACAAACAAAAAAAATCTTAAAACAAGCCTAATGTTTTACAACCACAGTTGTATTGTTTTAACATCAAAAGCTGCTCCATGGCCACTGAAAGACATAGATAATTCCTCGGTTTTCCCATATGTAAAAAACAGACAATAAAAACAACTTCATAGGTTTTTGTAGGAATTAATTCAGATGAAATATAAAGTGCCAGTAAGTAAGTACTCAATGAGTTTCTATTCCTTTCATCTTTCTCTGTCCTGCTATACAAAACTCAGAGTGGATTCTCAGTGAAGGCCTGTTTAATGCGTGCCAAGTTAATGAATGAGGTCAAACAGTAATGAGGTGAAGCAAGAATCCTTTAAGTCAACATTTGCTGAGCAATTGGTTTGATAAGACAAACTCATGATAACTAAGAATAAATATTAATATATGTCATGATTTACATGTCCATTAATTAGATTCCTAATTATATTGACCGAACAGAGAAATGCTTTCTTTTCAATTCAGGAGCATATTTTGAATAATAAATAATAATTCTGTGCTCTACACCAAAGTCATGAAATTCCCAACATCTTGCATTAGGGCTCTGTCCTGCATGGATAAGGGGTAGGAAAGAAAATCTCAATACTATCTGCTCAATTAAATAGAAGTCAGTTTTGTGATTTATTACACTCAGACTAGGAAGTCAAGTTTTCTTTCAAAAAGCAATGAATCTCAATATGTTGCTCTATGTTCTGTTAAATGTCTTCTACCATAAATAATTAGGATCAAATATGCTCAGGAGCCCATGGCCAATATCCACCATCTTTGGTGCATGGGCCAAAGTGACAATTGTTGAGATTGTCACTTTTTACTGCCTGTAAGTTTAAATACCACCAGATAAAAGCATATTTACTTTTCCAATACATTTTCTGCTTGATTTAACATTTTAAATTTATCTTTCAGCCCTACCCTGAAGTTCACCTTGCCCTAAAATACAAAAATCCTCCTCCCATTCTTTCCATTTCTTCTACTGTCAAAATAATGGCCAATGGGATTCACAACCACACAGTGTCTTTTCTGTCCATGAGATAGATAATCTGACATGCATCAAATCTATCACAGTTCCCTCATAAGACATCAAGGCAGGGGTGAACACCTTCCTCCTGAACTGGTATAAAAAGAAATGTAGAACTCATCTTCTCTAAAAATTAGTTATTTGCCTAGGGAGGCTTTCATCTTATTCACAGAGTAAGGGAGATTTTCAAGGTAAGTGAAATTGCTCTGAGGTCGTATAGTATGGTTGTGTGCTTGAATAAACATGTGCCGGAGGGAATATAGAACAGAGAAACAACTTAATACTCACTTAATCCTAATGTTAACATAATTCAAATTGAGCCGGGGGTGGAGATAGTAGCATTTGCACCAGGCACTGAATCACTCTGTTTAGTGTTTCCAGATTGTGGAGAAATTGCCTTGGAATCATCTGGAGATGTTTGTTAAAAATACAGATTTTAGGGCACCACTCACTGCAGACCTATGGAATCTCCAATCTCTAAGAAGTTGGGCCTGGGAATATGATTTTTACCAAAATTTTCCTGTGTTTCTCATGTGAAGCCAAGTATGGGAACCTCCTTATTAAAGGAACATGAAGAACATGAGAGATGCAAATAGTCATCGCCTTAAGTATTTTCAGGTAGGCATGGAAAATGGTACCAGGGCATAGCTCATTGGGCCATAAGGTGACAGGTGGGTTAGCTTTGCTTGTGAGAAGCTTCTTTCTCTTTCTACTTTGTACTTTTCCGTCAGCTGAGAATAGTATCTAATCTTGGCTCATCAGACATCTCACACTCAGGAATATCAACAAATTAAAATGAGGTCTAATTTGGGGATGCAAAAAAAAAACTTGTCATTAAAATAACTGTCAATAAAAATTGCAATTCAAATATTTGAAAAAAATGAACCAGCACTATCAGATGTACAAAATCATACTCTATAAATTCAGCATTGTATTTCCGTGTTCCTGAGGGCCAGCAATGCAGGGAAGTGAAAATGAAATAGTGTGAGTTTGAGCACTACAGGGCAGACAATGACTGAAAAATTCCTCAGTGAAAGGATACAATTGAGGCCAGGAATTTTCCATTCTTTATCCTCACAGGTCCTTTTTGGTACCTTGTAAAATTATTGCAGCTCTATAGGGATGTCTCTACAACATGGTGGTAACTTTCAGGTTCCTGCATTTTTCTCTGTACCCCTCAGATGATTTTCATCATCGCAGACCTGAACTAAGCCTTGAACACGAAGCATACCATCAGACCCGTCAATTAGATTCCAGCTCTGCTCTGCTTAGTTGACAGCCAAATGATCACAAGTGGAACCAGGCCACTGTTCCCTCCCAGGGATTTTAACACACAATCCGTTGCATTGTCTAGAAGTTCTTTTTTCCCATGGAGCTGCCTACAGATCTCAAACATGTCATGAAAAAATTCAGTCTCCTTGGTTACTGCCAAGGATGAACCAACTGCATATATAGCTGTCAAAATGATGGTGTGTTTAGCTATCTGAATAATTGAGCAGAAGGGGAGGAGAGAGCAAGAGAACTGCGGAATTAAGTAGAGTCTGAATCTAAACACACATTAATTCTGGTGAAGGATAAATTCACATCTGTTCATACATCTCTTTGGACAGTTTTTGCAGAATCTTCAAATCCAGTTGCCCTTGGAAAGATAGTCTCCAATATATTTTGTGTGCCAAATGAATTTTCAGTATTTACAAAAACATTAATTTATCTCTTTCTTTGAAATGAAGACTCTAGACACGGCCATATCTAAGGCAACATGGAAGATTTACATAAGAGCGCACAGGGTTTATATATTTCCACTGGTCTATCATATTGTGTAAATACATTCTATTCATTACTCATGTGTCCACCCCACTCACCCAACTTGGATTTCAGTTCCTGTCAGGATTGTGGCCTGTGGTTTGAACTGACTGTCTCTACCAGGGAGTTAAAACAAATTTGCTCCTGATTCACAGCACCAGCTAGATCACGGGGGCCACTAATGATGGGTCTAGCAAGGCTTCCTGCCAATCACAAGGAAAATGCCTCCTGTCAGAACCACCCACAAAATATTAACAAGCATGGCTCGCAAAAACAGTTCAACAATATTCAGATCTAATCACTCACTGGATAGCTGTGAAAGGTCCAGTCATTCTTGAAGTCAGAAGAAGGGAGGCAGATGAGTCACAGGGACGGCTTTGTGTTTTCCCCGTTCCTCCTGGACCAAAGCAATGGTCTAAGGACTATGGATTGATTTGGAACACCATCTAGTGAAGGATTTGAGGAAGTGCATGAACGTAGAAAGAAAAATCTCAAGCCAAATTCTGATTCAATTGGTTTAATGCCTCCTTTCAGACTATTTTAAATGGTTCTGAAATGAATGATGGTGTGAGTTTTTTTTTAAGTTAGGGTAAAAGCAAAACAGAATGACCAGTGTGTACTTGAGCACAGACCAGATTCAGCTCATTATCCCACCTGCCTCTTGGGATAGAATAGTCAGTTTCTTCTCTCAGCACTTCTCATTGACTATGGTAAGGATGTAAAAATACCCCATGGAGTCAGCCCAATCAATAGTCTACTTCTGCCAGAAAGTCAGCATCTGAAAATGGCACTAAAGGGTTTGGCAAGAAAGATGCCAGGGCGCCGGATTTTCAGACATGCATCTGTCAGTCATGGCGTTTTTTGGTTAAACAGTATATGTGTCAGAGGCCTTAGCTATCAAAAAATTAAAAATTTTATTCTAGACTCAATAGCTTTTATTGCCAGAAAATCAGTACCAATAGTACCTATTTCACAGTGTGCTGCACACAAAAAGCACTGAATAAATATGACATTATTCTATAACTAGAGCTGTCAGCTAGGATTTTTAACTGGGAAAGAAAGTTGAATATAATTCAATTATTACATTTTGAATTCTTCTATATAAAATGGTGCCTCTGTTTATTTATTTATTTTTTTTTTATTTTGAACTTCTCAATTCCACATTTCATGTTACACCCCTCAGAACACTGATCTATGTGCTTTTGGGATTGAATAAATGTTATGTGACTGTCTATACTTCCCACAGGGGGAAAAAAGTAAAGCAAAACAACAACCCCCCTCCCCCCAGCCCAGCTCAATACTGTAGGACTCTTACCATAATTAACGATCAATAGTTTCTAACAAATGATCATTGTCTTATTTTGATGTTCGGAAAATTCACGTCACCATTCTTGATTATAAGCTTGTTTTGTTATTTCTAGCTGTTGCTCTGAAGGTACATGGTCAGTTTGCCATTTGGGGCACCACAGTTTCTATGAATAACTGATTCTAGCTACTTTAAATGGAACCAAAGGCTGTATTTGTGTTGCCCATGCTGCTGGGTATCCCTTTTTAGATGAAGCAAGAAAGCGTCCACCGGGTCTCCAAGCCTCAATTAGAGGGCACGGGGAAGATCGTGAGCTTCCATGATACCCTTGGTCTTCTGTCTGTAATCAGAAGAAAAGACTGACCAGAAGGCTAGACGGCTCTCACTTTCTCCTTCCAGCTCTTCCATTGTTTGATGAATGGCTAATTAGCTATCACTACCTTAATCCAGCCATGCACTGACCAACCCACACTTACTTTCAGCAACAGTTGTATCTTGGGACATTTCTCCAAGAACATAACACTTTAAACCAATTGAACTTACTTTGAACTTAGAGAATAGAGGAGTTTTCAAACATCTCAGCTGTGCTTTCCTTATGTTTATTTGTAGTCTTTTAACTAATAGGGAGGGGAAGTTTTTATCTGGCAATATTTTCAATCTTCTAGGAAACTCCTGCAAGGCACCTGCAGGCAGGTAGAAGGGCGGGCTGCCTCTGCTTAGTGGTTTAGAATTCCACAGTCCCTTGTTACTTGCTCCAGCTCAGCATCTAATACAAATAAGCTGCTGAGGCACCCTAATAAGGAGTAATGGGGAGTAACAGTCACCTTTCAGGGAGGGGTAAGAAAACATAAAAGTGACTATCGTATGAAACAAAATGGGTTAAATACCATAAACTGAAGTAGAAAAAGTGATGGAGATTTAAGACATGGTGTTTTACAGCCAATGATCAGGGCTGATGGAAAAGAATGCTTTGACAAAGGTCAGGAGATATTGCTGGTACTCAATTGGCTGTGTGGTATGTAGGTTACTTATTATTAAGCAGGTTAAAAGTACAGGAATTTGCAAGTAACTCCTCTTCCTTGTTCTTCAAAGTAGGTTAGAGGACATTTCAGATTATCCTCATATAACATCCCTCTCACTCCTGTTCTGACATGCTTTCATGAATGGGAGAGAAGGGGTTAAAATTGCAATAGAAAGAGCATACAACTAGGGATGCTGGTTTGCTCCAAAGAGTCCTTATTTGTGCATGTTTCTCTGGTGTAATTATTAACAGCATCCATTTCACTTTCAAAAGTGGCCTGAGTTGGGCAATACACTGTCTAGTCACCTGACGCATACCAACAGCCTGTCTTATGAATGCTGTGTAAGTGAATGGAGTGGACAAGTGGCCCTGATGCACTGGATAATCATCCACTGGCACCACCAGCACTGTCGCTCTCCCTCTGCTTAGGCTTCCAAAATGCCAGGTCTACTGAGATACCCACACAGCATTCCAAAGGGGAGACTGTGTGAAATGTCATAGCTGCTACTGAGAGGGCACCAATTTATATTTTCAAAGGATGGACTAACCTACTGGGCAAAAACTTGTATTGCTCCCTTTCTTTCTCCCTGTGGCCAATCTTTTGCCACAATTGCTACAACTAATTGCCCATATTAGCAATACACATAGACACAATATACACGTAATTTGTTCTTGGTTTCATATTGCTTGATTTAAATCAGTATCTTATTCAAACTAATTTATTTTCATCTTGACTCAAAATAAATGCTGATTTATTTGCCTGACTTGAGAGCTCATTTTTTACTTACAATGAACGTTAGGGCCTGGCAGAGCCTAAAATCAATAGAACATTATCTATTTTACACATTTTTGGAAGACACAGGACATCATCTGTACCACAAGGTCAACTTTTGCAGCAAATGTAAAGGGAAATGTGCTTTGGTAGAGAAAGAAGTAAAGAACTATTTCTTAGGCAAACTGAATATACCAAGCAAAAGAGAAAAAAAGCCCTCCAGATTTTGAATGAAGTATCTGGGAAAAATAGGTTAACAGGAAAATTTAAAGAGAAATGATTTGAGGGGCTATCTTCTCCCGCTTCCCAATCTAGTTTTTCCTACAGCTGTGTCCCATAAATGCGTACTGAGAAACTCAATTAGATTTCTGTGGCACTGGCGGTCCCCAATGGTCTTACCATTTCACTGTTCCTAGTTTTAGAGGAAACCCCTTGAAAACTTCCGCTGGTTTTTGTCACAGGAGGATTAAACAGCAAAGCTAAACCCAGCTTCCCTCTGCACCTTTAACCAATTTTGTTCCCCTCTCTTCCCAACAAGTGAATGGCAAAGAGTAATGAAGCCAAGGATGAAAAGAACAACAAAAAAAGAGCCTTGCCCACGGCGTCTGAATAAGACAGGCTGAGATTTTGAAATTAAACCCAGCAGGCGGAAGGCTTCCAAAGGCCGCCCAGCCTGTCCACTGAAACCGATTTCATTAGAGCGCTGTTGTGGCTTCTCACTCCGCACACAAAAGGGACCTGACCGAGGACTTCACTGAGGAGCTTGAGCAAAACAGGTGGCCCTGAGGTGGTGCTGTGCATGGGGTTTTCTCAGATAATTTCAGGGTTATTACCAACAGCGTGCTCTTCTTTTAAATTTAAGGGAGGCCAGATTCACAAACTGAGTACTAGCCCAGGCTGGCATGAGACCAAGTTTAATTTTCATTTTAGACACTGTAGGGCCCACCTCTGCCTATCTAACAGTTCCAAGTTGCAGTTTAAGCACAAAATCCATTGAAGGGGTGCGCTTTGCATGGAGGTGTAGAAATTTATGGTCAAAGATGACAGGAATAACAGTGGAGGCTGTGCCACAGCCAATCTCAGCTTTTGAAGAATGCCCTGCATCTGATAAGTTACTACAGTTACTATAAATTTCAGACAGCCCTGGTAATAAGGATTCCATGGGACACTACTGGCTTCATTAAGTCTCAAGGAGTTATAAGTGACTGATTCCCTGTCCTTTCTCTCTCAACCTCTTCCCCTGGTAGTTATCATTGGAGCACACTCCACAGCAGGATGACTGTAGCTGAAGTGCAACATGAATTGTTCTAGAAGAAACCTTCTCCATCTCTCAGATCATTTGTGGGTTTCTAGAAAGTGTTGGAACTCAAAGGTTTGTTAGTTAACATTTGAGAGATGTTAATGATGAAGAGGACCAGAATTTGTCACCCCCAAACATGAATCTTTGGCATAAGGATTATTTTAGGCTGATTATTTTTTAGAAACACCAGACACAGGGAAAACCCTAAAAAATGAATAGAAATTATCCTTTTATAAGTATCCTATACATTCATGAGGGAAATCTCCATTTATAAGGGTGTGTCCCTCTCTGTACCATTAAGAGGGGGATGACTCAACCTCTAGAAATCCTTATCAATGGAAAAGGCAAGGATTTAAATCTGCATAACAACCTTACCCTTGTTTACTCTGTTTTTCCTGGTTACCTCCCATAATTGACTTCCCACCCCCAATGTCTTTTTTTGTCTTTAGTTATAGATGGTATTTAAGGTGGTGGCTTGGGCTATTTTGGGGAGTGACTTAATTTTCTTGGGTCTCTCCCATGTATACAGGAGGTATACATGTTATTAAACTTCTGTGTGTTTTTCTCCTGTTAATCCGTCTTTTATTATAAGGATCTCTCAACAAAGAACCTAGAAGGGTAGAGGGAAGATTATCTTTCCTCTCTCACCATGACATGTGAAAACAATCCAACTGTGTAGAGATTAGTATTTTGTTCTATTTAAGTTTTAATAAAATAATCATTTCTTAAAATCTCAAAAAATAACTGCTGCAAAAGGTAGGTGGAAGTCAAACCAGTATAAGTGGATGATGACAAACTGGTTGGACCGTCAAACTCAGCTAAGAACTGAGAATCTGCATTCTCATCAACTTCAATCGGTCTAGAACACTCTATCATCAGTACGTACTTAAGGATTAAATTTTAAGTTTATTCAGATTCCTAAAGGAGAGTCATACTAGGCATCTTCTTAAACCAACTTCTGTTTAAAAACCACTGTCGTTGCCAATAGACAAATGCAATGTTTTCTCTTATTGGTGAGACAGTGATTTACTGACTCTGCGATATCAATCTGCTAAGTAACCTTGTGAAATATTAACCACACTCCAAAGACCCACCTCTAATTGCATGCAAGTGGAAGGAAATTGCCTTCAGATTGTGTGAGTGGAAACAGTTTCAATTTACATTACATGCTCTACACGTAACAGCATTTTTCTCTCTGATGTTCATTCCTTCGACTCAGAAGTCCTTCCTCAAAAGCAGCTTTCCTAGTTGCAAGTACATCTTTAAAAACACAGTCACAGGTTTGTATACAATATGAATTTTGCTCATTTATCTTGGTGAATTGGGGGCTTTGCTTGTTGTTTATTTTTAAATGTTCTTAATATTAACTTTTAGGTAAAACAGAATATAATACTCTCTCAGGTAGTCATTTTTTCAATCTAAAAAGAAACTGTTAAGGAAGGATGGTTTCTTGTAGAAGAGTGATGAATGGGAAACCCTTTTCCCACCCACCATCATTGAGTTTGTCCAGCAAAAAAACCAAAGACCAACAGAACTTAAAGGATAACTTGTTAGTCCTTCTCCTGAGCAATACTTAACTTCACTCTCTTAACCCCATATTTACCTATGAGATGAGGTTTACAGGAGGCCCCAACTGATATTTGAACAGTAATA
The DNA here is from genome assembly GCF_037783145.1 of Equus przewalskii. Classification (NCBI taxonomy): domain Eukaryota; kingdom Metazoa; phylum Chordata; class Mammalia; order Perissodactyla; family Equidae; genus Equus; species Equus przewalskii. The sequence goes on along the minus strand of NC_091845.1, from coordinate 54,817,131 downwards.
TGAGGAAACCAATGTGAATCTAGTAGCCCAAATATAAAGTACCTCTCCTTTGCTTCTGAACTATTAAACTCTAAGGTCACGTGTTCCTGTGTAATCTTTAGCGAACTCATAAGTTAGAAGAAAACAGGCTAGTTTCCTTTACATTTTAATCCACTTATGAGGTTCCTCACTCAGCACCTTCATTTTAGTGGGCCCTGCAGAAAAGGAAAAGGTACCTAGAATCTTGAATAATCAGAGAAGAGGAAGCAATTGTTTAAAATGACATCTCTTTCTGTTAGGAGCACTCTAAAAGTCATGGCCACCCATAGAATTTCTCCAGGGGGGCTGAGGGCCACTGGCATCATCAATTTTATTCTATATCTTCCACTTTCAAGTGATACACTCCATTTTAGTGATAGACAGGCTCCTGTAGAAAAGCATCTGATTGATATGTGGCTTCCAGATGAATAAAGACCCTTTGAATAAAAAGAGAAAAGTAGGTATATTGGTTTGGCTTTGAAGTATGACTCCATCGTTTTCCACTTTCTTCATGGTTTCAAGTCCAGTGTAGTGTAAGAGGAAGGAAGGGCACCATTTATTTTTATCAAGCTGTGTAAAGAGGGACCTACATGCAAGCTTTTAGGGGAGTAAGCTATAATTTTATCCAACTGATGAAATTAAAATTATCAGGTAATATTATAAGACAGATTCCTTTGGGAAAGAAAAACGGAGTGTGCTGTGACTACATTTTGAGAGTACATTCAGCCACAATGATGAGCATTATAAAGCCTAAATCCTAAAGGGACATGGAACAGGATAGCTTCATAGGAATGCCGATGACAAACTTTTGAATCTATAGGAGCCTAGGAGTGTCAAGAATATGGATCCAGATTCTACAGCTTAGCTGACAGATGATAAGCGATGTATTACCTCAATGGCTAAATATTTAAGCTTCATGGAGTGGAAGATATTTGACTGGAAATGAGCCAAGAATGCCAAATTAGAAAAAAAAACCCTGCCTGTGAAATTATACTGCAGACATCAACTCTCAACGGCCCCAGAGCTCCAGCTTTCTCAAAGCTGTGGTCCACAGAGCAAATTAAGCAGTGAGAAGTTTACTGTGTTTAACGGAGATAAACAGGCAAGGGTAGAAGATGTAATTACCCAGCAGGTTTTTCTGAAAATGGATCTTAACTCTGTGCCATGAGGGGCAACACTGTAGGGCACTAGTTTATTTTCCTTATTTTTTTTCTTTCTGAAAAACAGTCTCTCACTTGCTTGTAAGGAATTAAAAAAATTTTTTTCACTGACTAATAAGATGGTCAAATATCAAAACACCAAGAGATTTTCACTGGGAAAGCAGACAAAAGGAGAGCTACTTCAGCATTACAGTAGCTCTGAAGAGGATTTCCGGGATGAAGAATACTGTTCGATCTAGAGGATTCGCACTTATACTAAGGACTAACCTTTACCTTACTGTAAATTATATCCTAACTAGATTTCTCTGGGATATAACAGGAGATAATAATTATTTATTGATTCAAAGGTGTATAAAGAGAGGTTTGCATGACAAAACTACCAGCCTGATTTATTAAAGAATGTGGATTTTTTTTTTCTGGTTATTAAATAGCAACAATAAAACAGGATAGTTCCAATATAGCTCTTGGAAGAAGACAACCACCAGAAATAATTTAAAATGTCTACATAGTAAAACTTTTAACAAGTCCAAAATTTCTGTAAGCCAGCACTGGAATAAATACAAAGATGATTATTCACACATTAAAAAATTATATTAAGTTAAAGGATTGGTGAAGATTCTTCCTCTGCTTAGGGCATTGTGCCTGTCCTAGGAGAGCTATCTCCTTTGCAATACCATTAGGGCAGGAAATTGTCAGGGTTTTTTTTATTAGGGTGTGGCAGTTGCAGAGAACATACACTTGCTGAATGATGGTAATATTATAGTTATTTATATGTTTAGCTGTATAGTTATCTGTATGTATATTATATATGTATACATATATGTACATGTAGATGTACATATAGTACCTTTATATGTTTGTCTGTATTTCCCCATTAGACTGTAAGCTTATTGAGAACAGAGAGCCTTCATGGAACAGTGCCTGACACACTGAAATGCTCAATAAATATTTGTTAAGTCAATGAGTGAAGGCAACAAAAGCTAAATGTCCAGAAACACATGTCATGAGAGAAAATGATTTAAACATGTGCCAAAGTACACTCTCTTTTCCTACTAAAAGAGAGTGAAAGGTAATCACGTGTATACCCAACATTCATATATATAGTTCCAAGTCAGCCTTAAATGGTTGATGCTTTTGTGTGAGCATCACTGGTAGACTTCCACAAGCCTTCTCCTATATGTCTATGAAGACCTCAACTTCCAGATCACCCATAGGATCACCCCACCTAGGCCTGGCAGCAGAGACCTTGGACTATTCAGGAGACACTTGCCCCTCCATTCACCAAGCAGGAGGGAGCTTCATGGAATGCCTTGCAGAGACAGAATGACTCACCAGTCTTTGGACACATACAATTTAGCTATGCCAAGAAGCATTCCTTTTCACGTCATCCTTTGATATAATCATCTTTTCATGGACCATGAAAACAACATGGAGCTTGGTGACAGTTAAGAACTCAATTTAATTTCTAGCTCCACTGCAACTCCACCTAATTAACTACCTAATTTACTGATCTGGGCCTCTGTTTCCTCATAAGTAAGATGGGAATGATAAGAATGAAATTGACTTCATAGGATTCTTAGGCAAGTCAGGTGAGATTTTGGATGTGGAAACACTTGTCAAGTCATAAACACTCTGTAATGTGTCATGTTATAGAGAAAGGTGCCTTTGTGGTAGAATGATTGCAAATATAGTACTAATTCTCTGGGCCTCTACCATTCTTTGCAATGTGACTTTGAAATTCCTCCCGTCAATAGGTAGAGTCTACTCCTCCACCATACCTCCTCTCCAATCTGGCTGGTCCTACAATTTTCTCCAGTCTATAAAAAACAGCAGAAGTGAGGGTGTGCTAATTTTGAGCCTAGGCCTCAAGAAGTTTTGCAAACTTCCATTTGCTCTCGTGGAACCTTACCACTCCCAGGAGAACGAGTCCAGAATAGCCCGATGGAGGATTAGAGATCATGTGGAGGAGAGCTCAGTTGTCCCAGCTGAGGACATCCTGGTCCAGCCTACAGCAGCAAACACAGCCACGATCAGCAGAACTGCCTCCAGGACCCATAGCTGACTGCAGGTGAAAGACTGAGCCCAGCCAAGACCAGCAGAACTACCCAGATAATCTTAAACTCATGAGGAGTGATAAACGCTTACTGTTTTAATCCATTTGGTTTGGGAGTGGCTTGTTATATTAGCAATAGCTAACTGATACAGCATTACAGCCTCCTACCAGAGCGTTGCGAACATGTCCAGAAAACAGGGCTACCAGAGCCAGAAAATGTGTGGTCTGGTGAAATAAGGACAACTGTATGGTTCAACTTTTCTCTTCAGCTTTGTTCAGCATTTCCAGGGTGGTTTTAGCCACAATGCCTGGCTGACCTCAGGACTAAGGCTGAGAGCTTCTGATCTCAGCAGAAAGCCTGCCCTTAACTCACAGAACACCACGTGAACGGCTGGGCTTCTGCTTCCAGGGTGTGATCTAAAAAGAAAATAAGAAACGGTCTCCTGGATCCTATCAAATCCCTCTTTAAGTACGGTGCCCCAATAAAGAGCCAAAGATGCAGGCAGGTCTCTTTTTAAATATAGCTTCTGAAATCAACCCACCCAGCCTGACATTTGAAAATCAGCTGATTCAGGAAAGCAGGAAGGGATTAGTTAGCAAAAGTGAAAAAGGAAACAGATCAGAGGCTAGATCATCAGAAGCCTGTAAAACCATAAATGCTCAGGAAAATTTGCATGGAAAGTGGCAAGGTAGTTAAAAAAGAAATGAAAGAGTAACCCATCAGTTCCTCTTTATGACCAAGTATGTACTTGCTCACAGAGCTCCGGCCATGTACAGCCAAGGCTAATGTAATGCCATTAGTGAATATTCTGAGGATAATTACAGCCCATGGATTAATGGTTGCCTTTATTTCTGCCTTGCTGTTTGCATTTTGTTTATTTCCCAGGGCTTAACCCCTCCCATAGAGTATGCATAAGCGGAATGTGGGCCTAGAACTCCAATCATCCAAATTTTTCTTATGATTAATAGATTTGATGCACACAGTTATGAGAACTTGAAGGAATTCTACAACTCCTACAAATATATTCCCACCCTTGCTTAAAGGGTTCTCTTTTTATATTACACCTTCTGGATACCCAGCCTTCCCTCTTTCTTCTTTATTAACAGAATATACCAGCAGCAAAGTTGCTCAAACTACCAGCAGATCAGCAAAAAGTGAGAAAAAGCAGCTGAGGTCAAGATGGGAAGGCCAGGTACCCATCAACAATGATTGCAGGTAACATTTAGCAAGCACTTTGATATGTACTGAGCACCATGGTATACAGTCGTTATCTCAACAATTCCATGAGTCAGGTATTATTAAACCCATTTTACAGATGAGGCTTGGCAAGATGCAGTAACTTGTCCCAAAAGTTTCAGAGCTAATTATTGGCAGAGCCAAGAGCAAAACTCAGTCTGGATAATACCAAAGAACTCTCTCCACAACCATTTGAACCGCAAGCTTTGGCTCGCACACACAGTTACATGAACCAAATGTTTCACCTTTCTGAGTTAAATTTGTTTCTTTGTGAAGGCTTGGTCCAGCTCCCTGCAGAGCCCCTCCTAGGCTGACAATTTTTCTCTGGGGCACTCTTTGTAGCCTCTCCCAGCTCTGCCTTTTATCAGATTTCCATTACCTATACTTCGCCTTTTATCCTTTTTCCTCCCTTCCCTTTACCACAAACCACAGTGTCCAGGCTTAAAAACTTTAGGATCAGACTGGTTCTTCCACTGACTAACTGACTAACTAATTAACATGAGATGCTGAGCAAGTAGCTTACCCTCTCTGAGGGTAATAATAGAATCTATTTCATAGAGAGGACGAAATGACATTATAGATATACCAGGCTTAGCACAGTGTAAGATAATATAGTAAATACTCAGAAAGTGTTACAGAAAAATAAATACAGGCCTTCCATGAACATACAGATTTGGAGGAGAGAAAAAGCTAAAACTAGTCCTAGATTCTCATTACTGAGAAAAAGGTTTCCACAAAGACCCCATTCAGGAGGACTCCATTGTACTCTATTGTAAAGCAAGACTTTACATTCCTTTGCTACTTTACAATCTGTAAAGTACTTTCATATACAGAATCCTATGCCATCCTTGACATAAGGCAGCACTTTCTAAGACCTGGTATAAATGCCACCCTCTTGATGAATTCTTCCCTGAGCTTCCTGTAGAAGACATTAGGGATTGATTCAGCATTGATCCAACTTCCTTCTAAATGAAGTCCCTTCCTTTACTGGAGAGGCTCATGCATTTCCAGACTCTCTTGCAGCTAAGGTATCTGATGCGGTTGAGACTTACCCAATCAGATACACTAGTATAAGCCATAATTGCAGAACTGAATTAGGTGGGAGAAGAGGCATAATGATAGGAATCCATTTTTGCCAGGCAGATTGTAGTTCTAGTGCTGGCATTTTGTGGCAGATTCACAATTCACCAGACTGGCGCAGGAGGAGCAGCCCAGTTCTGGGGCATGGCTTTGAAATATTTGTCTTTTTAGCCCTCCAATGATTTGTGAGTCTTTAATTCTCTATAAATCCCTTTCTTCCTAAATTAGCCATAGTATATTCTATTTTCTGTACTTGATCCCTAAGCAGTCACTTAGAAGAGGAATTCCTTTTGGTCTCTCTTCTGTGCCCACAGAACTTTGTTCCTGCCCACAATTATTGTTACACTTGACTTTTCATTATAGTAACTTTTAGATGCGACTGTCTCTTCTTCAAATTGAAGGCTGAAGATGCTATGTCATTTTCATCTTTGATTTTCTCCACAGTGCTTCGCACAGTGCTTGGCACAAAGCATGTGCTGAATCAAACTGGGGCAGGTTCCCACAGTCACACAGTGGCAGGCAAAAGACTCATCTTGAATTATCACTAGATTTTATTATTCCATATTCTATCTGTTGTTAAATTATGTCTAAATTGCTAATTTTAAAAGTAACCATCTTTGTTTGTGGTAGACTAGGTAACTCTTCAGAAATATCTATTCTCACCTCCTCACTTCCATGGGAGTAGTATATTTCCCTGCTCCACTGATATTGATTTTGGCCATTTGGCCTTATACTGGGGTGGAGTTAGTCTTCAACATCCTTTAATGTGGGGTGCAATTACACGATTTGCCTTGGCCAATCGTATGTTAGCAGACATGATGTGATAGAAACTCTTGAAAGTTTCTTAAACATTTGGGCTTGTGCTGTTGTGTCTCTGTCATTGCCATGAGACCACACCTTGGATAGTTCACTGGTTCAAGGAGCAGATAAGAGGTTCACGGAACAGAGCCATCCCCAGCTGAGTCCAGCCTAAATTAGCCACCCAACATCTCCCCTTTTCCTCGTTCATCTGTAGATGCATGAGCAATAATGCTTACTGTTTTATATCACTAAGGTTTGGTGGTTGTTTGTTACATAGTATCATTGCAACAATAAATTATGTCCCTGGAAAGGCAAAAAAGGAAATACTCCCTTTCAAGGGAGATTGGATGTATTAGAAAGACAAGGTGCATCTTGTATGAAGGTTAACACTTTCTTCCAACACATCTCCTTCCCTTCACACCCATCTTCCTCCTTGAGACTCACCTCCTTCATTTCCATAACAATATATATTGCTAGGCTCTAGCTACTTTCTGATCTTACCTTACCACTACCCCCACTCTCATTATGACTTATCAACAGATGTCACTCAAGAATTTTGCTTTCTTCATTAAGTCCTCTTTTCTCCTTTAAGTATCAATTTCAGGGACTTGCATCACTTTCTGTGGAAACTCCCAAACTCTATCTCCAGTTCTGAAGCTTTCTTTACGTCATAGCCACTGAGTTCTAGCTACCACAGATTGTCTGCAAACGATATTCCTCTTAATATCTCACACGGTACTCCCCAAATCATGGTCAGCAACTTCTTCAGACTTACTCTTCTGTTTCCTCTTTCTTTTATTGATTATTTCCCAGATCATCCATACACAAAAATCTCAGTATTAAACAGTTATCTTCCTCTCCCCCAAAGCACACTCCAAATTTAATAATTGTCAAACACCGTGTAGTTGAAATAGATGTGGTTTTGCTAAGTGCTCAGAAGTTTAGTTTAGTGGAGCTTGTAAGTTAAAGGAACACTGTTTGGAATAATTTTGTAAAGCAAAGAGTGACTTTGGTAATGTGACTTTGCCCTGACTGTGTTCTCTAATTTCAGGATTTTCACTGTGCACATTTTTCTTGAATTGAGGGCAGAGTGATGATGGACAGAGTGGTGATGGAACCTCCTGCATACTAATAAAAAAGACTGTGAGCATCACTGAGGGTTTTGGTGGGGAGAAAGGACGGAGGGAAACTGACCATTCTCACTGCAGTTATCACAATTAGGGGCTGATGTCCTAGCTGTCCTATTCAAAAATCAATGGCTAATAAAAAACATAAGCAATACTAACTTAGACTGTCAAAACAGGTATTAAAATTTACCATGCAGAACACAGCCCATAAAAATTTTGCACCTAGATTTCTTTTTTCACTCTAAAAGGATATCACACTATCACTGTTTTTTCTTTCTTTCTTTTTTTCTTTTGTTTTGAGGAAGATTAGCCCTGAGCTAACATCTGCCACAATCCTCCTCCTTTTGCTGAGGAAGACTTGCCCTAAGCTAACATCCGTGCCCATCTTCCTCCACTTTTATATGTGGGATGCCTGCCACAGCATGGCTTGATAATCGATGAGTAGGTTCACACTCAGGATCCAAACCGGCAAACCTTGGCCTGGTGAAGTGGAAAGTGTGAACTTAACTGCTGTGCCACTGGGCCAGCCCTCACGCTATTGGTTTGTATACAGGCATTTAATGAATGACCTCTGAAGAGACCCTGGGTGTGGATCTCATTTACAGATAGATGAGACAGCCAGAGCCTATCAGAGACCCTTATCAAGTTGCTGAGTTGAAACTGACTCAGAGAATATGTATTTGGTAAATTCGAGGAATGTATGTCAGCTATGTTTACAGAGTAGTTGTGGGGTTTATTGTCAAAACAAGTGGCTAAGGCTTATTCCAGGCCCCCAGTGTCAGCAGCACACACACATTTTCACATTCTATTAACTGCAGAATCTGGGGTTTTATATGTTTATTTTTACTGCATGATATATTTTAGCTCCTGCTAAAGATTTTTGTGCAAATGGAAATTGGGTAAGCTTCCTTCCTAACTCTGTAGTTGATCCTTGTTTTTTACCCCAAAAAGTCTTTGAGTCTAGACCAAATTTTATCCAATTGAAAATACCCATAGTGATCAAAGAAAGGACTAGAAAGAGATCTTCAGAGGTATGTATCAGGGGGCATGGACAGAGTGAAAATGACTTTACTGGACCAGATTAAGTTGAAAAATCATGTTGGAACACTTATTCTACACTATATCCACAATAGAGCGCCCACACATATACCAATTACGGGTCAAACCTCAGGTTAACATTTTTGAGACAGTGTTGAGATGGTACAACCCATCAATATATTGCATTTTACATGACATATAATGTGAAATTTATATACATAGACATACACATACATATATATGTATATGTTTGTAATATTTGGGGAGGATAGGGCCAGGGAGGAGTGAGGTTCTAAGAAAAGGAAGCATCTGGACCTAGGGTACAAAAGAGAGAGATTAGACCTTGAGCACAGAGTTCTTGGAGATCTGAAAGAAGCTCATGCGGCCTGGATAGGTGAGACATGTGGTTGTAGGAGACAAAGCCCCTGTCACCAAATGCCTTGACTGCCCTGCTTAGGAACCTCCATTTTATAGAGAAAGCAGTGGGAAGGTCTTTAAACAGCAGAACATGATTCGATGGCTGTTTCTACACGGCCCACCAACAGTGTAAGGAGACAGGCTTGGAGTAGAGGCAATTCTAGAAGCAAGTGGATTCGTTTGAGCCGGTTTGTGGTGGTCATCTAGGTAACGAAAGAGGAGTGAGGACATAACATTTAAAATAGCTTCCTTTTCTCCCTGGTACTTCAACATAAGGTTCCTTTGGAAGGCTATATTCAAAGTTTTCACGTGATTTTCTGAATTGCCATTAGATGGGAAAATGTACAATGCATATCTGACTTCTACAGTTCAACAAACTGACTTCCAAAATCAGAGATTGGAAATTTAACAAAATATTTTTGTGAGCTTATAAACTATTTTTTCTTCAACATACTTTCTACTCTATGACTTCCATTGAAAATCTCTCTGTGTGCGTGTATAAATATATGCGTATACACACACTCTAGTTATATGTGTCATTTTATATATGTGTGTGTATGTACACATATGCATGTGTTTATGCATTAATATACATATAAAATCTTCAGTCAGTTTTTGACTAGAAATTTTTTAATTACATAAGAAAGTTAACATACCTATGAAATGAAGAAATGTGCAGATATCAGAAAATACGTTTTTTGAAAAGATATAGAATGTGGCTATCTATGTTTGGAAAATATGGCTTTATAAGTTCAATAATACAAAAGAAACTATCTTTCCATTGATTTTTTTCTTTGTAACAAAAAGAACCAAAATTTCATAGGGTATTACTACTAAACTATGTTTAAACCTCTGAATGAGGAGATCAGGCAATAAAATATTTATTCAATATTAATTTTGTGATAGAAAATAATATGACAAGCATGTTACAAAGACATAAATTTGTATTTAATATATATTTATATATTATATTTATATTTAGTGTATTCATATTTGTCTTTAAGAGTGAAGCTATTTCATATTTAAACTTCATACCAAAAAGTAAATAAAAAATAAATTACTTTAAGAAACTTTCACAATTTAGTCCTCTTAAATAATAACTGAAGATATGAAAGAGAAAAAACCTCTTAATAGAGTTATAATATGAGATTTTGGTTCCAAGGCATTTTCTTTGCTCAAACTGTAAGAAGATACACTGTAGAAACTAGTTTCCAAGACATGGTCTGATAGATTCTGGTATTTAGAGTATAACAGAAAACATAACTCAGTTTTGCAATACTTCTGTTAGATTAGACTTACGATGTATGAGCATGAGAAAAATAAAACTGTAAGACCACCGCTTTATAAACTAAAAACCAAGTTGAGCTTTCTTTTGTAAAAACTGAGGAGCAAATCAATTTTTATTATATATTTTCTTATCTTTCCTGTTACCTTTCACAAAACTCCAGTCTCTAATTATAATTTTTCTAAGTCCCTCGATCCACATTTTGTCAGAGAAATTATTCAACAAAAAGGATGCACCCCAAGCACCTGCAAGAGTATCTGACACATAGTAGGTGCCCAATATATATTTTTTGGGTGAATGGGCAGATTCAAATGTGAATTCTGAGTCCCTGTTTGCTTTTTACATTCAGGCATTGTTAACTGACAGGACAGACGTGATTAGGGCCCAGTTCACTAGCTACAATATTCTGGTCCACCTTGGTACCGCCTGGACAACAGTCTCCCCCCAGGTTGCACATTGAAAGACAGTCTCCATTCTGAGTCAGGCTGATGATCTTACAATCGACCAAAGCAAGCTCTGCTGCTGTGCTTTCAGCATTTGAATTATCCCTACTGATGGGGTGTATCATTTCTAGGAAATCCTAAATAGGGGAACACTCTCATAAGATGCAGAGCAGGATTCAAAGATAGAGAGTAGGAGAAGTCTGAACTAAAACCCCAAGAGGTTTAGCCATCTGAAGTCAGAACTGTAAATTTTGACTTTTTAATTTTTTTCTTGAATTCTGAACTATTGATGATTTGGCCAACAGAACACAATTAGACAGCAACTTACAACTCCAGTTCTGCTAGATTTACATGAAGACAGAGGAAGTGGCCTCCTCCATGGCAACATTTGAAGAGCCGTTAAGATGTTCATCTCCCCTAAAATGTCTTCCTTATCAAGCTGCCCTCATCCTGAGAAGTCCCCACACAGATCACCATTCATGAGACGTGAGGGCCGTCAGCCCGTGCTGCGCATCAGAATAGCCTGCACATCGGAAGTCAGGGAAAAGAGACGATCCCAGGGCTTCGCTCTAGACCAACTCAATCACACTCTCAGAATGAGCGGTCATATTTTTTAAAACTTCTGTAAGTGAGTTCATGGGCAAAGAATGTAAGAGCCACTACGTCCCTAGGAAATCACTACAAGCATGTAATCAGTCACCCAAAAGGGTAACACCTGAGTTCATGCCTTTATTCACTGATTCATTCATTCAGCAAACATTTATTGTGCATCTATCATGTGATAGTAGCAATGGGAGAAAATGCAAAGAAGTAAGAATACGACAATCACCCCTATTATTAAACACGCAGTACAGTACCAAGGCTGGCTTCACAGGTGTGCAACCTGTGCCTTTGCACACGGCCCTGTGCTTACAAGGGCCCCAGGCTTGGTTTAATGCTTTTCTGTCATCATCTTGAAATTCTTGATAATTTTTTAATTTGCACTAGGCTCTGCAAATTATGTAGCCAGTCCTACTTAGCACTGTGGAAAATGGTTTACAGGCACTATCTCATTTAACCCCCACAAATACATAACCCATCATTATTACTGTGATTTTATGGAATGAGGAAACTGAGGCATGGTGTGGTAATGTACTTTGCCAAAAGGCACACCACAAAGAAATAATGAAGCCAGGATTTGAACCTGAGTTTTTCTGACTGGCAAGGCAACATGTTTAATGACAGTACTATGCTGGCTTTCCAAACAAAGGCAGGAACAGGTGGCTGAGTTGGCTAGAGTGCAGGGGACATGAAGAGGATTAGCAGGACACAAAGCAAGAAGGTCGAGTTAAATGGATCACAGCATTCTGAATGATTATGGACTCTTTGGGACAAAGGGGAGCATGGAGGAGTGACATGATCAGGGTGGTATTTCAGAAAGTTTATTATGGTAAGAGTATATAAGGTAGTTTGGAGGGAGACAAACAAAAAGGTGTGAAGAAAATATTTGAGCTCATGTAGTCCTTCAAACTTGGGGCAAAAAGATTAATAATAACGAAAACTAGTGTTTAATGAACACTCACTCTGTGCCACACATGGTACATGGATTACGCCATTCAATCCCTATTAAAACCCTATAAGGTAGGCACTTTTTATTACTTTTGCGTTATTGATGAAAAAGAGCAGGCAGGGGAAGTTTAAGTAACTTGCCCATGGTTACACAGCCAATGAGCAGCGAAGGGTTTGTTTAGCTCCAGATCCGGTGATTTAAACTCCAATAAAAATCCTAACAAGATGTCTTTTTAACCAAAGGCAAAAGTTTCTGAAATACATATCAAAAAATTTAAAATATATGAAATGCTGCTTTAAAAAAGAACCAGAAGGAGTTTCAGCAGCTTTGAGAAACCATTATAAATCAATATCAATTAAAACCTTTTGTTCCTGGCACAAAAGTAGAAACAGAGATCAATAGAACAGATTGGAAAATCCAGAAATAGAATAAAGTGGTTTTTAAAAAAAATGTAATGCATGATAACACAAGGTGCCCATAATAAAAAGTGTTGGAAGAATTATTCAATAAATCAAATTGGAATAACTAGATAATAATTTTGGGGAAACAGACGGTTCGATCCATATTTTACACTGTGTACAAAAATAATCTCCACGTGGATTAATGAGTTAAATACAAAAAATAATTGAATGACAGAAAAACCAGCAGGAGATGAAATAGAATATTTATCAGATTTGTGAAAGAGCAGTAACTTCAGCTTTGAAGCAGCAGAAGAAATCATGAAGGAAAGGACTGACAGATTTGAATACATAAAAAATTTAAAACTTCTGTACAATGAAAAAATAGCAAGACTGAAATAAAAAGGACATTACACTGAGGGCAATATTTGCATTCCACGCGATAAAAAGAGCTTTAAAACTCAAACTACATATACCCTCATTCAAATATATAAGGAAAACATCAGACCTCAAAGTATAAATATGGAAAATATGAAAACAAAACAGTGAATACATAGAGAAAGACAATCAGTAAAGAAAAAAATAGAAAGTTGTTCAGCCCACTAACGATTAATAGAATAAAGTAAAGCAGACTTGAGATAGAGTTTTTTAGCTTTCTAAATATTTCCCCCAAACTGGCAAAACCCAATGTTGCCACAGGTAGAGTGAAACCTGTAAACTCATTCCTTACTAGTGGCACTGTAAATGGATACAACCTTCTTAAACATCAGTATCGCAATATATACCCAGAGTCAAGATCAAGACAACCTTGATTTTCACAATCAGCAATTACATTCTAAGCACTTTATCTTCTGGAAATAAGAAAAGCCAAGGTGGATGTGAGCGTGAGGATGTTCATCCTTCAGTGTTTACGATAGTGAAATATTGGAAGCAAGATGAGTGTCCAAAATTATAAACCATGACCCAGACTGTTAAACAGGGTAAGACATTTTAAGCTTTTCTTTTCAGAAGTTTAGTCCGAAAGAATGGAGAAAGAGACAGGGAAGGAGCTTGAGAGAAAGCAAGATTAAGAGAAAATCATGAAAGTATTTCCTTTAAGGATATCAGAGCCTGGACTATTTATCAGTTGAGGGGAGCAATATCTTAGAGAGGAAATAAAGAAGAGTGAAAACGTACAAAGGAGACAGAGAGAGAGAAGAAAGGGGAGAAGAGGGTGGGCGGGGATGCAAGGAGAGGAAGAAAGTGGTGAGGCTGCCGCAGGCGGGATGAAGTCCAGGCAGGACACGCCACGGAGACTCCTGTGAGATGAGGAACCCGCCTTCCTCCAGAGGACAGACGAAGAAAGAGAAACAGAAACACATTTGAAGTGAAGACAAGGAACGATCTGAGCCTTTGAGAATTTCTTACTCAGGTGAGCCTTTCTTGGTTTGGTGGAAGGCAGTAGCCATGACACCAGTGATGCTACAATTCTGCAACATTTTATGACAGCATTCATTCAGTCAGCATTCAGTGTGTCACTTTCCAACTAGGGAAGGAAAAATGAGCAAAAGCGCCACCAGGGGGCAGGTTTGCTACTGACAAAGGGACTTCAAAGATATGCAAAAAGCAAAAAAGTTGTTTCTTTCAGCACAGGGTCCATTCTCCGTTTTGCAGCCATAAATACAGCATCAAGTCCAGAGTAATTTCCTTAATAATTGTTTTGTGGGTATGAATTTTGCTCCATAAACTCAGGTGTGCAAGAAATGTCACAGTACTTTATATCCTTTGAATAAAATTAAATCCAACCTCGAGCCACCTGGCCAGGCTAAAAGTCAGTCTCAGTCATTACTATGGCTCCCATAGCCCCAAAGGGTCCTGCAGAGGTACCGGAGGTCTCAGCTAGTGCTAACGTTTAGGTCATTGGTCCAATATATGAAATGCTTATGATCTGAACCAACATGATCCCTTGATATGCTGTGACTATGCTGTGTCCTTACCTGTTAGGAATGGGCAGACATTCCAACGTCTGGAACACACACACACACACACACACACACACACGATACCCCCTTAGTGTACTCAAAGAAGGAAAGCTGGGAGTCATCCCTATTTGTGGAACTCTTGCCTCCAGCACCCCTTTTTCAGTTCCTTGCTCCCCTGTACCTGCCTCTCTGCCTGCAAACCACTTGCCTTCTTCTATCACCTCATCATTGACCAGCTGATGCTTTCAGAAAATCTAGGAAGACAGTTGTGTTCAAGGCTCCACAAACCCCGAGCAGCATGGAGCCCAGAGGCCCTGTCTAGTTCTTGGATGGGGAAAGGGGAAAACACAAGAACAGAATACACCCTTGTATCCTAAGTGGGCTGCCACATTTGCCACAGGATTACTGTTCCTAAAAGCCCCTGTTTACATGTCTCACAGCATGTGACAGTGAGTTTTCTTCGTCTGATAGACAACACAGAACTCAGGTATCCCTCTATGTTGATGGTGGGCTGGGGACTGGCCATCAGATGAGCTGTCTTGGAGGAACAAAGACAAAGAGGGGACACACCCTCATCTCAAAGAGCTTCCAGGGACGTGTGCACAGAAACAGGTAATGGAGGACTGATGGATTTAAGTAAGAGTTGTGACCTACAAGCCTGAAGGTCAGATCCCACTGACATAGGTGTGGTGTACATTTTTAAATCATTTACCAACAATTAAAACATTAAAAGCAAAGGACAGTTCATATAACTATCTGTATATCTAGCATCTCTTAAAAATAAGAAGACCTGTCAACATGCATTCCCGCATGGCAGTCCACACTAGGACCAGAGTCGAGGCTGCTCCCTTTACTGGGACCAGTGCTCTCCAGTTTACCACAATCCTCACCCCTCCCTACTAATTATTTCCAGTCTACTGCCCTCATTTATGCTACTTGTCTAGCTTCCATAGATGTTTGAGTTTGTAACCCTGAATGAGTAAACTAAATAAAATTATACTCAGGACACAGTGGTAAGTGTTCCATAAAGATTAGTTAAGCTTCTGCCTTTCCTCACTGCTCACCTTGATATATTTGGAAATTCAGAATAATTTCAGATGGACCTTAAGATTTGAACAGAGACTAAAGAAACTGGCAGATTTAAGTGATCAACTTCGTGCATATGAGAATGGCATAGACGAGGCCAGTCGTGCTCGTGGAATATAACAGTATACTCAGGCATGCGTGCTGCACAGAAAGTCCAAGGGACAAAAGCTGTTTGTGGAATGCAGCTTTAGTGCTGTTCTTTGGCCTCATTTTTCAACACTGCCACCCAGGGTGCCCCGTGGATCAGCCAGTCACAAATGAAGGAGTGTTGACTGGTGTGAGTGAGCTGTGGGAGGCCGCAGGCATGGAAATTCCTCTTTCAGAACTAGTCTTGTCCTGTCCTCAGGCCCGGGAGCTCAGCCTCAGCCTGCAGAGACTCCAGCTCAATTTTAATTTTCAACAGATAAGCCAAGCTCAGAACTTCTTCCGCAGTAAATGAGAAAAGCCCAACAGAAACAAGAGAGGCCAGCCTGGTAAACTTAGGAGAGAAAAATAAAGGAAGGAGAAAATAAATTTTTAATGAGGACATCTGTACTTTGCTGTCACATGCTGTCAGACTTGTAAACAGGGGTTTTAGGAACAGTAATGTTGTGGCAAATGTGGCAGCCCACTTAGGATATAGGGGTGTATTCTGTTCTTGTGTTTTCTCCTTTCCGCATCCCGAGAACTAGACAGGGTCTCTGGGCTCCACGCCTCTCTCAAGACTTGTGTAGCCTTGAACTTGGAATTCAAGTTACTTTCCGTGACAGTTCCTCTCTGAGTCTGAAAATAAGGTTTAAAGCCCAAAAAGCAACAGAAGTAAATAAGTAAATACATAAATTAATAGCAACAACAATTTAGAAAATTTATTCTATGTGTTGAAAGGTGCTGTTAAATACAATGGAAAACTCACTGTGAACTTCCCCATTGTCTGTGCACATCCGACAAAATTGTTGTTGATACTTTCACTCGTTGAAATTTTATAAATCCCCTGGAATATTGTTATTTAGAAAGATAATGACTAAACAAGGACAGAAGAGAGATGAGCATAGAAAACAAAACATTCAGAGTTTCCACGTCCTTCAGCAGAAGGGACACCCCAGCTTCCCCAGCTGATTTCTAAAGAAGGCCATACTTACACGGGATGTACATAAGTGGCTCCTTGACCCTTAATTGCAGAATGACACAAGAACAAAACTGATTACAACTAGCAGACTCTGACAAATTGTACATCTTAACATCTCTATCTGAAAGAATATTTAAAAGAAAAGCATTTTATCTCAGTCTTAATAATTTGGGAGAAGAGAATACAGTACCTACAAGACGTAGGAAATTCACTAATTAAGCATTTTTGGAAACCTACATCTCAGCCACTGTCAGAACAAGCAGAGGCTCTCAAGTCACATGCAGAAAGAGTTTATTTAAAAGACACTTCTATATTAGATTTTTCTTAAATGTAAATTATAAAGAAAGTATAGCTTTAAAATGAGTGAAATCCACCAGGAAACATGATTTTCAAAAAACCTATTATAAATTCTATGTCACAGGGTTAAAAAAGTACCTCGTCTTCGAAAATACTAAAAAAATTCTGTTGCACCTTTAAAATAATGGGTGTTTTTAGTTCACAATCCAGAAATGAGTGATCGGATATACTGATATCACAGATGGTGACTGAAAGAAAATTAGAATCAGAATCCTCAAAAATATACAGAAGCTCTCAAAACGTGTATGCCCTCTTATGCACATGTGTGAATTTACACACATGTGTGTTCATATGCAAGACAAATGGTAGAGCAAGGGGCCCCACAGGCCTGCCTGCAGTCCCGGAATGTGGCCTGTTCAGGCGTCTTTGATGTGAGACTTCCATGGGAGCACATCGTCCTACCCAGATTGTGCAATCTCATCTGCAAGTGCTCTTAATCAGGAGCCTGCCAGGGAGAACACTAAATTCCCTCTAAAGATATCTGGAATGTCCTATCAAGTTACGTCACCAAATAAGCAGTAAAACAACAAACCCATCAAGTATGTTCTAACAGATTTATTCCTCCCCCAGCGTTGAGGGGAAATGACTGATATTCCTCACAAATCTGCAAATAAAAAAAAGTTGAAGTGACCATGCCTGAGTACCAAAAGACAACTTGCTAATTACTTTCAAGAATGTAAATTTTGGTGGCATGATGTAGAGTCATGTATGAAACGTTGACAAAAGAGGAAATCTTCTGCTTCAGAACACCGAGTAAGGACGAGACAAGCAAACTACTGGAATTTTCAGTACATTCTCTGGGTCTTAACGCTTCCTGGCTTATCTTTGCAGTCCATCCCCAACTCCCTTGCCCTCCATATCTCATCACTGGGATGCAGCCTCAGAAGAAACAAACGCACATAACGTTATTTGGGGCCGTGGCTTTAGAGAGCAAATGTAGCACCACCATGATACTGGAAGCTTCAGGGTGCCCTGAGAGGGCTGTGGAAGATCTCACTGTAAATCAGCAGCAGCAGCGCCTCTGACCTTAAAGTCAGTGTGGATGGTGTGGGTATTTCAGTAAGGAGAGAGAAGGAGAGCGACGGGAAGGGAAGACAAATTATATGGTAATACGTCTGGGAATAAGTCATGAGAGAAAACACTTTGCAAACAAATTGATTGACTATGGTACAATCATGATGTCTGAACAAGACAATCCTCTGTGGTATAAGAAGAAAAGATTAGAACACTTCTTATTTTTTTTAAAGATTGGCACCTGAGCTAACAACTGTTGCCAATCTTCTTTTTTTTTTTCCTGCCTTATCTCCCCAAATCCCCCCCGTACATAGTTGTATATCTTAGTATCAGGTCCTTCTAGTTGTGGCATGTGGGATGCCGCCTCAACGTGGCCTGACGAGTGGTGCCCTGTCCGTGCCCAGGATCCGAACCGGCGAAACCCTGGGCCGCCACAGCGGAGCGCACAAACTTAACCACTCAGCCATGGGGCTGGCCCCCAGAACACTTCTTAATAATTAAAAATTTAAGATTCATCCTTAAGAAAACTTACGTTGTGTATTTTTTCAATATACATACTATATTTAAAAAGTAATACGTGTAGATAGTTTAAAAACAGTAAACATAAATTGGAGTGAATCCTCAATTATTTTTTTCAGTTTTTTTAACTGTTTGTTAGGAGATTGAGGTCAAAACCTGGATAGGCTTTGTCTAGATAAGCACTCAAGGAAGTCTATCGCTTCGTTAGGTCAATTACTCGATACTGTGGTTTATTATTCTTGATATTTTCATAAAAGCAATATTCATTAATTGCAGAAAATTAAGAAATTGCAGAGTAACACACAAAAAAGGAAATATCACCTATAACTCTATCTCTAAAATATTTTGGAGCCTACTGTCTGCCCCTTATCTAACCATATACTATATTTTGTATGTGTATAAACACCTATGTATATACGAACATATAATTTTTCAAAATTGGTATCATACTATAGTGACTCTTTTATAACTCATGTTTCAGTTAATAATACATTATGAATATGTTATTTTGGAACAGAATTTTAATTGTCTATACACTAGAAATTTGCATATAAATTGTTACTGAAATGTAACCAATTCCCTGTAGTTGAATATTTAGGTCCTTTAAAATCTCTTGCTATTTTGATACCTGAGGACTGGACTTAGAGGCTTTTGGATGCCGAGTAGGATGGGCTAGATTGTCCCCTGGGGACCCGTCATTCTCCAGGAACGGTACTACACCTCTAGTGAAGATTTTGGAAATTTAGGCAGATGGTTTTGGTTTTCATAATGTTTGGAGGATGCCACTGCTGTTAGGTGGGTGGGGACCGGAGATGCTAGCTGCCCCGCAATGTGCAGAGCAATCCTGAGCAATGAAAAACTGTCTCTGGTCTGGCATGACTTTCAAATGTCCTACCGGAAATGCATGAGGTCAGAAGCCTGGTTACAATTACTCAAGCCCAGAACTGAACTCTGTTTTACATGCAAATGTAGAATATTCTGTGCCCATTTTTCATAAATACTAAGTTTTCTACTACCATGAAAATCAAGGGAAAAACGTTTTCTTCAATGTTTCACCAAGAGTTGTACACCATTTTTGAAAATTATGTCACTAATACCACACTGTCCCTGTTATCTGCATCAGCAACATCACCTACGTATAACAGTCTGAGTTTGTATGATTCACTGTGATTCTAAAAGTATGTGAGAGAATCTTATTCCTTCTTCATGTCTTCTAATATTGTCATGCCTAAGCACTTACGTAATGAAATACTTATCTTTACTAAAAATATCATTTTTCCCTCATATTACATGTAAGGCCTTCTATTGCCTTTTACAAAATTATGTGTAGATATGTCATATTTTCTACTGGTTTTATTTTAGGTGGGTAAATGGAACATTCAGAATATTTACTGTGGAGGCCAGCCCTGTGGCCGAGTGGTTAAAGTTCCACACGTTCTGCTTTGGCAGCCCGGGTTTGTGGGTTCACATCCTGGGCGTGGACCTACTCCACTCATAAGCCATGCTGTGGAGGCATCCCACATACAAAATAGAGGAAGATTGACACAGATACTAGATCAAGGTTAGTCTTCCTCAAGCGAAAAAGAAAGAGGAGGATTGGCAGCAGATGTTAGCTCAGGGTGAATCTTCCTCACCAAAGAAAATATATATATTTACTATGAACAGTGGTCATTGGGTCTATAGGGTTGAAAACTTCTCCTATAAAGAATATGAAGCCATTCAGAAACTTCCAGCAGGAGAGTGACACAATAAAGCAGAGGTGGAGGTATGAATGTGCAGAGAGTAAAGAAAATAAACAGGAAAAGGAGATGGCAGGAGGCAAGGAGACCAGAAAAGAGGCAAATGCAACCTGGGCAGGGAACTCATGAAGACCTAGAATACGACAATGCCCAAAAGAATCAGAAAGAAGTGCATTTTATGGAGGCCGTCTCAAAAAGAGAAGTCGCTGGAACTCAGTGATGGAATATAGTGTCACGGAATGACCATCATAGTTTCATTAGACTGCAGAGTGATTGTGTTCTCAAAATAGTCTCACATGTGCATGCACATTTGCAAGCGCACACACACATACACGACACACATGTACTCTGAAACTCCAGATTCATTACAAAATAATCCCTCTCTCCTCCTGCTGCCAAAGGGAAGACTTACCACGTCGCAGATTCTGAAATCTGACAGCTCCACCTGACACTAGTCTGAATTGGAGGGGGAAAGCCGTATTCAGTTTATTTATTTGTCTGTGATTCTCCATCTAAGATAAATCCTGAAATAAATTTCAAGTGTGCTTTAAGCACACTCCAGGTTATAAATCACATACTTGCTTTCTCATGCTACAGTAAGCATAAAACCATGTACATCAACAATAGATTTCCATGCCTCCTTTTCTTGCCAAATTCATGCACACACCCCCACACCAAGAGAGAGAATAAAAGGAAACTAAGAATCTGAGAACCATGATAATTTGTTGGCAATGCACATGTTTACTAATCAGAAGCAACCGTAACAATTAAAATAGTACAATATTAGACTGGGCAAGGGACCCACGGTTCTAAATGGCAGAAAAGCATTTCCAAAATGAAAGGATAGAGAATCATGGATATTAACCACAAAAGAATCAGAGCTGGCAAATAGTGAGGAAAGAAGAGAATGTCCTGATTCATATTTAATTTCCAGTTAAGATTAAAAGTGTAATATAGGCTGAATTATCTTATTTTATCTTATATATCCATCCTCAATTTTGAATTTTATGAGACTAGATAATGTAGATATTTCTTTAAATAAAGAAAGAGTGAGTCAAAAATATTCCCAAACATAACGGGACTACTTAGTTATCCTGATCCGTGTCTATGCAACAGTACTGAGTCAGTAAAACACAAATATCACATTCCTCGTTGCTTTTCTTAACAATCAAGAAGTGAGAAAAATGCCAACCATCTCTTTCCCAACTCTAAGCAATTATTCCCCCATTCCACCAAAAAATGTCAGTTGCATTCCATCAAAGCGGAAAATGTCCCTAGAAACCCCACCATTAAATTCCCACTTTGTCCAGGACTTCTTTCTTTTCATGGGTTACTTACCATCTGAAATGTATTCTTTAGCGCTTTCCTACTTGCCTTGAGCGACAAAAATGCAAGATGAACCCCAAGACTATGTTAACTGCTGAAATGGGTATTGAAGGGCTTGTCTAGGCAAAGGCACAGATAACACCATCCATCTCTTCCCATCTCTGCTGCCTGATCACAGGTTTGACAAGAGGGAGAAGATTTATATATTGGATATGCATTATGTTACAGTCCCGGAGGTTTAATGAGCCATGAATAAACAGAAAATGACCCGAGGCTGAAAGGAGATGCTGCAGGTGAGGTGGCTATGGCTTAAAGGCCATGGTCTTCCCTCTTCCTGCTAATTAGGAACAAATTCCAAGCTCATGAAAGACAAGGACCCCATGACCCTCCCTCTGCTTGTTGCTCTCATCTCATCTCCCACCTCTGCTCTTGGCAGCCCTATGATCTTTGACTCACAACCCCCTCTCTTAAAATCTAGGCCATAATGCTGTCATTCTTCCCAGGATCCACTTCTTTACAATTGTCCCCTGACTGGCATCTACTTATTGTTCAAGACTCAGCTCTAGTGTCACATATTGGGGCAGGTACCCTGCCCCTCTGTTGTCTCTATAAACAGGATTTATCTCCATCTAGCACCTACTAGGTACCTGGTGATTATCTCTTTGCTCAGTTGTCTCCTCAAATATGAGCTTCTTCAGGGCGGGGACCAAGTCTTTTTGGTGTTTGTGTCTCCAGTGTACAGCACAGCGAACACTCAGTCAATGTGTGCTGCTTGCCTGACTGGCGAGTTTTTCCTTTTCTTCTAAAGGTCAAGTAGAAGGGCTATCACCTATAAAAGCCATTAAAGCCATCATTGATTTCCCCACTGAGGGTAGGGAGGGGTTTGCAAGCCAGAGCTTTTACTAACCAGGGTCATGTTTATATACATTATGTCCATGCAGCACGGGAAGGGGATAAAGTAGTGCTGACTCATAAGACTTCATAGTTCTTGGAAATCTGAATTAGAGGCAGGATTTTAACCAGCCGGGCCATGTGAGGAATGGTGCAGGGTAGACAAAAGAAGCCCCTAGAGCCTGGAGCTTCTCCTCCACCAGCTGGGTGTGAAACGCTTTCAAGCACATTTTGTTCGATGATCAGTTGAAACCCGTTTGCTAGCACTTCTTTTCTTTTTTATCACATAAGCCCCTTGGACAAGATGCAGGGCCTTTGTTGGTGAAAAGAACAGAAGGTGTCACACTCACAAAGGCCAACAGATTTAGACTTTCAACATTATCTCCAAGTGAGGTGATGCACATGGTCACAGACGGGCACTAGCAGAGCTGAAAGAAGAAGCTGTTAATCGTATAACTTCAACCTTGTGTCCCATTACCAGAGCACCCTGTGTGAAGTGTACTGTGAACTAGAACTTCTAATAAATTCTGTAACGATCTTGAAAGCAGCACGATTATTTTGAATTTGTGTGTGCATCAAATATGCTAATTTGTTAAAAGTAAACAATGTTTACAACTATTTGTCATGTCATCAGGAATTAATATACCAGGAGCCACCTCTCTAGATCTTCAAGAGTTTCTTGCAAATAGGGAATTATTTATAGGATCAATAGACAATGGGCATTGAATCTATTTCATCAAAAGGGAAAATTCAATTTACTTCTTACTCACCAAATTAAGTTTTGCCCAGAACTCGGGTCCTTCTTCCATCTCTCTGAGGCTTGGTGGAATGTACCAAAAGCAAATATTGGCATATTCAGGCTGAGGATTAAGAAAATTTGAAAGTTTTGTTAACCTAAGGTTAATCTTAGAATGCAATTAAACTCTTAGCTAGTTTCTTTAAGAGTTATCATGTGTGTATTACGTTGATAAGTCAGAATCGGACAGAGTAGACATCCATTCTGCTTACTTCTGATAACAGCCTAATGGGAAATTTTTCTTCTCAGTTGGGTACACTTAGAGGGTGCTCTTTCCTCCAGGTAAGGGAAGAGCACAAAATCAGGAATAAACATTGTAAACTTTGAAGCCAACTCAACCCAGCTCTGCCTGATACACATGTGCCCAGAGATGTCCTGGTTCCATCCTCTTCAACTCTAATCTTTATGCCATCATATCCTTCCAATAATTCCTTCTTTCCCTAAGGAGGCCAAAGTTGGCTTCTGTTACCTGCAATACCTGATAAATGCAAAATCCCCGATTACCTGTGAGTTGATAACATACGCCCCACTCAGGCTTCACTGACCAGCCCTCTGTGACCCTAGCCAATGCCGCTTTGGAAAAAAGAAAGAGCATCACCTTGACTCCAGGCTCTCAAGTATCAGTTTCAGTCTCAAGTATCAGAAAGGATGTGAGTTAGCTAGGGGTTGCTCAAAGTACAGATTCTCAGTCCCTGTGCTTAGAATGCCCAGAGTCCCTCATAGAAAAGGCTGAAGAACTGGCATTTTGTGAAGCCTCCCAGGTGATTCTGAAGTGAGTATGCATCATCTATGTTTGAGAAAGCCTGATCTCAAGTGGCCATAGCCCAGTCATCTTCCCCAGTAATCTGCTTTTCTATGAGACACGATTTGGTTAAATATGCAATAACATTCTCAAACAGGTTTTAGTCTAGCCATTGCCACACAGACAAGGAGGTCTTCTCCACCACACCTTTCATCCTCACTGGACAAAAAACACAGGGTATGCCAAAGGCAATGGCAAGACTTGTATTCAATGACCAGGTGATTTGGGACACTATATTGGAGGTCTTATATCATATATATATTTTATATATTATATATTTTATATATTATCTTATACATATAATGTTATATATTCATATATTTTATATATATTACATATTTTATATTATAGATCTTTACTTATTTATTATTTATATTATATGATGTGTATATTGGATACACAGAATTGTATTCAGGAAAGATTATTGGTCATGCCCACCCACTCAGCATCTTCCTTATTTGATTCTTAGCATTGACAGTATTTGAAATGATTCCCATTTTTCCACCACAAACACAGTGTGTAGGTAATAACCAATGTTATAACAGTTCTCGATAACCATCAGTTATGCTCCAGTGTCAGTATAAAGTTTCGAAGTATTTCAGAAAGAGGAAATAGCTCTCATTTCATATCTTAAAATTAAGACTGGTACTACATAGAGTTCTGATTTTCGTGGATTTTAAATCACAAGTGAATGCGCAGAAACATTCTCAGTTCAACAAGATGTTCTTGATCTGATCATCCTTTCACCTTTGAAATTTGTGACATGCTTATTGGACTTGACAAAAAAGAAGAGCTACAAATCTAGAGTAATTCAAAATCAAGTACTATGTAATTTAACCCAATTTCCACAAATATTTATCATGAGACTACAATAGTTTTTAAAAATTTGCACAATTTATATTTGGATTTCTAATTTGTAAGTGATTGGTTTCTCTAACATAGAATGTACTGGCTTTCAAGACTTTTAATCATTTAATGTGAATAAATCTTTTCAAATAAAGTAGCTATAGTTGATTAGAAAGTAGAAAAAAATACAGTTATTATCTGTCACTAGATTCTAGGAATGCATGTTGTATCAACAAAGATTTTTTTTCTAGATACCATTTATGTCAGTTACCAATTTATTGCCTCTCAGCTCCAAATCCTCCCGTTCTTTGTGTCCTGTGAAAATGGAGGTAGACTCTATAAGCATTTCTCCTTGCCGTCTGGTCCAATCTTAGAATTTATCAGCAGAGGGTGCTGGAGGGTCACTGAGAAGGAAGAGGTGTCTCTTCCTGGTTCTGATCTGCTCTCCTCATGGGTCTCCTGCAGTATGTGTGCTTCTTCTCAGCAGCCTTGGTGACCAGCAGCAAGTGGCCCCCCAACCGCTCCCCCAGCACCACCCCCTCTGGTGGCTTCACAGCCGACTGGCAGCAGGGGGGCACCCGTAAAAGGCTTTACTGGCACACTCCCCTCAGGTGGTTCCATAAGGGAGTGCTGCCAGCGAGGCACATGGCCTTGGATGGCTTCTCTGGAACCCCCGTGGGTAGCTGGAGTGAGCTCCGAGGTATGACACTGCCCTGAAAATGGCTTTCTCCAGCACTCCAGAAGGTGGATTTCTAGAGAATCCCACTGGAGTGACACCTCAGTGAACTTCCCTGCCATCCAGTGAGCCACACTGTGCTCTCTCCAACCAAGTCTGGATCTCAGCCAGGGAGGGGGTGGCTTCTTGCCTGGACGCTCTATCTCAGTTCCAGGAGTAGTGGAAGTTCTCTATATCTGTTATTCCTGTACTTTTTAGGGTTCTCTTTCTCTCCATGAGGCAATCCCCTCTGACTCCAAGCTCCTGTTAATAATTCTTTTTTTAAAAAATATGAAATGCTTCACAAGTTTGTGGGTCATCCTTGCACAGGGGCCATCCTCATCTTGTCTGTAACCTTCCAATTTTAGTACATGTGCTGTCGAAGCAAGGACAATAATTCTTTATATTGCACTTTCCCACTTCAAATTGCTGTGCAGTTTTTGTCTTCTTATTGGACCCTGATTACTACATCATTAAATTAGTTATTTCTTTTCATTTATGTGGCAACATTATGAATCATTTTGCAACAGTTTTTATCTGCTACCAGATGTGCTCTATACTTTATAAGTTAGGATCTAGAACTTTGAATCACCTTATAAATTTGCTTCCTTTCATAAGTTTCTGTTTAGATATTTTAAAAGTGATATATCTGTGATTCCTTTCCCCCAAATGGTCTCTTTTAGAATGGCATGGCTTCAGTGCTATGACATTTGAAAAACTGGGAAGCCTTTTTGACACTTCACTTCTTTCAGTGGAGGAAATTTGATGCTCCATTTGGTGAAATACCATTACTGTAGTCATTTCCAAAATTATTAAGAGTTGGAAAAGACATCCCCTTGAATGTTCACAAGAAAAATATTTGAGTTTTCCCTGTATCTTTGCCTCTGTAGCTTGCATTCTATATACTGACTTCCTTCAGGAGGCTTCATAGCACTAGTGAGTATTTTCAGAGTAGAACCATTCACATGCCACTTAATTCCCTACGTATATGAAAGCCTGACCTCTTGGGTGTCTTAGGAACACATTTAGTCTACGTTCTCTAACACCATAAACTTGAGAAGATATAAAAAGGAATCCAAGTGTCTAAACCAGACAGATGATAGGGCAGGACACAAAAAACCTATAGCAGTAAAACCATTGTCATAATCTCTAAAAATTCATGGAGAAGAGAAGCGTCAGTGAAGAAAAGATGGATGCACTCTATCCTGATTTTCAAAGAGGAAAAAATAGATATATTCCAAGAAATAAAGCAGGTGATTTGATGTCAATTCCTGCAAGGATTATTGAGCAAATGATATGAGACCCCTTGAGGGAAAAAGTCAATGGTCACAAACATGTAGCTTGCATTCTCTAAAACTGAGTCATGTTAAAAGAAATTCATCTCTTTTGCTTATAATGTCATTAGATCACAATAGTAGTGATAAAAAACAAACCTAGCAGTACGCATTTTAATAAGTATAGATGCAGAATCTAGCACATAGAACGAAACAATCAATCATGCAAATATGGAACGGAGAGAGAGGCCATGGTGGCTATTAATTGACTTCAAGCTCCTAACTTTTAAATATTTGATTAGACTGCTGAAATATTTCAAAGACAGCCCTGAGTAGCATGGAAAGACTGGGTTTTGGAGTCACATAGATATGGTTTGAATCCCAACTTCACCAGGTCTTTGCTTGGACAAGTGTCAAACTCTCTGAGCCTCAGCTTCCTAATCTATCAGATGGAGATCATATTGTCTGAGCCACGGAGTGGGTTTGATGAGTAAGGAGATTATTTTCAATATTTACTACTATATCTGGCATACAGCAAGCACTCTATCAGTGTAGTAACTATTATTTGGGATTATATTAGCATAAAAAGATGTCGTTTTCAAGCTGATGAATAGCCCCATTAAAATCTGTACTAGGTGAGACACATCACTATGCTGGTATCTGTGAACCATGTTTGAAGAGGAATATTAAAAAATTATAGCATGTCCAAAGAAGGGCAACTGAAATGTTCAATTTAATAAGCATAAATTTTCCGTGTTCTAGATATTGGGTCAGGCGTTGGGATGAGAAAAATGACTTGTACTATATGCTTATCTCCAGGAACTCTCAGACTAGTAATGGAGCAAGGTACAGGCAATTAAACTGCAATGGAATGAGCAGTACAAAAGAAGAAATTTCTTGTAATCCAAGAAACATTCCTGGCAAAAGGAATAGTACACATGCGGAAGCCAGTATATTCAGGGGGATGGCAAGAACTTGGAACGAATAGAGGACGGGTTGTACCGGAGAGAGGTGAAGCTGGAAATGGAGATGGTTGTCACCTCATGAATGGCTTCCTCATCTGCCATACTTAGGAATTTGGGCTTGATGCTAGAGGCAATGTGGAGTCACTGGAGTGTTTCAATCTAGGCAACGGATTTCATTTTAAAAGTCCACAGTGGGGCTGCAGTGTGGAGATGGGCTAGAAGGGTCTGAGTCTGGAAGTGGAAGATGAGTTAGGAGACAGAGCCAATTTGAGGAGTGATGAGGGCCTGAACCAAGTCAATGGCTTCAGGAGTGGAAAAGAGTAGCAACAAAGATATATTTAGGGGAAGGGGAAGGAAGATATGAAGACAACATCAAGATTTTTGTTTGGATGGATCATAGTTCTAATGACCAAAAGAAGAATATAGAATTTGGGTAAAGAAAATGGCTACCTTTCAGCTTTACAAATGTTGAATTTGAGGTGCCTGTGGGGGTCTAATTGAAAATTCCAGGACATGGGGCTGGCCTGCTGGTGCAGTGGTTAAGTTCGCACGTTCCGGTTCTTTGCGGCCCGGGGTTTGCTGGTTCGGATCCTGGGTGCCGACATGTAACCGTTTGGCAAACGCCATGCTGTGGTAGGCGTCCCACGTATAAAGTAGAGGAAGATGGGCATGGATGTTAGCTCAGGGCCAATCTTCCTCAGCAAAAAGAGGAGGATTGGCAGCAGATGTTAGCTCAGGGCTGATCTTCCTCAAAAAACAAAAAAAAAAAAGAAAGAAAATTCCAGGACATACCTATATGCAAAGGACTAGAGTTTAGGAAACAAGTCAAGGAGGGAGACATTATTGAGGCTATTGACAACAGAGCTCTAGATATGGATAAAACAGTTCAAGGAGAGCATGTGGACACAATGAAGGGCCAAAGACAAAAGAGTGAAGCAGAACATTTAACGGGGTACCCAGATGAAGAGACCTTCACATAGAGACTGAGAAGAAAACGTCACATGAAAAGGATAAAAACTGGGAGAGGAAGCCAAAGAAACCAAGATAGGAGAGAATTTCAAGAGGGATGGAGTGGATAATGGTATAAAATGCTGCAGAAGTCTAATAAGAAAAAGATTAAATGATGTGCATTGGATTTAGCAATTATAAGGTTGTTGTGATCTAATAAAACTATATAAAAAGATAATTATAATTGCAATCTGCTTGATACATGCTAACAGTAGGATTCAATACGTATTTGAATATGAATAATTAGAGCTCCCTGGAAGAGGAATGAACTGAATTCTCTGGCACAGGAAGTGTCCAGGCAGAGGCTGACCTCCTGTTACAGGTACTGTTAAGAGAGATTTCCTACACTGAGCAGGAAGTTGACTAGATGTCCTTGAAGATCCTTTATAACTCAGAAAGTCTATGAAACCTAAATAACTCTTCCTAATGTAGAACTCAGGAAGAGAAAAACAAAAGTTGAATAATTACGACTCTCCCGAGAGATCAAAATAAAATATGTGAACGATAGTATAAGAATGAATATACCTCGAGGAAAACATCTATTAGATCTTAGATCCAACACAGGAAAATAGAGATGATTTTCAGGGGCCTATGAATAATGCAGAATTCATTTGAAATGATAACTTTCAATCATCTTCAAGAAGATATACATTATTTTTGCTCTTTTCAAGAAAAGATATTCAAGAACCAGATACTCTGTTTTGTTGTGTTCATTTACTGTTTTCAACGTTCCACTTAACACTCTCACAGCTATCTGCTAAACAGTGAAAAAATATATAATTATAGACCTCTGTTTTTCCTAAACTGAAAGACTTGCAGTTTCACAGACCTGGGTTCCAATCGAATCTTTGTATCTCTTAAGTATGCATTAGGGTTATAGTTAGTCAAGCCAAAGAAAGCATTTGTTAACAAAAAGAGTCTAATCAACTTGACACTTATATGTGAAATTCAAGGTCTAAATTTAGTTTATTTGTCCAAACAGAATACAGAGAAAATAAGCAAATGCAGATCACATACAAAAATCCTTCTAAGTAGGCATCCTGGAGTACCATCGAGGAAGTCACCTTTACTGCTTTGGGGTCATCTGGCTCGCACAGACAAAATATTCAGGGCAGAAGGCTGCCTAATGATTAACACCCACTTAACTTTCATTACAAGGATGTGAATGTTTGCAGTTCCCTGATGCTGATGGCAAGAGGTTCCTCCCTCAGTCTTTAAGCTTTTAGGAAGAACATATAAATAACTTTTAAATCAGTTCATCTTTTTTCTCATCACTTTTCTTCTTATCTCTATCAAAAGACTGTGCAATTATGAGGTGCATAGCACTGTCCATAATTACTATAGCTCCCATAGCCAGAGAAATAAAGGCGGCAATTCCAATTTGAGAAAATAAAGCAGTAATTCAACCACAAAAAAATGAAAAAGGTGATTCAAAGTCAAACTCAAGCCAGTCACAGAGCTGTTGTTTCATCCCCAGATGCGTAAATATGCATCTCTAGAAAATATAGACATTTTCTTACAGTCATAATGCCATTATCATGCCTAACAAGATTACCAATAATTCCTACCAGTTCATATTAGAAATTCTTCAACTGTTTCAAAATTTACATTTTTCAATTGACTTGTTTCTTTTAATTTTTTTAACGTTATTTTTTATTGTAACATTGGATTATAACATTATATAACTTTCAAATAAATGTACATCGTAATGTATTCCGACTTCTGTGTAGATTACATCATGTTCACCACCCACAGACTAATTACAAGTACCATTGGCTTGTTCAAACCAAGATTTCAACAGGTCCATACACTGCATTTGGTTGTTATACCTCTTAGGTCTCTTCGAACCCTAAAGTGATCATCGCTACTCTCTCCTTTATTTTTCTTCATGCCACTGACCTGTTGAAGAAACCAGGTCAGTTGTCCTGTAGAATATTCCACATTCTAAATTTGTCTTCTTGCTTCTTTGTAGCATTACCAGAAAGTTATTTAAATATAGATTCTTCTGCTATCTTTGCAAGTTCCTTTATATCGCTAGTTTTCAGGAGCTTTGGATTCTCAGAACCTTCTAGTCTGATGCGTCCTTTGTAGATGGTGGCAGAAACCATGGTCAGGGTTCTCCAGAGCAGTATTTCCCAAAGCTGCCTGGGCACCATAATCCTATGGCACCTGAACTCCTGCAACAGTCTCCCAATTTGTATCATTTATTCTTTTCTTGTCCTCCTTTCACCACCACCTCCCATTCCTCTCTTCTCATGACATCCAGCATGATCTCTTAAATGGAAGTCAGACTCTCCTGTGCTTAAACTTCTCCAATGATTACACTTGGAATAAACGCCAAGGGTCTTACCATGGCCTACTGGTCTCCACCTGAGCTGATCTCTGCCCACCTCTCCAAAACGATCACCTACTATTCCCGTCCTTGCTTAATACGCCTTATTTTGGCTCCTCAAACACATAGAACTCTTTCCAGCATTAAGCCTTGGCAGTTATCTATTGATTCTACCTAGAAGGCCTTTCCCTCAAATGTCTGCATGGCATGCTGTTTACCATCATTCAGGTCTCAGCTCAAAGATAACCTCAGAGGGCCCTGCCTGGACTACCCAAACCAAACAAGCCATCCCCCGCCCACATCCCATTTCAGCATTTCACCTGATTTATTTCCACTATAATACTTGCCACATCTGTAACTGTCTAATTACTTATTTGTATACTAGATTATCTCTCATGAAGCTGTTTTATTGTTTTCATTAAGACTTCTCACTACCTGATGTTTCCTATGTATTAATTTGTTTGTTTATTGCCTGCCACTTTCTAATTGAGTGTAAGCACCGTGAGAGCAGAGAATTTCCCTGTCTTGTATCTCCCAGTGCCTAGAACTGTGCCTGGCACATAGCGATTACTCAATAAATCTTGCTGAATAAATGAATACCAAAAAATAGCCAAATTGCTTATATACAGAACAGGTTCTTAGGTGGCAAGCTCTAGATAATTTTTACATTAGGTTAAAAATTGCTACCAAGTATATGCTATAAGAAGATCTAAGAGAATCTCACACTTTATATTTCTTAAAAATCAGAATTAAATAATATTCTTCATATTTTCTAACCATATATTTTAGGGAAAAAAGCAATATATTCTATCTTTCTAACCACCTTATTTCCTATATATAGCAAACAACCAACAACAAAATGGCTTGTTTTCCCATTGCTCCAAAGCTAATATGCTCTCATTATTTCATAAAAAGAGAAAACTGGATGCATTATTGTACATTCACTTAATTGATTTTCCACATGCAGGCACCACTATAGCACAGTTGAATATTTGCAGTACAATCATTATACAATTTATATATCAAGATAGAGGTCATAATTTATTCAGTATTATCCTTGGTAATTATTATTGAGCACTTTAATTTTCAATATTTAAAGGCAAGAGTGTTCTCTGTGAATCCAACAAAGGAAAAATACTCACTAATAGAGTAAATTAACATAATGGGCTCTAAGAATTAAGCTAATGACGTGTTTCTAAGTCTGCAACACAAAAACCAATGAAATATAACAGATTAGAAAATTACCACCTTCATCACTGTTGACTGACAAAATCACAAGCACAATTTCGTAATCACTTACTTCCAGCAGTAACTTGAATCCTTCTCTTTTCTTGATTTCTTCTACTAGGTACCTGAAAATGAAAGTCAGAGTAACATTTATAATCGACAACCTAAAAATTCCGTGAACATGACTGACATAAGACAAAACAGCTACTTCTGATGCAGAGACAAGGCTTAGAAATACAAGGCTTAGAAATAAGTAAGGGTGCTGTTTTAGGCATAGGTATGAATTTAGACAAATAGTCTGGAACCTACTGCAATACCCTGGGGTCCAAGGAGAAAGATACATGTTTTTGATGAGATGATGTCTATCTTGCATGTTAGCATCAGACTTTAACCTCAGTGTGAAAAGCCACATAATGTAGATTGGATATACATCTCTGACCATGTGGGTTTCACATTTGTATTCTAGATGGGGATTTAGTGCTGCTTATAAATTCACTTAAGATCAAAGAAGCTCAATATCATGTTTTCCAAGGCCAGGACAGGGGGAAAGATTATTTGGTTTTAGGTTAAAAGTAAGTGAGCTTAGCTATTGATGGAAGGTCTATGAAGTCATCTTGAACATCAGGGAAAAAGAACTACCACACTATGAGCAAAGGGCAGAGACATATGAGATACGGAATATGACCGAGGAAAGACTAAAACGATATTGAGAACAGAGAGCAAATTAACATTGACACCTCTCCCCTGGGCTTGGTATTCCTCTCTATAAAAAGAGACGCCTTCTGAAATGGTTGGCCTTGAAAACTAGTAATTTGATGATGAGCCTTGAAAAGTTCATAACACTTGACGCAGTATTTCAAATTTGGGGCTCAAATGTAAGGAAATGATCAGGGGCACTGACAAAAGTGCATTTGTCAGGTATTTATTGCGATTTTGTATGTAACAGCAAAAAAAAGAAAGAAAGAAACATCACAGCCGGCAATGAGGACTGGTTTTGAAAACCGTGGTCCAGTCATATGGAATTATGGTGCCACCATACAAAATATGATCATGTCGCTAAATCACATATACTCAATTAAGATTTCAGGGCAACCAAAAACTTCTCCTTTTAGGCCTCAATTCCCTTACTTGCAAAACTGGAATACAGAATGTACTTTTCCAATCTCAAAAGAGGTGGTTGTAAAGAAATTAAATAAAATCATACACAAAAAAATTGTAAAGTATAGAAACTGTGGAAATGGGGATTATTATCACTACGTTCATTTGCTAAAGGCCATTCTGGAATGTGGACATGGAATACACCAGTTTACAAGTTGCACTTCTTTTTTCCCAAACTTATTTATATAAGTTTCACATAAGGTTAAATATTGGTGTTAGCATATAGGTTACACCATCTGTGAATTATACAAACATCTTAGAAAAATCCTATCAGTACTAACTAGATAATATAGATCCTTTACCTTGAGCAACAATGTTGTGACCAGACACACACACACACAGACTCACAAAGTATTTGATGTTTTACATACTCTTTTCCTTGAATATTTTTTCAGATGTTACATAGCTGTAAAGTTTGTTTTGTTTTGTTTTGTTCTTTTGGTGAGGAAGATTGGCCCTAAGCTAACATCTGTTGCCAATCTTCTCTTTTGCCTGTGGAAGATTGTCCCTGAGCTAATATCTGTGCCAATATTCTTCCATTTTTGTGTGTGGGATGCCGCCACAGCATGGCTTGATGAGCACTGTGTAGGTCCATGTCCAGGCTCCGAACCCAAGAACTCCGGGCTGCCAAAGCAGAGAACGTGAACTTAACCACTACGCCACTGGGCCAGCCCCAAGATGTGAAGTTTTTGAACCTTTAACACACTGCCCAACTTTCAGAAAAAAGCAATTATAATCATTAATAAACATCAGACAACGTGCTGGAGATCACTGGTAATCAAAGAAGTGCCAATTAAAACAATATTAAGCCATGTTGCCCATGTGATACTAAACAAATTTTAAAGAGAGACAACACCTAGTGCTAATGAGAATGTGGTAGAAAGCTGCTACAAAGCTTTTAAAATTAATAATAATCACATCTTCTGATCCAGCAAACCACTTTTGAGATGCCAATCTACCAGGAAAAAATCATCAAAATAACTAGAAACAAGATTAATACCCAGAAACTGGCAAATGGTAAAATAAAATGTATTATAGCAACAATGTAATATGATGCAGCTATTAAAAAGAATAAAGTTTATCTACTTCGATTAAACCACAGGGAAGCTCATAATGCATTAGTAAGAGATAAAAGCAAGGTACTGAGAAATGTAGATGCTAGGATTCCATTTTTTAAGAAATTATAAAAAAGAAAGCAAAAGTAATACCTACCCACGATTATACATGATCACAAAGTAAGGTATGGAAGAATACCTGATAAATTGTTAATGTTTACCCAAGGGAGGGAAAAACAGGATGCCATGGGGGAGGCAGGGATTATTAGCTCTCTTTTTATGTCTCTTTGCAAATTTCTATAGGTGTGGTTACTTGCATAATTTTTTAAAGGAACTTAATGAAAAAAAAGTAAAGCACAAAATAAAAGTGATATGTACAGTCTCCAACTATACAAGGACAGCTTTGCGAACCATCCTTTTTCTCACTTTCTCAGGCACAAACGTGTAGGCAATTTGTAATTCTAAAGCCGATGCCGTGACTGCATCCTGAGGACCAGTCCTCCACACCCTGAGGGTACAGAAAAGCTTTGCATGTGCAGAAAGCCTGGGACTGACTCTAGAAGATTCCAGTTGGGCAGCTCATCAACTTTGTGACTCCAGGCCAATTCCTCAGCCTGCTTGAGCCTGCCTCAGTTTCTTCATGTGTGTAATGGAGATGGCGAGTCAGACTGGTACAATCCTTTCCTGACAGACCTTGTCTACGTGAAGTTTAGATACTGCCCATAGTCTCAGTTTAAAATATTTCCATCAAACTGGCTGAAGTTGCTTCTGGGAGAAAGGCATCCTAAAACAGAGCTGAATCATTTCAGTGAAAACTCTGCTTTTTGCTAAAAATGTGGACCTGGGCTTCGTGTCAGGGTCAGTGTCCCCACTGCGGTCACTTTCTTAGCCTGTGGAGCCCAGTGTAGCATACCAACTGAGCAGAGGGTAGAGGTGATTTGGGTGAAGAGCTGCTATTATGACAGTAACAAAAGGCTCACACCAGAGTCCCCAGCCTACACTCCATGATACAGCATGTTCATAGATTTCCCACATAAAAGGGTTCCATCGTCAGATAAATGTGAGCAATGCTCGGGATATCAATTAGATTACTTTTCTCTATAATTAGAAGTAGACTTGGCTTAATTCATAAGGACATTTATTGAACTGATTGGATGGTTCAATAAAGTAATCAGGAATCTATCATTTCAGCCTGCTATGCTCAGAGTGTTAGAGAATTCTTTCATGTTCACAAGATGGCTGCTACAGCTTCATACACCACACTGTTTACAACAGTGTCCAGCGGAGGAAGAGAGGGGTCTGGAGCAAGAGCATTTTCTCTTCATTTCTCTCTACTGAGGTAAGAATATTTTCCCCATAAGCTTTCACAGAATTCTTCCTGTATCTTATTGACTGAAACTGAGTCATATA
The DNA here is from genome assembly GCF_037783145.1 of Equus przewalskii. Taxonomy (NCBI): domain Eukaryota; kingdom Metazoa; phylum Chordata; class Mammalia; order Perissodactyla; family Equidae; genus Equus; species Equus przewalskii. The sequence goes on along the minus strand of NC_091845.1, from coordinate 54,780,939 downwards.
TCCACTCATAAACCAATTGTTGGCAAAGAGGATCGGCTTAGACTGATGTTCCCAGCTGGAATATTGCTACCTAGGCAAAATCAAGGTTCTGCTGGCAAGGAAAAGGAAGAATGGTTGTGAGGTGAACTACCAACAGTGTCTGCATACTGGTTAAAGCCAGATAAAAAACGTTTCTATATTACAGGTCTTCTCAGAGCCTTTATTGTACCCATGAACACTCTGAATCTCCAAGAAAGGAATTGACATAGCAGTTAGCATTTCCCAAACATATTTGGCCATGGAAATATTCTTTGGAAGAATGTCTATTAAGATCTTCTGGAAGCCTGTTATCCCACAGAGCATAGTTTCAACAATGCTAGTTCAGAAGTGTCTCTTCTATAGGATACTTTACCCACTTCTTAAGTAAATGCTTCAATGAAATGAGTTTTTGTACAAGAATCCAAGTAAGGTTTGAGTCACATGGGGTTGATTTGATCCTCACAACTTTTCTTTTCAATATACAGGAGAAGTCTAAAGTTAAAATACACTTAAAAAACCTATTCTTATCTGATGCAAGTCAGAAAAAACAGATGTACATTGGGTTTTTGGACATAAAGCAGGAACCATAAACCATTTCTAGCAAAAGTCATCCAGGTAAATGGGTTCAAAAAGCAACAATAGTTTCATAAAACTCTTCACTATCCTTCCCACCAAGATTAGCAAAAAGAGAGAAGAGAGAAAAAAACGCACATTAGGAAGAGTTTTCACCCATTCTACTGGGTAAAAATCTCATTCTACTAAGATTCTGGCTTGATTCTGAAGCATATATTAATGATAATCTTGCTCTATGACACTTCCTCTTCCTTTGCTTACAAATGTGCCTCCAAATTACAGAGCCTCAGTCTCCGACCTGTTGCATGAGTCCGTTTAATATTTTTGCGTGTCATGGGTCCTTTGGCAGGACGTTCTTTCCTTTCTGGAAATAGCCTTTCCAGTCCCTTTCTCAATTCACCAGCCACTGAGAACCTCCCTGGAGCACTGTGGACCAAATTTCTCTCCCAGTCTCATCTCCTCATTTGAAATGTCTTCTGATGCACGGAGCCTCCCAGGACTCCCGGGCATGTTTTCCATCTGGTTCCTGTGTGCTCTGCATGTAAAGGAACATATTGCACGGCTTGTGTGACTCAACCCAGATATCTACATGCTACATTCTACTGCAATTGTGATTTTTTAAAAAAATTACCAGTATAGAGGAAAAATGAAAACGTTGGCCCTTCTATACTCTTCTAGACTCTCCCCCTCTCGTCACCTAGAGAAATATACTAGCACCAAAGTGTCACTGTGTAACTGCTCACCTTTTCCATACTGATAACAATAAATTCCTCAGTACTCATGCAAGTTGATGAAATGAATTCCATCTGAGAGATTACAGAGATTGTGTGTCAAGGGAATAGATAAATGAGGCACTGGAGACCCAACAAAGGAGCAGAACGGGAGTTCCTGAGCTGTTTGTTGTTGTTGAAAAGACTTCTGCACATGACTCTTCTACACTTGCTTTAGAAATTACCCCTTAGTGAATATCCATCTACCCTGAGTTCCATAACAAAGGCGTAGAGGGTGCCCTCAGCAACAGGTAGCTCTGCTATTGGTATTGGAAAACATTTTTGACTTTCTTAGGCAGACATCACCTGCCTTGTGCTAGAGGTGGTGGTTTTAAACCTCAGCCATCTGAGTTTCAATTATGCTTAACAATCACATGTTGCTTTAGGTTCCTGATGTCACTGGTGTTCAAATAACTGAAAGAGAAAGCACGTTTTTAGTCATTAATATTTCTTGAGAGAAATGTTCTCTCATCAGCTGAAATGACAAGGGTCAAATGGAAATTAGGAAAAGCCTTAGAGATCTTCTAGGCACTAAACTTTTCCTTCTTGCTAGATTTCTGACAACTCCTAAAATAAGAATCATTGTCCTCTTTGAAATGCCTGTCCTTGCTTTCCCAGGGGAAGAGAGAGCAAGCGAGTCCATCAGGGTGATGGCAATCTATTGGTCCATCAAAATCTGGGCCTTAATATCTTAAAGTCAATGTACAATTTCAAAACTAAGTTCCATTTAGATTCAGGAACATGGAAATATTGTTTCCACGGAATCAGCGCAATCTGTACGGCAACCTGTCAGGGGAAAAGACTTGCACAGCCTTTCCAGAATATAAGAGACCTGCCCTGGGACTTAGGGAAATGGGTACCTTAGCTACATCAGGCTGCTGATAATAGACGTGCATCCCGAATCATCAACAATCATCATATGCAGCTTTACTTTGCTGGAGTTGTTATCCACTGAAGGAAATTATACTTCTTGGAAACAAAACAATGTTACTCTGACTTAGAATTTATGCCAGGTAGAGCCTTTGACCGTGGATGAGAATCAGTTTTATTAAATGTAAGCGGTCGCAGGTCAATGGGCTTATGGGAAGTGGTATTTTAACTCTCACGAGTCAGTGGTTTGAACTACCCCGACTCACAGAACCAATGGTGTTCTAAAGCTAGATTGTGCCGGCTAGTGAGAGCCAATTGTTAAACATTCAGGAATCTTGCAAATCACAACTCTTGGTAGCTTGCAATTTTCCATGGTGGGAATATTTACACCATGGAAATTGGCAGATGTTACAAACTGGGTTTTATTTTCTTCCTGAGAGCCAGTTTACCAGTAATCCTTGTACATAGGCTCCAGCAAACAGAATAAACCTTAGAACAGAGAAAATGTTTCTTCTTTCCTAAAGGGTAGAACCACAAACAAATCAATGATTTTGAAAATAAATAAAATCATGAATATAAATCCCTTATAATGCTTACTATAATTTTTTTTTTTTTTTTGCTGGGAAAGATTCTCCCTGAACTGATGTCTGTTTGCAATCTTCTTCTTCTTTTTTTTCTTTCCCAAAGCCCCAGTACCATTGCAGGTCCTTCTAATTCTTCTATGGGAGCTGCTGCCACAGCATGGCCGCTGACAGACTAGCGGTGTGGTTCCATGACTGGGAATTGAACCCTGGCTGCTGAAGCACAGAGTGCCAAACCTTAAACACTAGGCCATCAGGATTGGCCCTATAATGTAATTCTTAGCCCTACGGAAACTTTCTCCAAGATTATCATTTCACATTCATTCCAAGCAACACGCCTAAAAGGATTCCGCCTTGGCACCTGGCTCTGGGGATGGGAGAATAGGATGACTTCGGTCCGCCCCAGGAATAGAGTGTTGAATACCAAGAATGTGGAAAGTTAAGGCAAGAAAACTATTATGATTAACAGCATGAAAGAAGAGGGATTATTTTTCAAATAGTTAAATATAGGTTACAGAGTCTGCAGTGATGCTCACTGAAATGTTAATTCAATTCAATTCAACTTGACAAACATTTACAAACAATAAGTGTTGTTGAATTGAATTGAAATGTTATCATTTATCCTCCTGTGACATATCTCTGTAAAAATTAGAAAGTATCCTTAGACTATAAATTAAATTCCACCCTGAGATGAATGTTAACTTTATAAGAAATACGATCATCAAATATTTATATCTAGCTTTGTTTCAAGACACCTGTCATTGAATTACTTAGCAGCTTAGATAAAATAACACAGAGATTCTACCACACGTAAATAGTATGGGAAAACACAAAGCAGGGAACAGAGCTTTCTGAACTTCTGTTTTAATTTAATGGGCAACTATGAATATTTATGGCAGACAGTGTCATATTTTCACCACTGGGTAGCTATCTCCCTACTTCTGATGGAGGCACTTTAACCCTAATAAAGGCACACTCCTCACCTAGTTTCAGTGTATATTCCATAGAAGGAACAGACAGTCTTCCCATTGCCAAAGGAGAGCATGTGATTCAGTATGACCAATGAGAGTATCACATTTCCCTGGCAAGTGTCTGGTTCAGAGATGGATATTTGCCTAAATCAGAAATAGTTAAAACTTTTCTTGGGATTGTTGAGAAAGGAGCATTCTTTCCTTTTGACCTTGAATTTGAATCTGGGAGAAGACAGATCTGACACTCCTGACAGCTACCTTCCTACATAGGAATAAACCCAACATGAAGAAGAACGGACCCAATAGATGGAGAGAGATTAAGGCCTGGTGATATTGTTTAAGCCCCTAGAAGAAGCCATTCCAGAAGTCATCACCACTCTAGCTTATAAGTAACATGAGGTAATAAATTACCTTTCTTTGTTCAGAATACGTTGAGCTAAGGTTTCTGTTGCTCACCACCAAAAGAGTCCTAACTGGTACAACATTTACAGATTTTCCAAATTACTTATTAAACCATAATCACCAGAAGTGCTGACTTCTAACAGTCTTCGGAAAGTGACAAAGCCATCTCTTTATCCATCCTTATATCCAAGCCCTTTGCCCTGTAACTTTGCAGCTCATCCTGCAAAAAGACCCAGTGTACTTCTGCCTCTTCACATTGAGTTTGGCCATGTGATTTGCTTTGGCCATTGGAATGCTAGTAGATAGGATGGAGTCAGGAGTTTAAAGTGGGCTTGCATGAATGGACTCGCCTTCTCGGGCTTCTGTCATCAGCATTTCAAAAACATGCCCCACCTGGCCTGCTGGTCCAAGGAAGATGCAAGACATGTGGGGAGTAGACCCAGCCTCTCCCCTCACCCTCACAGTGACCACAGGATGAGATAAAGCCACTCCAGCCAACTCGCAGACCTCTTAGGATAAATAATTGATATTTTAAGATACTGGGCTGTCAGACAGTCTGCAGTGATGCTCAGAGCATCACTGTTGCAGAGTGTTGCACACAGCACCCATACCACTCCGCTATAGAAAGAGGAAATTATTTTAAATCTCTAAGGAGACACTTGAGATTTTTGCAAGTGAAATGTGAACAGGGAGTGAAGAAGGAGAGATTCTCCAAACCAGAGATCACAAACCCTGATGCCTTTAGGGCCAAGCAGGTAAGAAAATAATAACTAAAGCTCGTATAGCGTGCAGCATATGCCAGGCCCTGTTCTGAGTGTTTTACGAATATCAATTCATTTAATCTTCATAACAATTATTTAAGTTAGATGCTGTTATCTCCATTTTGTTGGGATAAAACTGAGATACAGAAATATTAAGAAACTTGCCCAAGTCACAGCTTGTACAGGGTAGAGCTCGGTTTTGAGTCCCAGTTGTCCACACCTCACCTCTCTGCTGTAGTAAAATAGGCTAGATAAGGAACAGGGGGAAGAGGGCGGGACCGTGGGTCTCCAGAACCAGGGAGCATCATGTTCAGAGGCTTGTCACCATGAGAGACTGAGAGCATTCTGATCTTTCAAAAGAAGCCAAAAACCTAGCTTTTCAACAAATCTCCCTAGTTTTAAGTGTTTTAAATGTTTAAATGTTTATTATTTTTAGCACCATGAAAGTTAACTCTATGCAATTCAGGCTGAACTAGCCACATTTGAAACTAAATTAGGCCGTGGCCTGCCATTTGCACTCACTGATCCCCGAGCAGAGTCCTGTTCTGGTGGCCAGTGGCCAGCACCTGTATCTCAGGAGCTTTGCTAATCTTTGAGCGTGGTGTCAAAGCTTTGTCTCTCATGTTACAACAAGGCAAGCATGGCGTTTCTACACTCTCTTCACCTTTTTATGCCTTTACACCAGCACCACATTCCCACAGACCTGCTTTTCAGGTCCTTGAAGTCCCCATGATCTCTCTCACATCCCGAGATTTGGGTCTGGTGCTCCCTCCACCTGGATCATTCTTCTCTCCTTTCTTCACTGAGTCTTAGTCAAATGTCACTTCCTCCAGAAAGCCTCTGCCTATGCCTCTCAAAAACATACTGGGAACCCTCCTGAGTGCTCCGGAGTACCTTATACCTCCCCTTACCAAAAAGTACATTCACTTGTATTTTATCTGCTTTGTCACCAGACTGTATCTCTCACTAGGCTAGGATCCTGGAGGGCAGAAGGTAGGACTGCCTTGTTCACAATTCCTAACACACAGTAAGTACTGAGAGAATGGTTATGAGATGAAAGAAGGAATGCACAAATGAAAGAACATGGACAGACCTTGCAAATGTTATTTTCATTGAGTAGTTCTGTTACAGACAACCATGGACACAATACACGCACACGTACATGCACACACACACAAGCAAGTACCTAGATAAAGCCAGAGCACGGTTAACTCTTTCTTCAAGGCCTGATGTGCCCAGGGCCTTCCAAGTCATCCAGAACTTGAATGCATCTGGTCTCCTGCTACATTGGATAGACTTGTCTCCTGTGTCATAGCTGACATCATAGAATTTATCCTGCTGGAAGAGGTAAGATGCCTTGGCAGAGTAGCATTTCTTAAGAAGATCCTGCGGGGGGAAAAAAGAAGAAGGAAAGATTGTAAGACTGTCCATTTTTAGGGTGCACTTGATTTCAAAAACACACCCATAACAAACAAAACCTGTAAGATATTCTACTACTTTGAGCTAAAGGCGCTTGGTCTAACTCTATGACTGTCCTATGTCATAAGCAGTTGCTGTGTATTAACTTTGAGACACAGATTACCTACTGTGTTTCCAAAAATACTCCTCGGAGTTGAGAATGTTAAGTCCATCTTCACAATTTCACAAATGAGTATGGTATTGAGAAGCTTTGAGATGACCATGTCAACATCTGCATGACATTAAGGTGGGCCAATTTATCAAGATGAAAAAACCTGTTTATAACTCACTCAAGGCTCCATATTGGGGGGAAAAAACCCCATAACATATTGCACATACTTTATAGAATTTCATAGGCAAAACCCCCCAGGGTTTTAAACCCTCTTCTTTTCAACTTATATCCATATTGTAGAAGCCAGAAGTAACAGTAACCCAAGGATTAAAAACCTGAGGAAAGAGCTATGGAAGAGTTAAACAAGAGGCAACAAGTTTTAACCACCATAAAACAACCTCTACAATTCCAAAGGGTTTTTGAGTTGGTCTCATATTGGTTTTATTTGAAACTAAATTCAGTTTCATTTACTGACTGGTTACTGCTCACTAAGAAGTGGGTGGCAATTTACCCTGTTTATTACTATTATAGAGTCTTCACTTTGGCCTCAAATTATTAGAGTTTAAGCCATGTTGCCTTCAGTGTCTTCTGATATCCTGACCTGTCCTTCACAGGTCTCCCTAAGCATCTTCATCCCCAGAGAATACCTGTTAGAACCTTCTGCTCCCCCAACATAATCAAATTACTCAGTGTCCCTTACCCCCTAGATCGTGCCCCATCTGTACCTTTGCTCACATCATCTGCTTGACCTTGTCTCCACTTTAAGATAACATTTGACACATTCAAAAGAGTATATGCAGAATATTTATAAATTCTAAAGTTTACTAACACTGAAGTTTACTAACATTGTCTTCCTTCTTTATCTGGGTCTGCCCTTCTTTTGGGTCTCATCTGAAGTTTGGTTTCCCCTTAAGCTTCTTTATCTGCCCATCCCATTGGACTCAATTTTCCTTTCATATTTGGCTACATTTGTTGGCTTTGCTCCTGTGCTGTCCCTACTCAATGAGCAGTGCACATACATTCTCTTCTCATGTGATCAAGCACGTTCTCGAGGGCAGGAATCATTTCCTATCCATGTCCACATGCACAGAGCTTAACAGAAGACCTCACTAAGCAATCAGGGTGATGAAGCCACTTCCCATATTCCATACTTCTCTCACATTCCCTTGGCATGTAGTATGAACAGAACACACACAGATAGATGAACTTCTCATTTGGTGCATCTTCCAAACCTTAACAGTGCAAAACAGTCAATGCTGTACAGGAAGCTACAGAGAAACTCCCCGGTAGTCACAGAGGTCCTAGAAGATGATCCTTTCTGAACAGAGAATGTATCAAATGTATCTGTTTGACTGATCAACTTTTATTTAAAGAATAAAAAGAAAATCTCAAGGTATCACATTCCAAACGAAAGCATGAATTTCCTGTCTTCATAGCAATATTGTCTTGTGTAGACATTAATATGGAGTTATGTGCCTTGTTACCAGAAAGCGTGACCTTATACTATGTAAAAACTTACATATAGCTAGAAACAAAGACTGCAAAATCTTACTCATCTAGTATCCCAAACAAACTGAATATAAAATGATAATTAAAGGAATACTAGTAAGCTTTCAACCTGGCTGATGGATATTATTGGTAGACACAGGGAAGAGTGCATTGCTCTGACCTGAATATTAAGGTAGAAAAAGGCCCTTACTCCTTAATCTTTACTTTAATGCTGTCAGCCATCTCTCAACTCTGATCACAGCTGCCACCACTGTATCTCCCCACTCTCAAAGGTCAGGAAATTTGGTTATTGTTTCCATAGCAACCACAGCCTGACCATATATTACAACATTAAAAGGCCACTGCATATATTTTAAGGACAAAGCATGCACACACACTTGTACTTGCATCAAGATTATAAATTTACATTCATCAACCATGAAAGATTAAAAAAAAGTCCCCAAAGCAGATGAACTTTGGACATCTCGTGGGCAAGTTTCAGTGGCTTATGCTAGTGATTGAAAGGTAGAGGCAGCCCATCCATTATCAGAAGACAAATTGCATGATCACAGGCAAATGGAGAAGGAGAGAGGCAGGAAAGCACACAGCAGAATGACTGATGGTCCCGCAGGAGTGACACTGTGAATTTCATCACACTGAGAAATCCCCCTGCCTTGTGAGGGTTTCATAAAAAACAACTGGAGGCTTGGGATTTACTTTATTGAAAATAAATGAAAACTTTCCCCGCAAAGTTCCTGCTTTGCATTTCAGTTTATATCCTTGTATTAAAATGGATGAGATGTCTTAAGTTTTAAGATACACCTCAACTAAGAGAAGATGTTCAGATCTCCAGAGAAAACAAGACTTTGGAATAAGTATAGTGAAAATTAACCTTTTTGAAAGCACTTAATTAGTCCTTATTGTGCTATCAAAGTGAAGGACCATGTTTGTCTTACTCATCTTCATACTCTTAATTCTAGCAGGATGATAAATATTAAGTTATATGAATTCCAGAGACAAGTATGCAATAAGAACACCAATTGCTTTATAGTGTGATATCATCTCAAACAGTTTTCAGGAATTAGTAGACACTGTACTAGGACTCTCACAATGGCGAGCAAAAGAAATGCAATCAAAGCAGCTGAAGCAAAAAAGCGAATTTTTATCGGCTTATATATTTAAAAATCCAGTCATACATAATCTTCAGGCACAGTTGGATCCAGGGTTAAATCTGCAATCTTTTTCTGCTTGTTCTATTTTCTTGTGTGTTGGCCTCACTCTAAAAGCAGAGAGCTGCTAGGAAGCTGAGAACTAGCACTTCCAGTGGGACCTGTGAGCATGGGAGGAGGCTCGATTTGGAGAGACATGGGAAACGGAGAAGATACAGCCTCTGCTGCTGCTGCTATCTAAGCACAGAGGGACCGCTGGCCTCCCAAACTCAATCTCTTGTTGAACCTTCTGCTGCCCAAACCTAGAAGGAAGCCAATTGACAAGGGATTCTGGGAAATGTGGTTCTCAGGAGTCAGACCCCTTTCAGAGCAAAGCAGAGGAAGGCTGAAGATTGAATTATACTGTACAGAGAAACATGTAAATGACAAGAACATGACATGAGTACAGAAAATACAGCTTTCTTTTTCACTGTTTGTTTTCACATCACCTAACCTAGCACATAATAATAATGACCAGAACCAACGTTTCTGGAGTTCTTACTATGTGCCAGGCATTGTATACGTATGAATTAATTTAAATCTCACAACAACCCAATGAGATAAGTTCTATCATTTTTGTCAATGCCACTGCACATTGTGAGGAAACTGCAACACAGTGAGGTTCAGGTAACTACCTAAGATCTTGTAGCTACTAGGTGGTAGGACTGGGTTTCAAACCAAGGCTGTTTGGATTCAGGGCCTGAACTCTTTACCCATTACACTCTACTCCCTCTACAGTGGGTGCTTAAGTACATGTGGAAGAGATGCTCCATAAACGCTCATTAAGAGTTCTTGAAGAGGTTGGTGAAAAGCAAAATGGCAGTAGAAAACAGATCAAACTAGAGGTCAAAATAACTATCATCCCTTTGAGGACCCTTACTTGGTTCCTATAAATACGACTTCTGGTCTTACTAGGGTAATATCTTGTCTATAAAGCATTTCGAGATTTTCTAAAGACATGTGACGCTGGTGACACTTAAGGGTATCACTAAAAACATCGAGAATCACTAGGTTGCACATTTCCCTTGTCAAGTTTAGTCAAGCCATCTTTGATTTCCATAGGCCAGATAAGATGCTGTCTCTTTTCCAGGAGTCAAAGACCACTTGGCCTACTTTAAGTCTGCACTTCTTGCAATCATGTTCTTCTGCTCACCAAATAAAAGCTACCAAAACTCTTCCCAAATGGTTCTTCCCATGTTCTGTCCCATATCACCATTATTTACATACAAGAAATTGTCTAAACTAAATGCCTTAGGAAATGTTAATCATCTTTGTACTAATTAATTAATTCCAAAATTGTGTACTTAAGGCCTATTATATAACAAGCACTGTGATGCCAGGAGCCTGGGAATACAACCCCATGGAGGAACTATGCATTTAGGCTAATATTTGTTGATTGAATGCACAAAGCTAAATTTAGGCTGTGAATAGCAGAAAGGCTTGATTGTAATCTAGAATAGAAAAGCGAATTTAAAAAATGATGATACCTTCTAATATTGGCTTTAGTGGCATACCTCATTATTATACTTCACTTTACTGTGCTTCACAGATACTGTGTTTTTTACAAGACCCTCTACCAGCAAGAAGATAATGACTTGCTGAAGCCTCAGATGATGGTTAGCATTTTTTAGCAATAAAGCATTTTATAATTAATGTATGTACATTGTTTTTTTAGACATAATGCAATTGCACACTTAATAGACTATAGAGTACAGTGTAAACATAACCAGGAAACCAAAAAATTTGTCTGACTTGCTTTATTGTGTTATTCACTATGTTGCAATGGTCTGGAACCAAACCTGGATATCTCCAAGGTATGCCTGTATTTATTTATTGAACAAACATTTTGAGAGCCTTAATATGTGCCAATAGCTGTGCTAGGCACTGGTGATGTAATGGTAAATAAGAAAGCCACTATTCCTAAGAAGTTTAAGATAGAGATAGGGACAGAAACACAGGCAATTACAGTACAGTGCTAGAAGAGGGGGAGAGAACGAGGTCTGAGACAAAGGAGAGTCATCTTTCACTAACTTAGAGATGTTAGACAGGGCTCTTCAGGAGAAGAAATATGTCACCCAAGAGCTGAAATGATGAGGGATAGCTGGGTAGAAGAAAAGATGGAATTAATTCAGTATGACAGAGGCCAACTAATGAGGTGGGCAGAGCTAGGAAGGCTGGAAAGGTAAAGAATTGCTGAGTCACCATGGATCTTAAATGCCCTAGTAAGAATGATTGGTCATGGAATTTTCACAGGCTCATACAGATATTACAACTTAAACTTCATTATTGATCTGGCAGAATAAAGTGAGAATCAGCAGATATGGATTTCATTTTTGATTTAGTCCCTTGGTGTCAGAACTCAAAGCAAGTCACTTAACATCTTGGGCTTCATTTTTCTCATTGACCTCACGGAGATGATGGTGCTTGCTCTACCCATCATACAGGAATATTGTGAAAATCCAGTGATATACTGTCAACTTGGAGCACCTCTCAGTCTTTTGCCAAAATTCTGCCCAGCACTACTTTTCTCCTGCATATGCCTGTGCCCCTGGCCCCTCCCAGCTGTCACCATTCATTCTTCCTTTGATTGACTTCTCTCCCCAGGCAAGCTACAGAACAGAATGCCAGCTTTAGACTTCCTCATGTTTATGAAATGAGCATATTACACCTCATCCACCTCCCCTTTTTAATGGGATGTATCTGCCAACAACTACAGAAGTAGACCAAGTTGATAGAACATGTTAAGGCTATCATAAGAAATCTTAGGATGAAGAAAGAATTATCCACAGTCTTCATCCTCCAAGTCGACCCAAGCCTGACCTCACTTAAGCTATCACACTTGATGGCCTTCTTAGATGTTGTGGGTCTTTACAAGTCTCAGTGTGCTGTGAATGGAAGACACAAAAGGCATAGTACGAAGTGAAAGTGGGCAAGGGCACACACTAGGCGGACTCAGGGTCAAGGGGACATCAAATGGCCAGGTCCATCTTGTCCAGCTGTCTTCAGTTTCCTCATGCAGGCAGTCGACAAAGGATATGTTGACTGACTGCTGAGTAGTTGGTGTGGGGTGGAGGGAAGAAAGTAAGTGAATGATAATAATGTCATTGTTATTTTCCCCAAAAGGAAGCAAAACAGAGTGAACAGGGGAAAATGCCAGTGTATTAGGCTAAGCCATGAATAGCCTGGAGAGAGAGAGAGAGAAAGAGAAGAAGAGAGAAAAGAACAGAACAATATAGAGCTATCATTTCAAGGTGAGATTTCAAATGCTAAATTACAGGTCAGCCCAAGTCATGTGTTTATATGGGTGTGTTTGAGGCCTGTAGAAACCAGGAGACCATTCAGATTCTTCTCCAGCACACCGTGGTTCTTGCACCAACATACCACCTTTAGAAATCTTTGCCATTTTTGTCTAGACTTTGATGTATGAAGTAGGAAAGTGTGAATATAACCCTCTGCCTTCATTTCTCTCAATGCATGCCCACGCACTACTTTGGCTTTTCTCTATGTTTTTCCATGAGAGTCCCATGAATGTTCTCTCATTCTGACTTTCCAGTGTATAGAATATTTTACAAATCTTTGTGGTAGGAATGAGAGCTGGTCATCAAAATCATTTGCAACACCAAAAGTCTTGGCATTAATCTTCACCACCCTCCTGACTCTGTTCTATGTAACTGCTGTCTGGCTTTTCCAGTCTCACGCAGTTATTGACTGATGATGGGGTATGTGTTTCCTCCACTCAGCTCTGTTGTAAGATCTGTTTACTTATTGAGAATCTGCCTTCAACTTTAATGAGCTAGACCTCCACTCTTTGGGACTCTACTCACAGTATTTCTTTATTTTGCTCTATTTATGTTCATCTGTAATCCAAAGCAGCTGTCCTTTCAGCTGTGGATTATTTAGATACACATCTTTTATTTTTCTTATGGCATTTCTTCGATCCCTCTCTTTTGGATTTATTTATTTAATCCATTTTTTCCCTGTTGTAGTTTTTACACTCTCTATCAGAGTGTAAAATTGTTAAAATCATCTGCTGTTGCATCCACCTTGAGAGAAAGATTATTTTTGATGAACAGCTACAGTTTTTCTTCAAACCCTCCACCAAATCTGCGTTTTTATTTGCCTTCTCCTTTGCCACTGGAAAGGCTAGTTTCAGATACACTGTGCTTTATTGGCTGCTTCACTGTCTGCAGAAGGTTCGCGTGCTGACACAGGCTTCTACTAGCAGCTCTGAATCATTTTTTGATCAACTGATTCAGGTCTCTTTCCTATTCTCTTCAAGTATTTCCCAGTCATTGGTACCATCTACAGGTCAACTTCTGCCTATGTCTATTAATTCTCCAATTCTCACTCAACCTTCTCCTCCTCATCACTTATCTTTTCTAGAAGATGTTATATATAGAAGTTTGCTGACATTTAAGGTGCTTGTGCTTGAATTTCTGAAGAATTGGTGAAGCATCTTCAATGTGGCATATTTGTGATATATTTAAGATGTTGTCCTGTCATTTCAACATCTCCTTTTGTAATGTTCATGTCGGTCTCATGTCGGTCTCCCTTGACTCAAAGTACTGCTCCGCTCTCAGCCATCTTTGCAAACCTGCTCAACAGTCAGCCTGATTCAAGCTGTTTCCAGAAAGTTTCTGGGCGCTGTGTGCTAGGTTTCCAACAAAAAAATGGGACTGCCTCTCCTGTTTCAGTTCATATACATAATGCTTTTAACTGCACAGTGATCTGTAAAAGTCTGTTCTTTGAGAAAATGTCATCATCTCATCCATGTTTTGAAAGGGAAGTTTTCCATGATATTTAAGTCGTATTTGTCTTCTTCTTTTGGGCTTCAGGTTGATTGTTTTCGAAAATTCCTAAGTTGCTTTGCATACTTGAGTTCAGTCTCTCCTTTCTTTAATGCATTTGATGTATTTTTGAAAATCATGACTTTTCCAGTGTGCACATTGTTCTAAGTTATCAAACAGATCCTACAGCTCTGTGCCCCGGCTTAAGGTAGAAGCAGCAGAAAGCGCTACATGCATGGTGGTCCCATCCCTGGCTGATCCCCTAGCCAAGGAAAGTGCAGGCCTCTCAAGGCTGCAGCCCCCTCTGGCTCGCCTCCCTTCTCCATTTTTCTCCCCAGCTGCTCTTCCACCCAGTCGGTCTACAGCCACATCACAGCAAAATGGCGGGAGGGGACAACAGCCCTTCAGCGCACAGGTGTCTTCACTCAGAAATGAAAGAATAGAGGGGGAGGGGGAGGAGGGGTTGAAGGGAGGAGGAGGAGGGGGAAGCCGGAAAGGGGAGAACGGGGGACGGGGAGGGGGATAGGAAGGAGGGGAGCGCGGGAGGGGAGAGGGAGGGCCCTCGCTCACCTGCCCGGCAGAGCCAGCGAGGGCCAGGAGCACGCTTAACTTTCTTTGTAGGGGTTTCTACATTACCATCATATGAACTGCTAAAAAATCACAGGAGACTAATCAGTTTGATATCATCTGTGAAAACCACTATCTTGGAATATTTGAGCGCTTACTGCTAATACCAGGGACCCTACTACTCATTCTAGAAAGCCTCCTGTAAGATTCCAGAACGTTTTGTTAAGTTCTAGGCCTGTGAACCTGATAGGGATCTTCAGAGAACTGATCGGGTACTTTGGTGCCAGACCTGAGATCCTGTATTTTTTTCTGAAGTGTAACTCTTCCTTAAATATCCCTAAGTAAGGGTTAAAATGAGCTGATTTGAAAATGAGGAGACTGAGCTAAAAGATATTTTTAAGAAAGGCAACTTAATGATTTTACACCTTGACAGTGCCTACCGGAGAGAGGAAAGTTGGGCTCGGTCTCTTAGAGAATGTGTAAGTAAGGGCTTCTATAAATAGGCGGGGAACATTTGATCGAGCAGAGATCACTTGGCAATACCTCGCATGCCCACAAGCATTTAAAAATAGAGCAATTGGGCTTCTCTCTTAGGACAGGTGGAGATTTTCCGATTTTCCCCAGGCAGCTATCAACATACCTTCTCTGTGAAAGATAATCTAAAATAGTGTTTTTCAAACTTTGACTGCAACACACAGTAAGAAATTATTTTTAAATAGCGACAGCATCCACACTAATATACATGAAACTGAAACAAAAGTTTCATGGAATAGTTTCATCATTACTATGTGAACTGCATACTGGTATTTTCTATTCCATTCTATTCAGACTGTTCATTAAAAAGGAAAGTAAAAAGCTTATATGACTTACAAATGACTATATAACTCAAGGCCAATTAATATGGTGGTTCCCAACCCTAGATGATATTAGAATTATCTGAGGGCTTTTTATTTTATCCCTGAGAAAGATTAGCCCCGAGCTAACATCTGTGCCAATCTTCCTCCACTTTTTTTTATATGTGGGTCGCTGCCACAGCATGGCTGATGAGCGGTGCAGGTCAGTGCCTGGGATCCAAACCCATGAACCCAGGCCACTGAAGTGGAGCACGCCAAACTTAACCACCACTACGTCACTGGACTGGCCCTAGAATTATCTGAGTTTTAAAGAAAATGCTAACAGAGGGTCTTACTCCAGACCAAAAATCAGAATCTTTGGTGTAGGGTAAGGAGAATATCACTTTTTTTTAAAAGCTTCCCAGGTGACCCTCATATGCAGCCAGAATTGAAAACCACTGCTCTGATGGATCTTAACCTTACATTGAAAAATCCAGATCTAGAAGTTTCAGTCAATATTACATTCATGCTGAGTCTAGAGAATTCTAAAGTGTTGAGTTTTTACCAGAGCATATAAACCAGGGAGATTGACTTATTTTTGTGCTATTACTGACCATTATCAAAGTTTTATTTGTGCGTGAATACAAATGAAGAATGACTTTGTTCTATGCACCTAAATAACAAGAATATAGGTTGGATCTGGATCATGCTGGAGTCTTAATCATAGGGGGAGAAAAAGGTACAAACTATGAATCATATGTCCAAGGATTGTGGCATGGATGTAATGTGCAAAACAGCCCCACAACCCTAATCTTTTCACCTTTTTTGATTTGCGATGTTCTTGTGATATGGAACAAAGCATCATCTGTTTTTGGAAGCTTAATCATAACACAGATATAAGCAAACTTTGCTCACTCAACTCTGATGGGAGGAGTTGTGATCTTCGCTCTTCCTGCATTATTTCCAACTGTGAGTTTCTATGATTCTACTTGATATATATTTATTTACACTCTACTTTGTTGCAAAAGGGATTTAAGTCAGCTTACAAAAATACAGTATGGTAGGATTAGGAGAGAAAAGGAGGAAGGAGAGGAAAGAGAGAAGGGGATGATAGAAGAGATGAGGGAAGTGGGGGAGGTGGGGAAGGGAAAAAGAGGAGGAAGGTGAGGAGAAGAGATGAGATCAAGGCCACAGGAAAACGAGATGGGGAAATACAACAAAGCCTGGAGAGACACCTGTGCACAAAAGGCACACTGGAAGGAGGTTGAAAGGGGATAGATCATCTGCCAATTTCTTGGCATGCCTGGTAATGTGCACATGGCAAAAGCATCCAGTAGTCATTTGCTGCTTCTGAGCTCTGAGTATTTACTGTGTAACTGTCAAAGACATCACTTTGCCTCATCATATCTCGTTTTCATTCATCTGTAAGTTGAATACAATGATATTGCATGGTAGCTCACCCCCTGGGGATGAGTATTTATGGCACAATGTTTAAGCGAATGTCTGGGAAAAAATGTTTATTAACACAAGGCATAGTTCTTCAGTCTAGATGGCTTAATTGCATCGCTCCAAAATAGGTGAGCAGATGTATATGGAAATGACGTCTTTCAAATTGGACAAAATGGACACAGAGCAATTGTGCTGCTCTGGACTGAGGCTGGAAGAGTGATTCCACACTAGGAGCACAATATTTAACAAAATCAGTCTATGTCTCCAACTTATTGAGATGCTGTTAACGAGGGCCCTATTCCTTCTCAAATGGAATTTTACACATTGAGCAGCAAGGTCACTGGCCTACATTTCTTGGAGTCTGAGCATCCTCTGGAGGTCTAGCCTCTGAGGCCCGGAATATAGGCAAGAGGTTGATTTTATACAGGGGAAAAATGCTTTGCAGGCTGGCAGTTTCTGAAACACAAGTTCCCTGCTCTTTGTATAAATTCCATTAAAGAGTTGTTGGAAATTGTTGATATTATCATAACCATGAGCAATTCTACTTAAAACTTGCCTTAAATAATAGTTTACATTGAATCAAGAAGCATTTGGTAAAACCTCTACATAAAACTCATGATGTAGTGGACAAAAGCATTTTTTTTTCAAAGATTCATGATAAAATACAGGAATGTGCTAAAATGACAAAGAATGTTTCCACTATAGTAATGGACATTTGTCCAGACAGAAGAATCTGTGTGTTCACATGTGGCTCACTCCTCAATCTGGATGGAACAAAGGAAAAAGAAATTAGATTCACTGAGTACTTGCTATATGGCTGGAAATGCACTACACACTTCTGCACACTCTCTCATTTAATGTCATAGAAGTTTTTCAAAATAGAAAGTATCTCCATTTTGCAGATAAAATAATTAAAGTTCAAAAAAGTTAAGCAACTTGTCAACGTCATGCGAAGCAGTCTCTAGCAGAGGCAGAATCTGAATACAAGTCTTGCTAGGCTTCAAGATCCATAGGTGGATTTATGCATTGAGAAACCATATTTAATCCCAGAATTTCCTGGTTCAAACTGTGGTCCCAGAGACTGGGAAAGGCAAAGCTCTCTCCTCTGGATATTCTAAAATAGGTATGAGCAAACAATTTCTGTAAAAAGTCAGATAGTAAATATGTTCAGCTTTATAAGGCATACAATCTCTGTCATAACTACTCACCTCTGTATATGAAAGCAGCTATATGGGATATCTAAATGATAGGTGTGACTGTGTGCCAATAAAATTTCATTTACAAAAACAGGCTTTGAGCCATAATTTGCAGATCCCTGTTCTAAGACAGGAGGAGACACACTCAATACAACAACCATTTCCAAAATTGAAGAGGTAGGAAAAGTCAAACATTTACATGAAGGCTCCAAGCCACTGTCTTTCATTTTCAATAGGGCAAGTTTTCAATCCCTTTTATACAGTAGCTTCTAAAAGAGAATAATTTGGAAAATAAAATTGCCATGGTTTCTTTTCCTTTTGGTTTTGAGAAACACTTTATGCAGTTTCCATACGGAATATCATTTGATGACCCAGACTCACACTGGTTTATAGTTTCTAATTTCCTTTGTTCCCCCAATACCGCAACAAGAAAAAACAAATTCTGTGACGAAACTGGTTAAATCCGAGGTCATTGTCTGTTGTATTTTAATGTTGTATTTTGTCATTTGCAATGGATCTTTGCTGAAATAATGTTGCAGGAAGGGCTATGAGTCTCAAACTGAAAGCTCATTACATGCAAACAGCAGGTGAAAGCTACTACTGGTCAAAGAGCAAGAAAGGAGGGAGGGACGGAAGCCAGAAAGAAGAGCTCTCTTGTGGGTTGGAAGCAGAGGGATGAGATGACTTCTAGGAGTCTCTGGCTCCATCCGTCTCTAGGTATGAGAATCATATTTTCCAAACCAAACTCTTGTTTGATGAACTCCAAGTGTCCCGAAGGGGACAATTGGACTGGGTGTATTTAGAGCAACCCTGACTGCAAGTCCTGGGGGAGAGTGACTATATCTATGGAGAAAAACCTACAGGCAAGGTCTGGGGACCAAACTGAATTTGGAGATTTATAGATCAGCTTCACCTGCCTGGCTGGGTCTGCGGAAAAGAGTTAGAATTAGCAAAATCATTAGCTATAGTGTTTCACTTTCTATTGGTTCTAAAGGGATTAGACACTCAAATTTTATCTTTCTAAATCAACATTGTCTATTTCTGTACATCACTGTGGCTTTAAAATTCATAATTTCAGTCAGGAAATGAGGTTGATCCGTTAACTGTCATCTTGTTTTAGGAACATGTGGATTGTGTGATGAAACGTAAGGATTGTGGAGTGAGTCAGAGTGGTTCTGAATCCCAGTTCCATCCATTACTAGCTTTGTAGCTTTGGGCATGTTATTTATGCTTTCTGTACTCAGTTCCTCCATCTGCGCAGTGGGCAGAGTAATAGTCCCTACCTCATGGGATTGACATGGGGGTTAAGTGGGTTACTCTATTTCCGCCCCCCCCCCCCATGTCTCTCCATCACACTTGTGAGGCCTCTATTGGGCATGAGAACAGTCAAGGAGCCTCTAGTTCAGTGTAGATGACAGGGTAATGGTTCAGCCATAGAGCTCTTTGTGATAGATGCAGACCAAATGCTTGGATAGAGGAGAGGCCCCTAAAGCAGCCAGGAAAGCAAGAAGGCCCCCTGGAAAAATTGATGCTTGAGCAGAGTTTTGTGAGAGAAAAAGTAGGACTCAGATAGTCAAAGAAGAGAGTGTCTGGTTTTCCACACAGAGAGGACAACTTGCCTACAGGAAAATCAGTGTACTCTTAATATGATGTCCAAAGCCCTCCACGTGCAACCTGAGGCTGCTTCCCAGCCACATCTCCCAGCACATCCCTCCTCAATCCCAGGCGCCTGGCATGTGTCATTGCCCGGACGGTGCCTGCTCTATCTCTAGACCACACATTCTCAGTTTCTGACTGTTTAGAACTTGTCAGAAAACAGGGAATCACTGTATCATACAGCATCACGGGGTGAAGGCTTCGTCCCTGCTCCTGCCCCATATCCTACCCCAAATTCAGTCCTCAATCCTACACTGCTCAGTGTTCCCTCTATAAAGACACTGTGCGCTGACAGGTACGGTGTCCCAGAAACACAGTGACCTAAAATTAACTGTGGACATCCTCCTTCTTGCTGCCTCAAAAAACCCATGAAACTGGTACCATGATAAGGGACAATATGTCTTCTCTGTTATCTCATCTAGCCCAGCACCGATGAATGGCATTTTTGGTTCTAAATAATTATTGCAAATGCCTTGAACATAAGTGATGATCTAAAGCAATAGAGTTAATGGGAAACAAATCCTCATATAGGGAAAGTTAAACCCCACAGGTTCACATTAATTCATTCTTAAACTGTAAGCCGATATCACACCCTAGAGTAAACTGAAGACTCCTGGCTCCATGAAATTAATCTCACCACCAGTCATGAGTGAGTCATTTCCCAATCACAATCTTTTTAAATTAAGGAGATATTTGAAGAGCTCCACTCCCCTGGAGATTTTCCTTTTGGATTTCAATTGAACCGTTTAAGTGAAGGGGGCCCTGTAACTTTAATAATCGGGAAATAAAACCTATGAGAGTGACTAACCCTCTAACACTCGCTGTTGCTATAGGCAGAAAACAATCTTTTCCTTATTATATATAAAGTCCTCATTCTCACTAGTTCTGAAAAAACGCTATGTGTTTCATTGCATTTCCCTACATCTCTGGCAAGTTGGATATTGAAATGGCACAAAGCTTCTGACAGTACTCTAAATGAATGCATCGGTATTTCTGTAACTCGATGTTTAGAGTTTAATCTGCACTATGGTGCTGTCTAAAACTGATAATAAAACAGAGGAACAATATGTCAAGATAAGATCCAAAGGACATATAATAGTGACATGTGCTTCTCCATGACAAGGGCATAATGAAATGTACTGGGAAGAGAGTAGCCTTCTAAGAGAGAGGCTGTGGACTTCTTTCTGACAATTGCTATGGAGCTAGAAATGGGGAAGATAGAATCCATCTTCTTTGCTCCTTTTCAGGTTCTGAGCCAGATTTAAAACTCAGCAATCCATTAGTAAGTTGTCACAGCAAGAGATGGAAGACATTTATAGTAGACAATTTAGGCTCTTCGCCCAGTTCACAATGACCCCTTACTTCCCTTCTCACCCATAGCGATGATAACATTACACCACTCCCTCACCCCACCGCCTGGTCCCAGCTGAATGGACCAGAGGCGGAGAAGCCTAGGAATTTGGAATTAATACTGAGAGAGCCTAATTTAGCTTGCACTGGTCTTTTGCACAAAGATGCAAACATCATACTGTGAAGTGCCATATTTTACCTGTTACATGAACTTAAAAACAAATACAGTTATTATGAATTTCAAAATTATATCACTTTGGATGTCCAGAAGTGACACTTCATTTTTCTTTAACTGAAAACACTTCTGATTTGGAGCTACATTTATTTCTAATGCAAAATATTTAATCTGGTCACTTCCAGAAAAACTCAAATTGAGTGATTTCTGAGGCCATTCAAACGTAAAATGTGGTCCATCGAGATTTTTCCTCTGGGGCCGGCCCGGTAGTACAGCGGTTAAGTTCACACGTTCCGCTTCTCGGCGGCCCGGGGTTCGCTGGTTTGGATCCTGGGTGCGGACATGGCACCCCTTGGCACGCCATGCTGTGGTAGGCATCCCACATATAAAGTAGAGGAAGATGGGCACGATGTTAGCTCAGGGCCAGGCTTCCTCAGCAAAAAAGAGGAGGACTGGCAGTAGTTAGCTCAGAGCTAATCTTCCTCAAAAAAAAAAAAAAAAAAAAAAGAGATCTTTCCTCTGAAAGTTTTCTTCTTCTTGCTTTTTATTTGACACTACTGGGACATTCACAAATGCCACTGGAGAGGGTTGCCAGATAAAACACAAAACATCCTATTAAATTTGAATTACATATAAATTCATAAAACCAAAATTCTTAGTATACTAGGATATGTTGTTTAGCTGAAATTCAAATCTAACTGAGTATCCCATATTTTCATTTGCTAAATCTGGCAGTGCTGTGTTGAAGCTGGGGAATGAACATATGCTTTTCCAGTGTGGTCACTGCTGCCTTTATGCTAACTACCTGCTCCATCCCTTGCTCATCCCCAGATGGTCTTTCCATCTTCCTGCTTATATATGAAGCCCTGCCACAGCCTCTGGTTGTCAGATCATATGAATCACGCTCCCTTATTTCCAGGCTTCCTTGTGTCTTCTTGTTCATTTTCAGTCACTTATGGATGATCTCCTTGCCAGCCACTCTGAAGCCTTCAGGAAAACTGGGGGCTATCTCAAGCACTCCTAGGGCCTCCCCTGCCATCTATTTAATTTCTGCTCAACCATGTTGCTATGAGAGATAGGAGAGGAGGGAGCCTTCCTAACTCTCCAAGTCTCACCTAAAACTTGAGCCAAGAGAGGAAACAACCTATGTATCCTATACTTACAGGGAAGTTCTATCCTTTCTTGATCTCCTTGAAATTACACATTCATCTTTAACACTTGGTTCCTCTTAAAATGCTTTTCTCCCTTCTCCAACTCTGAGAACTATTTATCTACTTGGGGAAGAAAGTGCAAACTAAAACTGGATTCTGGATGATAAGATACCCTTCAAGAGTAACTTTTGAGTTTAAAAGGTAAAAATTTGTCACTCTTGATCTGTGGTTTCATTCTGATCATTATCTGGACTACCAGAAAACAAACTAGAACTTCATAATATATCTTAAGCACTTGGGAGGTCAAAATCACTTTTATAAATCACTCTCAGCTGGAAGAGTAAATCAACACTGTCATTATAGATTAATTGGAAAATAATTCAAATGAGAATACTCCAAAACAAAATTTAAGGAGCTGAGTCAAAACAGCCCTCAAATGTAAAATCACATTCTTACAGAATAAAACATAAAGAAAGCAGGAGAAAATGAATAGTAATGAAATAAGTTTAATAAAGACACGAATGGAAAAATAAATGCAAGAAGTGACTCCCAAGAAGATAAGCAAGCAAAATCAGGAAAAATAGAAAAAAATGTTTTAAAAATTAAGACTTCAGGCAAAGATATAAGATAAAATGAGGGGGTCAAGCCTGTGGCCGAGTGGTTAAGTTTGTGGGCTCCGCTATGGCAGCCTGGGGTTCACAGATTCGGATCCCGGGTGCAGACCTAGCACGGTTCATCAAGCCACCCCCTGGTGGCATCCCACATAAAATAGAGGATGAGTGGCACAGATGTTAACTCAGCGACAGTCTTCCTTTAGTAAAAAGAGGAAGATTGGCAACAGATTTTAATTCAGGGCCAAACTTCCTCATAAAAAAAAAAAAAGGAAAAATGAACACTTGATCAAAGAATTATCTCCTCTCAAACTTTTGGACAAGAGTTTCATGATTAATTTTTCTGAGTATATCTAAAAACTGATGATCTCTATGCTACAGTAATTATTCTAAAATAAAGGAGACAGTTTAAAACTGGCATTCAAAATGCAGTCCAACCAAGGTAACACACACACAGAGTAGATCAACCATATGTACATAAAGACAAAACTCTAAATATATAAATCCATCAATACATTAAAGTAATTTAATGCCACAAAGTGAGGTTAATCAGTAGACAATCTATTAACGCATACTTAACTTTGTTCAAGAAGTAAAACGATAGAACTACCTTATTAGATAATAAAAAGAATATAGTAAAATTCAATATCCATTCCTAAATATTTTCTCAAGAGGATTTATAAAGAACGCATCTCTAAAGGCAACTTTAATAAATTCACAAAGAAGACAAAAGTGCCATCTATTTAATATTATTACTGAACATATTTTTGGAAATTCTATTAGTGTGTTATAATTGCAACTGATATGAAGCTTAGATATTAGAAAGAAAACAAAATTACAGCTATATGCTGATATGATTATATATTTAGAAAATGTAAGAGAATAACTTAAATCTCTCAGAACTAATAAAAAATCCAGTAAAGTAGCTGAATATAAATAAATACTTTAAAATTTCCCTCTATACCGGCATTTATAGTTAGAAGATTTTTTTTTAAAAAAGACTATACATAATGATATTAACAAATATAAAAATTTATATATATAACTCTAGCAAAGCATATGCAGGTTCTCTATGAGAAAACCCACAAAATTCTATGAAGCTGAAATATTTACAGGTAAAATGACAGAATGCCTGTGATTGTTTTTTCTTTTTTTAAAAGGGAAGAGTAGGAAAGGGTAGATATGAGGCTAGATTAGCCATGAATTCGTCCTTATGGAAGGCATTTGGTAGGCATATGATGGGTACGTAGGAGTTCATCTTGTATATTTTTGAAATTTTTCACAATAAAAAGTTAAAAAGAATATTTGTGTGAAATGAAAGAGATCTGAATAAATGGAGATATATACCATGTTCCTAGATAAGAGGTTGAAATAATGCAAGGATGTAAAATCTTCTCAAATTAATTCATAGGTTTAATATAACCCTAAGAAAAAGACCAGTGGAAGGTTTTTGTCTTAAATAAAAAAGTTTCCAAATTCCATGTGGAAGAATACACAGATGAAAATCCTTTTGTTGAAGAGTGAATGAAGAGTTGCCCACTAGATAAAACATATTTTGAAGCTATGATAATTACAGCAATGGGGACTTTGCAACACAATCACTAGCAGTTTGATCCAATGAATGAGTTACTCCAAAAATGGAATATCAGGTTAGATCCTTGCCTCACCTTCTCTTCTTCTGACCCTTAATTAACATTCCTCTGCTTTTTCTTCTCCAGTTTATGCACTGTTAGAATTCTGCAATTTCTTATGTTTTTAAAAATTTGTTTTCACGTTAGACAATTTCCCACTTCCCCCAGTTGGTCTGTAGGCTTTGTGCAACATTGGGTCTAATCTGCTGCATCTAATGGGATAACTTGCTCTTACAAAAGTATGGTTTCACTTGAGAACTTTTTCTATAAATGAATAGGTACTGTGTGTCACAAAAAGTTGTCAACAGAATCAAAGAAGAATAGATGGTTGATACGCTACAGCAATTCCACTTCTGGGTATTTATCTGAAGAACACAAAAATACTAATTTGTAAAGATGCATGCACCACATGTTCATTGCAGCATTATTTACAATAGCCAAGATATATAAATAACCTAAGTGTCCATCAATGGGTGAAAGGATAAAGAAATTACATAACTAAAGAGTATTACATTTTAATTATTTGCTTGAAATCTGTTTCTCCTACTAGCCTTTGAGTTCACTTAGGATAGGGATCATGTTGTACTTATTTAACAGATTGGAGGCTGTACATATTTGCAGGTTAAATGAAAGGTTGAATAAATCAACAAATGCTTATGCTCACTGGCAGCAGTAACAGCAGCTGGTTACTAAAAAGCCAAAACCTGGCATCCATCAGTTCTAGTAATAAAGGACTAGATGAATTTGAAATGCTCTTACTGAAGACAACAAAAAATGCTGGAACACAACATAAAAACTGCATCTAATGGAAAGCATAGCAGACCTACATAAGACAGAAATAAACTACTGGTGGGGGTGGTGGGGCGCGTATAAGAAGAGGAATGGAGCTCAAGAAGACAAGCCAGAAATGTTTCTAGCCCAGGGACATTTTCAGACTGAGGGGAGACAGTTAAAACAAGAACCAGAATGATGAGAGGTGAGGGCACAGGGATTGTAGCTACCATGTGTGGAGATCTGGTGTATCACCATCACTTCTCACCAGCAGGCATACCAAAGGCTGCAGGAAACAGAGTTCAAAGGTGTTCAGTGTCACCAAAGACAGTAAAGCAATGCTTTCTTTCATTTAGGACCCAAAGGTTTCCACCCTGAAACAGAGGTATAAGCTATACTCTAGAGATCCAGAAAAACTTCAAGTCTTGGTCCTAGACTGCTAATTCTCCTGGATGCCCAGAAGAATGAAAATAAAATCCTCTATGGAATAAGATAATTTTACCTCAGGTTTAAATTATTCCTAAAGGTAACTTTTCAAATAAAATATCCAGTAAACCATCAAAGATTATAAGGTGCCTCTCTAGACAATATGAAAGCCAGGAATCACAGACACAAGAAAAAACAGGAATAGCATCAGAGGGAATCTAAATAGTAGAGTTAATAGAGGCAGTTTGTACATCTATCTTTACAATGTTCATGGAGATAAAAGCTGATCTTAAAAATGTCAACAAGAACCTAGAGATATGATATATGCCAAAAAGACTCAGTTAGAAATAATAAAACTGGAAAGATAACAACAAAGTAAGAACTCAAAGGATGGCTTTAACAGCATATTAGACACAGCTGAAGAGAGAATTAGTGAATTTCAAGATAGGCCATAAAAATGAGCATGGAAAGACAAAATTATGAAACATATAAAATAGAGTAAAAGAGAAAAAACAGCGAGAAGACCTAATACACATTTAATTGGAGTGCCAGAAAAAGAGAGAGAAAAAGAGGAAGTCTCAATAATTAAATGGATAATTTTTTAAATTTATGAAACACATTAATCCACAGATTCAAGGAGTCCAATGAAACCAAAACAGGACAAACTAAACAAAATCCATATTTAGGACATCATAGATAAACAGCAGAAATTTAAAGAAAGCTTGAAAATCTTAAGCCAGAGAAAAAGTCATTTTACCATCAAAGGAATGACAGTTAACTTTCCAATGCACAACACCAAAAGACAAAAAAAAAAAAAAAAAAAAAATCATTAAAGTGCCAAAAGAAAATTACTGACAGAATTCTATCCCCAGCAAAAATGAAATAAAGCCATTTTCAAAGAAGCAAAGTCTAACAGAATATGCCACAATTCAATCCAATAAGAAATTGCTAAATATGGCCTTCAAGAGAAAGGAAGACTATACCAGATGGAACCCTTGGAGATACAGGAAGCAATGAAGATATGTGCACAAAAATGCTCAGAGTAAATTTTTGTAAAAACCAAAAATTAGAATAACCCAAATGTCCATCAATAGTAAAATGGATAAACAAACTGTGATAAGTGCATATAAAATAGTATAAAAGAGTGGAAACGAATAATCATCAGATTGTGCCACAACATGGATGAATCTTACAGACATAAGGTAAGTTTGAGCAGCAGCAACAACAAAGCCAATCAAAAAAATATATGCTGTATGATTCC
Organism: Equus przewalskii; assembly: GCF_037783145.1. Lineage (NCBI taxonomy): Eukaryota > Metazoa > Chordata > Mammalia > Perissodactyla > Equidae > Equus > Equus przewalskii. Next base: position 54,753,863 of record NC_091845.1, on the reverse strand, counting down.
ATTATATACATTTCAAAAAGGTAAAAATAAGCTATATTATTTGAAGATGCATAACTACAGAGAAAACTAAAAAGAAAAGCAAAAAAGTCAATCATGGGAAGGAGCACATGGGGAATTTCTGAGTTTCCAGTTATCTTTTTTGTTCTAATCTGTATGGGAATTACCTGATTATTCTTTTTATAAGAATTAATTAAGCTGTTCACTTACATTTTATGTATATTTTTATATTTTTCTTGTATTTCATAATAATTAATTGGAAAAAAGACCAACCGTCTTCCAAACTCCCAAATAGCCCTCAGAATGAACTACCAGAGAATATATTCAGTTCTATTTGCAGTTAACAAAACTCCCTAAATTAAGATTTTTCCATCAGTATGTTTGCTGTGTGCGGGTCCATGTGCATGTGCCTGCATGCGTGAGTTATATACACCTTCTATATCAAAGATGTGGTCACTATTTTAGAGTTTCTGTTTTTCTGCTCAGTCCACAATTAATTTCTTTATTATATGCCACTAACAATTTCCATATAAATTAAGGTTTAAATACAATTACTGAAAGTCTTTATGAAATAAATCTATATTTACCACCTCTGAGTGAGTTATCTATAAAATTAGAATACTTCTGCTGTTCACATGTACTTGTATTGACACTTTGAATTGCCATGGAAGAAAAACCTAGAAAAAAAATTGACTCCCTGAAATTTTTGGCCTTGAAACAACAAAGCTAGAAATCCTAATTAGGAGTTTCAGGTATGTTTTTAGATGTCTTTCTTGGAAAACAACAAATATGACAACTAGAACTGTGCAAAGGAAAACAAATGGAACAATTATTCCAAGAAGTCAAAAGGGTCTCGAGCACCTTATCAGAGAGTAGAAACAGAAGAGATAGCCTTGTTGCAGTGAGTTAATAGTGAAATAAAAGGCAAAAAATGAAAAAGCAAAAGGCAGATGCTTGGAATCCTTTAAAAATGTTAAAACCAAATTTTAGCCTACCCACTGAGGCAGGTGTAATGTGCTAATTATGGCATGAATTTTTCCATTAGCTTCATTCCAGGTTCCTTTTTGTGCCTTTACTTTTATGTTTCTTATCTTTCATAGATGTTAACTTATATAATCTTCCTGTCTTCTGGGACCCTAATCAGTCTTGTTACAACATAGGATAGAAAAAGTTCAATCTGTAAATAGAATCCTCTTTCTGAGGGTATTTTTCAACTGCTAGCTTCTGTCAAATCAGAGATGACAAAAGGACACAGAGGTAGAATTTCATATTTTTTCCTTTTTGGTCATTTCTTAGCAAATCTGAAGTCTTCTGTGATGATTGGCAGAGAAGCAAAGGTTGGTGTCCCATACAGAAACGGGATGGCTGCCATGAAGAAAGAATTCTTTACCTGGAAGGATATCAGAGAGATTCCCACACTTAGGGTTCTCCAGAAATAGACAGGCAGAAGATATTAAATCCAATTGTGGGCAACACCCCAACTCATCTAAGTCAAACTTAGCTTAATCAGTAGAACCAGGTGGCAGTCACCCAAGAGTTTTGAAGGAACTCAAGGATGAAATTGGAAAACTGTTGGCCAAGATTCTGGATCCAACATTACAAACAGCCAGGACCAGCAAACTGGCAGATTGTGAATGTCATTCTGTTCATTAGAAGGGGTCGAGAGAGGACCCAGGAAACCTTAGAAAAGCAAGTCTCTCTTCCGCTTGTCCAGTCTCCAATAAAGAACAACATCATTAGACACTGAAACGAAAATAACTTGCTAGGGGAAAGAAAATATGGTTTCCGAAAAAGGAAAGCATGAGTCACTGATTTATTATTGGTCTCTGAGGCATGTAGATAAAAGGCCAAATGTTGGCACAGTTTAAAGACTTTTTTTAAGTGCTAACATGAAATGGGACGTAAGGAGGTAACAGATATATCAAACCATATGGATAAGACAAATAATTTCTACACTCCTTCAAAAAAAGAAGGTTCCTATGTACTAGCAAGAAGGGACACTCTGAGACTTGAAAGAGATCAGATTGCGATGATAAAGGACACACTACTTCATACTGCAGGTAACACATTTAAAATACATTACCATTTGGTAGTATTCGAAGAAGACACAAAGTAAGTTGATATCAAGAAACATTTTTATTGAGCATTAATTGAGTATCAGGATCTATATACTAAGTAGTGGGACTATAGCTGTGAATCAGACCCCTTCTGTCCTCCAGTATGTCACAGTCTATTACATAGATGATTCCAAGAACTGTGGAATAGGTCCTACACTGGGACCTGTGCTTATTTATGACTAGATGGTAACTAATGATTGAAATCAGGTACTACGATCATGATGCAACAACACATCTCTTGGAGTCACAGTTTGCAAAGGAATTAATATATTAGGCTATATGCAGCATGGATGTAAAATAAAGTGCAAATCCCCTTGTTAAAATTAATGATAATTTCAGTACCAACAAACAAACCCTAAAACCCAATTTTATTGGCCCATTTGGTGGAGAAAGACAAAATGGATTTTGAAACACACACGACTCTAACATTAATTGCTAAATCCTTTTACTTCATGGAGAAGGAAAGCAGACATGATAAGAGTGTGTGTTAAGATAACACTATGTGGGTTTTTTTTAAGGTGATGCATCAATATACAATGCATGTGTACAAATTTTCAAAAGTGTCATGAAAAGAAAGTTAATTTTAGTTTATTACAACTTTAAAAAAAACCCAGGAATTAAAAAAGAAAAGGGCTATTTACCAAACATGAATTTGATGATTTCGCCAGTTTAATGCAATTCTCAACTTTGCTGAAAAGTCTAAGAAGAATTTTCTCAGCTCAAGCAGGAACATTCAAGACATGGAAAATAATTTTGGCAGCATCAAGTACAGGAGATTGATGTCTCTCCTACAAGTCAAATGCTTCTTTTTTCTAATCAGTTTTAAATACCTACCTCCCCCTTTTCCTGCTACATTAGCAAGGAGGCTGTCATTCCAAAGAAATGGATAACGTACGTGTGTAGGGGAGGTGTGAGTGTTCTCACGCATGAGACAAAAAAAGTGTTTCATGATCAGATTGTCCAGTACTTTCAAACTATCTGATGGTACTTCCGTAGGAACTCCATGAAGAAAATGAGAGCTGAGAAAGAAATCTTCACGAAAGAAGATGCAAGTTGTTCTAGTTTCTCTGATAAATCTATTTCCTCTTCCTTCTTTCTTGTCTTGCACAAGTTTTTAAAAATGACATATAATCGTTGTCATCTGCAATATCAATTATCACTCAGAATAGAAATTTAAATGGAGCTGAGAGATAACACATTTTTCAGGTGTGGTACTCCAGAGAAAATTATCTGCCTTCTCGGGTTTAGGGGGGGACCACATTGGGAGGCGATACTAGTGTCCTTTGCTTTGCTTTGCATTGCAGTGCTGAACCCACAATATATCTTTGGTTGAGTGTGTACTGAATAAATTTTCTTCTCCTCTTCTTCCTACTACTTCTTCTCCTAAAGAAAAACTGAGACTACATTCTGAGCCTCCTCTAGAAGGAGGATGAAAGGAAAAGAATTGCAAGCTTATCTCCAAGGCCTCACATTTGAAACCTAGGTAGCCCAGAATTGCATGTCAATATCCAAATCTAAAGAAGATCCTTGGAAAGTAGGTATAATATGGCAATAGATAAAATTAGAAGGAAAATGTTTACACATGCGTCTGTAAGTGTGGGAGTACAAACATCTTTCCTATCAAATCGACCAAGCTAAAAACCCCTGTGATGTCAAAGGTTTATACACACACGCACTCATACTCTGCTAGTGAGAAGGCAAGCAATTTTTTGAAAGAACGTTTAGGAAACCAGTATAAAAAAAGTGTCATGAAAGATGTTCATGGTTTTTCCACTTCTAGGAATTTCTTCTAAGGGAAGAACACAAGATGTGCACAAAGATTTAGCCTCAAAGACGGCAGCCAATCTGTAATAGCCAACAATTAAAACAATCTAATTGATCAGTAATAAGGGGATGGTCAAGTTAATTACAATATATCAAAATGATAGGGTACTATGCATTTTTAAAAAATGTATAGAATGCATATTGGCATGGAACAATGCTCACAATTTTGTTAAACAGAAAAAGCTAGAAGAAAAAGCAAAATATGTTACAATTTTTTTAGTTGAGGTGTGTGTGCATATGCATATATTTAAATGTATATATGCATAAGAAAATATATTAAAAAGACATCTTTGGGTATTTGTATTCTGTCTCTTTTTCTTCGTCTTTTTCCATATCTGAATTTTCCAATTGGTATGATAAACATGAATTGTTTATGAAATAAGCATATAAAAATGAATGTGATTTAAGAAACCATAGTGTTAACATGATCTCCCTAAAAAAAGAAAAGGATGACCCTTTAATTATCTGTATCTGCTAGGTTCAACAGGAAGTCTTTGTGAGTTAATATAGGATGACATTGCAGGGAGAGATGGAGAGGAATAATCTGTACTCTAAAAGGCATCTCATTGGCATGTTTCATGTTCACATATATCTGGTAGCTTTTTTAAAACTAAAAAGTCCTTCTAATAAAAACTAAAAATCAAAAGGCCAATATTGAGATTTTTCTCTATCTATGCAACTGATTCTTAGAATATATTGGCTTTTATTTTAAATCAAAGCATCAAAACTGTCTTGTTCCAAAAAAGCCATGTAGATCCAGCATTTACATCTGTCAACCTATTTATAATCACAAATTTTTTTTAAATCCCTGATTTTTTTTTATCCCTATGATGCAAAGAGGGTTAGTGATAGTATAACTTTGAGAGCAACTGCTCTGCTTTGTTTCTGAAGCAGTCCTCTTTACTAATACATGAAATTAAAAACGCAAACACCACCAGCTAGACAATCAGGAAATGAGCATTGTGAATGTCGGGGCTTTGAGGGTACAAATTAGGGGATTAGTTTTTCCCTTAGTGGAAGTATATTCACTAAGTAATTCGTTTGCTTTTAACTAGAGTTATCCCCTTCCATTAACTAGAGAAGTAAATCCAAATTAAAATCGTTATTCATCAATTACTGCCGGAGGCATGCTCAAGCCTTGTGTTAGGACCTGGGCAATAAAGCTCATCAACTATAATTTTAATCATTGTTATCTCAGAGCTCTCAAAAGGGATTATTTGGGGTAGGGGAGAAATAGGAAACTCCTAGTTATTGCTGACATGAAGGCAGACATTTCTGAGGATTTTGAATTTATTTAATCATTAAATTTTTCAGTGTATTTTGATTTTTTCCTTTTTCAGTGAATATTGCTAGGCACTGGGGATATAGTGGTGAATATTATCATATAGTCTTTATCCTCAGATGGCTTACATTCTAGTGAGAGGCAAAGATATTACATGAGAAATCATAATTACAAATTGTGATAAGCATTTTAGAGGAAGAGACAGGGTCTGAGAAAGAATAATGGGGAGATGCCAGTTTACCTCGGTGAGCCTGAGAACTCTTCCTTAAGGAGGTGGCATTGAAGCTCTGACATGAAGGATGAGGGTCATTCACACTCCTCATGACATTCTTCTATGGATTTTGTTAGCATCACTCTTTCCTGATCTTCCTACTACCTTCCTGGCTATTTCGACATAGCTTTCACTGTGGTTTCCTCCTTGTCTATCCAGCCTTTAGACTCCAAAGTTCTTCAAGGCTAAGTTCTATATCCTCTTCTCTTCTCACTCCAAAGTTCCTCCCAAGGCAGTCCATTCCACTCCTCTGACCTCAAATATCACCTGTATGTAAATAATTCCTTAATATCCCTAATATACTTTTCCAGCCCAGACCTCTTATCCTGGCTTTTGATTCATATGTCAACTGCCTACATGACATCTTTCAGAGTTAGTGCAACATTTCAAAATCATTATCCAAGACCATGACTTTTCCCCTTTCTGCTCTGCCATTCTGTGCATGTTCATTTTTCAATTTAGGGTCTTGCCTCATGGTTACAAGGTGGCTGTCAGAACTCCATGCATCATGCTCTGACACAACTGGCAGAAAAGGCGGGACGAAGCTCTCCTCTTGTGTATAGCACCTCTAGCCAAAAGTAAAACCTTTCTCAAGAGCCCCCATCACATTTCCCCAACATCGTATTCACCACATCTGTGTCGTATGGTGACTCTTAGCTGCAAGGGAGACTGAGTAGATAAATATTGGGAGATAGAAGGGAAGGAGCTCAGATTGGCTCTAGACTATATAATCAACAATGTTTGACACATTCTTTGGAGCGCTTATCCAAATAGTAATTAAAGAATTAAGTATGTACATTTTGTCCATTGTCTCCTCTGTGAGATTATAAACTCTTTGGCTATGGGGAATGTGTCTGTTTTGTAAGCCCAGAATGGGGCCTACAGAGAATATCATTGTTGTTGGCTGAATGAATGAATGAATGAATATGAAAGAGAACAATAGAGGCAGAAAATAGGTACAAAAGAGACAGAAAGCTGCCAACATGAAACTTCTTAAGCTGATTGTCATATCTCATGTATCGCATGGTTCAGCTCTCCATTCCAGTGAATTTGAAAACAGCCTTTCATCCAAAAAAGGGGCAACTTTTGAAAGTACTCAATTCTTTGCATAATGAATATCATTTTCCTAACCTCCTAATTCCAGCCATATGAGTAGACATGAGTATATGTTTTTATTGAAAGCCCGGAATGAATTCTTTAAAAAAAATAAAATGTTAACCCTGGTTATAGAGTTAGATGATCCAGAAAATTTTAAATTGCCTCAGGTATATAAATGTAAATCAATTCTTGGCTAAATCACTCAAATATCACTCAACAAGAAAAACGCATAAAAGCTTGAGTTATTTAAAAGAATAGTCATAAAATTTTTGGTCTAAATTTTCCACTCCTGAGAACATCCCACCAACAGACAAGGATGTCATTCAGATTGGCTGATAGGGAGAAAGCAGTTGTAAAATGCCTGGCATGGAAAGAATGTTTGATGTATTTTTGTTCTTATATCTAGACCAAAGGAAAGCCTGGGTTTGCTCCTAACTCTGTCTTGTCCTAAATATGTAACTATGGGCAAGTTGAGCATGTTTTTTGGTTCACAAATGATATAGTAATCTTAAATTACCTTAAGTTATAACATACAATACAATTTAAAGACTTAAATTAAAAAAAAGTCAAATGGCATTGAATACAGTCAACCGTAGCCAACCTAATAAAATATTAAGGAGCAGATTCATATTCCCAGAGTGTCTTTATCTACAGATGAAGAGTCTATTCATCATATCTGATGGATATTCTGGTTGGTCATCTCAAAACACAAAGGGCATTGACATACAAATATCACATTTTTGTTCTTTAAGAGAGTTGTAACTATCCACGCATGCAAGACTAGGTTTGAAGCTTTAAATATGGCTTTTGTTTCAAATAAAATTCCTTAAAAAGAGAAAATGCCTTTAGCATTGGCAAAGGGAGTCCCCTCAGGAAAAATGTAAACAGATGGCTGAGAAAGATCACCCACATGCGGCACACAGATCTGAGGAGGCATTTCTAAGAATGAAGTGGCACTTCCCAGCCTGGGCCACTTCCCACAAGGATCCTTATTTAAACCACAGAAAACACAGGGTTTATACCTCTAGCCAAGAGGAACCTCAGCAACTCTTTCCCCCGCTTGCTTCACAGGGATCCAAACTAGTTTCCAACTCTCGCCAATGTTCCAAAAGAAGCTAACTACCGGCCACTTGAGACTAGCAATCCTCTAATAAATCCACATTCGATGATCAGCCTGAAATAAGGTCTTTCTATATAAACGGGCTGTGAAGCCCTTGCGAAGCATATTAAGCATTCAGTGTAATGTATGACACACATCTGTTCCACTTACTTAGTGAGCAGAAATTTCGAGATAACTTAAATCCCAGACTTAATCAAGGAGAAAAAGTCTCGATAATGTTTAAAACTGAGTTTTAAAATGTAATCCAAATGAAGGCAAGAGAGACCATTTTGCTATAACTAATGAGATTGTAGAATACCTAAATCAAATCCACAAAGCTCCCCTAGCAGAAACACTAAATCGTTTGCCTGGGCCTATTTATTTTTCCTTTTGATGCCACCAGCATTTACCGAAGACCTTCATCTATATGGCCCAAGGCACCAAAATATAAGCAAAAACAGGTCTTCCGCAAACACGATAATTTAACTCCAATCGATGCCCAAAGGCCATAAAAGGAAAACTTACAGATTTGTCTTTTACAAGGAGAGCACAGCACTGAATTCCAGCCATCAGCATCTTGTGGGGGTTCCAGGCCACAGAGTCAGCTCTGTTAAACAAAAAACAAGACAGAGTAGGGAGGGGACTCAGTTGGTTTCTCCTGGTGCAGAGAATCCTATCCTCAGCAGCACGTACATTCAGTACTCATACTCAGGTTAGTCCTCTACGGGATTCCTTGTTTGATTGGTAAGGGGAGTTTGGAGTTTTTTGGTTTTCGTTTAAAGCAAAACAATTACTTAGTTTTTTGCCTATTTTCAAAATGTCACTTAAGTGGGCAAAGTCCAAAGAGATTCCTTTGCCTAAAGAAAAGGCGTGTGCTTGGGAAACTGCATTTACCTGTGGACGCCATGCAGAAGTTTGCGGTGCTTTCTTGACAGCAAAGCTGAGCCACCCCAAGAAGCCTGTTGAGATATTTACATAACCAAGATAATGTTATTTCAGTGTTATTTGTTTACCAGCTGGTTGTCATAGAAAACCTTGAGTGACAACCTCAATCTGTCATTTTATACTTTGTCAGTGTTAACCAATTGGTGCTCCAGGAAATTTTGATCACTGACTCTACTCAGGCAATCAGAAGCACATCACAACAGCTAGGCCCCCATTGACCCTTAGGATTTACATTCACACGAGATAAAGAAGTTAGTATATTAACTTGTTCTGTTGCATACTGACAAAAGGAGGTTTAGAAGACACAGCCCATACCCTCTTGAATCTTAGAATCTAAAATAGACAAGATCCTTACAATGCTGATATTCTACTACACACAATGTACAAATGCTAATAATGAGACATGGGCAAAGGGCTGACTTTCTGTATAATAAATGAGGCACATGCTTGACAGGGTGGATAGAGGAGAATACAGGAACTCACAGCCAGCTAGGATGGGCTAGGTAGAAATGAATCTTATTAATGAAAATTAGATCTTTTTAGCCAAATAGCTTTTAGAAATAATTAGAAATAAAAAATGTGAGAGTAGGAGAAAGGAGGACTTGGACTTAACGAAGATATTCATTGGAGATGTAAATATTATGAGCAAAGGAGAAGGGAGCTGAGAATAATGAGATGACAGAAAACCCCACAGTCAATAAATCTGGAGGGGAAGGAGGAAGAATCAATGTGTGAAATGAGAAAGTCCGTTTGGTCCTTGAAATTGAGCAGATTTCTAAGTTTTAATTTGTAAGGCAATGAAGGGTGATGGCAGTGAGGGAATATAAGGAGTCTGGCTTGGGCTATGTTGAACGCTCTCCAAGGGTATTCACACTGCATAACATTGCACTGAGAATGGAGTCATCACCTCAAAATTTTTAATAGAAAAGCTAAGGTTGAGAGGTGGTAGATAAATTGTCCAAGGTCTCATAGGGAATAAAAATCAGATCTGGGAGCCAAAGCCTATTCTTTTTTCATGATTAACCTCATAACTGAAAGAAGGTGACGATTTGGCCAAATGGTAGAGTACAGCATGGAGATCTGTGATGGAAGTACTACAGGCGGGGGTGAGTTCAGGAGCTGCCTAGGATGTGGAAAAAGGCTGTCCTGTTTTTGCCTGTAGAATTTAAAAAGATAAGGAAGACTCCTTATCTGAAGAATATCGTTCAGAAAGAATTGGAAAGATTGCGTGCACCATGGATGTGGAGGATGAAGGAAACAAGGGGTCTCCATGATCCTCAGAGTATCACCAAAGCTGAACGCATTGGTGAACAGTGAAGAGTGGCCTTTAATCCCACTTAAAAGCAACTCTCTCATTCAGGGTTGGCACTAGGGTGAGGCAAGTGAGTCACCAAGGATGCACAATTAAGGAGGAGCTCACTCTCAGAGTTGTACTCTTGCACAACCCTGAGTGAATGCCTCCTTAATTTGAGTCCTAGGAACCTCACTCGCCTCACCTCAGTTCCAGCCCTGCTTCCATTGGCTAGAGTCTCTAATAACCCTAGGTGTTCGCAAAGGTTTATGTGTTGAAGGTGGTGTGCATGCAAATCCCAAAGATTCCCAGATAAAGGATAGATGACTTGGGGTTGTCAGTCAAGTCCCCTTCAAGCTGCACCCTCTCCCCAACTGGTATTCATGATGGACCATGTGTGATTAAGGCTGAGCTACAGAGGCAGCTGCCTTCAGCCTCTAGGAGAACTTCATCCTGGCCTACTAATTGAGGATCCCCAGATATGACCTTCACAAACATTAAAATGAGTTACATATTAGGTTCTTTTATTTCCTTTTACACCCTAAACTCTAAGTTCTCTACCTTTCTCAATCCTTGTATCCCATAACCTCATTGAGAACCTACCAGCAACAACTAGGGGAAGGCTGAATTAGTAAGATTCAGCCATTCCCATGTCCTCTCTTGCCCTTTCCACCAACCTCACACATTACACTTGCTCTCCTTCATGTCTCCTGCACTACCCTCTACCTCCTCTTCCTCCCCCCGAAACTGAACGATATTCTCCCAATCCTAATGAGCTGGATTCAAGTTTTAAAATCACACGAACTCTTTCAAGGCATTAGTTCACTGGTTTACACAGTGGTTTGGCAGGGTTAGGAATAGCTCATTCACAAAGTTATTTCTCAAAAGAGCTGAAAGGAGAAAAACAACACCCCTGATGTCAATGCCCTACTTCTATTGGCTTCACTTTCTAAATTCCTAACTCTAAAACTTGCAAAAACATCAAACCAATTACCTAAATGATAAAGAAGCTTGGTTTTCCATCTCAATAATTATATTATTATTATACCATCATTTATTATTTTATTTTTAAAATTTTTGTAAGGAAGACTGGCCGAGAACTAACATCTGTTGCCGATCTTCCTCTTTTTTCTTGAGGAAGATTGTCGCTGAGCTAAATGTGCCCATCTTCCCTATTTTATGTGGGATGCTGCCACAGTGTGGCTCGACAAGCAGTGCGAGGTCTGTACCTGAATCTGAACCTGCAAACCCCAGGCCACTGAAGCGGAGCGTGTGAACTTACCCACTACACTATCGGGGTGGCCCCAATCATTCCATCATTTATTGAGCTATCACTATATGTTAGGCACTGAGGTTAGTGTTTACTACCTCCCCTGGGACTTGGAAGGAAGAGCGGGTGGGAGACTTCAGGAAGCTTTGCAGGAGCGTGAGGCTTTGTAGCAGTCACAGCCTCTGCTTCAGAGAACAGCTGGACCAGCCCTGAAATCCTGGTCTAAGGCACAGCTGGAGTAATACTCGCTTTCACGGAGGAAGGATAGTACTGGAGGCAAAAAATTCCCACAAAACCAAAGTTTTCTTATTCGGTTGTTTAAAAATGCGTTGTAATTAACCAAATTTAAGACACTATCAAATTTAAGAGTCTCCATTTTTTTGTGTGCCACTAAGAAAGAAAAAAAATGACATCAACCTACCTATTTTAGATATGTTAACAATGTAAACAAAATAAGCATATCTTAAAATTAATAAAGTGTGGTATCTATGCAGGGGAACTCAGTTTTATGGAAAACCCAGAAGAACAAGCAATCATAATTACATTTTTAAAAAGAAAAAGGGAAATAGCAGTTTTTAATATTTCAAAGTATCTTCAAAACATCCTTTAGAAAATTTCAAACAGGCCAAAGTAATCACTGCAATTTTATTAATTTTCAATTTTTAAAATTAATTGTATATGCCGTTTCTTTAAGATAAGCTACACGCCCCTGTGTAAAATTTTATCAACAGCATCGATGCCTGCAATATTAAAGGATGGGTGAACACTCGCTCTGTGTTAGAGCTAATTTCTTTAATAGGTCAGATAAACTGTTGTCAAATTTAATCTGATACTACAGGTATTCACTAGCTGCCTACTATGTGCAATAGAATAATTGATATGTGTTTCCTTATAAAAACATTTCCTTCAAAAGCTCAACTTTTAATTTTTAGAAAATCTGGAGTTTTCATTCATACTTCTAAATCTCACCTCTCTCTAAGCCCCATAAATCTCTTCATATCATTCCCAAGTTAGAAACTGCTGTAGTTACTGTTTTACATAAACTATATAATCCATATTTAATGTTTCTTTTATGAGAGTGGAATTTTTAAGTGTAACTGCTGATGCATTTGATTTTTTCCCTCTATTTTCACAGTCACCAGAGTACTCACTTCATATTATCTTTTAGGACATAATGTATTATGCTTCTAAGTCTATAAAAATCAATAAGATATAAGTTGAAATGTGAACAGATACAATACTACAATCCCATTTAAAGAAGTCACAAATAATCCACCTGAAGTATTGCCATCAGCATCCTAATGGAGCCTATAACTCTTGTGAGCTTTATATTACTGCTGCTTTTACCAAATATTAACATATATTTAGTGAAAACCTTGAGCTGCTGAAAAATTCTCTCCATATAATATCAAAATGCTTTACTTTGAAAGCTTAAAATCGTCCAAACTATAAAATTATATGTAAGTGTATCCTCCAAATGCTTAGTTACCTTCCACCCAGTAAGTCAAAAACATTGTCCTTTCCTTTTCTGATAAAGAGGATATGAATCTCTCACTTTCCAGAAGTTCCCTAAAGTCTCGTCAGCATGTTCAACAGTCGCTTTTATTGGGTTGAATCAGACTAATTAACTCCTGATTTCACATACACAAAAGAAAACCAAAAAGTTCGACAAGCATTCATAATTGGCTGAATTCAACTTTTTAACTCTGGATAAGTAGAATGTTAAGAGTTACCTTCAATTAAGGACAAATTTATTATGAACAGCCCTAGGACTTACTAAATTAATTAGAAAAAAACACAATCTTTTAAGTTAGAAAATTAGAAGTAATATAAGTTATCCCAACCCCTCTCAAATAATTATCTATGATGGATCGAGCTAAAACCTGCTTTAGTTATAGCATGCAATTATGTAATGCAGCTTTTTGCATCTTCCGGCTGATTGGAATCATATTATTTTAGAGCTAGAAGATACTTTACAGCCCACATCAGCCATTTCTCTCTTTACAAATAAAGAAACCGAAGCCCTAAGCACTGAAGTCACAGTGAAGAAGGGGCCAGTTAGAATCCAAAATCTATCTCTCTTGACTCCATGGTCCAAAATGTGCCCCTTATACCGTGTTTCCTCAATGACAGTAGATTCAAGGGACCAAAGAAAATTGGTCATGGGAGAAGAGGAAATAAAATGGAATTCTAAAAACAAACAAAATTTACATCAAGTCTTGGGATCTTCTTCTTTATTACTTTGCAGAAAAAGGTATATTTATTTTCCATAATGAGAGATACACACTTAAATAAAAGTAGCTGGGGACTTCACATCTAGTTTCTGAGAATATGAAAAACTTCCCACCAAAGCTGGAAAAAGACTAGAAAAGTTAAGCAGATGTGTACATACAAACGAACTTACATCCACATGAAGCCAGAGGCCGTGCCGCTCACAGATGTCAGCTATTTCATCCAGAGGATCAAAGGCTCCCAACACAGTTGTACCAGAGGTGGCACAGACAAGAAATGGTGCTGCTCCCTGTGAGAAGGACCCACACACAAGAGCTGTCACCATCACCACTAAGTTTGTCCTGTAGTAGGTTGGTAAATACAAAGGTTAAACATGCAGAAATTTACTTGGTTTCTTTGAAGATAATCAGTAATTCAGAGTGTGTTTTTAAAACTTCACTATACAGCCTCTAGTCACTATAAACAGGTTAGGATGCTATGACAATAGTAGCCCTTTGTTCCAACTCAATATGCATCCTCGCTATTTTCACTCTCATTTTCTTTCTTGAGCATTTTCTGGTCTATAGATTCCCTAGATTGAAAGTGAATAACCTCAATCGCAATGGCAAACTGGTATTTTGTGGGATTCCTAACTCTTTCTTGGGAAGATTCAGTGGGGCCTCCACAGTGCCAGCATTTGTTACTCTTCTCCAAAATAAAAAGGAACATGATTGGAAGACAAACAGTCAGCTCCAGAGACAAACCAGGCAGCCCTGTCTGCTTGTCTCCTTGTAAAGCAAGTGCAGTTACAAAACAAAGAATGTACTCAGCTACAAATTTGGCATCCAAGGGGACACAGGTGATGCAACAGAGAAATCTGTTAGAATGTGCTAGAAAAGAGAACCTGCATCATTCCTACAGCGATTATTCCTCCTTGTACAGTTGATGGCTGCATCTTGTAGAGTGAACAGGTGCCAGCGGGAAAGAAAGGGGGGAGAAAAGAGAGACTGTGGGAGCACATGCAGAGATGAATGGTAATTCCTGCCAAGCGAGCCAGGCACCTTGGCCCTATAAGGGACTTTATGGCCACCAGGCAAAGGAAGAGTACATGAGGTTGCTTGCTGTGGAAGCGTCTTGAAGGGAAAATTTGCAGACAAAGGTGGGAGAGGGGGAAGCAACTAGAATCCTAAGATTCTAGAGCACCTGAGGAATAAGCGATGAGAACATTTAGTGCCTATAAAAGTCATTTTACCTCCATTTAGGATGGAGTCATTTTTCCCTCAGTTTTATCTTGAAAGGCAGTTGTTCTCGCAATATATTTTTATGTCCCATTTAATGCCAGGGATTGTTCCATTTGAACCAGACTCATTCCAATTTAGCTAACCTTTGACAGAAAGAAGTTATATCTCAATGAGAAGCTGAGCAGAGCAAGGACACTTGGTTCACATCTCTAAATTGAGTTGCATAGGAACCCAAGTGATGGCACACAATGAATCCATTTGCCATTTGGGGAGATGATTGTGATAAATGGGATTAGTCCGCCCATACCTCTGAGAGCGGGGCCAGTAGATGATAGTAGCTGGGGCTTTGGGACTTCTTCATTGTACTCAGACACCAACAGATTATGTCTTTATCATGTCAATGACTTAAATGAAATGAGACCAGATTTACATGAACCATTAAAAGCAATAGAAAGAGTAATTTACTAAAACCACTGAGGTGTCTTTAATGGCTGGGTTTTTCCTCATAAACCATGTGACATCCTGACAGTTGTGAGAAAGTACCTATGCAATCTATTATAACCCATTAATGAGTTTTCCTCACTTTTTTTTTAAAAGACAATTTAGCTATAAATAGCAGGTCCAGAAATTAAACTTTGAAATCTGGATTTAACCTTCCAGGTTTTTCTTCCTTTCTCATATCTCGTGCTATTAATAAGAAAACTCAGTGGAAACAGTATCGATTATGTGCTGACAATGGGCTGTATTCCCTAAGAAAGTTCGTCACTTCAAACAATCATATCCAAAAATATTTCCAAATATTCAGTGGTTATACTAGTTTTATCTTTTCATAGCACTTTAGAACCTCTGTTGTCTCTGTGGTTTTCATCAGCTTTGTCATGGCATCAAGTAAAGGTCATTGCTTAACATATTTTTAATGGATTGTGGTTGGCCA
Organism: Equus przewalskii; assembly: GCF_037783145.1. Lineage (NCBI taxonomy): Eukaryota > Metazoa > Chordata > Mammalia > Perissodactyla > Equidae > Equus > Equus przewalskii. The sequence continues at coordinate 54,738,283 of NC_091845.1, read as the reverse complement.
GGGAATTGAATCCCAGCAGAAAACAAGTTGACGTCCTGTTCTCTACCTCTGAAACAACGTGAGTTAAAAGTTTGAAACAAAAACAACTAGGTTTGAAGCTACTGAGCAAAATAAACTAGTTATCAGTATTATTATCTCAGAATGGATGCAAAGTTTGTCCTTGATGAAGGCAGGCTCCAGTTTCAACTGACTTGAAAGAAAACTGAGGAGACGTATCAACTCTAACCCCACTGCCCTACTTTTCAATGTGCCTAAAGCAATTTTTACTTTTTAAAAAAGTAAAAATCCTTCCTTTCTCAAGTTTTCAACTTTAGAATACATCAGTTTCATGAACTTTCATTGTCAAAACAAACAAAATTTAAACAATGAAAATAATGATGACCATGCTGGAATAAAACACATCCCACATGCTAGAGCATGAGTTCTTAATGATACTAAGTGAAGAAAAAAGTTTTGTCTGTCTTTAAGGGATGCCAGGCAACTAATTTACTATTCTGAAAATTAGTAAATGAGGGGAAAGCAGAAAACATTTATCTCGCCTTGCCTGTGCAAACTGTTTCCTCAGGGAAATCAAACAGGGACGAGGGAACATTTTTCTTTCTTTGTGAGGAAGATCATCCCTGAGCTAACACGTGTGCCCATCTTCCTCTACTTTGTATGTGGGACGCCACTCCAGAACAGCTTGATGAGTGGTGTGTAGGTCTGTGCCCAGGATCTAAACCCGAAAACCTGGGCCACCGGAGCGAGTGCGTGAACTTAACCACTGTACCACCAGGCTGGCCCTAAGGGAACATTTTTCTTGATAGCAGTGTACCTCCAATAAATGAAGGAGGAATAAGAGAAGGAATTAGAACATACCTAATGAAATAATGAGTCGAGACAATGATCACCAAGGGCAGCAAAATCCATAAGGTGAGAGGTGACGCAGAGCCCGATAATCGATGGACTAACAATACCAGAACCCACCAATCAGTGTTATCACGAAAAAAGACACAAGATGTCTCCTGATGGAAGGACAAAATGCCACCCAGGAAGCCTTCCTGGTGAAAAATCCAATCTGAATCTCACTGAATTTCAAGATCTAACAACCGAATTATAGGAAATATAGAGAACAAACAGGATGGTGCAAAAAAGGCGAGTGCTTAGATTCTCAGATTCTTGATGTAATCTACAAAATCCATAATGTGGAAAACTCTACAGGACAAAGGACCTGGTTTCTTCAACAAATCAATTGCACGGAGGAAAATAAGGAGGCGGAAGCTATAGATTAGAAAAGATTTGTGTGATGAATCAACCAAATGCAATGTATGGACCGTGTCTGAATCCTTATTCAAACAAGCCAACTTTTTAAAAACACAGAAAAAGGCAATGGGAACGATTTTAATGTAAGTGAATATTTAATGACATTAAGAAACTGTTATTTCTTGTAGTAGTGTTACCTTTTCTTTAAAAAAAGAGAATGCATATCTTTTACAGATATACTGAAGTATTTATAGACGAAATGATCTGATATACGGGATTTGCTTCAAACTAATCTACAGGTGAGACGGGAGGGGGCATAAATGAAGCAGAAAGGAGCAGAAGCTAATGATTGCTGAAGTTGCTTGATGGCTATACATAGGCTCATTATATTAGATGTGCATATATTTGAAATTTTCCATAATGAAAAGTTTAAAACTCAAGAAAGAAAGAGGGAGAGGGAGAAACAGAGGGAGGGAGGAGCAAGGAGGGAGAAAGGAAGGAAGGACTCATATGAACCGTACAAAAAGCACCATCGATATTCCTCACCAACAAGCATTAATAACATAAAGTTCTTTTTCATAGGAATTTCTTAGAAAAAAGATAAAACTAGATCAAAAAAGATAAAGCTAGAATGCAATATCTGTGGTTCATAGCAGAACAAACAGGTTGTAATGTAGGATTTTACCCAAGAGTCAAAGACATCTGAGAATCTGCACCCCCAGACAACTATCAAATCCACTTGGCATTGGAATGTTACAAAAATGAATAAATAAACGTAGATCTGAGGACACACACCTGAAGCCAATACATCTGCAAGAAAGGCAGAACTTTTAAGTTCAGACTTTCAAACGAAATACAGTGATCTAGCATACTCTGGATAAGGTGATTTTTGTGAATAAATAAAAATATAAAGAGTAAAGAAAATATAATATTAAAACTTCAAAAGTAAAAATAAACGAACATCTTTCTTAGAGTGCGAAATCCTATGAAGAGAGATATACTTCCATCCCAGCTCAGAAGCTGGGCTTTTCATTTTTCAGCAGTGACACCTGACTTTGTTGCTACCCATTGGGAAGTTACGAGAGAGCGGTCTGAAGCTCCCTCAGCAGTGAGGACTGTGGTGGGATGGGAGGGAAGCAGTCAAGTAGGCGCACGTAATTCAGTAGGCTTTCAGGCCAAGTAGCAAGATGGCTGGCACCAAGACAACACCACACCTAAAAAGCAGGGGACAGCTTTAGCTGGAGAATAGGAGGTGACCAGGGCCATGCCCTGCCTTCCCCAGCAACTGACACATCAGCTTTAATACATTCTGGCAGCTGAGGAAGAGAGGACGTTCTGCCAGAGCTGAAATACTAGACTCAGACCCAATATGGGGTGATGGTTATAGATTGGCTTGGGGTGGAAGCAATCTGGGAGGATAGGTTGATCAAGAAATCAGGAATCATTCTGAATGCAACCCAGAGACAACTGGTTTGGCCTGCAGGATTGTCAGTCAGCAGTTATTTAGGAGAGGGGATGCTGGGAGCCTGCTGGAGAGGCTGGGTTCATCTTTTCAGGCTAATTCTAGGCAAGAATCCCGAGTACAGTGATGTCAGAGTTTTAATAGGCTCCAGCCTCCTGGGAATGAAAACATCTGAGAAACTCCACAGAACATAGAGAGCCACGCACCTGGAAATAGAACATCTGTAAATGAGTTTCCCTCTTCTGTTTCCAACAAGCTCTCTCCTCTCTCCCACACACAGAAACGGGTCTGGCTGCTGTGTTCCCTCCCTGGCATTCTCTCCCTCATACCCAGACACATGCATGCATTTTTTTCTCCCCTTTTTTTCTTCTCCCTTCTCACCTCCTTCCTGGCTTGCCAGATTTGCCTTTCCAGTTCATCGGGTATCATTTTACCTCTAAGAGAAAGAGATTTGAGAAGCTCAGTTATGTTGAGTACTGCTTTTTCAAAAGTATGAATTTCCCCCTCCGCCCACCAGGCTTCTGGATCCTGTCCCTATTACCTTCCATCTGTTTCCACAAAGCAAACATTGTCAGTACCAATCCCAAGAAAGGAGGCTGCCTTCTTCATGGAGTAATGACACTGAATTAAAAGGGACACAAGGGAAGAGAGAGACGTGAATACATAGCATGAAAAAAGTTTTGCTTATTATTTAAATGAGTGTAAGTCATGTGGTTGAGCCCAATCTTTGGAACATTACTGCATAGAAGAAAAAGGAGAAAGTAATTTAATTGAGCTCCTTAGTATAGTGGTTGAGAACATTGGCTTTGGGGTCAGAGGAACCAGGATTTAATTCCAAATCTTCCTAATTACAGAAATGGAACCTCGAGCAAATAATGAATACTCTCCAAGCCTCAATTTGCTAATCTATAAAATGGGCGTGTCAATACCTACTCCATCTGCTTGTCCTAGAATTAAATGGGTTAATAAACATAAAGAGCTCAGGACAGAGCCTGGCTTATGGAGCAAACTTGGACACTGGAGGCTGTCGCTTTCCATAACATCAAGAAAAGTTTGTCTTGATACTACTGCTGAGACTCAGTATTAACGGAAACAGAATCTAGTCCACTGCTGACTCCAAACCCTCTAAGGAATGAAGAAGACTGTGTCTCAAAAATTGTAATCACAGACCACAGAAGAATTTAATTATTTTCAAGAGCAAACAATGGGTTATAAATGCTGATCAGACACTTGACCAATGTTGTTTGATATTGAATGTAAGATTGAAATTAGACACAAAGGAATGTAGCCAAAATTATAATAACAAAAGTAATAATAATTTATGGAAGCACTACTTTATGTCACCCTGGCATGAATGAGGCTATAGATGGCTCTGGAATGAGGTCTGGTCTATTTCTTACTGGCAAATAGTAGTATATGCTTTATATTGTTGGGCCTATTTTTCCTTACTACATCAAGTCTATAAACTAATTAGCATTCAAACATTGGAGATGTCGCTCTTTATAAATTAGTGCAGACAGGTGGTCAATTAATTCTTTTTCATGCCAGAAAAATGAAGGTGCTAAAGGACATTATTGTACCAAAAAACCGTAGTAATTTAATTTGTAGGTATGAATACATTAAAAAAGAAGTCATGCCTTCACACTTAAGTTGATATATTCCCTCAAATGTGGTCATTTTTTCCTCTTTGTCAAGAGAGTTTTATTGGGAGTCCTTTTTTTAACTCTGTCAAAATAAATGCAAAAGTCACACCATCAGGAAAAATGAAACCATTCAAATAATTAATTTCCAAATATCAAATAGGATGCGTTCAAAATGCCTGTAGGATGCATTCATTTCAGGTTGTTACAAGAACATATGCATATGGAGAAGTAATAATGTACTTGAAAATGTAATTAATTCTCTACTTGCTACATCAGCCCACCACAGCTAAGGTGACATAGCTAAGGTGACTTATTCCTCACCAGAGATTTGGGCTCTGGTAACAAAACAGCTATTGATTCCATAATGAGAAACAGCAGCCTACCCCACTGACACTTGCCAATAAAGAAAAGCACATTGCTTTGCCCGAGAAATAGCAAAATATCGCCAACCAATGAACGTGTTGAATAAAAAAATGGTAATCAGAATAAGAATAACTTCAGTGGAGCTATCTGTGGGTGCCCCAGGGCAAAGTCTAGTCCAATGTCAATCTCAAATGGATAGAGACAGGTAAAAAAAAGTCTACAAAATTGAAGTCTAAATGTCTGAACGCAGCAGAGGAGGAAAAGAGCTCTAGAAGGGAAGAAAAGAGAAGGCGATGCTTCAGACATGCTGAGTAGTTTTAAGCAAAGGAATAACCTAGAAGGCTGGAGTTCAGAAGTAACAGCTGCATTTAGAAACAAACGGTGGCTGCTCCCATTGCTGGCAAAAGATAAGTCAGTCGTTCTAAGACCCAATCTCCCTCTAGGCTTCGTTCATCTACTGAAGATGCAAAAATGTCAGAGGTGTGCATTTCTATAAGGATAAAACAGCAAGCACCTACATGAAAGACAGAATTGCACCGAGGTTTTCCTTTCTGGTTCCAGCAAGGATTTTTTTTCTGTGACCTTGGGTTTCTCAAAGAACTGCTGCTTTCCCCTCCCGTAGATTGTGTTCTGGACACTTGGACTCTTTCTAGTGCTGACTAGTTGGACACTCAAATTAGCTCCAGGAGGTGGGGAGAGCAGAGTGTATGAATGTTCCATGTTAGGGAATGAAAAAAAGAATGTACAGGGACTTTTCCAAGAGCACACAGATGAGTCAGTTCCCAAAGAAGCAGAGCCGGCATCTAGGTGGACCACTCCATGCTCGGCACGACATCCTAAGAAGCCCCTGCTTGCCTGTGGAGCACGCCTGCAGTCACACCCAAACCAGGGCAGCCTCTCCCGGAGGGCAGGGCCAGGATAGGGTGAGTGAATGAGGCATCTCGGGTGCAAAACATAAAGAGGTACAGCTCGGAGACGTGAACCCTGGTCGTCTCACTCTTCTTACCCTGGCCTCGATCCTGCCAGAGAGGAGCTGGGCCAATTGATCGTCGCCCTGGGAGGTAAAAGTTTCTTTCTTCTCTCACTTTTTAGTGGCAGACAATGATCTACTTTATGCTGATTCCCAAAATGATTCGAATTACAAACCTAGGATTTCTATAAATTCAAGAAATTCTTATCTAACTGCTAATCATGCCTCGAATTTATTACTATTACTTTTCTTCCCAAATCCCCTTCTTTTTGGTTCCTGTTTAGCACTGGAGAGGCTACTTTGGATAGGTTGACAGTGTAGGGGGCTTTGTCATGATATTCCAGGTCTCCAGCAACAGTTGAATTACAATTGAAACCTGAAGGATGCAAAAATACCTTCAGTGGTGGGTGCGTGCATTCTGCATTTGATGGTGCAAGGCAGAGATGGAGTAATTACCCTGGTTAATCTGGGTCAGCATAAAAACTGGAAAAGTAAGACCACCTAATAAAGAACACATGATAATAACCACAGGGCCATGAGCCAACACCTATAAGAAAACAAGGGAGGTGTAGCAAAGATTCACATAGGGTTTAAGACCATTAAAACTTGCCTTGGAAATTCTTTTATTTTCAGTTATTTTTTTAATTCTTTAATTCCTTTTTTTAAACTAAATAATGAATTGATTTGTTGCAATAAGTGGTAAAGGCGGTCTCTAAAATATGAATTAAAATAATGCAAATGCTATGACCTGAGTATCTTTGGCAAAACAGGGAAAGGAGTGAGTTACAAAGTGGAGGCTTGATGGAGGGGGTGAAAATAAATATTCAAGGCTATAGTGTGTTCACAGTTATGGAATTTTTCTGTGGAATTCACATTGTGATGGGCTGAATGTTTGTATCCCCTCAAAATTCACGTGTTTAATCCCTAGCCCCCAATGTGATGGTATTAGTTTTAGATGAGCTCATGAGGGTGACTCTCATGAGATTAGTGCCCTTGTAAAACGAGGAAGACGGAGAGATCTCATTCTGTTTACAAGCAAGAGCAGAGGAAATGTCCTGGGAGCACACAGCGCTCTACAAAGAAGCGGCTCTCAGCAGCACTGAATCTATCAGCACCTGCTTCTTGGACTTCCAGCCTCCAGAACTGTGAGAGGCATATGTCTGTTGTTTAAGGCCCCCAGCCTATGATATTTGTTATAGCAGCCTCAGCAAACCAAGACACATATCTAGTTCTTGATTTTCTGGCTCCATCTTCTGCTGGCATAATAGCCAAGGCATATATTTCACCTCCTTTTGTATATATATCTCCACTGGAGACTTAAAAAAAATGCTGGGTTCTGGTTTCACAACTGCATGAGGTTTCAATTTCTTTTCACCCCCAATTTGCCAGCTACACCTGCGTTCCTGATCTTTCCCAGGAACAATCTTTATTCTAGGCTTCCATGGAATTTTTTCCCCCAATTATTCCAGAGAAAACTCTAGTAAGTTTTAAACCAAATGAAGAAAGAAAAAGGCAAAACTAAAACTCTGAGCTGATAGCAGAAGCCCTATTTAATCAGCTTTCCCAGACATGGAAACAGCAATTCAAATACAGAATGGACTTTACATTGCTGATATGCTAGGGTTCCCTAAACTGAAATACCAAGGATTGGAACCCAGAGAGGGAAACTCTACTCCATAGTAATACCAAATAACCAAGAATTTTCCCCAGTTGTCCACATTCCCAAACATTCTTCTCTTGCTACAGAAAGAAGGCCTCACAAAGAAGGGCCTCAGGGCCTGTGCTAGGAATCTCAGACTTTGGATTGGTGGTTACCAGAGGGGAAGAGACAAGGAAGGAAGAGAAAAAGGAGTGATTAGGCACATGTGCGTGGTGATGAATTGTAATTAGTCCTTTGGTGGTGAACATGATGTTTTCTACACAGAAAACAAAACATATAACGATGTACATCTGAAATTTATATAATGTTATAAACCAATGTTACTACAATAAAAAAGACAAAAAAGAAAAAAAAAAGAATCTCAGCCTAGATTATCCCTCCTAGGTGCCTCCCAACCACTCAACGCCCACTTTGCACTTAACCCCGAACTAAGGTCAGACAGGGCAGGAGGAAAACGTCGGGGTGGCCAGGTTTTCTTTGACTGCCCACCTCTGAGGGCACAATTTATCCTTTTGCAATAGTAAAGTAACTTTGGCTCTTGAAAGAAAATAACAGACACAGGAAAGCCCAACTAGAAATAACAGAATTTTCAGATTTGCCCACCTCATGTGCTTGACAGGAGACCTAGATTATCACAGAAGGTACAGATGCTAAACTTTTCCTGCCAGGGACGTGGGGAAGAGGTAGTTGTGGAACAGACAGAGGCACCCACTGGAATCACACAAAAATAGAAAAGGAAAAAGAGAATCTCTTCCAGATAAGACTACACTTAAACCATGCCATCTATTCTACCAACACTATTATAGTTGGATCACTCTCCTCCTGCTAATAATAATAGCTAACATTTCTGTTTATCAATTATGTGCCAGATGCTACTTTACAAGCATTAACTCACTCAGTGAGTTGCAACAACCCACTAATCGGTGACTACTAAGCTCATGTGGATGCTGCGTTTCTCAATGACCCCAACTGTTGACTGCTCCCTGTATCTATGTCCCTTCCCAGGTGACTTTGCAGAAAGTCTCCTTAAGAGGTAGTCTATTTTCCCACTTTGTGGATCTGGGTTGCTAGACGTGACTTACTTTATCAAGAAAAGAGGTAGAAATGACAATGTGCCAGTTCTGAGCCTAGGACTCAAGATGTCTGGTGTGTTTCCATGCTGTTTTTCACCTGCACCATTGCCATGACAACACAGCTGGAGTAGCCTGCTGGAGGATGTAAGACACGTGGAGCAGAGAGGACTCGCTGGAGTCATCCTAGCTGAGCCAGTCCTGATCAGCCATCAGCCAGCTAAGCCCCAGACACTTAAGGGAGCCCAGTCAAGACTATCCCAAGACTTGTCAGCAGTAATATGTAGCTATAATTCTATGCCACTGAGTTTTGGGATAATCTGTTAGATATGAGAGCTGATACACTCATTTTTACAAATTAGGAAACTGAGGCACAGAGGAGTTAATCAACTTACCCAAGGTCACTCAGATAGAAAGCAGTGAAGACAGGAATTGAATCCAGGCAGCCTAGCTCAAAGCCAATGTACTTATCCACAATTGGACCTCCTACTTTAGTGAAGAGTAAAATGAGATGGGGGATTGTGGCAACATCCAATTGTGTGTGTGTGTGTGTGTGTGTGTGTGTGTATGCGTGATGTTCATTGTTACTGAATCTCTCCCTTTCCTCTTGAAAAGCCCTTGTGTTAGGCATTGAGAGGAATCACTTTTACAAAGAAGTGCGAGTATAAGACCTAGGTGAGATCAGTAGTAATCATCCAAGTTCTGATAAATAAGATACTCAAAGAAGAATTTCACAGAAAGAGACAGCACTTTCAAATTAAATATTCTCTTTCCTCAAAGAAAATGTTACAGAATATAAATTTTAAGTAAAGGTGATGTACAAAATTGGGTGGCCAGGGGTTACAATATCAAACTCATCAGAATTTCTTTTGAGATGAAATACGATGTTATACTTAGGTGTATTAGTCACACGTGGATAGGATAAAAGCACATTAGGAGTCCCCAGACAAATAAGACCTCTTAAATACTAAAGCATTCTCAGAAATCTATATCTGATATCAAAAATAGTTTTTTACCTCCGCAGATGTGAAAAGGATTAATCTTGGCAACCCAGACAGCCCCTTTTCCTTAATATCAGGACAATATTTGTATCTAGCTAAATTCATTGCATACATATTGGACACTGAACCACCTGCAAAAACAAAATGGAAATGGCATATTTACAGCATGAAGTTATAGCTGCCTAAGCGCCGACTACAGTGGAAAGCATGAACAGCTGTGGCTGCTCTAGTCTAATGACAAGTAACTGTGAAAGTCATCTGTGCACCACACCCTCCACCCCATTACTCGTACATACTTCCTAATCTCCAATTCCGGCAATTTCCACTCTCAGCACAGAGAGAAGGCTGGGCCTCTTTTCTCATTCCAGAGTTTTTCCAAACAAAAAGTTTCAATCTCTGGACTTAGGGCCAGGACCGAAGTTTCCATAGTTAATAATATTCTTTCAGTTTGTCATCTGATCAATAAAATGATAATATATGCTCATCTCTGGTTCCAAAAGAGGACAGTAGGATAACCAAAATGTGATTCAGAAAGACTTTTCAAATAAAATTGACTGAAAAATTTATTACAGCTCCTCCAAACTCCCAGCAGTGGACAAATTTATTTGTGTTAAATATAAACCCTAAATTGTAGGCATCTCATTTGTCTGGCATTTATGTTATTTGTTTAGCATTTAAGGAAAATATTATCACTCTGGAGAAAGGCACACAAGCTAGATTCTCACCCAGTAGCATTATTAATGTCCAACTTTTTGTAATGTGCAAATTTGCAAGGAGTTGTTCCTTCTATAAGACGTGAATACATTTTAAGGTACTTGTAATGGAAGGGAGATGGCAATAACTAATTGTACTTACCTGGGTTAAATATTCCATCCCCTTCTTTCCAGCCAATAAATTCAATCATTTTCTTCAGAACCGCTTCTTCCACTAACAGAAACACTGGGGACACCTCATACGTATAACTAGATAGATATAAAAAACACTTCACTTCTATGACTAAAGTCAAACCATCCCTTTGGTGTCCCAAGAAATGCACATAGAGTTTGATTACATCAAGTGGCTGCTGATGTGTCTGTAGAGTCTTTGGAAGTTTATCCATTGGAAATAGAGAAATACACAGTCAGTGATAGCGCTAGTCATGGTTAGATAAATGCCAATACCTGGTGGCCTCAAGGATATGCAAGCTACTTCTGCAGTCTGAATTTATAGGAAACTTTCCATTCCATTGGGAGAGATAAAGGCAGTGTATTTGGATTCTTTCTACTTGCCATGAGCAGTGGCCAGTTTACTCTTTGGATGCTAGTTAAAGAAAAACCATTGTCATGGTAATCAGGTATTATTAGATAACCACCATGAGCACCCTCACAGTCAGCTCTGGATACTCTACACGGAAACTACCTATCCTGAACTAGGGCTTCTTCCATCACACTCCTGTGTTGGTACAAATGGGAAGTGCTCTGTGGACATCTCTTATGATGTGATGAGTTAACTGCAAAGCCCTACCCAGATCCCCTGCCAATGAAGAATTTGTCGCTCTTGACTAGAAGACTCTGGTCAGAGAACCTTGCTAAGTGAGCCCCTTTAGGAATTGCCTCAGCTGCGGGGAGCCACGCTCCCCAAAGCTACACCCTTTCCTGTTGTGGTCTACACCTGATAACTGGTCCAGCTGGAGGTATAAAGGTGTGCCGGCGCAACTCCAGACCACTCTGAAAGGCCTTTGTGGCTCCAGAGGTCTCTGTAGGGTCAGCCAAGATTGTCATTGAGTCTGTATGCCTCTCTGCCCACTCCTGCTTCTGTCCCCTCCCATCACCCATGTTGGTGCTAAGGGTATTCCTTAATAAACATCCTACTCACTAAACTCCTTCTAGACCAGCTGCCCAGGGAACCCAACCTGTGACACTTATCATGCCTTGTTTAGTAATCTTTGAGTCTCTTCTCTCTCCAGATCACTTGAGGATGACTAAATATCTATAATCGCAAACAATTAGGTGATTACATTAACCTGTATCTGAATAAAAGTGTACTCTAAATATATAAGCTAAGCAGACACATTTAGATTTATAGGCACAGAATTTAATATAATTATTTTAACACCCAGAAGGGGAAACTTTGGGAAGAAGGCAAAAAATAAATGAACATCTATCCCCCATGCGCCAAGCACTCTACAGACATTATGTCATTTTATAAACAAGAAAGGTTCACAGAAGTGTATAATTTTACTGTTTCTTCTGACTTATCTACCACTTAACTCTTCTACCCATTGTAACCTGCTATCATCTCTCATTAGTCCACCAAAAATTCTCTAACTAGAGTCACCAATGACATCCATGTTGCTAATCCAGGGGACATTTTTTATTCTTTGTCTCACTTGAATACTGAACAACAGGCAACCCTAGTGCACTGTCCTCCATGGCTTCCACACCCTCTCACTTGATTTCTCTTTCTTCTCTCTCTCTTGTAGGCTGACCTCCTCCTCCTAGCCATTAAATATTAGATGGCCTCAAGGCCCAGTCCTCAGCCCTCTTCTCTCCTCATTCTATACTCTCCCACAGGCAGTGGTTATCAACTTCCTGGTTTGTTTTTATTCCAAGTGCCTCTATCCTGCTCATTAAAATCACTTGTTGAGCTTTGAAAATATATTAACATGTGGGACACACCCATAGAAATTCAGATTTAATTGGTCTGGATTGGGACCCAGGCCTCAATATTTTTTAAAAGTTCCTAGATTGATTCTAATGAGCAATGAGTGTTGAGAGTCACTGACTTAAGGAATCTTATGCATGCCCAATATTTCAGTTACCATCGATTTGCCAAGTCCTAAATTTTTATCTTTCTTATAGATATTGGAGTTCCAGGTCCATACATCTCTCAGCTTGGTTGATATATACTCTTAAATATCTCAAAGTCACTGCAAACTCAAATGCTCACAAGTGAAATTTGACTTCTTACTCTTGCCTTCTTCACCATGCACTTAAAAACTGGTTCCCTCTTCAAATGTTTATCTCAATGAATAACATGACCATCAACCCAGCTATGAAAGCCAGAGACCCAAGAACCATCTCCTAAACCTACCCCTTGTCCTCATTTCTAAGACCCAATGTATTACCCAGTCTTTCCTGTTTTATCTTCTAAACACATTTTTTTTCTCTCTTTTCCTACCACTTTCCTCTAAGTCCAAGCTACTATCATCTCTCACCTGACTAAGGTAATCTCCTCCTGATTGGTCCCCTCCAATCCACTCTCCATATTTCCAGTGATCTTTTCAATAAGCAAATGGCACCTAATGATTTAGAAACCTTCAATGGCCTTCCACGGTACTTAGAACAACTCACAAACATTGCCTACTGGGTCCTGCACATCTGCCTTCTATCTCTCCAGTCTTATCCTCCACTATATTCCCCATAGCTTTCTCAGCTAACCCCATACTGACCTTTCAGTTTATAGCATATGACATGCTGTCTCCTGCCACAGGGCCTTTGTACATACTGTTCCTTGAGTTTGGAACTCATCACTCCTCCCTCCTCTTTTCACCTAGTTAGCTTTTACTCATCCTTCAGTTCTTAGCTATTGCTTCCTCAGAGAAGACTTCCCTGAGCTCTCAACTAGGAAAAAATGTCCCATGTATATTTATAGCATCATGTACCTCTCCTTCATATGAGAAACTGAATTCTACATTAATTTGTGTGGATCATTTCAATTAGTATGTCTTTCTCACTAGATTTTTTGCTCTGTGAAGGCAAAGTCAAGATTTGTTTTATTCAAAGTATACGACACTTAGCACAGACATGGCTTTTCATGCAGGAGTGAAGGAAAAGTTGTTCAATCAATTTTCTCATCTGTTAAGAGGAGATAACAATGCTTGCCTTACCCGTTTCACAGTACCACTATCAAATCAAACAGCTCTTTGAATACTGCTAAGTGTCGTAACACTATTCCATTATTTATGATGACTCTGTGTAAGTGAAACCGTTAAATAGAAATCCATGAAGTAAAATTTCATCTACTTAAAAACATCTCTAATCCATGTTCAGTGTAAAATTCCAGTAAAATGGTACTTACACACTTGGGTTCAATGCTTCTATCATAAATCGGGCCACCAATGAATAATAATCAAGTCCAGCATATAACTGGTTGAAAAATCTTGGGTGGTCTGTAAATTGAAACAAAATATTCATTCATGCAGCAATAAAAAAGAAAAAAAGATCAAAAAGGCAGTAACATAAATGAATCTTTCAGACAATGAAGCAGTTGGACACAAAAGAATATATACTGCTTGATTCCACTTATACGACATTCAGTATCAGGCAAAGCTGATCTCCAGAGATAGAGGTTAGAATTCTGCATACCTTTGGGAAGGAGATATTGACTAGGAAGGACGTGGAAGGAGCCCCTGGAGAGCTGGGAACAGCTCATTTCTCGATCTGGGTGATGGTTACTGATGCACAGGTATGTACAAATTCATCGAGCTAAGCACTTAAGATCTGTCCCCTTGACTGAATGTAAATTAAAGCTCAATTTTAAAAAAGCCTTCAAAATCTAATCATGGACAAGGGAAACAAATGTTGAAGACCCACCTCATAGCTCTTTCTATTGAACAATAATGTTTCCAAGCACAATTTGAGCACTCTTTTAAGAGCATTGGTTTACCTGCTCTTTTCTCTTTTTCTTTTTTTTTACAACCAGACCTAAACAAGGATGCTTGAGAAACAGGTTATTTGAATGCTGCTTGTACAAGCGTCAAAGCCTGTGACCTTTATCTTCTGAAAATATCAGTATTAACTTCCCTACATTTAAACGCATCTCACTCACCAACAGGGTACACTTCAGGCTATCAGCAGTGAGTGGCCTTTCCATTTTTCAGATCGGACCCTTTTTCCTAATGCAGCTGGCATTATGTAGATGGAATACGACGTGACTCATCGTGCAGCTTACGTAAACTTTCTGATTCAACTTACTTCAAAGGCAGTCGCCTTTAAGACTCAAACGACTTCAGTTCCAACTTTCTATTTTTTCCCCTTCTGTGAAAGGTCTCATAAAGGTTCTTGGCTTTCCACAGTGTGAATATTCACACCAAACAACAGGCTAACTGGCTTGACATTCTTAATCAGAGGAAGCCCAGGACAACAAAGAACAAAGAGGCAGGAGGTCTGTTTCTAAATTTGAGGATTTGGGAACCACTTGAGTCAGTGACCTCTCATCACAACTTACAGCATTTGGGTTTAGGTTTTTTTCTCCTTAAACGAGGGGTTCAATAAAAAACAAAAGTCTCAAAAGGAAATGTCTTTTCAAATAAAACATGGAAAACTTCCTCTAATCTGGCAAAGGAAACCAGGCATTGCTACAAGTAATTTTAATAAGATTTTTCTTTTAGTTCTGTGTTAATTTATGATTGATTTCCATGGCAACATTATGGAAAATATCCAGCAAACCAAAAAATCTGCTGCATTAAATGTCATTCTACACTTCTGACACGCACTATAATAGTAAGATATGTATCTCTGCTTTTGAAATGCTAACTGGGTTTTTGATACATACATCAGACTTTCCCAAGGGAATACAAACCAATTATTTTTAGCCAGGATTTTATTATGTTCTTTTCACTAAATTTAGTTCAGTGTCAGAATTCACAAAGCATAATGTCAGTATGGTCTTAAGCACTAGATTACCTTCACATCACACTGAGAAATGCATGTTTTGGAAAGTTATCCTCCTGCTTTTGAGATTTGTTCACTGGGTGTATAGGATATTAACAGTCAGTTGCAATAGTACTCCAGCACAGGACTGATATCATGTTACTGCACTTATGAAAGATCACGGTGGTTGAGCATCATTGTGAAATAATAACAACAAAACTTATCATGTATTCATTTTTCTTCTACTTTTGTAAGGGTTTTGATTTTTTGATCTTGCTAGATTTGATAAGATAATTTGGTAATTATCAACTGCCAAGAGTTAATCAGTATCTTCCAAATAAATCTATTCCTGTTTATAGTAAAGACACCCTCTAGAACATTTTTGGGGTTTTTTTTTTTTTTTTTTGCATATTCTGGGCCATCAAGATTTAAAATCCCTTAATGAATTCTATAATTAAAATATCATTTGCCAGTTTGGATCAACATAAGAAATGCTAAGTAGCAGTCATGATATATGGTCATGATTATAAACAGATGATGGGGACTGCCAAAGAGCAGATAATATTTATATATGATCACTAACACCAACAGTTTTTCTATCAATTTATCTTTGGTCTTGACAACAACTCTGTATTGGGGATTAAATGGATCATTGTAAAATTATCAGAGCCACTATTTTTGGATTCAAGTTTCTCGTCTCATAAACATTGTCATACTCAGCTTTACTATGAAGTAAATACGTGCTTAAGAAAATGTAAGAACTTGTTAGAGGTACAGATCAAGGAAGTAAATTAAAGTTCTTACTAGTTTTGACGCTGTAGCGAATGACGTCCTGGCAGAGTTCCAGCAGCCTGTGGTGTGGCTCTCCTGTGTCTCTCATCTCCAAATCTAGAAGTTGTTTCAGCTGTTCAGGAGATCGCCATTCACAAACCTGGAGATTCGGCAATGGCACAGTTAATTGAGCAGCCACTGGAGCCAAGTGTTGAGAGGTGGTTGGAAGCATGGACCCCACCTTTGTAAAGCTTCCAGATAAGTGAGAGAGACAGAGGTTTAAACATACAACCACAGTTCAGTGTGAAAAGAGCCATGACAGTAATGTAGATGTCATTGGAACAAATGAGAGGCTCCATCTTAGATTTGGAAGGTCAAAGATTTCCTGGAGGAACTGATATCTAAATTGTTACATGAGGTAAGAGTAGAGAGAGTCAAGCAGAGATCAGAGGATGGGGTAATGTGAGAGGCATTCTAGGTGGAAGTAATAAAAGTAACAAAGGCTGAAATATAAGGGAGCTCACGGCACATCTGAAGAACGAAGTAAGTTTGGTGTGGCTAGAACATGGAGTTTGAGGAAGGGAGAGGCAAGAAGTAAAGGTGAAATACCAAAATAACTTCCTAAGTAGTCTCTCTGCTTGCACTTTCGCCCTGTACAATCTACTATCAACCTAGCAGCCAGAATCCAAAATGATCCTCTTCAATCTAAGCCATGGTCATTCCTCTGCTCAAATACCTCCAAAGGCTCCTCATTTCCTTCAAAGTAAAAGCCAAAGTCCTTACAATGACCTGAAACAATCCTGTATAATCTGCTGCCTCTGGCAGTGTTTCCTCTCTTGTCTCACCTAGCACGGCTTTCCTCCTGGCTGACTCTGCCTG
Organism: Equus przewalskii; assembly: GCF_037783145.1. Classification (NCBI taxonomy): domain Eukaryota; kingdom Metazoa; phylum Chordata; class Mammalia; order Perissodactyla; family Equidae; genus Equus; species Equus przewalskii. Next base: position 54,721,589 of record NC_091845.1, on the reverse strand, counting down.
CTGCCCCGGCCTCCTGGCTATTCCTTAAAGGCACCAGGCATGCTCCCACCTTAGGGTCTTTGCATGGTCTTCGCCCTCTTCCTGGAACGCTCCTCCCCCAAATAGCCTCACAGCTAACTCCCTCACTTCTTTCAAAACTCTGCTCAGATGTCACTTTCTTAATGACAGCAATCCTGGGTCCCTATTTGAAATCACAAGCTGCACCTTGCCCCATCTCTATTAATTCCCCCTGACTTTTTCTACTCTTCCTTTTTCCATACCATGTAATTCATTTATGAGGTCTCACATAATCTCCTTGAGAGCATAGATGTTCGTCTGTTTGCTCACTGGTCCAAGGTAACTAACACAGAGGTTGTCGTATAAGTGGTTCTCAATAAAGATGCGATGAATGAGTGAATGAAGAGATACACAAGACTCAGATCATGACAGACTTTACGTGGCATGTTGCAGGGTACGAACTTGGTTTTAATGAAGACATTGAAATGTTTTGGACAGGGGGATGATATGATCATACTTGTCTTTTGGACAATAGCTTTAGTTGCTATATGGAGATTCCAGCTAAAATTGGAAAGGAGAGGTTATTCTAATAAACCAGGCAAGAGAAAGTGGTAGTCTGGATGAGGGCAGATGCTATAGGAATGAAGTATTTCTAAAGATATTTAAATTGCAGAATCAATAGAACTTGGAAATAAGTTACACAGTAAGGATGAGGGAGAGGGATGAGTCAAGGATAATTCTGAGGTCTCTAGCTTGCATGCATGGGTTGATGGTGGTGACGAGAAGAAGAATCTGGTTGTGGGTGAGATGGGGATGATAAGTTTTGAACATATTCAGTTTAAGGCCTGTCAGAACATCTAAAAGGGGTGTAGCAGTTAGTCTGAAGCTCTTGCGAAAGATCAAGAACAGAGTTCCAGGCATATACTATGATCATATGACATGGATGACACAGCTCAGAGAGAACCTACAGCTATGAGGAAAGGCGCCGATCTCACCTGGGCAACACCAACACTTAAGGAACGGGCAAAGGGAGAGGAGCTCACTTGTGAGGTGGAGGACAAGCTAGAGAAGCAGAGAAAATCCTGGGAGAGTATATGCTACTAAAACAAAGAAAAAAGAAAGTCTTAAGAAGGAGAAGATGGTCATCATTGTCAAGTCCTGCTGAGAAGCCAAATCAGATAAAGACTGAGAAGTGCTCATGGGATTTATCAACAAGGAGGTTTTCTTGGCAAGAGCAGTTTGACTTAAAGAGGTGGGAGTGGAGGCCAGATTGCCATGAAGTGGGGATGTAGGAGGTGAGGAAATAGAGAGAAGGAGGGAGTGTAGACAATCTTAAAAAAGTTTGGCTGTGGAGGGAAAGAGAGAGACAAGGATAGCCAGGAAATGAAATGACTAGGAGGTGGGAGGGTGAGGGAAGCAGGGGGAAGTACCAATGTCCAAGAGATATGAAATTAAACTCTGATGTTAGAACTATCACAGGCAGAGGTAAATCAAAAGTGACCGGGACAATCAAAAGGAATGACTACAGACATGTGCAACAACATGGATGAATCTCAAATGCAAGACTCAAAAGGCTACTTGTGGTATGGTCCCATCTACCTGACATTCTGGAAAAGGCAAAAACTTCAGGGACAGAAAACAGATGAGTGGCTGCCAGTGGCTAGAGGTGAGGGGAGGTGTTGACAATAAAGCAACATGGGGAAATTTGGGGGATGATGGCACCATTCTATACCTTAATTGTGGTGATGGTTACACAACCTTTCAAACTGACAGAGCTGCACACCAAAAGGAGTAAATTTTACTGAATGTAAATTATAACTCAATTCTTTTAAAAAGTGGCTGAGAAAGAACATCTACCAGAGAGGGCACTAGAAGTAATCATCTCACTAAGTGTAGAGATGGATCCTCAGGTCGCCTTTTAATGATGCCCTGTTGGTTCTCTGGCAAAGTAGGCAAAGTCAGTGGCATAAGAATTTCACCTCCCTCCCTCAACCCCAAAGTAGCTTTCAGTCCAGCTTCACATGGATAGCCGGCACATCTACTATATCGCAATCCACTTGTGCTTCCTTAATTGATAACTTAAGATCTTGAGCTTCCCCTTCTCATCTTCTCTCCCCTTGGTTCCCTATATGAACTCTTCTTTCTAGACAAAAATTCCCTTTGCTATGGTAAATACATCTTGGCCTTTTGCAACTCTCTTTCCATTATTTACCTTCCTGCTTTCTTCAAAAATGCATGGGCCGACTTCTCTCTGCCCATCAAAATGTTACTTAACCGTCACATTCCGCACCAAAGCTCAAAGTGTCCACTCCTCTGTGAAATTCCCAAAGTCAGCCCCAGTCACAGGGCATTTATCATATTCTTACTGGAATCCTCTGTTCTCTTTTCCAATAAAAACTTATCCTTCCAATTTGACTATAAATTCAGATCAAAGCTGAACCTTTATCTTATTTTTTCTTTCTATTCCCCAGAGACGAATATAATGCCTTACCCGTAGCTAACACTCAGTTAATATTTAATGATTGAATAAAGGCCAATTAAGAAAATTCTTAGCAGAGAAGCAGTGTGCTCTAAAGTAAAATAAGTCCAAAATATGTCACAAGTACAGGTAAGACCAGAAAATATGTAATTATAAATATATTATAAGGGAATACCATCAGTGATTTTGCCTTGAACATAACTATTCTAAGTTCCTGGGTCATTTCAACCTATTTTTCTATTAGTTTTCCCAAAGGCATGTGATCAACAATTCAGAATAAATACCACTTCACATTCCAAAAAGTTTTTAACGACATTTATTTCTGACAAGTAGAATTGAAATAAAAACCTCTCCTATATATCCATTTGTTCATAATCCAATTCCAATATGAAAGGTGATCGATATGATAAAGAGTAATTTAGGGATTTTAAGAAACATATAAAGGAGTAGTTCAAAGCACAAACTCTGAAGCCAGCCTGAATTTCAGTGTCAGCTCTGATCCTTACTAGCACGTGATCCTGGGCAAAGAGGTACCTGACCTCTTTGAGCCTCATTTTTTCCCCTCATCTCTAAAATGGAGTTAGTAAGTAGTATCTGCCTCTTAGGGGTTTTTAAGGATTAAACACACAATTACATGTGAAGTAGTCCTTAGAACATCACCTGGCATATTGTAAGTACTCATAAAAGTAGATGTTATTAATAGTAGCTCCAATATCATTTTGAATCTGAATTTGAGCCTGAATTTGAAAGCTAGAACCAATAAATTGGTACCAGTCAGAAGTCAGACTTAACAACCCAAGATTTCTAGCCGAAGCCCAGACAGGCTCCCAGTAAGGGCCATCAGATAAATGTGAAAACTTTTCGCACTCTTTTATACCTTCTGCTTAGTTTTTACTAGAAACATAAAGAATATGCACAAAAAAAATGGGGAGTAAAGAGTATTTTGGAGAGTGTATAAATCAGAGCATCAGGTTATTTATAATCTATATGATTATCCAGGGCAGAAAGCTTCATTCCTGAGTTTCACAGCCTGGTTAAGTTCTGGAGTCTCAGCCAGTCCCCTAACAAAGGATGGCTGGCAAAGTTAGGGAGTCAATCCTTCCAGGAAAGCAGATACTGGGTGAGGGTTGGGGGTCACAAACCCTGGTATCTGGGCATCCCCTTGAAGCAAATGTATGGGGGAAATTAAAGTATGTGTTTCCCGTTTCCTCTACATCTGGCCATCCAGATTTGGAAAAAACCTATCTTTCCCATTCCTGGGATTTCTTATAGGCTTTTATTTTTACCTTCTCATTGACATCTGTAGCCTTCAAAACCACCTCTTCCATTATTAGCCTACAGGCCTCTTCAACAAATTTTTCTCCTGCTTTTGCATCTGTTGTGGGACCATTCAGTATGACCCCATCCACGAGAACAGCGCTCTTCTTACTTGAAACCATCTCTTGCTGATCAATACCTCCTGGAAGCACACAAACAAACTGTGTTTGAAAGATAATCTAATTAGATCACACAACAAAACACAAGGAGAAAATGGGTCACCGTCCCAACTTCAAGTGGCATACTATCTTTTAATAAATCTGAGGCACTGAAGTTGACATTTTCTTATGGTGCCCACTGGCATGACAGAGTTAAGGAAAGAAAGTTCTATTCCCCATTCCTATAGCATCTTGTTTAGCATCAGGGAGTGTGGAAGAACTCAAGAAATGTAAATTCAACCCATTTTGCCCACTCTTGCAGACACCTTTCAAACAAATGAACAAAAAGATCTTTGAAAACACAAACCCACGTCTATTTCATGCACACACACTCTCTTGTAATTTGCTAAGGATTGCCATATATTTCCTTTTAATAAGTCATTTCTAAAGAAGAAAAACAACATCGACATGTCACTTCTCTTAATTTTACATTATAAGCCTATGTTTAAATGACCCTTGATATCACAGACACTGCCTTGTCGCTGGGAGCCCTTCCTTAAATGTGCTCAGCAATTTCCTACTGAAAGGAGGATAAACACCGCGTGAGCAGCACGATAATTTGTGCACACCCATTTATAATACCTTTAAACTTTTCAAACTTGCAGTTTAGGCACAGGCAGAAGGATAGAACGGAACATTTTCAGGACTATACAACTGCCGGTCAGCGACGAAAGGTTAAAAGTCAACAAGGAAATCTGTATCTGAGAATAAAGGTTACTGCTGACCCAAAATAGCCCTCCACAAAAATAATTCCGGCAACTAAATTCAGATATTCAACCAATATCTGCCATAAGCTTTGATTCGACTGTACTCTCTTTTTCTTATCAGTATCTCTTTCCTCATGTTCATTGAGTTATAGAAATTAACAGAAACAATTTTAAAAAGTATTTTTCAGCACCACACCCAGCACAGTGAGTTACTTCTACTTTGTAGGTCTACCTTAAATATGCTGGTGGTCTATATGTATTTCAAAGACTTTTATACTTACTGAGGGCTCTAATAGTATTAACATTTACTACGCCTTAGAGTCCGTCTTCTCAAAGTTAAATGTTTTGGAAAAATTCTGTGGTTTTATATATCCTTTAATTCTATTACTGGCAAACTCAAATGGTGTCCACGGAGGCAGATAAATATGTCACAGGAAGATTCCCCAATTTGGGAAAGATGGAATCTGCAGCAAAGGACCAATCTTTTATCCTCATACTGAAGGGTAAACCATCCCGAGCTCCAACGATGAATTTTAGTTCCATCCTTCACTTTCACTTGAAAGGATGTATTTAACATGGTTTAGGGCCAAATGTTGAAGCCCTGGAAGTGAGCTTTTAGACGGAAATGCTCTTATATCTAAAGGCACCTTCCTCCCCAAATTTTTTACGTCCTAAAAATAAATCGGAAAAGAGGGCAATTATTCAGGGAACCCTGGTTATGTCAGTAGGCAATACTATTATTAAGCACACAGAAAAAGTTAAGTTTTTTTAACCTCATTAATAGGGTTTCAGGTTTTTATTGTCCAGGGAATAGCGGCCACCCTGGAGCCCTCTCAAAGTCTCTTTCTCTCTCTCTCTCTCTCCCTCCTTCTCTTTCTCACACACAGACACACACACACGCGCACACTCATACACACACACACAAATGTCAAACACCCACTTGCAACCAGAATAGCAGTGAACTTGAAATTAAAATCCTCTCTGTCTTCACAGCCATCAATTAAAGAAATTCTCATAATTCATACAATTATCTAGGAGAAAATATCATTTTAAAAAACTATAAAGAATTTGGTATAGATTATGCCTCTTTTCCTAATGTGTTTTATTTCTATTGCCAGATGCCATAATGTGCCTCTTCCTCCCCCTGAATTTGCCCAGATTGGAGAAGACCCTCTGGAGATTGTACAGTAGGTCAAGTTGTGATCTTCTGGGAATGCATATTCAGGACTTCCGATCTAACTGCTGGAGTTTATAGTTGTTACTAATGAAGCCTTTCAATTGGAGGACTCTTCCATGAAAAATGTATGCAGAATCTGACTGCTTTTCATCATCCGCTCCCCCATTACCAGCAAATTCTTAGTCCAAACCACCAGCAAATGCATAGATTAATGTGGTAGCCTTCCAACTAACCCCCTGGTTTCCAACCTTGCCCTGCATGCCATATGGACTGTTCTCAACATAGTAGTTGCTATGTTCCTTTGAAAAGATAAGTTGGATCACATGATGACTCCTCTACTCACACCATTTAATGACTCTTCATCTCATTGCACTAAAAGTCAAAGTCCTTATAATGATCCCTAAGGCCCTAAACGAGCCCCTTCCTCATTATTTCTTGGACCTCAAACCTGATCTCTTATGACTGCCCTCCAAGCTCACCAAGTTCCACCCACTTTGGCTTCTTCACTATTCTTTCACTCTTTCCTTAAATATCATCTTCTCAGTGAGGCCTTCCTTGATGACTCTATTTAAAACCGCAACCACTTCTCTCCCCTCCCTACTTTCTCTACTTTATTTGACTCAAGAGCAGTGACCACTATGTGACATACAATATGTATGTATTCATTTATTTGTTTAAATATCTGTCTCTCCAATAGATGTAAAGCTCTCTGAGAGCATGAGCTTGTGTCTGTTGGTTTCACTTTTGTTTCTGCAGCATCCAGAAAATGCCTGGCAGTGCATAGGAGTTCAATAGATCTTTGTTGGCTATCAAATAAAAGAAGATTTCTTTAATTCCTTCAACCAGCCAGTGATAATGTCCCCCTCCTCTGAGATGCCATTGCAAGTTACTGGATCTAACCTAGCAGGAAATACCTGTAGTTAGACATGGGGCAGATATAGAACACAATTCATGGGCTAGAGAAGAGAGAGTAGGGACTGAAAGAAGAACCTGGGGAACAGAGTCAACTAGGCAAAACTGAGTTTGTTGCTTCTGGATTTTTAAAGGAAACAGTAGATGAGAAGCTCTCACTTTCCTCTCCTCTCCATTCTTTTTTTTTTCTTTTTTTGGTGAGGAAGATTGGCCCTGAGCTAACATCCATGCCAATCTTCCTCTATTTTGTATGTGGGATGCTGCAACAGCATGGCTTGATGAGTGGTGTGTAGGTCTGCACCTGGGATCCTAACCTGCAAACCCCAGGCCATCAGAGTGGAGCATGTGAAGTTAAACACTACCCCACCAGGCCAGCCTCTTCTCTCCATTCTTTTTACTGCAGCCACTCTCTTTCTATGCTCTCTCTTCTCCTTTTTTGTGATCATTTGACTTCTGAGAGTCAGTCCATCAACAAGTCTCACTCCAGGAACCACACTTTCAAATATGAAAGTCAGTCAACCACTAAACACTGATTTCTGCATTTCCACCAGCTCCTCAACTCAACACCTTCCCAAACTCTATATAAGCACAATTTTTGTTTTGTTCAAAGAGAGGTACAGCTCTCCTTTGCTTAATAAACAATAAATTCAGCTTCAAATATTGTTTCAGATATGGAGAGGTGGCCTCTTCCTTTGACATGGGATTAAATGAATTAATACAGATAAAGACTTAAAACAGTGCCTGGTACATAGTGGGCACTCAATAAATGTTATCAGTATTAGCAAACTCAATAAATGTTAGCTACTAGTAGTAGACAATCAATAATGTTTGTTAGACACATAAATGCCTAAGAGCAAAGTGAAATTTGCATGTGACAGTCAGCTATGCAGTAGAAAGCGGCGGGGTGGGGGGTGGGGGGGGTCTCCTCAGAGTGTTCAAATGACTAGGGTAATGAACTCTAGACCAAGTGGCTGGTGAGTTGTCCCCCGTGGAAGGGTGAGAAGAGGGGGCCACAATGGCAGGGGATTGTCCCTGTGAGGAAAGTAGAATTTCCTGCCACAATGTTTAGAACACAAGATGGCAGTAAGCAGTTTAGTCCGTGCTGGGGAACGGCTGTCCAGACCTTGCACCTTGTCACTTTCCACCTTGCACTGTGGTTATCTGTGTAGAGGTTTTATTTCTTGCACCAGATTATAAACTCCTACAGGGAAAGGATCTATGTTTCATTTTTCTGGACATCCCAGAAAATAGTTTAGCAGGCAATCGACAACTCTCTGAGGACCAACTGACCAACTGTATAGTTATCTCGGAAATCATATTCTCTATCCCTTTCATACAACCCAAAAATCCCCTCCACAACCCAGTGGCCTAGACATCCAAGAGAGTTGAGTTCTAGTCTCACCTGGTCACTCTTAAGCTCTGGATTCTGGTATAATACAACCTATCTGTGCCTCAGTTTCCTCATCTATAAAATAGGAGACAATCTGAGGAAATTGTTCAACTAGCTGCCAGAAAACTCCTGGGAAGACTAAGATTCAGATTCCTGAGTTGTTATGCAAAAGATTTTGTTCCAGACTCGGGCCTAGAATCTCAAATTTTTCCAAGCACTCTAATTTACACTAATAGTACTGAAATATACTAATATGCAGGTGGGTTTAGCAATCATTATTCTGGGTGACCGCTAAGGTCTTTCCAAAACCTAACAGCTTCAGGTGTCCGGCCTTTCTCTCATTCTTTAATAATTATGCGTTCATTTCAACAAACATGAATCTATCTCCTACCATGTGCCACACAATAGGCTAGAAGCTAAAGACATGAATTGGATCATCTCCTTGAGAATCTCAAAGTCTCATTGGGGAGATAAATGCTGAAAATTTACGACCGTACAAGACATGTACATAGTACTTACTATGGGCCAGGCTCTGTTCTAAAAGGTTTACAGATTTAACAAATTTAATTGTCACAAAAACTCCACTTGGTTGCTCAGTTTTATAGTTGAGGAAACTAAGGGTTTAATTGGCTTGCCCAAGGTCACAGAGCTAGTAAGTAGTGAAACTGGGGTAAATAACACATGAAGTTCTATGAAGAAGCAACAAGATTCTGCTTTCTGGGCGTCTACACTTTGCAAGGCAATGTTAGGGAGTTAATAATGGTGGCAAGATGAATTGGACTCAGTTCCTATCACCAGTAATTGAGAGCCTCAAGGAATTGAATAACTACAATAGAAGAAAATAGATGTCAAGTGCCATGAGAAGAACAACAATAACATATGTTGAATATAAACAACATAGACATCTGGGGTTAAGGCTTAGAATTATAGGAGAAGTTGAGGTATCAGGGAGGTATCAGGTTTCTGAATTAGGAGACTTGTCTTCTCTTTGAATATCTGCAGTAATAAATAACAATAATAATTTTTAAACTTTATCACTTCTTAAAGTATCAGTGCCATGTAAAGACAGCTGGAATGGTCACAAATCTTCTCCTTACAGTACCTCCAAATATGCACGTGTATCATTTCAACAGGCTTTTACAATAAATAGTTAGACAAAGCAAGTCTAATTTCTCTTCCACAAAACTACAGTACAAATATGTGAAGACTTCTCTCAACTCTCATCTAAATTTCTTTTTTTTTTTTTTTTGCCAGTTAAAACCGTTCCAGTTTCTTCAATGATTTCTGATAGCCCATGGTCATTAGTCTGGGTCACTGAATTTCTATCTTAGAAAATGAAGCATAGCACAAAACTCCAGGTTTTAAATATAGTGAATTCATAGTTCCCATGCTGAAGTCACCATAATTCCATTAATACGGCTTCCATTAGCACCCTAGTTGATTCCAAAGCTTAAGCTTTGAAACCAGGCAAATCCTGGCCCAAATTCTAGCTGCGCTGCTGTGACCTTGTTACCCATGTTACTTAACTTCCATGTGATCTGGATTTCTTATCCGGCAAATGGGGAAAATAGCCATGCCTACCGCACTGAGTCATTGGGAGGGTTGAATGTGGCAATGCATGCAAGCTGCTGAGCAAAGTGCCAGGAACAGAGGAAAGAACACAGTAAGTGGTAACTCTTAATGTGACTGAGTCTATAGGAACTCTCTTTTGGCACCCACATTACACTGTTGGCTCAGGGAGAGGTTAGAATTAACAGCCTTAGGTCTTTGTCAGAGAGTCTGCCTGTAAGAGCCAAGTTTATCATCCAAGACTCTTTAATTGTTAAGAGCAAATAGCAATATGAAAATAATGCCTGCTTCCAAAGAATAGAAAGACAGAACAATAGATCAAAAATGAATCCAGGCATCTTGTTGGGAGGCTGTGGAACTCTTCAAAAAACTTGTGCTGAAGATGTTAGGGACTAAGGGATCTCTGAGGGCCAGGACCTGGAGAGCCCAGTAGACCAGTCCAAGATAAGCATGAGAAGCAAAGCCTGGGCAAAGAGGATAGCATTAATTAATAAATTGATAAGGGTCTACTATATGCCAAGTACTCAGCGTGGTGCCTGGAAATATAGAAACAAAAAACACAGGGTCTCTGTTATCCAGTTGTTCAAAGTCTAGAAAGAGAGTATGTAGGGAGCCAGGGCAAAGGAAAATAGAGCTGAAAAAATATGTTGAAGAGACATCCCTCTGTTCTGGAGTTTTCTAATTCAGGTGTCTATTCTAAGCTCATAAGAGTGGATGCCTAATTTAGGTGATGTACCAGATACTGCCAGACTCATAAATTGTTTGCATCTCCTTCAAATGTCACACCTGTTTAAAGCCATTTTTGTTGTCTTAGAACCAACATGCCAATGAGAGGGTAACTTTGGAGAATGTACAAGGAAGAAAACTACAGGAAATAAGCAGCTAGTAAGAAATAACAGAAATACAAGGCAGTGACCACAGAAGCTCTGAAGATTTGGGTAAAGACAACAAAGGCAGGGATTTCATTTCTGAATCTAGGTCTGTGAGTGGGCAGAATCACAGCGCTCACTTAGAGATTGAACAATTTCCACAGTGCAACCCACAAATAAGACGTCAAAGGAGTAAATGGCAAAGGATGCTCACAACTTCAGTCAGCTGGAGATGAGTACCCACAGGCAAAACATAGGGAAAAAGGAACAAATTTAAATTGCTTGTTTAGTCTCATTTTGGGATTAAACTCCCCTCAGTTGAAATCCACAGTGAGTGGATATTTTTTTTACACCTTCATGAAATATTATTGAATACCTACTATGTGCAAGACATTGGGGTAGGGACTGCGGGGAACTCAAAGATGAATCAGATCTACAGATGGTGACCTCAAAATCCAATAAGGAAAATTAGACATGTTTGTGAACATCTGGAATCCCACCCAGAAGGTATAAAGTGTGATGCTTGAGGTCAGACAAAACACACACTGAAATTCCAGAGAAGAGCCTCTGAAGGGGAAAAGCAGAAAGTCCTCCTGGATTAGGCAGTATTTAGGATGGCCCTTCAGTCAGCCATTCCACAAATATTTATTTAGTGCCTGCTATCTTCAGAACGCTGTGTAAGGCAAAAGAGACTGAACAATGAACAAGAAGACACAAATTTACATCTACCTGGGGTGGACAGGAGCCATTGTCAATAAAAGAGCAAACAGGTAAATAATTGAAATGGTTGCAGACTCTAATAAATGCTGTAAAGGAAATTACCTGAATGATTTGATAGAATAAGAACAAGGAGGTATTTTAGATCTGGTCAGGGGGAGAAGAGACATTTGAATTGAGACGTGATCAAGGACAAGGAGCCAGATGTAAAAAGATGTGGAAAGAGAAAAGCCCAGGAAGAAGGAACAGAAAATGCAAATAATTGATAAATTTGCCTCTTAAAGAAATAGAAAGAGATCAGTGTGGCCCAAGTGTGAGGACAAGGGGAAGGAAGGAATAAAGTGAGCTCTTTGGAAAGACGGGAAGCAGATCAGGTGAGATATTTTGTTCTAAAAGCAAAGGAAGCCACCTAAGGGTTTAACATGATCTGGTTTACATTTATCAAAGATTATTCTGATACCACGTAGAGGATAGACGCTCAGTGAGCAGTGTGGAAACAGGAAGATTGCTTAGGAGGCTACTAGAAGTCCAGACAATAGATAATGGTGGCTTTGATCTGGAAGGTGGCAGTGGAGGTGTAGCAAAGTGTTGCAATATGGGAGAGATTTTGGTGGTAAAGACAAGAGGACTTGCTGATCAGTTGGATGAGGGGGGTCAAGAATGCAAAAGAATCTAAGGCGGCTCTTGGGTTTTGGGTCTTAGCCACCAGGGAAATGTACTAGGACTATACTATACTGGGACTATGCAGGGGACCAATGGAAAAGGGCAAGTTGGGTAAGTGTGTGGTGGAGCGGGGGTAGAAAATGGAGACTTTTGACTGATTAATAGGAATTGGTTATGATGGGGGAGAAACAAAGGTCATGGAGAGGACATTCATAACAAAAAAGAATCATGAACTAGGCAGAAAAATATATGTGTCTGTCTGTGTCCAGGAAACCTCGAGAACTTCTGTTTGTCCAAAGGGCAAGGTCTGTAAATGGGAAAAGTGACTGTTGAGAAGGTGGCATGGAGATTGATCTTGCAGGAACTTGAATAGAGACTAAAGAATTTGGATGTCACTTGGTAGGCAACAGGAAGTCATTGAGAACTTCCGATGGGGTAAGAAGAGTGCTTTAGAGGGATGAAGCAGCTATTGGTGTACAGTTCAGATGAGAAGTTAAGAATTGGAGGTGGGGAGCTATGATAACAATAACCCAGGCCAGGGGGAGGGAGGACACGAACTAGATAAATGACAGGATGCTAGATTTGTGTGTATTTAAACCGCTCCCCTACAATAGTGTTATGCAAACTTGGAGCCAGGAATCACATGTCCTTCTCATGAGCCCGACAGCTGTTCATGGATAGGATAGTTTTTCTATCCTCCAGAAAGCCTATATTCCAAAATGATCTTTGGATGAAAGGTGACATAATAGGATAGGAAAAAATAATTTTGTGTATCCATGCATCAGATGCTCTCTTTCAAGTCATGGATGAACATATAACATTTCTGGGAGGTGACATGTTCCCATCATGCAGAGTTTTATTTCATGAGATCCTCCTGTATTAACATCTGGGATGCTATTCAAATGATTCAGATTCAGCTTAAACACCAAGGCACTCTGTTTAACAAGAGCTGGGTCCATAAATACCATCCATTCTCTAAGAGGACAAGCTCTTCAGAAGGGAGTCTCTCAAACAGTCAAAAAAATAGCTGTTAGTGCCCTAGCAGTGGCCAGTAAATGCATGGTGTACTGTAAACCCTGTTTATTTATCTTTAATTTCAAAAATGCTTTCCTTTCACTGGGCACCAGGCGAGGAATTGGGTAACTTTCTGATATTGTCAGGAAAGTAGGTTTTCCAGAGACATCTACTCCTATTGCTCCAGTAAACATTACTTGGCAAGCTATATGTGCTGCTACTGTATGTCTTGGCTTGTCATATTGATAGACAGCTCTTGAAACCACTCCCACACACCATCCCACCTCTAAACCTTATGAGATCTTTGATGGGAACAACTTTGTAAAGACTTGAATGCAGTCAGGCTCTGTGAGAAAACTGGATTTGGCATGCCCATATGGTAAACTTCAGCCCCATCCTTCAGCCCCAGGCTGGAGAATTTGGCTGTAGATGATGTGCTTCCATTTGGCTCAGCAGGAGCTACTGCACCAAGGCGCGCTATGCTCCCCTGGAGCCGTACTCCCTGTGTAGGCCCTCTCCGTCATTAGCCACTGCCACTCTAGTAATCACAGTTCCTGCTGGCATTTTCCCCCTCTGCCATCTTGGCTCCTTGTCCTCTCTGATTCTTCATCTTGCTTCTTGTCTACATATATTGTGAAACATCAGATTTGACTCATGACTTTATCGGTGACTTCTGTGTTTTCTGAGATGTAAGGCTGAGTAGGAAGAATGACTGGTTTTAGTTTGCTTTTTTTCTTAGGGCATTTTTGGACCAACCAGCATCCCACTGGAAGCACCCTTCTCCCCAGGCCTGGCAGTGCCATCAGTTAAGTTTACCCCCTTCTATGGCATCTCCAACTCCCAAGTATTCCAGATCTCCAGAGCTTCCTTGGCTCCTGTCTTTTCCAAGGCATAGTTATTTAGTTTTCTCTCCAATTCTGTGAGTTCTCCAAGATCCTTCCAATAAATTCTCCCTTTTAGAGAGTAAGAGTCATTCTGTGTTCTGTGAAACTAGAGAACCATAACTAATACTCTGAATAACTTGGCTTCTGTAGCCATTTCCAACTAAGGAAAGTTAAAACCAACTAGACACAACTTACTAAGTATACTTTCTGGACCCTCAGAGTTTCTCATCTATTTTTATTGTTTGCTAAAACTTGGAGATCACCCAGTTACCACCAGAAAATAAACATGGTGGTTTTTCTCTCTTTTTAAAAATATTCCACTTAAGTATAAGTCTGGATGCTTGAGGTCAATGGGTAGGGTACTATTTCAGCAAAAAGAGTCTAGAACAATACTGCCAAAAGGAAATATAATGCAATCCACCTGTGTGACTATCTTTTCTAGTAGTAGTATGTCATAAAGGAAACAAAATATAAGTACACTTACAAAATAATAACAAAAGTGAACATTTATTGGATATTTGCAATGGATCAGGTACTGAGCTAGGCACCTTATATGGATTATTTCATTTAATCATCCTAATAACCCTGTGATGGAGAGATCTTTATTGACTCCATTCTATAGGCAGGGAAACTGAGGCCAGAGAGATGAAGAGAATTGCCCAAATCACACAGCTAGTAAGTGATAAAGCCAAAATTCAAAGCCACACAGCCTGAGTTCACACATTATATTGATAATTACCACATTCTACCTGTTTCCAAAAAAAGGAAAACAAGAAAATATTGCTTCTTGTGTCTCATCAACCATACTCAAGTATTTGGACACACACTTTGTACTCCTAAAGCAATAAGCAATTATCTTGGAACTATGTACTAAATTGCAATGTGCTCCAATTTAATATATAGTTTTAAAACCAATTTGCCCAAGTGTTGACTTCAGGATTTTAAATGTATTCCATTTAACCAGCAATTTAAATGACAATTTAAATAAATGCTATAAATGGGTGCCTCATTTGCATGATCTGCTGATTAACTCTGCCATGAGGCTCATCTGTGCCCAAGGTTCTGCCTCCTGGCCTCGGCCTCTGACAGATCATCTTCTAAGTGAGCAGAGGGCAATTACTCTCAGCTAGTTGGCACCTCAGCACGCATGCTGTGACATTCACGTGTGGCCACCCACAAATGCAGAAAACTATACCAACCAAAATTGCTCCATGGAGTTTATTAAATGTGATTGGAAAAAATATACTGAGAAGCTGCTCGGAATGGCAGTAAGACCTCTCCAAGAAGCATCTTTAAGTAAAAATAGATGGTCTAAATTGTCTTCTAAGGAGGGAGGACTCTGTCACTTGCAGGGCAAATGCATTGCTGAATGGGATACGCAAATTTGGAGTCAGAGATGAATTGCTCCGTGAAGTAGAGAAGAGGGCGAGGCTGCCACCAGCATCCTCCTCATCCTTTATGCTACGCAGAATCAGCCTTGCCTCCATAGGAAATCAGAGAAAATACTCTAAAATTTTTCACTTGGGAGCCAACACAGTCACATCAACTACATTCTAGATGGTGCCCCTGACGTGGCAAATGCAGGTGCTCTGGGGGATGCCCACACATCTCATGACTACCCTGATGCTGATAAATGAAGTACTCACAGAGCAGCACACAACAGAGCGTGAAGACCTTGGCATGTGTTATTCCACAGCTGACACCCACTGAGGCAGGGGTTTGGATCCATCTAGAATATATGCCAAGGTTGTTTCTTGGCCAGTTTTGTGTAGAATCATGGGATCTTAGAGCTTGACAAGCACTTTCAGATAATTTAGCAAATATCTTCATTTTGAATGTGAGGGAACTCAGATTTAGTGGCACTCAGATGGTTTAATGCATTTGTACCCCCTTTTACAGGTCCCTCAGATCCTCTAAGGGCTGTCCAAACTTCACCTTGTATAAGCATCTAGAATCTATTTCACATAATAATAGCATTTATTTAGCATTTACTATGTACCAGGTTTTTGGTAAGTCCTTTATAAACAATAGCACATTTATCCCCCACAAAAACTCTGTGTAGATACAAACAACTAAAACTCATTCTGGTTGAGTTAAGCAGAAAAATAATTTATTGGGAGGGCATATTAGTTATCTATAATTGTGTAACAAATGACCCCGAAACTTCATAGTTTATAACAACAATGATGTATTATTTCTTTTGATGCTGTGGCTGGGTCACGTGGTTGGTGCTGCTGGTCGTGCCTGGGCTCACACAACTGCATCCACTTGTGCATTGGCTGGGAATTGAGCTCAGCTGGGAAGGTTGAGGTAGCTGGACCTCTCTCTCCACGTGGGCTTTCATTATCAAAGAGCTTAGAGTTATCTTCCTCACAAGATGACTGCAGGGTCTAACACAGTGAAGGCAAAAGCTGCAAAACCTCTTGAGGCCTCAGATTGGATGGCATACAACATCACTTCTGTCATACTCTGTTGGTCAAAGCAAGTCACAAGGACAATCAGATTCAAAGATACAGAGAAAAAGCTCATCTCTTGATGACAGAAGGCAATGTCACATTGCAAAGTGGTATGTGCACTAGAAAGGAAGGAATTTGAAGCCACTTTGCAATCTATCAGAGTCTACCCTCTGACCACAAATTATTCATATCCTTCCATGCACACAACTTGTTCATTCCCATTCCAGGACTCCCAAAATCTTATCCTATTGTATAAACAGACTTGAAGTCCAGGATCTCATGACTTGTATCAGGAATACAAATAGATAAGACTGCTCAGTTGCAGCCGCTCTTGGTCCAGGGACCCATAAACTAAAACACAAGTTATCAAAAACCTCAAACAACAAACAAAACATACAATAGCGAGAAGGACAGGGTAACTGCCATAGACACTTCCAGGAAGGAATAGGCAGCACAGGGCAGTCACTGGTCCAAAGCAGTTCTGAAATCTAGCCAGGCACGAGTTGCACATTTTGAATGGTGTCTGACTCTGTCCTCTGGAGTGGTTTCCTAACCCATTATTTTCTGTGGCTCTTGACTCTACACTCTGGAACAAGTAAAGCAGTGGCCTTGCCTTTCTGACAGTCTTTGAGGTCAGATACAGTGATGAGTAGTTGCAGACATGCCAGCACATTGTGGCTTGACCCCACTCTCTTTTCATCTGGATGCTCGGTCCTTGATCCCCAGAGATGGCAGCTACACAGAAAAACAGCTTTCTTTCTCCAGCTCTTTTCATAGTCACACTTCGGTAACCGTACATGCCTGCATTCCCAGATTCCCCTACAAGCTCCAACTTGTCCATTCTTGCCAGTGCTTCCGGAGGGCTAATTAGTGACTTTTCTCTGATTTCCAATTCCCCCTTATGGAATTTTCCTTTCTTGGCTCCTTTCACAATTGTGTAAGGTTTAACTCTTATAATAAATTCCTTATTCCACAGTGCTCCTTACATACAATATGTTATTGGGTTTAATCTTCACCATGGCTGTACAAGTTATATACATCCATATTTTACAAACAAGGGCACTGAGGGTCAGAGAATTTAGATAACTTTCCTATGGCTACCTAGCTAAAAGATGTCAGACGTCAGATTTGAACTCAGGTCTATCTGATTCCTGAGCCTATGCATGTAACTCCTATTCTCCATCTTCTGGGAGGAAAGGAATGGGGACAGTGGTATGCTTTTAAACTGGTTTCTGAAGAAAAAAGACCCTGATTGATAGCATTTGCCTATTTCTATGGTATAAAGACTCCTATCAAATTTCAAGGCACTAATAGTTTAAAAATTGGCTTACAACATTTCTGAATATTTACTACTCTCATGAGCTGGTATGAGGGGCTTCAGCTCACTACAGGATAGGGAGCTAGGAAAACAAAAGTTATTCAATAATCAAAAGTAATAATAGTTAAAAAATGAGGTAGGGTAGTTCTTCAGATGTCCCTTCCATGTGTAAGCCAGCTGATTTCCAAGTGCCAGTTTCTCGATTGGCTCTCTCTCTTCCAAAGTAACTACTTATGCTCAATCTTTGACTCAGCGTCTGCTTCTGGAACACCTAAATCGAAACAAATGGTTACCATTTTTTAATGCCTGTGGACCAGACAGACACTGTACTAGGCACTTATATTACTTTTTTTGCACAAATTTTGATAACACCCTATGAGGCAAGTATTATACCCAATTCTACAAATATGGAAATGAGGATCAGAGAGGTTAATTAACTTTGTGGAGGTCAGATAGCTAGTATGGTTAACAGCACAGCTGATATTCAAACTATGAGTGATTGCAACATCTCTTCTCTTTCCACCAAACTATTCAGGCTCTCTCACTGGGGAGACTGGACTAACACACATGAAACAATAAAAGAACAATTAATTGCTAAGCTGACATATTGTACTGAACACTTCTGGGCAAAACTGTCATCATACGTATGTTCCACAATTACTTTCAAAAATTCTCTTTTGTTGTGCCATCAACTTGAAAAATAAGGCCACTGAAAAATATTAGGAAATTCAATTTTTCATAGATTTTCTTTCTCCTCTATCACTGCTTCAAACAAATTAGGTACTGAAATAAAACTGAGCTGATGGTATAACAGAATATACCACAATGAAAATGCCTATGAAGGAAACATGTTCCTTGTCTGTATTTTTTGGCCCACATATCATCTAAGAGAACAGATATATCATAAAATACCAACTAAGTCTCTACTGATTTTGTAAGTCGATACAAAGTATTAGGAGTTCAAACAACACAGTGTCCAGAGTGCTGAATTGAGAACAGTCTTACCAGCTAAGAAACTCAAAGGGAAGATTTAGCAATACATTTAATCGGCAAAAATTGGAGTAGGGAAATTTAAAATTTGTCGATGCTGCAGCTAAATCACCAAAACAGATTTGGCTATTTACCAACGGCTTGCTGACATGGAGTAATTTAGAGAATTGCTCTGCACTATTTCCCAGTAAGAAGCTCCTGAACGCTGAAATTCTTAATGCTGCACTAAGACATGTTAGATGCCGGTGGAAACAAATATAAAACCCAACTCTGATTTAATCAGTATTTTGTAGGGTTGCTTTCGTACTTTTAATTACCTGCTCTGACAATAGGCACAGAAAGAACAGTCTGGAATTTGGGATGTGGGAGTTCTAGCCCCGACGCTAGCCCTATGTAATTTTCTGGCTGCTAGTAGTACTTTAACCTCTCTGGTTAAACGATGCTCTCAGTTAAATGATGCTCTGCAAGGCAACTTGCCACTCTAACAGTCAATGATTCTAAGGCTAAAGCCCATTTTTCAATTAACTTCCTATTCATGTGATTAACATAAGTCACGTTGCAGCATTTCTAAGAGTGCTCTTCATCAATGCTCTGCAGAACTGTGAATTCCTATCACGTTTCAGAACCTCCGTGGTGGTGGCTCAGGAGAGGGAATGATGGAGAAGCTGAGCAGGTGGTCTTTAGGCCCACGAGCCTACTTCAGGCACAGCAAAGCTGTTTTATCTCAAAAGCCTCTCTCTATTATTTTGCTTAAACAGAGAGCTTGTGGGCGTGACTGAATGAAGAAACACTTCGGCTTCAAATTACAATATGACTGATTAACATTTGACACCCATTGCTTTTCCCTCTTTAAAAAATGGAGAACATATCTACTAAGCTCACTTACCAGGGGACACTTTATCAGCAGACCTGAGACCCAGCTTTGAGCATATTTATCTTTGGCAACTGCACTCCCCAAAGACAGCGCTGGTGTCAACATCAGTGGCTGAAGCAGCCTATTTCATTTGTTTCAAGGCTATTTGTGGCACCATTACATTTATGACACTCAGATGTACTGAGAAAATATAGTATCCTTATTTTTGTCTCTAATTAATCTTGTCTTCCCCATGAGTCCTCATTTCTGGAAGAGGTAACCAAACTTACTTTATTTAATCCAGTCTGGTTAAAATTTGGTCAGATATAATAAATTAAACAGTCCCTTGAAGCAATGCTCAGTTTTACTGTGTAAAAATGCTTGATCTCTCAGATTTCCATTCCCCATCTCCTCATATTCTTCTTGCTGGCTTCTAGGTGCATGGGAGGAAAGCATGTGTGACTCAATTTCCTGATGGAAAAAGAATGGTGGGATCCTTGGATCAGTGCTCGGTCCATTGGCACCTTTGTCTCCGGGCAATCTCGCTTTCTGCATCTTTACTCCTTTCCCACCTGGCTGTCATGGCTGAGGCATATTCATGGTCTCTTCTCTCTCATCTTGGTCATCACACTAGGAGTGCTCCCTGGCTGAGGCGGCCTCACATTGGTTGTTGGTGATGGTACAGACCCCCCGGGATTATGCTGCAGCCTTCGTCAGTTCTCCGATAGAGCAGGTCCATCTCTTGGTTTCTGCCTTCATCCTCATCAGAGAGGGCTCCTCCAGAGGTTCAAGGGTACTTGATCCAGTTACCTTCCTCTGAGGACAAGAGGGTCTTTTTGCAGCACCTCCTCCCCTTGGAGAGCTAAATCCAGCCTCTCCCTCTCCGTCCAACTTCAGCGAGCCATCACTTTCGCTTTGAAGAGGTTGCAAGGTGTCCTCCTCCAAGAGAGAAGCTGGTAAAATCTCTGTTGTTGCCTTCAATGTTTCCATAAAACTACCATATAAAACTATCTACTGCCCCCTGCCCCCCAGCCCTTGGCTTTGATCCCAAGTGATGAGAAACCAAGAATGTGTCTTTCAGCACTTGCCTCTCTTGCTTCAATCTTTTTCTGCCCCCATTATCACCTCATGCCAGAAGTGGAGACTTTTCATTGACTTTTCCTATATTAAATATACCACTTTTTTGACCCTAGCTTTATGGATAATCTTTAAAGGTACACAAGAGTATCTTCTCTGTACTCTGTACAAAACTCCACTATTTTGTCTTCCAGGCCTAGTATGTTGTATTAAAGGGAAATCAAAGAATTTAGAAAACCCCATCTCAAGGCAATAGCTGGGCTTCTAAAACTATTGTTTTGCTTTGAAACTCCTATTTTGACCACCAGAATCTAAACAGCCATTGTCTTTCCCTTTGCATTCTACCTGCAAAGACCATAATCTCTCTCAGGCAGACAGCTGCTTGCAGAGAAGAGCTGGTACTTAGAAACAGCAGAAGAAAAGCACAGCAATATTTTTTGAAATATCATGTGAAGGGAAATGCTCTAAAATTGGATTGTGGTAAGGGTTGCACAACTCTGCAAATTTACTAAAAATTGAATTGCACATTCCAACAGGTGAATTTTATGGTATGTAAATCATACCTCAATAAAGCTCTTAAAAAATCATGTGCAAGATAAAAAAGAGGGAAGCCCCATTGCCCAGCCTGCTGTAAACTGGACTATGGACTCTCTTAGCGGCACTGCTGACGGGAGCAGTGGAAATACAGCAAGTAAGGAGAGAATATGCAGGCATCGTCCTCTCCATGAGGATTAAAGATCAATCATACTCCCAGTGCACTTCAATAAACAAAAAGCTATAATTTTTCTTCACCAAGTGGAACTTACCTGACAATTCTGTTTATGTGAATATCTCTCAAGCAATAAAATGTTAGCAGTTTCTTCAAATCATGACCAGGAACTGTAATTACGCATGCATACGTTTACATAAAAATACTTTTTCATTTATGTACACTTTATATGGAAGCTTCTGATCTGGCAACATCACATATCCAGAATATACTTACAAATACAGGGGAATGCAAAAATAAGTAAATAAATAATAAAACGATGTCAATGTAACAGATATAAATTCTTCTTATGGTAGATCTCTTCGCATCTCATTCAGAGGAATCTGCCTTACATCGTGTACAATTCCAACCTTCTGTGGGCTAAAAAACAGAAGATTAGATGATGACCAAGCTTGTTAAAAAGCAATAAACTGGAGGAAGTGTGGCAAATGGTGATTAAAGATGCTACTAGGATTTTAGAGAAGAAAGAAAATATAAGTGACACTCATGGGAGATCATGATGAAGGAGTCAGTAACAGTACAAAGAAAAATATGAGACCTGAAGAAGGGCAATCTGACATCCTTCAATGAAGGGATAAACAAACAGCTGGACACATCCCATCTCTTGTGAAATGTTACAACATGATCAGTGCTCACAATGGCAATGCCAAGATACACAAAAGAAAGTTAAACTTGTTCAGCGAGGGAAGTTAGTTTTTAAATTATTTTATAAATTTTTCTATCCTTAAAAGTCTTTTTTTTTGTTTCCTTTTTTTTTTTTGAGGAAGATTAGCCCTGAGCTAACTACAGCCAATCATCCTCTTTTTGCTGAGGAAGACTGGCCCTGAGCTAACATCCATGCCCATCTTCCTCTACTTTATATGTGGGATGCCTACCACAGCATGGCGTTTGCCAAGTGGTGTCATGTCCGTACCTGGAATCCAAACCAGTGAACCTCTGGCCGTCAAGAAACAGAACATGCTAACTTAACTGCTGTGCCACTGGGCTGGCCCCTTGCTTGCTTTTAAATTGGATATTTTGTGTGTATGGTAAAAACTACACAATATAAAATTTACCGTCTTAATCATTTTTAAGTGTACAGCTCGCTAGTGTTAAGTATATTCACATTGTCGTGAAATAGCTCTCCAGAACTTTTTCACCGCTATACCCATTAAACACTTCCCCTTCTCCTCCTATTCCCCAGGCCCTGGTAACCACTATTCTACTTCTGGTTTCTATAAATTTGACCACTTAGACACCTCATGTAAGTGGAATTATAAATTATTTGTATTTTTATTCCTAGCTTATTTCACTTAGCATAATACCATCATGTGGTAGCAAGTGACAGGATTTCCTTCCTTTTTCAGGGCTGAATAATATTCCACTGTGTGTATATACCACAATTTCTTTACTATTCATCCATTGATGGACATTTGGGTTGCTTCTCCCTCTTGGCTATTGTGAATAGTGCTGCTGCGAACATGGGTATGCAAATACTTCTACAAGACCTTGTTTTCAAGTCTTTTGGATATTTTTCCAGAAGTGGGGTTACTGGGTTTTATGGTAGTTCTATTTTTAATTTTTTGAAGGGCCTCTACATTGTTTTCCATAGCAATTGC
This sequence comes from Equus przewalskii, assembly GCF_037783145.1. Classification (NCBI taxonomy): domain Eukaryota; kingdom Metazoa; phylum Chordata; class Mammalia; order Perissodactyla; family Equidae; genus Equus; species Equus przewalskii. The sequence goes on along the minus strand of NC_091845.1, from coordinate 54,698,675 downwards.
AGCATTTTAGAATCATATAAAGAGTTTCAGTTTCTCCGCATGCTCCCCAACACTTGTTATTTGCTGGTTTTTTATAGTAGCCATCCTAATACGTGTGAGGTGATATTTCACACTGTGGTTTTGATTTGCGTTTCTCTGATGATTAGTGATGTTGAGCATCTTTCATATACTAGTTGGTTATTTGTATATCATCTTTGAAGAAATGTCTTTTCAAGTCTTTTGCCCATTTCTAATTGGATTTGATTTTTTGTCATTGCATTACAGGAATTATTTATATATTCTGGGTATTAACTCCTTATCAGATATATGGTTTACAGATATTTTCTGCCATTCCATAGGTTGCCTTTTCACTCTGTTGATTGTGTCCTTTCATGCACAAAAGTTTATAAGTTGGATGTAGTCCCATTTGTCTATTTTTGCTTTTGTTGCCTGTACTTTCTGTGTCATATCCAAGAAACTGTTGCCAAATCAAATGTCAGGAAGCTTTTCCCATATGTTTTGTTCTAGGAATTTTATAGTTTTTGGTCTTAAGTTTAGCTCTTTAATCTATTTTTACTTAATTTCCATATATTGTATAAGATAAGGGTCCAATTTTATTCTTTTGCATGTGGATATCCAGTTGTCTCAACACCATTTGTTAAAGAGACTGTCCTTCCCTCATTCAGTGTTTTGTCACCTTGTTGAAGATCATCTGGCCATATACATAATTGCTTATCTCTTGGCTCCTTAGTGATTTCATTGATCTGTTTGTCTGTCTTTATGCAAGTACCACACTGTTTTGATTACCGTAGCTTTGTAATATGTTTTGAAATCAGGAATTGTGAGTCCACCAACTTTGTTCTTCTTTTTCAAAATTGTTTTGACTATTTGGGGGTTCCTTAAGGTTCCATATGATTTTTAGGATGAATTTTTCTATTTCCTCAGAAAATGCTCTTGGCACTTTGGTAGGGATAGTGTTGAATCTGTAGCTCGCTTTGGGTAGTATAGGGATCTAAGACACTAAGTCTTCCAATCCATGAACGTGAGTTGTTTTTCCATTTATTTGTGTGTCCTTTAATCTCTTTCAGCGGTACTTGAAGTTTTCCATGTACAAGTCTTTCACCTTCCTGTTTAGGTTATTCCTAAATATTTATTATTTTTGATGTTATTGTAAATCTTAAAAAAAAAATTTAATACAAATTTTAAGTCTTTGGCTTTTAAAGAGATTAGCAGTGACATAGTCAGCTGTGGAATATACAACTGGTATCCCACTCACCTACATCCTTCAGCTCTAAATATCCTATTTGCTCACCCGACTCCAAATGCTTCCATCTTTTAGTCTACCAAATTTTCCCATTCCACCACCAGTACAGAAAAGGAAGGGAACAGCAAAGATGCATTCTATGGTACCCTCTTGGGTCCGAGGACCAACACTTGGGACACAACCCTGGCTTGAAGGGCCCCAACCACAGAAGTCACAGACAAGACAACTTGTATGGTTGTAAAGAACTTGTAAAGAAGTAAAGTATTTAAACCACATCTGGGGACATGGGCTGAAGTCCAGCTAGGGCACAGGAATACCTGCCCTGTGATAATTCCATTACATGAGAATTTTGTGATGTATTGTTCATAAAATGAGCATCACGTGAGGTCCCACATTGGAGGTCTCTGTGATTCATTTCATGTACAAGTGTGCAGTGCCTGTTGAAGGAATGGTTCTTAAGGCAGTGGCAGCAACAGAAGCAGTACCAACTTCCATTCCCTAAACCCACCAGAGATAAGACTTGTCTCTGCACAGGCTCAAGGAGATGTTGAGTTCAACCACCATAACTTAATCCATAGCAAAAACAGCAAACAGAAAAAATCTATCTATCCCCCACGTTATATCTTTTTATTGTATTCTCTATCTGTGCTGTTTCACTTCTGAGCAGGAAGAATATTAAAAATCACTGTCCCCTTTTCAATTACTCTATTAGGAGTGAAAGAAGTCAAAGATCTCCTTTCCTCATTTTACAATGCAATTGCTATTTAGTTTGGAGGATTTATTTAAACTAAGCTATATCTTAAAACATACTCCCCACAGAGTTCCATGCATATTTATCCATATAATTCAATGTGATAAATATTTATTGAGGGAGGAGGATAGGAAAGACTTATCTTCAATGTGCCAGGTAATTCACATATGTTCTCACCAAACCCCATGAGGTAAGTAGTGTTGTTTCTTATCGCCTCCCTTGTACTGGGCAGTCAACCAATGCTCAGAAAAGGGCCTCCCTGCTGTTGGACTCAGAAACTGAGCCATGGTCTTTATGAGAGCAAAGCTCAAACCCAGTCCTTCCCCTCACTGCCCTGACAGCAACCTACTGTTTGTCCAACGGCAATTTGACCAAGTGCAACATTGTTCAAGATGAACATTTGTCGAAAAGAAATATTTCCAGTCACCAGATTTCCAAGGAATGGCAATCCTGACGCCCTCCTGAGCTAAATTTCAACTCTATATTGTGTCTTAAAATATTGTTAATCCTTTTCTTGTGTTCTCACAATTTCTTTTTTTTTTTTGCTTCTATCTTTTCAGCCAATTATTTTTTCCTCTATCACGTTTGTGATAAAAAATGTTGGAACAATCTAAGAATTCAGCAATGGGGTATTAATTAGAACACATTTAGATTCCAGTGTAAGAATTTCTTTGAACAATAGAAATGACATTCGTGCCCGTGTAAGAAGATAAAAACCAAACCAGATGAGTATGGCTGAAAAGCCTGGCCTAAAGTGAATGAGAAAAACATTTAAGCAAAACAAAAACCCCATCCCCAAGCCTCTCCTCTACCGAATTAAAATTGCTTTTTTTTCCTTTTTTTTTTTTCTGCCAGAAGCAATGCTGACTCATTACAGAAAATATAGATAAGCAGAAGAACCTAAGAAAAAAACCATGATCCACCCAATCATACACAACTACTTTTAATCCCCAGCTGTATATTCTTTCAGTTCCAGTTCCGTATGTATAAATAGATTATTAATTTTCAACAAAATGGACTCATTGTACATGCTATTTTGCAATCTATTATCATTTAAATAACCCGGAATTTACAGTTTTCAAACTAAACCCTATTTCTAAATAATTAATGCACTCCAGCATTTTATTATTACTAATGGTAGGGAGAAGAAATAATTGTTTGAAAATTAATCAAGAGATCAAAAATAAAAGAGAAAAAAATGTGAAAATTCTGAACATAGGTCAAAAAAAGGCTTAAAATATAAAAGTTTACAAAACTGCCCCATAAGGCTCCCAAATTACTAATATTTGAAATGATTAGTAAATGAGAGCATCAATTTTCAACCAGCTCATTATGTTTAATGAAGTTAAGGCAAGAACTGAGGAGCTGAATATGAAAAGTTCAATAAAATGCTTGATTGCCTAATAATAAAAGACCTAATAGATAAAATGATTTCATGGTTGTTTCTGGAATTTAAGGATTAGCCTAAGAAATGTAACTTGGCCAAGAGGACTAGATACGTCCAAGGGACGTAGGAATATGGAGAAAGAGGTGATTTCTTACCACTGATTACAGTAGCCAGAGGTTCTGCAAAAGTAAGCAAGATGCTCCCGCAAGAGAAACTACACAAAGTCACTGCATTATCGGAGCAAAATGTGGGTGCAACCAGAGCAAACACGGGCTGTCGAGAAGCAGGCAGAGCCGGGGCCGGAGGGAGTGGGGGAGGGATAGCGACGCTTCATTGAGCTGTTAGAGCCTCTTCAAGCAGAATGTAAACTCCTCCCCACGGGGGTTACCTTCATGCGAATAATGCACGTTGCAACCCCTTTCCTCACCACAGCTGTGCTGCACAGAGAGGACTAGAGGATTCTGATTGCTTTGGGGCATCCAGCCTCTACAGATAAATAGAACTTATAAGTCCCAATCTGTATTGCTGTGTGCAGGGTCACAACCTAAAGTTCTTGGCAAAAAGCATAAAATAGGCAGTGGATCAAAAAAAGATAATGGAATTGATATGGTGCCTCAGAGCTTCAGTCCCAAGTGTAGCCTGCCACTCGCCTCCACTTAACAATGATATTCCTAATAATAGCAGTTAATGTACATAGAGCGCTTACAATGAATGAGCCAGGCAATGTGCTAAAGGTTCACAGGTATCATTTCATTTAATTCTCACTAGGACTCTGCAAGATGGTTCTGTTATTAGTTACAGATGAGGAAGCTGGACCAGAGAATCTGGGCAGCATGCCCAAGGTTATGTCTAGAGTTCATTAACCAGTGGTACCCAGACTCCAAAGTAGTATGTCACCTCACTTCTTTATATTTGGTAATAACAGAGTGCCTGTTGTATACAGAAGGAGGAAGGGCTAGGGTGCTATAAACTGGAATTCAAAAGAAGGTAACCTTCAAGGAAAATGTTGAACCATGAGCATGCAAATAGCAAAATCCAGATTGTAGAGAATTCTATAAGCCAAATGGCCCAGGTTCTTCAACAGATAAATTATAAGCATAGAAAGAGACAGGAGGGTAAACCTACAATACAAATTAAAACATATATCATAATTTTTTAAATGGGTAAGTCTAGATCGTTAAGTCTAGGAATGCATACTTGGATGGTTAGACTATAAAAAAGGCAAGAAAGTAACTACCATCAACGCCAGGGTAATGGTAATTCATAGGGGAGGGAATGGGCTATGACTGGAATGGGGCCCACGATAGGGGCTACTAGGACAATGGAGAAATTATATTTCTCCATCTAGGTGGTGGTTCCAAGTGTATAAAATGATAGCTGGCTGTTCTATAGATGCAACCCCTCACAATCTGAAAGGAGTTTAATAAACACAAAACAGAACCAACCACCATGGAGTTCCATGATTCTCAGGAATCATCTGAAACTCAAGGTGAAAGGAAAGTGTGAAGGGGACTATACCAGAGTTATAATGGGAAGGGATTCTATTTTGGGGATATTATTTTCTTTTAGGTATTTTTCCCTTTCCATACCCATCTTACCACAGTGGGATGGAACAGGGGTATCACCCTCAATGCAAGAGATCAGGGCTTTATAGGAGGGCTGGGGATGGGGTCTCAGGGACACTTGGTGAGATTATCAGAGTGCCGGTGAGGGAAAAATCTCAAAAACTAGGTAAGGATTTCCTTCAAGACTGAAAAGCAGTTCCCCTCATAGAAGAAAAAGTGATGCTGCTGGCGGATTCTGGAAAAAGAGGCCCAAGGTCCCACTTCTCAGTCTGAAAACTGAAGAAGCAAGGAGACGTTAGAAAGAAACAATACCATGATGTTCCCAGGAATGGTGTAGAAGCAGCAGTATAATTTCTGCAAAGTATATAAATATGTAAGGTTAAAGTTTACTCATTCACATCTCTATTGCCAAAGAATGCTGATTTTTTTCTTTTTCTTTTGAAAGGAAGAAGCCACCCTATTGTACAAAGGTTCTTGTTCCTGGAGCTAACTCTGCAAATACAGAAAGAATACTCAACAGTAGCCGCCTTGAAAGCTACTCAGGTACAGACACAAAACAATTAGGGAACACTTACAAATTAGGTATTCATGAACTGTTATAATATTTTTACATAACAAGGGAGGGAAAGCCAAGGGCAGAGGGGAGACCATAAGTTAGCTTAACCATGATTTGCAGCAAAGCAATGCATTCAACATGGCAACAGGTTGGAAAGTTAATATCCTTACTCACTGGCTTTGAGTCAGCCTTCTTTTTCACTTTGAGTTTCTTTTTCAATTACTCATCTCTTTTAAATGAATTATGCTACTTTATAACCCTGAGGAGCTGGAAATTATCTAAATGTTCAAAAAGAGTTAGGAAGGCAAATCTGGAAAATTAGTTCAGAAGAAAACCTAGTTGTCCAGTGACAGGGGATTGGGTGATGCAGGGTAAGCGATCTATGATTCTGTTTTATGGTATATGTTTCTCGTATTGTGTTTCCTAATCCTTACAAAAGAAAGCAAGTTCATGACGTAAGAATCAGACAGATAAACAAGCAAAAAAAAGAACAAATTTAAGGGATATCCACAATCCCACCTACCCAGAGGCAACACCTATTAATCCTTTGTTATCTGTCCACCTAGAGCCTCTCGCAATATACGATCATTTTCCAAAAACAGAATGCCTTCATGTAGTGTTTTATAACCAATCATAATTTGTTTAAGCCATCCAGCTAAAGTATTTTTATATGTTTTAAATAATGCCCTATTGATTGACATGTAAATACTTACAAATTTTCACTATTAGAAACAACTCTCAGGAGGAAAAAGTGAATATGAATTCAAAACTTAAATGCAAAAGCAATAGGGATTAAAGTATTTTAGCAATCAAGCATTGTCGCCTCCCATCCCTCTCTTTTTCATTCGTGCATTCACTTATTCAACAAATATATGTTGACTATATGTACCTACTATGTGCCTGGCGCTTTACTAGATGCTGGGGATCCAGTAAACAGAAAGATGTGGTCCATGCCCTCATGGACTTTATGCAAGAAACACAGACATAAACAAACAATTACAAAACAGTTTGAAGAGTGCTGTGATATGGGCAACACAGGGTTTACCAAATTACTTACACTAGAAAAATCGATGAGCAAGGATAGAAATCTTGAAGTCAGTTGTGAGGGTAACTCCACTATGCCATTGACCAAATTGCTTTCTGAAAATCACTTTCCCACATATCTCCGGGACTCTTCACTCATCCTTCCGTTTTAATATATAAATTAACTTCTCCTCAGTCTTTCCCAAAAATGAAAGCCCAGATTGCAAAGACAGAGCAGCAGCAGACAAAACACTCAGAGTGTGCGGCTGATCACACATCTGACAGACTTCCTGCAGCCCCGGGTAAATTGCGCTCAATAGTGTTGGACAGCTGCATGAATTACACCCTGGGCTTTCTTTCGGTAAGGTTGCCTGGTACAAACACTTTCCAGCTACCTCATTAATCTCGACATCCAATTTTCTGAATATAATAAGTTTATTGATGGACAGTCTACTCTCAGCCAGACACTGTATATTATTCCTACTCCTCACAATAATTTTAAACAGTGGTTGTTTTTATCCCTACTTTACAGATGAAGAAACTGAGACTCACAGAGGTTAAATTACTATTCAGAGCTCCGCAGTGGGAGCAGGCTGTAAGCTAGAGTATTTGCTATGTATTCTCTCCTTCCTCTGTTCCCACAGTTACCCACGGAGACAGCAGGGGTCCTCTGTGGGTCTGCCTGCTCCCAGGGCACCGCCTTCCAAAATGAACCCATCTGCCTTGGCCTAAGAGGAATGTGACCGGTAAACCTGCTCCGAGAAAACAGCTGTTAGAGAGTGTGTCCCCTGGGGCACTGCCCTTTTCCCTCAGAAAGGCCAGCTGCCTTTCATTCCAAGCAACCAAAGTGTTCCTGCCATACCAGCAAAGCACACGTCCCCACCCTGGCGAGAGGGCTGGCGTGAGCTGCCTCCACCAGACTGCCACATGCAACCCTGCCCTTAGTGTGGACTTCCGAATACTGACAGCCTTTCCTTCCATCTCTCCCACCCGAGAGGAAGAGGAAAGAATGCTGCTGTCCTTTCAATGAGCTTAGAGCCACATTCCAGGGCCCACTCCAGCATTCCTCCTGTGATCCCTGAGGAGGCAGGCAAAGGATGCTGTTCTTGGTCACTTGTGGACATTCAACATCGTGGCCCAGCAGGAGACTGCGCGGGCCCTGGGTCAGATGTTGGGGGTGTGGGCTCTGGAGTCAGATCACCTATGTTGAATGCACAGAGCTGACAGTCACCCTCAAAAAAAAAAAAAAAAAGAGCAGCCAATAGTAGTTCCCCTCCCACTGACTTGTTAATAAGGGTGAGATATGATAGTGCTTGCAGCTCAGCACAGCAGATAGTAAGTGTTCAATAAACGTTAGCACTTCTTATTCTAAATGAGAGATCATCCACGGGTGATGAATTTTTCCTGCAGTGGGTTTCATTTATTTTTTATTTATTTATTAAAAAAAAATTTTCTTTTTAAGATTGGCCCTGAGCTATCTGTTGCCAATCTTCTTTTTTTCTTCTTCTTCTTCTCCCCAAAGCCCCCCAGCACATAGTTGTATATTCTAGTTGTAAGTCCTTCTAGTTCTACTATGTAGGACGCCGTTTCAACATGGCTTGACGAGCGGTGCCAGGTCCGCGCCCAGGATCTGAAGCAGGGAAACCCTGGGCCACGGAAGCGGAAGCGGAGAATGCATGCATGAACTTAACCATTCAGCCACAGGGCTGGCCTTGGCTTTCATTTAAATAATGATAAGAAGGAGTAAAAAAAAAGTGAAAAGATTACAGAAAGAAAGGAAAAGAAGAGATAAAGACAGGGCAAAGAAAAAATTACCCAGAAATATTGTTCCTGAATGTCACGGTTTCAATTTTATTACAATGTACCAGAAAAAAACAGAAAAAAATTCTGCCCCCTTCCATTAAAACTTGAAATTTGCTTTCATTTTAAAAATGTTTCAACCAGAATCAAAGCTGAATAAAAATAAAAACATGACTTTGCAGGCTCAATTATGTGGAAGGTTTGTGTTGTTATTTCGAACCATAGGGGAAAATATTGAGTCCAAAAAATTCTTTATTTTTAGTGAAATTAAAATTTGAGTCTGATGTCATGAATTGCCTAAACTTCTCTTGGATATACTATAGCAAGATCATAAATTGTATAGAAGCATAGAGTAGAATAAGAATTTTTTCTTTTTTCTTTTTTTTTTTGAGGACGATTAGCCCGAGCTAACTGCTGCCAATCCTCCTCTTTTTGCTGAGGAAGACTGGCCCTGAGCTAACATCCATGCCCATCTTCCTCTACTTTATATGTGGGACGCCTACCACAGCATGGCTTGCCAAGCGGTGCTATGTCCACATCCAGGATCCAAACCAGGGAACCCCGGGCCACCGAAGCAGAATGTGTGCACTTAACTGCTGCGCCACCGGGCTGGCCCCTAGAAGAAGAATTCTTGATCTGCAACAGGATTCCCTATGACATTCTTCCCCGATGTATAGGTCTGTAACAGGCATCTCATTTAATATACTCGTCAAATGTCACATTGCACGATCTTGTCATACATACTTGGAAATTTACTAAGCCTGACAGATACATATCGTAGAGTCTTTTAAGATATCACAGTAAGCATTTGGCACAATTAAGTGTTATTAAGCATGTCATCGACTTATCGCTGGCTCAAGATAACCAAATAGTGGCCAAAGCCTTCTGGTGTCCTCCGGAATTCAGACTGAAGGTTGAACTTCACACTTCACCCTTCATATATGGCATACATGAGGGCATCACAGGCTACAGACATGCCTGGTTACAGGACACATGCTTAATTTAGGAAGAATAGATAATTTTTCTGTGCTTCCATCAGAGTTCTAAAGGGCGTATGGCTTTAAAACAGGAATTAAGGTTCAAAACAAAACAAAACAAACAAACAAAACCGTGCAGGGTATGGCAGTCAGACACCACTGTTCTGCTCATCTTTGCTTCGCATGAAGAAGCCTGCCACGTTATTAGGATTTTTTACATCAACAATTGAATTTATACTTCTCAATCAGTTCTCGAGCCAAATGTCTTAAATTACAGTGTATGCCGACCCTATCAACACAAAAGTAATAGTTTAACAAAAAGCTCCAGCAGTTTAAAGTGCCAGTTTTTTATACCATATAAATGAAAACCATAACAATGTAACTTAAAAAAAATTTTTTTTTACAGGCCAGGAATGAAATGGTTCTTACAGCACGTGGTTCTTGCTCTGCCAACTACTGCGCAAAATTCCCCACCCTGAAAATGACTGATCCACAGGGAACCCAGACCAGCGTACCTGACGCACCTGTCGAGCCCCAGACCCCAGGGAATTTCAACTTAACGCAGCTTCATTAAGCCGTGTTCAGTACAATCCGAAAGGGTTATTGATGCAAGGAGGAGTTATTCCTGGAGGAGGGCTCCTCCTAAAAGGTCAACAATTAACTAGTTAGTGAAAATGCCTGAATAGCGATAATAATGACCTTTCCAAGCAGAGGTTCTTAACCAAGGGGGACACGCAGGCAGTTAAGGGATCTAGCTTGAAATCTTCAGCAAACATCCAAACTTGTGTATCTACAGGTGAATTTTGGTGGGAAAAGGGTTCAGAGTATTTCATCATACGTCCAAAAGCTATCTGGACCCTTCTCTCGCAAAAGCTGGTAGCCCCTGTTTTACAGCGGAACTAAGTGACACCGGAGTTACAAAGTCAGTTTGGGACTTCTGCTGCCCAACGCCGTCTTTAAACAACTAACGTCCGGGTCTCCCCTCCACAAGCATTAGGGCATCACTCGCTGTGTAAGATCAAAGTAGCCTCTTAATGCCTGTGTGTAGAGCAGCGGGGCGGAGGTGGGAGGGCGGGGGTGATGCCATGCGTGTCTCCTAGTAGAAGCAAAACCATCTTTCTTTCAGGGAAGGTACTTCCACTCTGCCTACGGATACCCGCAGCAGCGCGCCAAGCAGTGAAAGCCCAATTTGCGTTTCATTTAACAAACCTGCCCGGTGCCCATTATGTTCCAGGCGCAGTTGTCCGCGCTTTACGAAAGTTAGCTTGTTTAATTCCAAAAATAACCCTAAAAGGTGCAGAAAAGGGTGCAAAAATCCATGAAGGTGGGGACTTCCTACCCGCCCCAGCCGCTTTCCGAAGAACTAACACTCCTCCTCGTCCCCCAGGTCAACCAGCACCCGGGAGAGGAAAACCCGCGTGGGGGGCGGTTAAGGACTAAAAATGCAGCCCCGCCGAAGCGAGTCGTTACCGTCTACCGGGCACTCGCGGTCCGGATCGCTGCTCATCGCTGCTCCCCCACTCCGGGCTGCCCCCGGACGCGGCTCCCACAGTCTAGGCGGCGACGGCTGCGGTTGCTGAGGCAGCGCCCCCCTTGGGGACCCGCAGGTGCAGGCGGCAGCCGCCGGGCGCACGCCGCTGCGAGGGGAGGGACGAGGGCGCGCGCTCGGCGCTGCTTTCCCTTTGCCTTCCGAGGCTCCAGTGCCAGCCTGCTACAGCCCGCGCCTCTCTATTAATACTTGGCGTGCGGCTGGCCACATGCCACGGAATGGACCCAGGGTCAGGGTCCCTCGGCCCTCGGTGGGAAGGGGCGGGGAAGAGTGTGTAGGAGCGTGGGTAATTTGCTTGGGTACAAATAGGCAGGGAGTACCCCAGGCAGCCCTCTTAAGGTAGAGACTGGGCGAGGCAGGCGAGTGAGTCTTGGCCTATGACCTTCCTAGCGTCCAGCTTTGGGGAGCAACCACCTCGCAGGGACTGACCTGGCCCGAGGAGCCCTAAGCTAAATATGATGCCTGCTCCAGGCCACCCGCTCGGGGAACCTATTTTAAGGCGTCCGCGGTGAACAGGAGCCACTACCCATTCATTCAGGACTGCCTTGACATTTAAGAGTTGTACAAGCGAATTCCTTTTCCCTGATCCGATTTCAGCCTTTGCCTGTGGAAAATTCCAAGTTTGGAGAAGGGAAAGGGGTAGGCACCTTGTTGCCGGTGGTCATGAGCAAAAGGAGGTGGTGAATTAGAAAGGCCCCACATTTGTTTAGTCTTTAGGCTAAAATTTTCTCAGCGCTGTATTTCTTCCAGCAAGCCTGGGAGAGTTGGGTTTCAGCCATGATCCCATTGTAAATTTAAATTTAATCAGCCAGGGCTGCTTTTTTGTCATTCCTCCAACAAGCTGTATGTTTAAAGTTAAATTCCCTTGGGAGCTTTTAACTTAGGCTGTTGATATGATAGGAGCAATCAGTTAATGTCATTTCAAAGCACATTTATGACAACTACATTACTGAACAGCATTTGTTATCCAGATCCTTCAACAAGAAAAAAAGAAAAAAAAAATTCCTGGTTGACTTTTGCGCAGAGCCTAGCATCATTTCTTAGCAGGTGAATTATTTCCTCTGGCTAGCATGATTAAAGTCCATATCTGTGAAGACAATCCAGACCTTTTCTCTCAAATAAGAATTGATTATTCCTAACATAGCTACAACTAGAGTTATTAAAAATATTACAGTAATTAAGACGCTGCAGACAAATTTTATAAAGTTTCTGAGACCCTCTCCCCATCTACACTTTGGCATCCAATTTCACCAGAAAAAGGGCTGAGGCCTGGTAATGAAAGCATAAATAAGAACTTCAGGAGTTAATCTTCGGTAACTCTATTAAAAAATACTGAAAGAAGTATATGTTCGGGAAGGTTTCTCATTTTTATTTTTTCAGCGTTATGATAAGTGAACCTTCTCTATTCCAACTCAAAACGGTGAGCAGAATCAGCCGCTGCTGAATTATGTGTCTCTGTGTGTGAAGCAAACCAGGGCCAGCCGGGGCCTATACGAGGAACCCTCCCCAGCCCTCCCCTCCCCAGCCTCAACCAGGGAACATGCCCTTCAAAATTTCTTAGATTGAAAACCAGAAACTGCTCTAGGAGCTCACCTGTTACTAGCTTATTTCAACTCCCATATTTATTCCTATCACAAAGGCATTGTGTTATATTCTTTCTTGCTTTCATTCTTCAATTATAGGGCACTTCTCTTGTGGCAGTTACTAGAGATTTAAAGGAAAGTCCTGCCGTCAGAGGACTTTAGCATAGTTGAGAGACAGGCTTAGCATCAGCTAAACTTTCTGAGATATTCTACGTTCCGTGAAAGATACGGGGTGCTGAGGAGCCACAGCTGAGGGATGGTTAATTCGGCTTGAAGGATTAAGAAATGTTTCTAACCAGGAGTGACCATTTTCGCTAAGGATAGTTGCTATCCTTTTTAAACACGTACTATGAATTAGGCACTCTGCTAAATGCTTCTCAGACATTCCCTGCTATAATCCTTATAAGAACGGGAATTTTATTAGTGTCCCCTTTTGCAGATGGACAAACAGAGGCTCAGCTTAAGTAACTTGCCCACAAACACAGAGGTGAGGATTTCCAGAGCCGTGATTGGAATGTAGGTCTCTGTAATTACAAAGCCTGTGCCCAGTGGCTCCGCTAGATTGCGTTGATTAGCAAAGACACTTTCCACAATCTGTAGTAAGAGCTTTTCACCAAAACCTTGCAGAAAAAATGAGTCCTTAGAGAGGACAAAGACAGGCCAGTTGATGTTTGGGACACTGGACCGCACCCAGGCAGCCATGCTTCCCTCACAGCACAGCTTCTACTTTTCATAACAAGACAGGACGCAAAAATGACTCCGAAAGACTTGGGAATCAGTGTCCCAGGTGAGACTGCTGTGAAAACAGCATTCGTTAATTCATAAGTCCGTTCAACATCTGTTGAGCACCTCCTACATTATACATGCTTTACTGGAAGCTGATTTCAACTCAACAACAGATTCCCCTAGACTCTTAGATTCTAGGAATCCCCTAGATTCTTCCAAGGAATTAGGAATTTACATTCAGACAAAGAGAAAGGAAGTATGTCTGCACGCAGAGTTGGCCATTGGGCTAATTTACTCAAAATTCAAAAAAGATGCCTTTTGCTCAACAGGACGTGAAAGAGAAGAAGATCCTGAGCATCTATAGCAGGAAGAAAATTTCCAGCAGTCACACCTACTCCAGGAGGCCCACAAATTGTATTGGGCTAAAAGTATAGTGACATGCCCAACTTGGAGGCAGCAAAATATGATGATTAGGAATCCGCGGTCTTTGTTGTCAGATAAACCCTACATTTAAATGCTGACCCATCTGATACTGGGTCAATGGTGATCCAATACTGGGTCAATCCAGTACTGTCCAGTGAATGAGTAACTTGAGTACGTTGTATAACTAGCCTAAAGCTCCACATCTATATAATGAGATCAACAGTACAAACCCTATAGGATTTTTACATGATAATCTGTTTATTGGTAAAGAAGTGTTTCCGGTTGCTAGTAGTAGAGAGCTAAGATCAGCAGAGGAGGTAGGTGGTCTATAGTTGGTATTGCAGCTCCATGTTTTCATCTGGGACCTAGAAGCCTTCTAATTTTCTGCTCCAGCATGCTTAATAAAGGCTTTCAGTCTCAGGACTTCCTCATGTCACAAAATGGCTGCCAGAACTCCAGACTGATTCATGTCCAAACAAGGAGAAGGAAAGGGGAAAAGGCAAAAGTAGCACCTGGTAGCTGAGTCAGGTCTCTTAAAATAACTTTCTTGGAAGCCTTATCCAACAACTTCTATGTAAAATTCAATAGACGCTACCTCTGCGAGAGAAACAGAGAAATTGTGTGTGCGTGTGCATGTGTGTGCGTGTGTGTTAGCCTGGGTGCTTTAGGGGTTCTGTGATCAAGGAAAAGGGAGAGAATGAAGTTGAGTAGGCAGCCAGCAATCTCTGCTAGAGTGAGAAAAACATTTGACACAGTGCCTGGCACAAAGTAAATGCTGAAGAACGAAAAAGACAGAGAGAGAAAGTAACTATGTTAGAGACTAAAGAAGATCCCAAAAGAAATAGATGACAATAAGACTAGTTTAAATGTGTGTGCATGTTGGCTTGGGGTGGGGAGAATTGGGGGGCAGGGAGTTGGGTCAGATGAGTATTTTTCATGAAAGAACGTTCATTCATTTTATAAATTTTAAGCAGAGCTCAAAACTTCCAGGAAACATCATTTAGATTATAATCAGCATGTTTTGGTGCTAAAAACCTGAGAAGGAACACAATTTAGACACTTCACAGAAGAACTCTAGGCCAAGAAAAGAAAGACTACATCAATTCATAGAAACAGAAGTAGCGAGGTAGAAGAGAAAAATGAGAAAGGGATCTAACATATATTGTTCTCAGCAACCTAAATGACATCTGGCTATCTCAAGAATTTTTTTACAAGCCCTTTATTAGGAGGATATCAAGGGCACACAGATTTAATTGGAGGTTGGGAAATCAGTCTTGGGAGTCAAGCAAGAACCAAGTGAGTTCTAGAAGTTCAATAACTAGGGAACACAGCAAACATCTTTTTCAGGGACAAGTCTAGTCAAGGATGCCCCCCTTTCCTGAAAAACCCATTGCCATCATCAGCACCTACCTCAAGTACCCTGAGAGGATATAGTTTTTTGTCTTTGTATCATTTGACCAAATCAATCAGGTGTGTGTACTTGGTTGGCGGGCCTGGATCCGATGGTAGAGATAGGATGGATCTCCTCCCTTTGGCTTCCCCAGGTGCTGAAGTGCCCCCACCATTACCATACTGAAGGAGGGGACCCCATACACATAGGAAGAAGGGATAGATGCAGGACAGCCAAAAAAGACAAATAATCATTTACAATGTTCCAATGAGCCAAGTGGTGTTGAGCACTCAGCATGTAATCTTCACAACAATCCCTCGAATGGCTCACAACAACTAGGATTTATTCCTCATTCCTGCTAAATGTCCATCCTGCCTCTACCGCCGGTTTCTTCATCACCTAGCCAGGACCCAGGATGCTGCAGCAGCAGCCTCTCTCTGGACCATGAGCAGGCAAACCATGCCCTGATTCATATAGGAACAACACCCATTATTTCTACAGACAGTTAACTGGGCAAAGCAAGTCACGTGGCTGAGCCTGACACCAATAGGACAGGAAAATAATAAGCTTCCCTCAAGATGGGGCAGTGAATATTCATAAACGAGAATAGTCTAAAACACTAGCCACCTGGGAGAGGGTAGCAACGGGAAAAGCTTCCCCAGAGAGGAGCAAGGTGAAGTGATTAGGTGCAAAATGAGCTCTTGGATTCAGCCTGCGTCTGAATCCCACTTCTACCGTTTGCTGCATGACCATTGGAAAGTTACCAATATTAACTACTCCTTTCCCTCAATAGTTACTATAAAGACTAAATGAAACAAATATTTAGCCCAGTGCCTATAGTGCAAAGGATATTATAATACGTAGTAAGTACTTAATAAATGGCAGCAATTATTAGAATAAAGAGGCAATATTTGAGTTGACTTTTGAAAAATGAATACAAGTCTATCATATTGATGGGGTTGAGGAAACGAAGTAGAATGCCAGTTTTCCAGATAGAGGGATCACTGTGGGCAAAGTGTTGGCACGTGACCCAGCATCAATAATTGGGACATTGTTTCTGGAAGAGGTAGAATGGGGAGATGGGAGTGTCCAGAGATGAGGGTGGAGAAGTGCAGGGCCCAGGTCCTGGAGGACCTCTAGGTCATGTTTAGGAGCTTAGACTTCCTCCTGTAGGCAATGGAGATGCAGGGAAAAGGGATTAATTTGGGGACAGATGGAGAGAGGTAGTAGCATTATGGAAGGTGGCCAGAGGCAGGGGTGGTGATAGGCTGAAACCAGAGGTGATTGTATATAAACAATTATAAAAATCCAGATGAGAGATGGCAAGTGTCCAGTAGGAACTGGGACAGACAGGAGATAGTAGACAGGAAGCGTGTACAAATTATGTGTGGGCAGGGGCCTCTGTCTGCCTTTTCCACTGCTGAAGCCCAAAACTGCGAACAACAAACCAGGCCCTGAGTAATGAGTTGTAAGTGAATGCCTCAACAGGACTCGTGTTGTAACAGGACTCGTGTTGTGACTGGACTCAGAAATGGTGGGAGAATGTCTAATGGGGTATCCTTTCTCTCAGTGCTTTCCAGGTCTCTCTCATTATTAGACTCATCTGGGCACTTACTAAAAATACAGACTCCTAGGACCCCCTCTCCCATTCCTAGGTCTTGGGTGGGAACCTGAAATCTATATTTTTAGCAAGCATTATTGATTAGTGGTGAGAAATTAATGATTAATTTGGGAAAACCTGCTGAATTGATTAAAATATTATTAGCTAAGAAGGACAAGTGTGCTGTGTATGTGAGTGAGGTACCATAATGTGATTTGGGATTTTGTACTCTTTCTTCTGTGCTGTTTATAGATACTCCTGGGCACTCATATTTGTGTACTAGAGAACTTACATTATGGTTAGTTCTGTTGTTTTAAGAAATAAATGTCTATGTCATGAGCAATGTAGCTTCCACCTGCTATTAGGACCCCTGGATAATACATTAACTTTTCTGGAAATCCCACCATTGGCTCATGCTTTGGGTTTGAGCAGAATGATGGTAGCAACCTCCCTGGAATGTTACTTCTTGGAGTGTCATATGTGGACCAGTGCTGGTCTGGGAAGTGCTCTTAACTGGTCCATGAAAAGATAAAGACAGAAAGTGAGGTCTCCATTTAGAAACTATAATAGAAGCAACCCCAGAACTATTGACATCTTAGACCTGGTAACTATTGTGGGGGTTGTTCTGTGCATTCTAGGGTATTTAGCAGCATCCCTCGTGTCTACCCACTAGATGCCAGTAGCACCCTCCTTCCAGTTTTGACAACCAAAAATGTCTTCCAGACATTGACAAATGTCCCCATGAGACAAAATGTCCCTTCCCTGGTTGAGAACCACTGCTTTATAGCAATTTGACAGACTTAGGTCTGTTATATCTAATAATATAAAGATAAAATTGGAGCTTGCATTATGTATATCTTTTTATTTCATTTTTCTAGTAATTTGTTATTATCATATGTTACTATTAATTTTTGACGGATTAAAGAAAAAATAGTCCTTCCCCAGAGATAGCTTAAACACACTGATACAGAAGGTCACTGTTAAAACACAGAAGTGGTCCTTAGAAGAAAGGATACAACCTTGAGCCATCCTTCATCTTTCTGCTGTAATAACCAAACATTACAAGGCAACTTATTAGGAAATGAACTAACCTCTATGTTTTTGCTCGTGTAACCCACTGTGGAAAAGTCTATGGCACTCCTGCCATTGCTACAAAGAAAGAAGCAGGCAGCATAAAGTTCTCCATCCTCCGGTGAGAGTAAGAAGTTCTCCTGTGTTTCTCAGGATAGATGAAAATTTGCAGGGGGCTGGGGGTGGGCCAATATAGAGATGACCCCTAAACTTCTTATGAGAGAAAGGCCTAGGTCAGAGATCACAAACTGCACACCTACCAGCTGAATTGGCCTACAGACTGATTTTATTTGGCTCCCACATTGATTTTTTAAAATATCAATTACAAAACTATTTCTCATAAAAATTCCATCACCAGCATCTCTTGAAAAATCAGAACCTTTTAGCCACAGTGGGCCTGCCTTCCCTCATGGTGTCAATCAGCTGAAACTGAAAAGCCGTCATTGTCTTTAGCTCTGTTCTGCTGTCCCCGGACACAGCCCACTTCCTGGTGCATGTAGGCGTGTAAGTTGGCAGTGCCTGGGCTAGGCCTACGGAGCTAATCTGGATATTTGGAGAAACAAAGAGGACAGAGATTTGACCTTTGAGGGTGGAAGGAGGTGGGGTGGGAGATTATCCGAGCCTGGGTGAGGGCCGGTCAGAAGTTCAAATGGTTGCTGTGACTAGGTCCTGGCCTGAGTCCTGGGCCTTAGAGGTAGGCAGGCTTAGGAAGGGACCGGCAGCGTAGGCACCTCTGTAGATGGGTGCAGATTGCGTAGGCTTGATCATCCTGACTGTTCTGCTGCAAGGCAAGCCACTAGTCTGCCTGGGCATCAATGACCCTTACAAGCTGGTGTGCAGGACCCTCTCCCATCACCAATTACTTCGTCTTGGAAGACTGAAGATTCCCCTGCTAGAGAATGCCTAACCAACCTGGCGAGTGAGTACTTGAGCCGAACTTAACGAACCTTAGGAAAATAAGTAACTGTGACATTGATTGCACTCGGAGTGCCAGGGAGCAATTGCCATCTGTTAGAGAAACACTTAGTGAGTATCTGCTGTGTGCAGGCTCTGAGGCTACGAGACAGATCCGACAAATCACTGGTCTTTACCCTGCAATGCTCTCAGCTGAGGGATGGAGACAGACGTGTACAAAGATAATTAGAACACATTGAGTGCTGCTATTTCAGAGGGGTGAATCAAATACTAGAGCAGACAAAGCATGAGTAACTTAGTCTCTGCTTAGAGAAACTGGGGCTTCCTGGAGGAGATGGCATTCAACTGGACTTAGGAAATGAGGCAGTGTTTACCAAATGAAGAAAAGAAAAAAAGTCATTAGCCAGAGGAATTGGCTTGTGCAAATCGAGAAGCCTGGAGACTCACTGAAATGGGCAGCAGTTTAGGATGGCAAGAAGAGAGGGGAGTGAGCAGAGTGGTGGGGAACTGAGAAGGGGCTTGAGATGAAGCAGTGCCTTCAAGTCAAGGTGTTCAGACTTGAGCTTGTAGGTTGAACATTGACTCAACAGAGGTATGATATTATCAACTTTGTTTCTCTGGAAGTCAAACCTAGTGACACACTAAAGATAGACAGGGCAAGAAGACACGGAAGCAGGCCAGTTTTGAGGCCATTTGTAAACTTGAACTAAGGCAGTAAGACAGTACGGAGGCATTTTCTAGAAAGTTCAAGACTTGCATTAAATGTGGGAGTGAGAGAGAGGGAGTTGAGGATGACTCAGCTTCCTGACTTGGGAGACTGAGTGGATGATGAAACTATCAACAGAAATTTAAAAATAAAGAGTTAAAAGGGTGTTTGGGGAGGATATATAAATAATGAGTTGTTTGGGATAAGTTTGAAACAACTGTGGGACCTTAAAATAGATTTATCCAAAAGATGCTTAAAAATAAGTTCCTAGAGTTTCAAAGAGTAAGAGAATAAGATATTAGGACAGAGATTTCATAAATGATTGACGAAGCCACAGGAAAGGCTAGAATCGCCAGAAAAGGAGAAAAGAAAGACCCGGGACCAAACCTTAGAGAGCCCCTGAATTTAAGGAACAAACAGAGGAAAGGATCCAGCAATAGGAGAAAGAAAAGACAATTCGAGAAGTGGGAAAGAAAAGACTGGAGGAGAGGCCAGCCCCGTGGCCCAGTGGTTAAGTTCACGCGCTCTGCTTCAGCGGCACAGGGTTTCGCTGGTTCGGACCCTGGGTATGGACGTGGCACCGCTCATCAGGCCATGTTGAGGCGCCGCCCCACATGCCGCAACTAGAAAGACCCGCAACTATCTACTGGGGGGATTTGAGGAGAAAAAGCGAAAAAAAAAAAAAAAGGACCGGAGGAACAGAAGCCAAGAAAGAAGGAGCATGCCAAGTTCAACCTGATGTGCTCTGCAGAGGATGTGCTGCAAAATATCCACACAGGACCATGCAGTTAAGAGGTCATCAGAGACCTTAGTAAGAGCTAAGGAGAGAGTGAGGCTAGAGGCATAAGGTAGCCTATGGTTGTGGTGATTCAGCTTTGTCTTGCTTTTTAGACTGGGGACGTGTTAAGCATATTTGTACGGAGAGGGAAGGACCTAGGAAAAGAGACAGGCTGACAATACAAGAGAGAGGGGATTCTGGATCAAGCTCCAAGTGAAGTTGTCATCTGGGAATGAGAGAAAGACCACAGAAGCCTTTCTTTGAAGAATGTTGGGAGGGAAATTGACTTGAGGGAATGTCTCATGAATAACCTAGAATTTGAAGGTGTGGCCACAGGGAGCAAGGGAATGCTTCCTTGGGATACTTGCTAAGCCCCACCCAGCAGGCTGATGGGCCCCAGAACCTGCATTTTGAACCAGCACCCCAGGGGACCACCACGTGAGAAAGGTTATGGAGCAATAGCAAAAAGAGTGGCCTCTGGAGCCAAATTACCTGAGTTCAACTCTCATCTCTGCTACTAACCAGATATATGATCTTGGAAAATTTATTAAATCTCTGTGTGCCTCAGTTTCCTCTTCTGAAAAAATGAGGATGATAGTATCTACTTCAAGGGGTATTAGTGAGGAGTAAATGAGTTGGCCTACAGAAAGCTCTTACAACGCTGCCCAGCACATAGAAAATGCACAAGAAATGTGAATGTTTTTACTCCATGCCTTCTGTCATAGTAGTTCTTAGTTTATAGTTGGCCCTCGAGTCACCTGGAGTAGCTTATTAAAATGCCAGATTCCACTGCTGAAACTCCAGACATTCTGATGGAGTTAATCTGGGGTGAGACCCAAAACTCTACATTTTAGACAAACACCTCGTCTTCCCAGGTAATTCTGGTGCAAGTGGGCACAAGGACAAAACTTCCAGA
Organism: Equus przewalskii; assembly: GCF_037783145.1. NCBI lineage: Eukaryota > Metazoa > Chordata > Mammalia > Perissodactyla > Equidae > Equus > Equus przewalskii. Next base: position 54,677,716 of record NC_091845.1, on the reverse strand, counting down.
ACCATTTTTATATAGGATTAAGGCCACCAGGCTCGCTATGCCTTTTTCCTAGCTCTGCCCACACATGGGAAGGTCAAGATGGCCACAAGGTCTCTCGAGGTCCTCACAAGGGTGTCCAGCAAGAAGAGAAAGGGCTGCCATTTAGAGCTAATTGTGAAGGTTTTTAAACAACTTGTGCTTTTTAAAACCCTTGGCTCTCAAACTACTTTCACCCAAATTAGTCATTTGTCTGCCTTAATTGCTACTGGTGTTTTTCTTTGGGGGGAAAAGCATTTTGAAAAGAGATACGTGTGTATATGTAGGAGCTAACTTTCAGAGACATGAAACAATATTCTGGTGTATTTATAGCACAGTGATTACTGTGTATGTTGGTTTCAAATCTGACATTAAAAAAAACAAAAGCAAGAACTGTAAGAAATATAAACAGGTTCAGCAAACCAAACATTTTCTTCCAATTGGGTAGTGGCTCAGCAATTTCGACTTAAGTACTCAGCACAAGGGATGGTTATTTATTTTCCTAAATAAAAGTAATGGAAAAAATGATTGGTGGTGAAATTAGATTCCTCCTGGCAACTCTGTGTAAAGAAGGGTAATTGAAAGGGGGAAGCCAGGTGTCTGGCCTCCTGTGTGCAATGCAAATGAAGCTCACTGGCTTGGTTTTTTCTGAGCAACTTTTAGTTAACTTACTTTGAAAGCTGACTTTCAAGTTGTTCCTAGGTGGCATGGGGGTGTCCTGGGGCCTCCTGTTGAGGAAAAGCAGTGGCCTACTGGGTCACTTTCTGCCCTCCCTCAACTCAGAGCAGATTCATATTAATTTATCAGGGTTCTCTGTATTTTTGATTAAAAACTCTTGAGCTTTGCTGCTTAAAATGCTTCTAGAATCATTGACCTGATGTTGCAAATGGGCTCTCTGAAGCCATGGTTGGCCCACAGAGGTATTTTCTTCGGCTTGAGTAGCGTTTTGAAAATTTCTGAATAGTTACCAGTCTTTTCCTTAATTGAGAGAGTTCACATTAAATTCACATTTCAAGCTCTGAAAAAAGTACTGGGTCCTGAACCCATATACCTGCATGATTACAACGAGGAGCCAAGAAACTATTGCTCCCTTTGTGTGTGAAATGGATTCTCTGCATTAGCTGCTCTGTGTCTCAGTTTCCTCATCTGAAAAGTAGGGGTAATAATTATGCCTGTGTCATAGAATTATGATGAGCAGAGACGCTGATATATGTAAAACACTTAGTGCCAGACATATAATAAGTGCCACAGTCTCCACCCAGCCCAATTTATTTAAATTTCTATCAGGCCCTTATACGTATTTGCATTTGTGGCCCTTGCTATAACCCATGCGAAAGATAGTAGATAGAGAAATTTCTGGAAAGCGAAAGAAGTTGGAGGGAGCTAGCACCTTCCCGCCAAAAATTGCTGGCCCCAGGGAATTTAGAATCCACGAAGGACCAAGACTCATCCGCTGAGGAAAAGAAGTAAAGTGGCCAAATCTGTAATGCATTATAGACCTCTGAACACGTTCCTTGCTCAACTTTGTAGTGTAAGTTTGAAGCTTTGGGATTTTCCCTTTTGTTTATTCACTCTCTCTTCTCCTGTGGTTACAAGTACTAAAAATCCCTAGGAAACCTCAATTTTGCATGCGTTTAAGAGGGAGTAAATAAAGAATTCAAGACAAGATTGTGTTCCTGAAAATTCCCAGTAAGAACAGTGATGTAGCATCAATTGTGTGAAAGGAGCCTGGGCCTGAATAACCTGCCCAGCGGAGAAAGGCTGGGTCAAAGAGATGTGCACCAGCAGGGGTGACACTGTGTTGTCACCAAGGGTTGACCTATCTTACTGTGCTGGGTGCTTTTCATTTATCTTCCCAGATCCCCTCTCTACCCTTCTCCACCCTGCTCTTTACCCTGGGAAGCTGACCTGTATGGATTATCTCATTGGGCTTCCCTGTCCTCTGGTGTCCAGTTGGATTCAGCCAATGAGTGGCTTTGGTGGGACCTCAGAGAGAGGGGAAATGTGAGTTTCCTGTGCTCCCTCCCTGTTGGTTTACTGCGGGTTGATTGTGTCTCCCACCAATGACCCAGGTGGCTCCTGCCACGTGGCCCTCTCCAAACAGTGATTCTCTCTGAGTTCTAGTCACTGCTCTTTTCCCTTTGCCTCTTCAAGCAGGTCAAGGGATGGCAAAGGATCTCTACTGTTTCAGCCCAAGGATACTACACCATCCTTTACTGGTTTCCCTAAAGCCTGGTGGCACCATTGAGAACGATCCCTTTACTAAACCCTCAACTGTTCCAGTGTGTATGTGGCATTGGTTTCTTGCCAGGACCCTGACTTATAAATTTGTTTACTTTATGATATCCATTACCACTTAGATCTTGCTTATGTTTAAGAACAGGCCTTTCAAATTTTTCAGAACCATATTGTCATGGGTAAGCTATTAGACTTGATTCCATCATTATCTGGTAAGCAATGCTCAGTCTATTGTAACGGGTAAATTAAGCAATGTGTTGATTAAAATATTTAATGTTCATGATGGGGTTCAGGACAGGCTGCCCGAAGATGCACCATTCTGGTATGCAGATTATTTTGACCTGAAGACAATAAAGGCTCAGAAGACTGAGGGAGAACATTTCACCTTTCCCCAAACTGCCTAAAAGAGTTTAACATAGAAGGCCTGTTCCAGGAAAGAGCTCATACCTTATGATAGCTATAGTATGATGGAAAATAGGTATGATAGAAAGGCATTGACAAGCCCATTTTCGGCCCAGGCAAAACTTGTTTAACAAACTTTTGCATTTCCATATCCAAGTAAATTGTCTTCCTCCCCTCTGAAATCCCAAACTACTACTCCCAACATCCTCCTTTGCCTTTAGCTAAAGATGATATTTAAGGTGGCAGCTTTGGCCAAAGGGCCAAGTTGTTCAGTATTCCTGGGTTTCTCCCTCGTATAGATGTTATTAAACATGTTTGACTTTTTTCGTTATTCTGTCTCATGTCAATTTAATTGTAGCCCAGCCAGAAGGACCTAGAGTGGATAAAGCAATCATCTTCCTCCCCAACATTAGTGAATGGAGGAATTTTAAAAAGTAATAATATTAATCTACATGAACTTTTGTCTACCATTAACTTGAAGTAATAAGAAAAATGTTCCATCAATGTATGAATGGATACAGAAAATGTGGTATATACACAGCATGGTATATTATTCAGCCTCAAAAAAGAATGAAATCTTGCCATTGGCAACAAGATAAGTGGACCTTGAGGGCATTGTGCTAAGTGAAATAAGTCAAATAGCAAAAGACAAATACCACGTAATGTCACTTATATGTGGAACCTACAAACAAACAAAAAATGAGCTCATGGATCTAGAGAACAGATTGGCGGTTGCCTGTGGTGGGGGTTAGGAGGGTGGGGGGAATTAATGAAGAGGGTCAGGAGGTACAAACTTCCAGTTACAGAACGAATAAGTCTTGGGGATATAAAGAACAGCATGGTGACTATAGTTAATAACACTGTATTGCATATTGGACGATGGCTGGGAGAGTTGATCTCGAAGTTTCTCATCACAAGAAAAAAGATTTTTTAACTGTGTGTGGTGAGGGATGTTGGCTGGACTATTGGGACTATTGCAGTGATTATTTGCGATATATACAAATTATGTTTATCATTATGTTGTACACCTGAAACTAATATAATGTTGTGTGTCAATTGTACTTCAATAAAAAAAAGAAAAAGAAAAAAAAGTCTCAGTGCATATGTTTCCCTTGCTACCTTGGGCCACATGCTCCCTCCCTGTCCTCTTTGCTCCCTGAGTCACGGAGCCCACACATTTGGGTTTTCAAATAGAATGGAGAGTTTCTGTGTAATTCAAAGTGAAGGAAAGTCTATACAGAAGGAGACAATGAACTTGCTGTGAAGGAGTAGAGTTGTGCTGTCCACTATGGTAGCCACAGGCCACATGTGGCTCTCAAGCAGGTGAAATGTGGCTGTTCAGAATTGAGATGTGCTGGAAGTGTAAAACTCATGCTAGATTTCAAAGACTGATTATGAAAACAATGTAAAGTATCTCATTCATAATGTTTTAAATAGTGATTGCATGTCGAAATTATAATATCCTGAATATATTGAGTCACACACAATATGTTACCAACATTTTTTTAAAAGTTGTAATAAATTAGGACAGCTTTGTGTCCCTCTCAGTCACCTGCAGCCCACAGGCTTTATCGAATAAGAGAGAAAGGGCAGGTGAGAGCTCAGGCGTGGTGCATGGCTCCTCGCTGGTCTTTGAGCCACACCCCATGGCATGTCCCACATATGAATGTCTTCTGTAATGTGTGCCCAGGTGGAAAAAAGATTCTGTGTAGCCTAGAGGACAGCCAGGGTCACCTGTCCTTTGAGATTTATAAAAAATTCCTTCCAACCTTAGATTCCCATTGAAAGGAAATCCCGTGCCTCGCTTCCTCAGACTACTTCTGACTCTCTCTCCTCACCGTCTACGACTCTCCTCCCCCTTGTGTTTCACACTGACCCGGGAGTGGTCACTATCTCCTTTTTCTTGGTTTTTCTTCCAGCCTATCATGCAATGTAGATAAATGTAGCAGACTTTACTGAAGGTTTGGGGAAAGGGAGAGGTGTCTATCACACTGAGGGGCTGGGAACTTCTCACTGGCCACCTTTCTTGAGAAGCTACAGCTTTCCTCATTCCAGAACACCCTCCCCACTCCCAGATCCCTTTGTTTCTTAACCAGAACACTTTAACCATCTCTGTTCTGCTGTGTCGTCCAGTTCATATCCTTGGGGTCTCACCCTCTACACCTGAAGGAGTCTATGAAGTATCTTTCCTAAACAAAGACGTGTCTTCCCAAAATGCTCTACTACAACTGACAACTACGTGTGTGACCTCTCTGTAACTCAATATCCTTGTCTTTAAAAGGCTTTAAAAAAAAAACCCTGGGGTCATTTTGAATAGAAAGTGTGAAATACATATAAAGAGCATAGAACATGGTCCAGGATGTGGTAACACTTTATTAAGGGCTAACTCGTATTTTTATTAAAGAGAACAGTGATGTTTGCTATTAAAATAACATGTACTTTCACCCTGTTACATGGGAAACTTTCAATTTATGGTTATACTTTTTCTTCAGGAAATTCTGGGGCAGGAAGCTAGCTGCCCAAAGACACCTCTCCCCGACTCCCGCCCTTTCCAGGACAATGGTCTGGAGTAGAGACGCCCACCCCACCAAAGGTTTTGAGGAGGTTTCCAGTGACCATGTGCTCACTGATCTTTTCACAGCAGCCTTGCGTTTTAGTTTCCTATCGCTCTAATAAATTACCACAAAGTTGGCAGCTTAAAACAATGTACGTTTATTCTCTTATGGTTCTGGAGGCCAGAAGTTCAAAATCACCTTCACTGGGCCAAAATCAAGTTGTCAGCAGGGCTATGCTGCTTCTGGGGTCTCTAGGAAAGAATTGGTTTTCTTTCTTTTCCAGCTTCTTGAGCTACATTCCTTGCCTGCCTTGCCCCATGGCCCCATCCTCCATATTCCAAACCAGCAGTCCAGCATCTTGCTTCAGTCCCCAGACTGCCTTCTTCTGTTTCTGTAGTCAAATCGCCCTCTTTCTCTTTCTTATAAAGACTCTGTGATTACATTTAGGGCCCTCCCGGGTAATCTAGGATAATCTCCCCATCCTGAGATCCTCAATTTAATCGCATCTGCAAAATCTCTCATATAAGGTAACATTCACAAACTCCAGGATTAGGATGTGAACATGTTTGGGGGCCATTATTCAGACTGCCATACCTAGGTGGGAATGAGGAATTTGACCAGGATTCTTTTTTTCCTTGCAGGCAGGAAGAGGTGCCTAATGTGTACATAAGAGCAGTTCTAACGTTCTTCATACAGTCTCAGAGAGCAAGAATATGCCCCTAATCTCAGCCCTGGAAGAAACCACTGCAAATGGAAGATTTTAAATTCCATTCATTCATTCACTCTTCCATCCATCTATTCATTCATTCATTTATTACTTATCAGTCAACAAACATTAAGGTCCTACTATGTGCCAGGCACTGTGTAGGAACTAACTAAAATATGGCCCCTGCCCTCAAGGGAATTGTGATTCCTGAGGATGGTGGGTGGTGGGGGTGAAGGGAGAGGGTCAGGCAAGCAAGCTGGAGAAATAGTGTGTTTCAGATGCTGCCACAATGGAGGTATGACATGCAGTGGGAGGTGTGGTCTGTCCTCCTTGATGAAGGATGATCTGAAGTTAAGGTGGCTTTGCATAGGAAGTGACATTCTGGGTCTTAAAAGATGAGCTGAACTTTGCCCAGAAAAAAGGGTGACAAAAGCAAAGGACAGCAAAATTGAACAACTTGGAGCTTAGAGTGAATATAAACTTTTCTTGCTGCCTAGAGCGGTGTTTATATTATTTGGCTGCACACTGGATTCCTCTGGGATTGGGGAGAATTATAAAATACAAATGCCTCAGTTCTATCCCAAAGATTTTGATTTAATTGGTCTGCGGTATGGCCTGGCCATCAGGATTTTAAAAATCTCTAACACGAAGGGAGGTTTGAGAACCACTGACCAAAGTGTGGTGAAGAGCAAAAATGGTGGTTAAGAGATGAGGTGAGGGAGTGGGTGGTAGGCAGGGCTCATCACAGAGATTTGTATGCGTCCTCTTAAGGAAGATGCAGTGAAAATCATTTTTTTCTGGTGGTGACTTCCAACATCTTCCTTTCTTACTCAAACGGCAATTTCCTTCATTATGTCTGCCTTCAGGTTCCCTTGGCTTCTCATGCAGTTTAGACAAAAGCATGAGAAATGATTAGAATCTAACATGGTTATCCAGATATAAATATCAGAGCAGTCGGAGAACAGCTGTGCTGTGGACGAACCATGGGCCCACACTGACTAACCACGTGACCTTAAGCAAGTTATTCTCTAGCCTGTTTCATCATCTGCAAAATGGAGGTAAACACATAGTAACTCACAGGATGCTGTGAGAGATACTCACACAGTAACTCTGAGGGTGCTCAGTGCCTGTCACACTGTAAGTCCTCAGGAAATAGTCACTTTGTTATTGTTACCTTCTTAAGCTGCTACTTAAAGGGAACCTGGGGAATTGTTGGAAACAAAAGAATGCACTTATACAGAACAGTGGCACCCAAATTCATCTGCTCTTGTGGCCAAAAGTCTCCAAAGATGGCAACTCAATAAACCAGGACTACCATATTCACTCCCTGATGCTGTCCCCTCTCAGTGAATCTAGTTTGGCCCTGTGATTCACTTTTGACTATAGAATGTGACAGAAGTGATACCACATGATTTCTGAGGCTGAGTCAAAAGAAGTCTTGCAGCTTCCCCTTGGGACTCTTGGAATTCTCAGTCCAGGTTCAACTCTTCTGAAATATCCATCCTGTGAGGATGCCCACACTAGTCCCACCAAGAGGTGGCATGGAGAGACAGAGATGCCTGGCCGGCCTGAGTTCTTCCAGCCATCCCAGCTGAGGTGACAGACACATGCATGAGGAAGCCATCGTAGGCATCTCTTGCCATTGAGCCTTCAGATGACTCCAGCCTTAGCTTCTATCTGACTGTGACACTGTAAGAGTCCCCAAGCAAGAACTGCCCAGCTGAGGCTAGTAAACAAATCGACCCATCAAAAAAACTGTTTTTAAAGCACTAAGTTTTGGAGTGGTTCATTATAAAGTAGATAACCAGAATATAACAAAAACAGCTCTCTTTCTTCAGCGTTTTGTATAGAGATCATCTTATTCTGAAGTATGTCTGCAAGGAGTACTTGAGACATGTCTTAGATGGTGGCTGGCTTCTCTCAGAATAAACATTTCAAGAGTCCCAGGCGGGTAACTACAATACTTTTGACTTTCTGCCATTTTCTTTAGTTAAAACTGAATAAGAGAGCCAGCCCTGATTCACCGGGAGGGGACAACTCCGGGGCGTGAAAATGGGAGGCCTGATTCACTGGGGGCCATATTCAGAGACTAGCTGCCACTAGGGCAGATAAGAGCAGGGTGCCACTGCCCCTCTGTAGAAGGCTGGCTGCTTAATCGGCTGTTGAATTGTTACATCTTGCAGTCAAATTATTTTATCCATTCAATTCATTGAATACCATCCACAGAAAGACAGTGAGAGCTGCCAACTCAGAGGACCAAAGAACAAATTGAATAATCTATCAGAAACTTTCCAAAGCTGAAGGACCCCGAACCACTGACATCCCTTTGTTTCTCTGCACTGCAGCTAATTATTGTCTTACTGAAATCCTGACTAAAGTTAAGGAAAACTAGGTATTCGTCAGTATGGCAAAGCACTATTGTTTCTTCTCCTATCATTACTATTATTTTTATTTTATTTATTTATTTATTTTTGAGGAAGATTAGGCCTGAGCTAACATCTGCCACGAATCCTCCTTTTTTTTGCTGAGGAAGACTGGCTCTGAGCTAACATCTGTGCCCATCTTCCTCTACTTTATATATGGGATGCCTGCCATAGCATGGCTTCATAAGCGGTGTGTAGGTCCACACCTGGGATCTGAACCGGCAAACCTCGGGCCACTGAAGCAGAATGTGCCACTGGGCTGACCCCCATTACTATTTTTAAAGCAAATTTAAGGTCTTGAAGGAGAAAAGAAATATCTGCCTCTGTTTTTAGGTTTTGCCTTATGTAACTGGGAGATGGTGTATTTTGTAATTGCACTGATTAGGCTACACAAATGTGATAAAATCCATGCTTATCGGAACAGCAATGCAGGGACACTCATGTCCTAGTTAACTGGGCCTATTTGCCTGCGTTAGGATTATTCCCACCACACCCACCACACCCTGACTGGGTGGAGAGCATTTTAAGATTGGTATGATAACTATATTTCCTTTAGCCTAAAACACATTTCTTTTTTTCTTTTAATAATTTACTTTATTTTTTAGAGCAGCTTTAGATTTACAAAAAAGCAGAAAGTATTTTCAGCAGAATTCCCATACATCCCTTCTCCACACACCTGCCTCAACACACGCACAGTTTCTTTTATTACTAGCATCTTGCATTGGTGTGGTATCTTTGGTACAATTGATGAGCCAGTATTGACATATTATTATTAACTAAAGTCCATAGTTTACATTGGGTTCACTCTGCGTTGTACATTCTATGGGCTTTGACAACTGTATAATGTTAAGTATCCGCCATTACAGTATCATACAGAATAGTTCCACTGCTCTAAAATCTCCTAGGCTCCACCTGATGCATTTCTTTTTCACATTATATCTCACAAATGGGGATATCCAAATACCATTGCTGGTGACAATTAGTGAAATATGTCTTTTCCCTTCCTTCCTCCTTCCTTCCTTTCTTCCTTCCTTCCTTCTTTCCTTCACCTGAGAAGCTCTTATTAAGCTGACAGTATGTTTTACAACTGACGGCATCTTAGAATTGAGGAAATGAGTAGCAAAAAGGGCTTAGTAGGAGCCTAATATACATGCCCTTCTCCTTGGTTGCATATCCCTCAGCATAATTGCCAGGACCACTCCGTGTGGAGCAGTGGGTGAGTTTTACCTGACGTAGCCGTCACTGTCTCCGCCCAGCAGCCTCCCATGTGCACACACCATGTTCTTCCCTGCAAACAGAGCCCGATTCTCTGTTCCGGGGACATGGCAGGTTTTCTCTGTTCTCTCCTGCAGGTCCACTCCCCTCCATCTTTCTCCACCCTGCTCTCTGCCAACAGAGGCTCGCCCTGTGGATTACATCAACATTTCCCTTTTGTTTCTTTTTGGCTTTTGGCTCTGCTTTCTCAGTGAGGAGTCCAGGCAGGAGAATGAAGGGAGGGAAGAGGGTGTAGTCCTGTGTGGATCTTGATCTGAAGAAACCAACTTTGAAAAGAAATTTTCAGACAATTTGGGAAAATTGAATATGGACTTGGTGTTAGACATTAATAAAATAGTATCAATTTTTTTGGTAGGATAAAGACCTCCAGTTATTTTTAAAAATAGCTCCTATCTTCTAGCAGTAGATGAATATTTACAGGTGAAATTATATGACTTTGGGATTTACTTTAAAATAGTGCAGGAGAAAAACAGGTGGTGGATAGATGAAACACAAGTAGCAAAACATGACAATAGTGAAGCTTGGTGATGGGTACCTCGGGGGGACAATGTTCCTGCTCTGGGAGCTGATTATTACCTACTCCTCCGATTAAGTTTGGTAGATAGGCCTCAGCTTTTCAAAAAGTAAAGTCTTGCTTCCTCCTTAGTCAGCAAGGAAACACTCACTATGGTTGTTATCCATCCAGTAGAGTGGTTTCTATTTAGAAGGCCCTCAGGGAAATGGACCACTCGGCTCTCCAAACTCCACTGCACTCTTCTCTAGGGCCACAGCCAACCTTCTGTCTAGTGTGCACTGTACAAGCCAGTGGTTTCCAGTTCTAATGAGGTGAGTGTGTGTGTGTGTGTGTGTGTGTGTGTGTGACGGAGGGGGGTTAGGCAGGAATTAGACCTGAGAGAGAGACCCACTTCTCATGGTTCTTCTAGAAAGTAAACTAAGTCAGCCCTCATTTACTTAGTTTCCCTACAGACTATTCATTTCTTCAGTCCAGCCACACAGGATTCCTCCTTTTATATCATGGTCGGCTGTTCAATTGAGAAAATTATAAACAAGCTCCTCCCACCCAGTGTTCTCATCATGGAGAGATCCCTGTAGCAAGTTGAAAGCTCTCGGAGAGCATTTCTTAGGACATGAGCTCAAGCCAGGTGGCCAGTTGTCAAGGAGCTTATTCATCTGGCTGAATATCTCTTCTAACCCAAACATTTCATGGTCTGTGATGCTAAGTTTTTGAAAGTCTTTAGGTAGAAGCAACGAAGTGCTCATCCTAATATTTTTAAATAATGAGGTATCTAATTTTATAAATAGATGGCTCTGCTTCAGAAAAGTCAGCTCTAGCTTGTACTCTGTAAAATCATTAATCAAAGAAGGACGAGAACAGTCACAGTGTTAAATGAAGAGGCAGAAATTCAGGGGAAGTAAGTGCAAATAATGTGCTAAGGTAAGAAAGTAAATATGTCAAGGGTAGAGAAACCTAGCGGCAGGGTGGAGAATTATGAAAATGAGAGCTGAGAAACAAGCTTAGTAATTAAATTGACACTTAGTCAACCTACCTAATTATTGTGACATATAGAAGGTGCCTAATATTCAGAATTAAAAAAAAAATCAAGTTGTACATTTTGTAAATTCCTCTTAAAAGTAATAGGATGGATCATACAACTGAAAACTCATCGAATCAACGAAGGAGAAACTGAGGAATAGAGAGGTGAAGTGACAAAGTCACACTGCTAGTTAGAGTCGGTACACCAATTAGCATCTAGATCTTTGAACTCTTGCTTACTTTTTGTTTTCCTCAAACAGAATTAGAGCTGAGATTTTACCTACAGAATCTCAAAGTTTAGGAAGCCAGTGAGTTTCAACCCTGAGCTACAGAGTTTGGAGTTCATTTTAATTTTTGCTGGTATCTCTAAGGACTTTATCGACACAAAAGTAGATTATTGGAATCAGATTCTCTATCAGGAAAGAGTTTGTCCCAGAGTAATGAGCAATCAGAGCCAGTTCCCTGTGGGAAGACAGCAGTGGCCACGGGAGGATATGGGAAGGTGGCAAGCTGAACTCTTACCTGGTGGGTTAGACCTGCCCAATGATCCTTTATCAGAGCAGCGACTGCCTCAGGCTTGGCCCCAGATGGGCAAACTCATGCACCAGGGGGAAATCTCTCATGTTTTCTGAGCTAAGTCTTGATTGCCCACACCCAGGCACCCAGATCTTCCTTTTGCACTCTTGCCTTGCTTTTTCTCTGAGTTTCTCCCGAACGGCCAAGTCTGCAATCACAGAAAATCACAAAACCATGCAGATCAATGCATCTCTTGCCAATCCCAGTTCTGTTGTATTTTTACAGTTTGGGATGTGATCATTTGATTAAAGACAATCTCCCCATTAGCCTCTAAGCTTCTCACGGACCAGCCCCATGTCAATCTCTGCTCACTACTCACAGGACTCAGCAGAATATGGGCACAGAATATGCTCTTCGTGAGTACTTACTGAGAGAATGGGCGATCTAACCATCACAGAGAAAAACTAAGTCACCAGACAGAACTTCCTCACTTTCCCACTGTCAGCCTCCAAATTTGCCTGAATCTTCCCAGCCTTTCTCCCTCCCCTCCTGTTACAGTAGGAGAGATGCTGGTCCTTGCTCTGGCTAATCCCATCACTCATATTCTGGGTTACAGTCTTTCTACCTCCTCCTAAATCTTGCTGTTCCCAATCCTGCCTGTATCTTCACATTCCCATTCTATTGGCTCCTTCTTATTAGAACATCCAGATGCTCAAGGCCCTATCACCTTAAGAAACTCTTTTCCAGCTACCACTCTTTCTCACTCACCCTTTTACTAGTAAACTTATTGAGACTTGTCCACACTTACTGTTTCCTCTTCCTCACCACTCAGCATTCACTCTTCAGGCTCCTAACATTTCACTGAACATTGTTTTTGGCAAGGTCACCAATGACCTCCTTCTCGCCGAATTGAATGGCTACTTCAAAGTGCCTCTATTACTTCATCTCTCAACAATATTTGACAGTGTTGCCTATTATCTACTTCTTGAAACTTGTTTCCTTTATTTTACAAGACTCTACACCCTCCTGTGTCTCTCTTCTTCCTCTTAGTTATTTCTCAGTCTCTTTTGTAGTTTCATTCATTTAACAACTATTTATTGAACACTTAATATGTGCCAGGCAATGTCCTAGGTGCTGAGGACAGAGTAGGGAACAAAAACTCCGAGTCCTGGATCTCATGGAGCTGATATCCTAGTGAGGGGGGAGTCAAGTAAGTAGATAGATAAATTAGCAAGATGATATCAGAAAGTAAAGTCGGCCTTAGGCGGGGTTGGCCAACAGCTTCTTCCAGGTATAACTTCTGCTTACGCAGTGAATTTGATCATCTTCTTGTGCCTTTCTACTTTCCTATTTGGGAAAAATAATTAGAAAAAAGAAGATAAGGATGACAGCGGAGTGGCAAGTAGCATCCTGCATTTTCACTACTTGAAACAGTGAGTAATGATAAGTGCCAGTCAAGGGAATGCCAGTGAATATAGCCAAGCTTGAGCCATCTAGCCAAGACTTCCCCCAAGATGGCAGAGTCACCAGGCAGGGGCAACTGGGCAGCAACAAGATGAGGGTTTACTTCTAGAGGCTGAAGTTGAGGTGGGGGATGCACATCAGGAGAGGATGAACTGGCTTAGATCTCTTGCATCAGAAAAACTTTTCTGGGGAGGTTATCCCTCCTGACAGGAGCCCATAAAAACATTCTGATCTGGAACCAGAAGTCATATAAGAACGACTCGGGGCTGGCCTCATAGCATAGTAGTTAAAGTTCGGCACACTCGGCTTTGGTGGCCCAGGTTCATGGTTTGGATCCTAGGCATGGACCTACACCACTCATCAGTCATGCTGTGGCAGTGACCCACACACAAAGTAGAGGAAGATTGGCACAGATGTTAGCTCAAGGCTAATCTTCTTAAAGCAAAAAACAAAACAAACAAACAAAAACCCCAGGAAGACTGGCGACAGATGTTACCTCAGGGGAAATCTTCCTCAGCAAAAAAATTTAAAAAAAGAATGACTCAATCTTCTCAAAACACATCTGCCACCTATAAGATTCTAATAGATAGGAATAAACCAATTCTTAACCCAGATCAAGATACTCCTCAGAGGTAGGCCAGGACTAGTCATAGACCACATCCTTAAGTTACTCCTAGTGTGACAAGCTTGGCCATCAACAGGACAACTGAACCACTCAGGCATAGTCTGCTTGTGCCTGGACATCATCCAGAATGTGTAAGAAAGATCTGGTAACAAGAGGTGGCACACCAGTCATTTGCCTGTTTATTCTCGGATCCATTCTCCCTCATTCTCTTGCTCCGCTTTGAATCACAGGGGACTAACTCTTGCAAACTACACTTCCCAGCTGCCCTCACTTCTTAGCTTTCACTTGTTTTGGCCAATGGGAGACACTGACAGGAGATCACAATGTGGTTGAAAGGAGAAACCAAAATATTTTGCATCCCTTCTTTCTTTGCTTTGGGTTGTATCTCTAACAGTAGCTGTGTGGCTCTTGTACCTGTCAGACAGACTCCAAGATGGTTACAGTTCCCAAAAGGTGGCCACAATTCCTGGACTCTGGTATCACTGCCCCACCCCTTTGTCCTACATCCCCAAAGGATGGAAGCAGCTTCCTGCAGTTACCATTCTTGGAGTTGCCTTACCCCTTCCTCTGGTTCTTCAGCTCTTCTGATACTTTAGTTACTAGGTCTTCACAGCAAATTGCTTCCATTAAACTATACAGAAAAGGTTCTGTTTTCTGGCTGAATCCTGACTGGTACTCAAACCCTGGGCAAATCCCCAAATGTAATGAAATTGATCTGTCTCGTGAGCAATCTCAACAGAGTTAAACACACAAAAAGACACAAACCCATTTCCAAACCCCCCCAAAAATATATCTTGACTAAAGTCTTGCAGAGGCTGCAAAGAGGTGAGAATACATTGCCCAGCATGCAACGGTCTTTCCCCAAAGTCTCTTACATGTGACTTCACCCCTGCAGCTGCTCTCCCAAACCTGTGATCTCCTGCCTTCTTAAAAACAAACTAAAACTAACAAAAAAGTTTTCAAAGAGCAAAGGAAAAATAAACAAACAAAAATCTATTATTTTTGAGATTCATTGATGTTAGATATTAACTTTATATTTTTAATTGCAAATAATTATAATTTGCAGTTAATAACTAAAAATCTCCAATTTAAAACAATTAGTCTCAAAATGAGGAATGGTACTATAAAATAATTTAAATTTTTTATTACTCTGAATAAAAAAGGCAAAAAGAGAAAACGGTGCGTCAAAACAAATCATAAATAAAGATGATATATTTAAATCCCAATATACCAGTAATTGCATTAAATATAAATAAACTAAATACCCTAAATGATTATTTGGATTGTTGAACAGGATAAACAAAAACTAACTATACACTTATTATAAAAAGAACACAGCCATCTCAGAATAGAATAAATCTAATTAAAAATTTGTTCAAGTCCTTTGCATCAAAATCTGCACAACTTCATTGAGATCAATTATTGAAGACCTACGTTAATAGATAGACACACCATATTCAAGGATTGGAAGTAATCAGTCTTATAGAGATATCAATGCTCCCTAATTTGGAGAACGCTGCAGGGTTCTAATACGGGCAGATGACAAATGAACTCACTCTCAGGTCACTTCTGACCTGGTGGAACAGAGCACCAATGATGGAAGAATCTGGAGATAAAGAAACGCAGGGTGCTAGAGTTGGCAGTCTTGATAAAGCTCCCTTTCTAAGGAAAAGGTAGGCAATTTGAAATAGGAATGTGCTATAGAAGAAAAAACAAAACAAGTTGTGGAAATTAAGAGACCTGCAGGAAAAAAAATGAATATAACAGATGCCGTATATTAGAGAAAATGCATTTCACTGCCCCAACAGAAGAGGGCACTCTTAAACTAAGACATTTTTTGAGCCATCCAAACCCCTTGTCTGCTACATTTTTTATTGACCATCCAGTTAAATACAAGACATTTGAAAACAATACAGACAACATCCATGTAAAGCTATTGTAAGAATAAGGAAGCAGTGGATTAAATGTTTTTACCTAATGAAAATATTCTAAGAAAAGGAAAAGCAGAAGAAAACTGCATAGAACATTTCACTGTGAATTACACGCCATTAACAATTATTTGTCATTAACATCTACCTATTTGCAGAGACAGGAGAACACTTCAAATAAGAAATATAGAAGAGAATGTGCAGAAAATGTGAAACTGACAATGAAACAGAAAATAATTTGAATAAAAAGAAACACTATGTCAGAAATGGAGACTAAATTACAAAATCTCTAAGGGAAAATCAACTTGATTTAAAATAAATTATGAAATACTGAGGAGATGAATAAAAACAGTTAAGATAAAGAAAGTGAAACAAAGGATCTGAGAGAAAGTGTAAGAATTCTTGGAATAAGTATAAGTGGAATCCACAAAGGAGAAAAGCCAAACAGTGGAGTACAACTAATATTTAAATATGTAGTCTGAGAAAATACTCCAGAAGAAAAAAAATTGTGGAATCTGCCTATTGAAAAGCCCCACCATGTGCCCAGGACTGTCAGCTCCAAGTTATAACCTAGAATAAGTTTTAGATTTTAAGAGATAAATAACGCCAGGCTTTCAGTAAAATGACCAAATCATTTGCAAAGGACGAAAAATCAAGTTCGCATCAGACTTCTCAGAAGCAACATGTAAAGCAAAAAAAAAAAAAAAACGGAGCAACATTTCCTTGAAACTCAAAGAAAGAAAGTGGGAACCAAGGTTTTTGTTTTTTTCTTTTTAATCCAGACAACCTTCTAGAAGAAAAGCTATTTTAGAAAAATTAAACATGTAGGAACTTAAGTAATACTGTATTCGTAAGTTCTTGAAAAGTCTACTAGAAATGACCAAGAGATGATTCGAAAATGTTGTCAAAATTTTATAATGCATACCTATATGCAAACATACACACGTATTTATTGCGTATTCATTTGTAGATCCAAGGCAAAGACAAAGGTGGTGGGAAGGGTGGAAGGACAGTTTGTCAATGTTTTATGTTTCGATAAAGTTGAAACAGCACAACTGAAAAATGGGAGAAGAAGGGTAAAAGCAGAATGAGCTCAGTGATTGTCACATAAGTAACAGGTGAGATACAAAGGATGTCCTTGGAAATGACAAATCAAACAGGAGAAGCCTAAGTAAGGAAGGGAAAATAAGAACATGGAAAAGTATTAATATATGGGTAAATACTAGACGAAAATACAAACCCTTTCTAAGTAGCAAAAAGCAAAGTTCTTAAAAGCAAAAACAGACTTCCTAGAGGAAAAAACCCACAAGAATATACAACAAAATACAGCATCAAGTGGACAGACATAAGGGATGGTGCCCTTCACACACAGAACACTAATGTGGATCTTATGGAGACACATTACACACCACAGCCCAATCACTGAAAACGTCTTCTCAGCTACATGTGGAAAAACTTTACAAATAAACCACAATAAATTCTATAAAGTAGAAAGAAACTAAACAGCGTTCTCTGATAAAAATAGAAATAAGTAACTAGAAATAAATAACAATAAAAAAAAAAAAACAGGGGCCGGCCCTGTGGCGCAGCTGCTAAGTTCACATGTTCTGCTTTGACGGCCACGGGTTCACCGGTTCGGATCCTGGTGCGGACATGGCACCGCTTGGCAAGCCATGCTGTGGCAGACGTCCCACATATAAAGTAGAGGAAGATGGGCACAGATGTTAGCTCAGGGCCAGTCTTCCTCAGCAAAAAGAGGAGGATTGGCAGCAGATGCTAGCTCAGGGCTAATCTTCCTAAAAAAAAAATAAAGTAGATGCTTCCACCTGAAAACGGAAAATCTCTATAAACAACTCTTTCGATACAAATCAAAACTAGGAATTTCTAAACAAAATAATGAGAATGAAAACACTAGCTGGATAGTGCTGGGTGAAGATGATAACAATGATAATAGTAACAACAACAATGATCATAGTTGCTATTTATCGGGTACTTGATACTCTACATGTGAGGCAGGCATTTTTTGATACATTTAATTTAGTTACATACGTACATCTATCCAAACACAATTACATAGAAACATGTGATCATGTATTAGTTTGCTAGGGCTGCCATAACAAAGTACCACAGACTGCGTGGCTTACACAACAGAAATCTATTTCCTCACATCTGTAGAGGTTAGCAGTCCAAGATCAAGGTCTCGGCAGGGTTGACTTATTCTGAGGCCTCTCTCCTTGGCTTCTAGGTGGCCGTCTCCTTCCAGTGTCTTCACATGGCCTTCCCTCTGTGTCCTGGTCTCCTCTTCTTATAAGGACACCAGTCATATTGGATTGGGGCCCACCCCAATTACCTCATTTGACCTTAATTACCTCTTGAAAGACCCTCTCTCCAAAAACAGTCACATTCTTAGGTGCTAGGGGTTGGGACTTCAAGATGTGAATTTGGGGAGCACACAGCTCAGCCCGTAACAGATCATAAACATTTTTAAGCATGATCTTTTCTTTCTTTCTCCTTTTTTCTTAATTCCCTACTCCATTTCTCGTGACCACATCCTCACATGGCTCTCCCCTCCTCCAAGGTAATCCAGGCATGCATATTTCCATTTCCATGTTATTTTCCCATACTCATATGGATTACAAACACATGTACACACGAATTTACACACATATATACATACATACGGGCTTTTAAAATGTACCAAACTGACATGTATGATTCACCCCTCTCTGCATTTTGTTTTTCTTTCTCAACCATACCTCACGAAAATATCACCATGAAAAACTCTAATTTGTTCATTCTGAGGGCTCCACAATATTCTAAAATATTACAGGGCATAGATGTTCCAAATCGTTCATCTATTCCCATAATAGTTTTGTGGGCACTGGGAATAATGCTGCACAAACACCAGAGTACACATGTCCTTGTGCACTGGGGCTTTTATGTCTATGGGATAGATTTCAGAAGTGGTTTCTGGTTTGAAGGATATGCATATTTTTAATTTTAATAGCTGCAGCCATTGGTTTCCAAAACAACTGTACCACTTCACATCCCCAGGAGGCAGGAATATTATTTTCCCTTTAAAGCTCAAGAAGCTGAAGTGCAGAGGCGGTCAGGAATGTGCTCGAGCTCATCAATGGCAGAGCTGAGACCCAAACCACACCTGCCTGGCTTCCAAACCAATACTCAGCCACTGAAAGTGACCGGCACCTGTCCTTCAGGAACCAGGGGTGTGCGTTTCAGAGTGAAGAGTTGGTTTTCTCTTGACCTTTCTGTCCACCCACCTGGCAGTGCCCTCGCTGCAGCCCACTGGGCATAGCTGCTGGGCTTGTACTATTTACAGTATATAATGGCCCACTCACAAACGTACAATGACGTACGATTTGTAAGAATAATGATACTCCACCAGCAGAAGTGGCTACTAGAGCTTGATGCCACTAAATTTTATCTGAGAGGTCACAAGAGATTGCTGGAACAATGAGAAATACGGGGCCTCTTCCACTTGATTAAACACATTATCCAAGTACATGCAGTATGAAAGTAGAAGAGGAAAAGAGAGGCAGCTACTGGGATCACTTTTGTTACTGCATCTCTACTCTTTTAGTTATTATTTTTTGTGAATAACTAATAAATGTGCCATTCACTAAGTCCTGCTACTCTGTAGACTTTTGAGCGAGAGAGAGAAAGAATGAAAGCAGCGTTAATTTCGAGAATAAACAAGCTGACGCATCTTTCTGTAGGTGTTGTGGATGGAGTTCATTTTGGAAATCCAATTATGCCTCTGGACATAGACACTGGAAAAGGTTAGCTACAATAACTCAAACAGCATCGCTCTAACAACATCCTTTCCAAATAAATTTGAGAGAAAACAAACAAGTTTCTGTTTTGACCACAGGCGGAAACGCCAGCATGGCGTTTGAATCTTCTCACAGGGTACAGGAAAGAAGTTCCGCCTATTTGTGAGTTCCAGCAGGAGAGACATGAATAATAACATTTCACTTTCTCCTTGAAAAAATATAACAGAGAGCTGTCAGGTTGATGTGGGAATGGTCAAATAGGGCCAAACCATAAAATTCAATGGGTCTAATTTACACTTGATCATGAGTACACCAGCAATGGGACAGGAATTTCCGGGTCTCTGCGGCAGACAGGAAACTTGTAGGAAAAATAAAAAACAGGAAATATCAGAGTGATCCAGTTCTGCAGGCTGGGGCCATATTGTGTAATCTTTCTAACTTTCAATTTTCTTTTAAACAGTTCTTTAAATAATTGAGCTTTTGTGGGTGTTTTTTTTTCTTTAATCAGTGTTGCAATCACTTGGAATGAATGCTTTAGTTTGCACTAAAATATGCCCAAGAAGCGGAGATCAGGAAAAACAAACAAACAAACAAAACACAGAGTCTATCCTTGAATTTTCGGTCTACAGGTAGTCTTCTTCGATTAGTCCCATATTTGCTCCATTTTATGTCACTGCTTGTAGATTTCTACATGGCTAATATCACTGACAAATATTTGTATAGCATCTTCCACTTTTTCTTTTTTTTTTTTTAAAGATTTTATTTTTTTCCTTTTTTTTCTCCCCAAAGCCCACCGGTACATAGTTGTATATTCTTCATTGTGGGTCCTTCTAGTTGTGGGATATGAGACGCTGCCTCAGTGTGGTTTGATGAGCAGTGCCACGGATTCAAACCAACGAAACACTGGGCCCGCCTGCAGTGGAGCGCATGAACTTAACCACTGGGCCACAGGGCCAGCCCCTTGACTTTTTCTAAGAGCAGTCTTTTTACAATTTCCCAGTGGGGTAGGCAAAGTAGGCGTCACAAGGCCCAATTTGCAAGTGTGTAGATTAAGTCACCTACACAGGGTCACTTAGCCAGGAACAAACTCAGGAAGGACCTAAGCTTACATTGCCTAGTCCAGGCACACTGTGTATAAACAGCAACAGAGAGTCTAAATAGTTGTTTATCACCCTCTGTATAAAATACCCAAGTTCTCAGATGACAACACACCAATTAGCAGCACTGTTTGAAAAGGATAATGATGCCACCAATGCCGTGACTACTGGTAATGTCTGCCATGGGTGAGAAGAGAGGCATGTTAATATTCATGCTGTGTGTTTCCCAACCCTGTGAGCCCCAGGGTCTTTATTGTCCATTTTGACCATAATCTTCACTTGCATCCAATTTCATCAACCCATGTTCCTGGACCGTATTTCTCAGGATTGAGCCACGTCGAGTATCCCCCATTTTCTTATTTGTATATACAACCTCCTCTTCTTCCATCTTCCTCAGTTTTTGCTCTCCCACCCTTGTTCTTTCACTTCAGAAACACCTCCAATTCCTTGATCACTTTCCTACCAGTCTGCCTGACTCCACAATCCATTAATTCAATGTCTTCTAAGACGCTAAACTCTTTTGCCTCTTTCTCTTTTTACTGAACTTTATTTGAAAATATCCTACTGTGAATCAATCCAACCAGGCTTAAGTCTGAGCCCCACTGAAGTAAATGTCTCCACGTATAAATCTTAGTGCCGCTAAAATTTTTTGATGTTCAATTTCAACTGGTCCATCTGTGTTGCTTTTCAAACCATTTCCTCCTCATTGATCAGCAGACTGTCATGCTGCACATCATTACGTGAATGGTGCCCCTGGGGGTGAACAATGCAGCGGTACTGTTGGTCAGCATCCCTTCTCATTCCCTTCAGTGATTATTTCAAACCTTCAGAACTAGCCTCTAGTCACCTAACAAATACCAATTCCCTCACTCATTGAAAAAGATGACTTCATAGCACGTTAATAACTTAAAATCGTGACATAAGGTAGACATCGATCTCTCAACCCTCAACCTAGAGAATTGTCTGCAGGCACCACCATCCCTCTCTCCTCCCTTTCCACTTCTAAACATGGGCCACCTATTCTGTAGCTGTTCCATCCTCCCGTCAAAGCTCAGGATATCACCTCTCTTCTGACACCCTGACACATGAATGAATTCTTCTTTTTCCTAAATCTTAAACCTCTCCCTCTCTATTGATCCCTTCTCCCTGACTTATAAATGTGTTCAAGTTTCTCGTGCTCAAAAACAAAACAGAACACACCCTTGTGTAACAGATATTGTGAGCACGCCACACATATGTCCTTAACTTCTTCCATTTCAGGGCACACCAGCATGACTTCAAACTGCTGATAACTGTATCTTTTGTCTGACTGCTCCTTTGGCCACCAGAACTCATACTCCTTTCCTTCAGCAAGCTGAAAAGTTCTCTGGAAGTCATGAACTTCCCCCTACCTCCAGAGCAGCCTTCTACCAGTGATTAATGGTAATTGGTGTATAAATACCCCAGCTCCCTCACCCATCAGGTGGAATAAACTCTAAGGCATATGTTATATATTGTTGCCAAAAGTTTTCCAATATGATTCAACTCCAGCTGCCCAAAATAGGAACTTGCTTAAAAATACATTCTTTTTTAATGCTTTCTTCTTTCCCTGTCTCACTTTAGTACTTCTTTAGAAGTACTTCTTGGGATTCCCTCCCAGATAAACTACTTGCACTTGAATCTTTGTTTCAAAATCAGCTTTCTGGGAAAACCCAAACCAAGACACCTTCCTTTGAAGTTCTGTGTACTTCTAGTTACCACACAACTTTTCACTCCTTCACTGCTAAGGTTCTTGAAAAATAATCATATCATGGAGAAACTGCCTTTTGCTACTAGTACAGAGAAGCCAAAATGACTTAAACAAATTAAAGGTTCTATTTCTCTCATGGAATAATAACTTTGGAGTTATGAATTCCCTGACTGATATGGCAGCTTCACAATGTCATCGAGGACCCATGGTCCTTCTGTCTTTCCACTCAGTCATCCCTTGTGTGTCCTAGGCAACTTGTGGTCCCCAAATGGCTGAATCTCCTCCAGTATCATCTCCAGGTTTGAGGAAGGAAGATAGAGCTGGATAGGCAGAGATAAAATGTCCATGCCAGCTGAGTCAGCCCTTTTATCAAGGAATTTTTCCAAAAGCACCATTAGCCAACTTCTTCTTACATCTTATTGGCCAGACTTAGACCACACTTAACTTCAAAGGAGGCTAAAACAGCTTTTCTTTTTTTTTTTTTTTTTGTCTGGGCTTTTTGCTTCCTCTAACGATATTGAGGTTCTCTTATAAAATGAAAGGATGGATACTGGGTAGATAACAGCCATCTCTGTTGCAGGAGTCTATATAACCAGTGATAATTTCTCAACTACTGTCATCTGGTTTCCACCACACTACGGAAAATCTCTCTTCAAGTTAACAATCACTGCCTACCTCTTATACACAATAGACAATTTTCAGTCCTTTTCTTATTGACTTCCCTGATTTCTCATCTCCCTGTTTTGTTTACTACCTTTGTACATATTTCCCTGTATTGAATTGAATTTAAAAGTCCTTATCAAACCCCTCAGCTTTTTAAGGTCGACAGTTTTATGCTATTTAGGAAGAAATAAAGAATAAAGGAAAAACAACGGTGGAGAGGATAATGTCACACTCTGTCCAGATCTCCTTAAATCCCTCTTTAGTATTTATTTATTTAAATTGTGAGTGTGTGTGTTTGCACACGCCCACTCCTACCCTGGGACACATGCTTTCAGCTCCAATAGATTCATCTCTGAGGACTCCTGTCAACCTACTGGAACCCACTTTACCTGCATGAACAGAGAGGTAGAAGTACCAGAAGAACATGCCTCCCGCTATGGGTGCAGGAGTATAAAAACCCCGGCTGCCTTGCCTCAGAAAGTGACAACTCTGAGGTGTGACTAATAACCCAGAGGGACTTTACCAGAGATCACATCTCTGCTTGGCTTCCTCCCTTCCCTGTCCTGCTTCTCCACTCCCCATTGGTCTTCACTGAGAGCACTTCCTTAATAAATCACTTGCACACTTCTGGAGAATCAATCTTAAGGCAACTGGGTAAGAAATACTTGTTGGGAAGATGGGACTGAATGAAACCAAACAAGTCTTTCAAGATATGTTACTGTGTTAAGAGAGCTTTCGAGGTTTTTGTGTTACCTTTCCAAAAATTAGCATGTTGTTTCTGGAAAGTCATATTTTGCTATAGTCGTATAGTCTAAGAAATCTAATTGCAATCATTGGCTTAAAGGCATAATTAATTAGCATTTACCTGTAAATCATAGCTAAAATCATGTAAGCAATTTTAATACAATATTATCCAAACAATTTGGAATTGTGTTCTATACTAACATCCGCAAATTTATCATTTTATAAGAATTATTCATTAAAGTGATAGAAATTTTATAAGTAGTTTCTGAGAAATCTCTTTGGAGATACAGGAAGATATAGATGTATTATTTTTGTATAAACCCATCCTTTCTCTTCTGGAGATGGAAAAACAAATGGTGCTAAATTCTCCATTATTTCTTTTCCTTCCCCTGTGACTGTTCCAGTTATCAATATATTGTCTCTTAACTCCAAATTTGCCCTTTTTGCCTGCTCTGTGATAAGGGAGGTGGACCTCATAAATAGTTCTCCTTTGATAGCCAGGATGATGTTAAGCCTTGCTAATAAAGGGAACTGAAAAAACACTGTACCTTCTCAGGCCCAGAAGGCACACAAGATAACAGCATGGATCCTAAAGAGAGACACTATCAACTTTGATCAATAAAACGTATTTAAAAGTCCACAAAACCAAAAATGAGTCAACATGTGATGATATTTCCCTATAGAAGCAAAGTAAAAGTCACCCCCAGGATGAAATCTGCCCTCTTATTTTGGTTGGGGCGAGGGGAGACAGGAAAGGAGAAAGAAGTGAATGGTATACTTTGCACAATTTCCCACTAAATTTAAATAAAAAAATAATAAAACAGATATTGCACTCAATCAGGAGGCATCAAATAGACTGTCATAAAGAGAATACTGCAATGGTGCTCTTGGGCAGAACCCATTCCCCAAGAATCTGGGGAGATTTTGTCTCGGGTTGTAATGCCTGTCCTCCACTAAACAAAATCCCCCATACACTGAATGGTGAAAAAACATTAGGTGGAGAAGGTACTTTCAAAAGGAGAACAATTGAATTTTGAACAGCAATGAAACAAGCTTCACAAGAATTGGTTTCAAAATTAAACGGCTTGTATGATGTTCATTTTGACTTCCGGTGCATCAAAATATAAAATGCTATTTTGCATGCATTTCCACAGCCCATTTCTCTGTAATACTGCACCGCTTTGACAAGCATGTTATGTTAGAAGAAAATAACACACAAAGGGAAGTGAGCTGCCTGGGGACCTATCATATGGGAGTCCCTGTGACTTGTTTAGAATTATTCAAAGATCAGTCCAAGGAGACGTGTCTTGCATGTCCCCTCTAAACCTCATCTCGAATCTCCTGAAGAGGCAAGGACGAGAATTTTCAGCTTCGAGACCTCAGCTTCAGAAACTCTCCTCTTTGGTTCTGCACGTATTAGATTTCAGAATGGGCTGCTCTCAAGTGATTCATTCTCAGAGTGATTGGTCACTTGTTGACTGACAGGTCATTTACTTAGATGCAGGCAGAAGGCAGTAGGACAGCACAAGAACTACTTACTTCTAGTCCCCTGTCCTCAGATAGGACTACACATGAACTATTCATGGTACATTGTTTGCCAAAATGGCCACAAACCTTTACCCCTCCCCATATGCATGTCTTTTGCAGTGTGGCTTTGCAGCTCCTTCCATCAAGAGATAAAGTTTATCTCACCTCCCTTTGAGTCTTGCATATGTCTTCGACCAATAAAATGTATTGAAGGGACATTGTGTTGGTTCTGAGCCTGGGCCTCAAGAACCTGGCACTCTTCCACACACTTCCTTGGCCCCTGACTTCACCATGTGAAGAAGCCCAAGCTGCTGAAGGATGAGAGACCATGTGGACCAGAGTCAAGGGAGCCCAGTTGTCCCAGATAAAGTCTCAGAGATATGAGAAAGCCCAGCCAACGTCGGCAAACCTGTCCACCTGGCCTGCAGCTAATCATAGGTGCATGAAGGAGCCCTGCCAAGGCCAAGTTAAGCTGCAACTAAATTGTTGACCATTAAATCATGAGTTAAAGATATGATTGCTGTTTTAAGCCTTTAAGTTCGGTGGGGGTTTTTAAGGCACAATAGGTAACTGATATAGCATCTCGGAATTAATTCTGTTGTTGGTTGGAAGGTCTGATAGCTGTCGCTCCCCAACACTGAGAGCTAGGAGAGTCCAGGCTATGTGCCATTTTGGTGATCATGGGCTCAAATTCTGTGGTTCTGGAGCTAATATTAGAGCTTCTATGGAACAGAGTTCAGAATGCTCTGTAAACCAGATCACATCCAGATGCAAAACACAAGTCATAAGCATGGTATCTAAACGCCAGATACTGAGGAATATTCCAGAGGGTATGCGGAGATCATGAGTGGGAAACAGACAGAAGGTGGAAGACAAGGAAAGGCGGGCCCTTCAGTAGCTGTCTTGTGCTGGTTGTGCTGTATTAGAATAAACACTGCTTGGCTTCTCAGCAGGATCTCTTACACAGGGGGAGCTCAAGAAATATTTGTAGAGTGAATACGTGACCTGACAACTCATGCTTATAACTTGCCTCTCCGCATCTGCTGAGTAGACAGCAAGCATGAGGCTTTCTTCCTAGAGGGAACAGGCCCAAATGATGGTAGAATCCACTGCAGTAGTCCCCCTTTATTGGTGGTTTCTCTTTCTGCGGTTTCAGTTTCCCAGGGTCATCTGTGGTCTGAAAGTATTAAATGGAAAATTCCAGAAATAAATGATTCTGAAATTTTAAATTGCATGCTGTTCTGAGTAGTGTGGTGAAATCTTGCACCATCCTCCTCAGTCCTGCCCGAGACTGCATATCCCTTTGTGTGGAGTATCCCCATTGTATACTACCCACCTGTTACTAACCAGTGGGCATCTTGGTTATCAGATCAACTGTCACCGTATCACAGTACCTGTGTTCAAGTAACCATTATTTTACTTAATAATGGCCCCAAAGCACAAGAGTAGTGATGCTGGCAATTTGGGTATGCCAAAGAGAAGCCATAAAGTGCCTCCTTTAAGTGAAGGGATGAAAGTTCTCGACTTAATAAGGAAAGAAAAAAATCATATGCTGAGGTTGCTACGATCTCTGGTAACTTTTATTACAGTATACTGTTATCATTGTTCTATTTTATTATTAGTTATTGTTGTTAATCTCTTACTATGCCTAATTTATAAATTAAGCTTTATTAGAGATATGTATATATAGGAAAAATATAGTATATATGGGGTTTGATACCATCTCGGGGTTTCAGATATCCTCTGAGGGCCTTATCCATGGATAAGGGGGGACTAGTTACTTAAAAAAATTAAGAAATATTTACATAGCTCTTTCTATGGGTTGGCACTGTTCTAATCACTTAGCAAATAATAATCCATTTAATTCTCTTTAACAGCCATACGAGATAGGCATGAAATTTATCCATATTTTCCTCATGAAGAGCTGAGGCATGGCGCATTATGTAGTTTGCCCAAGAACATGCAGCTGGTAAGTGGCAGAACCAAGAGTCCGGCTCTCAAGTCTGCGTGCTGCATCTTATGTTGCCTCTTCCAACATCATCACTGTTTACATAGAGGCCTTAGTGCTTAAGTCACATCCTTCTTTCTCTAGATGAGGAGATTTGGGCCCAAGAATCTTAAGTGACTTTCTCAAAATCACACAATTAATCGCAGAGGCTGGACCAGCATACACATCTCCTGACTCCCAGTTTGATGTTTTTTCCTTTATACCATACTGACAATGTGAAAAGCTTTTTCATGGGCATCTTGTTTCCAAAAGGGTTCAGAATTTTGAGACATCCGGAACTCTGAATTTCAAACCTAATAAGGAGAGGCAAATAGGAAAAGTAGTGAGAAGGAGAAAGGAAAAATGAATGAGAAGAAAGATAGACTTTCCGGTCCATAGATAGTCAAGTTATATCACAATAGAACATGGGTCCCACTCACAGACTGAAATCTACCAGGGATTCTTGACACCTCAAGGACTCAAGTTTCTTGTTTAGCATGTCTGCGGAGGGGTCTGGTGTATTAGTACAGAGCTTCTAAAGGATTGGTATGTCCATGAATCACCTGGGGGTATTATTAAAATGCAGGTTCTGATTAAGAAGTTCTGGGTAGGGTAGGAGATTCTGCAATTTTAACAAACTCCTAGGTGATGCCAATACTGCTGGTCTGTGGACCACACTTTGAGTAGCAAGGATCTAGAGGCCTCCCTTAGCTGAGTTCTTCCAATAAGATCGAAAATCCTGCTCCAGAGAAATTCCCCTCAAGTACCTGAGACAGCCTGAACGTAAAACTCTAAAGCGTGGTGAGAGGTCATTCAGAGATCTAGGTGCGTGAGATATATAAATATAAACATCAATATAAATAAATACGCACACATATAAAATATAGTTCAGGTTCTCAAAAAGGAGAAAATATCCTTAAAGGTTGCTAGAATTATGTATAGAAAGACAACCAGGCATTATGTGCCTTGTGATCTGATACAGTAGGGAGTACCCAGCACGACCTATGGAGTATTCTTGCTGAAATCATACTTGAGTGAGAGTAGACCTCTAAGTCTAACTACCAATTTAGAGGAAGTATGGGGGGACAGAGGAACATGTTCAACACCCATGGGGTACAAAAAATCCAGAATGCGAGAAATTCTACAGGACAAATGAACTGATTTCTTCAACAAAATTTATGCAAAGGAAAAACAAAAGGGGAGACTTAGAAGTCTCTTAAGAAACTTAAGAAATACATCAGCCAAATGTAATGTAAGGACCTTGTTAGGATCCTGACTCAAGCAAACCATAAAAAGAGAAAAAAAGTTTATAAGACAATCTAAAAAATTTTATTGCTAACTGGATATTTGATGATGTTAAGGAATTATTATTTTTTAGTTGTGAATGGTATTGCAGTTAGGTGTTTTTTTTAAAAAAAAAGACTAACAACCTGTTTTTGGACAAACATATTGAAATATTTACAACGAAATGATCTGATTTCATTCAAAGCAACCCAGTGGTGGCTGGTGGAGAAGTGGATGGGGACATAGGAAAACCAGATTGGCCAGAGGAATAAGCGTTGAAGCTGTGATAGGAATGTGGGGACCGTTATTGTATGCGTTTCTCTGCTTTTCTATATGTCTAAAAGTTTCCAAATTCAAGGTTGTAAATAAATATGTAAGCAAAGAAAGAAAGAGAGGAAGAGGGAAGGGAGAAAGGAAGAAAGAAGGAAGAGAAAGGAAGAAAAGAAAGCAGAGAAAGAAAGGAAGGAAAGAAGGAGGCAAGAAAAAAAAGAAAAGGAGAAAGAGAAAGAAAAGGAAAAAGAAAGAGAAAGAAAGAAATATTCAGAGAGAGCAGTCTCTCATCCAAGTTTCCTTCAAAATGAGTAGATTCAATAAACTGATGATTCCAATTTCAATATCAGGTAATCTGCTGGGATATATTATTGAAATGGTGAAAGTTAAGCTAAAAAAGAAAAAGAAAAAGAAAGCTGAGATCACCAGGCCTCACTAAGGATGGGTTACTCAAGACTGGTTTTTATTATGGCTTCTCGTCAGGCCTGTCAAGGAGATCCTGTAGATATAAAGCCTCTGGATTCAGCCAAGCATTTGTCAAAGTCTCTCATGATCTTCATAAAGGAGGCAGAAACTGGCTCAGGTGATAGCACAGCGAGCTGGATTTATGACTGGTTGAACGTCCATCCCCAAGAAGGATGGATTAGGAGCCCACATCAGGCTGGGGCCAGCTCTTTTGTGAAAGTCTGAAGGAATCTTGTCCAACATGTTGTTTTTTATTGATGACAGCTGAAGATATACAAGATGTGTTGGTCAAATTGACAGGGGACATAAAGCCCAAAGAAATATCTTTGAACATCTTTGATGACAGAATTATTATCTAAAGATATCTCAACACGTTACAACAAAAGCCAGTGTTAGCAGGCTGAAATTTAATAGTGTTTATTATCAAACAGTCAGCCAGGAAAGGCAAGACGAGGAAAAGGTAAAAGCTTGTGGCTAATACACATGTATGTGAGGAAAAAACTTGTCTGTGGGCCAGGTGTACTTAAGGGCTCTTGCAAGGTACAGATGGCTGGGACCCTTGCCTCCGAATTTTGTCATCATCCTCTTTTGGTTTGAGTAGCACTGACTTAAAGATTTCCCCTTACTGTAAATTTCATATGAATCAACAATTTAAGTGGCTGCCAAAGCTAAGTTGATCTGCTAATTTGATTTTAGGGTCCATTAAAACAATTACTTTTCCAGAAGAGGGAATGAAAACAATAACGGTATCTCCCATTCAGTAAGCATTTACTCTGGTGAGGCATCATACCAAACATTTTACATACATTATCTCACTTAATAGCCACATTATCCTTTCTATGTGACTACTAATAATCTCGTTGCCTAGATGGGGAACCTGGGGTCCAGAGTGGTTCAATGTCTTGGCTGCAGTCACAGGTGGTGAGCATGAGCGCTGGAATGCAAACAAACCCCACACTGGGCTGGTGTAGCTTAGGAACACAACTGTTTGCTCTCATCCTGCCCAAGCTGGTCCAGGAAAATGCTAAACGTAGATTTTAGTTCTGGTTACCATGCTTTAGGAGAACATCAGCAAAATTTAACCTGTGTCCACAAGACTGTCATTGATCAGGCCAGTGCGAGGACGAGCACATCATATGAGTTCCAATTAGAGGAACAGGCAATTTAGCCTGTCACAATAGGTGCTTGGGAAATGTTTGCTGAAAGACTGACTGGAGCTTGAAAAAAGGTTCATGTTTCATGGTGTTTGCTGTTTTGGTTATCTATTGCTGCGTAACAGCCACCCCAAAACACTGGCTTAAAACAATAACTGTCATTTATTGTCTCTGTTCTCTCTCACAGTTTCAGGAGCTGGCTGGGCTTAGCTGAGCGCTTCTCAGTCAGGCTCTCTCAAGTGATTGCAGTCAGGCAGTGTTGGGGGCTGGAATCATCTCTAATGCTCCTTTGCTCACATACCTGATGCTTGAGTTGGGAAGACCCAACAGCTGGGCTCCTCAGATATCTCCCTCTTTCTCCATGTGGTCTCTCCACCGTGGCGGCTTCTGGGTAGTTGGGACCCTCGTACAGTGGCTCAGGGCTTCAAAGGCACAAGTCCCAAGGGAAGGATAGAGTCCAGTGGTAGCTGTGTTGCCTTTGCTAACCTAGCCAGCCAGTCACCCCATGTGACTTCTGCTGCATTGCTATCATCAAGTCAGTGACAAAGGCCTGCTCAGTTTCAAGGGAAGTGTACATAGACTCTACCTCTTGAAAGAGGAGGGAAAAGATTCTCGAAGTTCTTGTTGGATCAGATATATTGTTGCAGCCATGTTTTTAAAATACAATCTGCCACATCCACCTAAGAATATTTGGGGTGAAAGTGAGGGGCTAGAATTGTTCTATTAAAACAGAGAGGGTCGAGCTAAATGAGGTTATGGTAAAAAGGAAAATGAAGACAGATTTTAGTTCAAGAAAGGAAGACGTTTTAAAGGTGATGGATTCTCTTAAAGTGGAATGAATCTTCTGTCACTGAAGTACTAAGCATGGACTGTCAGAATCTTTCTAGAGGTTGATAAAGTAAGGTGTCTCATCCCTCTGGCTAAGTGGATCCAGAAATCTGCTAACGGTACCAACTTAGGGGCCAGTGGCTAGCGCAGGAAGTCTTCATGAGACCACGAAAGGCCAGAGAACTGGGCAAAACTAAAAGTTAAAATAATAGAAAAACAAAAAACAGTTAAACTGCATGAGGCCCAGGCTGCCAGGATTGGGGTTAGTAGGTTTACTGAATCTAGCAGAGGCTGGAAATGGACATTCAAGCTGGGAGTTGGACACTAGAGTTTGAGATCAGAGAGGACCTGGATCGAAAGGTTTGGAGGAGTGGGTGAAAGATGGCAGAAGTGCCCTGAGCAGTAGAAACACACCCTGGAGCGATTACAGTGTGTTTCACATGCCAGCTGGGGTATTAGGTGTGTTGGAGTAGGGAGGAGGGACTGCTGGAAAAAGGTCAGTGTGGCCTAGAATACGACATGGACAGAAGACTTAAGTGTCACAGAGAGGATAGGATTAGGATGAACAATGATGCACTTTCTGAAAGACTGTTTAACTCATGGGACCGGGAGTCATGTGGTAAGTGAGCACCAGTCTCTAGGCATTTACAAATCAAAAGTGCTCCCCATGCCCTTCTGGGTGCTACATGAGTCTTGACAGAATATGTTCTGCCCTCTGGTAACTCCTAATGAACAACAGTCCCTGCGTGCCATCTCAGGCTATAATGAGGCCCATGCAGGGAATCACAGTTCTATGGGCTTACTCATCAGCTCACTATATGGTTTTGAGAAGGTTCATATCATAGTCAAAAGCCATGTGTGATGAACAACTCAACACCACAGAGCCATAGTGCGTCTCCTGCAGTCCTGCTAAAGGACTTTTGGCTTGATACAAGGAAGAGAAATGACAAATGTATTACATTCATCTTCCATCTATCATGTCTGTCTGTCTGTCTATCTATCTATCTATGCAGGTTTCTGGGAAAGTTAGATACTCTTAGATGAAATAACACAGAGAAAAGAAGTTGGGATAAAATTGGTGATGGGCAAATGCAGATCTGAATCGATACAGGAAACATGGTCCTGGACCACCAAAAGAACAAGAGCACTGGCTGGCTTTTGTGAGAGGCCAATGAGTCAAGTGAGCTATTGGCCTCATGTGGGGGTGAAAAAAAATGGATGGAGCAGATGGAACTGCAGCAATATTCCAGCTACTCAGAATGCCACACTTTGGCTGATGAGCCAGCAGCCACAAATTGGCCTCAAAGAAATTTGTCACACTAAATCTTCAGGCCTGGGACGTCCAGCATAAGCAAATAGCCTCTGGTCCTTCCCCACTGTTTATGAAGTCACCTGTTGTGCTGGACTTCTCAGTTACAGAGTATATCTACCTAGGAGCAGAAACATGAATTTAAATCCATATTTAGATTCAGTTCAGTAGGTGGAGAGTATGATTCATGGTTTCACTTTAAAATCTCTCTAGAGCATCACAGCAACGAGACTGTGGAATCTGTTATCCTTTGCTCCTTGATGTTCGCTTTCCTGGAGAGAGGATGGTGCTGTTACGTGAGTCGGGGAGGGGTGGGGGGGAAAACTGAATGAAGTCCCAAGTTGAAACAGTGGCCCAAAGGGTCAAAGAGGAGAGAGAGATTGAGACCAAAACTCCCATCCCTGTTTTGAATTAAAGAATTTTGTAGTTGGAAGTAGCCTTAGAAATTATCTAAATCTCTCTCTCACCTTACAGTTGGGAAGACTGATGCTATAAAGGAAAACTTACATATCTCTTGGCCATTTCTCTCTATGACAGAGTATTTCTTCAATATACATGGTAAAAAAAAAACGGGAAAAATAAAATTAGGGTTTGCAGAAATTTATTTTCCAAACCCTGCCCTCTAGAAGGATTGTTGTATCACTTTGCCACACTTGCATGATTTGATAGGAAGGAAAAAACACTGTGGGTCAGGAATTCTGTGGTCTGGTCTCAGTTCCATCTTAAGTACTTCTGGAACATTCTCTCAGGTCTCTTTCTCTTTTCTCTCTTCATCCCAGAACCTAACAGGGTGCAGAGAACATGACTGATGCTAAAGAAATGTTTGATGAATGAATAAATACACTTAAGCTCTAAAATTCTGTGCTTCTCTGCATAGTAATAAGAAAAAAAATAATAAGCACTCTTGAATAGGCAAGTTGCTTCATCTATCATAATATGGATATATTAAAATTCCTGGATTTGTATTAACATAAATGCACAGTAATTTTGTTAAAAATACTTTCAAAAAAGTAATTAACTTAAGGGCACCGTGACGCCCTTGTCACAGTGCCCATTCATGTCATTTGTTTTAGGAAGATGAGAACTTCATTTTTATTCACTGGAGAGTCAAGACTCCGGGGGACAACTTTAAAAACTGATCTCCCTTTAAGATTCCTGGACTCTTGCTTCCCAAAGTGGGATCCCTGGACCAGCAGTATTAGCATCATATTCCCTGGGAGCGTGTTAGAATTGCAGAAGTTCAGGCTCCAGGCTTTTAATCTGCATTTTAACAAGGGCCCCAGGTGATTTGTGTGCAAGCTAAGTTTGAGAAATGCAGCCATAGATCAGTCCAGCAGGCCGAGATCTTTAGTGAGAAGCATGATTCCACTTTGCAGTTTATACTTCCCTTTTCCTCTATCAAAGAACCTGCCATGTGCATCGCCTGTTTAACACTCAAAGATAAATGGCCCATAAAACAAACTTCAAGGCGCCTTCAGAATATTTCCTTAATTATTAGGTTGAGTCATATGAATTCGCTGCTACTCAATGTCTTCAAACTACAAAAATGGCCATTTCACGTATTTCAACTTAATATCAACCATTTAGTGAGTGTTTATAATCCACCAGGCTTTGCATTAAGTACTCTGGCAACACTTATTCTAACCTGCAAAATACTCTAGGGGGTGGATATTAAACCCATTTTATAGTCAAGGAAGTTAAGGACTAGAAACATGTTCCCAAAGGCTACACAGCCAGGAACGAAAAGCTCAGATGCATACCCAGCCCTAACCCCAAGGCCTGGTGTTTCTCAGCCTGTGAACCTCAGATCATCACATGGGAAGTTTGTTAAAAACATGTTTGTAGGTACCATCCCAAACATACTGAATTGAATCTCTGGTGCTGGGGCCAAGGAACCCGTATTGTAGCAGCTCCCCTGAGAATTGGGCATGCTTTATTCAAAAACAAATTGAATCCCACTATTTTCAGACACTGCTTTCTTTCCAAGCAGGTGATGGAAGGCCATTGGCATAAAAGTCTAACTCAGGGCAGAGTAACCATCTATCCAGTTTCCTCCAGACAGTCCTGGTTTATGAACATTGTTATGGTACAGTTACTAAGAGCTCCTGCTTTGAGTCTCAAATGTGTTCTGATTTGGATAATAAATTATATGGTTGCTTTGCCCTGTGTTAGGGAGGAAACTGGGCTGGGTTTCTCCCAAGAGAGCATCAGAGGCTCTATCCCCCATGGGGCAGCTAGCTTGAGCTTCTCAGGGAGCTGAACCAGTCTGAGTCCACCCCTGGAACCCCCAGTGCCCTGAGCCACCCTCTCCTCCTCCTCCCCTGGCCTCCCCAGGTGTGCAGCTCCAGGCCAGCAGTGGCAGGCAGGGGTTCCAGTTGTCCCCAGGCATTCACACAGGGCTGCTCACACTGGCGTTCCCTTGAAATTCTTGTTAGAAACCTTTGAGCAGTTTGGATCTGTGCTCTACTGAGAACACTGACTCTTTTCCATTTCTTATCCTCCGTGCCATTGGGGGAGCCTTGCCTGAGACCCCTTCTTCCTGACCCATCCATGTGGCCCCATGAGGCCACGAGGACTGGTGAGGTCTGACTCTTCTCTGGATCCCAGTGTGGGACACAGGGCTAGGCATGGAGTAAAATCCCAACAAATGGTTGCTGATGGCCTAAACGAACAAATTAATGTAGTTATCACTTATTGCCCCAGGAGCAGGTTCTGACAAATTGTGGAAAAAGGAGAACGAGGCAACTAGGGGGCAGAGAATGTAATTGTATCAAGGGCTTGAGGGAGCTCGGAAACAAACAAAAGCCTATAGGGTGTCTGCAACGTCAGGAAACAAGAGACAAACTCATCTTTAAAGAATAAGCTAGCTTCACCTTCAGATAACATGCTCAATATCTTCTCCTTCAATCTCTAGACAGCTGTTCAGGCAAAATGCGCCCAAATTTCAAACAAAGGGTTCAATTACGAATGTACCACGGAGCACCCCAAAAGTCTACAAACACAAAGAAAAGAAATCTATTCATCGTTCCTTTTTCAGGTCAACATTTTGGCCCAATGCTTTAAATTTGTAGGTATTTTATCTGAAAATATGTCTGGAGGTTGAAGAAAACATAAATCACATATTGCTTAAAATTAAGTTTATCCTATGTGTGGTGGTTAACTTTACATGTCAACTCGACTGGGCCACGTGGTGCCCAGACATTTGGTCAAACATTATGCTGGGCCTGTCTGTGAGGGTGCTCTGGATGAGACTAACATTTGCATCTGTAGACTGACTAAAGCAGATTGCCCTCCCCAAAGTTGGTGGGCCTCATCCAGTCAGTGAAGACCTGACTAGAACACAAAGGCTGAGTATGAAGGAACTTCTCCTGCCTGAGTGGGGACTTTAATCTTCTCCTGCCTTTGTCCCTACTACATATGAGACACAATGCCTCAGTGCACACTTTGCACCAGACACTATAACTCAGCTCCTACTATGCACCACCCGTTACAACTCAGTGCCAACTATATACCAGCCCCTACACTGCCTTCTTTCTCCTGCATTGGAGACTATGCCTAACTTTCTAACCTGATCCTTCACTACAACTCAGTGCCGCTGGAACTTACACCACCAGTTCCCCTGGTTCTCAGGCCCTCAGAGTGGGACTGGAACTATACCCTTGGCTCTCCCAGTTCACAAGCTTTCAGACTCCGACAAGACCTACACCACCAGCTCTCCTGAGTCTCCAGCTTCCTGACTACAGATGTTAAGACTTCTTAGCCTCCATAATCACGTAAGCCAATTCCTTGCAATAAATCTCTTTATTTCTGCACATTTGCCTACCCTCAGGTCCAGGGCAGAATTCAGTTGCTATAACTCAGCCTTTTCCAATGTATGTTCAGCCAATCAATATGTTACCCACCCACGTCCCTCAAAATGTTTTAGTGGGCAAATTAATGATGGAAACACTAGATAAAGGCAAAAAAAGTTTTGAATCAGAACCTTTAAGATGACTGCATGTATTCTGTGCCTCAAAGACAGCAATATCGTATGTAATTTTTCTCTAATGCTTTTGACCACTTATTCTCCACTCCTCCATCACTCTCTTTTTATTCTTGTAAGACTGATATTCCAAGAAACACACTGGGGGAAAGCTATGGCCACTACATTCAAAGTGACCAGCTCTGATCATTAAAAAGCCAGTGACAGGCCTTCTGAGGTGCTTCCAAGGATAGTAGCCTAGGACCATGGCCCATTCCATTCAAATTCCAAAGATAGGAACACACCTGTTGGCTCCATTTTTGTCATCCTAAAACAAGACTTTGTCTTTTCCTATAGAATCTGCTTTATTTGGGACTGAAGATCAGTATAAAGCATAATGGCTGTGATTCCTGGCTCTGATGCTTACCAGCTGTGTAACCTCAGGTAAGCTGCTAACCTCTCTGTGCCTCACCTCTCCACTTGCAAAATTGAGATGGCAATAGTTATTGCGAGGATTCAAGGAATTAATAAAGTCTTAATATAGAGTTGTGCTGTCTAATAGGTTAGCCACTAGCCACATATGGCTATTTCTGCTAAAATTAAATAAAATAAAAATTCAGTTCCTTGGTTGCTCTGGTCACGTTTCAAGTGCTCGACATCCATGTGTGACTGATTGCTACTATATTGAGCAGTACAGGAGAGACATTTCCATCGCCACAGAAAGTTCTAGAGCCTGAGCACTTAGCAAGTGCTGAATAGGGCTAGTTTTTATTTTCCAAGGCTCAAATAAATTCAGGTGAATTGATTAGATCCTTAACTCTTCAATCAGATCTCCCTCTAGGATGGAGAAAGCCAAATACCATATGATGTCACTCATATGTGGAAGATAAAAAACAACAACAACAAACAAAAACAAAGACGCAGAGAATAAATTGGTGATTACCAGAGGGGAAGGAGGGAGGGAGGAGAGCGAAAGGGTTAAAAGGGCATATGTGTACAGTGACGGATGGCAATTAGACTTTGGGTGGTGAACGTGATGTAGTCTACACAGAAATCAAAATATAGTGGTGTACACCTGAAATTTACATAATGTTATAAACCAATGTGACCTCAATAAAAAACAGAAAAAGATCTCCCTCTAGGAGACAAATGCAAATTATAAGTTCTCTGTCACTCTTTGCCCTCTCTTATCTTTAGCTTCCCTTTCCTCCTTTCTTCCTTTTCTTTCCCCTCTCATCCTTTCTCCCTGCTTCTCTCTTTCTCTCAAATAGAAGGATCACCAGACAGTTTCCTGGTCCCATACAATTTGATACCTGAACCTTTGCTGTTGTGTTTTCCTAGTAGAATGCCCTGGCTCTCCAAGATTATTCCAGTGTCACTGTAGCATTTGAGCCTAAGGGCTCATATTACTTTCATACCACCCTCTGGAGAGGCCCCAATTTTGTGAGTCAGAGAGCTGAGCCTGTCTTTCCATTGACTTCATGCTTTCTCTCGATCAAAGTGAAAGATTTTGACATAGATAAATGTGCACCTACTAAATTATTTGTAGTAGCAAATGTTGCTGTAATGAGATCAACCAAGCACTGTTGCCATGGGCTGCCGCCCAGGCCTTAGAGGAACAGGCTAGAGGGAACTTCCTGTTGATAATACTCCTTGTAACAAGATGTGACCTCTACTCCTTTCTAAAAGGATCATAATGGATATTGATTCTTAGTTTTGGAGTTTGGCTCATTAAAATACCAAACAGAATTCTATGGGGAATGAGCTATATTGATTGGTTCATTTTATTTTATGGGTTTATTTCCTATGTAACATGTAATTGTATTTTATAGTTGCTATAATATGCAAGAATTAAAGACCTAATTTGGCTAAACAAGAATTGGCTTATAAATTATGAAACATTCTCTCTCATCAAACTCCAGGATAATTAAACAAAATTTTAGCAAATGCTATCTTTGTAGATTGTTTTGTATTAGGGTGGGAGATGAAAGAGTGGGAAAGGAACTTTTTTTTTCTCCTGTCACTTTTTAACTTTCTTAGCACTTAAACCACTAGTAATGAGTTTAGGGATTTCAAACAAGGCTGCTAAATTTTTGCTGAGGTCTATTAAGCTGTCTTTTCTTTCATATTATTTTGTTTCTAAAATCACAAAATGAGTTGCCATCAGTGGTGTGGTGGAAAGAGCACAGATTCCAGAAGCATTCAGACTTAAATTTAAACTGTGCCTTTTATCTTCTGTTTGAACTACAAAAAGTTACTGAATAGGGTATTTTGAGATTTTAGTAAGATGTTTTTCCCCACATAGGTGGATTAAAAACTGTTCAGTCCTTCCTCCCTCTTCATTTCAGTAGGTAGATCATACTTCCATGAACATCCAAGGAAGGGTCCTTCCCCTTGATTCCGCACTTGGCCATCTAACATGCTTTGGCCAAAGGGAAATTGGCAAACATGATGCAAGCAACGGCTTGAAAAATATGTGCGTGATTGGGCTTGCTGTCTTGTTTGTCTGTCATAGCCATGCAAAGAACTTGCTTATATCACAAACTGGTCCCATAAGAAGGAGGAGAAACACCGGAAGCAGAACCATCCCCAGCCAAGCTCAATCTAGACAGATGAATCCTAGCAAATAAGGACATTAGTAAACTAAATAAGTGATTATTATTCAGGACTGTGTGGTGCTGGGGTTTGTGTCACAGTTAATTGACGTAGCCTCTCAAGCTTCCTTTACCCATGACCTTCTCCCTTGTCAAGGGGGATGGTTCTCCACCAGCATTGACCTTGGAGATGAAGAAAGATGAAGCCAAGAATAGAGATCAGTTGATATGCTGAACGGACATGCATACATCCAGTTGCAAAACAATTCTTTCCATGGGCGAGAGTCAAGTTTGTTGAGATAGGAAAGAATTTGTGGTTTCTAAGGAGTAACTGCCTGGAAGACTAAGAACATAGCTTTTATATTATGAAACATATACTAGGGAATGGTGTTGCTAAAATAGAATAGCCCATTAAGAAATAAGATAATAGAAGGAGGAAGGATATGAAGGGAGGTAACAAGAACTTAGACGCAAGAGATTTGTAAGGGCCAAGTTGAGTCCAAAAAAGAAAGATGAGGAGAAAGCCTAAGTATAATTGATTTATGGTTTCTTTTTCTTTTTGTTTTACTTAAGCGTAAGAGACTATAACTCTCAAAGGGCATCCAAGCATCTGGCATAGCCTCCTAAATGGTAGATTTGCCATGGACAAGGGAGTTATCAAGGTAGATAGGCTGGAGTAGCCTCATAAAAACCTACCCACTTCAATGATGAGT
The DNA here is from genome assembly GCF_037783145.1 of Equus przewalskii. Lineage (NCBI taxonomy): Eukaryota > Metazoa > Chordata > Mammalia > Perissodactyla > Equidae > Equus > Equus przewalskii. Next base: position 54,637,916 of record NC_091845.1, on the reverse strand, counting down.
GGTAAAAACAGGAAATGGATATGCATACCATCCCAGGGAATCCTTGCACATCAGCACAATGAAGCACTGAGAAAGCTAGAAAAGCAGAAGAGACCAAGGGGATTGGAAAAGGAATGCACAGGGATATGGACCTTAGGACAAGATTCTAGAGCTGAGCAATCAGAATATGACTTAAGCAAAGAAAATGGGATCTTTTCTGGATTGAAGCGTGTTAGCCACTAAATCCCCAAATCCCTGTCTTATTTGACATTGTCCAAGAAGGGAGCAGAGCACAGGGAAATCTTTGCATCAGAGAATGATATTAAAGTCTTCTGGGTAATAAATAACAAGTATAAAGAAGTGAAAGAAAGATCCCACAAGACTGAGGGTTAAAAAGTGGCAGGTGAGATTCTGTGTTGACAAATGCCTGATAAAATGTTTCAGGAAAATGGTGTTCTTCCATGAAATAACATTAAAAGCATCTCTATAGCCAGTTAACTATAGATGATTAAAAAGTGGGTTATACCCATGAAGACAAAGAAAATGCGAAAGACAATGTAAGAATAAGATGGAAAATGATAGATGAGTGGGATGTGACTTAGCACGACAGAAAAATAAGAATGCTAAATGTCTACAGAGAAGTGCCAGTAATATGCAAAGAGATTCAGGTTGCAGAACCCAGAAAGACTCAGAAATAGGAGCTCCCAGGGGAAGGTAGGGCAGAAAGAAGAAGGATTGCTTTAAGTCTACATAAGAAGTAGTTAGACAGCCAGATTCCCTCTCCTACACCCTCAACCAGTAAACGACAATTATTCTTCTACCCAAGAAAGAGATGGAAGTTTTATTCTCTGAAGAAATTGAATGAGGGTGACTCCAGTTCCTGTATGCTGAGGCACTACAGTGAAAACAAAGAATTAAGAGAACATCTACATAATCAACAGGCAGATCCCATCCTCCTTCCTCTACTTGCTTACTGCATGCTAGCATACCAGTTTCTAAATACTTGGCAGGTGATTAGAAATATTTACTGCAAAAATAGAGTAGCCTAAGAAGAAGAGCACAGATTTCCCCGTTGAAAAGGCCAGCATACTCTATGATTAGGCTTCAGTGAAACACAATGCTTTACTCATAGATGCCAACTAGCCTTACTCATATATATGCAGAGCTTCTAATCATCTTTTTAGTACTTCATATAAAATATGAATAGATCTCCAAGCAGCATCACCTGATATCAGTGAAGAGCTCTCAACATCAGACTGAGACTGGATTGGCTACATGTAGCAGCTGACCAAAAATAATAACGCCTTAAATATAAGAGGAATTGATATCATTTTTGTGTAAAAGCCTGAAAGTAAGCATTCCATGATGAATATGTGGCTTCAGAGTCATTAGGGACATAGGCTTCTTCTATAAAGACAACAGAAAGGTGTTTCATCAAACTAGCACTAAGCTTCTGACATCAAGTAACGTATTGGTCCAAGCTAACTACTAGAGCTCCAGCCATCACGTCCAATTCCAAGTAGTAAGGAGGAAAAGGGCAGAAGGACAAAAGAGCAAACCTCTCAGTTGAGTCAACTCTCTTTAGGCAGCTTCCCTAAAAGCCCCTGAAATACTTCTACTTATCTTTCATTGGCCAGAACATATTCATACGTCCAGTTACAAAGGAGGCTGGTAAATGTAGTCTTTCAGTAGGGTGCATATCTGTTCTGAATAAAACTGTTTTATGGAAAAAGGAGAAAATAGATGTCTGATAGACAATTAGCAATCTCAGACAAATAAACAAACACACACACACAGTGAATAAAGCAATTTGAAAGAAACAGGGTTGATATGCTAGGAGCAGAAGAAAATTTCAAAAAGTAATATTTTCAGAAAGTTAGAAGAGATTTTACCCACAAATGAAGAACATAGTTCTATTTAAAAGAAAAGAACAAAAATTAAGACAGCACTATTTGAAATCAAAAATATGGTAGCCACAAAACAGGGGAATGAATTGAAAGATACAGTTGAGGGAATCACACATAAAGTAAAAACAAAAAGATTAAGAGATATAACAATAGAAAAGACTTGGAAACTGGAAAATCAGTCCAAAAAGCTTAATATCCTAATAACAAGTGTTTAAGAAAGAGATATCAGAGAACATTGAGAGAGGTAAAAAGAAAATAATCAGAAAGTTTCCCTCTTCTGAAAGATATGTGTTTCCATTTGAAAGTGCTCAGTGAATGTCCAGTAAAACAAAAGAGAAAAATTCACACAAGCTGCATTATCATGAAATATCAGAACACCAGAAAGACAAGATAAAATTTCCAGAAAGAAAAAAAAAGATTCCCAAAGTAACACTAAAAGATGGAAGATAGAATTCAAAGGGAAAATGTCTTATGCTGTCTGAGGAAAAATTATACTCAACCTAGAATTCTATACCCAGCCAAACTATCAATCAAAAATATGAGGCTAGAATAGTCATTTTCAGACATTAAGTGACTTGGAATGTTTAGTTCTTTTGCACTCTTTCCAAGAAAACTATCAGAAGATGGTCTCTGTTAAAATGATGGAGTAAACCAAGAAAGGGGAGGATGTGAGACCTGGGAAACTCAAGATCTCACCCAGAAGGTAAGTAAGGAAATTCTCAGGATAATGACAAATGGAAGTCTCTGGACATCAACTTTGCAACACACCCAGTGAGCAACCAGTCAAGACTGTAGGAGGAAGATAAAGTGTTCCAGGATTGAGGGAATTAAACAACGACGTTAGAACTGATGAATATGACCATCCTGAGAGACCCTTTACATTTCTAGGAGAGAAAATTAGTTCACATCCATAGAATACTTTGTAAGCAACAAAATCATAAAAGCTATTATCTTCTCTTTTTAAAAAACCTGAAAATTTGTATAAACAAGGATATGTAATAAAGGACAATTCATAGCTGGTCTATGAACTATATTTATAAAGCTATGACACTGTAAAATGTTAGTTTAACCAGAAATTGTTATATAACCATATTAGGAAGAAGGGTGAGAGAACGTTAGGAAGTAAAAGTGGAATATAAAATTAATGAAGTTAAAAATAGCAATTTAAGCATATGATTTAGAAAAATGGAGGTAAATCTGAGGAGAAAGAGCTAAAAATAATCAAGATCAGTTGCCTCTGGCGAGTGGGCCTCCTGGGTGGAGAAGGGTAATGGAGGTTACTGCTGGTTTTCATGAAAAACATCGTGGTGACACCATCTGACTTTTAGAACTATGACACCTATTGTTACGATAAAAGAAAAAATTAACCGTGTATGCAGAACCAAACAAAAAAAAATTGGTTCTATAATGACAGCTTCTGGGCAGTACTTGAAACGATCTGGAAAAAAAGAAGAAAAAAAACCAGAAAAGTCAACCCACCCAAACAAGCTGTGTGTTTAAGCACCGCTTCTTCATTCTTGTACTCAGGCCCCCAATGCATTCCTGTTCACCCTACTCAGAAAAATTTTGCCAAAGGAGGAAAATATCCAAGAAGAGGTTTGTATTAACGCAGGAGTGAAGCTGCTTCACCATGAGGTGACCACCTTCTGTCAAGAAATTGCCCCTCCCATTATTCCAAAGCAAGACTAGTAATAAAATAAGATCTTCTGTCTTGGAAGATGAAGACTGGGGAAGACGTTATCAATGCTTAATGTCATGAAAGTTTGCCGGCATGAATAAACAAAATGCTGAAGGAGTAGAGAAAGGAAGAGGGGGCAAGAGTGTGCCCAATGCCCTTCCCTCATCTTCTCAAATAGGAAAAAGTGTTTTTCACAGAGAAATAATTCAGTAAGAAACACATTTAATCAGCTCTATCAGTTATAAAGCTAAGTCAATGTAAATATCCGAAATATTTCATCATGAGACACTCACTTGGTGAACTGAGCAATATCCTCGATACATGCCACAATGTGAATCAATCTCAAAAAACGTTATGTTGAGTGAAAGAAGCCAGACCAGGAGTACATACTGTATTTATTCATTTTCCCTCTGTTCTTTAAACTATACATATGTGATTCATATACACTTATAGTATGATATATTTCCAAATTTGAATAATTCTGGAGGCTCACTCTTGCAATATTTCTGGAATATAATACTTCTACCTAAAAAATACCCATACTAATAGAGGTCATTAGCATTTGTTGAAAACCTACTATGCTGTAGCTACTTTGTATATACCATCATCTTAATACTGAGAGTGACACTGAATTGGTTACCATTGTTCTAAATTAAAGATGGAAAATTGAGGCTCACGAAGGTAAAATGACCTTGCCTAAGACCTAAATATGCATGCAGGTCTAACTACTTGACTCCAGGGACCCTGCTCTTCTGACACTATCAGACTGTGGGTAATTCTGTTCTTTTATTTTAAGCAGCATTTTTAAGGGGAAACAAAATACTATTTGTAATTGTGTGCAGAGCATTTCCAGGAAAGGCAGTTAAAGCTCTTATCTCTCAGAAGCCTACAGGAGATGGTGATGGTGTCTTCTTTTCCACAAAACTGTTGCAGCCTTCCCACCTCAGCATCTACTTTAGCATTGCTTTTTCTTCTGCCATCTTTCACTCTTCCGGTAATTACGTGCCCTGATGTTTTGAGAAGCTCCCTCCTAGACATTAACTTCATCAATGATACAGAACCATTTGTTTGTCCTGGTGGGAAACTAAATGAGAAAACAACTGATCAACAATGAGGAGAAGCCAAAAATCAACAAAAGTTGAAAGTGATGGTTGGAACTGCTGGATGCATTAGATGAATTATGTAGGATATTCCTAAAGAGTTGCACTAGCATTTGACTCCCACCAAAGAAAGTAAGTAGAAACTTGGTAATTTATTTAAGAGATTCTTTAAATTCTCTTGATCAGTGGCTGAGGCTCCAGAGGTGACGCGACCTAGTCAAAATTGCTCCTCTTTCTAGAGTAAAAAGAAATGAATAAAAGGAGAGAGAGAGAACTAAAGTTCCATTCTGATCACAAAAGCATGCCTCACTCTGATTCTTTCAGAAATCTCTTTACTTTGGATAAATGGCAGAATACAGAAACTGCCCTCTTCTCAGCCAGGTTCACTTTTAAAAGCATCAAAATGAGACATCCAGAAGGGAGATAAGTGCCGCAGCAGACAGCTGCAAACAATTACTTCTTAAAAACAAAACTGAAAAACAGACTAATTAATTTACAAAGTACAGAGTGTGCCAAAAGTGCAATAAAAATCCATCCGTCTTAGCGTCCACTCACGTTTCAGCAAAACAAGAGCATTCGCAAAGTGCTGTAAATTAAATTACAAGGCAAAACTATGGTGCATAATTCTATGATACTCAAAAATATATATATGGACAATTGAACTAAAACCATTCTTAAGGTAACAAATTCCTTCATATCTACTTGGTAAACATCTGTATAGCCCACATTACTGGTATATTGATGAAATTCCTAGAGGTCAGGCTGTCTAGGTGCCTTAGCCAAAGGTGGTAGCAGGAGATGTGAGGAGGTTAGGTTCTGGATCTACTTTGAAGGTAGAAACAACAGGATTTTCTGATGAATTAATGTAAGTTATGAGAAAGAGAGAGGCATAGAGATGACACTCAGGACTTTGAGCATATGGAAGGTGGAATCACCATAAAGTAAGATGGAGAAACCTACAGGTGGAGCAAATCTGTGGGGAGAGGGAAGCTGAGGTTGGACATATTGAGTTTGAAATATCCACTAGAGTTCTAAGCAGAGGACTGGAGCAGGCAGTCGAATATATGAGGAAAGAGTTTGGGGAAAGTCCTCATATTTAGCGTGTGCCTCTTTGGTTACAGAACTTTATATTCATTACAATTTATATTCTGATTAATGAAAGTAGGTGAAATATTCACTTCTCCAAAGTGTAAAATGAGACAAAGGGCCTTCGCCTGGGGCAGCGTGGCTTAGCAAGAAAAGCATGGACTTTGGTTTGGCATCAGACAACCTGCATTTGAATTCCAGCCTCTCCACCCACCAGCTGTATGACCTTGGCAAAATTACTCACATTCTTTGATACTCAATATTTATCTATTAAACAACATAAAACAAAACAGAGGTACATTATCTAACACATAGACTTCTGTGGAATTAAATGAGGTAATGAAAGTGCTTTCCGTTTAATGTAACAGATTGAAGGTCAGCACTATAGGGCTATGTGGCAGCTCTGCCAGAGAACGTCGTCATGGGACCCAGGCTGCTTCTATCTTCTTGCCCCACCATCTCTATGACATTTCCCTTTCCTGAATGGATCCAAATAGCTGACTGCCATGGCCGTGATCCAAACAACAGGATGCTACACACACCATTTCTATTTCCATTCCATTGGCCAAACTTAGTCATGTGGCCACCTTTAGCTGCAAGCCAGGCTGGGAAATATTATCTTTATTTTGGGCACCCAAATGTCAAGCTAAAAATCAGGCCTTCTAATACTTGGAGAGAAAAATGGAGAGTAGAAAACAGAGGACAGTAAGCATTATCTGCTCTACACGTTGGGCTAAATCTCTTTCAATATCTTCAGGTGAATGCTTGCAAAACAAGGGTATCTTATGTAGATTTTAATTTTAAAATATTATTAAAATCTCAATGCATGTGTGAATTTTTAAAAAGTGCTACTTCATATCAAATGCAAGGAAACATGATATTTCAGAGGATGATGTGAAATAATAGAAAATATACATATTGGTCTCCTGGCAGAGCTCCTAAAACCCTTGTACTTCCCTAAGTGATAAGAGCACTAGGAGCATCTCTTGTTCTAACAGTTGGTCTTTGACCCCAGTTCCTGACACAGAATCCCTAGATCCCTTGGAATTTCCTGGGTGATACGAGAGTCTTTTGTTCTAATGAGGTGACTCTTGATGGGCTCCTGGATAGCTTCAGAAAGGGAGCTGGTCATCAGAGAGACCAAGCTATGATTAGAAGTTTGGCAGTTTCAGCCCCGCTCCCCATCCTCTGGGAAGGAGAGAGGGACTGGAGATCGAGTTAATGATTGATCATGCCTACCTGATGAAGCCTCCATAAAAATCCCAAAACTATGAGGTTTGGTGAGCTTCCAGGTTGGTTGAACACATCTATGTGCTGGGATGCTAGCGCGCCCCAATTCCGTGGGGATGAAGCTCTTGTGCTCAGGACCCCTCTGGACCTTACCTTATGTATCTCTTCATCTGGCTGATAATCTGTATCCCTTATCATATCCTTTATCATATAATAAACCAGTAAACAAAGTAAGAGTTTCCCTGAATTCTGTGAGCTATTCTAGCAAATGATAGAATCTCAGGAGTCATGGGAACCTCCAGTTTATAACCAGTTGGTTCAGAAGCACAGGTGATAACCTGGGACATGCAACTGGCATTTGAGGTGGGGAGGGCAATCTTGTGGGACTGAGCCCTTAACCTACGGGGTCTGCACTGACTCCAATTAGTGTCAGAATTGAACTGAATTGTAGGACACCCAGTTGGTGTCACAGAGAATTGCTTGGTATGGGGAAAAACCCACAAAGCTGGTGTCATAAGTCTTGTGAGTGTGATAGTAGTGTAGTAGGGTGAGAGTAAAGGTGAAACACAGCAGAGTTTCTTCTACACAGACAAGGACAAAGTGAGTTGTAAACTGTATTTACACTATCGCCATACGGAGCCACCAACTTAGCTGGTAAACCAACATACCTGTCATTCTTTGCCAGGATGAATCTTGAATGACATGAGTTTGAATTAGCAGATGCTTTCAGTAATGCACCTGTCACATAAACTGTGGCCACCCAATAATTCTAATTTCCCTTTCCATGATCCAATATCAAGACAGTTCTTTTATAGCAAAGCAACACGTGTCAGCATAGCTGTAACTTCTCAAGTCAAACTGCCAATTTTAGGAAGCTGGGGTCAGAAAAAACAAGATTCCTCATCTACTTCTCTCTACCTCGATTATTAAGGAGAATAATGATGAGAGTAATGACCATGAGGAATGAGAGAGAAAATTTTTAAATGTAAATCCCAAATTTACACTTTTAGCTCAGCCTTCTAGCCCAAACCAGACTCCAAATTCATATATAAAATTGTCTCCACTTGGAAGTCTAATAGATACTGCAATCTCAAGATGTCCAAAACTGAACCGTTAAAATATTTATACCATACAGTCTACCCATCTCAGCTGATGGCAGCTCCATCCTTCCAGTTATCCAGTCCTTCCATAAGACAACAGTTTGGGACTCTTCTCATTTTCTCATTTCCATATCCAATCTGTCCGAAAATCCTTTTGGTTTTGTCTTTAAAATATATCCATAATTGGACAACTTCTCACCATACCCATCATGGCTATCATGCTAACAACCACCATCTCTTTTCTTTTGAAGAAGAAGAAGATTAGCCCTGAGCTAACTCCTGCAAATCCTCCTCTTTTTGCTGAGGAAGACTGGCCCTGAGTTCACATCCATGCCCATCTTCTTCTACTTTATATGTAGGATGCCTGCCACTGCATGGCTTGCCAAGCGGTGCCATGTCCTCACCCGGGATCCAAACCAGCAAACCCCCGGCCGCTGAAGCAGAATGTATGAACTTAACAGCTGCACCAATGGGCCGGCCCCTACGAACCACCATCTTTTTTTCCTGGGCTATTGCGATACCCTTCAATTCTATCTGTACCCCCTACAGTCTACTCTCAACAAAGAAGCCAGGGAGATGCTTTTAAAACATAAGTCAGCATGTTCTTCCTCTGCTCAAAAGCCTCCAGTGGCTTCCTATATGCTTCACAGTAACTGCTTGAACCTTCATAATGGTCTCCAAGGCCCCAGGGACCTTACCTCCTACCACTCTTTGCCTTGTCACTTGGCTGAAGCCATACATGTCCTGCCTGCTGTTCCCAGAACAGGCAAGGCATTTCCACCTGAGAGACTTTGTTCTAGTGGGTTTCGTGCCTACAATGGCCTTTGTTCAAGTTAGCACCTTGGCTCACTCCATCACCTCCTTTAAGTCTTTGCTCAACTCTCACCTTCTCAGTGAAGCTGACCTTCATCCCGTTTAATCTCTCAACTACTCCCCCGACCTCGACATTCTTTGTTCTTTTCTCTATTCTAATTCTTCCTTTTTTTCCCACAGTGTTCAACACCTTTTCTTATGTGACATGTTTATTCTCTTTCCCCACTTAGAATGCCAGCTCCACGTGGGCAGGAATTTGTGTCTGTCTCGTTCACCGCTGCATGCCCAAGCCTGGAACAGTGACTGACCACAATAGGCCCTCAACACGTATTTGTTGGCTAAAGACTTTCAACTGAAAGTAGCTTACCAAGCCAACCAGAAACATTTCACCCTACAGACCCTCCCAGTTTTGAGAATAGCAACGAAAGCGTGGCCTTACCTCCCAAGTTCTGCTGACTCTCCTACCATCTAAGCTCTTACATAAGACTTCTTAAGGCCAAACCATATCTTCATGGATTTTAGTTCTTCTAATGTGCATTTCCTTCAATGTTTATTTTTAAGCTGATAATGATAAAGACCAGGCAGTATGAGTGGGGACATTGAATGCCATGAAGTTGGCTTGCCATTGCTGGAATACCCCAAATCAGTCTGCTGGGGGTTTTTTTTGCTGCAGTTTCTATTACTTTAGAGCAAGACATGGGCAAGTTACGCAGCTTACTTACCTAGTGACGTAATAAATCATGGAGACCTAGTTTCCTTATTTGTAAAATCTGGGATGCTAACATCCTTATAGAGAAATTAAATGAGTATACAAACAAATTTATGTAGCATGGTGTCAGGCACACAGTAAGCGATCGACAAATGGTAGCTACTACCAGCTTAGATTTTATACCTGGATCACTAAACTAGCATTATAATAGGCACCAAAGTGAATATCTAGTTTAAGAAAAAGACCAGATGATGTAAATGATGGCAGGAAAACCAAATGGGTCTTCTTTTTTCTTTTTAGTGCTTTTTGATCAGGAGGATTGGCCCTTAGTTAACATCTGTTGCAAATCTTCCTCTTTTCTTTTTTCTCCCCAAAGCCCCAGTACGTACCTGTATGGCCTAGTTGTAAGTTATTCTGGTTCTTCTATGTGGGATGCTGCCACAGCATGGCTTGATGAGTGGTATGTAGATCTGTGCCCAGGATCCAAACCAGTGAACCCCAGGCCGCTGAAGTGGGGCATGCAAACTTAATCACTTGGCCATGGGGCCGGCCCCCAAATAGGTCTTTTAATGTAATATTCAAACTATGAAATATTTCAAATATAGAGAAATAGAGAGTAATATAACTAAGGTTTGTGGACCCACAGCAAAGTTTTAGCAAATACTTACACTTAGCCGTGTATCAGTCAGGTATTTTATTTTAAGGAAAAAAGTAGAAGTCCCTTATGTTCTCCCCATTCTCATTCTCCTCTCTTTGATGAATTTAGTGTGCAAGCTTCCCATACACATTTTTATACTTTCACCCTACATACATGCGTTATTCTTTTAGCACACATGCACACATTTATAAACAATATTGTGCTGTTTTATTGTTACATGTTTATATGTTTTTGCTGTTATATGCTCTCAAACTCCATAGGAAAGGTATAATCATGTACATATCAACCTTTTCTCTCAACATTAAATTTTTGTGATATATTCACCTTGATTCATATAGCTTTAGTTCTGTAAAGCAGAGGTCAGCATACTTTTTCTGAAAAGGACTAGAGAGTAAAGGGCAAATATTCTAGACTTTGCAGGCCATACAGTCTCTGTCACAACTACTTCACTCTTTTGTCATAGTGTGGAAGAGCCATTGATGATACGTAAATGAGTGGACATGGTTGTGTTTCAATAAAACTTTATTTGCAAAAACAGATGGTGGGCCAGATTTGGCCCAAGTAGCCAAACCCTGCTATATAGTATTTCATTGAAGGAATATACCACAATTTATTTTTCCATTTTCATGATAATAGACATTCAGGTTGTTATTCATTTTTCTCTAAATCAGTCAATGCTTCAGTAAAGAATCTTCTACATGTTCCCTGTGTCCTTGTGTGAGAAATCCTCTAAAACAGAGCTTCTTAAACCTTTAACGTGCCCATGACCCACCTGGGGATCTTGTTAAACTGCAGAATCAGTAGGACTCAGGGAAGGCCTGAGATTCTACTAATCTAACAAGCCCCCAGGTGATGCAGATGCTCTGGTCCACGGACCGCATTTTGAGAAACATGGCTAGACTACAGAAGTGAAATTTCTTGACATTATTAGATGTTGTCAAATTGCTCTTCAAGGTGGTTGAACCTGTGTACGCTCCCAGCAGCAGCGTATGCTACTTTTCATTTCTATGTATTCCTACCAACAGTTTAAATTTTCCAGCTTTTTATATGTGAGCAAATTTGAAGGTTATGAAATTGCACCTTATTTAAATTTGCTTTTCTGCAATAACTGCATGTTGAACATCTTTTCACGTATATTGTGTATCTGGTTTTTCTGCTCTGTATATATCTTGTTCACTTATTTGTGGTTTTCCTTTATTGATTTGTATAAATACTTTTTAAATTAACACATTAATCTTTTATATCCTTTGCAAATATTTTCTCTTAGTCGGTGTTTCTCTTTCAGTGTTGCATGTAGTGTACAGAGTATCTTAATTTTGACATGGTATAATTAAACCATTTTTCATTTTTTTGTTTATATTTTAGAATTTTGTTTAAGCAGTTTTTTCTAAGCTCCAAAGCCAGAAAGATATACTCTTACATTTTTTTCTGAATATTTTTCTTTTCACATATAGTTTTTAATTCATTTGGAATTGGTTTTTGTGAATGATGTGAAGTAGGGAACTAATTTTGTTTTTCTCTAAATGCAAAATCAGTTCCCCCAACACCATTTATTGAACAGCCCATGTCTTCTGTGCTGATTTGTAATGTTTTCTCTGTCACTTATCAAGTTTCTATATATAGATATATCGGCATGTTTGGAGATTCTGTTCTGACTTATTATCCCTCAGCATTTCTCTACCACAGTTATTGTCTTATTTATTATAGCTTTACAAGTCTTGATATCTGATAGGGTACCTTGCTCTTCTTCAAAACCCTCTTAATTATTTTAGATGTTCACTTCCCTTTCTCTTTTCTCAACTATAAATGCATACAGATAAGTGCACACAAGTACTATATAAGTATAGCTCAATAAACTTTTACAGATTGAACAGACCTGTAAAATCAGCACACAGATGAAGAAAGAAAACTTCGCTAGCATCCTAAAGGCCCCTGTCATGCCCACTTCCTGTTACTAACACCACTCCCCAAGAGTAACCAATATCATGACTTTTAACAGCATAAATTAGTTTTAATTGTTTTAGTACTTATGTTAACGGAAATATAAAGTATGCATAATTTTGTCTGGTTTCTACTGTTGATGGGAGATTTCTAGTTTTAAGCTACTATCTAAGAACATTCTTATACATATTTAGGGGTGAACATATGTGTACATTCCTATTGGGTATAAACCCAAGAGTAGAATTGTTGAGCTACGGAGTATGCATATATTCAGTTATAACAAATACTCTCAAATTGTTTCCAAAGTGGTTGTACCAATTTACCCTCAATCTGAGAGTTCTAGTTGCTTTGTATTCTCACCAATATTTGATGTTTTCGTTTAAATTTTAGCCAATTTGGTGGACATGTAATGCTATTACATTGTTTTAATTTGAATTTCCTTAATGACTAATAAAACTGAGTACATTTTCATACGTTTATTGGCTACTTAGATATCCTGTCTGCTGAAGTGTCTGTTCAAGCCTTTACTGCATTTCTCACTGTCCTGGGAGGCATACCCTTCCCATTCCTGTCCGATACTTTGGTTTTCGTTTTCCCCTGTCATAAACAATACTCTATCCTGTCCCATTCCATAGAACAAATGACTCTTCCTTCAAGCTTTCCTTCTCCTTCAAGGCCCATTTTAAGCGCTTTTCTTCCGTCGTGTCTTTCTTGATCTCTCATTGTCCTAACTGCCCAATCAAGTGTGTTATCTACTTCCTTTGATATTTTGTAGGATTTTGGTTGAAATTTTTGTTGATGGCACATTCTTCCTTGAACAAGAAGTATCTTCTTGTCCCTAGTTCACAGTTTTCAAACTCCGGGTAGCACTCCATTAATGGGTCATGAAATCATTGGTGTTTCACAATCACAATTTTAAAAGTATAAAGCAGAAGAGATTAGAAATAGACTAGACTATAAACAAAATATGCATATAAAAAATAGGACAGAATAGACAGAAAATATCAAGTTAATTACATAATAGAGGCAAATATTTATTTAATGACACTTTTGTTTCATATATATATCTCTATGTAGTAGATTGTGATATAAAATGGATTTCTAACATTAGATTTCTGTCAAAAAAAGTTTGAAAAACATTCTCTTATTTGACTTTAAGCTTTATGAAGGCTTAAAAGGAAAAGGGCTCCCTCATCTTTTTACTCTTTATGGGGACATCATACTAGTTTGTAAGTAGGCCAAGAAAAGTGACTTGAATTGAATTGATCCTCTGGACTTCAGAAATTTTTCTTTCATTTAAAAATATTTATAGATTAATATATGACTGCCATAATCACTGGTTTAAATAAAGCTACCACACAAAAGGGATGTTATGGAAGCAATTCCAGACACCTGCCTTTTCTTGGAAGCCCTGAAGTCCTCCACACCACTACTACTCTAAGTGTGGTGGTGACCCAGTCATAGTGTGCGTACATTTTGTTGCTAGTCTACAAAGAGATTGTTGAGAGTAAACATTTAGAAACTCATAGCAATTTGAAACAGTGATTGTATGTCTGTTAAATCTAATAATAAAAAAATGTAGATTGCAGTTTTTTTGTTTTTCATTTCATTTTTCTGGTCTTCATTTTTATTGTGTTTACAAAAATGTGAGTTCACAACGGTTTGGAAATTAACAACAAAAAATTGTCCCTCACAAAGATAGTTTGAGAAGGACTGTTCTAAAATATAAATAGAAGATGTGCACTTTCAAATTATCAAAAGTATATATTTCTTCCTAAAGTTCCCTGATTGTTGCTGCTGACAGAAAGTGTCTTATGTAGCCTGGCCTTTGTTGAAGTCACAATGTATATTTGCTATCATTTTGTGGATCATATTCGTGTATTTTATCTGGAACAGCCACATCTCTTGATTAATGGCCTCCAAATCTTTATGATCATGCCTCCTATACAAGTAAAAACTTTTGAGAATATGCTCCCATATATGTATATTTATTGACATAAATCCCAAACATATTTACTGTACTTGAATATTAGGTACATTACAAGACACATATTAAAAATAAAAATTAGGAAGATTGAGATAAAAAATAAATATTTGGGACCAGCCCCCTGGCCAAGTGGTTAAGTTCACGTGCTCCACCTCAGCACCCCAGGGTTTCCCTGGTTTGGATCCTGGACATGGACATGGCACCGCTCATCAGGCCATGCTGAGGCAGTGTCCCACGTAGCACAACCAGGAGGACCAACAACTAGAAGATATAACTATGTACTGGGGGGCTTTGGGAAGAAGAAGAAGAAAAGAAGAAGATTGCCAACAGATGTTAGCTCAGGTGACAATCTTTACAATAAATAAATAAATATTCATAGGCGTTCCTCTTAAATATTTTCCTCCTGTCTCCTTAGGGTGCATATACTCCCACTTCAGAAATCCCTGCTCTAGACCTGAGGCAGCAAACTTTTTTTGGAAAGGTCCAGAAAGTAAACATTTTCAGCGTTCAGTCTCCGTTGCAACTACTCAGCTCTGCCTTTGTAGTATGAAAGTCGGCGTAGGCAATGTGTTTAAAAATGGGTATGGTTGTGTTTCAAAAGAACTTCATGAAAACAGGTGGTGAGCCAGATTTGGCCCAAAGGCCATAGTTTGCTGATCTTTGCTCTGGACTCTAGAGAAAATTGCAGATCCAGCTTCAGTCTCTCAGGAGATACTAGCTGCTTTATAAGCAGCAGGCAGAGAAATAGAGTCTCAATTACCCTTTTGTTTGTTGTTGTAACTGCAAACAAACTCATTTTATAGATGAGGAAACTGAGGCTCAGAGAGATGACATACTCTAGGTTCCCAGCCAGGCAACTTTGCTGTGTATAACTGCAAATTATGCCTACTAACCGTGTCACCTTGTACTATCATAGAACTATTTTATTTCATAACTAAATTGTTTTATCGATAAAGAACATTCTGTCTCAGCAAATCATGATTTCCTATTGTTGGGATTTTTCTTCAGATTTTGCATCATTTCATTAGAAAATATTGCATTTATGGCTCAGAAAGCTTAGCTGCATCACTTCTAATTAGTTGAGTGGTTGAAAGAACTTAAAAAGAGAAGTAAAAAGAAAACTAGTCATTTGCTTTCAAGAAAGGGTCAAAAATTGGCAAGAATTCAGATTACAAAGGGAAGAAGTTCTCCGGGGTTTCATTTCAGTAACTATCCACCCAGGTGTTGTTTAAACATGCACGGTCAATACATTATGCAAACAACACCATGGCCAACGTTATGCAAAGGGCTTTCACACACACTGCAGTTAAGACACAAAGTCAGGCTTAATTCATGGCCAAGGACATACTAATGTAAGCAGTAAATAAAGTCTTGCTCTGAGGGTGAGCAGATCAGGAAGAATGTTGCCACACTGGAACTACTCAAGGACATGAGCTAGCGCCTCTTGATTTGTTCTGCTTCTAAACCTAGACCAAGACCTAGCACAATATGGGCAATGAATGTTTGTGGAATGAATGAATGGACGAATGAATGAATGAATAAATTACAAGGCTGTTAAAGAGGATGAGTCCTTTACAGAGATTTCCTAAAGTTGTTCTCACTGCTTCCACTTTTTCATTTCTTCCTGTATCTATTTCATTAAGACGATTGGAGATAAGGGTGAGAAAGAATCTCATGGGAGGAATCCTTTGAATAATGATCTGTTTCATGGAAAAAGAATTGAAGGCCAGAGATACAAAATTACTGGGTAAGACTGTACATCTTCTGGTAAAGACTTTACAAAGAAATAAAGTTTGTAGACATCTTCTCACATTTTTATGCTATCTTTTCAGAAACCACTCATTATTATAAGAATGTGTCCAGACTACAGAGGCTTTCCAAATTTACTCTAACACCAGAACTATGGGGCTTCACTTTATAACTCTATATAGCAAATTCCAAAGGGATAAGGAAATGGAATTCATGGGTGACCCTCCACAAACAGCTCAGAGACAGTCCTGCAGGGTACCTCATTCTCACCCTTTTTGTGACCCTAAAAAACCCCCAGTGAGAACTGATTTTGAGTGGGTGGGAAGAGGAGAGCCTTCCTCTCCCCACCAATTCCTCTACCTAGGGGTGGTTTCTTAAAATTCCTTTTAACAAAGGATCACAATTTTTATTCCATAAAAGTACTTAAAATGCAAATATCTCTAGAAGAGAAAAAACAAAACTGTTGACTTAGATTCACAGTAAGAGGTAAATAGCTTATCAGATCTTCTCCAGAGCGTAGCTTCCGACAGCTACAGACTCCACCGAGAGAAAAAGAAAACAAATGTTACCTAATTTACATTTTGCTTGAGGCTGCCCTGTCTCTGAATTTAGTGCCTGCCGTCTCTACCAGACCAGTTCCCAGGGATTTTCCTTGCCGGTCCTTTTCTTCCACTACCTGAGCCTTACCTCTTCCTCTACCCGCCGGCCTTGGTGCTCCCAGCAGTTGCTCTGCCAAATGCGATTCTGGTTTTGTCACTGTCTGTCTCAATGAAGCTACTCTCTGGATGGGATAAAATACTAAACAAGAATCTTTTTAGCTAACTTGACCCAGTTGAGTAGGAAAGGACTCAGGTTTTCCCTAAAGACAGTGTTGCTGGTCGGTTCCCCTGGGAGTAGGCTCTGAGCTGGATGTCTGAGGCAGGAGGATTATTGAAGAGTATGAGACACAACTGTGCTGAGGGACTGAGGGGAGCAGGGCTGGCAAGGGAGAGAAAACTGAGCTGCAATGCAGTTGCAGCAAAGGTCTCAGCCCATCCAACAGGGCAAGTCCCACAGATGCCTCTCAGCTGAGGGCCAATCATCCATCAGCTGAGAGGCATCCATCCATCCATCTCCCAGCAACTGGGGAAACAAGTGCTTCAGTCCTGGAGGGGGGTCTTATCAGGGTACCGTGGCATCCTCTGCTGTGAGTCACTGCTCTTTTAAGTACATGCTTTGAACCAGGGCTCAGAGAAACGGAAAAGTGTTGATTATTTTGTTAGAAACTTTAGCAAGATCTGTTCTTTTCAGAAAATTATGTCACCCATGGTTTCTGACTTGCCAACTCAACACACCTGGATCAATCTGTATTTGCAACTGTCACAGGGATAATAACTCAATGCAAGCATCTGCCTGCTTCACTGTAAATGTGATCAGACCCACAAATTAAAATGTTTGAAATGCATATTATCACAAATTACCTCTCTGTTATTCCCCTTTTATATTTTAGTTTAAAATATGTGCATAAGTAATAATATTCATATAAATTTCATTTCAGGATAGTAAAGGAGGCAGTATAAAATATTTGATATGAAAAAGAGAGAATTAGATCTGAAAAAGTAATTTAGAATGGGAACTTGCCCTAGAGAAATTCTCAACCCTGGCTGCCCATTAAAATCATCTAGAAAGCCGTAAAACATTCTGATGTCCAGGCCATATCCCAAACCCATTAAATCAGAACTTCCAGGAGTAAAACCTAGGCATCATTATTTCTGCACAGATTTTGTATTTATGTACAGATAAGGTTGAAAAGTCGGTGCCCTCGCACAGTGGTTCTCAAACTGGAGTGTGTTTCACAGTCTCCTGAAGATCTCATTCAACCACAGATTGCTGGCTCCACCCCCAGAGTTTCTGATTCAATAGCCTGGGGATAGGGCTGATAATCTGCATTTCTAATTAGTTCCTGGGCGATAATGATGCCATTGGTCCAGGGACCACACTTTGAGAAAGGGGATTCTGGAGGATTTGCCTGCCTGACCAGTACCCCCCCTCACATTTAGCAACACTCTTCCTTTCTCTCTGGTCCCCTCCCTTCATCAAACATCTTGGAAAATCTTGGAAAATTTTTCCCTTCATCAACTTTTGCAGAGACTATTTCCAAATGCTACATTTTTCCATCCCCCTGAGCAGCAAGCACCAGCCACCAGGTAAGACAACCTCTTAACTTCTTCCATGATTTTGCATCTCCTTTCATCTTGAATTTCTTTGTCATTATGGCATAATTCTGCAGATTACAGGACTAGCAACACTCCTTTGAGACAGAAAACTAATTGCTTCTATCACACACTTCAGTCCCAACATTTATGCTGTTGGAAAGCAGATGCACTCACCTATGTCTTTGCACACTTGGTTTTTATCCTTAGATGGGCCAGATGCAGCTGATCTTCTCTATTGCGTTTTGCTGCCAGGATCTAGAAATGTATCGCATTTGTTATGACTCAAATCAAGTCACGTCAGTAAATAACACAAAGATGGACGGCAGTAATTTGGCTACTGTCCCGTCTTAGTTCCCCCTAAAATCAGGGTATTTCACAGGAGAGTTTAAAATAAGATTTAACCCCTGCTGCCTCCAGTTCTTTCAATGGGACAAACAGTTTTCAAAACTTGTGTTAAGACTCATAGCTTCAACTCTAAACACTAAATCTGAAAAGGCAGTTTGGAGATTCAGATAAAAATTAACTTTCCCTTTTAAGAGAGCCTAAAGGAAAGGGAGACCAAAAAGTCCTTATTTTCTCCAGTAAAAGAAAAACATTCACACAATTTTTCAGTTTGGCCGAGATTAACAACTCATAATCTGAAGATATTGGCTTCTGTTGATGTGAATATCAAGATTTATTGACCTCTGGAGTAAATATTAATGGAGGTGAAACTGAGGTTCATAACAAAGCTCAAGGGATAATACATCTTTATATTTGTTGAAATAAAAAGTCAGCCCATCTTTTGCTCATACATACATTCAAAACTCTTCTTAGCCAGAAAACTCAGGAAATCTCTTTGCTGCGACAGATTGCTTACATATATGGCTGAATTTCCATTTGTATTAACTTTCTCTGGGTACTCAGGCAGCCAGGAAAGCAAAACATTTATCACTTCATCTGAGGATCATCAGTAGCCAATCAAAGGGCAGCCACTTATTTACATATAAGATCTGATTGAAAGAGACTGATCCTAACCAGCATCTCATTCTCTTCAATCTCACTAATGTAGGCAGTGTATCAATCCGACTCACACTAATATTTGGTCACTTAATAAGCCCACCTTTCCCCCACATACAAAATAAAAATATTCTAAACTCCTAACTTCATACAAATCCAAATAAATATGCTCACTTTCAACAACAAATTTCATAAACTAATGTTTGTTAAGGAAATATTCTTTTAAAATAGGAAATATAAGTTTACATGAATAAAAAAAGAGATTTCTGGCCTCTGGTGTCAGAGAGCCTATGTTGGAATTCTGGCTCTACCACTTATTTGCCCTGGGACATTAGGTAAGTCACTCAACTGATCTCTGCCTCAGTTCCTTATCTGTAAAATGAAGATAACAATAGCACCTGCATCATAAGATTGTTGTGAAGATTAAGAATTGAACATGTAAAGTGCTTTAAAGTGCGCCCAGAGAGATATATAAGGAGGATGTCAGTGTTCGTTTAAAAAGAGAGTTCTAGGGGAAAGGGAACTTTAAGACCATTTGGCTCAAAAGTCTCAAACCTTTGTGGGCATCCTATCCATAGTTTTCTCAGGCTTGGCCTGAACCATTGACTATTAAGTGTTACTGTTATTGATGTTTATTTAAATTTAAATTTAGTTGCCAATATCTAAAATTCAGGAGAATTCCATGTAAAATAATCAGGATTTACAGCTTCCCTTGAAAAAACTTTGGAAGACACATCCCTACTGGACTCATATTCTCAGAGACCAACAACCAAGTGGTGCTAAGGGGCAGCTGCCTGGTGCAGAAAGGGTGGGTGCCATCGCTCCTTTCACAATTATGAGCTCTCCATTGGCCAGTCCCCACCCCTCTCTATTGCTCCCCATCCTGAGGCTGCATGTCAACCGACAGGTATTATCCCATTGAACACTGTTGCTTTCCTTGTAATAGAACAAAAAAGAAAAAAAAAATTTATCCTCACAGCTATGTCTTTTTCAAAAATGGAAAAAAGAAACCAAGAGCTACGTGTTTCAAGAAAAATGTGAGCCAGACTTACTTTTCTAGAACTTAAAGATTTCTGGGTTTAATATGCCCACAAAGTGTGTATGTAGCAAAAGAATACAACTTAATCTGCCATTAGGAAAACAAACTGTGAGAAGAACCATGACTGGTATGTAAGAAGGATGCCAATGAAAAGCTTAATGATCTGTAAAAGAGACTGAAATTTCAACATGGTGGTTTTTGTGTGAGGAAAATATGTGGTGATGCTGTGACATGCAGTAATGTGCACTTTTTACATTTATGTCACCTGTCCTACCCATGTGGGTATTTGTATTTCTAACACCTGACCTAAGCCAACCTTATCATTGTATGAATGAGGGAATTGAAGCCGGAAAAGTTAAGGGATCTGACTAATTGTAGCATTAGGGGTGGATTAGAAATTAGAGGTGGATATGAAACTACAATCTGGGTCTCTTGGCTCTGCTCCATATCCTTTCTACCACTCACGTACAAATACAAATGGCTTCCAGTGTGGTTTCATAACTATACACCTTCATGTGAATTGAATCCCAACCTTTGCATCATCTTATGAGGCCTTAGAGAGAGGTATTTAAATTCTCTGAGTGTTAACCCTCCAGTTAAAAAACACTAATCCCAGTTTTGGAATTATAATTGTCTAAAGTGTTTACAAGATGGAATAAAATATTTGATCTACTGGTTCCAGGGTCAACAGACCATAGAAATGAAGTTAACACTCGCCTGAAGCTTTAACTGACAGAATGTAAATGTTAAGAAAAAAATATAAAAGAAATACTTAAACAGTAAACATACATTTGGTGACATGACAGCTCATCAGTTGTCAGAAATGTCCCCATTTTCTTATCTCATTATAGTATAAATAGTCTTCATTTCTTTTGAAGAAAATGCAACATCACTTGCCATCTCTTACTTAACCTTAGTCAAGTCTCTGATTCACTCTAATTCTATATTATTTTCTCATTTTCTCCAAATTCTCAGATCCTTTAGAAAGGCTGTAAGATATACGTCTGAAACTATAAAAATAAAGCCTGGGACAAAAAAATAAATTGAAAACTTCCCCCTCCCACACAGACTGACATTCACGTTATTAAAGTCAAAGGCTACAATGTAATTAATACATACAATTATTCACTCCAAATGCTTTTTATTTTTATGCTTTGGCTGCCACTCCTTCAGCCAATAGCTTTCCCAAAATAGAAAAGGAAAATTCTTATTCTATTGCTTATTTTATTTTTGGTGAGTTTTTTAAAGGTATTAACTGATTTTGTTTCCTTCAATATTGCCCCTTCCCTTTTCTCCTGCTCCCATTCAAGGCGCTGGGGGCTTTGAGAGAATTGCCAAAGGGAGGTATCTGATGCCTCAAAAGTGCAAAGCCCTTAGAGGGTGAAAATAGGCTTTCAGACTTAGGTTCCCAAACTCCTAAACCAATCAAAAACTTTGCTGGTCAAATATGAAGAGAAAGAGTCTGAGGAAAAATACCAAAGAGGGAGCGATCATCTTGAGAGAGTTAAGAAGGGGAGAAGATGTAAGATGGGGACTTTAAGGTCCCAAGAAAACAAGGTTGTACACATTGTTTCCTGGGCAGAGCTCTGGGAGAGACCAAGACCAGACCCCAGGGAGAGGGTACAAGGACTGTCAGAACAGGTGAGGTTTTGGGCTTCCCTCAGGATTCCATGCTACTCTTTGGAGGCCACATACTGCAGAGACTTCTGTACCTGAGAGGACTATGGTGTCAGGAGAAAAGGACATCCCATCACGTCCAAGTGTACACGGATGTCCAGGATGCAGCTGTACAGCTCCGCCATTCCCATTCACTCCCCGTGCCTTAGCACTGAGAGTCTTCCAGGGGATGATAACCACTCAAGGAGGTTAAAACCTAATGAAGGGAATGGGAAACTCCAAACAGACTGGGGAGGAAGGAGGCCTGGGTGAAAATAATAATGAAGTTCTGATGTTTTTAACTTGGTTTTTCTTGCATATCTGAGCTTATTATCTGAGTTTGCGAACTCATTTAAGGATGAACTTCAAGCACCAGGATTATTCTGACGTGAAGATGATGTAAAGAGCCTCTATTGGTATTCAGTAATGACTTTATCCCCCTTTCAATAACTGTCTAAAATCCCCTTAAGAAATCCTGTTTCCCCACCATGAACTGAGGCACCCAAACCAGAAACAAGGCCTTCATCTTTGCCTCTTCCCTTTCCTTCATCCCCCAACCCACTTATCACTACTTCTGTTGGAAGAGGTCCTCAAGAGGACATTGTCTCTGGTTGACCCTCAAGCTGGACCCAGGCAATTGAAGGCTCCTCATCCCCTCCCTTGTCCTTGGAATGTACGCTCTGCCCACCATTCCCACCCTAGGAGCTGTTCCAAGGACACGGCCTTGAGAGAGTAAGTTGTTGTTGAGACTATCTGGACCACATACGTGACTGAACCCCCGTTAAGGTCCCTATATAAACTTAGAAGATTCTGGAGGGTGGGCTCAGAAATCTACTCTCTCGCGACCACCCAACACAAGCCTCTTAAGTAAGTTCCCTAGCTTGTTAAAGTCACCACCTACCAATCTAGAGTGAGCGGCCTCTTTCTTTGGTCTCTCCTTGCCCTCGGTGTATGGGGCCAGTTTGCAAACAACATCTTCTCCTTTTCCTTTATCTTTAAGGTTGCGAAGTCCTTCAGATTTTACCACATATTATTGCTCTGGCCTAGCCCCTTGTGATGGTTAATTTTATGTATCAACTTGACTGGACTAAGAGATGCCCAGATAGCTGGTAAAACATTTCTGGGTGTGTCTTTGAGGCTGTTTCCAGAAGAGATCAGCATTTGAATCTCTTAGAATGTGTACAGAAGATCTGCATCACCACTGTGGAGAGCTATCATACAATCCATTGAGGGCGCGAATTGAACAAACACGCAGAGGAAGGGCAAATTTCTTCCTTCTCTTCTTGAGCTTGGACATCAATCTTCGCCTGCCCTGGCACCTCAGACCCTTTGTTTTCAGGCCTTAGGACTCCTAGACTAACTGGCGGTGCCCACGACCTCCTAGCAGGCTTCCTGGTTCTCAGATTCAACTGAATTGCACCACCAGCTTCCTGGTTTTCCAGCTTGCAGATGGCAGATGGTGTGGATTCTTAGCCTCCATAACCATGTGAGCCAATTCCTATAATAAATCTCCTCATATATATATGATATACATGTAGCCTATTGGCTCCATTTCTCTAGAGAACCCTGACTAATACATTCTTCTTCTCTCTCCTCCCCACCACCAGTCTAATCAAGGCCTTCATCATCTCTTATTTATCTCTTCTCCCAGCCTCTGACTTGTCTCTGGATTTCAGTCTTGTCCCCCTCAAGCCTAATATCAATACAGCCTCAGAGAATTCTACAATTCAAACCTGGCCCTATCATTGTGGTTAAAATCCTACACTGTGACTTCTGAGGTATAGGTGTAGCTCTTGTCCCTCTAAGCTCTCCCTGACCTCTCTACAGGCTCAGATTTTCTTTTCTCATCTCCAGCCTATGGTTACCATGCTGCCACTAAGCTGTTTCTCTCCTCAGGGCTTTGCTCATACTGTCGTCTCTGCCCAGAATACCCACCTCACCCTTTTCTTCCTCCCCTTCCCTGCTGGGCTAACTCTTGCTCATGTTGCAAGTCTCAGGAAGCCCCACTTCCTTTAAAGATTCTACCAGCTGCTCCAACAGATGGATTAGCTGTCCCTCCCCACTGCTTCCTTCACACCCTTCAGACTTGCTGTATTGCTTTCTGACTACCTGTTTATCTGTCTCCCCAACTAGAATATATGAATTCTGCCAGGGCAGGGAGCAGGCCTAAGTTATGTCTTTATTCCTAGAACTTAGCACAGTTTCAATGTGATGGTGAGACCTCAATGAATTTTGGTTGAATGCGTGGATAGATGAAATACACACACACACACACACACACACACACACACACACACACACACACAATCTCTCTCTCTCTCTGAGGGACTAAGGCATCGCTACTGGAAGATCTACTTTCTAGACCAGCTAATGCCACAGCTGAACTGATACACATGCCTGCCCAGAAAAGAGCAGCATTTAAAGAGTTGGATGAAGTATGACGAAGTTTGAAGAACAAAAGGAAATTGCAGAGTAATGTAAGGTTTTTAGCAGAAGCAAAAACCAGAACAAAACGAAAGAGTCATGGAATGTGTAGGTGACGACAGAAAGGGGAAAAATGACATGTATTGACCATTTCGACCAACTGGCAAGGTAAGTGCTACATACTTTAAGCATATTAACTTATTTAATATTCCTAAAGTCCTTATTAGGTAGATATTATTGTTCCTTTAAATGAGGAAAGTGAACTAATAAACCTGAGTTTAGACAACTAATAGAGAGGGGATTTGAACCTCATTCTGTGTGATTCCAATACTGATGTCCTTTCTGCCACGCCATGTTGCTTCTGAAGGTATAGATGAGAAATTTTGCTTTTTTTCCTCAGTTCTTCCTGGGGCTACAGGGAGGGGAATAGAAAGACATAGTCACCACCTCCTGGTTTTTATAATAATGATAATATCAGACACTTATATAGCACTTAAAATGTAGTTCACACTGTAGTGAGTGTTCTGTACACGCTCATTTCATCCATGGCACAGTCCTGTGAGGGAGATCTGTGGGATCCTCCCCATTTTACAGATGAGCAAATGGAGTTGCAGAGAGTTCACAAACTTGCCCAAGGCCACGCAGGTAGTAAGTGGCAGATATGAGATTTGAACCAGGCGATGCGGCCAGAATTGATGCCTTTAGCTATTCCTCCTCCCATCATCCCCACGTGGGACACAGAAAGACCAGCAGAGCCTAGAAGAAAAGAAATCCAGAATGCACAAAGACTTTTCCTAGTCCGTCCAAGGGTTTTCACTATAACTCTATGAAGTGAAAAGTAGAAGTGTATATCAGCACCTCGTTACAGAGGTGACCTTGGCAAGACCTTCAACTTGTGGCTAAATTTGATCCTGGAAGAAGGCTACAAGTCGTACTGTTATAATTGAAGCTCCTACCTCCTACAGGTAAATGTGAGAAGATTTTATTTCTGGAAAACCATTAGATTCTATAAAAATACCAAAATAATCACAAGAATACATGAAAGGAACACAAATGTAAGTTTTTGTAAACTTTCCTTACGTTAAGAAACATGTAACATAAATTTAGTTTCTGCATGAACTAGTGTTGTTGAAGTTTGCTAAAATACGAATCAATGAAGTTTGGGTTGAAGATAAATTATTTTTCCTAGCAGATTTCCCTGTAGCAAGTACAGGCATATGCCACTGCTCCAGGCATCTAAGACTTGAATTCAAAATTAGAGTGATTTGTCTCAAAAAGTTTTTTCTAATTCAGTGTGAATGAATGGAAAATTTTTGCATAGTAAAAGCTGGGAGAAAGATAGTTTCCCTGATGTCATTTTTTTCAGTGATCTCTTGCTCTTCTATTTCAATAAGCCTGTTGACAATGACCTCTGCTTGATCTGTCCGCACTGCTAATCATTACAGTCATTATTGATTATTCTCTCGGTTTTGGTATTTTGTTGTTCTGATATATGCTACTAAAAAATCAGGCGTTTTTATTGATGTAATGCCATTGTTTTAGAATTTAAATAAATCTGAAAATTATTTGCATATTGATTGCATACTTTAAGAGTTCTCCGCTGCATTCAAATTTTGTACTGAACAAAGTTTTCTTGTTTAGAAAGCATTTTTCTAAAGCTCCAGAATCTTCAATAAGAGGAAGAAAATGACAATTGATAAAGCAAAGCTTCATTCACAAGAATAATTCTTATCTAGTTTAAAGGCTTTCGGAAAAAGTGGTATACAAATCTGACAGTTTTGAAATTGGAACAGGTATCTCTGCTTAGAATATCAGCAGTACGAGATAAAACCAAAGAAGACACGGATAAATAAACCCGAAATGCTTTCTTTGAGACGAAAATACAGCATTCTCTCTCCCCCTCCTTTCCACCTCTCCCTCTCTCTCCCTCTGCTCTCTTCTAGTGCCTCTCTCTCTTTCTCTCTCTCTCTCTCACATATGATTTTGGTTCCTGAAAGCTGCTCAAAGAGTTCCCCTCAAACAAGAGATATAGTTATAAAACAATTTGAAGATGAGGAGTCTTCTTTCTCATATTCCCTGATAAGAACACACAAGAGCCATTTCAGCAGCTAGAAAAATCTGCTCAAAAATATGCTCACAAGTCCCTAATTATAGTATTAACACATATTGCCTTTATTTTGTTTTATTTTCAGATTTAGCTTTTTTTAAAAAGAGCAAATAACATTTTTAAATTTTTCATCATTAATTATCATTTCTTCTTTTTCATATAATGTGCTTTTGAAAAACACTTTATTAATTTATCTGTTAATGTGTATTTAGTGTTTATATTCTCAATATAATTTATAATTTTCTAACCATTTTATAATTGTTCATGTATTTCTGTGCTGGAAATGTATATCCATTCAATTGCTGGTTTTAAAAATTACTTTGTGAATTCTGCACATGTTTTAAAGCCGTAGTAAACAATGCCAGTATTATGCAAATTAATTACCAAAATGCTGTAATTGTAAATCAGCAACAATCAAAAAACTTTATAAACACAAGTTTTGGGGTTTTTTAATTTAAGATAATAGAAGTGATCAAAGTGATGCTATGCTTACTAATAAAGCTACTATGGACCACTTGTATGCCATTTAGAATCCAACTCTGTTTACACCATGTCTTTAGAGTAATTTCTCAAGTTTTAATATGCACAAGAATCACCTAAGGATCTTGTTGAACTTCAAGTTCCGATTCAGTGGATCTGGGTTGAGGCCTAGGATTTTGCAATTTTTATCAAACTCCCAGGTGATGTTGATGCTATGGGTCCAGGGACCACAGTGAGTAGCAAGGTTTTTCTAGTGTACTTCACCTTCTGCCACATGGACTCAGTCTTTCACAAATGAACGTTAGAG
Organism: Equus przewalskii; assembly: GCF_037783145.1. Lineage (NCBI taxonomy): Eukaryota > Metazoa > Chordata > Mammalia > Perissodactyla > Equidae > Equus > Equus przewalskii. The sequence goes on along the minus strand of NC_091845.1, from coordinate 54,610,772 downwards.
ACCACTACCAGGTAGGATCATCTTAACACCCAAGATTTGAATGGATGGAAAGGGCATGCTGGGAGCTGTGAAGTGAGAAAGGTGGGGTGATCTTGGCCTTAAAAGTTGGCAGACAATTGCATTTAAATGGAAGAAAACTGAGAGTTATAGATTCTTGTGGAGGGAGATCTAAGAAGCCTTCTGGTCATGGTGTGCACAATGAATTGAAGTTGAAGAAACTGACAGAGAATGTTTCCAGTAGATTCCTTGTTTTAATCAATGGCTTTGAAAGAACACGGAAGTGGAGCCAGAGTTTCTTTCCTGGGATCTCTTGCTGCTCATTCACTCCTAGGAAGCAGTGAGCTCCTGGGCCAAAAATTGCTCCTGAGCTTTGGCAGTGTGACCAGCACAGAAATGGAACAGTGCACCTGCATCCAATGGCTGCTTTGCCATCTCATCCTCTAGGAAGCTCTTTCTGACTGTGCCCAGCTAGGTTAGGTGACCCTCCTGCATGCCCGCGTGGCATCCATCCCTCTCCTTCCATGACACTGATCTCTGCATCATAATCATCTGTTTGCTCACCTCCATCTCCCTTTTAAACCCCAAGTTCCTGGAGGGATGGGCTACTCATGACTGTCCATTGTATATCTGGTACATAGCAGAGTGTCCAGCCTTTAGTGGACACTGATCACTCAATAATTACTCAGTAAAGGAATGAGAACTTGAGCAAGTCACCTCTCCAAATCCTCTCCCTCCAGTGTTAAATTAGGGGATGATCTGGAAGAGAGTGAACCTGCAGCTGTTCTCCTCTAGCTGACCACCTGGTTTTCTTTTTGCTTTGACCTCTGTTAAAACAGTGGGTTTTAATGCCTGCCCTCTACCGCAAGACTCTACTTAAGCCACTGCAGCTCACACTGGGCTCTCTTGTTCCTGAATTCCAGAGCAGACTTCACCCAAGCAATGACAGCAGAGCATCTACTTTCTCCATCTGTCTTCATTAAGCTCTTTGCTCAAGTGGTGCTCAGATTGCCTCAGGGAGTAGAGTTTGTTGAAAGGAAGCAGGGGGAGGCAAGGAAGTCTGGAACCTTCCTCCGCAGTGGCACAAGCACACTTGTCCCTGAGTTTCTGCACTTGGAACAGCCTGCAGTCAACAAGGCAATGCTCATAATCACCCAGGATGAACTAGCAACTCCAGTGTCCCAACCCCCTTAGCGTACTCTCCTACTCAGAAGCTCAAGGCTGCCTGAAGTTTTCACTGTGTTGTCAGTGGCAAGGGCAGGAGGCTGCACAAGGGGCAGCCTGCATATGCAGAACCACCATAGTCAGAGACGCTATCATTAAGTTAAATCATAAACGTTGTAATGAGATAGGGGGCACAGAGGCCACTCCATGGCCTTTCAGACTGTCAAAGCTTCATCCGCCAATTGGCTGACCTTTCTCATGCCCACCCTCTTGTCTCAACTGGCTGCAGTCAGAATAATGCTTTCTTGGGCATTCTAAGTGTCATGACATGGGTGAAGTCATCCTATACATATTCCCATTTCACAGAAAAGAGCTACTGCCTCAAATCAAAGGATGTGCAAACATAGTCTCTGGAGTCCCTAAGTCCTCTAAAAGAGTTCTTCAAATGAATTTTTAAATATTATGTTTTCATTGTCATAAAATTGTGTAAGTATGTATGGACGATTTACTTACAAAGGATGGCCATGGCATTCAAGTGCCTGTGTTTACATTTTGGTTTATGATCACAATGGTGCCAAGATGTATGCCTTTGGTTATTGTGGGCTAATGACAAGAGTGGAGACCAACTATATGTAAATGATAAATAATTCCTTCTTGCCAAGTAAAGATCAGAGAACCTTATGATCTCTACAAATTAGGGTTTTGCAGAAGTTCTATTACAGAAGAATGGTGGAAAGTTGGTCCTTCACATGGCATTCTGTAACATAGACCATGTGAAATTGCGAGACAAACTGTGATTGCACAGTCACATATTCATCTTGAAAGGGCAATTTACTTTCAGCAAAGCAGCATCATCCATCACATTGAATTTATGTTGTCAATTTGATTTTTAATGGCCTTTAAAAAATTTAATTTGTAATTTGTTTTGATTTCATGCCTTTTTAAGAAATGTAAGCATAAGAAGTTCATTGAAACTTTTAGGTTTATACATATTTAAGTAAAGTTATAATAAAAACAGCTTAAGCCAATGTTGGAAGCTAAGAAAACTTTCCCCTCTTAAGATAGAGTCTATATATTAGTCAAGCTTGAGAAACAATGAACATCCTCTTTAGAGATGTTAACCTCTGTGTCCCAAATAAATTCTCAGTCAAAGGAGCATGAAGAGGTACATGGCTGACTTCAAACGAAGGCATCGTCTGTAGGGGACTCCGTTGGCGTCTCTCCCAGATCCCCCTTATTAGGCCAGTGCACCTGTCCTGCAGCTGCTGTGACTGTGGGCTGCTAATGGCTCATGGCTACCGTATTCTCTGGAGAACTGCCCTGATATTAAAGGGAGCCCACGTGAGACATTATACCTTCCCCTCCCAAGTGGGGACACCTTGACTGGCTGACTTGGGAGTATGAAAAGCCAGTCTTCTTGCCTCAAGATGGGCTCACCTCTGTGGTACACATCATGCTTCAGAGCTTCCCATGGGATCAGGCAGAAGCCAGACTCCACGTGAGACCACATCATTGCTTAGCATCTTTTCCTTCTTTATCCTGCTTCCCTCACTCTTTCTCTTCTGAGAGCACATCCCTAACATGCAGCCAAATTCTTGTCTTAATCTCTCTTTCTAGGGAGGCACACCTAGGATCCCCTTCTGATCCACAAGAAACCCACTTGGCACTAAGATAGGGCCTGCTGTGTGGGCACACAAAAAGTCTTGGTGGAAATGGTCCTGTCTTCTCTCCCCATTACCATGAATAGAAGACACTTATTCTCCGGAACATATTGGAAAATACCTCCAAATGAGATTTAATAACCAAAAAGTTCTGGCAGATTGAATTTGAGGATTTCTGACTCATAGTTTGTGTAAAAGTATCAAAACCAAAATGACTCTTTTTAAATAGTTCTAAATCTCCAAAACCAAATGATTCCTTTTCAGGATCTATTTATAAGAAACTTCTTTCTGATCTGAGAAATCAACATCTCCCCAGGCACTCATTGCTATAGCAAACTGAACAATCTTTGGACCCTAAATACACCTGCAACCAGTTATCCATCTTTATCCACAGTGATCACCTCACTCTATTTGGTCAAAGCAGCTTAGTCTCCAAGTATGGAAAATGGGGTGCTGATTGTCAACTCCAAATATATAATGTATCTCATTTCATGAAGCTTATAGAATTAGACCCTTTCATATTTCTTGTCATTCTATAGCCTTCCTGCACTCACCCCTTGGCCTGGAAGAAAAAAGAAGTCACTCATGCGAGTTAAAACTGAGTTGACAATAACAACAGCAATAGTGACCAGCTATTGAGGACTTACTATATGTTAATTACCGTACAAAGAACTTTATAATTACTATCTTCCTTATGTCTCACAACTCTCCTGTGAGGTCTTATCTCCATTCCACAAATGAGTAGACTGGGACATAGAGGGATTATGTAAGGTCTCTAAGATCACATGACTAGTAGAGACCTCAGGGCTTTTCAGTGCTCTGCCTTACTTTCTCATTACAGGACAGATCATGTGAAAGTGTTTATTTGTTTGTCATCAGCAGAGATTTCACCTGGCCCAGCATTACCTAAAGTCAGTAGTCTATGAATCAAATTCTCACTTCTGATGATAGGTCCTCGTTACCTTGGTACATTATCTAAAATTTCCCCTTCTCCAGCTGTGGATAAGAGAGGGAATTACTCCATTTATAATGTGTATCCTTCAATAAACATTAATTTACTTAAAACAAAAACACACAGTAATAATAAAATGATAATTGTTGAAGTTCAGTTATGGGTACATTGGGGTGCATTCTACTGTTCCTTCTACTTTTGTGTGTATTTCAAAATGTCCATAATTTAATACAGCATAGCCACAAAAAAAGATTTAGATTATCTTCTCAACCAATAAATAGTTCCTTTACAATAGAAAAGGTATTAATGTGCTTGCCACATAAACCTAGTTGCCTTACAGCTCTATCTTAATACAACTTGATGCTTAAAAAAAAACACACCAGTCCATGCATCAGCAGAATTCCATTTGGATATGAGGTACAGAAATTGTATTAGACTGGCTTAAACAAGTTAGGTTGATTTTTTCCTTTATAAGAAGTCTGAAGGTAAGCAGGCCAGGCCCATGCAACAGGTCCATGAAATCATCAGTAGCCCAGTATCCTTCCATCTTTCTCTTCACCATCATGAGCATTTGGCTTTCATCCTAACACTCATGCAATGGCTGATGCATCTCCAGGCACCATGTGTGTAGTCCAAGCAGGAGGAAGGAGATGGAAGCCATAGTTTTTCCCTAGTGTTGATTTATTTAGGAAGGCAAGTCCTCTTGAGGGATTTCTGCCTCTATGTCATGGACCAGAACTGTAAAACCTGATCACCATAGGTACAATGGAGGCTGGGACTTTGAGCATCTCATTTTCCAGTGTTATAGCAGAATTTCTAACTATAATTTTATATCAAATATTGCAATAAATGGTGTCTTAGTTTGCCTGGGATAGTCCTGGCTTATACAGGTAGTACCAGCATAATTATTAATAGGGTCCCTTTTCAGCCTCAGGTGTCCCTGTTTTGATGATAAATTAAATGGTTAACCTTTCTATAATAGACAACAGCAAAAGAGGTGTTTTGCAAACCAAGCTTGAGTATCTGTTGTACTCCAGCAAGCAAAATAATTGAAAATCAATGCAAATCTTAATTTACAGTTTCACGAAAACACCAAAGGAGTATATATTTATAACAAGAAGCTAAACTTCTTTCAGATTTTCTTTCCCATTCCTCCTGCTGTCAATATCTTACACATGCATGACTGAAGCCCTAAAGTGCCTCTCCTCTTCCATTCTAAGTCCAGAAAATTCTCTTTCTAACTCAGTCTGTGCAGCCTCCCTTCTCTCCTCTCCCATCCTCTCCCTGCCTCAGATCTGTACTGGGTCAGTCCACTTAGCCTCTCCACCATTTGTTTCTCTTCTCTTTTTGCCTCAGCTCCACGGTAGAGTAAGTAGAACCTGTCACATGTCCCCCCGCCTCCCCCAACGAAGAAGCAGTTGATGCAGTTGCTATTGACAACCATCTTGTAACAGGATGTGAGTCAGTCTGAAACAGAGCAGGGAAGAGCCCAGAGGAACGGTGCTGGAGTCCCAAAGGTCTTACCCTGGAGCCCATCCTACCTGTGGAGTTCCAGAAATGGGAGATAAATCTTGTTCAAGCCCATTCGAATCAGGTTTCTCTTACTTGTAAGCAAAGACATCCTGACAAATACACTGTATTCTGTACAACTGAGGAAGTCACAGGATAGAATCTTCTTTGATGGTAATGGAAGGGAGAAGAAGGATTCACAAATTTGTAAGTTAATATTTTTTATTCCTATTGCCTGTAACAACATATTTTTCTTTTGTTCTCTTTACAAGCATATATAGGAAACTACAATTTAACTGGTTTTTGTTTTATTTTACCATTTGGGAGCAGGGCTCAGTTAAGAAATTTGAGAAAGGGAGTAAATGTGTTTGCTGTCCTTTAAAATGTGTAGACAGCAGCCATTCTATGCTAAACCATTTAAGAATGAAAGCCAGCACCTCACTAAGCTGGTAATGATGGGGGTGAATAGTCTCTCTAATGGGAATAATACAAAATCGTGTATGTACATGATGAGAAAGTATCGTGGGAAAATATGGAGCATGGGAAAGGGAAAAGCAGAGCGGAATGGCTGAGGTGTTGATTTGGCTTCAGAAATGTGAAGCTTTGCTGAGAGGCTGGCTCCCTTGAAGGCCAAACACACTTGTGGGCACTGCATGGCAACTACAGCTCGCAGAAGGTTTGAAGGCCATCCCTCTGATAAAGCAAAATATTGAGGGAGGTGGATTTGGTGCCCAAAATTTGCTAGAGGAGACTAGCAGAAGCATGGGGGATAGGGCCCAAATGACAAACCCTCATGCCCAGCAGGTCTTTCTACTGTGGATAATCCTTCAGAAGCCATGAGGCAGAGACAGAGGGTCAACCTTACAAAAAGCACTGGGGAAAGATTATTGCAAACCATTTTGATTGTAGTAGAAAATACAATCAAAGTCACATTGAGAAGGAATAAATCACAGTGACTATTTGAAAGACCATGTCAATCTGTATCTGGTATTGTGTTTCTTTATATCTTGCTCTGTATTGTAATGATGTTTGATGCTATAAGCAAATATAGTAATGTATGTTTAGATTCTTATGCTAAGCCTTTTTTTTGTATGAAACAAGCGTCACTGATGGAACCTTCTTCCTTATCTGACCTGTACGTCATTTATAAATTCCGATGGATAGCCTAGCTATTAAAGCCATACAGACACAAACCTATGCTTATTTCCCTGGTGGTCTTAGCTGACATGCTGGCACAGGACCTTCCCAGTAAATAAAACCCTATTAAAGGAGTCAGCCATTCTAAAAAGAAAAGGAGGAGAAAGTAAAGAGAGGAAAACTATGCAAGTTAGTTGTGGGAAGTAGGGGGTTGGAAGAGAGTCATGAATGAAGAGAAAAAGGTCAATGGAGAACTGAGGAGGGAACTGTCCCAAAAAGGAGGAGGATCTTTTTATATTAACCTGAAGATGCTGAGAAGATGAATGAAATGCACATAACCTGCTCTGAGTTCCCTGCTCAGGAAAACAGACAGCATATAAAGAAAGCATTCTACTTATTGTGTTTCTCACAGGGCACATGAAAAGGGTACTTGGTCATTTCATTGTTGAACTCTATTATCAAAATGAAAGTAGGTTTAAACCGTTAAATAACTGCCTTCACCCAAACATTTGTATATATGGCAAAGCTATTTAAACCAATGGATATAATTTTCAAAGGGATTATTACGCTAATTATTTCACATTTGTTATATGTGGCAGTGGGATGGTGAATGCAGAAAAGACAACAACTACTTTAATTCTAGGGCACAGACCAATGATTCAGAATGAAATATTTTTCATTTATTGAATGCTGGCAATGTCAGCAAGGACACAAATTTAGATGTCGTTCATGACTAGCTGCCTTATAATCTAAATAGGCAGAAACAACCCTTCCCAGGAAAGAAGGGCAGGTGCCAACCAGCAACAGACAGGAAAGTATTATTTTCTTCCCATAGTGTTATTTACACAAGCCCAACTTGGTGTATACCTGCCAAGAGGACTTGTGAAGTAAGCTGTCTTCAGGCAACCAGCGCTCATCTATCAGTCTGAAATAAGCTATCCAACTAAACTGGAAGAGAATACAACTTTATTTTAATAACTAGAGGGAAGCTTTGGTAAATTTGTAGGCAGTCCCTAGAAATATTGGCCAAATGATGTGCAAGTAGCAGCTGGGGACGATCGAGGCTCCTACTCAAGGTCAATGGGATTCCTGTAACATTGCTTCCTGTGTAATTCTCCTTCCTACTTCCAGCAGTCTCAGAAGAGAAGACTCTAATTCAGAGGCATTGCCAGTGAGGTCAGAGTCACTACTAATTGGATAACATCTTCATTGGGTAGTATCTGTGTGTGATATGTATCTAATATCAGTTCCTCTCTGTATATTTTATCCACAGGAGGTTAGACACAATTCCCCATCTGGCAGGCTCAGAGTTTCTAAATTGACAAATAAGAGTCAAAAGGCCAAGGAAGTAATGGAGATTTAGACTGAGAATTTTAGTTCAATAAATACTGAGTACCTATTATGTGCCACAGTAGTAAAAGAATCAGATAGGGTTCCTGCCCAGAAGAATCTCAGTCTTGAGAAGACACCAACACATGAATCTAAGTTGTGGATGAGAAAAAAAGATAACTAAGATATAGTGAATATTTCAGATGTGTCGACTCTGTTCATTTCAGTTCAGTTGCACAATAATAGCATGAGGCAGACACTAATTTGCCCATGATACAGTTGATAAAACCTGAGGCTTAAGGGGAAAAATCCCTTGTCCAAGTCTACCATGCTGGTAACTAGTGGGACCCCAATCATACCCAGTAGACTTTGAAAAGATTCCTCCAGATGTGAGGAATGGGGAGAGAGAGGGTGAGGGAAGGTAACATCGGAAGAAGGGGGGAATCACACAAGGAATCCTGTGTCTGAATTCCTCTTCTAGTGCCTTGACCTGTTTCCCTACTCTCCTGTCCTGCTGAATCCTGGGAAAGGAAGGAAAGGATGATTATAAAAGACAAAATCTGGAGATGTTTAGAGAGCTAACAGCCACAGGGAGAACATAATGAGGTGACAAGATCCCAGCATTGACATCGAACCTGAAGTGAGTTTGCTCACTCATTGCACAGCAAGCCAGTCTCTGACACCAGGTGTAGTGGAAGAAAGTAGGACTTTATTATTTCATAGCACTGAGCAAGGAAAAAGGGCAGCTAATGCTGAAATCCTAAACTCCCCAAAAAGCTAAAAGGAGGGGGGCTTATTTGGGGTTTTAGGTAGAGGAGGAGGAATATATGGCCTTGCTGGTTGGCGCTTTCCCACCAGCCTGTAGCTTATTGGCAGGGAGGAGGAGGAGGAGATAACGAATCCAGGTGGTTGTTCTTAGCTGTTTGGCTCCATGATGGATAGTGGATTCTGGAGCCAGGAAGCCAGGGAGTAAGCAGAGAATGAGTGTTTTGGTTTTAACCCCATATATCCTGGGTTTAATGTAGGGAAACTGATATCAGGGCCTGTATCAGCATGAAAAGGAGCAAAAGAAATGTCTGAAGGTATATTAAGGTGAGACAGTATCTTCCAAACATTTTCACTATGACTCACAGTAACAAACATAAAGTGTATAACAACTCAGTACCCATGTATGTATACATAATTGAAACCAAAGATTCATGAAAGAATAGTTGCTGTATCATTCAGAGTTCTTCAGAGAAGCACAACTGATGGTCTGTGTGTGTGTCTGTGTGTGAGTGTGAGTGTGTGTGGATAAAATCTGCAGGGTAGGCCAGAAGGCTGGAGACCCAGGGAAGAGTTGGTGTTTCAATTCAAATCCAAAGACTGTCTGCTGGCACAATTCCCTTTTCTTCAGACAAGGTCAGTCTTTTACTTAAGGCCTTCAACTGATTGGATGAGGCCTATCCACATTATGGAGGGTAACCTGCTTTACTCATAATCTACTGATTTAGGTATTAATCGCCGTTAAAAAACACCTTCACAGCAACGTCCAGACATTTTTGACTAGATATCTGGGCACTGTGGTTTACCCAAGCTGACAGAAAAAATTGACCATCACAGTTCCCTAAGTATGTGTTATATACTCTGATATTTTCCTTTCAATTCCATTCCACTCTTTTTTAATTCTTTTTAACTCTAGTTGTAAACTACTGGCTTGATTCAATGACTTGCTCAGGGAATGCAACCTGAAAATCTGAAAATGGCTTAGGAGCTCGTCTCAGAGAGCCTCACAGACTTTTCTGTGGGACAGGAGCAGCAAAAATATTCTTTTGCACTCAAGAAGCAAAGAGGAGTGGAGTTTCTAGAAGTCCAAAGTGGAGTGGTAACATATGTGCCTTGAGCCTGAGAGTGGCATGGATATAATTCTAAAAGTTAATAGACTTAGAAAGGTCTTAGTTTCAGGAAGAAGGAAAAACAAAAGTGACTTCTGTGGAGTGATAACTGCAGACTAGACAGGAACAAGGAACCTCACAGACCTGGCAGAGGTAGATGATGACATCAAGGACAGTGCAACCAGACGTTCCCTCAACAGCAGACCACAATGTAACACCTCCCAACTCAGGCCATTCCATAGAAAGAAGAACAGCATAGCTGAAATGGCTGAGTTTTATTCCTGTCACTGAATCAGATGAGAACTTGATGTAGAAGTTGTTCAGTTGTATATCGCTGCATAAAAAGCCATGCCAAACTAATGGCTTAAAGCAACACCAATTATTTCACTTCTACCCCACACATTCCTGGAGATTGGCTGGGCTCACCAACCTGGTTTTCATTTGGGTCTCTCACGCAGTTGCAGGTAGATAATGGCTAGGGCCAGGGTCATCTGAAGGCTGGTTTACTCACCTGCCTGGTGCCTGGACTGGAGGACTCCAGCACCTGGGGGTTGGAACACTGGGGCTCCTCAGGCGTCTCTGTCTCCATGTGGTCTCTCCAGCACAGAAGCTTCATGGTAGCTGGAGCGGGAGAGCCAGGCGGAAGCTATTCTGCCTTTAGGACTTGGGCTCAGAAGTCAAATGGTCTCACTTCTGCCATACTCTAATCATTGAAGTAATCACAAAAGCCTGCCCAGTGTCACAGAGAGGAGACAGAGACTCTATCTCTTGATGGAGGAAGAGTAAGTCCTGGTACTGATTATGGAACCAGAGACACTGTTGCAGCCATTGTTAGCAAATAAAGTTCACGTAGAGGGAAAATAAATTGATTTCCTGCAAATCTAAGTTGTACTGAAATTTGTATCTATCATGTAAAATGTCCTCGTTTTACAGTTGAGGAAATTAAGGTACAAACAGGGTGAGTGACTTTGCTCTCTTTCTAGTCTCTTCCCCACCAGTTTTCCCACTGATGCTCACATGCTCATTTCTTGAGCAGAGTTGAGTGGCAAGGACACATGGAGTCCTTGCTCTTACATGCCTAGTGGAAGTGGTAGAGGAAGTCTCTGTCCACGAGGGCCACAGTGCATTTGGACATAGAACGGACAAAAACAGGACAAACTTTCCCAGAAGTGAAGAGGGCAAGGACTTCCTCCAGCCATGGTGTTCTAAACATGGCAGGGAACCCACCCATCAGAACACACAGCACCATAAACAAATGCTACATGGTACCAGTGTGTTCTGATTGGATATTACCTTTGCCTCCTCTCTCAAGTGAAGAAGACATTTTGCTCTGTTTAACTCAAGACCACAGCTCAAGCATTCATAGCTCTGGGCTAGGAACCTCCAGTTTAAAATCCATTTGTTCTAGGGGAAAATAAAACGTGATTTTTTATTTGCTGGCAGAAAAGAATGTTGAAGTTACTCCTTAAGTACTTTTTGGAAGTTAAATCACCTCTGCCGAAGAAAAATGATGAGTCAATAGAAAATAAATCATGATCAGATGGATTAAACTTTTCTCAATAAAACAGGTTTTTAAATTAAGGGCAAAGTGTTTAGAAGAATAGGTTTCCAGTCGATTTTATATTAACAATCATCACTTTTCTGTACTTAAGGCTTAGCCAGCCTGTTGTAATGGAAATACAGGATGTGGTCCCAAATGCAACAGTATAATTTCCCCGCAAGATTAACCAAGAGGGCAGTAAAAACCCTAGTTAAAATATAGCACTTTGGTATTCTATTAAGTACCAGAAGAAAAACAGTATACAGACAGAAATTTACATTGACATCTTACATTTCTAAACCTTTGGTTCCAGTGGGGAAATTCCATTTGATTGCCTCTCCCTCTGGATGGGCATTTAATGGAACAATATGGACTTCAGAGAATCCCAGCATATTGAGCTGGAAAAGGTCTTGGAGAAGATTGTGTCCAAATGGTTCATTTTATAGCTGATGATGCTGAGGCTCTGAGAGAAGTAACTCGCTAAGTCACACAGCAGATGGAGTGAGGACTAAAACCTAGGACCCCTGACTCCAATGCCGATGTGTTGTCCACATTACCACCCATTTAAACCTCATAGAAACATTTTGGCAAAAGCATGAACCATAGTTAGAAACCAGAAAACCCAGAGAAAGATTTCCAGAGACATCTGCTCTTTGCCTCTCCAGGATCCATCTCCCTCTTTTGGCAACAACCTCTATTTCTGTTTGAAGATCCCTGGCTCCCCCATTTCAATCTATAATGTTAGACAGGATTAACCACTAGCCTAAGAGGAGCAGCACGTGACCCAGGTTAAGCCAATCACCACAGTGCAACCAGTTCCACTCTGATTGGTTCAAGTATGGGCACATCACCCAATCAGAACCAGTGGAATGCAATCAGATTCTGTTTTGTTTTAACTTGAGAAAGTGTTTCATTCTCTTCCTCTTTCAACTTGAAGGGGAGAAAATATCAGGCTTGAAGCCACTGCATCCATCTTCCTAAAATTGGGGTATTGAGAATAAAGATAGTACCATCATACAGTAGAGCCAAGAGATGAGAAAAATCGTATACAAGAGACATTGTTTGTACCTTGAATCCAGTCATACCTGAAACCATCAATGCCATGTGCCTTTTAGTTACACGAGCCAGTAAAGTCCACTTCGTCCCTCAAGCAGATAGTTTATTTGGAAGGTGATCTCGGGAAACACTAGCAGAAAAGTGGACAGAGAGGCGGGAGAGGAAGAAAACCAATAAAGAGTGTGCTATCAAGCAAGTTAACACTGTGGGCAACTGCAGCTTTGTCCGGCGGAAACTCTGGTAAACAGCATAGGGATCACCTCTCCCCCAGAGAATTATCTCACCTCAGGGTCAAGGGAGCTGGGGTATTTATATACCAACCCTCATAAGTCATTTTTGAGGGATATGAATTAGTTTCTAGACTCTTCTGGCCTGCTACACATGTGAGCAGAACGGGTTTAGGTGGCAAGAGAAACCCTCAGGAAAGAGATGCAGGTGGTGGTCCTGGCAGTTGGAAGCTGGACTTGCATGCCCTGAAATGGAAGGGGCCACGGGATGCAGGTGGGGCCCTGTGGACGCCTGCTGTACCTCCAAGTGCAATACTTCATTCTCCTTCTTGCCTAGCAGCTGAATGAAGAGAATTCCAAGGCCACCGAAGAGGGCAGACCCACAGGACTGAACGAGCCTGGATCCTGATATGACCCCTTGGAAGGCTGTTCGCTGGCCAGGGACCCCTAATTGGACTTTGCATTGGCAAGAAATAAACAATTGAGCTAAACTGCCAAAATTTGGGGATTGCTTGTTATAAGCAGTTACCCTACCCTGACTAATACAGGGAGAAAGCAGATGTTTCTACAGCCAACCTATTCAAGGCTTAAACCCTGGGATCAGTGGGTGATGGATGATGCAGCCAGATCATTTGCTTGTTCATAAAAATCAGTGAGACACCAGGTGAAAAGCCCTAGAAGCCACAAAGTCATGACAGGCAGGCAGATCTGAGAAAGAGCCTCTAGTTTCTACGTAAGAAAAGCCCTGGTTCAGAAATGCAGAGGGCTCTAGAACTTTGGCTTTCAGCTGCATGGTTTCAGCTTTCTCTCCAAGAGGAGAACAGACAGGATTAAATCTTCCAGGCACACTGCCCCTTAAGCGCCACGGACCCATCTAAGATTGCAGAATAACACTCACCATGGGGCAGAGACCAGCACTGAATTTGTACCTGAGCTTTGAGCACAGTGACAAGGAAATGACATGTTCTTATCTGTGGCTCCTGCTCAAAAGGGAAGTCAGCTTTGTGGTTAATGCCCCACTGGGGCCAATAAAGACAGGGGTGTCAAGAACTCCAAGGAGGGAAGAATCAAATAAACCAACTCTGGTTAAGGGTTTATCTTCCACCATGACAAGCCACCAGCCTTTGAATAGAGGGTCTTAACATTTGTTAACTGTGCAGCTCTAGCCAAACACCACAGAGTACTGTAATCCCATTTAGTCTCCCCACAGCCATGAGGAGTATTGTCACTCATATGTTTCAGATGAGGAAATTGAGGTTCGGCGGGCAGAGGTTCTCTGCGCGAAGTCAAGAGCCAGGGAGTGACTGAACTGCCAGACACCAGACACGGCGCGTATCCCGCCACATCGTGCTTCCTCCTTCTCTGAGCCCTCCTCTGCATGGTGCACAAATGTGAGAAACTGAATGCCTTGGGAACTCGTGGGGTCGGCAAACTTAAAGTAAAATCACATATTTATCTTAATTTTCTAAGTATTCATCTAAACATTTTCTTTAAATAGTTAATCAAATTAATTTAAGTAAACAGTTATCTAATATTTTCTTCCAGTAACTTGTGTGCTATACACAGAGTAGGTGTCTAAAGCATTCTGTGGAAGGAATAAATGAATGTACTACATGTACTGTGATATCCTTTTTGTGTATTGATAAAGTTTTTTTCCCGTTCTCGTTACAGTTGGTAAGACTCCACTTTCTTCATATCTTTGCTTTTTCATCTCTAGTGTGTCATTCCATTCCCCTCCCCCTCTTCTCCCCAACCATAATGGCAGCAACAAAACACTACATCTCAGAAATCTTTCCCAGCAGCTGCAGTCTCCGGGTACCTGGCTCCCCTCCTTCATCTTACACCACCCCTTCCCCCGTGGCAGCCTTCTCCCGGAGGGAGACCACCCTGCTCATCATCCCTGATAAAAACGACCAACATTTTGTAAAAACTTAACGATTCACAAAGCAATCTCCCCAAGGTTAACTCATTTGATTTTCATGGTAACCCAGAGAGGAAGGCAAGACAGGTTTTGTTAACTCCTGTTTCAAATGAGGAAACTGAGATTCAGAGGGGCTAAGTGATTTGCTCAGGATCATGTGACCAGCAGAGACAGGAACAAACACTCAAACCACAGCATTTGCTCTCCAAACCCAATGCTCCCTATGTCAGATGATGCTGCATCTCCCCTTCTGTTGACTTCTGAGGCAGCTTGCCAAGAGACCGCAGCCCACCTACCTCCAGGTACCAGCTCTGCTGCCTTCAGCTACCAACATCCATGGCGGTGAGTTGGGCTCACAAGGGAGAGTTGCCTCAACATCCCTCTTCCAGCCAACAAGATTGTCATGGAGACAGGTGAAGAAATGAGTGGAGCTGATGCCCAGAGCGCAGCCTGTGGGAACAGAGGCTGTGCATGCAAGCACTGCAGGCCCTTCTCCAGCTGCTCACAATTCCTCCCAGAGTTCAGAGAAAAGCTCTGGGCCCTTAAACACTTCAGAATCAGGCATGTGAATGTTTGAACCCAGCTCTGCAGTAAATTTTAACTTCTCTGGACCTCCAAAATGAGGAAGAGAATGTTAACATCACAGCATATTTTCAGCATCAGCTGAGGTGGGTAAATAAAGTGCTTAGGATAAGACTTTAATAGTGGAAGTTATCACTGATATTTATAATTTATATAACTATATATGGTCATAATGATAACATACATGTAATACATAATAATAAATATAAGACAATTGTGTACTACAAACAGGACATGGATAGGACAAAGAAACCAAAAAGCTGCCTAAGGAAGCTTTGCCTTAGTTAATATAGATATAGATATATATATAGATAGATAGACAGATAGATATAATAGTAGTTAAATAGTTAACTATTTTATGTATCACCATAAAAGCATCTAGTATCGGTGCTGTTTCATCCTGCCTGAAATTTTTCATAGATAATGAGATGGGAGGCGTCTTCCTCTGGCATCATTCTTCATGTCGGATGGGATCTGAGTGCAATGCTCATGTGCCACAGTGCACTGGCTGGTGCCCTTCAGTCTAACTGTGGCTGAAAAACGGTGTTTAGGGACATCTTGGATTTGTTCTCTAATGAAACAGGACCAGCAAGTCACCATTCAGAGATAAGAATAAGAGTCTCACTAGTGGGGCTTCCAACGGTAAAGAGCTGAGTGATCCTGGGGAAAGACAAGTCTGGGGTTCCCAAGTAGAGGAGCATCCAGACCTGCATCGCTCCTGGGAAGCCTCAATTCTGCTGAGATCTTAACCCTTCAAAGGGTGCTGACGGTTTTCATTTGGAAGCCAAAGTTCTTGAAGTCAAGATGTTTCAGCAGGAAGAACCAGAGGACTTAGAAGGACTATGCGAGAAAAAGTAATTTTATGTCTTCATCCCGTTTACTACACAAATTTTAGAGATTTGATTTTTATAGTTAAGAAAAAAAACAAACCCTACTGGAAAATTAGAAAATTTGTTACTTTGAGGAACAAAATTATCCTTGCAGGAGTGTTCATTATCTTAACTAAAATAATAGACATAATTTCTATTTATAGAAATAAGATTCTCTGGTCTTGAAGGAAAAAACAGATAATTCATTGATTCATTCTGTATTTGAGTGCCTTCTCTTTCAGACGCTGTGCTACATTTTGAGAATAGAGTGAGATCTAATTCATATCCTCAACAAGCTTATGGTCTAGTGAAGGAGCTGGATGTACATTAAGTTTTGATAAGTGCTAGACGAAACTGTGACAGATTTTATTTTCCAAAGTTGGTTGTAACAACATGTCCCATCTCACATGCTCTTCTAGAACCTTACACTCCCCCATCAAGGAGTAGAACCTGACTCTCCTGCCCTTAAATCTGGGCAGGCTGGTGACTCACTTCTAGATAAGACAATGCAACACAAGTGAAACTGTGTGACCTCAGGCTAAGTCCTAAAAGGCAATGTGACCTCTGCTTTGTCCTCTGGAATACTCACTCTTGAAAACTTCTGCTGCCCTGTAAGCAGTCTGACTGCCATGAGGATGTCATGCTGTGAGGAAGCCCGAACTAGCTAGTGCAGAGGGACCGCATTAAAAGAGAGAGATGCTTAGCTGGCTGACAGATGCTCGAACACTCCTCTTCCCCTGCTGTTTCAGCTGCAGCCACCATTTAACTGCAACTCCATGAGGACTCTAAGCTAGAAGGACCCATCTGGAGCCTTCCTGAATTCCCGACCCACAGAAGCCATGAGAGATGAGGTGGTTGCTGTTGCTCAGTGGCACTGAGTTTCGTGGTGATTGTCATCCTGCAGTGGGACCTGGAACAGAGACCCTTGAGGCAGAACCGTTTGCTTTGTTCACCGGCCTTTACTCTGTGGTGATCACAGTGCCTGGCACATGGTTAGTATTCCAGAAATATTTGTTGAATTTAGTTTTATTTTGAATCTTGTTGAATTTTGTTAGTGTTAGGTACATTGGTAGCATAAAGGAAGAATGATTAATGAAACTGATGAAATAGGAAACATTTCCCAGAGGAGGTGACAAGTCAAGATCTCAAGAAGAGAATCAGTATTTTTCAAACAGGGAATGCGATGGGAATGCCAGGCAGAAAGGAAAACAAATTCAAAGGCTCTAAGTCACGGAACAGCTGGGTTTGGGGAAGCATGGATAACTGAAAAGGGCTGAAATAGGCACATGGAGGTAAATGATTGGGAATGTGGCTGGAGAGGCAGGTGAGGCCAGACCAGGAGAGGCCTTGTGTGCTAAGCAGGTCTCGGTCCCGGGACAGGGAGCTGTTACACTCTCCCCCATTCCCAAATGGAAGGCCTTCTCAAGCCAGCAGGGCCCCGTCTCCACATCTTCTATGGTTTCCATGCTGGTGTTGGGCATGTGGGTCTCTTCTCTTAACCTCCTGTCCCTGAGTGGGTGAGAATTCTGTGAAGTCACTCAGCGCTACACACATTTGAAGACCTTAGCTGCTCCTCCTCGAGCTAGGTGCAGGGTTTTTTTAGAGATGGGAAACAAATCCTTTCAGTTCTTGAATCTCTAAGCCTCTCTTGGGTACTAGAGAAACTTCCCACTTGCAGAGACCCAGATGGGGGAAGAGGACTCGGGCATAGCTTGGTCTAAGCTCTATGCTTTCCCCACAGTTTTCCATATCTTTTTTTCTCTAAGTCCAGAAAATGCTTATTTAGTTTGGCAGAGGATAGCTTGGATCTCCAGCTGGTCTTTCAGATGTGTTGTTTGCGCATCTGGGCCATAGGCTTTTGAAATCGAAAGCCATGAATTAAGTCCTTTGTTATCTGTGTTCTGCAGTGACATCCCCGAGACGGTGTGTCGGTCAGAACAGGGCACATAATGCTCTAGGAACAACTATCCCAGCGCTTGGTGACTTAACACAAGAAACGTCTATTTCTCTCTCTCTCATGCTACACATCCAACATGGAGGGCACCCTGTCATCTGGTCACTCAGGACCCAGGGCAGACATAGCTCCATCTCAACATGTGCTCCCACAATCATGCTGTCAGGATGCAGAGACGGTGTTAGACTGTGCTGTAGATTTTAAAGCTTCTGCCCGGAAAAGACATATTACAAGCGGGGCTGAAGAGCAAAGCCTGCTGCAGAGGCTACAGGAAAATATGGAGGGAGAAAAGCCTGAGCTGTCGTCTTAGCCTGCTTGGACTACCATAACAAAAGACCACAGACTGGGTGGCTTAAACCACAGAGTTATTTTCTCCTGGTTCTGGAGGCAAGAAGTCTGAGATCAGGGTACCAGCACAGTTGGCTTCTGATGAGGACTCTCCCTGGCATGTAGATGGCCGGCTTCTCACTGTGTCCTCACATGACCTCTTCTTTGTGCCATTCAGGAAGGAGAGAGATGAAGAGAGCTCTCTAGTGTCCCTTCTTGTAAGGACACTAATCCTATGGGATCAGGGCCCCACCCTTATAACCTCACGTGACCTTAACTACTCCCTTACTCCAATTACAGCCACTCTGGAGGTTAGGGCTTCTATGTATGAATTTGGGGGGCACACATACATTCAGTCAACAAGAACTACCATATTTGAGAGTGTGAATAGAAAGCCCGAGTTATGACTCTCCCTGTAAGGAAGGATTCAGCTGTAATTAAAAGGGAGCTATGAAATAACAACCTTCGATATGAAAAACTTCATATTTTTCAGGTAATGTGTAAGTAAATCTCTTTTCTGTGCAAATTTTTAAAATAGAATTTACCATCTAGTAAATTATTTTTTTAAAAAGCTCACACTTAGCTGATGAATCAACAAAATCTAAATGAAGAGAAAACAGTTCTGGGTCCTCTCTGTTCCGCACAGAAGTTATAGTGGTATTTTCATTCAATACAAAGGTATAAGGATCACATTCTTTTATTGCAAGAATCTATGTTCCTCATCTGAAATGCAAATCCCTACTTTTGAATAATCATAGTTCAGATTAAAGCATAACATCATTAAATAGAGTAGGAGATTATGATAGTTCATAAACTGATATAACAGAACTGAAAATGAATTTTCTGTATGGTTCTTTATTCTTGTCTTTGGGTCATTGTTCTTGCAAACTATGGTTTTTGAGATAGCTATGACAATTTGCGAGCTCTTTTTTTTTTTGCAGAAGTTTACAACAAGCCTAAATCAAATAAAAGTGCTTCTGACTGTTTCTAAACCTAACATGATGTGGGGTGTAGTTTGTATTTCGACAAATCCTGGTAAATATATCCAACTAATAAAAGAGAAGCAGTGACAGGAGAGAGAGAAAGAGAGATCTTGTCTACAGCAGTCCAGACTTTGATGTTACATTTCATTTGTCTCAAGCATTTCAGTTTGAACCTAGGCCGTGTCACAGCTAGTGTTCAGCAATGGCAGGGTCTGGGCCAAGAAACTAGCAGATCTACCCCAAGAAAAGCCAATTTAAGTGAAATGATTTGCATGAAAGCTTTTATCTCACCTGAAAGGAGCAAGAGCAAGTTCAGTCTTCAGCAACTGGATGAAGAGATGGGAAAATAGAGAGCGGTTCTTTCCCAGTCTGGCCTCATAGACCATGGAGACAATGACAGTGAGCCATTTCTTCCTCTCCCTGAATTTCTGTTGACCCGTAATATAAGCTCTTCT
Organism: Equus przewalskii; assembly: GCF_037783145.1. Taxonomy (NCBI): domain Eukaryota; kingdom Metazoa; phylum Chordata; class Mammalia; order Perissodactyla; family Equidae; genus Equus; species Equus przewalskii. The sequence continues at coordinate 54,591,235 of NC_091845.1, read as the reverse complement.
CCTCTGCCAGAAGTATTTTTCTTTTGGCTCCTCCCCACAAGATAACAAGTAATGTATCTGGTTGGTGAGATAGGAAAATACCATTGCAGCCACATGAGCTCTCTTAGGTCTCTCTCTGTGTCCTCACCTGCGCTTCTCTCCACGTAGTAAGCCCTTAGGTGGGATCCACACCTGCAGGGAAAGGTCTGAAGGTGTCCAGGGATTCTGCCTATGATTTGATATGTCAATTCAATTCAGAGGAGAAAATACAGAAAACCCATTTGGCCCGTTGTCTGTATCTCACGCTCTGGAATCTAGCTCTAAAGCAACAACACTGATATTCTTGACTTTTGTGTGAAAATATTAATAGCCAGCCCTTATATAATGCTTACAATGTGCCAAACCCTGTTCCAAATGGCTTTCCTACATTAATTCATGCAATCCTCCTATAACCCTATGAGGTATGTTGTAGGTCTCACAAAGACAGCCACGTCCTAATCCTCAAAACCTGTGAATATGTTCAGTTACCTGACAAAAGGAGAATTAAGGAATTAAGACTGAGAATCAGCTGACCTTAAAATAAGATTATCCTGGGTTATCCAGGTGGGTCCAGTGTATTCACAAGGGTCCTTAAAAAGGGAAGAGTGAGACAAAAGTGTCAGTTGCAGAGTGCATCAACACGAGAAAGGCTTGATCTGCTGTGGCTGGCTTTGAAAATGGAAGAAGGGACTCATGAGCCATGGCATACAGGTGGCTTCTAGAAGCTGGAAAAGGCAAGAAAACAGATTCTCCCCTAGAGCTGCCAGAAGGAACACAGCCCTGTCAACACCCTGATTTTAGCCCAGGGAGGCCCATTTCAGACCTTCAATCTCCAGAACGATATGATAATCAATTTGTATTGTTTTTAACCACTAAGTTTGTGGCAATTCATTACAGCAGCAATGGGAAACTAATCCAAGGAGGGCACTGCTTTTATCCCACTAACCCACTGATGAAACTGAGACAGGGAAATGTTAAGTCACCTGTCCAAGGTCACACCCAGGCCGACTCCTTCCAGAGTCTGTCTTCTTGATCACTGTGCTAACTGCCTCTCTAGTGTTTTCCTCAATTGGATTAGAAATGGGTGGGAAGAGGGACACAATTAATTATTACCTTTATGAATCTCAACAGGGGAGAGAAGATAGTATCATTCTGTAAATATTTACAACTCTGGGCACTTGGCAGGCATTCTCTCATTTGATACTATCAATAGCCCCGTATAGTAGACATAATTATTCCCATTTAGCAGATGAGAAAATTGAGTTCTGCTGAGGTAAACCACCTTGCCCAGTGTCATGGGATTAGTAAGCGGTGACAGTAAGAGTTATACATTGCAGTCTCATAGGCAAGCCATGCCTGTAGATATATTGCTAAACTTGAGAATCTACTTTTACAAGCCTACCAAGACACACAGACATGTGGAGCACTGCTTCGGGGCCCTGATGACAAAATATCATGTAGGTCAAAGACGGGGGCGTTTTCAGCTCTTCTTCATGGACATAGCCCCATCCCAAGGCTTGTGTACTGATGATGCCTGTTCCTTTCCACCGGGAGGCCATGGATATCCGGAAGACATAAGAGAGCAGCTGCTCTGACCTGGTTTGTGATTATACCAGTCATCCCTAGAGGTTTTCAGACGTATCCAGGGCATAGAGTTGAGCCTTTGGGAAAAAGTGGGTATAAGAATGAAAAAAATATGAGATGGCATCTGTACTGTGACTCTGTCTGTATCCATAGATGGTGGGGTCAGGAAAAGACAGACACTTCACTCACTGAGCTGTTGCTATGTGGCTCACAATCACAAAATCTCACTAACACACAGCAGTGAGCACTCATTTCTCACTCACATGCCTGGAGATGGGCCATGCCCATAGGCCATGGTCAGGTCCAAGTCTGCCCCATGTCTCTCTCTTTGCTCTGGGACCAGCAGGCTACCCAGGACGTGTCTTTTTCATGGTAATAGTAGATTTGCAATAAGGACAAGGGAAATATATGATGCCTCTTAAGGACTAGGCTTGAAACTTGCATCTTGCAACTTCCACCCTCTTTGGCCACATCAAGTCATGTGGCCAAGCCCAATGCCACTGGGACAGGGACATATATTCTTCCAATGGAGGTGGCAGGAGAGGTAGGGAATATTTGCTGACCAATAATCGAATCTGTCACAATCATCGCAAACCAAAGCCCACAAGGAGAAACGGATACCCTTAAAATGAAATCTGCAAGCAGCCTTACATTACAAACACAAAGTTTCTTGCTTCTCTCCTACACAAACTGGTGATCTGTGCTGTCAGAGCAGTGCAAAATGGCATTCCTCGTCCTCAACTCCCAACACGTGTGGATGTCTGCTGAGCCTCTTGGACATCTGTGCCCCAATGACATAATGTCCCTCAATGGGATCTAAATCCCAGCTGGCATGGAGTCCACTTATGGCAGTAGAAAACTGTCATATGGAAATGGTGCTCTTATAACACATTCTGTGATTTGTCATGCTGGGTGTCCTCCAGCTACACTGGCTGTCACGTGCAGCCTTTTGGAGTGTCCTGCTACATGGGTAATGACTGGCTCCTTGCAAACTCATTACTTTAGAAAGAATTTTGAGGTGTGCTGAGCTCAAAGGAAAAGAAGGAGAATTTTCTTTCAATTATCTTCTCTCTCAACTGAAGACTGGACAACACTGAAGAGAAAAGGTGAAGCCCTAAACTTTTTAGTTCTCATAATAACCTAAGAGCACGACTTACAAATGTTTATAAAGGTAGAGAGAGATCTTGACCTTTTCTTTGAGAGAAGAAAAAGAGCAGATGACAATTGTGTAAAGTATGGGTATATAAATTGTCTACAGTTAGAAAACGTGTTATCAGAAATAACATGATGTATTTTCTAGTTTGCTTTAAGATATTAAAGGAATCCAGGCTTTACTTTCCTGACTCCCGGGAACATCATCTGGGGAAAGAACTGGAATTCCTTAAGCAAATGAAAAACATGGCTCTTGAGGGTTTATATTACTCTCATTTTTTCTCTTCATGTACTTTCTTTTACTTTCATAATTAAAAACAAATAAACAAAAGTAATGGTAGGCTTTGCCCTGGGATTGTGTTAGAATGAAGAAGGATGTCTCTAATTTTCTACTAATTAGTTCTACTAGGGCCTGTGCTCTGCACTCATCGAATTTCTGCTCAAGAGGATGTAATAGAAAAACAAGCTGCTTTGGAGTCAGACAGACCCTTGGACAAGTCTTTAGCCTCAGTTTCCTTTTCTGCAGAATTGAGATATTGATGCCTGATTTAATTCAAGGGGTTATTTTGAATATCCACAGGTAAATTCCAAAAAAATGTATTATGACATTGGGCAAATTTAGTCTTGAGTTATCATGAAATTTTGCTCTCCTCCTTATGCCCATTCTGCAGGGTGGACCCTGAGTTGGAGAGAGCACATACCCCACCCATTTCCTCCCTGTGTCAATGACAGGAATAGGGCAAATCAGTAAATCCTCTGTGTTACAATCCTTAGCCAGTCCCCAGGCAGCCATTCTCCAAGCAGGGACTCAAAAATGCTGCTGCAGTCACATACGAAGGGGAAGAGCCCTGGAGGTGGTGGGGAGGGGGGAACCACACACTGGCTCCTCAATGCTTCTCTGTGGAGGTGACACATATCACTTGTACTCATAGCACATCCATCAGAACTAGTCACATGACCCAGACTCCCTGCAATGGGACTGGGAAATGTGAAAGAGTAGATTCATATTAACCTTGCAGTAAATGTCTCTGTCACACAGGGTTTCAAGAGAACCAAATCCAAGTCTTTGACTGCCTTGACCACATGTGACTCTAAGTAGGGTATTCACTTCTCTGGATAAGGTGAAATGACAGACACATTCTAATGCCTCCTATCTCTCTAATCGTTATTTTATGATCATCATTTTATGACTTTAACCACAAGGAGACAGAGATTAGGGCTCAGGGGCAGTTTTTAATTATTAAGAATACACACAAAAGATGAAGTATAGTGCAATGGGCTGAGATTAGGGAAGGAACACTGGAAGTCTAGAGCCTGGAACACAAGAGTCAATAGGATGCCAAGAAGAAAAGAAATTTCGAACAATGTAGAAGTTTTAAGAAAAATCTAGAGCACAGCTATGAACTGGCAGTTTCCAAGATCCATCCATCCCACAGTTGTGTTTTGTTTCACTTACACAAGGTTTAAAAAAATGTTTTCATTAACTGCCAATGTTTTAAAATGGAAAATTGTAATAAAAATCTAGATTTCCTGCTTCCTTTGAAAAATCGGAAGATTGGACAACATTGAGTCAGCAACAGTTTTTCTGCACTGGCAACAATTAGCTGGAGGTGAGGGGCCGCTGCTCCCTAGAGATACTGTGCCATTCAGCCCAATGCCAACCGAGCCCTCTTCACTCATTTCTAGTACCTGATGACCCCTGTAGGTTTGCAACTTCTGGCCTAAATGAGCTGGACTCATGCTGTGAAACACAGAGAGCTTATTTCAAACAAGAAACTCAAGCAGGCATCTCCAAGCACCATTATAGGGCAGCACAACCCTTTTGGAAAGCAATTTAGCAAGGAGGCAAGGACTTTCCAAACGTCCACACTCTTTGATCCAGTAATTTGACCCTGGAGACCCTTTCTTAAAGGAACATTCCCTACAATGCTTTAAGTAAGAGTTCATCATGACTTTATTTATACTGGAAAACAATTGAAAGCTTCTAGAAAATTTATGCTTAAATCTTTAGGCAAACTATACTATGTACACCTCGTGGGCTCTAATACATAGATACAGACAAATATTGAGACTCATTCAACTAAACCACAGGCCTATACTCAGCAAAATGTTAATTCATACAAATCAAAAGACAGCTGAGGAGCCTGTTAAGATTAAAGGAGATCAAGGAGACATGTCTGTTAATTCAATGTATTATCCTTGATAGAATCCAATTTGGAAAAATATTGCTATATAAGACATTAGTTGAAGCAATTGGAAAAACTTGAACAAGAATTTTTATTAGATTGGGGCTGGCCCCGTGGCCAAGTGGTTAAATTTGCGTGCTCTGCTTCGGCGGGCCAGGGTTTCACTGGTTCGGATCCTGGGCGCGGACAAGGCACTGCTCGTCAGGGCACATTGAGGCGACGTCCCACATGCCACAACTAGAAGGACCCACAACTGAAAATACACAACTATGTGCTGGGGGGATTTGGGGAGAAAAAAGTAGAAAAACAAAGAAGATTGGCAACAGTTGTTAGCTCAGGTGCCAATCCATAAAGAAAAGAAAAAAAAAGAATTTTTATTAGATAATTCTATTGTATCAATATTAAATACCATAAATTTGATCATTGCATTGTGATTATATGAGAGTGTCTTTGTTCTTAGGAGATACTTGCTGAAATATTTAGGAATGAAGGATCATAAAGTCTTTGACTCAATCGCAAATGATTCAGAAAAAGAAAAATAATAATATTAATAATATTGTATATGTAACAGAGATAGAGATAATGCAAATGTGGCAAAATATTAACAATTAGTGAATCTGTGTGAAGGATAAATGGATGTTTATTGTACTATTTTTGTGGTTTAAAAATTTTTCAAATTAGAAGTTAAAAAAATGCGTATCTGGAAAATGCTTATGACATAGTGTTAAATTAAAAATTCAAGCTACAAAATCATGTATCCAGCGTGATCTTAACTAAGTTAGAAAAATCTCTGCATGTAGAAAACAAGGCTGGAAGGAAAATACTGAAACATTAGCAATATCTAAATATGGTGGGTGGACTGGCCTGGGAATGCTTTTACACTTCCATTTTTTCTATATTTTCTTCACATTTTGAACAACCATCAATCACTTTTATAATAAAAAAAAAACTACCAAGCACCAAGTCATTTTTTTCCACCTCCGCCACTTTAAGCCTGAGGCCAAAATCCAGAGCAATGACAGAGGAAACGAGTTCAAGCTCTCAGCTATTAAGGTGTGAAAGACTGTGTTTCAGGGGTTGCCAAGTGACCTTTAATGAACACCTGTCTGAGACAGAAAAATCATAGTATTCCAGGCTAAGGACTCAATGTATCATTTAGCTTTAGCATCACAGTGGGGCCGCTGGGTATATCCCCAGATTTGAGATTTACAGCCAAGCTGAGGAATATTTTTGAATTTGGCTGATTCTTCATGGACTTACACTTCAGGTTTATATGCTGCAAGGTAGATAAACTCAACTTCGGATGACAGGTCAAATGGATAGGGCCTTTCTGGCTCATAAGCCTACAAGCCTCTTTCATCGCAGGCAAGGTCAGCATCCTCTGAGTCCCCAGGAGGGATCCTGGCCTGAGACACCCAGCGATTCTTCCATACCTCCTTCCAACAAGCTTCCAACTGAGCTTACTGTTCTGTCTCTATTCTCTGGCTCCTGTTCTCAAAACCCACTTCCTCTCCCTGACCTCTCCTAGAAAAGAAGACGCCTCCCTCTTGTCTATCTGAAACAACTCCCCACCTTTAACAGCCCTACTCCTTCTTCTGGCTTTGGCTGCGAGCATCCAGTAAAAGTCTCCCTTCCCTTCATTCCTCTGGCTCTGAGAATTCTCTCCAAGCTCCAGCCACCCCTGCCTTTCACCTGCATCCATTACTCTATCTTTTTGGAACCACGTCTATCTTTGGAATCCCAGCCAAGTCCTCACACCCACATCGGCTGACATTTCTCACCATCCTCAAGACAGCCCTGGCTGGGCAAGAGCTTCTACTCAGACCCTAAGACCTCTGCCTTGGCAGAGCCCAGGTTCCAGCTTGCCTAGACCAGAAAAGCAGCTCTCGGCATTGCCATATCCCCTCCAGGAGACCAGAGACCTTCTCATCTCCTGCTTGGGGGACCTCCCCTGGTGGTTGGGATGATTCTTAGCTCTCTCTGATAGAACAGACCATCCTGACACTACCTTTAAGTTCTCATTCTATTGAGCTGACAGGAAAATCAACCTCAGTCATCCTGTAGAGAGTCTCCCCACTCTCCAGGTTATGCAAAGGTACTGAGCTCCTATGCGATGCCGAGGCATCGAGTTGAAAGCCTGGAGTAAGACCACCTGAGATCAAATCCTGCCTCTGCCACTTACTAGCTGTGAGAACTTCTGTAAGCTACCTACCCTCTCTGTGTCTCAGTCTCTTCTTTTGTACAGTGAGAATAATAGTATCTACCTTGTAGGGTTATTGAGAGGATTAAATGACTTAAGATCTGTAAAATGCAAAGAACAGTGCTTGGCGCATAACATGTGCTAGTTAGGAGTTAGTTTTTATTACTGTTCATGGGTCTGTACCAGCCATTGTCCTGGGGCACACACCCCTTGAAATCCAAATGTTACGTCACTTCCCTGACACATGTGGGGTTTAGGAATCCTTGGAGAAGCAGGGAGCTCACAAGACACCATCACTACCGCCCTAACAAATCAAGAGAAATCATCAAACTGAAATACATGGAGAAAAAATATGAAAAAATGGAAAGGGTATCTAAGATCTATGAAACAATATCAAATGCTTTAACATACATGTAACTGGAGGTGCAGAAGGTGAGGACAGAGGAATGGAGCCAAAGAAGTATTTGAAGAGATAAAGGCTGAAAATTTTTCAAAACTGATGGAGACATCAAACCACATACAAAAAGCTCAGAGAACCCTAAGCAGGTAAAGACAAAGAAAACGCCACCAAAGCACTTTATAGTCACGCTGCTGGGAACCAAAGAGAAAGTCCTGTAGACAGTTGGGAACAAAAGACAAATGACATCAGGAAGGGAAGAGAGGAGATATTACAGACCTTTAGTCAGAAAAACTGAAGCCAAGAGAGTAATGAATCGGCAGCTTTAAAGTGGCAAAAGGAAAAGAAACTATCTTAGCATTTTGTATCCAGTTTTGCTCCCAGACATCACCCTTAGCCAACACGGGGTGGTATACATTTCTTGTGCACTCAAGCCCAGGGAGGTGAGATCCTAGCTAAGCTTTTGCTTCACATATCCAAAGCCCACTAACATGGTCTCCTGGTCCACAGGACCCACGCCTTCAGCAGCACTAAGATCAGTAGAACTCCCAAGAGGAGCATCTTCCGATCCACACAGTTGCTCTCCGCTTTGATATTCACCTGGGGAATCACTTGGTGAGCTTTAAAAAAATTATGTACACTCAGGACCCACACCTTGAGATTCTGATTTCATTGTTCTGGGGTGGGGCCTGAACATTGTTTTTCTAATTTACCAAGATAATGATAATGAACAACCAGGCGGTTTGTGACCTACTGATTAAATAGGATTCTTTCTCCTTTTAAGATAGACATGATTTTAAATACCAACATTGTTATTATTATTTTTTTTTTAGGAATGTCATTGGTTTGACTTTATTCATAATCAGAAACCTAAATGGGGGAATCCACTGTGCTTCTCCACCAGGCTGTCTCTGCAGCTTCCCATGACAACTATGTCACTACTCAGCCTCTCTCCTCACTACCCCCATCCCTTCCCACATTGTTCTCAGAAGACGCTCCTGCTTCATTCCGCACCAACATTATTTTTTATGTTAAACATTATGTAACAGTTTCCTAATTGTTTTGAAAAGAGGTAGCCTGAACTGTCTTTGGCAAGATTGCCCTACCACTGGCTTGCTCTCAAATTTGGATGCACATTGGTATCACCTGGAAAGTTTTGAAATAGTCTGATGCCTGGATCAACAGAGATTCTGACTTACCTGGGATGGGTTATAGCCTGGGCTTCTGGATTTTTATCAGCTCCGTTGTTCTTGAGATTTTTAGAAGATCCAAGTTCCTAGAAAGAGGTCGAGGAATTCTGGCCAACCAGAGGCTGTCGTGGAGAGCAGACAAGAACAGATGGATGGACAAGAACAGAGGAACTCCCAGGCCTCTGGCCTGCTGACATTGCCCCCTTATTTGCTCAGCCACCACTTTCTTTCCTCAAAACGGCATCCTTGGGCACGCTCTGGCCCACTGCACGCCAATGTCCAGTTGGCTGCCTGCTTAATGCCAAGAGCTGCTCCTTCCAGAGACCTCACATGTATTTCCCTCCTCTTTAATGTCCAGCCACAAAATGGAAACCTCATTATGTCAGAAAACAAATTGTTGTTGCTGTCTGGGTGTATTGGAGGCAGCTGACATAGGCCATGGGGAGCATGGATTCCTGAGCGTTGCTACAAGGCTGTCAGAACACTCAGCGACTGTCACCACAAAAGGAATCACTGACACCTGACTGCTGAGCTTTGCTGTCTTCTCCCTGATCCTCTCATGGTTGGGCCAGGAGCGGTCTCACAGTCATAAATCCCGTGTCTTCGGCATTAATGTTGCCTCCTTTGTCGAAGCAGCCTCTTTAGCAGGATCATCCTATCAGCCATGGGGAGGATTTAATTGTTATGCAATTCAGATGCAAAGTTCCACTGATTTCTGCAAGTCCAATTTATTTCTCCAATACTGCTGCTTCTGGGGCCGATGGTACAGCCACATTTCTCTTCAACTCTGCTTTTTCTTTAGTGCCTATTTCTTCTCCTTTATAAGGTTTCTCAAAGAATGCTCCCCAAATCATACATTTGCATCACCTGGGGTGTCTGTCAAAATCTCAAATTTCTAGATCTACCCTACCCCACTGAATCATATCTACGACAGGAGCAGATGTCTAAATGCTTATCAAGTGCCCCAGGTCATTGTAAAGATGGAGAACCACTGATCTGAGGCAGTGCTCTGTGGCCTGGGAAACCAAGCTTCCTGGGGGTTAGGCCCAGCTTGGCGGTTTACTGGTTGAATAGCCTTCAGTAAACTCGCCAGGTTTCAGTCTCTCCTGGAGAACAGAGCTGAAGCATTGTTTACCTTATGGGATGGCTGTGAGGATTACATGAGCCAACAGAGGTAACACGCTTAGAAGAATGCCAGACACACAGTAGTTGGTCATCATTACCAGTCCATTCAGTAAGAGAAGATTAACATCATGAAACATCAAAGAATAAAGGCAGAAGACTTGTTTTAAGTGCCAAAAGTGTAACACAGAAATACAAGCATTAAAGTGCTACAGAAATTAAGATACTGTCAGCACATCAGAGAAGATGAGCTTTAGGTCAGATTGGGATGGACTTCACTTTTTAACTAAGTGAGAATAATTCCATTCACCTATCTAGAGATTGGAGTCAATAACACCACCTAGCTGGTTTATTTTTTCTTTTTTAATTTAATTTTTATATATATAATATATATTTATATATTATATAACACATATTCACATATAGACATAATCATATATGAAAAATGAATGAAATTACATGCATGCTCTTTTATTTAAAAAAATTAGGTTTACAGAAAAACTAAGCAGATGATACAGAGTTCCCATATACCTCCCCCTTCCCTGCGTACACAATTTCCCTTATTATTAACATCTTGGATTTGTGTGGTACATTTGTTACAATTCATGAGCCAATGTTGATACATTATTAACTAAAGTCTGAACTTCTTATTAGGGTTCACTCTTTGTGTTGTTCAGGTCTGTGGCTTCTGACAACTGCATGATGTCATGTATCCACCGTTATAGTGCCATACAGTGTAGTTTCACTGCCCTAAAGATCCCCTGTGCTCCACTTCTTCATCCCTTCCCCCGACCCCTTGAACTGCTGGCAACCACTGATCTTTTCACTCTCTCTCTAGTTCTGCCTTTTCCAGAATATTATATAGTTGGAATCATGCAATATCTAGCTTTTTCAGACTGGCTTCTTTTACGTAGCAATATGCATTTAAGGCTCCTTCATGTCTTCTCCTAGCTTAATAACACATTTCTTTTTACCATTGAGTAATATTCCATTGTGTGGCTGTACCAGTTTATCTATTCACCTATTGAGGGACATGCTTCTAGTTTTTGGCAATTACTAATAAAGCTTCTGTAAATATTTGAGTGCTATAAACATTTTTGTGTGGACCTAAGTTTTCAATTAATACCAAGGAGTGCAATTGCTAAATTGTATGGCAAGACTATATCTAGTTTTGTGAGAAACTACCAAATTGTCTTCCAAAGTGGCTGTACTATTTTGCGTTTCCATCAGCAATGAATGAGGGTTCCTGTTGCTCCTCAACCCTGCTAATATTTGGTGATGTTGGTGTTTTGGATTTTTGCCATTCTAATAGGTATAGTGGTATCTCATTGTTGTTTTAATTTGGAATTCCCCAATGACATATGATGTTCAGCATCTTTTCATATGCTTATTTGTCGTCTGTATATCTTCTTCAGCGAGGTGTCTGTTCAGATCTTTTTGCCTACTTTTTAACTGGATAGTTTTCTTTTTACTGTTTTAAGAGTTCTCTGTATATCCTTTATCAGGTATATATTTGGATATAAACCTTTTATCAGTTATATATTTTGCAAATATCTTCTGCCAGTGTGTGGCTCCTCTTTTCATTCTCTTAACAGTGCCTTTCAGAGAGCAGAAATTTTTAATTTTAATTAAGTCCAACTTATCAACTTTTTCTTTTATGGATCATGCTTTTGGTGTTGTATCTAAAAACTCACCATCAAATGCAAGATCAACTAGATTTTCTCCTATGTTATCTTCTAAAAGTGATATAGTTTTACAATTTACATTTAGGTCAATGATGCATTTTGAATTAATTTTTTTGAAAGGTGTAAAATCTATAATACCAATATATATTGTGTTTCTAGGGGTAGATTTCCAGGAGTGGAATTTTAGGTCAAAGGTTATGTGAGTTTTATTTTAATAGGTATTGCCAGAATGCATGTTCTGGAAATGTGTTAATACTCATTTTTGCATTATTTTTAAAAGTATGGGTGCAAAATTTTACCCATATTCCCACTATAAATCTCTGTTATCATTCTTTTAGTCATTTTCTCAGTCTGATGGGTGTGAAAGGATATCTCTGTGTTATTTTTTTTTTTATTTACCTGACTACTAGTTGAACTTGAGAATATTATTTTATGTTTGTCAGCCATTTGGATTATATCTTTTATTAATTATTTATAAGTATATTTTGGATTTTATTCTAATTGTTTTTATTGTCAATTTGTAAGAACTCTTTATATATTATAGATATTATTCATTGACTGCCATCTTCATTACAGTTTGTTTTTCCATATCTATCTTATTAACTGATTTGGTTTATGGGTTACTTCATTCTGCACATAATTTCCTCCCCAAAGCATCAAGTGTTGGCTAGAACGTGGAGGAAATATTTTAACTAAAGAAATCAGAGTTAAACATATAACTGGACAACTCATTCTTCAAAGGCTGTAGATATAGGGGACACTGCAGGATGATAAGGAAATGACAGAGAAATCAAGGTCATTCTGCCTGGAGAATAGAATAGTGGGCAGGTGGTTAGAAAGTAGAGGGAAATAAAAAGCTGTTTCAAATATCTGAATGACCGTCACGTGGAAGAAGGATCACATTAGTTCTGAAGTGTTGCAAGTGGTAGAACTACATCAAAGGAGAATTACAAGGAGGCAGAAGTGGGCTTGATCTAAGAAAGACATTGCTCACAGTCATAGCTGCCCCAGAATTAAATCATTGCTTATGATTTAGAGTGTTCTGTGAAATTTCTGATGTTGGTCAACATAGAGATGGAGAATTCCTAGGAGAAGATGTCCTGGACAAGTCTCTGTCATTCAGGAAAACTGAGACCAGTTGAGGTATTTCAAAGGACATAAGGTCTAATACAGAGAATTTGGTGATCACAAAACTGTTGAAAGGGCTGGCAAAGTTACAGGCAGGAAGCAGGCATTAGCTTTCAGTTTCACTGCTAGGATTATAGTCTCAGAAGACAGAGAAACGCTGCTGTCACGCAGGGTCAGTAACAGGTTGAACCTCACTGCTAACTTCCCAGCTCCTCTGTAGCCCTGAGTCAGGTGAATATCAGAAAAACTCAAAAGCCACTGCAAAAATTAAATTGTGTATATGCAAAGCCCATATGACCATCTGCTGCCACTACTAGAGGAAGGAGAAAATGGCTTCCACTTCCACTCCCCCTTTCTGTAAGTGCCTCTCATTGACAGAATGTAAATGATATCCACAGGGCTGGAAACAAGAGGTTCTGGGAAGTATAGTTCATAGACTTGTAGCCCCTGAAGTACAGAGGAGAGTTAGAAGGACCGGACAGGGAATATTGGTTGTCAAACAACATCTAGTACCAAGTTCAAACATCAAGTTGGGTGATAGATGGAGGCACGTACTTGAAACTTCATGGCCTGCTTAAAATTATAGAAGTGGGATTCCATAGTACTCTGCTCACCTTTTTCTTCTGATGTTGCTTATAAGTTGATTAAGTTCGTGCATTCCACTTTGGCAGCCTGGGGTTTGCAGGTTTGGATCCTGCTCATCAAGCACTGCTCATCAAGCCATGCTGTGGTGGCATCCCACATAAAACAGAGGAAGATTGGCGCAGATGTTAGCTCAGTAACAATCTTCCTCAAGCAAAAAGAGGAGGATTGGCAATGGATGCTAGCTCAGGGCCACTCTCCCTCACACACACACAAAAAAACCCAAAAAGCACTGTTTTGCAATAATAACCATCAAGACACTCTACTCTACTCTGTCTCTGGAGACCATGAGCAACAGTGCTTTTCTAAACACAGTGGAAACTCACCTGCTAATTGCTCTTATAGATTCTGTGCAAATTGTTCTTAAAAAGAGGTCATTTGGGGGCTGGCCCTGTGGCACAGCAGTTAAGTTCACATATTCTGCTTCGGTGGCCCAGGGTTCGCTGGTTCAGATCCCAGGTGCAGACCTATGCACCACTTGTCAAGCCATGCTGTGGTAGGTGTCCCACATATAAAGCAGAGGAAGATGGGTACAGATGTTGGCTCAGGGCCAGTCTTCCTCAGCAAAAAAGCGGAGGATTGGCAGCAGACGTTAGCGCAGGGCCAATCTTCCTAAAAAAAAAATATGTGGAGATATATATGTATAAAAAAGATGTCATTTTACTGAAGATGACCATCTTTGTGACTGCTAAAAACACATGCTATTATTCAACTCAATTAACATTTATTGAGCAGCATGTTCTATGAACTGTGAGAGTATTTTTAAAGCCCAAGAGGCCCAGCTGACCACTGGTGTTTGTGGGCACAACCATGCACTGTGGCTTCTCCTCCCCAGCCACAGAATCCCCACAGTGGCACCTGGATAGCAGGGAAATAAGGAGAGGTGGTCTTCTTACATGGGTTCATCACATTGTAATAAGTGGCTGGGTCTCCCACCTCCACCCAACTTATGCATCAAACTTCAGGACCAATTTTATAAGGTCACATCATGAAGATTAAGGAATAGATTTGATTGAAGAAAGGGAAAACTCACAAGGGCAGGGTCAGCAATACAGAAATTCATACTGTACTCATCTTTCATTATCCTATCTAAAGGCATGCCAAGACGGCATGCCTATCTAAAGGCAGCCAGGGATGGGTACCTCTCAGACTTCACTCAAGAGAGAGCTACCGCGAGGAGTGCAGCTAGCTGACAGCCTCCTCTTCTAGGGTCTCTGGGATCTACAGGAAGACCACACTTGTTGAGCACCTCCCAGCCAATGACGTCACACAGGTACTAGGACTTGGTCATTTTTGCCTAGCGTGGAACTTTTCTAAGGGCAATCTTTGTGCTGGCCCAGACTATCTCAGAGGTACAGCAGGGGACGCTGGGTGCCGTTCTCCTTGCGTACCTGCAGATTCCCTGGGTACCTACCAATAAATGAAATTGCTGGATCAAAAAGAACTTCTTCACGTGGCTTCTGAAGAAGTGACCACTACAGGTCACCTCTTCGTTCTGTTGAACATCGCAATTTCAAATCTGTAATATATCATGGAGTTAATTTGGACGAAACTGCAAAGGGATTTATAGTATTTCTGAAGCAAGATGTTTCTTTAAGATCAATCTGCCACCACCATTCGGAAATTATAAATATGATAAACTAAAGATTATCCATCAAGCACATAAGTCAAAGACAAATGAACTTGTGTTGAGTTTGGGAAACGATGGCACAACTCCCGTTATAAGAAAACAGTGCTTTGAAAGCAGCTGGAATTGCCAACGATACTGAAATTCATTCTCCTGTGAAGAAGATTATACGAACTACAAAGCTAATCCCATTTCATCCTGGCGAAAACCTCACAGGGGCTGCCTTTTTCCATGCCTGTATTAAGCTCTTTACTCCACAAGTGAGTACAACACCTGTCTGAGGTTCTCCCTCCCAAATCTGCTTGCCTTCCTCCTTTCTTGACACAGATGTCAGGTCCACATTGTGGTCTGAAGTCTTTCTCTGCTGATTCCTCTCCACTTACTTTTCAAAGACATTATCCCCAATAGATTTCTTGCATGTGTAACTGGGTCTTGGTGTATATTTTCTAATGAATACAGCCGTGACGCCTGCTAGACACAATGTGGGCTTTGTTCCACAGGAAGTAGCCCTTCCCTCGTTTTGTCTGTCTATTTTCACATTGCTGGAGTGAGGGGGAAGGAGGATAAAGAATATTTATTACCAAGCAGCCTGGATTTGGGATGCCAGCTGTTTATAGAAGCTGTCTGAGGAAGCCAGCTGCTCTGATTCTGTGGAAAATTTGGCTCTTGAGATGATGTAAGGTCCTGGTCCTATAGGAAGCTGATCTTAGATATAGCCTCTTCCAGCAGGAGAAAGGAGGTCCTGGTCCCAGGCGGCTCATTGCACAGGTAACCCGGGGTAACTTGTAGGGCTATTTGGAGCTAGCTCCGCCCATGGTACAATGCGTGAACAACATTGTTCATTTTATTCGCACTCTGCGGTGGTCCTTCAGAGCAGGGGTTAACTGGGCAATCCAATTCGGATTCTATAGCTCTCAGTTCCTAAATCAGAGCAGGGCTATAAATGCATTCCCCCATCTTAAAAACTTTCGATTAAAAAAAAAATAGTCGCAGCTGGAGAGATACGCATTGTCACATGTGCGCCACTCTCTGTGCTCCAATGCAGAAAAGTTTTGCTTGTGAATTACAGAAGTGTTATATTTTGCAAGGATTGATTTTCCCTCATCTCTCCTCCAACATGCCACCTCAACCCCTTTTCACGCCTAACATCATATAACCATCCTTCTTCCCTCCCCCTCAGTTGATTTGTTCTTCTCAATGCCAGGAAGAAAAAATTAGCACAATATCTTGTTTTGAGCCATTGGCTTATTCCAAGAGGAGCAGAATTCACATATCCCCATATCCATACCTCTTTGAGTCAGGAAAAGAGAGTGGAGAAACAGACATAAACAAGGTAAATTGTACTAAGCAAAATTATATGGCAGCTTTTCTAGCAAGAGAATCCAGTACTTGGGTATCTAATTTGGGTATCTGTGCCCCTGCACCGAAGTCTAAGCAGGCAGCTGCAAAGATGAGACAGAGAAACATGGCAGCACGTAGGAGAGTGGAAGTCACAGGGATAGTCTAAGGTCTTATTTGGCTCATGAGGTAGAGACAGCAGCCAGAGATTTATTTGGTCCAACCCCTCCACTTACAGATGAGGAAATCAAGATGCAATCACTTACTTACTCAGAGTTGTATGACCAGTTGTGGTCTATCAGGAACGGGACCCCGATCTCCAGATCCCTAATCCAGTGCTCTTTCCTCAATGCCTTATTGTTTCTTGGTCATATATCATTTTTCTGCCTCACTTTCTCCAGCTGTTTCTGTGTAACTCTCACCAAGGATAAACCTAAATAAGGTGGCTCTTATTTTCTCTTTACTCACGGCAAGGATATGACATAGTCAATAAGCATCATATGAATTGTCAACAGCACTGTAATCTTCTACCTGTGGGCCTATTTCTTATCATTTTACCATCTAACTTGCCCTTTTGTGTCTAACAGCCCTGCTATAATCCACATTTATTGCTTTCTCTGGAGCGAGGAGAAGCATGATTTATAAAGTTGATGAGGGGCATTGAAATCTTCAGTTTCAATAAGCAAGAATTGGCAGTGGCATGCAATTACTCCTCTCATGCAGTGTCAGTTCCTCTGCAGTTACTGTTTGTGGTCATTTGCATTATTGGCCTCAATATTTTATCGCTGCCTGAATCAACTCCCTTTTCCATGTGTGGCAGCTTTGTTTTGTCACCTGAGCTAAGCTGGAGGTACATTTCCCAAAATGGTCTTCTCTGTCTGGTCCTGGATTAAGTTTGCCACAAGAAAAATTTGTATGTTTTGGAGAAGGGAAGTGAAACAGCAGCCATGTTTTTATATTCTGAAAGTGGGTGTAGGTTGGCACTCTTGCGGCTCCTACACATTCTCACTGACCTGCTGGCTCCCCTTGTGGGCAGGGAGCCGCAGCCACCCCGCAGCTCCTCCAGCTCCTGTTGGAAACCTTCCACCTTCTGCAGCTCCAGAGCCAGGACAGCACCAGCTTCTCCTGCAAGTCACTCACGTCCTCGTGTTTGGAGACAGTTAGAGACTGACATGGGTTCCAGCTGGTCTTTCTCTTACCACGGTATGTCTAACCTTCCTTCCCAACTGCTGGCCCTGATTACCTCAGGCTCAACACCAGATACAGAGGTAAGATCCCTACCTTGACTTCTTAACCAGCTCCCACAATTGCATAAATTTTAATCCCTAGAATGAATCCCTTAGTCTATGTCTCTCATAGTAGTTCTGCTTGTCTAATTAGACTCTAAATGAGACACCATTGACTTTGCACCTGCCCTTACCTCCACTTACCGGAGTAAATTTCCTCATCCCCTGACTTTGGGTTTGCCCAGGTAACTTGCCCTGATGTCACACAAGCAGGGACTCACCCGGTGGGGCTTTCCCCTCTTGCACCTCTATCTATCACCGTGAGAAGAGCATGCTCTGAGCAGCTCCTGGTCCCAGGAGGAAGATGAGACTCATGTGGAGCACGGTCACCCCAGCCACTGCAGGCTGAAGCAAAACTGGGCCCCAGACAAGCCGAGGCCCCCAGTGCAAGGAGAACTGTCCAGCCCAGCCCAGCCTGCGTCAGCCAAACACCGGCTGACACACAATGCATGAACAATAATAAACACTTGTTTTGTTAAAGCCACTGAGGTTTTTTTGTTTGTTTGTTTGTTTTTGCTTTTGTTGTATGCCCTTGGTAGCCTGGGGAAGCCTACAGATCCCTTCTCAGAATGATGTTTTTTTAAAATTTTATTGAGGTCGTAATAGTTTATAACACTGTAAAATTTCAGTTGTACATTATTATTTGTCAGTCATAATATATATGTGCCCCTTTACCCCTTATGCCTATCCCCCAACCCCCTTCCTCTCTGGTGACCACTAATCTGTTCTCTTTGTCCACGTATTTGTTTATCTTCCACATATGAGTGAAATCATATGGCGTTTGTCTTTCTCTGTCTGGCTTATTTCGCTTAACAAAATACCCTCAAGGTCCATCCATGTTCTTGCAAAGGGAACGATTTTGTCTTTTTTTATGGCCGAGTAGTATTCTGTTATATATACGTATACTCCATCTTCTTTACCCAGTCATCAGTCAGTGGGCACTTGGGTTGCTTGCACGTCTTGTAAAGCCACTGAGTTTTGAGGTGTTTGTTAAGCAGTAATAACCAACCAATATATGGTTACAAAGCATTTATGTCAGAAAACAGATTCTATACATCTCTGATTTTTGCAAAAGAATACTTTTACATGTTTTCAGATAACTTTAATAATACTTAATTTAAAAATCACTCTCTTTTTGTTTCATTTATAATGCATTGTGAAGCATACAAAATTAGAGATAGTTTGGATTTGAATTTTGGCTCAAATACTTATGACTTGTATGAGAACTTATATAACCTCTGTAAACCTCCGTTTCCTCATATATACAGTGGGTGTGAGATAATACCTAACTGGTTATGGTGAGGATAAAGTGAGGTAACGTTCTCAACATAGAATTGCACATAGTACATGCTCAATAATCGTTTAGCTATCAGTGTGTGTGTGTCTTCAAGTGTTCACGTTCACTTAGTATTTTGGTTGCCGTCCATTCACCATTCACTGAGGGTTGAATATCTGCAGAACAGTGTTGCGTAAGGAGCATCTATAATGGGCTCAGGAGCTACCTAGATGAACAAGACCCAGACTGTGCCCTTAAAGATTCCAGTCACCTTTGCTGTATTTCAGTTACTTCCGAAATAACTAAATCACTTCCGAAAGGCAGTATTTCTGCTCAGTGACAGCAACTGAGGCTATAGTACTCAACATGGGACACATTTTATGATTCTATAGACCATTTCAGGGGACAAACAGAAAGACAAAATATTCAGTGATTTGGAGGCACTGTATGTTTTATTTAGCTAAATTATCACCATTCTCATCAGCTTCATTTCATTTCAAGCCTTTCAGCTATTATATGAAATAAATACAGTATTTCCATTCTCATTTGTGGCTTCTGTTTTACCCAAACTATAATCTTTCTTTTGAATGCATTGATCTAAAAAACAACTAAATTCTCAAGTTTCATTTTTCTATATATTAGAGCCATTTTATTTGTGAAATTATAGCTATAATTATCATTAGTCTTATAATTAATGAAATGA
This sequence comes from Equus przewalskii, assembly GCF_037783145.1. Classification (NCBI taxonomy): domain Eukaryota; kingdom Metazoa; phylum Chordata; class Mammalia; order Perissodactyla; family Equidae; genus Equus; species Equus przewalskii. The sequence goes on along the minus strand of NC_091845.1, from coordinate 54,571,701 downwards.
GATTAATTCTTTGCTCTGAATAAATTTATGTTAGTGACCTTGTTTTAGGCTAATACTAGCAGCAAACATTTACAACACACTTACTATACGCCAAGCATTATTTTGAGCCTGTGATATAAAATCACTCACTTATCATGACAACGATGACATCTGCAGGGTTTAACGAATATTCCCATTTTGTGGATGAGGAATCAGAGGCAGAGAGATTAAGCAACCTTCCCGAAGTCACACAGTTCGTCCACGGCACAGGCAAGACCAATCTAACTCCAGATTCCAGGCTCTTCACCACCAACCTCTACCAGCTCTTCCCTCCGCCCCGTGAAGCAACCAGTCTCTGCATGCAGAACATATCGATGCTTAATCTGAATCCCCCCCAAACTAAACCTCCCTCAAAATCACTTCTTTATTCTTCTGAACCCTCAGCCTCGAGTGATGCTCTTTATCGTCTTCAAGCACAATTTCCATTGAACAAATATCCTCTTTTTATTGACAGGAATTTCATTAATTTGCTCCTTTCTTGGGCCTGACAGAAATGATTATTGCGTTTAGGAAAGTGGAGAGAAATGGGTTCTTACTTTGGAAGCAAAGAGAGCAGGGGGCAAGAAAGAAAACAGGAAGGGCAGAGAGAGAAGTGTGCAAAAGGAGCCAGGAGAGGGAACAGCGGGGTCACAGGGTGTGGTCCCCGCAGCTCCTCAGTTTCTCTTCTCCCTCCCTGCTGTCAGACAATTCCCAGAAGGCTCAGGGAGGGGTTGCTAAGCTGTCACTATGGGGAGCCCGCAGGGAACGGCAGACTTGCCCCATGACTGCGGGCAGGGAGCAATGAGAGGGCAGCAGCTGGGGATCTCGGGATGCAGGTGAGATGAAGGAATGCGTCCTGCATATTTTAACCTGAAGCTCCCAGAACTTCCCTCTGCTCTGGTTGTTTCTAGGGAGCAGAATAGAAAGAGCAAATGAAAAGCATCCTTCAAACAAGCCAGGGAAGGAAGCCGAGTGGCAGGAGTTCAGAGGCCCTGAGTCATCATTTTCAGCTCCTGCGGACAGGCGCCTTCCTTTGAAGCAGAACGTTCCTCCTGAATCATTTGGTGACTTTCTGTGAAACTATCTGCTGACACAGGTCTCTGTGGCTCATTCAGGGAACAGGGGCCGGCCTAATTTCTGCCCTGTGGTTTGAAACATTCTTATTACTTCTGTCCTGGCTTTTGTTTAACTACCCCTCCCTGACACTCATGATACCTTAATGCTCCAGGCGGCTGAGGCAGTCACTTGGCTCAGCAGCCACAACTCAATATTTAACGAGTAAACTTCAGGGGCCTCCTAGCTGGCCTCCTCCTATTTCCTCCCTTCCTCTCCCATCCATTATTCATCCAACAGCCAGAGTACCTTTTTAAAAACATAAATAAAATTATGTCACCCACTGTCCTTGCTGAAAATCATTTTACATACAAGGAAAAATATTTCACATGGCCTGTAAGGGGATGTAAGGAAAGACCCTTGCCCACCTTTCCACTCTCATTGTTGACTAGTCTCCCCCTTGTTTTCTATCTTCCTGCCACATCCACCTCTCTGTTTCCCTAAGATATCATGCTACCTCCCACCCCAGGACCTTTGCACATGCTATACTGTTAACCTAGAGCTTGCTCCCTTCGCAAGTTAACTCTTACTTATCTTTTAGGTTTTTGAGCTAGATACTCTCCATTTCCCCTCCAGATCCACTCTCCACCTCCACCTCCCTATTCTCTGCCCCAGGGGGCTGGTTTACATGAATGACATTAACGGTCTCCTTTGCCTTCTGGCCTCTGGAAGAATATTGAAGAAAGAGAAGAGAGTGAAATCAGGGCACTTATTTCCCTGAATTGCTCTTTGCGTAGGTCAACTCTTTGCAACTGTCAAGGATGCTGTATTAGTCAGCTATTGCTGTATAACAATCAAAAACTCTCAGTGGCATACAACAATAAGGATCCATTTATCAAATATCTTCAGGTCCCTTGGGAGGGGGGAACTGCTGATTTGGCTATTGTAATAATAATTCTTGATTTTCTGTAATTGATGATTTGGTGTCTTGAAAGCGTGGGCCAAACTAATGGCTACAGTTGTTTACTCCTATACCATCCCTGTGTTTTTGCAGGTTGCACAGACATCATATTACAAACCCTCTAACCACAAACTCCAAGATCTATGTTTTGCTCCTGCCCAATAGGGGACATCCCAACCTAACACCTTCCTACCACTATGGTAATAACGGCTCTTGCTTACGCTGTCCCCTCACTCCTTCTGCCTGCTGACTGACCTGGTGCTTCCCCATGTGGCCCTGCATGACATGGCATATCTCCTCCTCTTGAGAACTGTAAGTAATAAGTTCTTCTTTAATGGCGTTGACCTCTCCATGTTGGTACTCAGTCATACCTATAAATTAAATCTCAGGTACGTCCTCAAACAGCTGTGCTCGACTGGGTAGCAAGGGAGCAAGCCTGATCACTTATGGACTTTTGATGATTTCACTGTTTGTGTCTCCTACTAAACTGCTAGTTCCATGTTTGTTTTGCTCATCTTTACATTCTCATCACCTAATAAAGTGCCTGGCACATTGTAAATTCTTGACAAATATTTATTGAGTGAATGGTTAAAACAGGCATCCTGCATTAGATGCAGCCCAGCACTATAATGCACACGGGGGCAGGGGACCCACCAGAGGGGCTGTTCTAGACTTCAGATGAAAGAAGAATTTTGAAAGGACATTGATTCCCTCTGAAGGCAGAGGTGACTATAAACTGTTATATATAAAAGTGACGATTTTTTGCTAAAAGTAGCCCACTGACTGTGTATAAAACAGCCCTAACGCCATCAAAGTCTGACCCAGGCAGTGGTGACCGAGGCTTCAAAGATGCCTGTGATGCCTTGGGATGCTCAATGGGTTCTCACTGATTAACTGGGAAGTGGAATTTGGAATGAAATGAACTGGAGCGTCCCTGTGTGTTTGACTTCTTCGAGTCCTGGGGTTCTTCTCTATAAAATGGAACAACATTACTTGCCTTAAGAGCTGCTGTGAAAACAAAAAGACAATGTGTGGAGTTTTTCAAAAATTTCCCCACTGTGATCCATGCAGATTTTCAGTTGTTTGGGTGGTGGTAGGTGTAGTAGTGTTAGTTGTTACTATTCAGAGCTGTGACTGAGAACACACTGAAGTAAAATATCTCATTGTTCTATTGTCATAGGGCTCTCTCTGTAGCATACACACAGTTTGCACATAAAGTAGAAGGAGGAAGCAACAAGATCATCTGGGCAAGCGCAAACTGTGCCCTCTGATCCTTCCACCTTAGGTGGCCTCTTGTTCTGATAGAAGAGCGGGATTTGGGGAAGAAGAAAGAACCAGAGGAGGAGGAAGTGTACACCTGTCATTTGGGGATACTTGAGTCTGAGAGGCAGTGTTGCCTTACAGTTAGGGTCAGACTTTTGTGTCCCATAGACCCAGGTTTGAATCCCAGATTTACTGCTTTCTAGCTGTGTGCTTGATATGTTTCAGCCTCATTTGTCTATAAGCAAGGCTCAGTAATATTCCCCATATCGGTTTGTTGTGAATATTAATTTAGATAATACATAAGCTTCCCAGCACATAGTAAATTCTCTAGCAACGCAGTGGCTGTCACTATGCTTCAGAGAAGAGTTCATAGAAATGAAGTTCTTTAAGATAGGTGGGATAGAGTCAGTCACATTTATCCACCCTCCTATCCTCTGTGCTCAACCGACAAAATCTGGCTTTCATATAGAACTCACTCACGAATAGAAATCTAATAATTGCTAGCGAAGATGACTGTAGAGGGACTTTTAATCGTATCAAACACCTTTAGCTAGGCTCCTAAAAGTTGAAGGCCTCTGAGCTGGATTGGCTGCTTTCCCACGTCATCACCTGAGATCCCTTGCCCAGGACCAGGTCAGCTGCCGCACAGGCCATCCCTGTTTTATGTGGATCAGAAGGGAGATCCTTTCACTTTCAGGCATCACCCTCACCATCGCTTCTCCCTTAGCCAACCAGTCCCTGCGGCCTTTGTTGTGCTAGCCGTGTCTGTGAACGGCCCCCGAAAGCCTTCACCGGTGGCAGGAGGGCACAAGTAGGAACTGGGGGCAAGGGAAAAAAAGTCTCTGACCAACCCACGTGACAGTTCATCAACCATCTGGTACAACTATTCAAACAGTTTCAGCCGTTTAGGGGCTCTGCGTTCATTTCCTGTTGCTGCTATAACAAATTACCAAAAATTTAGTGGGTTTAAATGACACAAATTTATTCTCTTACAATTCTTGAGTTCAGAAGTTCAAAATGAGTTTTACAAGGCTAAAATCAAGGTGTTAGTAGGAGTGGTTCCTTCTGGAGCTCTAGAGGACAATCCATTCCTTGCCCCTTCCAGCTTCTGGTGGCTGCTGGCATTCCTTGGCTTGTGGCCACATCACTCCAATCTCTACTTCCATTGCCACATCATCTTTTCCTCTTCGGTGGTGAATTCTCCCTCTCCATCCCTCTTACAAGGACATTTTGATTCCACTTAGGGCCCACTTGGATAATCCACGATAATCTCCCATTTCAAGATCCTTCACTTAATCACATTGGCAAAGCCCCTTTTGCCATGGTAGGTAACATTCACAGATCCTAGAGATTAGGATGGGACATCTTGGGTGGGGAGAAGAAGGGCATTATTAAGGCTCACTTCACAAAAGCAGGAATAACAGATCCACTGCTTAAATTAATGAGAATCATTAGTAACTGTAGTCTTTCTGCTCCCCAATTTCACTGTGTTTCACACACCCTTCCGTTATTGAGGAGGAGAAAGAGGAAGCAGGGAACCTGGGGGAAAGAAAGTCACAGAACTATCAATAAATAGACAGATGATGATGATAGATAGATAGATAAATAGATAGATAGACAGACAGATAGATAGATAATAGATAAATAAATAAGCCAGGCAGCCAGCCCTGAGCTAGTAGTAACCATGGCCAGTGTTTAGATATTTTGCTTAAAAGGAAACACAAGCAGAGTTTACTTCTCTTTCTAGTGGTGTCACTGTCATAAAGGTGTGTGTGCACATGATCACACACCTGGATGACACACAGACACAGTGCTTCCAAGGAGGTACTCTGCTCTCTTTTCTGTTCTAGGAGGCACAGCCCTCACCCACCACTCCCACAAAAAGGCTGGACTCAACCACGTCAGGTCATTTCTTCCTCAACAGAGAGATGCCACCTCACTTCTCACTGTTACCCACCACTGCCCTCCTGCTTCGATTATGAATGCTCAGCCCAAGTCTGTCACTCTGCTATCTCCATTTCACCATGGCATAATGGGAGGAAGGAGAGAGCACACAATTCCCCATTTGAATCTTTTCAAACAATTTGAAATAGCTCCCCTAGGATCAGGTGAGCCAAAAGAGGTTATTAGCCCAAAGAAGCATTAAAGAACAAAAGCAGAGGTGGAATTGCACAATATGTAGAGAGTCATGTAGATGCCTCTGTGTGTCCAGAAAGTAACAGAGATGACATATTGAGAAGAGAAACACGGCTTGCAACTAATAAAACCAAATTTTGTTTAGACAATAGTCTCATTTATGCATATTTAACAAACATGATTAAAAATGTAAAGAGAGAGAGCATAAGAGAGAAAAATCAGTTTTCACAGTGTGAGAAATTCCACCGTTCTTTTCAATGAATGTGTCTTGGGATGGATTCCTGCTGAGCAGCCCCCGAGACAAGGATTGGATGCATGTAGTTTATTTGGGAGGTGATCTCAGGAGGTGTTGGTGGGGGAGTGGGGAACTGGAAAAGGGAAGAAAAGGAAAACAATATAGGATGCAGTAATGAGCAGGATATCACTGTGAGCAAGTGGGGCTCAGTCCCACGGGGCTCCTCTGGGAGACAGGGTAAAAGACATTTCAGAGTGTCTCATACAAGAGACAGAGCAGTTGAGGTGTTTATCCTCCAACATCCATCTGTAATGGGTAGAGGGCTGCTCTAGGAGGGCATGAAATCCTTGACACTTCTAGCCTCCCCCAGCACAGGCTGAGCTTGCTCCTGCCATCTGAGAAAGCCCTCAGGCTGGGAGCCACAGGTGTTTGTAGAAAAAGTGATCCTTGGGTACAAGAATTGTGAATGCCAGAATTGTGAATTGTGAGTGCACAGACAGTTGCTGCCCCAAAGTTAGTGAGAGATAAGAATTAGCTATTTCTTCAGTCTCTCTTCTTGGGTGGCTCTTATCACATGAGCATCATAGCATACTGAGTGTCATTCTAATGTTTAAGGTAGGCACTTTCCATAAATGCAAAACACCTACTTTATCTGCTGCTCAACTGAACCAACAGCAAACTGTCCTGAGACCTTTCACGCCCAAAGCTTTAAGAAAGCCTCAGCAGCTTCAGCTTCCCTCTGGCAAGAAATTTGGTGAAAAGAAGGACAGAGCCAGAGCAGTGGTTAGAGGATGAAAGGAAATCTTGTTTTAAACAGATTGATAAGGGAGATCTGAGGTTTTAATTTTGTTGCTCTGTAGAGCAACAATAAGAGCATAGTTTTTAAGGTAAGAAAGAATCCCAAAACTATTACTAGCTATATAACATTTGATAGTTACTTTACCTTTTTATTTTAATTTTTCACCTTCTTATCACAATCCTTTTCTTATACCATTGTGACAATTCCATAAACCGGAGTGTATCCAAGGCTAGCATAGTCCTGGCACATTGTAGGCACTCCATGCATCTCAGTTTTTGCTTTCAAAATTGGGATTTGCTGGATAAACTGACATCTTCAAGGTATTGTCTTGTGTCCTAAAAGTCAAAGGCAAATCTGGTTTTGATACCTGGCATATTGCCTCCAAAGTGTTCCCAAGGTGGAAGCAATCCTATAACTTCTTCCCTTGCCCTAAGAAACACTTCCTACATCAGGGACTGGATCCTGGAGTACAAGGCTTTCTTACGCTAGGGAGCATTTGAAAAGGGGGCTGCTTCTCATCTGCCGTGACTAGCGTGTTCTAAAGGCACTTGATGTGAAACTATCTGTACGAAGCAGAGCTATTGAACAGTCTGAACTTGGCTGGGCACAAGTGTGAAACTATTTGATTTTTTTCCATTCGTTCTCTTTGGCCATTCTCTATTGAATCTTCCTGTTACTTATCTTGGGCAAATTCTATACCTTTCAATTGTTTGGCCACTTAAAAGCTCCTGTCTACTTTAAAACTTCAATCATGTGTTCAATTTAGCAAAAAAAAAAAAAAAAGAAGAAGAAGAGGGAGTGGACAGAATTGTGGGGGAGGGGTAGCTGCAACAAAATTATCCAGTGTCACAGCCCCTTGCCAGGCTTCTGGGTTTTCTTGTCTGGCACTAAGAGGGACCATGGTGGAGGAGGGGGAAATGGGAAGAGATGTGGATCAGTGTGACTGAGACAAGAAAGTTCATTCCTACCTGAAGCTGCCATAATGGCACAGTGCTGAAAGTTAAGGCATCCTACATCTCTTCTCTTGCCCAGTCCTACTCCTCCAACTCCAAAATCTATATTTTAATTGCCTGCAGAGCCTCTCCACTTGAGCGTTTTATAGGGACCTAGACAAATGGAAAACTAAACTCCTTGACTTTCCTTTATCTGTGCACCTCCTTCTGATTAATCCATTTCCGTCACCGTGCCATTGCATTGACAATTATAAAAGCTAGAAGCTATTGGATCGTTATTTTCTTTTTCATACTTGTTCTAAGCCCCTTTCCTACAGCCAGTACATAGCCTCCTACTACTAGGGTGTTCTTACCTGGCTGACATCCTTCAGGATGGGTAGCAGAAAAACAATTCAGCCATACTTATGGGAAACTCATTTCTCCTTGTCACATCAAAATAGAGGTGCAGGACATTCTGTGGCTGCCTTCTCTTCACCCTGCAATCTCTAATTCTCTTTTTCACCTCCTCAAGAAGACACAGGACAGCAAAATCAGCATACGTGCTACAGACAGACTTCCAACTGCACGTCACCGTGGGAGAGGGCCCTGAGGGCGTGGGAACACACAAAAGCGCTCGTGTGACGAGGCCAGTGACTCAGGCCTCCAACAACTCTCTCTCCCTCTCCCTGTCCCAGTTTCCTTCTTATATAGAATTAGTGAGAAAATGTGGGTGGAAAGGATGGCTGGGGATGTGGTTGAGGGCAGCAGAACAATTTAGGTTGCCATTTTAAAATTTATTTTTAAAATTTGCACACAGTAAAATCCACTTTTTCAGGGAATATCCAGTTCTGTGAGTTCTGACAAATAGCTGGAGCTGTCACCACATCAGAGACAGAGCAGCTTCATCACCTCCGAACATTCCTCCACGCTTCCGCCTGTACTCAACACCCCCCACACCTTAAACCCTGACAACTTCTAATTTGCTCTTGATCCTGCATTTTTATCTGTTCTAGAATATCACAGAAATGAGACTGTATATATCCTTTTGTCAGGCTTTTTACAGTTAGCATAATAGATTTAAGATTCATCCACATTTTCGCTTGTTACAATAGCTTCTTCCTTTTTATCGCTGAATAGTATACACCATTGGATGATTATACCACAGTCTGTTTATCCATTCACCAGATAACAGGCATCTGGGCTGTTTCCAGTTTGGAGAAATTATGAATAAAACTGCTATAATCATTCACATATAGGTTTGGAGGGAGAGCTGGGTCATAGGGCAAGTATAATTTTGACTTTACAGGAAATTGTCAAATTACTTTCTAAGATGGCTGCACCACTTCTCATTCCTGCAAGCAATGGATAAGAATTCCAGTTGTTCCACATCCTTGTCAGCACTTGACACTAGCTCTTGTTAGTAACTTTATTTGATTTTTATTTATTTTTTTAAGTAATTTTATTGGGATTATAATGGTTTATAACATTGTGTAATTTCAAGCGTACATTATTGTTTATCAATTTCTGAATATACTCATCGTGCTCACCCCCAGTAGTCTAATTTTTTATCCATCACCATACATATGTGCCCCTTTATCCCTTTCGCCCACCCCCCAGCCCCCGTCCCCTCTGGTAACCACTAATCCGCTCTCTTTATCCGTGTATTTGTTACCTTCCACGTATGAGTGAAATCATGCAGCATTCCACCATGTGAGGCCACAGCAAGAAGGTTCTGCCTATGAACTAGGAAGAGGGCCTTCAGGAGGATGTGACCATCCTGGTGACTTGATCTTAGAATTCCCAGCCTCCAGGACTGTGAGAAATGAATTTCTGTTGTTTATAAGCTACCCAGTCTGTGGTATTTTGTCATAGCAGCCCAAACGGACTAAGACAATGCGCTTCTTGGCAAATCATATATCTTTGGTGAAATACTTGATTGACTTGTGCATCTATTTTAAAACTGGGTTGTTTCTTATTGCGGAGTTTTAAGAATTCTTTATATAATCAGAATACAAGTCCTATTGTCTTCCAGGCTGTGGCTTGTCTTTTTATTCTCTTAGCAATGTTTTTCACAGGCAAAAATTTTAATTTCATATGAAGTCCAACTTGTCTCTTTTTTCTTTCATGGATTGTGCTTTGGTGGTATATCTAAGACCTCTTGGTCTAACTTAAAATCACAAAGAATTTCTCCTATATTTTTTCCTAAACATTTCGTAGTTCTCCATTTTACATTTAGGTCATCTTACATTTAGATCTATGATCCGTTTTGAGTTAATTTTTGTGTAAGGCATTAACCTGTGGGTTGAAGTTCTTGTGTGTGTGTGTGTGTGTGTGTGTGTGTATGCATGTTCAATTGGTCCAGCACCATTTGTTGAAAGACTATCCTTTCTTCGTGGAAAGATATCCTCTCTTCCCTTTGCATCTTTGGTCATATTTGTGCGTCTATTTCTCGACCCTCTTTCTGTTCCGTTGATCTGTGTGTCTGTTTTTTTACTGATGCCACGTTATCTTAATTACTGTGACTTTATAATATGTATTGAAATCAGGTACTATGATTCCTCCAATTTTGTTCTTCTCTTTTGAAATTCTTTTAGCTATTCTAGTGCCTTTGCTTGCCAAAAATATTTCAAAATTAGCTTGTCAAAAAGGATAAATATCTAGATTACACACAGAACTTTTTAACTCAACAGTAAATAAACAGTCTCATTAGAAAATGGGCAGAAAACATGAACAGACATGTCACCAAAGAGCTATAGAGATGGTAAGCAAACACATGAAAAAATGTTCAACATCTCTCCACTTATTTAGGTCTTTTTTGGTTTCTTTCATCAGTATTTTTAGGTTTCAGCATGGAGGTTTTATGCAAATTTAAGTTAATCAAAAACAGTATTGGTTTTTAATTTTGATCTCCAATTGTTCATTGATAGCATATTAAAATATGTTTATTATTTGAGTAGTAACTTTGCATCCTGTGAACTTGCTAAATTCACTAGCTTTAGAAGCTTTTTTGAGGATTCCTTCGATTTTCTACATGAACTAACATGTTATCTGTGGAAAGAGATACTTTCATTTTATCATTTTAATCTATATGCCTCTTATTTCTTTTTCTTGCTTTATTTCACTGCCTAGGATTTCTATTATGGTGTTCAACAAGAACCATGAGAGCAGACATCCTTGCTTTGCTCCTGATCTTAGGGGAAAAGCATTCAGAATTTTGTCGTCAAGTATATGTTTCCCGTATGTTTTTTTATAGATGCTTTTTTATCAGGTGAAGGAAGTTCACTTCTACTCTTTACCTGATGATAATTTTATCATGAATGAAGGTTTAATTCTTACAAGTGCTTTTTCTGAATGTATTGATGTGGATCATTTGATGTTTCTTTAGTAGTCTGTTAATATAGTGAATTATATTGATTGATTTTCTAATGCTGAACCAGCCTTGCATTGTTGGGATAAATCCTACTTGGTCATAATTTATTATCCTTTTTATATAACGCTGGATTTTTTTGCTAAAGTTTTGCTGAAGATTTTTATGTCCATAATCATGAGGAATTTTGGTCTGTAGCTTTCTTTTACTGTAATATATTTGTCTGGTTTGATATCAGGGTAATACTGTCCTCATAAAATGTATTCTCTCCTCCTCTAATTTCTGAAAAAATATCTGTAGAAATAGTGTTATTTCTTCTTTAATTATCTGGTAGAATTTTCCAGTGAAAACATCTGCTTATGAACTTTTACTTGAAAAAGATTTTTAATTACAAATTTAATGTCTTTAATAAATACAGGACTATTCAGATTATCTAATTCTCATTGAGTGAATTTTGGTAGTTTGTGTCTTTCAAAAAATTTTCTATTTCACCTGAGTTGTCAAGTGTCTGGGCATAGAGTTACTTATATTTGTCCCTTATATTTTTAATATCTGTAGAGTTTGTAGTGATACAGTCTCTTTCATTATTGATATCGGTAACTTACTGTCTCTTTTTTTGTGGTCAGTATGGCTAGAGGTTTATCAATTTTGTTGATCTTTTCAGAGAAGCAGCTTTTGGTTTTATTGCTTCCTCTGTTGTTTTCCTTTATTCAATTTCACTGATGTCTGCTCTTATTATTATTATTTCCTTTCTTTCGCTGACTTTGGATTTAACTTACTCTTCTTTTTCTAGTTTCTTAAGTAGATATTTTAGATTATTGATATGAAATTTTTCTTTTTTTTCTTTTATTGAAGTCACCGTGGTTTATAACATTATGTAAATTTCAGGTGTACATCATTACATTTTGGCTTCTGTGTAGACTGCATCGTGTTCACCACCAAAAGTCTAATTTCCATCTGTCGTCATACATATGTGCCTCTTTCGCCCTCCCCCAACCCCCTTTCCCTCTGGTAACCACCAATCTGTTCTCCATATCTATGTGTTTGTTTTTTATCTTCCAAATATGGGTGAAATCATAAGTTATTTGTCTCTCTCTGTCTGACTGACTTTGCTTAGCATAATACTCTCAAGGTCCATCCATGTTGTTGCAAGTAGCACAATTTTGTCCTTTTTTATGGCTGAGTAGTATTCCATTGTATATGTATACCACATCTTCTTTATCCATTCATCCATTGATGGACACTTAGGTTACTTCCAAGTCTTGGCTATTGTGAATAATGCTGCAATGAACATAGGGGTTCATGGATCTTTTTGAATTAGTCTTTTCATGTTCTTTGGATAAATACCCAGAAGTGGAATAGCTGGATCATATGGTATTTCTATTTTAAATTTTTTTAGAACTCTCCATACTTTTTTCCATAGTGGCTGCACTAGTTTGCACTCCCACCAGCAGTGTATGTGGGTGCCCTTTTCTCCACATCCTCTCCAATACTTGTTATTTCTTGTCTTTTCAATAGTAGCCATTCTGATGGGTATAAGGTGATATCACATTGCAGTTTTAATTTGCATTTCCCTAATAACTGATGATGTTGAATATCTTTTCATGTGCCCATTGCCTATCTGTATATCTTCTTTGGAAAAATGTCTGTTCACATCCTTTGCCCATGTTTTGATTGAGTTGTTTGTTTTTTGTTGTTGTTGAGTTGTATGAGTTCTTTATATATTTTAGAAATTAAACTTTTATTAAATATATGATTTGCAAATATTTTCTCCCAGGTGGTGGGTTGTTTTTTCATTTTGTTGGTGGTTTCCTTTGTCATGCAGAAGTTTTTAGTTTGATGTAGTCCCATTTGTTTATTTTTTCTTCTGTTTCCCTTGCCTGAGGAGACATGGTATTAGAAAAGATACTGCTAAGACCAATGTCAAACAGTGTACTGCCTATGTTTCCTTCTAGGAGTTTCATGGTTTCAGTTCTTACATTCAAGTCCTTAATCCATTTTGAGTTAATTTTTGTGTATGGGTAAGATAATGGTCTACTTTCATTCTTTTGCATGTGGTTGTCCAGTTTTCCCAACACCATTTATTGAAGAGACTTTCCTTTCTCCATTGTATGTTCTTGGTTCCTTTGTTGAAGATTAGCTGTCCGTAGAGGTATGGTTTTGTTTCTGGGCTCTCAGTTCTGTTCCATTGATCTGTGGGTCTGTTTTTCTGCCAGTATCATGCTGCTTTGATTGCTATAACTTTGTAGTATATTTTGAATCCAGAGAGTGTGATACTTTCAGCTTTGTTCTTTTTTCTTGGGATTGCTTTGACTATTCAGGGTCTTTTGTTGTGAAACTTTTCCTTTCTAATGTAAGAATTAATGCTATTAATTTCCTTCTAAACGCTGCTTTAGCAGCATACCACAAATTTTGATATGTTGTATTTTCATTTCCATCCTATTCTATACCTTTTCTAATTTTCCTTGAAACTTTACCTTTGGCCTATTGGTTACTTAGAAGTGCGTGGTTTCACTTCCAAATATTCAGGGATTTTCCCAGATATCTTTTTGTTATTGATTTCTAGTTTAAATATAATATGATCAGAGAACTTACTTTGTACTATTTTCATTTTTAAAAACTTGTTATGATTTTTGGTTGCCCAGAATATTATATATCTTGATGAATATTCCATGTGCACTTAAACAGAATGTGGATTCTATTGTTGTTCGGAAAAGTCTCTATAAATGCCAGCTGAGTCATGTTGGTTGTTAGCATTCTTCCAGTCTTCAAAGTCATTGCTGATTTTCTGTCTCTCCATTCTATTAGCAATTGAGAGAGTAGTGTTGAAGTCTTTCAGTGTAATCTTCAGTGTATCTGTGTGGATTTGTCTACTTTTCACTTTAATTCCATTAGTTTGCCTTATGTACTTTGAAGCTCTGATTTTAAGTAAATATATATTTAAGATTGTTTCTTTCCAGTCAATTTACCTTTTTATCATTGTGTAATGTCTCTATCTAGTAATTTTACTTGTTGTGAAGTCTATGATGTTTGATATTAATATAGTCACTCCAATTTTCTTCTCAGTTTGCATGGTATATTTTTTCCATTATTTACCTTTGACCTACTTATATCATTATATTTAAAGAAGGATACTAGTGGACAGCTAAGAGCTGGGTGTTCGTCTTTTGTTTGCTTATCCAATCTGACAGGTACTATCTATTAACGTTGTGTTTATATCATTTATAGTTAATGAAAATATTGATATGATTTTATTTAGAGCTACTATTATTTACTTTCTGTTTGTCCCTTCTGCTTTTTGTTCCTCTTCCCCTTTTCCTTCCTTCTTTTAGATTATTTTAATGCACTTTAATGTAGATTTTGATTGATCTATTTGTTCTTTGGCTACATCTCTTTGAAAATTTTTTGTTATAGTCGTCCTGGAGATTAAAATATACATACATAGTTTTTCACAGTGAATTTAGTATGACTATTTTACAACTTACGTAAAACAGAGAATCCTTACAAACATTTAAGTCACTTGACCCTCTCTCTTTTATGTTATAGTCGTCATACGTATTGCATCTGCATACACTGAAAATCAACCAGATAATGTTAGAGTATTTGCTTTCAATCGTTTCTTAAGGAGAGGGAAAAAATAATCTATCATATTTCCCTAGATATTTACTATTTTTATTGCTCTTCTTTCACTCCTGAAATGCTGAGTTTCCCTCTGTATCTTTTCCTTTTAGTCTAAAGAACTTCCTTTAGCATCGCTATTAAAGCAAGTCTGCTGGCAACAAACTCCACTACTTTTTTTTTAATTTGAAAATGTTTTTATCTTGCCCCCATTTTTGAAAAACATTTTTCACTGGATATATAATTATGAGTTGATATTTCTTTTCTTTCATCACTTTAAAGATTCTGTTCCATCATCTTCTGTCTTCCATGGTTTCTGATGGTAAAGTCCCAGTCATTCAAATACTGTGGATAGTTTTCTTTGAGTTTTTTCCTGTTTGGAGCTAACTGACCTTCTTGATACTATAAATTTATGTCTTTTATCAAATTCAGGAGTTTTTAGACAACAGCTCTTAAAAAATATTTTTCTGCACATCCCATTCTCCTCTTTTTATGATACTTCATGATATAAATGGTAGACTATTTGATGTTGCCTCACAGGATCCTGAAGTTCTGTTCACTTTTTTAAATCTTTTCTCTCTCTGTTGTTAGAATTTGATAATTTCTATTGATGTAACTTTAAATTCACTCACTCTTTCATCTGTCATTTCCACTCTGCTATTGATCTTATCCAGTGAAGTTTTTTTCCAAATATTGTATTTTTTATTTCTCAACCTTATATTTGGTTCTTCTTTTAGTTTCTTGTCTTGTGCCGAGATCTTTTTTCCTTTCCCTTCATTTCAAGAGTGTTCACCTTTACCTCACTGAGTAGGGTTATAATAACTGCTTTAAAGTCTGACTGATAATTCCACCTTCTGGGTAATTTCATGTTTGATATCTGACTGTCTTTTTCTTTAAAATTTGGGAAATCTTCCTGGCTCTTTTTTGTTGAGTAATTTTGGATTGGATTGTATCTGGACATTTTGAATATTATGTTGTGAGACTATGGACCCTATTAATATCTTCAGGAGATTGTTGGCAGGGGGAGGGTATTGCTGTTGTTATAGCAGGAAATCAACTCAGGTTCAGACTACAGGTTCTTCCTCACCTTCTGGTGGATGGTGGTTTCAGCGTCAGCTGAGTTTTTAAAGCTATCATTGTATTGTTTGGGTCCGACTCACTCACATATCCGTCAGGGATAGATCTGGGACCTGGACAGGGATTTATAATGTTGTTCAAGTATCAAAGTCTTCGCTATGTGTCTTTGGATCTGTTCCACCCACGTACTTACTTCTTGAGGATGAAACTAGGGCTTATGTATGTTCATACACAGAATTAGAGTCTTGCCTTCTCCAACAATCTCCTGGCAGGATTTTCCACACTCTTTGTCTCCTTTTGGGTTTGGGAAATATGTTTAATCTCCATATAGCCCATAATGTATGGATAATTGCATACCAAAAGAGTAAATATTTCTAGTGATTTTCTGGCCACTCGCCCCACATTTCTCCTCATCTCCATAGAACTGACCTTCCAAAAAGAGTGTGACAAGAAAAAAGAGGATATAAGAATAAATTACAACTTCCAGATCAGAAAAAAATAACACTATTTCACCTTAACCAATGCCAGAGAATCTGTTTCCTAGACCATAAACTTTATGTGCAAATTCGTTTGTGACACAGTGATTGTTTCCAACTGCCTGAAGTCCTCAGGAAATTTCTGTTGAAGGTAACTAAACAAGACTGTAGAATAAACTTAAATTATCACTGGGGATGTCTACCCATGACCAGCTAAAACCAGGAGCATAAATATCCCAGAAATTGTTTTAAATCTCCTGTTTGTTTAATACTATAAGACAATGTTGGTCTTTTTAATTTGTAAATAATATGGGTAAAATAGATCATCTAATACAAACAAAATGACCAGATCTTTTAAGTTTTATAGAATGAATATTATTTGTTATTGAGTATCATTGCAGATTTTTCTAGAATGTTGAGTTTTCCTATCACCCAATTCCACATTCTATTGTACTGTGACCTGAGCTAGAATCACTTCAGAAAATGTTGATATTTGTGATATGGGATATTACTCTTAACATTGATGAGCTTTGACTTAATGACAGAGGGCTTGCTAAGAAATGTTTTAAGTAATGGTCTTTGTAACATTAACATTAAGTCCAAGAGTTCTAAAAGGCCAACGGATTTTCTTCAGAGTTCCTAGACACCAGAAAACTTCCTAGAAATGAATATTTACATCCATGACCTAGCACAGACTTCTATTCACTGCAGAGGGAACGGAAGAAAATTCAAGTTCATGGGGTGAAGTACTTTTCTAAAAAATGAAAAACCAGTAGCTAAGAAGACAAAGAAAGCAATACAGAAAATTGTACATGCCAACATATGATCTTTGGGGTATTTTTATATTAGAGAGAAAAGTGGAAATAACCTGAACGTTTAATTATAGGGAAATAATTAGTTATGGTACATCCACTCAAAAGATTGATATGTAGCCAATAAAATAATGTTTAAAAGAGGTTTTATTAGCATAGAAAAAGTCTATGTTTTCTAATATAAAGTGAAAAGGAAACACATATACATGTATATATATGTATAATATATTTCCCATATATATATATAATATAAGTGTGTGTATGTGTTTGTTACAAGCTTGTTTTACACAACTAACTGGGGAATAATTGGCAGCTTGGAAATTTTTTAAGGACTATGTGAATCAGCTAAATAGCTGAATCTGTCCATTCTACTGTGATATCATAAAATACAAGAGTTAAGTATAGGTATCCAAACAAAGATCGTGAAATGAGTCACTTAAGCTCTTAGTGAATAACTGAGCTTAACTGTAATGGAATAAATAGCAACCCAGAATCAATGAAACCGCCTAGGGTGAGCAATGTCTATGAGTTTACATAAGTCAATGGCTCTGAGAGCTCAGGAAAACAGATGGTTTGCCTGGGTGATTCCATTTTATATCAGGGAGAGCAATTTGACAATGTGCCCAATTACCACTGAGCATGTTACTTGAATCCAACCCAGGAATTCACAGGAAAATTGGGGCTCTGGTGAAATATCATTTTCCCTGTTTTCATTGTAAAATAACTATGAGAGGAAAAGTGGGGAGAGAATTACAATAAAAATGGTCCCAAAATTAGATTGGTAAATGTCCACCGAGAGGTGAATGGATAAATATATTCATATATATATTCATAACATGGATGACTACTTAGCAATAAAAAGAACGAACTACTGATACACACAACAACATGGATGAATCTCAAGCATATTATGCTGAGAAAAAGAAGCCAGACACAAAAGAGTACATACAGGATAATCCCCAAAATAGGGAGCAAATCATTTGTTTCCTCAGACGGGGGGTTGGAGGGGCAGGGGGAGTGACTGCAAAGAGACGCAAGGGAACTTTCTGGTGTGATGGAAATGTTCTATGTCTTGATTGTGGTGATGGTTACAGGAGTGCTGTGCAAAGGCAAATTTTTACCTCTACCCTCTAAGGGCTTTTTGGCTGGACCTGAGAATTAACCGACATAAGATAGATCAACAGGAGAAAAGTGTACAAATTTATATAAATTTTACGTGACATGGAAGCCCTCAGAACGAAAGAAGACCCAAAGAAATGGCAAAACCTACAGGCTTTTATAGTAGGTTAAACAAAGAGAGGCAATCGTGGAAGAGTAAACTATGCAGGGAGGCTAAAGGAAGATAAGAATAATTTTCACAAGGTCTGTTTGCATAGAATTATCTGGGTCTCAACTTCTAGTCCTTGATGGTAGGAATGTTACTTTCCTTCTGGTACAGAGAGGACAACTTTCGCACCAAATTTTCATCTCCTGCTTTTAAGAAAAAGAAAGATCAGAGTATTTTTCTTGTATTTGCTGTTTTTCAAGTGCCTTTAACTCAAAATAATCCTTAGGCCAAAGTGGCATATTTTGGGGTGGTGTATTTTGCCACCCTTCAGTGTGTATGTATATTTGTCAAAATTTATTGAATAATACATTTAAAATAGGTGCATTTTTTTCTATGTAAACTAATACTTAAATAAAATTTACTAGAATTTTAAAAATAGCTTGGGAGCACAAAAAAGCAAGAACAGTTATCACATGTAAATAGAACCATGAAGTTCCATTAAAGGGCATTTTATTTACAAAAGCATTTCCCTGCCTGGGAAGGTCTGAGTGAAGTTGCCCAGGATGGTTCTTCTTGATCTTAACTGTACATCAAAACCACCTGGATATCTTTTTAAAATTCTAGTTTAATTGCACTGGGGTGCAGCCTGGGCATGGGGATTTTTCAAAGCTCCCGAGGTGATTGCAGTGTATAGCCAGGATGGAAGACCACCAAGGTTGCCTGATTCCCCCTCACTGCTCAGGTCTCCTCCAGCAGAGAATGTGACACCAAGGTTGGGCTTACCCACCAGGTGTCCCAAGTATTTCCTAAGGTCAGGGAGGCCCCTAAACTCAAACCATGTGGGGTCAGATGAGGCGTTGGCCTGGACTATCCTATTGCTACAGAAGGTTCTGAGAGGAAAAACAAATCACTTTCACACCTTCACCTTGGCACATAACGTTCACTAAATTAATTAGCTAGACTCAGTAGGTCCTGGAAAACAAAGACGAGTCATTTCAATTCCATTAGTTGAGTTCTAGTGATACGTTAATCCTTCTACAGGAAAATTAGGTGGGATTGGATCCAGGGAAATCATGTATTTTATCTCTCCAAAATGAGGGAGGAGAAAACGGAAATGTATCAGGACAAAGAAATAGATGTAAAGATGCAAAATTCAGTGTCTTTTACCGGCCCTCTAAAAACATAGGTAGAAGTTAGCATACAGTGACAACTGCCGGGTGCCAGGCCCTTTATGTACATCACCTTATTCAGTCCTCACCAGCCTTACTGAACGTCCTGTGAAGGGCTATTCTTTTGCCCATGTGGTGATATGGCTACCGAGGCTCAGAGAAGTCATTTACTTTGCCAAAGGTCTCCCAGTAAGTGGCAGAACCATGTCTTGAGAATTCACTTTCTCTGACACCTAGGTGTGTTCTTCCTAATATGCCATACTGCCTTTTACTTTCCTGAAAACTGACAATAATAATAATAGCAGTAATAATAGTAGTAGTAATAATAATAATATTTATTGAGTTTTCGATGTGCTAGGAACAGATCTAAGATTCTATCTATCTATCTGCATCTGCATCTTTATCTCGACCTATACTTATACAGAGATACAGATAGACAAAAGGCCATTTAAGCTTCACAACACCTCTAAGAGGTAGATACCATTGTTATCCTCATTAAGTATGATAGAACTAAGTTGGAAAGAGGTTAAATAAGGGCATAAAACTACAGAAGATAAAAGTCACTTAATGACCATGCTCTCCTTAAAATCACCCTACCTAACCATGCCAGCCAGGAGCAAAAGAGAAGAGAATTTTGCTCACCTTGCTTTCGACCTCGATACTCAATACAACTGTCATTTTCCCATCCTACCTCGCTTCTAACTTGGCCAAGTTGTGAGAGCCCATTTTGACTTCAGCGATTATAGCATACGGGAAAGGGTTAGATGTTGCAAACTCTGATTTGCAAGATGATTGGGAATATTACTACCCATCATTTTAAAAATCATGGATTAGCAAGCTGGAAAAATACATCTGACAACTTCGGCAGCAAGAAAAGCTATGCACTGTGTCTGACACGGGGCTGAAGAAAGCAGTGCTTAGAGCAAGGATTGTCAGCTGGAATTGACTCTGGAAAAATGGGGCCTGCCTTCTTTATCAGATCAGCTTCCAAGCAGCAACTCGTGCGTCAGGGCTTCACATTTCACCGACATATGCAAGTTCTTCCCTCCCTAAGCCCTGCAGGGCGAATGCAAGCGTGGAAATGTGGACTGGGTCCAACCCTGTCTCATATATCATCAGCATGACTGTCAGCTGAGTTTTCACCAAGGAACTCTTATTCATATAAATGCAATCAGAACTGGAAGAGAATCGCAGAATCCATCCTACTAACGGCATTTTCACATGAATGTATTTATCTATACATATACTCAGAGCACTGTTAAATATAAGCAAGAATTATTCTAATACCCAAGAGAGATGATTTAAATGACAACTGGTATAGTTTACCAATTTAAACTTTTATTGGTTATAACAAACCATTTGCACCCTCATTTAAAAGCCACCCACATTCGTTCACTTGTCATTCGCACACTTTCATATCCAAATCCAGATCTCATCTCTGCCTAAGAGGGTGGTCTCAGGGGGCTCTTCCAATCCCTGTTCCCCCGGTGCTGGCCCAGGCTCAGCTGTGTGTCCTCAGGAAGAGCTCTTGGGGTGTCTCCAGCAAGGCAGGGGTGCCTCTCTCACCCAGTAGAGTCAGCAGGCAAGGGCAGCCAGACCACATCCCCTCCATGGATAGTCTGTCTGGAAGCCCCAGCTGGCACATCCCCAGGGGGATTCTCCCCTTGTTGGATTCTGCTTTGCTAGATGGAATTGGTTTATTGAGCGCTTTTTCTCATCAGAGGATAGACATAAAAGAGTTCTATGTTTTCCCATCTCTGCTTTTATCCTCACTTTATCAATTCCACATTTTCTGTCTCTTAATGACATCTTGAGGAGATTCCCAACTATTTAGTCAATTCTTATTATTTAAATTGGTCTGGACCAGTTTCAAATCCCAATCTTGCGTGCACTTCAAAGTTCTCCACTGCCCCCCGCCCCCCCCTGCCCCACCCCGCCCTGCTGAGACTTGTGGCTGAAGGCACAGAGTGTTTTGGGGGGTGGTGCTTTACACACACCACTCCCCCCCGCCCCAGGCTCCACCTCTCCTGAGGTTCTTGGGTTGAGACACAGAGAAGGTGGGAGAAGGACCAGAAACATCACCACTTCCCTGGCGACAGAGACCTGCCTCTTCTTGTTGGCCGTGGCTGCTTCTCTGGCTTTCTTCCCCTTCTGGGCCTCAAGACCTCAAGACACTGTGACAGGCCTCCAAGTGCTTACAAGCACAAGGTTTCACAGATTCTTGAGGTTCCTCTCTGTCCCATAATTCCCTGAAATGGGGAGTCCAGCTCCATCTCCACCCTACTTCAGCCCCTCAGCCCCATGGCCTCTGCCCAGCAATAATCCCCATGGCCTCTGTTGCTAGGGTCCCCTCTCCAAGCAGGCATCCATCCCTCTAGGGTGGTGTATCAGAATGCCAGCTTAAGCCCAGCTACCTTGTGTAGCATCCCCTCCAACACAGGCTCTTCTTTGTCAAGCTAAATGATGGAAGTACATCAGTTTCCCCACCTCCCCTCCCACTGCCTTCCAGTTCTGTTTCCCCCACTCAATGGGCACAGAGGCTAAGCAGCAAGGCCACTGCCCAAGCAGACCTCCAAGCTAAGAATAAAAATCTCCTCCTCTTACAGTCCAGATCCCTCCAATTTTTACAAGTGCTCTCAAGGACTCTGCATCCTCCTTGCTTTAGACAGGAAAAACACAGCCTTCCTTCCCTCATCTGTGGGGAGGGGAGAGGCACACCTCTCACTCCCCACAATGCTCTCTCCACTACACTGCTGACAATGACCCCCAGTCTTCTCATTCTATAGATGGGAGGGGCAGTGGGGCTCAGCTGCTAACAGGTAGAAGCAGAGATGCTTTGGCCACATTTTGATAAGCCCTGGGTTAGGAGTGTTGGGCCTGAAGTTGTCAGATAAAATACAGGACTCCCAGTTAAATTTACATTTCAGACAAAGAACAAATTCTTTTTTGTATAAGTATGTCCTAAATATGGCATGGGGCATATTTATTTAATGAATAATCTTTTAGTATAAGTATCTCCCATGCAATATTTAGAACATATTTATCCTAAAAGTAACTTATTATCTGAAATTTAAATTTAACAGGACATCCTATATTTTTATTTGTAGATTCTGGCAAACTTAGTCGGGTCCCCTATGTTACTCCTTAGCAACTCTTGTCAGAAAGTGGGGTGCTCTTGTTTTCAGATTTGGTCCATAGGCAACATTCTGGGACAAAGAAAAGACCACAACCAGCAACCTTTCACACGTGGTTTTAATTCCAGTTTTCCCTTTCATGGCATCAGGGCCCTCTGTCCTCTCTTGTCTGTGCTCATCTGCCTTGAGTCCCGCAGATTCCTTGAGAAGCTGCCACACACCCAGGGAGGCCACAGGCCTCTGCCCCCGCTCTGCTTGCTGGTTACATCAAGACTTGTTGACCCTCGAGCACGTCCAGGAGAGGCCGATGTGCTGGGTTTGCTGCTTGAGTTCTGTAGGGGAAGAAAAACTTCCTCTGCCCCCTTAGGTTCTGTGGCTGTGCTAGGAATTAAAGTGACATAAGACAGAAGAGCAGGAGAAAAGCATAAAAATTGATCTAATTTGTATTAAATCAAGGAGAGACTTCAGAAGGAAAAATGAAGACCCGAAGAAGCCATTAGGCCCCAAAACTTATATACCATTTACACAAAGAACAATAAATTGAGGGGATGTGACAAGACAAAGGCTGGGGGCAATAAATTGTGGAATGGTGACTAGGAAATATATGGGGCAAACTGAGGGAAGATGGGGTTATTTTAGTAGGCTTGGCCTATTTTGGCATCAATGCCCAGTCTCTGGTGATCAGAATGTTCTCTTCTTCCTCTTGCAGATAGGGTATCTTCCTCATGGGAAATTTTATATGTGCTTTCATGGAGAAAGGTGAGAGCAGAGAGCACTTCTTGCATCTTCTGTTTCTCAAGTGCCTTCAGCTCAAAATAATCAATATGCCAAAGCCGCACGCTTTGGGATGGCACTGATCCCCACAGTTCACAGCTTGGGACTCTTCAGCCACTCCACAGACATTCACATCTACTGTTATGAGTATTCATGCCTACAACAGGTTTGATTTGTCCAACACCAACTGACTGTAGAGAAGCCCGATTGACTAAGAGCTGTCTGACAACAGGTCCTGAAGGGGTCTCAAAGCAGGAGTTCGGCCACCACCCCCATACAGTGGCCACGGTGGGCTGAAACATCTGGCAGCAGCCAATATGGCAGCTGGTGTGCAGCATGGAGCACATTCTTCGGCCTGAATGCCTCAAATTCAGATCTGCTTGGACCAAATAGCGTATCCCTCTGCACCCTTTCCTCCCATGACACTTGAAGCCGTCTCTGTCAGTGCTCCATCCAGATCCCCTCAGCTCCCTTTACCGTTTCTGTGTGTCCCTCTCCCAGCTTCTACTTCAGTAGGCTTTGCCTAGGCTGCACCTGTGACTGATTTTGGACGCCTGCTCTCAGGTTACTGGAGCTGTTTTGCCTACACAGAAAAAGAGCAGAAATGCCAGTTCCCACCCCCACCCCTGGCTGTGGAGCCCTTGACCAGTGACTGATGGATGAGGGGACTAGAAGCCCAGTAGTCTTTCCTCCTAGAGGGATGGCTCTGAGGCGTCCTTTCCACCCCGAGCTCCCCTGAGCGTTGAGATGAAGCTGCCCTCTGTGGGACTCTGCCATTCCTGCCACCTGCCTGGCCCCCTCCCCTTCTTTGCCTTCCCTGCCCTCCTCCTCCCTTGGCCTCACTGTTCCTCCTCAAGGACTTCCTTAATAAATCGCTTCACGTGAGTTCTTATCTCAGGATGTGCTTCAGAGGAAGGATCCCAATCTTAGACATTCCCTTTTGACCAAGAGACTGAATAATACAGAAACAAAACATACTGGAGAAAGCCATTGCCCCCTGAATTCTTACACATTTCCACCACAATCCTCCATTCATAGCTCAAGCTCCCTCCCACTGGTGTAAAATTAAACCACTCAGAATAAAAGCCCTACAAAAATGAAATAAAAAGATTTCTTTTTTTCTGGAACGTTTATATGAATAGACTTTTTGGAAGGGAAAGGACATTCTAATACACTTACAGAAACTACAATAATTAACTCTAAGAGGAAACTCAAGAGTTTCAAAGTCATGATTTTGGCAGAAAGAATTAAAACACATGGAATGAACATCAAAATTGTAATTTTCTAGAGTAGTTAGATGATTGTGTAAGTGTGCTGGGGGGGAGGAGAGTCACTTCCTAATTAGGAGACAACTTCTAAGAATCCCACACCATACTGACGAAGCATTTTTATGAAAAAGTCCAACCAGAATCAAGGGCATAGGCAGTGAAGACAATTTTTTGCTTTAAATTTTTTACTTAAGAGAATCACACTCAAGCAACTAAGAGTGCCACATTCTATCAGGAGCCTGTATGTGCCCAAGGTGAAGTTGGAGTCTACTCAGAGGGCATTGCAGGAGAGAGGAAGGAGGGCAGCCCCACCCGACATCACAGCCAACCAGCTCTCTGGCTGCCTCCTTGATAGGCCACGTAGCTTAGGTTGAGCTCTGCAGAAGCAGAGCCTGAGGCAGGGATTATGATTTAGTGAGGGAGGACCCTCAGGTGAAACTCACAGGTGAAGGAGGGATGAAGGATAAGGCAGATCAAATGTTTAAGTAACAACGTGGTTTTAGGTAAAGTATAGGCTTAACCAATCCCACGAGAGCTCTGGAAATTAAATTGCACCACAGTTGTCCTGCCTAGAAGCATGTGTGTTTGGGGGTCCGGGGGAAGGTGTTATTCCCTCGGTAACAGTCATTCATTGCCATGGGCTGCTTGGTGGGGGTGGAGGTGGGAGGTGCAATCATCCACCATCTCTGGTCTTGCAGCATCAGCCAAGGAGAGAACTTCTCTGGAGAAGGGGGCAGCTGTGAGCCATCAGCAACCAACATCCACAGCAGCTACAGCGGGGTGCCGGGTGGGGGGGGGGCGGGATTGCCAGCCTCATAAAGGGATGGGGGAGCAGCTGGAACATCTACCACACCAGGGTACCTCAAAACCTTGGTGTCCCAGAGGAAATACCACTGCAAGGTGACTCCCTAGGCTCTGCTGGCCTAAAGTGTGCCTCCGCATTCAGTATTTTTCCAGTAATTTTCTAAAGAGGGAAACCTAATCCTCAAATCATTCTACTCTATAATTACCCAATGCTGGCGCCCGACTGAGACAAAATGATTTTTTTTCTCTTTTGCGATTTAACATTTCAGCCTTTATTAAAAGATGTGTATCGCCTCCTCTCCGAA
The DNA here is from genome assembly GCF_037783145.1 of Equus przewalskii. NCBI lineage: Eukaryota > Metazoa > Chordata > Mammalia > Perissodactyla > Equidae > Equus > Equus przewalskii. Next base: position 54,546,233 of record NC_091845.1, on the reverse strand, counting down.
TTCCCCATCCTCCCCAGGGACCCTCACCCAGGCTGCTGCATAGTCTGTAAAGTTTTGCTCTCAGAGGATGGCATCTTGCTCTGAAGAAGCCAGACATGCTGGATTAATGAAATCTGTTGTTCCCCAGCCCAGCCAAGAGACTAAGTCCCTAAAAGCAGAGATGAGCAGTGAGTCCAGGGTTTTGCCGTTTTGACACTGAGGAGATTTAGGAGGGTCCTTTCCTGCATTTCGAGATTTCTGTTAAGTATCAGAAATCATGGAGTTTGGTCCGGTGGGAGACTTTAGTCACAGGAGGTCTACTTGAGAGCTCCAACACCATGGCCATCTCCCATGACCAGAGAAAAACTGTGGATTTGTGTGTACACATCCAGCCTCACTGGAAGCCCCACAAGGGGTGCAAGGAGCCAATGTGGGAAATGGCACCATTGCAGGTGTGAGGCTGAGAGCCGGCCCAGTGGACAGTCTGCCTCAAGAGTCATTCTCTGAATTGACAGAAAGCCTCAAGCACACCTGGAAAGTTCAAGAAAAATGCCACATGGGACATCCTAACCAATTCAGAGGCCTTTTCAAACTAAAGAAGCACTCTCTGAAATGCTGCGTTTTGAATTGGCCGGCTGAGGAATCAGCCAGCGCTGACTTTGGAACAGAATGAAAGAGGGGTGCCTCCCTTTGTCATCCTTCCCCTACAAGACAATTGTGCCTAGTTCGCTCAGGTCTGAGTTTAAGAATTCACATCGCCGTCAGCCGCTGAGCTGGGCTGGAGCTCAAGGTGAGGACTGTGAAAGGGAGGCGAGGCGGGCGGTGACTTCTGTTTGAAATGAATTGTGTTGGAGAGCCTTTTGAAAAGCAAAAAATAGACCTAGTGATTGACCTAAAGCCATCCACAAAATGGGATCTGATCTCTGGCACAAAGAATAGAATAGAAACTCCCCAATATTGTAGCTATCTAGAGATGAAACAATTGTCTGCAGCTGAGAAGACTCTTTCTTCATTCACAATGCCAGTGCTGAGCTTCTTGCAGAATCCTGAACAGTATTATCTGTTTCTGGGCCTCAGATAGACAGATAGACACAGACAGAGATACAGACACAGACATAGATATAGATAGCTACCTACATATAGATAGAGAGAAACAGATTTTTTACTTTAATAGTCTTCTTTTCCTATGGCCATGGTGAGGACAAGACAGTTCACTCTACCATGAGAAGAATAATTGGCAACATTTTCTAAACACTTATTGGAGCACCACACAGTGTGATGACCGTCTCTGTGTATTATCTCATTAAATCCTCAAAGCACCACCATAAAGGAAAAGCTCTTAACTATTACCCCAGGGAAAAGCTAAGGAAACTGAGGCTCAGGACATTACTAAGCTTGCTCAGGGCCACACACCTGGGAAACAGGACTAAGGTATGAACCCTGCTCAGTCTGACCCCAGCCTGAGCACTCTTCCCCACCGTTTCATTTAATTAAAGAACAGTCCAGATCGTAGCTGTTGTTCAGCGGGGCATTTGGAAGGCGAAGCGAAGAGAGTCAGACCCTGCGTGCACTTTAACATTCGGGGCACCTGGTTTCTCTGAGAAGCGTCAGCCTGTCATCAGTGCTGCTCACAGCTTGAGGCGTATGGTGGTTGGTGAGCTGACAGAGCAGTCACACCTAGTCCTTCGTCCTTTGTAGCTAGTCAGCCACTAAATACAATGCATTCTCCTTTGAAATGACTCATAATCACCCTTCCTCACTATACTTTTTCCTCCATTTTGGGTTCAGCCTTCATCTCTTCCTATTTCCATCCCATTGACATTTTCCCCACTGGCTTTTCTGACTCAGCTCCCTCCCTCCGCATCCTGTCTGCCCGCTCACTGCCAGACCGGCTTCCACAAATAGTGCATCCAACATGCCACGCTGCCCTGTTCAAGCCCCTGGGACAGCTCTCCGTGCCCCACGGCCAATGCTCCTTGTCCGGCATTATAGTCCAGCCTCATCTCACAGAACCAGAGTCCACCCCGCATCTGTACCCCTTTTCGTCATCTGCCTGCCTCGCACATCTGGCCACCTTCACCTGTACGTTCCTCACCTCCCCACACTGTTACCTAAATCGCATCCAAATGTCAAGGTCAAGTTCAAGTCTCACTTTACCCATGAAGGTTGTACTCTGACTCAAAGCACCCAGGCCTCCACTTTTCTGTAGATAAGGGCACTGTTTCAGTTTGGATTACAGCCACAAGGAAATGCTCAGGTAAGAATCTGAATGCAAATAGATTATTTGGAAGCCATGGGAACCACTATAGGGGTGTGGAGAAGAGGACAGGGAGGGAAAGCAGCAAATAAAAGGTGCAGTATCAAGCCAGTTACCACTGTGGATGACTGGAGCTTAATCCTGTGGGGAATGGCGTAGCCAGGATGGGACACACCCCTCAACTATCCCACCCAAGGGGTAAGAGAGTTTGAGTATTGATGCGCCAACTGTCATCAGTCATTGCTAGAGAGCTGCTCCCAGGTGGCGTTAACTTCCCAGCACTCTCAGCCTATTAGCAAGGCCAGTGCTAGAAAAGAGCTCCAAGTGAGAGAAATGCAGATGCTGGAAGCTGGAAATCAGATGGTGTCCACTGAGATGGTTAGAGTGAGAGGACATGAGTGGGACTCTGCCAGCATCTGCTACCATAACCAGAGTTGGGGCCAGCCCGTGGCCGAGTGGTTAAGTTCACGTGCTCCACTTCAGCGGACCAGGGTTTCAGCAGTTTGGATCCTGGGTGCGGACATGGTACCACTCATCAGGCCATGCTGAGGTGGCATCCCACATAGCACAACCAGAAGGACCTACAGCTAGCATATACAACCATGTACTGGAAGCTTTGGGGAGACGAAGAAGAAAAAAAAAGAGAAAATTGGCAACAGATGTTAGTGCATGTGCCAATCCTTAAAAAAATAAAAGTAAAAATAACCAGAGAGGTTACCACCCAAACCAGGACACTTTGAAGAGTACTATTAATAATGATTCTGATAATAGGCAAAATTCAAGACCACCCTGGGCAAATTAGTATGCATGGTCTTAATTTGTAACTGTGGTTTGTTTGTTTTTTTGAGGAAGATTAGCCCTGAGCTAACATCTGCCACCAATCCTCTTTTTGCTGAGGAAGACTGGCCCTGAGCTAACATCTGTGCCCATCTTCCTCTACTTTATATGTGGGATGCCTGCCACAGCATGGCTTGAAAAGTGGTGTGTAGGTCCACGCCCGGGATCTGAACCGGTGCACTCCAGGCCACCAAAGCAGAACGTGCCAACTTAACCACTGTGCCATCAGGCTGGCCCTGTAACTGTGATTTTTTTATTTCTGTTTTCCCCAACTCCACCCAGATGGGATGAGCCTGTAGGTAACTTCTCTGTGGTCCAGTTACGTGTTCTTCACTGAAGCTAGCACAGTGCTTAAGGCACAGTAGATGTACAGAAAATAGTGGACAATTGGACCTGGGATGGAGGAGCCACCAAAAATTCAGAGTCGGTGCTTTACAAAGAGCACAGGCTTTGAAGTCAGACAGTCCTGAGTTGAAACCCAACCCCCACTGACGCACTGTTAAACCTTGGTGTAGATATGACACACTGCTGGACTCTTTCCTTATCTCTAAAGTCAGGATGATGATAATATCCGCCTTGCCGCACTGTTGAACATCAGAGATGACCGATAAAAAAGCACCGAGTATTTAGTAAATCGAACTACAGTCAATTGAACTTCAATTACGTTATTACTACACAAGCTAATAATAATATTATTGACATCATTTCTATCACTACCCCTCAGGCACTTACTCGCAACTGGTACTGTTTGTCTCATCTCAGCATTTTATTTTCTTCTCTGTGGATCATTTTGACAAAGCAGATGAATTGACCTTTCATGAAATGCACTTCCATTCATGGACACAAGAAAGCTGGAAGTGACTGGATGTTCTCTGAGTCAGGGGTGGATATGAATTTAGAAAGGGAAAAATAGTCACCAGCAAGGAGGTTGAGAGGACAAGATCTGGCATGAGTTATTCCCTGGACTGGCCAAAATCAGACTCTCCAGGTTAAGCTTGTTTCTTACAGTTTAAAAGGCTATGGATGAAGAGGAAAGCCAGAGAAGAAAGATGACTGGCTTCCCAAAGGAGAGTCTAACACCTCGGAAGTAAAGAGATCGGACTTAAGCTTCTGAGAGATGTCACTGGTTTATTGCCATCACTTTTGCTTTTAGTGTCCACTGGGAATATTCTCTTTGTAGTCACAGGAAAACAAGAAAAATAGAGTAGATAGAGAGAGGAACTTATAAACCCAATTATTCTCTCTCTGTAATTTGGAATCAATTACTTTTCAGTTTTCAATGAAGCTTAAGAATACCAGATTCACCTTATATTTAGAAATGAGCAGGAGATAAATATGAGGCAAAAATGGAAAGACATTCTTAGCCCATATAGCTCACTATCCACATGCCAGGGAGCATTATGAGTCCCCTAACTTATTTATTTTATCACTATAATATATGCACATACTAAAAAAAAGTTAAGAAATAATGATGCTAAAAATTTATAACGAAATACTGCAGTAACATGCATCACCCATCCCCACCCAAAAGCCTTATTCTCCAAAACAACTGATTTCAGTAAATTTAGATATTTCTTCTGGAATTTGCTCCCACATCTCTAAATAATTTGTGTGGAAGAAGTGGCTAGTTTCCCCATATCCATTCTCCTATCCTTCCGTAGAAATATATACCTCAATTTTTGGCTGAGCTAGTGATTTCCGAAATAAAAAATATATTTTCTAGCCCTCCTTTTAATTATATATAGTTGTGCAATTAAATCCTGGTCAACAGATGTAAGTAAAAGCATTACATGTAACTTTCAGGAACTTTCCTTAAAAGACATCTGAAACACGTCTTTTGACTACTTTAGTCTTCATTCTTTCTTCCTTCTCGATGGCTGGAATGCAGACATAACGGCTGGAACCTGAGCAGCCACACTGAACCATGAAATTATCTTGGGAATGGAAGCCTGTTCCACCAAAACAACAACAGAAGTGTAGAAGGCGTATGGAAGGAGACTGTGTTACTGAGGATTTTACGGAGCAAAGCTATGGCCCCAATTCTGAACTGTCTAGCTAATTTGAGTGAGAGGGAAAAAAACCTGCCCAGTTTAATTCATTGTTATTTTGTGTTTCTGTTTTTCACAGCTAACCAAAGCATATATTTTATTGCTATTTCTTCATTTGCCAGTTTCAGAAATTAACTACTAATGACCTATAATATCAGGTAAATGTTTAGCTTTTTTACAACCTTTGCCCCTCCACTTACACATCCTTCATCTCGTTATACTTCTATATAATATTACAGCTATGTAATTCCTATTACAGTTATATAATTCCTATTCACTGCCAAACATCCAGTAGTATACTCTTGATGTTTCCTTTCTTATACAACTTTTCATTTTATCTGGATTTAACAATTGCCTTATTTTTTCATTTACTTAGTTTTCTTTATAGCGATTGCTAGCTTTTCTACACCATCCAGCAGCCTCTCAATTCATTTTTCCACACAAGGAAATGTATCTGATGATTTATAAGTTGTACTTCTACTTTTTGGACTCTCCCCACTAGAGCCTTTGTCATTCCACCCTCTAGGTCTCCCGCACGGCTGTCATCCCAGGGCTTCCCTTCATTCTCATCCACGGGCTTTTCTCTGCTCCACTCCTGTGCGGGATTCTCAGTTTCCTCACTGTCGAGACTTCTACTTTTTTTATTTTATCATTTATTGTGGAGAACAGCTTCCAGTAACTTCCTAAGAAAGGATTCCTAAATGGCAAATACTATTTAACATCTGTTTGGTGGGATACAGGCACACAGATGGCCCCAGAATTTCTGCAGGCTTGCAGAGGACCCATCAGCAGACCTGGAAGAAGTGATGCTGGTAGAATATCACCTCCTTTCTCACCTTCAGGTACAACTGTGCTGCCGCAGAAGAATAGAACCAAGCCAGGACAACACTCTCTACATAATGGGCCTTTCCAGAAAGACGGAAAAGGCATTACTGACGTACCTGGATGCAAGAAAGCCAAGAACTCCAGATGCTCCTCTCACGAATGTTGCCTTTCAAAACTCTGACTTTAACGGTAACTCACTCCCCAAGGGCAAAGATGTTATGCGGCACATTTTCCACTCATCACCCGGAGAGAGAGAATAAGAAAGCAAATGCCCCAGAGTTCATTAGCTGTATAATTAACCACATTGCATTTTCAACTCAAGGTCCTGCAGCAATGCACAAGGAAATCAGCCGACAAAACAGCCCAGCAACAACGGGGCAGCCCTGTGAGCCCAGGAGACGGCGGGCCTCTGTACCTCTGAGACAGCCCGGCTTCATCCGCCCTTCCCCAGACTCCTCCTAGCTTTGATTTCAGACTGCCAGGGAGCTATGGTGCTGTGAAAACTCCAGCCCAGGTTTTGTGCCGTTTCTCGTGCAAGCTTGGATGGGTAGCTTAGAAAAATCTCTTCTGCTCCAGGTAGAAAACCAGCCATGATGAATTAGTTCAATACGCTTTCTTGTTTTTTCATTTAAAATTGTGTCTTGAGGTGTACTTGCTGAAGGCGAACACACATGGACCCGGAAAGCGGAGGGAGAGGCCATTTCCCACTACTTGGCTCTCCTCGACCCAGAAAATCAGGCTGGGGATTATTGCAGTGCAGCCTCGGCAGCATCAGCTCGTCTACCGAGAGGCCACTCCTTAATGGTTTACAAGTGTAACAAGGATTCCGGACTCAGGGAGTGACCCACTTGCTCCACGGCTAAGGACTGTGGGGGAGATGGTGGGAAGTTTTTGTGGCCTTTTGGGAGCCTTGCTGTCATTTCCCTGTTTTCAAAGGAGGGAAGAGCAAACAGTTCTTCCCTTTGGCTTTATCTCCTCCTTCTATTTCTCTTGTGCTCCCTTCGAAGCTGGGGACTGCTCATGTGCTAAGCCAAAATTCTCCCAAATGTATATGTTCCCCTGGAAGCTGAAGCAATGTTTCTTGAAAATATAACAACGTGATTGTGAAATACCTGTGAAAAAGATGGGCTTGACCTAAGCCATCTTCACTGTAGGGGCTTTTAGGTCTTCAATTTGTTAATTTAGGATAACACTTCAAGACCAGACTACTGAAAGAGGCATTTCTGAAACTTAATTTGACCACAGAACCTTTTATTTGGGGAGGGGGAGGAGGTATGAATGTTTCCTTATATTTCACAGACCCTTGGACCGGGGAGTGTAGTTTATAGGTAACGAAAGGAAACGCAGGCAGAGCTGGCCTGCAAGCCTCCAGCCCTGGTGGCATATTTCTGAACCAGAGCGATGCAGGCTTTGGGGAGACCAAGGAACCAGAATTTGAACATTTCCTTCACCACATCCTGGCTCTTTTACCTCTGTCGACTTCCTTAACCTCTGTGAGATCCATTTCCCCATTTGTGAAATGGGCACAGTGATACCTACTTTTTAAAGAGATATTTAGAAAAGATTGAATAAGATGCTGTCCGTAAAGCCCCCACCAGCGCCTCCCCCTAAGGGGGCACCAGCAAGACTTATTAGCCCTTCTGTTTTCTTTTAACTTCTCCTTTCCTCCCCACATCCACCTCATTTCAGCCAAGACTTCAGTGTTACCTGCCCGCTGGCTGATGTCTGAAATGCCTTTCCAGAATGAGCGAGATAGGCATGACGGTGCTTAGGTAAATCAGGAATTAACTAAAGCGGGGATTCTCAAACATGGAGGCAGCAAAACTATTTGGAAAGAATGTTTTTAAAAAATACTACCTTAAAAAAAATATCCACACCTGAAGATTCTCATTTAGGAGATTGAGGGTGAGGCTCTGACTTCTATAATTTTAGCAAAATCTCTAGGGAATTAATTATGACGCAAACAACAGTTTGGTGGTCATAAGGTTTGAAATATGTATCTGTTTATCTGTGTCTATCTAGATCCAGGTCTGGATACTGTCAGCCGCTTCTGGGAGAGCAAGTTGTGGGGAATGGAGAAAGTTAGGGCCCCGGTGATGGAGAAATGGAGCCAGAGCGGGAAGCAGACAGACTCAGAACAGAAGCTTTAAGGACAATCTCTCTCGAGTTCCCATTTCTCCTGAAAATGTACCCAGGATGGTGGTCAGGAAGTGGAGAAAATATTAATGTGACCCAGGATGAGTGCAACTGGGAGGCCTTTGAGAGCCGTGGCAGGCCCGTCAGGCAGCTGTGCACTTGGGCTTCGTAAGCAGCCTCTTCTTGGCCCCAAAGTCACTCCTAGCTCTGCCAGTGCCTTTAGCTATAACAATTACAAAAGCCTGATGCCATGGTCCACGGTCCCTTCATTTTTAGGAGTTTTAGGAATCTGGGAAAACCTAGATACTGACCTACCTATAACCCCAAGGTCCTTAATGATCGGGTTGAATACTTCCCTCTCCTGGTATCTCGGGAAGTTTCACGTCTCACTCCCCTCTTATGATTGGAACCACCAAATCACCCTCCTATTTTGCTAATCCAAAATTGGGATGCCACTGCCAGTGAGAATGGTCTGGGAAACAAGGAGTAGAGCACAGAATGAGAAGCAAAGGGAGCAAAAAGTAAATGTTTGCCCCTGAACTTCAGGGTTCCTGTGAGGTTTAATAACTGACATAGTGTCCAACAGGGCCTGGCCCATAGTCTGGGGTTCCATCGGGGAAAACCATAGATATTTTTGGATATCAGACTGTGGACATCTTCAGTGCAGGAAGTCATGTCTTTTCCTTCTGTCTCCCAAGTAGGCCCAGGGCCTAGCAGACAGTAAGAACTCAATAAGTTTTAGCTGGCTGACTGGATAGCTGATCAGATTCTAGTATCAACCATCAAGTCAGCAAGTTTTTATGACATATTTACTGTGTGGCCACACCATGGTGGCCTCTCTGTTGGAGTAGTGGTTCAAAAGAGGCAATAGATTTCATCCCAGCCTTAGGCATTTACAATTTTGTCTGGCAGGAAAGGCTTACATGCACACACACACACACGCTGCACTCTGAATACTCCCAACAGCATACCATCAAATGGAAAGTTGCGACACGAAGACGCGTTATGGTAATTTGGATTAGAGGGGAATTTGGGGTGGGCTGGGGTAGCCTCTTTAGGGAAGAAGGACTTTGTGAACCAGAGGAGAGAACACTGGCTTTAGGGTCAGGCCATCATAGGCCCAAATTTACCTTTAATTTCCTCTTTTGTCAAATGAGAATAATAGACTCGACTCACAGGGTTGTTGGGAGGATTGAAGGAATTAGAAGGTAGAGCAAGGTAATATCTTACAATTTTTTTTACATAAAGTTTCATTTTAGGTAGTGTGCCAGGCTGAATAATGGCCCCCAAAGATGCTCACATCCTAATCCTTGGAACTTATGAATATGTTACATTATACGGTAAAAAGGCTTTAAGGATGTAATTAAGTTAAGGATCTTGAGATGGGGAGACTATCTTGGGGTATCTAGGTGAGCCCAATATAATCACAGGGGTCTTTATAGGGGGGAGGCAGGAGGATCAGAGTCAGAGAAGACGTGAAGATAGAAACAGAGGTTGGAGGGTGCTGGGCCACAAACTCAGGAGTACAGAGAGCTTCCAGAAGCAGGAAAAGGCAAGGAAATGATTCTCCCCTACAGCCTCCAGAAGGAACACAGTCCTGCAGACACCATGACTTTAGCCCAATAAAAGCCATTTGGTACCTCTTACCTTCAGAACTGTAAGACAATAAATTATTTTAAGTCACTAAGTTCTGGCAGTTTGTTTTGGCAGCAATAAGAGACTAACACAGGTTGTTTTGGTTGACCCGTTGCTCTCCAGCCTGGAGGCTGAGACATCCAGGCTTCAGGAAGACAACAGAACTCAGGCGAGAGCGGAACATTAGATGGTTAGCTTTTGACATTCACAATAGACTCCCGAAATATATTCAGAGACAATAGCTGTGAAAGCTATGACTTTCATTTTGTAAGAGCTGAGATTTTTTGAGAGAGAAAGAGAAAAAAAAGTGATTGCTGGTTCCAAAGATCAAAAGCTTGTGAACTCAGAGGCTCAGAGGATGGAGGAAGGGGATGTGTCCTGAGAGAAGTTCAGCTGCCAGGCTGGGAGGAGATAAAAGCCTAGGGCATGACCTAGATGAACGTCTAAGAGGACGAGGTTACAGGTGGGATGTGGTCCTCCTGCCCCACGGGGAAAGTGGCAGGCAGATGTGTGTGGGATGCTGGAAAAGCCAGGGAGGATGAATTCAGGATGTGCCAGGGATAAAGGGGCTTCTACCCTAACTCACTTCAATAGTTCCCCCTGAGAACTCCTCATGGTGTGCCCCACACTCTGTAAAATGTGTAAAGTAGGAAGGCAAATGGAGGCTTGTAGATTTTAGGCAGCAAGAGCACCTGAGATCTCATTTGGGGTTCCCACAGCGATCTCTAATTCCTCCTGCCCCAGTGGAGGGACCCAGCAAAAGGCTGAGAGAATCCATGCATTGAGAGGGGCCTGGGGTCAGAAGGAGAAGGACGTCAAGCACACAGACATCGTGACTACGGCCCATGACTTGGTCCATGGACAGCAGTAAGGACAGCAAGGCTGTAGCAGGAAGTAAAGCATGCCCTCCACAAGCAACAGTGAGTGAGCTCAGAGGAGGCCAGTGAGGACAGCCAATGGAATACAGCCTCCCCTTGCAGCTGTGATGCTCTGTGCTTTCCTCTGTACGCAGTCAGCATCCTGGAGGGGAAGAGGGAAGAGAGAAAGGAGAAGCCCTAAGAAGAGAGACCAACCTTGATAGGGAATTTCAACTTTGAATGAACTAAATTTAAAGCCTGAATTGATCGAGTATCGATGCAAAAAGAAATTAAGTGTTAAGCCAGAAGAATCTGAGTTATCTTGATGTGACAAAAATTTCCTCCCACTGCAAAGAGCATTTGAGTTTGATTATAGAGAAATAAATTGAATTACACTGCTGTTCTTGAGAGCTGTGACTATGAATTTCAAGCCTGGTACATGGGTGTGAAGTTCTTGGCACACAGTACATGCTCAGTGATGCTCACCTTCCCTTCTGTGAATGAAGGAATTTGTCTAAAGAAAAATGAATGGGAAGAACATACTTTGTGGAAGGAACTAGAACCCAGCCTTAAAAGAAGTAGCAGGTATCTATTGTTTTTGCCTGCCCATTTTAAGGACCATTCTGCTGGTAATAGCAACCTGATTTTATTTTGGGGTACACCCCTTCCCTGTTCTCTCCTTGTGATTTGAGTAGGCTGACATCATCCCCAGCTCTGGGACTGGGCACATTACCTAGGCCTGTTCAGTCAGAATATTCTAGCCCTGTGTTCTCGGTAGTTAATTTAAGAAAAGAGAAAGCACCCAAGCTTCATCCCAGCTAGGAATTCCAAGGGCTTTTGTTGGCACCATTTGGAATAAGATTCAGTTTCTGCTAAGATCGGTAAACTCAAAAAAATAGTAAGAAAGCCTGGATTTCTGGTGTTAACTTTCCAGAAAAAAAAGGAGAGCCTACCTGAAATTAAAACCAATGCAAAGAAAAGAAGAATCGAGAGATGTAGAGAGAAAGACACCAGGAAGCATTATTTGCGCACCTGGATCTATTCATGCTTGAATCCTCTTTTGCTTAAGCAAATTATGTTTCTTTCACTAGCAAATATAGAAGCCTGAGTGAAACAAAGAGGTATGCACTTCCTGTGTTCTCTGGACAACAAAGAAATCAGCCCAGCTGGAGAGCAGAATCCAAAGTGAAAGATGATGTCAGAAAAGTCTGGACAGGTAGGGTAGCAAGTATCATGAAGGCTGTTGGATGCCAAGCTCAGCGGTTGATTTTGGTCCAATAAGCAATAGGCAGCCAGAGCAGGTTGAAGAAAGAAGTGACATAATGAAAAGATTATGTGGGGAAATTGGTCCAGGCAGCTACAAGGCAGGACTGATTAAAGTAGGGACTCTGAACTTGGGATTTATGTACCTAGGAGGGAAAAACTTAACAGCTTTATTTACACTAATCTTTGATTGGAATGCGGCGTTTTCTTCTATTTTTAATGTAAGCAACAGACTGCAATAGTATCAGCAGTTCTTGTATATTTGTCAGCACAGAAGTTATGGATATTTTCATATCCCCTTACAGTTGTTGCAGATATATAAAAATATCATTTACACGCATCACAGCTTTAAAATTATGGTTGTTCCTGAACCTGTCACTGCATCTTGTTGTCTGAGGTGTTAATAGAGAAGCACATTTGTGGCTATAGCATATGTTTGTGCATGGGGGCTTCTCTTTCAATAACTGTATTTCAGTATAATTGGTTTACTTGGTAAGCCGATGAATTTTATTTTGTGCATCTAAAATCATTATTTGGAGGAGCCCTTAAGTTGTGCCAATGGGACACTCAAAACAAATGCCACAAAAATTATTACAAAACCTTCATTAGAGGATGCAGAGGGTCTGGAAGCTGGAAGGCTGGTGAGGGGCTGTGACACAGTCCTGCCATGAGGCTGCAGGCTTCACGTCAGGAGGAAGCGTGGAAGGGAGGACATATCTCAGAAGCTTTGGACCAATTTCAGCTGCATCTAGAGGAGAGAATGAACCTGTGCAAGTCAGGCAGTAAAGAAAAATCTAAGAGAGCAAGGACTCCGTTTTCAACTCTCAATGAATGGCACAAAATGAGTACTCAGCAAATGACAAAATGATGAAGAAAACAAAAAATTTAGGACACAGAGCTGGTTTAAGGTCAGTTTTGCGACATATTCTAAGATAATAGTAGGACTTCACAAAGGAAATATTCCATAGGAAAATCAAAATCTCGCCCAGCGGCTCAGCTCAGAGGTCAGGGTGGGGCGGGTCTACTGGGAAGGCTTCTGTGTGGAGGTGAAAGGTATGGACATAAATGTGTCCTCCTGGGGACAGGGTGTGGAGGAAACTAAGGACCCGTGTCACTGGGGCTCGAGCTCTGGTTCCCTGGGATTCTCCCACCTTGCCTTCCTCTACATACCGGCTTTGTCCCTCTCAGGGAGCAGCATGACAACACTGACCGGAGCAATTCCCAGCTGGACACCCTCCCCCAGCATCAAGCAGAGAAAGAATTCAGCTCTTCTATCAGTCCCTGGGGAGAGGGCTCCTCCTTCCCCCAACATTCCCGGGTGCTCTGGGAACTCCGCTCAGACTGGCCTGGGTCAGGTGGCTCCTCTGAACCAGGGTGACAGCACATCCGTGTCTGTCTGGAAGAGTCCCCATCTACACTGTTGTCCCAGTGTAATCCTTAGTAGTGCCCCCTTTCACTCTCAAAAGCATTCCAGTTTGGATGACAAAGCATATGGCCACCCTTTCCTGAACACTCACTGTGCCAGGGAAGCAGAGAGGGGATTCACTGGGGCTGTGCCCACCCCTAGTCCTGGGATTTGGCCAGGAAAGGATTTCCCGGAACAAAATCAAGACAGATACCAGAAAAGAAGGTGGAAGCTGGAACTAGACAGCAAAACCCAGAGATGTGCCCCTTAGCAGGGGTGGTGAAGTAGAATTGTTCCATTGGAAAAGAAATATTTACAGTAAGACAAAACTTAGAAAGCTAGTAAGGGATCACAAGTGAGAAATTTTGCTCAAGAGCTCAGAGGGGGTGCTTAAGAGAGGTGTCCAGCTCTTACTAAACTGTGAATGGTAGCCCTGATTTCTTTATCCTATGTCTCTCAGTAATCTTTAGTACAGCGCCTGGCAGTTTTTGAAATGTTTTAATTGAAAGCAAAATATCAGAGACTATTGGCCCTTAATACAGAGAATACTCTCCATAACCTAGGAAGACTGCCATTCTCAAAATCCATCGCTTTGGCTGGCAGTGTGCACAGTGTCATGTAAGATGGCGGGCAGCCCCTTCATTCCACCGTTATTCAGCTTCTCTGTGAAAGGTCCCATGAGGCTAACAGATGAGGAAGTCAGAGTTTCTGCCCTCGAACAGCCTGCACATTATCTGGTATAAACTTCACAGAAGATGGTGTACCAACATCTAACTCTTTTTGTCTATTTCTCACTTTAACCAAGCTCTCAAGCCACCATTTTGGACGAGGAAAGAAAAATCTTACTCTTTTCCAATCAAAATAACTCAGAATTTTCTGGATTTAAACTTGGTCAATTCAGGATTTAAATTTAGTCTGAGATCTCTATTCAAGCCTAGCTATATAATTTCGGGGCCTCTTTGCAAATGACAGTTCAGGGCCTCTTGTTCCAAATTATTGATAATTGCAAGACAGCGACAGCAGAGCATTAAATCAAGCACGAAGCCCTCTTGAGCGCAGACTGCACGCAGATCGCAGGCCAGGAAGCCAGGCCTGTCTCTTCCCTCTTTTCCTCCTCACACCCCATAAGATGGATCCTTTCAAATGTTTCCACTTTCCATCTGTCCAAGTTTAAAAGGACAGTGTGATATTTTTAATTCTAGATGATTACCCAGGTAGGAGACCTCTTCTGCTTCAGAATCTTCATTCAGCTCTTACGTTACATATCCCGTTCATTCCATCATTGCCCTTTGCTTATCACTCTGGGTTCTGTTTGTTTAGAGCTCCTTCTCAGTTATCTAACTCCTGTGGCACTTTCTCTGACTTATTGCAAATCCATAAATTTCATTCTTTCACCCTGGCAGGCGAATAATATCTTGGTTGCATATAAGATTCTTCAGGCACAGGTCTTTTTTCTTGGAAGTACACATAGACATTACTCCATTACTGTCTAATTTGCAGCGTTGCCAAAATACAGTTCAAGTGACAGTCTGATTCTTTTTTCCGTTTGTATTCTGACGTTTGTAGGATTTTCTCTTTGCCCTTTAGGTCCAGGAATTTCACCAGGATATCTTGAGATATTTGCCTTTCTCTTCGGTACTGCCTGGTACTCGGAACATTTGTACGCTGCAGACTGAGGGTTTCCTTTAGCCTAAATTCTCTCAGCAGCTCAGACAAATTTCTTTTTATTGTTTGTTTATAAATAAACTCTCCTTCCTCTGTTCTCTGCTCCTTCCGGGAGTGCTGCTGTTCATGTTAGTTCTCACGGCCCTGTATACACATTTGCTAACATTCTTTCTCCATGACTTCCTTCTCTTTGCGATTTTGCTCCAACTGTTGGCTCTTGCTCTTCCAGTTCGGGTCTCCACAGTCAGCATCCTCTTCCATTCATCTGCAAAACTTTCAGATTAAAAGATCATAGCTCTTATTTCAGAAAACGTTCTTTTCTTTGTGCTGTGGGCAAATCTCTTTTGGTGTTCTTCTTACCTTCTCACCTGAGTTCTTGAAAGTGTTTTCCAGCACCCTCATTTCCCTGGGGAGTCACCTGGACTAGCGCTCAGTTGTTCTCCTTTCTTGCTCTGGATTCCAGAGCTCTTTACCCTTGATTCAGGCCACCACTGGTCACCAAGAGCTGGCCAGTGCGTGCCAGCTGCTAAGAGGTACAGCATCTGTAGAGAAATGAAAAACAATAGTGAAACCAACTACAACCCAGTCTGCCTTTTCTTTTCACCATGCATGGGAATTTATACAATGTCAGGGATAAAATACGCCTCTTGCCCCAAAACCTTCTATGAGTCTAAGTTTTAAACAATTGCTGTGGCTACTAGTTGAGTTTTAATTTTACATATATAAATCTCAAATTAGTGCATTTTTATTACTTATATTTTTAGTGAGGTATAGTTGACATATAACATTATATTATGTTCAGGTGTACAACATAATGACTTGATACTTGTATACACTGGGACATGATCACCACAATAAGTCCCATTGCCATCCATCACCTTACATAGTAACAATATTTATCTTTTAATAGACATTGTATTCTACACAGAAGTTAATTCAGAAAACTCTCAAGTATGCAATTGTCCCCCAGTGCACCTGGTCTCAGTTATGAGTTCCTATGATGATAATTTCATAGCTGTTTAGAATCGTTCCAGCTCCCTTCAGATGCGGGTCCCACCTCCAACCCCTGTGGTGCTACACATTCCTGCATCTGTGCGGTAGATTATAAATAAACAACAATAGCACAACAACAACAAAGATGAAGAAACAAAACTTAGGTCACTTGAGTTCTGTTACTGTGTAAATACTTTGCCTTTGTTTGCATTAAGAATTTTTTTAATGAAAAGGAGTACGAACTGCAAACTGTAATATTTTTGCTTGGCAAGTGAAAAGTTCAGTTCATACATGTAATATTTTACGGAATTTGAATAACATTTTGAAAATTGAAATTTTTTCTTTATTAATTGTTGTGTGTTTAAAACTAAAGGATAAATAAATACACTAATAGTTATTACCGAACAGTACATGTTTATCACTGAAAATACTGTCCTACACAAGAAGGTATTAAGATATGACCTGTGTTGGGTATCAAATAGCTAGATACTCCCCTGGGTCCAACCCCTGGGGCCCCTAAGCTGACAGTAATGGTGCACAGCCTGCCCTGTGGGGGTACCAGGACAAAGCATCTAGGCTCCCTGGACACCTCTGCAAACACTAGTGCTTCTGGGCCTCCAAAGTAGGGAGGACTCACCTGCCTTTTCAGACCCCTCACAACTTCTCAGGATCTGGCACCAGCAAGAGGTCCCAGAACCACTCACAGATCCAGAACCTCCCTCCCTCTCACAGGTCTGCAGACCCCTGTCAGCCACGTTTTCTCCAGGACCTGCAATTGGATCCTCACCCCCAGGGCTCTCTACTGGTGACCCCTAGTTCTTATCAGCTTCAGAGATGAGAAAGCCTTAAGATAGCTCCTTGCATGGACCCCACCAAAGCCCAAGGCCTGCTAGTGTCCAGATTGTCCTACCTGCACAAAAATTGGACTTGAGGTGGGAAGAGGTCAGCTGGCTACCATCTTCCCAGAGTCCCCACCACCAATTCACACACTCACAGCTTCAGATGTATGATGAGCAACTTTATTTTTCAGTAACTAAACTTAAGAGTTCTTTTGCCACTCTTCTTCTGCTTGGAATTAAAACACTTAATTTTTCTAATCAACATAAATCAGAAACTGCCAGATTTAGACATGACCAATGCAGAATTGAAATTTGGTCAGTCCAAGATGTCCTCTACCCCACTGGCTCTCCTCTTAGTCTCTTGATTGACCTGAGTTCCTAGAAACTTCTGTGCTCTCCTGGAGTGGGGAAAGGCATCTGGAATGGGGCATCGGCATCTGGACCTCCTCTGAAATATGGGCTCCTCAATGTTCTGCACAATCAAACTGGAGAGCATCAAATTTTGAAGCATCCTTGCAAATTCTTTGACACTCCTCTTATCAAGAGGTGGAGTCTCTGTCACCTCCCCTTGAACCTGGGCAGCCCCTTGTAACTGCATCAATGAGGAGAGTACAACAGAAGTGTTGCCTTGTGACTTTCAAGATTAATTTTAAAAAATCCTCGGGGCTTCTGTGAGTAACTTTTGGGACACTGGCTCTGGGAGCCTTTGCCACCATGTAAAAGGTCTGGGACTGACAGCTGCCCCATAGAAAGATCACATGGGGAAAGAGAGAGAAGCTTGCACAGTCTCCTCTGTGCCTGACCTCAGCTGTCTGAATCTTCTCAGCCCAGGGTTCAGGCATGTACATAAATATTCCAGGCAACCTCAGCCCCAGCTGCCTTCTGACTGCAACCACATGAGAGACCCTGAGCTAGCACGGCCTAGCTGAGCCCAGTCACCCCCTCCCCCAGATTTGTGAGCAAAACTAATGGTTGTTGTGAGTTTAAACTTAAGCCAGTGGCTTAAGCCAGTGTTTTTAGATGGTTTGTTTTGCAGGGGCGGGCAATTGAAACACATCCTCTGTTGATGCAGCTCGCCACCTGTTCTCTCAGCAGAAGCAATGCTCAGTGGTTAATCCAGGGCGCTCCATCTCGTCTCTTCCATGGATGATGCTCTGACACTTGGCTATGCTCTCTATCCCGTCCCTGCCCTGGGATAAGTCATCCACAGCTTCTCTTATGAAGCCTCCTCAGCCAGTGCCACAGTGATGCCGGGCAGTCCTGCCAGCTCTCAACTCTCGGCCAAATACCTGGTCCCACTCGGCATGGAGGCAGGGGTGCTACCTCCCAACCCTTCTCCAGACAAGGCATCCAGGCTTTGCCTAGCCTACTTCACTTGCCTCTTGTTGGCGTGAGGCAAAAGGCTGATTAGTTCCAGATGAGAAATGGGATACCAGTCGAATTGACCCTCAGGTTCCCAAACATTTGAGGGTCTCCACCATTTTCACTTCCTAAAGATTTACCACCATCTTCTCTGAGATGCAACAGTAGTTAAGCTCCAGTATCCTTCCTTCCTAATTTCTTTCTCCTGCTAAATGGTTTTTCCTCTTGTATGGGATTCAAAGGCTCTTAGGTCATCGCATGTCTTCCCCAACTCTATCGTGCATGCCACGTAACTGATTCTCAAAATCCTCTAAACATTATGGTTTATGCTTGCAGCTCAGCCATTTGGAATTTGATGACAAACCACATCTCAACATAGTCTGTCTCTTAAAAATCAAAACTTTTTATCTTTCAAAGAATTGAGAGCTGAAATCATCTATGCCCACCCAACTTACCGCTCACAATAATGTGACTATTCCAGGACGCTCTTGCCCAGGAAGATGAAATTCCAAATACCTTGTACTGTTTGTTTTGGAGATGTCCTGGAAGTACTCAACAAGTAACAATAGATAACTTAGCTGGGCTCATCAACAATCCAAGAACTTCTTCGAACCCCTTGCCTTGAAGTTCTCACCACGCTGTGTCCACCAGTCCCAAATCATGTTCTCAGGATCTTTGCCCACTTCTAATGGAATCATAAATATCCCAGCTTTGTCCTCCCCTTTCTGAGATGGTATTAAGACTCTGTCAAGGGAGTCATCTCCTTTATTGTAGTAAACAGTAAACTTGACTTGCTTTCTCAACAGGTTATCTTGGTGCTATTTTGAGAAACCAATATTTGACACTGTTACTTCAGCTATAAATTTACAGAAGTTTATTTAAGAAATTTAAAACTAAAAACTTAATTATCCTAGCTACAGCCACCATTCTTGAGGGCAGTTTGTATAGGGGAAAAGTAACAGGTACAAGAAATTAGCTGTTTAAAGAAAAAAGGAAGAGGAAGAGGGGAAAGAGGAAAAGAACGAGGAATAATAATAATTCATTTAATCCTCAAAATAAATCTATATGGTAAGTATTGTTATTATTGCCCCCATTTTACAGATGGGGAAACTAAAGCATAGAGACCAGGTAACTTGCCCAAGATTATGCCCCTAGTAAGTGGCAGAGCTGGGACAGGACCCATGGAGTTTTTATTGTTTGCTTCAGAGTCTCTGCTCTTAAACACCATGATAGTATCCCATTATTTATGAAAACAACAATTGCAAAATGGTACGATTAATGCCCCAGCATAGGTATGGACAGAACTTAAGGAAACAATAGTCAACTCTCCCTAGGGGTGACATGAGGTGGGAGAGACAAGGCTCTGTTGGGCTTGTTGGAAGGGGTGATGCTTGACCTGAGCCTTGAAAGATGATCACATCTTCCCCCATGTGAAGTGGCCCAGAGTGTAGGGGCGCAAAGACCCAAAGGTACCACGCAGTGTGGAGAATTCAGGGAATGGTAAGTGGCTTCCATATGGCTGGGCCATGGGGAGGTACAAAGTGGGAGGCAGGCACTGTAAGAGACAAGACTGACAAGGCTGCAAGGCTACATTGTCAAAGGTCTTATGGGTTGGGCCAAAAAGTCTAGTCCAGAATATAACTTCCTGGATACAGCCATGAGCAGATGTTTCACCACCCCTCCTGTGTCCCACTGGAGGCTCTCAAACTATCAAAGAAACAGAATCAGAAGCTCCTGCTCCCCAGGAAATCAGAACACCTCTCACCCACACCAACACCCAAAAGAAGGCAGAGGGCTGCTGTCGTGTGGAGGCATTCTGAGGGAGCAGGAGGAATTCGATCTGGAGCGAGACTCCTCCATTAAATCAAACTCTTCATTGCCAAATCCCAAAAGAGCACATTTGGGTGAGGTCATTGCTGTGTGTAGGTCAATCAAGTTTTCCACTTCGCCGTTCTTCCCAAGAATTCCTCCCCTTGAGCCCGAGGCTAATACAGAAATGTGTGATGGATGCAGTGGGCAGAAGGAGAGGGCTGAAACACGCACATTCCCCCGGACCCTTTCCTCTCTCGAAGCGCCAAAGCAGCGTCCTGTGTTACCGTGTGTGTGCAAAGCAAAAGGGCAAAAAAGGGAGAGCCGAGTTGGAAGAAAGAGAGAATTTTCTCATCAGTTCTCTATTCAGGACAGGGTCATGAGGGAGGAAAGCAGAAGGTAACATTCCCATTATCTAATGACTACTTCCCAAGAGCTGCAATAAAACGAGGGCGGAAGTCCCCAGCCTTCAGAAACGTGCATTCTTGGAGCCGGAGCCTACCCAGCTTCAGGGAGGGGAGAAAACAGAAGCTCTGTTGCTGAATGTCAATACCACCGCAGCAATCTTCCCTTAAAAAATGGCAGGGTCTCAGCTCGAAATGTTAATTCTGAAATTATCATCCATTTCTTATGTCCCCAACATTATGATTAAAATTAATTAATGAAATCAATTGTAGAAGTATTGAAGCCATCATTTGGAGCATGACAGAAAAGAAACTCAACACACACACACAAAACTTTTCATTGTCTGGCACACAGCAGGAGAGTAATAGGGGTATATGGAATCATAGAGTGAATGAATGAATGAATCATCCCCTTAACAGCTGTAGGACATACTCCTTACCCTCTCTGTGCCTCAATTTCCAGGAATGTGAAGGAAGAGATGCAGTTTCCTTGACTCAACTCTGATGTAAAATGGATGGCACAGTCCAATCCTATCACATCATGTCAAGGCCTTGCCACCAAGAGAATAACCACACGATCAAATCGTCACCCGTCGCCCATTGCCTCTTCCCAGCTACCAGAATCAGAGTTCTGCTTTTTCCTGGCAAAATGGTCAGCATGCTGAGAAGAAAGCGATTCCTAGGCTTTATTCTCAAAGGAGAGCCTGCAGAATCCTCAGCGAGCCAGAGCCTCTGTCTGGAGTGATAAAGTCACCTGCTTCCAGGACGGCAGGCTTAGCAGCAGGCTCAGCAGCTCTTGCTCACAAAGCCGTCCTCAGCTGAACTGAGAAGTGAGTTTTCCAGCCTCGGCCACAAGCTTTGGTCAAGGAAGCAAGTGAAGTTGTTTCCTTCCAATCAATCAGCCAGGCTTTCTAGGCTTTCAGCTGCTGCCTGCAAGGAGCTTACCATCTGTTTGAAGAGACAAGATTAACACCCAAGGACAAGGAAGGAGCAGAAAAAATAGCACCTGATCAAGACTAACAGACCACAGGGGGAGTTCTTACCACTTCCCTCATTTTGCCAGGGACGGGGAAAGGAAGGCTTCTAGACCACAATCACTGCCTCGTAAAACTCAAAGTGAACAAGACTTCAGCTAAGAGGCCTTCCGACACCTCACGAAATGGTGATTTCTGGGCTGCAAACAGTCGTTTCTTTCACCTCCACAGACTGCATATGGAGAAAAGACAAGGAGGGGTTTTACATTATGCTCAGATGAGAGCCAGAGACGTAAATTGCCTTCCACAGGCTCAGATTTTATTTTCAGCAAATGGTGCCGCTGGAAAGTGTAGACCCATGACTCAGACTTACGTGTAGCAGAATCTCCTGGAAGGCTTGTTAAAATACAGACTGCTGGGCCTCACCCCAGAGTTTCTGATTCAGCAGATCCAGGTAAAGCCTGAGAATTTGTACTTATAACAAACTCCCGGGAGATGCTGCTGCTGCTGATCAGAGACCACACTGAGATCTGCTGACTTAGACGGTTGTGCTGAAATGGACATTGTATGCAAATGCTTGGTCTATGCACATCATAGGTGATGCACACTTTTACAGAAAGCTCTATTACCAGGCAGGGAGATGATGTGGGATGAGGCAGGCAGAGGAAGAAAGGGAGGAAAGGGAGGAGGTGCAAAAAGGAGGAAATAAATAGTCCCTAAGGAAGAGGCTGCAATGGTCACAGACCCTAATTCAGGGCTGGCCAAATCAACCATCGATGGGCTCTAGGAGGTAACATGAATAAGAAAGGGGCTAGCAAGAGTGGGAAATGGCCGCTGTGTCTGCTACAATATGAGAGAGACAGTAGTGTGTGGGGTGGCTTCAGGGACCTGGAACTTCATGAGATCTCTAAACAGGACAGTCCCTATTCAACTCCAGTTGGTAGCTGTTTTTCAAAGAATGGGGTCCAGTGCTTGCCAGAGTTGCTAATTTTTCAAAATAAAGATTTTTGGATTTTTGTAAGATATGTCTATGAGGTAATGATAACCAAACTCATAATAAAAAAGAGAGAAGTCCATTCAGTACCTAGGGTGACCCTGGAAGAGGCCAGGATGAACCAATTCTCCAGAATTTACTTGTGCAACAATGCTTGACGTCTCTTAAAGGGTTGGAAAATCAGCCCCTCTGGCCAGAAGGTGGGAAGATCATCTCAAATTTGGTGTGACAGAGCTTGAATAGCCTGCCAAGCACATTGAACCTCACTGAAATCTGGCTTCTAAATAGATCAGTGCCCATTTGTGCTGAGTGACAAACGTTGTTCATCCCAGGCCAAGACACCGTGTGACATTTCCACTTCATGGAATTCTAGAAGCTGAGCGGGTCTTTCCTGACACAGTCACAGTTGAGGAAAGAGGCCTCAGTGTGAATTTCCAGTTGGATCTATCCCAACCCTTCCCTCTTGGTCGTAAAATGAGGGAGCCAAGCTCACACCGCTGAGAGGTAGCAGGAAAGAAAAACAAGGCGCTCCTGGGGGCAGGACTGTGTCACTCATCTAAGTGTCTCCAGGGCCTTGCATGGGGCTCTGCACAAAGCAGGAGCTCAATATTGTTGACCCAAATATATGTCCTTTGAAACGAGATCCCTTTGCATAATTGGCCCATTTTCTCAAAAATCTTTATTTTCCTTTTTCTTCTTCTTTTGTCCCCACCAACCTCCACTCTTCCTGCTCCCCACACCACTTACCACAGGGTCCTTTGGTCTGTAAAACACACAGTCATTTTAGAGGTTGAGAGTCGCATTTAGAGCCATTATAGCAGGGGACCCATCCTGCCCCTCACCTCTTCTTTCCAGGGGATTCCAGAAAAAGAGAACCAACACAAGAAAAAGAAGCCAACTGAGAATTTTAAAAATATTTATATTTTTTTGAGCATCACTTAATTAATACCTGAGGCAGCCTCCAAAATCCCCAACACAAGGCACCTCACTAAAAGCTGAGCTGGAATTTATGGCTTAGTTTGAAGGATGAAATAGGGTCTAGGGTGATCAACTGTGTCTGTTTACCTGATACTGAGGGGGTTCCTGGGATGCTGGACTTCCCATATTAAAAGCAGAATGTCCCGGGAAAACCAGGATGAGTTGGTCACCCTAGCCAACTACTTCTCCTCAAAATCTAAATATTTGGAACACCAGAAAGAGGAGATGGGGGCTAGGGAGAATGAACATTTTGACCACACCCACACAGACACAAGATAAAAGGAAAGAAAGAAATCCAGACGCCTTCACTGACTTTAAGACACAGTAGCTCATCCATAAATTGAAAAGAGCCCAATCAGATCAGTGCATTGCTCTCCCTTGAAAGTAAGGAGCTATGAGGGGAATGAATGGGAAGGGAGGCGGAAGAGTGCTGGAGCCCTCCACCCCAGAGGGATTCACTCTAAAGTGAGTTTCTTCCTTTTGTCTCTAGGAGCCCTGGCCTGCCTTTGTGATGCTTGTTCCAGGACCAGCTCCACAGATTCTATTTTGTCTCAGTGCTCCGAAACAATAAGGAAATGGGTTTTTGCAAATCATTTCTGGAGGCTAATTGCTTTGACACAGTGAACTTCAGCATTCTACCAAAGCAGATTTCTCTTCCATTTAGGTTACTTCTCCATGAAATGACTCCGTTCAGCAATAGTACGTGAGACACCGCACGAAGACATTGCAATCCCCATTGGTTGCCGGGGAAGGAAGAAGCAAAAAAGGCTGCCCAAAATGGAACATAAACTCTATTTCAAGCAATTTTCTGAAAAATAGTGATCGTGGAGGCTCTGAGCCAGGACAGCTGGGAGCAAAGCATCAGATTCCCCTTTTAAGGTACAGCTCTCTGTTGCTGTTAGCAGACCACGTATTTCTTAGCATCTCTAAAGAAATGTTAGATCAATAAGCTATCTGAAGGTTGGTGGCAAATCAGGTGCTCTTCTATAAAATGATGAACCCCCTTGCCAGGGAGAAATTGAAGACCTGAAGAATATTTAGAGGGAAAAGGTCATTTTCCCCACCCTGTATTCTGACATCTGAGGCATCTCACCTCATATTAGGGGCACAGTCATAGGTCCTATTTTCTCAACCAAGATTTAAAGGTTTAAGACCCTAGGAAAGCACAAATAGAACACATGCTTGACAAACCTAGTGCTCCATATTGATTTCAAAAATGATTCTGACTGTAAAGTAACCCCTGTTACCTGGGTAGTGCTTTACCGTTTCCAGAGCATTCACACCATCATGTCAGCCAGCTGAAAAACCTCCAAGTTGGCCAAGCCAATATGCTTACAATTATCCCACAGCTGAGGAAAAGAGGCCCAGAGAGCCCTTAGTAACTTGTTCTAGGTCACATGGCCAGAAAATGACAGAGCCAGATCTAAAACCTAAGCTTTCTAATTTCTATTTTACATTCCTCTTTCCTTACTCTTCCGGGAACTTAGTATTTTCATCGAATCCACTCAGGATTTCCTAATATCTCCTACATGACCTGATAATAATTCATGTATTCTGGCTCAAAGAACAAAGCTCTTGGTTTTTCCAACCGCTATACCTACTTATATTTCTTAATGTATCATATTGCTGTGTTAGCAATTATATGAGCTTATGTTTTACCTCCCAAATGCATTCGATCACTTCACAAATATTTATTAGACTCTTCCATGAAATGTATGAGGCACTGACATTGGTGACACAAAAGTAAGTAAGACAGTTCTTGCCCTCACATATCCGGCAATCCAGAGCAGGGTTTGGCAAACTTTTTCTGTAAAGGGCCGGTTAGTAAATATTTTAGACTTGGTAGCCATACCATCTCTGTCACAGCTACTCAACTCTGCCATTGTAGGGAGAAAGCAGCGATAGACAAAGAATGGGATGTGGCTGTGTTCCAAGAAAGCTTTATTTACAAAAACAGGCAGTGGGCAAGATTTGGCCCACAGGCTGTGGTTGGTCTACTCCTGATCCAGGGGGAGACTCAAGGCAGAAAAATCCAATCATGAGGCAATAAGTTAAGTGTCCTAATGTCCTATGTGCTTAAAGTGCATGTCAGCAACTCGACACTACTACTCCTATATGCTGCTGGGAACTACATTTTCTAGAATTGCCTTCCCTTATGGATCTATGTTAAAGTTGACTAAGAAGAACTCCTGTGAGATTTGGAAGGCAAAAGAAAAGCAGAGGTCATTACTTCAGGAGATTGTGATGGTCAAACATGAAGAAAAACAAATTAAGATATGCCCAGAGGGCCGCAGAGTGTTCTCTCTCCTTTCATTCTGCATCCAACTCATATTCCTGACTGCCAGCCCTGTTGAGCAACAGTGGCCCCAAGTTGACCACAAGGCACTTGATTGTATCCCATCAAAATGACAGATTGCACAGAGATAACAGCTTTCACAGAGGTAGCAATGCCTACATCCCTCTCCAGGGGCACCTCCTTTGGAGTCCCACATCAGCAGCCAGACACGCATAGCATCTCAGGTTTTCCTGCAGGCTCCAACTGTCTAACCATCCTGTGCTTCAGGCGAGCACAATGAGTTTCTGTTTCTTTGATGCTCTGACTCCTTGCTTTCAGACCTTCACTTCCTCATGTCTTCTATTTTCATGTAAGAAAGAGGTCCCATATTAAAGCTCATATTCCCATGCTGTGGTCTGAATGTTTGTGTCCCCCACAGTTTACATGTTGGAATCCTTACACCAATGTGAAGGTAGGCCTTTGGGAGGTGATTAGATCATGAGGGTAGAGCCTTCATGAATGGGAGTAGCGCTCTTATGAACGAGGTCACACAGAGGTCCCTAGCCCTTTCCACCAAGTGAGAATACAATGAGAAGTCTGTGATCTAAAAGAGCGCCCTCACCTAACCATGCTGGCACCTTCATCTTGGACTTCCCAGCCTCTAGAACTGTGAGAAATAAATTTCTGTTGTTTATAAGCCATCGAGGCTGTGGTGTTTTGTCCTAGCAGCCCGAACAGACTAAGATATCCCATAATAACACTAATAGTAGCTCTGTTTTCCTAACTGAACCTGACGGATGCGCCACATGACCTAAGTATGTTGGGGCATAGAAGAGGAGGTGATACAGTGATTGAGTCTTTCTTTTGTTCTGTCTTGTTAGGGCAGAAGCTGGGAAAAGTTGAGAAGACTGTACAAAGATATTGTCTTAGGTCAGGTTATCTTAGAAACAGACTCTGAGTCTTTGAGATTTGAGTTCAGGAGGTTGACTGGAGAGTGCTCTGTAAGGGAAGGAGGAAAGCAAAGTTGGACAAGGGAAAATATAAACCACATTGCAGCTGCCACTCAGACTTCAACCAATCCCATAGGAAGCTCTGGAGCTGGGGTGGACCTAAGGAGAGATCTCAATTTGTCAGGCTTTGTATGCTCACATCGGCCAGTCAAGCCCCTGAGGAGTGGGTGTTATGAGCCATCAGCAACCAACACTCCAGGGAGTGCAATAAATGAGTGTGTCAGTCCTGAAGGGGGCCTCTCTGTGACAAACCATAGCCTCCATTATAGGTATTAACTTTCAAGAGGCCTCTGAAGGATAAATATGAATTATCCACATATCAAATATAGGGAAGGAAATTTCAAAAGATGAAATAGTCAAAGTAAATGCATCTTGAGGTTAAACAGCCTGAGGTATTCAGAAAATTTCTAATAGAACAAAGTATTCGTGAGAAGGAAAGTAGCTAGAGGTGAGATATGCTGAGGTCAGCTTATGAAGGTCCCAATTGACATTTTACAAATTTCTGTTTTCCCCTACTTTGATTAACATGATCTTATACCCAGAGTGAAGATTTTTTAAATGTTTGGGGATGGATAGAGGGGGTGAGCAGTGAGGGAACAGGTAGATGGGTGGTGACTGATGAGTTGATATAGGTTTGGGTTGATAGGTGAATGGATAGAGGGTAGGTAGATGTGTGGTAAGTGATTGGGGAGATGGATGCATGGGTGGTTAGTAGATGAGTTGATGAGTGGTAAATGAATGAGTGGGTGGATTATCAAATATGCTGTCTTTCATTTGGTCAATACCTGGTGACAATCATTCCTCCTTAGGCCCCCTGGGAAGCAAGGACTGCATCTTGGGAGGAAAGAATTGCTAGTGAGCTAAAGTCTTTAGGCAGAGCTCCTCAAGTATTAAATATATTGGTAGTTGGTTAAACTCAGGGGAGGAATGTCAATTTGCTTCTCTCGCGTACCACACCTGCTTGGCTGCTGTAGGTAACAGAGTCTGCAGCCCTTCTTCCATAAGGGCCTTGAAGGCAGGGACTATGCCTTCAAGCATTCCCCAAGAAGCAGACTGTAAGACAGATTAGATGTAAGTACTTTATTTGGGAAGGGGTCCCAGATAGCCCCAGCAGGACAAGGAGAAATGGAAGGGAAAGCAATAAATAAAGGTTGTTTTATCAAGTCACTGCCATTCTGGATAACTGAATTTTGATTCCACGGGGTAACTCTGGGAAACTGTAAAACATATGCCTCAAAGTTGTCCCACGTGAAGGGTGAGGGAGTAGGGGTATTTATACACTAACTCGTATCAGTCAATGTTCAAGGGCTACTGAGTGTGGTGGTCAGTGACTTCCCACTGCCTTGGAGAATACTCTTCAGGCAAAGATATACAGCTATGGACAGTTGGAAACCTCACAAATGGGCTGAAGTTTCAGGGGATGTGGGCAGGAACCTGACAGCGTCTTCTATGGTCCTTCTATGGTGATATTAAGCAACTGGCCAATAGTAAGCACTCAAATAGGTGTACATAAATGAATGAATAAATGTGAATCAATAAATGGTATTGTGGTGCTAATGACCTGATTTCAAACAGCGAGCTAGGCAGGTGGAGAATTTATGTGAGGCAGAATTTCACACATGTGTACTTGGTCAGGCATAGCAACCTAACTGCACCACTCCGTGGGGGCTGCTCCTACAGTAAAATTATTTAATGTTTTCAAAATGCTTTAAAAGAGTCCATTTACTACATAATTGCAATAGTAATAATCATCATAATAGTTCTTTGTAGTTAATAACACATTGGAGTCCACTGACAATAACAGTTACACTATAATGGGCTCAGCTGGCAAAGGAATTTAACTTGGGTAATATTGTGCACATATTTGCTTTTTGCTTCCATTTCCATTTCTTTATTTTTGACTATCTAAAGATGTCTCTGGGGCTGGCACCATGGCGTAGTGGTTAAGTTCAACATCCTCCACTTCAGTGGCCCAGGTTCTTGGGTTGGGATCCCAGGTATGGACCTACACCACTCATCTGCCATGCTGTGATGGTGACCCACATACAAAATAAAGGAAGATTGGCACAGATGTTAGCTCAGGGTAAATCTTCCTCAAGCAGAAAGAAAGAAAGAAAGGAAGGAAGGGAGGGAGGGAGGAGGGAAGAAAGAAAGGAGGGAAGGAAGGAAGGAAAGAAGGAAGAAAGAAAGAAGGAAAGAAAGAAAAAGGAAAGAAAGAAAGATATTTCCATCACAATTTTGCCAAAGGCCCCATTCAGGATATAAGGTCTGGAGAACACATGTGTTATTGTCTTGTTTGCAAGTTATTTATGTCTGCCCACATAATCTTTCTACTGCTGACTTTGTGTTCCAATGTGATTACTGTCACCCCAATAGCTGTCATTTCACATTTTTCCTCCATTCAATGAAAACACCTAGCATCCCAAGAAGCTTTTACAGTTTTCAAAGCATTGTTCTTTTATAGACGCTCGTGTGATACTTGTGACAATCTGGGAAGATAGACATCTGTAGGTGTTGTTACAGTATAACTCTATAATATGGAATAAATGGGACCAAAAAGTTCTATTTCATAAAACATGAGATTGCATTATTGTGAAGTTAATGAATATACAGTTTTTCAGTTGTTTTCCAAGTTATCTTAAGGGAAAATAAAAAAAAGATGTTCTCATTTATTATATGTGTAGGAACTAGGCTGATTATTATAATGAACATGTGCATCAAACACTGAACTTAAAATCCCTCCACTTGGTGGAGGATCAGTCCCAAATCCCAACTGTATTACTCTCTCAGTGTAGCCAGAAAAGTCCCAGTAGCATCCCTTTGCTCTCAAAAATGTCTCAGGAAGGACAGTAAATTTCATACACACTCGAGCTTTAGCTGATTTCACTTTATCACAATTAACTTTTAAATAGGGTTTTACTGTATTGTTTCCATTTTGCAGATGAGAAAACTGAGGCGCAGAGAAGTTAAATCATGTGCCCAAAATGACATCACTAGTATTTCCTCATAGCTAGAACTAGAAGTCCAGACTAGCTTCCTGCCTGGCACACTGTGTTTTCATCCAGGCTGACTCCAACCATTCATCACTCAGCAAACATTTTTCCTTCACATAATCAAGTCATTCTTAATATTTGGCTTTAATACCTTCTAGTCTTTGTTCTTACAGATATTCTGTTTAAATATATTGACAGTGAGAGCATAGATAATTACAATCAGCACTCAACTGTATACTATATTATCACTTAGGATTAGGAGTGGCTTAAACAAGATAGGTGCTTCTTTGGCCCTCAAATAGAACTCTGCAGGCAGGCAATCCACACTGTTATGGTGGTTCCACAGTCATCAGGGACCAAGGCTTTTCCCTTCCTCCTCCTCTGTCCTAGAACTAGACGCCCATCCCAAAGGCACCTCATGATCCAAAGGTGGCCAATGAAGCTCCAGTTTTCATCTGTGAAGGGAGAAGCAGGGAGAAGGAAAGAGGGAAGGGGAAAAGCGACATATCTCTCAGCTGAGTCAGTTCCTTTTAATCAGATCTGCAAGAAATCTGACTCAGCACTTTATCTCGTTGGCCAGAAGTCAGTCACACAGACATGTCTAGCAATTAAGAAAGTTTAAAAATGTGGTTTTTGGTTGAGCTCATTGCTGCCCCAATAACATTAGGATTTTGTTTTCACAGAATAAGGAGAGAATCAATGAGTTATTTTCATAATGCTGCTGCATAAGAAACGACCTCAAAATTTAATGACTTACAATAACAAACATTTCTTTCTCATTTTTGTGTCTTGGGTGAATCGGGATTCACGGAATAGTACCTGATTCTGCTAGGAGAGGTCAGAAAGCAGGAACCTGGCTGGGGGATCCCAAATTGGCAAAGTGAGAAGAGAGGTTTATGGTGGAAGTGGCCTGCACTGCTGAAATTTGGTGGGAAGCCTGCATGTCTCCCATGGTCCAACTAGATGCCTTGAAATGGAGCCTGTCTAGAACTTTCTTGAAAGCCCAGTTGAGGACCTCCCAAGAAGGAGATGAGGGGGACTCTCCAGATACCAGCAGAATATGCATTACCTGTATCAATTAATGGGGCAGTGCAGTAAACAGGGCTAATGCACCCAGGGATGCCAATCACATCATGGTCCATGGACTTAGCAGTACAAAACTTACATGGCCTTAAGCATAAGCCCTCACAGTGCATATCATATGCATTTCTCTGAAATGTGTCCTCTCCTAATACAATAAAGACATCCTTCCGTGTCAATAGGTATAGACCTATTTTTTTTTTAATGAGCTTCTAATGTCCTATGGTGTAGATTTACCACAATGTATTTAATTACTCCTTGACAAGAGATTTTCACATATTGAGGTATATGGGTAAATATTTGTGTTCAAAACCTGATTTGACTTGAACTAAAGAAGCCTGACTTATGGCCTATCAAACATACACTGTACATCTGCTTTAACCATTAAGATAAGAATGTGGACTTCCCCTCCTACAAAGCCAGTAACACACTATTGGTAACGCCTGTATTAGTATTCCTAAAATAAGTTCCCTTTCCCGGCATCAGGATCATGCTGACCTGCTAATTTGTAACTGAATACTTCTCTGAAACTTTGATGAATCTGTATCCTGGGTGTGTTTAATGTATATTCTTTGTTTTAAAAAGATTTAAGACTGTACTGAAAACCACGCTTCTTCGGAACGCTTTCTTCCTTTATGGAAACTGCCTTCCCCGGTTATAATCTTCACTCTGGCACGAGTAAAACTCACCTTATTTCTCTTATCTATAGAATGGTTAGTGGTTATTTTTGCATCGACATCTCCTAGTAATGAACATTTAGTTGTTTCCAGTTCTTCACTGCTACAAACACTATTGCAGGAAGCTTACTTCACCATATATCTTTTCCATCATTATCTCACATCATACACAAAATGAATTCTGGATACGGAAAAACAAGCAAATAAACTTAAAGAAAAATAGACTGTTAGAAAAATATAAGTTGATGCTTTCATATTTTAAGGTATGGATAACCTTTATGAGTAAAACACAAAACCATCCCCTTGATTGTTTGATTTTATAGAACTTCTGTATGGGTAAACGTAATACAAAGCTAAAAGACAAATAGACTTGAAGCTAATGTGTGCAATGCATATCACAGACTAATGGCCAAAACACGTTATTTAAATAGCTCCTATAAATTGATTTCTAAAATGAATAATTCAATAGAAAAATGGGCAAAGAAGATGAATTGGTAATTCATAAAAAAAGGAATACAAATAGAAAACAAGACACTTGGTCTTACTGGTGAATAAGGAAATGCAAATTAAAACAACAATAAAATATAACTTTTAACAACTTTTCGAAACAAAAGTATTGGTAATATTTATTGTTGATGAGAATTTGGAAAAATAAACACTCCGTTGCTTGCTGGAAGTGGGGGGTATTAGCATAATGTTTTTACAGGATAACTTAGCGCTATCTACCAACACATTGTTTAACAACTCAGCAATTTCAGTCTGGGAATCCATCCTAAAGAAATACACCTACATGTGCATGGAAACACACACACACACACACTTACATGCACAGCATGATTATTGAAGCATTATTTGTAGAAGCAAAAAAAGGAAAAAGAAAAACAAATGGAAATGACCTAATTGGCCATTAAGAAGGCCATTAAAATGAATAATATAGATCTATATGATCTAATTTGGACAAACGTCCACAATATATTTCTGGACAGAAAAATAAGGTATAAAAATTTGTGTAGCTTCATCCCATTTATCAAAAAAAAAATTGTTTTTATGTGTTTGCATAACTGTAGAAAAATTCTAGAAGGCTATATTCCAGAGTTACTTCTGTAGGAGAGAGGATGTTGGATTGGAAGATAGAGAACTGTTCTTTTATGTTTCATACATTCTGTTCTTTTGAATTTGTTACACAAGCACATACACTTTTATGATTTAAAAAATAAATGTTTAAAGAAGAGAAATGATGTGTTTTTGTGTCTGACTCTTGCATTTCCCAGCAGTGGTGTGCCCATGAATCCTTAGATCTGCGGTGAGGCTGAGGGTGGAGAGGCGGAGGGAGCCCTGATTTGTGGTTTGTCACTTTCCATTGTATAAATATTCCCATTATATTCAATTTTCAAATGGCTCACAAAATTCCTGAATATTTAACATAATAGGTGTTCAATAAATCAATTTTTAAAATCAGGTGTTGAACAAAACTGAACTGCCATGGTCTTGAATAAATAAATAAGTTAAGTCAGAAAGTCTGCCTGGGTGGAATGGAAACCTCCCTGCTGGCTGGGGCAAGTCTCAGCCTGGTTCGTTCATAACACATCCATCTCTCTCCCCAGCTCACCGCTGAGAATTCACACTTCAAGGCTTCTTAGGCTGGTGTGCTCTCATTACAGTTTTGCAAGGTCAATTTACTTCACCAATTCTCTAAATGAAGCTTCACTCTTTAGAAATAGATCAGGTGGTGGAGAGAAAGTCTGCCAGGAAGGGTTCCTTATTCATTTCAAGCCCAAACACCTCCAGGCAACTGAATCTGCAGATGGTGCACAGAGGGAGAGAATCTGGGTGAACTTTCAGCCTTTACAAAAATATTTCTCCAGATGGGAAAACACCAGAGCTGTAGCGTACCCCATTTCCAGGTGCTTCTCTACATTGCAGCAATTACCTAGGCACCTGGCAATTTACCCAGCTAGGAATTAAGAAGAATTCAGTCTAATGGCACAAGAATCAGAGCAATATCGTAGAGAAAGTGCTGTGATGGCCAGGCCCACTATTAACGTTTGCAGGGACTATAAAACCTGCCTTCCTTCTCTTCTCACCCAGGCTCCATCCTATACTTCAACAGTTCTCACATGGACACCATGCCAATATGCCCAAACTTGATCCCCACCCCAAGCAGCCACACCTTGGCCATCCTTTAGAATCAGACGTGCACACCAGCTAAACTATCTCCCCTCTGTAAAAAGAATCTGGGGAAGAAACTTCTGCAGGCACTTGGCACTAGGCGAAGGCCATCTGGGATAGGAATTTCAGGGTCCTGGCTATTTAGAGAATGATCAGGACTCTTCACCTCATAGGGAGAGGGGCACAGCCCACAAGGGGCCTGAGAGGAGTCCTCAAAAGCATGGGACCCAGGGCAGGGGCTCCAATTGCCTAGGAAGCATTGGTAATGGGAATAGTATATGAGGCTAAGGGAATGACTAACCTACTCTTAGTCAGTAAGGGAAGGCTTCCTGGAGAAGATGAGCCTAAACTGACAAGTGCATAAAGTTTAGCGAATCAGAAAACAGGCTAGGGGACTCCAGGCACAGAAACAATGTGTGACAGGACCTTAAGAGCTGAGAGTTACAAGAGCTGATGCTAAACCCTTCATGGGTGTCTGTGCCTTTTCGTTTTCCCAAATCAGAGAGATTCTGCTGCCCTTCACCTCCCACCCTAAGAACAAGGACTGGCAATTTAGCTGGATCCCCTCCTAGAAGAGTGATTATGAATTCTCTAAACAGCTAGATGGAGCCCAAATTCTGAAGCAAATGACATTGATTCCCTATTGCCATGCTGACCAGTAGTTTAACAGGAGTCTCCCAACCTTGCCCCTAAGCCATCCCAAATTCTCCCCTCTCCTTCCTCCACCTCCTCCACAGTTCACTGCTCTCATACGAGTCATTCTAGACAAAGATAAGACTGGAAAGGAAGTTAATGCTAAGGCGTTAATTGGAGTATGAGTTAGCAGATAACCCATTTGCGTTGAAGGTCACTCATTACTTCTGCTTACGACCCATTGTCCATATGTAGTCACATGCCCACAACTGCAAGGGACTCTGGGAGACACCAGAGAGCAGATGGAATGTTTGATGAGCACCACTCTGTCTGCCACATGTGCCCTTACCCATGAGAAGCTGTGTGACCTTGGATGAGGTATTGAAATATTCTGTGCCTTATTATATCCTACCTGGTAAAGCAGGATTAACAACAGCCTCTGACTCAAGTATTGTGGTCATAAGAATTGCTAATATGCTTTTAAATCACAGTGCCAGGCACATGGTAAGCATTCAGCAAAAGTCAGCCAGTTCTTTTATTATTATTAACTATACAATTGTGAGAAAAATGCTTTGTCCCTCTGGGTCTATGTTCCCCTCATCTGCAAATCAGGCATGCCAATAATACTGTTTAGGAGAGCAATGAAATTAAATGGCACAATACATAAACAGACCTTCGCACTGTGCCTGACAGACAAGAAGCACTTAATAAAAGTGATTTCCCCCCACTGTAAGCGATCATGAACTGATAATTCTTTTCAGATCTGGCTGCAAAGGGTTTATTTGTGAATTCAATGGGTTGCAATAGTATTTAAGATGCTGATCAATGGAAACTCAAATATAGAGTATTTCAAAACAAGTGATTTTAGACATTTTCTATTTTCCAGAGGCAGTGTAACACCTCTGTTGTGTATAGTCGTATGACACCACTACATATTACATAATATATAGTATTATATAATGTGCTGTATTGTTCTTTTGACAACTTAGTTATGTTGGGCACTACATTTCCCCAAATCCCCTTTCCTATAGTGTTAGAGTTGGCAAAAGTGAAGTTGCCTGAGATTTGGACAAGGAAGTGAAGCAGCAGCCAGTAAGTCTGGAGTTCAGTGTTGGTAGGAGGGGTTGACGGGTAGACACTGAGGTGCGTTGGTTTCCATTTGTCCTTGATCCTCCCTGTTGTGCATCCAGCTTTCCTTTCATACTGCCGGTCCTAACGAGCAGCGGTGAGCCCAGGCCTACCACCACTGCAAGCTCATGAGGTGATGGTCAAGGAGAGCTGAAACCCTTCGTGAACTTCTTCATCAGCTGCCTTTGTGGTTCCACTCCAGCAGCTGGACACATGCAGTAGCTTCCAGATTTTTGTGAAGGCTCTGACTCATTCACCCACACCAGGGCTGGTGAGTGATCTGTTATGGGCTGAATTACGTCCCTCAAAATTCTTATAAGTCCTAACCCCAAATACCTCAAAATGTGACAATATTCGGAGATAGGCCTTTAAGGAGGTACTTAAGGTAAACTGAGGTCATGTGGGTGGGCCCTAACCCAATATGACGGGTGTCCTCACAAGAAGAGGAGATTAGGACACAGACACACAGAGGAAAGACCACGTGAAGACACCCGAGGAAGACGGCCATCTACAAGTCAAAGTGAGAGACCTGAGAAGAAACTAACCCTACTGACACCTTGATCTTGAACTTTGAGGCCTCAGAATTGTGAGAAAACAAATTTCTATTTAAATGCACGAATCTATGATACTTCACATGGCAGCCCTAGCAAAACTACTATGTGACCTTTTTCTGATTCTTCAACTTTTATTTGTGGATCTTTGCTTTTCCCACAACTGGATAAGGTCTAATTCTTGTAATAAATTCTTTATTCTATAATACTCATGGTAGCTCTGCTTCTCTGATTGAACTCGGACTGACAGATGCATTGATTAAGAACATAGATTCTGGAGCCAACCTGTTCAGGCAATCTCCAATTTTATTCTCTGTGTGATCTTTGGGTTATTCCTTAACTTCTCTGTGTCTCAGTTGCATTATCTGGAAAATGGAATGATAATGGTACCCCTTGCTTGCAGAGTTGGATTAAGTGAGCTACTACATAAGAGATTTTGTGCCTTCCTAGCACATAGATAACATTTGTGGAGGACTGGAATTGGCCAGCCCAAGACATGTCTCTTTGGCATGAGGATTATTTTGGGCTGGTTACTTTTAAAAACTGCAACAGGAAAGAAACTGAAAAGTAGAATTTACTTACCCTTTGTTAAGAGGCATTTACATTTGTAAGGGAAATCTCCATCTATAAAGGTGTCTCCCTCTCTGTACCAAGAAGGGGGGATGACCTTATCTCTAGAAACTCTTATCAGTGCAGAAGGCAAGGACTTAAATCTGCATAATAACCTGACCCTTGTTTACTGTACTTGTCTGGTAATCTCCCCTAACTGACTCCCGCCACCCCCAACATCCTCCTTTGTCTTTAGCTGAAGATGATATTTAAGGTGGTGGCTTTGGCCAATTTGGCAAGTTGCTCAGGTTGCCTGAGCCTTTCCCATGTATACACGTTATAAAGCTTTGTTTAATTTGCTCCTGTTATTCGGTCTTATGTGAATTTAATTTGTTCTCCGGCCAGAAGAACCCAGAGCGGGTAGAGGAAATGTCTTCTTCCCCTACACACTCAATAAGTGTTGTTTAATATTATGATTTTGATGATTATTTGCTATCTACCCAAGAAATAAAACGTTGGCTCACAAGTTTCTCTTTCCCTGCCCTGGGTTGTTGTATATATGTCTATCTTTTCTCCTAGACCATAACATCTTAAAGAAATGTATCATAATTTATATTTTTTCTTTCATCCTCCTGAAACTTCCATCCTCATGTAGCAGGAGACCCAAGACTGTCTCATAGGATGCTGGTCACGTGAGAATTAGGGTTCCATTTGGTCCAAGGAAGACTTTCGGTCTCTGGGAGCCAGCCTACATGATGGCTCCCATGAATCTTGCCTCCTGTTTTCACATCCCTGTGTGTCCCCTCCCACACTAAGTAGAGCTGACATGTGTAACCTATAAGACACTGGGAAAATGATGAGTGTGACTTCCAAGGCTAGATCATAAAAGAAAGTGGGGCTTCTGCCATGCTCTCTTGGATCACTCATTTTAGGGGAAGCTGCCACCATGTCATGGGGAAACTCAGGCAGTCTTACAAAGAGTTCCCATGGTGAGGAACCGAGGCTTCTTCCCAAGAAAACCCTAACTTTCCAGGCAGTGAGTGAACCATCTTGGAAGTGGATCCTGCAACACCAGTCAAGCCTTCAAAAGACTACTGTCCCAGCAGAAATCTTGATTGTAATATCTTATGAAAAATCCCAAGGAAGACTGTTCAGACAGGTCACTACCTGACCCACAGAAATTGTATGAGGTCATAAATACTTATTGTAATTTATTATACAGAAATAGAGAAGTAATATACCATCTAAAAGAACACTGCCCCAGGATATATCTTATTTCATCAATAATGATAACAATCATTTGTACTGTATAATCAAGTGCTAACTACCCTTTGGTGGTTCTTCCAAATACTTAGCAAGTATTATTCTGTTTAATCCTCATAAGCACCTTATTTGATGAGTGATTGAACTAGGTTTATGCTATTATTAGTCTCATTTTTCAAATAAAGAAACTGCCTTTCAAAAAATGCAACTGACAAAATTTTTTTAAAAAACTAAAAACAAAAAAAGCAACTGACTTGCTCGAAGTCAGCCAGCTAGTTGCCGATGCAGCCAAAGACATGGTCCACATCTCCAGACTCCAGTTTTAGGCTCTCTTCACTGATACCCAATTATGTCTCTTTGGCGGAGCTCACCAAGACCTCATCTGTGGCACTGGTTTCCTGAAAACTCAGGGGTACAAAGCCCTGGGCTGTGAATACTCCTTCCCTGGGTGCATCCTGACCTAGATGATGCATGCTCTCCAGCTTCCTACAGCCTGTGTGCAGCCTTCCGGGTGAAGTGAGGACACCAAACTAGTCACAGGCTTGTGTTGTTACCGAGCCCCCAGATAACTGCAGTTGAAGTGCCCACGTTCTCTCCTGGCTTCCAGGTGTGGGGAGGATGGAGGGAATTGCTTTAAGATCAATCTCACACTTCATTCCAGAAACCTGTCCTGCTCTTAGTGGAGGATACATCGAAGAAAATAATTAGCTCAGAAGACTATAGATCTTATTATGAGAACCAGTTGCTTCCAGTTTTTAGAGTTACTTATTTTCTCTTTGGGCCCTTCTATGTGTAAGCATTTGGTCTGGCTTGATTTCTTGCTGGTGTAATTTTCACTTGCTTATAGGGGAAACAATTCCATTTTGCTTAAACGATAAGCCAGTTACTTCCTATCAGTAAACCTTCTTGACCACAAAATGTCTAATTAATCAAGACATTGTTCTCACAGCATGTCACCTCAAGTCCTATAGTACGCGGTATAGGAGAATGGAGACCTTTTTAGACTTCTATCTCCTTAATTTGCAAGCAGATCAACAGATCTTTGCTGTTTTCTTTCTAATTATAAATATAATACAGAGTTAGTTGACATAAAACTATTTCATTAATGCATACTACGTAAAATGGAACTTCTTCAATCTTGTGCCTTGGAGACTATCACTGTAAACAATTCAGACATTGAGTACATTCCTTTTTGTTTTTCTACACATGTACTAAAATATTTTATTTTCATTTTCTGTTTTAAAAACCATTTTCTTCTTTCAAAAACAAAATTAGTGTCCATATTATACATACTGCTCTCCCGTATGTTTTTATCTCTTAGCAATGTCCCTTGGAAATACTACATCTTAGAAAGACGTTTCTACATTAGTATTTATAGACTCATTCTTTTGAATAGTTACTGATAGACCATAAAATAATCAATTAGTCCCACATTCACAAGGACATTTGGGTTGCTTCTTTTCCTTTATTTAAATGACAATCTATGCAGAAATGCCACTCTTATACATGTGTCTTGCACTTTGGTAGGCGTGTTGTTTCTGGAGGGTAAATTCCTATAAGGGGAATTTTAAGACAGGATTTGCTAGCGATACCAGTTTCCATTCCCACCAACCGTGTCTGGAGCTGCCTGTTCCTCTATGCCTCACCAATAATGGATATTATCTCTTCTTCTTTCATCTTTGCCTTACACCTAACTCTTATTATAATTAACACTGGTGAGAATAACAATAGATTCTTTTCCTCCTTTACAGGTGGATTGAAAAGGAAATTCCCTAAGTGGTAAATAGGAGATTAAGTTTGCCCAGAAGTAATTAGCTTTTATACGGAGTCTCGTTCTCAGAGCTAATTCGCATTTACACACACACACAGAAATTTGACCTTGGGGAGAATTCTGCGTGCCCTTCCTGAGGGTTGTGTTCTGCTGCTCCTGGCCTCGCCTGGCCACCCAGGAACCGGTAGTCCTCCTTAAAACAGATTAAATGATTGCTGCTTAAGAATCACTGGAGAGGATTTAGGAGAAAATGGAGATTTTTAACCCTCCTGTGTCCCATTTTGATTCAAGAGGTCCTAGGTGGGCCGTTTTTGTGTCTTTTGGACCTCAAGTATGGAAAGTTGCGGTAATCACACTCCTAAGTTTGGCACACAAATGTTATTACTCCAAGTAGAGCCACTCTCTTGTTTTATTCAGTGACTCGCTTTCACTCCCCCTGCCATCTCCACCTCCCCTCCCCACTAAGAGCAACCATTTAAATGTCTTGGATATATTTTCTAGAACTTTCAAGTATCTCTGCAAAGTATTGTTGGGGCCCAGGGCAGCCCACCCCAAAATATTCCACAATAGGATAGTGATTATTTTCAATCAAAGTTACTTGAGAAGCACAAAGGGCATTCTGATGCTCCTGTCTCTATTCCCCTGAAAGCAGGAAATAAATCTCCCACGTGGAAGGGGCTCTCCCTGCATCCTGATCACCAGAGCTGGGGACGCGTGGCTGAGAAGCTGCCTCAACAAACCTTGCTCATTTACTCCCTCAGCTGAAACTCTGCTTAAATTCTTCACTAATTACTTACCTCAAGCCTAGGGTCTTTTGTCCTGTCAATTCTTCACAAATTTATGCTTCTTTGTGTAAAACATATACATGCTGTCTGCTTTGTTCACTCTCTGAGCATCGTTTCTTTATGATCTCCAATACATGCATATCAAACTGGATTTTTCTCCCGTTAATCTAGTCTTGTGTCGATTTTACTATTAGCCCAGCCATAGGAACACAAAAAGGGAAGAAAGGAGGTTTTCCCCCGCCCCGACAATATGTAGTGTGGTTTCTGTGAATGTATATTTAAATTATAGATATTAGATAAAAATATAATACACATATAATACAAAAAAAGAATATATATCAGTTAAATTGTGGTATAGATTTTTTCTGTTTCTTACTTCTTCTCTCAGGACGCTATTTTTAAGATTTCTCCAGATTGCTGTGGGTGCATCCCACCGAATTTGTTACTTCTCCTTGCTCATTAGTATATCCTCCTACACTTCAGCCCCTTTTCGTATGCGTTCCCCCCGGCGATGGGGAAGTAGGTGTGTCCAACTCTACCTCCTGCTGCTGCAAACCAGGCTGCAATGAACAACCATATATAAGCCCCAAGTGAGAATTCCTCCGGATTTTATGCCCAAGAGGTTGATTGTTAGGGTTGGGCAGTTGTATTTTTTTCTAACATATCATGACAGTTTTCAAAAATACATAAAAGTACAGAAAATGGTATAATGAACCCCCGTACGCCCATCCGCAGGACTTCTGAATTACCAATATTTTGCTGTACATTAGTTCTCCTTCCTTTTACTGTACTATTTTAAAGAAAATCTCTGACATTACGACATTTTACTCTAAACGTTTCCATATGCAAGGGTAGGTGAGGAAAAAGAATTTTCCCTCTATTCTTCTGGATTCTTGGCTGAGATCCCACCTCCCCCAAAATAAAAAGACAGATTAACGGGAGAAAAAAATTAATTTCATATATACGTGAGCCCCATAAAAATATGAGACTCAAAGAAATGACCAGAGCAGGAAGCTTTTATATCTTTTAGACAAAAAAACAATTCATGAAGAATTGATAGACAGAGGAGTTTGGAATTAGGGTAGTAAATTGGTGAAGTAACAAGGTTTGTGTTGTGGGGGAGGAAGAACTATTCTCTACCCTCTAGGTCCTTCTGGCTGGCCTAAGAATTAAATTGACGTGAGACAGAATCACAGGAGACAATCAGACAAATCTAATGACATGTATACGTGGGAGAAACCCAGGAAAACTGAGAAAATCACTAAAGCAGCTGAAGCCACCACCTTAAACACCATCTTCAGCTGAAGACAAAGGAGGATGTTGGGGGTAGTGGTTTGGGACTTCAAAAGGGAGGAAGGCAATTCACATGGAGGTGGCAAAGCAAATGTTCAGTAAACAAATGTTGGCCAGGCCATCTATAGACTATGGGACCCAAGAGAGAACTTTGATAAAAATAGGACTTCCTAGGTGCCTTCCTCTCTACCACATCTAGAGTTATCTGTGATGATAGCTCCTCTCTGGGACAGGCCTTCTATCTTAAATTCTCTTAGGCAGTTGGGGGGAAGGTCAAAGTTTCTTTCTGAGTCTTTTGTTCTTAAAAATAATCAAACCAGGGACCGGCCCTGTGGCCGAGTGGTTAAGTTCACACACTCTGCTTTGGTGGCCCAGGGTTTCACTGGTTCGGATCCTGGGCACCGACATGGCACTGCTCAACGGGCCATGCTGAGGTGGCGTCACACATAGCAAAACCAGAGGCACTCACAGTTGTATATCACAGGATATACAACTATGTACTAGGGGGCTTTGGGGAGAAAAAGAAAAAGAAATAAAGAAAATTGGCAACAGATGCTAGCTCAGGTGCCAATCTTTAAAAAAACAAATCAAACCAAAGAGACATATTTTGGGGTGGCAAATTCTGATCCCTCACAGTTTGTACTGGCTTCTCGGCCCTAAATTCCCTGTCTCTGGTGATAAGGATGCCTTCTGCCCTCCTGGGACAGGGACGGCAACTTTCACACGAGAGATTTATCTCCTGCTTTCAGGGGGACAAAAGAGCAGTAGAATATTCTTCTTGCACTGGCTGTTCCTCAGGTACTTTGAATTCAAAATAATCAATATGCTAAAGGAGCACATTTTGGGGTGGTATGCTCTGCTCCCCTTCACATCACTAATACACAAGAACATTTTTTACATAACCCCAATATTAATGTCACAACTAACAAAATTAACGATATTTCCTTAATATCATCTTTCTTTTAAACTTTTTTTATCTTTATTGAGGAATACTTGACAAATAAAAATTGTATATATTTAAAATGTAAAAGATGATGATTTGCTATACATATACACTGTGAAATGATTATCAAATCAAATTAATTAACATTGTTTGTGAAGCCCCCAGGCACATAAGATTTAATAAAATTCACATGCTTTTTCTTCTGTTAATCTGTCTTTTGTAAGTTTAATTTGCAAGCCCCAGTCATTTAACCTAAGAGAGTAAAGGAAATGCTTTTTCCTCTCCTACAATGCCTACACTGTAATTGAATGTCAGACATTGGTAAGGACTCAGGAAACAGGATGAGTCAGGTCATATTGCCTTCCTTTCAGGAAAGGATCTGTTGAATACAAGATTGCTGGACTGAGTCTTGAAAGGTGAGTCAGAATTCAGTGGACAAAAATGCAGGCTCGGGTAAAGGGCCATCCCATGTGGAGGGCTCTGCTTAAGCAAAGACTGAGCTAAGAAACAGGTATGAGCATGAAATGAGCTGATAATGTCTGGCATATATTAAGTGCTCAATAGATGTTAATTTTCTTCTTTTCTGCCTTGGTCTCTGGCAATAAACCCAGTTGATGCCGTAAGTTGTTTTGTTTTGTTTTCAATTGAGAAAGTGCTATGGGTGCTTCACTCCAGAAGACTGGGTATCACCTGGGAGCTAGTTAGAGATGCAGCATCTCGGGCCCCACCCCAGACCTGCTGTGTCAGAATCTACATTTTAAGCAGATCCCCAGGTAACCTGTATGCACGTTAAGTTTGAGAAGCAGTGCTAAGGGATAAGGATAAGGGGTGGGAATCATTTCACTGTCGGATGGAAGGGAGATTCCAGAAAGCGGAGACGTTCGTGGAGAGCTCCTGACATGCGATGGGAGCGGCAGAGGGC
Source organism: Equus przewalskii (assembly GCF_037783145.1). Taxonomy (NCBI): domain Eukaryota; kingdom Metazoa; phylum Chordata; class Mammalia; order Perissodactyla; family Equidae; genus Equus; species Equus przewalskii. Next base: position 54,502,931 of record NC_091845.1, on the reverse strand, counting down.
GGGTGAGGCGGGGCATGTGCAGATGATCCGGGAGTGGCTGATTCAGAGCTGCTAGTGCCGCTGCCTTTGCCTGCAGATGTCCTTCTTCCTGAGCAACATCCTCTTCCACGGAGTCGCGCGTTCTCACCCTGTTGGTCCTGTTCTTAACCTGGCTCCCTCTCCTAACAAAAGTCTTCTTGCAATTTAGGGAGCACAGCTCTGATGCAAATAACAAGAAGCTCAAGTAATGCCAGGTCTTCCTTAAACAAGATTAGTCAGCCTCTGCCAGCAGCTGAGAACTGTTAAATGGCGTTTCTCAGCTGAGATGGCTGGGCTTCTTTTCAACCTCTTCTAAGCACTATGACAGCTTGAAACAACCAGAGCTGAAACCCAGTTTTCGTGCAAGGAAATTGCTAGAACCTACAGCCTGAGGGGGCAGGAGCTGGTGCCCCTCTTTTGAGCAAGATGGAAGGAAACAGAGACAAACTTCCACTTCCCACAGGGCTGAGGGGCTGCAGGGAATCAGTACCATCCTACAAGTGGCTTGGCAAATGTCCTTTAGCTCTGGGTCAGATTTTTTGTCTCTTTTTTACTGATTCCACTCTTCTCTCATACCTCATTTATATAAGTTAGATAATTAGGTAAATAAATAGATTACGTCAAGGAGGAAAAACTTCTCCTTTACCCACTTGGGTTCAGTAATCAGGGGCCTGCAAATTAAACTGACAAAAGACAGATGAACAGGAGAAAAGACAAAATTTATGCATGTGAGTATGTGGGAGCTTACAAAGGATGTGGCTCAAGGAAGCGATTAGAATTTGGGGCTTATATATCTTCTTAATAGGAGAAGGGGAAGGCGTGAAAGAGCACTCATGGAAAAATGAATGATTTGGGGGAAAGATATATGGGCCTTTAGGAGAGTAGATGGGATGTATGATAGTTTTGTGACAATGTTTGTTTTTACAATTTCTCATTCCAGTACCGACTTCTCATTTTCCCTGGTACGTCTTCCCCCAGTACAGGAAACCTCCTTCAAAGGGGAATTTATGGCAATTGAGTTATTTTTTAAGGTTCTGCTTTTAAGCAGATAAATGGGGATCAGACAGACTTTCTTTCTGCGTCTGTTGATTCTCAAATGTCTTCCTCTCCAAATAATTTTTCTGCCACAGGGGGATATTCTGGATCCTTTCAATAAATAGGAAGTAAGAGGCATATAAAGAAGAACACAGGCACTCTATCTACCCCCTGACCCCCACCCCCTGGTGCACACACATGCCCCACCCACTATTCACACCAACTGAAAACGATTGTCAAATTTTTTTACGATTTTTTTCCAATCTCCCTTTTTAAAATTTTTTGGCACATGGCTGAGATCATACCATATATACAGTTTTGCTTCTTGCTTTTTCAACTTAACATTTTCAGCTTAGCATTTGAGAAGGGTATATGAGAAAAACTTTTTAAAATTTAATTTAAAAATGATGAATGCTTTCATAAACTGAAGTTCAGAAAATAATATAACAACCATCCATGAATCTACCACCAGGATTTAAGAGACATGAAAATTTTGTTATATTTGCTTTGGATCACTCTGAAAAAAAAAAGTCACAAATACAGTTAATGTCTTTCCCCATCCCCAAACCCCACCACAGCCACCCCTATCCAGAGGTCACCACCATCCTGAGACTGGAGAGTTTCCTTCTCAGGTCTATTTTTAACTTTTGTCAATAAAATATACCAACATCTGTCGTGGTTTTAAATTTTACACAAATGGTACTATGTTGTGTGTATCCTTTTGCAACTTGCTTTTTATCCTTCAATATTAGATCACATTGGAGAAGTTCTTCTTTTTTTCCATTTGCTTATACAAATGGAAAGTAGGTACTCATTGTTCTATTAGAAGATGTTTTAGCTTTGCAAAGGCACAGAGCTTAGAACTGATGGCAGACAGAGTTAGGTGGTACCCCCCATCACGTGCCTATTTGAATCCATTGATTGACAGGGGACTTGAGGAGCCTTCTGGAAGAAATGCTAGCAAGCTCAAGACCCCCTTCCTCTTAAGCTTCAAGTTGTATAGACAGATTTAATGGACCGCAGAGGCTAGGTGGCAGGAAAAATCAACAGAGAACTCTGAGGGGACTCACTATGAGAGTGGGGAGTCTAAATTGAGACTCAGATTGCAAAGCTGAGGTTGTTTTTTAGTATAGAATAGAGGATAGCTGGTCATGGACACTGCATGTGAAGATGTGGGGCCCAAACTTCATCCAATCTACCTGCCCTGGCTCATGCACAGGACATGGAGGTGGGGTCGGGTTGGGGTAGGGACTGGGGGGGTCATGGGCAGGGGTTTTGTGTGTATCCATATGGCAAGAACTAGTCCTTCAAGCAAACTTCGTTGTGACCACCCTGTATAGTGGTGACCCCATAATGTAAAGACTTTATCTCCTATGGCGAGATGCACGACGTGTGACATTCTGCAGTAGACAGCATCTCAAAGAGCAGCTGAGAGCTGAGTTACAGGCAGGTGTGCTAGACTTTCTACTTCCCTTTGCAGGGTGATAGGACTGAGCTTCTGCTGTCCTTGGACTTGCTTTGGGAATAGAATCTGAATGAAGGATGGACTTTTCTTAATCAGATCCTGTCGGTTCTATGGCAGTAGATCTGAACATTTAATGAAACATGACCCATCTATACATTCTCCAAAAATCATGTGCAAGAATGATCATAGCAGCACTATTTCAATTACCACCAACCGAGAACTACTGCAATGTCCTTCAACAGTAGGACAGGTAAATAAATGGTGAACAATTCACATGATGAAATTCTCTACACCAATGGGAATGTGCAACTGTATGAACAATACAGGTGAACCTCACAAACACAATGTTGAACGAAAGAGACCATATACAAAGGAGCACATATTATAAGATTCCATTTATATCAAGTTCAAAAACAGGCAAAACTAATCTATGCTGTTAGAAGTTAGATCATGGTGACTCTTGCTCAGGGGTAATGAGTAGAAGGGGGCCAAGAAGGTCTTCTGGGGCCCTGGTAATGTTTTGTTTCTTGATTTGGGTGCTGGTTAAAAGTATGCATTCGGTTTGTGAAAATTCATCAGGATTTACCCTTATGTCCAATTTTCTGTATGTATATTATAATTTCAAGAAAAGTTTTTTAAAAAGTGATTTTACTTTGTATTTCAAGCTGATGCAGTGAAACTTACACATGAATGATTGTCAAAGCCTTAAACTTATCAGTCACATGCCGTGGCCACCGGGTGAAGATGGACACGCTTTCATTCCTCTACCTGATATGGCTCGCTCCCATGATTTAAACATCTTTGGATTGCTCTCTCAAAGACAATATTGCAACGTTACTCTTCCACACGCCCTCCTCCAGCCTTTTCTGCACTTTTATGAGAAAATACTAGAAATCTGTTACAAGAGATGATCAAGTGTATGGGAAGGAAGGAGTTCTCGATCCCCAGGACGTGACTCTGGGTGTAAATTGATAGATCCGAGAGCAGACGGTGCCCATCACACACATTTCCCAGGGGAGACGAGGCCCAGCTTTGGTGTTGTTGCCTCTATATTTAGAAGCCCGAGGTTTGCTCCATTCAACACTCAGTGAGCATTTTAAGAAGTCTCTTGTTGTTGCTCACGTGAGAGAAATAAACCGAGAATCCTCCTGTCAGCGTTAAGGCCCTACGGTCCATTGGACACTGCATGCTCCTGTTGCATGCTCTCAGTTTCTCTGTATTTTACCCTGCCTCTTGCCTCTAATGTCCCTCCTTCTGTGGATTTTTCAGGCAGTCTCTTTAGATCACTTAATTCTGTTCCAAACACTTGCCTCTGTCATGCCAACTACTCCAAATTTGCCTGTTAGATTCCTGTCGGCTAAACCTCTCTCGTCAATTCCTTAGTAAAAGATTTCACCAACTATTTGAAAGGATTCCTTTGAATGTATAGGGAAATATTTCCTTCCCCAATGGCAATGCCCAGTGCCTATTGCAGGTGGTGTGTGGACTTTGAAACTTTCTAAATGTAAAATGTACTAAGACACAAAGATTACTACATATTACTGGAAAAATTAAGCCCTAGTAATTCCCTTTGTTCTTTATATGGCATCTACAATATTACATAGTTCCCACATAATGGCTGACATATAATGTATTCTCAATATGTGATGAGGAAGGAGAGAGAAAGAAAGAATGGAAGAGGAATATGAGATGAAGTATCTAATTGTAGTCCAGAGTGTTTTAGTCTTTTTTCACATTTCAAAATCAACTTATTTGGCAAGATATTCTGTAAAATAATTATTCTAAGGTTAAAAAAATTGGAAAATCCTGCATACCATAGCCTTTTCTTGGATATTCATAATGCACACAAAAATGCCAAAAGTGCTGGGAAGTCCTGCATCAGAGAAACATGTCTGATATTGGTTTTCCCAGAGTAGTCCATGGAATCCTTTTAGTATCCCCTATTACACCTCTTAGTATCATCTAGTGACATCCTACAGGACCAGTGTTCTTCAGAGCGTGTTTTAGCAAATGCAGCTTTAACTCAACCAGACATGATTCGGAGACTGCCAAACTCAATTGTTCCTGGGCAAAGAGCTTCTGAAACCATAGTTATCAACTACATGAATGCCTCTGAGATTGCTCCGAGAGCATCCTGATTAAAATACTTGCTCCCATGAAGCCAAGAGCATATGATTCTATTATACTACACATGCTGTGCATTCTAAGCACACTCTGAGCCTATGTTGGAGAGGATGCTATTGAGTCTCAGTGGTTTACAACTAACGTAACAATAGGCAGTATGGCTGTAGCAATTGGCCTATAGTGGTCCACTCTGGAGGTCATTATAACTGAGGCAAATGATTGAGAGACACATTTATTTGTGTGTCATCTGATCCTGGGGTTCAATTCCATTCTGTGTCCTTAATTTAACACAGCATAACAAAGCATTGATTACCCTCGTCAAATTCAACTGGAGGCAACCATGTTTAACAAGAGGGAAAGCTAGTGAGTATTGAAACCAGAGTCTGTAGCTGTCAATCAGCCAATGATAAAAGGAATCTGAACCTAGCCTACATGAAAAAGAATGGAGGGGCTGGCCCCATGGCCAAGTGGTTAAGTTTGTGCGCTCTGCTCTGGCGGCCCAGGGTTTCACTGGTTCGGATCCTGGGCACAGACCTAGCACTCCTCATCAAGCCATGCTGAGGTGGTGTCCCACATAGCACAACCAGAAGGACCTACGACTAGAATATACAACTATGTACTGGGGTGCTTCAGGGAGAAGAAGAAGAAGGAAAAAAAAGATTGGCAACAGATGATAGCTCAGGTGCCAATCTCTAAAAAAAAAGAGTGGAAAGTTGGTTGTGGCATCTTCCATACCACTAAGTGGGAGGCGGAATGTGACCTCTCATGCAGACAGATTTCTTGTTTTTTGTCACCAGATGGATACTCTACCTATTACTTCAGTGTGGAGATGCACTGACATCTAGTGGACAGCTACATGGTTGATATTTTAGCACAAATTACACTGGAGGAGTTAGTAGGCCACACAATAATGGTATTTGAGAAAATTCAGTTCAAATAAAATTTAAAGTATAAATATAAATTTTCTTTTTTCTCCTGGTTAAAGCTAGCTAATTAAATTCACATTTAAGTTAAGATTCTATTTCAAAGACTTTTTCTTATTAATAATACCACCCCATGTCTTGTGAAACACTGGTGCATAATTAGATGCCTACCAGAAATGACAAGTTTATATATTGGTAAAGACCAATAATATAACACCAGAAACACCGAAAAGGTGGCATGGAATGCTATCCATTCTATATGGAAAAGACATACTTTCAAACACGCATGAATTAGTAGGTTCTAGGAATACTAAATTCCTACAGCAAGGAATCTGAGAATTTTTAAAATTTGGTCAGAAAATTGCAAAACTGAGTACAATTGTCCTAGGTGCTTCTCTGGCAGGGGAAGGAAGGTCATTTCAAGTCCAAAGAGAAGGTTCGTGTGTCCAGTTTCCCTTGCCTCCTTGATCAAGAGAGTCTGTGAAATAAATCTTATTTATCTAGTTTATTGAATGATATGTTGCAGGAAGTAATTGGTGTTAAGATGTGGTGAGAAATACAGACAACATCTATCTCTTCCACTCTTGGATTGTGAACCAACTGAGAAATAGGCTAAAGGAGTAAATCAGACAACGACCTAAAAATCAGGTTTTACGCTTGGTAAAGCACATTAGAGAATGCTGCCCGACCTGTGGCCAATGTAGATTTTTCTAACATTGCGTTTTCCTCCTGGACTAAATTTATGCTAATATAATTACAAGGCTTCTGTCTAGTTCTTGTATCTTTCCTATTTCTTCCACAAATATGGATTACTCACAATTTCCTATATCTGTCCTTCCCTACCTAACTCAGTGTTAAGAAAAAATTATCCAAGACTTGGAAATAAGGTAAAGGGGAAGCATAATGTTTTTTCAGTGCCACACTAGAATTTTGTTTAACATACCTACACAAATGGTTATTTAACTTTTTAGGAGAATGTACCTGTATTGGACTTCTAACTTATTTTAACAGAGCTCACTGTGAACCACTGTGGAGTTGCATGTTAATTTGTAGAGTGCTATAGTAAGAGTTCTATACTGTCCAATATACAAATGGACAGTGGCCAGACCATATGTAAAAACAGAACTCTGACCCACAACCAGGAGGAACCAGCCCAGGAAACCAACCCATTACTTGTAGTAACCAGCCCAGGAAGCCAACCAACTGTAAGTCAGACTTGTAGGCAGTCAGATCATCGTCTCTAGTAACAATCCAGGAAGTCAAACAACCCCTATAAACAATCAGCCCAAAATGGCTAGGACTGGATCAATAACTGTCAGCTTTCCTAATTGTTGTCCCTGCCTCCAACCTAGGACCAACCAGAGACAGCCAAATATACACCCCCAACCAATCACATACGGTGCCCTGTTTCTATTTAGCCTGTCTATGGCTTTCCCATGGAACAGCCTCCAGCCAGGGCACAGCTGAAGCCTTCCCTTTTTTCAGCTGTAAAGTTTTCCTCCTCTTCTGCTTGCTTTTGAGTCTCTTCCAAAACGCAAGTGATAGTGGCTGACTCCTTACTACCCCGGGCTCTGAACAATAACCTTCGCTTCTTTGGTTGGTCTTCCTTTATCTTCCTAGTCCAGTAGAAAAGAAGATCTCAAAGGTTAATGTTTTATTGCCCTGTAGAACATTAACCAGTTTTGTATATAGCCTTGCAACCTTATTTTAACAATCTTTTTGCTAAAGTCCAGAAATAACTGTCCCTCATGTACTCTTGGAATCAGTTTTACTATCCTACTTCTTCCCTCATTAATGAGCTAAATTGTTGACATGCATTCATTCTGTGTTTGTATGGTAATTATGTTTTTAACTTTCTGAAAATTACACATTTACAACGGGAATGAAACAGAAGGCCTGGGAACATCTGAGAAGAAATTCAAATCTATATTTTATTGAAAACTTTATTAAAAGAGGAAACAGGATACTTATCAGGTCGATAGGATGTCTTCAATTTGTTTTAATATTGTAAATAACTGTCCTAGATATTTGTCAAAGAGATTTACCAGACTTTCAGTTCATGAACTATTTGGAATTACAGAGTTCTGAGTGACTCAAGTTGAAATTTATATCAGTTAGTTTTTGCTGCGTAACAACCCCCAAAATCATACTTTCAACAACATTTCTTTTTCTCACCCAATGGTGTGTAAGTCAGCTAGGGTAGCTGTGGTGTAGATGTGGGCAGAGTTCAAGTCTGCTCCACCTGTGGATCAGAGGCTGTCTGGGATAAATTCTTCCCATGGTGATGAAAAAAGAGCAGGAGAATAAGCTCAATCATGCAAGCAAACTTCATCTCATGTCACGCAAGCCACCTAACTAAGCCCCAAGTTGGGGGTGGGGGAGGGGACAGGGAAGTATGTCCTACAGTGGTAAGCACTGCAGAGTGACCTGTCAAAGCCTGTGGCTGTATACACCTGGAAGGGGAGAGAGGGATCTAATCCACAACAAAGGCAAAACTGCAGGGGAAGAAAGAGCACTGCTGATCAGTTATTGGAAGCTCCCACATCCAGTCACAGACCAGACGTGGAACTTGGCAAGTGGGGATAATACTCATTTCTCCGAGCGAAGGGTCCTGAGCTGATGTAATCACAGATCTTGAAGATCCTCGGAGCTATTTGCAGAGTAAAAGTCACAATTTCAAAAGTGATTTGCAGGTAACTATGAATTGAGCCTTAAGCCTTATGTCAGCCTCTGTCGTGCAAATCTCAGGATGTGTCCGAATAATTAGGCATTTGCCCTATGGTTGTGCTTCAGTTCCCAGAGGCACCAAATGAGCTGGAAGTAAACCATGTCCTGCAAGCAAAGCCCGAGTCCTTGGGATTAGGGAAGAAGTGTCTGCTGAATATGCTAAATAAATACATGAAATAAAGTTACTGAAAATCTTATTATGCCACCAAATTCTGAGTAATGTTCATAAAACTGAGGAAATTAAAGTTAACGTCTAACATCATAGATATGCCTATGTGTATATACATCCCATAGTTGTCAAGAATTATTATCGATTAAGATATCAATAGCTCATTGATTGTGATAGATAACCTACTAGGCTTAAATTTTATTTTTATATAAGTAAATTTGATCAAACTTTGAAACTGCTCTTATATAACTGAAAAAATATCTGTATTTCAACTATCAAAGAAGCTATGATCACACCCTTTCCCAGGCAGCTTACCCAAATATGTGTGTCCAATTACATGGCCAAATGCTGAAAACCTTCAGATGCTTCATGGAAAAATACTTCAGTTTGCCACTCACACTGCTTTTTTCACTCAATATTATATTTGTGAGATTTTCTGTTAATACACGTGGTTTTAGTTCACTTATTTTCAGCGTTATATTGCATTTCATTGTCAGTACATTCCATTTTAAAAATCCGTTCTTGTATTAATAGTCATTTTTAGTAATTACTTCAGTTTGCATCCCAAAATATTCTTTACCTTGTCATCTATCCTTACATGTATCCTAATGTCATTGGCTAAGAGACATGCATCATGGTTGGAGTTATCCCCAAATTGTTGTAAGCATGGAGAGAAGGACCTGCTGGGGTGACCAGCTGCCATTCATAATAGAGGCCAAGATAGTTCAAGTGAGAGAAATGTTCAAGATGCTCTAGTCTGGGGCAGGCTTGGCAGATCTTGACCAGCTTGCTCATGCATCTGTGGTCAGTTAAGGGGAAGTTGACTGGTCTAGGATGGTCTCACTTACATTTCTGGAGGGAGAGTGGCTGTTGGCTGGGGCATAAGTCTCTCATCTTCCAACAGGCCCCAAAGACGGGGTACCAAGATGAAACAGAAGTTCCCAAGGCCTTTTAAGTATAGGTATAGGCTCTGAACTGGCACAACATCACTTTCTCCAAGTTTTGTTGGCCCAAGCAAAACACACAGCCAGCTCACATTCAAGGGCAACATTCTGGCTATCTGTTTTTATATAACAAACCACCTCAAAACTTAGTAGCCTAAAACAACAATTGTTTATTTTGCTCACATACTTGCTATTTGGTCAGGGCTTAGTGGAGACAATTCATCTCTGCTCCACTAGATGTCAGCTGGGCAGCTCCACTGGGGCTGGAGGATCCACTTCCAAGAGGGCCCGGTCACATGGCTGGCAATCTCTTTCCCTGTGAGACTCTCAGGGAGCAGATTAGTTTCCTTATGAGATGGTGGCTGGGTACCAAGAGCAAGCATCCCAAGAGACAGGAAATGGTAGCTGCTAGTTTCTTAAGGCTTGGCCCAGAAACTGGTACAGCACAGCTTCTACCAAATTCTTATCATCAAGCACTTACTGCCCAGATTCAAGGGCAGGGAACTTAGGTCTGTCTCTCAATGGAAGGAGAGTCACAGAATTTGAGGGCTATGTTTTAAAACTGCCATAGGCAGGCTCTGGATTTCATCCTTGATGGGAGGGGTGATAATGCCACCTTGTAAAGGGCATGGGCACTGGAAGAGGCGAAGAGTTGCAGCCATTTTCACAATCAATCACAGTGTAAGCAGAGGGGACAGAGATTTCTGGTTCAATATTTCTTCTGCTTCTTTTAACTAAGCTATTAATTATTTGTCCCAGCCTTATGTTAGCTATAACTTATCAGATGGTAAATTTAGAAATGCTACTCATTGTTTAAATGGCTTAGAGGATTTTATATAGAAAGGCTTTATAAGTGCCTCCCCTTTATTTTGAAATACACGTTAGTACTTTAGCTCCCCTTGAAAGATGTGCAATCATGTTTTATTGACGGGATAACTATTATGCCACAACAGTGCAGGTAATCATCTTCTTCCACTTGACGAGATGAACATAGCCATTTTTTGCACAGAAAAGACTGTGACGTACTCAACTATAGCCATGTGATCAATGTAAAATCTCTCATTCATATGAACTAGAGTCTTTGATTAGACAGGGACAGGAAACTTTGTAAGCCGTGGCCACCTTGAATTGTCTTTGGGCTGTCTTCTCTGTGCCTTATGGGCCACAAATGAAATGACCTAGAGGCAAGCCAAACAGAACTACGCATTGACTTTCCCCAACTCACACATGGCTCGGCAGGACACACTCACCCCTTTCGGGAGGAAATTCTAAGCCACATTCATCAACTACATTCCCAAATCCCTGTTTTCCTTTCCTAGGCAGCAACCTGATTTCAGGAAAAAGATCTGACCTCTTGGAATTCCAAAAAATAAAATATCTATAGCATCCACCTAGTATGGTTGATAAACCTAGTCCATATGCCCCAAGCAAACACCATCTCCTGGGGAGGACTGGAGTGGTAATAGCTGTAATCCGCGGAGCCATCGATGGAGGCAGTTTGAGTCAGTCTTTGTATTAGGTGCTTTTCAAACTCTCTCAGTGAGGACTTGGCAACAAATAACAGAAAACTTTACATATAGTAGCTTTTTAAAAGTGAGTGTTTTAACTTTTTTTTTTTATGCACCCAAAAGCACAAGGATCTGGCAGCCTCGTGATACAGTCAGGCACGTATGCTGCTTTCTGTTTGGATGTTCTTATATTGTGGTTTTCATCCTCGTGTTTGTCACTGAGATGTTGCAAGTTGGCTCTTGTCCTTCTAGACTGAAGCTACTATGATGCTCTTCCTCGAGGAAGTCTGTTTGAGATTGCAGACAGCAAAGAGGAATCACAACCAAGAAATGGAGAACCATTAGGTAGAGCCTGGAGATCTTGTTCACCTTGGTTAAGATAATCCCGAAGACACTCTTAAAATATACATATCCCTGGCCTTTTAAGTTACAGGAGTCAATACGTTGCCTTTTTATTAAACAGATTGGGGTTGAATTTCTTGTCTTTTGGAACTGAAAGAATCTTAACTGATACAAACCCCACTTTGCAGATGAGAAAATATGAAGGTCTCTAGATCCATCTTTAAAAAAACTTACTGAACATATCTGCTTTTTGCATTCACATAGCAAGAATTCATACAGGGAGAATCTGGAATGTGAGTAACTCCTGGACTGAATTTGTAGAAAACAGCAAAAGTGGTTTTAGAGGGTAATATACAGCCTTGAGTGCTTATGATAGAAGTAGAACCTGAGATTTATTGAGCTAATCATCAGTGTAAGAACTGAGAAAGAAAATGAAGGATAACTCCAAATAAAGGAAGAGGAGCATGAAGGAAAGGGCAGAAGTTTATTAAACAGAGATTGAAGATAAAATACAGAGGATTACAAAATCATAATGGAAATTTAAAAACACTTACAGCTAAATTGTAATGAAAATATCTATCAAAACTTGTGGATTGAAACAAAATTGATACTCGGAAGGAAACTCATAGTTCTAAATGCTTGTATGAGGGGAGAAAGGCAGGAAGTCAATTTGCAAGACATCAACTTAAGAATTTGGAAAAAAACACCAAAGCAAATCCAAAAAGTAAAAGGAAGAAGAAGATAAAACAGGAGCAGATCAAAGAACAGGATCAAAAAGCCAAAGATTAGTACTTCGAAAAGGCTATGAAGATAGACAAAAACCTAGTAATATTAAGTGAGAAAAAAAAGGGGAGAGGACAAAAATAAATAATATTAGGAATGAAAAGGTAGACAGAGGCAGATTCAGAAGATTAAGAGGAGAATAAAGCAAGATTATGAACAATTTTTAGGATAATGAATTTGACAACAGATAAACTGGAAAACTTCCTAGAAAAATATAGTTTACCAATATTGATTCAAGAAGTAGAGCCGAAACAGTACTAGAAGCAGTAAGGAAAAAGAATCAGTCAGTAAAAATCTTCCCACGGGCATCTTTTTTATGAAGATTCCATCAAATTTTCAAAGGATGTATTATTCAAAAATACATAAACTCTTCAAGAGAATAAAGGATGAAGTATTATTCCCAGTCCATTCTAAGAAGGAGGAATAACTCTGATCTAAAACTAGAAATGAACATGAAATGACCAGCCCATTTTATTTATAGAACACCTTTATGACGCAAAAGTAGGAAAGAATTTCTTAAACAAATGACACAAATCACTAAACATAATAGAAAGGATTGATGAATTCTACTTTAAGATTAATATCTATTTGTTGAAAAACACTCTGAAGTGCATAAAGATAGCATAAAATAAAAAAATTCAAAATACATATAACAGACAAAAGATTAATATCTAGAACATAGAAAGAATTCTTCAAATCAATTCAAAAAACAAAAAAACTCAAAGTGAGCAAAAGACATGAATTGGTATTTCATACAGAAAAGAATTACAAATAGCAAATAAATACAAGAAACACAATCAACTGCATTACCAATGAAGGAAATACAAATTAAGATCATAAGATATCATTTTAAATAGACTAGACAGGCAGCAATTGAGAACTCTGATAATACTGTGCCCCAAAGGATATGAGTCAACGAAAACTCTTATGTACCTCTCATGGGAGGGTAAATTGTTAGAGAAACTGTGGCAAGCAATCTGACCCTCTCTTGCAGATCTGAGCACTGATGCATTCTAAGACACAGTTCTTCCTTGTTTGGGTACGCCTGAGAGAAACTCTTGCACGTATGTACCAGGAGACGGTTATTAGAAAGACCCTAACAGGACTGTAGCAAATAAAGGAATAGTTTAAAATGTCCATCAGTAGGAGAATGGGTAAATAAATTATGGAATAATCACACTAGTGAATATTTTATAGCATCACCAATTGAATGAACTACAGCTATAAATAACTATAGGAATGAATCTTAGAAACATAATATTGAGAGAAAAAAACAAGAGCTAGAAAACTCAACAGACTGATACTTTTATAGACATCTAAAAGCAAGCAAAAATATACACAATAGTACCATTTATATAAGCCCACAAACAAACAAATAAGCTCACATCCAACTGTGATAATAGGATCGAACACATAAGCAAAGAGTTTTATAAACAAAATTCAAGATAAGGATTACCTCCAGGGTGGATGATGTGACAGAGTGAGGGGATGTGGAGGTACTTACAGGCAGCTTCTATAGTGTCAATAATACTCTAATTCTTAAGTTGGGTTGTGGATGCAGTGCAAATATTTAATTTATTGTTATGCATTGCAACTTACATATATATTATACATTTATTATTTTGTGTATGTCAAATATTAGATAATTTTTATTTAAAATGAGAGAGAAAAATTATCTGGAAGCTGCCTATTGAACCAGGAAGCTTCTGCAGCAATGCTGGCTCCAGGACCACGCACTCGCTTCTACAATCCACACCAGAAAAATGTGTGCTCCTTCCCTGCCCCCTCCTCAGTTAAAGACACCAAAATGAGGGTAGAAAGGAGGCTTAGCAAGTTAACTCACAGCATTCACCACACATTCTATCATCGCTATTGTTCACCATAGTATTAGAGGTGCTACAGGATGGGGAAAGAAGAAAACAAGCAGTCGTTATTTGGAAATTATATATCAACTATACAGAAAATTAAAAAAACTGAATGTGATGGTTAATTTTTTTATGTCAGCTGGGCGGGGCCTTGGAATGCCCAGCTATCCTAGTTAAACATTTTGGAGAGTGCCTGTAAGGCTGTTTCTGGAAGGGATTCACGTGTAAATTGGTGGACTGCGTAGAGCAGATTGCCCTCCTCAATATGCGTGGGCATCACCCAACTCAGTGAGGGCCCAAATAGAGCAAAAAGGTGGAAGAAAGTTGAATTCTCTCTTTCTCTCTGACTGAGCTGAGACATTGGTCTGCTCCTGCCCTTGGACGGGGAATTACACCGTGGGCGCTCCTTCTTCCGAGCCCTTGGACTTGGACTAGCACTACACCACTGACTTCCCTCAGTCTCCAGCTTGCAGACAGCAGATTGTAGGACTTTTCAGCCTCTATAATTATCTGAGCCAAATCCTTGTGGTAAATCTCGTTATATATATCCTAATCTCCTATTGGTTCTGTTTCTCTGGAGAAACCTAACTAACAAAATGAACAAATTATTAGATCTGCCAAGTTGAAAGAATTTTACAGCAAATGCCCTTGTACTTACCACCTAGCTTCTACTAATAATTTTCTACTAGAATTGCTTTATCGCATATCTATCCATCTCTTTCTATCCAACAACCCATCCTAGTTGTGTGGTGCATTTCAAAGTAAATTGCAGACGTCAGTGCACGTCCCCCCTTACTATGTTCATATGCATATCATTAACTAAAGTTCAATATTTCTTTCCAGTTTTTTTCCTTTTGGGGTAAATTGTACACAAGTACATTTTATGCATGCAATGAAATTGCACAAATTTTAAATGCATATGCACTGACTGTGACAAATGCATACACATTTGTAATCCAGACCCTTATCAAGATATAGATCACCACCCTTCCTAGTTAACCCCTGCCCCTCACCACAGTCAACCACTGTTCTCATTTTTTCCCATCACAGAAAAATATTGCCTGTTCTAGAACTTTATATAAACAATACTGTGCAATATATGCTCCTTTGTATAAGGTTTCTTTCACTCAATATAACGTTCTCAGAGTCATCTATGGTGTTGCCTGTATCTGTAGTTGAATTGCATTCCATTGTAGGACTATACCACAGTTTGCATCCATTCTCTTGCAGGCTGTTTCCAGTTTGGGGCTATTATGATTAAAACTGAATATTCTTATATAAGTCTTCTGTGAACATATGTTTCATTTCTCTTGGGTAAACACTTAAAAGTGAAATTGCTGTGCCATAACGTTGTGTTTAGTTGAGTTTAGTTTTGTAAGAAACTCTCAAATCTTTTCCAAAATGGTTATGCCATTTTACACTCCCACCAACAATTTGTGGTTGCTCTACATCCTTGCCAACATTTGTTATGATCAGTTATTTTAATTTTAGCCATTCTGGTGGGTGTGAAATGGTATCTCATTGTGGTTTTTATTTGCATTTCTCTGGTGAATAAGTATGTTGAGCACTTTTCTGTGTGCTTGTTGGTAATTCAATATCTTTCTGTGATACGTCTGTTCAAATTTTTCCCTATTTTTAAGACTATTTATCTTTTATTGTTAAATTATTGGCATTCTTTATTTATCCTATATACAAGTTCTTTGGCAGATACCTATTTTGTGAATATTTTTTCTCAGTCTGTGGCTCATCTATTAATTTTCTTATGGTTTCTTTGATCAACCGAAGTTTATTTTGATTTTAGCTTTTTAATTGTTTTATGATCCATTTTGAATTAATTTTTGTACTCAGTAGTACTTTTGAGGGAACTTGACAAACTGAATTTTTAATTTTATGAAAGAAATTTCCATAAAAGCTGAGATAATTTTTACAAATAAGTGCAAAGATGACTGACTTATCCCACCAGTGAGCCAGATATAGTAACTATATTATTATTTATTAAGATACATTTCTAGCTCAAGAATAGAAAAATAGATCAATGAAATATAACAGAGAATCCAGAAATAGGACCAAAGTGTAGATGTAGATTTTCGTATGTATACGTGGATGTAGGTGGGTATACAACAGAGTTGACATCCCAAAATTGGGAGGAAATGATTGGATTATTTTGTAAATGCAGTTAAGAAAATTGTCTCACTAGTTGGAGAAAAATGAAGTTGAAACCCATATCACAATATATACAAAACTCGAAGTATATTAGAGACCGAAATTGAAGAGGTAAAACCATAAAGTTAAGAATGGAAGATACATACAACTATCTCTGAGACCTTGGGATGGAAAAGAATTTCCTATATAGAATCCAAAAAGTATAAACTGTAAGGGGGGAAATTGATTTGGCCACATCAAAATTAGAGAATTTTTCTCTAACAAAGAACACAAAATTCTCAGATATTTGAATCATCTATAATTCACAGAAGATTAATATCTAGAACTACTACGGAATTTTTGAAAATCAGCAAAAGAAAGAAAACAACAATGGGCTAAGGATGTGTGTCTTAGTTCCTAGTTCGGGCTGCTCTAACAAAGTACTATCGACTGGGTAGATTCTAAGCAACAAGAATGTATTTCTCCCAGTTCTGGAGGCTGAAAGTCTGAGATTAGGGTGCCAGCATGAGTGGATTCTGAGAAGAGCCCTTTTCTGGCTTGCAGACCACGACTTCTCACTGTACCCTTACACGGTGGAGAGAGAGCAAGCTTGTTCTCTGGGCTCTTCTTGTAAGGCCAGTAACCCCATTCATGAGGGCTATACACTCTCGTGACCTAATTATCTCCCAAAGGCCCCACCTCCAAATACCATCCCACTGGGGGTTGGACTTCAACATATGAATCTGGCGTGGACACAAACATTTAGTTCATAACAACATGATTAAGAACTTCAAAAACTGGGAGATACAAATGGCTGAGAGAAATACGAAGAGATATCAATCTCACTATTAATCAGAGAAATACTAAAAGAAAAATAATAAGATTCAATTTTATGCCAATAATATTGACAATAATAGAAAGCTGAATGTTATCTAAAGCATAGAGGTGATGAGACAGCGGATAGAAGCGTTAACTTGTTCAGACAATATGTTGAACACTGTGGCATTATTCATTTCTTGTATATACTCCAGAGAACCTCTCATAAAGCCTCATAAGGAGACAGGTGCAAGGATGTTTATTTCCTTGAATTATTTGTGAAAGCAAGATTCATCTCTAGAAGAATGGATAAGTAAAATGTGACAAGTACATGTGATGAAATGTTATGAAAACCATGTAATAGTTAGAGCAGTAAATCAGATGTACTAAATACACATAAATAGTTCTTAAAAACACAACATTAAGTGGAAGAAGACAAGAGAATTTGATTTATATCTCAGTTATACTTATGTAAATAAACATAAATAAGACCGTACATTTTCAAAGCTACACCAATTGAAGAAGGATAGAAAGTTCACTTATTAAATACACCAGTGTGAGTGTCTAAGAGGTGAAGGCATTGGAAGTGAGGATGAAACGGACAGACTGATGACGTAAAATAAAAGAGAAGCCTCGTATAGACTAAAGTGGACAGCATGCCGTCAACTGAAGTGTATAACCAAGCCCTTTTCTGAGCCCTTGAGTCACACACATACACACACACACACACACACACACACACACAGTCATTCACTGGGTATGTCTTAATACTACCTGTACATCTACTGAACTCTCTAATTTTACAGCCTTCATTTTATTATCTTAACTGAAAAGCTATCAGAGGAGACTGTCAAAAGTTTTGTTGAAATCACAGAATAATATGAAATCCCTTTGAGCTATCAAAACAGTAACCATTTACTTAGTTATTGTTATTGATATGACTGACATATTACCAGTGACCAAGTTAGCTTGACAGGACTTATATTAGTAATTGTCAAATTCTTCTCCAAATTCCCACAAACTGAACACTTCTTTGTTATCTTCCAGAATTATTTTAGACTTTTTATATTAATCTTTAAATATATAATTCCTAATATCTCCATTTTGAAAATAGGTCATATTTTTCCCAGCTCTACCCTTCTTGTGCCTCTCCCATTCTCCAAAAATGTTCAAAAATCAGAACAATAATAATAATAATATCTTAAAATAATAAACAGAAGATAAAACCTGCAAGTTCCTTCAGGACCCCAGGATGTAACCCTTCTGAGCTTGTTTGGCTAGATGCATTTAAAGCAGCTTTTTGATTTTTTGCTAACTCCTGAATATTTGATGCATTTTCATACTAAATCATTGATTATTCACTAAAGGCCACAGCATTTGTGGAGGGCTTCAGTGATTTAGAACAATACATAAAAATATAACCTAACATGGAGACAGAACTAGCAGAGGAATATGAAACTACTGATTCAGTATTCAGTTGACTATATTTAAAAGGGATTTGCATGGTGATGTAGTGAATAAGAAACAGAGATCAAATTCTGGTTCCCAATTGTCCACTAATGACCTCCATCTGTAAAATGGCACACTATTTGTCGGGATCAAATGAAATAATAAATGCTAAATATCCCTGTAAACTGCAAAGCAAAAAAGAAATGGATATCTTAATTTTTATTTCTAAAATTGTGTCCAAAGAAATGGAGAGGTGTATTAACTAAAATGTTTTTAGTTACGTATAAAAGGCAACCCAATTCCAACCGGCCTCAGCAATAAAGAATTTATTAGCTCAACGTCTGGAAAAGCATAGCAGGGGAGCGGATGCAAGGGTTCAAACAGCAGAGGGAGGGCCACTTTCTGTCCCTCCGTTTTTCAGCTCCAGCTCTCAACAGGTTCTCCACATTCGTGGTCACAAAGTGACTGCCAATAGCGTTTAGAGTTGTATATTTCCCGGTGTAAATCTGGAAGAAGTTAAGTCTGCCACTCCGAGAGTTTAAATAAAACCCCTGAAATTAAGCATCTTTGGCTCTGATTAGTCTGACTTGGGACATGTGCCCCGCCGGTAACCAGCACTATGACCAGGAACAAGGGACCTATTAACGGGCTTAAATTAATCAGAAATCATGGCCAACGTGGCTGCTTTGCACAACTCTAGGGGGCAGTATTCATGTATCTCCAAGAAATAGATGCCAATCAACACAAGTAGACTACTGTGGGTCTCAGGGACAAAAGTTAATGGTCATAGTGGAAGGCCCTGACTAGGAATAGAACAGCCAGCTTCACCCATTGCAGGCCAAATCATCGGGAAAAATCCTAGATTTCGCCCATTAACAATCTTCCTCATCCCTCAACACTCCCCTCCCCAAATTCTTCTCTGGACATCACCCCACCTTGATCTCTGAACCCAGAGACTAAAAAAGTCATCTACATCCATGATTTCCATTTCCTGAAGCCCTCTCCCTTATCAGCTTACTGTGGTGTAACTTGCCTCCAACATTCTAGTGAAATCTTTCTAGCAAACATTGAGTGCCTATCAGTGATAATTTCACAAGACCATTTAGAATCAGGGGATTTTACTGACAGTTTCCTTCTTATCTTCCTCATTTTGGAGTCTGTGACCCAAATCATAATTTTCGTCCTCCTTCTGCCTTACTCCAGTTTCCTTTAATGATTCCTCAGCTTTGCCCAATAAATGCTGATGTGTTTCTTGCCTCTCTTCATGTTCCTATTCTCTTGTGATTCCAAGTTCTTGGGGACTTCAAGCACCACTTCTGTGTCAATGACTCCAACACGTAAATCCACCCCCCTTCACGCATTCGACTGCCCCCAGGGCATCCGAAGTCGACATCCCTGGATCCCTCCAACTCAAGCATTCAAAACAAAGTTTATTGTTATTATTGTTCTATGTACCTCAGAATAAAAACAAAGAGAAGCTCGCTGCTCTCTGGATAAATGGTAATGAACCATATAGCCACCTAAGACAGAAACCTCAGCATTATCCTCGATTCCTCTCTCTCCTTCACCTTGCATATCAATCAGTGATGTGGCTTTCTCTAACATCCTTGTCCATGTTCCCTGGTGTGTCCCCTGATGTGCCCAAAGTATTGTCCTAGATTAGTGCTTTCTTCCCCCAGGTGGCCTCTCTGCTTCCATTTTGTGCATCATCTGCAGACCTATTGCAAAGAAAATGAAAATATAAAAAATCTGAGCATATCCTTCCTTACTTAAAACCCTTCCATGGTTCCCCACTGCACAACAGATAAATTAAACTTCATCTAAAATGGGTGCCACGTGATCTAGTGGACAGTATCTGCAACAACTTCATTTAAATCAGTGAATGAGATATAGTAGAGTGGGGTTGATCAAGATCCAGTTCCTCCCTAAACCTTGTATCTACCCCAGCGCTATATGTCTGTGGCAGGTCCTAGCATTGTCTCATTTATTGCTCACAATAGCTTTAGGAAATAGGTTCTCATGATATCCCCATTTCATAGATAACGAAACTGAGGGACAGAGAGCTTAAGTAGCTTGCTGAAGATCACATAAGTAGCAGAATAGGCAAATAAATAAATTACGCTAGCCTAACACAAAAGTCCACTTTTTTAACCATCTATCCAGGAGCTGTATTTCTCAATCTAGGCTCCGTTAATCTAGGCTCTGTCCAAAGAGAGGCCACAAATTATTGTACACATATATATGTTTTGCTAAGGAGAAGATTCATAGCTGTCCTAAGATTCTCAAAAGAATTCGTAGCACAAACAAAATGGATAAAAAGAAAAAAAAATCTGCTCTGTGACTGTAATTTCCAAGGCTGTAAAGTGATGTCCAGAAATCTTTCTTGGGAAGCTTTGATGGTTGGAGCACTGTGGAGCATTTTATGTTACCGTAATCTGCTCATTTAAAAACCCATCACATCTATGAATTCTTCCCTGTATTTGTTAAACTTCCTTCCAGTAGCACGTGAAGATGGTACTGGTAAGGCAAGAGTATGGTCTGTCCACAGAGCTGGGAGTGACAAGAGGCCCTCCAGCCCAAAGGTCAGGTGTGCAATTGGACATACAAGTGTAGGACAAGTTCACCTCCAACAGAGCAGGCAAACAAAAAGATCAAGCATGAACCATAAGAAAGTCCTTCAAGCAATGCCATTGCTGACGCCCAGTCACTTTCAGGGAAGGCTGAGTCGTGTTCAGATTCTCCCAGGTACAAGAGGCTTCAGTTGAGGTGGTCATCTTCTCCAGACCTGGATATTTGCAAAGTGCCCTACTTGCCTTTGATTAATGACTCTCTCCACAAAGCCAGTCTTGATGATGATATGACAAAGCTCCTCTGTCCTCATGTGTTAACAGTACAGCAGGACCATTAGCTGTTGGCAAGTATCCAAAAATTGCTCTGAGGATGTAGAAGAATTCTAATGAAATGTAAAAGATTCATCAAAAAGGAACACAATAGGTTTTTCAAAGCTCATGCTCCGTACTTTCACTTAACAAACATTATCCCTCTTTAGGAAATATAGATATTTCCCATGTAAGGGGAAAAATTCCTTTTGAATTGTCTTCCTTATATTTTCTCTATTTTCTAAATTTTATGTTACGAACATGTGCTATCGTCTGAAGAAAAAATAATTAATTAACATTCTTTTAAAATTTTTCTAAAGTGAGATACTCTTGTGGTTCCCAAAAGCAGTTCATTACCAGACTCAGCAGGAGAGATGTGTTAGAATGCAGACCTACTGAATCAGAATATTTAGCGCTGGGGTCTAGAACCTGAGTGAGTGGTGTCCCAAAGCTTAGAAGCTCAGAAGTCAAGGCCTCTTGCTTATAATGGACACCATTTATTGCCCACTAAATACATTTCCTATTTCCTGTTTTTCCCTTCTTAGTAACATCCAGATTTTATTTGGGTAGCCACCTCTCTCCACACATCCCATATTTTTTTCAGAATAAGCTCAACCCTCCCCTCACTCCAATAGTGGTCCCTGGTTGGTTTAAATCAAGCTTGGGTTCAAGGGTGGGCATGTGACCGAAGCAGTCCAGTCAAGGTTTATCTCATGACTCAGTCAGAATGCTGGGACATAACCCTCTATATCTCACGAGAACTGAAGAGGAACCCCAAAATTCCAATGCCTGTGGCAGCTGTCTTTAAACCCTGAGGGGAACCAGGCTTAGGAGGGAAAATGACACCATGGAAGCCAGAGTAGGGACATGGAAAGAGACTGAGACCAACCAATTATGGAGCCTTTATTGCCTCTAGATGCTCTGGTACATGAAACAATAAATCCTCTTCAGTGAAAAGGCCAAATGAAATTAGATTTTCTGTTCCCTGCAACATGGTGTCCTCACTGGTGCACAATTCCTTAGAGTTCTTGGTTTCAGCTCCAACACTACGCATGAGCTGATTTCATTTAGTCCAGCACTCTTTTGGAATGCCAGAATCAAGCTCTGACTACTCTCATGACAATCAAGTAACATTTACTAAAAAGAAAAGAAAAAATGAACCTGATGCAGTACACTTAGTGACTTTCTCCCCATCAATGATCATGACAATAGTCCACTATAATAGGCTCTGGTCTCAGTGTTCCTCCAAAACTGTCTTCAGGCTCTACCTCAGCTCCTCTCTCATACTTACTGATCCTGCCTTGAGGCCTCTAGTTTTGTCCAGTTGCCTCTGATTTGGACTTTGCCTCTCTCCCCAGCCATTTTGGAATGACTCTCTATGGAGATAACCAATGTAATTTTTCTGTTTACTTTCACCCTAGACACTGGCTTTCAGATACGCTTATTTTTCTCATTCATCTGCCATGAGGTAGTCCCACCTCCCACAGTGCCAGGATGGATAAACCCTGGGATGCACCCAGTGGTCTGATAGGGAGATGACTGGTCCTGGCTGGAGATGCTAGCGGTACTATAAATAGCAAGCATCAGTCATTCTTTATAAATAAAATGAGATCACTGAGTTGGAGATTACTCTGAGATTTCTTCTAGTTTTAAGATGTAAGAGGCTAGAAACACAGCTGTTACCCTTGAGGTGTTTACAAGCTTAGCACTGAGCAGGATCCTGGAGATCAGAGGACTTAGTAACCATCGTTTTTCAATAGCACTTTTCTAACAATTGAACATCATCAAGCCCACTGCATGTTTGTTAGAAAGCACACATGTTGCTTAGCATTTTTAGCTTTATTTTTCAGAATGTAAAACACATTTTACTATTACAAAAAATTATCTTTCTAAGATGTAAAATTCCATAATATCAGTCTCTTGGTTAATCCTCATTGGTACCATCATCACCAACAGGAAAAATTCTTTTCATGTCATAAAAGACCATTGGAGATTTATCCATTTTCTAACTGAATGGCCTCATATCTTACCACGTCTGTCTCAAATCCTACATTCCAAACTGCCAACAGTTCCTGGATGACACTATTTTAATGTGTCTTTGTCTTTTCTGTTTTCTCTAACGAGAGTACCCTTAACCAAATTCTTCATCCAGTAGACATACTCATCACTCAAGACCTACCTAAATTCTTACCTCGTCACTAGACTTTCTCTGATTTTCTCCAAGCTGTTGCTGCACCTTCCATATATAAGATGGACAGTAGAGGAGAGAGGGCAGAGAAGGGCTGCATGCCACTGAAAGCCCAGGAATTGCACCAGTGATGCTGTCCAGTCAATGCTTTGGCCAGTCAGATCCACAGCTTCTCCTTTGCAGAGGAGCCACTTAGCGGGATGGACAGAAGGGTAGATGCTCCTCCCTGCAGTATAGTGCCAAATTAGAATTGGGGCAGAAGTACCTAAAAGCACTTAGAACTCTATATTAAGTATATGCATGATATGTGTTGTACCAGTCTGTGGGCCCCTAACTTGAGTATGAGGTCCTTGACAGCAGGAACAATGTCTTGTCCATAGCACATACTGCTATACTATTGGTGCTACACTATACTACACTATATAGTATCGTACTATACTATAATACCTGCTATTCTATAAGGGCTTAATGAATTTTTTTATTACACTGAATGAAGGATTGAATAAATGAATAATAACCTTTACATCTAATCAAAGAATACCAAGTGTTGGTGAGAATGTGGAACAAATGGAACTCTGATTATTGTTGGTGGGAGTGTCAATTGGCACAATCACTTTGGAAAATTACTTGGCAGTTCTTCCTAAAACTAAACATACAACCATGACCCAGAAATTCCACTCCTGAGTATATACCTATATGCCCTGGAGAAATGAGTGTACATGTTCACCAAAAGACTTGTACAAGAATCTTTATGGCAGCTTTATTCAAAGTGGATAAAAATTGGAAATAATCCAATTGTTGATCAACAATAGAGTGAATAAATAATGGTATATTATGAGTAGCAGAATACTACTCAGCAAGAAAAAGAACAAGCTATTGCTACCCAGGACAATATAGATGAATCGTAGAAATTCAAGAATGAGTAAAAGGCCAGACATGAAACAGTACATACTGTATGATTCCATTTATGAATTGAAGGGTCACAGAAGCAGAATGTGCCACCCCAAAATATTCCTCTTTGGCATAAAGATTATTTTGAACTGATTATTTTTGAGAAACTGCAGACACAGGAGAAGCTCTGAAAACAGAGTAGAAATTACCCTTTGTAAGGGAAATTTACATTTGTAAAGGAAGTCTCCATTTGTAAGAATGTCTCCCTAAGCTGAAGAGAAAGACGACTCTAAATCACAAGAAACTCTTGCCAATGGAGAAGGCACTGATTTAAATCTGTATAACAAACCTTACCTTTTTTTCTCTATGCTTTTCCTGGTGACCTTGCATAACTGGCCTCCCCGCCCCCCACACACACATATCTTTCTTTCGTCTTCAGCTAAAGATGATATTTAAGATGGTGGCTTGGGCCATCTGTATGTGTTACTCAGTTTCCCTGAGTATCTCCCAGGAATGAAGACTTGGGTGTTGGAAATGTCCCACATCTTACATGGGTGTGTGTATGTGCATATATGTGTATGTGATACATGTGTACATACACCCTCATATACATACGTACATATAGACATATATGTAAAAATTTGTGAAATTGTACATGTAAAGTTTTGTACACTTTATATATGTTATATCTGTATAAACTTTTTAGTGAATTAAAGGCATTTCAGATTCATTTTATTTTTTGGTTAAACATAAGAGAACACAGTGAAAAATTATATCAGACAGAGTCAAAGGTCAGAGTTGGAAGGAAAGATTTCCTTATTTTACTGATGAGGACACAGAACCAAAGAGATTAAATTATTCAACCAGTGATAACTTTTCTTGTTAGTCACAGAGCTAATTCAATGCATTTTCATCACCCCTCACCTCTCAGTCTATACAAACTACTTAGTGGCATAAATGAGGAATGGAGAGAGGGCAGTGTTGCTTGGAAGAAACAAAAGGGACTTTCTCTACATCTCCTCCTTCTCACTGTCCCTTCCCCCATTTCTCCTTCTTTTTCCTTTCCCTGACTTAATCCCAAGCTAATTATTGACTTCTCTCACCTTCCCTGGTTTTCATTCTGCCCTTCTATTCCATTATCCATCCCAGCCAAACATAGCTATATCATAGTGGATTTCAGAGTGATCCCCAAATAATAGAAGCCAAAAAGTAGGTAAGCACAAAGCCTGTTTCTTTAAAATATATATTAAGATAGTTGTACATTTATTTACATCACACCTAATTTGCAAAAAGAATTTTAGTCATCTTACAAAAATACATATATTGCAAGATGATAAACAAAAATCGAGGAAAGTGGTGTGGAGGGAAAAACAGAATTGGAGGAATAAGGTGATTCCAGGGAAGTAGTCACTGACTTAGGATGGAGAGAGACTTTCATCGCTGACTCTAAAGCTTTAATATCTAGAACTGCTGCTGTAACCACCTGTCTAGTGGACTCTGCATTGTAAGGGGATCCTGAAAGGGAAAAGACAGACCAGAAGATCTCTTTATCTTGCAACAAATTAAGAGAAATGGAGACTTACTTATATTTTATGAGTTGGCCCTGAATATAAACTTAAGAAATATGAAATGATGTCCGCAATCTAAACAACACAGCTGCTTCCAGGGTGTAGTTGAGCTGTAGACAAATTTGAAGAGAAAACATGATCTGATCAGGGATGGGTTGCAAAGAACTCCTCCCTTGACACCAGCTCAAAGGCCTTGGGACGCAAGTGGCAGATTATATGTCAATCAAGCTACCATACAGTGGGCCTCTATCTTGTTTATGAACTGATGCACAGAATGCAAATCTATTAAAATTGGGTGGTGGGAAATAAACCACGATTCCAAAAATTGACGACACTGAAGTCAGGCAATTCACATTTTAAATATTCTCATTTTACTGCTCATTCATCCAAGTCCCACAGATATGACCAGCATCCTAGAAACCATCCAAGGAATTAAAAACGTTACTACTAATTCACAATTTAGAGTAGTAGAAATTATAATGGAGTCATTAATTGTCTATTATTTACTACTGTTGTCTGAGCGACCTCAAATAAAGCACTTTAATTTAGAAAAATGAAAACTATGGTTTGGGTTTTCGTTTTTCATTATAAAAAATAGAATAGAACACAAAAAGTATTCGAGACTATGAAATCCTCAAATCTTACAAATATTTAAGAACTCTAAGTAGTCATTGAAGAATTCATGGTCCGTCTATAGGAGAGAGTGGGTTCAGGCTATGGACTAAATGAATCCTTAGTGTTCTTTCCAGTCTGCAAGCACTTATAACTTGTATTATTAGACCACGGTCCAACTGATCTCTTCATTTAAAATTATATTTGTAAATGTTTACTTTTTTATTATCTTGGTGGTTAAAATTTAGGGCTCCGTACCCAGTTGGATGTGGGTTTCAAGTCCAGCTCCAAGACATATTATTAGTGGTGTGATCTTGGACAAGTTACTTAAATTCTCTTAGCTCTAATTTCCTTGTCTATAAAAGGCTTCTAATAACATT
Organism: Equus przewalskii; assembly: GCF_037783145.1. NCBI lineage: Eukaryota > Metazoa > Chordata > Mammalia > Perissodactyla > Equidae > Equus > Equus przewalskii. The sequence goes on along the minus strand of NC_091845.1, from coordinate 54,476,103 downwards.
AAATATTAAATAATGTTTATTATTAATAATAAATTATATTTTATATAATTTATTTATATAAATAAAATATAACTAAATATTAAAGAATTAAATATTAAAAACTTTCTAGTAGGGTTGTTGTGAGGATTACAGGAGAGGAAGTCCAGTTACTCTTAACATCAATATCATTGTCTCTATTATCACTTTCACTACTACCGTTATCAATGAATTATTGGGAAAAATAGAGAAAAATCTTCATTTTCTTGGAAGAAAACTATCCCAACCCCAGGGAAACAGACAAAGTCCATTCATATGTATAATTAATAAAGTAAAGGCCAGCATGTTGCTAGACCCAAACTTCTATAGATACACTGGGGGGTCGTGGGCAGGGCTGAATGGAAACATACAACAAGGGCATCATCAGTGTCTAGGAATCTGTAGGAAATAGTAATAGTAAGAGGCTGGGAGAAACAGAAGTGGCATTCCTGCAGAGTGGGCTCAGGATTCTGAGGAAGGTCAGCTGAACGTGGACAGTGCAAGAAGTGATGGGGTTCATTTGGGGTTCATACCGCAAAATACGGCAGCTTGGTATATGGAATATTCTAAGCTGAAGGAGTTTGAGAAAATAGCAGAAGCAGGAAGCTCTCTGTGATCTTCTCCACCTCTCTCCCTTCTTCCCTGAAACTAGTCATATAACCCTCTTGTGAGAGGTGCCCTCCCTGTACCAGGAGAACAGGAGCATCCTTATCATGGAAGACAAAGGAATGTGGAGAAGAATCCCAGCAAACAGGCCTTGCTAAGACTCTCCCAGGTTACCACACTTCCGTCACATCCCCTCACCTATCCTATTCCTCCATGACTGCTCACTCTTCATCAGACCTCACATGAGAATATGCAGGTCTAACTCTTTCTTCATTTTCTTATGAAGGCTCCCATGTATGTAAAACTCATACTAAATAAATTTGTGTGCTTTTCTCTCGTCAATCTGTCCTCGCCAGTTTAATCTTCAGACCCAGCCAGGGACCCTAAGAGAGTCGAGGAGAACTTTTTCCTCCCCTATAGAAGCAATCAGACCAAAACAGCTTAAAGCCCACTTGCTTGGGCTCAGCCTCTAAAAGTCATTATCCCTCCTGAGAGCAGAGATATTGCAAGTTTATATCAGAATTCATTGCATACCTTTTGTAGTATGTTGCTCTAGCGCTCTAAAGCTACTACATAGTCAATGTAACATAATTCCAATTTTAGAATATAGATTAGGTCATTCTTAGCTAATCTTTTTATTATCATAAGAACATCCCAAAATTTTAAAAAATCTGAATATAGTTATAGACAGACAACTGGACCTGATGAACTGAGGGTCTTTTATTGTCCCGAAGTGGGTAAAACCAGATGACATACGGTTATTCATGCTTTCAGGTAACACATGTCTTTATAACGTGAACTGCTTGATCCAGGTCTGAAAGAAGGCGAATTCTGTTTGCGACAATCAGATTAAAGCAATTCCTTAAGACTCATAATATTTAAAGCGGCATTATGCATCACTTCCAGGAAGCCCGTCAGATGCACGGAAATCTCCTCGCAGGCAGACGGCTTATCTATTTAACCAGCAATGAGGCATACGAACAAGTTTTCCAAAAATAACAAAACCCAGAAATTACTTCTTCCTGGAGCTGTAGGGAATCATCTTTACCATCTTCACCAAACACTCAGCTGAAAATGGAAATCCTGGAGAAGCAGCGAGCCTCACCCACAGCAGGCAGAAATCAACATCACGTGGAGCTATTGTGGCCTGTAGAGCAGACAGCCTTTATCCTGCAGAGATCAAGGGAAAGAAAACACTTCGTGCTAGGAGCCTGAGAGCCATGCACATCTCAAGCCCTCTTATTCACACTCTTCTTACAGCTCCACTGCAGATACCAGCGTGCACGCCAATCCTTCGCTAATTGTTCTCTTAACAGCAAATAGTGAACGATGACGACAGCAGCGATACCATTAGTTGACACTTATGAACGCTTGTTATGTACCAAGCACTAGTGTAAGTGTTTTATTCTATACTAAAACATTTCATTTCCCGGAAGCTTATGAAGTAGGTGCTACTAGGTGACTCTTCTACAGATGTGGTAGCTGAGGCCTACAAGAGTTAAATAACCCATCCAAGACCACAGAGCTGATAAGGGATGAGCAAGGATTTTAAGTTGAGCTTTTTGACTCTAGAGCCCACATTCTCAACCACCACTCTTACTGCCTCTTGGAAAAGTGAGATGTCCCAACTGATGTCCATTTTCCCCAGTGCTCAGAATCTTCTGAGAGTTCTAAGCTAGTCCAGCATGAATAAAAGGGGAGGGGGAGGAAAAGGGACAAAAAAACTCTGAGGGGAGAGAAATAGGATTGATTTAACAAGCAGTCCTTTCGTTTAATTTCTATATCTGCTAAATACAGCTCTTCTTCTCTTAAAACTCTTTTTCATAAGAGAACAGAACAAATTTTAATGGGAGTTGGGCAGCCAGAGAAAGGACAAGAAAGCAAGTAAATTGTTATCTGTAGATCGTTGCAAATGTAAGGTATTCTTAGCAGTATTTGAAGCTATATGAAATTCAGTGAATGCAATTCTGCACAGACTAACTCACTGTGTGTGGGTTAACTGCAGCTTCTGGCAGTCTTTCACCGCAAAGTTAGAGAACGTTCATGGGCCCCTATTCCCAAGGGTCTGTTTGGCGAATGAAAGGAAGAATAGCAATCCAGGGACAGATGGGGTGCGTGCACTCAAGGTGAAAGAATGGGAAATAAGATACTTACTCTGCATTCAGCAAATATGTACGGGGCATTTCCTGTATGTTGGGATTAAGTGCTAAGGATGCACAGAGGATCCCAGCCTCTAAGGAGCTTATCGTCTAGTGCAGGAATTGGCAAACTTTTAAATATTTTAGGCTCTGCAGGCCATAAGGTCTCTGTCCCAACTAGATAGTACGTAAATGATTGGGCGCAGCTACATTCCAATAAAACTTTATTTTAAAAAACAGGCAACTGGCTGGATTTGGCCCATGGGCCATAGTTTGCAAACCCTTGTTCTAGTAGACACCTCAAGAAAGGCTGACAGGAAAAACAATTTCTGTGTTGTCTCATGTTCACATCTGTTTGTTGTCTTTATCCTTGAACAACTTTGTCTGGGTATCAAATCTTTGGATCCCATTTAGTTCCTTGAGTGTTTTGTAGTTGTGATTCCACTGTCTTTTAGCATTGACGGTTTCTGGGAAAAATCTGTAGTCAGTTGATTTCTTCCCCTTTCAGGTGACTTCCTAGAGGACTCTTTCTTTATCTTTGAAGTCCAGGAACCTCATTACGGTTCTGTCTCAGTGATCCTGATATGAAAGGCTCTTTTTTTCCACAGGAGATTTTAGTTCGTTTATAATTACTCATATAACAAGTATGTTTGTCGTACTATTTTATTACGCTTTCTTATCCTAGATTAAAGCTTTCTTCTCCATATCATCTTTTGTTTCATGTTTTGTGTTTCTTCTTTAGTAGCATACGTATTTTTGTTCTAGTGGTTACTTTCATGGCTGTAACTTATACAGTATCTGTTAATTCTGTACTGTAAACAATGATTAATTTAATATATTTTCCTCCTCCCTCCTTCACCTCCATCATTTGATTTTAGTTAACCATTTAATTGCATTTAATAGATATCTTTGCAATGTTCACTTATGTGTTTGTTTAATATTTACGTTTTTTTCATGTTTTTTCTGAAGTCATATTTGACATCTTCCCATATTCTTACTATCTTTTCTCTGAGCTTTTATATTCTGCTTTATGTTCCAGTTCCATTGAGGTGATAAGAATTAAGTTGACTTAATTGGTGATAGGAAAATTGTGATTTTTATTTGTTTGATAGTAATATTTTTTTCTGCAAGTATCTTTCTCTGCCACTATTTTCTGTTGTTTTCCATCGCTTTTCCTGGTTTATTCCTTATACTGATCCTGTGCTGTACGTGTTCATTACTCCCCACTGAAGGTGCTGAGTGTTTTCTCTAACAGCTATGTGTGGGAAGTCTGTGCTCTGTAGACTTCCTGTTCCAAGTGTACTTGAATACTGTTTGTTTTCGTGTGTGTGCCTGTGTGAGTTTGATCACACTTTCCCTCTCTCGTAATGGAGATAGACAACTGTAGAGTTTTCTGCAATGCAAAGACTTTTCCTTCCTTCACTGCCAGAAAAACAGACGGCTTCCCGCAAACATGGCTTCCATGTGTGATTCTTCATTTAACCTCGTCTTCTCTGTTTCCTGAAGGGAATCTAAGTCTGGGGATTTCAGGCAACTGCAGAGATTTAGATTTTCACCTGAGGGTGTGTTCTCATCTCCCAAAGGTGACTTGTTTCTGTCTATTTCTGAGCTCTTTAGCCCTGGTGTTTCTCTCTGCTTCTTGTGCATCCCTGTGCTTGGAAGCACTGCTTTGGGCAGGCCTTCATCAGTTTTGCAGATTGGAATTTTTGCTATCTTTTAGTTTTTCAGAAAATGGAGTTTGTGTCTGTATTTTTCATTCACCTTTTCGCTTTTGGAGAATTTCTAGGAAACAAAGCTGGGAATATTTGCTTTACTGTGTTCAAAGTAGAAATCTCCATGTGAGCATTGATTACTCAGAAATGTGAACACGTGTGAAATTGTAAAGTGGCTGAAAGTGACCTAGGATGATCAGGGCAGAGACATGAAAACCAGAAAAAAGAAAACACTGCATCTTCAGGTTAATAGTTGCTAAATACCTGACTGCCCAAGGGTGAGCAACACCCTACTGAGGGGGAAACAAAAATAAAGGAGGGCATCCAGACTCGTGAGAGAAAGTTGACCCTTACTCAGTCTGCACATGTTCAGCAAAGATAGACAGGGTGATAGGTGTGACTACAGGACGAGACTGGGGAAAACAGGACTTTTCTGTGGAAAAAGACACTTCCCATCACCAATCTTACGGGTAGGATCTGGTCTCCCTTATTTATAGGTACAGTGTCAGGATGAGTTTTCAGATTATGTTGGGATTAAAATAAGAGTTTTGTTGTCACCTATTTTATTACTTTATTTTATTGCTTCTAATTTGATGTATTTATATGCATACCCATACCTACCTAATTTTGCCTAGATACATAAATGTGATCATTCTCCTTACTGCAGTGTCCTTTTTCTCTTTTTATCAAAAGTGTGTTTCTCCCTCTCTCCAAAGTGACACTCTCCCCCAGCCCTGCCTCCCCTAGGAATCCATGCTACCAACATTTTTTGTCTTTCATATTTTTCTCCTTACTCACATAATCCTTTTCAGACACAGACACACACATGCATGCCATTACTTACTTTACAAAAACAAGATTATATTAAACATTCTTTCTACATCTAGCATTTCTCACTCAACATTACCTTGTGCTAATTCCTCAAAAGTGTCATAAATGACTTTAATTTGTTTTCTCTAATGTCTGCATAAGATTTCATGGTATAATTAAGTACCATAATTTATTCAACCACCCCACTATTGATAGGCATTCACGTATTTTCCAGCTTTTGCCACCACAAACAATGCTGCAAAAAACACTTTTATATATATTTTATGTTCGGGCTGCTTTTGTTTCTACAAGATAGATTCCTACAATTTATAATTGCTATATCCAAAGAAATATATATTATTCCATCTTAATAGAAACTGCCAATAGCTTTCTAAAAAGGCAGAAACGCCTCATATTTTTACTGGCAGTGTATAAAAATCCTCTTTTCTCTAAGTGCCCTCAATAAATATTTAAATCAGTTCTGATTTATATTATTTTCTTTATCAGTCTTGGGATAATTTCCTCCTTTTTTGCAAACTGATGTCATGGAAGACATGGGCAGAGAGAGAGTCAGAAAAAAAAGTCATGGTGTCAGTTTCTTCCATGGAGCTTTGGGGGCATTTATTCAAATGCTTTTTCAGGCACTTGCTATATGTACAAACACTGCACAAGGCACTGGTCAAATTTTAAAATATGTAAATATGGCCATAGAAGCATACAGTCCAGATGGGAATAAATTGTAGGCCAGTGTCTCTGTTTCAAAAGGCCCAGAATCCACTTCCTCTTAATGTGTGACTTCTTGAACCCTCAGCTTCCTCATTTAGAACATGGCATTGATGATACTACCTATGCTTTGGGATTGTTTTGGAAAATATATGAGATGATGCAAGTGAACCACTTAGCACAACGTCTGGTACAGGGCAAGCACTCAACAAATGGCGGGTTTGTATTATCATTATCATTATTAATATTAAAGATTTACATATGAGAGTAAGAGGGTAACAAGATTAGACAAGTAGGTCAGGGCCAGAATGGGGAAGACCTTGAATATCCCATTAAAAAATTTCTTCTTTAGATTATGAGTTCTCAAGAAAGAGAGCAATATGATGAAAATGGTGTTCTAGGAAGATTTCTCAGTTAGTCATTAATCTACGGATAAATTAGGGAATGAAGAGGTTAGCAGCAAAAAGACTAAGTAAGAGGTATATCAGTTACATGCTTCTGTAAAACAAGAGCGAAATCTGAAATATTTTTAAAATGGCACGGCATTGGCACTGACCAGTCAAAGCAGGCGGCTGAGTCATCAGAATGGATGTTGGCTGTAAACAACCCATACTGCTGGAGTGGTGCATACAAGCTGAACGGCAGCCCTGTTGCTAAGTGAGAGATCACCTTCCCGAAAATGGCTTAAATAATGGGAGTTTATTAACCCATATAAGAAGAAATCTGAAAGAAGATGGTTCTAGAGTTGGTTAATTATGCAACTTAGCAGAAACTGCCAGGGCCCACCCATATCCTTCAGAACTCACGCTTCCAATTCACCCCCAATCCAAAGGCTCCCAAAGGCCAGTATCTGTAGCACTCTGCCTGCAGGCTCTCTCTGGCCACAGGAATGTTCTCATCAACATGTGTGGGAAAGGGCGGAAGTACTAGGGAGATAACACCCTGGGAGCAGTGCTCAAACAATGCCTCCTGGGAGTTGGTGGATAAATACTCGGGTTTCCTCATCTCTTGGGTGGGACAAGTCTAAATTGTGTGCTACACATTCTGCCAGGACTCCAGCAGGACTGAAGCCCAGTTGCCCACAGCAGTGACCTGACCATTAACACACATTGACTTCCTTCCTTTCCCTATCACGTCCCCTCTTTCTTACTGATGTTTCCTAAGATTACTCCCCAAATAAACTCTTGAACTTCCATATTTTTCTCAGGGTTGGCTTCTTGAGAAAGCCAACGTAATAAAAAGGATATAGACTTTCAGCCTGGGGCCTTTACCACAAGATGGAGAATCTAGACATTCTTCTCATTTTATCAGAGAAGAAAATACTTTTCAGAAGTCCCACAACATCTTCTCCTTGCATCTCATTGGCCACAGTGGGGTCACATGTCCATGCCTCACCATTAACTAATCGCAAAGGGAAATGAGATGAAGGCAATGCCTTTAGACCAATCATGACTCATATCCTGGGGCACAACAACAGCAGATACTTGAACAAAATTAGAGTTATGTTACTAAGGAAGGAGTGAGAATGATTCCTGGGTAAGCTCCAACAACCTTGTCTAGAAAAGGCTTTGCTAATAATTTGGGCATGAGGCATCCATCATGGTGCAGGCAGTGAAAATCTTCATCTAAATCCTCAACTGGATTCATCATCCAGTGAATTCTGAGTCTTTCATCTTCTTTTAGAAAAAACGAGAAGTTTTAGCATTTAACTCTGTGATTAACCTACCATGAATCTGACCTGCATATTTCTTACATGAAACAGGCTTAATATATCTTAATTGCCCACAATAGGAATAACATTTTTCATAATGATCTGGTATTCATATTGCCCTTTTCTTTCATTTATCTGAGTGCTCAGACATGGGTACATTAGAACCAATTAGGAGTAGATTTGCCACAGAACAGCCCTTGATTATACTGCCAAATCATCTCTACATACTTCCACATTAAGACACCTAACATAGGCATAGGATGGCTGTCTAAAAATCATTTATTGACATCTAGACAGTCAGCATGGCCAAGATAGGTAATGATTGATAACTCGGGCCACAAAGAGTCTTTGGAGACAGAATCTAGAGGATATTCCTATTTTCTGTGGATGTCTAACGAGAAGATCAAAGTTTCCCCATAAGCCCCCTCTTGACAGCCAGAAGCTGGCTTCAGGGAGGCCTTTTGACTCAGTGTGGGACCTTAGCTGCCATTTTGCTTACTTAACATTTCCAAAATCCCAGGCAACTCCATGGTTCACCGAGATTGTCTCCCAAAGGTGAGACCTCCCTGAGGAGGTCACAAAGAAAGAATTCCCCCTGGGATGGGCCTGTCAAACATTTCACTGCAGATGGAGGAAGAGAAAAGAGAGAGTGTTTGGGACCCAGAGCTGTCACCACACTGAGCACATCAGCATGCACTTGAGCCCAGCTGCTAATGCTACCAGTGGTATGTGAGAGGAACGAGGTGATGGAGTTCGCCTCCAGCCGGTACTCTTTGTTGGCATGGAAATAAATTGGTTTCACTTTTTATTTCCTCTTTAAAAGTCCTTTAAATTCTAACAAGCTAATGGAGCCAATTCCTTTTGCTACCCCAATCTAAGTCCATTAACGCCCACCTTGCCTTTCATCGTAACCTTGTGCCCCTTTACAAGCAGCGTAATCGTTCACGTTTAGTTTGTCCTGTAGGAGGAAAAATCCAAAGGTGTCTGATAATTCCTGGTTGAGACAGAGATGCAGTGAGAGAATGTCAGTCAGTTCAGAGCCCTTCAGAGGTTGTCTGCTTGTCAGTCTCGGCCTTGCTGCATCTTTGGGCTGACAGCCAAGAAGACAGGCCATTAGCAGGAAGCCACACTTTGGCCTTCACTGACAGTGGGAGCTGCAGAAGTGGGGGGCTTGATGAGGCCTATTCTTAAACACAAATGCTGAAGGCTCTCCACAGAGGGAAAAAACAGCAGCTGAAGCTTCCAGCTTCCATCTCGCTGAAGAGTCAGGCATTGCACAGGGAAAGACTTCAAAGATTTTGAAGCTTTTCCTCCATGTTGCATTTGCCCTACATTTGTTATTTTGTCTCCTGTTTTTGCATAACGTTAATAGGAAAGCCCAATATGGAAGGCATTTGCGGTTCTGAATTAGGAAACGGAGGAAGGTAGAGCAGAAGGACAACGTTCCGTCCACTGCTGGTTTCAGGAGGAACAGAAACCAAGGAATAGAGTGAGTGGTAGCAGCTCTAAGGAGAGAAGAAGTCAAACTGGGGAACTGAGGTGTTTCTGGGAAGAAAAGGCAAGTGGAGGAAAATGTCCCTGACCTCAGAAAGGTCTACAGAAGTCAGACCAAAGCCAGAACTCTGAGAAGCACTGTGTTGATAAGAGCTGCATGAGTTTTTATGTCTTGATCTACACCATCCAATAAGGTCCCCACTCTCCACACGTGGCTGTTAATCACTTGAAATATCATTAGCTGGAATTGAGATAGATATCTGATTTTAAAGACTTCATACCAAAAAAAAAGGATATTAGATGCTTGTTAGTTATTTTTATATTGCACATTGAAATGATAATAATTGTAATATACTAAGTTATACGAAATATATTATTAAAATGTATTTCTTGTTACTTGTTACCTATTTTAATGTGGCTATTAAAAACTTTAAGTTATGTATATGGCTCACATTATATATCTATTGGGCACTATTTGTCCAGATGAAGAGATGCAGCATTTCACCACACCGAAACTTTGCTCTCCTTCTCTGGCCACCAGAGCTTCATGCCTCCCTGAGAAGCACCGAAAGCAGCCTCAGCAGAGCAGGGAGGTAGGAGAGCTTGGGGCCTGATGCTGACAACTAGCCTGGAGAACAGGCATGGCTTTCATTTAATGCATTAACTCTTCCTCTTGCCTCCAAAAAGAACCAGCTTTGGGGGATGCTGACGGCATAGGAAATAGGAAGCAGGTGTCAATTCTTCTCTGCCCCAATTATTTTTGTTTTTGTCTTAGCTCCACTTTGTCATGGAAATTTGCATCTCCTTGCTGACCCTGACTCAGACCGGGCAGTGTATTTCAATAAGCATGCCATCGGATATGTCCAGTGCCCTCCCTTTTGCATCAAGGCACGAAGCTCAAAATCATTTCATTACTCACTGTCAGGAGGCAATTTGAATATCCTGGAAATGAACTTTGTTCTATTTGCTCAAGTCCTGAGGCTTTTCTTTATCCTGTTGACTTATTACTGGAATTTGCAGAACATTTTGTGAGTCCTGGTTGATTGGTAGGTTTTGGTTTCAAAAAGTCTTTTTTTTTCGATTTTGTGTTTTTCTTCTTTAAGGAAACCCATTCATCTGATTAACAAAAATGAATGATTCATGCAATGTACAGGCACTTTATCAGATCCCTTGCCTTCAATGAACTCCCAGACTAATTGAGTGAGACAGATTTGTTTTTAAAAAAAGATTTTTTTTGCAAACACAGTGACAAAAATCTGTACAGAATACAGAGACATATAAAGGAAGCAGTGATCAATTTTTCCTCTGGAGAGATCAGGAAAGGCTCTAAGGGCCTTTGAGTACAGACTGCCCAAATACCCCCTCACACACACACACATACACCCCCGCCCGGAAATCTGAGATCCAAATTAGCGTATCTAGATGCCTCCAGACATCTCCACTTGGGTGCCTCAGAGACATCTCAAGCTTAACATGTACAAAATGTATCTCACTTTTTTTCAAAAAAAACCCCTACTCTTGCCCTCTCATCCCACTGTGCTTTCAGCTTCCACATCTCTGTAAATGGCACCACTACTCACTCAGTTCTAAACCACAACCTCAGGGTCACCCTTGATTCTTCCTTTTCCCTCCACCCTTTCCCAGCCAATCTATCCATGAATCCACTCAATTCTGAGCCATTATCATCTCTTACCTGGGCTAATGCAGCCCACCCTACATGGACTCACTTCCTCCACTCCTTTCCCTTCCATTCTAATTTCTAGATAGTAACATACACAAACTTCTACAAATGTAAATCAGGCCATGTCACTTTCCTGCTCATACCTGTCAGTGGTTCCTAATTACACAAGAAAGAAAATTCCAACACTTATCTTGGAATCTGGAAAGATTTCTTAAACAAGACACAAAAATACTGGCCAGGAAGGGAAATAAGATAAATTGCATTACTCTGAAAATAATAACTTCTGTTCATCAAAGAGAAGTGAGAAGGCAATTCACTGAATGAGAGAAGATATTTACAAAACATACCTGAAAAAGGACTCATATCTAGATTGTAAAAGAACTCAGACAACTCAATAAGAAAAATAGAAACTACTCAACAGAATAAGGAGCCAAATACTTGAACAAATACTTGACATTGAGAATATCCAAAGGGCCAACATACAAATAAAAAGGGGGCTGCGTCTCATGCGTCACCAGGGACTAATTAAAGCCACACTGCCAAACCACTACACCCATCAGGATAGCTAAAATGAACAAGGCAAATGGAATATTACCAAGTGCTGGAGGGGATGTGGAGCAACTGGAATGCCCACACACTACTGGTGAGAGTGGGAATTGGTATAAAATGGCTGGAAAAACTGGCGATATCTATGAAAGCTGAACATATACATACCTTGTGCCCCAGCAATCCTACCCTTAGGTATGCACACACACACACACACACACACACACACGCACACATATCCCAGAAATAGATACATATATACACTAAAAGACAAGTACAAGCTTGTGCTAGCACAATTAGAAGCACTATTCGTAGATACGTCCAAACTGGAAATTAACCAAATGCCCATTAATGGTAGATGAACAACAGAATATTAGACAGCAGTGAAAACAATTTCCATTACAGAAAATAATGTGGTTGACTCTCAAGATCATGCTGTTGATCAAAAGACAATGAAAGAGAGCTTACTGTGTGATTTGTTTGTACTACATCCAAAAGCAGTAAAACTAATAAGTGCAGTGAGACGTCAGGTTAGTAAATATTCCTGGCAGGCATGGGGCCATAATCACTGGAAGGGAAAGAATGGGGTGCTTCTGTATCTCCATCTGTTATTTTCTACCTCAAGCCCTCGTATTCTTCCTTCATCACTACTACAATGTGCATTATTTTATTTGTCTGTGTAATTTTGGGAGGTGTTCTTTCTAGTTAGGATGTCAGCTACAAGAGGGTGCAGACCGTCTGCAGTGTGAACCACAGTACCTCAGAACCAGAGTGACCACGTCGTCCCAGTCTGCCCAGGACTGTCCAGGTTTTCAAATTTAAAGACCCACATCCTGGGATGCCCCTCAGTCCTGGGCAAAACGAGATGATTGGTCGTCTGAGTCAGAACTTAACCTGCTGCCGCTACATAGCGAATGCTTAATAAATGCTGAACAAACACAAGAATAAAAAAATAACTAAGTGTTCTCCAGGTGAACAACAAAGGAACAGAAATGTAAACTCTATTTTCCAAAACTGACATAGAAAGAAAGGAAAAGAGGTCAGGATCGAGGGCCCCTACACCCAGCAGGGCATTTGTCATGTGTTTACTACATTTGATTGTATGTGGGGGCAATTGGGTAATGGATCTTGGGCTTTCAATGTCTCTCTTGTGGTTGCTTGGTCGGTAACTCTTTTCCAAGCCTTCTTTGCTTTGTGGAGAGGAACCTGCTGGAAGACAAAGTAATAGGCACTGCCTGCAAACGAGCTGGTCAAAACATTTCATTTAAGTGATCGTCGTCAGGCGTCCTCAGGAAATGGAAGCCCTTCAGAAGATTCACCATTATTCTGTCAGGTAGAGTGACTCTGCAGCCTCCATAAGCACCAGGGACAATTTTCATCTCTCTCTAGTGTGTCCCTTTTGGATTATAGTTTCCTCAGCAGGTGCGAGCAACAGTTTCTGAAATCAAAATGATGACCTAAGTGTGTGACTCTTCAGCTTTCACTCAAGCCCTCCTTTTTAAGCCACCGAAAGCTCTGTTATGGCCTCCCATTAGCAGAATTGCTTCTTGACCCTGCATTCTTTACTACTTGTGCCTGTGGAAGGGATTAGCAGGCTAAATTCAGCTGAAATGAAAGAGCAGCAATTTTCATGACTGGGAGTTACAAGTCGGTCCCATGGGGAATCACAGGGCACACAGAGTAGCACTGGCTACTCCTCGTTTCTCACGTCTTCACACACACTCTTACACATTTTCTATGGTCCAATATTTCAACCTGGCTTTATTGGGCAAAGCACTTACAAATAAGCATATTGCGTTATATTATTATTTCTAATTTTCCATCATATACTTTCTGCCTAGTGATTTTTCGGTTCTTCCAATGAAAAGTAAAGTCCATTTCCCCATGCACTGATGTTGGACTTAGCCATGTGACTTACTTTGCCCAGAGGGATGTGGATGGTGTCGTAACAGTTCCAAGCATAGGTCTTAAAAGGCATCACATATTTCCACTCATGCTCTCACTATCCAGCCATGAGAAGAACATGTGTCAGATAGCTCACTGGTCCAAAGAGGATAAGAGAAGTGTGGAGAACACCTGGACGCAACCAACCACAACTTCAAGCCAAGCTCACATGAGCAAAGCCTAGATCAGCCAACCCTCAACCAATACACGGATGCATGAGTGAAAATACCTGACTATTGTTTTCAGCCACTGAATTGAGGTGGTTTTTTAGGCAACATTGTTGTGGTAAAAGAAGATTGATACAATGAGAATGAGCCTACCTATGACTTGGTACTGTCCTAAACTTCCGAATGAATGTCAACTTTGTCAATCCCTTCCACAAGGTCAGCAGCAAATCTTTGGCAAACCAAGTCATCTCAGACCACTAAAAATTTATTGAGCATCCATTATATCTCAAGCCCTGAGAGCACAGAGATGAATACAACACAGTCTCTCATTCTGGAAGAGCTTGTGTTCCGGGTGGGACACAGACACCTAAAAAACCACTTTATCATAATGTAGTGTTAATATTATAAAATGTACACTGTACTGCATTCCCACCATGATGATAAGCGATACTCCACTGTCCAAGAGAGACCATTTTCCATGGATAGAAGACCATGCATTGAGAAGATGGAGAGCCCACTGATGAGGCAGTGAAGCAGGCATGGAGCCACGACCTAGCACCAGGTGGATGCATCTCTGACCAGCGTAGTGACAAGATGAATGATGTCCAGTCCCTTTGGTCCTAAAATAGTTGCTGAATGGCATTTTTGATAGTGTCTATATAGACCAACAGAAAGTGATTGTCTCCTGACACTTGGGATCCACTTCCCTTCAGGTTAAGAGGCAAAAGGAGATTTGGTTGTACAATTCCAAACAGCAGTAACCTATGATTCCATTTAGCATGGTTCCCTTCTTTTTTAATAGGTATATTACTGAGGTCTACTTTTCCTACCACAAATTTCACCTATTTTAAGCGTACAGTTCAATGCTTTTTAGAAAGTTCACAGAGTTGGGTAACCATCACGAGAATACAACGTTAGAACACTTCCATCACTCCAATAAAGATCTCTCCTAACTATTTGTAGTCACTGCTTATTCTCATCCCCAGCCCTAGGCAACTGCTAATGTACTTTCTGTCTCCATTGCTTGCTTTTTTTGGACATTTCATGTAAATAGAATCATATACTGTGTGGTCTTTTGCATCTGGCTTCTTTCACTTTGCATGTTTCTGAGGTTCATCCATGTTTTAGCATGTCCTGACTCATTTCGTTTTTTAAGGAAATTATTTTCCCTTACCAACTTCATTCCTGCTCAGCAAAAATAGAATTAACATAAGAACATTACGCATAATTTATAGCTTTAGCTACTTCAGCTATCAGGTCCAGGGAGGCTGGTATCTACCAGGAATGGTGATAATACTGACTGAACTAAGAACAAGGTTTATTCTTCACCAGCCATATCCCATATCACACCAGCCAAGAAAGAGCCCAATTCTTTCACTCGCGCAGAGAGTTTCATGAGTCATCATTACTCCTCAAGAAAAATGGTGACCATTACATATTTTCCTGACCACAGATGACGTGTTTCTCAGGCTACTTTGACCTTAATTTCCTCTCTTTGTGTCTCTGTCTCTCTCTATGTCTGTGTGTGTATCTCTGTTTCTCTTTGCCTCTGTCTCTCCGCGTTGCTCTCTTTTTGTCTCTCTCACTATGTCTTTCTGTCCTTCCTGCGTGTGTGTGTGTGTGTGTGTGTGTGTGTGTGTGTGAGTGTCCTCCTCCTTTCGTTGGTTCTACAACTTGTTCATTGAGGCCTCTGGAACTTTTCCAGTGGAACGGGATCTTATCCAATTGGGCTTTATTGGCCAAGCCCAGAAAAATTATCTAACTACATCGAAGACTGTAAAATTCAACCATTGAAGTCACAATGTGTAAATAGATATCAACAGAAAAGGGGCAACTGGTCTCAACATGTTTGTTTGGCAAATATTTAAGCATTTCAGTTGAGCAACCCAGGAAGGACAACATGTGTTTCATATGGCTGCTTATTATTTCCATCAGTGAGACCAGATCATCAAATCAGCTCATGATTTAAGGGGGGTTTTCCTTTTATAAAACCGTGGAGAGACTAACTTAAGCACTACATAGAATAGAACATTGAGTGTATAATCAGCCAAGAGAATTGTCCAACCTGCTTGGGAAGTGTGAACAATCTCATGGACCAGCTGTGCCTCCAAGCTAAGAACCACATTCAATACTGCTGCCCAGGTCTATACTGTCCTATGCCCAATGGACACATTTGGATTTGCATGGCTATTTCAGACTCCGTGTCAAATGGCACATCTGTCTTGCAGTTGCACACTGAGGGCACCTATGACATCACTTGTCAGCTGAGAGACAACACTACACTAAACGTCTCCACACAAAGAGGTTGTGACTATGCCAAGCCTAATTTTGTAAGCCATGCCAAGGGGAAGTGATCGGCAGTGCTTTGGCAGCTGGTTTGAATCCAAAACAATCTGGAGAAAGAGAAAGCAGGATTTAAATTAAACAGAATTGAATTGAACAGAGAAAAAGGGAAGATGGAACCTTATAACTGTAATAAATCCTGCCAATTCAAAGCCAGGAAAGAGTGGATGGGAGAAGAAGATGGGAGCTTAAGAAAACCTCCAAATCCATCTGAATTCCCCATGCTCGTCTGGTAGAAAACAGGGTTGTGACAGCACAAAGAAGATGCTGCCTAATGGTCAGTAAATCACAGATCTCTCCACTTCATAGCCTATTGGCAACCGATGTTAGCTCAGGTGCCAATCTTTAAAAAAATGTGGATCTTGTGGAAAGGGTGGAGTTAATCATATCCCTTGGTCCATCGAACATTATCATGATCAGTTTGTGTAAGGCCCTCCTCTTGTTTCATTAATTATTTACTTATTCCCTTTTATTTCCTCTTTCCTGTTCCCCTCCCCATCAGCAACCCTTTTCATGTTTTTAAGGTACTGTTGTAAATATGAACTGCTATTTTTCTTTGCAAGTATTTTTATTACATGTAGATAGACTATGTTACCCATCTCACTCTGTTTCTTGCAAGTTCTACTAAGCATTAGCTTTTTAATGTCCATCCTCATTGCTACATGTACCTCAAGTCAATTTCTTCCAACCGTTGTGTGCTGTCCACGTGTGCAGACCACATTTTGCTTATGCGTTCCCTGGGTGGTGGAATTGCTTCCAGCTCCTCACCACCACAAACCATGCTGGCATGACAGCACCTCTCTGTGTCCCCTTACAGAGCAGTGTTGGAGTTCTACATACCCAGGAGCAGACTGCTGGGGCACAGAGTGCACGTGGACTTCATACAACCAAAAATGCCAGATTACTCCCCAGAATGGCTGCACCAGTCCACATGCTCACCAGTTGTTTCCCCTGTGCAGATTGTCTAGATTTTGTCAAATAGGTGTCAAGTGATAACACTATTGTTTCACTTTTACTTTCTTTGATTACTAATGAGTTTGAGTATTCTTAATATGCTTCTTAGCCATTTGGGTTTCTCTCTTCCACAAATTGCCCACTCATAGCTTTTGCCTATTTTTCTATTAGAGAGTTGGGGTTTTTCTTGTTGATTTTTTTAAAGTTCCTTATATATTCTAGAAATTGTCGCTTAGTTTAGACATTGCAAATATTTTCTCTCAATATGATAAGTGTCTGTTAATTTTATACATGGTATCCTTAACTGAGCAAAAATCTTTAATCAAATTCATAAATTTAATTTTTAAAATAGTGACTATAAAGAGATATTGGGAAAGTTGACTGTTACCTGTTTAGGTATTTTTATAAATAAATAACAGAATGTGTCTCAGGCTAACATTAGGGAAAAAAATAAAAATGGGGGGAGGAAGATGGCATTGATTAAGACTCAAAAATGTTCAATGCCCTGGGGGCCCGTCCAGTGGCGCAGCGGTTAAGTGTGCACGCTCTGCTTCAGCGGCCCAGGGTTCACCAGTTCGGATCCCAGGTGCAGACATGGCACCACTTGCCAAGCCATGCTGTGGCAGGCATCCCACATATAAAGCAGAGGAAGATGGGCACGGATGTTAGCTCAGGGCCAGTCTTCCTCAGCAAAAAGAGGAGGATTGGTGGCAGATGTTAGCTCAGGGCTAATCTTCCTCAAAAATAAAAAAAATTTCAAGACCCTGGATGGTGGACAGGTGGCTAGAACCAAGAACTGGAGAGCAGTCAGGAACTGAGGCATCTTCCCTTCTCCTCTCTCTCTCTCTCTCTCTCATTTACTCTCATTTGTACTTCAATCTACATCTGCCTCATCCATGTCTCCACGCTCACTTTCTTCACTGTTCCATGTATAGCTGTCCCAAGCTCTTAGGTTTCCAAGCCCTTAGCTCGCTGGAAGCTACACATGCCAGATTTGAAAATCCTGGGCTAGAGAATGATAGATCCAACTGTCAATCACCAATGACCAGAAGGTGGGGTCAGTCAATAGAGACAGGGTTTCAAGAGTGGACCAATTTGGTGGCAGCTCTCAGAAAAGAGGAATCAGGACTGTGCCAAAACTACATAAGGACTGAGGGGAGACACAAAAGTCGGCAAATGAGAGGATGTGAGATTTGTGTGGGATTTGTCTTAATACCTGACGGTACTTCCTACTTTGTTCTCTGTGTTGAGACTATGGGGTACCTGGACGTCAGCTCTGATTCCTGGAACAGCTATGGGTCTCAATCCTCTCAGAGTGACCCTTTGTCCTGTTGGTGCCCCCTGATAGTTAGCGAGTGGTCCTAATATGTCCCGGTCAGCCTGATGAGATGTTTCTACAGCCTGATTACATCCAGAGACCGTGCATCAAAACTTGTGGCTCTTGGTCCGCAACTAAGGTCTGAATGGATAAAAGATTCAGTTTGTCCCATGAAAAGCATCCTCTCTAAAGAGCTATGCGATCTCTAAGTCCAAACTGCAATAACCAAATATATATATATTTCAGCCTCCATTATTCTTTTAGAAATCTGATTCCACGCCTTATGTATATTAGACAGCATGTGTATATATTATGAATATTTTACTTTCTTTTGAATATACCTACACAATAAAAATAGTTAAGACTATTGAGTTCTCATTATGAGCCAGGAACCAGGCTAAGTGCTTACCATTTATAATTGCCACTCAACACTTATAATCCTCCCACATAATAACTATTATCCCCACTGTGACCCTATGAGGAATTATTATCGTTCCCAACTTTTAGATGAGTAACCTGAGAGGTAGATGATTAAGTAGCCTGCCCAGAGTTACGAAGTGGTGGGTGTAAAGCTCAGATCCAGATGTATGTGGTGGCCAACCGTTATTCATCATCACAACACAATATTTCATCCTTATGTGTGTGGATGTGTTTGTTTTGTATTTGTTATTCACTAGTCCACTGCTACTATCATCTACCTTAGGATGCAAAGGCTCAAAAGGCAGTAACTACTTTCTATTTGCTTTATATCGTACCTCATATCTCAGTTTAGATGTATACCTATAAAAGGAATAATAAATCCAGTGGATAGAAGAGTGCCAATGGCATATAATGCCTAATTTGAACACTGAAGGAAATTCTCTGGATATAAACACAATGCGTGAGGAGATTTAAGTGAAACATGGCAAAATGTAGAAGGATGGCAGATGGATGAACCCAGGGAAAAGGGGGAAGTTCTTGGAGTCTAGGTGTCAGTGGCATCTTCTGAAAAGCAGAGCACAGCACAAGACAAAGAGAATCCCAGTCTACAGGAAGGCCAAGTGGCCACGGCTACAGCAAACAGGATCATCCAATTCTTGACTGCGGGGACTAGGTCCCGACTGCCTCTGGGAGTTATTAGAAAGGAGACACACTCTGGATTTAGAAAGACCCATGTTTGACCCCTACTTCTGTCTATTACTAGCCATTTGACCTTGGAAAATTTCCTTTACCTCCCTGATCTTCCATTTCTTCGTCTGTAAGACAATCCTTCCCTCACAGGGTTGTTTCAAGGGTTAGAAATGATTTATCCTCATGGATGGCATACAAGAGGAGGTCACCGTTATTGTGACCACCATCATTGTGAACGATGAGGGAGAACATTAAGGACTTCCCTGTCCCCCAGTAATATTCTGGGGTCTCAGACACATGACTGGAGCTTCTGGGTTCTTGTGAGTCTTCTCAGGCCAATAAATGACCAATAAATCTATATCGTCTCTCAAAGTGAAAGAAAGGATTCTTCACCCCGCCCCCATGATTCAGTTTGGAAATCTTTTAGATTGAAAATGACAGAAAACCCAATTTAAACTGGCTTAAGCAAGAGGGAACTTTGTTAGCTCACATAACTGGAAAGGCCAGAGAAATGCTGGTTTCAGGACCAGCTAGATTTGAGGTTTAATCCCAGGTTTCAGGGATCTCTCTCCTTCCCTGATTCTGCTTCCCATCCTCCAGGTTGGATGTAGAGTGTGGTAAAACTTTACAGGAAAGAAGAAGACTATTGACAGCTACAGCTTCACACATTCTGCTCTCAGCAACACCATGAAAATATTCCCTTGCTGGTCACTCCTGGAAAAGTCAGAGACTTGTGCTGCTTGGACCAACTTGGCTCCCATTCCCGTCTTTGAACCAATCCTCAGGACCAATGCAAGGAAACTATATGGGTGAGTTTAGGCCTGGGTCCCACACCTAGCCCTAGGAGTAAATTCAGCCCCACCTAAACCATGTGAACAGAGAGTGGAGGAGGGTCTCTGAGAAAAAGAGAAGTGTTATTAGCAGAAGAAGAAAATGGATGCTGGCAGACAAAAGCAACAGATGCATAACACAGGCCCTAAATAACATCAGGGAAAACAATAATAACCAGCATTAATTACCCCATTTAATCCTTATAATAATGATGCAATGTATATATTATTATTATTATTCTCATTTAGCAGATGATGAAACTGAGATAAAGAGATGCTAAACAATTTATGTGAAGTCATGACACTAGTAAATGTCAGGGCTGAGAGTTGAACTCAAGCCATTTGACTCAAGAGTCTGCGCGTACTCTGATGAGCTGAATAATGACACCCAAAGATGTCCAGGTCCTAATCCCTGGAACCTGTGAATATATTATCCTATATGGCAAAAGGGACTTTGCAGATGTGATTAAGTATTTGAGATGGGGAGACTCTCTTGAATTATCCCAATGGGCTCAAACTGTAATCACAAGGGTTCTAATAAGAAGGAGACAGAGCAAGATTTGATTACAGAGAGGAGAAGGCAATGTGATGATGGAAGCAAAGATGGAAGTGATACACTTTGAAAATGAAGGAAGAGACCACAAGCCAAAGAGTACAAGTGGCCTTTAGAAGCTGGAAAATACAAGGAAACGTTCTCTTTTAGAAGAAACCAGTCCTGCTGACATCTTTGCTTTAGCCTAGTGGAACTGACTTTTGATTTCTCACCTCCAGAACTTGCAAGAATAAAATTTGTTGTCTTAAGCCATTAAATTTGTGATAATTTGTTACAGCAGCCATGAGAAAATAATACACTTATCACGCCAGCATACATACATTCACACACACACACACGTGCATGCACGCACACACATGCACACATACACACACACCCCCATCAGAACAAATGCCTTTACAGAGTTGAGTGCCCTAGAGAGAGCCCTCAGGAAGCAATATGCGTCCAGAGAAAAAGTGGTGGTGTGCTGTGTATCTTCCACATGTCCCTCCGGATCTTCTCTGAGCTTTCTCCACCCTCTTCTCTACCAGAAGGCTTATAAGTATGGATAATACTAACTGGTTCCCGAGCCCTGTGTCTTTCAGCTGGGTTTCCCAGTGGGGCATACCAGCAGTACACCAAAAAGGAGGAAGAGAGTGATGCTTGAGTATATATTTCTTCAGTTTACAATCTGACCAAGGGCTGGCTGCATTTGATGACTGAAGTCCACAGCTCCTATGGGGGAGTTCTTTCCACACAACTGCATCTTTTCTGGTTCCTGTAAGCACATAATCTCCTGCATAATCTCCTGGGTTATGAATGTGATGGACTTCCCATGATTAGGTTATATTACTTGGCACAGTTGACCTTAAGAAAAAGGGACGTGCAGGTGGGCCTGGCATTATCAGGTGAACCTTAACAGAGTCTGGGCTCTTCCTGAGGAAAAGATTAGAAGCATGAGAGGAATTAATCTTGAGGGAGACTCTCCACTGCTGGCTTTGGAAAGGGAGGGTCCCACATGGCACGGATTGCAGGCAGCCTCTGGGAACCAAGAACTGCACATGTGGGGCTGTTGTGAGAATTAAATGAGATGAAGTAGCTAAGGCCCTTTGTGGGTCTTCAATAAATATTCATTCCCTTCTGCCATTTTTAGGCCATTTTCTATGTCCACGAGAGCGGCTAGCACAACAGTATAAGCTCATTGCTGCATCAAATAAAACAAATTAAAAAATCCATACATTGGCTGTCTGAGTGATGGAGAAGAAGGCAACCAATAGCATGGAAGTAATTTAATTATCACACACAGCAATGGTGTCAGCAGAAGACAGACCTAACAACAGTTCCCCCAGATATAAGCCAGCCAGAAAGATGCTAATGAATAACATGGTAAAAGCATCGGGGGCGGCCTGGTGGCGCAGCGGTTAAGTTCGCACGTTCTGCTTCAGCAGCCCGGGGTTCGCCAGTTTGGATCTTGGGTGCAGACGTACGCACTGCTTGTCAAGCCGTGCTGTGGCAGGCATCCCACATATAAAGTAGAGGAAGATGGGCACAGATGTTAGCTCAGGGCTGATCTTCCTAAAAAAAAAAAATTAAATAAAAAAAAAACATGGTAAAAGCATCTAGCATTAACTGAAACCATCTTGCGTGGTGTACCAGGCACTGTGCTGAGGGTCCCCTTGGTGTATCTCATTTAAAGCTTAACAAGGGCCTTTCATAAGTACCATCATTACCTTATTTCACATATGAGGACTAGAGATTCAGAGAGACAAAATGACTTATACCAGCTAGGAAGTAGCAGGGTCAAAATTCAACTCTGTGTCTATATGACTCCAAAGCTTTTAGCCACTCTGCTTCAAATTGCCACAAGTGTGGCCATCCTCTGTTGGAAACAGAGCTCCAGCTGCTGGAAATACTTGTAGTACCCACGAAGCCTGAAACTAGGTGATAAGATATAATCCCTTTCATTGACTGCAAGGCTCTTTTCAAATCTTTACATTTCCAGGAATTTTCTTTTTTTTATCACAGGGCAACAAAAGTATCCAAGAAAAGGATAATGAGCTTATGTCTGCCAAAGCAAAAGTAGTTATTCTAAAGAGAGCCCACAGCAACTCCATTTCCTTGCCTAGAGGAACACTCCATTGGCTAAGTCTTACAAACAATTTCTGCTTGATTTTCAGTTGTTTAGAAAATTAAGACAAAATGAGAAGACTATTGCTTCCTATCCTTAGAAGCCAAGAGTCCTCGGTTTACGTTTTCGGGTTTTCTTTTCTTTTTTTTTTTTTTTTAGCAAGACTGACCTCTCCAGTGGTTGAAAATTCTCTGCACTGCTTAGGGTATTGGAAAAGTCCCCAGGTCACCCTTGACGAACCTTATTGCTCTCAGGGATGTGACATTTATATTTATTTATTCCACACTCACGCATGGCACGGGGTCCTCTGCTCTCCACCATTTAAGTTTCACAGTGCAGGAGAGCTAGCCCAGGCTATTACACATAACCCAGGGCTTGCTTTGATAGTTTTAATAACCTTGTCCATTCCCCGTTTAAGAGTCAGCCGTTACTGCTGAAGCCTTTTCGAGTCAGTTTGAAATTCACCTTGGCAAGGATTCTATCCTTGTTGGACACTTCCCCCTGGCTTTTCAAACTCAGTAAAAGGAATTGAGACCCAGTGGGAAATGCCCGCCTGTCACTGCTCTCCTTCTAGAGTCTGTATGAACTCTCCCACAGGGCTGCCCTGGCTCTGGGCTAATTGGACTGTTTTATTATACAACGGTATCAGGAAAAACTAAGGGTGATTCTCTCCGCCGGCCTCCAGGCCCCTGTCTTTGAGAGTTTGGAGGATCTGTAGAAATCAGAGAACACACTGAGGCCCAGAACATTGTTTGCTTACGTGGATGCCTGGGGTGTGCTTTCGAACCCCACGCCCCATTGAAATAAAATGCTTCTTATTCATATGAGACATTGACAAACAGCAAAATAAAACAAATGGAAAGTTACAGACCCCCTTCCTCTGCTCTCTTCCTTGTCTACATGGCAAACTCCCACTCAGCCTTCAAACTCAATTCATCCTAAATGTCATCCCTTCCTCCAGGAGGTCTTCCCTGGACCCAAATTAGCAGGGCACGATGCTCTCTCCTCTGGGCTCCTTGGCACCAACGCTGTTCATCAGGTTGGGTCGTTAGAGTTTGATAAGTGATCAGCGACCCCCAATAACCAAGCCTGTGAGTGAAGGATTGGGCCACAAAACTCCTGTTATGTAGGAAAGTGCTATTCAAGGTGCGGTTGGTGAACTATCCGCTACCAGCCCACCATGAGGGGAGTCCCGAGGCCAAGATCAGCATTTAGAAAGCTCTGCATTATTTGACGGTGATGGGACATAGTGCAGAAAGATCAGAGTGCCACAGATAGGGGAGAAAAAATGAAACCACTTTCTTTTTAATCAGAGTTTGGGAAGCACTGGTGTAGGAGACACACTGGAAGGAAGGAAGGAAAGGAAGAAAGGAGAAAAGGAGGGAGGAAGAAAGCAAGGCAAGGTGAATGGGAATGGGGAAAATAAAAGCAATAGGCAGTCTTTGTATGATTACTTAAAACATGCAAAGTATTTTCACACACGTTATGTCACTATGCCTTGACCTCAGTCATCCAAGGTCTTCCTTCTGTTCCTCAAACGCTCCAAGCACACGCTCGTGTCTCCCTCCTTTATTCTCTTCTCACCCTGGCGCATCTCCCCTCCACCGGTTTCTTCTATTATGATCACAGTTTGTATGTAATCTCCTCAGCGAGCCTTCTCCAGCCACCCAATCTAGAATGTTCTCTTCCCCCACCT
The DNA here is from genome assembly GCF_037783145.1 of Equus przewalskii. Taxonomy (NCBI): domain Eukaryota; kingdom Metazoa; phylum Chordata; class Mammalia; order Perissodactyla; family Equidae; genus Equus; species Equus przewalskii. The sequence goes on along the minus strand of NC_091845.1, from coordinate 54,451,645 downwards.
CATGCCGTCCCTCCTATATCTACGACTCTGTTTTTTTTCTTTCTCCCTCTGTGGAACTTCAAATGATCTGAACTATCTTATTCCTGTACTGGCTTCTTGTTTATGGTCAGTCTCCTCACTAGAATGGAAGCTCCTTAAGGACAGGCATGCTGTCTGTCTTGTTCACTCCCGTAACTTCCAAAGCTGGAACAGTGTCCCGCATAGGAACAGTGAATGAAGGAAAGAGTGAACACATGAATGAATACAGTAGGCTTTCTTGTTTCCATTTAAAATGCACAGAAAATAAGAGTTTTACGACTTTGCCCAAAAGAATTGAAGGTCTTTCCCAAGAACGAACAGCTCCTCAGGAGACCCAGGGCTCTAAGGGAGCTCCTGACGCCAAAGGCAGCTCCTTCCACCTTATGACATTGTCAGATGTGGAAGTTTCTGTGGAAAGACTTACAGAGCCTTGTGATATCCAATAGGAAATTCATACAGGTTGTGTGTAGCTCTAGTCAGCTTTTGGAGTTTTCAATAAGCACCCCTTTGAAATTAAAGAGAAAGTATCAAAAGCCCAGGAGCCTGAGTAAGGGGTCTGCCTCTGGCTGAGGCAACATCTAACCCCTGGTCTACTCCCTTCTCCAACTCCTTAAATCCCCTCCTTAATATCGTAAAAATAGTAGTAAAAGCAGACTTTGGAGCCAGGTACACTTGAGTTCAAACCCTGAATTTCGTCTTACTTGGGTAAGTTCCTACATCTTCTTTCCCCTCAGGTTCTTCACCTCCACTTTGCAGATTATGTGTGAGGATTGAAGGGATAATAAGATAAGCAAAGTGACCCCAGGAGCATTCAACCAAGGTGATCCCTTTCTTCTTCCTGTTGATATCTTGTTTAACATCAACTATTTATTCCTTGTGTCAAGTGGATGGGAGAGTGGGTACAAAAGGAACGAAGATCCACAATGCACACAGATTTTCAAGGTAGCTAGGAGCTCTCCGGTTTGCACTACCTTGTGAGTGAGGTCTTCGCATTTACATTCCCAACTAAATAGTTTTTCCGCCAGTCTGTGACTTGACATGCAGTCTCATTGCTAAGAAAATAACCTTAGAGCTACCCTTATCTAGGGGAAAGGAGCACACGGCTGTTTCCAGTGCTACAATATAATTGTGAGAGGAAATAATCTTAGTTCTTGAAAATTGAAGTCTCACTTCATTTCTAACTGTCTCCTTGACCGGCTCCATTAGTGGAAAGACCATGAGCTTTGAAGACAGATAGACAAGGGTTTGGTCCAGCCCTCCATTCACTGGCAAATTACTTCACACGTCTAAGCCTTAGTTTCCAGATCTGGGCACAATACTTCTCACCTTGATGCGTTCTTGGTGAGCATAGAGATGAAGTAGTGTAGCCTATGGGAAGTGCTCAATAAATAGGAGCTTTAATTCCTCCCCCAAAATACTTAGTCACATCCCCGGCAGAAATGTCTGCCTTCAGAAGCATGAAAGGGGAGAGTCCCTTTACAATCATGCCGGCACATAAGGAGGCAATCTATAACTATTTGATGAATGAATCAAATGCAAGGGTGATTTGTTAGCAACAGTCAAAGAGGGAAAACGTTCGTATGTTAAAACCTGGCTCGGTGTCCCAGAATTTCAGTTTATGACGTTAACCCTAATTCACAAGAATTCACCAAGTACAAGAGCAGTTTAGTCTAAAAATCTTCCCCATCTTTCAGCTCCTCTCCAACTTGGTTAAAGAGCCCACGATTTAAGGCCAACTGTGAGTGGTGACATGGCCCATTAGGTGTTAGATTGAAACACCAATAGTAATGTCTCCATGGCCACAGAGTGACTCTGTTCTCCCTATGAGCAAAGCAGATCTCCCTGTGAGGAAGAATCAAGGTGGCCACTCTCAAAGCCATCTAGCCCTGATTTTAAAATGTGGTTCATTCAAATCAAGGCCACTAAGTAACCTGGATTTTTAGTTAGGCTCCAACTCTTCCTGTCCAGAAAACAATGCACAAAATGCCGTCCAGAAACTGCATAAAAGCAGGAAGAAAGAGAGTCAGGCACAGATTGAGGGGCCTGAGAGGAATCCCCACCCTGGGGTTTGCAGAGCTATGCAGATGTTCAGATCCAACACTTAGCAGGAGAGATGGAGTTGTCTGTCAGACATCAAGCCTGGTTTGCAAAGCTGTCAGTCACTGCTGTGAACTACAAAGTCACCCTGTGAACTGGCCAGGACCCAGGAGCATTGCTACAGAATGAAAATCCAGATAAAGAAATGCCAGAGAGCCCAAGGAACATTGGAATTCTTAATAATACAGGTGTCCCAGGACTCCAAAGCCACCTCAGGGTCCCCTCTCCTTGTCTCACCTCATCCTCATCTCTTCCTCCTCCTTCCCCTTGCTTTCCCTCCGTTCTTTCTCTTCTTATCTCCTTACCCCAGTTTTGAGAGACTTACAGAATTGCAAGAACAGAGGAAAGAAATACAGAATGTAAGCTTCTTAGAGAGAGCTTCTATTATCTGACATCTAAACTTCCACAAAACTCACATATACGGATTTGTTTTCTTTTCTCTCCTTTTATGAGAAGAGGATGAACAGCTAGCTGATGTGATAGATTTAATTTTTTTTAATAAATTAATTTCAAGAGAAGACACAAGGTCAATGTAAATTCAACACCACCTATCTATCTGTCTATCTATCTAGCTATCTGTCTATCTATCTATCTGTCTGTCTAGCTATCTATTTGGTTTTGTATAATTCAACAAATACTTCCTAAGCACTAGCATAAACAATGCTTTTCTCTCTTTCTCTCTGCCCCACATCAGTTTCACTACAAGTTAGTGGTCATCAGCCTCCGCTGGGTCTTCAGTGCTGCGTGGAGCCTTTCTACATTTCTTTAGTTGGCACTCTCTCACATTCTCCACACTGGCAAATGTCAGTCTTCATATCATCCAAGTTTCTACCTTATCACCACCCTCTTTACTCAGAAAAGCCCCTCAGCTCCTCCTACTCAAAGAAAATAGAAGCCATCAGGCAAGAATTCCCTTAACCAACTACTTCCAAGCTCACCTGCCTGGGATCCCCACTACTCCTATCACTGTGGTGTTAGTGATAGAATACTCTGGATCCTATGCCATCCTATGCCACTTTATCTGGATGGTTAGCCTGTAGATCAACCTTCTCTCTCCAGATCTTTGACTTCTCCCTTTACCAGCTCCTTCTCCATCAGTATTTAAGTAGACTTCGGGTTATCCCATCTTGAAAGCAAACAAGCAGACAAACGAAGCTCCTCTTCTCCATGGGCTGGCCCTTCCAGTTCTCTCTTCCACATCATACCCCAGCTGCTGAAAGAAGAGTCTACACTCACTGCCCTCACTCTCCCCTCTTCAATAAGGTTAGGAGTCAGGATTAAAGCAGATTAAGTCAGAGCCCTTCTTCCCCCGGATTGTGTGATCCCAGGCAGAGTATTGAACATCTCTCTGTCTCAGTTTTCTCAAGTAAAAAGGAGTTGATAATAGCTCTACTTATCAGGTTTTATGAATATAAAATATGGCAATATTGATAAAGAGCTGAGCACAGGATCTGGCACAGAGTAAGCCCTCAAAAATGTATTTTTATTATTTAATCCTTAAAATTTTGTAGTCTGATCTTCCCCTGCCATTCCACCACCATTGTTCTATTCAAAAACTTTCTTATCACTAAATTCAATCAAAGATGATTTTTCAGAATTATCTCACTTGATCTCTTCAGCATAAGCGATGACTTGTTTCTTTACCACACAAGCTCTCCATCCACTTCCTCTAACATTGCAATGCTTGTAAATGTTTCCCAGAGTTTCATCCTCCACCCTGTTTTTCACTCTCCTCACATTCCCTAAATGATCTCACCCACTCCTGTGTCTTCTACAGACTGACAATGCCCAAATATATATCTGTGGTCCAGAACTTTCTCCCGAGCTCCAGACTCAAAAATTCAACTGCCTGTAAGGCATCTTTACTAAGATGATTCACAGACACTTCACACTGTCCCAAGTGGACATACTCATCTTCTACCTGTCTTCCTGTGTAGACAATCACTCATCCAGTTGACACTTATAGAAACATTAATGACACCTGTTTCCTCCACTCCCCTCCACAGCCAATCCTGATTCTACCTCCTACACATGCCTCAATCCATTTGTGTATCTCCATTTCTACTGGGGCACTGCCACAGTTAATACACATTGTCTCCTGTCGGTGTCACTATCACAAATTTCCAACTGACGTAGACATTGCATCTCTTCTAATCCCTTCTCTAGTCGATAGCCAGAGTGAGCTTTACTTATCTATTTCACTTGAGTTAGACTTTTGAAAATATAGAGAAATACAAAGAATGATAAAACAAACACCCATATTCCCACTACCCAGAATTAACTCTGATGTTTCTAAAATTAAAATCTTACCATATCACTAGTTCATAAAATGCTCAATGGTTCCTACTTGTCCTTAGAATCAAGATCAAACTCAGCTGTAAGGTTGACACAACTCTCCATGGTTTCAAGCTTCTTCTCACCCCCACTTCCCCACTCAGTAACCTGAAATCCAGACCACAGCATCTATTTTTGTTTGTCCCCAAATAACAAGCTCCCTCTGCCCTCCAGGCCTTTCCACCTTTGAAGAGGAGGACATTAAAGATATGAGAAACTTCCTGAGTGTGAGACATAAGCAGAAATAAACATTGGAAGGTAATTGGCAGTCAGCCCATAGAAGTGATGCTCAGAACAATACCTTAGATTGTGTAAGTGGCAGCGTCACAAAATCTTAGAATTGCTCAGAAATTTGTTTAAATCTAGCCTCCCCTGCCCTTCACCCCTGAACTTACCCATCATGTCTCCAAAGAACCTGTATTTGAAAGGTAGTAAAGTACATATACTATATGTTTTGCATCTTATGGCTTTTTAATGTACTCAAAGGAGAGTATATAGTACATGGAGACGGATGATTATAATTCTCTAAGGCTTCTGGAAGGCAGAAATCTTTCCCCTGACATCCTTTCAGGGAGTAGAGGTGATCTTCGAATGAAAAAGGAAAGCACGTCGGTAACTTCAATTAAGCAGTCCTTTTCATGAAGATAGAGGAATCATCCAAAGGTTTCTGGCAATTCCTTTGTTTTATGGAGGTAGTTAAAAAGAAACCAGGAAGGAAGAGAAATCTTTCCACTTCTTGTGACAGGCTTCACAAATAGTCTTGTTTTAAGGAAATATTGGTATTTCTTTTGCTACTCAGTTACAGTAAATGATGCCTAGAAAATGGTACAGTCATTGCAGACCGGAATTCTCCTATTTCAGTCTATACTGAAGTCCCTCTTCAAAGACACCTACTTCATTAAATGCCTGACGCTGTTTGGCTGGGTAGAAAAATTAGTGAAATACTAGTATATCATGCAACCACACTACCAGAATTATTTATGAAATGGGTAGCCAATGTGCAGGAAAACAGATTGTAGTAACAAGCTGCCTAATCCTCAAGGTTGTGATGGAAATTCCTCCAATTTCTGTATATGATTCAAGATGGAAGCTTTGTTGTTATTTTTCCAGAATTCAATAGTTGTTAACTGATCACACCTCTGCTTCTATAATGATTTTTGTAAAATGTGAGAAGAAAACCAAAGGGACTCAGGCTGATTGTTTTAAAATAATATTGAAAGGGAAAGGAAAGGAAATCTGTGCATGGTCTCTGTATATTTTATCCAGATTATCCTTGGGAATTTATTTTCCCCATTACATAGGAGAATCTACTACCCATGCCTCTTGGAGAAAATTTATTCTGGAATAGAACTGAATTTCCAGTAAAGCAAAATATTTTCAAAGTGCTGCTACTCTGATTTTGTAAAAAGTACATTGTCTTTGAGAACAGGTGTTTGGAAAAATTAAACCTGTGTCAAGAAGGATATTTTAATTTGTAATGGGAAGTAACACAGACAGCTGTAACAAGGGCTCTAAACTCTCTTTTAATTTATTATTTAGAACTTTCTATCATTATGTACACACTCTCAAAATTTTCAATCTTCTAAGCCCGGTTCTGAGCAGAAGGGCTCAAAGGTGTCAGTGACACCTGAGTGATGCTTTGAACTACATGGTAAGGTCAGTAGAGAGTCGAGGAAAATGCAGATTACAAGAGAAAAGTTTTTGAAAAATTCCACCTCTATATGATATACAGTCCATACAGTGAGGGCATGTGCATGAGAATTATATGTACACATACACACATGTACGCACATGCACACACACACAGGCATGCACACACGCGTATACACACAGGAAAATTTCAGAAGCACAGTAAGGAAGTCAGAGCGTTGTGAGCCCATGCTTGTCTCTAGAAATATCACCCACTGGAAGAGATCAAGCCAGTTTTTCAGAGAGAGTCATGTTCATGGAGAAGTCACTATTTACTTAGTTTTGACTGTGTGCCAGGTGCCATGGCTAGTCCTTTATAGTCATGATCTCATTTTATTCTCCCAACAAGCATATTTAGTAAGTCGTAATATCCTCATTTTACAAATAAGAAAACTGAGGTGTGCTTCATCAGCAAACTATCATATGACCTTGAAAAAGGCAGCAAGGTCATTTATTTCCAAGTCATAGTTGTTTCGTGAGGGCAAGCTTCCCAAGGTCAGTAGGAATCAAAGTTGGTTTTATGTTAGATCTGTTAGTTTATTTCAAGGAATTTATAACTGAAATACAGAGAATAATCATGATTTTTATTTAATTATATTCTTTTTTTCACAATAGTATACTTTAAAAGCTAAGGATAAATATTGCCTCATAGTCTCATAAAAGTTTATTTGAATAGGATGCACAGAAAGAGTAAGTGTTGAAATACAAATGATTCTGTACAATTCAGCACCTTTCTCTCAAATTGGCATCAGCTTAACAATTCAATTCAACAAATGTTACACTAGCACTTGCCATGTGCCAGACACAGGAAATACAATACTAAGTTGGCAGACATTGCCCCTGGCCCTCATAGAACTTTCAATACTATCAGGGACACACATGATAAACAAGTAATTCCAATACAGTGTTGTCAGTGCTATAGAAGGTGAGAATCAGGAGATTATAAGTGCATACACAAAGGTAAGGAGGATTCTGGGAGAAAAATGTTATCTATGCTGAGACTTGATATTAACCACTCATGGAGGAAGTAGAAGATCAAGCTCACGTGAGGACCTGGAACTGAGAACATCGTATGTTCAAGAAAGTCACCCTTAAAACAAGTTCCGTAACGCGGTTGGTGCGAGCACGGAGGTGGGATGGTGACGAGGAAGACAGAGTGTCAGGTGTTAAAGAAAGTGATGGGCAAGGATGGCAAAAAATAAGACTGGATGGGGGCTGGCCCCGTGGCCGAGTGATTAAGTTCGCGCGCTCCGCTGCAAGCGGCCCAGTGTTTTGTTGGTTCGAATCCTGGGCGTGGACATGGCACTGCTCATCAAGCCACGCTGAGGCAGCGTCCCACATGCCACAACTAGAAGGACCCACAACGAAGAATATACAACTATGTACTGGGGGGCTTTGGGGAGAAAAAGGAAAAAATAAAATCTTTAAAAAAAAAAAAAAAAGACTGGATGCAATCAGAGGCCAAATCATAAAAGCTTCATGTGCCATTTTAAGAAGGTTAGGCTTTATCCAAAGGGTGTTGGAGCACCTTTGAAGGACTTTCATCCGTAGATACTCGTTTTAACTCCACTTCTGTCTCCAAGATCGAGTATAAGTCTATCCCAATCTCTTATAACTAAAACCTCCCAGAACTTTTAGCCTCACCACATGTTAAAATTACTAAAGTTTTCTGTCTGCAGTGGGCTTTAATTACTCAGGAAAAGGAAATTCCTGATGTCTAGGGCTTTCCCATCCAGCTAGCAGACTCAGCCTTCCCTACCTCCTCATTGCTACAGTATTTCCTGTCTCTCAGCTCAAGGAAAGGTCCTTCTGGTCCAGACAGAGCTAGAAAGAAAGACGAGACTTGCCCAGCACCTGTAGCATGAACCCACATAACACATCTGCCTCCCGCAATGCATTTCTCTCCTAAACCACCCGCATTACCTTTAGCTATTTTTCCCAAGAAGCTAGAGCTTCTATGCAACTTGAAGGTATTAAACGGAACTATTCCTTAGCAGGTATCACTGATATTGGCTTATATTCAAAATCAATCTCTCTCTAAAAGTTTAAAATTACAAATATATTATGCCAGAATACAACCTTGAAAGCATACTTAAACAGGTCATTGTTTTAAAAACTTAAATATAAAGTATGTTCTCTACAAGTTTTTTCTCCTTCTGGATAAAGAGAAAATTCCTAATGAGAAAGTGGAAAATGCTTTTGATATGAGACAATCCAAACAAACAAACAAATAAACACACACACACATTTCTGAATTTGAAGATTGAACGGTAATCGAGAAAGAGTTGTTTAAAAGGGGTAGTGGGCTGTCTCAACAAATACTATCCCAAATATCTCAAGTATCACCCAGGAGGTAATTTCCACCAGCATATGCTGCAATTTGCCACAGGCAAATGAGAGCCTCTAATTCAGAACATAAGCTGGGCTTCCACGTATAAAAAATTCTACAAGCAGCAGCACACCTTGGCCCTCACAACTACTCTTTAATCCTTATCCTCCAGGACTTTCTCAATCCTCTGGAATCTTCGATGATTTTGTTTTACTTTGTTTTGCTTTGGCAAGCGGTTGGGGAGATAAGTAGATTTTGCTGGAGGTTGGAGATAGGAAATGGCAATCTGCTGGAATCTTTGAGGCCAAAACAATAAAACTGTGAAGAACTCACTTCCCTTGTCCTCTTTCCTCTGGAAATGAAAACAGTACACAATCAAGTACATCAATTCTCGAGGATAAACGACATTTAAGAACAGGAGCTGAATAAGCAAATGTGGCAGAGATTATCATTTATTACGCTTAGTTCCTCATGTTTGGGTCAAAAAAACAATCCTATTGCTAAGAACCCTTGTTAGAACTTAGTAGAACTCAGTAGAAGTTTCATTATATAGGGTTCTTCTCTGTAAGGATATTTGCTGAAATGAGGTATTTTCTTGTATGATATTTAACTGTTGTGGTAAGGGAGGGCCTTTTTCCAGTACTTAATCACACACATACACTCAAACCAAAGCTGGCATGTTCCCTGTTGAATCTTCAGCTGGCACACCCAACTTGTACTTACTTTGCTATAGGACGTGAGCCATTAAAATTGTAACAGGATGTAAAATAGGACTTTTTTCCTAGGATTGCCAGACAAAATACAGGATTTCCAGTTAAACTGAATTTCAGATAAACAACAAATATTGTATGAGGCATATTTATATTGAAAAAATTATTTGCTAAATCTGGCAACCTTAACTCCTCCTCTTATCTCAAAGGTTCAGCTGAAGCTCCAAAGCTGAAAACATTGGGTTACAAACACCCCAATTTCCTAAAAACAGCTGCTACACATCCCCTTGCCTTGGGTTTGCTTCTGTCCCAGCCTCTGTTCTTGAGGTTCCTTAATTCCTCATCTCTGTATACTCCTGCCTGACTAATCAAAGATTCCCCTTTCACATCCATCGTCAGCTCTGGCCTGCACACTCCTTCAGGGTGGGACCGTGTGCTATTCCTCTCTGTTTCCTCAGGACCCTGAGAACACACAGAAGATGTTCAATAAATGTTCACTCAGATAAAAAGTTTGCCCATGGCGTGCTACATCGATTCCAGACTTCTCTTCCTGGCTTTTGAGAGCTTTCGTAATCAAGTCTCAGCTGGATAACTCATTCTTCATTTCCTCCCAAGAGCCTCCACGTTTATTAAGCTTTTGTTCTTGCTGTTTCCCACCACAGCTCTACTCATCCTGCCTCTCTACCGGTGCTAATGTGGGAGCCCATCCTGCCATGCCTTACTTCTGCTCCTTGAAATTTCACACTACCTTCACTCAAGATCCAATTCAAGTATCTCATTCTTAAGGAAGACTTCTTTGATTATTTCATCCAATACCATCTCTGTCACATGAAACTTTCATTTTAGAAGTTAGAACATAACACAGTTTCACCTTCAATGTTTGCTAATAGTTTGGTCTGGTAGTTTAGTTGCTACAGTCATGAGGTTCTTAAAGTCAAGGAGTGTGTCATAGATGTCTCTTGCTTCCCCCCCACCAGAATAATGCTTGCCCAGTGGACATACCCCACAGAAAGGCTCTGGATATTATTTCCGTCTCTTCTAGGACCTTCCATCAAATCACTGGAGTCTAATTCATGGCTTAAAACCTCCAAGAACAACTAAGGAACATGGGACTTTGATCTTGGCCTTTCCACAGATTTTCATCACTCCAATAAAGTTTTTTAAATAACGTCTCATTTCAATGTGTATTTCTCTGACCACTACTAGATGTTGAGCATCTTCATGTTTATCAGACATTTACATTTCTTCTTTCACTGATCAGTTCACACAGAGTATATTTAGCTGCATATTCTGGTTTGGGTTCAGTTTGAAATCTGAGCTGGAAATACAGTTTCCAGAGTGAATAGCCTAGGGGTGGTCATTGAAGTAACAATTTTGGATAAGACACACCAGGGAGTATGGTAGGTATGACAACCCAACTGGGCTTGTCAAAAAAATATGGATTTCTATAGTTAATTTTTCATAATTATCCATTTAGCAATGGCCAAGTGAACCAGAAATGAGCCATTTAACACCTAATCTTAAGCCCTTTGCTCACATATGATGTTATAGGATTTTGTTGGGATAAACTAAATCGTATTTCCAAGAATCAAACACATTGGCAAGTGGGAAATTTCCAGAAGGCAGTATCAATAAAGCTGTGTCTACCACTCCAATTTGACACTGTGAGATAGAGACATATCTGGCAAGGGATAGTGGCTGCATTGGGCTCTGGGTAGAGCTGATAGTGGTCCAAAATAATGAAATTGTAGCATCTGCTTTGACTGGGTATAAATTGTTTAGAGCAATTTCTCTGGCTACTGGGCCAAAGTCAGCATTACCCATTACAGATTGGACAGTCAGAAATGTTGACATAGAATTCACCATTAAGCAAAACAAGTCATGTTGTTGTAAGTCAAACAGCCATCATAATAGCTGTGTAAGGAAATAATTTGTAGAGATGCCAAAGGGTCAGGATACACCATTAGCTACTTCGTTATGACAGACTATACCAAGGGCATGAGTATACACCAGTGTGCTTGACTGATACAGCCAGACACAGGGGGTCCCAATGCTGTAACTAAAAACTGCTGAATACACAGGACTCTGCAAGGGGGAGTAATAATGTTTTATCTGCCCCTGGTTTAGGGATCACGAAAGCTATGTTTGTTCTTCCACATATCAAGAGAGAAGGGCAGGGGATGATGATAAAACCTCACCATTGTGAGATCTCATTCCAGCCGTGACATCCTGGCACTAAAATAAGCAGGGAGGCAATGGGGAGGCTATCCAATGATGCTTTCCACACTCCCACACATTGATGATCAAATTAATAATGATGGTTATAACAACAATAACAACAACAGGTAGTAATGTACAAGTGCTTTCCCTACACCAGGACTGTGCTTTAATACATAACACACCCGCATAAGGTGGGGTGGACCATTTAGGAAGTTACTCATGGCTTGGCATAATCTTCCCAGAGATCTTTCTTATCTCCAGAACTTCCTCAGGATGCAGTTAGAGGCAGCATCCTTGCTGTTTTACACAAGGGGCACTCAATTCTAACCTCATATGCAACACGCAGTGTGAACCCAATCTTTGGTTTCATTTTTTCCTTCATTATTTCTTCCTTTCTGGTCTTGGTTGGATACCTACATAGCCTATAAGAGAGCAGATTAACCCGGTGAGTGAACTCCGTTAAATGTTGAACACTTCCAAATTCAATGCTCTTGCAAGCTTTAAGGAGGAAAAGCTGTGGAAAATAAACTGGTCCCTCTGGATGCCACATAAGAGAATCTGGCCCACTACCTAGGAACCGCTCTGCGATCTTGGAAGGACACTGAAGCCTCCTTGTTTGTGTGGTTGTGCTATTCTCAAATAGCTATTTTTATGATTAACTTCTATTCTGAGTGACAAATGGGAAAAGAAATCCTTGAACTTTTACACCGAACGATTGCCAAGTTTTGTTTTGCCATAGTGACTCAGAGAATTACAGTTATGTTGCCCTGACCTCAAAAATCTTCATTCTGTTTTGGAAAGTAAATAAATGAAAACAAAACTTTTTTCTTCTCCGCCAAAGACATGCTCAGTATTCTGTTCTAGGACATGATGAACCCCTGTTATATGGTAATTGCTTTCTTCCACGTTATTTTTGTCTGTTTATACTGTCAACTTTGAGTCTGGGGTCTTTGAAGAATTAGTTAAAAGCTAGGAAGTCAGCTGTTAATTCATCTGCAAGTTGCACTCCCTTTTTTCCACTTTTGTGGTCTGCTTTGCAGTTTAGTCATGTAATGTGTTAAAATAACAGTGATAATAAGGTAACAGCAGTGAAAAAGACTTGTAACAGAGTAAAGCCATCTACTGGAGAACTTCACAGAAAACGGAGATGAGAAAAAATCTCATTCCTTCAGGAAACATTAATGAACCTGATGTGCCAGATACTGTGATGCCCAGTCCTTGGGATGGAGGAAGTGGAGGTCAGCAGGAGACAGCATCACATGGAGAAAACATGGGCCTTGGAGGCAGGTGGAGCTGGCCTTGGCCTACACGGGGAAATGGGCGACAGCTGGCTTTACACCAGCTACGGACTGGCGTCCTCTCTGGATTGCAGAAGTTACTCATTTGATTTTTTTAACTTTATATTTTGAGGTAACTGTATATTCACATGTAAGAAATAATAGGGATAACCAGTATACCCTTAACCCAGTTTCCTCAGTGGTAAGTAACATTGTGTATAACTATAGGACAATATCACAACCGAGAAATTGACATTGATGCAATCTACCAACCTTATGCAGATTCCACCAGTTTTACACACACTGAGTGTGTGGGTATATGTGTGTGTATTTAGTTCTGTGCAATTTTTCGCAAATGTAGATTTGTGCAGCCAAAAGCACAAAGATACAGAAGTTCCATCACAAGGATCCTGTGTGCTACCCTTTCATAGCCACAGCCAGCTCTCTCCCTCTTAATGTGATCTCCATCTCTATGATTTTTTTTCGTCTCAGGAATACTATATAAATGGAATCATAATGTAACCTTTGAGCCTGGCTTTTTTCACTCAGCATAATTCACTTGCAAACCATCCAAGTTGTTGTGTGTATCAATTAGTTCATTCCTTTTTATTGCTGGTAGTGTTCCATGGTATGAATGTGCCACAATTTGTTTAACCATTCACCAGTCAAAGCACATTGGGTTGTTCCACTTTAGGGCTACGGTGAATAGACCTGCTATGAACATTCACATATAGGTTTTTGTGTGAATATGTTTTCATTTCTCAGGGGTAACTGTCCAAGAGTGCAATCCCTGTTTAGTTTTATAAGAAATTGCCAAACTATTTACCAGAGTAGATGTACCATTTTACATTCCCACAGCAACGCATGAGTGATCCAATTTCTCCACACCCTTGCCAGCATTTGGTGTCATTACTGTTGTTTTTATTTTACTCATTCTGATAGGTATGCAATTAAATCTCATTGTGGATTTAATTTGCATCTTCCTAATCGCTAATGATACTTAATATTTTTTCATATGCTTATTTGCCATCTGTATATTCTTGTCAGTGAAATGTCGGTTCACATCTGTTGCCCATTTTCTAACTGAATTGTTTGTTTAACTTTTACTGTTGAGTTTTAAGAGTTCTTTATATGTTCTAGATACAAGTCCTTTGTCAGATACGAGGATTGTAAATATTTTCTCCCAGTCTGTAGCTTATCTTTTTATCCTCTTAACATACTTTAACAAAGCAAAGTTTTTAATTTCAATAATGTCCAGTTTATCGATTTTTCCTCTTTTTTTGCCTATGGATGTCCAGTTGCCCCAGCACTATTTGTTGAAAAGGCTATCTTTTCTCTATTGGATTGCTTTTGCAACTTCATCAAAACTCAATTAGGCATATTTGTGTGGGTCTACAAGTAGGTTCTCTATTCTGTTCCATTGATCTATGTGTCTGTCCCTTCACCAACACCACACCATCCTGATTACTATAGCTATAGAGTAAGCCTTAACATCAGGTAGAGTGATTACTCTCACTTTATTCCTCTTTCAAAATATTTCAGCTGTTCTAAGTCTTGTACATTTCCATGTAAATTTCTGAATAAGCTTGTCTATGTCTATTAAAAGCCATGCTGGGATCTTGATAAGATTTGCATTAAACCTATAGATCAACTCAGGGAGAACTGACATCTTTACTTTGTGGAGTTTTGCAATGCATGACCACCACCTTGATTTTAATTATCCCCTGCAGTTCACTTTGCCTCACCTTCTGGGTTAAAACGCCCCAGGGTCCACACCTGCTGAAACCACACCTGAGTGTGGAACCAGAGCTGCCCTCACCAGCACCTGTCTGTGGTTAAATCCCCTGGATTACAGCTTTGTCTGCTATCTATAAGATTATGGAAAAAGCCAGAACTTGTGTTCAAACCCTACCACCATCGGGGGTTTAGCTGAATCACTGCAAGCCTCAGTTTCCTCATCTGTGGGACAAGAATGGCTTCCTTGGAGCAGCTCTATAACTAGGCCTTAAGTGGGGGCTATTATTATTACTCTAACACACGCTCCTACCACTTACTAACTTGGTGCACAGTTAGATTTCAGCATCTAAAATGCCAAGCTGCAATCATCCTTATTAGTAATATTTCATCTATTTTAACTCATCATTCTCATTTGTTATAATCATCTGGAGCCTGATGTCATCCACATTTTTATCCCAGTCATTTAAAAATAATGGCAAAAAGGCAAAGAGACATGGACAGACTTTGACATGCTACTACAGACATCTGTTCTCATTTAGGTCCTCTGATTTCTGTCAACAGAAACACATTCTGGGAAACTAGGCAAATGAAATGAACTAAAAGGAAAAGAACCATGCCTAGGAGCAACAGAACCAAGCAGTGCCAAAGTTAGGAACCTGACAGTCTTGCCCAGGAGGCTGGCTCTGGAATGAATAAGCTCAAATCATTATCTGTTTGTCTATATCACTCTATTCAAGATTTGAAGAGCTAGGAGAAAGGTCCTCTTGGCTAAGCCCAGGTCTTGTGACTGGCTCCTGGCTGTTCCAGGCACTAAAAGGAAGGATCTGGCTGACAAGACCCTTCAGCATTTGTTACTGAAGGTTTCCACCTGCATTTTCTTTCCACCCAAACTACCCACGGCGGAGGACAAGCAATGCGCCCAAATGGAATCACGGTGCTGTCAGGAGGGACTGTGAGCGCTTGGAGACCACAGAGTGCCAAAGGTTTATTCTAACTTTTCTTCATTTGATAGTGGTTCACTAATTAGCACTCTCTGGCAATGGCCATTCAGCCAGAAAGAGATCTACTCAATTGTCCAGGAACATAGATCCATCTGCCCCACCAAGATGTGTTAACAAACTGACAAATAGCCTTGCTGAAATGCAGGTATGTGAAGCCTATGGCATTCTGTGAATCTACTGAAATCACAACTTTCACATCGGCATTTAAGCTGCCACACTGGTTGACTAGTGATCTCAAGTCCCTTAACCTCAGCACCCAAAATTTCTCATTGATAAAAAGGGGGGTGATTGTTCTAATCTCACATTTTGGTGGGGTTTTTTAACTATAAAGTACTATATGCCGTTTTTGTTATGCATATGCTAGTTATAACTCCAACTGCCTCCTTTAAGCATAGAGACTGTTAAGTGGAAGTCCTTTAATTCTGTTTCATGTTTTTTTATAGGATTGGTGGTGCAAACTAGGGAAAAGAAATCTGGAGGATGAGTTGAGTTGCTCTGAAAAAGATCAGAAAGGGAAATGGAAGACCTCCTGCCATCTGAAGAAATCTGAGAGGGAGAGGTAAGGAGCAGGGCTGGGAGAGAGGGAGAAAGGGCCAGAAGTTGGCAGAGACATCATCCGTGCAATGAGACCCTTCACAATGGCCCCTCGGGAAACTCTCCCCAAGGAGCAGTTTCATCTTAGAGTGGACATGTTACAGGCCAGGGGTAGATTGATGGAAGTTGAACCCAAGTGGCAGAGAAAGCCAAAAGGACACAAGTGTCCATCCTACTTGTATCCACACCCTAGGAAGTAGTAGAAATCTGGGATTTAAAGCTCTAGGACCACGGAATTTGGGGGCTGAAGGCAAATTCGTCTAGAGCTCGAGGAGCAAGCAAGCCTCCAGCTGACTTCTGGAATATACATATTTGCATTCATAGCTGAGAAACAATAGAATATTGAAATCTCTAGTACTTGGGTGATTTTTCTCAAGCAGAAAAAGAAAAAGAAAAGGCTCTTTGTTTCATTATTCCAACCTTGATCTTTCATTCATTCTCTAAGGGCATAAATGACTATTTATATATGTTTCCATGAGTTAAATCATTCTTGAGGATTTTTTGTTTGTAGTTGTTGTGTTGTTTCCTGCTATGGATTTTAACACAGAAGCCTTTCCTTTTGAGCCAAAAGTATCAACAACTAGCACCCTACAACTGCCAGTGCCAGATTCCTTTGTTCGTGGGTCCTTTTGCCATATATTTTCTGGGGAACACAATTAACTACAAATGTGAATAGTGTGTGTCTGCTGTGTAGGGAAACCTGAGGTGAGAGCGGCTGCCACCCACCATTCCCCAGAATGTGCCCAACACAGCCCTTGCAGAACTTGGAGCCCCAGGAGGATCTATTCTAGATCACGTGGCCCTGCCATTCCAGCCACAGCCAGGAGTGCAAATCTAAGGCAAGAGCAGCCAAACCATCGCCTCTGGGGTGGCCATAGGTGAAAAGACAAGTCAGGCCAGTCAGATTCTCTTTCTTGGGTATTTGAAAGAGGAAATGGGTGAAAGAATGCTGAAAGTCTCTGTCAAGGAAGGCCATGAGATAGCTTTAGACGCCATGAGGAATCATGAGCAAGCCAGAATAGGAGAAAGCAAAAGGAGAGTGAAGCAGACATAGGAAAGTTGATTGCTTCATATTAACCCCACCTGTTCCTGCCGCAGGTATGAGCAAATACAAGCCATTCCCTTTGCTTGCCTTCTTACATTCTCTCATCTTCCTCTTCCCATCTCTTCCCTTCTTTGACTAACTCCACCAAGGCAGAATGGTCAGAGTTTTGCCATTAGAGCTGATTAAAATGCATCTTTCCAATTCCCTTGTTTTTCCCTATCCAGAATGAGATTTACAAAAGATTCATTGACCATCTTGTCACGTGTAGGCATGATGACACCAAGGCCTTCCTTTGTTGCCACAAAATGTCCAGAGAGAAATAATATCTGAGAACCTAAGGCTTCCCTTCATAGCATTCTTCTCTCTTATGGAACCTAATTGTAGCACTAGAAAAAGAGAGATGGGCTCTTGCAAACCTCACAGCATGCTGACTCTAACACATCACTAGCTAAATAAGAAACAAGGTCAGCATGGTGTGGGAGAAATGGCAGTGTTATCTTAGCTGTCCATTCAGACTGTCGATTCGATGGGTGGGTTTGTAAGGAAGGGAAAGAGAAATGTATATGGAAGTAATATCACTACAGGCCACAATATATAGGGATGCAGGGGAAAAAATAGTTGAGCATATTTTCAGGATGTGGTAAGCGGATATGGCTCAACCAGAGGAATTTATAGCTGCAACTGGCATCCCTAACACCATAAAACTGTGCACGGAAGCCACTTTTAGGATTGAGGATCAAACTGCTAGATTCAAAACATAGACAATAGAACAAACACCGCTGCTTAACACGGAGCAGGAGATGAAACTAATTTGCTACTCTTCACTGGATTCCACCCCATACCTCTAACACAGCAATCCTGTGTAGTTAATTTATTAAAGCATCTGCAGTTGCCATAGATAAGGGAAAAAGCTATCAGGGCTGGAAGAAATGGTAGACAGCAGATCCTTAGCCAGCAGTCAAACAAGAGTAAAATGTCACAAGCCAAAGAAGGTACCAGAGGAAATAACCTGAGTTAGAGAAGAAGAATTCCTCAGGGAAGCAGGTCTCCTTACCCCAGAGCAGTAAAAAGAATCTACATAAAGGAATTCATTTTTTTTTAAATTATTTTAAAATAGGCTATCATTTCAATTAAGAAACTGAATGAATTTCCTGGAATTAACCTGTATTCCAGCTTTGAAATCAGCCATGAATACACAGACCAAAAGGCACGCACAAGCATGCTCCCTCGCTCAGCCTCTCTCTCAAACAAAAGATCTCCCTCCGGCGACCCTTAAAAGGAGTTTGAAAGCTGTAAAGTCACAAGAATGAGATTTTAAAGCTGGCAGCATGTAAGCTGGCTAAAGACGATATTCCCAACTCTCTCTCAAAGAAAACCCAAAAGAAGCACTGGGTGTGGGAGACACATCTGCTGAGATGCTCAGAGACCCACATGTGTGGCACTTTAACGAAGAAATAAGGAACTGGACTTCCCACTTACAGTCTCGCACCACCAGCCCTTCCTTACATTTTCCGCTTGTTCCCCAACTCACAAAGAAGCATGATAGCCAGAGACAGACAGGATGAGAGTGTAGAAGGTAGATGACAAAAGCGCTTGATCTCGAGAGTCATTGGGAGCTTTTGATCCCAAATAATGAGTGAATATTGTTTGAAGCCCTAGCCAAAAAAAAAACTTAATAATAGTAATTTTAAACATTCCTTTCCTTTCTCTTGAAGTCTTCTTCCCCAATCTGGCAAATTGCAAAGCACTAAAGGAGTATTTTCATCAATGTGTCTAAATATGTTATTCAGAGTAGGATTTTATGTGAGATAGCCCTGGGGAACTTTCTGGAAGAAAAAGGCAGTCCCAAAATTGGATGAACAAACTGCTTTAAGGCTTTAAGGTCTTAAGATTTTGCAAACCATATCGTGCCTTCACTACACCCCAAGCCAGAAATGAAAAAGAAAATAATTCCATTTTCCAGGCACTGCAAAGGGACTCGCTTACTATTTCTGTGGGTTCACAAGAATGCAGCAACCAGGAGAGGCAATGTCCCCAACACAAAGGAACCCAGACCCCTGAGCTTCTAGCTGGCAAGTTACCCAGCAGAGAAAATAGGATGCTATTGAATTTGCAGGCATCTCAGTCAGTGACGGAGGTGGAGGGATGTTGCAAAAGGATAATGGGAGGAAGAGGGATTGGGAAAGCAGGGATGAGGGACAGGTGGATCTGGAAGTGGAAAACCATTTTTCAAGCCTAGAAGAACAACTTAAAAAATATTACTGGGGAATTAATGCATAAAAAGTGTCCTTAGCAGGGGGAGGTGTGAAGGGGGGGTACATACATCATAAAAAGATACACTCTGTGGCCAAGACTCCCTGACCATTAACACCACAGATAATCAAAGAGAAAAAATCTAATTTAGTAGAAGGATGGTAATCTCCAAATGATAAGCCACTTCACCTGGTGTCCACACTCTAGTCCCAGGCCCACATTTAAACAGGAGCAAAAATTTAAACACATGCACCCACACACACATATGCGCATACACAAACACACATATACACCCAGAGACAGAGCAGCCCAAGGCCTGAGTGTAGGAGGCCATGGGAAAACTCATTCACGAGGACTTTTTAATTGCTTTGTGTTTGTTTTCTGTCTTCTCCCCCCTTTCTTCCGATGGTGATTATGGTTGTATTTTGAAATCATGATGCGCCACTGCAGCACTGTAATTACATAAATACGGCATTATAAATGAAGGTTAGTGCCAGAAATAGCAACGCAGACAGGGGAGCAATTTGTCTTTGTGGATGCAAGGGTGTGTGCACATGTTTATAAATACCTCCCACTTACATGGTATTTGAAAATTGTTTGCTAGTCCAAGCAAGGAGGGCTTAGGAAACAAAAAAAGAGCCTCACCTTATTTTCAGCAGAAGAAGATGAAGGCAAGAAAAGGCAGGTTCTTCTAGTCATGATCAATGGAAATAATGAGGTAAGAGCTGGGCTTAAACTGAGCTCGGATCCCTGAGCTGGCGTGCAGTTGAGTGGGCACTAATGGCTCTGCTTGTGACAGGAATCAGTCTGGGGCAGTACAGCTTGTCAGTGGTGCCCTTCAACACCCTCTGGAACCTTAGGGAGTGTCTTGTAAGCACCATTCAGAACAGAAGGACTACCTTCCTCCCCTACTCTCACTCATACTTGCCTCCAGGGCACCTCCGGAATCTTCAACCAATAGCGATGGGAGTTGGGAGATGACAACTTCTTCCACTCTCAGGAAAAAGGAAAATTCTAAAGTGTGTCCTACAAGTGTCCCACAGAGTATGTGTTAGTTCTAAAATATGTCAGCAAATTCTTTGAAACTCATCCCTCCAAAAGGTAGAGCCTAATTCCCCTCCCCTCTGAAGTGGGCTATCTGAAGTAACTCACCTCTAATGACCAGCATATGATGAGAGTGATGCTATGTGACTTCCAAGCCTAGGTCATAGACATGCTATTTCTCTTTTGGCTCACTGTTTCGGGGGAAAGCCAGCACCATATCATGGGCACACGCAAGCAGCTTGTGGAGAGGTCCCCGCAGTAAGGAACTGAGGTCTCCTACCAATAACAGGCACTGACTCCCCAGCCATGTGATGGAGCCACCTTGGAAATGGATCCTGCAGCCCAGTCAAGCCTTTGGACGAATGCAGCTCCAACTGACATCTTGACCATAACCTTATGAGAGATCCTGAGCCAGACCCACCAGATAAGCCACTCTCAAATTCCTAAACTACAGGAAACATAAGTATAATAAATATTTATTGTTGCTTTAAGCCATTAAGTTTTGGAGTAATTTGTTACACAGTAGTAGCTAACTAATGGAGTCCTAGTGGTATTGACCTGCAGCCCCCCATAGCTGTACACTTCTCATCAACCCCTTCCCTGTGCTGCCTTAGATCACCTCCAAAGAAAACCACCTGCGTTCAAAATCTTATCTCAGGGTTTGCTTTTGGAATCGAAGAAATCCCAGAGAAGGTAAATATTATTATTATCCTCATTTTAGGGATGAGAAAAAACACACGTAGGTTAGAGTTACACAGCAAATAGTGGCAGAACAGAGGTTTTCTGAGTCCTCATCCACTGCTTCCTGTTTCATCACAGCGGCTTCTCCCTCCCACCCCAATCCTTTCCAATTTCAAGCAATCTCTCTTCTCTCCCCAAGAACACTGTTAATTTGCTCATTCGCTGTGGACCGAGACACTCATCATAACCACAAAATTTAAAAACCAATCTAAGCAAATTCAGTAACAAAAGCAGGAACTTTGAGTCACTCAAGTCTCAGTGCATTTATTTTTCCTAATGATACCTACACACAGCAGGGAGAAATAATTAGCAAATTAATGGGTTATTCCTCTGTTGACATTCATGCAAAGGCTAGATGTGACTCCCTTGTTCTATGTCTTACAGGCTCTGGCCTGAAACTGCTGACCAACATCACTGGTAATTTATTGAAGTTATGAACAAATGCCCGTGCTGCGTGGGCAAGAAATAAAGATGAAGCCTAAATTTGCTATGCTTTCTGTTCTGATCAAATAAAATGTACAGCCAACTTCATCTGTCAGATATTTAATCATAATCATTATTGTGCTATGTGGTAATTAGGCATAAATGGAACATAAATGACTCTTGATAGCACCATTTTATATATCAAACTGTAATTTTTGTGTTTTTCTTCTCCCTTTGACAGTTTTCCAGTACCCATCTCTACTCAGTGTCACTGTGGTTGGTTTCCCCTGAGTCAGAGTGGTCGAAGAGAAACATATGGGCTTTGGAACCCGACAAATCACTCAGGCTGTATTACCTTGATCAAGTCACTTTACATCTCTGGGCCTCTTGTATAAAATGGAGATGAGGCCTCTCCAGTAGGATTGCTATGAGAATCAAATGAGAAGCTGAAAAGCAATTACGGGCAAAGTGTTCATATGCAGTAGGTGCTCAATAAATGTCTCCTTCCTGTTTCTTTTATCATATTGTCTCTTATATCAACATTACTTCCACAAACAGTAACATCAGAAATTCTTGATCAGCTCCCTACAAGTTATTTCCTGCTCTGGATCCCACTTCCAGGAGCACTGCCCTTCAGTCTCCAAGTTACATGGTCCCATGCTAAACTCGCAAATTTATCCATACTTTAAAAAACACTCCCTATCAACTGAAGGAAAATTACTGAAGTAATCAGGAGAAATGGCTTTGCGTCCACAAGTAGAAAAAGAACGATTTAAAATTTACCTAGCAGTAGGAGTATCAACACCTTAGCATGCATGAGTTCTAGTTCTGGGCAAATGATGATGGCAATTTCTTTTTTATTTGATTTGAGTATGACTGGTGAGAAATTGGAAGCTACTAGTCATCTGAAAGAACTAAAGGAAAAAGACAACGCTGTGGCTTCCAGTTGTGTTTACCCAGTAGGAGGTTGGTGGTACTCTGGAATAATTTAGTGAACACATACAGATAGAAAGTTTGCATAAAAATATTTCACATCTTCATGGCTGTGTGCTCTTCTGGGCTTTGGCAGCCACGATGAAGGCAAAGAGTTTGCCTCTCTGATGTAGAAGTTAAGATTTATGACAACAATTCCCACCGATAAACACAACAGCTCATAATAACAAT
This sequence comes from Equus przewalskii, assembly GCF_037783145.1. Taxonomy (NCBI): domain Eukaryota; kingdom Metazoa; phylum Chordata; class Mammalia; order Perissodactyla; family Equidae; genus Equus; species Equus przewalskii. Next base: position 54,428,969 of record NC_091845.1, on the reverse strand, counting down.
AGGAAAAGTAACAACTACAACTTATTAAGGGCCTAACGTTCATTTGCATACCAAGGTTAACAAAAAACTTGTATGACTTACCTCATTTGATCCTCTTGCAGCCTGGGTGGGTATTATTCACTCCATTTTATAAATAAGCAAACTGAGACCCAGAGAGGTTAGATGTCGTGCCCAAGAGGACCATGAATAACAGGCAAAAGAATCACATCTGGAATTTTAATCTCACATTCTTGTCTCTTATTAGACTCCCTCTGTTAATAAGTAATTAGCTTGTTTGTTTGAAGGATAAATGGAAGCTCACATCAATTCTCCAGTTAGCTTTCTTACTCTATATTGGTTTTTAGACCCACAAAGCCACACGTACACATCACATAAGGTGGTGATAGTTGAAAAATAATTATTTAATGATCTTCAAGAAGAATTCCTTGTCACAAATAGACTATTTCCCAGAGTCCAGGGTAATTGCAAGTAGCTGTACTAGGACCACCGCAGAAGGTCCAGTGATAAAAGGCTCATTTTTTTCTGCAATTGAGGCTACAAACTACCTCAGTCGGCAGCGCCTGTAACTTCTGCAGAAGGAAGCGTTCAGACCTTGCCACAGAAGAGCAGACCTTTCCTGAGTCAGCTGTGAAGTAAACTTATAGTCAGATGTTTTTCAACTTCTCCACCACAGCATGGAGGCTTTTGGCCCCAAGTGTCAGATTTATCCATGAAGCTCTTGACCTCACCAGAAAAGAACCACTTTCAAATATAAGAAATATAAGGATCACTTTCAAAATAAGAAAGTGAACCTTGGAGTACGGCAAATCCATATTGAGCCAGGCACTATGCCAGGGGTGGGATCCATGGTCTGGAGGAGCAGACAGAGTAGTGGTTCCCAACCCAAGCTAGCCATTAGTGTCCCCCGGGGGCATTTTAAAATCTCAACAGGCCTCTATTTATTGAGAATTAATTACTCTCAATTAATTCAGAAACCCTGGGAGTCGGACCAGGTATCAGGATTTTTTAAAGCTCTCCAGGTGATTCCATTGTGCAGCCACAGCTGAGAAACACTATTATAGTAAAATCCAGAGTGTTCCAAACTTGCTTGGTTTGAGAAGCACCTGAGGTTCTTATTAAAAGTACAGATGTTCTTTTGATTTAACTTAACATATTTTTTTATTGCAGTACCATCGGATTATAACATATAACTTTCAGGCGTATACTGTAATATATTTTGAATTCTGTGTAGATTACATCATATTCATCACCCAAAGACTAATTACAGTCCATCACCACATGCATGTGCCTAATCACCACTTTTGCCCTCCTCCCTCCGCCTTTCCCCTCTGGTCACCACCAATCCAATCTCTGTTGCTATGTGTGTGTTTGTCATTGTTTTTATCTTCTTCTTATGAGTGAGATCATACTGTATTTGACTTTCTCCCTCTGACATTTCACTTAGCATAATACCCTCAAAGGTCCATCGATATTGTCACAAATGGCCGGATTTCATCATTTCTTATGGCTGAGTAGTATTCCATTGTGTATAAATGCCACATCTTCTTTATCCATTCGTCCCTTGATGGGCAGCTAGGTTGCTTCCAAGTCTTGGCTATTGTGAATAATGCTGCAATGAACATAGGGGTCCATGTATCTTTACACATTCATGTTTTCATGTTCTTTGGATAAATACCCAGCAGTGGAATAGCTGGATCATATGGTAGATCTATTCTTAATTTTCTGAGGGAACTCTATAATGTTTTCCATAGTGACTGCACCAGTTTGCTCTCCCACCAGGATAAAAATGCAGATTTATGCGTCCTGATCTCATCTCCTGAATCAGAATTTCCAAGGGAAAGAGCAGGGAACATGTATTTTGAACAAGAGCCCAAAGATTCTTATGATTAAGAAAGTTAGGTGAAACCTGTATTTGTCCTCAAAGAATCAACAGAGTGAAAAGCCAGCCTATGGAATGGGAGAAAATATTTGCAAATCATACAACTGAGAAGAGGTTAATATCCAGAATATATAAAGCACTCCTACAACTCAAAAACAAAAAGACAAATAACCCAACTTTTTAAATGGGCAAAGGACTTGAGTAGACATTTCTCCAAAGAAGGTATATAAATGACCAACTAGAGTATGAAAAGATGCTCAACATCACTAATCATTAGAGAGATAAAATCAAAATCACAATGAGTTATCACCTCACACCCATTAAGATGGCCACTACCAAAAAAAAAAAAAAAAACCAGTGGAAAATAATAAGTGTTGGCAAGGATGCAGAGAAATTGAAACCTATGTATGCCGTTGGTGAGCATGTGAAATCGTGCAGCCTCTATGGAAAACAGTATGGAGGTTTCTCAAAAAATTTAAAAAATTAAAAAAATAAAAAATGGATATCATATGCTCCAGCAATCTTACTTTTGGTACATACCTAAAAGAATTCAAAACAGGTTCTCAAAGAGAAATTTGCACATCCATATTCATTGTAGCACTAATCACAATAGCCAAAAGGCAGAAGTAACTCCAAACTCTATTGAATGATGAATGAATAAACAAAATGTGGTATATACGTACAATGGAACAATAATGGAATATTGTTCAGCCTTAAAAAAGAAAGAAATCCTGTCACAAGCTACAACATAAATGAACCTTGAGGACATTATGCTAAGGGAAATAAGCCAGTCACAAAAAGACAAATAGTGCATGATTCCACTTATGTGAAGTGTCTGGGTTTAGAGTTTCAGTTTGACAAGGCAAAAAAGTTCTAGAGATCTGCTGTAGGACAGTGTGTACAGAATTAACGCTACTGAACTGTACACGTAAAAATGGTTAAGATGGTAAATTTTATGTCACGTGTTTTTTATCACAATTTTTTTTATTTGAAAACCTGATATTGCCCAAAACTTCAACAGCTTCATACATCCCACCTGTCTTATTCATAGCAGAGGACAAAGAACTCAGGGTCTTTCAGCTCTCTCTTCAAAACCAAAACAAAATCAACCAAACAAAAACATTTCCCCCGCTGCCTCCTAAGGAGTGTAGCTCTCAATTTTGGAAAGTCCAGAGACTTGCTGAATGTCAATCTGGACAAGCCAGGACAGACATAGATTTTGCTGATGAGGAAAGGAGAGCTTTGAAGGTGTATGGGACGGGAAGATGACAGACTAAGGAGGAGAGGTGCCAGGACCCTGGGCCCCACATGGGGGCAGCAGTGAGAAGAGCAGCCCCAGATTATGTGTGGGTCCCAAGACACTGTGCACAAAGCGGGGTGGGGAAGGGGGTGACACCCTCACTGGGAAGAGACGACACTGCACTGACCGTCATGGAGTGTGTTGTGATGAAGGCATTCCTCCACCTCACCTAAGCTGTCTTTGATAAAATTCCCTTGCTCCCTCATCTTTCCACGTGATGAGACTTTCTGGGGAAAAGTGAAGAAACGCTCCACATGCTGGAGGGGCATGGGGCTGAGCGAAGTTAGTCCCCATCTGCCGCCACCCCTCCACAACCCGCCCTCTACTCAGATGATTCTTTGCCTTTCTTTGCTCTGCTCTGTGTCCCACATCACCACTGAAGGGTCCTTGCCCTCTGGCTTCTGCAGGATCCAGTCAGTGGGAGCCACTAGAAGGAAATGCAAGGGTAGGAGAAGGGAGTGAGGCCAGGGTATTCTCCACCAGCCTCCTCCTTGCTTCAGCACCACACTTCCAGAGGTGGCTACATCCCTCTGTGATGACAAACCCTGCTGGGCAGCCCATCCTCCATGGCTCCAGCTGTCCCAGGGCTTCAGCAACACCACTTGCTCCCCTTGTCCCTTCAGGTCTGGGGAAGGTAGAGCCTCCCCTGATGCTGGTCCCCGGGTGTCTTGGCATCCCTGCCGACCGCCTACAGCATCTTTCTCAAATTAATCTTCTGTCCGAGTGGAATTCAGCTTCCTTCCAGGACCCTGATTGGTACATTTGGCTTCTGGTTTGTGGGATGGGGTCGGGAGGTGAAAAAGAAAGAAATCAATAAAAAAGAGTGGGAACTAGCCAAGCCTGCCATGGGCCTCTGAAGCTCCCAAGCACGGTCATCTCCAGAGCCTGTTACTACAGCACTCACGGGAGGAAATGCTTGAACTGGGTAATCCCACACCCAAAAAGGGGTATGCCTCTCTCGGTGTTTCCTATGATTGAAACATAGTGACAAAAGCAAAACCATCCACTCTGCTACATTGGTTTCCCAGTGTCCCCAAGCCTCACCAAGACCCCAGAGAGGCGCTCCCAGTAGGGCCTTGTGTCAGCTATACTCTCTTTGACCCCTCTGGGGGAAAGCAGCCCCCTGGAGGTACTAGAGGGGCACAAGTAGAGAGTAAATTAGCAATGAGTGGGAGGAGGGCAGCTAAGCTCTCTGCAACCACAGTGGGAAAGAAAGTTGAACACTTTCGATCGCGGTGTAACCCGTCGGGAAATGTTATTTAAACTTCTGAGCTTTCAGACTGGCCTTGGAATTGGTTGTATTCTCAGGGATGAGTTCTTGGCAACGTCATGGGGAAAGCTGATTTAAAAAGCACACACACACACTTCCCAGGGCCCTGAGGGAGTCACAAGGGCCCCTGAGCAACCAGAATGGGGAAAACAATAACCAACTCCTCCTTCCCCACGACCGCCCATCACTCACACCCAGAGGCCTCCATTTTCTCAAGCTCCATCAAAGATTGGAGAGGTTCTCAGAAGCTCAAGAAACTTTGAGGGGTTTCTGGTAGGGGGAAAGGTAATTTCAGAACATGCAGGGGAGGAGATTGTGTGACCTGAAGAGAAAATCCAAGAAAAGTAACCAGAGGGTGTGAGGAAGTCCAATTTGGTGGCCAGAAAGTGGATGAGCGGCAGAAATGGACAAGTATTAAAATTGTCCCCATAGAGCATATTTACTCCATTGCTAGGAGCCGCTTCCCTAGCACCCATCTGAGACAAAGAGGTGGAAAAAAAAGGCTGGGGGTGGCTGTGTGCTCTGGAATTAAAACAGCATCTGCAGTATTACTAGCTGGACCAAGATGTGCAGAAGCTATCAATCTTTCTGCTTTGGGGAATAATTGATTGCCAAAGGGGTCCAGACAGGCTGCTTCTCTCTCCCCGAGGTCTGGCCCTGAGTTCAGCACAATTAGCTAAGTGCTTCTGTGCTTGAGAAGGCTGGGAGCACCGTCGGCTCCCTCTGATGCCCAGGATGCTTAGGCAAAGAGAAGCTTCAGGAACTCCACTTTATACCGGTCCCCAAACTAGGACCAAGACCATCCACCACCCTCGCTTGTGAGCGGAAGCCATGACTAGAGTGGGAATGGGCTGTGTTTTCGGCTTTGGTAGTCGGGCGAAGTCTATAAACCCCTTCTCCAAATAATGTTTTTAAGGGTGTAAAATAAATACACAGGATTATAAAAGAAGCCAATTATATTAAAATACGGTTGCCTAAATATTTTTTTAAAAAAACAAATTGGTTGTGTAGTAATAATTGTGCATCTTTATCAAACATTAAATAACACCTAGTGGTGGATGCAATAACTTAGAGTTATGGAAGTAATGAATATTTCAAAATGTCTACAACAATAGCTATATGATATGAAAATATCTGTACTACCTGGTGGAACTGCTGACTCTACTGTGGGCTTCTGACCTCCATTTATCAGTGAAGAAAGTGCTAAGTTTCATTTAGATTTTAGTGAAAATAAATGAGCAATATGTTTTTCATCCAAGTTTATAGATCCCTGAATTCTCTCCATGTATCCTAGGTTAAGAACTTCTGCCATAAAGGGAAATTTAAAATGACAATGACCCTCTCCAGTCACTGTGAGTGCTGTAAGAAAGCACGTGTTCATCTTTCAATTTAACTGTGCCAAGTGCACATCCCTTAGACCCTGGCCTTACAGGACCCGAAATCTGGAATAAAATGGTAGAGAAAGCATCATATAGAGACAATAACTCCTGCCATCTTGAAATCTGTCCAAACTAATGGTTGTTCACCCGCTTTCCCTGCTGCCGTATAGAAACACAGACTACACCACTTCCCTGTCTTCTTTTCCTGAGCCTGTCCCCTCTCTATCGATGTCCACACTTGGGGATTTGGAATAAATGGTTAGTGAGATTTGCATTTCAGGACAGTCTCTCTAGCTTCAGGATTGAGAACACTGCTCCCTCCAGTCCACCTGTTGTGCTCTACCTCCATGGCCTCCATCCTTGTCAGAGTCACCAGCCCTCTTGCCTGGATTGTCGCAGTGGCTTCTTAACTGGTTTTCTCACATCTTTTCTTGACCCCTGCTGTTATTCTCATCACAGCAGCCAGAGTGATTTTCTTAAAAGAGTCATCCAATCCTATCACTCTCTTCCTTATAATGGCTCAACGGTATTCCATATCGCTTAAAAATAAACTTCAATCTGCTCGTCATACTGCAGGGTCGGCAACATACAGCCTGCTGGCCAACTCTGGCCTGCACCTGCTTTTGTGTGACCTGTGAGTTAAATAATTTGAAGAAACTTTCTTATTATATAAATACCTACATTCAAGTACTCTTGATCTGACTCTTGGCCCACAAAGCCTAAAATATTTACTATCTGGCTCTTTATAGAAAAAGTTTGCTAACCTCTGCCGGCCAGAAAACCAGAAACCAGCCTCGGCCATTCAAATGGGAGGAAATTAACTCAGAGAATTGGTTGTCCAGAAGTTGTAAGAGCTGAGGAGACAAAAGGACACAGTGAGACAAGTCGGAGATGAACAAAACAGGAAGCTGTTCCATCCTGGAGGTAGAGGACCAAGGGAGAAAGTGGTGCAACCAATTGGAGCCACGGAGCTGGAGGCATCCAACAGAGCTGAAGGGGAAGCTGTGCGAGGGATGCTGCCCAGACAGGGCAGTGGGTGAGGGAGAAAACCTGCATTCTTACTCTCTCTCACCCCCAATTTCACACCAGTACCTCCTATTGGCTGAAGCCACCTGGAGGGTTGTTGGCGAGGAGACCTGGGAAATGTAGTTCCCTGCAATACAAAGCAAAGCGAGAGACGGAAAGGACAGGAAATAGATATTAGAGCAAGCAGGCAAATGACCAGCTCCCCTTTAAAGTGAGGAGAATATCTGCCTTCCAAATTAGCTATAAGAGCTACAGACGACTTGAGTAAGGTGTCCATATTACGCGTGGAAAGGGTAGCTAATATATTGTCATCACCGTTACTAATATTAACTTCTACCCTGTACTTGAGTTCCCTGTATTGGGTTGTCCAAGCTGAGCATAAAGTTGTGGACAGAAGATAAGCCCCATAATTGACCTGACTTATCCCGAAACGGTGAGGAATGGCATGAAATTAGACGACATCTATGGCTCCCAAACACACCATGGAGATGGACCTAGGAACTCGCACCAAGCGATGCGATGAAATCTCCCAGGCGATGAAATCATTTCACACCACCCACTGCAGGCCAGAGGGATGGTAAGATCAGAAGTTGGCTCTCAGAAAAAAAGACACTCAGCGATGCTTTGTGGTAGTGGGGATTTTTTTTTTTTTTCCCTAGAAGTGCGTATGTTCTTAGCAGAAACGCATTTCTGTCCATTCACTTACACTTCTTCCTTTCCTAGAACTGTCATGCCAGCCTCTTAAACCACCAGCATAACAGCTTAGTTTAACAAGCTTCTTCTTTTAAATGCCAGACAATGAAATCAATGAAGGGTGTAATAAGATGAAGAATGTAGCCAGTAGGGAAGGTTTCTCCACCTTAAATGTCATAAGCAGGTATGACACGGTGCACAGACTGAATATGCATCACCAACTCAGGAAGGCCATCAAGCAGAACTTCCGAGAACTGGTTCTTGGGAAATTGACCACATCTGGCCACCCATGGTTCAACTCTTTGACAGTTGAGCACTGAAACTCCAAGCCTAGGACTTCAGGAGTTCCAATTCTAAGTTTACAAGGAAATATGTGCCTGCTACTTCAACCACCCCTCAGGGGTTGTGTCATTGCCCCTTCCCCTCTCTCCACTTATCTGTCAGGGTTCAGGCATGGTGTGGGTGATGGCAATAAATAAATGTATGATTTGGTCTTGCAGTCAGTCTACCTCTGATTCTGTTCTTTCTAGACCCGTTTCTGGGTTAAATTTGAAGTTTTACAATCAGAGCCATTTCAATCAAATCAGACTTCAAGTGGGAGTAGCATTAATTCTTTCTACCCAGGTCTCATATTGGTTCCCAGAACAGCCCTTTGCTGGAGTCTCCAAGGGCAGACCAGGCTTGGGACTGGCATCTGGGTGGCTGAGGGTAGAAGGAAGCATTGTTTCTATCCCAAGCTAGAGTTTTCCTAACTTCAATTCTTCTCACACAGTCTTAAAAATTGTTGTTATATCCAAATGCCACTTCTCTACTTATTTACTTAACATCTTGTTTTTAATTGACTCATTTTTTTATTTAAATTTTTTTATAAATAAAATTTTATATTAGCTTCATAAATGGAAAAGTAGCATCATTTGCGATAAATAGAAGATGACCATGAAAACAAAATGATGCTATTATGTGGCCCGCTGATGGAGGCCCAGAATCAGAGGCCCACTCTCTGTGTTAAAAATGAGAGAATTAGCAAGTGGCAGGAGAGCTGTTAAAGATACACTGGCACCAAAATAAAAACTTTTCCTTGACATAATCAGAAGGATTGAAAGATAACTGAAAAGGAAGTCATTCTTTGTATGTGTGATGTCCTCACACAGCCTAAATCATCTGCAGAGTATGGTAACCAGGACAGCTACATAATTCACAGAGCCCAGTGCAAAATGGAAACGTGGAGCCTTGTTCAAAAATTATTATTAATTTCAAGACTGTGACAGAAGAGCGTTAGACCAAGCATAAGGCCCTTCTGAGCACAGCCACACACCCCGAAGCCAGCCTTGGTGATACAAGGCCCACTCCTTATATATTATAGAGAGTGCAAACATCCAAGAGAAAGAGAGGATGTGGACACCCTGTAGGACTCTTGAAGTCTGAAAATCCCAAAGGGCAGTCCTGAGGCCCATCAATGCCGCCTGAGGCAGGAAACAAAGCCAAGGCAGAGGACCAATGATTCCACATCATGCTGATGAGAACGATCACTGGAGAATCAGGTCAGAAGCAATAATGAGGAGTGTGGCTGGAGCCATTGCTGGGAACTGTTTGTGACTTGCTTCTAAAACCAGCTCCTTCTTCCTTAAATAGCCAAGGTCAGATTTGAGAAATATGTAAGAGATGGCAATGGCATGACCTGGGAGATCTGGCAGCACCCTAGCAAGAAACATCCACTCTGCTTAAAGATATTATTCAAGAGAGCTTAACAAAAGGATAATGCACAGAGAGGTGTAGGAAGGGTTATGAGCACCAAAGAAGACAACCACACACCAGGAAGCCATTACCACCCCTAGATCTGAAAGGACAAAAGGAAGCAGTGGTTATGGGAACTTAGAAAGAACTGAACCCAAGAGAGAGGGCTGGCCAATAGGAGTCAAGGTCTTATGGGGAGGAACTGTGTCTACCAAACCACAGCCCAGTTGTGAGGGAGCAGGAGGAATAAATGCATTAACTTCTTTCTCCTCCCAGGACCTCCGTTAGGCTTCAGCCTCCCAACCCGGAACCAGAGGGCAGAAGATCCTGGATGATGCAGTCCCTGGAGTCAGCCTCCCAGGGCACAGAGTGTGGAGGATAAGAGGGGAATGGATCTGGAGGACAAGTGGAAATTTACCAGCACATCTGGTGACACGTGTTTGTGGAGGTACAGGGGAGTGTGCGAGTGTTTGTGTGTGTGTGTGACTGTGTGTGTGAGTGTGCATGTGTGTGTTTGAGAGGGTGGTTGATGAGGAAAAACTAGCACTGAGCTTTTGGGCTAGGGCAAACTGGGTGAAGGTCATTCTATTCACCAAGCTAGGGAATTCAGAAGAAGGGATAGTGTGGGGAAGGAGTTAATGCATTCTTTCTTAGCCATGCCAAATTTGGAGACAGATGGGACACCTAGGGGAAGAGAAACCAGGACTGGCACTATAGACCTAGAGGTCATGGATGTGTCCGAGGCAGGTAAAGTCAGTGAGAAGACCAGAAGGCTGAGAACAAAGACCCTAACGTGTAAAATACTAACATGTGAAAGGGGATCAGGGAAAAATGCACTAAAGGAAACTAGAGTGGCCAGATGGGTAAGAAGAGATCCAAGAGAATTTAGTTTTAGGGAGTTGGGGTGGGAGTAGTGTAGAAATATTTGGTCTGGATTGTCTCTGCAGGAAGTGAACCTCTGGTCACTGCACAAAAAGCCATTAAGTGGAATCCTGCATTGTATAGGCGTTTGGAAGAAACTGCCCCTTAGCTGTGTTCCATGAGTGTGTTTCACCATGTTCAGAGGGAGAAGCAGCTGCAGTAATTCTCAGCTACTCCCCACCAAAGGTCCCAGTCTGCTCAAAGATAGAAAGTGATGCCTCAGCCACCTCAATCTCCAGCTTGGAGAAACCACCTCTGGTTTCTCCCCTCATCAGCCCTAAGGAGATGCCAATGCTCTCTCTGACAGCAGCCTCTGCCATATGTCAGTCGATGCTGCCGTCCCTCCCCACCCTTCTCTGCAGGGCACGTTCATCCTTACCGCACTTGATGTTGATGATGTGGTCACACGTGGAACTAAAGGGAAAGAAGGTCAGAGAGAGCTTCCCAGACCCTCTGCCCCCACACACTCACGACCAGGATGGCTCCACACCAGGTGCCACACAGAGGCCTCGGTCCTGGCCCCCTGCATGCCCTGAATCTCGTCTTCAGGGAAAGCCATGGCTGGGCTGACAATCCCACCTCTCAAAAGCTTTAAGTGCCTTCTAGAAAGAGCATCTGACTTTCACCAAAACTGGTGGAGAAAGATTCCTCCTTCCACAATTCAACCCTGTTGGCCTCACCAAGAAAAGTTGCTTTAACCGAGAGCCCACTCTGGTGACTGGGCAAATGAGGCCAGTTCCTCTCCCCTGCTTCTTGTTTGCCTTTCTGCCCACCATCTCAATAGCACTCGCCAGGGAACATTCCTTCAGGTAACGTCCATTGAGCTCTGGAGCCAACTTCCTCATCCACGGAGAAAGTTGAACAAGATCACTTCCAAAATTCCTTCCAGCCCTCTAATATGACCTTGTCTGATCATCTTGTCTGAGTGTGAAGGTTCAATGTCAGATGGTTCGGGGACGAATGACTCATTACCTTTTCCCTTAAGAAGGTTACAGTCTTGGGAGAAAGATGGGAAAGTGCACAACAACTTTGTTAGAAGGGATATCCAGAAGCACAAAAAGAATACAGAGGAAGACGTCGTTAAATCCACCTGGAGACCAGGAGGTTTCAATAAGAACAGCTCTATTTTACTGAGCACCCACCGCTGTGCACCAGGCCATGTATTAGTACTTACACAAATATGAGCTCTTCCAACTCACTGAGGTGGCCAGTCTTCTTGGCCTTGTTGTATAACCAGGAAACCGAGGCTCATAGACAAGAAATTTACCAAAGGCTACTCACCACTGAGTGAATGAGTTTGGATGTGGACAAATGTCTTCCACTCCAACACCTGTGTTGATAACAACCGCAGTATACAGTAACAGGAACCAACAACGGATAATTATTGGGTACTTACTGAACACCAGACACTGCCTCATGCATTTAATACACACAGAAATTTACCCCCTGAGGAAGGTATTATTTCAATTCCCCTTTTACAAATAAGAAATGGAAGCTCAGTGCAGTTGTATAACTTGCCCAAGATCACACAGGAGCCAGAATTCTAATCTAGACCCTAATGACTGTACAGTTTTTTCACCCAGGTTAGAAGAAAGAGTATGTGAATACCATCCTAAAGGCTGTTAGAAAGGAAATAAGTGTTCTTCGTTTGAGTTTGACTCAAAAGCGTAACCTGAGACAAGAATTTGGGTGCAGACAGTTTATTTCTAAGGTGACCCCGGGGAACAGAGGAGGGTGATACAGGAAAAGAGAAAAGGCAAAATAAGATTCAGGATCGAGGTTGCCACTGCGGATAGCAGGGCCTCAATTCCACAGGCCGTCCTGAGAAGCGTGCAGAATCCTCCCAGAATTAAGCTCCCGCAGGAAGGGATGGAGGAACCTTCCCCATAGTGCTCCCGCTGCCCATGGTGTAGGACCTCGGGGGAGCCCTACAGCAGAAAGTAAGGACGTAAGACATAAGACATGTGTGTGAAGCCAGACACTGTGGGCAGGAAGCGAAACAGAAAGCTCGCTCTGCACCGCCTGGTCAGCCGCCACTGAAATCAGAGGTGATAAGAAGAGGATCTGAAGCCAGCCCAGGTGTGCCTGCCTCCCAGGGGAGATGAGATAGGAGGGGACGCTTCAGACACAGCAGACAGCAGGACCAAGCCAGGAGCCTGAGAGCCTAAGCCATGCATGTCCTACCACATACTTGTGAAACTTTCCATTGCTTCTCTACCCAGATCCCCACCTGCCTCTACACGCTAGGTTTACAGCTCTCCTATTGAAATTATAGAAATAAACTCTTGGTCAATGAGATAAACAGAAGCGGAGCAACCCATGATGCTAGAGGCCAAAGGCATCTTCCCCTTTTTTTCTATTCAACTGTGAAAAGGCAGACCTGTGCCTTGTGCAGGGTTACTGCTGGGCTGTGTGAGTCCTTGGGCAAGTTACTAACCTCTCTGAGCCTCAATTTGTTTCATCTCTAAAACGGGACAAAGATACCTACCTAGTTGAATAGAGTGGTGATTAGATGATATTCTGCATGTAACACATTTAGCACAGTATGTGGCATATAGTGAACATTTAATCAAGAATGGGTGTGCGTATTTTAGCATTTTCAAGTCAATTCAATTCGGTATCAAGGGAGAGAACTAGAGACAGTTATTTATCATTTAAAGAAAGAAAGTGATATAATACAGTGAAGGCTAGGCTTGCCAGGCAAAAGATTTCATTTCCCCGCCATATAATCTTAGGTCCAGTAACCCCTCTGAATCTGAGTTTTTCTATTATTAAGCGGAGGTAACCATTTTTATCTGCCTCCAAACATTGCTGAGGCTCAATGGAGATCGTGAATGTAAAAATGCTTTGTAAACCCTAATGTAGTATAAAAATGTTATTGTTGTGATTATAATAATGATAAGAATCAAAGCTTCCCCCACCCCACAAGTGGGCACACACACTCCACAGGGCTGACTGCTCCTCAGTTGCTAGAGCAAGGGCAAAGCATTTTCACCTTAAGGTCAACGGCATAGAAGGGAGTGTGTGATTAATATCAGAGACACTGTAACAGCTGTTCAGGGTGAGCCATTCATAGCATCAGCGTCAAGGACTGGGCTGCTCATTTATTTACGGATGAGGACGACAATCAGGAAAAGCAATTAGGACCTGGGCATCTGGGCTTTTGTGATCCCTGATCACTGGAGTCGTGGCAGTGGTGCACCACGGGAACTTGAACAGCAGTTGCTAACTGCTAACTACCTTCCCTCAGAGCTGGCTCGGGCTCACTGTCTCTTTATATGCCAAACAAGCCGTGTTTGTGTCCCAGTCCCTCATCTGTTCCCTTCTGCACGCCAACACAAATTACACGACAGTGGCAGGAATGTTGAAGGGAAAACAGACTTGGGGACAAAGGTGGGAGGGTTTTAAAGCATTTTCAGAGTTCTTTACAGCTATCAATTAATGAGTCCCTGCCACAACCCGGGAAAGTAGGTCAATATTATTATCCCTGCTTCGTGGATGAGAAAACAGGCTCAAGAAGAACGGCTTGCCCAAGGCTAAGCCACTGATCAGAAGAGCTGAAGCAGAATTAGATGGAAGAATTCCTGACTGCAAATCCTTGGCCAAGTATGTGCTTACTTAGCATGCAGAAGGTGATCAATAAACAAGGTAGACTCACTGACTGAGTCCTGGAATGACACATTAATGCCCTCCTGGGCACAGTGGCAGATGCCAGGTCCAGCTCAGATCCTAAAGCCAGAAGAGCTTTTAAACACAGATCCTGAAAAATCCAAGAAAATACCTTTGGATGTGCCCCAGTTGTAAGAAAGATGAAGAGATAAGTTGGTCTTCATAGTGGACATTGTTTTGGCTGCCCATCTTCTGAATACCCCTCTTGCCAGGAGGCAAAGAGAGGTTTGCTGAGCCTCCCTAACCTTTCCCCCAACTTTGTATGCCAGTGGGAGCCAAATTAGGTCCAGTGTGTAGTACAGGGAGGGCAAAGGTGAGGGTCAGGGTCCTTGGCACCACAGCCCAGTGGCCACAGGTCTAGTGGCGTTGTTCTCATAAGACTGTTCCAGCGGAAAGTCCTTGGCTGTGCTTCACCTCCCTGGACTCCCCAAAGCCTGTTCTCCAGTTTTCCAATTGATTCCAATAGGCTCTTCCTTCCTTAAGTTAACCGGACTCTGTTTCTCTTGTTTGCAACCCTGACTATACAGTTTCTGACCTAAAAATGTAAGTACTAGTCAAGGGGGATTCAAATTGCCAGCTGCAGATTCCCATTCATTGCTGGTGGGAGGATAAAAAGGCAAAACACTTAGGGAGGGCAATTTGGCAAAGCTATCACGTACCCTTTGACCCAGCTCCCCATCTTGGGGAATTTGTCCTACATACGCACTTGCACAATTGGAAAGCAACTTACATACAAAGTCATTTTGCACATGTGTACCTATGCACAGGATACTGAAGTGGTATTTATAATAGCAAAATATTTGAAAGTTTCCAAAGGTCCATTCATAGAGGACTGATTAGATAAATTACAGCATGTACACATGATGGAAAGCCATCCAGCTCTTTTTTTAAAATGTGATATTTTCTATGTGTTGATATGGAAAAGTCCCCCAAATATGCCAGGAAGTTAAAAAAAGTAAAAAGTTCGGTACAGTGTGTATAATATGCTACCTTTTATAAAAATAGGAAAAAAATAACGATCTGCATTTTGTGTTGCTGAAATATACATGAGGTAACTCTAGCAGGATACAAAAGAAACTAAAAACAGTGGTTTCCTATTAGGAGGAGAGCGAGTGAGGGAAATAAGAAAATGAGGTGGAGAGGCAAAAGTTTTTCATGGGGTGCCTTCTTATAATGTTAGGTTTTTGAATCACGTCCATAGGCACCTATTCAAAAAATTGCATTTAAAAAGTGCCACCTCAGAGAGTGAGAATCAACACACACGTGATTTATTTGACTGTCCCGGCATTCACCCAGACCCACCCATCGTGCTCCGCACGTGGATAGAGCGAGCTGGTTAACAGAGGCTACAGGCTTATCAGATCCCGGCAGGTGCAGAAGGCTGCGACAGAGACCCTTCATTGGAGGATCGCTTGTGCACTGAAAGAATAAAATCTGGTCTAGACGATTGACGGGAAAAGACAGAACAGGTTGCTGAAAACCAAGCAAGAGGGTTTCTAGTGCAAGAGAAAAAGAAGGTTCCTAGCCTCTTTTGATATGTGGAATATAAAGAAATTACATTCCAGAGACGTGCATGCTCTTAAGAAGGGCGTCTCCAAGACATACAATTCACTGTCCCCTGCTGTCAAGATACCCGCCTCAGAAACACGAAAATCGCGCATTGAGCATGAGCTGTTGGGAAATACGGGATCCTGGCTAATTATCTGCATCGGTGGAGGACTTCTGATGTGATTATTCTGCAAACACTGCCTAATGAAGAGATTTGAGCTTCCTCGCCCACAGGTCCACTGATCTAACTCAAACCAAGGTCCTCAAGATAAAAGGTACTTATTTATCCTCTAAGCCATCTACTTGAAAATCAATAATATTTCAAATTTAATGAGTTGTAAGACAAGTAAATTAGAGTTTGGAGTAAGCAATATTGATTAGATTATTCTGCCAACTGGAACCCATAACTTTCCACTGTAATTAAATATTCCATGTAGGGTACAACGCGCTCAATGCTAGCTGCTTTCGTGAGGAAATCAGAGGTCTACTCATTCCTGTAATAAAAGCGTTTTCCATTCGCTGGCTGGCAGTCCGCGCCCTGCCCAGTGTGGGCGGCTCTGCCCTTTCCCTCACAGCAGCAGGCATCAGTGATAAGTGGCTTTCCCCGAGCACTAATCACCCCTCGCTCTAGTCACAGAGCTTCAATGAATTTGAACATCAAAATGAAGAACTGCAACTAAAAAGAAAAAAAATCATTGTGGAAGAAATTGCCTTCAGTAAAAGAGCTTCTGCGGAAGGATACGCCACTGTTAGAAGCTGTCTTTAAAGTTCCCCTTGCAGTTTGCATCTCTTGGAAGCTTGGGGATGGCCAAAGTAGATTTCTCACCAAATTGACTAAAGAAGGGACAAAAGGGCAGAACTTAAAACATCGGCTGTCACCATTCAACATCAAACGTTCTACCTTTCAACACTAAATCACCTTGCCTCTCTCAATCTTTTCTGTCCCTTCCTAGGGGAACTTTATTTTTCAAATTTGAGTAATGGTTGCTTTTTAGTTAATTAATTTAATTAATGCTACATGGACTCTCTGCACCTGGAGTAGTCCTGAATGAGAGTGACCCCAGCCTTATTGCTCGGGACGAAAAATTCAGAGATTGCATGAGAAATTTAGCCTCTTTGCAAGCCCCAGCTGTTTTAAATAGGAAAGAGAGAAAAGCAAGCAGCGGGGTTTAGGTCCTGCTGCTGACATATGCACTGGAGTGGTGTAGGGGCCACCTGGGGGCCTGAGAGAAAGGCAGGCTCTCAGCCACCACCTTCCCCAGACCTGCAGAATCAGAATCTGCATTTTAACAAGATACCCAGGTGATCCTTGTACACATTTGAGTTTGAATAGTGCACCTAGGTTTGCGTGCAGTTCTGCTCTTACTAACTGTGTCAACTTGGCCAAGTTTCATAGTCTCTGTGTATTTCAGTGCTTGGTACCTAGAAAGCACTCAATAAATGTTAGCTACTGTTAGAGGAGACATGTTTCTGGGAATAAATGAGGAGTTCCCGGGCTTTGGACGGAGGTAGAGCATTTGGGGAAAGAACAACATATGCCTGATATAGGTTGACAAAGATTTTACCTGAGCTGGAGAAGAAGGAAGGGAGGAAGAAGCAATGATATGTAAAAGAGGAAATGATTGAACACAAACATTTGTCTATTCTGCCTCTGCTCCTTGAGCCGAGTTGCAGTGACATGTTTTAAAAATGCAAAAACATTTTAAAACCCCACAAGATTTGGAATTTCACAGCCCTAGACTGAAATTCTGCCTCTACTATTTCCTGGCTATAAACCTGAGCAAGTTACTGACGTCCTAATGTGTCTATGTCTGATGAGGATATTGAAATTACCTTTAGAAATTGTTAAGGATTAAACAATCTGTGTGTAGTAAGGAGTGTGTGTGTGTGTCATTTTTTTTTAAGTTGGTGTCAGAGTTTCTGTAAGGCCAGATGAATATCTGAAGACATGGATTGGGTTGGGTTAGGCTTAGGCTTATAGTGGTTCTCAACCCTGGCTGCATATTTCAAAACACGTGGAGCGCCTTTTTTATAAAAAGAGCTATATCCAGGCCCCACAGCAAACCAATTAAATCAGAAGTTTTAGGAATGATGCCTTAGTATTTTCAAATGTATCCCAAGGTTGAGTCCTACCATGTGAGAAGGAAACAACAAAAAGATAGCAAAATCACTCTACACCAAAAAGAAAAAAAGGAATAATAATCTTGGGTGGCAAAAACAGATGAGCAGATGAGAAAGAAAAGAGGTCTGGAGATGAATGGAAGGGAAAGGAGTCCCTCATGCTATGGCAGAGTGTCTGAAACTCCAGCAGCAGAAATGGTTAAGGGTCTTATTAAAGAATGGAGAAATCCAATATTACTGATATTGGCTGTCTCAAGTCAAATCTTCCATTGAAAGCATTCACATAGCTAACCTGTGGGATATTTGGGAGGAGACAGAGAGAAAGACACACAAGGAGAAAGAGCCATTGACTCTCATTTGGGTTGACACAAGGGCTGATACAGAACAAGAATATAAGCAGAGAAGGATTCAGCAAAAGCCGGAAATAGAAGTCAGAGATGACCAGGAGACATGCAAAGCCATAAGAAGTTATAAAAATCTTAGGGAGAGCATAAACTTCCTACACCATAAGAAAGAAGGACACGAATCCACTTTCTTTAGAGAGTAAGGGGAAGGGTGAACTCAAGCTGATTTGGGGTTCTATGTGACACGGCTCATCCTGGGCCTGACATGCTGGCATCTCAACTCCTTCCAACAACTTGACATTCCCTTGTATTGGAGCCATAGGTACAGAAACCCCACTAACGAATGTCGAAGTCTCAGAGAAGCGATCATGGCAGTCTGATACTCATAAGGTTTGCAAATAGACCTGTTGACTTTGAAGTTTTCCAGCTTTTGTATTAGCAAATAAGTCTTGGCAATGAATCTTGACGACCATTTCTAAAATTTGTAAGGAGGAAACATAGCTTCTACGTAATACACTTCTATTAAGACCCCCAATTTTCAGAATCGTATTTGGGATCCAAGAGTCAAAAGAATTGAGAGAAATGCAGGCTGAGGGGGCAGCCTTGCGGTGTCAGCACGAGGCTCAGACATTTACATTCACGGACCTTCCCACAGTGTCTTCCAGGATTCCACAGTGCTCTCGGTAAGGAGAAACACTCACGAGAACTCAATTCAATCAAGTGACTGCATCACACACCATTTAGGAGTGCACAGGTTTTTTCTTTATAGATGGCCTCTAAGAGGCATGATTGCAGTTTAACACATAAAGTGAAATCATTTACAAAGAACAAACATCCTCCAATACAAGTCTTTCCATCCCCATAGGAAAACCTTTTAAGCTTTTAAAGCTTAAAAAGAAAAAAAATTTCTTGAGAAGCTCCATTTAAGGATCATAAAAGCCCATTTGTCCCATTAAATATCCTTGGTTCTCTTGGCATGATTACTTTCTATAAATGTTTAAGACTTCTGATTTGTTCTCTTTTTCTATGAGATAAGAGGGAAATTACTTAAGGTCGGAGACCTTATGTATCCCGCTAACTCATGTTCTTTCTTCTAGTCTCAGCTCAGGGATCTTATCCTCCAAGAAGCTTCTGACCTCCAGGCCAGTGGAAGTCGCCCTATCTCTGCATTCTTTAGCAGTCGCTTCATGTCACTACCTCATAACTTATTTTATGTTGAGGTTGTCTATGTTTTATGTTTTATGTTGAGCTTGGGTCTCTCTCTTACAACACTGTATACGGATCACATTGTACCCCTAGGACCTAACTCTGCATAGCACAAGACAGCAAATCAATATTTGTTGAGCCGTTGAAATCAGCAGAAAATGAATGGAAGAGGATTCAGTATAGCCCAGAATCTGTATTACTATAAACACGGACATCTGTTGTTTTCTCCCTCTCCTGAGGAATAACTGAGGACATGTCTGTTCTCCCAACTTCATGGTGAGGCGATCTATCTGAAGAAGACTCTTCACTTGAAACATGGAGATAACTAAAAATTCTTAAAACCAGCCAAGGCTGTAATCTCCATGGAGTAAGAGAACTTGCCTTCCCTATTTGGCACTGCAACCCCAGGTCTGGCACAGGGTTTGCCCATAGCAGCCGTCAGTAGTGGACACTAAGACATGCCACCCAGACCCTCTTCAAGGAAGGACCCACTGCCCTTCTGCACAGTGCTGTCGGCGCACAGCCTTCAGCTATCAGCTCCTGCAGAGACTGCCTCACCCCAGGGCAGCCCTCATCCAGGGAATGAGTAAGGCAAGGGTGTAAAGACACAGCCATGTTAGCCAAATGCGGCCACAGGACGACTCCCACAGGCAACATCCGCCCTAGATTCAGTGTGGCTTTTCCTCCCACCCAATCCTGCTTCCTCCCCTTACCTTCCCAGGAATTGGTCCCTAATAAATACATTGCTCTTCAATGTCTGCTCCAGGAGTACCTAAGCTATGAAACTACCAATAAGAATTTTTTGAATGAATGAATGAGTAAAAAGAAGAGTGTATAAATAAATTAATGTACAAATGAATGAGTAAAAGATGCAACTAGACAAAATTTCAGCTGCACTAAATGACTCCCACTGTCCACTAAAGATAGAGTTGGAGTGATCAGGGCACCCCAAACAGTCCCATAGAGACATAGTGGAGCATAGCTCTCATTTCCTGCTAACTCCCACAACCCTTTCAGCCGCTGTGTTGGGTGGAAATTCATTGACCCCCTTCTCACAAATAGGGAAAGAGGCGCTCAGAGGTGAAGGAACTTGCTCGACATCACACAGCTAGTGAGTTGCAAAGTTAACATGCAAAGCTTTTGCTCCAAATAAAACGACTCTACGGTTCATATCCTCCTCCACAATCGATAGCAAATGTTTTTGCTGGTAACCCCTTCTCAATATGGTCAAACAGACTGGCTGAAAGCAAACATTTGGCCTGAACGTTTCCTTCTATCCAGCTGGCTGCTGCAACAAGAAACTATTACCCTTGTTCCAAAGGCACCTCTTCATCCCTGTGTGGGCAAATTGACACTACCTGGAAAATTCCAGTTTTCTTTTTGCCCTTAGTGACATATGCACTGCTGCTTTTCCATGTGATGAATAACAACAATAATAAAATTTAATAATAGTAATGATAATAACAATAATCATAAAAGTAAAAACTATCTTTACTAACTTAATAATCACAAGAAAATTTCTTGCAACATTTGACTAAAATGAGAATGGAATATTGTCTATTAATAATGCAATGATATTGCTTGTTCCAAAAGCAGTTTAAGGGGGACTTCTGTGTACTTGTGAAAAAACACAGTGAGGGACTTTCAGGACATGTAAGCCCTCTCCCTTCCCACTGAGGCAAAATTGAAAGATCATTAGTCCTTCCCGGAATTTTTGGAGGAATTTCCTCTCATCACAATGGGGAGAAGAGTCCCTGATCATTATCTATTTCTGTACCCAGGCTCTTTGCCTTGTAATTTCATAGTGCTCTCCCACTTGGATTCAGGGTTTACCAAGTGACTTGGTTTGGCCAATGGATGTCAGCAAATGCAGTGGAAGCAGAAACTCGAATAGTGCCTGTAACATCGTGCTTGTTCTCACTCTTGCTCCTCTGCCATTGCCATGAGACCATGTCCAGGCTAGCCTGCTAGAGGGCGAGAGACGGGGAACAAAGAAACCCCTGGTAAGGTGCCCCATGCAAGTCCAACCTAGACCAGAGCCCCAAGATAATCCTCTAATGTGTGTGCAATAAATGCTTGTTGTCAGATGTTACTAAGTTTCCCAGTAGTTTGCTCCACAGCAAAATTTAATATAATGGGTTTAGTAAAAGACTATTGGTAGCCTTCACTTGCTTTGATCTTTGAAACAAACTGGCAAAGATAAAGAGGAAAAAAGTGATCAGATCTCTCCTATGTATTTACATGCAGAGATACAGGGCGAGTGCTGATCAGAAAATGGTTTTCCTAATGACCACAGATTTTTGCCCCATTTTCTATTAGTATCTCTATATCACCACTGTCCAATAGAAATACAATGTGAACTAGATAAATAGCTTTAAATTTTCTAATAGCCGTACTTTTAAAAAGACAAAATGAAACAGGTGAAACTAAGTATAATAGAATATTTTAATATTTCCAAAATATTATTTCAACACGTAATCAATATTTCTAAATTATTGAGATATTTTCCATTCTTTTTTTGTACTATGTCTTTGAAAACTAGTGTATATTTTACACTTACAGCTCAGTTCAATTTGGACTAGACATAGTTCAAGTGCTCAATAGCCACAGGTAGCTAGTGGCTACCGTATTGGACAGCACAACTTGGTATCCATTGGAGATGGCAACTCCATTGGCCCAGAGTTGAAGTGGACAGGAAAGCGAGCATTGCATCCTAAGATTTTCAGCAGCCGTCATAAAGGAGAGAAACCAGAAGAACTGCGAATAATAGTTTTTCATATTCAGCTTCTACCGTAAGAATTATACATTGCTTCAGATTACTCAGAAATGCTTTTCTTTATCATATTCAGAAAAGAAAAAAATAAGAACAGATAATCCAGGAAAACTTTCTCAGGTAAGTGTCTGCAAGACAGTAGAAATTTGCTTAGCAGCTGTGCTTATCTATTCACTCTTCAACTTGAGGCAACTTGACACAGGAATTGTGTCATCATATAGGTGAAAGATAATGGCATGAGGAAAAGCCCATGTGCCCATTTGTTTGAAAATTCCAGGAATACACACACACACACACACACACACACACACACACCTATTAAGAAGTTCTGCATCACTGGAGAAGGAACATATTTCCCTGACAGTGCAAAGCAATAGTGGATATTTGAAAAAGAGTGATTATAGGTAATTCAATATAATTTAAGAAGTTGTAGAACCTATGAAACCAGTTGAAAAAAGATGTAAGAGGAAAAGAGGTTGAATTTTGTCCTTAGATAAAAATGGAGCTGATTAAAAAAGGAAACCATTCAAGATAATGAAAACTGCAGTGAAAGATGAAAAAGATGAAGAAGAAATTGATAAATAGGATGGAGATAAGAGACCCAACTTATAAATAATTGGTGAGACCAAGAGACAAACACAACAATTTAACCAGAAGCAAAACCGAAACCTTAACAATAAAAGACAATGAAGCAAATCTATAAAGTTTTGAAGCAAAGTGTATGACCCAATAATTCTCTACCAAATAGGTTGTCAACAGAAATATATTTTTGAACTGTAAACTGTACCCGTTATCTGTCGCCACAATAATGCTGCAAAATAAACAATAACAAACCTTAGTGCGGCACAACAATAAACATCTATTTTTGTTCCCAAGATTATGGGTCAGCTGGGGAGTTCTGCTGATCTGAGCTAGGCTAACTTACATGTCTGCGGCATTGGCTGGACAACTGGGTCCACTTGACTGACCTCCATGTGTCTCATCCTCCATCACACTAGCTTGGTCTCATGGTGGTAGCATGGGAGGGAGCAGACACATGTGTGCTTTGCAGCCTCTGTTTGCATCAAGTTTGCTACTGTCCCATTGGTCAAAGCAAGTCACATGACAAAGCCAGAGTCGGAATGGGAGGGGACTCCAAAGTTACTAGCAAAAGAGCAAAAGAAGAGGCCAGTTAGTGGAGCCATCATTGCAATCACTCTATCTGTCAACACCCTCCAGCCATTGACCACCAGCCATAAACCGTAAACGAGTTTGGTTTATTATTCATTTCAGGGAGGGTGAACACAGCCTGGAAAACCTTGAGGTGTATTCATAAGAGAGTATTAGAAAGGACTCATGATAGGATTTGGGCTTGTGGTAAGGGATTTGTGGTGCAGGGTTTTGCTCTGGCTTGATGCTCTCAGGAAGCAGAGGTAATGCTATGATTGGGCATCTTAATAAATCTTATCTCCAAGGAGAGAAGACTAGACAAAAACTAAAGCTATAATTGATAAAGAAGCAGCAATCACTTGTATTAGCCAAGATAGGGCGATGTTTGGTCATCTTTGTGGTTTGGACGATGGTCATGTTTCATCTCTATGCAGACACCATCGTGAAGCGATCTTGTCTTCATCTTGATCCATCATAGCCACAGAGCGGCCTGGTCTGATACCCATGTTCTAAGAAACCATTTGGGTCGGACAGGAGACCATAGACATTCTGCTGTGATGCTGGCCGGCTCTGGGAGGTCAGTGGCTCCTTCGCCTCTTCTCAGTATCACACACTCAACCAGTTACCGCAGAAACTACTTCATGCTTTCATCAGTCACGTCAGGAAGTGATTCGAGAGAAAGAACTTCATTAAAAAAAAAGCTTTGGTATAAAAGCACCAAGAGTAAACACCAAACCCTGTTAAAAACTGATCTGTGTCTAAATAAATGTTACAAATATATTTACAAAATAACAAAAGCAATCATCAAATGAGACATACAAGCCATGGAATAAGAACGTATTATTAATAAGAATTTCTGCATAAAATCTCAAATTAAATTAGCAAAAGCCAAGAAGTAAAAAGCAGAGGGTGAGAGAAAGTTGAAATAACCTTTCTCATTTTAGAGAACAGGAAGTCAAAACACAGCGGTTCATTTTTCTCCTTTGATGTTTGGAAAAATAGAGGTGCCAAATATTTTCAAAAAACAATGAAAACTACTCGTAGTACTGAAAAATAGAATATACACCTTCCAAATGGTTGGGGGAAATAAAAGCAAAAGAAAATTGCAAAAAATAGAAAATAACCAGAAAGCATTTTTTTTTAAGCATAAAACAAAATGGCTGAAACCATTTTGTTTTGTAAGACCAAACACATTAATTAGTGGCCCGCCCTTCCCTCCCTTCTCCCCCACCCCTCCTGCCTTGGCTGTGCCCTGATAGCTCTCAGTCTTCCACAATAACTGACCTCTCTCCCTCTAATCAGTCCTCTGAGGAATGAGGCTACGCCTGCCCTGCTCCAAGTGCCATCCGTGGGGCGGGGCCATTGGCACACAGTTGACTACAGGTTGGCCACCCGCTAAGAACAGAAATTGAGAGACACATTTGAAACTTTCAACACTTTGGCAGAGCTATTTCATGTCTGTTGAAACTACTAACTAAAAGTGGGCTGGGCCAGCCCTGGTGGTTTAGTGGTTAAGTACAGTGCGCTCTGCATCGGCAACTGGGTTCAGTTCCAGGGCCCAGACTTACACCACTGGTCGGTAGCCATGCTGTGGTGGTGGCCCACACACAAAATACAGGAAGATTGAACACGGATGTTACCTCAGGGTGAATCTTCCTCAAGCAAAGAGAGGAAGATTGGACATCGATGTTAGCTCAGGGTGAATCTTCCTCAGCAAAAAGAAAAAAGTTGTTGCTTGCATTTTGTACATTTCCTATTTCATGTTTCTAGTAATTTGTTTTTATTATATTTTCTAAAAGTATCAGTCTGTAATATATTAGAAAAGGGAGAAAAAGTTGGTACTCTAACAGTGATTCTTAACCCTTTTTGCTGCCTCCTCACCATTCCAATGGGCAGCATTGCCTATCAGCCTGCCTCTTATTATGCAGGGGTTCTCAAAGGGGTTGGGGGTGGATCATATCTATCAAAGGGAGAGAAGAGGGATGGAAATCTCTGACCTGAGAGGGACGGCAGGAGGGGCAAGGAATGTGCACTTGGGAATGAGAGCCCTGAAGATTCAGGTACACCTGGAGTACCCGCGTCCCTTCCCCGTCTCCTTGGAGACTCCCTGGCCAGAAGGATGATGTCAGTGCTCCTTAGCTCTGCCCACAGTGCACTGTGCCTTCTGCCCCCTCTCCCCTCGGGCCTCACCGCCAGGCCGTCCTCTACAGCACCCCTGAACTCTAGGCACTCACAGACTGCTCCCTGAACACACCCTGCGCCCACCTGCTTGCACCTCTACTCCATCTTCATAGACTGCTCTGCCTCCCCCTTCCATCCGCCTGACCACCCCTGCCTGCTCCTCTTTGAAGCCCCAACTCCAATGTCACACCATCCTCATTCCCTGTGTTCTCCCTGAGGTTCTTTTGAGGCCAAAATTTCTAAACATGCACCTTCACTTTGACCTTGAGACTTCAATTTTAGGGTTTTTTCCAAGAACAAAATGATGGATTTGTGCACAGATTTGTCTATAAAATTATTAAATTCAGAGTAATAATGAGAGATTGGCTGAATAACTAAGTTCTACCTGTATAATAGAATATATATATATTATATAGCTATTAAAAATGATGAACAATACTAAATGACATGGAATTACGTTTATAATATGCTGCTAAGTAAACAAATAGACTATAAAAATATATGTGCACACATAAGGGATGATCTTGTTATTAAAATATAGTGATAGATAAAAGCATAATATGAATCTAGGTACAGATAAAGGTGTAGACATAGGCAGACACACAGCTGGAAATGCATGCATAGATTCAAAATACACACAGGTGTACACACAGACTAAATGTTAAGAATTATTATTTCTGTGCTGTGAGATTACAGGAAGTTTTTATTTTTATTTTTCCCTATCTATATTCTTTTATCAGAAACATTAATTACTTTTTCAATAAGAAAAAACAGTTAAAGAAAGAATTAATTATTGCCCGTGTGCGTTGCCATGGAGCCTACACAGTCATCTGTGCGAGCATCCCCCATACCTTCGGTGGCTTAGTTGGACAGTTCCCCCTGGATCATCGTCCTGGGAGGCAGGACCACCCTGCTCTCAGTGTAAACACAGCGCTCCACGCTGAGCCATCAGCGAGGATGTGTTTACAGAGCTAAAATGAATGTGTTGAATTGCCAAAAGACAAATGCTGGACAAACAGGCATCCATGCCATTTCCTAGGAAACCGAAAATTAAATTGATCATAATGACCAGTTGTGGCTGGAGCCACGGAACTGAGACGTCAGGACTCACCTGTCTGGATGAAGTGTGAGCTGAACTTGGTCAAGGGAAAGGTGAGCAAACCCTGTTGGAAGCGTTCATTAGCTTGATGGACACTTGACTAAGCTGTTCTTCCCAGCCCCGTCGGGGCAAGCATAGGCTCGGATGATTTATCAGTCGGTATTGATTCTTTTCAGGCAATTCAGAGAGAGTTTTTCACGAAACTGTCTGGGAAATGGAGCAAGTCCCCAGGATGGGCATATTAGCAGCAATGATTTTTCACTTAGTTGCTGTGTGTTCATGTCTCTATGTAATAATAATACTCTGTGAAATGTGTACCCTGGCTTTCCCCTGAAGAGGACACAGTTCTTTCACACATATTCAGCCCAATTTTCCCATTTCTCAAGTTTCTCTCCAAGAATGTACGTCGAAAGACACATTAGTTCTGTAAAGCATCTAGACTTTTATTTGCTGACAGATGGCTATTGCTGAAGGAATTCAAAGCAGCTTAATACCATCTGACTGTCTTGGCTTCCAGAAGCGCACAGCCTCCCCGGGACTCTCATTCATCCTTATAAATCATCTGTGAAAGAGTTAACAGCAGGTGGAACATCTCATAATTGTAGAAGCTAAGCCATTGTGAGCCACAACGGCTTGCCTAGAGCTATAAACCTATTGTAGTGAGTTGAATGGTGGCCTCCAAAACGTACACTCACCAGAACCTCAGAATGTGTCCTCACGTGGAACAAGGGTCTTTGCAGATGTAATTAAGGTCAGAATTTCAAGATAAGATCGTCCTGGATTAGCATGGGCCCTAAATCCAACGACAAGTCCTTATAAGAGGAGAGAAAGGGAGATTGACACAGAAACACACGAGGAAGAAAGCCATACGAAGACAAGAGGCAGACATTGGAGTTCTGCTGCACAAACCAAGGAATGCCAGGAGCCACCAGAAGCTGGGACAGGCTGGGAAAGATTCTCCCCTGGAAGGAGCCGGGCTCTGCCAACGACTTGATTCTGCCCTCCAAAACAGAGAAAATACATCTCTGCTATTTTAAGCCATCAGTTTATGGTGATTTGTTGTAGCAGCCCTAGGAAATTAACAGATTCATAAAAAGCAGGATTCTAGAGGACACCAAACAGATCTGAATAAATCACAGGAGTTCTTGGTACTGTGTGTGTGTTCACAAGCAAGTATGTTTAGGCTTAATTTTTCAGCCCTGACATTTTTATACGTATGCCTCCAAATTTTTGGCATAAACAAGATAGGGCTGAAAAATGTGAACCAAAAACTGATGCCTGTTTTAAGCAGGGCTTGAATTTTGAAACATAAGGAGACAGGATGCGTTCTTTCTCTTCCATCCTACCTCACCCCTCACTCATCCTTGGAGAACACCTAATATTTAGCCATATCACCAATCTTGGAAGGTAGTATGTATAGGAGATAAGAACATGGCTGTGGAGTTGACCAGACTTGCCACTTCCTGAACTGTGACTTTGGCCAAGTTGCTTAACCTCTCTGAGCTTCAGTTTCTTTATCTGTAAATTTGGATAATGCAAGTAATAAGTTTAGCACAGGGCCAGGCAGACAGTGCTCAATGTTGAAAGTGCTCTGTCAGTGTTGAAATAGATACATAAAGAATTGATAGACCAAGAGGTAGATATAGAGATTGAAAGTATGAAGCAGTAGACAGAAATACAATACAATACAACACAACTCTGACCACCACTCTCCATTTCACACTCCATTCATTCTTTGAGGCTTGGAGATAAGTGATTAAATTGGGGGAGTGAAGGGGCTGGCCCCGTGGCCGAGCGGTTAGGTTCTCGCGCTCCGCTGCAGGCGGCCCAGTGTTTCGTTGGTTCGAATCCTGGGCGCGGACATGACACTGCTCATCCAAGCCACGCTGAGGCGGCATCCCACATCCCACAACTAGAAGGACCCACAACGAAGAATATACAACTATGTACCGGGGGGCTTTGGGGAGAAAAAGGGAAAAAAATAAAATCTTTAAAAAAAATAAATTGGGGGAGTGAAAGACGGAGGAGTTGGAGGAGTGGATAAAGTAGATAAAGAAAGCAGGAAGACCCATTACCAAGTGGAGAACCCCAAGGAAAGGCATCTAAGGGCTTTCAGCTTTGTTGAGGGAGGAGAGGCAGAGAGCCAGGACAAGGTATTGCACTTGGTACAGCTTATAGTGTCACTGGGGAGTGTCAGATGTGCCCCCCAAAGAACATTGGGGTGAGCAGATGCCAGATGTCACCAGTGGGAGAGAGAGAGTGCTACCACAAGGTCATCTTAGATCCTGCCCATGGGGCTACCTGGGGAGGCAAGGGGGCTCTGCAGAAAGAAGCTGGAGATGCTCCCCTGGATGTCCTGGGGCTGAAGGAGAGATCTCAAGGGACCACCTGGTATAGAGGTGCAGTGATCAGACACATGGGAGTGCCAGAAAACAGGTTCCCACAAAAAACGTTACCAAGCCCACAACAAGAGGTCACCATGAGTTAAAGCAAGCTGTAAGTATCTGTCACAGCACTAAGCCACCCAGCCAAGTGAGAACTAGCCCATTCCTCTGTGTCTTTTTCCCCTTCTCCCCAATGTGACTGGGGAGTGAAACTGCACTTCTTGGGGGCAGGGAGGGTGAACAGGCCGAGAGAAGCAAGCTGGGACCACCCACCCTTCTCCACCTGCAGGCTTCTATGCTAATACAGTCCAATTTAGGGGAGGAAAA
Source organism: Equus przewalskii (assembly GCF_037783145.1). Taxonomy (NCBI): domain Eukaryota; kingdom Metazoa; phylum Chordata; class Mammalia; order Perissodactyla; family Equidae; genus Equus; species Equus przewalskii. The sequence goes on along the minus strand of NC_091845.1, from coordinate 54,399,966 downwards.
AAGATATGCTGCCAAGCCAAGCTGGGATTTGTTTATTTCACATGGAGGGTCATTCTAACCTCTGGATGGAAAGTTTATACAGGATTTGAAATGACTCTGTGACTATTATCTAAAAGACAAAGTGGCAGCTTTACTACATTCCTAGTCGTAGTTGTTCGATATACTTTTACCTTTTCTTAAAAATACAAAATATTTCATAAAAACTCAGAAAATAATGTGAAAGCCCACAAATACCCACCATCCAGATTTAACAGGTGTTAATATTTGTCATAATTTGCTTCATCTCTCTCTCTTTCAAGCAGGTAGCTATTCCCAGTACAGCTAAGGAGGCCCCCGAATCCTTCCCTTGCCTGTCATCCCTAAGACAATAACCTCTACCCTGAATTCGGTAAATAGAATTCCCATGCATGTTTTTATAATTTAATTGTGCATGTGTCCTTTATAAGTTGCTATGAAATGAATGGATGGGAGGATGGCAAGAGTAAGGAGCGAACAGACTGGTTGGGAGACTAGTGTGGTCTCCAGTGAGGGTAATGGTCATGGCCATAGGCAGTGGGCAGGGTCACTCAGCAGGAGCATGGAGAGGGAAAGAGGAGCGAGCTGAGAGTGGGAAGAGCCGAAGGAGCCTCCAAAGGAGCCGGCCGCCCCACAGGAAGGATGCTAGGAAGGGTCATCACTGACGCCAGAAGAGAAGAGACTGCCACCGACTCCCGATTCCAAGTGCTTGCCTCGTACACCCATGGGATTTGTTGCCTTATAGTGGTTCTCAACTGGGGGCAATTTTACCGCCCTGGAGACAGTTTTGATTGGCACAACTTTGGAGTGCTACTGGCATCCATGGGGTAGAAGGCAGGGATGCAGCTGCACATCCTACAGTGCACAGGACAGCCTCCACAACAATGTATTCTTTGGTCCCAATTGTCACTAGCTGCAGTTGAGGAGCCCTACCTTATGCTAATGTTTACCAAAATAAGCCTTCGAGCTGGCAAACTTTTTGATTTTTGAAGTCTGTTGAGAATCGTTTTATCAATGTGTCGAGTGAGATATAAATTGTGAAAAGGAAAAAGAAAAGGCTCCCCAAGAGATTAAAGCCATGATTTTCACATAAATCACTATAATTCACTACACATAATTGGAAGGGTTGGCTGGCAACATTTGTATTTCCTCATTCCCGGTTACTGTACAAGGAGTTACTAGCGTGAGCTTTGGAGTCAGCCAGATCTGGGTTCAAGTCCCACCGCTGTCTTTTATCAGCCAGGGTTCAATCAAGGAAGTAGAACCACAATGGGTATTATGGGCATTAGGAGGAAGGAACTGAGATAGGACAAGGACCTTACACAATTGTGGGAAGAGCTGGAAAAGTAACATCCAAGAAGGGGATTTGGAGGATCAGAGAAAAGTCAGTAACCAGCCCTCATGAAGCACTGGCCTGGGGGCACCAGCTGGAGCCCGTGGGGAATCAGGAAGCTGGGCAGTCCCAGCTGCTGGCAAAGGGCCGCAGAGGAGTGCGGGTAGGAACGCCAGCGAAGGTTGTTCTCTCGCCTGTGGTCATGGTACTGGAGCTGCTGTTGGTCAGCTGGGCTGGAAAGGAAGAACTGGACATGGAGAAGGGAGTTGTGAGGAAAAGCTCACATGTGTTGGCAGCATCTCTGCATCCATTTCTCACTGTTTCTCACTATAACAACCTGCAGGGAGCAAAGCCTTCTGTTCTACTCCCACCTTGCAAATCCCAAGAAAATTTCTCTTTTGGTCAACTCTAGTCTAGGACCATGAAAAGAAGGGTGTTCTGAGAACATGATTTCACTTAGCCAAGTTGAGACCATACACAACCCCTGTAGGTGTGACCTTGGAGAAGTTACTTGACCTCTCTGAGTCTCGGTTTCCTCATCTGCGCAATGGCAATAATAGTACTGCCTACCTCACGTGGCGATTGTGGGGATTCATGCAGAGGGGGCAGGTAAGGAGAACAGTCCCTGGCACGTGGTAAGTGCTGGGCAGCCCTTCATTATTATCATTGTCATTGTTGAATTAAGATATATTCTGGAGCTGGCGTTCTGTCAGAGGGCTCACTTGCAGAGATGTATAGGCTGACTTTGACCTCAACAAAGAAACTCTAGTACAACTCAGCAAGCAGCTCCCTTCACAAACAGAGCTATTAAAAGGGAAAAAATGGAGGCCAAAATAAAGCTTATCTTGAATGTAGTATTTTGGAGGTGACAACAGAAATGACTACACTGGGAGGCCCACTCTTGCCACTGGCTAAGGACTGTATGACCTTGGAGAAAGGCATGGCTCCTGATGTTTCAATTCTCCCATCCAAGAAGGGGGAGAAAGGCACCCTGCTCCCATCTTTCCCCTGGGAGGGATGGGAGCAGACCCAAGCTAGGACTTTGTGAGACGTGAGAGCTCATTGAGAGAAAAACTCTCTCACAGTACTAGGTAATCTTCACCCTTACGATGGCACTTCACCTCCACAATGAGAAACGCTCCCTTTAAAGTGCTGCCTAGGGTCGATTATCACAGAGCTGGGATTTCAAGGTCATTTCTCCCTCCTGGTATCAGGCACTGATCAGCAAACAGGCTTATGAAGAGGGACTGCTTGCCTGCTACTGTTCATAATTTCCTATGCAGGAACAGCAGCCAGAAGTGACAGCCAAGCCTCCCAGGAGAATTGCTGAATTTGCCAAGGAGTAAAATGCACCTCATAGTTTACTTATTAAACCATTATGCTTACTACTGTCACCATATCCATTTACAGACCCACAGAGCAGTTGAATGTTAAGATCTTCTCCAGTATCCTACAGGCCGTAAACCCTTAAAGGCCCTCCTCTCTCCTTCCTTTCCCCTCCCCCAACAGCACAAGCCATGGACAACGTGTTCTGCCGTATCAAGAATCACAGAAACTCAACAGTGGAGCAGTCACTCTAACCCCTTCATTTTTCACATGTGGACACTGGGGTCCAGAGATGTGAAAACCTTGATCAATGTCACAGGGTAGGAGAAAGGCAAGAACAACGGTCAGCCCGAGGATGGCTCATGCAGTGCTCTTGCCTCTACCCCCGCAGAAAGTGACCCTTGTTACTGAGCTTTGTCTCCCATCCATTCCTCTTTAACGCTGACAACGTGAGTCAATGTGAGAAACTCAGAGCTTAACTAAAGACCAAGCCTTCACAATGTGCCTGGGTGCTCCCAGAGAAAGGCTGTATTTCAGTGATTTATTATTTAGTTACAGCTTCCTGTTGCCCAGCAAAATCCATCATAATTGCATTCTCTCCTCCCTCCCCTTTCCCTTTGAGTCAAGGTGACCGTACAGACCTTTCCACAACTCTTTCCTGGTGAAATATGCCCTTGGGCTGGAAGATTCCAATTATATCCTTTGGTGAAATGTTATCTATTGGAGAAACATTAAAATAAACTGGAAGAAATGAGGACCATCTGTGACCTCAAACTTTCTTTTTCCCAGATGCCCTCTTCTGTGAGAGTGGGAATTTTGGCATCTACCTGGGTCACTTCCCAGTGACCCAACCAGTCTCTGCTAGTGTCCCTTTTTTCTAACGTCTGTCATGCTTTCAGGTGGGCCTTGTGCTCCTCCTGAAACCTGCAGGCCTATCATCATACCTCAAAGCCAATAAAAAGAATCTGTCTTTTCTGCTTTATTCACAGCTTCTCTTCTGGATGCTTTTGGCTTCTTTTTCCCAATCTGTCTCTCAACCTAATGCCCAGTACTGCCTCTCAAAGATTTGCCTCGGACATCTTTTATTCAAGTAGCCAAGAAATCATGATCATTTGCCATGTTAGGCACTGGGCTAGTGGGTACACGAGGGCAAGCAAAACAGATATGGTCCCCGTCCTCCTGGGCTGCTTAACCTTGGTCAAGGGAGTTAACCTCTCTGTGGCTCAGTTTCCCCATCTATATAAAAGGGGTAGGTAACAATAGTACCAGCCTCACCCAGTCGCTGTGAAGATTAGATGAGTTAATGTGATCTTAAAAGGGGCCCTTATTGGGGCTGGCCCCGTGGCCGAGTGGTTAAGTTCACGCGCTCTGCTGCAGGCAGCCCAGTGTTTCGTTGGTTCGAATCCTGGGCGCGGACATGGCACTGCTCATCAAACCACGCTGAGGCAGCATCCCAAATGCCACAACTAGGTGGACCCACAACAAAGAATATACAACTATGTAATGGCAGGGGGCTTTGGGGAGAAAAAGGAAAAAAATAAAATCTTTAAAAAAAAAAAAAAAAAGGGGCCCTTATTAAAGGGGGCCCAGCACAGAGAGAGCATCCAATGCATGTTAGCTGTTATTGTTATCGTTATGATTGTTGTCTAGAACAACAGACATTTACTAAATAACCATAAAAGCAAATGAAAGATTCCAAGCAGCTCTAGCACCCTCCTGTGCTAGGAGGGTGTCTGATGGGGGAATGCAACCTGGCCAGGGAGATCAGAGAAGACTTTCTCGAGGAAGAGCCCCTGGCGCTAGATCTGAGGGAAGAGTACAAAGTGGGAGGCGCAGAAGGGAGAGGAAGGCGTCTAGACAGAAGAAATAGCCCATGCGAAGGTCTTGAGGCAGGAAAGCACATGATGGGTTCGAAGGACTCCAGGAAGGCACGTGAAGGGAACAGAGAATATGCTGCAAATCGAGACTAGGGAGTCAGGGAGGGTCAGAGCAGGCAGAGCCTTTGAGAGCATTTTAAGTTTTCTTTATCACAATAATACTGGAAATCACTCCAAGATTAAGGGGCAGAGGTGACGTGATCAGAGTCACATGTTGGAAAAAAATGCTGTCTTTTCCTAATTTTTTCCAGTATTGATCTTAGAAGCCCTCCTCAGCTACCCCTTCTATTTTCCCAAGGACATTATGTATGGCTGTGCAGGTTGGGCACTGCACTATTTCAGAGATGGGAGGGAGACGTCACTCACATACACCTAGAATTGTGCAGTGTCCACTGTGCACATCCACATGCTGGGGCCTTGCATTTGCTCCCTTGGATTGAATTTCCCCCTGAAGCTCCAGGTAACATCCTAACTCTCAAAACGCCCTGCTTTTGAAGATCCATGTGGCCTGCATGGTTGACAGTTTTGTCTTATCCCTACCAAAGACACATACGGCCTCTGCTGCAGTTTTTTGAATACATGGCACTCATCCACAATTCCGATGCATAAGATTTTGGAAGCCATGACTTTGCCTAGCATAATGATTGGCCCACATAATAAACACTCAAAACTCATCAATTAAACACATCTTTTGAATAACTAAATACATGACAATAATTTGTTAGAGAGCACCTTCCCTCTCTGGAGAGGCTATGAGTAATTCTAGTTGAACCCAGACCCCATCATATCTTATAGCCATGAGAGCCCTGGTAAGAAACGCTATACAACATGCAGTCCAAGATCTTTTTAGGAGCTACTTCCAGAGATGTAGGCAAGCTTACTGATGTTATGGCGCTCAGCGATCAGCAACAGTGGGAGGACACTACCACCCACCTCACTCTCAGGGTTTCAACACTCCACAAGAAACATTGACTTCAACCCAACTTTCTTGCTATCCTCCCCAATTCCTCTCCTCCCTACCAAGTGCTAGAATTTAGATCTCTTTTCATAAGGGAAAACCTCTCTGATGTCCTACCCTATATCCTTTCATACTCCAGTGTTAATTCTCAGATCCGAGTCCTCTGGGCTCAAACTACACTTAATTCAAGCTGTGCGTTCTTGGAGAATCAGAGTGAAAGTCCCTTTTATCTTAAGTGCCTAGTTCTCACAAATCAAAATCAACTTGGCTTTCAGGCTATTGTTACAGCCGTGGACTCTCAAGACCCTTAAAAGTCAAAGATAACAATGACATCTTTGTTCTAGGCTGTATCTACCCTCCTCCTAAAGTAAAGAATGCTATTGATTTGGATGGGGAGAGAGAGAGAGGAAGGATACTAGAAATATCTAGGCATTCTTAGAAGTGAAAATATATCCATTTAAAAAATATCGTCTTGCTACATTTATAAGGCTGAGAGGTGCTAGTCAATAGGGAAAGACAAGGAGCTATGCGACTCTACACTGACCTCCCCTTCCAGTGAGCACATTTGGCTTCGTAAGAAGTATGATACAAGTAATTATGTTTAAGCTTTCTTACTAAAAATCCCTCTTTAGCCATCCTTCTTTTAAGAGAGATGGTCAGCCGTCACCTTGGCTGAATTAGAATGTTCTTGGAACTTTTCAGCAAAAAGTTTTACAAGAAGTCTCTTGAATTACTTTTAGAGTTGGCTGACTCCTCCAAGATGTTTAGATTTCACTTATTTATTTTGTGGATAGTAACTTTTTCCTGGTGTGCTGGGAGTGTGTGATGCAGATGGCCTCAAAGTAAGCCAGAGAAATTATGGGCAAGGAAAATAACTTACACGATTATTCTTAACCCTGCCACATGGGTAATGATAGACACCTTCTGGACTCCAGTCTATTATGAAAGGAAATGAGTCCTATTCACTAGATGTAGGGAACAAGGAAGAGAGAACTGAACTCACTCACTCCTATCCATCTGCAATTTCCACCCCCGGCCAAGGGGAAGAGAGTCTCAGTTTGGATTGGAGGTAGTGGGCCTTGGAGAGAAACTGAATGAAGCTTCTTGGACCAAAGCCTCAGCAGGCTATGGTCTCAGTGGGCCACAGTGTTAGCCCACTGAGATTATCCCAGCAATTCATAGTTCACAAAAGCTCCACACTTGTCCATCTCCCCCAAGGTTGTTATATTAGACAGTGAGACTTATTTCTCACTCATTAATTAGCTCTTAAGACTCACTCCTTAGAAGTAGATGCCTAATTACTATTGGCTCAACTACGTTATCTTACTGAGGGAGACAAAGTTTAACAATTCCAGGAATTAACACCTTAATAGACTCTCTCCTTAATCTCTGCAGGGCTTTTGTGTGTGGAAAGCAACATGTACTAGTGTTTGTATTTTGTCCAATGCTCAATTCATTAGATTTATATATCTAATAAAGGACACTTTGAAAGCCTTTTTTCTTAAGCATCTAGTAATTGACTACAAGTTTGATTAATTGAATTCCCTTATACAGTTTAAACTGCAATTACGAATTTAGTATGGCTAATTCTTCTGAAAGCTTTCAATGCCTTAAAGAACACACAAAACAAACAAAAGCACAATGATTTCAAAATTGTTTAAAACTCTTTCACCAAAAAAAAGGCCTTTAAAAATGCTAAAATCATGGATTTAATCTTTTTTTTTTTTTTTTTGACTACTTCTCCTTTTCAGCGGTTTCAACTTCTATGGCTTCCTAGGGTTTCAATAATCCTATCAGACACCATTTAAGATAACCAATGTCTAGCTTTCAATCTAAAATTACCAAACATGCTAAAACATGAGAACTAACCAAAGGGCAAAAGAAAATATATACAAAAAAAAAGACTATAAGAGATCCAAGTGTTGGAGTTATAAGACACAACTTTAAAATAATTGTGATTAATGTATTCAAAACATTAAACATGATGGAGAAGAACTGACATACTCAGTAACAAATTAAGGGCTCAATAGATGAGTATGAACCATTAGTTTTATTAGTATTTTATTAAAATTAGTAGGGTCAGCTATAAGTTTCTTTATCTGACAAATGAGTGAGTTTGTAGTTAGCTCTCAATTTCAAGCTGTTGGCCAATTTATAATTTTGTAATACATTATTGGGCTTTCTTTTTAAATATTTAATGTTTATGTCTATGACTATGCTAATCAACTACTGGGCTCTTTCTCTTCTTGGTTAACATATGACACCACGAATACCAATCAATCTTTCCTGTTTGGGGTACCAACTTTTTCCATTCCTTTTTGACTTACTAAGTTTATTCATTTTTTTCTTGTTTACACAGATAAAACAGAATATATTTCTATACTCAGATAATCTTATTCAACTGAGTATAGAAAACATCCATATGCATTCATGCTTTCTTACTCATTAAAATCAATAAAAATTAAACACAAATGTATGTTGATCCTTCTTTTGTATTACGCTTTCCTTTTTGTACATTTTAGAATAACTTTCTCTTTTAACCATCACCATAAGTCATGGCTTTCTACAAACCCAACTGGTTTCAATTGGCTATTATTATTATCATGATCAATAATAACAATATGTTATGCCCATTTAAATCACCTCTTTTTTATTAATTTCTCTGGTATTCTCAGAAACATTCTTGTTTCTTGGTAACCACAGTATGTTCCAGAAGTATCCTTACTTTCTCTTACTCTCAGACAGTGGTTTTCAACCATGGGAACGTTTGCCTCCCTAAGGGATATTTGGCAATGTCTGGAGACATGTTAGGTTGTCACAATTGAGCAGGAGCACATAGCTGGGGGTGGGGGTGGGAGGTGCAGGAGGAGGGTGGCAGTGGCACTACTGACTACTGGTAGAAGTCAGGATACTGTTCTCCTTTCCTCATCCTTCAAGGAAGGATAATTACAAAGAGAACTTTCAGAACTCTCAGAAAACTCTTGCTACGATAGTCTTTCCACAGAAAAATACTACCAATAGCGAGATCTTCTAGGTTGGCAGAGAGCTTCTTGGTTAGTAAAGTAGCCAGTTTAAAATATAACAGTAGCTATGATCTTTACAGTAAATAATGGGACGTAGGAGCTGAACAATTAGGGGCTGACCTAGAAGAACACCAAAAATACCCTCTCTCAGACTAGATTTGTGAAATCAACTTTGGATATTTCTTCAAGAAAAATGTTGTATATTAACAAACTCTTGCCATTCAGATCCTGATAAAAGAAAGATGGCATTTCCCTGCCTTCTGAAATGCACACCCTAACTGGAGATCAAGAGGAGATTGAAAGTCTTAATCTGTGATGCACTCATCTTTTAAAACAACCAGTAAACTCAATTTCCACCCTAAATAAGTTGCCTGTCTTTCTCAATGTGCACAAACACATACAGTCACAGGTGTACACATTTTTCCCCATGTCTCTCTGTCACACACACGTGCACACACTCCACTTACTTTCCCAGTCTTTAAAGTTTTTGAGTCAAACATTTTATAGAACATGCATGTATTTTAGTCTTCTCGAGGTAAAGAACAAAGTCAGATTCTAATTCACTATTGAAAACATTTAAAGCCAATTAACCAAGTCACTGTTACAGTCTGGAGCTCTCCCCTAAAAGGATGAGTGGGACAGAATAAGCCCCCAGTGGGCATCAGTATTGTTCCCATGGGTGGTAGGTTACAAGTTGACGTATGAAGACTATATTCCTTTTCTTCCCTCAGATTTTCGTTTTTTCATCAGAAAACTGAAACAAATCTTTATCAGCTGCATCTTCAGCATATGAGATAGAGGAAATAATGACTGCAGATGAAAATTATCAGGCAACCTGCAGTAGATAAACATGATGTTCCATATTCACCTACACCTCCAGGACCAAGATGACTTTTAAATTATAGCCCCAGAATGATAAAAAATATTAAGGGCAGAAAATAAATCTAAGCTACTCTTTGTCAGTCATATCATGCCAGTACGTACTCAGTAATGGCTGTTTACACAGGAAACAAACCTCAATTCAATTTGTTTGTTAGGTATTAGATAATTAGGATGAGAGGAGCAGACTCATTTTAGAAGGTCATCAACTCCAACTAGAAAGGAGAGTGAATAAAGTAATTATAGAGTAATAAATTTATGAAGTAATTTATAGTATAATTATGTGTCATGGAAGATGATGTCAAACCATTTGATAGATAGATAGTCTCATGGTATCCTTATAACAACCATATAAGGTAAGTTTTAGTGTCCACACTTTAAAGATGGAAAACCAAAACTAAAGAGAGTTGGAATGACTTCACCCAGAGCTTGAATTCAAACCTACATCACTGTGACTCTAAAGCCATGATCCTTTACTGTCCTTTACTCAGGGAGCCCACAGTAGAATTCTCAATACGAGAAATTAGCATAAGGAGAAGTATATATTCTGGAAAAGACGTGTGTACCCCAAAATGGATTTAAACACGTGAAATAGGCATAGGAGCCTATGCTAAAAAGAGAATGCTTCCAAATAGAAACAAGGTTGGCAAACGCCACCTCACTTCATTTACATAATTGAATCTTGGATATTAGTTTTAATCAAATGAATAGAAAGAGTAAAATAATAGATTTCATATAAAATTAATGATAAGCTTTAAGTTGTAGAGATAATATAATTGGATATAAATTGGACTAGTTCATAATTTTAATTGAATAGGTTTCATAAAACCAAGTACGATGGTGACATTTGTGAGAAAAGACACTTTCAGTTTTAGATTTTAGTAATAGCGTGTATCTATGCCAACATTTTCCACATTGTACTCCATGGGCCATAACTCTTAAAACAAAAAATGGACTCCAGGATTCAAACCATTTGGAGAAACACTGATTTAACAACACAGGGGTTTTCTTTATTGCATATATGCAAATTCAATCTCCAAAAAGGATACAGGTATGCTGGGATGCCCAAACTTCCTTGTCCATGGGATGCTAGTTTCATAGGTCCGGAGGAGGACATGTTTTCCATAGGAAAGAATTTGAGAAATGCTTGCCCACATAGCTGTTGACTAAGAAAAAAGTTTGACAGGAGTTAAGAATATACAAGTTGAGAAGAACATTGCATTGCTAACTACCTTCATAAGTTGTCATGTCTTACTTTATTCTTTCACCTTTGGGCCTGAGAAAAACTGGATAGTCTTCAAGAGCCATTAACATGAGATTCTCATTTTCCTCAGTCTCCGTAACTCAGCTACTTTAACCTTCATTAGGATTAAAGCATCCAAACTCAGGACAATTGACCTCATAATTATGTATGGCTTAATGTTTCCTTTTCCCCTCAAATTAAAAGCAGGAGCCCGTTTCTTCTACCTGATTTCGTTTTAACAATTTCCTATTGACCTTTGGGGAGCTGTGAGGAAATCACGGGGAAAGGACCTTAAAGCTCAGTTGGCGTAGGTGTAGATTTAAATCTTTTCATCTTGATGGATTTGGGGGATGTTCTGTGCATTTGATTTTAGTTCATAGACTGCCCCAAAATGTCCAATAAATGATTTGGGGTAACTTTTAAAGTGGGCAGATAGAAAAGTTCTGAGGACGTGCATGATGACATATGGAAAGACGGAATTTTACCTTCAGACTTCCCTCATCATAACCTTGAAGGGACTCTGTCCTCTGTTAAGGGTTTTGCCAAGTCTCAGAGGGCAGTTGGGACTTGTTTTCTGTGTTACACAGGCAAGATAACGAGTCAAATTTCAGAGTGGAAGTGCCGTAAAATTGGGAAGGGGGCTATAGAACAGCAGAGAAATGCCACTTCCTGGAAATTCTGCAGGTCATCTAGCATGTTGATTCTGATTGTGGAATGGAAAACAACTGATGAGAGAACTGACACTGACTGAGGACCTACTGTGTACTAGGCACGCTATCCCAACTGTTTTTGCAAAATTGCAATTTTAATCTGCATCACAAGCCTGCAATGGAAATGTCATTGACCTCATTTTAGATCCAGGAAGGCAAAGTAATTACCTGAGTCACAAAGCTGCAAGTGGCGGAGCCAGGAGTCTGTCCCTAATTTGTTTGATTCCGAAGTCCATGTTCTTCTGATATGCTGGTTGGTCTTAACCCTAGTTCCACTTTATTATTTATGACATTAGGAAGAGTTCATTGAGCAGCTCCGCCCTTACTGGAGGCCGTAAGAAGGGACATGACTTGAAAAATAGAACTACTCATTTTCTAAAAGAACGGAACATTCAAAAGTCATTAACTTCACCTCAGCCTTGGTACCCACCAAAAGCAGCACCTAAGGCCTAAATATTTAACAAAATTATTCAGTGGACATGTCATGTCTCTAGAAGTTGTGGATTCAGTAATGAAATTAAATAGCACCCCCCCCCAAGAGGTCACAGTATAATGGGAAGACACAGGCAAGCCTCCTTGTCCCCCAAAACACCAATAGAGCCTAATTTGTAGTAATTTAGAGCCAAATAGAGTTTGATTTTTTCCTTTTTGCTTGACATATTTGATTGACATAGTAATAAGCACAAATGTGAAGTGTAAAGCTTGATAAACTTTTACATCTGTTTACACTTGTGTAACGACCACTTAAATTGAGATATAGATCATTTCCAGCCCTCCGGAAGGTTCCCTCATGCCCCTCCCAATCAACACCATTCCCAAAAGTAACCTCTGGTCTTATTTCTATCGCTAGAGATTATTTTGCTTATTCTTAAACTTCATGTAATGGAATCACACAATAAGTGCTTTTCTGAATCTGGCTTCATTTACTCAACATTATATTGGTGACAGTCATCCATATTGTTGCATACAGCAGTGGTTTGACCTTTCTCATTTCTGCGTAGTGTGTCAAGGTACCACAATTCATTTATCCAAGATACTGCCCATGAACATTTGAGTCATTTCCCATTTGGGGCTGTTACGTACGAATAAAGATGGTATGAATCTGACACACGTCTTTTACTGGAATTGCTGAGCCATAGAATGGGAATATATTGAGCTTTCACATGCCTCCAAGCAATATTCCAAGAATATTTGTACGAAGTCATTTTACCAGTGCGCACTCCTACCAGCAACGTCTGAGAGAGTTCCAATCGCTCCACATCCTCATGGACATTCGGTGTAGCTAGTCCTTTTGACTGTAGCCATTCACGTGGGTAGGCAGTGGTATCTTTTGTGGTTTAAATTTGCATTTCCCTGTGGAGTAATGATGTCAGCACCTTTTCATAAGCATATTAGCTGCTTGGATTTCCTTTTTTGTGGAGTGTCTCAGAAGTCCTTCGAAACAAGTTTGATGCAGCTTGTGACAAGTCAGCTTGATTTCCAACTTCACATTGCATAAGATTTACTGAAAGTCACTTTTCTTCTCTCCAGTCCTTCCCCACCCTCAAACCCTCCCCCTCCCCTCAGCCCCCTCCACACACACATGCCCCCTCCCCACACTCTGTGAAGAACTTGTATCAGCTAGAGATGGGAAACTATATTTTAGGCTCAACAGGAAAACCCAATTTCATTTAGAAAACTGAAATAGATGATGACACTTCAAAAGGGTTCATCTCTGCCTGCTTGTTTTTTGCTGAATACCCATTTCACATCTCTATTACAGCTCTGTGATTTACCATCCTGGCATACAGAACCCAGTGGATTCTCCATCTCACAGTGCACTAGAAATACGGCGTTACACATATTTAAAAAAACTAAATCACCATGAGCCCTGCAAAAAAATAGCCCAAGTATTGATTTAAACATGTCTTTTTGCAACATGCCTCCCTGCACGCTCTGGGGAACATAAAGTGACCCATAAATATTCTGGAAGGACCACTCATTTTCTACTCTTCTGTCACCTGGAGCCGCAGGCCCATTCTGTGCCATGTGCTCCCAAGATTTCAAATCAACAGGCAGGCTGGCGAAGAGAAGAAAGCTTGGGTCTGAGCGATTGCTGCAGGGCTTCTGCTGACCGACCGTGCTGTCTGATCTCCCTTCGGGCTATTTCTAAGAATAACAAGCAATGGTTTCTCTTCATATCACCCTTCTCCCACAATGGAGAGCTCAAACGGGTTCTAGTATTAACTCATTAATTCCACAACAGCCTTCTGAGGAAAGGAAGAGTTTGCTACCCCAGTTTCTGAGAAGGATTTTAGGGCCTGGGGTGTAGACGTGTTCCAGGTCACGCAGAAACACAGACTGAGAGTGGCTTCATGAAATCCGTTACATGACAAGCTGCAGAGCTATTGTGGAGCCGGAAGGACTCAGAGAGTAGAAACCACTTATTTTCAGATGGAGAAGCTCAGACCCAAAGAGCTTGGGGGCTGCCCAATGTCACACGGAGAAGGAATTGAGGGTCCCACCCAAGATCACATAGAGACTTAGTGACGGGAATAGGATGAGACCTAGGTTTTCTGACTTTCAATCCAACGATCCAAAAGATTAAACAACAAGAACATGAACAAAAGGGAGATGAGGAAGAAAAAGTAAACTATTATCATCCTTCAGATTCCAAGATAGTTAAAACAAAGTTTAGCTCAAGATTTTGGAGGAACTTTTGGAGGAACTGGTAGGTCAAACAAGAATAAGTAGTGGATTAGAACTCAGATCTGACTGATGCCAAGTCCACACTGAACCACTCCTTCTCGACCCGTGAGTAAATATGTGAAGTGCCTTATGATGCTCTACGAAAGTACTTAGCAATTTTCTTTAAACGATTCTAGAAAACTGGACAAGTGGTTTAAGAGCAAAGTGAAAAAGAAAACCTTTTTCTTTCCATTTCATATTCTTTTTACTGTTTGAATATTTGTTAACCCTTGTGTACATATTACTGTAATTGTTTCAAAAAAAAGAGAAGTGGTTGACATATCTTAAGGATTTTCCTGAACTACAAAATATAATTTAATTAAAAGAAAAAGAAAAAACTAATTCTTTTCCTCACTCAACTTTTGTGCTCCCAGTAGAGCATTATTTTATCTTCTTTGGAGAATACCCAGTGTCCCCTCACTCCATTTTCTCTGACTATATTTCTCATATATCCTCTGGATCTGTTACATGATAACTGCAGCTAAAAATGTGTTTGCTGCTGCCCACTCCCAATTTATTATTTTTGTATGCTCTCACTCCATACAGTATCTGTATTATGAAGAGTTTGCATAGGCCTTGATAGTCCTTGCTCACTCAAAAGACATTGATTGATCACCTACTACATGCCAGGCACCTCATGACCCTGCCAACCAGCAAGACTGACATTTGAGCAACGCGTACCATATAGTCGGGGGAACACATAATTAAGGCAGCTAAGATAAGCTTTGAGGACACAGAAGAAAGTAAAATGAGTCTGTGGAGAGAGTCAGGAAAATATTCATAGAGGAAGTGACATTTGACCTAGGTCTTGAAGGGTGAAATGGACTTTTCCAGGAGTCAAAGAGAAAACGAGTTAGTCTAAGCATGTTCAAAGACAAGAGGCATGAAGAATGACATAGAGACGTGTGCTCACCAGGATTCTCAAGGGCTGTTCCCAAAAAGAAAAAAGGCAGTCAACATGGGAAACCAGAAAACACAAGCCAGGTGGCTGTGGGAAAGGGGAGGCCATAAGAGCAGTGAGTAGTGTGGAAGCAGAAGCAGAAAGGAAGGAGAAACCAGCGTGTGGGAAAGACTGAGGAGAGAGAAAGAATGAGAGGAACTGTAGGACATTTTCTGTATCATGGCCTGGATAAACACCTGCACCATCCTCAAAAAGGAAAATCTGCTATCATGTCCGGGGATACATGTTTCAGTGATAAAACTATGTAACTGTCACTCAAGGACATGGTTAGTGTACAAGTGGGAGAGTGGGTGCTTTGGGGAGGATGAGGCCAGGGCACGTGAGGGCCTCTGGGGAGGTCAGCAATGCTCTCTTTCTTGACCTGGCCAGTAGTTGCAAGGGTGTTTGCCACATAAAGAATTCATTAAGTAGTTGGTTTGTTTTGTAGTTTCAATATTTACATTTCTTTTACAATGTGAAAGATGACTAATATCTGGATTATAGACATGTCTCATTTCTCAAGGCCTCTGGATGGATTGCGAGAGGGTGGAGGGTGGAGGCAGCCTCCAGGTGGCTCAGCCATACCCTAGTCACACATGAAAGAACACAGAGTACTCAGGGAACATTCTGAAGGTCATGTTCAGACAGGAGAGGGAGTAGGCGGCTGTAAGGAGAGCCAGACTTGTGACAGATGAGGGAGAGAGGCAAGTGGGGAACTTCACAGAGACCCCACGGGAAGTGGGGCTCCTCCCAAACATGGTCCTCATTTCCACAACTTCCATCCAGCAGTCAGCATGCCCCTTGCTAAGGGACAGGTTAATGAAAGCAACATCGATCTGGGCAAAGGGAGAACTCCAAGCCCTCGCCACTCCGGTGTGGAGCGACTCAAGGGGACCTCTTGCAACAAAGGACTGATCCTCTTGGAAAAAAGAAACAGAAGAACAGAGCAACCCTATCTGAGCTTCAGCGGTGGCTGGGACAGGGTGTTCATTCCAGCTTTCTGGCTCAGCACCCTTCAAATGTTTGTCCCCTGGAAGAAAGTATAGGTCTCTAATGGCCTGGGGAGGGAAGTACACACAGGGCCCTGTGCTGAGACCAAGGAGGCATTTGTGTACCTCAGCCCCACTTCTCCCAGGAATTTATCACACAGGCAGCCCCAAGGGCAGCTGCTGGATTCAGAGCATCTTTACCACTCTGCTGAGGTCACCCGCCATTTTCTCTCCTTCATCTTGACCCCTGCAGTGTCAACACCACAGTGGAGTCAAAACAGTGCTTATGTTTGAAGATCAAACTGAGCTGGATCAAACAAGACCAGGGCTTTGCTACTTACAATCTCTGTGGCCTAGAGTAATTTAATCTCTCTGGTCCTCCTCTGTAAATTGAGGATGGTAACACCTCACTCGGAGGGTTGGTGCGTGGACTAAATGAAGCATCTGGCTCAGTGCCCAACACGTAGTGGGCTCTTGGGAGATGGAGGTGTTTTTTGTTATAATCAGGTGGAATTCATAAGCATTTTTTTAACCAGAATGAGACACAACCTCCAGAACAGCTAAAATCAAAATACCAACAGTGCCTAAGGATGGCAAAAATGAGCAAAAAACAGAATTCTCATAAATCCTGGTGGGCGGTGATTTGGTCCAACAACCTTGGGAAGCTGTCCAGCAGAACCAACTAAAGCTGAACATATGTACCCCTATAACTCAGCAATTCCACTCTGAAGTATATTACATACCCAACAGAATACCTACTTGCTCATCCCAAAAGATAAGAATGGTCATAGCAGTATATTTCATAATAGCCAGAGACTGGAAATTACCCAAATATCCATCAGCAGCGAAATGGATCAGTAAATTGCAGTGTCCTGACACAATGGAGTATTACACAGCAATGAGATAAAATAGATTCCTACTTGATTTAACAGCATGAATGAACCACATTAACCAAGTGTTGAGCAAAAGAAGCCAGACACAAAGGAATACATCTAGTATGCATCCATTTATATATATTTCAAAAACAGGCAAAACTCACCTATGGGGTTGATAGTCAGGAAAGTGGTTACTTCTGGGGCAGAGGCAATGGTTGGTGTTTGGGGTGAGGGGACCTTCTAGAGTTCTGCAATATTCTGTTTCTTGATCTGGGTGGTGGTTACTGGGTGGTTTCTGGGCGTGTTCATATTGTGATAATTCAATATGCTATGCACTTGTTATATGTACAATTTTCCACAGGTGCTATACTTGAATTTTTTTAAAAAAGATTAAAAAGCAAGGAAGGGTCCAAAAAAAATCAGGCAATTAAATCCTGAGGCACCCTGAGATGTAAGCGCCATCCCACATAATTAACTGTCCATCTCTTCCTAACGTCTCCAGGAGGATTCTAGTGCTTCTTAATGGTAACAGCTAGCCTTTACTGAGCACTAACTGTGTGTCAGGCATGCCTCTAAGTGAGTTATACGTATTAATTTCTTTAATCCTTTTAACATTTTATGAGTAGAATGACCATAACTATTCTTGTGCTGGATGTAGCCCCGATTGACTACTGTTATCTCAGCAAAATTATTAACAGCGCCCTCCCTGCCCCCTTTTACTCTCAAAAGAGACTGGAGTTAAAGAATAAATTACATGTTCATCCCTCCTATGAGGTGGGTACCATTATTATCTTTTTTTTTTTTTAATGACACACGGAGAAGTTAGGTAATTTGCCCAAGGTCACAGAGCTAGTAAGTAGTGAAGCCAGAATTTGACCCCAGGATCTGGCTCTCCTCACCGCCAGGATATATTGCCTTTCTTGTCCAAATTTCATTATTCTTTGAGATTCAGAAAATTCTTGATGTCTAACTTTTCTTCTTCTTCTGCAATTTTCACCTATTTTCTGTTGCCCAGCATTTCCTGAAAATGGGAGAGCTGCTCAGCTCCCACAGTGAACCCCACAGCTGGCCCAGCTCACACACAACGACACACGATGGCCTCTCCACATGTTCAAGAGATGAGTGGAACTCATCTTCTCCCTTCTCTCTTTTTTTTTTTTTAAAGATTTTATTTTTTCCTTTTTCTCCCCAAAGGCCCCTGGTACATAGCTGTATATTCTTCGTTGTGGGTCCTTCTAGTTGTGGCACGTGGGACGCTGCCTGAGCGTGGCTCGACAAGCAGCGTCGTGTCCGCGCCCAGGATTCGAACCAATGAAACACTGGGCCGCCTGCAGCGGAGCGGGCAAACCTAACCCCGGGGCCAGCCCCTCTCCCTTCTCTTTTTAAAACGATGTGAGTATGCTCCCTATCACATTTTCATTTTTCTTTATTCAATATATTTTCCAACACTGTAGTAGTGTCTGTGGGTCTTGTTCCCGTTTTTCCATTCATTCATTCAGCAAATTATTCAACAAATCCCTACTGTGTGCCAGACTCTGCGGCCCAGCTGGCAATAAAGTGGTAGGTAATAAACAAGACAAGCACAGCCCATGTTCTCAGGAGCTTATAACCCGGTAGGAAAGACAATCCTAAAGAAATGATGACATGAACAATTATTCATTAATATTATGGTAAGGGCTGAGAAGGATGTAATGGGGGACTTGACCTGACAAGGTGAGGAGGCATGAAAGGCTTCTCGGGGAGACTGACATTTGAGTCAAGTCCTAAAGGATGATGATGGGCATTGGACTGATAAAGGCAGCTGGGAAGAGTGGTCCAGGCAGAGGGAAGAGTATATGCAGAGACCCTTGAGGATGTAAGGAGTCTGGACTGTTCAAGGAACCAAAGAATAGCGCACGTGGCCGGAGCCAGGCAAACTGGAGAGTGTGGGGGCCGTGGGAGACTGGTAAAAGAGGCAGGGGCAGCTAGATCTTACGGGGCCTGTAGCCCAAGCAAGGAGCTCTGAGTGTGAGGGCAAGCATTTGGATTCGTTTAGCAGGAGAAGAGCCTAATCATGTCTCCCTGCCATGCTTCAATTCCCAGCTTTCAAATCATTGAACCCTAAGCTGAGTGAAGAGGGAGACCGCCTCCATTCATCCGTGTATCACAAGAGTGTAGAACATTTTTAGACTGTTTTAAGAACATTTTTACAAATGAGCAGCCTCCCCTAAATGCCCTTGGTTACCAGAAACTTCTTTATCTTTTTCAGTAACGCATTGCCAACTAGTCCACAGAGACTAAATTTGTCAGAAGTCCTGGAGCACAGCCACCAGTTGCATAATTCCACTCTTCACCTTGTAGTTGGCGTTGGGCTCAATGAGCACTACTTACATGCTTACGTAAACAGCGAGAACAGCGAGAACAGCACCTCCGTGCGGTGGTGCGAGGCAGCGGCCCTGCACGCATTCCGTCTCCGCTATGACTTGTCTATTTGCCTTCATATTTGTATCTTTATGAATTGGTGCCCTACCTTATTCTAAAAGTGATTTAAGGAGGCTATAAGGATAGAGAAAATAGAACAAGATAACATAACAGAAAGAGAACATAAACTCAAAGGAAGAGGGAAATAAAAGGAAAAACAAAAGCAGGGCCATAGAAATGATACAGGAATGAGGTTATGACAGCAATGAACTCTTAGAGTTTTGTACATTTGGCCCTAAGTTTTCTAGCAGTCAATATTGTTAGGATTTGAGGGGGCTAATTAATCAGATCTTTCCTCGCAAAGTTCAGAACCAATTAAGAAATAGATCCAGGAAGAAAATTTAAATGCTGTTTGTCTTCTTATGCTGGAAAAGCTGGATTGGAGAACTGGACTTGAGTCTGAGATCCAGATCTTCCCTGTGGAGCGTACTGACTTGCCCCCGGCCACAGGTAGGACGGCAGGCAACTGCCGACTTTCCCTCTCCAAGGAGAAGCCACCTGTCAGGCCATCCATCTTCTGCAGGAGGCAAACACAGAGAATAAGAACACTCTTGCCCTGAGGGTAGGTGCCCAAGGGAGCACTGAGAAGCTAGACACAATGGCAGTGGCCGTTGTGCCAATGGCATCAATCAGTTAATTTATCCCCTATCCTGGGAAGGAAATTATAAAAGGCAGAGAGAAGGCTGGAAACAAATCTACAATCATCCCTTTTTAATACTGCTCCAGTACACAACCCTCGGCCTGGCTGACCTCAGCAAGCGTGTATTTTGCGTGGCTTCTCAAATTTTTATGTGCACACAGAGGACCCACAGATCTTGTTGAAATGCAGATTCGGATACATGGGTCTGGAGTGGGAGTTAAGATTCTGTATTTCAGCAAGTTTCCAGGTGATGTCAGTACGGCTGGTCCACGTCTAGTACGTCTAGATCAGAGGTCCTTGACCTGGGGTCCACTCAGAATTCTTGAATTCAGGAGGTCCCTAAACTTGGATGATAAAAAATATACATCTTTATTTTTACTAACTTCTAGTTCAAAGTGAAATAAGTCAGAGGGAGAAAGTCAAATACCATATGATCTCATTCATAAGTAGAAGATAAAAAATGGCAACCAAAAAACACACAGAAACAGAGATTTGGATTGGTGGTTACCAGAAGGGAAGAGGGAAGGGAGGAGGGTAAAAGGGGTGATCAGGCACATGTGTGTGGTGACGAGTTGTCATTAGTCTTTGGGTGGAGAACATGATGTAACTTACACAGGAATCGAAATACGTAATGATGTACACCTGAAATTTTATATAATGTTATAAACCAATGTTACTGCAACAAAATAAATAAATAAGAAATGGATCATTTCCTTCTATTACGAATGTAGACAACAAACCACAGTAGTAGGAGCAGTGTTTGTGATTTTTGTCACCAACAGAAATCTCAGATCTCTTCAACATCACTTTATTGTTGTCGCAGATGTCTTCAAATTTCCCTTTACGATCTTTGCAAATGACTGCTTGTGACCATTTGGGAATTATAGTAGTTACCAGACCCACTGCTAGCTCTCGTTTCATGTGTTAATAAAGAGGTATGTATATTACCATCTCACAAATTAACACATTAGGATATTTTTAATATTTCAATAGCTGTATTTCCTTATAAATGGTTTCCTTTGTAATCCTATGTATTTTATTTTTTATGTATTTAAAAGTATTATTCCAGGAAAGAGTTCATAGGCATTACCAGAGGGCAGGAGGCACATAAAAGGTTAAGAGTCCATGATGTGGGAGGAAAGGCTTTCTACTGGAAGTGGCTGAATTCTGGAGCCAGATAGCCTGGGTCTGCATCCTCCTTCCTTCGAGGTGTAAGACCTGGGCAAGTGCTTGCCCTCCCGACGCCTTGAGAGCAGGTATTTCAAAAGGGTGCTTAAAAGATTAAATGAGTTACTGTTTTTAAGGTGCACAGAATAGCGCCTGGCCAGAGTGAATACCTTTTAAGTGTTGGCTAAATAGAGAATATGAGTAGCATATTCAGAAACTCGGCTGCACAAGCTTCTATTCAGCACCTACCGAGGAGACAGAGCTGGATATTGCAAAATCCCCATTCTCACAGAGTCCACCGGTTCAGGAGAGACCGCAAGCAAGCGCAGTGACGACCATGAGCTGAGTCTCACAGCAGAGGGGGCACAGTGGGAACTCGGTGGAAGGAACTTTTGGCCAAGTGGGGAGAAGGAAAGAAAGCTTCGCAAAATGCTCATCGAACACCTCCCCACGTCGTTCTGAGCCAGGCAAATGCATCCCGTTTCCTCTCGGCTGCTGCTTCTCCTGATTTCTTGCTTAAATTCCCCCCAAAGCCCAGCATGCCTTTTAGAAGCTCAACAAGCAGACTCTTTATTAGCGTTTTTCTAGTTTGTTAGAGTTCTTCCCACCTAGTCACCACTCCCCTGGATGCTGGCCTTCCATGAACCGTAATCACCTGACAGGTTCCCGCACAGTGCCCGCACTTTGCCGGGACAGAGAGCCATTGTCTCTGCCACCCAGGACAGGGCATGCGAACACCAGGCACTGCCCATCAGCCTGGGCACATAGACCCTCCAGCCTGTAGGCATGGCAGGAAAATTATTCCTGCAGAAAAGCAGCCCGGAGCCAGACACGAAGACCACTATTTGCTCTCAGCTTCAGTGCCGAGTATCCAGGGATTCGTGGATATTTTTGTGAGACAATTAGTACTAATAGCAGGGATAGCTCCCATTTGCTGGGCTTGACCATGTGCCAGGCACTACACACAGGGCTCCCCATCTACCTTAGTTTTCCAGGGCTGCCATAATAAAACCCGCTGACTGGATGGCTCAAACCATAGAAATTTATTTTCTCACAATTCTGGAGGCTAGAAGGCCAAGATCAAGCTGTAGGCAGGGCTGGTTTCTTCTGAGGCCTCTCTCCTGGCCTTGGGGACGGCTGCCTCCTCACTGTGTCTTCACGTGGTCTTTTCTCCGTGCATGTGCACGTCTGTCCTGATCCCCTCTTCTTATAAGGACACCTGTCATATGGGATTAGGGCCCACTCCAATGACTTCATTTTAACTTTACCCTTTTAAAGATCTCATCTCTGAATATGGTTACATTCTGAGGGATTAGGGGTCAGGGTTTCAAAATATGAATTATATGGGCACACAATTCAGCTCAAAACACTGTCTAACCCACAGGGAGTTATTCCGGATGAGGATCCCACAGCTCTGAAAGCTTAAGTAACTGGGTTAAGGTCACACAGCCCGGGGAGCTGACACTTGGAGCCAGGGCACTGTGAGTCGGGAGCCAGCGCTCTGCCCACTATACCAGCCTTCTCCCGGCCTGGTCCCCGGGCTCACTCCAGGGGCTTAGAGATCCCCAGAATCAGAGTCCCAGAGGATCCTGCAGTTTTACAAACTCCCTAGATGTGCCACTAATGAAGAACCTCTTCCTTACCCCATGTGGACTCCTACTGTCCCCACCCGGGGCCTAGTCGTTTGAAAGCCCTCTCTCAAGGCGTTTGGGAACTGGGTGTGCATCTCCATTCCCAGGGCACAGGCGTTCCCCTGGAGGAGTTTATCTGTAGTAGGACGTGATGTTGACGTTTGGTTCCCAGGCATGTCGCCGAGTCTCAGGGCCACCATGCCTTTCCTTTCTCCCAGCCTCTGAAGCCCCCTCCTCCAGGGGACCCTGACAGGCTTCACCAGCAGCCTGATGGCTTGAGGAGCTTCACCGGGGATGCAGGCCAGTGAACAGCTCCTCTGGTGCAAGCAGAGCTGACCAACTCTGAGCTCAGCCAACCTGTTTCCCCCTGGCCTCTCCCCTCAGCCTCCAGTCCCAGAAGCCCTGGGAACCCCAGGGCACCCCTCAAAACTCAGTTTGAGAACCACTGCTAGAAGCCATGCAGAAGCCGGGTTTATCCTGGACTGGTGTGTTTTGATGTTTAACAGCTTTACTGAAGCAGGAGTGAAATATAACAAACTGCACATAAAGGGGACAAGTTGATAAGTTTTGACATATGCGCACACCTATGGAACTAGTACCACAACCAAGAGAATGAACATATCCATCACACCCAAAACTTTCCTCCTGCTCCTTTGTAATCCCTCTCTGCTCATCCCCAGTCCCCCATTCCTCCACACACTCCCCATCCCAGGCACTACTGTTTGACTATTTAAATTTAAATTAATTACAATTAATAAAATTAAAAATCAGTTCTTCAGTAGCAGTAGCCACATTTCAAGTGTCCAATAGCCACGTGTGGTGACCATATTGGATAGTGCAGATACAGAACATTTTTATCATCCTAGTGTTCTCTTGGGTCATGCTGCTCTAGATAGCAAATTCTTTTTCCTTTTACTGTGCTAGATAAAAGTGATCCAAATTCCTTCTCAGGCTCACATTTTTTAAGTTGCTTATGATTATTGGGAGCTTTCTAAATGCCAAACTACTAAGCATTTAACAGATTTTGTAAAATCATCACGATGGCCCTATGAGATAGGACAATTAATGTCCTTATTTTATAGATGTGAAAACCAAGGCTTAAGGAGGTTAAGTGGGTGGGAGAGCTGGTCTGGCCACCAAGCCTTGCCCGTGACTTTGCATTATTTTCAAGGCAGCATAATCCAGTGATTAAGAGCGTCGACTCAGGAGTCTGACCACATGGGTTTCAGTCCTGGCTCTACCGCCAGCTGTGTGATCTTGGGCAAGTCATCAATTATTTATGCTTTTGTGTCCTCATTTGTAAAACAAGGATAATAATGAAACCTGCTCCATATGGTTGTTGTGAGGATTGAATGAGTTGAGATTTATAACCCATTTAGGATGGCGCCTGGCACACAGTTGCGTCTATATAAGTGTTTCCCCTTTTATACCCTTTTCCTCACATCTATCCTGAACTCTTTTGTGCAACACACCAGTTTCTGAGAAATAGAGGCACAAGTCCTGAATAATCCAACATTTACTCATTCCTTTATTCCCTCTCTCAACATCTCTGGAGTCCCCATAAAGCACAAGGCTCTCTGTGCCCTGCGTTCTGTCACGTACAACGATGAATGAGGTCCCCATGGCTTCAGACTTGATATTTCTGCTCAGACGTCCCCCTAGTGATGTGTAAGTCACTTCTTTTTCTTTTTAAAGTAAAGGCAAGATTATTTGAGGAAATAGAGGCATAGAATCATTTTCCCACTCCACTGGCTTTTCGGAAGGGTGAAATGGTATTAGATTCGTAATTTGTTCCTATTCTTCCTTTTTTCACTGCCTTTGAATGCTTCATGTCCCAGTCAGAGCAAGAAAGCAGGTGCTTTCTCAAGGAAATTCAGATAACGTGTTATCACTGTAAGGATCATCGTGACAGATTATCATCGCAAGAATCATTGTCTTAGTGTAAAAACCCATTAAGGGAAACTTAGTTTGGAAAGAACAGACTTACATAGAAATGCAGACTTTGTCAGACATAAGACTTCCTTTTCTAATAGACAAGACAGTAAGACCCATTCTCAGGGCTTCTTTGTCCCTTAGGAAGCAATTTCTTTTCCTTTTAATCTCCACTCTCAGCCCCTGCCCATGTTCAACATTTGACTCCCAAGAGAAGACTTCTTTCCTTTGAGGAAGACAGAGGAGGGACGTCTACCTCACTCCACTCTCCATCGGCCCCAGAGAGCCCAGTGCAAGTGTCCACCGGCTACAGAGCTGGACAGTGTCCTTCTGGCCCCAGCCAGTACCTCAATGTATAAGCCCACATTCCATAGTCAGCAAAAGCTCTAATAACACACGTACACATCCACAAACACACACACACGCACACACATGTACACACACTCATACACACATATTCACACAAACGCTTCTTCAACTTACTTTCAAATTATACAGTTTCTATTTTATAGTGACAAAATTTTTATGCAAGCTGAAAGTGTAAAGAACCCATTCCTAGGGGGCTGGCCTGGTGGCACAGCGGTTAAGTGCATACGGTCCGCTTCGGGGCCCAGGGTTAGCCAGTTCAGATCCTGGGTGAGGACATGGCACAGCTTGGCACGCCATGCTGTGGTAGGCGTCCCACATATAAAGTAGAGGAAGATGGGCATGGATGTTAGCTCAGGGCCAGTCTTCCTCAGAAAAAAGAGGAGGATTGGCAGCAGTTAGCTAATATTCCTCAAAAAAAAAAAAAAAAGAACCCCTTCCTGATTACCCAAACCAACATTTTTTAAATGTATAGGGGCTAGATTTAAACCCACAGAATCTATCCCATGAGCATGAAAAAGTTTTCCCTTGGTACCAATTGATGCTTAGAAATACAGTTTTATTTTCTCAGACAATTAAAGGGACATTATGCCACTGGGCCTAAGGAGATGGTATCACTTCTTATCACCTGACATCCAGCAGATAGCTATCTTAATTTAAAAGACCCTAAAGGTCAGTGCTTATTTAGTTCCTTGCAATAATCTGTTTTGCCATAGTTCTGCTTTTCTGTTTAATTCCCTTATCTAGAGCAGCATTTTCCAATTTGTGTTTTACAGAACAATAGATCCCTGAGATGTTAATAAGTATCCCTGGGGTAGTGAAAAATAAGTGGTTCTACAAACAAATCAGTTTGGGAAATGCTAGGCTGAAGAAAATTAAACAAGTTTCTTTACTACAGGATTACTCAGAGCCTTTATTATGCTAATGTGTGTTATAATTCAGTGAGGTGAACAGGATTAAACAGAGAAGTTTGTAATGTGCATGGCCCAGAGGTTGACACATAGTAACACCCAATCAGTGCTCGCTTTTATAATTATTAGCTATCATGACTGGAAGCTTTCCCCAACTGACATGTTAAGAGTACCCTTCTTCCACAGACCAGCTCCTTGGACTGAAAGTTCCATGGAACACACTTTGGGAAAGGCTAACCTAGTTCACTCCCTATTAATATTTAATACATATTTTACTCATTTCTGTAAGCAAAGAAATAAGGTAAAATGTAGTGCCACGTAGACATGCACAGCATAAAAATGAACCTTACTCTTGATTTGGGAAGCATCCCCAGCCTCAAAACAAAACTAGCTCCTAGTTGGACAGAACTTCATTTATTCTGCCTCCCTCACCAGAACTAATGGTCCTAGTAGTTTTATATGGTCCTAATTACTCTACATCTACCTAAGAATGGGTACATGCATGCACGTGCATCATTTCCTAAGGGAAGAACTTTTGGGACATAGAGAAAATCCACACGTTACATTCATTAGTCATTGATTCACCCATTCTTTCATTAAAATACACACACAGAAATATATATATATATTGGAGGGACTATTATGTATCAAATATTGTTCTAGCCCCTGGGGATAAAGCAATGAATCAGGCAGACCACATCCCTGCCCTCCTGGAGGCTTCCGTTCTACTGGGGAAGAGAGAGAGTACACAGATAAATATATAGAATGTCAGTATAAGTGCTCTGGAGAAAAATAAATCAGGGTAAAGGGATTAGGGAGTCAGGGCAGTGGGTGTCGTACTTCAAATAAAGGAGTTGGGGAGTTTTCACCAATAAGATGATGTTTGAGTAGAAACCTGAAAATAGCAAAGGATAAACTGCGCAGAGGGTGGAACTTGACTGGAACGTCTGAGTGAGGTCCAGAAGCGTGTGGCTACCACGCAGCCAGCAGCGGGGAGAGCTGGAGAAGATGGAGTTGGAAGAGTAACGGGCAGGAGAGGGCTTAGATCATCTGGGTCCTTGTGGACATCCGTCAGGACTTTGGCTTTCACTGTGGGGAGCCACCACAGGATCTTAAGCAGAGATCAAGGTATGTTTTGTTTTAAAAGGATCGCACTCTGCTGGATTGAGATTAAACGTGGCAGCCACGGGGGGCAAAGATGGGAACAGAAGGAGTAATCCAGGCACAAAGTACCATGGTGGCTTAGACCCAAGAGGCGGCAATGGAGGAGGCTCCAGGAATGAAATTCATTACGGGAGAAGTAGCACCTGTCAGGCGGCTCATCATTTAACACAGCCCCTGCAAGGAGGGCTGATGTGTGAGGGAAGGCTGTCAGTCTTTCTAGGATTGGGATGTTCAGCAGCCATGGGTGATGTTTGCTTTGTGGGTAAGTAAAACTTCAGCTTGTTAGCAATCTGCCATCTTCTTCCTACCCAAAGAGATTTGTGCAATCAAGATCTAAATCTAGATGCCTGGTGGATTACCATAGCTACAGGCGCCTGGCAACCAGGATTAGACTGATGGCCATTGATCTACAGACTCCAGATTCTCCCCGGGGATGTAATACTCTGTAAAGGGCATCCAAATCCCCGAAATAGCCCAGAGCAGAGAGAACAACATTCAGTCATCATCTTGTTCTGTCTGATTGCTCTTTGCCTCCCACAGACAAGGGGCCAGCTCACAGGCCCAACACCAGATTCAGGCCTCAGACAGGGACACCAAACTATTAGCAGAAAGTTTCAGAGAAGATGTGCAAGTTCTAAAGCCTGAGACAAAGAAACTGGTGGTAAGGACAAAGAAAATGAAGGTAAGCAAAAAGATATTTGACGGTCTATGCTGGAACAGAGAAGGAAGCAGAGAATGAGCAAGAAACAGAGTGAGAAGGTATAATTCAGGGGTCAGCAGACTATGATCCAGGGGCCAGAGTGGCCCACTGCCTGTTTTTTGTAAATAATGTTTTATTGGAAAATGGCCATGCTCCATTCATTTACATATCATCCATGGCTTCTTTCGTGGTATGATGGCAGAGTTGAGTGGTTAGGACAGAGACCATATGGCCCACAAAATCTTAAATATGTGTTACTTGGCCATTTACCAAAAAATATTTGTCCACTCCCGGTCCAGTGTTCCCAAATGGACTGGAGGATTTACGATTGCTCTTTCTTGCTCACCAGAGTATTGGCCTGAACCGTGGTGGGCCATGAGGAATGCTAAAGAAATACTAACAAATTCCAAACATAGAGCCAACATCACTTTCATAATGAGGAAAGGTGAGAAGTCCTATTACAACAGCCTCAGCTCCTTGTCTTGCTGGCAAGGTACCAGACAGTATCTATGCCTAACGCCACACACAGGGGAGCAAAGGAACGATGGGAAATACGGAAGAGACAGGAGGAGGAGCGATGGAGAACTGCATCAGGACCTCAACTCTGTTTTAATCAACTTCACCACTGTGGACTGGATTGTGTCCCACTCTGAAATTCATATTGAATTCGTATTGAAGCTCTAACATGCAA
Source organism: Equus przewalskii (assembly GCF_037783145.1). Taxonomy (NCBI): domain Eukaryota; kingdom Metazoa; phylum Chordata; class Mammalia; order Perissodactyla; family Equidae; genus Equus; species Equus przewalskii. The sequence continues at coordinate 54,371,409 of NC_091845.1, read as the reverse complement.
TGGGACTGTATTTGGAGATGGAGCCTTTGGAAGATGATTAGGTTTAGATGAGGTGATGACAGTGGGGCCCTCACGATGGGATTAGTGTCCTTATAAGAGACACCAAAGAGCTTTCTCTCTCTCCTGCGCCATGTGAGGAGACAGCGAGAAGACAGACGTCTGCAAAGCAGGAAGAAGGCTCTCACCAGAACCTGATCTCGGACTTCCAGCCTCTAGAACTGTGAGAAAATAAATTTCTGTTGTTTAAGCCCCCCAGTCTATGATATTCGTTATGGCAGCCTGAGCGGACTAAGATGCTCTCCAAACTGTTTGGCCCAGTAGAGTGTGACTCCAGGAGCAACTAAGCAAGCATGGCTGCTGAGAAAAGATCACAGAAACATCATCTTTCCTCCTCCATCATATGACTAGTACTTTCCTTTCCCTATCTCCAGGAAAGCCAAATACCAGTTTTATCTCTTCCAAGCACCCAACCAGGAGCCAACCAGGAAAATGGAACTGGTACAAGATGCTCTTTCCAGTTTTCCAAGAAACTCTTCCTAGTTAATGGTCCATGGACATCATCCAGTGTCCCCCAGGCTTTCCTGCAGTGCTTCCATTTGCTGCTAATTATTTTCTGGAACGAGAGCCCTTAGAAACAGGCTCCAAAAAGCTTCTAAAATAGCAGAGTTACAAAACCCCAAGGATTCTGGTTTCTTTTTTTTTTGCAACCTTAGCTTCCTGGAGAACACTAGTAACCACCTAAGTTGTCACCTCTGTTGGGTTGGAAGGGTTTTGAGAGGTTTGTGACCTTCAGTAACTCAAAGAGCTGCCTAAGACTTTGCGGGAGGAGAAAGGCAAACAAGAACCATATTGTCGCTTTTCCCTGCCATCCCCATATGGCATTGACGGTACCCAGTGAAACACTGAGACAACTATTGTCCCCATGACCTTCATTACATAAGCTTCAGAAATACTCTGAAGGTAAGCAATGGTGACGGGGGCAGACATTTTATTCTACAGGATTCTCCAAACTCTAAGTCCCTTCTGAAAAGCTCTGCAGCCAAGCAGCATTTTTATCCTTTGTTGAGAAATGGAGTTGAGTTTGATTTGATGACAAAATAATTTGAGACTTGTCTCTAAAAATGTTGAGACAGGACCTGAAAAATGCTGTTGACAATGCTAGAATCATTTCTTGATGCCTTGGGATCATAAAAATAATTCGCCCCTAAAAGGCTGGAGAATTGTCTCTGGGCCCTGCAGAATGACCATCTGCCCCGTTCCTCCTCCGAGGGCCACACTGCAATAAGATGAGCCCGTCCCACAGGCAGCGAATTTTTCTTTTTGGAAGATCTGTAAGTAACGGTGTATTTTTCTGTGATGGGTTTTGTTTTTTTCTTGAGAGTTTTCCGTCCTTAGAATGTTTACTTCTTATACTTACTGTTGTTTTGTTAAACCTGAAAAGGGTCTGGTGGGAGAGGAATGTGCGCAGGTTCTGATTTCCCTGTGGGGAAAGTAAACGCAAGACTCACAAGGTGGGAGTCAGTGCTGTTTGGAATCTTGCCTCTTCTTTTGAAGACGGGTACAGGACTAAAACACATATTTAAATTTAACTGGTCTGAGAGAGACCCAGAAAACTTGGCAAACCATGAAGACATCAAGAGCCGAGGAAAAAATTAAATGGTCAATAAATATGCTAATAAATGTTAAATTTCACAATAATCAAAATTGCAAATGCAAATAATGAGATCCCATTTTTACCCATCACATTTGCCCACCCTTTTTTTAAGATAATCTAAGGTTCATAAAATAATATCTAGGAATCATGAAGGTATGAGGAATTATAGAATGCAGTCTCATAGAGTACAGTAAAATTAAAATTTATTTTTAAAAAACAACCTTCTAGAAGGCAATTTGAGGATATATTTTAAAATCTTATAATTTTACATAAACTTTTCATACTAGAAATGTATCGTGTGGGATTTCACCTCCATAAATGTAGCCTAAGGAAATAATATGGGTGTGCAGGACTCGTAGTGGGTGTGATGGTTCATTTCGTGTGTCCACTTGGCTGAGCCACGATGCTGAGATATTTGGTCAAACAACATTCTGGATGTTTCTGTGAGGATGGTTTTGGATGACACTAACATTTAAATTGGTGGCATTTCAGTAAGGCAGGTTTCCCTCTATAATGTGGGTGGGCCTCATCTAATCAGTTGAAGGGTTTGACTAGAACAAGAGGCTGACCTCCCCAGAGCAAGAGGAAATTCTGCCAGAAGATGTCCTTTAGACTTGAACTGCAATACTGGCTCTTCCCTGGGTCTCCAGCCTGCCAGCCCATGTTGGATATTTTGGACTTACCTACCTCTACAATCATGTGAGCCAGCTTATTTTAAAATCTCTCTTTATCTCAAGATAGAGAGAGAGAGAGATCCTACCACTTCCGCTTCTCTGGAGAAGCCTGACTAGTACAGTGGGTAATGAGAAAGTAGCTTCATTCTTTCCCCTGGCTCCGCACCTTCAAACCACTTTATGGAGCGGATTCATCCTGTTGAGGGAAACTTGGCTGAACTCCGTGATATTTGTGGTCATTTGCACATAATAAAAAGTCCTCTCATCACTTCTAGTCACAAAATAGACTAACTTCCATTTTGTGTTGAATCTCAGGTGATAAAAGCTCTAGATGTCATCTAAAATTCAAATTCCTCTCCTCCTCCCCCAGGGCCTGCTGCAGCCTTGAAGCCTGCAGTGTATAGGGGACCATGGTCAGCTTGTTCTCTTTTTCGTGGTCCAGCTCTTATAGCCTCCTCCCCACCCACAGGTCACCTCCTGCTCCTCCAGAGTTGGCGTGGGAGGGAGAGGAAGGAGACGTTAAGTGCGGGAAAAATCCTACCTGGCAGGCACTGACACGATGGGGCATTGACTTCCATGCCATGGAAGCTGTTTAAGACTCTTTTTCTGGTGGGGGCAAGTTCACAGAGTCTTCAGAGATGCCACTCAGCCACCCCAGCCCACACTGGGATCTTTTACCCGCTCTTCCTTAACGGGGACAGTGCCTCCTCCCACCGGCCCCTACAACTCCCTGGCCTTCAGCAGGCCACGCCACACAGAGGTTCTCTTTCTCTTCCCACTGCCCCCTCCCCAGGTGTTTAGGCTGCTTCTGCATCTCATGTGGCCTGAGTAGTCCACGGGAGGCAGACGCATTCATCCCCTCAGAGCACTTAGGCAGTCTTAGTCTCGCACCTCCAGGTCTTTGCAGGTGAGGTTCGGAGGGAAGCACACACCCATTTCCAAGCCTCTCTCTTGGGTGGGTTTGCACCTCCTTGCAAGTCCTGCTTAGGTGGCCTGGCCAGCATCTCGCTCTGAAAGGCTGCAGCAGTTGGCGCCTGCCTCAGCTGAGACACAGACAAAACTCTCATTTCAGTGTACTGATATACAACTCCAGATGCAAGAAGATAATCTCTGTTTTCTAAACGTCAAAAGTTAAGTCTCAAAGAAATTTATTAAATTTTCTAAGATCACACAACCAGTCTATGGCAGAGCATGGATTCGAACCAAGGATTGTCCAAATCTGGCTCAAGATCTTGGTGCTATACTGCTGTTGTCTTACTAAAAGGGCTTTCAAGGAGGGTTGGCCTTGAAATGAACCCTCATCCCCTCCCAAGGCATTCCCCTAGCTCGCTGATCCAAAATACGGGGGCTGGGATGTACTCCCTTCCTCACCCCTTAGTCCCACGCAAGCTGGGCCCTTCTGGGCTGAGCCTGGGAGGAAGGCGCTGTGCTCCGCAGAGGAGCCCCGGGCCAGCAGTTCTCCAACACAGCCCAGAAGCCTACACCTTAGCAGTTCTGCCTCATCTCAGGATGGGGAAAGGCATCCTCCATATGCCTCACTCTCCTGATAGATGCGAGCAAAGCACAGAGTGAGCACGAAACATCCGTATGCATCTATAAACATCACCAGGAAAGAGAGAGAAACAAAGCATCTCTATTTACAGCGTGGGAAAGAGAAAAAAAACCCTTCTGAGCATCTGCTTAATCACACTTCTGTACTGGGAGGGGAAAATTACCTGTAAATCTTTCCTCTGTGGTTGATACCAAGCTGACGGATCTTCCCTTTGGAGATGGATGCTTATAACTCCCTAATGGCTGCAGGAGAGAGCAGGGCCCTGCATTCCTGCGCCAGCCAGCTGGGAAGCACATCAAAGCGGCTTTGTTTAAACTGGGACACGCCTGCCCTACCGACCCAACCCCAGGCCCTTTGGGACCCTCTTTTTCTCTTTGTGGAATCTGCAGTAAGCTCTGCAGCTGACCTCAGAGGTCACCCCACAAGCTCTTTCCTGTTTGAAACTTGTTCCCCAGGCCGCCTTTCCACCGGCTCTGAGTCATTATCCTCCAGCCCTGACATCGACACCCCCATTAGATGAAAGCGTCCCACTGTCTCCTCCATCCTCAACACAAAAGCAGCGGGCTTTTTGTTGTTGTTTGCGTTTGTTTTCCGTTTTTAAAAATAAAAACCTATGTTGCACTTTCTTCTTATTACAAAAGCAACACATGTTAGTCATAAAAATACTCAAACAGCGCAGATAAACAGAATGGAGAAATAAAAAGCGTCCATTATTGCATCAAACAAAGAAGAAGGGCCGTGAGCGTGTTGGAATACCTTTCCAGACTTTTTTCTCTGCAGAGACCTATCCATTTAGTGCTGCAAAAGGAGACCACACTGAACATCCTGGTAATGAACTTGCTTTTTTCATTTGGCAATATGTTGAGAACATTTTTCTGTGTCATTAAATATTCCACAAGATTTTTTTTCTATTTTGCAGTACGAACAAAGTTTAGTGGTTTTTGTCTAAATATAAAAGCAATTCACACTTAAAATTTCATACCCTTTGCTCCGGGCATTGCCCTCCCAGGGGCACTGCAGAAATACTATGGGTGAATCAGAAGAACGCGTGCTTGACTTTGCCGCTTGAAAAGCAGGGACGTTGCTAACATTCTCTGAAACCACTCCTAGGAGTTATGACTAACTGGTTTGGAGAGCTTTACAGAGCTCAAGTACGAAGATGTCCCCATGTCTCTTATGAGTTCAAGTCCACTTAGAAGAGGCCCGCCCCCTTACCGCCCGCCCCCTCCCTGCCCCTCTACCCTCGGAAGTGATGCTGATTATCTTCCCCCATGAGGACCTGCCTTCCCACAAACTATTATACAACACAAACCTCAAGGTCACAGACCTTAGAAGAAAAGGGGCAGCCTGACTTCTCCGCTCACCCGGAGAGCACTGGAGTCTACTGTGCCTTCTACTGCCCCTTCTGTCTGCCTCTCACCATGGCCTTTTGGTGCTCCAGGGCCAACAGATTCTGCCAGCCAGTTGGCAGTGATGCCAATCCCAGGTGTGCTCCAGCTCCCAGCATGGCAGCCACTGCCCTGTGAGGGAGGATGCCTCCATTCTCTCTACTGCAAATCCAGCTCCACATGCCTCTCGCTTAGTGTCCAGCTCCCTGACCCTGTCACTCCTATAGAGAGCCATTCCCCCCTTGGCTCCAGCCAGGGGAACCAAGCCGGAGGCCGGTTCAGGAGCCCATCACTTGCCAACCAGAATCACTGTTTATTCCAATGTCCTCCCCTAAAGATCCACAGCCACACACCTGGAATCCATCATCTCCCTTTTCAACGCAGGAAGTACAAAAGCTTTACTCCACTCCCCTTCTCTTCAATAGAACACCAGGGCAGTGACTGAAGGATTCAGACCCTCAAAACAAAGAACCCCACAGGCGGCTTCACCTCTTTGACCCTGGAACATGAACATTGCTGGCTTTCTGCTTTCAAAACAATTTGGGAATGCTAACATCTAGGGAAAGACCAGACCTCCTTCAAGGGTCCAGGGGAGAGAAAAGGCTCTTTATTCATGATGAGGGAAGGAATAATTTCCCTACCTCACCTTTTATTCTCCAACCCAGACACAAGCTAGGGAACCGTTTAGTGTTTCTTGCTAAAACAGTGAAAAACAAAACCCTAGCTAAGTTTTAAGTGGGTCACCCTGCTGCACAGCGAAATTAATCTTCAATCGGTCATTCCCTCTCTCTTTAAATGAACAATTACTGATCGTTTTTAGAGAAACAACCTGGTGCCATCAAAAATCCCCAGGGTTGGAGTCAGAAAATTCAAGTTGTTCTTTCCCTGCTTCTGGCCACCGAGGTGGATTTGAGCCGAGTATTAAACTCTCTGAAACCCAGTTTCTCTGTCTGCCTAAGACTGGACTTGACAGCAAAACGTTGATACCCAAAGTCTGTTAGCCAGGAGTCTGCTTCCCCGGGCAGCACCTAACACTTCCCTACCAGCGTTTGCTGGGGCAACTTACTCTCCTGTGCATTTTTATTTTATAATTTCCAGAAAAAACTGAAAATCCAAATACTTGCTCAATAATTAGGGAATCATTAAAGGACCCTAGCTAGGTGACACAGTTGATTACTATAATTTACTCACTGTATGGCTCTGAATAAGCTATTAGTCTCTCTGAAATTTAGTTTCCTCAACTATAACAGTAGCTAACGCAGATCCTATAGGCCAGGCACTAGTCTAGCTGTTCGGGTGTATTACCTCATTAAACTCACCACTGCAACTTAACAAGGTAGGTACTGTCATTATTATCATCCTCAGAGGCGAGGTAACTGAGGCTTGAGCAGTTAAGTGATTGTCCCAAGGTCAAGCACTCAAGATGTGGCAGAGCTAGCATTCAATCCAGGCAGTCTGGCCCCAGAGGCCATATTCTTTTTGTTGTTGTTAGATTTTTTCTAACTCATTTTTTTGGTGAGGAAGATTGGCCCTGAGCTAACATCTGTTGCCAATCCTCCTCTTTCTTTTTTTTCCCTCTCCAAAGCCCCAGTACATAGTTGCATATCCTAGTTGTAGATCCTTCTCGTTCTCCCATGTGGGACGCCACCTCAGCATGGCTTGATGAGTGGTGCTAGGGCTGCACCCAGGATCTGAACTGGCGAACCCTGGGCCACCAAAGCAGAGCATGGGAACTTAATCACTATGCCACCGGTCCAGCCCGCAGAGGCCATATTCTTAAATGTACATCACCCTACCTCTGGCTTTGAGACCATGGAATGGTAGTTAGGCTTACCTCTTCGGACTGTTGAAATGATTAAATATATACAAGACACTGTGTGTCAGCACACACTGAGTCCTTAAGATATGAGTCAACATTACCATATTATTATTTTCTAGATGAATTTGATAAAGTATTGTGCTGCTAGTTGAAAATTATAAAAACCTGTGGCAACATAGAGAAACCCATCTGTCATACAATGCATAGTAAATGAAAGTAAAATATAAAATAGTATTATATTTTGGTTGTGCCTCTGTACAAATTATGTTCCCATTTTATGAGTGTGTCTGTCAGTTCTTGCCGCATACCAGACAATAAGCACTCAATTCTCATAGTCCACTAGTTAGAAATGGATCTACACATTGAGACTGGGCTTACCTGGGCAGCTTTGCATCATATCGCAGTCCAGCTGGGCTTGTCTCCTTGCTGCAGATTGGACTCAGGTCTGCTCCATACGTGCTCACTCTGAGGCCCAAGCTGAAAGGGCAACAGCCAGCTGGGAGAAGCTCCTCCTGCGGCAATGACAGCGGTGTAAGAGGCAAACTCAACCACACAAGTGTATTTCAAACCTCTACTCGCATCACAACATCCCATTGGTTAAATCACGTGGCTGAGCTCAAAGTCAAGGGCTGAGAAACAGTGCTCCACACCCTACGAGGCCAAAGCAAGTCACGTGGCCCAATTCAACATCAACTAAACGGGGAAGTATAACTTTCCCATGGAAGTGGAGGTGAGGGAGTAAATATTTCTGAACAATAATTTGCTAAGAGAAGGACCAGATAGAAATAGAGGAAACCGAGAAGGATGATTAGTTCAGCGAGGTCGTGGGTGAGTATTTAATCTTCTTTTCCTCCCAAAATTACACTTATTATTTTACCGCCCTAAGATCGAAGCAGGAAAACAGGGAAACCTCAAGAATCACTCCTTAAAAAAAAGGCTAAAAGGAAAGACTAGCCCGAGGTCACATTTGTTCACTCATTGCACACACATTTGCTGAGCCCCTCCTCAGCTCCAGGGGAATCCAGTCCCTGTCCTCAGGCACTCACGGTCTAGCCAATGAGTGATGATAATACCATGTTGATTGATGATAACTATAATCATAGCCAACATTTATTAAGTGTGTCATCTCCCAGGTGCTGTGTTAAGCCATTTATGTGGTGTAGTCTCTTGTAAATCCGTTACAAATCTCTATAAAGAAGGTTCTATTATAATGTCATTTTATAGAAAAGAAACTTAGGCACAGAGAGGTAAATGATTTATTCAAGGTCATCCAGCTGGTATGGGGTAGAACTGGAATTCCAACCAGGCGGTCCAGCTTCAGACCTTGCGCCCTTAGGCACTTCACTCCCCATTCACATATCCCCCATACCCATCCCATCCCATCCCCGTTCCCTCATAGCAAACCCTCTCTCTATCCCTGAGTTAAAGGATTGCTAACACCAAGTGTCCCTCCTCTGGAGGGCTGGCAAACACAAAGCCTCCTCTTTCAAAGGTGTCCCTAACAAATTAGATCTCACAGGCAGGCGTGGGCAAAGAGCGCCAGGTTTCAGTAAAGAAATTGACTTTTTGGGAAGCCTGGAGAAGAGAAGAAGAAAGGGAAACTCATCCATGTTCATTTTCCAAGGTGACAGAAGCTGAGTGAATCCATTATGAGGGCAGTGACTAGATTTTTCCACCTCAAATGGAAACAGTAAAAATAAGGGCTGGCGGCACAGCATCAGGGAACTAGGTGAGGTAAAAGCAAACAGTTCCAGATAACAAGGACCTCTTGCATGGAAAGAGACTACCCAGAGGAGGCCGACGGATCCCTTTCACAGAGGCAGGGTGGTGAAGCAGGTCAAGGAGGGAGCAAGACGCAGATGCTTGAGATAAGCTCTCAGAATACCCTAGAATTCAGTAACTATTCTACTCACGTTCTTTTTCTACCTCACTTTTCTTGAGGCAGCTTTCAGACTATGCCAAGCAGCAAAGTGGAGTGAAACACCACAGCCCATTCAGACCACCAAATTCTTTCTTCCTTCTCGACGTCCTGACCGTGCCCAGACCACCCAGGATCCTGCTCTTGTGAAGCATTGATCTGTGATGGCAGTTAAGAAAAAAGTAACTTCCCACCCCTCCAAAACAAAACAAAGGAAAACACTGGAACATGAGAGTCATATAAACACTGGCGTCGGACTCAGCTATTTCGATTACAATTGCAATATTTCATTACTCGTAGCAAAGACTGAGAATACAAACAAAAACCAAGAGCAAAGAAGAGACTGATGAATCAAGTAGGAAAGAACTTATTGGTTAGTAAGTGTCCAATTCGACCCATCACAAATGACCTGACAAGTAGCTGATGAAAAGAATGGCCAAATTTAAGCAGCAGACAGCCCTTCCAGAGAAATCCCACAAGAAGACTGCTAGCAGTTCCCTTTTCCTAGACACAATGGCAATCATATTAAGTACAACAACAGAAAAATCAGAGTGCGACCCTCGCATTAAAACTGGGTCACTGTTACCCTGAGCAGGCTCTGTGTAAGTTATCTCCCAGCCAGCGCATCCGCCTGGTGGTGGCGCGCACCTGATTAACAACCTGTAGGGGCGGTAAAAATTCCATTTACCTTTGACCAATGGGTTTCCAGATATATCAGCCCTCACATTACCAACAGGAAGAAAATTAAGAGATTGAAGAGGTAATATTTTTAATAGGGTTTCGTAATTCTTCCCCTTCACGCAGGCTCAGTCTCGGCATGCAGCTGGCTTCTGAGGTCCCCCCACCCCCCATCCTTCATGCTGTTGTCACATAAAGACCTCGGGAAATGCACAGGTATTTGTGGAGCCCCTGCCCGCCCCCCCCCCCACCCGCCACTTCTCTGGCCCTGTTCCGTAATGTGGGGAACCCTGGACAATTCCACAAAGGTAGGAAAGAAACAGTTGGGGCACGGGTGTCAGAGGGGCCCTGTGGTGTGGGGTGTGGCATGTGGGGACAGGAGGAGTGACTCCTTGGAAAAGGCTGCAGGGGATGGATGCCTCCAAGGGCACCAGGTTTCAATTAAGTCAGAGGCGGCCCTTTGAATGCCTTCCTCTTGTCTCCTGGTCTCTTTTTTGTACGGCTTCCTCTCTTCTTTCTTGAAAATCTTAGCAGAACTCCTGTCAGGATGTGACCTTAAAATGAATTCTTGCAAAGGTCCCACTTTTAAAGAATGTGATCTGGGCCCCCTGCTCTAGGTTAAGCGTCTGATACGCGATGGAGGCCACATTCTTTGACTAGTTTAAGGATTTGGTTTACCTCAGAATGAGGGTCACAGAGAGTACACGGAATACAGAGTGTGGAAGGGGTGGGGGGTGTGGGGAAAGCGGTGCGGGAGGAGAAAATATAGAGCCTGTGGGGATGCAACCGTGGGATGGGAACAAAAACCAGAGAGGGGGTGGGAGGCAGGACATGCTACGGCATGGATGAACCTTGAGGCCATCCTGCTAAGTGAAGCGATACAGTTACAAAGGAACAAATACTGTCTGATTCCACTCATAGGAGGTGCTTAGAGTAGGCAAATTCATAGAAGCAGAAAAGAGAGTGGTGGTCGCCAGGGATGGGGGGAGGAGGACGGGGAGTTCGTGTTGATGGGTAGTTTCAGTCTGGAAAGATGAAAAAGTTCTGGAGACGGATGGTGGTGATGGCTACACAACAGTGTGAATGTACTTAATGCCACAGGACTCCACACTTAAGGATGGCTAAAATGGTCAATTTCATGTTATATACATCTCAGCACAATGAAAAGAAATTTTAAGAAAATATATAGTTGAGGGTAGTTTAATTAGTTGTGTGGAAGACCTAGTCTGACAGGAAGCAGATTCAGTGTCACCCCGAAGTTAAGGGGTGGAGGGCGGGGTTGGGGTACAGTTGGACCACCAGTCATCTCCGGGAAATGCCCTTCTTAATGGTATCCGAACTTGGGAACCTGAAATCTTTCCACCTGGCTGAGGCAAGGATGCGTCCTTCATTGGGGACCACCCTATGTGTACAGCAGATGCCTTCCATTACTGCTCACCCAGGAGGTGGCCTAGGGACTCAGTAACAAATGGGGCAGCGCTCCCCTTAGAGGAACGGCTCCAAGACCTTTCTAGGAAAGCAGGGAATAAAAACGGAAAAGTGTTAAACGTGAATTGTGCACAAGCTCAGCCTTTCAGATTGGGAGTGAAACATCTAGCAATTCTGAGCCCTTGGAGGTCACCAAAACTCTGTGCAATAAACCAGAACAGATTGTGGTACCCAGAACTCCAGCTGTGGATGAACTCTGTCTGGTGAATTAGGCCAGGCAGAGTGTGCTCGGCGGGTGAACTGGGCCTGCCCCACTTCTGTCATTGTTCAAGAGGTGAGCCTTCCCGCCTTAGCTTGAGAACTACCGCTGAGGGAGGCCCAGCCTCACAAAGGAATCCGGGCTGGCGGCTCACCGTGGCATCCTGTTTGCTGCAGGCAAGCATCTTTTCTGTGGGTTATTTTTGTCCCTGGCCTTGGCTTGTTTTTCCCAGTGCCGCTCCTTGGCTCGTAACATTTCTCCCCTGTTTTATTAAAAATGGAGATAAATCATCTAATAAATCTGTAAGTTTTTTCCTTCAAACCTCTTCAACAATTGCCAAAGTCACAAAGTTGCATCTCTCCCACAGCAGGAGGCTAACAAAACAACTGGTGTGTTCATAGAAACGTATAGATCAAGAAAACCAAGCGAAAACCTTTAATTATTCAGAAACCTCCCACTTCTGGTCCTAAATTGACTTGCCTTGGTTTGATTTAAAGAGGCAGAGTAACACCTGAGCTGCTCGAAGGCTGCCACCACACCCATCAGCACACCGAGGCAGGCCTGCGTCCCTTCGCATGATGAAGACATGCATAAACAAACTTGTGGTTGGGACAATGATTGGGAGCACCCCCAGCATGTCATTTTTAAAGCTTTCCCTTCCCACACACATATACACAAACCTCTGCACCCAATTCTCCTTCAGTTTCTAAAATCACTGAATCACAGAATTCTGGCATTTGAAAGGAACCCAGGCATTGTCTAAGGCAACCCCTTATTTTCATAGACACACAGGATTCTAAGGATGTGAAAGGATGTCTAGTCTAATACCAACTCTCCCATCAGATGTCTTACAGTTCACACACAAATCTACTCAGCACCCCAATAGTACTTTTCGTGCACCTCCATTACTACTTCACTCATTTAATATAATTATTTCTTTTTTAAAAGTTGAAATTTTTATTTATTTTTTGAAAAGGTAATATGTTCATATGATTGATAATTTGAAAGGTAAGAAGAATATATAATCCTATCCTATGGAGACCTAGCTCCCCTCCCCAGAGGCAACTAATATTAATTCCTTAAGCATCCTTTCTGAGATATTCTATGCATGTATACATAACTATATTCTTTTCTCCCCTCTTTTGTACACGAATGCTTTTACACTGGTCTACATCTTTGCCTTAACATATTTTGTAGATCTTTCTGTATCAAGCTTCGTTCTTTTTGACAGCTCCATGGTATTCCATCACATGCTGTACCATAATTTGGGAGCATTTTGGTTCCTTCCAATCTTTTTCATTACAAATAATGCTGCAATGAACAATCTTGTGTTTATGATATTTTGCACCATTATTTCCTTAGGATAGACTCGCTAAGGTGGAGTTGCTGGGTCCACAGGTGTGCGCATTTGCAATTTTGATAAATACCAGCAAATGTACCTCCCCTGACTTCTACTCTCACCAGCAGTCGATGAGAGTGCCTGTTTCCCCACAGCTTCACCAACAAGGATGTCGTCAAACTGCTTGACTTTTGCTGTAATTATTTGTTTGCCCATTTCTCTCCCTGGCCCCATCCCCTCATTAAAATGTGAGCCCATCAAGGTTCCTCAGAACCTAACCTGATACCCGGTACCTAATAGATTCTCAATAAATATTTCCTAGTGCTCACTTCAGCAGCACACATGCTAAAACTGGAACGATACAGAGAAGATTAACATGGCCCCTGCGCAAGAATGATGTGCACGTTTGTGAAGCGTTCCACATTTTTAGAAAGTTAAATAAATATATTTTGTATTTTAGAGAGTTAAATTTTTAGAGAGTTAAATAAAAAACATTTAAGAAAACTTAAATGTTTTCACCATAAAAAAACAAAGTACTATGTGAAGTGATGGAGGTGTTAACTATCCTCACTGTGGTAATCATTTCTCAGTAAATACATGTATCAAATCATCACATTATACACCTTACCTTACACAATGCTATATGTCAATTATATCTCAGTAAAGCTGGAGAGGGATAGAAAAATGAATCCTTCCAATCAATAAATATTTGAGAAATACATGAATGAATGAATGATGGGGTTCTTTAAATCAGAATTAGAAACCATGGCCCTCATTTTTTCCATTTTGTGAGTTTGGGTATGCTGCATTTCATTTTATGGAAGTGTAGTCCACTTCTACACGTACTCTGAAAGCTTTACAAATTCTCAGAGACAGAAACATTCCATCCCTCTTCCTCTACTCCCCGTTGTTATTGGAAAGTCAGAACACTGAAGTGTTTGTTCTCTTTCGTGAGTATTTTGTTTCAAACATCTGGTGATGACCGCCTTGTTAGAGCAGAAAGTAAAATAAATATATACATGAGTACACCCTGATCCACACCACTCTCTGCCTCTGTCTCACACACACACAGACACACAGCTGAAGTTCTCAGACCCCCTGGCCTAAAGGGTGAGTGATCGTTTCCAGAGGCAAAGTATGCTGAGTGGAGTGTGCCCCTCCCAGGCGCTCCTCCGGGGGTGAGCTCTTAGATTGGCTTTTCCACGGTTGAGTTCTCCAGGAAGCCAGCTCTGACCTGGAGAACCTGCAGGACATTTACCAGTGTGCACTTGGGATCAGCACCTGTGGAAGAAAAAGGGAGGAAAAGGAGTGGACAGAGGGAGAGGTCAGACTGCAATGCCATCAACGAAAGCCTCATCCACCTCTGTGGAGAGTTCTAGAGCTGGGATGGCCCTACAGAGCTCTCCCAAGTAGGGATGAAGGGGCCAGGCTTTTGGAGCCCCCATGTCGATCAGTCTTTAGACCTGGGCTGCCCCTGGGCAGGGGGAACACCCGTGGACAAGGTGGCCCTCTTTGGTAGCGGCTATTCCAGCTGGAGGCCATCTGCTGACAGCACTTCCTGAGGCTGGAGGGATAAATCCTTCATTCCTGCAGCGGGATCCTAGTCATCCACGGGGTTTTGCCTAAAGTGACAGGCAGGTTTTCTCCCCAGGCTCTGCCAGATGCTACCCTGACCTTTTCCTGCTTTCCATTAGTGACTGACCATGGCTGTACATTAAAATGTTAACCCTAAAATGACAAAGGCTGTACACTCTCCTCTCACACATCCTCCAGGCTCTGGGTAAAGCACTCTCTCTGCTTCCACTGCACAACTGGCCAGCAAAGAGATTAGGCATCGAAAGCAGTGGAGGAGCTGCAGGAAATCAAGTCTGGGAATCAAGCCCCAATCTGCGGCGTCAGCCTTAAGTGGTGCCATTCCAAAAGCAAAAGAACAATATGGCCAAGTGGGGATGGGGCTGGCCCCGTGGCCGAGCGGTTAAGTTCGCGCGCTCCGCTGCAGGCGGCCCAGTGTTTCATTGGTTCGAATCCTGGGCGCGGACATGACACTGCTCATCAAACCACGCTGAGGCAGCGTCCCACATGCCACAACTAGAAGGACCCACAACAAAAAATATACAACTATGTACCGGGGGGCTTTGGGGAGAAAAAGGAAAAATTAAATCTTTAAAAAAAAAAAAAGAGAACAATATGGCCAAGTGGGGAAATGGCCCACGCAGACATTCACTCTCCCCGTCATAGAGTTCTGAGAGTGGGAGAAAGTGTCCCACTATCTTCTCAGAGTTGGTCTTTCCCAAAACAAAAATTCCCATAAATTCAGGCCTTGACTGTGGACCAGAAGTGATGCCCAAGCATGGGAGGACTCTACGATATGAGAAGCATAGGAAAAAACTGTCTGGGAGAGTGCAGCCTCCATCCACTTGGACTTGAAAGTAGTAGATCTTGCCACAAGATGGCTTTCAAAATCGTTACTTTCTTTTCTTTTTCTTTTTGTTGCTGTTACTGTTGTTGTAACCAAGCTATGATCTGGAGCTTTAAGATCTAGATAAACCCCACGCTCACCCGGAAAAAGCCCAGAGGGCTGCTGAGGGTTGCTGTGAGAGAGTTGAAGTGCTAGAAGTCGCCTCTCTCCTCGTCTGTTCTTGGATTGTCTCACAGGTCTTGGCTGCATTGACCCGCACATGAAACGTAGCCTCCTCTTCAAGGTCCGTAAATTGCACACCCCACACAAGGCATCGTGGCTCTTCACAGACGTGACTGAAGATCTGGGAGGAAGATGAGGGAGGAGATTATGTTGCAGGGACCCAGACCATTTGGGTTGAATCCCATATAAGTCTGCTAGGGCTGCCATAGCAAAATACCACAGACAGGGTGGCTTAAACAACAGAAATTGATTTCCTCATAATTTTGGAGGCTGGAAGTCCAAGCTCAAGGCGTCAGCAGGGTTGGTTTCTCCTGAAGCTTCTCTTCCTGGCTTGTAGGTGGCCTCCTTGCTGTGTCTTCACGTGGTCTTCCCTCTGTGTGTTTCTGCGTCCTAATGCCCTCTTCTTATAAGGAGACCAGTCATGTTAGACTCTAATGACCACATTTCAACTTAGTTACCTCTTTAAGGACCCTATCTCTAAATACAGTCTCATTCTGAAGTACTGGGGGTTTGAGCTTCAACAGTGAATTTTGGGGGGACACAATTCAGCCCATAAGAAACCCTAAGCTTGCCCATGTTTAAGCAGTCCTCCAGCTACTCCACCACCAGCGAGTGGCTGTCTCATCCACACACTTCTCCAGTCTGAACACATCTCACTCTTTTCCAGGGTCGCAAAATTTTGTAAAGGGCCAGACAGTAAATATTTTATGCTCTGCAGGCTATGGGGTGTCCATCCCAACTATTCAACTCTGCCACTGAAGCATAAAAGAAGCCATGGATAATATGTAAATACATGGGTTCAGCTATGTTCCAATAAAACTTTATTTGTGGACACTGAAATTGCATTTCATATAATTTTCATGAGTCACAAAATATTTTGATTTTTTTCAACCATTTAAAAATTTTAAAACCTTTTTTTTTTTAAAGATTAGCACCTGAGCTAACATCTGTTGCCAATCTTCTTTTATTTTTTTTTTTTCCTTCTTCTGTCCAAAGCCCCCCAGTGCATCGTTGTATATTGTAGTTGCAGGTCCTTCTGGCTCTTCTATGTGGGACACCACCTCAGCATGGCCTGATGAGCGGTGCCATGTCCACACCCAGGACCCAAACCAACAAAACCCTGGGCCGCCAAAGCAGAGCGTGCAAACTTAACCACTTGGCCATGGAGCCGGCCCCTAAAAACCATTCTTGGCTCATGGGTCCTACAAAAACAGATGATGGGCTAGGTATTTTTGGCCGAAGTGTTGTGGCTGGACAATCCCTGCTCTATTCTCTTCTCTCTCACATCACTCTCCTTCAACATCTCCCATGCTGCCACACTCAAGACTCACCCCGTTCCCCACCAGGCTCAGCAAGATAATTTCCAACACAAAGGCAGTTTCCTTCCTACTAGGAATTCTGGTGCCAGCTGTTAGATAACACATTATTTAGATCTGATACCCCATCTTGATTAAAAACATGTCCTTTTCTCACTGTTACAGAACCAACAAGATTTTGACTCACATTTCACAACTAAATAACTCATTTCATGTACTTTTATAGAGACCTTTCTCAAGTGTTTTCTGGGTGCCAAGAACTGTGCTAAGGCTCTGCAGAACCACTAAATTTGCACAGGAACACCATGAGATAAATATTATTATTACCTCTGTTTTGCAGACAAGAAAACTTGGGCTCATTAAAGTTGGGTAAATATCTCAAAGTCACACAGCTAGTTAAGTGACAGAGGCAAATTTGAAACAAGGATTATCTCCAAATCCAGACTCGTAGCCAATAATGCTACACTGTTTCCAAATGTTATATTTTCCCTCTGAGGACAGTGCATCATGATTTTGGGGTATCAGAGCATAAGAATCCTGGGGCAGAGACAGCTTATTACCCACCCAATATCCACTCTCTCCTTCTTCCTTATTAATAGAACCAATAGAACTAATTACTATTATTAGTACAACGAATAGAATACTAGTTATATTAGAATAATATATTATCTAATATATAATATATTAAAATATAAGATATAATATAAAATATAAGATTTTAATATGTAATATATTAAAATATTGGATAGTATATATTAGAATAATAACACCAATTATATTAGAATAATACTAATATAACTAATAGAACCCCAATTCTCTTTGGGGGTAACAGTATGCCCAGCCAGAAAGGCACATTTACCAGCCTCTCTTAACCTGTGAGATGCAAGCAGAAGTCACTAGAGGGTGTTTTCTGAGTTCTTTAGAGGAAATGATTCCGCTCGTAAGCACCCTCTCCCATTCTTCCTTCCTGAGATACAGACATGATGGCTGGTCCTTGGCAACTATCTTGAGCTCTTACAAAATAAAGGATCACACCATAAGAATGGACAGAGTGGGTTTTTAGAAGCCTGAGTCTCTGTTCATGGAGCTACCACATGAACCCTCAATTTCTCACCTTGAGCTGAGAAAAATAAAACCCTTAGTAATTGTTTAAGCTATGTAAAGGAAAAACCTACAATTTTTTCCTTCCTATGTAGGGAACAACCCAGTTCTTCCCTACTATGTCTTTCTTTTCTGTGTGTTTCCTTTACCACTCACACAGCACACTTTGCTTCTGACACTCCTGGTCACCAAATGTGTGGAAGTTTTTCCCCACAACAAGCAATTCTCTGTGATGCCAGCTGAGTGTTCTACAATTTAACACAACTCTAACACCATCTACCTGGAGACAGCGTCAGATCCCACAGGTTAAGGGCTCAGTCCCACAAGACTGCTCCTACTCTACTTCAGATGCCAGTCACAAGTAGTAGGTCCTTAGATTACCCACAACTTCTGTCCAATTTGGCTACAAGTCAGAGGTTCACACCACCCCCTCCCCAGATGCGATTAATTTGCTAGAGCAGCTCACAGAACTCAGAGAAACTCTTACTTAGGTTTACCCGTTTATTAAAGGAGAATACAGATGAACAGCCAGACAAAGAGATACAGAGAATGAGGTCTGGGAGGGTCCCAAGCGCAGAAACTCCTGTCTTTGTGGAGTTGGGGTGCGTCACCCTCCCCCTGTGGATGTGTTTGCCAACCTGGAATCTCTCTGAACCCCATACTTTTGGGATTTTACAGAGGCTTCCTCACATAGGCATGACCAATTAAGAGAGGTTGCTCAATTTAAATTGAGCATGATCAATTCAAGAGAGCGGAGAGTGGGGTTGAAATTCCAAGCTTCTAATCATGGCTTGGTCTTTCCGGTGACCAGCCCTCATCCAGGAACCACCCAGGAGCCCATGCAGAGTGGCCTCATTAGAACAAGACACTCCTATCTTTTAGGAAATTACACAAGTTTCAGAAGCACCACATCAGGAACCAGGGGCAGAGACCAATATATATTTTCTATTACCTCACAAGCCAGTACATTTCAGGTCTCTATTACTCATGGCCAAAAGCTATTTCTATTTGACATAAGCCCTCTCTAACCCTCACTCCCATACTACACTTAGAGGACTCACTCTTCAGCATCACTCTCTACTGGTCTTCTTGCTTAAGAAGAATCAAAGGGCTACGCTGCCCGGCATTACCCTGCCCTCTGCGCGGATATGTGCCATAATATGGACTCTTCATTCCTGTCTGCCAGCCTAGTATGGTCAGGTCTGTGGCTACTGGTTCCCGAACAGGACTGAGAATTTATACCCAGAAACTACCTGGACACTGACTCCAGACTCCTGGCTTGTACTAACTTCTCTTCTCCTGACCTCCCTAAAACAGGGAACGGTGTCAAGAGGTCCCAACAGTTAGCATCTGTCAATACTCCCTTGCTCTAAAACAGTTTACAGAGCATGTTCATGAGCAATATTTCTTTAATTGTCACAGCAACTCTGACTAATGAACAGGGATGGTACTGGTTGGTGTCCCCATTTTAGAGCTTAGGAAACTGGAACTTGGAGAGGCTAAGTGATTTGCCCAGTGCACAGCCAGGATGCACACTCAGCCCTTTAACTCCAAGGTCCCCACTCCCTCTGACATGCCAATTGCCCCCAGAAGTCTTCTTAGATTTTAATGAGAGAAGTCTGAGACATGGCTCAGTTCAGGCAACCTCTTCCGAAGCAAGTTTGACTGTCCACCAACCATCTGTCTCCACCCAATATCTGAGTTACTCATCATCATTGAAAGGCTGATCTACTCACCTAAGTCAAATTAATAACTACATAGCGCTCAAAAGATCAGTTAAATCCACACCATCTGTGTCTGCTGCACATCTCCTCTCTATAATAGGCAATGTTGACATGAACAAACACTGACAATTCTGTAAACATCCAACAGATGGATCACTTACGTGAGAACAATGGCAGTTGTTTTGCTGTTGCTCTGAGTATGGTGGAAGACAGTGACAAGCGAGGCTGAGAAGATGCTGCCACACAAAGAAGGGAAGATACGAGGAGGAACTGGCATTTCCCAATTAGTCAGGAGAGGCTTCTTGGGGCAGACAGACTGTTAGGTGCTATTTATTTCAGTAATGAAACAAGTTCCGGAAGATAAGTGCCAGTTCAAACAAAGGCAGAAATGGGAGATTAATAATAAGAGCTAGCACTATACTTGCACAGTACTAGACAGAGTTCTTAAGTGTGGGAAACAGAAGTTGGCTCTGGTCGATGTAAGCACAAAGGGAATTCACTGAAAAGATACTGGGTTACTTTAATAATTGCCAAGAATTCTGGAGGACCAGGCTCTGAAAATGGACAGGAAAAAAGAGATTGTAGGAGGCAGAACCACTCAAAATCTCACCACCCAACTAGCCTAGCACTGGACACAGTGTATCAGTTAGCTATTTCTACAATAATGCTGTCTACCCAACAACTGCAAACACACAGTGACATATGATAATAGGTGTTTGTTGCTCATATTGCTTGGGTCACTCAGAGGCTGGTAGGCAGCTCTGTAATCCTGACTGGGCCACTCTTGAGGCTTCAGGTTGGCCAGCTATTGGCTTTTCCAGGCTGGCCTTATCGGGGGTGACTGGGATGACTCAGCTCTGCTCGGCATGTCTCTCGTCCTCCAGCGTGTCCAGGCCAGGCATGTTCTCGTGGTGATGGCAGAGGAGCAAAGGAATTGCAAAGTCACGTAATGTCCCTTGAGGCCTAGGCTCAGAACTGGCAATACCATCACCTTATCGGCCAAAACAAGCCACAAGACCAGCCTTGATGTAAGGAGTGGGGAAATAGACTGTGCCTCTTTAGTGAGGGAAATACAAAACCGCACAACAAAAGGCCTGATACAGGGGGTGACAAATTGAGACCATTAAGCAGTCACTCTGCCACTCACAGAAAACCACCACCAGCACCTCTGCCCTGAACCTGTGCATGGCCTCCACCACCACCTGTATGGATACTCCATGCTTCTTTGCATCCCAGCTCCAGATGCAGGGTCCCAAGCAAGTATATCAGGATAGTTGGAACTGGGCCATGGAGCTGTACACTAAAGGCACAGAAATACTGGGAAAGCGAGCATCTCAGGGTTTTTTTTAACCTCCTTAGGAAGAGAACGGTTCTGCCTCTCACCAAGACCAAGGTGGGGAATACCCCAAACATAGGCAAGAAGTTCAGATGCTGGATAGCCAAAAATTTGACAGTTGTTCTTTACAACCACCCAATGTCTGTTAGGCTATATTACAGAATGGCCCTAATTCTTCACCCCTCCTTCACCCTCCATTCCCTTTGCCCTGCACGTTGCTATGGTCTCCTTCCATGGGCAAGTGACCTGCTTCACTCCTTGACGCTAGACTCAATCATTCATCTTCTCACATTGGTTTATGGGATGTCAGCAAATTTTCACAAGAAGAGGTTTGCAATGGGCTTGCACATTAGGGCTTGTTCTCTTAGGCCTCTGCCCCCACCATGAGAACATGCCCAGGCCACCTGACAGAGACTAAGAGACATGTGGACCAGAGTGGAAGTTCCCCTGTTGCCTCAGCCTAGATCAGCCAGCTGACAGCTAGACAAGCCACAGACATATAAGCAAGCCCAGCCTAGATCAGCAAAACCATCTAGCCAACTCCCAGCAGACCAAATAAACACTTATTGTTATATGCCTCTGAGGTTTTGTGGTGATTTGTTACAAAGCATTATTGTGACAGTGGATAACTGATACAGTCTGTCAGCAGTTTCCATACAAATAAACTCATTTCATTCTCAACCTCCAAGTTAGATATTAGAATTTATATTTGCATGGAGAGATTAGATAAACTGCCTCAGGTTACCCAGGCTGGATTTGATGGTGATCTTCTGACAACAGAAGCCACTCTCTGGATAACTTTAACCGAGAACATAGTTAGAAAGAAGAGCTTTCATGACCCTGACCTCGGCTTCTGGGACAGGGCTATTCCTCACCTTGCCTGGGACAAAAGCTACTCTAAAATGAGCCAGGAAGACTTGGACAATAACCAAGAAACTATTCCAAGACTAATCCCATTAGAGCAAACCCTGGGAACAATGCAAGGTCATTCCCTGGCCTGGAAAGTTCTCGAAATAAGTGAACCACCAACAAGGACCTAGAAATACTTGAAGTTTTTGTGGTTTCTCATTGTAACGGCCTTAACTGTGATAGGATTTGGTCTGTCTCCTATTCTCAAAGGGCTAGAGTGTTTGATTGACACAGATAACTCCTTAGAACCTAAGCTAGTACCATAGAGGCAGTGTGTGGTGACAATAACTATCAGAACGCCCGGCACACAGCAGGTGCTCACTAAGCATTAGGCCCCTGCCCTGCCCTCTCATACTTCATATTTAAGGAATCCTGTCACCAAGACTTTTTATTTCTGCAAATCACAGCTCTTGGGGCCTTACAGATCCAAAGTTACATGTTGCTTCTAATATATACTTTAAGCCTACCATGCGCTAGATACCAAGAATATAGAGACCTGGAGGTGACTTTGAAAAACTTAGAATCTAGTGGGAAACAAAAGTTCTCAGAACCAGATTTAATTACTAACCCGGAGACAACATCACCATGGTGCCAAGTGAGCTGTCACAAGCACCGCATTTTGAGAGAAATAATGAAAATGTCAAATTTATGTTATGTTAAAAGGCGATTTTATCCATTTAATCTCTATTAAAAGATATAATGACTGATTTTCAATTGTTATTAAAAAAGACAATTTTAATTTCCTGCTTTGATGAATATATTATAAATTTTCAATTTTTAATACATAAAAGCTGCAATCTATATTAGCTTTGATACTCATCTACTTTTGCCCAAGTCCACAAAACTATAAAAAATCCCACTTTACAGCTAAAATACAAACTTCATAATAACATAAAAGCTAAATTTATTCATTCATTTAAACTCTATTAAAGACATCACAAATTATTATTTTAGTGCGTTTGAAGATAAATAGCCTTAAAAGGTAAAGGATCTTTTTCCAGGCAACTCCTGTCTGCGATGCCACATTTTGAAAAAATTGGCAGAAAGTTTAAGGAAAATACAAGAAGGCTATATCTAGAGAAAGAGTTGCTTTAATAACAAAGTTGAATTGCCAAGAAGACCTTAACTTTATTGCATACATGTACCAACCAGCATTTAACAGTAAGACCCAGTTGTACGATCTCTATCATCTTATTCCAGGGCTAATTCTGAAACCATTTGAAGAGTTGTCCAACTTCATTCTTGCTTTCAAAGTCTTTTCTTTGAAGAGGGAGTTCTGTCCATCCAGGCATGTGCTCTCAACACAAACTCTACCAGAGAGATCCATGGACTTGCACCCACAGGATTGAGTCTTCATCAAAATGGCAAGTAGCTGTGCGGGAGGAAGGAAGCAGAGTTCCATGGGGAGAAGACAGGAGAAGCTAAGTTTGTATTAATGAAAAGTTCTGAGGAAGAAGGACGGTGAGCATAGGGACCACTGAGCAGGTAGGCAGTGCGTGAGATTCCAGCCATCAGCTGATGTGCCTTCAGGTAGCAGAAAGGTCCTGAGTGTCTATGAAGTGGGAGTTGGGGTAAGAAGCCCACATCTAGCACACCACAAGGGCCCAATAAATGACTGTGCAATGCATGGCCCATGTGACTGCACTGGACTAACAGCTTTGGCTGTAGTTAATTCCGTCCATAAGGTGAAACTCCCAAAGTCAAAATTACCCTTGAAAATCCATCAAATTGCCCATAAAGAATAGAAATTTTTCTCTCTTATATCTTGATGGCTAGATTTGTTGCAGCCATATTTACTTGCTCCAAATTGGAAACCAATATACTGGTACCCCTCACTGAGCCCACCACAGGCAGGTTTTCCTCCAGCAACAGAACCCATGACTATTTCTTCTAAGTGCCAGACAAAGCAGCTGGCTTGTGTTAGAGGTCATGTTTTAAGAAATAACACATATCTTTAAACATCAAAAACAGACTCAATGTAGCATGAGCTGAATACTAGAAGACGTATGTGAGGACTTAGACCAAGTAGGATAGAGCAGATTGACCTCTGTGACCTCTGTGTGGGCAGTACACCCAGTTCAGGATAGAAACTCACAGAGAAGACTATAGACAGAATAGTCAGCACTACCTAAATGACTTTTTCCCTTTTCTGGGGGAAGGAGGGGGTAAAGTTTAAACATTTCAATTTGCATAAGTTAAAATGGCATATGATGCAATTGAACTACGCTTTTTAATTTCCCTGGACCTGTGCCATCCAATACAGTAGCCACTACAAATTGGGACCTGCTGTAATATAAAATATACACCAGATTCAAAGACTTCATATACAAAAATGTAAAATACCTTTATAATTTTTTTATTGATGATATTTTGAAATTATAATATTTTAGGTATACTGGATTAAATTAAATCTTGCTAAAATTAATTTCACTTGTTTCTTCTTACTTTGGGTAAACCTGACTACCAGAAAATTTAAAATGACATGTGGCTCCTATTATATTTCCATTGGATAGCGCTGGCCTTGACAAAGGGCCTGGATTAAGTTTGGAATTATCCAAGACTGAAACTTTGAATTACTAACACATGTTAAACTTGACAAAATTATTTGAAAACCTTCCCTTTTCTTTAACAATCCTACCAGATTTAAGAAAGCGTTGGCTTAAACTGATGTCTACATTTAAGCTGATAATCCAGGACCGCCCGAACGATTTTATCTTAGCAGGAGTGGGTCAAGTCCCAGAAGCCAATTATAAACCAGTAGCATTTATGCATCACATAATCTCTTGACCTTCAAATCTGAGCTCTTTGAATTCAATAAAACTACATGTAATTTTCAAAGCTTCAATTCCCCTTTTTTTTGGCTAGATGTCACATACTATGCGTAGAAATTACTTTTGTTCTAACATTTTATTGTAAAAATTCAAAACACACAATTAACATGCATACAATAAGAGAAGGAAAGACTTAGACCTTGGGCTCCAACAGACTGATTGTATCATTTGAAATGAAGAGAGTGGGATTCAAACCTTGCATCAGCCCCTCGTTGCTTAAATCCATTGTTTCAATGCAAGGTATGCAGGGTACTATATGCAGCAAGGAGGAGAAGCTAGAAGAGAGGTTGGGTGGTAGCCAAATGCTGCTTCCTCCACCCTAAAGAAAGCACCTTGCATCTTCATTATTCTATTTTTCAGCAAGCAAAGAAAGGGCTCCTGGCTGATAATGTGAACCAAATTTATCTCTTGGAAAAAAATAATAAATTGAAAAAATATTAAATAGATGAAACAAATAGTTCCTAAGACAGCCTTAACCATGTGTTGCTGAACCACCTCTATAATCATTCTATTCTTCACATTTTTCATTAGGTTTTTATAAGTGACACAATAAGAGATTTTTTTGGTCTGTCAACTCTCTTGTAGGAATTAAGATAAATTCATAAAAAGTTTTTAACCTCTTAAATACAAAGTAGAGAATATTATTTTGAGAGGGAAGATACAACTGAAGGACATTGGTAAGAAAAGTATAGGCTCTACGCAAAAAAGATTTACAGGTGGCAACTGGGTCAACTATATCTTCTGGATAAAATCATGTCTAGTCCCCTTGTCCTTATCATGGCATTTCCAGAAAGATATGTTTTCCTTCCAAACTTCCTCATTATAGCAGACAACATCAGTGTTCCGCTACAAGTCCCTTCAAATTAGATCCGTTTTTACCATTTTATGTTCCTGCCTTCTGTGTTGTTTTGTTTTGTTTCCCAACAGGTAGCACCTGAAGATCTTTTTTGGAAGGTTGCCCTCAGGCTACCAGAGCCCACTTGGCCCACTTGCACAGAAAGTTGAAAGTGCCTGGGAATGTGTTGCCTCCGTCTTTGGCCCCTCACCAATGACTCGGGTGTGGGAGCCTCGTCTAGGGACAGCTCTGAGGCAGAACTCCTCCCCAGAGCTCCCCACAGGATCAGCCTGAACTCCGCTCTGGAGGCGTCTGTCTGACATCACACAATTGCTTGGCCTCCTCTCCTTCCCCGTCCTTCATCCTCACCCCCTTGCTGGTTTCTCCTTGGATCATTTCCTTAATATATCACTTGGTACCCAGCCCCAAGCTCAGGGTCTGCTTCTGGAAAACCTAATCTAAGATACTTAACAACCCAGGTCTTCTCACCACAGCAGGCCTTCAAATCTTAAATTTCTTTTTCATTAATCCTAGTATGCATCCTAACCTGCAACTACACACTGAATTACTTACCCCACTCCCCAAACTCAATCCACGTCACCCCATTTTCTTGCCTTCACATCTATTGTCCTTGCTAAGTTGAATTCTCTGAGCTCTTCCCTTTACAAACGGGCCTTCTTTGGCTTTTCCAGGCTGTCCCTCAGTCCTCTGTTCTCTCATGGTCCTGTGGACGCATGGCATGGCTCTGAAGCTACACTGCCTGGGTTCAAATCATGGCTCTGCTACTGCTGACCAGATAACCTCAGACAAGTTACTTAATCTCTCTCACTTAGTTTTCACATGTGTAAAATAGATAGAAAAGTCAAATCTGTTTTCGATCATTCCTGTGAAAACGAATGAGATAATTTACATGCAAAGCTCTTGCAGATGACTGCTTCATAGTAAATTTTAGCTGGTGTTTTTGTATTGTGATTGTTTAGGAGTCAGTTTTGACTGTCAGCTCCTCAAGGGCAAAGTCATATCATATTCATCTCGATAAATGTGTTAAATAAATAAACATGCTCCATCAGAGAGCAGTTCTTTGGAGAAGGGTAACACCTAAATTGTTAGTGTTGAATCCCTTGGGACGCCATCATTTGCTTAACACCTTCATGATTTTTCCCTCACAGCCTGTACTATTATTTACTTATCGTGTTTCTTTAAGTTGACTTTATATAAGTCATTTTTTTAACCTGGCCTTATGCTGAGAAATAGAATATATGAAATCATAGGTTTCATATGTTAGTCGTGGTTTTTTCCAATATTCACTAAAATAAATATATAACCCCTAAAATAAAATCTGTTCATTCATACACCTTCCCAAATGATTTCGTATACCCCTATTGGTATCCTCATCTCACCGTGGAAAACGGCCTCAGGAAATTGGCAACCAGTCAATAGATGCCCAAGGATGTAACTAGAGTTTGGATACATATCAGAAAAGCAATAAGTCAATTAACAAGACCTTGGAGCAGAGAGCTCTCTGTTCTGAGCTTAAATTAATTGACTCCGTGATTTTTGACACAGCTTCTTTTAGCTCAGTTCTCAGGCACAGGCATACATTCTGCCTCATCCAGCAAAGGAGGGGCTCTGAACCCCAAAAATCCAGGACCCCCAACAATTAAAGCCTAGGTAGATGGGCCTCATGACAGACACATTAGAACGTGAGTCTATACCTCCTCCCACCTTGTCTGAACATGTTTCCTGTAGGAGGTGTTTGAAACTGAAGCAAGAAAGAATTTAACAGATAGGGAAAGGAAAATTAACCATTTCAGTAGCTCAGGGTTAGGCCTGGTAAAAGTTAAATGTAGAAGGACTCAGGTCCCCACTCATTCCATTTTGAAATGTTGATCATGGGCACACTATGAACTAGTCTTTCCATTGGTCTAAGATGACTACACATTCCTAGTATCTGCCTAGGATATTTGTCCCAAGAAAAATTCCAGGAAGGTTTCCTTGGGTTTTTTGGTTTTTTCTTTGCCACCAACACCCTGTGAAGCTCCCCTAACTAAGATGTAAAGTGTGGAGTTTAATAATAATCACACATCACTTAACAGGCATACATGCTGAGAAATGCATCGTTATGTTATTTCATTGTGCAAACATCACAGAGTGTACTTCCACAAACCTAGATGATATAGCCTACTACACACCTACGCTATATGGTGCTAATGTTGTGGGACCACCAGTGTATACGCGGTCTGTTGTTGACTGAAATGTCATTATGTGGCTATTATGACTGTACTATATTTAAAACTGGCTAAACCTTTACACAAGAAATTTTAAAACTTTGGCCACCAACTGCATTTGGAGCTAAAGATGAGTAAGACTAGGATAAACAAGAGAGTATTTGAGCATGAATAGGTGTGGTTACCTTTCAGAAGCATAGGATGGTTGAGCAATTTGTGTTCCAGACAACTTGGGGTGGGGACCAGGTGCCCAGGAGTTGGGAGAGAAAGGAGAATTGAAGGAGTTGGCCTGAGGGAGGTAGTTTATACCCTTACTTCTCACACTGCAGCACTGGCATCACCTGGGAGTTTAGTAGAATTTCAGAATTTCAGGCCCCACCTCAGACCTACTGAATCAGAATCTCCTTTGTGTACACATTAAAGTTTGATGTGGTCTTACCAGCCTTCCTGCCATTTTCTGTGATTTCAAACACATGATCAATGGGTCTTGGCTTCCCCACTTCAGGCAGGCCTCCCTAGCACCATCAACTACCATCTGGAAAAGGCTTGTCTAACTCACTCTATTCTCTCCTTTACTCAAGACAGCCTTTTCTCATTGCCTCCATCGCCAACATTGTTCTCATTGCCAACATCTTCCTTGCCTCAGGGCCTTTGCATGTGTTGTTTATTCTGTCTAGCCCAGACTTCAACTGGCCAACACCAACTTTTCCATCAAGCCTCAGCTGAAACGTCACTTCCTTGGAGATGCTTTTCTTGTTACTCACTCTGATCTACATCCCCCACCATTCTCTCTTGTGGCCCACAGTTCTTTTCCTTCATAGTAGTCATTACAATTTGTAATTATAAATTAGCTGTCTTCCCTAGCACATTGTTCGGGGAAGGACCATGTCTGTTTGCTCTCTGCTGTACACCCAACACCTGTACAAAGCCTGAATCAGAATAGGTGCTCGATAAATATTGTTTCAATGAATAAATAATTGAAAACAGCTTCCTCACTCAAGACTCTTAGATGCTAATGAGCATCATTAATCTCTAAGAGAGTGATAAAGTGTGAATTGCTTCCCAAACTAATTTGCCTCTCTGCAAAAAACCTATTAATGTTCCAGGGAATGGGGTTCTACAGAGCACAGTTTGGAAAATCCTGGGGTAAGTAAAGGGGAGAGAAGAGAGTGTTCCTAGAAGTCAGAGCTTCACAGAATCTAGAGAAGACGAAAAATATGAGTACTCACTTTTAGAGTTCCTTAGAAAAGAAGCACCTTGAAAGATTATACTGGTTCTCATCATAACTGCATAAATCTCCCAAATCTTGTTGTGAAGGATCCTCCATCAGTGAAAATGATCAGAAGAACATTACAGACTCCAGAACTATCAATGGAAGAATGAAAGAGGAAATGAGTCCTGAGCTTCTACCACTATGAAATAGCAGTGATTTTGGAGAGTCTATATCACCATTATTTAGAAATTAATTTGCTGAGTCATCTTCCCCTGAGATCATTGCACAGTACAATACAATAGAATTATCCATCATATCAGTCAGTAAAAGGGTAGAAATAAATTCTCTTTGAGGAGGTCACAAAGGGAAGGTGTTCTGGTTACTATTGGGTAGCAAACCATCCCAAAACATAGTGGCTTAAAACAGCAGTAATTTTTCATTTTGCCCACATGTCTGCAATTTGTGCAGGACTCACGGAGGAAGGCTCATCTCTGCTTCATGTGGCTTCAGCGTAAGAAGTCTGGCTGTGTCCTGAAAGACTCCTTTCAAGATAACTCACTTCTATGACCGGCAAGTCGGAGCAGTGCTGGGAGCTCTGCCAGAGCTGGGGCTGAGGCCTCAGTTCCTCTCCACATGCGCCTCTCCCTGGGATGCTTGGGCTCCCTCACAGCATGGTGGCTGGGTTCCCAGAATAAGTCTCCCAACAGGACCATGAAGCTGAATGGCCTTATCTTATCTAGCCTCGGAAGTCACAAAGCATTACTCTTCTGCCTTCTATTGATGGAAGCAGTTACAAGCCCACCCAGAGTCAAAGAAAAGGGAATTAGATTCCATTCTTGTGCGTGTGTGTGTGTGTTTGTGTGTGTGTGAGAGAGGAAGATTGGCCCTGAGCGAATATCTGTTGCCAATCTTCCTCTTTTTGCTTGAGGAAGATTGTTGCTGAGCTAACACCTGTGCCAATCTTCCTCTATTTTATACATGGGATGCCACCACAACATGGCTTGATGAACAGTGTGTAGGTCTGTGCCTGGGATCCGAACCTGAGAACCCTGGGCTGCCGAAGCAGTGTGCACAAAGTTAACCACTATGCCACTGGGCTGGCCCCTAGACTCCATTTTTGATGGAGGAGTGGCAAGACTTTTGAGGAGCATGTAGGATGGGAGAGATTGTTGCAGCCATCTTTGGAAAAAATACCACAGAAGAAAAGATGTGGAGAAGGAATAATTTTTTTAAAAAAGACAAACTTGGTTAAAAACAAACTCCTCTCTGAATCTTCCTTTATTATGGAAGGAGGAAAGATAGATGTCAACATGTGTCAAGATAGAGTAGGGAGTTTCTTCCTACAGATTTGGAGACCTGACCCAGGAAAGTCCACAGAACTCTAATGGAAGTTTCGAGACCACACCTTGCCCCAGTGAGCCAGGACTTGAAGATTAAGCAGTCATTGTGTCTGAAAACACAAAAGAGGTGAGGGTGCTGGAAAAAACAAACAAAAACAAAACAAAACAAACTCTTCTGCCTACAGAAAATCTACAGGGCTGGCCAGGACAGGGGATTTGAAGGCACAGGCTTTCAAATAAGTCCTTTGACTTATTGGAACTTTCTGCGAGAGTCCCAATTTCAAATATTTTGTCACCATGACAATCCTGATCTGAGCCTTGAAAGATAAGTAGGACTTAAATATTCTGCCAAGCAAGGCAGCCAGACAATAAACAACAAGGAGTGGGGAAGGGAGCAACAAAAAAAGCAATCTCTTTTTTTCTTTTTTGTTCTTTGGCTCAAAGCGTCGGAAGAAACATGCTCTGTGAAAGTATCCAGCACAAAGTAGGCCCTGAAGAAACGTTTATAAACACTAAAGATTTCTCCCTCCTCAGCCCACCAAAGGCCTTAAAATTTTCACATTATACGGTGTTCCCTTTGGTTAAGTCAATGTGGCTGACTGGAGATGCACCACTCAGATGTCTCTCTAAGAAAGAACTCACTCCCCATCTTCAAGGAGCGTGAGCAACTGACAGCCTCCAGCTGTTAAAGCCTTTAGAGACTGCCTTCACTTTCAAGCCAAGGTCGTGCTCTCTCAGGCACGGACAAGGACTGAGCAAGACAATGGTAGAGGATCTAGCCATTTCCACTCAACATAAGACCTGTAATGGGCAATCTCAGCTCTGGAGTTCTCGTCGGACTGGCAGAGGCTTTATCCGGTCTGCATCACCGTCTGACAGCTCCCACTGTGCAATCCTGCTTTGTACTCTTTTGCTTTGACAAATGTGACTCCCCAATAAATTTTTTGCACTCCTAATTTCATCTCAGCATCTGCTTCCCTGAGAACCCATCTGCAACAGACAGTATCCTCAAGGATTCTCCCTGGAAAGGCCAATATCCCAGTATTGTAGGCCCCTCCCAGCCTTGAGCACCCTAGGTAAGCACCGTGGGAATGGGACACTGCACAGGTACATTTTGATGGAGGAAGAGACTAGATAGGAGAAGCTTGGAATATTTTCATGGTACAATGTTGCATTAGTGGCCAGGAAAGGAGAGGATAGTAGACAAAGGTTATAAGATGTTGTCATTGTATTGATCTTCAGGACAATCACTTTGAGGGGGTCCTAAGCTACTCCCACCCCTGCCAAACAAATACCACTTTGGAATAAGGCTTCTTTTGTCCCCAAATTTTCCCTTAAAGTACTTGAATTTGTGGACCTTAAACATAAAGCTGAATAATGCATTTTGACAATAAGGTAAGTATTCACATTCAGGGACTAATTTTACATTTAAAATGCAGGAATATAACAGGATTTTAGCTGGGCATTTTAAAAGGTTCGGTGGCTTACCTAGACATGGGATGTTTGGGTCCTGAATGCTCAGCCATCCTTCATAAGGATAAGACCTACACTCACCTGGTCCCAAAGATAGCAAGGACCTGACAGCAGTCTCTTGGGGCAGCCTAAGCAATAGGACACACTCCAGGGCTATGGTGTTGCTGCTGCACCTGCTGAGACACACTGAGGAATGACTGTTTCTCCCTTATTAGCAAAGGCAGGACTCCAAGCTTTGAAAGAACTACCTCCTGAGCATCTGCAGGCCTCACACGGCAGCACCAAAGCAGACCTGAGGAGAAATCAGAACCTTAACCCCACTTCCGAGGCAAAGGTTCTTCTTTCTTCCGCATTGTGTCTCAGAAACTCAGAAGGCAGCGTTAATGCTTGCTTATATTTTACCCATATCTTCACAATCTGCATGAAAACTCATTCATCGTAGATGGGATTCTACTTGTAGTCTCCAGCCTTACCCCTGGATCTAGGGACTTAATCTCTAATCAGTGTAATACAAGGGCCACGAAGATATCTTATCTACTAAAGTATTGACGTTGCTTTGTAGGGTAGAGAATGTAGAATAAGAGTCAACGCTCCTCAGCAGAAATAGCTCCTCCCCACCACTGGTTAAGTAGTCTTCCCATAATCCACCAGTGACCTAGCCAGCGACTCAATATGGATGTTTTCTCTACTCCGTGTCTTTTCCTACCTCACAGCTTCTTCTTGTTAATAGTATCAGCCTCTTGAGTTTCTGCTCACCTATGGTACTTTCTGCTTCACGCTCTTCTACGTCTTTTCAATTCATCCTCGTCTTTATATCCTTATAAGTCTTCGCAGAATCTGTCGAGATGCTTCTTCCTACCTCTAAGGCCACCGCAGCTGTGGTAGAGTTCCCAGCAGATTGCACTTCCCAGTGCAAGCACCCTTTGACTTCTCCACCTGAGGTCTCATGGGAGCTTGCTCAGCAGTGGCAGGTGCAACACAGAAGAGTGTAGGAGTTAAAGGCCTAGAAATAATAACCCTCAACTGATGGGGTTCTTACTCATTGTGATAAGCACTCAGTGAGTAGATAAGTGTCCAGCTTTCATGTCCTCCCGAGGGACAATTTCTACACGCATTCCACATGGTTTCTCAAAGGATCCCCAATAAGGCTGAGCTCCAACTGCCCACAGTGGTAACCACTCAATAACTCTTTATTAGTTTTTTTCTCCTACATCTCCCATTTTCCCTAGTCTCTATTTGTGATTCCTAGATTCATCTCTATTAGTCGAGATTCTCCAGAAAGATAGAACCAATACATAGATGATGATAGATAGACAGATAGACAGATAGATAGATAGATGTAATTTACTATAGGAATTGGCTCACACAGTTATGGAGGCTAAGAAGTCCTAATCTGCTGTCTGCAAGCTGGAGAACCCAGAAAGCCAGTGGTATAATTCAGTTGGATCCCAAAGGCCTGAGAACAAGGGGGTTCCTGGGGTAAGTCCCAGAGTCCAAAAGCCCAAGAATTAGGAGTCCTGATGTCTAAGGGCAGGAGAAGATGGACATCCTAGCTCAAGAAGAGAGAGGGAATTTGCCCTTCTTTTACCTTTTTGTTCCATTCAGGCCCCCAATAGATTGGGCGATACCCAGCCACACTGGTGAGAAGGAATCTCTTTACTCAGTGTGTTGAATCAAATGCTCATCTCTTCCAGAAATACCCACACAGACACATCCTGAAATAATGTGTACCAGCTATCTGGGCATCCCTTAAGCCAATCAAGTTGAGACATAAAATTAATCATCACACCTCCTGAATAAATTTCCTATACCCAAGTTATTGTCTCAGTTCTGCTTCTGGGGGATCCTAAACTAAAACAAGGCCCAGTTCAAATCCCAAGAGAATTGATTGATTTTTTTTCCCCCCCATTAATCACCATTGCCTGTATTTAGACAGAGCTTTTCACACAACAGCACTGCACAGACTTTTGGCCATCTATTATTGGCTGCTCTTGGGTTTAGACATCTAGTCTAAACATCTTTAGGCAAAGGCAGAATTAATTACATGGTGTAATACATAGCTGTAAGAGCTGCTTCCTTAGCAGGAGGCCATGAGTGGAGCCATCTTCTTTAGAAGGCCTGTGAATAGGACAGGCATTCTGACCAGTTGATTCAGTACAGAATCTGATTATCTGTGTCTATATCTGAACATATCTCGATAATTCATATGGCATATTCCCCCTCATGGGGTGTACATATTGTTTCAGACATCCACATTTATTTATAAGTAAAAGATTCAAACTCCAGAGACTCATAAGCTGCTCAACCTAATTTCTTCTTCCTCCTAAATTTCTTCTTCCAGTAGTGTGCTGTGTGATGGACTCTGCCAAGAAGGGATTAAACATACAAGGACTTGACAGGCAAAATGTCTGTGTGAAAGGAAATAGGCAGTGAGCTAGGGAAGGCTGGGAGAGTCATCATATCATGATGCAAACGTGACCCCAAGTAAAGGAGAGAGGGAGACAAGGAGAGAAGTTTGGATGGAAGCATCCAAGATCACTGTGTAGTCAAAGGAAGGTTTGGCAAAGCTGTTTGGGAGTTCTTGAGCCAAGTTGTCTGGAAAGGAGTCCTCTGACTCCCAGGAATGGGTCTGCCTTAGTATCCCCACCACACACAGTCATTGGTGGGGAGCAGCCCATAAGAATATGGCCTTGGCACAAAAAAGCCCAGTTTCCAAAGTGGAGCAGATGGAGTCAATTATACTTCCTGTTCTTCAGGTTGTAGGAGGCCATTCTCATGGTCACTCACGACTATATAATTGTCAGCCTTATTTGGGACTCTCCCTGCTGGTGGATCACACATCCTATTATCTCTGGCCTGGCCAAATGATTTGCTTTGGCCAATGAAATGTGAACAGAAGTGAAATATGTCTCTCTCATACAGAAGCTTTAAGCCCCAGCATGGGGTTCACCATGTTCTCTTTTTCTTCTTGCTCAGCAACCAGAAATACCCCAGATAGAAACTATTTCAACAGCCTGAGTCCTAAAACAAGGATGCAAGGCACAGAGCCATGGCCAACCCATGGTCATGTAGTACAAACAGGAAAGAAATCTTAGTTGTTGTAAGCCATTGAGATCTTAGGTCCTTTCTTACCACAGCATAACCTAGCCCATACTGACCAATACACAATTTCTGCCATCTCTCTTAGTCCTCTTCTCCACCCATATAAAAAAATCAGATTATCCTGACATAGAATTTGAGAAAATAATTGTTTTCTCCACCTGCCTTTCTCTACACTCCCACTGCCGCAGGCAATAAGTTGGGCTTTTTATTGTTTGTTAGTTTTCTCATCACCTAGCACTATTGAGAAAAATGCTTGTGATTTTATATCCTGAATAGAATATTTTTAAAGGAGAAAAAAATAAGAATCTTGATTTTACAGTTTAGAACTTCTGTGACAGCGCATACACATTACAACGCCACCATGATGGATTCCTGTTTGTAAACCTTTTCCTAAAATATATATCCTGCATGGCTCTGTTTTCATCGATTCTTTTCTATTATATATACCATAATTCTTTTTTTTCCCCTCTTTTACAAATCCTTTACAATGGATTCAAGGGAGTGTGACTACATTTAAGAACTTAATGTTCTGGATGAATTTATACAACTGAAGAAGAACAGGAAAATAATCCTGACAAGTGACAAGAGATTCATAAATACAAATCCGTTTTGGCATCTATTTCTCCATTGTAAAATAGAAAGGAAAAAAGGAAGAATCCAGCAGATGCTGGTTTACAGCAGCTCAATTGGTCACCCACTTTTCTGTTGAACGGTGCCAGCAGCCTGGTGCTAAAGGATGCTCTGGATTTGAAGTACGACCTTCTTTACTTGCCGGAGATGCAAGGGCCTTGGGAACAGTGTGGTAGATTCCTTTTTTATTTAATCATAGATTAAAATGGACTTTGCAAACTTTTGGCAAGAAAGAACACATAGAAATTTGTGGGAAAGATGTGTGTTAGGATGCTGGTCTTCAGCTAAAAATAGAAACAAGGCTGAATGCCAACTAATTAACATACCTAATTATAGAGATTTCTTACAGACAAGTGCTCCTGTCGGCTTTTTTCTCACCATAACGGTCATTGCTGGTTTCCAGTCAGAAAAAATAAGAAAATTATGCTTGGGACATCTGCAAATTACTGTCCAAAGGGAAAAGCTGGGGATGCACCAGGAGATTTCTGTGCCCGAGTATTGTGCCATAGAATTTCAGGTTGATGTCTGCCCACACTGTCCCCTGGCTCTCCTCAAATCTGGAGACAGACTCCTTGGTCACTCTGGATACCACATACCTTGGTTTCTGATAGAATCAGTGGCGTGAGTTCCATTTCAGGCTTCCAGCTGTAGTAAAATATTCCAACTGGTGGAAATCAATCCAATTGAAGTACCCTTGAGCACAAATCAAATGAGACTAGACTGCAATTGAGGAAAATTATAGTCATAACTTTGCCTTAGAAGCTAAGTCGGCTTTCTCTCTGCATGATCTCTGAAAATGGTACGGATGCTCTAAGCTATCAGCAGTGATGCAGGTGCCGGAACACATTTTTGCTGAAGAGAGTTATTAAAATGTCTTTATCTGGGGTGTGTCATCATTATTAAAAACAAAAGCAGAGAGGAAAATAATACAGTCGCATCATATTAAGGGGTTCCAGGCCTGACAGGTGCTAGCAATACTATTAATGCCAGCATTTAGCAGGTTCCTGAAGCGTTCTGTCAATCAATACAAGCACGCCAAGACGTAGAATAGCTAAAAAGGTTACTGTTCGTAAGCAAGCTCTCCTCCTGGGTTTCCACAGTCCCTTTCTGTAGTTTACTGTCTTGTAATGTGCATATCAAACAAGGTTTCTGACACATCCATACTCACAGCATCATAGAACGTTGCACAAGAGGGAACCATGGGCACCACCTCATAAATATGTACCCACTCACTCACCTCCCACTCCCACATACTCAGTGCTCCATTTCATGGATGAGGAAAACCGAGCCCCATGATCATCAAATGAGTTGCCCAATGTCACACAGTGGGTTAGAGACAACCAGAATTAAAATCCAGAACCAGAAATGTTTCTTCTCTAGAACACTGTCTCGTTCATCAGCAGCTTCAAGGTTGTTTGCTTTTTTTTTTCAAAAGTGAGCAGGCTATGAAGTATAAATAAATCAATAGTACTCCACACCAAATCCCCCAAAGGTAACTCAGTACAGGATGCCTCCGCTTTTAAGATGCAATTAAAATGCAGTACATTCCCAGAAACAGATGTTATAGAGCATCCTTAGACAGACCAGTCAAGGCTCCACCAAACGTGGGCAGCATGGGTAGAAACCATCACATAAACCAAAGACTGTAGAATGAAG
Source organism: Equus przewalskii (assembly GCF_037783145.1). Classification (NCBI taxonomy): domain Eukaryota; kingdom Metazoa; phylum Chordata; class Mammalia; order Perissodactyla; family Equidae; genus Equus; species Equus przewalskii. Next base: position 54,334,365 of record NC_091845.1, on the reverse strand, counting down.
GGACCAAGAAAGCGAGAAGTAAAGCCTAGCGGTCCGCAAGGAAATATCAAAGAAAGAAAGAAGAAAAATGTAGCAGGTTGAAAAGTAGGCGCTGCCTCTACATGTAAATGGAGCCCATTAATCTTTGAGATAGGCAGATTAGAAATCCTTGGTCCTCGAGGTTCTGTTTCCTTTTATTTGAAGCCAGTTTACCAAACATTTACTGAAACATCCGCTACACACCAGGCATGAGATTAGACATGGGAACACTTATGGTGGATCAAACAGCCGTGGCTCCTGCCCCCAAGGAGCATATAGTCTTATAGGAAAGACAGACCAGAAAGAGGATGTTTCAGTAAATGTCTTAAGTACTGTGCTCCAGATGCGCTGGAAGCACCAAGAAGGAGTACCTGCAAATGCCTCTTCCACATCTTTTCATGCTACCTCCATGAACTAACAACCCAGTAGTATAGGTGGGGACGACCACAGGCCCAGCTTCAGGGGTACATCCCATAGGCTTACGCCAATCAGTGTGTGACATTTGTGCAGCCAGTGATTGGTTCTAGGTGGACACATGACCTAAGTTTGTCCAACTAGAGCGAAGCCCACTTTTCTTCAGTGGTTGGTGGAAGATAGCCTCCCTATTCTGTACAATGTGGAGTATGAATGTGAGGCCACCACATTTTATGACTATAACCAGGCATTGAGTGGCAAGTTTCTTGTTGCCCCAGAGTAGAGGACCAGAATCAAAGCTGGAGAGAAAGAAAATAAGAACTCTATCCCCCGCCAAAACTCTAAAGAGAGCAGGAAACTCCTCAGGGTTCATTAAAAAGCCACTAGACCAGTTCTCCTTGCACCCTAAGTCAAGCAAGGAGGACTCCTGAGGACGACCCACAGAGTGAAGTGGGGCAGTATGTCCATGCCTCACACCATGGGTGGACACCCACTGTACTACAGAAACCCACCCACTTAGCCTAGGATCCCTGCTGGCCTGGGTATAAGGAAGGAAGGTGCTCCTGGACGACATTGACAGTCTCGCCAGGAAATGAATATAGTGACCAGAGCCTTCTTGCCTGGAGAGTTTTCTGGTTGGGTGGCCAGTGTGGAAAGTAGGATTGGTGTGGTGTGCCTAGAAAGAAGGTGGTAGAAATGCCCATTCCACCCCAGTTCCTCAAGACTATTGGAGGTCGTGGAAGGAGGCACAGAAGATTCTGTAACTTCACACGAATGGCACAGAGGTTAGAAGAGGAGACAGAAGCTGTGAGACTGCGTGGGCAGCTGCCAGCCAGGCAAGGCGACAAGCCATCGGGAGAGGATCAGGGTGCAGACTGCTGGAAGTAATAAAAAGAAGATACAACTGCCCCGTCTGAGGGTTCCTCATCAGTGGAGGGGTGGGAGAGAGGTGAACAGCATCCCACAGAAACCTACTCACCATCAACACAGATCACTTGGAGCCAGAGGAAGACCAGAAGCAACTCCCACAACTCCCACCCATGGCAGCCAACTAATGAAGACCACTCTGCCACTTTTCCCAGGCCCCTCTCCCCATGGTAAACACAGAAGTGTCCTAGAACCTGAAAAGGGAGGGAAGAAGAGGTGAATGAGCGGCCCACACCCTCTCTCTACTCTTGTACCTCACACCCCAGGTTCAGCTGAGCTGGGGGTAAAGGAGCCAAGAGATCTGAGATCTTAACAGTGGATATGAGATTGGAGTTTTAAACACATCTTTAAATAAGATTGGGTTGTAAATGCTGAAATAGAGTGTTTTACTAACCAATGCTGGCTGTAAAGTTATGAAATCTGTTCAGGATGTCAGCAGAAAGGGGGAAATGAGATTTGAACTAGTGCACTGGGATCAGTGATTGTAAAAAAGTAAAACTCTTTTAAATCCTTGTTCTGCCACTTACTGACTCTCTAAGATGGGGATAATGATACCTGACTTGCAGGGTTGTTATAGCAACTATGTATGCTTGGTCCATAAAGGCTGCTATAACAAAATACCACAGACTGGGTGGCTTATAAACAACAGAAATTTATTTCTCATAGTTCTGGAGGCCGGAATCTGTCATCAGAGTGCCAGCATGGCCGAGTAAGGGCTCTCTTCTGGGTCGCAGACTTCTCATTGTATCCTGACGTGAAGGAAGAGAGCAGGGAGCTCTCCAGGGTCTCTCTTATAAGGTTACTAATCTCATTCATGAGGGCTCTGCCCTCACGACCTCATCAGCTCCCAAAGGCCCCACTTCTTAATACTATCACTTTGGGCATTAGGCTCTCAGCACATGAATTTGGGGGGACATAAACTTTCACACCTTGGCACATGCCTTCAAAAAACACATAACATAGTTCAAAGAACGCTGTATGTGGAGTTTATTGAGCTGGGCGGAAAATTGCTGAAGATGAGTGAGGCAGATTATATTTTTCAAAAATGACTGTAGTAATATTTTCAGTCCCACGTACTCTTCTCGAAACTTGCCACACGCTATCAAGAAGTGGGTCTACCCACCCCCACCACGTTGAACCTGGGCAAGCCTTTGTGACTACCTAATACAATACAGTGGAAGTGATCATATCCTATTTCCAAAGTTATGTTAGGAACATCAATATAACTCCTACCAGGCTCTCTCTCTCGGGACATTTGCTCTTGGATCCCAGCCAGCACGTTATAAGAAAACCCAGGCCATATGCAGAGGCCGATTGCACCGGCTAAGGTCTCAGCTGTCAGTCATCATCAACCGCCAGACACAAGATTGGGCAAGACTTTAGATAATTTCAGCCCCTGGCCGTCAAGTTGCCCCAGCTAACGCCAAGAGGAGCAGAAATGAGCTACGTCCACCGAGCCCTGCTCAGATTGCTTATTTGTAAGCAAAATAATTGTCATTGTTTTAAACCCCTACATTTTGGGGTAACTTGTTATACAGCCTGAGGAACTGAAATGATGAGGTTGGCAAGTCAGCAAGAGCTAGATGCTACAGCGCCTTGTAAACTAGAAAAAAGTGTTTGGATTTAATCCTAAGTATATTGCAAAGCCTTTGCTGTGACATCATCCAGGTAACTTTTGAGAGATGACTCTTCCCACCATGAGGAAAGTATATATGGCGATTCTGATTGAAAGCCTATTGTAGTAGTTCAGACAAAAGATGACAGTGGCTTAGAATTGCGTGGTAGCAGTGTAGATGCCAAGAAGTTGACAGACTTGTGATATTCTCCACTTAGCAGCCAGAGTTGACAATCAAAACTCGAGGGTGATATCATCATTGTTAAATAGCCTCTCCGTAGATTAAAGATAGTGGCTGTAAGGTGCTCGGCACAGAGAAGACTAATAAATGCAGGTTCTAGAAAGAAGAGAGTGGGCAGAATATTCCAGTAGAGGGTATAATGTGAATAAAAGCACAGCTGCCTGAGGTGCTGCAGGAACTGGAAACTAGGTTGCTATGCGGCCCTCTCCACAGTCTGCACCCATCCCTGCGAATGTTCAGTGCGGGTGACTGATCACTCCTATAACGGATGGGCCTTGCTCCTAAAAGCCCTGGTGATGTAGCTGTAAGCGTTCCCAGGGTCCTGGCAAGAAGGCGCTGTCTTAGCCTTCACTTTCACAGGATGTGTATTTAGCACAGTTCCTGTAGCAGACCGTAGTGGTGTTTTCCTTTCTGTGGCTGGGAACTCCCACTTGGTTTTATCTTTGCCTTCTGTTGGGGGTGGGAGGGAAGCAGTGAGAATCTGCAGGGGAGACAGGATGTGGTCAGGGAAGGAGAAGGAATCCACACTCAGTGATGGAGGAGAAAATCAATGGAAACTCAAGGAAGAGAAGGGCTGGGGTCCTTTGTAGGGTTTTGTGTTTGGTAATAAACAAGGCTGGGAATCTTGGATCATGTCAAAAGATATTTAATTAAATCCTATAAAGAGCTTTGAAGGGTCAAGACAGGATCCATATGGAGATTTAGCCCAATAATGAGTCCTTTGTCCCATTTTCTGATCTTTGTCCATCTACTTCTCTGGTCTGAATCTTCTTGGGACTGTGTTTCATGGAAAACCAATCTGTCCAAAAATTCTTCCCAAATTCTGATTAGAGTAGGATGGGCTAATGTGCACAGGGCAGGACACAAGCATATTGCCTACGAGCATGGAGCAAAATTAAGCTTCCTGGGCTCAAATCCCAGATCTGCCACTTACTAGCGATGTAGTCAGGGATAAATACCCTGGCCTCTCTGTGCCTTAGTTTCCTCACTAGTAAAAATAAAGACAAAGCAGTATTAGCTTCCTAGGGGTGTCCTGAGTGAGATGAGATGATATGTTTAGCCCTTGATATAGTAACTGACACATAGTAAATGCTCCATAAAAATTAGCTTGCCATCACTTTTGTGTGATTTCTGCTAAACAAATACTGTGTTATTGTTTTACATTAAATTTTGGTTATTAATATTATGCACATGTACCTGTGGAGAGAGGAAAGGGTCATCCTGGAAGGCAGAGTTATCTGTAGTGACTAGCTGACATGGTAGACAAGTAATTCAGCAATGATGGCCCTAGTGCCATGTCCCAAAAGAAGGAGAATGTCCAGGGGGCTGTGAGGACAGAGAGAAGTGGCATCCAGTCAGACTGAGAGTATCAGGAAAATTTCCCTGACTAGGGGGTCTTGAGCTGAATTTAAAGGACAGGTAGCGTGGTTACCAGCCTCCAAGATGACCCCATCTCCTCCTTGTGTAGTCTCCTCCTATGCTGTACCAGAGTTGGCCTGTGTGACAAATAGCATGACAGCTTCCATCGTGGGCTCTCATTCAGCCACTCTCTCTCATTCTCTTGGATCACTCACTCTGGGGAAGCCAGAGGCCACATCTTGAGGACATTCAAGCAGTCCAGTGGAAAGGCCCATGTGGACAGGAACTAGGCCTCAGGTCAACAGCCAGCAAAGAAGTGAGTCTTTGCAGTAACCACGTGAGTGAGCTTGGAAGTAATGCTCCAGTTCCAGTCGAGCCTTGTGATAACTACAATCAGCCGTAGACTGACCACAACCTCACAGAGGCCCTGAGCCAGGGCTTCTCGGCTACGCTGCTTCCAGATTCCTGGCCCTCAGAAAACTATGAAATAATAACTGTTTATTATTTTAAGCAACCACATGGTGAGGTGGGTTGTTATACTGCAATAGATAACTGATACAAATAGGAATAAGCTGGATGAAGAAATGGGGGAGATATTCCAGGAAGAAGCAATAGCATGTGCAAAGGTAGCAAGTCATGAAGTAATCTGGGTCCTAGTTCAAGCATTCTGGTGAGTGAGAGCAGGAGATAAAGCTCAAGCGGGGAGCCAGGGCTGGGTCAGGAAGACCTGGAAAGCCAAGCTAAGATAGCGAACCCAACTCTGAAAGTCAAGGAGCATCTCTAAAGGATTTTAAACTGGGAAGTGATACCTGCAGATTTATATTTCTTTTTACAAGGAACACTGTGGCAGCATTGGGAAGGGCGAATTGGGCAGTGTTCTCTCTTTCTCTCTATCGGATTTTTCCCAATAGCATTCATGCCTGTTCTAGAATCTTCTGTTTTAAAAAATTCTACATTAACTCCAGATCTACTTGGCCTCTGCATTGTTATCTGTATATGCTACATAAATTCTACCTGTTTTCTCTTCAAATCATCCCAATCTGGCTTCTGCCAAAACTGTCCTTGCCAAGGCCATCAGTAACCCTCGTGCTGCCAACTCCAGCGCTCAGATTTCAGCCCTCCTCTTCTAGAACTCTCAGCAGCATTTCACACACCTGATGATCATTCTTTCCTTCTTGAAACACTTTGCTTCTCTTGGCTTCCAACACACACCACTTGTGATTTTCCTTCTATCTCTCCAGGTGCTCCTTCTCAAAATCCTTTCCCAGCTCCTATTCCAACTTATAGAGATTGGAGTTCCCCAGGATAGACCCTGGGCTCTCCTCTCTAAATGCTCAGTCTAGGTGACCTCATCCACACCTATGGCTCTAAAACCTATCCATATGCTAGTGACTCCCCAAATTATGTCCCTACCCTACACCTACTATCTGACCTCCAAATCTATATGTGCAACTGGCTACTAGAAAGCTCTACTTCTGAAAAGCACCTCAGACTTAGATATAACAGACACTGCAACCTTCTCCCAAAACCTGCTTCTTCACCTGGTGTCCTTTTTTAGTAAATGGCACCTTCAAGGACAAATTACCAATTGCCCAACACCTACAAGTCAGCCTCAGCACTGGTCTTTGCCCCACCCCTCACTCCAATCCATTAACGTCTTATTGATTTTATTCCAAAGTATGTCTCAAGTTTGTCCAGTTTTAACATCCTCCTCTGCCACCCCCACACTCCAAGCCACCATCACCTTCCCTAGACCACAGCAATAACCTCCTAAGCAATCTCACTAATTCCACTTTTTCTCCCTTCCAGGCCATTTCCCACATCATAGATAGAATGATCTTTTAAAAATACAAACCAAAGTGTACAGTATCTTTGCTTAAAACTTTTCCATGATCCCTCATTGCTCTTATGTGAAAACTCAAAACACGCCTTGGCCAACAAAGGCCTCCATGATCTGATCCTTGCCTACCTCTCCAGCTTCATCAAACTTCCTTTCAGGTTGTCTGCTCCTCCAAGCTCTTCCAGGATTCAGATCTTTCGCTAGACCTGGAATGCTCTTCCTCCTATTCTTTGTCCGCCTAACTTCTTTAGGTCTCCACTTAATTGACACTTTCAGTCAGAAAGTCCTTACTGCCCACTCTATCTCTTCTTGTTATCCATTGCTGTGTAGCAAACTACCCCAAAACTTAGTGGCAAAACAACAATCACTTATTACACCATGCAAATTTGGGGGTCAGAGATTGGGCAGGGCTCATGTGGGTGATTTTTCAGCTCCTTGTAGCATGAGCTAAGTTCACTCAGTGGTACTTAGCTGATGGATGGGCTGGTCTGGAGGGCCCAAGACAGCTCACTCACATGTTTGATCCTTGATGGGAATGACTGGAAGTCTGGGCTTAATGGGACCAGAGTAGCTACACATGGTGAGGTCAAAGTGGTTAGCCATCACAGCTGATAGCTCAGAGCTCCCACAGAGAGTGTTCTAAGAGGTCTGGGTGGAAGTTGCATTGCCTCTTACAAACTGGTCTTGTAAGTCCCAGAATGTCACCTTTGCTCATTCCATTAGTCAAGCCAGTAACTGAGGCTAGCTAGGTTTAGGGACGGGGATTAGATTCCACCTCTCAATGGGAGGAGTAGCAAAGAATTTTCAGTCCTCTTAATCTGCCTGACTATCTAGAGCAGGTCTTCTCTCACAAGCTATTATAGCATATCGGTGCTTTTTTTTTTACCATAATTTGCAATTGTACATTTATTTGTGTGCTTATTTACTCAACGCATTTCTCTCCCACTGGATCTAAGCTCCATGAAGTCAGGGCCATCTCTGTTTGTTTGCTACTTGGTGTACAGCTCCTAGCTCAAAGCCTTACACATGGAAAGTGCTCAATAAATAGTAGTTTAATAAGGGAGTGAATGTCTTCCCTTCTTGAAAGTAAACTCCGTGAAAGCAGAAACACCTCCAGTGTATTTATCACTATATTGTAGGCCCCAACACGTAAATAGGTGCTGAATAAATCATTCCTCATTAAACTGAAAAAGACCAAATTTGATGCAGAAAGGACCATTTAGGAGGCTTTTAAAGTAACCAGGTTCTGACTGTAGGTCATGAGAGTGGGGCTATAGAGACAAGGATGGACCGAAGAGACATTAGAGAGTATGATCAATCAGGTTTGTTGGACATGCGGGTGAGCAAGTAGGAGGATTGAAGGGGCTGCCCCTCATGGAGTAAAAGGATACAGGAGAAGAGGTAGATTTGGGGAAGGAACTGGGGAGGTCAGTTTGAGGTGCTCATGGGACAATTAAACAACAATGGAGAGAAAGGGCTGGGTGAAGTGTAAAGGGGACATCATTGCCCTAGTTTGAAGTACAAAGGTGTCAAGATGCACAGCTGGCAGCTCCAATGGGGTGAGTGTTAAGATGGGACCATCTGCAGCGAGGCAAAGCTGGCAGTAAAGACTGGATCCCAGGCCAGGGTCGGCCAACTTGTGCCTCCCAGCATGTGTGAGCACATGGAGTTTGCTCAGGACAGCCAATGTTGGGGGAACCAAAGCTTGCAATTCACATGTTGGATTGTTCTATATTTTATATATTCTGGGTATTTTTTTTCTTTACCTAAATTATTTAGTAAACACTGTTTCAAAGTTGGAGCCATCTCTAGGAAAATCTGGAGAACAAGTTTGCTGTGCACTTGGGTTGGAGTTGGAAAGGAGAACAGTTCGCTCTCAAAATCAGCATGGAGGTGCGATTGGTACCCCACAAAAGAGATCCTCAAAGACAAGTCGAAATCCAGGACACCGATCCAGCCCCGCTTCTCGCCACAAAGCTCTCTTTCTGTGTTAAAGCTTGTTGGTTCTGAATTTAAGTTTGTTAAGGGAGGCGGCTTTGTTCCCTAACATGACACGTTATGCAAGCATACGAGTAAATCTTTGTAAGCTGACTCAGTATAACATGACTTCTAAGAAAGATGTGGGACCACCTGTTCAGGCAAAAACTGTACAACTCTCAACAGGAAACCTGTAGAAACATCAAGCAACGTTACACTGACTTTGAAATACCACGTTGGATATTTTTAGCTGAAGCTGCTCCTAATTTGGGATAGCAAGTCAGAGAAAGGACTTTTAAATCTTCCATGAAAACAATCGTAACTTTCTAAGCATAAAACCAAAATCAAAAATATTTTAAAAAAAAAAACACAAAGGAAGAGATTAACTGGTTAATTTGGTTGCACAAACATTTAAACCTTCTATACGTCAAAAATTAATTTCAAGGAGAAAGTGAGAAAAAAACTTCTGCCACTAGTTTGAGGTATAACACCTAAAGGCAGCATAGCATCATGATTAGAGGTTCTGGTTTTGGTATCACCTTGTCTTGTGTTCAAATCCTGGCTCACTCTACAGGTTTATGAGCTTAACATTGTCAATTTAAAAAGTCAGTTTAAAAACTGCCTGAGCATCAATTTCTTCATCTACAAAATGAACAAAATAATTCTAACTATAAAGAGTTATCATGAGGATCAAGAACATCATGTACAGTCATATAGGTTGTCCACTGCACAAGGGAACGTAGCTGAGGGAACAAGTAGGAGCTAAAATCCAGCTCATTTTCCATTCACCAAGTCATGGACTGTGGAGCACAACTGTAGTTTCCTATCTGAGGTAATGGATACATGTTCTCATTTGTATTAAGGAGCCGTAAGAACTAGTATGGCCAGATCATAATTACATAAAATAATGAAAATTACATAAAATCATAATTACATCAAAATTGTATAAAATAATACATGAAAAGCACTTAGCTCCATGCTCAGTTTATTGTAAGAGTTTATTAAGTGGAACTACTACCATTAAGGACAAATAGAAGATAAACGATCCTTCAGAATAATGAGTAATGACAAGTACAGACAATTGACAAGAAAAGTAATTAAAATATCTAATAACTATAAGAAAAATACCCAACCTAATAAGTATCAAAGAAAATGATATTTAAACTAGAAACCATCTTGCTCTAAAAGTGGAAAACTTTTCTAAAAACTAATACTCAATGATAGCATTGAGATGTGAAATGAGCTAACTTTATATCACGTGGACAGCAGAGGAAGTTATTATCCCCTTTCTGGAGAAATTTAATAATACATATCAAATTATATATTGAAAACTACCTATATCCTTCACGCTTTGATAATTTCCCTTGTGTAAATTTAGCCAAAAAAGAAAAGAATCAGAGTTGTGATTCAATTGAAGATTTATACTGGAGAGTACTCATTGCGGCATTATTTGTAATGGCCAAAGATCGAAAATAACCAAAACATCCAACAGTGAGTGAGTGGTTGCTCAGAAATGACTGATAAATTGAATTAAAATAAGAGGGAAAAAAACGAGGATGCACGGACCCAATCCTTCATCATTTCTGTTGTCCCCTTTTGGTTAGTTGGCCCCACTACTTTAGCCTTTGGGTTACTATTTTTCTTCTTCTTGTGGAAAGTGCAGGAGTTCTGTCTTTGGTCAGGTTCTCAAAAGACAGAGCCTGAGCTGGCTCTTGGGTTCACATGGTTGATGGAGAGTGTGCTCCCAGGAGACAGGGAGTGACAGAAGCTGAATGGGGCAGAGGAAGAAGCTGAGCCAGCACATGGTCTTGACTGGAGCCTGCTTCCGCCTGATCCCACAGGGAGCTCTGGAGCATGAGGTGTACCGCAGAGCTGATCCCTGCTTGAGGCGAGGGGACCACTCTTCTGAACCTCCATGTCAGTCAGCCACGGGATCCAGGATGGGCGGCTGGAGGCATAACCTCCCAGTGGAAGTTGCTCCTGTTCCACCAAGAGCAATTCTCCGGAGCAGGGGCAGCTGTGAGCCATCAGCGGCCAACGCTGACAACAAGCCTGGTAAAGGGGATCTGAGCATGGCAGCAGCAGCATCCACCATACGTGGGACAGGTTGGATGTTGTGCCTCAGATTTCCACCTGTGAGAGACGGCGAGAACTCACAGAGCATGGTAACTATCAAATTACCTCAGTGACCTGTGGAACTCTGCCTGCCGCATCCCTGTGTTGTCATTGAGTAATTAGGTATCTTGCTTTTTATATCTCACGGGGAAAGAGTTCTGGCAATTTGCTTCAATTAAATGCAAGTTTATGGACTTTGTCCACAGCCTGGAATTTGATATTTTAAAAATACGTTCCATATATGATGCGAACCTTCTACTTAGTAAATAAAAGGCCTATTGAAGAGCAAGCGATGGAAAAGTCAAGTGACGCCACTTTAAGGTTTGAGAAGGTGACAGCTTTTAAATAAATGGGTCAGCTTACAAAAAAAATTAGGATATGGGGCAAGACTGAGCTTTCTGCATTAATCTCTGGATTGTGAACAAAAAGCTCTGTCTCCCTAGGAAGCCCAGAAGCCACCCAGAAAGGCTCTCTGAGAACAAACCCAAGTCATACCAACCCTCCCGCCATCCTAGAGGGAGTGCAGCCTGTGAGGTCCTGAGGAAAAGTGAGGCCCCTCAGGCTGTCACTGGCTTGGCGAGGCAGGAGACAGGCTGCCAGAGCCAAGGGGCAGTTTGTTGGCAGCTGGCAAGGCCACCTTGGGCCAGCCTGCTCCCTCACATTAGCATCGGCCAAGGCTGCGTGCTCCAGTTCACAGTTATATACACAGCCAAGGATAATTTCCTTCCCACACAATGAAGAGGAATAAACAATTTGAGTGAACCCTGTTCAGCCTTATCCAGGTTCTTCCTTGCCAACCCCAGAGACAATCCACTGAAAAGTACCCTGTTTATGCTCCTGTCGGAAGTGCTTGATTAATAACCCACAATTCTTACACTCAGAGAAGTCCAGCTCTTGCACTTTCTCTCTCTCTCTCTTCCTCTGCCCACCTCCCCGCCCCCCGCCCTCTCCAGCTCCTTTTCCTAGCTGCCTGTCTCAGTATTAACCCAACCTTCTCTAAAAGAGAAGAACATGTTTCTCAAGGATTCTCTCACTGACCCAGGCGAGGAGCCCTTGAGCAGCGAGGTATGAAACATACATAAAAATTCTGTACGTGTATATCGACCACCTACCATGTTCAAGGCCCTGAGGAGGGCCCAAGGGTCACTTAGATGAGTTAGACATGGACCCTGAGGGCCGCCCTATCTAGTGAAGACAGAGATACAGAAACAACTAGTACAGCCTTTTGAATCACAGGAGTGTGAGAATTATAAATTTTTCTTCTAACACTCAAAGTTATTGTATTTCTAGTCCTCATTCTTCCCCAGAGACAGAAACATAATTAACCTGGGGCTTGTCCCCCACTGTCTTCCCTGGAGTTGTGTCTCATTTCTAGAAGGTTAACTTACAGTCAAGGAAGGGAAACCGAGAGTCTTTGGCCCCCATCTAATCATCGTGGCTGACTCAACATCACCCTGCCTGTCTTCTTCTTGGTCTTCTGTCTATGGAGGAGAGGGGTGGCAGTGGAGGCCTGAGGTCATTTTCAAAAAATAACTGTGATATGGGGTGGAAGATGGAGTGGGGAGATGGACAAAGACTGTAGGCAGGAAGATGAATTCAAGAGTTGTTTTAAGTGTCCTAGGAAGTGATGACGAATTTGGTCTGGATTGGGCAGTAGTAGTGAAAGTAGAGAGAAGGGAAGAGAATGGAGAGGAGTTTGTGAGGCAGACTTTATGGGACATCTGACTGATGGGATGTGTGTTAAGGGAGAGGGTGGCATTGAGGACAACCCTTAGGTTTTGGCCTTGAGTTACAATGTGGTTGGTGGTGCCACACTCAGCAGCAGGCTGCATGTGGAGCAGGAGTCTGGCCTGGCCAAGTGCAGGGCAGTGGTGAGTTCCACTCTGCGCGTGTTGATTGCAATACACTGGGGAGATGACCGGGTGCAGATATTCAACAGGCATCTGAGCAGGAGGTCACAGACATTGGCATCCTTAGAACCCAGGCAATTGTTCTTGCGATGTAGATGGATGGGGCCACTAGGGGGAACTTGGAACCCAAAAAGAAAAGAGAGCAGAGGACAAAGGCCTGCAGAGCATCAACATCAAGGGGCAGACAGAGGAAGTGAAAACGATGAGGAGATAGGAATGGGGTAAGCACAGAGGCTGTTAGATACTTCAAAGGGACAAAGTTTCCAGAAGGATGTTTTCCAGCGGGATCAGTTACTGCAGTGGGGTCGTAGTGGAGTGACAGTAGAAGAGAAGCCTTTAGATTAGGCACTAACCCCCTGCTATGTTAGAGTCTGCCACCATCACACATTGTTAAGGAACAAGTGACAAGTAGTTCATACACATTTCTATTTTGATTACATTTACCATTTGAAAGGTGCTAATAGGCGTAAGGGAAAAGGAGGACCAAATGGTCTCTTTAGGTCAAAATAGGGTCCTCACCCTCAAAAAGCTAGTTGCCGCCTACACAGGGGTGATTTGTCTCTGCACATGTAATCAGACATAATTCATTACGATCTGTCCGTTTCTATTCCTCAGAGGGCAAGTGAGTGCCAAGACCTGGCAAGGCAGCACTCTACAGGAGAAGGCTCCCTGATAGCACGTGGGTTACTTGGGCTGTGACTGAAAACCACATTGACCTAAGACTTGTGCATGTTCCTCGGTCTGTGGGCAAGGAAGGGTGTCCCCAGCTGGACTGCCCTGTTGAAAATATCTACTTTGCACCATCTCAGGAGAAGCTAACTCCCCCAACCCTGCAAAATCTCTCTGCCATGGAATTTTAAATTCCCATCATTGGCCAGTCTTTTAAAATTTGCTGAAGACCCTGGTGTACGGACAACAGGACAGGTAACCAGGACTAATGACTTTAAAAGAATAAAATCTCAGCTTCCTTCCATGGTTACACATCCCTGCAGTTCTAGCCCACCCTCATTTTCCTCTCTCTGGATGAGCCAGGCACGCTGGCGTTCCTGCAGTTACCCTAGCATTCAGGCTCGCTTTCACCTCCAGCCCTTTGCACATGCATTTCCTCCTGCCCAAAATGTTTTCACAGGATTCAGCTTAAATACTCCTTCCCCAGAAGCTGAGGAGCTGAGAAGAAATGTAAGGAAAGAAATGGAAAGCAACTAGTTTTGGAGAAGCAACTGAGAGAGTTGAATCTGATTTGACTGCATTAAGTGAACACGCATTGAAAGATTCCATCTGACCAGGCGTGGCAGAGACACCAGAGGATGTCTGATGGGATGCCTGGGGGCATGAGAGTGGAGCAGATGACTTCCCAAAATCCTCTGCAGAACAATCTACAATTACAACATGCCCAAGACTGCCAGTTCTAAGACGGCAGAGAAAAGAAATTTCTGATCCCCTTTTCTCTTGGAAATCACCCAAAACAACAAGAAGAATGAGAGACAGAACACAAACTCCATTTCTGAAGAAGTTGGGAACATCTGTAAAGCTGAACCACAATATACGAGGAAGAGTTGCCAAATGCAGAGAAAATTAAACAGAGATCTGCAAAACACAAAGTAAGTGGTGCACCCTGAGGGACAAAATTAACCATCCTTCTTTTGGATCAGGGACAGGGTATGTGAGCTGGCTGGGAACTTCTCTGGATTCTGCAGAGTGACAGAAGTAATGGGCTCAAATACCCTAAAGAGGAAATTATATGGATAACATTCTCTGATTATAGTGCAATTAAACTGGAAATGAACAACAAAGGCTGGGAAAACACTACATGTCAGAATCTGTGGGTTACAGCTAAAGAGTTCTCAGAGAAAAATTCAAAATCTTAAGCACATACACTCTAAATGAGAAAGGATGAAGAGAAATGAATTACACACACATTCTCAAGGGGTGAAAAAATAACAAAAAAATAAGCCTAAGTAAAACAGAAGGAAAAAATAAATAAAAACAGAAATCAATGAATTATATAATAGGAAAATGGAAAAACTACATAAAGAGACATATACATGAGAAAGAGACAGACAGATATTTGTTTTGCAAGAGGAAAAAAACCTCCAATAAAATAGAAAACCACAAGCTAAGTTGAGAGAGAAAGATGCAAAACACAAAAAATGAAAATGGAAAAATATCCAGATATATAGAGTACATTAAAAAAATCATGAGATTATTTTGACCAATTATATTCAAATATTTTTAAAACCTGAATATGAGATAATTTAAAAACCTGAATGGAGGATTGTCCAAAAAAACATAAATTACTAAAACTGAACCCCAAAGAGACAGACAATTTAAACAGACCAATTACTGTGGGGGAAAAAAACCTAGAAAAAAACTGTCAGATAGTTACCCATCACAAAAACACCAAGTCCAGATGGTTTCACAGAGAAAACCTACCAAAACTTTAAGGAATAGCAAAGCCAATGTTACTTAAATTGTTGCATAATACAGAAAGAGAAAGAAAGATTCCAAATTCTTTTTGTGAAATCACCACAACAATGGTACACAAATCCAACAAAGATAACACACACACACACAAAAACACAGACTGATCTCATCTATGACTGTTGACAAAAATACGTAACATGAGAGATAAACAAATAGAATCCAGCAATCAGTTAGAGAACTAATATAACATGACTAATTGGAGTTCATGCCAAGAAGAAAAAGATAATGCTATATTATAAAACATATAAAAACAATTAATCATATCAATCAATCAAATTGAAAAATTGCAAGGTATCCACATAGATGCTGAAAAATGGTCAGATAAGATTCATACCCATTCTTGATTTTAGTTCAAGTGACCGATCATCCTGATTTGTCTGGGAAGGAGGAGTTTCCCAAGATGCTGGACTTTCACCACTAAAACCAGGAAAGTCCCAGGCATAAGGGACAAGTTGGTTATGCTAATTTCCATAGAAATAGATGAATACTTTCTTAACAGTAGAGATAGAGATAAACATGGTTATGGATAGACACACATCTCAATCCAAAAGGCAGCATCAGAGAAACACCACAAACGTAAATCAATAAAGTAGAGAATAGGTCAATGACATTCATTGATACCACATTATTTAACATTGTTATGGAGGCACTAGCCAATGCAATTCTTTAAGAGAATAAAATTAAAAAGTATAAAAGAGTTAGAAAGGAGGAAGTAAAATTATCATTATCAGCAGGTAATATGATTGTTTACCTGGAAAGCCTAAGAGAATCCACCAAATGATGATTTCAATGAAAAACATGCAAGGTGGTTGAGTGTATAGTAATAATAATTTAAAAAATAGATAGTATTCCTATATAAAAACAGCAAGCTGTTAGATATCATAAAAGAAAAGATACCCTTTACAAGAGCAATAAAAATGTAAGATATCTAGAAATAAATTTTGACAAAATTGATTCAAATTAACAAGAAATATGCAAGCTGTATGAAGAAAACTTAAACTGAGGTAAGTATGGAAAAGAAAAGTTGAAGAAATGAATATGCATACTCTGTCCTTGTATGGGAAGACTGTCAATTCTCCCAAAAGTAATCTATATATGTAATGTAATGTGATAAGAATAAATATACCAACAGGATTGTTTTTAGAACTAGACAAACTGAATTTTGAAATGTCTCTTGAGAAGCTGGGGACTAGGGCTTTACACAGCACAACACAGCAGAACTTCCAAAAAATAATCAATCATCTCTCCCCAGAGCCACCCACCACAGCGCCCATTTCTCTCCCTGTTCCTTTTTCCCTCTCTCTCTCTCTCTCTTCCTCACCCGGCTTGCCTACCCACTCCACCCCACCCCCCAGCTCCTGCTGGCTTCGTCTTCTCTTGGTACCCCTTCCAATCTCATCCTATCCCACTTACAGTAATCTGACCTGCTTTCAAATTCTGTTACTCTCTCTCAGCACTCTCCCTGATCACAACAGAATGTACCATAGGCCACTAAGCTCCAAAGGCTGCTTAGAAGGGAGCAGGGAGGAAACGAAGGAGAAGGGGAGGGGAGAAGGAAAAGAGGAAAGCAAAGGAGAATTGCAAATATTTCCCCCCTACCCCAACCCTTTCGACTACAGCAAATGCGTTTTGCTGGATCCATTTAATAAATAATGTGTATTAATTAGCTTTCCAAATAGCAAGCACTATACAGATGTTAATAGTAGGCATAACTCACTAGACAGTCGACAGAAAATAACAATCATGTGTGTAGAATTCACCATTTACAAAGCACTTCAAGAAAATTACAATGTGGAGGGATAGATACTATCATTCCCCATTGGCAGATAAGGAACTGGAGCCTTAAAAGCTAAATGACTTACAAGTAGATATATCACAGTCTACAGTCTAAAGAAGATGCTCTGTAAATGAGGCTCAGATTTTTTAAAATATTGGCCCCAAATATGTAAGATTGAATTAATCCTTTTGTATAAGAATCAGCATTGGAAGGGATCAACTTAAATTTGTGTATGTGTGTACACAATATTTAGCCTTTAATATTTAGCATTAAAGTCCTCCATGGGGGAATAAAGGCTAGAAATAAAATAGGAATCTTCTAAGAGAAACTAATGAAAATAGATGCCAAGATCTTTTCTTTGCATGTTGTTTCGCTGCGGCCACAGAGAGCTCAGAGCATCTGCCTGGGGTCTAATTAGAAACTTGTCATCTACAGATGCTACAGGTGCAAATTTCAAAACCTATGGACTGAGTTGTGCACAAATTATAGCTTAATTTTTTCTATAACTGAACCACATTGCCATTCAATCAATCTTTTAGTTTTTTCTCAGGCCTAACATTTTTTCACATCTTTTATCTTTCCTTTCAAAATTGCAAACAATGTCTGAAAAATTGGCCATCTTTAGAGTATATGTCATCTCTAAGTCAGTTAGTTATCTCCAGTGAGTGATAATAGCCACATTCCATAACTCCACACTCTTCTGCTTGTCACTGTATCAGTTAGGATTTGCTAGGTTATGCTTATAACAGAGAATGTCAAAATCTCTGTGGCTTAAAACAATAAAGTTTTTTTTCACGCATACAACATGTTAAATGTGGACTGCCCATAGCTTTGCTCATTATAATCACCCAGGAACCCAGGCTGATGGAAGGTCCATTTCAATGTCCATTTCCATAATCACAAAGGCAAGGAAACATAAACGTGGTAACTCACATGCTGGCTCTTAGAGCTTCTGCCCAGAGGTGACACACGTCACTTCCACCCGTGTTCTACCAGCCAAAGCAAATCACATAGGTTTGCCTGCGTACAACAGACTGGGGAGGTGTGCTCCTCCCCAAGGGAGGGACTGAATGCTTTTGAACAGAAATACAGTCTACCACATCCCCTTTGTTCTTGAGGTCACGGTCACATGAAAAGCCAGACCGTTAATTGGCCCATCGAAGAGGGAGTCCAGGGCCCTGACCTCATTTGCTCTTGGATTTCTAATCAGGTGGAAGTGAGTAGGGATACTTGTTCTAGGTGGAAACTTCTGACCCCCTTGAGAAGGGAGTGAAAGGGGAGCAAATATGTGAGAAGAATTCAACATTTCAGGTGGAATTCAAAAACTTTATTTTGGTGTGAAAAGGCCATATTTGGGGAAGGAGAAAGATGGAAATGAATATACTGTGTCTCTACATTTCTCAAATTTCTAAATATAAATGAGTGGGCCAAGTCTAAATATCTCACAAATGTCTTGCCTACAGATGCACAAATATCCAAACTCGAGTTATTGCTTGGTCAATTCAAATTATAAAAATGATTATGGCCCTAGAAACTTAGCTTTTTATTTTTAAACTCTAGTCCACTGACACTGATCCATTCCACTTTCAAGATTCTCTTCAAAATTAACCTCTGAGAAACCATCTCCAATTGACCTTCCATTCTGAAACTTCATCTACTCTGCCCCTTGCCCTCTGAGTTTATATATATTTTATTCTATATCTATATATTGTGCTTTTAATTTCTTAAATTCTGTTACAAACTTGCATATGAAATAATTTACTTTTCTCATCATTGAGGTCATTGAATTTAATTGTGTATTACACACAGGATTTAGAGCGATAGAAGAGATAGAGAGGGAGATAGGTAACTGCAAGTTAGCTGTTTATATCCTTTCAGCAACAAGTAGAAACCCTGACTCAACCTGAATTAAGTAATGAGGAAATTTATTATAACAATATTCTTATTATAACTATAGAGTCTAGAGGTAGGATGAGCTTCAAATTTAATTAAATCAGAGGTTCAACAAGGTCACCAAGAATACAGGCTCTTTCTATCATTCTGCTCTACCATCCATGGGGGTTGGCATCCTTCTTGGGCTGATGGAAAGAATGGCTACCTTCTCTCCTTGTAGCTCTTTAAGGATCAGTGAAATTGTCCTTGGAAGCCCTGTCGCACACTTACCTTCACACTTCACTGGCCGTAACCATCCATTCCTGAATCAATAATGGGGGAGGGGGAGGGAATTACCAATGTTGACCGAGACTGGGTGGTGAACATCCAATTGTAATGTCCACCACAAAGTGCAACCCACAATAAGAGTCAACTTCAAGTCATTTCCCTTCTCTATGCCTCAACTTCCTTATCTGTAAAACCTACGTTTTCTGAGTTGCATTCTGACTCTAACATTCCATGAATCATGAATGACTCTTCCAGAGAAACAATGCACAATAGAAATAACAATCTCATTGACCTTCAAATTTATCATCTCTAAAACGAGGTAATAATGCCTGCCTCACAGAGTTGTGGACAGAATCGATTGAGGAAATGCAATCCCAGGATCTAGCACTATGCCTGCCACATTGTAGTTACTCGACAAATGACATAATGATGATGATGATGATTTTATTTATCACAAAGAGAAAATGCTGATATTCCTAAGAAAACTTAAGAACCAATAGAGAGGAAACGAGAAGTTGCTTTTTCAAAGAAAACAAATTACTTCTCTCTAGTTTGTTTTTTGTTTTGGTTTGGTTTGGTTTTGATAGCCCTTTAACTTAATTCTTTTAAAGTCATCTTTTAAACTGAGAATAGCTCCATCATTTTCAAGACTATTTCCAGAGGGGAAATTACATGAGGATTGCTATGCCCTTGGCATCATTAACTATTATTTGCATCCAAAGAGGAAAACATCATTTAAATTCCGGATGCTGACTGTATAATTTATCTTTCTATGGGCTCAGGGATGTTCCCTTATTGTTCAGTTCTATCCTGCCCGCGTTTCACAAATCACCAGTTCATAAAATTATTAACATTTAAACAAATGATTTTCAGCTCTGTCTGTACTCCATCTTTGGGCTAAGATGCAATTGTCAATGGCTCAAATAGGAAAACAATCCACTATAATCACTGTACTCTCTAGAAAAGAGGTCTTCGCCCCTCTGCAAGGGGGGAGCAGGGAATACTTTACTCAAGAGTATGGAGCAATCACATTTATTAACTCCTGTTGGGATATCCTGCCATTTTGCTAAGAACCATACATATAGCAATGCAAGGTCAACCCCTTTGAAAGGAACTACGACAAAGGCAAATGTCATATTGTTTCTGATTGACCAGACACAAAATAAATAGACTACGTCACCCACTGAAAGATAACTGACCCATTTAGACTGTGAGAACTTGAACAATTTTGAAAAGCAGAAAACTAAGTCTTCTCTGCCAGAGGATTCTATTATCACCTTAGCTCAACCCCAGTGGATTTAAGTAATTCAGGTCAGACTTTCATGATCAGTACCAGAGGAATGGTGTGGATCCTAACTGTGAGAAGGGTTAAAGAAAAGATATTGGCTAACGGCTGGGGTTATAAACATGGAGTCTCCAAAAGTCCTGCGAGGTTCTCTGTCTACCCTGGGAACTGAAACCAACAGATATTCCTGGCCTTGTGCTAAACAATTCTGGCACTGAACATCCCTTCTTCTTCCTTATTAACGTCACTGAGGAATATTGATGCACAAGCATTCCTTTTTCCTCAGTGCTAACGGAGACCAGGCAAGAAAAATTAACTACTTGATCCAGGAAATACTTGCACCTAGGAGATAAGACTGTGAAACAATGAAACCATTTACTTTTGAAAACTAATAGCTTCCACACCAATATACACATCTCAAGACCTTCACCTCTATATTACATAAAATATTATGTCATAAACTCTGCTCAATACCAATTAGTTCTCTACCTTGTAAGACTCTCCTTAAAATCATCCAACGTAGGTCCTAAACCCAAAAAATATCCTCCCTGGCTTCCCCTTCTGAGGTACCACAAATACTATGTCAAGGCAGTTCCTCCCTAACCACAGTGAGTCTAATACACTTAGCTTTCTTTGACCAACAGGCTCTTCTAGTGGTCTCTTGGGGATGTTGATGGCCAATAAGTCTTTCCTACAGAAAGCCTCTCAGAGGACGCCACAGAGATGGATGAGTCCTTTCCAATCTTCCTTTCCAATAAATCCCCAGTTCTTGGTCAAACATAGTTAATGGTCGTTGTTTTCTACATGTTGGGCTCTACATCAGAAATTGTTTCAGAGCGTCAAATATAGAATTGTCTACATGGGCCTATGGACAGCTTAGAGACAGAGAAAGGATTGAGGACGTGGTGAACATGAGCAGGCAGTACTTGTTTGATTCAGGATGACTGGTACAGATCTTAGTGCCAGGGGACTCAGAAGCAGCATATCTCTGAGGCTTGAGAGATGAACACATTGCTGAAATCAGCTGCTACCATTTTCCCTCCCCCTCAGAGCCTCCCAGGATGCTTCTCCTCGGCTCTACACCAGACCCTCTCCTGAAGCCAAAACATGACTGTTCATAATTCATGAATATACTTGATGGATTTGCTTCCCTTTCAAACAGCAGGAGACAATAAAAGATGTTTGAAGGAAAATCCAATTAAGTATTCAAAGGATTACAAGGGCCAGAAGAGACCTGAATAGTTATTCCTCGGTCCTTCTTTGTTGCCATTTAAATTCTGCCCAATTACGTGCAATAGCTATTTATTCATTTGGATGCTTATTTCCTCAAATGCCAAGGCATCATCAAAGACTTTCCAAGTGGCAAGCAGAAATCCCTTTGAATATAACTTCTGTATTTATTCTCAAAAAGCAACCAACAATTAAAAACCTCCACAATTTCATGGGCATGAAATACAAAATGTCAAAAGTAGATCCAGAGACACTTCCAGACTCTCTTCTCCTCTAAGCTTGTCATTGAAAGGACAAAGCAATTAAATGAAAGCAAACACAGCAGCAGAGCGTAAAAAGACATCCCACACAGAGCTGCTCCTCAAGGTTCCACCTACCATCACCACCAAGTCCCAGGTATCTCATGACCTCACCCTTGGTGATGTGCACTATTTAGCAGTTAGATTTGGGGACCACTCCTTGGATCTGAATCCTTGACTCAGCTCTGCCACTTACAAATGATGTGAATTTGGACAAGTCACATAACCCCTCTGTGCCTCAGTTTCCTCATCCACAATATTGATGCTACTAATTATGACTATCTCATGGATTGTAGGAAGTATTAAATTATAATAATAATTTAATAATGCATGGACTGTGGTTATGCAAGTCAAGATGTGATTGGTTATACTTTAGTAATAAACAATCCCAAAATCTTAACCCAGCAAAAGTTTATTTCTTATTCATGCTACATGTCCAACTCAGATCACTAGCTTCTCAATACGTGCTCATATTATGAAAAAAATAATGTGACAAAAGTCACATGGCTTTTAAAGATTCTACCCAGAAGGGACTCATATCAGTTTTATTAACATTTCATTGGTCAAAGCAAGTCACATAGCTATGCCTACTTTCATGTGGGGTGGAGAAATACATATCATATATCATGTCCCTGGAAGGAGAGAAAAATTAGAATTTTTTTAACAGTACCAATGGCTACCAAGGCACTAGAACATAAGTGTTAACTGTTATTATTATTGTTGCTGTTAGCATCATCATCATCATCAACAACATCATTATTGAAAGTCAGAGCTAGGGGCCGGCCCCGTGGCCTAGTGGTTAAGTTCACATGCTCTGCTGTGGCAGCCCAGTGTTTTGCTGGTTCGGATCCTGGGTGCAGATATGGCACCGCTCATCAGGCCACATTGAAGTGGCATCCCACATGCCACAACTAGAGGCACTCACAACTAGAATATACAACTATATACTGGGAGGATTTGGGGGAGATAAAGCAGAAAGAAAAAAAAAGATTGGCAACAAGTTGTTAGCTCAGGTGCCAATCTTAAAAAAAAAAAAAGAAAGTCAGAGCTAGAAAAGACTGGAGTTCCACTGCAACCCATTCACTTACTCACCCAATATTTATATTCATAATTATTTAATAATTATCAAGAGCAGCTGTGTAATAAAGAATTTGCCTAGTCTTTGTCCTATGTTCCTGGGAGGGAGCTTCTAAACCCTTGGAATTTCCTTAGTGATAGGAGAGTCTTCATTATTCATGGTGGGCCCCAGGGACCACACCTGAGTTTATGTAATGTGGTGACACCTCACGGTGGGCCCATAAATAGTTTCAGGACGGGGGCTGACTGTGCTAGAAAGACCAATCATGTGATTAGAGGATTGGGCTTTGAGCCACATAAATCAGCCTAACCTCTAGGGAAGGGAAGAGGACTGGAGGTTGAGTTCAACTTCATGGTGGCCACATTCAATTAATCATGTTTATGTAATGAAACCCCAATAAAAACTCTGGACACCAAATCTTGAGTGAGCTTTCCTGGTTGGTATCATATATTGATATGCTCTCAGGGTGACACATTCTCATTCTACAGAGAGTGAACACACAAGCTCCCTGTTTGGCACCCTCCCAAATCTTCTTTTGGCTGGTCCTGATTTGTGTCCTTTATAATAAAACTATAATCATAAGTATAGCACTCTCCTGAGTTCTGCGAGTCATTCTAGTAA
The DNA here is from genome assembly GCF_037783145.1 of Equus przewalskii. Classification (NCBI taxonomy): domain Eukaryota; kingdom Metazoa; phylum Chordata; class Mammalia; order Perissodactyla; family Equidae; genus Equus; species Equus przewalskii. Next base: position 54,311,015 of record NC_091845.1, on the reverse strand, counting down.
ATTATCAAACCTGAGGATAGTGGAACCCTCAAATTTGTAGCCAGTGGGTCAGAAGCATGGGTGGCCAGGGAACCCTCAGAATTGCAGCTGGTAGTGAAGTGAAGGCAGTCATTTTGGGGACTGTACCCTTAACTTGTGCAGTCTGCACTAACTCCACGTAGTTAGCATCAGAACTGGATTACAGGAGCCTAATATGTGCCCAGCACTAGCAGTATAGAAGTTACTAAAATAAGCTCAGCTTCTGCTCCCATAGACCTTCTAGGCAAGAGGAGGAGACGTATTAAAAAAAAATATCAAACAAACAAAAAGACCTAACAGGAATATCATTGTAAACTAAGTACTTTTAATAAAAAGAGGTGGGCATCATGAGAAAGAATAACAGGCTAAAAACTGTGGCTTGAGACTAAATTTTGCCCAAAGATGTGATTTTTTTTGGCCCAAGATTGTATTACTTATCAACCTTTGCAAAATCAGAAGAAAAATCTAGATTTCTGACTTGTCTTGAAAATCATGAATTCTGGCAAGTCAAGATCCCAAAGTCCTGCTGGGAGCTGCCCCTTTAGAGAAGCATATATTCACTCACTGGCCACAGTCCCCACCCCACCACCTTCACTGATTTAGGTCATCTGGCATCCACGGGCATTGAATTGGTTGCCCCTATTCTGAACTAAGCCATTTGTTTAAAAAATGTAGAAACTGGGATCTCATCAAGATGGCAGCGTAAGCAGACTCTGAACTCATCTCCTCCCATGAACACAACCAGGTTACAACTATTTTTGGAAAAATTACCCTGGATAAAAAACTGCAAACTGGATAAAAAGAACCCCCACAACACGGGACAGTCTTAACTAAGGTGGAAGAGGCAGAAATTCCTGCTGGACAAGAAAAAAGCCACCTTTGGGAGCAGCAGAGCTTCTCAGCTGGCCAGGTGGGAGACACCCTAAGGTACGCAGCCCTCCCTGGAGGAGTAAGGTCCGGAGCAGGGGCAATACTGGTATAAGCACCCTTCAGATGCAGCCCAACTGAGATGAGGGTCTTACAGTCTGGCTTCTCTGGCTGTTAACTGCAGCAAGGATACCCCCAGAAAAGCTATTGGCTGAAAGCCCAAAAGACCCGGGTCTTAAAAGACCCACACACAAACTCACTCATTGCAGAAACCTAAAATCACCAGAGAGAAGGCAGACAGTCTTTGATGAAACGAGACTCACCTGGTGGGCTCTGGTGGCATCTTGGTGAAAGGAAGGACCTCTCCGGAGACTGAGACATTGATGGGGGCCACTGTTCTGACCTGGTCCAGGCGTGCTGACACAGACCCTGGTGGGCGCCACTGAGGTTCTTCCCTTGGCCTGTTAGCCCAGGGGTCTGCCACACTCACTGGAGAACAGATTTAATCCAGTTCAGCCAGGGCAGGCAGCCCACCCTAGGGACTGGCCCCATCCAACAGCAAGCTCTGGGGCAACTTTTCCAGCCTGCATTGACTGGGTGCCTTGATCCTCTACAGGCAGACAAGTGTGTCCACCTCTGTGGGGCAGGGCCTGTGTGAGGACCAGGTGAACTGTAGGGGACGTTGGTGGAGAGGTGGGGGCCTCTGCAGTGTGGCATCGGGGTATGCTCCAGGAGGTTGGGAAGTGTGCATGGACCAGGGTTGTGTTGACGGTGTGTGTGGTCCTGTGGAAGGTGAGGCTTATCAGCTGCAGAAGACCTGTGCTTCACAGATAGCCATAAAAAGGATCAGCCCCACCTTCCAAAGCCTGAAACAATTGAGTGCTCCCCTGCCTAGGGCCAGCCCCACTCAGCTGCACTCCTAAGAGAACTGACAACAACCTTGTAGTCCTGAGGCCTATCACAACTGTAAGCCCCTGAGCCTAGCAACCAGCTACCCTGGGTACGAACCCAAGTAAGAGGAAAACTGCAATAGGAGTGTGCTGATAGACTTTGCAGCCAATGGTGCTATGGCTTCCCAAATCAGATATACAAACAGCTGGCCAGGGAAGGAAAGACTAGACTCGCTGGGTACCCGCATTAAGAACAACCCTGCCACAGCAGAAAGACACAAGTAGCCCACAAAGGGGTCACTCCTGGATCATTTGGACTGGTGACAAGAGGGAAGCACACTGCTGGGCCTCATAAGGCACCTCATACATAAGGCCACTTCTCCAAGATCAGGAGACATAGCTGACTCACCTAATACAGAGAAATAAGCACAGAGACAGAAGCAGAATGAGGAGACAAAGGAATACTTTCCAAGCAAGGAGCAGTACAAAACCCCAGAAAAAGGACTAAACGAAACAGAAATAAGCAACCTACTTGACAAAGAGTTCAAACAAAATATCATAAGGATACTCACAGATATTGGGAGAAGACTGGATGAACATAGTGAGCTCATCAGCAAAAAACTGGAAAATATAAAAAAGAACCAATCAGAAATGAAGAATACAATACTGGAAATGAAAAATTCACTAGAAGGACTCAATAGCAGAGTAGAGGATGCACAAGAATGGATAACTGAGCTAGACGAAACACTAGAGGAAATCACCCAAGCTGAACAGAAAAAAGAAAAAAGAATTAGACAGAATGAGAACAGTCTAACAGATCTCTGGGACAACATCAAGCACGCCAACATTCGGATTATAGGTGTCCCAGAAGGGGAAGAGAGAGACAAAGGGGCAGAAAATTTATTTGAAGAAATAATAGATGAAAAGTTTCCTAACCTAAGGAAGGAAACAGACATCGAAGTACAGGAAGCACAGAGAGCTCCAAACAAGATAAGCCCAAAGAGGCTGACACCAAGAGATATTATAATTAAAATGTCCACAATTAAAAATAAAGAGAGAATCCTAAAAGCAGCAAGAGAAAGGCCACAAGTGACCTACAAAGGAAAGCCCATAAGGCTATTAGCAGACTTCTCAGCCAAGACCCTACAGGAGAGAATAGAATGGCATGATGTATTTAAAGTGCTAAAAGGAAAAAATCTACAGCCAAGAACCTTCTGTCCATCAAGGTTGTCATTCAGAATGGAAGGAGAGATAAAGAGCTTCCCAGAGAAGCAAAACTTAAAGGAGTTTATCACCAAGAAACCAGGTCTACAAGAAATGCTGAAGGGACGTATTTAAGTGGGAAAGCAATGACCACAAATAGAGATTTAAAAAATATCAAAAAAAGCAAAAACCAAAAAAAACAGGCAATAAAATCACTTGTAAAGGTAAAAGTATAGTAAAGGGAGCAGATCAACTACCTGTGAAGATAATATGAAGGTTAAAAGACAAATGTACTAAAATCACCTACTTCAATGATAAGAGGGTAATGGATAGACATACACTAAACAAGAAACTATGATTTCAAAAACATAAAATGTGGGAGGAGGGGAGTGAAAAAGTAGAGCTTTTAGAAAGAGGTTAAGCTAAAGAGTCTATCAACTCGATATACATTTTTATACATAGAATAAATAGATTAAACAGGATCCTCATGGTAATCACAAATCAGAAACCTATAAGTAAGCAAAAAAGTAAGACAAAAGAAATCAAACATACGACTAACAAAAGCCATCAAACCACAAGGGAAGAGAGCAAGAGAAAAAGAAAGGAACAGAGAAGAACTACTAAAACACCCAGAAAAAAAAGTAACAAAATGGCAATAAATACATATTTATCAATAGCTACTTTAAATGTCAATGGACTAAATGCTCCAATCAAACGCCACAGGGTGGCCAATTGGATAAAAAAACAAGACCCATGTATCTGCTGCATACAAGAGACACACTTCAGACCTAAAGACACTCACAAACTGAAAGAGAAAGGATGGAAAAAGATATTCCATGCAAATGGCAAAGAAAGGAAAGCAGGGTTAGCAATAGTTCTATCAGACAAAATAGACTTTAAAACAAAAACTGTAACAAGAGACAAAGACGGGCACTACAGAATGATAAAGGGAACAATCCAACAAGAAAATATAACACTTGTAAATATCTATGCACCCAACAAAGGAGCACCTAAATATATAAAGCAATTATTAACAGACATAAAAGGAGAAATAGACAGTAACACAATAATAGTAGGGGACTTTAACACTCCACTTACACCAATGGATAGATCATCCAAACAGAAGATGAATAAGGAAACACTGGGCTTAAAGGACACATTAGACCAGATGGACTTAGAAGATATATATACAACATTCCATCCAAAAGCCACAGAATACACATTCTTTTCAAATGTACGTGGAACATTCTCCAGGATTGATCACATATTAGGCCACAAAACAAGTCTCAATAAATTTAAGAAGATCGAAATAATACCATGCATCTTTTCTGACCACAAAGGTATGAAACTAGAAATCAACTATAGGAAGAAAACCAGAAAAGCCACAAAAATGTGGAGATTAAACAAAATGCTACTGAACAATGATTGGGTCAATGAAGAACTCAAAGGAGAAATCAAAAAATTCCTGGAGACAAATGAAAATGAAAATACAACATGCCAAAATCTGTGGGATACAGCAAAAGTGATTCTAAGAGGGAAGTTTATAGCAATTCAGGCCTACCTCAACAAACAAGAAAAATCCCAAATAAACAATCTAAAAGCACATCTAAAGGTACTGGAAAAAGAAGAACAAACAAAGCCAAAAATCAGCAGAGGGAAGGAAACAATAAAAATCAAAGCAAAAATAAATGAAATGGAGACTAAAAAAAATACAAAAAAAAAAATGAAACAAAGAGCTACTTCTTCGAAAAGATAAACAAAACTGACAAACCCTTAGCTAGACTTGCGAAGAAAGAGAGAAGGCTCAAATAAATAAAATCAGAAATAAAAAAGGAGAGATTACAACGGACACCTCAGAAATACAAAAGATGGAAGGGGATACTATGAAAAGCTACATGCCAACAAATTGGATAATCTAGAAGATATGGATAAATTCTTAGAAACATACCACCTTCCAACACTGGACCAAGAAGAATTAGAGAATTTGAATAGACCAATCACCAGTAAGAATATTGAAACAGCAATCAAAAACCTCCCCAAAAATAAAAGTCCAGGACCAGATGTCTTCCCTGGTGAATTCTACCAAACATTCAAAGAAGACCTAATACCTATCCTTCTCAAACTCTTCCAAAAAATTGAAGAGGAGGGGAGGCTTCCTAACTTCTTCTATAAAGCCAACATTATCCTAATACCAAAACTAGACAAAGACAACACAAAAAAAGAAAGTTACAGGCCAATATCACTGATGAACATCGATACAAAAATCCTCAACAAAATGCTAGCAAATCAAATACAACAATATTTAAAAAAGATCATACATCATGATCAAGTGGGTTTCATTCCAGGGATGCAGGGATGGTTCAACACACACAAATCTATCAACGTGATACACCACATTAACAAAATGAAGAATAAAAATCACATGATCATCTCAATAGATGCAGAGAAAGCATTTGAGAAGATCCAGCACCCATTTATGATAAAAACTCTAAATAAAATGGATATAGAAGGAAAATACCTCAACATAATAAAGGCCATATATATTACAAACCCACAGCAAATATCATTCACAATGGAGAAAAACTCAAAGCTATCCCTCTAAAAACAGGAACCAGACAAGGATGCCCACTGTCACCACTCCTATTTAACATAGTACTGGAAGTCCTAGCCAGAGCAATCAGGCAAGAAAAAGAAATAAAAGGGATCCATGTTGGAAAAAAAGAAGTGAAACTGTCACTCTTTGCAGATGACATGATTTTATATACAGAAAACCCTAAAGAATCCACTAAAAAACTTTTAGAAATAATAAATGAATACAGTCAAGTCACGGGATACAAAATCAACATACAAAAATCGGTTGTATTTCTATACACTAACAATGAAGTAGCAGAAAGAGAAATTAAGAATACAATCCCATGTACAATTGCAACAAAAAGAATAAAATACCTAGGAATAAACGTAACCAAAGAGGTGAAAGTTCTGTACACCGAAAACTGTAAAACATTGTTGAAAGAAATTGAAGAAGACACAAAGAAATGGAAGGTATTCCATGCTCTTGGGTTGGAAGAATTAACATCGTTAAAATTCCATACTTCCTAAAGCAACTACAGATTCAATGTAATCCCTATCAAAGTTCCAACAACAGTTTTCACAGAAATAGAACAAAGAATCCTAAAATTTATATGGAACAACAAAAGACCCCGAATAGCCAAAGGATTCCTGAGAAAAAAGAACAAAGATGAATTTATCACACTCCCTGATTTCAAAATATACTACAAAGCCATAGTAACCAAAACAGCATGGTATTGGCATAAAAACAAACACACAGATCAATGGAACAGAATTGAGAGCCCAGAAATAAACCCACACACTTATGGACAGCTAATATTCGACAAGGGAGCACAGAGCATACGATGGAGAAAGGAGAGTCTCTTCAATAAGTGGGTGTTGGGAGAACTGGACAGCCACATGCAAAAGAATGAAGGTAGACCATTCCCTTACACCATGCACAAAAATCAACTCAAAATGGATTAAAGACTTGAATGTAAGACCCGCCACCATGAAACTGCTAGAAGAAAACATGGGCAGTACGCTCTTTGACATGAGTCTCAGCAGCATATTTTCAAATACCATGTCTGACCAGGCAAGGGAAACAAAAGAAAAAATGAACAAATGGGACTACGTCACACTAAAAAGCTTCTGCACAGCAAAGGAAACCATCAACATAATGAAAAGACAACCTAACAATGGGGAGAAGATATTTGCAAACCATATATCAGATAAGGGGTTAATATCCAAAATATACAAAGAACTCATACATCTCAACAACAAGAAAACCAACAACCCAATTAAAAAATGGGCAAAAGATCTGAGCAGAGATTTCTCCAAAGAAGATATACGGATGGCCAACAGGCATATGAAAAGATATTCAACATCATTAGCTATCAGGGAAATGCAAATCAAAATTACAATGAGGTATCACCTCACTCTGGTCAGAATGGCTATAATTAACAAGACAGGAAAAAAACAAATGTTGGAGAGGATGTGGAGAGAAGGGAACCCTTGTACACTGCTGGTGGGAGTGCAAACTGGTGCAGTCACTATGGAAAGCAGTATGGAGTATCCTCAGAAAATTGAGGATAGATATACCATATGATCCAGCTATCCCACTGCTGGGTATTTATCTGAAGAACTTGAAAACGCAAAGGCATAAAGATACATGCACCCCTATGTTCATTGCAGCATTATTCACAATGGCCAAGACTTGGAAGCAACCTAGATGCCCATCAAGGGATGAATGGATAAAGATGTGGTATTTATACACAATGGGATACTACTCAGACATAAGAAATGATGAAATCCGGCCATTTGTGACAACGTGGATGGTCCTTGAGGGTATTATGCTGAGTGAAATAAGTCAGAGGGAGAAAGTCAAATACCATATGGTCTCACTCATAAGTGGAAGATAAAAACAATGACAAACAAACACATAGCAATGGAGATTGGACTGGTGGTTACCACAGGGGAAGGGGGGAGGGCAAAAGGGGTGATTAGGCTCCCATGTGAGGGGGTGGACTATAATTAGATTTTGGGAGGTGAACATGATATAATCCACACAGAATTCGAAACATATTACAATGTACATCTGGAAAAAAAACAGAATTTATTTAATAGACAGAACGGGGGCTGAGTGGGTGGGGGTGTGGCTGAAGGGGGTGGGAATAGCTTATGATATGATGAAATTTTTAATAAAAACAGGACCTAGACATAAAAAAAAAAAAATGTAGAAACTGGGGTCCACAAAGAGAAGGCGACTTGCCCCATTCAAAGAGCTAGTTTGTGGCAGATCGAAGACCAGCATGCACGTCTCTTAAGGCCTAATCCGGAAGCTTCTTCCACCACACGAAGTCATGGTCAAGACTATTTGGGGCCATCTCTTCTTAGAAGAGCAGACGACTTTCTTTTAAAGACATCTCACAATAGGCATTCATTTCCTGTCTGGGATTCCCCACCTGAGTCTGCTGACCTTGGCCACGCCCCAAAGCGCAGATCTTTTCACTCCCTCTCACGCAACATTATGTACCTCTCCTTATGCCATTCTTTTACTTATTCATTTATTCAGTCAGTCAGTCATTTAAAACTTGTATGTGCTAGTCAGCATAAGGGAGTGACAAAGGCCAGAATTACCTTCTTACCATAAATAACTAGAAAACCAAGGGGAGAGGGGAGGAATATAGGACACAACTATTTTAAGATATTGGACAATAGGTAGTTCACGACTGTCATCTCTAGGAGAAGGGAAACAAATGAGGAATAACCTATGATGGCCCCCATCTTTCGACCCAGAGGCAATTTCCAAACCAAAGTCTAGGGATGGGGAACTGAAACAGAGCTTGGCAACCTTGCTGAGTTGAGGAGACAGAAGTCAGAGATTCGTGAGAGGGAGAAAGCTAGAATTTTCACTGCAGCGTATCCAAAGATGAAGCTACACAGGAGAAAGAACCCCAGAAATGTACAGAACATCATCTTGCATCTTTGGCTGAATACTAAGCCAGGCACAGATAGTGTAAAACTCCACAAGGTCACACACAGAGAAACTTTCCAGGAAAGAACAATAACTGAGGAGCAGAAGATGAACAATCCCTAGACTCATTGGCAGAAGGACTCATTAGAATTCCCACCACCTGTCGTAGGGAGATCTCATCAAATAGACAAAGAATTAAGCAGAAAACCCAGAAAGGGTTTAGTAGTGGGGTTAAATGCCTTAGCAGTGGGGTTAAATGAGCCCTAGAGCTCAATTGGATGGTGATTCGGCAATGTTTGGACATATTTTTGGTTGTTGCAACTGGGGATTGCTACTCACATCTAATGAGTAGAGGCCAAAGATGCTGTTAAGCATCCTACAGTGTACACACATCTCCCCCAAAACAAAGAATTATCTGGCCAAAATGTAAATAATGTTGAGGTTGAGAAACCTCGCCCAGGAGCAAAGTTAGATGCACCTTAGAAGAAATTTAAAAGAATCCTCTGCAGGGCTGGCTCGGTGGCACAGCGGTTAAGTTCGCACATTCCGCTTCTCGGCAGCCCAGGGTTCGCTGGTTCGGATCCCGGGTGCGGACATGGCACCGCTTGGCAAGCCATGCTGTGGCAGGCGTCCCATGTATAAAGTAGAGGAAGATGGGCATGGATGTTAGCTCAGGGCCAGTCTTCCTCAGCAAAAAGAGGAGGATTGGCAGTAGTTAGCTCAGGGCTTATCTTCCCCACCCCCCCACCAAAAAAAAGAATCCTCCAAAGCTCAAACTCATCTGCAAGAAACTTTATCACTTGCCAGAACAAGGTCCAAAATTCTTTAAAGAATATAAAAAGTCTGGTGGTCAAGAAAGCAAAATTTACAATGTTTGTCATTTAATCAAAAAATTATTAGACATATGAAGAAGTAGAAAAATGTGACCCATAATCAGGAGAAAAATCTGTCAAAAGAAATAGACCAAGAAATGAAAAATATGATGGAATTGCAGACAAAGACATTAAAACAGTTACCAATACACTCTATGTTCCAGGCATTGTGCTAGGCCCTGAGGCTACAGTAGCGAACCCAACAAACAAGGCCTCATGGAGCTTGCACTCTAGTAGGAAACATTAACATTAATAAATAAATACGTAAATAGATATATAACTGGAAATGATGATAAATACCATTAACAGAAACAAAAATAATGTGCTATAGGAGATAATAACAGAGGAACATTCTTTGTATGGAAATTCAGGGATAGAGATGATATTAAGCCAAGGCCTAAAGGATGAGCAAGAGTTAGTAGCCAGCTAAAGAGCTGTGAGAACAGTCTTCCCAACAGAGAGAATAGCATATAGAAAGTCTCTGAGGTAGTTCTAGAAACTAAAAGAAGGTCAGCATTAGGGAGTATAGTGGAGAGCAAGTGGGAGAGAAGCATAAGATTCATAAGACAGGCAGGGTCCAGGCCTTGCAAGGCATGATAGCCCCTGGAATATAATTTGGATTTTCTTCTAGCACAATAGGAAACCATTGGGACAATGATTCTATTCCTTGGCTACACTGGAATCACCTGGAACCTTTGAAGAATACTGATGCCTGTGCCCTGCACACAGAAATTCTGATTTAATTGAGATGAGGTGTGACCAGAGCATTAGGAATTTTTTTAAATTTCCAGGAGGTAATTCTTACATGCAGCTATGGTTGAGAACCACTGCACTGGAGGGTTTTAAAAAGGGGAATGACATTATTTGATTTTGAAAATTCTGGAACACTAACTCTATACAAATTATAAACTCGGTTATCGTGTTCCTCTCCTTCTAGGAAACAAAATTTACCTGGAACTCTTTCACTATAAACAAAATCAGGAGGATGATCATGAATTCCATTTCTGAGAACAATGACACCCACGGTATCTGGAGAAATGTGCCACTTTCTTCAAGTTCAAAACCCCTGTTGTGGTAGAAATTAAGTCCACCTGGAGTAGTAAATGCCAAGTGGTTCATATTCAGCTTGTCCTACGCACAAGTATGGGTGGGATGAGCTTGGCATTCAATTTTCTGTACTCTAGGGTACCCTATGTGCTCACACTCTTTTGGGCTGAGGAAGAAAGTCTAGCCCCATGGATCCCTGTCTCTTAAACCTCTTCTCCATCCCCATCCTCACCAGGGTCCCACCTCCTCTTTTTCTCCATCTTCGGTTTAGGTTGTCAGTCATTTATTTCCATCACCTGAAGACTCAAAGAAAGCCCTTGAACCACTCAGATAGACTAAAGAGGAAGCAGGTAGAGGAAAGAAAGCAGCCAGCACTGATCTGATTCAAGACCAGTAGCCCTCGAAATGTCATCCCGAGACCAGGAACATCAGCATCACCTGAGAAATTAGAGATGCAAATTCTTGGCCACCAACCCAGACCTACTGAATCAGAAACTCTGGGAGTGGAGCCCAGCAATGTGTGTTTTAACAAATTGTCCAAGTGATTTTGACGCACACGGACAGTGGTTTGGGAACCGCTGTTCAAAACAATCACATATATTAGCCCCTCAAGAGGATCACTTCCTAACACAATGTCTATGCGTTATTATTCTGTGAGACTCTCTCTATCCTCTCAGCTTGGAGTTGCCCCGTAAAAGGCCTCCTCTCTAAAAAGGGTGTGGCTATGCTACATGACTGAGATAGGGGATAAACTGGGAGGAAAAAAACCCAGCATCCTGCTACACCCCATCTAACAATAAAGCAAAAAGACATCATGGGCAAAGGCTCTTATTACAAAACAAAAGTATCCTGGATACAGGTACTGCATTGTTAAGCCCTGCGCATCCTGAAGAGGCTTCTCTGTAACTAAATATCACATTTTAAAGAGAAAAAAAAGGGCTTACATGCACATAGTAGCTTCAATACACATGAGGTAAAAACGTACTCGTTAACTGAACACTAGCACTATTATTATAAATGCCTTCGAAAAAGGCCATATTGCTGTAGTGGTGCTTCTTATGGCATATAGTTGAAATTAAATTTTTATTTCATCTTATTATTGCAGAAAGTTGTTCAGAAAAAAAATTAGTAGGGGCAGGCCTGGAGCCATAGAGGTTAAGTTCACATGCTCCACTTCTGCAGCCTGGGGTTTGCAGGTTCAGATCCCAGGGGTGGACCTAGCACTGCTCGTCAAGCCACACTGTGGTGGCATCCCACATAAAATAGAGGAAGACTGGCACAGATGTTAGCTCAGCAACAATCTTCTTCAAGCAAAAAGAGGAAGAATGGCAATAGATATTAGCTCAGGGCCAATCGTCCTCAAAAAAAAAAAATCGTGTGTGTGTGTATTGATGTGTATTTTGCAGAGAGGTTGATTTTATCTTGTCATTTTTTAACAGGTGCTTCAATTCCAACACATTGGATACGGGGTACCAATATGAACGCCAACATGGCCAATAATTCCTAATTGTTTCTTCCTGATCAAAGATTGAGGAGATTTACTTGAATAGATAAGGGTTAGTGTTCAAACAGATCCAGCCTGGTGAAAGGCCATAAATTCTGGGCCACACCGCTTCATGATCTTATCCTTTATGAAAGCCATGTGGTCTCTGCTACAAATGCCCCAATCCTCACCTCCCAGGCCAAGTAAAGAGGAGAATATAATTCTAACAAAGCCATAAGATGCTTTTTGTTTGTTTGCTTCTTCTTACCAACTTGGAATCATATCCTGTGTGTGTGTGTGTGTGAATGTGCATATAATAGAGTTTATCACAATATATATAATGTTATATATCTATTAATCCTAAGATATCTTTTATATACGTACATTTATGATAGATATGGCTTATTTTATGCCATTAAATATTCTCCAAAAGCATACTTTTTGATAGAGAAAAGATATCCCATCCTATGATATATTTGAACTTCTTGAGCCATTCCTGTTATTAGACAGTTAGGTTGTTTCCCAGTTTTTCACAATCATAATTAATGTAGCAATAGACAGCCCTGCACATAAATCTTTGTCCACACCTTTGATTATTTTCTTAGGATAAATCGCTAGAGAATAAATAATTGGGTCAAAGGGAAGAAACATTTTTTAAGCCCTTGGTACTCGATGCCAAAACGCCCTCCAAAAAGTTTAAATTAATTTTTCCTCCTACATGGAGAAAGAGTATTAGTCTCTTACAGACACAAGAAAATCTGGCCTGGAAATGATGAACTTAACATTGAAACAATGGAGCCGTGCTTCTCAGTCTGCACGATTTTACCTCCAGGGACACTTGGTGATGCCTGGAGACATTTTTGGTTGTCACAACTGATAGGATGCTACTGATATCAGTACGTAGAGACCAGGGATGCTGCTAAACATCCTACAAAGCACCCGACATGCTCCACGACTAAGAATTATCCATCCCAAAATGTCAATAGGGTCAAGGTTGATAAACCCTACATAGAGGCATTCTCTTTAAAACTGGGACCAAAACAGGACGTTCTCTATCACCAGTATCACGCTCATTCTCCTGAAAGCTCTAATCAATGTAACAAGGACAAAATATAAACAAAATATAGAACTGATGATAAGGAGGAGACAAAATTATCATTATTTCAGAATGCATAATTGCACATTTAAAAATAAAACGGAATTAACTGGAAAAAAAGGTAATAGCATGAGCAGAGAATATTACCCTGTTTTTTCTGCTTTCCAATAAAGAACTAACTAGCTCCCAGGTAAACCTGACTATATATCACTCTATCACTCACAGGTATTTACATGTTTATTGAGTCAAATATTGGGTCCCTGACATTGTTCTAGGCACTAGAGATACAACAATGAATCAGAAACAACATCATGGAGCTTACATGTAAGCATGAGAAGACAGCAAAAAAGCACATAAACAAGTAAGTAAGTATACAGTGTATTGGTTGGTGATAAATTCTATGGAAAAAAGCGATAAAGCAGGGCAGGGAAGAGAAAGACTTCTTGGAGGGACAAAAGAGCAAGATCTTATAGATGTCTGTCCTATAAAGATTTTGGCTTTTATTCTGGGGGAGGTGGGGGACCACTGGGAGGTTATAAACAGAGCAGTGACATGTTCTGATACATGTTTTCAAAGGACAACCATGACTCATGTTTGAGAATAGACTGTCAGGGTTAAAGGATGGAAGCAGGTAACAGAGAAACAAAGAAGTAACCAGAGACAAGCCTAGGGAGGGATCAGTAGGCGTTCCAAGGATTGTGGGTTTTACTGTGAGGGAGATGAAAACCCCCAGAGAGTTTTAAGCAAAGGTGTAACATGATCAGACTCAGATTTTAAAAGGAGCACTCTGACTGTTGTGTGGAAAACACACCGTGTGGAGATGAGAGGCAAATGTAAAAACAATAGAGGGAGAAAGTCCTTTAACGCTAGCAGGAAAATTCTAGCGCCTTCCCCCATCCACATTTATCCAGCTCATTCCTGGATAGTTCAGATAGACATGTAAGAAAATAACATTGTTTTTCTCTCTCTTGGCAAGCAAATATTAGTTTTAAAAAGGGTTTCAAAGAAATTACGTTGGAAAATGTCCTATTTGCTTCATCTTGGCTTCGTTGGACCACTTGAAAGTTTCTTTTGCACAAGAGAGGACAGACTTACTTGACCCTGAGACTTCAGGGAAGAGTTAAATCTCACAGCCAAGAGTCAGCTGTCAGATTCTAACGTCTTCCCTAACCAATCTTGGGGATGATTTGTTAGCCTTGCTGACTGGAGTGATCTATACATGAGGATTTTTAAAGAGGCAAAATCTTGGAAGTGCTCCCAGCTATCATTGGTTCATTTTTCATGAATCCTTTTCAATAGCATCAGGCTCTATTCATTAATGTCTGATCCTGATAGGTTACCCAGAAAAAAGGAATTATAGGCTCCTCTAGACAGACACCTTGACGTGATTCAAATGTTTGAGGTTTCTGAAATAAGGAGAGAAGCCAAACCACAAAAGCCTTCACAATTCTGATTCAAAGAAGAATGGGAGCACATGACCAAGCTGAGAATAACATTCCTTAATGATTCTTTTCAAAGACTTCCAGTTTTCTTTGGCTTAACAGCCAACTTTGAGACATGAAGACCAATTTTATCTTTTTACTACATTACATATTTTTATTTAGTGGTTATCATCTTTATAAAGGTTATATTTGGTTAGCAGTGATCAAAGATGGAGTTTTATGAACAGGCAAGTTTTCACAACTTAGGAACAAGGCACAGTGGGAATATCCACAGGAACACAGAGCAGATGAGAGAAAAGCCTGACTCTTGAACCACACAGCAGGATGAGGCAGGTACTAGGGGAAATGCCCTGGGCTCAGGACAAACCCCAGGCTTGGATGGAGATGGTGAGTCCAGAGAGGGGAGTTGGGAGGCAGTAGGCACCCAGGTAGGCACCCACTCTTGCATACTAGTCCACACGGAAAGTAGCTGGAAAATCTAGGTCTTCAGGGAACACATGTCATCCAACTCTCATCCCTGGGGGGCTCAGATCCTAGGTCTGGTGCCAACAATGCATCTCAAAAGCAACCATAACCAAGACGCTAGACTATACGGTTCTTGAAAGAAGAGTGCTTCTGATATACTGTAGTTTCTCAACGACTTTCTATTGAACCAAGGAATGTTTGCTTGAACGGATGGATGGATAGATGAATCAAGGTAAATGACTTAATTTTAAGCAAGCAGAAGCTACTGGCATATTCCTTAACTGGTTTATCTCTAAACCTAAATACAGCATCATCACTGTCCTTGATTTTGACTTACTGGGAAAGGCCAAGGGAGTTGATGTGATTCGAGGTCTAGTCTTATTGATCCATTCAATATGACCTTATCAAACAAAAACAACCTTTCAGTGGATTCAGGGGCTTCTTTTACTCTTATTACAGTGTGGTATGATTTTCTTTTTATGTTTCTAGGGTCACAAATGGAGAAATACACAAGAAAAAGACAGAGGGAATTCTAAAACCATAGGGAAGTTGCTGAACCAACAGGAGAATTACTGGATGTAGGGGGCGGGGTGGGGGATGGGAATACTGGTATGAAAATAAAAAAAGAAGAGAGTCAGAGATCCTGCTTTGGGTGGCAGCTCTTCACCTCCATTACAAAACGATCTGGATCATTTTCCACCCATCGCTTCTGCCTGTCCTTCCTCCTTATCCCAGACCACTAGTCAAAGGCAAGAGGCAAGTCACCTGCCTGAAGATGGCTCCAGTCTGAGGGTAACTTCGAAAGGCATGATGGTACTCATTTGCTAGTTCCTGCTCTTGATTTTTCTCTGCATTCTTACTTACCTCTGAACCAACTGGACTAAATGCTGTGCCCTGAATGAGCCCTCCATCTTCCTGCCTAATTGCCTTTCTCAGTGTGATTGTCCCTCCCTGACAAGACCTTCTTACCATCTTCCCCTTTTGGAACCTTGACTCTTCCTTAAAGCTTGCCTCCAACACACCCTTCATCTTCGTGGTGCCTTTCAGGTACATTTGAACCTGCTCTTGAACCACAGTTGGCCCTTTCCTTAGAGTCTGATCTTAAAAAGCTGCACAGTCTTCACCAGCTACTAGCAAGTCATCTAATTTAAGACTCAACTGTATTGTCTGTGAAATAGGGATGCCACCTGCCTTGTCTCTCTCACACAGTTGTGCTGAAATGAGTGATATGTGTGGAAACACTATGCAAACTTTAAGGTGCTTGGCAATTAAGATGAGGACTATTGTAGGCACCCCTGTGCCTTAACCATGGCCAGACATGGAAACTGAAAAGATTACAATGTTCCCCCAATGTGAAAAAACAAAACAAACCTATAAAAATAGAAGTAATATTTAGCATAAGATAAGTTGTGTGTGACTATTTCAATGCTTTATCTTTTTGAAAAATTAAATTCCATTTTTCCCTTTGCCTTTTCAGTTTGTTTTATGTCTCAGCTTTGCTGCCTTCCTAATTCTAACGATTATTTGGTGCTGCATTTTATCCCATCTACTACATTGCAGGCTCCCTGAAGCCTCTGTCTGAGCTTGCACATAGCCAGCACTCAATAAATATTTGCTAAATTAAATTCCTCCTCTCGACAGAAATTTGTCTTCTATGTCAAGAGGAAAGCTCCACAAATAGTAGGATGCATAATTTACTCTGAGCTGTCATACCTCAGTCACTCAACAGGAAATTATTAAATGCGAAATATATGTATAATTCAGAACTTGAGACAATGGGAAATATAAACAAAATGAGAAAAAGCTCCATATCCTCAAAAAGTTTATGAGAGGGTAGGGGGAGGGAGATGGAAAAAGAGAGAGCCGGGGAAGGTGTGACTGAAATATAACTGGAGGGGCAGGGGATAAGGAGCTCTTGAGCAAATTCTTGAAAATATCAAACTATAAGGAATCATAGCTGGAATTAAAGTTGAAATGGACCTTAGAGGATATATTACATAACCCCCTACCCAAATTTAAACTCTTCTCCACACAATAACAAGCTTAGAGTGAGCGCAGGACCATCCCCATGATGGCACTTCCTTCGTGTTTCAGGGCCGTCCATGCCTTCTGTCCACGCTGATGTTCATTCCTAGAAAGACGGGTATGACTCAGCGCTTTTTGTGGTTACATCCTGTCCTAGAAATCCGAGGCATTTTGCTTTCCATGGGGACATACATGGGGACATACACGAATATTCTCAGCGTCCTCATTTCTTTCTCTCACTTTCTTTCAATTTCTTTCTGCCTCTGTTCCTCCGTCATCAGTATTTGATCTGCCCAACATGGTCCTTTTTACTATTCTTTCCCTGTGCTCTCCAGGCTTTTAGCAAAATGCATCCTCCTGGGGAGGTTCCACACCCCTGAAGCTCGTAGGCAACAGTTACAAGCTTCCCAGAGCTACTGTGAAAAGGATAAATGCATTTGCTTTTAAAAAATAAAATAAAGTGAGAATCAACTTCCAACCTAAGCATTGGATTAGAAAAAAAACTTTGTTGCATTTATTTTAGCTTTTCATTTGCATGTTCTCTTTGATTTTCTATTTGGGGCAGAAATCAGTGAGTGCGCTGGTTACAGAATGGCCTTTGCCATCAGAAAAGACTCTGCTGCTTACCAGCTGTGGGCCCTGGGAAAGCCACTTCACCTCCTTAAACTTTAGTTTTCTCTTCTGCAAAATAGGAATAATGACACAACACAAAAAAACTGCTTAGCCTGATGCCATGCCATTTTCAACTCCCCTGTGTCTGTACTTGTGTTTTCCTTCACTTCTCAAGTAAACTACTTGTACTTGAATTCTTGTCTCAAGACCAGATTCTGGTGTGGAGAGAGGCAGATATTAACAAGACATCTAGGAGTGACCTTCTTTGCCCTAGTTTTTTCAGTGTAGAGAAAGTAGACATTCAGGGTCCAGCTCCAGGCCAAAATGCTATGTGTGATTTCTCAGGCCCGACCACAGGCGATTACAAAGGCTTCACCTGGCAGGCCTCATGGGGAAAGCTGCCCTCCTTACACCAGACTTGCTGCATGCACATCTGGAGGGAGTTGCTGTTGAGGACTCAGCCACGCACTGACACATATCTCCATTCCTAGCGTAGGTGCTCCCGTAAGGAGACCCCCTTATTGGAAGACCCTTGACCAAGCACCTTTGCTGTAACCACCTTATCTGGTGGGCCCTGAAGGCACCATTTTAACTCAATATTCAGTACTTTCCACTCCTAACTTTTCCCTCTCTTCTCCCCCCTCAGCCCCCAGCTCCATAACAGCAGAAGCCTTTCTTCGGGGCTCCCCACTAATGAGACGACTCCCAAATCTAAGCTAATCCACCTGACCCTCACCCACTGACACTTCAAAAAATGGAACATTGGGGTATCTGGCGCTTCTGTTGTTTGCCCTCTTGCTTTATGCTCTCACAGTAGGTGACTGGAGGCTTGGCTGCTAGTTTCATTTTGCTTGGTTGTTCTATTTGACCACCTCAACACCTGGAAGCTCAGCTCTTTCTAGCTCAACTCTTGACAGAGATCATCGTCCTACAGAAAGGTCACAATGGAACGTTTTGTGGCCTGACAAATGCAAGCTTTTTTTATTCAGAGCTAGTCTCAGAGATCAATTTGCATGAGCTCGAGGTCTCTGCAAAGAAAGAGAAACAGACCCCAACCACTGCTCCTGGGAATTTGAAGTTAAGGAAGACCGTCAAGATAGGTCAGAGTGGTACTGGCCACCAAGACCCCAAAGTGGAACTTGACAGGACTGCAAGGAAAGTCTAGGAGTCTGGGCTGATGATCCAAACTTGAACAACAGTCCCAAGATTCTTGGGAGATGGTTGAATCTGGAAGAGCACATAGCCAACATCGTAAGTCCTTTAGGACCCAACTAGACAGTACAGTGGCATGCATTGGAGAGCAGTGGCTGGGCATGCAAGAACTCAGAGACCTAGATCTTGGAGCCCAAGCAGACATTAGCACTGCCACTGGGCAGTTATACTGAGCATAGTCACCATCCTAGCTGCAGGCATAACATGCATGCATCACATTGTACAAGATGAGTGCACAACAACTGAAATAAAGGTGATATAGGGCTGATGCACCTTTCCAGTTCTCTGTGTGTATATGTGTGTCTGTGTACACAAGCATGCACAGGCATATGAATGTGGGTATATGGGTCCTCTGTCTGTTTTCATGACCAAACCCTGAGTGATAGAGCAAGCTCATTGATTCTAAAGGCGGCGCCCTCTCCCTCTGTGCACTGCTTTCTAGAAGAGGCAACAATGGTTACTGAGCTTTAGGATATACCTGGGTTTGACCCAGCTAACTATACACCCAACGATTCTGAACTTTTTTTATTATATTACTTATTTAGCTCCTTCCTTAGCACAAAAGTAAGGTATCTTCACCACATAGCTTCAACAAAAAGCAAGAAGAAAGTACTAAAAGTCACTGATAATCTCACTATGCACAGAGAAACACTGTTACCATTTCTGTGAAATTATTTTCAGTATCTTCTGTTTTTCCGTAAAATTAGGATCCCAGAATATCTATCTATCTATACATATATATACATATATATATGGAGTATTGTAATCTGCTTTATCAGTCAAAGTCCTAGCAGGAGCAGAAGGTATCTTTAAATTAAAATAAATTAAGGGAGAGCCGTGGGGCCAGCCCAGTGGTGCAGCGTTTAAGTTTGCACATTCCGCTTCAGCGGCCCGGGGTTCGCTGGTTTGGATCCCTGGTGCAGACATGGCACCGTTTGGCAAGCCATGCTGTGGTAGGCATCCCACATATAAAGAAGAGGAAGATGGGCGTAGATGTTAGCTCAGGGCCAGTCTTCCTCAGCAAAAAGAGCAGGATTGGCAGCAGATGTTAGCTCAGGGCTAATCTTCCTCAAAAAAAAAAAAAGATAAATTAAGGAAAGTTTAATAAAGGGCTAGTTGCATAGTTATGGGCAAAGGTTCAGGAAACCATGAGGGATAGTGCAGGACCCCAGGGCTAATGACAGCAGGAAAGTGTTACCCCTGGGACAGAAGGGGTGAGATGGGGTGAGATTATCAGAACCCAAAGCCAGAGAGGGCTGATTGGAGAGGGGCCCTGAGAGGACTTGAGACATTCAGTCCAGAAACAGAACCATCCAGAAACAATCACATAAGGAGGCAATTAAAGGAATAAAGTCCCCACCTCCCCTCTCCTCCATCCCTCCAATCTCCTGCCACGCTCCCCAATGACTGAACCCAACAGGGGCCACGAGGGCAAAGGAACCAGTGGCCCAGACTGTGGGTGGCAAACATTTTCTATAAAGAGTCAAATAACAAATGGTTTAGGCTTTGTGGACCATATGGCCTCTGTTACAAATACTCAGACCTACAGGTGTAGCATAAAAATAGCCATAGACAATATTTAAACAAATGGACGTGACCAGATTTGGCCTGCAGGCCATAGTTTACCCACCCCTGGCGTAGACCACATGAGTCAGCCTCCCAGGCCACAGAGCAAGGTGGAAAACGTGGAGAAGAGATCTAGAGGGTTAACGAGACACCTGGCAACTTGCTTTATTAGTTTAACATATTATAAACATTTTACCGTGTGCAAATCTTTTCTTTGTTAACCGTGTGGTAACATAGCTTTATTGGAAATGCGCAAACTATCCAAATACAGCTCAGCAAATATTACAGAAGTAGTATCTAAGCTTTTAAATATATATGAAATTCAGAACTTACTAATCCGATGCTTTTATTTATTTTACGTATTTATTGTACCTCATAATGTTACAAAAAGATTTTAAGGAGGCTTAAATACGCAATATGAGTTGAAATTAAATTTGAAATAAGTGAATGAACTTGTAGGAACTTACCCAGTAGATATAACCATTTATGTACACAGGACTCCACATATTCAATAAAAGCCAAATTAAAGTAAAAACAAATGAATGAACTTGTAGGAATTTACCCTGTAGATATAAGCATGTACGTGACAAAGACACATATAAAGGATATTCATTTCAGCATTGCTCTTCATAGCCAAAAAAAAAAAATGGAAATGATCTAAATCAATTGGGAGATGGTTAAATAAATTAAAGCATATCCACAGAATAGATATTTATTTTCAGCCATTACAAAGAAATTCTACAAGAACTGATGTGGAATGATCTCCAGGATGTGGTGTTAAATGAAAAACAAATGCAGAACATTATAAAGAGCATGCTATTACTTGTGTTATAAAGATATGTGTGTATGTGTACAGGTATGTGGTTGTGTGTGTAGATGTATATGCGTATATACACACACATACTGTAAAGACATATCAACATATATATATGTACGTATGTGTGTGTGTGTGTATATACATTTCTCCCTTAAGACATTGTTAATGGCTAGATAGACCAGAAATTTGAGATAGTGGTTGTTTCTAGGAAGAGAAACTGAAGGACTAGGGGATAGAGTAGCAGGGAAATGCATTTTTACCCACAAACACTTTCATACATTTTTAATTTTGTACTATGTATTTGTGCTACTTATTCAAAATAATTCATTCATTCATATAAGTTTAAAAAGTGAATGAGAAAAGAGCTTGAGCTGGTATGTGGGTACAACATGTATAGCAGTATATATTTTCTGGCTTATCTTAGCTCCCCTGCTCATTATCTAGTCTGAGGGACCTTGATCATCCAGACATTCCAGAGTATCACACTGGCCCCCTACATTGATGATGTTTTGCCAGTTAAGCCCGGAAAACGAAAAGTATTTCTATTCAGGAAGAGCCTTAGTAAGACACAGGATTAATGATAAACCCCATTGAACCAGGGACCTACGTCCTAGGTGAAGTTCCTAGGGGTGAGGTGGCCTGGAACAGAGTGGCACATTTCTCTTAAAGACAAATTGCTACACTTGTAGAACCCGCCACTAAGAAGGAGGCACCATCACCTTGAGCCTTGTGGGATTTTGGAGGCAATATATCCCACGTGTTCCATTTATCAAATAACAAATAAAGTTGCCAATATTTATTGGGGCCCAGAGCAAGAGAAGGCTTTAGGATAAATCCAGGCTGCAATGCAAACTGTATTGCCACTTAGGCCTCATGGTCCAGCAGTTACAATTGTACCCGTGGTGCTGTGGCAAATAAGAATGCTTAATGGAACTTCTGGTAAACCCCAATAGGAGAATTAGAGGGCAGACCCATAGGATGTAACGCCATGTCTTCTGTCAGTAACTATTCTGATTTTGAGAAATAGTTTTTGGCTCACTAGTAGGCCCTAGTAGAGCCTGAACTTCTAATCAGGGTGACCATGTTGTCTGAGCTTCCCCTCATTAACTGCCCATCGTTATCTGACCCATCAACCACAAAATTGGGTGTACCCAGCAGTAATCCATCATCAAATGAAAGTGGTTTATGCGAGATCAGGCTTCACCAGGTCCTAAAACACAGTAGGTTGTGTTGGCTTAGACTCCCATAGCAATCACTCCAGTTGCATTGCCATTTACCCCTCAGTCCATACCGACAGCCTCATGGAAGTTTTCTGTGACCTTTTGACCGAGGAAGATAAAACTCAGGTCTGGTTCACAGATAGTCTATACAATATTGTGGCACAAGCAGAAGGAATATTACTGATTCACTCCAAAGTGTCTGAAAAATAATGAGAAATCCTTTCCTGGGCAAAATTTTAAGTAGTATATCTGATTATCCACTTTGCCTGGACAGAGAGATGGTGAAAGGGATGGACCCATCCTGATTCTTCAACAATGGCTAATAGTTTAGCCACAGGGTCTGGGAACTGGAAAAAAACATGGGAACACATGTGATAAAAGGTTTGAAGAAGTGATACCAGCATATATATCCCAGCAAATATTGCAGAAGCAGAATCGAAGATGCCACATGTAAGAGGGACGTCAGCAGGAATGGTGGACGGAATAAGGACCTCTGAAAAACGCATGTCTCTATAAAGGCAAAGAGAACATCAGCAAAATAGTAAAAGTCAACTTCTCCAAAATTCAGGAAACTAATCAAAGGTTTGCAACAATCCAAGGAGTGTTCAAGAAAAAGAACTGAATCTTGGTAAGAATAGCCAATTTCGTGGCCTTTTAATTTGCCCTACTCCCATCTTCCACTTCCCAGCTCCAAAGCTGCCTTGAAAACCACAATTCTACAATCACAGTGAAAACTGGCAGCCTAGCAGCCACTGGAGGAAGCAGACAGGCTTGGAGTATCCCAGAATCACTGCTCCAGAGAATTGTTACTATTTGACCTCTGACAGTCCCCTGGACTCTCTCAATTTATGTGACCTGACCCAGAACTCACTCAGTGTGAACAACCTTTTCCTCAGAAGCCATTTATCAAAAACAATCAGCAACAATTGTTTAACATTACAGTTGCCTGAGGTGGCAATAAGCGTTGGGACAAAAAACAAGCCGCTCAAGAAACGTAAAAGGAAAAGCAAAGTCCATATAGTCTTTGAAAGGCTCTGACACATTCCTGGGAATCTAGAAGGGCATGTGTATGTGCAGGGCCCTGCACATGCCCAGAAAAATGCTGAGAAGAGCTTAGCCTCTCACTTCTGGCTTATCTTGAGTCTGCTCAAGCAGGAAGTAAAGGTTAAAGCAAAAAGAAACCTGCCTGAGCATTGAAGGGGTGCCCAACATGCACGCAGGGTCCCTCTGCAAGGACTGGGAGACTTGTTGACTCAAAGCTTTGAAGGAAGTCCCTGTGCGATCAGTTGCTGACCTCTCGGCTAACGGAGCAGAGACTTCAGAGGCCACACGTGACAAAAACAGACTTTACCAAATTAGGTCAGGAAAGCCACTAAACAAACAAATATCATCTGCAACAATAGCAACAACAACAACAAATATCAACAACTACAAACACTGGCGAATAGGAGAATTGTATTTCCAGAGTTGCCACAAAATGTTTTAAGTGTCTAGTTTTCAACAACAACAGATAAAAATTACAGGACGTGCAAAGAAAAAAGAAAGTAGCCCTATGCACGGGGAAAAAACAGTCAATCAAAACTGTCCCTGAGGAAGCTTGATCTTGAGCCTACTAGAGAAAGACTTTGGATTAGCTTTTTAAAATATGTTGAAAAAAATGAAAGGAAATTATGTGTAAAGAACTAAAGGAAAGTATAAGAGTGACATCTGACCAAACAGGAAATATTAATAAAGTCATAAAAATTATTTTTTAAAAATAACCAAATAGAAATTCTGAAGTTACAAAATTCAATAACTGGAATGAACAGTTCACTAGAGGATCTCAAAGGCAGATTTGAGCCGGCAGAAAAAATAATTGGTGAACATGAAGTAGGTCAACCAAGATGATGCATTTTGAGAAAGAGAAAGAAAAAATAATGAATAAAGATGAACAGAGCTTCAGAGATCTGTGAGACACTATCCTAAACATGACAACATATCCATACTGGGAGTCCATCCCAGAAGAGAGTGTCAAAGGGCAGAAGGTATTTGAAGAAACAATGGCCAAATACTTCCCAAATTTGATGAAAAACATTCAGCTACACATTCAAGAAGATCAATAAAGTCCAAGTTAGATAAATTCAAAGAGATCCACACCTAGATACATCATAATCAAACTGTCAAAAGACAAAGCAGCAAGAGAGAAAATATTACATCCAGTGGCACCGGCCCATAGAGGAACCAGCCAGTCAACTGATGGCAGGTTGGTTTCATTGGACTATTTGCATCATGGAGGTGGCATCAACGTGTCCAGTTTAACAGACATTTATTGTCAAAGTGGATTTGCCTTCCTTGCTCTCAATGCTTGTACCAGCAACACCATCCGTGGTCTTGCAGAATACCTTACTCGTCGTTAGTTACCACATACAACATTACTTCTGACCCAGGAATTCACTTTATGAAAAAATACCACAGTAGTAGGTTCACACATTCATAGGATTCACTGGTCTTCACATGTTACCCACTACCTAGAAGCATCTAGCATAATAGAATGCTCAAATAGCCCAATGAAGATTCAATTATGGCATCAATTGAAAGACAACACACTCTAAAGTTTGATACTATGACAGATGGAAACGTGTGTGTAATGTCTAAAGACTACATTCCACGGCTAGAAAAAACTCTAAAATACACACACATACATAAATGTCACTTTTGTTGTCATTTCTTATAGACTTACCACAGTCTGAAGATCAGCATTTGAGAATCATTGAGTTGCCAGATTTTCTGGGCCCGTAAAATATTTTTTAAAAAATGGCTGAGGAGAAGCACAACTATCCCTGAAAACATATTGAGACAAAATATTTCTCCTTCAGATTCTTATAAAAGGGGATTGATGCAATCAACCTCTTCAGCCACGTTCTCACTATAAAGACAGCAATGAGATCTCCGATACGTACAGTACGCTGACCCTCACTATAAACAGATCATTACCTTATCAGGTCTGCATTTTTTGTACCACTATTTGTCTACATCCTCATATGGTAGCTCTTCTTCCTACGTATCTTGGTTTCCTGATTGAACCACAAGCTCCCACTGGACAAGGAGTGTTTCTAATATTTATTTCTACTCTGTCCCTCACCCCATAATACCTTACACAGTAGAAACTTGATAAATTATATTGATCAATATCAACTTCCCTTTTGTCAAAATGGTTAGCAAGGACTCAGAGCAAGGCCAGAATAAATGATAAGCGGCAACTGGGTTACATATAAGACAATATTGAATGAATGGATGGATATATTTGAAATCATTAGAACAATGCTTTCCAAACAAGGATGTCACTGTTGGATGCGTATGAAATGCCTCGTTTTTGTCTTGTAGCAGAGCAATGACCTAATGAGGAAAGACACTAACATTTATTCAGCAGCTGTAATGTGCCAAACAGTTGTGGGTACTTTACATACCGTTATCTCATTTAATTCTCACAACAAGGTAGGTGATATTTCCCTTGTTATGCAAATAAGAAAACAGTCCCAGAGAATTTCAGTAGTCATTTAAAAGCACAGAAATAATTAAATAGTAAATCTGGAATTTAAACCCAGGTCTGTGTGACACTCCACCACATCAAGCATCAGTATCCTCAAAATAAATAAGATATAAGGCAATATTTTCAAACTCTGAAACAAAGCATTTAAAATTACTAATTTAGGGGCCGGCCCCATGGCCGAGTGGTTAAGTTTGCATGCTCTGGTTTGGCAGCCCAGGGTTTCACTGGTTCGAATCCTGGGCATGGACATGGCACCGCTCGTCAAGCCATGCTGAGGTGGCATCCCACATGCCACAACTAGAAGGATCCACAACTAAAAAAAATGCACAACTATGTACCAGGGGGCTTTGGGGAGAAAAAGGAAAAATAAAATCTTAAAATAATAATAATAATATAATAAAATAAAATGACTAATTTAATTAGTAATACATGAATATACCCTCATCGTAAAGAACTCATCCCATATAGAGCGAAAGTCCCGTTCACCGCAGTCTCGCTTCCCACAGTGTTTGGTGACTATCACACCAGACCTTTTGCTATGTGTTGATTTGCATATATATATAAACATATAGAAAATATAGGCCTGGGAAGTAATACTAATCTATCATTCTACAACTTGCTTTTTTTCACTGTGCATTAGATAGCTCTTCTTGTCAGTTCTTACGGATTTAGCATATTCGTTTTAACTACTATGCAGCCTGTCATAGTACAGACATGCCACTATTTATAAACCATTCCCAAACTACCGGATGTTTCAGATTGTTTCCAGTTCTAATTGTTATTAACAATGCTGCAATAAACAATCTTATGCATTATGTCTGTTTTTGCACATCAGATTTTTCACTAGGATAAATACATAGAAATGGAATTGCTGGTCAAAGGGTATGCATAATTATTAAAACGGTAGATGCTGCCATATTGCCTATATCGCCTTCACAAAAATGCTTTACCTAATTATCCTTGCACCAATGGGAGGAAAATACATTTTCTCCCACATTCACAACACTGGCAAAAATTAAAGGGATTAATAACAATCAAATGAGAGAGAGAGAGAGAAAGGAAGGAAGCGCTCTCTGACTCCTAGTGAAGTGGATCACGTTTACTGGGTTTACTGGGTACATGTATTTCCTAATCTTGTGAATTGCCTGTACTTCTGGGTTGTCTTTTTCCTACTGATGTCAAATTCTTTATCTATTCTGGATATTAATCCTTTTTTTTCCTGTTATATGTTTAAAGTATTTTTTTCCCTACTTATGGCTTACTTTTTAACTTTATTGTATCTTTTTAAATAGAGAAGTTTTTGTGTTAATGCAGTCAAATTTACCCATCTTTTCCTTTGACAGTTCCTGGTTTGTATTGGGTTTCTGTTTGTTGGTGTATATCTGGCTTTTTAATTCATCTGAGTTATTTTGGTTATGGTGTGAACTAGGAATATAGTTCACTTGTTTTCCAAATGGACAGCAAGTTGTCCCAATACCATTTACTGAATAGACCATCTTCCACAACAAATTTAAAATACTTTTTTATCATATGCTGAATTTTGTTACATATTAGTCTGTTTCTGGATTTTTTATTGTGTTCCATCCAACATTTTCCTAACGTTTCCAAAGTTTCTTGGCTTTCCTACTGCATTTTTTTCTTCCAAATGAATGTTTGAATCAGCTGGTTGAATTACAGAAAAGACTCTATTAGATTTTGGGGTGTGCTTTAGACTTATGTAAATTCCATCGGCGTCCACTCATATTCCTTTGACCCAGCCTGGAGGCCATCACCAACCTAAGACGAGAGTTCCCATACACAGTGATGGCTTCCTATCTCAAACCCCTGCATTTCTCTGGGCACAAAAGCATCATTAGTCAGTATGCTGAGAAGTTAACAACCCCAGGAACAACTCCCAACAACTGAGGAACAGAAGTTGGCGGGTGGGTCCCCAGCAGCCCCACTCTCAGTGGAATAGCTCTGAGGCGTGTTCCACCTCTGTTTCAGAGGTTCCCCAGGAGGGCTGAGCCCCAGTGCCCACAGCGGTCCTTCCTCTGAATGCTCTCTTTATTAGTTTTCCTCTTTTCCTGTCTTACATCCCCACTCCTTCACCTGATTCCCAAATAAACCCCTTGTACCCAAATCCCTGTCTTGAGGCTGCTTTTGGAGGATCCCACCCTAAGACCATTTATTGATCGATTCAGGAAGAACTTATATCCTTTACAATACCGAATATTCCCAAAACAAAACTGTTAAGAAAATTTATTCACTTCTTGTTAGTTCCAAGATAAACATTTCCAGACTAAGTTCACTTAGTTCAACTCCGTCTCCCACTCTCTCTCACGACAATGATTAAGGAGACCCAAGGCTCTTTCCGCTCTCACCTGTAGGAGAATATTCCCGAACGTCAAACAGTGCTCCCTTGTGTAGTCTCCTAGGACCACTGGGGACAGTCTAGCTTTTACCCAAAAAAGCTTTGATGGGTAAGGACAGTAAATTAAATAAAATAACTGGTCCAAATCCCTGCTGTGCTAGACTCAGAGTTCCCTGCCTGTTAGACTTACTGTCCCATTTTATGTCCAGCCACGTTGTCCCATACAGATCACCAGAAATTATAAGACCAAATGACAATATAATAATATTTTGTAATACAGGTCAATAATATAATAATGTTCCAAATTTGGATATAACCATCCTCCCATCATTAAATTTTCAAAATAAAATTAAAGTCCAAAGAACTTCAACACAAAGTTCTTTAGTAGGAGTTCAAAGGAATTAAAATTGAAATCAACTCCCCAAAGGTTATTTTTCTGCTTAATCTCAGTCAGAGGGGCTTGCTCAGCTCAAGTCAGAGTTCTATCAGCAGCTTCAGCATGCGGTGTTGTCCACTGGAATGGGAGCAACTCCTTCCAAAGTTGCATTAATGGAACCCAAATCCTTCATGTACCTCTCCTTTAAAGAAACCCAAGGGTGAACTGAGCACAAGAGTGTCTCAGCATACATCCCTAAATTTAGAAAATACAAGCAAACCCTCTACCGTACAAAAATCATTCTATTCACAATGACATACCCTGAAACCAATTTTTATTCTTTATTATTTTAATAAAAATACATAGCACAGCCCCGGTGTCATCTGAGGATAAGGTAGTCTGAAAAATCCTCTTGGTCTCAGCCTTGCTTGAACACCAGTCACGCTATGCCAGTTGTCCAGAATCCATGATCTGTGCCCCTAGAATCAAGTGGGCAATATCACACATCAACAGGTTAATTAGAACACTGTATTTCTTGGAGGGTGGGAGGGAGGAATCCAGCTATCCTTGCTGTCTTCCCTTCTTGCATATTCAAAACTTTACCTTTTCCATTCCCATCTGAACCTTTGGCCCCTGGCACCCCAGTGATGCACTGAGAATGTGTTCCTGGTAAGGACATCACCTCTATATTTTTTTTTGTGAATAGCCATTTGCAATCCAAGCCACAGGTTTCCTGTTATGGAAATGTATAGGTCCATGAAATCTGCTCTTTGGGGCAATTTCACTCTTAAGAGATCAAATACACAAAGAGACAACGGTCAGACAATAGAGGAAAATAAAACTCTCTGACCCACAACTTCTGCAGCAACTAGTCCAGGAAGCCAAACCACAACCTCTGCAAGAACCAGCTCAGAGGGTCAGGACTTGGTCAACGACTGCCAACTTTCCAAATTTTTGCTCCCAGTTCCAACTCAGGACCAACCAGAGAAAGCCCACTAGGTTCCCCAGATCAAGCACACAAGCTGCCCCACTTCTGGTTCCCCTGCTTCCAGATTCCCTGAGCCAATAACCTCCAAGCAGAACACACTGGAAGGCTTCCCCATTTTTCACAATAAAGCTCTCTGATCCCCTCTTGCCTTTGAGTTTCTGCCAAACCCAAGTGATGGTGGCTGACTCCCTTGCTACAGCAAACTCTGGAAATAACCTCTGTTTGTTCTCATTTGGATGGTCTCTGTTTATTTCCATAACCTCAACACCACAATGAATCCTGACGGTTTCATCTTCAGCATCTTCATGATACTGCTCAGGGGTGGCTCTGAAGCCTGTGTCCCAGGGCCTAGCAAGAGCTTACCTCTAGTGTATGCTCCTAGAGACCCTGCCTTTCTTCTGCTTTTGAAAATTCCAGGCCTTTAACATTTCCTTCTGTTCCATCTGTATTCTCCATGGGTGTGATGGGCCTCTGGTGTCCCACGTCCCTCTGTTCCCATCAGAAGCCTCAGCTGAGAGACAGCAGTTTAACTTGCTTCTTAAAGGGACCTCCAGCCTTCCCTATTGAGGGGATGAAACTGCTTGCTGGCTTAGTACTTTCTTTTTTTCTTTCTTTTTTTTTAATTTTTATTTTTTTCGGATGTACATCATATTTCGAATTCTGTATACATTACATCATGTTCACCACCCTAACACTAATTATAGTCCATTCCCTCACATGTGAGGGGGCTAATCACCCCTTTTGCCCTCCCCTCTTCCCCAAAGGTAACCACCAGTCCAATCTCCGATGCTATGTGTGTTTTTTTTGTCGTTTTTATCTTCTACTTATGAGTGAGATCATATGGTATTTGACTTTCTCCCTCTGACTTATTTCACTCAGCATAATACCCTCAAGGTCCATCCACGTTGTCACAAATGGCCGGATTTCATCATTTCTTATGGCTGAGTAGTAGCCCATTGAGTATAAATACCACATCTTCTTTATCCATTCATCCCTTGATGGGCACCTAGGTTGCTTCCATGTCTTGGCTATTGTGTATAATGCCGCAATGAACACAGGGGTGCAAGTATCTTTATGCCTTTGTGTTTTCAAGTTCTTTGGATAAATACCCAGCAGTGGGATAGCTGGATCATATGGTAGATCTATCCTTAATTTTCTGAGGATATTCCATACTGCTTTCCGTAGTGACTGCACCAGTTTGCACTCCCACCAGCAGTGAACAAGGGTTCCCTTCTCTGCACACCCTCTCCAACATTTGTCATTTCCTGTCTTGTTAATTATAGCCATTCTGACCGGAGTGAGGTGGTACCTCATTGTAGTTTTGATTTGCATTTCCCTGATAGCTAATGATGTTGAGCACCTTTTCATATGCCTGTTGGCCATCTGTATATCTTCTTGGAGAAATCTCTGTTCAGATCTTTTGCCCATTTTCTAATTGGATTAGTGCTTTCTTATTGTCTGCTTTCATATTGCTTTTCTGGCCCAGACATTTGTCTTTCCAACTTACTCCTCTAGAGTTTGCCTTTTGGGGTTCCCAGAGAATCTGATACCAAGTCAAGGAGTGAACAGTTTACAAAGCATACAATTTTCAAACAAATCTTTTCGATCTTCACTTTCTGAGTTGTTCAATCCCCCTCAGGAGGCATGACCTCATCAGATCAATAGCCAACTCAGGACTGACCTCATTTAATTTTATTTTGCCTGGCCCCCTTAGAGTAGGTCTTACTTGCCCTGGCAGGTTCCCCTTGGGGCAAAGGCATTTCCTGCTTTCCCATCTATGATAACAGAACCACCTACAAATTCACCACCCAATGCCTTGAGAATTTTATCCTGGCTTCTCAGGCCTCCTCTTCACATCTGTCCAAATATTGTGCATGCTGTCTCAGCTCTCGAGGGACACGTACCCAACTGTTCTTCTTCGGGAATATCTATCTGCAGTTTTATAGAGACATCCCTCATCCATTTCCTAAATTCAGAATTCCTTCAGGAATTATTCCCATCTCCTCCCTGAGATCCATTACCTTTTCTGGTCTTAGAGCAGCTGTACAGCAATCCCTTCATTAAGGAGGAAGACTCAGACGGAAGTACTTCTCCCAGCCATTCTTAGGTCTACTAATCTGGCCTCCCAGAGCTCATTTTCTGTGTCATATTTGCCTAGACTGGGTGCTAAGATCTTAGTCATTCTGCTAAAGAAACTCCCCCTTTTTCCACCTTAATCTGCTGTCTTCCTCTTTTGTTTCCTTTTATTCTTCTATTTGCCCCTGTTTTGATAGTGAGATCAATGCATGATGTAAATAATTTCCTTCATCTCCTGAGCAAACCTGGTCCCTGCGGAAATAGACCTTTGTAATTATCTTCTTTTCTTTGGAGATACAGTAATTTAGTTGTTTATTTTCTTCGACCATAGGAAGATGTCCCATCCCTATGCCATAAAGGCCTCCACTCAGGTTCACGGTGTAAGTCTACAGCCTGGCACTCTAAAATCGAAAATGAGATGCAATCTCATCTAGTTAACAGAGCAGAACTCCCTATATAAATTCCTAGCTCTGACCACGACCCTGAGGTTAGAAAGAAAACAGAAAGAGGTAGATAATTTTAGACTAACTCAGACCCTCCTGGCGTATCTTCAGCTGCATGCTAGATTTGCAGAGAAAACACCTGAGTTTTGTCCGAGTTCTGCCATTTAACTGACTGACGTTGGTGTTCATTCTTGGCCTGTTCCCTGCCTTGGCATTCCCCATGCTTTGGTTGTATCATGTACACTTACCTCTTCCCTTGACAAAGCACTTATCAAAACCAGCGCCACTCGGCCAAGACATCCTTCTGGAAACGTGGCTCTCCTAGGTGTTCACTCTGTAGCCCCACATACAGCAGTGTCACCTACCCAACCCTGCATCAGCTCCAGGACGGGTTCTTTGCTACCTCGGCCCTGCGCTGGTTTCAGTTCTGCCATGAGGCAGTGTGGTACAGTAATAGCAGTATCACTACTAAAATTAAACCCTTGTTATTATATAGTTACACTATTACTATATGATATTTATAAAATGACTACACATTTAAGTCAATTATTTTATTATGTATGCTATAATAAGACTTACTTATACAATATTATATTTTTTTATTTAGAGTAAAATGTAAGCTCCAGGGGAACAAGAATTTTGTCTTATACACTATATTCCCTTCATCTGGAACAGCGCCTGCTACATCATAGATGCTCAGTAAATATGTGTTGAATTAATAAAGGGTTAAGAGCAGAGACTAAAATCAGACTATTTGGACCCAAATCTGAGTGCCGTCACTTACTGGCTGTGTAACCCTAGATGAGGTAGTTAAGCTTTCTCAGGCTCAGTTTCCTTCTCTATAAAATGAGGAGAATGGTGATGGGGACAGGCTGTGTTGTGAGAGTTAAGAGAGCTCATCAATACGAAGAGTTTGGCACATAGTACTTGACCCAGAGAGAGAGCTGAATCAATGTTAACGTTATTTGTCCAACTGCACACTCGTAGCTCCTCTCAAATGTCCCATAAGAGCACATTAGACTGCACGTGCCCCAAATCATATTTGTTTTCTAACCATTCACCCATTCTCCGAATCTGCAAAGTGAGAGATCATCTTCAATTCCTGCCTATTTCTCACCCACAATCGCATTAGACACCAAGAATATTGTTTCAACATGTCTCAAACCAACTGCCTTTTCTCAGACCAATGGGCAAAGTCCCTCCTCTGTGTCTCCAATTATATGGGACAGTGTGGTAAAGCCATCCCTTTCCCATAGCTTTTGTCACCATGAATAGATGTTGACTTACTAATCTATTTCCCTTCCTGAACAGCAAGCTCCCCAAGGCCCGCTAGCTTATCTTGTTCCTTTTCAAGGAAAATAGCACAGTGTCCACACTTAGTCATCAGTAAATACCTCTCAGAAAATAATGCTAAATAATAAAGGTTCCACAGATATTGTAGGGGATCTGGCCCAACCTCCATCTTCTACTTCAGTATCAACGGCCTACCTCTATTGTTGAAGCTATAAATGCCAAAAGCTCATTTTCTCAGCCTCTCTTGTAGTTAGGTGTGACCATGGGACACAGTTATATCCATGAGGCAAAAGCAGATAGCCTTTGGTGCCAGCTCCTCCCTTTCTTACTTTTTCCTACTGTTATGAACTAAATGTTTATATCCCCCACCAAATTCATATGTTAAAGCCCTAAACTTCAGTGGTGAGACCTTTGGGAAGTAAACAGGTTAGATGACGTCATGAGGGTGGGACCCTCGTTATGTGATTAGTGTCCTCCTCTTATAGAAGAGATACCAGAGAGCTTGCCCTCCCAATCTCTCTCTGCCACATGAGGACACAGCTTAGAAGACACCATCAAAAGCCAGGAAATGGGCCCTCACCAGGAACAGGATCAGCCAACACCCTTTACCAGCTGGTGGGCCCATCCCCCAGCTGCTGCACACGTTGCAGTTAATGGCTCACCTTAGCAATCTTTGCCACAGAATTGTACTTGGCTGACAAGAGTCAGCTGGCCAGGAGATGCCTAGAAGTTAATACACCCAAGGAAGGAGGGGGACAGTGGCAGGAAACTGGCTAATAAGGGGTTAAGAAAAAAGCCCAGCCCCTTGCCTGAAGGTGAGGCAACTCTGTGGCACTGTTTATTCTCCAGGACCCCCAGGAATCAAGGCCAGGATAGATTTTTACCTTGGACCACTGCCTTGCACGACTCCTTGCCCTTTGCAATCCTGCTTCCCCCACACCCTAACAGGTTATTCCTGAAGAGCATGCCCTCAATAAGTCACGTGTACCCAAATCTCTTTCTCAGGTTCTCTTTCTAGGGACACCAACCTAAGACACTTACCTACAAATTGCTTACTTTAAGAGTATCCTTTCTTGAAATGAGGAGCAGGTATGCCAATACCCATGCCACTATCTGGGATCTTAAGCCATTCATGCTGTAAGATTCTTCACAGGCCCACTGGAGATGCCTTTGTCTTCCTGCATGTTATTGCTCTACATCAATTAGAAGCTTCAGTGAGGCCCCATGGTCTTGCAGCACTAACAGAAAACTCGGAAGCAGAAATTGATTAATTTCTCACTCCATCAAAGTTTAAGACGTCAGGGATCTCAGAACACAGATGGGGGATTTTGAGATTAGGTTCCATTCTGTGAGCAAACATGGTAGGAAAAAACTTATTTGCCTGATGTATAATAAAAGGGCATCTCTTTTAGTTCCCAAATTTTGCCTGCTATGACTGAACTGCCGAAGGATACGGAAAACCTCAGGTTACTCCAGGAAGGGTGAATTTGGAGAAAAGTCAACACTAGTCTTCAGATCTCAATGTTTTAAAAGAAGCCCACTCTCTATTATAAATAAATGTCCATCAAGAATAAGTAATTGTAGGAAAAACAAAACCTTGGTAAGTGGTGTGTGACAAATAGCCCATTTCTTCAAGCGTATATAGCAAGGGTCATTTTATATAAACTAAACATAGATGCGGGCAGTGTAAATATTAATGTTCAAAATGTCAGAAACTAACTGACAGGAAACAGGAAAATTGGGAAGGTAGGGAGTAGAGGAAAGGATATGAATGAAAGAAACTAAACAAGACACAAAACCACGTTCGTATTTTAGCTAATTGGAATAGGAGCTAGAGAAAACAATTTGTGGAAGTTATCATGGATGGACACCCAGGAAGAGAAATTAGAAGAGGGAGAGAGTCAAGTTCAAGAACCTAAAAGGATAGAGCACCATCTTAGGGCCTGGGGAACTTCCTAGAATAGCCACTTTGGGCCTGAAGACATGCCTAGAAAATGGCGTACCACATCCTTGATCTTCGTGTTCTAGAAGGCAGAGAAGTACCACAAAGTGAGGGGAGGAGAAGTTCATAGACATCCTTCTTTTCAGTGGCCTGAAAAGAGCAGAAAAAAGTAAGAGGAGAGATGAACCTTATCTTTGAGTTTGACACAACTTTTTGCTGTGTACCTGGCATTTATGAAACCAAAAGTGTTCATACTCTGAGATTTCTCATCCTATAGCTAACCACTTTAATATGGTTAAAAACACAAATTCTGGATTAGACTTCCTGGGTGAAATCCAATCTCTGCCACTAATTAGTTGTTTTACGTAAAGCAATTTAACCTCTCCTAACTCAGTTTCCTGATCTGTAAATGAGAATGTTACCAGTACCCACCTCATGAGAGATATTGCGCGGAAGAAATGAGTTAATACCCATCAAGTAGTTAGACCAGTATCTGGCTCGTGGTGAGTGCTCAGTCACATATTAGGCATTATTATTACATGAGACACAATTCCACCAGGTAGTAGAAGGTCCACAGAAGGAGTAAAGAGCTGAGCTTTTGTTCCAGGCTTGGCACTTAAGGAAGGCAGGACCTTGTTCCCTCACATGGTGGGAGGAAAGGTGAAGAGCCTTCTGTGAGCAGCCTTTGAGGTTTATTATGGGCTGACCCATGAGCTATAAACTGGTTAGCTCATTTGGTTGACTGTGCTTGTATAGCTCAGGCTCTGATGTGGTCTTATGTGCCCCTTTTTGGCATTTCTTTGGGGCCACAGACTCCTTCCAGTTCCTGATCAGCCATTGTGCACGTCACCATGTTTAAACTAAGGGAAATGGGCATTCTGCCACCATCACTACTTGAAGAACAATTCACAAAGGCATCAGTCTCTAAGTATTTACTTGGGAAATGCAGCTCACATTTTTATGCCCCTATTAAGTGTCAGGCATATAGCAAGCACCTTGCTGCCTCTCTTTTGCCTCCAGCCAAAGAAAGCCCTCTGCTTTTAGGGGCTCACATGATTCAACAAGGCCCATCCAGATGACCCAGGATAACATCCTTATTTTAAAGTCCATAGCCTTAATTACACCTATAAAGTCCTTCTGCCATGTAACATAACATATTCACAGGTTGCTTACCTTAATTCTCATGTCAACCCTGTGATGTCATTAGCTCCATTTTACATTTTAATGTCGTCTCCAATTATAAACATGAACCATGAACACGTGGCCTTTGTAGTAACACTGCTGCATTCTGTTGGTTAAAGCCAAGATTCAAAGAGAGGGGATTATACAAGGCTTTGGACACTTATTCCATTTATTTAGGAGGTGAGGTACATTGGAGGCACTAAGTAACAGACTACCACACCCTGTCTCTACAGTTCACATTCCCCAGACAATCAAATCAGCTCAGATCCTGGGCGTGGAGTCCATCCCAGTCCAATCAGTTGTGGCCAAGGAGGGGAAGCATCATAAGACACAACATGGCCTCAAAAGCCATTCTTTCATCTGGAGCCATGTGGTGCAGAAAGAACCAGTTCTTAGAAATCAGGGTGTGGACTGAGGAGATACCCGAAGACTGACTACACTAACACCCATGAAACAGAATAATTAAGTGCTAAACTCTATGATTCTGACTGTGAATATTATAAGAATCCAAGAAAGAATATGATCAATGTGGTCCAAAACACTCAAGGAAATTTTGTTTTGTTGTTCTTCTTGGAGCACGTACCTTAGAATCATTAGTGAAATTTAGGTAGGACAAAGGGAGAGACAGACGTTCTATGTGAACAGTGACCTTGGCAAGGTGGAAAAGAGAAGTGCCCATAGAAGAGATCATATGAGACCAAACTGCGAAGGGCCCTTCGGAGCAAATATCTAACATGACTCATGACAATTTTTGATAAATGCGGTATCTTCTCGTCCTTGAAGTTTCAATGCATTAAAGTGTAGATTCCAAGAAGGTAGGAACTTTGATTTCTGGAGCATAATTCCTCCAGTTTTGTTCTTAATATTGCCTTTGGTATTGTATTAGTTTTCTATTTCTGCCATAACAATTTACCACAAACTTGGTGGCTTAAAATAATACAAATTTATTGTCCACCCTTTCTGTAGATCAGAGATCCGGGTGGGCTCAGCTGGTTCCTCTGCTCTTGGTCTCACAAGGCCAAAACCAAGACATCAGCCAGCCTGGGCTTTTATTTGCAGCCTTTCAGGGAGAAACTTCTTTCCAGCTTATTCAGGTTGTTGGCTGGATTCAGTTCTTTGCAGCTATAAGGCTGAGGTCTTCATTTCCCTGCTGGCTGTCAGTTGGGAGCCTCTGTCAGCTCTTTAGGGCCACCTGCATTCTTTGCCAGGTTGTTCCTTCCATCTTCAAACCGCAATGGCACATTGATGCCTTCTCATACTTAAAATTCTCTGACTTCCTTGCTGCCTCTCTTTTGCCTCCAGCCAAAGAAAGCCCTCTGCTTTTAGGGGCTCACATGATTCAACAAGGCCCATCCAGATGACCCAGGATAACATCCTTATTTTAAAGTCCATAGCCTTAATTACACCTATAAAGTCCTTCTGCCATGTAACATAACATATTCACAGGTTTCAGAGATTAAGGTGTGGACATCTTTGGGGCTCAGTCTGCCTACTGAAACTCTTCTAATTTCCTTGCATTTCCAAACAGATTTTAGAATTGGCATATCAATTTTCACAAAAACGTTCTAATGCAGTTGTTTTGTACGTACAAAAAGCTGTCGATATTTAACGTATACAACTTGACGTGTTTGAAACTAATGTAACTTCGATTGGGATACCGTGAAATTTACAAATCAATTTGGTGAATATTGACGACATTATTAAGTCTTCCAATCCATGAACATAGTCTATCCTTCCACTTATTTAGGTCTTTTTTCAATTCTCTCTTTAATTTTTGTAAAGATCTTTCACATCTTTCATTAGATTTATGAATGGGTGTTTGATACTTTGGGGGCTTTTTAAATGGCATATTGTTTTTCATTTTCTAAAATTTTGCAGGAAGGCACTTTCTTTTTTTTTTTTTTTAAAGATTTTATTTTTTTCCGTTTTCTCCCCAGAGCCCCCTGGTACATAGTTGTATATTCTTCATTGTGGGTCCTTCTAGTTGTGGCATGTGGGATGCTGCCTCAGCATGGTTTGATGAGCAGTGCCATGTCCGCGCCCAGGATTTGAACCAACGAAACACTGGGCCGCCTGCAGCGGAGCACGCGAACTTAACCACTCGGCCACGGGGCCAGCCCCAGGAAGGCACTTTCTTATTAGCACCTTGTATCACCAACACTTAGCACAGTACATGGAAAATACTAGGCACCCAATAAATATTTGTTAAATGAATGAATGAATGAACTGCACTTTATCTGGACTCCTTTTATGATCTTTGATTGACATCTGGTATCTTACAGCTGGTTGTGTATAAATCTTGGTCCCCTTCAAGACTGTGAGCATTGTGGGGTGGGGATGTATCTAATCCCCCTCTCTCCACTCAGTTCCCAGCACAGTGTTTGACACATTGCAGAGCCTATTAAAGTATCCTTGTGTGCCGTAAACTAGTGACATGGAATATCTACACTCATCACAAAGTATACTCTCAAATCCCCTGCTACCCTATTCTCATAGAAAGTTCTATTGCACAAGATACTATTCATGGAGGACTCCAGGAAACACATGTGGTCCATGTATTCTTTTAGCGTCTGGCGTCTAGACTCTAGACCCTCTAAATTCTCTCATTGGATTTAGTCAGAAAGTTGTATGCCTGGTCCACAAGCTTTGTACTCCTTAGAGAACTTATTTTTCTGAGTTGTGTTTGGCATTAGATCATTGGCCCACACTAAAAAACATAATAGAAAACAGCGCTAAGAAATCCCATTTGTGTTAATGAGATAAAGTTGAGAACACTGTTCTCTATGTCATAAGACATCTCTTTAATGAAGACCCACAAGAAAAATTCTCTCCATCCCCAAAACTGTGAATAACTGTGCATTTCCTCAGCAACTGAACTTGTGTATCTGATTAAATTTCTTACTGTGTGTTGGCTACCAGGAAGATCATTATTAATTAGCGACCAAACTCCTAGTAAACTCTATAGGATATAAAGTACATTTTGGGTTTAAGTATTAAGCTTACCCTTATAAGGCAAAATAGAAAGTGAAAGAGAACTCCACTAGGGTGGAAACTCCAGAGGGCAGATGCTACATTTGTTTCATTCATGCCTGTATATTCAGTGTGCATATGTATATATATGTATATACATGTACATATTAAATAAATGAATGCTACATAGCACAACACGGTACTCTGAAAATAACGTACAACACAGGATGCAATAACAAAGAAAGAAAAAAGAGAGAGAGGAAATAAAAAAGACTACAGCGTTTGTAAAATCAACCAATAGTGTGATTTTTTCCCTAATGTTGAATTTTTAACGTACATTATTGTTTTTGTTAAAAGAAATGGAGACATCTATTAACAGAAAAAGGCAGAACTTTCTGTGGTGATGTGGGAAGATACTCACAACAAAGTGAATACAAATATGTACCGTATAATCACATTTTTGTTTTTGCAAAAGAAAATCTGTATATATATTTGTATATTTTTTTCCTAAGGATATAGTCATAGGTGCAAAAAGAAAACCAGGTGTTCTGAGACCTGTTTTGTTTCTACACTGTATTCGTGTGACCCTGACTTGGATATCTTCTCACAAGGGTGATGACGGTACAACGAAATTTGGCATGAAATAGATCTTTTCCTGCGTTGCCAGTGGCAGTTCATATCGGTAAACATATGGGTTGTCAGGTTAGCATTGCTCATCTGAAGCCATAATGATGTTCATAAGCTTTGCCCAATCATACCAGACCTGGGCATTTATCTTAAGGAAATTGCTCCAATGAAGAATAAAGGTCCGTGCCCAAAGATATTCATCACTATCCTAATGAGTATATTTAACAATCCAAACCAGGTGAGAGGAAAATATTCAAATATCCTCCTTTTCTTAGCATTTCTGTCTCTCAACCGGATGATATTTGAAGCAGATCTTATAGCCTTTTCAATCACTTTAAAGTATTAAAAATAAATAACAGTCTCATTCTGGGGTATTAAAATGTTTAATAAAATTTGAATCAAAACTTCAATCTCATTTAATTTAAAACTCTTGGTCTGATCTGAGCTTAGAAACCTGCAATGAAGATTGGGAGAGACGAGGGGAAGTGGGGGGAGAGACAGTTTTTTCTATTTTTTGTTTTACTTCCTTCTCCACTTCCCTGCTCGGGATGAGGGCAAGAGAAGAGAGGAGGTAAAGAGGGTGAAAAGTCTTACTTGACTGTTCTAAATCCGGGGTCAGAGCGCTCGGTGTGGGGCAGGTACCTAAACACCAGAAGCCTTTTCTCTTTAGCCATTTTTGGGGGGAAACTCCCCACGTGGGGGCCTCCCACTACATTCTTCCAGTTCAGCACAGACTCTTGCTTTTGGGCTACCGCTGGGCGTGGGCAGACCTCTTGAGCAGGATATTTCAACACAAGCTCAGGTACCTTGCAAGGACCACCCCGTTCCAAGCACAGGGGAAAGCGCCCCTTGCTCCCGCTGGCACCCTCCCAATGCTCTGACCTCAAGGGAAGCTACAACTAGCCTCTCACCTTCAGATACTTCTAGGTGTGAGCCAGACACCAGCCTCTGTGTTCCCCAACACAGGACCTGCCGCCGGGAGTTCCACTGAGGCCCCCTCACTTGGCTTAAGCTGGCGGGCGTGGGGGGGGGGGTGAACGGGGTGAGATACAGCACTCCTTCAGCTCCTCAAAGAGCCTCACTAGTAATACGCCCCGATTCCTCCGCCTTCCCATACACAGAGAACAGAGGTGAGTGAGGGGCTGCTGGGGCGGGATTAGCTTGGGGACCTCCCTTTAGGAAGGACCATGTGGGCGATCTGGCGCCTTCTTTAGGTGCATGGGCACTTAACCGTCTTTCACCCCAGCTGCAGCTCTGAAGCAAAAGGCATTCTGCGACACCACTCTATTCATC
The DNA here is from genome assembly GCF_037783145.1 of Equus przewalskii. Taxonomy (NCBI): domain Eukaryota; kingdom Metazoa; phylum Chordata; class Mammalia; order Perissodactyla; family Equidae; genus Equus; species Equus przewalskii. The sequence goes on along the minus strand of NC_091845.1, from coordinate 54,269,584 downwards.
GATTGACTACTTTATAAAGCCAATGAAAATTTATTCTGTAAACTTTAAACAACTTTCACAATTTTCTCAATACTACTATAGAAAATATAGTTTTTAGCAGAGAAAAATGGCCTTTAAATTTTTAAATATGTGTAGTTGCTCAAGCAAATTGCCTATTATAGCTTATGTTATGGTGGACTGGTTAATCAAATCAAAATACAAGTCTTCTGCTACCTGGAGAGTACAATAAAATGGAAATAATTCATTCTTAAGATCCTAATTTATAAAACAACTCCACTCCTTATAAAATACTACCCTAAGAATTATAATTCTATCAAGCTTCAATTTGAACGAATGTACAATCACTTAAACAACAGCTGTTAAACTAAAAAAGAATTCAATGTGTCTTTAAAGGAGTGACAGAAACATTATTGGCCTGATTGTCCTGCTTCAGACCTTCCGAAAGCTCCTCTCTGGAAAGCTGACTCAGCCCCAGGGAGCTCACTCCTTGGCAGTAGGGGTGAGATCCAGCTCTTGGGCGGAACTCACAAGGAAACCCCTTTGGTGTGTAGAGGTTCCTCAGCACTAATGGAGGAGGAAGGGCCAGGAAAATCCCCTGAGGGAAGTAATCTCGGGACTTCATGTGCATTTCTTGGAGAAGGAGACAGAGGCGGTCCCCTCTCATAAACTACCCCCGTGGGCCCATTCTCAGCATGGAACCTTCAACTGGATGATGTGGGTGAGGAAAAAAGCCTCCACCAGCTCAAGTGGTAAAGATGGATCAAGAGGACCTAAATTATTTAAAGCATCTTCAGGATGAGTCCCACCAGATCTCATTTTTAAAGATGTGGACCAATTGTTCCCTCAAAAGAAAGTTCATTAAAACTTGCGAGTCCTGATGGTTCAGAAAGATGACCAGGGTGTGAAGCAGAAACTCTGTCTTGTACACTGGGAGGAAGAGCTGGACCAGGATATGGATGGCCTGGTGGACACTGTATCATCCTGGGCCCTAGAGCCCATGGATATGACATCTGGTGACATCTGGTGATGCAGAGGGACCTTGAACGTTGAATCTCTAAACCACCCCAGCTGAACATATTTCCTGTCTTGATGAGCTAATGATCCAGAGGATTCCCTGGTTCTTCAGGACCTCTGCCAAATGCGGCACTTGCATCATCAAGGCCTTGAGGATCGTTTTCTAAAATCTCAAATTTAACATCTTCTTCGGTTGATTTGGGTCTTCCACGTGCATTTTCTTCTCCTAAGTCATAAAGGTTTCTTTGGCCAGCTTAAACTGTCATCTGCAGTTCAAGAGCTGTTATCAAGAGCAATGAGCTGGCTTTTCAGAGAACAAGTAAATCCTTCCATTTCTTCTCCTAGAGCTTTGGCTTTTTGGGGTTTTGTTTGTTTGTTTGTTTGTTGTTGTTGTTGTTGTTTGATGAGGAAGATTGGCCCTGAGCTAACATCTGTTGCCAATCTTCCTCTGTTTTTTTGGCTTGAGCAAGATTGTCTCTGAGCTAATATTTGTGCCAATCTTCCTCTCTTTTGTGTGTGGGATGCTGCCACAGCATGACTTGATAAACAGTGTGTAGTTCTGCACCCAGGATCCCAACCCATGAACCCCAGGCCACCAAAGTGGAGTGTGCAAACTTAACCACTATGGCACGGGACCAACCCAAGCTTTGGCTTATTTTTTGGTTTCATTATGTTTTGTTTTGGTTTTGGTTTTGGCATCCAGGTCTTCATGGCATGGCTTATGTTTTTATCTGCTTTGGAACTTTTCTCCCCAGTCTTTAAATCATTCCTCTCTCTCTGCAGGATAATTTCCTGGGAGATTTCTTCTCACTGTCTTGACATAGCTCAGTCTTTAAGTTTATGCTAAAGCTTTTGAATCTCACTTAATCTTTGCATTTCCTGATTCCAACAAAGCATTTGGGTTGTTTCGAGAGTTGTGATATAATCTGTTAACGATTTTCCTCTTCTCCCGCTGGTTAAATATATATATTTGGTTACTTTCTACTTCAAGGGTTTATAAGGATGCATTTAGCTTGGCAGCCTCAATCAGTTTCCTCAAAACTCATATTGACTTGTCATCTAAGTGGTGTCCAATTTTTAACTCTCTCCTTACATCCATTTTCTGGTGACCTTCATCCATGTTACCCTTTCCAAGGACGGCAGCCGAATCTGCCATCTTCAGCAGGCATTTAGTCAGGGTCTTGCTTTGACCTTCCTTCTCGTGTAGAACTTTTCCACCTGTGCTTTAGAGCAGTGATTCTGAAAGTGTGATCCGCGGACTCCTGGAGAGTCCCCAGGACTCTTTTAGCGGAGCTCTGTGGTCAAAACTGTTTTGGTAATAATAGTAGGACGTTATTTCCTTTTGCACGGTTGACATTTGCACTGATGATGCAAAGCAGTACTGGGTAAAACTGGTGACACTTTAGGACAAATCAAGGTACAGGCACCATACTGTACTAGTAGTTGTTGCATTCTTCATCACCTTGTAATCTCAGCTAAAAAAAAAAAAAGCCAGCTCCACTTAAGAAGGTCCTTGATGAAGCAGGAAAAAATCTACTAATTTTACTAAAATTCAACCCTTTGATGCATGTCATTCTAATATCTTGAAGAACAAAATGGGAAGACACACAAAGCACTCTGCCTGCTGCTGAAGGGTGACGGTCATCTGCAGGGAGAGCACGCGTGCGGTCGATTGAGTTGCAAGCTGAACGAGTCACTTTTTTTCATACAACGCTACGTTCGCTTGAAAGAAAAACTGGCAAACTGTACAGATTTAGGTATCTGGCAGTCATTTTCTTGAAAATAAACAAAGTAAGCCTGTCATGTCAAGAAAAACAACTGACAGTGTATTTCGTCAAGGATAAAATTCAAGTTTTCAACTGAATATTAAAATTTTGGAAAAATTTCCAAAAATTGGGAGCTTGACAGCTTCTCAATGCTTCAAGCCTTTTCTGATTAAATCAGTGGTGTTATTAATGAACATAATATTTCAATATTTTGTAGTGAAATGTGTCAACACTCGGAAGATTCAAATAATTCAGTGAACCAGTATTTTTCCAGTGGCCATTACACAATGTCACAAAATCATGCAGAGGTAAAAGATCTAGTCAAAGTGCGAAACAGATCAAATAATTGTAATGTAACAGAGCATGAAAACGTCACTGATATGATGTCAGATTCCACATTGCAACTACCCTTTAATAAACGTCGAGAGTAATAACAAAGAAGAATACCCACAATTAGCTAAAAAGGCTGTAACATGCTCCTCCCTTGTCCAACAACTTATCTATGTAAGACAGAATTTCCTTCATATCCCTGAATTATGGCAACATCTGGCAGCACCTTAAATGCAGAAGCACATATAAGAATCTAGCTATCTTCACATAAGCTAGACTTCCAAAAAGTTTGCAACTCTGTAAAATAACATCAATCTTCTCACTAATTCTTTTTTGGAAAAATTTGGCAATTTTTCCTTAAAATTTGTTATTTATTTTAAAAATATAAGGGGTTTGTAATAATAAATAATAATTTATATAATAATAAATGACGATTATGATAAATGCAATCATGTATTGACACTATCCTTAAGTTTTCTCCATTTTAATTTCTGATACAGTAAATATCAATAGATATAACCCACATAAACAAAAGTCCTTTGGAATCGTCAGTAATTTTTAAGAATGTAAAGGAGTGCTGACACAAAAAGTTTGAGAACTGCCACAAGTCTTCAACCATTTTTTTTCAAGTTCATTTGGTTTTTCACTCTTTCCAGCCTTCAGGGTCTTATGAAAGTAGTTTTCCGCTTTGCCGGGGATGGACGTGTTCCTGCACACCCTTCTTTAATGTTGTCGTTAACTGTTCTCAGCTCTTCCAACACAACTCAGGCTGTCCATCCTCAGCCCCTTTGGGCTGAATGGCGTCTGGTTCTTCTCCTAGTGACTGAGCGTCCTCGCAATGTGAGTCCTCATCAGCTCTCCTCCTGCACATTCAGATTTCTCCTCCCTTCACTCTACCAACAAGTCTATCTTAACCTCAAGAAGGAACATTTTCCATTTTTCATTGTTTGCCTCTAGACCCAGCGTTTCTGACAGCTTGGTCTCAAGGCTGGCCTCCTTCGAAAATGACTTCAGTGATTTAGAATCTCTCTTAACATTCCTGAGCTCAGAAATTTTACTTTTTCTTTATCTAGAGCAGAAAAAGTTATGCCAAGCTCTTTCTCCCTACATTTAAAAGTTGGCTTTTGTCTACAAGAAAGCCCATGCCACCATCTCTTGGCTAGTGGGTGGCACTGCTAAGGGTTGGACCAGGACTCAACGCCATCAAGCAGGGCCCTCAGCCCCACGCAGCATTTCCACGACGACCTGGTGGTAAAGCTTGGTAGCCATCACCAGACCATATACGCTACCAGTGGCTGCCACAGAATAGCCCCAGGTTGTTAGGACCCTACTGGCCCAAATAGATGACAGGGGCCCCTTAGAATGCTCCATGCAGAACATAAGCCAGTGCCTGGCAACAAGAATAGACCAGCAGCGGGGGGGAGTTAGGGAGGGCCCAGGGAACAAAATGACAAAACAGAGCTTTCCCACATTTTCTACATCGTGGCACACCAATACATCATCGTCACCGGCGGAAGTGGGAGGCTCTTCATAGGTGAGGGGACAGGTGCCACCTGGCAGCTGTGAGGGCTGAGTGTCCTTCCACATGTGTGATGCCTTCCAGGACGGCTGGCCAACAGGAAGCTCTTGAGTAAAGGGCTCATGTGTCCATGCCATGGGCCGGAGCTGCTCTTCTCCCACAGCCCTAGAGGTGGGATGCAGCTGCAAAAGTCCGGGAGATTTGGGCAGCATGAGAGTGCCCATACACGCGTGTGTGAGTTGGAAGTATAAAGGACCATACCAGAATTTTCAATAACGTGCATGATGGCAGATTTGTCTATTCCTCCCTTTGGTTCTGTTAATTTTGCTTCAAGTATTTTGGTGTTGTCATTAGATGCATGCACACTTGGATCTTCTTGATGAATTGATCCCTTTGCCATCATTACGAAGTTTCCCTCTTTATCTCTGCTAGTACTCCTTATCTTGAGGTCTACTTTGCTGAGGCCAGACCAGCTTTCTTATGCTTAATGTTTCCATGATGTATCTTTACCCACCCACTAAAACAGCATATAATTGTATCTTGCTTTTTACATAATCTGAGATTCTTTGCCTTTTATTTGGAATGTTTGGTGCATTTGCATTCAACGTCATTATTGATATGGATTTAAAGTACCATCTTCATATTTTTTCCCATTTCTTTTATCTCTTCTTTATTCCTCTTCCTAATTTCCTACGCTCTTTGGGGTTAATCAAGTTTTGTTTTGTCGAGTTTTTTTAGTATTCCATTTTATCACTTCTGTTTTTTTTAAATATACTTTGTGATGTTTTCTAATGATCGATCTAGAGATTAAAATATGAATCTTTAGCTATCACAGTAAAACAATGTTAAGCTACCTTAACGAATAATTTAGGAAACTTCCAGCAGTCTGGTTGTATTTCACCTGTTAGCCTGTGTGCTCCTGTTGTCACATCAGCTGCTTCCACATATGTTATAATCCCACAGCACGTTTTAATTACTGTTTCAAATGGCCAATAATCTTTTGAAGACTATATGTGTGTATATAGATATATATACATTATTTCTGGTGAGAAATCTGCCATTATTCTGTAAATTCTGTAGCTTTTTCTTCAGGCTAATTTTACGATTTTCTCTTTATCTTTGTTTTTTGGTAGTTGACTATGTTTGCCCATGATTTTTGAATGTATCCTACTTGGGATTCATTGAGATCCTTGGACCTGTGGGTTGTTATAGTTCATCAGTCTGGGTAAACTCGTGACCATTATCTCTTCACATATTTCTTCTGCTCTGTTATGTCTCTCTTCTCTTTCTACAACTTCTTCCATGCTTATATTAGATCATTTGATGCTGTCTCTAACGTCTCAGATATTCTTTTTGGTTTTTCATTCTTATTTCCTTTTTTTGTATTATCTTAGCTTGTCTTCATGTTTGCTGATCCTTACCTGTGTTAGGTCTATCAATTTAATTATTAAAATTAACTCTGATAGTTTTCAGTTCTAGCATTTCCATTTGGTTCTTTTTAACATGTTCCTTCTCTTTCTTTTTTTTTTTTTCTTTTGGCTGAAATTCTACATTTGTTTACACATATTATCCATCTTTTCCACTAGATTCTTTAACATATTTATTATAATAACTATTTAAAAGTCCACGTCTGGGGCCAGCCCAGTGGCATAGTGGTTAAGTTCACACACTCCCCTTCAGGGACCCGAGGTTTGTGGGTTCAGATCCCGGGTACAGACCTCCACACCACTCACCAAGCCATGCTGTAGCGGCATCCCCATCCAAAAAAAAATAGCGGAAAATGGCCACAGATGTTAGCTCAGCGACAATCTTCCTCACCAAAAAAAAAAGAAAGTCCATGTTTGCTAATTCTGACCTCTGTGCCCTATGTGGGTCCACTCTTCTGAATTTTTCTTTCTCTGGTTTATGGTCACATTTTCCTACTTTGTGTCATGACTTGCGATTTCTGTTGCATGAGAAATTGTGTGCAAAGGAACAACAGAGACTGAAGTCAATCAAATTTACCCCCCGAAAAGAGTATGGCCATTCCTCTGTCAGGTGGCTAGTGTGCAGGTCGGTGGTGGGAGACGGGGCAGGGGTGAGTCAATCTAATCTACGGCTGAGCTGCCTCTGGGCCTTCACCAGCTCATTTAAGGAGCGTTTGTTCACATGTAGCGAGGGAAGACTTGGGCCTTTGCCTCCATCAGGGCTGGAATCAACATCGGTGAGATTCTAGAGCCCTCTCTGTGCTCTGGACTGCTCCGTCTAGCTGCCAATTTTTGGAGCTGCTGAGGAGTTCTGTTGGCTCTGACACCAATTTCTTTATTTTGTTCTTAAAAATTATAAATTATTTAAATACCCAACAAGAAGAGAATGTTTATGTAAGTTATGGGAAAACCAAAGCTGGACTTGTATACGCTGATTTATAAAACAGTTCTGAGAAAAGGCAAATGCTTAACGTGCAATGTTAAATTTTAAAAAACAGAATGTTAAGGTATATCTAATAAAATTTGTGTAAAAAACTATTTATACCTATGGGCTACTAACTAAAGGAAGCCCCCAAGAAGGAAATGTCTGAGCCATTGAGGTGGCAAGATCACGAGCAGCTTTGTCTTAATTTTTCGTTGTGATTTCCATTAACAATGCCAATCATATTGAGAATGTAGTAAGGAACAAACTTTAGACAGATCTGAAATAACAATAACAATTTCTGAGCTTATGAAAGATAACCCAGAGCAGAAAGGGGCGAGCTGGGTTCTTCTCCCCTAAGGCCCAAACAAAAAGAAACTAATTTAAAATACAGCAAGAGGACTGGGTTAGGAGCAAGGAAGAAAGAGCCTTTGGACTGTCAAGGTTGTAAAACGACAGCTAAAATGAGAGAGTTAGAGAAGAGGAAGAAACTTAGAAAAACCCAGATGCAGAACAGTCCAGTCCTGCCCAAAGGTCCTTCATTAACTGACAGTAATGCCAGGAGACATCTCAGAGTAACCATCCACGTTTCCATCACTATTACTACGGACTGAAACTGGTCACCAAGGGAAGCTGTGGAATTTTTTCCCCGGAGGCCATTTAAAATCAGATCTAGACAACCACCTGTCTAAAATAATTCAGGTCCCGTCCTGCCTGGAGGCACGGAATTGAACTAAATGACCCCTGAAGGTCCTTTTAAATGCTATGACTCTGGGATTCCCGTGCTGATAACATTAAGAAAGCCGTAATATCCATTTTTTCCTAATCTTTTACTGAGCACTCTCTGTTTATTTTTTTTTCAGATTGAAAAGGGAAACGTCTTCCTGTGAGCAGTCCGTTCATTTCTCTCCCAGACACAAGGCTGAAATTTTAGTATTACAGGTATCACTGGGGAATATTTCTCAGCTGCAGGTGATTACTTCTCCTTTCACTGCCAGGTGTCACTGTGCCTGGAGAGAATTCACTTAGCAAGGAAGCGGGGAAGGCAGTGGGTTGCTGAGGGAAGAAACAGCAAGTCAAAGAAGCAGGGTGGGTGGGCCTGGCAGGAAGTGGAGGAGGAGGGCAGAATTTGTGGAAAGTCAGTGACTCAAAGCAAGTATTTGAGATTAAAAATAAAAAGTCTAGTAAGCCATAGTTGTGTGTGTGTGTGTGTGTGTGTGTGTGTTTAAAGCACTTTAGGACACAAAATTCTATATCACCCAACCGAAGTTATTATTTGATCATAACAATTAAAAATATTAATGATGCCAGAACCAATACTTTATAAGCAATTATCCCCAGCTGCCAGAAAGGAGGGAAAGTATCAGGCAAGATTTGTGTACATCCATTCAGGATGAAAAATTCGTGACCTGAAAAACTAAGCAAATATACTTATATCCTGCCCGTAAACTTCTCGCCTCCCTAAGTGTCAGCGATCACTTCCGAGGGTTCTCTGAGGACCGCCATTTGCCCTCCTCTGGAATGTGATTTTCACCCAGAGAAGAAACTAGGGGAGGAATTCTTGAAAGCCCTCTTTTGGATCAGCATTAACAATTCATGGAACTCATCTCTAGTTCCACCTGAGGCGCTGGGAAGGACACCTGACGTTCAGCAAGGGCTTGTTCAAAGTGTCTCCTAATCTGCTTTGAAATGCACAGTGGAGTGCGGCCAACTCGAGGTCGACACCCGTCCTCACTTAGTGAACCGCCTGCCCCGTTCTTCTGGTAGAGGAAATGAAAAAGTGCTGACTGCAAACCCACTACGCATTTTGGACAGCAGCTGAAGGGTCTTTTGAAATGCAAACCTCTAGAGCTGAGGGGTTGGAAACTTGTTTTCTATTCAGGGCCACTGGCACGCAAAGGGGAGAGAAATAATCACCAAAAAGTAATTGCAGTTGAGTGGCTTACAAAGTGAAGTGGATCAAAGGTTAAACTCACACAATTTAAATGTTGAGAATAGGGAGTTTTAAACATTATTCATTAAGTACACCCAATTTGGGAGAACGCATTTCAGTTTCAGACGAGGAGCAGCAAGGAGGTCTTTCACCCCTTCCACTGCACCCAGCTTCACGCAGGTGGAAGGCGCAGTCTGCCGGGCGCCCAGCCCCTCGGTGCAGCTCTCTCTCCTGGCCTCTGCAGTGCCACTCTCGCCTGGTTTTCCTCCTACCTCCCGACATCCCACTGCTCAGTGTCATTTGCCGGGTCTTCCTTCTCATCTCAGACTGGAATGTTGGTTCCTCCAGCCTTGGTCTTAGCCCTGCTTTTATTCTCTCCATGTGCTGTCTGCGTAGACCACGTCGCCCACGCCCGACTTCCTCTCCATCTCTAAGTAGGTGACCACATATTCTATCCCCATCCAGACCATTCTTCAGAGCTCCAGGCCCATAAACCCAGCCACCGGCTGACAGAGCCCCCTGGTTGTCTCACGGGCACCTCCAGCTCGGTGTGGCCCAAACTGACCTCCACCCCTTCCTCCGGTTCCAACGTCCTTTCTCTGCGAATGCAAAGCCATCCGCTCAATTTCAAGCCGGAACATTAGGAGTCAGTCTTGAAACCCCCCTCTACCTCACCCCATATCTAATCCATCTCCAAATCCTGAATACCTCTCCTTCTCTGCTCCCAAAGTCCAAACTGTCTGCATCTCTATGTCCAAAACGGCAATAACATTAACTCATTTCATTAACTCATTAACATCTATTTTGTCCCCTCCGCTTCATTCTGGACACACTTGCCAGGGGGCTCTTTTCTACAGGGCGGAGCAACGCTTTTAGAATAAGACCAAGACTCTCATCATGGCCCATAGGGCTGCGACAGACCCGTCTTTGCACCATCCTGCATCCTCATCTCTGCGTATCTTTCCCTCCCACGCCCCCTCCCAGTTCCACTCTGGAAACCACACAAGACTTTCACTTCCTCAAGCCCGCCCACCCCTCTCCGCATCAGCATCCTCACAAGTGCTGGTTTTCTCCGCCTCTATCTGCTTCCTCCCCAGCAATCTACTCGGCCAATTTCTTTTCATCCTCTGGGTCTCAGCGGATTTCAGAGAAATCTTCCTCCGTCCCCAAGGCCCAATCAAAACCTCCCCTTGTCCAGTTTCATAGACTCCTTGACTTTTTGTTTTTGTAGGATTTACCACACTTTCTAATAAACAACTACTCTGCGTATTTAGTGTTTCCATCTTTTGTTCCCCCAGTGCCTTGCACTGTGTCCTACACACAGGACGTTCTCAATGCAGCCATCCTGAATGAACGAATAAACGAGTAGTAGAAATGGAGATAACATCACACTAAAAAAGGAGAAAGATTATCTGTGGCCAAGTTACTCACAATTTGTGTATTTTTATTTCAGGAATTTAATCAGATGCTCTCTCTCAGTTACTCATGTTGGAATTAGTGACCAGCTTAAACCCCAACGGCTTTTTCACATTAACTGATGTCAAGCCAGGTATGCCTCTGTGCTAGGTAATTTGTGTTTCATCTGTATGTAAAGTTTTTATCTTTGGGAAAAAATATAATTTCTGAAACTGAATTCTGTCATCTAAGATATTAACTGTCCTCACCAGGTATCATTTGAAAGTACTATAATCATGACTTTCAAAATACTATAATCATGACTTTCACGCCTTTTCTCAAGTTGTTAATAAGTGGTTGCCCCATGCTAACACCACAAAACCCTACAAATACCCCTAAAGGCCTCTTTCCCAGTGTGACAGGCATAATTGGTCTTCTCATCCAATAGCCATTTCTCCCAACTTTCTTATTCCTTGCTCTCTTTCAATTATAGAAGCTAAGAAAAGCCAGAAACCCAATTTGCCAGCTTCCCTTTAGCTAGTGGAAGCTAGTGAGACATAGAGAGCCATCTATAAGGAGGAAGGGGAAATGGGGAAATGTTTTGCTCCTGTTAAAAAGGAAAAAAAAGGTCAACCTAAGATGTGCTCTTAACACCAATTATTCCACTACTTCTACCTTTAAATATGATTAGGATGCCTGGAGCCACAGCAGCCATCCTGTGACCATGAGGTAATAAGCATGAAGGCAAACTCAATATGAGGAAGATGGAGGAACTTCTGAACCAACCTATTATGCCTATCTCCAGAGTTTTTGCAGATGAATCACCTGTGGATCTTGATAACACAGTTTCTGATGCACTAGGTCTGGGGCCGGGTCTGAGATCCTGCACTTCTAACAAGCTCTCAGGGGAGGCTGATTCTGCTGGTCCACAGACCACACTTTGAGTAGCAAGGATTTGTAGAACAACAGGATAAAGAATAGAGGCGCTGTTTCAGAAGGCCTCCCAAATTTAGCTAAAGAAGTCACCACCCATGGGGACTGTTCAAATCAAGCACTCAATACCGGGCAGTTTGGGAGCAGCGGACAAAGAGGAAAAATGAAGGGGACACAGGATGCCTGTTCCCCCAGTTATTGCTCCACCCTTGCCTCCAAGGCAGGACGTCTTCACAGTCCAGCTGTTTTCCCTGGGAATCATTATGGTTGATGACAGGTATTTCCTCATGCATGCTTTCACTTAATAAATATTTACTAAGCAATGATTATATGCCAAGGGGGTCCGCTCGAGTCTGAAAGCATCACCTGAACAAGCAGAAGGGTACCGTCATGGTCCCACACTCTGGCTAGCCTTTAGCTTCTTGGAGCACTCCCCACCACTCCTGTCCACCAGAGCACTGGCTCCTCTCCAGAATATCACCCCGGAAGTAGGATCTTACTTCTCATTGGGTTGTTTAATAGCTTTGAGTTACAGGGGCTCATTTATCTTTGGCTCACTTGCTTTATCCTGCGAAAGACAATGTTCTCCAGTTGGGGAGATATTTTGTCCAGGGGTGCCCCATGGACATCTGCCTCCTTTACTTACAGAGCTGGTGTTCAGCATTTCCTCCCTCAACTCAAAATCATTCTTTTAGCCAAGTCTTACTGATGGGAAATCTATCTCTGATTTACTTTATACCCAAACACTCTCAATGTCATAACCAAAAGGTTAAATCTGCTTCTTCCTTGATATCCCTCAAGGCAAGATGAACTTATGGCAAGTCCCCATTAACAAGCTGACCCTGGCTCTCCTTTCCTCATCCCCCACGAAAGAACTTCAAGAACCTTCTATTCAATAGAAGTCAAGAGACCATGAAGCCCCTACATAAATTGAACATATTTTTCAAGCCAAAAATCAAGAATATGCTTGAAAAATTCAAAAGTGCTTATGGAGACAAAGGAACAGAAAATTTAAAAGTAGGCTTATCCTAAAAAGTTTTAGATTTACATTCCTGTTGGCACTGGTAGCTGAAAGTGTTCTGGAGGCATCAGTGATGGGGGGAAAGGATACAGAAAGGGAAACAGAGAAAAGACAAAGATTATGTGTTTCATAACAATGTCATTCAGGATAAGCTGGATCACTTTTCTCAACCTATTTTTCATTATCATCTCCCCAAGGAGTCTTTTTTTAGACATCTTTTTCTTAATCCCTCCCATGAAATTTCAATACCACAGATATGCTATGTATCTTTTTATTTCTAGTATGTATGTACTACATATTTTCACCCATCGCAAGAACTAATTTTCATCCCCTTTAAGTGATATTGCCCTTGTTAAGAATACATGGGTTAGATGCTGCTTGGTAACAAGCAATTCAAAATCTTAGTGGCTAGTTACAACACAGTTTGTTTCTCACTCACATCCCCTGAATGTCACAGGCCAGATGGGCAAGGAGAGGCACTGCTCCCCAAATCTCTTCACCCCGGGATCCAGGCTGACAGAGCAACCCCCAATTCCGGTGTTGCTGGATGCCAATGGCAGGGCAAAAAGAGCATTCAGGAGGGTCTCATGCCTGCAATTAAAAGCTGCAGCTTGGAAGAGACACATGTCAATTCTTATCTCAGAAATAAGCCACACGGCCCCCACAACCACAAGGGGACTGGGAAGTTCAATTCTGCTGTATGCCTAGAAGATGGCAAACAGGAAGAAATAGTAGGCAAAAGGCACCAAAAGTTCTCCAAACAGCCTTGCCTTAGACAGCCCAACTATCAAAAGGTATATGTACAGAGATGCTCTTGGGACCATAGAATGTAGATTTTCCTTGTTCAAGTTTCACCTGAGTTCTTGCAAGAATTAACCAACAGAGACACTTCCCCTTCCCCACCATCCTGTCCAATGTCTAGTCCATTCATACCCCAACTACACTGTAGCCACACATACTACATCCCGTCTTCTCTCACTGCCGCTTCTACTTCAACTCCCCGACTAGAGATCAAAACCCAGCAAAAGGAAGTTAGAAGGCTAAGAAGGCTGTCTAATAGACAAACTCTCAACTGCAAAATGGTTCAACTACCAGTACCTTTGGGGGAAGCAGGTGGACTACATACAAATAGTTTAACATGCAAGCAAGGGTCATCATCAAGATGAAATAAGGTGTGTGTTCAATAAATACCTGACAGGTGAATGAATGCATGGTTGGATAAATCAATGAATGAAAAGTACAGTGTGCAGCCGATTTTCCAAAGTCTTCAATAACACATGTTCCCCTTTGTTGTGGTTTTCCTTATCTTGATGTGGACCAATGGTGCTCTCTTTCCTCTCGTGTCGTGTTTCAGTCTTAGCTTAACAACAACCTCTGTTTCCTTGTGGTCCCGTCGTTGGCTTCACAACTGGATTTGGAGTACCTGTGTTTATTACTCCACTTCCTCTTTCCTTCCTCTCTATTTGCAGGCAAGTCCTTGTAACTTGGCCCCTTCCCTAGATTTGCCTGTACCCTGTTTGACCTGTGACTATCCAGGTCTCCCCAAATTCTCCAGAAGAAAAGACCTCGTGACATAAACACCCTGACAGTGAAACAATGACATTGATAAACAGAAAGTAACTGGATATTGTTGCAAAATGCCAGAAACATGTGCACAGAATTGTGCAGGTTCAGCCAAGAATTGTGATGGGTTTGCTATTTCTCATTTTGAAATACACTAATGGAGTATGTGTTTAGCAGTCAGTATTATTCATCATTCCACATATAGTTATGTGATCAGGCACTCCTGATACAAGTGTCACAATTGCTCTTGAAAACTATGAACTATGAACAAAAACAAATCAGCCATTGGTCCATATTTAGGCAGTTTAAGTGCCCAACTGGAGGCTTGTCACCTTCGAACCAAAATATCTATTTGAAACTATGAAACGTAATTGAAGCCCCACTTTGGACAGAGTCAGGGGCTAGGGTGAGGATGTGAGAATGGGAGCCAGTCTTTCTGTTCTACAGAGGAATGGAATGAATAAAAAATACTGTTGGGGAAAGGGAGAGGAAGAAGATGTTCCCAGGCCAGTAGAAAAGTTTTGAGTCAGAAATTCTGGAACTAAGCCTCAGAAAGGGCACCAGAGACTTGCTTTGAACAGAAATCAAATATCCTTAACACACTAGATGGCCATCTGGGTTGTCTATGGCCTGTAACATGTCACTCTTTGCTATGGGCTTCAGATAGATAGATCATAGATTTCTATTTCCGCCTCTATTAATCTGATAGCCTTACAAACAACATAATGGAGAAGAGCGAGTGCAAAAAGCATAAAAGGAAAAGGATCTCACTCAGCCATTTTGATGCAGGCAGGATATTCACTACACTGCACATATTTATTGAGCACGATATGAGACAGGCACTGACCTAGGTATGAGGGAAGTAACCGTGGACGACACAGACATGGTCCCCGACCTGATGCAAGTGACATTTTAATGGAGAAAAAGAGACAATGGGTAAGTAAACAAACACATGAAAGAGGCACTTTCATGGGACGATAAATGCTGGAAAGAAAATAAAACAGAATATGACGATTTTTTTAAACGATATGAGAGTTGGGCGTTCCTTTAGAGTGGTCGGATTTTTCTAACATTATCTGAACTAAGACCTAAATGATGAGAAAGGGAACAATAAGTACAAAGATGCCAGGGCAGTAAAGAGCTTGGTGCATTCGAAGAACAGAAAGAAGGCCACCGTGCCTGGGAAAGTGAAGGGCGTTATGACATGAGATGAAGTCGGAGCAGGAAGTTGAATCTAGATCATGTGGGGTCTTAAAGACATATATTTGAATTCCTAAATGTATGTTCAGTGTGGCTGTCACAAGGCAACGTGAGAAGGGCAGGCATGAGACTGTCTTCCTTATGTCCACCCCAGCCCCATGGTGCACAGCAAGGTCAGCGTGGCCTCACAACTAGTTAGTGCAAACAAAATTATTCTGTCCTAGGTCAAGTTTTCCGGAAGGAGACCCCAAGACAAGGACTCACCTACAAGTGATGTACTAAGGAGGTACACCCAGAAAAAACAAGTGAGGAAGGATGATGAAGCAAGATAGAGAAGGTGAGGAAACTAAGGAAGGAAGCAGTCTCAGGTGGAATTCCAGAGGTAGGAGCTACAGCCTAGTCCCTGGAGGCTGGTCTGAGCGAAGACTGTGTAATTTAATACCTTGCAGTTGTCCCAGTTTGAGATAAGAAAGCTGAGCTTTCATAGTCTCACACCTGCCATTGCTGCTTAAAGGCCACCCAGGAAAAGTTGGCCGCAGTGTCCTGAGTGCAGTCCTCTGAAAAAGAGCTGCAGACAGTAAAAATTGGAAGCAAAAGAACACTGAAGCATACACACACATATACACACACAGAAAAATCAGATCTTAGAGGATTGGGCAGAGTACCTATATAATCCACTACACAGCCTAACTGAAATACCTCATTTCAAAATAAGGTTCCATCACTTACTTTCTATATGATCTCAGTGTTCCCATCTATAGTGTGTATGCAATCATAGTACCTACCTTACAGGGTTCTTCCAAAGATTTGAACAGTGATAATGCATTTTTAAATTCTAACATAGTGCCTAGCATATCGTAGGCACTCAATAAACATTATTATTTTTTCACCTAATCAGGCATTCCAAAATTGCTGCACCAACCCAATGGAATATTTTCTCATTTATTGCTTTCTCCATACTCGTATGAGATCATAAAAGCTCCACCAATTTCCGTAAGTGTAATAGCTTTATAATAAGGTCAGCTGGCAAGCTAGAGGATTATCCTCAGAACCTTCAAAGAGAAATATAACTGCATTCCCACCTAATTATACATCAAGGCATTCTTGAGAATCTTGCTTCCCCCTGGGGAGGACTAGGGATATTCTTAATAAGAACCAGGGAATGTCATTAGCTATCATAAATAGATTTAGAAATCCAGGATGTCCGAAAGACTTCAATCAAATTCTTTATATTCAGCTCCATTATGGGCGATAATAGACTTGTGGCTGCCTCATGGATTCTTGGATGTATTTCACTGCTTCCACAATTGTACTTCAAATGCTACCCTACTTCCTAATAATGAAGGTACAGATTCACTTCAGCAGAAGTTTTTTTAATTTGATTAAAGGATCCAATGTCATAGAATCTCTATTCAGCACTCAATGGGACTTTGACCATTTAATAGTGTTCACACGTCTTTCCTCACCCCACTTCCCAGCACTTACATTTGGAGCTGTTTCCTGGTTGGCCTATTTCTTTCTATTTATTAAAATGAGCCCACAACAAGCAAAGGATGACCTAAAATAAGGGAATTAGAAACCAAACTCAATTAAGCGCAGGCTCCCATACAGATCAAGATACCACTCAGTTCAGAGTCTGGTTGGAAGGGAGAGTAACACATTTCACTCCTTAAAGTCAACACAGTCTATTTAGATGGAAATTAAGGGGATTCGATTGATAAAGATTGTTTGTGAAAAGTATTTGTCTTAGGCTTCTAAATAAAGATGGATTATCCTCCATGGTTTTCTCTCTTTCCTTCCCACACCCCACTGAAATTTCAGTAAAGGAATAAAAAATTGTGTTAACCCAATAGGGCAAATAGAGTGGAAGAGGAGATAGCAGAGGGATGGAGTTAGAGGTAGGACGGAACAGAGCAATTAAAACCCACGCACAGAACTATAAGAACTTTCTCTTTCTTCTTCTACCTGCCCCAAAATGACAATAGCCAGGCAATGTATTGTCCCTTCATCCCACTTTAGCCTGAAATCTGGAGATTCTTCCCTAGGGAAGCTGAACAACACAGACAAGAAACCTCTTAAGAGATGTGGAATTCCTCAATAAAAATACACCCTCATGACCTCATCATCCTCAAATGAAGCCCAGCAGTGGAAAGGCTCCCCGCCGCCACAACACACACCCTCCAGTCTGCTTTCTAGTGCTTTACTCTCAATTGCATATGGAAAGCCAAAGATGACCAATTAGGAGAGCAGATTTCTGGTACGAAAGACACCAAAACAAACAGAAAAGGAGGATCTAAAGGAAACAGAAACAACAAATGGGGAAGAAATTTTTGAAAAATCTATAGTATATATCTTTAGAAAGCTAAGAGAAGATATTTCCATTTGTGGAACAAAAATAAGATGCCAGTAAAAAGAATCAAAGCACAATAGTACTATCATTTACAATTTAACTGAAATTAAAATTTTGATGGAAAATTTAGACGATAAATTTGAGGAACTTACCTAGAAGTAGAATTATAGAACTTTACCCAGAAAGTAGAATAATTTTCTAAAAACATGGTACACAGGAAGGAAAATAAAATATAATTAGATAAGCAATCCAGGAAGTCCAATATCTGATTACTATGAATTCTAGAAAGAAATAATTTTTCCGAGAGAAAAAGGATGGGTAAAATTATCAAAGTCACAATATAAGAAGATAGCCCATGACTAAAGACATTAGTGTCTACTTCTCTAAGTGACAAATACAATGAATAATAAGAGACTCAACTGAAGTCACTTCATCATGAAAAAATCAAAATATCTAGGATAAATAAAGACTCTAAATGCTCTCAGAGACAGAAAATACATCACATACAAGTATTGGCTACAAGAATGGCAACACTAGATGCCTCCAAATTTCTGAGGGTCATTATTCCTAATCTAAAATTCTATACTAAGAGTAACCATCAATCCAGTATCAGGAGGAAACAACGACACTTGCAAACACGAAAATATTCAAATAAACAAACCTCTCATGCCCCTTTTTGATGGGAAACTACTATATAATATGCTTCAATAAAAGAAAGAAGAAGATGTGGGCTCTAGAAAGGTTCAACAGAAGAAAAATGTTAAGGCATTAACAAGCAGATGGTGAAGGGAAGGCTCGTGACGACAGCAGTTTGGAGGCCTAGAGACCAGTCATTCCAGATGGAACAGGAAGATAGAAGGCTATAGGAAGATCTCCAGAGTGAACAAAAAGAAACAGATTATTTGTTGTATTTAGTTATTTGGGGAAAAAATATATTACTACCTTTAACAGACCGGTGAGAGCATTTGGGAAAAAAATAGAGAAAATTCTATAGAAAGCTATTCAAAAATAAAAACAGAGGCAACTGTGGTTGCCAGAGGCAGGGAGTGGGCAGCGGGTGAAATGAGTGAAGGAGCTCCAAATGTACAAACCTCCAGCTGTAAAGTCAATAAGTGGTGGCAATATAACGTACAGCATGGTAACTATAGTTAATAACACTGCGTGTTGGAAAATATGCAACAAGAACAAATGCTGCTGCAAGAATAAATGTTAAAAGTTGTCATCACAAAAAAAAAACCTTTTGTAACTATGTACAGTGGCAGGTGTTAACTAGACTTATTGTGATCATTTCACAATACATATAAATATCAAATCATTATGCTGCATACCTGAAACTAATATAATGTTATATATTAATTACACTTCAATTTTAAAAATTAAAAATAAAAAACAGAGGCAGTTATTAACTCCAGGAAAAACAAAAATGGTATAAAAATGCAACCGTAATATACATTTCTCAGCAGTGAAGGGCATCTATAAATTGAAACAGTGTAAACACCAACTCTTGCTTGAACCAAAAATTGGATAGACAGCAAAGAGGAGAAGCCGAGAGAAAATTGCAGAGAGGAATGTAAGACAGGGAAATTCTCAACCGCCTAGCAGTAAATCAAAAAATAATGTTAAGAGATCACAACATAAGAATATTATTAGACATGTGGAAGTACACACCAGAAGTAATTTCTATAAAGGATTAAAAGTGGTTATTTCTGGGGATTGGAAGTAGGCAATGAACAAGGGTTGAACACAGGGCCATTTTTTTTGTAGTAAGTGTTTTAGCACTACTTGAATTTTTTTAGTATATACATATAAAACTTTCATAGGACTCATTTTTTTTAAACTGTGAGGACGGAGTAAGAAAGGTCTTTGGCTTCTGTGACCCCCTCTCTATTGACGAATGCTCACAGATATAAAGTGTTCCTGTTGAGATGATGCCCAGTTCAAGAGAGTCTCTAAAGAAACCATAATCCACTCAAACAGACTTTTAAAGACTAAACTCATCTGGAAGTAAAAATCAAAAACATACTTAGTTCCATAGAAAACAAATTCAAATAAATAAAATATCAAGTTCCCTCTATGTTCAAGATAAAAAATCCATACATAATGGTCTTTCAGTTTTAATCCTCTTTGACCACATATGTATATATACATATATATACATACACACACACACACACACAGCACATCACCCTTTATTCAAATCTCCCTAAGATGTGGGTTCTTATTTTTCATTTTTCACTTTTAATCATTTTGACTAAATGATTAACATTGTAACCCAGTTGTTGGTCTTTCTTTCTTTTAAGGTAGAGTTGTCAGATAAAATACAGGATGCTCAGTTAAATGTGAATTTCAGTTAAACAACAATTTTTTTTACAAGTATGTCCCAAATATCGTGTGGGACATACTTATGCTAGAAATTATTCATTGTTTATCTGAAATTCAAATTTAACTAGGCATTCTGTATTTTTATTTGCTAAGTCTGACGACCCTGTTTTAAGAGTTAGTTCTGTCGAACTCATCTGACATCTGCTTCTGAGTCCATCTAGGCGCAGCGGCTGTTCTTCACCACATGCTCTCTCGCCACCATTCTCAGCTCCGTCTTGAGCCATCATTTGTTTGTCCCTGGTCACTCCAGGACCTCCAAGGCTCTCATTTGTCCTGAAAAGGGTGCAACCTCTGGCTTGCTGGCCTCAGCCAAGGGGCGATGCAAAGCTGGTGGCATTTTCTTTTGCTGTCTGCCTCTTGACACTTGCCAACGCCACTAGAGTACAGTTTGTGCCTTTGTAAAAAGTTTGGTGACACAACACAGAACACTAAATGTGACTTAGAGTAAAATAGAAAAAAAGGAAAGCCTTCACTTGGGACCTTCTCATGGAAAACTCTGTTTCTTAGGTCACCTCCTTCTCCTGGGGTCCACGACCATCACATCCTCTTCTGGGGGGTGAAACCAGCTCCATTAGCCCTTTAGAATATGACTCCTCTCTCCCCTTTCAGGAAAGTCCAATTCCTGCCACAGGGGTGGGCCTCGCCCTTCCCCCACCAGAGGAATTTATCAGGATTAAGAATCCCCCAGCAGTGATGGAAATGTTTTATATCCTGACTGTGGCGGTGATTACATGAGTACGCACATTTGTCAAGATTCATGAATTGTACACACCGAATGCGAGCATTTAATGCTGTATTAATGACGCCTCGATGAAATGGATTTTTGAAAAATACCCCCAGCAGTACCTGTACTAAAGCATGAGTTCATCATTCTGGAATCTGAAATAACATCACAGGGATTTCAGCAGCACAGCCTGGGATTCGCCTTCCAAGTTTGGATTTCCTCAAGTTCTGGCCACCAGTGTAAAGTGGAAATATGCCTCCCATTGTTTCTTGTGGTGGTCTAGCCTCTTGTGGGTACTTTAAAATAAAACACACACACACACATTCTAGAGATGGTACAATATAGTCCACCTACATATCTTACAGAAAGCAAAATTACTTAATAATCGACTCTTTATGTGACCCAGAGACGTGCACAAGATATCACTTGGTAGAACAATTCAATCAAGACAGAAGATTGGCCTCTCCATACAAACGCGCTTACATGTGACGCAACATGAAAATTGGAATAGTTAAACAGGAATATCCTCTGAACTGTTACAGGTGGGGTGGTGGGGTGGAGCTGGGAGATGTTTAATGCTGTTTTACAGGAATTGTCTTGGCTTCCAGGATTTTTCTACTCAACAAAGGGAAAATTCCATTTTCAGCTCAAACCCTCATGAGGAAACAATTCCTCCAAAAAAGGGGGGAACTGTTGAAAAACTCCTCATCGCTCCACAGCCCAGAAAACACAAACCGGACAGAGAGGCCGGAAGAGCCCGGGCTCCACCCAGAAAAAAAGCCATTTCTGGGTGAGGAATAATTTAGGGCCAGGCATTTTGCAGATAATGAAGGAAGAAAACAAACCTCTTAAGCAGAGAGTGGGTACTTAAAGTGAACCTTCTAAAAGCACGTAAACTCTAACAACTTTCTATAAACTTTAATAAATAAATGCTTTTATATTAAAGAGAGAGAGAAGAAAGAAAAAAGAAATAATCTAATACCAAAGCAAAACAGAGCAAAGGGTCCCAGCAAGCAGGGTATCAAAAGACACCAAGAGAACAAGATTATGGTCAGCATCAGAATAGTAAGAATGTTGTTGACAACTATCTTGAGCACTCACTGTGCGCGCAGGACTTTTCCTAAGCGCTATATAAGCCTTTAATCCTTACAATATGAGCTAGTCCTATTATTAGTACCACTTTGTACACAATGAAACTGCGGCATTGAGACCTCAAGCAACTTGCACAAAACCACACTGCAAGTGAGTGGCAGAATCCAGATTTGAATCCATCTGCATCTGCTTCAAATCTTTAACCCTTGACCACTATGCTCTAGTCCCTTGCTACTCAAAGTGTGTTTCATGGACCATCAGCATCATGAGCATGAGCATCACTGGAGACTGTTAAAATGCAGGATCTCGGGTGGCACCTCCAGACCTACTTAATCAGAAACTGCATTTCAACAAGACTACCAGATGATTCTATGCCTATTAAAGCTTGAAAAGCACTGTGCTGGTCCCTTTCAGAAGACAGGTAATTCTCTTAGTCTTATCCAGTTCAAATTCATCATCAGTTCCTTTATGAGAATGTGCTAGAAATGTATATCAGAATTACTGTGTAGAATTCATAATTATTTTAAGTAAATTATGCCTTTTTTTTCCAGTAAGCAAAATACACATTCCTGAGTTAGGTACTTTGAGGTTACAGGGACTAGGCACCCCCAAGTTCTCTACAGCTATGCTTTTAAAAAAGTGCTTCTAACAGCTGAGCCCAGACCCCCGGAGGTTCTGGGAGCATAGCTGTTTTTCTCTCTTGCTTACCTTTTCTTTTCTTTTCTGTTTTTTGTTTGTAAACAACTTTCCTGAGGTGTGATTTTCATACCATAAAATTCACCCATTAAATTTACAATTCAATGATTTTTAATAAATTCCTTGAGTTATATAACCAGCCCCGTCATCCAGTTTTAGAACATTTCCATCACGCCCGAAGATTCTCTCATGCCTATTTACAGTCAATCCCCATGCCCACCACGAGCCCCAAGCAACCACTAATCTGTCTCTGTGTCTATAAATTTGCCTACTCTGGACATTTCATATAATTGGAATCATACAATATGTGGTCCTTTTCATCTGGCTTTTTTCACTGAGTGTAATCTTTCTGAGGCTTACCCATATTGTAGCATAGGGCAGCACTTAATTCTTTTTACTGCTGAATTGTCCATTGTATGAAGTCATAGCCCTTTTCATTATTTAGCAAGTTTGGAAAAAATATTGAAAGCCTCAATATTTATCTTTAAACTTCACTCAAATGTCGTACATGTCTCTGTTGGCCTTAACAGAAAAATGTTTTAAATAACATATGAGTTTCCTCCAAATTTCTTAAAATTAAATTATAAAGAAGCACACAGGAAAGAGGAAAAGGTGGGGTAGTTGACTCCTGAGTCTTTGTCTGGGTACCACTCATAGGTCCAAGCAGCTGTGGCCAGGTTGGCAGAGCCACATGGGATGAGAAGAGGCAGCACTAAGAATAAAGAAGTGTCCGTGGTGGCCTTCCTGAGAAGCAGGCAGTGAGAGTTTCAGGACCCCCTGTCTGGTATATTTCTGGTGCTCATTTCAGAACTATAAATCTTTACTCATATAAGTCTTTAGTCATTCCCAAACTAATCCTTCTGTAATTTGCTTCAAGTCTCAAGATAAGGATGCCTACCAGGTAGTGGTACGGAGAGATAGGAGAATGAGATAGACCATCACCACAATTGCAATCAAGATTTTGAGGACTAGAACACTGAAAAAAAGTGACATTACTCCTTAAAAAATATTGTTTTAATAAAGGACGTTTCCTGTTACGCAGAACAAGTAGCCACCCTCCATCCTAATATCCCAAAATCTTCCTCTTAAAGGGAAGCCATTCCTTGTGTGTTCTAAAGTTCTTTTTGTTGACTCTATCAAATCTTGGGACAGCCCCGTGGGACTGTTAATTAAGTCCACAAGTGATCCCTAGCTCGTTGTTCCCTAGCTGAGATTCTATTAAAAGCACCATCAAGTCACTCAGTGCAGACACCTTGGTTTCTAATACCATTTTCCAACAAAAGGAACCAGAGCTCCTTGGAGAAATGGTTGATTCTATGACTGAGGCAGGAAATACTCAAATGAGCCTGGAGCATCTTGTAGCACCAGAAATTAAGAAAGAACTCAAAAAATAATAATAATAATGAGGGTGTGTCAAAGGGACACAGGAGCCAACCTGGAAGAGCTCCCAATCGCCAAAGCAGGAAAAATTTGAGAAACAAAATAAAGCAGGCAGCATTAAGTTAAAATCCAAAGTGTAAAGTAAATATCTGTGAGTCCATACTGATATAAATAAATTTTTGAATAAGTAAACAAATGGGGGAGAAAAGGCAATTTGTCATACAGAAAAAATCCAAATAATTTGTGTACATACTTCTCTCTCAAAGGAGAACTGACCTCCCCATCTATTAAGTGTGGGCTGCATTTAGCAACTCGTTGCCAATGAGTAGAGTATTTAAAGGGAGAAAAACGTTACTTTACAAAGGAGAAAGCTGGCAAGCCCTGTCCTGTCCAAGTGATCAAAGTTAACATCATCAGCGATAAGTCATCATGAAAACAGCCTTTAAAGAATGTGATGAGATGGGCAGTTTACCTCTGTGTTCTTCCTCCCCCCATGCCCCCCAAAAAAACATAACCCCAGTCTAATCATGAGAAAGAACATCAGACAAACCTGAACTGAGGAGCTTTCTACAAAATACCTGAGCCGTGCTCCTCAAAACGACGAATGTCTGAGAACTGGCCCAACCAAGAGGAACCTAAGGAGACACAACAACTAAATGTACTGTCGTATCTGAGATGGATTATGTGGCAAAAAACAGACATTAGAGAAAAACTCATTAGATCTGAACAAAGTGTAAAATTTCATTAACAGTAATGTACTGCTGTTGGTTCCTTAGTTGTGACAAAAGCACCATAGTAATGTAAGACGTCAACATTAAGGGTAACTGCACGTGCGATATATGGGAACTTTCTCTATCTTTGTAACTTTTCTGTAAATCTATGCTATTTTAAAACTAAACATTTAATTTAAAAAAAAACAAACAAACATAAGTTACAGCCAAGGAGTTATTTCAGAAATCTCGCTACAGAGATATATGCAAAAAATTAGCCTAACTACAGGCAATGGCTATCTGAGTAGGGACACTTTCATTCTTTTTAAGGTGTCGCTCACTGCCCGGGCTGACATCATCCATAGCCAAAGGCCCTGAGCTACAGAATGATGACTCATGAGCTGTACAGCCACCTGTCCCCAGTCTCTATTTAAATACTCAAAGCCTGATAATGTTTTTATGTAGCTGTCTCCCAGGGCCCTCAAACACACGAGACAACAATCTGTGGCCAGTAAAGCTGTATATAGTTGTTGGCTATTAATGTAAAGGATCTAATATCCAACACAGACATTTTCAGGAAGGCTGATGTTTGTGAGTGCAGCCTGGTGGCTGGCCCTAGTGATTTGCTCAGCTTTTCAAATGGATGAATACATGTTATAAACCATATATGGAATAGGTCCCCTGACAAATAACTCAGTCCTTCCTCAATGCTCAGGGCAGTCCTTGGGACCAATCACTCAAAATAAACTAAAGCCAACTTTGTGTGTGTGTGTGAGTGTGTGTGTGTGTGTGTGTGTGTGTGGTGGTGATGAGGTGGAAGTGGAGATTATGAATAATGTCAAATCCATGTCTAAGGCTCCAAAATCGGAAAGCTAGGATCTGAGGTTGGGCTAAGGATGGGAATTCAGGCTCTCCCTTGTAGTTTTTTCCATCTTTCATTCATTCGCTCAACAATTATTTATTGGGCACCTACCATGAACCTGGCAACCCTGGCCTATTGGCCTCTTAGCCTTAGACAACCAGAAAAGAAGAAAAGCAAGTGGAACTAAAAATGAAATAAATCAAGCCAAGAACTACCTGCATGCGAAAGTCCAAAGTTCTTTCCATTTTCCAACAGTACCCGGCATAGAGTGGGTGCTTAGTAATTGTTTGTTGAATAAAAGAGTGGACACATCAAGGCTTTCCCTAGATACCAATGTGAGCACCTGGAGAAGGAGTTTAGGATCCAATGGCCAACTCAGGATCTATTTTGAAGAATCCGTTTCCTCTGTGTCGAAGGAGGAATCCATTATTCTTTCCTATTTTCCCATGTGACCAGTGACTTTGCCCCACACAAGCCCAAGCACCAGTGAAACAAAAATAAAATTACTGTTTCTAAGCAGACTGAGGGAACAGCCTTTGGAATGATACCCAAGAGCGAACGGCAGAGCCTTTCTACCAAACACACGTCCTGGGGGCCCTCTGCAACAAAGCCATGGATTGAATGCAAAGAGCTGGTCCTCAAGCCAGACACCAAATTAAGTTCTTATTACGAAGTTGCTCCTGTATTTCCCGGGTCTCTCTGATCTTAAAATTAACAAGATCAAAATGTCCTTAGTATAACCTGAATGAGCATTTGTGAACAAATCTCTGAAAGTGAAGTCATCAACATGATGTTTTGGAAAAAGTACTGAATTAAGAATTAAGAGAGGACAGTTCTGGCACCAGTTGTGCGTTTTAGCTCTTCATAGAACCTTAAGTGGATTATTCCACTTCTCTGTGACTCCATTTCCTTTCCTAAAAGAAGAGGGTGGGGTGAAGAGTTAGGCTATGTTGTCTCTAAGGTCCCTTCAGGGTTTAAAATCTTATAATTCTAAGTGTGTCCATTTAATAATAATATAATAATAGCTACTCATATGTTGTATTTACTATGTGTCAGGCACAGTTCTACATATTTTCAAGTAGTGTCTCGTTTAATCCTCACAACAACTGTTATTAAGTAGGTATTATTATTCTCATTCTCAGATGAGGAAACTGAAGCACAGAGAGGTTGCAGGTACCAGGCAGTCCTCATTGTACATGATACCAAGGGCACAGGCCTGATATGCATGCGTTTCTCTTAGCACAGTATCTTGAAAATTGACGCCTGCCTGTACGTGAACTCAGGCAACCCAACTTCAGAGTCTACCCGCTTGGCCTCTGCCTACATCAGTGGCTCTCAATGCATCGTCACCAGACCAGAAACGTCAGCACCATCTGTGAACTTGGCAGAAATGCAAATTCTTGACCCTAGTCCAGACCACAGAATCAGAAGATCTAGGACTCGGACCAAGCAATCTCTGTGAACAAGACCTCAGGGCAATTCTGATGCAAGCCAGAGTCTGCGAACCACTGCTCCATGCAACCCTGCTCCATGACTTTTAGTAGACGTGACGGTGGAAATTGGGAAGCATAGAGCATCCTCAAAGGGCATCTACTTTAGACGAACTGAGGGTCCCTCAAGCTGAGAAACAAATGCCTTAACAAGAAAACCTGGAAAAGCAGGCCAACTTTGCAGGCTAGTTACCT
The DNA here is from genome assembly GCF_037783145.1 of Equus przewalskii. Taxonomy (NCBI): domain Eukaryota; kingdom Metazoa; phylum Chordata; class Mammalia; order Perissodactyla; family Equidae; genus Equus; species Equus przewalskii. The sequence continues at coordinate 54,242,641 of NC_091845.1, read as the reverse complement.
TTAGGGATATCATCTTCTTTTAACATAGCACTTCAAGGAAAAAAAAAAAATAAGGGGAAAAAATCCATTTTTTCCTTAAAAATATTGTCCATGACCATTTTTTTAGGTTGAGGTATCTTGGGATGTTTCTCTGAGTTTCCAAAGTGCTAGCCAGGGATTTAGCAGCAGGACCCAGTTAGACCCCAGAGGAGAGAGCCAGCTGGAGCCACCAACAGATGCCTTGAAGTCTTTACCTCTGGTGGATGACTGGAGGGTCTTCCCTTCTCAGACACAGCATCTGATGTTCTAAAAGCAGTGGAAAGCATCTGACAACCCTCTTAGTTCTCTTTGGGCCCAATGCTGTTGATTCAGTGGCTTTTTTCTAAGAGGCACACTAGATTGTCAACTTGTTTCCTTAAAAAAAAAGTCTCCAGGCTAAGATATTCAAATTGCCAAACGAATGGTATCATGGGAGACCATTATAAAATCCTCTCCGAGTTAAGTCTGCATGCCTCAAAGAACAAAAAATTAATATACTGTCATTACACAGTTGAGAGGGGAAATTAATTTATACAGAAACCTTTTCTAAGGCATGTTCAGACTGCCCGGATACTGCCCCAAATGGGAGCATTATCTGTCTTCCCAAAATAATACACCATATGTCCTAAACTGGCAGACACAAAGATAATTACATGACTCTGGCAGAGCCAATATGCTTGCTAATAAATGGAAAAAGGAGGACAATGCAAATCAAAGTTAAGTTCAATGGTTATTCGGAATTGTGGTAGGGAAGCTACCTGCTACAATTAAACATGGTGAAAAGCAGAAAATGGGCCTCTTGCATAGATTAAGAGAGCCAAAGCTGCTGTGAGGAGCCCCATTTATATCAAGGAATATTAACAGAGGAAGTGGAGCCGTCATGGGCACGTGTGGTAGTCTCTTATGATTCCAAGCCATAGGGTGATTCTCCTTCTATAATCCACTCTTTACAAGGATCCAATGGGAGTTCTTGATAAAATCAAAGCCCAAAATGCCAAATTCCACACAACCACCTGCAATTTTGAAGCAAAGGAAACTAAATGCAAAACGAAGTCTGGAAATCGAATTTGCATCAACACAAATCTACTTCTGATGTTATGGCCCCAAATCATGGAAAGTTCTAGGCCATAGTAAAAGATCATCATCTGACATCAGCCTACTCTTCAGAGCTGTCTCTTCTTTAGACAAGTGATCTTTGCTTCTTAATTATTTTCTCACAAAGCTACTTGAAACTCTTGTGTCTCCTTGGACCTGACATGCACTGAAAAGTATAAAGTAACTGGAATTATCAAGCCTGACTCTCCATGCCTATGGATAAAAGAAGTGCAGACCAAAAAAATCAGTGTTTCTTTTACTTTGGAAAATAGCCAACTTTTGTTGGGAAAAATTCTTTTCCAGCAATTTTTCTCTTTATCTGCCCCACCAACAAGCCCCCTGTCCTAGCCCCAGCAAGCCTTCCTATCTTTCGAATAAACGAAAGAATACTGCCCTCATGATGAAAGAAACATTGGTGTTAGGGACCTGGACTGAAAGCAGCCAGCCTCTGATGTGCTGTATCTAGAACCAGCCAGAATCCTAATATATCACTGGGGTGAGGTGTGGGAATATGGCAAATCCCGTGTGAGGGGCTTCAGCTTAGAAGCCCCTCTTATCAGCCACAGGGAAAAATCAGACATTGGGAACATGAAATCTTGGAGAAAGAGTCCCTCCTAAAATGCTAACAAATAAGGTCCCATGAGTCACTCTTGCCAATTAAATTCTAGGAGAGAGACAGTGACAGATGTGGTGGTGCCAGTGGATTTGAGCTCTGTTGGTACAAATACCTTCACAAGGGAGCTCGCATTGTACAGAGGAAGGTAGTAGTGATGAAATATTTACATATTTATAAATATCTAGACATTAACAATCTTACCAGCTTTGTTCCATGCATTCTAAAGAATAGTCCCGAGAAAGAGAAGAGAAAGAGACATGGCCCTTGATCAAGGGATGCCCACAGGTTTAGAAACCAGACAGAAGCTGACCAGGATCTCCATTCCAGGAGGGTACCCATCGTTGTCATTGCTTCAGGGATAATCTTTAAAGATCACAGGAGAGATTATTACAAGCCCAGACATTTATCTAATACAACATCTCCTAAAGCATCTTCCATACTACTCTCAAGAAATGATGGGAGGGGCGGGGCTTCATTTTCAACTAAACTTGGAAAATGTTTTATTCTTTAGAGACTCAAAATGTCCACTGGCCTAGCAAAGGATCTGAAAAGTCCTGCAGTCAAGAAAGCTGTTGAATGTTGTTTAACCCAACATTTCCCTGACTTCTTTGGTCATAAGAATCCTTTTATTCACTGATACCAACATCTTGTGCAGTCCAAATTATTCTTTATCATGCTATGTAATATAGTAGAATTTAATTAGGAAAAATTTCATTTGCTTATTCTGTATTTTAATATTGAATTATACCATAGTGCATTTCTTTTCCAACAGTCTAAACTAAGAGAAGTTCCTTTAAGAAGAAAAAAAAAAAAGGAACTGGATTGGAGTGTTTATGAGGTTCTGTTTGATTTAAATCTTTTCTCACTTATTGTTCTTGTGCCAGAGGCCAAGGTCAGACTTCTCGTTCTTTAAAGACAAACATAAAAGCCACAACCACATTTCAGGTCATTCTCTGACACTCTTCAACAACAGAAAGACTGAGGACAGTTGGTGAGGGGAGCATTTCTGAGAAGAGACTGATTTTGATTAACTTCTGGTCTAGCTTGTCTGCTTGCTGTGGTTTGCGACAAGATAGTTAACTCTTTTTTTATAAAGGAGCTGCTGAAATCTTTGATGAAGGAGCTAAAAGTCTCTTCAATAAATGATGTTGGGAAAGCTGGGCAGCCACATGCAAAGGAATGAAAGTAGACCACTGCCTTTTGCCATACACAAAAATTAACTCAAAATGGACTAAAGACTTGAAGGTAAGACGTGAAACCATAAAACTCCTACAAGAAAATACAGGCAGTACACTCTTTGACATCAGTCTTAGAAGGATCTTTTTGAATTCCATGTCTACTGGGATAAGGGAAACAAAAGAAAAAATAAACAAATGGGACTTTATCAGACTAAAGAGCTTCTGCAGGGCAAAGGAAACCAGGAACAAAACGAAAAGACAACCCACCAACTGGGAGAAAATATTTGCAACTCCTGTATCCAACAAGGGGTTAATCTCCAAAATATATAAAGAACTCACACAACTCAACAGTCAAAAAAAAACAAACAAACAAACAACCCCATCAAAAAATGGGCAGGGGATATGAAAAGATGTTTTTCCAAAGAAGATATACAGATGGCCAATAAGCACATGAAAAGATGTTCAACATCACTAATCTTCAGGGAAATGCAAATCAAAACTACAATGAGATATCACCTTACACCTGTTAGAATGGCTATAATTACCAAGATAAAAAACAGCAAATCTTGGAGACGGTGTGGAGAAAAGGGAACCCTCATACACTGCTGGTGGGAATGCAAACTGGTGCAGCCACTATGGAAAACAGTATGGAGATTTCTCAAATTATTAAAAATATAAATACCATAGGACCCAGCTATCCCACCACTGGGTACCTATCCAAAGAACTTGAAGTCTACAATTCACAGATTTATGCACCCCTATGTTCTTTGCCACATTATTTACAATAGCCAAGACGTGGAAGCAACCCAAGTGCCCATCAACAGATGAATGGATAAAGAAGATGTGGTATATATATACAGTGGAACACTACTCAGCCATAAAAAATGACAAAATAGTCCCATTTCCAGCAACATGGATGGACCTTGAGGGTATTATGCTAAGTGAAGTAAGCCAGACAGAGAAAGACAAACACCACATGATTTCACTCATATGTGGAAGGTAAATAAATACATGGACGAAGAGAACAAATTAGTGGTTACCAGAGGGGAAGGGGGTTGGAGGGTGAGCATAAGAGGTAAAAGGACATATATACATGGTGATTGACAAATAATATTGTCCAACTGAAATTTCACAATGTTATAAACTATTATGACCTCAATCAAATAATTTAAAAAAAAAAAAAAAAAAGGAGCTGCTGAGTTGCTTACTCAGATTCATGTCCATTTAAAACAAATTCTGAATGTGAAACTGTCAGAATTAGTCCTCTTCTCCACTCCCCTTGCCCCGCTTGGGCTGACGTACTTATCAGTGTTGCACATCGGCTCTTCCCTGCCAGCTCTAGGCTAGTTATACTCTAGGACTGGCCCTAAGCCCAGACGGAAATGCAGAGAGATTTCCTTGCTGAGGCCTTTGAATGACTCTAATGACCTTTGAATGCTCCCCTAATTTCTCTCAGTATTAATCAGCTATTGCCACAATGATGCCACATAGCAAAGGACCCCAAAACTCAATGGCTACAACAACAAACACGTATTTTTCTCACTCACAGTTCTCTGGGATGGTTCACTTTCTGCTTCTGGTTGTCTGGCTCGGCTCTAAGCTGTAGGTTGGGCTCAGCTCTGCTCCACGTGCTTCTTCATTCTAAGCCCCAGGCTGACAAGGCAGCAGATATCCAGACATTCTTTTCTCATAGTGAATCATTGGAGCCTAAGAGAGCATGGCCAATACCACAAGTACATTTAAGTCTCTGTTCATATCACATCTGCTAACATTCTACTGACCAAACAAAGTCACACAGCCAAGCCCAACATCGACAGGGTGGGAAAATGAGGGAGGGGGAAGTGAATATTTGCTGAACAACAGTTCAAACTATATCATACATCTCTTCCCTAGCTTCTCTTTGCACTACATATCTTGAGGTTCCCTCACCCCAAACTGCTGGTCTGGCTTTCAGCATCTTAGATGATTTTGACCATTTGTACACCGTCTGCTTTCTAACTTTCAGGGGGTCTTCTAGGATGCCAGCCAAATGGACAACGCCAGAGTGAAGACCCAGGAGATGAAATCGGATCAAGTGGGAAGAGTAGCATAAGGAATCTAAAGTGGAACAAGGGTGGGTATAAACCCTGATAATAGGGAGTAGCAAGAGTAAGACAGGGAAGCCCAATTCCATCTTCCAGGCCAGAGGGTCCTAGCACAGAAGATAATAAGAGATGAACCTCAGTGGTCAGAAACTGAAACGCCCTTGAAACAGAATGGAAGCCAGAGAGCCAAGGAGATTCAGTATGTTCTCCTGGTTGATTCCACTTAGCCATCAGAGTCTTATGTTGGACTGTCCCAGGCCAGATTTGTTACTGTGACCTATTGTCCCACCACAGGGCCCAGGCATCCTGCCTCAGGGCAGCAGGCTTCTGGTGGCCCCATCCAACTGCTCACTCCCTCCAGACTGCAGGCCAGATGCAAGAGATGGTTTTTGAGTCTTCTGTTCCAGCCTCAGCTTAGCCCTCTCAGTGATTAGGAGACATACCCCAGCATCCCTACAAAGGATTTCCCCTTTTCACAAAAGCCAGATGCTCCCAGACTTTGCTTCACATTGGAATCACCCAGCGATCTTTAAAAAGTGACTCCCACCCCCAGACATTCTGATTTCATTGGTCTGGGTTGCAACCTGGGCACTAGAATTTTTTTTTTTTTTTGAGGAAGATTAGCCCTGAGTTAACATCTGCCACCAATCCTCCTCTTTTTGCTGAGGAAAGCTGGCCCTGAGCTAACATCCATGCCCATCTTCCTCTACTTTATATGTGGGACACCTGCCACAGCACGGCTTGTCAAGCAGTGCCATGTCCGCACGCAGGATCTGAACCAGTGACCCCTGGGCAGCCAAAGCAGAACGTGCGCACTTAACCACTGCACCACCGGCTGGCCCCTGGGCACTAGAATATTTTAAAGCTCCTCAGATGATTCTAATGAGCAGTCAAGTTTGGGACTCACCAGTCTGAAAACCTAATCTAGCCAAGCAGACTATAACAGGAGTTCATTTTAAATCTACAACACAGTTGTGAATAGACAGAAGATGACTCTGAGCTGAGTTTGTGTGTAGGAACTGGAGAGACCCCAAAGGCACTGCATAAGAAAATATAGGTCCAGGGGCTGACCCCCTGGCATAGTGGTTAAGTTTGGCACACTCTGCTTCAGTGGCCCAGGTTCACCAGTTGGGATCCCAGGAACACACCTACACCACTCATCAGCCATGTTGTGGCAGCATCCCACAAACGAAATAGAGGAAGATTGGCACAGATGTTAGCTCAGGTTTAATCTTTCTCAAGTTAAAAAAGAAGATGATTGGCAATGGATGTTAGCTCATGGTTAATCTTCCTCAGCAAAAAAAAAAGAAAGAAAGAAAATATAGGTCCATAATTCTTTGTTCTGAAACCCAAAAGACCCTGAAAACTGAAAGTTCTTTCAAAAATCAATGGCAGCAAAACCTGACCTAACTTGAACTCACTTGGTGGCAAGACTTGACTATTTGTAGTCTTTATTCATCCCACTTAGTGTGAATATTCATGCATTTTGCCAGGAAAATATTAATGTGTTTAATTACAGAGTGCTTTCGCAGACTCTGCTGGAGGTGTTACATAATACAGGGTATGTGTACCTTTGTACATTCTGAATATTTCTGAATTCAGAAAACAAATGTGTGGCCCCAAGGGTTTGGGCTAAAGGAATATGAACTTATAGAAGGAATTTGTTTTACTACTTCTTGGATATAAAGAACAGAAAGGAGAAGAAGTGGATAGAAGAGAATCAAATGACCAAGCAACATGGCCCCTGTGTGACTCATATATTTGTCTCATCTTAGTAGACTAATTAGAGAAACGGACCACCTCTGGGTAAACACAGTCCCTCAGTAAGGCTCACAATTGGATTTTACCCTCACTTATCTTCCTCGGTTAGATTCTTTTGTGCAGTGCACAAACTACACAACCGTGCCAGTGGCCTTGCCAAGCAGTTTTGATAGCAGCTGGAACCTGAGGTGCAGAAGTGGGCAAAAGCTTTTTCCAAGTACCAGGATGCCTAATATTAAACTTTTAGCTGTCTCTATTAATGAAACGAAAATGTCTCTGCCTCTCAAACCTTTAGCATGGCCCACCACACTAAAGCTTTGGGGTGAAGTGCGTGGGAGAGCCTACATGGAGTGCACGCATGAGATGGCGTGTGTAGGATGGTACGCATGCACAGGATGGCAAGTATGGGAGAGCCAGAGTTCATTAGATGGGGCATTGTTCTTTTCACAAACTATTGAACAGAGTTCAGGCTAATTTCACCCAACTATTAAAAAGCAGTATCTAGTGTAACCCTAGCCAATGTCTGGGCTGCAAAAACATCTCATCGGACATTTAATATGCTAAATATAGTCTGCACTGTCTCACAACCATCCTAGGAGAGGGAAGGAAGCTGGGAGCGATGACGTCATTTGTTCAAGTGTGAGTAGTTAAAAAGTGGCAAAGCCAGTTTTCAACCCAGATCTTTCTTTCGTCAAAGCTGATGCTCATAATCACTACGCTGTGCCAACCTCATCACAGCTGTGACAGGACTTGGCATGGTGTCTGGCATACATGTGCTCAACAGCTACTCCACCAAAAGCAAAAGAAATGGTGCCCACCCAACACTGCATGAGGGAGCATCTTGTTAAAACTATGCCTTAAAACTAAACCATAATAAATCCCCTACCAGACTAAGACAGGCATGTGAAACACTTGACTAGCTCCTACTTGCCTGCCCCATTCATATTTATATAAACTCTACAATACAAATGTACCCAGAATTTCAGCTATATTTTAAGAGAAGTGTTTTGTTTGGGGCATTTCTTTTGTAGGATCCATAAACTCAACATCACCAGTAGTTACTTAGAACCAAAAACACTCTCATGAACTAAACGAAGCTGGAAATATTCACAGCTTTGTTCATCTGCAAGCGTGATTTCCATTACCTACATCCTTGTGAATATGCAACAGACCACAGGAAATTCAGCCAATCAGGACCCAGCAGTGCCCTGACCCGTGGCTGGTCACGCATGGAGCTGTTCACTGAAACTCTTATCAGATCTCAACAAGCAAACTGCACCGGTGATGGATATGACACTTAATAAGCAACATCGATAAACTGAAAATATGAATTTCCTGCTGTTAGTGACTGTGGCAGAGACCACTAATTGTCTACTATGGCAACAGCTAACTATGCATCAAAAACGTGTCCTCCCCGCAGGGGCTTCTGCGTTGCCAGTTATGTTCTGTTTCCGGAGCTGGAGCTGGTCACACAGGTGTACTAAGTTTGTGAAAATGCATTGGGCAGTACATTTATGACATATGCACTTTTCTGACTGTATACTATACTCTAATAAAAAGTTTCCAGAAAACAATTATTCAGTCTACTGAGGATAGATAAATAAAAAAATAGACTGTGAAAAAGTTTGGTGTTCTTTTCCAGATACAGAGTTATTAGTGGAAGCAGATGCCCCAGCAGGAAGTACACTTCCCAGAACCACTTCTTTCTAGATTGGAGCCATGTGACCCATTCTCACCAATAGAATGTGAGCAGAAGTGATGTGTGTCATTTCTAGGCCACAGTGGTGAAGACACTGTGTACTTTCTCTACCTTCTCTTCCCATCTGCCTAATAGATAAGGAAGATTTCATTGCCCTAGAACATGACAGATCAACAAGACGGAAAGCTGCCCTCTGACCGGGAACACCCACATTGGACTTTTAGTCTCCTGTAAAAAAGTTTTTTTGTGTTAAGCCATTGAAATTTTGAAGTTTCCTTGTTAAAACAGCTAGCTTTACCCTAACTTATATACCTACCCAAAATCTCTTTACTCCTTTTTCCTGGCTAAAGGAAACCTGATTTTTTTTTTTTTTTTTTTTTTAGGTTGACAATCCGTCCGCTTAAAAATAATAACCTCTGTATATTCCCTTGCAACTAGATGTGGCCATGTGATTCAGTCCTGGTCAATGAGATATAAATGGTATTTGCCAGCTATGGCCTCCAGGAAAGCACTTTAAAGATTCAGCTTTATCTTGTCTGGAGCACAGACATGCTGTATGAGATGTAGCAGCCATCTTGTATCCATAAGAGCATGCTAAAGATGGCCGTGAACACCTCTTACAAAAACCACCCTGTCAAGAAATAAAAAACTGCCATTACTCCAGAAATCTCTCATGAGTCCTTTCTTGAACACAACCTCTGCTCCCCCCCCCCCCGAAATAACCACTACCCTTCTCAGTCTCTCTTATTTTTGGCATTCTTCAACCCCACATACATACACACTCAACACACATATGTACAAACATTCCTTTTCAAAATGGCATTTGGATGTAAGGAGTAGGCGATTCAAGTGTCCTTGGCAATGACAGAGTGGTGTCCTCAGACCTACACAGTCTCCCTTAATGGTGTACCCATTTTCACGAGAGAGAATATCAAGACCCACATGTCCTACAATTCCCTTTTCTGCCTCGGTGTTTCTTTCTCTGTCTGCCTCCTCTTTGCCCTTAAAACATCTCACTGGAAGGGACAGTCTTTCTTTTGTCTCATATTCTCCTTCTTCCCAACTCCAGCCACAAGGTCAAGCCTTAATGAAGATAAATATTTCTTTCTTTACTAAATAAGAGAAACCCTAGGAAGACTGGCCTTTGCTATGCTACACAAAGAACTAAAGGATTTAGAAAAATCTCTCTTCTCACAAATGCCTAATGCTTGAATCTATCTCTTGCCAAAGTCAAGAACCTAACCTTTCCTGCCTGAATCCCTCAGGCTCCAGGCTGGTAGTTCAAGGAGAACTTAGTAGCTTAAAATAACAGCCATTCATTCTGCTCATGAGTCTGCAGGTCAGCTGGGCAGGTTCTTCTGATCTCAGCTAAGCTCGTTCAAGCATCTGCGGTCCAGCTGTGGGTTGGCTAGATGGCTCTGCTGATAGTAGCTGGGCTCCCTCTTACATGCCCAGGGGTCATCTGACTATCAGCTGTTCTACAAAGGCCTTGGCTGCTCCATATACCTCATCCCCTAACAGGCTAACCTGGCCACGTTCTCATGGCAATCACAGAGGAATAGGAGAGAAAGCAGAAATGCACAAAGACTTTCTCAAGCCTCTGTTTGTAGCAAGTCTGCTAACATATAGACCAATGAAAATACATGAAGCTCAGACTCAAGTGGGGGAAAAAGATGCCACCTCTTTAGTGAGAGAAGCTGCAAAGTCTTAGGGCAAGGGGCATGGATTCAGAGAGGATCAAAGAATTGGTATCATCAATAAAACAATCTGCCTCACCCACCAATTCCCACCTGCCATTGATTCAGGACGATTCCTCAGCACTGCAAGACTGCCTCACAAGCTTGGGTCAAGAGAAAGCCCTCAGGCAGAGAACTGCAGATACCTAGAGTAGCACAATGCTGGCAGTTCCTGGAATGGTGAGTAAATGAGGGAATATGGGTTGGACTCAGTGGTCAATCTACACTTTGGTGGATGGTCCATGATGGAAGTGACCCAACAAATCCTCACTCAGAAATTAGTCCTGGAGGTCTAGATAGATGTGACAGAAAGAGAGAGACACATCAATTAGCAGGACAGAGAGAGAGAAATAGAGTATCCACATCTAATTCTATGCTACAATATCTAGAAATGTGCGTTTTATAACAAACCCCCATTCCTTGGAAATATCTAAATGAATCTCTTTATGTATATTGATTGCCAAAAACAGACCAAATTCTCTCCCTGTATGCATGCCCCTTTGCAATGTGATTTTGTAGGTTCTCCAGTCAAAGAGTATATCCATTTCCACACCTTTTGAATCTGGGCTGGCCTTGTCACTTCCCTTGACAGTAAGATGCAATGGAAGTGATAGTTCCAAGTCTGGGTCTCAAGAGGTGCACAACTCTGTGCTTTTTTTTGGATCCTTACTACCACCACAAAAGCAAGCCTGTCGGAGAATGAGAGACCACACGGAAGAGAGCAGTCATTCTAGCCATCCCAGCCAAGGTTATCACAGACCCTCCAACAGCAAATAGCTGACCCTCAAGCACCAAAGATCAACAGAACTGCCTGCCCAACACACAGCCGATTACAAACACATGAGGGAGCCCGCCCAGGCTAGAAAAATTTCCGAGTCAATTCAAAACATTTTTCTTCTTTGGCATGTTAATATGGTAGATTATATTGATTGATTTTTGAATACTAAACCAGCCCTACTGTTCTCAGGATAAACCCCACTTGGTTGTGATGCGTTATTCTTTTCATATAAGTATTGCTGGCTTCAATTTGCTAATATTTTGCCAAAGATTTTTACATCTGTATCATGAAGGTTATTGATCTGTTTTCTTTTCTTGTACTCTCTTTGTCTGGTTTTGTATCAAAGTAATGCTAGCCTCATAAAATGAGTTTGTAAGTGTTCCCTCTTTGTCTATTTTCTGGAAGACATTTTGTAGAAACGGTGTTATTTCTTCAGGAAATGTTTGGCAGAATTCACCAGTAGAGTCTTTTGGAACTGGAGTTTTCTTTTTTTGAGGGTTTCTAAATATGAATTGAATTTCTGTAAATTATAGGACTATTCAGATGATCTATTTCTTCTTAGACGAGTTTTGGTAAATTGTTTTCTTTCAAGGAATTGGTCCATGTCATCTATGTTACTCAATTTATGTACTTAGAGTTGTTCATAGTTTACCCTTATTCTTTCAAAATCTACATAGTCGCTGATGATATCCCTGTTCATTCCTGACATTGGTATTTTGCGTCTTCTTTCTTTTTTCCTACACAGTACAGTTGTAGGTATATAAATTTTATTGATCTTTTCAAAGAATCATCTTTTTGCTTCATTGATTTTTCTCTTATTTTTTTTTTCAACTTGTTTTCTGCTTTTATCATTATTATTTCCATTCTTCAGCTTGCTTTGAATTTATTTTGCTTTTCTTTTACTAGTTACTTGAGGTGGAAGTTTAGATAACATTATTTGAGACCTTTCTTCTTTTTTTAATATTTGCATTTAATGCCACAATTTTTCATCTAAACACTGCTTTAGCTGCATCCCACCAATTCTGATACATTGTATTTTCATTTTCATTGAATATCCAAAATATTTTCTAATTTACCTTGAGATTTCTGCTTTGACCCATAGATTACTTGAAAGTATGTGCTTCATTTCCAAATACTGGTGGATTTTTCAAATATCTGCTGTTATTGTTTCTGGTTTAATTCCAGTAAGGTCAGAGTTCATACAGTCATGGACCACATAATGACATTTCAGTCAATGACAAATCACATATACAACGGTGGTCTCACAAGATTAGTACCATATAGCCTAGGTGTGTAGTAGGCTGTACCATCTAGGTTTGTGTAAGTACATTCTATGATGTTCATACAACAACAAAATTGCGTAACAATGCGTTTCTCAGAATGTATTTCCATCATTAAATGACACATGACTATACTTTGAATTATTTCAATTCTTTTAAATTTGCTAAAGTTTGTTTTATGAAGTTTGTTTTATGGCCTATCATGGTGAATGGTCCATGTGCCCCTAAAATGAATGTGTATTCTGCTGTTATTGGGTAAAGTGTTTGAAGTGTTTTATAAATGTCAATTAGCTCAAGTTGTTGATGATGTAATCTAGGTCTTCTACACCCTTACTGATATACTGTTTACGTTTTTAAGTGAGTGAGGAGTGTTGAAGTCTCCCACTATAATTGGATTTGTCTATTTCTCCTTGCAGTTTTTACCTCACTTATTTTGACACTGTTGCTAGGCACATACACATCAAGGATTGTTACGTCTTGGAGAATTGACCCCTTCATCACTGTGTAATGCCTCTATCTATCCCTGATTGTTTTCCTTGCTTTGAAGTCTGCTTTGTCTGAAATAATATAGCTTACCAGCTTTCTAACATGGTATAGCTTTCTCTGTCTCTTTATTTTTAATCTATCTGTATCTTTATATTTAAAGTGATTGTTTGTATATAACATAGAGTTGGGTCTTGGGGTTTTTTTTGATCCACTCTGACAATCTCTGTGTTCTAATTGGTATATTTAGACCGTTCACGTTTAAAGTGATTATTAATATAGTTGGATTAATATGTACCATATTTGTAACTTTTGTTACACATTAATTTGTAACTTAATTTGTTACCTTTGTTGTTTGTTTCTTTTTTGTTTATTCTTTTCTTTCTTTTTCTGCTTTCTCTGGTTTTAATTGAGCATTTTATATGATTCTAATTTCTCTCCTGTCTTAGGATATCAATTAAATTTCTTTTTTTAAATTTTTAGTTATTGCCCTCAAGTTTGCAATATGTAATTGCAACTAATCCAAGTTCACATTCAAATAACACTATACCACTTCACAAGTAGTGCAAGTATCTTAGAGTATTCCCAATTCCTTCCTCCCAGCCTCGTAACACTGCTGCCATTCATTTCACTTATTCATAACTATAATCATCCACTATATTATTGCTATAATTACTTTGAACAAACTGTTATCTGTTATATCAATTAACAGTAAGAAAAATTAAAGATTTTATTTCACCTTCATAATTTCTTCTGTAACACTCTTCCTTTCTTTATGTGAAGCCAAGTTTCTGACCTATATAATTTCCTTCTCTCTAAACATTCTTGTTAACATTTCTTACCAAGCAGGTTTACTAGCAACCAGTTCCCTCAATTTTTGTTTGTCTGAAAAGTCTTTATTTCTCCCTCACTGTTCAAGAGTAATTTCACCGGATACAAAATTGTAGGTGGATGGCTTTTTTCTTTCAATCCTTCAAATATTTCACTCCACCTTCTTCTTGCTTGCATTGTTTCTGATGAGAAGTCTGATGTACTTCTTGTCCTTGTTTCTCTATAGCTAAGATGGGTTTCTTCTTCTGGCTTCTTTCAAGATTTTGTCTTTGATATTCTGCAGTTTGATAATAACAGGTAGGTTGTTTTAGTATTTATCCTGGTTGATATTCTCTAAGCTTCCTGGACCTGTGGTTCATGTCTGTCATTAATTTTGTAATATTTTCAGTCATTATTGATCTTGATTTTCTGTAGTCTGACAATGATATGCCTAGATGTAGTTATTCTGGCATTTATCCTGCTTGTTGTTCTCTTAACTTCCTTGATCTGTGGTTTGGTGTCTGACATTAATTTGGGAAAATTCTCAGTCATTGTTGTTTCAAATATTTCTTCCATTTCTTTCCCTCTTTTCCTTCTGGTTTTCTCATTTCTTCTGTGTTACACTTTTTGTAATTGTTCCATGGTATGTGGATATTCTATTCCATTTTTTTTCTTTTTTCTCTTTACTTTTTAGTTTGGGAAGTTTCTATTGACATATCCCCAAGCTCATTGATTTTCTTCCTTCAGCTATATCCAGTGTACTGTGAGCCCATCAAAGACATTCTTCACTTCTGTTAACATGTTATTTATTTCTAGCATTTTGTTTTGATGCTTTCTTAACATTTCTATCTCTCTGCTTACATTATCCATCTGTTCTTGCATGTTGTCCACTTTTTCCATTAGTGTCCTTACCATATTTATTGTAGCTATTTTAAATTCCTGGTATGACAAATCCAAAATTTATGCTCTCTCTGAATATGGTTGATGTTTGCTCTGTATCTCCAGACAGTGTTTTTTGCTGGGAGCAGCTTCTTGACTTCTAGGCAACATCATCTTCCTTCTGTTGCTTCTCCAGCCATTCCAAAACTTTTACAACCAACTCTATGCATTAAATCTCTCTTTTTGGAATATCTAGAAAGATTTCTATTTTCCTACTAGATATTGGCTAGAATAATAGATGGGATAGGGTCCCCATATGTGGTATCTGCATGTGCTGCATGGGCAGAAAATAGAGTTCTCATTAATACAATTGGAGCAGAATTTATTCAGAAATGTGTGCCTTGGGGAGCAGCAAAGACAAATAGGTTGTCATGTGGTACAAATGAGAAAAGGAAACAGAAGTTTTAGTTTGTGCATTTGCTTGTGCTCCTCTCCTGCTCTTAACTGCTCTTTAGCCTCAACATGATATATACAGCTGTTAAAATTAAACATGGAGGGGCCTGCCAAGTGGTGTAGTGGTTAAGTTCACATGCTCCACTTTGGTGGGCCAATGTTCGTGGGTTCAGATCCTGGGCGTGGACCTATACACCATTCATCAAGCCATCTGTGGCGCCATCCCACATACAAAGTAGGGGAAGAATGGCACAGATGTTAGCTCAGGAACAATCTTGCTCAAGCAAAAAGAGGAGGATTGGCAACAGATGTCAGCTCAGGGTCAATCTATCTCACCAAAAAAAAAAAAAAAAAAAATTAAACATGGACCCTGTGCCATCTTCTTAAAAAAATTGTTTTAAATTGATGTCTTTCAATAAGTGAATGGATAAATAAACTATGGTACATCTGTCCAACATAATATTATTCAGTGCTAAAAAGAAATGAGCTATCACACCATGAAAAGACATGGAGGAAAGTTAAAGGCATATTACTAAGTGAAAGAAGCCAATCTGAAAGGCTACATACTGTATGATTTCCAACTATGTGACATTCTGGAAAAGGTAAAACTATGGAGACAGTATAAAGATTGGTGATTACCAGGGGTTTAGGGGGAGCGAAGAATGAATAGTCAGAGAATAGAGGATTTTTAGGACAGTGAAATTATTCAGTATGATACTATAATAGAAGACACGTGTCCTTATACATTTCTCAAAACCCATACAACATCCAATACTCATATAAACTATAGTCTTTGGTGATAATGGTGTGTCAATGTTGGTTTATCAATTGTAACAAATGTACCGCTCTGTGGAGGATGTTGATAGTCGGGGAAGCTGTGCCTGTGTGGGAGCAGAGGATATCTGGGAACTCTCTGTACTTTTCACTCAATTTTGCTGTGAACTCTTAAAAAAAATAAAGTCTATATATTAAAAAAAAATTGTTACACTCAGAGGGATATCATATAAAAGATGCTCAATTTAAGGGTAGAGCCACTGGCTTATTAATCCACATAACAAGAGGAAAACCAGCCTTTTCTCCCAAATTTCCACCTTTCATGCATTCCCATGAGAGCCAAAAATTTAAAACATTATGACATCAGAAATAAAAAATTTCGGTTGCATTATCCAGCAAGTAGGACTATTCCTTAGGCAGGCTTTAAAATCTTCTGTTTTGTAGAAATTAATCCTTCCGCAAACATCACAGAAACTGCAAGCTTAACTTTATATTTATATAAAGAGGAGAAAAAGGGACACAGACCAACAAGCACACACCCTCTCAGAACACAGCCTCTTGCCAACACAATGACATTTGCTTCTTCATGCTGAATCAAAATCACGGGGACATTCAAAGTAAAGTTAAATGAGAGAATGATAACAATGTACTTGAGTAGTTTTTGCCCATCTGGAAAAATACATTACATTCCAAAGAAAGATATAATAGTACAGCTGAATGACTGTATATTTATCGCTTATTGAAAGAAAAATGAATTACTTTAATACCATGAAACTATATTTGATAATTATTCTTTAAGTCAACAAACAAAAACAAACCTTTTTCTTTTTCTCAACCTGACCTTTCTCCAATTGTACTTCGTCCATGCTTCTGTTAGGGTTAATGGTTGTAAGCAACAGAAGCTTGGCTCTAATTGAATAAGCAAAATGAGAATATTCAAAGGATGTTAAGCAGGTCACAAAATCCTTTGGAGGGCTGGAGAAATGGGCTTGAGATGAGCTCCCGGAAAGAGTTCCCAAATCCACATTGCAGAACTAGTCTGATTAGTTCTGCCACCAACACTGCCACCAGGCAACAATTATGCGGTTTGAACCACTGCCACATCCATTCCAGAAATTCCACCTCACAGCCTTAACCTCCAAAGAAAGAGGGCAAGTTCACCATCTGTGTTAGTCAGGGTTCTCCAGCAAAACAGAACCAAGAAGAAGCATGTGTATTTGAGAGAGAGACTTTTTTTAAGAAGTTGGCTCACATTGCTGTGGAGGCTTGGTAAGTCCAAAATCTGATGGGGTAAGCTAGCAGGAAAGAGTTGCAGTTGAAGTCCAAGGGCAATCAGCCTGCTGGCAGAATTCTCTGTTGCTTGCAGGAGGTCAGTCGTTCATCCTATTCAGGCCTTCAACTGATTGGATGAGGCCCATCCACATTGGAGAAAGAAATCTACTTTATTCAAAGTCCACTGATTTAAATGTTAATCTCATCCACAAGCACCCTCACAGAAACTCCAGAATAATGTTTGACCAAATATCTGGGTACTGTAGCCCAGCCAAGTCAACACATAAAATTAACCATCACACCATCCTAGCCCTCTTCTGTCACCAGCTTTTGGGTCAAAGTTTGGCAAAGACATGCTTGACTGAATCACTGGGGGTCCAGGCAGGAAAGAGATGGCACACTCAGAAGGGTGTTTATTAAGAGGACTGTTTACAGTGATGTGGGAAGGGACGGTGATGCACCCAAGGACTAGCAACAGGGGGAAACCATCACTGCAGCTGGATCTGAAGGGCCAAGGGGAAGGAGCTATTCCTGTGGCAGTCAGGGGAGATGGCAGATAATAAACAGTTGTCTGTTTTGTTTTGTTTCAGAGCTTTGGGGGAATTTATTGAGAGTGGCTTTCATGTACCAAAATTGTGCTGAGCTTTTCTCCATCGCTTGCAGGTGTCACAGCTGGTGGTACTTTTATTACCACTAGTTGGTAGGCCAGACTGCAAATAACACAATAGCCATGAGCGAGCAGCAATAAGATCACTGTTATCATCCCACAAGATGTTGACTTTCTGTCCACCATATTCACCCACCTGGTCTCGGTGTGAAGTTTCTCATCTGTATTTTTCCACCGGGTTGGCAAGGTCATCCGTTATCTCTATGACGCTCTACTATCTCTACACTGTATTCCTGGAAAAGTAGTGAAGGTCAGAACACTTCCTGGCATAGATGGAGCTGGGGGCATCAACGTCCCACTACTCTCTCCTTCCACTCTCCAGTCTCCTGCTATTGCCTCTCACTGGCTAAACCCAACCAGAAGCCGGAGGCAAGGAAACTTGGAGATACAGCTCAGCCTCCTGGGGGACAGGACAGGTAGAGAAGGGTGCAGAGTGGATCTAGAGGGACAAACAGAAGAAACCCATCACCCAGAGCTTTGGTCACTGGCCTGGGCACCAGCTGTAAGATGAACCAGGAAGGTGAGAGGCTGAGAACATGAGACCTACTTTCAACCTTCAGGAGGCAGGATTTAAAAAGGAGGCTGGCCCCATGGCCGAGTGGTTAAGTTTGCACGCTCCACTTCAGTGGCCAGGGGTTTACCAGTTTGGATCTTCGGCACAGACCTAGCACCGCTCATCAAGCCATGCTATGGTGTCATCCCACATAGGAGAACTATAATGATCTACCACTTGGATATACAACTATGTACTGGGACTTTGGGGAGGGAAAAAAAAAAGAGAAAGATTGGCAACAGATTTTAGCTCAGGGCCAATCTTCCTCACCGAAAAAGCGAGAATAAAAAAAAAAGGAGAGGAATCAAGGGTTACTCCTACATTAAAATGAGGGAAATTTCCAAAATAGAAGAAACCTGTTGCAGTGATGCTGGGTGGATACAAACAAAACATTTGTCCTCTTTACACTTTAAAATTGGGTACATCCCAAAGATCATAGACATCTTCAAGCAGTAGCCTTTGCTGTGGCACACACCTCTCCAATCTTAGAAAAGCTGAAAATGGCAAGGACATCTCCTCGTACACAGGCCTTTCTCTCCTCTTCTAGAATGTCCCTTGTCCTGGGACTCCAAACCCCTTCCATCTTCATCCAGGCCTTCAGCTTTCCTTTGGAGGAGATTGGACATTTTCTAATGTTACCTGAGGAAAAGAAACAAGAAACAAACACTTGAACAAAAATAAAACTTTTCATTTCAGCAAGGACACTCTGACTATGTAATTTAGAACCCAAATCTCCAACTTAATCTTAGAAATACTCGAGGTCAAAGGACACTGGCCTAAACGGAGGAGCGACTCCACAAGGACGCACAGCAGCCTCCTGCTGTCCTCGTGGCCGATCAGGTGAGGAGGGGCAGTGGAAATTGGCTTCAGCCCTTCCTCCAGGTGTTTTCTAAAAATCACACGCACCTATGCAAATCTAATCTTAACATCTAGAGCTTTCTTCCCAGAAGCAAGACCTGAAAAAATAGACAAAGGTCAGAAGTTGCAACTGGTGGCCTGGGGCCGAATCTGCCCTGAAAAAACACATTGTTGGCCCCGAACAGTGGTATCCTGCACCGAACTTAATGTTGATTTTCAGTTGCCAACATTTAAAAATTGGAAAATTCAAACTCCAGATTGCCAGCTTCTCCTAAAAATTAGGATGCTCTGGGAGAATTGGGCCCGTGTTCCAACACGGCAGGAGCTGAGAAATACCTGACTCCTTTTGCTGGAACACATGCCCTTCAAGTCACCACTTCTTGTGTCCCCTAGAAACTGAGGCTGCCCGTGAGTGACTGTCATCATAGCTGTGCTTTTCTTTTTCTTATAGTCAAGTTAGACAGAAAAATATTTCTCACACACGTCTCTATCACAATGTGGGGAAATTAAAGACAGACTAAGAGACTAAGAGAACCACATTTCAAGAAAAAGGGGAGGGAGGCTATTTTCGTGCTGAAGTGACCCAGCCTGCTTCATTCATTGATTCTTTCAGCGTCAGCCCGAGTGACATGAGGGGTTGTGACACCTGGTGTGGTCCTAGCAGAATCCGATAGACCCATGTTGGCCTCTCAGTTCTTAACTTGACTTAACATGCTTTTCAAACCCTAAACATAAATTTTTTTTCATCCAAAATGTTACATGCCACCTGTAAGAATGGAGATGTCCAATTTCTTTTTTAATCACTTAGTATCCATCCAACAAATACTTATTCAGCACTTACGGGCAAAGTACTTTGCTAAGCACCAGAGATATGGAAATGAGGAAGACCGATGTGATATTGGCCCTCATGGAGCACTCTCTGTTCAACTCTTTTCCAGAAATTAACTGGAGTATATTACTATATCGAAGCCTCATTTTTCAGCAAGCAACTTCACAGCTTTTTCCTAAGCCAGCACACTGACCCAGAAAAGTATCCTTGCATATGGTGATAAGGGTTGCTTTCCATGAGAAGAAATCAGAGAGCGAGAGGGACAAAAATTATTTTCGCTGACTAAGCTCCAAAAGTTTTCACTACTGTATCAGTCAGGATAGGCTGTTGTGCTACGGTAAAAACAGAGCCCAAGTTTCAGCAGCTTATTTCCTGTGCAGGCTACATGTCTATCACAGATCTGCTATGGTGCTTCTCCAGGTCAGCTCCACCCCGGGACTCAGGTGACGGAGCAGCCTCCATCTGTGACCTCCTGGTTGGTAGCAGAAGGAAAGAGCTACGGTAGAACCACACAATAGCCCTTAGATCTTGCGCTTGGAAGTCTCACACGTCACTTTCACTCACATTTCTTTGGACAAAGCAAGTCTCACGGCCACACTTGAGTTCAGCAGAGCAATTATATTTGATTCTCCAGCAGGATGGGCACTGCAGGGCGCTTCAGGGAAGGACAACTGATAATTAGGACAATAACACAATCTACCACAAATAGCAATATGTTGGACATCATCTGGTCCCTAGAGACCAAAATAAAAAAAAGAGTTTTGGCATAAAAATCACATCTGCAAGAAACTGATCGTCTCCAACTAAAAAGCCAAATAATATAGCAAAGGAAGAAAATGGAAAGCCCAGAGTCAGTTGTGTTCCCTCGTCCTCGCTGCAACAGCCCCGGCCACACGTTCCCCTCGCAAAGCAGATGGACGCTGCACCGTGTATCATGACCTGCACTCCAAGGTCAAGTTTCCCCTGCCCGCTCATCACAGCAAAGTGATTGCGATGGGAAGCCGAGAAAATTGTTTTGGGGGATATTAAATAACTTCCTGACTTAATTGATTGACGAATAATAACTTCTAAAATTAGCTCTGCATTTCATTATATAGTGTCTGAAATGAAATCCACTCAGCTTACCTGAAATCCTGGGAAATGTGAATGACAACAAATGCCCTTTAAGTCCTGCAATTGCCTTCCTCTCCACTTGTCTTCCCGGCATTACCTACGGCGGTGAGGGGGGGCTCATTTCCGTTGTTATAGCCGCTCTTTCTCCTGCTGCTTCCGAGAGCACCCACAGGTTTACGACCTTAACCACCAGAAAGGTCTTAGTTCTTTCTTCACCTGCTTAGAAGGAGATAAAGACTGAGAATTGAAAACTATAATTACTTCCCACCCATGCTAACTCTTAGCTTTCTCTCCAAAAATTCACCAGGAGAAATTGTAAAATACAGACGGGAGAAGGCAGCTGTGTGGTTCCTAAAGACTTGGAGCAGGAACCAGAGGACTGGAAACACACAAACGCCTTGCAGGCAGGAAGGGAATCCTCCTGGCCCCAGAGAGAAAGGCACTTAACCCCAACAGGTCAAGGAGGGTGAAGGGATCCTGAGGCTTTCAAAGCAATTAGCTATATCTGCAGACTATCACGGTTTATTTTCATTAGTTTGCTTTCAGCCCCAAAGAGACATAAATCAAAGTTCCCAAAATTGTTCCACCATAGACCACTAAATGTTAATTCCATGGGCAAACATGAATAAAAATAGAAGTACTGTTATTGTGGATCTGAGACCTTTTTGTCGAGATCTGAATGTGGGAGGTCAAATGTGCTTTCCCAAATTTAAGCTTCTTTACTCAAATTACCACTTCCTTCATCACTGATTTCTAAACTCAGCAAGTCCTTACCAAGCATCCGTGGGCTGTAGAATGACTTTAGATGCAGAATTTACCAGGTAGCAAAGTGCCTCATGTCCACCCCGAGCAGGTGTAGTATAAACAAACTGGTCGAATAAATGAGTCTTAGATAAATCCTTCTCACAAAACAGGAGGTGTTCCTCTTCATTAGCTTGAGCTTATTAACAAGGAAAGCTGGAAGGACCTTGATAGAAAAGCCTAGGGATAGAGTGGAAAATTTTCTTAAATCCACACTATAAAGATGGCCTTATACAACACAAAAATTGACAGCTTCTAAGATGCACGTGCTACAAGCAAAACAGAATGGTGGGCATATAATCAGTCCATATACAATTGAGAGGTAAGTGCTAGAAGCATAGATATGAACAAGATGGACACAATTCCCACCCCTAATGGAGCTTGCAGTCTATGAGGAAAGACAGACAAATATTTGGAAATGTGATGAGCAATGTGAAAGGAGATGTACATGGAGCTGTAGAATAGAGAACAGACATTTAACTTGGGGGAGTCAGAAAAGGCTGCCTCGAGGACGGGGCTTAGAAGCCAAGACCTAAAAGATTTGTGGAATAGTAATTGGAACACATGGCAGCTCCTATTGCTGCCCACGGAGATTCTCACTGTTGTCAGCTCCCCACCTTTCCATCCAAGAAGCTCCCACCAGGCACGGCATGTCACAGTCATCAAAGCTCAGCAGCAAACCTCCCACCTGACTCCATTCGGCACACAATAAGACAAATAAATGTAGAAATGAGTTGGGCACTATTTTCAGTCCAAAAAAGTTTAAATGGAAAAACCCAAAGTTTACTGGATGGGCCATCACAGAAGTGAGCTAATTTAGATTCTGTAAAATAGGTAGTCATGACTTTGTGCCACAATCACGGTGACCACACCTTCCGACAGTCAGGAAGAATGCTCCCCTTTTTCTGACACAGTCTTTAAAAGATAATGAGATACGAAACTATAGCTTTATAAATGGAACGAGAAGGAGGAATTTCTTGTCAATCGTTTGACAAATGTGTTTGAAAACTTTCCTTCAAGCTTGGTGAAAAAGAAAAATAACGGCAGGTGTTATCAACAGTCAATATTGCACAGATTCAAAGATAAAATGCACATGGCTTTTCTAAAATGTTATCTATTAGTCAGAACAGGAGTCTCTGATCCCGTATTTCTCATAGATGTGCAACCACACGGTTTAACCAGCAACAATCCAGCTGGCGGTTGAGATGCCTGTTTCTTCTGGAGGTTATTTTAACCACATGTGGGTCCTCTTCATCAGCCGCACAAAGAGAACTTGGGATAGACCAAAAAGTCCGTGAGAAACCCTAACTCCAGGGCCAAAGTGTATCGCCCTCTGTGTTGGTATCACAAGGACACCGGTCTGCCTTTTCCTTTCATCTAGGATAGATGTCTCTTGTCCTCATTCCTCTGCCAAAGCAAATGACATGAATTTCTCTTTGCTAACCTTGAAGGCATCCTATTGATCAAACCACCTTAGCTGAGACACCGTCTCCTTCAGCCCAGAGCAAACAGAGACGTGCGAGCCTTGGCTGGAGAAAGCATTCACTCACTTCCCAGAGATTCTCTAGTCAGGAAAAAAGAGGCCATGGTGGGTGGGCGATTCCTGGTTCTCTGTAGTGTGTATAAACAGGCAGAAAGACTTCAGAGGAAATTGTTTCTGGCCTTTTCTTGAAATAAATGTAACTATAACTTCGAGTTTGTGGATGTACGAATCTAGAAGTGAACTCCTGGGTAATCTCGCGCGATGTGATACATTCGCTGGGTGGGAATAAAAGTCTATGATTTTACGTCTGATTCTTCTCGGCAAAAAATCTCTTAAGAAAATTATAACAAAGCAATAGGATTTTTTATTTTGTTTTCTGTTTGAAAATAAAAACAACTGTTCTGACAGTACTGTTGTATATTCTGATATTTTTGTCCTTAGAAAACGGCATTTTGCCTTATTGGTAGTGACTTGAACAATTATTATTTCCACCATCCATATGATATAAGGATGGTTAGAATGTCCCCACTGGAGCTAATATTCATCAAACTAGTCAGTATACTTTATTTCCTCCAAATATTCATAAAGCATTTTTAAAATTGATTTCTCGAGTATGAATCAGTTGGATCAAGGAAAACACAATGAGTTTTCCACATGTAAGTCAGTTTTCAGCATTCTGTGGTTTGCTGTAGGTTCAGACATCCTTCTAAAGACTATGCCAGCAGATCCATTGGACAACATTGCGTTCCTTTCCTGACCTCCTCCCCACTACCACCAGAAAAAAAATTCCCCAAAAGGCCAGATTTGAGATATAAATATTAGCTGATAGACTGTCAACTTTTCCAAATGTCAGTAGGAGAAATAAAAAGCTGCAGACTGATTATCGGTAGAAGAAGGGACATACAAAATGACCCTGATTTATCTAAAGGACCATCTTTTGTCTATCTTGTCCCAGACCTGCTTGAAATGATTCAAACTCAGATTCCATTTAGAGTATTTACAATTCTTTTCTGTTCGTGTAATTCTCATCTTCAAATTGACGGATGGTCTCTCCCGTCCCCTCTCCCTCCCCATTCTCTGGAGGTTTGGGCTTCTTGGAGGGACAAGACCAAACTACTCAGAAGCCTTTTCATGGCTCTAAAAAGGAAACCTCTTACATTTTCATATGGAGGGTTTTTCTTTATGATACATTCAAATCTTTTAAATTCACCCTTATGTTCATAATTATCTGTATTTTCTAAGCAGTTGTGATTTTCTTTTCTGAAAAGATTCATAAATATCTCAAATGTTCTTACTGTTGTATTAATCATTTTCCCGCAGACGGTATTGCCCTTGGCACAATGCAGCATTAAAGATTTCCCTCAGAAGACATCTAAGAAATACTCTTCCTACTCTTTGATCTCCCCTTACAAAATCTCTGTTTAAAATATCCCAAATGAGAGACCTGTTTCTGATTTTCCCTTCTAAACATAGGGAGGTTGTCTCCAGGAAAGGGAAATGGAGGGCTGGAGAACAAGGGTAGGAGTTAAACTTACTTTTAACTTGTATTAGTTTTCTATTGACTATGAAAAACCTCATGGCTTAAAACAATATGAATTTATTATACCACAGTTAGAAGTCTGGTTTGGATTGACTGATTTCTCTGCTCTGCGTTCCACGAGGCTGAAATCAAGGTGTGAGCAGGGTTTGTTCCTTACCGGAGGCCCTGGGGAAGAATCTATTTCTTGTTTCATTTAGGTTGCTGGCTGAAATGAAGTCCTTGTGGTTGAAGGACTGAAGTCCCAATTTCCTTGCTGGGTGTTAGCCGGGGCCAGTCTTGGAGTCTCTAGGCTGCTCTCATTCCATATGGTCCCCTCTTGCAACACCTGGTCAAATCTTGCTCAGGCTTGGAATCTGTCTGTCTTCCTCCTCTGCAGCATTTCTCTAACTCCAGCCTAAGAAAATTCTCTGTTTCTAAGGGCTCATTTGATTAGATTGGGCCCACCTAGATAATCCAGGATAATCCAGGATAATCTCCCTATCTTAAAGTTCATAACCTTAGTTACATCTGAAAGTTCCTTTTGCCATGTAATGTATTCACAAGATCCAAAGATTAGGTTGTGGACACCTTTGGGAGGAGGCATTGTTTGAGCTATTGCATCACTACGTATTTTTCTTCACTTTTTGAATTTGTACCATGTGCATGTATTATCTATTCAAAAAATTAATTAAAATAATAGAAAAGGACATATGGAACAACAATATGGCAACATTTGTGGAAGTTGTAGCATATTTGCTGAGTGCTTACCAAGTGACAGACTCTGTTCAAAGTGCTGTAGATGTATTACCTAATTTAATCATCACAACATTATCATCTAGATTTTACAAATGAAGAAACCGAGGCCCAGAGGGGTTAAATGTTTGCCCAAGGTCACACAGCTAGTATGTGGCAGGGTCTTGCACACTCAGACATCACTGGCACCACCAGAGCCTGCTTCTAACCACTATGCGGCACTGCCTGCCTAGTCCCCAGCTGTGGGAAGCACTGCTCTGATTTCTCCTTCATCTCCCTCATACACAGATTTCCCCAGGGCAATAAATGGCTGAGGGAAGTGACTTTAAGTGCACCGTTTTTATGGGAGCTCAGGGAAAGCTTTCTGGTTCTAATAGATCAGCTCCCCTGTACGTGCCATTTCCCTCCTGCCCGTGCCAGGCGGGAGACAACTGGAGGCTACCACCAGAACTGGTGAGCTGGCAGAGGCAAAGGCTAGTGAGAGGGAGGCACTGGGAGCAATTCTGAGAGGCGGCGGGCTACAGATGACCTCCCTTCCTATACCTGCTTCTACGTACCAGATGTATATACTACTCCAAAGGCCACTGAGGAGCCGCCTGATGGTGTCCAAGCCTTTCTGCCCTAGATCACCTCTCAGCTAATGGGAAGCTCCATTTCACCTAAGACAAGGAGAGAATCCCAAGCCTGCACCAGCACTCAGAAGCAGGAGGGGGCAGAGGGCAGGGAAGAGAGCCGCCCGACACTCCCCCTCCATACATACACTTCAGGCGTCCTGTCTATTGCATGTGAAATTAAGCTCTATTTTTTCCAATTATATAAGTATTACATGTTCACTGAAGAAAAATTATAAATCATACATATGAGCAAAGAGAAGAAATTAAGTTATCATACTCTCCACCAAGAGAAAGCCACTGCAATATATTGGCGTATGTGCTTCCAGAGGTGTGTACTAGTGTGCGTGTTTATATTGTAAGAGAGAGGAAGTGAGAGGGTAAATTGATTTCTCCTTTTTAAAAAGTAGAATCACCTCACATATAGTTTAACACTCTTTTATTTACATTTGCTATTTTTGTGGCCAGTTTTTTTCGTGTCAGTAGGCAATCTTCTACAATGAAACTCTTTTTCAGTTCAAAGGAGGTTTTTGAAAATATTTTAAAATGAGTAACGCATATTCATTGAGGAAAAAATAGAAAATACAGATAAGCAAAATAAAATCGTAACTCCACCACGGGGAGACCACCACTGTGAACATTTCCCCCTTCATTGTTACTGAATACACACTCTTCTAGGGCTCCAAAGTTGAACACTGGTGCCGAGATTTTGCTAGACAAGATTCTGCAAGACACACTTTTGCTAGAAAGGAAGCAGAAAAGATGAGAAGCTAAACTTTGCTTGCATCCTTGATTATTTCCTAAAGACTAAGTTCTAGAAGAAGTGCTGGGTCAAAGGACACGTACCTTGTTAAGGCCGTTGATCAATACCACCAAATTGCTTTCTTGGAGAAGTTTCAGGGTACGGGGGTAACTTTTTCCAGGCCTCCTCACCAATCTTGGGTGGTATAATTTTTTTAAGTCTTTCAGGCTTGTCATTTTAAACATTTTCAATTTTTGGCACAGCACAAAGCTGTTTGGGGTCTTGTTTTGGGAGCACAAGCTCCAGTAGCTTTTCTCAGACGCTGTTTTAATCAGATCCTGGCCCACTGCGAGGGGTGGACATGTTCTTGTGCAGGAAACATCATGAAAGATACATGATGAAATTACAAAAAAAAAGATTCAGGTAAAGAAAGAAATAGAATGTCCTTCGAAATTGTTTCCAGAGGGAAATAGAGCCATCTTCACTTGATCTTGTTTTCTTTAGCACCCCATTCCAAGGAGTCCATTTATAATTTTAGGGCTGTGGTGTCAAATACCAATTTAAAAAATCTGAACAGGCTGACACTCCTTTGCTGAACACCTCACAAAGAAATGGAAACACAGAAAGGTCCCATCCTCTCTTCTCTTGCTCTGCTCATCAGAAGACAAAGTCCCTGTTCAGAAGGTTCATCTCTAAGAAGATCTTCTGTCTTTTGTGGATCTGGTTTCAGGCAGAGAGCATATAATCTGCCACATAGAGCTCAGTCCAGAAAGGCTTTGGCCCATTTCCAGCAATTATCTGTGAAACTGTAGTTCAGCCACTAAATCTCCAGTTTTAATCAACTTGCAAATCCCAATCACCGCCAGCAGTGAGCAGCCACAGTTAGGTCTGATGGAAGGAGAGATTGTGTCTGACACCCCAGAAGACCTCTCTCCATCAGCTCTCACTTGGAAATCCCTGGGGTCCCATTGTCTCCCATTAGAATTTCACCATTTCCAGATAAGATACCTGAATGAAGAAGGAAACAGTGCCCAGGTATTGGAAGGGCTGCTAACATGGGGCCCATGGATGCTGTCTGGGTCCCTTGGGCTGGAGCTCGTGGAAAGGAAAAGATTACCAAGGAAGTAGATGTGTATTCTGTTCCTCAGCATCATCCAATGCCTAGCTTGACCAGAGGTTTTTTTCCCAGCAGCTCTGGCAATGATAGTTCTGTGCCAGCCATCCGAGGGCAATTGATTCTTTGGCTAATTTGGCTTAGGTGCCAGCAGCAGTTTTACCCAGAGCCCCCAGTTTAACCCCAGCAGTTAAGCTTTTCTAGCACTGCCAAAAACTGCCGCCCCACCCAGCAAAAACCCACTGGCAGTGCTCTGGGTGCCCAGCAGAAGTCCAGGTTGCACATTACAGCAAGTGCAATAGATCAGCTCTGAACTGTGGCACCTAAAGGTCTTTCATTTTGAACATATGCATGTTAAAAACCACAGGCCAATAGAGAAATGTTTTCCATTGTAAGATGAATCTAGGAAAGAATATCACAAAACTTGCCACTTTATATTACCGATTTAAAAGAAAACCTATTTCTGCTTTTTTTAAAGTGTTGAGGTAGAAGGGAGAGGACAGAGGTAACCAAAATTTGCCTTTAGAAAAACAGGATCTTCCTTCCAGCACAGGTTTTCTAAAACACTTCGTTAAAAATTAATTCTCTCTATAGAAATAGTAATCAAATTCTAACTAAATTCCACTTTTTAAAAAAATAGATCATATTTATGCTCTAATTAAACCCAACAAAAAGACCATAGGCATTTCTTCAATTGGGTCAGAAATTAGGAAGTTGGTTATGCCCACACTACTGTCAAGTACACCTGCCAACGATTTAGCATCTCCTTGCTTCATGCTTCTCTGAACAGCAGAAAATAGTCAGCGTTGTCACGAAGCTGCTTTCCTGTGCTTTGCTACGCAAGCATCTTCCACCTGCATTATTTTTCAGGGCTCATTTTTCCTATCTTGCAAAAAAGAAACTGCACCTCCCCATCCCTCTATCCTCCAAGATTCCTCCCATAATTTGTTATTATTAAATAAAGTCCTGATTCCCCTTAAGCAGTCAGACGTAAGCTTTATGCCTGAGATATTTGCATGGTGTTTTTGCTTGGGTTGCATAGTCTGTTAAACCCTGAGAAATAATATGAGGCGAGAATGACTGCTACATGCTCTCATATGATGATGCAAAATGCGTGCAGCAGGTGAGGTGTGCCCTCAGGAGTGATGGACCCTGCCCTGCTCTTCAGAAAGCCAGAAAGCCTGGGAGTTTATGCCACCATCTCTGCCCCGCAAGATGGTCCTTATCCAATAACCAGGAGTATGAAAACCTAAGGTCAAGAAAACTGAAAGGCGTAATTCAGATTTCCCCAGTGGCATCAGACTGGAGATACCCTGCGTAGGGTTTTGCTTGAAATCTTTACCCTATTGGGTTTCTTCCTGTTTCCATTACCTATTGCTGCATAACAAACTACCCCAAAGCTTCAAACAGCCTTCATTTTATTTACTCATGGTTCTCTTGGTCAGGAATTCAGATAGGCATGGTGGGGACACCTTGTCTCTGTCCATGATGTTTGGGGACCTCAGGATGGCTCAAGTGATTGGGGGCTGGCTGGGATGGCTTGACTGGCGTCATATGTCCCTGTCAGCTCTCCTCCGTTCTCCTCGATGTGACCTCTCCACGTCACTAGCTCGGATTTCTTCACGGCTCAGTGGTCTCAGGGTAGCTGAGTTCTTTACAAGGCAGCCAGCTACCCTTAGGGACAAGAAGAAGCTGCTAGGCCTCTTAAGAGATAAGCCTGGAATTGGCTCAGCACCACTTCTGCCATGTCTATTGGTCAAGGCAGTTTAGAAGGTCAGCTCTGATGGGGGCGGTCGGGGGGGGGGGGCAGAAATAGACCCTATCTTGGTGAGTGGAGTGGCAAGTATGATCAAGGAGGGCGGGAATGGAAAGCAGCCACCTTCAGAAACCAGCCACCA
Organism: Equus przewalskii; assembly: GCF_037783145.1. Classification (NCBI taxonomy): domain Eukaryota; kingdom Metazoa; phylum Chordata; class Mammalia; order Perissodactyla; family Equidae; genus Equus; species Equus przewalskii. The sequence goes on along the minus strand of NC_091845.1, from coordinate 54,212,784 downwards.
GAGTCCCCTCTCCTGTCCTGCTTACTTCCTTACTGGTTTCTCCCAAGAGCCCTTTCTAATTGAAACCACTTGCACATACATACTCATCTCAGGTCTGCCTCCGGGGAACCTGACCCTAAGATAGGAGGTATCCCAATCCAAAGATCCCCGTCTCTTCTTCCAGAAAGGTTTGTTACCAGCACAGGCCGAACCCAAGTCTCTATCCTGACACAGAAACCGCAGGAGCAAACGGTGTAGCTCTAAGTCAGCAGTCTCAATTCTGGCTGCTCATTATAAACACTCGGGAGCTTAAAAAAGAAAAAAAGAAACGTTCAGTCCTACCTACCCCAAAGATTCTGAATTAATTGGGCTAGAATGAGACCTATACATGCGTTTTTTCCTTTTTTTTAATTTTCCCCAGTCATTCTAACACGCAGCCCAGGTCAAGAAACACTGTTCTAAGTAGTTCAAGCTCTGTGTGTTCAAGCTTAATGTCATGGGGGAGAGGAGGATTAAAACACCACAGGGTGTCCTGTGAAGAGGAAAAAAAATAACCCTTGACCAAATTCCCTCTTGCCCTGGGGACAAAATTTTATCACTGCCATCAAATAACGTGAGTTGTAAATCCGGTTTCCAAATCCGGTTCCTCTATTTTCAAGTCTAAGAATGGAGTGGCTTCTCATACATCTTTTGGCTGAATAAAAGTCACATATATACACTCTCCCAGTTTAGAAAAATAAATTCCAGTTACCTGGACCCTTTGCCTTATGGCATATAGCATAACGATTGTGATTCCTACATCCCACTAGTGTTTTGTACACATGGGAATACCCAGCTTTCTTTTCATGAGCGACAGAAGCCATCTTGGTTATATGAGTGCCTGAGTTGGAAAAAACATGTTGTCAATGCCATTTATTAAGCTTCTAGGATGAAATTTGCCTGTTAAAGTTCCATAGTCTAGAAGGATATTTCAGAACACAAAGTACCAGCAGACACTTTTTCTGGCTAATACCACAATAAATAGGACAGTAGTTTCCCTTTTTCTTCTTGCTGAGCCTGTTAATCTTTACATGATACAGAGGAGATAGTGTTCTAACTTCCTCTTATTATATTTTCTTGTTAAACTCTATCCTTACTCAATTCTCAATTTGGTTCCTATAATCACTGGCTTTTACTCTATAAAACTTTGTTTTTTAATTAGCAAGATAGAGATCAATGTAATACAAAATATGTGCTAACACAGAACCAGCTTCTGCTCTCCCCTGCACGGATGCCAAGTGTAAAGATAACCTGCAAACACCATTCGAGGGAAACTTGATCTCAGTCCAGAAAGGATGGCTTCCTCTCATGGGAGCCACAACCTTGAAATATCATGTTTCAATATTGCACTTCCCCTTCCCCCCAGGAATTTTAACATCTATGAAATGGGGATATGTCTTATCCTTGTCATAGTTCAATTAGTTTTTTTCTTTGATAGTGGTACATAAAATAATGGTGCTCCTTAAAACTGATAATATCGGGGCCACCGGTGGTGCAGCGGTTAAGTTCCCACGTTCCACTTCGGCGGCCTGGGGTTCGTCAGTTCGGATCCCGGGTGAGGACGCGGCACCACTTGGCAAGCCATGCTGTGGTAGGCGTCCCACATATAAAGTAGAAGAAGATGGGCACAGATGTTAGCTCAGGGCCAGTCTTGCTCAGCAAAAAGAGGATTGGCAGCAGTTAGCTCAGGGCTAATCTTCCTCAAAAAAAAAAAACAAAAACTGATAATATCTTAGTTTAGATGAAACTAAGTTTGGATGGCAATTCACATCAATTTAGCCAAAGAGAGAACCGAATAGATCTCAGACTAAATGTAGGTATGTGAAAGCAAAGAGAAAAACTAAATTTCCTCTCTGACGTAGCCCCTCTTGGACCCTTCCAGGAGCAACTGCTAACCCAAAGCTTGGAGAGCTATTTACAGCTCATTTTGTATGTAAACTCTCTCTCACCTATTGCAAGGTCAGGCTTTTTTTATTAAAGATTTCATTATTTTTTTTTCTCCCCAAAGACCCCAGTACATAGTTGCATATTTTTAGTTGTAGGTCCTTCTAGTTGTGGCATGTGGGACGCCGCCTCAGCATGGCTTGATGAGCAGTACCATGTCCACACCCAGGATCTGAACTGGTGAAACCCTGGGTCACCGAAGCGGAGCGCGCGAACTTAACCACTCGGCCGTGGGGCTGGCCCCAGGTCAGGCATTTTGATCACATTTAGAATGAGCCCTGGGGACCAGCCCGGTGGCACAGCGGTTAAGTGCATGCATTCCGCTTCAGCGGCCCAGGGTTCACCAGTTCCGAACCCGGATGTGAACATGGCACCACTTGGCAGGCCATGCTGTGGTGGGCATCCCACATATAAAGTAGAGGAAGATGGGCACAAATGTTAGCTCAGGACCAGTCTTCCTCAGCAAAAAAGAGGAGGACTGGCAGTAGTTAGCTCAGGGCTAATCTTCCTCAAATAAATAAATAAATAAATAGAATGAGCCCTGAAAGAGACTGTATTGAAAGTGTAGCATCATGGCAAAAACTATTGCAATTACCCAGTTGGCAGTTGGTTGGGTTCCTGTGACACACTTCTCTGTTTCACAAAAGCTGCTCTTAATGCTAATAAGGACTCCAAGAAGTGTAAGAATTCTTTTTTAAGAATGTTTTTAATGCTAATAAGGACTCCAAGAAGTGTAATAATTCTCAAACTTTGGTGAGAATAATCTTTGGCATTTGTTAAACATATTAACCCCAGGGTCTCACTCCAGCCCTTTTGAATCAGAAGCTCTAAGGGTGGCAGGCTGGGGAGGCCATCTGTGTGATTAACACACTGTGGCTGATTTGGACACACATCACCATTGAACAACTCTGCACTCACTGGGGGTTCCAGAGCTCTGGTGCAGCACGGCATGCACATTGGCGCATTGGTGGTGAGATCTCTTAAACCAAGCATCTGTGCAGGGCTGGTCCTCAAATGTCCACAGGCACCTGGCTGGTGCTCACGCTCATCACTGGGCAGATCTCAAGCCCATAGCTCCTTTCATACCATCTCTGTTTCTCCCGTGATCTGTATTCTGCCCTCTGGGTGAACTCCTCGTGTCCCAGAACCTGGGGCACATGTGGCAGCTGTTCTAAAAATGCTTGTTCAATAAAAAAGAACCAAGGCCTAAAGTGGTTTGCTTAAAATAGTGAAGGGTCAAGGAAACTTGGGTTAACATTGATTTATTTGCCAAATAATTTTCATTTTCAACAGCCACATGGAAGCTGCCTTTTTCACTAAATGTAGAATTACGACCCAGCTCAGCATTCAGTGAGTGCTCTGCTCTTCTCCTCCACTAACATAAACTACAGACAGTGGGTGTGGTGGGCTGAATAATGGCCTCCAAAGAAGGCCATGTCCTAATCCCTGGAACCTGAGAATGTGCTACCTTACAAGCTGAAAGGGACATTGCAGGTGTGATCAAGTGAAGGCTCTTGAAAAGGGGAGAGTAGTTTGCATTGTCCAGGAGAGCCCAACGTAATCAGAGTGTCCTTAAATGAGGGATTTAGGAGGCTCAGAGTCAGAGAGAGAAGATGGAAGCAGCGGGGGAGGATAGGGAGAAGGGAGAAAGGAGAAGGGGGAAGGGGGAAGGTGGAGAGGGGTGGGGGAAGGGGGAGAGGCGAGGGGAGGGGGACGGGGAGGGGGAAGAGAAATGCTGTTTTGCTGGCTTTGAAGATGGAAGAAGGGGCCATGAGTCAAGGAATACAGGCAGCCTCTAGAAGCTGGAAAGGACAAACAGATTCTCCACTAAAGCCTCTAGAAGGAACACAGCCTGCTGACGCCTTCATTTTAGACCAGTGGTACCCATCCAGAACCGTAAGATAGTAGATTTGTGTTGTTTTAAACCACTAAATTTGTGATACTTTGTTACAGCAGCAATAGAAAATTAATACAGTGGAGTTTTAAATTATCCTTCTTACTATGGAGCTTAAAATTCTCTGAACAAAGAGTGACCTATGGGAGACCCAAGGGAGCACGCCTTGCATGGAGCATGAGAACCAGGACACTGATTTTTCCTGTTTCTTGAGAGCAGGTGGGATTAACCAACTGCGACTTTGATTCGTAGACAACAAAGGCCAAAGTCTCGGGGTCCGTTCTAGGAGATGAGCTGCATCTTGCAACTGAATGTGAGAACCCGCAGGTCTGCAAGTCTCCTGTTACAACTCACTTGTGTTTGAAAGCGTGTCGCTTGCTCCTGGGAAATATATCAGTTTCTGTTAGAGTTTAGAGAAAAGCTTATCCACCAGTGTCCCAAAGGAGATAAAAGGTGTGCCACTTTATTTCTGCCCTACACGAGACAGTGAAAGGGGGTAAACAGCCCCTCGCCTTAACGGGGCTCCCAAGTGTTCTTAAAGGGATGCTTTCTAGACTGTAGGCATTGCCTTTTGTTGTCCTGTTCATTGACCTGTCTCTTGCCCTTTCCACTGTCGATGAAAATAATCCATAACCAATCTATAAATGAAAATTTGGGTGAGTTTATTCTGAGCTGAAATCTGAGGACCATGGCCTGGGGCCTTTCTTTCCGGAAGGAAGAAAGGGCACCAAAGAAGTGAGGTATACAGAGTGGTTATATACCCCCATACAGGATGTTTCACATGTGATTGAAATGTCGCTCCCACAACAGTCACAAGATTGCCCTGTCGGCGCAGCGCTTGATGGACACAGCAGGTAGTGGGTCTGCTTGTCTTGAGCTGGGTGGTCACGGGTGAGCGCAGCAATCAGTTCCTAGCCTAAGGAAAGATGCTTAATCCTTAAGGGAATGCCAAAGTTGGGAGGGGGAGGGAAGTTGCACCTTTATCTCAAGGGCCTTTACTCTTGCCATAGGGAATCTCTAAAGCAGATACACAATGCATGCTCAATGGCCTCAGTCAGGCCCTTTTGGAAAGACAAGGTCAGGCCAAATTAGCTTTACACAAAATGGCTTCCTCATATACTCCAATATATCCTATTACTTGCCATTTCTATTTGTCACCACCCTCCCCAACTCAATCACCCCAATAAGGTCATCCTACACCAATTCTGAAGCTTTGGAAGTCTTTGGATGATTTTTACCATGAGGAAGAGGATGAAAACTTTGGGGTGATGTGCCAGATGGTGTCTCTCAGCCTTCTATAGCCTTCCATAGCTACTCTCCCTTCTATAGCCTCGTCTCTCCTGCCAGGGCAGACAGCCTGCAAACTACACTTCCCAGACTTGCTTTCCACCTGGCTTGCTGTCAGATGCTACCGATGGGCAGCACTGGCAGGAGTTTGGAAGGTGAGAGGAAGGAAGAAGCCTTTTTTCTGGAGACTTGACTGTGCTCTTGCAGAGGCGGCGGCAACAATGAAGGAGTGACAGCGATGGCAGCGGAGGTGGCCGTCCCCCGTGGGCAAGTGTAGGCTTCTGGGTTTCTGCCAACTCGGTTCTGACAAAACACATTGTGCACTCTGAGTGACATTTTTTTCTCTTCGTTCTTTCAGATCTGGAGGAGGTAGCCACTTCCTGCAGTTCCTGATCTTTGGGAAATCTTACCTTCCCACTTGTTCTCTTCTAGCTCTTCTAACACCTTTACAAGGAACTTCCCATTGGAAAATCTAGAGTAGTTTCTATTTTCCTGATTAGATGTAAACTGATAAACCCGAATCTTTCACTTCATTAGCAAGGGACAGAGCATAAGCGAAACCCTTTATCTATCTCCAATATCCTGGTTTTTATGGATCCCATTTTATTGGGATCAAAAGTATCAAAGTAGGGTCCTGCCCAGAAAGGGGAGGTGGCTTGAATTCAACAATGCATGTCAAACCAGCTTGGACGCCAACGATTGCTCTTAGATCCTCATGGTCTTAGGTTAGTTTCTCTGGACATAGCCCCTGGGGTGAGGATTCACATGTTAGTGACCTCTTCTGGGAGTGCTACCAGGAGAGGCATATAAAAGAGGGGAGTAAGCAGGGCAGGATGAAGCCAAGCAGGGGTGAGATTGCAGGTAAAGCTTCTGAGAGTCCAGCCTGATCCCCACGGGAGCCCTGGAGTGTAAGCCATGCCTCAGAGCTTTCGTGGTGATTGCACCCTTAACTCATTTTACATGGTCTACCCTAAGAGGCCATAAACTCCCAGTGATTTTGACTGACTCTAGTAGCCTGAGAACAGACTTCTAAAGAAGAGTTGCAAGTGTGAGCCTCCGGAAACAAAAATACCGAAGCTGGGGAAAGGCACACAGAAAAGGTAAAAAGGACCCTAGGGGTTCTGGCCAGTGCACTGACAGGGCCCCTCTTATTATGGCTTTGACTGCATCTGACTGTGAAAAAACCTTCAGAAAGACCTGGCCAGTGCTTCGCTTCTGCCTCCCAAGTTTCGTGCAAGTTCCTCTTCTGGCCAACTCTAACCAGAAACCATAGAGGGAAGAGGATTCTGGGAAATGTAGTTCTCAGCTTAACCAAGTTGACAATAGAACAATCCAGACATCAGGACTTGCTGTTTCAATAAAGTGTCAGAAAATCACAGGATAGGAGTGGGTCTTCTTTTGCTAGAAGATCCACAGGCAACTGTGGTGGAAGGCCCAGGAGTACTGAAGAACTGTTGAGGTAGTTCCTCTGTGTGGCCCCCAGGATGTTTCCAATCAAATGGAAAGGATGTTCCGCAGGCAGAGGATAAAGTTCCATGCAGCAGCCTGGCCCTGGAAGGTGCTGAGCCAACTCTACACCTCTCTTTGTGGCCAGCCTTAGTACCTAAGTACTCTCACCTTCGTACCCCTAACGCCAGCTTCCTTGAAACTTTGATGTCAATTCTCAAGTGCTTATTTGGGAAATCAAAAATACTGCTCACTGATTTTTATTCTCTTTGCATGTGAATTTAGAGGCACTGTGATGTTGCAGCTGAAAGCATGGTCTCTGAAGCCAGATTTTTCTGGGTTCAAGCATTAGGTCCATCACTTACCAGCTATGTGACCTTGACCAAGTTACTTAACCTCTCTGCTTCAATTTCCTCACTTGTAAAATAGGAATAGTGTTACTACCTATCTTATATCGTTGTTGAGAGGATTAAAGGAGTTTATACGTGTCCATCACTTAGAATTTGAATGAATAACATTCATTAAACTTCAATGATTATGTCACCTTTATTTAACGATTGTGTGTTTTTCTTATCTATTCTACTAAAGCATTACCCAATAGAATTTGAACTATTGAGTACTTTGGAACAAATTGGCATTGTCATGTGTAAGAAAACAGTGAAAGTGCACAATACTTTCAAAACATACTTATTCTTGCATGTCTCTATTTCAGAATGGCCTTTCTCAAATTTGTGAGGTTTTATCGTACATGGAATCTACTCTTACAAGACAGTCTTGAGGGGAAAGTTTCTAATAAATAATAGTGATTATAGAGAGGTTAAAGACCAAATATGAGGCTTTTGAAGTCATCTTGTTTCCATCAATAGCTGGCAAATTTCACCAACAACTGTTTGCTTAGGTACTGGAACATAGAGCCATAAGAAAAGTTCGCATGTACTGGCTTTCATTTGAAAGTCGAAGGAAGAATATAAATGTATCCTCCCAGAGACATGTAAATAACCTAGAGTTCCTCATGCTCAGTCTCAAAGAAATAGCTAGCATCCCCTAGTACTCTTGTATAAGTCATCATGGCTAGAATTTTCCCTCCCAAGGCATTCATGTGCTGCGGGTGGGACTGCATATTTGGTACAACCTCTTTGGAGGACGCATCTGGAAATGTTTGTCAACACTGTCAACACTTTATACCCAGTGATGTGCTGTTAAGTATTTGTTGTATAATAAGGAATTTGAATGGTCTTTGTCCCAGGTTCCTGAGACAGTGCCTCTAAATGCTTGAAATTTCCTGGATGATAGGAGTCTTTTGTTATTCATGGTAGGCTCCTGGGATCATACCTGAGTTTGCTAATGAGGTGACTCAGGGTGGACTCCTGGAAGGTTTCAGGATGGGTTCTGGCCAAGCTAGAAAGATCAACTATGTGATTGGAGGGTTGGGGCTTCGGGCCACCTGATACCAGCCCAACCTCTTGACTCCTGGGGAAGATACAGGGCTGGAGAGTGAGTTCAATCACATGGCCAATGATTCAATCAATCATGCCTACATAAAGTAACCCCAATAAAAACTACACACTTGAAGCTCCAGTGAGCTGCCTGGTTAGTGAACACATTGATGTGCCAGAACGGTGATGCGTCCTGAAGCCACAGGGAGAAGACACAAAGACTCCGCATTCAGAACTCAGCTAGACCTCACCGTAAGATTTCTTCATTTGGCTCTTTCTGATTTGCTTGCAACAGAATAAAACTGTAATGATAAGTGAAGTGCTTTCCTGAGTTCTGTGAGTCATTCTAATGAATTATCAAACCTGAAGGGGTCATGGGGATCCCCAGATCTGTAGCCAGTTGGTCAGAAGTGTAGATGGCCTGGGAACCCCCAAACTTGTGGCTGGCATCTGAAGTGAGGTCAGTCTTGTTGGGGACTGTGTCCTTAATCTGTGGAGTCTGCACTAACTCCAGGTACTGTCAGAATTAAATCACAGTATTGCAGTGTTTAACAACAAGCTCTCCAGGAGGGAAGGAGGAAGTTCTAGTTTGTGGCATTTGCAGATTTCCATGATGCAAATACTCTCACTATGACCAATTTCAAGTTACCAACGTGATGTCCTTGATCATGGAGTTGGGAAGAGATGCACTCACTCTGCTCCTCATGAGCCTTTGCAGGCTGACTCCAGCACTCTATCACCTATATCTTTTGACCAAACAATTCCACTTCTCAAAATTTATTCGACAGATGCACTGGTACATTTTCCCCTTCCAAATGTGTACAAGGATGCTCATGGCAGCATTGTTTGTATTTATAAAAGATTAAAAATGAGCTACCAGCCAAGCAATGAGCTTAAACAAATCATAGTGTGTGAACAAAGTGAAATGCTGTGCAGGCTTCAGAAAGAATGAGGCAAATCTACACTGATGTGGAATAATCTGCAAAATATATTATTAAGTGAAATAAAGGAAGGTGGAGAACAGTCTGCAGTTTGCTACCATTTAGTATAACATGAAGGGAGATATGAATTAACCTGTATACATGTCTAGACTTTCTTGGGGAGGAAGACACAAACAACTAACAAAAGAGGTACCTTCTGGGAAGGAGGATTAGGAAATTTGAGTGAAAGAGACTACTTTTTACATATACATTTTTGTACTTTTTGCATTTTTATGGTGTCTATTTAAAGAATTAAAGCAATAGGCAACGATAGAAAATAGGGTAATAGGAATGAATAACTGAATGAATAAATGAATGAATGAACCATATGAACGAAATGACCTTAGCTCTTTAATCATAGTTAATGCACTTCTCGCCAATCTCTGTGCACAAACTCTGTTGTAATATCTGCTTCAGGGAGAAGCCGATAGGGTTCAAAGAGAAACTATAGGGCACTTTCTCTAACAATGAGGTCAAACACGGAAATGCCTGTAGGAGCCAGGTAGGCACCATGAATGTATGAGGTTGTCCAGGTGGGGTTTGTGCTGAAGTCAAGGGCTCTTGCCACAAATAGAGGGAAGCCATAACTCAGCTACAGCAGCCATTGGCCTGCAGAAATGCAGGCCAAGTGTTGCCAGATCTTTGGATTTTTCAAGAGAATTCAGAAATCGAAAAAGTATGCGACTTCCTCAGTTGTTTAAAGTAAGTAACTAATAATAGTTTTTCAACAACATAATGTGGGACAAAGAAAACCCATTACAACTTCATAATTTTAGAGAGGATGGCTATGTTTCTAGCAATGAAATAAGGAATGTACTTTAGGCTGAGCTTAGATGAGAAGTAAATATTTGGACTTGGCATTCGAAGGAAAGAGATTTTATCGTTTTTTTCCCCCAAGTCCAAGACAATTAAATGTTATGATGCTATTTGTAAAGTCAGTGACTTAGTCTGTTCAGGCTGCTTTAACAAAATACTACAGACTGAGTTGCTTATAAACAGGAGAAATTTATTTCTTATAGTTCTGGAGGCTGGAAGTCCAAGATCATGGTGCCAGCATGGCCATGTTCTCTGGTGAGAGCACTCCTGTGAAGCCGGTGCCTTCTCCCTGTATCTTCATATGGTGGAAGGCGATAGAGATCCCTCTGGAGCCTCTTTTATAAGGGCACTAATCCCATTTATGAGGGCTCCACCCTCATGACCTAAGCACCTCCAAAAGGCTCTACCTCCCAATACGACCATCTTTGAGGGTTAGGATTTCAACATATGAATTCAGTGTCGGGGGACACGTACAGAACACAAACATTCAGACCCTAGCAGTCAGTTAAGTCTGAAACTGAAACCTATTTCTCTTAACAGTATATACTGATCAGCAGATTTTAAAAGCTATGAGAAGTTGTCAAGCACATACAAATGTGAGAGCTGGGAGTGTGCAGAGAAAGACTCGAGGTAGGAGAAAGAGATTAAATGTGGTAGCCAGACAGACACAGGAAGGGCCCCAGAGAGGGGAGCCTGGCAAGGAGGAAGTGAAGGGAGAGGACCACAGTACTGATCCACCTCAGGAGGATGGGAAGGAGGCCAAAGATGGGAAGTCCAATCATTCTAAGGTAGTTTTTTCAGTGGGTTTTCTTGCTTATTGATCTGCCTTTCTGAAACCCCTGTGTTCCCACTTGAGTTTGGTTAGAATTGTCTGAGTCCGTCAATATCTGCATTCTGACTAATTTGTCCCTACTGACTTACATTCTTTCAGCACCCTGTTGGCTGAAAGTGTGCCAATTTCCTTTTGCTCTAGCTTTTTAAAAAGCTCAGCTGTGAGCATGACCATGCTTCTATGGAATCTCAGGCCCACAACTGTTAAGCAAGCCCAGATGGAAGTGAGATTGATGGTGGTGTCTGTCTCCCTGCAGAGGGACGGAAAATAGTGACATTAATAATAATGATGACATTGGTAGCAGCATTTATGATGGGCCAAGGGGCTTTATGAGATAGACAACAAGAAGTCTCACCCTATTACTAACTATATCTAGCTCCAAAGCCCGCATCTCTGGAGAATGTGCCCTCTTCTGAGTCAGGTCCATGTATAACTTCTCAGAGTCCAACAACGATAAACTTAAATAGTTCCAATACATCATACTCAACAGAACAATGATAGAAAATAAGCTAATCACAGTAGACTCCTTTTTGGATAAAAGCAAATAGAGAGAAGAACCCCAAACAACCAGGACTTAGCATATTCCATATCCAGCCAGAGAAGACTGGCAGGAACTCCTATCCTTGGCAATGAAGTGATGTCCTTGGTCAGCCAATCTGGCTGCCCCTGGTTTTGCAAACAGAACAGACTTTGCATATAAGGTTATATCCTGTTTCCTCTTATAAGAGCCAGCTTGGACTAAATTTTGTCCCATTCTTTGAGGACTTTATTGAAGGTTGCAAAAATGAGCCCAAACACTCCAACACTACAACATTTTTCTACCTATGTCAAGGCTGAAGTTCCATAGTATTGTCTCCTATCTGCAGAGCAGGAAGCTAAGACTCGGAGAGACTGAATAACTAACCCAATCAGTAAGAAGCAGAGTGCAGATATGAATGAGTTCATCCTACTTCCAAATTATTATTCTTTCTTTTTACTGTATCTTTTACAATCTTTCCATTCCTAACTACAGAAGTAAGTACGTGAGCATGATGGAAAAATTGGAAGACAGATAAATGTGTTTTGTATTTCTTCCCAGTCTCACTCTTCTTTATTATTACATGCATACAGAAACACATGGAGTATTTCATCAGGATTAGTCATTACACGTTCTTGTCACTTTTCTACAAAGGGACAGAATTCTCACCCTCAGGCAAGAAAAACAGCCCCAAGAATCCCAAGTTTCCGACAGTTTATTGCTTAGGCAGGAGCAACCTCAAAATTACCTCAGATGGGCTTATATTTCAGTGTGTTGACTTTCAAATAACCCATTACAATGAATAATGCAAGCACTAAATTAATCGAGATTTTTAAAATGTTTCTTTTTCATGCCTGATTTCAGAATTGGTGCTGGAGTATAATAAATACCAAGTTTCACTAAAATAAGAACAATCCTGGCCACCAAGGGGATGATGAAGACAAATAAATTAAGGTCAAATATCCATCTATGCATTTATCATTCAACAAATAATCTGAGCATCTTTTGCCAGGCCTTGTTTTCAGAATTGACGTTAAACAGAACAGGAAATAGAAAAATTCCCTGTTCTCAGGAAGCTTGCTCTGTAGAAAGGAGAGACAGAAAATACACACAGACACTGAGAAAACGTCAGGTCGTGATAAGGACGATGGAAAGAATCAAGCGGAATAAAGAGAGTGGGAAGTGCTGAGGAAGGAGGTTGCCCCTGATGCAGTGTATTCGCTGCTTGAACTGTCGAGACAAATACCACAGACTGGGTGGCTTAACCAACAGAAACTTATTTTCTCACAGTTCTGGAGGCTCAACGTCCAAGATCAAGGTTCCAGCTGATTCCATTTCTGCTGAGAACTCTCTCCCTGGCTTACAGACAGCCACCTGCTCTCTATGTCCTCACATGACTTTCCCATGGTAAGAGCTCTCTGGTGTCTCTTCCTTTAAGGATACTAATCCTACTGGAGTAGAGCCCCACCTGTATGACCTCATTTAACCTTAATTACCTTCTTACTCCAAATACAGCCACACTGGAGGATAGGGCTTCAATAGATGAATTTCGGGGGACACATACATTTAGGCTATAACATACAGGATAGTCAGAGAAGGCATCTCTGCTAAGATGTAGTAGCTAGCTTTCAAGATGGCCCTCAATAATCTCATCTCGTGGTATTCACACCCTTGCGTAGTCTCCTCTCTCAATAAATCACGGCCAGTCTCTGTGCAACAGAGAACAGCAGAGATTAAGGTATTTGACTTCTGAGGCTGGGTCATAAAAGGCACTGAAGCGTCTACTTTGCTTTTTGGGATCACTCACACCGGAGCAAGCCAGCCACCATGTCTTGAGGACACTCAAGCATCCCTGGGAGAGGACCATGTGGAGTAGAACTCAGACTTCCCACCAACAGCACTAATCTGTCGGACGTGTGAATGAACCATCCTGAAAGTGGAATCTCCAGCCCCAATACAGACTTCAGACGACTGTAGCCCCAGCTGAAGTCTGGACTCCAACCTCATGTGAAATCCTTAGTCAGAAGCACCCAGCTAAGCTGGTCCTGACTTTCTGGTCTACAGGAATGGTGAGAAAATAAATGTTTGTTGTTGTTTTAAGCTCCTAAATTTTGGAGTAATTTGTTATGCAGTAAGAAATTAGTAATACAGGGGGCCAGCCCAGCAGTGCAGCAGTTAAGTTCACACATTCTGCTTCAGTGGCCCAGGGTGCACTGGTTCAGATCCCAGGCGTGGACCTACACATTGCTGCTCAAGCCACAGTGTGGCAGGCATCCCACATATAAAGTAGGCGAAGATGGACACGGATGTTAGCTCAGGGCCAGTCTTCCTCAGCAAAAAGAGGAGGATTGGCAGTGGGTGTTAGCTCAGGGCTAATCTTCCTCAAAATAAAAAAAAAATAAAGAAATAAGTAATACATAAGGTGACAGTGAGAGACCTGAAGGAAGTAAGCAAGATGAAGGAAAAGGAAAAGAAGTGCCAAAGCCATAAAATTACAGCACGTGTGGCATGTTCAAGGAACATCAAGGAAGACAGTGTGCCAGGAAGAGAATGAGCAAGGCCAAGAAGAGTAGGAGGTTAATCAGAGAGGAAATGTGGGGTCAGATCACAGAGGGTCTTATGTGTCTGCATCCTACCAGAGTCATGTGTAGAGAGACATCCACTTAGGAGGAGCATCTTATTTATTTACATGAAATATTTTGATAAACTTTGAGTCTCGTATCATCTGATTATACCAGCCATCGTGGCGATCTCAGGAACTCTCATATTTTTAACTATTCTTTATAGGTTTACAATTCCCAAATGTAATTTCCCTGAACTTCAGCGTCTAATACCCAAGGGCCAAGTCAATGTCTCCCCTGAAATATCTGATAGCTATCTCAAACTTACTCTGCCCAAAAGCAGATTCCTGGTCTTCCCCCTCACCTCACCCCCCCCAGTCTTCCCCATCTCTGAAAGTGAAATCCATTCTTTCAGGTACTCAAGCCAAAAACTTTAGCGTCATCCTTTACCCTCCTCTTTCCCCCCATATATCCATCCAAATTATCAGCAAAGTCATTAACATTCCTTTGAAAATGCATCCAGAATCCAACACTTCTTGCCACCTCCACCTCATTCATTGTTCTCTAAGCCACTGTTATTTCTAGTCTGGATTATGGTACAAGCTTTCTAACCAGTTTCCATTTACCTTCTGTAGTCTATTCACAGCTCAGAGACAGAGAGAGATTTATCAGATCATGTCATTTTTCTGCCCTGAATCCCCCAATGTCTACCCATTTCACTCAATGTAAAAAACAAAATCTTTGTAGGATAATACCCTTCAGGATCCTGCCCAATCATCTTTCCAACCTCATCTCCATTGATGTTGACCCTTGCTCACTCAGCTTTAGCCACAGTGGCCTCCCTGCTGTGCAGAAACAAGCCAGGCACACTTCTGCCTCAGAGCCCATGCTCTTGCCGTTGCTTTTATCTGGAATGGTCTTTCCTCAGATAAGTTTCACTCCCTTACCTCCTTCAAGAATGTGCTCAAATGTTACCTTGTCGGCAAAATCTTCCCTAATCGTCCTATTAAAGATTGCATTCCCCTTTCCAGAATCCCTTAGCTCTTCCTTGCCTTATTTTTTACATAACTCTTATGACTATCTGACATTATACACTTTAATTATTATGTGTTTGTTTTTATTTATTTTTGTCTGTGTCCTTTCATGAGAATATAAGCTCCTTTATGGTAAGGATTTTTGTCTGTTTTGCTCACTGCTGAATCCCCGGGTCTTAAGACAGTGCTTGGCACATGGTAAACATCCAATAAACATGTGTCGAATGAATGAATAAGCCTTTAGAGTAGATATAAGAGCCTCCAGAACATGACCAAATGATGGAACATGGGGGCTGACCTGTTATGCAGAAGATAGTGAGAACTTGAGATGCTCTAAAGAGTAAGGAAAAGAAAAATAAAGGCAGGGTGTAGAGAGAAGAGCCCAGCACGGCTGGGGGTACCTAAGAGGAGCCAGAGAGGAAGATCTTCCTTGGGGGTGTGTCCCCAAAATTGGGGAAATCAGAATTACTTAAGGGGACTAATTTGCTGTGGGATATGCAACATAAACCCAATCCTCCACTTTCTCCACAAAATGTTAGTACCAATTCTTCTTTGCTTGGTAATGCTTATGGGTGGGGGGATTCTGGCTGGGGAAATGGAAGAGGATTGATTTCAGCATCCAAGCTGGCTGAGAGTCAGCATGTTCAGATGCAGAAGTCAAAGGCCAAGAGCACAGCTGATATCTGAATTGCACATACAGTCTTTAACCTTGCTGTATATTTCCTTGGCTGGCTTCTGTTGAATAGAATGGTGATTTTAACAAGGATCAGGGTTTTTAATTAATCAGACACTGTTCACTGTGGCTCTGGTCCAATTCATCCGAGGGCAGCTGTTTTCCTACATGTTTTTTGATTCATATTTATAATTATTATCAATAACCACCACATACATCCACAGTGTGCCAAATACTACAGCCTGAAAAGACGTGATCTCTGAACTAAACAGCCTGGTTTCTGTTTTAATCACACAGTCCTAGGATCTTACTCTCTGACTTTTTCTAATAGGATCAGCTTATTTAAGTCAGGTAGCCTTTTAAATTCACGTCTTCATGAAATTTTGCTCAAGCCTGTTCTTTGGGAGAGCTGCAGGCAAAGAAGTTTCTTTGAGGAACAACAAGAGTGGTCATTGCCACTGGAGAAGGGCCAGGAAATGACGGTATGGAGAGAAGAAACACGTTACTTTGTACTGTTAATATAAAATCACATTGAGATAGTACATACACTGATGGTTAAACCTATTCACAGAGAGGAAAAAAACTTTTGTAGGCTAAAAAGCCATATTCACAAAAGTCATACATATTTTTTATCTATATTCTGTCTGGCTAACTTTTATCTGCCTTTATTTTATTCCCATTATATTTCATTGAGGATTAATACTGTGCCATGGGCCTAAAAAGCCGTAAGGATCCTTTTCCTTCTGAACTTTTTTCAGTGGTCTGATTATGCCCTGAAATCCCAGCTTATAAGCAGCCCCTTTTCTCATTCTCCTTCCCACCCAGGTATGCTGGTCACTGAACCCTCCACTGTGAAACTATCTTTTCAGGTTCCCTCTCCAAAAGTATTCCTCACTCTCTAGGTTTTCTGCAAGTCAAAAAATATACATAATCTTTCCCAAATCTCTCAGATTTTTAAATTTAATTTTATTTAATTCAAATACCATATGATAAAAACCACAAACAATGCTATTGTTACAAATAGGTGGACAAGAATAAGGATTAGCAATGATATCTATTAGTTAGAACTTAATAAAACTTCTTGAAACCAGATCAGTGTAGCACTGTTGGGGTATAGGATGAAACATGGGAAGAGCCTTCCTTCATGGGTGCCACCAATTCTGTATGCCACACTCTACTCACATCCCATCACAAGCAATGTGTAAGTCCTATGTTTTTAGGAAAACACATTTACTGATACAGGGATGGACAAATAGGCAAAAAGAATAGAGCAGATAGCCTAAAACAGACCCATGCCTACAAAGACACTTGATGTGAAACGGAAGTGGCACTTTACCACAGTAGAGAAAGACAGTCATTAAATAAATGGTGCTGGGATGATTGGTCATCGATATAGAAAATTTGTGATTGAATACTTATCTTTCAGCATACACAATAAATTGCCAATGTATTAAGAATTCAAATATGAAAGGCAAAACACTCAAACTTTTAGAAGAGAACATCTTTATGACCTAAGGGGTTAGAGGGCAGAAAGATTTAGTAAACAAAGAACAAAAAGTACAAACTTTATAGGATGAGATTGATTGGTAAATGGGACTGTTAAAATTTTGAGCTTATATTCATCAAATGACACCATATAAAAGTGAAAAGGCAAGTCACAAACTGGGAATAAGTATCTGTCATAAGGTAACCAACAAAGTTTTAGTATCCTGAAAATGCAAAGAATTCTATGAATGGTTGAGAAAATAAAAACAGCAGAATAGTTAAATGGGCAAAAAATATGAACAAGTACATCTTTAAATGTAACCGACAAATACAACATGGTCAACAAATATAAAAAGGATGCTCTTTGTTAGTTAACAGGAAACCGCAAATTATAACAATGAGATACCACTTCATCCCGCTGGATTGGAAAATAACCAAAAAGTACAATACGGAGTGCATGAGACAATGTATAACAGGAACTCTCATTCATGGCTAATGGTATAAAATAATTTGGCATTACCTGGTAAGGTTGAAGATGTACATAGTGTGTGTATAACTCATCAATTTCACTCCTAGGCATAGATCCCAGAGAAACTTGTAAAATTAATAATACAGAATTATATAGCACCATTAGTTTACAAAGCACTAGTATTGGTATACGTAGTCCACAAAGTATTTTTAATCCATTTTCTTAGTAGGCATTATTAACTCTACTTTTCACAGAGATTTAGTTATCCTCCCAAGATCACACATTGCTGAGTGGCCTTGACACTCCCTCATGTAAATTCCCCCTTCTCTTGATAACAGCCCCAACTTATATCTGGAGATCTACCCTCCCCACTCTTCTGGAACCTGAATGAATCTCCATCCAGACGTGGCCGATCAAAGCACCACTGTGGTTCAGGGGTGACATGGACCTAATCTCATTGAACCAGAGGGAAATTTAGGACTACTGGAAGAGATTCTTGCTCTTTAATGCTAGTCTAGAGCCTGGGAGGCAATGAGAACAGAGCTGCTGTAAGCTGCCATTTGGAATCTGAGAACGAAGCAGACAAGCAGAAGGTAGAGTTGAGAGATGAAAGAAATGAAGTATTGATGACATAATTTACAGTTCTGAGGTCCTTAAAGCCAGATGCACCCCTGAACCCCTAGGTTACTTAAGCAATAAACTCCTTTTATGCGTAAGTGATTTTGACTTGCCCTTTCTACAGCTTACAACCCAAAGAAACTCTGGATGACACAGTGACAAAGCCAAAACTACAGCCCAGGTGTCCCGGTATCCACTGTTCTTTCCATGGCACTACCTAACAAGACATGGCTGGTGGGCTCCAAAACCAGCATGAAAAAACGAGTATAGTATCTTGCTTTTACTACAACAAAAGTCTTTGGGGGTTTTTTCCCCAGCCTATTATACAGAAAAATATTTCTGTCTCTTATTTCTATGAGTGTATATCTAGTTTGTATCTTACCCAATTCAAGGTCAACAGCTTCATAATTAAAGCAGTTTCTTTGCCAGAAATTCCCCTTATCATAGTCAAGGACAATATTCTGTAATTATAGATGAATTCATCCAAACCACTGATTGTGTTTAAAGGTGATCAAAGTAAGGATGTATATTAAATTATTATCACGAAAGGATTTAGACCATTTAATTAGACAACACGAATAAGGATGGTGACACTGCAAATAAAACAACCAACAATACAGAGTCCTAAACAACATTCCCTCTCCACACAGGAGAGAGGGAGATTGTCAGAGCTGTCACTAGGATGTTCTGGTCTTCTGACAGAGGCTGACTACACTAAGAGAGAGGATCCACCTTGCCAGCTGGAGTCAGTGAACTGGAACTGAAGGGCTCTGGAACCTGTGCTCATGATTGAAAGACCCTGATTCCCAAACTTACTTTGACAAGTGTGAATGTATTTATGAGGACAAGGGAACAGAGTATTTGAGAGCAGGACTTTCCAGGAATTCCAGAATGGTGATCACCAATGTAGATAATAAAAGTCATTCTCAGTCAGAACAAATAGGTCAGGATATCAAAGAATGAGCACGAGATGTCAACACTGCTAGCAAAACTGCAAAGCATTCAAAGTTGGTCTTCAAAGTCTTCAACTGCTTGTTTGCCTCCCCTCTCAAACCTTCCAGCTTCCCTTCTCCCTCTGCCTCAGCCCCAGCAGCCCAATTCCTTTGTCTGTGGAAAGTCCCAATATGAGGCACTCAGTTCAGACATACTCTCTGGGGAAGAATTTAAAGCTCCAAAAGATCTTTCTTTCTCTCTTTCCATCTCACTCATCAAAATTTCCATTCCCTCAGAATCACAAGCACTGGAGCCACGCAGTGCTGGCTTAGAAGCCAAGCTATGCCACTCACAAACTAATGAAATTGGGCAAGTTAGTTAACATTCCTATCCTAAGCATCAATTTCCTCATCTGAAAAATGGGAATAATAATAGCCCCTAACTCATAAGAGTTGTTGAGAGAATTCAGTGGGATAAAACATGTAATGCAGTTTACCCAATGGATGGTCCATAGGAAAGGCCAATAAACATCAGTAATGATGTTTATTGTTACTACTACTAGTAATAGTATTAAAGATAAGGATGATCAATAGGTTTAACCATCCTGTGGAAATTTGTCTAATTTTGCAAAGGAGCTCAGTTGCCAGTTGACACTTTTTTGGAAATACTCATTCACATTTGCATTTTGCATCCACTGTTTTTGCTTTTGGGACTTTCTATAGAACAGATTGTGTATCTTTTAATGTAGTAAATTTCAATATTGCTTTTTAAAAGGATCCATCAGCTCTGAAATAGGAAACTCTTCATACATAGCATGAAACCAACACAAGCGATGCAAAACAATGCACCAGCCCAGAGATGCGATGCTAGTAATATACAAGAAGACCTTCCCCCCTTTTCTTTGGTGATTTACTTTATGAATAAATTGCTCTTCTTTAAAGGTCACTTTGTTATTTTAGAACACTTTACGCCTGACACTGTCCTCTTACTGTAGGGAATTGCACAAAGGATAATTTAAGAAATATTTCCTAAGATTTTTATCTATTACATTATCACAATTCTCCCAGAGAAAAACAACTCAAGACGTTGACTAAATAATGTGGTTTGCCTGAAAACATGAGTTTATCAAAACTCAAAACAATAAGGGAAGCTCTTTTATGTATCTTCCACCTGGATAAGACATAATATTGCATTACAATTAATGTTTATTGAATACGTACTATATGCCCGGCAATATACATTACAGGTTTTATATGTATCTTCTCATTAAATCCTGACAATTATTTTATGAGGTAAGTTATTATTATGCTTATTTTTTAAAATAAGAAAACAAAGGCTTAAGGATGTTAAGTAACTGAGCTAAAGTCACACAACTAACAAGGGATGAGGAGAGGATGGATTTGATGATCCTTCTCTCTAATCCAAGCTCATTGCTCAGACTAGCTAGACTCAAACACCTCCAAAAGGAAATGTTAGGAAATGTAAAGTAGGATAACTTCAAAGACCTGAATCAATTCCAGTAAATCTTATAGACTCTACCCTCTGAATCTTCTTTGGAATGTCCATCCTGAACTTCCTATCCACTAAAATGGGACCTAAGAATTTCCTAGTTCTAAGGCAGATTCATCATGACAAAATCAGATATAATAATGACTATCCACCCCGGACATACACTTTCCTTCCATCCTCCCTACAGCCCTTTGAGGTGGGCATCACTCCCGCTTTACAAAGGAGTAAATAGGGTTCTGAGAGATCAAGTCAGAGACCAGAACCTGTTCTCAGCTCCCAGGGATATTTTTTGGCCCACAGAGTGGTATTAAAATATGTGAGCCAACATTTAAAACTTAGATTATGTGCTAAAACCCCAGATTTCTGTATTCTATTGAGAATTTCAAATTCCTAGCAACCCTAGCCAAACTCTGTCATGGCAATCGACAGCTAAAGCTGAAGAATAGTTGCCCATGGCCCATTCTCTCCAGCCATCACTCTCCCCATCAGCCAGCATCACTCATTTCATTTTAGCATGAGTCTCTGTTGGTGCCAACCTCTCATGAGAACAGGCAGGATATTATGACCAACTGTTGACCGATATGCAAAAGACCCTGGCCATGGGAAATATCCACTCTGACATTGCCACCATCTTCAAAAGATGCTAAGATACCAGGAGAGACACAGAGGAACAATACAAAACCAAGGACACTGAATATATTCTCTCAGTCTATTAAAAACACTATTTGCCACAGGATATATTTTTAAAATTGTTGTGGAATATTGTTTTCATTAATTGTTTTGTATAAGTGCCTTTGTTGTTTTGCCACATGATTTCCCTACAAGAAATTCTAATAAAAGACTTATAAAGATCATGCAGTATCCATTTTCCCCTTCCTTTTAGTAGTAGAATCCCTGAGTTTTGGCTAGGCATATAATCACCCAAGAAGAAACTACATTTCCCAGACTCCCTTGCAGCTACACATGACCAGGTGACTTACTTCAGATCAATGGAATGTGGGCAAACATGAAGCAAGCAACTTCTTCATCTTATCCTAAAAGATTGACTTGGACACTCTCTTTTTTCCCTTCCCCAGGTTAGACCACCATTGTGGAAGTGAGCCAGCATCAGCCATGTGGATACTCAAGATTACAGGGCAATAATACGGAAAGCACCACTGTCTCTGAATGTCCCTGTAGAACAGAGCCACCCTACCAGCCCAAGATAACTCATTCTAGACTTTCTTGGGAGATAAATAAACTTTTATTTACTTAAGCCCCTAGAGTTGTATATGTTTTTGTTACAGCAGCCTTCCTCCCCTTATCTACTCCCACTTCTTCCATTTTCAGTCATCATTTCTTCTTCCTTAGATTTCAGAGGATGAGGTAGCCTTCTTTCACTGCATAAAGTATAGCCTTAAATCTTGACACAGTTTCTTAGGAGCAGTGTGACCTTGGGCAAGTTACTACCTTCTCTGCACCTGATCTGCAAAATAATAGTTGGAAGGATTTGTCAAAAGGAGAGAGTACAGTTACCTCTACTTTGTATTTTGAGGTGTCTTTAGTCTATTTCCTAACTCACAAAACCATTCTCCAACCTATTTTTCTCTTATGCATACTTGAGCCCATTACTCCACGCCAAAATCTATCAATGGTACCCCCATTGCCTTTAGGAGAGAATTCAAGTCTCTAAGAAAAGTTTAAAAGTCCCCAGATGATTGGGATTCAGTGTCATCTCCAGGCAGCCAGGCATGCTGTCACTGACTTGCCAAAAAGCCCTTTGAGACCAGGCCTGTAATTCTTGTTATAAGGCCTTATACTCTGAGTTTCCTACAGCTCAGCAAACCAGAAGGCTGCCCAGTATAGGGCTTAAGACCAGAGGAATCGGACAGACCTGGGTTCAGATACTGTCTCCATCACTTCCTGGTGTGACCCTGGCAAAGGATGTAACTTCCCTGTAGATTGGGTCTAACACTTACTCACCTCAGGGCTGTTCTGATTGTTACATTGGATAACGCACAGAAAGCCCTCCGCTGAGTGCCTTGCGCATAGTAAACACTCAAGAAATAGTTATTATCATTATTACAGCTCTCTTTACTAGCTTTTTTAGTTTGTTACAGCATAGAAGAAGCATGGAACAACCTCCCACCACCCCCTCCCCAGCCTCTATCAGAGGATATATTAAGAGCAGTACACAGAGAGCATTACATCCCAAATTATGTGTCCCTGATAACAGTCTGCCAGTGACACAGAATGAAGTGCAAGCCCTCTCCCACACATCTGTCTATCCAATGCATTCTGGGAGAAGTCAAGGGGTAACCACGACTTCCTGGTATCTGAGCAGCAAAATTGCAGCATCCTGGGGCCCAGTCATCAGTTGCAAATCCCTCTCTCCCAGTTTGCCACCACTGAACCACATGCAAGTCGACGCTGGCTTTCGGATTTCTCTCCTAGAACCCTCCATAGTAAAAGTCCCTCATATAAAACATCCAAAGCCCAGCTGTATTGTGCTCTAGTCACGCATTAATTAAAATAAGAAGCCAGCAACCAAAAAGTAATTTTTAATTGGCATTTGACTGCAGTTTGTCTCAAAGAACACCAAAGAGGGAACAGAGAAGAACTTGTTAGAAATTCCCTTTTCCCTTTCATTCATTTTCAATTATTCCCAAACCCTGCAGCTGCCCCAAAGTCTCTCAGCCTTCTCTCTAAAGCTAGACATATGCACACACACACACACACACACATGCATACACACACACACACGCACAGCCCATCAGAGGTACCCTAGAGTTGGCTTGCACATGCTTGAAAGAGTCAATTGTTAAATTTTCAGGAATTTTGCCAGCTGGTTGTTAAATGTATCCATTAGTAAAAATTAAGTTATATAAACTTATAACTAAATTATAAACAAAGGTGATAAATATGCACTACTCAGGGGAAAAAAGGAATGGACATGCCACAATATGAGTGAATCTCAAAATCATTATGCTAAAGCCAGACAAAAGAAGAGTATACATTACATGATTCCATTTATGGAAAACTAGTCTATGGTGATAAAAAGCACGCCAGTGGTTGTCTGGGGTGGGGGTGGGGTGTGGTGAGAAGCGGTGGAAGAGAGAGGTTAGGAAGGGCCACGAGGAAATTTTGGGAAGAGATGGCTATGTTCATCATCTTGGCTGCGGCGACGGTTTCACAGGTGTATAAATATGTCAAAACATCAAATTGTACACTTCAGGTATGTGCAATTTACATCAATTGTACCTCAATAAAGCTATTAAATAAGCACTCAAAATCCACGACTTTCTAATTATTTTACATTTTACTACTACCCATACTCTCCAGGTTTCTTTACATCTTTGTGTCTGTATTGTGGAAACACTACATAATGGTGCTTCTCGGCGTCTCTTCCCAACTCCCTGTTTGGCGACATCGCGTTGGTACAATGAACTTAACTGTGGTGAGAGGGTCTACACCATGGAAATCAGCAAACGCTACAAATCAGGGCTTGATTTTTGTTTTGCTGGTTGTCTAGACTTGAGAAAACCATGGAAAACATGCTAACAATGTAGATTAAATGTTAAAGTGTGTTGTGCCTATAGCCATTACATTGTGAAGAGCACAAAAAATTAAGAAAATATTCTTTCAGTTTTCAAAACCCGCTATCTGATTCAGCGGACAAGTTCCTCACTCACCTCATTGATGAATGTGTAAAGTTAAAGGTATTCATTGTTTCACTTTCTTATGTCTAACTTGTTAATATAGATGAAAATATGAACCGACATTTGTGTCAGAACTATATTCATCAATTGCAATGGATACAAGAGTTCAGCAACATTCAGTGAAAGCATTCTGTGAGAATCAGTTGCTTATATGGAATTCATAATTGAGTATTACATATTTTATGATTATTTGTAAATTGTGTGCTACACCATAAAATCTATAATAAACTTATGTATGTATGTGTGCATACACGCACACATACACACACACAGAATTTTGTTTTGTTTTTTTCAGAAAGACTGTATTAAACATTTACCAGCACTGTCATTTTAATGTGGTTGTGATGTTGTTTGCAAGATAAGCATTCCATTTTCTGGTGTGCCCTGCCTTTTTTCCACCTGAGTTCTTTATTATGTAGCTCTATTTATTACGCAGATTGAGGGGTTTTTCTTTTTCTTTTTCTTTTTCTTTTGTTTGTTCTTTTATCCCAATTCCGGGAAATAAAAAAAGGAAGACTCTGGACTGACCAAATAAGCAAGAATCCTTCCTTCTTCTTCAAGAAGGAAGATTGCAACCACTTCAATATACTCTGCTCTGTTTTCCTTTATTTCTGCCACGTGCGTATTTTTGGCATCGTGCTTTAGAGCTGGCAAGGTGCTTACGCACAGCTACGCATGCTTACTTTAAGACAGCTGGCTTCTATGTCTCCTTTCAAACTGCCTCACTGGCGTCCTGTTGTAAAAACCAGCACACATTTGCTGAAGGCGTAGCAAAGAGAACTACAGGTGTTCATTGCATAACATCAACTGAGCTCAGAGGTTACAAGCAAAGCTTTGAATCCAAGGTTGCCTGACCGTCAAATCCTGTCAACGTCCTGATCCCAGAGATGGAAACATTTCATAGGCTTTCCTGCAAGGCCTGGAAAGACACAAAAATGAAAGGACTCATTTGCTGAGGTGGTAAAAATGTAGGTGAACTTTTTTCCTGTGGTCTGAATTCTATTAATGTCGCTACGACATTGTTTGCCTAACTATATAAACAATTGCGGGATTTATTTATGTGTAGCATATCAAAATGGAGAAATAGCCTTCTTATCTGCCTGCTCCTATTCACCCTAAAGCACAAGGCGTAGTACTAACTTCCTCCTATTTACCCCCATTCCACGACCCTGCTCCTCCCACGGCCATTATCGGCTGTTTTCTCTCCATCCTTGTTTCCCCACCTCCCTCCACAACCACAGCTGCTCTCCTCCCACCAGCCAGTCAGGACAGCTGCTTCCTGACCCCACGTACTCCCCACAAGCGCACCCTCCTCCTGCCCCTGACAGAGCCCAAAAGACCACTGCTCCCGCAGGGTCGCAGCCACATCACCCACTATAACCTCCTAAACGTGCTCCATTTCCCCAGAAAGGCAAGCATCGTCGTCCCTTCATTCCAACTGTCTCCTCCACCTGGAACGTTCTTCTCCAACGTTAACCATGGAGACCCTACTTCCCTTCTGAGCTCCACAGTGATACTTCCTCAGTTCAGCCAAGTTTCACTGAGGCCCTGAGGGAATTAACTCAAAGAATTAACTCATATTAAACTACATATTCTTGACCCTAGAATGATGTCTGGCTCATTGAAGAATAAATGAGCGTCTTGTTCTACAATTAGTTGTTTAGGTTACTTCAACAAACAGTTGCTATGCACTTAAATTGTGCTGATACTAGGGTAAGTGCTATGGATCACGTGAAATAATTAGGTCCAGGACTAATTAGGTCCAGGCCATGTCCTCAAGAAGCTTACAGGTGTGAGGGCCTGTGTTGGGGGCAGGGGGGAAGGGCTGGGACTAGGGTCAGACACTTCCCTCAGGGCCAGATTTTAAGGAGATAGCAATAAACTCAGTGTATTAGTCAGTGTTCTCCAGAGAAACAGACCAAATTGGATATATGTGTATATATATGGAATTGGCTCATGTTATTGTGGAGGCTGACAGGTCCCAAGATCTGCAGTTGGCAAGCGGGAGACCCAGGAGAGTCAATGGTGTAGTTTCAGTCCAAAGACCAGAAGGCTTGAGACCCAAGAAGAGCTGATGTTTCCGTTTAAGTCCAAAGGCAGAAAAAGTCAATGTCCCAGCTTGGAGGCAGGCGGGCAGGAGGTATTCCCTCTTACTCCTGAGAGGGCCAGCCTCACTGTTCTATTCGGGCCTCCTTCAACTGATCGGGTGAGGCCCCCCACATTAGGGGGGGCAATCTGCTTGACTCAGGGTGCTGATTCAAATGTTGATCTCATCCAAAAACACTCTCACAGAAACATCCAGAATAATGTTTGACCAAACATCTGGGCAGCCCATAGCCCAGTCAAGTGGACACATAAAATTAACCAACACACTCAGTAATTAAGATAAATAATATTTCAATGCAGTATTTTTTAAAAAATCAGATTTAATGTAAAACTCCATGATGATCAAAATATTAAAATTTTAAATAAAGGCAAGATCCTTTTCTTTTTGCCTCAGACTCCCACACGGCTCAGCACAGCAGTGTGTGAGGGTGCGCGTACGCTGGAATGAGAGGAAGAGGGAAGACGGCAACGACAAACAAAACACGGGGCACAGGACGAGCACCTCCCCCAGCCCAGAGTCAGAGGGTGGGGCTCCCCACCTGCTTATCCACCTGACCCCAGCATGCTCTCCCTGTTTGTCTCACCTCAGTGAATGAGGCAACCGCGCAACAGGGGCCCAGCCAGAAACAGGGACATCCTGACCCGTTAGCCTCTCTGTCCCCTCAGGTCACTGCCGCAGCTTCCTGGCCTTTCCCTGCACTTCCATCCCCGCAGCCCCTCCAGGGGGCTCTCACAAACGCCACTGCGCGCATCCTGATGGTCCACTCTTCAGAGAGGCCTGTGTGGCCTCGACCCTGCCTGTGCCCAGCTCCCCGCCCCCCACCACCCCCGCCACCAGCCTGAACCCCCTGCCCTGGGCTCTTTTGCCTCTTTCGCTGCTCTCTGCCCTCAGACCCTTTCCCTTCCACGTCTGGAGAACTCCTACACAACCCACAGCTGAGAAGCAAAGCTGATAAATCCAGGACATAATCTGCTGCAACAACAGAGGTGTGAACGGTATCCCGGCTTCTCTGCCGACACTCTGCTTAGACATCGTCCCTTTCAGGAGAACGTGCTTGATTCGCCCCATCTCCCAAGTCAGGGTTGGAAGCCCATTCTATGTGGTCTGATGGAGCCCACCTGTATGCTTACCACGTGTGCTGTATTGGCCTATTTATTTGTCTGTCTCTCCGCTAAACTGGAAGCAACCTAGAGTCAGGGACTATGTTGGGATCACTTTTGTATCCTAGCTTCTGGCATTTTTCTCATATGTAACATATGCTCAATAAATGTTTGTTGAATGAATGAATGAAAGTCCTGTGGCATGTGGGTTGTGAAGAAGTACCAATTAGCTGAAGGAAAGAGAAATGCTGTCTCCCAGGGTTGCTCTGTACAGTTGGACAGGGACAGGTTGTGCACTTCGTAGCTTTAGTAAGACATGATTTATGTCATTTCTAGGTGAATGGCACCCCCAGGGACCACATAGGGAGACCCTACTCCACCTCTAGATTATCACTCCTTGAGGGCAGGGACACTTCCTTATTCACTTCAATTCTGCAAACAGCACCTAACACAGGGCTCCAAGCCCAGTAGGTTCCACTGGCTATGAAAAGAATGAATGCATAAATTCAAGTGAATTTCCCATAAACCTGTGATAGGCTAAGGGTTGCCTTTCTTCACAGTATGGTATTTTCATCTTTAGAACTATGATGAATAGTCAAAAATGATGTCCTTTCCTTCCTACAAGCAGTCATTCATTTAACAAAATGTGCTGAAATACTTACTATGTGCCAGACATAGGCCCTGCCCTGGACACTGAGGATCAGCGGTGAGCCAAACAAACAGATTAAAAAAAGTGAAGAATAGACAATAAACAAATTAGCGAAATAAGCATATAATGTCAGATAATAGGAAATGATATGAAGACAGTTAATGCTAAGCTGGGGAGAGAGGGAAAGAGGGAGCGATTTCAGAGAAGATGGTGAGGGCAGGCCCCGGTGAGGGAGCGATGTTTCAGCCGCCCGAAACAGAGGATGGGAAGATGGGAGGCCTGGCGACCTCCAGGTAGAAAACACTCACCAGGCTGAGCCCAGAGCCAGTGGAAAGGCCTGAACGTGGCAATGAGCTTGAGGTGCTTGAAGAAGAGTAGAGACCAGCAGGAGTGAGTGGAGAGTGCTAGAAGACAACTACCAGAAAATTCTTGCATTCAGGCCTCCTCTTTCCAGGTTCCGTGGAGACCGGGAAGTCCTTCAGTTAAAGAATCTGCTGCTTTTTTTTGAAGTCACTCCTCACCTCAGGCTACCAGTTTCCAGCACTGTTCAAGAGAGTCCTTTTTTCTTTTCCTTTTTTTTGCATCTTTACATTCCAGGCTTATCTTTCTGATATGAAACCCTAGCCACTAGAAAAAAACAAAAACAAAAAAATCTCTCATTTCTCCAAGCAGTACAAGTTTTTTTTTTAAAGGAATGTGAGTGTGGAGGGGATTGCTTCTCTACATGCCCACTCCTGTCCATGAGGAGTCAGAGTTTTACTAGTTATAATTTCAAAAATGGTCTTTTCTTGACGTTGCCTCAATTTCTGAGCATCTCCTGTGTGTTGGCTATTGGCAGTGTGACCAAAAAGCAAGATGGCACAGGCAAGAAGCAAACAAGAGTTTCAATATGAAAAATAAAAAGGCCTGAATTTTTGTATCTTTGTTTCACTGGGGATGTGGTGTAACAAAGACAATTTACCGTTGCTCTTTGCAGGAGACCCTAGTTAAATATTAACGCTTCCCGTCTTAATATGGGTTCCTTTCGATCCTTGTTAACCAAGCTGAATTTGCCCAAAGCATTTCTCCTCTTATACTAGAAAGTACCTGTGGGCAGAGTATTATGTTGATGACTCTATCATCCTCTAGAAAATAATGTCTGCACAATTTTTTTCCTATCGTAGAATATTGAGCAGTCTGATGACGTGAAATACTTTATGGTCAGACTGGTTATGCTGAGAAGAGTCTTTTCTTTAGATGGACCAAGTCATCACAGTGGAAAAACCCAAGTCAATTTCATTTGATCCTTATGTGATTATTTCTCTCTCCCTCATGCCACATTCCCAGAAAACGATTGCTCATTTGGTAGGTTGAAATAAGAGCCACATTCAGATTAGAGCTTCTGAAGTATCGAGGATAAAGTGCACTCAATGAGCTTGTAAACAGTGGTTAAAACACTAATTAATCTTTTATAAAACCTTGGCAAGAGGTGATAAAACTATGAACACACCGTTCCCTTTCCTGGCCTATGCCATGTGAAAAATGTATGGTTCAGAATTTGAGCGAGGGGAGGGAAGAAAGGTGTACGTATTTTGAAAATCTCCCGGATCGTGGTGATTCTGTTATTTTCTCCTCCTCCTTCTTCTTATTGTTTCTCTGTTCTGTGGCTGTATTTCTATTTATCTATTTTTTTCATTTATAGATGTATTACTTTTTTGTCCTGTGCCTTACCTCAAAATTAAGGAAGCATTGTTTCTTTCCCTCCCCATTCTTCTTCTGACTGTTTTATTATTTTCCTCAATATCTCTTCTCTTTCCTTTTATTCCTCTCGCAACTGATCATAATACAGAAGTCAAGATTATTTTAAAACAGCTATTGTATCTCCGAAATCAAGTTTCTGTTTCCCATTCTTCATTGTAAGATCAGAGTTTGGAGGAAGAAAGAGGAACTAACATTTATTAAACACCTTGGTGCCAGACATTATGCAAGGTGCTTTGGAGACAAAAATTCATTTAATCATTTTAACAGCCTGTGGTAGATTATTGTTCAGAAATATTCACTCCCTCCCCCTCACTTCCGTAAGTGCGTCCTTCCTGCTCCAGTGACAGTGGGCTTGCCTACATGACTTGCTTGGGCTTCACATTGGGCAGGGTGTACTGACCCTCCCCTTGGCTTTGGACTCAGCCATGTGACAAGCTTTGGCCAATAGGGTGTTAGTAGACGTGATACAAGCAGAGACTTGAAATACAGGGGAAAACATTCGCAGGCAGCCCTCTGGTCCCAGGAGGAGGACAAGGCTTTCAGAGAACAAATTGCTCCAACCTAGATTA
The DNA here is from genome assembly GCF_037783145.1 of Equus przewalskii. Lineage (NCBI taxonomy): Eukaryota > Metazoa > Chordata > Mammalia > Perissodactyla > Equidae > Equus > Equus przewalskii. The sequence goes on along the minus strand of NC_091845.1, from coordinate 54,182,469 downwards.
GCTGACTCCCAGCTGACCCCAGCACGCCACAGATGCGTGACCTAAATAAAGATTTATTACATTAATGCCCTGAGGTTTTGTGGCTTTTATTACACAGCAATAGCTAACCAGTACACAACCCTATGAGGTAAAGAGTATTATCCCTTTTTAAGAAAAATGGAAACAGTAAGAAACAATCCCCTATTCACACAGCTCACATGCTGCTGAGCCAGGGTTCACACGAAAGTCGGTCTGATCTAAAATCTGGTGCTCTTTACCTGTAGCATGCTCCTTCTTAAACTTTATATTCCTCTTTCTGTAAAACAAACAAAACAAATTTGATTTTCAGTTTCCTGTGTCTCTTGGTTGACTTTTACATGGTCAAAAACCCTCCCTAGAAAGTGTCTTCTTTCCGCTGCGTAGAGATTTGACTTCCTAGAATCATATTTCTCCTTTATTCGGTGAGTTCTCGATGTGGCCCACTGGTGACAGGAAAAAACCTAATATCTGGTTATTCCAAAAATGTAATTTTTATATATGTGTAATTTGTTTTTTAAGCTTGGAACTGATCAGATATGAAGAGCAGGTTGTGAGTGCAAGTATATGATGGATAATCATGTCCTCGCCTTCTCCAGCCTAGAAGCAGAATGCATGATAAAGTGGGAATACACCGAGTGGCGGCCCCTGATAACACAGTTCTCAACGCTCGGAAAGAACTGGTGGCGCTGCTGCTGAGTCACTTGTCATTATTTTTCAGAACTGATAGTACTGAAGAGAAATACCTGAGAAATGAGGAAACGGCACATACACAGTGCTCACTATTTTTAAAAGGCCACAAGTCTCCTCTGGCTATTCGAGACTGATCAGTTTAACTTCGATATCTGCAGAGGTACTAGAAAAAACAGTCAGTCAATTTGAAATGATGTGGTAGTCAACCCAATTGCCACCCAAAAGGGTTCCCACTTTGCTAGCTTAACCCTCTATAGTGAATCGTTAAACATCACCGGTGGTGGTTGTAAAGTTAATAGAGAATACTGGTTTTTTGGTAAATCCATCTTTGGGATACGATTCAGAGTTTCTCAATCTGGGCATACTGACATTTTGGCCCGGAAAGTCCTTTGTTATAGCACTGCCCTATGCATTGTAGATGTTTGGCACTATATCTTGGCCTCTAACCTTCAGAGGCCAGTGTCTCCAGACATTGCCAAATGCCCATGGAGGGTCTAAAACTTGTATCTGGTTGAGAGCCACTGGGACACATAAACATTTCCTCTAATTACATTTATTTGGCACAAGAAACTATAATGTAACCTGCTTTCTTTCAGCCTTACCAGCCTCTGAGATATTAGCAAGCCTTGCCTGCACTGATTCCACAGACTGTCGGCCCTCCTCAAAGCCCCAAAGTCTCACCCCGCCCCTTCCGGGAATCAGCAGGGCTGTCCTGCATGCATTCCTGAAGGAGTCTTCAGCTATGGGTAACACAGGACGCTTGCAATTCTTTCCTCCTCTGTCCCAGCCTCCCTCCCCCAGCCCCGCCCTGGGGTGTCTGCCAGCTGGTAGGCCATTTGAAGATATCTCCCCATGTCTGTACTGTCTCCAGGAGCATTTAAGACACCAGCTCTGGAGATGGCAGACTGATACCACCTTCCCTAGAGCCCTCGCTGCGCCAGAATCACTCTGGGTTCCCTGGAAGAGGGCCTCTGTGTGCCACGCCACGTCACCTGGCCATCAAAGGAATACTCTTTGTGCCTGGCCTCCCCACTCCCATCTCACAGAATCTGTCGGGAAAAGAATCTTTTCAGCTCAATGGTCCTCAAATCTTAGGCCAGTGCTTCTCAGATTTAACATGCATTAAGAATGGTCTGGGAGATCTTGTTAAAATGCGGACTCTGATTCAGGAGATCTGCGGGGGGGCCTGAGAATCTGCATTTCTTACAAGCTCCCAGGTGAGGCTGGCCTTGTACTGCACTTCAAGCAGCAAGGTTTTAGTAGATGTCAGAATCACCTGGGTGCAGATTCCTAGGCCGTTCCACCAGTGATTCTGATTCAGAGGGTCTAACTGGAAACTGGGCATCTACGTCATCAATAACATTGCCCAGATAGTTCAGAATCCACACTTGAAGAAATGCCTCATTGCTGTAGCCCTTTTTTATTTTAATTGAGGTAAAATTGGCATGTAACATTATATAAGTTTCAGGTGTAGAATATTGTAATTCAACATCTGTATACAGCACAAAGTGATTGCCACCAAAAGTCTAATTACCACCCATCAGCATACTATCGACGTCCTTCACCCATTTCACCACTCGCCACAACCTCCTTCCCCTCCGGTAGCCACCAATCTGTTCTCTGTGTGTATGAGTTTGTTTCTCTTTTTGTAGCCCTTATCTTTATGGGCCTGAGAAACACGTTCCTGGGGGCTGGGCCCAATCCGTGGAGCTATCAAGCTGGTTCCACAGGAATATTGTCTTCCTAGTTATAAGCTGTCTCCCTACAAGCACATCACCTCATGCAAATACCTGTCTGGTGGTACCCACAGGTCATCGGACACTCAGATAAGTCCGAGCCCCTAGCAGCTAACCTAGATTAGATGCCCACTTGGCCCACAGGGACTGGAGGGGGAGAAATTTTGTATCTCTGGCCAGGCTAGGGTCCAGGGAGAGCCTTGTAAATAAAAGACGCAATTACCAACCATTACCAACCCACATGGAAAGTATGTGCATGACTCAGCCATCTAGAAATGTAGAGTTGGAAAATCCTGAGCCTTGTGAACCTTGGGCCACAGCTCTGCCCCTCCCTGGGGCCTTTTAGACAAGCTGTTCCCTGAAGGCTAGCGATGTCTACTACCTGGAACCCCTTCCGATGTCTTGGAGTTTCAAGGTCAAATATGTCTTGAGTATTTAGGGCAAGGAAGAAAGTTTGAGAAACCTTCCTAGGTTAAAATCTGTAAAGGTCTTCCTCTTTGATGTGCACCAACAGAATTCCCTCTCAGTACCTTTTCCCTCCGAGGATCACACTTTCCCATGAAAGCAGTCATGAGACGTCAAGTGAAAAACAGAAGAGTTCCAGCAAAAGAGAAAGAAATAGAGAGCCTCTATGGTTCAAGAGAGAGAGTAGAGCACTTTTTAAAGATTTCATTTTTTCCTTTTTCTCCCCAAAGCTCCCCAGTACATAGTTGTGTGTTTTTAGTCGTGGGTCCTTCTGGTTCTGGTGTGTGGGACGCTGCCTCAGCATGGCCTGATGAGTGGTGCCATGTCGGCCCCCGGGATCCGAACCGGTGAAACCCTGGGCCGCTGAAGCGGAGCGCTCGAACTTAACCACTCGGCCACGGGGCCAGCCCTGAGAGTAGAGCACTTTTATCAGACACTTATTTAAAAGAGATCCCCAGGATTGACAATGGAAGCCAGCACGACTAGGGGGAATGTAAGGAACACATACTGAGACCCTGCTATGTAACAGGCACCCTGCATGCATTACTTCCTATCGCCCTCACAAGTAACGTGAGGTGTCATCACTCCCATTTTGTTGATGAAGACATGGAATTCAAAGAATTTGAACACAAGAGAAAAGAAATCTGGGTTCCTGACCCAAGGGAGCTGCTCTATCAACCCTGTGTTGCTTACGCCAAAATGTCTACCTTATTTAAACTACTGTTATTTTAGGTCTTTCTATGACAGTAGCTGAAATCTATAATCTGACTAATATAACCAGATTCTATTCCAAAACTACTAGGATAAACATATCATTTAAACACCATAATTTAGGAGATTTTGTGTGATTTTTCTGTGTTTTTCCTCGATGGCATTTTTGTACCTGAATTTAAAAGATGAGTGTTCACTGCTTTGACTTCAGGTGCTTCTCTAAGCTCACCTCCATTTCCCCATTAACCGCTAACACCAATAATGGCATCTATCAAGCTCTTTAATAAGTACAGTGTACTAAGCAACATCCTGACAGATTTGGTGGGATCAGGCTAAATCTAGCCAGGAAGAAAATGTCATTTTCTATTTTCATAATAGACTTTTGAAGAAATCTATCATATTACTACTCTTCTTTATGAAAACCTGTATCGCAAAGGATAAACTGCTAAGCCGAACTGGATTAATAAATATGCCAGTGTGGTTCATCTTAATTTCCTCCGGTACTAACTTCAAAATAGATGTCTATCTCATTGCATGCTATTTTTTATACGAAGAAAGGATCAACTCTTCACATTGTAGGTTATGATCCAGCCCCCTAACCTCTTAAGAAATGTGGACTCAATGATCATATAGCCCAGATCTTCCGGGGTCAACCCAATTTCTAATGTTTTTCAATTGACATCCTCAGGTCCTGGTCTGTGGTTCACCCCTGTGTCTGAGAACGCATACTTTTTTTTTTTTTTGAGGAAGATTAGCTCTGAGCTAACATCTGCTGCCAATCCTCCTCTTTTCGCAGAGGAATACTGGCCCTGAGCTAACATCCATGCCCACCTTCCTCTACTTTATATGTGGGATGCCTGCCACAGCATGGCTTGCCAAGCGGTGCCATGTCCGCACCCGGGATCGGAACCAGCGAACCCCGGGCCACTGAAGTGGAATGTGCGCACTTAACTGTTGCACCACCAGGCCTGCCCCTGAGAATGCATTCTTATCTTTCCAATTTAAAATAATGAAATATATATTCCCCCGATCTGAAAATTTGCTATCTCACACTTTTTCTAGAATGGATTTGATTCAAATGACCTGAACCCTTCCCAAATCTTCCCTCAGTCCCAATTCTGTCTTTCCCTCCAATTCCCAAAGGCTTTAATCAATTTCTATTATATCACATTTCTATTATTTACCTAAACATTATAATGATAGTTGCTTGGTTTTGCTTTTGTGAATATGTACACTTGTATGCATCTATCTCCTTGCCCAGACTGTGAACTCTGAAAACAGGGACCCCATGGCATTTGCTTTTGTGTCCTTATGCCTGACACATAGTCTGGGACACAACATACGTTCAACAATCATACGTTTTAAGTTAACACAAATAAATAAATACGGTTTTACTCATGGATAAGTACAGAAGTGGGATTTCTGGGCACTGTAGAGAAGTTTGGGTCTATTTCAGATGAATTACCCAGGCAATATGAGTGGCTTGGCGAGGGTAGGGGAGGAAAGAGAATTGTGCTAATGGGGGAGATAAAAAGGAGCCAATGACAAATGTTACCTTCATCCAATTTTGTCTAGAGCTCATCTTATCCACAGCAATCACAGAAAGCTAAATTTAACAGCTGAAAGTGAGGTCAAGGGCCAAGGACAGACTTAGTGGAATTGGAAATTAAACAAATTCTGAAGCTGAAGAATGAAGAATAAATGATCTACAGCTATACTCTAAGAACGTCCTCAAGAAAAATAAGTTCCCTTAATTTAAAGAACCAGAAATATGGTTCAAAAGAGAGATTGTCTCCCCACTCTATAAAAAGCTAATTGCTTGACACTCTTGTTGGCCGATAATGTGAGATCACGGTATACAGTTGTTTTCAGGGCAAGTGTTTTCTTGGGGCTTACAGCAAGGAACTGGGGCCTTAAATGAAATACTTAACAAACTAAATCAGGCAAAATTTCAAGGATACTCAAACAGACTCATTTTTTTATTTTTATCTCCTGGCAGAGGGGATGCAGGAGAAGGGGAAATTCTCTTCCAGTGATGTGAGAAAGAGCTTGGACCTGGGCCTTCAAACCATAGTCAGTTCCTACAGCACCCACACCCATTGATCTGATCTCTTCTTCTGCCAAGCAGACAAAAGTCACCCCCAAAAGTTAGATTTTCCCAGAGTTCAAAAGAGGTCTACAGTTTGCATATTTCTTGATTTGAGAAACCCGGATGCTTCCTCCCCCAACTTCCGATTTTTAATCTGTGATTTTTATTTTTGCCTCGGTTGACAAAAGATAGTACATCCTTTCTTGGCATTCTGCACCCCCAACTTAGTCACCAGCAGCAGATGGCTATGAACATGTGATCAAACTTATTTTTTTTAATGATTTCTTTTTTACAAAGTCAATATATCAATACATGAAAGCAGACAGTCTGGTAGCCTAAAATAATAAGCACTACAAAAACCCCCTATGTTTGAAGTGAAAACTTTGCTCTTGTGCACTCCCTCCACTTCTGAATGCTCAGCTGCTCCTTGCAGGCTGTAAAAGTTCGCCTTCTTTGTTCACATTGTTCATTAACTGAGGGCATAGCTGTTTCCCATTCTGCTCTCATATAAACAACCCGTACTTCACACTGGCAGTTTGATGTGCACAGATTATAGATTGGGGCTTTGCGACTCAACGTGTAGCCACCACTATGTTCTCTTTTCCTTTAAAGGAACTGCTATTAGCTACTCATGGTTATCCCGGTTCTTCCTGATGCTGTTACCCACTCAGCTTAGTTAAGTCCTTTGTTGATATAAATAAGGTTTGGGTTTAACTGAGCTCAGCAAAAGGAAAAGTATGTTTGTTAAAGTTCTTTAGTTGCAAACAAGAAAAATAACAATTAGATGAACTCAAGCTCACAAAGGAGGGGGCTCTATTGTGAGACTGTGCAGAGTCTCGAAAGCCAGGAGGACATCAAGGTAGCAAGACACACAGCCTGAGGAAAGGAGCCTGGGAATTACAAAACTAGGAGGACTCGCTCAGCAAAACTCTCTAGCACATGCTCCCTCCACAAATCAGCTTTGTCTGCTTCTCAGGACCTGCAGGTTGAGCTGAGACACAGACTCTCCTTTCAGTCTCAATCCCAAATGCCCAGGACATTGGCAAGTTTAGAGCTATGTTCAACTCTGGTCCAAATGGCCTTGGCCAGAGATGGGCTCACACAGAATAACCAGGGCAGCTGGAGGGCCAGGTTTTAGAATGGAAGTCATTCCTGGGAAAATGGGGGGTTGCATTCTCATTGACTGATCAGACATCTCCAAAAGAGTCCACCAGAGAAGATCATCTTCTTTGGAAAAACACCCAAATATCTAAACACTCTGTGATCCCTTGTTGCAAGAAGGTGTGCAGTAGCAAGTTTGGCAATTGGGGTGAAAAACGAGGAATGCTTTAGGCCAGTGTTTCACACCATTCTGAAAGGAATGGCTCCCTTTCTAGCTTGTCATTGGGAAAATAATGGAGATTTTGGACAGCTTTCTAGTTCCACTAGAACCTTATTTTCATAATGTAAATGGATTTGCCATTTAGTTTGAAATATAATGATATTCCACAGTGTCAAACAAATCCATATTTTAATAGAAGTACCAAAATCCATTTAAAGCCTAACAGATATAACTTATGAAAGTATGTTGTTGGATTTTTGTTTCCTTCAAATTTCAGAGAACTGAAGCATGATGAGTATATCTCCGTTTCTAAGTGTAACAAAGGTAGTATTTTTGAGATTATTTTCCCCTAGCAGTTCATTTCTTTCCTATGTCCTTTTCTCGCCAAGTAGTTGGCAGTTCTAAGCTCGTTGCCTCAGGGAAAGGATGAGCCCTGATGGAAAACTAAAACAATGAAGTTTTTCTGGCTTGGGTTCCAAAATTCTAGGCCCTGTTTTGAGAAATGAGAAGACACATGAAGACCCATCTTCACAAAGACAGAAAAATTCCATGATTGAAAATAGGGGAGGAGTAGGGGGAGGTTGTTGAGCGGTCTGGGGTTTCCCTTAGAGTTGGAAATTCTTCTTGGCTGGGTAAAAGGGAGAAATCTAGAGGACAAATTAAATATTTGGAAAACAGCAAGTCATCAAGATTGTGACCTTGTACACTTTTCCCTGGTTAGAGTCCCCAGTGGGCAGCAAAACTTAAGACAGATTTGCAAGATCAGGGGATGGATGCCTGATCTCTGCTGCCCATGTGAATGGAACTGCCTAGACGTGTAGCACAACCTACACAATAACCTGCGGTGACCCTGCCCCAGGCAGAGACCTAGGGAGAGTCATATGCATCTAGGCAGGCAGAACTTCCGTCATGTCTGTGCTTAGAAAGCCCTTGCACAGAAGCAGCTGAATGATTCTCATGCCCCAAAATGTGGTGCCTAAGTAGTAAAGCAAGCCATAGAAGACGCATCTCAGTGGTCCTTTGCATGGACTGACTTCTGAGATAGAAGAACGATGAACATTTCAGTGAATGTCTGTGCAGTTAGATGACTCAAAGACCAGATGCTCTCCAGATGTGTTTTGATAATACATAAGCCCCCAGGATTTAGACACAATCTTGAAAAAAACAGAGACATAATTCTGAGTGAAATGAGGCTAAGTTTCAGTCACTCAGCTGAATGGGGGCTCAAAATAGAGTTAAGTTGCATGATAGTAAATAAAGTTATATGTTGTGTACACTTGAATTTCTGAACTGAGATATACCTTCACTAAATAAATATATAGGAAGACAAGAAAATACAAGAAGCAATTTCAGCAGACCTCTAGAAGGCCATTCAATGCCATTCAGGATCATGGTAGATTTTCTTATTTTCCAGCAAGTGTGCAGTTTGTGGAACTCCTCTGGCCCACTGATGTTGGGCATGGATAATGGAATGTTGGTAGATATGATGCAAGTAGAGGCAGAGACATTTAAAAATACTCTTTCACAGCTTGCTGGATCCTTGTGCGTTTGCCCTTTGTCATGAAAAGCATGTTCCAAATAGCTCTTGTCCCAGAATGAGGAGATGCATGGAGCTGACCAGAATCCAATCCATACCCCAAAGTAGAGTCATCCCTGCTGACTCCCGACTCATGATTGAGAAATAAACACTTGTTGTTGCAAGTCATCAAGATCCGTGGATTGTTTGTTATGCAGTTTATTACAGTAATAGCTGGCTAATACATGTGAAAAACTGAAGCCCTAGGAGATCAGCAGCTGCTCTGATCATGTAACCAAATCTTTACTTCATGTATGTTCAGAAGTAGGCGTTCGTTGATTCCTTCTCTAACATTCTGACATTATAGCGACTAGAGTGAATATCAATGGTTTACTCTACCCAGTTTGTCCTCCTTCTTCAGGGAAATTTATCCTCTTTCTCTTGGAGGTCTGTTCTTTCTCTCCCACGCAAATGTGAAGTTCTATTGAAAACTGACAATCATAGTACCCAGCTCTCCTGGCCACACTATTTAATCCAGTGAGGGTTATGTTAAGCAAGACCAATCAGAGCCTTTTCCCGGGATTTTTTAGTGTCAGAGCTGCAGGTGGCCATGTCCCCTCTCCCTGCACTGACAATGCCTGTTGACAATAAGAGAAAATGAAGCAAACACTCAGAGAAAAACAAGAGTACTAGACAAAGACAGTAATTTCTGGATGGGTTCAAATCTTGCTTCTCATCCTGCCTAACCACATTCCCAATCTTCCTGGCAATGTTAGCCAATAAATTCTCCTTTTTACCTAAGCAAGTTCACATTGGGTTTTTGTCCCTTGAAACCAAGAATTCTGACAAATAATTTTCTGCTTTTGCTTCTACCGCTATGGCCATTGTCAACTGACTTCTCTTCATCGTCCTTTCACAGCTTCCAAACTCAGAGCCATCTCTTTGTTACCTGTTTCCATATTGCCCTCCTCTTGCTGTATGCCTATTATGTCTCCTATTCCAACATCCTCAGAGAACCCAGCCATGAACCAGGGTAGCTTCAGGCCACCCTCTAAGACTACTGATCTTTAGCCATCTTTGAACCTGGACCCCATTACTACTCCAATCAGGTATGGCCTGGATGGTGAGTTGTACGTAGTACAAAGCATGATGTTTCATGTGTAAAGGCCTCTGCAGAAAGGGATTGTGGGCATGGCAGGCACTCTGAGTTTTCTCAGAAAGAAGCAATATAACCAGTCAGTACCTTTCTTGGCCTGTCCTCTTATTGCTGCTCTTATTGATCTGCATCATTCCTCCCTGTCTATTGCACAGACGATGGAAGGTTAATTGGAAATGAAAGGAGAAACAGGTTTCCATTAAGAGGATAATATGGAGTGGGGAAAATTTTGGAAAATGATTGGTTGTGAGTTCCAATGATGCAACTAAGAAGAGAAACTTCTTTTTAGCCTATAACTCTTCCATTTTCTAAGATCTTCCTAGTACCATTTACCTCTCTCTGATTTAAATGAATTCTCCATCTGATAGTTCTCACTCTAATATCTTCTCCCAATTAAAAGGTTGGAGATCAGATCATTCATTCATTTACTCAACAAACATTAATTAATTCATCTATTTATTTAATATTGAAGCACAATTCACTTTGGTTTTTTAACTATTTCCAAATTTGTTAATGACTATTTAGCCAATCCTATCTTTTTTCTCCAACTTTTTGTACTGAAAAATGCCAAACTCACAGAAAACCTGCAAGAATAATCCAATGAACACCTATACCACTTTCACTTAGGTTCACCAATTAATTTTATGGACTGGAAGATTGTTTACCCGGTATCAGACTGGGGTCATAAAAATGAAAAAGACAAAGCAAATGAAAGCAAATGCCACAAAGGAGCTCAAGATCTCGTCCAGCAGTTCCAAACCACAAAAGCAGGTCTGGCAGCAGACTGCATCAAGAATCTCAGATTCAGTTCATCTGTGGTAGCGCCCAGAGAACTGAACTGATAATAAACTCAGCAGGTGACTTGCTATAAAGCCGAGTTTGAGGCCACTGGTCTAGCAGAAGAAAGAGTGAACGAAGAAAGAGGAACAATATGCTTTGCTGAATTAAAGATATGAAAATGTCGTGTGAAAACAGAATGGAGCAGGATTGGAAGGCTCAAGTAGGGCTAACTGAAATTTCTGAAATGGAGCTGGATATGAGAAGATGACAGCCGTCCTCAGGACTGGTTCTAGAAACCCCCATTCATCCACTCTGGTATCCTTCTCCTGTGGTAACTGTAATAATGGGTGTGTATTGTGTATTCAAATTCCTATAGCTCTTAGAAATTTCTAGATCATTGATCAAGAGACTTTCTCATTTGTAGAAAGGGGTTAATATGTTTCCCTATTCATTTCACAAGGCTGTGGTATGAATCAAAGAAAAGAAAGCCTATGAACATCCTTTGTTGTCTGGCAAGTGATTTATGCACATAGAATAATTATTATCACCCTCAGTCAGTGGATCTGTTTTCACATTCACACCATCCACATATCCCTGGGTGCTACTTCCCACAGCAGCTTTGTCACAGAATGTGTGAAAAAGCACAGAGTACATGCAAAGTTTTTATTAACCTCACTTTGGACATAGCCAGCAACTAATAGTCATGCAATAAATTTTTATTGAGTAATTAATTGATAGGCTTTTTCCAATTACATTAATCTCCCCTGGAGATGAAATGGAGTTGTTTGACATATTCCTAGTCTTAGATCATTTCCCCTACTGAATACATGATCTCACAGTAACAAGGAAATATTGATTCTTTCTCAAAGAAGATATAAAACCGCCCTGAGTGACATAACCTGAGGTGAATTGCCTGAATTTCCTTATTTCATATGTAGATGGCTGCAGTGCCTTGCAAACCACTGATTTCCGGATCACATTCTCTCCATGGCTTTGTTTCCTAGTTTTTCAAGTCCCTCAATGTGGACAGAATAATCAGATTCGGTCAGATTATTTTCTTGAGCTGGGCAAGCTCTTCCTGGTGACAGTCGCTGCTGCTGTATCTTGCCCCACAGCATTTCAGAGTAAGTCTGTCATGAACAAGCCTGCGTGGGATCTCTAACTGGTTTGCTTGACTTTCTTTGTTTCTTGTTAAGTATCCTCAGAAGGGGGGGGACACACGTTGGAAGCCTGCTGTGTGTAATTAAGAAATAATTGTAGTTGTCTCGGCATTTTGTGCTGCTATACCATTAGCTCATTTTCAAGTGATGCCTAAATGTGGTTAGGATGACGATTTCGAAAATGAATAAAGAATACATTTTGAAGGATGAAATGTGTGATTATTTGAAAGAGCGCTTTACCTTGTATTGCTAAGATATGCTAAATTTTAGCTTGATGTTTTTAAATTAAGCTTGAAGTTTTTAAATTAAGCTGACTTGCTTTGGTTTCCAGGAGCCATCACCATGTATTTTGTCCTACTGTGTACAGCCGTGGAGAATTGTTTTCTACTATAACTTTCCTTCCTTGGAGATGTGTAATGCAAACTTTGGACAACTGAATATGATTAAATGCATTCTAGGACAGTGAATAATGATTCCCAATGAATTTTTGGAGCAAGTCTATTCAATTTCATTAACATTAGCTAGATGAAGAAATTGTCTGGTACTGTCCTGGGTTCATGACTTTTCCCCACTCTACTATATGATGAATGCTAATAAGTTATTTACGGGGAAATAAATTCCTAAAACAATATGCTGGAAACATTTTTCATCTCACTGAATAGTGGAAGGATAAGTCAGAATAGAGGCCAAAACATGGGTAGTTGCTTAGATTAAATAATGCACATAATTCCTGTTTCATTATTGTTTTCTCCATTGAATTCTCTGCCATTATGTTTGAATTGGGCTCTTTCCGATAAGGTTTATAAAGGTCTCTAGCCAGTTCTAAATGGTAAGATTGAGCCATGCATGCAAATATATACCCTGGATGTGCATTTGGCGAAACTGTGTTGCTGTCTAATGGAACCATGCAGAGATGTTGCAATCTCTTCACTTAGGCTCTTGACATGTGTAGAAGAATGTGAAAAATTGACGAGATACCTGAGAAGAAATTCAGTTTGCATTGAACCCAATTGTATAAAGTCAGCATCCCCTAACCGTGCACATCTGAGTAAGACATAATTTTTTAAGCTTTTAGAGATGACTAAAGGGAGCTAATGGCACTTACCTTTAAAAAAAAAAAAGGCAGAACTTTATTTGCTCTTTTGCAATAATTATACCCTTTCACTATGGTAATGGCTACCATAAATAGCACAATCTTAGAAGTGTCATTATTATCAAATATTTATCGAGTCCTCCTTCATTGCACACATAGATTGTACAGATTTATAGAGTTGATTAGAAACAGCCAGTGTTCTCAACAGTTTGGATTCTAAAGACAGAGATGATTCAGAAGAACATAAAAGACGCTATTCTCTTGAAGCTTAGAATGTTGCGATCTATCATTCTGTATTTCTCCTCTTCCATTGTCCTTCTAGAGTCTCCCATCCTAAGTGGGCTCTCTCAAAAGTCCCTGAGACAAGAATTTGGTGCAAGTAGTTTATTTGGGAGGTGATCACAGGAAGTATAGTGAGACAGTAGGGAAGGGAGACAGGAAAGAGAGGGAAACCAATCAAGGGTGTGTTCATGAGCTTATTACTGCTGCGGCAGCAGGGCCAAAGTCCTGCTGGGGCCCCACTGAGCACCTCATAGAACCCATCTCAGAATTGTCCCTTCTGCCAAAGAGGTGAGGAAATGTGGATATTTATCCTCCAACTCCTGTCCCTAAGTGGTTGGTGGTTACTACTGGAGCACTAAATCCCAGGCACTGTGGGCATCCTCCTCGCACAAGCCCAGCACAATCCCACTGGCCTGGCCGAGAGACGCAGGAGGGAGGGAGCTGGTTTGTAAGTATCCCAATTCTCCACTGAAGCTGCAGGTGACCTCAGTGAGGCGCCAGAGGGAGGTGAATTGGGCATTGATATCTACATCTCCTTTTTCCATTTGGGTAAAAATTAGTCCGGCCTAAAGCCATCATCAGAATACCTGGGATTCGAAACACTTTTACCACTATTTTAAGGCACCATATACTTCACTTGTACTAAAAATTGTGTAGTGTCTAATTTAGTCTTGAATAACCTATCCTGATTTTGAATAGCCTAGAAATTAACATCCAAATCAGGATCATTTTTTATCACAAGTGTAATACATTCTCTTTTTTTTTTCTTGTCGCCATTTTTTTCTTGTAGGGCAATGGGTACCTAAGAAAAGAAATTATCCATCTTATATAAGAAGACAATTATCTCAAAAGAATGAAAGTGAAATCTATGCTAACCAAAATAGTAGATACTTCAATGTCACCCAGCAATTACATATTATATTTCTGAGGTTATATCCATGCCAAACAGGTTCAATCAAATTCAATTTTAAAAGACTGAATTCAATAAAATCCATTTTTAGAGATTGTCCTTATGACAGAGAATAGCAAGTTTGAAGGTTTTCCCCAACTTCTTAAAAGGTTGTGTGGGTGACCTAAAGATACAGTACATTTTAGTTGGACAGAGGCAAGTCAGGACTGGGGCCAAAACAGCAAACAGCAGCATCACACCTTTCTGGAAACTACGCTGGCCTAAGTGCATGAAGTACATAAGTATGAGCAAACCAATTGGTAGTCTTTTATAGGCACTTCAAAGGAAAGACTATTAGACTCAGGGCATGTGAAAGACGCAGAAAGGAAAATGGGCAAATCAGGACAAAGCTGTTTTATCACTTAGGGTTCCAGCAAGAAACACAAGATACGCTGAAACTGAATGATTCGAGGAGAGTTTAAGAAATGGATTATTTGTAAAAGTGTGGGCAGGATTAGGGAAACCACAATGGATAATGTAGTATGCAGGACTAGGGACAGCAGGAGGAAGCTCAGAGCCTGAAGGGGTAGGGAGTGAGAAAAGTTACCAGAAATCACAGAGAGAGAACAGGGAGGAGAGGACCACCTCGCAAGAGCTGTGTCAGTGTGTTAGCACTGGTGACCCCACAGAGAGGATGCCAGGGGAATAAATATCCCAGCGTCACCTGCCAGTACTCACCATTGGACAACCCCAAACAGAAGACAGAGGGCAGGGTCCCTGTCGATGTCACCCATCCAGGTCAGCCACCAGAGGCAGAGGGCATGGTGGAGAGAGGATCTGGAGGTCAAAAGGAGATATCCAGTACCATGATTCTATGAGAGGAAACTGCTTAATTCATGCACAAGCAAGACAAGAGAGATCACCAACCCTGGGTATGCTGGCTCTTTCTGAATTGTCCTGACGCCAACTTGAGAGAAGGCAAGCAGGAGTTTGCCATCTCATTAGGCAGTAAGGTGTCGCCCAATGTCATGTGAGAGGAAGGATACTCAGTCACCACAATGGCAGAGAGTCTAAAATGTCAGGATCCCATTTATAATTCTGAAGAGGATGTGTAGCTCCCTGAGTTCCATTAATTTGTGACAGACTCGCAGAGTTAGTCCCCATAATCATAAATTAGTAGCATCCACCCCCCCCCCCGCCCCCGCATACCTGGACATTTGTAGAATTTGACCTTGTGCTTCAGAAGCTTTAGGAGTCTCCATGGTGCTCCCGAGCATAATTGCACTAGGCTGGTAGCAACTGCTTATCATGCCCTGGGGGGAATGAATGATGTTCTGTAACGTGGCTCTGCCTCAAGTTAAATAAATTTTAAAGAATACATATAAGTGAAAGACACCCAGAATTCTCCCATTTCCAGAACTTTGTACTCATGGCTGCCTCAGCATCCAGTTGTGGAAAGATGGGCAGTAGTTGCCCCAGATGGATTCTCCCCATCTCTGATGGTTGTAGCAACTTTTCTCGCAGTGGCTTAAGGAAATCCTGTACATAGGCGCTTTGGGAGGCAGTAGGCAATGCTAAACCTCAGAGAGCCGATGAAACTTGGACTGTGACGGCAATTTCCCTTGCTTGAGAGGAACTCTCTGTTAGATAAGAAATTGAGCACTCCTTTCTCCTCTGCCATATGGTGCTGCGGCATAATTTAAATTCAAAAAGCCAAATTTCATAGCCTGAGAATTGCAGTTGGTAGACACTCCTAATCACTTTAGTGATATAAGAAGGTACAGAGAAGCATAATAATTTAAGTGAAAACCGTGCTTTCAGAATCTGATAGGAAAACTTCCAAACCTAATGTTTTGTATCTTCTGCTTCAAAAGAAAGACCCAGAAAAAAGATGCCAAGAAAACAGGCTAGGCAAATTGGTTCTATTAGCAAAGTTACTTCAAAAAAAAAAAAAAAAAGGCTGTATTGCTGACCAACTGTTTGGAACCCTTTAAAGTGAGACCTATTATGGCAGGATTCACAGATCAACAGAAAGAAATCCATTAAGCTCTAATTCCCACAGACGCTGTTAATGTTAATAAAAGTCATAACTAAGGTGGGTATGCAGCCAAGCTATTTGACAGAGTTTTTACTGAATAGCAAAAGAATTCCAGGAAGCATTTGCTAAAGATAAATAAATATACCTAGACTAGGTAGGGCTGAGAATTCCAGCTTAAGAGTCTTAGTAGAGATTTACAAGCCAACATATTTTTTAAATTTTTAATCAAATGCAAGAAGGCAAGTTCTAAGAAACACAAGTAAGTTTCCTCTCCTTTAGGCTGAAAGGAAATGGAGCATGTAGATGCATAATTTGGACTCCAGGAGATCAAAGGGAAAACTCAGTTGCCATTCTGAGCAATTATGAGGGGAATGGAGAGCTTGAAAGGACAAAGGAATAAAGATGACCTTGTATGGTCTTTGGGAGAATCCTCCTTTCTGTACCAATCAAGATTTTTTTCAGTTGCAAAAAAAAAAAAAAGTAGTAGAAGAAGAAGACAGGAAAGAAGGAAGGAAGAAAGTAAGGAGGTGGGTAGGAAGGAAGATTATTAGCTTAAGTAGCAGGGGTAGTTTGGCTTCAGGTGCAGCTTGATCCAGAGGTTCAAAGCTATAATTGGGGCAAGAGTGATTTATTTTCATCTTTCAACTCTGCTCCTTCAGGACAGGCTCTATTCTCAGTCAGGCTCTCCTTTCTTGGAGATACAGCAGAGAAACCTCATTGTCCTCCCATTGCTGTTTTCCCCTTACTCCTTTGTAATAAAACCTCTAACTTGCAGCTGGGCACACAGCTTCCTGAGATAAAGACTACGTTTCCATTCCTCTATTGCAGTTAACCATAGTAGCATGACTAAGTCTGGCCAATGGGATACAAGTAGAAGTGTCATGAGCAATTTCCAGAAAGTGTCCTTGAAGGATCCCTTTTCACTCCCTCCTCCTCCCTACAACCTGGAAGCTCTAGCAGCCATCTGGGACCATCAGGTAGAGCCATGTTATCAAGGACAACAGAGCAAGAGAGAAAGACACCACTCTCTGACGACCTTGGAGCCACAACACAGCCCTGAATTGCATACCTCAAGA
This sequence comes from Equus przewalskii, assembly GCF_037783145.1. Classification (NCBI taxonomy): domain Eukaryota; kingdom Metazoa; phylum Chordata; class Mammalia; order Perissodactyla; family Equidae; genus Equus; species Equus przewalskii. Next base: position 54,165,449 of record NC_091845.1, on the reverse strand, counting down.
CTTCATTTATGTGAGAAAAAAGACATTCCTATCTTGTTTAAACTATTGTAAACTTGGATTTTCTGTCTCATAGCAAAACCTAACATTAATTAATATACATAGCAGAATGCTTTCTACAGTTCCAAGCTTATATCCTATGAGGTAAAGTCCTGTGGCATACCATGCCTGCCTCTTTCTCAGTAACTCCAGAAAGAATTTCATTCGAGCATCTCAGTGGCTCTGATGGGCTAACGGGCCAATCCCTGCACCAATCACTGTGGCGTGGGGCTCTCATGGGTTTAACAGATGTGCCCACTGCTAGAGCTAAGAGTGGAGTCCTCTCCATCTGAATTGCACAGACTGAGAGCTGGGGAGGTTTCCCAGAGGGGAAACAACAAATGTTCACTATGCTTCCCAAGCCAGATTTTTTTCCTAATTTTCTGATTTCTATCAAAGATGTGATCACTCTTCTGGGCTCGCAACATATGATACATAATCCATTACTTTTTAACATGGTCTCATGCTTGATATGGTCTCTTTTCCAACATCTCTCAGGAAATAAAAACAAAGAGACAGATACAAGAGACACATTACTATTCAGTAGCATAGCGTCTGGGGGAGGGCAAATGATACAAATGTGCCTACGATTTTCTAAGAAAAAGTTTTTAATAGCTATTATAAACACAATAGTTTAAAGTACGCAAATCGATAAAATAAATGATCAGTATTCTTCAAAAGTGTCCAGGGTATGAAGGACAAGAAGACTGAGTAACTGTCACAGATTTCAGGAGACATGACAGCTGTGCCGGATAGAGTCTACAGGGCCAGTCATGATCCCCAGCCCCTGGTGGTCATGCCCTTGTGTAATCCCCTCCCCTTGACTTGTTTCTAACCAAGAGAATATGGCAAAGGTGATGGCGTGTCATTTCTGTAATTATGTTATATTATGTAAGAATACATATTGCTGATAGACTCGCTCAAGGGATCTCTCTTCCTAGCTGCCTTTGCAGAAGTAACCGGTCATTTTGGGAGGGAGGCCCACCAGCAAGGAGCTGAGGGCAGCCTCTCTGGGCTAAGAGTAGCTTCCAGGCAACAGCCAGCGAGAAGCCAGGGCCCTCAGTCCTACTGCTTCAAGGGAATGAATTTGCCAACACCTGATTCTTAGAAGTGGCTCCTTCCCAGGCTGGCCTCCACATGAGACTGTAGCCCAGCTGATACCTTGATTGCAACCTTGTGAGACCCTAAGTAAAGGATCCAGAGAAGCTGAGCCCAAACTCCTAACCCACAGAAACTACGAGATAATTAATGTGTTGTTTTAAGCTGCTATGGTCGTGGCAATCTGTTATGCAGCAGTAGATAATCAGCTAGAGCTGCTAGAACAAAATACCACAAACTGGACAGTTTATCAGCAACAGAAATTTATTTCTCACCGTTCTGGGAGCTGGAAGTCCCAGATAATGGTGCCAGCATGGTCCGGTTCTGGTGAGAACCTTCTTCCTGTTGTAGATGGCTGACTTCATGTTGCATCCTCACGTAGTGGAAAGAGAGCAAGGTAGCTCTCTGGCCTCTTCTTGTAATATCATTCATGAGGTCTCCACCCTCATGACCTAATTACCTCCCAAAGGCCCCACCTCCAAATACCATGATATTGGGGATTAGATTTCAACATATGAATTTGTGGGGACATAAATATTCAGTCCATAACAATAAGTAATAAAACAACTAAAAGCAACGTGGGATCCTAGCACACAAAAAGGACATTAATGGAAAAACTTGTGAAATCCAAATAGAGTCTGTAGTTTAATTAATAGTCAAGTACCAATGTTAATTTCTTAGTTTTAATCATTGTACTAGGATTATATAGGAAGCTGGCATTAGGGGAAGCTGACTAAAGAGTATTTGGAAACTCTGCTACACATCTAGAATTTTCAAATAAAAAGTTAAAAAGTAAACACAAATAAATTTGAGAGTACACAAATCAGCTATAGAACTTGTGAAAAATAAGCCTTGATTTTGTTGGTTAGCAATAGCATAAAAATAACAAAATGTTCATCAAGATGGAAAAGAAAACTATGGACAATTTGACACTACCTGTCTACTTATCTGAGGCCCAGCTTTCCCTCTTGCCCAAGCTTGTCTGTTCACGTCAACACCTGAGCAGCATTTCTTCCCTTAGCACACAAATTTCTTATTTTCAATCATTTGATATCTCACAGCTATGTTTTGCTATAGTTAGATTCTTAGTTACTTTTAATTGAAAACAATATTTATATAAAAGATCTTTCCCCCCACTCTCCGTACTCTCTAGAAATCTGTCTTGCTTCTGTCTCTCCAACAGAGTGTCTCATAACGGTGTTACTTTCTTTCTTCTCCTTCCACACCTCTTTTCTCTCCCCTCATCATCTCTTCCTCAAGTGGTTTGGAATTTCTAAGGAAGGTTAAACAGGAACCATCAGTATAAGAGAAACAAGGGGGCTTCCTGATGTGTTACTGTTTTTTAATACTCTAGAGAACACATAAAACCTACTCCTATCCCTTCAAAATTTTAGTTGTGCAATGTTTAGACACCATCCAGAATTCATCACTTCCCTCTACTCAAATCTTTCCAGCAGAATCTCAGCCCGGAGTAAAATGTGCCCAAGATGTTGTACCTTCTTGACCTCTAGAGGGTTTTATAACTTCAAAGGAAGTTTGTAACCACTTTTTAAAATGTAGATCAGGATATGACTTGGCAAAGGAAATGAATGTGGAGAGCCAGAAACAGTTATTAAAGAACAGAGTGCATTTTTATAGGCTATTGTTTGGAAAATAAATAGCTCCACCTGGATCCCAAAGAAAACTAGAATAATAAATGTGCCATTGACTTGGAGAAAATGTCCTGTGTCTGGTTGAGAGGGGCATAAATATTAATTGAATAAATTCCTTACATTTATCCTATCTGTAGAGTTAAAAGCCTCCTAAACATATTGGGAGCTCTCAGGGTTATTTCTTGCTGCCTGTCCTGAGCATTATGAATTCCTCCACAGATCTTAATGTCAACAATATTTGGTCAGTGTCTGCTATATAATCTGTACTTAGATACTTCTTAACTTCAATACGCTTCACTATTCCTCTGAAATCATAAAACCTTCTTTTGAAGTAGATCTAGAACAAGGCATCCCCTAGTACTAAGGCAGAGGCACAAAACCATAATTATGTTTAAATTGTGAAATAAATCACTCTTATTTAAAGGGCACAAAGATGAACAGCGAAAAATAGAGGAAAACTAAATTAAGGCCCTTATCATGCTCATAGAAGCTACTATTAACCGTTTATTATTTTTTGTTAAATAGTATACGTAGATATTTGAATTTCTTATTTCAAGATTACTTAGTTTTTTAAAGTAAATTTTAAAGTGCACTCAGAGTCTTGAGGGTTTTTCTGATCTTGGTGACATACTAAGCTTGTGAACACATGGGCTTAATGAGTGCTTTCAATTCAGAGAAGCAAAAACTTGAATTCAAGCAGAAATCAATGTAATGGTTCAGATTTATTGGCATACGTGAACAAGACTTTATTCTCACAAATATTTGGTGGGGTTCTCAATGTTGGAATGAAATAGAGTTGCCTGTGTCCAGTAGATGCCGGCAGGTGGGAGAAGGCTGCCTGGGCAGGTTAGACAACCTGCTGGTAGCTGGTATTCAGTCCTACATCCCTGGGGGAGGGAGTGAGGAGTTAACGGCGCCCAGGAATCCTACGCAGAGGCACTGAGAAATCACATTCCCCAGAGGCACTGTCTAGCAAAGAAGGAATAAGAGTTCAAGAAGAATTGGGATTCTTAAAATACATTTACCTAAGTCGAATGTTTTCAGGCCCAGTAGCCAAGAAGAGATTGAATATATTTCTTTTTGTGTGTATGTGTGAAACGAGAGTAGGTTAAATAAAATCTGTATTTTTAGTTTAGGTTTTACTTCTCAGTTCATGAATATACAAGACTGTGTCCAAATATATTACATTATGTACAGGATACATGAGGAGGGACTACCAAGATTGAATTTCACGTGTGGCTTGTCAAATATCTTGCTGCTTTACATTTTGTACCTTGCACACAAATGCCTGCACACGCACTTGCTTTCGCCGATAAAGACGACCACACTGCTCAACCAATTTCAACTGAACATGACCTTTGAGTTGTTTTTCCAATAGTGGTTTGAGGTTTGCACTGTTATTCCCTCTCATGTGGTTGCCTTTGTGACCCAGTGCACACGTTTCCACATTTTCTTTCTGAAGTTACATCTTGCAGCTGAGAAACAGTTTTTCTCAGTGAAAAACTAAGTGGTTCAGCAATAATAATTACAAGATTTATTAAGCACTCACTGTCCTCATGCTTTATTTTAATGAACTCATTTAATCTTGAAAACCCTGTTATGCAGACCCTATTGCGAACATCATTTTATTCCCTTTAACAGATGGACAAAACTGAGACACAGAGAGGTCGAATAACTCACCCAACGGCACACAGCAAGTAAAAAGAGCCAGGATACAAATTCAGGGAGTCTGGTTCTAAGGCTCATGCTCTTAATCACCAGGTTACTGTGACTATTATGCTGTTTTCTACATTTTCTATAAGGGAAATCTTTAACAACTGGTACTTTAAAACAATGAAATAAAAGGTAGCTAGACAAAAAGTCTAGCTAAACCCAAAAGAAATTGGGGTCTAATGGACAGAATACCTATTTTATAGTCAGAAATGTCTGGGATTGCCTCTGTACTAGTGATATTTGCTGCTCTCTGGATATCCAAGTGCTCCACTACATTTTCTAGGCCACTAGTAATTGTTAAGGCCATGTCACTAGTTCTGTCCATTGGGTGTGAGTAGAAGTGATAGAGGCCACTTCTGCACTGAAAATTTTAATTCTTCAGTCCCGTGTTCGTCTGCCTTGGCGATGGAGGAAGCCACTTGGTCCAGATGCTATAACTATATGATGGTAAAGCCTCAGTCAGGCTAGGTCTGTGAGCAATCATACAGAAGAGAACCCCCCACAAGCCCACTTGGATGTGAACCATGAGTGAGAAATAAACCTGAGCTGTATTAAGCCACTGAGAGTTAAGGCTAATTCATTTCTAATATTATCTAATACAGTCTACAAGTTTTACCAGGTTTTTTATGCATTCATAGAAAAGGTGTTTGACCTCTCTGCACCTTATTTCTTTATTTTAAAAACGTGAACACCAATGCTTTCTTGGCAGAGTTGACTTGAGGATTAAATGAGAGCTCTCAGTGTGCTTGGCACATAGGAGATGCTCAGTAAATGGTAGTTATTGTAATTATTCAGTATTACACTACATAAAGGTGACAGGAAAGCTCAAGTGACATAGTGTATAGAACATGAAGGACATTTTCCTAGCAGAGCTTATTACTAGATTCCTATAAATTGCATATAACTATAAAACAGCTAAAGAATATTTCCAATACAACACAGAAATGGGATTATAATGTGCACCTATTTTATGAATATCTCTTGTTTTGGCACTCAGCATCCACATTACTGTCTTTTGTTAACTGTAACCCCATTTCCCATGGGAGACCTTCTCTTCCCCCATTCTCAACCAACATGCTTCAGGTGGGGGTCCAGAATCAAGCTCCAGAATGGAACATGTGACTTGAGTCTAAGGCAATTATCACAATTCCCTGGCTACAATGATTGGTTCAAGGATGGGGACACTGTCATCTCAGAGCAACTGCAATACAGTGTGAATGCTGGGTATCCTGAAACAAAAGATCATATCATTCTTTTCTCATTTGAATGTGAGATGTTGAAATATTTGGAGATATGGTATCTATCTTGAACTACAAGGGAAAAGGCTGTCTGGGAACGAACCCAACATGGAAACGAATGGTACCAAGTTGATGTTGTGATAGAGAAATGAGGGCCTAGTGACATTGTTTGAGCCCCTGATCAAGCTGTACCTGAAACCAAAACAAACCCTGGGACCTTCACTTTAGTGAATTAATAAATTATCTTTTTTCTTAATCCTGTTTAAAATGAGATTTTGGTCAGAAATGACACTTGGGTAGCCTAAAAGGAAAGTGCCCAATTCTGACTAGATGGGATTAAAATATGGATGACACGAGTCTATATAGGATTCCTTCCCATTCCTGGGGCTCTACAAAGCTTTTTCTCTGTCATTCTTCCTGGATTCTGTATTGGCCTCTATTTTATTGCCTCTAAATTCTACACTCTTGGATTCAGAACTCTCTTTTAACTAACAGTTGTGTCTATGACTAGGTAAACAAAGTTAGGTTTACACACTCTAAACATTAAAACTCCTCACATAATTAAAATTTTTCCAAAATGACGAGTTTACAACCAGAATATATCTCTTTTTTTCTCATTTAAACAAAGCGTTGCATGTAAGTAAAACAGATACTCTTCAGAGGAAACATATATTTTGCTCAAGAAATATAGAACTTTTAATTAATACTATCTTTCCTTGTCTTAAGAAAATGTGTAAAGCATATTGAAATTTATTTTTACTTTTGGCTCATAAATTTGCTGCATGGAATTATATAAAGTACATTTTACAAACTATATTCTAATAAGCAGGAACCACAAGTGATATTTTTCATAGATTAGATTATTGTTTTCAATTCGTCATTCTCTTGTAACAGGATTACACACTCATATTCTTTGCCAGTGAGACTTTGCAATGATTCCCAGGAGAGCTGGTGATGTATACAGGCCCTCCCCATTGATGTTGGACTTGGTCACAGGATGTATTTTGGTTAATGAAATATAAGCAGACATTACCAAACAGTGGATTTAAATGTGTTTGCATGATTTGGCTTGATTCTTGAGCTTCTGCCATCTGCCCTGAGAAGAGCAGGTCTGAATAGCAACTGGGTCCAAGGAAATTGAAGAGACACATGGAGGAGACCTCAACCCTCCCCACACCTGAAGCTGAGCCACACTGATATCAGCTGAGCCCCACAGAATCAGACTGTTCACAGGCCCATGGGTGAAAATAAACGCTTGTGTTACGCCACTAAGTTTTGGAGTTATTTGTTATACAGCATTATTGTATCAGTAGCTGCCTAATGCAACCCAAAATTCTTGTTAAAAAGTAATGCCCAAAATAACACTTTCCTTTCCAAATGTTAAGGTGGTAAGTATTCTGTCTCTGATAATCTGTATTATCTTGCGAATTTAAAACATATTTTGTGGTCAAATTTATTACCTTTGTAATATAGTACCTAGTGTGGTGAATTGGAAGGCATTGAAAATATACCAGCAGTTACTAGAACTGGATTCTAATACTGATTTGGCCACTAATAAGTTATGCATCTTTCACAAGTCACTTAGCCTTTCCGGACTTCTCAGTTATCTATAAAATGAGGGTTAAACTAGATTCTCTATAGCCAAAATGTTATGGGTGTGGTCTTCAAATTCATTTAAAGTATGTACATAAAAATTAAATATAATGTTTGCTGTATGCTAATATATTTAGAATATAGGTAAAATAAGAATTCAAATCATAAGCCTTCTGGGTACTTCTAGTGTTCCTGGGTTTCTTAAGTAAATGAGATATATGTGTTAGTAAGTTTCTTGCATTTGGTCTAGTTGAATCTCATAAGTTTAAGATGGTGGAATTTCAAAAGTTTTTATGAATATGCTAGAGCAAGGAAAGTCACTAAAAGAAAAATGTATTGATCATCTAGGTTGTTCTCAGTACACATGTCTTAGTCAGCTCGGGGTACCACAACAGAACACTACAAACTGGGTTGCTAAAACAACAGAAATTTATTTTCTTACAGCTCTGGAGACTGGAAGTCTAAGATTAGGGCACCAGAAGTATTGGTTTCTGGTGAGATTTCTCCTTGTGTCATCAAAGGCTGCTTTCCCCCTGCGTCCTCACAGGGCCATTCTCCTGTGCACAAAGGAGAGAGACACATCTCTAATGTCTCTTCCTCTTCTTAGAAGGACACTGGTCCTGTTGGATTAAGGTCCTACCCTTATGACCTCATTTAACCCCAGTCGCCTCCTTAAAGGCCCTATCTCCAAATACAGTCACATTGGGGGTTAAGTCTTCGGCATATGAATCTGGAGGTGACACATTCAGCGTATAACAACACATATAGTAAAAGAAGAATTTAGTAGAAAGAACACAGATTCTGGCTTCAAACATGCAAGGTTTAGGATCAGACCCTGCTACCTACTAGGGTATCTCCAAGTTATTTTCCCTAGAAGAATGTTTTATGGGCAATAAAACACAGGGAAATCAGATTTTTCTTCACTATGCTCCATCTTTCTACAAGCAGGTCAAGAGCTGCTATTACTTTGCCCAGTGTTTCAAACCACCCTTCTTGGAGAAATGTGGCCGTTTCTCGACACACCCAAGTCCTGACATGCAAGGGCTGCACTATATGTTGGAAATGACAGCACTTCAGCCCCATCCAGTTCCTGCATTCTCACTTGGATCAAAAGCAACACTTCAAAATTTCATGTACATGCTCAGGTTATCCTACACAAAGGACAGCAATCCTGGCCCTATCACATGGAACAAGGATAAGGTGCTGAACCTTCTCAGCATTTCATGAAACACACACTATCTCTGTGTCTGGAACAAAATGGCTGAACCACCACCTCAGTCTCTTGAGGAGGTTCATCTACCAATCCCTCCCCTCTAGCTTCACAGAATTCCTTGACTCCGCTTTGCACTCAGGTCTTTTTTTCTAGCAGGAATGTAGAAGAACTCAAATTATAATTTTGTAGTCACACTACTGGGAGGCTGCAGTTAGCTCAAATGAAATGATCTACACAGAGACACCATGTAGTCATAGACATCTTGAAATTTCCTTCAAGTTGATAGTAAACATATTTGTAAACAAGCAAACTTTCACCTTGCAAATATAGCGTCAACGGAAACTTCATTTTATGGACTTTTGAGACGCCTTCAGTGTTAGCTGTAAAACCTCAGGTGAATTAGCCTTTTAAAGCTTCATTTCCTTAACAGTAAAAAGAAGTGGATAATATCTACTTTGTAAAGCAGTGGTTCTCAAACTTTGACATGAATCAAATTTCCTTGGGTGCTTACTGAAAATGCAGACTCTTAGGCCATACCCCCCACATACTGGGTATGGGGACCAAGAATCTGCATTTATAACAAGAACCCCAGGTGGTTTTCATGTAGGTATTATTGGGGTCTTATTTTGAGAAATTAAGTGAGAAAATACCAAGTACCTGTTCCCTTTCCTGTACATGAATGGTAACTACTATTTAGAATCCCTGCTCATCTAAAAAATTAGGTCTGAGATATAGAGATAGTGGCTTACTTTCAAGACACACTTGAACAAAACAAAAGTTAAAGTAGCAAGTATGCATCTAGGTGAAAATAAACTAAAATAAAATAGACTAATCTATACTGACACAGACCACGCAAGATATATGATGCAGGCCAGTTACTCTGCTCTCTTTTAAGAGCCTCAGCCTGTCTGTCAGAGCCACAGCCACCTATCTGAGGCTTTTTATACATAGGTGACCACGCACTGTAGCATGTGACCCTACTACCGGAGCCACTACTGACAAGACTAGAGAAATATGCCTGGTCTACAGTATCCAGTAGCCTACGGAGTGAGTGACCCAGTACAACAGCCCAATAGGAGCACCCTATTATAGGAGGGTAACTTCTGGACCCAATCACATTTTCTCTCTTAGAGAGCTCCAATCTGAGCCATATTTGAACCTGAGAGGGATGCTGACAGCAACGCTCCAACCATATCCAAGATCCTCAGATCTCCCTTTACCACGTGCACGTGCTTTTGCCCAAGCTTTCCCTTCTGATGACCTGAGAGCCAGAAGTACCTAAAAGCTCATGCATCTCCTCGGCCCTTCACCAGTGACCGACAGGTGTAGGAGCAGGAATCAGGTCTTTGCCTCCAGTTTGGACGTCAGAGGTGTAATTTACACTCCCTACTCCCACACTGGGATTAGGCCAGAGGACCCTCCTTGGACCTAGCTGAGACTGCATCCTCACTGGGGCTTCTTCCCTTGCCTTGACCTTCTCACCCTCTTACCGATTTCTCCTGAAGCACTTCCTTAATAATTCACAAAATCTCATCTTAGGGTCTGCTCCCAGGGAAACTGATCTAAGACAGATGTGCAAAGTTTTCATGGAAGCAGAGAGATGTTTAAGAGAGAGCAGTAAGCAGAAGCCCCAAAGCAGTAGGAGACATAAGGAAGTATGAGTAAAGAGTTGTTGAGAACAAGAATAGTATGAGTGAGTTAGAGGGTAGACAGGAGAGGCAGTTACAATGGGAACCAAGACAACAGTGGAGTCAGCATATGGACAGAGAACAGCGTAGGGAGCTGCTGAGCCCAAAGAAGATGACAGGTCCTGCTATTCGCCTAGCAAAGTTTTGTTGAGCCACCAGAATTGCAGTGCGTTCCAAAATAGCTTCTTGTTTTCTATGAGTTCTAGGTGGGCAGCTGCAGAGATGTCTTCCTGTCTCTCTGACTCCTTTGTACATCCTTTCAATAAATTCCATTACCCAGTAACCCAAATATATCTGTTCTTTCAAAACTGAAAGAGCCTAAGAAACCCACGCTATCAGAAGTAAAATTAACACCCCAATGGTAAATGCATTTACAATGCTTTAGATGCTTAGAATATTTTTACAATTAATATATCCCTTCAACTCCTTTTAATTTTGCTTTTATTATCAAAATTATAATGTAATTTTTGATTTTATAACTTCCAGTTAATGCACCCTCCATTCCTCATTGTGTCACTAATTTAATACCAACAAAATCTCTTCTAATTCCTTAGTAAATGAGTTTGTTTTGTGTAATTACTAAGTGGAATACATTTCTTCCACATGATATTTATTGTAACTAACTTTAAAATTAAACATTTGATATATCAACAGTTTACAATCAAAAGAAGTGGGGAGATTTTTTTTTTTAAATGTATACACAAATTGTTAGGCTCAATCTATATTAAATTCTCTTGTTAAGCAAGAGAGAGTCCCTATTTCAAGTTTCCTGTTTTCCTGACACCTATAGGGGGAAATGATAGCATCTCCATATTTTATAAACTTCTTCTTTGAACTTCAGTCTGACTTATTTTATAAGAACATAAGATAATAAATTCTCTTGCAAATATAATGAAGTTACTGATACTGTCATTGCTTGGATTAATATATAAAAAACACAACCGTATAGGATAGGTGATAGTACAGCATCAGAATCACTGCAACTGTGATTGAAATACATTGAAAGAAAACATTGGGGCCAGCCTGGTGGCGTAGTGGTTAAGTTCACACGCTCTGCTCCAGCAACCCCGGGTTCCCAGTTCAGATCCTGGGCGTGGACCTACACACTGCTCATCAAGCCATGCTGTGGTGGCATCCCACATGGGAGAACTACAAGGACTTACAACTGTGATACATGACTATGCACTGGGGCTTTGGGGAGAAAAAAAAAAGATAGAAAGAAAATATTATTTGCTAAAGTGACCTATTTACTTGTCTGCTCCTAGAAGGCTCTCCGGAAGAAGCAGACAGTTACACATCAGGAAGGCACAAAACTTCATGACACTAAAACAAAGTGAAACAACCACCTTTCTATCTGGGGAAGCTTTTGCTAACAGTTACTTTATCTTTAGAAAATTTCTACCTGAGTTTCTTAATGCACCATAAAAATCCCGTCATTACTCTGAAAGTACTTTCATGAAGTACATGATCTAGAATAGATAATCTAGGGGATACGCTAAATTGAACAGTAGAAGAGTTTAATTTTTCTTAAGAACAGATTTGCATGAATTCAATATAGATGAATGACCTCGTTTTCTGAGCAACTGGCAAATAAAACTATACATGTTAATGGTTTCCATAACATTGGAGCATACTACTCCAATAATTACGCTTAAAGATACACAATCAGTGAGGCAATTCTGCCTCATTGAGGATATAAAAAGATTGCCTTAAATACAAAATCAAGTACCCTCAGCCTTACTCGTAAGGGAAATGCAAATTAAAACTACCAGTTTGAACCTCACTTTTTGGCAAAAAGCCAAGTTTCTTACACTCTGTTGATGAGTCTTGAGAAATGGGCCTCTCACTTGTTGTGAGAATGCAATTGATGCAAGCCTGTAGGCAGGTCAGTTTATCTACTGAAATTACAAATGGACACACCTACGCCAAATTTCACTCAGGATAATTTCTCCAACCAACACACTGGCACGTGGAAGAAATTACTTCTTTATAAGTCTATTCGTTGCACCCTTGTTTGTAGCAGCACAAGACCGGACACAGCCCAAATACCCACCAATGGGTTATTGATTAAACTAATATGGTACATCCATCCTATGGAATATTATGAAGCCAGAAAAAATTTCTCTATGAGCTGGCGTGGAAAGATCTTGAAGACAAATGCTTAGAAAAAAAATAATCAAGATGGAGAAAGTGTGTAGAACATGTAAAAAGAAGGGAAAAATAAGAAAATATGTTCATATGTGTTTGCGTTTCCATAAAGAATGTTGAAAAAGAAATAATAAAAATGACTACTTATAGGGATGAAGAGAGGGAAGGAATTCGGCTGCAGGAGAAAAGGAGGGAGAGAGTCTTCACGTGACTCTATTACCCCGTATAGAATTAAGTAATAATAATAATAACACCAAGTTCCCAAGTTTGCAGCATTTCAGGGGTAAGGAATAGCCTAATTGAGGAGTTGGCAAACTGTAACCTGTGGACCAGATCTGGCCTGCCACCTGTTTTGATAAGTCGAGTTTTACAGGAACAGTCACTTCGTTGGTTTACATGTTGTCCAGGGCTGCTTTCACGCTACCTTGGCAAAGTGGAGTAGTGAAGACCGTAAGGCCCACAAAGCCTCAAATACTTACTGTTCGGCCCTTTCCAGAAAATCTTTGCAAACCTCTGTTCTAGATTGATATCAGATCTGAATCAAGCACAAGTCAATAAGGAAAGTTGTCTGCCACCCTCCTCAAAATAATTCTTTTATGTATTCTTCAAATTTTAGGTTTATTGGTATTTTTTCTAGCTCATATACACACTATAGTGTAAATAACTATACTGAGATTTGTTGCTCTTGGCCAAAATTCTCTATCCCATGTAGAGTGGAGAATTAGTTTTTTCTCCCTAATATCCAGTTCTGCTTCCTTTCTGTAACAGTACCTCAGATTTTCTACAAGTAAGATTTGTGTAGGATTGCTCAAACTTCAGCTCCAGGGTAGCTTAAACCAGTGAGTGTTTTTCATCCCCTTAACCAAGGCATTTGGTCAGGAATTGGCACATGATCTAAGTCAGGCCAATCAGAGTTACTGAAACCCAATTTCAGGATTTTTGTTTAAGCTTCAGGAAGGCCAGACATGCCTAAAGAAGTGAAGCTGGAGCCCTGGAGCAATATAGTCAATATGAGCTTGGGAAATGGGGGTGGTGGATTCTTGCCAATGAGACCTAAGGGAAAGTCAGGTAAGGTAATTTCTGGGAAAACTTTTGTTTTCCTTAAAAAATGAAGACATACGTGATTGACACTTCCCCTTCTCCTGACATTCTGCCTCAAATGCTGATGTGATGTCTGGAGCTTCAGCAGCTATCTTACAATAGTGAGGCAACAGTCTTAAAACCAACATACTAAGGGAATTGAATGTGTATTATTGGGTCCAATTAGTAAAACAGAGGTACTCTAGGCATTTCAGAAATAAAGAGTTTAATATAGGAATAATTACTTGTATGAATGTTGGAAGATCAGAGAGAATAAAGATCAGGGAAGTTGCTGCCTGAAGGTGAGGGTAAGGGAAGCAGACTTTGAAAACTTTAACCTGAAGAACTGAAGCAGGTAGTTCTGAAAAGCTCTCTAGGAAACTGCTCCAAGTCTCATTAAAAAAGCTCCCATAGAGTAAGCTGTCTTACTCTATGACAATGATCTAAGTGGTTTTCATAGCAGTCAAAAAGATGTTGTGGGGGCTGGCCCCGTGGCTGAGTGGTTAAGTTCGCGCGCTCCACTGCAGGCAGCCCAGTGTTTCATTGGTTCGAATCCTGGGCGCAGAAATGGCACTGCTCGTCAAACCACGCTGAGGCAGTGTCCCACATACCACAACTAGAAGGACCCACAACGAAGAATATACAACCATGTACGGGGGTGCTTTGGGGAGAAAAAGGAAAAAAAAATAAAATCTTTAAAAAAAAAAAAAAGATGTTGTGAATCTTACATTTGCTCATTCTTCTCCTCCTGTCTGGAACCACCTTTCCTTCTTTCCTGTTTTCCAAATCTTGACTAAACTCTACTCATTGACAAATTCTAACATGGAACCATACAGGGAAGAGGATCTGGGAAACGTAGTGCCCAGCTTCTCCTATGCAATGCAGAGGTGACCATAGAAGGGGGTGAAGATGAACTGACAACAGACAATCCAGCACAGAGTGGAAGGACATGAAACCCTGAAGGCATTCTTGAGCAACTGAATCAATACCAGCAACTACCTTTCTCTGGACTTCATGGTATGGGAGAAAATAAACATTTATTTGTTGAAGTCATTGTCCTTCAGCCTCTCTGTTACTTGCAGCCAAATACAAACCTAATTGATTCACTTTCCTTCTTTGGAACCCGTGAGATAGCAGACACAGAAATGTGAACTTTCAGAATTACTAAAACAGAAAATTAACTTGTTTTATATGACCTGAAGCCTTAAGACTGGAATGTGCCACTGTTTTAACGGTAGCAAATAAAGATAAAATGTGATAATGCATCTCAACTCGATTACCAGCTCATTCCCAAGTATTCACTACGTGGCTTTACTTTTCCTTTTCCTCTGCTTCTAATGCACTCTCTCCACCCTCCAAATCTCACTTGTAAAATTCCTATCTCTTCTTTAAGACTAAGCCAATCATTCATGAGTGTCCTTGATTATTGCCCACATGCAAGCTCTTCTCTCTTCTCACGGTAGAGAAAATTCTCTGCCCCATAATGGATTTTGAGTTAGATTAGATCTGAGTAAACATTTTATTCCTCTACCATAAGGGTCAAAAAACTACGGCCTGTGGTGTGGCTGTGCTTGTTGGAACACAGCCACTCCCATTCCCTTACATATTGGCTATGGCTGCTTTCGTGCTACCACGAGTTGAGTAGGTGCGAGAGACAGTATGACCCACAATGCTGAAAATATTTACTGTGTGGCCCTTTACAGGAAAAGTGGCAGACTTCAGTTTTGTTGGATCATAAATTGGAGGGTATTATTTATTTCCATATTCCCCTGCAGCACTTACCTATTGCCTGACTTTGTAATGCTGTGAGTCACTGTCTTCACCCCTTTTTCATTTGAACTTTTCCATTAAATGCATAGAAAATTTCCCCATGGGAACTTGGGACTACACCAACTTCGAAAAAAGGACTAACTTTACCGAGACATTTTATTAACTTGTATGTACCAAATAAAATAAAAATATAATACTGCAGTGCACCTCAGCTCACTTACTCAGTCATTTATCCAGTACATATTTACTGCTATGTGCCAAACCCAGAGTTAGGACCTGGCACTAGAGCAGTAAAAGGACAGGCGCAGTCCCTGCACGGTACTTAGATTCCTCTTCTGTGGTTACACTGAAGGACCTCCTAGACTTGCCGAGCTGTATAGCATTTAAGATAATGATGCTCTGTTTACTTTATAGGTACATGCAGGAAGCTTCGGTGACTTGCCTAAAGTTACTTGACTTACTGGCAAGATCTTACCCAACTCTCAACTACCTATCCAGGGTTCTTCCATATGAAAGGCCCTTCCAGTTTTAGAGCTGAAGTTGAAGTGTCAACTTTAATCTCATGCACTGTTTTCCAAAATACGTCTTAGGACTAGGTGTTTCACAGTCTGTTGATAAACATGATGAGGAAAAGAGGTCCTAGGGTCAAACAGGCTTGGGCCATGCTGGGTGAAATCAAGTCACTGCAGGACTTTCCAGAGCATGCAGAATGGTAATGTTTATCATAAATCTCTAAGGGGGAAGTAAACCATGTGGATTTTTTCAGCCAGGAAAACTTTTTTTTTCTCCCAAAGTACCTTATGGGAGGTGTGTGCCCTAGAACATTCTTTGGATGATGAAGTGGTGATAGTAGCGTTGTTTCTTTTCATCCTTGCAGGTTATTTAGGTATATTCTTAGGAAAATTATGAGAAAGATTGCTGATAAATCTTGTATTCTTTATTCCTATTATATTAGTTATTCAAGCTGTGTAACAAATTACCCCCAAACTTAGAGGCTTAAAGCAATAAACATTTATTATCTCACTGTTTCTACGGATCAGGAATCTGGGCCCAGCTTAGCTCAGGGTGTCTCACTATGCCAATCAAGGTGTCATATGGGGCTGGAGTCATCTCAAGGCTGAGCTGTGGGAGTATTTGCTTCTAAGCTCACTCTTCTGGCTGTTGGCAGGCGTCAGGTCCCTGCAAGTTGCTGGCCCGAGACAAAACTTCCATGACATGTAGGGCTTCTCACAATATGAATGTTTGCTTTCCTCAGAGTGACAGCTGAGAGAGACAGAGAGAGAAGAAGGAGGAGAGGAAAGAGAGGAGAAAAAGGAGAGGAAGGAGAAGACAGGAGAGGAGAGACCAGTTTTTAATAACCTAATTTCGAAAGTGACATCCCATCACTTTTGCTGTATTCTGTTTGTTAGAAGTAAGTCGCTAGATCCACCCCACACACAAGTGGAGGGGATTCACAGGGTACAAATACCAGGAGTCGAGGATCACTGGGAGCCATTTTAGAAGCTGCCTACCACACCCACTCCCTGAGGTTTTCTTCCCACCTTAGCTGCCCGCTAGTTTATCCAGCAGATATTTCCGTGAAACAGCATTCCTAAGTAGTGGCTGATTTGAGGCAGGCACTTCCCAGTTCAAAGAAACAGAGATGCATTCAGACAGGCTCCGGTCAATGGAGAATTTTTTAAGGATATCCCGGGAGGGAAGTCTCATAGCCCACCTGTCATTGTTCTAGAAGTAGTCCCAGTAATATTGCCAAAAACAAGATGTATTGCATGCTTCTTTTGTGCCAGGTGCTGTTCGAAGTTCTTTTCATGTATTGATTCATTCACTCCTCATTTCAACCCTAAGAGGAAGGTGCAATCCTTATCCACACTTTAGAGAGTGGGATACCCGGGCCCAGAGAGGTGAAGGAATTCACCAAGACCAGGTAACTCAGAAGGAGAGTCAGGATTTGACCCCTAGCAGCATGTCTCCCAGCCTATGTTCTAAACCACCACACGACAGTGCTTTTAGGCAGCAGACCTGGGATTTCACAAGCTCCTCAGTTTCTCCCTCCCTGCTTCCCTGTCCTCCACTGGTGCTATGGGTCACCAGGCAGGTACTCTGACCAAAGCTTGTCAGAAGGGGACAACACAAGAGACAAGAAGTCTCTTGGTCACCAAATATTTATAAATGCCAATTATATGCCAGACTCTGACGGCTCTCTACTTTGGTGTGTCCCATACAAGAGTATGTGTCACGCTGTTTCTCTTCCTCCAGGAAGGATGAAACTTTCTCTCAGACCTGTGCCATTCCTGAGACACATTATCATCACTTAAATCTTTTCTTGACCACAGTGGGAAATGCCAGGGACTGAGGATCTGTCATTTTGCCGTTTCTTCTCTAACCTGGTCCTCCGTGTGCTTTCAAAGCCAGACTTCTAGAAAGGGTGGTTTGCACTCCTTGCCTCCACATCTTTTGCTTCCAATCCCTCCTCACCCACTGCCATCTGGTTTCTGCTCCCTACCACCTCACTAAAATTGACCTTGCTAAAGTAACTGGCGAACTCCTGGTTGCCAATACAAGGTACACTTTTCAACGGTGTCACACTTCAGTTCTCTGCACTCTGTCACTGCTGGCCTCACTTTATAGCCCTTTCTTAGCTGCTGGGACATCACTCTGCTGATTCTTCTACTCTTTGGCTGCTTTATCTTGGGCTCCCTTGTAGGCTCATTTTCTAGCTTCTTAATTTGGGAGTTCCTTACGGTTCCATCCTCCACCCTTCTCTCATTATCTCTAAATTTCATTTCACCAAAATTGAATCCATAGCCACAGAATCCCAAACCTTTATTCCCAGAAAGAGCCTTTGTCTTGAGCATCATATCACTTTATTTAAGTGCCCGAGAGCCAACTCCTCTTGGATGTCCTAAAGAGACTAAAACATAACATGTCCAAAGCTGATCTGATCATCTTTCCTCCAAACTTGCTCCTTTCCTATGCTCCCCATTTCTGTGACACCACCTCCCACCCAAACGGCCAATTCAGAAACTCCAGACTCATCCTCACCTCCACTTCCCCTATCTCTCCCCCACCATCAATTTCTGGATCCCACTCTCTTGATACCTCTCCCATCTATCCCTTCCTCTCTGGGCCCTGCTGTCCCAGTTTTGGCATCCAGTTCTCCAATTCTCTTGCCTAAACTTCTGCAAATGCCTCCTTACTGGTCCCCCTGCTTCTACTCTCACCCTCTCCGGTATACTCTTTACACTGCTGTCAAAAAATTGTTTCCATCAACCAGGTCTGACCATTTTACTGTGGTTCAAAATGATTCAGTGGCTCCCAGCTGCTTAAAGGTTAATATCTAAACTCTTTAACCAGGCAGACAAGTCCTCAATAACACGGCTCTTATCTCTCTTTCAGCCTCATTTCCCAACACACTCTCATTAATACTAAACTTTGGGTATTACTTCCAGGGACTTTCTTGTTCCTGCTTGGAATCCACCCCCATCCCTCTTCCTGGTGTGTCTGGCAAACTCCTACTCATCCCTCAAGTTTCAGCTCAAATACTACCTCCCCTCGGAAGCCCCTAGTCTGGGCCCACCGTCTGCTTTGCTCCTGATGTCCCCCCGACTCTGCTCATCATACTGTCCCGTTTATGTTGGATTATCTGATTCCCCAGAGTTTTGAACTCAGTGAGGACATTATAAGCACCTAGCAGGATCAAGAAGTTCAGGTGCAGAGAGGCAAAGCTATACATTTATGTTCCATGTGCAAACTAGAAACCATTTTTCTGTGTTGGTGAGCTGGAAATTGAGAATGTCATAATTTATTTTTATAGGTTCCTTAGTGGTTCCTCAGTAACGCATTCCTCGCAAAAGTGACCTCTGAAATCTCAGATGTTCGCACGGGTAGACTGATGAGACCTCTTACTGGTCCCCTCCCCAACGTGATTTTCGTGTTGCACTCTTGGTAATCTTTTCAAAACACATATATCTGATCATCTCTCTCACTCCATCTCACATACACCACATCCTGCTTAAAAGCCTTTAAGGCTCCCTATTATTCTCAGGTTAAAACAAAACAAAAACAACCCCTGAACATAACCTATGCTATCTAGCCATTTCTTCAACTCCTATCCCACATTATTCCACTATCTGTGTTGCAGTCATACTGGTCCTTTTCTGGGTTCCTTGTGCTTGCTTCCCTAGCCCCACTGCATGGCCTCTGCGTGTGCTTCTCTGTCTGGATAATTCTTTCCATTCTTCTTTCCCTGGTCCATCTTATCCTCACCCTAAGTCATCAGCCCTAGTGCTGCTGCCTCAGGGTAATGTTCCCATCTTGTGCAGATCAAATTCCGTGTCTCTCTCTGCCATAGTTTGTGTCACATTGCATTTTGGTACTTAGCAATGTGGTGGTTTAATCAATGCCCAGCACTCTAGGGCTGGCTGGTGAGTTCCGTGAGGGCAGGAACCACGTCTCCCATGTTCCCTACGGCATCTCAGTGCCTGCATAGAGCTTGGAGGCCAAGGACAAAGGAGCAGCTCAACAAATAATTGATGAATCAGTGAATGAGTAAGTGACTGAATGAATGAAGAACAAGACTAACAGGCGTTTTTCCCACTGCTTTCACCCTCACTGCTGCCCTGTGGTTGCATACGTTCCTTAACAATTTTTCAAAGTGTTTTGAGATAAGCTATCTCATTTGATATTAACAACTGACTTTTAGAAAGGGCAACCAATGCAGGTGACTTGTCCAATGATACATGGCTAGTAAGCAACAACGGGACTAAAATCAAGCCTTGTCACTTTTCAGACCAGGACTCTGGTCATTAAACAACCAAAAAGGAAGCAAAAGAAGGGAATGTAGAACTTCATAAGGAGCATCTACACAAAAGACATCAAATAGAAACAGCCAAATAAACTAAAATAAAAACACAAAATAGGGCCGGCCTGCTGGCACAGCAGTTAAGCGTGCACGTTCTGCTTCGTCGGCCCAGGTTTGCAGGTTTGGATCCTGGGTGCGGTCGTGGCACTGCTTGGCAAGCCATGCTGTGGTAGGCGTCCCATGTATAAAGTAGAAGAAGATGGGCATGGATGTTAGCTCAGGGCCCATCTTCCTCAGCAAAAAGAACTTTGGTGCATGGAACATGGGCACAAATACTCTATGGGCTGGCATTTTAGCATACACAGTTTGGGCTCTCAGAAAGAGCACATCACCATTCTCGTACAACAGGGCTCAGTTAATATTCTATCATCATTCTCATTAAAATTTAGATGTTCAATAAATATTGACCACTAAATTATTAGTGGGAAAGTCTATTTCTGGAAACCTTTCCCTTCTTTCCTTAATGAGACTATTTATTTATTCTTGTAAGGAAATGAGAGAAAAGTTATCACTTGGCAGGTTAAAAGAGTAGCTGGATGCCTTAGTTTCAAAGAGCGACCTCAAACTAAGTATACTTGCTCATTTACCTAACTTTTTGAAAAGATCTACTATTTTTTTTCTTTTAAAGATTTTATTTTATTTTTTCCTTTTTCTCCCCAAAGCCCCCCAGTACATAGTTGTATATTCTTCATTGTGGGTCCTTCTAGTTGTGGCATGTGGGACGCTGCCTCAGCGTGGTTTGACGAGCAGTGCCATGTCCGCGCCCAGGATTCGAACCAAGGAAACACTGGGCCGCCTGCAGCGAAGCGCCCGAACTTAACCACTCGGCCACTGGGCCAGCCCCTGAAAAGATCTACTATTGAAACACAATTTCTAAGTGTGTTTAAATTTTCCAAATGTGTTTAATTTTTTGATGACTTAAGAAAATGATTGAGTACCTTTATAATACTACGCGAAGACGTGCTTTTAAGTTCAGATGTTATTTGCCTAACAAAATGGACAATTAACTGTTAATGTACACGAAAAGTTAACCATTTACTGAGTGTTGACTATACTGAAAGCTCTGTGCCCTTCATGGGGCTTATATCAAAGCAATTCTAGTCTTCCAACTGCTCCACTTATGTTTAAACTCATTTTGCCTTGAGTTTAGTCTACTCAGCAGCACTTTCTTTTTGGGGGGGGGGGGACGTGAGGAAGGGGAGGAAGGTATAAACATACGACCTAGACGTGCAAAAATTCTTGTACAGTATCTTCAGTCCGTTATCATTTCCTAGAGAGAATTGGGTAACAGCTGAAAGTCCATACAAAGTTAAATAGTTTCACTCGTTTGATGGAATGTATGCAGCCGTTAACAATGAATTCCTGCATTTGCCCATATTCCCAGTGAACAAACATTATTTTTCCAACTAGGAAAATGCAAGAATTGAAAAAAGCGAGAGAAAGTCGCCCTTCGCCTGACCCACTAAGTCTTCCTCGAGCTAGGGGATTGTCGGCTGGCTCCGATGAGTTTCCAGCGCCGGCAAACTCGTCTTCTCTCGCAGCCTGCGGGGCCGACCGCGGCGCCAACAAGCGCGGCTCGTGCGCTGCGCTGGCCGCGGGGCGTCCCGCGGCGGAGCCCTGCCGGCCAGACCCACGCGCGGAGGGCTGGCGCAGCGCGCCTGCGCGCTCAGTCACGTGGCGGGCGCTCCGCGCAAAGAGGGTTAAAAGTCACGACCGCGGAGAGCCCGCGAGTGCCCGGCCACTCGGCGCTACGCTCCCTGCCTCCCTGAAACTGATTCTGACGGAGGCCGCTCCACTTTTCTCGACCACCTCCCGACCCCTCGGCCCGGCTCAGCTCCATGGAGCGAGCGGAGCCGCCTAGCACCCTTCCTCGCCGACAACACAGGCGCGCGAAACCGCGTCTTTCAACTGACAATGAAGCCATAGCCGCGCAGCACGGCCGCTCCGGGCGAAGGGGCGCGAGGCCGGGAGGGGGAGGGGGAGAACGGGTGGGCCAAGCCCCGCCCCAGCTCTTCCCCCTATTGGCGGGCACCGCGGGCCTAGGCCCGCCCCCTAACGGACCTGTCGCATTGTGACAGGTGGAAGAGCCAGTTCCTGTTGGGTCGGGGGCGGAGCCAGAGGTAGCCTGAGCTCCGCCCGGACTCCAGGGGGCTCCTCCTCCCGCTCCTCACGGCGGGGCGGGCGGCGGGTGTGAGGGGGAATGTCATTGCTGCTCCGAGCTGTGGTGCCGCCTCCGTCGGCTGCTTCTCCTTCTCTGGCGCCCTCGTCCCGTCGGCTTTCGCCGCTGCCGCAGCTGCGCTGGGGACACGGATGGCTAGTGGGGCGCAAGGGCCATCCGAGTTGAGAGAGCGGCGGTCGCGGCCGCTGCTGAGGCGGAGACTCCCCGCCGCCGCCTCCACCCGCTGTCCCCCGGCCTCGCGGCGCTGAGGGCGGGAGCGCGCGGCGCTCTTCCCTCCTCCTCCTTTTTCTTCCTCCTCCTCCTCCTCTCCTCCGGGTCCCCGCCCAGCACCCCTCGCACCAGGCGGCGGCGGCGGCGAGGAGCGAGACCCGCCGCCGGGGCACAACATGGCGGAGCCCTCGGCCCCGGAGAGCAAGCACAAGTCGTCCCTCAACTCGTCCCCGTGGAGCGGCCTCATGGCCCTGGGGAACAGCCGGCACGGCCACCACGGGCCCGGGGCCCAGTGCGCGCACAAGGCGGCGGGCGGCGTGGCGCCGCCAAAGCCGGCCCCCGCGGGGCTGTCCGGGGGCTTGTCGCAGCCGGCCGGCTGGCAGTCGCTGCTCTCCTTCACCATCCTCTTCCTGGCCTGGCTGGCCGGCTTCAGCTCGCGCCTCTTCGCCGTCATTCGCTTCGAAAGCATCATTCACGAGTTCGACCCTTGGTGAGTGTCCGCCGCCCCTCCCCCGCCGCGGGCACGGGGACGGGGACCGGGACCGGCGCCTCTGCCGCCGCCGCTCTCCCCGGACTTGGCCCCGAGCCCCGCTCGCGCCCCGGCGGAGCGCGCGGCTCCCGGAGCTCCGGGCGCGCCCCCTGCCTGGGGGCGAAGTTTCCCCCGAGCAGCCGGAGGCGGGGCGTCGGGGTCCCCGAGTGGGACCGCGACGCCCGGCCGGGCGAGGGTGACGACCCCCACGAGGGCGAACGGAGCCTCTCGCCGTGGGCTCGGGTCGCAGGGTCCGGAGTGGCCACGCCGGGAGCCGCAGGTCGCTCCTCGCCGACTCGCTGCGGACTCCCGCCCACCCAGCCGGCCGCCCGCGGCGTTCGCGTTCCTGCGTTTTGCGGGCGCGTTTCTGTGGTTGGGCTGGATCGGCCCGGGGCGCGCTGTTGCCGTCGGAGGGGAGCCCAGAGGTGCGGGAGCCCTGCGTGCCAGCCTCGCAGTCGTACGCCTTTCCCGTGTCTCCTTTTGCTCTCATTATACGAGAAGGGAAAAAGAGAGGGAGCGAGGTGTTGTGGCAAAGGAAATGGTATCCCTGAAAGTGATCTGAAAGCTGGGGACTCTTATTTATTTAACATTAGATATTTTCAAGAGTGGCTTTTTCCAAGGCCCTTAAGTGCACTCAGCGCCTCACTGTTCCACAGTTATCTCGGGTCGCTTTCTAGAGCAAGATCGTTAGTCTGTTAGCCCAACTGTCACCCTCGGTAGGTTATGCACGAGATCCGAAAGCATTGCATTAGTTCCTTTATTGGTCTCTGCAGGAAGGTTTGTGGATGAGAACAAACGGCCCTACGGTGACGAGGAGCCAAGCCCTGGATTATACTACCGAAGTTGCACATGTGTCAGGAACTGACCTGGATGTTTTTGGGAATTACTCCATTAAGAGCACTAGCTACTTTAGACGGCAGACTGGGCTATGAGTTATCCAGATAGGAAGATTGCTTTTATTTTTTTTTCCAACTTGTCCAATCTGAGTTTGGTTTTTTTTTTTCATTTTTTTCTGCTTGATCGTATGCCTTTTAAACTAACTCAATTCATCTTGCTGGCCTATCAGCCTTGAGTTAATCTTGCTTATAATTAGACTTAAGTAGACTTGAGGATATTTATCATTTGAAATATAGAAAGAGAATCTTCTTGAGAGTTACTAAATATATAGGTATTAAATATTTTGGGGAGTGAGTTACCATATATTCAAATGTTGGATTAAAGTTATGTTATGAATAGAAAAACTGGTAGTGCCTCGTCTATGGAACACCAGGGGGGCCCACTCATGGAGAATTCAGTTTAGGTAGTCAGTTAGCTACTGTGACATTCTTCCGTGAAACGTTTTAATTCCACTTTAGAGGTTTTCATTTTTTCCTAACACTTTTTAAAAAATAACTTTTATGTTACTTGGAATCACAGAAGAGAATAAATTACCGTGAAGCTTTGTTAGCTAGTTACAGTATTCTTATTCTTAGCTTAGAAACACTTATGCAAATTAGGTAAAAATGAAATTGGAACCAGAAAATGAAAACTGCTAATATTTTACTGAACAACATGAAAAGAGAAAGTTCTGTCTTTTCACATTACAACAGCAGAAGTGTATGGCTGGGCAAACATTACGGGTAACAAAAATTGTGAATAATGTTCCCAGAGAGTATCATCTTTACAAACGGAAGGCCGAATACTGTTTAGTAGTGATGTTGAGGCTGAAATTAAGGATTGTAGAAAAATTCAAAACTGAATGATGAGACAGTTTTGTCATTTTTCCTTATTTTGAAGGAAGATTAGAAATCTACCTCAAGTCAGCCAAAGAGTACTACTAAAATTGAGTATCGTAATCATGAAAAGTCTTACTGGGTTGCTTCACAAATAATATTCCTTTTTTTTTTTTTTCAAGTGTTCCAAAGAATGAAAAGTTGATTTCTTTCTCTAGTTTCGAGAATACACTTAGAGAGCATAAACCTTTTTTATCCGCATGAAAATGTCTATAAAAACACATTTCAGAAACATTTTCCTTTAGCTAAATGCATAACATTTGAATTATAATTTGTATACACTAATCTAAATGTATATGCACCTCTTCGTTCTTAAAGACCTGCTTAATTTAGGTGTTCTGCTTACTGATAGTTTTAATATTTACATTTTAATATATTTGTGATTAAATGTTTCTGTTCATAATGTTAGATAATTCTGATTAGTACTAAACAGCCTTTTATCATAAAGGAATTGTCCCTATCTCTTATTGTGAACAGAGATTTGCCAATATAAATCTAATGTCTAGTTCAGGTGACTTAATGAGAGAAGTAGGTTTCAGACAAGAAAAAATCCCTTATTTGCTCATTTTTTATTTCTTTTCATATTTGTTGAAGATCTTCAGTAGTTAGGCATTGCATTCTTAATCCATTCTTGTTGAAAAATTTTAAAAAGGAGCTTAGGTGTAGATTTGCCTGTCATTATTACTTTGGATTTTTGAAGTAGTTTTCCTTCAAAGCTACTAATAGTACCAGCACTTTGACTGATCTACCATCTAACACCCTAGTGTTGGACTAGTTTGGGAGTCTCTCAGATTACTGTTTTAACATGTAGCAATGACATGAGCCTTTAATAATACTTAAATGTTCCTCTCAGGTTCTGTGTCCACAAACCAATTTATTCTGACCTTCCCCCATCTCTTTTTTTCATGTTTCTGTTACTAGCTTCATTTCTGAAGTCTTTTTAGTGAAAAGTTTACTTTCTTTGTTTGATTGTGAGTTATATCTATAAATTTTACGTTAGTTCTTAGGTTGTATAAGACTTTAGTTAGCTGCCAAAGGTGACTCATTGTCACAAAGTTATACTTGTTTTTTAAATTTGTCACTCAAGTTATTTTATAAAACTTACCAGTTATAAGGGGTGGTATATGATGTTGAATATGTTTATTCAATTTTAAAGTATGCTGCACTTTTTTAGAATTTAGAACCATTTTTGGTGATGATCTCCTTACCACTTCACTGTAGTAATTTCCTCTCTTATCAGTTGAGTTGATCACACATGAGGAAGCAGTTTGAGAACATGTTGTCTGTAATTGAGATACATTTGGTTGACCAACTAATTTAATAGCACCTAATTTTGTCTTTTTATCTGGAGCAAAATGTAGTTTGTTTATTTTTGTTGTAACTATTAATACTTTTACATTATATTAACCAAGTACCTTTTCTGTAATCATTCTCTTATTAAATTGTAGCTTTTCCTACAGAGGCAATGTAAAAGCTCTCTGTGTGAGGAGAGCTGCCCTTTTCTCTGCCTGCACGGGTGGTAGTGGGTTCTCCTTAGGGCCCTAGAGAGAGAATTCTCTGAGCCTTGAGTTTTGGCTGCATTTAGCTGATGCCTTTTTGCAGGTTAGAAAGCTGCAGTTTGGAGTTGAAACTTGAAATGCACCTTTTCATAGAAACTGTGGTATAAATAGGTTAATTAGTACAAACATGTTTTCAAAGGACTGATAAACCTTTGGAACATAAGCTGTTTGTAAGTTGGGGACTACTTCCTGTACTTTGAGGTGTCCATGTTTTTCTTCACTTTGCAGATGACTAAAAGAGGCTATTGACCTCAGTTCTGAAGAAGACAAAATGGGTAACAAAACCAGTTTTAGAGCACAAACATCCCCAAATCTTAAAAAGTCACTTTGTGGAATCGTTAGCAACAGCAGTCCAGCTGCACTTCAGAACAGGTATACTGTCACTGATTTCATTGTAATTTAAAATTTTTCTGGCCTTGAGCTTTTGAGATCATTCTAAATTATAAGAACACTTAGGGAGGAGGTGCAGGGAGTGCCTTGAGTTGCTGGATTGGATCTGCTCCCATTTGGGGTAAGTGCGGTGGCTCCTATAGGTAGTAATCATGGGTTTCATGAAGCATATGATAGGTCCTGGAGTAGGATCTGTCAGCAAAGATTCTGGAACTTTTTCTTTCTCTTTAGGGTTTTCATGTTTTGAGGGCTAACTTGGGTAAGACTGCACCACCCCGTACAGTATAGGCTCTGACCCAGTATTATTAATGTGGGGAAACTTACTGGCCTGTGTATACTTAATCTTTCTCTTATTTTTACGTTCTCAATAAGTTTTGAGTGCTTCAGGATATGAGAAAGTGTTAAAAGTTCTCTTCATGGTAATGTCTTAGTGTTCATCAATGCATACATGCTCTCAGAAATAATGGAAAGATTAATATTCTCAAGTGACTGAATCATATTTTTTCTGTTTGTTTACTTTGAAAACTTAAAGACAAAACTGCAGTTAACCTGAATTATAAAGCACTCCACAATTCAACAGATCTGTATATTACTAAATTGTTATATTATGAAAAATTTCAAACATACAGAAAAGTTGAAAGAATTTTATAGTGAACACTCATACTCAACACCTAGGTTCTACAGGTAGTATTTTATTTTACTTTATCACATCTTTCTATTTGTCCATTTCTGCTTTTTTTTTTTTTTTAAAGATTGGCCCTGAGCTAACAACATCTGTTGTCAGTCTTTTTTTTTTTCCTTCTTCTTCTCCCCAAAGCCCCTCAGTGTAGTTGTATATTCTAGTTGTAGGTCCTTCTAGTTCTGCTATACAGAACGCTGACTCAGCATGGCTTGATGAGTGGTGCTAGGTCCACGCCCAGGATCTGAACCAGTGAAACCCTGGGCTGCCAAAGCTGAGCATTCGAACTTTCGTGGGGCTAGCCCCACGTTACTGCTTTTAAGTCCTGCTTGTACACACTGATAGGGCATTGTTCACTGTCATATGAAGAACGTTATCTTTGTTCCCCAACTTCATGATAAAGAGGATCTCTTATTTCTGGATAGCGTTTGTTACTATAATACTTGAACATAATGAGTATAAATACTGTTTCTGTATCATCCTCAATTGGACTGCAGGTTAAAACTAGATTCAATCATTCTAGGTTTTGGATAGAAACTTAGCTGAGTACATCATAAGTCAGTGCATTAGCCTATGCCTGTTAAATGGCTTCACTTGGCTGAATCTGATGTCTCAGAAGAAACTCGGAAGATATTAGAAGGGTATTGATTTTTTTTTTAAGTCTTAATTTATGTGAAACTCCTAAGTTCTTTTGAATTATTAGAAGCCTTTTATTGGTCAGCCTGTTGCTTACTCTGAGTCTTATTCGTGCTCTTTCTTTGCCATGTTTTATCCAGATGTAATGCTTAATTTATGTATGATTGCAAAATGGCTTCTGTCAATCCCTGCAATAAATAGGAAAAAAGGAGAGCATTTTCAAATAATATAGGACCCACGAATATGATGTATGGGCCAAATTAATACTATTAACAGGGAAAAAAATATAAATGGTTAACCTAATACTCCTCTTCACTCCTTTATTTGCTTTACCTGATTCTGGTGGATATTTTTTGTTTTTAAGCTGTTTATCTTTTCTGAGAAGGTTTCTTTGTCCTCACTTCACCTACGTCAGACCATGACTAATTTCCAGGGATTTGGAAGTTGATAGAAAGTGGCAATATCATAGGATTAAAAAAAAAAAAGTGTGTGTTAGGTGAGGGTAAGGGTTGGAAGAGAGAAAGGCAACTGGCAGAGGCTCTCATATTTGCAGTAAATGTAGGTTAACTGGCATTTGTAGACTTCCCAGGAAACCTAACCACTGTTTGGAATTTTAATTCTTTGGAAAAATACTTTTTTTTTTGGTGAGGAAGATTCACCCTGAGCTAACATCTGTGCCAGTCTTCCTCCATTTTGTATGTGGGTTGCCACCTCAGCATGGCTGACAATGGTGTAGGTCCTCACCCAGGATCCGAACCTGTGAACCTGGGCCACTGACGTGGAGCACTCAGATCTTAACCACTATGCCACTGGGTCGGCCCTGGAAAAATGCTTTTATAGTTTCAAATGAAACCCATCTAAACATATTTTGGAATATACCCTGTACATAAGTTGGTGAATGCCTTTACATTTGTCAAGTGTGTACTATTTTTAAATAAATAAATTTCTGTAGAATTATGACTGGTACACGAATTAAATTGACCATATCATCTGTGACCATTTTTTTTTTCTTTCTGTGGAACTTAGTGTTGCAGAGTAACTGTAATATATGTTTTAAATGGCAGTAGACACTTAGTTTTAATAGTGTCTTATAACTATTTTAGATTTTAGAATTGAGATAAGGTAATATCTTTTATTTCTGTAGATAAAATATATTTCAATTCAGTATTCCCCACAAGGTTTGAATAATACAAGTCTGCCTGTCGCCAAAATCTGTCCTTCTTACTGCATCGTCTGCCTCCAAGGCAGGCTTAAATGAAAGTGTCCTCCATTTAATTTATGTTTTTTAATCAGCTGCTCCGATTTAAGTCTTAACATATTGGCCTCTCAAAATTCCTGGGCACAATCTGTGCTCTAGCTAACTTAAACTCACTATTTGGATGATGGCTAATTACTTTGTTTGTTTTGATGTAGGGAAGAGAGAAGAGTTGATGATGGCTTGAAGTTTTTAAACCTAAATGACTAGGGAATTCTCAGAGATGGGGCTTTTAAGGGAATAGCTGAATGAGAGGAAAAGATGATGGAATCCAAGTGAATGTTGTTTTCATTTAGATTTATTTTGTCTGTAAAAAGTTCATAGTAATGAGGTTGGAAGTATTAAACCATTCCAGTTAAGGGAATTGCGAGGTGGAAGCTAAACTTTCAGAGTAGGCCCAGAGTTCTGTAGCCTGAAGGACTTTTTAGAGTATATGTTGGCTTGTCTTTTTTTTAACATATTTTTTTGTTGAGGGGGGCTGGTGAGGAAGACTGGCCCTGAGCCAACATCTGTTGCCAATCTTCCTCTTTTTACTTGAGGAAAATTGTCTCTGAGCTAACATCTGTGCCAGTTGTCCTCCGGGATGCTGCCACAGCATGGCTTGACGAGCGGTGTGTAGGTCCACGCCCAGCATCCGAACCTTGTGAACCTGGGCCGCTAAAGCAGAATGCGGAATCTTAACCACTACGCCACTGGGCCAGCCCCTGATGAGAACTTTTTTTTTTTTTTAAAGACATTTTTTTTTTATTTTTATTTTTTCCTTTTTCTCCCCAAAGCCCCCCGGTACATAGTTGTGTATTCTTCGTTGTGGGTTCCTCTAGTTGTGGCATGTGGGATGCTGCCTCAGCGTGGTCTGACGAGCAGTGCCATGTCCGCGCCCAGGATTCGAACCGCGAAACACTGGGCCGCCTGCAGCAGAGCGCGCGAACTTAACCACTCGGCCATGGGGCCAGCCCCCCCTGATGAGAACTTTTAAGATTTACTCTCTTACCGGTTCATGCCTAGTCTTAAGACACCAATAAATCCTGTAAAGTAAAATATACTATATTTAAGAAGGTTTTATTATTAAATTATTATACCATCTTACTTGTGTAATCCACAGGGAAAGTAATGGTGTACAGAATTATTGGAAGGCAGCACTCTTGTAGTTTTTGAGATATTTTTTGAAAATGTCTGAAATATTTACATAGCAAGAGAAAAGAGATGTGTTCTACAAAGTCTTATTATTGGTGAGAAGGTTTTCAGTTTCACTCTAAAGAAATTTTCTTTTATGGTGAAATACAACACATTCTGAAAAGTATATAAACCTAATGTACAGTGTAATGACTAATTATAAAATAAACACCCATGTGACTGTCACCCAGATCAAGAAATAGAACATTGCTGCCACCTCAGAAGCCTTGGTGTGTGCTTTCTCAGTACCCCCTCCTCCCACTTTTATAGTAATTACATCCTTGCATTTCCTCATAGGTGGTATAGTTCTGTGGGCATTCCTGAATAATAGAATTTAGTTTTGCCTATTTTAAAACTTTAGATAAATGCACTTGTGGCTTTTGTGTCTTGCTTTTTTTGCTCAGCATTGTTTTTAAGAGTCATCTTTATTGATCAAAGGGTTGTATGTGGGTAATAAGGTTTAGCAATAATTTGTTTAGGAAGGCTTCTTCCCACCGGAGGAGGTTGCCTGCTCTTTTGCAGTAGGAAGGGGAAGGCATCCTTTTCTTCACTTGAGATCAAAAATTATATCAAGATTTAACTTTTGATCTGGAGTCAACCTTGTCTCCAGATAACCTTAACAACTTTTTTAAAGGTGCTAAGTGGCAAGATGGATTCAGTGATTCAATAAGCACTGAAACCATGAGGAAGAGGGGGCAGGGGAGGAGACATCTCTGTCTTTCAAGAGACAAATGATAATCAAATAATCAGATAAATGCAAAATTACTGGTTTTTGAACTATGGCTTTTGCCAACTTGTTCATTTTAAAGTATATGTATTAAAATATACATAAGGAAGGGAGCAGTTGTAGTTAGTTCTTGAAAGAAAGAAGGAAAAAGAATGTTGGAAGGCAATCTGAACTGAAGGAATTTAGGAAAACCATAAGAATGGACTGTTTAATGTGTTGGTATTTTTGTAGAGGATTGTTGACCCTGGGTTGTGTGTGATTTTGTTTGTGTAGATATCATGGGATCTTGAATAGCTTGCATTTCTTCTACGTATGTTTTCCATGTTGCTTTCTTCTTCCGGTCTTCCATGGCTACCACTTTTATTCTTTCCCACGTCTTTATTTCCCTTATTGATTTAGTAGCTGTCTTGTTCTTCAGGAAGAATGGCAGAAGTATGATAATAGTAGGATCCTTTCAGAAATTGTCTTCAGGGGATAAAAGTTTTATTCAAAGGATGGTAGAGAAATGGTCATGAATCTATATGTAGGACCTTGAAATCTATTGGGGTATGAGAATTTGGTGGTGGTAGCAAAAGACTGAGGATGTTGGAAATGTGATTCCAGCTTATAAACTTTTCTTTTAATTAGAAAGCAGTTCTTGAGTGAAACAATAAACATGAATGCTCTTCAGTGCATTTCTGTTTATTGGTCAGAATAATTTTGAACTAATTTGGTATTTTCCTGCTGTGCATTAGTATGGAACCCATGCTACTTGAATGGATAACAGTTGATTTCTTTTGTAAACAAATAAAAGACTCTTATCATAGTTAGTTGATTGCTAGTTGAAGAGTTTCAATCTAGGACTGCCTTTCTTTTTCTTTTTTTTTTTTTGAAGATTAGCCCTGAGCTAACATCCACTGCCAATCCTCCTCTTTTTGCTGAGGAAGACTGGCCCTGAGCTAACATCCATGCCCATCTTCCTCTACTTTATACATGGGACGCCTACCACAGCATGACTTGCCAAAGCGTGCCATGTCTGCACACGGAACCCGAACCGGCAAACCCCAGGCCGCCAAAGCGGAATGTGCAAACTTAACCACTGCGCCACCAGGCCGGCCCCTAGGACTGCCTTTCTCCAGACTCCCAATTTAGTCACCCAGTATTTCTACAGAATTCAAACTTAAAATTTAAACTAAGTCTCGTAAGGAAGGTATACATACTTATTGTCCCTTCTCCCCCAAATCCCGTGTAATACATGCCAGAGAGAAATATAAATGACTTTGAATTAGGCTCTATTTGGATATGATCCAGCTTAATGATTTAAGTTAACACCTTTAGTAGTCTTGTGTGAATTCTCCAGGGAAGTAGAGATACTTTTCTGAAATGTATTAACTGTTAGGAAACATTCGTGCATACTTCTAATATAGCTTATCTACCTTATGGGAGAGGTTTGGGTGCAGGTTTTATTAAACCTGTTTAAAGCAAACCAGTTAAATTTTGTTTAGGACTGTTCATTTAATTAAATAGGCCAGAGCCATTTTGAAGAAGATTTTAACACCTGTTGTGAAAAACACTCAAGGAGACTTAAGTTGTTATTTGCCTAAATTGGTAAGATATATTATGGTGATATGGTGCTCATTTCTCCCACTAAGGAATAATAATATTAATAATAACTTATTGTTACTATGGAGAGACAGAAAAGAAGATCCTTTAGGGTAAGAATATCTTTTCCAGTCTTCTTAGAATATCCTACGCTGTACTGGGAATATAATATTCAATTTATTATTAACATGGATCTTTTATCCTTAATGATAACCATGTTTTATGTTTTGTTGATGATAGTACAGGAAGTCTCTGTTGTGTAATACCTTGATAAACCTTGGATTTGACTGTGATGTCAGTAAAATCATATGTGTAGTTGTGATAATGTGATTTATAATAAATATACATTTGGTTTTCATCTGTTTCTGGCACAGAACTTCTAAAACCCTTATGATTTCCTAAGTGAAGAGAGTGATGCAGGGGTCATTTGTTATGTTAATGAGGTGACTTGGAAAGCCCCTAGGTAACTAAGGATAGGGGTTGGTTGCCGGTGGACCCAACCTTGTGATTAGATGGCTGGAACTTTCAGTCCTACCATCTGACCTCTGATCTAGTAAGTAAAATGTTTGTGAGTTCTGTGAGTTGCTCTAGCAAATTAGTCAAACCCAAGGAGGGGTCATTTACACCTCTTATCTATAACCAGTTGATTTGAAGCATAGGTGACAACCTGGACTTGAAATTGGCATCTGAAGTTGAGAAGGGGGTCAGTCTCTCTAAGAGCTTTTAACCAGTGGGAGCTGACCCGTCAGATCCCAGGTTGATGGTGTCAGATTTGAGTTGAATTGTAGGACACCCAGCTGGTGTTAGAGAATTGCTTGGTGGTGTGGAGACCTGCCCTCACAATAGAGTTATTGGTGAACCTCTTGCTCCCAAAAAAGGTGTCATTTGAATCTTATAGAAGAAGGAAAGTCGATAATGAAGAAAGGATGATGCTTACAGATGTAGTAATTTATATGATTGCCATTAGCACTTGGGAGATGGCTGGGTGAACGGATATCTTCGGAAGAACTTTGAGGGAGATTTTAGTTCCATGAGTATTTCTTCCAAGTACAAATAACTCTGAGAGAGTTTTGTCTGAAGTTTTTTGGTTTTTTCTAAATTTTTTTTTTAAAGATTTTATTTTTCTCCTTTTTCTCCCCAAAGCCCCCGGTACATAGTTGTATATTTTGTTGTGGGTCCTGCTAGTTGTGGCATGTGGGACGCTGCCTCAGCGTGGTCTGATGAGCAGTGCCATGTCCGCGCCCAGGATTCGAACCAACGAAATACTGGGCCGCCTGCAGCGGAGCGTGCGAACTTAACCACTCGGCCACGGGGCCAGCCCCTTGTCTGAAGTTTTAACTCACTTTTTAAGGAACATTGAATAAGAAAAGACAGACTAGTTAATATCCAAAAACCATATGAATGATAAAACTTTCAATGCTGTTAACTTTTGAGATGGTAAATGAAAAAAGACCAATGTCAGCAATAGAAGTAAAATTTACAGGATGGCATTTTGTTTGAACATGAGAAATATATCTTGATATGGAGGAATAGTAAGAATAGAAATGATCATTGTACACATAGGCATTAATTAGAATATGCTAAATTCACGAAAATGATGAGTTTGGGTGGGGTTAGATTAATGATCCATTTGGTTTCTTGGCTCTAAATTTAACTTTATGATTATAGCTAATTAATATGGAGATTAGGCAACACTTTAGGAAGCCATCACAGCTCTCACTGATCTCATTTAAACTTTACCATAAGAGGTTAAGGGATACTAAATAAAAATACTCATTAGGGATGAAGTTGCTTGTCTCCATTAAAGTGTCTCTGCAGTGGAAATAGCTTTGTCTGTCTAATTACTGGGAGGGTCATTGAATATCTTGAGAGTTAAATAAGCCAAGACATGAAGTCTTTATCTTCTTTTATTATGGATTGAACTCTAACAAAATGACTGGTCAGCTCTTTAATTATACTATTATTTTATGTAATAGTAGCAGTATTCTTGTGAGTCCTAAAACCGATATGTGGTAATGATCTCACAAGGTGTTTTTGCTTAAAAACTTGCTTAAAAATGCTATGTGCTTTTTTTTTTAAATAACAAGTCTTTATCCATCAGTGTCCCTTTAAAAAAAGTCTCTTATTGTCAGCAGGGTTTGTTGAATATATTGACAATTAAAAACATTGCATGTGTACCTTTTTTTAAGATTGGCACCTGCACTAACATCTATTGCCAATCTTTTTTTTTTCTTCTTCTCCCCAAAGCCCCCCAGTACATAGTTGTGTATTCTAGTTGTAGATCCCTCTGGTTGTGCTATGTGGGATGCCGCCTCAACGTGGCTTGATGAGCAGTGCCATGTCCGCACCCAGGATCCAAACCAGCAAAACCCTGGGCCGCTGAAGCGGAGCCCATGAACTTAACCACTTGGCTGTGGGGCTGGCCCCGCATATGTTCTTAATTTTAAAAATTCAATAAACTTGCTCTATAGAAGTTTAATTTCAATCCTAAAATCATTTTTACTTTAGACCATAGCTAAAGAAAAGTTTTATTTTAATATGCTAAGCAGCTTCCTGGCATTTGAAGGAACAGGATTATGAACCAATGTGCAGTAGATTAAATAAATCTAATCTTAAAATTGTGTAAAGGCCACTGATTTGTTCAAAGTAGAAAAATGAGCTTGAGGAGCAACCAAAATCTTTTAGATAAAGATATGTTTTGAAGGTTGTTAAAATAAGTCAGTTCATTAGAAAGAGAAATCTTTTCTCCTACGATACTTTATTTTGGTTGTTAAGATAATTTACCACATTTAAATAAAATGTCTAATATAAACAGCATTTAAAACAAAACAAAAGGTTTTCCTTTTGAAATAAAAATCATTCTGGAGGGGCCAGCCCTGTAGCCAAGTGGTTAAGTTCGCACGCTCTGTGTCGGCGGCCCAGGGTCTCGCCAGTTCAAATCCTGGGTGCAGACATGGCACCGCTCATCAAGCCATGCTGAGGAGGCATCCCATATGCCACAGCTAGAAGGCTCACAACTGAAAATACACAACTATGTACCGGGGGGCTTTGGTGAGAAAAAGGAAAATTAAAATCTTAAAAAAAAAAAATCAATCTGGACTTTTAAAGAGTTTGTGTAATAAGTATTTGTTATACCTGGATATGAATTGCAACACAATATAGTTATATTAAGCAATTTTACAAATCAAACTATATTTAAAATGCAACTTACATATAAAAGAATGTATATATCCGTATATGTAATTATCAACATAGTGATAAACACCTGTGAAACCCCTACGCAACTATAGAACTAGAACATTACCAATTTCACATCTATCCACATTCCTTCTCCAGTCCATCCTGGTTTTTCCTCTTAGCACTAGGAAACCATTATCCTGAGTTTTGTTCAACATTCACTTTGCCACATGAAAAAAACCCAAATCTCTTATGTATGTACCTCTAGACAATATGTTGCTTTGTTCAGAGTTTTGAAAAAATAGTATTATCCTATATAAAATCTTTGACTTGCATTTATATCTTTGCTAGTTGACAGGCATTTGGGTTGCCAGCTTTTTGCTTTTATAAACATTAAATACTATATTTTCTGATGCATATTTATACATTTGCTAGGATATATACCTGGGAATTTTGTCATAATATTTCAGTTATTTATAAAAATACGATACGCCACCCCAAATTTAGTGATAAAACAGCATTTCCTTATTTCACAATTCTGTGGGTTGAGTAGGGGGGTCGTCTGCTTCATCGTGTCACCTGTGGAGCTGGGCTGATTATAGTCAGCTGGGGCTAGAATGGCTTGGATGCTGGGCTCTAAGGTCATCTGGAGTCTTGATTGGGTTCTCTGCCGGGGTTTTTGGCCCTTTATGTGGCTGCTTGGGCTGCCTCACTGCATGGTAGCTGGGTTCTGAGAAAGAGCATTCCAAGAGAGAGGAAGCTGCCAGGCCGATTAAGGGCTAGGCTTGGAATGGTCAGGGTCACTTCCAGTATATCTTATTGTTCAAAAGAGACACAGGCTTATCTCAGAGTCAAGGGAAAAGATGGATATACAGGCAGGGACAGAATTGTTTAGGGCCATGTTTGAAGACTAGCTACTACAGTGTATTTATCATTTTTATCTCCTGTTCTATGAAATACCTGTTCATGTGTTTGGTCAATTTTGGGGATTTCTTTTGGTGAGGAAGATTGAGCTAACATCTGTTGCCAATCTTCCTCTTTTTGCTTGAGGAAGATTGTTGCTGAGCTAATATCTCTGCCAATCTTCATCTGTTTTGTATGTGGGACACCACTGCAGCATGGCTTAATGAGTGATGTGTAGATCTGTGCCCAGGATCTGAACCCACGACCCCAGGCCACTGAAGTGGAGCGTGCGAGCTGAACCAGTCCGTCACTGGGCCAGTCCCATTTTGGTCAATTTTTTTATTGGATGATTTTGTTTTTGTGGGAGGTAGAGATACTAAGTCTGGGTTAAATTTCTTGCACATACTATTGCAGTTTGTAGCCTATTGGTCCTTAAGCAATTCTGTGAGGTAGATATTTTATTACCCCCATTTTAGAGATGAGAAGAGGAAGTACTGCTTAGTATGTTAAGAGAGTAGGCCTTGAAGTGAGACGGCTTAAGGTGATGTTTTTGATGTAAGGAATAGCGTGTGCAAACATATACAATTATGAAATGGCATGATGCTTCCATCAATCTACTTGTTACACCCCTCTCCCTCGAAAAGATTGAGGCTTGGAAAATTTGCATGTTTTTTATTCATTTATGGTCAATTATGTTTTAGATAAAATGTGTGTGTGTGTATATATATGTGTATATATATAAAATATTCATTGGAGATCTCGTTTCTGTAATATATGACTGTGTGCCTCACTCAAATATATATTGCACACACGTGTGTGTATGCTATGTAGAGAGGGAGAATATATGGAAGCATATGCACCTGTCCCTTTTGCTTAGGTTTTTTAGATTTCATTCTGTATTGGACTTATTTGAGCAAAGAGTATCATTGGATAGTTTTAATTTATAAATACACTATTTTATATGTGATCCTAGAATTTTTTTCACATTTTTTGAGCTACATTAAAACACTTACATCAACCTCCTATTTTGATATAATATTTTGTTGCCAGCTTCTCACTGTTCTTTCCTTTTTTCCATTAGTTCATTAAATGTCCTTTGTAAAGCAGAACAAACCCTCCTTTTTCAAATGAGTACTTAGGAAAATTGATAGCTGTCACTGACAATTAAGGCAGAATTTAAGAGATAGGACTGAAATATGTATCTGGTTTTCAATTAATATATGTTTGGAAGGAGTTTTTCTCTGTGTGTTCTTATGAGTTCTAGTATCTTTTTGATTTGTAATGCATCTCACTTTAAGTGGAAACATAGAGAAGCTGTAAGAAGTCTGTAAGACATTTTCAGCTTTTGAACACTCCTTGGTTTTTTTCTGTGTGTTGGTCAAAAATAGAGAAATAGGTGGTTTGTCCATCTGATACATACAGTGTGCTCTCTGCTTATGGAAGATCTTGAATAAAAATGGCCCACTCATCAGTTGTAAGAGCAGGAAGGTTAGTGAGAGTTGTCTTAAGACCCAGTTGCAGCTGCTTGTGCATAATGAGTAGTGATGAGTTGGTGATGTGGTAGTGTCAATCTTTGTACTTGTGGGTCTTTTCAAACTTCAGAATTGACCTAGTCAAAGTAAAATAGTGAAAAATCACTTGTTTATTCTGTATCATTAGTAATCCTTTGAAATTTTATTGTTTTGCTCTTGTTGCTTGCTTAAACACTGATAAGAATCTCTGTAGTAATACTAGGCTTGAACATATCCTCATATGAGTTTCCATAGTTATAAAATTGGCTGTGGATTTAATATGATTATCTAGACAGTGTCCATATGTATCACGTGGTAGGATTGGATTTAGATTGTTAGTTTTAGTGGTCCAACTTTTTTTTTCCTGCCATGTGTACTTATTTTGTATGTCAGTCTAGCATGCTTTTTTTGGTTTTTGATCCTGCCACTAGATGGCGGGAATAATAAAAGGTAGATTGAGAAACCAATTTTAGCTGGTTGCCCTAGCTGCTTTGTACTTTTCCTTTGCCTTGGTTGTTCTCTGTTCCCATTAGTGCTGAATTTTGGATATGTATGAAGTCTCCCAACTAGTGGGGCTTATGTAGATCTGGTACCTTGTGTAGCCTGAGAGTGAC
This sequence comes from Equus przewalskii, assembly GCF_037783145.1. Lineage (NCBI taxonomy): Eukaryota > Metazoa > Chordata > Mammalia > Perissodactyla > Equidae > Equus > Equus przewalskii. Next base: position 54,126,464 of record NC_091845.1, on the reverse strand, counting down.
AGGGTAAAGGAAAAGAGAAAGAATAGAAAATCTTTAATCCTGGCTGTAATCGTTGGTGTTCTCACACTTTGCTTTTCATTTCTATTTTCCCTTTGTGGAATTCTGTTCCTTTCTTTTATTTCTTGATTCTCTTACGCTTACATTGGCATCTATAATTGGTCATTTCTGTTGGTGGCGCTAGTTGCCTTCTCATTTACTAGGTGAATACGTGTTAATCTGACCAATTTTATAAAATCTTACACAACACTTTGCACACAAACTCTTAGAGTTGTAATTGACTCTGTAAATCTTTTCATGTAATGAATTATTTTTGAAAGAACCTGGACCTGTGTGTTGATAGCCGATAGCCTTCGAAGAATAGAGTGGTGGACAGAGTCTATGATGGTGGGATGTAGCTTCCATGATTATGATACATTATATAAGACTTTATCTTACTAGCAGACTCACGCCAGAGACTCTCTTTGCTGGCGTTAATGAAGTAAGCAACCATGTTGGAGAAGCCCATGTGGCAAGGAACTTGCAGGCAGCCTCTTATGAGGCTCCTTCCTACAGCCAACAAGAAACCAGGGCTCTCAGACATAGCCTCAAAGAAATGAATTCTGCCAGCAACCAAAGTGAGCTTGGAAGTGAATTCTTTCCCTAATTGAATCTCCAAATGAGAACCCAACCCAGGTAATGCCTTGATTGCAGCCTTTTGAGACCCTAAGCAGAGGATCCAGTTAAGCTGTGCCTGGACTCCTGACCCCTGAAACCGTGAGATAATGAATGTTGTTTTAAGCCATTGAGTTTGTTATAATTTGTTATGCAGCAGTAGAAAACTAATACAAATACCCTTGATAGATCTTTCCCATCTCTGAATATTATCTATTTGCCAGGTGCTGTGGGTATCGTGGTGTGAGCCCAAATAGATATGGATTCTAGTCTGATGGGGAAGATAGACTTGAAACAATTGAGAATGACAGGAGCTATGAAGGCAAATGATACCATGAGAGCAGCTAATAGACTTAAACACAAATATCTCTTTAGGACTTATTCAACTTTTTAAAACTTACTCTTCCTAGGTTGCCTTCTCATTTTTTGCTTTTGAGCATATTCTTGCCATCACAAAACTTAATCTAGCTTTATTTTCTATTAGAGTTATGAAAATGATCCATGTGCATTTTTTAGCTCTTGCACATGCTCTTTCTTCTTTCTAGAACACTTCTATTCCTTCCTGCCTTTTTGCTCAATAATTCATCTAGGTTTAAGTTAGATGTCAATTGTGGAAGCTTTCCATGACAGCTTTGTGAGAACAGGTCTGTCCTGTTTACTAGTGTCTCCAGTAACTAGCATAGTGCTGGTAGGGCTTTAAAAAAAAAAGGAGAAAGAAAAACAAAAAAACCTTGATATGGAGGAAGTAGAACTCTTATACATTGCTGGTGGGAGTGTAAATGTTACATCTACTTCCGAGAACTGTTTAATATTTTTAAATACATGTGTACTGGATAACCTAGGAGTGCAACTGCTAAGTATTTACCCAAAGAAATGAAAACACAAGTCCTCAAAAAAAGACTTCTACAAGAATGCTTGTTTATATTTTATAAGAACAAGAATGGTATAGGCTTGTTAATTGTTGCCTCAATTGGAAACAACCCATATGTGCTTCAATAGGAGAATGAATTGTAGTAATCGTAAAATGGAATACTGCTCCGCAGTAAAAAAGGAACAGACTGCTGCTACATGAATAAATCTCAAATATTATGTTGAGTGAAAGAAGCCAGACACCTATAGAAAGTAGAATTTATGATCCATTTATGTGAAATCTGATAATAAACAAAAGGAATCTATTGTCAAAGAATTCTGAAAGTGTTTGGGAGGGAGAAGTGCCTGGAAAGGTACATGTGGGAACTTGCTGGGATGATGGTTTTGGGTGATAGTTATGGTTGATAGTATGTATACAATTGTCGAAATTCAACAAATCAAGCATGTAAAATTGGTGTATTTTAATGCATGTAAATTATACTTAATATTTTAAAAATTAAGAAAAATATGTCTTTTAGTATCCCATGTGTTCCCTTCTCTGCTTGATTATATTGGCTTTTTGCTGGTCCCTCCTGCAAGATTGTCAGAGATCATTAGCTTCATGAGGTCAGGGACCAAGTTTGTCTTTGGTTCTTAGTTCGAATTTGTACTTATATGCATAATGCCCAGGCTTATTGGCTCTGGGTCGAAAGTTATTTGTGAACTACAGTTTATTCATAAGTTGGTATCCATATTTTATGGTTGGATTTTCAAGAAAAATATTTGCGTTATTACAACATCTTATATTCAGTGTTTTTCTTTATGTAGCTTCTAGCTTTTTGAGTTCTAGGATGCACAAAAGACATCTGTTTAAGTGTTGGTAATCTCACTCCAACTACAGCTTTGCCAGCCACAATTTGAGATAGCACAGTGCTATATTTGTATACCAAAATTTAAAAATCAGATCTTTTTTATAATTATGAAGTTTATTTTATTCCTCTTAAACAAGTGAAAATTAAATATTAATCCTCTTTTCTTCCAACTCTCTTCTTGCATCTTGCCTTAACTTTTTGAGATAGGGCAAAGAAAAGAGAACATATTTTTTTACTTTTTTGATGCAAAAAGCCTTAAGCACCACATTAATTTGAAAAAGAACCAGGTGGTTACATAGCACTTTGCCTAACCAGTTCTATGCCTTGCGGTAGTGGTATTTTTTTTCCTTGATGAAAATAATATTAAATTTTAAATGATTTAACAATTGGGTCAGAAACTTGAAAAATAAGTATAGTCTCGATTTCCCAAAACTTCCTTGGTAGATCACAGATGTAGTTTTTTCTGAACTATCGAGGAAGGTAACATAGTAGATTTTTCAGAGCTAGAAATCTAGAAATGCCTTTCTATTGTAACTTATATGTTGGAGGTCTTCTAAACATAAATTCAAAATTCTGCAAATTTTTATGCACATTCTTCTGGTGAGAGAATCTGTATTTTCAACAGATTCTCAGAAATCCTCACCCCAAAAGATTAAAAACCTTGCCTCTCCCTCTGCTTTTTATGAGATTTTTTTTATTGTCAGTTGATGAGTTTGCCAGCTTTTCAGAAATGTAACCAACTTGAAGGTTGGCAAGAAATTGCTTTGTATTGAGTGTTTACCTATTCTGAACACTGTGAAAGTGTATTTAATGTGTCTGGTTCCCTTCGTTCCTTTGTTGTTGTTTTTATTGTTTTTCTGACCTTTTTGGTTGCAGAACTGAATCATAATTACTGGGTTTCACTGGCTGACCTCTTTGCTTCTGTGTTCTAAACCATCCCAGACATGGGTGTAAGAATGGTGAAGAAAAAAATACCTCTTCAGTAAACCTGAGTTTTGTTATGGAGTCTCTGGTCAGAAATACTCTTCTCAATTATAATACAGTTTTGTGGGGGAAAATAAATACTACTTAGCAAGACATTTAGGAATGTCAAAATCTGAAACTATGTGGCTTCATGCATATCGTGTCACCTGTTAACTTATTCTGCCCTCACTCTCCTGTTTGTAATCTTGTTGCTCTTAGCCTTGAGGTGGTACCTAGCTATAAAAACCTATAAAAAGATAAAATAGCTTGATTCTTCTAAACAAATCAGTTATTTGGATAAGCTTCATATTTTAAAAAATTCATGTTAGAGTCACTGTGTTTTTATATTTGTACTCTATTTTAGTTTAAAGACGCTGTCATATTGATATACTTTCAATCAAAATTTAATTTGAGGAAATATTTTTTATCCTTTCTGTTGAGAGTTATGTCTCTCCTATTTGGCTTTGATTGCTGGGAAATGAAGTCAGATTTAAAGTTTAAACTCACAGGCCCTTATGACCTACATTTTCCTATGTTTTTATCTATTCTTGAATTTTTGTGTCTGTACTTCTCTTGTTCTTTATCCTTCTATGCTACCTTTACCTTTATTTTATTATGTGTTTTTGTGGAAGAAGAAAGTGATAAATTAAGACATCTTATAGATCTTAGAATTTTTTAAAGCATTGATTTTTGGGGAGGGGATAGGCTTTGATTCTGTATTTGAACTATGATAGAGCAAATGCTTTTAATACTAATGGTACCTTCAACATTCAAGTCATTTAACAAATATTTATTGTGATAACTATGTGCCAGACACAGTACCAACTATTTGGAATATATACAGGGACTCTGTTGTAATGGAGCTTATTTTCTGGCAGGCAAGCACATAAACAAAAAGATCAAGATAATTTTAGTTAGTGAATAAAGCCTATGAAAAAAATAAAGTAATACGGTAGTTAGGATCTGGGCTATTGCTGTGGGGCTACCACTATAGATAGGGAAGTGAAAGAGGCCTTTTCAGGGTATTTGAGCTAAGACAAGAACGACAAGGAGTTAACTACCCCTAGCCTTGTGAAGATCTGAATTAAGAGCATTCCTCTAAGCAGGAACAAGCTTGGAATGTTGAAGGGACAAAAATAAGGCCCCTATAGCCAGGATTTGGTGAGAAAAGTGGTATGGATAGTGTTAGGGTAGGGCCAGATCAAGTGCTGAGATTGGTAATTGTGGGAGTTAAACCCTTATTCAGATTAATTTTTAAAAAAAGAATAAATAGAACAGAAATTCATTTGGCTGCAGCAGATGTTTTTCATTTCTGTATACAATACTGAGTGGTTTTGTGAGTGATAAAGATTGATGAAAGACTCATTGATGATGAGGCCAGAATGTAAAGAGGGACCCAAATAACATTGTCTAAAGTATATGGCATGTTTGCACCATGAAAAGTCAATTAAACCAATACAGTATTTTTGTTACCTTCTACCTGAATAGTATATTTCTATAGAAAGAATAATTTACCTTAGAGTGGGAGTTAAAACATTTTACACAACTCATAACCGCACACTACCATTGAATCACTTTATTCAGGGGACATTCATGGAAAAATGTGTAAATTGGATCGTATAGAAAGTGTTCAGAGGCACTTTAACAAACATTTATTGAACTTACTATATGCCAGGCACAGTGCTTGGTGCTAGGGATGGGAAGATCGATTCATTCATCTTTGCCTAGAGACCAAATCATGTGAGGCAGACTCCTGGCTTTGCTATTCATTAATTGAGTGACCTTGAGCAAGTTACTTAACCTCTGTGTGTGTTGTCTGCAAATTGAAAATGACAGTAATACCCATCTCAATAGGTTGTCATGAAGATTAAATGAACTAATACACATAAAGGTACTTAGAACAGTATATGATTCATAATAAGCCCCATTAAATGTTCACCTTTTTTTTGTTGTTGTTATTCACTTACAACAAAGTCTAATAGGTAAATTAATGCTCTTTAGTATATTGGGTTTGAAAGAGGTAAAATGTAAAGTGCAAGATCCAGTAGAGGTATTAAGGAGAGAGTGTCCACTCTTACTGAAAAAGATAAGATAGTTAAGGCTTAGGAGGAGGTGTCTTTTGAGTTAGGTCTTGGAAGGTAGGTGTGGAAGGATGTGGAAGGATTTGCTCTTCAGGCAGCAAGAACAGCTTGTACAAAGGTATAGAAGTATGAAAAAACGTAAACAGTACATGTTTAGGGAAGAACCAGAAGTTTAGGAATATCCAGTGACAAAGAAGTAGAGAGGAGCCATTTCAGGGTGAGGATGGGGAAGAGAGTCTTAAAAATATTAGGACTTTATCCTCTAGATTTTGGGAAACAGTTGCAGGATTAGTGTAGTTAACAGTTCATTTCAGAGAGAAAATTGTTTGTTGTGTGGGGGATGGATTGGGAGATAATTAGGGAATACTGGAATCTAGGAAGTCAGTAAGGAGGCAAGTGAAATAGTCTGGATAAAATATGAAGAGAGCTTTAATTAGGGGAATTTCACAGCTGGGTTTAGGGAATGAGGAATCTAAGAGGATTCCCAGATACCAGTGATAATGGTAACGTTTTAACTAAGATAGAGAGCAACTTTAATAGTGGAAGGCACAGTAAATAATGAGTTCCATTTTGGGTATGTTGAGTGTAATGTGCCTGTGGAGACATCTAAGTAGATATTCAAGTAGGCTGTTCAATATATGGATTTAGAATTTAGGAAAAGGAATGTGTACTTGGGAATCACACGTAGTCAAAGTTCAGAGAATGGACAAAGGAAAAGAGGAGAGTAAAAAGAACAATGAAGACCAAGCCTTGACACCAGTATTTGGAGCATTAGTGGCTATGTACATGTATATGGTACTTGAAGATTTTTTTCATCCAAGAGATTTAGGGGCATGGGCACTTGTAAGAGAATCAGTTTTCAGATTCTCAGCTTCTTTGTGTGTTTTTTCTTAAAACTGGGGTCGAAACATCATACTGATTCTTTTTTCCCATCTATCACTGCACAGTCATCCATATTCCATTTTACAAAAGGAAGGCTTACCACTCGCCTGTCCCTATATGTTGCCCTCAGGTATAAAAACCTCTGGGTTCTAAGTGAAGGTACGGTTTGCAGTGCTGGTGTGCAGATACTGTTCTGTTCTTGATAGAGAACAAGTAAGATGTTATTGGGAGAACTCCACGATTCTTTCTGAAAATTTGACTTGTCAGAAATTTATTTCCTGGATCATAATCTGTTGAGATCAAACATAGTAAAGTTATCTTGAAAGTACTGACTAATATATGTCCTGAGATACTTAGGAGAGTAAGTCCAAAAAATTATGTTAAGACTATCCTAATTTTAAGGCATGCAGAAGAGCAGAAAAGTCAGCATCAAATGAAAAGAGGAAAAAATGAACAGAGGTCACTTTCAGGGACAGAAATTACAGTACAAACCTTGAGATGCTTGGCTTTCGTGAGATGTATCTCATTTGAAATTTTGATGTTCAGATGGTCTCTCTTAGGACAGAGCCAAGCTTTTATGTAACTTAGCATAGATTTTCTTATTCTGATGAAACTGATCATGGTTAAACAGGGTTCTTTAGGAAGCAGTGTAGAACTCTGAAATTAGAAAAATAGATCTTTTCCCTAAAGCTGATATCTTTTTTAAAAGACAGTGCTTTTTCTTATGTTTTCATACTACAGTTTTTGCTACTATATTTGACAAAATAGAATCATTTTCTCTTAGGGAAGTCCTAGAGTAATGCTAGAGAAAAAAGAGACTAATTGAAATAGATTTTTTTTTTTCTTTTTTGAGGCAGATTAGCCCTGAGCTGACATCTGCCAATCCTCCTCTTTTTGCTGAGGAAGACTGGCCCTGAGCTAACATCCATGCCTATCTTCCTCTACTTTATATGTAGGATGCCTACCACAGCATGGCCTGCCAAGTGGTGCCATGTCCGCACCCGAGATCCGAACCGCAAACCCCGGGCCGCCGGAGCGGAACGTGCGCACTTAATCTCTGCGCCACCAGGCTGCCCCCTGAAATAGGTTTTAGAAGTATGTAATGGAGAAGGTGAGCTCCCATTGCTTCACTTAGGGTGGAGACTCTACTTTTAGATAGTGTAATAATATATTGTTTGAATAATCTAAGAGTGAAAACCAGCCAAAAGGAGCCACAAATTATCCACCCCTACAAATTTTTGGCATTTTTTTCCTCAAAAAGAGAGGGAGAATGACTTCTTAAGACAGACAAAATAAGTCTTATGTAGACTTTTTCTCATTTCTGAAATGGGTACATGAATAATTTTCTCTCTTAGATAACAAGACTGCTTAAAGATTTAAGGAAAAACGGGATGAAGAATAAAATGTGATTTTTAAATTCAGTAAAGGAAGAAAAACAACCATACTTGAAATTCAGAAATTGTGGAATTAGAAAATACTTGGTAACAGGGGTAAGAGGAAGAGATTCAGATCTAATTGTTAAACTTTAGATCTCGTAAGTAATTTGTTCAAATCAAAATGCTAATAGATGATTATGGTGATAATTAGTAATGAAAGTTGTATATCTCTTGGAAGATGTTTCAATAATGGACAATAGAATTAACCTTTTAACATGTCTGTCTGTGTGTCTTGCATTCTTTCTTTTCATGAGAACTGAGACTTCGCTTTCTACTACATAAGTTTTTGATCCATGTTTAACATGTATGTTGCTAAAATGAACTGGCTTTCTTAATAGAAATTCCTAGTTCCCTGTTTTATATCTTGTAAACAGAATTTTGAAAGCATGAAGGAAAAGTTCCGTGTGAAAAAAAGCATACTTTCCCATCCTTTTTCCTTTCTTTTTGATACATTGAATATGCAAATGATAGCAGACATTATTTCTATATTATCATTAGACATTCTCCCACAATATTTCATTTGTGTGGTAAGTTTGTCTATGATGGGGTAAAACAAGCCTGTATTGGGTGGAAGAGAAAGGAGGGCTTGCAAGTCTTTTGGAAAATAAATTGTACTCATGCTTACATGTAAAATGACTTTGAGGGAGTAAAGATTAGAAATTATAGCTTACGGGAAGAGTTTGGTTATCTGGAAACTGATAGTAGTTGGATTGGTTAATATATGAAGTATAAGAGCTGCTAAGAAGAGGAGAAATTTGAGGCAAAGATGGGGACCACTTGTTTTCCATCTCCTATTGAGAGTAACAACTTGTTGGAGGATTTGCTAAAAAAGATTTTTACAGGTTGTGTGTAATGCTTATAAGGTGGTGATGATGGTTGTTTTTGGTCAAGCAGTATTTAGTAATGTTTTCTGGCCATGATTTTTTCCTTTTCTTTGCCTAGGCTTTTTGGTTTCATCTTTTTAATTGTGTGTGTGTGTTTTTTTTAAACAATCACTCTGTGATTAAAAAAAAAAAAAGAATGAGGCATAATCTATTAACAGCTTGTTGTGTACCTTGCTAGAATTTCTTCCCAGGATATACACAATCTTTGAAATATTATGTAAATATCCATGCATACATAACCTTTAAGTTTTTGGCATAAATAAGATCACATTATACAGACTAATAAATTTTGTTTCGTCTACAAAATAGCACGACATATATGGTAGCCCGTGGTACTGTTAACCAGTACCTGGTTTCCCTCTCTTCTGTGCATATGAGTAGGGCCATGTGACTAGTACTGGCCAAATGAATTGAGAGTTTAAATAAAATATGTATCTCTTCCCAGCTGAGAATTTGTTCTGCTCAATCCTCCAAAGTTCTCTTGTCTCTCTGGCAAGAATGACCGGCAACACTCAAGGTAGTGGCTATTCTGGCCAAGATTGTTTAAAAAGTACAGTAGTCCCCCCTTATCCTCAGGGGGATACATTCTGAGAGCCCCAGCGGATGGCTGAAACCACAGATTGTACTACATATACCATGTTTTTGCACTATATATACACACCTATGATAAAGTTTAATTAATAAATTAGGCACAGTGAGAGATTATATAAACTAACGTTTATGTTGTTTAATAACATTTATATTGTACTATGTATACGATGTTTCTTCCTATACATACATACCTATGGTAGTTTAATTTATAAATTAGGCACGGTAACAGATTAACAACAATAACTAATAATAAAATAGAATTACAACAACATACTGTAATAAAAGTTACCATACATCTTACCAACCTCAGCGTATGATTTTTTTCTTTCCTTATTAAGTTAAAAACGTTTACCCTTTGACTTAAAGGAAGCACTTTACAGCTTCTCTTTGGCATATCTAATTGCCAGCATCACTACTCTTGTGGTTTGGGGCCATTATTAAGTAAAATAAGGGTTACTTGAACACAAGCACTGCAATGCAGTGACAGTCGATCTGATAACCAAGATGGCTACTAAGAGACTAATGGGCAGGTAGCATACGGCGTGGATATGCTGGACAAAAGGATGATTCAGTCCCACGTGGGACAGAGCAGGACAGCTCCACATTTCATCACACTATTCAGAACAGCATGCAATTTAAAACTTATGAATTATTTCTGGAATTTTCCATTTAATATTTTCAGACCACAGTTGACTGCAGATAACAGAAACGACGGAAAGCAAAATGGCATATGGGGGGGAACTACTGTAATATCTGTACCAAAAAGTTGAAATCTGAAATGGTATAATCAGAGATATATTGGACTTCTTTATCCTTTTGTTTCCAGAATAACTTAAGAAAGGGCATTAGCTTCAAGGTTCAAAGTTGCATCTTAAAACATCTTAGGAGAACTATGCTAATAGTTTTTGCTTGTATGATTTTAAACATATGCCAGTGTTTTTCAAACACTTGTTTTAGCTTTTGAACTGTTTCTTTAAATAAGAGTTTACACAAGAGCCTAATATATAAACAGATAAATGTGGATTAAATAGGATGGTACCCTTTTCTCTTCAAAAGTATATGCCCCACTCCTGTCAGAAAGGTAGTCTTAGAGGGGCTTTTTGGAATCCTTGAGGTAGAGGGAACTGTTTGAAATCTACTTTTAAGGTTTACAATGCCCAGAAGGTGATGCAAATGATTACTGGAATTTATTGTTCTATTGCTGTTGGGAATCATCTTGTGATCATGCTCAAGAATGCGGGCACCAGAGTCAAAGCTGCCTAGTTCAAATCCCATCTTGACCACTTAATGGCTATATGACTTTGGATAAGTTATTTAACATCTTTGTGCCTTAATTAGTCTAATCATCTGTAGATTGGGCATAATATCTTACCTCAGAGGTTTGTGTGTGATGATTAAATGAAAACTATTCTTATCACAGTACCTAACAATTGTTAACAATTTTTTTAAAATAGTAATTGTAAATAAATGGTGTTCAGAATGTATCTCTTTACCACTCTGCCTCTTGGACATCTTTCTCTTCCTTAAACGTGCTGAACTCTCCCATCTCAAGTTCTTTGCACTTGTTAGTTTCTGTACCTAGGAAGAGCTCTTTCTCCTCTTTGAATGCTGGCTACTCCCATCCCTAAAGGTCTCACAGATGTGATAAGACTTTATTTGTACCTTTACTTAAAGCAGTCTTTACCCCTTCTTCCTTTATTTTTTTCCCATTTCATTCTTTATTTCATCCCTTTAATGTCTTCCAGAGCTCTTGTTTCAATCTTTAATTACCTGGTTTGTGTTTATTGTACTTAAACTCTGGGAAAACAGAGACTTTGCCTGTCTTTTTCACTGCTCTGTTCCTAGTGCCTAACAGAAACCTGATAGATATTAGTTGTTCAAGAATTCTTTTTAAATAAATGGTTATTGCTCTTTTTTTTATTTTTTAAAGATTGGCACCTGAGCTAACAACTGTTGCCAATTTTCCTTTTTTTTTAAACATTGGCACCTGGGCTAACAACTGTTGCCAATCTTTTTTTTTTTTTTTCCTGCTTTATCTCCCCAACCCCTGCCCCGTACACAGTTGTATATCTTAGTTGCAGGTCCTTCTAGTCGTGGGATGTAGGATGCCACCTCAACGTGGCCTGAGAGCGGTGCCATGTCCGCATCCAGGATCCGAACCCTGGGCTGCCGCATTGGAGCGCACGAAGTTAGCCACTCGGCCATGGAACCAGCCCCGGTTATTACTTTTTAAAAATGAAAACCATATTAATACCCGATGTAGAAAGGCCACCCTTAGTAACGCATGTTATTGTAATGTCTTGATAGGCAAGAGTTTTGGGGAGGCTTTGAAAGACATACTGTCCAATTGACATGTTTATCCATAGGAGACAACCCTAAGCTCTCACTTGGAGTCTGTGTATCCTTATTTTTGATAGAAACTTAAGTTCAGTTAACCTGGTATCTCAACTCAAAGCAAAGTAAAACACTAGGGTGATCCAAGGCTTCAGCCTTAAGGAGACTGTTGAGATGTGGTATAGTGGGTGCAGTATTCCACCACCTCTCTTCCCTTCTGCCCTACCTCTTCTTTGCTACTTATATTTGCTGTTCTTCATCACCATCATTGGTCCAAGCTACTTGCCTCTCCTTTGTTCCCTCCTTCCTGTTTCTGATTGATCTTCTGTTTGTTAGATTTTATTTGCAAAGGCTAGCCTTGTGTTGTCTTTGAAAATTAGACTTGTGAACTGAACGTTTGTGGGATGTGGGACATGTTATTGTTACACTCCTCTTTAACTGCCGAAAGTTTTTTCTGTTGTTTCCTGCTTAGTTCCTAGTTTGAATCCATTCTGTAAAGCCTGGCCTCTAAATTTCTGAGGTTTTTACTGTGTTGATCTAAGTGTGTTGATCTTGGATCTGATAAGAATGTAACATAGAAGTGAAAAGTGTAGGAATTATTATAGCAAGCACCTATTTTGAGGCAATCATTGTAATGCCAGTGTTATGAAAATGCAAGATATACCCCTCCCCCAGGAAGATGTCAAATAGCAAACTTCAGTTAAAGGTTTAACAATGTTTGTATGCATTTGGTAGATAGTTTTAGAGAAGTAACATGGTTTAGGGAAAAGAAGGGCAGAACTGGCCCTTGGGAAACTCGTGTTTAACTTTCTGCACTGCCATTAGTCCATGTCTTTGGTCTAGAACTTTCTCTTTTACTTCTGTAGCTATGAATGAAGTGAAACCTTTATTTCTCAGCTTTTCTAGCTCAGATTCTACACATATCATATATTAAGTTTCAAAAGCTAGCTACAGGGGTCTTAGGTGCCTTCAGGTTCGTCGTAGCATTAAGGCTAACAGTATACTGTTCTTCCACTTAATTTATTCTTAGGCATTTTCCAATTATATTAATATTTTTTTCTAATACAGTGCGATATTTTTATAGAGAACTGGAAATGTTAAACATACAAAACCCTTTCCCACCTCAAAGGTTTCTTCTTGAAGATAAAAAAGCCTTAGGTTAATTTCAGGGCTGAGGCATAGTTTTTTTTTAACCTTTACAATTAAGGGTGTATTGTGGTATTTTACTTCAGCATATAATCATAAGATTTCATTGTTGTTGTTTTGAGTGTACACTTAGGTATTTCAGTATAATATAAGATGAAATAACAAATCTAAGAGCAAATATATCAAGTGGTTAGTTCTTCAACAAGATCCATAGAAGGAAAATGCAGAGGCAGCTCTTAGTGGCTTTCCCTCCTTGTTCATAAAGGCAATCTTAGTTTATAAATGGGTTGGTACTTAGTGTTTGTTTTCCTAAGGAAACAGTATATTATATGTTGGATAAGCCTTAAACCAGCTCGTAAAGTTCTATTTAGGCTGTAATTTTTGAATAAGGTGTTGCACTAATATCTCTACTAGAACTCGAAGTATAACCTTTTTTTTTTTTTTTTTGAGGAAGATTAGCCCGGAGCTAACTACTGCCAATCCTCCTCTTTTTGCTGAGGAAGCCTGGCCCTGAGCTAACATCCATGCCCATCTTCCTCTACTTTATATGTGGGATGCCTACCACAGCATGGCGTGCCAAGTGGTGCCATGTCAGCACCTGGGATCCGAACTGGCGAACCCTGGGCCACCAAGAAGTGGAACGTGCGTGCTTAACCGCTGCGCCACCGGGCCGGCCCCACCATTTTTCCATAAATGGAATTCCATCATTTAATCTCATCTTGCTACTTTAGGAAGTAGTCTCTTCTCCCTAAATCAAGCACATAGACCCTTCTTAACTTTTGAAGGGTTTGTTGGGATGAAGAAGAAATAAACTATGGGATTTATAAGGATTAAAAAAAAAAAAAACAGGTGTGTGGCTTCCAGAAGCAAGTTCTTTATTCCTGTCTTTTCATTTGTTTCCTGTAGATATAGGGAAAGGCAGTTATAAAATGTAGTGTCTTTAAATTGCCAAAGGATACTTTAGGTCTTACTAATATACATTGCAGAAGAAAACAAAACTTATAAATATATTGTAGCTTCTTTGTAAAGATGAGTCTCTAAGACCTCTTTTAATTTGTAATATGGCTATTTCATTTCCTTTATCAAATTTAAAATGCACATTTTACTCTTTCTTTCCCAGTTTCTCCTTACATCTTTAAACAGTAAGTTTGCTTGTTACTGGGAAGTAGTAAAATTATTTATATGTCCCTTTCAGGAATGAAGAACGTTCATAGAATAATTTTATCTGTCTTAATAAGTCGTTCTCCTACACATTATTGGAATTGCAGGGTGGCTGTAGAGATTAGATTGAGAGCATTTGGGAGGGACATTCACTTATTTTTTTAAAAACTTCTATGAAAGTGTCAACCAAAAGTAGAGAAGACCATAATGAACTTCATATATCTACCATCTGTATTTAATAAGTATCATTTTTTTGTCACACTTGTTTCAAAACAAACCATTTTATTGAAGTTAAAATACTGAAAGTTGCTTTGGCAAGGTTAATACCAGGAAGGATATATATATATATAACCTGATAGTGTTCTCAGATGGTTTTAAGATAGATGTTATTTTACTACTTGTGTTTCTTTTTTATTTCAGTTTATTTCAGTGACTGTTAACCTTTAATACATCATTTCTCAGTTCACCTAGTTTTACTTGGGGAAAATTGTAATTTGTATGTATGAGCGCGAGTATTGTGTGAAATTTTCCATAATTTAAGTTTACATATATATGTATTATGTTACTTATATATAATTGTATGTCATATCTATGTACATAAATTTTATTACAATTACATATGTACATTGTGTGCATGTAACTATACATATATATACACGTATGTGCACACATATGGTATCATGGAAAATTCAGACATACGAAAGTGGAGCTAATACTATAATGAACCTCCATGTATATATATCACCTAGCTTCAACAGTTATCAATTTATGGTCCATCTTGACCCATCTATAACACCCTCCCCCAGCTATTTAAATGTTTTTAAAAAATATGTTGGACATGTTAAGATTGAAAGACTGCTTTTATGCACAGTTGCTTGAGTTTAATGAAGAAAGAAATAGAAGAGAAAAATTTAAGTGTTACTACTCGTTGCTGGTGCACCAAAAAGGAGAATTAACTAAACAGTAATTGAGCCTTGTGAATGAAATGCCAGAAACTATATGATACCTCCAAGGATGCAAAAATGACTAAGGAAATATGTTCCATTTTTGAGGTGAACTAGAGTAGAGATTGCAACGTGATATTTTCAAAGCAAATTAAAGTGGACTGGGGAGAGGAGGATGGACTATTAGAGAAGGCTTCTTCAAGAATGAATTTCAGGTTTGAGAGGATTGCATGAAGAAGGGAGAATAAAATGCATGGCTGTGGTGGGTTTCTCTGTAGATGGAAAAAGAGTTGAGAAAGACCATGCTAAAATTGCTCAGTAAAGAGGTGAAACTAAAGATTGATAGGTATATTTGTTTCTCCGTTAGTTTCTGTAATGGAAAAGAGTAGTCAGTCCAAATGCCTTTTATATTTGTTTTGGATTTGATTTTTTTTTCTATTTATTAACTTTTTTGCCTGTTTGGTTTTTTTTTATATATATATAATTAACATAGAATAATGTATTAGTTTTAGGTGTACAACATAATGATTTGATATATCTAGATATTGCAAAATGATTACCACTGTTTGTTTAGTTAACTTCCATCACCACACCTAATTACAAATTTTTTTTTCTTGCATGAGGACTTTTAAGATCTACTCTCTTAGCAACTTTCAAATACACAATACAGTACTGTGATGCTGTACATTACATCCCCAGGGCTTATTTATCTTATAACTGGAAGTTTGTACCTTTTGACCACCTTACCCATTTTGCCCACCCTCTCACTCCCCACCTTTGGCAACCACCAATCTGTTTTCTGTATCTGAGTTTGGTTTTTTTCTATCCCACATATAAGTGAGATCATAGCAGTGTTTGTCTTTCTCTGTCTGACATATTTCACTTAGGATAATGCCTTCAAGGTCCATCCTTGTTGTCTCAGATGGTAGGATGTTCTTCTTCCCTGTTGCTGAATAGTATTCGTGTGTGTGTGTGTGTGTGTGTGTGTGTGTGTGTTACCATATTTGTTTCACTAGTCATTCGTCGATGGACGCTTAGGCTGTTTTCATGTCTTGGCCATGCTGCAATGAACATGGGAATGGAGATATCTTTTCAAGATGGTGATTTTGTTTCTTATGATAAATACCCAGAAGTGGAATTGCTGGATCATAATGGTATTTCATTTTTAACTTTTTGAGGAACCTCCATACTGTTTTCCAAAGTGGCTGCTCCAGTTAACATTCCCACCAACAAGGGTTCCACTTTCTCCACATCCTTACCAACATTTGTTATTTCTTTTTTTTGATAATAGCCATTCTAACAGGTGTGAAGTGATATCTCATGTGGTTTTGATTTGCGTTTTCCTGATGATTAGTGTTGTTGAGCATCTTTTCATGTATCTGTTGCCATTTGTATGTCTTCTTTGGAAAAATGTCTATTCAGTTTGGATTGGGTTTCTGATACTCAAACTGATGTATTCTGGGAATTCACATAAATGGAAATAATAAGATTATATCTGTTGTAGTAACAGCTGAATCTGTAACAGTGTAATATATTATAAATTTAGATTTGAGTGCTTCTGGTTTAATTTTCATATGTATATAATAATTTATATAATTTGTTCATGAGAATTTAATAATTTGTGTAGTGAGAAATACAAGCAATTATTATGTGTAGTTAATCTTGAATCACAATTTTCTCTTAGGCTCCAAACAAATTTCTGCATCATATAATCGAACAATGTCTTTAAAAGTTAGGAAAACTTTTAAAAAAATTATTAGTTTGACACTTATGTTTCTGAGTCAAAAATTTTTACAGTTTATGAACAGATGACATGGTTAGCATCATTGCAACTATGATATATAACCTCAAACTCAAAATTCTATGTTTACTGAAAGAATCTAATTGTTCTTATCGATTGACTTTATGAGTAAATGTTACAGATTTGTACTTAAATTTCTATTTTAAAAAGTACTTTTGTCTGTTATTTTTCATGAAGATTTTATTTGAATAAAGGTTCCATGCCTTTAAGTTTGAAATTCAGTGGTTTTACTCCATATTGGATTTTGTATTCTGTATCTTAAATAGATATTTCAGTTAAGTTTTACTTTGAATGAAATTAATATTTCTCTGTGTTTTCTGCTAATCAAAAAGATTGGCAGTTAATAAGAGATGATAATAGGATAGAATGAGATGGGAACAAACTATTACCTCTTATGACAGAGCTTTAAAACCCTGAAGTTTGTCAAGTAGGCTTTGAAACATCTCTCTTTTTAACGTAGTCACAGGCATGTTTATTGACTTTCAAATTTTAAAGTGTGAAGGAATCTAGTGATAAATTATTGGAATTATTAAGCATTTGCAAGGTTTCTGGTTACAAAATCAGTGTAAAAGTAGCAAGAAATTCCTGTCATAACGTCAAACAGAATTTTTAAAAGATAAATGAAAATGTCATTAAAGAGGGGAATAAATCTAATAAGCAAAGATATGCAAGACCTCAAAAGGGAAATTATATGTTTTCTGGAGAGACATTAAAGACCTAAATGAATGAGGTAAACTATATTTATGGATTGGATGAGTCAGTATTGTAAAGAGATTAATTCTTCCCAAATTGACATGTGGAGTTAATGGACCTTCAATCAAAGCTTTCCATTTTTTTGGTGGAATTGACTAGCTTTTTAAAAATTTTACATAGAAATGCAAAGAAACAAGATAAAAAGCACAGTTAAAAAAGTTCTCCCAGATATCAAGATTTAATTTAAAGCTCTAGTAATAAATGTTGCATATTATTGCAAGGATAGACATAAAGACCACTTAAACAGAATAGAATCCAGAAACAGATCTGCACATTAGTGAACTCTTTTTTTTTCTTTTTTTTAGAGATTGGCACCTGAGCTAACAGCTGTTGCCAATCTTTTTTTTTTTTTTTCCCTTCTCCCCAAAGCTCCCCAGTACATTTGCATATTCTAGTTGTGAGTGCCTCTGGTTGTGCTATGTGGGAAGCCGCCTCAGCATGGCCTGACGAGGGGTGCCATGTCTGTGCCTGGGATCCAAACCAGTGAAATCCCAGGCCACTGAAGTGGAGCACACGAACTTAACCACTCGGCCATGGGGCCGGCCCCATGGTAAGCTCTTAATATAGGATAGAGGTGGAACAGTAGTGCAATGGAGAAAAGATAATTGTTTCAATAAATGATGGGGGAACAATTATTTATAAGGAGGAAATAAAAATAAAATTGAACGTCTATTTCTCACCATAAAAAATAATCAATTCCTGGTATATTGCTGGGCCAGTGAGTCCGTCTCTGCATTCAGGGCCTGCATGAGTGTCGGGCCTGTGTTGGTGGAGTGTGTGGGGCCTCTGCAGTGGGGTGACTGGGTCCACTTCAGTGGGTTGAGGGGCACACCCATGGGAGGACCCTGTTCACAGGGTGTGTGGCCCTGCAGGCAGTGGGGCTTGTCAGCTGCAGAAGACTTGTGCTTCTCAAACAGCCACATAGGGAATCAGCCCCTCCTTCCAAAGCCTGAACAATCGGTTGCTCCCATGCCTGGGGCTGGGCCCACCCAGCTGCACTACTGAGAGCTGACAGCAAACTTACAGGTGGGAGGCCTACAGCAGTTGTAAGCCCCTGAGCCTACCAAACGGCCACACTGGGAGCCTGCTCACTCAACAAAAGAACTGCAACAGGAATGTGCTATTAGACCTTGCATCCAGCTGTTCTAGGGCTCCCCATGCCTGATAAAGTAACTGAAAGGTCCATAGCAACCACATACAGCTGAGCATTAGAACCAGCCAGCCATGGGGACAGCCTAGCCTCCTTGGGCACTTGCAGCAAGAGCAACTCTGCCATCAAAGAAGGACACACATAGCCCACACAGGGGACACTCCTGGAACATTTGGGACTGGTGACAACAGGGAACCTCACTGCTAGACCTCATAAGGCATCTCTTACGTAACAAGAGTCTTTACATCTCCCTCCAAGATCAGGAGATGTAGCTGACCTACCTAATACATAGATACAAGCACAGAGAAAGAGGCAAAATGAGGAGACAGCGGATATGTTTCAAGAAAGAGAACAGGACAAAACCCTAGAAAAACGACTAAGCGAAACAGAGATAAACAGTCTACCTGACAAGAGTTCAAACTAAAAGTCCTAAGGATGCTCACTGATCTTGGGAGAAGAATGGAGGAACTCAGAATTTCAGCAAAGAATTGGAAAATATAAAAAAGAACCAATCAGAGATGAAGAATACAATACCAGAAATGAAAAACTCACTAGAAGGATTCAGTAGTAGAGTAGATGATACAGAAGAACAGATCAGAGATCTGGATGAAAGACTAGAGGAAATCACCCAAGCTGAAGAGATAAAAGGAAAAAGAATTTAAAAGAATGAGGACAGTCTCAGGGACTTCTGGGACAACATCAAGTGCACTAATATCCATATTATTGGAGAAGAGAGAAGGAGAAGAGAGAGACAAAGGGGCAGAGAATCTATTTGAAGACATAATAGCTGAAAACTTTCCTAACTTAAGAAACAGACATCCAGGTACAGGAAGCACAGAGAGCACCAAACAAGATAAACCCAAAGAGGCCCACATCAAGACATGTTATAATTAAATGTGAAGAATTGGGGATAAAGAGAGAATCCTAAAAGCCACAAGAGAAAGGCAACAATTTACATACAAAGGAAACCCCATAAGGCTATCAGCAGAAACCTTATAGGCTAGAAGGGAGAGACACGATATATTTAAAGCGCGGAAAGGAAAAAAAACCTACAGCCAAGAATACTCTACCCTGCAAAGTTATCATTCAGAATAGAAGGAGAGATAAAGAGTTTCACAGACAAGTGAAAACTAAAGGAATTTATCACCAAGAAACCAGCCTTGCAAGAAATACTAAAGGGACTTAAGTGGAAAAGGGAAGACCACAAATAGGAATAAGAAAATTCTTTTTTTAAAAAAAGCAATAAAGTTACTGGTGAAGGCAAACATACAGTAAAGGTAGCAGATAAGCCACCTATGAAGCTAATATAAAGGTCAAAAGAGAAAGTACTAAGATTATGTGTTAGTGATAAGAGGGTGACGTATACACACGGACAAAAAGAGAGGTTAGATATGATGTCAATAACATAAAATGTGGGAGGAGGGGCGTAGAAGAGTAGAGTTTTTAGCAAGAGGTCAAACTAAAGAGACCATCAACTTAATATAGATTGCTACATACGTAGCTTATTGTATATGAACCTTACGGTAATCACAAACCAGAAACCTATAATAAATACACAAAAAATTAAGAGAAAGAAACCCAAACATAATACTAAAGAAAGCTGTCAAACCACAAGGGAAGAGAGCAAAAGAAGAAGAAAGAGAGAAAGAACTACTAAGACACCCATTAAAAACGTAACAAAATGGCAATAAATGCATTCTTTTCAGTAGCTACTTTAAATGTCAATGGACTAAATACTCCAATTAAAAGACATAGGGTCAGGAGCTGGCCTGGTGGCATAGTGGTTAAGTTTGCATTCTTCGCTTTGGTGGCCCAGGGTTCGTGGGTTCGGATCATGGGCATGAGCCTAGCACCACTTGTCAAGCCATGCTGTGGTGGCATCTCACATAAAATAGAGGAAGATTGGCACAGATGTTAGCAACAGTCTTCCTTAAGCAAAAAGAGGAAGATTGGCAACAGATGTTAGCTCAAGGCCAATCTTCCTCACACACACACACACACACACACACACACACACACACACACGGCATAGGGTGACCGATTAGATGAACAAACAAGACTCATATATATATATATATATGCTGCATACAAGAGGCACACTTCAGACCTAAAGATGCTCACAAACTGAAAGTGAAGGAATGGAAAAAGATACTCCATGCAATTGGCAATGAAAAGAAGGCTGGGGTAGCGATACTTATATCAGACAAAAAATACTTTAAAACAAGAACTGTAACGAGACAGCGAAGGGCACTGCATGATGATAAAGGGAACAATCCAACAAGAGAATTTAACAGTTGTAAATATCTATGTACCCGACATAGTAGAACCTAAATATATAAAGCAATTATTAACAGACATAAAAGGAGAAATAGACAGCAAAACAATAATAGTAGGGGACTTTAACACTCGACTTACACCAATGGATAGATCATCCAAACAGATCAATAAGAAAACGTTGGACTTAAACAACACGTTAGACCAGATGGACTTAGTAGATATATATATAAACGTTCCATCCAAAAACTGCAGAACACACATTCTTTTCAAATGCACATGGGACATTCTTCAGGATAGATCGCATATTAGGCCACAGAACAAGTCTCAATAAATGTAAGAAGCTTGAAATAATACCAAGCATCTTTTCTGACAACAGAAGTATGAAACTGGAGATCAACTATGTGAAGAAAATTGGAAAAACCACAAATTAGTGGAGATTAAACATGATGCTACTGAACAACAATTGGGTCAATGAAGAAATCAAAGGAGAAATCAAAAAATATTTGGAGACAAGTGAAAATGAAAGTATGACATGCCAAAATTTATGGGATACAGCAAAAGTGATTCTAAGAGGGAAGTTTGTAGCATTATAGGCCGACCTCAACAAACAAGAAAAATCTCAAATAAACAATCTAACAGCGCACCTAAAGGAACTGGAGAAAGAAGAACATGCAAAGCCCAAAATCAGTATTATTTCCAAAAAGGAAATAATAAAAATCAGAGCAGAAATAAATGAAATAGAGACTAAGAAAAATAGAAAAAATCAATGAAACTAAGAGGTGATTCTTTGAAAAGATAAAATTGACAACCTTTAGCTAAATTCACCAAGGAAAAAAAAGAGAAGGTTCAAATAAATAAAACCAGAAATGAAAGAGAAGAAATTACAACAGACACCTCAGAAATACAAAAGATTATAAGAGAATACTACGAAAAGCTATATGCCAACAAATTGGATAATCTAGAAGAAATGGATAAATTCTTAGAGTCATACAACTTTCCAAAACTGAATCAGGAAGAAATATAGAATTTGAATAGACCCATCACCAGTAAAGAAACCAAAAGAATAATCAAAAACCTCCCCAAAAATAAAAGTCCAAGGCCAGACAACTTCTCTGGTGAATTCTACCAAACTTTCAGAGAAGACTTAATACCTATCGTTCTCAAGCTCTTTCAAAAAACTGAAGAGGAGGGAAAGCCTCCTAACTCATTCTACAGAACCAACATTATCCCGATACCAAAACCAGACAAAGACAACAAAAAAGATCATCAATATCACTGTCTTCCACCTCCACATCTTGTCCCATTGGAAGATCTTATGGGACCCCTGTCATATATGCAGTCCATTGTTGACTAAAACGTTATGTGGCGTTGTTGAAAACAATGTGTACATTATTTTCCATCTCCTTTTACTGAGGAGACAGCCTTTCCGTGGTCCCACCTTTAAGTACGATAAATACTTTGTTTCTGGCATTTGGGGATTCCCCTTTTAAAATTAAGCTCAGATATCTGTTTTTGGAGAGTGGATAGCATTTTTAGCATTAGCTTAGTTTTCCATGTTGCTGGCAAATAAAGTTGCTGTTTTAACTTTATGTTCTGATTTTAAAATCCTTTTCCTTCAGACAGAAATTTGAGCATATTATTCCATTGCCTTATAGCATTCACTCATTCCACTTGATTCGATATTCCTTTGAAGAAAATCTGTTTACTTTCTATGAATGACTTTAAGTTGTAACTTTATCCTTAGCATTTTCAAATTTATTGAGATTTGTATGAGGTTTTTTGTGTTTTTTCCCAATCTTCTGTGGCACCTACTGATTTTTTTAAGATAAATGTGAAAAATTTATCTTTAGACTTTAAAATTTTTTCATAATACTTTTTCCCAGCTTTATTGAGGTATAATTGACAAATAAAATTGTATATATTTGTTGTCCGCAGCCACAAAGGGCAAGGAATGACAGGTACCGCCAAGGCTACTTGGTTGTTTAAGCAATCAAAGTTTATTGATAAAGGGAAACAGAATGAGGAGCAGGGATGAAGGGGGACAACAAATCGGTACTTACAACATCCACACCACAATCAGCTGGGAAAGTTCCAGTAGGTTGTACGGCGGAGCTGCTGATTGTCCGGGTTTGAGGCATAGCGCCCTTTCTTCAGTGAAACTTCCAATTGTTCTATGCCTGTGACTCCTTTTTATCCTAAGGTTTCTCTAGATTCTGACTCAGGGTTTTAGACATTTGGATACTTTGAGTTATTTCTTCTTGCTCCCGCGGACGGGCTGCTTCTATCTTTTTTTGTTCCCATGGATGGGATGTTTGTAAAGTCCAGTCAGGTGCCTGTCAGGGTGGCCAGCCCAGACAAGGAACATGATGCAGGACATGTTCTTTGTAACTCGTGCCTTAGAGTCAGGGCCGAAGTGACCATCTTTGGCCCCGATCCCAGACACATTCCTTCGTGTAGGGCCCAGGCCCAGTGTCCTTGGAAGGCGGGCAGGTCAACGAACTCTGTACAATATTTAAAGTGTACTACGAGATGATTCAATATATATGTACATTGTGAAATGATCACTACAATCAATTTAATTAACACATCATAGCCTCACATAGTTTTTTTTTGGTGAGAACTCTTAAAATCTACTCTTGTAGCAAATTTCAAGCATATAATACAGTATTATTAATTATAATCACCATGCTGTATGTTAGATCCTTAGAACTTATTTGTGTTGTAAGTGAAAGTTTGTACCCTTTGACCAGCATTTCCCCATTTGTCCCATCCCATCCCCTGCTGGCAGCTACTCTGTTTCTGAGTTAAACTTTTTTTTTTTCTTAGCATTCCACATATAAGTTATACTATGCAGTAAATTTCTTTCTCTATCTGGCTTATTTCACCTAACACAATGCCCTCCAGGTTCATCCATGTTATCACAAATGGCAAGATTTCCTACTGTTTTGTGTCCAAATAATATTCCATTATATATATATATGTATGTTTTACATTTCTCTTTGTCTGTTCATCCATTGACACACTTAGGTTGTTTCCATGTCTTGGCTATTATTGAATAATGCTGCAGTGAACATGGGATTGCAGATTCTTTTCCAGATACTGATTTTGTTTCCTTTGGATATCTGCCCAAAAATAGGATTGCTAGATCATGTGTTAGTTCTGTTTCAATTTCTTGAGGAACCTCCATACTGTTTTCCTTAATAGCTATACTAATTTACTTTCCCACCAACAGTATACAGAGTTCCCTTTTTTCTACATCATGACAACATTTGTTACCTCTTGTCTTTTTGATAATAGCTGTCCTAACAGATGTGAGGTTTATCTCTTTTGTGGTTTTGATTTGTATTTCCCTGATGATGAGTGATGTTTTCATCTACCTTTTGGCCATGTGTATATCTTTGGGAAAATGTGTATTCAGGTTCTTCGGCTGTTTTTTAATCAGGTAACTTGGGTTTTTTGCTGTTAAGTGATATGGTTCCTTATATATTTTAGATATTAACCCCTCATTAGGTATATGGTTTCCAGATTTTTATCTCATTCCATAGGTTGCCTTTTCAAATTGTTTATTGTTTCCTTTGCTGTACACAAGCTTTTTAGTTTGATATAGTCCCACTTGCTTATTTTTTTTCCTTTTTTTTTTTTGCCTGTTTTGGTGTCATATCTTAAAAAAATCATTGTCAAGGCCAATGTCAGGGAGCTTTTTTCTCTGTTTTCTTCTAGGAGTTTTATGGTTTCAGGTCTTATATTTAAGTATATAATCCATTTTGCGTTAATTTTTGTGTATCCACTTTTCCCAACACCATTTATTGTTGAGACTATCCTTTTCCCACTGTGTGTTTTTGGCACCCTGTCAAGATTTAGTTGACCATGTATATGTGAGTTTATTTCTGTGCTCTGTATTCTGTTCCAATGATCTTTCACTTCCTTCATTAAATTTATTCCTGAGTATTTTTTTGACTTTGATACTATTGTAAATAGGATTGCTTTCTTTATTTGTCTTTCAGATAGTTCATGTTTAGTGTATAGAAATGCAACTGATTTTTGAATATTGATTTTTTATCCTGCAGCTTTACTGAATCTGTTTATTACTTTTAACAGTTATTTGATAGAGTCTTTAATGATTTATGTATATAAGATCATGTCATCTGCAGAAGGAGACAGTTTTACTTCTTCCTTCCAAATTTGGATGCCTTTTATTTCTTTTTCTTCCTTAAGTGCCCAGGCTAGAACTTCCAGTACTATGTTGAATAGAACTGGTGAGAGTGGGCATCCTTGTCTTGTTCCTGGTCTTAGGAAAAAAGCTTTCATCTTTTCACCATTGAGTATGATGTTAGCTGTGGGTTTGTCATATATGGCCTTTATTGTGTTGAGGTACATTCCTTCTATACCTAATTTTTGAGTATGTATCATGAAAGTATGTTGAATTTTGTCAGGTGCCTTTTCTGCATCTATTGAGATGATCATATGATTTTTATCCTTCATTCTGTTAATGTGGTGTATTACATTTATTGATTTTTATATGTTGAACCATCCTTGATTCCCAGGGATAAATCCCTGTTGATCATGATGTGTATGATCCTTTTAATGTGCTATTGAATTTGGTTTGCTAGTATTTTCTTGAGGATTTTTGCATCTGTATTCATCAGGGACATTGCTCTGTAATTTTCTTTTCTTGTAGTGTCCTTGTCTGTCTTTAGTATCAGGGTAATGTTGGCCTAATAAAATAAGTTTGGAAGTGTTCCCTCTTCAGTTTTTTGGAAGAATTTGGAAAGGATTGGCATTCTTTTTTTTAAACATTTAGTAGAATTCACCAATGAAGCCTTCTGGTCCTGGGCTTTTCTTTGTTGAGAGGTTTTTGATTACTGATTCAATGTCCTTACTTGTTATTCATCTGTTCAGATTTTCTTTTTCTTCCTGGTTCAGTCTTGGGGTAGGTTGTATGCTTCTAAACATTTGTCCATTTCTTCTAGGTTATCCAATTTGTTGTGTGTAATTGTTCATAGCAGTCTCTTATGATCCATTGTGTTTCTGTGGTATCAGTTGTAATGTTTCCTCTTTCATTTCTAATTTTATTTATCTGAGTTTTCTCTCTTTTTTCTTAGTTTAGCTTAAGATTTGTCAATTTTGATTATCTTTTTTTTTAAAAAAACAGTTCTTAGTTTTGGTGATATTTTCTATTGTTTTCTAGACTGTTTCATTTGTGTCTGCTCTGATCTTTATTATTTTCTTCCTTCTGCTAACTTTGGAGACAGTTTATTCTTTTTTTTCTAGTTACTTGGGCTTTCAAGTTAGGTTGTTTATTTGAGATCTGCTTTTTATTAATGTAGACATTTCTTGCTATGAACTTCCCTTTTAGAACTACTTTTGCTTCATTCTGTAAGTTTTGGTATATTGTTTCCATTTGTGTTTCTCAAGATATTTTTTGATTTTCCATTTTTTTCTTCTTTGACCCATTGATTGTTCAGAAATATGTTGTTTAATTTCCACATATTTGTGAATTTTTCAGCTTTCTTATTAATTTCTAGTTTCATACCATTGTAGTTGGAAAAGATACTTAAATTCGTTAAGACTTGTTTTGTGACCTAACATATGACCTATCCTGGTTAATATTCCATGTGCACTTGAGAAGAATGTGTGTTCTGCTAGTGTTTGATGGAATGTTCTGTATATCTGTTAGATCCATTTGGTCTAAAGTGTAGTTCAAGTGCAACATTTCCTTAGATTTTCTCTCTGTGTGATGAATCCATTTTTGAAAGGGTATTGAAGTCACCTACTATTGTTGCATTTCTATTTCTGACTGTAGATTTGTTAATGTTTGCTTAATATATTTAGGTGCTCTGGTTTGGGGTGCATATATATTTATAATTGTTATATCCTCTTGATGAATTGCCCCTTTATCATTATATAATGAATGACCTTTTGTCTGTGTTACAGTTTTTGACTTATAGTTTATTTTGTCTGATGTAAGTATAGCTCCTGCTCTCTCTTCCTTTCCATTTGTGCAGAATATCTTTTTCCATCCCTTCACTTTCAGCCTATCTATGTCCTTAAAACGAAGTGAGTCTTTTTGAGGCAGCGTATATTTGAGTCTCGTATTTTTAATATTTTCCCCACCCTATGTCTTTCGATTGGAGAATTTAATTCATTTACGTTTATGGTAATTATTGATAGATAAAGACTTATTACTGCCATCTTGTTAATTGTTTTCTAGCTGTTCTGTAGTTCCTTTATTCCTTTCTTCTCTTGTTGTCTTCCTTTATGATTTCATGATTTTCCTTAGTGGTGGTCTTAGATTCTTTTCTCGTTATCTTTTGTGTATCTACTATAGGTTTTTGCTTTATGGCTACCCTGAGGTTTACATAAAACATCTTGTAGTTACAGCAGTCAACTTTAAGCTGATAATTTAACTTTGATCACATGCAAAATCTCTACTCATTTTGTCTCCCTCATTTTATTTTATGAATGTCACAATTTGTGTCTTTTCACATTATGTATTTTAACAAGTTGTTGTAGCTATCAATATTTTTAGTATTTTTGTCTTTCAAACTTTATGCTAGAGTTTAGTGATTTAGACACCATTATAGTACTAGAATATTCTTATTTTGATTATATACTTATCTCACCAGTGAGTTTTATCTTTTCGTATGTTTTTATGTTACTAATTATTGTCCTTTCATTTCAGCTTGAAGAACTCCCTTTAGCATTTCTTCTAAGGCAGATCCAGTAGTGATGAACTCCTTCAGAATTTCTTTTGTCTGTGAAAGTCCTGCCTGAAGGATAGCTTTGCTGAGTAAAGTATTCTTGGTTGGCAGTTTTTTTGCTTTCACCACTTTGGATATATCATACTACTCTATTCTGGTCTGAAAGATTTCTGCTGATAGCCTTATGCAGGTTTCTGTGTATGAGATAATTTCTTTTGATGCTTTCAGAATTCTCTCTTTGTCTTTGATTGTTGGTGGTTTTATTATAGTGTCTCTCAGTGAAGTTCTATATGGGTTGAATATGTATTGGAACCTATGAGCTTTCATGTACATGAATGTCCATCCATATCTCTCCCCAGATTTGGGAAATTTTCAACCATTTTTTCTTTAAATGAGCTTTCTGACCCTTTCTTTCTTGTCCTTCTGTGGCTCTCATAATGCAAATATTGTTCCCCTTGATGATGTCGCATAATTAATATAGACTTTTTCACTCTTTTTTTTCTTCTCTACCTTGATAATTTCAAACGACCTGTTTTCTATTTCACAGATTCTTCTGCTTGTTCAAGTCTGCTATTGATGTTCTCTCCTGTACTTTTCATTTCATCATTGTATTCATCAGCTCCAATATTTCCCTTTGGTTCTTTTTTATGGGTTTCTATATCTGATGAACTCCTCCTTTTGTTCATATATTGTTTCCCTGATTTTTTTGAGTTGTCTACCTGGGTTCTCTTGTAGCTTGCTGAGCTTCCTTAAAAGAATTATTTTGAAATCTTCGTCAAGCAGTTCATAGATCTATATCTTTATGGTCAGTTGTTGAAAATAATTGTGTTCCTTTGGTGGTTGTGTCGTGTTTTGTTGATTTTCCATGTTTCTGTTGGCCTTGCGTTCATGTTGCCCCATTCAATGGACTGGTTTTGGTGGGGAAAGACCTCCACCTGCAGGTAGGTGTGAGGGTGCCGGCTGGATAGGCTGTGGCAGTTCTTGCCCCAGGGAAGACCAAGAGGTGTAGTCTCTGTGCAGCGTAAGTAGCTGAGTTTAGTGTTGGTGAAGATTGTAGGAGTCCTCCAAGCCCAAGGCAGCAAGCATCTACAGGACTAGTGAGGGCTGTTGGGGACCTCCTGATCTCTTTTTTTCTCCCATGGGGAATTGTTGTGGCCAACGGGGATCCCCTTGGCACTGGGTTCACCTCATGGACACCCTCTTAGTGGTGGTGGTAATGGTAGGTGCCCATAGATTGGCCATGGAGCTGGGACTGGACTTGCAAAACAGCTATGAAGCCAGGGTCTGGAGTTTAGACACACATAGGGTGGCTGCAGAGCCAGAGTTGGAAGTGCAAGTACTCACAGAGCAACAGTGGTTCTGGGGTCCAAAGTATTTGTGGGATTAGGAGGAGCATGGCAGCCCTGGTCCTGGGGCAGTGCAACAGCAACTCCTTCTTTTGGGGGGTGCAGCAATGTCTCCTTCTGCAAGGGATCTTTGGAAGTGATGGCTTTTGGTTACCTCAGTGGCAGAAGCTGCTGTTGTCCTCTGTGAAACAGGCCACTGGGGTCTGCACTGATAAACACTACAAGGTCCTCCTCTGTGAAAGCTTCAGGGAATCTGCGGCTGTCATGGGGGCTGTCGAGGTCCTCCACAGAGCGGGCCACTGGGGTCTGCGGTGGCATCCAATATATGGCTGATAATGATAGCCTCCACCCTTCTTTGTTCCTAGCTGTCTCCAGATGTCTCAGCTAAGCCTATCTCCCTAGTGATCCTTTCTGTGTGGTTATTCCCCATTCTTTTGCTCTGTTGTGCTTCTATAGGATCTTAATTGTACTCGAGCCCTCCCAAGGATATTTTCCTTTATGGATTGCTGTCTGTTCCTTGTTTTTTCTTGGGAGAGACTGGGATATTCTACTATGCCATCTTGCTGATGTCACTCCTCAGAATACTTTCTATCTTGTTCTAATTTGCTTTTCATTTTTGAGCTTTTTGCTATTTAGCTTATCTTTTATTTTATCTTGATAATCACTTTTGACATTCAACAACTTAAATAGTTCTTTTATCATAGGTTGTACTGTTTACTCATCATAGCTACCTTGTGACATAGATATATTGTTATCCCTGTTTTACAGATGAAGAGACTAGATCACAGAGAACATAAGTCATTTGCCCAATCAAGGTTGCATATTTAGTTAGTATGGAACTAAGATATTCAAACACTGGCAGTATGATTCTAACATATACTCTTAACCTCTAGGTTATACTTCCTTTCAGGCTGCTTTGGCTTGTCTTAGCCCTCTGAAGATACTCTTATTTCTGTTTCCTGTGGTATTAGTTCCTTCATTTGTTTATTTTGATGCTTAGCTTTCATGTTACTTACTTTTCTCAAATGTTTGATTTTTGGGTGTGTACTTATTTATTTATTTATTTTTTTCGAGGAAGATTAGCCCTGAGCTAACATCTGCTGCCAATCCTCCTCTTTTTGCTGAGGAAGACTGGCCCTGAGTTAACATCCATGCCCATCTTCCTCTACTTTATATGTGGCATGCCTACCACAGCATGGGCTGCCAAGTGGTGCCTTGTCCGCACCCAGGATCCAAACTGGGGAACCCTGGGCCGCCTAAGTGCGACTTGAGTACTTAACTGCTGCGCCACCGGGTCGGTCCCTTTATTTTTGTATTTGATCGAGTCTGTCTAAAAATGCTAGTGTTTGTATCTAGTGATTGTGGTAGGGAGAGTCATGACTTGCTGCTGGGAAGGATATATCAAACTGATTTTGGATATGAGGATATCCTGTTCATCTTCTTTCTGTCCAGCATTATTCTGCCTTTTGATTCATCTACATGTAGTGCAGATACCTCTGATGCTCATCACTTCCTTACTTGGCAATGGTAGGGGAACGGGATCCACCTGCGTGGCTCTTCCTAATGCTATTAGTCTGAGGATTGCTGCAGGATTCTCTCCTGTCCCCCATAACTGCTTCATACTTAACATGGAATATCCCTGAAATTGCCCCCTCGCCGCCTGCCACCCCCCCCCCCCCCCCGCCCCGTAGTTTGTAGTTTACTTCTGGTTGCAGTTTGGGCTGTAGTTTCTTCTCATTTATCTCTTGTCTTTCATTGATTAAATTTTTCATTCCTTTAGGTCATATTCTTGTTTTACAATGTTGTTATGGTTTATTCTCTTATAGTTTTAGTGCTGTTATAATTTATTCTTTTTTTTAGAATTATTATATTGAGGCCATGTTGGTTTATAACATTGTGTAAATTTTGGGTGTACACTATTATATTTCAGTTTCTGTATAGACTGCATTATGTTCACCACCAATAGTCTAGTTTTCATCTGTCACCATATATATGTACCCCTTTATCCTTTTTGCCCCCACCCCCACCCCCTTCCCCCTTCCCCTCTGGTAACCACTAGTCTGTTCTCCTTATCTGTGTGTTTATCTTCCACATATGAGTGAAATCCTATGGTATTTGTCTTTATCTGACGTATTTCGCTTAGCATAATACCCTCAAGGTCTATCCATGTTATTGCAAATGGCATGATTTTGTCTTTTTTATGGCTAAATAGTATTCCATCATACAGACACACGCACACGCACCCCTTCTTTATCCATTCATCCGTTCATGGGCACTTGGGTTGCTTCCACATCTTGGCTGATATGAATAATGCTGCGATGAACATAGGAGTGCATAAATCTTTTTGAATTATTGATTTCAAGTTCTTTGGATAAATACCCAGTAATGGAATAGCTGGATCACATGGTATTTCTATTTTTAATTTTTTGAGAAATCTCCATACTGTGTTTCATAGTGATTGCACCAGTTTGCATTCCTATCAGCAGTGTTCAAGGGTTCCCTTTTCTCTACATCTTCTCCAACACTTGTTATTTCTTGTTTTGTTAATTACAGCCATTCTGACAGGCATGAGGTGATATCTCACATAGTTTTGATTTGCATTTCCCTAATAATTAGTGATGTTGAACATCTTTTCATGTGCCTGTTGGCCATCTGTATATCTTCTTCAAAAAAATGTCTGTTCATCTCCTCTGCACATTTTTTGATCAGGTTGTTCATTTTTTTTTGTTGAGTTGTATGAATTCTTTATATGTTTTGGAAATTAATCTCTTGTCAGATATATAATTTGCAAATATTTTCTCCCAGTTGATAGGTTGTCTTTTCATTTTGTTGGTGGTTTCCTTTGCCATGCAGAAGCTTTTTAGTCTGATGTAGTCTCACTTGTTAATTTTTTCTTTTGTTTCTCTTGCCTGAGTAGACATGGTATTGAAAAGATACTGCTAAGACCGATGTCAAGGAGCATACTGCCTATATTTTCTTCTAGGAGTTTTATGGTTTCAGATCTTACATTCAAGTCTTTAGTACATTTTGAATTAGTTTTTGTGTATGGTGTAAGATAATGGTCTACTTACTTTCTTTGCATGTGGCTGTCCAGTTTTCCCAACACCGTTTATTGAAGAGACTTTCCTTTCTCCATTGTATGTTCTTGGCTCCTTTGTCGAAGATTAGTTGTCCATAGATGTGTGGCTTTGTTTCTGGGCTCTCAATTCTTTTCCATTGATCTATGTGTCTGTTTTTGTGCCAGTACTGTGCTGTTTTGATTACTCTAACTTTGTAGTATATTTTGAAGTCAGGGAGTATGATGCCTTTATTCTTTATTCCTGTAATTTTTAGGGTTGTAGGTTTGGAGGTGATTGTGTTGAATATGGTCCTTTCATTTTGATGCTATCTTCTGTCAGTGGTTCTTAATCTTTTCACAGCCATTGACTTCTTTGATCATTTGATGAATTCTATGTATGGTCACCTTTTTTTTTTTTTAAAGATTTTATTTTTTCCTTTTTCTCCCCAAAGCCCCCCGGTACATAGTTGTGTATTCTTCGTTATGGGTTCTTCTAGTTGTGGCATGTGGGACGCTGCCTCAGCGTGGTCTGATGAGCAGTGCCATGTCCGCGCTCAGGATTCGAACTAAGGAAACACTGGGCCGCCTGCAGCGGAGCGCGCGAACTTAACCACTCGGCCACGGGGCCAGCCCCTTGGTCACCTTTTTTTATATGCAAATACATAGCGATGAACCACCTGTATCTCAAGCAATGGCCAAATGTTAATTTGAGGATTATTAGTTTTGTGGGTGGGTGTGGTTTCTCACAGGGAAGGGGTTTTGTTTTTTGTTACGTTAGAGGTATAAGCCTGTTCCTTGGAGAATAATTTGTTATTCAAGTTTGAGGAAAATTGCTGTAAAAGATATATTTAGCCATAGAGTTAAATAGAGAGACATTCATTTTTAAAATATTAGAAAGATGGAGCTATTTCTTTCTAGTAAACAAAGTTTTATAACATTTCTTTTTTTCCTGTTTTTCCTAGGTTTAACTATAGATCAACACATCATCTTGCGTCTCATGGGTTCTATGAATTTTTAAATTGGTTTGATGAAAGAGCATGGTATCCACTAGGAAGAATAGTAGGTGGTACTGTAAGTATATTTGAAGTTATTTATGTTAATCATTAATTTTTATGGTTATTTGAGTGAATTATTAATTGCCAAGATAATGGAGATTCTTGAAAGCTTTGTATAGTTAACTAATACATTTTTCTTTGGCTGATTATCCAGTATTTAATTTACTAAATCTCTTTTCTTGACACTTCCCGCCCCTCCCACAAACCTGTTTTTGTGTTATCTCACACTAGCCACTATCTCTGACAAGTGGTGGGGGCTGAGAGGGGGATCTCTTGTCATAGTATATCTTAAGTTCAGGTTATGTGTTTCTGTTTTGTTCTATAGCGACTTTATTGAGAAAACATGTTTTGGAAGGAAATAGGAATTTGGAAGAATTAGATAATCCTAATTTTCAAGTCCCAAATCTGTTGTAAATTACTCCAGGTAATTGAGTATTGATAACAATTTATGAGGAGTTATTATATCCATAAGATAACGTAAGGGAAAATATTTTTAGGATTTGGGATGTAAGGAGAATATTGAAGAGAAAGTGAAAGACAGACACCTATTTGGGAAACATTTATGCTTAGTATTTTTTTTCTCAATCAATTTTGTCAGAGGTTTATCAGTTTTATTAGATTTCTTAACCCAAAGAAACTTAGACTTTGTTGATTACCTCTATTTAATGTTTGTCTTCTATTGTATTAATTTCAATTTATTTCCTTCCTTCCACTTTCTTGTTTATTTGGATGTTTTTTTCTGACTTCCTGATACAGTTTGCCCAATAATTTTCAACCTTTCTTTGTTATCACTGTTTTCATTTTCAAGTTATAAATTTCCCACTAATCACTGTTTTAGCTACATTGCATTGGGTTTTATTTATTTATTTATTTATTTAATTTATTCAACCTGAGCTAGCATCTGTGCCAATCTTCCTTTATTTTGTATGCGGATTGCCACCACAGCATGGCCGCAAAGTGGTGTAGGTCCGCACCCTGGGACCAAACGTGGACCACCAAAGCAGAGCATGCCGAACTTAACCAGAAGGCCATGGGGCTGGCCCCTGCAGAAGTTTTCACATGTAGTATTTTCATTATCATTCAAGTCACAATGTATTTTAATTTCCCCTGATTTCTGGATTATTTAGAATTGTATTTTACGTTTAAACATAAGAGGATTTCCCAGTTATCTTTTTTTTGCTTTATATTTCAAATATATTGTGGTTAGAGAACAAATTCTATAATGTCAATACTTTGAAATTTGAGACTGGATTTTTGTGGTCTAGGATATAGACAAATTTTATAAATGTTCTCTATGTGTTTGGAAAGAATATGTTCTCTGTGGTAGTAAGATGTTCTGTTTCTAATCTGGGCATCTTCTTATCTTTGATGCAAATAGAGATAAAGATACAAGGAAAGTAGTCATGATGCTCTCCAGGGCAAATCAGAAAGATATTGAATAGTAAGAAATGTGGTAGATGGCTGTTATCTGCACTTCTTGTGGTGCTAATATTGTCATATACCTTATTGTATTAATATTTGATGACTATCGTTTGTTTGCTAGTGTGTTTATAACTTTTTATCTTGACTTCATCCTCAGTGGAGGCTTGTTTCTGAGGCTTCTGGTGTCCTGGTGTTTGAGACCATCCCTATAATAATCTTTCTCGTTTGCATTTGTTTCTATTCAAAGCTTTGTAAATAAGACAGGAGTTCTTTATTGTTTCCCTTGATGAATGGGTAGAATTTGTCTAGTCTAGTTTCATAAATAGCTAGCCCTGGTGGTCTAGTGATTAAGGTTCAGCACTGTCATCGCCACAGCCTGGATTCATTTCCTGATCAGGGAAACCACACCACCCATCTGTCAGTTGTCATATTGTGGTGGCTGCATGTTGCCGTGATGCTGAAAGCTGTGCCACTAGGATTTCAAATAGCGGAAGGGTCATCCATGGTCATCCATGGATAGGTTTCAGCGGAACTTCCAGACTAAGACAGACTAGGAAGAAGGACCCACTTCCAAAAACTGGCAATGAAAACCCTACGAATAGCTGCAGAGCATTGTCTGATACAGTGCTGGAAGATGAGAGGATGGTGCAAAAAGACTAGGCAGGGTTCTACTCTGCTGTCCACAGGGTTAGCCAGGAGTCGGAATTGACTGGATGGCACTACCAACAACAGAGTTTTGTAAACGGGCCCTGGTTTTGTGCTGGGAATTAGGCCGTTTCTCTGATCACTGTGTTAAATCATAATCCCCTATCTAAAGTCCCTAAGGTGTATATCAAGCCTGATGTGGTTTTTTTTTCCCCTCCCTTTTGGGCTCCAATGGCATCAGTTCCTACTTTGAATTTCCCCTTTATTTTTGGCATCTGGAGGGTTCCCTGTCTTCTGAGCTTAAGTAATGCCTTTGTTGTTGGGTGATTTTCTTTTGTTTGGTTAGGCTTTTTTGGTCTTTTGATCCAATACTTCTGTGTATTTTGGCTATACTTTGTAAGTCAGCTCAGTCTGCCATATTGTCATGGATGTATTGACTTACCTTTAGAGGTATTTTCAAAGTCATATCCTTTTGTTTTGAATATGGCTGACAAAATCCAACACTGGGACCTGGTATTATCGTATGTGAAATAGAACAAAATTTTAATTTTTAACACTAGTGATAATTCCCACACTTTTTTCCACCTTCCTTTATTCCATTCTGCTTCCATGAATACAAAAGGTATTTAGCATCCATTTTGTGCTAATGATTGTCCTGGATGCTGATGAAATTTTTCCTGCTATTTTGGATCTTATATTCTTGTGACAGTGTTTAGTTAATAGACAAATAAAAAAGGTAAAATAAATAGTATGTGAAATGTTGATAAGTGCTATGGAGGAAAAGAAAGGGAGTAGGTTGAAGACCATGAGGAGTTTGCAATTTTAAATAGTACAGCTTGGAAAGAAATTTATAGCATTCTTTATAGTTTCAATGATGGAGAAAGAAAAGAATCTTTTAGGATTTAGCTAAGGATGGAAATGTAAATACAGTAGGACCCCCTTATCCACAATTTCACTTTTCACAGTTTCAGTTGGCTGTGGTCAACTGCAGTCTGAATATATTAAATGGAAAATTCCAGAAATAATTCCTAAGTTTTAAATTGCATCCTGGTCTGAATAGCATGATGAAATCTCACATTGTCCTTCTCCGTCCCACCTTGGATGTGAATCATTCCTTTGTACAGCATATCCACACTGTATACGCTACCTGTCCATTAGTCACTTAGTAGCCTATTCAGTTATCAGATCACCTGTCGCTGTATTGCACTGCCTGTGTTTGAGTAACACTTATTTTGCTTAATAAATGGCCTCAAAGCTCAAGAGTAGTGATGCTAGCAGTTTGGATATGCCAGTGAGAAGCCATAAAGTAGATTCCTTTAAGTACAAGGGTGAAAGTTCGTGACTTAATAAGGAAAGAAAAGAAATTGTATGCTGATTTGCTAAACATTGTAGCTGAGGTTGCTAAGATCTACAATAACTTTTATTATGTTGTTATAATTGTTCTGTTTTATTATTGTTAATCTCTTAGTGTGCCTGATTTATAAATTAAACTTTATCAAAGGTATGTATGTATAGGAAAAAACATAGTCTATATGGGGTTCAGTACAATCCTAGGTTTCAGGTATCCACTCACGATGTTGGAACATATCCCCTGTGGATAAGGGGGGACTATCATACATGTTTTAATCACTGATGAATAGCTCAGAAATAATGTCCTATTTACTGTTCTTTGAATCCTCTTAATAAAGCTTTCATATTCCACTTTTAGAGAGTGAGGGTGAGGAGTACAACTATTTATTGGCCTCTTCTAGATTATTATTTCCCTTCCATCCTTAAATACTTTAGGTGGTTTAAAAACATTCAACCTTCCAGGAGTTCCAAAATATTATCTTTGAATTCACCAAATGACTAGTCTTTCTTTTCCTAGCTAGAGTTGTTTACTTTCCAAATCTTGGCTTTGAAAGGGAAAAATCATTTATAAATACCACTTAAATAATATTGCATATAACTTTTCTTCATCTTCTCTCCTTTTCTCATTCTCTTATACATACACAAATTATCAGCAAAATTGGAGCATGTTAAAACACCAAACTTAAGTGTAAGTTAGACTAGGACTCTGTTTTATAGTGAAAAAACAGTTAATGGGATCAATAAGAAAGTTACCTATGGTTTTCCATTGTTAAACATTTTCAATTTTGATCATTCATTCTATCTGATCTTTTATTTAAATATCTATCTCTCCATATCTGTGCTTTTTCTTGGTATCCAATCCAAAAGAACATTTAATTTTGTAGTGTGTGAGGAAGGCAAACTGTTTTGAGATCTTATTCTCAAACTTACAGTAAACAACATGTAATAATACAGAAAAGAACTTATGTTCATGTTTTCCTGCCTCACTGTATATGTAATTAAAATTTTCGATGTTTTTCTTCCTAGGTTTACCCAGGGTTGATGATAACAGCTGGCCTTATCCATTGGATTTTAAATACATTGAACATAACAGTTCACATAAGAGATGTATGTGTGTTCCTTGCACCAACTTTTAGCGGCCTTACATCTATATCTACTTTTCTGCTTACCAGAGAACTTTGGAACCAAGGAGCAGGACTTTTAGCTGCTTGTTTTATTGCTATTGTACCAGGTTACATTTCTCGGTCAGTAGCTGGATCCTTTGATAACGAAGGCATTGCTATTTTTGCACTTCAGTTCACATACTACCTTTGGGTAAGTAACACTTAATGTTTTGCTGCTATTAATATGCATGAACTTTCTCCTAAAATGCTATTGGTTGTACTCATTTATCTTTTATCAATTATAGTTGCATTCAGAGCTCTCTGTTACTATTCATAATAAATTTAATAATGAATAACATTTAAAAATGGTACTGTTCTCTCTATTATATATATATGTATGTACGTGTATATATATAATTTTGACAACAATCTTGTTACACCTATTTTACAGGCAATGATAATATCCTTACTTTATAAGTCATAGTTCCAAAAAACAAGGTATTGGTTTTTTTTTGTTTCTTTTTTGGAGAGGAAGGGGATCAGAAAGACTTTGGAAAGTTGAAATGTGGTTCAGTGGCTTGAGATTTTGAATTCTGTTTGTGAAACTGGCATTATTTTGCTGTTGCCAAGTTTTCTCCTCCCAATCTATATACCTTTTATTTCCTTTTCTTGTCTTATTGCATTAGCTAGTACTTCCAGTACAGTGTTGATAGGGGACAGGCTTGCCTTGTTCCTGATCTTAGTGGGAAGGCTTTAGGTTTCTCACCATTAAGTATGGTGTTAGCTGTAGATTTTTTGTAGATATTATTTATCAAGTTAAGGAAGTTCTGCTATATTTCCAGTTTGCTAGGAGATTGTATCGTGAATCGATGTTGAATTTCGTCAAATCCTTTTTCTGCGTCTATTCATACAGTTACGTGATCTTTTCCCATTGACCTTTTGATGTGATGAATTATGTTAATTAATTTTCAAATGTTGAACCAGCCTTTCGTACCTGCGATAAATCTTACTTGGTTGTGATATATAATTTCTATAATACATTGTTGGATTTGATTTGCTAATATTTTGTTGAGTTTTGCATCTGTGTTTATAAGAGATTATTGATCTGTAGTTTTCTTATGTCTTGTTTGGTTTTGGTATTAGGATAATTCTGGCCCTATAGAATGAGTTAGGAAGTATTCCCTTTGCTTTTATTTTCTTAAAGAGATTGTAGAGAATTGGTATAATTTCTTCCTTAAATGTTTGGTAGAAGTCACCAGTGAACTTGAACTGGTGCTTTCTGCTTTGGAAGTTATTATTACTTCAATCTCTTTAATAAATACAGGCTTATTCAGATTGTCTATTTCTTTACATGTGAATTTTGGCAGATTTTGTCTTTCAAGGAATTGGTCCATTTCATTTAGGTTATCAAATTTGTGGGCATAGAATTGTTTATAGTATCTCTTTATTACCCTTTTAATTAATGCCCATGGGATTTGTAGTAATGTCCCTTCTTTCATTTCTAATATTTCTAATTTGTGTCCTCTTTTTCTTAGCCTGTTTAGAGGCTTATTGATTTTGTTGATCTTTCAAAGAACCAATTTTTGGTTTCATTGATTTTTCTCTGTTGATTTCTTGTTTCAGTTTCATTGATTTCTGCTGTAGTTCATATTTCTTTTTTCCTACTTCCTTTGGATTTAAATTGCCCTTCTTTTTCTGGATCTTTCTTTTCTGCTATATGCATTTAGTGCTATGAATTTCCCTATAAGCACTGCTTTCTCTGTATCCTACAAATTTTGAAAAGTTGTGTTTTCATTTTTACTTAGTTAACAGTATTTTAAATTTCTCTTGTGCTTTCTTCTTTGACCCATGTGTTACTTAGAATTATGTTGTTTAATCTCCATGTATTTTGAGATTTTCCAAGTTATCTTTCTGTTACTGATTTTTAGATTAATTCCATTGTGGGCTGAAAACACACATTATGTGATTTCTGTTCTTTTAAGTTTGTTAAGGTGTGTTTTGTGGCCCAGAATATGATTTATCTTGGGACTGTTCCCTGTGATCTTGAGAACAAGGTGTATTCTGCTATTCTTAGATGAAGCAGTCTATAGATGTCCATTATATCCACCTGATTGATGATGTTGTTGAGTTCAACTACATCCTTACTGATTTTCTGTCTGCTGGATCTGTCCATTTCTGAGAGAGGGGTTTTGAAGTTTCCAATTGTGATAGTGGATTCTTCCAATTCTCCTCACAGTTCTATCAGTTTTTTCCTTAGATAGTTTGGCACTCTGTTGTTAGGCACATATACTTTAAGAATTATGTCTTCTTGGAGAATTAATCTGTTTATCATTATGTAATGCCTTTCTTTATCCCTGATACCTTTCATTGCTTTGAAGTCTGCTCTGTCTGAAATTAATATAACTACTGCTTTCTTTTGATTAGTGTTAGCGTGGTATATTTTTTGTCATCTATTTGTTTATTTTTATTTTATTTTTTATTTTTATTTATTTATTTATTTTTGAGGAAGATTAGCCCTGAGCTACTATCCCTTGCCAATCCTCCTCTTTTTGCTGAGGAAGACTGGCCCTGACTAACATCTGTGCCCATCTTCCTCTGTTTTATACATGGGACACCTGCCACAGCATGGCTTGATAAGCAGTATGTAGATCCGCACCTGGGATCTGAACCAGCAAACCCCAGGCCACTGAGGCAGAGTGCACGAATTTAAGACCTGTGCAACTGGGCCGGCCCCATCCTCTATTTATTTTTAATCTGTATTTGTCTTTATGCTTTTTAAGAAACACAAAAGTGGTCTTGTCTATAGTTTTGTATTCTTTATTTTCTTCTAACATATGAATCTGAACCATTGCAGGAGTGTGTTAGCTGGCACCTTAATTACCTTTTAACATTTTTTAAAATTTAACCTTTAAAAATTGAGATAAAATTCACGTGAAATAAAATTCACCACTTTAACCTTTTTAAAGTGTACAATTCAATTGTTTTTAGTATCTTCTATTTTTAGTATATGTGCTGCCAAAGCAAGCACAAGTATCTTCTATTATTTACAGACATTTCTCCCTAAAGAAATCCTGTACCTCCCAATTCCCACCCTCCCTCCATTGATTTAATTTCTGTCTCTGTAGACTTACCTATTCTGGACATTTCATATAAATAAAACCCACGTAAGATCCCACATAAAATATATGAATTTTTATGTATGATTTCTTTAGCTTTACATAATCATTCATGTCTTTGACATGTATCAATACTTCATTCCGTTTTATGGCCGAATAATCCATTGTATGGATATGTCATATTTTTTAATCCTTCATCAGTTGATGGACATTTGAGTTGTTTTTGTGTATTAGCTATTATGAATAATGCTACTCACATTTGTGTACAAGTTTTGGTGTTTACATATGTTTTCATTTCTCTTTAGTATATACCTAAGAATGGAATTATTGGTTCACGTGGTAACTCTGTGATTAACCTTTTTGAGGAACTGCCAGACTCTTTTCCCACAGTGTTTGCACCATTTTACATTCCCACCAGCAGTGTATGAGGGTTTTGATTTCTCTAAATCCTCACCAATACTTGTTTTTTTCTGTTTTTGTTGTTACTTTTCTGTT
Source organism: Equus przewalskii (assembly GCF_037783145.1). Lineage (NCBI taxonomy): Eukaryota > Metazoa > Chordata > Mammalia > Perissodactyla > Equidae > Equus > Equus przewalskii. The sequence goes on along the minus strand of NC_091845.1, from coordinate 54,085,398 downwards.
GCCTACTGGTGTGAAGTGGTGTCTCATATGAGTTTTTTTTAATTGTTGTAAAATATACATAACATAAAATTAACCGTCTTTAACCATTTGTAAGTGTAGAGTTCAGTTCTACCCATTACACAATAACTCCCCATTCTTCCCTGCCCCAGCCCCTGGCAACCACCATTCTACTTTCTGTCTCTGTGATTTTGAGTACTCTAAGTATCTCATGTGAGTGGAATTATATAGTTTTTATCTTTTTGTGACTGGCTTATTCACTTGATATAAAGTTCTCAAGGTTCATCCATATTGTAACATATGTCAGAATTTCCTTCCTTTTTAAGGCTGAATAATATTCTTTGATATTTATATACCATATTTTGTTTATCCATTCATCCTTTGATGGACACTGGGTTGCTTTCATGTTTTAGCTGTTGTGAATAATGTTGCTGTGCACATAGATGTACAAATATCTCTTCGAGACCCTGCTTTTAATTCTTTTGTGTATATACCCAAAAGTGAAATTGCCAGATTGTGTGGTAATTCCATTTTCAGTTCTTTGAGGAACCACCATACGTTTTTCCATAGCTGCTGTACCATTTTACATTCACATCAACAGTACACAAGGGTTCCAGTTTCTCTATGTCCTCACCAATACTTGTTATTGTTTTTTTTTTTGGATAGTAGCTTTCTTAATGGTTGTGAAGTGGTATCTCTTGTAGTTTTAATTTGCATTTCCCTAACGATCTGTGATGTTGAGCATCTTTTCATGTGGTTAATGGCCATTTGTATATCTTTGGAGAAATGTTTATGTAAGTCCTTTCCCCATTTTTGAATCTGGTTGTTTTTTGTTGATGAGTTTTAGGAGTTCTCTATGTAATAGATGATAATCCTTTATATAATCCTCTGTAATGTATAATAATCTTCTATATAATCCTTTGAAGATACATAATTTGCAAATTTTTCCCCATTCTGTGCATTGCTTTTTTTTTACTGCTGATACTGTCTTTTGATGCACAAAATTTTTAATTTTTCATGAAGTCAAATTTGTTTATTTTTTCATTTATTGCTGTGCCTTTGGTGTCATAGTCAAGAAATCATTGCCAAATCTAATATCATGAAGCTTTTGCCCTGTTTCTTCTGAGATATTTAGGTCTTTTTGTATAAGGCATTAGGGAAGGGTCCAACTTCATTATTTTGCACATGGATATCCAAGTTTTCCAGTACCAGTTGTTGAAAAGACTGTCCTTTCCCCATTGAATGGTCTTGGCACCCTGGTCAAAAAGCATTTGACCATATATACAAAAGTTTATTTCTGGGGGTTCTATTATGTTCCTTTGGTCTATCTGTAAGTATGTCTTTATACATTTGTAGTAAGTTTAAAATCAGGAACTGTGTGTCCTTCAGTTTTGTTTTTCTTTTTCAAGATCCTTTTGGTTATTAGGGGTCCCTTGAGATTCCATTTGAATTTTAGGATGGGTTGTTTTTACTTCTGCAAAAAACAACACTGGGATTTTGATACAGATTGCTTTGACTCTGTAGATTACTTTGGGTATTGTCATCTTAGCAATACTGTCTTCTAATCCATGAATGAACATGGGATGTGTTTCTATTTATTTATGTCTTCTTTAATTTCTTTCAGTGATGTTTTATAGTTTTCATTGTACAGGTCTTTTACTTCATTAGTTAATCCATAAGTATTTTATTCTTTTTGATACTACTATTACTTGGGATCTTTTGGTAATTTCCTTTTCAGATTGTTCATTATTAGTTTATAGAAATGCAGCTGATTTTTGTGTGTTGACTTTGTATCCTTTTACTTAGCTGAGTTCATTTATTGGCTCTAACTTTTTTTTTTTTTTTTGGTGGGGAAGATTGGCCTTGAGCTAACATCTGTTGCCAATCTTCCTCTATTTTGTGTGTGAGATGCTGCCACAGCATGGCTTGATGACTGGTGTGTGGGTCCATGCCCAGGATCCAAACTGGCGAACCCTGGGCTACCAAAGCGAAGCGTGTGAACTTAACCACTATGCCACCAGCCTGGCCCAGCTCTTAATATTTTATGTGTGTGTGGAATCTAGTGTTTTCTCCATATAAGGTCATATTACTTGCAAACAGTGATAGTTTTACTTCTTCCTTTCCAATTTGGATGCCTTTTATATTTTTTCTTGCCTAATTGCTCTGGATAGAACTTCAAGTACTATGATGAATAGAAGTGGAGAAAGTGGGCATTCTTGTCTTGTTCCTAATCTTAGAGGAAAATCTTTCACCATTGAGTGTGTTTGCTGTTTTTCATATATGGTTTTTATTATATATTATATATTGACATATATGTTATTAAATATGTAATGTGTGTTTTATATTATAGATTAGTACATAATATATTGTGTATTAATATTATTTGTATACTTATTAAACATGATATTTCTCTGTTGGATGCAGGTATTCCTGCAGTAGACAGGAAAGGCTCATGAGTACAGTATTCCTCAAGTTCTTGCATGTTTAAACCCGTTTTTTTATAGCCTCATACTTGAGAGTTTGGCTGGATATAAAGTTCTAGATCATATGTCCTTTGCTTGAATTTTTTCAAATTGTTGTACCACCATCATTTTATTTTGCTTGTTACTGTTAAGAACCTAATTGATTAGCAGACATTTGGATCTATTCAAAACATCTGTGAAACATTTGCTCCACGCCATAAGGTTCTTGACTTTTGGTCCTGTCCAAAATGTCCATAAGACATTTGGACATCCAAAACATCCATGAGCATATTTCGTCCAAGCCAGATGGTTTTGGACAGGACCAAATATCAGGGACCTTTGGGCATGGACCAATTGTCCTGCAAGGGCCTAATTTTATGTTTTTCGTAAGAAATCTGGTCTTTTTTTCCTGAAGTAATAGAGGATTTTTTCCTACAGCATTAAAGTCTAATAAATTTCTTAGAATATGTCCCAAAGTTAACCCTTCTGGTAATGATGGCCCCTTTCAACATGTAGATTGATTATTTTTTATTCCTGGAAAGTTGTCTTTGGTTAGTTTTAAATATTAGTTTGTTTCACTGTTTCATTTTCCTTGGATCTTCTTCCTAACTTGTACATCACTTTCTTTATGACCCTTTCTTTTTCTTTCTCTTAGCTGTTTTCCTTCCTCTCCTTTTAATATGCTGCTGAATTCTGTTTGCTAGTATTTTGTTGAGAATTTCTGCATCAGTGTTTGTAGGTGATATTGCTCAGTAGGTTTTTTTGTAGCATTTTTGTCTGGCTTTGGTATCAGGTTAATGCTGGCTTCATAGAATGAGTTAGGAAGTCTTACGTCCTCGTCAGTTTTTTAGAATAGTTTGAGAAGGATTAGTGTTAGTTCTTTTAATGTTTTGTATAATTTACCAGTGAAGCCGTCAGGTCTAGGACTTTTCTTTGTTGGGAGATTTTTTGATTACCAATCCAATCTGCTTACTATTCCTAGGTCTATTCAGATTTTCTATTTCTGTGTGATTTAGTATTGATAGGTTTTATATATTTATAGGAATTTGTCCTTTTCATGTGGGTAACCCAATTTGTTGGCAATACAGTTATTCATAGTACTCTCTATAATCCTAATTTCTGCTGAATTAGTAGGAATGTTCCCGTTTTCATTTCTCATTTAGTAATTTGAATCTTCTCTCTTTTTTTCTTAGGCCAACCAGCTAAAGGTTTGTTGCTTTTGTTAATCCAAAAAAGAAAAACCAAGTTTTTCTTTGGGTTTCATTGCTTGGTTGGGGTTTCATTGATTTTTCTTTATTATTTCTCTATTCTCTGTTTTATCTCTTTATTATGTCCTTCCTTCTGCTAGTTTAGGTTCAGTTTGTTCTTCTTTTTCCAGTCTCTTAAGTTGTAAAGTTAGGTTGTTAATTTGAGATCTGCTTTTTTTTTTTAAATGTATTTGTTTATAGTTGTAAATTTCCCCCTTAGCACTGTCCCTTTAGTTTTGGTATGTTATGTTTTCATTTTCATTCATCTCTAAATTTTTTCTTATTTTCCTGTGATTTCTTCTTTGATACATTGGTTGTTTAATTTCCACAAATTTGTGTATTTTCTAATTTCACTTCTGTTTTTTATTTCTAACCTCATTCCCTTGTGATCAGAGAAAATACTTTGTATAGTATCTTTAAATCTATTAATAGAGACTTAATTTGTAGCCTAACATATGGTGTATCCTGGAAAATGTCCTATGTGCATTTGAGAAAAATGTGTATGCTGCTGTAATGTTGGGTAGAGTGTTCTGTATGTCTCTTAGAGCTAGTTGGTCTATTGTGGTCCTCCATTTCTTTGCATATCTTCTCTCTGGTTCTATCAGTTATTGAGAGTGGGATATTGAAGTCTCTAATTATTATTGTAGAACTATCTGTTTCTCCTTTCGTTTCTGTCAGTTTTTGCTTCATATAATTTGATGGCCTGTCATTAAGTGTGTAAATGTTAATTGTTATACTTGCTGTGCTGAAACATTTATTAATATATATTGTCCTTTTTTGTCTTAGCCTTTTTTGATTTAAAGTCTGTTTTGTCTGATAATAGTATAGTCACCCTTGTTCTCTTTTGGTTACTATTTGCATGGGATGTCTTTTTCTATCCTTGCACTTTATTTGTGTCTTTAGATCTGAAGTGAGTGTCTTGTAGACACCATATAGTTGAACCATGTGTTTTTATCCATTATGCCAATCTGTCTTTTGATTAGAAAGTTTAATCTGTTTATATTTAAAGTGATTATTAATAAGGAGGGTCTTGTTTCTGTCATTTTGCTATTTGTTTTCTGTATGCCTTGTAGCTTTTCTGTCCCTCATTTCCTTCATTGCTGTCATCTTTTAGTTGATATTTTTTGTTGGGAAATATTATAAATTCCTTTCTCATTTCCCTTTGTATATATTCTATAGCTATTTTGTTTGTGGCTTCCATGGAGGTTACGTTTGAACATCCTAAAATTATAATACTCTTATTTGAATTTATACTAGCTCGTCTTCAATAATATGCAAAAAACCTGCTTCTTAAAGCTCCATTCCTACCCCTTTTGGTTGCTGATGTTACTAAATTACATCTTTATACATTGTATGGGTGCAAAAACATAAACTAATAATTCTTTTAAATGTGTTAGTCTCTTAAATTATGTAGAAGACAAAATTTGGAATTACAAACCAAAGTTATAGTAATACTAGCTTTTACTAGCTTTTAGACTATTTTTTATTTTTACTATTATTTTGTTTGCCTATTTGGGGTCCTTTGCATTTCCATATGAATTTTGGGGTCAACTTGTCCATTACAACATTATTTTTCTTTGTGACATAATTTTTTTTATTAGCTCAACAGATAGTTTTGTAGAATACAGTATGGATCAGGTGCTGTTTTATATGTTTGATCATATAGGGTTAAATGAAGCTGATGACCTAGTAGGAGAAATTATGGATGTCATAATGCTTTTAAGGATTGTAGAGTGACAGAATGATAAAGCATCCTCACTAAGGACTGAGAGATTATGTAGTGAGTTTTTCATGTGTTCTGTTTTTTAAAGCAAGACATTTAACATAAACTAGGTTTAAAGTGGAAGCAGCTCTAGTATTTGAAATCAGAATACTTGGGTTTGAGTTCTGGCATAAAAAAAGTTATTTTCTGACTCATGGCAAGGTGTTTGATGCTTCTTATCTCATTCAGTTTTCTTATAAATAAAATATAAAAAATGTTTTGGCTACAGAGTTGTAATAGATAATTAACATTTATTTAAAGTTGGATCATTACCAATTGAAAATAAAAATAATAACAGTTCTAACTACTCTGAAAAGTTGTTAGCAAAGTGAAGTTATGAACTTGAAAACACTTTATCCTGTGTAATCTCTAAAATGTAAATTAAGTTGTCTACTGATTCCTCATCTGGTGTTTATTTTTAAGACACTGCTTAATCTCTTTCGTTTAGTTGTTAAACCAACTGTTTAACCTCTTTTAAAAGATATATATTTTTAAAATTTAAAAGATTAAGTATGGGGCCGGCCCCGTGGCACAACAGTTAAGTTTGCACGTTCTGCTTCCCAGCAACCCAGGGTTCACCAGTTCGGATCCCAGGTGTGGACATGGCATCGCTTGGCAAAAGCCAGGCAGTGGTAGGCATCGCATATATAAAGTAGAGGAAGATGGGCACGGATGTTAGCTCAGGGCCAGTCTTTCCTTGGCAAAAAGAGGAGGATCGGCAGCAGTTAGCTCAGGGCTAATCTTCCTCAAAAAAAAAAAAAAAAAAAGATTAAGTACTCTGGGTCGCAGCATTATTTTCAAAGCACTGTCGATGGACATTTTTAAATACGCTTTTGGATTCATGTTCTATAGAGATTCTACCTTTTTTCGTCAGAATCGAGTGGTTAAGAGTACAGTCTTTGGAGCCAAACTGCCATGGTTTGTTTTCCTCTTTGAATTCCAGCTCTGTCCTTGTGGGTTGTTTAAACCACTCTATGTCTATTTCGTCAACTGTAAAATGGAAGTAATAATAGTACCTACCTCATATGATTTAAACAAGTTTATATATTTACATAAATATATATGTAAATAAAATAAATTTATATCAAGTTATAGAACATTGTGGGAACACAGAAGGTGATGAGAACATGTTTGTTGTTACTTCTGTTGTTACTGTTCACCAAAAACAAAGCTAATGCAGATGAGATAGTACTTGGAACAGTGCTTATCAGATTGCCTCCTATAGATTTTTTTTTCAAGTTGGGAAGAACTGACATCTTAACAATATTTAGTCTTCCTGTCATAAACATGGACTATCTCTCCGTTTATTCAGCTTTTTTTTTAATTTCTTTTAACAGAGTTTGGTAGTTTTCCACATATGAATTCTATACATACTCTGTTAGATTTATACCTATGTATGTATGTATTGCTGTGGTAATAGGCATTGTGTTCTAAATGGTACTGTATATTTTATTTTAAATTCCAATTGTTTTTTGCTAGTATATAGGGACTCAGTTGAATTTTGTATCCTACAGCATTGCTTATTATCAGCCATTAGTTCCAGTAGTTTTTTTTTTTTAATTCTTTGGGATTTTCTACATAGACTGTCACGTCATCTGCAAACAAAAACAACCTTCTCTTCCCAATCCGTATACTGTTTCTTTTTCTTTTATTATTGCATCAGCTAGTACTTCCAGTTCAATGTTGAAAAGGAGTATTGAGAGGGGACATCCTTGCCTTGTTCCTGATCTTAGTGGGAAAGCTTTATTTTCTCACCGTTAAGTATGATGTTAGCTGTAGACTTTTTGTAGGTATTCTTTATCAAGTTGAGGTAGTTCCCCTCTGTTGCTGCTTTGCTTAGAGATTTTATCTTGACTGGGTGTTGGATTTTCTCAAATGCTTTTTCTGCATCTATTGATAAAATTATATGATCTTTTTCCTTTAACTTTTTGATGTGTTGGATTACATTGTTTTTCAAATGTTGAACCACCCTTGAATACCTGGTTATATTCCACCTAGTCGTGGTGTGTAAGTCTTTGTATTCATTATTGGATTCAGTTTGCTAATATTTTGTTGAGAATTTGAATGTTTGGCAGAATTCACCAGTGAAACCATCTGGGCCTGGTGTTTTCTGTTTTGGAAGTTATTAATTATTGATTCAATTTCTTTGATAAAAATGGCCTATTCAGATTATCTATTTTAGGGTTTAAAGTTTCAATTCTAATTTGCTATGCTTTTTTTGTGTATGGTTTGACCCATTGTTCAAACATCATATAACTCCATTGTAACTAATTCTACCTTTAGGTTAAGTTTAGGGACAAACTTAGCAAAGGAGAAAGAAATGATTTTAATTCTGTCAGAACAAGTGTCATCTTTCCTACCCAGGCCTTTACCATATTCCCTCAGAATAGGAAGATCTGAGCTAAACTAAACTTTTCCTTTGTCCTATTAATTAGGTAGTAGTAAACCTTCTGTGCTTTGTACTCATTAAGCAGTAGTAAGCTACTAAACAAATATAACCAAATTAAGGACAATTACAAAGCTGGAGCAGAAAGGCTTGTGAGATACACAGGTGTGACTCATGGCCATACCAAGTTTGATCTGTCCAGTGTTTTTTGTGGATAGGTACCAGCTTATTCTTGCTTTGAAGAAAGGTTATAATGAAAGTGAAATGAAGGCTCACCTTTTAAGATTCTTTTTGTTGCCCACTAGGTAAAATCTAAACTAGCATTTTCTAACTGCCAGCCTATAGGACTTTTTTGTTCTAAAACTTTTATTGGGTCTTTGATCATGCTTACTAATTTTTGTTGCAAAAGTATTATAATTAGGGCCTGGCCCTGTGGCCGAGTGGTTAAGTTCACGTGCTCCTCTGCAGGCGGCCCAGTGTTTCATTGGTTCGAATCCTGGGCGCGGACGTGGCACTGCTCATCAGACACGCTGAGGCAGCATCCCACATGCCACAATTAGAAGGACCCACAACGAAGAATATACAACTATGTACCGGGGGGCTTTGGGGAGAAAAAGGAAAAAAATAAAATCTTTAAAAAACAAAATTAGAGTTAAATTACAGAAAATTGAGTAAATACAAAAAAATTACTCGTAGTTCTAGCACCTTTAACTAGACATTTTGATATATTTTCTATCTGTATTCATTTTCCCACACATGTTACTATTTCCTCCTATGCATAGTTGGTAATTGTTTGCTAAGTACAATTCTGTATCCTGCCTGTTTTATTTAATGTATCTTTGCTTGAGTAAAGAAGAAGGCAAGAGATCTCTCTACCCTGCCTGGCAGCTGGTTAATTCTAAAGATGCTTGTCTTTACCTTTCCCTTTTCTAGTAAGCCATCCCATTTTGTAGGATCTCTTAGAAAGGAGTTGCCTTCCTGACAGGTTAATCTTTTTTTTATTTTTTGGTTTTCCTCTTTTTTCTTTTTAAAACAGCTTTACTTAGGTATAATTTATGTACAATAGAATTCACCTATTTTAAGTTTTATGAGTTTTAGTAAATTTGTAAATTTCTGTAACCATCATGGCAATTCAATTTTAGATCATTTCCATCGCTCCCAAAAGTTCTTTCGCTTCTGTTTGCAGTCAAGCCCCACTTGTCTACCCATCTCTAGACCCAGGCAACCACTCATATGCTTTCTATTTCTAGAAATTTCATGTAAATAACATCATATAATATATATTCTTTTGTGTTTATCTTCTTTTGCTTACCATGTTTTAGTGGTTTATTCATGTTGTGGCGTGTGTCAGTAGTTTACTTCTTTTTATTGTTGAGTAAGATTCCACTGTGTGGATATATACCACATTTTGTTTAACTGTGTATCAGTTGGTAGACATTTGGATTTCCAGATTTTGGTTATTATGAGTAATGCTGCTATGAATATTAGGTACAGGTGTTTGCGTGGACATATGTTTTCATTTTTTCTAGGTAGTAAATAGCCAGGAATAGAATTCCTGGGTTGTGTATTTGGTATAACTCCTTAAAAAGCTACCAAACTGATAATCAACAACAACTACAGCAAAGTAGCAGGGTATAAAATTAACGTGCATAAATCAGTAGCATTTCTATACACTAACAATGAACTAACAGAAAAAGAACTCAAGAACTCAATCCCATTCACAATCACAACGAAAAGAATAAAATACCTTGGGATAAACTTAACCAAGGAAGTGAAGGATCTATACAATGAAAACTACAAGACTTTCTTGAAAGAAATTGACGATGACATAAAGAGATGGAAAGACATTCCTTGCACATGGATTGGAAGAATAAACATAGTTAAAATGTCCATACTGCCTAAAGCAATATACAGATTCAATGCTATCCCAATCAGAATCCCAAGAACATTCTTCACAGATATTGAACAAACAATCCGAAAATTCATATGGGGCAACAAAAGACCGCGAATTGCTAAAGCAATCCTGAGCAAGAAAAACAAAGCCGGCGGAATCACAATCCCAGATTTCAAAACATACTACAAAGCTACAGTGATCAAAACAGCATGGTACTGGTACAAAAACAGGTCCACAGATCAATGGAACAGAATTGAAAGCCCAGAGATAAAACCACACATCTATGGACAGCTAATCTTCGACAAAGGAGCAGAGGGCCTACAATGGAGAAAAGAAAGTCTCTTCAACAAATGGTGCTGGGAAAACTGGACAGCCACATGCAAAAGATTGAAAATTGACCATTCTTTTTCACCACACACCAAAATAAACTCAAAATGGATCAAAGACCTAAAGATTAGGCCTGAGACAATAAGTCTTTTGGAAGAGAATATAGGCAGTACACTCTTTGACATCAGTTTCAAAAGAATCTTTTCGGACACTGTAACTCCTCAGTTGAGGGAAACAATAGAAAGAATAAACAAATGGGACTTCATCAGACTAAAGAGCTTCTTCAAGGCAAGGGAAAACAGGATTGAAACAAAAAAACAGCTCACTAATTGGGAAAAAATATTCACAAGCCACTTATCCGACAAAGGGTTAATCTCCATAATATACAAAGAACTCACACGGCTTAACAGCAAAAAAACAAACAACCCGATCAAAAAATGGGCAGAGGACATGAACAGACATTTCTCAAAAGAAGATATGAATATGGCCAATAGACACATGAAAAGATGTTCATCATCGCTAATCATCAGGGAAATGCAAATCACAACTACACTAAGATATCACCTTACACCCGTTAGATTGGCAAAAACATCCAAAACCAAGAGTGACAAATGTTGGAGAGGTTGTGGAGAAAAAGGAACCCTCATACACTGTTGGTGGGAATGCAAACTGGTACAACCACTATGGAAAACAGTATGGAGATTTCTCAAAAAGTTAAAAATAGAAATACCCTATGACCCAGCCATCCCATTACTGGGTATCTATCCTAGGAACCTGAAATCAGAAATCTCAAGAGTCCGTTGCACCCCTATGTTCATCGCAGCATTATTTACAATAGCCAAGACGTGGAACCAGCCTACATGCCCAGAAACTGATGATTGGATAAAGAAGATGTGGTATATATACACAATGGAATACTACTCAGCCATAAAAAAAGACAAAATTGGCCCATTCACAACAACGTGGATGGACCTCGAGGGTATTATGTTAAGCGAAATAAGCCAGTCAGACAAAGACGAACTCTATATGACTCCACTCATAGGTGGAATTTAGTATATTGATATGGAGATCTGATCGGTGGTTACCAGGGAAAAGGGGGGGTGGGAGGAGGGCACAGAGGGGGAAGTGGTGTACCCACAACATGACTAACAAAAATGTACAACTGAAATCTCACAAGGTTGTAATCTATCATAACATTAAAAAAAAAAAAAAAAAAAAAGCTACCAAACTGTTTTCCGAAAGTTTGTTTCCAAATTTTTCATTCTAACCAGCATTATATGAGGGTTCCAGTTTTTCCACACTCTTGAAAACATTGGTTTCATAAGTTTCTGATTAAAGCCATTCTAGGGGGATAGTCTAGTAATATCTCATTGTGATTTTAATTTGCATTTCCCTAATCACTAATGATGTTGAACATCTTTTTTCATGAGCTTATTGGCCATTCATATTCTCTTCTTTGGTGAATATTTACTAAAATCTTTAATTCATTATTAGGAGGGAAAGTGGTCTGTCTTGTAATGGAGTAGTAAGATTTCCTTTTTTTGTTCTGGATATAGGTCCTTTGTTGGATATGTGTTTTGCATATATTTTCTCCCAGTCTGGCTTCTCTTTTCAATTTCTTAATAATCCTTTGAAGAACAAAAGTTTAAAATTTTGATGAAGTCTGATTTGTTATTTTTTTTCCTTTTATGGATTGTACTTTTGGTGTCATATCTAAGAAACTGTTACCTAACTCAAGGCCACAAATATGTTCTCCTATCTGTTTTACTCATGAAGTTTTATAATTTAGCTATTACATTTGTCTATGATCCATTTAGAGTGGATTTTTTAATATGATATGAGGTAAGGGTCTAAGCCTCCCACTCCCCTTTTTTGGACACATGGGTATTCAGTTGTTGTTCAGGCATTATTTGTAGAAAAGACAATCCTTTCCCGCTGAATTGATATCTTTGTTGAAAATTAATTGACCGTAAGTTACGGGTTTATTTCTGGACGACTGTCTTCTGGTCCATTGATCTATATGTCTATTCTTACACCATTGGCACACTGTCTTGATTAATGTAGCTTCATAGTACATTTTACAGTTGGGAAGTACTGTAGATTGGTGTTTTTTTTAAGATTTTATTTTTCCTTTTTCTCCCCAAAGCCCCCTGGTATGTAGTTGTGGGTCCTTCTAGTTGTGGCATGTGGGATGCCACCTTAGCATGGCTTGATGAGCAGTGCCGTGTCCACGCCCAGGATTCGAACTGGCAAAATCCTGGGCCTCTGAAGCAGAGCGCACAAACTTAACCACTCAGCCATGGTGCTGGCACCCATAGATTTTTATGTATTGATCATGTATCCTGTGACCTTGCTGAACTTGCATGTTAAATTTTTTTTTTAAGATTCCTTGGCATTTTACAAGATCATGTTATCTGAAAATAAACAGATTTGCTTCTTCCTTTGCAATCTGTATACTTTTAAATTTTTTTCTTGCCTGATTGCACTGGCTAGAACCTCTAACAGTATTCAGTAGAAGCAATGAGAATGGACATCCTTTCTTTCCTGATCTTAAGGGGAAAGCATGTTAGTTGTAGGGTTTTTGTAGATGCCCTTTATCATAGCTTAAGGAAGTTTTCTGTTTTCAGTTTGAGAGTTTTAACATCTTGAATGTGTAGTAGATTTTGTCAAATGCTCTTTTTGTGTCTATTGAGATGATCATATGGCTTTGTCCTTTATTACATTAATTCAGAGTTTCTCTACCTAGGTACTGTTGACATTTTGGGCCAGGCAATTCCTTGTTGTGGGTGATGTTTTGTGTATTGTAAAATGTTTTAGCAGCATCCCTTGCTTCTATACACTAGATGCTAGGAGAACACTTTCCCTATTCCCCAGTTGTGACAACCGAAAATGTCTCCAGGCATTGCCAAATGTCCCTTTGGGGTGCAAAATCACCCTCAGTTGGGAACCACTACATTAATTTACTTTCAGATGTTAAAACAGCTTTGAATTCATGGAATAAGTTCTATGTGTTCATGGTGTATAATCTGTTCTTTATACATTGCTGGTTTGTATTGCTTATATTTTGTTAAGAATTTTTGCATCTATATCCATGAAGGTTATTGACCTATAGTTTTCTTTTCTTGTGGTGTCTTTGTCTAGGTATGGTATCAGGGTTATACCAGGCTCCTAAAATAAGCTAGGAGAGTGTTTCTTCCTCCTCCTCTGTTTTCTGAAAAGATTGGCATTGTTTCTCCCTTAACTGTTGGGTACTTTTCACCAGTACCCTGGGAAGATTTTTAATTACTAATTCAATTTTTATTGACATAGTTCTCCTCTGATTTTGTTTCTTCATGAGTGGTTGGGTAAAGTACATCTTTTCTGAAATTTTTCCATTTCATCTAAATGATCTAAATTGGTGGCACAAATTGTTTATAATACTCTCTTCTAATTCTTTTAATTTCTGTACATCTGTAGTGATGTCACCTTTCTTATTCCTAATATTGGTCATTTGCATCTTCTCTTTTTTCTTGGTCAGTCTAGCCAAAGTTTATCCAATTTTTCTTTCATTGATTTTTCTCTATATTTGTTTTCTATTTCATTGATTTCTTTTTTTTTTTTTTTTTCCTGCTTTATCTCCCCAGATCCCCCCCAGTACATAGTTGTATATCTTAATTGCAGGTCCTTCTAGTTGTGGCGTGTGGGATGCTGCCTCAATGTGGCCTGACAAGCGGTGCCATGTCCATGCCCAGGATCCAAACTGGCGAAACCCTGGGGCCCCTGAAGCGGAGCATGTGAACTTAACCACTCGGCCATGGGGCCACCCCTGATTTCTTGATCTTTATTATTTTATTCTACTTTGTATTTGGTTTGCTCTTTTCTAGCTTCTTGAGGTTGAAGCTTAAGTTATTTTAGCGATTTCTACTTTTCTAATGAGATTTAACGCTATACTGTAATCATTGCTTTAGCTGTATTTTATATATTTTGATATGTTTTCATTGTCGTGTAAAGATTTTTTCTAATTCATGATTTCTTCTTTGACCCATGAGTCTTTGGAAGTGTGTTGTTTGATTTCCAAATATTTGAGAATTCCCCGGCATTCTTTCTCTTGTTGAATTTAGTTCTATCGTTGTTGAAGAATTCTAATTCAAGCATTGCAATATCATCATGTCAAAGACTTGAGTTCAAAAACCACCCATCCACACTCACCACCTGTTGGCCTTTCTTCTCCCCACTGATGGCTAGTACCTCAAGCTAGGAAACTAGAAGTTCTCCTCAGCTTCTTTTTCTCTATTTCTCTCTAGTTCCAGTAGCTCACCAAAAAATAGTGATTTGGGCCTTGAACATAACGTCTCCTTTCTATCTATAGTCCTGCTATAAATTTGGACCTCAACACTCACTTAGTCTATTATACCAGCCTCTTAATTTGTATTTCTGTTACCAAGGGCATTCAGGATTTATAAGGACCTTTTGGCACTCATTGTCTATATTCGCCATATGGTCTCTGTCATATTGTGCTTTGACTATAGTTCTCGCTTTTGTGTCTTATCTCTCCAGTTGGAGCAGGACTGAATTATAACTTGTGTCCAACATAGGCTAGCAAAATTTTTTGTATATTATTAAATACTGAGGAATATGTTTGATTCACAATATATATTCTTTTCTCATTCTCAGGCCATACAGTTGCCTAATTTAGAGTCTGAGGAAATTTCAGGGTATGAACTGTATTTAGTGGTTATAAATATATATTGATTTTTTTTTGTAATAGATTGTAGCAGTCTGGGTCCAATCAATCACAGTAGGTTAAATAAGGGGAATTTTACTATGACAGAAGAGTGACTAAGATAGAAGGAACCTCTGTATGATACCGTAGGGCTGATGGAGAGTACCCAAGGAAGGACAAACTTGGAAAGGATTCAGATCTCTTTGGAGAGGGTGTGGTTCAACCCACCAGCAGCAGAGAAGTTTGATGGTTTGGCGAGGCTAGAGCTGGTTTGGAGCTGCCAGACAAGCAATAGACTACCCTCTGGAGTGTAGGTGTGTTCGGGGTGGGTTGCTGGTGACCTGTAGCATGGTGTGCAGTGGGAGTCTGGGTAACAGCAGGGGACAGGAGGCTTTCTTTTTTTTTTTTCCCCTCCCCAAAGCCCCCCAGTACGTAGTTGTATATTCTTCGTTGTGGGTTCTTCTAGTTGTCGCACGTGGGACGCCGCCTCAGCATGGTTTGATGAGCAGTGCCATGTCCACACCCAGGATTCGAATCAACGAAACACTGGGCCACAGGAGGCTTTCTGAGTGTGTATGGGGCTTCTAGTTACTATGTCAAGAGGTCTGCAGAAAGGTCATTACTAGATCAAGGCTACAAAGTCACGGAAGGACTGTGTTCCGGGCCCATGGCTGAGGTTAGCCCCCCCATATGTCCTCACACCCATACCACCAACCCCAGCCTACACCTGAAATGATTGGGGAGCCTCTTCTGCAGTGTTCCTCCAGCACCCTCTGCTGAGAAAACTTAATATCATACTACTTTAAAGGAGAAATACTTAAAGGAATTCTCTTATCACAGAACATATATTGAAGGGTGCATTTGGAGCTAAGAGGCAATAAAATGATAACTGACACAAATATAGCTGAATGGTCATTGTAAGCTTTCCCTGCCAGCATTTTTCTTCTCTACCTCCAGTTTGCTGGACAGCCTGTCGTTTGTATTCTCAATCTCTTGGTTGAATGATTTCTTATTTGCTCTATTGCTCCACCTACTGTAGCCTTTTGTGCCCCTGTCCTTGGGATTCCGTTTTGTTTCTAATCCAGCTTATTCTCTGAGAACACTCTGTCTTCTAGTCCCCTCACTTAGAATTAGATTGCCTTTCTGACATTCTTTTCTTTTCCATTTCCTTAGGACGCACTCCCCTTTCTAAAAATTATCTTTTGATCTCTCTGTCTTTTGATCTCTCTATGATTTTGGCAGCACCACTTGGTTCCAGCTCACTTCTTCAATCTCTCTGGAGATTGGATATTAGAGGAATAATCTCTAATCTGCTATGGAAATTTTTCTCACTTTAAAAATTTTCAGTATTTTCATATACTCCCTTCCCTGTTCACATTTTAGCATAGGACCCACCTTGTTATTTTACCCAGTCAAAGGTAAACCTTAGCCCTTCTGTTCAAAATCAAGATGGTTTTAGGGGAAAGGGAAGTGAATTTTGTCTCACACATATGCTATGATGTTGAATTCAAAGCAGTTTTCACTAGTCTGATAAAAGTCAGCCTGATACATCTTTAAGTGCTATAAACTAGGAATATTTCTTTTTCCTTCCTCTTTCCCTCCCTTCCTTCCACTGTTTTTTTTGTTTTGTTATGTTTTGTTTTTACAACTCCTCCAAAGATTGGATGTCACCTATAGTTTGTTTTAATGTACCAGTAGAGGCCCATTTTAAAAGTAAAGAATTCCTTTCAGCTATATAGAATACTGTTAAATTTGAACTTCCTTTCAGGACATGGAGGTAACTCTTTTAATACAGAATTTCTTGTAATGGGACTTATGTCTTTCATTTCTTTAGGATACTCACTTGATTCATCTTAAAGATGACCCTTTGCTCTTGGCACAAGTATTTAGAGCTTCGTTTCTGAAACTTAAAATTCAGTTTTCTGAAATTGCTAATATATTTTTCTTTTTCAGATGACCATATAAACTCTTATCTGGGAATTATTTATTTGATTAGGTTCTTTTAAGACAGAGATTTGTCAACTTTTGGATCCTTATTTATTGCAAGTTGTCTTTCCAGTTCAGAGTAATTGAAAATTTTACTGATGTTAGGCCTTCTAGAAATTATTTTAGGAATATAAATTGCTTAAACATATTGATTATGGTATCTGAAAATTTGTAGATGATGAACAGTTTTCAAAAATGGATGTTTATAATTAGAATTATGTGTGAGATAGAGATGATCACATATTCAAATGATGAAAAATCGTGGATTAAGGTAATGTTATGTCTAAGCAAACCAAGCATATGAAAATGTAGATTTACTGAACAAATTTATTCTTTAGTTAAAATCTCAGTTTGTTGATATTAATCATTTTAAGATAGAAAATATAACAAATGGAAAAATAATTTGTTCCTTTTAAGATGATTCTTTTTATTGAAAACTACATAATTAAAAAAATAAAAGCTATTCCTAAAATGTCTAACTACTGCCAGGTGTTATAAATGCATATATTAAGTGTATCTGAATAAACTCAGTACTTTTCTTTTTTTATAAACTTGGCTTTTTGTAGTACCAGTTTACTGAACTAACTTTTTTTTATTCAGCAGGAGCATTTATAAACATTTTTATTATATCAGTTGCTTGTTTTTTTGTTTTTGTTTTGTTTTTTAGGTAAAATCTGTAAAAACTGGGTCAGTTTTTTGGACAATGTGCTGCTGCTTATCGTATTTCTATATGGTAAGATTTCACATTTGAAACTACATGAAATCTGACAAGTCTTCGACAGACCCACTCCTCTTCATCGTTCTCTTCTCATCTAGGGCTAGTTCTCTGCTTCCTTTCTACTGAAATCTCTAGGATCTTAATTTTGTTTAGTGTATATAGTCTTTCATTACTGCCATCCTCTTACCCCCATCCCTGGGGTATGGACTTTATCTTTAGTGGGGAAGGCTAATTCTCAGTCCCTCAAATGCAATATTTGCAGCAAATGAAGCAATTTTTCTTTTCAAGTATACTTTGCCTAAATAGTAGTCATATCCTCTAGGTTAACCTCTAAACTACCTACATAATTTTTTCAACAGATTACTTAAGATTAGGGTTCAGTATTATCTCTTCATTCTTCTTTCTTTTCCACACCATAGCATATATAGTATCTTTAGAATATATTATCTTTAGAGTCTTTATTAGTTTACACCAGAACATACTCAATTATTCTGATTAAATTGGATTATTCTAACTTTGTCATACAGGCTAAACATTAAAATGGGATCTTGGTTTGTAATCCATTAGGAAGAAGCAATTTATTCCTAAGGTAGCACCTTTTGTTTTGAGGATCTCAAAGTATATCCAGATCATTTGAATATTCCTTTTGTTTGGGTTGTTGACTGATGTTAACATTCACTGTTCTTATTCTCAGTAAAGTTTCTTGTAGTGTATTGATCATCAGAAATGGGGAAAGTAAAAGCTTTTTTCTTTTAAAAACTCATGACCTGTATCCCAAAATCCTTATCTCCGTGACAGTCTTTTTACTGCTAATTTAGTAGTGTTCTGATATTCTTATAATGTTCTCAACATTCTTATTAAGTTGAATTTAATTTGACCATTTCTCCGGTGAATGTAAAAAAGCGTACTGGATTTATGAGATTGTGTTATTTTAATTGTCAATCAGTATAAGGAGAAATAGGTTATTTGTAGGTTATATAAATCCACTTTTAAGCTCTTAAAATTGCTAAAAATCCTAGTGTTATTTGCTGATTATATATTTAGATTGTCATGACAAATAAAACTTAACTATTTTAAAGAGCAAACATGTAAATTATTTAACTTAGCATTTCTTCACCCATAGGTTTCTGCTTGGGGTGGTTATGTGTTTATTATCAACCTTATTCCACTGCACGTATTTGTGTTGTTACTGATGCAGAGATACAGCAAGAGAGTCTACATAGGTAAGTCATTTGACTTTTGAAATCTGTCTGCTTCTAAGGGGTGTTTCATATACATTCTTTTCATTGAACAGACATTTCTGTTTGGCCGGTGTTACCCATGCGAAGGTAAAAATAATTTTATATTTATTTTGCTTTTTGTATTAATAAGGAGAGTCAGGCATTTTTGCCTAAGTGCATTGTTGTCAACTTCTCCTTCATGAGTTTTTTTGTTTTTATAGAAATTCATCTAGATTTAATGTTTGTTGGCCATTTTTTAAAATTTTGGGTGAATGAGTGTTTCCATCATAAAAATCATTCATGTATACATATTATTCAAATTCAGCTTATTCACTGTAACAGATTGAGCATTCTCAAAGTAAACAGTTTATAATAAAAACTTTTGAAAGCCCTTTCTATACAACATACAACAGACTGTCTTAATCCGTTCAGGCTACTATAACAAAGTAACATAGACTAGGTAGCTTATAAACAACAGAAATTTATTTCTTACAGTTCTGGAGGCTGGATCCAGAGTCCAAGATCAAGGCACGAAAATAGTCATGTTCTTGTGAGGGCTCTTTTCTTGGTTCATAGCTGGTACCTTCTTGCTTTGTCCTCACGTGGTGGAAGAGATGAGTTAGCTCTCTGGGACTTCTTTTAAAAAGGTATCAATCCCTGGAGCCCTTGTGACTGTTCACTTCCCAAAGCCACCTCCTAATACCGTCACCTTGGACACTAGGTTTTCAACAGAAGAATTTTCGGGCGACACAAACATTCAGACTATAGCATAGACTGCGTCTTTTCTCTACAAAAATTTTTATTTTCTCTACAGGTTTTAAAACACATCTTTTGAATAAGATGCCTAGTGAAAGATGGTATGTCTCAAATCTTAGAGCTCATTTTCCTTGAGACAGAAGTTTTATGGGTTAAATTAATCAGAGAGAAGTTATGATCTGAAACCAAGGTCTTAGTAAAATAATAAAATTCTATTATAGTAATTTGTTGGAAAACAGTAACACAAAGGTAAAGCTTATTTACCTGATTAAAAAACATAGTAGGGGCCAGCCCAGTGGCACAGCAGTTAAATTTGCACACTCTGGTTTGGTGGCTCATGGTAGCTGGTTCAGATCCCAGGCACGGACCTATGCACCTCTTATCAAGACATGCTGTGGCAGGTGTCCCACATATAAAATAGAGGAAGATGGGCAGAGATGTTAGCTCAGGGCCAGCCTTCCTCAGCAAAACAGGAGGATTGCTGGTGGATGTTAGCTCAGAGTTACTCTTCCTCAAAAAAACAAAAAAGTTTGTCAGTTCCTCAAAAGCTTAGATCACAGAGTTACCATATGACCTAGCAATTCCACTCCTAAATGTACCCAAGAAAACTGAAAATATATATTCACACAAAAACTTGTAATGTTCATAGCAGCATTCGTTATTCATAATAGCCAAAAAGTGAAGACAATCCAAATGTCCATCAGCTGATGAATTGATAAGTAAAGTATGGTGTATCTGTAAAATGCAATCTTTTTTAGCCATAAAAAGAAATGAAGTACTGGTACATGCTACATCATGAGCCTTGAAAACATTATGCTAAGTTAAGCCAAACGCAAAAGGCCATATATTGTAAGATTCTTTTTGTATGAAATGTCCAGAATAGGCAAATCCATAGAGACAGAAAGTAGATTTAGTTCTTGCTAGGAGCTTGGGAAATGGAGGAGTGACTGCTAATGGGTATGGAATTTCTTTTTGGGGTGAGGAAATGTTCTGGAATTACGTACTTGGATTAGTGGTGATAGTTATACAATTTTGTAAATATAATAAAAATCACTCAAAGGTACATTTTAAAAGGGTGACTTTTATAGAGTATAATTTATATCAATTTAAAACAAAAAACAGTAAATTCATAGTATGTTAATTACATTTATAGCCATTTCAGCATACATTATAACAATCACCATTGAAATAATTAATATATATCAAATTCTTATTATACACCACAAACTATCCTACATGTTCTCTACATGTATTTAGCTCATTTAGTCTTCATCACCACACTGTGAGGATATGTACTGTTACTATCCTTATTTTACAGATGAGGAAACAAGAGAAGACGTAATAATTTGTTCAAGATCATGTAGCTAGTAGTAGAGCTGAAGCCTGAACTTAGGATGTTTTTTGGCTCCACAGCCCCTGATGCTAAAAAGTCACTACAACTGTGTGCCTACCATATAAATAAATACTGTATTGTTGAAATACATCAACCTATGATATCTCCCTACCCTGAAAACACTATAAACAGTCATTGGGATCCAGAAAGGGAATGATAGATTAAACTATAATTTTCTGCTTTTTGTTTTGGAAATATATAAGGAAAAATCTTGTTAAGTTGTTATCAAGGAGGAACTAAAAGGTTGTTTAATTAAAAAGATTTGGGGTCCTGAAAATTTAATGACCAGAGAAATAGAGTGGGGAGAAGATTGAGGGATAGACTTGTGAAATGCCCATGAATCAGGACAAGAAAGAAGAGAGCCAAGCAGAAGTCAGAAGTACCCAGATAAATGTGTTATTAAATAGGTCAAAAGGAAGTATTTTCTACACAAAAGTTTAAAACATGAGCAGTGTCCAACTCCCCTTGAGTGTTAAGACTAAGATCTAGTAGGATGAGAATTGAGAAAAGAAAAAGATTGTGAATAGGATTTCTCTGGTCACTTTAGAGAAGCATGCAATTAATACTGCTTTGGCTGGCTCTTGAGAATGTTTCTTCTTTTTAGAGGAAAGAAAAATAAAATGGTTTAGGGATGTTATATATGTGTATGAAATTAGATTAGTAAATGTCTCAGATAATTTCATAGTGTTGAAATTCTCTAGCCTACGTTTGCTGTTTCTTTTCTCTTTTACTCCATTCATGTAACTAAGGGTATTTTGGGGTGATTTTTATGTTCTTTCATAGAGTTGACTGTTAAATGGATGGAAAGTGGTGTTATAAAACAGTTATTTCTCTTCTTCATCCCAAATGTATCAGTATTTAAGTTAGGTTTAACCTAACTTGATGGTCCTGAAAAATATAGAAGCATTATAAAGTGTTTGTATATACAGTTTGTCCTCTGATTTTAGCACATAACATCCTTTGTCTATAGTTCTCCCTTGTGAGCAGAAATACTTAAAGA
This sequence comes from Equus przewalskii, assembly GCF_037783145.1. NCBI lineage: Eukaryota > Metazoa > Chordata > Mammalia > Perissodactyla > Equidae > Equus > Equus przewalskii. The sequence continues at coordinate 54,063,548 of NC_091845.1, read as the reverse complement.
AATAAGGATTGATAAATGGCAAACTCATAATCATATAAACCAAAAGTTTGGGTTCTAAGTATCAAATTAAATTAAGTAAAAATGAATCATTTGAAATAATTATGAAAAATTGTTTTCCCTTTGAGTAAATTTTTTGCACACGTCCTTAGAATCAGTTGATAAGCCAGCCAAAACTGTCAAAGTTTGTTCACATGTGGAAAAGGAGGCACATGGAAGGTAATGTGGATGTATAGGGTAGGAGTAGCATGGGAGGGGAGGGCAGAGTATAAGAAAAGCTGAGATGTAAGGAGGTAAGAAAAGCCCCTCGATGAAATTTGGGTTGGAAGAATTGTATAAAGTTAAATGATTTTGTGGAGATAAATTTTGGACTTGTTAAATTTTACTATATTGGGCAGTGAACTGCTTAAAATTGTTACAAATAGGATTTTGATATTTAACAAGAAGAAAGAACACCTAAATGTTATTTTGCATTTATAGAAAGACTGGTTTACAGGTATCACATATCACTGATGGGATATAAAATGATTTAACCTTTCTAATTTGATAAAAGTTTATCATACTTTATGTCATAAGGAAATTATTAAAGATGTGAAGACATGTTTAGGGATGTTCTCTGTGGTATAACTTGTAATTGTGAAAATAGCATAAATGTCCAATAGAGAAATTATAATTTATAAACTTAAATTGTAGTGTTGTCATATCATGAAATATTATGATGCCATTAAATATAATCTTTTTAATATTTGATGATTTGGGAAAATGGTAATAAAAAGAGGACAGCAAGAATTACTAATGACTTTTTTTTCTTCATGCTTTTCTCTGCTTTCCAAATTTTCTACAATGGACATTATTAAATTCATAATAAATGAGACTTTTTCATTTACAGAAATATGACTTTTACCTCTTATGTTTAAAAGGGTCTCAGACTAAATTAGAAAAATAATTTAAGAAGAAGGAAGAAATTAGTTTCTAGTGTTGATAAATGATTTTTAAATGTCCTTGAAGCAGTTTGTTTGTGGTATTGTCTGTGTTTTCTTTAGTGAGTTAATTTGAGTTAGGAGAGTAACAATAACTTTTCATGTTATATCTAAAATGTATTTTTATGGTAATATTTGCTGGGAACCATCTTTGAAAGAGTAAAGTGTTGTAGACACACCACATACTTTAGTTTTATACAAGTTATTCTAGGATTGTACAGAATGTGAAAAAAGACAGTCCTACTATTGAGTGAATTAAAAGTAAAGCCATAAACTTTTAGGAGTCATATTTTATACTTGGCAGCTTTAAACAGAACATATCTAATGCTAGATTAACTTAGACAACAACAAACTTAAAATAAAAATTGTATGTAAAAATTTGAGCATACAAAAGCTGCAAGCGCTAGAATTTATTTTGTCTAAGTCTACCATATTATTTTTGTGGAAAGTGAAGCAAATTGGTTCACTAGAGAATTAAGTGTTTAATAGATACTAAGTTTTGTACTAGACATTAGGAGACACAGATGATTAAAAGATGACCTTCCTCTAAGGAACTTAATATATTGTACAATGTAATTCATTATTGCAATGTAATTATAGCATGTAAACAAAATGGAAATGGGAAGAAGTTTGTGAAAATCAGTTTTGCCTGAGTTTGAGGGAGGTCTTGTTAGGCATTCCAACTAACCTTGTCCTTCTGAAAGTTTTGGAGATAGATCTTGATCCTGAGAGGAGAAAATAATACAGAAACAAATTTACAGAGGATTTGTGATGATATAACCATAAATGAGAGGTGCCATAACATAGAGGGTAAGAGTACACGCTGCGGAGCCAAATGAACAGCATTCCATTTCTGGCCTTCTCACTTAACTGGTGGTACAACTTTGGGCAAATGACTTAATTTCTTTATGCTTTAATGTCTTCATGGGTCAAATGGAGATAATAATAATTCCTACCTCGCAGAGTTTGAAGGATAAATGAGTTAATATATGGGGCTAACAGGGCTAACACAAAGTACTATTTAAGTGTTTGCCTCTTGTTGATGTTAAAATTATGAAGGAATAGCCGACAAGAAGAAAGAGTTCCAGAGGACTGAGAGAGGTGATTATAAAGACTGAGAAGTAAAACCCCAAAATGAGTCTAAACATTGTTCTTTTTTTTTTCAACTGAAAATAAACTTTTATTACAGCTGTTTTTTGATTATGAGAAATATAGTGGAGAAATAACACTGATGTGTTATATAAAGTACAAAATAGCAACTAAAACAAAACTCCTAATAGAGTAATGTGCTTTTATTTATAATTTTAAAATTTAAGACAATAAATGTATATAATTGGAAAAGTGAAATTTTACTACAAGGTTTATAAGCAAAATCAGCAGCTCCTGTCTCCACCTTTTCCTTAGCTGGCTCACTCCCTAAATTCTCATCTCCAGAGACAACCACTTTCAGTTCCTTCAATTATTTCTTCTGGTTTTTACCACTAATACACTTTTAAAGTGTTCTGGTCACCAGTTCCAAACTTGTTGGGGAGGTTTTTCCACACCACCAAACAATTCTCTGACACCAGCTGGGTGTCCTACCATTCAACTCAGTTCTGACACCATCTGCCTGTAGATAGCATCAGATGCCAAAGGTTAAGGGCTCAGTCCCACAAAGACTACCCTCCACTTCAGATGCCATTCGCACGTCCAGGTTGCCACCTGTGCTCCTGACCAAATGGCTGTAAATCAGAGGTTCCCACAACCCCCTCCTTGGGTTCAATTAATTTGCTAGAGTAGCTCACGGAACTCAGAGAAACATTTTACTTAGTGTATTATTGGTTTATCATAGAAGGGTGTAATTCACTAACAGCCAGATGGAGGAGATACATTGAGCAAAGTGTGGGGAAAGGGCATGGAGCTTCCGTGCCCTCTCCCCAAATCTCCACATGTTCGATCTCCACATGTTCAACCTGGAAGTTCTCCAAACTCCATCCTTTTAGGGTTTTATGGAGGCTTTATTATATAGTCATGATTGATTAAGTCATTGCCCATTGGTGATTGAACTCAATCTCCAGCCCCTCTTCCCTCTCCAGAGGTCAGAGGATGGGGCTGAAAGTTCCAACACTAATCATGTAGTTGGTTCCCCTGGCAAGCAACCCCCATCCTTAGGTGAGATCCAAGAGTCACCTCAGTAACATAACAAAAGACTCCTTTATTATTCTCATCACTTAAGAAATTCCAAGGGTTTTAGGAGCTCTGTGCCAGGAACAGTGGGTGAAGACCAAATGCATATTTCTTCTTATAAATCACAGCATCACAACTTTAGACTCCTATTGCTTGATTTTTTTTCCCCCAATTTTAGATGCCATCTATTGATCTTCTATTATCCCTACCCTTTTAATATTTACCTGCCATTCATCAGTTTCTGCTTTCCTACCTCTGCTCCTAAACGCATTCTTTTTTAGAAAATAAAATCTGATGCCTGTCTATATAATAGGAAAGACTACCAAATTTTTTAAAATGTATAGTATTATATTCTTTGTTTTGGTAGTGTCCCTTGAAAAACATCAGAAAAGGCTTTAATTTTGTAGCCTTAAGATCAGAAATGAGTCCCATTTGTTCACATGAAGTTTAATAGGTAAAACTGTATATTATTTATGTCATTGGCTCTTTATTATCTATACTAGTACTTAATCTTTATTAACATGGCCCATTCAAGGTCTTAGGAAGTGTATGCTGCAAAGAGGAGTTAGGAGTATTGTGAAATAACAAAGACTAGCAACAGCATACTGAGATACACACATGGGTTAATTGATTAAATAGAAGAGAGGCTACATTGTTGGTGTTACACGTAACTTGTAATGCTTTACAGGGTTATTTACCCAAGAAATTAGAGTTACCTGCATTTCACAATAAATAAATGAGAACTCAAGTGTGAAAAAAAAATTACACCTAAATATAGCCTAGAATTAGTTTTTTCTCAAATGAGATCTATAAATCAGGTAAGAATTCAAAAAGCATCATAAGAGTTAAGCTTCTTACTATAGACGTGTATTTTTTAAAAATTGCTAGTGATATTTTATGGGGTAGAAATGTACAAAGTAGTGTCTTTGCCTTTTGTGGTGATATGCAGTTGTAGATAATAGAACATCTTTAAAACCTATTAATTAGTAACTTTTTGTTAATTATAAAATAACTCTTAGAAGGGATTCAGTATGTAATTAAAGTCATTTTGAGAGTTTAGATCTAAGATATTGAAAGCAATAAAGGGCTATACAATTTTATATTTATGGCAGATAAAGTTTTACTAAAATAAGAGATTACTCTTATAGCCTGTAGACAAAATAGATTTTTATAAGGATTGAATATACCCATATAACACTAAAGCATGATTTTCCCATGCTACCTAGAATGTTCAATTTATCAGTGCTGCACTATCTTGAGTTAATTGTTTTTTTTTTCTTCTTTATTGTACTTTCAGGGTACATGAACCAAGAGATGACAGGCAAACAGAGACTACCATAATTTTCTCTCCTACCCCCGCATTTTTGTACCAACTTTTTATTTTAAAGTTAAAAATTGCAACATTAGTTACGCAAAGTGAGTTTTTCAGCTGAGTACCCTGTAGTAGGCATTGAAGCTAGTTATTGGACGAAAAGGATAGGGAATTTTCTTTAGGCTGGTTTATAATACTTAAGGATTCCTTTTACAACTTTGTCAGTGTGTATTTTAGGGGAAAAATTTTTACCTCAAGCGCACACTTGAAGGGAAAAGGCTGTTGCTTCTGCCACCCGCATTGTTAGTATGACTCAATGGTTTGCAAAGGATTAGTCTTGTACTATCTTCTTGTATTAAGACCCAGGATATTTAGAACAAGGGTCTTACCTATGATTTAACAGTAAGCAATAGCTTGATCAAAAAGGCTTTTTCAGTGAATAGAAATAAGGATCTTCATGTTCTACAGACTAAACAGAAACATTAAATCATTTGGTACTCTTACCTAGAAGAATAAACCTGAGTGAGATTTCCTTTAAGGATCTATTCTCATTGAGAACTGTGTCTACTTCATGGTCTAGAATATTTGCTTCTATGTAGTAGAAGTTAACAGATACTTGGCGTTAAATTAGTTAAATGAATTTAGAAGCTGACTTAACAGAAGTAGCTGACATTAAGAAAAAGAAATATTAAGAAGGATCTAAACCATTAATTTTTTAGTGGTAACATGATTTGTGATTCTGTGTGGTTTAAATCCTTTTTATTTTTTGCTTGTTTTACTCTTAGTTTGTGAATGAATTAAGCTTCCTGATACTTGTCTATTACTGCTTCTTGACATAGTAGGTTTAGTAACTATTTAGCTCCAAAAACTGCCAAAGAGCATTATCTAATACTTTTTAAGTTATGTAAAAATTGTATATATTTCATAAGTTCTTCATACAGTCTTTAAACACATGCACACCATATACTTTGATGTTATCTCCTTAACTTTTGCCAAAACTTAAATGAATTGCTTCTATGTGATAGAACTAAAACTCAAACCCAGATGTATTTCTTTGTTGTTTTTTTTTCTGCTATACTATCCTTGACTTCATTTTAGGTATCAATACAGAATATATTTGCTATTTTTAAAAGTTGTGATTAAGTATCTCTCTACTCAGGTGTTTTCAACAAGGCATTTCTTGCTGCTTTTACAAATCACGCTTGTAAAATATTGGTTTCAGTGACTCATTCCCTACGTGTTTTACACTGAGCAGCATCCTTGGAAAATAAAAATTATTTTTCTCCTCATGGGCATCTGTTAACTTAATTGTTACATTTCCTTCTCCTTGTCAAAATCCACGATTTTTTATTTTTGTTTTTAAGCTTTAATTCATGTGAGTTTCTTACCGTTCTTCACCCTGCTTATTTACCAAGGTTCACAGTAACTAGCTAGTAAAGTATCTTTATTAATCAGACTTCAACCATCTTAGAAGCCATAAGCCTTTAATCATGTTTGTTAGTAATAATGCAAAATTGGTTGGATTTTGGAATATTTCACTACTATTTTTCTTTTGGTTAATACTACTTTGGTTAAAAGAGAAGGAGAGTGACAGAGGAATATTTTGTTAATAACCCTTTCCATTAAATATCAGCCAGGAGATAAAGCAACTTAGAAATGCTAAGGTGATTTAATGGTGGATCAAAGTTAATGGGAATAGAATATTCACAAAACCTTTTCTAACTTTAAGTAAAACGAAGTACAACAGTAATTTAAAAGTATAGAGTGCTGTCAACGTAAGTTGCCATGCTTTGTCAGGGTGAAGGTGCTTAAGATTACTCGGGGAACTGCAGCAGAAACTTCTTAAAGACTTAAAATTTCAGTGGAACTTGAGTAAGACTTTTCAGTGCTTTTTTTTCTTATTTGTGTACCTTAAGTCAAGGGCAGTGGTTTATTTCTTCTCTGTGTCAAACTGGTCCCACCCCATACCCTTGGATAAAAGAAAAATAAAATACTTTGAGTGAGAAAATACTTAGGCTATGTTTAGAAGGTTACTATTTGTTCCGAATCTAAGAGATTTTCTTTGGTTAAAACAAACAGAATAATAGCTTTTGATTATATCTTTCTAATGGTAATTTTTCAAACACATTAGAAGTATGATCTGTAGTAGTGAATGCCAGTAGCTGTGCTTCCACAGGATGGCAGTGTAGTAACATTTTCATGATGTAATAAATGATTTACAATATTATTGATGGTGTGCATTTTTTTAGAGCTCACTAGTTTGATGGAAAGCTTTATTCTGGTTTAAAAGGCTAAGAAAAGTAGGTTAACATGGGTGGTTAGAAAGTTGTAATAAATGTGGATGGTAGTTTAGTCACGTATCCCGGAGAGTCTGTAGGAAGAATTGGTGGGGAATGATTGCTGTGGGTTTGTGTTGTTGAAGTCTTCTGAGAACATTAGAGAATGGTACAGGTGTTGTCAACTGCCTCTTCAATGCTTGTGTCAAGAAGAGGCGATCTCTCCCGCCTTTAAGTTTTTATAGAGCCAGGGTTTTTTTCCACCCATGTCACGTGTCCTTGCATCATTGTAGTGTGGTTATTTGTGTAAATCCTTGATTTTCCCAGTTAGATATCTAACTTTTAGAGGATGGGATTGATCTTAATTAGATTTTGTATTTTTAGAGTGTCTTGACCATAGTAGACATAAAGTTAATATTTGAATGAATCAACTAAAGAGGTAATTTTTAAACACACTGTTAGATGCTATAGTACAAAGCCTAGAGAAAGCATATTTTCATTTTGCAGTAGAGATTGTCTTTATTTTTGAGAATTGAGCGTTACTTCACTATTTCTTTCTACTCAAATATATCTAATTTCTACCTTCTTTGTTTTAAAACATAGGTTTGTAAATGGAATTTAAATTGAGGCATAGAGATGTATATCTAATTTTACAGATTTAAGGAGAAGAGCAGCATTAAGCAAGATGAGTTTGTGATATTTTATATTATCTGGCAAACAATCCTGAATTTTATTTAATGGAAATACTTATCTGTATATTGAAGAATGCATGAGATAGAACATATATCCACCTATGTAAACGTCTCAGGATCAGTGATCCAAAATATGTAAAAATAGAGGAGACTTAAATCCAGTTCTCTTAAAAGAAAATGATTATTTTTGCGTTATGGCATATATACATTTATCAGTTTTGTATCATGGGTGCATAAATGAGGCTAGTTTGGATAGAGGTATAAATGAGGCTAGTTTGGATAGAGGAATATTTCAGAGGTAAAATATTCTTGAGAACTTGCCTGTTTCTATTAGTTCAGCTTTATTTGACATAACCTATGTTTACGAAGTAATACAAATTAAAGTCCCACCTGGCCATTTATGTTTCCTGAGATTGAGTTTCTTTTTCTTGAACTTATCTCCATCACTCCTACTGTTAACTTGAACTCTAGCGCAAAGCTTTCTATATAAAGTGTTTTCTTTTTTACTGATTACAATAAATGTCTCTGCAAAGTTGCATAAATCCACTGAATTGAGAATATTATCAGATTTCTTCTTCTCTTTTTGAATATGTCTGGAAATGAACTTGAGCAAATCCCTGAGAGGGAACTTCATCGAAAGTTCTCAAGCATGTGATTGCTGAAATTTTTACATTGCCAAGCACAACATAGTTCCATTTGAAGAGAGAGAATAGGAACATGAATGTGTATGTGTGCCCACTTACCTTCCTGTGATTATTCTGGAAAATGTGACTTAGAGGGAAGTAAATGGGCTGGAGACTTTTGCTTTTTACTATATAATATAGAAAATGTAATATATATAGTTTTTTAAAACAAAAAACCTATTACCTTTGCAATTAAGAACAAACCAGTAATTCATAGAGACAGATGCAGATTTGTGTTTGCCTTGGGCTGGAATGGGGGGAATAGAGAACAATTGCTGAATGAGTCTGGGGTTGTCTTTTGAGGAGATGAAAATGTTTTGGGACTAGAGAGATGTGGTAGTTGCACAATGTTGTGAATGTACTAAATACCCCTGAGTTCTTTGCTTTAAAATGATTATATGTGAATTTCACCTCAATTTTTAAAAAGGCTTTACTTTTTTGTTCAACATGTGCCATTAGTCCAAATTCTGTGACAGTGTTATAACATTCAGTGTTCATTTGTGTTTATAAGAAAGAGAAATCCAGCCTCAGAGGTGATTGAGGTATTTGGATGTAAGGGGACTTAGCTATAATTAAAACACATATATGACATAGGTTTTCTCAGGCCTGACCTGTCTAGTTGTGCCTCTGTGTGTTCAATATTTGTCTAAGGTTTGATTTCTCAGTTCTGGGTGTCTAAAAGGCCTGTTGATCATAGAATCTTAGGTTACTATTGTTAGCAGGGATCTACAAATCTTCTTGTACAAACCCCTCATTCTGTAGTGAGGAACCTGAAACTTTTCTTGTTAAGTAGTTGTTCAAGATCACATAATGCCTTGTTCCCATTTTTTTCTGGTTCTGCCTCTGACTCTGTCAGGATGTCTACACAAGACTGATTTTTAAAAGAAACATGTTATTAGAAAACTCATCAACCAAACTGGTTGATGGTTCAAGTCGTGACATAGAAATTCTTATTTACTTAACTTTTATTGTATTTGTGTTTGAGTACCTCACTGAGGGTAATTCCATTCCAACATTAATATGTCTGGAAAGTACTGTATTGGATGGATTGCTTTTGTAGTCTCCTTCAGACAACCAGTTCTCCATTAGCTTGAGGTCATTGGAAATGTTATTCATGTATATTGGTTCTTCCTATTAAATTTACTTGAGCTTCTTATCCTTTTCCTAACACTCTACTGATCATCTCTTATCAGACAGCTTGAGGGGCAACTTAACATTTGAACCATTGCACCATAATTTACCTTGTATAGATGGGTTTCTTTTAACAGCAAATAAACATTCTTTCTCAGCTAAGCTGGGTAAAGAGAAGAGGTGTATGCTGTATGCTGTGCTATACAGTGTGTAGCATGCATATAGGTATGCTATAACAGTTCTCTTCCTAAGTATACCCCCAGTCTTTTTTCCTAATAGAGTAATTTATTTGCCAACAACTAAATATTGACTATGCTTTATATGAGTTTTATCAATGAAATAATTTTCACATTAACTTATTTCAGATGGGTTTTATCATCTTTGCTAAATAATTTTTAGTTATAGTAATTCCAAGTACAACTTTCTCTGTATTCAGCTTGTCTGATAGTGATCTGTGAACACCTAAATGCAGAACAAGTCTGTTTCACAAATTGTAACCATCCCCATTTGCCTATACATTTAGGTTGATACAAGCCAAGAATACTATAGTATACTCAACGCCAAGAGCAAATAGATTTCCTTTATTAGACCCTAATAAGTTCAGTAACTAGTCTGTTTTGTGGCGTGACTTCTGTGTACTTAGTCCTTTTCTTCTTTAAACACAGAAAACTTAGTGGATGGACTTTTTTTTTTTTTTTTTTTTACTGGTAAGTACTCTACAAAGAGTATTAGGACACTATAAAAAGGGTGTGAAACGCTTGAGCTTTTGAGACAATAGCAGCTATTCATATATGATGATCATAAGTATTCATTAGGTCATGCATACTTTGGTTTAATGCCAACAGGAATGCTGTTTACTTATTTATATATTACATAGCTTCTTGGGTCATGACAATGATTATTAATGATAGATTGAAAAAAACTTGATTCCATTTTGGGGAGAGGAAAGTAGCACCAGTCTCTTAAACTCTTCTAAATGATATTTTGTAAAATAAAGTACTTAAAATAATATATATTTTTTAAATTGACAGAAAGAAAACCAATGTTACCTCAGTAAAAAAATTAAAGGGCCAGCCTAGTGGCGTAGGGTTAAGTTTGTGCACTCTACTTCGGTGGCCTGGGGTTTGCAGGTTCGGATCCTGGGCGGCTCATCAAGCCATGCTGTGGCGGTATCCCACATACAAAATAGAGGAAGATTGGCACAGATGTTGGCTCAGAAACAATCTTCCTCACCAAAAAATAAGAAGAATTTTTTTTAAATGGCAGAATTTTTGTGATTTATAATGTATGATTAACCATCAAATATGTATCAAATAGAACAGTCAGTTCAAGATTCTGTTCTTAAAATAAGTTCACTTAAAACTTCACTAAAAATATGTTATCTATATATTTATGTTTAAAGTACTTAATGGTAGTAGTAAATTATCCTTGTTTTCTCTTTTGTCTTTATAGCATATAGCACTTTCTACATTGTGGGTTTAATATTATCCATGCAGATACCATTTGTGGGATTCCAGCCAATCAGAACAAGTGAACATATGGCAGCTGCAGGTATGAAAAAATATTTATTTTCCTTCTTCTAAAGAATATATGAATGTGTGACTGGCCAGTCTTCAAGGGAATGAAGTGTTTTTTTGGTTTTAATTTTCATCTTACTGGTTCTAAAACATCATCACTATAAAATAAGAATATCATAGAGTTTTATTTAGAGTTTCTGATATTGTGTTCCCAAAAGTGTCTATCTTCCCAGCCACTGCTGTTTTGAAAAGGAGAACATGCATTTTTGGCACAATCCGTGTTATTTGCAAATACTAAGTAACATTTACTTTGTATAAACAAACACTAAACAGTGGTGTATCTGTACACTGAGTTATGTACCACTGAGTTTCCATTTCAGCAAATTTAAATGGAACATTTCATTTTTATGTCCCTTACATCTCACTAAAATATTTTATTTATATTCACTAACTGGAATTAATGGCTTTTATGTTGTTAAAAAGTCATATCCTTTCCTTCCATGTAAGCAGAGTACTTCGCCATTATTAATCTGGGTCACAATTAACAAGATAATGGGAGATCTTAGAGATTCTCAACGCAAGCTCCATGACCTGTAGGAAGTCCATTGGTATTATTTTATTTGTAATGTTTTATGAATATCAGTATATTTAACTTTCTGAGATGATGTTCTGTAGCTTTTATCAGATTCTCAGAATCTTGAACTCCCTCCCCCGAGAAAGTTAAGAACCCCCCACCTTACTGTTACATAGCACTTTAAAATCTGTGAAATACTTTTACTTACATTTATAATTTGATGTTAGGGGCCAGCCCCATGGCCTAGTAGTTAAGTTCAGCATGTTCTACTTCAGTGTCTTGGGTTTAGTTCCCAGGAGTGACAGCAACCCACATACAAAATAGAGGAAGATACGCACAGATGTTAGCTCAGGGCGCATCTTCCTCAGCAAAAAAAATATATATATATATAAAATTTGATGTTATAAAATTACCGAGTAGTAATTTGAGAGTGAGAGAAATGTGTATTCAGTTTTGAGTATAGTCATGTATAGCAATGTTTGTGTAGACACACAGTCACTTGACTCTATGCGTATGTGTTGTTATATTTCTTAAAATCTAAATCTTTAATGATGCTTATTTAACCATTCTAAAATGAACTTTTAAAAATAACCCTTATGACTGAATTTTTTTAAGCAAAAAGTCAGTTTTCCAGATGGGATAGGATACTCATTTCTTTGTTTAGTTTTAAACGTAGTGCTTTTGTGTTGTGTTCTGTACACTTTGACAATTACTTTTCACTATTACTACTTTAATTTTATTTATCTTAGCACTCACCCTTATATTTACTAATTTAGCATCTTGTATAATAGGTGTGTAATTAAGGTCACATTCCTCACTCAATTATAAACAGTAACTATATATCAAGATTCTCCTGATCCAAGTAATATGTATCCTTCAGTAAATCTCAGGATTGTTTTTTAATGACGTTTGTATTCCTCTCCCCTCCAGAAAACATCACTAAAATCTGGAAAAGGGAGGAGTTTAATGTGCTAAATAGGCTCCAGTTATTGATTGAAGTGGGATTTTTCTTGCCTGGTCCATGTATGGGAAGTCTGATCATTTCAGAAAAAATGTGTAACAGAATTTTTTGGATTTATTAATTGGTTAACTATCATTTGACAAGGAAAATGTCGGTTAGATGAAATGACTAGTCGTGGATATGACTGGTACAGGGTATTAAGAAGCTCTTCCAAATTAACGTTTTTAAATGTCCTTGGCAAAGTGCTTTGTTGATTATTTATTTGACCCTTTTCTTTAATTAGGTGTCTTTGCATTGCTGCAAGCTTATGCTTTCTTGCAGTATCTGAGAGACCGACTAACAAAACAAGAGTTCCAGACCCTTTTCTTTTTGGGTGTATCACTAGCTGCAGGTGCTGTCTTCCTTAGTGTCATCTATTTGACTTATACAGGTAGGTGTCATCACCTGTAAGATGTGAATCTTGTCTCCAGATTATTCAAAATGGTAATTCTTGTGCAAATTTTGTACATGTTCCATTTACCCTAGCAGGTCAAATACTATGGTTGTATTCTTTACAAAAAATATAAAAATAATAGTCATAGGTTCTTAAATCTGAATAGCACTACAAATTGTGATTTCTTTTTATTTTAACAGTATCTTAATTTTTCTGCTTCAGAATCTGATAAATTCACTTTCAAGCACCCTCTTGATAGATGAATAGGCCCAAACTGTATAAAATTAAAAGCTTCCAGTGTTAACCTATTGCATGCTTGCTCTCTCGTGTGCATACACTCTTTCTCTCTCTCTCCTACTTTTAAACCATCAACCAAATCAGTTTCAATCTGCTTCTGTGTTCTGACTGTTAGTCTGTTATCCTGACTTCACTTCACTTATCCTGACTTCTAGTCCCTAGAAACAAGTCAAATTCTTCCTAAAGGTATTCCATCTGTCAAATTAATGTACCAGCCTAGCTCATAAAATTATGAAGAATTAATTGACAGGAGTAAAAGGGCATGAATGTTTAAAATCATCTTTGTAATTTATCCAAATTTGGCATACTGGATTTGATAATTTAGACACCTCCCCCCTTTTTAAATTATCCAATGCTGTGTTAATGTCTTTGCTTTATTTTAGTAGTCAACTAGAAGTTTAAGAGAGAACTGGAAAACTTTCTACAGTTTTATCTATCAACTTATGTTTCTCTGGAAATATAATCTCTGTGGATATTTGGATTTTTTGATCACTGATTTTATCTGACAGCCAGCTTTGTGAAATATGTTGTCACCTACAAAAGAAAACTGAAATTCTCTGAATATTAGTTTAAATTAATCAATAATAATCAGTAAGCATAAAACCAATGTAACAATAAAAAGGCAAATTAATTTCCTTTGCATTTTTCCTTCCAAGGTTACATTGCACCATGGAGTGGCAGGTTTTATTCATTATGGGACACTGGGTAAGTGCAGTTATTTGCCCTCGTATTATATTAAAATGCTCTTTTTTTCTCTTCTTGTCAGCATCTCCGTCAATACTTGAGCAATCTTTCTAAAGTACCTAGTTTATACTAGTTTAGTAAATGTTGAATACCTTATGGTTTTTCTTTGTTACAATGCCTGTTTGGAATGAACCTTTAGTATGATATATAGGTCCTATTTTTGTTCTACATGGACAACTCCTTATTTTAGTTTTGTTTGACAAAACATTTAAGGTAGTGTTTGTGTTATTTTAATGCTTGACTTTTGTTTTTACCAATGTATTCAAAGTTTTCATCTTTTAGTAATACTTAATTTTTAATCACTAAGGATGGGTGTTATATTGTAAAACCATACACTGTAGATATGAAGAAAAAATTTAACTTGTTTTCTAATACCACTCTAAGTTCTTCGGGATTTTTAATCTGTCAAATATGCTAGAAAATATTTGTTTCATTTTTTTGAGTGCTATTATAAAATGAGTTAATTTTTAAAAATGGTTTTAAATTACCTAGTTCAATAAAACTTTTTGTCTCTTAAAATGTTTTCCTAAGGATAAGAAACTATCTGTTGATAATTTACCTCTCTCACCTGTTTCTGCTGTTCTATCTTCTTTGTTACTCCCTATCTGGCCCAATAAAAAAACCCATCACAATTTATTGAATGGGCCTGCCTTTTGATGTGATACCAAAACGGTTTATGTTCAGGTCTAACTAAAGGGCATAAGCAAATTATGTATGAATGACTGAAACTAACATTTAGACACAGACTTCAAGAGATCAGCCTGTGGATCACCAGAGAGTTTGAGGGAAAACCCCAGTTGTAGACAGTTATTCTGATTAGGCTAAATTACTAGGTTAAATTTTTGTCAGTCTTACTTTACTCTTGCTTTCTAAACTTTAATTGACTGCTTTGGAATCTCAGGGCATTTCAGGAATAATTTGTCCTGTCCTTTCCATTTTCCTCACCTGCCTCCGTGCCATCTCCTTTTTAAGAAAAATATTGTGGCAGCATAATATCTTGTTAGATAAGGTATTTCTACTAGTAGTAAGTCCAAAAGGTAATCAAACTCATTGATGCAGATGTAGGAGATGCTAAGTTAAACTGCAGAACAAATTCCTATTTGACCAAAGATTTTTGTATTAAAGGTCAGAGCCAACACTTTTTTATAACTGGCCTTAGATAATTCTCCCAATTTTCAGGAGAGCATATTGGTTTTAGGTTTACCAAGGTGGAGCAGATTTATTTCCAATATAGCAGGTTACATTGGAATGTACTTTTAAGTGATAAGGGGTGGGAAATAGGAACCATATCTGCAATCAAAATTCTTCTAAAAGAAACAACTGTTTTATCATTTTCATTTTAAATAATATTAACTTTTTAAATACCAGGTATGCAAAAATACACATTCCAATTATTGCATCCGTGTCTGAGCATCAACCTACAACTTGGGTGTCTTTCTTCTTTGATCTACATATTCTTGTATGTACCTTCCCAGCAGGCCTGTGGTTCTGCATTAAAAATATCAACGATGAAAGAGTATTTGGTAAGAGATTTTTTAATAAAACTGTGATTTGGAACAATTTATTTTCATTATTGAGATTATCACTTCAAAGTTTTGTTTTTCTTTGCTTGACTCTATGCATATTCAAGATGTTTCCTCTTATTTTGCATAAATGCCTAATCAAGAAAAACTCAGCAATTTTGTATTGTATATACTCTAATTATATATATATATATAGCTTTTAATTTAGTACTTGTATAGAAATTTTTAATTCAATTTATTATGGTTTTTGAGAAGTTAATGTTGTCATTGTCTGTGGCTGAGAATTGGAAATTATAACTTTATTCACCTTATAGTCTTGACTTCACTTTCTAAGTTAGATTTGATTAAGTAGGAAGAAGTTTGCATCCATCGTCCAAATTTCAGTGCAAAGTATATTTTGTAATGAAATAAGAATCACCTTTAAGTAAACACCCTTTCACTGAGAGATTTGTGTATATTTCCAACTAACAAGACTTAGAAATACGAACTATTTTAAAGCCAAGTGTTTAGGATCTGACATTCAAAATATAAATGGACAATATAAGCAGATACCAACAACTTCTACATGATTCAATTATCACAAGAAGTATGCTGTGGCTGTTTTGCATGTGATAAAACCTGAAACTGAAAAAAGTTGTGTAACATGCACCGGGTCACACAAGCAAACAATTTGTAGTACCAGGACTTGAACTTGTACAAATATGGGGCCTGGACCATTAGGGACACTCAAAGTATTATTCCAGAGTAAAGTCAGGAGAGAAAATAAAGTCCCTGCATGGGTCCTAACTGAAGGACTCATTCTCCTCTGGTTTATATAGATCAGTGGACTCTGGATAAGGCCATGTTAGTACTGCATCATTCAAAAAGATTTGGCTTAAACACACTGTCCACCTAATGGCTCAGCAATCCTAATTCTAGGTGAATACCCAAAAAGAAATGAATGCGTATGTCCAACAAAGGACATATTTAAGAATGCACCTAGCAACTTCATCCATAATAGCTCTGAATTAGAAACATTCCAAAGGTTATCAGCAGAATAGATAAATATAAATTTTGATGTATTTGTACAATAGCAATTAATAAAAGAATAGCGTGGATAAATAAAAGAAGCCAGTACAAAAGAGAACACTTTGTGTAATTTCATTTGTATGAAAGTTCAAGAATAAGGAAAACTAAATTAATGCTTTAGAAGTCCAAATAGTGTTTACCTTTTTTATAGGGGGGAGAACAGTTATTGACTGGGAAGAGGAGGTATAAAAATGTTCTGTATTTTGATATGGGTAGTAAATACATAGATGTGTGCATATATAAAAATTCATTGAGCTATACACAAGAATATGGTATAATGTATTTTGTGGTCAGGAAAAAAAGTTTTTGATTAGCTTCAAATGAGATAGGAGTTCAAATGACACATTGACTTTGTAAAGTCATATAGCCTTCAACCAGAAATGGTAGCGCCTTTTCCTGTGGTTAGCATAGTGTCTGGAAGGCTTTGGCTGTTTGAAATTACTTTCAGTTCTTTTTTAAAAAGCAGCCCCAAGGGTGTAGTAGTTCAGCACTCTCCACTTTGGCAACCTGGGTTTGGTTCCCAGGTGCAGACCTACACCACTCCTGGCCATGCTGGGGCAGTGACCCACATACAAAATAGGGGAAGATTGGCAACAGATATGAGCTCAGGGCGAATCTTCCTCAGCAAAAAAAAAAAGGCTCTTGGCAGTAACTACAGTTTCCTCCTTTGGTTAATAAATTATATTCTTCTCATCTCATTCTTACTTTAATGCGGGTTTTATGCCAGATATTGGCATTGTCTTTTCATAGACTTTGATTCTGTAAACTTACTGTGCCTAATGATATAATTTGCCAAATATGTTTTCATCCATCAGCTATGGATTTTCTAATATGTGATGCTGTTGACAAATAATGAATTCTTATTCCTCATAATAACTACAATTAAATTTGAATCATGATACATTTCTCTAAACAACAGTTTGTGTGTAGTGATTATTTAGTTTACGTAGTCAACACTAGTTATAATTTCTATATGACTATTAAATCAGTTGGTCAGTATTATTAATTTAAAACAGCTCTTTTTTGAGACTTTTGTCTGTTTTTAGATTTGGTTTATAATATGTTAAATTTTTAGTTCAGTTGCCTGTGAACGTTTTCTTTTCTGAAGTGTTATAAGAGAACTTGTCTTTGCAGTTGCTTTGTATGCAATCAGCGCTGTCTACTTTGCTGGAGTGATGGTGCGGCTGATGTTGACTTTGACTCCAGTCGTCTGTATGCTGTCTGCAATTGCCTTCTCAAATGTTTTTGAGCACTATTTGGGGGATGACATGAAAAGGGAAAACCCACCTGTGGAGGACAGCAGTGATGAGGATGACAAAAGAAACCCAGGAAATTTGTATGATAAGGTGGGAAATCTGAAGTAAGGCCTTTAAAAATTTTATGTACTTTATTTTTTCCTCCACAATAAGAACCATACATATTAATAAATGTGTTTAAAGAAAGATTTAGACAAACTGTGACATTTCTAGTTGGTCTATACTATTTGCCTCAAATTTGAAGTTGGGTCTTTTAGCTCAGAGTAAGAAAGTAGAATATAATCAGAGAAGGAATTCTCATTTGTTTTTGGTCAAGTTTTATGTAAAACCCCTGTAATTACATAAAACTTAGCACTATAGCCATTCTGAAACCATGTGCCCAAGTGCTTATCCTTGAGGTCCATATTCAGTGTAAACTTTTTCAGTATTTGGTTGATTGAATAGTAAAATAAAGGGAATAAAGTGCCTTTAAAAATGAAGCCTCCAATTTGTTAGCAAAAGGGGGCTAGCCGATAGAATGTAATTCGCTTTTAACCTGCAACAGCAGGATTATATTTGGTGAAACACAGAAAAGACTTGAAAGAATTAGAGCACTTGTCTTGAAAGACATATTAAATTTTACTATTTAACTGGGTTTTTAAATACCAGTAAGCAATGAAACTTCCTAGTTTAAGTATTAACTTTGAAATTCTTTCTTTCCTTACTATAGGTCCAATATAATTCATACAGATTTGTGTTAATAAAGCACATACTTTCTGTTGTGTCTGTAGTAGTTATTTGTTTTGTGGTTTCTTAACTAGCCTTGCAGTTTAGAACGTATGACTCTATTCTCTTCTCTCTTCCAGTTTTTGGTAGGCTTTTTTGTTGTTTTCAAAAATGTAATCTTAACAGGTCTATTGGTTTTGGGGTTTGGAAATTGGAAGACTGATTCTGATAATGCAATTTTTTCCTATGCTAAAGTCCTACATGGGTCTGGTTTATAGCTGGACATTGCCATTTTCAGGATGAGGAATTCAGATTTTATAAGAAAAGACTGCCACAATGAGGGCATTTGGTTATCTCCGTTGTATTTACATAAAACAAAAGGACAACTGGGTGTGAAAGCAGCTTCTTACTGCAGATATTTTGCTCTGTGACTAGCTCCTGGATTGGATATAGTCCCAGGAAGCCTTCTCAGTCACATTTGACTTTAGAATCTACCTTGATAAATTTTAGAAAACATTGTATCACTGACACAAGAATACTCAAAGAATAAATTGATAGATTAACATTCTCCCAACTTTTCACCTTGAGTGTCTTAATGAAGCAAGTTAAATGATGAATTTATCTAACCAGTTTTTTATATCTTCAGGCAGGTAAAGTGAGGAAACATGTAACTGAACAGGAAAAAACTGAAGAGGGATTAGGTCCTAATATAAAAAGCATTGTCACCATGTTGATGCTGATGCTATTGATGATGTTTGCAGTCCACTGTACCTGGGTCACAAGCAATGCCTACTCCAGTCCAAGTGTAGTCTTGGCCTCTTACAATCATGATGGGTAAGAAAATAACTTGGTTACAAAAGGATTTTATAGCTGTTCTTTTTTTCTGTCTCAAAACATACAATTCAAAGATAGGTGTTTTTGAGGCTCTGCATATGAATCTACCATGTTTTTCTTATGGCCTCTTCCTCGCCCAGCCCCTTTGGTTGAAGTGGGTAATAATCATTGTATTTCATGCTCTTTTCCAGAATATCTTTACATCATAACATATACATCATTTTTTCTCGAAGTGTGGTCCTTGGACACAGGGCATCATCATTACCAGGAAACTTGTTAGAAATGCAAATTGTAGACACTCCACCTAAACCTATTGAATCAGGAACTTGAGGTTGGGGCTCAGCAATCTGTGGTTTAATAAGCCCTGCAGGTGATGGAGCTAAAATTTAAGAACAGCTCATTTATATATTGCCTCTCCACTCTCCCACCCCAGCTTCTGCTTTAACTTGGGTGTTTGTTTGACTTACAGAATATCAGGCCCCACCCCAGAACTGCTAAACCAGAATTTGCTTTTTTATAAGATAACCAGGTGATTTGTGTGCATATTAAACTTTAAGAAGCATTAGTCTAGCTCTTCATTGATCCCCGACCCCATCGTTGAGGCTTTTAACTACCATCCTTAAAATGTGAAATTATTCAATGCTTTAGCACCTCAAGATTTTAAGTTACCCTCTTCACATTTAGAAGCTATCATTTAAAAGACTATTGTGATTCTTTTCAGCACCAGGAATATCTTAGATGATTTTAGAGAAGCTTACTTTTGGCTAAGGCAAAATACAGATGAACATGCCCGAGTGATGTCTTGGTGGGATTATGGCTATCAGATAGCTGGAATGGCTAATAGAACTACTTTGGTGGATAATAACACCTGGAATAACAGCCACATAGCACTGGTAAGAATTTGATAAACAAAAGATCAAAAATTATAAATCTTTTACTATTTAGGAATCAGGTTTCACTTGTGATTAAGTAAGAAAAATGTGGATAAAACTCCTCTTTGCTTGCTGAATTCTCAAAATGCATCTTTACACGTTTATTCAATCAAGTGAGTTCAAGCTATGCTTATTTATTTTGTTTTTAAGAATGGTATTTATTTATTTATCATTCAGAATTGTAGGCTGATTTCTGGCAGATCTTGTGATTTTTATTTAGCTCTCTGGAGAATTAGGCAAAATTGGAAACTTTTAGAATACTGTGTTTGACTTGTATTTTCCATTTTATAAATTAAGATAACTATTTGGAAATATGTAAAGCAAATGCACTGTATTTTATAGATATGCAGATTATGTTCACCTTAACTATTAAATGACTAGTTTGCATAAATTAAGGTAATCACCTCAATGTTCTTTAAAGATTTAAATAGATAACTAGAGTTAACCAAATGAATTCTATTTGTATTAGTGTTGTAGGTAATCTGTCTGGTAGACTGAGGAGAATATATTTGTGCTAGCCAGATCACTGATCATCTCTGGCCTGAAGTTGGAGAAATTCTACTTCTTTTAATCCTGCTGCTTTTGTATTAAGAGGTTAATTTCATGAAACTTAATTATTAGCAAAATATTAGATGTATTCTGATTTTGACATTTCTGCTATAACTGGTTGTAGTAAGTAGGATGCTTAAAAATTTCAGTGAATTTGTTGAATTCATAGCAAATCATTTCTCTGAAAAGAATCCCATGTTAAATCAGAGTCTTGAGATGCATTCCGTCTTAAGGTAAAAATGTACATTCATTTTTGGTTTTAGTGTATTGTGGGACTAAGTACACATATTCTCATTTTTTTATTCTGTAGGTGGGAAAAGCTATGTCTTCAAATGAAACAGCAGCCTATAAAATCATGAGGAGTCTGGATGTAGATTATGTTTTGGTTATTTTTGGAGGGGTTATTGGCTATTCTGGTGATGACATCAACAAGTTTCTCTGGATGGTTAGGATAGCTGAAGGGGAACATCCAAAAGACATTCGGGTAAGAAACTAGATCGTTCCAGGTGTGTGAGAGACAGCTCGCAGTGTCTAAGTAACTCTCTTATCTTGCTAATTGCATTGTATTCATTTTCATCATCCTGTCTCCTACATTAGTCCCTCACTCTGACTTTCCTATTTATTAAAGATACTATAAGCATTTTCCCAGGTTTAAAACTTTTGAAACTCATACCTGATACTTCTGTTCTCCCCTATGAAGCAATCGTTTGTCAAGACTCTTGCTTTTACTCCTTCACAGCCTCTCACTTCAGCCCTTTCTTTCCATTCCCATTGCTTCCACTCTAGTACTGACCCTTACGATCATAAACCTGAAACAGGACAGTAACCTTGAAATTGCTATCTTTGCCTTAGTCTTGTTCCCTCTCCCAGTCTAACATGACGTTGATCATGGCACTTTACAGCCTGAAAAACTTGAATAGATTAAGGAAAAGGGCCTTGAAACCAGACAGACGAGTTAAAACCAAAACCCTCCCACTGTCAGCTTGGTGCTATGGACCAAGTTATTTTTGGCCAGTCAGCATTATGTGCTTTGAGCACTAGGTCTTATTCTAGGTTCCGGGTTTTAATGATGAGTAAGGCAGCCTCAGATTATCACTAATGGGGATGCCAGGAATAGTTTATTTGTAGTGCTGTTATAAGAATTTGTAGTAATATAGATGAAGCTTCAGCTTACTGGCTGGTACGAAATAACCTCTGTAATGAAGCATTGGTATAAAATCCAAACTTCTTAGCTCGGAATGCAAACCCCTTAATACTTTGCTTTCCTTTGCTGGCCTTTTGTCTCTCTTATTTACAACTTTTTTCCACTCTGTCAGTCTGCTCTAGCCAGTGAAGCTCGCCTTGTTTCTTCCTTGACTCATCTGACATGTGTGTTTACACTCTAATCTTTCTTGGAATACCTTCTTAGCACAGATTTGTCCCCTCTCCAGAAGCCCTTCTCTGGTGCGTCCATGTCTGCACTCATCATCGAATCGTACACAACTTGTTTTGTAGGTAGATTGTGTAGTCTTTCTCCCACTCAGTTGCGAGCTCATTGAGGATGGACACCCAGCTTTCTAGTTTACATGATGAAGACACAAAAGATGAAAGATTCACTGCTGATCCAGAATAAAAGAACCTTTTAGGAAAATGTATGCATATGTGTTGTGTGACAGGGACAAAGTAGCGTAGAGCCCAGATTTTCTGTTCAGATGTAAATGCTGTGACATTTTCCCTTAACTGTGATTAATGAACATTATTTCCTTGTATTAAATTAATCTTAGTATTCCCAGTATATGATTTTCATTTGTGGCTTTGTTTTAGCAGTGTTAAAATTGTAACATGTAATAGATCCAAATATATGCTTTGAACATTTATATGATTAGAAACCCTAAATGTCTGTACTTTTTCAAATCACTGTTTTTAAACTTGGTGAATAGGTAATATATTTGCATGGTTCAAAAAATGAAATATAAATATATGGGGGCCAGCCCGGTGTTGTTGTCGTTAAGTTTATACACTCTGCTTCGGCAACCTGGGGTTTACAAAATACAGGAAGATGGGCACCAATGTTAGCTCAGAGCCAATCTTCGTCACCGAAAAAAAAAAATTTAATTAATTAAAAAAATAAATAAATATACAGTAGAAGTTTCCCCCCTCCTCCTAAGAAAAGAAAAAAGGCCATGGTACTCATCATTTTCTTCAGATTCTTATTCAAGCAGATAACTAGTAGCAAAAGAAACATCCTTTTATTGCATTTTTCACTAGATTATATATCTTGGAGATCTTTCCATATTAGAATATAGAGAGTCTTCTTCATTTTTTTTTTTTTTTTACAACTGCACAGTGTGTTCCATTTTGTGTGCAAAATGATTTATTTAACTTGTCCCTACTGATGGATGTTTAGGTTGTTTCCAGTTTTAGTCTCTGCAGTAAATAACTTTCTATACTGATTATTTTGCCCATGTACAAGTATCTCTGTAGGATAAATTCCCAGACAAAGAATTTCTATCTATAGTGTCAAATTGGCCCTCTTTAGAGGTTAGTTTATAAAGTTGATGAGATCACAATAAAAATTACTACAAAAAAAAGGAGGGGGCGGCTGGCCCCGTGGCCGAGTGGTTAAGTTGCTCCGCTTCGGTGGCCCAGGGTTTTGCCAGTTCGGATCCTGGGTGTAGACATGGCACTGCTCATCAGGCCATGCTGAGGCGGCGTCAACAACTAGAAGGACCCACAACTAAAAATATACAACTGTGTACGGGGGGCACTTTGGGGAGAAAAAAGAAAAATAAAATCTAAAAAAAAAAAATTACTACAGAACTTTTCTAAATAGTCCCCTCTCCAACTAAAGAATTGATTTTAGAGTTCATATGGAAAAATAAAGAATAACATTTAAGAAAACTCTGAAAAGGAGTAATGGAGGTGAAGATGTAGCAATTGGAGAGAGCCAGTCTGCTTGGTATTAGATGATGGTGTTGATATTATTCTTTTTTAATTATTGAGGTTTTCTAACATGATTTAAAACCTGGTAGGATTAACTGCCCTCGCTGACTCCCAACAAAAGACTGCTGTTCTTTTCTATCTTAGGCACTCGTGTTTATTTTTATAAATGATTTCAGGCTCAACTTTAAAAAACATTCATAATGGTTTTATGGGCTTTTTTAGGTATCACATTAAGTTTATAAGTTAATCTTCTGATTCCATATTTTTTTTGAGATGTAACTAAATAGGTCTTTATGAAGATACCTCAAAGCTGGTTCTTATGCGGGAATGAAAAGGGGCACCTGTAGCTTTGAATGTGTTAAATTGAACTGACACAGAAACTTCTGGTTTCTTTCTTGTAGGAAAGTGACTATTTCACCCCACAAGGAGAATTCCGTGTAGACAAAGCAGGATCCCCAACTTTGTTGAATTGCCTTATGTATAAAATGTCATACTACAGATTTGGAGAAATGCAGGTTAGTTACATCAGTTTTTTTAATAATCTATTCAAAAAACTTTTGTAAAAGTAGTTTTGTTTGCCTCTAGAAAACAAGATAATGATGTTCTGGTTGCACTCTAAAGAAAAATGTGCTTATCTAAAGATTCCCCCTGCCTAGTTAAATTTAGATATCTGAAACGTCTATGTGAAAAATTAGGAAAAAAATTTTAGATCAAAGATTTTTTTCCAAAATATTAATTAACACTAGGCTCAAATCCAACCTTTGCCTGCCGTGCCACCTTTGACTTCATGCTTTTGGAAGACGTTATTCTCCAGGGGAGAGGTTTTCCCAGCTAGGAAATAGTGTGATCTTAAGTAGGTTACTTTGCTGCTTGGTAGGGAAAAGCCTGAAATTAAAGAGTTGAGTTATATAGTCACTTCAGATATTCACTCTTTCCCTATTCTCCATCACTACAGATAGCTAGGACTATCTGGGTCAGAGTTTCCTAGAAAATTAGAATGATGTGGTACAGAAGCTTAAGGGTCCACAAGATGAGTGAATGTGCAAAGAGGCATTTTGGCAAAAAGAACAGACAGTGGGCTTACTATCATAGTACCTGGGATTTGGATCTGCTCTGTCAAGCCATGTAACCCTTGGACAAGTCACATCCTCCATAGACTTGTTTTTTTCTCTTTATATAATAGGGGCTGGACTGATGACTTGAATTCTAAGGTTCTTTATAGCTCTTAGATTGTGTGACTATAATACTAAATTATGCCTTCATACTAAGATTCAGTGAAAACTGCCTGATTGCATATTGCCTGCTGGTTAAGTTGATACTAGAAGGCAGAGGAAAACTTGCTTGTTTAATTTTATGTAAATACCAGGGATCAAGATAATGTTTCATCATTATTCATTTGTAATTACTCTGTAGATGGCTTTAAAAAAATACACAATAATTTTTACTAGTAGATTTAGGTTTTTGTTTGTGTTTTGATTTTTTTGAAAGCCACTGCCCAGTCTCTAAACTCATGCTAAGAAAGAAGTACTTAAACCATAATAATTAGGTACCTCAGAAAATGGGTCAAGGGTTTGTTTCTCTGTTCACTAATGATAGCATCGAAAGACCTTTTTTCCTGTTTTTTATAGGAGTTTTAAGCCATGCTTCTAGTATGTATTTATTTTGATGCCTTCCCTACTCAAGACTAATATATGTTTAAAACATGAAGTATAACTTTTATTGTACAGATATGCAAGAACGAGTTATTCCCTCATTGGAGTAGATTAGGTTTTTATTTTTGTTTTGAAGTTGAATTCAATTAAGTTCTGCTTGTGTGTTAACATAAACTTAGTCTGAGAATTTCTTAAAGTCTTCTCCCCTCTCCTCCTTTTTTCCTTTTATCCTGGTGGAGGATGCAGGAACAGATTTCCTCTGCTATCCAAAAGTAGAGCATTGCTGTGACAGCTTTTGTAAGCCAAAATGGTGTAAAGCAAAGATGCAGTTACCACTTAGGTGGGAAAATTTTTTGAACATTCCCAGACCCAAAAAATAACCTACCAAATCATACCAAATAACACATAAAACCTAAAATAACACTGACATATAGCAAAAGCAGGAATGACCTGGTAAATACACAGCCTAAGTGAAGTAGAAATAATGTACGTACGGTGTAGTTTCACACTCTAGAATCAGGAAGACAGCAAGCACCCTGGAAGGCCGAGAGGTGGTGGTGGCGGTGGTGGTGTCTGAGGCTGAGTAGTCAGAGGATGGGGTGGTGGGAGGTACAGGGGACTAGGGTGTAGGAGAGAGAGGAGGAGGGGCATCTGTTAGTACGTTATTGTTGTCTGACTCCATCAGAGCAGGCAGGTCACTAATGTCTACACCTTCTTCTATATCTGCCTGCCTTCATGTTGAAGGTCCAGGTTAGTCATCTCTGTAACTGAAGTGGAAGGCTTGAAATACGACAGTATGCTTAAGTTACTTAGTCTCTATAACTTGCTGCGAAAAAACTGCTGAACCCCATTTTCACTTTTTGCTTTTCCATGAAAGCAAAAATCCTCTTCAGGTTTCTTTCGGTTGGTATAGGTCTTCCATAAAAGCAAAGTGGCGTAAAGAGAACTTTTGGATAGCTGGGGAAACCTGTAATTTTAAAAATAAATAAAGGGGCCGGCCCCGTGGCTGAGTGGTTAAGTTCCCGCGCTCCACTGCAGCAGCCCAGGGTTTTGCCAGTTTGAATCCTGGGTGCAGACATGGCACCGCTCATCAGGCCATGCTGAGGTGGCATCCCACATGCCACAACTAGAAGGACCTACAGCTAGAAATACACAACTATGTACCAGGGGGCTTTGGGAGAAAAAGGAAAAATAAAAGAAATCTTTTAAAAAAATAAATAAATAAATAGGGGCTGGCCTCGTGGCCAAGTGGTTAAGTTCGTGCACTCCGCTGCAGGCGGCCCAGTGTTTCGTTGGTTCAAATCCTGGGCTCGGACATGGCACTGCTCATCAGACACGCTGAGGCAGCATCCCACATGCCACAACTAGCAGGACCCACAACGAAGAATATACAACTATGTACTGGGAGGCTTTGGGGAGAAAAAGGAAAAAAATAAAATCTTTAAATAAATAAATAAATAAATAAATAAAAACTTTAGCAATGAACGCTATAGAGTAAAAGATATGGAAACAATGGAGGAGAGTTCTCAACCACCAATCTAAGAAACTGTTTCCCTAAAGAAACGGTATTTGGGCTGAGACCAAAGGATAGAAAGGAGCAAGCGTGCAAAAGAGCCAAATGAAGAACTTTCAGGCTCAGAGAATAGATAGTGCAAGGCCCTGAGGCAGAAAAGAAGTCGCTTCTGTGTGTTCTCTCTCTGTACTTATAAAAAGGGCTTTGATGGATTTTGGTTTGCTGTGTTGGTTTTTTAACGCTTGCAGGCTGCTCATAAACTTTAAGGGTTCGGTGAAATTCTAATTGTGATGTATTTAGTTTCTCTCTTCCTGATTTCTTCCTATATCTAGTTAACAGCATATGAGAATTGTTATGGTATATTACTCTGATTCTGTTTTCCTAGTTTAAAGAGAATTTTACTCTGATGATAACATTTACTTCCTTCTAATACTTAATGATATGGCTAACATCCAATACTAATGTCACTTTTGCAGCTGGATTTTCGTACACCCCCAGGTTTTGACCGAACACGTAATGCTGAGATTGGAAACAAGGACATTAAATTCAAGCATTTGGAGGAGGCCTTTACATCAGAACACTGGCTTGTAAGGATATATAAAGTGAAAGCACCTGATAACAGGGAGACACTAGACCACAAACCTCGAGTCACCAACATTTTCCCAAAACAGAAGTATTTGTCAAAGAAGGTGGGTGCCAGGTGAAGTCAATGTCTATAAAAGGGTAACTCAAGGTTGGTTGGTTTGTCTGAAAAATAATTACTAAAATTTGCTAATAAATTTCCATTTACCAGATCTGTAAAGATGATGGCTTTTATACAAAGTAAATATCAAGCTGTCCTGCTAGGGGCATTCTTTTCAAGCTGAGCACTCAGATATCCCAAGCAGCAACTTTTTCTGGATAGCATATAGTAGTTATTGGTGAACCAAGTTGAGATTTCCTGGCTTTAGTTTGCACCTTCCCATTAATAAGACTTATTCATAAAGTAAGATGTGACTGTGGCCATCACTTTCTGTGAAAAGTAAAAATGCCAAATACTGAAGTAATGCCATTGTGATTGAAAAATGCCATTCCTCATCTTTTGGTCAAAGCAAATGTATACTACATTTTCATGTTCCATTCTTAGTATGATGTTACTGTATTATTCATTGAATAAAGAATAGGTTTGAATAAAAAAAATCATTTATCTTAAGATAATTATTTTTAAATGTAATTATCATGACAGAGCTTGTAGGCAGGAATTATGATGATGAGACTGTTGCAGTCCTTTTGTATAAATATTTAATAAGATGTGAAGTATTTTATTGGAAGTCATTATTGCTCACTTAAGCCAAATAGATCTAATCTTTGCTATAAAAGACTACTAAAAATGAATATTTATATAGGTTGCCCTCTGTGGAAGATGAAAAATAATGAGCAGTCAGATGAAATATTAAGGTTGTATTACAAGGTACTACCATTAAAATACTAATAATTATTAGAACAATTTCAGTCTTAAGTCTTGAGAGATGCTTGTTTACATTGCTTGGATTAGTTATTTTAAATCATTGAAGCAATTGTCTTATCTATTTGCATTACTTAAAGTATACTTCAAGTATATTCAGAATACAGATTATTTCAGTTTGTACTATAAAAGTGCTGAATATTAGCTGTATGATATGTAAATATAAACTTTTTAAATGAATACTTTCTGTGCCAGATATGAAATTCCCGTATCTAGACTGATGTATTGAAATATGTAGAGCTGACACTCTTTCTGTGGGTCATATCAGATTCACTTACCAGTCTTTATATCAAATGACAGATCAAATGATCTGGTTTCTCACAGGCCATATAGTGGGAGAAACTGGTGAGTCACATCAGTGCAGGAGTCAAAGCAAATGCTGCTAATCGCAAGGCAGTTACTCCTAAGATATCTAAGCCCAGTGAACGTCTACCTTTTCTGAAAAACAATGCCATTGAACTTACTGATTATAGTGAGTTTTCTTACTGACCTCTTTTGTCTTCCCATCATTTCCCTAAAATAAATAAGCGAATGGATAATTAAAATGAGTCTATCTTGAATGCCCACAATATATATTCTAGTAGCCAACAACATGGATTTTGAATTTCTGGTTTACATGGCTTTATAATCTCTCTTTTGTACTAGCACCAGAGGAATGCTTTTTGTTTGTTTATTTGGTTTCCTCTCCCTACCCTGGTTTTTAGTTTAGCAAGTGAGGGGGTATGAGACAGCAGGCATTCTGGGAGTTTTTCCTGCCACTGCAAAGAAGACATGACTAAAGCCCTAGGAATTGTAGTCCAGAGCTGCCAAAATTGGCTCACTGCCCGTAGAGAAAAACACCCTTAGAGACTAGTAACATACTTGTATAGACCTGGGGCATTTTACAATATCTCATAGAAAAATTTTCATGTTAGAAATCTGTAGGTAATGATGATAAAGACACTAACTCCTTGATCTCGTTTGAATTTTTAAAAATTGTGTCCTCTGAAATTTTTTACTTTTTGCCTTAATAAAATAAGTTAATAATAAGGTAACATATATTGTGGACAAGTTAGCAGTAACTAATTTTTGTAACTTTAAGAAGGATTGCATTTTGCCTTGTATTCTTGTCCCTGTTAGAAAAAATTATAAAGTGCTTTAAACTGAACATCATAAATAAATGTGCACGATGGAGCATTTATTCTAAGATTCTGAAACCTCCTCCAAGAGTTGTATTTAAATGTGAAAATTGAATTGAGTGGTCAATCTCCTGAATCTTCAGCCTCTGCTAACCCAGTGCTTTGATGGTGCATTAAATTGCTTGTTTCCAAAAAATACTTCCTTTCTTCACTATATGTCGGATTGGCAGACACATTGTGTCTGTATGATTTATCTTGTAGGATTCTAACATAGCAAACATTTTTGCAGCAATTTCTACCACTGCATTTGTAGTAATTTTGCTTCTTATACTAGAAAACATCTGTTGAAAGTATTTTAGTGGGATCCTGAACTGTTAAGAAAAATGTGTTATTTTTAAAAGATCTATGAAACTCAAGGAATGTTGGGCTTTTTTCTTGATGTTTGGTTTTTGTTTTGTTTTTCATTTTTAGATACTTATTTTCCTACCTAAATTGGAGAATGTGCCAAGTAATTTTATTTCTCTTTCATGTGTGTAGAATAGGTACAATCATCTTCATTTTACAGATGAGAAAACTGGGACCCCCAAAGTTACCAATTTGTTATTTCTGACATACAGCTAATTCTTGGAAGCTAAACTAGGAGCAGCATTAATATTTTCTTATTTCTTAGTCTAATGTTATTTTCTATCATGCCTGGACATGTGAGTAATTATTCCAGCTAAGCATTTATTGATTGAGAGGGGAGGTGGGGGTTCATTCACCTAATGGTGCAGAATATATGATACGCATTTGAGGAATGCTTTGGTAGTTCTTTGACCTTAAAGCTAGGGATCTAGTCCAGTTCATTTTGGATCTCTTCGTGTCCTCTCCGTAGAAGAGTTAGTGATGCTCATTGACTATTCAAGGAGTCCAGCCATAGGAAGAGCTAAGGGCTTATTAAGACAGTCTTTATCAATCACAGTGCAGTAAACTGTGTGTGTTTATATTTTTTTAATTTGTAGGAAACCACTAACAACATGTGTTCTCTTTTCTTTTTAGACTACAAAAAGGAAGCGTGGCTACATTAAAAATAAGCTAGTTTTTAAGAAAGGCAAGAAAATATCTAAGAAGACTGTTTAAATACACTGTTCTGGTTCCTGACTTGAAGCAGTTGTCCTTGTGAGAACCAGTCTTTGCCTTTAGCTCATGTCATGTTTCACAGCGACAGAGGGTACAGAACCATCACTGGTCCAGGTTAATGTACAAAATTTTCTGGCGATGCCTGATTTAAAAAATAAAATTGGCTTATTGAGAACAGCTGTTTTCAATTTGTAATGTGAAGCAAGACAGAGCACTGCTGTAAATGTCTAACAGCAGATTTTTTTTATTGGTACATATTATCCTTCAAATCTGAGAATTTGGACTAATTGCACCAAAGAACCCTCTAATTTGGTCCCTGGCACATGCATACTTGTCAATGTTTTTGTTCTTTTACAAGACCTGCATTTTATTTGAACTACCCAAATAGCAATATGTAAAATACAAATGACAAATGTGATGCGAGCTTCTTGAACCAGTAAACTAGTACAGGTCTGAGAAAGAGGTATTAGAAAAGTAACTATACTTCCTTGAACTATATTTATTTTCATGTTTCTCCAATGCAAAGAATGTTTCATCAAATGTACATTTTCTGTTGCTTACCATTTGCTCTAAGAAGAAGCTGCTGTTTCAGAGATAGACCTCTGAGTAACTAATCGATTCAAGTAGTTATGTTGACACATTATTGCTGCTGTCAGCAGTTGTTTTCACCAGGTACTTACAGAGCAGATCTCATATGTTCTTCATTCAAGGGCTAAATTTATATCCTTTGGCAATCATGGCAACTGCACAGAACGTTGCTTACTAGAATGAAGTTTGGTATCTTAGTACTGAGGTTAGCACTATGTTTACATGCAAAAGATTAAGGAAAAAACCCTTAAAGTGGACAGGTATCCAAAGTTCATTTTCTGTGACTCTTCAAAATGACAAAGGATTTGTAAACTTCGCCTGCATTTCTCTCATTTTATAACAGTTTCATCCGTCACAATGATTGTCCTCCACTCCATATTTTTTTAATCCCTTAAGCATTTGATGAAACACTCTTTAATGCTATATGCATTTTCTTACTTTCATTAAAAATGTGACAATTGTCAAAAAATGCACTAAAATATAAATGGAGATTGAACATGTTCACTTTCCAGCTTATAGGCAACTTTATATAGACTTGAAAATTTTCTCCAGTTGTTTAGTAAAAGTGAAAGAGAGTTTTCCTGCCACAGGATATGACTTTTTTTTATATAAACAAGCATAACTTACACCACTGCTTTTGGTGGAAAAGTGCAGAATAGTATGTACCTTTTATGAAGAAAAGTGTAATTTACGATATTCAGTGAGAATGTTACTGCTGATTTTCTTTTCCAAAGTGTAGAATATTCTTTGATTTATAAAATTCCTTTTTGACCCAGATGATGGTTCTTTTACAGACCAATAAAATGGCTGAACATTTTCACAAATAAAGTGTAACTAAATCTGGATTTCTGATACCTTGTTATTTGGGGGATTTTATTTTACTTTGTTGCTTTAAAATTCAATGCAGAGAAGTTGTTGACTGTAGGGGAAATAAAGTTAATTCAAATTTTGTGTTAATTGTTGTCTTTTATGAATCTTTTATTTTTGAAAGGAGTTACAGAGTACTGAATGTATACTTCCTTCTTTGTTCACTCTTACAAAGGTTTTAGAGAATATGTGTAGAAAAGAAGTGCTAGATTAGTTCAACTTAGACCTACTATTTTATTTTGCCTTCTCTCTACCCCAGAATGAAATCTCATTTTGACTTTTTATGGGTGAGTGAGGGAGAAGACACCTAGCCAAATAGGAATTTTATCTCCATTTAAATGAGGATAGTACTCTAACAAAAGCCCTGTTCCGGAAAGTTCTGGTATTTAATCAGTTATCTTCATTGTAGAATTTTCTCATTAAGAGCAGGAATGATCCCTCACCTTTCTTAGTTTTAGGAAACATTTTGGTTCAGTAGATTGCCTTAATAAAACGCTGTATTTGTAACCACATTTGTGGTTTTTGTTGTAGGAAAAAAAAGTGAAATTATAGTAGTTTAAATACATTGGAATATAGGATAATTGTCTCAGAATAATCTTTACATCTTTAAATTTATTTCATGTGTGATCACTGACACTGTACATCACAGAGGGAGGTATTAAAGATCATGACCTTGAAGTTTTAGACTATAAAACAGCTTTTGGGTTTGTTCCGTATCTTAGAATTGAACAAAACTGAGTGCTCTGTAGTATAAATAAGACAGTGAGGCAGCAAGTCCAAAGATAAAATTCAGTTTTCGGACTTACGTTGTTACCTACTTGAGTTTGCATTTGTAGCGTTTTGACTTCATTTGAGTCTGTAAGCTATGACCAAGAGGCCAGAGGTCTAGATAGTATAAAAGCGTCCTGTAGAGTGTTAGTGTGTCCATAGCTAAGCAACCATAAGATCATGAAATCTGGAGCAACTGTACCTTTTTTTTAATTGTGGTAAAATATATATAACATAAGATTCACCACCTTAACCATTTTTAAGTGCACAGTTTAGTCGTGTTGAGTATGTTCACATTGTTATGCAACCAATCTCCCCAGTTCTCTTCATCTGGCTCGAACTGCTGCTTCTTGATGTGGGTTTTGTCCGACATCTGTCTTGCTGCCCATAATCCTCAGTTGAGGAGTAATGAATAAATGGAGAGCTCAACAGCAGTCTGCAACTGAGACAGTAGGAAATTGAGACAGCAACAAGTAAAGAAATGTCATAATGTCTAATTTTTCTTTTTTTTTTTTAAAGATTTTATTTTTCCTTTTTCTCCCCAAAGCCCCCCAGTACATAGTTGTATATTCTTCGTTGTGGGTCCTTCTAGTTGTGGCATGTGGGACGCTGCCTCAGCGTGGTTTGATGAGCAATGCCATGTCCACGCCCAGGATTCGAACCAACGAAACACTGGGCCACCTGCAGCGAGCGCGCAAACTTAACCACTCGGCCCCGGGGCCAGCCCCTCTAATTTTTCTTTGAAAGTAAACTTTTTTTAATTATGAAATGTAACACAAAGAAGAACACAAAAATGACACTTTGGTGAATTACCACAAAACAAGCAACTTTGTAACCACAGCCCAGGTCCAGAGAACAGAACACTGCCAGTACTCCAGAAGCTTCCTCATGCCCCCTTCCAGTCACTGGCCTGTCCCCCTTCCTCTTCAGAAGGTAATCACTCTATTAGTTTTTATGGTAATTATTTTGATTTCTGATTTTAACAATTCAGTATTTCTCTCTAAACATAATGTTTAATTGCACCTATTCTTTGAGCAATATAAATGGAATCAAAGTATGTATTTTTTTGTATCTAGCTGCTGCTCAGTTTTTGTGAAATGCATCCAGAATGTTGCATGCCGCTGTAAGTTTATTTTCATTGTATTACATAGTATTCCCTTATCTCACACACACACACACACACACACACACACACACACACACACCCCTTCCCATTCCCATTCTATTGTTGGTGGATATTTACATTGTTTCCAGTTTGAGGATGTTACAAATAATGCTGTAGGAATATTCTTTTACATCTTTCTCGGAGCTTATGTGTATACATTTTTGTGGGTATTTACCTGATAAAGTAGAATTGCTGAGTGGGATGTGAAGGTCCTTACTACTCCCACATTGTAATCAGCCCTTGCCAGTCTTTTTAATTTGGCCTGTCTGGTGGGTGAACAGTGATTTCTCATCGTGTTTAATTTGCCTTTTCCAGGTTGCTAATGAGGTTAATCATTTGGAAATCCCCTTTTTAATAAGGTTTTGGTTCCAGTCTCTTTTTCTTTTTTTAATTTTTATTATATCAGTAGGAATTCTTTATATATCTTGTATATAAGCCTTGCATCATTTGTGTTACAGACTGCCTAGGAATTCATTATTTTAATGTGGTCCTTTCAATCTTCTGTGTGCCTATAGCTTTTTATGCCCTGTTTAAAAAGTCTATTCCTAACCCAAGATGTGAAGATGATAGTCTACTATTCTTTCCCAGAAAATTTTTTGTTTTATCTTTTATACTTAGCTTTGCAGTCTGCCTGGAATTCATTTGTTGAGTACGGTGTGAATCATTTTTTGTTTTGTTTTGTTTTTTGCGTATGTATACCTAATTATCTGTGTAGCATTTATTGGAAAGACTATCCTTTTTCCTACAGCTCTGCAATACTCCTTTGGCAGTAAATCAAGTGTCCATATGAGTATATTCTCCGATTCTATGTCATAGTCCAGAGAGTTCTTACCTTTGTGTGTTGACTAAGTATAGCTTTAAGATAATTAAGATAATTAAGATATGGGAAAGCAAGTCCCTCTCCCATCCCCACCTTGTTCTTTAAATTTGTCTTAGCTGGTTATCGCCCTTTGCTTTTTTATATAAATTTTAGAACCAGGTTGTTAAGTAACACCAAAAAAAGACAAAGCTTGTCGCGCTTTTGATTGGGCATTTTTAACCTTTCAAGTCTTTTTTCTATTAATGTGACATATCCTTCAATTTATATAGGTCTAAGTCATCTTTAATCTCTGTTTTATAGTTTTTAAATCTTGCACATTTTCATAAGTTTTATTACAAGGTATATGTTACTTTTTGGTAAATACTGTCTTAAATTTTATTTTCCAATTGTCAGTATAGAGAAAGTTGGTTTTATGTTGAAATTGTACTCAACTATTAAATTCATTCTAACTATTTATTCAGATTATCTTTTATTATAAACATATGCCATCATAATCTGAGAGTAATGGCAGTTTTATTTCTCCCTTTCAAATGGTTATATATATAATTTTCTCACTTTTGCTGCACTAGTTGGGACCTCCAGTATAGTACTGCATGGAAAAGGTAACATCCGTGTCTTGTTCCCTATCTCACACAGGAAATTTTTGATGTCTCTCCTTTATGTTTACTGTAGATATTCTGTAGATATCTTTGATCAGATTGAGAACATATTTTTCCCAGTTTTCTATGAGTTTTTATGATGAGTTTTGGTTTATCAAGTGTTTTTTTCCTTCATTTGTTGAGATGATTTTAATTTTTCTCCTTTATTCTGTTAATAGAGTGAATTACCGAGACTTTTTGTTCACTATGATAAACTAAATTTGCATTCCTGGAATAATCATCAATGTTTGATAGAACTTGGTGAAACCATTTTGGCTTGCATTTTTCTTTGTGCATGGGTCTTTAATTACAGATTCAGTCATTTTACAGCCACAGGATCATTTGGGCTTTTTATTCCTTATGTCAGTTTGGTAAGTTGTGTTTTTCAAGGGATTTGTCAATTTCATCTACATTTTCAAATAGATTAATGTAAAATTGTCGCTGATATGACTTGACTATTAATAACATATGCAGATTCTATAGTGATGTCCTTTTCATCCCTGAGATTGGTTTTCTTTTTTCTTCTTGCATCCCCATCTCTTTCTCTTTGTTTCTTCTGTCTCCCTCATTACCTTGTTCCTCATTTTCCTTTGCAGTTTTTACCAATTTTGTTAGCCTGTTTTTTCTTTCAAAGACCATTTTATGGCTTTGTTGACATTTTCCATGGTATTTTTTTTAATTTCATTAATTTGTGTTAATTTCCTTTTATTTCCTTGGAAGAGAGGAGTTCTTTTTAACTTAGCGTGTTGATTTCGTCTTTTCATAATATAGGAATTTCAAGTTACAGATTTACTTCAAGCATAGTTTAAATTCCATTCTCAAGTTTTGATGTGAACTGTCATTCAGTTTAATGCATATTTTAATTTCTATTGTATTTTCTTCTTTGAACTATGGGTTAGATGTTTCTTGATTTTCAAATATAGTGGTTTTCTAGTTATCCTCTTATTATCAATCTCTACCTTAATTACATTATAGTTGGATACTCTATAATTTTAATTCTTGGAAAATGGTTGAAATTTGCTCTGTGGTCCAAAATATATATACCATAATCTCTCTGAAGCTTGTTCTGTTATTTGCTG
This sequence comes from Equus przewalskii, assembly GCF_037783145.1. Classification (NCBI taxonomy): domain Eukaryota; kingdom Metazoa; phylum Chordata; class Mammalia; order Perissodactyla; family Equidae; genus Equus; species Equus przewalskii. The sequence continues at coordinate 54,027,165 of NC_091845.1, read as the reverse complement.
AGAAGGATGTATTGAAATCGTATACTATCATAGTTTTTTCTTTATATGTTTTGAACCCATATTATTAGGTGTATATACATTTGGAACATTTCATTGGTGAATTGAATTTTTGATTTTCAGAAATATCAGACTTTCAGTAATGCTTTTGTTAAAGCCTATTTTGTCTGATTAATAATAGTGTTATTATTTAAGATGTTTGCCTGATGTATCTTTTTCGTCCTTATGAACCCTACTTTGGATCTGTTGAACTTTTTTGATTTGTAGCTTGTTGGTTTTCATCAGTTTTTTAAAAAGTCTCAATTATCTCTTTAAATCTGCCGCATTCTCTCTCTGCTCTCCTTGTGAGACTCCAATTAAACGTTATTAGACCTTCTTTATTGGCTGTCTCTACTTTTGCCTCTCCATTCTGTGTATTTACTCCTAACTCAATTCTGCCATCAATTATGGCTACTGTGATGTTAAACCCCTCCATTGAGTTCATCTTGCTTATGCTACTTTTCAATTCCAGAATTTATCTCCCATCCCCAATCTCTTTTTATGGTTTACAGCTGACCCACTGACATGCTCAATCTTCTTTTATTTAAATAGCATAATTATTTTAAACTGTTTGATAAATCCACTATCTAGAGCTCTTGTGGGTGTTTGTATTGTGTGTGTATTTGTGTGTGTGTGTGTGTGTGTGTGTGTATGTCCCCGCTGGTTGTTCATGTGATCTTATCTCCTAATGTACAGGAGTTTTTTGTATTCCAGACATATTTAAGAAATTGTTTAAGTTTAGGCCTAGGATGATATTTTCCTTTATAGAGGATTTTGTTTCTGCTAGGTACTTAGGGAAAATAGCATGCCAGAATCCCCTTACCCAATTTAAGTGATGATTGATAATATGCTATACAAAGCTAGCCTACCATCCTTGTAAGGGTTAGGTTAGTTCATTATTCCCAGGCTGAAATTCTTCAAGGACCTCACCCACACAGATTTCAATACCAACATTTGTCCTAGTTCTACAAGGTTACTGAATTGCTGTCTAGTCTCTGCCAATTTCTAGGGAAAAATGGCCCCAAATGCTAAGCGTGTCTCTTGGGATTTCCATTTCCTAGATTGTGGCCTGGTGATACTTAGTTCTAGAAGTCTTAGAGCAAGTGTTCTTAGCCAGGGAGTTGGTCCAAACTCCCTAGTCCACTACTATCAGAAGTAAAATATGGGCTGGCCTTGAGGCCGAGTGGGTAAGTTTGTGCGCTCCAGCTTCAGCAGCCCAGGGTTTTGCCAGTTTGGATCCCGGACACAGACCTAGGACTGCTCATCAAGCCATGCTGAGGCAGCATCCCACATAGCAGAGCCAGAAAAACCTACAACTAGAATATACAACCACGTACTTGGGGGCTTTGGAGAGAAGAAGAAGAAAAAAAGAAGACTGGCAACAGATGTTAGCTCAGGTGCCCAGCTTTTTAAAAAAAAGTAAAATATTAGAAATGAAATTATCTATGGTCCTTCGGATCCTAAAACATATATAGCATTTAATCTGTTTCTTAGAACTTCACCTCTATTTTGCTGTCTCATAGCTACACATTATGACTATCTGTCTCTGGGAGGCACAAAATTTGTATTAATCTCTTAATATTTTATTTACTTAGAAAATATAGAATTTTCTTAGAGTTGCCATTATTTTTTAAATCTTAAAAAGAGCCTAGAAGCATTTTGATTAGAATATCAAGTGTCTGCTTTTGTGAAATCGGCTTCAGTGAAAGCTGGAGCTAATGAGATTGAAAACAAGATCAAATGGCGGCCAGAGTGACTGTGACAACAGTGCATTCTCCTGACCTCAGTACACTATCTTAATTATGCAGACAAGCTGGATAGACAAACATCATCTATTCTTCATTAGACCAACATGGATCAGAACTCAGGCTTGTATCCTGCTGAAGGAAATATATATTTAAAATGTTTCTGTGGTTCTAGCTATTGATGAAAAGGCTACACTAACAATGCAGAAGGTGGGCACTAGTCAAGCTTCTATTACTGCCCTTTCCCCAGGAAATATAAAAAATAGAATCCCCCATTTTGTATCATTGGTCTATATAGAATTAACTTTTAGGTCTGCAATCTATTGAGTTAATTTTTGTATATGGCTTGAGATATGAGTTTTATTTTTTTATCCAGTGGAGCCAACACCATTCATTGAAAAGACTATTATTTCTCCCATTCAGTTGGCATCTTCGTAGAAAACAAACTGACCAAAAATGTGTTGATCTATTTCTGAATTCTCTATTATGTTCCATTGGTCTATGTGTGTTCTCACACAAATACCACACTGTCTTGATTAACTGTAGCTTTTCAGTAAGTCTTGAAATCAGGTAATGTGAGTTCTACACCTTTGTTCAATGGCATTTTAATATTTACCCTGGGACCACAGGCACACACTGGGTATCTTGGGCAAATGAGGATGTATTGTCACCCAACCTGCAACTGACATAGGATGAATACCACAATACCCAGAATATATAAAGAACTCTTAGGAAAAAACATACAAGATTTTGATTAGTCCTTAACAAGAAATCCAAATGGCATATATTTCATAAATATATGAAAAGGAACATACCCACCAAGTTAGCTAAAATGTGTAAATAAGTATTAGGATGTGCAAAAAACAAACTCTCATATATTGCCAGTAGGAACTTAAACTGTTAAAACCACTCTGGTAAACTTTTCAGCATTAGCTGATGCAGCTGAAGATACACATCCCCATGTCCCAGCAATTGTACTCCTAAATCTGTCAAAAATAGCTGAAATAAATTGATAGTATGTTAATATAATGGAATATTATAGAAGGGAAAAGAATAAACTACATTTTAAAGGGATAACATTGGTGATTTAAAAATAATTTGAAGTAAAAAGCCAGACCAAAGGATATGTAACACAATTCCATTTATATACAGTTCAAAAATAGGCAAAACTAATATATTGTTTAGGAATGTATACATCATGTTAAAGCTATAAAGCAAAGTGGGATTGATTACACACAAAGTTGGAATAATGGTCAACTTTGTGAGGGGAGAATAATGGGAGATTTGGTTAGGAATGAGTAAGCAGGGAGGTTCTGGAGTCACGGCAATGTTCCATTTCCTGAGTTGGATTGTAGTCATATGCTTTAAAATAATTCATTACACTGTACATTTGACCTTTACACTATGCTTGTGTTATACTGCACACACAAAATCAGGGCAAGGTTGGAGGCTAGGAAGCACCAGGCCTCATTCCTTTATGGAAACTCCAGCGGGGGGGGGGGGGGGGGGCGGGGGGGGTGCAGACAATTAGAGACTGGCTAAAATAACTAACTATGGGCCTCCAGATAAGTCGTCAGTGGCCTATAGCAACTGAACAAATGCCTAATCAATCACATTCAAAACAGTAGGAAATTTCATAGTGTTTTTATTCACCTGCCCTACCCCCTCCACAGTGTGGCATGGTTGGGAGAAAGCAGCAGCCCAACTCCCAATGACCTCTCTCAAACAGGAGGAAGCAAAGCAGAGCTTATTTGCAACATTCTAATGTGTCTAGGGCTGCCTGAAGAACTGAATAGTCCTTAACTAATCACCTAACTTGCCTAAGATATGGAAAAGCGGTATAGCTCAGATTTCAGGCTGGGAAAAGGGACAGAAAGAGGGAGGCACCACTCATAAGAGCTGGAGGAAGAGCAGATCTGTAGATGCCTGGGCAAGAAATTATAGGTAGAGGGACAAAAGGACATCTAAGGTCCTGAGAAGGAGCTGGGGTAAAACTGGAAAATTAAGACATGTAAAAACAGCCATATATAAGGAAAGAATCAAACAGCACACAGCCCCAGGCAAGACATGCCCAGAAAAGACCTGACAGGACCTTAAGCCTCCATCCTGGGCTAATCCCAGGGCTCAAACACCCTATAAATTAGTGAATGTCTTCCCTGGCACAGAGCCAGTTTGAACAGACTGAAAGAGATGGTTATTTTTTCAAATGCCCAATTTTCAAAGAAAAGACACGGCCCATTCAAAGGAAGAAAATGCAGCAAAAATCATCCTTAAGAAACAGGCATCACACGTACTAAACAAAGACTTTAAACCAAATGTCAAATATGCTCAAAGAGCTAAAGGAAAACATGTACAAAGTTAGAATATCAACTAAAATAGAAATTTATCTTTTTAGAAAAAAATTCTGGAGCTGCAAAAAATAAATGAATTGAAAAGTTGACTAGAGGGGTTTAACAACACTCAAACAGGAAGAAGAAAGAACCATGACGGCAAATCAATTGAACTTATTAGGTCTCAGGAGACAAAAAATTGTAGAAATGTGAGGGAAAAAAGAAAGAAAGAAAAGCCTATGGGGCATCATTAAATGGACCACTATAACTCTATGGGAGTCCCAGAGGTAAAAAGAGAGGGAAAGGGGCAGCAAGACAGAAGAAATAACCGCAGGAAACTTCCCAAATTTGAGGGAAGACAGACATCTACAAATTCAAGAAGCTCAACAAACTCCAAGTAGGTTAAACCCAAAGGAACCCATGACCACACTGAAACACACAAACTGTTGAAAGCCAAAAGCAGAGAGAATCTCAACAGTAGCAAGAGAAAAGTGACTTGTCATATAAAAGCAATGCTCAGTAAGATTATCAGTGGATTTCCCAGTAGAAACGTGGGAAGCCAGGAGGAAGATATATTTATAAGTGCTAAAAGAAAACAAACTAAACCAATAATTCTAAACCTGTCAACACTGTCCTTCAAACACGAAATTGTTTTCTAGTTAAGCAAAGCTGAGAGAGTTTACTACCACTACACCTGCCCTACAAGCAATGATGAAGTCCTTCAAGTTGAAATGAAAGGCTTTAGACAATAAAAATATAAAGGTAAATACACAGACAAATATGGTAACCAGTATTATAACTTTGGTTCATAACTCCACTTTTCATTCCACAGGATTTAAAAGACAAACATAATTACAAAAGATGTAATTTGTGACATCTATAACAAAGAGGGGTGGGGCTATACAGAAGTGTTTGTATGTGATTGAAGTTGGTATTAATTTAAAATAGATTGTTATAACTTTAGGATTTTATATTTAATCCCTCTGGTAACCACAAAGAAAATAACTAGAATATAGAGAAAATGGGGAAGGAATAAAAATCTATCACTATACAAAATCAACTAAAGACAATAAGGGAGGAAATGAAGGACAATGAAGCTATAAGACATACAGAAAACAAAATGGCAAAAGTCCTTATCAGTAATTACTTTTTGTAAATGGGTAAAATTCCCCAATCAAAAGATATAAATTGGCAGAATGGATTTAAAAACAAGATGATCTATATGCTGTCTACAAGAGATTCACTTTAGATCTAAGAACACAATGTTCAAAGTGAAAGGATGGGAAAAATATGCAAATAGTAACGAAAGAGAGCAGGGGTGGCTATACTCATATCAGACAAAATAAACTCAGCCAAAAACTTCCAAGGCACAAGGACATTATATATTGGTAAAAGAAGCAATTCATTAGAACATATAACTTAAAAACATACATGCACCAAACATCAGAACTGCAAAATATATGAAGCAAACATTTATTGAAGGGAGAAACAGACAGCTCCACAATAACAGGAGACGTCAATACCCCACTATCAATAATGGATAAAACAACTAGACAGGATCAATTAGAAAACAGAAGACTTGAGCACCATAGGCCAATTAGACTTAACATACATATACAAATCACTCCACCCAAAACCACCAGAATACACATTTTCCTCAAGTGTGCATGTTAGCCCACAAAACAAGTCAATAAATTTTAAGACTGTAATCATACAAAGTATCTTTTCCAATCACAATATAATGAAACTAGAAATCAACAGCAGAAGGAAAACTGAGAAATCCACAAATATGTGGAAATTAAACAATACTCTCTAACAACCAATGGCTCAAGAAGAAATAAGAGAAATTAGAACATATCTTAAGACAAATGAAATAAAAACACACATACCAGGGCTGGCCCCAAGGCCGAGTGGCTAAGTTCGCATGCTCTGCTTCAGCAGCCCAGGGGTTGCCGATTCAGATCCTGGGTGCACACATGGCACCACTCGTCGGGCCATGCCTCAGCAGCATCCCATAGCACAACCAGAGGCACTCACAACTAGAACATACAACTATGTACTGGGGGGCTTTGGGGAGAATTAAAAAAAAAAAGATTGGCAACAGTTGTTAGCTCAGGTGCCAATCTTTAAAAAAAAAAAAAAGAAACCACACACACACACCAAAATGTATGGGATGCTGCAAAAGCAGTGCTAAGAGGACATATATAGCTATAAATGCTTACATTCCTAAAGATCTCAAATCAACAACCTAACTTTGAGCCTGATGAAAGAACAAACTAAACTCACAGCTAACAGAAGGAAGGAAATAATGAAAGATTAGAGCAGAGATAGAGAACAGAAAACTGAAACTAATAGTTGGTTCTTCTAAAAGATCAACAAAATGGATAAACTATTAGCTAGATTAAGAAAAAATCAGAAAACAAAGTTGGGGCATTACTACCAATTCTATAGAAATGAAAGGATTATAAGAGTATTTTGAATAATTGTACAGCAACAAATTGGACAACCTAGATGAAATGGACAAATTCCTAGAAACACACAGCCTACCAAGACAATCATGAAGAAACAGAAAATATGAACAAGACCTATTGACTAGAAAGAAATTCGATCAGTAATTTAAAACCTCCCAAAAAAGAAAACTATCAGTCGTTCTCAAACTCTTCCAAAAAATTGAAAAGGGAACACTTCCTAACATTCTATCAGGCCAGCATTACCCTGGATACCAAAGCCAGAAAAAGACATTACAATAAGAAAATTACAGAACAATATCCCTTATAAATATTGATGAAAAAATCATCAATAAAATAGCAAAGCAAATTCAACAGCATATTAAAAGGATTATACACCATGACCAAGTGGGATTTATTCTTGCAATGCAACGACCGTTGAACATACAAAATCAATGTAATATACCGCATATTAACAGAACAAAGGAAGAAAAACAAATGACCATCTCAATAGATACAGAAAAAGCACTTGACAAAATTCAACACCCTTTCATGATAAAAACACTCAACAACTAGGAATAGAAGGAAACTACCTCAACACACAAAGGGTCATATATAAAAAAGCCACAACTAACACATCCAATGACAAAAGATTGCAAGTTTTTCCTCTAAGATCAGGAACAAGATAAGGATACCAGCTTTGCCACTTCCAGTTAAGTATTAGAGGTTCTAGCCAGGGTAATTGGGCAAGAAAAAGAAAGAAAAGCCATCCAAATTAGAAAGGAAGAAGTAAAATTATTTCTATTCACAGATGGTATGATCTTATATCTGGAAAACCCTAAAGATTCCACACAAAACTCTCAGAACTAATAAACCCAGCAAAGTCGCAGGACACAAAATCAACAAATAAAAATCACTTGTTCCTGTATGCTAACAATAAACAATCCAAAAAGTAAATTGAGAAAGGAATTCCATTTGCAATAGCATCAGAAAGAGTAAAATACTTAGGAATAAACTAAAGAGGTAAACGACTTGTATACTGAAAACTACAAAATATTCCAAAAGACATAAATACATGGGAAGACATCCTATGTTCACAGATTAGAAGACAATACTATTAAGATGACAATACTGCATGAGGTAATCTACAGAGAGAATGCAATGCTTATCAAAATTCCAACAATGTTTTTAGCAAAACTAGAAAATTCTATCCTAAAATTCATATGGAATCTCAAGTGACCCTTAATAGCCAAAACAATCTTGAAAAAGAAAGAAGTTGAAAGTCTCACACTTCGTGATGTCAAAACTTACTACAAAGCTACAGCAATCAAAACAGCCTGGTACTGGCATAAACCAATGGAATAGAATAGAAAGCCCAGGAATAAACTTTTGCATAGATGGTCAAATAATTTTTGATAAAGGTACCAAGACCATTCAATGGGGGAAGGAAAGTCTTTTCAACAAATAATCCAGGAAAACAGGATATCCATACACAAAATAATGAAGTTGGACCCTTACCTAACACCATTTACAAAAATTAACTTAAAATAGATCAAGAACCGAAACACAAGAGCTAAAATAAAATATAAAAATATAAAATTCTTAGAAGAAAACACAGAGGAAAAGCTCCATGAAATTAGATTTGGCAATGATTTCTTGGATGACAACAAAAGCTCAAGCTACAAAAGAAAAAAGACAAATTGGACTTCATCAAAATTAAATACTTTGGACGAGGAGATCCAAGATGGCGCCGTGAGTAGTCCTCTTTGTCTCTCCCCCTTCGAGTCTACAATTATTTGGACACTTATCGCTTAAGAAAGGATATCCAGACAGCATCTCAGGACGTCTGAGAGACCCACGCGACTATACATCGGAAGGCAGATGGACTTTCCTCCAGGAGGATGTGGAAATAGGTGAAAACTCTCCAACCCCGACCGAACAGCCTAGTATCCGCAAGCGGCTTTCTTCCAACGGACGCCCCCAGAAGATCAACACACATCTAGGGCAGGAGCGAGCACACAACAGAGGAGCGACGGTGGAAACAGGTGACCAGAACCCTACCTAAACCCCCCACAATTACTCCTAAACGCAGAGGGAAACTTTGGAGTTGCACACCTGGGCCCGCGGGGAGATCCCGCCTGGTGTTCGCGGCACCCGGAGGGTCCCAGAGAGAGTTGCTGAGGGTACGGAGGTCCCCCGGCTGCCACTGCCTGCACGGTGGGGCTAGGGATTGCCAGAGATCTCCGAGCGGACTGGGGCTGGGTGAAGCTCCAGAGGCCGACTCCGCACCCCAGAAGGGAAGACAAAACTCTCTGTCTGCCATTAGCAGAGGGGCCACGCCCAGCATTCACGGCTCCGGGAAAGTCCCGGAGAGAATCCCAGAGGGCGGGGCGACCCCCAGCTGCCATTGCCCGCCCTGTGGGACTAAGGATTGCCGGAGATCTCCAAGCAGACTGGGGCTGGGTGAAGCTCCAGGGGCCGGCTCTGCACCCCAGAGGGGAAGCTCCGGAGTTCCGCCCGGGCAGCAGACAGGGCTCTCTGTCTGCCATTAGCAGAGGGGCCACGCCCAGCATTCAACTTCGGGAAAGTCCCGGAGGGAATCCCAGAGGGTGGGGCGACCCCCAGCTGCCGTTGCCTGCCCCATGGGGCTAGGGATTGCCAGAGATCTCAGAGAGGACTGGGGCTGGGGGAAGCTCCAGAGGCCGGCTCTGCGCCCCAGAGGGGAAGCTCCAGAGTTCTGCCCGGGCAGCAGACAAAAATCTCTGTCTGCTTTTAGCGGAGGGGCCACGCCCAGCATTCACAACTCCAGGAAGGTCCCGGAGGGAATCCCAGAGGGCAAGGTGATCCCAGGCTGCTGTTGCCCACCCTGCGGGGCTGGAGATTGCTGGAGATCTCAGAGATCTCGGAGAGGACTGGGGCTGGGTGAAGCTCCAGAGGCCGGCTCCGCGGCCCGGAGGGGAAGCTCCAGAGTTCTGCCCAGGCAGCAGACAAAACTCTCTGTCTGCTATTAGCGGAGGGGCCACGCCCAGCATCCACAATACCGGGAGGGTCCCGGAGAGGAGAATATCAGGCAGGGCAGCAGCTGACCAGCTACCACTGAAATCAGGATCTCCGGCTATCCCCCAAGACAGGGCAAAGGGCTCCCCGAGTTCCTGGGGAACAGGACTGGTGTGGGGGAGTTCCAGCGACCCAGCTCCGTAGCCTAGGGGGAAACCCTACAGGCTCACAGCAGCCTCAGGGAAAGCCTCTGCACAGCACTAGTAGAAAGCACCCATCTAGCAGCCACAAGGCTGGAAGACCCCGGGACAAAAGTAGCATAGCTAGGTGAACTAACCACAGACTGTAGAAGATGCCAATAGCTCTCCTGCGACCCATAGTGGACAAGTGAGATTTTGTGGGTGCCGACAGCGACGGAGTGGCAAATATAAGTGATCCCACCCCTGACCGCTGGAAAAGCCCATAACACCGTTGCAGACCCCAAGGAGGGAGCACGTCTAGGTGGGCTGCAACAGTAGGCACCAGCAGCCTGAAGCCCCCCTGTGACGGCCCCCACAGCAGAGGAGGGAATCCAAAGGACCACTGTGACTACGAGGAGGGGCCCAGGCCCAGCTAGCAACTGCAGACAGGGTTCCTGGTTGGTGCAGTATAAACAGCTGCTCCCCCACCACAGCAGCTGAAACAAGTGAAAGGAGCAACTAAACTCTATCTCTATGTGGAGGCACAAATCAACAACATCAAGCAATATGAAAACATACATTAAATCTCCAGAACAGAAAGAAAATAACAAATACACAGAAAACAATCCCAAAGAAAATGAGATATTTAACCTAAATGATGATGACTTCAAAACAGCCATCATTAAAATACTCAATGAGTTAAGAGAGAATTCTGACCGACAACTCAACGAGTTCAGGAGCTATGTCACAAAAGAGTTTGATACGATAAAGAAGAACCAAACAGAAATATTGGAAATGAAGAACACAATAGAGGAGAGTAAGAAAAATCTAGATGCTCTGAACAGTAGGGCCGATAATATGGAGGAAAGAATTAGCAATTTGGAAGATGGCAATATAGAATTGCTGCAGGCAGAGGAGGAGAGAGAAGCAAGACTAAAAAGAAATGAAGAAACTCTCCGAGAATTATCAGACTCAATTAGGAGATGCAACGTAAGGATTATAGGTATACCAGAAGGAGAAGAGAAGGAGAAAGGGGCAGAAAGCCTATTCAAAGAAATAATGGCTGAGAACTTCCCAAATCTGGTGAGAGAGATGGATCTTCAGGTGACAGAAGCCAACAGAACTCCAAACTATCAATGCAAGAAGACCAACTCCACAGCATATACTAGTGAAGCTAGCAAAAGTCCACGACAAGGAGAAAATACTAAGGACAGCCAGGCAAAAGAAACTAACCTACAAAGGAACCCCCATCAGGCTATCAGCAGATTTCTCAGCAGAAACTTTACAGGCTAGAAGAGAGTGGAATGATATATTCCAAAATCTGAAGGACAAAAATCTACAGCCAAGAATTCTCTACCCAGCGAAAATACCCTTCAAATACGATGGAGAAATAAAAACTTTCCCAGATAAACAAAAATTAAGGGAGTTCATTGCCACAAAACCTCCTTTTCAGGAAATCCTCAGGAAAACCCTCATTCCTGAAAAATCCAAAAAAGGAAAGGGGCTACAAAACCAAGAGCAGAGGAGATAAGTAGAAGGACAACAACAGAGAGTAGCAGCTCTACATCAGAACAGATTAAACCATGGGACGAGAAACAAAGGAAATTGAAGAAAACCGGAAAACAAGACACAAAATGGTAGTGGTAGGCCCCCACATCTCAATAATCACTCTAAATGTAAATGGATTGAACTCCCCAATCAAAAGACACAGAGTGGCAGGATGGATCAAAGAACAAGACCCAACAATATGCTGCCTCCAGGAAACACACCTCAGCCCCAAAGACAAACACAGACTCAGAGTGAAGGGATGGAGAACAATACTCCAAGCTAATAATGAACAAAAGAAAGCAGGTGTCGCTATACTAATATCAGACAAGGTAGACTTCAAAGCAAAACAGATAAAGAAAGACAAAGAGGGACAGAATATAATGATAAAAGGGACTGTCCACCAAGAAGACATAACACTTATAAATATATACACACCCAACACAGGAGCACCAAAATTTGTAAAGCAACTCTCAATAGAACTAAAAGAAGACATCAACAACAATACAATAATAGTATGGGACCTCAACACCACATTAACACCAATGGACAGAACATCCAGACAGAAAATCAACAAGGAAATAATAGAATTAAATGAAAAATTAGAACAGATGGACTTAACAGATATATATAGAACGCTTCATCCAAAAACAGCAGGTTACACATTCTTCTCAAGTGCACATGGAACATTCTCAAGGATTGACCATATTTTGGGAAACAAAGCAAACATCAATAAATACAAGAGAGTTGAAATAATATCAAGCATCTTTTCTGATCATAATGCTATGAAACTAGAAATCAACTACAAGAAAAAAGCAGAGAAAGGTGCAAAAATGTGGAGACTAAACAACACGCTTCTGAACAATGGATCATTGAAGAAATTAAAGAAGAAATCAAATATTATCTGGAGACAAATGAAAATGAGAACACGACATACCAAATCATTTGGGATGCAGCAAAAGCAGTCCTAAGAGGGAAATTCATCGCAATACAGGCTCACCTCACTAAACAAGAAAAAGCTCACATAAGCAACCTCAAACGACACCTAACAGAACTAGAAAAAGAAGAACAAACAAAGCCCAGAATCAGTAGAAGGAGGGAAATAATAAAAATAAGAGCAGAAATAAACGATATTGAAACAAAAAAGACAATAGAAAGGATCAATGAAACAAAGAGTTGGTTCTTCGAAAGAATTAACAAAATTGACAAACCCTTAGCCAGACTCACCAAGAAAAGAAGAGAGAAATCGCAAATAAATAAAATTAGGAATGAGAGAGGAGAAATCACAACAGATACCAAAGAAATACAAGAGATCATAAGAGAATACTATGAAAAACTATATGCCAACAAATTGAACAACCTGGAAGAAATGGACAAATTCCTAGACTCCTACAATCTCCCCAAACTGAATCAGGAAGAAATGGAGAATCTGAATAGGCCAATCACAAGTAAGGAAATAGAAATGGTAATCAAAAACCTCCCCAAAAATAAGAGTCCAGGACCAGACGGCTTCTCTGGAGAATTCTACCAAACATTCAAAGAAGACTTAATACCTATTCTTCTCAAACTATTCCAGAAAATTGAGAAAGATGGAGTACTCCCTAACACATTCTATGAAGCCAACATCACTCTGATCCCCAAACCTGACAAGGACAACCCAAAGAAGAAGAACTACAGGCCGATATCACTGATGAACATAGATGCAAAAATCCTCAACAAAATTTTGGCAAACCGAATACAGCAATACATCACAAAGATTATACACCATGATCAAGTGGGATTTATACCAGGGACACAGGGATGGTTCAACATCCGCAAGTCAATCAACGTGATACACTACATCAACAAAATGAAAAACAAAAACCACATGATCATCTCAATAGATGCAGAGAAAGCATTTGACAAGATCCAACACCCATTTATGATAAAAACCCTCAATAAAATGGGTATAGAAGGAAAGTACCTCAACATAATAAAGGCCATATATGACAGACCCACAGCCAACATCATACTCAATGGACAAAAACTGAAAGCCATCCCTCTGAGGACAGGAACAAGACAAGGGTGCCCACTTTCACCACTCCTATTCAACATAGTACTGGAGGTGCTGGCCAGAGCAATTCGGCAGGAAAAAGAAATAAAAGGAATCCAAATAGGCAATGAAGAAGTAAAACTCTCGCTGTTTGCAGACGACATGATCTTATATATAGAAAACCCCAAAGAATCCATAGAAAAACTATTAGAAATAATCAACAACTACAGCAAAGTAGCAGGGTATAAAATTAACGTGCATAAATCAGTAGCATTTCTATACACTAACAATGAACTAACAGAAAAAGAACTCAAGAACTCAATCCCATTCACAATCGCAACGAAAAGAATAAAATACCTTGGGATAAACTTAACCAAGGAAGTGAAGGATCTATACAATGAAAACTACAAGACTTTCTTGAAAGAAATAGGCGATGACATAAAGAGATGGAAAGACATTCCTTGCACATGGATTGGAAGAATAAACATAGTTAAAATGTCCATACTACCTAAAGCAATCTACAGATTCAATGCTATCCCAATCAGAATCCCAAGAACATTCTTCACAGAAATTGAACAAACAATCCTAAAATTCATATGGGGCAACAAAAGACCGCGAATTGCTAAAGCAATCCTGAGCAAGAAAAACAAAGCCGGCGGAATCACAATCCCCGATTTCAAAACATACTACAAAGCTACAGTGATCAAAACAGCATGGTACTGGTACAAAAACAGGTCCACAGATCAATGGAACAGAATTGAAAGCCCAGAGATAAAACCACACATCTATGGACAGCTAATCTTCGACAAAGGAGCAGAGGGCCTACAATGGAGAAAAGAAAGTCTCTTCAACAAATGGTGCTGGGAAAACTGGACAGCCACATGCAAAAGATTGAAAATTGACCATTCTTTTTCACCACACACCAAAATAAACTCAAAATGGATCAAAGACCTAAAGATTAGGCCTGAGACAATAAGTCTTTTGGAAGAGAATATAGGCAGTACGCTCTTTGACATCAGTTTCAAAAGAATCTTTTCGGACACTGTAACTCCTCAGTTGAGGGAAACAATAGAAAGAATAAACAAATGGGACTTCATCAGACTAAAGAGCTTCTTCAAGGCAAGGGAAAACAGGATTGAAACAAAAAAACAGCTCACTAATTGGGAAAAAATATTTACAAGCCACTTATCTGACAAAGGGTTAATCTCCATAATATACAAAGAACTCACACGGCTTAACAACAAAAAAACAAACAACCCGATCAAAAAATGGGCAGAGGACATGAACAGACATTTCTCAAAAGAAGATATGAATATGGCCAATAGACACATGAAAAGATGTTCATCATCACTAATCATCAGGGAAATGCAAATCAAAACTACACTAAGATATCACCTTACACCCGTTAGATTGGCAAAAACATCCAAAACCAAGAGTGACAAATGTTGGAGAGGTTGTGGAGAAAGAGGAACCCTCATACACTGTTGGTGGGAATGCAAACTGGTACAGCCACTATGGAAAACAGTATGGAGATTTCTCAAAAAGTTAAAAATAGAAATACCCTATGACCCAGCCATCCCATTACTGGGTATCTATCCTAAGAACCTGATATCAGATATCTCAAGAGTCCGTTGCACCCCTATGTTCATCGCAGCATTATTTACAATAGCCAAGACGTGGAACCAGCCTACATGCCCAAAAACTGATGATTGGATAAAGAAGATGTGGTATATATACACAACAGAATACTACTCAGCCATAAAAAAAGATGAAATTGGCCCATTCACAACAACGTGGATGGACCTCGAGGGCATTATGTTAAGCGAAATAAGTCAGTCAGACAAAGACGAACTCTATATGACTCCACTCATAGGTGGAAATTAGTATATTGAGAAGGAGATCTGATCGGTGGTTACCAGGGAAAAGGGGGGGTGAGGGGAGGGTACGGAGGGGGAAGTGGTGTACCCACAACATGACTAACAAAAATGTACAACTGAAATCTCACAAGGTTGTAATCTATCATAACATTAATAAAAAAAAAATTAAATACTTTGTACATCAAAGGACACATCAACAGAGTCAAAAGGCAAACCACAGAATGGAGGAAAATATTTATAAATCATACATCTGATAAAAGAGAGTAATATCCAGAATATATAAACAAGTCCTAAAAAACTCAACACATAAATAACCCAATTAGAAAATGGGCAAAGGACTTGAATAGACATCTCTCCAAAAAAGATATACAAATGGCCAATAAATACCAGAAGATGTTCAACAGTAATCATCAGGGAAAAGCAAATCAGAATCATGAGATAGCACTTCATGCCCATTAGGATGGTTACTAAAAACAGAAAATACTAAGTGTTGGGGAGGATGTGGAGAAATTCACACCCTTATGAATTGCTAGTGGGATTGCGAAATGGTGTAGTCATTGTGGAAAACAGTGTGGCAGGTCCTCAAAAAATCAAACATGGAATTTTCACATGATACAGTGCTTCCACTTCTGAGTGTGTATATATATATATATACTTGAAAGAACATAGACTCAGATGTTTGCACTCCCATGTTCATATCAGCATTATTCACAATAGCCAAAAGATGGAAACAACCCAAATGTTTATCAGTGGGTAAACAGATAAACCAAATGTGGTATATATACATACAATGAAATATTATTCAGCCTTAAAAAGGAAGGAAATTCTGATGAACCTTGAACATAGTATGCTAAGTGAAATAAGCCAGACACAAAAGGACACGTATTGTATGATTCCACTTACATGAGTTACTTAGAGTGGTCAAAGTCATAAAAACACAAAGTAGAATGGTAGTTACTAAGAGTTGCAGAAGGCAGGGGAAATGAGGAGTTATTGTTTAATGAGTACAGAGTTTCAGTTTGGGAAGATGGAAACTTTATGGAGATGGATGGTAATGGTTCCATAATGTGAATCTACTGAATGCCATTGAACTGTACATTCTTAAATGGCTAAAATGGTATACTTTATGTTACATATTTTACAATAAAGGAGTAAAACAAAATGTGAACTCAGCAAAAAAGAATAAGAAAACAAATACAGCAACTCATAATATGGACTGACCTTTAAACAAAATGTTAGCTCAAACAAGCAAACTTTGATTCCATTTGTACAAAGCCCAAAAATACGCAAAACCAAGCATGTTCTTTAGAAATTCACACACAGTATGTATGGTTTTAAAAAAAAACACACGAGAGAATGACTACTTCAGGAGTCAGGACAGTGGTACTGTTACCTCTGGGGTGACGGAGAGGGGATATAATTTGGTAGGGGCACAAAGGTGGCTTTTAAGGTACTGATGAACTTAGGTTTCTTACGCAGTGAGTACACGGGTGTTTTAATTATTCTTGGAACTGTAATATGTTTCATATAAATCTGTATATGATATATCACAATTTTTTTAAAAGGCAAAATGAACCCCCCCCCCCCCCACCACCACCACCACCAGAAAAGTCAAACTTGTTTTACTTCCCAGATGGTTTATATTTTGGAGTAAGTCTGGAAAATCTAAAAGTGCCACAGTGATTACCTTTCAGTCTTCTGAGGATTTTTTTTTTTTTTTCAAAATAGCATCTATTCTGCTTTCCCTCCCAGAAACTAAATGGTTCCACTTTATTCTCCTGGATGTTTTAAGGCTATGGACCCGAGCAGGCCTACATTATGACACTGCCTGGTAGTAACTTCTCACCATAAAACATTCACTAGATATGAGTTAAATGTCCTTATGAACTTGTTAGAAAATATCCATAAATAATGTTTATCTGGCAGATTTTTTAATGAGTTTAAAACATTATTTTGATGTAAATATGATTGTTCACAAATTAACACTATCTAACCAATAAAATTTGAGCTCATTCAGAGCCACAAATTCCAACAGAACTTTTGAATCTCTAAAAATAAAACGCAGACACACAGATAGGCACAGTATTTAATCGAAATATATTTGTCTAATATCTACAAAGTGTGAACAATTGGTCTTAAGAAAGCAGACAAAAGGCACAAAAATTAGTATTACTACAGAGAAGCATTCATGCTACTGGATTTTATAAATATTCTCATTTGAGTGGCACAGTAAAAAATAAATTAAGCATTGAACAAAAATCAAATACTTCATTTTTTTCCCTTGATTTAAATTCTAGTCATGTCTTGACCTCATTTGTAAAGGCTGGGGACTGAAATTCAACTGAAACCATGGGACACTTATGCAGGCTTTATGTATGTTTTAATCACAGTGGTTTTGTGGCAGAGTTTGGGTCACACAAGAGAGGTGCACTTAAAAAAATCCACTGGAAATTCTTTTCTCTTTCCCCAAAGTAAACATGAGATTGAGGCTGTGGTTGTACATGTTTGTATATGCATGCATGTATTTAATTTCTAAAGCCCTTTTTTCATCATAAAAGTAGTGAAGTCTCCATTGACTTGTTTTCTACCATAAAAGCAGCAGCTTCTGAAAAATGTATGACTAGTGCTTTGAGCATGAGAAATTGTCAGAAAGGTTCTGGGGCAAGTAGATGGGAGGAAAATTCCAAACTGGGCCTGGCTCTAGGTTCTCCCAGAGGTGCTCCATCCTGAAGGCTCTGGCATCAACCTTTAACTCCCCATCCAGCAGGAAATAACAGTTTATCTTTCTTGAGTATGCACAAACGAAATGTTGAAGTGGGAAGGGAGGTGGGACTCACAACAATAATTTTGAAATGATAGCCACCTATACACTTCTCCCAGGAATGAGCCATTTTCTGCCATGTGGACATCAATTGGGCCATGCCAATTCACCTTTGTTGTGACAGGAGTTGACCACATGAGAATACCTTTGTGAGTGCAAAACTTTTGGCAAAGTGAAAAATAGAAAACTTCAAACCTCATTGATAAAAAGGAGCTCATAATTACCCACTTAAATCTTGGTAAGTAGTATTTACATGTGTAATAATACTCAGCAGACGTGTATATAGTGCATGTGTGTGAACACATAGTGTGCCAAGAGCTCACACACAAACCTGTGTACACACACATGCCCGAAATGGCTCTTGAATAAATTCAATCCTCTAGCAGAGCTTGGGGGTGCATTTTTCACAGTATGTAGTTTCTCTCTTAGGTGCCATCTCTTGAGTGATATCAAGAGGTCTCAGGGAATACCAGCAGAACCTTGATACCGTACCACTTTAATCCCTAGAAAAACAGGGCTATTTCTGAAAGCTCGGCACCTCCACGCCATCAGTGTGCCTTCCAAAGGGGATTGAAGTACACCCAGCCGTCACCCTGTAAGAGAAGGAAGCAGATATTACATGGAGACCTCTGTGGGGAAAGGGGAGAAGCAAAGACAGTCCCCAGCCTCTGCTAGGTCAGAAGCCAGGTACCACGCACAGCAGTGCTCCGTCAGCATCTGTTCAGGATTTACCACCAAGATGTCCCTGCCTTGTTCCCGATATCTCACAGCCATGCCACACTGTTGGTCTCACTACCCCTCCTCTGCCCGGTTGCTCTTTAGAGCCCATAGGATCCTCACATCTTGGCATTTCAGGAGGAAACCCCATGAAATGACTGAAATAACAAAAGAAGGAGGGCTTTGTTGGTTTACATCAAGAAAGATTAGTTGGCAAAAAAAAGGTCTTTGAAACAACGGGACAGGAGAAAAAAGAGGGTGATTGGATGAAAGGTCAGGGGAGAGAAAGGGCAAGGGCCTGCAGATGCAGAATTTGCCCAAACCAGCAATTTACAGCCCACCAGCCTGGAGGTGAACGCCCAACAAAGGATCTCTTCAGTAGGTGGCTGTCACAAACAAATCAGCACACAAGAAATGACACTGATCAAGTATCTGCGAGGAAAAGGCAAGAAGCAAAATGGTCTACACACCTGGTGCTAGAGTAGAAGGAAGACAGTGAATGGAAACAATTCTGGTAGGGGATGATGTTTGTTCTTCACATATCCTCAAGCCTTCTGTTATGAACATACTGGCTTTTATGAAACCCAGGGCGCAGAACTGTATGTGTTTCTTTGTTGTCGTCATTTTGTTTTTTAACATGCAACTTAAAAAGCCAGCCAAACTAAGCTGTCTCAGAGAGACCAGGTCCCCCTCACGGCAGGATCCTTGAAGGATTTGGTGATGGTGAGTTTTATGTGTCAACGTGCCTGGCCACGGGGTGCCCAGATCACACATCATTTCTGAGTGTGTCTGTGAAGGTGTCTGCAGAGGAGCTTGGTTTTTGAATCAGTGGACTGAGTAGATTTCCCCCCACCCCAATGTGGGTGGGCATCACTCAATCTGCTGAGGACCTGGAAAAAAAAAAAGGCGAAGGACGGAGGAATTTGCCCCTTTTTCCTGCCTCACTGCTTGAGTTGCAACATCTCATCTCATCTTCTCCTGCCTTTGCACTGAATTACACCACTGGCTTTCTGGGGTCTCCAGCTTGCAAATGGCAGATCCTGGGGCTTCTCAGCATCCATAATCTCATGAGCCAACTCCTCATAATAAATCTCTATATGTTTATATCTCCGATTGGTTCTGTTTCTGTTCTGTTTCTCTGAAGAATCCTGACTAATACAGATTCACCTCAGCTGGCGAGGCTTCCCAGGGTTCCCGCTCAGAGTATCAGAAGGACAGAGCCTCCCCAGGCGGGCTCCCTGTGTGAACCAGAATCCAACCCCAACGCCTCCGTTCAGTCCAGAGCCCTCGTTCCTGCCTCTGGGGAGGACAGCGGCTGCTTCCAGAAGTCCGCCTCAAGGGGACTGACTCACCCTGCAGCCTTCTAGCCACACAGAGTAATCCTTCCTTGTAGCAGAAGTCAGACATTAGCAGTACCTGGGCCAAAGAAAGCCCAGACATATTTCAATTGGCTTTCAGTGTTTACATTGTTTAAAATTCCTTGACACCATGCAAATATCAGATTTCTCATTAAAAAATTCAGATTTCTGGCTTCTTGTGAAGAACTGGACAATCCAAGTATGACTGCCTTGGGGTAAGTGGCATCCACCCTCTTTAGATATGGACTCGAGTCTGCTCCATCTATTTCTCTCATTGATGCTGCCAGGCTCCTGGGGGCCTGCCTTAAAAACTGTGGCTCCTACACTTCTATTATTTCCAGTTCTGTTCTCAGAATGATTCTCAATCGCTCCACAAACAACTTCAAGAGCATAAGGGCCTCACCTGGGCACACAGTGCCTTGCCCACTTGCCTAGGGAGGTGGGGTGAACAGCCATGTGGATATTTCTGCCTTCCAATGTCACTTTCCAGGTGACAGCAGCAGCATTTTAGGCACAGGACTCATGCTGGCCTTTCCTAGCTGTCCATCCCATTTGGCCCACAGGAGGAACAGCTCTGAAAGGGTGGTTTCTCTATCAAAAAGGCTCCAGCCCACCCAGATGTGGAGATGGGCAATGAGGTGCTTCACGATTAATTTATTACTAACGGTAAAGTAGCAGGGGTTGTGAAGGTTGTGGGTTTTTTGTTTTTGTTTTAAGTAGGACAGCACCCACGTCTGCACTCCCTTTCCTTGCCGTCCCTGGCAGGCTGATGGGCTTTTCTGATGGAGGATGCCAGAGTGGAACTGTCAGGTGCTCAGTTCTGCCGTGGGAGGGCCTGGCCCAAAGCTGGAATGGAGCCAGGCTGCCCCAAACATCCCCAGGTCCTCCCTTGCCCTATCCTCTGTCATTCAAACTGCAGCATTAGCAACACATCCATCTCCCCTCACTCAGGACAGGCAGCAGAGTTACCTCCTGGATAAAATACTTGGGCTGCCATGGTGTGCGGAGGTTTTCCCGCTTCCGTTCCTCCACCCGCTGCTTCTCCTCCAGGCACCGCTTCTGCTCCGTGGCAGCGTCAATGTCCCCCAGCCGCAGGTATCGGGTCACCTCCCGCCAGAGGTTCCTGGGGATGCATGGAGGAGAGGAAATGCTCAGGTGAGGACAGCTGGCCCAAGGATGACAGTCCTCAGCAAGGAGGGGCCGGAGCAGGGATGGTGGCATCTGGGCAGGCCACCTACAGGGGCCGCTCCTTCCCAGTGCCTCAAAGACCCCAAGAGCCAGGACAGCAACCCAGGGCTGCCAGGCCCCAGCCCCAGGTCCGTGCTGCCTCCACGCTCCTCTTGTCCTGAGCAGCATGCCTCCCTCGGGGCACTGCGTGTCCAGGGGTTGAATCTAGTGGTAGGAGCAGCAGTAAGCAGCAGCACTACTACTAGAAACAGCAATAGTGGGCACTTACATGGCACTTACTATACTGCTAAGCATTTTATACATATATATTAACTCATTTAATCAGCACAACAACCCAGGGATACAGATGCTCCATCACCCCCACTTTAAAGAGGGAAAAAATAATATCCACATAAGATGAAGTGACTTGCCCAAGATCACCGAGCTGTAAAGATGAACAATGACTGCTTTCCCCCAAGGGAACTGGTATTAGGAGCTATAGACCCGGGGGCAGGGTGGGGGCAGGGGGTGGTTTATGCTGCAGGATCTGTCATCTCCCCCACCTCTACACGGAAAGGCACTCCTCCGCCTCATGCGTTCACTGTAGAAGGCAGCCTAGACTGGCTCCTGTCTGACAGGAGGCCCTGTAGCTTTCCTCCCCTGGACTATCCCCAATTCACACACATTGTTCCAGAGGGTGAGGAAGGAACCAAGGTAATGCAATTCCTCACTTAACACACCAGGACAAGTCGGGACTCCACCCAGAAGGAGCCATCAGAATTCTCAGCAGCGAGCTCTCCCTCCCCGGCTTTGAGGAAGGGCTGCCTCTGCGGCCAGGGGGACGCAAGTGCTGGGGAATTAGATCCGGCCAGGATCTGGGAATCACATCTACTCCCCTATCAGAGCGCCCTTGACCCTGTCTGTGGGAGGGCCTTGCATAGTGGGGAGCCTTGAGTGTTGGCGTGATCAGGCTGAAGAAGGGCAGGGGGCTGCCAGCAAAGTGGGGACACCGAGCAGCCCTTCTGAGGGGCATCAGAATCAAGGAACTGACGAGGGTCAAGCTCCTGCTGCAAGATCAGCCTGCCCATTGGACCAGCCCCAAGTCCAACCATACGGAGACCCAGGGACAGCAATGCTCTGGTTCCCAATTTACAGCAGGAGAAACCTCTGGAACTGGGATACAAGGCCAGGTCTGACCAGCCTCACAGACCTTGCTCTTTCTCTGTGCCCTGATATCTGACTTAAGAGGGAAAAACAACTCGCGAAACAGTGCAGTGAGTTGAAGGAAGGAAACAGTGAGGGGCTGGAACAAATCTCATCACCTCCACCCTCAACATACATCCCGTGCTGAGGGAGGGGCTGGGCACAAGGACATCCTGGGTAGGGGGTGCTCTCAAGGGCAGGGCCTCCCATGATAAGTCTTATCATTAGCTAGTGGCCTCAAGTTTAGAGGGCAGAACCCCAAGGACTGCAGAGGGGGTGGTGAGACAAGATCTGGACCCAGACAAAGGGCTCTGCCTAGACACACACAGGGACCCAACCAACAGAGCCATCTGAAGGTGCGGGGTAGTGGGGTGGGGCTGGGGGCTCATGTGGGGAAGACTCTGAACTTCAAGCCAAAAGAAAAAGCAGACAGGACAGGAGTCTTCGGAGGGCGGAGGAGTGGGAGCAAGTCAGTGAGAAAAGAAAGCCAAGGGAAGGCCCTGCTGAGAAGGGGCGGTCAGCATGGCAAAGGGCCGGGGAGTGGTTGAGGCAGGGCATGGCTGGCATCACTGGGAACTGGCTCTGACTTTACCCACGGGGGCACCAGGGCTCTGGTCAAGGCAGGATGGCGACTCAGACCAAGCTATGGGCATCATGAGCTAATTTACAGGAGTGGGCAGATGATAAAATATTTTCACTCCTCTCCTAATGGGGCAGTGGTTACCTTCCAAGGGAGCTAGTTCGAGCCTGGAGGCTTCACCACGGCCAGAGCCCTCATGAGGGCTGAGACGCCTGTTCTAACCACTGGCCCACCTAGCCATACAAATGGTCTCTCCTTTGCCTCTGCAGGTAAGGCCCAGTGGGGTGAGAAGGCTCAGGTGCTCTGAGCAGAAAGAGAGCCTCTGGACCAGCCACTCCAGCTCTCAGGGCTGGTTCCTCTCTGGAGAACGGAGTGGGCTAGGCTCGGTTTCCCCACAGCCCAGCTCCATGTTTCGGTCAGGTCCACATATGAAGACAGAAGAGGTAATATTCCTCTCTCTTACTGTGGTATCAGACTCCATCCTTGCTCCAGGCTAACTTCTGAGTCGCCATGGGCTAACTGAGGCAGCAGAGAGAGTCTCAATGAGGAGCAGCTCAGCTACTCTGATATCCTTGGAGGAAGAGCACGAGGTAATCACAATTTCGTTCTCAACAGCCAAACCAGAAACAAGTCTGCCATGAGATGAACCACAGGGCTCCTGACTCTGGGAAGGCGTCATCAGAGGCCGTGTAGGCAAGAGGATGGGTTTCTTTCCTATTGCAGCCCGTGCCTTGTCCCGCTATCACCACCCAATCGGCTGGGCTGAAAATGCCAGTGGGTGAAAGTTCATGCCCTCCATTTGGACACAAAGAAGGTTACACTCACTGTCCTCAAATAAACAGACTAACAAGGAGGAATGTACTAATCCTACAACACAGCAAAGGCTCCAGGGACACGGAAGCCCCGTGGTTACTAAACATGTGTAGAATAATGCATTATTTCTACACACCATTGTATCCCAGCTGTGCTTCCACATAACAAGCGCTTCTTCTATCAGGTTACATACTCTTCTTGTGATGCCTGTCCTCTCACAGAATCACTTGTCATTTCATTTTAAGCCCACATCTCCTTTCTAAAGAGCAGCACGCTTTTAGATAAGGGCAGGGGTCAGCACACATTTTCTGTAAAGGGCCAGATAGTAAACATTTTAGGCTTTGCAGGCCGATGGTCTCGGTCGCAACCACTTAACCGCCATCGTGGCAGGAAGGCAGTTCCTGTGTAAACGAATGGTCACAGCCGTGTTCCCACAAAACTTCACGAACCGAGCCATGGGCTGGATTAGGCCAGGGGCCATCGTCTGCTGACCTCCTGGATTAAAAGGCGAAGACGGCATATTCCAAGCAGCTTCCGAAGCTCGTGTGCCTGTGTGAACATCACTGGGAGTGGCTGCAGCGATTCACGGCACAGAGCCGACACTCTCACTGAGTGGACACGCCACAATTTACCTAACCATCTTCCCATCGCTGGACAGTGAGGTGGTTTCTTTTTCTTTCGTTTGTTTGTTTAGTTTTCTTTTTAAAAAACTACCCAATTTTATATTTAAAATTTTTTCTGAATTTAAGAATTTTCCCTTAGAATAGATTCCCAGAAGAGGAATGCAAGATTCAAGTGAAATCATGAACGTAAAGCTACTGATCCATGCAGCTGAACTGTACACCTTCCTACTGTTAAGCAGAGGGTGTAGAGTGTCCATTTTATCACACGCTTGCCAGCACTGAAATTTTGTTTAATATGTTGCTAATCTGGTAAGGAAAAAAAAGTATCTCATTGGATCACTGCATAATTCTTTGATTACTAGCTACTCTCGGTACTTAACTTTGCAATTAAGCAACAGAACAGTTGAGTTGACAACCTCTTTTAGGACAGGCATTAAAAGTCTGCTGTAGGGGCCGGCCCCACAGCCAAGTGGTTAAGTTCGCGTGCTCAGCTTCGGTGGCCCAGGGTTTCACTGGTTTGGATCCTGGGCGTGCAGACCTAGCATCGCTCCTCAAGCCATGCTGAGGCGGCGTCCCACATCACAGCTAGAAGGACCTGCAACTAGAACATACAACTATGCACTGGGGGCGCTTCGGGGAGAAGAAGAAAGAAAAAAAAGAAAGTGTGCTATAGACCGTCTTCCCATGCCATCCCATAAACGCAGAATAACTAGACCGAAAGCTTCAAAGGGTCTACTCCTAAGTGACACCAGTGGAAAATTCAAGTATCTAAAGCAGCCAGAAGAACATGATTCCTAGCCCATTTCCACTTGCTGAGCATTCAAAGGCTTCCTCTCTGGTTCCTTAGGTCAAGTGCTGAGGCCAGCGAAGTTGGAGAGAAGCACACGGCCTGATTCCCACCTGGACTCCATGGGCCCCTGCTTCTCCAGGGGTCTGATCTTCTTTGGGTACACTGGCAATGTGGTTGTGTCGATGACTTTGGTTTCTCCGTTGTTGTAGGTGAACTCTAAGGTACCGTTCCACTCCCCATGGGCCTTACAAACGATGGTGTTGGTTGGGTTGTGCTTCACTTCTGCTGTGACCCTGAATTAACAAATAAGTCAAAAGAAATCGCTTTGTGAGATTATGAAAACAGAGACTGACCTCAAAAGCTGTACTCACATTTAGAGACTTTTTTTATGGGATGACAGGGAAGAGGGAATGGTTTTTTGCTATTTTGCTCAAAGACTAGCTCTTAAAATGTGATCTAACATCCTTGAACAGAAAAAGAAAGCACTGCTGGAACAAAATGGTGAGATCTGAGTCAAGTCTGTAGATTAGTTGACAGTAATGCAGCAATGTTAATTTCTTAGTTTTGATAAACATGTAAAGGTTATATAAAATGTTATTATTGGGGTGGAAACCAAGCCTTTCAGTAGAGACAAAATATACCCTTCTCCTACCCAAAATAGCATCTAATAGTGCTACTTGTTTTGGTGAGGAAGATTGGCCCTGAGCTAATATCTGTGCCAATCTTCCTCCACTTCTGTATGTGGGTCGCCACCACAGTATGGCTGACAAGTGGTGTAGGTCCACGCCCAGGATCTGAACCCGCAAACCTGGGCCGCCGAAGCAGAGCATGCCAAACTTAATCATTATGCCACCAGGCCAGATCCCTAATAGTGCTACATGTTAACCACCAAAGGAGCATAGGGAGAGTAGGGATACTTTTTCAACCCTTAAACAAGGTCGATTCAGCCTATGGGTCAAATCAGGCTGCCTTTGGGAAGGCTGCCCCAAAGCAGCCAAGTGTAGGAACTAAGCTCCTCTCTTCTAACAGGCCAGCTCAGCTTGAATTTAGAGTTTTCAAACACAGCCTTGGAAGCTTTTCCCTGAGCCTGAACAGGCCACGGTTCCTAGCTGGCAAGGCAAAGGCTCACGGGCAGCCTCAGGAATCTTCTGGCTGCACACAGTGGAAGGGTGTTCAGGGCGTGCTGGTAAAGGTTTAACAGCTGGCTCTCCAGGAGGGAAAACACCTGACTTGTAGCACCTGCCAATTTCTGCAGTGGCAAACCACTGCCAATTTCAAGCTACCCACGTGGTACAAGGGACTGTGGGGCTGGAGAGAAATGCACACAATTCTGTAGCCAGTGTGTGTGGCTCCAAAATGGCCTCTGAGGGCGTCTACTGTCCTGGGCGACACTCTGATACCTTCACATGAACAGTACAGGAAAACACTTTCCAAGAAAAAGGGCAAAGATGGGAGCCGGCTTATATGGAGATCTGCTCCGAAGGAGGAAGTTCTCTAACTGTCGCAATCAAAACAACTTTACGCATCCCTCAAACAGCAGACTTCTCCTTCGATTTCTTAGGATTGGGCTGCCCCAGCTTCTAAAAGGAAAAAAAAAGTCCTGATCTCACAGAAGACAGGGGATTCAGAACACTTAATGGAACCAACTTAACATGAAATGGGGAGCTCTCGGGCAGTGCCCGAGCTCACAGATCAAACTGCTTCCCTACAGAGAAACAGGCTGTGGCCTCAGAAGGGAAAGTTTATTGTCACAAATGGAAAAGCCTTTTGTTCTCTGGTGCGTGTTCTGCAAATACGCTGTTTAGACTGGGGGGTGGGGGGGGGCTCAAAAAACTGCCACGTGAGGGGGAAAAAGGAGGCACCTCTTCTGAAAAAGATCTGTACCTTTATCTTGATTTTCAACTCATCCCGTGGCTGGAACCCAATCTTCTAATGGAGAAAAGAAACTCAGAGCATCATAATAAGAGAAAGATGGAGCCTTCCTGGCCTCCTCCTACCTGTGGACTTTCCCTCCGTAAAAAGGCTTCGTGTGGAATGTCACTGTGGCCGAGTACCCGGTCTTGGCGCAGCTGATGCTGACTTTTCCTCCTAGCTCCACCCACGGGATGGTGAGAATGGACCGGGCGTAGGCACTAGGCAGGGTGAACACATACTCCTCCCCGTGTTCCAGGAGCCTCAGCACACCTCCAGGGAGAGAGGAGGGAAGGGTTAGGTACACAGACATGAGAAAAAGGCAGCTGGGGATCAAAAGACAAAGAAAGATGAGAAACCAAACCGCCTCCTGCGATGGATGCCGTGTCTCCCACCTTTGCAAAGGTCAGTCAGTCATTCACCATGTGCTTATTTACTGTGTGCTCTGCTGTGTGCCAGGCACTGGGCAAGGCACTAGGAATACAAGGGTGAATGAGACACACCCACTTTCTGCCCTCAAGGAGCACAAGAGAAAGGAGGATACTAATTAATCACCTGGCAAACACAAAATTCTAACTGTGATGAGGACAGGAGGGAGAGGTACCCAGTGCTTTGGAACCCTCCAACAGGAGTTGAGCTGGAAAAAGAAGATTCCCTAAGGAAGGGACACTTGATCTGGATAAGCAGTTGAGTAGGTCAAGAGGGGAGGGAACAGTCCTCTAGGCACAGGGAAGAGTATGTGCAAAGGCTCTGTGGTGAGAAGGAGCCTGGTAAGCATGAAGGGGCTGAGAAAAGGGCCATTATGCAGAAATGGAGGTAGTGTGTACAGGCGTGAAGGCTGGCCAGGTCAGTGGGGGCCAGATCTTGTCTTTTAAACTTCGAAAAAGCACATTAAGGAGTTTTCCCTTTATCCTGGGAGCAACGAAAACAACCTCAATGGTTCTCATGAAATGGGAGAAATCAGACAGCACAGCTGCTATCGGCAGGCTCGGGCAGACGCATGCCATGAGCAGGAGCTGGACAGAGCCCACGCACCTAGAGGTTCTCCATCCTAGGATCCAAGCCTTATGCCTAGGGAGGTCTTAATTCTCTTCAAACAATGCAAAATTTGTGGGTTTGTCTATTTTTCTAGGGAAAAGGGCCACAGTTTTCATGAAGCTCTCAAAGGCTGATGTGACCACCCCCCAAAACGCATAGACTCCCAGGGTGCTGTACAGTTTGTGCACTGCACACAGGTGCCCATCGAGGGCTGAAATCCAGCCCTGGCTTCGGCTAGTCTGGCTGGGCACCCACAGGGCTGCCTCTGTGCTGAGAGGCTGCATTTTGATTCACAGAGAGGCCCTGAGAACCAGGCTATGGGCTAAGATTTGTTCTGCTACAGCATCGTCTTAGCATCCCATTCCAGCGCTGGGGCTCAGCTCCCTGAATAACTCTACTCTGGCTCCTTCTGGCCTGGTGATGATCCAGGGTCCTGTGAGCCTCAGGAAGGAAACTTCTGTCCTTTGGCCAGACAGGGGAGACCAGAGGTGGTTAGTGGTGTTCCCTCCCCAGGCTCCGGGTTCCTCCGGTGCAGAGAGTGAGGAGTGGGGTCAACAGGGCCCACATATGGCACCTTCTGGCTGCCAGGCGTTCCTGGGGGCTTCACACGCATTCCCTCCCTCAGCTTTACAACCTCTCTCTGTGGCAATAATTACTACTGTCTTGCAATAAGGATGAGAAAATAAACTCAGGTTAAGTAACTGGCTGGTTACTACTTCTCTCTTAGGCTGGACAAGCATCTAAATCACTCAGAGCTGGGACTTGCCCAGGAGAGAGATGAGTGTGTGTGTGTGTCTTCTAATACTGATGAGCTCCTGGGGATCTGAGGAGAGACGGCACTAAACGGCACAGAGGAGTCAGGAATGCTGAGTCTCTAAAGTCAAGAAGAAGATGCGTTTAACTATAACTCCATTTACCCCTGAAAATCCCTTTCATCAGCACGTGCTACCGTCTGTAGATAACACACTGGGCTTAACTGAGAGTGAGGTTGCTGGTCCTGACAAGTCCAGGAAAGGCAGCTCTGCCCTCCTCAGAAACACACGACTGGTCTGTAAACCCGGGGGATGTGCCCGCATGTGTATAGCGGAGTTGATCACTCCCAGGGGAAGGATGCTCACACACGTGGGGACAGGCAGGAGCTGAGACCAGCAAGGAGAAATGGATTTGTGGGTCACACACGATCACATGGTCAGCAGTGGAGGGTGGATATCACATTTAAATCTTTCTCTCCCTGGCCAGGAACGTAACTGAATATGTGTGACATAAACGTACAAACAGCATGACTCCACTACAGCATATATACTGAACCTCAGAACAGACTGACCCCCTCTACTTCCCCAGCTTTCATCATTGCAGTAACCCATCCTCCTACAAGGAAAGCCCCGGGCCACCTCATGCTCCCACTCTGACACTCGTCTCTCCTCCTACGCCTCAGAGACGAGAAACACCCCAGATGACCCGTGAGGCCCTGGCCTCCACAGGCACATGAGGGAGGACCATCGCGTGCCTGGGAGGAGAATTAGACTTTAGTATCTCAATCCTTATAGTTTCCGATCAGGACCCTGGGAGGAGCATGGTCAGTCTGATAGAATTCTGTTTCAAAGCTGACTTTGTGTCTGACTTCCCTGAATTAGGTTGCTCAGGAAGACAGCCCAAAGCAGGTGGAAAATTGCAGCTAATGGCAAACCAAGGTATGACACCAACAGTCAAGAAGAACCGGAAGTGAAAGCTGACGAGAGGGAGGTCACCTCAGATTTCTCTCTCTGCCCCAGTTCTATTCACAAGCCTCCGGTTCCTCGAGTGCCAGCCCCATTCTCATAGTCTCAGAGCCTGTGGCAGCTGGGAGATGCCCCTGGGACCCTGTAGAAGAGGCTGGCAGACCCTCAGTCACCCTGCCTTCAAGGCCCCGGAGAAGCTTCCCTAGCCCCCAACCCTGCCCTCCATGCTAACAGACTCCTTGGTAGTAAACCCGTTCCAGGTGGTCAATATGTCTGCCCGAAAGCACCGCCTCGCCCTGATGTCTGTGGCGTCCTGATTTGGTGGTTAGTCCTTCCAGTCACTAACTGAGGGTACCTGGGGGACTCGCCCACTGGCACGTCTTGCCAGCAGCCTCTCTCTTCAGAACAGGACCACACACAGCCATGAGCTCCCCATGCTAAGTCTTCCTGGTCTCGTTCACAAACATCAGCTTCGTGAGGTAGGACCGTACACTGACATTTTCTTTGCAATGTATTTACACAGAGAACATGTCACAGGTTTTTTTAGAGACTCAGATGAGATCTTAGAGGATCCTTCCAAGTCCTCTGTCACTCACTAGCCTGGTGACCTTACCTTCTTGGCGCCTCAGTTTTCTCATCTGTGACACAGGGGTAGTGGTGTCTGTCCCTCACAGGGCTGTGGTAAGGATGAGAAGGCAGTTCTAAAACTCAGCTGAAAGTACGCAGCCTGATACACTGCCAGAATCCGGAAAGTTCTATGTTCTAACTGCCCCTCGCTCTCCAAAGCAGCTCTCTCGATGGGTGTGAATCCTTAACAGTGGCATTTCCACTTGGGAATAGAGAGGAAATGACAAAGTCTGGTGGTAGGTCATGCACATGAGGGATGAAGAGACAGGTGGGAGGTATCTGCCTCCCACTCATCTCTAGAAAAGTCTCTCTCAAACCAACGTGAAATTTCCCTCCAGCTCACAGAAATCATGTGAGTCCCAAGCTCGGCTGGTCTGGGGGCCCTGGCGACACCACACTCCTTGGGCTCTTTTCTGAAAATCTATACATGTGGGCTTACTCAGTAAATCACCTGTAATTGTGCCTTCTCAGTACTAACTCTTTTTTTCAGAGTTGCATAAAAAAAAAAAATCTGTCCCTAATAGGAATAAAAGACTATACTCTAACTGGACTTACCAACAGAGTCACAAATTAATCAGCCTCAGAGCCGTGAGAAGCGGGAAAACGCCAAAGAATCCATCTCTCCATGCCGCGCTTAGTCCTCAGGCGGGGAGATTTTGGTTTTAAATCCCGCAAATTGACTTACCAATAAACAGAAGGCAAAGCACTAAAACTGTCAAAGTGATACATTTAAAACAATTTCGCACGTGTTCTCAATCTAAGGAACCAAAACATTCCGTTAGGACATTTACTCCCGGAAAGCACAGAATCACAGCAAGTGACACTGGGGACCTGGGCCCGCAGGCACTGGCAGCACCGGCACTCATGAGCACCGAGCAAACGGGTCAGTTCTCTTCCTAGAACGAATTGCCTTTGCCCCCAGACTTGATTAAGGGGCTGTGCCGTATAGTGGGCGCCGGTTCTGGAGATTGGGGGGAAGCGGGCTGCAAGAGTAGTTGAACGCCCCTCGGCTCCCCAGCAGAGTGAGCAGGGGTGAGCAGTGGAGGGAATAAGTGAGGAAAAGAAGAATAACCTGCCTCCCCGTGCCCCGCCCCTCAAAGGAGCTCTGAGTGCAGGAACCAGACGTTTTGCTTGAAAGTTTGGGGAATTTTAGAAGTATTTTGCGTGAAAAGTAAGATCATTTGTGTTACAGAGCTCACATTTCATCGACATGAAAGAAAGGGGGCCGTAGCAATGAAGGGACTTTGGCAGACGGAAGGCCTCACAAGAATGAGCCAGTGGTCCCGACTCTTCCCAGGTCTGCCCACATCGGGCATCCAGCGGGTTGGTGGCCAGGAAACCCTATGTCCTGGGAACGGCCTTCCATAGTCTCTCTCCCGAATTTTCTTTCTGATTTCCGCACTCTGAGGAGCTCTAAGTAGAATTTTCAAGCAGGTAGAAAAGGTGAGAGCAGCGAATTCTAACGCTGCTTCAGGGGATGGCTCCAGCGGAGGCCCCGGGAGAGGGTGTCCCCTGGCCTCCCTCCCACAGCAGGAAGAGCTCCTGGGCATCCGAGCGTGCCCCACCGCCACCAGTCGGGGACAGGGAGCCAAGACCCTGAGACAGCAGAGGCCCACCCTGCAGAGACAGACCCTCAACAACAAGAGACAGCGAAGGTGTCAGTTAACCCCGGGGAGACGGTGGGGGAGGCAGCAGGGAAGGAGCCCAGGCCTGTCCAGTAAAGTTCCAGAGCAGACGAAGGGCCGGCAGCGCATTCTGCAGGGCTAAGCAAGGAGCCCGGAAGAGGGGTGCTTCAGTGGGAGACACAAGACACAAGAGGGGGCTGACGGGATGGACCAGGGCACAGAGAATGGACGCAAGCGGGCAGATGAGCAAAGTGTGCTGGGAGGGAAGAGCCAGCATAAAGATGTGGTTACACAGGCAGCACTGGCACACACCCACCCCCTCACCACAGCCCACTCCTGGGAGGTGGTTGGGGGTTGGGGCGTCCACCACATATGGTAAGAGAAGGAAGCGTCACCGAGGCCAGGCAGAGACAGAGCTTCTCTGATTGAAGAATTCCCTAAATCATTAGAAACGGATGTGTAAATCTTCATCTTTATAAAAAATTTCCAGATATTTGTCTAATGTCAAGAATCCCTGCTTAAGGGCCCGGAGACTGGGAAGACCCCACTCTATCCTCTCATTTAAGGACCTGTGATTTTCCCACACCTTGACGAGTGGCAGCCAGCGTTTCTGCCGAGCGGGGGGAGTCCCCAGAAAGGAACTTGAATAAACATTTTCTGGGTACCGGAGAAGGCATTTGGTTTTAACAGAAGATATTATATTCATCAAGCACTTATTTTGGCCAAAGATTTAAAGTAACAGAAAGAGAGAGAGAGAGAGAGCTGCAGTGAGTGAGTCAGTGAGTGAGTGAGTGTGAGTGAGTGAGTGAGTGAGAGTGTGTGTGTGTGTGTGTGTGTGTGTGTGTCTTTGGGAGGGAAGAAGAGAAAAGAAACAACTTGTGTGCCTACCTCTAGCTTTGCCACTGGGCCCTCCCCGCTCCACCTTCAGTCTCTTCTTCACACAGCAGCCATGGGGCTGCCCCTAAAACCGTGTCACCCTCCACTAACTCCCACTCTCACTCAAGAGTAAAAGCCAAGTCCTTCCAGGACCCACCCCAAAGCAGCCCTCGCGATCTGGCCCCTTCTCTCTGATCTCGTCTCCTCCACTCGCTCACTCTGCTCCAGTCCCACTGGCCTCTGTGCTGCTCCTAGAACACCCCAGCCAGACGCTCCTGTCTCAAGGTATTGGAAACTGCTGCTCCGTTTGCTTGGAACACCCTTTCTTAAGCCATCCACATGGCTTACTCTCTCTCACCTCCGTCAAGCCTTTACTCAAGTGCTCCATTCTCACTGAGGTCCGGCCTATTAAAAACTGCCACATCCCCGCCAGCCCTCCACTCTATCATCCTGTCCTGCTTTGTCTCCTTAGCACCAGCCAGCATCTATCACATGCTTGTGTCTTGTTTTGACTCGTCCATTAGAACGTCACCTCCACAAGGGCACGGACATCAGTCTGTCCAGGTCACTGCTGCATGCCCAGCACGAAGAATGTGCTGTTCACATCACAAATGAATGGATGCATGATAAACAAA
Organism: Equus przewalskii; assembly: GCF_037783145.1. Taxonomy (NCBI): domain Eukaryota; kingdom Metazoa; phylum Chordata; class Mammalia; order Perissodactyla; family Equidae; genus Equus; species Equus przewalskii. Next base: position 53,993,475 of record NC_091845.1, on the reverse strand, counting down.
TGAATAAGCCCATGGACTGAGGGGAGCCACCCCCCTCAGATAAGGAAGTAAACACACTGAAAACAGTATGTCTACAGAATGTGCAGGGGATCGACTCACACGGGCGGTGAGGCCAAACGCACGGGGGGAACCGGCCCAACACTCTGCCTTCTCCAGCAAACAAACATACTTCATCTTCAAATGACTTGTCATGTGGGAAATTTAGAAGAAGTAATAAAATTAAGCAGAATGAGAAGAGTCTCCTGAATGCCAATTTTGTTTTTAAACAAAGGAGAAGACTTTACCATTACGTACAAACCTCATGGCATTAGGTGGGCCTTTGGCAACCTACAGAAACACAGAGCCCCCGGATAAGTCAAAATCGAGAGAATGCCACTCCCATTTCTTATTACAAACTCAAACGTACGCATCAGCGCAAACAGAAACCTCCCACATGGGCTCCTTAGCAATCCTCTGCCTTGCATTGCTCTCCCTGCCTTCAGCAGGGAGAGCTACCGGGGAGTTAAACCCAAGCTCTGAGTTCACGGCACTGCAGGAGGCCTTGTTGGGACCTCCCACGTGGCTTTAACCCAGCAGTGGTGCATGGGGGCAGCTCCCTGTCGCAGGCTCTGAAGAGAAGGACGGGTTGAGAGAAACAAGTCGCTGGGATCAGAAGAGAGGCCTGCAAGGATACTCCCAAACTCATTCTCCCCCTCCCCCTCCGAAAGCAAACCTGAATCGGGTGTCTTCTCAGCTTCAGGGAGACAGCCCTCAACAGCCCTGGCTCTGCCCCTAAGGGACCCTAAAGCCATTCGGCCGCCGACCACCTCTCACCTGGTCCTCCACCTGCTGCTCACCCCACCTCCTCTATATTCCTGATCGTGGCCTCCTGTGACTCCTAGATCCTCGCTGATTCTGCTTTCTCATCCACAGATGAGAGACACGTTGATGACATATGGTCCCTGCCTCGGCAAGCCAGGCACCTTCCTGCAGCCCTCCTCACCGGGCTGTGGTGAGGGGAGGATGTATGTGGTCAGGTGTTATACACGCAACTGTGGGCAAGTTGCTTCCCTCAGGCTCCTCTTCTGTAAGGCGAGGGGCAGCTGAACTCACAAGAGGTTTGCTAAACATTTTGAAGCAACTGAACCCTCTTGCAAACGAACTCACAGGGAAGTCCAACAGGTAAACAGCTAAGAGTGGAGATGCTCAGGTTGCAGTGGGGCTGGGAGAGAGCCCCACCACTCACTCCCTTCACGCACCTCAGGGCCTGAGCCCTCCGTGGAGCCCTGGGATGTCTATGGCACGCCTGGAAACCCTGGGGCTTGAGAGATGGACAAACCTTCTTTCAGCTACAAGATTTCATGGTCCTGTGATCGCAGGTAACAACTCCTCCTTAAGAAGAAAGCTACTTCTGACTAGTAGTCTTGTGGAATTTTTCAGATAGGAAATGGTTGCAATGTTGCACTCCCACAAAAAAGTATATAAGGGGGAAATGATATTCATTATTGGTGTGGTTTATTTAAAGAGGAATGTGTCCACCCCTCCCTCTACACACACACAACCCATCCCCATCTAGATCATGGAGAAAGCCTAAAACTAGGTGGCCCAAGGTCAACCTGGTGACAGGTGAGTCCCTGGCCTCCCTCGCAAACTGATGAATCTCCTTTGGGTGAATTTCTTGAACCTGACTGATCATTGAGAGGAAGGCGCAGTCAGCGCAGGGTCAGTTGGCTGAATACTGAGCCTGTGGGCATGGAAGACCCCCATGAAGACCCGCCATGGAAGATGGGCTCATCTCTGGGTGTTCTGGAGTTGCCGTCTTATCTCTGCATGGAAGATGAGCATGTCCGAGGGTAAACCGACAGCCCAGACACAGAACAGGGAAGGGGAACTCAGGAGAGGTTTTTTCCTCAACAGTACACGGCATTCAAACAATAAACAAGGAAAAGTTGTCTATATTTAGTTTCTCCAATTCCTGTCCTCCCATTCTCTCTTGAATCTATTTCAATCAGCTTTTCACTAGCACCACTCCACTGACAGCCCTTGTCAAGGTCACCAATAACCTGCACAGTCCAAACTCCAATGGTCAATTCTCAGTTCTTATCTTCCCAGAATTAATCAGCATCATCTGACGCAGTTGATCACTCCCTCCCCTCCTTGAAACCCTTTCTCCACTTGGCTTGCAGCAAACACATTCTCCCATTCCCTCTGGCCACTCCTCCTCAGTCTCATTGACTGTCTACTCCTCACCTTTGGGACATCTTAAAGCTGGAGGGCTGCAGGGATCAGTGCTCACTCAGCAATCTCATTAGTCCTCAGGTCTTAAATTACACGTTTTTACCTCCCCCCAGAACTCCAGCCTGTACATGCAATTGTCTACTCAAGCTTGAATGCTAAACCATAACACAACCTCACTGAGCTCCTATACTCTCCCTCCAAACTAGTGTTCCCTCCCCAGCCCTCAGTGTTCCGCATCTCAGTTAATGCTATTCCATCCTTCTGGTTGCACAGCTCAAAAGCCTTGGCGTGTCCTTTCTCTCATACCCCACATCCAATCCAGAGGCAAACCCTCTTGGCTTTCTCTACTTCAGAATACATCCAGACCCTCACCACATTTTACCGCCTCCACCACTTCCATCCTGGTCCAAGCCACCATCATCTCTTCCTGGATTATTATAATAATCTCCTAACTGGTCTCCTTGCTTCCACCTTGACCCCTCTTGTGGTCTATTTTCAACAAGCAGCTGGAACAATCTTGCTAACCTGTAACTCAGATCATGGTACTCTTCTGCTCAAAACCCTCAACAGCTACGCAGCTCACTCAGTGTAAAAGTCAAACACCCCTGGCATTGGCCCCTGAGGCCCTACATGATCTGGCCACAGTCACCTCTCTGTCCTCATCTTCACTCCCTGCCTCATTCACGCTGCTCCAGCCACACAGCTTTCTGCCTTTCACCAACATGCCAGGGACCACCCTGCCCCTGGGCCTCTGCCTTGTTCTTTCTTCCATATACACTCATCCCCTGATCAACAAGGCTTGTCCTTCATCACCCGCTTTGGGTCTTTGCTCACATGTCACCTTCTCAGTGAGGCCTTCCTGCCACCATCCCATACTATGCTATCCTACAGTCCCACTGCCCTTTCCCACCACTCACAGGTCCCTTCCCTGCCTTATTTTTCTCCATAGCACTAACACCTTCCAACACAGCCAACATAATTTTATGTCCCCAGTGGAACAGAAGCTTCATGAGGACAGAATTTTTGGTCTGTTTTGTTCATACACGTATCCATAGCTCCTAAGACACTGTCTGCCATCCAGTAGGTGCTCAATAAAAACGTGCTCAGGGAATGAAAGGAGTTTTTATCTCATGGGGTTTGGAAGGGTTTCCAAGCAGCCACATACTCCTTGGAACTGAAAGTCAAACTTTGTGGTGGATTTTTTTTTTCTGGGAAGAGAGTCTATACCCTTAAAGTCTCAAAGGAATTTGTGACTCAAAAGAAGTTGAAGAACCACTAATACAGATGCTTGAATTTAACAAGGATTATTATGGGTTTCTTCAAACAATGAATAAACTTCATTCACAGCTATTTGCTGAAACAAGAACGTGTAATCCACGCATGGTGTGATCACACTGTGTTCCTGCTTCAGAATCTCTAGCACAGAGTCCTGAGACTTGCCTTGGGAATTTTTATGAGCAGATTTTGAATAGGCAGCACTATTATCCTCATTGTCTGTGAGCCAGAACACCAGTGAGAATACATAAAAAATATGTTTTCACAGATTTGGAGCCAACTGTAATATTCACGCAAAGCTGAAAGACTAAGTACACATAAGGCAGCTCACCCACATGCAGGGCATGTGAAGATCCAGGGCACAGCCAGTTAGGCAAAAGCTGCATCCCACTGAGTCCAACACCTTGGCCCCATTGGGAAATTACCAGAACTTGGTCCCAAAATAACAAAAACCATCCCTCTTTCCCACTCCCCCTCAATTCTAAAACGAAATACAAACAAAGAACTCTACCCACAAAAATCATCGATCGTCTACCAGGTATACAAACGTCACTGTATAACAGCCAAACTCCATCATATGTATGACGTGGCTTACCTTCCCCTATCATAGAGACCCCCACGGACATGCCCATGAACTTGCTTTTGGTCCATACATGAGTGTTGACGCACAGTCTCTTCTCCTTGCACTCACAGTAGAAGCAGGAGATGGGCGGGTGATGGGATACTTGCTCAGCCACAAACCTTAGTTTGTAGCTTTTGGAAGGGTCATCGGTCATCGGGTGTTCATGACTGGCAGGAGAGTGGGGAGCAGTCCTCTTTGGCTTGACCCTGTCCTTGGGAACTTCCCAAGAGCAGTGAAATGTCTCGCCAATGATGGGGTTGTAGGGCTTCTTGGCCAAGGCCCCCTTGCGGCCCTCATGGAAGGCTGTGAGATAATACTCCACGAAGCAGATGACTCTCTCCTCTGGCGTGGCTCCAGCAGTGATGGCCAGCAGCAGGTCTGGGTGCGCCATGAAGTCCGCATACATCTCCAGCAAGGATCGCTTCTCCAGAATAAACGTGGGGAGCACCACCTGCGTTCGGAAGGAGACAAAGGCAGACAGGAAGCCCTGTGATCACATGAAAAAGCTGAAAAGGAGAAGATGACGGCTGCAACCACCGTCAAGCAGGTTCATAACGGCTGATGCTAGGGAACGGTTTCTTTTGATTTGTCCACAAATGACAAATCAGGGGAAACAATATCAAAGAAATTGGAAGTGGCTGTGGTGGTGGCATCAACGCCAACCCTGCTTCATGGACAAGACTGTTCTGAGCAATTTTCTTGTCTGCTCATCTGTGCTAAAACAACAGCCTTGTTTCTCTCCCCACTGCCATCACTCTTCTAACACACAGCTCTCTTTTACTCCCCTTTATACAGAGATACAAAGAAAACAGCTTGGAAGGCTTTTTTGTATTCTTCCTGACATCAGGCACAACCAAGGGGATGCTCAGTGTGTTCCCACAAACACGGGTCCTGGGGTTTGTTGGTGCCGCATCAAAGGGGGTCCAGGTAGACCAGGATCCACCACCAACAAGCATCTATTTAAAGATCTCTGTTAAAAGAGAAGCATATAAACCCCAACTTGATCAAGGCAGGAGAGCAGCGTCAAAAGAGCCCCTGGCCCAGGTATCTAGGACGCAAGGCCAATTGGCAGGCAAATGTGCACAGAGCTGTCATGGAGAAGAAGAGCCATTTGTGGAGGTTGCTCACCAAGGTTGGGCCAGAAGAAATGAGCAGAGGTTACAAAGAGGTGGGCTGGCACTTAATACAGAATCTTCTGGTAAGTAGACTGGCATAAGGGCTACCCTTAGGTTTATTATTGGCCCTATTACTGAAGATAAGTAGAAAGCTGGATGGTTCCATCACGGGTGAGACAAAGAGACTCCTTGTTGATCCAAAGTGGATCCAGGTGGTCACTCAGGTGCCATACAACCCCAAATGCCTACAACCCAATGATTAAATCATTCAATGCGAATGAAGAAGATTCTGGAACAGGGCTGGAAAGCAGGTAACTCATTACCATCCTTGAGATCTGAAGGAGAGAGAGCCTTTTTCTCACTGCCCTGGAGTGATCGTAAAATGACTGTTCTTGGTTACTATTATTCCACCCACTTAGCGGCAAGACCCAGCTCGCTCTGACCTGGAGCATCTCACATCGCTCCTCCTCATCGGGCGTCACAGGATGTTGATGCTGGAAGGCTCGCCTTGCCCTGCTGGCTCCTTGGCACCCTCTGAGTGAGGGCAGAGGAGCCCCACACCAGTGCCAGCTGACCAAGGTCATGCAGCTGGTTTACATTCCCTCCTTACAGACCACGTCTGTCCTTCCTTCACATAGTTCTTAACTCCCATGAAAACATTTGCAAGGGGGTACATTGCTGACTGTGACCAGCACACAGCTTACAGATCTGTAACCCTGCCTCCACTGCAGCCTGCCAAGACCCTTCCTTGCAAAGGATGCAGATTCAGTGGGAGAGAGATGTCCTGAGAGGAAGGACAGACAAACAGGCAGACATGAGGTCAGCAAAACACAGAGATTTCAAAAGAAACTACAGAAAGCCCAGGCACTGGAGAAGTGACATTGGTTATCTTTAATGCTTTTCTATCTTTCATTTAAAACTATGTCAGGGGAAAATCTACCTGTGTTAAGTAAAAAAGCAGCCAGATGTGAAATTGAACACGTAACACAATCCAAGTATCATAAAAAGACCCCAAATGTTAACACATGTCTCTTGGTGATAGAATTGAGTGATTTTTACTTTTTTTTTTCTGAGTATCTTTCTGCTTTGCTTTTATAATATACTAGAAGATTATTTAAAACAAGACTATGCAAATTAATGGAGATGTCCTGATTTTCTTTCAGCCACAACTTGACAAAATTAAGAATCCAGCTGCCCAAGGATCTGAGCTGGCCAGGAAAAGCACATCCTGACTCAGGATGGCCTTCAGATGCTACTGTTACTACTTTCTATGTCTTTCTGTGGGGACAGGTCACATTCAACAGCCATCACTGTGCTCTCTGGGTTCTGCCCTTCCAGTGAGGGTAATGGGCCAGGCCGCTGTGTTCTCCCCAGGGCCTCTACCATGCGGGTGGCCAATGGCAGAGTAAAGAACGAGAGCCAAAGACCCGCAAACATTGCCCCTCTTCTCTCCCCCGCAGCCACTGCAGGGTTCCCCTGGGAACTCCCCAGACAGGCTGTGCAGGTTGAGGACTGTGGATTTAAGCAGCCTTGGAGACCCCCCCAGTGAGGCAAAATCAATTAAAAAGGAAAAGCTGCCACAAACGTCCACATCTCCAGACAATCCCCAAATGATTTCCTGCGCTCTCCATTCCCAGGGGCCAGCCGGGGGCCCTCTGATCAGGAGGCAAGCCAGGGGAGGTGGTGGACAGAATTACACGGAGGGTGGTCAACCTGATAGAACTCCAAGTGAAAATGATTCCAGGACCCTGACTTGCATCCTTGCCCCTCCTTGTGGAAGTGGAGCTTCTCCGGCAACATCTGCACCTCTGGACAACAAGAATTCTCAGGTTTGTACCCAAGATTAAAATTACCAGGAAAGAACCAGCTACAATATTTACTCTCTCGTTATGTACTTTTCAAAAGGGCAAGGATTTAAGGTATTTCCCCTAATGCGCTCAGCATTTCTGAACTCAGAAGCTGAAGGATTAAAACAAAATAAATAGGAAAAAGCATCCACTCAGAACCCTAAATCACTGAACATCAGAACCAAAAGGGACCTTCAAGCTGATGGCGTTCAAGGCCCCGGTCTCACAGGTGAGGGGACAGAGATGGGGAGGATGGAGGGAAGGCACCATACCTACACCTAGAAGCAGGCAGAGCACCTCAGGGCTCCCAACTGCCACCCCAGACTTCTTTCCATCACCCCGATACATCGTGATTATCTGCTTCGGGCCAATGAGAACAGTTTCCTTCCATCGGCAGACTAGGGAGGTGAGAGTTCACTGGACATAAGAACTGGGACGCTAGACCACCCCATCCACTGTCCTGATTAGTAAATGAGGGCAGGAGGTGGCCCAGGGAAAAGGGTGGGACATGAGCTCCACCTTCTAGTCCATCCTACTCTTCCCAGGATGACAACGCAATCCACCATTCCAGAAACTGTCATTAATATTACAGACAGTGGGGAGACCATTGGCAATAAGAAAGGACACACAGAGCAACCCCCTCTGGAAAGGTACAGCTATAGCTCCTAACTGGCCTTCCAACTTTCTGTCATGTCCCCCTTTCTTTCTTTTCCACACTACAGCCAGAGTCATCTTTCTAAAATCTCTAAAGGAGTAAATAAAGTCCAACCTGTCTCCCCCCTTTCTTCTAGTCTCACATTCTCCCTCCCTTTGTGCCCCCAGCCCTCCCCTGACAAGCACTCCCCCACACACACATTCCCTCCTGATTCCTTTCCGGGCCTGCTCTCCTGCCTTGTCTAAATGATAAACATCTTTCAGCTCAAGGGTTACCTCCTCTGTGACAGCTTTTTCTGACAGCTCCTGCTCCCCAAACCAAACCCACAACCCCCTCCTTCACAGCCTCACTGCACCCCACACATATCTCCATCAGAGCCTCCACAATGTGCTGTTTGCTCTTATTAATGCTACAAAGAGCATTATTGGGAGAAATTGGGGAAATTTTACTACAGGCCATATATGAAATACTATTGCATCAATGTTGAATTTCCCGTGTGCAGACGTCTTGTGTGGGAGAATGTCCTTGTTGTTAGGAGATGCTCACGGATGGATGTAGGGGAGACCTGTCATGTCTGTAACATACTCTGAAATGGTTCACAAGAAATAACCATATGCATATTGACACGTGTATATGTGGGGATGCAGAGGGAGGGAATGAGAGAGAGATGGAAGAGACAGTGGGGAAGGAGAGAGAGTAGGAAAGAGGAAAGAAGGGAGAAGAAAGGCAAAGTGGCAAAATGTTAACAATCGGCCAATAAAGGAGAAAAATATATGGGAGTTCATTGTACTGTTCTTGCAACTCCACTGTAGACTGGAAAATGTACAAAATAAAAAGTTGGAGGAAAAAGGAAAAAGGCTCTTCTAGGGATCCAATACCTGAGAACTCAGCAGTTTTCAAAGACAACCCTCCCCAAATTGCAGACTCAGAGAATGTGGTCTCACAGCCAACAGCAAGCCCAACCCACTAGGTAGGCATTCTGCACTTGAAAATGATGCTGTGGCTTTGTCAGAGCTGGAGGAAGTAGAATGCTGGGAGAGATGGAGAAGGGGTTGGGACTGGAATAACTATTTTCTCTTTCATCTCTTTTGGTGTTTGTGCACAATATCAGATTGATGGCTTTCAAAACCAGCACCTGAACACTCTGGGCAAGATGGCATACTTTTCATGAAAGTAGATTTCTCTCTCATACGATCTCCCTTCTTTTTGTTTGGTGCCTTTGGAAATAAGTCACTTAATCATCTGTTCCTTGGGCGGTGGACACTGGAGACATAGAGCCAAGAAGTGGTGAGTACTAATGGGCTGTCTGCCTCCAATGGAGAGGAGAGTGATGGCCCAGCTGTTCAGACTGAAGGCATCCAAATGGCTGAAACCACTACTGCAGACCTACTGAGCCATCAGTCAGGGCTGCCTCTTCTCCCATTAACGTAATTAAGACAGTGAACTACTCTGGGGAAAGGGAAAAAAAAAGATCTGCACTCAGGACTCAGAGAACTATTAATTACATTTAAAGTTGCATCAATCTAGAAGTAAATAACTAACCTTCATGTTGGGCTCTTAGAACTCTGAAATAATTGACTGCCCATTGAGAAAGTCAAAGGGCCCCCCGAAAGAGTGAGAAAGTCAAAGTTCCCCCAACAGGGAACACAGCAGACCTCCGCAAGGGAAGGCTGCGAGCAGGTGCAACTTTCTCCAAAGAAACAGCAGTTAACTTAACAACCTTGAGAATGCTCTGTCCCTAGACTGGCAAACCCGCCCAGCACAAGCAAGGAAGCGAGGGGGGCCAAGACCACCCGCCAAGACCGATCCCTATAATCCTTTAAGGAAACCACGGGAGAGACACAAAACCCAATCTTACAAAATAAAGGGTAGGTAATTCACACTGTCAAAGGTTTCTTTCCTTAGCCCACAGGATGTTTCCCTGGGTTTCCTTAAAGTGCCAGCTCCCTTCATCCCCATCTCACGGTGCCTGGAACATCACAAAAGCATTCACTAAAACTTCTGTTGTATGCAAAGAGTTTGAAATAAAATTTTACTTTTTCCAAGACGATATTTACTACATAAAGAGAGTTACATCTGTTGAAATCAACCCCCGTGATCCCTCAAGAGTTCCGGACCTCGGCCTGCACAGGGGAATCAGGAGTGGCGAGCCAAGGTTCCTCTCTTGGCAGCTACAACCAAGTGTACTTGGGCAAGTGCATCTCTTCGAGACTCACTTCTCCCACAATAAAATGAGGTCAATAAGAATGCCAACCTCCTAGGTTTCTTGATAAGTATTAAATGAGAGTGTAAAATTAGCCCAGTGCCTACCTAGCACCTGGTAAATGCTCGTTCTGCTGGTGGCGGTTACAATCAGGGATCAGCACCCTTATCTGGAGATCAGGGGAAGACAAGGACAACAGATCAGACAGCAACTTGTCACATAATATTTCAGTGACAAAGCTGAAGACTAAAAGCAAGTCTCCTAATGACCACAGAAGCCCCTGGGACCACCTCTGATGCTGCCATAAATAATCAATTATTTGAGAAAAAGAAAAATAATTGTATAAAACAAGAAAAGTATGGTAAGAATGTATGATGTTTCACACATAAACCAGCCACAGTGCTTCGCCAAGCCAGGTGGCAGTCAAGCCAGACACAGTGCTTCGGGCTTCACATTACCTGGTTCAATCCTCTCAATAGCCTGTGAGCAGGTGTGACTATTCCATTTCACCAATGAGAACACTAAAGCCCCGAAGGGTTTTGCAATGTACGGATAGCTAATTAAGTAGAGAGTTGCCATGTGACCAACTCTGCTTGGTCAAGGCCTATGCTGGATCCCCCACTGTCCCCAGAGGGCCTGAAGACTCACCATCACTCCTTGGAACTCTTTCTGGAAGAGCAGGACTGAGGAACTCCTTCCATTAGCATAGGAAGGGAGGATGCAGATGACACACGTTGCCCCCTCAAGACACAGATTTACCAAGACCAGCTTAGGGAAGCCAGGTTACTACTGTGTCCTCTAGTAAAGGGCAAACATTTCAGGAGTGGGAGCAGGCTCTGCCCCACAGCATGTTACAATAATAAAATTTGGAGAGAGCTGCTGAAGGCATCAGGAAAGGGAAGTGGAAGCAATCCCTGAATATCCACAGCTCTGCCTGGGGGTAAACTCTGGGCCTTCCGACCCTTTCCATAAAATGGTCCCCATTATAAGAAGGAGCTTAAGCACAGGAAAGTTAATCTTTGCATATTGTGATTGACTCTGGAAATGCATCAAAGGAAAAAAGCTGTATGTATGCCCAAGATGTCCACTATATCATTATAGTATCAAGAAGCCAAAGAGAGACAACATGACCAGTTATACTACTACTGGTGAGGAAGCATATGACAATGCAACATTTGCTGAACTGTTCGACATCCACTAGAGTGGACACAGGTAGTGATAATGGTCTCTTCCTTAGTCCTGGTGGTGAGCACATGGATGTTTGTTGTAGTGTGGTTCTCTTTATAACAGGTCAACAAACTACAACCACGTACCAAACCTCCATGTGGTTTTACAAATAGTTCTATTGGAACAATTTAAACAATTCTTTAAGAATCATGGAAACTTACCAATGACCTCAGCAAGCTTCTCTTTCAAAGTATGAATCTTGTCTAACATAGCCTGGACTGAGGGGATATGCAGTGGTATCTTCAGGGTCAGGGACCTCGCCGGCCGAGGAGAACCCCATCCACTAGGCCTTGCACTCGTTTTCATCACCATCTGCATCCCCAAAACTCCTACCTAACTCTACGGAATCGGCTGTGCCTTCTGGAAGCCTCAAAATCCACTGTTCTAGAAGATCTCTCCCTGACCTGAATCTGTAAAATTGGAGTTTAGGTTAAATCTCCTGAGGAATCCATACACGTTACAAACAGGAACACCTGGGCCTTGTTGGTGCCCGTAACCACCATCCTCCATTAATCTCAGTTTCAAGCATCCCACTGTCCACCCATCACCCCTCGATGTCCAGCTCACTCTGTCTCCACCCTAGCCCCAATAAGACCTACAGTCTGTTGACCCTGTACTGTCTACTCCCCCTTGTAGCCCCATTTCCCTCCATATCCAGTGTGGAGGCCATGGCCCCACCTTACACTTACTCCCTTTGATCTGCTCCCAGTGACTCTGCCACTCTCTCCCTCTGGGATACTAACCAAGCAAACCTCAACGCTGGTTTAATCCAGCTCCTCACGTTCTCCATGCCTCAACCTGGCAGCCCCACTTTCCTGGAGCAAAAGAGATAACACGCTGACTGGTCTCACTTCAAATTCCTGACCCAGAAACCCAAGTGGCCCCCTGGTGGTGCCAGGCAATCCGCCCACTTCTTCTTCCCCTCCCTGAGACAACTACTCCTTGCCTGTTGTTTCCTCCCTCCTCAAACCTCTAACAACCCTTTTCTCTTTATCACTCTCAGCTGATCACTTTGCTTCTTTTTTCACTGGGAAAATCGAGGCAGGCCACAGGGAATGAGCACATGACAATGACAATAGCAAACACTTACACAGCACTTACTCCGTGCCAGGCACTCCCTGAGTCCTCCGCACACACTGCTGTACGTACAGGTGGAGCAACCCCATGGGAAGGTACAATTGTCCCTGTTTCACACAGGAGAAAGAGGCAGGCGGAGGCTAGGTAACTCAGCTAGGACGCCACCCAGGCCGTCTGGCTCAGAGCCACCGGCTTAACCCGCTCTCCTGCAATCTCCTGGTGCCCGCCCCCCTCCGCTCTGCCTGCCCTCCTGCTACAAAGGACAGACCGTCCTATCTAAAGGCGACCCCTCCACCTGCACTGGGTCTCACGGCCTCTCACTGCTCAAGCTCCTACAGTCATCTCCTCCCGCGCTCCTAAGCACTCCCATCAGCATCCAACATCTTAAGAAATCAAACCTCTCTTAATTCCAGATCTTCCTCCAGCTGCCACCTAATTTTCTGCCCCCCTTTTATGTCAAAGCTCCTTGAACTGCCTTTAGTCCCTGTCACCACTTTTCTTCCCATTCTCCCTTGAATTCACTCCAATCAGACCTTGACAAAACCAAATGCAATGATCCAATTGTAGGCCCAATCTTTCTTGACACAGTGGATAACTCCTTTCTCCTTGAAACTCTCTCTTCATGTGGCTTCCATGACATCACACTCCACTAGTGTCCGTCCTACCTCACTGGCTGACTCTTCTCAGAAATCTCCTTTGCTGGACCCTTCTCATCTCCCCGACCTCTACATATTGGAGTATCCCAGGACTCAGTTCTTGGACTTCTTCCCCCACATCTCTACTACTCCCTAGAGGAGCTCATTCCCATCTCCTGGCTTTGAACACCCTCTCTATATACATTGTTTACTCTCAAAGTTGTACGTGACCCTCACGCATAAACCCCAGACTGCTATACCCAACTGCCGACACGTCCTCTCCACATGGATGCCTACTGACTGGATATCTGAGACCTAACAGACCCAGGATTGACTCTATGATATCCCCCACCATCTCCAACCTGCTCTTCCTGTAGTCTTCTCCTTCTCAGTAAAAGTGGTGGTAGTCTCTTGCACTGGTGCCCCCAACGAACTCTAGCTCCTGAAATTCACACCCTTGCATAGTCCCCTTCTCTTTCCTCTGGGCTGGACCTGTGACTTGCTTTAATCAATAGAGTGGAAGTGCCAGTTTGGGTCTAAGCCTTAAGAAGGCTTATCAGCTTCTACTTTTGCTCTCTTGGGAGCTTTGAGCTGCCATATAAGATATCTGGCTACCCAACCGGAGAGACCATGAGGGAAGGATACATGGAGAGAGAAAAGGCCTAGGACTCCACAAAAAGAGAGAGGCCCACTGTCCCAGCCAAGTCCAGTCCATAACCAACCCACCAGCTGAAGACAGGCACATGAGTGGCCACTGGCAAGACCAGCAGCAGAACTGCCCCGCTAAGCCCAGACCAAATTACATAACTGTGAGCAAATAAAATGGTCATTGTAAGCCACTACGTTTGGGATAATTTCTCAACAATAGATAAGTGAAACAAATAGCAGCTCTAATTTTTATTATTCTAGTTGCTCAGGTCAAAATCTTAGAGTCATTCCTTTTTTTTTGAGGAAGATTAGCCCTGAGCTAACATCTGCTGCCAATCCTCCTCTTTTTGCTGAGGAAGACTGGCCCTGAGCTAACATCTCTGCCCATCTTCCTCTACTTTATATGTGGGACGCCTACCACAGCATGGCTTGCCAAGCAGTGCTATGTCCACACCCGGGATCTGAACTGGCGAACCCCGGGCTGCCAAAGTGGAACGTGTGCACTTAACCACTGAGCCACCGGGCCGGCCCCTAGAGTCATTCTTTAATCCTCTTTCTCTCATACTCCACAGCCAATCATACGCAAACAGGATATTCATGTCCTGTTGGTTCTACCTTCTAAGTATGTCCAGGATCTGCCACTGCCACTCTGCTGTTATCTCTCACCTCCTCCTTGCTTCTACCCTTATGCCTGCTGCCTGCATCCTGCTCACCCCTGCCCCAGGTTACTGTCCACACAGCAGTCAAAATAATCCTTTAAAAATACAAGTAAGGCCATGCATTCCTTTGCTCAAAGCTCTCCAGTGGGGGCCAGGTCCGAGTGGTTAAGTTCTCACGCTCCAATTGGGCTGCCCAGGACTTTGCAGTTCAGATCCTGGGCACGGACCTAGCACCGCTCATCAGGGCATGCTGAGGCGGCATCCCACATAGCAGAACTGGAAGGACCTACGACTAGAATATACAACTATGTATTGAGGGGGTTTGGGGAGAAGAAGAAAAAAAGAAGAAGATTGGCAACAGATGTTAGCTCAGGACCAATCTTTAAAAAAAGATACAAAAACTCTCCAGTGGCCGCCTATATCACTTGGAATAACATTCCAAGTCCTTCCAACGTCCTACACCAGACCCTACGACCCAGCCCCTGCTACCTCACCAATTTAACTTCCTGCCAACTCTCCCAGTCAACTCTGATCCAGCCACACTGGCCTACCTCTCATCCTCAAAATGCCAAACAAGTCCAGCTTGGGCCTTTTTCACTCACTGTGCCCTCTGGCCAGAACATTCTTCCACTAGATATTCACCTGGCTGACTCTCATTCTAATCTGGTCTCTACTCCAGTGTCACCTGGGAGATCCTACCTTGACCAATTTATCTAAAGGACACATCCCAACCCCCACCCCATCACCTTATACCCTCCCTGCCAGGCTCTATTTCCCTTTATTGTACTTCTCATCTCCACATTCTTTTCTTTTCTCTCGCTTCTTTATTGTCTGTCTCCTTCCATTATCACACACGCTCTGTGAGGGTGTGGATTCTCAATGTTCTGTGCATTGCTGCACTCCTAGAATCGAAAACAGTACCTGGCAGGTGCAGTGCTCCATAAATATATGTGAGATGAGTGAACACATGCATCACTAACTGTTGCCTTTCATCTCCCTGAAAACTAGGAAACATGGTCATAAACTTCCAAGCTCCACAGTGTATTCTGTGGGCCCCTCTCCCTGGACCCCAGGATGCAGCACAGCAGCTACTCCAGCATCTCCTGACGGCCACAGCATGTTCCTCACCATCACCCTGAGGATCAAGCTCACCCTCCTTCACAGGGCCCACAAGGCTCTGCAGGATCTAACCCCACACCCCACTCCAGGTTCAACCGTGCCACTCACCAGCACACACTCCACTCCAATCATGCTGCCTTCCCCTCTGACTTTGCCCATGCTGTTCCCTCTGCCAGGAATGCTCTTCCTTCCATTCCTCCCATGAACACCACTCAACCTTTAGTCCCAACCTAAAAGAGCCTTTTTGTGGCCCTCCATCTTTCTGTGGCTCCTCCTCTCTCTCTTCTCTTCCTTTCTAGGCTACCCACCATTTGTGGAAATGCTACAGGTTATCCAGTGCAGGCATTCACCAGCACCTTGGGGGTATGGAACCACGGCTGAGGAAAGAGGGCAGACATGGGTGCTTCTGGGGGCAGGACCAGCTACATATTCCGTGGGGCCCAGTGAAAAACAAAAATACAAGTCCTCTTGTTCAAAATTATTAAGAATTTCAAGACAGTAATAGCAGAACATTAAACCAAGCATGTGGCGCTTCTGAGCATGGGGTGTTGTGCAACCCCATTGGTCACATGCCTATGAAACAGGCCCTGTCTGGGGACCACAGTTAATTAACTAAGGCAAATGCAGCATCAGGTGCCCAGGCAGGCTAGTGACTTGTGACTGCGTCAATACTGGCCACCTCCTCAAAGATGGGGCAGTTTACCCGTTTTACAGAGAGACCAGAGCTTCCTCCTTGAGTCAAAAAGTGTTCTGTCTCTAGGATGGCTGCTCATCAGACACTCCATTCTGGCTAAGTTCTCCCATCAAGCTTTACTTAATGACATGAGCAAGAGCCCAGAAGAGAAAAGGAGACAGTAAGAAAAAATTTCATCAATCTGTTTATGACACAGGGTTACAAAAGCCCAGAAACCTCATGGGACAACAAAAAGTTTACCTCTTCTTCTCACAAGTCTCTTGGCTGGTTAGGCCTTCCCCTGGCTTTGGAATAACAGTAAGTAAATTAATAAACTGAGGACTAACTGGGAAAGTTTTTCTTTCAGATAGCTAGCTGAGCATTGGATAAATGCAACATTTGCTCTTTTAGGAACAGACCGTGGCTCCAGAAATGCAAAGCAATCATATCCTAATAAAATAATAATGAACAGGAGCTGCAGAGTTCTTATGATTTTATTTTAAAACAAGAGAGCCACAATGTGCTCTCTCTGAGACACTCAACCCGCCACAATACAGCGCCCTCAGTAGTTTACTGTGTTTCTCCACGTCTCACTCGGACAATTTCAGTTACCCTCGCAGTCTCTCTCCTATAGCGTTTATGATTCGACATCAATGTTTTACAAGTTTTTTTAATATGATCCACAATGACAGTATGTTTTACATGGTGACCCAGTACACATGTATCAACAGAACTAACATAAAAGTTTCATGTGCAGTACATTCTGATATTTTCTATTGTGTTTTATTTCATTTTTTAGAAATGATAAGCTGACTCATTAAATTGGTTTTACAACTACTGAATGGGTCATGACTCCCAGTCTGGGAACGTTGATTTTAGATCATACTAGTGTACGTTATTACCCACATTCCATCCACCAGATCTTAACTCAAGCTCCATCTGAACTGTCTCTAAGAAGCACAAGAATAAAAGAGATGGCTTTTAAAAAGGCATGCATTTAAATGATCCCTGTAGCAAAAAAGACATGAGAATGACACGGCTAGAAGACTGTCATGAAGGGAAGGCAGCAGGATGTAGAGCAGGTCTTCACAGCTCGGGAGGCAGAGCCGGAGAGATCCAATCAGAGGGCGGAGAATGGCAAAGTTAGGGAACTTTCTAGGTCAAGCCTCCTCCTCGAGGGCTCACTATTTTGTCTAAAGTGATGCAGTCTCCCAGAATATCAGACACACAGATTCAAATACATCCCAAAGAAATGGCTTTTCTGTCATCATAGAGGTTCCCGACTCCTCTGTCTGCTGGAAATGGCCAGTCACCATGTTGTCACCTTCCTCTTCAAAGAATCTCTCCCCCCAGCCCCTGCCCTCTCTTTTCTCTGGGCTCCAGCCCAGTCTGAGGTGAACTTGTGGAATCCAGACCCTTCACTGCAGCCAAACAAGGCAATTACCCTCAAGATGGTTTCCACAGGCTGTGCCTTCAGTGGCTCTGACCATTTCAAGTACGTCCACGTTTTCCTGGCTGGCTTTCAGAATCTAGAACCTTCATTCCCCAGCACACGCTCCCTATGGGTCATATCTCCGTCTCTGTCTCTCTCCCCTCCCCCCCAATGGCTGCTCCTCTACCGCACCACACAGTCCACCACACAACACAGCACTTCGTAAGGAGAAGAACGATGACGTACTTAGTACGAGTTCAGCACCAGGCTAAGTGTCTACACACAAACTCTGATTCTCACACCACCCTTCCAGGGAGGCATCAGGACTGGAAATGGAACCCAGGTGGACCAGACAGCAAAGTTCAAGCACTTTCCTCCACCCCACAATGTCCCTGATGACACCACACCACCGCTCAGTGACACACAAAACTGCTTTTCCTGCTTGCCTCCAGAATGAAGCCACCGACTCAAGGCAAGGGAAGCTCTATATGGGTCCATCGACTAGCCATCAGTGGCTAGGACACGGGGCTCTCCTGATGAGGTTCCTTAGGAAGAATCCTGGCTGACAAGGCACCAGGAAGAGTCGGTTGCACATCTACCATCATCGAGTTTGTTTCTTTACGTGTGGAAAATAAGATCTGGGTCACCAACAAGGTTGCCCTTTGGAGACGAGCTGTTAAAGCTAATATAGCTAGCAGCAGGTCATGGCCAGGTGCGCACGGTGGCCTCACTCCTGGCTCCACCATTTTCCTTCCTCCTATTTTCTCTCTGTGGTCAATGTGCCATATCCATCTCCACAGGTCACCTTGAATCTTTTCTAGGACACAGCAAGAAATTCTTTCGTGAATTTTCCTTACCATCTTACATGTTTTTTCTGATGCTCTCCCTCCCCTGGTAGAGGCCCAGCTCCTCCAGAGCATCAAATGCAAGGCTCATGCTCTGAGGAGGGGCATTTATGTAAAACTATCCTTTCAGATTATGCCTGGAATAGCCACACTTGACTGCGATCCTGACCTTGGCCTCACCGCACTTTCCCAGTCTCCCCACAGTGAAAAGAATGCGAGTAGGGAAGACTTGGAGGCAGAGACAGCACCCAAACAACTGGCCACCAACCCAGCGGGACATGCCCACCTACCTTGGTCAAATCCATTCCAAGTTTGAGCTGTGAAATGAGATGAAGGATTACACTACGCTGATCCTCCATGACGCCCAATTCTGTCTCTTCCTTATCTTCAGTGTCGCTTTTTTCATCTTCGGACAAAACCAATTCAGGGCCTAAGTTTGGCTAAAACAAGATCATCAGTAAAAATCACCAGCTGGTCCAGCAGAAATTAGAACCACAGCATATGAACCCATGTGCACAGCAATGACAGGAGCCCGATCCTGCCAGGAAGAGTTTCTCTATTGACCAGTCCTGCTGGCCAGAGGGTGGAAGATGACCCTTTTTTGGGGTACAGGCCATCTTTAGCCACTGCACTGCCCTCTCGTCTTCCCATCATCTATGAGTGAACCTTCCGGCCTAAGGACTCTCCCTGACAAGAAAGCTTCCTGCCCTTTAAGAAACTAACTCTAGTACACAAGCCCCCTCAATCCTGACTACTCCCAAACAATATTCCCCTATTAACTCGCAGACCCCAGGACACTTTATGTCTAACGGAAAATGTTCTGTTTGTAAGTAAAAGTAAGATACCCCTGGGACTGACTGAAATTATTTTGGGGAAAATTTACTCTGAGACTATTTCTACTCACATCAATTAATATCACTACAGCAAGTGTAAACAAAAACGGCTCCAAGATGGCATTAACTTAGGGAGGAAGACAAAAATGGAAAATTAGGGAAAAACTCTGAAATTTTATAACACTGCTGAGATTCATGCTGGCCAAGAGACCCTGCTTTCCTTGATGCAAGTTTATTAATTCAACTGCTTGATTCCAATTTTACAAATTATATAGAAAACAGGCAAATTAATAAACAAAATATGCAAGGGTGATGACTGAGCACAAAACTTCCCAACACCCAAGAACCAACAACTCTGGCTACAATGTCAAGATGTCCTCAGAATTGTGTTGAATGAAGTAACCCCATCCCACCGTTCCACACTTAGCCATGTTCTTATGATGCTTGTTTACATGTAAGCAAAAGCACTTTGCACAAAACATTATGCAATTGTTTCTAATTATTAAGGACAGATCAGACATCATGAACTTCATATACAGAAATGCAGGAGCTCAAAGGTATTAAATATAAAAGGACACAGACTTGCCCAAATGCCCATGCCAAAACTGATTTATAAACCTCATCAGACAGAATCGCCCCATTTTATCTAAAGGCACTTCCAATATGCAAAGGTTATTTTAGTGATCAGAGTGGTTGCAATTGTCTGGCCTAACATACACATGGTGGCCATTCCTTACCAACGCTCCAGAGAGGAAATACAGTGGTCCCCCCCAGGGGTAGGCATTTTAGACATTTGCCATAGACTTACTTTTCAAATGATTCTCAATCACCTCTGAATAACCCCACTTCTGGAGAGACAGTTGGGGAGGCCCCAGGGAAGCCCAAGGGGCTGTCCCTCAGGCCAGAGTTGAGTTTCCCTCCAGCGTGTGCCTGGTTCTCTAGTCTCATCGTCACGTATGTTATCTGACGTCACTGGCAAGTTGCTTTGGTAAAATACATTGAAATAACTGAGGCCTCCTGGCTCCATGCTGTTCCAGAGAAGACTAACAGAGGGAAGCACGGCGGCTCTAGGCTGCCCTGTTCCTATGCTGGGCAGTTGGGGAAGGAGGGGACTGGACTCCGGCACTTACAGTCAGTGCCCTGGAGGCCACTCTGCCTCTCCTCCTGACGCCCCCATCTGCTGCGTTACAGCGCCTGCTGCAGCCACGCCACCGCGGTCACGAGTCTGAAGGGCTAAAGCAAGGAAGAGCAGGGCCACCTTCCTACCCACCCGCCCTCCTGGCTCTCCCTTCTTTCTTTCCACTCCTCCGGATTTCAGGCAAGTTGTTAAGTGGATGGCTGTCTCATTTCACTGTGAGCGAGCATTTCCAATCAGACGCCACTCGACGCAGAGAGCTCAGACACAAGCCCTTCCAACGGCACAGGTGTTGCTGTTGTTGCTTCTCTGCGGTGACCTGGTGGGCGGTAATTGTATTAGCAGACTTCCCCACAACCCAGGGGCAGCTGGGGGAGGAAGGGCCTTTGAGAGGAAAAAGGACAAGAGCAAATCAAGCCACCATCATGCACCCAAGGGGGCAGGCGTGGCATGCAAAGTCCTTAAACACCTCAACAAGAAAGGGGGCTGCGTCCTGAGTGCAATTATTCCTGCTTGAAATTAGTTGTTCTCACAAAGTACTGACTGCAAACCAGTCCATAGCTCAAGTGAGGTTGCCATAAGCTTTATGAAGCAGAGAACGATTCTTTCTTCTGAAAATGTGATTTCCCATTGGCCCACCAGCCAGCACACTGGGAAATCTCCATCCTTCCCAATCACTGCCACGCTCAGTGCGACGTGTTTACAGACCACCTGGGACCACACCTCCTCCTGCTGTCTGCCTTACTTGAAAATTAAAACCAGCTTGTCCAGACTTCAGAGCCAGGAAGCCTTCTGCAAGATCCTGCCACATGATACGAAGCACACACATTAACGTGCACACAAACCTCTCCAGCTCTTCCCACTTCAGTCAACATCACATTTCCTCTGAGTCTGACGATGCCTCTCAGAGACAGGGGCTCCAGCACAGAGAATTAAGGCTGGTGCACAGGTCCCAGAAGTTGACTCATCCCAAGGCGACCGGTGGCCAGAACTCCTCAGGGTTCTGAAGTCCTGCCAAGGGAAGAAAAGCCATGGGGAGCCCAACACAGCCCCCTCATTGGCACAGATCCTTAGCAAACGATGCCCTAAGCATAAAAAAGGATCCAGCAATATTTCTGTCTCCCACAGCTTCTGAGAATTTGTCCTTTTACTTATTGTATGATTTGCAAAAAATTCTCCTACTCAATCTCAAGTAAATAATCAGGGTTGGAAAAAAAAAAGCTGGTTTCATTCATCACGTTGTTAGTGAAGGTCTCAGAGGACACCCTCCATTGCACCTACACTGAACTCAGTCCATTTGCAGAAAGGAGAGACCACCCTCTATTGTGGGTCCAGAACGGGGCACATGGATAGAGATTTGGGAGTATGCAACAGGTCAACTCAGTCAGAAACAGGTCAGTTGACAATGTAAATACAAATCTGTCGGCATCCACAAAGCACCACTGCTACAAGAAATGGAGGATTTGAAGAACCAGCCTTTGATGGAGTTTTAAAGGCAGAAAACTTTCCATTTTTGGATCAAGTGTCTGTTGACTCTGCTACTCTGATGGAAAATCCAAAATATCAATAATTGTCACTGGATCTAAGTCTATTTCCTATAATCAGGCCCAAGTACCCTTCCACATTCTCACCCTCCCTCTCATAAAGTTCTGCTTCTCTTCTGGGTACCCCTGCATGCCCACACCCACAAATCCCTCTGGATTTCTGCTTGTAAAGCAGTGACAACTGTCTCGAGGTGATCAAAAGCGGCAGAACAGCGTTTCTCTGTCTCAGAAGAAAACTGAAAATAAGCAATGGTTTTATAACATTGAGAAAGTTCATAAGAATTAAGCAAGAAGAATCTTCAGATCTTCCCGTCCCCCAGAGATCTTTGCAAATGAGCCAGCCCAGCCATAAAAATGCAAGGAAAGTTGAAGATAAAATGGAATTAGAATATGTTTTAAAGAGAAGTAGGCTTTGGAAAAATGAGGTTTTTAATAAAAACAATAATTATGACTCAATATTTCTACCACATGAGCACCTCAGGGCATACAGTGCTGTGAAAATCCAGTGACTCATGTCCATTAGCAAATGGGGGGAAGGACAAGTGAATTTGATGGACAGGAAAAAGCTACATGGCAGGCTGGGGTTTAGGGACACTCCTTGGTGGCTAAGGAGTGACTGTGCCCCAGAACAAGGGTTCTTAATCTGGGCCCCAGTGACACTCAAGACATCTACTACAACCCTGGACATTTTATATAAAAATTGTGTGTCTGGGCATTTTTCTAGAGAGAGAGTCCATGCTTTCCTTGGATTCTTAGAAGGGCAGTGCCCCTGGGCTGACCTCAGGCCTCCCAAGGCCCAAAGGGTCTGAGGTCACGTAAGAGAGCTGGGCTCAGGGTGGGAAGTGGTCTAATCAGAGACAGTCACAGCATCCGCAGATGGGCCCCTGCCTTCCCCCTCTAGTAGGTGAACATCTTCTTCCCTAGTAGGGAGCAGTGCGTCCATGACACTATGGCTAAGGGCCAAAGCCAGGAGCAAAATAGTGCCTCGGGTTAGGATTACGTGGGTTCAACAGTCTTCTCAAGGGGACACCAGTGCAGGGGAAACACCGAACCTTGGTTTCATGTCTTCTTTTTAACAAAAACCTTCATTCTTTAACACAAATGCAAATTCCAAGCAAAACTGGAATTCCAATCTATTTTATTCAATACACACATGGAATTTAACTACAGTTTGGGTCAGTTCCAGGAAAAACCATGAAACAGATATTTCTCCTCAGAACCCATTCATCTCCCTGCTGCAGGCCTCATTCTACCCCACGCCCCCAACCCACCCCCTTCCCAGTGCCTCACTCCTATCTCCCTTCCTCAGACAGCGTACATCCTACCCTCTTTCTTCACAGTGATCTCCCCTTCCTTATCTAAGACCTAGCTCTCAGAGAGCAGAGGCCAGTACAAGCAGCTTGATCTAATTTCCCCTCTAATGTAAATACCTAATAAGCTAGTGCCTTGTCTTAAAGGGCCACACCCTGAGATCAGAGGCATTATGAGAGAGGCCTAAGAGGCTGCATTACCCAACCTTTAAAGAAGCCTTTTTACTGTTGGACAGGGAGCTCTTCCATGCTGGAGCCCTTAAATCACAGACATGCAGGTGTCAGGGGTCTACTCTAGCAACAATCAAAAAAAGTGGGCTCCTACAGCCATCTTTTGCCCATGTAAATAAGCATCCTGGAATAGGCATTCTTAAGCAGACAGTATCTTTAAAAGAAAAATATAACCCACTGAGTTCAAGCGTTCTCCAACTATCCAGAAAACTTATATGACCAAGGACAGAAAGTAAAGCCAGCTAAAGAATGCACATCAAACTCTCTCCCAGGGGCCGGCTCCGTGGCCGAGTGGTTAAGTTCGTGGGCTCCGCTGTGGCAACCCAGGGTTCAGATCCTGGGCGCGGACATGGCACTGCTCGTCAGGCCACGTTGAGGTGGCGTCCCACATCTCACAACTAGAAGGACCTGCAACTAAGATATACAACTATGTTGGGGGCCGGGGGGGGTTGGGAAATAAAGCAGGAAAAAAAAAAAAGATTGGCAACAGTTGTTAGCCCAGGTGCCAATCCTTAAAAAAAACAAAAAAAAACCCACAAAAAACTCTCTCCCAGCAGAGAGCACACTGCAGCTCCATCATTCTTAAAGCCGGGCAACTGTCCGCGCACCCTGCGGCCTCGGCTCGGAGGCCCCGGGCAGACTGAGCAACACAGAAGAGCCTGGGTGTGGAACGACAAGAACTCAACATTGCCCAGAGAACGTCTTTACAGGAAAATGAGGAAACCCAGCCACGTCAGAAAGAACCTCTGCTATTCTGAGGGTCACGGAGAGGCGAGTAAGGGAGAAGGCCAGAAGCACCACCCTCAGATTTCCTCAAAGGAGAAGAACGCCACGCCATCCAGCAACAGGGCACAGGAGTAACCGGGAACTGTCTCCTCCTACGTAACCTACTTCTCAAGGCCACAGCTACACAGAGCATGCAATAACATGCAGTAAAGGCAACCAGGGCAAGGACCCTCTTGCTCACAAGGGAATAAGACTCAAGACAAGTTGGTTTGCCAGAGAATGAAAGGTTTTAGAAAAACTGGTGTGTAAAGTTGAGACATGAATAGAGGTTAGGGGGCCAGAGAGCATGAAAAAGTAGGTAAATGGGAGATGAAAGGGACAAATAAAGAAAGGCAGCGGATACTGGAAGACAGAGTAGGGGGTCTGAGCATCTGAGAGGTACAAGTGCCCAGGGACCAACAACTGAACCAATTTTTTTCAGTTCTAATGATAACGGTGTTACTGTTGTTGACGACATTTATGGACTTCATAAAACCAAGGAGTTAGTCCCTTCCACCTCCGGCTACTTTTTTCATTTCAATATTTACAGCTTATTTAACCAAATTATCCTAATCATTACTTAATCCTCATAGTGCATCTTCTCACATTAGCAATATTTTATCTCCTAAGAAGCCCCATCTAACAGCCCAAGGTCAGATAATTCGCATAGGTGCATTCCAAGATTCAACTCGGTACACAAGTCAGTAACATCAGCACGGCCTCGGGTGTACCAAGACGGCCAGCAGTCCAGCAAATTGCACTTGGCATTTTTGTCCCTCATTCCCCAATAAGAACCTTATATCACATGACTATCAAGTGCAGAACACTCACTCTCACATGCTTGGAAAACTTATTTCCCCTGAGGACACACACACAGCGTTTTGTCATAAGAATGTAAAGTGGCGCTCCTAATGACCTACTGTCCTTCCCAGACTTAGCACAGGCAGGATTTTTTCCTCCAGAAGAGTCGCTTTTGTGCCTGTCTCTAATTCCCCAAAAAGAAGACATCTTTGCCGAGTGGAGAGTCTCTCAGTTGAATGGCTGGACGCTCCCCTTGGGTCAGAAGTCATGCCAAAGAGCTTGACGTCGGACACATGTCTTCGGACAGTGTGTTGTACAGCTGACGCTCCTCGGCCCTGATGCAGGGCGGCTGCTGAAAGCTCGTCACATGTACTAGCCTCGATGAGGAGCCACCATGCCTTGAAGGCCACCACCGTGTTTAGGGGACCTTATCTTGCCATTTGGAGGTAGGTACAATGCGGCCACTGTGGGGGAGAACCTGATGGAGAAGTTGGCTCTTATCCTTGACAGGTTCAAGCGCAAGCATGTCCACACAGCAGGCTGGTCCCAGCTGCCATCTTGGAGATGCTGAGTTGGTTGCCACTGACATCACAATCCTTCTGCCGCCTCCCAGTGGATGCGCTGGCTTTCTTGCTCTAACCACACATACACACACATTTACCACACTTGGCTCTCACAGACTGGAAGGACAGATGCTCTTCCTGAGCAAAGGGGCCGACCTGCAGAAAGGTTAATTTTAAATAAAACACACCCTGAAAGGTAGAAGACAGTCACTTCTGGGGAGGGGAGAGGGGGGAGCATTCGTCATCAGCCAAGACATCAGGAACAGTTATGCCAAGAGGATTCAACAGGTGCTCCTTTAAAAACATCTGAGGGAAGCATTCACAGGAAAGGGCAGCAGTCCTTTTCTTATTTCCACATGTCTGCTTGTTTCAATGAAAGTGAGAAAGAAAGGAATTGAGAAGGAGCAAAGAAAACCTAAAGAAAGTACTGAAAAGAGAAAGGAAAAAGCAGCAGCAAATGAAGGAGGCGGCAATGATTTTGCAGGGGCGGCTTTTGAAGCATGCAGCGAAGATATCTGGCTACAGCGTGCAGGAATGAGGGGCCACGAACCACACTCTGCCGTTCCTTTAGCATCAGCCTGCCCCCAGGACGAAGGGAGGGGCACAAACAGGACGGGGAGGGTCTAAGGGCCGAGCAAGCGCAGCAGTGTCAGGTGCTTTTACGACATTATCTCAATGAGCAAGTCTAGCACTTTCAAACCAAATCCAGCAGCGAATTAATAGCCTTGCCAGGGGTTCAGCGAGGCTTCCTGAAAGGGAAGCGATATGGGGTTGAGCAGCACGGGCCACCACAGCCCTAATTCTGGTGTTGCACAAGCAGCACAGGTCACATTTCCAAACTCACAGGAAGCTCGGTAGCATCAGGCTAACAGTCACAGGAAGGAAAAGAAATAGGCCACTAAAACACAGAATGCAGTCACCACAGCTTCGGGAGCAGCGAAGGATAAAGGGAGAGCTCTGGGCTTTAGCTGCAGAGAGAGTCCTGGGTGCACCTCCTGAATCCACTACCTTCCACCTGTCAGGCTCAGTCTCCTCATCTGTGAAATGGAGGTTGGACCACCCACACCCTCAGAGGACCGCAGAGAGGCCTAAGGAAGACAAAGTACAGAAAGCACTGAGCCCAGTGCTGGACGCAGAGGAAATGCTTAGGCACCAGCCATTGCTCTCGTGGGGCCTGCGGTTTTCACGGTGGGTACGTGGCGGTACCCATGGACACGTTGATTAAAGCACCCACGTCCTCCTCCTTGTGCTGTACCCCTCCTCTCCAGCAGCATCCCTCTGCAAGTTGTATGATGCTTCCTAGGTGCTCCCCAGAATGGGGACACTGAGGGCTCTGGTGCTGCCGAGGTCTAGACCCCCCAAATAGTCCATGGTCCTGACCACAAGGTAGCATGACTTCCCGAATCTGCGGCTGCACCAGGAAGGGATTCAGAGAAAACTCAAAAAACATCTCAGCCAAGGGTCACATGCAGATCTAGGAACCAGACGAGAGAAACACAAAGCAGAAAGGGCAGTGACTCAGAAAGCATGTGCCATCAACTGGCCCCAGAATACCAGCTGCGGTCTGGAGTGACAGGTGCCATGGGCCTGCCATCCATGGCTATACCAGTTATCTAGAGGGCCCAGAAAAGGGAGGAAAGAAACACCTTTGAGACCCATTCTAGCCTTCCTGGCCTCTGCTAAGAAGAAAAGCAATGGTTTAAGACATAAAAGACCCTCGTTAGACTGGGCTGAATGGTAAGCGGGCACTAGGCCTGAAAGAGATACTGTCACCCCAGCCGCCTCAAATGCCCACGGTTAGCAAGGCACCACGTTAGATACTGAAGCTAGAAGGATGCTGGAGACATGGTCTCTGCATTCAACAAGCTGGGATCTGCTTGAGGAGGAGCGCCCAGATCCTCCTTACTCTTAGTCCTTTGTAGAACCGGTAAGTTCCAACTCACCACTCGAGACTTTGTTCAGCCACGTTCCACGGGGGCAGAGGTGGTGCCTCCAGCCTAACAGGAAGCCCTAAGCACTTGGATGAGCCCAATTTGGCACTTATCGAATTGTACTTATGCAACTGCACCCCTGCTTTCCTGATGGAGCAGGAATGTGAAACGTCTTTCTGTGGAGGAACACTGACTATTTGGGCTGGCTACTTGGAGCCCTGGGTTGATATGGACTTAGAAGCCACCTCCAGAATCTGGGAGAAAGAACACTGTGATCAATTAGTCATGCCAGCCAGGAGCTCAGGAGCAGAGAACGGTGACCATGCAGCTGTCAGCTTACCCTAATCAGAACTCCCTGATGACAGGAATCCTGTCTAATCAGCTTTTCATTTCTAGAATCCCAACACAAAGGATGGTTTTTATACTAGGTGCTCAATAAAATTTTTTTTAAAGGAATGAATAAGACTAAAGAAAAATGGGGAAAAGTTGAGTTTCCAAGAACAAAATCCAGATTTAAAATTAAAAGGACAGCAAGTCACAAAAGACCACATATCATATGATGCCACCTATAAAAGACATTCAGAACAGGCAAATCTATAGAGACAGAAAATAGACTAGTGCTTGCAGGGGCTGGGGGGTGAGTGGGGTAGACGGTGATAGCTAAAGAGCACGGGGTTTCTTCCTGAAGTGAGGAAAATGTTCTAAAATTGACCATGATGATGATGGTGGCATGTATTTGTGAATATGCTAAAACCCACTAAATGGTACACTTATATGGCTGAATTGTACAGCATGTGAACTATATCTTGATAAAGCTGCTATCAAAAGAATTAAAAATAAAGGCACCCTCGATGCAAAGTCAAACAACAAGGTCAGAAGGAAGGTTGTGGCCTGGGTGATCCGAGACTTACACAGAGACAGACTCTGGGCTGAGTCTCACCAGAGAGCAGCGTGCAGGGCAGCCACAGGAAGGAGGGGACGGTCCAACGGAAGGAGTGACTCGACAGTCAGGGAAGTGTGGCTGAGGCCAGACGGAATGTGGCTTGACCCTAAGACTTGACTCACTCCCTTGGGCCACCCATCTGATGCCATGGCTTTAAGCCACTTAGACACTGGGGACTTCTAAATCTCCATCTCAAGGTCAGCCTTCTCCCCTGAACTCCAGCTGTGTGTATCCAACTGCCTATTCGCCATTAGCCCGTGAGCCACCTGTGGTAGGCAGAATAGCAGATTCGCAGAGACATCCAAGTGCTGAACCTGGAACCTGTGAATGTTACCTTACATGACAAAAGAGGGTTCCCAGACATGATTAAGGGCCTTGAGATGGGGAGAGTATTCTGGACTATCCAGATGGATCTAATATAATCACATGAATCCCTAAAATTAGAGACCCTTTCCTGGCTGTGGTCAGAAGGAGATGTGCCTGTGTAAATAGGATCAGAGAGATGCAACGCTGCTGGCTTTGAAGACGGAGGAAGGGAGCCATAAGCCAAAGAAAGTGGGCAGCCTCTAGAAGCTGGAAAAGGCAAGGCAACAGATTCCCCCCAGAGCTTCTAGAAGGGAACACAGCCCTGCAGACACCTTGATTTTAGCCCAGGGGGACCCATGTTGGACTTCTGACCTACGCAACGATAATATAATAAATCTGCGCTGTTGGAAACAAGGAAGTTGTGATAATTTGTTACAGCAGCAATAGGAAACTAACACACTACTAGTCGTACCAAACTTAATACGTCCAAAACAGACCTTTCGATTCGCACCTCCAAAATGTGCTCCTCCTCATCTCAGTCAACAACTTCATTCTTCCCGTCATGCAGCCAAAAGCCCTGGTACTGTGCCTGACTCCACACTGCTGCTCACGCTCTACCCACATCACATCCATCAGCAAACCCTGCAAATTACATCCAGAGTCTGAAGGCTTCTCACGACCCTCACCATCATGGCCCAAGCCACCGTCCCCTCTCACTAATTACTGTGACAGCTCCCCAGTCAGTCCCGCCTGCCCCCGTCCTCCTCTGGAGTCTATGTCTCCTCATAGGAGTCAGAAGGCATCTTAAATCATAAAGGAGATCATCTAACTCCTGTGCTCACAACCCTCCCCACTTCATTCAGAATAAATCTCAGAGTCCTTACTGTGGCCTATGAGGCCCTATACAATCTTGCCCCATTACTTCTCCTACCTTCCTTCCCACCACAGTCTCTCCCCCTGTTCACCCTCCTCATATCTCACCAGCCACCTTCTGTTCCTTGAACACATGAAGTACACGCCTACCTCAGGGCCTTTGTACCTGCTGTTATCACTCTTCTAGATCCATGCATGGCTCACTCCCTCACTTCACTCAGACCTCCACTCACCTGTCACGTGACCAGAGCAGC
The DNA here is from genome assembly GCF_037783145.1 of Equus przewalskii. Classification (NCBI taxonomy): domain Eukaryota; kingdom Metazoa; phylum Chordata; class Mammalia; order Perissodactyla; family Equidae; genus Equus; species Equus przewalskii. The sequence goes on along the minus strand of NC_091845.1, from coordinate 53,963,737 downwards.
CTCCTACCATCATCTAAACTGGCACCACTCCCCACCATCACTGTTCACTCCTCCCCAGCTCTCCTTCTCCCCTCGGCACTGACCACCCTCAACCATATCATATACTGATTTATCCTATCTCCTCTGTAGAATGCTGGCTCACAAGAACCAAGATTGTGTTCTGCTCACTGCTGTGTCTCTATCAACACAAACAGTACCTGACACTGACATATTAGTTAATGATTAAATGAAGTAAACACTTGGCTTTCCCCAGTGGAAGTGAGGAACCACTGAAGATTGCTAAGAGGCTGAAGAATATAACCCAGGCCCCAAGGGGATGAATGGTTAATTAAGCCATGGTGTAACTGCAAGCAGGGGCAACAGGGCACTGAGAGGCATTCTGGAAGACTCCAGCAGCAACGGCCCAGTGTGAGGGAGACCAACATGCACTGGGCAGGTGGTAGTGAAATGTTCCATGTCCTTCCTTTTCTTTTATTCAGTAAATAGACATGTCAGACTCCGTGTTAGGCTCAGTAGAGGAATCCAGATGGCACAGGACAGGGCCTCGGTCCTTCTGAAAACCGCAGCCTTGCTGGGCAGACAGTGGTTTGGTTGGGGGTTCCCATTTGTAGGATCAAGCAGCAAGGATCAGAGGGGCCCAGGAACCACAGGGGAAGCAATAAGATGGCGGCAGGCGGGTAAGACAGCAAGCAAGAGCTGAAGGCAGCAGATGGAGCCAGAAGCAAAACTGACTGGAAAAAATGTCTGCAGATGGAATTCTCTTAGTAAACCATGGGCAATATAAACCAGCTAAGAACATCATATGGGCAGGAGGCATTCCACTGGGAGAGAAGCTATTATAATCTTACCTCCCCTCCTCTCAGACCCACACGCACCTACAAAGGGCCCCACCATCCTCCTAGGCATCCAGGCTCAACGCTTGCAAGTTCACTTGGGGTGCCCAGCACCCCCAAACCCAGGGCCTCAGGCACATGACTGTATGATCCTAACACTTCCCAGGCTGTCTTTCTACTCCAGACGCCTCCTCTCACGCTTTGTCTTGTGTTGAACCACTAAGAATGTTCTCCCCAAAACACCCTCTTCTCTGTTCAAAAGTCTTCAATGCCGTCCCATGCCCAGAGAAAACTATCCACTTGGCCTGACACGGAAGGCCTTCCTCAACCTGACCCCGTCTGCGCTTCCCTCCCCTGCTCCCCTAACCTGCCTCCAGCCTAGACGGACCACAGCACCCACGCGACTCTCCAGACTCCACTGCCCAAAGCGGTAGCCACTAGCCACATGGAGCTACTTAAATGAATTAAAACAATGCAATTGAAAATTCAGTTCCTCAATGGCACCAGCCACATTTTAAGTCCTCAGTAGCCACACGTGGCTAGTAGCTACCGTATTGGTCAATGTATAAAGGGAACATTTTCATCACTGCAGTTTTCATCAAGTTTTACTGGACACTACTGCTCTACACTTTTAATGTCCTCTCATTTCTATGCCTCCCACCATTTGTTATTTCTCTGCAAAAACAGCCCCCACGCCAGGATACGGGCTCTAACAAGCCCGGGGCAGGAGCAAGCCCTCACTCCTCTAAAACCGCGTGTGTAAGCTTCGTGGCCGCCCACAGGTCACTGCCATGCCTAACATAACTTCTTGGTAATATAAAGCTCTGTGGGATAAATGATCTGTGAGAACAAATTCCTAGCGAAGCTCGAAAGAACAATTTTACAAACACCTTCCCCTCAGAAACAAGGTGATGAGAGATGATGTACTGGGGGTAACCGATAGTAATAAAATGATTCTGCGCCTAAAAACTTAAAGGAATTCTACTACCTATGATTTGCTCCTATCGTAACTGATGCACACCATGACTAGGATTCCAGCTTTCTAGATCCACAGTTTAAATTATTATTGATTTACGCTTTGTGCTGCGTGACAGATTTCTTCTGATTCCCCAGGTGGTAAATGCCTTTATTCAGAAAGTAAACACAATGAGACGCAAGTCGATGGCCCCATGTTAATGATTCTTTCAGACTCTATACTTGATGCCACTAATTGCTACACTGCCTTACTTTTTCCACAGATTATGCACAGTCATGGCCTTGAACTCTAAGACAGGGACAGGAAAAAAGATGCAAAGCAATGAGGGTCTGCAGAGCAGCAGCAAGAGGAAGCTCTGAATCAGGCCTCCTCAACCTATGGTCCCCCAACATGCAGCCTCAGCATCATTGGGAATTGGATAGAAATGCAAAGTCCAGGGTCCCATCCACGATTTACAGAATCAGAAACTCTGGGGACAGGTGGCCCAGACCCATCTATGTTTGTTTTTTGGCCTTTACTTGTTTTTTTTTTGGTGAGGAAGATTGGCACTGAGCTTACATCTGTTGCCAATCTTCCTCTTTTTGCTTGAAGAGGATTGTTCCTGAGCTAACATCCATGCCAACCTTCTTCTATTTTGTATGTGGGACGCCACCACAGCATGCCTGATGAGCAGTGCTTAGGTCCATACCCAAGATTCGAACCCATGAACCCCAGGGAACCAAAGTGGAGGGTACAAACTCACCCACTATGCCAGCCTGCTCTGGCTTTTACTTTTTAATTGAAGTATAGTTTACGTATGTGCAATGCACAGACCTCAGTGTATGGTTCCATGAGTTATGACAAATGTATCACTTTATATCCAATTAAAATTTTTTTACCATCTTAACTATTTTTAAGTGTGTAGTTCAGTAGTGTTAACTGTATTTACACTGTTGTGCAATAGATTTCTAGAACTTTCTCATCTTGCATACTGAAACTATACCCACCGAACAACTCCCCGTTTCCTCCCCCTACTCCCTGCAGAGCGCGTTTGACGGAGGCCTGCAGCCGATTCTGATGTGCACCTGCATGTGAGATGCACTACTCTAACCAGCACAGGCCACAGGGGCTGCAGGGAACAGCAGAGAAAAGCAGCAGCTGTGGCAGAAGCCAGGCACCCAGCAAAGACTGCAGCAGGAGATGTGTTACTGGCCCCTTGTCGTTCTCCAAACCCAATCCTGAGTGCCCGGCGTGGACACGGCACTGCCTTACATGCTAGGGAGAGCCAAACACGGACAAATGGACGTTTCTCAAAAATGTGCATAGGCACAAGTTGAAGAAGGAAATTGTATTTCTCAACATTAGACCAGGTTCTGCAAATTTCGCTTGAAGGCCCTAAAATAGAATAGGAAAGCTATAAACTTTGATTGGAAGAGGGCAACTGTATTTTCATCAGTGGCCACATGAGGTGGTCATTTAATTCTGACACTGAATTTTACCTGTCCATCTTAATCATTTATGGCTCTCATTTGGAAACTTCCAAATGATTCTCTCCAATGGAAATTTTGGGAGGGTGTGATAACAAAAAACAAATAACCAGTGGCATTGCAAACCACAGAAGAGTTTTGATTTACAAGTTATTAAAAGCAAGAGGCATTTACTGTTCTTTGCAGGCAAAAAGGGATTGCATCATGAATAATGGACAAAGCAAAGTGCATTAAGAACTCTCCTGCAGACAATGTTCTCTCCAGGCCACAGAGGACACACATTCACCGAGGACTCCCTGTGTGCCAGGCACATAGCAATGCAGACACAGTTGCATCCCAGCCTTCGAGGATCAAAATCAGGCAAATCTATGCCATTTCGGTTCCAGAGGTAGAGTTTCTGGATTATTATCTCCTGACTCTCAAAAGATCCAGTGATTTGGTACCACAAGCGGATCAAGAGCTAGGACGTCTAGAAAACAACCACAGCTTGGGTAATTTTAGACTTTTCATTTTTCTTAAAAAGGATTCTGTTATATTTCTATTATGTCCTGAATTCTTTAAATATTAACAGACCAAGGGGAAAGAATCTGGGAGACGACAGGCTTTAGTGTTTTGTAGGAAAAAAGAAATAAAACAAAATAAAACCAGCACAGCTTAATTCTTAATTCTACAATAAGGACACATCAATAAGGCTCCTTTAAACCTACAATCTCTAACCTTCACTCACTATCTTTTGGCTCAACTTGCAGGCATTTTCTCTGCTTGTTAATTTGCACTGTGTGTGTCCACTTTTCTAGCCACTGTGACAGAGGATATTAAAAGAAAGTTTCTCTGTACTTTTATTCAAATGTGAATTGGTACTCAGGATCTAAGAAGGTAACCGCAGAAATTCATTTTCTTTTTCATATTGTTCCACTTCTGCAAAATCCAAATGAGGCTTACTCTATCTTCCACTTTAAAAAACTGTCACAGTGCCACACTCTGCTTTGACCCACTCTCCAATGTTTCCTCCAGTGAAAACTTCAAGGGGAAATTTGTGAGACAGCTGTAATCACCCAGGGTAATGGGAACACTCTGTGGTGAGCACTATTAATGATGAGAACTGGGGCATTATAGCATTTAGCGCAACAAGAAGACAGTATTTTAAGGTGTAAATGTACTCAAGTAGGACCTACAGTCTTCTAAATACTAAGTTCTTGTTGTCATCGTTTGTTTTAGATCACTCTGACGCACAGAATTTCCATTTCTCCAGCATAAGATAGCCTTATGATCACTCTCGAAGCTAGGTTTTCTGTCACTTGGATTGACATTTTGACAAATGTTGTACTCATGAACAATAAGTCTTCACCCCATTCATAAAGCACAATCATGAAACACACCACTCATGCGAGTTTAAAAATAACTCATGATATGCGATACTTCATTTGAAACTGATATTTAACAGGATACTTTACCATGCTATCTATAATCCAATGTTTTTAGAACTAAAAACTGCCTTAAAAACCAGAAATATCAGACCCTGGATGGAGACAGAGTATCCAAACCAGAACCACTGTAGAATGAGTCTCTACACATTTTGACATCTGCTTCAGAGCAAGAAGTAGGACCAGGAAGAAGGCGAGGGCAGGGATAACAAGCGCTCCATGTAGCCAATGCTCATAACGAGAGGACTTGATGCTTGCTAGATGACATTTCCAGGAGGAACAAATGTATATGTCAGTTCATGTATATTCCCATAATTGCTGTACCTCCCTACAAAACAGCCGACACAAACACACAGCCACATGGTGGCTCATCCCAGTGGGTGCTCCTAGACAGTGACACGCAAAATTCCAGAGCCTCATTTGAAACTAATGCTAAGTTATGAAAGGATGTAAGGGGAGTCTGACTCTCAAACCGATTCAAGCTAAGGGATCCTTCATGTGAAAAGACTTTACAGGGGCGACTATAACCATAATTGCCGTCATCACTTCTTACCTCCAAAAGTGTACCCAACACTTTTGGAGGTGGACAAAATACTCGCCCCACATTATAAAGAACTAATTGGTTTACTATAAAAAGAATTCTTGGGGGGCCAGGCCAGTAGCATAGTAGTCAAGTTCACGTGCTCTGCTTCAGTGGTCCAGGGTTTGGAGGTTTGGATCTCAGGTGCAGACCTACACACCATTCAGCAATCCATGCTGTGGCAGCATCCCACATACAAAACAGAGGAAGACTGGCACAGATGTTAGCTCAGGGCCAATCTTTCTTACCAAAAAAACAAAAAGAAAAAAAGTATCCTGGGGCCAGGCCAGTGGCACAGTGGTTAAGCTCACACACACTGCTTCAGCAGCCCAAGGTTCATGGATTCAGATCCCAGGCATGGACTTACACATCGCTCATCAAGCCATGCTGTGGTGGCATCCCACATACAAAACAGAGGAAGACTGGCACAGATGTTAGCTCAGGGACAATTTCCTCACCAAAAAAAAAGAATTTTTACAAAACATTAATTAGGAAGTCCAACAACTCAATTGAAACATGTGCAAGACATTAAAGATAAGAGAAATACAAATGGCTAACAAATACATAAAAATATTCTTAACTTCATTCACAATTATAAAAATAGAGGGGCCGGCCCGATGGCGCAGCGGTTAAGTTCACACATTCTGCTTCTCAGTAGCCTGGGGTTTGCCAGTTCAGATCCAGGGTTCAGATCCCAGGTGCAGACATGGCACCGCTCGGCAAGCCATGCTGTGGTGGGCATCCCACATATAAAGTAGAGGAAGATGGGCATGAATGTTAGCTCAGGGCCAGTCTTCCTCAGCAAAAAGAGGAGGATCGGCAGTAGTTAGCTCAGGGTTAATCTTCCTCCAAAAAAAAAAAAAGGAAATAAATTAAAATAAGATACTATTTCTCTTCTAAAAAAAAAAACCTAGTAAGAAAATAGGAATTTTATATTCATTCCTCATCACAAAAGTGCAGAAAAACAGCAGGCCTCCCACATTGCTGTGGGAGTATCAGTTTGGCTTAGTCTTGGAGGTCAGTTTGGTAATACTTGGCAAAATTTTAAATTCCCACATTCATGGACTGAATTCCATTTAAATGCCACTGCTAGACAGTCTCCCTATATATTTGCACAAGTGTGCAAAAACCTGTGTAGAGCACTATTTGGAAAGGAAAAGCTGGACAACTTAAATGTCTCTCATAGGATCAGGTTAAGTAAATTATGGGAGTAAGTCCATGAATGATGACACATTCACAGAGTTGAATGCTTTGAAGGTATTAAAAGGAATGTAAACAATCTATATACTGAAGTAGTAAGATATCTACGATATACTGTTAAATTTAAAAGCCACATTATCCATATATATGATCTATAGTGTGATTCCATTAGTGTAAAAAACAAAGAATAAATGTATATGTATTTTCTGCTGGCATCCTCAGAAGAGACACAGTAGCCCCTTTAAGGGGTGGCATTGGAAAGAAAAGTTACAACAGCGGACTCTTACTTTTGACTTCCTACAAGTTTTATGCTGTATTTTTTATGTAACAACTTTGTTGTTTTACGGTAATCTTTAAAGTTCTCCCCATCCCACTGCCAAGCTCTGAACTGCACGAGCTGTCAAAGATGACTTCATGGTTTGGTTTCATGTCTGGTTTAATTCTGAGGCGCTTGGGAGGCAGTGGGAGAAGGTGACATGGTGATGAGCCGTGTCCGACTGGGAAAAGCAAGTCTGAAAAAGTTTCACTGTGTAAAAGGCAAAGCCAGTTACTTTTTTCCAGCAGTGAATCCAGCTGAGCTGACTGCTTTCCTCCAAGGGAGCAATTTAATGACGTGCTCTATTTCAAGCCAGAGGTCAATTCCAGTTTTATTTCCATGGTACATCTAATGTGTTCAGGGAATGCCAACCAACTCATCTGCTGTGGTAAGCTGAATAATGGCCCCAACATGTCCAAGTCCTAATCCTCAGGACTGTGATGTTAGGTTACAGGGCGTGGGGAATTAAGGTTGCTAATCAGCTGATCTTAAAGTAAGGAGATGATCCCAGATTATCTGGGTGGGCTCAATGTAACCACAAGGATGCTTAGAAGTGGAAGAGGGAAGTCAGAGAGAGATACCGACTATGGAAGCAGGGTCAAAGAGATGCAATGTTCCTGGCCCTGAAGATGAAGGAAGGGGCTACAAGCCAAGGAATGCAGGCAGCCACTGGAAGCTGGAAAAGCCAGGGCAACAGCTTCTCCCTTTGAGTCTCCAGAAAGGAACGCAGTCCTGCAGACACCTTGATTTCAGCCCACGGAGACCTTTGTCAGATTCCTGACCTACAGAACTTCAGATAACAAATTTATGTTGTTCTAAACTGTTAAATTTCTTACAGCAGCAATAGGAAATTAATGCAACCTATTTTTATTTCCTGTATTTCTCTACATCCCAGACTTCCTCTGCTAGGCAAACCTGGGGTATGGTCTGAAAATCAGCCCACCTGGGCATCCTACCTGACAGATGCCCCAGGGCCTGGGCCCCCACTGCCAACTGGCTGCTGATTTTAGGACTTCTTCAGAGAGAACCCAGGCAAGACACCAGCAGCAAAACTGCCTTAATGATGATGAAGTTAGCTCCATCTGGAGGAGCCGTCATTAATGGAAGTCATTAATTAAAGCTATTAATGGAAGCCCACTGTAAATCATGCCTTACCATACAAATAAATAGATGTCACCCTTTATACCCAGACCACATTTTTAGAAGACTAACAAATGAGAAATGAATCTCATTAAGGAACCCCAAATAGCTTAACAACACGTGCTTAGGGGCTTCTCAACATAGGTGATACCTACAAACATGGATAGGATATGTACACTAAGGAACAATTTTAATAAAGACTTACTATTGAGTGTACCTACTACGTGGCAGGCACTGAGTTGAACATTCAACACATATGATCTCCTATAATTCTATAACATTCCTACCAGGAAATTACTATGCTCATTCCCATTGATAATTCTCACAGGCAGTATGTGAAAGAGCTAGGGGACCCTGAAGAGATGCCATGCTAATCCCCCATCAAGGGACAGCTCAAACTGACATCTACTCTATACCAAAATGCTCAAGAGAAGAAAGGGAACACCAGCATCCTCACTCTGATCCCGGAAATGCAACCATTTAACCACACCTCTCCAAAACCCCCTGGGACCTCGAAAAATTTTAAACTTGTCTCAATAGCCAAATTCTCTAAAACAGAATCTCTCATTGTTTTTATTACTATTTTGTATTTTATGTTCTACCAATCGCTTTTCCAAGGAATCTGTGTTCTGAAAAGATATAAAGAGAAAGCTGGCCTTTGTGAAGTGGCACCTTTATGGCTCAGGAAGTAACAGTTATGACATCTGTCCCTCACTTCTGCAGGGCACAAGGGGTCTCCGCTCACGTGGTTAGGAACCACTGATCTCATCTAGCAATATCTAAAACGAGCAGGTATTTTCTCATTATGGGAGTTTCTATATAAGATCCCATTCTGAATAAAGTTTTTAGCTTTAAAAATTCATCATACTGGAATTTTGTAAAGGGCAGGTAAACACAAAAGTAGTCCCTTCCTCTTGCTTCCATTTCTTCCCTCAATTCGGTACATGAAACGGCTAACAATGTACTATGAAAAAGCTTCACATTCCCCCAAAGGATTCATTTTCTCTCTGAATTACATAATGTATTTCTTTTTTAAGCCAGAACTACAAGCTGGCCCTGCATTTTAGTAAACAAGCCATTGAAAAGCAGATATTTGGAATCTGAAACACATTTTCCAAAAAATAATGTCATTCGAGGTGCAGGTCCATTGCCAGAGTAACCCGCAAAGCTCTTCTAAACTCATAATGTGGGTCAAATACTATACATTCACTACAACAAGTTAAGATTTGACACTCTTGAAGTACTACTTTAAAAATAACTATAAAAAAGAAGTTATAAACATTTCTTCTTCTTTTTAAAGGAAAGCAATTCTGATGAGTTTGAGGAAAATGTGAATAAAGATTTGAGTAATTTGAAGAATACTTCCATGGTTTTAAGGATTGGTATACTGTTCTCAATGGGGTTTAATTTCATTTTCAAAAAAGTTATATTTTCCTTTTCCTCCACACGGCTGTATTTCCACCACTCTTCTTATACTTATTCACGATGGGGTTATTTGCTGGGATTATCGTGGCCAATAAAGAGAACCACGTGTGGCCTAAGGACAGTCCAGTGTCCACTTAGCTGGATGCAGATGGTGAATGAGAGAGAGAAGGGGCCGGGGCTTTGAGAGAGGGACAGGAGTGCACTGTTGTCAGAGAAGAAAGAAGATGGTGGTGACAGGGCATCACATGGCACCTGACTTCACTTGTCACCTCACAGAGCCTACCCACTTGGCCTGCAAGGGCAAGGAGAGTTATGGTCCTGGGGTGACTGGGGACAGCCAAAGAGCTGCTGGTGAAGTATGTTCAAGAGTGAGAGAAGTGGTTGTTTGAGTCCTATATCCACAGGGTCTGAAAACCGCTACCAGAACTTAGACAATTCCACCACTCTCTCTCCTTCTCTCTGTTCCATTCACATGCACACACAATCTACACTCTGCCTAGTGCTCACACCTATCATTATCCCCCCATTGAAAAGTTACAATTATGATTTAGCACACAGTGGGCCCCCTGCACAGCACCATAACCCACCAACAAGACTCAATTCAAATTGCACAAGGGATACAAGAACTCACTGATTAATTCAGGCAAAGCCCAAAGTATATGTGGAAAAAGATTTTACTCTTTTTTTCCATAACATTCTTTCCCCAAGATCATAAATCTCTGAGCAGTGACTTTCCATCTTAGGAAAGTGAACGTCATCTGAGGCAGCATATAAATCACCCCGGGAATAGTTATTCATCGAGGGCAAATAAAAACGTAAGCCAGGAGATGGTGAAAACCTGATTGCTACTGGTAAAATTTCAAGGGACTAGGCAAGCAAGAGGGAAAGCAGAGGAAGTTGTGAAATTTGGGGTCACATTTATAAGATGAGAATAAATACTCAAAACAACAGAATACTAAAAATTATCATACCACATCGCTACAATCTCTTCAACTCTTCACCTCTGCTTCAGATCTCACTTTCTCCCTTCGTGGCAACAGGAATGAGAGGAGGCAAAGAGAAGAGGATGAGGAGGAGGGAAAACCCACACTAAACATTGCAGTGTTTTAAGCCCTTTCCATTCACCAGTTTCAAAGCGCTTAATCCTTCAGTACTACTGCGGGATAGAAGAGATTATACCACTTGGTGCTGGTTTTTTTTCCAGACGGCTCCAGCTCACAATTGGCAAATCCAAGGTGGCTACCTCCCAACACTCTGGTGGGACGTTTATGTCACAAAGCCACACTGGCCTAGGGGGGAGGGGAGAGAAGGCAGGCAATATGGTGACCACCCTGAAGGCTCCCCCCGGAGACATGCTTATTCCAGTGTTGAAACCCATTAAATGCCCTGAAACACACTCTACAGGCCCCTGAGAAGGTATAATTTGGGTCCTTTCAATATATTCCACCTCTCTCTTATAAAAGCAACACCCAGCCAAGAAAAGAAAACCTTATCATTACCCACAGAGAGGAAGAGGAAGGAAAAAGAGATGGAGGGAGGAACAAGTCCTTGAAAAAGTAGCATAAACGGAAATTAATCCCCAAAAGCTGCACAGGAAATTATACTGTCACACCTTATGGCTGGAAAGCTCACTGATACTGCCAGAAACCCAAGTTCAAGAAGCTCTTGAAAAATGCACACAAGGCTTAGGCTTGTATGTGATAGTTATGTTTGCTGTTGATTTGTTAAGCAGAGATGAAGGGAGAGCAGAATTTTTTTTTGCAAGACAGAAAGGAGCTCTTGGCATGGGAGACACCTATTAGAGTGCCACAGAAATGTGTCTTCAAATTCCATGTCATCTCAGGGATGGTCATCTTAATTGCTGCAGGCCACAGGTAGACCTGCGGCAACATACCACCAGGACCCACGCAGTCTTGGCATACTAACCTGGAAACATCACTTGGCTAAAAACAATTTTTCCTTCTTCTAATCTCAAGATATAAACGATAATTATAACTTATGAAATACACATGGATCTAAGGCCATAACAAAATACCAGACAGGGTGGTGTAAACAACAGAAATTTATTTTCTCAGAGTTCTCAGGCTTCTAGCCTGAGATCAGCCAGCATGGTCGAGTCTGGTGAGGGCTCTCTTCCTGGTTTGCAGACGGCTGCCTTCTCGCTGTGTCCTCAGAGGGCGGAAAGAGAGTGAGAGAGCTCCCTTCCTCTTCTTATAATGCTGCGGTCCTATCAGATTAGGGCCCCATCTTTACGACCTCATTTAACCTTAATTACCTCCTAAAGAGAACCTCAAAGATACAGTCACATTGGTGGTTAAAGCTTCAACATATGAATTTTGGGAGGGACAAAATTCAGTTCATAGTACCAGGTTTTTAAAGTCTAATAAAATAAGGAGTCCTCTTTTCAATGCTCAGCACAACATAGCTCAATTAATGTTTGGTGAGTGAATAAATAGTTGAGTAGGTGAATAATTACTGTCTTACTATACTGGGATACAGAGAAAACTTATGCAGGAGCAGTATACTTTCAAGCACAAATAACCTAGATCCTTCTGATTTTTAATAAGTCCCGAGGGTCTGATAGCTAGGAGGCATATCGTCTGCATTTGCAGATGGATGGACTACTTTCCCTCCAGACCAACAGCCAAAAGAGAGGAAAAAATCCAGATGATCAAGCCACTGCACATTCCTATAGTGGCAGTACCCAAAAGGAATGCCCTCAGTGGATCTTTGCAAAGGTTATAATAAGAGTTCTACATAAAACCACCACCATCTAGTACCTGCTGGATACCTGGTCAAGGCCAAGGCCTAAAAATGAACCAATGAGGTGAGTCTTCTGCCTGGAGAGCTCCAAGTCACTGGCCTTTAATAAATCTTTCATGACAGCAGCTTATGTAACTGACATGCCCCCCCCCCCCCCATAGGTTAAACTTACTTCTATTGGAGCCACCAGAACCTCTAGGAAGAGCAAGGGATAGAGATGAGACAAGGGAGAAGCACGCCCTTCAGCAGTCACGAACAGTATAAATGGACCTTATTCACATTCATTCCTTTATCAAATGTTTCCAGGCTGTCTACTATGCGTGCAATACTCTCTTAAATATTTTTGAGTATTCAAAGAGGAATCAAGAGATGGGGTCCACCCTCAAAGAACTTGGCCTATGATACACCAATGGTCAGATTAGAAAAGTCTTAGGGAAGCTGAAGATGAGCAGTGCATGAAGACAAGCTGCTCGAGCAGATCTGGAGGACAGCAGTCACCATCTGTTACTGCCCAAAGCCCATTCCTCTCTTCTCCCTTGCTAAGAGAAACCCAATTTTGGGGCTCCCTAGGACTTGAGATCCCTTTGATTCAGGTAAGGCACACTCTTCCACAGACATGGAGGGTGACACATGATTGCTCTAAGGCAGTGTGGGGACCTGGAATTGGCCACCCCAAGATATGTCTCTTTGGAATCAGGATTATTTGAGGCTGATTGCTTTTGATAAACTGAGACAGGGAAGGAGGCTCTGAGGAATGGAATTTGCCCTTTGTTGGGACACCTTTGCATTTGTAGGGTAAATCTCTATCTGTAGGGGATGCCTCCCTCTCTGTACCAGGAAGAAGAAAGGAGATGGCCTTCTCTCTGGAAGCTCTTAATCAATGCCAAAGGCAAAGACTTAAATCTGCATTTTATTGTGCTAGTCTGGTAACCTCCTGTAACTGACTTCCCTCCCCCTCCCAACTTTGGCATTCCTTAAGGATTAAGCATCTTTCCTTAGGCTAGGAACTGATTGCTGCACTCACCTGTGACCGCCCAGCTCCAGACATAGACTTGCCTCCTGCTACCCCCACCGAGATAGCAGACCACTACCTGCTGTGTCCATCAAGCACTGTGCTGACAGGGCAATCTTGTGACTATTGTGGGAGGGACATTTCAATCACATGTGAAACACCCCGTTTGGGGGTATATAACCACTGTCTGCACCCCACTTCTTCGGTGCCCTTTCTTCCTTCGGGAAGAAAGGCCCCAGGCCATGGTTCCTCTTAAAGCTTTGTTTAATTTTCTCTTGCTATTCTGTCTCAGGTGAATTTAATTCGTTCTCCAGCTAGACGAACCCCCATTTGGGGAGAGGAAATGTCCTCCTCCCCTACAGCAGTCATGGAAATCCAGTTACCAATGAGCAGTGATAGGTCTTGGGGTGGGTGCAGAATCCATTTCTGGCTCTGAGATAACAGGAAAAGTACACTGGGGGCTTCCCTTTCCACAGAAGGAGTCTTGAGAAGACCCCCCTTTCTCTTCCTTCATTCTAAAGGATACTGCTGTAGGATACAATGCTTGGGAATGTTGTTGTCACGTTGCCACCATGAAGTAACAAGCATAAGGATAAAAAGCCAACAGCAAGAAGAATGGAAGAAGCCTGTTGGGGTTTTTTTTGAGAGAGAGAAGTAATCAAAGTTTTGCTTGAAAAAAAGAAAAAACACATAAGATCTACCCTCTTAACAAATTTTTAAGTGTACAGCATTGCTAACTATATGCACATTGCAGTATATCAGGTGTCTAGAACACTTTTTTAATTTTTTTAATTTTTTTTTCCTTTTTCTCCCCAAAGTCCCCTGGTACATAGTTGTGTATTCTTTGTGGGTCCTTCTAGTTGTGGCATGTGGGACGCTGCCTCAGCGTGGCTTGACGAGCAGTGCCATGTCCGCGCCCAGGATTCGAACCAACGAAACACTGGGCCGCCTGCAGCGGAGCGTGCGAACTTAACCACTCGGCCACGGGGCCAGCCCCTAGAACACTTTCATCTTGCATGACTGAAACTTTATACTCACTGAACAGCGTCTCCTCAATTGCCTCTCCCCTACCTCACCCTGGCCGCCACCATTCTACTTTCTGTTTCTGTAAGTTTAACTACTTTAGATACCTCATATAAGTGGATTCAGGTCCTGTGACAGGCTTATTTCACTTTACATAATGTGCTCAAGGTTCATCCATGTTGCAGCATATGACAGGATTTCCTTCTTTTTAAGGACTGAATAATAATCTATTATATGTGAATATCACTTTTTCTTTATTCATTCCACCCACTGACAGTCATTTGCATTGTTTCCACCTCGTGGCTATTATGAATAATGCTGCAATGAACATAGGAGTGCAAATATCTCTTCGAGATACTGATTTCAATTCTTTTGGAGAAAAAGCCAAAAGTGGGATTGCCAGATCATATGGTATTTCTATTTCTAATCTTTTGAGGAATCTCCATACTGTTTTCTAGAAGCCTATATCTTTGAGGTCATCATGAGTTGCTACACCAAACCTGGGAGCACTTACAGGCAGAATTCTCACTGAGTGAGAAAATGAAATTAATTTATTGCTTGAGGTACCAGTTGTTGGGTCCTGTTATCTGCAGTTGAAAGAATGCCACCAGATACAGGAGATGATGTGGGATATAAGAAAGGGCACTGGCATGGGAAAAAGGAGTCCAGATGTCAATCTTGTCTCTATCACTGCCCAGTTCTGTGACTCTTGGCAAGTTAGCCAATAACTCCAGTTTGGGGGGGGGGCGGGGGCGGTCATTTGACCCCTAAAGACTTTTCTAAGATTTAGTGATTCAAAGGCCATGATTCAAAGAGATAAAAAGTCTGTTTTGCAGGATCTGGGAAGGAGACGCAATCAAACTGATGACAGGATGGGGTGTGGGACTTACTTGTAACAAATTCTAAATGTGATCAACAACATTTCCTACATTGCAACCAAGTGTCATTAAATTTGGGGGGGCGGTTTATCACAGAATTCAGTAAAGTGATTTTCAATCATTATAAGTCAGTGTTTGCTGTCTCACTCCTTGGTCAAAAGGCTGACAACAAATATGACAAAATGAATATTTTGAACAAACCCATAAGACTGAAAATTTATGTTCAAAGAATTATCCAAAGGATCAAAACAGCACATTACCTTATCTTCAAAAATCTATCACTGTCCCATGCCTGATAGCCTCAATCAACATCAACCTATACATTTATGTGTCCTGGAGAGGAAGAATAAAGAGATGATAAAAACGGGTTGAGGAGATTTTCTGGCCAGGCTTCAACCTGAAAGTCAGAGGATTTTAAACTGATAGCTTTATATTGCTGTTAAGCGGGTCAAAAGTTCAGTGCTAAAATGACAATTCAACCACGGGCATGAAAATTCTACTTGAGGCAAAATTCAGCTCAATCTTTTTATATCTGTCTCCTTCCTTTATTCATAAAACAATTTTCCTCCCTTGGCAAGGGGGACATTATAACACGCTTACTTGAAAATTCACTTCCACAATTTTCGAACTGTGGGGACCTGGAATTGGCCACCCCAAGATATGTCTCTTTCTCATAAGGATTATTTGAGGCTGATTGCTTTTGATAAACTGGGACAGGGAAGGAGGCTCTGAGGAATGGAACTTGCCCTTTGTTAGGACATATTTACATTTGTAAGGTAAATCTCTATCTGTAAAATGTGCCTCCCTCTCTGTACCAGGAAGAAGAAAGGAGATGACCTTCTCTCAAAAAAACTCTTAATACCAAAGGCAAAGACTTAAATCTGCATTTTATTGTGCTAGTCTGGTAACCTCCTGTAACTGACTTCCCTCCCCCTCCCAACTTTGGCATTTCTTTAAGGATTAAGCATCTTTCTTTAGGCTAGGAACTGATTGCTGCGCTCACCTGTGACCACCCAGCTCCAGACAATCGACTTGCCTCCAGCTACGCCCTCTGAGACAGCAGACCACTACCTGCTGTGTCCATCAAGCACTGTGCTGACAGGGCAATCTTGTGACTATTGTGGGAGGGACATTTCAATCACACGTGAAACACCCCGTTTAGGGGTATATAACCACTCTGTGTACCCCACTTCTTCGGTGCCCTTTCTTCCTTCGGGAAGAAAGGCCCCGGGCCATGGTTCCTCATAAAGTTTTGTTTAATTTTCTCTTGCTATTCTGTCTCGCGTGAATTTAATTCATTCTCCGGCCAGACGAACCCCCATTTGGGAAGAGGAAATGTCTTCCTCCCCTACAGAACCAAACCCAATTTGGCTAATTTATGTGCTGATCTAGAGCTCAGTACTTAGGGACATTATGAGCAGTATCTAAATCTGCTAGATTTGGGGAGAGTAAGGTGTATGGTCTCTTGATAACATTGGTGCCACTGCAACTCAGACAAGGAACTAAGCAAGGCTTCTAAGGGAACAATCAACCCAGGGGTTGATAAGAGCTGACAGCATGCTCCTGAGGCACAGGCTTAAAAACTCCCTGCTTAGGGTCTCCAGCAGAGGGATTAACAGTAGATTCTCCATCTATCCATCCAGGCCAGGAGGCAGTATCTGGGCACCAAATATTTGCCTCAAATGATTAATCAATATTATTTCTAAATGCTCCCCTTTTTCTATTTTATCCATGGGGGATTTGAGGAAGTTTTTAAAGTTTACCAAACGTTCTTCAACTGTTGAATGGATAAACAAACTCTGGATCCAATGAATACTATTCAAGAGTAAGAAGGCATGAACTACTGAAGAACTAACAACATGGATGAATCTCACACACATTATGCTAAACAAAAGAAGCCAGACTCAAAAGTCAATATCCTGTGTTGATACCAGCTCAACACAAGGTTGACATAGGGGAAGCCACATTGTAGAAAAGAGACTGTATTGTAACTTTGAATGACCTCTGATTAACTAGCCCAGACAGGCTCTGCAGCTTCTCTGGCCCCTCCCTGCTGCTTTAAGATGATAACTCTGTTCTTTTGAGTTCCCTAGGAATGCGATGGCTCCCCTGGCAGAGAGTCTATGTTGATAGCCATCATCAATGACAACTGCAAGATCAGGGTACAAGGGTTGCTCCATTCTCTCATGCATATGCAGTAAAACAAAGGACTCTCAGGAACTGGGACCAGATGTCTGCCCTACCCAGGGACAAGTCACCTCCCCTACCTGGAGATGAGCTCCATATAACTGGCCTGTAGTCTTTGTTCTGAAAGGTGGTTCTTTCAGACATGAGTCGGCCATCTTCCCTCTTGCAAGCAAGCTGTAAGAAAGAAACCCTTTCTCGCCTACCACCTTGCCTCTCCACTTTTGGGATGTCTATCAGCAAGCAGACGACCCCTTCTTGGGCAGTAATGGTATGATTTCATTTATATGACATTCTGGAAAAGGCAAAACTATATGAACAGAAAACAGATCAGCAGCTGCCAAGGGCTAGGGGTGGGGGGGGAGGCATTTACTATAAAAGAACACAGGGGAACAGCGGGAAGTGATAGAACTGTCTTCTACTTTGATTTGCTAGTACTGATGAAATTATGGTTTTAAAAGGGTGAATTTTATTATTTATGAATTATACCTCAATAAACTGATCTTTTAAGAAACACTAAGGTTTTGACCCTCAGACACATCCTCCAGAAGGTGGGTGTACACGGTCACGTGAGTCTCATTCAGGATCATCTCCATGCCACCCTCTGCCGTCCTATTCCAATAGCTCAACCAATCAGATCCAGCACAGGGGACAGAACCCACTCCAGGTATTTCCATCAGAAAGCTTTCACATGGGAATTAGGGGCTTACAGAATCACTAAAAGACCTAGAGGAGCACAAGTCTGGCACCTTAGATGTTTTAATTTGTTAAAAAAGAAATAACAGGCTCAAATGGAGTCATTTGCCCCCAGAACCGCAAACCAAGATTTAATTACAGTTTCAACCTATCCCAGGAATGTGATCTTTTTAACAGTCACTCTGGAATTTCCTGACTAGTACTCCGGAGGTTATCTGCATGATAAAACCCCTGCTGTTCCCTCCCGTCCCAAAGAAGATGTTCTGGCCTGAAACAATCCTTTCTTTTCTTTTGCTAATAACTTCCTTACCTCACCCTCCTTCTGCCTATAAAAACCTTCTATTTTGCACAGCTCCTCAGAACACCTTTCTATTTAGATGGGCTGCTACCTGATTCATGCATCCTTGAATAGAGCCAATTGATGTTCAAGTTTACTCAGCTGAATTTTAACAGATTCAAGGACACACCATTGTAGGTAGCCATGGTCCAAACGTCAGGAAGCTGCTGCTGCCATCACAACAGCTTCCCAGGCCAGTGCAGGCGGGACTAAGGGCCTAGAGCAATGAGTCTGTGCAACTGCCTCCACACACACATCATGGCCGGCCGTGCCTGCCAGCAGCACCAGCACAGAAGGAACTGGTCTCTCTTTCAAGCTTCCAAATTGCCCACAAATGCATTTATGAAACCTGTTATGCACTTAGAAACCTTTGTTGCTGCTGTTAGTGCTACGGAGTTGATTCCAACTCCTAGCGACCCTGTGTACAGCAGAGTAGAACCCTGCCCAGTCTTTTTGAGCCATCCTCTCATCTTCCAGCACCATACCAGGTAATGCTCTGCCGCTATTCACAGGGTTTCCATGGCCAATTTTTTCAGAAGTGGGTGGCCAGGTCCTTCACAGCCCTCCAGGACCACTTCAACTGACCCCATCTTTTTTCAACAGAGTGATTAAGAACTGCCTTTCAGAAAATTTGCAATGTCATGTAACCAGAGCACGAGCAGAAGAAATCTTGACCTGAAATGACCACAGAACCAAAGATTCTTCTCCCCATGGAAATAAAAGACTGGGACACAAACAGATCTTAAAAGTCAGGCTCCTCCCTCATTTGGGAAGATCCAGTGTTAAAATTCCTTCCCCACCTCATCAAAGAAGCCCACCAATCAAAACCTGTCCTGCCAGCATTTCTGTGTGCCAGCCTGTTCCCCACAAGCTCTTAAAGTTCACCCCAAATCCTGAATCGGAAAGACAGATCTGAGGGCACACGCTCCCTGTCTCCCTGCAGATCAATCTCACAAAATAAAGCTGATTTCTCCCCAAAGAGCTGATGCTGTAATCAATTGTTTTTTTATGCAAATCAGGCAGGAGAATTCCAATTTTGTGAGGTAACACTTTTTTCTAGTCTGTCTTAGTCTGCCAGTGTCTGTCAGCTCCGCTGAAACCTGTCCACCATGGGTGACCCCACTGGTATTTGAAATACTGGTGGCATAGCTTTCAGCACCACAGTAACACGCAGCCATCACAGTATGACAACCGACAGATGGGTGGTGTGGTTCCCTGACCAGGAAACAAACCCAGGCCACAGTGGTGAGAATGCTGAGTCTTAACCACTAGACGACCAGAGCCGGCATATTTAGAAAGCTAGCTATAAGAAAATCTGGGACATGAGTTGTTAGGTTTGCAGTCAGAAGGGTGGAACGAAGGCCAGAGAGCCATTCCCCAGGACCTCCACAATCACCATTCTTTCCGTCCTAAAACAAGGCAGGCTTCCACAAAGAAAGCACAATAAAAACCTTTTCTGTCTAAACTGCAATTTCAAACGGTGTTAAGAGCGCTGAAAAATTCTTCTACTAATGGGTAAAACCAAGACCTAACTCATTTCATTATGGAACAATATTTCATTTTCACATTTAGTTAGTTCTAGCCCCAGCAGAATAAAATTTTAAGATCACTGCAGTTGATAACAGAGCCAACCGCAGTTCTCTTCTAACTCATGTATTAAATATACACTGGTCTTTGAGTTTTATTCTGCAGGGAATGAAACAGACTAAGCTTGAAAATATATTAATTTTCCAGATAGCTGTAAGTTATTTTATGGTAAGCCAGAACCAGGGGAGGGAAGTGTGCCATTGTGATTTATAGTAAGAAATATATATTTGGTTTTTGTCCTCATTCTGGTACAGAGCTCCTAAGGGCCTTGGAATTTCCTAAGAGATGAGAGAGATAAAGGCGTCTTTTGTTATGTTAATGAGGCGACTTTTGGAAAGCTCCTAGGTAACCTAAGGAGGGTGCTGGTGTCAGTGGAGCCAAACCTGTGACTAGAGGGTTGGAACTTTCAGTCTCACCCCCTGACCTCTTGGGAAGGAAGAGGGGCTGGAGATTGAACCCAATCACCACTGGCCAATCATTCAATCAATTATGCATATGTAATGAAGCCTCCACAAAAACCCAAAAGGACAGGGTTTAGAGAACTTCCCAGTTGATGAACACATGGAGATTCGGATTCGGGGAGAGTAGTGCACTTTTAGAGGGCATGCAAGCTCTGCGCCCTTTCTCCATACCTTGCCCTATGCATCTCTTCCATCTGTTCTTGAATTATATCTTTTCATAATAAACTGTTAAATGTTTCTCTGAGTTCTGTGAGCCACTCCAGCAAATTCATGAAACCTGAGGAGGCGGTTGTGGGAACCTCTGAACTATAGCTAGTTGGTCAGATGCACAGGTGACAACCTGGACTTGTGACTGGCATCTGAAGTGTGGGGAGGCGGTGGGGGGGGGGAGTGTGGGGGTGGGAATCTTGTAGGACTGAGCCCTCAACCTGTGGGAACTGATCCTCCCAGCAGATGGTGTCAGAATTGAGTTGAATTGCAAGACATCCTGGATTGAGTTAATTGCTTGGCGGTGCTAAAAAAAAAAAAAAAAAAAACGACAAGCACTGAAGGGAGGTACCTTTTTTATTACCCTAATTATTGCTCCTAAAGACCTAAATGATCAAAACAAGCCAGAAGAAAATAGTTCATTTAGCTAAAGTACCACAATAACTACACTCTTAAAATTAGTTTCCCAACAATTACTATTCTCTATATCAAAAGGGTTAAGGAACCTTCTCGTAAGGAATTTTTACCCCTAAGTGATTTCACTTCGTTCCTTCTTGGGTTATTTCTCCATATTGTACAAAAGGGAGGCAATGGAAACATTTTCCTTTTTCTGACAGAAACACGATTGGGTGGATATTGAGAGTTTCTTCAACTCTTAAGAACAAAAAAAAAGTGACATGGGGCTGGCCCGGTGGCGCAGCGGTTAAGTTCGCACGTTCTGCTTCTCGGTGGCCCAGGATTCACCAGTTTGGATCCCGGGTGCTAACATGGCACCGCTTGGCAAAAAAGACATGCTGTGGTAGGCGTCCCACATATAAAATAGAGGAAGATGGGCATGGATGTTAGCTCTGGGCCAGTCTTTCTCAGCAAAAAGAGGAAGATTGGCAGTAGTTAGCTCAGGGCTAATCTTCCTCAAAAAAAAAAAAGAAAAAGTGACAAAGCACAATAGCCTAAAATAAAAACAGTGTCCAACCAACAATGGCTGTTCAGGTTGCGAGAATCATCTCCCAGAGTTGTCAGTGGAAAAAACGACAGGAGTCTCCCCGTGAAAGAACTTCAATTCTCCCTTCTCAGAAAACGAAAACCCCATCACACCATCACACCCCGCAAGTCTCTCATGGCCATCAGGGATCATCAAACTACACCTTATACTGCTCCGACAAAAGGAGTAAGGGCACAAACAGGCAGAAACTAAAGACTGTTCCCAACTTAATGGAAAAAGCTCTCCCTAGCTCTCCTCCTTCAGGGTATTTTTAAAAACTTGAACTTGGGGGCTAGTTATTTCTCTTGGACAATTAGGTACTATCTTCTGCCAATGCTGCTGACCGGCAAAGCAGAGTGGGCAACAATTTTATGCAAAAAGAACAGACCTGGCCCGCAAACTTCAGCGGCTAGAGGTAGCACCTATCAGGGAACAACAGAAGAAACACTGAGGCGGATTCACAGACTAAGGACAATCGCCAGCCCTCACAGGTAAGCTTATTAGTTAATAACCCCTGTTAGGTTTCGCCTGAGAACGCTGCTGGGAATAAGGATCTGAAGAATTCTTACCAAAGATCTAATAACTTACTTCTCTACTCCGTTTATTTCTCTCTAGAGCAAGACTTTAAATGCATTCATTATGGTGTGAACCCCCAAAGGTTCTTTTCCAAGGGAATGAAGGATATTGTATTTTTCAACCTTTTAGCAGCGAAGCACCCCATCCTCAAATGCCACCCCACCCAAGTCTCCCAAAAGAACAACATGACAGCGGGGTTCCTACCATTTCTTCAGCTGCCCACTTACCTTCCAATTCACCTGCACGTCGGATGCGAGTGATTTCAACTTGAAACTCACTGTATAGGTCGAGGCAAATGCCTTCCAAAATCTCACATCCCCTGTTTATTTCATACCCTGGGAAGGCACCTTATGGATGCTAATGAAATATCTTATAGAGGCAGGCTGCTCCTGCTATAAGAGCTAAGCCACCAAGCTGTTGTCAGAGAATATAATCATGTGAAGCTTGGAGAAAAATTTCAATTGATGACCAAGACCATTTGATCCAAGAAGCTGCCTTGGGGCTTTCAACATTACAAAATAGATTTCGTGAGTGTTCTACAGTTTTCAGGCTCAAGTGATTTCAATTAAAATTAAGAACAACCTCTAACACGTGGTTAAAGTCAGTCTCAGCCCACTTCACGGGATCGCATACATAGGACACGGGCATCAAAAGAAAAAACACAAATATTCACTCAGGACACAAAGGAAAGGAAAGGAAATGCTGCATTTGGCTTCCTTCCAGCTGCCACTTGGAGGCACAGTTAGGCAGGAGAGCCACGTGGGCCGATGAGCGAGTCCACGAAGCCTGTCACAGCCTGGCTGGTCCTTAAGAGCTGCAAGGGCTGCTCCTCCCTGACCAGGAAGGGCAGGTGTCCCCTGCAGCCTAGACCTGGGCTGCAGTGCAACGCCTAGGAGTCTTGGCCGCTGCCCCATGGGCCCTGGCCTGGTTCCGTAGCATGCAGGAGTCGAGCACGTAAGCCAGGAGCTTATGTTAGCAAGAACCACATGAAGAAGCCATTATTCGGGGGAGCGACATAATATATTGTAACTGCTCCCATCATGTCAATAGGCATCATTTTAATGGGTGTGTTAGAATTTCTCCCACTTGAAGATAAAATGACTCCCATTTCAATAAAAATAGGAGAGCCCTCATTGGTAGGATCACAATTCACCCACAGCAGCTGCCAGACACAAGAACAGAAGTGCCAGGCGTGCACACAGTGGATTTCGTCTCTCCAGGCAATGGTTCCATTTTATAATTTGTCTCCTCTTAAAACAAAGAGATGAGCAAGTTACAAATATAATTACTGTGTTTCGGAACAAGCGAGAACGCAAGCCATGAAACTGCTGAGAGAGGACGGCTAGCTTACCTCTGGCTCTGGCTGTAAGGTCTGTTCATCTTCAGCGGAGTTTGGTAAAATTGCCCAGGTTATGTTGGCACTGGCTGATGGCAAAGAGCCAAGTGTCCCATTTTTCAGCTGCTCTGTGGAATGTGACTTGGGCCCGTGCCATCCCAGGATGTTTTCTGAAATAAAGACCTAGAATGATGCCAAGTATTTTCCAAATTGAACATTTATAGCTCAAGAAATATCTGTACCTCACTGTACAAGGAGACCAACTTGAAATGGGCCCAATCCTAAGTGGACTATGGTGGACTTAAGTGGGACTTGTTTTGAATGGGGCACCAAGTGTAGATTCGGATCATCTATTTATAAACTCGTTTCTGTATAATGTCAGCATCAGATTCATCATAAGCTGTTTCTCTCCCCAGTCTTGGACAAAAACAACTCACATTTTACCAAAGCCAGATTTTCTTAAAGGTGTTTTTCTTATTTATTAACTTTTTAAAAATATTTTTAAATATTTACAATAAAAAACAAAAGTCAGATTTTATCAAACACAGGCTGCTCACACTGTGGTCTGAATGCTAACTGACATGGTGACCACAGCTGAGAAAAGATGCCTGCAGTGTGATCGACACCACCTCTGCCATTAGATGTGGCCCATGTGGTCGGAGTCAGGAAGCCCCACCACTAAAGACAGGTGTGGTCACTCCATTCTAGCAAAAAACACTTCTTTGTTTACCAGATTGGTGTTTATAAAGCATTTTTCTAATCCTCCCTCAATCTTTGGAAAAAAAGACTTCCTAACTCTAACACTGGGTTTTTTTTAAGAGTCACGCATCATCATGGAATATTTGTATATGTTTACTAATGGGGATGGGAGCAATCAGAGGTAGATCTTTTGACCCCATAGCAATTCTTCCATTAGAACAAGAACAGGTCTCAAACTCAGCTGACCTACTCCCTGGAGATGCTGTCCTCGGTCCAAGAGCAGGAGTAAGCGATGAAGAAAAGGTGGGCTAAGCGGAGACTGCCTCATGTGACTAGAACTCAACCTCTCAGCCTCTCAGATGTCCCATCCACACAGTAATCACATCCATCAGCCTTTTCATTAGAGTTACTCAAGGAAAAATCTACAAGTTTCCCAAACTTTTAGCACCCTGAGGGAATCTGGTTGATGGAAACAAAATAACAGAGGCAGCTGAAAGGACGGTAGCTGTGCTTATGCATGTGTGTTCGTGGGTGCAAGATTACCCAAGCCAAGCCTATTTTTATGCAAAAACTTTTTTTAATGTCAAGTGTCAGAGCACATAATTCTGCTGCTTAAAAGCCTCCAGTGGCTTCTCATTGCAACTGGAACACAATCTAACTGCTTGGTTTGCCAAGACTGCTCAAGCTCACTTCATTCTCTCCCCACTGCTCACTATGCTCAAGCCACGCTGGTCCTTTTGCCATTCCTTAAGTGAGCCAAGTTCATTACACTCAAGAGCCTTTGTGCAGGCTATTTCTTCTGCTCAGATTGCCATCCCTCTAGTTCTTCTATGGTGGGGGCTGTGGGGCGGGGCGGGGGGGGGGGGTCCCTCCTGCGTAAATCGAGGTGTGAACTCAAACATCACTTGCTCAGAGAAGCCCCCCTGGGACTTCTGTGGCCAAAGCAGCACCCCAGAGGCAACTCCCTGCCCCATCAGTCAGTTTCCTGTCTTCACAGCACTCAGCACTATCTGAACCCGTTCTGCTTGTTTGTCTGTTTTTCTCCCTCCCAAGAATGTCAGCTCCTTGAAGGCAGGGACAATATTGTCCTTGCTCATGGCTGTGTCCCTAAAACCTAGAACATGATCTGGCAAAGAGTGTGCACTCGATAAATACATGCCAAATGAATGAATGACCATTAAGATTTTCAGAGAGGGGCCGGCCCGGTGGTGCAGCGGTTAAGTGCACACGTTCTGCTTCAGCGGCCCGGGTTTCACCGGTTAGGATCCTGGGTGCGGACATGGCACCACTCGGCAGGCCATGCTGTGGCAGGCATCCCACATATAAAGTAGAGGAAGATGGGCATGGATGTTAGCTCAGGGCCAGTCTTCCTCAGCAAAAAGAGGAAGATTGGCAACAGATGTTAACTCACGGCTAATCTTCCTCAAAAATAAAAAAAAGATTTTCAGAGAGTAAATTTCAAGAAGAACGTGCATTTCACAACGTCCAAAAAGTTAAAAAATAAGAAATGGCAAAAAGAGAGAGAGAAAAGGGAATGGTGGCTGCAAGGTGCTGGGGATGGAGGGGTGGGGGTTATTGTTTTTGTTTGTTTGTTTTTGTGAGGAAGATTGGCCCTGAGCTGACATCTGTGCCAATCTTCCTCTATTTTTTATGGATGGGATGCTGCCATAGCATGGCTTGAGGGGCGGTGCCAGGTCCGCACCAGGGATCTGAACCTGCAAACCCTGGGCCACCGAAGTGGAGCATAGGAACCTAACTACTACACCACTGGGCTGGCGCAGGGAGTTATTGTTTAAAGGGTGTAGAGTTTCAGTTTTGAAAGATGAAGAGAGTTCTAGAGATTGGTTACACAACAATGTGAATGTTCGTAACACTACTGAGCTGTATACTTAAAAATGGTTAGGATGGTAAATTTTTTGCTATGTGTATTGTACCACAATTTTATTTAATGGCAGAAGGCATCCAAAGGGGGCTGGCCCGGTGGCGCAGTGGTTAAGTTCCCACACTCCGCTTCAGTCACAGGTTCAGATGCCTGGGACGGACATAGCATCACTTGTCAAGCCACGCTGTGGTGGCATTCTACATAAAATAGAGGAAGACTGGCACAGATGTTAGGCTCAGCAACAATCTTCCTCACAAAAAATAAAAACTAAAAAAATGGCATTCATATATCAGTCCATGACATCATTAAAAAAGGATGAAAACTCACAACACTAAAATCAAAGACTGAAGGATGATCTGAGACCAGACTTGGGAGGAACCCCTATAACATAAATAATACAGCAGATGGAGCTGGACTAAGAATACCAACACAGGGTTCAAGACACCAGAATCTTCCATAAGAAAAGTGGACAGACACTGCTTACTTGTCCCACTGACCAACTCATCAGATTCTGAATTCTGGATTCAGAGCTTATATACTGGGCAGCTGTCTCGTAAACACAGGGGTACTACTTTTTAAAAATTTTATTTTATTACATAAGTAGTAAATGTCCTCTAGAGTAATTAGGCAAGCTTAAAAAGCAAGCTTAAAAATGAGATCTGCTTACCTAGGCAATCAGGACAGTGTTCCCTCCATTACTCCTACATGTCAATTCTATCCCTCCCTCCCCTCCATATTACCATCATTCAGAGATAATAACCCAGGAGATAACGCAACATGAAGTAGAATGTGGTGGAGCAGTGATGTGCTGCATCCTGGGATAGACAAAGACCAGGACAGGAAGAGTGACGGTCACAAAGCATACTGGGAAATGTAGTTTCCTGTATACTCTGCAACTTCAGAGTGTCAAAGATCCAGAGAGTAAGGAGAGGAGAAAAGCCCAATTTAGATCAGTCCAGCTGCTCTAATCAACAAACACTGGTTTTAGAGTCTTGACTAGACCTGTCTCGTTTGAGGATGAAGGAGGAAAACTCTAACATAGAGCAAATGAAAAGGACTGCATAGAGCTTGGGAAAAGAAACAGTATCCTCAGAAGGCTTAGAGGAAGAATATGTCTCTGAAATTTCTAACGTAAGATGTCAGAGAAAACAGCAGGAAAGTGTATCCTCAGCAGAACACAAGATAAAGCAGCCTCTAGGAACAAAACCAGAAAGCCAAAAGAAGAAAACAGGCTGCGGTAAAAAAAGGAGACGGATGCACTAAGGAATTATTATGAGGGAACTAAATCAGCATTAGAATTAAAATAACACTGAAATGAAGAAAAAGTAGACTCAACACTGTAGAAAGTCAAATAAGTAGTACGTCAAGATAAGGAAGTTCTACCAGTGTGCAGTTGCAAAGAGCGCAAAAACGACAACAACTAGACAGGAGGTAACAGAAGATGCACACAGAGATCTAAGAGACCCTGAAGGATCGAGATCAGGTCAATGGAACAGAAACAACAATGACAGAAGTAAAGAAAGCCAGCCTGAGCTGACGAGAGAGCTGTGGGCACTGCTGAAACAGGCCACCACACTCCAGCAAAAACAATGGGAGAGACTCACATCGAGACGCAGCTTAGCGATACTTTCTTAGGCTTTTCATTACTGAAATTTCAAACACATACAAAAGTAGACAGACAATAGTATAATGAATGCCTAGCTCGAAGTTTGGCAACATTTTTGAATAACAAAAATCAAGAGAAAAATTTTCCAATCATTTAGGCAGAAAAATTAGACTTGCCTTAAAGGGGAAAAAAAAAAAATCAAGCTAGTCTTGAATTTTGCTACAACACTAAATGCCAGCAGGCAAATAGATGAAGAGAAGAATGCAAATAAAAGGGGATAATGCTCATCCTCAGGCAAGCGATCTTTCCTCTCCTAAAAAGAGTCAACATTGACTGAGCTCTTGTTAGGTGCCGAGGACTATCGTATGTAATTTATGTGTGTTCACTTACCTCACTCTAACGACAACCCATGAAGTAGGTTCTACTATTACGACCACTTGACAGACAAAGAAACGGAGGCACAAAGAGCTAATAAGTGGTAGAATCGAGATTAGAACACAGGCAGCCTGGCTCCAGAGCCCAGACTCAAACTCTACACTCTATGCCTTCTCAGCGGCACTGAAGACACTCAGAAAATATTCTACCTTCTGAGGGAGAAACTATGTGAGGACGTATACTAATATATGAAGAAAAGCAGCAGAACTAAGAACTCAAGACTGGAGAAATCATGTATGAAAGGACCGGTGGTGAGCAATGAAGCCAGTTAAATACAGAGCTGGGCAGGCCTGAGGGTGAGGCAGAAGAGACAGGAGCCTTGGGTACAAAATATAAAGAGGCACCAAGACCCTCCATAATCAAGATAAATGAGATTTAATCAGTATCACACATTAAGAATTAAATTAATATTAAAATACTACTAACAACAATAGCCCCCATATTAGATTACCAAAAATTGGTAAGTATATCAAAAAGATCAAGGAAATTAAAGTATGCTGAGTCTTCATCACTAAAGGAGAGGGTCAAAAAGTAGTGTATCATTCTTGTCTTTGATGATTAGAAAAACATAGGCTCAAGAATGCTTATGAGAAATGTAATGCAACCACTTCTAGAATTCATAAATATATTTTTTCCCAAAACATCAGAGAAGACAAGAGTAAAGGAAATACAACCCATGTAGCAAAATAGTGAGAAAACAAGAAAAACAGCACGGAAACGTAACCACAAAAAGCACAGAGGAGACCAACGGAAAAACAAACACCATTTGAAAGAAAAAAACCAAATGGACTACATTACTCTATGAAAGACAGACTCTCAAGATTGTGTCATAAAACAAAAAGCAAGTCTAAACCCTATTTCATTAATTCTAAGACACCTATTTTCACATCTCTGAAATTAGAGTTCATCTTCTAGTCAATGGCGTGTCATAGTTTAATTGGAAGCTTTAATAATGGTGGTTTTTACTATTGATGGTATTTGACAGTTGAGAAAATAGGCCTCACCTATGGAAAGTGACTCAGAAAGGTCTAAAGCAGGAAGAGGGTCAAAACATACCAGGGAAATACAAATGAAAAGAAGACCGAGATCAAAATATTACCAGGTGGCTGCTGCCTGACAGTAAAATCAACTAGCTGGACATTAAGTACCTTTCACTCTCAGGTTTACCCTAATGCTCCTGAGCAGGGGATCACCAAAGATGCCACAACAGAAGAGAACAGAAAGGCGAAGGGTCATGCACAGGGTTCACCAAATGCAAATGCAATCCTTAAAACAGGCTTTTACATACCTGGTAGCTCCTTCCACAACATGCCTTAGTAGATATAAGAAGAGAGGAAAGAAGGAAGTCAACTATCAGGGTCTTGGTTCCCCAAACCAACCAGAAGCAGAAAGAAAGCTATACAAGATTTAACTGTGGACTTAACGGTTTGAGTGTGGAACCATCTTCATCCATCCTTGGCTCAGTCCCCATGCCAAGGCTGTGAGGACTCTGTCCAGAGGCCTGTGACAGGAGACAGCACCAGGAGGGTCCCTCTCTCCTCCTATAACACAGGCATTTGTGCCTCCCCAGTTTCAGTAAACCTAAAATGGTTTTCCAAAATGGAGTAAGATTGACATTTACAAACTTGAGAAAAACATAAGGCATATTTACAAGAGAAAGCTGGGATGTTAGAATCTAACTGCCTTCTTTAGGGAGAAGTTGCCACTCAAAGACTCTGTTTAGACAGTTGCATTAAAAAAAAAACCTCCACCATCCGAAATATTCTACAACGCCAGTTTTTCTCTTTTCCCAATATGCTGTTTACTGAAGGAATCATCACATGTCCACCTCGGCTTTTAATCACAAAATAAAGGAAGGTGGCTTATGTAGGGCACATTTTCACCAGAAGTAGTAGGTGTCAGGATAGAAGGTATAAGAGATGGAGAAAGTGCAGGGCGTCTCTGAGTGGTGGAAAAGAGATGAACATTCGGAGTCTAAAGATGACTGGAAAAAAGTGAAGCCCAGCAGAAGGGAGAAGTCAACTGGCTGAAAAAGCCAAGAAGTCCTTATAATAGTCTCACCTATTTGACTCTTTTTGCCACACCCAAAACGGGAGGACCAATGTAACCGGCTTATTAACTGACGATCCCCACAAATCTTTTATAAGAAAATGAAAAAGGTTTTGGAAGGACAAGGTAAAGCAAGCACGTTAAATCTGGCTCTTCTTCTCCTGCTTTCAATTACATGCCTCTTGATCTTTCGTCCTGATCTTTGTCCAAGGGCATGTGTGTCCTGCACTGCAATTCCCCAAGGCCCTGCTGTCACCTGCTCTGGCAGTTTTGACTCCAGTGTTCTTTCCCAACATGCCTTGCCCTGATCATTCTGTTCGCACCCAGCTCTTACCTGGCACTAGAATGTGCATGTCTGGTTACAGGTGTCTGCTCTGACTTCTAATATGGTTCCCTGGGTCAAGGCCTGCAAGCAAGGAACTAACCAGAAGAACAGACAACAGAGCACACTGTACCCTCAAACCACTTTAAAGGTCCAGTTTCTCTCCCACACTGGTAATCCATCTAAAGCCCAGCCTTTTCCAGTTCTGAAGGTGGTCCTGCCTGCCTTTCCGCACAGAATGGGAGGCACACACCTAGACGGGGGAAAACAGATGCCCACCTACCCCTGCCCCCAACATTCACTCACCTCCATCAAGCTGTGGAGGCAGATTTAGTAAGCCACCAGGAACAGAAGAGAACTGCATAGCCTAAGCCTTGACCAAAAAGCCAAGCGACTTTATTAATTGTAATTACAAACCTCTCCATAAACAGAAGTTAAATGAAGCATTTCATGCCAACTCTATCTTAGAGATAACATTGGAGACAGGTCTAGAAGCTGAATGCATGGGTGGGAGGCAGATGAATACTAAAATACTTTCGGATTTCAGTCCAGTTGCTCAGCATGTTTGAAATGAAATGAGCATTAGCAGCAACGTTTGCAGACAAAGGCTCCAAAGCCAACATATTCCCCAGAAAATGCAATGAAATACTACAGAAGATGAAGCACTACAAGACCACAAATTAATTTTTGATTCGGAAAAGGAGAAGAAAAAAACAATGCAAGGGTTGGAAAGCAAAGAGACTCGAAGCTGGAACAATGCGCAGGGATGCTTGGTATGCTGTGGGGAATCTGCGCCTCCCTGCCCGGTGAACATTTAAAGGAAAGCTTGACAGAATTTCACTTTAATGAGATTTTGATTTCCATCAACCCCGCCTGGTGCTCCTCAGTGATAACCGTTATGTTTTTATCAGTGGGAGTCAGGCTGCTATGGCTGCTATCACCTCCAGGGTCCCGAGATTCTAAACAAACATATTAGGTGGTGACACTACTGGGGTCACCATATTCTCTCATTCCACTAGCTTGAGATTCTGGAATTCTGTTTTAATTGCAGGCAACTATGATGTTTTGGATGCAGGAAGTAATTTAATGTTTTTCTCCACTGTGTGACCTAGATTTAAAAGACACATGCAGAACATTTTAAAACTTAAGGGGCTATGTTATATGGAATATAACTTCTAAAAAGGTTAAGAAGACAAGGAAATAAAATAACCATTGTGATCTTCATACTCCCTCTAGTCTCCAACCTTCAGTCAAGTTCCTTGATATGAATGGCTGAAAGGAAGGAAGAAAGGACAAACGGCAGGGAAGACATGCAGGGGGCAGCACCACACGCAGCATAATGTCAGGGACACTGCTTGGTCTCTCCTCCTCCCAAATAGTTCCCACTTCAGCCTGTCACCACCTCTGAAATTCCCACCTTAAGCTTTGTCCCTCGAGGCCCTTAAAAGCATCAGAGACCCAATGAAAATTAGGAAAAAAAATCAGAAAATTTGCTAGAAACCAGCTCTGAAGAAATATTTAACAGACTGATTTTAGGAACAAGAAAATGGTTCAGGGGCTGGCCCCATGGCTGAGTGGTTAAGTTCGCATGCTCCGCTTCAGTGACCCAGAGTTCGCCAGTTCAGATCCTGGGAGTGGACCTACACACCACTCATCAAGTGATGCAGTGGCGGCATCTCACATAGAAGAACTAGAAGGACCCACAACTAGGATATACAACCATGTGCTGGGGCTTTGGGGAGAAAAACAAAAAAAGAAAAGAAAATGGTTCAAGCTTATACTTACCAGCGAAAGATTCTTGGAATGAGCCCATTAGGTTGCAGAGGCCAGGAGTTATGGTACAGTATGAGAGATCACAGAGACCTTGAAAAGCCTCCAGTCTAGCTCTGAATTTGTGCCCACGCCCCTCGGGGTCATTGAGGCTCAGTCCAGATCAGGAAATGACAAGGAGTCTCATGGGGGCTTCAGCATCAGAGTTCCAAGTTGAGAAGGAAGGAAGAGGAAAGGGAGAAAGGCAGGTGTGGGCGCCTTCACTCTGTGCCCCAACACACACATCCGCTCCTAGACTGGATCCTGCACCAGAAATTTCTTTTTTCTTTTGTTATAAAGGACATTTACAGGGAAACTGGCAAAATTTAGTAAGGTCTGTAGATTAGGGAATAGAATTGTATTCATGTTAATTTACTGATTTTGACCATTGTACTGTCATTATAAAAGACAGTGTCCTTTTTTTAAGGAAATACGCACTGAAGTATGTAAGAGTAAAGATACGTCATGTCTGCAACATCATCAAATGTCATCATTTTGGGAGTTTGGAGGCGGCTATATGAGAATTTTTCATACTATTCTTGCAACTTTTCTAGAAGTATGAAATTATTTTTTTTAAAAAAGTAAAGAAAACAAAATAAATATCTGCCCTGAGACAATTATGATGTGAGCAAGACAGTGTCTCTGGCCCTAAGTTGGGGGACCCAGAGCCTACTGGGTGGTCTGTTCCATATTGAACAAAGAACCCCAAGAAGAGGAAGGGATCTGCCCCAGTGGGAAGAGACTGTCTCTCGCCTCAGCTCTGCCACTTAGCTGGGTGACCTTGGGCAAGTCATTTAACCGCTCTGAGCCTCAACATCTCATCCAAATGATGGGCATAATATCTGCTTTGTAAAGATTTCAGAAACTGTGTAGCAAAGGCCAACCACTGGTTGAATCAGAGCTCAGTAAATGATGAGGGGTGTTACAGAAAGAAACCCAAATTACCCAAACACAGCCTACTCTGGAAAGCTACCATCCCTTCTAATCTTAGTGAATTGGAGGGCCAACGGGACTGGAGGAAAGCATGAAATAGAGACGATCACTCATGACCTAGCCTGACTTTTCATCACCTAAGTTGTCTCGTTTCCTTAGTAAGTGAACCCTGGGCCACAAAGCTCAATGAGGCTTCCGCTAGTCTCTTAATTCTAATACTTTATAATTACGTACAACATGACCAATCTCAAGCTATTTTCACCTTTATCGTGGCATTTAATCTGCACTAATATCTTTATATCTGCTTATTGATTAAACCCTCCTCCAAAGGGATTAAGGCATCTTAACAAACTGTATTTTTATCTCTAGTTTCTTGATAAAGAACTAGAAATGCCTCTGGTACGTATCCCAGAGAAATTCTCATACAGGTCCTTGAGGGGACATGCAGGAGGATGCTGACTGCAGCGCAGTGAGCGGGGCAGAAAGCAGGAGGCCATGTGCGTGTCCATCATCAGAGGGCGTTGGGGAAAATGTAGTGGATGGACACCAAAGGCACATTAGAAATAATGGACCAGAAGCTGCAAAGCAATGGATCTTAAAAATACAACACCGAATGCAATGTCATAGTTGGAATGAGATACAGAACATGATGCCAGCAGGTCTAAAAGGAGTTCCATAGCATTCATGTAAACATGTTAGTTAAATGTCTCATAGGATGTTATATTTCTGATTGGTAAAAGACAAATATATCCCAAATTTGGTAGGGAAGGAGAGATGGCTAAATGGAGAAACATTTGGATAAAAGGACAGACGGATGGATGGATGGATGGACGGTGGCTGGATTTAAAGACGGAAGGCAATGGAGCGACACACACACACACCCTGGATGGTACTCATTTGCAAACACAGAGGAGCCCACAGGGACGTCTCACCTGAGGCCCCTGGCTTGTGGCTGGGCTGGCTCACGTGGTGCACACTCTGCTGTAGCAAGCTGAGGCACTCCCCAAGGCAGCTGAGGGTGGCAGCAGAGGTAGCTTTCAGGAGCAGCAGATCCTGGTCCAAGGCAGTGAGGGGGCCAGAACCTGGCAGAGACTCGATGGCGTGCACAAGGTTCTTCTGCTGTCCCTCCACCTGGTTCATCATCTGTCAAATGGGAAGACGGCAAGGAGGTCAGAGGCGGAAGTCCTCCTTTCAACAGGCCTGGGAGCCAGCACTTAAACCACAGGGCTGAATAAAAGTTAGAGGAAGGTGCAGAGAGAAACCATCATCACCCAGACTACAAGTGACTGAGAGTCAGCTCAGAGGGTGTTGGGGGCCATGTTAGTCCTTTGACAACACAGGCCTGGGTGAAATCCGTCTGGGTGAATCTATCCAAAAGTACACATCTACTGCTCTGATCACAAGAGAATTTTAGAACTTTAGAGATGAAAGGGTCCATTATTTTCAGACCTTCTGAAGCTAAGTCAATAGTGAATACATTAAAAGTAGAAGTCTATGTGACCCTCTGTAAGGTTCTTTGAGTATGGAAGGTAATCTGAGACAGTGGATGAACCGTGGCTTTGCCTCGGAGCAATGTTAATTCCTTGCTTTTCCTCCAACTCCTTGGCAGTCTTTCTGAAGTCCAAGAAGTGAAATCTGGGGCCGGCATTTTATGAGTGAGATCACAGTGAAGCCAGCACTGAACCATTCCACCCCAAAAAATGCTAAATACGATGTGACTTTCTTAACACCATGTAAGATGCCAGGAGGGAGAGAAAACCCAGGAATTCTAGAGCCAGCACTACTCCATGGCTGAAGCTATGACAACCCAAAATAACCATATTTTGTGACCTGGCTTCAACTCATCAACTACAGATATGCAGTAGTCTAATTGTATCTTTGAACTGACAAATCAAGGAGAAAGGAACTCAAGAACTAGAAAAGGACTTTACTGGTTACCTTGCGACAGACATTCATCCCCCTCATGTTTTACAGCTTCTCTCACTAAACAAGCTGATGTTCATCAAGGGCAGGTCTAGCAAAGAAACAGTCGCTCTGAAAGAGGAGGAGCTAAAGCAACCAGTCCAAGGTCCCAGGGCTGGTCAGCATCAGATGCAGGAACCAACTCCTGGTCTCCAGACTCCCATCCACTGTTCTCTAAGCCTCCCCCACAAAAGCCATCCTTAATTTGGAGCAGTATCTCCTGCTTTGTCACTGTCACCCTCAGAGGATCCTTGTTACCATCATGATGTCACCAGCTGGGGAGAAGCATTAATTCTGTAAGGACCACGGGACTTGGACACAGAACTCTTTCTATGGTCAGCCTTATTTTCCTATTGAAAACAAACACCTGCTATTTTCTATCATTCCATCTAGTTGTTTGCTTTAAAAAAAGGCTCATCCCTTGCAATCCTACTCACCAAAATAGGTGTCATTACCTCAAAAAGATTTTTTTTAAAAAAATCAATGCTAAACATATTGCCCTGACATGGTTGGGAGCACTCTCACCTCCATGAGCACACCCATCCTTTGGCCATGCAAATTACTTTCTGCAGATTTCAGAGTTTATACCTAGTCATTCTAACTCCTAAAATAGCACCTCAATCGGTATTCATTTCTCCTTCAGGTCTTCCCTTAAAAGTCACCTTCTCAGGAAAGCTTCTTGAACCACATAATTTAAAATTGCATCTCCAGCGCAACCCTTGGGCCTCCTATCCTCCTCACCAACTTATTTTTCTCCACCACATTCCAACCTAACTTGTAATTTACTTATTTATTAAGTTCGTTTGAGCTAGTGTGAAAGTAGGGATCATTAATTCCATGCTGTTCACTGATGTATCCCAAATACAGTAAATATCTGTGGAATGAATGAACGAATCCCCTCTTTCACTCTTCTCTCACTGAGGTGCAGGAGAATCCATTTATGACACAGTCTACAGAAATCATTATACTCAATTAGTGTAATACGGCTGAAGATTTAGTAAATGGTAACATCTCCATTATCAGTTTACGTTTGTCAAGAAAAACTGCCAAGTTCTTAAATTTAACTTCAAACAAGATAAAATGTTGATGTATTCTTTGACAGTCAACTATATGTAGAACTGCTAACAGTTACAGAGAAGTAGATTTCAAGCTATTTGTCATGGTCAGCATTTCTGTAAATTCCTATTATAAAATGTTGTCTTAGAAAAATTATGTGTTGAAAGGGAAGAAGAAAATATGATGATGAAACATATAATACATTATGTCTTGGCTATTAAGGATGATGCCATAACACTTAAGAGAAAAGGTAAGAACAATCAAGCCATTAACTATATGGAATACACTCGTTTTTAATCAATGAAAAGAACTGTATTCCAATTATATAGTATAGGTAAAATACTTCTAATTTCACAAGCGTAAAATATTATGTAAATCTCAGGCAATAAAAACACAAAATTGACTTAAAGAATCTTCTACTCATGCCCAGAGATGGAATCCACATATCTGCTCTCTAAAAAGCATTCAGCAGTATTTGAAAGCCTACCACCAGTAACAGAGGCAGCACGGCCTGCTAGAGGAGGCATCGGAACCAGCAGTGGGGTATAGGTTTGACACTTACAATGACTGGAGAAGTACTGGCACTGAGTGGGAGGGGGGATGGGGTGCTAAAGGCCCCATAAGTCAGGGCACAGCTCCATGCAAGAACTTTCCTGCTCAAAATGCCAAGAGCGCCCCCTTGAGTAACCCTGTGCTAGAGACACATTGCTAACCAGGCCCTTGATGGATTTCAACATCTTTCTTGGTAAACTGAGCACTAAAAATAAACCGAGCCTAGCACAGTGCTTGATACACAGTAGACACCTCCTAAAGATTTATTTTCTCCCCTTTTTCCATGGGATGTGAAACAGAACTGTCGTCTTTAATGACACAATCAATGCCAATCTTCACCTTACATTAGCTTCATCAGGCTCCAAAAGAAACTGAATGAGCCCTAAAAGAAATGCAGGATTCCCAGCCTCAGAGCTGTACATCACAGTTATTACTGCTCTAACATTTCTAAGACTAGGAGGCAGTGATGAAGAAGAGTCTTCATCAGACTTTGGAAGAACAAGTTTTAGCTATTTCCATATCTAATTTTAATTAAGGGCACATATGAGAAGATGAATGTGGCACTGAAGAGCTGTAGGCAATGAGAATACCAACAGCAAATTCTTAAAGCAGCTCGCTCTTCCCTTCAAGGTTCCTGCGGGCTCATCAACAGAACAGCACAGCACAACCATCGATGAGCCGACTCGCCTACCGCTCGCTACCAGCCTTTGAAAACGTTGAATCACTTACTTTAATTACTTAAGTTTCAAATCAGAGCTCTAAACACTTCTGAAGCACATCAACATTAATCATTTGTGGGTCTTAAGAAAAAAAAGAATGCACAAGTTTCATTTCTTTCAGGCATTTGGCTTCCACAATCAGCGGCTTTACCATCTTGTAACACAGGTGCAAAGTGGGGCCCCAAACGAAATTTCAGAGATCCACCCCCTGAAAATGTCAACTCTGAGGCTGTGAAACTGACTAAATATAGGTCAAGTTGCACCTCACAGATAAGCAAACTTCACAAAGAGGGAAAAAATTCGACAGCCCATTTCTCACAGCACAAACAATGGCATACGCATTGCAAAATCAAATCATAGGAGTTAATGCTAATAAAATCAGCGGCTGCAGATTTTATTTTATTATTTTATTTCAGTGAAACTGAAACCAAGATGCAAAGATCAAAACCC
The DNA here is from genome assembly GCF_037783145.1 of Equus przewalskii. Taxonomy (NCBI): domain Eukaryota; kingdom Metazoa; phylum Chordata; class Mammalia; order Perissodactyla; family Equidae; genus Equus; species Equus przewalskii. Next base: position 53,925,861 of record NC_091845.1, on the reverse strand, counting down.
AAAGACATCCAGCTCAACAAGATTAGGTCTAGCCATGGGGCCGGCCCGGTGGCACAGTGGTTAAGTGCACACATTCCACTTTGGCAGCCTGGAGTTCGCTGGTTCGGATCCCGGGTACAGACATGGCACCGCTCATCAAGCCATGCTGTGGTAGACGTCCCACATATAAAGCAGAGGAAGATGGGCACGGATGTTAGCTCAGGGCCAGTCTTCCTCAGCAAAAAGAGGAGGATTGGCAGCAGATGTTAGCTCAGGGCTAATCTTCCTCAAAAAAAAAAAAAAGTGACGGTGAGGGGCGGGCCCCGTGGCCAAGTGGTTGGGTTCATGCGCTTAGCTTCTGCGGCCCAGGGTTTTGCCAGTTTGGATCCTGGGCGCAGACATGGCACTACTCATCAAGCCATGCTGAGGTGGCATCCCACATGCCACAACTAGAAGGACCCACAACTAAAAATATACAACTATGTACCAGGGGGCTTTGGGGAGAAAAACGAAAAAGTAAAAATCTTAAAAAAAAAAAAAAAAAGATTAGGTCTAGCCAAAAAGAGAATGAAGGGGAATGAAGGGGACAGCAAAGGGACGGGGTGTCGTTTGCTTTCACTGTTTCAGACTGTTCTGAGCTGCAAACTTTGGCGCAGGTTTTGAGGAGCGCCTGAAAGGTCAAAGTCTTCACAGGCCGGACATCAGCAAATACCAGCTCAGTCACTCATCCAATAATAACCAAAGGATCAGCATCAAGCGCCTCCTGAGCACAGAGTTCTCGTCCTAAAGTAACCAGGGCTGCTTGCCTTGGTGGGCAGAGCCTCCTGGGCTCAGGGTCCCCGGGGTCTTCGGGAACTCAATCCATCTTGCCTGGAAGTAGACGAAAGAATCTGACGCCAACTTCAAGGTGGCCTTGGTTTGGCAGTTCTCCTTAGCCTGGAGGAATTCTGGAGTCTGTTCTAAGTCTGTGTCAGGGATCAGGCCTTGGCTAACTTAGGCGTTTTTCCACCTGGGCAAAGTCCTCAGCTAGGCTTAAAAGCCACGCTTCAAGGATCTTTAGAACCAAAATTCTCACATATACACACTCACACACACACAAAGCTTACCATCTCCATTGATGTAGAAGATTTACTATCCCACTATCCTTATTAGCATTAATATTCCAGGAGACTCCCACCCCAGAAATGATTTGATAGCTCATTACAGAAACTTCCTGAAACATCCATCAACTCTTTCACGAAAACCATCAAAAGGCAGTTTGCACCCTAAAATTCTTTAAATGCTTTGCCTCAAAATCCTTGCCTTGTTTGCACCACCCCTGAACTGTCCTATCTTGATCTTTACAGGATCCTGATGAAGTCTCTGTATCATGAATCAAACTTCTAATTCTCAGTAGGTTCTCCGCTTGCCCTCCCCTCTCTGAGGCACTGCCGATGGGAGAGGCGGTGCTCTCCCTTATAGTGGTGAACGATGAAGTCATCTTTGCCTTGTCAACAGATTGCATTGTTGATGTTTGGAGGGCTGACATTCCAATCGCCAAAGCCTTTCTCCAAATCTCTGATGTTGGGACACAGTAAGTCCTGGCCTCACAGCTGAACGATTTCTTCTTCTCGCTGCTGACTTTCCTACCCGACGTTTAACCTTCCTCCTCTACTTCCTGTGCTATGTCTCGTGTCCCACCTCTTGGCACAACATCTACCTAGAATGATTATCAAGAGTTTCCTTCAGACAGGGTCCTGGGTCTCCTGGGGACACTGCCCTCTGTCCTTCTAAGCAGTCCCGTGTAGGCCAGTCCTAAACGTCTTATGGACTCTCAAATCTCTCAAGGCTGATCTGGTGCGTGGAGACAGAAAACTCCATCTAGTGGACAGATCTTTAACTCCACACCTCTCAGTAGGGTTAAGAGAATTGACAGTAGCAGTAAGGGACAAAGATGGGCAGGAGGAAATGGGGTCCATCTCCAATCAGGGGAGGCTGATGGCCACATAGATGAGGTTACAGAAAAGAATAAAATGAAAACACAGGAAGAGACAGAAAGACCAATGTAAGGAACATAAGGCTCTATAACATAAACCAAATGGAAAATGGAAAGATCTCCAAAGAATTGACCACTAGGTCTTTGATGACCTTACTGCAGGGGCCAGCAGACATCTGTAAAAGGCCAGAGAGTAAATATTTAAGGATTTTTGAACCAGTGGGTCTCTGTAGCAACTAGTGAACTCTGCCACTGTAGCATGAAAGCATGAAAGCAGTCAGACCAGGTATAAACAACTGAACGTGGCTGGTTGCTCCAATAAAACGAACATCTGATTCATCTTGGTTTTGGCATCGGATAATTATTTTTTCTCATTCAAGTTGGGATTTTATTGGTTCTTGGTATGACTAATAATTTTGCATTTTATCCTGGATATTTTAACATTTTAGCTGCCATGTTAGAAGATTCGAGGACCAATTTGATTTTTTTTTTTTTTAAGCAGGCAACCACATGTTTAGGTTGAGCACACAGGCCCTAGCCTACTTTTCTGGCCCATTTCAATGACAATCTAATCTCAGAGCCTTCGTGGTCCTATTTTGATCTACTTGATTTTCTCTCTCACCTTCGGGGCCCCTCCACTGGTCCCTGCTGGTGCTGACTGAAAGGACAGAAGGAGCTTCCCCAGACCAGGGAGACTTGCGCCTCAAGGTGGGAGAAGGGAGTCTCCAGCCTTCCCAAGAGGCTGCTTGTTTTGGTGGGATCCCCGTTGCCCTCAGGTCTGGGTCGGGGAAGGGCGTCTCAGGTCTGAAGTCATTTTTATGCCTTGAGGCATAGGAGTCTGCTTTCTTTTCAAAGGTACCTAAGTGCAGACATCCTACGCCTCCTTCCAAGTCGAAGACTGCTTCATCAGCAGATCTAACCGGCCAGATGGAAGGCTGCTGAGCACCATCCATAAATCTTTTTGGTAATAGAATCTAATCTCCCTTTTAGAAAGCTGACAGGACAGAAGCATTCATCATTTCTAGGTTTTTACCTACTCTCTGGATTCATACCACTGGGCTTTGGACTTCACGGTGCCATTACCGAGGCTGACCATTTAAACGACTTAAGTTACGACTCCAGATTTCTCTGTCCATTCCCACTCCTGGGAGGCAGGATAGGCTAATGGCATTTTTAAGTTCAACATCTTGACACTTGGCCTTTATCACATGAGATGAGGGGGATAAAAATGACAGAAAAGAGCAGTTGAAAGGCCAATCCAGAGACTGGACATCCAAAGTCTGTTATGGTCCCTCCATAGTTTAAATACAAGTATTTGAGTGGTATCAAGACATGTCAGTGCTATTTATAAATGAGTCATGCTGTCAAGGGCAAAAAGCAAAGGCAAAATTCCGAATTTTGCACATGCGCACACACACTCAAAAAACACTTCCTGAAGATGTGGGAATGAGTCTACTCCATTTCTTAAAAATAGATTCCTTTCGGTCATACCTTCACCTTTGGCTTTTCTACAGTCTTTTCCTCACCACTCCCAACAACAACTCCACAGTGCACAAACATGAAATGCAAATTTTATTTTTACAAACTCCTAAAAGGCAAACCCATACTGAGACATTCAAGAAATATGAGATAATAGCGTTCATAGCCAAATGAATCTTACGGCTCTGTCAAGTCCATCTCTTTCATTTTGCAGGCAGGAAATCTCAGTCCAGAGGGGCCAGGTGTCCCTGCTGAGGTCACACAGCTCACCTGTAGTGGCAGTCCTCACACTCCACTTCAGCGTCCTCTACGCTCTGAAACACGATCCTGTGGGCTTCCTCCTCTTTCTTTCTCATTTTCTGAAAGCAAACTATTATCTCCTGCCACAGCAAGTTTCTCCCACTGTCCCTCTCTCCAGCCTTTCTCATCACCTGAAAACACTTTGTTTTTGTTTTTCTGCTTACAAACGGCTGCCTCACTCCATCGACCACCATCCCAACAATATCAGACAGTAAAAAACGTTATAGGGAAGGCAGTAACAACTACCTGTAATCCTACTTCCTAGGAAAAAATAAGCACTGTTAACATTCTGGTATCATTCTGACTCTATACACACACGTTATATTATTTTACTTAAAAAGGACCATCCCTTATATATAATTTTGTAACCTTTTATCGCTTTGATTACATCAATCTGATGCCTGGGATTTACTTCAAAATAATCCAATGGGGGTAGGAGAGTAAGGCTGAAGTGATATGGGCTTTGGGAGGGTGTTGAAGCTACCAATGGCAACATGAAGGTTCAATGTCGCCCTCTCTAATGTTTTCATGTTTGAAAATTTTCATAATAACAAGGTTTTCTAAAATAGAGAGAAAGTACATGGTTATGGATTGAACTGTGTCCTCCCAAAATTCATGTTGATGTCCTACCCTCCCAGTAGCTCAAATGGGACCTTCTTTGGAGACAGGCTCTTTACAGAGGTGATAGTGGGCCTTAACCCAGCATGACTGGGGTCCTCGTAGAAAGGGGAAATCTGGACCCCGACACACACAGAGGGAGGATGAGAGAAGCCACGAGGAGAAGATGACCATCTCTAAGCCGAGGAGAGCGAGCCGGGACAGCTCCTCCCTCACAGTCAGAGGGACCAATCCTGCCGATGTCTTGCTTTTGGATTTCTAGCCTCCAGCACCATGAGATGATAAATGTCTGCTGTTAAGCCACCCAGTCTGTGGTCCTTTGTCACTACAGCCCTAGAAAACTAACACACTCCTCATAGACATCCTTCCACATAAACAAACATAGGTCTCATTTTAACGGCTGCACTGTGGAAGAGCTTTTAACTCCAACAAAGTCGACCCTGGCTTTAGAGCAAAACCTCCTTTGATGCAGTCTCACCATCACTTTTTTTTTTTTTCTGTTTTCTCTCCCCAAATCCCCCCAGTACATAGTTGTATATTTTAGTTGTGGGCCCTTCTAGTTGTGGCATGTGGGACGCTGCCTCAGCATGGCTTGATGAGCGGTGCCATGTCGGCGCCCAGGATCTGAACCAGCGAACCCCTGGGCTGCCGAAGCAGAGCGCGTGAACTTAACCACTCGGCCACGGGGCCGGCCCCTCACCATCACTTCCTCTCATGTAATTTTTTTTTTTCTTTTTTTGTTTTTTTTGAGGAAGATTAGCCCTGAGCTAACATCCACCACCAATCCTCCTCTTTTTGCTGAGGAAGATTAGCCCTGAGCTAACATCTGTGCCCATCTTCCTCTACTTCACATGTGGGACGCCTGCCACAGCATGGCTTGACAAGAGGTGGGTAGGTCCGCGCCCAGGATCCAAACCAGTGGCCCCAGGGCCACTGAAGCAGAGCACGCGAACTTAACCTCTGCACCACTGGGCCGGCCCCTCATGTAATTTTTGCTGAAGGAAAAACTGAGGGGGAGAAAGTACTTTGAGAATTATGTAACAGAAGATGCCTACACAGAGGTTAAAAATTATTTTCTCATTCTGCGTGTCAGTACTGAATATTAACATGATAGTAATGAGGGGTGCAAGAGACAAAAGGAATAATCTCTCATCTTGTTCTCAAAGAAAACACCACAGGCCAACAGGCCCATTTATCTACACCCTCTGCCTCCCCGACACACAGACACGGACCTGAACAGGATCCTGAACTCAGATCAAGGAGCACTCTCTCTGGACACAGGGTGGCCACTCCAGTACCATGCCCACAACCAAGGCGACTCTCTCTGTTCTCATTAAAAATATCTTTCTCCCTACTCTTTTTAATTTGAATATTTTAATAATTTTGATTTAATTTTTGAGGAAACATTGGTTCACAACATACAAATTTCAGGTGTACGTCATTATATTTTGACATCTGTGTAGATACACCCTGTTCACTACCCAAAATCGAATTACTGCCCATCACCACACCCTTTTATTGTTGTTGTTCAAAAGTAATACCTATCACAGGAAAAGCAAATAATCAAATAGAAGAAAAAATACCCGTAACACGTCCAAAAACAGAGAAAATAAATGTTAAAATCTTGGTATACATACTTATACAATTTTTATGAATATATATGTATTTTTACTTGTTATGAAAATGGTTGCACATCATAATATTGCTTGTAACCTTTTTTATTCCATATCCCATGTCCGTAAATTCTGACAATACTATTTAAAATACTGCAGATCGTTGCAACTCATAAATGTGCCACAATTTATTGCTCACTTCCCTGCTGCTGGACATTATGCTGAGGTCTAACTCCCTTCTCTGTGACAAATTACATTCAACAAACTTCTCTGTAGCTAAATCTTAGCATAAATTTGTAATGATTTTCTTAAAATAAGCTCCTCGAAGAGGAATTGCTGGATTTAAGGGTATTTAACATTAATTTTAAGGCTTCTGCTAAACACTGTCAGCTCGCTGCCAAAAAAACTGTATTAATTTGTATTTCCTCAGCAGTGTGCGAGCTGACCTCTTCTTAACACTCTCTAAAATCATCTTTTACTGTTAACCAATTTCATAGGCAAAAAAATTCAAAAACCAAAAGCCAATATTTCATTGTTTAACTCATTGTACACGTCCCTGTATAATGTGGGGTAAAGAAAGGTTAAGAAGTTCCCATATCCAGCAAAAAGTAGTAACTAAGCCGTAGAGATCAAATGCACAGTAAAATGAATATAGACAACAGTATTGTACCATAATCACCAAACTTGCTAAGAGACTAGAACTTAATTATTCCAACCACTAAAAAGAAAAGATAACAATGTAATGTAACAGAGGTGCTAGGCATGCTACGATGGCAATTACAATATATAAATGTATCAAATTAACAGGTTATATACCTCAAATTTACACTGTTATATGTCAAATACTTTCAATAAAATGAAGTTTCCATATCCAGTAAAGAAAATATAAGCAAATAAGAATAAAGGGAGTCCAGAGAGTGTTCCTTCATTAGGATGGAAGCAGCAATGCGGATGACCGGGGGTGGGCACTAGCACAGGGCATGGGGCAAGAGGGTCCCCAGCAATGAAAGGAGAGCGAAAGTCCTGAGGAAATGGAGGGGAAGGACTGTTTGAAATCCAGAAAGCTCTCGAAGAAGCCATACTTCTCTCCTAAGAGGTCCCATATTGAGTGCCTGCTACTCTCTTTTAAAATGTATTGCTGTTAGCTCAAATATCTACCCAAAGTAGCAGACAAGAATATAACAACCTAGTTCTCTTTTCCAGCTAAAATTAATTTCACTAGTGCCAATTATTTTCAGGAAAGAAACGTATCTCCAAAGGGCACTTGAAGGGGGGGGGGGGAAATTGGACAAGAACTTCACGCCTCCAGGCAAATCCTTTATAGCATTTGAGCCTTGGCAAATGAAACTCTGGAGAGACAAACGCATTTATCAGGAATCTGCTTCATTAATCTGAAAGGGAAAACTAGGTCAAGGGATAAGCCATCAGTAATTAATATTTATTGTATCTCCACTGGGTAAATGACACTGCAGTCACCATTTTACAGAAGAAAGAACATAATTCCTACATGCAAACTGCTTACAGTGTAATCCTCAAGGTGGTCAAACATGAGCTGGAACAATGATATACAACACACTGTGCTTTATAAAAGAGCTAACCACCCTGCATAGATGCCTGCATGTGAAATTGCTTTCCAGCGACGGAAAGAACTAGCCTGGATCCATTCCCACTCCTTCTCCGCACTTCCCCACGACTCTGGCATACGCTTTTTAGGAAAGTAAGCGTTAGACTGTATAGTGCATAACCACTAATCATACAAATAAACATGTAAAAGGAAACTCTATTTAGTTCCATGCATGTCTCTCTCCAGGCCTAGCCTACTGATTAAATCAGTCAATTAATCCACTGCCATACAGTGAATTCTTTACGGGAAGGGCCCATGGGACCTTATTCATCAAAGGATTCTATTCACAGGCAATGCCTAACATCTATGTGCTGGTTGGATGGGTGGATGGAGAAGAGAAGGGAGAATCGAAGAGGGAGAAGGAATGAGGTGGCAAGTGAAAGGAAGGGGGAATGTAGGGAGGAAGATGGGGGGGAAAGGTGGGAGGAAAGAGAGGAAGGGAAGAGTAGAGGAAGAAGGGAAAGAAGGCGAGAGCTCCCAGGTTTCAGGAAGTTGTAACAAGCTGGCATGGTTCTCTAGCGAATCTGAGAACACCCTTCCATTGCCGCTAGTCTTGTGTTACTACTTCCACTCAAAGAATCAAGGATATGTTTTCCCCTTTAGCTTGGGACCTTGGAACTTCAGCTTAACCGTCAATCCTCTCTAATACCAATCTCCCCAGGGAAGAGGGATACTGTAACTGCACGTTAGACATCTCGAGGCACACAATAGTCTCAAGTTTCTTATGGCCCCTAAATTAATCTACATGATCCTGGGAAAAACAAGGCCCTACCTGAATGGGTCCAAGCTCAACTTCCAGTGTAGTCCATGGCATGCCTTTCTCCTGGTCAATTCTTACTCTTTCTTCAGACCTCAACTTAAGGCTGCTTTTACCAGGTAGCCTTCCACCATCTCCCAAAAAGGTCATGATCCCCAAAACCCATAGAACGCATTATGGTCGTAACTAAGTCATGTGTTATGTTATGAGTTGGTTCATCTCTCTCACTCTTATCAGGTTCTGAGCCCCATGAGGAGGAGGACCTGCCTCTTGTTCACTGTTATTTCCCCAGCACCTAGGACGAGGCCCGGCAAACTGTAGGCCAAAACTATTAGTTGAAAGAATGAGTGAACAAATACTTGGGGGCAAGAACCCAGGTACCTCCTTGAGAGACGGGAACTGGCTGCCCGCCTCCCTTCCAGGCATGAAAGATGACAGGGAGATCTGAATGGCACTAAGATACATCTATATGAATGAAAGTACCCAAGTCACATCTAAATGACAGCCAGTGAGTGAGCCATTAAAATCGACAAGTGAAGGAGGTATGATACCAGTTCTGGGGACGAACAGGAGCGGTTGATCATTTTCTTGCCATATCAAGGCAGAGAACTTTGGTAGTCAGAGGACAAGATTTCACACTTGTCTTGTATGCCTCCCAGGGTCTACTTGGCCATGGTCACAGAGAGCGTTTAGTAGCAAAGAACAGAAATCCACCCATGCTACTTCAAGGAGAAGGGGAGCTATTGCATGGGAAATTAATTTACAATGAAATAATACATTTTCCTCTACATGAGAGTAGGGCTTCTACACCTCTACAGGAGAGAGGCGCCCAGAATCTCTAGAAAACGCTACTCTCTGTCCTTCAGATATCCTGGCCTCTCATCTCTGTTCCTCAGTCTCTGTGGTCTCTGGTTTTCGCACCTTCTCTCTCCCTCCTCTTGCCGAACTGAAAACGTCTTCCACTTGTACAAATCGCAGCAGAGCCACTGAAGCCAAATCTACCCAATCTCGTAGGTCTGGCTTGCTTTCTCTCCTAATTCAAATTGGAGAGAAAGGGAAGATGACTGGCCGGCTATGGTCCCGTCAGTGGACACTAGGGCTGTGGAGAAGGACGGTCCTGTGATACAAGAGCTGGGGATACACAGACCTACCCCTACAGCACATCTCTCCCCTCTACCCACTCCTCTTGGACTGCGATATTTAACCCAAAATAGGACTCTAACATTCAGGATATATAAGGATGCACACTATTTATAAATATTTTTAAAACTCACTTCTCAAGAAGATTTATGTGTCAACTGGAACAGCAGTCAACATTCTAATCCAAAACAATTAGTCGAATAATGAGGTATTTCCCTAAACTTAATGTTCCTGTGACATGAATGCCAGGAGTACACCATTTCCCATAAGAGGGTTCTAGAAGTACACTAAATTCTTGCAAATGCTTATGACAAACACCCAACTCCAACTGAGCCCAGACCACCCCACCTCTTTTTTCTTTCATTTGTGGTACCATCTCATAAGGCAAAGTCAATAGAGTACATCAGGTTAGAAGGAGTTTAAGAAGAGACAAGGGGGGCCAGCCCGGGGCCAGCCCAGGCCCAGTGGCATGGGTGGTTAAGTTCGTGCAGTCCGCTTTGGTGGCCTGGGGTTTGCCTATCTGGATCCTGGGCACAGACCTACACACTGCTCATCAAGCCATGCCACGGTAGGAGTCTCATATATAAAGTACAGGGAGATGGGCATGTCAGCTCAGGGCCAATCTTCCTCAGCCAAAAAAGAGGAGGATTGGTGGTAGATGTTAGTGCAGGACTAATCTTCCTCAAAAAAGGAAAAAAAAAAAAAAAGGCAGGTGGGGGGAGCAGCCAGCCCAGTAGTGTAGTGGTTAAGTTCGCGTACTCTTCTTTGGCAACCTGGGGTTCACAGGTTCAGATCCTGGGTATGGACCTACACATCACTCATCAAGCCACAGTGAGGCGACATCCCACATATAAAGTAAAGGAAGACTGGCATGGATGTTAGCTCAGGGACAATCTTCCTCAAGCAGAAAAAAAGGTGAGGATTGGGAACAGATGTTAGCTCAGGGCTAATCCTCCTGAGCAAAAAAAAAAAGAAGAAAAACAGAAAAAGAAGAGACAGGGGCTCAGTCCACAGTCTTCTCTCAGCTTATACCTTTCCTGATGATTTCCAAAGTCTAAAAAACAACCCAATTAGCTGTGTTACCTATTTCCTCATGTCAGGCACATAGGTCCAATACTTCCACTAATGTTGTGGAAATTAAAATTACCACCAAGGAGCTCTGGATTTTGCTACAGCATTAGCCAACTTGTACTCAAGAGCCCTCTGGAGTCCTCCCTATGAAACTGTGATTAAAACAATTCCCTTCTTCATGAGAATAAATTCTTCTCTTCCCATGACCACCACCAAACCTGAGACATAAAGAAAATGTCTGACCCTGGCAATGACCTTTGAAAATACAGGATCTGAAAACAGAATCACATGTGATTCTCACAAAAGGCGGCTCGTATGTATCGTCCCTGCCTTCTCATGAAGATACTGCCCGCTTGGACAGCTTCACGCTCTTGACTTTCCCTCAGGCTACACCTTGCCTAGAAATCCTTGCCTCCTCATGCTTCCTGGTCAAAGTCCTACCAAGTTTCCAAGGCTGAGCTCAGGGCAGGGCTTCTGCGTGAAGCCCTCCTCATTTCCCCAGGCAGAAGTTAGACTCACCACGCCCCAGGCTCTCCAAGCCCTCTCGTGAGCGCTCGCCTTTCTTCAACATCTTGAGGTCTGGGGAGCAGCCCTTACCCTGTTTCCTGAGCACCTGGCTAGTGCAGGGCGATGCTAAGTAAGGTTTTCAGGAACCTCTACTGCATCCTTCAGGCTTTGGGTCATCGCTTCAGTCTTCAGGTTTGTTCTTTTCCTGATGAAAATGCTCCACTTCAGTTACATTTGTGTCGGTAGCCGAATTTTGACGAATCGGGGCATTTATGGAAGGAAAATGCATTTTCTCCTTCAGTTCAGAAAATGCTTAGAATAACTATCTCCCTTTAGACTTATCTGTACTGTTGGTTCACCATCTAGAGATTTTAGAAAATGTGTAATATTAGCTCTTCTTCCAAATATTTTCTCATGTTTCCTAATTGCAAAACAAACACACGCTGTAATTCTTTCCACACCTACAACGTAAATACATATTTCAATCTAGAGAGAAATTGGCTTTATGTAATATAATTTTCACGTAAATTTACTAGCAATAAAAGGTACCACTCAGCATGAGGCAGGCTCACTTCAGAGGCTTCTGACTGTGTCTGTTACCCTCCACCCTACCCCAAAGCACCAAAACCCAAAAAACTACGTATCTAAAAATGCAATTCCTCTAGGAAAAAGCAATAGTTTAAAATATTACTTCGAACTGAAATATATGGTAGACTCTAATAGAGCTAATTTCCTCAGCTTTTACGTGGAGTAGGTACACTTTTAAGGGCTCCATAGCTCCAAAAAGCCTGGTTAATCTGAAGGAGGATGACCATCATGCCCACTACACTGCTGCCCCCTGCGGCCAGAAGGATGGGCACCTTCTCCAGACCCTGCCCCCTCCTGAGACAGTGGCGGCTGTAGACAAAAGAAGCCCACAGCCTACTGAGTGCCAAGCACCATAGAGAGTAAGAAAGGGCAACATAGTTCCTTAAGGGCTTTAAGAATGAATATAGAAGACAAAATATGTACATACAACCACCAAAAAACAGTATAAAATTACAATGTTAAGTTATAGAGTAAGGGCTGTCCAGACTAAAAGGATTCTGGGAAGAGTGAGGCCAGTGAAGACAGAGGCCCCATACAGCCCAGTGGTTCCCAATCTTTTCACCACTAAGGAACCCACCGTGCTCAGCATGAACTTCTTGCTTTCAATAATTTGTCCACATAAGAAAATCAGAGCACTCAGTGACATTCACCCAATCCCAGGCAAGAGCACAGAAACACAGATGACTGCCGGACTTCAGTTAGGTATTTTTAAGTGATGAAAAAAAACTCATAGATCTCCTAAGAGAGAAGGTTCTGGAATCCATGAACCCTAAGATGCTTTCTCAATGAGCTTCTCAGGAGGTCTGGAATACCCACAAAATGTATTCAACGACAGGGTTACGTGCCTGGAAGCATTTTCCTCCTAAGAGTCCTTAGCTTTCCCTAGATTCTCTAAGGGACTTATAGCCAACAGTAAATCAATCAACAAACAAACAAAATTAACATCTGTAGGCCCCGGGATGTTAGGCTAGGAAGTCCTGGTAGAGATGAGGAGAAAGGGTACAGATAGCACTTCCGGCAGCTGTGGGGTGGGCTAGGTACCAGGCTCTCCCATTTGCATCCTGAGAGGTTACTATTCAGGTTTAAATTTTAAAAATCTACTCTTCTTTTCCATACCAACTCCACCATACTTTCCCCTTATCACTTCCCATCAACAATTTTCAAGATTTTTTTTTTTTTAAATAGGCAGCTACAACAGACCATATTCTTAACCATTTATCCTGTGTGGTCAGTTCTCCTTGGCAAACAGATCAGTGTCTATTTGCAAAACCAGTTGGAGAAACAGGAGTTTCTCATCTGACACTTGCTACGTCACAATCTATAGAAACTGATTAGCTAAAGTACCTGTAGGCACTAAGCTGAGCTCAGCTTCATGGAAAATTAACACTAGATAAATAAATAGTGGATAGCGTGTCTAAGTTCCTACCCAGTAAATCTACTTATTGGTGGAGGGAGCGCCTTTCCCAGCCCCCATCCTGGGAAGCAACAGAGTTTAGGGTCCGAGTGTGCAGGCTCAGAACTACTTACTAAGTGTAACCTGGGCAGGTTGTTTAATCTTTCCGGACCTCAGTGTCCTTCCCTGTAAAATGGGGTTCATAATAGTTCTTATCACACAGGCAGGTTGTGAGGAACGAATTAGTCACTAATCGTGAACCACTGAGAAATGTTCCTAACACACAGCAAGTGTCACGCAAGTGTTTGCGGCTGCTGCTGTTCCCACTACCACGATTATTATTCTGAAGATTAAATAAGATGACACGTAAAGTGCTGACAACAGTGATAAGCATGTAGGAAACACTCAGTAAGTGTCAGCACCAACAATGGTGACGGTGGAGGCCAGTGGAAAAGTAAGCACAGATATGGAATTTCCATCCTGTTATTTGAGCCAGGTACCACGAAACGTCTTTAAGAAGCAATATATTCAACAAAAAGCACATCACACGTCTCTTGAAGAATCATTTCCTTCTCTATTGTAGCTGGCTTCCCCATTTTTAAAAATAACTTCACCAAATGAGTTGCAGTTGATTCTCATTATTCGGAGTAGTTATGTTCCATAAAGTCACCAAGAACACTGAAGTAGCAAATACTGAGCTTCTGCTCACAAGGGAAACACAGGGTAAGAGTTCCATGAGCGTGGAGTGACATTTCCGTCAAGGGAAATGCCACTGGCTTTACATAAGTTTATTTGCCAACATCTTTGTAAAACAAGCTAGTTTCATTAGCATTGAAAACGAGCTTTTCCATATAATCCTTTTCCTATATAACACTTAGCAGGTGCAGTCAATTCTCATTATTCACAGTAATTATGTTCTGTAAAGTTACCATGAAGTAGCAAATACTGAACCAGTATTCTTAGGACAAATGTCTATGTCTACGTGTGTGTGTGCACATGCATATATATCCAAAAGATTATAATCTTAAATGCTAACAACAACTCATCCTGGTAGATTATATGTTCTTTATTTTACAAAAGAGAAAATGAGGTTTAGAAGCATTGTCACTTGCCTGGGGCCACCCCACTAACAAGTGCCAGAGTTGAGATTCAAACCCTGTCCAACTGGCCCTCGACATGGAGCCCTACACTGAATTGCCCCCTCCCGCATCCACCTTCTGGTCATCTCTGTATGATAGCGGGAACAAGAAGGCAGAACATCGCCTTGTTCGATCTCAGCTGGGGACGTGTGTTGGACAACAAACTGTGATTTTCTGCGAATGTCTGCAAATGACCACAAAAGTGCCATGAATATCAAATGCGGAATTATAAATAAATTTTAGCAAGTAGTAGAATGTGCAAACACAGAATCTGTGAATGAGGACAGACTACATTTTTAAAATTCTTCCTCAATTTCCTGATCTTCAGAACCTGCCTCACATGCAAATTTAATGTTTTTCACGCTGTGTCACCTTTTGAAATACGTGAGCCAGCCAGCACTAGCTGCCAGGGCTTTAACTTTTTCCTGATCCTGGATGACATGACCAAAAGTTCTGTGGCTTTTAGCCCCGACAATGAGGTCGACTACCCTTTTTTAAATCAGTCGTCACCTCATGAATCTACAAATTCAGCTGCTTTTCCATCTTTTCCACAGTTTCATCACGCACTACAGATGCTACTTTAGCATTTTCCAGAGCAGCTGTACATACAGTTTCATGGCTTTCCTCTTCCTTTTTCTGGATATATCGTATCTTTTATTCACTAACACTGAACTCTCGGCCAACTGCATTAAAACTCACTCCTGAAAAAGAAATAAGAGGAATCCAAATAGGCAATGAAGAAGTGAAACTCTCGCTGTTTGCAGACGACATGATCTTATATATAGAAAACCCCAAAGAATCCACTGGAAAGCTATTAGAAATAATCAACAACTACAGCAAAGTTGCAGGGTATAAAACCAACATACATAAATCATTAGCATTTCTATACTTTAACAACGGGAACTAACAGAAAAAGAATTCAAGAACACAATCCCATTCACAATCACAACAAAAAGAATAAAATACCTTGGGGTAAATTTAACCAAGGAAGTGAAAGACCTATACAACGAAAACTATAAGACTTTCCTGAAATAAACTGATGATGATATAAAGAGATGGAAAGACATTCCATGCACATGGATTGGAAGAATAAACATAGTTAAAATGTCCATACTACCTAAAGCAATCTACAGATTCAACGCTATCCCAATCAGAATCCCAATGACATTCCTAAAATTCATATGGGACAACAAAAGACCCCGAATTGCTAAAGCAATCCTGGGAAAAAAGAATAAAGCTGGAGGCATCACAATCCCTGACTTCAAAACATACTACAAAGCTACAGTAATCAAAACAGCATGGTACTGGTACAAAAACAGGTGCACAGATCAAGGGAACACAGTTAAAAGCCCAGAAATAAAACCACACATCTATGGACAGCTAATCTTCAACAAAGGAGCTGAGGGCATACAACGGAGAAAAGAAAGCCTCTTCAACAAATGGTGCTGGGAAAACTGGAAAGCCACATGTAAAAGAATGAAAATTGACCATTCTTTTTCACCATTCACCAAAATAAACTCAAAATGGATCAAAGACCTAAAGATTAGACCTGAAACCATAAGGCTTCTATAAGAAAATATAGGCAGTACACCCTTTGACATCAGTATCAAAAGGATCTTTTCGGACACCATGTCTTCTCAGACAAGGGAAAAAATAGAAAGAATAAACAAATGGGACTTCATCAGACTAAAGAGCTTCTGCAAGGCAAGGGAAAACAGGATTGAAACAAAAAAACAACCCACTAACTGGGAAAAAATATTTACAAGTTACATATCCGACAAAGGGTTAATCTCCATAACATATAAAGAACTCACACAGCTCAACAAAAAATCAAACAACCGGATCAAAAAGTGGGCAGGAGACATGAACAGACATTTCTCCAAAGAAGATACATGGATGGCCAATAGACACATGAAAAGATGCTCATCATCACTAACCATCAGGGAAATGGAAATCAAAACTACACTAAGATATCACATTTCACCCATTAGAATGGCAAAAATAACCAAAACAAAAAGTGACAAATGTTGGAGAGGTTGTGGAGAAAAAGGAACCCTCATACACTGTTGGTGGGAATGCAAACTGATGCAGCCACTATGGAAAACAGTATGGAGATTTCTCAAAAAATTAAAAATAGAAATACGATATGACCCAGCCATCCCACTACTGGGTATCTATCCAAAGAACTTGAAATCAGCAATGCAAAAAGACCCATGCACTCCTATGTTCACTGCAGCATTATTTACAATAGCCAAGATGTGGAAGCAACCTAAGTGCCCATCAACTGATGAGTGGATAAAGATGATATCGTGTATATACATATACATATATGTATGTATGTGTATGGAATACTACTCAGCCATAAAAAAGGATAAAATCGTCCCATTCACAACAACATGGATGGACCTTGAGGGTATTATGTTAAGTGAAATAAGCCAGATAGAGAAAGAGGAACTCTGTATGGCTCCACTTATAGGTGGAAGTTAAACATGTAGACAAAGAGAACTAATTGGTGGTTACCAGGGGAAAGGGGGTTGGGGGGTGGGCACAAAGGATGAAGTGGTGTACCCACAACATGACTGACAATAACGTACAAGTGAAATTTCACAAGGTTGTAAACTATCATAATCTTAAGTAAAAAAAAAAAAATACTCACTCCTGAACAAAGCTCGTCTAACACACATTTTGTCCATCAGGCACATCACAGCCTTCTTGTGCTTAGAAACATTCAACAGCACTACACGCAGGGGCCATTTAAAACAGTGAAATCTACAAAAAGCAAACGTGCAAAACAACGTGGCACTAAATAAATCATGAAAAGGACACTTATTTACAATCTGAGAGCTGAAACAAGAAGCCAGAGTGTTGCCTTGTTCAACCTCAGCTGGGAACGTGCACATCAAGTGACTCATAATTTTGCACAGGTCTGCATGTGTCTGTGAATGACCAGGAAAGTATCCTGAGTACTGATTCTAGGGTTACAGATAAATTATAGCAAGCAGGCAAATTTCCAGGTACAGAATCCATGAAAAATGAAGATCAACTATCTATCTTTAAATTGCTAAAATATTTTTAAAGCCCAGAGCTATCAAACTAACACAAACTCAAATCTCAAAAGGAAAATATATAATGGGTGTGTGTGTGCATGCACGCATGCGTGCATATGGTGACATGAAACCATTCCATCCTATTCTTTTCACGTAATTATAGGCCTCCGATTACTGAGAGAAAAAGAGACACTTCTTATGACCACATTGTCCACTTCAAAACAGGGAGATTAACTTGACTCAATTATTTTAAAGTTTTGTGATGAATAGTAAATTGGAACAATCTTCGTCATTGCAGTTATTCAAGTTCAGAAAAACAGACTCAAAGACATGCTTCTAAAGCTTTAAAGGTATTGATTCTGATGTAGAATAAAGCTTCTCAAATACCTTTTTTTCCAGGTAAATCATTCTCCGGGCAGCCTTTATACAATAGATTTTATTGGATTTCACAGTTCAAATCGTCAATTCAGTTGCTAAATGGTATTCACCTATGGACTCCATTCTACCGCCTGTAAGTGGCCTCGTTTTCCTCACAGGTCACAGAGGCAACATATTTTAAGGCTATTCAAAGTTTCTGGGAAGAAAAACTGGGAGCACATCTTCAGCCTCAGCAAGATTAAACTGGGCACTCTTCAAAGCCAGGAGACACAACGAATAAACCAAGGGAGAGCCCACATGAGCTGATGTTCTAATGGAGGAAGACGGACCGTAAGTATACAAGCTAACGTGATGAGTGATAGGGAGAAAAATTAGGCTGGGAAGAAAGTAAGAGACGGCGGCAAGGGGCTTGCAGTTTTTAATAGGTGGGTAATCTACAAAGGAGTCACTAAGACAAACTTTGAGTAAACACCTCAAGGAAATAAGAGGAAGACATGCACCAAGCCAAAGAAAGGATGCTCTAGAAATGGGTGTCAGGAAGTGCAAAAGGCCCTGAGGTGGAGAAGGCCAGTGGGACTTGAATCAGAGGAGAACAATGGAGAAGTGTCAGAGGCAAGGAGGATGCTGCACTTCGGTGGGTCTTTCAGACTGTTTGTAAGTCTAGATTTCACTCTGTGTGAGAAGGGGCACTAATGAGAGGGTTTACTTGTTTTAGGTGGGGGTGCGTGTTTCAAAATCTCAATATTCAGAAAGATTTAAAGAATAGAAACCCACATACCCGCCACCAAGACTCAACAACTGTTAACATTTTGCCATACTTGCTCTATGTGTATGCATGTGTTTGTGTGTGTCTCTCACACACTTGTTTTTTCCCGAAACATGTGAAATTAAGTTACCGATATGCTGACACTGCACCCCTGAATATTTCAGCATGTGTTTCCTAAAAGCCAGGACATTTTTCTACTTGTCCACAATTCTACTGGAGTGGGAACGCAGAATTCGTTATTTTAAAACGCTTCTACAGAGAAACGTTTTTCACCTACAGAGAAATGTTCCATTCTTTTGGAGGTGAGTGGCCTGGTATTGTCCTACTAGCCTGGTGATCACTAAAAAGGACGTCATTCAAATCCGTAGACAACATAGAAGGTGCTAAAGTCTTTATTTCTAGAATAGTGCATGGCACACGGTAGACATCTGACTGGCATTTGCGAGAGGGACAAAGGGAGCTAGGAAAGAAATCAAGATAAAATTCAGGTCTGGCAATTGTTAAAGTAACAGTTTCAGCGAAGAAGGACTCCCAGACTTGACTCCATGTGTCTTAAAGCTCTTTCACTGGTCCCCAAGTGCCACGTGTAAGCACAAAGCCAAGGAGGGAGTTTGGGATTGGCAGCCGAGAGACTCAACTCAACCAGTAACACGTTGAGTGTGTGTGGCTTTGAACACTCACTAACCTCTCTGAGTCGTGTTCTCATCTACAAAATGAAGAGGTTGCACTAGATGGATTCCAACATGTCTCTCAGTTCTAAAATTGATCCATTCCGAGATTCCTTTTGTAAGGCTTGTCCTTAAGAACCAGAAGATGCTGGACAATTCCCGTTTGTTGACAGACAATGATCCCAAGGTAAGTCCTCACCTTCCCTTAATAGTTTTCTCAGCTTCAGAGAACTGCTCTCTTAGGAAGGCTTTGGGATGCTGGTGACCGAAGCTTCTGGACACAACAGAGCCTTAAGTTACGATTCCTAGACTGTGACTCAGAAAGGTCCCACTCAAACTCTTCATCATTGTAGGCAGAGGCCACTTGCTAAAAAGTTGGAGGGCCCAAACTTGGTTTCTGAATCACTCCCGGAATTCTCACGTGTGCCAAAAGCCCGGTCAGAGCCAGATACGGATGGAGGCAAAGACCCAGGGATGTTGCTTTGCTTTCCTTTCCAGTGAACTGTATTCTCATATTCTTTCCTCACTTTTCCACTGGATTATTGGGCTTTTCTTCATCCATTTCTGGGAGCTGTTGTACATTAGAAGAATTCGCTCTTTATCTATGTTATGAGTTGCAATTATTTCTCCAGGTTTACTTTGCTTATGACATATTTTTGGCCATGAATAAGTTTTTTTTAATTTTTATGAAGTCAAATTTATGAGTCTTTTTGTTTGCTTTCGGCTTAAGATTTTTTAAGTCATGTTTAGAAAGCCTTCCCCATTCAGGGTCAAAAAGAATTCTTGTGTGATGTCTTGAAGTACCTTTAAAGTTCCCTTTGTTTGTTTTACACCTAAGTCTTTGTTCTATTTCGAATGCATCACGACACACCTCTTGGGTTACTGCAAACTGGGTGTTCCAGACATGAGCAGTGTGGGCTAGACTAACAGCAGGAGCGTTTGAGACTGCAGACAGACAGACCAGAACCAGCTCACCTCCTTATTAGCTGAGACTTGAAGCAAATGACTTAAATATATTCAGTCCTCAATTTTCCTCCTCCAGCAAGTAGAAAGGGCACTACCTGTTTACCAGGTGTTCCTGAGATGAAATGAGACAGCTATAAAAAAGCATCCTGCACAACGCCCACCACAGACTACATGGTCAAGGTATGCTTGCTTGCCTCCTTCTTGGTTCTTCATTTGTTCTTCACTGGTTCTTCATTTCCCTTAGTCTGTTTGCCTTTTTGAGTGATTTACTGCTTATCAAAGGATATACTGATATCATGGGGACTCAACTTGTCAATTTTCTTTCTTTCTTTTTTATTTTTATTCTGGTAACAGTGGTTTATAACATTATATAAATTTTGGGTGTATGAGATTATATTTCAATTTCTGTGTGGATTACATCATGTTCACCACTCAAAGACTAACTACAATCCATCACCACACACATGGTACCTAATCACCCTTTTTGCCCTCCTCCCTCCCCACCGCCTTACCCTCTGGTAACCACCAATCCAATCTCTACGTGTTTGTTTATTGTTGTTATCTTACCGAGCAGTGGAATAGTTAGATTATATGGCAGTTCTATTCTCAATTTTTTTAAGAATCTCCATACTGTTTCCCATAGTGGCTGCACGAGTTTGCACTCCCACCAGCAGCATTAGAGAGTTCCCTTTTCTCCACATCCTCTCCAACACTTGTTATTTCCCCTCTTGTTAATTATAGCCATCCTGAAAGGCGTGCGGTGATATCTCATTGTAGTTTTGATTTCCATTTCCCTGATAATTAGTGATGTTGAACATCTTTTCATCCCTTCACACACCCAGGATCTGAACCTGCAAACCCTGGGCCACTGAAGCAGAGAGGGCGAACTTAACTACTACACCACTGGGCCAGCCCCCTTGCCTATTTTTTAATTGGGTTGTTAGTTTGTTGTTCAGATGTATGAGTTCCTTATATATTTTGGATATTAATCCCTTATCAGATATATGGTTTGCAAATATCTTCTCCCAATCATTAGGTTGTCTTTTCGTTTTGTTGATGGTTTCCCTTGCTGTGCAGAAGCTTTTTAGTTTGATGTAGTCCCATTTCCCTTGCTCGGTCAGACATGGTACTTGAAAATATTATGCTAAGACCGATGTCAAAGAGCATATTGTCTATGTTTTCTTCTAGAAGTTTCATGGTTTCAGGTCTTACATTTAAGTCTTTAATCCATTTTGAGTTAATTTTTGTGTATGGTGTAAGATAATGGTCTACTTTCATTCTTTTGCATATGGCTGTCCAGTTTTCCCAACACCATTTATTGAAGAGACTTTCCTTTCTCCATTGTATGTTCTTGGCTCCCTTGTCGAAAATTACCTGTCCATAGATGCGTGGTTTTATTTCTGGGCTTTCGATTCTGTTCCATTGATCTGTGTGTCTGTTTTTGTGCCAGTACCATGCTGTTTTGATTACTATAGCTTTGTAGTATGTTTTAAAGTCAGGGATTGTGATGCCTCCAGCTTTGTTCTTTTTTCTCTGGATTCCTTTGGCTATTCGGGGTATTTTGTTGTTCCATGTAAATATTGGGATTCTTTGTTCTATTTCTGTGAAAAATGTTGTTGGAACTTTGAAAAGGATTGCAATGCATCTGTAGATTGCTTTAGGAAGTATGGACATTTTAACTACATTAGTTCTTCCAATCCAAGAGCATGGAATATCTTACCATTTGTTTACGTCTTTTTTGATTTCACAATGTTTTATAGTTTTCAGTGAACAGGTCTTTAACCTCTTTGGTTAAGTTTATTCCCAGGTATTTTATGCTTTTTGTTGCAATTGTAAATGGGATCATATTCTTAATTTCTCTTTCTGCTACTTTGTTGTTAGTGTATAGAAATGCATCTGATTTATGTATGTTGATTTTGTATACTGCAATTTTACCATATTCATTTATTATTTCTAAAAGTTTTTTGGTGAATTCTTTAGGGTTTTCTATAGACAAACTCACGTCATCTGCAAATGGTGAGTTTCCCTTCTTTCCAATTTGGATCCCTTTTATAATTTTCTCTCTTTTAAAGTCACAAAAAAGGGATTTGATGAAGGCTAAAATCAGGCTTCAGTGCTATTTGTGGATTAATTTAACCATATTAAATCTGGTCCCTTTAAATGGATTTGAAAGACAGTAATATATTAATATTGTATGTCCTCTGGGAAGCCAGCCAGGTCAGCCACATCAATCCTGTTGATCAAAAGGTGACAGATCAAGGCCAGACCATTCACCCCCAAATTCATTTACATGCTACATACCTCACATAGAGCATTGCTAAGAAACTTGAGATCTACATGCACAGTGTTTGAATAATTTCCAAAATTCAGATTTTAAATGGCAAACAGCCTAAATACCCAACAACAGAATGAGTACTGTTTAAATAAAT
The DNA here is from genome assembly GCF_037783145.1 of Equus przewalskii. Lineage (NCBI taxonomy): Eukaryota > Metazoa > Chordata > Mammalia > Perissodactyla > Equidae > Equus > Equus przewalskii. The sequence goes on along the minus strand of NC_091845.1, from coordinate 53,903,424 downwards.
TATAGAGAATTTTTATATTTTTAAGTTAATATATAGAATATATTTTAAAATTCACGAATAGTATATAAATAGAAAAATACATTAAGTGAAAAAGACTAAGTTTTCAGCCCACCAGAAGCATAAGAAATGTATGAATAATATTTATGCAAACTGACAAAGATGAGAAAATGTTATAAAACATTAAAATAGGGGTTTTCTCTTCTGCCATGTGAGGACCCAGAGAGAAAGTACCATCCATGAACTAGGAAGTGGGCTCTCACCAGACACCGAATCTGCTGGCTCCTTGATCTTGGACTTCCCAGCCTCCAGAACTCTCTAGATGGTGTGCTGCCTCCCAGGCTTTCATCTGCCACTCCAACCAGTCTTCAGGTTGTCTGGCCTACACAAGCTGGTAACAATGCTCCCAGCTCTCCCAGATACCAACTCCAGATGAGGCCTGGCCACGCCACCCATGGATTTCCAGTTATTTTCCATTCCTTCTGCATCGTTAGGCTATGAAATGAGAGATCTCCAACCACACACAGAGTATGAGTTTCGGCTGGTTGCCTCCGATGGATTTGGCAGTGCACATAGTTCTTGGATTCTATTCACAACCACAGAGGACAGTAAGTAGTCTGGACAATACACAGCCAAATGTCCTCTCTGTTAGGGCGTCTTAAATGTCTTCAGTTTTTCCAAAACAAAGAAATAAGCCTTCCCTGTTTTCTTGATGTTTAGTGACAATAATCTTTTCCAGGGTGCGAATGGTCAGACTCTCCAGAAAGAAGAAAAATATGGGCTTGGAGGGTTACGCCTACAGATAGGAAGAAGTAATTCACAATGAATGATGATATGGCCCCATTCTATCCTTTAGGGTGCCTGCCTCTAGGTGTCTTGCAAGAGAAAGGTTATCATCTTCTTCTCTGTGATCGAAGGCTACTTTGGGGGAATTCTGGCAGCAGAAGGACTTGGAATAAGAGCCTTACTTCACCAGATTTCTTAGAGCATCACCATACCTTTTCCTGGAAAGAGAGTCCATTGTACCTTTATTTGCACCTGAAAGACAGCCTCCAGAACAGAGAAGTATACTCTGAACACAATGATTCTGTGTGTATTATAGAGAGTAGATTGGGATTGCCCTATTCAACCAATAAAGAGAACTATCTAGTTTTTCATGAAAAAATAAAAAAATAAAATACAGGTTTTATTTTTTCAATTTACTATAATTTTTTCTCCCCAAAAAAGACGATTCTGAAATAAATTTTAAAGTTGTCTAGGGATCAACCTGTCTAGATTTCAGACCTGTCAGCAATCTAACTCTGGCAGGGTTAGATAAATTATTTTTCTAGATCATCTACATACACAAAAACACTGAAGGAAGTTACTGTACCAAGTTTTATCCAATAAAAGGATCACTTGCCACGTTATTTAATAGAAGATAACTTTTATCAATGTGGAATAAAGTCAAAACAAGTATCAAACAAATTACAAAAGACTAATTTTCCTCAAGTCTTGATTCAACTTAGTCCTTTACCTAGTTCCATCTGCTGCCAATAGGTATGCATATAATTTTTTATCTTGTTTTGCAAATTTGGGGTGTGGCAGAGAAGGAAGTTGGAAGAGGAACCTAAAAGATCAAAAGCATACTCTACTTAATCACTAATTTTGCCCTTTTTCTCTAACATTTAAGGATGTAAAAAGAAAAAAACTCCATTTAAAAATGACTTTATAGAATTATAAAAACATTATACAGACATTGTAGGAAATCTGGAAAATACAGAAAAACATGAAGAAAATGAAACTGACCTTTAACCCCATTAATTTAGAGAAAAATCACCATGTTGGTGTATTTCCTTTCAGTATTTTTTTACATATACCTTTTAATGAAATATTGTCAGACGTACTTTCATATCCTATAAATTGTATGGCCTGAAAGCTTCTATCCATGGATTCAATGGTGGGTCCACAGTGGGTAGTAAGGGGTGGTAGATGCCACCAAGGGGTCATTCTTCAGGTCTTCTTTGAGTCTACCATGAGACAGTAGTCTAGTCAAGCTTTGTCGGAAGAGAATCGGATCCTGAAATTCCTTACCACCTGAACACAGCTTGGAGTCTGAACTGTGGAATCTTCCTATAGCCTACAGGGCAGGGAGCACTGTGGGTATGAGAAGCCCTACATGGCAAGGAAAGGACCAAGAACTTAGTACTGCCTGTGGGAAGAGTGATAAGGGCCAACTGAGAGCCAGGAGCACCACCACGGGAGGGACACTGCTTCTGGAAGGACGGGAGGAGGGAAAGGGCCCAGTCAGGGCAGGTGGATGAGGATGTGGCTGAGGGTCAGGGGTGGTGCAGCATCGTAGGAAACTCAGGTCCGGACCATCAAGCCCTGGCTGGAACAGACTAGGTCACTCTCTGGAAAGTTCTCTCCTCCTTCCCAGAGTAGAGGCTCAAGAGGATGATTGGACCACTCACCAAAAACACAGTACTTTTTCCTTGTAAGCTGAGTTTTAGGTGCATAAATTTGTGATTCTTAAATATACATGCCACACTTATATACTTCATTGATATTTTATTAAATTGGAATCATGATAGACTTTTTTATTATGATATTATTTCATTTAATATACTATAAATAATTCACTATAATATTAAATATCTTTTTTAAAAACATGATCTTAAGAGCTATCTGGTATCCCACTATATGAATGTTCCTTACTTCAGCTAAGTGAAAATTAGTGAGCTAAAACTATAAGCAATACAATTACCGAAACAAAAAAATGAACAATAAACGTGACTTTTTCAATCTCACAAGTAATTAAAGAAATGCAAATGAGAAGAATAATTAGATCCTTTTTCCTCTGCTGAGCAAGTTGGCAAAAATTTTTAAATATGATAATACTTGGTGTTGGCAAGTGTTCAGGGAAGTGAGCAGCAAACCGACCGCCGGCCAAGGGTGTAAATGAGGATGACTCTTCCCCCGGCCATTTGGCAATATGTTCCCAAAGCCTTTAAAAGACATTTGTGTGTGGCAGTACTGGTGAACCCGAGTATGTGCTCAACGAGAAACGTGTCCTGAATCACTCCCCGAATAGTTAAGAGCTGATTTACATATCACATACATCAAATCCTTATGTCTCTGAATCACAGATGTTAGGCTCCACCATCTGCCAATTACTAAACACTGATGGAGGATAAAGATGAAGGGGCCACATGATGGGTCTTGTGGCATTCCTCTCGCCACCTGCAGGCAGAGATGCCACTGAGATGCTTACTGAGCTGAGAGGTTCCTCAGAACTGGGAGCAGTCCACGGGGTCTGACCCCAAAGCACGAATTTGAAGACCTGGGAGCCCCGAGCACCCACTGCCCCCTGGTGACCCTTGCAATAAACACTACACACTCACCCACTAGATGTGACCCACACTAGTTTTTCTTGGGTAATAGGCTTAACTCATTCAAATCAGATTACCCAGCCCAGACAGGAAAGATCTACTACATATGTGTCTGAAGGCCAGATGGTGCAGAAAACACAGACACACTTGTTGGAACTCATTTGAATGTTATGCCCCAAACCTAAGCCATATGGTGGAGGTTCCCTGGCTGGCTGGCATAAGGAACTGGGCATTTGAGACTTATAAACAAGTTCTCACATGAATAAAGAGAGCATGGAGAGGACTTGATTCGGGTCCACTCGGATCATGAAAATAAATGCCATGGAAAAAAATACCTGTGCGACCTCGTTGCAAAACAAAACATTTTTGACTTAAAATAGAGGCATCATTTTTAACACTGGAACAGCTTGTTCTTCTAAAGACTTGGCTCTTAAGCTAGGTGAAAAATCTTGTCGTTGAAAAACCATAATGGATCTTTCCAAACCTCAGAAACTGGGAGTACGTGCACGGTGACTTTCAGAGAAAGAATTAACGTGGAGGACACATTCTTGGGCTAAAAATTCACATTTAGCAAAAGCCTGTTGGTCACAGTAATTAGTATGCCTCTGAAGGCGGCGGGAGTCTCCAGCACAGAGCTATAAAGGAAGGATTAACGCCAAATGAAAATACAGATGCACTTACCCTGAGGCTCTGACATTTTCTGATACCCTCACATTGTTTTCATAAGCATTCACAGGAGGATAAACTCAATCTCACACTCTGGAAGAAGTTCGCTATACTTATATTCTAATGTGCATTTAGCTTAAAGCCTGAGCCCAGTGAAAACTTTGAGTTCCTACTGGCTCGTGGAAGACAGCACACTAGTTAGTTTTACTTTACTAAGCTTTACTGAATTGACCTATGGCCAAAGAAACTGAAAATCCATTAAAACCTCATCTTTGTGCCCTAAAGAGCTAGTTACCACCAACTGAGAAAAACATATCGTTATGTAATTAATTAATTATGATCTTAAAAGCACACAGTGCTTAAAATGGAAAACTGGATTTCAAAGGCTACATTTATAAGAAAGAACACAGGATACTCCAATTCAGTCCAACATTTACTGAGACATGCAACATGTAAAGCAGCGGATATAGTGCTGTGAGGGATTAAAAAAATAAGCCAGATATATTATCATCTGACACTCAAAGAACATTCTATGAGCTTTCAAGCAATCAGACATTATGTGTCACTTTCAATAAACATTCAGGAAGGGAAAAATCATTATCAAGTTGTAAAACTGATCATTTCAATGAAGCTTATCCAAGTTTTCAAGCCCAGGGCAGCTTGCAAACATCCCATTTTAAGCATGTTGCAAAACACTTCCCCTCCCCCACACCCAGCATAGGAGATAACTGAAAGGCTTACAATTACCGAAAAATGAGAGACAAAGCACAGCAGCTTTTTTTTGTTTTGTTTTTGGTGTGTGTGCATGTCCGTGTATTTGTGTCTGTGTGTTTTAATCTCTCAGCCATTCAGACGCAGTGGATGTTCCAGAAAGTATTAGGGACTGGCTCCGCCCTCAAGAACTCACACAATGTGGATTTCCTAGAAGCTAAGCACAAGACAAGTTTTAGACTCCCTTTAGTATAGCCTCTAAGGGAAGAGAGAAAATACGTATGAGCTTAGCCAATTTCACCAGCTCCACTATTCCCACCCCACCTCCTTATTCATCAACCAACAAAAGGGGCAGAAACAGCTTCCTCAACCCTTGGTCTCTTTCCAGTTCTGTCTCCTTCCTAGGGCACCTATACCACCTGTGAACTCCCAGCCAGACAGGGAAAGCTCCTGCCACTTTCTCTTTGCCTAAAATAGCTACAACAAAACAGCAGCCAGACACTGCAGCTTCCCTCGGCTTTGCCGGAAGTTTGCAGTACCACAATCAAGTACCCATTTATATCACCCCTGTAGCATAAATAATTTATGCAGAAAATTTAAACATATGGAGAGTTTTTTTTAATTTCCAAGCTTAGATGTAATCTAATTAGCAACACATGTCTGATAATATAGCTGTGAACTGCTTATTTATCAGGCTGTCTTCAACACTATGTGGGTTTAAGGGGGGTGGGGAGGTCACATACGGGAATTACGCTAAGAAATCCAAAAACCAAGCACCAAATATGTGTTCCCCTTCTTGAAACCAGATGATCTCACAAATATGACTATTTTTCCATGGTCCTCTTAAAAAGCACCTCTGCTTTATAAAAATAACATGAAATTATGAAGACTTTCTAAGCTTCCTGAGCAAAAAAGCAATTGTAATTAAGTTCAGACTCATGAGAAATCAGTGTTAAGCACATGTATTAAAGAAAAATGACCTTTTGCAAATACAGAGAATTCAGATATATATGTACGTATTCTGCCTCGCTCTCCCATAAGTCAGGGTTCCTCAACCTCAAAACTATTGACATTTCAGGCCAGATCGTTGTGGAAGGCTGTCCTGTGCGTTGTAGGACACTCAGCAGCTTCCCTGGAGTCCACCCACTTCATGCCAGTTAGCAAATGTCTCCAGACATCGTTAAACGCTCCAGAAATGACAACCACTGCTATAAATGACTTCTTACAGCTGACCACTCTCCTGGCATAGACATGCAGCCAGTGAGGGCTTTCACCTTAGGTGTCATGCCACAGGAAGCAGCAACATCGTTCGTGATCTTTTCAAGCAGTAACTGACCTCTTTTCTCCACCCCACCTCAGCCCGCAAGCGTTTTCTCCCCCTCTCATACAGCTTCCTTCCAGAGAGACTGACAAATCTTACAAGTAATTTCAGGGCTAAACAGAAACTCGGGCTGAGTGTTAAGATCCTAAAGCAACCCTTAGCACTTCAATGGAACTTCTGCCCTTTGTTGTCTTGCTTTGAAGCCACTGATTCCATGATGGTCTTCCGAGTATAATCACAAAACCACGGCTTACAAGTCAAGAGACCCAACTCTGTGACCTCATGCAAACCATTTACCCTGCCTGATCCCTGGGGCCCAGGAGAGAAGATGAAGTTGAACCAGTTGATCTCAGGGAATGTTTCCATCTCTCCAATCTACAATTTCTGTGAACCCTACAAAAGGTCATGGCCATTTTTCCACACAAAAGGAGGTATGCTCTCACACACACACTCACACACTTCTTCCATATGAACACTGACATGAGTCACAGTCACTTTTTGCCATTTCCACAATACAGTGCAGCAGAAAGATCAACCAGGTTTGAGTCCTGGCAAGCCACTAACTCCAGGTGATCCCAGACATCTTCCTGAGCATCCACGCCTTTAAAGAGTAGCAGATTATGCCACCCCAAAATATGCCAGTTTGGCATAAGGATTATTGTGAGCTGAGGGCAACTGAGGAGATACAAGAAAAGCTCTCTGTCCACCCCAGATTTTCCCGAAAGGGCATGAATTTACAAAGGTGTCCCTACTCTCTTCTCTATCAGGAAGGACAAAGGTTAATCCCCTGAGACAACTTCAGACCCTATCAACCTGGGGACACACCAGAGGAATCTACGTAACAAACTTGACTAGCTAGCCTTTATCTCCGGCCCGGGACCCCGAAACTGCTGCCCATTGTCCTGTCTTTGCTCCATAAATTTATTCTTCTTTGTTGAAGATACAATATAAACCGAATGCTAAGCCACCTCTGAGTTTCGTTTCCCTAGGTCTCTCCCACGTGTACATGAGGCATACATGCTAAAACACTCCTGTTTCTTTTTCTCCTGTTAATCTGTCTTTTTTTTTTACAGGAGTCTCAGCCAAGAACTCAGAAAGGTAGAGCGTGGTGTTGCCTCCCCTACCCCTTCCATCTGTAAAATGGGGTTGGGGGGGTGGGTGTATCAGACAAAATGACAGCTTTGGTTCTTTCCAGCACTCTCAACCTGGACACCACATGTAAACCGGAATAATGATCACTTTTATACTAATTGTTTCAGGCTCTGGGTCCAGGCCCAAGAAGCTGCCTGCAAGGCTGTCTTTACACATTTATCTACCAATAAAGCCTACTCAATCAGCAGCCTCTAGCCACAGGTAGCTTCTGAGCATGCAGAATGTGGCTAGGCCCAATTGAGATGTGGGCAGTACGTGTGAAATGCAAATTGAATTCCAAAGACTTGATATAAAAAAAGAATATAAGGTATCTTATTACAATCTTTTAATATTGAGCATATGTTGAAATTATAATATTTTGCATATATTGAGTTGAACAAAATATATTATTATAAATTAATGTTACCTGTTTCTTATTACTTTTAAGAGACCTAGTAAAAAATTTTTAATTACAGAGGCCAGCCCAGTGGCGCAGCAATTAAGTGCACACATTCTGCTTTGGCGGCCCAGGGTTCACCAGTCTGGATCCCGGGTGTAGACATGGCACCGTTTGGCAAGGCATGCTGTGGTAGGCGTCCCACATATAAAGTAGAGAACGATGGGCATGGATGTTAGCTCAGGGCTAATCTTCCTCAAAAAAAAATTTTTTTTAATTACATATGGGGCTTGCATTCTATTTCTATTGGACGATGCTAATCTAGCCCCTCGAATGCCATACTTAGTTCCAACTAAATAAACCTTTAAAGTAAACCTTTATTTAATGGTGGAAAACAGGTGTCTTCAAGTCCTCTGTACGGTTTGAGTTTGGATTGCAGAAAACTGTCACCAAGGCGGATGTCAGCAGGTCTTTTCAACACAAGGTCCTTTTAGAACTTGACCTCATCAGATTCTTCCTGCGGGGTGTGTCTGCCAGGCATGTTCCCCCTCTGGGTCTGATTTTCAGATACACCAAGAGACAGCAGAGGACTAACGTGCAGCCACGATTAAGAGTATGGACTTAGAAGTCAATCGAATCCCAGCTCCCCATTTGTGACCTTAGACGAGTGAGTTCCTTCCCTTCTCTGTGTCTCCAGTACCTCATCTGTAAAATGATGACCATAAAGGGGCGTAGCTCACGTAGCTGTTGGTGATGATGAATAAGTGCTCAGCACAGTGCCTGGTACATGGGGAGCACTCCAGAAATGGTAGCTGAAAACACTTATCAACCTCCTTTCACAGATAAGACGACGAAGGCTCAAGGAACTTAAGCCGCCGGCTCTCGATCACACAGATCATAAGCAGCAGCACCAGAAACTTATAAGCAAGAGGTGCATTTTTTAATACTCTCTGCCTGGGTTCAATTTGGCCAATCAAAGGGTTAAAGGGTAAGAAGTTTTGAGCAGAAAACGATCTTAGGGATTGTCTAACTTCTCACATTAACTTGAACCACAGTGATGACACATCTCCAGGTGCCATGTAGTCTCATGTAAAAACCACAGATGTTTTTAAAATGGAATGTCCTCCCATGTTCTCTGCTGTACTTTTTACCCTCAAGAACATTTCAGGTCAATCAATGGGACACGCTGGTCCAGCACAAGGAAGCAGCAACATGTCACCTCAAGATTTCTCGTCTGTGCTGTCTCCGATCATACTCAAGTACAACTGAAACTTGTCTCAGGGAGAGGAGAAGTTCTAACATGTCTCAGCAACGTGCTGAGCAGGGTGTGGACCTCAGCCTGCCCTCGGGCTGCGGGGCCATCAAACAAGGCGTGTGTTCCAACCCCTCCTGGGCAGGCTAGTAAAAAGAACTTCAGTCCAGACTGCCAACTAATGCTAAACCCTCGACCTAAGAAGGGTTTCCTTTTCCATCCACCTTCTCTCACTGAAAGCAAATGGGTAGGCAAAACAGCACTGCTTACAGGAATAAACAATCATTATAAAACCATCCAGGGCCACAGACAGGAAGGCGTTTAATGAGCCACATTTTGGAGGCAGGTTAAAATTCACAGCCACACCATGAAATTCAGAATGCTATAAAAACTTACAGTGCACGTTTAAAATGTTAAAAAGAAAACCGTACTGAAAGCAGTTAAGGAGACGTCAAAATTATGAGTCTCTAATAAGAAAAATGTCACCAGAATTACTCAGTTTGTAACGTCCTTTGGGGCCTTCCCTGTGAGGTTTTTCTGAAGTAAGCCTAAAATAAGGACTGTGCTTCAGGCTTATTAACTTTCTTAGATTTTAATTCAGTTACAAAATAATCCTTTACCATCCACTTTCCCCAAAACAAACTTAAAAAAAATATTTAACCTCTTAAATGTTCTTTTCTTTATAGATAAAGATAGGGCTACTGACGTCTTCGCAGCTAGGCTGGCTCCAAGAGGGCGGGGTGGGGGTAGGACTCAGTCACCCCAACTTTCTTACAGTCCCTAGATACTGAATGTCAGGCACAAGAACTGGCAACTTACTAGGGGCAGGAGATGGGGACTGTCATGTCATGTGACGTGACAGGGACCACACAGTCACATCACTCAAGTCTCCAAAGCTTCCTACAGAGACAAACAGCAGCTGCTGACACCACGCGTGCAGAGGAAGGATTGAATAGCCGTGAAAAGTTTACCTCGGCCAATCAGAGACTGAACTGTAACCTCCTGCCACCCTGCCCCAACTGCTCTAGAGATTCTGGCTTCCCACCTGCCTGCTCAATAAGCACTAAACTGCTTCCAGGTCATTTCTGAGTGTTTCCTGTGAGGTTGGGTCACTCAGAGGTCAATTTCTGAGCAGAGGCCTCCCACGGCAGGATGAGGCCCATGAGGTCTACCCCTGTGGGGATCAAATGTGTAGCCGCATTCCCACTGCAGGCAAAAGACACAGGTCTGTTCCCTAAAGGTCTTTCTCCAGGAGTGAACACAATTCCCCTTCCAAGGAAAGAGAAGGACCAGCTTAGGCACCTTAAGAGCCACAAATGCCCCCAACAGTACGTTATGCCAGGAGATGCACACACCTTCTTACGCCATGGGGTTATGATCAGACTGTTGCCCCCTCCGCTCATAGCGTTTAGACCTTATTTGCTGACAGGTAACAAGGAGCAGGGTTGAAGGCACGGGGCACATTTCTCAAGCTGCTCTATAAAGACTTCTCTGAACTACACAAAGACAGCAGAAGGTATCTGGGGACAGAAACTGCCACCGCTCGTCTAGTACCCACTCCCCCTTTCTTCCTTTTGATTCCACGCTCCTCTCAGGTTTCAGCAGAGCATGTGGCGCCCAGCTGGAGATCGCATCGCCCGGCCTCACTTGCACTTAAAGGTGTGACCACGTGGCTAAGTCTTGCAAATGCTTCCTGAGCAAAGGCCAAATGTTTAAATTCTCCATCTCACCATTAAAGACAATCAGCAGCATACTCCTCTTTCTTCCTCTCTTCCCACTGGCTGGGAAAAGGTAACAATTGGACAGCCAGGTCTGACCTGGGATAGAAGCCTGTGCTGATCATCAGAGAGCAGCCCAGCCAGCTCCAGTTCATAACCTCTGAACCCTCTGAGAGAGAAGAACAAATGAACCTTATTTAGACTGTGGTATTTCGTGCCTCTCTGTTACAGCTTCTAAGTCTGAGCTTGGCTAACATATTCCTCCAGTCTACAAAACGGATTTCCTAAAATCACAGACAACTCAGTGGGAATACCCCTGAATAATTTTTTCTGAATCAACGAGAGCACTCTGTAAACATCAGCTGCTACCCGGACATGACATTTCCATAGGAAGAAGGCAATGAGACGGCAGTTTCCGATGGTCCTGCTCCCAGCTTCCAAGAAAACCTCCACGGACAGGGCCCAATGACCAGATCTAGTCCCCTCTTCTCCCAGAGGGGCGTCGGCCTGAGGTCAGCCCGCGGGCCTAAGCTTTTGTGGGGAGGAACAGTGATATCCAGCTGTCAAGGGACATGACCGCCAAGCCTGCAACCCTACGACAAAACAGAAGAGGATGTTCTCAGGTGTTACAGAGCCATGCTAAGTCCCTGGCAGAAGCGGCAACGTCTGCACCCACCTTCCTCCAAACCAAAGGAAACAGCAGCAGCAGAAATTGTTGGTGACGTTCACTGAGCACCCAGTATGTTCCAGGCACTCTGTCAAGTCCTTCACATGCATCATGGATTTTCAAAAACCTTTTATTTTGAAGTAACTCTAGACTTACAGAAAAGATGCAAAAATTGTACAGAGAGTTTCTGTACACCCTTCACCGAGTTCTCCTATGGTTTACACCTCATATAAAAATAGTACAGGGGCAGTCCCAGGGTGTAGAGGTTAAGCCCACATGCTCCACTTCAGTGGCCCAGGGCTCGAAGGTTCAGATCCCAGGCGCAAACCCAGCGCTGCTTGTCAAGCCATGCTGTGGCGGCATCTCACATAAAATGGAGGAAGACTGGCACAGATGTTAGCTCAGTGACAATCTTCCTCAAGCAAAATGAGGAGGATTGGCAACAGATATTAGCTCAGGGCCAATCTTCCTCAAAAAACAAACAAAAAAAAAGGAGTACAATTACCATAAACCAGGAAATTCACCCTGATACAATACTATTACCTAAATCTATACACCTAAATTTCACCAGTTCTCCCACTAATATCTTTTTTTCTGTCCAGGCTCCAATCCAGGATCCCATATCGCATTTAGCTATCACGTCTTCTTCATTACTTCTGAAAAGTCTAGGCTAGTAACTTTCAAAAGGTCCCTCATTTTCTGATGATTAGATTGAGGTTATGTGCATTCAGCAAGAATACCACAGATGTGACATTGTGCCTTCTCCACACACATTTGGGAGTACACAATGTCGTCATGTATTACCACTACTGCTGATGTTAACTTTGATCACCTGGTCACAGCAGTTGGCATCTGCTAGGTTTCTCTCTTTATAAATAAGTATCTTGTGGGGAGATACTTGGAAGTTGCACAAATATCCTTTTCCTCATCATACTTTCACTCACTAATTTTAGTATCCATTCATGGTTAGTGCCTGTGGCAATTATTCTATGGTGTTGGCTCAGTGGCGATTTCTCTCATTCCTTCTATATTAACTGGAATTCTCCTGTAAAGAAGAGCTGTTCCTACCCCCTATTTGTTTATTCATTTATTTATTTATATCAGCATGAATCACAGATATTTATTTTATTCTAAGGGTTATAACCCAATACTATCAACATAATGGATTTTTAATCCTGATAATAATTCTGATGTTATCCTCACTTTACAGATTAGGAAAATGAGGCAGAAGAGGTTAAAAACCATGCCTAATGTTACTCAGTAAGTCAGGAGCAGAGATGCAAAGCCAGTCTGACTGACTGACAAGTTCAAGTTCTTAATTAGCAAATGGTCCAGCCTTTAGGATAAACAGAGTAACGTAATGTCAATTAGCAAAAAAACCAGAATGTGATCCAACAACTAGTAGACACATATTAGGACAGAAGAGGAGACAAAAATATCTGAAGCTCTTTATCTGAACAAGCAGAATTATTTACTCCAAAATTATTTGCCATCCTCCCAGCCAAGCACTCCCACCCCTGTGCCGGACATAACGCGACAGTGCCCACGGAAGGCACTTCGGGAAGACTCGGGGCAACTCTACCAACACACAAAGTGCTGACTGCCAACGGCAATAAACAGCAACATTAGTGATCTAAATGAAGCTTAAAAAATTAAGCTGCTTCAGAGGTTGTTCAACTTTAATAAGACTTCACTCTCCCAACTACTAAATCTGCTTTGGTCCGCAATTTATTTGGGATGTTTAAATGATCAAGGTTCTCACTTTGCATGTCTGCTTGGTGGGAATGATTCAGATTTTAATTCAAACAAGCAATACTACCCCCCAAGGGAGCATCTTACTGCCTAACGACTTTTATGTCCTATCATGCCCAACTTTCCTTCTGGTTTTCTACATCATTGAGAAAATTCATAATAAGTAGTTTTATTTAATCGGAAAGGCGTTCAGGGTCTGCTGGATCATTCATCAGCTTTAAGACATACCTTTCGCTCACACTTTAAATGAATCCTCGTGGGTTTCTATTTTCTTTAAAAATGAACGATGCAAGTGATTTGGTGCCAGGTATTTCAGACTCCTCCTTACAGTGGAATCTTTAAAACAAAATTCACAGTCTGAGAAGACAGTCCATATGTTAACCCTTTCTGGGAATCTCCAACACTCTCTCCTCCCTCAAGGACCTGAACTGCCGGCCTCATGGGCAAGTGGGTGCGCGCCAAGGAGGACTGACCAAACCTGGTCATGTCTCCTACACTGCTCTCCAGTCCCCTCACTACATCTGGCCCTTTCAGCTCACGATGCTAAATGCAGAAGGCGACTTTTATCATGAGCTGAAGGAAAACTAGTCAACATAACTGTAATTGCCTCGTGTTTCTCATTCTCCCACCATCACCAAGTATTCAGTCATCCGTGCCTTGAGTTAGATAATCTGAAGTGACTAACGAATGGGTTTTCTCTCCCATGCACACCCAACTAACAAATTGGGCTTCCTTGCTTTTACGGTTTAGACATAAACAGCAACAATCCACACTCAAGACCAAGGCATGCTAAAATGGCAAATACAGAGCAAAGCCCGGCGGGTCTGGCGGTAGACCCTGAACGCTCGGCCACCACACACACTGCCATTTTACCCCTCACCAACCTCCTCCAGGAATGAGGAAATCCTGTCTTGGACTCTGAGACGGAGGACAGGCGAGCGCCCTGACTGCGGTCCCTCAGCCCTCCATGGAGCCCCTGGCAGGAGCCCCCACTCCCACACCTCCATCAGGCTCTGCCAGGAGCCAAGCCAGAGACCCGCGTCCAATTTACCACTTTCCTACTTGACCAGAAATGTCCACAGAAAGTTTTTCTCTTCCTCCCCAGCCTCACAAAATAACCTCTTCTTGAAAGACTGAACTCAAATGCGTGACTGAAAGACATTCTGGATGCCCATTCTTCATTCGTATTTCCCCACTTACTTCTTTTAGCTGAGAGTCAAAAAGAAACTACAAAGGTCGTTCATTCTTTTAATAAATATTTATTGAGCATCTGCTATGTGACAGCAGTGACAAAACCAGAGACCACCACTCCTCTCTGTGAAGCTTTACATTCTAACGCAGGACACAAGCAGTGAGCAAATAAATACTTAATAGAATGTCAGACGATAATAAAACTGTAAGTACTATTAAAAAAATAAAGCAAGGGGGCCGGCCAAGTAGCGCAGAGGTTAAGTTCACATGTTCCGCTTTGGCAACCGGGTTCGCCGGTTTGGATCCCAGGTGCGGACATGGCACCGCTTGGCAAGCCATGCTATGGCAGGCATCCCACATATAAAGTAGAGGAAGATGGGCACAGATGTTAGCTCAGGGCCAGTCTTCCTCAGTTAAAAGAGGAGGATTAGGGAGCAGATGTTGGCTCAGGGCTAATCTTCCTCAAAAAAAAAAAAATAAATAAAAATAAAGCAAGGCAGGGGGACAGAGTGGTGGGGGCAGGAGGAGTGCTGCCTTTCAAGGAGTGGGCAGGAAAGGCCTCTCTGGGAAGGAAGCATTTGGGCAGAGGCCTGGAGGAAGCGAGGAGGCGAGGCATGTGGGTGGCTGGAGGCGAGCAGCGAGTCCAAAGGCCCGAGATGGGAGTGTCCTGGCACATGCTGGGGAACAGCAGGAGACCAGGTGGCTGGAACCCAGGAAATGGGGGAATAGCAGAAATGGTCTGAGAAATGAGGCTGGAGACATAGCCAGGGACCTAGTGACGGGGAGCCTGTGGGCCATGGATCAGATCTGAGGTTTTACTGGAGGTATAGCGGAAAGTCATCAGAACTTTTTTTTTTTTTTTAAAGATTTTATTTTTTCCTTTTTCTCCCCAAAGCCCCCCAGTACATAGTTGTACATTCTTCGTTGTGGGTCCTTCGAGTGGGACCCACATGTGGGACGCTGCCTCAGCGTGGTCTGATGAGCAGTGCCATGTCCGCGCCCAGGATTCAAAGCCACGAAACACTGGGCCGCCTGCAGCTGAGCGCGCGAACTTAACCGCTCGGCCATGGGGCCAGCCCCTCATCGGAACTTTTTAACAGTTACATGATCTGACATGGTTATTAAAAGATTCACCCTGGCTGCTGTGTGGGAAATACAGGGTGGGGGCCAACAGCAGAAGCAGGGAGAGTTAAAGGCAAGACGCCAGGGGTTTGGAACAGAACAATAATGGTGGAGGTGGTGAGACACGGTGTGGCCAAATTTAGAACCAAACTCTTCTAGGAAAGAAAGAGGCACTGAAGACTATATAAGAAACAAGAAATCATTTAAGAATTAGAAAATATTTAAGAGTTAAAATACAGATGCTGGGCCATGATATAATAATACATTAATAACCTCATCTTTTCGCAGAAAGAACACTGCAAGGGTGGGGGGAGTTACACAGCACGAAGCAGGTGCCACAGTTCACATTCCCACCCTGATTTTGTCAACTGAGCAATTAGCTATGATGATCCTGAGTCTCACTCAGGATCAGTCACCTGCAACCCTGGAAAGAAAGGAGTCAAGATTCCACACAGCCACTAAGACTAAAGTCATTCCCCTTTTACTCCTGCCATCCCAGCAGGTTCAACAGGAGACCGGAGAAGAGAGGACCAGGGAGAAGAGCCAAAGGCAGACACTTCAGCAGCCAGAAGAGAGAGAAAAGGGCACACAGAGGCAGCCCCACCTGGAGCAACACCAGGAGAGCTGGTGGCCAGGGAAGCTCACAGGCACTCTGAGATCTTGTCAGGTGTCATGTTTGCAGATTGCGGTCCCAGAATGCAGCCAGTTGCCTTAGCAACAGTATCTCTATCCAAGGTGATAAATTACTCTTCTCCCTAACAAATCCAGTTCATTTCTTAAACAATCAGTGTCCTGGAAATAATATGAGAACAAGCAAATACCAACCAGTGGACTCAGAGGACAAATCACTCACTGGGTTTGCTCTGAAGTCCCCACAGCCGGGGGAAGATGCTGGAGGCTGGGGCTGGGGAAATGAGGCGGGGCTCAAAAGAGAGCGAATGTGCCCAAAATTCAAATCAAATAAAAAGAAAAAAGATAGAGCTAATAAAAAGGCACCGGAAAAGATTCTAAATCCCTTTCTGACCGTCCTAAATTCACCACATTATTCTCCATCTTTCTCCTCGCTTTACTTCATAGAACCCGACATTTATTAATTATTTGATTTCTGTTCCTGTCTGTTCCACTAGACTTTGAGCTTCTTGACAGCAAAAGCTTTGTCTCTGCTTCATTTCCCACTGTATCCCCATAACTAGAATCCTGCCTGAATCATAGGTCTGCAATAATATTTATCAAACGAACAGTTAATCTCTCTCCCAGATTTCTCAAAACTCTTAATAAAGTAATATATATATTTTACACATCTTATGCATACATTAAATAATATATATATTATAGTAATACATATATATGTATTTCAAGCTTAATGGGGGAAACAAGCATTTTCAGCAAACTTAACAACTAAGACAAGAATGATCACAATCACCACTTACTATTTAAAATTATTTTAGACACATTAGCCAACACAATTATTAAAAGATTTGATAAAAATCAAAAGAGAGGAGGAAAATGATCACTATATGCAACAGATAAGATTGTACACCTGCAAAACCCGAGAAAATCAACAGAGAAACTACAACATACAATAATAAAATGTATTTAGATTTCTGGAAATAAATTCAACCCAAAGAAAACAAGAGCCTCCCTATTTACAAGTTACCCAATCAAGTCGCTCAATGGGGTAGAAAATATAATGGAAAAAAATCCCATTTGCAACAGCAACAAAAGGGATAAAATACACAGCAATTAAAAGGAACATGGAAGGTCGATATGCTTTAAAATGCTCCTGAAGGACACAAAAGACCGCTGAAGTGAGTCGAAGGAATTATAACAATGACACTGTTCTGGAAAAGGATAGCATTCAGAGGGCAACTCTTAAGTAACGGATAAATTTAATGCAATCCTAATAAAAAAGCTGATAGGATGGCAGCCGCCGTGGTGGTTTTAAGAAGCTGACTCTAAAGTTCTTGTGGAAAATAACCATCAGGAACGGGTGAAATAAAGCATGGCTAAAGTCAATCTGGGTGCACTGCCTTCACCAGATGCAAAAGCATATTCCAAAGCGACAATACAGAAAACTATCGTTCTGGCACATTAATAGGCTGCCAAATCAATGAGAAAGAAGAGCAGGACCAGAGATAGACCCAAACACTTAATTTAGTATGCAGTTTAGGTGGCACTGCCATATCAGAAAGGAAAAGAGGGACTATTCAACAAATAGTGTTGGAAAAATGAAAAACACGCAGATGGATGCTGCTCTCACTTTTTTTTTTTTTTTTGAGGAAGATTTGCCCTGAGCTAACTGCTGCCAATCCTCCTCTTTTTGCTGAGGAAGACTGGCCATGAGCTAACATCCGTGCCCATCTTCCTCTACTTTATATGTGGGACGCCTACTACAGCATGGCGTGCCAAGGGGTGCCATGTCCGCACCCAGGATCCAAACTGCCGAACCCCGGGCCGCCGAAGCGGAACGTGGGCACTTAACCGCTGTGCCACCGGGCTGGCCTCAACTCTCACTCTTTATACCAAATAAATCCCAGATCAAACAAAAATGCAAATATAAAAAAGAAAACATAATTTTTTAAAATATTTAAAACACAAAAATAAAACAGTGATAAAAGTATTCTAAAATTGGATTGTGGCCATATTGTACAACTATATAAATTTATTAAACTTCATTAAACTGTAAACTTAAAATGAGTGAATTTTATGGTATGTACTATATCTCAATAAAGCTGTTTAAAAAATGAAACTATAACATTATTTCAAAACTTCTTTTTTAATAATTCTGGAGTGGAAAAGAACTTTATTCTAATTATATTTGATACAGAGCTTTAAATCTCTAAAGAAAAGATTGATAATATGACTAAATAAAAGTCAATTTCAACACAGAACAAAACACCCTAAGTAACTGAAAGAACCACTGACAAATTAGGAAAGATGAATTTTCTTAATATACAAACAACTCTGAGAAATCAATAAGAAAAGGAACACATACTAACTAAACAAAAACGGGCAAAGAAGAGGAACGATTTTCAGAAAAGGAAATGCAACTGCTCTTATAAATAGGAAAAGATGCTCAATCTCACTTAAAATAAGAGAAATTAAAATGATGACCTACTATTTTCCCCTAGCCAACTGGCAAATGCAAAAAGTTCGTTAACACAGTGTGGCCACAAAGGGGTAAGGAAACTGCCACTCCCAAACATCCTGGGGGTGGTGTAAACCATTCCATCAAGCAATTCTCCACCCACGATCTTTACTTTTATTAAACAGCACATGACCACAGATACTCCCTATAGCACTATTTGTAAGAGCAAAAAATTAGAGACACTAATTGTCCACCAAGAGTCTCAAGAGCTGAGCTGCCAGGTGACCAGAAGGTCAGTTAGGATAAGGAGACAAACAAAGGAACCATTAAGCCTTCATTCACTTACTACGTAGCATAAGCAAGAGGCCAAACAGGGAAAAGGTGCCATTTTCCCCTATGGAACAGCACCAGGAGAGGGTCAGACCCATCCGTGTAGACGGCAGGGGAGGCCAGCCTCTCAGCGCCAAGGGAGAGGGGAAAGGGCTAAGAAAGGAAAAGGACTGAGGACTGAGTCAGAGCAGAGACAAGTGTCCTCAAGCTCCCTCCTCTCACAAGATCTCAGCAGAGGGGTCTGGGAGGGGCCTCGGCCCATGCCCTTTGATAAGGAGGCCTGGGAATGGAGGTGCCTGGGCTAGAAATGCAGATTTGTGGAAAAGCATGGCTGGCCCCTTGAGTCCTCCACTGTAACTCACTCCAGACTGTGCGTCCAGCCTTGCGTGGGGAGGACAGCTTCCCCCCCACCCCGTGGGGCTGGCCCCTAAAGCCTGTGTCATCGCCTGCACTCAGGCCTGAAAGATAACACTTAGGATTTGGCCTGGAGCAGACGCCTCAAAGAGAGTCTTGAAGTGTGCCACGGTCTATCCATACAAAAGAGCACGCTGTCAACATTGAAAGGAAAAAGACACTTCTTGCATGTATTGCTAACGAGCCATTTCCAAGTAAAAGAAGCAAAGTTCCTAACAGGATATAACAAGTATATATCAATGTGGATAATACACTACAGTTGGTGTTTTTTAAAACAAGGCTTTTTTAATAAGCATATACATACAGGTACATATAAACATATGTGCTGACACATGTATAGAACACACAAGAAGCTAGTTAACAGTGGTTGCCTTTGGTCAAAGAAGGAAGCTGGGAGAGAGAAGACACACGTACCTTCTAAATCTGATCTCATGTGTACTTATTAACAATTCAAAACTAATTTGTCTAAAGAAATCGAGTTAACACCGAAGTTACCTCTGAACAAAAGTAAATAGCTGCAGATCTCACGTCACCAGGTTATTATAACGGACACAATTCAGTACCCAGCTACCCTCCCCGGGCAGGCCTGGAAGCCACCTGCCCCACATTCACATTCTAATTCTTGAGCTCTCTCTGTCAGTATGTACCAAACACAAGAGTTTCATACAACTGTCACATCTCACAAGTTGGTCGATCAGTTCTCTTTAGCACCTCAAATGAACGGCACTGTGCAATCATGAAGTCTTACCGCTGTGATTTATGTGCCCAAATGGTAGTAAATTCCAAATAACACGCCTTCCTGTGATCATGTCTCTCTCAGTGAGAAATCCTCACCTCACCTTCTTATCTCCTGAGTGTTAGGCTGATGTTTATTCTGGAGGTACGCCAGAACAGTTATACAACAGACAGACACACACACACACACACACACACACACAGATTTTTCCACAGTGTGTCAGGGGGATAATTATCTTCATGTTGGAGATAAAAAATTTGTACTAAAATGATATAAGGTTTATTTTTTTCCCCTCAAAATATAGGGCGGAAGTTTTTGTTTACGTTTACGATTCTTATTTCATCTCTATTGGACAACAAGTGTAAATCACAGATGTGGTCCACTGGAATTTCGCCATATAAGGAATAAGGAATATACTATATAAGGAATTTCTCTG
This sequence comes from Equus przewalskii, assembly GCF_037783145.1. Lineage (NCBI taxonomy): Eukaryota > Metazoa > Chordata > Mammalia > Perissodactyla > Equidae > Equus > Equus przewalskii. Next base: position 53,883,124 of record NC_091845.1, on the reverse strand, counting down.
AAAATAAAAATACAGAAACGCTTCTTCGCAGACCTATTTTAAGACCATATTCTTGCACTGGGGAAAGTAATCATCAAAGAATGAAAGGGAATGGAGGGAAGCAACCTTCAGAGGAAATCCTATCACGTCCTTTGCACTGTTACAGCAAGTTCTGATTTAAAGATGCCCAAAGCATCCTTCAGCTGGTGATCCCACTTGGTGCCTTCATGTTTCAGGTAGGGGCAAAAGTCAAAAAACTTGTCCAAGCGTCACACAGCAGCTCACGGGCTCAGAACCCAGACTGACTCCCTCACATGGTGTCCACCCAGCCCTGTCGCCTAAACCCACTATTCATTTCTTATCTACACAGGCAGAAGCTTTTCCCTATAAAATGACACATGGGACAAAGTGTTAATATAAATCAAAGCTACAAAAATTAAAACTTCCTGTTGTTGCTTTCAAACCAACTATAATCTGGGAATTACAAGTAGAATAAGCCATCTGTGGCCAATGCTATGCTAGATGCCATGAGCATTATTCCTGCCCTGTCACTACGTAGAAATGGAGGTAAAGTTTCTAGGGTGTGGGAGGCAACAAGGAACATGCACACTTAGCTTTGTGTGTGCCTGGTTGAGAGAGAGGGCTCCGGGGCAAGACGTCCACGGGCTTAAACTGTGGCACTGCTGCTTGTTGTTTGCATGAGCACATGCCTTGGCCCCTCCAGGCCTCAGCGTCCTCATCTGTACGGTGGGAATGAAACTGACATTACAGTGTGAGGGTTCAGGAAGACATACGTTAGCATTTACTAGATGTGAGCTCCTTTAGGTATGCGTGTACACACTGCACTCCACTGATCAAGTGAAGAATTATGACAACGCAAGAACACACTGAGTTCACACACTGGGCCTCATCGCTGTCTGAGGCTTAAGTGAGCCAGAGCCAGAATCTCCGTGTGAGAGGCTGGCCCTGTCAGCCAATCTGTGCTCAAACCCTCCCTCACCTTCGGGCAAACGTTAGAGGGAGCAGGAGAGAACCCCAGGCGGCAAGGCGACTTTCTCTGTGTGCGTGATGAACTCCAACAGGACTAGACCTCCTCCAGGCAGCCCAACAGTGAGGCCAGACCAGCTGTGGCTCCACATCAGGCCTTCCATGTTGGAAAACCAACCCAAGAGCTTGGAGAAGACACGGATGGCTCTTTGCACTAAATCATCATCGCAAAGTAAAAAACAGAAGAATTATCTTCAAGTGCTGTGACATAAAAGACCTTAACTTCATAGCGGTCTGTACTGGGTTGAATAGTGTTCCTCAAAATTCAAGTCTACCAGGGGCCAGCCCGGTGGCACAGTGGTTAAGTTCATGCATTCCGCTTCAGTGGCTCAGGGTTTGCAGGTTTGCATCCCAGGTGCAGACCTACACACCACTCATCAAGCCATGCTATGGCAGCGTTCCACATACAAAATAGAGGAGGATTAGCACAGATGTTAGTTCAGGGACGATCTTCTTCAAGCGAAAAGAGAAAGATTGGCAACAAATGTTAGCCCAGGGCCAATCTTCCTCACCAAAAAGAAAATTCAAGTCCACCAGAACCTCAGAACATGAGGCTACTTGGAGATAGGGTCTTCACAGATGTAATTAGTTAAGATGAGGTCATACTGGACTAGGGTGGGCCCTAAATCCAATAACTAGTGGCCTCATAAGAAGAGAGATGAGGCACAGGTACACTGGGAAAAGGCCATGTGACGAAGGAGCCAGAAATTGGAGTGACGCATCTACAAGCCAAGGATTGCCAGCTATCACCAGAAGCTAAGAGAGGCATGGAACACATCCTTCCTCAAAGTTTGCAGAAGGACTCAACCTTGCCAACACCTTGATTTCAGACTTCTGGTCTCCAGATGTGAAAGAATAAATTTAAGTTGTTTAAGCCATCCAGTTTGCGGCACTTTTGGTGACAGCCCTAGGAAACTAATACCGGACCCAGATCCTGGAAGCAAAGAATCAAGAAAGGGACATAGGGCTCTTTTGGCTACCTCAATATACATAAAACACATAAACAGCTTATTTGGTGGATTAAAGATGGCTGCAATTTTTTGTTCCTCCTCCCATTAAGGGGTAGGTTCTCTGTCCCCTCCCCATAAACCTGGACAGGTTCAGTGACTGTTCTGTGAGCCAAAAATACGGTAGAAGTGACAAAGCCCCAATTTCCAGGCCCAGCTTATAAAAAATATAACAACTTCTACTTCCTGTCTTCAGAGCACTGGATCTTACGGTCCTGAGCTGCTGCGAAAGAAGACTGAAGCCACCAAGCTGGAAGGCCCAAGCGGAGAGGCCCTGAGGCTACCTGCAGACAGGGATGTGCCCAGCCTCCCCTGAGCATTCCTGCACCTGAAGAACCCGACAAGAGGCCTCAGATGCTCAGAGATAAGTCGTCCTGTTGCCCTGCCCAAAGTGCCAATTCCTGAGCAAAATACATGATCGTTGCCGTTTTAAGCTGTCAAGTCCGGGGATGTTTTGATAATCAGGGCCACTTATGATGCTCAATCTCTAATATAAAAGTAGAAGCAAAAGATGTTACACCTTAAAAATGAACTAGAGAAAATTTAGGGGTACAAGTTTCCAATTATAAAATGAGTAACTCAGGATGATGACTACAGTTAATGAGACTATACTGCATATTTGAAAATAGCTAGGAGAGTGGGTCTTAAACATGCTCATCACAAGAAAACAAATTTGTAACTATGTATGGTGATGGTGAACTAAACTTGTTTTGGTGATCATTTTGCAATACATACAAATATCAAATCACTGTTTTGTACACCTGAAACTAATATGTGATGTCAAAGATATCTCAATAGAAAAATGTTTTTCCAACAAAATTTTTTTTGAAGTAAAAATAAAAGGCTTGGGAAGACCTGAATGATAGTGGGTGCAAAGCCCCAACACGCCTGGTTTTGATAAGGCAAGAATCCCATAACCTGAAAGGTGAACGGAATTTCAGAATTTCGAGATCATCTAGGCTATTTAGTCATCAAGCCCCCTCCTGGGCCCAGGGCAAAGACTTCTCTCAGTTTTTCCTAATGTAGTGCTTCAGGCAAATTATTATGCAAGCTAGGGTCTATTTGCCACCCCTGAGCAAATCCACGCCTCCCCACCTCGTATGGGTCAGGAAATAATCCTTCATATTTGCTGGTGTTGCATTGACAAGAGGCTCCCGCACATATCAACATTTAACCTAACCCTGCCCACTCACGAGAGAGGGAGAAACTGAGGCACTCTTAGTGTAAAGCCTCTGTCATCGCACTCTATACCAACACGGAGCTGCCTTCTGTGAATAGGACTCGGTACTGAGAGAGCAAACCCACACAAGCAGGCGAAAAGAAACTAAGAGGCAGCTGTCTCAGGGATTCTGAAGGCATTCCCCATCCTCTACTAAGACACGAAATTTCACCGATTCCAGCAATTCACTTCTGAGTCTCCTATGACTATCAATAAGAATGTGACTATCCATGCAAGAGAGTTATTGTTCAAACTGAAGTGTGTCACAGAGAAGTTGTTGGGGGCTGGCCCAGTGGCACAGCAGTTAAGTTCGCACATTCCGCTTTGGCGTCCCAGGGTTCACCAGTTCGGATCCCAGGTGTGGACCTATGCACCGTATAAAGTAGAGGAAGATGGACGTGGATGTTAGCTCAGGGCCAGTCTTCCTCAGCAAAAAGAGGAGGATGGGCAGCAGATGTTAGCTCAGGGTTACTCTTCCTCAAAAAAAAAGAAAAAAAGGGAGAGAAGTTGTTGAAGAAGTGAGGATTATAGTAGATCAGTTGATAGTTTGATGTACTAATTTATGTGACAAACAGTTAAGAAATTGTGAAGTTCAAGGGACTGCTGTAGGTACTGTGAGGGATTAAATGCAGAATAAATGATCCCTTCCCCGAAGGTTTTACAGTGTAATAGGAGATCCTCCAGTGGGGAGGGCAGGAGATTTTGGAAACAGAGTGGCTGTGGGAAGTGAACAAGAGTGATATAACTAATTCTAAGCTTTCTTTTGTAAAAGTTGAATTTGATAACCACTTTGAGGTATTTACTTGGTGGCATTATATGCTTTGATGCAGTAAGTTGAACATGAAGCAGGTTCTCAGAGGACAGATGAGATGTTTAGTGGGACATCCTGTAGCTAAGATGTTCCATGGATGACACATGAATGCTACGTTCAGATGACATATAAATTTTTTGAAATAGATGAGATGTCTTTGGGGCCGTCTTTAAAAGGAAAAAAAAGAAAATGAAGACACAAATAAATGGAAAGATATTCCATGTCCATGGATTGGAATAATTAATATTGTTAAAATGTCCATACGACCCATAGCAATCTACAGATTCAATGCAATCTCTCAAAATTCCAATGGTATTTTTCACAGAAATAGAACAAACAATTTTAAAATTTGTATGGAACCACAAAAGATCCTGAACAGCCGAAGAAATCTTGAGAAAAAAATAAAGCTGAAGGCATCATGCTCCCTGATTTCAAACTATATTGCAAAGCTATAGTAATCAAAACAGTATGGTATCGAAGAATTCCCGGAGTGGGGCGGAGCAAAATGGTGGGGTGAGCTGACCCGGGATTCTCTCCCCTCCAAAATACAACAAAAAATCAGAAGAACTGAATTTCAGAGAATAAACATAAGGCCAGCTCGTTAGAGACCTACAATACCAAGAAGGCGGAGATCATAAACCTTGCTTACACCCTTGGAGGCGCTGGAACGGTAGGAGAGAACATCGCTCTCTCCCCTAGAGTCTGCGATCGCTGCGGCGCGGGTCCGGAAGGAGTGGGGGAGGGGCCGCACGACGGGGGGATGATCCAGGACTCCTGCCGCTGGTTCAGTGGAAACCCGCTGACAGGGGAAAGCTTCCGTCTGCGGGGACCCCATAAACCAAGGGTCTTGGGAGACCAGAGAACAGAACTGATCTGAACCCAGACTGGCGCGTGTGAGAAACATCCCCTCCCCCCCCCAGCAAAGCCAGTGGGCGCAGCCATCTTGCCCCAAGGCGGAGAGCTCATAACACACCGCTCTCGACCCCCGTCTAGTGGCGACAGGCTGTAACTGCAACCGAATTCTACCACCATGAGAAAAAACTGCTCCTCTACCATCCAGCAATTTATAAAAGCCCCAGACCAGAAGGAAAACAATAAAAACATAGAATTAAGTCCTGAGGACTTGGAAGTAGGTAAACTAAGTGATAATGAGTTCAGAGCAGCTATAATCAAAAAACTCAATGAGGTAGAGAGAAAGATAGAGAAACAAGCCGAGTTCTGGAGTTACTTCACAAAAGAGATTGAAATCATAAAGAAGAATCAAACAGAATTACTTGAGATGAAAAACACAATGGATGACCAGATAAAACAGAATACGGATTCCCTGAATGCCCATGTAGACAACATAGAGGAGCAAATTAGCATAACTGAAGATAGACAGGCTGAATGGCTCCAGACAGAGGAAGAAAGAGAACTAAGAATTAAAAAAAATGAGGAAAATCTCCAAGAGATAATGGATTCAATGAGGAGTAAGAACATAAGGATCATAGGAATTCCCGAGAATATGGAAAAGGAAAATGGAGCAGAAAGTGTGCTTAATGAAATTATTGAGGAGAACTTCCCAAATCTAGGGATCGATGGAGAAATGTGTGTAGACGAGGGTTTTAGATCTCCTAGATTTGTCAATGTAAAAAGACCTACTGCAAGGCACACAGTAGCAAAGTTGGCAAAAAGGAACGATAAGGAAAGAATACTCAGGGAAGTAAGAGAAAAAAAGAGAATAACCTATAAAGGAGCCCCTATCAGACTGTCAGCGGATTTCTCTACAGAAACCCTATAAGCTAGGAGAGAATGGAGTGACATATGCAAAGCTTTAAAGGATAAAAATCTTCAGCCAAGAATACTCTATCCAGCAAGAATTTCCTTCAGATATAAGGGAGAAATTAAATCTTTTCCAGACAAACAAAAGTTAAGGGAATTTGTAACCAAAAGCCCTCCATTACAAGAAATCCTCAAGAAGGCTCTCATACCTGAAAAAAGAAAAAAGGGAGAAAGGGGACACAATCCACAGACTAGGGAGACCGATGGATAGAACCAGAACAGGATAGCAAATATTCAATTATAGCATTAGGGTAAAGGTAAGGAAACTACCAAAACAAGGATGATCTTAGCACTCTAACTGCCAATTAATAAGATGAGTTGGAATAAAAAAATGAAAATAATTATTTAGGAGGGGAAGAGCAAAGGGTCTAAATCAGTATTGGTCAAGTAAGTAAGAGACCACCAGAGAATAGACTATATTATACACGAGATTCTAAATACAAACTTCAGGTAGACACTAAAATAAAGTACAGAACAGAGTCACAAATCATAAATAAGGAAAAATCTAAGAAACCCAGCATAAGAAATTGCAGTATTAAATGGGTAGTCTAAAGCAAACTGGAAAAGAAACGCAGGAAAACAAGATAATGAGCAACAGATTAACAGCACTAAGTCCACATGCATCAATAATCACTCTCAATGTGAATGGATTGAACTCTCCAATAAAAAGAAACAGAGTGGCAAAATGGATTAAAGAACACGATCCAACAATTTGTTGCCTCCAGGAAACACACCTCAACCCCAAGGACAAACACAGACTCAGGGTGAAGGGGTGGAGGACAATACTTCAAGCTAATAGCATGGAAAAAAAAGCAGGTGTTACAATTCTCATATCAGACCAAGTGGATTTCAAAATAAGACAGGTAAAGAGAGACACAGAGGGACAATATATAATGATCAAGGGGACACTTCATCAAGAAGAAATAACGCTTATAAATATCTATGCACCCAACACAGGAGCACCAAGATTCATAAAGCAACTATTAACAGACCTAAAGGAAGATGTTAAAAACAACACAATAATAGTAGGGGACCTCAACACCCCACTCACATCAATGGACAGATCATCCAGACAGAAAATCAACAAGGAAATAGTGGAGCTAAATGAAAATCTAAAACAATTGGACTTAATAGACATATATAGATCACTGCACCCTGAAAGAGCTGAATACACATTCTTCTCAAGTGCACATGGAACATTCTCTAGGATAGACCATATGTTGGGAAACAAGGCAAGCCTCTACAAATTTTAAAAAATTGAAATAATAACAAGCATCTTCTCCGATCATAGTGCTATAAAGCTAGAAATTAATTACAAGAAAAAAGCTGAGAAAGGCACAAAGATGTGGAGACTAAACAACACACTACTGAACAAGCAATGGATCATTGAAGAAATTAAAGAAGAAATAAAAAAATACCTGGAAACAAATGAAAATGATAGCATACCATACCAACTCATATGGGATACAGCAAAAGCTGTATTAAGAGGAAAATTCATAGCAATACAGGCACATCTTAACAAACAAGAAAAATCCCAAATAAGCAACCTTAAAGCACACCTAACTGAACTAGAGAAAAAAGAACAAATGAAGCCCAAAGTCAGCAGAAGGAGAGAAATAATAAAAATCAGAACAGAAATAAATACTATTGAAACGAAAAAGGCAGTAGAAAGGATCAATGAGACAAAGAGCTGGTTTTTTGAGAAGATAAATAAAATTGACAAACCACTAGCCAGACTTACAAAGAAAAAAAGGGAGAAAGCTCAAATAAACAAAATGAGAAACGAGAGAAGAGAAATAACAACAGACTCTGCAGAAATACAACAGATTATAAGAGAATACTACGAAAAACTATGTGCCAACAGAACGGATAACCTAGAGGAAATGGATAAATTCTTGGACTCCTACAATCTCCCAAAGCTCACTCAAGAAGAGGCAGACAATTTGAAAAGACCAATCACAAGGAAAGAGATTGAAACAGCAATCAAAAACATCCCAAAGATTAAAACCCCAGGACCAGATGGCTTTTCTGGGGAATTCTACCAATCAGAGAGGATTTAATACCTATCCTTTTCAAGCTATTCCAAAAAATTAGGGAAGATGGAACTCTTCCTAACACATTCTATGAGGCCAACATCACGCTGATACCAAAACCTGACAAGGACACCACGAAAAAAGAGAACTACAGGCCAATATCACTGATGAACATAGATGCAAAAATTCTAAACAAAATTTTGGCAACCAGAATTCAGCAATTCATCAAAAGAATCATACATCATGATCAGGTGGGATTCATACCAGGGACACAGGGATGGTTCAACATCTGCAAATCAATCAACATGATACACCACATCAACAAACTGAGGAATAAAAACCACATGATCATCTCAATGGATGCAGAGAAGGCATTTGACAAGATCCAACAGCCATTTATGATAAAAACTCTGAACAAAATGGGCATAGAAGGAAACTACCTCAACATAATAAAAGCCATATATGACAAACCCATAGCCAACATCATACTCAATGGGCAAAAACTGAACCCCATCACCCTGAAAACAGGAATGAGACAAGGATGCCCTCTATCACCACTCTTATTTAACATAGTACTGGAGGTCCTGGCCAGAGCAATCAGGCAAGAAAAAGGAATAAAAGGAATCCAAATAGGGAGGGAAGAAGTGAAACTCTCGCTGTTTGCAGACGACATGATCTTATATATAGAAAACCCCAAAGAATCCAGTGGAACACTGTTAGAAGTAATCAACACCTACAGCAAAGTTGCAGGGTATAAAATCAATTTGCATAAATCAGTAGCATTTCTATACTCCAGCAATGAACCAACAGAAAAAGAACTCAAGAATACAATACCATTCACAATCCCAACAAAAAGAATAAAATACCTTGGGGTAAATTTAACTAAGGAAGTGAAGGACCTATATAATGAAAATTACAAGGCCTTTCTGAGAGGATTGGATGACGACATAAGGAGATGGAAAGACATTCCATGTACATGGATTGGAAGAATAAACATAGCTGAAATGTCCATTCTACCTAAAGCAATCTACAGATTCAACGCCATCCCAATCAGAATCCCAATGACATTCTTTACTGAATTAGAACAAAGAATCCTAAAATTCATATGGGGCAACAAAAGACCCCGAATTGCTAAAGCAATCCTGAGAAAAAAGAACAAAACGGGAGGCATCACAATCCCTGACTTCAAAACATACTACAAAGCTACAGTAATCAAAACAGCATGGTACTGGTACAAAAACAGGTGCACAGATCAATGGAACAGAATTGAAAGCCCAGAAATAAAACCACACATCTATGGACAGCTTATCTTTGACAAAGGAGCTGAGGGCATACAATGGAGAAAAAGTCTTTTCAACAAATGGTGCTGGGAAAACTGGACAGCCACATGTAAAAGAATGAAAATTGACCATTCTTTTTCACCATTCACCAAAATAAACTCAAAATGGATCAAAGACCTAAAGGTGAGACCTGAAACCATAAGGCTTCTGGAAGAAAACGGAGGCAGTACACTTTTTGACATCAGTATTAAAAGGATCTTTTCAGACACTATGCCTTCTCAGAGAAGGGAAACAATAGAAAGAATAAACAAATGGGACTTCATCAGATTAAAGAGCTTCTTCAAGGCAAATGAAAAGAGGATTGAAACAAAAAAACAACCCACTAACTGGGAAAAAATATTTGCAAGTCACATATCTGACAAGGGCTTAATATCCATAATATATAAAGAACTCTCGCAACTCAACAACAAAACATCAAACAACCCAATCAAAAAATGGGCTGGAGACATGAACAGACATTTCTCCAAAGAAGATATACTGATGGCCAATAGGCACATGAAAAGATGCTCATCATCGCTGATCATCAGGGAAATGCAAATCAAAACTACACTAAGATATCACCTTACACCCGTTAGAATGACAAAAAATATCTAAAACTAATAGCAACAAATGTTGGAGAGGTTGCGGAGAAAAAGGAACCCTCATACACTGCTGGTGGGAATGCAAACTGGTGCAGCTACTATGGAAAACAGCATGGAGATTCCTCAAAAAATTAAAAATAGAACTACCATACGATCCAGCCATCCCACTACTGGGTATTTATCCAAAGAGCTTGAAGTCAGCAATCCCAAAAGTCCTATGCACCCCAATGTTTATTGCAGCACTGTTTACAATAGCCAAGACGTGGAAGCAACCTAAGTGTCCAGCAACAGACGAATGGATAAAGAAGATGTGGTACCTATATACAATGGAATACTACTCAGCTGCAAAACAGAACAAAATCATTCCATTTGCAATAACATGGATGGACCTTGAGAGAATTATGTTGAGTGAAATAAGCCAGCGAGAGAAGGATAATCTGTGTATGACTCCACTCATATGAGGAATTTAAAATTATGGACTAAGAACAGTTTAGTGGATGCCAGGGGAGAGGTGGGGTGGGGGGTGGGCACAAAGGGTGAAGTGGTGCACCTACAACATGACTGACAAACATTAATGCACAACTGAAATTTCACAAGATTGTAACCTATCAGTAACTCAATAAAAAAAAAAAGTATGGTATCTGCATAAAACCAGACACATAGATCAACAGAACAGAGAGCCCAGAAATAAACATATATGGTCAATTTATTTACAACAAAGGAGCTTAGAATATATATTGGAGAAAGGAAAGTCTCCTCAACCAATGGTAATGGGCAAACTGGGACAGCCACAGGCAAAAGAATGAAACTGGACCACTATCCTACACCACACACAAGAATTAACTCAAAAGGACTCAAGACTTGAATGTAAGACCTAAAACCATAAAACTCCTAGAAGAAAACAAAGCGGGTAAGCTCCTTGACATTAGTCTTGGTGATGATTTTTTGGATTTGATTCCAAAAGCAAAGGCAACAAAAACAAAAATAAACAAATGGGACTGTAACAAACTACAAATCTTCTGCACAGCAAAGAAAACCATCAACAAAAGGAAAAGGCAACCTACTGATTGGGAGGAAATATTTGCAAAAAGTTATCAGATAAAAGATTAATATCCAAAATATATAAAGAACTCATACAACTCAACAGTAAAAATACAATCCCATTAAAAAATGGGCAGAGAAGCTGAATAGACATTTCTCAAAAGAAGGCATACAGATGGCCAACAGGGACATGAAAAGGCGCTCAACATCACTAATCATCAGGGAAATGCAAATCAAAACTACAAGGAGATATCACGTCACACCTATTAGAATGGCTATTATCAAAAAGATAAGAAATAACAAGCGTTGGTGAGGATGTGGGGAAAAGGGAACCCTGTGCACTGTGGTGGGAATGTAAACTGGTACAGCCACTACAGGAAACAGAATGGAGTTCCTCAAAAAAATAAAAATAGAACTACCATATAATCCAGCAATCTCACTTCTGGGTATACATCCAAAGGAAACGGAAACAGGATATTGAAAAGACACCTGCACCCCTATGTTCATTACAGCAATATTCACAACAGCCAAGATGTGGAAACAACCTCAGTGTCCATCAATGGATGAATGGATAAAGAAGATGTGGTGTATATATACACACGCAATGGAATTATTATTCAGCCATGAGAAAGAAGAAAATCCTACCATTTGCAACAACATGGATAGACCCTGAGGGCATTATGCTAAGTGAAAAAAGTCAAAGAGAGAAAGACAAATACTGTAAGCTATCACATCTATATGGAATCTAAAATAGCTGAACTCACAGAAACAGAGAGCAAAACAGTAGTTACCAGAGGTTGAGGGGTGGGGGAAATGGGGGAGATGTCAGTCAAAGGATACAAACTTCCATTTAGAAGATGACTAAGTCCTGGGGGTCTAATACACAGCATTCTGAATATAATTAACAATACTCTGTTACACACTTGAGAGTTGCTGAGAGTAGATCTCAAATAATCTCACCAGGAAAAAGAAATAGTAATCATGTGATGTGATGGAGGTGTTAGCTAATGCTAAGGTGGTAATTATTTTGCAATATATGTGTTAAACCATCACATTGTACACCTTAAACTTACCTGTTATATGTCAATCATATCTCAATAAAGCTGAAAAATGTGATACACACACACAGAGTGGAATATTATTCAGCTATAAAAAAAGAATGAAATCTTGCCATTTGTGACAACATGGATGGACCCTGAGGGCATGATGCTAAGTGAAATAAGTCAGACAGAGAAAGACAAATACAGTATGATCCCACCTAGATGTAGAATCTAAAAAAAAACCAAGCTCATAGATACAGAGAACAGACAGTTGCCAGAGGAGGGGGAGTGGGTCAAACGGGTGAAGGGAGTCAAAAAGTACAAACCTCCAGTTATAAATCAAGTCAGTCATGGGGATGTAATGGACAGCATGGTGAGTACAGTTAATAATCTATCTTTAAAAGTTGCTAAGACAGTAGATCTTAAAAGCTCTCATCACAGGGAAAAAAAATCTGCAACTATGTATAGTGATGGATGTTAATTAGATTTATGTGGTGATCATTTCACAATATATATAAATATTAAATTATGTTGTAAACCTGAAACTAATATAATGTTGTATGTCAATTATACTACAATTTAAAAAAAAAGAAAGAAGATTAGAGGTTCAAATAACAGCACATAGAGTCCTCGGTTCCTCAACAGCTGGTAGAATTGAATTAAGAAGTTTGAAGAAGATAACGGCACAGAAAGTTAAATTGTGGGCCGGCCTGGTGGCGCAGTGGTTAAGTTCACATGTTCCGCTTCCGCAGCCCAGGGTTCACCGGTTCGGATCCCGGATGCGGGCCTACGCACTGCTTGTCACGCCATGCTGTGGCAGGGGTCCCACATATAAAGTAGAGGAGATGGGCAGAGATGTTAGCTCAGGGCCAGTCTTCCTCAGAAAAAAAGAGGAGGATTGGTGGCAGATGTTAGCTCACGGCTAATCTTCCTCAAAAAAAGAAAGTTAAATGGTGAGGATGCAAAATAGGTAAATTCTATATTCTGGAAACAAGTGTAGGAAACCTAAGCTATCTAGGAGTAGACAGTGAACCACAATGTCAGAGGTGAAGTAAATCTGATTTCAGTAATCCGTTTTAGACTTGTTAACATGAAACTAATTTTTAAATCAACTTTATTGAGGTATAATTTCCCTACAGTAAAACAAACCCACTTTAAGTGCATTTCAGTGAGTTTTGACAAATTTATATCACTGTGTTATTACCACCACAATCAAGATATAGAACATTTCATCACTCTCCCCAAAAAGATGAACTAGAAAAAATTCAGATCAAAGCAACAAAAAAATGATTATGGTCTTGGCAGGTGGGGCAAAGAGGTGGCTAAGGAAGGTGGGGAGTTAAGGAAACTACTGTAATTAACCTGCAACTTTAGAATGGCCAAGCATCTAATGGGGAGGGGAGGGGAAAATAACCACAGCGCCTCCCTCCTGCCAACAACAGAATAAGACGACTGGGTTTTAAATGAGGAAGAATCTGTCTTATCCTGAAATACTACAATGAGCCACTAGGGGAAAAAACAACCTTCTCTGGAGAAATTCTCAAGAACAAGATCACAAAACACAAGTTCCAAGGGTGGCCTGAGTGCCAAAGGATGAACTTGGCCAACTTCCCTCCTTGTCTACTCACTCAATATCCAACATATGTTATTCTCTCAAAGCCTTGGAGCTCCGATAGGAAGGCTCCTTGTATTAAAGTGCCACATAAGGTAAAACCCAGACGTCTTTTATGTCACAGAACTAACTGTGACATAAAATAACCTGCCACTTAGCTTCCTTCTGAGTGCAGAGCTTCAAGAGTGTCTGAACCACGAATTTTCTGTGAGCCAGAGAGGGGCAGATGCTCCCTCACTATATATATTATTTTGCTCAGCAGCATTCTAAACATAAGAAGGAAGAGTTTATAAGGCATAAATTCAGTCTACCCTGGATGCTGAATCCGGAGGTGACACTTCCCAGGGTCCTGGCAACTTGCGGAACAGTTCTACATGAGGGCCAGGCAGCCCCCGCTGGCCTCACCTTCCAGTAAATCCCTATTGCCATTAACCATTGTAGCACCAAAGAATTTTCATGTTAGTTTAACCAGCCTCCTAGATTTTCAAGTCCCTGGACAATATATCATTGCACCCCCCACATCAGAGGCCAGCGCAGGACCCACAGCAAATGCAATAACTGAGCATGGTTTGACTGGCGATAGTCAAGCTCTCTTAGCTTTCCAGAAATAAACCCAGCAGACAGACACAGACAGTAAGACTACAAGGGGCGGGGCCAGCCCCGTGGCCCAGGGGTTAAGTTCGCACCTCCACTTCAGCAGTCCAGGGTTTCACCAGTTCGGATCCTGGGTGCGGACATAGCACCGCTCATCAGGCAATGCTGAGGAGGCGTCCTGCATGCCACAACTAGAAGGACCCATGACTAAAAATATGCAACTATGTACTTGGGGGCTTTGGGGAGAAAAAGGGAAAGGAAAAAAAAAAGACTACAAGGAGCAATAAGACAGTCTAGGATGCTTATGAGGGTTAATCCTATGTGTAAACTTGGCTGGGCCACAGCGCCCAGATATTTGGACAAACATTCTGGATGTTTCTGTGAGGGTGCCCTTGAATGAGATTAACATTCAAATTGGTGGATTTTGAACAAAGCAGATTGCCCTTCATAACATGGGTGCGCCTCATTCAATCAGCTTTATAGCCTGAACAGAACAAGAGTGACCTTCCCTGAACAAGAGGAAATTCTGCTGGTAGACGGCCTCAGACTTGAACTGCGACACTGGTTCTTCCCTGGGTCTCCAGCCTCCCAGCCCATCCTGCAGATTTTGGACTTGCCAGCCTCCTTAACAACACGAACCAATTCCTTAAAACCAACCAACCAAGCTCCCTCCCTCCCTCTATAATTACACACACACATATGTATACATTAACTATACACACACATATGTATACATATTTATACACACACACCCACTATTGTTTCTGTTTCTCTGGAGAATCCTAATACAATGCCACAGCAACTCTCATGGTAACCTCTAGAAGTCCACTAGTTTGTGACTCAGGGGCTTATACTCTGTTGGCAGCAGTTAGTTTCTCCACCTCTTGGTGTCTGCGCACTTCCTACTAACGCTCTAAAGGGGCAATTCACCTTTCTAGAGTTCCCACTTAAGACCACCTCAAAGTCCAATGGCAAGGCTAAAGGACAAGGCAGCGAGAGCTGGTCTGATCAGCTTTGGTCAGGATGGTGGAGTCACATGGTACAAAACTCAACAAGCTGGTCATCATTAACCACTCAAACTCCCTTTTTCTTTTTTTTTTAAATCACTAGGACTAGGGTGGGAAGTGCTTGGAGACCAGTGAGACACTGCCAGCATGACCCGCAGGCACTCTCACGCATGAATCCTAGCATGTCGTACACAGACTGACTGATTCATCAGGACTTCAGTATTTTGGCCAACTCCCAGCATAGGAACTGACACCTGGGCCAGAATCAACCACTTAATATCTGTGTGACCTCTTGCAACTTTAAGTAATAGAGATTACCTAAATAATCTGGGTGGGCCTGATTCAACTGAAAGGTCTTAAGAGCAGAGTTGAGGTTTCTCTGAAGAGGACATTTTCCCTGTAGATAGCCATGTCAGCCTGTGCCCGAGAGATCCCGCCTGCCCTCCGGATTTCAGACCCGCCTTGAGAACCCCACAATTGCACATAAGCCAATTCCTTACAATAAATCTCTTAATATATATCTCCTACTGGTTCTATTTCTTTGATTCAACCCTGACTGGTATACTTCTCTTTGCTTTAATATCTTTCTGCCTCAGTTTCCTGTCTGTCAAATAGAGATACCAACAGTCTAACCTCACAGGGCAAACCTGAGGATAACACAAGGAAAGCTGAGCACAGTTCCTGGCACACAGTAAGACCCCAACAAGCATGAAATATTATTGTTCACGTAACAGTTACTATTGTTATTAATGAATCTATATGCCTTTGGGGAAGGAGTTTATACACTAGAGGGGAGATAGAACAAATTATACACAGACATATTTGCTGAAAGTGTAGGTAGATATGAATTGCACCAGGAATTGAGGGAAGCACTCCCTAAGCATGGCTGGGGCACAGTGGGAGGTTGGCACTTTACGTACAAAACATGGTTGGGCCCAAGCTCTCCATTGCTCCTCTTTGGGACCATAACTCTCCTAAAAATATGCTACAGGACAAGAAACTACTTTCTCAGCAAAAGCTTTTAACCAAATCTGCAGAGGCGTTTTTCCCAATGGCTATGATCTCCTTTATGGAAAATCACTCATTTACTCAAATTTTTATTGAGCACCTACTATGTGCTAGGTGCTGGGCTAAGAATTTTTAAAAAAACACCTCTAGATACTCTAGATGGAGGGACAAAAGGGGTCAGATACTAAACAAGTAAATAACCAAACACCTAATTTCCCAATGTAACAAGATAATGAAAGAAAAGAGCCTGGTAAGAAAATCAGCTGAGGGTAAGGAAGGAATTCTGTGAGAAGCTGCGATGAAAAGTGGGAAAAGAGGGAATTTGCGCTACAACCAGCTAGGCTGGAACTTATTTTTTTTTTTTTTTATCAAAGTGAAGAATACCATGGTAAGGGACAGAAAATTATGAACACTGCTAGTTTTCTAGAAGACCAGGTGGTTGCTTCCTTTGTGGTTAATTCCGCCCTCAGCCTCCCCCTCCTTCCACATCCCACCCAGCCAGGCCCCGAGCAGGCCGGGACACCAGAGCATCACTCTCCCGGGGCAGTGGTTCATGACACGATGAGTTGACGGTTGATAGTGAACATTATCTCACTCTTGCTCTTGTCGTTGTTCACCTGAAATGTTATTAATGCCAAAATCCAACACCTAACTCTCAAACTGCATTCTCAAAGGATCTCCATAGCGTTACACAGACCACACAAACATTTGTTTCAAATCGCACGGATACAGAGCTGATGAGGGATTGCAATGGTGGTCAGATCCTCAGTCTTCCAAGTCAACTTGCTTCACGATCAATAAATGCCCATTTTACCTTCTAAAGTAAAACTACACTAATAAAACACCACTTTTAACCTGATTTTATATAGTAAGGATTTGAAATATTTTTATTAAAAAAAACATTTTACTGCTTTAAAAACATTTGGAAATCACTCCTATTCACTAACTCCACCTTACAACTTTTGAAAACTGTAAGTCTGGAGCTGACTTATTTTTGAAAGATAGCAAATTGCTACCAAAAATACATGCTAGGGTTACTTGTCATCATTTATCCAAAAAGTGCACAGGAGAATTAATTTAGGACATTTTAAAAAATAGTAATTCTGTTCACACCAAGGATAAATGCGGTTTCCCTGGTGATGGGGCGGCTTGTACTCAACACGGCCAGTACTGACCACTACCTCAAAATTGATCAGCTAATGGAATTCATCAGGGTGATATTTACAGTTAGTGCTGCCAGAGCAAAGGCTATTTGTGAACCAAGGTTTCTAACCAGGCCTTCACTACATCCATGTGCACCAGGATCAAACCAAATCCCCCTGAAGGGAAACAATACTGAGTCAATATCATTTATAAAGTTGGCAACTTCATTAAAGGATCCTTCCTGGTATGTGTTTTAAGTAAATATGACAGGGCAATTACAAGAAGAAACATATAAATTCACACAGACCACACAAACATACATCTCCTCCATATATTATACTCTGTGACAGGTTTATTCAAAGCCATATTAAATTATACAGCCTCCATACAGTTTATCCACCCAGTATGAACCAGCACAGTAAACAGCTCTACACTTTAAAAAGGTATGTGCCTCTGGAAGCAACCTATTTTACAAAAAAACATTTGAGAAGGATAATTCCTATTTGTCAATAAAATTATCATTGAAAGCTTAATTAAATCTAAATTTATGCCTTACATATGCCCATTATAATTCAACAGCCTGACCTTTTCCCTTATCAAGCTACAGAATCCAGAGAAAGTCTCTCTATTGAATTAAGCGTATTTTTTTAAGTCTCAAATGTCACAACTCAAAACATTATTCAGTCAAAGCTAGAAAAACCTGGGCTCTCCAAAGCTGATTCTGTTTCTCAAATATTTATTATGTCCATGCCTATTACCACTTCCGGATTTAGAGAAAAATTTTAGTAGGTACTCTCTTTAGAGAATTTTCTTAACTCTAATCCAAGGAAGAGAATAGTTAAAATAAAATCAGTTGTAGACCACAAATAACCCCATACATATGCACGAATCCATGTACGTGCACAAACATACACATGATCTCAAGCTTGCAGATTCACAGAACATCTAAGGAGTCACTTCTGGGAAACAGTAATGAGGAATTAGGAAAAGAAGAAACATCTTGACTTTCCGACTTATATTCTTCAATTCACGTGTGTATGCAGGTGGGTCCACACACACACGTTAATATGAACATGTATTAAGGGCTGTATTTTTTCAGAGAGCATGTAGCAAACAAGAATTTTAGGGGCTGGCCCCGTGGCCGAGTGATTAATTCTGCACGCTCCACCATTGGCAGCCCAGGGTTTCACCAGTTCAGATCCTGGGCGTGGACATGGCACCACTCGTCAGGCCACTCTGAGGCAGCGTCCCACATGCCACAACTAGGAGGACCCACACCTAAAAATATACAACTATGTACTGGGGGGATTGGGGGAGAAACAGCAGGGGGGAAACAAAAAAAAAAAGGAAGATTGGCAACAGTTGTTAGCTCAGGTGCCAATCTTTAAAAAAAAAAAAACAATTTTATAAAATCACACTGCACTTGTACCAAATGAACTTAGGTCTATTTAAATAAATGTGAGCCAGTTAAAACCTGTTATAATGTAACTAACAGTATAAAGTTAAACTATAAGCGAATACCATATTTCCACCAGCACACGCTTCAACAGCTGAAGGTTCAAATTGGTTTGTTAAAATATATTAGATTCCATTTATAAAACAACTCCAGAGGCACTCACACTATCATTGCTTCCCTGATCCCGACTCACACAGGCATTTCAGGGTCCACCTGACTCAACCCTCAACCAATCGCCAGGTTTCCCCTCACTCACATCCACTCCGTATAGTCACCTAAGCAACCCTCGAAAGCCTCCACTTTCCATCTCTAAAGTGCTCTAACTGCTAGAAAATGGGTCCTTAAATCAGTATGTTCAACCAACATGCCCAGCAACAGTGCCAGGGCTGGAAGATGCAAAGATGTAAGACACGACTTTCAGCATAAAAATCCAGTGTCTGGCACACACAGCAAGTGCCCAATTAACACCTGTATAGCGGATGGAGGAGTGACTGAGTGAGCAAACTCACAGTCTAGGGCAGCACCATCCAAGAGAAATATAATGCAAGCCACAAACCGTAGGCACAGGCGTAATTTTAAATTTTCTAGAAGGCGCCTCTAAAAAGGTAAATAGAAACAAATGACATTAATTTTTAATATATTTAACCCAACGTACAGAAAATATTTTCACACGCAATGAGTATCAAAAAACATTATCAATGAAACATTTTACCTTTTATCGTACTAAGTCTTTGAAATCTAGTGTGCATTTTACATTTACAAGACATCTCAATTCAGACTAGCATATTTCAAGAGCTCATTAGCCCCATGGAAGCAGTGGCTCCCTTAGTGGAGAGCAAAGTTGTAGAACATCTCCATCATGGCACAAAGTTCTATTGGGCAATGAACCTCCCAACAAAGGGAGGAAGCAAGTGCATGGTGTGGACGAGGAGGAGCATTGAGAGAAGGGGGCAGGCGAGTGAGGCAGAGACAGACAAGGGACGGCCTTGTCTGCCGTGCTGAGGAGTCCAATCTTGACTCTACGGACAGTGGGGAGTAAGGATGATACGATAAAATGCTTTCCTTCAGGAGGGTGGCCTCCTTGAAATAGAGTAAGGAATGAACTGGAAAGAAGAGAGAATGGCAATGGAGTAGATGGGTTCGACTGAAAGTCATTTCTGAAGTTAAAAATCAGTGCTAATCAGTGGTTCAAAAACACAGATTCACAGGCCAGGATCAATCTGTAATGAACCCTCTTCTCATCCAAGATAAAACATTAAAAAGAAGAAAAACAGTATGTTTTCAAGAAATTAAATTTATTCTACGCAATGAAAGGCCCCTTATTCTCAAATTATATTGCTTTGGAGGAGGCATTAAAATGTGCTTTTATGAGATGGTGGTAAACCATAGGCTGCCAGTGTGCTTTAAAATGCCTTACTGGGCAAAGTCAAAAATTGGCAAATATATTTTCACTCCCAAAAATCTAAATTTTAGTTTGCAAGTAAAATCCAAAATTCTGGAACTACAGTTTTAAACAATTTCTGGACTTTATTAAGATGGATATAGGGTCCAATGTTTGCATATTATTCTGTATCCTGATTTTCTTATTTCACACACACATGTCCATGTAGTAAGAACACTGACAGGGCTTTCATCCTAACCTGCTATATAGCAATTCAGTATGTTCAGCGTATTGTGTTTATTTAGTCATTCCCATGATGTTATGTATTGGACTTATTAGCATGAACAGCTTTACCAAAATGAATTTTCTTCCTTCTACCCCCAATTCCACAGATCATTTCCTCAAGATACAGTACCCAATGGGGAATTTAGGAGTCAGTGGTGAGGCACAGCTTTGTTCTGTGTTTCACTCTTATTACACATCACTAGACTGTAGAATATGCAACCCTGCCAATGCTCATTAACAGCCCAACCAAGAACGGGCTATAATTATTTCTGGTAATTTCATAGTCAAATTACCAGGTTTTCAAATTTTGTCAAACTGACAAAATAGGTTTTGCTTCTTGAACTGCTCGTGAGGCTATGCCTGCTCCTCACGACGATGTCATGTCTCGAATTCCTCATGTTCACCTCTCCTGACCGCTTCCAGGAAGGACTCTGAGTACTGACCTGTGGGATCTCAATTCTTTATATTTCGGATGATAACCATTTAATCTCTTAAACTGTCCCATTATTTTCACCTGTGCTATGGCATTCCATTTAATATTTATTCTATTGCCTTTGGCTGGGCTATTTCTCTTTTCTTCTTCAGATATTCAGGCTCATTTGTCTTGTGTACGATGATTTTCTCCAGTGCTGCAGTGGTCCTATCTTCCCTGTACAGCTGGGTTAAAAACGCTATTCCATTTTCTTCTAGTTATTTTACAGGTAAGAACAGTGGAATCTAAAAGCAGAGGGCTTTATACTCTGAAATTAATATACTTTTAAAACTGTAGAACTTTCTGGTATGGACGAAATTTGCTGATAGTTTCCAAGTGGAACTGTCCACATCATAAAATGACAGATGTCACAAAACAGCTGCTGTTCTCCAGTCAGGAGTGAAGCTGGACATGATATCTGAGAATCAAAACTTTGGACTCTTCCTTCAGAGGTGTCCAGCATCCTAGAATTCTAACTGCTAATGTTTGTCCCTATGTCTCAACAAGCTCACCTAAAATTAATTTTCAGCAAGAAAGGTCATCGATAGACAAAAGCCATCACCTAAAGAGATAGACTATTGCCCAGGAATACAAAAACCAAATAAAAATAGCTATGGAGACATTTCACCTAATTATTTTTCATATAATGAAACTCCACGGGGAAGTTCAATAATTTCCCCCCCATGGATGGAAAACAGAGAGAAAACAATACAATTAAGAAAAAACCAGCATATATGTAATCACTTACAAAGTTTAGATCATACCATATAATTTTTACATATCTATATATGCAACTTACATAGAAAAAAAAGACAACCCAGAAGTAAATTCATTGAAAGAACAACAGTGGTTATCTGAAGGAAGGGAGAATTATGGGTAATTTTGCTTTTCTTCTTTAGACTTCTTTTGCAATATATACTTGAACTGTATATTTTATACAATTAAACATTTTTATATACACATCTACAAAGAACAAGATTTTTTTTTTTAACTTGACTTTTTAAAAATGGAGGTAGAAAAGATTTTGGCATTATATTGAATTAACTGCTACTAAAATCAACTAAAGTACTTCAAATTTTATTTAGGCCATTGTTCACTCAACACAAGCACCTCCATTTTTTTTTTCACATGTACCAAGCCTCTTATCACTTATAAAAGTCTATCAGATTCATTAGGATAGAATTCAAAGAATTTTCAAAATGCCACAAACTTTCAACTTGCCTTTTTTCCTTTTTTTTTTTTTTTTAAGGTTATAGTCTCCAAAGTACATGCAAAAAATATCTGCAATGAGGTTAACATAGAAACAACATGATGGTATTGCAGTTGAGTTTTTTTTTTTAAGTCCTTATCTGTTAAATAAATATTGAAGCATTTATTGGCAATGATAAAATATTTAAGATTTCCTTAAAATACTCCAGCAAAAAAAAAAGTGGTAGTAGAAAACAGATGAATCAACAGTAAGAGAAATTGGGAATGCAGTTGGGTGATGAGTACCATTATCCTATTCTACTTTGCATACGTTGAAAGTTCTTCCATAATACAGCTTTCTGTAAAAGTGTGCTATGAAAAGTGAAAAGCAATATATACATGTGCAAAACCATTCCTCATATCATCTAATGTACCAAAATTAAGCTCAGAGCCAAATACTATTTTTTATTTTTACATCAGGGTGACCACATCAAAGGGAGCATGACTCTCTATCTTTTCTTTATTAGGCAATACGGAGTATGTGCACGAGTAAATCTATCAAGAAAAACAATGTCTTTCATACGCATCTACATATTTGATGCAGATTTCAGATTTTCTGTCCTGGGCCAGAATTAGACAGTCAGCCGACACAGCACTACTTGGCTCATGACATTTAAAAAATAAAATGAGATGCGTGCTGACTCAAGCAGCAACAAGACTCTATTCTAGGAGTCCCAGTCTCCTGCTGGACACAGAGGAAGGGCTCTGCTCCTTCTCTGAGAGGACAAGCTGGTCTGGACACAAGTCAGCTGCGGGGCAAAAAGCCTCAGCACTCAACAGAAGTTAGGCAACCAAGACCAACATCATTTATTTTATATAGTCTGTTCTCAGTAACAGTTGCAAAGGATAACATGAATATTAAGGATCTGGGATCCCCAAAGTGATGACTTCCTCATGTATCAAAAGCACCCACATATGTTCAGAAGGCACTCACAGTTCAAGGGCTTTCATGTGCATTACCACAAGTGATCCTCCAGTCTCCCTCGAGAGGTTGGTAAGGCCTGTATTATTCCCATTTTACAGATGCAGAAAGTGTCTACCCAATGCGTCCCCTGAAGAGTGTCTGGGACGTTAATGAGGAGGTCAGCACTTTGTAAAGTGAAGTGGGGCAGAACAGAGGGGAAATCAGCTTTAGGTCTAACACTTCCTGAGTTTCAAAACACCCGCAATTATTTCCTGATGACCCAGGATTTTGTAGCGTCTATTCTTTGCTACGAGAATGGAGACTTTAATTGATCGTACTTCCGTTTACAATCATGTGTCTACGATCTTGCTTTCTGTTTTCTGAGCTCTAACAGAGGTCTCCTAACAACTCACTTACCCTAAAAAACAGAAACAATCATTCTTTTAAAACCGGGAGGGACTGTGATGGTTGTGTGGCTGAGCGGTTGGCCACTGGTCCTCTCTCTTTGCAGTCAAGATGGCACAAAGGAAGGGAAGTTGGCAGAGCAACAGTCACAGCCCTCAACTCCCACGGACCCCTTAACCTAGTAGGAGAGCAGAGCCTACCTCTCTGACTTCGTGAAGCTGGCCGGAATACTGACTCTTGACTCTTCGGGCGGCTGCAGGCGACTTGTGATGCGTGATTGTGACAACACCGGGGGCCCCCGCACCGAGGTGTCTCTGGCTACAGGGAGATGCAGAATTGGGTGTTCCATGGGGGAGCAAAGTGAGACTTCGGCTTCGGGAGCTTGGAGTAGTCTAGAATAAGCAACAGGTGTCAAAGTCAACAACGGACCTGCAGAACACAACTAAGTGTTGGTTTCTATTTATTCTGGACCTCTTAATCTTTCCCCTGCATCTGTTTAGATGGACGAAAGCATAGGGGAGGCATAGCAACACTACATGCCCAAATTTGACACTTAATTAAGAGAGACAATCTCCATTAACTATCCTTCTGGTCTCATCTCCAATTGCGTCTCCTGCCCTACACTACGGCCATGAAGAGCCACTCAGCGTCCCCCCAAACACCATGACTCTTGGATCTGTCCCTCTGTACATATTAGCTCCTCTTCCTAGAATGTCCTTCCTCTCCTGGCTGGCAAACTTCAGCTGAATCTTCAAGACTCAGCACAGTGTTCTCCACTGTGTGAAGCATGTCCTTGTCTGTCTCGGCTTCTCAGCTGCTCTTACTCCACTGTATCAAGATTATATTCTTTGTCCAGCTACTCTCTTAAGTACTTAATAAATGTTTGCTGCATGAATGAAATCACTAAGTTATCCACCATAATCCTCACCGGTTAGTGCAGTGCTTATATTTCATCCTCTAGTAACATATAATCCAAATCACAAGTACGTATGTGATAAAGATGGCATCTCAACTTAGAGGAGATCAATTTTTCAGTAAGCAGTTTTGGGATAAGTGGGCGGCCATCTAAAAAACAAAGCTGGATTCATTTCTCAGGTCATAGATCCCAAATGGATCAAAGACTTAAGGGGGAAAAAAAGCACTAGAAGAAAATATGTAGCCTTAGGATAGAGAAGGCCTAACACCTCAAAATCCAAAAGCCATAAAAGAAAAGCTTGATAAATTTGATCACCTAAAAATTGAACTTCTGCATGGGAAACAAATTTTAAAAATGCACTGCCACCACCAACAAAGCCAAACGATCAACTAGGGAAAATAATTTCAATTTGTTTCATACACAAAAGGCTCCTCATTCTAATTTATGATTAGGAATATAATTCCTAGGAAGTGATAAGAAGAAGGGCAATCTATTACTGAAATACGGCAAGATATGAACAGACAGTTCACAAAAAAGAAAGATAAATGGCCCTTCAACCAACATGAAAACATGTTCAACTATACTCATAAGATAAATGTAAACTCAAACCACATTTAGATACCACCTTTCACCCATCAGATTGGCAAAAATCCAAAAGTTGGAGTACACAGTCTGTTGACAGGACCATAGAGAAATGCTCTAAGGTGGCGAAACCCCTAGGGAGAGCAATCTGGCAGCCCCTGTCGCAGTTACAAATGCACTTCCCTGTGACCTAGCAAGGCCTGTTTGGGCAGGTATCCTCCAATACACCTGCACCCAGTGAAATGGCCTAGGCACCCATTAGTCACCACAGCAAAGGGCAGGAGAAAACCCAAATGTCCACCCGTCTGGGACAGGTTAAATAAATTACGGTACACTTGCATAACGGAATACTACCAAGCTGTAAGAGCATAATGAAAGAGGTCTCTGAGTTGCCCTGGGAGAAAAAATCTCTAAATAATACATTTAAGTGAAAAAAGCAAGGTGTGGAACTCTTTTATAGTGTCAAGATGTGGAAAATAAGTATTTTTATTGCAATTTGTTTAAATCACAAAAATACTCTAGAAGGATACAGACAAAACTAAAACAGTGGCTACTTCTTTGTGGAGAAGCAAGGAATGAGAGGGTACAAACCAAGGGAGATTTTTTACTGTGTAGTTTTTTATCTTCTTTTATTTTGAATCATGTGAACGTATCACCTATCCAAAATTTTTAAAGTTCTACATAAAATTTACATTCTAAATGTTCCTATACTTCATTTCAGCTCAAGAAAAGGCAGTGAGATGATATGGTGGATTCATGCCAGTTTCTGTATTTCAATTATCAAGTGTTTACTGAATACCCACTGTGCGCCAAGGAGAAGAGCCACCATGTGGTGTCAAGGAGAAGGATGAGATGTATGAGTCAGTCTTTCACCACAGACATTTACAGAATATCTGGGGATGGAAGATGCACAGACACAGAGGCAGAAAGGCACATACACCCTCGAGGAGTAAGGAAGTATATAACAAGGTGCTAATTTGTCAATACAGACAGAAAGTGCCAAGGAAATGAAGACGAGAAAGATCTACCACAGCTGACCTCATCACAGAAGGCTCTTCTGAGGGTGAAGCGCCTGAAGTCTAAGGAGGATCTGGGAAGACAGACACCCGGCCAGCAGCAGTGTACAGACGACCCAGACAGTCGGGACTCAGTCTCAAGGAACACTCACAGCTCTGAAAACTGTTAAGTGTTAATGACCTGTAGGTTTACACATCATCACGGGGCAGGGAGTAGGGTGGGAGCCAGAGTGGAAATCAGAACTTCATGCTATCCTATAAGATCGCAGTAGCTAGGAAGGTTCTCTGCACGTGAACTTGGATTTAATTAAAAGGAACACAGATAAAGTTGGGAAGCATGGCATTGCTTTTAAATAGCCTTATATACAGGGAATTGGGGAAATCTGTGGTCTGAGAATTACATCTACCTTGAGCACAATGAAACACAACAATCATATACTTTCAGTTTCAGTTTTTTCAGTTGGAATGTAGAGGGGGAAAGAACCTGTTTCTTTAATCCTTTAATGACAGTAAATTTGCCTAAGCATTAAAAGTCTCCTGAAATACCTATGTTGTGGGAGCCTTATTCTAACCAAAGAAAAGGCAGATTTTTCACTGCCCTTTGAAGCCAGACAAGTTTCACTCTTTCAGCTTCACCAGGTTCCAGCTGTGTGACCTCAGGTGAGCTATTTAAGCTTTCCTATTAAGCATCAATTTCCTAATCTTTAAAAAAGGAATAATAATTCTGACCCTTAAAAGCCATCATGAAGATTAAATTAGATCATGCACATTAAATGCTTAGCCCAGTGCCTGATGCGTGGAAGCTGTATGGCCAAAGTTTGTTTCTTTCCTTACATCACTTAAAACTCGATCGATGAAGCCCTTATTGATTTTTAAAATGTTAAGAAGTCACTTAGCACGAAAGCATAAGCAGCCACTGACCTGTTCCTTATTTTCTACAGGTTCAAAGTGGTGGTGAAGCCCAAAACAATTAAATACATACTGGAGAACATATATGGTCAGCAATTAAATTGTGAGATTGTTGAGGGAAAAAACACTTCTAAATTCTAAGTAGAAGGAGAACCCGTCAGAAAGGAAGACAACTCTGGCAATGGGCACCTTTGCCTGGAGTAGTCCCAGTGTAAATGGCAATAAATCAAGAAATCCCCCCAGAATTCAAATTATTCCACCGTAGACGTCTAACCCCATGATCATTACTTAATGGCTGTCATTTGAATTCACAAGCAGTAAATTTGAATCAAAAAACCTTTAATTTTCCATTAACTGTGGGATTCTCATGATTTAATTCACACTCGTGCCTTCCCTCAGGGGAAATATGAACCAAAAAGTCTCACTTTTGGTAAATCCCACAGGTCATGAGGCCAGGAGAAAAGGCAGCAGACTGCAACCACTATAAACAAGTGGCCCTTCCCAAAACGCAGCCTGTCTAAAATTGACAGGTTTTGTTTGAAAATTGCGCTTAGATGTCATACGCACTCATCCTTGCTACTAATTTAAAATAAAATATTGTCAGAGTCTGAGGATCAACATGCTGGGTTTTTGCTCCAAATATTTACTTCAATGGGGGAGACTACAAATGCCAAGTGTGCCATCTGTGGAAAATTCTGAAGAGAGGGAAACCATTTCTATTCAGGAACAAGATTCACCCTATACCTAGGAGAATCACCCCTGTGTCCCCACCCTCAGCAAGCATCTGCCTGATAAATGATGCCAAAGAAGAGAACGAGGTAGCAAGTAAGAGAGAGTGCTGGTGCCCAGATCCCGTCCAGGCATCCGACATGCAATCAGGTTTTACGGTATTTACCAACCTCTTGGTTTTTCTTGACATTCTTCACTGGATTCCTAAATTTCCTAAGGTTGCGAGGAAGGGACATACACACACATTCTTTGTATTTACTGGCCAAAACCGGCATAAAGGAAGGTGTAACTGGAAAGGGAGAAGAAGCACTAGAAAGAAGAGGTCCAGCCAGGGAAAGCAAGCAATGAGCCAAGAGATAGGGTCTAGCCTGGGAAGCTTAGAGCAGAATCACTGGACTATCTAGAGGCTTCCAGACCATTCCTCTGTGCAGAAGGGTAGGAAGAGGATCTAGTCTGACCAGACACTGTCGGGGAGTGGTCAGAAGCACCGTTTCTAAAGTCAATGGCCTGGGTTCCAATCTAGGCTCTAACACTCATAAGCTGTGTGTCCTAAAAAAGTAACATATTGTCTTCATTTCTAAAATTTTAATATTACCCTATCTCACTGGGTTGGTAGAGAATGAAATAAGAAGAGGTAGGTAAAGCAGGTGCCACAGAGTAAGCATGCAGTAAATATCATCATCATTCATAAATTAATAAAAATGAGGCCTTCAGACACCAGTGTAGGTGAAGGGTTAAGGGGTCCCAGAGGCAAATATATGGGCTGAAAGGCTGTTTTGGTTGACAATGCCTTAAGCAGACATAGCCCTGCTACTTCCTTCACTTAAAAAAAAAAAAAAAAAAAACAGGTAAATTAAGATTAATCATCCTAATTAGTAAAAAACAGTTTGCTTCAGAGAAAAAGTACATTTAAAGTACGATTTCACATTTTCAAAAACCCATCTATTGTAGATAGAACACAAAGTGCCTGTGGATTACTCTAATGCTCCATGAGTACCCAAAGTAAAGAATTAGTTTAAATAAGTAATGAGCAATTTCCCCTTAATATTCTGGAATAAAATACAAAACCCCAAATTGAAAAGAACATCAGTTAGTCCTAAAAACCTCTTAAAACATGTTTCAAAAGTTTATAATTAGGCTTGCTGAGGCTGGAATTAAAAAACTGAAAAGGAGTAAGAGGGGACACAATTTAAATATACATTTGTGGCAACCACTTCTGTAGAAAATTTTTCTGATGGGAAAAATTGCTGAGAGTCAATTTAATTATAACAGCATTCAAATGACATTTCATTTGGAGCATATTCCTCACTTCCCTGAATTCTTTCACAACGAAGAGAAAAAGACACTATATTTCAGAATAAAATAGCCCAAGGGAGGAAGAAAAATCATACCAGCCTGGTTATGTATTTAGAAAAACTTTAACTAAAATCATTTCATTACATGCCTTCTCTCTTTCTCTAAAAAGAAAGAAATTAACATGCCATTTCTAAATATGTGAAAGCTAAGCATAAAAACTGGATTTATTCCTTTTCTTCCAAAAGTAAACATACCTTAAAATCAACAAAAAAGGAAAAGCATAACAGTTTTTTAAATAGTACATTCAGGGCCTTAAAATGATTCAGAATTTCATTTCATCTGAATAAAATGTGGAGTGTTTTTTAAATTAATCCATTCCACTATTTTACCTAATAGCTTCATATGGACCTTTTCCTTTGCCCTGCTTGTTTGTTTTTTCTAATATTCTGTTATCTCAAGCTTAAAAGAGACCTAAAGTAGAAATAAGATTTTTTAAACTAGGACATTTTCCAAGTTCATTCCTATGATTAACTTTTCAAAATTATACTTAGCTCTCTCTACTTTTCGAAATTCCTGTCTTCTTGCAGAAACAGGAGTTTCATCTTTAAGTTACCAGGTCTAGGCAATTTCTTCCACTGTCATCTGCAAATCTGTAATATATCGTAAACATTTCCACTAATTTTATACCAATATCCTCTTAAAATATACACACAGAAATGCATGCCAAGATGTGCGCAAAGGAAAAATAGTGGTTCACCCCAGAGAGGCAATCTCTAGCTTGCTTCTAAGAATACCAGCCCAAGCGCATGATAATACATGCAAATGCCAGATCTTTGAAAAATCAGTGCAAGCAAATGCATATATTGCCATTTCCTGCAATAAAGGGGAAAAAAACCTGACATTTTTAGCTTGCCTTTTCTCCCAACATTTTCAGTCCCCAAACAAATTCTGTTGACTCTTCTCTAACAGCTAAACCAACCACTACTCCAAAATCCCTAACCCATACTCTGGCCCAGCCTCTGTCTAGGTCAAGCTTGAAGCTCCCAAATGGGCTTAAATTAAAGCATTGGTCTCATGCACTTGGCTCCCTTATCACACACACCCTTTTCCCCTACTTCCCCCAGCTGTGGCTGTCTTCCAGATTCACCTAGAAGTGGTTATGTGCCATCTCAAAGCCCTCCACACATCCACCCTCTCAGCTTTTGCACCTTCCATTCAGATCCTTTGTCTGGGACCTTGCAATTCCAAGCATCAAGACTCCTTTTTGATGTTTTATTCTGATAGCGTGAAGATTCCCTCTTTCTACTGACCAAGCCCAATTCTCTCAATTTCTCATGCTGTGCAACTATAGAATTGTAGAGCTAGAAAGAACCTCAAGCCCAGTCCTCTCCTTTTATAGATCTAAAAACAACAGCCTCAAAAAGGTGAAATGCAACATAACCAAGTAGGGCCCAAATTACAAGTCTTGCTCAAGATTCAACTAAAAAAGTCTGATTAGAGACTCTGCCCCTCCAGCAGCTCCTTCTCAGTTAAACGAGGACCTAGTCATTCAGTGTCTAAGACAAGGTTGATGTTAAACTATTTGACAGAAAGGACAAATGCTGATATCCATTATGTTTTCACCGTTCCTCCTCTTGCCTAAAACTTCAACCCATTCACCTATCATAAAAATATACATGCAACACTCCTTTGAAAGCAAGATAATTGTTTACTATATTCTCTTGGAATTGCAGATCTTTAAAGAAATTTTATATTTGTTGTTTGTAAATAACATGAAACAAAGACATTTAAACCTGAATTGTCATTTTAATAGAAAAAAACCTGAAAACAAGGCCTGGAAAGAAGTTTCCCTAACTTAATTAGTTACATAACAAAAACCAAAAGCAACCACCATATTTAATATAGAAATTTTAGCTTGACTGCTTTTGGTTTTAGAAACAAGATAAGGATTCCAACATTATCAGTGTTTCGCATAGTACTGGAAGCACTGGCCAACAAAACAGGACAAGAAAAACGAAAGGAGAGGTAGAAGGATAGGAAGGGAAGGAACAAAAATGTCACTGACTGTAGATGTAATCATTTTACAAAGAATAAAAAGAAATGAGTCCAGCAAAGTTGCCAGATACATGATGAATTTAGCAAAGTCCACAGCATTCCTCTGTATCAACAATATGCAACTAGGAAATATAGTAGAAAAGATATTCACAATAGCAATAAAAACTATGATGTATAGATATTAATCCAAAAAGGAATACACAGACATCTGGAGAGAAGATTTTTTAAATCTATGAAAGGAAATCAATGAGGAATTGAGAAAATGGAGATACATATATGAGGTTAATGAATGGAACAACTTAACATTGTAAAGATGGCAGTTCTCCCAAATTATTATATAACTATTCTAACAAAAATTCCAGCAAAATTGAGTAACAAAAAATTTAAATCAAATTTATTCTAATATATAAATAGAAGAATAAAGGTTTGTGAAGGGCCAATTTTCAAAAAGGAGAGGGACTCGCCCTCCCACCAGATACAAATATTAACAAACATCAAAGCCACAATGATTATAGGGTATTTATGCAAGAACAAGTAACTAGAGAAAAAACTAGAAAAAAGGGTGTAAAAACATATTTATGTATACATGACAACTTGGTATATTACAAAGGCAGCACCATAAACCAGTGAAGAGAATAAAGGATATTGGGAAATGCACAAACATAGCCGGCTCTGTACCTCACAGTATATACGATGGTAAAAACCTAAACGTAACACAGTAAATCTATGAAACTAACAAAACAAAATGTAGGAGAGCATCTATGTAGCTCTGCATGTAGAAAAGCATTTCTTAAACAAGACCAAAAGCACACATCACAAGTTGAACATCTGACGGACTTGACTACATCGTACTATTCAATGTTGTATCTTGCAGTCAATGTAGTCAATACATGGACTACATTGTAACTATTGTGACTATTCCATAAAGGCACTTGAGACAAAATTAACAAATGTGTGGACACTGGGAGAAGACAGATTAATATCCAGAATATAAAAGGAGCTCCTACAAATAGAAGTCAGAAAACACCATGAAACAATGCGAAAGGGTAAGAATGGGCAAGATACAGAAGAAGAAACATGAATGGCCAAGAAATATATCAAGGTAATCAGAGATATATAAACTAAAATAACTAGGAGATTCTACACCCACCAGATTTGCCAAAATTCTACACCCACCAAAATTAAACAGTAAAACAGCAGTAAGTAATGGTAAGGGTACAAAGAATCTGGAACCTCCTGCACTGCTAGTGGGAGAGTAGACTGGTGCAGCCATTTTGGTAGCAATAAAGCAGAATTGAGGAAAATAGATATGCATCTTCCCTATGATCCTCACACTTTCTACTCAGCAGGTACACAACAAATATCCTCACAGTCACATGAATGTACAAGGATAAAGACAAGGAGCTTCACTGTTCACGAGGGTGGGGAGTCTGAGGCAGTGGAGGCACACATCAGTAAGAGTTTGTATAAATAAAATGTACGCTACACATGCAATAAAATAACATACACTCATCAGTTAGAAGTAGTGACTTAGATGTATGTACAGCAACATCAATAAAACTTAAAACATACTGCTGAGGTAGGCAAGTTTAAAAAGAAATCGATAAGATCTGCAAGACAATACCACTTATGTAAATTTAAACACCTATAGGCAAACAAAGACCCACACATATACAAGGAATTGATGCTAACACGGACAGAGGGAATGGGAGCAGAGAAAAAAGGGAAACAATGGTAAGAGTTGAAGAAAAATTTTTTTAAAGAGAAGGCCTTGTTTGGACTGATGAGTTTGCCATGATCCAATAATGACGATAGTAACTTTAATTATATTTATAATAGTTAACACTGACATGATAGTAGTATGTGCCACAAACTGCTGTATTATGTACACACCTTAAACCATTTAATCCTCTTGATAATCCCCTGAGGTAGATATTGTAATTTCCATTTCACAGATGAGGAAAATGAGGCACACAGAGATTCACTCTCTTTCCTTGGGTCACACAGCTGGTAAATAATGAAGCTGGCTGGCTCCCTAGTGCATGCTCTCAGCCATTACACTGCACTGCCTTGCTAGAGGGGGGTCACCCACTCTCTTCAACTGAGGTCCAAAAAGTCACCCCAGCTCTTTATGAACGCCACAACTGATAGCTTAGTTAGCATTTAGAGGGAAAAAATTACTTTTTAATATCAAAGTCCCATACAGCATACCAATTCTCAAATACTTAAACAATAAGCTCATTAAGGCTAAAACACATGGAGCTAAAATACATTGACTTAAAAGTTTTTTAAACAATGACACATAATAATAGGGACAATGTTTGATGGACAACATGTCTACAGATGTCAGAGAAAACGCAGTTCACGTCACTTGTACCACTTAATGTGCTTTACCCCTGAGTCGCCTATCTACGCCTTACTGTCTCCCAAGACTGCGACCCCCCTCAGGCCAGGGACTGTGTCTAACTCGCCACAGTGTACCCTGTGGAAGCTGATCCAGGGCCTCGCCTTGCAGATGCTATGAACACAACAAATACTTAGAGGGCAGTGAATCCCCCAACTTCAGTTTTAACCACTGGTTGAACCCCTGCTCCTTCCGTGAAAGCCTAATTTTTAAAATACCAACAATGACTCACTGGCATCTCCTCTCCTTTTCCAAGAGTCAAAAGAACCTGGAAAAGACACACCACCCACACTTAATTACATATAAACATTAAATGTCCAAAAGTCAACCTGGTACAATATCAACCAACACACATTATTCAGAGATTCAACGAGTATTTATCGAGTGTCTGCTATGTGCCAGGCACTGCTCTAGACAATAGAGACTTAACAATGAACAAAATAG
Organism: Equus przewalskii; assembly: GCF_037783145.1. Lineage (NCBI taxonomy): Eukaryota > Metazoa > Chordata > Mammalia > Perissodactyla > Equidae > Equus > Equus przewalskii. The sequence continues at coordinate 53,849,339 of NC_091845.1, read as the reverse complement.
ACAGATATTCCTGCCCTCATGGAATCGGCATTCTGGTGAGGCAAAGAGACCAAAATAAATAAGTAAATCAGTAAAGTATAACGTGTTTTAGATACTATGTATAATAACACAAGACAGGAATAGAGAATGGTGGGAGGGCTTTCCAGTTTTAGGCAGGTACCCAGGGAAGGTCTCATGAGAAGGTGACATTTGATTTAAAGACCTGAATGAAGCAAAGGAGTGAGTCATGCTGACATCTGGGGAACAGACTTCTGGGCAGAAACTCAGCAGATGCAAAGGCCCTGGGGTGGGAGCCCACTTGGCGTGTTTGAGCAAGGAAGACGGCATGGCCAGGATGGAAGTGAGCAAGGGATGGAGCAGTAAGAGCTGAGGTCAGAGAGGCAACAGGCTGGAAAGATGAGCTCCTGAGTTAGAAATTACAGACAACCGCAGGCAAGCCAGAGTACCTGGCCTCACCTGTGGCTGATTCAAACACTCAGAATGATGAGTCAGTTAGAACAACGGGTTCCAATAAGCTTTGTCCCTCAGGGCCATACTCAGGTATTAAATTTTTATTTGCATGCAATTTACATACACCTACATAGCATGTATCATCTCTATTGGATCATTTTCATGGTAAAATTGTATTACTACTGCCCTGAAGATGGCCTTTCATGATTTATTCCATTCTCTATTTCTTCCCAAGTCTCAATATAATCGACCCAGAAGATACTTTACGCCACAAATGAATCAGAGAACAAAAGGAGACCGCATGCCAAGGAATTCTACAAATGATTACTCCATAACGTGGGGCAAAAGGGCTCTTATTTTACAGTTAAACTTCTGTCACCCACCAGTGAGTCAAACTAGTCATGGGGATGAAAAGTCCAAGGCAATTCTAAGACAGAACAGTTCAAGAAGCAAATCTGATTTTCGTACAATCAGTAACTAATCTCTGACAGAAGCGCTCCCATCTGCTTAGAGCACATCCTTATCTCCTTCCTTGATGCTCCGGCACAGAAGCTCGAGGCTCAAAGGGGCTCCCCTGCCTGTGTTTCAAACAAAATCAAATCACACCATTGTCAACGTGCCTCAGCTGCACGCAGAATTCTACAGGATCTGCAGAATAAATCCCACTAACCACTGATGCCAAGCGTAATATTACTATTGGGGGTAAGACAGAAACACGAGATTTGCTAATAACTCAGGGAACCTGGTAGGTAGCACCTTACAAACCCACGTGGGGAGTGACAAGGTTATAAGGTGTCTACAGCTTCCTGTGGCTATGTGTCAATTGGAAATTTTCCTGAAAATGTTACCTCTGACCAGAACCTTAGAAGCTATTGATATTTCTTTTTTTCTGCTGCACTTTTTATATGTATGTAACACATACCTACATAACCCCTCCCTAATTCTCCCTAAGGCACCTCTTGCCAAAGCAGAGATAAACTGTAGGTTCACAAGCTGATGCTAACACTAAGCTAAGTTTATTTTTAAAACACTAAGGAATTTAGATTTTGCGTCTCCGATTTTTAAGAATCCAGACACAGGCCTTGACATGTACAGAGAGCCAACTTTTTCTTTTTCTTTTTTTTTGCTTAGAGCTAATTTCTGGATCACAAAGGAAAGAAGCTGACTCTCTCTCAGATCTCTCAATTTTTACCGAAGAATTTAAGTCAGGGAATCAATCGAAGTGTAAGTGGTTTAAGGACCCTGTCATTCCAATCACTGAAATGTGCAGAGCCCGGCCCATCACACGAATAGCCAGCAAATCTGGAAAGCCCGCGAGACTCCCAATGGGTGCCGATAACTTCCACGCAGAAAGAGTGTGCATGGGTCATTAGAAGCAACCCAGAAGAGGTTTAGAACATTTTATATGTGAGGATTTTTGCATTGCCCAATCTCAGGGTACCAGGCAGCAGAGTTAGATGCTCTCAATGTCTTCAATTTAACCAACAAATTGGACTTCCTACCGCTTTCCATTCCTTCCACAAACTTGACTGACTGATGCAAATGGGGCTGACCAGCTCATGGCTCACAGCCTCTCTCTAGTTATGTCTGCACACTTCTGCCCCGACCGGCTGAGCTGGGCGTCTACAAAGAGCCAATTCTACGCAGTCCCTACTCTGCTTATGCTGGTGCACCTATATTTTAACTGAATAATTTAAATGACAAACTGACAAAATATAACTATGAAAAATAATTGTCTTTATGAAACTAAGCTGTACGACTTGAAAAATGTCAATAAAAGGGAGTTGCTATAAACTGCTGTTGAATTAGATGTGGTCACGATCACTGTGAAAGACTAGAAACCGTTTACAACGATCTAAAAGGATTCTGTAATCAGTTTGCCCTGTTCTTTAAAGAAATCAAAAGAGGAGATTATAAGTGATACATGACAGATATGCTTTCTAAAAAAGAGAAGATGCAGGATTCCTACCAGTAAACCCAGGCTCGATGAAAGGACCTTGGAACTACACAGAAAGACTGGCCAGTGAGAATTTTAAATTAAGATGGTATATGTGCTTAAGGTTTGTATACATCACATTTATGATTCCTTGCTTTAGCCAACTACTTTTGATTAACTGACAATGTCTCCCAATCATCAGTTAAGAGGACTTCTCCTGGAGTCTTGGTCTTAGGGTTACAGGACCCTGAAGTGGCCTGTTCTCCATTGCGTAAGCTGCAAGACAGCAGTTTCCATAAATTCAGCGAAGAGCTCCTGGGCTCATCACAGGAGATGTGGGAACGGCTAACAGGTGTCTATACCTGGACAGGTAAGGACAGGGAGGAAGATGGCCTGATCCTCAAGGGAAATGGAGATGCAAAGCTGTTGAGTGTTACAAAAACACAATAGCTCCTGCTGGGACTCAGAATGCTTCTGAGCCAGTATGTCACTGTCCTAACAGACTCCCAAGCCCATGAAGGAGAAAGTTAAACTCTGATCGCTCTCTGCATGAAAGTATGTGAGAGTTTTCCTCATTTCTCCCTGTCTCCAGAGACTCTAATACCTGTTGAAGAGTCCAAATTATTCATTTTTTGAAAAAGGGTTTTGCCTTGTATTAAAATCTAATTGGATTCCTACAGCTTTAACAGACTTAGTGGCTTTAACTCTGACAGATCAATTGGCCTTATGCCATCAAAATGAAGAATGGAAGAGAGAAAAAGACGTTAAGGGGACTGGGACAAACACACGGCCTTCACTCAGAGCCAGGCTGAGAAAATTCCCCATGATTGGGTACTGTCAGTTCTGGATATTCTGGACGCTCTGAGACATGCAGAAGTGACTACCAAAAGAGAGATGGGGGAATGTGGAAATTACATGTGCCAGATACACGTGTGTCCTGCCTTACATCCTCTCAGCTCCCTCTTAACTCCGGCAGTGGATGAGGCAACCAGTGGTCCACAGCTGTTAGTACCAAGCCTTGGCTGCACTATCTACCTCCTGCTTTCTGACTAGGGCTATTTTATGGAAGCCATTTTGGAAAGTCAATGGGAACCAACTTTCAAAAGCAGGTACAAGAGTGTGGGAGATCAGAATTGGCTACCTCAAAAATGTATCTTTTTGGCTTGATTATTTTTAAGAACAAAAGACTCTGAAAGAAACTTTGACCTTCCCCCCAACTGCCTAAAAGCATTTAAGCTAAAAGGCCTGTCTCCAAGACAGGCCATCACCATAGATAACTACGGGTATGGTAGACTGGGAGGATCCTTGCTAAGCCCACTCTTATCAAAGTTCTGTCTACCAAACATTTGCTTTTCCATTTCCACATGAATTGCCTCTCCGCAGGCCCCCCCCCCCCCCCCGCCACCGAAGTCCCAAACCACTACCCCTAACATCCTCCTCTGTCTTCAGCTGAAGATGGTATTTAAGATGAGAGCCTCAGCCATTTTGTCAAGTTACTCAGTTTTCCTGGGTCTCTCCCATGTATACACGTTAGAAAGCTTTGTTTGATTTTTCTCCTGTTATTCTGTCTCATATCAATTTAATTCAGACAAAAAACAGAAGAACCCAGACAGTAGAGGAAATGTTCTTCCTCCCCTATAAGAGCAAACCTAGAAGTATAAGAGGAAGTCAACATCCCCATTGGGCAACGCTTGATCAAAGGAAAAGGGGAGCCAGTGGATAAATAATCTCATCTTCTGTACGTGGGGTGGAGAATTCTGAAGTGCATTCTATATGGTTCCTACAAGGGTGACGGGGGGACTTCTGCTTTAACTGCCCACAGCAGCAACCAGCACAAGAGCACACCTTTTAGCTGCCTTTGTTAATTTCTCTTCCTGGTCTCCCTGTTGCACTTGTCTAGGATCACATTCCTGGATCCAAGTCTTCATCTCTCAGGCTCTGCCTTCTTGGGGAACCTACCTAAAACAATAGGCATGCATTGTTTCACATGGTGCTGGACAGTGGCCAAAATGATATGCTTGCTTTAATCTGTCATCTCTGATATTTGTTGGTCCTTCTTTTCTTTCCCACCCAGATTTACTCTCTATAGGCTGAGTTCCAGTTGGTATGACATCAAATTCCATTTACTCCTCAAATCTTTCAAGAACTGTATTGAAGAATACAGAGATAAATTTCCAGACATGGGCCCAATCTAGACACTGTAAATGGAACATAACTGATTAAAAAGTTCACAATGGGTATCTCCAGGACATGCGCCCAGTGCTTGTGGGACTTGCTCTAACAGCTCCAGTCACTGGGAGCCCTGGACTGTCAGTTCTGAACCAAACAAAGAAGGCAGCCATGAGTGCAGATGCTCTATCTGAGCAGACAGAGGGCAGATGAGGCAAGGAAAGGGACTCTGGGGATCTTGGACTATGGAACTAAGACCTGTTGACAGAGCAGTAAAAGATTGTTTTACCCCATGAGCAGTTGTGACAAGAGTAATGAGATTCTGTCTTATAATTTACACCATACACATAAGATGCTGAACTCAGTTTCCTGTAACAAAGCACCAATCACCCTCTATTGGGCAAAAGGGACCCCATGTATTATCTTTGGGATTATGACCAAAATCAATATAGAGAAGTGCTTTGCAGGAAGCAAAATGCACAGGTTCCAAGAGTGAGCTTCATGATCTAAGTGGACTGCCTCAATCTATGTATTTCACAACGCAGGGAGTGAGGAACAAGATCAATGCCGTCCCCAAGAGAACTGAAAACAGGCACTCAAATAAATATATGTACACAGATATTCATAACAGCACTATCCACAATAGCCAAAAGAGAAACAACTCAAATGCCCGTCAACTGATAAATGAACGAATTGTAATATACACACACAACAGAATTTTATTCAGCCATAAAAAGGAACAAAGTACTCATATATGCTACAACACAGCTGAACCTCAAAAATATAATGCTAGATGAAAGAAGTCAGACACAAAAAGCTAAAAAATGGGGAAGAAAAGATTAATGCCTGAAGAATGAGACAAGCCTCCAAGGATAATTCTAACATGGTCTGTGTCTGTCTGCCTCTCCCCACGTCCTCCTACTCATTCTGGAAGGATTTATCTTCTTTTTTCCACGTATATGGAACACAACAGAATATTTTATTATAAGGCTGGTCTTATTTCCCCTTAATGCAGGCAGAACTATCTACCCAAGGCTACTGGATAAAAAACTGGCAGGCATTCTAAACAACGGCTCAAATTTTCTTAATAAAATAGGAAGTCAGTCCACCAAGAAGAGTAAAAAATATTTACACCAACTATTACAAATTGTTAACAGTGGATGCTTTAGAATGGCAAGACAACATTCTTTCCTCTATTTTCCAAATTCTTATATGCAATTATATTACGTTTTATCATTAAAAAAGTTAAACTAATGAATTAATTATATTATTCTGGAATTTCCTCATAACACTGACTGTATTACACACAGAACAGAACTCAGTAAGAAGTACTTCTCTCTCTGACTTCAGCCAGAGGAGCTGCAAAGCATGCGTTTCAGCCAGCACACATAAAATTTTTTTTAAAAACTGAAAAAAAAAAAAAAAAAGCAAAAGCAATTATTCCACCAAGTCCAGATTTGAAATTCTCTAGCACTATCCTACACGCCCCAGAAAGAGGGAGGTAAGGCAATCTAACTCATTTCAGATCTCAAAACCTCTGTTATATACCGCAGGCAGGTTCTTTTGGGTCCTTGTACTGCCACCATTTAAAGTTTCCGTGGCCTATTTGTGCACTACTTATCTGACTTCAAGAGGGATCCTGCACAACTGAGGTCAAGGTCAAGGCACTGAGAAGACAAGATGTGTGCCCCGCAGAGGGCAAATCTAAGGCAACTGAACAATGATACAACAAAGGAAAGGCTATTTTTAAAATCCTACTTGGAACAATTAATCTAATGCTGGCGGCTAAATTTAAACATACTACTCACTTGACCTTCCTTGGGACAAATCAAAGCCCTTTTCCCAATCACTCTTTATTTCTCTGCAGCTTTTGATGCTACTGAGCACTCTCACCTTTCAAAGCTTCTGGGATAATAGCCCATCCCAATTTTCCTGCATCTTAGAGCGCATCCTTTTTTCTCACCAATGTCTTCTATTTATCCTCCATCATCCAACTGTGGGTGAATCCTGAGGTCCAGTCATCAGTTCTTTGTATGTACTTTTCTCTACAAAGAGCTTTTTTTCACTTGTGTCTTCAACTGTCACCTTTTCTCAGAGGAATTACAACTGCCCACTGTCTACTCTCAAAATAACTCCAGATTTCCAATTATGTATATATATTATATCCTAAAACACTTTCACTTTCAGGATCCCCTCAATGCCTCATTTCCCCGTTTCTTACTACATCATCTGTCCAGAGGTTGGTTTCTCCTATCTGAGCCTCCACTCACAAGTCAGCCTAAATCGTCCCCATTCTTTTATTTCTTACACTCTTGTGACCATCCCTCTCTAGTTTTTCCTCCTCAGAACTGTCCATTCCTTGGTCTACTCATGGCCGTCACCCCAACCCATGTGTGTTAACTACCAAATAAGTCATCCAAATGAGTTGTCAAAATATGGACCTCATCCCCACTATACTATGAGTAACAAGAGTGCATCTTGAGGTAACAAAATTATGTCCAGTCAGGAAATCAGAAATCTCTCAGAGGGAATTTAATATGGAATACAGAGGATGGAAGAACAGAAAAACCAACCTGGGAAAATGAGGGCAACCTAAAGATCAGCAACATCAAAACACTATTACAACCTCTAGGGTTGGAGGGATCATGGAAAGAGGGGATGGAAGAAGAGTCCAGAAGCTGCAGCCAATCTGCAGGAGCCTGACACACAGTGGGACTGTGTAGGGTGAGGCTGGCCAGGGGAGGACAGGCCACCGTGGAGACACAGCCACCACTTACCCAAGACAGAGTGGAAAGAAGAAAAACATGCCACTTCTCCCTCCTCCAGCCCACACGGCTTCTACCCATGCCTCCCACTGGCTGAACCTACCTGGAACCAGAGAGCATGGGATCCGGTAAAGACCGTTCCTTACAACATAGCCAAAGAAGCGTTGCAAATTTGCTCTATACAAGATTATTCAGAATCAGTGTTTAAATCACAGGACACCTGCCATAAAGGTTTAGTGTTTGTCTGTTTGGTCCTGAGCATGGTGTGGGGTCATTCTCTATACTTGGGCATGATTCTCCATGTTATTTTTTTTTCCAGGTCTGTTACCCTCAGTCTTACCTCTTTTTTCTTTCTTTTTAAAGACTGGCCCTGAGCTAGTATCTGTTGCCAATCTTCCTCTTTTTTTCTTCTTTCTCTCCAAAGCCCCCCAGTACATACTTGTATATTCTAGTTGTAGGTCCTTCTGGCTCTGCTATGTGGGACGGCACCTCAGCATGGCTTGAGGAGTGGTGCTAGGTCAGTGCCCAGGATCCAAACCAGCAAAACCCTGGGCCACCGAAGCGGAGCGCACGAACCCAACCACTCGGCCATGGGGCTGCCCCTCAGTCTTACCTCTTGCCGAACTGCCCACCCTTTCTCAGGGACACGTTTCATTTTCTCTTCTGCTATTGCTATTTGCTCTTTCTGCAAGAATTTCACATTCCCCCACCCCCACTCCAACATCTTGTTCAAATATAGACATATGGCAGGTGGAAGGTCATGGTTAAGAACGTTTCGGATTCTCATTTCAAACATGAAGAACATGAGTTGTGTTAGTCTAGTTCCAATTCCACTCAGTGACATTTTTCTTCAGTTCTTTTTAAAACTCATGCTCTACTCTTCTCATATCTCCTATTGTGTTTAAAACAAAAACAAGCCTACATTTTAAAGAACAACTACTTCCTATGCCAAAGCCCATCCTCGTAATGGTGCTTTTGCCTCAGAAGAAATGGGAGCAATGCCCGCCTCCCACATGCCCAGGCACACCTTGCCGTCATCTCTCTGCCCAGGTTTTAGAATTAACACAGGAACAGCTGAAAGCATTTCTACCCAAAAGCCAAGAACACCAGGCCACCTAAAAGCATGGCAAAATGGTCTATAATAGTGTCCCACACATTAAAACGAAATTGGACAAAAGGTACACCTTACTTGTTTGTCTTTATTTATCCACATCCCTGATCAAGATATAGATCATATATCAGTTTGGAACACTCTAGACTGCAAGTAACAGAAAACTGACTGACAATGGCCTGAACTAAGTCAGGACCCACAAGAAGTCCAGACTCTGGTGGTCCCAGAGTCAGTCTGGTGGCTCTTTCCATCCTTCTGCTCAGCTACTCTCCATATAGTGGTTTTGGCCCAAAGGCACAATCCCTCATGGTTACAAGTTGGCTGCCACTGCTCCAAGTGCCTTGTTATCACACATGAGTATCCAGTGCAGGAAGGAAGGGAGATGAGACCAAAGAATTTTCTCCTTCTGTAGCTTCCTCCTTTCACCAGAACCAAAACATTCCCCTTCTGACCCCAGCCGCCTCCTACTTATGTCCCACTGGTCAGAATGAGTCTCATGACCATCCCTCACTACGAGACGGGCTGGTGAGTGAGTACCCGGCCAAGGGGGAACTGATTAGCCATGAAGAGCTCAGATAAGCACAATTCATCCCTGGGCCTGGGACCACTGATTATGGAGCAAATCAGGGTCCTAGTGCAAGAACAAAGAAGGAATGGCTATTGCGCTGGCACCCAACAGCTTCTGTCACAGGCAGTCTCTCCTGAACCATGCTTCTAGGCTGCTTAAGAGAAAGGGCACACAATGATATGGCAGAATTACTCTTCACTAGGCTTCCACGGCTATTCACAGCTAACTCAAACTCATCTTGGAAGGAGCCAGGGTTGAATAAGAAATAAATATTATTCCCTCATTTTAATATGTTTGGTGTATGACATACAGGTACTAGACTCAAAAAAGGCCTTAGAAATGAAGGAACGGAAAAATCAATACTCTACCCTCTTGTCTTCCAGAACATCCAAAGACAAATTCAGAGGAAACATTGAAGTTCTGGTTCATTTTCACCAACGAGCACTTTTTCGCATGGCCCAGTCATGACTTCTAGTCACATCTGACCACTGCCACATCTGCCTTCTGAACTCAGCCCTTACTGACCCCATAACTCTCCGGAGCATGAGTCCTTTGGTCTTTCCAGGGCACAGAACCTTCATTCCTGCTGTTTCCTTTAGCTGCAAACCTCTTCCCATGCCCACGCCAGCCCTTCTTTGCTCAATAAGCGCCAACTCACTCATCCTACCAGAATCAGCTCCCAAAAATCTTCTCTGACTCTCCAGATAGAAGTGGGGGGCCCCTTCCTTGGGATTGCACAGCACTGGATTTACATTAAACTATAAACACTTGTTCTGGATTATAGTTGATTGGTTTAGCTATCAAAGCCCACACTAGACATTCTCAGAACAGCGGCCATTGGGAATTTGTCTTCATATCCCTGGCATTGGGCAAAGTGTCTAGCATACGTATTGTACTGGCCCAAGGAAAGGGTTTTGTCCTGTTTTGTTTTTTTTACTGAGGTCACATTGGATTATAACAGTATATAAACTGCAGGTGTACATATTTCGATTTCTTTGTAGATTACATCATGTTCACCACCCAAAGACTAATTACAACCCATCACTATGTACATGCACCTAATCACCCCTTTCCTCCTCCCTCCCTCCCCCCTTCCCCTCTGATTACCACCAATCCAATCTCTGTCTCTATGTGTTTGTGGTTCTTGTCTTCTATTTATAAGTGAGATCATAAGGTATTTGACTTTCTCCCCCTGACTTATTTCACTTAACATAATATAGCCTCAAAGTCTATCCATGTTGTTGCAAATGGCAAGATTTCATCCTTTTTTATGGCTAAGTAGTATTCAAGGAAGCAGTTTTTTGTTTGCTTTGTTTTTTTGCAACAAGGACACTTACCACTAATGGGAAGAAGTTCTTGCAATCTCCATATTCAGCTTCTGTCTGTTTCTTCCTTTTTCTACGGTCTTTAATTGCTATTCAAAGGCTCAATTTGTAGGATACACTAGACTATAAAAATGGCCACAATTCTTTGCAGTTCTTCCCACCAAAAGGTGGGGTCTATCTCCCCACTTCCTGAATCTGCTTGGCCTTGTGACCTGCTCTGACCTACAGAATGCAATGAAGTGGCTCTGCATCAGTTCCAAACCTAGGCTTTAAGAGACCTTTCAGCTTCTGTCCTTGCTACTTTGGGAACCCTGCCCAGCCACATGTGAACAGACCCAGAGGATGAGCAACATGTAGTTCATTGACACGCCCCCATCTCTAACTGTCCAGCTAACAGCCAGCCAACCACCAGACACGTGAGCAAGGCCATCTAGAAGACCAGACCCCAACCCACCTGCAAACTGACCGCAGACATATGCCCAGCTCAGACACGAAGAAATCCCAGCCTAACTGTAAGCTAGATAACTAGTTGCAGTTTTAAGACATTAAAGTTTTGGGATGTTTGTTATAAAGCAATAGATAACTAGTACACAAGATCTGAGGATGAATTTATAACATTTAAAGCTGGATAGGATCTGAGAATATCTTCTAGTCCAAATCTCTCTTTTTAATAAGAAACTGAGGCCCAGAGAGGCTGAGCAATTAACTCTAAAATAGACAGATCCAAGACTAGACGATTTCCATATTCCAGGTCTCCTTGGCCTTACCACTTCACACCCTAACGAGGCCTTCCCCTTTAATAAGGATCTATTATGTACCAAAAATGCCCACCAAGAGACTGAGAGAATCATGACACGTGCATTCCATTAAATACCATGCAGCTGATTTCTTTTAAAAAAAATGACAGAATCAGACACATATAAACATACACTGGCATGGAAAGACTTCCAAGACTATTATGTGAAAATACAAACAAAACATGGAAACAACAATAAATCACAAAACAATTTCTAAATTATTTTGGTCCCCATTTCCCTCTCTTGTTGAGGACAATGCACACATGCATATGCCTGGAACGGAGGGGCAGAGAGCAAGGGGACAGCAAAGAGCTTCCTACATGTAACAAAGCAAATCAAAATTCTGCTTTATGTACACTACTGAATGAAAATGAGCAGGAGAGAGAAACGTTCTCCTTTCTCTCTGCACAGAAACACACAGAGGTCGGCTACAGAGCACTCCCAGGGCACTCCTAGCACCTTCAGCACAGAAGCTGGCAATTACACTATTCGTCATCATAATTATGATATTAATAGCTACTGAACCTGTCTCTGATTAAGCCTCTCTAAAGGTATTACTTTACTCATCTTGCATTATCTCTGCGAAACAAGAGGGGAAATGCTCCCCTACTTTACAGGATAAGACACTAAGGTACAAAAGAAGCAAACAGCTCAAGGTCAAGGCCAAGGGCAGAACCATCAGAATTCTCAAGTTTTCTGACTGTCAATCTTGAACTCTACCCACTAATGCAGTGTGTCTGTACATTACTTGATGTCTGAGATAATGAGGAAAGCAATAACAACATGGTGACTCGAGTTGGCTCCAAAAGCCAGCAAGTCAAAGCAGTTATCCGAGATCAGGATCTAAAGCTGCGGAAAGACTTCACAAGAGCAGACGGAGAGTTTTTCTCTTGTGCTTCAGAAGTCAACCAACTCTCAAGTAATATTCTTTAGATCCTGACTTTTAAAATACAAGAGAGACACCTTCTCAAGTTTAGCCACTCTGTACGATTCATCCCACTGGGGGAAGGAGTATTTATGGCTTCACCACATGCAGAAATCCCGGATGCCCTGGGAGCCCGTGTCTATACTGTCCTAAGTGCTTCTTCCTCAGGCAACGAGTCATGAAGGGAAGCTGAAGAGCAAGTGTGCCCTTATCCCACTCCCCAGGTCCCCAGAGCCCATTCACCTTAGATGACCAGGGGTGAGGGAGCAGGCGACAACCTCTCTCCACATCTGCCCCCAGCGGGATGAGACAGGAGCCGGCACCGCCGTGGGTCCTACTGCAGCCGAGTGGTCACAGTCCCTAAGGAGGACAGAAGGCGCCCCGGCGGAAGCCCTGGGTGGCCCCAGCACAGCTCACACAGGCTGTCAGGCTTCAGCCTCAGGCTAAGATTCTCTCCAGTCTCTTCTCCACTCTGTCAGCGCAGCACAGAGCATGGGGGAAAAATAAAACTTCAGAAATATGTGATTCACCTCTCTAGCAGTAACAGGTGCCAGAGGGGCACCTCGCTCTTCCCAGATTTGTACAGAATCATGGCAAAGGAAGCCTAAGACTGCAAAGTTTGGGGTCCCCTTCATTCCACGGCTGGGCCTGGGGATCTCCCAAGCTGGCCTGATGGAGCAGGACTGCGAGAGCATTATTGCTTCGCTGCTAAAATCTCTTCTCAATTCCTATCTGCATCCCTCAGAGGGGGAGCTCCCAGGAGTCTCAGAGACGTGATGGATGGGCTATCTCACACCCAGCAAGACAGCAGGGACTCTCCCAACAGCAAAAGCGCAGCGGCAATCCACCGCACTGGCCTTGCTCCTCCCTGTCCCCTGACACAAGTTCCCAGCAGCTATGGGGCACAGAAGGCCTCAGATGAAGAGTCCAACATGTGGGATGGCGTCCAGTCTCACTTCCGTCATGTCCCAGCCATGTGGCCATTCAAACTTACTAAGCCTCAGTTTCCTCATCTTCAAATAGGAGAAAATACCTACCTAAGAGGATTTTGGGGAGAACTATGAGGCAGGCTGTTCTCAACTAGGGGTCATTTGCCCCCACCAGGAAGCATCCAGCAAAGTCTAGAAATTTTTTTGGTTGTCACAACTGGTGTGTGGTGGGGGTACCGCTATTAGCATCTAGTGGACACAGGCCAGAGATGCTGCTGAAGGTAACATTCAGGATAGCCCCTCACAACAAAGAATTATCAGACCCAAAATGTCAATAATGCCAAGGTTGAGAAACCCTGGTATCAGGTGATACACGTGGAAGGAACTTAGGAACTACAGTGCACCACTTATCATTTTTACTGTGAGAGAAGAAAGCCCATGTTTTTGTGGGATTTGAACGAACCACTTCCATGAGACAAAAGTATTGTCCTGTTGTGTTTTTTTTTTTTTTTTTTTGAGGAAGATTAGCCCTGAGCTAACATCTGCTGCCAATCCTCCTCTTTTTGCTGAGGAAGACTGGCCCTGAACTAACATCTGTGCCCATCTTCCTCCACTTTTTTTACATGTGGGACACCTGCCACAGCATGGCTTGCCAAGCAGGGTCATGTCCACACCCGGGATCCGAACCGGCAAAACCTGGTCTGCTGAAGCGGAATGTGTGAACTTAACCACTGCGTCACTGGGCCAGCCCCATGTTTTGTTTTGTTTTAAACATCAATACATGATGAGAATCTGGCAACTTCAAGCTTCTATGCTATAAGCTGTAAAGGAGAGAGTACCAGGGACAGTGTGCTGCACACAGTGGGCAGTTTTATAAATGCCTACTGTCCAGAACACAAGAGAAGGAGCCTTTTAATCCAAAGAGGCATGCAGATGCTCCAGGAAGCAGTACTTAAAGAAGATAAGAAGATGCCATTAAGATGCCAAGTAGATGAATGAAAAATAAATATCCTACATACAGGCATCAGGCTCTTCCAGCTGCTGACCTAGCCAAGGAGTATTCAGAGGAAAGAAAGATCCAGAAGGCAGATGCCAACCTACTAACTAACTCAGGGTTCCACTGAAAATGTCCCTGTATCCTAACCCCAAATGGGCTTCTTGATAACCTGTCTGGGTTGTAAGGGTGAGTGTCAAGGAGTCTGTGGGGGGCGGTTAAAGCAGCTAAGAGCAGAACATGATGGGGGTGAAGTTTGTGTAGAGAAATAGGATCATCAAATCTGTAGCATTGGCAAGAGAAGGTGGGGATGTTGGTGCCCGGCAGAACCAAAAAACTGCAAATCAGGGTTAGTCAGGCACCTTGAGAACACAAGTCAGAGTGTGTGGATGGGTAGGTGGATGGATGAATGGAATAGTTTATCCAGGCCAAAACTGATTCCACTGATACTAACCCCAGAACACTCAATTAACTTCCCAGATACCTTCTTTTTCCTACGTAACATACTAAAGATTTCTTAGAAATCTTTCTTCTCTTCTTGGATGAAAAAGCAGCACTACACTTTTTCCACCTTTAAGTGCCCCATGTTCTGTTCTAAGGTCCTGGAGATAAATCAAGAGCCTGCTGACCCTGCCTGCACAATTCCTCCATCAGGGATCAGAGACCTGGGGCTGCTGGGGAAGCAGCCCAGGCTACCAGCTTCACAGTATCAGGGAGTATCAGAGATCTGGGTTCAAAATTCAGTTCCTCACCAGATATGTGACCTAATGTAGCTCTTTATAACCTCTCAGGGTTTTATTATCTTCATTCTCTATTAGGAAATTAAAACCTATCTTGTAAAGATTGAACGCAATAACGTCTATCAAAGTACTTACCATTGTACCTGGCTTTTTGATCAATTTTGATAGCTATTGGCTTAATGATCTTTATATATTAAATTTACATAAAACTATTGTTATTAATCATCCACAACCTTCATGATATGTATACTATCTCAATAACGTTGTTTAAAAGAAAAAAGATAAATACCAAAGATAGCATACAGCACGGGTTAGACAGGTCACCCAACGGTAGAGGCCAACCTTCAACCCAGTGGGAGTTCATCACTGGCTTGCCCCAATCGTCCTTTCTAAATCTCTATCCTCTATTACACATTGTCCTCCTTACTCTCCAAGGTCCCGTATTCTAACCAGTTCTCCATCATTAGCCTGACTCCAATGACCCTATAATGCCTCCTTTTCCCAGAATCTCTTTAACTCTCAGAAAATCACTGAGTTCCTTGGGGTTCAGCTAGATAACAGTAAGTGAATAATTACTTTCCTTAAAATTCATACTAATACGAAAATAACTATTATGTACATTTCTTAATACATGAATGACTATTATATACATTTCTACATATGTGCATGACTAACATGTAAATGATAGGAAATTTCTCCCAAGGAATATATGCCTTTTTTAAAAAACAGGATCTTGTTCTTAAAAGTGTTAGACTATACATGACTTTTAAAAACTTTTCATACATAATTAATTTCAAACTTACAGAAAGTTGCAAAAAAGAACACCTGTATCCCCTTTACTCAGGTTCACCAATTAATATTTTACCCCATTTGTTTCATCATTTGTTCCCTTCTCTCCCTCCACCCTCTATATATACACACATTCAATTATAACAAAAATAAACCATTTGCAGGTAAGTTATATACATTATAGTCTTTTACCCCTTAAGTATTAACTACTTCAGTGTGTCTTTCCTAAAAATAAGGATATTTTCTTACCATAATCACAACACAGTTATCAATTACCTTTATCTAATCTACTATCCACATTCCAATTCTGTCAATACAAAACTCAGATCCAGTTTAGGACCAGAGACAGCATTTAGTTGTCATGTCTCCAGCCTTATTTTATCTGGAACACTTCCACAGCCTTCTTCATCTTTCATGATATTAACGCCTTTTTTTTTTTTTTTTTTTAAGATTGGCACCTGAGCTAACATCTGTTGCCAATCTTTTTTTTTTTCTTCTTCTTCTTCTTCCAAAAGCACCCCCATACATAGGTGTATATTCTAGTTATAGGTCCTTCTGGCTCTGCTATGTGGGACGCCACCTCAGCACGGCTTGATGAGCGGTGCTAGGTCCACACCCAGGATCCGAACTGGCAAAACTCTGGACCACTGAAGCAGAGCGCACAAACCTAACCATTCAGCACAGGGTGGGCCCCAATATTGACATTTTTAAAGAGTACTGTGTACGTGGCATCTGTTTTTGAGAAGGAATACCTTAAAACATCACTGTTGTTTTCTATTCTAGTCCCTGACCTTGCTTTATTTTTCTTCATAGAACCTATCAATACCTGACATAGTCAAACGGGTATGTACTACCTCCCCCAGGAAAGCATAAACTCCATGGGGCCACTCTCCATGGTCCACCACCACACCCCCAGTGCCAGGACATGACGGCACACAAGCATTCAGCATTTATTGAATACTCCTCCCAAGCTGACTTCCTTCTAAGCCTCCCCATGTCAGAAGAACAGGGACCAGACAACCCCACTCTGAACAGCTGACCCCAACGCTATGCCTAGATTCTCTTGTCCTTAGTGTCTTCATTCATACTTGTGTACTGTGAAGTTCAATGCGGGAAATGACCTCAGACTATCTTGCCTTATTCAAAACCTCTCACAGAGAGGCCAGCCCCAGGGCCGAGTGGTTAAGTTCGTGCACTCCGTTTTGGTGGTCCAGGGTCTCGTGGGTTCAGATCCTGGGCGGGGACTTAGCACCACTTATCAGGCCATGCTGAGGCAGCATCCCCCGTAGCAGAGCCAGAAAGACCTTCAACTAGAATATACAACTATGTACTGGAGGGCTTTGGGAAGAAGAAGAAGAAGAAAAAAATGAAGAAGACTGGCAACAGATGTTAGCTCAGGTGCTAATCTTTTAAAAAAAAAAAAAAACGAAACTTCTTACAGAGACCTATCTACATAAAATCATCCACCAATATTCTACACAGAGAATAGCAACTGAACTGTTTATTCTGGAACAAAGCCTTATTTAAGTACAGATAAATGGTGGAATAAATTAGTTCAACCAAATCAAAACCTCACCCTAATTCTTTCCTAAAAAATTTTAAAACTGGGGGCGGCCCAGTGGCGCAGTAGTTAAGTGCGCACGTTCCGCTTCGGCGGCCCGGGGTTCACCGGTTCCGATCCCGGGTGCAGACATGGCACCGCCCGGCAAGCCATGCTGTGGTAGGCGTCCCACGTATAAAAGTAGAGGAAGATGGGCATGGATGTTAGCTCAGAGCCAGTCTTCCTCAGCAAAAAGAGGAAGATTGGCAGCAGATGTTAGCTCAGGGCTAATCTTCCTCGAGGAAAAAAAAAAAATTAATCTGAAGGTCCCCTTGACCTAAGATCACCATCCTGGGTAGCTCTAATACTTTCCTTTTGGGCAAGGCAGGCAGCCTAATTTTAAAATTATGCTTGAGAAGGTACGCATAATTGTTGCACTTTATTGAGACAATAAAAATCCCCAAACTTTATTGTTTTAATAAAAGCTGTTCTTAAATTGTGTTTTATTTACTTAGTTTGATGGCATGTTTCGGAGGGTGATGTTTTACACTCAGTTTTAAGTACCCAAAGGGTAATTATCTGCACAAAATTCTAGAAGAAATATAGCACTGAGCTTAATGTAACACAAAAGTAAAATTGCCCAACAGCAGAAAACAGGAAGATAGAGCCAAGGGAAGAGTAAATCCTCAGAGGAGCCTGCTCAGCTTTACCTACTGGGAGCTTATCAAGCTCAAACCCATCGTATTCTATTCCCCCAAAGACCTGCTACTTAGGAAGACAGACAGTGCCCCCATGATGCTCTGCTTTTCAACTTGGGGCAATTTCTACCACAGAGTCTCAACGGAAGATGTGGTTCATCTTGCCTTTTACCCAAAAACTTGAGGAAACAAAACATTTTAAAAACATTAAGTCAGGCTAGTATATTACACAGTAAGATATACAAGTTGAATTTTTTGAGACATGTGGGATTTCTAAAAATGTTTTCAGGTGGGCAGCATCAACCGCCTTCAAGCTCCAGGGGCACTCACTCTCACTGTAGTCGGCAGCGGGGGAAGCTCTGCTCCCAGGACCCCAGACCCCGGACCCAGGACCCAGGATGCAGGACAGAGCTGACTCTGCTCATCAACCACCTGCCCCAACACTGAAGACGAGGCCACTCCACATTCATCATTAATCACCGTTCAATTCGAACAAGGGGTGGGGGGGGGGCACTTCCTCCAAAAGTATTAAACTTTAAACACTTCAACCCATATCAAGTAAAATCAATTCTAAGTAACAAAAATAGAAGCCTAATCTGAACTGGCAGAAATCTAGAATTATCGAGTATCTTCAAGGACATTTTGTTTTAAGACTTCCAAGTGGAGAGTATAAGGAGAAGCAGGTTAATCGGTGACCACCCGGTAAAGAGCTTCTCTCTGCAGATAAAAGGGCCAACTTGAAAGTGGCCTAAGAGCACAGCACTTAACCAAACAGCCTCGGCTCCACTTTTTTTGTTTTGGGTTTTTTTTTTTTAATTTTACAAATTTCTATTTTAACCATTTGAGCAACTACAATTTCTATGTGAACATTTCCAGTAGCATCAAAGGGTCCACCTAAACCCCTACTGTCTTTCAACCCTCAATCCCTAGGTCCCCCTTCCTGCCTAGGAGCAACCACTGGTTCCTTTTGCGTCCTTCCAAAGACGCGTGTATGTATCTCTGCTTTCTCTGTTTCTTGTTTCTTTGGACTGGTTGATTGGTACACCTTTCCCACCTTTTTTTTCTTTAAGCTTTTCATCAATTTTAATAAGTTTGCTTGTTTAAATAGGTCAAAAATTTCTCTTCTGATTTTACAGACTCAGTTATTTATCAGAAATACCCCATTTCACAAGCTGTGCGTTTGCAATCATGGGTAGTCCAGTACTGACCGTTTCCCCAGGGAGGTCACCTCGTGAAGCCCAACTTGGCAGGGTCCCCCCGTCAGCCCAACACCCCTCTCGGAGGAGAGCCGTCTCAGCGTCTGGCCCTATGGTAAGAGCACCACGGAAGGGATCTCACTGAATCATCACCACCACCCACAATTCAGTCTTCACATCTACAACTGTCTCCCTCTCATAGATGAGGCACTGAGAGTAACTTGCCCCGAGCGACACCGTAGGGCTGGTCTTGAATCTAGTACTGTCCACCCCACAGCCTCACAGAAAGTGAGACTAGAGCCGCTCAACACAAGAAGACACAATACAAACAATGCCAAACTGGTTACGTCTGGATCATACGAGAGCTTTCTGATACAGGAGGAACATCATCACTTGGGCAGTGTAGAGAGCTTCTCTGGGGACAGTCATGACAATTAGGTTTTAGGGGAGGTTCTTAGCTCCACTTCTGAGTAGTCCATCTTCAGGTGGAACCTTGCTCAACAACTGAGTCGCTCATCAACACAGATGTTCTAGCAAAGCTGGGTGAGCTCATGTTATAAAAAGAACTGATACTTGAACCGAGACTTGTGAAGCACTTAATGTCATTTAATCCTAACGCCACCCTGCGTGGCTGGTGCAATTATTCTGCCCAATTACAGAAGTGGAAACGGAGGCTGAGAGGGAATAAGTTACTCCAGGTTACAAAGCTAGTTAGTCACTTGTGAGTGGCCCAGGCACAGCCGGTAACCAAGTCCTTTGACTCCAATTCCCTATTTCATGCACAAAATCACATGCTTTGTTTGTTCTCAAAAATTCTGCTTATGTCAAAAAAGATGAGAAAAGTGAAAATATTTGCAAATCATGTATCTGATAGGGCTCTAGTACCCAGAATATATAAGGAACTCTCACAACTCAACAATAAAAAATAAAAAGTGGGGGCTGGCTATGGCCTAGTGGTTAAGTTCTGCGCCCTGTGCTTCAGCTGCCTGGGTTTGGTTCCCTGGAGTGGACCAATACCACTTGTTGGCAGCCACGCTGTGGCGGCGACCCACATACAAAACACAGGAAAACTGGCACAGATGTTAGCTCGGGGACAATCTTCCTCAGAAAAAAAGTAACTAATTAATTAAAAGTGACAAAGGATTTAAATCGACATTTCTCCAAAGAAGATATATGAACAGCCAATGGGCTCACAAAGAGATGCTCAAGAGTCATTAGGGAAATGCAAATCAAAACCACAACGAGATACCACTTCATAACCACTAGGACGGCTATAACAAAAAAGACAGACAAGATCAAGTGTTGACAAAGAGATGGAGTGAAACTGGAACCCTCAGACAGTGCCACTGGGAATGTAAAACGGTACAGCTGCTTTGGAAAACAGTCCAGCTGTTCCTCAAAAAGTTAAATATACAGTTACCATGTGACCCAGCAATTGCACTTTTAGCTATTTACTCAAAAGAACAGAAAGCACATTCACACAAAAACTTGTACATAAATGTTATGGCAGCATTATTCCCAATACCCAAAAAGTGAAGGCAATTCAAATATCTATCAACTGAAGAATGGATTAAAAAATGTAGCATGTCCACACAGGGGAATATTATTCAGCCATAAAAAGGAACAATGTACTCACTGATGCCACAACATGGAAGAACCTTGAGAACATTATGCTAAGTGAAATAAGCAGACACAAAAGGCCACATATTATATGATTCTACTTATATGAAACGTCCAAAATAGGCAAATCCCCAATGACTATGGCTAGTGGCTGCCAGGGGCTGGGGAGAGGGGATGGGTGGACAAGGAGAAGTGACTGCTAATGGGCACAGGCGCTTTCTTCTGGGGGTGATAAAATATTTGGGAATGAAATTGTGGTGATGGCTGCACAACTTTGTGAATATACTAATAATCACTGAATTGTACACTTCAAAAGGCTAAATTTTATGGCATGCGAATTATATCTCAAATTTTCTAAAAAAGATGGCAGCCACTTGCTAGCTATGTGACCTTGGGCATGCATATTACTTATTCTCTCTGCGCCTCAGTGCCCTCAGCTGTAAAATGGGGTAATAGTAATACCTGCCTCAAGGGGCTATTGTGAGAAATGTGTGAAATAATCCAAGAAAAGGTCTTCTCATAGTCCCTGTCACATTGAAATGTGTGCATAGATGCCATCCATGAGAAGCGCTGTCCTACAGGTAAGTACGAGTATAAATGGGAACACAGAAGAGAGAAGATCCACTCTGACCAGGCAGGTCAGGAAGGCATCACAGAAGTACATGCGCCTCAGAAACCACATGGGTATTTGCCCTAAGAAAAATGGAGAGGGAAAGGCATTCCTAGCAGAAGAAACAGCACGGAAAAAGGCAAGGAAGCGTGAAAACACAGTGTGCTTAGGGAACTGCTCGTCTAGAACACTGAGAGCACAAGGATGGAGGGAAAGAAACTGGACCCAAAATGTGATGGGCATGCAATGCCGAGGTAAAGTTTTGGCTTTTGTCTTAGGAAGTGGGTGCTACACAGGTTGTTAGAGCCGGGGAGCAGCACCATCAGCAAGCTTCCCTCCCTCCTCTGCTCCTCACCAAAGCTCAGACTAGCTTTCTCGACAAACAGCCACAGTGGTGAGCACACAGCAGAATCTGACCACAAGAGAACAGCAGCTCCTGCCTTCAGACAACTCAGGTGGATGTCCCCGTGGCACAGACGAGGCAACTGGAGACATGAGAACGATCAAGATACCTAATGCCAAGGCCATAGAGAAGACCAGAACTCCTGACAGGAGGGATGGTAGGGAAGGACAGAGGGGTTGGGACAGTACCATTCAACCCTTTTAGATTTATACAACAAAAACAAATTAAAAAAAAAAAAACAAAACAAAAACCCATCCACAGCACAACTGGAGATTAAACCAGACATTGGTAAGTTCCTCCTCAGAAACCATCAAGTAGTCACTGAAGCTTTATCAGCACTGTCCAACAGAACGTTCTGTGCTGTCCACTACTGCTGCCATTAGCCAAACGTGGCTACTGAGCACTTGAAACGTGGTGAAGTGCAACTCAGGAACTGAATTTTAAATTTAATTTCAACTAATTTACATTTAAAGAACCTCCTGCGGCTAGAGGCCTCCATACTGGACTGCACAATTTTAGGACCTGTTTTTCGCGCATATTCCTTATGTCTACTCTTTTCGGACAAGTGGAACAAAGGGAGTTTGGAATCCCTTCCTACTTTTTAATCACTGTATTACTTCTGAGATATTCCAAATTGTTCCGAGAGGCCTCAATGTTGATTAGTCATAAAAGAGAGGTATTCAATGTCATTTGTCAGACGATGACCACAACTCTTAGCATTCAGTCAGTGAGTTACCAAAAGTGCTCTCTCTAGATGAATCAAATTGGGTATTGTTTGAGGAAAACCAAACCATACTTCTTCATTATTACCACAAATATTTTGGTAGGCATTTTTATGCAAATAGTGGGATGAGGTGGGGCCAGGACATTGGACAAGTTCCTTGTAACCACACGGTTTCAGATTCGACAGATGTCACTGGGTTAGTCCCAGCAAGCAGGTGCTTCCTGCTGTGACTCATTTTAACCAAAATATCAAAGCACCTCTCCCAAGCCCTCGGGCTCCCACCCCAGGGTGACAGAAAGTCAGGAAAGTTGTTATTGTTCATCACCAGAAACCCCAATGGCTGGGAGAAACAAACAGTAGCTTCCAACCTCTTCACTCCTCAAACGTGGCTGTGAATTTGACACAAACAGAATCCCCAGCCACTCCTCCCTCCAACAGACAAGGCTCCTAACTACCCAGAATGAGTCCACACATCTCCCGCGCCACCCCAGATAAGTCTCTGAATGTCCCCAAACAGGGGTGTCCGCCCCTGGCAACATAGCTACCAGGGGCAGACACACCGGCTGGGCCTCTTGACCCATCAACTCCTGCGCACTCAACCAAGCACACAGCCCTGGGGACAGGAGGCACCCACAGCACGCTCCTGGACCACAGGGGACATGGAGCTGACTGGTGCGAGCCAGTTTACCAAGCCAGCCCATCATTCTTGAGCCTCCTTTCTCACTGCCCAATACCCCTGATCGAACCCCTGCATCACTGGGGGGTACCAGCTGTCATGGCAAAAGCAGGGGACGTGAGTTAGAGACTATATCACCAGTGTCAGATGTCACAGGGAGGTTGTGGGCATTAGAGCTTCCTCAAAGCTACAAGAGGAAAGGAAGAGCTGCCCTGCCTGCTCTTGGGGCCGTCTAGACCCCAGCCACAGGGCTCAAAGACCACCAAGTCTCACTCAAATTAGTATGCCAACTATCATTCTAGGAGACAGTGAGGGGGAAAAGAACTTGTGATTTGGGTATCTTCCAGCATGAATATGTATACATACGCTCCCTGAAACTCAGCAGCTTTTGCTGCTCATTCAAGACCTCCTAAGACTCACAATGAATTTAAAATCCTGTATTAGACAATCATATGCCTCCATGACCAAATCTGCATAAGACTGTACTGTGAAATCTGCACTGTCATTGAGAACTACCTAGCAAGGACAAGGAGCCCTATACCACACCCCACTCCGACCTAAGCACAATGCCTCAACACTCTACACAGACAAAGATTCCCTGGGACCTACTGGCCGCCTCAGTGAGTGCAGTAGTCAGCGTCAGCTCCTAGTAGTCGGCGTCAGCTCTCAGGGAGCACACGATCAAGTGCGGGAGGCAGACAGGAAACCAACGGAATCACTGGAGCCCGAAGTAGTAAATGCAAAGATGGAGTCAGGCCTGGGGTCCCAAGAGCCCAGAGAAGGATTTCAAGTGAATATTGTAAACTACTTTACACTCCCCAAATATCTACATGTCCTTACTTAATTCATAGATGGGAAAAAATAAAGCTACAATTCCCATTTTGTTAGACGGGCATCATCAGTAAAGACATCCCTTTATTTCTTCAACTTCCCACCTGCATCTAAACAAGAGCATGACAAGGAATAAGGGATGAAAAATGACCGCGAGGGAGGGGTAAGTAGCTAACTGGAAGATAAAACACACTGGAGATCCCGGAAGCAGTCTAAGAAACAGGCCACCAGTCATACACTCACACAGTCATTTTAAAGAGAAAACAACCCAAACACAGAGAATAGGCCCGTGGCCAAAGGCTGGTCTTACAATCCATCTTCATGGAGAAGGAAGCTGCTCATGAAATCAAATGTGTGTGACTTTTGTGTATGTGTATGTATAGAAAAAACACTGGAAGAATAGACCGCCAAACGCAGTCATGTGTTCTCTTTCTATTGATCCACACAGAAAAGTGTCTGCAAGGATGTACACCCAATGGCATCATCAGAGATCAGGTCTGGGGCTGGGTTTGGGGTGATTTTTCCCCCTTCTTTATACTTCCCTATCTTCTGAATGTTTTATACTGTGTATGGGTAATACTCACAATTTTTTAAAATAATGCTATTTCCACCATGGAATATAAAAATGCCTTCACAAGCTGTCAACAGTGAATTCATAATAAGAGTATGTTTGTGGTGGGGATGGGGGTGCCAGTCAGAAAGAAGCTGACGAAGCCAAAAAGGGAAGTCCTGAGCTCCTTCAAGAGTCTGAACCACCGCACCCCGTCTCCCCACTGTGCTGTTGGCTGAAAGACTCCCCCTTCTGAGGAAGTGGTAACCATTAGCATACATCACACATTTGCCCTTCAGGGCTGAGAGTCAGGCGAGAAGACACTAATGCCCAATTTGCATCAGAGCAGACTAGTAAACTCCCCACTTAGTATACAAGTCACCCCATGAGTGAGTCCACCTTCCATGTCTGGAGGAGAAAAATTAAATACTGGAAATACAGTAGGTTTTGATCAAGTTTAGCCTTTAAAAATGCTCTCAATTAGTCACAATGAAAGCCAACCAAACTAAAATCTTCAAAATCTGAATATCCTTTAAATGCTTTCTAATCACCTGACCATTGCCTTCATTATCCCACTTTGCCCATAGGTGAAAAGTAACTTGAAAAGAGCATATTCAAAAGTTCCTCTGACTCCTCACTCCACCCCCAAATATTGACTTTGGTTGATTTTGAATGACCCTGAGTTCTCTGATGTGCCTATTTGAAAATAACGGGGCCTATCTGATAACAGATACAGAACCACAAATGGATTCCAAGCTCTAGGGGCTGATGCGATGCTGGACTTCCAAGCAGCAGTCTTATGAAAAGATCAGCGCGTGCTATGAGCTCCCAACTGTTGTGTGGAGCGCTGTCTGTCAGCAACCGGCTTTAGCCTGCATTATCCTGCTTTAGCCATGTGACAACCTTATGAGACCCATGTTGTCACCATTTTAAAGATGAGGACAGAGGATCAGAAAGAATAAAAGTGACCTGAGCAGGTACGCCCAACACATGATTGGCATGGCAGGGATTTAAATACGGGTCTTCTCACTCTGCACCCCACAGTATATCTTCCAAACCAGAACGTCGTGAGTTGAAACATGTATATACTCAATCAGAAGATGCTTTTAATTCAAAGTTCATGGGGACCTGCCCAAAATGTCAACTTACGTACTTACATCACAAAAAAAATTAGTGCAAGAGGCCAATAGTACTTTCAAGTAAACTCACTAGAGAAAACTTTGGAATCAGAATCTGTTGAAAAGACTGAAGGTTTCCTTGATTATATAAAAATTACAAGTGTCCTATTACAGAGGTGTCCACTCCATGTTATAAAATACGGAATTCATTGGGGGGAGAGTACCATCATGAAACTTCCAATTAGCTCCTGCCAGGAAACTAGGATGAGGGCGGGCCCCATGGCCTAGGGGTTAAGTTCG
Organism: Equus przewalskii; assembly: GCF_037783145.1. Taxonomy (NCBI): domain Eukaryota; kingdom Metazoa; phylum Chordata; class Mammalia; order Perissodactyla; family Equidae; genus Equus; species Equus przewalskii. The sequence continues at coordinate 53,823,575 of NC_091845.1, read as the reverse complement.
GTATGCTCTGCTTTGGTGGCCCGGGTTCACTTCCTGGGCACAGACCTACGCCACTCGTCGGTGGCCAAGTTTTGGTAGCAACCTGCATAGAAAGTAGAGGAAGACTGGCACAGATGTTAGCTCAGGGAAAATCTTCCTCAGGAAAGAAAAAAAGAAAGAAACTAGGCTGAGAAATGAGGGGGAGGAAGTATGTTTAGCAGCTCAGGCTCTTGTCCCAGTCCAGTCACTTACTGGCTTTGTGACTGAGCCCATCATTTAAGTTCAGTTAGTCTCAGTTTTCTAATTTGTAAAAGTGGAGATAACACTACCTACCCCACAGGACCACTGTGAAGAGTAATGCAATCACGAGTGAGGGTCAGTCACATAAAGGTATTAATTGTCATTACTTCTGTCAACAGGCCAGTCCTTTCCCATCCTCTGTGCTTACTGCAGTTCCCAGAACACCACTATTCCCTGTCCTAGGGGTTTCCTACTACCACCTACCTGGAAAAACAAGACACCCGCTCCCGCATGTCTGATACTGTCAAAGTCACACACAAGTCAATTCTCATGAGAACAGTTCCTCACAGGTCTCTCTGAACACTTCCTAATCAATGCAATTCTCTATACTGCTTTAATTTTGTATACTGCATTAAAAATAGGATGTTTAGTTTTGTTGTTTATATTTTCAGAGAAAGCTGATGTTCCAGTCTTCCTGGCATCCTCATTCCTAGCCTCGTATCCTCACAACTGTGCCTCAAATAACAAGCCTGCAGGACAAATCTACGTGAGATCGAAAAAAGGGGGACTCCCTGTTGTTTGGCAGTTTCTGTCCATCTAGAAGGAGAAATTGCCTCAAAGGGACCCCATCAGCCACGGAGGGAAGAACATGGCAGCCCCGACATCTGTGACGTGAGAGCAGGAAACCAGGAGATCAGAGTTCAAGTCTTGGCCCCACAACCCTCCTGGCTGGAGCTTTGTCGTGTGTAAACTAAAGGAGGCTGGACCACATGGCCTTTAGATTTCAAAGGTCAATCATTTTTTTTGGTCTGGGAATTAATTTAGGTATTAATGTCTTTAATCTGAGAATTAATTTAAGAATTAATCTGGCAATTAATTGGGAATCACTTTTGATTTTTGAAATTAAGAATATTAAAAACAAAAAGTACAGGGGCTGGCCCCGTGGCTGAGTGGTTAAGTTCACATGCTCCACTGCAGGCGGCCCAGTGTTTCGTTGGTTCCAATCCTGGGCGCGGACATGGCACTGCTCATCAAACCACGCTGAGGCAGCATCCCACATGCCACAACTAGAAGGACCCACAACGAAGAATATACAACTATGTACCGGGAGGCTTTGGGGAGAAAAAGGAAAAAAATAAAATCTTTAAAAGAAAAAAAAAAGGACAACACATTCACTAAAATAGCTAAAATTAAAAAAAGAATTAGCTACTGATATAACAGCATGGATGAAATTCAGAAGCACTATGTTAAGTGAAAGAAGTATGATGTGAAAGACTGTACAATTCTATTTATAGGACATTCTAGAAAAAGCAACACTATAAACAGAAAATGGATCAGCAGTCGCCAAGAGCTGAGGGTGGCAGGGGGACTGACCACAAGGCAGAGAGAACCCTTGGGGATGGCAGAATTGTGACTGTGGTGATGGTTACATGACTGTACACATTTGTCAGACTCAAACTTTACCCTTAAAAGATGTGAATTTTACCTTATGTAAGTTGTACCTCAATAAACCTAAATTTTGTAAAAAGGCAACCAATCAATATCCTACCATTTTTCTATAATAGAAAGAATATTTTAACCCCCCAAAAGCAAAGCAAAGTAAAATGTGAATAAAGAGCAGTTCTTTCTACTGAATCAAGGTGTCTTTGGGAACAATTCCCTCCTTGTTTCTTGCACTTCACTTCTGGACCAGGGAAAACCTCATCACGAATTGACTGAGACGGTCTGGGTTTCAGAACCCCTGGACCGGCCAGCTTGAAAGCCCTTTGCAGCTCCAGAGTTCTACGAATCCTGTTTTCCTGCAATTCTCACTAAGGTGAGTTTGAATGATAGTGCCACTCCATCTACCTAATATTTGTTCCAGGGAACACTTGATTTTAAATAACACGTTTTTAAAAGGCAAAGTGCAAGCAGCTGTAGGGAGAACATTCTCTACAATCTCCCAGGGAGGAATGTGCCCTGCTGAGAGAGAATGAGAAAGAACAGTGTCAAGAAGGCTTAGCATAATCACCAGGATGCTGATGAAGTGGCCATCCTACGGCTAACGGGATATCCAGTTTACAGCCACTTTAAGGCTAACTTCATTTTCACTACTAACTTCTGTCCAAGCAGCCGCGGACTTCACAACACTCCTGCTGAATAACAAGGCCTGTTTACATTTACAAATTATTATTCCCTGATTGTTCACAATCGCTATGCTATAAATGAATGGTGGGGGCAACCTCACCTCCAGTTCTCAAATAAGGAATCCTATAGGCCCTAACATCACAATTATGATTGATTTTGTTTCTAATACTAATGGATCAATCCATATTCTTGAAACTACCTAAAGAATGTACCAGGAATTCAAATTCTCCCTCAGAGAAGCTTCAAATTCTATTTCTTACTACCATTAGGATGTCTTTACCTTTCCTTGTGTCTAGGAATTCATCAAAAACACCAATGTACTGAAAGTTGGTTTCCTTCCTGAATTCTTACACCCAAAATACATTCCAGATGAATCAGTGATGTAAACATGATAATTAAACTACAAATTTACTGGAAGAAAATACTGAAGAATGTTTTCATAATTTGAGCAGAGAAGCCCTTTTCTAAAAATGATGCAAAGCCAAAAGCCAAAAATGAAAATATTCATAAATGTGACCACAAAAATTAAATATTTTACAAAGCAATAAATGTATTCAAAGTCAAAATACAAATGACCTACTAGAAGAAAGTATGTAGAGTACAAATGACAGGCAAAGGACAAATACACTTAATACACATACGGCTACTGCAAATCAAGAAGAAAAATGATGAACTCAATAGAAAAGTGGGTGAGAAATAAAAATTGGCAGTTCATGTGAAACAGTAGCCAACAGACATTGGAAAACATACTCAGCCCCAATCATGTTTTTAAAGTGGAAGTGAAAATAACGGGAGATCCATTTTTTATTTGTAAGACTATCAAAAACTGAATATTAATAAGAGCCATGGTTAGTGAGGGGGGAAAACACCCTTACACACAAAACCCGGTGGGAGTGCAAATTAGGGCAACTTTTTTAAAAGACAATTCAGCAACGTCTATGAAAATTTAGAAGATACAATCTCTGACCCGGCAATTCCACTATGTAAATTCATATATATACCTACAGAGAGGAAAAGATATATGTACAAAAATGTTTATGATAGCATTACATGTAACAACAACAGCGAAAACAACCTAAATGCCCATCAGCAGAGGATTTAAATAAGGTACTGACATCCAGTCCTTAGATCACCATCCAACCATCCTAAAATGAGTACAGTAGATCCATGTGTCTAAGAGGAAAAGACCTCCAAAATATATTCATAAATGGGAAAAAACAGGAAACAGTTTACATGATATAATCACACATGTGTAAAAACAGATGTAGATATATATACACATACACTAACACATGCCTATATTTATTAGACTGACATACAAGAACACTTAAGAGCAATTTCTCTAATGATCATTTACAGCAATAGTGGAGATACGTTATATCCTTTTTATTTTATCCTTCTGTTATGTTTTATAAAAAGTAAAATGATATGTATAAAAAAAATTTTTAACTGCCCTGCCTAGGTGTTTATAAAATACTGATGAAATGTCCAGAACTCCTACTATAAACTCATGGAAAATAAAGGAGACCAGAGGGAAAAAGCTTTACAAGTAGGGCCCTACCTACAGTTACCCTGATTCTGCTCAGGGCAAGTCAAGAGGGGAATTACTGTGAGTGAAACTGTGGTAAGCAAGTCAAGAACAGAGGATGTCTCTAGAAAGGAAGAAAAAAGAACAAAATCATAGTGAAGAAATCATTTCAGATCATATCTGGAGGCAGAACAAGGAGGTAAAACTAAGCAAGACATTTCCCACGGCCGCAAGCAAGACAGCAGGCAGGTTACAGCAAACGGAGTCATCAGAAGTTTCAATTGTGGGTCTTTCTATAAGATGCAGAGAATACGAAAAAAGACCACAATTAGATATAGCAGCTAAATCTGAACTGATGATATAAAAGGGGTAGTCCTTTGAATATTGATTTTAACAAATATTTATTGCCCTGAATAAATTCATTTTGCAATTATTTCCTATATTTTAATGATAGGAAATCCTCCGAATAGTCCATGAAAATGCCCACCTCCTGTCTCCCGCACGTCTCACCCAAGATCTCACACGGATCCTGGGGAGAAGATAATTCACACTCAGAGGCCAAATTACCCGAGAACATTTTTACACACTTAGAATGCAGAAGCTCCTTGCAGAGTACTTCATCAATTTGGGGTCTAGGTTTTATTTAAGGATCAGTGACGACAACTACTCTTTGTGAACAGTAAATCTGACTACTCTGCCTCCACAATGAAATCATCCACTCAATGCCTCTCAACAGACCAATTCACAGCTGCCTGGATTGACAACATGGAAAGCAACAGAAGTGTCTTTCCAGAATCAGTTCCAATGAAGTGTCTGTGTGCATGTCTCTTCATTCTACCTACAAGCGAATCTCACTATTCTTCTCTTGGCTTTAAATTTAAATGCAGCAGGACAAGTATGAATTCTATTATGGAGGATAACTTAAAATATAACATGAAACACAGCTTCCCCCAAGAAACGTAACCATCCAAGCACCGGGCATGCCTCCCTCCTTCCCAGGGTTACTCACCTTAGAATTCGTTTCCATGTGGTATTTGGCACAAGCTCGAAGCTGAGTCACCCAAAACTGTTTCTCTTTTGCATCGGCAGCTAAAATAGAGAAAGAAATGCTTGCAAAATTGTTCCAAAACACATCCAACCTATTTCTACACCCACCTAAGGGAGTGGGGGGCCAGGGCACAAGGGGGAGAAAAAGACGGGAAAAACAAATGCAGATGACAATATTCTCACACAGTCTGTACTTACACCAAAACACAAACTACACTAAATCTCATCAGAAAACTCCCTCTGAAAGCACAGTCATGATGTATTCTGAAATGTCTGTTATAAGAACAATTTTGCCATTTTGTGTGTGTGTGTGTGAGGAAGACTGGCCCGGAGCCAACATCTGTTGCCAATCTTCCTCTTTTTGCTTGAGGAAGATTGGCCCTGAGCTAACATCGGTGCCCATCTTCCTCTATTTTATGAGGGACGCTGCCACAGCATGGCTTAACAAGTGGTGCTAGGTCCACACCCAGAATCCAAACCTGCAAACCCCAGGCCGCCCAAGCAGAGGGCGCAAACTTAACTACTACGCCACCAGGCTGGCCCAGCAATTTTGCCATTTTTTTTTAACCTCCTCTGAAAAAGTAATTTTTTCTTCTTTAAAAAGGCAGCAGGGAAGGGTAAACATGATTATTTTTAAATGCCTCCACTGTGTGTGACTAATATGAGGATCAAAGCATAGTTTTCCAGGGCCCTTTGTTATGTATCAGAGCTGTACCATGGAGCTGTTAGCATTTACAAAGTAAGTGTTCAGGTGAATTACCATTTTAACATGTGTCTTCAAGAATTCACATTATGATCAGACAGAACAAGATACCAAATGCTGCCTTAGAGATCCTCAAATTCCGCCACAAAGAGGCATTAAAGTACAAGCCAACTGCACAGTCATAATCTTCCATCTACACCCCCATCCCTCAAATACATAAAAGTACTTTCTTAAAAAAAAAATCATATATATGCAATAGGTTCCAATAAAATCTAAATCAATTTAACTGCAAAAATTTTTAAATATAAGATTAACTGTGTAAATGTTGACCATGCAGAAAACAATGATTCCCCTAGAAATTGTTTTTAAAAATGGGCCTAAGTGTCATTTCTCAATAAAACCCAACTTCAGCTTGAACTTTCAGGTGAAGGAACCCAGAGCTGTAGACCAGTCTAAGATCCGGTGAGCTCAGCTTTCAAAGTCAAAGGATTTTGCAGAGACTGGAGCCTTTTTCCTTAGGAAACGTGAAGAATTGCCAGGTTGTGGCAGTATGATCCAGAGGCTGAGCCCCAAAAACATTCCCCAAAGCTGTGCACCCAATGACGTCAAGATTCAACTCGACACGTAGGTGAGATGAGAAACGAGAAAAGCAACCCCCAGACCTCGTGGGATGGGCCAAGGAGCTGCCATAAATATGCAGAAGTTTATCCTGCCTTTTCTGTAGCTGATAAGTTTAAGCTAAACTTAGCCCTTGTCATTATTTCACATAAATAATGAATCTTTTATATTTGCTATTAAAACTACCCTTAAAAAAAAAAAAAAAAACCCTGGGGTTTCAGCATCCAGAAAATAACAACAACTCTAAGGCAAAATGAGATGGCTCAATTGTCAAATTAGTTGGATTTTCCTTTTGTATGGGTTTGTGTCATTTTATAAACCACAAGCAGGGGGTAAAGTGCCATTAAGTCTTTCACCTGCTACTGTTTCTGCTCTAACAATTTATTAAGCAATAAACAGTGCAGCGAAACCAAGGACCCTATAAATCTAGCCAGCTGCAGCACGCACTGCATGAATCTCAAAAGAACATGAATCTTACCACGTTTCTCAAAACTGGAAAACTTTCTTCTTCAATTATAGGCATTTTTATTTCATAGGCTTTTGAATTGTTTTATAGATTCTGAAATATGACTTGTATATAGATAATAAAGAAACATTAGCCTATTCCGCCTCTTGGTGGTAAAGCCTGGAGATAGAACAGCGAAGACCAGACAGCGAGGTGAGGAATCGAGGCCCCCGGGCTGGCTTTGCAGAGGCGATGTATTATGGTCAGTTCCCAGGGGTCAAGGAGAAATAACAAGGAGCCTTTTCCTTGTACACAGCCCTTACTTGGGCAAAGAAAAATGTCATTAAGAAGGCAGAATTATCAACCACCTCCCAATACTTAACACGTACTACCTTTCCTCAGACCCTAATAACACTGTGTGTGTGTGTGTGTGTGTGCGCGCGCACAGCCGTGCAAACATGTGGACTTGGATTTTTGTTTTTGTTGTTATTTTAAAAAACTGACAATTTTTCTGGCAATGCAACTGCAAAAGAATGCTGGAAGAATGATCTAGCAACCAAATTATACTGCTACAGTCAAATCCGGCGTTCCTGAAAGCCTGTGTGATGGACTTGCCGTGGGGGTGGCAGGACCTACAGTTATGGCCAAGTGCTGGACTCCCTCGAAAGTCATCCTCACTGATGAGGATGCTGGGCAGACATCAGTTTTCAAGAAGCAAAGAGAAGAGGAGAAAGCATACAAGAGGAAATTAACTCAACACCAGCTGGCTTGACCAGGCTCACTACAACGGATTAACATAAGTGAAGGGGCCCTTTACTAAGAGATGGTTCCAGAGAAACTGTAGGGCAAGGGCATGATGACCCTCGAAAGGCATGTTTTGTCCTACCAGCACAAAGGGCCTACAGGGCACTAGAGTGAAGATTCATACTATAAGGTCAAAGGAGATACACACTGAGCTAACATGAAAATCGGCAGAGGTCCTAGGGCTCAGCTGGGTTTGCAATCCTTCACCTCTCCTTTGTCCTTATTTCCTCAGTTAACTAGGGCAAATGTTTCCTCACATCAGGCCCTCTCCCCATCCCAGGGGTAAGAGAGGCAGCATCCGTCTGTCACTACAGAGCCCTCAAACACAGCAAACTGTTAAAGGTGATTTTCAAAAAAGATCAAAAACCAAGAGAGCCATCACCACGGTAATCATGAAGGTAGCCCACGCCGCCAGTTTGGAAAGTGAGCAGAACAACGTACCTCTCAGTTTGTACATCTCCCCGTTAGCGGAGTACACGACCAGCATGTGGGGAGCTTCGTCGCTCAGGGAGACTATGGCTCCGGATAAAGACAAGGCTCCTCGAGGCTTCTGGTGTTTGCTTTGCTCATTCACAAAATACTGCAGGATGCCAGCCTCAAAATCCAGCACAAAGTACCTGTGCAGAGAAACCACAGTGCATCATTTTTCACCCCAGCCCATTCCTCATAGCAAAGAAGGAAAGGAAGGTAATCCTTACATTGACATCAAGGCTCCAAACCCAGGAAGCTGGCAACCAGAAGACACTCCCAGGCGCCCCACCGAAGTCAGTCCCCAAATAGGGAGAGAGCACTTGATTCAGAAGTCAGAATGGAGCTGGTAACAGCCACTACGGGAAAGGGCCAGGTCCATTCAGGATTGGGTACGACACCCACCACTCCCCCTGGGGCCCATGGACACCAGAGTAAACCTCAGACTGGCAAAGATAGCAGATGCATTGCCACAGACTGCGATACCATGCTCCATATGACTTCAGAGAACAGCTGGAATTCACTACGCCCCGAAGAGCAGCTGTGTTACACCTTGTTGTACTCTCAGTCTATCACCTAGGAAATAGATAAGACAACTTCCCCTTCTCCACCAGGATGGAAATGTCTTCACCTGAGTCTCAAATTCTTCCTGTGGCCTAGAGGCTCAGCACAGCCCCTGCCAACTTTTCCACCTTGTCACTTTCTGTTCCACCCACACTCACCTTTCTTTTCCTCCCTCATCTTCACCAAGTTCTCTCTCACCACAGGACCTTTGCCCAAGCTGTTCCCCCATCTGGAGCAGTTACTCAAAGTCTACTCCACAAATTTTGATGGCCCACAAATTATACCAGTCCATGACAGCTTTTTGAAACTTTTCCTGCAATTTGGTTTTGCTTCAACATTCAACTGCCTGATCAGTGGCTGTGTCTCATTACACAGTCCAGATGTTGTGCAACACACACAGCACATAGCACACACAAGCTACATACTAGTCATGAATCAACCACAATGCAATTGAGGGGGGCAAGTCCTTCACGCCAGTTTGAGAAATACCTGACCAGAATGCTATTCCCTCCACCTAGAATTTGGTTCAACTTTCCATGTTAACTCCTTAGCCTTCAGGAAAAACTCAAGTACCACCAACTTGACAAAGCTTCCCCTAACCAGGTCATACACCCCTCCCACAAGCTCTCAGGCACCTGGAAATAGCCCTTCACGCCACTGGCCATGGGAGTCTACATTTGGAGGATTACCCGATTCAACATCGTTCCCACACTAGACTCTGCGCTCCTTGGAGGCAGAAGTGTGTTCCCCCCCCAGGGCCCAGCACAGTGGCTGATGCTTCACTGCTACTCCGGTAACATTAATTCAGTGAAGGAATGAAGAGGGGAAAACTAACCAATTCCACAGTTTCCAACCTGCACACCAAAGCACCTAGCTCACTACTGAGAACTCAGAGGCACCACAGAATACTGACGTTTCTGAGGGGTACATGGCCATACTCAGCATGGGTCAGAGACCGTGCCTACCCACTTAGAGAGTTTTCAGACTCGGTATTAGATGGCGCTACGTTCCTTGCAATGACATCGTATCTTTGCAAAGGTGGGTTTTCAGCAGGTGCTGGGATAAAAAGCAAACACAACATGGAACAGGAAAAGAGGAGAGCGATGCCCACAGGGGTCCAAGGTTTGAGAAGCTGTGCAGTGCCCGCAGGTCCACACATCCCATCAATATGTAATCGTGGGTATTTAAGAGGGAATTAAAATATATTTCTTTCCATTTATGTTATTTTTTCCAATGGGTACTGAGGTGTTAAGATATAAATTTGCATGAAGTATTTAGAGCTCACCACTTAATAATGAAAACATAGGATTTTTTTTAACCTATGAAGATCACGAACAAGAAAGCTTATAAACCTCTGACCTAATTCCTTCTCAGAGCAATCTAACAGATGGACATTATTATCCCCATTTTACAGCTACCCCAAATCTCAAAGAAGCTCTAGATCCAAGTCCTGCTGGTCTGTGTCCCAGCGTCCAGGCGTGGTCCACTCCAGCAGTCACACACACTCGTCATTCTCAGGTAAGGCCTCCCCTCATCACTTTCCCCAAGTCACCTCTCCCGTAGCTACTTAGGTACTTTATTCCCCCAACCTTCCTGCCCCAGCAGAGCTGATGGAGCTGAAAGCTCCTTTCCTGGCAACAGAGGTCCCTATTCATCCCCCTCCCACAGAGCAAGGGGCAGCCGTCTCACTAGCACCTGACTGCCCAGGCCTCGACCCTCCAAAACTCCAATCCTCTAAGAAATCCTCCACTTTTACTACTTTTAACATTCCAAACTGCCTGGCCAAGACGATTTTACTCCTCTCCTTCCTTCCTATCTCTTCTGTCACTATGATAAAGATAGACTTCTGGTTTTCATGATTAATATGGATAAATCAAGACACAAAGATGTGTCATAGGGGTCAGCCCTATGGCCTAGTGATTAAGTTCACACGCTCCACTTTGGTGGCCCAGGTTCGAAGGTTCAGATCCCAGATGCAGACCTACACTTCTCATCAGCTATGCTGTGGTGGCAACCCACATATAAAGTGGAGGAAGATTGGCACAGATGTCACCTCAGGGACAATCTTTCTCAAGTGGAAAAAAAAAAAGAGGAAGACTGGGAACAGATGTTAGCTCAGGGCTAATCTTCCTCAGCAAAAAAAAAAAAAAAAAAAAAGTCACATACCAGGGCTATTCCAAGTGTGGTCCCCAGCCCAGCAGTATCAACATCACTTGGGAGTTTATTTGGAATGTAAATTCTTGGCCCCCATCCAAGACCTGCTGAGTCAGAAACTGGGGGAGGGGCCCAGGAAGCTGTATTTTAACAAGCTTCCAGGTGATTCTGATGCAGCTAAAGTTTGAGAAGCACTGGCCTAAACTAATAGCCCATCGTCAAGTCCCTGTCCTCCTCTTCAGAAGACACAGACAGAACATATTCCCCAGCTATCCTTGCAGTCAGGATGTGGCTATTTGACTGAGCTTTAGCCAACGGAATGTGCACAGAAGTAACGCAGGCCTGGCCCACAACACACAGACAGACACACTCATACACATTCTCTCTCTCTCACACACACACACAGGTTGGAATGGAGACAACCTACAGGGAAATTTGGGAGCCCCACAATGCATATGGCAAAGACAAGAGGGAAGGAGCCTGGGGCCCCAAGTCACCCCCTGGCAGAGAGTCACCAGCTGAGCAGCACCCACGTCACACTGCTACATGAATGAGAAACGTCTGTGTCATTAGGCCACTAAGATCAGGATCTCCTACAGCAGCTAGTCTTACAAACTCACAAAAAACATCTTTGTTAAATTTCTATTTTTTATGTCCTTCTCCGTGAAATTTGCTCCTACTCCTTTATGTGGGACAAAAACCCAACTCCTTCAATGAGGGAAGAATGAGTGTAATGTCTTTTTCTCTTCTCTTCTTTCCTCCAAAGCCTCCCACTACATAGCTGTATACCCTAGTTGCAGGTCCCTCTCGTTGTGCTCTGTGGGACGCCGCCTCAGCATGGCCTGACGCGTGGTACCAAGTCTGCACCCAGGATCTGAACTGGCGAAACCCTGGGCCGCTGAAGCTGAGCACTAACTTAACCACTCGGCCACAGGGCCGGCCCCCAAGCGTAATTTCTGAGCTGCCAATGGTCAATTTATTTACGTGCTGACCGTGCCTTCTCTTCGTGAGTAAATGTTTTCAACCTGACCTACATTTAACATCACCGTGACTGTAGCTATGCAGACACTGCTCCTGGCAAGTCAGAACATGAGCAGCAATAATCCTTCCAAGTGTAGGGAAGAAATCGTGGCTCCAACTACAGCACTCTGTGTCCCCCCATCCTAGGCAGAACTGTGGCATCCTCCATTGACAAACATGCCACCTTTACACAGGGGGAAGCAGAAAAGGAAGGATCATCTGAATAGGCTTCAAGAAAAAGGCACACGCCGTTGGCTGGAACGGAGAAAGGGCTTCCTCCTTACTGCTTCTACCAACTTACCTACTGGAACCTGTCGGCCTTCCTCCCTCCCAGAGGCAGCTTCCCAAACGCACCCTGTTCAAACAAGTAACCGTATATTTGCAAAGGACATTATTCAGAAGCTCGTACAAAGAGACGAATTGCATGTTTTTCCCCAATAAGGATGACAGAATAACCAATTGATGTCACATTATGCAGGATATGGGGACACATTAATGATTTTTCATGTTACCTATTTCAAACTGACATCTCAATTCTAACCTACCTCAGATGGAAAATAACATATTTCCGCTACTTCCTAAAACAGTTTAAATGCAAATGCACAGGTTTGAATCACGTGCATAACGAAGGTCATCAATAATGTGCTCCTTTTCTAAGGACAGTTAAAAATTCTATCATCTTTGGAAGGGATGAAGGGAGAACATCTGATTAAAAATTGCAACAGACTAAACACCAAGTGTCTTTCAGGACGGCCTCCGGAAGTTAAGATACAGGTAAGAGCTGTCCGTACAGCACTAGGAAGGGCAACTCCTGTCGGTCACATCCCCTGGGAGGAGAGAGATTACACTGGGGTTCCTGCAGGGCCATGGCTGTGAGGCACCGCTGTTCCCAGCCTGAAGCTCTATCTGAAAGTCACAGCTTTCGTTCTAAATGGGCAAGTTAACCATACTTCTGGACCAGGCTCCATGAAACCAAGTGAAATTGCTAGATAAAATCCTGAAACATTCTCAAAGGTCTTCCCTTCTAGAGAAATGAATCAGACAACCCTGATTCCTAGTTTGTTCTTTTTAAATGAGTGTCTTTGAGCTTTATATGCAACTGGACTGATGTGTAGGTAACTTAAGTGTATACAGACAGAGCATATTTTATTTGCTATGTTAACAAACCAAAGAATGTGCTGGGGAGAGAAAAGAGAGAATGAGGGGAGAAATCAAACAAACCTGGAAGAGAGCCATCTTAATTCTTATCAGGCCGGCTTCTTGGCACCCTTGCCCAATTCCAAAGCTGAGAGCCAGGGCAAATGGCAGGCCTCCTCCTTGGAAGGCCTGAGGACAAGCCATTGCCTGCTACTACCCTTCAGACAAACCCCAATGCTCTAGAAAGAACACACAAGTGCACATACACACACACACTAACACACATACATACTCACACTGATACCCATAGATACTCACGTGTACTCACATTCACACCTGTACAGATACTTGCATTCATGCTCACTCTCATACACTCACATCCACTCTTGAACTCATGCATTCCACACTGTACACACTCACAGACGTGCAAACACATTCACACTCACTTGCACATACTCTTACTCACTTCCACACACACATACACACAAAGCAGCCCCCTCCCCATCACTGCTTTCCGAGTCTCACCTCTGAGGGTTATTTGTCTACACCTGTAGCCTTTTAACTCCCACCCCCATCTGCTGATAGAGTTTCATTAAGGTTCAACTTTAGGATCTAAAAGTTGAAAAACATACTTTTTTTCCCTTTTTTTTTTTTTACTTTGGGAGAGGAAAGAAACCAGGCCTAGGAACACACCAACAGCCATTAGCCAAACTCCAGCTAGGAGCAGACACATACAGGGAAAGGATCCGGGGGTGGGACCGGCATCGGGAAAGAACCTCATTAATGCTGACAGGCAGAAGTTACAACCAAACTACAAGAGAATTACAAAGAGAAAAAAAACGCAGTCAAAAAAATCTTTTGAAGAGGAACTTTGCTAGACAGGCTGCTCCTGACAAAAAGCTAAATCATTTCATCTAAATTTAAAAGTGAAAATTAAAATGACAAGAATAAAGGGCCTGACAAAGGGAGGTTACCGCCCTCTCCTTGATGACTGAGAGGAACACCTTTCATACTCACGTTACTGTTACCTCCAAGAGGGTGTCAGGACTCTTCCTGTTCCTTAGGAGCCTCAGCCCCCATCCCCACGCCAGAGACTAGGGCCAGAGCCACCCAGGCCCCCTGCCTACCAGGCCCACCATCCCCCACGTGAAAGAGGAACAAGGACGACATCCCCAACTGACCGCAGCCTCTTGGGCATGAGGTCCTTCCTTCTGGGATCTGCCTCACCTTCCCCAGCTACTCTGTCTTCTGAGAAGCATCTGTTCCAAGCTGCTGGAACCCACCAGACATGGCCTGTGCTCCGACTTCCAGACCCTACCTTGTCCTGACCAGTGACAACAATGACCTTGTTCTGCAGTTTAAGATCCCTTCTTAAGGATTTACTGCCTGACTCTCCCAGCATCCCAGTCCACACTCCAACAACACACCAAAATGGCAGAGACAGAGACCCTCTTGCAGAGGCGTGGACTTCTCCCCGCTCCTCACAGTCCCGTGCCCCTGGAGGACTTGACCGGTACAGCAGGCACGCAGCTGCCAGGAGGGGTTCTTGCCAGCACTGTGCGTACTGACTCTTGAGCCTTCAAGTGCCTTCCAAATTCCCTTCTGCCCACAATCACTGGAAATCGCACCACTTCTGAGATCTAGAATCCCTGTGTTTCTAAACCCTCCAATCTACTGCTTACAGAAAATAAAAACTCAGGGAAAATCAGAAAACTAAGCATACTCAGCATGTGAAGGGAGGGGAATATCAAATTGTGGATGCATTTTCCTAAGTTTATCTTAAGTCTTCAAAAGTAGTATCATCTGTTGGTCATTTATTGAGCCCTCTCATCTTCAGAGATCAACACATTAAAGTTCTCCAAAAAGTTACCTCACTGGAGCTGCCAGTCTCAAGAGAGGATGTCTAGGGGCCGGCCCGGTGACCTAGCAGTTAAGTTCACACGTTCCGCTTCTTGGTGGCCCGGGGTTCACCGGGTCAGATCCCAGGTGTGGACATGTCACCACTGGCAAAAGCCATGCTGTGGTAGGCGTCCCACGTATAAAATAGAGGAAGATGGGCACGGCTGTTAGCTCAGAGCCAGTCTTCCTCAGCAAAAACAGGAGCATTGGTAGACGTTAGCTCAGGGCTAGTCTTCCTCAAAAAAAAAAAAAAAAGAATGTCTACGCATCCCCAGGTGGACCTGTAACACCTTGATCATTGTGGCCTCCTCACCTCAGAAGAGTTCACATTCAAAACCCTTAGAGTTTCTGGCTTGGAAGAGAAGAATAAATCTTCCGGAATTTCTCTCACGATAACCAAACTTCCTGAAAAAGATGCTGGATCCTAGCGCCAAAACCTCACAAGAGGTTCCAAGACAGAGCATAGACAGGCAACCTCGATCCTAGCCAAGCTTTAAAGTTTGGAATCCTCTCAACTCACAGAATTTGTGGCCGTGGCTGGAGAAATGCAGGTGCCTTCTTACATCTCTCAGTTACCTACTACTCATGTGCGACCAGAGATTTCCACCACTGCCACCACCATCCCCCAAACCACGAAGAGAAAGAGATTCCAACACACTCCAGAAAGTCCTAAATTGTCAGAGGACCCCAAGGTTCATCACCAACCAGGGGAAAAATATACTCTATTACATAAGCACTCCACCCATTATTAAACATATTAGGTGTGCACTACAACAAGTTCAACCCCAATATATCAGAAAAATTTACCATAATGTGGTCTGTCTACAGCAGAACCACTATGCTAACCTTGAGGCATCTTAAAGCTATACAAACTAAACCATTCATAAAAATCATTGCTGGGGCCAGCCCCGTGGCCGAGTGGTTAAGTTCGCGTGCTCAGCTTCAGCGGCCCAGGGTTTCACTGGTTCGGATCCTGGGCAGACATGGCACCGCTCATCAGGCCATGCTGAGGCAGCGTCCCACATAGCACAACCAGAGGCACTCACAACTAGAATATACAACTGTGTACTGGGGGGCTTTGGAGAGAAGCTTAAAAAAAAAAAAAAAAGGCTTGGCACCTGAGCTAACATCTGTTGCCAATCATTAAAAAAAAAACAATCATTGCTAATGTTTACAGGGCACTTTCTCTGCGTCACACATTGTGTGCTGCACATATTAACTCGTTTATAGCTCCCGCCAATCCCAGGAAGTAGATGTGATCAGAACCTCTTTCTACAGACAAAAAACCTCAGGCATAGAAAAGTTAACAACGTGCTCAAGATCTTAACACACAGAGAAAATGATGGGCGGGCCCAGATTTTAACCTAGGCAATCCGGCTTCATAGCCCATGGCTCTACATCATTAAGATGTTGTGTGTTGATTAAAATACAGTTTCTACTGCAAAGATCCAAAAACATAGGGTCAAAAACACATAAAGCAAACTGATAGACATATAAGAAGAAAATCAAACACAATCACATTGGGAGATTTTAGAATCCTCCTATCACCCAGTATTTGACAGACATGCAGAAAACATAAGAATATAAATTCAAAGCACTACAATCACAAGTTTTAAGTTTTACAAATTATATGTCCCAAGGAAAAACAAGACTTTTTAAATGTGCATGGAACATTTTCCAAAACAGCTAAAAGAACCATCGAACATTCAAAAGTAGAAATTTTACAGGTCTAATTCTTTAACTACACCTTATAGCAAAATAAACGTCTAGTATGATAAAGACAAATTTTTAAAAAAATAGATAGGATTACTTTTAATAATGTAATATATGATATATAATTAATTATAATATGATATATAATTATATATACTTTATAATTATACCATATGATGTATTATATAACAATTTTCTGTTATTAGTATTATGAGAAAATATCGGTGAATACTTTTAAACTGTTAGGTGGGGAGGGCATGACGAGAGGCAAAACCATTAAGTATGACACACATTTCTAAATAAAAAAATAAAAACATCTCTGAAGTAAAAAATAATCCATAAATTAAATTTTAAAACAACCAATAAAGTATAGTTTTAAAACCAGAACGTTAATGTCTGTCTTCTCAAAAGAACGTTTCTTACAGTTTCGGTGAGCTACTTTCTGCTTCTGAATCAGGCGGGCAGCTTGGTAAAAGCATGGATTCCTGACTCCCGACCCATATGTAGAGAATCACAGTCTCTGTGGATGAGGTCAGGAAATCAGGAATGTGAATTTCAAAGTTTCCCTAAATTACTCTAAAGTATCAGAACCAGTGCAAAATCAGAGTCAGGATAAAACCTCACAGTGTTATTCATCACCCTGTTTTTCTTCTAGTCTTTTAAGCTTTTCCCCCTAATCATTCATTCAGCAAACATCTGAGAACCCACGTGCCCATACAACCAAGCAGAATATATTACTTAAGGGTGAGCCGATCTCCTTTTTGTCTTGGTCTGAAAGAGCCACAGCCCAGTTCCTAAATCCCAACAGTCCAGGCAGTGCATTTCTTGGCTCTGTCACTTTGGAAGTATTTTCAAGAAAGATTTAAAGAAAAGTTACACAATCGCCTGGCCTCGAGTTCCTGCATAATCAGATCATCTAATAGCATTATGCAGGTGCTCGTTGCACAGAGAGGCCCCGAGGCAGGGCTGAATGAAGCACCTGAAGATTAAGAGCCACCAGCCCGGTGGCTGCCGCCTCGGGGACCACCTGATAAAGCACCAGCATAAGTCAAAGTGAACTTTAACACAAGGTTTGACGCACTGCACTTGGATTTGATCTACGATGAGATTCAATCTGCTTTTAAAGAGTAGGTGATTTAATACCAAAAGCAAGAACTGAGACCTGTCTAACAAGGATTAATACAGGCTCTCAGAATATTGCCTTGTCACCTTCTGAGCTTCTATTAACTCTTGAGTTTCCAGTGTCTTTAGGTGAGAACTTCAGACTATTTTAAGTAAACTGTAAAATATCAAGATGTGTCTTAATGCTCAAAATTCACATTTTCATTCTTGCCATCAACAACACAGGGAATTTACCTGGGGATCCTAGAGATGGGCTGAGTCTTGATTCAAGTCTCTGCTTTGTACCAGAAGCTTGAACATACACATCAAGTCACACTGAAAAAGATTCTGACACTGGCGAAAGCCCTGAGGTAACGATGGGTGGGCATTCCCAGCTTAGAACCCACCAAGAGGAAGAGAGATGGGAAGCTGGCCCGTGGAGACAAGGAGAAGCAATTCGGATCACAGGCAGGCCCCTAGGCTCAGCTTTTCCCCCAAATATCCTACTAAGTCAGGCCCTAAACACCACTGTCCCTGGATCCAAGCAGCCTTTGTTTTTCCCTAGGGGTTACACAGCACAGAGGAAAGAGGTGTGATTTGCTAACAACAGGTCTGACTGTGACCTAGACCCATGGTTTTCAAACTTCAGCTGTATAAGAATCACCTGGAATCTTGTTAAAACACAGCTTCCTGGGTTCCTCCCCCAGAGCTTCCTACTCAGAAGGTCCGGGGTAGAACAGGAAAATTTGAATTTCTAACAACTTCCCAGGTGATGCTGAAGCTGCTGGTAGGACCACACTTTGAAAGCCTCTGGTTCTCACTTTTGTGACCTTGGCCAAGATACTTACCTACTCTGAGCCTTGATGCCCACATCTGCAAAAGCAGAAAGCTGGCAAATCCTCTTTTGCAGACCGTCCCAATATCCCTGTGCCTAAAGGTCCATCTGGTTACAGAACAAGAACTTTCAGAAGTACACATCACATTTCTAAATGCAGACAGTAAATCGGATCTGATGCTGATGCTCATATTGCCTTGGCTCAGCAGTTTAGCTAACTGACTACAATGCCAACAAGACAAAACTTAGAAGAACAGCCTGTATTTGTGCTTTTTTGGAGATACCATGGAAATATTCTTTGGCAAGGACTCATCTGGTTCTCAATGCGGTGAACCGTAAAAGGTCCTGCGATATGGATAAAGCATTGTGGGTACACTGACTCGACTGGGAGCTAAAGAAGACCTATAGAAGTCCAACTTACTGAGAAAGCTAGCTTCGGTTCAAAAATTTTTATTCCCAAGAACTCACTCATTTCTTTAAAAAAAAGAATTTACAATGTTCTAGGCACTGTGTGCCAAATGCTAAGAATACATCAGCAGGGAGGGGCAGACACACTGATGGGGGGCACCGACAGCAAAATATTCACTAAAATGAAAGCAGACCTATAACTACGTCAGTGTCTCATGGTAAGAAAAGAGTAGAATGTGACCTAGCTCGGTAGTTCCCAAGGACAAAACGTCCCTAAACTGGTGAATGGATAAAAAAAAATGTGATATAGCCATACAATGGAATACTATCTAAGAATAAAAAGAACAAAATACTGATACAGGCTACAACAGAAGTGAACATCAAAAATATTATGCTAAATGAAAGAAGCCAGATACAAAAGATTACATATATGATTTCTTTTGTATGAAGTGTCCAGAAAAGGAAAATCTATAGAGACAAAAAGCAGATCAGCAGCTGTCTGGGCTGAGGAAGGGAGTGGATTAACTACAAACTGGCTACAGGGAATTATTTTGGTGATAGAAATATTCTCAAGCCAAATTGTGGCGACAGTTGCCCAATTGTATAAATTAACTAAAAATTATTGAATTGTACACTTATAATGGGTAAATTTTATGGCATATAAGTTATAGCTGGCAATAGTCTAGACCAGGGTGGAGGTGGCAGAATTACTGCAGGGGTACAAGTGACAAGACTCGATGACGAACTGGGAAGTCCGTTTTAGGAGTGTTGCACTTGAGATTCTTTAAAACTTCCAAGACATACTGACTAGCAATTGGATAAATGCATCTGGCGCCCAGAGGAGGTATGAGCCGGAGATGGAAAGTTGAAATCACCTTCAGTAAATACATAGCCACCGACGCCACAGGCATGGATAAGAGTGCACAAAAAGAGTATACAGGCAGGAGAAAGGAAGACAGACAGGAGTGGACCTGGGAACAAGACTTGAGGAACTCTAACATCAACAGCAAAAGAGACAGAGAAAACAAGACAGAGAAGTAGGAGGAAAACCAGAATCTCAGAAAGAGAATGTTTAAGTAAGGAGGGGAGTGATCAACTGTGTCGAATGCTAACAAAATGTCAGTAAGATAAGAACTGAAACATGTCCTATTTGTGACCATACACTGATTTATCTGTTTATTCCAAGATTCATGAATTTCTGCGACCCTACTTTATTGTCAAGCTAATCAGTTCTTGTTGATGTAGCAAGCCCAAGAGAGACAGGAAAATAATCTCTCTTATTTTCCAAACATATCACCTAAGTCCACCAGGTGTTTCCCAATATCTATGTCCCATTTTTACTGGGAACAGTGGAACGATTACTGGGTTGAAACAGGGTCTGCAACCTCAGCTCTGGCACTGATTAACTCATGGTCTGCAACCGAGTATGGAAGAGACAGCTGACTAACCACCAAATATCCATTTTCTCTTCTCAAATCAAGACAGCAAATCAATTTTTAGCTGGGCCCAATACACTATGCCAGAATACATTTCCCAGTCTTCCTTTCAGCTAGGTATGGTCATCTGACTAAGCTCTAGCTAATGAGGAACAGTGACGATTTAGACTCCTTCCTCTCCTCTACCTGCTTTTTGGGAAGATGGATGTTGTGGCTGGAATTCCAACATTCCTCTTGGACTTTGCAGAGATGGCCATACCCCAGGGATGGTTAAGCATAAAGTTCGAAGGAGCCTGGGTCTCTGAAATCTGTGGAACCCCCAAACCAACCCTGAAAAACTTACCTCAAACTTCTTTTCTGTGACACAAAAGTAAAGGCTACATATTAGAATCACCTGGTGTTATGGACTGAATTTTGTGCCCCCCAAATTCCTATGTTGAAGGCCTAACCCTCAATGTGACTGTATTTGGAGACAGGGCCTAGAAGGAAGAAATTAGAGTTAAATGAGGTCAAAAAGGTGGGGCCTCATATAATAGGATTAGCGTCCTTATAAGAAGAGACACAAAGACACCAGAGAGACGTGAGAGCTCACGGCAAGATGGCGGGCATCTACAAACCAAAGGAAGAAGGCTAAGAATGAAACTTACCTTCCCGGCCCCTTCATCTTGAACTTTCCTGCCTCCAGAATTGTGAGAAATAAAGTTCTGTTGTTTAAGACGCCTGGTCTGAGGTATCTTGTTATAGCCGTCCGAGGAGACTAACACACCTGGAGACTTTTTCCATCTCCCATTCCCCAGCACGCATTTAGACCAATTAAATCAGACTCTCTGGGGTGAGACCTCGGTACCGGTAGTTTTTCCAGGCTCCCCAGGTGACTGCAATTGCAGCCAAATTTGAGAACCAGTGGCTGACTCCACCTTTATACAGATCTATTAATAACAGCTGAACACAAGTCCTAATTGACACATCAACCCATCTGACTCAACTTTCTGTGCCAGTATGAACATCTTTAAAACAGACGATTAAAATGCTTACTATTTCCACAAATATTTAGCAAGCCTACCATATGCCACATGCTTATACACTAGTAAACAGGTCACAGTTCCTGCCCTGAAGAAGCTTATAATTAAGTTATCTGAAAAGATACACAAATTTGTTCCACAAGCAAAAGCAAACTATATAACCACTACAATTATTTGGGGTAACCATAATGCAGAACCCAGAAAAAGTAACACGGATGAGGGGAAACCATATGGTGACGTGGTGAATTAATATAGTGTTATTAACTGAAAGTTAACCTACTCAAATCTAAATAGTGTTTCAGAATGCACTCAGTAATTAATTGCTGAGAATAACTCCACATTACTGCCATATCCCCATTACACACACATATACACACTGCACTAGAAATTATGCTTAGTACATTCTACACTTCCTGTTTATGATCATCAAGAAGAGTGCTGCATTAATTTCAAGAAACTCAAACTCCAAGAACTGTATGACAGACGTATAAACGAAGCATTCATCATTGATCATAAAGCTTTCAAAACACGGCCGCCCTTTAGATTCTCACATGATCGATCGCCATCACACTTCGTAGAGGATAAAGAGTTATTGCCTCATTTTTCAGACTCGACATAAAAACAATCATTATTCCCCCAGAGATAGTTTAAGATTATATCCATTTGGGGATCAAATGCTCCAGGTTCCAAGCATAAAGACCCCATTCCAGAGGACTAATTAAATGTAAACTACTGGTATTTTCTGCAAAGGAGGGCATTCTTTCTTTACAAATCCACGAATTTCAGATCACTGCTTCCACTTCTGGACAAGCTGGAGAACCAGCACATCTTCTGGCTCGCTCCTTGGAATCCAATCCTGGAGATGACACAGAAAAGAAAGAGAGCTGAGAGACTGGAGTGGAGAGTAGAGGTGACTGGGTTCCCAGGTGCAGGGACAGGCTGGAGGCAGAGAAGATTAGCGGCAGACGCAGCCACAGAGGAGGGACGGATTCCAGGAAAGTCCTGTAACTGGGCCAACCCATGTCACTATTACTGCCAGATAAGCAGAAGCACCAGCTTGAAGGGCTGCCCTGATATCTGGGCAGTACCTGGCTTAGGTGGGTCACCAACAGGAACAAGCACAATGGGCCAGCCAGCTCCTGACCACTCCTCCTTCCCGCCTCAACTCTCTCCATAGGCCACAGCCAGGCACAGTTAACAAAGATTCAGGTCAAGTCCTGGGGAGGATGGGGAGGAAAGAGAGCGAGGGAAGGGAAAAACAGGAGTGCACTTCAGTCCTGAGGGCACCTGCCCCCACAGGTTATCTCATCGGGGAGGATGGCAAGTGCCTGAGCTGTCTCTCTTCTCCCAGCCTGAAAACAGGAAGGCAGCTAAACCTTACCAAGTAATAAAAGGTACGTGCCAATGGCAAAAAGAACCAGATATCAGAGAAGTATGAGTGCCATGAGAGGGACAAAAAAGAATGAGACAATTTACACTGGAAGAAGCAAGCCTAACGAAAACAAAGAACAAAAACTTAAATATTTTAAACAGCCTCAGTGACCTATGGAGTGGAGTAGAAAGAAGCAGTTGGAACCACCAATTGAAAATACTGTGTTTGAAAAATAAGTTTTGAAAAAGGGCACTTAAAGGATTGGTAGAGAGCAGAATGAGGTGGAAGAATGAATTGGTGAGCTGGAAGATTGATCAAGGCACTCTCGCTAAAGGCAACACGAACGGATTTTAAAAATGGAAAAAATGTGATAAAACAGACGTGCCAACATCCATCTCACAGCAGTTCCAGAGAGCAAAAAAAGAATAAAAGGAGAAGAGAAAATATTTAAAGAAACAAGGACCAGGAATTGGCCACAAAGAAAGATCTAACACTTTAGATTGAAAGAATTTACAGAGTCCCAAAAAAGCTGAATAAGGAAAAGCCCCACCTAGATCTGTTACGGTAAAATTTTAAATCAAAGAAAAAGACAAAAAGCTAAAAACTTCCAAAGAGAAAAAGCAGAAAACCCATAAAGAAAAAATATGAGATTGACATCAGAGTTTTCAACAGCAACACTGGATGGAAGAAGACAAAAGCATGATATTTTCAAAATATAAAGGAAAAGATCTTGGAACCCTTAGTTTGGTATTTAGCTGAATTATCATTAAATGTGAAGATGAAAAAAGATATTCTCAAGTCCTTTCACTTCTG
Organism: Equus przewalskii; assembly: GCF_037783145.1. Classification (NCBI taxonomy): domain Eukaryota; kingdom Metazoa; phylum Chordata; class Mammalia; order Perissodactyla; family Equidae; genus Equus; species Equus przewalskii. The sequence goes on along the minus strand of NC_091845.1, from coordinate 53,800,142 downwards.
GTAGCATGGACAATGGGAGTTTTGAGGAATTTTCCTGGTGCAGTAATTAAACTCTACTCACAAGAAACCACGGAGGTTTCCTAGGAATGCTGCACACATGTGCCCATATGGTGCCAGGGCAGCGGGCAGCTGGGAGCAGCAGGATTGGCCATCTTGAGAGCAGATTAAGTGACAGCAGCATGCTACTGGGATCCTGAGCCTTGGGCCAGGTTTTTCCCAGGCTTAGGAGAAGCCACACCTGGGATCCCCACTAAGCCAAGACCCTCAAGGGGTCTGAAGTAGTCTCAAATCAGTGGTGCCCCCTGGCTACTATAAGAAGCAAAAGTAAATCCTCTGTGGAGTAAGCATCCCTGATGTATATCCTCAGGCCTCCCACAGAATAAGTTCAAGCAACAAGTTCAGAATCAAAGATGACCTAGCTCGAAAGAAGGCAAGCCACTATGAGTGGGGCTTAGCAGAAACAACAAACGATGCATTCAGATCTCCCAGAAGGGCAGGTATTGAATCTGTCAGACACAGAATGCAGAACTTGTTTGGAAATCTTTAATGAAATACAGGATGCAAACACGAAGATGTGCAGTTAACAAGAGACTATCAGGAAAGAGCAGGCAAAACCATCCTCCAGAAATGACAATTACAATTTTTTAATTAAAAGACTCTCTTGATGGGTAAAGCAGCAGATTAGAAACTGCTAAAAAGAGAGTAAGTACACTAAAAGATATATTCAAAGAAACTACCAAAAGTGTGGCTATGACAGAAGATAGACAGAAACCGGAGGAGGGATGCTGGGAGGTCAGGAGGTCAAACATTGATCTAATTAGAGTACCAGGCAACCAAACAGAGAGAATGAAGGAAAGGCAATAATGAAGCAAATAACAGCTGTGAATTTTCCAAAATGGATTCCAGTGTATCCCAAGCATTACAAATAAAAAGAAATTCACAGCTACTCACATCAGAGAGAAACCACAAACACCAAAGGGAAGATCTTGAAAGCAGTCAAAGAGAAAGTTCAGATCCTCTACAAAGGAATGACAATCAGAATGACAGCATGTTTCTCCACAGAAACAGCAGCGGCCAGAGGACAACACCATCAAAACACGGAGAGAATAATAGCTGTCAATTGTAAATCGTGTGCCCAGAAAAGTTCTTTAAGAATAAGAAGGAGATACCTTTATAGGTAAACAAAAACATAATAAAGAATAAAATAAAATAAAATGCTAAAAGAATAAAAAGTCTAACTTGTGCAATTTTTTAAAGGACAGAATTAAAATAATGAACAACAGCATGTAAGATAGGAGGGATCACTGAAACTTTTAACTGGGTTTGGGAAGGGGACTGAAACAGTTAACTTTACGCTTTTTTGTTCTCGCCAAATCCCCCCAGTATATAGTTGTATATTTTAGTTGTGGGTCCTTCTAGTTGTGACATGTGGGATGCTGCCTCAGCGTGGCCTGATGAGCGGTGCCATGTTCACTCCCAGGATCCAAATGGGCGAAACCCTGGGCCGCTAAAGCAAAGCAGGTAAACTTAACCACTCAGCCATGGGGCTGGCTCCAACTTTACACTTTTTAAAGCTCAATATGCATTGAAAAATTTCAAGGAAAGCCAATAAAATAATAGTCTGTAAATTCCAAACCAGCAGAAAGAAAAAATGGTATATAGACAAAGCAATAAAAAATTCAATCTATCTCAAAAAAGACAAGGGGAAAACAATGGGACAAACGGAAACCAGTGATTACAATGGCACAAATACGTCCAAATATATCAATAATCACAAAAAATATAAATGAACTATGCTTGGCAGTTAAACAACAGGTACTGTGAATAAATAGATTTTTTTTTAATCCAAACACATCCCTAAGGCAGAAGGAACAAAAGTAAGAGGACAGAAACAGATATACCAGGCCTACAGTAACCATTATCAGAAAAAATAGATTGTAAGACCAAAAAAAAATTTTTTTCTAAGAAATTAAGAAGAAAAGCCATGATCATTTCAAGAAATCCAGAAAAATGATGTGAATGTTTAATATCCACTTACAGGAGTGAAAAAAAAAAAACTTTTAGCAAACCAGAAATAGAAAACTGCCTTAAGTGATAAAAGGTATCTAAAACACATACACGCACTCACATGCGCATACCGACACGCACAGCAACCCTAAAAGTAAAAGCTGAAAATGATAAGGCTTTCCTACTAAAATCAAGACAAGAATGCTCACAATCATTACTTCCATTCAACAACAGTACTAAAGTCCTAGTATAGTATAGGGCTAGTATAGTAATAAAAGAAAAACAAAAACTCTAAGAATTGGCAAGAATATGAATGTCTATGTAAAGCACAGGAAAAATTTCAACAGAAAACAACTACAACTAAAAAGACCTTAGCAGAGGCCGGCCCCAGCCGAGTAATTGAGTCCTGTGGTTTCGCCGGTTCAGATCCTGGGCGTGGACATGGCACCCTCGTCGGGCCATGTTAGGGCAATGTCCCACATGGCACAACCAGAGGCACTCACAACTAGAATATACAACTATGTACTGGGGGGTTGGGGAGAAGAAGAAGGAAAAAAGACAAAAAGAAGATTGGCAATAGTTGTTAGCTCAGGTGCCAATCTTTAAAAAAAAAAAAAAGACCTTAGCAATATGATAAACTATTTTTAAAACTGTATTTCTATATAACAACAAAGGTAAAAAATGAAACTTTAAAAAACAAATCATTTATTATAGCATTGTCCCTTCTTGTCTGCAGACCTGCCTCTGCTGAAATTTCCACCTCCTTGTCTTCAGACTGTGCCCACCATGAGGAATTTCTCACTAGTCGGTTTTTCTACTCAGCCTTTGGCCTCTCCTCATACCAGACCCATTGTTCTCCGAGATCCTTATATCTCCCCAATTCTCAGGCTGGTCCTCCAAGGAGAAATTACACAATATAGGGGTCAAACCCACTGCAGTTAGTTGCTTTAAGTAGCAATTATTTATCTCTATTACATTGGTATACATTTTTAGATATTTATTTCATAATTTTACCATTTCATTAATTGCTCAGTTTTAGGAGTTTTTCAACTGACTCTTTTGGGTGTTACAGGTATTGAGAAGGATTCCTCTAACTGCTTCTCATTTCCTTTTCTTGCCTTATTGCATGGCATATAGTGTTCTGAAATACGTATAAGTGAGCAGGCAACCCTGTATCATTCCTGTCTTAAACGGAAACACTTTTAGTATTTACCATTCAGTATGATGCTGGCTGCTTGTTCCAGAGATATACTTCAATATAATAAAGCAGTATCCATTTCTAATTTATTAGGAGTGCTAATTAAAAATAAATGTTGATTAGAGAGAGCTGAGGGAATAGTATATGAGAATGTTCTTACTATTTTTGCAACTCTTCTATAAACCTAAAAATATTTCAAAATCAAAAGCTTAATAAAAATAGATATTGATTTTTGTAAAATGTCTTTCAGCATCTATTGAAGTGATTATATGGATTTTGGATACACTTTTAAACCCTGTAGTCAAAGCATAAAGTTTTCTTGCTTATCTCCCCACGTCCATTCTCACTTACTACTAATCCATTTTCCCTCTACTCAACATAATGATTTTTTTTTAACTGTAAATGAGATCACCATGCACTCCTGATTAAAACCCTTAAATGGCTTCCCACTGCATTCAATATAAAATCCCAAATCTTTAATGGGCCTAAAGATCTTGCATGATGCAACTCAGCTCACCTCTCAGTCAATCTCCTCCTTATTCCCTCTGCTCCTGCCACCGTGGCCATCTACCAGTTTCCACATCTTTATTGACTCAGAGTGTCTACTGTTTCAGCATCACTGAACAGATGCTGTTCCCACTACCTGGAAACCTGGTCCCTACTCTCAGTCTGGCTAGTTCTTACTTGTCCTTTCAGAGATCTCACCTTATAAGTGTCTGCCCTTCAGCGAAGCCTTCTCTTCCCCACCAATCTACACCAGGCCCCCTGTCACTCCACCCCACAGCATACTCTCTCCCCAGTATTTCTCACAAGGCATCAATCTTTGTAATTATTTATGGGATTATTTGTTAAACTGTCCACTCACTGGACTGTACACTCCTCGAGGACAGGAACCACAACAGGTCTCTTCACTGCTGGCTCCTCGGGGCCTAGCATAAATGCTTAGCACCAAAAGAAAAGGTATTTAATAAATATTTATAATACTGCATCATCTTGGACAAGTCTCAGTGGCTCCATTTCCCAACTGTGCACAGAGCTGTGCTAAGGCTTAAATGAGCTAATGTACATAAAGCACGTTAATGATGGGCGTGGCATGTGAAGAGTGCTATCTAAGAGGTTGCTCCTTGCCAGTCCTAATGCAGTATGCTCCCACCCACCCTCCCCCAGCCACGTCAGTCACCAGTGCCCTGGGCATCCTTCCATGAAGTCTCAGATTCCACAGGCGGCAGTGAAGAACAGCCAGCTCAACGATCAGAAAGCTGAGTGCATGTAGAAAGATGGAGGATTTATCAGTTCTTGAACTTTTCCAACACTTCCAGTTCCATGCCCTTCCTCCTTGATCCCCTCTCTGTTCCAAAGATGCATGGAATACAAGAGGACATAGCAAGGTGTATTCACATGGTCTTTCCTACACTACTCATTCCACAGATATGCTGAGCACCTACTTAGTACCAGGCACCATTCTAGGTGCCAGGAATACAGCCCTGGGGGAAAAAAAGACAAAAATCTCCACAGCTTTCATCTCATGATCCCTCTGTGGAGGAGAGCGGGGAAGGTAGAGAAGATAACAATTGCTAAGATTTGTCTAACCCTCTGATGTAGGTACTATTACCCCTTCCTAAAGGTGAGGAACCAAGGCACAGGTTTTGAGAAGGACTACTCTCTCTTCCTCTAATTGCTTCTCATTTCCTTTTCTTGCTTTATTGCATGGCACAGAACCTTCTGAAATAAGTATAAGTGAGCAGGCAACCTCGTATCATTCTTGTATCATCTCTCTGAGACTATGTGAACCTAGGCAATGTGGCCCCTAACCACTACACTATCCTGCCTCTCTCAGAAACATAGCAGCATACTAAATCCTCCACTTCAGAACAAAGGGTTTCAACTTTAAACAATTTTCTACAAGCAGGGGCGTGGGTGGGAGGGAACACTGGTGGGTCAGGAAATGTCGAATATTCAGACTGGAAGTCAAAGGTGAGATGTCTGCTAAAACCCTCGAACCAAGACTGCCCAGGAGTAATTTCTCCTCAAAGGATTCCGTAGGCAGCGAACACCTAGGAGAAGGGAAGGAGAGGAGCAGAAAGAGGAATGTTCAAACACTACTGTCCAGAGAATTCTCATAGGCCTGATGGGTTTCACCAAGGAGAGATCTCGTATCCTGCCTCTTCCGGCCGCTGTGGGCAGCTGGCTCGCTCACTCTCTCTGGTTCCCCCACACCTGCTTCATCCGCCTTCTCACACCCAGCTTTGGCTTTATTGCTTGAATACCTTCCCCCAGCATGGGATCCCAAGCCTCCCAGACTGGCAGGAAACCAAAACCTGAGTGGGAGCATAATAGCCACCAAGTCAGCGTATCTCAGGGCTGGCGAGCAAAGACAGAGCAGGCCGGGCAATGAGTCCCAGGCACGAATCCAAGAATAAAGCCAAAATGATAAACGGGCAATCAGATCAGGCAACCACAAAGAAAAACAGACACATTTCCAAAACAAAATCCACTTGCTGGCTAGCTCTATTTGGCATTTAATTAAACTAACCTGAAAGGGTCAAACGTACCAAAAACGCCACGCAAAACGAGATTAAAATCTCAACTGTTCCCCCAGCACAGGCTCCAGAGCCTCCAGGCAACATGATCCACCGTGACCACAACACTGAGTCCAAAAGCCAAACCGCCTGGAGGTCCTCCAGGTCCCCCCGGGTGGCGGCGGGCCCACATATGCTCTCTGGGGAACACAGAATCCCAAACGGAGGACAGAGTGGGCTGAAATTCCACAGACTCTCAGGGATCCTGACGCAAAATCATTTCCAGTCTGGTCTGACCTTGTCAGATCTGCGCCTGTGCAAACAGATGGTGTTTTGCCGCTGAGCTTAAATAAAGGTGGAACTTCCCCAATTTTCTAGGGAGGAAGAGGAGACGTCAGCTAAGGGACAGAATTGTCAGTTATGAGGTTTTCTCCAAAGAATTTTTCTTAAACTAGAAGCAGCTACAAACATGTGACTACAGCTGCCACTTGGATAGAGAACAAGCATATAAGAAACAAACGAATCAGGTAATAAAAGCATCTACCTCTCAGGATTTTTATGAGGATTAAACACATTATTATTTGTAAAATGCTTAGAAAAGTGTCTGGCAACATGGCAAGCACTACATATATATAGTATATATATAGTAATTCTATATAATTCTATATAATTATAATATATATAATTATTTGTCAAATAAACTAAGGAAATACCCATCACCCTTTTAAAAAATCCCAGTCTTGCCTACATAACTTATCTTTTCAGGGGCAAGTGTTTCTGAAAGCGTACTGGATACACACAAGACGTGACTTCCTAGTCTTCAAGTCATATGATGACAGTAAACTTACCAATGTGTCAAAGAACATGTGGCATTCCACAAAGAGCACCATGGCAAGGAATCTGATGATTGCTCATCTCAATAATAAGCTAAGGTCTAAGGAGACAGGAGAATGGAGATTAATCAGTATCAGCTGAATTCAAAACATCAACTATGATATTTTCCAAATCTAGTTTGAAATCTCCATTATACTGTCTCTAGAAAAAATATCTAAGCTTTCTTAGCAAGACAGTCAAACATTCCCTGACAAGCAACTGTCACTCGATTAACTGTTCTGGCTCTTCCTATCACCTCGAAAAACAGGAGAAAAAGAAGAATGAAGAGATTTATGTTCCCCACTGTTGGGAATGGTCTAGCCTAAGTTTTGAGCACCAGTTGCCACTGATCAACCTTATCAACCTACTCTCTTACAGAACCAACATGAGTTTGGGGAGTCCCCCCCAAACTGTTTTAGATTTCACAAACAACATTAAAGACAGTGTGCTCGAAAATGTTAATATCCAGGATGGGCACTCCATCCCTTTAGTTTGCTCTGTGGATTATCTGCCAGTTCAGTTTGCCAGGCAAGAGCAAACAAAACAATGCACTTCACAAGAAGGGAACGAAAAAGCAAATCTTTTTTCACTTTTCTTCACATTTCTCATACCCTCCCCACAACGTCTAAATAGTTGTTCATAAAAGATAGATGACCCACCCACTCCTACCACCCTCAGCCAGGATTAATCCTTCATCAACACTCCCACTAGCAAAGCGATGGAGCTGCAGAAGTGGGAAGTCATTCGGTTCCCTACTATTATTTTCACTTCTGTGACTATCTCTGCCTACTAACCTGGAAACTCCTCTGGGGCCATGTCTCTCAATTAAGCATGGATCTGGGCTTGGCACAGTATCGTGCACACAGAGGCTAATACATGCTCCCTGATGGGCCCAGCCTAAAAGATCAGTAAACAAAGACTTGTCCCTTCATTATCATTGTCTCATTCATCTATTATCACCATCATCCCAATCAGAATACAAAACTCTTTAAAGCCCAAACTATTCTCCAGAACCAAGGACATTATTGGACTCTGTGAATATTTATGAGGCTCCGGCACCAGGACAGGAAAGCTTAAAATCATTGATTCTGCATCTTACCCAAGGTACTTATCCCTGATCAAAAATCAGTCAGTTAGCAAAATAACCTATCTCCAATCATTCAGGACCTAATTCCCCAATCTGGGGACCACCCGGATACTCTAGTATTCTTCCCCAGGGGCCACTCCTCTGAGTACAAAGAAAAGGAGAGAACCAAGTCTGCCACACGTGGTTGACCTCTAGCAGATGTGACTTAAGTTTCAGAGAGAAGAGGCTGCACCTGATGGTGACAATGATGTTTTCAGATCATCCATGGCTAACGGAGAACTTACTGAAGTAAAACCTGATTTTGAAAAACCGTCACTGAAGTCATGGAAGACAGCTTGCCTGCCAAACCCACTTCTGTAGATTTTATGTCAAGAGAACTTTTATGGCTCTGGGAAGCAGAACATTTCTCCAGCCCTCTGGAGAAGCAGTGAAATTACACAGCCTGCCTCTGAATTATTGATGTCATAATTTATTGAAAGGTCTCCATTAGGTCATAGGCCACACCCCAGATGCAATACCATGTACCCACCCAAGGGTCGGTGACCAGGGATAAAAGCAATATTGAGCCAATCGTTCACGAGCATCTGCTGTGTGCAAGGGCTCCATGGCCCTCTGAATCTGACCAGCACTCAGAGCTTCCAACACACTCATCTGATGACCTCATCTCATCATCTCATAAATAGGGCTGGCATTCTTTACTTCATTTGCCTATAGGAAACGTAAGGCTGGTCAATTTAAGTCATCTCATTGTCTCACAGCTAGTTTGTAGAGGGACTGAGGCTAGGACCAGATATTTGAACTTTTGGGCTATAGAGTTATTTCAGTAAATTATGCGATTCCCTATACCTTGTTTATATCCACTGCCAGGCATTCATCTAGATGCTGGGGATGGCACAGGGAATAAAACAGATAAAAACTCCTCCCTCAGGGAGCTTACATTCTAGTCGGGGGAGAGAAATTACAGACACAGAAACAAGTAAGGTAAGTGTCAACAAGTGCTTTAGACAAAAATAAAGCAGTCCAGCCTTAGAAAGGGACAAAAGGCTGCCATCTGGAGAGTTCTAACTTCACTTGCTCAGGGAAGGCCTGTCTGTAAGGGGCTCTGAGCAGAGACCAGACAGAAGAGGGTGAGGTGTGCCAGCTGAAGGAAATAACTGTTCCAGACAATAAATACAAAATTGGAAGTGGGAGCAGGCTCAGCACAGGGGAAAACAGCAGAAGGAAGGAAGGTTGGCATGGCAGGAGCAGAGAGAGCAAGCGATGTGAGCTGACCTTACGAGGCCACCAGAAGCCAGATCACACAGGGCCCCGCAGACCGTGCTAAGGACCTCAGGTTTTATTCCAGATACAGGGGGCAGCTTCTGGAGGGCTCTGATGCTAGAGAATCACTCTAGAACGATGCTCAAGTGGGTGGGTTGGAGAAGCGGGGAGGTCTGTTAAGAGCTTACTCTAACAGCCCAGGCAGAGATTTATGCCGACAGACACAACATATAACACACAGCGAGGTCACACAGAAGGCATTACCTTCTTATTTCTCCAGCACAACTAACAGAGCCACTCCCTCCCCTCCCCCTGCAGCCTGATAACTCATTCCTCTATCAGTGGAGTTAGAGGCAAGGTGGCCAGCCGGGGACGATGGCACCGGGTGTTTTTACCGTGTAAACGGTCTATTTGTGTCGGCTGTGGTTCACTGGTGAGGATGAGGTTAAGGAAAGGACTGGACAGGCAAAACTGGCATTGACTTTGGATTCCTATTACTGAGAATGTGTGCTCACCTCGACGTTCAATGATTCTCTGAATTCTGGCGATCAATCCCCTGATGCAATACTCCACTTCCATAGGCCAGGAGATTTCTTAAGTACCTGGAGGAGATTGATCTCCTACAGATGATGGCAGCACTTCTGGGCAAAGAGATGGGAAGAGGAGAGGGGCCGCTCCCCTGGGGCACGGCAAGGAGCCGTTTTATTTGGCTTTCACTTAACCGGTGATTAGCAAGCAACAGGAAACCTTGAAATCACATCCACAACAGCATCCTTCGGAGAGCGGAGCCTGCTCAAGGGCCCTCCAAAGACACTGACTTAGGTCACTAGAGACAAGTATTATTTAGCTTAGAAAGAGGTATCTTAAAAGAAGAAAACGTGGCTGGCATTCATCAGGATTCTTAATGAGTGTGGTAACTCCTTTTCCTTTAGACTGAGCTCTAGGAAACCTACCTAGACGTTAATGGCCTTGGCCCTCGGCTGGTCTCTCAAAGCTACATTTCTATAACCACTCTCTCCTTCATACTGGAACTACTGAAGCGGTAAATCATTTTATCACCAAGACCTACAGTTTCTAAACAGTGCGCTCTACCAAAAGAAATATATTGGCATGCAGCCAGAATACCAACTCAGTTTGGTGTCTGCTCTTCTGCATTGTATTTTGTGATGCTGTTTTTTAAGGCACCTGGAGCTCAGTCCTGGGAAAGAGAACCAGCATAACAGAAAACAAAAGATTCCATTAATTCTATGACTCTTGTGGTTAATGAAAGCTATCCCTGGGCAGCTCAAGGTTAAAAAAAAAAAAAGCAGGAGGGAGAACTTCTCACTAAATGGCCCCCTCTCAGCAAATTATTTCATTAGCAAAAAATGCAAATTAACATTTCTATGGCGACTCACTGACTGGCAGAGCCACTGCGGCACGCCAGCCACTTCAGACCAAGCGAGCGCGCTATGACTTCCACAGACTCTCAGTGTCCGCATCAGCTTTTCCTTCCAGGGCTATTCCCTGCATCCCAGGCGAAACAAATGATACTTTGCCGTCTGTGCGCCTCACATCCATCTACTTGAATTGCTCCCACTCTGAGGAGCAGCTTTGAAACCAACCACCTAACATCCTTAAAAAAAATCTGAGAAGGTGAAGACTCTGAAAGGCGAGGTCCAAGAGCACCCAGAGGCTGGCCGCCTGGAGATGTGGAGGACAAGCACTCAGCATCCTCGGACCTGGCCTTTAAAATACGGGAAGACAAGGGCCAGCCCGGTGGCTCAGCGGTTAAGTGCACACGTTCCCCTTTGGTGGCCCAGGGTTCGCCAGTTCGGATCCCGGGTGTGGATATGGCACCACTTGGCACCCCATGCTGTGGTAGGCCTCCCACATATAAAGTAGAGGAAGATGGGCACAATGTTAGCTCAGGGCCAGTCTTCCCCAGCAAAAAGAGGAGGATTGGCAGCAGTTAGCTCAGGGCTAAACTTCCTCAAAAAATAAAATAAAATAAAAGACAGGCTTCAGGAATGGACAAAGCATTTGCAGAATTCAGAGGCTAGGAATCCAGAGATTCTCTCCCCTCTGCTGCACTTCCTAACAAATAGCATGTATGGCGAATCAAAGGTAGCAATTCATTGCTCGGTCTTCCATTGCAAAATGTAATGCACAGCCGTCACTTCCTGCAACTAATCCATAAGTTTCCCAAGCCTTACGAGTATTTACAGCACGTTTGAATTGCCTTCCTAATAAACCACTTCATGAATTAAAGGGCCCCTACTTCCTTTATTCTAACCATCGTGTAACCCAGCAGGCTCTTATCTCAAGCATAGTCCAGAATAAAATGTTCTCTTTAATCAGAGAACACTGTTTCAAGGTCTGCCACACCTGGGCTGTTACTTTGACTCTTTTCATCATCACAATGGCACAGCCTTTCAGGATACCAAAGCAGGGCTGGTATTAAATGCGACACCCACAGGGAACTCAGATATGGCCCGTCCTGCTTCAGCCCTGCTTCAGCCCTCCGTCTGAGGTGAGACTGGAAGGACACACACAGCTAGGGGCACTCAGGGCCCACAGAGGAAGCCCTAGAACAGAAACGGCAAACTGTTTCTGGAAAGGACCAGAAAGTAAACATTTTAGGCTCAGTGGGCCACACACTCTCTGCCACAACTACTCAACTCTGCTGATGTAGCAGAAAGGTGCCCACAGAGGATGGTAAAAAATGTGTGTCCCAATAAAACTTTATTGAGAAAAAAAGATGGCGGCCGGATTTGGCAGACAACCTGGAAGTTACAGTTGCAGCTGACAGAGGAGGCGTTCTGAGCCTTTATCACCCTTCCCAGGGCAGGGATTGCAGGCCTTGGGGTGAAATCTCCACACACCCCTGCGGGAATGGCAGACACCAGGAGGCTTGGAGTAACCCCTCCACCACTCCGACCACAACTTTCTTTTGCTCTGTTTGGGACTCAGCGGCCTCAAGCAAGGAAAATGCAAATGTTCGTCCTTCTTCTTCTGTAACTATAGCTGTAGTATGGAAATAGTTGATTTTGGTTGGCAGGCCTTGCTTATAAACAACGATTATTAATTTATTAACAACAATTTATTAATACAGAGCACATGCTGGAAGGTCAGGCCCCCTTGGGAATTTCCCCACATCCTCCCTGCAAACAAGCATTGATTGTTTGGTTACAAAACAATGTGACTGTACTTAATGCTACAGAACTTTATGCTCAACAATAGTTAAAATAACTTTTATGTATATTTTACCACAATAAAACAATATCTGAAAAAAAAATTTAAGGCAAAAGATTGCTAGCCACAGGAAAAAACAATGGTAAATTGGTGGAAGAATTGGTTATTGAGGCATTCCAAATGGCAAAAAGAAGCAACGTTTTTGAAACTGTTAGAATGAAATGGAAACTGAAGGAACCCAAGAAGCTCTGGCCCTTTTACAAGGCCAAAAATCAAGTTCATCACATACATTTTCTTTATCGAAGCTTTTACGTATTTTGAGCATATCTCCCCTTTGATGCTAGAATTTAAGTTAGCCCACAATACACTGTTTTACTACAGTGAAAACTCTCAAAGCTGTCACGGAATGACACTCTCAGTACTGAAAGAGACCTTGGAAGATACACTCCCAGCAGTTCTGAACCTTTTCCCGCCACATCAGGCATGATGGATGGTGTTCTCCAGCATGAGAGAGGACACAAGACTCATTCTCATGGTTTGCTCATTCCATTTCCTTCTCTCCTGCTTAAGAAAGTATTTCAGAAAGCAAGTAAGGGGCCGCTCCAGTGGCGCAGCAGTTAAGTGCGCACGTTCCGCTTGGGCAGCCCAGAGTTTGCCAGTTCAGATCCCGGTGTGGACATGGCACCACTTGGCAAGCCATGCTGTGGTAGACGTCCCACATATAAAGTAGAGGAAGATGGGCACGGATGTTAGCTCAGGGCCAGTCTTCCTCAGCAAAAAAAAAAAAAAAAAAAAAGGAAGATTGGCAGCAGATGATAGTTCAAGGCTAATCTTCATCAAAAAAAAAACAAAGGCAAGTAAGAGCAGCATTATTCTATGAATAACCTTGAATCCAGTCTAATTTTCTTTTTAAGTAAGGCATTAGCAAACTCAGATACCTTATTCATATATACCCACATGTATAATAGCATGAGTGAGAACTCATGTATAATTCAATCCAATCAGAACTTTTAAAACACCATATTGGGTTGATATGTCCTTTTAATTTATACCAAGTTGAGGAGGGGACTTAAGTAACTGCCATGGAATTCCTGGAGGGCTTTGTAAACCAAGTCAGAAGGTGGAAATGGCCACATGAGTACTCTATTTATAAATCCAAATAAATAAAAGAGAAAAGCAAAATCCAACAGTTCAAGCTCTCCATGCATGTATCAGTTCAGGCTCTTAGACCACAGACTAGCTTAGAAAACATAGAAAACTGACTAGACATAATGAACACAACACAGTATAAACACCGTACATTAAAACTCTCTAAGGATCTTAGTTGTTACAAGGAGCAATTATCCAGCACCCAAATGTGTAATACACATTTGATCCTCTACCCACCAAAATCTAGGAGAATGGAGGGATTCTCATATTCTTGGAAAATCAAGAACGAAGCTAAGCAGAGACTTGTCTTACTCTGTTCGGGCTGTTAGAACAGAACACCATAGACTGGGTGGCTTATAAACAACAGAAATTTATTTCTCACAGCTCTGGAGGCTGGGAAGTCCAAGAGCAAGGCGCCTGCAGATTCATGGTCTGCAGAGAGCCCCCGTTCCGGTTCATGGACAGCTGTCTTCTTGCTATGTCCTCACATGGTGAGAGGGGCGAGGGAGCTCTCTGGAGTCTCTTTCCTAAGGGCAGGAATTCCATCCCTGAGGGCTCCACCCTCGGGACCTAAGCCCCTCCCAAAGGCCCCACCTCCTAATACCATTGCACTCAGGAGTAGGTTTCTACGCATGAAGTGAGGGGAAGGGGGAGACAAATATTCAGTCTCTGGCAAAACTATAAACATTTCTTCCTTTTGCTTTTAAGTCAGTCCTAAAGCAAGCTCAGCTCTGTCCCTGGACCAGCATTTCCCCAAGTCTCCTGTGTGTTGATGGGCGTCGGTGAATCAAAGGGCACTATCATCACGTAAGCCAGCCCTGGTGGTCTAGTAGTTACGATTTGGCGCTGTCGCTGCTACGGCCTGGGTTCATTTCCTGGTCAGGGAACCACACCACCTGTCTGTTGATTGTCATATTGTGGCAGCTGCATGTTGATGTGAGGCTGAAAGCTATGCCACTAGGATTTCAAATACCAGCAGGGTCACCCATGGTGGACAGGTTTCAGTGGAGCTTCCAGACTAAGACAGACTAGGAAGAAGGACCTGGCCACCCACTTCCAAAAAAATTGGCCATGAAAACCCTAGGAATGGTAGAGGAGCACTGCCTGACACAGCACCAGAAGGTGAGAGGATGGCACAGAAAAACCAGGCAGGGTTCCACTCTGCTCTACACGGGGTCGCTAGGAGTCAGAATCGACTCCACAGCACTAACAGCAAATCATCAGCTTTGTTGGAGAAACCCAGCCAAACTACAACTGAACCAAGCACTAGTTTTTTCACTGTGACGTATCAGAGTCTAACAACATGCCTGTGTTCACTGTGTAGTTCCACAGCAATATGGCGGCAGGCAGTGCTGTCCAAACTTACTACCCATAGTACGTTTTTTTGGCAGTCTATCTCAGGAGACCAGTGTTCCATGGAACTCGCTTTGGGAAATGTCACAGCAAAAATACATCCAAGATGCGACTCTCGCTTCCCAATGTGTGGGATTATTTGGGCCTGGGACTCTAGCCTAAATTTAGTACACAATTTTTCTAGTTTCCTAGAATGAGGCAGTCTAAACAGGAAGATTATTAGGATCCAGTTGACCCACTAAAACATGCTGAGTAGTAACTAGCCACATGTGGCTATTTAAACTCAAATTGATTAAAATTAAATAAAATTTAAAATTCAGTTCCTCAGTCATGCTAAGCACATTTCAAGTGCTCAATAGCCCCATGTGGCTGCTGGCTACTCCATTGGACAGCATACCTATGGATCGTTTCCATTACTGCAGAAGGTTCTAATGGACAGCTCTGCACTAGAATATAAGCTCCCTGTGTGCAGGGATGTGTCTGTTCTGTCTTCTACTGTATCCACAGCTGCATCCAGCACAACGCTTTGAACACAGCATGTTTTGAATAAACAGTTGTTGAATGGTAATAGGAAAAAAAGTTATCAGGAATAAGATCTGCCCTGCTCTGCAGTTATTCTAACCCCTTCCGTGCCCCTCCCAACTTCTGTCCTCATATTCTCTGGTGACAAACCATGCAACATCCCCTCAGCATGGCTGGACCTTGAGGGCATTATGCTAAGTGAAATAAGTCAGAGAAAGACAAACACTGTATGGTCTCACTTATATGTGGGATCTGAAAAAGCCAAACTCATAGAAACACATTGTAGACTGGTGGTTGCCAGGTGCTGGGGGGTGGTAAAAATGGGGGGACGTTGGTCCAAGGGTATAAAGTTATACCCTTTGAGTTATAAGATGAATAAGTAGTGGGGATCGAATGTACAGCATGGTGACTATAGTTAACAACACAGTACTATACACTTGAAAGTTGGTAACAGAGTAGATCTTTTTTTTTTTTGAGGAAGATTAGCCCTGAGCTAACATCTCCTGCCAATCCTAATCCTCTTCCTTTTTTTTTTTTTTTTGCTGAGGAAGACTGGCCCTGAGCTAACATCTCTGCCCATCTTCCTCTACTTTATATGTGGGACGCCTACCACAGCATGGCTTACCAAGTGGTGCCATGTCTGCACCCAGGATCCGAACCAGCGAACCCTGGGCCACCGAAGCAGAACATGCAAACTTAATCGTTGCACCGCCAGGCCAGCCCCAAGAGAGTAGATCTTAACTGTTCTTACCACACACAAAAAGAACAGTCATTATGTGAAGTGATAGACATGTTAACTTATTATAGTAATCATTTGCAATAATATATGTGTATCAAACCATCATGTTGTACACCTTAAACTTCTACAATGTTATATGTCAATTATATCTCAATGCAGCTGAGAAAAAAACCGCCTCAGCACAGACCCAGCAGTATCTCCAGTAAGTCAATAACTAATGCACACTAAGTATTTATCTACTTTCATTGACATTGTTCAAATTCTATCAAAAAGGCTAAAAACACACAACCATGGGTCCACTGATACTGGGTTCAACTCAGAGGGCCTACATTCCAGAACATTTCAAAAGGAGTCAACATGGAAAAATCAACGTGCATATTTTATACAGTTTCCTGTCCACGTATTGCCTCAGTTCTAAAGTAACCATAAAATGTTGCTTCTGGGTTTGTCTTCCTGGTTGGATGGATTTGGCAGGTTTGGGAGTGGGCAGCCAGCCCCGTGCCTCGACAAACAGAGGGGTCAAGTGTAACGTGTAACAAGAGGTCTGTTAGGAGCATTATGATGCCTCTATTCTCATGAGCAGAGCATAAGTAAGCTATCTTAGACCTTCTTCACACACCAGACCTCCCCCTAAACTGACTCACTGTCTTTTACCAGCAGCCCTGAAAATGGTCATTTCCCATCGTCCACAGCTCATCACTGAGCATGTAAATCAGTGCACGAGAATGTAAATGTTTGTTCCACTCAATCCTATTATAGACTGAAGTGGACACTTTCACAATCACCTTTTCCCCCTAACACAAAAGCTCTAGAAATCCATGATAAATTACTTCTCGGGCGCCTGTTAATCTCCCTTGCTCTTTCCAATTAACAAAACCAAAATCAGTGGGTTTTCATATTCTTGCCAAAGAACCCAATTGTGTTGATTCATCCACCTGGCCCTTTCCTGAAAATGGCCACTTATCTCTCCTTGTACATCTTCATTTTAACTATTCTGTTTAATAAATGTTTTCATGGTAAGCCTCAACTGCCATTAAGAAATACACAGACTAAATATAGGTTGCTAAATATATCTCTTTTGCTGTAATATTTAGATTTCGAGAAATCTATTTCAAGCTTCTCCGAAAGCATTAATTCTACATAATGCAAGCCTTTGCGTCCTTGCATCACTTTACCTCATTTGTGCACATCAATAAAGTGACTCCAGGAAGGAGGTCGAGAGGACACTGGAGAGTAAGAAAAGACAAAGTTGGCGTCATTGCAGCCAGAGTTCAGCATCCCACCAGTACACAAGGTTACACGATAGAGCCACAGCAGCCACGGGAGGTGGGAGGAGGAATCAAAATTTACATCTGACTCTCCCGGGGAGTCCTAACCAGATGAGGAAATCAGTCAGTCTTTACAGGGAAGAGCTATTAATGAGGCGGGTTTTGCTGTTTTGTGAAAAACAAAAAGAATAAATCCTTGCTTCGTGATTGTAGAGAAAAACATAAATCCAGGAGCCCCTGTTAATTTACGTGACGGGTGGTTTAGGACACCCTGCTGCAGACCAGTGCAACTGGAACACTACCAATGAAGGATGGAACCCTAAACCCCCACCCAGCAGTCAGCTTTGTTTGGAATCAGCCCACCGGCTGTGCAGAGCTGGAGCACCTGGGAAGTAACAGATCCAAGGTGCTGACAAGGGTCAAGCAAGTCATCGGTCAAAACACGTGACCTTGATGGACCCAGGCAAGCTCCTTCCCTCCTGGTATCCAGTAGGATGGCTGCATTCTCTAGAAGATGTAAAAATATGTCTAAAAGTAATAAGCAAATTTAAAGCCCATATCCTAAATATCTGTGCTAGTTTTGAGAAAACGTAAGTTCTGAGTTACTTCATGAATATTTTGAGAGGTTTGAAACATTTAAGAAAACCTGTTCTGCTAAATAGATGTCTCATTTATTAATTCTCAAGAGTTGTTGAAATACTGAGCATGACTTTGCTCCTTTTCTTATCAGCCTTACTTAAGGTGTTTGAGAGAAACAGATCCTTTAATTTGTGATGACAGTTTAAAATCTTAAAGAATTCTGATTAAATTTAGAAATGGTGCTCAAAGCCTTAAGAACTTTAATTTGTTAAATTTAGAAGAGAATGTTAATAAATAAGTGAAACCATTTTTAACACGAAAACCAATAGTTTATAAATAGTATCTAAAAGTTGAGCTTTAGAAATACTAGCAGTTAATATTTACAATTTTAATAAAATTGAATAATAACTGAAAAAGAACAACTGTCAGCACTCCTTTCCAAAGCATAAAAGCCATCCTCAGCTATGAAAAACACACTGACAATTCACTTAGCCATTACGCTATGATTTTAAACCTTTTGGGGTTTTTAAAAAATAGTAATAATGACAAAGTTAAAAGATAGCAAAACAACTCCCCTGAAAAATTAAATAAGCCATCTTAGAAGACATATACCGGAGCTGTTTTTCACCTAAAGCATTTTGAACGGAAAATCACCCCACAAAGGACAAGGGTCAATGAGACGGGAGGGTTGTCATCGTTGGCTCCTCTGCTGACTAAACAGGAACCAAACAGAAGTAAGCGACTCTCTGGTCCCACTGCCTGCAGCTAGGTGGCCAAACCCGTAAGGACAGTGAGGCAAAGTCAGTGGGCAGAGCAGACCCCGGCAAGGCCACAGCAACAGGAGCACACACACCTCATTTCATAATGCCTTCTGGAATGCAGGCCCACTGCATTCCACTAGTTCTTCCAGAAAATTCTGAACAGTAATGTTTATATATATCCAGATTTTTAAGTGAAAGCATTTAATTTTTAAATCATGGCAACTAATGGTTGAAAACATTTGCACAAGAGAAACAAAACACATACGTGGGCCAAAAATGGCCCATCCAAGGCCCATTTGTGGCTTATGATCTACAGGATAATGTCAAACTCCACAGCATGAGACCCTCTTGGCCTGGATCCCACTTGCCTACCAACCCCAACCCAAACACACCCTAGGTTCCTGAAGGTGATTCCATTCCCAAACTCGAGGCCTTTGCTCATATGCACCTTCTACCCAGAATGCCCTGACCTGCACACTTGGCAAGATCATGTCTTTCATGGACTCTGTCCTACTGTCCCCAGGTAGATTCAACAACTCCCTCCTTTGCCTCTTACACAGACTTCCATTAGGGCTTTTATAACGCCTTAGTATCGATGTAAATAAGTGTGACACATCAAACACACTTAGAACAGTACTTGGCAGAGGAAAGACCAAACTAAAACACGGGTCACTTCAGTAGGACTCCTTCACTGCAAATAATAGAAACCAATTTGAACTGGCTGAGCAAATATAGGGGTGACTTACTGAAGGGGTTCAAGGCATCTCACAGAAGCCAAGAGAGATGACTGGCCTTATGAAGGCCCTGGAAGCAAAGACTGGAAATCCAGCCAACAGACAGAAACCGTACTTTCTCCCCGATTCTAATCTCTATTTCTCCAGAGATAAACATAACTGCTCCAGCTCCCAAAGGACGCCTTGTAGAGTTCAGGAATACGCCTACGTTGATGGGGTGTCTCTCCAATTCAAAATGGCCGAGACAGGGGAACAAATATCATCATCAAGGGTCTCCGGGAGGCAGTTCACAAAGGAGGAGGAGTGGCTTCCAGAATGTGTCTGCAGAATTGCTTGCCTCATATTGGGGATCCCTATCCTGGGCTGAGGAAAACAAGGGGTACAACACAGGTCTGCCCATCAAACCAAGCTGTGCAGGAAGCGTGAACAAATGCACTTTTTATTGGAGGACAACAGCACCAACAGCACAGATTGCAACATACGGAGATGCTGTCGAAGTAATGCGTTTTAGCTATCATAATTTTCCTCTACTTTACTCCAAAGAGAAGTCCAGCTTCCCCTCCTTCCCAGAGGAGCAGGATAATGACCGTGAGGTCTGAACAGCTGGCCATCTTCAGTGGACACTCACTTAAGAGATTCAAATGTAAAGAATTTAAAAAGTGGAAGGTGGAAAAGGTAAACCTATAGAGAAAGTAAACAGACTAGTGGTTGCCAACAGTGTAGGAGGAAAAGAGGAGGGATAAACAGAGGGAGCACAGGATACTTTAGGGTGGTGAGACTATTCTGTATGATACTATAATAGTGGATATATACATGCATTTGTCAAAACCCATGGAACTGTACAACACAAACAGTGAAGCTTGATGTATGCAAATTAAGAAAATCATTTA
Source organism: Equus przewalskii (assembly GCF_037783145.1). Classification (NCBI taxonomy): domain Eukaryota; kingdom Metazoa; phylum Chordata; class Mammalia; order Perissodactyla; family Equidae; genus Equus; species Equus przewalskii. The sequence goes on along the minus strand of NC_091845.1, from coordinate 53,780,029 downwards.
GGAGATCAGGGGATCCCAGGAAAGAGTCCAGAATGTGACACGGGAAGCTAACTGTATTACAAATGTATGAAACAACCTCACTGACGGGAGTAAAGGAAAGGTGCTGACCTAGGTAACTTTGGAAATAAGTAGAATTCCTAAGACTAAAAGCAAAAGAAACTACACCTAAGCACTATACTCTAGGTGATAAAGTTGTTTCCCGTGGGGGTATAGGTTAACAATTCTGATACTGCTACATACTTACACTGGAATTGAACAATTCAGTAAATGTATGTCAGGGCAATAAGCCACGTTTCTCACTGTTGAAGTGGGAGTTTACAGATAAAGAGGAGGAGGCTAGAAAGATCCATGTGGTAATGGATTAAAGTTGGAGACATCAGTATGTTAAATATGAGTTAAACTCATGTACAGATACAGATGGTTACACATATAAATATTTATAAATATATGTGTGTGTATATATACATATCTATATATATATATATACAGGTTAGCTTACAAATATTTTTTTCCTATCAGCTGAGAAGACCTAAAAGAAATGGCATCCCAACAGCAACAAGCACACCTAGCACCCAGATCTTAGTTTGGTTTCGAACAGCATTCTCCAATAAAAGGAACCAGGGCTCCCTGGAAAAAGGCCTGATTCTAGGATTGGGGCAGGGAACACACAAGTGAGCCTGGAGGGTCTTGTAGCGCCAGAAAGTAAGGAAGTGCCCAAAAACAAAAAAAGACCACAAAAAAAAAAAAAGGCCACAATGATGGAGGCATATTAAAATGAAGCCAAAACTAGAATAATATTAGCAATAAAATAAATTAGTATTGAACTATAACCCAAAGTAAAAAGTATATACCCATGATTCCATTCTGATGTGAATATACGATTAAATGCAGGAGAATATGACAAAGAATTCCAAATAAATTACATACATACTCTTCTCTCAAGGACGTGGAGCGTAACTCCCCGCTCCGTAAGTGTGGGTTGCACAGTGACTTCCTTCCAAAGAGTGCAGTACGGAAAGGGTGGGGAGAGAGTGCCTTTACAGTGGAGAAACCCGCCAAACACCACTACCAGCCAGGTAATTCCAGTTAACGACAGTCATCAATCATGCAGATACGTGTTCCCTTGATATGCTGTGTTGAAAATAGCACTTTATCTCTGTGATCTTCCTCTCAAAGCCCATAACCCCAGTCTAATCATGGGAAAAACATTCTAGTAAAGGGCATCCTACAATAAACCTGACCAGCACTCCTGAAAACTGCCAAAGTCATCAAAACCAAGGAAAGCCTGAGAAACTGTCACAGTCAAAAGGAGCCTAAGGAGACACGACTAATAAATGTAACATGGTCTGCAGGATGGGATTCTGGAACAAACAAGGACGTTAGGTAAAAACTAAAGTCAGAATAAACTACGTACTTCAATTAATAATAAGGTGTCAATATTGGTTCATTAACTGTAACAAATGTACCACATTAACGTAAGATGTTAATAACAGAAACTATAGGGGGTGGAGTGGGGGAGTAGAGGAACTCTGTGTACTGTTCACTTATTTTTCTGTAAATCTAAAACTGTTCAAAAAAATAAAGTTTATTAATTTCTAAAAAGTAGAAAGAAAGAAAAGAAAGGCAGACCAGCGATTTGGGGTGTCAGTTTTCAGAGAGTGTGACGGTGATTTGTTCCCCGCTGGCTTCACGTGTGGCTGTCTTGCTGGGGTGGAATTCTTCATCTCAGCACTGCACACAAATTGGGGCAAAACCTCTTTTAAGATGTAGCTACGGGCAATCAGCAAGAAGAACTTTCTAGAGCACAAAACAGAAGCTATTTTAAGTGATACCAGGAATTTCCAGGAAAATTTCAAGCCGTTAATGTGAGGTTTTCACAGGGTGTAAAAATCACTTGGGGCCTTAAAGGAGCAAACGAAAGATGGAGGAAATCCTCATGGGGACACTTTGCAAAGCAAGAACAAGGGGCACGGTCCAGGACCATGAAGGACAAAAAAGCATTCCTCATCTATCAGAGCTGGTTTCCTAGGGTAACCACTCTCTTTTTATTGAAGAAACCCTGAAAGCAGGCAGCCAAATGCCACCAAGAGCTGAGCTATCCAGACCAACGCAGGAGGGAGGCGAGGCCACCAATTCCGGTTAATTAACATTGTCCCTGGCTAACATCTTGCTGTCCTTGCTGTCTCTCCAAAGGTCCCGTTTCTACCCAACCCCACTGAGCCGCCGGACCGGACGCTAATCAAAGCGCCAGCGTCACTTTGAAAGGCAGTAAACAAACAAACACGGCCATTAAAATGAGCAGAGACCAGAGAATTACAAGGAGGAAATGCACTAGGACAACCAAAAAACTACCTTTCTCTGCTTGTATTTTTAAAAGCTAAAAATATTCTCAAACGCATAAATTCATATAAAACAACACTTAAAAAAAAAAGAAAGAAAGAAACTTGAAATTGTGAAATATAATTGTCCTTTATGGCTTTGACTCTGGAGTTAAAAGAGAAAGGCTGCCAGACACACTGCACAGCCGACAGGGCAGCGGTGTCTGTCGCGGGCACCCAGGGGGGAGCAAGGCCACCACGCAGCCTGTCAGCCTCGGCAGCGTCTCCCAGTGACTCCAGTGAGCAGATTCAAGATTTCCTAGAGGATGAAAGCCGAGTTCTAGAGCTTTATGCCTCTCTCAGGTAAAATCTTGGAAAACACGATTTCTACCATAAGATTGAAAACACAAACCCCACTCGGAACAAATACATGAACTAAAAATAGCATAATTTAATCCATTTGTAAAACTATCTAAACCAGAGTAAAGGTGTAAAAAACACTTGAGGGATTTAGTGATTTTATGAGAAAAGTTATCAAATTCAGTTGGATCAAACTTTTTCTCTAAAGAGCCAGATAGTCATTTCAGACATTGCAGGCCTCAGGGCATCTGTCGCAACTAGTCAACTCTGCCTTCATAGCACCAAAGCAGCCGCTGACAATAGTCAATGAATGACTGTGGCTGTGTTCCAATAAAACTTTATTTACAAAAACAAGCAGCAGGCTAGATTTCACCCACGGATGTACTTTGCCAACTACTGAATCAGATAATTCCATCTCTCTCTCCTTCTCTAAAATAGTCACCATCCATTCAAATTTCAGTAACAGAGCACAACTTCCTTCATTCATAAATCAGGAAGAAAATCAACATAAATCCCCTAAAGGTCTGCTTTATACATTTCTTAAAGTCAGTTGAAAGTCACACAATTGTGAACAGTATCTGGATGTAACCAAACAAAATTTGGCCAAAAATATCTTCTCGGGGAACTATTTTCTCTAAGACAAAGTGTTTGGGAGAAGCACACACCGTATGGATCAAACTGCAACTTTTCAAGGGCCCAGAAAGCTTATCTTGCCTGTGGCTGTCTTCCTAACACACTCCCTTCTCTGGAAGCTTTGGGATGGTTCCTGGAATGTCCAGAACAAGTCCAATCTTCATAATATGGGATACAAGACCCTTCAAGACCCTCCACAACTGGTCCCAACCTCATCTCCAGCCATCCTCCACATCCCTTTCCACTCCCAAACTACACTCTGACAACATGAGGATTTACTACACCTCAACTACACCATTTACCCACATGCTTTCGAGTCTCTAAGCCCTTATCAGAGTGACCATGTAATTTATTGTTCAAACTGGGGCACTTTTGAGAGTAAAACAAGTGCTATTAATAACTCTGCTGGGACAAGAAGCGTAGCCCAATGCCAAGGGTAATGTAGAGTCATTTAGCCTTAATCATGATGACTTCTCTGTTGTGAAAGGTGGTACGAACTCATGCTGGTGAACTCCTACTCATCCTTCAAAGCCCAAGTCAAATATCTCTTCTCCTTTCCCATGCTTTTGCTGACCTCTTTCTGGTAGAGGTAACCACTCCATCTTTATATCTATTATAGACTTTATCACATGGTGTTATATTTACTAGTTCATGCGCTTGTTTTCTTTGAGGACAAGAATACTTCCTCTATACACTTGGCTTTGCGCTGCAATTGTCTTACAGTTAGTGCTCAACAAACATTTGTTCATTTTCTTACAATAACATAAACTACGTATTTACCCTCAAAACCATTCTTTGTACAGCATAAACCAGTGATTCTCAAGCAGGGGTAATTTTGCCTCCCAGGGGATATTTGCATCGTCTGGAAACATTTCTGGTTGTCATAATGAGGGGAGACACTACCGGGATCTAGTGGGGAGGGGATCGAGGATGCTGCTAGGCATTCAATACACAGGACAGCACCCCCACAACAAAGAATTATCCAGCCCCACATGCCAATAGTGCTAAGGCTGAGAAACCCTGCAATACACTTAAAACTTCACCTCACTTCCCCATGAAGCGACTGCAAATTCTGGATTACGGAACAAGAAAGGGATGAAAATTTCCAGCACATATTCCATAAACATATTCAGATAGCTAACACACTCAAGGATTTAGCGTGACATAAGACAAGTGAAAACGGCACAGACTCACAGGAGAGATTCATGAACTGGTCTGAAAAGCACTGTGGCTACACAAGGTTACACAGAGCGCTTGGAATGTTATTCTCAGGCAGAGGTTATTAAATCCGACATATGAATGACATGGAACACACGTAGCAGGAGAAATAATAAGCCAGTGGAACTTCCTCAACCATATACAAATCAAAGGTGAAATAAAAGCTGCAAACTCAGGACCTTTCCTGAGTCACTGACATTTGGAATCTAAAGTAGACTAAAATTGAACTCATTACGAAAGTTGAATCTGAAACTTTCTCAACTATCATCCAAATCAAATGCCACTATTATATATAACAGAAATTCCAGAATATTTAGAGGATATTTTCAACCACATAATCTTATAAAATTAATTTCTAAAGAAAAACTTAGCCACCAACTATTTAACTGCTTCCATTAGAACAAACCTTTTAAGCTTCCTTATTAGCAGAAACCTGCACTCTTCAATCTAAAACATACTGCACACCTCTGCCTTCATAAACAGGACAAACTATGCCAAATTTGCTTTTCCTGGATGCCCAGGGTCATCTTAACTACTTTTAATATTGTACTATACTAATATAACCCTCATAGCCTGTTGAAAAGGAACAGAAGGCTTGCCCCTTCACTAAAATGGCCCCAAATGGCCCGTTTTCTCCTGTTAGAATTTCAAGGTTGCCCATTAAGCTGCAAATACCATTCCTGTTGCAATTGGGGTACCTGCCTCTGGTCTTCATCTCCAGCCTCTTCTAATTTAGCTCTTCTGGAAATCTGATATGAAGTAATTAACCATAAACACCTTATCTAAACCATGGGTGAAGTGGCTGTGAATGACTGACTCAAGAGTTCTTCCCTCAATACCAGGCAAAGAGCTGGGCAGCCTGTGAATTCTCACATCTGCATAGGTTCATGCCTTGAAGTTCCTCTTATCCACCCCAACCCCTAACTCTGGTACACAGTTGAGAACAGAAAGGAGGCCACATACATAAGGAGTAAGAAGTGAAAAAAGCCCAAAAAGGACAGGTTGCAAGGACAAAATGGGGAAAAAGAGGGAGAATAAATTAAACAGGAGCCACAATCAGTAAAATTAAGGTCATTAAACTCCCAGGGGTCGAGATCAGGTTAGTTACATTTACGACAATCACCTTCTACTCCTAAAGCACAAATACTTTTAAGAAAAATAACTGAGACTTGCAGATGTTATTTAAAACTCTACAGAAAATAAGCACTTAGGTCCTTAAAAAACTTTAATTCAGTGGTATTGATTTTTTTAAAAGAGGCAACACATAACCAAAGTATCCTGTCCATTTGGCATCTATCTTAACCTGCCTGGAAAAAAACCCACTAATTGAGAGTTTCAGGAATGATTCATACATCAAGGTGACTTTTAAAAGTTTATCTGCAAGCTCCCAGACAATAATTACTGTGTGAGCCATCCGTCCCCACCCCTTAACCTGCTCTTGATTCAGAAGACACAGGCTCTATCTAGCATCTACCTCAGACTTACACAACTAAGAATGTGCAGAATGCACATTTTCACCCATTTAACTTCATCTAGACTAGAAGTTTAACTTGAAGCTACCTAAAGGTGTTGACAGAAGAAGGTAGAAATATAAAAATCACTATCCAAAGGCAATCTATTATCAGGTCTGTGTTTATTAAATATTGATAGCATTTGATAAAAAAGATGAGCTGTACAATAGCATCACAAAGACATCTAGTCCTGAACTCTCTTTACCTCCTTCTCAGTGAGCTAGGATTAAAAAGAAATCTTTTAGATGATGTACATCATTGTTATACGCACTGAACGGGCATCTGATAATACTCAATCTGATAATACTCAGCCATTCTTGAAAAAAAAAATAAAGATGGAGACGGATACTTTTCTAGCATCATAAAATATATCACAACATGAAAGCAAGCATCATGCTTAACAAAGAAATTCTAGTCAGGTACAAAATAAGAATGTAATCTATCACCAGTATTTTTAACATGGATCTGGAGATTTCAGTCAACGTACTTAGACAAGGAAAAAAGTTTACCAATACAAAATTAACATAGAAAATAAGCAGCTTTAAAACAGACAAAAATAACCAATTATAAAACATAATACAAGCCAGCCCTGATGGCCTAGTGGTTAATGTTCAGCGCACTCCACTTCAGCAGCCCGGGTTCAATTCCCAGGCACGGAACCACACCACTCGTCTGTCAGCAGCCGTGCTGTGGCAGTGGCTCACACAGAAGAACTAGAAGGACCTACAACTAGAATATACAACTATGTATGGGGCTTTGGGGAGGAGGGCAAAAAAAAGAGAGGAAGATTGGCAACAGATGTTAGCTCAGGGCAACTCTTTCCCAGGAAAATAACAGTAATAGTAATAGAAGAAAAGACTTCATCCATGATGGCAACAAAATAAAAGGCAAAATATCCAGCAATAAACTTAACGAGAAATATGCAAAACTTGTATGAAGAAAACTTTCAAAACATTCCAAAGTGTCACTAAAAAAAGGACTTAAATAAAAGCAAGACATACGTCTTAGGGATAAATTTCACATCAGCAAGATGTTAGTTCTGCCTAAGCTAATCTATAAACTCCATACAATTTCAATAAAAGTACTATGAAACCTTTTGGGGAGTTTTAACACTGAAGGAGCACATTCTAAAATTCATATGGGAAAACTAACAAGGAAGGACAGACAAGACAATTCTGAAAATAAAGGTAATGAAGAGAGAACAGCCCTTTCAAATATTCAAACACATATATATATTATAAAGCCACAACACTTCAAAGTCTATAATTGGTACATGAGCAGTGAGATCAGTGAAGAACAGAAAGTCCACAAATACATCCAAATGCACATGAGAATTTAGAGTATCATAGAAGTGGCATCTCAAATTAATGAGGAAAACATGGTTTGTTCAATAAATGATATAGGGACAACCAGGAAGCCATCTGAAAAAAAAAAAAACTGGATCCCTATCTCTTATCTCATATATATCAGGTTCAACATCAGAATAAAATCCAGATAAATTCTAAATGAATCAAAAATTTAAACATGAAAAAAATAAAAGTACCAAAGACATCTCATAGTTTTTTTCTAATAAACCTGAAGTGGGGAAGGTTTTTCTAACTGTGGTATAAAGTCTGACAAATCCAATAACACAGAAATTAAAAGTTCTTCATGATATAAAAAAACACCACAAAATGTGAAAAAATATCTGCAACTCCTGTCCCAGACACAGGACTAATTTTCCTAATATATAAAACTCCTACTAAGAAAAGACCAGTAACCTAACAGAAAAATGGTCAAGCAATATAAAGATAATTCACAGGTAAGGAAATATAAATGGCTCTTTAATATACAAAAAAAGTTCAACTTCATTCACAATAAGATAAATGCAGATTAAAACTGAACTGAGACATTATTTTCAAATCTCAGACGGTCAAGAATCCAAAAGCTTGACTACACACTCTGTTAATATACACTCTCATATTTTACTGACGGAAGGATACAACCTTTATGAGGAGCAATTAGGCAACATATATCAGAACAAAAAGTTCACATACCCTCTGACTCAGTTTCAACATTTACTCCACAGAAAGTTACACATTCGAGAAATGACATGTGTACAGGTATTGTAATGTATATTCTTTGTAACAGCAAAAGACTGGAACCAATCTAAATGTGCATCAATAGGGAACGACTAACAAATTACAGTATAGCCACACAACAAACTACTATGTAGCCCTAACAAAAGGATGAGGGGGCCTTTTATCTGCTGCTGTGGAATGAGCCCCAAAACTACTGTTAAATGAAAGAAAAATGCTATCGAGTAGAATAAAAAGATGGGAAAAAGAGTACCCACTCTCATATATCTGCTTATACAAGCATTAAGTATCACTGGAAGCACAAACAAGAAATTGACAACATTGGTGACTATCTTTGGGGAGTGAGACCACGGGACAGAGGCAAGAGGGAAATAGCTCACGCCATACCCTTTTGGATTATGACCTATGTGAATGTTATACCTAATAAAAAATTCAAATTAAAAAATGTTTAAACCTTAATAACACTCAAAACACTCCCCATTTCCAACCCCCAACCTCTTACTAAGTTCTGACAATTCCCTTCCCAAAACATCTCTTATTTATCCATTTACTCCCCCACTCTGTGGCCGAAATACAATTTCAACTCCTTGGGCAACTATCAGGAGCCTCCTAGCTGGTCTCTGCACTCCCTCCCTCTCCCTTAAGAATGCACCTAACTCCACCACCAGAGTCCTCTCTCTCTAAGGAGATCAGCTTCCCCTACGTCTGATGACGCCCCTCCTCTATGCATCAGTGGATGCTGACTGTCCACAGAACTCTGCACTCCTCAACTTGGCATTCAGGTCCAATCTACCTTTCTAGTTCTACTTCCCGAGGGTGTTTCGTGAACATTTCTTAACTTTCCAGTTATACGAGAAATTTCTTAAAGACCAATTGTTGTCTAATCCATCTTTTTATTTTCAAAAACTCTTAGTATGGCATCTTGCACATAGAAAGTACTCAAGAAATGTTCTTTGAATAAATGAACACACAACAAAAAATATTACATATAATTTACAGAATTTAAATATCTGATTATATTATACTAAAAAATGAAAATGAAAAGCATGGTCTCTCATTCAAGCAGCTTGATGGAAAAGAAGTTTAAGAAAACCAAATACTGTTATTTACCGATGACGAAAGTTTATTCTAAAATAGTCCACTTCACTCCAGTTTTCAACTCCAAACGTTCTCATTTCCACCTCCATCTTTATCTCTCAATCTCCCTGCTTAGCTTAGGCACTTTCCTCACCTTCAAGATGACAGTGCCTCAAGTTCAACATCCTAAGTGACCTGACTTCATTCATTTCAAACGGGAAACAGACAGCTTAAGTATCTGATGCTGCTTGTTCTGATAATGGCCTTAACAATAACAATGTAAAAGTTATACAATTTATTTCATTGATCTGGACTTCAGCTTCTCCCATGATTTAAACTTAATAAACACTTCATCTTTCTAAACCCACACAAAAATCAGTAAAGTGTTTTAAATTGCATACAATAAAAATAAGTCCAGTCTTCTGAATTCTTACCTATCACTCTTTCTTCTACCTGAATACTATTAAAGGACATTACAAGCTCTCAATATCATTAAGAGGCTATTTAATATCAGTTCAAAGATGTTTTAGTCTTTATCTTCTTTGTGAAAAAATTTTTTTGGTGTCAGCAAAAAGTAGCGAATCAAAAGTTTAACATCTTTCATGAAAACAATATGTGAATTGTTTAAATAGCCACAAAATATTAAGATTTTTTAAAATCTGCATAAACAAAAAGTATTCTTATTACAGGAAATGAGAGTATTGTGTTTTTCCCCCCCAGATTCCTCCAGAATTACTGCAGGAGCTGTACTATACCTGAAAACACCAGGCCTTTGACTTCTGGATAGGATTATTAAGGACCATGCAGACAAATTACAACTGGTTCCTAATTACAAGATTTTGGAACAATCTTGTTGTAAAGTTTTTACAAGTTCTTTGTAGTAGAGTTTTGTGTCATAAAACTGCACATGGTTAACAAGAAGAGAAGAAACCAAAACTGACCACTCTACCCCATTCCATCACTTAAGCTGAATAATCAATTTAGGAAGTGACTAGAATGATTTTTTTTTTTAACCTCTCTAACGATCAGCATCCTTATTTGCAATTGTGAGATCCATAACAATTCATTGATAGTATTTAGGGGAAGGTTAAATTAGATATTGCATGTAAAGTACTCACATGTCTGGCACATAGTACTCAATAGGTAATGATTATTTGTTATTATTTGTGAAGGAATTGAACATTAGATGCAGAAAAAGCATTTGACAAAATTCAAAATCCATTTATGATAAAAACTCTCAACAAAGCGGGTATGGAGGGAACCTACTTCAACATAATAAAGGCCATATATGACAAGCCCATAGCTAACATCGTACTCAATGGTGAAAAGCTGAAAGTCTTTCCTTGAAGATCAAGAACAAGACAAGGGTGTCCACTCTCACCACCTTTGTTCAACCTAGTACTGGAAGTTCTAGCAAGAACAATTAGGCAAGAAAAAGAAAGAAAAGTCATCCAAATTGGAAAGGAAAAGGAAAACTGTCACTATTTGCAGATGACATGATATTATATATAGAAAGCACAGCAAAGGAAATCATCAACAAAATGAAAGGGCAACCTAACGAATGGGAGAAAATATTTGCGTATCTAGTATCTGATAATGGGCTACTATCCAACATATTTGAAGAACTCACATAACTCAACAGCAAAAAAACCAAACATGCCAATTAAAAATGGGCAGAGGATCTGAACAGACATTTTACCAAAGAAGGCATACAGATGGCCCACAGGTACATGAAAGATGCTCAACGTCACTAATCATCAGGGAAATGCAAATCAAAACTGCAATGAGATACCACCTCACACCTGTCAGAATGGCTACTATCAAAAAGACAATAAATAACAAGTGTTGGTGAGGATGGGGAGAAAAGGGAACCCTTGCACACTGTTGGTGGGAATGCAAACTGGTGCAGCCACTATGGAAAACAGTATGGAGATTCCTCAAAAAATTAAAAATAGAACTACCATATGATCCAGCCATCTACTTCCAGGTATTTATCCAAAGAAAACAAAAACATGAATTTGAAAAGATATATGCATCCCCATGTTCATTATAGCATTATTTTCAATAGCCAAGATATGGAAACAATCCAGGTATCCTTCAATGAATGAATGGATAAAGAAGACATGGTACATATACACAATAGAATACTATTCCGCCATAAAAAAGAATGAAATCTTGCCATTTGCCACAACATGGATGGATCTTCTGGGCATTAGGCTAAGTGAAATAAGTCAGACAGGGAAAGACAAATACCATATGATCTCACTTATGTGTGGAATTTAAAAAACAACAATAAAAAACCAAGCTCAAAGATACAGAGAACAGATTGGTGGTTGCCAGAGGCAGGAGGTGGGCAATGGGAGAAATACACAAAGGAGGTCAAAAGGCACGAACTTCCAGTTACGAAATAAACAGGTCATGGGTATGTAATGTACAGCACAGGGCTGTATTAATAATATATTGCATATTTGAAAGTTGCTAAGACAGCAGATTTTAAAAGTTCTCATGACAAGAAAAAAACTTTTTGTAGCTATGTAAAATGATGGATGTTAACTAGACTTATTGTATTGATCATTTCACAATATATGCAAACATCAAATCATTATGCTGTATGCCCAAAACTAATATTATATGTCAATTATACCTCAATAAGAAAAAAAACATTAGTTGACCTTCCCTGAATAAACACAGACTGGCAATCCAAAAAGGAGCTAGAAAAGGAACAAACATCTTGTACTTAAAAAAATATTGCTAAAGCAGAGAAAAAAAAAAAAGGGGGCCGGCTCGGTGGCCGAGTGGTTAAGTTCACACGCTCAGCTGCGGCGGCCCAAGGTTCGGATCCTGGGCGCGGACATGGCACCGCTCATCAGGCCACGTTGAGGCGGCATCCCACATCCCACAACTAGAAGGACCTGCAACTAAGATATACAACTATGTACGGGGGGGGGGGTTGGGGGAGATAAAGCAGAAAAAATATGTATATATTGCTACAAGTAATCTGCATGTAAGTAATTGGAATTGTACAACCAAAATTATTATTTCATATTAATCAAAGAAAATGAATTTCTCGAATTTTTTAGAATGATGGAAATATTCTGTCTTATTTGTGGTGGTGGTTTCACAAACCACATACTTTGTCAAAACTCATTGAAACACACATGAAAACACTGAATTTTATGCACTGCAATAAACCTGAATTTTAAAAATATAAACTTTCCTGAAGCCAAATGTCATTTTTTCCAAAAAATATGGCACACCGGGAAAAGTTTTCAACTCCAAGTACCTAACTCAAAATAGTTTAGAGATTTTACTGTGAGTTGGGCAAATGAGAAGTTACTCGTTTTACTGATGGAGAAACTGAGGCCAGATGAGTGAAATGAACTGCATAACTTCCTACACTGTTATTGTCAGGCCATCACCAGACTGAGCTGAGTTCCCGGGATGGAGCCCCAGTTCTGCCATCATGTGGCTCAACACTGAGGCCTTAGGACGTTCTCAGTCCCTTCAGCCATAAAATGAAGAAGTTAAGACTCATTTGCTGAGAGGTCCCCTTCAACATTCTGATTTTATATTCTACTAGAGACCTAAAATATAACTTAAATGTCCTTTAAAAAAAAAAAGCAAGATCTGAAAATTCTTTTATCAAAGAATTGAGCCTAACACTATAAAAAAAAAAGAGAAAAAACCTAGGAAAACCCAACTTACAGAAAGAGAGCAATAATGGGGTTTTCAATCAAATTACAAAAGAATTCCAACTTTACAAAAATCATTCACATGAAGAGCTTCCGTAGGACATTTAGGCGTTGGTTTACAGAAGATTAATTTTATAAGAAAGAAGAAGAAAAAGTGTTAAGTGCCAGTCAAGAATAAAATCATTCAAAACAAACTAAACATCTCTGATATTGTGATAGAAATAAATGTACATCTGAGTCAACTCCCCTACAGATTTTGAGAACAATTCCAGTGTGTAAGGAAGGCATGAATAGGCTAATAAAACCATCTCAGTTTTTTAAAAAACTGGCATGTATAAAGTGCTTTGGTAAGAGGCATAAAAAAATTTCAGTTTTTTTTAAAAAAAAAAAAAGCAAAAATATCTCATATGAGAGGAAGAGATAAGACTAGAAGAAAAAGACCAAAATTCAAAACCCTAATTCTACAGTCAAAGAACATGAGAAAATTCATACTTGCAGAAAAAGGACTAAATACATATGACTATCTTTCTATTCATATTCTTTAGACACCATTTCCCAAAAAGTCTTCTACACAGTTTCAAAAACAAAACAAATTTCCACAGTTAAAACAAGTTCAATTACTGCTTACTACATCGCCCTCGTGTAAATGAGGACTGCATTCGGCTGCACGTAAAAGAAACTCGACTACAATAGTCTGACCAAATTGGGCTTTATTTTTCTACTAGAACAATCAGTCCAAAAATGGAGCGTCCAAGGCTGGTAGAGTAGCTTCACCAAGCCAGAGAGAACTCCTTCCATTTTTCTGATTTGCAACTCTTAGCATGTGGCTTTTGTTTTCCTGGTGCAAGCCAGTTACAACTCCCTCAGGCAGGAGAAAGGGCAATGACAAAAGAATGTGCCAGCCTCCTTCGATCCTGTTTATCAAGGAAGCACTAGCAGAAGCAACCTAGGTGCCCATCAAGGGATGAACGGATAAAGAAGATGTGGTATATAGACACAATGGAATACTACTCAGCCATAAGAAATGATGAAATCCGGCCATTTGTGACAACATGGATTAACTGCTGTTGATTAAATGCTGTTACAGATGCTACTATTACTTTCAAGAAGAAATGTTCACATTTTGGGGGGAAAATAGGGAAAATAATCAAAACATAAAACCTTGAGGGTATTATTCGAAGTGAAATAAGTCAGAGGGAGAAAGTCAAATACCATATGATCTCACTCGTAAGTAGAAGATAAAAATAACGACAAACAAAAACATAGCAACAGAGATTGGATTAGCGGTTACCGGTGGGGAAGGGGGGAGGGAGGAGGGCAAAAGGGGTGATTAGGCACATGTGTGTGAGGATGGACTGTAATTAGTCTTTGGGTGATGAACACGATATAATCTACACAGAATTCAAAATACATTACGATATACACCTGAAATTTATATAACGTTATAAACCAATGTTACTGAAATAAATAAATAATCAACTTAGATCCCGTTGGTCAGTGCTGGGTCACTTCTAGCAGCAAACAAGTCTGAAGAGGTGAGAATTTTCAACTAGGTACATTGCCACCTAGAGCAAAACCAGATTTCCAAAAAGAAACGAGAGGCTGAATGTTCAGCACTTTAGAGGGTCCATCTCATTTATGACAGAAATTCAAAATGCATATTTGATATTAAGGGCTCTGAGAAACTGTGCAGTAAATAAGCCTGTTCACCTTTTTTTAACACAGCACTTCTCAAACTTATTTGAACACAAAATTCCTTATTTCCTTTGAACAGCATGTTGGAACACCATTCAGTGAAACATATCTTGGGAAATACCGCTTTGGAAACTAAAAGAAGAAAAAATCTGCTCTTATGCAAGAGTCTGTTTTCCTACTTGGAAAGGTAAAGGGAATATGTTGCATTTAAACAAAAGGCTCTGGAGATAAAATTACTGAAGCGATAACAGAATTCTACAATCAGGATCTGACGTGTTTTCACTCTTTATATAAAATCACAATTGCAGTGAGAAAAATCATTTCTCTTTTCCCTTTATGCCTTTATAGGCTGCCAGGCTAGCAAGCCTCACTCCCTGTTCATCATCCCTTCTCAACTCCAGAACTGTCACTTCTTTATGTAACTTTCCTCCACTCTCACATTTCAATCTGGCCTTTAAATGTCCATTCCAGAGTTTTTCTAAGGCTTCACACATCCTTTGGTTCAGCTACTCATGCTTTAATACTTGTCTCTCTTCTCCCATTTTCTTATTATAGTACCAAAACAATTTGTGGCTTCGCATTTATTTACTGAGTCAGCCCTTCCTATTTTTTACGCAATCTTTTCAACCATCATTCTTTGACACCTCATAGACTCTGCTGTTAATTAAATGCTGTTACAGATGCCACTATTAATTTCAAGAAGAAATGTTCACATTTTCAGGAAAAAATAGGGAAAATAATCAAAACATAATTTTTCATTTTGATACTAAATCTTTCCCAAAAAGCCATTCATCATATCCAGTTCCATTAAAATATTCACTTCTTTTAATTCACTTTGATAGTTAAAAAAGGGGGGGGGCGGGATTCCCATTTCCAAACACATCCATTTCTACAGCACACATAGGTATTTCCTATGTGTGCCCAAAAATCCAATGCTTCTCTTTTTTGGAAGGGAATTAAGAAAATGCCATCTTTTATTTCCTGCAGAAAAAATTTAAATAGGTCAAATATATAAAACTTTCATGAACAAAGGCAACACTTCATTTAAGCCATCAAAGGAAACTGTATTTAAACTCCCCAACGGAATGCCATGCTCTCTAACAGGAAAGGTTTATTCATTGCTGACTTTAAAAAACCAGACATGGCTTATCACACCATTTTATGAGGGCACTGAATGGAACTGAGCCCCACGGGGTCTTTTTATCCTTCTGTTTTCTAGAAAAAAAGCAGTTGAGAATATTCACTTCTCCAGTAGACAGTCCTCCAGAAAGTGAAAGGACCATGAAACATTCAGATGCCATAAAAGGCCTTTTAGTGCCAACTCCCAGCTATTCAGACTCTCCATTCTCTTTAGAGGCTGTCATCACTCACAAAACAGAAGGTACAGCCAACTCGCTCCAAGTCAGAAATTTGGACAGCATCACTGGGTTCAGCAGACCCCTTCCCAAATTGCTTCCAGAGAGAAGACTGGATCCTCCCAACCACCAGGAGAGCCAAAGGAACCATATATCTACTCACCTCCATCATGCCTCTCAGCCCTATCCCAAGTTTAAGTTCCCTCCTGCCCCCAACCCGTCCTTTCCCATAATCTTACACCCACATCTCCATCCTGATCCCCATCCTCCTATACCACCTTTCTACTATACCCCTTAGAACCACCTCTTACGCCAACTTCTCTTCCTGTCTTGGCTAAAACTGGAACTTTTGATGGAAACACATTGTAGCCTCTTCTTATTCTCCAAAGCCAAAGTAAGAATCCTCCACCCTTGCAAGAACTTCCATCTACCCCTACCAGTCATCCTTTCCCACTCATTGAAGACCTTGTCACCTGGCTCAGTCTTGCTTGAGATACCAAGTCCAGCTGTCATTCTGAATGACCTTAGAATTCACCAAGCACACTGTATAGTCAGGTCCTTGTCCTCATTCTATAAGCTCCTTCTCTGTGTTACTGCCTTTGTCTCAAAGATCCATCCTGGACATTTCCATCACCACTCAGAACTGCTCCACCTCTGAAGTACCTCCAAACATCTCACCCTACTTCCTTTTATCCTCTATAAACTCCTTCCCCTTTGGATCTCTCTCACAGCTTCTCCCACTACACTAACTCTTCCATTTCATCTGATGCCCCACTTTGCCAATCCCTCTATGGTCTACTTCTCTGACAGTCCTCTGTCTTCACCTCTTTTCTCTTTCATCCTTCATCAATTACTTACTGGCCAATGCTCTCAACTCCCTTGCACTCTCATATACACCCATCCAACGAAATTCCAACCCCAGATCCTTCTACCTGTTGCCCCTCTGTTTCTGTCTCCAGGACACTCAATACCAAGGAGAAAACCACACATCTGCTAAAGCTGATGTCATAACAGATTCATGGTCTCCATTCTCAAGATGCCCTCAGAGCTGCCCAGCAAATCTGCTCAGCTCTTCTCCCAGTCCCCTGAAAGCCTATTTCAAACCTCCTCCACTTGACTTAAATCTCAGAGCCTATCCCCTCCCCCTCCTCTCTCCGAAAATGACCTCACCTCCCACTTCACAGACAATGAAGCAAAAAGGCCTTCAACCTCCTGTTCACCCCCAAACTCACCTACATCTGTCTCCTTC
The DNA here is from genome assembly GCF_037783145.1 of Equus przewalskii. Taxonomy (NCBI): domain Eukaryota; kingdom Metazoa; phylum Chordata; class Mammalia; order Perissodactyla; family Equidae; genus Equus; species Equus przewalskii. The sequence continues at coordinate 53,762,843 of NC_091845.1, read as the reverse complement.
CTTTTTCTTCCTTCCTCAAGCCAACATGCAGCACTGCTCAGGACTCCTGACTTCCCAGGCACCGGCTCCACTCAGGTAACCTTCTCCTACACCTCAAACTTTCCTCTCTACCAGCTCACTTCCATCATCATTTAATGTGCCAAGACTCTACCATCTTGAAAAATAAAATTCCTGCCTCAAACCTACAGCCTCCTTTAGCTATGATTCTCTTCCTTTTCCTCACAGCCAAGCTTCTTGAGACATCTCTCCCCTCTTGTCACTCCACTCCATTAATACTGGTTTCCTTCCCCACACCTCCAGCGAAACCCCGCTAGCTGCAGTCACCAGAGCACCACCCCAGTCTTAGCTTCCAAACTCCAGAACACATTTCAGACCACGCTTTACTTCCTCTGGAACTTCCTCCCTCAGCCTCCTATTACCACACACACGCCTGGTTTTCCTTCTATCTGGCTAGCCAACCATTTCCCCCTGCCTTACGTCACTGCTTTTCAAACTGTAAGTCTTCAACTTACATCAGGAAATCAGCTTAAAGCAGGGTTTCTCAACCTTGGCTTTACTGACATTGCGGGCTGCATAATTCTTTGTCGTGGGGGGGGCTGTCCTATGCTTCATAAGCTGTTTACCAGCATCCCTGGCATCTACTCCCTAGCTGCCAGTAATGATGATCAAAAATGTCTCCAGACATTGTCAAACTAGCATCCTTCCCGGTTGGGAACCACTGACTTAGAGGGTCACAATCAATATATTTTTTAAATGAAATGAAATAAAATAGAAACTACCAAAGACTATCTCCTAAGAGAAGACAAAGATGTTTCATGAAACTTTTCTCTCTGTCTGGTCTGTATTTGTATACATGTGTATAAGAGGAATATAAAATGTTTCTTTCTGTGGGTCAGAGTCAAAACACTTTAAATCCCACTGCCTTACACACTGGTGCTCCCAAGACTCTGTCCTCAGCTCCCTCTCTTTTGAAATCATTCAACGATGCGAAAAGGCATAAAGAGACGGACAATGAACATTCACGTACTCAGCACCTGCTCAAGAAAACAAAGCATCATCAACCAGATGAGCAAGCCCTGCTAGCCACCCCCCCATACTCCCAGACGAAACCACAACTCTAATTTGGCATTTTTACTCTGTTTGGATGTGGGTCCTTAAACAATATTAATACTATTTTGGTTGATTTAAAATGCTTTGAGAGTATCATGTTATACATATGCTTCTGCAACCTGCTTTTTTCTGAACATTATATTTGTGAGATTCATCCACGTTGGTACCTGCTGTTCAAGGGCATTCATTTTCACTGCTGTACAGTATTCCACGGAATGACTATACTACAATTCATTCATTTATTCATTCTTCTGTTGATGGACACCTGGGCTGTCTCCATATTTGTGTGCATATAAACAAGGCTGCTGTAAACCTTTGTGTGCACATAACCTGGTGCAAATGTGTGACAGATCTACTTGGATATATGCTCAGAAGTAGAATTACTGCCCTCCTATAGAGTATGTTCATTAATAGTATTGCACAAAACAACTTGTTTTACACAATTTGCATAAAACACAATTTGCATTAAAAAAAATGAGTACAAAAAGCTTGTACTCGTTTGCACTCTTAGCAGCAGCGTATGAGTCCCCGAAGGACAGCTTCCCATCCTTGCCATCCTTTGTTGCTGAGAATTTTTTGTTTTTGCCAGTCCAAAGGGTGTGGAATAGTATGTTGTTATGGGTTTTTTTTTTTAAATGAGTATATCTTTTTGTTGTTGTTTTTTGAGGAAGATTAGCCCTGAGTTAACATCTGCTGCCAATCCTCCTCTTTTTACTGAGGAAGACTGGCCATGAGCTAACATCTGTGCCCATCTTCCTCCACTTTATATGTGGGACGCCTGCCACAGCATGGCTTGCCAAGCAGTGCCATGTCCACACCCGGGATCCAAACCGGCAAACCCTAGGCCACCGAAGCAGAACATGCGCACTTAACCGCTGTGCCACCGGGCTGGCCCCTGTAGTTATGGTTTTAATTACATTTCTCTCATGACTAGTAAGGTGGACAAAGCTTAATGAGTTTAATGGCTATTCTTGTTCTTTCTCCTCTGAGGAGCCTCATTTTATCATTTGCCCATTACCTATTAGATTATTTACCCACATCTTACTGACATTTAGTAGTTCTTTGATATACTCTGAAACCAAATGCTGCAGAGGATGATGAGTCATAAACATCTTCTCGCAGGCTGTGGATCTTTCTCCCCTTCTTGGTGATCTCCTCCACTCCCATGGCCTCCATTACCTTCTCCATGGTGACCACTGCCTGCTCCATGCAGGCCAGGATCTCTTTTCTGGCCTCCGATTCATGGAACCAACTGCCTCCTGTTCCTCTCTCCTGCCTGCAAGCATCTCAAACTCAACTATCCCAAACTAAACCTGTTACCATCCCCGGCAACCCTGCACCTCCTGGTTCCCCAGCTCAGGGGAAAACACTGCCATCATTCTCACGTCCAGCGATCCTTTTTCTTCACTTGTCTCCATCTTGTCCATCACTGAGTCCTGTCAATTAAACTTCTCATTAAAGGGATTTTTTTCACTGTTGTCCACCTCCAGTAGGAAATTACCTTATTTCTAAACAATTTCATCTCTCAGTTGGATTGTACATCATGGCCCCCCTGTTCCCAGCTCTTGAATTCCAAGAAAGTCTTTAGAAAACAGCCAGACCAGCAATCCCATTATTATTTGCCCAAGAGAAATGAAAATATATGTCCACAGAAAAAGACCTGTATAAGAATGTTTACAGCACCTTTATTCATCAAAGCAAAAAACTAAAAATAACCCAAATGTCCATCAACAGAAGAATGGAAAGACAAACTGTGGTTCATGCATACAATAGGATACTGGTCAACAATAAAAAGGAGATACTACTTATAAATGCAATGATGTGGATGAGTTTCAAATTATGTTGACTGAAAAAAGCCAGTCACAACAGAGCACCTACTGTGTGACACCATGTACATGAAATCCAAGAAAGACATAACTGGAGATAATAGTCAGAAAGTGGCTGTAGGGAGGTGGGGGTTGGGCGACCGAATGCAAAGGAACATGTGAGGTAATGGAGACGTTCCATATCTGGTTTGGGTAGTAACATGAGCGTATACAACTATCAAAACTCATCAACCAGGCGCCGGCCCCATGCTCCGCTCCGGCCGCCCAGGGTTTCGCCGGTTCGGATGCTGGGAGCAGACATGGGACCGCTTGTCAGGCCACGTTGAGGAGGCGTCCCACATGCCACAACTAGAAGGACCCACAACTAAAATATACAACTATATACTGGGGGGATTTGGGGAGAAAAAAGCAGGGGAAAAAAAAAGATTGGCAACGGTTGTTAGCTCAGGTGCCAACTTTAAAAAAAAAAAGAAAAAACTCATCAACCAAACTGGCCATTGACTAGGATCTGGTCATTTTACTGTATGTAATTATACCTCAAAGAGATAGATTAATTGATTGATTGATCATTTATTTATTGGTAACTAGAGTAAGCTTGTTAAAATTAAAATCTGATCAAGTTATTACCCTGCTTAAATTTTTTTCTGAGAGCTCCTTGACCTCATGACAAAAGCCTTTGGAAAGTCATACCTACTTACCTCTCCAATGTCCACACTTACACCTTCTCCACTCACCTTCCCTCAGAGGTTACACTGCTCTCACACTCAAGCTCCTATATTTTCCCAAACAGATGATGTCTTCTTTCACCTCTGGCCCCCTTTGCTTGGACAGCCCCACACCCCTTGACATGGCCAACTGCTACAGTCTTTCAAGACTCAGTGTGGATGTCACTTCCTCAAGGCAGTCTTCTCAATCCCCCACACTGGGTTGCGTCTCTCTCCCTCAGGCTCCTGCAGCTCCCCATGCTTATTAATACCACAACCCCTTCCACTCTGAAATTTACTTGTCCATCTGCCTCACCAGAAATGTGAACACCCAGAGGACAAGGCCTGCAAGCTATTCACTGCTGGATATGCCAGGAGTTGGGGATGGCAAGTATTCAATTAACGTTTGTTCAATGGGTGAATGAAATACTCAAAAAACGTTTTCTCTTCAAGTTAACTACATAGGGATGGAAACTCACAATATCAATATTTAAGGGAAAATAACTTCAAAAGAAAAAAGGTAAATATTTTATATTTAATACTTCAGTAACTACACATACACAAGAGACTGTACTGTATCACAATCTGCTGCAAACAGAAAGGAAAAGTAAGACAGACAGACTCGCTAACTCTTCTTCCAAAAGCTAAGATAAAAGGAAAATGGAAGTCATCTTGGGTAAATAAATAAATCTCAGGGAAGGCATACTGAGCAAAGAGAAGCCTCTTTGATGAATATAAAAGGGGTCACTTCTTCAGTTGATTTAAGGCAAGCTGAGAGTTAGTCCAACAAACCTCTCTGAACTGAGTAAATTCCAACAGAAGTAGCCAGGAGCCAAACAATTATCTGGAAAGGTACCAAGAGTTCAAAAGCATCAAGTCTAGACACCTCAAACTCCCCCGAGAGGGATCTGGCTGCTTGCCTATTGCCAAGATCCCTGCTGACCCCAATTTCTTACTTTCCATAATCATTTTAGATGGATTGCTAAGAAGTTAACTTTAAGAGAAGGAGTTCGGCCCCCCACCATCTTCCACATCTCACAGGGGCACCGCCTGTCCTTTGTAAGGGAAAGAAAATGGACCAGTGTTAAATTGCAAGTGAAATGAATTCCTTAAATATCAGGAAGCAGAGAATATATGCTAAGCTCTTCCTTTAACACTTCTTGCTGCCAAATGAATTCCCAGAGCAAAAAAGTGCTGGCTGTATTTCTTCAAGTACTGATTTGCCAGGATACTTTTGAATATTCCAGAACTATTATTGGCTGCTGGTTATCACCAAGGCTTCTCTTTCTTCCTTCTCCTCCCAGTCAAGGACTCAATGTATGGCCCAATACTAAATGTGACACATTTCCCTTTATAAATTCTTTTAAATCCTCCTAGATGCCTCATTGACCCCTCTGCTCCATTATGAATATCTGAGCCTGGCATCCAAAATCTTCAAAACAACACATTTACAGCGGAGGCATATTTGAGGGGTAAAGGTAAAAAGCAAAAATTGAGACTTCTTGTTAGCGGCACCTTCCATCACCCAGCTCACCTGCCAACGGCAGCTTCAACCGAGTCACTAACAGTAGGAAATCCGAATGCTGTCTTCCTCACAAAGGGAGAACCACGTTTCATCCACTTCCTGTCTGTGGGTAACCGTCCAAATGACCAATGCCAGATCCCACACCAACACCAGAAGTCACCTCCCGGCCCCTCTCAGCCTCTGTATATGCCACCTTCCCTCACTGGGTTATTCTTTTGACCAGCACCACACATGTACTAGGAGCGGGACATGACGTTAGGAGGTTTGGTGGAGATCTAAAGACAAACAACACATGAAACCAGCTCTCAGCAGAACCTAACGGGGCAGGGAGGACTCCTACATAAACACTCCATATACTGAGCAGTGTGATAGGCCAGAGAAGAGAAGCAGTCTGTCTTAGGTCGTGTTCTCTAGAAGAAGAGCCTGATGTAGGGATTCCTGTGTAAATGACTGCTTGAGAAAGTGCCCTCAGGAGAACCTTGTAAGAATAAGGAAGCTGCATGGGAAAGGAAAAGATGGGGGTTGAGACAGGCCAGCCTCAGTCTGATCCCACAGAGAGTGCTGGAGTGACCTGCACTATAGACTTTGTGCTGCCTGGAGACAAAGGTCTGGGTTTTATAACCCCAGTCATTGACATCAGTCAACGATGTCAGTCATTGGATACAGGCCACCCCAGGGTGGAGGACAAGGTATTGCCTCCCAGTCATCTCTAGGCTATGGGGCTCCTATCTGGCAAGGCAGAATCTTCCAGTGAACGATACAGTGTGAGGTGTTAGCAACTAATCCTGCAGCAGCTGAGGGTTGGGGGTTTTGGTCCAGTAAAGAGGGATCCAGGCAGGGCACCAACACTATCTGCTACAGAATCCATTCCAGAAGTCCATGAGAACAACATATAGGTAGAGAAAGAGAGAGGGATCATGCTTCATTATGAAGCTCTCCATCTTTCTACCTCCCTGGAAACAGTCCAGGATGTTGACAAACTTACCTCCACAAGGTGGTTGGGCATCTCTGAAAAGTCCCAAGCATGGAGTGTAACTTTACAGCCCAGGCTGAAAGCTCACCTCCCAGGTACTGGGTTTACTGTTCCCTATTACAAACAGCAGCCTGCAGTTCCACCTACCTTCTGCCCTGGAGCCCCGTGGCCTCCGAGTGAATCTCTGTGACCACAGGTGAGCAATAAATGGGCAGTCATCCTCAGCCATATAACTGACAAAATTCCTCCAATTTTTATGGTGCTTTTTATGCTCACTTTATAAAGTTTCATGTGTTACTTTGCAGATTTCATTGTGTCCACTCAATGTCCCCCAGGAGTGTGGCTAAACAGTTTTAATTTTCCAAGAAGTATTTCTCTGCCTCTCCTTTCCATTAAAGTATGGCTAAGAAACTGGAAAAGGCCCCTAAAGCCAGTTTTCTGTGCAGCATATACAATCTGGTCCAAGACACTCAAGCAGGAATTAACTTAAGAAGAACTTCCAGCACCATGGCTGAAGCCACCACCTCCTATCTTGATGTATTTAGAGGATACATCTATGGCAATATAGAGCTGAGTAAGCGAATCCCAAAGGAATAAGATTAACCTTGTAGGGGACGGCCCAGTGGCATAGTGGTTAAGTTCGCATGTCCTGCTTCTCGGCAGCCTGGAGTTCACCGGTTCAGATCCCGGTTGCAGACATGGCACTGCTTGTCAAGCCATGCTATGGTAGGCATCCCACATATAAAGTAGAGGAAGACGGGCATGGATGTTAGCTCAGGGCCAGGCTTCCTCGGGAAAAAGAGGAGGACTGGCAGTAGCTAGCTCAGGGCTAATCTTCCTCAAAAAAAAAAAAAAAAAGATTAACCTTGTAATAAAAGTCTGATTATTCAGGGCAGAGAAAGAAGATATTTGGTAAGATGCCAAAGAAATTCTGAATCACCAGCCAGACCCAAAAGGAAATAAATGCTCAAGTCAATTAACTCGTTAATTATGATTTACTCTTTGATTAAACTCACAGATCAAGCCTCTGACAATACTAGGGCAGAGCTGGGGTATGGGGTTCCCAGGTTGATTTCTTAACCAATGCAAACCTGCCTCAACTGCCTTTCCTAAAATGCAAACACTAATGAACGCACCAATCAACTGAAAAAACAGATGACTAAGGGCAAAATAGCAACAAACAAACTTTACAGAGTACCTTGCATGTGCCCGGAACTGTGTAAGGGGCTGGATGCTTACATTCCTTTCCACTCCCATGAAAACACTGTGCGGGACAGGAAATATTAAAGGATATTGGATCCCTACCTCACACCACAGACAGAAAAGTCCAGATGTCTTAACAACTTAACTGAGAAAGGTAAACTTCTGAAACTTTCAGCAGAAAATACAGAATATCTTTCTAGCTAACCATAAAAGAAAATATTGAAATCCTACTACATTAGAATTAAGAACTTCTTAAACTGAGGTTCTGTCTGTGGACTGACTTGGTTTGGATCAGAGCTGGAAGCTGTTCTCTCTCATTGAAAAATGTGAGTTGTCAGATGTGCTGTGGGTTGAAGTAGCGATCTGAGAGTTAGCAATTTTTAAAAGTAGGTCTCTGTGAGAAATCCTATTTATGTTTGCTTGTATTGGCTTCCCAGCCATCTGAGATGGGCCTGCCAGGAGTGATGGCTGTTTCTATCAGTGAATGGAGCAGTAGTCATGAGTGGGAAGCATAATAAAGATAATACGAAAAATAAACAAGAATTTCTGGTTTTTAAAAAATCACAAATAAAGCAAAAAACAAGCTATGAACTAAGAAAAGATATTCCTAACATATACCCAACAAAGGATAAGTATTCAGGATATATAAAGAATTCCTACAAGCCAACACAAAAAAGATAAATAACATAACAGATAACTGGGCAAAAAGACACAAGCTGAAATTTCACAAAAGGGAAGAAAAAGTGACCCTTAAACAAATGAAGAGCTGCTCTCTTTCCAATAATCAGGGATACACAAATTGAAACACCAATGAGATACTATTTATACCCACTAGGTTGGCAAAATTAAGTCTAACGATTTCAAACACTGGAAAAGATGCGAAACAATAGGAACACGTATACTCTGCTGGTGGGCATTAAACTGGTACACCCACTTTAGAAAACAAGTTAGCATTATCTTATAAAGTTGAGTATCCAAATACCCTAAAGCCCCCAAATTCTATTTCTACACAAACATCACAGAGAAATTCCTGCACGCGTGCACTGGGAGACATGCACAGGCACGTGCACAGCAGCAGCACTGCTCACAGGAGCAAACATTAAACTATCTAAACACCAGGATAAACAAATAGTGATGCATTCACACAAAGGAGTGTTATACAGCATTGAAAACAAATGCACCACAGTTAAACACAGTAACAAGGATCAATTTTGGAACCATAATGAGCAAAAAAATCAACTGCAGAAGACTATATATAACTTTTTTTAACATAGAAACTGAAAACAAAACTAAATGATACATTATTTAGAGATATCGCATATAGTATTCTAAGTATTTATTATAAAATAATTTGTATTATTATTTATAAAAAGGCAAAGGAATGATGAACTCAAAACTCAAGAATTAATGGTTACCTGAAACGAGAGGAAAGGGGACTCAGCTGGAGAACACACAGGTAGTTGAGCTACTAGTGGGCATATTATCCTTCCTAGACTGAGTGGCGAGCTCACGCCTGTTCATTTTCTTAGTATGCTTACACGAGAACATATATATATAACTGCATACATTCTTTTGTATAAACCAAATATTACATTTTTTAAAAGATAAGAAAAAATTAGCGCATCTATTTATTCTATGATAGTATACAATTACAAAAATGGAAACAAACAATAAAGAAGTTATTTTTAGGTTATATGAGGTATGTATTTATTATTACTCCCATTTTACTGAAGAGGAAACTGAAATTTAGAATGATAGAGTAACTTTCATACATCCAGTTAAGTGAAAGTGACAAAGCTGGGCTTTTCATTAACTTAAAAACCCAGGCTTTTAACACTGTGCTATTCTGTTAAGGTTAACACCAGAGGGAAAAAAATAGAAATAATTCACAAGATTTTGGAATGTCTACCCAAGATCCCTTTGGTGTGCAACTCTTTTTGCAGAACTCCGTCTAGCACCTGTGCCTTCCATGAGTGGTGGGAAATATGCACTAGTTATTCATGATTTTTTAGCTCTAAAGTCATAAATTTATTTACATGGTCATATTAAACAAACAAGTAACAAAATCCTTTTCAATTCAATGAAATTTGCAATTTACAGAAAACCTATGTTAAAGCATTTCGTCTCATTTTACAAATGCAAATAAGGATCCTGGTGCAAAGTGAAAAACCATGCCTTAATGCACAATGGGTGGGGTGAGAAACAGCCTTCCTCAGTGAAGCACATCTGTTCAGGTGCTGGTACTTCATCATTCCCAGGTTCTTCTTTTCTCTCTCGCTTTCAGCTTCAGAGCTTCTTTCACTCCCTCCATGGAGCCCATGCTTGCTCTCTCTCACCTCCAGGTCTTAACTAGGTGGTATTTCCTAGAGTTCTTTGCCTGGCCAGGCCCAGACTCGGTGCTCCTCCATCGTGATCTCCCCGTTCCCTGGCTGTTCCACGAGAGCACGTACCATACCACAGATTAACCGCCTGTCCACTGTGTCTCCCTAATCCATCAGCTCCGAGGCAGGGACCCACCAACAATATTCCCCAGGGTACTTCCAGCCACAGCGTGACAGATGGTAAGCAACAAATGAATGAACAACTGGAATGATCCATCCTACTATGTGAAATCCATTCACATAAGGGGATCAGAGGGAACACACAATAATGGGAAGACTGTGGCATTTGCAATCAGACTGACCTATGTTAGAATGTCCACTTGGAGATCAGCTTGCTCAGCTAAAATAAGAAGATATTACTAAAATCTGCCTGCCTTGGGTGGTTCTTAGGATTAGCAGTGATAATGTGCATGAAAATGGGTCCTGAAGGTACTAAATCAGTGACTTTAAACTGGGGCTGCACATTAGAATGGCCTGGGGGAGGGGCCCACATTCTGGTTCAACTGGGCCAGGTTGGGACCTGATGGTGATGTTTTTGTAAAATCTCCCCCAATACCTGTAAAGTGCAGGCAGGTTCCAGAACATTTGCACAGGACAGAAACAAAGACAGACCTAGCACCCACAGAGCCCTGCTGGGATCGGGTGCCACAAGTTACATCATTTAATAACCTACCCCCGTAGAGTGGGTACTGCCTCCCTATTATCAAGTGGCCATTCTTTTTCAACCCTCTTCCTTCTCCCCTTCAGACATCTCAATCACTTTCAAAAAAGATCTACCTAAACTTTCAGACAAGTCACTATATGTAAATAGGCTCAAAAGGGTTGTGTGTATGTGTGTGACAGAGGGAGGAGGAAGGAAGGAAAGAAAGGAGGGAGGGAGGCAGGAACTTGGGATAGGAGACAAGAGAATGACTCCTTATTCCATCAGAGAGTTTAACAGCTTCAGAGTCCCAGCTAATTCATTAACAGAAAAGCTAAATAGGAATTTGTTTCCAACACCAGCTGTTACAGCCAACTGGTTCTATATTTCTAGCATGTACTCAACATAATGAAATCCCCAATAACAAAAATCATTAAGAGAAGGCTGGATTCATCCTTTTTTTTAGCACTAAAACAATTAAACGTCTAAGGTGCCCATACACTGGCCCTCCCGCACATAAATTCCCGCTAACAGTAGTCCAAAGAGGGAGGAGAAACAGATCAGAAAGATGGCTGCCCTGGCCAAGATGCCAAAGACTGGGAGAGGGACTGAATTAAATGGCCTCTAAGCCCCTTTAACTCTAATCGTCTACAAAGACCCTATGTGCATTGATAACATTAGGCTAGAACAGAGAAGAAAGAAACAACCTCCAAGTTCCATGAGGGAAGTGTATGGTTCTTCCTTCTTTGCAGCAGTCAGGCATAATTTTAAAGCTTGCCATCTCAGCAATAAAAGCTAGACGGGTAAGACATGACTATATAAATGAATCTCAAAATGTTATGCTGACGAGAGGAAGCCAGACACTAACGAGTACACACTGTGTGATTCCATTTATATGAAATGCTAGACCAGGCAAAACTAATCTACATGGGGAAAAAATCAGGATGGTGGTTGTCTGGGGTAGAGGCACGAGGGAATTTTCTGGGGAGTTGGAAATGTTCTATGCTTTGATACGGGTTTGGGTAACAAGCATATGCAGTTGTCAAAACTCTGCAAATGCACACTTAAGATTTATGCATTTCATTGTGAAATTTTACATCAAAAGAAAATACTGCAAATAAATATCACTAATGATATTTGTTAATAACATGTATGCTAAAATATTTACAAGGAAGTGTACTGATATTGGCAATTTACTCTGAAATGTATAAAGAAATAAAATGGGTTGATGGATGGATAGATGGAAAGATAACGTGATAAAGCAGGTATAATAAAATGTTAATTATAGAGTCCAGAAGATAGATATATGTGTGTTCACTGTACAATTCTTTCAACTTTCCTGTATGTTTGAAATTTGTCATAATAAAATGTTCAGGGAGCAGTGGGAGAAAGTTAGGCATACAGAGGGTGGGAAAGGTAAGCTAATTGCTAGAAACAGCATTGAAGTTACTGTATCCGCTATGGTTTAAGGCAGCTGTGAGTTGCTCAGACAAAAGGAAAAAAGAAAGATCACAAAGTTGGGCATAATAGTAGTAATTTATTGGGTCCCTACTATACATCACAGTGTATATTAGACAGTCACATGTTATCTGATTTACAATCACAATCCCTCTGCAAGTTAAACATATCACCACTTTATAGATTAGCAGACTAAAACTCAGAATGGTATAATAACTTAGCTGTGTTCACACAGGCTGGAATTTGAAACTGATTCTGCCAGCCTCAAAACTCCAATGCTACATAGGAAAAAACACCATGAGCCCAGCACTTCTTCCCTCTTAGTAAGGTCAAGACCTTGCCAAGAGCACAGGCATGGCATGGCAGCCACTTCTACCCAGCAACACCACCTGTCCCACAGTGGGCTGCAACCCTCCTGGTCACAGCAAGGACAGCTGCAGTGAATCCTGGTCACTTCATTTTCCCAATAGCCCTCGTGAGTCTCCTACACTCAGCCCTCTCCCCTCTGCTCTTTTCACCGCAAGAACCTACCCACCAGAGGTTTAGCTGTCACCTCTATGCACACATCCTTGGTCACAAATATTGCAAAGTGGTTCATTCAGCACCACCGAACAGTTTTCAAGCCCATCAACCTTCTTGGTCTACAGAGGCTAGAAAACTAAACGCTCTCTTCACTGACTCCCTTGCAGCTAGATTCTTTCAAGCAGACACATCCACGCAAGATTTCAAAGGCAGAGGGGAACGACAGGAGGCAGTAGCCATATGCTGGGAGGTCAGAACTTCTGGCAAGACAGTCGTCCATGTGTTTGATTCCTTGGAGCAGCTGTGGCAGAGGTTTTAGTGTTCTGCCTCTAGTGTCACAGGTACTGGGGTAGAGATGTAAGTAAGTTAGAACAATGTTACAGTTGGAAATCGGTTGGAGACAAGTTGTGTTATTGCTGAATACATAGCATGGAAGCTTTGTTCTCCCAGAAATACTGCAAAATTCTCTCTAATAAATCCCTGCTGCTTAGAAGGAATCTACTGTCTGCAACTAAGAGCCTAAATAGCATGCCTTCTAAACTGCTCTGAGCCTGCCTCCTAAGTTATGAGCCTACATAACTGCCTGCCAGACAGTAAAACTCCCTAGTACAGGACATAAGCTTCCCCCCCTTCCATGTTGGAGGGAGGGGAGGGGAAGACAAGAGGAGTAGAGAGAACATATTGCAGTCCATCAGCTTCTATCAATATATACACAGTCTCTCAGAAAAGCAAACCTAGAACAGCCTTTTAAATGTCCCAGTTAACAGAGACAAGAGAGCACATAAAAATGAGGGCCTTTTGAGTGGGATTTGGAATAAAGCAGCTCAATCTGGGAGGCCACTTCATGTCAGAATGATCTCATTCAAAAGCCATGTTGGCATGGCGGTCTGGGGACAGCCTAATGATGTACAAAGGCATGACTTTTTTTTTTTTCAATGATCACAACTTACCCAGAGAAATAAATATTTTTGTTCCCTCCAAAGAAATACCCTCAGAAGCTCCTGGCTTATTGTTATTACCCTCAACCTTTAGCTCAATCCAACTACTCTGAGCATGGTTATGAGATCCAGAAACAGCTGAAAGCAACTCAGAGCCATGGGCAGTGGCCAAGGTGATGCAGTTGCGCTGGCTAATACCATTTTTAGTCAAAAATGAGGTAAGACTACAAAGCAGGCAGACTTCTTTTCTGCTGCAGCTTGTAACTTATTCTGAAGGCAATTCCCAAAAAGGAGCTTCAAAACAATTTCAGCAATGGTTGCACTGTTGTAAAAAAGAATCTTGCTGTTCCTGGATAGACATATTTGGAAATTCCTGTTTAGAAAAATACATCTTTAGAGTCGCATCATATAGAGTGAGACTGAAGTGTGGTCATTTATTTCTTGATTTATTGTGTGCGCACCAACTAAAAAGGAAGAAAAAATTAAAAATCTGCTACGGTCCAGTCTTTGTAGCCGTTGGCAGGGGTGCAGGAACTCTCACGCCATCACAAAACCCTGGGGACCACAAACTTAACTCAGAGCTAAAGCGTGACTTTGGCACTGAATAGCCAACGACTCGATTTACTTTAGCCAAGGCCTGATTTCTCCCAATAGTTAATCCTCTGGACATTGCTGTTTTGCAGGGCTTATATAAAGAGTGAATTAGAACTTTCATTGAAAAAGTCAAAAACACAGAAAATGACAGTGCTCCTCACAAATCAGCCCTTAAAAATATCTTCCCTGCCGAATCTAGTTTACAATTTTTAGGCTTCCCTAGATCCCCATGTACTAACAACTGTCAGATATGGGGGTGCATTATGCTCTTGAGTAACACCAACTGATAGGTACACATTGGGACTTTGCAAAAGTATATATACAAAAGGACAGGACTCAAAAGAAATGCACAAAAATGAAAACACAGTTGTATTAAGAGTGGTGGGATTAGGGGCCGTTTCTTCCCTAAAAGAAGTCTTTATTTTTGTTATATCAACTGAAAAGTTATTGAAAAATAATACAAAAGCATCTTCCCCACCACAGATACTAAATCTCACCTGAGAAGTTTATGTTCTGGGTACCGGATTCTTCTCTCCATCACCCACAGAAGCCAAGCCACCACTTGTTTTTGTAAATAAAGTTTTATTGGAACACAACCATGCCTATTGGTTGACATCCTGTCTACGGCTGCTTTCCTGCTACAAGAGCAGAGTTGAAATTATGTACTATCTGGCCCTTTACAGAAAATGTTTGTTGACCCCTGTACTAAACCAAAGGGTAAGACCCACTACAGTACATGGAGAGCTCATTAACGCACCATGGGACAAGTCCCCCAAAGGTCAAATAGCACCTCTAGAGGGCCAGGATCCTAAAAGACACTTTTAGTAATTGTGGTCCAAAATAGCAGCTCCTCAAGTGTGGAGGAGTGTGCAAGGAAAACAAAGAAGCTACACTGGCCCACAAGCCAAGGTCCAGGCTAGAACGGCTCCCAAGCAACTGAAGAACGCTCTGTCCTAAAGAACTGCTAGGAAATATCAGCCCACAGAGAATAGTCTCAAATTATTAATGCAGTCTAATCAAACTTAGCTAGTAACTTCTCGAATTTAGAAGCACATCTTCTATTTCGGCAGCACCATAAACGGTGTGCTCTCTACTGACAGATTGGAAGCAGTCCTAGAGGCTGGTTCTTTATTCATAATCTGGAAAATAAAATAAAAGCAACTGTGGCTACTGAAAGGTATTATTAAACTGAGTTCTCTTGGCTATACATTAGAGGAAATTAGCATGAGACTCAGAGATAAGATATCCCAAAGATGATTTTTTTAATACCCCAGGAGCACAGGGTTCGAGAAAAGCTCTCTGCACATTTCGAATTTTTTCTCCATCACTCAAAACAGCTAATAAACCAGAACATCAAATGAGTCTCAGAGCATCAGCCAGATAAGGAGACGCCAGCGGGTATTCTTTGCTGCATAACAAAAGCACACAGCAGAGAGACCATATTTAGCATCACTTTTCTGGAATTAAATGTCATCTCTTTTGGGGTTGTTTGCTCACCTGTGAAACGAGGATTGGGCAACTTCATCTGAGGGCCTTCAGGGCCCCAGAATAATGCTCTGTGAAGGCAAATGTCAGCTTCCCCTTGCCTTTTACTGTTAAGCAATTTTTTTTTTTTTATTTTGGAAAATGCTTCCAGTAAAAGGATATAGGTAAAATGTTAGGATTACTCCTGAGTTGTGACATGTGGTGACAGGGCTACTTAAAATCAGCTTCTCTCAGATGCAGAGAATGAAAGTTGCCTATCACTTAAGAAAAATAAACTCTCCCTCCTGAGGTCTGATGTTTTCTACCGTGAAACCGTTCTTTCAAACTCCCCAGGACAGAGAGGACCATCTTAGCACTGTGCTGAATGTGTAAGAAATTACATACAAAAAAGCTTCCATGAGCAATAAACAGCTCAAGATCCAGGGATCCCCCAAATAGGGAGCCTCAGAGGTCCCTTCCTGAACTTGTTTCTGGGCTTATCAGCCCCTTAACTAAAAGCACCTCCCTGTAGCCCAAGACGCCAGAGGTACCACATAAAATAAGGCTTTAGCACCAGCCACCCTCAGTCGGTCATTCAGACTCTCAGCTACACTCAACACGTTCAATAACATGATGCAAAATTAAACAAATCAGAACCCTACATTCAATTCACATTCAAGATAACAAGAGCATTTGCATCAATTAGGATTATAAACAGACTATGGAAATGAAATACAATAGGGGAAACCAGTTTAAATATTTGGTTGTCTGGCCAAATTCCTTACTCAAATCCAATTGACCTAAATGAGAAAGCAAGGTTAAAATGGACACCATAAGGTTGCAAATTAGTTTACGGAAAGCAGGCCCTCCCCAGCTTACAACTATCCACCTCCAGGGAAGAACAGGAGTTCCTCTCGCACCTCCCTCCCTCTCGCCTTTCCCCAGCTCAGAAACCAAAGAGCATCTCTGAACCTTCCCGACTTTGAAACCACCACTTGAGACACTGTGTGACCCATTTCTCCCTCAAGGGCATCAGCCACCTGTCCTCGTGTTGTACCCCCCCTTGTGTTGGTCAACACCTGGCAGAGAATTACCCGCTCTCTTTCTTTCACACAAGCCACCCTCTTTAATCCTTATTCCACATTTCAAAAGGAAAACACATTCCAAGATCCAAAAAGTTCACCCACAAAGAGTGAGAACACAACCTGCTTGGACACGAAAGCCATCTGAAAATTGGTTTACCCCCTTCGTAGTTCATAAACACCCCGAGGCACCTCCCCCTGTGAATGTTGAATCAAGAAGCCAGAGATTTGTTTTCTTTATTTGCCAGAGCCGTTTGACAGTCTTCATGTGGAACTCACCCCAAAAAGAATACTTTTAAGCAAGACTACAATAAACCAAGTTCAGACGCTGTGCAAATCTACTCAGTGGCTCAACCATCAAACACTGAGCAAACACAAACCCCGTGGCTGCCTTCCTGCCACAAGAGTGTCATGAGCCACCAAACAAGACGGCGTGGGATGACCTAAGTGCCCGGGATCTGCACTGGCCAAGGAGCCGGGAGAGGTTTCTGGAGAAAAGTGACCTCTGAGAGCTGGGAAGGCTGGCATCTCTGAATTTTATTTTAGCAGGCATATGCTATTTTAATAGTTTAAAATATAACAAAAGAGCCTGGGGGGGGTGGACTGGGGAGTATATGGGAACTCTGTAGTTCTGCTCAATTTTGCTATAAGCCTAAAACTGCTCTAAAAAATAGTCTATTTTTAAAAAGGAGAGAGAGAGACAATACTAATAATTTGAGGTCAGGGACTGGGCAGTTACTGATGTCTTTTGTTTTCTCTTTAGCCTTTTCTGAATTTCCCAAGTTTTCTATAAGGAACATGAAATAATACCTTTATAACTAGAAAAAATAAGTCATTAAGACAGAATAACCAAAAGGGGGGAGGGGCAGGGGAAACGGTATTTGTATCAAAAGAAAAAGACACAAAAGTCATCACAGTATACACTGAAAACAGGTACATCTGTCTGTTAATTATCCCACCGTAAAGTTAATTTTTAAAAAGTTTTTAAGAAGCCTTAGAACTCTTATATTTCATTTTAAATACTATATATTATAGTATATAAGTTATACTCTTTAGGGAAAGTTAATTTGCATGAACTAGCAGTAAATGTTCCTGTTAAATTTCTAAGTGTTCCCTTTCAAGATAATTAATTAAATTTAAGTAAGAATTCTCTAATTTTGGTGCACTAATTTTAGTTTTGGGGTGCAGCAGCCTACTATTACTAAAGGTAACAATTATAATTCTGTGGAACAAATGGTTTGCTAAGCACATAATAATAACAAGTGGTTGTTTAATGGGTACAGAGTTTCAGATTGGCAGGATAGAGTTCTGGAGACCATGGTGATGGTTTCTCTACCTAAGCACTTTTTGGAGGAGATTTCATACTTTTTAAATGGAAACCAACCCAGGAGAAAGGCTCTGCCGGATCCCTCAGGGTGCCTTTACCAGCAAGAAATCTAAAATTAGCACTTCAATCTCTTCCATTATACTAATTGTAATGCAAGGTCCCCGGGACAAAAGTTTTCCATTTGATGACTGTCACAAAGTCCACAAGGGGCTGTGTGGGGAAGTCCCCCCAAATCTGCCCATGCCCACTTGTGCAATGGAAAAATCTATGCCAAAATCACCACTGCACTCATTTCATTCATTCAAATACTTATTGAGCGCCTACTATGTGCCAGGTACTCTGCCAGAACTTAGGTCTGACACCTGCTCTCCCCAATCTTGCCATATAATGACGTGCTTTCGGCCAAACTAATTCACTTCTTTTGCAATTTCAAACAACATTACAGGACATGGCAACTTGCGTTTCTCAAAGGAGCCGTGTGTTTTCTCGTTTGCTTTTTAATTTTTTTCCTTTGTACTTTGAAATGATTCAAATTTACAGAAGAGTTGCAAGAATATTACAAAGAACCCCTGTATATCCCTTCACCCAGATTCCACAATTACTGATGCTTTGGCACACCTGCTCTATCACGGCTCTTGCTCTCTCTCCCTTCTCCTCCTCTTCCTTCCTTTCTCCCCTCCCCTCCATGCACATCCAGGCAGCTCCCTCCTGCTCCCCTTCCCACTCCCTCTCCCCTTATATAAAGTTTTTCTGGAATCATTTGTGAGTGAGTGGTAGACATCTCCTTTTATCCCTAAATACTTCATTATCTATTTTCCAAGAATAAGGACATACTCTTATAGAACCACAGCACAATTATCAATTTCTGGCAGTTTAACATTGATTCAGTAGTATTACCTAATATACAGTCCATAGGCAAAAGTTGCCAACTGTCCAAATGAGGGGAGCAGGGGTGGTGTCGGGGTTTACAATACTGAGTAGAAGGCTCCCTCCTCACCCACCCAATGGACTGACAGCACCCGAGGAGGCCTCCCTAGCTCACTCCCTGCTTCCCACACCTCCTTTCCCAAAGGGCTCCAGGCAGAAGGGAGGTCTCATTATTTTCAAATTCCTTCCTATATTATTTAATGAAGCTCTCTGGCAGGAACAACTGCCTCACATTTAACCTGACTTCTCCATGATATGACTTAGTCCTATTTCCTTTTGTTCCAGGCACTGAAAATCTCTGGATAAGAATATTTTCTTATAATAAAGTTCAGTAGCATCCCCTTCCACCCCCTCACAATCAGAAATAGTTCAAATCCCAGTAGCCTTTCTGCCCAGCACCTCTCCCAGCATCTTCAATTTAAAGTAATATTTCTCAACCTTTTTATCATTATCACTCCCCTAAGGGGCCTTTTTAGACAATTTTTTCCCTACGTAACCCCCCCCCCAATGAAATTAATAAAAGAGATAAGACTATATCCATTAATGTATTGTACCTATATCTGTGCTTTATACATAAAAAGAGTAAGATATTTTCACCACCACTACCTAGGAACCAATTTTTTTAGTGCCATTTTAGAATGCGTGGTCTAAGGTCATCCACTCACCTAGGGTGGGAAGAGGAGGAGAGACAGCAAGGTGTGACCTGCTTGCAAAGGAGACCAGACCCCAGTTCAGCCCATGACCCTCAGCTGGGTGAGGTCCGACTGAAGACCCAAAGCCTCTGACGGGCCCTTCTTCTACAGACGTGGTTTAGGGTCCACCCTGTTCCCCACAATAGGCTCAAAATATTATGGAAGATTTTGCTGATCCAAACCTAGAGTGGAAGTCTTAAGGGATACAGGTAAACCTCTCTCTTAAAAAGGGGGTGGATGAGCCTGCACTGTCTGATGTCCTTCCACAGATGTCTCTCCAACAACTCAGTATACTCAGCACTCTTAACGGGTAAGCAGAGGTCTCAGAACCTCTCCGATGGCCCTTCATCTACTCATTAGAATCCACACATATTTCTTTATATCAATCTTCACTTGATGAGGTAACCAACATATTTACATTGTCTGAATTAGAGTCAGCTAAGTTGTCTGAAAAAGCATCTCCAAGTAGCTGTAAAGCTGGTTTTCAGGTACCTAAAATCACGGCAGGTCCAAGGTAATCAGGGAGAGTACCTCATAAAATGAAATTAACAACACTGTATCCTAGAATATTTGAGTGTTTTCAAAACACATGAACAAATATCAAGTTGTTGTGCCTTCATGCAGGTGATATTCAGGAAAATTAAATATAAAAATAAGGCAGTCTGTGAAAGAACACAAATTCAGGGGAAAATTTGAATACATATGACATATTATGAGCAGGGGTTGTGCTTTCCTTCTAGACCACAGCTCCAAAATTATAAAATAAACATTTTAAAAATGCATCAGGACATAGAAGAACAAAACATCATCAATGAACTAGATCTAATTGACACGTACAGAACAATTCTCCCAATGACAACAGAATATATATTCTTTTCAAGTATCCAGGAAACGTTCATCAAGACAGAACATCTCCAAGGTCATAAAACAAACCATAACAAAATTAAAAGAACTGAAATAATAAAAGTATGTTCTCTGACCATAATGAAATTAAACTAGAAATGAGTAACAGAAAAATAATAGGAAAATCTTCCAACACCTGGAAATTAACACACTTCTAAATAATTCATGAGTCAAACAGAAGGACTCAAGGGAAATTAACCTGAACTAAAATGAAAACACAGCATATCAAAATTTGTGAGGGCAACTAAAGCAGTGCTTAGAGGGAAATTTATAGCATTAAATGTTTATCTTAGAAAAGAAGAAATAATTAAAAATTTAAGCTTCCACCTTAAGAAACTCGGAAAAGAAGAAACTAAACACAAAAAGCAGAAGGAAAGAGGACCAGCCCAGGTGGCCTAGTGGTTAAGTTCGGTGCTTCAGTGGCCTGGGGTTTGGCTCCTGGGTGTGGACCTACACCGCTCTGTTAGCAGCAATGCTGTGCTGGTGGTCCACATACTAAAAAGTAGAGGAAGACTGGCACAGATGTTAGCTCAGGGAGAATCATTCTCAGCAAAAAAAAAAAAAAAAAAGGAGGAAAGAATAAAAAAGATTAGAGCAGAAATCAATTACATTGAAAACAGAAAAACTAAATAAAGACCATCAATGCTACAAAAAGCTGGTTCTTAGTAAGATCAATAAATTGATAAACCTCTAGCAAGAGACAAAGACAAAAAGGGAAAAGACACAAATTACCAATATCAGGACAAGGAAAGAGAGAATATCACTACAGGCCTCAAAGATATTAAAAAGATGATAAGGGAATACTACAAGTAACTCTACATATCCTAGAAATGCGACAACTTACAAGAAATGGACCAATATCCTCAAAAAGTGTGAACTACCAAAACACACTCAAGATGAAATAATCTGAATAGCTTTATAAACTATTAAAGAAATTGACTTTGTAGTTAAAAACCCTCCCAAAAAACAAATCTCCAGGCCAGATGGTTTCCCTGGTGATTTCTATCAAATATTTAAAGAAGAAATAACACCAACTCTACACAATTTCTTCCGGAAAATATAACAGGAAGGATACTTCCCAACTCATTTTAAGGTCAACATTACCATAATACCAAAAGCAGACAAAGACAGTGTAAGAAAACTACAAACCAGTATCTTTCATAAACATAGATGCAAAAACCTTTAACAAAATATTAGCAAACTGAATTCAGCAACATAAAAAAAGAATATATAACATAACCAAGAGAAGGTCATCCCAGGATAGCAAGGCGGTCTCAAAATTCAAAAATCAGTCAACGTTATCTACCACATTAATAGCTGAAAGCAGGGACCAATCAGGGGCCAGATAGTAAACATTTTAGTCTTTGTTGGCCACAAGGTCTCTGTCACAACTACTCAACTTTGCCATTGTAGATTGAAAACAGACATAGGCAATATGTAAACAAGGGGCATGGCTGGTTTTCAACAAGATTTTAGTATTTACAAAAACAGGTAGCAGATCCTTACATAATAAAAACACTCAACAAACTAGAAGGAAACTACCTCAACATAATAAAGGACATTTATGAAAAGTCCATAGCTAACAACATACTCAACAGTCAAAGACTGAAACCTTTTCCTCTAAGATCAGGAACAAGGCAAGGATGCCAACTCTCACCAATCCTGTTCAACAGAGTACTGGAAGTCCTAGCCAGAGCAATCAGGCAAGAAAAAATATATCAGGCATCCAAACTGGAAATAAAGAAGTAAAATTATCTCTGTTCATAAATGACATGATCATATGCACAGAAACCCCTGAAGATTCCACACAAAAAAACTGTTACAATAAACGAATTCAGCAAAGTTGCAGGATGTAAAACCAACACACAAAAATCAAGGATTTTTCTGTACACTAGAAATGAACAATCCGAAAAGGAAATCCAGAAAACAAGTCCATTTACAATAGCATCAAAAAGAATAAAATACTTAGAAATAAACCTAACCAAAGAGGTGAGACACTTGTACACTGAAAACTACAACACATTTCTGAAAGAAATTAAGGAAGGTACAAATAAATGGGAAGACGTCCCACGTGTCTATGGATTGGACGACTTAACATTGTTAAGATGTCCATACCACCCAAAGAGATCTACAGATTCAATACAACCCCTATGAAAATCCTAGTGGCATTTTTTGCAGAAATAGAGAATTCATCCTAAAATCCATACGGAATCTCAAAAGACCCTGAATAGCCAAAACAACTTTGAAAAGAAGAACAAAGTTGAAGAACTCACACGGAATTCCTGATTTCAAGACATACTACAAACCTACAGTAACCAAAACAGAATGATATTGGCATAGAAATAGACACAGAGATCAATTAAATAGAATAGAGAGCCCATATGGTATACGGTTGCGTATACGGTCAAATAATCCTTGACAAGGGTGCCAAAAACACGCAGTGGGAAAAGGAGAGTCTCTCTAACAAACGGTGCTGGGAAAACTGGAGGTCCACATGAGAAAGAATGAAGTTGGGCCCTGATCTGACACCACATACAAAAAATTAACTTAAAACAGTTTAAGTATCTAAACGTAAGACGTAAAACTATAAAACTCCTAGAAGAAAACATAGAAAAGCTTCATGACGTTGGACTTGGCAATGATTTCTTGGATAAGACACTAAAAGCACAGGCAACAAAAGCAAAAAAGACAAATGGAACTATGCTAAATTTGAAAACTTCTGTGTATCAAAGGACAGTCAACAGAGTGGAAAGGAAACCTATACAATGTGCTGAGAAAATATTTTTTTTAATCAGTGGTAAAAACACATTTCACTACACACATCACAGTGAGTTAAGCCATACTTCTGTGGCATAAATAACATGCTCTGTGAGATGATGTGAGACGAACCAAACTAACCTTGCACAACAAAACCCAGGACAAGAAAAATCCTTCCAGCTCTGAGTAGGAATGCAGAGCTCACACTGCTCCACTGTTATTTTATTTCTTAATATTCATAGTACTTACTTTGTGCCACGCACTGACCCTTGTGCTTTGCAAGTATTGATCCATTTGGTTTAATCCTCACAGCAGCCATACAAGGTAGGCATTCTCCCCCATTTTACAAATGAGGAAACTAAGGCACAGAGAGGGTAAGTAATGTGTCCAAGTCAGTGGTAGAGTCCAGTGTAGAAGCTTCCACCTCTGCTCACAGAAGAGGGCAAGACTCCTTGGCTGTCCTCAGGATACCGTCCCAGCAGGCAGTGACTAGACATGGCCGTGCCGGCCCAAACAGGAACGGAAGGGGGAGGAAAACCCCATCAAACCGGCAAACGTGGATGGCCTTCCGAACCCTCGAAAGCCGACGTTTTCCCTGTCTGCTCTTTGCTTTCTCTTACTGCAATTCAGAGCAGCCACGAGGAAAAGGTTATCAGGGTCAGGTTTATGAGTCCCTGCCAGCCCTTGCAGCTGTGGAACCAGAAAGCATCTGGTGCTTTCTAAGCAGCCCACCTGTAGTCACTGCCAAGAAGGAAATCCTGTGTGCCGACCCCTACCTACCCCACCTGGTCAGCGTGAAAACTCACACGCTGGGGCTCCATGAAGAGCACACATCTGATGGATCAGAGCACAAGGAAGGGACTAATGGGACCCTGGTTTTATAAAAACAAAGAGCAAAAATGCCTCATAAACGGTGAAAACGCTGACAGCACAGACAGCCCTACAAACCTTAGACTCCAAGAGGCAAGTAAATTCTGGTTCAAATACAGACATCAGCCAGCTTGACATTGAGGCAAATATCTGAACCAAACTCCAGCCCCAATTTCTTCATCTACACCTGTCAGCGCAAGGCCACCAAACCCACACAGAGGCTGCTCTTAGAAACTGGCCCATCATCACACAAAAATCCCCAAGACACATTCCCTTTACCCTCTTTATTCAACAAATGTTTTACAAGCAATTTTAAAACAAGCGTCACCATAATTCTAGATAACAGAATTACAGAATAGAGCTGTAGGTTTAAAAGTGCTTATAAATGATAACTCATTCTAATGTTCCTATGTTGGAGTAGTGGGGAACAAGCAATATGTTTCCCACTTCATCCCATTTACAAATGAAAAACAAAAAAACGGTTGACATTCATATAAATGAAACAACTAAACAGGGAACGGATAAAAACACAAATCTCCCAGGCCTTTGGCTTAATGGTCTTTTCATAAGCTGCAAATATGCCGGTTTTACCCAGTTTAATGGACAGTGGCTCACAGGCACTAACACATTCAATCAACTCCATCGGAGTTAATATCTGGAAGTGTCTCAGAATCATTTTTACCACACCTGGAGCAGCTTCCAAACCAGTCTGGGTGAAGCCTACAGAGGGATGTCGCAGGGGCCACTTTGGAAGACGAGAGTTAAGGCAAACTGGATAACTTTTATTAGAAAGATGCTACATTCAGCCAGGAAGTATACACTGCATGCCCCATGGCCTTTGTTTAAAACAGGGCAAACGAATTTTTGCTAACTTTTTAACATAATTTCCAATTTATTACAGAGAAGTTACAAGGCTAATACAAAAAACTATTTATTACTAAAGAATTACTAACATTTTGTCACAGTTGCTTTATCATTTTCTCTCCTCTCTATATACATACATTTTTTTCTGAACCGTTTGAGAGTAAGTTGCCAACATAATGCCCCCTTACCCCTAAATACCTCTGTGTACGAACATTAAAATCAAATAATTAGCATGGATACAGCACTATTATCTGAAGACCTTAAAATTTTCCAAGCGTCATAATAATGGGATTTATAGGGAAAGAAGATATCAGATCACAAGTTATATTTAGTTGTCACAAAAAGTATATTTTGTATGTAACATTACAAAGGAATTTACAGTTTCAAACTTAGAGCAAAAATAAAGAAGGAGGGGCTGGCCCCGTGGCCGAGCGGTTAAGTTCGCGCGCTCTGCTGCAGGCAGCCCAGTGTTTCGTTGGTTCGAATCCTGGGCGCGGACATGACTCTGCTCATCAAACCACGCTGAGGCAGCGTCCCACATGCCACAACTAGAAGGACCCACAACAAAGAATATACAACTATGTACTGGGGGGCTTTGGGGAGAAAAAGGAAAAATAAAATCTTTAAAAAAAAAAAAAACTCATTTCTTTAAAAAAAATAAATAAATAAAAAAATAAAGAAGGAAACAAAACAAAAAACACAAAATACTAATAACTGCTACAATGCTGGACAGGAAAAGGAAGCAATCCTTTAGGTAAACAGAAATTCAGACAACCCCAAGACTTGAATAACTACAATTCAGTCTCTTCCAAGTTAGGTCACGCTTTGCTTTTGTTCAAAAAAAACTACTTCATCCAGACTTAAACTGGATGTCACAGACACAAGTTTAGTCCTCCTTCCTTGAGACAAAGATTTCTGAAGCATCTTTATGTCTACCCCATAAAAATGACCTATCGTGTTGTTCAACATGAGAAAAAACTGGAGTTTCGGCTTTGAATACTATTCTCCTGAGTTTTAGCTGACTCCAAAGGAATCATGAAAACTGATGTTTGACAGAAAAATTTCAGTTACAGGCAACTGCAAATTAACTAAGTGACCGTAAGAGCGTTACAAGGCACTTTGGGCCAATGTATCAACTACAGACTTCTCATAAAAAGAAAAAGGCGCACATTTGCCAGGCTAATAAAAATTACCACAAAGAATTTTGCTAGTATGAAGAGTGACATAAACATGAAAAGCTATATAACAAACGTGCCACAATGTTCCCTGAACAGCACTGAACAGCACAAACTGGCTTCTGCCCTGTTCAACTTTTTAGGGACCCATCCACTAAGTGAGTCAGTTGGAAGAGATGCACACAGAAAAGTGCTATGCCGTGCAGTTAGCCAAGGGGGTCGGGAGGCCCATTTTTAAGGTATTAGTAATAGGGTGGAACTCAGATACACAAGAATCCCCAAAGCGAAATGCATTCAAAATACGTGACCCCATTTCAGCCAAAGTCCACGCCCTGAGCTTACTGAATCGGGAGGCCTCCACGTCCATCAAGATCCATCTGTCAGTGCTCAGAAAGAGTCACAGGGCCAAAGAGCCCCCTCACCCAGCCCTAAAAGCCCACATGAAGAAAGGACAGTACAGGCAAGGAAGTCATTACCAGGGACCAGTCCACAGGCAGCGAGGGGCAAGGCTGTGAAAGCTCTAACACACAACCCTGAAAGAGTCACGGCTTCTGACCAGGAGAAAACCACGAGACAGCCACCACTCACAGAAAGAGGTTCTGACCATGGGAGGATTACAAAATCACTAATTAAAACATGGCGGGGAGGGGAGGGTCCTTTCTTTGGGAAGCCTGTACCTAGAGAGAGAGAGAGAGAGACAGAGAGAGGGATAAAACAGAATAATGACTATCTTGCAGTGATGAGCAGGTCCTGGCTTACCCTGAGGCAAAGGCCTCAGTGATCTCATCTATAAAATGAGGGAGCAGATCTCTAAGTTCTTTCCAAAGTAGTGGGAAGAAAACATGTTTTGGAGTCAGACAGATCCTGGCTCCACAACTTATTAATTGTGCAACTTATGTCCCTCTATGCCTCAGCTTCTTCATCTGTAAAATCGAGTTCCACCTGCATCAGTTAGGGTTCGATTTGGCTGTGAATAGCGGCTTTAAAAAGAGGCTTATTCTCCTCATGATGGAAAATTCCAGAGGTTGGTAGCCTAGGATTTGTGAGGTAGCTCTGATCAACAAAGTCCTCAAAGGCCAGGTTTCTTCTGTCTTGATGGTCTTCATCTTGGTTGCCTCAAGGCTCAAGACAGCTGCTGGACTTCCAGCCATCAGGTCTGTATTCCAGTTTCGGCCATCTGTCTGTATTCCAAGAGGAAAGGAGAATGAAGGAAGGATAAAAAGAAGGTTCCAGGAAACTACCATGTGACCACTCTGCTTATATTGAGAATATAATCACACGGCCATCTCTAGCTACAAGTAGGAGGAAAGGGACAAATATAGTTTTATCTAGAACAACCCTGTATCCAGCTAAAAAGTAGGGTCCTATGACGACAGAAGAAGAGGAGAGCGAATAGATCCGCCACACTCCCCATCTCATTTTAAGGATTAAATTGGATAATATATGTAAAGTGTCTGATGCTTCCTGGGCCCGCAAAAGTATTCCTTCCCCTTCTGGTAACACTGACATCTTATGATCTGTGGTCTCGGCAGCTTAAGAGGTCCTTCACAAAGCAGGGTTTGACAGCCTGGCCTGCCTTTTGCAGTCTCGTCTCTGGCCACACTCCACACACAACCTGCATTCCAGCTGTTCCAAACCTCTGCTCCTTCCATGCCTCTAAAGCTTTGTACTCACAGAGCCTGCTCCAAGGGAAGCGTGCCCCAGCTCTCTTCTGCACAGCGAACTTCTCTCCAACATCCTAGCTCTTCCCGGCCTGCCACCTGCCACTTCTCCCCTTTCTCCCCAGGGAGGACGCGCTCACACTCCCCAGCACTTCCTCTACCGTAGCACTCACTTCCCCGGCTCCTAACAGCACCTTGCACCTAGTAAGGGCTTTCTACGTGCCAGTCAAAGCCCTTCGCACCCATCTTCTCTATTGGTCCCAACAACCCTAGGACACAGACAGTATATTACTCCCATCTTACAGATAAAGAAATGGAGGTACTGGGGCCAGCCCGGTGGCACAGCAGTTAAGCATTCACCTTCCGCTTTGACAGGCTGGCGTTCACAGGTTCAGACTCTGGGTGTGGACCTACACACTGCTTGTCAAGCCATGCTGTGGCAGGCATCCCACATATAAAGTAGAGGAAGATGGGCACGAATGTTAGCTCAGGGCCAGCCTTCCTCAGCAAAAAGAGAGGGACTGGCAGCAGATGTTAGCTCAGGGCTAATCTTCCTCAAAAAGATAAAAAAGAAACTGCGGTACAGAGAGGTTACATAGTTTGTCCAAGGTCACACAGGTAGTAAACAGCAGAGCCAGGATTCAAGCACAGGCAGCTGGACCACAGAATCTGTACTCTCAGTCACTACATGAGGCTGCCCTGACTACCTGATGAAGGCGTCTGAGTGTCGTTTTAGATCAGGGATGGTCAAACTACACCCCACAGGCGAAATCCAGCCCACCATCTGCTTTCGAACATAAAGTTTTGTTGGAACACAGACACGCCCACTTGTTTACAGTGGGAGAGTTGAGCAGTTGCCATGGAGACTATATGGCCCACAAAAGCCTAAAACACTATCTGGCCCTTTAGGGAAAAAGTTTGCCGCCCCTGTTTTCGACAGTCCCCTCCTTCAGGCACGGCCTGTGCTTTCTTCTGTGTCTCCCACATCTCGCACGGCATTCAGCAAATACACAAAACGTGCTCGCCATACATGCGGGTCTGAACACTTCACCAGGCCTAATTACACACAAAGAGGAGTGTGTCTGCGCGCTGATGCTGCCAGCCTGCTCAGGACTTGGAAAGTTCCCACTTCTGTCCAGACTCTAGTTAACAACCAAGAGGCCCAGCAACACTGTCGTGTGGTTTTCCCAGCATCGTTAGCAGCCCACCACGGGTCTGATGGAACCACTACTGCAGAGACCAGCCGAGGGTCATTTGTATCTGTCACCTAATCCACTCAACTCCCGCAAACAAGGGGCTCAGGCAGAGCCCCCAGGTCCACCCCACGTAAAGGGAGAACCTGATTCCACTACTCCCTAGGCAGGTTCCCGTCTCACACACCAGCCTCCTCTCCAGCTCACTGGTCACGTGACCAGCACTGTCAATAAACATTAACACATCCTGGAAAAGTTATTAAAAACGGATGTTGGTCGCCCTTCAACTTGTTATATTTCCATCAAAATATTTATAGAAAGGGAACAAACCACACAAAAACATAAACAGTCTTCTAAAAACGACAGCACAACGTGAAAAAGTTATTCCCGGCTCAAATGCCTTCTCTGACCTTCAAAGAACAGGCTTGCAACAAGACTGTGGATAATGTTTCCTAATTGTGACTTTATTGTTGATATCATTGCACGGGGCACAGATAAAGCACTTTTCTTTCTGGGCTGTGACCATATTCCATCCAGTCTGAGAGATCAAAAGTGAAATTCTGGACGGTCTTCTTTTTAATTCTGTCTTGGCCTGGCCCCAAATCACGCAGGAGCCAGGCAGAGCCAGAACGGCCTCCCACATTTCCAGCACTGTCGCTTCAATCCTCGTTTCAGGACACCACGGCCCACGTCTCTTCTTTCTTCCCAGAGTTCTCAACCAACTGTCCACCGGAGCGGACTGAGGAACCACAGACTAAGCAGCAAATGCAGACAGTCAGCCACCATGACAATAACTGGTCACCTGGGTCCCCACGCAGAGGGGGATGGGCTAAGAAATACCTGCATATTTGCTAAGGCTGGGCCTACAAAGACCCCGACTTGCCCCCTATTGTTTTCACCAAGCTGCTGACTGGTCTGTCCAAAATACATCACAACATGGCCAGTAAACAAACTTCTGCTGAGGACCTACTATGCTCCAAGCCCTGTGCTGGGCCTGGCGCCGCACAACATCACTCCAAGGTTAGTATCATTTTACAGATGAGGAAACCAGGGCCCAAAGAGTAAAATGACTTGCCCAAGGCCTTCAGCCAAAAACAGAAGCCAAGCTGGACGACAACAAGGTCTAACGGACTTCACCAGCCTGTGCCCCTACAGACTGCCCCTCCCAGAAGCAACACGACTCATGTGAGAAGGCGGCAGTCCCCGCTTCCCCACAGCTCTCCAGGCAGAAATACCAGAGTTGGCCAGGATGGGGAGCGACCCTTTGGCTTCTGCACTGCTGGTGGGAGCGTGAAATGGTTCAGGCCCTCGGGAAAACACTGGGAGGTTCCACACGCACCCATTCTACGAGCCTGCAATTCCAATCCTGGGTATTTACCCAAGAGAGATGAAAACATCCGTGCACACAGAGACTTGTACACAAAGAGCCACTTTATTTGTAGCAGCCAAAAACTGGAAACAACCCAAATGTCCATCCAAAGGTGAAAGGATAAACAGACTGTGGTAGACCCACAGAATGTACGACTACTTCTCAACAACAGAAAGAAACAAATTATAAACTACTGCCAGGTGCAGCAACAAGGACACATCTCAGAACCTACACTGAGCTAAATAAACCAGATTCCAAAGGGATAGCCTATATGGTTCCATCTGTATGAAACCCAAGAACAGACAGAACTATTGCACCGTGATAAAAATCAGAAAAAGACTGCAGGGGAAGGGGAACTGACTGGAAAGAAGCACAAGGCAACTTCCGGGGGGCGGGGCGGGGGGACTGACACGTTCCATACCTTACGGAGCAGTGGTTACAGAGTGTAAACGATTGTCAAAACTCATCAAACAAATACATTTTATTGCATGTTAATTACACCTTTAAACAAAAGTCCTCAGGTTATGAGTCATTCTGATGATAAAATGGAACACAGGTGATTACCCGTATACTTCCAAAACTGATTGCTCAACAGTATTTAAAGAAACCCAAAGAAATTCCAACTTGCCCGTTAAAGGAAATTAGGTTTACTCACTGACATTAGAAACAATTTCCCTCATAATATTACCTACCTTACATTGCCCAAGGGGTCCGCCTAATAGACAGAGATGAATGACTCCACCAGCCCGCGCCAACAAGCCCCCTGACAGACACCCTATGGGGGAATGACTGTAAGGGACGGGGTGAGGGGGGAGCTGCTGCTTCTTGATCTGGGTGTGTTCTGTTCATGAAAATTCATTGAACTATGTACACTTAGGAATTGTGTAATTTCCTGAATGTACATTAGACCTGAAATTAACCCTAACAAACTCAGTTATTCAGAGATTACGTGAAAAGGCATGAGCAGCTTTTCTTTTTCTCAATAACTTTTTCAAACCGCAAAATGGATGCAAGTTCACCTTAGGAAAAAAAATAATGGAAAAAAAAAAAAGAGAGAGTGCCAGCCCTGATGGCGTAGTGGTTACAGTTCGGCACTGTCACAGCTTCCATGGCCCAGGTTTGCTTCCTGGTCTCAGAACCACACCACCCATCTGTCAGTAGCCATGCTGTGGCAGCAGCTCACAGAGAAGAACCAGAAGGACTTACAACTAGGATATACAAACATGCACTGGGGCTTTGGGGAGGAAAAAAAAGAGAGATGAGAAGAAAAGAAAAATCACCCATAATCCCACCAGCCAAGGAAAACCATGGTAACTATTTGCATAAATCTCCTCAAATATATGTACATTTTAAGGTGGGGGGATGGGGGGGCAGATCCCTCAGAGAGTAGTTAACACAAGGCAGGTGCTCAATGAATATTTTGAATCATATTATATACCATTTTGTAACCTAGGCAACCACCCCTTTATTATAATTATCAATGAAGCAATCTAGTACACCTAAAGGATTTGAGTGTGCAGACTCAGAACAATCTGGCAACCTAGACAGCAAGACGTGTGAATACTTCATAAGTACACGAGGGCAAGAAGATAAAACCCAGAGAAGTGATTCTCAACCCTGGTATCACCAATTCCTCTCAA
Organism: Equus przewalskii; assembly: GCF_037783145.1. NCBI lineage: Eukaryota > Metazoa > Chordata > Mammalia > Perissodactyla > Equidae > Equus > Equus przewalskii. Next base: position 53,731,045 of record NC_091845.1, on the reverse strand, counting down.
ATTATGGGAATACTCAAAGAATCATTCATTTTAATTCAGTGTGGTTTTAAAAGTTAATATACACCCCCAATGACTTTTCCTCAAAACCCTGGGAGATCATGGCTAGGGGCTTAACACTGCACATTCTCAAAGCATGTCATTAATGCAGATCAAGTCAAAAGCAAGCCCTGGATATTTGGTCACTAAAGGCCCACAGTGGATGGGCTGTGGTGGGCCCCAGGTCAGGGTGGGGACGTCACAAGAAAAGTCAGACTTCTTGACCCAGATGACATGGACTGATGGCTGCAGACAGCAGGGCAAATGATACACATACTAACTCAAAGACAAGGCTTGAGCAGGTAGAGATCCAAGAATTACAACAGTAGCTAGCACTGGCCAAAATAGAACTACACCCTGGTTTGTTTGCTTCTCTGTCATTCATTGGTTTTCTTAATCATTCACTATTTACTGAACCCTTATCATATGCCAGACCTTGTTCGAGGCACTGGGGATACAGCAGTGAACAAGACAGACAAATGTATTCTCTGTCCCCAGGGAGCTTCCATCTAGTGCGGAGACAAGAGTAAAAACATGGAGCACGTCTGATGATGTGAGAGTTACAGAGAAACAGAAAGCAGGGAAGGGAGCAGGGATTAGAGGCTGGAGGAAGGGAGTAAGTCACTTCCCGTAGACATGCAAACGTTTGATTCCAAGTGTTAAAATGATTCCTTCAGGGGCCAGCCTGGTGGCACAGTGGTTAACTGCACACGTTCCGCTTTGGTGGCCCAGGGTTCACCCGTGCGGATCTCGGGTGTGGACGTGGCACCGCTCGGCAAGCCATGCTGTGGTAGGTGTCCCACATATAAAGTAGAGGAAGATGGGCACAGATGTTAGCTCAGGGCCAGTCTTCCTCAGCAAAAAGAGGAGGACTGGCAGCAGTTAGCTCAGGGCTAATCTTCCTCAAAAAAAAAAAAAGATTCCTTCAAAATGAAGTCATCATCTCCTTCTCAAAGAACTCTGTGATAATGACGTTAATGGGGTTCCAGGGTAACCACAGCATTCAGAAAATAAACCAAGAATCTTATGGACCAGAAAAGGTCCAGTGAAGAAGGGACAAACCAAAGACCCAACAACAGCTTCCACTTCTGATCCTGCTGAGCACCATCCTCAGCCCCTTAGACATCAGCATCCTGAGTTAAGCCTCACACTGAACCACTGAGAAGGATAACAGCATGGTCACCATGTAGCAGGAAGGAAGACAGAAGCCCAGAGCAAGCAAGGAACTGGCCCAAGGCGACACATGTGCTGAACGCTGATGTCAGGATTTGGCTTAGAGTCCACACTATTTCTACTCTCCAAATAAATGTCCACTGGTGGCCTCAGGTTTTCTTTTGCCAACACTTGACTTCTTTAACCTATTGAAGATTTGCCTTTCAGTGTTTTACTGAGTTCTTACAACCCCACCAAACACCAAAAAAATGAATTGGAGGCTGGTTTCCTATTTGCAGTGTCGTCTTCTCTCCAAACAGAAAAACTGAATGGCAATGAAGAACCTCAAATATTCAAATATCACTTCCTAGATCCAATTAGAAATTATTTCCCCAAGCACCTGACATTACGAGCAACCTCAAAGGAGTTCCATCTTGGCTTAAGACCAAAATTAGCCTTACGGCAAATGAGAGTTACATAGCCAATTTCTCACTAGGTGTAGACATCTCAAACTGAACACAGCTCAAATGGAATTCTTGGTTGTCCCACATCCTACCCACCAACACTTTCCTCCCCTGTGACCCTCTTCTCCATAAAGGACACCTCCACCTCCCACCCTCTCAGTCCTACAAACTCAAGAGTCATCCTTGACCTCCCTCCTTCTCTCACCTCAACATGCCCAATCCATCCGCAATTTCTATCCTCCCCACTCCAACTCTGTCCCTTTTCTCCATTTCCCATGTCCCCCAAGTCCAAGCCCCCACCATCACTTGCCTGAACCACCATGACGGGCTGGCTCCTAATGGGTCTCTCTGTTTCCCAGTCTGGCCCCTTGAAAATTCCATCTCTGCATAGTAGCTAGAGTGAACTCTTTAAATCAGACCAGATGGTGTCACCTCCCTGTCTAAAATCCTTCTGGGCAACCAAAATATAGTCTTAAATTCTTCTCCCAGCCTAGACGGTACTGTGTGATCTGGCACTGGCCTGCTTCCCTAAGCTGTTGGGGTTCACTCTCCCCCTGCTTCACTCCATATGAAAGCAAAAAGACAGTGCACTAGATTAAAAGGCAAATAGGAGTAAAAAGACACTAGATCCACACAAAATTATTTCCGTAAGTACTTGCCTTTATTTCATCATCTTTTTTCTTTTTCTTTCTTTTCCTTTTTTTTTCTTGTGAGGAAGACTGGCCCTAATCTAACAACATCTGTTGCCAATCTTCCCCTTTTTGCTTGAGGGGGATAGTCCCCGAGCTAACATCTGTGCCAATCTTCCTCTATTTTGTATGTGGGACGCTGCCACAGCACGGCTTGAAGAGCAGTGTCGGCCTGCACCTGGGATCCAAATCCGCGAACCCCAGGCCGCCAAAGCAGAGAGCATGAACTTGACTACTATGCCACCAGGCTAGCCCTTCATCATTTTTAAAACATTTTTTTAATCTTCATAGCACCTGCCTCTTTTTGAAATTTTTTTGTTCATCATTTAGATGTATTTACTCTTTAACACCATCCTATAAATCTATATACCATGCTATTATATCTGAAATATTTTTTAATATCTATAATAATGAATTACAGAAATTCTTTAATGCATAGTTTCCCCATGCTCTGATTATTTCACACTCTCTCAGCCAATGAGTATGAGCCAAGTGTCCCAGACATATTCTAAGACGAGTATGACCCACAACGTGCAGTTTTGTCTCCTGTGACCTCTCTTTATGTCATTTATTTTGTATTCTGGCCCAAACTGCCTTCCTAAGGGCATAGTGATGGGACTGAGAGTGCTACAAATAAAATAAAGCAGGGTATGATACTGAATATTAAAATGTAAGCTTTACTGCAACTTGAGGAAATGTAAGAGGATACCAGAGTGAAAACTATTAGTGGGTGATTGGTGTTAAGACCCAGGAGCTGGTAAGGGGCATTATCAACAGCGTGGCAGCCTGAGAACACACACCAAGAACTTTGCGGCTAGAGATTTGTCACTACCTGTGAACAATTTGAAAAGAAATGCCAAAGAAACATGTCATGAGGCCGCAAAATGAAGGTAACTTCAATCAGGCAGCCCACCTATTGCAGCAAGGCATTCCCCTGGAGTGGGGAGGTGCGGGCAACGTCTACTTTTTAATTCTACTATTTCATGAGAAGATGCCCATGTGTTTTGTTCACTGGAGCAGCTTCAGCTCCTAGAACAATGCCTGGCACATAGTAGATCCTCAATAAAAGGCTCTGAAAAAGAATAAAATAAAATGGGGCTGGCCCAGTGGTGTAGCGGTTAAGTTCGCACATTCTGCTTTGGCGGCCCGGGGTTCACCAGTTCAGATCCCAGATGCTGACATGGCACCACTTGGCAAGCCATGCTGCGGTAGGCATCCCACAAATAAAGTAGATGAAGATGGGCATGGATGTTAGCTCAGGGCCAGTCTTCCTCAGCAAAAAGAGGAGGATTGGCAGCAGATGTTAGCTCAGGGCTGATCTTCCTCAAAATAAACATATAAATAAAAGGCTCTGAATAAATAAACGAACAAATGAATATATTTTCAAGGTTTCTATCTTTATTCTCTCTTCCTTTGCACTGATCCTGATCTCCCTTTTTAAGACCCCTTGAGAAGCGAGACGTGAGCAATCACAGAGCCATCATAAATCTTCTCCAGATCACTAATGGACCCTCAGCCACAGTTCAGAAAACACGGTTGTGGGAAACATAAACCCGACACAGAGATGTTAACCATTAGAAAGAGACAACGCTTTTGGAGTCAGCGGTAGACTTAAAAAATCCTGAGTCTACTGTGGTAAGAACAAACATCGGCAGGCAGCTCTAAACCACAGTAAACAAACTCAATAAAGATGAGAGCTCAGCAGTGTACACAGAACATTCCACCTGTGTAGCCTGCAATCATGTAGGTATTATCATGATTATTAATTTTGCCTCTTCTCAATCTGGCCTCCAACCTAGATACCCCAGTGGATTTAAAATTATACAAAAGCATGAGTTACTCCAATTCCTCCCAAATCCACTCCAAAGAACAAATCCTTTAATATACATGGCAGGTAAAAATCCCATCCCCAAGTAAAATAACTGTAATCCAGGGTAAAAGCTCTGCTGGCCTCAGAAGCTACTTGGAAAAAAAAGCATTAAAAGTGATTGCCCAACACACAAACCAAAAGCCGTCACCAACAAGGCACCTTGAGATGCCATTAACAAGACACAATTACCAAGAAGTGAAATCAGATTTAGTCATCTCACTTCTCTCTCGTCCTACACATTCTCTTCGTTTTCAGCTTTCAAGAACTGAAGGGGAAAAGGGAGAGGAAGAGCAGACACGGGGGCTATTCTGAGAAATAAAAAGATCCAAAAGTTTAAGTGTAACTTCCACTAACTAGTAGGACATCTCCAAGGAAACCCAGGCAACGCCGAGAGTGCTCTGTCTCTACTGTCAATATAGAAACAACTCGGTTTCCACACTTAGGAAGTCACCTTCCTCCTGGTTGAGTTTCATGTAAATAATTGCCTGATAGGTTTCAACTGGAAGTAATCTGAGCCTTTCCAAAGGATCTGCAGGGAGAGATGACCAAGTAATCTGTGTAACCAGCAGAGATAAGAGCTCCCAGGAAGTGATTCAGATTTCAGAGCATTCTGAAGAACCCCAAGTCCTAAGATCCAAGGGCTATTAAGAGCAGGACAAAAGATCTCATCAAGAGCCTCTCCCAAAAGCCCCATTCTCCTTGCGTGGACATTTGTACTTCCCTCTGGCTTGTTTCTGAAAAACAAAGTAAAAAAATGTAAACAGCAATGCCACACCTGCTCCTTCCAAGTCTTCCTCACTCTTCTCACTATCTAGTCCACATAGGACGCCTCCCCATGTGTGCTGAGTCCCTTCCCTTGACATCCCCATCCTTCCACGTGTCCATAACTAGGCTTCCCAACTGTGAGGGCAAAGTGAGCAGGGAACTTCAAACGGCACCAAACGGGGAAAAATAATAATGATGGTGATAATTTAAATAGCACACTGCCCATTTCGAAAGGGGAGGGTGTCTTTTTTTTTTTTAAACTAATCTTCCATTGCAAAGATTGGAGGTTCCAAGCCCCAAGTGGGCAGGGGGTAGCATGCGCACCGGAAGGTGCCGAAGATAAGTGGCAAGTTTTTGTTGGTGATGGTGTTTTTAAATGCCAAAGTTTTAAATGAACTATGTTATGGAGAGAATCGCCGTGGTGGGACCATTTCATCCAGGCATAAAGCACGCCCCCTCTGCCTCCCTTTCTCAGCCGTTCTTCAGGGTCGCGAGAAACCACTGGCAGGCAGGGCCCGGAGACCAGCGCGCTCCTTCTGCCACTCCAGTTCCTGCAGGTGCCAGCACAGAAGAAAACCAAGGCTCTCGCCTGCCTCCCCGCCACTGTGGTGCGGTCCTGGGGTAGGGTCACGGCGCGCCCCATCCTAGGCACCTCACCTGGAGAGGAGCAGGGACGCAGGAAGGGCACTCGTGAGGAGGCAGCACCGAGTTCGCTGGTGGCACAATCGCGCGCGCACACACTCACATACACACCGAGCGGCGCGCAGGGAGGGGCGCGCGGTGGCGCGGGCGGCGGGCGCGTTACCTGTTCTGCCAGCCCTGGAGGAGGTTGGTGTATTTGCTGAGCACGCCCTCGAGCGCCGGCTCCCTCCTGCGGCCGCCTCCCCCGGACGGGCTAGCGGCCACCGAGCCGGGGCTACTGCGGCTGCCCCCGCCGCCGAGCCCGGCTGCCGCCGACCGGCTGGAGACCCCCCGGCCCGCCAGGGAGCAGGAGGGCGAGGAGCCCGCCGAGGTGGCGCGGCTGCTGCTGCGGCTGCTGCTATTGCTGCCCCCACCGCCGTCTGCGCCCTGGGCCGCCCTCTCCATGGTCCGTGCGCGCCCGGGACGCGGGTACCCGCCGCGGTGGCGGCCCCGGCGCTGAGGCTCCTGGCGTGACGGCGGCGGCGGCGGCTGCTGCTACAGCTCCGGGCGCCCAGGCCGCGCGTGGCTGCTCCAAATCCCCGGGAAATGCCTGACTCATACAGGAGGAAGAGGAGGAGGAGGCGAAGGAGAGCTGGGAAGGAAGCCAAAGGGGCTGGATGCAGCTGCGGCCGCCCCTCCTCCCGCCGCGGCCCCGGCCCCGGCCCCTCCCTCCGCACTAGTTTCCCTGGCAAGTTCGGAGCGGGCGGCGGGTTCGACGAGCCCTCCTCGGGTTCCTCCTCCTCTTCTTTTGCGTCCTAACTCAGGGACTAGCTGGGGGCGCTCCCCGCCGCCGATGCGCAGGGTGGGCACGCCCTAAGTCCACACCCTGTTACCCCTCGCGTTCCTTCTGCCGCCCCCTCTCGGATCGGAAGGGGCAAAAGGCAATCTCTGCGCGTCACTCCCCAGCCCCAACCCACCTCCGGACCTGGAGGGAGGGGCGGCCCCACCCACCCAGGCCACCCGGATATGGACCCGCCCGGCCTAACGCTGGCACCCAGGCACGCTCCTTCTGTCTTCCGCACCAAGCCTGGGCCAGACACACGTACACCGGTAACCTGGAACTTAATCTCCCTGGCAGAGCAAAGTGACTGGGCAGGGAGGTCCTCCAGGTTTTCCGGTGTGTCCGGGAGGGGAAGGGGAGGACATATGATTTTCACAGGTAAGCTCAGCCTAGCCGTTTGCTCGCAGGGGAGTCATCATAAATGCATACTGGACGCCAGGGCCGGGACTGAGTGAGGCAAGAGAACTCTCGGGCTCCTGCAAGTGGCACCTTAAATTGAGTGCCCTCGGCGCCACACTTGGCTCACCCAATCCCCACCCTGATGGCCACACATAAACCTGGCAAGTCAAAACCTACCTGGTGGTATCCTACAGCACCGAGCACCTGGGAGTCAGAAGCTCTGAAACAGGGAAGACTGCTATGAAAGCAAAGGAAATCACTATTTACATAGTGAAGTATCCTATGTTTTGGCTGTAACTTCTGCCCCCATCCCCACCTCAAGATACACTGAGCTGCAACTGGTTTTCTGTAACAAAAATTGTTGCTCTTTGGCAAAAGTAGATGGGTTGTACTCTCTCACACCCAATAATAATTTTTGTGAATATAAATATCCAGTACAATCGGGAGGTAATTTGTGTATAAAGTGTGAGGTATAGGGCTTTAGATTTTTTGTATAGAAATGTTCAACTTCTCCAGCACTGGAGGATGGGAGACCTTGTGGAAGAGAGAGAGAGAGCCCAGCTGTCCCAGCCAAGGCCAACCTAGACCATCCAGCCAATGCTCAAACATGTGAGGAGACCCAGTCAGGATCAGCACAGTAAAAACGAATTCAGACTTTCTGGGAGTAATTTTGCAATACGTGAGCCATACTTACAACATGCGGTTTGACCCAGTCATTGTAATTCCAGTATCTTAGTCTAAGGAAATAACTAATGTACAAGATTATTTAAAGTGTTACCAATTTCACCTGACTCCAGTGGGCCTCTGACCCATACTAGGAGGAGCTCTCATGAGGGGCCCACAGGTAGGCCTGGTACCCACCACATGTCCCTCCCTTGAAGGCTCCTTTCCATTTAGTGTTTGAAACAAAATTGAAGCTGAGTGTTCCATAGCACAAGCTTGATTCAATGGCCACAGAATGGAGAGGTGGGAACTTAGTTCACAAGTCAACTTCTCAGCTCCCGGGGGTGATAAAGCAGCTTTTATAAGGGGTCCAGGTAAAGAAGGGGAGGAATATTCACAGTAATTCAGGGAAATGGGCAGGCTTTCCTGGGGAGCAAGGGTGCCACCTCTTGTCTTTCCTTATTTGGTTATAGCCAGCCATTGCCATGGCCATGTTGCCTTCAACTGGGTTTAATTGGATTTGACCTATGTCAGCCATCTTCTCCTTCCTCTCTGTGTAGTTTACCGGAAGCTAAAGGGAACATGTCAGGCTTATTCTGAGCAGGGTGGTGGTTAACATCTTATGGGGGTCAGTGGGCAGGTAACAAAAGAACATGCTTTGTAATAACAAAAGTTTGAAATACCATAGTGTGCATCAATAGTGGAATGATTAAATCAGAGTGGGTATATACTCTAGAACTGTTACAAATGATGATATAGCTCTAAAGGAAACTGTCCATATGATATACTTCAGTCAACAAAGCACATTAGAAATCATTACATATACACATATTTTTTAAGATTTTTTATTTTTCCTTTTTCTCCCCAAAGACCCCCAGCACATAGTTGTGTATTTTTAGTTGTGGGTCCTTCTAGTTGTGGCATTCGGGATGCCGCCTCAGCATGGCTTGATGAGTGGTGCCATGTCTGGGCCCAGGATCCGAACCAGCGAAACCCTGGACCACCAAAGCAGAGCATGTGAACTTACCCACTTGGCACAGGGCTGGCCCCAGAAATCATATATTTTATAGTATGAACCTGTTTTGGAATAAGATAATATGTAACTACATTTCTGTATAGAAAGGTGTCGAAAGATATTTATATATGTCAATTATTAATAGTGGTTTCCTCTGGGGAGGTATTAGAGATGATTTTTCACTTTCTACATTATACCTTTGTGTATGTGAATCTTTAAAAATGAGCACCTGGGGGCCGGCCCGGTGGTGCAGTGGTTAAGTTCGCATGTTCCGCTTCGGCGGCCTGGCGTTTGCTGGTTTGGATCCCGGGTGCAGACATGGCACCACTTGGCAAGCCATGCTGTGGTAGGCATCCCACATATAAAGTGGAGGAAGATGGGCATGGACGTTAGCTCAGGGCCAGTCTTCCTCAGCAAAAAGAGGAGGATTGGCAGCAGATGTTAGCTCAGGGCTGATCTTCCTCAAAAAAAAAAAGCATTTTAATAAAATTAACCATCAAAACAAGGATATAATTTACATTTTGGAAAAATGTTAATATAATGTATATATAGCTGTGCTGCAAAGCTACATATGACCCTTGGAGTGATTTGATTTTCCTGGTTGGAACCTCAGGGTCATCTTAATGGAGCTGCTTGTTCATAGGATGGCAGACTGTCCACATTCTAATGGTAGTGTTTTCCTCTTCGTACTAGATGATAAAGTTGCATGTACACTTCACAACCGAAGTTCAGGCAGCGGGCTGTATTTGCAACAACATTGGACTTGGCAACACAAATGGAAAGGAGCCTTCAAGGGAGGGACGTATGGTGGGTAGGAGGCCTACCTGTGGGCCCCTCATCGGAGCTCCTCCTAGTATGGGTCAGAGGCCCACTGGAGTCAGGTGAAATTGGTAACACTTTAAATAATCTTGTACATTAGTTATTTCCTTAGACTAAGATACTGGAATTACAATGACTGGGTCAAACCGCATGTTGTAAGTATGGCTCACGTATTGCAAAATTACTCCCAGAAAGTCTGAATTCGTTTTTACTGTGCTGATCCTGACTGGGTCTCCTCACATGTTTGAGCATTGGCTGGATGGTCTAGGTTGGCCTTGGCTGGGACAGCTGGGCTCTCTCTCTCTCTTCCACAAGGTCTCCCATCCTCCAGTGCTGGAGAAGTTGAACATTTCTATGCAAAAAATCTGAAGCTCTATACCTCACACTTTATACACAAATTACCTTGAAATGGATCAAAAACTAAAAGGTGAAACATAAAACTATTAGGCTTTTAGAAGAAAACATAGGAGAATTCTTTATGAGTTTGGGTTAGGAAAATAGAGCACATACACATTACCTTTTGTGAAAAGGGAAGGTTGATGAAGAGGGCAGAACCAAGGGTTCAGAGAGGGGAGTCAAGAACCACAGAGGTTACTCCCAGGCTGAGACCTCGTCAAGGAACTTGCAACTGAACTGCCATTTGCCTGACTGGATTTTATTTTATTTTATTTTTCATTTTTTATTTTTTTGAGGAAGATTAGCCCTAAGCTAACATCTGCTGCCAATCTTCCTCTTTTTGCTGAGGAAGACTGGCCCTGAGCTAACATCCATGCCCATCTTCCTCTACTTTATATGTGCGTACTTAACCACTGTGCCATGGGGCTGGCCCGCCTGACTGGATTTTAGAACTGCCGTGGACCACTGAATCCTTCAGCCCTCCTGTTTTCCCTCTTTCTGAACAGGAATATCTGGAGCAGTTATCCGATGCCTGTGCATCATTTATGTGGGGGGGGAGGGGGGCAATAACCCATTTCTTCAATTTTACAGTTCACAAGAACTAAACTGGGGCCGCCCGGTGGCACAGCGGTTGAGTTCACATGTTCTACTTCTCGGCGGCCCGGGGTTCACCAGTTTGGATCCAGGTGCAGACATGGCACCACTTGGCACGCCATGCTGTGGTAGGCATCCCACATATAAAGCAGAGGAAGATGGGCACGGACGTTAGCTCAGGGCCAGTCTTCCTCAGCAAAAAGAGGAGGATTGGCAGCAATTAGCTCAGGGCTAGTCTTCCTCAAAAAAAAAAAAAAAAAGAACTAAACTCAACGAGCTGATCTTAAGGATCTGCACGTGAGGAGCTCTCCTCTCCTGGACCGGACTTAGATGACAAGATTCTGGACTTCAAGCTGGTGCAGTGATGAATAAGTCTCTTGAGGGCCCTTGAGGAGTACATGAGTGTATTTTGCTCATAGGAGGAATATAATTTGTCACCAGGGTGGACTGTAGTGGCTTCAAAGATATGTCTACAAATTCTGCAATACGCCTCCCTTCCAGAGGTGGAGCTTAATTCCCCTCACCTTGAGTGTGGATGGACTTGCCGACCCACTTCTGATGAATAGAATATGGCGGAAGTGGTGAGATGTCACATCCAAGGTCAGGTTCTAAAAAGACGATGGTTTCTGTCGCAGGTGAGTTCTCTGTCTCTTCCTCTCTCTCTCATCACTCACGCTAGGGCAGCCAGCTGCCGTATCATAAGGACACTCAGGAAGCCTATGGAGAGGAGTTAAGGCATGCCAGCCCCTGTGTGAGTCACCTTGAAAGCAGATTTTCGAAGGCCAGCTAACCACCACGAGTGACCTTGGCCGCAGATCGTCGCTCGGTCGAGCCTTGCGATGACTGCAGCCCTGACAGACAGCTTGACTGCAACCTCCTGAGGGTCAGAAGGACCCAGCGAAGCTGCTTCCAGTTTCCTGGCCCCCAGAAACTGTGCGATAATAAATGCTTTTGTTTTAAACCACTAAATTTGGGATAATTGTTACTCAGTAATAGATAACTAATACAGATGGCTACCTTGAAGCCTGTCATTTTGTGCTTTTTATCTCTTTGGTTCCTTCTTACTACCATTGACCAACTTTTCATATTCTGAAGATATGAAGAAGGGAAAAGAAGAGAATTCAGGGCAGGTTTAAATAGATGTATCAGTATGGTATTGGCAAAAGCATAGACAAGTAGAAAAATGGAACAGAATAGAGAATCTAGCAGTAGTTCCACATAAATATAGCCAATTGATTTTTGACAAAAGTGCAGAGGCAATTCAGCAGAGCTTTCTGTGTTCTTTTCCTATTGCTGCTGTGAAATATTACCACAACCTTAATGGCTTAAAACAACACAAATTCATTTTCTGTCAGTTCTGGCAGTCAGAAGTCCAAAAATGGGTCTTACAGGCTAAAATCAAGGTATCAGCAGGGCTGTATTTTTTTGGAAGGTTCTAGCAGAGAATCAGTCCCTTGCCTTATCCAGCTTCTAGAAGCCACCTGCGTTCCTTAACTCATAGTCCTTTCCAGCAATGGCATCACTCCAGCCTCTGCTTCCATCAGTTCATTTCCTTCTCTGCTTCCGACCCTCCTGTGTCCCTCTTTAGAAACATTCTTGCGATTACATTGGGCCCAGCTGGGTGATCTTTTCCACCAATGATGCTGGAACAACTGGACATTAATATGCAAAAATAATGAACCTTACCTAAACCTCATATCTTATATAATAACTAACTTAAAATGGGTCATAAACCAAAGTGTGGAAGGTAAAACTCTTAAACTTTTAGAAGAAAACACAGGAGAAGTCTTTGTGAACTTGGATTAGAAAAATAGTTTTTAGATACCACATCAAAAGCACAGTGTCTTGTTAAAAATTGAAAAATTAGACTTTATCAAAATTAGAAATTTTTGCTCTGCAAAGGTACTGTAAAAAACTCTCAAAATGCGGAAATAAGAAAACAGTCTTATTTTTTAAATGGTAAAAGATTTAGATAATCATTTCACCAAATAAGATGTACAGATGACAAATAAGCACATGAAGAGATACTCAACAGCACTAGTCATTAGGGAAATACAAATTAAAGCTATGATGAAATACTACCTACCTATCAGCATGACTAAACACACACCCCCCACCCCCCGCCCGATGACACCAAGTGCTAGTGAAGACTTGGAGTAACTGGAACTCTCCTACACTGCTGGTGAGAATGCAAAATAGGCTGGCTACCTTGGAAAACTCTTGGGCAGTTTCTTTTAAAGCTAAATGTACACTTACCATATGACTTCGTTACCCCACTTCCAGATATTTATCCAAATGTATTGAAAATCTATGTTCACACAAAAAAACCTGTATGTGAATGTTTATTGCTGCTTTATTCATAATCAGCAAAACCTGGAAGCCACCCAAATATCCCTCACCTGGGGAGTGAACTAAAACCAAAGCAAGACTGTGATCCATTCATACGATGGGCAAGAACTCAGCAATAAAAGAGAGCAAACTATTGATCCATGCGACAGCACAGCGGAGCCTCAGATGCATTATGATGAGTGAAAGAAGCCTGACTCAACACACGCTATCCGATTGCATTTATATGACATTCTGGAAAAGGCGAAACTATGAGGACAGAGAACAGATGAGCGGTTGCCAAGAGTTAAGGGTGGAGCAAGGGCCTGACTCTGAAGACGTTAACTAGAGAGCATTTTTGGGAGGAGGGTAGGGTGATGGAACTGTTGTGTATCTTGGTTGTACTTGTCAAAACTCATAGTCTGTCCACCAAAAAGAGTGAATCTTATTAAACGTAAAATTTGTAAACACATTTTTAAAAAGAAGAACAGGGGCCGGCCCAGTGGTGCAGCGGTTAAGTGCACACGTTCCGCATCGGCAGCCCGGGGTTCGCCAGTTCAGATCCTGGGTGTGGACATGGCACCGCTTGGCAAGCCATGCTGTGGCAGGCATCCCACATATAAAGCAGAGGAAGATGGGTATGGATGTTAGCTCAGGGCCAGTCTTTCTCAGCAAAAAGAGGATTGGCAGCAGTTAGCTCAGGGTTAATCTTCCTCAAAAAAAAAAAGGAGAAGAAGAAGAAAAAGATATATGAGGTCAAATGTACTGTGTACCTTCATGTTAGGGAATGGGTTCCCAGTGTGTCAGGGAACAAAAAGATGGACGGATATCTGCCTGCCTATCTATCTGCATACATATCATCATTTACTCAAACTTTTAGGTCCCCCAGCTGATACTACTCATATCTTTTGGGTAGGAGTACAGGTGTCTTTCCTCTATACCACCCTCAGTGTACTGTACAACGACCCTCTGAGGATTAAACAAGACACCAGTGTGAAAATTCTTTATAAATTGAAAGTGTACTACAAATGTGAACTGTTACTGCTAAAGGAAGAAAAAAATCTAGATATTCATTTGTTTCGCAACAATGTGGAGGCTCCTGAAAGACCACAAACAAATACCACAGGTTAAAAACAATCCGTGGAAAGCTCCACTCCAAAGATGAAGTGGTATGCACGTAACGCAATGAATGCACGAGCAGTGCAAAGCCACTACTAATGGCCATCCACGGCATGTCTCCCTCCCAACTCGCCACCTGACTAAATGCTCTGCAGAAGGTCAGAAAGAGAGGATGAATCCAATCTTAGCATTTTCACGACAAGGAAAATGAAACTTAGAAAGAGGAGGAGACTTCCCTCAGGTCACATTGTGAGTTGGCGATAGAGTTGGAGCCTTAGGCTCACGGTAGGACGTTCTTGGCTAGATTCCATTTCAATTGCAGTTGTTTTTCTAAAAATTTTTTTAAGAGATTTTATTTTTCCTTTTTCTTCCCAAAGCCCCCCAGTACATGGTTGTATATTTTAGTTGTGGGTCCTTCTGGTTGTGGCATGTGGGGTGCTGCCTCAGTATGGCCTGATGAGCGGTGCCATGTCTGCGCCGAGGATCCGAGCCAGCGAAACCCGGGCTGCCAAAGCGGAGCGCGAGCACTTAACCACTTGGCCACGGGGCGGGCCCCTCAATTGCGTTTTCAAGTGGTGTGCAAAATAATTCTTCCAACTTCCCAGCAGCTTACCCCAAATAAGCAGACTGGCAGACTACTGAAACAGGCGGAAGATTCCAGAGATGTAAAAGGGGAAAACACAATGTAACGTTCCCATAAAGGAAACCTGTGTCCAAAGAAACCTTTAAATTTAACTGAGAATTGTAACTCTTTTCACCCCAACCTGCTGGGGAGGACTTGCTTTCTCTCTGCTCTCTCATGCGAGAAAACAATGACACAATTGTGGGTTATTTTACTTGGAGTGTTTCTCACCCTCTAAATATGAGCCATTCCTTGTCTCTAAATGGAGCCAACCTATGCTATGATCCGAAGAATTTTCTTTAAATGTAAGTTTCCAAGCGTTGATGCAAAATAATCCATAACCATTCTATAGATAAGAGAGAGAAGATGAGTTTTCCTCAAGCCAAGCTGAGGATTATAACCCAGGAAGGCAGTTTCCATAAAGGAAGAAAGTATTCCAGACAAGCGTGGTTTCCACTACAATTTTACACCTTTTTAGAACAAAGAATATACATTAAACATGCCTAGGATACACATTCATCAACACTTCAAAGAGGTATTCAGTTGCAGATTATCAGGTCAACAAGACCCGGATCCCTGGGAAAGGGAATTTATCTTCAGGAGCACTGATACGGGAATTACTGATACTGATGGGCATAGGAGGAGAAACACGCATTCTTATCTTAAAAGGGTGCATTCTTTAACTTTGAGATAATGTTTAATGCATTCTTTTTTTTTTTTTTTTGAGGAAGGTTAGCCCTGAGCTAACATCCACCGCCAATCCTCCTCTTCTTGCTGAGGAAGATTAGCCCTGAGCTAACACCAGTGCCCAACTTCCTCTATTTCATATGTGGGACGCCTGCCACAGCATGGCTTGATGAGTGGTGTATAGGTCCGTGCCCAGGATCTGAACCATCAAACCCCAGGTTGTTGAAGCAGAGTATGCAAACAACTGCTGCATGGCTGGGCTGGCCCCTAATGCATTCTTTACTTTCATGGTTAAAGCAGATGTACAATGTATGTTTGATAGGCCATAGGCAGGCTTCTTTAGTTCAAGCCAAACAGTTTTGAACCAGAATAGTTACCCCATATACTTCAACAAGGGAAACTCTCTTGTCACAAGGAAGGAAGAGGGTTGGTGGTCCTTAAAGCTCTTATCCACAGATCTAAGAACTGGTTTTCCCAAAGTTTAAGAACAGAAAAGACCACTGTACAGGAAATCTAAAATGCATCTTTGTACTCCCCAGTCTAAGGAAAGAAGGGAATTCCAGAAAGAAGCTGCTGCCACATGATGATGGTCCTTTTTGGAGTACACAGATCATTCAAGCCAATTTCTGTAGGTTGAAACTACTGAAGAAACAAAGTAAAATTGCCTGAAGCAAAAGACCAAAAAGCAGTAAATAAAGAGATTCCCACTCTCCACTCCAGAAGTGTAGAATTAAAAACTAAATAAAAATAAACAAACAAAATGTGACCTGCGTCTCTGGACAGGCAGAAAGCTCATTGTCGTGAGAATTCCATTCCACAGAGCAGTGACCTCACGAGTCTTGAGGAACTGAAGCAAAGTAAAAGGGCTTTGTAGACGACTGGAATTGGCCACCGCGAGACGTGTCTCTTTGGCATGAGGATTATTTTGGGCTGGTTACGTGTAAAAACTGCAGACAGGAGAGAAACTCTGGAAGTAGAATTTACTTACCTTTTGTAAGAGACATTTACGTCTGTAAAGGAAATCTCCATCTGTAAAGGTGTCTCCCTCTCTGTCCTAGGAAGACGGGGGAAGAACTTATCTCTAGAAACTCTTATCAGTGCGGAAGGCAAGGACTTAAATCTGCGTAATAACCTTACTCGTGTTTACTGTGCTTTTCTGGTAACCTCCCATAACTGACTCCACCCAGCCCAACATCCTCCTGATCTGTAGCTGAGGATGGTATTTAAGAGGACACTCTCCTCCATTTTGGCGAGTTGTTCAGTTTGCCTGAGTCTCTCCCATGAATACATGTTATAAAGCTTGGTTTCATTTTCTCCTGTTTTTCTGTCTCATGTCGATTTCATTCATAGCCCGGCCAGAAGGACCTAGAATGGGTAGAGGAAATGTCTTCCTCCCCTACAGCTTCTACCCTTCCCTCCACAAGGCTTCCCGCTCACAAAGGGCTAGAAGCCAGAACAAAGGAAATGATCATGGAAATTCATCTTGATGCAAAGGTGGGTGCCTTTATTTATAGATAGCGTGGCCTTCTTACAGCTGAATGGTTTACTTCCTGACAAGACACATTTAGGATCATCATATGCTCAAATTTACCAGCAGACATTATGCAGTAAATTATTTCTGGCTATAAAAGCCTGACCGATTTATGTGCACAGCAGAGCCCCATAAGTATGACTATTACAATGTCAATAGACAGTGTTTAAGTTCTAATAGTCTCCTTATGAGCATTTATGAACATCATTCATTTCTAAAGAGACAGAGAAGAGTTAGTGAATTGGCAGACGTCAGACAGAAGAAGAAGTTTTTATTTTACTCTCTATATCAAATAGTCTGCTTGCAACAAATTTCATCAAACAAACATTTTGGGATGGGGGATGGAAGAGCCGTGGCATAGTAGCAGTCCGGGTCCAGAGGACTTGAGTGGACATTTGGCTTTGCCTCCCCTTGTCATGGGGGGAACTCTCCCTTGGAGCCCCAGTGTTTTCATCTGAAAAACGTGGATGCTATTGTAAGGCTTGAATAAGATATTTTGGGTTGTACTTTATAAACAGTAAAGTACTAGAAAACAGGAGAGGTTGACTGGCTTTTTGTTTTCCCTTCAGCATTTTTTTTGCCCCCAAAAGAAAAGGAATATGAGGAAAGTCCTCACCATCAAGTTAGACTCCCCATCAGCATATCTCACCACTGGGGCTTAGCTCTGTCAAATGAAAACTTCTCACAAAATGTTCCACAGGGGCGCTGAGCCGGTTGATTTCTCACCAGCAAGGGAGCACTGTGAACGGCCAGAATCGGAGCAGACGGCTGTCCCCAAGTGTTGGCTTTATTTACAATTTGGAAAGGGAACTTCACAACTATATTAACTGGGGATTGCATGGATTGAGACGCTTCATTCTGTCATCAGCAGAGCTCATAAGCAAATTCCAATCCCCTGATCGGTCTCTTTCATTGGATGTTTTTCAAGAATTTTGATTCGCACTACCAAATATGGTCTTTTAATAGTTTGAATTTCTGGTTTTAGAGCTGTTCTTTCCACTTGGCTACCCATCCATTCAGTCCATATTGGTGTTAAAGAGAAAAACGGCAGGCCTGAAATGGCGTCCCTTGTGCTAACGCCCAGGATACCAAACCTGGATTTAACACCTGACCTCACTGCAGTGTCGAGTTTCCGCAGGAGTGTGACCTTAATCCACCAGGCTGGAATTTCCTGACTAGCACCAGGGACGTCATCTGCATGAGAAAACCCCTGCTGTTCCCTTCCCTCCAAAAAGGCAATGTCCAGAAAATGTCTGGGCCTGAAACAATCCTTTCTTTTCTTTTACTGACATCTTGCCCCAGCCTCCTTCTGCCTATAAAAACCTTCCATTTTGGGGGCTGGCCCCGTGGCTGAGTGGTTAAGTTCCCGCACTCAGCTGCAGGTGGCCCATGGTTTCGTTGGTTCAAATCCTGGGCGCGGACATGGCACTGCTCATCAAACCACGCTGAGGCAGCGTCCCACATGCCACAGCTAGAAGGACCCACAACTAAGAATATACAACTATGTACCGGGGGGCTTTGGGGAGAAAAAGGAAAAAAAATGAAATCTTTAAAAAAAAAAAAAAAACCTTCCATTTTGTACAGCTCCTTGGACTATCTTTCTAAGCGTTGGTGGGATGCTGCCCGATTCATGAATGGTTGAATAAATCCAACTAGATCTTCACATTTACTAGGTTGAATTTTGTTTTTTGACATTGGAAACTTCACCTTTTCTCTATGTGGCACTAGTCTCCTATCCCCAATTGTTCCCTCTTGGCCCGTGTCTATTGGTTTTTCTGTCCTTATTGAGTTTTTTTCCCCTTTGGTCATGGTAGATATGAACCTTAATGGAGAGTTTCCAACTATCTCAGTTCTTTTTCAACTATCTTGGATAAATATAATTTAGTTTTCCAAATGGGCATACCCATTGGCTTTGAGTAGTCATTCTCACTTTAGTATAAATGGATCTTTAACATCTATGTAGCTAATTTGCATTCATAAGAAAATGCAAGGTTGAGGAAGATGCATAAAAGAGAAAAAAGGAGGGACATAATGTACAAGTTCAAAGCAGCCAGATGTGGATGATAAGCTCCTGGAGAGGGCCTAATTTTTAGTTTTTATTTGGTTCTGCTCTGCTGTCAGCACTGCTATGGGACTTACAGTCTTAATCAGTTCTCCTCTGTGTTCTCTGAATGGCGTTATTTTAACTCCAAGCATAGGCTACACCCAGGCTGCAAAGGCTACTTGGGATGTGGCATCAGGCAAAAGTATCAGTCTTCCCTGTCTTACCAGCCCCTCCACCCACTAGGTTCCCATATGTCAATGGTGATGACATGGCCCAGACTTTTTTCTTTCTTTTTCATAAATGTGATTATCTATTTATGCTCTAGGAGATTAAAAAAAAAAAGACATCAAAAAGTCATTTAAAAACATCTTTTGTGGGCCAGCCCCATGGCCTAGTAGTTAAAGTTCAGTGCACTCTGCTTCAGTGGCCCAGGTTCAGTTCCCAGGTGCAGACCTACACCACTCATCAGCTGCCATGCTGTGGCAGCAACCCATATAATAGAGGAATATTAGCCCAAATGTTAGCTCAGGGCGAATCTTCCTCAAGCAAAAGGAGGAAGATTGGCAACAGATGTTAGTTCAGGGCCAATCTTCCTCAGCAGAAAAAAAAATCTTTGCCATTCATATGTCTTGCTTTGGGGTTCAGAAAATATGGCTGTCTCATCTATGCCCAGGTGTCAAGAACAGGATTACTACCCTGCCAGCTTCACCTTTTCGAGGGCATGCCCACTGGCTGAGGAAATGAGACCCAGAGAACATTCTGTTTTGTTTTTGTTTTTGTTTTTTTTCAAGATCGGCACCTGAGCTAACATGTGTTGCTGATCTTTTTGTCCTTCTTCTCCCTCTCCCCAAAGCCCCCCAGTAGGTAGTTGTATATTCTGGTTGCAGGTCCCTCTGGTTGTGCTATGTGGGAAGCAGCCTCAGCGTGGCCTGACGCATGGTGCCATGTCTGCGCCCAGGATCCAAACCAGAGAACCCTGGGATGCGGAAGAAGAGGGCGCAAACTTATCCACTCGGCCACGGGGCCATCCCCAGCACTCTGTTTTACAGTGGAACTCGCCAAACTCTGACTCAAAGTAATTCTACTGCTGTCCAGGCCTGAAGACAGGGCATTACAAGGGTCATTCGATTTCCTCACCTTAGGTCAGTGCTGACTGTTCAGGAGAGGCCTCTTCTGAGAGCAGTTCCTTTCATTTTAAATCTCTAGTGCTCTGGCCTCGGCTGCTCCTCAAGGTCTGAGCCTCACTGTCTGATGATGATCTTTGTGGGAGAGATTATCTTCCTGTCAGAAGCGTCAGCCTTCATTTCCCCTTCCTTAATCACCCCGGCTTATTCTCTTTGAGCCTTTCTTCCTTACCCCGTAGGTGAGCGTTCACTCCCCTGGGTCTTAGACAAGGGTCGCCCCCATTCTCCTCCTGTACACTTTCATTGTGCGTGGTCACTCTGCTCAGTTAGCACTCGAGATAAAGAGAGAAAATTCAGATCAAAGGCACGTCTGAGCTAATATTAGAATACGTGCTTACAAAACCAAAAATCTGTTCCAAATACAGTCATGCGCTGCATAACGACGTTTCGGTCACCGACGGACCACCTATGTGACGGTGCTCCCATAAGGTTAGTACCGTGTGGCCTAGATGTGTAGAAGGCTATGTGTCTAGATCTGTGTAAGTGCCCTGTGATGTTCACACAAGGACGAAATCTCCTAAGGATGCGTTTCTCAGAAAGCATCCCTGTCATTGAGAGGTACGTGAGTGTAGTATTTAGGATCTAACTGCCTCCAGTTGGTTCTGCCGCTTCACAGCTATATCACCTCTCTGGGCCTCAGTTTCCTTATCTGACACTGAATGGCAAGCGTAGATCACCATACCGCCCCAGTGGGCTTCTTTGAGGGCTAATTGAGATCTGGAAGGAGGCTAGCACACTGGCTCACATAGAGAGGATAACGAATTCACCTACATAAGCACATCACTTATCTAAGTCACTCCACAGCTGTTTATACAACCTCTTCCGTGCAAAATCACGGCACTATTCTCAGCACGGCGTGTCAGCCCCAACCCTGGCTGTTCCTCCTTTCGCCATTGTTAGCTGCCGCCCTGCGATGTTCTCTGACTGTCACACGGGACTTTCCAAGTCTGTCCTGAGGGGAGGTGGAAGGAACATTCTGCCTTCTCTGCACTCTCCCTTTTTTTCTCGGAGCAGGTCCCCCCCTCACTCCAGCTGTGCAGTTCACATGGCAAATACTCTTCTGACATGGCCACAACTGAATCCTCCGAGACGGACAGCTTCCCAAAGCAGACCATTTAATCCTTCCTGGAAATCTTTGGAACTGGAATTGAAAAGAGACGGCCCTTCTCTCCTGGGAGCAGCTGTGGGACGGGTGGCTTGGGGGCTTCGGCAGCCCTGTTCTGGGGGACAAGGTCAGTGTGCAGGAACAGAGAATCAAGCCAACAAACAAACAGAGTTGAGAGAGGGAAAGAAGGCACCCTGGTAGCACTGGGGTCCTTGAATAAAGACGTCCTCAGGGCCAGGTACATGTCTGCTCTTCCTGAGGGTCGGCTGTTTGGCCAGTGCTTTGTGGCATGAGCTCCCTGCATTGTGCTGGGGCGGGGGGAGGGGGGGGGCGGTTCTATGCTTGAAACCAAGAGACACCGAAGATGAGGGGCAGGCTTACCCATTCAGCCAGGACGTGTCCCAAGAGAATCACCCTTTCTTGAACCCTTCCCCAGCCTCGTCTGTGAAGCTGGGCTCTGTGTCGACCCCTAGGCCCTTGCTGGTCTGTTGGCTCTCTCTGTTGACTAGCTCAGTCTGCCCATGAAATAATCATCATAGCTATTCCTCCCGGGTCTCTGGCAGAGTAAGCATTTTACATCTATTATAGCTCTTCGTTATGCTAAGTTATAGTCTTAAAAGGTAAAATCATGAATCAGGTGCAAATGTGAAATGAACACATCACCAGTTTTATTCAACTCATCAATTAATAGGAAACCAGTAAGATGTCAAAACTGGTTCAAATAGGAATTGGAATTACAGAGATTTATATTCTCTACTAGACAAAATTAACTGGCATTGCTATGAACAGGAATTGCTTGCATTACTATGAACAAGAAATACTACCATGGGTTTTCTCAACTTAATTTCTACCCTTAGAAAGTTGTTTAAAAAAAAAAAAAAAAAAGCTTGGTCAACAGTGAGTGCATCAAATGTGCACAGCCCTAAGGAATCAGATGCCTCAGATGGTCCCCTAGACAATGGCCAGCTCTCCCCTGAAAGGACCCCCAGTAATCTCTTTTCACCTCTAAGGGCATTGCTGAAGTGTTTCAAAGAGGTTGCTACAGGTATTAACAATAAGTGTATCACTGTGAAGAGAGGGAGCTCGCTGGGGGGTCTGTGGTGCTGGCAGCTTACGTGCTCGTCAGCTGCTGCGGTTCTTAACTGGGAACTCAAACACTAGCCGCTACGCAGGTACCGCTGAAGGGGGCCCGGTGTGGAGGCCACTCTGCATCCCTGACCGTGACCTTTGCCCGGCACCCCTGAGTCCTTTCATATCGTAACTGAGAACCCAATAAAAGAGGGCTGGTAAAAAAAAAACAAAAAACAAAAAAAAAACAAAGGAAAGTATACAACATGTCGATTTGATACATTTATATGTTATAATATGATTACCGCTGTAGGCTGTAGCCAGCCCCTCCATCACATCACCTAATGATCATTTCTTTGTGGTGGAAGTTCCATTCAAATAGCAAAGTTTCTGATTCTGGAGAACAAAGTTTCTCATGAGTAAGAAAGCAGCAGTCACTCTAAGAAGGGAGTTTATCTGACATTTTACAGCTACATCGTCTTTGGGAGAAATGTTGTTTATTGCTAACTTTGGAGCTGATTTTATCTGCGTCTTTCATTCCAGCCTGATGAATGGCCAGGCAGATTTTAAAAGTCCAAGCTAACATTTACTTTCTCCTGTCTCAATGGGGGTGACAGACAATCAGGTCATTACAACCCAGTGCAAGAAGGTGCCATAAGGAGGGATTTGATTTAAACTGAACCTAGGTGAAGGAAGACTGCCTGGAGGAGGCAGCCTTCCCAGCTGGGAAAAGCAGAAGTTGGCCAAATGAAGGCGGAGAAGAGGGTTACAGCAGAGCAAGGACTTGGGCAAAGGCATAAGGATGAGGGCGACAGTGACACATTGGAGGAATTGTGAAAGTTGGTGGAGGGGAATCAACAGAATGTCTAGAAGGCTGGGGGAGAACCACACAACACACTTGATTAAAATGTATACCACACTCTGCCGTGTCCAAAGGCACCTGGTTTTTTAGCAAAGCTGATCCTTGTGGAGGAAGTGGAGCCATTTTCTAGCCTTTACCGTGAACCATCCCGTCCTATTTCCTGAGAACATTCGGGGGAACCAAGCTGGCCTTCAACCAATGCTGAGTTGCAGGAAAGGACAATGAGACTCCAGAGATAAAACTGCCACGAAGAAACGGTGTGCCTCCAAGGAGAGAACTGGGTCTAGCAGTGGGCTGTATCCTTCCAGGTGCTGGGAGGGAACAGACTGTGCGCTGAGACAGGCTAATCCTCCAGCTTGTCTCTTCACCAGCCAAACCCAATGAGAAGCAGAGGGCGAGGAAGCCTGTTGATGCTGTCTATAGAGGTCAGCCTCCCAGAGCACGGAGCGGGGCAGAGAAGGGAAGAGTGGATCTGGAGGGAGAGTGAAACTCCTAGCCCAGGAGTTAACACTGAGCGCGCTTCCTGCCCTGGTGACCTTGGCCTGATGGCTGTTCTCTGAAAAAGAGCTGAGTTTGGGAAAGTGAGATAAAGGGAGTTGTTACTTACTCCGGATCAGGGAGGGCCAGACCCAAGGATGGTGGACCTGGTGTCTGCAACAAACTGTCACCTCAGGAGACAGGCACAAGAAAGCATTTTAAATTACCTCCTTACTTGGTTTTAATTTTAACTATTTTATTTCAAATCATTTATTATTGAATTTAAAAAACTAAAAGGAGTAACTATGGTTGTACCCCTCACTAAAGAAGCAGATCAGGGACAGGCCCCATGGCTGAGTGGGTAGGTCCATGGGCTCTGCTTCAGTAGCCCAGGGTTCACCAGTTCAGATCCTGAGCATCACTCATCAGGCCATGCTGTGGCGGTGTCCCACATAGAAGAACTAGAAAGACCTACAACTAGGATAGACAACTACATATTGGGGCTTTGGGGAGGAAAAAAAAAAAAGACAAGAGGAAGGTTGGCAACAGATGTTAGCTCAGGGCCAATCTTCCTCACCAAAAAAAAAAAAAAGAAGAAGAAGAAAAAAAAGAAACAGATCATACCACTTATAGTGGCAAGAGCCAAGGCTGGGTTGCTGAGCAGATCTAGAAGAACCTGAATGTCAAGTAGAGATTTTATCCCGAGGGCAATGTGGACCCACGGGAGGGCCTCATAAAAGGGCAGCACATTTTACTGGCCTGCTTATGCTGGATTATTGCCGAGATAAGCAAACTCCTGCCCTCTCGCTTGTACAACCAGGAAGAAATGCACATTAATTCCATCGTCACCTGACTTTCCCTCCCAGATAGAGAGGACAACTGGAGGCTCTGGGGACCAAGAGAAGAGGCAAGGAGCCAGTAAGGCAAGACAGAAAACAAGGAACAAAAACTGTCCTTGCTTTTCAATCTTGAGCCTTGCAAATATGCCGTAGGAGAATCAGAAAAGCTTGTTTCCAGGCACACATTCTTCAGTTCTTCCACGTTTCTAAGCTTTGAGGAATGTAGAAATTGGTTTCCAAAATATTCTGAGTTTTCACTCAACAAAACTATTTATCACCTGCTCTGAGCCAGATACCGAGAGAACGATGGGGAAGAAAACGTGGGTGCTGCCCTCAGTCCTCTCAGCCTTGCAGAGCGACAGACACACGAACAATTAATTGAAAGTGGGTGTTGAGCCCCTAGAACAATGCAGGGCACATTGTAGACAAAAAAAAAGATAGCTAGAATTTTTTTTTATTGAGGGCATAACAGTTTATAACATTGTGAAATTTCAGGTGTACATTATTACCTGTCAGTCACCATCTGTATGTGCCCCTTGACCCCTTATGCCCACCCCCACCCCCTTCCCCTCTGGTAGCCACTAACCTGGTCTCTTTGTCCATGTGTTTATCTTCCACATATGAGTGAAATCATAGAGTCTCTGTCTTTCTCTGTCTGGCTTATTTCGTTTAACATAAGACCCTCAAGTTCCCGCTATGTTGTTGCAAATGGGACGATTTTGTCTGAGATAGCTAGAACTTTTAGAAATTTGTTTTTGGAAAATTTAGTTAATTATAGTCTTTAGGTCACAGCTCTACCATCATCAGTCTCCTGTTTTATTTTATTTTGTCCCATTCAATTCCCACCCCTATGCCTCTCCCCTCCTCATAGGCACCCACTTTAATGGACTTGATAAGTACTCTTGCATATGTTGGTATCCTAGTAAAAAGATAGGGAAGACATAGCATGCCATAGATCTTAATCTGCTTCTTTTAGTCAACACTCTGATTTTAAGATCTATCCATGAGGCACTTGCGTATCTGGGTCATAGCATCCAGCTGCTGAAGGGTATTCTGTCGGTTGCATCTATTCCATAGTCCTTATTCCATTCCCCTATGGGGAAAAGCCTGGTTCCCTCCAACTGCCCCGCTACGACGTGAATGCTGAGATGAACACCCGTGGACTTGTCCATTCATGGGCTGTGAGCAAGTTTCTCTGGAGTGTTTACCCAGGAGCAGACTGGAAGGGTCGTGGGATATATGTAACATCCCTAAGTACTGGCATACTGTTCTCCAGAGACCCATGCTTGGCATTGTCTGACTAGCTGCTCTAGTATTTGCCAACCTAGTGGCTGTGAAGTGGTATCTCGTTTCGTTTTGCATTTCTCAGTTACCTAGTGAAGCTGAGCAGTGTTAGCCATTTAGCTATTCCCAATGAATACCCTTTGTGCATTTTTTCTTTGGATTTACTCGATAACCTAGACATTAATTCTGTGTCACTTTTTGATGATGTAAAATTCTCCCTGTGAGCCAACTGATGACTTTGTTGCTTATATCACATTTAAAATAATTCTTAATTTTGGTGAAATATAATCCATTAACTTTTTTTACTTTGTGGTTTGTGTTTTCTGGGTCTTGCTTCAGAAATCCTCCAACCATACTCCCATCACAAAAGTACTCTCCTACATTTTCTTCTTTTAACTTTTTTTTTTTTTGAGGAAGATTAACCCTGAGGTAACATCTGCTGCCAATCCTCCTGTTTTTGCGGAGGAAGACTGGCCCTGAGCTAACATCCATGCTCATCTTCCTCTACTTTATATGTGGGACGCCTACCACAGCATGGCTTGACAAGAGGTGCATAATAAGCCCCAGCCCAGGAGCCCAGGATCCGAACCTGTGAACCCTGGGCCACCGAAGAGGAGCGCGCAAACCTGACTGCTACGCCACTGGGCTGGCCCCTCTTCTTTTCACTTTATAGTTTTTCTTTCCGTGGGACCTTAGAGGTAAGGATGCAATTTTATTTTTCTCCAATGCTCAGGCACTACTTCCTTTCTCCACTGACTTGAGGTGCCGACTTTATCATCTATCAAGTTCCCCTATACACGAAGGCTTGTTTCTGAGCTCTCTGTTCTGTCCCATTGGGCTAGTCTGTTCATCCGTAATTACCACATTGCTCTTGTTGCTATGGCTTTGTAGCAGGTGTTAATGTCTGGGAAGATGAGTCTTCCTTCTTGGCTTTTCTTTTTTAAAATGAACCTACCTATTTAAGGACACGTATCCTTCCTTAGATATTTCAGAGGAAGATGATAGAGTTTTTAAAAAAAGAAAAAATCCAACTGGAATATTTCTTAGAGTGCACTGAATATATCAACTAACGGGAAGGAAATTAACATCTTGATAATATTAAATCATCCAGTCCAATATTGAGGACTGTCTCCAATTATAAGATCATTTTCTATTTTTTCTCTTTTTTTAAAGTTTTCGAATTTTCCTCAAAGAGGTTTTGAGTACCTCTTTGATACCTGACTTCCTAGATACCTTATAATTTTTGTACTTGTGAAAGATATATTTTCTATTATGTCTCGTAGTTTTTTATTGCTGGTGTAAGGAATGAATACTATTGAGTCTTGTAAGGTGATCTTTTTTTCTAGACACCTTGCTAAACTCTTACCAATTTTAATAGTTTGTTTATTGATTCTGTTGGGTTTTCTATACAGTTGAGCATATCATTGACAAATAATGACAGTCTTATCTCTTTCCATATTATCCTTTTACCTTTCAGTTCTTTCTTATGTCTGTTGGCATTGGCTAGAGCCAGCAGTATCGTGTTGAACAATAGTGGTGATATCTGACATCTTTGCCTTGTTTCTGATCTTACAGAATGCATCTAAAGATCTTCCTTTGAGTAAGATGCTTTCCGTGGGCCTTAGATATGGAGACTCCAGTGGTTCACCATAATCCACCCCTCTCTTTTCCATGGTGTCTCAGCCCAGTTTCTCTAGAAAAGGGAACCTAAAGTAGAACTTTACATGCTAACTCTCTATTAGGGAGAGGAGCAAACCCAGGGAAAGAGAAGTCAAGGAAATGAGGCAGGAAAGCAGGGAACATAGAGCAGGAATGTATTCCCAGGCTGGTCACAGCTTCACAATAGCGGCTGCTCATACTTTGCCGCATATCTCCAGAGGGGCTGTATGAAATGCCCGAGTCACAGAACAGTCTGCTTGATAGGGTTGGAAAGGGAGCACTGTTTCTGCTCGTATCCTGCCATGTCCTGTCTCCCAGTGGTGGAGGACAGCCCCAGGAGGCCTTAACCTCCTTCATGTTTGGAGTCATCACTCAGCCCCCTCAATAGCTTCCAGGAAACTTAGAGCCTCTACAGGTCCAATCTGGCTAGTGCACATTTGGGGGCTCCTTGGACTGTGGGAGCAGCACTGCAGAAACGCCAGGTGATGACTCACCATGACTCACTCAGGTCTTCTCTTCTCATCTCTAGGTCTTTAAAGCCCCCACAATGGCATGAGCTGTCACCAGGGGCACCCTTGAAAGTGGCTAAGGTAGACATAGCCAAGGAGATCTGGAACGGTGCATAATGGTTGTGAACACATGGCAACAGAGTGAGAGCTTGGCACATTTCCTAGACTTGCTTGCAGTTTGATGAGGCCATGTGTCTAAACTGTCATCATTGGAATGTGAAATATGAGCCATTCTGGGTCTGGAACTGAAGACAGTGGGCATGCCTCCCTCATGGTGTCTTTTCTTTCAACAGCTGGAACGTGGTCATGGCAGCCACCTCGCTTCCATCAAAGACAATGCTATCCCTATGGGAGGGTAGAACTGTAACTTGGAACTCTGAATGACAACACGGAGCAGAGCCATCCATCCCCCTGACCAGGACTGCTCACAGTGAGATGGTTAAGAAAGAAAGAAACTGGTTTTTAAGCCACTGTTTTAGGTCTTTTTGTTATTGCACTTCACTGTGCCCTAACTAATATATTAGCCTTTATCAGGAAAATAAAATTACCATCTATTCTTAGTTTTCTGAGAGTTTTTATCATGAGTTGTTTAATTTGATTGAATGCTTTTTTGTATTATGACAATTTTGTGATTTTTCTCCTTTAGTCCATCAATAAGATCAGTTGCATAAGAGATTTTCTAACGTTGAAGCATCCTTGTATTATGTGTGTGTGTGTATATACGTATGCGTATGTTAGATTTAATTAACCAATATTTAATTTACAATTTTTGCATCTGTGTTTATAAAGTGAGGTAGGTCTTAAATTAGTCAGGGTTTACTTGTGTATAAGAAATCATATAAGCAGGAAGGATTTAAATATAGGGAATTGGGTGCTTATAAAATCATTAAAAGGGATGGAGAAGCAAGCTCTAGGCTGGGTCTCCAGGAAGGACTCTTAGACTAGATGAGGGGAGCTGTTAGCACTGCCGTGGGTGGAGAGGGGAGATTGAGAGCTGCCATTGAAAGGCTGGCTGCCAGACCTCACTGGAGCTGTGATCCACAGAGCAGGAAGCTGTTGCCTCCATGACAACAGCCTCTTGACACCACAAAGCTAGTGACTGAACACTAGAATGCAAACACCAGACCCTGATGCGCCCAAAACTGCCTCTCAACGCTCGGAGCCAGCGACTGGACTCCACAGTGCTGCAGTGGTAATGTCTCCATGACCGTGCTAAGCGAAGAACAGCAAGAGCGTTAGAAAGACTTTGCACTTCTAAATTTCATTCAAGTGCATCTAATTGGTGGAACTTAATCACATGAAGAAGTCTAGCTGCAAAGGAGACTCAAGGTGTTGTATTTAGTTTTCCAGGTTTTGCAGTATGAGAGGGCACGCTGGAAGAGTGTTGGAATGGATAGTGAGTATCAATTGACCATGTATTTGCCAGGATAGACTAAATTATGCTGTTATAACAAACAATTCCCCAAGTCACAGGAGCTTAAAATAGCAAAGATTTAGTTATTACATCCGCACCTGTCTATCACAGGTCAACAAGGATGTGACTCCGCTCATCGTAGTCACTCAGAGACCCAGATTGATAGAGCAAGTGGCACCTCATGCATTGCTGGTGCCCAGGACATAGGTAAAGAGACACTAGAGGGTCTCAGACCAGCCATTAAATGCACCAGCCTGGAAGTAACATGCCTTTTAAGCTTGTAAATCATTGGTCAGAGCTTGAGTCCTCACCTAACCTCAAGTGAGCTAATAAATGCAATCCAACTAGGTGCCCAGAAAGCGAGGGGAGAACTGGAAATATCTGGTGAATATCACTCACAACTACCACAGTTATGTCTACCCAGACCTAGAAATGTCTTCTCTTCTACTCTCCTTATACAGATTTGGAATCAAGGTTATACTAGACTCAGAAGATGACTCGAGTAGATTTTCTTCTTTTTCTATTCTCTAGAACAACCTGTATAAAGGAAGGATTATACAGTCCTTGAGAGGTTGAAAGAATATATTTATAAAACCATCGGGGCCTGCGATTTTCATTTTGAGATCTTTGAGATACTTTTCTTCAAGATACTAGGAAGTCTGTTCAAGTCTCCTATTTTTTTCTCAAATCAATTTTTGCTTTTTATATTTTTATATTCTATTATGTTTAAATCACCATTATATCTGATTTCCTGCTTTTCCCTTTGTAATTGGTTTATTTACTTGTTTCCTCTCTGTTTCTCTTACTCAATCTTTCTAGAGGTTTGTCTATTTAATTAATCATATTGGCAAAAGATTGGTTATATTAAAATATTCTTTTTTGGTTTTGTTCTTGTTACTCACTATTTTACTGATTTTTGTCTTTTTATTTATTACTTCATTTTGTTTTATTTTTTCATGTTTCCTCTGTTCTTTAAGTGGATTCGTGAGTAGTGTGGTTAGGTCATTTGGTTTCAGTCTTTATTGCTTTATGATAAACATATTTAAAGCTATAAATTCAAAGGCACACATTGTGACACATGCTACCTAGAGTCCATTTGGGAAGCATAAAATATTCTCTTTAGGCCTGAGGAAATGTTTGTTGTATAAGTTAAATCCTTTGCCTCTCATATTCCATTTCTTGGAATTTGTCCTACAAATACAATTGTACAAGTGGATAAAACTACATGTACAGGCTATTTATTACAGCGCTTGTTCATAATAGTGGAAACACCCTAAATGTCCATCTATAAGGGAATTGTAATCATTTCCTGTGGCTGCTATAACAAATTACGACACACTTGGTCGCTTAAAATAACAAAACTTTCTTCTTTCACGGTTCTGTAAGCCAGAAGTCCAAAATCAGTATCACTGGTCTAAAAATCAAGGTGGCAGCAGGCTGCACTTCCTCTGGAGGCGCCAGAAGAGGATGTGTCCCTGTGTCTTCCACCTTCTGGGGGCTGCTGACGGGCCTTGGTTTGTGGCCACAACACTCCAATCTCTGCCTCCATCTTCGCATCCCCTTCTCCTCTGTGTGTGTCAAATCTCTTTCTGCCTCTCTCTGATAAGGAGGCTTGTGACTCACTGAGGGCCCACCCAGTCGTCCAGGATGACCTCCTCCTCTCAAGATCCTTAACTTAACCACATCTGCAAAGACTCTTTCAAATAACGTAACATTTACAGCTTCCAGGGATCAGGATGTGGACATTTTGGGGGGCCATATTCAGTCTACTATAGGAATAATTTAAAAAATCATGGTACATTCCTACAATGAAATATTTTGCTATCATTAAGAAGGAGGAAATGGAACTATAGAGATTAATATGAAAACATGTCAAAGACATACTGTTCAGGGATTGAAAAGTGCACTACAGAACAATAAGCATAGTATTATCCTACACTGTAATTTACATATATTTTACATGTGCTTAAGATATATTTCTGAATACATACACATAGTAGCAATAATCATCTCTGGGGAATGCTATTGGGGATGGGTTGGGAAGATGAGAGAATTTACTACTCCTTTATACTTTTCTATATTGTTTAGATTTAAAAAAAAAATCATAGACAGGTTATTGTTACAATCACTGTAAAGTGTTTTTGTTATAAAATATTCTCCAGCCAGTCTGCATAAGGTGCCCTGGCCTGCCGGGCGGGCACTCTTTGCTTTCCCCAGCAATCCTTTTGGCACGAGAAGCAGAACGAAGAAATCGTTTTCCAATGCCCTGTGAGGGTCTGTAGTTGTCTCCTTTTGCCACCTGTTGTTGAAGCTGCACTAAGTCATGTGGGAATGCAGAAAGAAGCCAACGAATGAGCTTTCGGAGTGAGTAAACACATGAGCTATTCAATCGATCAGCACATAACATTTCAAATCCACATCCACCTTAGATTGTGTCTCTTACTAACTGGAGAGCCTTGAGCAATTGACTTCACCCCTCAGACGTCCTTAGCTATACAATGAGGAAGTGTAATGGTCTCCCTCATAGGGCTGCAGTGAGGACTAAATGAGACAATGAATTTCCCAGTGAAGTACTTGCCATGAGCTGAGTTGCAATCTGCCCAGGTGTAAACGAATGCATTGGCGAAATTCAAGGTGGTGCATAGCAGGGACGATGCTATATATAAAATCAGATTTGAAATAGCCAGGTGCATTGCAATCAAATGAGCCCCGCACCACATGAGGAGTTCTGGGTTCCAGTATGGATGTCAGTCAGTCCCAGCTGTGTGACTCTCACACAAGTCCCTTCCTCATTCTAGTTCCAAGTTTCATCAACTGAAAAATGAAGACACTGAACTATGACCTCTAATGTCCCTTCTGGCTTTCACATTCTATAATTCGGGGAACTTGGACACAAGCTTCTTCGTGATTGTGCTTGTCAATCAACATGTTTCTGCAAGTAGTTATAGAAAACATTATATTACCTTGAGGATAGGAAATTGAATGGGGCCCGGCCCAGTGGTATAGTATTTAAGTTCACGTGCTCCACTTCGGCGGCCTGGGGTTCTCTGGTTCAGATCCCAGCTGTGGACATATACACTGCTTGTCAAGCCATGTTGTGGCAGGTGTCCCACATATAAAGTAGAGGAAGATGGGCACGGATCCTTCCTCAGCAAAAAGAGGAGGATTGGCAGCGAATGTTATCTTAGGGCCCATCTTCCTCAAAATAAAAAAAAATTGAATGGATTTTTTATGGACTGAATTTTGTCCCCCTAAAATCCATATGTTGAAGTCCTAATCCCCAATGTGACTATATTTGGAATAGGGCCTTTAAAGAGGTAATGAAAATTAAATGAAGCCATAAGGATGGGGCCCTAATCCACCAGGATTGGTGTCCTTGTAAGAAGAGGACGAGGGGCGACATTAGTAAGATGGTGGAAGAGAAAGTCCCAGCCCTCGTTCTCCCACAGAAACACCCTTCATGATAAAAACTCTCGACAAACTAGTTATGGAAAGAACTTACCTCCACATAATAAAGACCATATATGAAAAGCACACAGCTAACATCATACTCAACAGTGAAAAACTGGAAGCAGGGCTGGCCCGGTGGCACAGCAGTTAAGTTCACACGTTCTGCTTCTCAGCACCCCAGGGTTTGCTGGTTCAGATTCCGGGTGCGGACATGGCACCGCTTGGCAAGCCATGCTGTGGTAGGTGTCCCACGTATAAAGTAGAGGAAGATGGGCACGGATGTTAGCTTAGGGCCAGTTTTCCTCAGCAAAAAGAGGAGGATTGGCAGTAGTTAGCTCAGGCTAATCTTCCTCAAAAAAAACCACAAAAAACTGGAAGCTTTTCCTGTAAGATCAGGAGCAAGGCAACGATGCCCACTCTCATCACTTCTCTTCAACATAGTACTGGAAATGCTAGTTAGAACAATTAGGCAAGAAAAAGAAATAAAATCCAAATCAGAAAAGAAGAAGTAAAATTAACTCTGTTCACAAATGAGGCAATCTTGTATGTAGAAAACTCTAAAGATTCCACAAAAAAGCTATTAGAACTAATAAACGAGTTCAATAAAGTGGCAGGATACAAAATCAACATACAAAAGTCGCCTTTGTTTTTATACACTAACAATGAACTATCCAAAAGAGAGACTAAAGAAAACAATCCCATTTAAAACATTTAGAAATAAACCTAACTGAGATGAAAGACAAGTACACTGAAAACTACAAAATACTGATGAAAGAAATTTAAGAAGACACAAATAAATAGAAAGACATCCCATGCTTATGGCTTGGAAGACTTAGTATTGTTGAAATGTCCATATTATCCAAAGTGACCTGTAGATTCAGTGCTATCTCCAACAAAATCCCAATGACATTTTTCACAGAAATAGAAAAAAGAATCTGAAAATTCATACGGAACCGGAAAAGATCCTGAATAGCCAAAGCAATCTTAAGAAAGAAGAACAAAGCTGGAGGCATCACAGTATAGTACTGGCATAAAAACAGACATATAGACCAATGGAACAGAATAGAAAGTCCAGAAATACACCCCTCCCCCCAAATACGGTAAACTGCTCTTCAAGAAGGGAGCCAAGAATATACAATGGGCAAGTATAGTCTCTTCAACAAATGGTGCTGGGAAAACTGGATACCCATAGGCAAAAGAATGATCTTGGACCCTTATATTACACCATATACAAAAATCAATTCAAGGTGGATTAAAGACTTAAATGTAAGACCTGAAACTGTAAAACTGCTGAAAGAAAATGGGGAAGAACTTCTTGACATTGGTTTTTGCAATGATTTCTTGGATATGACAGCAAAAGCACAGGCAACAAAAGCAAAAATAGACAAGTGGGACTATGTCAAACTAAAAACATGCGTGGCAAAGGAAACAATCAACAGAATGAAAAGGCAACCTACAGAATGGGAGAAAATAGTTGCAAACCTTATATCTGATAAGGGGTTAATATCCGAAATATATAAAGAACTTGTAAAGCTCAATATTAAAAACACAAATAACCCGATTATAAAATGGGCAAAGGACTTGAATCTACAGTACTCCAAAGAAGAGATACAAGTGGCCCAAACAGGCATATAAAAAGTGCTCAACATCACGAAGCATCAGGGAAATGCAAATCAAAACCACAGTGTGATAGCACCTCATACTTGTTAGAATGGCTATTATCAAAAGACAGAAGAGAACAAATGTTGGCCAGAATACAGAGAAAAGGCAACCCTTGTGCAGTGTTGGTGAGAATGCAAATTCATGCAGCCATTTTGGAAAATACTAGGGAGATTCCTAAAAAAAATTAAAAATAGAACTACCACAAGATCCAGGAGTCCTACTTCTGAGTCTATATCCAAAAGAATTGAAATCAGGATCTCAACGATATGTCTGCACTCTCACTTTCATTGCATTATTATTCACAATAGCCAAGATATGGAAACAAACTAAA
The DNA here is from genome assembly GCF_037783145.1 of Equus przewalskii. NCBI lineage: Eukaryota > Metazoa > Chordata > Mammalia > Perissodactyla > Equidae > Equus > Equus przewalskii. Next base: position 53,696,549 of record NC_091845.1, on the reverse strand, counting down.
TGTCTACTGACACACAAATGGAAAAAGAAAATGTGGTATATACACAGAATGAAATAGTACTCAGCCTTGAAAAAGAAGGAAATCTTGCCATATGCAACAACATGGAGGAACCCAGAGGACATTATGTTAAGTGAAATAAGCCAGTCACAAAAGGACAAATACTGCAGGATTCCACTTCTATAGGTATCTAAAATAGTCAAACTCAAAGAAGCAGAAAGTACAATGGTGGTTTCCAGGGGCTGGAGGGAGGAGGAAATGGGCAGTTGTTCGATGGGTATACACTTCAGTTACGCCAAGATGAATAAGTTCTAGAGATCTGTGTACAACATTGTGCTGCCTACAGCTAACCATTCTATGTTTTGCACTTAAAAATTTAAGAGGGTAGATCTCATGTTGTGTTCTTACCACAAAAACAAACAAACAAAACATGAAGAGGAAGAGATCCCAGGGATGTGTGTGGACAAAGGGAAGGCCATGTAAGGATGCAGCGAGAAGAGAGTTGTCTGCAAACCAAGGAGGGAGGGCTTAGGACAGACCAAACCTGCTGACACCTTGATCCTGACTTCCAGCTTCCAGAACCGTGAGGAACAGATTTCTGTTGTTTAAGCCCCCAGTCTGTGGTGTTTTGTTATGGCAGCCTGAGCAGGCTAATTTAGGACTAAAAAGCCAATTGCGGCAGGAGCTTCATTTGGGAATGTTCGAGAGATTTCATGGAATAGTTAAACATGAAAAGGGCTTTTCCTGGCATTATAAAAGCCATATGTAGAGGTTATCTCTGACTGGTTTTGGTAATTAGAATAGGTTGTCAAAATCGAGTGCAGTTTTGGATGGTCTCAGGTTTTAATTCTCCCAACAGTTCAGTTTGGGAGGCAGAATTAAAATAGAACAGTGGAACAGTACTGAGTTTGGAGTGACCTGGACCAGGATGAAACCGCTCGTTAGCAGGATGGCCCTGGATCAGCTACTTAATCCGTCTGCATCTGAGTATTCTGATACCTACCTCATTGTATTATTGAGGGAGTTAAAGTAAATGAGACACTATAAAGACCTGGCAACCACACGGCGCGTGCTTGGTAGCTACTATGCTCGTTTGACAATGAAAAGTCGTTATTGCTGCTTTCCTTGAAAACTTCATTACTTTGGAAAGAAAATAATATTATCTAATAAAATATTTCCCAGACTAAACTCTTTAGTTCAGTATTTTGTCCATTAAGAGGTCAAAACTTCCATTGGAAGCTGGAAAGGATGCTGGTAATAGCATTCGTTTATTGAGCTCTGACTTGTGTGCCAAGCACATATGAATTTTTCAGGCTTTTTTTTCGTTTAAGCGTCTAGATACCCTACAATACAAATATTGCTATTATTCCTATTTTACAGATGAGAAAACTAACACTCAGAGAGTCAAGTAGCTTTCCAAATATCCTACAACTAGAAACACTAGTTGTTTGACTTCAAAGATCACTTTCTCAGCTACTATGCTATACTGGTCTCAGATACAATTACCTTTTACAGAACTACACATTTTAATATTCACAGCAAGGTCAGTACAAGATTTTATCACTGTTTTACAGATGAGGAAACTGATGCTTAAATAACTTACCTAATAGGTAAATAATCAATATTTAAATAATACCTAATAGGATTTAGCAGGTGGTAGAGCTAAGATTCAGTCCCAGGTCTGTTTGAGTCCAAGGTCTGGCCCCTCCCACCCTGCCTCGCTGCCTCCACATTGTTCTTCGACCGCACAGAGTTCGGGAAAAGTGGAAACTGGAATTCAAGAGACCTGTATCTCAAACCAGCTGTGTGACATGAGGTAAGTCACTTCACCTCTGAGCCTCCATTTTGTCATTTGTTAAATACGTAATTTCAATTAGATCACCTCTAATTCTCTTGGCTTTACCATTCTATCACGCCAGGTGAATTTTGAGCAATTATATTCATCACTACACTCAAAGAAATAAGAGATTACAGACTCCTAAAGGAAATAGTTGTTAAACTATTATGGTAAAGAAGTTTGATCCCAATACTTCAAAATCAGCTTTGTACATGGATTGGTGCACCAGTAGATGGGCAGTGGGAACAAAGATCAGATTGCACATCTGGGATCTTAGACAAGTGTTCATTCTCACCTGCTTCAGTTTGCTTTTTGGTTGAGTGGAGATCATTCTAATGCCTGTATGTTCACCTTAAGAAGACTCCTTCAAGTATTAAAAAAAAAAAAAAAAGACAATATATGGGAAACATCTTTGAAGAGGTCTTTTTCATCCCTGGAACTGGGTGTCAGTGGCTGAATTTGGAGTTTGGTCAACTGTGTTCGTTCAACACAACAGAAAAGAAAATAATGCTTCCCGTGTGATCGCATTGGAAATAGCCGAATATAAATAAGCAGAAATCAAAAGGAAACCACAATTTCAAGGAACGAGTAGTGAAAAGTTGAGAACAAGAAGTGAAGGAAGAAAAAAATCAAAATTGACAGATATGAGAAAAAAAGGGTCCACAAGAGAGAAAAGGGGAAAGTGAGAGGAGGAAGAGGAGCGGAAGAGAAATGGAAAAAAAGAGAGAAAAAAGGCAATTTCCAGCAAAAGAGAGCCCGAGCACCTCTTGATTTGGGGGGTTGTGCAAACATCATCACATTTAAATTTTATAACATCACCCTCAAAACTCTGTTGAATTGAATTCCACAAGTTGAGCCCTCCAAAACCCACAGTGGTTTGAGGAACTGGGGCACATCCTTTAGGAAAGTCTCCAGTTGTTTTCCTATTCAGCCACCAGGGGGCGGTACATTCCATTCAATGCGACAAGCCTTTAGAGAAGGTTACCAAGGACAGGGTGCCCTAGAGGCTACCCCATGATTAAGGCGCTCTTCTTTATACTCAAGCGTACTTGATAATACGTTAACACAAATCATTATAACTCAAGAAGAAATGAGCTATGGAGCTGCATTTGAGCTAAGTCTTTAAGGCTGGGTGGGAAATCGTAAGAAGCAGAGATGTTTGGTAGGAGGAAGTTTCTAAAGAAAGGAATACATTTGAAAGACAGGTGACAAAGATCAACTAAGCTTCTATTATAGTTGGAATAGAGAGCATTTTCTTGACTCCATGGCTTCATACATTCAACATTCACAGAGCACTTAATGGAGATTGGTCCCGTATGTAAACAACTGAACAGGAGTTACAAAAAGAATTAACACGATTTTTAAATATGTGGCTGTGAACTATTAACAAGTGTTTCTTTCCAATGGGAGAAATGAAATTGTTTGCAATTGTTCGTCGTGTTGTCTCTGTTTGGCTCTATTTGGCTCCGTGATCAAAAGTTTGAACTGTAGTGTGGTTCCTCATTCAGTTTCCTTTCTTAGCCTTTATTTCTATTTAACTAGAAACTATAAATCACCATTATAGCTCTTTGGCTATTGTAGCGAGGGCCTCTAGTTCTGACAGTTTGTTCTAGATATTTGGATCAAGCATGGAGTCCACAGTTGTGGAGGGATTTCTCTCCAAATTCCACTCACAGTGCTCTGCAGAAGCCAAGTTAATGAGCCCATCACACTGAACACCAGAAATCTGGACGCTTAGTCCACTTTTAGGATGCAACTGGCTCTGATGGCGAATTTTCACAGTTTGTTGCAGTATTTGAATTTTATCTCTTGTTCTTTTTATTTTTTACAGCTTTATTAAGGTATAATTTATAGATCATAAAATTCACCCATTGTAAGTACACAGCTCAATGATTTTTAGTAAACTTTCAAAGTCGTACTATCATCACATTCGAATTTTAGAACATGCTTTCCCCCAGTCCCCTTGAGCCCAATCCCTCTTCCTATATTACCACTGATCCACTTGCTGTCTCTCTAAATTTGCCTTTTCTGGACACTTTATATAAACAGAATCAGACTATATGTAGTTTTTCACATTTGGTTTTTTTCACTTAGCATAATGTTTTCAAGATTCATCCATGTTATAGCACATATCAGTATATCATTCTTTCTTATTGCTGAATAGAAATCATTGTATGGATATACTACATTTTGTTTATCAATTCACTCGCTGTTGGACATTTGGATTGTTTCCAGTTTCTTAATAATGTGGCCAAAAGTACTTGCATACAAGTCTCTGTTATGTGAAAGACAGAACGCACTGAACAATTAAGGGGATGACTTTAGTCAGGTTATTGCAATAGAAAGAATATTCATTAATGAGAAACATCTCCAAGAAAATGAAGGAGGTCTGGGGTTTTATAGAGGCAGATAAACGAGGGAGTCATCAGTGGGTCTTATGAGAGTCTTGAGGAAGGATGGAAGGAGAGATGCGGGGGGCAGGGTGGTCCTTTGCAATTAGACTTTCTCAAAATATGAGAAGGTGGAGAGATTTCTCAACATTGCTTCTTTCCAGGAGCACAGGACTCAGATAAAGCTCAAATTATCGGTGAGGACATATGTATTCATTTCTCTTGGGTGGAGTCCTAGGAGTATTTGCTAAGTTATGTTTAACATTTTAAGAAACTGTTTTCTAAAATAGTTACACCATTTTACATCCCTAATAATAATATGAGGGTTCCAGTTTCTCCACATCCTTACTGACATACAGTAATGTCTTTCTTTTCAATTATGGCCATTCTAGTGGACGTGGAGTGGTGTCTCACTGTGGTCTTAATTTGTATTTCCCTAATGATTAATGATATTAACCACTTTTACATGTACTTATTAGCCATTTGTACATATTTGCTGAAATGTCTCTTCAAATATATTGCCCCATTTTTATTGATTTTTTATTTTTTTGCTGAGGAAGATTTGCCCTGAGCTAACTTCTGTGCCAGTCTTCCTCTATTTTGTATGTGGGTCGCTGCCACAGCACGGCCACCGACAAGTGTTGTGGGTCCATGCCCAGAAACCAAACTGGGCGGCCAAAGCGGACCATGCCAAATTTAATCACAAGGCCACTGGGCTGGCCCTATTGCCCATTTTTATTTTAATTGAGTCTTTGCATTATTGAGTTGTAGGAGTTCTTTACATAATCTTTATATAAATCCTTTACCAGATATATGATTTGCAAATATTTTCACCCAGTCCTGTAACTTGTCTTTTCATTTTGTTAATGATGTCTTTTGAAGGACAGAAGTTTTTAATTTTAATGAAGTTCGATTTATCCATTTTTTTCTTTTATTGCCGTGCTTTTGGTGTCCTATCCAAGAACTCTGCCAAACTCAAGGTCGCAAAGATTTTCTTCAAGAAATTCTATAGTTTTGGCTCTTAAATTTAAGTCTATGTCTTATTTTGAATTAATTTTTGTGTGCCCTGTGAGGTAAGGATTTAGGTTTGTTTTTGCACATTGATATCCAGTTGTCCTAGCACCATTTTCTAAAAAGACTATCCTTCCCCATTAGGCATACCCTAATTGGCATAATACTTTATGCCACGCTGTCTTGATTACTGTAGCTTTAATAGTAAGTTTTGAAATTGAACAATATAAGTCCTCCAATTTCATTCTTCCATTCCAAAACTGTCTGGAGGTGCCAGCCGTGTGGGGTAGTGGTTAAGTTCAGTGTGCTCTGCTTCGGTGGCCTGGGGAGTTTTCAGGTTTGGATCCCAGGCACAGACCTACACCACTCATCAGCCATGCTGTGGCAGTGACCCACATACAAAATAAAGGAAGATTGGCACAGATGTTAGCTCGGGGAGAATCTTCCTCAGCAAAAACAAACAAACAAACAAACAAAAAACTGTTTTGGCTCTGCAAGGTTATTTGTATGTATTTCCATTTTATGATCAGCTTATCAATTTCCACAACAAATAGTCTGCTGAGATTTTGATAAGAATTGTGTTGAATTAAGTCAATTTTGGGGAAATTGCCATTTTAACAATATTGAGTCTTCCAATCCATGAACATATAATGTCTATTTATTTATATTGTCTTTAATTTCTCTCAGCAGTATTTTGTTGTTTTCAGTGTGTATATTCGGCATTACTTTTGATAAATTTATTCCTAAGTATTTTGTTCTTCTTTTTTTTTTTTTTTGGTGAGGAAGATTGGCCTGCTAACAACTGTTGCCAATTGTCCCTCCCTTTTTTTTTTTCTCCCCAAAGCCCCAGTACATAGTTGTATATCCTAGTTGTAACTCATTCTGGATCTTCTATGTGGGATGCTGCCACAGCATGGCTTGATGAGTGGTGTGTAGGTCCGCACCCAGGATCTGAACCTATGAACCCCAAGCCGCTGAAGCAGAGTGTGTGAACTCAACCACTTGGCCATGGGGCCAGCCTCAGTATTTTGTTCTTTTTGATTCTATTATAAATTGAATTGCTTTCTTAATTTCATCTTAGGGTAGTTTGTTGCAAGAATATGAAAATACAATTGACTTTGTATATTGCTCTTGTGTCCTGTGACATTACCAAACAAATTTATTAGTTCTAGACTTTTCTTTGTGGATTCCTTAGGGTTTTCTACAAAAGGATTATGTCATCTGTGAATAAAAAGTTTACTTATTCCTTCCCAGTATGAATGTCTTTATTTATTTACTTATTTATTTCTGTCCTTGCTGCACTGGCTAGGACCTCCAGTACAGGGCTGAACAGAAGTGATGAGAGCAGATAGTCTTGCTCTGTTCACATTTTTAGAAGAAAAGAATTTAGCTCTGCACCATTAAGTCTGATGTTAGTTATAGATTGTTTGTAGATGCCTTTTATCAGATTGAGACGTGCCCTTCTGTCTGGTTTATTGAGAGTTTTTATCATGAACTGGTGCTAGATTTTTCTGTATCTATTGAGATGATCATGTAGTTTTTTACTTTATTTAACTTTATCAATATGGTGTATTAAATTAATTGATGTTTGGATGTTAATTTGACCTTTCATTCCTGGGACACAGGATATACTCAGTCAGGGTGTATCATCCTTTTTTCTAAGTTGATGAATGTGATTTGATAGGGTTTTATTAAGGATTTTAGTGCCTATGTTCATAAGGAATATTGATCTGTATTTTCTTTCCTTGTGATGTCTTTGTCTGGTTTTGGTCTCACAGTAATGCTGCCCTCGTGTGTGGGAGCTCTTTGTTACTGTAGCCTAACCTACCATAGCCTGACTGATACAGTTGCTGAAAAGAATGAGGCAGCTCTAAATTTACAGTCTCCAAGATACAGTGTGAGGTGGTAAAAACATCCTACGGCCTATATGGTATACAATGTGCTATCATTTGTATAAAGAAAAAAATAATCTATAAACATATACGTATGCATAGTATTTCTCTGGAAGAACACATGAGGAATGGACAATGAGGCTGCCTCTGTGAAAGAGAAGTGAGCCACTGAGGCAGTGGGAAGGAGACTTCTTTTTCCTGCTTACCTTTTTATGCCTTTCGAATTTTGTACCATGTGCAGGTGTTACCTACACATACACACAGAACATACACACACTTTTATTTTATAAAAATACATATTTGTTACAAGGAAGCAGAGGCACTAGAGCAAGATGACAGTCACAGAAATAATCTTTGTCCGGGAAGAAGCTAACCTGGCCCACCACCTCTGACTGTGGCTCAGCAAACATCCTGGTTACGGTTTGATTTGCCTTTGGAGATCCGTCTATGGAGAAAGAATGTGTTATCACATCTCTTCTAGTTGTATACTGTTTACTTTTAAACGAATGACTGGATGGCCAGGGATTTGTCCAGTATTATGACTTTTGTTAATGGAAGTCTGCTCCTGAGACGGGGTGCCCTCCCCTCAGGTGACTATGTGTTCAAGACTGAAGACCAGAGCCTTGGCCAGAGCGACCTCACCCAGGTTACCATGTCCCCTTGACCTTCCAGGTGGCCAGCTTCCCTCTCCCTCTGGTGATATCTGACTTGCTGCATACTCTTTCCTTCAAACAAAACCCTTGCCATAGGGAACGTTTGTAGCTACCCAGGCTTCTGCACTGTATTATCTTGTTGTGTTGTATTGTATTGTATTATGTTATGTTGTATTGTATTGTATTCTTTTTTAACTAAGGCATAGTATACTTACAGTGTTGTGTATTGGTGTGATATGATTTCAAATCCATATGTTTATGACAAAAATAAAGTAGTTCTTAAGAGTGACATTATTTTGATGTAAGAATGAAGTTGTTTGTATAAGCAAAGTTGCTTTCATATAAGTGTGAAGTTGTTGTGTCGGGATGACGTCATCGACATCTGTGGTTGTTGACAAGGACTCGGAAGCTCAGGGGCTCAGGGGCTCTGCTGAGGCCTTAATGAGAAGAACATATGAAGAAGCAGCATGGGGAGGGGACATTTAGACTATAAATACCCAGCATTTGTGAGGACTGTTCGAGAGTGTTCGGTCTGGGCAAAGTGACCCTTGCTGATCTAAAATCTCTCCGAAGACCTTGGGGTGTTAGCTCATGATGTGGTAAAGGCGATTCTTTTTATTATTATTATTATTGAGTTCATAATAGTTTACACCGATGTGAGATTTCAGTTGTACATTGTTTCTTGTCTGTCACCACATAAGTGCTCCCCTTCGCACCCTGTGCCCACCCGACAGCCCCTTTCCCCTAGTAACCACTGAACTATTTTTAATTTTTTCAGCAATATCCATACTGTTTTCCATGGCAGCTGCACCAGTGCATTCCCACCAGCAGTGTATGAGGGTTCCCTTTTCTCCACACCCTCTCCAACATTTGTCATTTTTAGTCTTAGTGATTACAGCCATTTTAACAGGTGTAAGGTGGTATCTTAGAGTGGTTTTGATTTGCATTTCCCTGATGATTAGTGATGTTCACCATCTTTTCATGTGTTTATTGGCCATCTGTATATCTTCTTTGGAAAAATCTCTGTTCATATCCTCTGCCCATTTTCTGATCGGGCTGTTTGATGTTTTCTTGTTCAGTTGTGTGAGTTCCTTATGTATTATGGAGATTAACCCCTTGTCAGATACATGATTTGCAAATATTTTCTCCCAATTGGTGGGTTGTCTCTTTGTTTTGATTCTAGTTTCTTTTGCTTTGCAGAAGCTCTTTAGTCTGATGAACTCCCACTTGTTTATTTTTTCTTTCGTTTCCCTTGTCTGAGAAGACACGGTATTCAAAAAGACCCTTTTTATTTTGATGTCAAAGAGCGTACTACCGGTATTATCTTCCAGGAGTTTTATAGTTTCGGGACTTATCTTCAAGTCTTTGATCCATTTTGAGTTTATTTTTGTGTATGGCGTGAGATAATGATCTACCTTCATTCTTTTGCAAGTGGTTGTCCAGTTTTCCCAACACCATTTATTGAAGAAACTATCTTTTCTCTATTGTATGTTCTTGGCAGCTTTGTGGAAGATTAGCTGTCCATAGATGTGTGGTTTTATTTCTGGGCTTTCAGTTCTGTTCCATTGATCTGTGTGTCCACTTTTGTACCAGTACCATGCCATTTTGATCACTATGGCTTTGTAGTACATTTTGAAGTCAAGGATTATGATACCTCCATCTTTGTTCTTTTTTCTCAGGATTGCTTTAGCAATTTGGGGTCTTTGGTTGCCCCATATGAATTTTAGGATTCTTTGCTCTATTTGCGTGAAGAATGTCGTTGGGATTCTGATTGGCGTCGCATTGAATTTGTAAATTGCTTTGGGAAGTATGGACATTTTAACTATTTTTATTCTTTCAATCCATGTGCATGGAATCTCTTTCCATCTCTTTATGTCATTATTAATTTCTTTCAGTAATGTCTTATAGTTTTCATTGTCTAAGTCTTTCACCTCCTTGGTTAAATTTATTCCTAGGTACTTGATTCTTTTAGTTGCAATTGCAAATGGAATTATATTCTTGAGTTCTCGTTCTGTAAATTCATTATTGGAGTATAGAAAAGCAACTGATTTTTGTAAGTTGATTTTGTACCTGCAGCTTTGCTGTAGTTGTTAATTATTCCTGTTAGTTTTCTGATGAATTCTTTGGGGTCTTCTATACATAAGATCACGTCATCTGCAAACAGTGAGAGTTTCACTTCTTCACTCCCTATTTGGATTCTTATTATTCCTTTCTCTTGCCTAATTGCTCTGGCCAAAACCTCTGGTACTATGTTAAATAAGAGTGGTGAGAGTGGGCATCCTTGTCTTGTTCCTGTTCTCAGGGAGGTGACGTTCAATTTTTGCCCATTGAATATGATGTTGGCTGTGGGTTTGTCATATATGGCCTTTATTATGTTGAGGTACTTTCCTTCTATTCTCATTTTGTTAAGAGTTTTTTATCATAAATGGATGTTGGATCTCGTCAAATGCTTTCTCTGCATCTACTGAGATGATCATGTGGTTTTTATTCCTCAATTTGCTGATGTGGTGTATCACATTGATTGATTTGCAGATATTGAACCATCCCTGTGTCCCTGGTATAAATCCCACTTGATCATGATGTATGATCCTTTTGATGTATTGCTGAATTCAGGTTGCCAAAATTTTGTTGAGGATTTTTGCATCTATGTTCATCAGTGATATCGGCCTATAGTTTTCCTTTTTTGTGCTGTCCTTGTCAGGCTTTGGTATCAGAGTGATGTTGGCCTCGTAGAATGTGTTAGGAAGTGTTCCCTCTTCCCTAATTTTTTGGAATAACTTGAGAAGGATAAGTATTAAATCCTCTCTGAAAGTTTGGTAGAATTCCCCAGGGAAGTCATCTGGTCCTGGGGTTTTATTCTTTGGCATGTTTTTGATTACTGTTTCAATCTCTTTCCTTGTGATTGGTCTATTCAGATTTTCTGTTTCTTCTTGACTCAGCTTTGGGAGATTGTAAGAGTCTAAGATTTTATCCATTTCCTCTAGATTATCCATTTTGTTGGTGTATAGTTTTTTGTAGTATTCTCTTATAATCTGTTGTATTTCTGAGGTGTCTTTTGTCATTTCTCCTCTTTCATTTCTTATTTTGTTTATCTGAGCTTTCTCTCTTTTTTTCTTCGTAAGTCTGGCTGGGGTTTGTCAACTTTATTTATCTTCTCAAAGAACCAGCTCTTTGTTTCATTGATCCTTTCTACTGCCTTTTTTGTTTCAATAGCATTTATTTCTGCTCTGATTCTTATTATTTTTCTCCTTCTGCTGACTTTGGGCTTTGTTTGTTCTTTTTCTAATTCAGTTAGGTGTAACTTGAGATTGCTTATTTGGGATTTTTCTTGTTTGTTCAGGTGTGCCTGTATTGCGATGAATTCCCCTCTTAATACGGCTTTTGCTGCATCCCATATGAGTTGGTATGGTATGTTTTCATTTTCATTTGTCTCCAGATATTTTTTGATTTCTTATTTAATTTCTTCAATGATCCATTGCTTGTTCAATAGCATATTGTTTAGTCTCCACATCTTTGTCCCTTTCTCAGCTTTTTTCTTGTAATTAATTTCTAGCTTTATAGCATTGTGATCAGAAAAGATGCTTGTTATTATTTCAATTTTCTTAAATTTATTGAGGCTTGCCTTGTTTCCCAGCATGTATGGTCTATCCTTGAGACTGTTCCGTGTGCACTTGAAAAGAATGTGTATTCTGCTGTTTTTAGATGGAGTGTTCTATATATGTCTATTAAGTCCAACTGGTGTAGCTTTTCATTTAATTCCACTGTTTCTTTGTTAATTTTCTGTCTGGATGATCTACCCATTGATGTGAGTGGAGTGTTGAGGTCCCCGACTATTATTGTGTTATTATTAATATCTTCTTTTAGGTTTGTTAGTAGCTGCTTTATGAACTTTGGTGCTTCTGTGTTGGGTGCATAGATATTTATAAGCATTATTTCTTCTTGATGAAGTGTCCCTTTGATCATTAGATATTGCCCCTCTTTGTCTCTCTCTACCTGTCTTATCTTGAAGTCTACTTTGTTTGATATAAGTATTGCAACACCTGCTTTCTTTTGTTTGCCATTAGCTTGGAGCATCATCTCCCACCCCTTCACTCTGAGCCTGTGTTTGTCATTGGAGCTGAGATGTGTTTTCTGGAGGCATATTCTTGGGTCTTGTTCTTTAATCCATCTCGCCACTCTGTGTCTTTTTTTTTTTTTTTTTTTTTTTTTTTGAGAATTCAATCTGTTTACGTTTAGGGTGATTATTGATGTATGAGGGCTTAATGCTGTCATTTTATCACTTATTTTACGGTTTCCTTTGTTTCTCGTCCTGTGTGTTTTGGTCTACCCATTGAATTATGCAGTTTTTTATGATGTGTTTCTTTGTTTTCTCCTTATTTATTCTTTGTGTCTCTGTTCTGCTTTTTTGTTTAGTGGTTACCCCGAGGTTTATATTCAGAACCTCGTGTATAAGATAGCCCATTTTCCGATGGCCTCTTATTTCCTTAGTCTAAACCAATTCAGTCCCTTTTCTCCTCCCCTTCTAAGTTGTTTTTCTCATATCTTATTCCATCTTGTGTTGTGAGTTTGTGGTTAAAATGACAGGATTATCTTTGTTTTTGGTGTTTTCCTTCCCTTTATCCTAATGCTATAGTTGAATATTTGCTATCCTATTCTGATTCTGTCTACCTATTTATCTCCTTACTCTGTGTTTTGTGACCCCTTTCTCCTTTTTTTCCAGGTATGAGGGCCTTCTTGAGCATTTCTTTTAGGGAGGTTCTCGTGGCTATGAAGTCCTTTAGCTTTTGTTTGTCTGGGAAAGTTTTAATTTCTCCCTCATATCTGAAGTATATTTTTGCTGGATAGAGTATTCTTGGCTGAAGATTTTTGTCTTTTAAAGATTTGAATGTGTCATTCCATTCTCTCCCACCTTGTAAGGTTTCTGCAGAGAAATCCGCTGAAAGCCTGATATGGCTTCCTTTGTAGGTTATTTTCTTCTGCCTTGCTGCCCTTAGTATTCTTTCTTTGTCATTCATTTTTGCCAATTTTACTACTATATGCCTTGTAGTAGGTCTTTTTACATTGACAAATCTAGGAGTCTGGAGGCCTCTTCCACACAGGTTTCCATCTCTTTTCCTAGGTTTGGGAAGTTCTCTGCTATTATTTCTTTGAACACGCCTTTCTGCTCCAGTCTCCTTCTCTTCTAAAGGTGACTCTTTTACCTGCAGTGGTGAGAGCCGTGCAGCTGCCCCACAAAAAAGATCATCTTGCCCACCAACACCGGCTCCATCATTCCCTAGCAACGTGCTCTAGCAACAGAGGACTTTCCGCTTTTGCTCTGGCAGCTGGACATCAGCTCTTGGTTGGTCAAGCTCTCTCTCCTGAGAACCAACTCATAGAAAAGTGTACCTCAACTAAATTTGGGCTTCATTTCTTTCTCTTCACCTTTGCCTGGAACAATGGTGTGATTAATCTACCATTGGTTTGGAGTAGGTTATTTCTTTATTAGCCTAGTAGGAGACATTACCCTTTTGGTTTTTGAAATTATTACAATTTCTTTTGGTTTGTGAAATTATTATAATTCCCACAGTGAATCTGTGTTAAATAAATTATTGGCAAAGACATTCTCAGTCTTGAAGCATTAATTTGCTGTCTCAAATAAAATATACCAAAAAGTACCTAAAACACAAACTGAACACTCTGAAGTAACCACACCTAGATCAGGAAACAGGATGCAAGCAGCATTTCAGATGCTACCTTCTTGCCCCTTCAACCACCACTGCCCCAAGGGAAAGTACTATCCTTATTTCTAGTACCATAGGTTAGATTTGCAAATCTAATAATTATGAATGTAATTATACAGAATGTACTGTTTCTGAGCTTCTTTCCCTGAAGACTTTGTTAGATTCATCCCATTCTGTTCCAGGCTGTAGTAGTACAGCCATCCTGATGGTTACATAGTTTTCACTGTGTGAATACTCAATGCTAATAATATCCATTCTACTGTGATGTGCATCTTGGTGGTTTCCAGTTTGGGAACTACAAACAGTGCCGCCATGAATATTCTAGTATATGTCTTTTGGTGAATAAATGTACGCATTTCTGTTAGGTATACACCTTAAGAGTGGAATTGTTGGGTCATATAATGTGTGTATTTTCAGATGTAGAAGATACTGCTAAATGATTTTCCAAAGTGGTTGTACCAACTTACACTCTCATCAGCAATGGATGAGAGTTCCATTGCTTGACATTGTCAGTCTTTTCCATTTCACTCATTCTGGTAGATGCGTAGTAGTATTATTGTATTGTGGTTTTCATTTTACTGAGCACTTTTTGGACCATCTTCCTATGTTGGCGTCATTTCCTGTAAGTCCTGTCTCCCCATTGTAGAGAGGTCAGACTGTGACTCTCCTAGTCAACCCTGTGACCCAGGCTTCACCAGTCAGACACACTCATGTAAAACTTCAACTCATGAGGGAAGAGTTGCACGGAATCCATTGTGACAGCACTGGCAGAAACATCCAATCTGGAGGGACAATGTGAAGCTTCAGGCGTCCACGCCCCAGTGTCATTGATGGGAGCTGTGGGGTCTGTAGTCAGCGGAGATGGCTGTGACATTTACGCTGTAGCAGGACACGGTTTGGGCATGGTTCCTAGCTATATGGCCTCCAAGCCCAATTCCTTGGCCCTCAAGGAGATTCTGTAAGAACCTTAATATTCTTTAAGGTATTCCTTCTCTGCTTAATATAGCTGGAGGTCTGTTCATTTCAATTTAGAACCCAGATTGATGTTATTACGGGGATAACTGAAGGGACAGCCAAAGGAACTCTGTGGTTCTAAAAGAATCCTACGTGGGTATTACACCAGGGTGCTTCCTACCACACACACCAGTGGAAATGAGACAAAGACACAGAAAACCCTTCTACCAATTAATATGTGCATTACCTTTCGCCTAGTGAAAAAAGAAAGTTCTTGGGAAATGATCAGCCATACTAACGTTCCCTTCGTTTCAAAATAGGGGCCCCACACAGCTGCATTTTGCAGATGGTGAATAGCTTCCGCTATTTTTAGCCAAGACTGCTCTAAGCTGAGGAAACAGGCACAGGACCAAACTTCCCCACAGAGTGTGCTCCACTTCCCCAGAGCACCCTTCAATTCTGGGCCAGAGACGCCTGCACTAGCATCCACACAGATTTGCATCAGCCCCTCAGAAAGGCTGTTGTCAAGTCAGAGAGGACACAATTTTGGAGTACCAGGACAGTAACTTGATAGATAATAGCCATGGTCAACTGAGGAGTCATTTATTAATAGAAAGATATATGAAGTAATACTATGCATTAGCTATAAATAATTATGTATGAAAATTATAAAATATGGAATGGAAGACAGCTCAAACTCCTCGATGCTAACTGAAGTGAGGGCACAGAGACGGAGAGAAATGGGGTTGGGGTGGTGATTACAGATGTCGGGGCCAGCCCCGTGGCAGAGTGGTTGGGTTCCCGGTCGCCCAGGTTTCACGGGTTTGGATTCTGGGCGCAGACCTAGCACTGCTCCTTGGGCCATGTTGGGGTGGCGTCCTGCATAGCAGAGCCAGAAGGACCTGCAATTAGAGTATACAACTATGTACTGAGGGGCTGTGGGGAGAAGAAGGGGGAAATAAAAGATTGGTAACAGATGTTAGCTCAGGTGCCAATCTGTAAAAAAAATAAAAATAAAAAGTAAAGGAGACACTGGCTTCATCTGTAATGTTTTATATTCGTTAATGAAAAGACCAGCAGCAAATAAGACAAATGTTAGCAGTTATTAATTCTTCATGTTGAAATGGGAGTATTTGCTCAGTTTTTCTAAATACTTTTCAGGATGTTTGGCTCAAAAACATTACACTAATCAAAAATTGAATGTGTTCAGATTTTAAGCAAGAGGCATTTCACGTAAGAAATGCAGGTGCCCCTTCAGACTTCACAATTTAGCTTTTTCTCACTGCACCATAACACCTTGAGCATTTTCCTTCTTGTTCTTTTCCTGAGGGAGCAATGGAGAGAATGGAATAGCTGTCTCTGATCCATTAGCCACCTTGGTCTTTTTTTTCTTTTTTTGAGGAAGATTAGCCCTGAGCTAACATCTGCTGCCAATCCTCCTCTTTTTGCCGAGGAAGACTGGCCCTGAACTAACATCCGTGCCCATCTTCCTCTGCTTTATATGTGGGACACCTACCACAGCATGGCTTGCCAAGTGGTGCCATGTATGCACTAGGGATCTGAACCAGCGAACCCTGGGCCGCTCAAGGGGAATGTGCGCACTTAACCACTGCACCACCAGGCCGGCCCCTTGGTCTTTTGAAAATAAGTAGCCACTTGGTTCTAGAAGTGGGCACAGCCTGGGAATAAAGAAAACTCTAAGAACTCTCTCTGTTCATGATGGCCCTACCACTTCATTGGGTCCTTCTTTAGGTGATATCTTTCAACCCATTTCTCAGCCCAGAGCTCACGTGGCTCATGCTCAGGGAGGAGGACATAGAGATGCGCTCTCTCAGACACACTCACATACTCATATATGTAAGTGTGAGAAGGGTTGACTTGGTCTTGATGTCAAATATATTTCTAGCTATGAGTCACAGTCAGAATGTCTGAAAGCCACTATACTAAGCAATTCAAATATAACATGGTCAAATCAGAAATCTTTATAAAGTGTAAAAATTTTCCTCCATCTCAGTAAATGATACCACCATCCAACCCAATTGCTTAAACCAAAGACCAGAAGTCATCTTGGTTCTCTTCCCTCGCTCTCTACATCCCAGCCTTCAGGTACAGAATAGATAATGCTTGCGTCACAAGTATTGGTTGGTAAAGTCTGTGTTTTGGACACATACACACCCACCCACACACATAATATGCACACTGAATTGCAATATAAAATGTATTTCTTCCCTTTTCCTGAAGAGGGAGAAAGTTACAAAGAGGTGGGTTTTATATTTTATCCTCTTTAAGGAGCTTGGACACATCTGGAGCTCATAGATTCTTTCTCTCCTCTTTTCTATTTTTAAATGTTTGGTATCCTCTTCATGCTGTTGGCTTTCCTTTTCTACTGCTGAGAAGTCTCTCCTTTTGTGAGGAATAATTGATGGGAGGTAGGAGGAAAGGGAGAACGTGGAAGGTGTGGTACGTTTTCAGTTTGTTGTGTCCTTATCGATAGGTGTGAGGACCAGCTGGAAGTCTGCTCTCCCCTCTGGATGTCCACAGCACTCCATCCAGACCCCGCTATAGCACTTGCCACTTTTGACCTTGTGTCTCATTTATTGGAAGACATGATTTATCCTCCCTAATTGTCTGTACTCTGGTTGGGAAAGGTTCCTTCTATATTTCACCTCTGTGTTCTGCCCCCTCTCACCCACTTCCACCACCAAAAAACCTAGCACAATCCTTTAGAAAAAGTCTTCTGAGCGACTGCCTAATTCTAACTTCCTTCTTTCTTCCCTGCTTTCTTTTTTTTTTTTTCCTTCCTTTTTCCCTCCTTCCTTCCCTCCATCCCTCCTTCGTTTCTTCCTTAGAGAACAATTGTGCTTTAGAAACTGCTTTCAACTGGAATTGGGTACAAAAGGGGCAGGGCCTTTGGTACAGAGGGCACCTGCCATGGCACCTGCCATTGGATGGTCCGGTAAACTGGCCACAGAGAATAAAAGTGCACAGTGGGCCTGAGCTAGCGAAAGAAAGGCAACACTCATCAACTTGGGTACAAGCAGAGTTTGTCAAGTGTCCTTGCCAATGTCAGAGAAGAAATCCCTTTATCTCGTTCCTGTGGGGAAACTTCTCTTCCAGTGAGCTTTGAAGACTCTAACCTCTAAGGTTATTTCCAACACTTACTTACAGATATAAGTAATGCCAGCCTACTGCAGGTCCTGGAAACATGAATCAATGTTATGTGCTTCCAAAGGTCATTGGTGTACCTTACTACTCTGGTGCTTCCTCTTCGGGAGTTCAACTTGACTGCCAAGGCATCTACTACTGGTGGGAAGAGAGTCAATAAAAATAAGGGGAAAATGCATCATCTCACTCTAAGGAGTGTCCATTCCCTAAAGGAGAAAATAGCTGAGGTAGAACCAGAGAAACCATATAGAGACATATTGTTTTTATTTGCCAGATTATAGGGCAGAGGGCAGTGCTTATGGCTTCTTTATGTCTCACATAGCTCCAAGTGCAACTACCAGCAATCAACAAATAATTTTTAATAATAACAATAATGTTATATCTGAGACCAATAAATACTCGAACATTGCCTGTTAAAAGTAGCCTATAAACCATTTCTCGAAATTGCTTTCCAGCCAGTTTCAAACATGACTCTATTAAACCATTAAATAAAAGAGAAGAGGCTGTGTCATAAAATGGAAATGAGGATTATGTCGAAGAAGGTTAGAGGCTAAATTTATAGTATCTAAATTTTCTTAAGGAAGCAAGTGATAAAATTTTACTAAGCACAACCCTTAAGTTATAAAAAATATTCTCTGGTTGGAATCACATTCTGTCCAACGGCAATTCTTATCTCAAGGGAGTGATGAGATAATATGAAATATTTTAACTAGGGAAATAGAAAGACTGAAAATAATCGAGGAGAACTTAAGTGAACTTCACCTACAAAAAAAAGAGTAAAATACTCCACAATTTTATAATTTCAGGGAGAGCAACTGAGTTTGTCCTATCTGAATGTATCTTAAGCTCACAGATGAAGCCAAGATGGCTGGCATTTAGGACTTTAAATTTTCATATATTGGACATAATTTTTTTTAAAAGATGTGATTACGGCCAGAAGCCTACTTCTTGCAAAAAAATTTTTAGATTGTCTTCAATTATTTAATCTGAAAGAATCCACAAAATTCTGATGTTAGTAACTTGTAAAGGAACATTCGGAGATAGACTCAAGAGGGAAAAACTGACACAGGAAATGCATTTCTCCATAAGTAAAAGTAAACAATGAGAACTAGGAAATACTAATGCAACAGAAAAACCAGTCTGAGATCTTAGAATATTTCAGATATAAGGGAAAGATGAATCACTTTGAGAACTGCGCCTTTAAAATATTAAGGCATTCCATATATTTTGTTTTCATGGAAGGAGAAGTTCCTTCTTGTGTGACATTCTTCCCTCCCTGCAAAAAAAAAGGAAAATC
The DNA here is from genome assembly GCF_037783145.1 of Equus przewalskii. Classification (NCBI taxonomy): domain Eukaryota; kingdom Metazoa; phylum Chordata; class Mammalia; order Perissodactyla; family Equidae; genus Equus; species Equus przewalskii. The sequence goes on along the minus strand of NC_091845.1, from coordinate 53,677,630 downwards.
AGGAAAAGGAGAATGATTAAATTTTAGTTTCTTTAAACTTAAGTGCCATCTAAACAGGACACTATTTCTCTTGTGACTATGAAAAGAAACAAGAATGTAAGATTTACTATCTCTGATTTTTAATTTTATTGAACAGCTGACTCGAGATGATAACGCTATCAATCTCCATGTCGTTAATGTCTTGAGTAGAGAATTGCATGTTTGCCTTCAATTCGATAGATGTATGTTTCAGATTCTTGTTAACATAACAGGAGAATCAACAGGAAAAATTATCTCTGGCACACTCCCAAATGAACTCTCCATTAACACAGAATTTTATAAAACAAGATTTGTTGTTGGCGGAGGTCCACTAAAAGAAGATTCATGTCGTTATTCAAGAATATCCCGGGGCGGCCCGGTGGCTGAGTGCTTCAGTTCGAGTGCTCTGCTTCGGCAGCCCAGAGTTTCGCTGGTTCGAATCCTGGGTGCGGACATGGCACCACTCATCAAACCATGCTGAGGCAGCGTCCCACATGCCACAACTAGAAGGACCCACAACGAAGAATATACAACTATGTACGGGGGGGGAGGGGGAGCTTTGGGGAGACAAAGGAAAAAATTTTAAAAAATCTTAGAAAAAAAAAGAAATGAGAAAATGTACATAGATTTTACAAATTTGTGTGTTACCGAACATTTCTCCTTTATTTACAAAACCATAAAACAATTTGAAATGTCTATTAAGAGCTGAATGGGGTTTTTTTGTTTTTTGAATCATTTTAGTCCAACTTGTCAAAATTTGAAGATCTTAAGAGCTGTTTCAATTACAAGAAGGCTTTCAAATATCTGTATTAATCTTGTAAGATTAATTTTCATCTTAACAAGAAGTCTTATTTTTTAGTACCTAGAATTAATTAACTTGAACTTACATGATCCAGTAGAATTTAAAATCTGGCAAACCATGGACGCCAGTTCTAAGGTTAGGAATTTAATTATAAAGTATTTGGCACCTAAAAGCCACTCAAAGAATATTTGTTGGAGTGAATGGGGTGGAGAGGTACCTCCTTGCTAATAAGTGGGTAATATAATTCTGAATTGCAGCCAATGAATGCTGTATTAGAAAATACCTAAGAATGTTCAGATTTGCATTTCATTGTCAGCTACAAGTGACAGCAACTTCCGCAGATACTGGTAAAAAAAAAAAAATAGAAGATTCCAATCAAGTCATTCATACCATTTATGATAGATTTTATAGGACATTTAGCCCAGAGTGAGAAGATTAGCTGCCCACAAGACAGTAAGGCAATAAAAACCATTGTTATTACTGGATTTTCTTACTCTGTATTCAGTGCAAAGAAAGAGGAGAGAAAAGGTGAGAAATTAAGAATTTCTATAACTCACAAATGCCCTCCTCTCCAAAAGTTTTGAGGCTTCCTAGAAGAAAATTAATCAATAATTAGAGTCCAATCAATCACAAGCTCTGAAACTGAAGAAGAATCAACACCAAGATTTCCCAAACTGAAGAGAATGATGCTCATTCTAGTGTTTTCTGAGAAAACAAATTACTGCTCTGGGTCCACATCGTGGGAGACTCTAATTTGTCTCCGACACAGAACCCAATACACTACAAGCATTCAGTTAGTCTTGGTCGAGAGACTATATCTGCCAATAGGTAACAATTTCAGGGTCAATTTGTGAATTCAGTATTGTTGAACTTATATCTATCCACACGATGTCAGAGAGTTGCTATAAGAATCAGCCTTCATCAATGGATGGTAAGTCAGTTTAAAACTATAAAAATCTATAAAACACATCAAAGTAAATATAATGGATACAGCTATCCCAGGGTCTAAGAAAGAGAAGTCATCGTATATATAAATTCCCAGAGTGATAAAGCTGGCAACTGTGAAGAATTTTAACACACGATCATCGGGTTTTCTCATGTTACTGAAGTTGTTTTACAGAAGTAGCAATGTCTACACTCAGACATTCTCATCGCATGCACAGTTAGCCATACCAGAGAGAATTTGGAGATAGGAAAGTGAGGACGCAGGATACAGCATAAAGCTATTTTACAGAAAAAGCAGGTTAAAACAAAAACTCACAGCTCTAAAGGAATCAGAAATGTCATTTGTAAGATCAGACACTGATGTTCTTTTTTCTTGAGAAAAATAATGTTTGGAGGAGAACTTAAGAGAATATCCACTTATTCTATCCCCCAATCTTCTGGCAGGAGAAGAACTTAAACTGTCTTCACAAATTTAAAAAGCAAAAAATAAGAGGCAAACTCAGAAAGAGAAAGTAGAATAGAGGTTAAAATTTTATGTTAGATAACTTACCGGTTTAACCATTTTTAAGTGTATAGTCCTGTGACATTAAGTACATTTACATTGTCATGAACTGTCACTACCATCCATCTCCAGAACTCTATTATCTTCCAAAACTGAAACTCTATACCCATTCAAAAGTAACTCCTGGTTCTCTCCTCCCCCCAGCCTCCTGTAACCACCGTTCTACCTTCTGTCTCTGTGAATTGATGAGGATCACGGCTGCCCCACAGAGAGAAGCCCAAGGCGTCCTGCCCTACATACCGATCTATATCATCTTCTGGGAAGCATAGGATGTCCTGACTTAATCTGATCTGATTCTTATCTAAAGTTATAGGACCACCCAATAACCAGACCCCACCTACAGTGATACCATTTAGTGACTTTTTACATCATCTTTCCTTTGTCTTGTAAAGAAATAACTCACATACCTATGCCTTATAAATTTAGCTCTACCCTCAATACATTGCAGCAATTAGTGCCCATGGGTCCTGTCCTCATGCCAGCAGCTCTTACTGCCCATGGGTCCTGTCCCCATGCCTGCAGCTCTTACTGCCCATGGGTCCTGTCCCCATGCCAGCAGCTCTTACTGCCCTCGGGTCCTGTCCCCATGCCAGCAGCAGCTCTTACTGCCCATGGGTCCTGTCCCCATGCCTGCAGCTCTTACTGCCCTTGGGTCCTGTCCCCATGCCGCAGCTCTTCACTACGCACGTGTCCTGTCCCCATGCTACTCCATGCTATTCTCTGAATAAAAGAGCACTACTGCTAGACCTTGAGAGCCCAAGAAATCTTTCTCTCGACTTCTCGACTCACTGAGCCTGCATCATGAATTTGACTAATCTTTGTACCTCATTATGTTACATATATTTTGCCACAAGAAAAAAAAATTCTTTTGAGGAAGATTAGCCCTGAGCTAACATCTGCTGCCAATCCTCCTCTTTTTGCTGAGGAAGACTGGCCCTGAGCTAACATCCATGCCCATCTTTCTCTACTTTTTTTTTTTTTTAATATCTAGGACGGCTGCCACAGCATGGCTTGACAAATGGTACGTAGGTCCGCACCTGGGACCCAGAACCAGCAAACCCCGGGCCACTGAAGCCAAACGTGCGAACTTAACCACTGCACCATTAGGTTGGTCCCCTCTCCCCTCAAAAAAATTTTTTAAGGAGAAAATAAGAAACTATTCCCTCCTTTCTGTTCCAATTGGACTGCCCTGGCCAGGCCACCACGTTATCTCACGTGGATGATGGCAGCAGCCTCCGAGCTGGTCTCCCTCCCTGTGTCACGACTCTGGCCTGTGACCGACTCAACTCCCCACTTCCACCCTGAAATCATCAAGGGTGTTCTAATTCCTACAGAACCAAACACAAAATCCTCAGACTGCCTCGAGGCCAACACGGGGTAAACCACCAGCGCCCTCTCCAACTGACTAAAATGTTGCTCCAAAGAATGACAAACTTAGTGAAATATAAGACCACACACCAAATTAAAGACATTCCCACTAAATGCAACGTGTTTGGACACTCATTGTAAAACACACTCCTGATGATACCTGCGCGGCTCCTCTCTAAACCATGGACAGCCACAAAGAATGCTACCTAGCCTCGTTCTACCAAAAAACTAGGCAGAGGTCCTGGCAGCATAGGCAAGCCAGCTTAATCTAAACCGATCCAAACCGAAGTTGTGCCTCACCACCCTACACCACCACCTGCCAGCCTCTGTAATGGTTCAGTGATGGCAACTACCCTTACTTGACACACCTCCTGCATAGCCCACTGCATCTTGGGAGGCATCCTCTCAGGCAGTCCCCCTGTAACAGGAAATGCTGGAAGGAAGTGTCTCCCATGCACCGAACTTGACAGACAGACTGGGGAACTTCCGGCTCCCTAGGAGAGCCGGGCTGAACAGGAGGCAGACAGCCCTGTTATTCCACCGCCCACTGCTGAGGCTTTCACTCCCCTAGGCAGCTTCTTGGACTCGTTCTGCAGTTGGAAAATCCTAGAATGTGAGCAGAAAAAAAAGTTTTGCTTCTGTCAGAAGAAAGCCTGACAGGCACCAGAAATTGTTTTAGAAGACAGTGCAGTCCAGTTCTCCATTATCCTGAGAGAACTCTGACACCTGCACATCAATGAAAGGGGATCAGAACAGTGTCATCTTCCCAGCGACAGTCTCCAGGTCTTAACAGACCTCTCTTCAGTCACAGAGGAGAGGATTTATATATCCTAGAAAAAGGTTCCACAGCTTTTAAGGGAAAGAAGCATTGTCCTGAGGACTCAGAGAAAAAACACTGCTGGGAAAACGTTTCTATATATGAGCAAAAAAGTTGTTTATAGGGGGCTGGCCCCATGGCCCAGCGGTCAAAGTTCCGCATGATCCACTTCAGCGGCTCAGGTTTGCCAGTTTGGATCCCCAGCGTGGACCAACTCCACTCATCAGCCATGCTGTGGAGGCATCCCACATAAAAAGAAATAGAGGAAGATTGGCACAGATGTTAGCTCAGGGCTGGTCTTCCCTAAGCAAATAAAAAGAGGAAGATTGGCAACAGATGTTAGCTCAGGGTGAATCTTCAAAAAAATTTAAAAAATTGTTTATAAAATATCTAAAATTGGGGCTGGCCCCATGGCTGAGTGGTTAAGTTCGTGCGCTCCACTTTGGCGGCCCAGGGTTTCGCTGGTTCAGATCCTGGGTGCAGACCCAGCACCACTCATCAAGCCATGCTGAGGCGGCATCCCACATGCCCAACTAGAAGGATTTATAACTAGAATACACAACTATGTACTGAGGGGTTTTGGATAGAAGAGGAAAAAAAGAAGAAGATTGGCAACAGATGTTAGCTCATGTGCCAATCTTTAAAAAAAAGAAAAATCTAAAATTTATTGAGTAACATACCAGAGATAAAGGAGTTGCACTGAGAGAGAGTTCCAGAGATCTGCAAAGGGTACTCTCAAGTCTGTGGCAAAGTGCTGATTTCTTTGAGCACAAGAGGAAGCTACCTGAATTGAGGGGAAAACCACCAGAAAGAAGTAGGTAAACATGTCTAAAAAAAACAGAAGTACTGATACATGCATGGGCCTCAAAAAACATTATGTTCAGTGAAAGAAGCCAGGCACTAAAGACCACATGTTACATGATTCCATTACATGAAATGTCCAGAAAAAGAAGATCTATAAGCATGGAAAGCAGACCAGTAGTTTCTTGGGGCTGGAGGTGGAGCAAACAGGCAGGAAGGGTCTTTTTCCATGATGGAAATGTACTAAAACTGGATTGTGGTGGCGTAACCACGGGCTCATTTAGAGCCACTTTGAACAGACCCCATCTCTCATCAACAGAGTGATTAAGGAATTGTTTTTCAGGGGCCGGCCCAGTGGCGTAGTGGTTTAAGTGCGCACATTCTGCTTTGGTGGCCCAGGGTTCGCCGGTTCGGATCCCGGTGTGGACATGGCATGGCTTGGCACACCATGCTGTGGTAGGCATCCCACATATAAAGTAGAGAAAGATGGGCATGGATGTTAGCTCAGGGCCAGTCTTCCTCAGCAAAAAGAGGAGGATTGGCAGCAGTTAGCTCAGGGCTAATCTTCTTCTTCTTCAAAAAAAATTGTCTTTCAGAAAATCTGCAAAGTCCTGTAGCCAGGACTTGTGCAGAAGAAGAAATCTTGACCTCAAATGACTGCAGAACCAAAGATTCTCCTCCCCAAAGAACCAAAGGACCTGAACATGACTGGAATTTAAAAGTCAGACTGTTATCAGAAGTGAGGGGCCCATCATTCAGAAGATTCAGTGTTAAAATTCCTTTCCCACCTCACCATAAATGTTTAGAACCTTACCATAAATGTTTGAAGCTCACCAGTCAAAACCTGTCCCGCCAGCATTTCTGGGTGCCAGCCTGTTCTCCCCAACCTCTTAAATTTCACCCCAAATCCTGAGTCAGGGAGACAGATCTGAGGGGACAAGCCCCCTGTTCTCCCTGCAGATCCATCTCACAGAATAAAGCTGATTTCTCTCCCCAAAAGCTGACGCTGTAATTAATTGGCTCATTTATGCACATCAAGTAGGAAAACCATTTTTATGCAGCAACAGTGATATTTGCACAACTCAGTACATTTCCTAAAAATCATTGAATTGTCCACTTAACCATGAATGAATTTTATAGTAGCTTAATTATAGCTGTTCAAGAAAACAAATCCTAGGCAACAGAAATAAAATAAATGACAAAAGGCCTTATCTACAAGTTAAGATAGGCTAAAAGATTACTCCAAGTAAACTACGAAGACAAAATAAAAAATTATCAATTGACAAACCTGAAAACAGTAAGATTAATATAAAAACTTTAGGAGCTATTAAAGAATTTATAAAAAGACACACTTCTAAAAAAGTAATTTACAAAAGGAGGAAAAGAAAATGGAAATTCTAAAGGAGATATTAAAAGATAAACCGAGGCAAATTAAAATATTTAAGAGTATATTTGAGCAAAAGTCTATTTGAATCCAGCAGCAACCAATCAGATTGAAAGGAGCTCCAAGGAGCTGTACAAAATGAAGGACTTTTACAGCCAGAAGGGAGCGGGAACAAGGACGGTATACTACACAAGAAAGTGAGTTGGTTACTGCAAGGTCACTCCCAGAGGAGAGGGAAGGGGTCTGTCAGGCAGATTACTAACTAGTGTTGAGCAGGTGATTCCTGGTTGGATGGTTGAATGTTCCATTTCTGGGAGAGCCAAACTGTAATTATGTTAAGTCTCCATTTGGTGATGGGGGACTTAGCACGAGCGACTCGATTTTGGTACTGTTGTCTTGTTTTTAACAGAGATATAACAACAAATTATTTTTTATTAATTTAAAAGAGAACAGAAGAAACACCCTCCCCTTAATGTTAACAGTGCTTCTCTCTGTTTAAATTGATTATAAGTGCTTTTTATTTTCTCCTGACTTTTGCAAATTTCCTATAATAACACAATTTTGATTATAAAATATTATTATATTTGTGCATGTTTATAAGGTGATGAATTTGAAACTTTCAATGAAATGGTAAATCTTCTAGATGTTGATCTTCTAGAGCATCCACTTCATTGGTTTGTGATTATATGTTTTTGAATATTTGAGGCGATCATCCCTCTCCCTATGTGCTTTTCCCCCATGGACCTTCCCCAACCCAAGCATCCGTGTCCTTCCATCTGCACTGCCTCGGGGAAGCGATGATTCAGGAGAGTCCAAGCTTTGTCTTTAAGTTTCAAAAGGGGAGGTCATCTTGGCATTAATACAAAAGATTTTGGGGAAGGGTGTGGTCACATTCACACTCCCAGTACCAGAGGTTGACTGTTGGGTTAGATTTTAAGGAATCCTGTGCCTCGGGTGGACAAGGGGGTGAGGGAGAGCGGCAAAATTATTTGCTGAAAGAATCTTCTCAGCTTTACGTGAAACAGTAATTCTTCACAGCCTCTACTTGTAATTTGCAGGGAAGGGAACCTGGTTCTAGAGAGTGAAAGAGAGATGTCAGATAGTTTTGGAGGTTCTAGAGGGGAAGGGACCCGATGGTCACCTCCCATGTAGAGACCTGGGAGGTCGGTCTGGAGCCTTCTAAATGTCTCTGTGCAGTTGGCCTGGCACAGGAGTGAAGCTATAGGTAGACAGCGAAGAACCCAAACAATCTCACAGAGTTCCCTGCAGCCCCAGAGAGGTGCAGGACAGCAGCCAAATTTTCTGTGTGTCCCCAGTAAAGGGCGGTTTTAGCTGAAACAGAGACAGACATCAAGAAGCCCAGCAGGACCTTCCAGGTTGGTGAACAGGTGCAGATTTGGGGAAAGTGGCTCACTAGGAGAGAGCATGGAAGCTCCGTGCCCTTTCTTGGTACCTTGCCCAACGCGCATCTCTTCCATCTGGCTATTGATGGTAATCTATTCTTCTTCAATGAATTTGAAGCCTGGTACCTGAGGGTTACTGTAAATATTCAATAAGAACATGATTACTTTTCAACCTTGTTCCCAACATAGACATAGATAAAAAGAAGTTAATCTTGTCAATTTGCTGTTTTCTTGTTTAACCTGAGAGGTGACTCAAGGGTCACAAGGATTTATGAGCCTGTTTTGCAGAAGAAAAAGAACGTCTTCAAGGACGTTGCAATCATCAGGTAACCAGCCCCCAGGTGCCATTGACCCTAGAAGTTAGATTGCCCAGGCGCATATCTGGAGTGAAAGAAACACGATTACCCAGTTGCTTCTCTGAAATTCCTCCTGCCAAGCTCCTTAGCTCCATAAACCCCTCTGCTTTCTTCTCTTGTTAAGGTGGATTTGAGAGACCCTATCCTCTTGCCTTCTTGTTTTGGCCAGTTCGAATAAACCTTTCTCCATCTCCAAGCACCAATTTCTGTGTTTGGTTTACTGCACATCAGGCACACAAACTTGAGATTAAGAGGTTTGCTATCAAACTGATAGATTTAATAAAGAAAAAGAAAAAGAAAGACTGACCTTTAACTTTAGAAGAAAAAAGTAAACCAAGAGATTCAAAGAAATATATCTTGGAGTTGTTAACAACATGTGCATGCCTCAGAAAGGAAAATGAGACCAGATTCTAGCAAGACCAAAATAAGATGACAGCAACAGAGCATGGCATCCTTCCACAGACTGTCTGCCAGTCTCCACAGCCACCTCCTGCCTCCATAGGTCCCACCCAAGGATTCTCAGAGGTGCAGGATAAGATCTTTTCTAACTTCCTTCCTCATGGTGACTCCTCATGTCACCCTGAGGGCTGTGGTAACTATTTCTTTGTGTAAAAATCCCTGTGGTACTCCTTCACTTATTATCTCCCTTATAAATAAAATGGCATATTAAAATTGTTTATATTTTATAAATATTAAAAAAAAGAAGACGACTTGCCATCCCAGACAACATAGTGGCAACCTGCTCAAATCACCAACCCAGGGCAAAATGGGAGCAGGCACATCTGGGCAGATGCCAGCTTAGGCAGAAATCAGCACATAATCAGCTCCCTCCCGACTGTGTACACCCAAGGGAAAGGAGGAGGGTGGGTTGAACTCAGGCAACCCAGAATGGCAGTGATTACCCAGAACTGAGTAAGATTAAGTTCTCACGCTCTGATGGAATTTCTCAAAAGAAAAAGTAGATTGATTCATAGAAAAACAAAGCTTTATTTCTTCTGTGATGTGTGGCTTGAGATACAGTGCCTGCCACAAAGACAGTCAAGATTTTTCACAGTGTGGCCCCAGTTTATATTTACAGTTCCACCTTCTCCCACTTTCTATCCCACACCTGAAATTCCAGCAGCACCAGACTACCTGACAGCTGGATAGACCCCATGTGCTCTCACGCTATCTCAGCACACCTGTGATAATTTTTCAAACGGCCATATGCCTCCCATTAAGAAAGAGGAGTCTAAGTCCTTTCCTATTGAATCTGAGCCGGCTAACCTTGGTGCCTCTTTTTAACCAATAGAATGTGGTGGAAGTGATATCATGTCACTTTAGAAGCTAGGCCAAGAAATTCCATGCAGCTTCTGCCTGGTTCTCTGAGAAAACTCACTTTTGGAGCCCTGACCTGCCAAGTTAGAAGTCTGACCATCCTGTGGCCACCATGCTGTGAGGAAGACCAGGCCACACGGAGAGGCCTCAGTGAGGTATTTCTGCTGACAGACCCAGCTGAGGTCCCATCTAAAAGACAGTATCAACCATGAGACTTATGAGCGAAGATGCTTCCAGGTAATTCCAGCTCCCAGCTGTGAGGTCACTCCCAGCCTTGGAGTCTTCCTAGTTGGGGGACCCAGATGTTGTGGAGCAGAGACAAGTCATCCTCACTGCACCCGTGCTGAATTCCTGACACACAGAATCTGTGAGCATAATAAAATAGTGGGTTTTGACTACTAAGTTTTAGGGCAGTTTATTATGCAGTAGTAGTAACTGGCACATGCCCTTCTCCATTTTGAGGGGTCAAAGTCTTATTCATTCTTAAAAAGACAAAAGTCTCGCCCCCTTTCTGAAGCACCTCCCTCAGCTCCAGGGTCTGAACCGACCCCCAGTCAGACTGCTGTCCTCAGTTGGACACTGCTTTCTCTCTCCCTTCTCCAAGGCCAGCATGTGGTGGGCACTACAGTTAGTCAGGAGTTCTGCACATAGTAGGAACTAAAAAGTTATTTGCTGAAAGAATCTTTTTTTTTTTAAAGATTTTATTTTTCCTTTTTCTCCCAAAGCACCCTGGTACAAAGTTGTGTATTTTTTAGTTATGGGTCCTTCTAGTTGTGGCATGTGGGACGCCACCTCAGCATGGCTTGATGAGTGGTGCCATGTCTGTGCCCAGGATTTGAACCAATGAGACCCTGGGCTGCCGAAGCAGAGCGCACGAACTTAACCACTCAGACACAGGGCTGGCCCCTGCTGATAGAATCTTATTCCTCAACTTCATTTGAAAGAGTAACTCAATGCAGCCTCTGCTTGAAATTTACAGGGAAGGGGACCTGATTTTACAGGGAAAACCAGGCCTACTTCCAAATGAATGCCCTGCTTGGAAAGGTTCCAGAGTAACTCAGTTGTGTCTTCCTTTTAAAATTAATCTGCAGTATGAGACAACCTATGATATTTAATTTTGCTTTATTTGCATTTTGTTTGGGCAAGTTTTCAAAATAAAAGAAGCCTTGCCTTTTAAAATGACATAATGGGCGGGGCCATGAGCTAGTGTGAATGAGAAACAGTCTGGATGGAGCACAGAGTGGTTTTTTCCAGGCAGTTCAGAGTATGGTTCCCATATGGTGCAGGCGTTCTGCCAGTGAGCATTCCAACTTCCTTTGAATGTGGCTTCCACTGGGCTTCTCACAGATGCAAGAAAACACTTGTGAGCCACTAGGAGCGAGATTACTCTAATGTCTATTGTAAAAGCAAATTTGATAGCAGCTGTCAGGATGATTATGACAAGAGTAGATCAATAATTGAGTTTATGCTAACAGATCAATCTGCACAAAGCCAACAAAGAGTGTTGAGAAAGAGCCTGAGAAAGGGGGTGAAAGGTGAAGCTCTGTGTACACAGCGATAGTCATCAGGAAATAAAGACAAGATCAATAATGGAATGGCTGGCAGTGTGGCTTTCTACCTGAGGGGGTTCCAGACTGACAGAATTCAGCCTGGAATCAGAATTGACAAGCATCTTTAAAGGCAGTACTGGCCCTGGCAACTTGAAAACGATGTCAACCTCTCAGATTTCCCACAAAATCTTTCTAGAAGTGAAACTTGTGGGTGTTGGCTAACAAAGTGACACGAAGCTTCCACCCTTCTCTCTCATCCCATGGGGTTGACTCAGCAGCATTAAACAAAAATGCAGGAGGAAATTTATATAGGTGTATACCAGGTGTGAGCAAAGTAAGAATAAATGTATGTGATTATTCAACATTCTAAAAACACAGAATCTCTGTTCTACTGAACCCACTTTCCTGTGGTTTCTTATTTCCTAGTTACAGTACAGAGTATTTTTGCATTGCAAAAATGGGGTCCTCCATAAAAACACTGCTTGCTTTAAAAAAAAAATAACACTCAGGAAAGTTGGTTTGGGGTGTAGCCATCTATTCTTTCGGCTTATCTCCCACCTCCAGCAGCTTTAGTTCTCCCACTTTTTAAAGAAAATATTTTATATGACACATTTATTTATTTTACTTTTTTATGTTACTGAGTCAGTGCTTTGGGGGAGTGTCTGTTAGAGATAGTGCGTCATTGACTTAAAAAATGTTTTTTTTTTTATTTTTTATTGAGACTATGCTGGCTTACAACCTTGCAAAATTTCAATTGTACTTTATTGTCAGTCGTATTTTAGGTGCACCACTTCACCCTTTGTGCCTACCCTCACCCACCCTTTTCCCTGGTAACCACTAATCTGTTCTCTTTATACACGTCTTTAACTTCCACCTATGAATGGAGTCATACAGAGATTGTCTTTTTCTATCTGGTTTATTTCACTTAACATAATACCCTCAAGGTCCATCCATGTTGATGTGAATGGGCTGATTTTATCCTTTTTTATGGGTGAGTAGTTTTCCATTGTATATATATACACACCATTTCTTCTTTATCCAATCATCAGTCATGGGCACTTAGGTTGCTTCTGTATCTTGGCTATTGTGAATTATGCTGCAATGAACATAAGGGTGCATGGGTCTCTTTGAATTGCTGATTTCAAGTTCGTTGGATAGATACCCAGTAGTGGAATGGCTGGGTCATATGGAATTTCTATTTCTAATTTTTTGAGAAATCTCCATACTGTTTTCCATAGTGGCTGCACCAGTTTGCATTCCCATCAACAGTATATGAGGGTTCCTTTTTCTCCACAACCTCTCCAGCATTTGTTGTTTTTTGTTTTGGTTATTTTAGCCATCCTAATGGGTGTAAGGTGGTATCTTAGTGTAGTTTTGATTTGCAATTCCCTGATGACCAGTGAAGATGAGCATCTTTTCATGTGCCTATTGGCCATCCATATATCTTCCTTGGAGAAATGTCTGTTCATATCCCCTGCCCATTTTTTGATTGGGTTGTTTGATTTTTTGTTGTTGAGTTGTGTGAGTTCTTTACCTATTATGGAGATTAACCTTTTGTCAGATATATGATTTGCAAATATTTTTCCCAATTGGTAGGTTGTGTTTTTGTTTCAATCCAGTTTTCCCTTGCCTTGTAGAAGCTCTTTAGTCTGATGCAGTCCCCTTTGCTTATTCTTTCTATTTTTTCCTTGTCTGAGAAGACATGATATCTGAAAAGATCCTTTTAAGACTGATGTCAAAGAGTGTACTGCCTATATTTTCTTCTGGAAGTCTTATGGTTTCAAGTCTTACCTTTAAGTCTTTGATCCCTTTTGAGTTTATTTTTGTGGATGGTGTAAAAGAATGGTCGATTTTCATTCTTTTACATGTGGCTGTCCAGTTTTCCCAATACCATTTGTTGAAGAGACTTTCTTTTCTCCATTGTGTGTTCTCAGCTCCTTTGTCAAAGATTAGCTGTCCATAGATGTGTGGTTTTATTTCCAGGCTTTCAGTTCTGTTCCATTGATCTGTGTGCCTGTTTTTGTACCAGTACCATGCCGTTTTGATTATTATAGCTTTGTAGTATATTTCGAAGCCAGAGATTGAGATGCCTCCAGCTTTGTTCTTTTTTCTCAGGATTGCTTTAGCAATTTGGGGTCTTTTGTTGCCCCATATGAATTTTAGGATTCTTTGTTCTATTTGTGTGAAGAATGTCATTGAGGTTCTGTTTGGGATAGCATTGAATCTGTAGATTGCTTTAGGTAGTACGGACATTTTAACTATGTTTATTCTTCCAATCCATGTGCATGGAATGTCTTTCCATCTCTTTATGTCATCATCAATTTCTTTCAGGAAAGTCTTGTAGTTTTCATTGTATAGGTCTTTCACTTCCTTGGTTAAATTTATTCCAAGATATTTTACTCTTTTTGTTGCAGTTGTGAATGGGATCGTGTTGAGGTCTCTTTCTGTTAGTTTGTTATTAGAATATAGAAATGCTACTGATTTATGTAAGTTGATTTTGTACCCTGCAACTTTGCTGTAATTGTTGATTACTTATAGTAGCTTTCTGATGGATTCTTTAGGGTTTTCTATATATAAGATCATGTCATCTGCAAACAGCAAGAGTTTCACTTCTTCATTGCCTGTTTGGATTCCTTTTATTTCTTTTTCCTGCCTAATTGCTCTGGCCAAAATCTCCAGTACTATGTTGAATAAGAGTGGTGAGAGTGGGCACCCTCGTCTTGCTCCTGTTCTCAGAGTGATGGCTTTCAGTTTTTGTCCATTGAGTATGATGTTGGCTGTGGGTCTGTCATATGTGGCCTTTATTATGTTGAGGTACTTTCCTTCTATACCCATTTTACTGAGAGTTTTTATCATAAATGGATGTTGGATCTTATCAAATGCTTTCTCTGCATCTACTGAGATGATCATGTGGTTTTTGTTTCCCATTTTGTTAATGTGGTGTATCACCTTGATTGACTTGTGGATGTTGAACCATCCCTGTGTCCCTGGTATAAATCCAACTTGATCATGGTGTATGATCTTTTTAATGTATTGCTGTATTCAGTTTGCCAATATTTTGTTGAGGATTTTTGCATCTATGCTCCTTAGTGATATTGGCCTGTACTTTTCCTTCTTTGTGTTGTCCTTGTCTGGTTTGGGGATCAGGGTGATGTTGGCTTCATAGAATGTGTTAGGAAGTGCTCCATCTTCCTCAATTTTCTGGAATAGTTTGAGAAGGATAGGTATTAAATCTTTCAATGTTTAGTAGAATTCTCCAGAGAAGCCGTCTGCTCCTGGACTTTTATTTTGGGGGAGGTTTTTGATTACTATTTCAATCTCTTTACTTGTGATTGGTCTATTCAGGTTCTCTATTTCTTCCTGATTCAGTTTTGGGAGGTTGTAAGAGTCTAAGAATTTATCCATTTCTTCTAGGTTGTCCAGTTTGTTGGCATATAGTTTTTCATAGTATTCTTTTATAATCTTTTGTATTTCTGTAGTATCTGTTGTGATTTCTCCTCTTGCATTTCTAGTTTTATTATTTGAGTCTTCCCTCTTTTTTCTTAGTGAGGCTGGCTAAGGGTTTGTCAATTTTGTTTATTTTCTCAAAGAACCAGCTCTTTGTTTCACCGATCCTTTCTACTGTCTTTTTTGTTTCAATTTCCTTTATTTCTGCTCTAATTTTTATTATTTCCCTCCTTCTGCTGACTTTGAGCTTTGTTTGTTCTTCTTTTTCTAATTCTGCTAGGTGTAGTTTGAGATTGCTTATCTGAGATTTTTCTTGTTTATTGAGGTGAGCCTGTATTGCGATGAATTTCCCTCTTAGGACTGCTTTTGCTGCATCCCAGATGAGTTGGTATGATGTGTTTTCATCTTCATTTGTCTCCAGATTATATTTGATTTCTCCTTTAATTTCTTCAATGATCAACTGGTTGTTCAGTAGCATGCTGTTTAATCTCCACATCTTTGTCCCTTTCCCAGCTTTATTCTTGTAATTGATTTCTAGTTTCATAGCATTATGGTCAGAAAAGATACTTGATGTTATTTCAATCCTCTTGAATTTGTTGAGGCTTGCTTTGTTTCCCAACATATGGTCTATCCTTGAGAATGCTCCATGCATACTTGTGAAGAATGTATAACCTGCTGTTTTTGGATGGAGTGTTCTATATATATCTCCTAAGTCCATCTGGTCTAGTTTTTCATTAGTTCTCCCACTTTTATTGTTTTTATTATTTTTAATTTTTAAATTTTTGTTGAGGAAGATTAGCCCTGGGCTAACATCTGCTGCCAATCCTCCTCTTTTTGCTGAGGAAGACTGGCCCTGAGCTAATATCTGTGTGCATCTTCCTCTGTTTTATATGTGGGTATGCCTGCCACAGTATGGCTTGACAAGTGGTGTGTAGGTCTGCACCTGGGATCCAAACCGGCAAACCCCAGGCCACCAAAGCAGAATGTGCGAACTTAACCGCTGCGCCACTGGGCCAGCCCCATAGTTCTCCCACATTTAGACTTCTAATTCCTTCTACCTCTCCTTACCAAAACAAAAAGAAAGATCAGAGATCACTATCTGTACTTTAAATGAAGTCCACATACACTAATATAATGACTCTCCCAGGCATCTGCAATTTAAAGACTCTTTTTGCAAAATGAGTGGTTCTATTTCCTATTAAAATAATGTTTCTACCACAGCAGGCAGATGGGAAAGTGATAAGGATGGGAGGAGCTGAGAGCAGCAAGAGGTTTTCCTTGTTCTAAACTGTAAATGTCTAAGACTGGACCCAAAACTAAACCAACCAAGTACCCATCCATCCTTTCAGCAAATATTTGCCATCCATCAACCAACAGAAAGAGTATTCACTCTCATTTACACGATTTCATGTGCTCCTCATAAGAATCTCCTGGAGTAGATACTATTATTATCTCCATGTTGCAGATGAAGAAATTGAGGCACAGAGAATTGAGTTAAAATAAATGTACAGGTAATCCGTGGTGCAATAGGGACCTGAATATAGGCAGTCGGACCCCACAAGTGTTCCTCTAACTACTGCACTGGGCAGCTCCTATCAATTTTCCTTCTTTTCCTTTCCCTTTTCCTCAATCCTAATAACTCCCCCTTCCATCTCTCTGATCCAAATATCCAAGACTTCAAAGATCCAGAACCCATTCTCATACACTGTCTTCTCTCCTGGGCACCATTACTATAGCCTGGCTCTTCACTCCACACCCATAAACCTCTACCACACTGCCAACTGATCATGCCATTGCCCCTGGGATAAGTAATACCTGTTCCCCAGTGTTTACCATCTCAGACCTTCTAGATCCATGTGGAGGTGAAGGGAAACATGGGCCCTCAGATGGGGGGACAAGCCCAGGAGAGGATCAGGAGGTGGCATTATTACCACCAAAGGGGGGTCGTTTGCCTGCCACAAGACCTGCCAATAGTGGAGAGGCAAGGTGGTAGGAGAAAAAGGGTTTTATTACAGCTTGCTAGCAAGAAGGAAGATGACCTACTAATGTCGGAAAGAACCATCTTACAGAACAAAGACTACAGGCCAGTTATATATGGGGCTGGTCTCTAGGTGGGGGAGGCATCTGGCCTTCAGGTGGGGCAAACATCTAATCTTAGTTCCTGATAGTCTTTATTTTACCGGATATGCATTAGAGACCAGAGCAATGCCTTGTACCCTGATCTTTCAGTTGTCATTGATAATGGTTATCAGCATAGACTCTTTTCCCAGGAGTCATCACATTCTTAAAGAACTGAAAAGAACAAAGTTATCAAATTATAGCAGTTGAGAGGGGCCTTAAAATCTACAGAGCATGTATATCTCCTTGAGGATGCATATCTAGCTGGGTTAGTTAACCAGAGTTGATTCAACGTTACAATATAGGGGGCCGGCCCAGTGGCCAAGTGGTTGAGTTCATGCCCTCCACTTTGGCAGCCCAGGGTTTCACCCATTGGGATCCTGGGCACGGACATGGTACTGCTCATCAAGCCATGCTGAGGTGGTGTCCCACATAGCAGAACTAGAAAGACCCATGACTAGAATATACAACTATGTACTGGGGGGACTTTGAGGAGGAGAAGAAGAAGAAAAAAAAAATTGGCAAGAAGATATTAGCTCAGGTGCCAATCTTTAAAAAAAAAAGTTAAAATATAGTTTCTTTTCTATAATATGCCTTCCCTTATGTCAACCTTGTGTTGAGCCAGTATCAGCATTACACAGCTGAGAAACATACCGAGCTCTGGAGCCTGAGGAAGGGTAACCTGTGCAAAGAAACCTGTCTACAGCAAGAACGACATTGATCTTTTACCGCATAGACTGGAATGGGTATGATAATAAGAATAATTCAAAGATGTCATCAGGAAATAAAAACCATTGACATTCAAAATTCATCTAATAGTACTCTTAAAGTCTCTGCATTTCACTTCATATATATTTACCTCAAAAACAAAATCTGTAGACAAACCTTGAAGTCTAGCAATGATATGCATGTGGACATATTTAGAGATGAGATGTCCCAATGTCTGCAACTTTGAAATGCATAGGAAATAAGATAAATGGATGATGGCTAAATAAAGCAACTGTAGCCAAATGCTGTCAGTTATATAATCTAGTCTGTGGGTATATGAGTATTCTCTGTATAAATCTTTCAACTTTCTGTGTGTTTCAAAATTTTCATAATGAAATGTTGAGACAAAAGCAGAGACATAAATAGGATTAGAGATTATCAAGTGGAGAAGAAAAAACACTAAAAATGTATTTTGACTATAGAAAAGTATGGTCTTTTTGGAGTCCTGACTACTTGTACATGTTTTAACTGATCTGAATCAGTAAGCATACATCAAATGAACTTGTTGCGCCATTTGATTATAACATTATACTTTAGGCATACAGGTCCCACTTCAGGTCACATGATACTGTTACCGCCCAAGGTGGAGTTGTCTGCCAGCTGCAAGACATGTCAATAGTCAAGAGGCAAGGTGGTAGCAGAGAAAGGGTTTTATTACAGCTTGCTAGCAAGAGGGAAGATGCCCAACTAATGTCTGAAAGAACCATCTTGCAGAACAAAGACTACGGGCCAGTTATATAGGGGACCGGTCTCCATGTGGGGGAGGAAGCTGGTTTTTGGGTAGGGACAGACATCTGGTCTTAGTTCCTAATAGTCTTTTGTTTACTTGATGTGCATCAGAGACCAGAGCAACACCCTATACCTTGATCTTTCAGTTGTAATTGATGATGGCTATCAGCATAGGTTCTCTGCCCTGCGGTTATCACATTCCTAGAGAACTCAAAAGAGCAAAGTTATCATCTTATCGCAGCTGGGAGGAACCATAAAATCTACAGAGTCTGCAAATACCCCTAGACAGACCCTTACCTACCTAGGCAAACTAAAGCAAGGATTCAAAGGAGCTGGTGAGTCAGGGTTAGTCAATCAGAAGTCTTCAAAGTTACAATATGGCTTCTTTTCTACGATATGGCTTTCTAGGGGAGAAAAAGATTTCCTCTACCCTCTCTGGGTTCGTCTGGCTGGAGAACAAATTAAATTCACAGGAGATAGAATAGCAGGAGAAAATTAAACAAAGCTTTATAACATGTATACATGGGAGAGGCTCAGGCAAGCTGAGCAACTCGCCAAAATGGCTGAAGCCCCACCCCCCCCCCCTTAAATATCATATCCAGCTAAAGACAAAGGAGGATGTTGGGGGTGAGGGGAGTAAGTTACAGGAGGTTACCAGAAACAGGAATAAGATTATTATGCAGATTTAAGTCCTTGCATTCTGTATTGATAGGAGTTTCTAGAGATAAGGTCATCCCCCTCTTCTTCCTGGTACAGAGAGGGAGGGACATTTACGGATGGAGATTTCCCTTACAAATGTAAATGCTTCTTAACAAAGGGTAAGTAAGTTCCACTCCTCAGAGCCTCCTTCCCTGTCCCAGTTTATCAAAAGCAACAAGCCCCAAATAATCCTCATGCCAAAGAGACATATCTTGGGGTGGCCAATTCCAGGCCCCCACAGCTTCCCTCCTGTCAACCTTGTGTTGAGCCCGTATCAATATCTGCTCAGTCTGTTTGGCACCTGAAA
The DNA here is from genome assembly GCF_037783145.1 of Equus przewalskii. Classification (NCBI taxonomy): domain Eukaryota; kingdom Metazoa; phylum Chordata; class Mammalia; order Perissodactyla; family Equidae; genus Equus; species Equus przewalskii. The sequence goes on along the minus strand of NC_091845.1, from coordinate 53,658,239 downwards.
AAATTAAAAAGCACATGTTTCAGAGACATTAAAGAGAGATAGGAAAGAAAGACATTTCTGAAATAAGGTGACACTGAGAATAAGAGTAAATTAAGGGCATTAAAAAGTAGGTGAAATATATTAAAAAGAACATTGGTCTGATTAAAATAGCCCCTGAGTTAAGGTGGAACAGATGTGACCAGATGATAAAGAAATGACTTGTGGGGCCAGCCCTGTGGCCGAGAGGTTAAGTTCACGCACTCTGCTTCGTTGGCCCAGGGTTTCGCCAGTCCGAATCCTGGGCGCAGACATGACACCACTCATCAAGCCATGCTGAGGTGGCATCCCACATACCACAACTAGAAGGATCCACAACTAAGAATATACAACTATGTACCAGGGGCCTTTGGGGAGAAAAAGGAAAAAAATTTTAAAATCTTAAAAGAAAAAAAAAAGAAATGACTTGGAATAGCCCATGAATGCTAGAAAGATAAAAAAGTCAATAATGGAACAGTTTGAGGAATTAAATTTTAAGAAAAAAGCCAACAATTCAGTACAAAGGTGGACAAAATATATGAATAGAAAGTTCACAGGAGGGGCCAGCCCGGTGGCATAGCAGTTAAGTTCGCACATTCTGCTTTGGTGGCCCGGGGTTCGCTGGTTTGGATCCCGGGTGCGGACATGGCACCGCTTGTCAAGCCATGCTGTGGCAGGCATCCCACATATAAAGTAGAGGAAGATGGGCACAGATGTTAGCTCAGGGCCAATCTACCTAAAAAAAAAAAAAAGAAAGAACGTTCACAGGACAGTAGATACAAACGGCAGCTATCTTGAGACCATGAAGGGAGCCAGCCCAGAGAATAAAGCCAGCAACCTGTGGACAGTAGAGGAGAAAGAGGGGAAGAAACGGTCTTGATAAGGGCATTGGACCATTACCTTAAGCAGTACTAAACTGCTTACTTCCAGGCTTCTAAGTAAGATAACAAATGTCCTTAGTGTTTAGACAGCTTTTAGTTGGTTGCAGCTAAAAAACATCCCTGATATACTGGTACTATTTTGAGGTTATTTATAAAGAATATATTGCAGCATTGTTTGTGATAGCAAATGATGGAATACAAACTAAATACCATCTGAAGGGGATTTGTTTTGTAAGGGAGCAAAATTTGCTACCCCAAAATGTATCTCTTTGCCTTGATTATTTTAAAGAACAAAAGACTCAGGAAGAAACTTTGACCTTCTCCCTAATTGCCTGAAAGAATTTTAAAAGGTCTGCTCCAGGAAAGAGCTATCACCATAGATAACCATAGTATAATATTAGCTAGGTGTGGTAGACAGGGATCCAGCCAGGCCCATTTGAGCAAAGTCCTCTCCACATGCCATCGTCTCTACAAGGCATGACAAACATTTGTTTACCAAACCTTTGCTTTTCCATCTCCACGTGAATTGCCTCCCTCCTCTTTGAAGTCCCAAGCCACTACCCTCAACATCCTCTTTTGTCTTTAGCTGCAAATGGTATTTAAGTTGGTGGCTCTGGCCATTTTAGCGAGTTACTCAGTTTTCCTGGCTTTGTCTCAAGTACACATGTTATTAAACTTGTTTTTCTCCCGTTATTCTGTCTCATGTCAATTTAATTCTTAGACCTGGCAGAAGGACCTAGAGGGTAGAGGAAAACGTCTCCCTCCCCTATAATTAAGGAAATTATAATACATCCCTATAATGGAATAACACAGTCATTTAAAAGGACGAGGCAATACAAAAGACTACATACTGTATGATTCCGTTTATACAAGTTTTTTAAACAGGCAAAATTAATCTAGGGTTCTAAAAGCCAAGATAGTGGGGGCAGTGACTAGAAGGTATATGAGCTGGCTTTTGGGAATTCTGGTAGTGTTTTGTGATCTGGGTGATAGTTACACACATATAAAATTATCTTTGTGAAAATTCAATGAGCTATATATATACTTACATCATATATACTTTTCTGTATGTGCCTTCTACATCAATAAAACTTACAAAAAGAGAATGAAAGAGCTTTCTATGTACCGGTAGGGGACGTTACCCTAACTATGCATGTCCTAAAATAACTTAAAAACTAACTAAATAAACAGGGGCCAGCCCTGTGGCTGAGTGGTTGAGTTCGCGTGCTCTGCTTCGGTGGCCCAGGGTTTCACCAGTTCGAATCCTAGGTGCAGACATGGCACTGCTCATCAGGTCACGCTGAGGCGGCATCCCACATGCCACAACTAGAAGGACCCACAACTAGAATATGAAACTATGTACTCGGGGGCTTTGGGGGAAAAAGGAAAAATAAAATCTTTGAAAAACAAAACAAATAAACAAAAAACTAACTAAATAAATGCTAGCCAAATTCCTCTGCAGAGGAGATCTAACCTACTTTGCACTAATTTGCACTTCATGACTCCCCCCTCCCACACACATACTATGGGTGAATTCAGTGTGCTTCCAATAAGCTCCTCATCCTTCTCTGTTTCAATATCCGTCAGATGCCCAGACCGGACACCATCATTCTCAATTCCTTCCCCCTTTCTTGCTTTGCACAGACGCTCATCTACCAAAAGAATATAGATTTTACTAGTTATACATATCCCAAACCTACCAGGGCTTTCCACTTCTACCTTAGCCAACGGCACTATTCTCCTGGAATAATGACAGTCCCACTTCTTGTCTTCAATCATTCTCTTCAACTGCAGCCAGAATTTTTTTTTTTTGAAGATTTTATTTCTTCCTTTTTCTCCCCAAAGCCCCCCAGAACATAGATGTATATTCTTAGTTGTGGGTCCTTCTCGTTGTGGCATGTGGGACGCCTCCTCAGCGTGGCTTGATGAGCAGTGCCATGTCCACGCCCAGGATTCGAACTGATGAAACACTGGGCCGCCTGCAGCAGAGCGCGCGAACTTAATCACTCAGCCATCGTGCCAGCCCCAACAGCCAGAATTTTTTAATGTACAAAAGGCAAATGTGACCATGTCTCTCCCCAGCTTAAAAAACACTTCAGTGGCTTCCCCTTGCCCTTGGGGCAAAGCCGAAACTTTTTGACATGAAGTACAGGGCTGCCCTTGATCTGATCCTGCTTACCTCTTCCCCTCACCTCAGAGCATTCTCCTGCTACCTCCCCGTCCCTTAGACACACAGAGCCTTCTCAGTTCCTCACAGGAGCCTCACTGAGTCTCCCCTCTCAGCCCTCCCACATCCCTCTTCTCCCCTCTCCACCTGACCAATTCCTGTTCATCCTCACGCACCTCCTCAAGAAGGCCTTTGTGGAGGCCTACCCTGAGTTGGGTCCTCCTGCTCTATCCTCTGAGCATCCCATACATCCCCTCTCAGAACAGTCACCACACCTTATTGTAATTGTTTAATATCTGTTTTCCAGATAAACTATAAGTACTGTGAGTGCAAGGATGGTCTCTGCTCTTGAATCACTATATTTCCAGTATTCAGCTCCAGGCCTGGCACACAGTAGGAGCGCAATACATATTTTTTTACATAAGTGAAATCATAAAGAGTGATGGGATAAACAAACTCTTTTTAAATTATCCAGAGTAAAATTAAAATTACTTCTCTATCATAATCAGGTGCTTAGTGGGCACTATCCAAGATGAAGTCCTTGGGGGAAACCTTAAGGTCGTCTACAGCATAAAATCCTTTCAATGAATGCATTCTCCCTTCGAGTGTCAAATTTTGTCCCTCCACACCAGAGGAGGGTGCAGGTCTTATACTGGTTGCTGGATTTAGCAACTGAGAGTGCTACTTAGCCTACTTAGAGAGAGGGTAGACATCTAGTGTTGGGGGTTTTTTTGAGAAAAAAGATCAGAAGAGACAAGAGAAAGTAGATGAAGAGAACAAAGGGGAATCAATACCATGTGCATAACACATGTCTGGCTGGATGCCAACTTGGAATGGCAAAGGGAAGAGCAAGGATAGTGTGGGAGAAGAAAAAGCGAAGTGAGCAGAAGTGACCCTGGAGGAAATTTATAACCTACGGGAAACCAGAGCAGAAATCTGAGGTGCTCCTGACACTCCAAATTGGAAACATGGAGGGAGGCAATGCAAAGGAAGACCAAAGGAGCTACACCAAGAACACTGGCCTGGTGGGAGGCCTGGGTTCTTGACTCAACCCTGACACTAACTCGCTGTGCAGCCTTAGTCTAACCACTTAGTTTCAGTGGGTCTCAGATTCCCCATTTGCGAAATGAGGGATTTAATGTAGATCACGTTTACTAATAGTTCAGAACTTTGGTAAATGCTGTTGTTCAATGAAAACACTTTTCTCAAAAGACAAAATGAAAGAACACTTGGAAGAATTAAACCCTTTAATGTTAATTATCTCTACTTGGCATTTAACAAACCTCACCAGGGGTACACGGTTTCTTTCTTATAAGGCTCTCTAATCTAAGGTATGTTTTTATCTGGTGTTAATTTCCCTATAGGATTTCAGTTATGTTTTCAATCACAAAAGCTGACATTTGCATAATATAAATTGTCTTTAGCATTTAGAAAGTTCTTTCATGCTGGTCCAGACAACTCTGAGTGCGGATATGGAAGCTTGCCCAAGTACACAGAGCTCAAAAGGAGGGAGCAAAAGCTGGGCTGTGGGTCCCTGCACAGACCTGGACTTAGTGCTCATGTGGCAAACAGCCTGGCATCACCACTTACTTACATACTTTACTTCTAGCACAAGTTTGTGGATGTATTGTGGACTTCTAGACAAACAGGACAGCAGAATTTGTCAATTCTCAAATCATTAAGCTCCTGTTTTTATTCCCCAACATGTTTTGCAAATATTTAAAATTTTAAAATAAAGGCTATCCAACCTATTTTTACAAGCTGTTTCAGAAGCATGCAAGATAATCAACCCTTCCAAATAAAAAGTCTTCCTTATTCCAGTACTTTTGACTTTGAATATACTGTCAGAGCGCAAATCCTGATATTAGTCATGTATCTGGGATAACCTCAATGCACAGTAGTTTATGTACTAAATATATTTATGTATTTCCTGGTCTTGATGAGCACAACAGCAATCTTTCAAAAACCTTGCAGTGGGATGTAATAAAACTTGAATTTTAGCCCTGAATCATTCAAGTTTCAACTCTGTCTCTTGGTCGCTGAATCAACTTGGGCCATGTTTCAAGGGCAGAATAACAGAAGACTGCCTTTTCCCTCTGGCGGAAGTTAGGGGTGATGCTAAACTGCTTCTCTAGGGAAGAGGTGGCCGCTAACTATTTTCAGCACTGGGAAAGAAGGGCCATTTAATCCTGCAGTGGGATGGCAGGATGATGAGGGAGTTGTTACTGCACAAAATTAGGGTCTTCTTGTCCAACGCTCATAAAAAAAAAAACCAATTAATTATAAGCATCAGCTTTTGGGGGAGAAACCAGCTTTATTCTGCAAGATTGATCTGCAGGGAGACAGGGGGCATGTGGCCTCAGATCTGTCTCCCAAGTTCGGGATTTGGGGCAAAATTTAAGAGGCTAGGGAGAACAAGCTGGCATGCAGAAACGCTAAGAGGACACGGTTTTATTTATTTTCTTATTTACTTATTTTATTGAGGTCATAATAGTTTACAACATTGTGAAATTTCAGTTGTACCTTACTTCTCATCAGTCACCATATATATGTGCCCCTAACCTCATGAGCCCACCCCCTAATCCCCTTCCCCTCTGGTAACCACTAAACTGTTCTCTTTTGGGACAGGTTTTGATTGGTGGGCTTCAAGCATTTGTGATAAGGTTTTAAACATCTATGACAGAGTTCTAAACATTGATGATGAGGTTGGGAAGGAATTTTAACACTGGATTTTCCTGAATGAGAGACTCCTCACTCCAGATAAGAGTTCAACTTTCAAGGTCTGATCAGGTCCCGGCCATTTGGTAGCCATGGGCAGCAAACGTGGATTCCTACAGCTGTCCAAGAAGGTTCCTGAATGAGAAGTGAATTTAGATCCATCCTTGGAAAAGAGAAAGGCACAAGGAAGAAAAGTGCACTTCCTAGAACTTCAGCTCACAAGCTGGTGAAGCAAGATCCCCGTATGGGCCATCAGAAATGATGTGGGCTCGGCAAGCTGAGTCGTCAAAAGAAAGATTTCCTGGACTCTCAAGTTCCGATAGTAGTGCTCCTTTATTCAGAGAATAGTGTGGGGACAGGGCCCACGGGCAGTGAAGAGCTGCAGCATGGGGACAGGACCCATGGTCAGGACTTTATCAATAGGTGTCGGTCTTATAATATTGGATAGGGAAGTATTCCAGCCAGACAGTTTAAAACATACTCAGGCAAAGTTGATATAACCTCTTTATAAAAGAAATCAGCTCAAGCATTCCAACCTTTGCAATCTTATCAATACTTAGACTTTCACGTTTCATCAATTCAATTCTAACTTGAGTCAGGGTCTTAAGGCCAGTCATTCTTTTTGCATGCGTGTTTCCTTTTTAATTTGGCCTTTTCATAGGTATCAATAAAAATTATGATGACAGCTCTCACAAATTTTTCCCCCAATTTAGAAGTTTTCCCAATTTAAATGATCTATCATCTGGCCACACTGACGAGTAGGATCTTAATAGTGACTCAACCAATAAGCTTAATTATGGACACAAGAGGCGTCCCCAAAAGAGATCCAGAAAGTTCACTCTCAAAAGTAGTCTAAGAAAGTCAGGCAACGAAGGTTGAGACCACAAAGTCCCCTTATGAAAGCAATTGGGACCCCTTGTGACAAACTCCCCTGAGAACGGACACAGCTGGATAAAGAGAGTGTGTCCTGGAACCCCAGTGTACTCAACTGGCTGCCAAGATACGTGCCGGTACTTGCATCCTCCAGATGGCGGAAGCCAGAAAGGTCGCAAAGCCAAGCTCTCAAGACATAGAACAAGACAAAAGGCCCAGACAACAGGCTTATAGAGATGCCTGTGTCTTATGACAAACAACAAAAAAAGACAGAGACAAGGAAAAGTACTATCTCTGGGAGGAAAAGGATCTACAATCAATGAGTATGCAACTAAATCCTAGAGTCGCTGAGTCCAAGAAGCCAGCTTCACCAAAATTTTCTCCTGGTAATCTAAATTTAGAAAAGCAAAAAAACTCACCACTCTTGCTTCCACTGGACCCTGCAGGCAGAGATCCGGGAGACTGACGTGGGAAGAACTTTTATCTCCTGCCAGCTCTCGTCAGGGCTCCATGTTCTCTCGGCTGCAGCAGTCCAGGAGCAAGCAGTGTCCAGCCAGTGAAATTTTATCCTGTCCAAGTCGCCAAACTGTAGGGGAGGAAGACATTTCCTCTACTCCCTCTGGGTCTTTCTGGCCGGACAACAAATTAAATTCACATGAGACAGAATAACAGGAGAAAATTAAACAAAGTTTTATAACATGTATACATGGAAGAGATCCAGAAAAACTGAGCAACTCACCGAAATGGCAGAAGCTCTCATCTTAAATACCACCCTCAGGTAAAGACAAAGGAGGATGTTGGGGGTGGCGGAAGTCAGTTATGGGAGATTACCAGAAAAGCACAGTAAACAAGAGTAAGGTTATTATGCAGATTTAAGTCCTTACATTTCACCTTGATTAAGACTTTCTGGAGAAAACGTCATTCCCCCTTCTTCCTGGTACAGAGAGGGAAACACCTTTACAGATGGAGATTTCCTTTACAGACGCAAATGTCTCTTAACAAAGGGTAAGTAAATTCTACTTTTCAGAGTTTCTCTCATGTCTGCAGTTTTTAAAAGTAACCAGCCCAAAATAATCCTCATGCCAAAGAGACATAGCTTGGGGTGGCCAATTCCAGTCCCCGACAGTGGTGTCCTCTCTACCGCAGTGAGGGAGAAACTCAGCTTTGTCTTTTCAATTGGTCGTGTTGGTGCTATTCAGGGGGGCTGCGTAGACAGATAGAATCATAGAATCTAAGTATTACAAAAACATCCATAATGTATCTGGTCCACCAAGGGCTAGGATCCTCTAGCAGGTCCCCTGACCAATAGTCATCCAGGCTCTGCTCTGAGACGTCCTGTGCTAAGACCCCCACTTCTTGTGGGGCCCATCCTATAACTGCTCAGCTCTCCTTGTGACTTCTCCACGCAAATTATGGTCCTGCCTCTGGAAATTCACCCAAAGACTGGTTTCTCTTCCAGAGATTAGTAGACAAGAAAATCATCAGCCCTATGTCCTTATCAGCTCTATCTGAAGGCAGCTGGCCACAAAGCATAATCTAAAATGTCAGAGGGGCTGGTCTGGTGGCGTAGCAGTTAAGTTTGCACATTCCTCTTCAGTGGCCCCAGGGTCGCCAGTTCTGATTCTGAGTGCAGACCTACGCACGGCTTGTCAAGCCATGCTGTGGCAGGCATCCCACATACAAAGTAGAGGAAGATGGGCACAGATGTGAGCTCAGGGCCAGTCTTCCTCAGCAAAAAGAGGAGGATTGGTGGCAGATGTTAGCTCAGGGCTAATCTTTCTCAAAAAAAAAAAAAAAAGGAAAAAAATTAGCAAAAATAAAATAAAATGTCAGAGGCAGGGCCCTGCTTGGAACTCTCTTTATCTCCTTCAAATAGGATCAGGAATTCCTGACACCTTTTGGGAATAGGGATTCTGTATCTAATGAAACCAAAAAAAAAGATAATATATTTGTTTCCTCTTTTCTGTTAAGGTCTGGGGACCCCTCTTCAAATGCAAACAATTTTTTGAATAAGAATGTACAGAGCCTGTCCCACTCTTTACAGACAAGTGCCAAGATGAACCAAACGAGTCTTGTTTGGTTTGAAAATATTTTATTGCTGTTCATTTGTTATAGAAATAACACATATTCATTACAGAAAATTTAGAAGAGATCAATTTTAAAAAGTCATCTGTTCTCCATCACCTAAATATAGCCACTGTTCACATTTTGAATACTTTGATGTTCAGTCTTTCGGCTGTTATTCCATTAACACGCAGTATGTGTGTGTGTATACTGATAAAGTTAATTCCTATTATGGGGACCCACGAAATGGAGGCCACCCCAGTGGCCTGGCCCACAACACAAATCTAAACTGAAGTCAGCCTGCACTTCCGAGAAACACCTGTCAAAGAAGCCTAACACACACCAATCACAATCCTCCAACTCACCTTTAGCTAGTTTACCTTACCCTAGAAAATAGGGCGTTGGCCGCCTTTAAGACGCTTCAGTAGAAGTGGAAAAAAGCCAATTTACGGTCTCAGAAAATTATGCCACTTAAATATTTCCACCTGCAGAGTATAACAGGACCCCTTTCCCCATCTTCATGAATATTAGGTATTAGCATACACTTTTAACATTTATGCCAATTACCAGACAAGAAATTGAACCTCAGTGTTGTTTCCTCTTGCAGTGTTTGAACTACTTTTTTCTGAGACTGAACATATTTTCAATTTTTATTTTTTTAAGATTGGCACCTGAGCTGGCACCTGTTGCCAATCTTTTTTTTCTTTCTTCTTCTTCTTCTCCTCCTCCCCAAAGCCCCCCAGTACATAGTTGTGTATTCTAGTTGTGAGTGCCCCTGATTGTGCTGTGTGGGATGCCATCTCAGCATGGCCTGACGCATGGTGCCATGTCCGCGCCCAGGATCCGAACCGGCGAAACCCTGGGGCGCCGAAGCGGAGCAGGGAAAGCTAACCACTCGGCCACGGGGCCGGTCTCGTGAACTACTTCTGATCCTAAACACTTTTACATGTTTATTGGTCATTTGCATTTTTGATAGTACAAATTGTCTTTTCATGCCCTGTGCTCATTTTTCTACTAGGATATTCAGTTTTCTCTCAAGTAAGTTATTGGGGTTCTTTATATATTAGGATACTCATCATTGTTTTGTTCCACATTTTGTACAATTTTCTGAAGTTCAACAGGCAATGGAGGTGAAGGATCTGGACCGTTTGGTCATAGAGGAAGGGTACAGCTCAGGAAATGTCCACACAGGTGGCTCCTGAGCAGCATGAGGGAATTAAACCCAGGAATAAGTAGGGAGAGAAAGGTGGGAAAGAAAGAAGAGAACAGTGACCCAAGGCAGAGAAAGGCAACAAAGAGACCATATAGAGAGAAAGAGGGTGCCTAAAAGGATAGGCCTGTCCAAAAGGACTGGGTAGAGTTCCTTTCGATTCATCTAAATGTGATCATCTTTTCCACTTACTCACTACTGCATGGAGGGGCACCAAGACCACCCAGAGATGATCTTCAGAAGTCAGGGAGGGGGTGTCCCTAAGAACCTAGATAAAGCAGCAAAGTTTAAGTTCCTCTTCCAAACAGACATACTTCCCCTCTCTACAGCCCTGTCACACAGTCAGAGGCCCCCTCCTTTATTTCAGACCCCCTTAATGCGCTACCTACCTCTGGAATGTCCCATCTCGAAGGCCTCCAAGTTGCCTGTAAGATTACCTCGCCGAGTCCTCACTTCTGTAATGGAAACACTTGGTCCTTGTTTAAAAAACAAAACAACAACAAAATCCTGCTAAGTTTCACCCATCTTCAGACACTCCTGTCGTGAGCCGACCAGAATCGTACAGAACCCCTCCTAGACCAGTTTGAATCCCAGCTTCTCAAAATCGGTGACGTGACAGCTGGAAGGAAAGTGACCGTTCACAAAGAGGGGTTCACAGTCCTCCTGGGGCACCCCGAGACCTGAGCTCAGAGACTGCCTTCTTTGTCGCTTGCTCCTTTTTTGTTCCATATTTAGCCCTTTTGACTTTCTGCTCTGAGATCCACTGAAATCAGACCTGAATGACATGGCTCTTCCTTTCCAGGCCAGCAAATACATTCAGCCTTCTCTTAGACTGGCACTTAATGATGTTTGTTTCTTACCATTTAACATCCCACAGCTTCATTAAGTTTAAGTGATTACCAGGTTAACATAATTAATACCAAAGTGTGAATGACTGGCAGGCTTTCATTTTCTCAGGAACATTGAGATGTCAAAGGTTTTCTCAACGTATATTAGTCTATAAGTATATAATCGGTAGATCTGTTTTGGGGGTAGGGAGACAAGCAGGAAGGGAAACTGTATCTGTGAAATGAGTGGAAAAGAATAGAGTCCCTCCCCCCACTCCCTCCCCTTTCCCCTGAAAAATACAGGTGAACTCTCTGCCTGGTGCTGCCCAGTGTCTCTAGGCTGCCACTACGCCCACCGCTACCCCACCATGCCCAGTACATCAGTCACTATCTGCACAAAAGTTGTGATTACATCTGCTACAAGCCAAAGCAGAGACGTGGTTTTCCCCAATTTTGTCTTCCCAGTATCACACACACTCACACACACACACACACACACACACACACACACACGAGGGACTCATTATAAATATTTGTTAAATGAATAAACAAACATACATGTGTTATAGCACGCATCTGTTAAGTCCTTGAGTCGCTGAAGTGAATCAATATAATCCTTACAAACGAAAGCTGGTTTGGAGTGTATGTGTCCTATTCCTCCTCCCCCCAACTCTGAGGGCGAGGCATACGCCCCCAACCAGGAAACTACAGAACTCTCCTCTTGAGAAGTTAATCTGCCCTGGAGAAAAGTCACCAGGATACTGACATTTGGGAGTGCCCCACACAAAAGACCTGTTTGTCCCCAGACACCCTCTGTCACTAGCCTAATCGCCTCAGACCTGCCTCACTCTGAACTAGGAACCCATGGTCACACATCATTAAACATTTGAGAAAGCCTCCAACACGAGAGACAACACAAGCAAGATAAAGGAAACACGGTAACAAAAAATCGAAGGAAAAAAAATCCTACACTTAATATCTTCAAAGAAATAAAAAGAGTAATAAGAAAGAACTCTTGGAAATGGAAAACAACACAGCCTTAAAAAAAAAGTGCACCAAAAGAGTTGAAAGATAAAATCCAGAAAGTGGGGGCGGGGGTAAGCAAGCAGAAAAGAGGAAGATAAGACTTCAGAGAAGGAGACAAATGCTAAATGATAAATGTTTCAGACAGAAACTACAGAGAAAATGGAAAGCAGCTAATTCTTGAAGAAATGAGACAAGAAAATTTCACAGAACTGAAAAACACAATAATTCTGATTGAAAGTGCACCACTGAATTTAGAACAGCCCATGACAAGGCTATAATCAGGAAATTTCAGGACACTGGGGATAAAAAAAGGATCCTAAAACTTTCAGGGGGTGGGGGGAGGCAAACAAGTCATACAGAAAGGAACAGTATATGAAGGAAGAATCTAAGTTGTTTTAACACAGATATAAAATATGGAGTGGCATAATCAAAATAGAAATGAATTCCTACTCACGTCATAGCTAAGAGGTAGAGGGCGGGGCTGGAAGGGCTCCTCAGGAATCCTCATCATCCAGCTTCCAATTCAGAATTCAAGGAGGCAGTCTAGGTCCCCCCATCGTGTCAACATCCTACCACGGGGGAGAGGGAGAGGTGAAAGGTCTTTGGATGCTGAGTCCTTCCAGGTTACAACCTGAAGTGGAAAACACAATTTCAACTCGCATTCCAATGCCCAGAACTTAGTCACTTGTCCAGAAAGCAGAGTGCGGGGACCTGAAATTGGCCACCCCAAGATATGTCTCTTTGGCATCAGGATTATTTGAGGCTGATTGCTTTTGATAAACTGGGACAGGGAAGGAGGAATGGAACTTGCCCTTTGTTAGGACATGTTTACATTTGTAAGGTAAATCTCTATCTGTAAAAGGAGCCTCCCTCTCTGTACCAGGAAGAAGAAAGGAGATGACATTCTCTCTAGAAACTCTTAATCAATACCAAAGGCAAGGACTTAAATTTGCATTTTATTGTGCTTCTCTGGTAACCTCCTGTAACTGACTTCCCTCCCCCTCCCAACTTTGGCATTTCTTTAAGCATTAAGCATCTTTCCTTAGGCTGGAACTGATTGCTGCACTCATCTGTGATCACCCAGCTCAAGACAATAGACTTGCCTCCTGCTACGCCCTCTGAGACAGCAGACCACTACCTGCTGTGTCCATCAAGCGCTGTGCCGACAGGGCAATCTTGTGACTATTGCGGGAGGGACATTTCAATCACATGTGAAACACCCTGTTTGGGGGTATATAACCACTCTGTGTACCCCACTTCTTCGGTGCCCTTTCTTCCTTCGGGAAGAAAGGCCCTGGGCCATGGTTCCTCATAAAGCTTTGTTTAATTTTCTCTTGCTATTCTGTCTCATGTGAATTTAATTCATTCTCCGGCCAGACGAACCCACATTTGGGAACAGGAAATGTCTTCCTCCCCTACAAGAGCAAGGAAAGCTCGGAAATGTCATCTCCAGCCAGGTAAATGGTAGGCATTATTTTGCTAAAGGAAAAAGGAAGAATGGATACTGGAGGAAAATAGAAGTCTTTATCCCTAACAGAATCAGAATTGAGTCATATTTCTTCACAATATCACTGGATTCTAGTAACCAATGGAATAATATCTCCATAATTCAGAGAGAAAATGATCTTTAGCCTAGGATGCCACACTAGTCCGATATCAAAGGTGAGGTTAGAACAAAGACATTAAAGACCTAAAAACAGAATTTTCTGGAAGTTATTGAATGATATGCTCCACTTAAATAAAGAGTAATCCAAGAAAAAGGAGGAAATGGGATCCAAGAAGCAGGCTTGGAGAGCAGATAGTGCAGGACGGTGTAAACGACAAACGGCTCTGGGAAGGGAATCTCCACGGAAAAAGGGAATCAATAAATTATCTAACACATTTGATGGCTTGGGAAAAACTATCAATAGAACATTGATCCAATGGAGCAAATGAGAAAACTTTAACAATTAGTAGAAGAAAAATAAGTGAGCATAAAACCCAAAGCAATTATTAAGTCCAGGGGCAAAAAAGAGTACATGAGAGGAAATCTTATAATACACTTCTTGGAGCTATGGCTAAATATGCTTACACGTCATAATAAGGCAAACTGATCACTGAATTGACCCAAAACTGTGATGCAACTATGGAACAGAGAGGATGAGGTAGAGGAAATATGTGCATGTGTGTGGGGGATAGTGTTAATGAAGTCAGCTCCCGCTTACTATTACAGGATGTCTGAATTATAACAAGCAAGAAGTAGCAGCAAACTTCATTCCTAAGAGAAATGCAATGTGAAAATAAAATGAGAATATTTTCACCTATCAGACTGAGGAAGTCCCAAAAGTTTGGAAATACACTCCCTTGGCAAGGCTTTGGGGAAGTAGGCACTGGCATACACTCTGGGAAGACTGTAATCTGGCCAACCCTCCGTGGAGGACAATTTGGCCATACCTATCAAAATTACGAGCGTGTGTACCCTTTGACCCAGCAATGTCACTTACCGAAATTTATCCTAGAGATATATTCTCACGTGTGCAAAATAGTTTCCGAATATTCCCTGCAGCATTTTTTGTAAAGGAAATACTGCAAATAATGCAAATCTCCATCTGCTTTTAAAAAAACAGTAGGGATGCTCTATTTACTGAAATGGCAAGATTGATTAAATATCGTTCTAGCTGAAAAAAGCTAGGTGCAGAACGGTGCACATGTGAGCTAATCACCAGTGCCGTTCGCCAGCATGTCTGGCTCTCTGACTCCTGGGCACACGATAAGTTTGCACTTCCCTGCCCCCTTTAAACTGTCAGGTCCATGTGACATGCTTTGATCAATGAATGTGAGCAGAAGTGACATGTGTCACCTCTGGGAGTAAGCCTTTAGGGGCCAGGGAGCAATTTGTCATAGTCTCCGTCCCTTGCCATTGCAAGCATGACACTCCAGATGGTAGAGATTCTGTTGCTTTGCAACTCTGCATGCAGAAAATGTGAAACAACCAGAGAAGGGCATGGAGCACGGGTGAGAAAGAAGCCACTAAGATGTCTGGATTGTTTGTTAATGTGAAATATCCTACTTCATCATGGTTGATTAGGGATACTTTTGCATAAAAAATAACAGAAAAAGGCAGACAAAGTAAATATATAATGTTATTTTCTTGTATCTAGGTACACAGAAAACTAACAGAGGTTATCTGGGGAAAGTGGGTTGGGTAGGAAGTAGATGGATGGGAGATGTGAGTAGGAAAAATACTCTTTACTGTATATCTTTTTACATGTCTTATTTTAGGACCGTATGACTGTATTACTTATTCAAAAACTTTAATTAAAAACAAAATAATAACATAAGAACATGGAAGCAAATATCAGATCAAATAAAAAGGCAGTTGAAAGTGGTTAGTTTTAGGGAGTAGAATCTAAGGAAGATGATTGTCACTTTCCATTTAGTACAATACCATTTTTTTTGTTTTGTTTTGTTTTTTTAAAAGATTTTATTTTTCCTTTTTCTCCCCAAAGCCCCCCGGTACATAGTTGTATATTCTTCGTTGTGGGTCCTTCTAGTTGTGGCATGTGGGACGCTGCCTCAGCGTGGTTTGATGAGCAGTGCCATGTCCGCGCCCAGGATTCGAACCAACGAAACACTGGGCCGCCTGCAGCGGAGCGCGCGAACTTAACCACTTGGCCACGGGGCCAGCCCCTAGTACAATACCATTTTAAAACTATGTGTATGCATTACATTGATTTTAAAAAATTTAAGAGAAAAAACCATGGAAAGTGACCAAGCTAGTGTCTTGTGAAGTGATATTATGAGGGGTGAGTTTTATCCAACTCTGTCTTACTTTGGGAAGTGACATAAGAATAGAAATGTTTGAATTCCTCCAAAGTGCCAACTTTTTACAAATTGAATCACATCTCTTATGCTTGCAGGTCATTTATGGAAAAATGCAACCAATTTTGAATACTGTTTGGTATGAAATGTAACACAAGGATTGGTATCTAATTTCATAGTCTAGAAAAGAGGAAAACTAGAAAAGCACCAGTTACTTTTGCTTTTGCCAAGAAAGACAACTTCTGCCTCAAAACACTCCTCGTCCACCACTATCACCTACCCCGCTGTCCAAATCAGAAATCTGGGAGTCATCCTTAACTCTTCCTTTTCCTTTCCCCACATTCCTTCCCATGCCAGGCCCTAGGGGTTCTGCCTTTAACTGGTCCACCTCTCTCCATCTCTGCTGCCTGGATCACTGAGACAGCTTCTTAGCTCACTGCTCTTCTCACTTCCAGTTTTGTCGCTTCCAGAACATCCTCTTTGCCACAACCAGAGCGATCTTTTAATAGACAAATATGACCACATCATTTATCAGCCAAAACCCTTTAATGTTCCCCCATTGCCTTCAAAATAAAATCCCAACCCCCATAACAGAAACTTCTGTTACCTGGCCCCTGTCCACCTGTCTGAGTCATCTGTCTGTACCTCTCACTCTATCCACCAACTTCCTGAACTTTCAGTTCTCAAAGGAACCAGTGACTATTTTTCTTTTGCCTCCTAGCCTTCATATGTGCTCTTCTCTCTGCATCAAACATTATTCCCACATTTCATTCCTACTGGTCCTTCAGTTCAGACATTTTTCTTCCAGAAAGTCTTACCTGGCATCCTGAGTCCAGGTCGGTACCACTCCCATCTCTTCCCAGATTTCCCTGTCTCTTATCAGAGCAACCTCAGGCTGGACTCTCTGGAAGATACTTTTTTCTTTCTTTATCTGACTTCCTTTACAGATTGCAAACTTTGTCTCTTTTCTTCAACATCGTATCCTGAGATCCTGGCACATGGCAGGAGTTCAGTGAATATCTGTTGAACAAGCAAATGAACAAGATTTAAATCTAGAACCAAGTCCAGATTGATATTTGATTTTTAATCAAGTAGAAACTGAAGAAATAGCTCTGCCTTTTTCTGGGAAGGTACAATGCTGAGTCTGGTAATTTCATCTTTAAAACTCCCTAGTTCTCCAACTGATCCAAGCTGGCTAGTCCCCCAAAAGTAATCAATAATAATGCCCAGAGCTTGGCTAAGGGCTGGCTCCTAAACTAAAGGTGGGTTATCGTAGTGTGATCTTTAAAAGAAGCAACAGATCCTCACGTCATCCCAATCTAAGGGACCGGGGAAAATACACAGTTGGTAAACAAAACCTGATGCCCAGTCCCTTTGATAATTTAATAAACTTTGAAATGAACAGATTATAATTGACACCTGCTCCTGCTAAGTGTCTGGGGCTCTATTTGGTTTTTGTAAGTGGCCAAATCTGCCTTTCATCTATTATGTCTCTATTCTCCGAGGAAGTAAGATAAAAGCCCATATAAGTTTCCAGAACGAGGCATTGTTTTCATCAGCCCAAAACCTGTAATTTTCTCATTAGACTGTCAATAGCAATATTGAATATGGTCAATTTCACTTGAAGGGAGTTGTACTAAGAACAAATATCACCAATGGGGATTGTACACTGTGTAATTAGAAAGCAAAGCAGTGACATATGTACTGCAGGATGGAGTAGCTAAAATGTTTCTCCAGGGTGGCCCAAGTATACTATTACCTGGAATTAGAGGGATGAATTTTTTTTTTTTTTCTGAGGAAGATTAGTCCTGAGCTAACATCTGCTGCCAATCTTCCTCTTCCTGCTGAGGAAGACTGGCCCTGAGCTCACATCTGTGCCCAAATTCCTCCACTTTATATGTGGGACACCTACCACAGCATGGCTTGCCAAGCAGTGCCACGTCCACACCTGGGATCCAAACCGGCGAACCCGGGCCACCCAGGTGGAACGTGCACACTTAACCGCTGCGCCATCGGGCCGGCCCCTAGAGGGACGAATTTAACCAATACCAGCCTGTGAAAGTTTTCAGTGCCGCACAGAGATGAGAAAAATAAAGACTTCGTGGGGAGAGTTTTCTAAAAAGCAAAATTTATTCTTTTCATTTTTCGTTTTAAGTTTTCATTATGTGCATTCAATTTTTTAGCATTGACTGACATTTTTAATATGAAATAATGTTAGGTGGGGAAGCTGTTACAGGACAAATGTATACACAAGAAACCAGGAACGAGGGTTTCCCTAAAGGAGAGAACTGGGAGGCTGCAGGAAAAGGGAGGGAGAGACAATTTCACTAAACACCCTTTCAATCCCTTTGAATTTTGAATCACGTGAATGCATTAATTATTCAAAAAATTAGTTAAATTAAAATGAATAAGATTAATTAAAATAAATAAAAATAAAATAAGATGAAATGAAATGGGAACAGTGTATGGCAATAGTTTATGTCCTTACTTGGGGAAATTAAAAAATTGGCAATTCTATGTCAGACTTCAAAACATATTTTTAATCTATAAAATCTCAAGGACTGGGAACTAGTTCAAAATATGTTTTTCAACAGCCAATATTAACTAAATGCATCTCATTCCAGCTAAAGTCACCTGTGTCAGTTTGTCCCATCTCTGGTAAAGATGGCTGACCACTTGGTTAAGCTGGTGTCAGCCAGTCTTCTCTACTGTAAAGTTACTCTTTTATCCTTAAAGTAACTTGTGTGGAGACTTTGAGGCCAGGTAAATATCCTGTCCCTCATCAAACTTTCCCCGCTATTTTTGGTACCCATTGATAATTGTGTGGTACCCTCATTCCTTCTCCACCTATTAGCTGGGATTCTATTGAAGGAAAGGGCTTCCCTTCTGCCTCATGTATTTGTTTGCTCATTTCTTTAAATCATCATAGACTCATAAATTTTATTTTATTTTACTCAAAGAGTTTAAGTCAATTACTATTATTATTTATTTTGATGCTTGTGTTGACCCAGATTTGGCTACCAGGAAATCTTTTTTTTTCTTTTAAACCATGGACCACAGGGCCCTACCATTTAATCTGGCCTGCTGCATCTCTGACTGAAATTCTTCTCTTGCTCACACTTGTTCACTATGTTATAGCTTTCTGTTCTTCAAACACACAGGCTCTTCACTGCCTCAGGGCCTTTGCACTGGCTATTCCCTCTTCTTGGAGGGCTCTTCTCCCCGTCTTCCCACAGCTGCCTCCTTTGATTCATTCTGGTGTCCCCTCCTCAGAGTCCTGCTCTGACCATCTCAGCTAATTTGGGCTAATCCCTCCCTCACTCTCCTACTCTCCCTCTCATTCTCTCTCCTGTATTTTCAACCTCTCTCTCTCTCCTGGCTGCTTCCTAGGAGTATGTCAACATTTTCTAACCTCTTCCATATGATTTTAAAAAACCAAAAACCTAAGAAATCTTCCCTTCCTTCTTTAGTTTTGCCTTTCCCTTCTTGCATGTCCCTAATCTCTCAACTTCTGCTGTCAGCCAAACTTCTAGACAGCATTGTCTACACTCTCTCAAGCTCCACTTCTTTGCCTTCCATTTACACCTCCACCTGCTGCCAGCTAAGTCCCAAAACTGAAATTGAACTGTTCTCACCAGGTTCAACAACAATCAGGGTCGTGGTTAGCCAATACAACACCTTTGTGTGGACTGGAAGAAGGTGCCCCTCCTTTGAGACGCTTGCTTCCATCTGTCAAAAAACAGTCATCTTAAGCATACCAATATGCAATGTCCACAACGTGCATGGTGCCCACTGGCATTGTGCAGTGTACTACCTGCACAACCATGCTCGAAAGCTCTGTCAGCAGCCTTCTTTCTGCTGGCTTGAAAGACATACTCCAGACTCATCTTACTTGACCATTCTCAAACTCCCCTATGACCATCCCTCCTTCTTGAAATGCTGTCTTCTTTGGCAGCTGCAATACCACGCTCTACATTTTTGCTGCTCCCTTCTCACCGTCTCAGGCTCCTCTTCTTTGCATGTCTCAAGTATCAAATCCATTTCAGTGTCCTGGTTTGTCTTCCTTTGTTACTTGACTCGTCTCTCTGAGTGGTCTTAATCACTTTCATTCAACAGACATTTCCTGAGTGCCCACTCTGTGCCAGGCATTGTTCTCACACTCACCACTTGCAACTTCCAAGTACGTGCTGATGAATTGCAGACATGTCTGTCTCAGACCCACAAATCCGACTGCCTCCCTGAAATCTGAACTTGGATACCAGATGGACTCCTCAAACTTAACTTGTCCAGAACTGAGCTCATCGTCCTTCTCTCATGAACTCCTTATAAGACCAGGAGGGTGTTAGTGACAGGAGAGGAGTTCTTCTCGCTCTTCTGTACTGTAGCTTCTCCCCTCCCCCATGATATTCATTACATAGATATACAAAAATACTTATAATCAAAGGTGTAAAGAATAACCAACCCTCCTCTCCACCATAACTACAATCCTGCATTTCATGCTTATCTTTTTCTCGTTTTCCTTTACAGTTTTACTAGGTATGTGTGTATCCCTAGTGATATATTTAATTTTACTTGTCTCTGAACTAAGAGAAACAAAATCATACTGTATGCATTCTCTTACGACTTGCTTTATTCTCTTAACATTATGTTCATGGACTTCACCTATTTCATTTTTGTCTTAACCTTTGTAACCAGTCTATAAAATAAATGACTCTATTCTGGCACGATGTGTTGTGCATACCAGGTGATCAATAAACACCATATGATGACACTGTGTGGGATAAGTCCACACAGTGGACAGTCGAATAGCCGGGCGGCTCATTTTCACGCAGGTGTAGTTGCAACATTGAGGAAGTGGAGTTTCCATATGAGTTACAAGTTGTTTAGGCAAAGGCTAAAAAGGAACCAATCTCTTGGTGTCAATCTTTGCAATGCATGTATACTCCTCAAGTACATGAGTTCATTACTTAATCTGACAAAACCATTTTGTAACACGAATGCAAGAAAAAGATGACTAAAGCATCTTTCACATCATCACTGCTTAGGTATCTTTCCATCTGTGCAAATAACTGAGAGCAAACCATCAGTGAGCGAGTGGAGAGAATGTTCTGTCTCACTCACTCTCTTTAAGTATTTCCTTGAGTAAATATCATAAGCAATATAGATAAATCTTTCTTACAAATATAGAGATGAAAACAAAAATAACAGTTAATCCTCTGGGCATCAACCTAATAGGCCCAGTATTTTTCCAGGTGCTAGGGTATGTTTCTTCAGCCAGTCTCCAGTGATATTTTAGTTCTCTGGTTCTCAATCTTGACTGGCTTTTGCAGTCACCTCTTGAACTTTAAAAAAATTCTGACATTTGTATCCCATTCCTGGCGATTCTAATGCAGTTGGTCCGGGGTGGTGCCTGGGCATAGGGAGTTTTAAAAGTTCCCAAGACTCTAATATGCGGTGGAGTTTGAAAACCACTGGTTTAAGCCACTTTATCCTCCTCCTGTGGTGTCCAGCACAGTGCCTGGTGGAAAGTGATGCTCAGAATGAATAAATAATGTTCTATTTTTCAGGAAGGAGGGAAGCGTAGTCTCAGAACCACAAACTCTCCTGGTGCGCCGGGGCAAAGAGGCAAACTGTGCTAAGCAATTGGGTCAGGGTGATGCTGCCCGCGTCCAGGTCTCTCTGCTGACTCTCACTAGAAAGATGTCCACATTGAAGTGCAGGTACTGTCCTGCAAAGTCCCGAAGGCCTCAGAAGATACAAGGTCACTAAGAAGCTCAGGAGAGCCAGGCTGTGTCTTGCTTCCACAAGGGAGGCAGAGGCTGAAAGTCAGGTATGGGCACTTCGAGCTCTGACCCAAGTCTGGTCGACTTTAGGGGCAACCTAGGATCCTCTCTCGGCTCTAAGTAGCAGTGTGGCGGCTCTTGCCGCATGAGGATAAGGGCTTGAGCGAGGCGGCACCACCGCGAGCCGCTCTGCCGGGAGGGTAGCGCAGCCTCCAGCGCTGGGAGCGCGAGCCTCTACTCAACTACCCTGGGCTGCACGTGGCGCGGCTGCAGCAGCTGCCCGGGACTGCGGGGCTGCCGGGAAGCGGACTACAAGTCCCGGCATGCCTCGGGCAGGGGTGGGGCGGCGCCGGAGCCGGGCCCGGAGGGCAGCCAGGCTGGGGCGTGCGCAGTGGTTCTCGGGAGTTGCGAGGCGGGCTCTCCCTGGCTGTCATCTGTGGCCTGGGGCGCCCTGGCGGGGGTGGTCGCTGCCATTGGCTGAGAGGCGGAGAGGCGGGGCCGCCGCGCCCGCTGCGGCCAAAGCTGAGCAGGCGGAGGCAGGCGGCCGGCCGGGGAGGCGCGGGCCGGGCTGCAGCGTTCCGGCCTGGCCATGGCAGCGGCGCCCCTGAAAGTGTGCATCGTGGGCTCGGGGAACTGGTGAGCGGCTGCGGGCCAGCGGCGCGGGCTCCGCCTCCAGGAAGCCCCTCTCCGGGGCGGGCCAGGGCCGCGGGTCCCCGTCGCAGCATGAGCACCCGGCACCGCGCGCAGGGAGGCGGGGCGGGCGGCCTCGGCACCGCGCGCCTGGGGAGGCCCCGCCGGGGCACTGGCCCGGAGGCCCTGCCGCGGGGGCAGCGCGGAGAGAGGGTTCTGCGCGCCCGCGGGCACCTGTCTGCGCTCTAGTCACCGCACGGCGGGAGACCAGAGGCCACCTGCTCGCCACGCCCGGGTAGTTTTGCGCAACATCCCAAGGGCGTTCTCCGTTCTCCTGGGCAGATCGCCTGGATCGAGGAATTGAGGGGGGCGCGAGTCTTCTTACTGTAGTCTCGGTACGGAGGAAACTGAGGCAGAGAGGGCTAAGGGGCGCTTGCTACCCAGGCCGGGGTCCGCGCTGTCCTTCAGTTGCGGGTCTCGACCCGCTTCTGATAGTCCAGCATCTTAGTAACGTTCTAGCTGGAAGAAAATCCAAGTTCCGGCAGGCTCCGCTCCCAGGGGCGTTGGGAATTCTCCTCTGGGGAGATGTTTGTGAAGCTTCGGCTCTCTGCTAGGCTTTATTTGACTTTTAACATTTATTAAGCACTTTGTATCAAGCGCTCTTCTAAGCTCTTTGTAAATGTCAGCTCTTTTAGTTCTCTTTATCAACTAGTTAGTTCCCACTGTGTACGATTCTCTGTGTTGGGGTGAATATAGAGGAGAGTGGGGGAGGCAGAATAGAGTATGGCATCTGATATTTCTAGTCCTTTTTCCCTTGCTGTGCACTGTTTTTCCCACATCCGAGGGACTGGTATAGAATAGTTCAGAGTGAGGTTCTTTCACTGCTTCTGGTTTTGCGTGGTCTGACACTCCTGGCAGTTCAGGCTTCTAGGAATGCTGCAGCCATTGGTACTAGCTCCTTGGTCTTACTCTTTAAGACTTGGCCCAGAAAGTACTTCTTGGAGGAAACCTTATCTGGTTCTCCACTTTTCCGTCCCAGCAAGGCCAGTGGCCTCTCCCTGTGCCCCCATTGCTGACGTCTATCACTGCAAGGTAATGATTCATGGGGTTATCTGTTTCCACTCCTCCTCACCCAGCTCTTGCGTACAGCATCTAGCCCAGTGCCTGTCATAGGCTAAGTAAATACTAAATGAGGGTCTGAAAACTAACTTTTTAAAATGTAATTATATTTGCTTAGGTAACATATTCCATTGTTTGGTACCTTTTAGTGACCCAAAACCCACAAAAAAAACAGTGGAACATCTCCCACCCACACGTGTCCCCCAAGGTACCTTCCTCCTGGAGGAACACCAGTGTTATCTGTTTCTTCTGTCCTTTCTGGAGAAATTCCGTCAGATGCAAGAGAATGTTTACACGTGTTTTTTTCCCTCTCTGCCCTGCAAATACTAGGATAATATGCACTTCTCTGTAAACTGCTGTTTTTTGACCAAGAATGGAATGTTCCACCCAACATTTAGTGGAGTCAGTACCTATCCACTGCAGAGCATCATTTGGACTTTCTGCTTGTCTTTGCCGGCTTTGATCCCAAGGTCACTTGAGTGAGATGTCAGCTGCCCTGTTGGCCGCGGGACTGGAACAGCACCCATTTAGCACGTGTTCTTTGAACATTAGTTTTCCTCTTCTGTGAGAGGACACAGAACCACAGATGACAGCGCCTTTTCCTAATTTGCAAGGTGCAACAGAGGTAGCACAGCTTTGCCAGGCGGGCTCTGGGCCTGGAGCAAGAGTGGACCCTCTTGCGCCCTCTGCTTGGATTTGGCTGCCTTCCCGCTGCTTCACTCTGATGTACTTGTCTGTTTTCTTGGCCCACTCCAGCCCATGGAAAGGGAGTAGAACTTAGCTAGTGACACTGGAGCAGAGCAATTGAGAAATGTGCCGTGCCGATAGTTTGGGCGGGCTGCCTGGCTCCATGAGTTGTGGGATCAGACGGGAACAGTTGTTGCCTTTCTGCAACTGCCCTGAGTGCAGAGCCACTCCAGTCCTAGAGAGAGGAGCATGACCTCCCCAGAGATCTCGGAAACTTAAGAACTGAAAAGAACATAAAGAGGCTCCATAGGGGCTGGTCGGGGGTCAAGCTCTGTCAGTAGACATTTGAGAGTTTGCCCTGGGTAGATCCTGTGGCCTTTCCTGGGATACAGACACAACTGGACACAATCCCTGCCTTTAAGGAATTTGCCATCAGGTCTGAGATGGATAAGGACTTGAAAATAAATTCAAAAGCAACAAAATGGAATGAAATATCTGTCGCAAGTTTAGACGTTACATTTGAAGTAGTGTTTCTTAAAACGTGGTCCAGAGATGACTTGCATCAGAATTACCATTGAGGCTAGACTTGCTGATTCATATGCCCTGAAGGTGGGACAGATTTTTCCCTGAGAAACCTGTAGCCTTTTGCTAATTTTAAAACAGACTACCAGGAGATGGATCTACCCTTCCAGATGTGGGCCTCATCTCAGGAATGGGAAGTTGCTTAAGCAATGTTTACACTTGGGACTTTGGAGGAGCTCAGAATGCTTATGTAAATAAAGGTGTTGTCACATCTAAGCTCCTAGCTGAAGAGTGGCTATAACCCTCACATTGAGTGCTTCCCCATGTGAGGATCATGGATTACAGTAGAGATACCAGAAGACTGAATCTGGCCGCCTTGCCAGGGAGCTTCAACCAGGAAAGACATGAAGGGAAAGTAGATGGGTTATGTAATGCAGCCTTGTCTTGTCCTTTGGCACCTCCTTTCCTCTAGACAGATCAGACAGAGGAGGCCGGAGGGGCCCTCATGCATCCAGCCAAGCCCTGCCATGCTGCACACGACTGGGGCTGCAGGGAGCTGCTTCCTAACCTGTGTGGCTTTTTATGGCTCCAGTGACTCAGAAAAACAACACAAAGAAAACAGCTTCTTAAGTTCCTCCAAAGATGAAATAAAGTTTCTCCACTAGAACCTTGGGAAGATCAGCCAGACATAGTACAAGATCCAGTTCTAGAACTGAAACCTCGGTGCTAGGGAGCATTTGCCCCAAGCCTCCTTTGGAGGCAGGGTAATGCAGTGGGGTAAGGAGGGCTCAAGATTCCAGCTCTCTGCGTTTCGATTTTGGCAGCTCTGAGGCCTTAAGCAAATTGTTCCTCTCCAAGTATCATTGCTTGTAATATTGGTACCTGCTGTCTAGGATTATGATCAGGATTAAATTAAATGAGGTGATCTGGGGAGGGGGCAAGGTAAATGTCAGCTACTATCATCACTAGTTTCATCATCCTTGACCAGCATCATCGTTAAGTTACAAAATGGACCAGACCCACGTGGAGTTTGGCTAAGGAGTAGAGGCAGAGAAAGGAGAGATGAAAGACAAAGAGCATAAATGATGGACAGCTGCAGGAGTTGTTTTATCTCTTCCTCCTGTTTTCACCATCAGCCCACAGCTTGACCCCTGAGACTAAAGGTCAGGGAGAGCTTTGGCCTACTTTGCACTGGTGACCAAAGCTGGACGTGTATGACTCTTTTTTGGCCGCTGGAACCATCCAGAATGCGGCACTGTGGCTCTTGGTCCTCCCTTTTCACCCTTTGTACTGCTCAGTTTCTGTCATGATTCTCGCTACACCCCCACAGGGAGAGCCCAGCAGCAGTTTGAGCATCTGTAAACTAGCTCCTCCGAGGTCAGAAATAATCCCTTCTCTGTCAACAGGCGGCACTGACACACCTCTGCTTTGGAAGCTGGAGGGAGAGTTCGATAATAGGATGAATTTGAGCTGAACTGGGAAGAGATCCAGAGTTCCCTTGTGAGCAGGGTGAGATAGCCTGTACAGTTAACAGAAAAACAAAACCCAAAACACCCTGATACTTAGTCATCTATTTCCATCACTCCCCCGCCTGTTCAGTATAAAAATCACGACTCCTGTTCAGGGGTGAGTCACGACCTCTTGGTTTTCATATCTTAACCTTTCACCTCTTAACCCTCTCTGACCTCTTACATGGTTCTTCTCTTCTGCTTCCTCCCCTCCCTTGAGAGGGATAATCATAATAACAGTTACCACTTACTGTCGTTTTCTGTGTGTCAAGTACCTGCACTATTTCATTTAAATCCCAAAGCAAGCCTACGCAGTACTATAATTATCCCTGTTTTAGATGACAAAACTGAGGTTTAGAGAAAACTATCCCAGGTCAGTGGCTAAAAAGGTGGAGCTGAAACTCAGCTCCTTCTTACTCCAATGTCCATGTTTCTATAAATTCTTAATCATTTTCAGTGAGAGGCATGCTTTTACCTGAGGACAAATCTCACTGTCATAAAACTATTGAGTATCTTACCCTCCCAACAAAAGTCTGGTGTAATAATATTCCACTTAAGAAAAATCAAATTGAAAGAGGCCTTAAAAATCATCGTGTTCAGTTTCCCTCCAAAGCAGGCATCCCCCCTCTTATAGATATGACAAATGATCATAGTTTACTATTTTTAAGGTAACTGATCTTCTTAAAATTAATCTAGCAAATTAATTCTTAGGAAAATCTTATATTTGAGTGAAAAATCTGTCACGTCCAGCTTACACCTGTTAATCTCAGGGCAATGCCCGGGTGAGCCCACTATTTTCTAAGACATGTCTTTTTGGATAGCAAAGTCATATGTCCACTGAATCTTCTTGGTGGCAGTCCAGGTAGTGTCCCCAAGGCTCTCAGTGGTTGCTGGTGGGAAGTGGTTTCTGGGTCCTCACCATCCAGGTTACCCTTCTCCCTTTCTTCGTCCTTTCATCCCTTGTCCCCATGCTTGGTGATGTCAAGAACTAAGCTCAGTCTGCCAGAAGTCTTCTGGGCTCCCTTAAGATTATACTAGTGGCACTTTGCCATCATCCTACTTTGGGACTCAGTTTCTTCCTCAGTTGAGAACTGGGAACTGAATCAATTATCTGTTGCTACCTAACCATCTTCCCCTAAACTTGATGACTTTAGACAGTAATCATTTATTAGCTCATGATTCTGGGGGTCAACAATTTAGGCTGACTAAGCTGGGAGGGTGTTTTGCTGGTCTAGCCTGGGCTCACTTATAAGGCTGTGGTCAAGTGGTGGGTTGGCTGGGACTCTTGGTCCTCGGTGACCTCCTTCGCCTGTCTGGCAGTGGACAGGCTTTGGCCAGGTTGACAGGAGTGACTGGGCTACATGTCTCATTCTTCAGCAGGCTAGCTTGGGCTTCTCCACGTGGTGGCTGAATTCCAACAACAGCAAGAGAGAGTTCATATAAATGCCTCGTAAGTGAAATCATACAGTATTTGTCTTTTTTGTTACTGGCTTATTTCACTTAGTATTATGTTCTCAAGGTTCCTCTACGTTGTAGCATGTGTCAAAGTTTCCTTACTTTTTAAAGCTGAATACTATTCCATTGTATGTATATAGCACATCTTATTTATCCATTGATCTGTCAGTGGACACTTGGGTTGCTTCTACCTTTTGCCTATTGTGAATAATTCTCCTATAAACATAGGTGTACAGATGTGTGTTCAAGTCCCTGCTTTCATTTCTTTTGAATACATAGCCCCAAGTGGAATTGTTGGATCATATGATAATTCTATTTTTAGTTTTTTGAGGAACCAGTGTATTGTTTTCCATAGCAGTTGCACCGTTTTACATTCCCCCCAGCAGTGCACAAGGATTCCAGCTTCTGCAGTCCTCACTGGTCCACTGGTGACCAAATAACACTTGTTATTTCCTGTTTCTTTGTGTGTGTGTGTGTGTGTGTGTGTGTGTGTGTGTGATAGTAGCCATCCTCATGGGTGTGAGCTGGTATGTATTTTGTTAATTGCATATGATCATGTGACATGTACAGTTTTGCATCCTGTTCTTTGTGAAATGTAACGTTCTATCTTAAGCTTTTTCCTCAGCAGTTTGAATTTTGATAGATAGAAAGGTTTTTTTCATCTCCTTCTCCTCCTCCTTTATGTGGAGTTGTTCACATTGATCTTTTTCCTCTGTGGTTTCTGTCTTTGATTTTAAGCTTAGAAAGTTTTCCTATCCAGAGATCAAATAAACATTCACCAAGTGGAATCTATTCAAAAAATTCTTCATTTTTCATATTTGCATCGAATACCCTGGTGTTTGATTATACTTTTATTGAAGTCCTTTAACTGCAAAGAATTACACAAAATGTTAACACTGGTTCTCCCTGGGTGGTGAGATTATGCATAATTGTTTTTTCTTCTTTCATGTATAACTTTAATGAGTAAAAAAAAGTGGATGTTATTTAAACCAAAATTGACCACGCTCTTCCAGCTCTGGGGGAGACCCTGGCATGGAATGTGGAGAATCTGGCTGAACCCTTGCTAATTCTCCTGGGCCTAGTTTCTTCCTTGGTAAAAAAAAAAAAATAAAGGATGGACTATGGGGTCCTTTCTGGCCCAGAAAGATTCTGTACCCTGTGAAGGAACATGGGCCACCAGAATTCTGTGAGATTCGGGCCTGACTTGATAGGCAGCTATACCTTGGCTGACGCAGCGCCTCCCCAGCCTGATTAAAATATGACACCTTAGAGTCATATTTATGACTTTCTTAGAGAGGAAGGAGCGAGAGGGCCGTGGACAGAGAGTGAATGTCAAGGGGCTGGGGGTGGGGGGTTACCAAGCTGGAGGTTAGGACCTCCGGCATGTGGGTGTCCATGCAGTTGGGACCAGGGAGGGAGAGCAGAATGTTGAAGACACAGCCTGGGGTGCAAATCTCTGTTCTTCCACTGACCATCTTTGTGATTTCCAGGCTTTGACTTCTTCCTGTAAAAAATGGGGATCATAATGGTACCTGCCTCAGAGAGTTGCTGAGGCTTAAAAGGAATAATTTGGGTAAGGTATTTAGAAGAGTGCCGTGCTAAGGAGCTAATCATATTGCAGTATATAAATGTATCAAATCAACACGTTGTACACCTTAAACTTACACAATGTTATGTGTCAATTATATCTCAGTAACAACAACAAAAACAGTGCCTGACACCTGGTAGGCAGTGAACCGATGCTCATTGTTCCTGCCCATCCCTGCTCCTTTCTCACCTCTTGTCCCATCCTTGCCCTCTTCACCTTCTCACCTCTCCCCATGCAGTCCCATCCTCTCCCTCCGATTTCTTTTCTCTTCCCTCCTTCCTCTGCCTCCCCTCTGCTGGTCACCCGACTTCTCCCTCACTGTCTTCTCCCTCACTGTCTTCTCCCCCTCTAACCTCTCCCCTCCCCCCTCCTATCCCTCCTCCTTCCCCTTCCCCTCCCTCTTCCTACCAGTGTTGGCCCTAGATAAAAGCAGGAGATAATTTCCATGCCCCTCCTGTTCCTGCATCAGAGTTCAGAGTTCAGCCCTAGCTGCACTTCCTCCCCGCTTTCCCTGACCTCCCTGATGTCCACCAAGTGTCACTGTGTCACCTGCTTGGCCACTTTGGTCAGTGTGGTGTAGCTAACATTTCTTTGTGTGCTTGCTGGAGCAGCGTCGGTCTCCATTAATCAGTCTCTAAGCTCCATGAGGACAGGGGCTTGTCTGCTTTATTCCCTGTGTCTCCTGTGCCCAGGACAGTGTCTGCACTTCACAGGTACTCAATCTGTATTCTCAGCAAATGATTCTACTCTACACCAGGATGTAAAATAGCAGGAAGTGTAGGCTTTGGATACGGAGCTGAGTTAGAACTGCCGGCTCTAGATGGACAGCGTGACTTTGGGTAACTTACTATCTGAGCCTCAACTTCTTCATCTGTCAAGTGGGGAAATGTGTACCTCTCTTGTGGTTGCTGTATAGATTAAATGAGGGAGCTGGCCCCCTGGCTGAGGTTAAGCTTGCGTGCTCCGCTTTGGCGGCCTGGGGTTTGCGGTTCGCATCCTGGGCATGGACCTAGCACCGCACATCAAGGCATGCTGTGGTGGCATCCCACATAGAGGAACTGGAATGACTTACAACTGGGATATACAACTATGTACTGAGGGTTTGGGGAGGAGAAAAAAAAGAGGAAGGTTAGCAATAGATGTTAGCTCAGGGCCAGTCTTCCTCAAAAAAAAAAAAAGATTAAATGAGATCTTATATCATATACCCAGTACATAGCTACCACTGGAACATTATTTCCCACCCAAATCTCTTCTAAATTTCATTTACATAACCTTGTAGAGGTTGTGAATTAGTCTGTACTTTGAGACCTGAGTTAAGATAATTCATGATTTCCTAGGAAATGTGATTTTATACATCTATGTAAAGACCCAGGACTGGTCATCAGCAGACCTGAGTCCCTCTCCCGGTTCTGCCACCACCTGGTTGTGTGACACAAGGTCAGAGTGACTCTGAGCCTCATGTGTCTTAATCTGCGAAGTGAAGAGTTTGGATCGGATTAAACCTCATCACACAGGCTCCGCCCGGATGGCTTCGGCTCTGACTGCACCACACCAGTACTATTGTTTGCTTGGTATACTTTCTTTAAAAGTTGACTTGAGAGAAGACTTCATATTGCTACTGTAAATATCATAAGTAGAAGGTGACAACAACCACCAGTGGAATGAAAACAACAGTATTACAGAGTCTTGCCAGATACTCCTGCCTCTGCAAGTCCGAAGCTGCCTCATACTTTGTGAAGAAGGGAAATTAGCACATGCTGGAGAGATGGCAACAGCATAATCGCACGCGAGTGAGACGTTCGGCGCTCTCTCAAAAGGGCCATAGGAGTTGAGAAGGGTACAAGTGAGTCAGTGTAATTTGGTGCGGTGTCTAGGGGCGCTCTCCCATTGGGGGCACCCCTGGTACTCATTCCTCACCTTGGAAAACACTGGACTCAATCATAAACCTAGAAGGGACCTTACAGGTCATCTGCCCCACGTGTCATTTAGTAGATGGGTGAGGGGCCAGCTGTGGAAATGGCTGCTCGTGCCCTTAAGCCAGCAGTGTAAGATCCATGCCTGGCTGTGCTGTGCAGTGGCCGAACAACCCCTGAAACATGGAGAGCTCCACCAATGTGGGACCCCAGCCACGACCACGACCAAGCCACTCACAAACTGCCTTCATGGACTAGTCAGTACTTTTATTTTAAGCTCAGTTCTCAAGTATCTGTGCATGTTTTTGGGCTGGCCTCTGTAGGCCAGTCACTTTTTCTTTTAGAACAGAGTGTGTCACTTATAAATAGACTCCAGTCCCTTCAAAACGCTCAGGTTCCTCCCAAACACTCCCTTTGCTCTGTTGGATCCTGTTCTTTCACGTTGGTTGGAAGTAGTGACACGTATGTAATGTACGCATCTAGTACCATTTCAGAGCCACAAAGGGGTTTTGGGTGTGGATTATACTTTTTAAAAAAAAACAGCTTTGTTGAGGCATAATTGATATACAAAAAACATTGGACATATTTATTTATTTATTTAGTTAAAGATTTTATTTTTCCTTTTTGCTCCCCCAAGCCTCCCAGTACGTAGTTGTATATTTTTAGTTATGGGTCCTTCTAGCTGTAACATGTGGGATGTCACCTCAGCATGGCTTGATGAGTGGTGCCATGTCCACATCCAGCATTTGAACCAGCAAAACCCTGGGCCGCTGAAGCAGAGCACATGAACTTAACCACTCAGCCACGGGGCTGGCCCCCACTGGACATGTTAAATGTGTACAATTCGATGGGTTTGGAGATATGAATACACCTGTGAAACCATCACCACAATCAAGATAATAAACATCTATCGCCTCCACAACTTTCCTCCTGTCTCCCCTATTTTTGGCGGTAGGAACACTCACAGTGATCTTAGCTGAGGGCTTGCCATAAACGGCCTTTATTATGTTGAGGTGGATTATCCTGTTTGAGGTTTTATAAATGGCACAGAAAAAGGTAGACAGCAAAGAAAATACTTGGGTCAACATGGAGATTGTACTAGATTGTCAAAGAGATTAAAACCAAACAGAACAAAATGTAGTATTTTAAGTCCTGATCTCCAAAAAGAAGATTACTGTAAAAGTTACTTAGAACAATTAAGACTAGGCCTTATAGGCACCAGAATCTTTTTGTTTCTTTCCTTTCTAGATTTGTCCTTGAATCAAACTCCATGCTTCTTCCCTCCATCCTGTTCACCCTCCCCATTGCCCTCCACCCACTCCCACCCCATCCCTGCGTGGCACATCCAACAGCTTGGCCCACTATTGCCTGGAGTTACCTCAAAGCTGGTGTATTTGGTGCATCCCTTCACTATTATTGCAAAAGCCCACCCTCCCCCAACTTAGATGCTCAAAATAATAAGCATTTACTGTTACTTATGAGTCTGTGGATCGGCTGGGTAGTTCTTGGCTTGGTGGGGCTCACTCGTGTGTCTGCCATGAGCTGAGTATTGGGTGGAAGCGCTGCCCTGCCTGCCCTTCCCATCCCTAATTTGTGAAGCCCTTTTTGCTTCTCAGCAGAGGTATGGTCTTCCTCAGCACCGTTCCCGTGTCTTCTCCCTGTGCCCCAGCTGTACGCTGTGCGTGGTTCTCTCAACAGCAGGTTGAGCATGGGAGGTTTCTCATGGATGACAGCTGAGTTCTTTGTGTTAAAGTCCGTCGCAGTTTACCCTCCCAATCACATACCCCTCCATTTTTCTTCACCTC
Organism: Equus przewalskii; assembly: GCF_037783145.1. Taxonomy (NCBI): domain Eukaryota; kingdom Metazoa; phylum Chordata; class Mammalia; order Perissodactyla; family Equidae; genus Equus; species Equus przewalskii. The sequence continues at coordinate 53,625,647 of NC_091845.1, read as the reverse complement.
TTATCGCAAGTAGAATTGTGAATTTCTTTTCCCTTGTTCATCTCTCTGAGTGGGTGGTAAGCTTTTGAGAGGTAAGAATGCATTGCCTTTTCTCTGTTGTATCACCAGCTTCTAGCTCAACACATTATATACAGCAGGTGCTTGGTAAATGTTTGATCACAGATAAATAAACGAATGAATGATTGAATGAAGTGATTGATGAAACCAGGGAGGAGGCAGAATAAGGTCCTGATGACCTCACATGAGTAAATAACATAACTGGAGTTTCCCTTACTTATTTTTGTCCTGTCATTTTAAGCCCCATTGAACCCCAGAGGAGGTACAAACATGGTCTGGTGGGCTTAGTTCTTAACAGTTCCAATTTTTATTTAAATTGTCTTAACTAACTCATTTCAGCAAAATGCTACAGGTTTGCCTCTGGTTGCAAATGCCAGGCTTCCCTAGGAGGTGGCTGTAAAGGGAGAAGGTCATAGGGGAGGGGTCTTGTGGTTCTGGTTTATTTTCTCATTTGATTTATTACACTTGGATTCCTAGTGTCTTCCGGACCCCCCTCAGTTTGCTCGATTCCGCAGAAGCACTCTTGCTCTCTTTGGCCTTGTGTGAGTTACTTCATGCCAGGGAACACTGTGAGCCCGAGCTGCTATCGCCCTGTGAGTGCCTGAGCAGCTGTTTCCAAGACTAGAATAAAGGTGGTAGTGATGGTGGGGAGATTCTTGGCCTCTTTTCTATGAAGTGTCAGGAGAGTTGGATTAATGGGTATTTAGCTAATAAACTGTCCTGCTAGCATGGAATAAGAATTTCATGGGTAAAGCCACAGAGCATTGATATTTACAGCTATCTTTTGTGAGAGAGGAGGGTGCCAAAGTTCTAGATCATTGTGCAGAGCAGCTGTTCTCAACCCTGGCTGCACATCACACCCTGAGGGGTTTTAACAACTACTGATGCCTGATCCCACTCCAGAGGTACCAGTTTCATCTGTCTGGGGAGTGGCCTGGGACTCAGGATTTTTACATCTCGCAATTCTATTGTGCACAGTTGAGAAGCACTGGCTTAGTTTGTCCATTCTCTCTCAGGAAAGGGAAAATGATTCTAGTGTGGTTATAATTATTTGGATTTTCCTGGTTGTTAAATCACAGAGGTTTATATGCTGGGATGAATTAGAGTTGGGTTAGAATAACTGAGATTTATTGGAGAGTAAGGATAACCATCTCCAATATGTTTCTCTGCATCAGCTTGGTCCCCGTCACTTTCTGTTATCACCCCTTTCTCCATCTCACCAAATTGTCTTGAGAGTAATTGCTAGAAAAATAACGAATGCCTGAATGTGTGAATTGTCAGAGTGCTCTTTTACCGTTCTTTCATTTGCTCCTCACATCAGGAAAGGTGGCCAAGAAACAAACTATTTCTCTGACCCAAGTCCTGAAGGAGAAGCTGATTGGCTCAGCCCATCCGCAGGCCCGTGGTCCACTGCGCTCAGCCCATCTGTGAGGTGGGCACAGGTGCCCATGCTGGTCATGAACACTCCATTGTGGCAACCAGCTGCAGACCCACCGCCCGTATCCAGAGGGCTGGTGTCAACTCATCAGAGAGCCTTCTCTTCCCCTGTCGGAGAGCCTGTGGGGGACATTCATTACCACGATATGTTTGGTGACTAGAGATGCAGAAATAAGGGAGCCTGGTGGGCTAGAGGCCAGCTGGATGTCCACTGGGGGACCGCTCAGGCGGCCGGGCCCTGTGCCCTTGCTCTGCTCCTTTTCTGGAATCCACTCAGGTTCTTGTCTTTCCATTATGACTGCACCTGGGGCCTGTTGCGGTTCACCAGGACGCAGTTTATTCTGGGATAGCTACATTTTAACCTCCTTGATAGATTTGAAATATAGCCTTGTTGCCTCGGAGGCTTAGTGAACCCTCTAAGTGTTATTTTTATGCCATCTTTTAGGTGGATTTCTCTTCTGTCTGTGATAGTCTCTTCCAACATAGGTTGATGCTTACTAGTTTCAAGAGGTGATGCTTTTTGACCTTCTCCCAAATTCTGGGGCTTTCTTGATCACAGAGGGTGGTATTTTCAGGTAAAAACAACTAAGTTTCAAATGGCCTGTGGCTGATACATCACATCTTGAGTTATAAACTCAGTGCTTGAATCAGAATCAGGAGCGAGGCTTCGAATTCTAATCTAGTGCTTTTTCTCTTCTGCCCGAGTGAGTTTAATTTTTTTCTTTTCCACTGTTTCTTTTGTAGGGGTTCAGCTGTTGCAAAAATAATTGGTAATAATGTCAAGAAGCTTCAGAAGTTTGCCTCCACGGTCAAGATGTGGGTCTTTGAAGAAACGGTTAATGGGAGAAAACTGACAGACATCATAAATAATGACCACGAAAATGTAAAATATCTCCCTGGACACAAACTGCCAGAAAATGTGGTAAGACTCTGGGATGAAAAGTACATTTGGTTAATTCTGAAAGTCACGCTTGGCTGAGTTAGCACTTGGGACTTGCAGAAATAGGAAGGCTGCTTCCGTCTCGCCCTGTTCCTTTCTACCGCCAAGTTCTTTGCTTGGTTAGTTTTGTTTCTCCTGAGTCTGAAAATGGGCTTTGTATTAGTTTGCTAGGGCTGCCGAAAACAGGGGGCTTCAACAACAGAAATTTATTTTCTCATGATTCCAGAGGCTTCGAGTCCGAGATCAAGGTGTTGGTTGGTTTCTTGAGGCCTCTCTCCTTAAGTGGTAGATGGTTGTTGTCTTCCTGTGACCTCACATGGTCTTCCTGCTGTGTGTCTGTGTCCTGATCTCTAATTCTTATAAGGACACCAGTCATGTTATATGAGGGCCCACCTTAATGACCTCATTCTAACTTAATTCTATAAAGACCCTGTTTCCAAATGCAGTTGTCACCACACCGGGTTTGTTTTTGCCCACTGCCCAGAAAGCCAAACACCGAGATGACAAGATTGCAGCAGAGAGAGGGTTTACTCACAAGGCAGCCACGTGAGGAAGCGAGAGCATGAGCCTCAAATTTGCTTCCCCAGAGGTAGCGACTCAGGGATATTTATGGGCTGGGGGGCAAGGTGGTCTGAAATGTGAAGGCAGGTGACTGGAGGTGAGGAGAGGTGAGGGAATTGATGATCTGTGCAAGCGTAGTCAGACTCCATGCCTCTTCATAGGACCCACGTTCACAAAACGGCGGCATTAGCATGATCTGAGGGTGGAGTTTTTAACCGATTGACATCAGGAGGTCGCTTATCGGACATCTGTGCAGGCCCGGTGGATGGGTTGGTGGTCTCAACCAGCCTGAAGTGGACAAGGAGTTCTAATTCCTGAAAAACAGCTCACACACCCATTACCATGGGGACCCAGGCTCCAGGGAGATGTTATCTATAGGAGCCTAGTGGGAGTCAGATAGCATAGTGCCTAAACTGCACAGTTAACAATGGGTGGGTTAAACAGCTAAAAGCTGTAATCAGTAATTGCAAAAAGGAAAAAAAGTTCCTAGCTACTTAATCATCAATGGCTAACTCTCTGCTGGTTTCACAGTCATATTCTAAGGTGCTAGGGTTAGGACTTCAGTGTATGAATTTTGAGGGGACACAGTTCAGCCTGTAACAGGCTACTTTCTTGGCATTCGAAATGCTGGTCACCTCAAAGCTGGGGCTAACAACCTTGCCCTCAGCTGCTTGTGTCCCCTGGTAACTCCCAATGTACCCTTTCTAAGTGTGTGGACTTTGATCCGCCCACTAGGACAGCTACTGCACTGGTCTGTGATTAATATCAGGGTCAAGGCCTAACTTACAGAAGAAGATCAGAGGAAATAGAGAATTATAGGACTGACAGTTTAAAATTCAAGCTTATTAGGTCTGGGAGAAAAAAAATACAGGTTATTGCCTGGCCTCATTCCAGTGACTTTCGGGGAAGGAAGAAAATAAGCTTGAGGAACAAAAAGGGTATACCCTAATCTGAGTGGAATTTATGGACTTTTCTTGCCAGATTCACCTTTTGGTGGCTTTCTGTAATAGTCTGTTTGAAAACCAGACCCCATCGTGGCTGCCTAATTCCTGTGGTTAACTGGAGAAACTCCTCTCCATTGTTAATGAAATACCCATGACTGTATCTATCCACTCGCCAAGCCTTTATGAGTGTGTGCTGTGTACACAAAGCAGAGTGTTGGGTGCCGGAGACAGAAAGAGGAATAAGGGGCCGTTGCTTCCCTCCAGGAGTCCAGCAGGGGAGACAGATCCATAAACTGATAAATACCAGGAAGCTTGGACGTGCAAAGACCTTGCTGACTGAAGGTTTTTGTTGGGCCTTTGGTTACAGTGTTCATTAGTGTCAGGTGCTGTGATAAGTAGTTTACATATATTGTCTCATTTAATGCTCTCAATAAGCCTCTCAGGTTGATACTATTCGTTTTCCTATAATGGCAGTGATTCTGATTTTTGCAGGGGAAGAAACCAAGGCTCAGAGAGGTTAATGAATTTGCCCAGGGTCACCTAGCTAGAGGCTAGGGTTGGAATTTGATTCCGGGTGGACTCATTCCTGAGCCTGCTGAATCCATTGCCTTCTAGACAATGATGACTTCCTCCTCTGTGTCACTGAACTAGGGCCAGGCTGCATTTCCCCACTGTTGTTCTTGGTTCTGTTGGTGAGGAGGGAAGGGATCCCTAGGGTTCTGAGCTTGGAAGTTAAGTTATCCAAGGATCTGATGGGAAGAATAAAGGGAGCGGCTATACCCACTGCCGTGGAAGGCCTCTGGGTCATCTCTAATCCATGCTTGGAGTAGAGAATTCCTGTGAGCTTCGCATCTCTCATTCCCTTCTGTAGACCACGTGCTTCATTAGTATGTTCCTTCCGCTCTGCTTTGTGCCAGTCCCTTCTGTACCTGTGTCTTCACCCCTACCTGCCCCAAGTGTGTGAACCTGACTTTCTGGTTTCTTTTCTCCTGTAGTTGCTAGTGCGGTGCTCAAGGAATGTTGGGGGAGGTGAATCTGCCAAATGTTCTGTGACATTAAAGCCTGTGCTGTGAATAGGGCAGGAGGGGGAAGGAACTGACATAGAATCAGGAACCATCTTCACTCAGAGCCTGGCCCCCACAGTGATTGACTCCATCACCCTCCCCTGGTCCCCCGGTGTGGACAGAGAGGGGAGAGAAAGGAGGAACTGTCCACTCCCAGGACTAGGTTGGTGTCTGAAGCCTTGTAGATTCATGAAAAGGAAGGGATCCATTCTCTGGAGTGGACACTGGCATGGTTTCTGGTTGTTTGCTGTTAATGGCCAGTGCTCCTAGGACAGCCTTGTACACCTCCTGGGGATGGAATCTTAGGATCACAGGTAATACACATCTCTGATTTTACCAGATCACACCACTGTGTTTGAGAACTCACATCCTTGCCAGTGCTTGGCAGAGGATACACAGGATATTGCAAAACTTTATTTCTTAAGCTGGGGGAAGGTACACAGGTTTTTTTTTTCTTTATACTTTCTGTATTCTTGAACTGTACCTATGAAATGCCTCGTAATAAATAGTTTAAAAAGTTGAGTGATGGTGAAGTGCAGTGGTGAAGGACACACACTTGGAGTCAGAGGGCCTGGGCGTGAAAGCTCACTGAGTGAGCCTGGGAGCCCTGCCCCACCCCCAACCCAACCGAGTCTGGGCTGTTACTAGTGCCTTGGCCTTAGGGCTTTTGTGAGGAGTAAATGAGATGATGCACATAAATCGTTTAGACTTAAGCATTTGTTAAAAGCTAGGGTTCAGTTCCTGAACACAAGACAAGATGAGAAGACAAGGATGAGAGGCAGTGACAACTATATTTCGTAGAGGATGCTGCAATCGTAAATCCTGGTGTCATATGGAGCACATACTGACACAGAACCACACCACTTGTCTATCAGTAGCCATACTGTGGTGACAGCTCACATAGAAGAACTAGAAGGACTTAGAACTGCAATATACAACTATGCACTGGGGCTTTGGGGAGGAAAACAAAAAGAAGTAAAAAAAAAACCACCAACAAAAACCAGGGTTTTGTTTTTGTTGGTGGTTTTTTTTTTTTTAGATTTATATATTTATTTCAGAGTTTTTCACATATCTCACTTGAGCATTTAAAAACTCAACTAGTGTTAGAAAAGATCCACATTGTTACCATTTTTTAAGATAAAAAATCAGACGTAGAATCGATTGACTCACATAGAGCAAATGTGGCTCTGGAGCTCATAAGCTAGCTTTAATCATTTTTGCCTTGCAAATTCAAGCGGGAGAGACTTGTTGCATTTCCATCAACATGAGATTCATATTGAGGATGTCTGTCAGTTGGTGTGCTGACTTGAGACTGCGAGTCTTTCTTGCTTGGGGCCCCCAAGCTGCTGCCAGCCTGACCCTTCTCAGGTCCATGCCCGTCATGTGATCCCCTCCACATGGGAGCCTTTTGTAACAATGACATCACTGTGTCATCACCTGCTCAATAAAAACTGGGATGGTCTGGGTTTGCGATTTCCTCTTAGACCTGAATGGAGGGAACGCTTCTTATTTCCTGTCCCTACAAGATAAAAATTGTTGATCCTGTTTTATAGCTTATCTGTCCAGGGCCTGTGTTTAGAGGTCATCCAGATAGGGAGCTCTTCTGCCTTCTCCTTCCAGCTTTAACCAAGCTCCGTATGACACCAGGATTTACGATTGCAGCATCCTCTATGAAATATAGTTGTCACTGCCTCTCATCCTTGTCTTCTAAGCCTTTCCAGCTCTTTTTTTTTTTTTCATGAGGAAGACTGGCCATGAGCTAACATCTGTTGCCAATCTTCCTCTTTTTGCTTGAGGAAGACTGTTGCTGAGCTAACATCTGTGCCAATTTTCCTCTATTTTATGTGGGATGCTGCCACAGTGTGGCTTGACGAGCGGTGCTAGGTCTGTGCCTGGGATCTGAACCTGCAAACCCCGGACCACTGAAGCAGAGTGTGTGAACTTAAGCACTACACCATTGGGCCTTGCCAGCTCTTTTTTTAAAACAGCTTTACTGAGATATAATTCACAGACCATACAATTCACCCATTAAAGTGTACAATTCACTGGTTTTTAGTGTATTCACAGAGTTGCGCAACCATCACTGCAATCAATTTTAGAACATCTTCATCACCTTAGAAAGACATCTCCTGCCCTGTAGCAGTCATCACCTATTCCCCACCATCCCAGCACTAAGCAACCACTAACCTACTTTCTGTCTCTCTAGATTTGCCTATCCTGGGCGTTGCATGTAAATGGCACCATACAATAGGTAGTCTTCTGTGACTGGCTTCTTTCACTTAGCACAATGTTTTGAAGGTTCATCCATGTTGTAGGGTGTATCAGTACCCACAGTTCTTTTTTATGGCTGAATAATTTTCTATTTTATGGATGTACCGTATTGTGTTTATTCACTCACCAGTTGATGGACATTTGGGTTGTTTCCACTTTTTGGCTGTTATGCATAATACTGCTGTGAACATTTGTGTGCAATGTTTTGTGTGAACACGTTTTCACTTCTTTCGAGCATCTCCCTAGGAGTGCAATTGCTGGGTCGTATGGTAACTCGTTAACTTTTTGAAGAACTGCTAGGCTGTTTCCACAGTGGCTGCACCATTGTCCGTTCCCAGCAGCAGTGCGTGAGGGTGCTACTTTCTCTACATCCTTACCACCGCTTGTTCTTAACTAACTTTCTGGTCCTAGCCATCCTAGTGGGTGTGAAGTGCTATTTCATTGTGGTTTTGATTTTCGTTTGACTGATGGCTAACGATGTTGAGCATCTTTTCATGTGCTTATTGGACATTTGTATATTTTCCTTGGAGAAATGTGTGTTCAGATCCTTTGCCCATTTGAAAAATTGGGTTATTTGTCTTTTTATTATTGTGTTGTAGAAATTCTTTATATATACTAGATATAAGTCCATTTTCAGATGCATAATGCAGAAGTATTTTCTCCCATGCTGTGAATTTTTACTTTGTTGATGGTATCCTTTGAAACATAAAGTTTTAAATTTTGGTATCCAATTTATATATATATATATATATATATATATTTTTTTTTTTTTTGTGTGAGGAAGATTAGCCCTGAGCTAACTGCTGCCAATCCTCCTCTTTTAGCTGAGGAAGACTGGCCCTGAGCTAACATTCTTGCCTATCTTCCTCTACTTTATACGTGGGATGCCTGCCACAGAATGGTGTGCCAAGCGGTGCCATGTCTGCACCTGGGATCCAAACCGGCAAACCCCAGGCCGCCGAAGTGAAACGTTCACACTTAACCTCTGTGCCACTGGGCTGGCCCCAAATTTATATATTTTTCTTTTTTACTAACTCTTGATTTGGTTTCTTGCATAGGCTGCATTCACTGATGATTTCTCAGCACCTAGAATGGTGACTGGCATTACCTGTGGTCTGAATGAATGCCAGGGACAGTGGAAGTGGTAAGGAAGAACAGACCAGGGTGAAGAGTTTTGTTTCAGTGCTTTGGGTGGTGTCTTATGGGATGTAAGTTTAGGCCAAGACAATTCAAAAAAGATAAGACTATTTGCTTTTGGGTAATAGGGTTGTGATAATACCTATTAATTTTGGCCAAAGGTCTTCTGTGAAAATTAGAATATCAGTTCAGTGGGAAGCCTCAGTGTTAACTGTTTCCTCCCTTGATTTAGCTTTTTTTTTTTTTTTTTGGTGAGGAAGATTGGCCCTGAGCTAACATCCATTGTCAATCCTCCCCTTTTTGCTTGAGGAAGATTGTTTCTGAGCTAACATCTGTGCCAGTCGTCCTCTACTTTGTATGTGGGATGCCGCCACAGCATGGCTTGATGAATGGTGTGCAGGTCCACACCCGGGATCCAAACCCACGAACCCTGGCTGGACTGCCAAAGCATAGCGTGCAAACTTAACCACTATGCCACCAGGCCAGCCCCTGGGTTTAGCGTTTTGATTTTCTTTGGAGGAGTAATCTTCACTGGAGCTTCTCAAATTTAAGTGTTCCTCAGAATCACTTGGAGAGCTTAAATATATAAGTTGGATACCAAAATTAAAAACTATTTTTTTATGTTTCAAAGAATACCATCAAGAAAGTAAAAACACACAGCATGGGATAAAATACTTCTGAATTATGTATCTGAAAATGGACTTGTATCTAGTCTATATAAAGAATTTCTACAACACAATAATAAAAAGACAAATAACCAAACTTTTCAAATGGGCAAAGGATCTGAACACACATTTCTCCAAGGAAAATATACAAATGTCCAATAAGCACATGAAAAGATGCTCAACATGGTTAATTTAAGTGTTCCTCGGAATCACCAGGGATTACTGGATCCACCTGGGGGCCTCTGATTCGTTAGGTCTCAGGTGAGGCCTGTGCATTTGCATTCCTAACAAGTTCCCAGGTGATGGTGATACTGTTGGTTTAGGAACCACACACTTTGGGCATCACTGCTTGATATTACTGGTGTAGTATTGGGGTAGCCAAGCCGTTAACAGCTGGTTTTTTTATTCCAGAAGCAACCTCACTTACCGACAGTGGCATATTTGTATAAGAATCATCAGATAAGATTGATCTGAGGACCATTTCTCTGAATGTAGAGCCAAGGATGTGAATTTCATCTAGGATCTTGGCCAAAATTGTGGTTAAGAGAACAGAAGGGAAGCACAATACTTTTGAACCTCTGCTATGTGCCAGCTACTGCTTTGCTATATGTGTTATTCATGCCATTGTGTTTAATCTAAATATTCATTCCCTCAAGACCCTAGGTGAGTTGCCCAGAGTCCAGCTAGCTAACTGGTGATAGAGCTATACCAAGATGCCTACACACTGCACCGTGATAACCGAGCCGGGGGATACAAAAGAGCCTTCAGGCTTGTCCACACAGACTTGCCTGGCTCTTTTTCCAGTGGTTTTACTTATTATTGGTTTTTTTTATTAACTTGGACCAAGAACCCTGGATTCCTGAAAGTCTGGGTATTAAGTGGACCAACCATGATGCCTTGGTTCTGATTTGATTATTTGTCCTCCATGCCAATGACAGGCAGCCCTTTTGTTCTGAGTTGTCTTTCCCAACTTACTTCAGGCTCTGTAATGCTGCCACCCTCAGAAAGATTTTGACCGTGATATAGGTTGGCATTTCCTAAGCAGTGTCTTGATTTTGTTCAGAGTAAAAGATAGGATAGAGGCTTAGCTAAGGGTTTTATTCTGAAGGAGAATATTCAAATTCCCATGTTGGTTGAGGAGAGCTCATTCTGATACCGTGTGAGAGGAATAATGTTCTGTGAATGGACCTTGTGCACCATACAAATGTGGCTCGTATCACACATTGCCTCTGTGGGTTAAACCCTAACCACTCTGCCAAGGAGAAGCTTCTTTGATTTATTGAAGAAGGAAATTTTATTTGATTTGTTGAAGAAGGAAATGTAAGAGACAGGAAGAAATCTGGACCAGCTGGCAGCTTCCTTGCAAATGTTTTTTAACAAGGGACCTGGGGATGGGCTGATTCCTTAAAAGTTAAGAATTTGTAGGAAGCAGGTAGATTTTTCTGATGAATGATCTTTTGCATTTGTTTCATATCATTTCAAAGCACTGTGCTTTATATAACTTAATTGGAAAGTGCTCTGTGAAGTAGTTGGGTAGGAAAGGTGACTTTTATCCCCATTCTATATATGGGGTAACCAAGGTCAGTGAAGATAAGTCACTCGTCCAAGGTCACACAGCTGATCAGTTGCGTTCATCTTTTCTCTGTGGTTCTGGTGTCTTTTCCATTTCACCGTGTTGGCAAGTGCCCTGAAAGGGGGTGTCTGTGCATGTATGTGTTGGAGATGGATGGGGAAGAGGAGAAACAATAGAAACAATCCAGAGAAGAAAGGTTTTAATTAAAATTCAGGCTTCCAGGCTCTATGTGAAAAAGAGTGTAGAGAGCAGAAATCCCTGCCTAAGTAAGACTAGTAACCCAAGGGGGAGTGAGGGCTCCGAGTTCCTGGTAGGGCTAGGGGGGATTGGGTGGGACCACAGGCAAATATATACAAAGAGCGTTGCCAGTAAAGGACAAACAGACTAACTGTGGGTTGGCATTGGGAGGCTAATGGAATAGAGTAAGAAATCATTTTTCTGGAGGAGGCAGAATCTCCAGATGCTAGGGAACTAATAAGCAGGTCGATTTTTGGTGATGTGTCTTTACCACCTGTGGCTACCCAGCCTAGATTACCAATCTGGAGAAGCCCCTCTGAAGAGGAGAACAGGTTTTCCCCTGCCTTTGGAGGTGTGAATAAAGACAGAGAAGTGCTAGACTTTGGGTTATGATCTGCTATATGGGGAATGATTCTTTATGTTGCCATTCAAATCAGCTTAAGCTGAGATAGAGAATGCTTTGGTTCATATGACTAAAAGTCCAGGTAGAGCTGGTTTCGGATGCAGCCTGAACCATTAGCTTAAATGATGTCAACAAAGCCCTGTGTTTTCCTCTGTTTCTCGGCTCTGCCTTCCACAAAGTTGGCTTCATTCACATCAGAGCCCCTTGGCAGGTCTAGATTCTCTCCTCCCATTTGTAAAATGGTTACAGCTGTTCCAGACCCCACACCACCATCCCACACTGTTCAAGGAAAGATCCAACAGCTCCCGCAGAAGAGCAAGGAAGCAGCTGTTCCCTAGAGGCCCCAGCAAATGTCTCCTTGGCTCTGAGTGTTTTACGTGCCCATTGGCTTCAACAAGTTAAGGACCGACCATCCATGGAGCAGGGGAGGGGCTAATTCCACCCAAATTGCAGGGTTAAAATGGGGAAGCAGTAGCTTTTGAAATGAAGTTCAGGGGCACTTTTGCTAGAAATAAGGGGAATGGAGGCTGGGTGGTAAATTACAGAACTCTTTCCTGCCAACCAAAGGGATAAAGGAATGAAATAATTCCAGATAGATTTCCTTGGGGAATTCTTTGAGTGAGGGAGTAACTTTTAGCACATATATTAGTTAAAAGAATAGACTAACATCTAAGAGGAGACATAATAATTAAGTGGCTTAAAGGACAAAGGGATTTATTGCCCTCTCACATAACAGCGGTCCAGCAGCTTCGCTTCACACCACTGTTCCTGGCCCCATCCTTCTTTATCATTTCCTATACCATCTCCTAGTTAAGGTTAGTTAAACCCTAGTTAGTCTGGGTTGCCATGGGTTTCAGCCAGCAGAAAGGGGGAAAAGAAAGTGTGGAGGAAGCAGCCCACTGTTTTCAGGGCTCTGGTCCGTAATTGGTGTTCACTGCTCCCTCTGACATTCCGTTGATGGGAACTTGATCCATGCCTTGTGTAACTGCAAGGGCTGCTGGGAAATGTAGTCCCTAGTGAGGTGGACAGCGACCAGCTTACAGCTCTGTGACGATAAGGAAAGGGAGAAGGAATTTTGGTGAGCAGTTGGCGGTCTTCATCACTGCTTTCAAACTAGATTTCCTATGAGGCTTACCCATCCTGAATGGTGTTTCTGTGGCAGATAACACTTCCTCAGAGAAGAATCCTCATCTGAGACCCTTCATTTCGGGGACCAGGAATGCTTGATGAAACTATATCAGTTCCAGTTAGGTTCAGGGATATGTGACACAAAACCTGAAATAACAGTGACCTAAGCAAAGTAAGTGTTTGCTTTTTCCCTCCTCTTATATAAAAGACGTTCATCATATTAACAGTGCATCATGGTGTCAGGGATCCTTTTTGTCCTCTGTTCTGCCATCTCAGCATTTGGTTTCCTCCTCATAGTCCAAGACACCTGTCTGAGCTCAGGCCATCTCTTCCCATTCTCTCTGGAAAGGAAGGAAGAAAGGCTTTCAGTGGCATTTCCGAGAAGCCACACGTGACACTTCCATTTCCACTCCATTGGTCAGAACTTGATCATGTGGGGCCCCTAGCTGCTAGGACACTGGGCAGTGTAGCCTTCTTTCCTGGTATTCATGAGCCTTGCCCCAAATTGAGGGTTCTTCTGCTGAGGAAGAGGGGAGAGCAGACGTGGGCAACAACAAGCAGTTTCTGCTGGAGACTGTCTGCCCCGCGTCCTCACTGGATGCCCTTCCCTCTGCCTGTGTATGTGTTTCTCTGCCCGTGGTAAATTTTAAAACCCATCTTCGTACTTATCTGAAGGAAGAAATCAGCATAGTAGCCAGCATGTAGTGAGTGCATACCAGGCGCCAGCCACTGTTCTATATCATTTATTCTTCACAACAGCACTCTCAAAGTGCTTATTAACCAAGGAGAGTTTCGTGCAGGACTATTTACAAAGGTGTGGGCAGACTCAAGGGCACAGAAAGGGCTTGGTGAAGTGCCTGGAGATTAGCAACAGCAGGAAGCCATGAGCACTCCTGAAAGGATAAGGGGACAGACCCCTGTTGCCAAACCAGCCTGACCAGAGCTTAGAGACGTGGAAGAGGGGCTGCCTTTGAGGATGTATGACTACAGTATGAAGCCAAGCCTGCTCTCCTCGCAGCCTGTGCAGGACGGTCCCCAGGAGCCTGATAAACACCTTGACCTGTCCCTTCTCCCACCTCACATCTCCAAAGTGCCCCTCTTTGGCTGAAGCCAACTGGAAGGCAGAGAGCAAGGCTGTCCAGGGGAAACAGTCCACAGAAAGCAACCTCCTGGGGAACAGAGTGGGGCAAAGAAGGGCAGGAAATGGATTGGGGGGTTGAGAGAGCAGCTGAGAAGAGCCCACACAGTCTTATTATGACTCCCTTTTATGGGTAAGAAAGCTGAGGCACGGAGAGGGTGAGTCACTTGCCCAGCTGGTAAGCGACCGAGGCAGGACCCTCCAGGCTTCAGATGCATGGCTTGAATGAGGAAGGCAGAGCACACACCACACTTGGCTTTATCGTCTGTCTGCACAGTGCACTTTGCACAGTAGGCATCTGAGAAATGATCAGTGAATGAAACCGTTTGGATGGGCGTGTTTTGGTATAGGAGTGACCATTTCCTCCTTGCCATCGCAGGTTGCCGTCTCCAACCTCAGCGAGGCCGTGCAGGATGCAGACCTGCTGGTGTTTGTCATTCCCCACCAGTTCATTCACAGAATCTGCGACGAGATCACTGGGAGAGTGCCCAAGAAAGCCCTGGGAATCACCCTCATCAAGGTAACTCACCTGTGACCCCTCGCCAGATGTTGGTTACTGGGAAATTTCATCTCACTTTCATCTGTTGGAGATGAGGAGCTGAAGGAGAGGTTATGGCAGTTTTTTGTTTCTTTAAAGATGCTTGGAAGATAATCAAAAACACACATCCCGCGAGCTGAGCTGAACTCAAATTTAGGAGGGGGCTGCTTTCTGTCACAGCAGCGGTCATGCCTCCTATCACAGCAGCTCCTCCTCGTGCACCTTGCTATCAGAAACAGCCTTCCTGTCTGGTACTCAGCCTTCGTTCTGGAAATCACCAGTGGTTTGCATTAGCTGGGAAATTAATCATCGTTAGTTCCCACTCCTGTGTATGTTCTCTGAAGAGGGAGTTGTTTTGTTTTTTTTAAAGATTTTATTTTTTATTTTTCCTTCTCTTCCCCAAAGCCCCCAAGTACATAGTTGTATATTTCAGTTGTGGGTCCTTCCAGCTGTGGCATGTGGGACGCTGCCCCAGTGTGGCCTGAAGAGCAGTGCCGTGTCCGCGCCCAGGATTGGAACCGGTGAAACCCTGGGCCACCGAAGCAGAGCACACGAACTTAACCACTCTGCCACGGGGCCAGCCCCAGAAGAGGGAGTTTTTAACCAGAAGTCCACACACCACCCCACAGGTCCATAGAAAGAACTCAGGAGGTTCATGAACTTAAATGTGGGGGAAAAAATTGCGTTTTTATTCATTTTAACCTCTAACTGAAACGAGCATTTCTTTCATTTATGAATGTAGGCCACAAGCCAGAGTTTCAGTAACAGTAGTATTAGCAGGACTTGTGACCCTGTTGTTAATAGAAACCACAGGTATTTTCATATCACTTTATAATAAATGGCTTCAGGTATCTCAAGGTATCATTTAGGCTCATCACTACTTTGAAATTATGGTAATTATTAGACCTGCCATGACATCTTTTCCTAATTGCATTAATAAAATTGCACATATATTACTTGGTTGCAAATTTGATGGGTTTTTTCCTAACATTTTGATAACTATATTTCAATATAGTTGGCTTCCTTGGTAATTGTATATATCTTGCTTTATGCATATGAAATTCTAAGAATGAGTTCATAAACTTTGCTGGACTGCCAGGGGTGGGGTCCACATCATAAAAAAGATTAAGAACCTCCTAGAGAGACTCTGTTCCAGAATGTTCGTAGATGAATGTTTATGAAAGCACACTGGAACAGCTCAAATGTCAGTCAGCAATAGAATAGGTAAATGAATGCTGGACTATTTGTTTTGGAATACTACACAGTAGTAAACAAGAATGAACCAGGAGGGGCTGGCCCGGTGGCACAGTGTTTGAGTGTGCACGTTCTGATTCGGCAGCCCAGGGTTTGCCAGTTCAGATCCTGGGTGCAGACATGGCACCACTTGGCAAGCCATACTGTGGTAGGCGTCCCACATATAAAGTAGAGGAAGATTGGCATGGATGTTAGCTCAGGGCCAGTCTTCTTCAGCGAAAAGAGGAGGATTGGCAGCAGTTACCTCAGGGCTAATTTTCCTCAAAAAATAAATAAATAAATAAGAAGAATGATTTTTTTTTTTTTGCGGAAGATTTGTGCAGCTGCATGGGTAAATCTCTAAAATAAGAATGTAGCACAAAACAGCACATCACAGATGAACAGTACAATTTCATTTATAGGCCTTCAAAAATAGGCATGAAGCCATAACATATTATTTAGGGACAGTTTTATGTGGCAAGATGATCAAGAAAGGCCAGGGAGCAGTGCATACGGCACTCAGGATGGTGGGTCCCTGGTGGGGGCGGGGGAGCGGTGCTGAGCAGGAGAAGGGACTTCAGCAGAAACACAGGCCTTCAGTGGTGTTGGTCACGTCCCGTTTCTTCACTTGAGGGGTTACAGTTCATTTTCTTTTCATTTTATTGCTGTTCTTTAAACAGTACATACACAGTATATATGTTTTCTCTGGTAAGAGAGATTTTTCAAGTTGTATATGCCATTGGCTGTGTGAGTCTAGATGACTTATAAAGCAACTATCTGCTGCCTCTTTTATTTGGTGGTTTGTCTTCCGCTAACTTGTTGACATCTTTGTAGGGCATAGACGAGGGCCCCGAGGGGCTGAAACTCATTTCTGACATCATCCGAGAGAAGATGGGCATTGACATCAGTGTGCTGATGGGAGCCAACATTGCCAGTGAGGTGGCCGCAGAGAAGTTCTGTGAGACCACCATCGGTGAGGGCTGGCTGGGGAAGGGGCCTCGGGAGCCTGGACATTTTGGGTCTGAACATATACATTTTCCATTTCTGGAATTTTCTGTAGTGGACTCTTTTCTGCCCCCTTAACATTCCTCAGGTTGATAGTCCGTGGGGAGGGGATTTTATGTAAGGAGGCCATTCTCTTGAAACTGAAGTGTATCAACAGCCCCCAGAATGAAAGTAAAGCCAAAGAGACCATTTCGACCACCAGGGTCCAAATTACCAATGTTAGGCACAGACATGCAGGGCTGCTTGTACTGAGAAGCAGGTGGTTGCATCTGTGGTGGGGCTCCCCTTGCCTATCAAGCCAGCTTTGCTTTACTCACAAATGCCAGTTTCTGGGTCCTCATTGGTTTCCAACAAGATCTAAAAATTGGTGGGAAGGATCCCCGTTTTCAGGTGAATAAACTAAGACCCAAAGAATAAGTTACCTGTGCCAAGGTCACAACTAATTTAGAACGCAGGCATGAACTTGGGTCTCCTGTTTCCTGACATAGAAAGCTCTTATACAACATTGGTGTTGTGAAAATTTTTGTTTCTTTTTAAAATGGCTTTGGAATTCTCAAGTCCCCATGTATCACATTAAAGGACTTGTAGAAGAATTATATCATTGTATTTCTAGATGTGTTGCAAAAGTTTATAAGTTTATCTATCACTCCAGAACTTAGCTCCACCCTTGTCAAACACACTAGCAATGCAAGTCTTTTCTCCTTGGCAGCTTTGTAAAGGAAGCTCTGAGAGAAGTCAGGTTCTCTGGAGTAAGGTGGGATGCTCCAAAAAAAGGGAACTCCTGATTCTCTCTCTCTCTCTCTCTTTTTTTTTTTTTTTTTTTTGATGAGGAAGATTGGCCCTGAGCTAATATCTGTGCCAATCTTCCTCTATTTTTTGTATGTAGGATGCCACCAGAGCATGGCTTGAGGAGCGGTATGTAGGTCCACACCTGGGATCTGAACTCATAAACCCCAGGCCGCTGAAGCAGAGTGTGCCAACTTAACCACTATGCCACTGGGCTGGCCCCCTGATTCTTATACATGCCTTCAAGTTACAACATTTTTACTCTTGTTTGCTTTTTTCTTCTGTATGTTTAATTGCGTAGATATTACCTCATTTTTGTGGAAAATAGATAATCAAAAGGAAATAATTTTTTATTTTTTATTTCATTTAATTTTCATTATTTTTTCTATTTGTGCAAACTGTTTATGTTTGTAGTTAAGTTATATACTGTTACGATTGCTTTATTTACCTAAAATATAACAAACAGCTTCAAAGTCTATCAACATACATCTTCATAGCTGCATAGTATTTCACTGACAAGCCCATGTATCTGGGCACTTCAAACTGTTTTTTTGAGAAATAATATTTTTGACGAGGAGAAGTATCACAAATAATATAAAGAAGAAAACAAAATGGCCCATAATACCGTCACCCAGTTTGATATTTACAAAAGTGATATGGTCACAGGTAAGAAAATTCAAACAGTATGAGAAGATGTAAAATTAGAGTTGACTGTAATTTCTCACCTACTCTCTTCCTGAAGGGAATCACTGTTTCTAAGTATCCTTCCAGAAAAAAACATTTACATATGTATACTAGTCTATGTATAGGTTTTATTGTTTCACAGTTAATTCTTTTATCCATCTGTGATTTTAATGTAGCCTGTGAAATTGTTATATAATTACTTTTATTTTTCCAAAAAAAATTAACTAGTTGTTCCAACTCAATCCTATTTGCCAATAATCAGTTGGCAATCAGTTTTACCAGTCACTTGGTTGGAAATGACTCGTTACCCCAATCATCCTGTAAGGCTGAGATTTCCTCTCTGATCCTTGATTTAAACCTGTATCTACCTGTAGATTTGGGCTAGGATTTTTCTCTGCCTCTGGCCCTGTTTGCTTAGGAAAGTTTCCAGTCAAGTGAGTGTGTTAGTGTCTTTTCATTTGTAAAGACAGATAAATGCACAGAAATTACTACGCTTTCCCTCTGGCTTCTGTTTACCCAGTGCTTCCACTGCCTTCTCTGTGAGTTGGACCATAGTTGGCGAGAGTGACCTGAATTAAATTAAGTAAAACATTGAAAGTAAGGTAGAACACGAAGGTGCTATTTTCTAAATTGTCTTATATAACCTGAATTTAATCAGGAGGAAACATCAGACAAGTTCAACATGAAGGACATGTTACGAAACAACCAGCCTGCACCCTTCAAAAATGTCAGCGTCAGGGACCAGCCTGTTGGCACAGTGGTTAAGTTTGCACACTCCGCTTCAGTGGCCCGGGATTCACTGGTTTGGATCCCAGGCTCAGACCTGCACACCGCTCACCAAGCCATGCTCTGGTGGCATCCCACCTACAAAAGAGAGGAAGATTGGCACAGATGTTAGCTCAGGGACCATTTTCCTCACCAAAAAAAATAAAATAAAAACCATCAAAGTCATGAAAGACTAAGGGAGTGTCCCAGATTAAATAATACTCAAGAGGCATAACAAGTAAATCAAGTTTGGGATCCTGGGTCGGGGGAGGGAAGGTTGCCATGGAAGACAACGTCACAGTAATTAGTGAGATTGGTATATGGGTTGTATGTTAGATAACTGTATTGTACCACGTTAAATTTCATGTATTTAATAATTGTACTGTGGTTATCTAGATCTCCTTTCTTGATGACAGTGGCAACCAACTCATTTTTAATTGTGGTAGATTCAGGAATCTTAGCCCACTTGAGTCTTCTGGGGAGAAAGAAGGAAAAATGGCATTGTTTTTAGTATCTGGTAAAAATACTAACCGGCATCATGAACTATGGTGCCCCCTTGTGGTGAGAGCTCCCTTCCTTCTTGGACTGACTTCACAGAATTGGAGACTGTTATTCGGTCATCCCACAAACACTTTTCAAAGACTATCATGTTTCAGGCATGGCCCTGAATGTCAAGGATACTTACGCTCCTTGTGAAACTTCTAAGCACACAGACAAATATGGAATCACAGACTGGAATGAGGGTTTTGAAGGAATTTTATTAAATAGCTTGATTATCTCTAAAACTTGGCATGAAAGAGAAGGGGGATTTCCCTGTCTTTTGGTTCATAGTGAGTTTGAGGCAGCCCTTCTGCCTAGCTGTTGGGCATTGCCTGTTCTGTACCAGATGGTCTGGGTCCCCACTTGCCACATCACTGCTTGTTACTGGTAAGAATAATACCATTAGTGCTTTCTTATCCCTGATTTAAAATAATAATTTTTAAACAGTACATTTGAGAAAAAGTGAGATTGCTGTAAATCAAGCCCACTTCTCTAATGGACACTGTGTAATTTGCAGCCACGGAGGAAGTGACAGACTCCACTTTGTATAGGTGGTAAATGGAGAATGCCCTTCTATCAGATTATTCGCAGCAACTCAAGTTTCTACCTGCAGACAGCTGGACGAAAGTGATTGAGTGAGGGGCTTGTCTGTGTTGCTCATGAGCATCCTTCATGTTGGAGGCACTGGGCAGTGAGGGACAGAGGAGAAACACAGTAATGATGTCATGATATGGAGGCTGGGGGCTGGTTTACCCAACCCAGGTGATGAAACAGTGTTGCACAGACTCACCCAGATGGTTTGGTGGACTGTTTAAAGAAGGAAGAGGTCAGTTTACTCAAACAGACCCAGTTCTAATATTTGGAAAAAAGGAGAACTCAGTTAAATAGTAGATAATAGCAATGCCTATAGAATAGAAAATGTGTTTCTAAGTAGTGAGTGTAGATATTTTAAGCATTTTATTATGGAAAATTTCCTTAAACAAAAGTAGGAGGAACAGTGTCATGAACCCCGTATACCCTTCGCCCGTCTTTAGTAACGATTCGCTTCTGAACCGTCTTATTTCCTCTGTATCCCCACCCTCTCTCTGCTCTCCCCTGGATTACTTTGATATTATATTACTTCTGGGTGTAATTTCAATTGTTGACAATCATCTTTTTTTCTGCTTTGGAAGTATATATCTCTAATTGTGATGCTTGTTTGGTTTTTGCTGGTTTATTTTCTCTTATCCCTCCCCCAAGAGGCAGCATAGCATAGGCAGTCAGAGCCTGGGTCCTGGAGCCAGAGCACCTGGGTTAGAATCTGGGCTCTGCTTCCTCCTAGCTGTGTGACCGTGGGGGAGTTGGTAAACCTCTTGGGGCCTTCTGTCTGTAAATGGGGAAAATCCTAGTCATGAGCGTGTAAATGTCAGCTATCTCCATCGTTATTGTGTAGAACTTTTGAGTGCTCTTTATGACTCATAGGCTATTTTCATATCTGGTTCTTATTTAACCTCACAAGGGTCCTGAGAGTGCCATAGTGTTATATTCGTGAGGAAGCTGAGGCTAGAGGAGGTTAGATCAGAGGTTTGCAAACTTGCCTGCCCAATGAAGTCACCGGAGGAGCTTCAGCGATTACTGGTGCTTGCCCCTCTCAGAGACCCTGAGTTAATTGGTCTGAGGGGTGGCCTGGTTTCAGTGTAGTTAAAGATATCCCCAGGTGATCATAATGTGCAGACAAGCTGGGAACAAGTTTGGGAACCTGGAGGCAGGCAGAGCCCAGGTACTATAGTCCGGGTGCGCTTTCTGCCATCTCTGCTGGAGACATGCTCTTGGGAGCCAGGACTTGGCTGATAAGTCTTATCATCTTGATTTCCAGAGCTGAGCCCCACCCCCAATCCCACCAACCAGAGCAGTTTTCACATCAAGCTTCATGTGTAAAGTTTTGTTTTTGTTTTTTAATCAAAAGCCCCTAAACAAAAAAAAAGTAATGTGTGAAGACTACTGAGCATCCGTCTCATTCCAGGCACTGTCCCAAGGGAGGGGATCTAGCAGTAGCAAAAACAAGTGCTCTTGGAATGCATTTCCGTCTTCCGCAATTTAGTCATTGAGAATATTTGTTGATGTTGTATCAGTTCTCCATTGCCATGGTGTTGCTGAGTTACAAACAACCGCGGAACCTCAGCGGCCTAGAAAATAAGCACAGTTAACACATCTGTGGGTCCACTGGGGGTCGGCTGATCTTGGCAGGGGCAGCTCGGCCGGTGGCTCTGCTCCACGTGTCTCCGTCTTCCTGCTGGGCCCAATCGGCCAGCTGGGGCATGTTCTTCTCACAGCGAAGGCAGGAGTACAAGGGAACCAGGCCTCCTGCTGCACAGTGGGCTTCAAGCTTCTGCTGTGTCGTGGTTGTTAATGTCTCACTGACCAAAGCAAGTCACATGACTGAGCCAAAGTCAAGGGGTGGGGACATATGCCCCCCTGGCTGTGAGTCCAAACACAGCGAGTGGTCAAGCCTAACATCCGTAGAAGGGGATGCGCTCTCCTCCGGTGGAAACCAGAGGGTGATTGGTTTTAAACAGTAATCTGTTACAGATGGAAACACAGAAGTTGAGCTTATAAATGTATATGGTAACAAAAAGTTGCAACAATTTTAGATATCAAACATCAGAAAGATACTTAGATAAAATATAATACATGTCTACAGTAAAATACAAAGCAGCCATTTAAAATGATATAGAAAGTAGATGATATTGACAATTATTCATGCCATAAAATGGGGAGAAAGCAGATTCTGAAAACACATGTACATTGTTCCCAATTTTGAGAAAAACTATGTATATTCATATTTCAGTAAGTTAAAGATGCATGCCAAATTGTTCATGATCATCTGTGGTGGAATTATGGAATATTATCTTCTATTTATACCCCTGTGGATTTTCTAAATTTTCTATAATGAACATGTGTTACTTTTTTTTTTGAGGAAGATTAGCCCTGAGCTAACATCTGACGCCAATCCTCCTCTTTTTGCTGAGGAAGACTGGCCCTGAGCTAGCATCCGTGCCCATCTTCCTCTACTTTATATGTGGGACGCCTACCACAGCATAGCTTTTGCCAAGTGGTGCCATGTCCGCACCCGGGAAGCGAACCGGTGAACCCCAGGCCGCCGAAGCAGAACATGCAAACTTAACCTCTCTACCACTGGGCCAGCCCCTGCACATATGTTACTTTTGTAATAAAAAAGTTATTTTAGACTGTGTTAGATGTGAAAAGTAAGAGTAGAGACTGTTATTAATTTCCCTTTTTTCTAACCTTTCAATAGGCAGCAAAGTAATGGAGAATGGCCTTCTCTTCAAAGAACTTCTGCAGACTCCGAATTTTCGGATCACTGTGGTTGATGATGCAGACACCGTTGAGCTTTGCGGTGCTCTTAAGGTAAAGTCAGCCTTGTGTTTCTGCTCCAGGAGCGGAGTTAATCCTGCGGGGCCGCTGTTAGCATTATTGAGTCTGATCCCGAAGAATGGGCTCTGTGTTCTGTGCACTCCCTTCAGCGAAGAATAGTGAATCGAGAGCCTTGTTCGTCATTTCCTGCTTTGCCCCAGCCTTTCCTGGGTGGTTGAGTTCCTTTCTCACTCCTGGTTTGCTTTTATTTGCAAATCTGGGAGAATCGTGGCATTTTGTTCTTTGGGAAATTGGCAGTATTGATATTTGGGAAGCGTTGATGGTACCTGGATCCCCGAGTTTTACCTGGGAGCAAAGTCGTCTAACTCATACATTCGTAGATTTCTCCTGCATGTTATCTTGAGCAGGAGATGGAACTTGTTCCCTCTGAATGATGCTTCTCAATTGGTTTGATGGTTCAATTGGTTGTTCTTTTTAAAGGAAAAAGTAGTTGGCTGCTGCCAGAGGTTTTTCTAAGAATAGCTTTATCTTTGCCTGTACAGGGGAAAGATCAGATGAAGGAAGCAGCTTCTGCCTGCCAGTGGCTGGGGAGGGCGAAGGGAAGAGTTGCTGCACTTGGGCTCCTCACTTGTTCCCCTCTGCCTTTAAAAGTCTTGGTCAAGGGGCTGACCCGGTGGCATAGTGGTTAAGTTCACACACTCCACTTCCATGGCCTGGGGTTCACAGGTTCAGATCCTGGGCACAGACCTAGCACTGCTCATCAAGCCATGCTGTGGCAGCATCCCACATAAAATAGAGAAAGATTGGCAAGAGATGTTAGCTCAGGGCCAATCTTCCTCACCAAAAAAAAAGTAAAAGTCTTGGTCAAGGTCCCTCTCCCTGTCTTGACTATGGAAAACCAGCAGCAGGGAGCTGGGCGCAACTTCTGTCCTCTCCTTGGAATCAGAGTTGCTTTAGCTGCTATTTCAAAAAAAGGAAAAAATAAAGAGTTTCAGTGTGAATGAATTCCCTGTTTGAGTGACTTTTGAGTCATTTCTTTTGTAGCAAAAGCCACTTTTCAGGAATTTGAGCATCAAGGAAAGGAGTTAGGCAATCTGGCATTCATGTCACTCTGTCAGGTGAGAACTGCAGAGATTAGAAGAAAGCTGGGGAGACCAAAATCCAAAAAATGCCTTCCCACGCCTTCTCTCCATTGTACATCTTTTTTTCTAGTCAGAATTTAAAACAACTTTTTAGAATGAATACCGTGTGTATAGGTGTGGTCACACGTCCCTATACAATGAGAATTTTAAGAATTAAAGCCAGTTAAAGCCTTGGGCCCCCGCACAGCACACATCTGTCTTTCTAGATGCTCGTGTGGGGCACTCTGCACGTCACGTGCAGACCATGTCATACATTTGAGACGCTGGCCTTGGCTGCTTTGTTTATTTTTGTTGGTTGAGATTTTTATGTGTTTTTAATAGCCCTTCATTACACTAATGACTGCTCAACAGCAGGGGCAGCCCGGATGCCTAATTGCTCAGCACCAGGCTTTGTCGCTCCAGAACCGTTTTTGACTGAACATTTTTGGTGGTGGGCGGAGGAGCTGTGAGATCCCACCTAGCACAGAGGGCGCTGGGGCAGATGACGGATTCCAGATGGAAGGCTCTGGAAATCTCCTGCGAAGGGGCCCCCGTGCTGGTCTAGTGGCTGAACTTAGATTGCCTTTTCATTTTGTTGGCAGGAAGCCTACACGTGGATTTGCACCTGCTCCCGTGACAGGGGGTGGTTCAGGGGGGCTGAGGCCGAGGGTGGGGACCTTTCATCCTCCTTCCCTTGGCTGTCCTTTGAAACAGGATCAGTTGCCATCAGTCCGGTCGGCTTCGTCAGAGCTGGGATTTTTGAAAACCGAGAAACAGGCACTTTGGCAGTAATCCAGTCTAACCGTTCTGTCGTCCAGGTGAGGAGAGAGAGATGCAGAGAGAGTCAGTGACTCAAACTAGCGAACATCGGCTCACTCGGAGTGTGGACGCGGGTTCACGAACCTCCGTCCGGTGTTCTTTGGTTGCTGTGTGCGACCGGACGTTTCTGGTTTGTGTCCGGGCCACTGAGTAAAGTGAAGCCCTCCCTGTGGGAGCCTGTCTACGCAGGGACACGCGGACACATGGCTCTTTTATGATGTCATTAGCAGTTTGTTGGTTTTTCCTGATGATAGAAGTAGTGCGCATTCCTGTGTTTCACACAACAGAAAGATGTTGTAAAAGAAAGTGACCATCGCTGTTACTCCCCACCTCCTGAGGTGACCACCATCACCGATTTTGTACTCTTCCAGTCTTTTTAGCAAGTGTACGTATGTGTATGTCTCCTTTTTAGAAAAAAACTGCTTCGTACCGTTCAAACAGTTTGACATGTTTTACTCTTTCACATTAACAGCCTTTAGTAATCTTCTCCCTACTAGCTAGTAAAAACATGTAAGCTATCTTTTTTTGTGCTCAAAAACATGAGGGCATTTGAGTTACAAAAGAAGGAAGGGAGGGAGGGAGGAAGGAATGAAGGCACAGCTCTTTACAAAGGTAAAAAGAAAATTCAAAGGAATTCTGCAAAATCATTCTGTCCCAGTACATCTCACTGCCGTCAGAATGTCCTTCGCTTCTTAGCTCTGTTAATCTCTTAATCAGAAAGGGAATAGTCTTTTAAATTTTTAAATATCAGCTTTATTTAAGTGTAATTCGTGTACATTAAACGGCATCCATTTAAAGCATATAATACAATGGGTTTTAACAGTTGTACATGCACCCTGGGAACTGCCGCCATAACACAGGACATTTCCTTCATCCCCAAACAATTCCGTCTGTCCCTTTGCTATCTGTCCTGGCCAGGCCGCTACCCATCTGCTTCTGTACACTGCGGTTTGCATTTTGTAGAATTTTTATAATGGAGTTGTACAGTATGGACTCTTCTGTGTCTGGCTTCTTTCACTGGGGGTATGTTTTTGTTTGTTTTACTGTAAATTTTAAGAAGCACTTTATATAGGAAAGTACAAAAATCGTAAGTGTACTGTTCAACTTACGTTATTATTTTTTTCTTCTTCTCCCCAAAGCTCCCCAGTACATAGTTGTATAGTCTATCAACTTATGTTATTATTATTATTTTTTTTATTAATGTTATGATAGATTACAACCTTGTGAGATTTCAGTTGTACATTATTGTTAGTCATGTTGTGGGTACACCACTTCCCCCTTTGTGCCCTCCCCCCACCCCCCCTTTTCCCTGATAAACACCGATCAGATCTCCTTGTCAATATATTAACTTCCACCTATGAGTGGAGTCATATAGAGTTCGTCTTTCTGTGACTGGCTTATTTCGCTTAACATAATACCCTCGAGGTCCATCCACGTTGCTGCGAATGGGCCAATTTTGCCTTTTTTATGACTGAGTAGTATTCCATTGTGTATATATACCACATCTTCTTTATCCAATCATCAGTTGCTGGGCATGTAGGTTGGTTCCACGTCTTGGCTATTGTAAATAATGCTGCGATGAACATAGGGGTGCAAGGGACTCTTGGGATTTCTGATTTCAGGTTCTTAGGATAGATACCCAGTAATGGGATGGCTGGGTCATAGGGTATTTCTATTTTTAACTTTTTGAGAAATCTCCATACTGTTTTCCATAGTGGCTGTACCAGTTTGCATTCCCACCAACAGTGTATGAGGGTTCCTTTTTCTCCACAACCTCTCCAACATTTATCGTTCTTGGTTTTGGATGTTTTTGCCAATCTAACGGGTGTAAGGTGATATCTTAGTGTAGTTTTGATTTGCATTTCCCTGATGATTAGCGATGATGAACATCTTTTCATGTGTCTATTGGCCATATTCATATCTTCTTTTGAGAAATGTCTGTTCATGTCCTCTGCCCATTTCTTGATCGGGTTGTTTGTTTTTTTGTTGTTAAGCTGTGTGAGTTCTTTGTATATTATGGAGATTAACCTTTTGTCAGATAAGTGGCTTGTAAATATTTTTTCCCAATTAGTGAGCTGTTTTTTTGTTTCTATCCTGTTTTCCCTTGCCTTAAAGAAGCTCTTTAGTCTGATGAAGTCCCATTTGTTTATTCTATCTATTGTTTCTCTCAACTGAGGAGTTATAGTGTCCGAAAAGATTCTTTTGAAACTGATGTCAAAGAGTGTACTGCCTATATTCTCTTCCAGAAGACTTATTGTTTCAGGCCTAATCTTTAGGTCTTTGATCCATTTTGAGTTTATTTTGGGGTGTGGTGAAAAAGAATGGTCAATTTTCAATCTTTTGCATGTGGCTGTCCAGTTTTCCCAGCACCATTTGTTGAAGAGACTTTCTTTTCTCCATTGTAGGCCCTCTGCTCCTTTGTCGAAGATTAGCTGTCCATAGATGTGTGGTTTTATCTCTGGGCTTTCAATTCTGTTCCATTGATCTGTGGACCTGTTTTTGTACCAGTACCATGCTGTTTTGATCACTGTAGCTTTGTAGTATGTTTTGAAATCGGGGATTGTGATTCCGCCGGCTTTGTTTTTCTTGCTCAGGATTGCTTTAGCAATTCACGGTCTTTTGTTGCCCCATATGAATTTTAGGATTCTTTGTTCAATTTCTGTGAAGAATGTTCTTGGGATTCTGATTGGGACAGCATTGAATCTGTAGATTGCTTTAGGTAGTATGGACATTTTAACTATGTTTATTCTTCCAATCCATGTGCATGGAATGTCTTTCCATCTCTTTATGTCGTCGTCAATTTCTTTCAAGAAAGTCTTGTAGTTTTCATTGTATAGATCCTTCACTTTCTTGGTTAAGTTTATCCCAAGGTATTTTATTCTTTTCGTTGCGATTGTGAATGGGATTGAGTTCTTGAGTTCTTTTTCTGTTAGTTCATTGTTAGTGTATAGAAATGCTACTGATTTATGTATGTTGATTTTATACCCTGCTACTTTGCTGTAGTTGTTGATTATTTCTAATAGTTTTTCTATGGATTCTTTGGGGTTTTCTATATATAAGATCATGTCGTCTGCAAACAGCGAGAGTTTTACTTCTTCATTGCCTATTTGGATTCCTTTTATTTCTTTTTCCTGCCGAATTGCTCTGGCCAAAACCTCCAGTACTATGTTGAATAGGAGTGGTGAAAGTGGGCACCCTTGTCTTGTTCCTGTCCTCAGAGGGATGGCTTTCAGTTTTTGTCCATTGAGTATGATGTTGGCTGTGGGTCTGTCATATATGGCCTTTATTATGTTGAGGTACTTTCCTTCTATACCCATTTTATTGAGGGTTTTTATCATAAATGGGTGTTGAATCTTGTCAAATGCTTTCTCTGCATCTATTGAGATGATCATGTGGTTTTTGTTTTTCATTTTGTTGATGTAGTGTATCACGTTGATTGACTTGCGGATGTTGAAGCATCCCTGTGTCCCTGGTATAAATCCCACTTGATCATGGTGTATAATCTTTGTGATGTATTGCTGTATTCGGTTTGCCAGAATTTTGTTGAGGATTTTTGCATCTATGTTCATCAGTGATATCGGCCTGTAGTTCTCCTTCTTTGTGTTGTCCTTGTCAGGTTTGGGGATCAGAGTGATGTTGGCTCATAGAATGTGTTAGGGAGTTCTCCATCTTTCTCAATTTTCTGGAACAGTTTGAGGAGAATAGGTATTAAGTCTTCTTTGAATGTTTGGTAGAATTCTCCACAGAAGCCGTCTGGTCCTGGAATCTTATTTTTGGGGAGGTTTTTGATTACCGTTTCTATTTCCTTACTTGTGATTGGCCTATTCAGATTCTCCCTTTCTTCCTGATTCAGTTTGGGGAGGTTGTAGGAGTCTAGGAAGTTGTCCATTTCTTCCAGGTTGTTCAATTTGTTGGCATATAGTTTTTCATAGTATTCTCTTATGATCCCTTGTATTTCATTGGTATCTGTTGTGATTTCTCCTCTCTCATTCCTAATTTTATTTATTTGCGATTTCTCTCTTCTTTTCTTGGTGAGTCTGGCTAAAAGTTTGTCGATTTTGTTAATTTTTTCGAAGAACCAACTCTTTGTTTCATTGATCCTTTCTACTGTCTTTTTTGTTTCAATATCGTTTATTTCTGCTCTTATTTTTATTATTTCCCTCCTTCTACTGACTCTGGGCTTTGTTTGTTCTTCTTTTTCTAGTTCTGTTAGGTGTCGTTTGAGGTTGCTTATGTGAGCTTTTTCTTGTTTAGTGAGGTGAGCCTGTATTGCGATGAATTTCCCTCTTAGGACTGCTTTTGCTGCATCCCAGATGATTTGGTATGTCGTGTTCTCATTTTCATTTGTCTCCAGATAATATTTGATTTCTTCTTTAATTTCTTCAATGATCCATTGTTTGTTCAGAAGCGTGTTGTTTAGTCTCCACATTTTTGCACCTTTCTCTGCTTTTTTCTTGTAGTTGATTTCTAGTTTCATAGCATTATGATCAGAAAAGATGCTTGATATTATTTCAACTCTCTTGTATTTATTGATGTTTGCTTTGTTTCCCAAAATATGGTCAATCCTTGAGAATGTTCCATGTGCACTTGAGAAGAATGTGTAACCTGCTGTTTTTGGATGAAGTGTTCTATATATATCTATTAAGTCCATCTGGTCTAATTTTTCATTTAATTCTATTATTTCCTTGTTGATTTTCTGTCTGGATGTTCTGTCCATTGGTGTTAATGGGGTGTTGAGGTCCCCTACTATTATTGTATTGTTGTTGATGTTTTCTTTTAGTTCTATTAAGAATTGCTTTACAAATTTTGGTGCTCCTGTGTTGGGTGCGTATATATTTATAAGTGTTATGTCTTCTTGGTGGAGAGTCCCTTTTATCATTATATACTGTCCCTCTTTGTCTTTCTTTATCTGTTTTGCTTTGAAGTCTACTTTGTCTGATATTAGTATAGCGACACCTGCTTTCTTTTGTTCATTATTAGCTTGGAGTATTGTTCTCCATCCCTTCACTCTGAGTCTGTGTTTGTCTTTGGGGCTGAGGTGTGTTTCCTGGAGGCAGCATATTGTTGGGTCTTGTTCTTTGATCCATCCTGCCACTCTGTGTCTTTTGATTGGAGAGTTCAATCCATTTACATTTAGAGTGATTATTGAGACGTGGGGGCCTACCACTACCATTTTATGTCTTGTTTTCCGGTTTTCTTCAATTTCCTTTGTTTCTCGTCCCACGGTTTAATCTGTTCTGATGAAGAGCTGCTACTCTCTGTTGTTGTCCTTCTACTTATCTCCTCTGCTCTTGGTTTTGTAGCCCCTTTCCTTTTTTTGATTTTTCAGGAATGAGGGTTTTCCTGAGCATTTCTTGAAGAGGAGGTTTTGTGGCAATGAACTCCCTTAATTTTTGTTTATCTGGGAAAGTTTTTATTTCTCCATCGTATTTGAAGGATATTTTCGCTGGGTAGAGAATTCTCAGCTGCAGGTTTTTGTCCTTCGGGATTTTGAATATATCATTCCACTCTCTTCTAGCCTGTAAAGTTTCTGCTGAGAAATCTGCTGATAGCCTGATGGGGGTTCCTTTGTAGGTTAGTTTCTTTTGCCTGGCTGTCCTTAGTATTTTCTCCTTGTCGTTGACTTTTGCTAGCTTCACTACTATATGCCGTGGGGTTGGTCTTCTTGCATTGATAAAGTTTGGAGATCTATTGGCTTCTGCCACCTGAAGATCCATCCCTCTCACCAGATTTGGGAAGTTCTCAGCCATTATTTCTTTGAATAGGCTTTCTGCCCCTTTCTCCTTCTCTTCTCCCTCTGGTATACCTATAATCCTTACGTTGCATCTCCTAATTGTGTCTGATAATTCTCGGAGAGTTTCTTCATTTCTTTTTAGTCTTACTTCTCTCTCCTCCTCTGCCTGCAGCGTTTCTATATTCCCATCTTCCAAATTGCTAATTCTTTCCTCCATATTATTGGCCCTACTGTTCAGTGCATCTAGATTTTTCTTAATCTCCTCTATTGTGTTCTTCATTTCCAGTATTTCTGTTTGGTCCTTCTTTATCATATCAAACTCTTTTGTGATGTAGCTCCTGAACTCGTTGAGTTGTCTATCTGAATTCTCTCTTAACTCATTGAGTATTTTGATGATGGCTGTTTTGAAGTCATCGTCATTTAGGTTATATATCTCATTTTCTTTGGGATTGTTTTCTGTGTATTTGTTATTTTCCTTCTGTTCTGGAGATTTAATGTATTTTTTCATATTGCTTGATGTTGTAGATTTGTGCCTCTGCATAGAGATAGAGTTTAGTTGCTCCTTCCACTTGTTTCTGCTGGTGTGGTGGGGGAGCAGCTGTTTATACTGCACCAACCAGGAACCCTATCTGCAGTTCCTAACTGGGCCTGGGCCCCTCCTCGTAGTCACAGTGGTCCTTTGGATTCCCTCTTCTGCCGTGGGGGCTGTCATGGAGGGGCTTCAGGCTGCTGGTGCCTACTGTTGCAGCCCACCTAGACGTGCTCCCTCCTTGGGGTCTGCAATGGTGTTATGGGCTTTTCCAGCGGCCAGGGGTAGGATCACTTATATTTGCCGCTCCGTCACTGTCAGCACCCACAAAATCTCACTTGTCCACTGTGGATTGCAGCAGAGCTATTGGCATCTTCTACAGTCTATGGTTAGCTCACCTAGCTATGCTACTTTTGTCCCGGGGTGTTCCAGCCTTGTGGTTCCCGGATGGGTGCTCTCTACTAGTGCTGTGCAGAGGCTTTCCCTGAGGCTGCTGTGAGCCTGTAGGGTTTCCCCCTAGGCTACGGAGCTGGGTCGCTGGAACTCCACCCAGCCCCAGTCCTGTTCCCCAGGAACTCGGGGAGCCCTTTGCCCTGTCTGGGGGATAGCCGGAGATCCTGATTTCAGTGGTAGCTGGTCAGCTGCTGCCCTGCCTGATATTCTCCTCTCCGCGACCCTCCCGGTGTTGTGGCTGCTGGGTGTGGCCCCTCCGCTAATAGCAGACAGAGAGTTTTGTCTGCTGCCCGGGCGGAACTCTGGAGCTTCCCCTCCGGGCTGCAGAGCCAGCCTCTGGAGCTCCCCCCAGCCCCAGTTCTCTCCGAGATCTCCTGCAATCCCTTGCCCCACCGGGCGGGCAATGGCAGCTGGGGGTCACCTCGCCCTCTGGGATTCTCTCTGGGACTTTCCTGGAGTTGTGAATGCTGGGCGTGGCCCCTCCACTAATGGCAGACAGAGAGTTTTGTCTGCTGCCCGGGCGGAACTCTGGAGCTTCCCCTCCGGGGCATGGAGCCGGCCTCTGGAGCTTCACTCAGCCCCAGTCCTCTCCGAGATGGCTGGCAATCCCTAGCCCCACGGGGTGGGCAGTGGCAGCCGGGGGGCCAGCGTACCCTCTGTGATTCTCTCTGGGACCCTCTGGGCGCCGTGAACACTAGGCGGGATCTCCCCGTCAATGGCGGGGCGAGACTCTCCCCGCGGGCTCAGGTGTGTAACTCTAGAGTTTCCCTCTGCGTTTAGGAGTAATCGCGGGGGGTTTAGGTAGGGTTCTGGTCACCTGTTTCCACCGTCGCTCCTCTGTTGTGTGCTCGCTCCTGCCCTAGGTGTGTGTTGATCTTCTGGGGGCATCCGTTGGAAGAAAGCCGCTTGCAGGTACTAGGCTGTTCGGTCGGGGTCGGAGAGTTTTCACCTATCTCCACATCCTCCCGGAGGGAAGTCCATCCGCCTTCCGATGTATAGTCGCGTGGGTCTCTCAGATGTCCTGAGATGCTATCTGGATATCCTTTGTTAAGCGATGAGTGTCCAAATAATTGTAGACTCGAAGGGGGAGAGACAAAGAGGACTACTCATGGCGCCATCTTGGATCCTCCCCTCTATGTTATTATTTTTAATAGATACTTTATCAGGATTAAATTTCATTAACAGAGACCAAAAATGATAGTGGCTGAACAAGGTAGAAGTTTCTTTTTTTCTTATGTAAAAATCCTGAATCCGTATGATAACTCCATTCTACAGAATTCTCAGAGACCCAGGTTCCTTCCAGCTCATGAGAGTATGGCCCTTGTCCTCGTGTTTTAATATGGTGACTGGAAGTCCAACCATCACATCTGCCTTCCGGGCAGCAGGGTAAAAAAAAAAGAAAGGACAAAGGGCATGTGGCAGCTGTCATTTAAGGCAGGTTCTGAGAAGTCACATTGTAACACTTTGGCTTCACAATACTTAATTGTGTGACCATACCTAGCTGCAAGGGAGGTAGGGAAATAGTTGTTGTTTTTTTTTCCTGCGTTACCACATACTTGCATGAAAATCAGGGACTCTATGGCTCTGGAAGAAGAGGAGAGTAGATTGGGGGTAAACCCATCACCTGTGGCCCAGGTGCATGGCGCTGCTTTGTATGGCTGTTCTGTAGCCAGGTTCACCCTCTGTCAATTGCTGGGCATGTAGGTGTCCTCGGCGGCTTTGGCTGTGATAAACCATACTGTGATGCACAGCCTTGTGCCTAGTCTCTAGCCAGGGCCACTGCTAGATGTGGCTATTTGTATTACATTCAAATTAATTAAAACTTTAAAAAAAATAAAAATTCAGTGTCCAAGTCACAGTAGCCCCATTTCCAAGTCACAGTAGCCCCATTTCAAAGGCTCAGTAGCTACGTGAGTCTTTAGTGACTCAGTGGCTAGTAGCTTCCCTATTGCATGACCACATAGAAAACATTTACATCATTGCAGAAACTTCTCCTGGGTGACGCTGTTCTTGCTAAGGCGGCTTCTTAGCCAAGTGCACGGCCCGCTGGGCCAGGTGTGGGCTCGAGCTCGGCCCTCCTGGATGTCTCCACCAAGCTGCTTTCTACGGGGCCCGGCCTGGAAGCCGCCGTGGTCCTTCGCCTGCAGTAAGCCTGCACTCTGAGGGCGCTTTCCTCTTAGGTCAAATCCGCTAGGAGCTGGCCTCAGGAAGAGTCCCATGGGTTGGTGGGCTTACAGAAAGTCGTGATATGGTCGCGGTTTCTTCCCAGGTGGTGAGAGTGTCTGCATAACCTGCAGGCGGCATGGGCTGCTGATCCAGTTTGATATTCTTTTTGTGGGAGTGGGAGGGACTGAATCCCATCCAACCCGCCCCGATTCAGAATCGCAAAGATGGCACTTTGGGTGGCTGATTGCCTCTGAGTGTTGCCATAACGCAGGAAATGGGGAAGGGCTTAAGCACATCTTCCGAAAATCGTAGATATTTTTAGCTCCAGAATAGTTTAAAGCAGATTTAAATGCACAGTGGATAATGATAACTTTCACAGCTGAGCCATCTCAGAGGACATCTGCTCGCATGCTATTCAAACTCGAGCTGACTGGCTCAGTGTGTTTATTTTTCTTTTGACAGTGATAAGTGGAGGGAGAGAGTGAGGATTTCAAGATCCATCATAAGACGATTAAACTGGATTGGGGCCCAGCGTCCCTAGAAGAGAGAAGTTTACCCTGCAGTGGCACCCTGCTCCCTCCGGTGGGAGGTTAGATGTCTGGTAGAAACCGTGAGGTTGTTCTGACCTGTGTGCCCTGCGAGGAAGTGGCCGAGAGGGCGCTGAAGCCCCCAGGTCATGGATCTCCTTCTCTGCCTTTTCTCTGACTGCAGAGACACGAAGGTCAGAAGCACTGCTTTGGGGCTCAGGGCTCATCCATACAGCTTCTGCTTGGATGCTCCCAGTGACTGAGAGCTCACTCCTTTGCCTCTAAGTCTTTTCAGTTGAGTGGGGTCAGCTCGTGCTGTTAGAAAGTTCTCATCTTGACTCTGAGGTGGCCCCTCTCCGCCTTTTACTCGCTGGCTCAAGAGCAGCATGGTGGGATCTCCTCCCTGGAGAGGACTCCGGAGCCAGGCCGCCGGGGTTGAAACACGGCTCTGCAGGTCCTGACTCTGCCGCCTTGAGCAAGCTACTTGTCCTATGTGTCTGAGTTTCCTCGCCTCTCACTGTGCATAGTAACAGGACTTGCCGTGTAGGAATGCGGGGGAGATTAAATGAGTTAATGATTTATGAGGCTCTTAGAACTGTTCGATAAGGTTAACTGTTGTTGTTATTTTTATTATTTTTCCCCATCAATTTGTTCTCCTCCTCAGCCTACCCTTTTTGCCATGTGGGCCAGGGTCCTCTGTTCAGGGTTCAGGGTTCAGGATGATCTCTGACCCGGGGAGAGGTGGGGTAGCCAGGCTCCTACTGTGGGAGCAGCAAGGCATGGGGGACAGAGAGGAGCTTGCAGCCAAGAGTCAGGTCCTGGGAGCCTGTGCCGACTGCCTCCATCACCAACGAGGTGTTCTCCGCAAGCCACTGCACCTCTCTGAGGCCCCCAGGAGGAGAGGTACACGCTTGCCTGCGTTGTCACAAGAATTCCGATGAGACGGTGGGTGCAGGGGGCCTGGGGTGGCTCCCTGTAGCCACTTAGTAAGCAATCCCTCCCCCGCCTCTGTCTAGGAGCCCTTGTTGAACGGAAGTCCCTGCTGTCTCCCACTGAGTCTGTAGGCAGTTACTGGGGTTGGTTTGTCAAGTAACTTCCAGAATGGGTCACATCGTGATGAAGAACACAGTCCAGGAGGCATCAGAGAGCAATTTCAGCAATCTAACCATTTGGATCCTAGGCCTCCATACATTGCCATGGTAACTTCGATAAAACCATTTGATGGGTTCACCCAGCAGCTGGCCTCATGGCCTCTGTGGTCTGTCCCCCTGCATGTCTTCGGGTGTCACTCTGTTGCCCCAGTACTGTCCCGCTGCCTGCAGCCCCAGGGCAGCCCACAACTGCACCAGCTTCCCAGGACAAATGTGACCACCAGAAGGGCCTTGAAGAATCTTGTCCAACCCCTGAATTTTAGACCTGAGGCAAAGAAGTTCCAGAGAGGTAGAGTAATTGTTCCAAGGTGACACAGCAATGAGGCAAAATAAGAACCAGAGGCCCTCTGCATATCAGTGCTTGTGCCCCTTGGATCTCCCCATGGCTTCCGTGCCAGGAGGGGTGCCTGGGCCCGGATGGACCGAGCCTTGGGTGTTCTTATGGTCCCTGGCACCTAGTCTCTGCCCAGCGCCCTATCTAAAAGAGCTGGGTATTCCATCCTGGCTTGGCGGCTCATCCCCTCTGGAGCAGAGCTGTAGAACCAGAGTCCACCCCCCGCCCCCAGCATCTCTCCAGGCTCCTTCACACTGCCTCTCCCCTCTTCTCTTCCCACGGCACCGCCACACACTAAGTGCGCCAGCCAGGAACTGCCTCCTGCCTCCCTCACGCGCACACGCAGCAGGTAGCTGGGGGTGGGTGTTTGCTGTCAGGGGGCTGATGACACCTACAGTTTGCATCGTCTGTGTGGTGGGAAGGGGTTGGCACGCTCTTGCAGGTACAAGCAGAAGTTAGTACCTTATGAAAACTTAGGCTCCCTGCTCCGGCTGTTGATCCAGAATACCTGAGTCGTCCTCAGCTCTCCCTGCAGCTGTGGGCACAGGGTCTACACAGAGTCTGGCCTTCGGAGGGGAAATTGATGGCCTTGGGAGCCACGTCATTGGTCTGTTAGAGCGGTTAGCCTCATGGAGAGACCATCGAAAGCACAGGAATGCCGGGAATTTGTCTAAAACCTGCGTGTGTTCGTGTTAGCTTTCGGATCAGATTTAGAGCATTTTTTACTTTTTCCTTGTATTCATGGCAGTGAGAGGAATAGGCAGCAACCAAAGGAAGCTCAGTATTCCCCCGAGGAAGAGAAGAGGATGCGGGTGGGGCCTTTGTGCTCTGATCCCTCGTTCTCCAGTCCCCTTCATTCACCCTGGACGCCGGGAGGGAGGGTCCTGTTCTGTTGTCTGTTGGAAACAGACAAAAGCTTCAGGAGGCTCATGGCCTCTTTTCATCTCAAGCAGCTTCATGGCTTCGGTGTCCCTGTAGCCGTGTCTAAGTGGCCAGATCTGTCTCTCAGGGTGAGCCTGGTGGCATCAGTGCTGCGTTTGATGTATTTTATCAAAACCTGCTTATCAACCAAAGAAGGCATTTTTCTTCCCCAGTTCATTCTGTTTTTCACCTCATCCCTCAGATTTTATAGGCCTGATGTTTTATGAACTGTTCTGTCCCTCATTAATGAAACTTTATTGGGGGAAGGGGAGAAAAAACCTTATTTTAACTTATTTTCCATTTGTTGCCAATTAGCTTCACGTTTTAAGATCTGTCAAGGCACAAATCCACAATCCAGGTGTTATGGAAAAATGCTAGTTCGGTTAGACAGAGTCAGAACACTTGCATTTTTCCTGGCATCAAGTCTTCTTTGTGAAGGAGCTGGTAAAGCAGAGACAGCCAGGAACCTGGGGCCACAAGTGACATCCCAAATGACTGCCATCTGTGCTGCCATGCAGGCATTACTTGTCATATGTGGTTATCTGATTTTACCTGAGATCGAGGTCCGGTCATATGCCACCTCCTCTGTGCAGCCTTCCTTGCTTTGAAATGAAGCTTGTGGCTTCCACCATTTCTCAGCACACTCTTCCTTGTGTCTTGTAATGTGCTTTGTTGTGTCTCCTCTCACAAATCAATTGTCAACTCCTTGAGGACAAGCTGTGTGTCTAATTCTGTCTTTGCACCTCCTCCCTGGGGGCACCCTCAGCCCCCACCTCACCACCCCTCCCCTACCCCGCCCGTCCTGCCCTGTCCCTCCAGGGCCCATTGCAGGGCGTCCCACACAGTGTTTGCTCAGTACACATGGGTTGAAATGGAAATCAGATTTTCAGTCCCTCTTACAGAATATCACTTTCTGCTGAGCATACAGTGATTTGCACATTTGTTTTATTTTCCTATTAGGTCAGGAGTTGGAAAACTTTTTCTGCAAGGGTCAGGTAGAAAATGTTGTGGGCCTTGTGGACCCTGTGGCCTCTGTCGCCACTATTCGGATTTGCTGTTGCAGCACAAAGGCAACCCCCAGGCAAGAGGTACATGGGCCGGGTGCCTGGGTCCCAATACAACGTGATTCACAAAAACAGGCCGTTGGGCCTTAGACTGCTGACCCCTGGGCCACATCATCAGCTTCTGCAGAGGCAGGTCTGGTTCAGTCTGCCTCGTGTCAGCAGAGTGCCATGCAAACAGCAGGTGCTCCATAAATGCTGGTTTAGGGTTTAAATGAAACGAAAGGCTGGAACTTGAGTTGCGCATACGCAGATGTCGTGACCCAGCAATTCCACTCCCGACAGAAATGCCTGCACGTGGTCACCAAGGATATGTACCAGAGTGTCCATAGCAGCACCACTTGTAATGGCC
The DNA here is from genome assembly GCF_037783145.1 of Equus przewalskii. Taxonomy (NCBI): domain Eukaryota; kingdom Metazoa; phylum Chordata; class Mammalia; order Perissodactyla; family Equidae; genus Equus; species Equus przewalskii. The sequence continues at coordinate 53,587,998 of NC_091845.1, read as the reverse complement.
CCAAGCTGGAATCTATCCCCATGCCAGTCAACGGAGAATGGATAAAGAAATTGCTCCCTGTTCACATAGTGGAATACAATGCAGCATTGAAAATAAATGTGCTGTATGTAAAAATATGGCTGAGTCTCACAAACATGATGTCAAATTGAGACCAAGAAGTCGGACACAAAAGATGACACACTATAGGATTTTATTCACATAAAGTGTAAACACAGGTGAAGCAAATCTGTGCTGTTAGAAGTCGGGAGAGTGGTTCCCTTTGGAGGGGGTGGTGACTGGAAGGAGGTCGGAGCGGGGCTTTCTGGGGCACTGGTTATGTTCTGTTTCTTGATCAGGGTACCGGTTACATGAGTGTGTTCAGTTTGTGACATTTCATCAAGCTGTCCACTTATGATTGGTATACTTTTCTGTATAAATGTTATAGATGAATAAAGCATTTGATTTAATTTTTTATTTTTAAAAGCAGTTTGTCCAAACAGTATTTAACTGGAGACCACTACCAACCTTCTAATTTTCTCACTGATGCTACTCAACTGCTGCCTCCTGCTGACCCCACATCTGGGCTCTTTGTCCTGTAAACGGGCACATAGAAGCCTGGTCCCTTCTTTCATCTCTCCCACTCACGGTACAAGAGCAGACCCCAGACATGTGCAGGAACCAGTGGAGTGAGTTGAGGGTGGAGCCAGTGGTCCCTGCCTCGGTCTCCCCCCACCTTCCCGACATCCTTATCTGGAGGGGGTGTGTGACCTGTCTTGGCTTCCTTGTCTGCTCCGCAGAACATCGTAGCGGTGGGAGCCGGGTTCTGTGACGGCCTCCACTGTGGAGACAACACCAAAGCTGCCGTCATCCGCCTGGGGCTCATGGAAATGATCGCCTTCGCAAGGATCTTCTGCAAGGGCCACGTGTCCACGGCCACCTTCCTGGAGAGCTGTGGCGTGGCCGACCTGATCACCACCTGCTACGGAGGCCGGAACCGCAGGGTGGCCGAGGCATTTGCCAGAACTGGAAAGGTAGTCCCTGGCCTGCCCTCCCCATCCCCTCCTCCTCACGTGAGACTCCTGGGCTGGGGTGGGCTACAGCCCAGGGGAGATGGAGCCCAGGCGAGATGGAGGCCAGCATTCCTTGTTCCGGGTAGTGTTTACCTGCCAGCTTTCACTTAAAAGTACTTAAGTCTTACATCCTTGAACGTCTTTATCTTTCCTTGGCTTGCTGCAGAGGATTATGGCTCCCCTCCCCCACTCTCCTCTCTAAATAAGTTGTTCTCTGGTGTTTATGGTAGATTTTTTTCATCCTTTGTTTTTAAGACCATTGAAGAATTGGAGAAGGAGATGCTGAACGGGCAGAAGCTCCAAGGACCTCAGACTTCTGCTGAAGTGTACCGCATCCTCAAACAGAAGGGGCTGCTCGACAAGTAAGTCTCCCCATTGTCCATGGACCAGAGAGACGGTCATCCTCCCAGTCCTATCGTGACGCCAGCCCAGTGCACACGAGCACAACTTTTGACAAGCGTGTGCAAGACTTTACTGGATTAGTTTTGTCCCTTGTGTGATGTGAACATCTACGGCAGGAAACATTTACTTACCCTGAAAATGAGCATTTATACAAAACACAAAACCAGGCTCGACCACAGTGGGAAGAGCTCAATTCTATAAAGCATGTTACAAAACATGAAGTTTGAGATCCTGGTTTGTTCTGCAAGGGTGTTTGGTAAAAGCTACATAGCATAAGTTTTAAATGAAAAAAAGATGTAGTCTTGTTAATGTCAAACAGTTCAGAAAAGAAGGAAGGCCAAATCACCCCAGAATGCTGCTCCCGGAAGTGAGCGTGCTGAGGATTGGTGAGCAGCGTTGCAGTCCCTCCGTCGTGTGGACGGGTGGGTGGGTGCATCCAGCCTCCACTGCCCTCCCAGGCTGGTCGTGTGTTACAGGTGGGCTTGGTCAGGTCGATTTGCTGCGTGATGGTGGAGGAAGCCCTGAAGCAGCACAAAAACTACCCAGCTTCTCGGAGGCTGCTCCTGGGCCCCACCTGCCCCACAGCCCTTTATTTGGTCGATTTGCCAAGCGTTGCTGCATAATCGTGATGACAAGTACCCCACCTAGTGAATGCGTGTGCAGTGTAACCCGTGTGTGCTGTACTGTCCGGTAATGCTCTTTGGGAGAGGGAGAATTTGGTTGCCTCGGAGAGGAGGGAGCCGGGCAGCTGAATTGGTGCTGCCCGTGTGGCCAATCCAGAGCGTGCACTTCCCTCCGAGCTGGGAGGTGGGTGAGCATGGCATCTGCTGGGCTTTCTGCTTGCGTGTCCTTCATCCTCTGCAGGTCAGTCCGGATGTCTGCTGGTCCCAACCATGCGTCTTTGCCTCACCCTGTGCCCAACTTTCCTCCTCCTTGTCCCTGGTGTAGATTGATCAGCCGTCGCATTCCATATTGAAAGTCGAAGATGAGGGTGGACGGGCACTTGTCTTCCTTCTTTAATTTGCATTTTATTTTTCCGAAATGGCTTTTGAAACCAGCCAGGCAGAGACGGAAGTCATAAACAAGCCTCCAGAGGAGGAGAATTGCCTTTAAATCGTGACCGAAAGCAAAACACCTCTGACATGCATGGTTTTCCCCGTGTGCTTACCAGCAGACAGTGATGTGTCTGTGTGTGGTTGGTGTACTTGAATGACAGCAAGTCGTCATCAGGAATTTTAAAAAGTCTTAAAAAAATACCTGAGTGTTTGGCGGTGGTGAGTATCTCCTGAGCACAGTTTTAAAGTGGCATCTGTGTGCTCCCAAGGCGTGCCTTAGATAGCATTCTAGGAATTGACCAGTTGACTAGATGTTAGTCTGTATTCATCATTTCACTCCAGGAGGACAGGGGCTGGAACTGGCGTTCTGGGCTCAGCACCTGCCCGTTTTCACAAGCAGCTGTAATCAAGCAAGAGAAACGGTTCTGAGCAGACGCCTCTCCTCAGTCATCTTGCATTTTCTTTCTTCCGGTTAGAAATTGAACAGGCTGTGCCTCTGCTTAACGAGGTCCCTGCCAGGTGGGAGGGGCACCACCCTTCTCCCAGGCTGGAGCGTGGATTCCCGTAGGACGCGCCCTTCCGCTCGCCTGCTCCCGAAGCTGCACAGGCAGAGCTGAGTTCTCCGTTCTCCCTTTCCACCACCTCATACCTGGATTTTCTTCTGTTTCATTCTAGCCATCACTCCTCTGGTCTTCCTCTATTTCCTTCTCCCCTCCCTTCCCTTCTCCATTGCTATAGAAGGAGCAGTGCACAGGAGGGCAGATTTAAGGCCACCTTGTAGCTCACTAGCCACGTGGTCTTGGGCAGGTCCTATTTTAATCTGCTCTATGCTCTAGTCTCTTTATGCACAAAAATCAAACTGTAGACCAGGTGATTGCCGTGGTCCCTTTGACCTCGACTATTGTAACTCAGAGGCCTCCTGCTCCGACAGAATGAGGTCCTCAGTCCTTTGGTTGGCATTGAGGCAGCCCTCCCAATCCGGTACTAACTTCACTTCCCACCAGCACGTCCTGTTACCCCTGCAACACCTTCTTTAGTTGAAGTGGACTTCCCTTTGCCCCAGCACCTCCTTCTCACCCTGAGTGCCTCCGTCCTCCTGCTGTTTGCCTGGACCCTCCCGACATGCATCTCAACCCTCATCACCGTGAGGGGAGCCGGGTCTGTCCTCAGAGAAGCCTCCTTTCATCTCCTCCAGCCACAGAGAACTTTCCCTGCTTGGAACTTATTGTTCAGACCAGCGGTCAGCCAACTTTTTCTGTAAAGAACCACATATTAATCTTTGCAGGCCACGTACAGGTCTCTGTCGTATAGTCGTCTTCTTTTTCTCCTTTTATAGCCCTTTGAAAATATGAAAATCATTCTTAGCTCACATGCAGTACAGAAACAGGTCACGGGCCAGAGCTGCTTCTCAGGCTGTGGTTTGCGGACCCCGGGTTTAGACAACATTGCTGCTCACGTGCTGTGGACTTATTACGTAAACATATAGTTTTACTTTAATCTCCATATTTGGAGATGGGAAGCATGTACTTTTGGCAAAAAAAAATTTCAAATTATACAGAAAGTCGCAGAGTGAAGAGTGAGTCTTGACCGCCACCCCAAACACAGGTAGCTCTCAGGGTTCAGTGACCCTTTCCCCCGAGCCTTGTCGTTTGTGTAATGAGTCCTGTGCTCCACGTTCGCCTCTGCCCCTCGCTTTTCTTCACTTTAGGATATGTTTGAAGATCATTCCACACCTGCTCCTAGAGATCTCATTCTTTTTTTAATAGAGGTAGAATTGACACATAACATTATATTAGCTTCAGGTGCACGTCTTTGTGACTTGGTATTTGTACAGCAAAATGATCACCACAGTAAGTTTAGTGACCTTTCATCACCCTACATAGTTATATTTTTTTTCTTGGGATGGGAACTTTTAGATCTTTCTTAGCAACTTTCAAATAGGCAATACAGTATTATTAATTATAGTCACCATGCCGTACATCACATCCCCATGACTTATTCGTTTTATAGCTGGAAGTTTGTCCCTTTTGACCCCCTTCATCCATTTCACCCACCCCCTGGCCCTTGGCAATCACCGATCTGTTCTCTGTATCTATGAGTTCAGGATTTTTTATTATTGTTTTTTGGGGTTTTTTTTAGATTCCACACATAGGGAGGACCTCTCATTCTTTAATAGCTGCAGAACATTCCACTTTATGGGAGAACCACAGTTTATTTAACCAATCTCCTCTTGATAGATATTAACTTTGTATGGGGTTTTGTGCTCTTATAAAATTTCTTGGGGCTGGCGCAGTGGCACAGTAGTTAAGTGCGCACATTCCGCTTCGAAGGCCCAGGGTTTGCTGGTTCGGATCCCGGGTGTGGACCTACACACCACTTATCAAGCCATGCTGTGGCAAACATTCCACATATAAAGTAGAGGAAGATGGGCACGGATGTTAGCTCAGGGCCAGTCTTACTCAGCAAAAAGAGGAGAATTGGCAGCAGATGTTAGCTCAGGGCCAATCTTCCTCAAAAAAAACCAATGTGCTTTATTAGATTTCCATATACATGTGTCTTTATGAGAATGTGTGAGTATAAGTATTTGTATTAGTTTGCTAAAGCTGCCATAATGAGAATACCACAGACTGAGTGGCTTGCACAACAGAAATTTATTTCTCATAGTTCTGGAGGCTGGAAGTCTAAGATCAAGGTGTTGGCAGGCTTGACTTCTGAGGCCTCTCTCCTTGGCTTGTAAATGGTGGTCTTCTCCCTGGTTTAGGGCGCCGCCCCCCCCCCCCCCCCCCCCGCCCAATGACCTCATTTTAACTTAATCATCTCCTTCAGGGCCCTATTTCCAAATGCAGTCCATTCTGAGGTCCTAGGGGTGAGGACTTGATCGTAGGGATTGGGTGTGTGGGACCCAATTCAGCCCATACAGCGTTGGAAGCTCCTTGAGGCCTGGGGCCTTGTTTGTAACACTGCACATCCCTGCGCCTCGGTGAGGCCTGAGACATCTTAAGTCCTTAGTGTCCATTAGTGGGATGATTCATTGATTGGTTTATGTCAATATTTTTCTGTGAAATATGTTTTTTGTCCTCCTTTCACCTCTAATCTTATTTAGAGAGTTCCCCAAACTGATCTGATTGGCCTTGTGGCATTTTATATTATAGAAAATAGCATTTAGATGGGCAGTATAGCTTAGTGGTGGGTGTTGGCTCCAGAGTCAGAAACTATGCCTTAGTTTCCTCATCTGTAGCATGGGGATAATATTATCTACCTCATAGGGTGGTTGTGAGGGTTAAACAAGTTACTTGTCCATAGAAATCACTCCTTTCCCTCACACTCCATATCTCTTCTTAACATCTTATCTACAGAATACATTTTGGAAATGCTGGTCATGAAATTTGGGAGTACTTTTGGCTGTGAGAACAATGCCCAGTTAAAAATGCCTTGAACAATAGGGTTATTTTTCTCTCAGAACAAGGAGTCTGGAGGTAGACATTATTGATGTTGTCTCAATGCCTCTGGGTTAGAATCTCAGTGATCCTGTTACCTTCCCTCAAAGCCGCAAGATGGCTGCAGCAGCTCCAGGCATCACAGAGTCACACTGTTGCACTCAGCAGCAGGGAGCAAGAGCAGTCTGAGGTAGCAGATTTTTTCTCCATTGCTTTTCAAGAGAGAGATATCTTCCCTAGAAACCTCAGCAGATATATTATGTCTTGCTGGCCAGAACTTGCTTACTTGGCTAATTCTGTGTGAAAGAAAGGCTGGAAAAGTGAACATTAGGCCATTTCCAACTTTGGTAAGGAGAGAACGGGGTTGAGAATGGCTTTGGTTGGCCACTCATCACCTGCCACCCTGCTTTGGGGACACACAAGTTGTTCTCATCTTAGGAACAGGAAAACTAAGCCATGGAAGGACAAGGCAAGGGGCTGAAATCTCCAGACTGTAACTCCCATTCACAAGAATTCATTCAACAAATACTCACTGAGCACCTGCTCCTTGCTGTGCCCTGTGCCTGGCCCCAGGGATGCAGAGGTGAACAAAACAGACTTGGATCCTGTCCTCCCAGAGCGTGCAGTCCAGGACCCAAGGCCATCAGGTGGCTGCAGTTATTAGCTCTCATTTATGGCTCACCCGCCATATGCCAGGCGTTGTACTGTCTACTTTACGTGTAAGTCAGTTAATATAACGGTCCCGAGCCACCAGCCCCATTTCTCAGATGCGCAAACAGGGTCAGAGGGCTGGTGAAACCTGCCCAGAGTTCATAGGCTGTGGAGTCAGATTTGACTGTCTACCTCACTCCAGAAAATAACCAAACATTCTGTACCTTAAAAAACCCACAGTGAGGGGCTGGCCCCGTGGCCGAGCGGTTAAGTTCGCATGCTCCGCTGCAGGTGGCCCAGTGTTTCGTTGGTTCGAATCCTGGGCGCGGACATGACACTGCTCATCAAACCACGCTGAGGCAGCGTCCCACATGCCACAACTAGAAGGACCCACAACAAAGAATATACAACTATGTACCGGGGGACTTTGGGGAGAAAAAGGAAAAAATAAAATCTTTAAAAAAAAAAAAAAAACCCACAGTGATAGGCTATCATAAAGACATATGGCCTTCCAGTACTGCTTGCTAGTCTTAAATTAAGTTGTCATTATAGGATTCTAACTAGATAATTTTCAGAATGACCTTTAAGAGTCTTGATTCTGTCAAGTTCACTTTGGGCTGTGCGTGTGTGTGTGCACATGTGTGTGTAAATGCCTGATTGAAATTAACTTAGTTATTTCCTTAGTGATTCCTGCCAGAAAAAAAAATACTTGCTGAGCCAGCTGTACCTTGGGATGATATTGTCTTTTCTTCCAGTGAACTATTAGCCCACTCCTTCGTACCCTCATCCAGTTCAAACTTTCATTTATACCCGTGTTCATATCTTAGAAGAAAAGGCAAAATAAATCCAGCTTCCAACATGAAATCGGTGCTTGGCTAATTGTGGGTCCACCTCGGTTCTTGCAGGAGTGTCCCAGGCCTGCATTATTTATGTGATGTGTGGGCTGCCTCATCTTCATCCTTGAATGCTCCTTTTTGTAAAAGGGAGAACAATACCTCCTTGCAGTTTAAAATTTATTCTCCAATCTTTTCAAATAGTGACAAACTTAGACTCATTCCAGATTTGACCAAGAGCCTGAGCCACAACCCTTTATACAAATGACCACAGCTTACCCTGTCAGGGTTATCCTGTGACTTGTTTGTACACAGTGCACTGCCAACGATCAGGCAGAGGATGGTTTCGGTTGTACCAAGATCTTACAGCCGCATTGCAGAGGTTCTCTGCAGACCAAATAATAAAGGGATGCAAAAGATGGTCCCTTTGTTTTCCAAAAGTAGCATGCTGATCTGCAATCTGTTAGGCAAGACAGAAAAACTAACTTGTTCTGTGTGGTAAACCAGATGGCTGAACTTGTCTTTTCACATTTCCCCCCATCTAGGTTTCCCTTGTTTACTGCAGTGTACCAGATCTGCTATGAAGGCAAACCCATCCAGGAGATGTTGCTGTGTCTCCAAAGCCATCCGGAGCATAGATAAAGCGAATCAGGCAACATGTCAGGGAAAGTGCTGCTTTTCCAATCAGTCTTTTGGGTTCAAATGGAAACCGGGACTGTGGCAACAAGATGTTTGCTTGACTATGATCCCATCATGGATGTGTATGAATTTTTACAGGTTCGTTTTTGAATTGCTAGAAGCAGTTCATTGGCTAAAATGTACTGGTCAACAACAAGACACGTCTGTGGATGTGTGAGTGTGTGTTCATTGCTCGTTCTGTGGATGTTTCTATGAACCAAAATTAAAGGTCCATTTTAAAAATTACTTTTGAAATTTTCCCCCTGCAGTATCTTATAAGATTGGAACTATCTCAGCTAAACTTTTTGGATCTAATTCATATGTATTTGAGTGAAGGAATTTTTTTTCTCATTCTTTTGATGTTAAAATTTAACCAGCGTTAACATGGTAGAGTGGAGGAGCGAGTGTGTTCAACGATCAACATACTGTAACTTTTAAACACTATCTCAAAGCCAGCATAATTAACTTCTTCGATTGTGGATTGATCTTTTTTTTTTAACAATTAGATATTTTTAATTGGTGGTCTACTTATGTATCTTCCTCTCACTGCAGTTTTCTGCATTTTTAGCCTCTTTTATCTTCATTAGCTGCCAGAATGTGCTTTCACAGAGGCCCAGGATTGGCAGAAGACAGAAAGCTAAACTGGGATTTTCCTGCTGTGACTGACACATTCTTCTGATTAATGACACTTGTATGATGCTTTCTGTTAGGTAGTACTTTTGTGCAAACATTTCCTTTAAGCCTCATGGATGCCCTGAGAGGGGGCTGCTATTATTCCTCTTTATAGATGCAGTCACTGTGCCTGGTGACCTGGCGAGTAGGGGCAGAGCCAAGAATCAAGTCCAGTGCACTTCCACCCCACCAAGGTGCCAGAACCTTCTAAAACGTCACTGGGCTGATTTGACCTCCAGCTAATTGGTTGTGGCACTTGCCATATGCGGCCTTTCCTGAGGCCATAGGAGGGCTTCCTGCAGCTGAGATTTGTGTGGGTCGTTGTCTGGACAGATGCCACTCCAAGTGTGGTCCTCGCTCCATCAGCTTCATTGGGAGTCTCTTAGAAATGTACCTTCCCAGGTCCCACCCCAGATCTCTGAACTGGGGTATGGGATCCATGCTTTAACATGCCTTTTGTGTGTTTCTGATGCTCACTACAATTTCAGAACCACTACTTGAGAAAATTTTTTTCAGATTGGCATTTTTCCAACCATGTTCCATAGGAAATGAGTATCCTGGGATCCAGTGGGTGTTCCCGGTGTTCCCTGGCAAGGTCAAGTGGGTTTGGGAAAAGCTTTGTCTGTACACCGCTCTTGAAGGTATAGAATGTATGTCAGTGGAGCCTGTTTATTTAACCCAGCAAGTCCCAAACACATTAGGTTATGGAGATTTTTTTGGCAAGGAAAGTTTCCAGGGAACACTGTTCTAGGCTGAGATGACCTTGGGACAGCTCAAGTATATCCTTCACTCCTGGCAAGAAATTAGGGTGAATAACTAACCACCTGTGGTATTGTTGGTTCTGAACTTTTACAGTTCAGGTCTGCCATGAATCTTTGATGAAGCTTTAAGGTGACACTGTCAGGTGTAACCAAGTAGATGTCAACCTCGCTGAAACGCACATTATGTGGAATAAGTGCTTTTAATTCTAGAATTAGAATTGGAATTACTGTATCTTCTTAAATAAGATTGGTTTCAGGATAGCATTACAGTTACGTTGCATAGCACTTGATAACTGTTAAGGGAACCTATGAATGTCACTTATATATTCATGGATTTTCAATCACTTTGTGAGATTCTGACCTTTTTTATTTTCTGGTTTGGGACTTTTTTTTCCTTCTATATCTGAAATCACTGTAGAATAGATTTTTGTGGGAATTTTAAAAACTCTATCCAGAACATTTTGGGGGGGCATTTTCAATCCCCATACACAGAGGTATATTGAAAGCACACGAAGTGGCTCTGAGTTCTGTTGATTTTAGTGCCACTGTTAAGCTAATCAACTTTTGATTGTCTCATGATTAATCTTTTTTAAAGTTTGTATATAGGTAAAAAAGTGTTAATTTTTAAGATACATAAAGGGCTGTAAGCTAATTGTGGTGTCTATTAAGTAGGATAATTAGATGTGCGGATTTAGGATTTTGTCTTTTGTATATTCTCATCTTCATCCAGCTTCCTACTCTGGGTTTTGTACTTGAGTGTTTTTTCTTTACAAACCCTCTCTTTGTCAAGTCCACTCTAACGTCTGCTGAGTGTACCTCTTGAACATACTTATAATATTCTGCACATTATGGAAAAAGGCAAATTTTGTAAGTGTATGCTCTGCTAACTGTAGATATTTATTACCCTATGAGTTATCTATTTTTGTAACCACCTGTGGTCCATCATTTAATTCACGTTTCTTACTATTATGGTAATAGGGAGAGAGACGTCTAGAAGAGAAGCTTAATTTGTATGATTTTAGCCAATCTGTGAATGTAAAAACTACACTGTTGCCTTGCTCTAACCCAGACTACTACAATGTGGAACAAATATCTATCTTGAAATCCATCCTAGCAGTTAGAGTTGAGCTAAACTCCTTCTGGCTTTTCACTGAAGTCTTAACTATAACATGGCCCCATGGCATCGGCCCAAGGACAGGTGAGGTGCCAGCGCACAAAGGGATCTTTCCTTTTTCCACTAGTTCTCTTCTGAGAGCCTTTTACTTACATGTGTACTGTGTCTGTTTACAGATTGTAGGTGGATATAATTTAAAAGCTTGATTGAATAAACATGTAACCCCCTAAACCTGTGCTACCGATCCTATCTTTTTTTAAATCAGCTTAATTAGTAGTTTTATTTGTTTAAGTTAGCTCTTTTATTTTCCTCCTGAGTTGTGTTGCATTTACAACAATAAAAAGGCCATTTTTAAAAGAAAGGCTTCATCTCTGATCCCAGTCCTCAAACACATCTGTTTCCATTTGTCTGTGTTCCTTTTCATTGCTTTCTGATTTTTTTAATATGATTATCGTTGTAGGACGGAGGCCTTCCAGGTCCAGCTGGCCCGTGGACTAATGAGCTCCCCCACCTCAAAGGAAAGCTAGGAAAATATAACCTGTGTCGTTTTGTATATAAGGCTGACCTCACAAAAATGGGAGAGAAATCCCCAGGAGTCTGAAACAAGTAGGGGGCTGACAGGTGGGGTGGTAATGCCGGGAGGTGGCTCTGGGGCTGCCAGAGGAAAGAGGGGGAGTGCTTTCCGTTACCAAGGGTTTGAGTGTAAAGCTCACGAGGGAGCTAGAGCCCTGCAAGGGCTACGCTGTCGGGGGGAAAATGGGCTAAGAAGCCCACGTAGAGGCACAAACAAGGAAGCTTGGCTCTAGGTGGAGAAAAACGTCTCTTCTGAAAATTTGTAATCGTGAGTCCAGCACCACAAACAGGTTTTGGGTTTGAATTTTTATATCCAGGAAACCACAAGCAAAAAGTTAGCGTAAAAACTGGAACTTATGCCAGTAACACCAGTAGATAGTGGGAGAAGCAAATACAAAAACACTGCAGAAATCCCCTCTGGATCCAGGCTCCACAGACTTCCCATGTAAAAGGCCCCACTGAATATGCACTTAAAAAAATAAAATAGGGGCCGGCCTGGTGGCACAGCGGTTAAGTTCGCATGTTCCTCTTCGGCTGCCCAGGGTTTGCGGGTTCGGATCCCGGGTGTGGACATGGCACCACTGTGCATGCCCGGCTGTGGCAGGCGTCCCACATATAAAGTAGAGGAAGATGGGCATGGATGTTAGCTCAGGGCCAGTCTTCCTCAGCAAAAAGAGGAGGATTGGCAGCAGTTAGCTCAGGGCTGATCTTCCTCAAAATAAATTAATTAATTAATTAAATTAAATAATTACAAAATATTCATTATAAGTGACAGGTAACAGATTTTTTTAAAAAGAAGAATGAGATGCCCAGAGTTTCAGATAATTAATTGAGCAATATGATAGATGCTTTAAAAGATTTTTAAAAATAAAGACATAAAAGGAAGATGTGAGTATTAAGGACAAATCACTGTGGGAAAAAAACTCCAACCAAGCAGACTTGAAAACCTATTAGAACATCTAGAAATGAATGTAATTTTAAATTATGTCATTGGGCAAATTAAAGAGTAGATTTGACAGAGCTGGAGATGGAATTGGCAAACTGGAAAATAGATCTGAAGACATTAACAGAAAGTAGCAAAGAAAATATTTGAGAACTTAAGAGGTGAGTAGAGGATAAGATTCAACAAACGTCTGATAGGAGTTCCAGAAGAGAGAAGAAGGAGGGGCAGTTATTTTTAAAAGGCTGACATTTGTCCAGAATTAATTGTATGCAATCAATTGTGTATTATTTTCCATAATATATTTCCATTAAAATTTTACCACATAATCTTTATAACTTTTTATGACTACATATAAACTAAGTCAATGGCAAACTTTTTTTTGAGGAAATATTGAATGAGGAATTTATAAGCATAATAATTCTACTTATTTACTGAAGTTAAGATTGATTGAAGCTACTGAAGCAAGCCATGCCACCTTTGTTAGGATGGGCGGTACAATACTGGGCCAGACGTGGTCCCAGCTCTTGCTTCCCCAGCTCGTTAAGTCACTTAACTCCTCCTTTGGAAGTTCATTTTCCTCATGGAAAGTGGGAATAATACGTATTCAGTCTAGCTCATAGGACTACTGTTAAGGTCAGTGAAAAAGCAGGAAATCAACATTTTTTTTTATTCCTTTGAGGAAGATTAGCCCTGAGCTAACATCTGACACCAATCCTCCTCTTTTTGCTGAGGAAGACTGGCCCTGAGCTAACATCCGTGCCCATCTTCCTCTACTTTACATGTGGGACGCCTACCACAGCATAGCAGGCCGAGTGATGCCATGTCTGCACGGGGGATCTGAACCAGCGAACCCTGGGCCGCCAAAGCGGAACATGTGCACTTAACCGCTGCACTACCGGGCTGGCCTGGAAATCAACATATTAAAGGAGAAAAATTATATTATTAGCTGCTTGTGGCAGAGACAGTGCTATGTGTTCACTAAATTATTTCAATTATTTCCTGAGATACACAAACTACGTGTGTCAGCCTCCCCAGCAGTGAGGTGACTGAGTTCTCACCAATGACATAAGGAAGAAAAACTGTGGCTTCCAGGGTCCACGTTCTGTTTGATTCTTCATTCTCTCTTCTGTGTGCTGATTGGATATCAATCTCCAGGAGGACCTGGAAGCCCCTATGTTGAAGCTGGTAGAGCCTCTCTGAGCCTGGATTCCTGCATGACGACGTGAAGAAAATTCCCCTACCCTCAGTCACATAGGTATAAAAAGAGTCGTTACCGTGTTATGCCACTGAGAATGAGGGCTTGTTACAGCAGCTAGCAAAACTTACCTTAAGATGTTACTAAGAAGATGTTTGAGGAGTTACAAGAGATGGAACTTGCAGAAATGTCAAGAGATTGGGGGAAGTTTATCCATTGGTCACTATAGCCTCATAATGTCTATTTTGGCATTCCTCGTTTGGATGTGGGAGGCCGTGTTGGAATGTGGGTGGGTGCACCTGCTGGTGTGTCTGTCTGTTCCTCTCCTCTCCAGGACTAACTCTGGCTAAGTCCAGACTTTGTGTATATAATTGTTCCTTGTTATCCAGAATTAATGTCAGTAAGTTCCAAGATTTATAACATGTTTTTCTTTAACACTAGAATGGCATTAAGATATCTTCCTCGTTTCAAAAGATTTTAATTAGAAATGTCAGATTATAGATAAGTCCACATGCCAGCTGTCATCTCTGAAAAACATGTCTGGCTGAAGCCAAAAGGAATGGCTCTTAAGCTCCCCCTCAAACACTAAGGAGTGAAACATCTCTGAATTTTACACATTGTGAGTGAAATAGAGCCGCTGGAAAAGTACCTTATCACGGAACTTAATGCACCCTGTAATTTGTCAAGTTGGTGTTATTTGACTTGTTGGAAATGCTTTTATGCTATGATACGTGTTATTTGCAATTCTTTTTAGTTCTTGCTCTTACTTATTTTTAAATGACTTTTGAATGGGTAACACAGTCACTTGGTTCAAACAGAAAGCCCATTTCCCAAGTAGCCACTGTTATTAGTTTCTAACATGCTCTTCTAGAATTTCGTTTTACATAACTATATCCATATTCTTATTCCCTTCCCCATTTTTCTACACAAAATAGAGCTTACCACACGCATTGTTCTGCATGTTGCTTTTTTTCACTTAATATTGTCTTGAAAGTCTTTCATATCAGTTGCTTTTTTTTCAACAATTGCGTTTTCTTAAACTTTTTACTTTGAAATAATTATAGATTCATAGGAAGATGCAAAGTTAGTACAGAGAGATCGAGTGTCCCCTTCACCCAATTTCCCCGAACCTAGTTTCCCAATGCCTAGTTTTTTAAATTGTAAGTTAAAATGATAGTAACAAAGCTCTTTTAGCACTAATCTAGTGCTTTGCATATGTAAATTTATTTAATCCTCAAAATTTATCATCTCCATATACAGATGGGGACACTAAGGTACGAAGAGGTTAAAGAACTTGCCCAAATCCCAGGGACAGTAATTGATAAAGCCAGGATTTGAACTCAGGAAATTTGGCCTAAGAGTCTGTGTTCTTAACTTTTAGACTACATTGCTTCCTTTGAGTAATGGCTGTTTATCGTTGAGCGAAATCAGTGACTGGAAGGGTAGACGGTGCAGTTACTCCTAACAGTTTTTTCTGCAAACGTGCATACAAGTACTATGTTCAAGCATGTATTATATTTTAAAACAGAATACTGTTCTAAAACTTTTTTTTATAGTGTTAATACTGAAGAACTTTCATATCCACACATATGGATCTCTCACATCCTTTTAAATATCTGCATCACATTTTGTTACATGACACTTCTATAATTTATTCTCGGTGAGTATTTAGGTTGTTTCCTGTATTTCCCTTATTACAATAATTGCTGCAGGGAACATCTTTGCACATGCGTCTTTGCTCACTTATATGAGCAAATCTAGAAGATAAAATCGTAGAAGTGGAATTGCTGGCTCAAAGGGATGTGTGTTCTATATTTTAAAAGACACCACCAAATTAGCCTGCAAGAGGCTGCCTGCAATGTACGTTTCTGACCTCACTTTTTTTTCCTGGTTACTTTTATAACCTCTGAGGGATTCCTTTATAATAGAGACCCAAATCAAAACCAATAAATCCAAGATATGTGCAACTTTGTATTTATGAAGAATTTAGAAGTCTCTCCTCCCAGTTGCACTGTAGGAAGTAAAATTTTGTTATTCGTAACTACAATTGTGTTAAAGCAGCCGCCTCACTAATAGTTGTAAGAGTTGGTGGTGCTGAAAGTTTATATAGGTGCAGAATGGGCCCTGTAAGTGAGCTGTTTACAAGGAATGTTGATACAAGAAACGTTAATAATAATAATAATAATAATAGTAATACCAACCACAAATTCACTGTGTAAGGAAAACTCCAGAAGGCTCGGGGCTGGCCCCGTGGCCGAGTGGTTAAGTTCGCGCACTCCACTGCAGGCGGTCCAGTGTTTCGTTGGTTTGAATCCTGGGCGCGGACTTGGCACTGCCCATCAAACAAACCACGCTGAGGTGACGTCCCACATGCCACAACTAGAAGGACCCACAACGAAGAATATACAGCTATGTACTGGGGGGGCTTTGGGGAGAAAAAGGAAAAAAATAAAATCTTAAAAAAAATGACTCCAGAAGGCTCTTGTAAAAAACAAGCTGAAAGGGGATAAGATGCTTGTCTGAGGAAATTGCAGGTTCCAGTGAACTGTGACCCTCCTGTCCACTAGAGGTCACTCTTTGGGAGTGACTGCTTCCGATGCAGTTGGCAGCCAGCAAAAAAATAGCATTGTCGTTCCTGTGACATTCTGGTCAAGTGTTTAGAAATCCACACGTTTCTTATGAACTAAGGTGAATTTGTGCCAGGCAGTTGTCCAGTGTCCAGGTTTCTTTTTTTCTTCTCACCGAAGCCCCCCAGTACGTAGTTGTATATCCTAGTTGTGGGTCCTTCTAGTTGTGGCGTGCGGGACGCCACCTCAGCATGGCCTCGTGAGCAGTGCCATGTCCACACCCAGGATCCGAACCAGTGCAACCCTGGGCCACCAGAGCAGAACGTGTGAACTTAATCACTCGGCCATGGGGCCGGCCCCCAGGCTTCATTTTGACTTTTTAACTCAAAACTGACCACAAATGTTGACGTCCAGCGGTTTTACTTCCGCTCTGGCCTGTGTCCACTCAGACATCTGACTGGGTTTTGCTGCTTTGGATCTCTTTCCCTTCCTTGATGCGGGACACCCACTCGGCCTGCCTGTTCCATTTCTGTCTGCTCTCTCTCATTCTGACGCTGACATTCTGACAAAAGCAAAAACACCTACTTGCTGCGTTTTGCTCTCAGGAAAGACTCCAGAACGTACCTGGGGAAATACTTCTAAAGGAGGGACTGTCCATGCTTCGAAGAAGCGTCAGCAGGGAGGGTGGCCGTCATGGGAAGAAAAAAGCTTCTTCACATCCTAATCTGTCCTCGGGTCTGCCGGTCTGTCGTCTTCGGAGATGGTGTAATTTTCATTTAGAGGCCATTTTATCATGAAGCTAATGAAATTTAAGCTGCAAGACCCTTTCTTACAAGTCTTTTCTAAGGCCCTGTCTCTAACTTTGTTACATTTGTATTCTTTTTCTTATAGAAACTGCTCCCTCCACCCCACCTCCCTCACCCCCTCAAGTGTAAAAGCTTCTGGCCCCTTAAAACAAGTCCACACCTAGTTTCAGGACTTTGGAGTCAGGCGGGGATTCAGATTTCAGACCTGTGTGACAAGTTACTCTCTAGGCTTCAATTTTCTTATCTATAAATAGTGTCAGGTTTCTTGAGAAGTCAGAAAATATGTAATTTGGTTTTCAGAGTTCCCTGAATACCTTAGGGAACTTCAAGATGGGAAGACCCTGGGGAGGAAAAGACAAATCCATATTTGGTTTGAGTTGCTTGGGACCTTGCCTAGGAAGACGTCCAGGAGGCAAGAGAACGTTCTGGACCACAGATCAGAAGGAGTGAGGACAGAGGTGGTGGTTGGGAGAGGCGGTTATGAATTCAGTGGTGTGAAGGCGGTGTCTGTGAGGCACGGAGGGGAGGGGACAGTAACAGTGGGTGAGGTAAGACTGAAGGGTCCAGGATACGCCTGGACAGAAATTCGCATTTTATTTCTTTGGGAGATTTATAAATCTTGCACCCCTTCCCATAGGATTTATTCATTAAGGGCCCTGTTCTCATTTCCTTTCCAGCATTATTGAGGTATAATTGACAAATAAAAATTGTATATTTTAAGGTGTACAACATGATGATTTGATATATATATATGTATATATATATATATAGTGAAATGATTACCACAGTTAATCTAGTTAACATATTTATCACTTACATATTCAGTTTTTTGTGGTGGTGATTGGTGAGAACACTTAAGATCTATTCTTCCAGCAACTTTCAAGCATACAATACAGTGTTACTAACTATAGTCACCCTGCATTACGTTACATGCCCATGACTTATTCATCTTATAACTGAAAGTTTATACCCTTTGACCAACATCTCCCCATTTCCCCCTCCCCCCTGTCCCTGGCAACCGCTGCTACACTCTCTGCTTCTGTGAGTTTGACTTTTTTAGATTCCACGCATAAGTGAGATCATACAGTATTTGTCTTTCTCTCTCTGGCTTATTTCACTCAGCATAATGTCCTCCAGATTCATCCATGTTGTCACAAATGGCAAGATTTCCCTTTTTTTATGATTGAGTAATATTCAATTGTGTATATATATATATACCACATCCTCTTTATCCACTCATCCGTCAACAAACACTTAGGTTGTTTCCATATCTTGGCTATTGCAGATAATGCTGCAATGAACGTGGGAATACAGATACCTCTTTGAGATACTGATTTCATTTCCTATGGATGTATACCCAGAAATGGAATTGCTGCATCATATGGTAGTTCTAATTTCTTTCTCTCTTTCTTTCTTTCCTTTTCTTTTCTTTTTCTTTTCTTTTCTTTTCTTTTTTTGGTGAGGAAGATTGGCCCTGAGCTAACATCTGTGCCAATCTTCCTCTATTTTGTATGTGGAATGCCACCACAGCATGGCTTGATGAGTGGTGTATAGGTCCATGCCCAGGATCTGAACTTGTGAACCCCAAGCCACTGAATTGCAGCACGTGAACTTAACCATTATGCCACCAGGCCTGCCCCAGTAGTTCTATTTTTAACTTTTCGAGGAACCTACATGCTGTTTGCCGTATTGGCTACACCACTTTACATTCCCACCAACAATGCACAAAGTCTCCCTTTTCTCCACATCCGCATCAACAATGTCTTTTCGATAATGGCCATCCCATTAAGTGTGGGGTGATATCTTATTGTGGTTTTTATTTGCATTTCCCTGATAACTAGTGGGGTTGAGCGCCTTTTTACATACCTGTTGGTCCCCATTCTCATTTATCCTGCAGTCACAAAAATGTGAAAGCCACTGGGAGTCAGTTTAAAATCAATTGTTGCAGTTCCCAGAGTAATCAGTTGAGGGCAGCACTGCACAAGGGTTATTCAGCCAACATCATCGAGTCGACAGTGAGGGCCTAGAGTGTGCTAAGGAAGCTTGCGGCTAGGGCACTGACCCAGCCTGGGAAGTCAGGGAGGGCTTTCCTGAGGAGGCGACTCTTTTTTTTTAAGATTTTATTTTTTCCTTTTTCTCCCCAAAGCTTCCCGGTACATGGTTGTATATTTTTAGTTGTGGGTCCTTCTAGTTGTGGCATCTGGGATGCCGCCTCAGCGTGGCCTGATGAGCAGTGCCATGTCCGCACCAGGATTCAAACCAGCAAAACCCTGGGCTGCCGCAGCACAGCGCACAATCTTAACCATCAGCCATGGGGCTGGCCCAGGAAGTGACTCATGAACGATATATCACGATGCAGTAGAATTAAATACGGGAGGGAGAAGTGTTCCAAGTAAAGGGAACAGCATGTGCTAAGGCTCTGTAATGCAGAGGACCTAGTGAGTATGGAACAAAAGGACAGTGCGGTAGAAACTGAGAGAGTGAGTGGGATGTGCAGGGACATCAGAATCAGAGCTAAGTTTCTAGACTGTTATTTATTTAGAAGCTATTAGGTGCCAGGCACTTTCCCAAAACGTTTCGTCTCACGGCAGGTGGCATTAGTCCCATTTTACAAAGACACAGAGACATGGCTACCACCAACCTTTCTCCAAGCCACCTCTCCCTCCCAGAACGTCCTTTTCTCCACTGGCTGCTAAGCCCTAGCTTTCCTTCAGTGCGTGGGTCCGTTCTCTCTCCAAGTTGAATGTTACTGATCTTTTCGTGCATATGCTCTATCTTCCCGACTAGACTATCTCCCTGAGCCGGAAGGTGCTGCTGATACCTCAGTGTGTCCCAGCATGCAGCCCAGAGCTGACGTCTAGGAGGCGCTCTCTTCCAGTTGGTTCCTGTCTAGCGATAACGACAAGATGGCACAAGGACATGGTGATGTGGTAGATTTCCATCACGGCCCCAACATTCCCCCCTTCTTGAATGCGTGTCCTTTGCCATGAGACTTCACAGGCAGTCTGTGTCCCAGCCCCTTGAGTCAGGGCTTGGCTTTGTGACTTGCTTTGCTGTGCAATGTGGCAGAATTGATGGTGTACCAGGTTCAAGCTGTATATTTGTCAACTTGACTGTCTCCTGGACCTTTGCTCTCTTTAGTCTCATTTCTAGGGGATAACGTGAATCATATTTTAAATATTTTTACTACATATAGTAGCTCAAATTCATTTACTTTTAACTGTTGTCTAGTTCTCCATTATATGAATAAGCCCCAATATAGTTATCCATTTCCCTATTGATGGCATAGAGGTTGTTTGAAGTTTTTGACTAATACAGAAAATAATGGAAAAATATTTCTGTGCATGCCTCCTGTATACATAGACAACACTTCCTCACATGTCTATACTAGCAAGTCGTGGGGTATACACACTCCAAATTTACTAAACTATTCTTAAACTGCTCTCCAAAGATTTTGGACCAATATACTCTCCCACTAGCAAAATATGAGACTCCTCATATCTTCGCATTTGGCATCACTTAGTGTTGTCATATTATTTTTTGCCAATCTGATGGGTCTGAAATGGTATCTTGTTGATACTTTAAAGTTTATTTCCCTGATTTTCAAAGAGGTTGAGCCTCTTTCCATGTGCTCATTGGCCCGTCTGGCTTCCTCTTTTGTGAATTGTCTGTGCATCTCCTCTGTCTATTTTCCTGCTGGGTTGTTTGTCTTTTTTTTTGAAATGAACTTGCTCCAACAAGTCCTTATATAATCTTTATATTTTATATTATGCATTCTATACATGATCTCTATAGAATATATAAAGGTAGTACATAAAGAATATAATGTATATTGTATATGCAATACATTAAGAATATTATATATTCTTTATATGTGTGGTTGCTCATATGTATTGTACAGATCTTCTTCCAGGAGTTTTTTTAACAGCTTTATTGGGATATAGTTCACACATCATACAGTTTGCCCATTTAAAGTGTACAATTCAATGGTTTTTTAGTAAGTCAATTTTAGAACGTTTTTGATACCCTTTGGCTGTCACCTCTTTCTTCCCTCATCCCCTCCAGCCCTAAGCAACCACTAGTCTATTTTCCGTCCCTATAAATATGCCTATTTGGACATTTCCTATAAATGGAATCATAATATGTGGTCTTTTGTGACTTCTTCCACTTAGCATAGTATGTTCAAGGTTTTTCCGTGTTGTGATATATTCAGAACTTCATTCCTTTTTATGGCCAAATAATATTCCATTGTGGGGGCTACACCACATTTTGTTTACTGAGTCATCAATTGAAGTAACGTTTTACTGAAAAATGTAACTGCAATCGAAAATTGTTTTCTGATTTCTGCTCATGTGATCTGATTGCTTACCCCTGTCCTCTTCCCACACATGAAAAGAAAGATTTTTTTGGACCAAAATGATGAAAAGGTTTATCACTGGCTTTGAATTGTACTTAATCGGTGAGAATCCTTAGTTCCAATCCCCGTGATTAAAGAGCCGGCCCTAAAGCCTCTTGTTATCCTAGGTATAGACCCTGGATCAACGGCATGAGCCGCCCTCAGGCTCCTCAGAAGGGCAGGTTCGCCCCAGACCTGCCTGAAGTAACTCTGCCACTGAAGGAGCTCCCCAGGTGATGCAGATGCCCTTTAAAGTTTGAAAGCCCTGCACCGCTCTTTCTTAGCCTGCGTCCACCGTGAACCCACCCGGAAGGCTTTGAACAACGCGATGACCTGCCCACCAAACCACTGGAGCACAAGAATCTGTATTCTACTTATTCATGTTTTAAGCCGCCAAGTTTGCAGTTCTGTTTAGCAAAACGGACTGAACGGCTCTCCAGGGAGGATCCGTCCGTCCCTTTTCTAAGGAATCGGAGTGTGACGACCGTTACACCTTCTGCTCTCTGACCTCCCTTTCTGAGTGGGTGTTCGAAGCTCTGTTGACAAAGACGGTCTGTTTCTAAGAAAACACAGCTGAAGCCCCTGCAGAGGGCGTGCTGCCAAGGATGTGCTAATTTTTCTTGGTTCCTTTTCAGTATCCAGTTTATAAACTTGCTCTGCAAGAACGGGCTACTGCTTTAAGCAGTGTTTACCCAAAAATAACTTCTTCCTCGCTCCTGCCCACAGATTAAATACAGTAAGAACAAATATCTTGGGTAGACACCAGGATTTGTCTCTTTTTAAATAAACCCAATCCTGATCTTATCTTTGCTAAAGAAGCTGTGGCAGCAACAAGTCATCACATCTGTTTCCCTCCCTTCTTCTCAGCTCCCCGAGGATTTCCTTCCACGCATGGCGTCCTAAGGTGTGTTTATGTCCCCAGTCGTGTCATTGGGATCTCATGGCAAGAGCTCCAATAACTGTCTCACGGGTCGGGATGGGCACTCCAGCCTCCACCTTTCACGTGCACAAAAGGTTTTCTCACTTGACTGGGGTTTTGTCGATGCCTCCTTGTCATTGACAGTCCTGCCCTCCATCTGTCTCAGATGGTGTCACCGCAATGCCCAGGCACTCTGGCTGAGGCCACTTTTTGGAGTTAAAGGAAACAGGAGGGAGGAGGAAGGAAGATATGTTTGTTCTGTGCATCCTGCCATTATCCAGCTCACAGATACGAGCGCGAGGGCCTCAGAACGGTCTAAGTTATTTTCAGCCACCTCAGAGCTTGTGCCACCTTGACTGATTGAAAGGAACGACAGCACAAGAATCCAAGGCCCTGAGGTTGCTGAAATCCACACCAAGCAGGGTGCTTACAGGTGTCAGGTAGCTTCCTGGGTTCTCGCCACAGGCAGGTGATTGCTAAGCTGTGAACTTGATCTATTTCTCTCATACTCGGCCAAGGAACCCTGCTTTATTTTCCAGATACCAAGTGCTCAATCTTCCAGGTTCATGACGCTTCCCTCATTCCAACTCTGGGAATTAAATATTTTAATATTAAATAAATAATTAAATAATTAATTTCCTATAATTTAAAGCAGATTCCTTAGAGGTTTTTAATCCAGTGAAGACTTCTCAAACCTGGGCAATTCAAGGTATGATCTCAGTCTGAGAGGACAGACCTCGTCTGACCCAGAGTTTCAAAGATCTTTCTACAGGCCAGTTCTGTATCAACAGAAGCCGGCAGAGCTTGCTCAGCGGTGTAGTACCTGGGGCCTGCCGTTGGCAATTACTCCTGTTTTTGATGTTTGCTAAGGACTGTTGCTTAATTTGCTGGTACACTGCCTCTCTGATCACGTTACAGATCCACACCTGTGTGTGTGTGTCCTTTGTAAATAACAGCCTGTTCTGTTCCTTCAGCCAGTCCTTGCCTACTCTCCTACTCTGCCCTTTTAATTTTTTTAAACTCGTTTCATTCTTTTAAATTAGAACTCCAATGAATTATTCAGTAACCTGAGCTTCACGTCCCTGCCTCCTGGAGGTGGGAGCGCGTGCATGATGTTTGCCGGTGATTTCCATAGAAAGCTGTTGGGCCATTTGCACGAGATTTGTCTTCCCTCCAGAACAACACACTACCACTTCTGAGACGTCTCTGATGTCCTTTGCACACCCCAGCCTGCTGCTTCTGCACGTGTTCTGTGACAAAGATTTGATGTGAACATCATTTCTTTCACTTTAGTACATGTATCTGCAGAAGAGTCCTTGTTCTTGTCGGTTCAGAGGGCTCACTTCTTTCTTGGTTTCTATTACAGAGCCTTCTCGAACAACAGCTTGGAGTGTGTTGTGTGTGTATGTGTGTGTGTGCATGCGTATGAGAGAGAGAGAGAGGAAATGTAACAGTGCCCTATGGACTGCTTTCCTTTGATCAGTCTGCCTAAGATGCTAAGTCTTTCCATCTGTCTGTCTCTCCGCCTGTCTCCCCTATAATGTGCCATCTCTCTTTCCCCGTCTTGCTTCTTTTCTTCATTCCTAACCAGCACATTCAGGCCCAGCCACCTTACCTGACCTTAATACAGAACATTATATATAATTACAAAGTAATTGAACTTAATAAGTTTTAGTGTTCTCTGTTCTTAAATGGCAGAAGAATAGAACAATTTTTTCCTTAAAGAAAGGGAAGGGGTGGTAATTAAAATGCTTTCTTTTACTTCTCAGTTTTTAAAATGCAATATACATGATTTTGTTGTCAAGATTTTGATCACCCTACGTGATCCCACTTTTTTCATCTTCGTTAAATCAAGAGTATTTTCCTCTAGTATGAAATATTCTTAGAAAATGTATTTATTTGTAAGTTGATAACATTTTGTGTTTGTTTTTAATTTTAGGATCTACAACTTAATTATATCCATTGGTTGGATTGCAGGTACTAAAATTACAGGGTTTAAAGGGTATATTTTAAAAGCTCTCAATAAATATAACCAAAAGCCCTGAGTCATGTAGGTGGGCCCAGCTTACTGCCCATCTAGCTGGCATTGAGCAATATTGTGGAAAAGTACAACGTGGCCCATTTAATAGGTGAAAGTGGTATCCTGATATTTTAATTTGCATTTCATTGATTACCAGAGAATTGATGACTCAGAGATAACAGCATTTAGAAAAAGGAAGAAGTTTACTTGCAAGAAATACGAGTCACTCAGAAGGACCCACTCATCAAATAAAAAACACAACAGGTCATTAAAACCACACACTGCAAAATTACCAAGCTGATAGAACTTACAGTGGTATGTTCATGACTGAAAACCAGTAATTTTCGTACAGGGTTATCATTTCTACAAAAGTGTGGCCAGTCTTCAGACAGCAGCATTGCAAAAGTCAGGGATAAAGTTGCTTGTATTAAGTAGTCAGCAACTTACAGGCAATGCTCAGGAGTTCATTTACTTGGGGGGCTGGAATCAGACAGGGTTGAAAGTGTTTATTGTCCCCTAACCATGGGACTCAACAGAGGCGAAATGCCCGTGTTGCTTCCACAAGATTTTTGATGTGTAGAAAGGATCATGTGTTTCTTCTTTTATAATCACATATTTGGGTCTTTTGCCCTGTTTAATTTTATTGAGGTTTATCTCTTGCTTATTGGATTTTACTTGCTATATGTTAAGAAATCCATTGCCATATATTGCAAAACAATTTTTCCCGTGTCATTTGACTTTTGATTTGGTTTATGGTATTTTTATCATAGCTAACAGTTTTATTTTTATGTAGTCAAGTCCATTGTTATTTCCTTTATAATTTCTGTTTTGATACCATGCTGAGAAAGTCTTTCCCAGCTGTTTTACTATTGCTTATAGGCAACCTACAGAATGGGAGAAAATATTTGCAAATCGTATATCAAGGGGTTAATTCCAGAATTCATAAGGAACTCCTACAACTCAACAAAAAAATAAACAACCTGTGAGCAAAGGACTTGAGTAGCCGTTTCTCCAAAGAAGATATATGAATGGTCAATAAACACACGAAAAGATTCTTAACATCGCTAATCATTAGAGAAATGCCAATCAAACCACAATGAGATAACACTGTCCATCCATTAGGATGGCTATTAAGAAAAAAAAAAGAACCAGAAAATAACAAATGTTACTGAGATGTGGAGACACTGGAAGCCTTATGCATTGCTGGTGGGGAGGTAAAATGGTGCAACTGCTGTGGAAAACAGTACAATGATTTCTCAAAAAACTAAAAATAGAATTACCAAATGATCCAGCAAGTCCACTTTGGGGTATGTATCCAAAATAATTGAAAGTAGATATTTGTACACTCATGCTCATAGCAACATTATTCACAATAGTCAAAAATGGAAGCAACCCAAGTGTCTATTGATGGATGAATGGATAAACAAAATGTGGACTATACTTGCAATGGAACATTATTCATCCTTAAAAAGGAAGGACATTCTGATACATGCCACAACACGGATGAACCTTGAAGACATTATGCTAAGAGAAATAAGCCAGACACAACAAGACAAATACCATGTGATTCCACTTATATGAGGTAGCTAGAGCAGTCACATTCAGAAATAGGAAGTAGAATGGTGGTTGCCAGGGGCCAAGGATGGAAAGAAATGGGAAGTTGTTGTTTAATGGAGATTAATGGATATAGGTTTGCAAGATTAAAAAGTTCTGGAGATGGATGGTTGTGGTGGTTGCACAACCGTGTGAATGTACTTGACGCCACTGAACTGGACATTTAAAAAGAGTTAAAATGGTAAGTTTTATGTTATGTATATTTTACCACAATTTAGAAAATATATTGCTTATATTTTCTTTTACTACTTTATAATTATGCTGTGAGTTTTTAGGAAACATTCTGACTGTGAAAGATATCAGCAATTCCTATCCACAGTGCAGATTCACCTCTTGGTGGTGGGAGGTTGGAGGTTGGGGGCCTGGTAAGAACCAAACCAAGGGTGAGTTAGGAGTTAGGACAGATTCAGAGAGAGAGTTCTTTGTGCTCCTCAGGCTCTTTTGATGACAAGGAATACAGATTTTCTTAGATTATCAGTTACTATTGTTGTGCAGCAAACCACCCCAAACTTTGTTGGTTAAGCAGCAACCATTTTATTATATCTCATGGATTCTGTGGGTCAAGAATGTGGGCAGGGCTCAGGCTGAGCAATTCTCCTGCTCCTCATGGTGTTGATTAAGGTCACCCACTTTTACTCAGCCAGTGGACGGGTTGTCTGGAGTATCCAATATGGTGCCTTGGAGGGGATGATTGGATGGCTGGACTCAGCTGGGACTGTCACTTGTCAATACACTTGATGACCTCTTCAGATGGCGGTCTCAGGGTAGTCAGTTCTCCTACATGGTGGCTCAGATCTCAGTGAGTGAAGGTCTCAAGAGAAACAGATGGAAGCTGCATGGCTTTTCTGACCCAACCTTGGAAGTCACATGGTGTTACTTCTGCTGCATTCTGTAGGTTTAAGCATAGGGTCAGCCCATATTCAAGGAAAAGGAATTCTGTGCCTCCTCCCAATGGGGAAGTGGTAAGGTCACGTTGAGGACAGCACATGGGATGGAGATATTGTTGTAGCCATCTTTAGAAAATACGATATACTCTACTGCTAAGGAAAAGTGGGTGTATTATAAAAACACAACAGACTAGAATTGGGAAAACCCTGGGAGGGAAGCACAGTAGAACCAGCAGTAGCTGTAGCAGGAGCTGGTCTGTGACGTCTTGCATAATCTGCTTGGGCCCCTCTCTGCTCACTGTTTTCCTGGTCTCCCTCAATATCTTTTGGCCTCTGCTTTTCCCCTAACACCCTACCACCCCACCTGTGACCTACCGTGGCCGCTAAAGCCTGTCTCAAGCTTCCCCCAAAATGTCCTAGTTCAAATTCCTGAGAGAGACTCTGATCGGCTCAGCCTGTATTTCTCAGCAGCCTTTGGTCCAATCCTTGGAGGGGCTGGTACAGGCTGGAAGCAAAGGTAAAGAGGAGCTGAGCAGCTGTCAGATGGCACTGCCTCTGGTTTTCACACCTGGCTGCACATCTGAATCACCTGGACAGCTTTTTAAAAATTCTCATGGCCTGGGTCCCACATCCAGATGTTCTGATTGAATTGGTTTGGGGTTAGAGACTGAGCAGGGATACTTTTTAGATACGTGGTACCCGTGTTCTCCTACACTCAGGGAACCCTGCTGCCAGCTGTGATACCCTGGGAATAACTAAGAGAGATGGACGCCAAGCTTGCCCGGGGAGTATCGTTTACCAGACAGGGAAAGAAAAACAGGCTTTTCTTGTTTTTGTTTTTGAGCATGTGTTACTGTTTTTTCATAAGTAAAATCTCAAAGAATTTGTGAGCTAGGAGGGACCTTAGAGACAATCTAGTATAGCACATTCATTCACAGGTAGGAAATAGGGCAACCAGTTCATCCTGGTTTATGTGGGAATGTCCCAGCTTTAGCACTGAAAGACTCACCACATCCCAGGGAAATCCCTCGTCCCAGGCAAACCGAGAAGGTTGGTCAGCCTCCCCAGATGGGAACTACCCGTCAGCAGGCCCTCCCCAGTCTCCCCTGCCCCTGGCTGCTGGCAACCACTTTTATCTACTTTCCGTCTCTATGGATTTGCCTATTCTGGACATTACATACAAATGGAACCCTACAAAGTGTGGCCTTTGGCATCTGGCTTATTTCACTTAGCATAATGGTTTTTAAGGTCCATCCATGTTGTAGCAGGCATCAGTGCTTCATTTCTTTTTATGGCTGAGTGATATTCCATTGCATGGCTATACCACATCCATCAGCTGACGGATATTTGGGTTGTTTCCACTGTGGGGCTGTCATGAATAACGCTGCTGTGAACATTCGTGTACAGGTTCTTGAGTGGACGTAAGTTTTTAATCTTCTTGCATGTACACCTAGCAGTGGAACTGCTGGGTCATGTGGTAAATTTATGTTTAACTTTTTGAGGAACTGTTACACTATTCTCCACGACAACGGTACCATTTTACATTCCCACCACAAGTGAACAAAGCTTCCAAGTTCGCCACATCCTCACCAAAACCGCTTATTATCTCTTTGATTATAACCATTCCAGTGGGTGTGATGTGCTATCTCATTGCGGTTTTGATTTGCATTTCTCTGATGACTAATCATGTTGGGCATATTTTCATATGCTTAATAGCCATTCGTATATGTTCCTAGAGAAATATATATTCAGATTTTTTGCTCACTTTAAAATTGGATTATTTGCCTTTTTGTTGTTGAGTTATAAGTGTTCCTTATATATTCTAGATACAAGAACATGATTTGCAAATACTTTCCCCCATTCAGTGGGCTTTCTTTTCCTTTTCTTGACTATATCCTTAAAGCACAAAGGTTTTTAATTTTGATGAACTCCTATTTATCTGCTTTTTCTTTTGTTGCTTGTGCTTTTGAAATCACATCTAAGAAGCCAAGGCCTACTCCGAGGTCATGAAGATTTAAGCCTATGTGTTCTTCTAAGAGTTTTATAATTTTAGCTCTTACATTTAGGCTTTTGATCCATTTTGAGTTAAGTTTCATATATAATGTGAGGTAGGGGCCAACTTTATTCTTTTGTGTGTGGCTATCCAGTGGGAAGAGACTTCTTGCCCCTTTGTATGGTCTTGGCACCCTTGTTAAGAACGATTGACCATGGATGTATAGTTTCTTTCTGGACTCTCAGTCCTATTCCATTGGTCTATATGGCTGTCCTTATACCAGTTCCACACTGTCTGGACGACCGTAGCTTTATAGAAAGTTTTGAAATAGGGAATGTGAATTCTCTAGCCTAGTTCTTCCTTTTCGAGGTTGTTTTGGTTATTCTGGGTCCCTTGAATTACCATATGATTCTTAAGATCAGATTGTTGATTTCTTCCAAAATGCTGCCTGGGATTTTCGATGCGTGGCTCAGTTTGGAAAGTATGCCATCCTAACGACATTAAGTCTTCCAATCCATAGTCGTGGAATATCTTTCCACTTACTTAGTCTTCATTGATTTCTTTCAGCAGTGTTTTGTAGTTTGAGTGTACCAGTCTTGCACTTCTTATGTTAAATTAATACTATTTTATTATTTTTGATGCTATCATAAATAGAATTTTTTTCCTAATTTCATTTTCAGATTGTTCATGGCTAGTGCATAGAAATATAATTGATTTTTGCATATGGACTTTGTATCCTGCAACCTTGCTAAACTTGCTTATTAATTCTAATAATTTTTAGTGAATCCTTTATGATTTTATATATATATATGATCATGTCATCTGCAAAGAGATGACGTACAGCTTAGGTCTTCCTTTCCAATCCGGATGACTTTTATTTCATTTTCTTGCCTAATTGTCTTGTCAGTTAGTTGAATGTTGAATAGAAATGGTGAGAGTAGACATTCTTTCTTGTTCCTGATCTTGGGAAGAAAGCCTTGTGTCTTCTACCATTACGGATGATGTTGGCTTAGGTTTGTTTTGTTTTGTTTTCATCAGGTTTAGGAGGCTCCCTTCTAATCCCAGTTTGTTGAGTGTTTTTGTCATGAAGGCGTGTTGGCTTTTGTCAAATGCCTTTTCTGTGTCTGTTGGGATCATCATGTGGCTTTTTTCCCTTTATCCTATTTATGTGGTGTATTACACTGATTGATTTTCGCTTGTTGCCAACGCTGCAGTCCTAGGATAAATCCCACTTGGACATGGTGCATAATTCTTCTTAGACATTGCTGGATTATGCTTACTAGTATTTTGCTGAGGATTTAAAAAATCTATATTCATAAGAGATATTGGTCGGTCTTTTTTTATGATGTCTCTGGTGTGGTATGAGTGTAATACTAGCATCAAAGAATGAGTTGGGAAGTGTTCCCTCCACATCTATTTTTTGGAAAAGTTTGTGAAGAATTCATTCTTCTTCAAATGTGTGGTATAATTCACCAGTGAACCCTTCTGGCTCTGAGACTCTCTTTGTGGGTAGTTTTTGGTTTTTTTTTTTTTTTTTTTACTAATCCAATCTCTTTACTTATTATAGGTCTCTTCATGAGCATTCTTTTTGAATGGTTACCCAATACGCTCTCAGATGGAATGCCAATTCTTAAATTTCTTTTAGGAGGATTGGACACTAAGAAGGAAAAGGGCTAGATTCGCCCATTCATGCAGTTATTCTTCCAAAACACGTACTGAGCACCTCTGGTTGTGATCTGTGCTAGGCCCGGAGGCTACTGAGACAAACAAGCCAGCCACAGGAACTACCCTTAGGAGTATGGAGTGGACAAGCTGATTTCAGGTCTGAGTCTGGGTTGCCCACGACTGAGTGTGAGAGGAGGCCCAGCCACGTTCATTGATCTCTGGGCCTTTCTTAGCTCCAAATAGCAATGCCTTGAAGTCCTCGGGCACTTTCCAGCTTACAAAGCACTTTCACTTATAAAATCTCATTATAGTAGATCTTTAAGGACAACTCAGCAAAGTTCACTATCCATCTTTGCAAAAGATGAGAAAACCAAGGTTCAGAGAAGACCAGTATAAATTCAAATGGTTAGGAAGTACCTCTCCTATATTAGTTCCAAGTAAGGTACTAGAAGAGAAAGACGAAACGATGAGGTCCTTGCCTTCAAGGAGCTCTCAGCCTGAGACAGAGAGAGACAGGGAGTCAGAGGTGCACTTAAGCGTTACAAGTCTTTGATGGACATCTCTACAAGGTAAAGCGGGGGCAGGGAAGAGGGTGGCTCAGAAAAGGCCCCACCACAGGTGTGACCTATGAACTGCAGCTGGGAGCAACGTGGCCATTATCCGAGGAAGTCACAAAAGTCCTTCAGAACTAGGGTGACCATATGTCCTAATTTTGCCGGAGTAATCCTGGTCTACTGCTGTTACCCCAGTTTAAGCATCAGTATCTTCTTTAACACTCAAAATACCCATTTTATATTTACAAAGTTTCAAAGTATTTCCCTAAAAGATTATTATAATTACAAAGGGAAGTAATAGTTACTTTATAGTGGAGAAATCTGGCAGACGCTCAACCCAGTGACCACGGTTAACATCATCACTAATGAGACAAACATTATGTGCCTCCTGATATGATGTGCTGAGAAGGACACAATGGTATTTCTGTGGTATTCTTGCCAAAAATACACAAACTGAATCTAATCACTAAGAAACATCAGACAAACCCAAACTGAGGGACATTTAACAACATAACTGGGGCTGGCCTGGTGGCACAGAGGTTGAGTTCGCATGTTCCACTTCATCGGCTCAGGGTTCGCCGGTTCGGATCCTGGGTGCGGACACAGCACCGCTCGTCAACTCATGCTGTGGCAGGCATCCCACATATAAAATAAAGATGGGCACGGATGTTAGCTCAGGCCCAGTCTTCCTCAGCAAAAAGAGGAGGATTGGTGGCAGATGTTAGTTCAAGGCTAATCTTCCTCAAAAAATAAATAAATAAATAACTGGTCTATACTCTTGAAAAATGTCAAGGTCATGAAAGACAAGAGACTATTCTAGATTAAAGGAGACTAAAGACAAATCACAACTAAATGCAATGCATAGGATGGGAGTAGATCCTGGGTGGAAAAAAAGAACATTAGTGAGTCATGTGGTGAAATTTGAATAAAGTCTGTGGATTAGATAATAGTACTGTTATCAATGTAGAATGTCCTTACATTTAGAATGGATGATAAGTTACGTGATCTCCCTCTGCAGAACCCAGGGAGAACCAGCCTCCTCCCCTCCCAGCCTACGGACCTTTTACCATCAACCATTGGAGCCGGCCACTCAGCCTCCCCATCACTGAGGGGTCCAGATAAGCAGGGTTGGTGTGCCCTCGTCAGCAGAGCGCCGCCTGTTCACCACTACACTGGGAGGTGCCTCCAATCTTCTGGCCTCTTAGCTACACACTGCTTAAGGGCTCAGCCAAGGAAATCACTGAGCTGCTTTTCCCAACAATCAGAAATAAGATTCTCAAACAAAAGAGAAAGAAAACTAGGAGAGAAGTTGCCCTTTTTGTGGTCATTTCAGCTTTCCTGTTGGGTGGGTCAAGGGCTCCTCAGATCTGATTTTCTGGCCAGGCCTTATGTAATCTGTGGGCTAAATAGTTACTGGAGAAGGGGTGTTTTTTCTTCCAACTGTGGCCTCTCACCTGCTTCATGGGTCTCTTAGAATAAGGCAATCCTTTCAGGGCCAGAATAAAATATGTGGACATGTTGGGCAGGCTGATCGTTTGGTATCCGCTCAAACGGATATTATTTAAATATTTGCTTAGTGGGAGCAGGAGGAACTGATCTTGGACTCATACACAGGAATAAACAGTTCAACTCACCGAGTATACCTCTGCTGGCTGGAGCAGGCAGTGGACTTAAGATACAGGGCAAAAAAAAGATTTCCTGTGTTTGTGGTCCTTCTCACTTGTTTTCTTTTGGAACTTTCTGAACCAAATACTTTTAACCTCAGTTACAGAATTAAGTTACACATAATATTCAGTTTATCATTTATTATCATCTGCTGTCTGGGCCATGCCTCGCTCTTGTATTTATTTTATTTCATTGTATTTTCCCTTTCATCTCTGTTCCATGCTTCTCCCCATGAGCACTCAGCGTAATGTGTAGTATTTCCTTGGATATAAACTTACCTTTGAAAAATACAGAGAATTGTTTAATCTATGCATGCATTTGAAGGGCATATAAACAGTATTCCAACTTTAGCTGCATCAAAATCACCCAGAGAAAACACAGATTCCTGGGCCCCACCCCCAGACACTCTGATTCTGCAGGTCTGGGTGGGTCTGAGGTCCTACGTTTGTTACGGGTTCCCTGGGGATGCTGAGGCTGCTGGCCAGCGGGCCACACTTTGAGTAGAACTGTTTTAGATCTCTGTCTATTTTTAAAATTGTATCATTCCACACCATATTTTCAAGATCTGTCTATATTATTGTATGTACCTCTAGTTTATTGATGTTGGCTGATCCAAGAATTCTGTGGTCTGCCTCGCTTTAACAATTTACTTTTCTACTCCCCTAGTGATGGAC
The DNA here is from genome assembly GCF_037783145.1 of Equus przewalskii. Lineage (NCBI taxonomy): Eukaryota > Metazoa > Chordata > Mammalia > Perissodactyla > Equidae > Equus > Equus przewalskii. The sequence continues at coordinate 53,554,875 of NC_091845.1, read as the reverse complement.
AGACACGACCCCTCTATCTCACATAAGTGCTGCAATAAATGTGCTTCTCCATGTGTCCTCACGGACCTGGGAATGAGTTTCTCTGAGGCATGTGCCCAGGAGCGGGGAGTGCTGCGCTAGGGGTACACATGTACACACCTAATTCCTGTAAGTATTTCCAGAGTGCTTGCCGTCTAAGGTGACTAAACCAGACCCATTCCCTCACACAGCAGTGTGTGAGGGTCCATAAACTTCTTGGAAGGCATAAAGGGTTTTTAATTTAGATAATAAAAAACAAAAATCTGTCAGTCTCTATAAATAGCAAGACGAGAAGCAACATTTGGTTTCAGAATTTTACCTGCCAAACACTGCATACCCCAAAAGTACTGGGCAATGAAAGGTCTGACTATGAGGAGTACACATGTGTGCACGTGCGCATGCGTGCGCACACACACACACACACACACACACACACACACACACACGGTACGCTTACCCAACTCCAAGGCATGGCCTGTGTCAGCACAAGCAGAAACTGTTTTTATTTCCCTGTCTTACATCACTGAATGTTAGCTCCCCGCATAAATCAGAGGGGGCTGGATTACCCCGGCCCCTTGATCTGCCGCTGGTCTCTGCTCTGTGAAGCACTTGGAAGCACGAGAAGTTGCCCCAGTGTTGGGAGGAGACCCCTAACTCTGCAGGCTCAACCAGAAGCTTTGTGGAGTGGCGGGAGGACCCATTGTCTGGGATTATCTGATCTCACTCAGTAGGATTTGCTTTCCTGTTGATGCCTGATGCTCTCAACAATGAGCATAAAAATAGAATCTTCCTGAGTTGTCCAGGGCTATAAAATGGCTAACAAAATGGTTTAGCAGATGTCTTTGTTGACCTTAGACTTTTATTAAAGGTTATTCTTTTTTGACACTTACAAAGAAAGGTAAATCGGACATTACGTTCCAATGACCCAATTTTCCTTTCTAACGTAGTGAGGCGGGGATCAGCGGAGATGTGGTAATTTGAGCAATGCACCAAAAAACAGATATTTGGGTTGATGTACGTACATTATTAAAGTTCTTTGTAGCACATTTATGTTATTAATTATGTCTGAGATGCAACAACCAGTCTAGTTACATCGAAGTGCCAGGACTCTTTGGAAAAAGTAATCAACTGATTTGGAAAATAGCAAATGAAGAGATTTTAGAAAAGGAGATTTTCTAAAATGTCAGAGAGGGGCCGGCCAGGTGACGCAGTGGTTAAGCGTGCACATTTCCCTTCAGCAGCCCGGGATTCGCTGGTTCGGATCCCAGGTATGGACATGGCACCGTGTGGCAAGCCATGCTGTGGTAGGCGTCCCACATATAAAGTAGAGGAAGATGAGCACAGATGTTAGCTCAGGGCCAGTCTTCCTCAGAAAAAGAGGAGGATTGGCAGATGTTGGCTCAGGGCTAATCTTCCTGGGGGGGGACGTGGGGGGAATGTCAGAGAAAAGCACATATTCATTCATTCAGGTACTTTATTGAGGATCTTTGCATCAGTGTGGTATTTCACAGGGAACTGTTGATTGCTTCATCCACATTTTGTAAAATCAACTACTAATTTTAAAACAAAAACCTTAAAAGTCATGCTTATTAACTTTGCAGATGACCCTAAACTGGGAGGACTGGCAAATAAAAAAAGATTGTATGAACAATATTTAGGTGATTTCCACCGATCAGAACGCTGAGGTGAAACCAACAAGATAAAATGGAAACTGCTGCTGTATTTAAGTATAAAATAAATAAACCCACACAGATCCTGACAGGTGCCTGGCATTGTCCCAGTTCCTGGGAAAAAGGTTTGTTGTAGAAACCAAGTAAGGTAATACAGTTTTACGCTGTATGAGCAGGGAAAAGGAGTCATGATCTTGAGAAATAATAGCAGCCCCTGGTACTCTGCATGTCCCTATCTCCTTTGAGTCACTGTAAGCTCTGTGAGGCAGGGATTGGGCCCCCTTGCCCTCTCTTAGATCCCAGTGCCTGGCCCACAATTGATGCTCAATGCATCATTGATGAAGGAATGAAGAAACACTAACTGGAATACAGGCATCCCACTGTCAGAGGGAACATTTAAAATTAAGATCCGTCTTGAGGAAGACAACCAGGATGGTGGATCCTGGATATGATTAATTTGGCAACAAAAAGCTTGGGCTGAACGTGTGGGATGAACTTGGCAGCAATTTTAAAACAGCGAGGGCAGTTGTGGGGAGTAGAATTGTGCATGTTGGTCCAGAGCCCAGAACTGCTCTTCTGGGCAAGGGAGAGGCAGATTCAGTTTAATGTAGGAACCTTCTCAGGGTGGTAAGTGTCCGGCGATGGAAGATGGACAGCATTGCGCGGCAGTATGTTCCTTCCCACTGGAGAATTCCAGCAGCCTCGACAGGTTTGAGAGGATCCCCCTATAGAGGCAAGAATTTTATTTCCCCCACAATAATGTTTACTAGGTTTCCTCAAATACAGGAAAGCATGAAGAAGAAAACAAAAATGGTCCATAATGTACTACCTAGGAAAATACCAAAGGTAAAAAAGAAAGTATTGGAAAGTATTTAAAACATTATTTTAAATTCTACTTGTCAAAGTTGAAATTGGTAGTGGAAATGGAGGCTGTAATTTTTAGCAGGAGCCAGATTATGGAAGGTTTTGAATATCTGGCCAAAAAAATCTAGATTTTATTCAGATGATCTCAAGCGGTTTCTTGTTTTTTAGGGCCAAAGTTGGTATTCAAAAGCTGAAGTGTTCAACCAAAGAAGTTGTTCTGAGAAACATATGTGGGTTAACTGCACCCATCAAGGATCATATAGCTTGAAACTTCACACCTTCTCAGAGCAGAAACTTCCAGAATGAAATGAATCCCATTTATTGCTAAGAGTGCTGGGTTTGTTCCTTTAAACATGTCTCCATAACTTACATGCAAACCTGTAGTTATATTGTCAGAATTGGGTCTGTAAAGTAATCCAAGCCCTCTCTTGGGCCCATTTCTCAGGGCTCTGGCCACATTCCTTGTCACCCAGTGGAGGAGGGAAAGAGCAGCCTTTATGAGCAAATCCTCCAAGAAAGCACGCCTTAGAGTCAGGACTTCTTGCCTGTGGTGGACAGCTATTGATTCATCAGCTCACGATAGCGCCCCTCCTCTCTTCTGGCTCTATGCCTCTCCCCTATCCTGTCCCTAACCCCATGCTTAGAGCCATCTACTTTCAGATCTCACCCCCTAGGCCACAGCGATTGGTAGTGGTTGGCCCCTGACTCCAAATAAGCCAATTACATTATTCAACCTCTTATTACTATAATTGGTACAAAGATCCACCCCAAACTGGGCCAGACGCAAGAGGAGCATCCCTTTGGGATGAAGGAGAGGAAGATAGGAGACGGAGAATCATTGGTGGCCGTGTCATCCATGCCTGGCAGAAACCCACCAAAGGGAATGAAGACAGTACAAGGTGTGGCAGATTGTGTTTCCCAAAAAATGGCCACTCATTTCCCATGCTTTTTCAGAACCTGGCCACACCCCATCAAGAGGTGGAGTTTATGACTGTCCCCATTCCTTGAAACTGGGTGGGCCTTTGTGACTGCCTCCACCGACAAAGAAGGGCAGAGTGACACTATCTGATGCCTAAGGCCAGGACCTAAGAGGCAATATAGCTTCCTCCTGTGTCTCTCTCTCTCTCTCTCTCTCTCCGGATGCTTGCTCTTGGAATCTGGCTCTCATGCTATGAGTAGCCACGTGGGGAGACACACATAGAGAGACACCTGGAGCCCTCAGCTCCAGCTCATCTCCCAGGGGAAGCACCCACTTGCCGGCCTGATGGAGCCATATTAGAAGCAGATACTCCAGCCTTTAGTTGAGGCCTCCAGCCGACACCACCCGGAGCAGGACTGAGTCCTCCCTTCTCTGCCAGACCCTGTCCAAACTGCAGATTCATGAGCATCATAAATGACTACTGTTTTAAGCTACTAAGTTTTGGGGTGGCTTGTTATGTAGCGATACATAACTAGTATATGCGGGAAGATGGAGTGTCACAGTGGCTTTCAAGCACTTAGTTTCAACAAGACCTAGCGGCACCTTCTGGAAGTAAGGAGAGACTTGCAAAATCCCCTTTTGTCTAAGACCATTGAGTTTCTGTCTCTTGCCTTCAAAAGAACCCTGATTAACACTGGAGGTCGTGACTAAGGAAAGGGTCTGCTCAGATAAGAAGTTTGCCTGATGCCTGCAGGTCCTGGCACGCCCCTGGGACACTAACTCTAGACTACTAAATTTCCAGATGCATCAAATTGCCCATCCCCACCCTCCCTTCAAAAAATCTACAATGACAGAGTTGCTCACTTTAATTTTGTCATATTAGGCCATTTAAAAAAATCAACTGCTGTCTACTTTTACTATTATCTCATATAAGAAAGGATATTTAAATGTTAAAAATGAGGGGCTGGGGCCTGGTCTGGTAGCGTAGCAGTTAAGTTCATGGGCTCTGCTTTGAGGGCCTGGGGTTTGCCAATATGGATCCAGGGCACAGACCTAGCACCGCTTGTCAAGCCATGCTGTGGTGGCATCCCACATATTAAAATAGAGGAAGATGGGCACAGATGTGAGCTCAAGGCTAATCTTCCTCAAAAAGAAGAGAGGCCAGCCTAGTGGTGTAGTGGTTAGGTTTGCACACTCTGCTTTGGCAGCCTGGGGTTCGCAGGTTCAGATCCTGGGTGTGGACCTACACACCACTGGTCAAGCCACACTTTGGCGGCATCCCACGTACGAAATAGAGGAAGATTGCCACAGATGTTAGCTCAGGGACAATCTTCCTCACCAAAAAACAAAAAAGTAAGAAAGACATAATCTCAGAGTAAAGAAGAGTGTTTCAAATTGAATAGATTTAGTGTCATGCAAAATTTACCACGTTGACTTTTTTTCCCTTTTCACTATGGCATAGTGAAAAGTTTATCATAGCCAGGTATCGGTCCCAGACACCTGGATATTGGGAAGTTTGTTGGGTACCACAGGGGGAGGGGAGCAAAGTTGAATATAGCACAGTCTGCCCTCAAAGAACTAACTTTAAAGAACCCTGGGATGGTGGATACAGAGGTGGCGTGGCCGGCCCTTCCTAGCAGTGTTTTGTCTAGAGCTGTCCTTCTCCAGAGAGGCCAATGTTAACTGATGACCTCGTTTCACAAAGCAGTGTAAAGGTTTGGTATGCGGACCTGAGAATCAGAAGAGAGCCAATTTTAAATCACAGCGTCAATCACTTATTTATTTATTTTTTTGAGCTCGGCAATTTACTTCTCAGTTTCTTTGACTGTTGAATAGGAATGTCTCAGGTAGAATTTCCCAGAAACAGACCCTGAGGGTAGGATCCATGTGAAAGCGACGCATCAGGAAGTGTTCCCAGGAGAAACCCAAGGGGGAGTAGATGGTGAGACAGGGAAGGGAAGAGGGCCAAGCTCAAGTGCAATATGAAGCCAAACCCCACAGAGGTCATTCTGGCTCACTTCCACAGAGGTTAAGGACTCCCGGGGAAGAAGTTTGTAAACTGCTAGGCATTTGCAACTAAGCTCTCAGCAGCCTGAGGGCCATTCTGGGACAAAGAAACCAAAGAGGGGCCAGCTAGGATGGCCTAGTGGTTAAAGTTCAGTGCACTCTGCTTCAGTGGCCCAGATTCAGTCCTGGGCACAGAACCACACAGCTCGTCTGTCAGCAGCCATGCTGTGGTGGTGGCTCACACAGAAGACCTAGAAGGACCTACAACTAGAATATCCAACTATGTACCGGGGCTTTGGAGAGGGGGAACAAAAAGGAGAGAAAGACTGGCAACAGATGTTAGCTCAGGGCGAATCTTTCCCAGTAAAAAAAAAAAAAAAGAAAGAAACCAAAGAGACTCAGGTGCCAGCTGGGGAGCTTGTGCGCAGGGAAGGAAGGGGTAAAGAAACACCAGGCGATATGGAACACTGACAGTTCCCACCAAGGGATGACAATAGTGCTTACCACCTCGTGTAGTTGTCGTGCCTGGCTCTAGGTAACTGCTTAACTTCAAAAGAGGGAGGAAGAGAAAGAGGAGAAGAAAGAAATGGAGGAAGGGGAGGAGGGGTGAGGAAAGAGGAGGAGGAAAGGAAAGAGAAGGAAGAGGAGGGGAAGGAAGAGGGGAGGAGGCCTCCTTGGGAGTGCTGATGCCCTGTGGGGCTGTCTCGCATAAAGGGAAGAAACAGAACTGGCAAGGCTCAGATTGATTTCTTTTCTCTTCATGACCAAAGCTCAAAGCTGAAGGTACACAACCTGGGCTAGTCAATCCTTCTCTCTTCTCCAGTCTTAAAGAGAACACTGTTTACGCTGTGGAGGAAGAATCTTGAATGTGCCCATCTCTGGGCTTTTTTTTGGTCAGTATGGGTCACACAGAGAAGAACGAAGAACTTGCTCCCAGAAGCACAGGACACTGGCAGTCACTTTAGTAGAGCAAACCCCGCAGTGGACAGCCTGATATCAGAGGAAAGAAGGAGAAGGGGATGCGAGGAGACTGTAGGACCACCGGGGGTTGCAGGAAAGGGTTTCCCACAGGGTGCATTCCAAGTACTATTACTGTGTAACAAACAATGCCAAACTCAGCAGCGTCAAACAACAACCATTTCATTATGCTCACGGATCTGGAATTTGGAAAGGACTCGGTGTGGATGGCTTGTCTCTGCTCCACAACATCAGTGGTCTCAACTGGGAAGACTTGAGAGCTGGGAGTGACTTGATGGCTGGTGGGCGGAATCAACTAAACACTCACTCACATATATGGTGATTGATTCTGCCTGGTGGCTGGGACTACAGCTGACACATACTGTTGTCATCAACAACAGAATTCTCTTAAGCATTTCTCTCTAAGTCGGGCATGATGTTAATCAAGTTTTCTCTGGAGAGGGTGCTGGGGAAACCCTGCAGGAAGAAGAGGCCCTCCTGCCTTCCCCGCTCAACCCAGTGGGCTGTATGGGTTCGAGGACATCCCATAGAGCTTGTCCCAGCCAGGGGCACAGAACACGGTCCCTTCGGGGACATTGCAGCTTCTGCCTGGCAATCATCTTTCTCCATGGCCCTCTTGACATGGAAACCAAAGCCCCCGTGTAGCCTGCGTGCTCTCAAGGCCCCCGCGCCCCGCCCTCCCTGACTGACTCCCACTGCCCGACCACGGCCACGCCACTGCTCCTGCACTGCGCTCCAGAGGGTGGCCTGCTGCTTCCCAGCGGCTGCAGCCCAGCCTCAGCCAGGCAGAACCAGCAAACTTCTCTGGTATCCGGTGGGCCGAACCACTCCTTCTCCTATGAGATCTGAAACTGTTCCAAGCTTGGGCTTCCCTGGGTGCTCTCCCTCGGCCCTAGGGTACCATGGCATTTCCTTTTATCTTACAGTTACTCTTTTAACACAGTTAATACTTCTTTATGTAAAACTTCCCCTATTTAAACTATTGTATGCTTCTATCTCTTGGTTGGACCCATATCACTACCCATATGGATTGCAGTTAATTTTTATGAAAAGAAAATACCAATAAAGAGTAGTCAGGGGCCGGCCCAGTGGCACAGCAGTTAAGTTTGCACGTTCCGCTTCTCCATGGCCCGGGGTTCACCGGTTCAGATCCTGGGTGCAGACATGGCACCACTTGGCAAAAGCCATGCTGTGGTAGGCCTCCCACATATAAAGTAGAGGAAGATGGGCATGGATATTAGCTCAGGGCCAACTTTCCTCAGCAGAAAGAGGAGGATTGGCAGCAGTTAGCTCAGGGTTAATCTTCCTCAAAAAAAAAAAAAAGAGTAGTCAGGGTACTTAGGTCTGATTAAGGACAAAAAAAAAGTAATTGTAATTTTCAAATAATATGAAGCTCCCTTGCCAGCAATTTGTGTTTAGTGCTTTTAGTAGCAAATAGTTCTCTTTTTTTGTTGAGGAAGATTCATCCTGAGCTAAGATCTATGCCAATCCTCCTCTATTTTGCATGTGGGTCACGGCCACAGCATGGCTGACGAGTGGTGTAGGTCCTCACCCAGGATCTGAACCTGCAAACCTGGGCCACTGGAGTGGAGCACACCAACTTAAGCACTACACCATGGGGCCAGCCCCCCAAAATGATCTGGTGGAGCCTGGATTCATCCTTTGAGTCATTGGTCTGAAAATGGATAAGTCAAAATCACATTAGAAATAGAAAGTATCGGGTGAGGATCTGTGTGTTTCATGCAAAAAAATCAAAACAAAACAAAACCAACTTCTCCCTCAAACCCCCAAAAACCTCAAAGTGCCTTAACCATAAATGGACTATGTTAGCTCATATAACCAAAATATCCAAAGGCAGGGCTGGCTTCAGGAACAGTGTGATTCAGCGCCCAAAGGATGACACCATGGAAAACTCTTTGTTCTATGTTTTTGGATTTATTCTCCTATTATACCAATGGCCATCTCTCCTGCAGCTTCAGCTCTCTTCTTGTACAGCACAAAATCAGCCCAGCAAACATCTTCCTGTCTCTAGTTCTGATTGGGTTATACTCCTTTTCCTGACCCAGTCAAGTAGCCAAGATGTTGACAAGCCAATCAGGGCCCAGCCCTGGGACGAGGGTCAGAGCAATCCCATCTATAGGGCTGGGATGAGGAGCGGCAGCTTCCCAAAGGAAATCCAGGGTCACATTTTCAAAGGGGAATAGAGGCTAAGCAGTTTTTTAAAATGACAAGTGTCATTATAGAGAGAACTCAAGTGTGAAAATAACACAAAACAGAAGGATTATGCTCATTAGAGAAAAGAATTTATGGCTTCAGCTCACCTTCCAGAAAAATAGGTCCTTTGGAGAAACAGATCCACCTTAAGGAAGAAAAAACCGTACAATAATATGTAATATGAGGAAAACACTTCGCAAGGCCAGCCGGACAATCCTGGGGAATCTAGGCATCCAATATATTAGCATTTTGAAAATACTCTTTGGAAAAGTAAATCATTCACAATGCCGCCACCCAGCCCGTGTGGTGCCTTATGCAAAAGGACGCTCCTGATCCAAGACACTGTACTGCCAACTGCCAGAAAATAGTTACGTTTATCTAGATCCACAATGCCTATTATGCGAATGGGACCTCTGTAGATGATGGCTCCTTTGTGCAGTGCACAACTGGTACAGCAGTATGCAGAAAACCTGTGCATTAAATGGTTCAAAATGCAAAGGGGCACGGATAGCATGTCTCCTTCCCAGCCCTAGTTTCTCTCACTAGAGGCAGTGGACCCAGAGAATTTGAGCTTCCCAACGTGTTTTCTTATTCCACTTCGCCTCCTGGGTTTGGAGAATATGGGGAGAGAAAAAGGAGTGCTCAGACTGGTTTCTTTCTAGCTGCAGGCAAGCTACAGTTCACTCTTCTATCTGCATATCCAAGGGCACTTTGCTAATGTGCTTCCAACAGTAACCCAAGGGCACAACTTCTTTTATCTACTTAAAATACTTCTGATCACTGATTACCACAGTGTCGTTAACATATATTAATGTGCAGGGCATCCTTCTAAACTGCAGAGTGGACACCGTTCCTCCTTGGTGCTATGCATGACAAAATTTCCATACAGAAATTACTAGCTGCCCCCAGGAGATTCAGAAATTCTTAGCATTACCTTCACCACCCAATGTCCACTGGTTTCCAGGCTTAAATTTCACAAAGTGAGTGTCTGGCTGCTTTCCACATGGCTGCAGAAATTAACTTTGGAAAGCACCAGCATAAATATGTCCTTCCCCCGCCTAAAATACTTCAATATTTTCCTACTTTTTTCAAGATAAAATCCGTATCTCTTAGCATAATTTCTTAAACTTAAAAATAAGACTTTCATTCAAGTACAGGAGAAAAATGTTAAAATTTAGTTTTAAGAAACCAAGAAACACTGGTTCAAGAAACACAAGGAACTGAGGCTTATAAAGTCCTTTTTAAAAAAGAAAGAATAAGTTTGCTGATTTAGATACGAAGCTGGTTAATGTCCTACAAGGCAATAAACGGTAACCTTTGAGATTATCTTTTCTCCAGACAGAAATTATTGGCATCTCTGCTAGACACAAATCTACTGATGCACGTGGAACTTTCCAAAGTCTGAGGCCTTAATTAATAGGAAGTAGCAAAGTCACACAATGGCACAATTGCACTAGACAATTACATAATCTTAGGGTGGGTCCTTACTCAGTGCTTCAGTATGACATTGAAAGCACATGCAGTCATCCACTTGGCCTTGTTTCTAGGTTTTCTGTAATTTTTCCTAACACTCGGCATCATATGATCCTCACGTACTTTTCGCCAGGCTCATTTCCTGCCAGTTCTAAGATCTCTAGGAAAACAAGTTGGAGTACAGTACCCAGAACATGTTGTCCCGCTTCCCTTCCTTCTTTTGCACAGGCTATTCCTTCTTCCTAAACACTCTTCCTCTCTCCACCCCATTCCAGTTCTTTCTCCCCTTGGTTGACTTGGTTGACATTTGGTTAACTCCTGAAGCACAACTTCAAAACTCAGCCAAGCATCACCTACTCTAAGGCTTTCTGGATGATCCCTCTCCATCCACCCCCAACAGCACCAGCCATCCTGGGTTAGGGCCCCTCCTCAGTTCACCTCACCTGCCTCTGCATTCCTTTCCAATGACAGGATGGTAACATTTACTGAGCTGTCACTATGTGCTGGGTACCGTGCCAAGCATTTTACTTAGACTACTTCATTTAATTCTCCCAACAGCCCCAGGAAGCAGGTACAATTAATAACTCCAGTTACTGATGAGAAAATTGAGGCACAGAGAGCGTAAGCTGCTGAGCTAAGGTCACACAGCTGATTGGTGGTGCCATGATTTCCAACCTGGGCGGTCTGACTCCAGTCGTGCACTCACTTGTCACCCTGAACCACAAATAGCTGACCACTTGTTTCTATCCAGGCCAGACGATGAGAGCTTGAGGGAAAGATTCTCTTTCATCAGTCCACAGGGCTTGGTACTGACTAGGGTTGTTAACTATTTGTTGACCAACGCAAAAGCTGTTGCTGTGGGTAAACCTTATTTCACAGGGGCATTCCTGATGGAGAAAAGGTGTGTTCCTGTGGTGCCAACACTCAGAGATAGAATACCAGGATGAAGCCTATCTTCATGGACCAGACAGATCCTTCTTGTGCACAATATCTATTGGACCAAGTTCTTCCCAGGAGTATACACAAAAACTCAATGGCATTAAATTGTGTCCCACTCCCCTGGAAATGCGATTACTCTATGATTAGGGCAGAATGCTCTGTAAAGTACTTGGGAGGACAGTAAAATATACTATTTTATTGCCAACTAGGATCAAACATTTTCTATTGAAAATATTTCCAAAGTTAGACTACATGGGCAATTCCATTTTCATAAACTACAAAAACAGGCAAAACTAACCTATGCTCATAGAAGTCAGGATAATGGTGACTCAAGGGCAGGGTAACTGGAAGGGGGTACAGAGGGGCATTTGGGTGCTGTCACACGATGCATTAATTTGTGAATATTCATCAAGCTGTCCCCTGTGTAATGTGTACTTTTCCGTATGTATATTATACTTCAATAAAAAGTGTTTAGGGGCTGGCCCTGTGGCGTGGTGGTTCGATTCGAGGCACTCCACTTTGGCAGTCTGGGCTCCTGAGTTCAGATCTTGGGCGTGGACCTACACCACTCATCAGCCATGTTGTGGCAGCAACCCCCATATAAAGTGGAGGAAGATTGGCACAGATGTTAGCTCAAGGATAATCTTTCTCGGCAAAAAAAAAAAAAAAAGTTTAATTATACTAGATGTGGATGGGAAACTGGGGCAAGTATATACACTTTTCATTTAATTTTCTTTCTTTTTTTTTTGAGGAAGATTAGCCCTGAGCTAACTGCTGCCAATCCTCCTCTTTTTGCTGAGGAAGACTGGCCCTGAGCTAACATCTGTGCCCATCTTCCTCTACTTTATACTTGGGATGCCTACCGTAGCATGGCTTGCCAAGCAGTGCCGTGTCCACACCCAGGATCCGAACTGGCGAACCCCGGGCCTCCAAAGTGGAACGTGCGCACCAAACCGCTGCAGCACCGGGCTGGCCCCCCATTTAATTTTCTACAAAAAACATCCAAGGTGTTGCAAGGAGGTTACAGCCGAGGTCATTAATTAAAATACCCTCTGGGTCAAGTAATAGACATAGTGTAAGTGGAGGGTGGACGCAGCGAGGTGGGGGACACCTGTCTGCAGAGGGCAGTCACCACACAGCTCGCTCTACCTTTAGACTCTCGTTGTTGCCATGTTGGAATACAGGCCCAGAGTGGTCAGCTCTTCCAAATTATCAACAGAAGCAAGAAATCCACATCTTTATAAGGAAGCTCCAAAATTTTTCAATGTTGACAACTAATTTTTTTAAAGGTTTAAACTGTACCAGCCAAAGGAAGCACATCTGTCAGCCCAAATCCTGCCTGTTGACCATTGGTTTACGACCTCTGTAATCCAGAGATACAGCAGTGCATGGAGTTTATCTTTAACTCTGTTTTGCGGTAAACATTGTCTAACTCTCAATACAGGTCTAATGGCTAAATGCCACCTGCTCACAATATCTCACCGTGAAGTCAATGGCTCTCACCTAACCTAGTATATTAGGCCATGTCTCTGATAATATTCTCATTGAGAACATCAATGATGTTAGAGGATGCCATTGCTGCCCCACCCAGACCTCCTTTACCTGCCTGGTGTACCCTTTCCCTTGCTACTATTGAGTGTTTGTTGCAAATGGGTCACAGCTCCCCACCTTATCCAGAGAATCGCCCTCAGAGCCACCTTACTCAGAGATGCCTACCTCCTCCATGAGAAGGTGGGCACCAAAGCCATTGACAGACTGATGGAAGAGCACGCAAGCCCAGCCTCCTGACCCCAAGGCAGGCAGCTCCCTCTCCGGGGTTTCTGTGAGATCAGGCTGAGGCCGGACTCCAGCTGAACACACATCTGCACTTAGCTTAAATCTCGGGCCCTATCGTGCTTCCCTTTGTCCCTCCCAGGTTTGCCCTGAGATGACAACCTCAGTAAATCACTTACACAGGAGCATCCTCAGCTCAGGCTGTGCTTCTAGGGAACCCAGACAAAATGAAATGGTTTAGGAGGAAGAGTTATTGGAAGAACCAAGTCAGAGTGAGCCCTTACTAGTTGGATGATACTAGTTAGGATCTTTTTGGGTCCCAGTTTCTTTATGGGTTCATTCATTCCACCAACGTACGTTGGTCTAACCCTGTGGCCTGCTGACAAATGGTTCAGAAGATGGAATGACTATAAATGTGGAAGCCGAGTGCAAACTGTAAAGCTCTAAAATGTAAGGGCTTCTTTAAAGGTGTACTCCCACTGCCCCATGCTAACACTTAACAGCACACACTCTGAGATTCATGCCCCTTTTCTCCCCTGCTGTGAGCTCCCGAAGGGTGAGAGAGAACTGCATTTCCCTCCACTCTAGGAAGCACTGTATTTCTTCCAGTCTAAAATTCCATCAACTTTAAGATACATCATTATTTTGTGTACAATTAGTAAAAAAAAACCCTATCAATTAAACTAGGAGACAATGACTTCTTATCACCCAATATTTTTATTTTACATTTATTGATAAACTCTTTTGGACTTATTTATTTTTTCCACTATTTTATTTTGAAAAATTTCAATCATACGAACAAGTTGAAACAATTTTACACCCATAAACCACCTTAAGGTTTCAAATTAATTTTTGTATATCGTGTAAAGTAGGGGATTGGGATTTATTTATTTTTTTCTTATTGAGATCCATGTCCCAGCACCATTAGTTACAAAAATTTCCTTTCCCTATTGGATTGCTTTGGGCTTTTTTAATAAACTTATTTAGACGTAAATTTTTATCATACATCCCTCTTGCATATACGTAAAAAGAAAATATATTTGTTAATACACATATAATGTGTATATTTTATATATACAATGTGTATATATGATATATTTTATACATGCATGTAATGTGTGTATATCTAATATGTATATATATTGTAGATATATGTATCTACATATAAATATGTATGTACAATAAAATTCATATTCATAGTCTTAGTCTTCTGAATCACTTTTCAATCCAGAGTCTTTATGTAAATATTTTTTCCACATGATATTGTCCTCTGAGACATCAAGAATGTCTATATATTCAGGATCTCTTAAGCAAGTACCTCACTGTTATCTCCAGGATTTTTTTCCAATGCCCTGAAACTCATTTTGCAAGTTTTAGTATTGGTGCTTTCTGGATCTTACCAGAGGGGTCAGTGGAAGATTTTCAGACAACAATTTGGGACTCATATTCCTTCTCCAAATGCTTCTTAAATGATCTGTTGACCAAAACATTGAAGGGTGGCGGTTAACCAGCTTTACAACCAGGAATTACGGCTAAATTCACAAATGTGTAGGCAGTGACAACTAATCACAATTACCATATGGCCAACAGTGACTTTACGACACCATTAGCCACCTCTCTATTTCTGAGATGTGGAAATGTGAAAAAAACGTCGAATTCAACATGGTGTACCCAGGGCCCAGGCTTGCGCCTGCCCACCAGGTGAGCTTCAGTAAGCGTTCCTTGAATAAATAGATTTTTTATCTTAAAGATTCCTTTGACCTGCTAGTTCCCTTTCTTCAGTAGCTCCAGCCTATAAAAATTGTCATTGTTTTCCAAGCCCCAAACCACCTGCTCAGTGACTACAAACTGCATTGTGGGAATACCCGCGTTACCATATTATTTGGTTTCTTGGATTTCACTAAACGCAACCTCAAGAGTGAAGGAAATGATGCACCAAATGAAGGTGTTTCCAAATAAATTAAAACACAGTGCTTTAGAGGAACTTATGTAAGTATGGCCTTGCAGGCAGGCTTTTGTGTCACAGCGAAAATATCGGCGCCATAAGCTCTGTGATTGTTTACAGATGCTGCTCATTGCTGTTTGAAGCAATACGCCAGTGTACACGATAATTCAAAAAGTACTCTAAAGAAAAATTTATTTCCAATCTCATTTCCACTAAGTACGAATGTATTCATTCCATTCCATTTACTCCAAATGCACAGAGTAATTTGCTGCTCTAAATTCAGTTTATTTAAACCAGACGGCACAGAATTGAAACCAGTACACACTCTATCAAAGCCCATTAAATGTTCTCTGTTGACACCTATCCTGGCCTGTGACTTGGTGTCGGGTTACATATATTAATAAAAGTTGTTAATAGGCCTTCTACTATATTAATAAAAGTTGTTAATAGGCCTTCTACTATATAAATACTTTGTAGAATAATTTTATTGGGTATAAAGAATCCAAGGGGCCACTTGCCATATTTATAGCAAGATTTTCCCAAAAGACTTTGTTTCCAAAAAAATGATGTTGTCAGTTTCCTGGTCTGGATAGTATAGTATAGTTATGTCAGATGTACTATTAGGGGAAGCTGGGTGAGGGGTACCTGGGACCTCCCTACTATTTGTACAACTTCTTTTGAGATTTTTCTTAGTCAGTTTGGGCTGCTATAACAAAGTACCATAGACCAGGTGGCTTAGGAACAACAGAAATTTATTTCTCTGCGTTCTGGAGGCTGGAAGTCTGAGATCTCGGTGCCAGGACAGTCGGCCTCTGGTGAGAGCTCTCCTCTGGGCTGCATCCTCATACAGCCTCTTCTTATAAAGCCACTAATCCTGTTCATGAGGGTTCTACTCTCACGACCTAACCCACCTCCCAACACCATCATGTTGGGGATTAGGGTTTCAACATACGAATTTTGTTGGGGGGGACACAAATATTCACTCCACAACAAGACCTTAATCATTTCAAAATTAAAAGTTTAAAAACAAAGAAATGATCTTTTAGGGGTGGCCCGGTGGCGCAGCAGTTAAATTTGCATGTTCTGCTTCGCAGCAACCCGGGGTTCGCCAGTTTGGATCCCAGGTGTGGACGTGGCACAACTTGGCAAAAGCCATGCTGTGGCAGGCGTCCCACATATACAGTAGAGGAAGATGGGCACGGATGTTAGCTCAGGGCCAGTCTTCCTCAGCAAAAACAGGAGGATTGGCAGTAGTTAGCTCAGAGCTAATCCTCCTCAAAAAAGAAAAGAAATGATCTTTTAGATCATTAGGTCTTAGAATTATGACTGTAAAGTGATTTACACACCATGAATAAGTAAAGGGAAGTTGCCCTCTGAAAAAAGTAGCTTTGCATTGATGTTATTTTTTTTCCACTTTTTTTGTGCACAAAGCATATTTGTTTAAAATTTTAGGGGCTGGCCCCGAGGCTGAGTGGTTAAGTTTGCACTCTCTGCTTCGGCAGCCCAGGGTCTCGCCAGTTCGGATCCTGGGCGCAGACATGGTGCCACTCGGCGGGCCACGCTGAGGCAGCATCCCACATGCCACAACTAGAAGGACCCACGACTGAAAATACACAGCTATGTACCGGAGGGCTTTGGGGAGAAAAAAAAAAGGAAAAATAAAATCTTTAAAATTTTAAAGACAAAAAAATACTGCTTAAATTTAAAACTAAAATGATGGTTACTTCTGGAGAGTGGGATAAAGAAGTAATTTTAATTTCTTACATTTCTTTATTGATGGAGTGTTATACAATGAATTTTTATTGCTTTTATAGTTTTGGGGGGGAAAATGCTCACAGTAGACATTTCCTTAAACAGCTACAAGACTCAAATCATCCATGAAAATGTTTCTGAATAGTCTTCGTTATCAGAGGGAAACCTTATCCTATTTTCGGTGGTTCTGAAATTTATGTCTTGGAGATAACTTCATCATGGGAATAAATGTATTCATCAAAACCACCATTTCTACTACTCTGCTACATAAAAGTGAACTACATAATATTAAAACTGAATCTTAGCATGCATTTCCCCAAGAGTTCTAGAGCTTTTCGTAAAGGATTACACAGTTAGTACACTTTCATAAAGTATCATTTTTATGTTTTCAAGATCAAAATATACCATTCTACAGCCACAGGCAAGTCAAATACCATAAATAATTTTATCTTTCCAGCACATGATATTACTGTAAATATTGAAAGATCCTAATAATTTTTGACCATGGGATAGATTGCATTTTCCAAACTTCAGTTTTTCAGCAGCAGATTCTGTTCAATACAAAGATTCGGAGGTCCTTTCTGTATTTGGAGCACTCCCTGGAGCTTGGTCACGGCCACCTCCTCCTCCATTTTCTTCTGCCCGGTGTCTTGTTACAATTCCATCACTCAGTCCGATAGAGGGATTTCAATTCACTTTTTCTTTTCCCAGCATACTAATGGCCAATTGCTGATTAGCTAATAGGCTCAAGCACAATTCAGTAAATAGAATGAAATCATTGACTGGGCTTAATCCATACACAAAATTAACTCAAAATGGATCATAGATGTAAATGGAAAAACCTTAAACCATAAAACTTCTAGGAGAAAATATGTGTGATTTGGGGTTAGGCAAAGGTTTTTTTAAATACGATATATACACACAAGTCAGAGGCTGGCCCCATGGCTGAGTGGTTAAGTTTGTGCACTCTGCTTTGGTGGCCCAGGGTTTCGCTGGTTCAGTTCCTGGGTGCAGACCTGGCACCGCTCATCAAGCCATGCTGAGGCAGCATCCCACATAGCAGAACTAGAAGGACCTATAACTAGAATATACAACTATGTGCTGAGGGGCTTTGGGGAGAAAAAAAAAGAGGAAGCTTGGCAACAGATGTTAGCTCAGGGCTCATCTTTTTTTTAAAAAAAGCACAAATCATAAAAGAAAAAATTAATAAACTGGACTATTAAAATTTAAAACTTCTACAGATACTGTTAAGAAAATATAAAGACAAGCCAAAGACTGCAAAAAAAAAATGTATCTGATAAAGGATTTGTATCTAGATATATAAAGAACTCTCATAACTCAATAATGAAAAGCAAACAAACCAATTTAAAAATGGGCAAAACATGAGAACAGACACTTCAAAGAAGAACTATGAATGGCTCATAGGCACATAAAAAGACATAATTAGCCATAAGAGGAGAGCAAATTAAAGCCACAATAAGAGATCGCTACCCACTTATTAGAATGGATAACAAATTTAAACTGACAGTACCAAGGACTAGTCAGGATGCACAACAACTGGAACTCTCATACATTTCTGATGGGTACCGCCATTTTGGAAAATACATTGGCAGTCTCTTAAAAGGTTAAACACTTGCTATAAGACCCAACAATTCCACTCCTAGGTATTTACCCAAGAGAAATGAAAACAGATCTCCAACAAAAACCTATAAACAAACGCTTATACCAACTTTATTATAGCCCCTAAAACTGGAAACAACCCAGAAGTCCATCAACTGGTGACCGGACAAACAAATTTTGGTACATGATAAAAGGAATAAACTGTTAAATGTAACACGAATGAATCTTAAAAGCATTATGCTAAGTGAAAGAAGTAGGATACAAAAGGCTATCTACTAGTATATGACTCCATTTATACGACATTCTTGAAAAGCCAAAACTATAGGGACAGAAATCAGTTCACTGATGACCAGAGGCAACTCTTGGGGTTGATAAAACTGTTCTTTATCTTGATTACTGGGGTGGTTACCCAAGTACACACATTTGTCAAAATTCATAAAACTGTATACCTGAAAATGATAGATTTTTAGGTATGTAATGTACATCTCAATAAACTTAACTTTAAAGAAAAAAGAAGACTGGGCTTAGTCAATATATCTCCATAGGAAATATCAGTCCTTTGGCAACGGACTATCAATCCTTCAGCAAACATTTCCTGAGTACCCACCACGTGTCAGATCCTGTTCTAGGCACTGAGGACACAGGATAAAAAGACTAAAGAAGGCTCCCCCCACCAAGGATCCCACAGTCTCCATAGGGAGACACCAGAACCAGTGTGACCTGCACTATAATTCGGGTGACCAGACAATTTATCCTCAAGGTGGGACGGTTCTGAGATCAGAGGGGACACTATTAAGATGACACCTAGTCAAGACATGTAAACTCAGACTGTCCCTGGCTTTAATGAAAGTTTACACAACACGTTGTGGGAACAAAAAGGAAGGAACTGGCTGGAAAAACAAAATAACTGAAATAAAAATTACCATCCATTTCAGATTCCCTAGGACTTTGAAGCTATGCTTTGAAAAATCATGGGTAATTAAGTTATTTAACTTGTGAAGAACCTTTATTCAAACTACCATCTTATGAAAGGAATTCTTTTTTTTCGGGGGTCGGGGGGGAGGGAAAGATTTGCCCTGAGCTAGCATCTGTTACCAATCTTCCTCTTTTTCTCTCCCCAAAGCCCCAGTGCATAGTTGTATATTGCAGTTGTAAGTCCTTCTAGTTCTTCTCTGTGAGCTGCCGCCACAGCATGGCTACTGACAGACGGGTGGTGTGGTTCCACGACTGGGAAGCTAACCCAGCCTGCCCAAGTGGTAAGAGCACCAAACTTGAACCGCTAGGCCATCGGGGCTGGCTCTGGCATTTTGAAAGGTAGGTTTGCTCAGCGTAAGTTTTGAAAGTTCTGTGCACATTTGGATACGTGGAGAAGGTTAAAGATAATTTGTTCCTGGAACAAGTATGTCAAAGATACAGTCATTTAATATCAAAAGTTAATAAACCATCTCTGATGGAGTAATTATTTGAAAGCTCCCATCCAAATCTTCCCTTTTGTGCCCATTGCTATTCCCAGCACTCTTTAAAACT
The DNA here is from genome assembly GCF_037783145.1 of Equus przewalskii. NCBI lineage: Eukaryota > Metazoa > Chordata > Mammalia > Perissodactyla > Equidae > Equus > Equus przewalskii. Next base: position 53,535,176 of record NC_091845.1, on the reverse strand, counting down.
TGCAATCCCAGCCACAGCAGATAATTATATATGCTCGTCTGGCTTAAGGAGTAAGTTAATTTTGCGTGTAATTCTCCCCAAAGATCTACATGACAGGCAATTCTAGTTTACAAATTTTTTTCCAGAATGGCAATAAATAGCATAAGATACAGATATGAAACTACATCTTGCTCTGGTTAAAATGTCAAACTATTTCTAACCTACTTGCTTAGATATTTCCAGTCCAAAAAGCAAAAGTTTTTCTAGAGGGACATAGTTAGAACCCTGTAAAATAAATTTTCTGCGTGCATCTTTAATGGCTGTGCCTATCGACAAATATGTTTGTTCTCCCAAGTCACCTGCATGGGGCGAGGTGGACGGCACACACCACTCTGTGTACAGAGGCATTCGCAGGGAGCAAAGTCTTGTTTCCCATCCAAACAGGGTCACTCCATCGGCGCAGGTCGGAAATTATATTTGCATGTGTGTTGCAGATACCTGAGCAGTAGGTGCATTGGGAAGGAACACCTGGACACATGTTATATGACACTTTGACAAATACAAGTCGTCCCTGGTCTACATGCTGAATCGAGGCTGCTGTAGGGAAAAGTATTGAGTTCAGGTCCTGATTTTGAGTGCCCACCCATCCAGGTTGCTCATATATCTGTAAATTGAGGGTCTGGGGCCCCCTTGGTCTCTAATATCCCTTCTAATTGAAATAATCCCAGCCCAGTCGACAGCCTTGAGACAATGCATTATCAGGAGCAGCTGATGCAGGCAATTTTCTTTTCAGACGAGCTTTCAGATTATCAGTTAACTAGACAATGCATGCACTAAAGAGGAGAGGGGAGGTGATAAAGGAGGAGACGCTGTAACCCCTATTTGGATACTCAAGGCTCTGCCCGGGCCGTGAGTCCACCAAGGCTGGTCTTCTCTGGGATACTTAAAAGCATAAAGATTCAGGGCAACAATATAAGAACTTAGAAGTCACCGACATTATTCAGCCATAAAAAAGAAGGAAATCTTGCCATTTGCAACAACACGGATGGACCTAGAGGGCGTTATCTAAGTCAAATAAGTCCGGCAGAGAAAGACAAATACCATATGATCTCACTTATATGTGGGATCTAAACAACAACAACAACTAACTGAACTCATGGATACAGAAAACAGATAGGTGGTTGCACGAAGTGGGGGCTGGGGGTTGGCGGAACGGGTGAAAGTCACGAAAAGGGACAAACTTATAAAATATATAAGCCCTGGAAATGTAATGTACTGCATTACAATACTGTATTATATATTTGAAAGTTACTAAGAGAGTAAATCATGGATACAGAAAACAGATAGGTGGTTGCACGAAGTGGGGGCTGGGGGTTGGCAGAACGGGTGAAAGTCACGAAAAGGGACAAACTTATAAAATATATAAGCCCTGGAAATGTAATGTACTGCATTACAATACTGTATTATATATTTGAAAGTTACTAAGAGAGTAAATCTTAAAAGCTCTCATCATAAGAAAAAGAAGTTGTAACTATGTGCACTGATGGATGATTACTTTTGTGGTGATCATTTTGCAAAATATACAAATATCAAATCATAATATTGTACACCTGAAACTAATATATGTTACATGTCAATTATGTCTCAAAAAAATAGTCACCTGGGGCCACCCCGGTGGCACAGTGTTTAAGTTCACACATTCTGTTTCGGTGGCCCCGGGTTCGCCGGTTCAGATCCCGGGTGCGGACATGGCACCACTTGGCAAGCCATGCTGTGGCAGGCGTCCCACATATAAAGTAGAGGAAGATGAGCACAGATGTTAGCTCAGGGCCAGTCTTCCTCAGCAAAAAGAGGAGGACTGGCAGCAGATGTTAGCTCAGGGCTAATCTTCCTCAAAAAAAAATAAAAATAGTCACCTATAACACCGCCTCATTTCCCAAGGAATAATAATAACTGCTACTGATTAAAAAACTTTAAGAAGACAGATGTAAATTTTGTGGGGTCAGAAGCTTTTGCAGTTTTGAAAGCCTTCTTTAAGAAAGGGAATACACAATTATGAATACAAAATTAGACAAGAAACATAAAGACATTGGTAGGGGCCCTCACAGAGCCTTTGGAAGGACCTGTGCAATTGAGGGGCTGATAGCTTAGGCACCACGAAACTCAGGCTAGGCCAACCTCTGATGCCTACTGCTAGTCACATTAGGATGTAAGTGCCAGAAGGGCAGAGGTTTTAGTCCATTTTCTTTCCTGTTCCCCCTAGAGCCCAGACCAGGGCTCAGCACACAGTAGGTGCTCACTAAATACTTGTTGCACAGATGAATGAAGGGTGAAAATGATCCCTAACATTCCTATGTCCAAGAACTATGCTGAGCACTTTACAAGGATGAACTCATTTGATAGTTCTAATGACACCATGAGATCATATTTGCCAATGGTTATTGTTGCTTGGTGGCAGGCGGTGGCTGTTCTTTACAGTATTGATTAATGTAATCTGACAAGAGCACTAGAAGACAGGTGCTTTTATCAAGATCCCTGGTTTCTAGATAAGGAATCCAAGGCACAGAGAGGTTAAGTCAGTTGCCAACTGTCACACAGCTAGAAATGGCAGAGCTGGAATTCAAAGTTGGGTATTCTGGCTTCAGAATCTGTGCTTCTGGCCACACTACTGCCTCCCAGATCAGGCTCAGAGAGATCTAGTGCCCAGCAATATTTAAAATAGGTTAGCTTTTGTTCATACCTGAAGTCAGCCCAAACCTCCCTTGCATTTGCCTACAGTATACACTTCTTAGATACCCCAAATATGGACTGCTTACAGCAAGGGGGACAAATGTGTCAGCTCCGTCCTTATTAGAACCCAGACTTAGTTGAAACATAAGACAAAAGGAAGAACTGAGTTGAAGTCACACTGTAAACTTACTTGGAAAAAGGGAGACGATGTTGGGCATCTTTCCATTCAAAAGACGGTGTTTGCAGGGTTCATAGGGGTCACCTTCATCACTGGCTCCCCTCACCATCCCCCTCAGCCCAGCCCTGGGCCCAGCCTGGTGAGAGAAGCTTTTTCCCAGTGAAGCTCCTCGACATAAATGTAATTTAAAAGGAAATTCAAATATATTTAGATTATATTCCACTCCATCCACTACCACCAAAAATAAAAATTAAAAATCTTGCTCTGATGATCCCAAGGAACTTGGATTCAAAGACATATTTATCAGGAGAATCACTGGGCCATCCCTCCAGGGCGTGTCATCCATGTCCTTGTATCTCTCATCTTTTCTGAGCCTTCCTGGTTTTCCCACTGTAAGTTAAGTCTGGATGACGCTGCAGGGCTAGATGACTTCCATCTGCCTTTCTCAATCTCCTCTCTCCCCTTCCCCGTCCTGCTCTGGCACCAGGCTGCCCTGGAGGCTGCCCTCTTTAGCCAGCGGAGAACCTCAGCGGAACACTGGGTTGATAGGGAGACGAGGTCACGGTGTTTATTCTTCTGGCTTCCTCCTCGCCAGGTCGACACAGGCTGGCTGCTTCAGGTTTTATACGACAGTGAGTCTCACCACCACCACCATGCAGCGTCTCCTGTCCTCCCTCCTGCAGGCCGCGGAGCAGTAACAGCCCCACCGGGCACTAACCCTGGGGTACCCTCCCGTGTGGCTTCCCACCCTTCTCACAACTTCCTAAATAGTCCCTTTACTGGACTCTTCGCAAATTCCCCAATCTGAGTGTGCCGTTAGTTTCCAGCAGGGTCCCTGACTAATAGAGATATCTTACTAATTAGGATGTTGTGAAAATTAGGGAGAAAGGAAATTTGGAAGCTTGTTCTCCCTACTGGCAGCTAAAGTGAGCCAGCTGGGCCTTGGGTTGGGAGAGGGAAATGTGGGCGGGTGCCCATCTACCACCAGCCCCTGCCCCCTGCAGCCCAGATCACTACCACCTGTGGCGGTGGAAGACCCGGGCCTTTGGGAGAGAGATTAGTCCTAGAACTGAACCTGCTTAACAGGACCCCTGCTAAAAGACAACCGTATCGGTTAGTAAACACTCTGCAAGTGACAATTACATATGTAAGTCAAGCGCCACTTAATTTTCATTACTAATGGAATAATTTATCTTCTTTATTAAATTAGCAACATATTACCTAAGATTAAAAATGATAATTTGAAGTAGGAGTTAGTAATGTCAGTTTTTACAAAGGAGCTTTGCAGATCCTTCCCTGACTGACCCCTCACAAGGAGCTTGTCCATAAATATTTGCAAACCATCTATCTGATAAGGGATTAATATCTAAAATACATGAGGAACTCATAAGGAACTCATCCTCTAAAATACATAAGGAACTCATCCAACTTAACAACTGTGGGGACCTGGCATTGGCCATCCCAAGATATGTCTCTTTGGCATGAGGATTATTTGGGGCTGGTTGCTTTTAATAAACTGGGACAGGGAAGGAGGCTCTGAGGAGTGGAACTTGCTTGCCCTTTCTTAGGAGACATTTACATTTGTAAGGGAAATCTCCATCTGTAATGTTGTCTCCCTCTCTGTACCAGGAAGAACAGGGATGACCTTATCTCTAGAAACTCCTATCAATACAGAATGCAAGGACTTAAATTTGTATAATAATCTTATTCCTGTTTATTGTGCTTGTCTGGTAACCTCCTGTAACTGACTCCCCCCACCCCCAACATCCTCCTTTGTCTTTAGCTGGATATGATATTTAAGGTGGTGGCTTCAGCCATTTTGGCGAGTTGCTCAGGTTGCCTGAGCCTCTCCCATGTATACATGTTATAAAGCTTTGTTTCATTTTCTCCTGTTATTCTGTCTCATGTGAATTTAATTCGTTCTCCAGCCAGAAGAACCCACACTGGGTAGAGGAAATGTCTTCCTCCCCTACACAGCAAAAAAACAAATAATCCAATTAAAAAATGAGCATAGCACCTGCAGGCATTTTTCCAAAGAAGATACACAAATAGTCAATAGTTATATGAAAAGGTGCCTCACTAAACATCAAGGAAATGTAAATCAAAACCACATGAGATATCACTTCACACCTGTTAGGATGGCTTTTCTCAAAAGACAAGAGGTAATAGCATTGGTGAGGATGTGGAGAAAAGGGAACCCTTGTGCACGGCTGGCGGGATATAAATTGGTGCAGCCACTATGGAAAACAGTAGGGAGGCTCCTCAAAAACAAAGAACAAACAAAACTCTGCAAGGGCACAGCCCTGAAGGCTTGAGCATTCCAGTAAGAACCATAGTGAAAGTACTCCTTGGGCATTTACTACATGCCAGACACAAGTCTCTTAACTTACTCTATACTCACAAAAACCCAGTTACACAGCACATACTATTATCATCATCCCCATTTTTCAGATGAGGGACCTGATAGTTTAAGCAGCATGCCCAAGGTAAAAAGTTAACAGTGACTGTTCTGGTTATCTATTGCTATGTCACAAACCATCCCAAAGACTGGTGTAAAAGAACCACCATTTTATCAAGTCAGGAGTTCAGACAGGCCACTACAGAGCAGACCTGTTTTTGCTTTATTGTCTGGGAAGACTTGAGAGCTGGGGGCTGGGATAATCTGAAAGCATTCTCACTCACATGTCTGGCATCCGGGCTGAGATGATGCAAAGACTGGGCTTACCTGGGAGAGTAGCCGGAGTGCCTCCACATGACCTCTTCGTGTGGCGTGGGCTTCCTCACAGCGTGGAGGCCTCAAATTAGTCGAACTTCCTACATGGCAGTTCAGGGCTTCACAAGTGCCTATTCCAAGGGATAAGGCAGAAGCTGCATCACCCTTTAGGACCTACCTTTAGAAGTCATATAGTATCACTCCACCCACATTCAAGGGTGGGACACAGATGAGGGGGCACAGACCCCCATCTTGATGGGAAGAGTATCAAAGAATTTGCAGCTATATTTTTAAACCACTACCTTAGTGGAACACAAATTCAACCCCAGTCAATACCTCAGTGTAGCTACTATTTTGTTGGGAATGACCTTAGAATATAATCCAGCACCTGAGATTTGTATAGTCCTTTATATTTAACAAATCGATTGCTTCCTCTGTGAAGATTGGGTATTTCTATCCCTGTTGTACAGCTAAAGAAATGAGGCAGCTCAGAGACTTAAGTAACTTGCCCAAATCCCACAGCTAGGAATTCAAACCTCCTGACTCCAAGTCCAGTGCTCCCTCCAGTATAACTGGCCTTCCTTATAGCAAGTAGTCTGGGCTGTGATTTGGAGGCTGCAAACTACTTTCCAAAAATGCCTTTCCTACTTTTCATCGCTACCTAGAATTATACTATTAAAGTGTAATTCCTTTGGGTCTGGAAGGCTTTGGTCCTGTGTATGACTGATGGTAGATTGCTGACGATCCCCTGTGGAAATGCAAATAGCATAAGGTGAACATGAGCACTTACTTTTCTCCCCACCCTCCTAGAGGGCATGACTTAAGGCAAAGCCCTGCTGGAAAGCAGAAGGGGCTTAGGTGACAAGGAAAGAAAGGTCAGGAGAGAGGAAGCACCATTACTGAAAGACCCACTATGAGCCTGCAGCTGTGCCAGGGACTTTACTTACCCTGTTTCATTTAATGCTTCTTTTTTTGTTTTTTTTTTGGAGGAAGATTAGCCCTGAGCTAACATCTGCCGCCAATCCTCCTCTTTTTGCTGAGGAAGACAGGCCCTGAGCTAACATCTATGCCCACCTTCCTCTGCTTTATATGTGGGACGCCTACCACAACATGGCTTGCCAAGTGGTGCCGAGGATCCGAACCAGCAAACCCCGGGCTGCCAAGAAGCGGAATGTGCCACTTTCACCACTGCGCCACCAGGCTGGCCCCATTATTTAATGCTTCTAAGGATCACCACCACATTACCTCCCATCCCATATACTCTTCTCTAATCTGACATTGCCACTCCTCTAGCAAGAGGTGAAGTCTAATTCCCCTATCCTTGAATCTGGGTTGGTCTTATGACTCACTTTCAACTAAAAAAATGTAAAGAAAATGATGCCATGTGACTTCTGATGCTGGGTCAAAAGAGAGCACATAGCTTGTGCTTGGCTCTCTTGGGATGCTTGCTCTGGGATAAGCCAGCTGCCGTGAAGTCCACTACCCTTAGCCCACCATACTGGACACACCATCTGCAGGTTCCCTACTCAACAGTTCCCATGGAGCCCAGCCTTCCAGCCATCTCCACCAAGACATCAGACATGAGTGATGCCATCTTGGATGCGCCAGACCAGTCCATCCACCAGCTGAGCAACCTTAACTGACACCACAAGAATCAAAAAAATCACCCAGCCAAGTCCTGCTCAAATTCCTGACCCACAGAATCTGTGAGATATAATAAAATGGTGGTTACTTTACATCGCTAAGCGAGGGGGAGTTTGTTTGCAGCAATAGGAACTGGAACACATGCCTTCATTTCATGTAATCCTTGTGGCAGCCACTAATGCTTCCACATTAGGAAACCAGGGGAGGAGAAGTCAAATAGCTTACCTGGTACCGCCCAGCTAATAGCTGGGGCTATCACCAGATCTTTCTAAGCGAGCAATCTCTGCTCCTTCTACTGTCACACACTGCTTCTGAAGGGTGAGAAAGAACCTGGATAAAAAAAATCGCAGGCTGCTAAAGATGCCCTGGGATGCCTCCCCCATGCTTTTGTCTGGGACAGGCTTGTTTCAAGATTCTTAATTATGAAAACAGTTTTCCCCCTCCTCCAGGCTCTAGGGCTCGACTCCAGCAGTCACCACTATGGCTTCAGCCTCAGAAAGGTCTTGGGAAAAACTGTTGGTTTGTTATTTATAACTCCCTGGGTTTCATGAAGGACAGGAAGCAGCTGGAGAGAGAGAGAGAGGTTTATTGTCACCAGTTATGATGTCACTCTGGGGCAGGGTTGAAGTCTCCCTCACTGCTCACCCACAGACTGACCCCCCGCCCCAACCCAGTTAATGGCAATCCTTCCTGATGTTCAGGCCAAAAACCTTGGAGTCATTCTTGAATCTTCTTTCTCTCACAACCCCATCCAATCCATCAGCAAATCCTATTGGCTCTATTTTGCAGATACATCCGGAATCCAACCACTTCCTCTCTCCTCCACTGTGACCACCAGGATCAAGCCACCATTTGGGCTAATCTGGATTATTGCAGTCACCTCCTCACTTGTCTGCCTGCTGTCCGCCTCCTACAGTCTATTCACACGAGTGACCCTCATAAAACTCATATTTGAACGTGCCCCTCCTTTGCTTGAAAACCTCCAACGGCTTCCTCACCTCGCTCAGAAGATATTCTAAGGTCCTTGCCATGGTCTAGAAGACCTTACAGGATCTGTCCCCAACACTTCTCTGGCCTCATGCCCTACAGCTCTCCTTCTTGTTCATTCCCCTGCAGCCACCCGGCGTCCTTGCTGACCCTGAGATGTCCCTCCTTGGGCCTTTGCTCTTGCTGTTCCCTCTGCTCCATCGCTGCTCTCAGGCCTTTGGAATAGATGCTGCCATCTCCAAGAGGCCTTCCGTGGCCAGCCTGGATAAATAGCACATGACTCCTCTACTCTTTCCTCCTTCATCTTTCTACATGGCGCTTATCCCACTTATGATTTATTTTCTGTCACCCCCCCTGCTATGGAGGCTCTGAGAGGGCAGAGGTTTTTTCAGTTCTCTTCACTGCTTTATCCTCAGCGCCTAGCACAGTATTAGCTGTGTAACTGGCACACAATAATATCAAATGTTGAGTGAATTGAGTCATAGAGTCTCTTGAAAACCTGATGATGGCAAAGATCTCAGATAAATGCCCAGACACGCAGAGTTTTGCAGACAATTTCTGGAGGTTCCCAGGTCCCCAGAATCCACGCACGTCAAGAACCTCTGCTTTAGAGTGACAGTTCCAATAACCAAGTGCTCTAACCTCCAACTTACAGAGTTGGATGCCCATCTCTAGTTAGACTCTAGTTAGACTAGAGTCACTAGGTAGGTTATTCATACCTTGACAAACAATATTGATGAAGTGCCAGCTGTGTGCTGAGTTCTGTGTGAATCTGTGGCCAATAGAGATGCCTGACCTTAAGGGATTCAGTCCAACAGAAAAACCATTACGTAAATGCCTATCTCTAATACGATATTCTAACAACAGAGCGTTGTACACAGTCCAATGATGGCATAAGGGAGGCCATGACCAAATCTTCTAGGAAGAACTCATAGAAAAGGGCAGGCCTGAATTGGGTCTTGAAGCGTGAGTAGGAGTTTGTCTACCTAAGACCAGGGAGAAAGGGCAATTCAGGCAGAGGGCCAACAAGCACCACAGCATCCACAAAGAGAAAGCTATGCATTTGGTCTAAAAATTTGACTTTAACAAAACTGTCTTGGGCCCAGCCTGGTGGCATACCTGTTGAGTTCATATGCTCCACTTTAGCAGCCTGGGGTTTGCTGGTTCAGATCCCGGGCGAGGCCCTATACACCAATTATCAAGCCATGCTGTGGCGGGCATCCCACATATAAAATAGAGGAAGATGAACACAGATGTTAGCTCAGGGCCAATCTTCCTCAGTACAAAGAGAAGGATTGGCGGTGAATGTTAGCTCAGGGCTAATTTTCTTCAAAAAAACCAAAACTGTTTTAGTTTAGATTTCCCCTAGAAACAGACCTGAGACAAGGATTTGAGCATTAGTAGTTTATTTTGGGATCTGAAGAAAACATGAGAAGAGAATTGGGAAGTGATAAGGCAAAGAGAAGGCAGCCAATAAAGGGGGCATTGTTAGTTATAGAGTCTGGGCACCTGAAGCTCAGTCCCTCCAGGAAGCTCTGAGAACTGGCATAGAACACACGCCTCAGAACTCTCCCCACCAGGGGTGAGGAAGCTGGAATAGGTATACACTGATTCCTCAGAGCCATCGTTGGGGGCTGCAGCTCTGTTTTTCAGCTCAGTCTTCCTCCCACAAAGGAAGCTCTCAGTCCAGCTTCCCTTCAAATCAATCAGGATGGCACAGGGAGGTAGGAGTATCTCGATTTCCTTGAACCAATCAGGGCCCAGCCATGGGATTGGGGGTGGGTCAAACTCTTCCTCCCACCATGGCCACCCCACAAGGATGGAGGGTGTGATAGACACTGGGGAGGCAAGCTCAATGTCCACCAAACTCATCCTGTCACACGTGGACTCATACTTCAACTTCAGGACCTGGTGCAGGAGGATCTAAGGAATCATGGCATATTTTCATAGTTCCCGGTGGCTGCTCATTTGAGACAGATTTGGGGAGATGACCAAGCTCATGGTTCATTCAGTCTTCCATCTCTGACTCTGCCAGCTTTCACCTGACTACTACCACCCACAGATTTAAGTTCCCTGGTTTTGAGTTTCAACATCTGCCTCAACCCATTTTAAGAAACATGATTCTTTCCCAAGAAAAGAAAAAGGAGGGAGCCGGGGAGATTGAAAAGTGACACCGAAAAACCCAGGATTGGGGTGATGGCAGACAGGACATTTGGGGGAGAGCACAGACCCTTTCTTCTGAGGTTAATTTTAAGGATAATAAAGTAAAGGGGCCCCCTCCCCCAGTGAAGGTCGCCTTGTATAAAAGGACAATTGTTCTGAAGGAGCTTTCAATTATTTCCCTCTGATGCTATCTGGCTGAAAGAAAACACCAGCCGCTTGATGGTGCTTTTCAGTTTAGCTGCTCAGAGCAGGGGCAAAGCATAAACTGAGCAGCCCAGAAGGCTGAGATCTTAGGAAAGTGGAAAATTTCCCCAAGTTGAGACATCAAATCGATAAAAAAAAAAACACCCACATTCTGCGCTGGGGACACCGAGGTGAGTGTCAGGAAGCCTTATATTTCTGCCCCCTGCCCTTGCCTTCAAAAAGTGGCTTGGAGAGAGAGAACTCCAGGCTGACACCTAGGGGTGCGGTTCTGGCGAGGGAAGGTAGAAAATTAGACAGACACACTGTTTCCAAATCAATTCTCCTAAAGAGTCAAGTAGAATCTTTAGTGCTGTATTTTTGCCTGGAGCTATTTACTATCCTTCAGCCTAAATCAAACAGCACAAATAGGATAACTGCTTCCTTGGAATTCATCATCCTACCAGTAGTACGAAGAGGTTTTTTTTTTTTTTTTTTTTTTTTTGCATGGGGAGGAGTGTGGGAAGCAAAGACTCTTAAGGCCATGGTTCCCCAATTTTGTGCCTATTACAGTCATCTGGGAGCTCTTAAAAATCCCAACATCCAGACTATACTTCAGACCAATTAAATCAGAATCCCTAGGGGCGGGACCTGGCCTCAGTAGTTTTCAAAACTCCCCGGGTGACTCCAACGTGTAACCAAGTTTGAGAACCAGGGTCTTAAAGCAGTGCTTCTCATATTCTAATGTGCTTGCAGAGCCCCCGGGAGCTGGTTCGAATGCAGAGTCTAGTTCAGCAGGTGTAGGGTGGGGCCTGAGATTCTGCAAGACCAATAATCATCTCCCAGATGATGCTGATGCTGCGTTGAGGGGCCCCTCTTCAAGTAGCAAGATCTTCAGATATTTCTTTAACCTAAGAAATGAATGCGGCCCCTGACAAATCACAGGGCAAAGCCAACAGCTTTTCAGAATACATAACTTCCTGCTTCAAACCTTTCTCAAAGAGTTCCTCTTTGCTGTTAAGATGCATGGCAGACACCTTACAGTGGCCCACAAAACATCACCTGGAGAACTTTTTCCAAAACACTGATGCCAGGATTCCATCCCATCTAGACCAATTAAATCATAGTCTCTGGGGGTGGGACTTGGTCTTTGGTAGTTTTTTAAGTTCCCCAGGTGACACTAATATGCAGCTAGGGTTTAAGGCCCCTGTACTAAGTTATCTGGTCCCTACTGTTTCTACAGGAATGGCCCTCTCCCCAAATCCACATGATGGCAGTGCACTGGCCATTGTTAACTGGATAAGAGGGCAGGCAGTGGGCTTAACCTATTGTAGCTCCCAGTTCCCCGGGAATTTGGGTGGGAGATGCAGATTTCAGCTTGGTCTGGCTGCCCTTGTTAACCCTGGAGACAGGTAGTGGGGAGCTTTTGGCCCCCGAATGGACCAGGAAGGGAGAAAGCTGGTCTCCTGCAGGAAACAAGGGAAGAAGCATGACAGCGCTGAGGGCTCGAGGGCTCCAGGCCCCCATCTGGAGGCCATCTGTGGACAGACTGAGTGAGAACCTTGGTGACCAGCGCCTTTCTCTCTAGAAAAGTGCCGCTTCCAGGTTGGGGGCTTTATGCAACTGTGCCCTGTAACTCGGAAGGTCCCCTGTGACCAACAAGCCTTGAATATAGTCAAACCATTTAGGAAACATCTCAAAACTCAGGTTACACAGGACTTCTGTGTCATCAGTAGCTGACCTCCCTTCCCTTCCATCTTCCACCTTCAAAATTCATGAAAAGTGAGATGACACTTCACAAGTTTCAAGAATAAAGACTTCTGGGTTCTTAGATTGGTTCTATTTGTGGAGGAAGCACCAGCCTTGAGCTTCTGCGGCTGTAGCTTCTCAGTCTAGGCCCTCTGTTGACTTTGGGGGTATAATTGCTTGTCCTGTCTGTTTTCTCCTCTACAAAATGGAACTAAGGGTACCAATCTGATCAGATTGCTCTGAGGAGTAACTAATAAAAGGGTTATGTCTCTTGGGGCCGGCCTGGTGGCGCAGCGGTTAAGTTCGCACGTTCTGCTTCTTGGCGGCCGGGGTTCGCCGGTTTGGATCCTGGGTGCGGACGTGGCACCCCTTGGCACGCCATGCTGTGGTACGCATCCCACATATAAAGTAGAGGAAGATCGGCACAATGCTAGCTCAGGGTCAGGCTTCCTCAGCAAAAAGAGGAGGACTGGCCGTAGTTAGCTCAGGGCTAATCTTCCTCAAAAAAAAAATAAAATAAAAATAAAAAAATAAAAGGGTTACGTCTCATGATAGAGATGTTGTAGAAACACCTCTTTTGAATGAGTCACTTTCTCCTAAAGCATCATTGTAGAAGAGTGAAAAAGAGGCCTTTGGAGAAGGCTTGTTGAAATCTCAGCCTATCCACCAACTGGCTATGTGATCTCAGGCAAGTTACTTACCCACTGTGAGCCTCAGACTCCTCATTGCAGATACTGGCTAGCAGCACCTATTTGCAAACCTTCTGTGAGGAGTGAATGAGACAATGTGTGAAGACACTGGATCTATAGTAGTGCTCAGGACATGTTTCCCTTCCCTCCATGACCTCACTCGCGACCTAAGGTAGGTTGGTTAGGATATTTCTTTGTTACGGTATTACCGTAACAAAGACTACCCTGCCCTCCCCACATGACAATGGTTAAAACCAAAGTTTTCTTTCTTTCTTGTGTAACAACCTGAGCACAAGGGATCCAGGCTGGTAGGATAGTTCTATGGCGTTGGGCACCCAAGCTCCTTCTATCTTGCTGTGCTGACATTCTCAATATGTGACTTCCAGGGGCCGGCCCGGTGGCACAGTGGTTAAGTGCGCACGTTCTGCTTCGGCGGCCTGGGGTTCACCAGTTCTGATCCTGGGTGCGGACGTGGCATGGCTTGTCAATCCATGCTGTGGTAGGCGTCCCACATATAAAGTAGAGGAAGATCAGAACGGATGTGAGCTCAGGGCCAGTCTTCCTCAGCAAAAAGAGGAGGATTGGCAGTGGATGTTAGCTCAAGGCTAATCTTCCTCGAAAAAAAATGGCTTCCATCTTGTAATTTAAGATGGCCACTTCCAGCTAGCAGGAAGGAGAGAAGGGGCAATGGAGAGCAAGCCCAGCCTCTTTGAGGGCACGACCTGGAAATTCTCCTCACATTCCATTGGGCTGAATGTGAGCTAGAAGGCAAACTCTGGGGTCCCTCTTTTTGGGTTGAAATCCCAGCTCTGCCACTTACTATCTGTGTGGTCTTGGCCAAGTCACTTAATGTCTTTGCACCTTTGTTTTCTACTATTTCATAAAGTGATTGTGAAAATTAAATGGGTTATTATATCCAAAGCACTTAAATAGTGATCTGGTGCATATAAGAGCACAAGCTACTATTATTTTTATTTGCTTAGCCACACGGCCACACCTAACTGTGAGGGAGGCTGGGAAACGTCCTTAAGGAGGTGGCTGTGGCTGTGCTAAAACTTTACATTTCTGTTATTAGAGGAAAGAGGGTAGAGGGGACATTTGAAGACAACTAGTCTCTGTCATGTAAGACTTGCTAAAATAACTAAAAAGACTGCTGAGGGGAAGTGATTGCAATCTCTAGTTTGGGTCTAAAAAACCTATGTAAACCCCTCCTTGTGTGATGGGGTGGATGTGATCCATTCCTAGAGATGGAGACAAGGATAAAAACATAAGAATGTGTGAGGCACTGCCAAGCTCTGTCTCAATTGTCCACATGACCTGTTTAGAGGTCCCACAATATTCTGGTTTTTGGGGCTGGCCCAGTGGTGCGGTGGTTAAGTGTGCACGTTCTGCTTCGGTGGCCCAGGGTTTGCCTGTTCTGATCCTGGGTGCGGACATGGCACCGCTTGACAAGCAATGCTGTGGTAGGCGTCCCACAGATAAAGCGGAGGAAGATGAGAATGGATGTGAGCTCAAGCCCAGTCTTCTTCAGCAAAAAGAGGAGGATTGGCAGCAGATGTTAGCTCAAGGCTTATCTTCCTCAAAAAAAAAAATTCTGGTTTTATGAAAAGTACCCACTTCTTATTCCATTCTCTCCCCAGATCCTATTGCACGCTTATCACCTGCAGGCCAGGTGCCCGTGGCGAATTCCATCCTCACTGGTATTGCCATCCTTCTTCCCAGTCTATGATACATATCAGGCTCTCACAGGCAAGGCGCCAGCATCCTCCCATTAAGGCAGTCCACCTGCTCCTTCTCCATCTGCCCCCACCTCTGAGTGTGCCAGGAGGCCTAACTGGCTTTTCTGGTTACAAATTCACCATGCCACGGGAGGGGAAGAACTGGAGTGCAGTTTGTCATCTCATAACAAGCTTGACGCTAACATGACTTCAGTTTGCCTAAAGGAGGCTGTTCCATCCAGGCTCAGAGCCTCTCCCCCAACCCCCAAAGCAAGCATACACTGGGACCCAAGGAACTGTTACTTACCTGTCAAAAAAGCGGAGGTGAACACGGGAATTGAAAAACAGGCAGTAGAATTTTGAGAGCAACTCCATAACACATTTTACCTTTTTTTTTTTTTGCCAGCAACTCTTCAAGAATGCATACCTAAATGTATCTTTTTGTACACATTTGGTGTTTTATTGGTGCTTCTTGGTGATGACTCTTTGGATAAAAGATCTTAGTCACTTTTAAATTTCTCAGCTCCATCACCTCTCTTCAGTCAAATAGTTAACGATCTATAAACAAACCCTCCAATTAATTCTTTCTAAAGCAAAGGTACTTGGAAGCAAGTATCCACTCCCTAAATTGCTTAACGCCTTCCTCTCGGAGAGTCTTCTGCTGAGACACATTGTGGGTATAATCACTCCGCTTTTCATCTCTGCTGTGCAATTTTTTGGTGGGCTTCTGACTTCATTTTGGAAGATTCCTGGCGCTTCTTTGGGTGTAGTCAGCTTTGAGAAGACAGGTCTTTGCTCATCCAGTACCTTGGGCAGAGGAATTCGCACGTGGGTGCCTAATTAAGGTTAATGAATACAAGGTGTTGGCATTAGGACCTTCCAATTCACCTCTGTTCCAAATTGTTATGAGACTGTAGAATTTTTTCAGTCTTACAAACAAAGCCTGTAGGTTTTAGCCAGTGGAACCCTGACAAGGTGCTATCAACAAGCAGGAGGTATTTTTAGCGGCCGCTGCCTTCTGATTTCCCACTGTTCTATGGAAACTCCAGGGCGGCCCCTCCAAGCTCAGCGGATCTCCTCTCTGATCCAACGTCCATGTCGCTGGGGCCTCATCTTCAGATACAGTCCGTTCGTGGGTTTCCGTCTGATTGTGATTTATGCCGTCTGTTTCCTTGCCTGAATGTGATAAAAATGGGCCCCTGCAAGGCATATCACAGTAAAACTTGCCCTTCCTTCTACAAACCCCAGTTATTTTCCACTCTGCAACCCGTCGTGGGGATCAACCAAGCTGCCCTACGGGAGAAAGTTAACGGGTACCCAACTCCCACCTCCCAGGCCTCTGATTGATCTTTGGTTTTGTGGAAATATTATACATATTGTCAATTTAATTTTTTACTGGTTTGTAAAAGTAATTGCTGAAAGAGCAAAAAATTTGTAGACCAAGAAAACCTCAAGTATCTGATGCTGACTTTATTCACCCCACTAAGATGATGATGCACACACATACGTACACACACCCCAGCACCTCTCTGTGTCTCAAACCTAACAGGTGTGTTATAACTTCCAGCTTCATAAATGTTCCTTGATGGAACTTCTCCATATCTTCCCCTTTGCCAAGCCCAGTTTAGGAAATGTTTATTGACGAAACGGAGAAGGAGCAGGGAGAGCCTATTGTTCTCTATGCTGGAAGGCGAGCAGGGCTGCCACTCCCGCTAGCCAGCCTCTCAGCAAACACACTGGTCCAGCACTTCCTGAAGCACTGTGTCTCTCCTCCTGGAATTTCCTCCTCTATCCCCTTATTTTCTTTGCTTAGTTCACTTTGAATGGACCTTGAAAACAGTTGACCTGTCTGCTCCTTGAGGAAACTGCCCCCAGGCCCCAGGCTGACTCTGCTGCCCTCCCCCTCTGCTAGCTGACCCTGGGCCCAGCCCTGGTCTGGCAAGGATCCCCCTAATCACTGATTTACTGCTCTCTCTTCCATCCTCTTGATGACACAGACATTAAGGGGACAGTGTCTTACTGAGCGGTGTAGTGCAGTAGTGCATGCCACATTGTAGGTATTAGATAAATGTTTCTTGAGCCAATGAACGCAGCTAAGATCTTTGCAGAGTCCCTTTTTCTCATTGAGATCAAGACCTCTAAGAAGACTTTTTAAAAATCAATGACTTAATAGGATTATTTAAAGAGTTAAGGCATTAAGAGTTAAAATATAGGCCGATAATAAATTAGTTACTATTTAGTTATTATTATTATTACATCTCCCAAGAACTGCCCCCCACTTTTTTTTTGGTGAGGAAGATTCACCCTAAGATAACAGCTGTTGCCACTCTTCCTCTTTTTGTATGTGAGCCACCAACACAGTGATGAGTGGTATAGATCTGTGCCCAGGAACGAACCTAGGCTGCTGAAGCGGATTGCACTGAACTTAAATTAACCACTCGTCCACCAGGGCTGGCCTCCCCCCCCCCCCCCACTTCTAAATGAGCTAATTCTTAACATCCCTCTATTTTTTTCCCTATCTTACCCTTCCTTTGGCTTCAGAAAATCCTCTTCTGCCCTTGGCACCATTCCATTTATTTCACATTTCACTCACCACTCTCCTATTTCCTCCAGCTACTCTGCTCTTAGAGTCACACTCTCTACCTAAACTGTGTCCTCCCAGGCCTCTAGAGGGCCTCCAAGGGGAGCCAGGAGTCTGAGGGGGCTGGGGAGGGAGAAGAGGGCCTTCTGCCTTTGCCTGAATCAGAGGAGGCCCACTGATGGTTCTCAGATATGTTTTGCTCAGTTCACACAGGTGGCACATACGGTGTTTTAAAATAATGGACATTAGTTGCCAATATTTAAAAATCAGGATTTCTAGCAATACTAGGCCCAAATTCTTACATGGCAACAAATCAGGTGGAGCAGAGACTCAGCTGGCCCCTTTAGAGCATCAGTGCTCTTGCTCGCCCCAGACCTCACCATTCCCTATTACCTCTGAAGGGGAGCAGATTTTGCAACCTCAAAATATGTCTCTGGCATATGGATTATTTTGAGCTAAAGGCAATCAAAACCCAGCAGATTCAGGAAAAGTTCTTTACCTTCCCCTCAACTGCCTAAATTTACATTGGAAAGGGGGCCTGTACCAGAAAGATACCTATTACCAGAGATATCTTTTTACCTGAGAAACTTACCTGCATAAAAGGCAACATCTGTTTTCCAAAGATCTCCTCTGCCTTCCTGTGAATGGTCTTCTTTCCCTTCATATCTGCAGATCCCTACCCCTTTCCTTAGCTCAAGATGTTATATAAGCCTCAATTACCTGGTTGTCCTTTGAATCTTTGTATCTTTGTGGGGCTCCCGTACATATGTAACTAAATTCATTTTTCTCCTGTTAATCTGTCTTGTATCAATTTAATGATTAGACCAGCCAAAGAACCTAGAAGGGCAGAAGAGAACATTTTTCTGCCCCTACATCTTCTCAACTGAGATCGAAGGTTAGGGGCTGATTTCATTGCCTTCCCAGATTCCTGAACGTTGTTTTAAGGTAGGAGGAAAGTGAAATATTTCTAGTGACCGTATCTCAAACTAAAGCAGAAGGATGAAAGTGATGTCAAACCTCTTAAACTGAAGTTTATGTGCCTGATGTGCAGTAAACCAATCACTGAGCCACATGCTTCGAGATGGAGAAAGGTTTTATTCAAATTGGCCAAAACAAGAAGGTGGGAGGATGGGTTCTCTCAAATCCCTCTTAACAAGAGAACCAAGGGGGGTAGGGGGGTTTATAGAGCTAAGGGGTTTGGACGGAAGAGTTAATCTTTCACCCCAGAGAAGCCCTTGGGCAATCTGATTCTGGGCGTCAACAGCAGCTGAGGGCTGGTCATCCCATGATTGCAACCTGCCCAAAGGTATTATCTTTCTTCTGCAAAACAAGCTCACAAATCCTCAAGACTGGGTCACCCCTCAGGTTAAACAAGAAAACAACAAATTGACAAGATGTATCATTTAAAAATGCTAATATTTAAGTTAACCAAATTATATTTGGCAGACGCCTCTCAAAAGTTATGACTTCCACCTCCTTCCAAAAGTTGGCCTCTTGAATAATAAGGTAAATTCTGGCATCTATGTCTGTGTTGGGAACAAGGTCACAAGTCAGTCATGTTCTTATTGAAGATCTGTAGTAACCCTCAGGTACCTGGCTTCAAGCCTAAGTGTGTCTGGTTCAGAAGAGCACAATTCAAGAAGCCATTCTGAAACGAATCTGGCCTTATTTACTTCCTTGTTTTAACCTCGTCTGCCTAACCCCAGAGGATTTAAGACCTCTGGTCAAATTGATAGAGCCTCTTGGAACCCAAACAAACCCCAGACCCAGAGGTTCAGTGGCAAATGGATTTGGGCCCCATGTCTGCCTGTTTTCAAATTGAAGACAGGACTAGTCCGTCTGGTAGCTTTCGGGACTGGAGTGGAAAGAACATTCTTACTTCTCAGTCAAGCTCCCACTTTCTCTACAAGGCGAACATGGATAACAAGAGGAAGGGAGTCAGGACACTCTGGGCTTGATAAACCACAAAATCAAATGTGTTTGGAGAATGTGAACTATAATTGGAATTAGAGAACTCTATTTTTAATCAACCGTAAATTATTTTTTATTTTTGTAACTTTTCTTTTTGAAATAATTTCAAACTAACAAAAAAGTTGCAAAAAATAATAAAGATTTCCTGTTAACTTTCACTCAGATTTCCCAAATGTTAACATTTTACATAACAAGAGTACAAGAACCGAAATCATGGAATTAACAATGCTGTTATCTAATCTACAAAATGTATTCAGATTTCAACAATTGTCTCACTAATGACGATCACGGCTGCCCCAGGGAGAGAAGCCCAAGGCGTCCTGCCCTACATACCGATCTATATCATCCTCTGGGAGGCATAGGATGTCCTGACCTGATCCGACCTGATTTGTATCCAAAGTTATAGGACCACCCGATAACCAGATGCCACCTGCACTGATACCATTTTAACTACTTTTTTACATGATCCTTCCTTTGTCTCGTAAAGAAATAACTCACATACCCATGCCTTATAAATTGAGCTCTACCCTCAACCCATTGCAGCTCGTACTGCCCATGGGTCGTACTGCCCATGGGTCCTGTCCCCATGCTTGCAGCTCTTCACTGTCCATGGGTCCTGTCCCCATGCTATTCTCTGAATAAAAGAGAACTACCACCAGACCTTGAGAGTTCAAGAAATCTTTCTTTTGACTCCTCGGCTTGCCGAGCCCACATCACTAATATTAATTTTCTGGCCCAGGATCCAATCTAGGATTTTACACTGCATTTATGTTTTTGTTTTAATTTTTTTTTTTTTTTTTGAGGAAGATTAGCTCTGAGCCAACATCTGCCACCAATTCTCCTCTTTTTGCTGAGGAAGACTGGCTCTGAGTTAACATCTGGGCTCATCTTCCTCTACTTTTTATGTGGGACGCCTGCCACAGCATGGCTTGACAAGTGGTGCATAGGTCTGCATCTGGGATCTGAACCCGCGAACCCCAGGCCACCGAAGTAGAACGTGCGAATTTGCTGCGCCACTGGGTGGGCCGCAAACACTGCATTTACCTGTCAGGTCTCCTTAGTCTCTTTTAGCGTGGAACAGTTCCTCAGTGTTTCTTTGTCTTTCATGACCTTGACTCTTAATAAAATGTCCCTCAGTTTTGGCCTGTCTGTTCTTTCCTCATGATTAAATTCAGGTTATGCATTTTGGTAAGAATACCACAGAAGTGAGGCTGTATCCTTCTCAGTGCATCATATCAGGAGGTGCGTGCTGTCTGGTGATGTTGACTTGGATGCCTGGCCGTATCTCACAGGTTTCTCCACTGCAGTTACTTGTGAATTGCAAAGGGAAAAGAGTATCTTCTGGGGAGATACTTTGAGATGACTTAAACATCCTTTTTCTCATCATACTTTCACCCACTAATTCTAACATCCACTGATGATTCTTGCCTGAAACAATCATAATTAATTTTAAACTAGAATAATAATGAAGAGGAACATGTGACAGGTGAGTCTATGAAAAGTACTTTATAAACAAGAATGTTCCTTGGTCCTGTCTCAGATAGCAGGTGGAAGTCACAAGCTGTCCGCTTATTTCACTGAATTATTGATGAGCCCTGGGCCCCGAGTGAATGGCCTGGGCTCCATGGACCCTGGAGAGTGCTGTGTCTCATAACCTGCTTGTGGGTAATATGGCCTTATGAAAACCTTATTTCAGACTCTGTATAAACCCTCAACCCTACACCCCACGCATCTCCCTCCTTCCATGCAAACAGATCTCCTTAGATTCCTCTGTGTCAATCTGCATGTGGCCTGCTCATTCCGGCAGTTACAGTGTCACTTGGGCTTTTCCTGTAGGCTGGGGTGATGTTCAGTTCCTGAAGCCTGCCTACCTTCTCCTCCATTTTTACAAATTATATACTTCCCATGAGTCTCAGCTCAAAGCTCTGTTCTGCATGAGGTTTTTTATGGGAGGTCAGGGCCTACCTTTTCTTCCTTTGATATTTTTATGCACTTAAGAATAAAGTTTGGAGGACCGGCCCGGTGGCGCAGTGGTTAAGTGCGCATGGTCCAATTCGGCGGCCAGGGGTTCACCGGTTCAGATCCCGGGTGCGAGCTTGGCACCGCTTGGCACACCATGCTATGGTAGACGTCCCACATATAAAGTAGAGGAAGATGGGCATGGATGTTAGCTCAGGGCCAGTCTTCCCCAACAAAAAGAGGAGAATTGGCAGCAGATGTTAGCTCCGAGATAATCTTCCTCAAAAAAAAAAAAAGATGACCATAATTCTTTTATGCTCCTCCAATCCAGAGGTGGTGTTTCCATCCCCTCTGTTTGAATCTAGGCTGCCATTGTCCCTGGCTTTGACCAACAGAATGTGGCGGAAACGATGCTGTGTAGCTTTCAAGGCTGGGCCTTAAGAGATCTGCAGCTTCAGCATCTCTCCGAACGTTCCCTCTTGGAAGCCAGTCACCACGTAGAAGTCCAACTACCCTGAGCCCACGATGCTGTGAGGAAGCCTAAGCTTCACAGAGAGACAGGGGTTAGGAAGAGGAGCACTGAGAGGCCAGAAAGTGAGTGAAGCCTTTTTGGACTTTCTAGGCCTGGCCAGCCACCAGCTGAAAGAAGCTGAATGAATGACCCTAACCAACAGCACCTGGAGCAGAACCTGACAGCTGCGCCCTGCCCAAATCCCCCACCCACAGAGCACGAGCAAATAAGATGGTTGTTATTGTAAACCACTAATGTTTGGGAAGCATTTATTACATTGCAGTAGATAACCCAAACATACACTTATGTCATTCATATATTTTCACTGCAGAAAATTAGTGTATTTGATTAAAGTGCCACTCCAGACTTCATGGTGTTATGTAGTATATGGTATACATACATTTTACTTTTTTTTTTTTAAGTCTGATTTTTTTTTAATACATCAGGTTTCTTTTTTTGAGGAAGATTAGCCCTGAGCTAACATCTGCCACCAATTCCCCCCTTTTTGCTGAGGAAGACTGGCCCTGAGCCAACATCTGTGCCTGTCTTCCTCTACTTTACATGTGGGACGCCTACCACAGCATGGTGTGCCAAGCGGTGCCATGTCTGCACCCGGGATCCAAACTGGTAACCCCAGGCCGCTGAAGCAGAACATGCGCACTTAAACGCTGTGCCACCCTGCCGGCCCCACGTTTCACCTTTCTAAACTAAAAGAAAAAATCTGAATTTTGGAATCCTTCTGGCCCCAAGGGTTTTTTTGAGAAAGAACGGTCCTTTGTATTACAGAAATAGAGTTATTTAGACTTCCTTCCTGTCTTCCTGAATTCACTAAATGTCATGCATGATGCCATAAGACGACTCTTGCAGCCGTTTCGTGTGTGCATCTCTTATTTCCCCTGTTCCTCTAAACCAGTAGCTCTCAAACTTCAGCGTGTATCAGTCTCTTGGACAGCTTGTTCAGACACAGCTTCCTGGGCGCTGCCCTCAGAGTCTCTGATTCAGTGGGTCTGGGGTGGGGCTTGAAAACTTTGCATGTGGTCCCGGGAGATGCTGATGCTGCTGGTCCGGGGACCACACTTTGAGAAACACTGCTTTGGGGGAAAGTGCTAGATTTTAATTTTTGGTGTATTTACCCACCAGCCCAAGGCACTTAGCAAATGCTCATGGATGGGATTTTTCCAAATCTTCATCTTTGTAATGCTTTTGAAGCCTTAACTTTTATTCCCTGAGGTCCTCTGGGCTAGGCCCTAGACTTAAAAAACCGAATTCCTTGTTTAGTTTTATTAGATTGTAGTTTTTGCTTTTTTTCTCAGCTCATCTGATAGGACGTTGTGGATAAAATGTCCTTTCTGACCTTTCTTTTAACCTCTCTTGAAGCAGATCAGAGGGAATGCCTTTGCTATGACCCCAAAGCAACCCTCTATTTGTGACTAAGGATTATTTCCTTTCCTTTTGGTGGTTTCCAAATAAAACGTTTCTTGCCATCCTTTCACAAAACGGAAGAAAGATGCTCTTTTTGGTGAGAGGTCCAACTCCCAAAGCCTACATTTTACAGATGGCACCGAGGCCCAGAGAGGTGGAGGCCCTTGCTCACGGTCACACAGCTGAGAAATCCAAGCGCAGGTGTTGGAGCTCAGATCTAACCTGACCCTCTCACAAGCTGCCTCACTAAACGGGGCTCCCTTACCCCCTCCCCTATCCCAGGAAAGCACAGCCCGGTTGTCATAAACTTCATTTTGCACAACCCACATCTTTCAAGCTTTTTCTTCCAAACATATCCTTCCAAGGGTGACGGGGTGGTCACACAGATTCACCTTGACCAGGGACCCCAAATATCTCCCCGCTCCATCTCTGGGCCAGGTGCCGTCACCTAGGCTCCACGATCCCCGCGATAGAGCCTCTAAAAGCGCCTGGCTCTCAAAGCCAGCGATTAAGTCGGTTCCTCAAATTGTTCCCGAAGGAGGGGCAGGAAATCAGGCCGCGCTTTGGTGGCGGCCGCCGCGGGAGGGGAGAGGCTCCCGGCCGGCCCGGCGGCCTCACGTGGATCTCGGGTCTAAGGTCCGGCCGGGTCATCATTCCCGCCGCTCTTCCTCCCCTTCGTGTCCCCACCCCACCCCTGCCTCGGCCGTCGCTCAGCGAGCTCGTTCCTGGGGCAGCGGAGCCCCGAGGGCCTCGGCTTCCAGAAGGGCCGCCAGGTGGAAGGAGCCAGGTCAGCGGTGGCCGCCCGCCCGGCGGAGCCGGAGCCTGCGAGGCCAGGGCCGCCGGGGTGCGGCCGGCGCCCGGCCCCCGCGCCCTCTCCTCCGCGCCGCCCGCCGGGCTGCCCGCCCCGCGAGCCTGGGCGCGACCCGGCGCCCCCTCGGCCGCACGGCGCCCGGCAGCAGGTGAAGTGGCTGCCGGCCCGCGGAGCCTCCGGGGCGGTCCCTGTCGCGCCCGCCCCTCTCCACGCCCCCAGCCCTCCTCCCGGCCTCCGCCGCAGTCCCCGGCCGCCGGCGGCCTGCCCGCGTCCCGTCTCCCCCTGCCCGGCGCCCAGCGCAGCCCGCCAGCCCGCGCGCCCAGGAGCGGGGCCACCGCGCACCCACGGGACACGCGCCGCAGCGGGACCGGCCCCCTCGCGCCCCCGGCCCCGCGCCGGCCGCGCTCCCCTCCCCCCGCCGGTGTCACCGGGCCCAGGGCGGCGCGTCCAGCCCCGGGCGCGCTGGGGGTCCCCGCGGAGGGGCCGGCCCAGCCAAGGCGCGACGATGGAGGAGCCGCAGCGCGCCCGCTCGCACACCGTCACCACCACCGCCAGCTCCTTCGCCGAGAACTTCTCCACCAGCAGCAGCAGCTTCGCCTACGACCGGGAGTTCCTCCGCACCCTGCCCGGGCTCCTCATCGTGGCCGAGATCGTGAGTCCGGGGGCGGGGGGGCGGGGTGCCGGGGGCGCCCCTGAACACGCGCCCGGGCTGCTCGGCTCGGAGCCCGCTCACATCCTCACGCGGGCGGCGAAGGAACCCTTTTTGCTCAGCCTCGCCTTCATCCCAAAGGGCAGCACTCAGAGACCACTTCATTAAACGAGGTCCCGTCACCCTGGGCTCTCATGGAGAAGAGGATTGGGACCCTCAGGATGTATGCTGGGGGAAGAAACCCAACTTGCTGGGCCCTCTCTGTGGTCGTGCTAGCCTGGGAGCAGCACGCTTGGTGGGCATTGAGTGTGTAATGAGTGTCAGGGACACCTGGTGCCTCTCCTACCTGATCTCCATGTGGATGGCCTCCTCCCTAAAAGCAAAGCTTTCCAAAGATCCGGAGAGAGGAGAGGACTTCTTTTTCCTAATTATCTCTCTGGTAGTAAAATTAAGGTGAATCAGGAAACGTTTACTGAGTAAAATCTGAGGGCGTCAACCTCTTTGAGGACTAAAGGGTCTCCTGCCTGGTGCTGTACACATCCTGGTTTAGGCTCAGAACATTCCTGGGGAGGAGGCTGGGCATGTGCGTTCTCCACTCCGTAGGGTGACCTGAAGGCTGAGAGGTCAAGTGAGCTCCCCTGACGTCCCAGCAGGTTCTTCTTGGCTCAGGAAGGAGGGTAGCCCTTTTGACAGGTAGTGGTGGCCACTGTTAATTGAGTCTTCACTGTGTGCCAGGGTCTCGTGAGGTCCTTTAGATACCTTCCTGCTCTCATGTACTGTACAACAACCCTACCCCGTGAAGGTAGCTTCAATTACCATCCCCATTTTACATGTGAAGAAACTGAGTTGTGGAGAGGGGAAGTCAGTCACACCTGGGATTCAAACCCAGGCCTGCCACTCTCTGGGACCCTGCTGTTAGCTGCCAAGGGGCATCCCTTCCCACTGTCTAACCAGTACTCCTTCTGCCATACCTCACATACTTTTGTTTAAACATCTGGGGAATTGAAATCTAGCCTATATGGGGGTAGAGAATGGGAGCCATGGTGATGCAAGAAATGACCGAAGACTCAAGAGAGTTCCTCTGAGAAAGCTTCTGTAAGAGCTGGGGCCATCAATAGCTTACTTGTCCTCCAGAGTCTCAGACCCCATCTGAGACCTCCTGGGTCCACCCCAGGTGGTTCTCATGCGCGTGAAGTTTGAGAAAAGTTGGCTTTGCCCAACCCCCAGCTGGTTCCCTCAGCTGATATCGAGGACTTGAGGAGACCCAATAAAAAGCTAAGGTACTGAAATCACCTTGCAGGGCCTGGCTTATAGGAATTCAACAAATATTTGCTGTGTGAATGAAGGAGCTGGCAGGCTCCTCTGCTCCAGCAGAGCAAACGGAAGCAAAAATGACCGGGATGGGGCTTCTACCCTGGGGTGGATTTGGACCAGGCATAAAAGAAAATGCCTCTTGTTTTCTGATTTATGATCAGTATGCTCTGTTCCACACTTGTTCAGAAAATAGAAAAGCGAAGGAAAAAACGTAAATGGCCCACAGTCCCATCACTAGAAATAAACACTGTTGATATATCAGCATGTATCCTTTTAGACTTTAATAATGTTTTTGAAAAAAATGGAAAAATATGTAAGAAAAATTACTGTTATTACTACTAGAGGTGAGTGTTTATTTTTGGCAGAGCTGTATATGCACATGTTTCAAAGAGCCAAATAGTCCTAGAGGCAGAAATCGAAGTTTTCCCCACCACCTCCATACCTAGAGGTACCCACATTCAAATCTCTTCGAGCTCTAAATTACTGTTTATAATGCTGTTTCTTGGTCCCCCCCCCCCCCCGTTGTAGGCGTTTTCCACTGGCTTCCCTCTCTGAAAGATGAGGCTTGACCAAGCTGTACGTATACCCCTCCCCCAGTATACATATACCCTTCCCGTCTCCCACTATATTTTGGGTTAGATCAATAACCAGTGTGGACTTTAGGACACTGTCAACACTGTTCACAGCTGAGCCGCCGAGCGTCCGTGAGCGCTTTTCCTTTCTTGCCCGATTTCTTGTTTTCCCTGAAGTTAGTAATTCTCTTTTTCCATTTCTTAGTTCTTCAGATATTTAGTCACTAATTTTACCTTAGTTGTCTAAATCTCCTCTCAGGAAAACTGAGAGACATCAGGTATTCTATCACAGTCATCCTCATAATCAACCCTCACTGGGAGCCTCTGACCTGCTCCCACCTGACCTGTTCACCGGGGCTCGGCCAAGGGCCTGGAGTCTCCCTCACTGTACCCCTGGAGGTTCTCTTCCCCTCTTCCTGGGTTGGATCCCCTGCTTCCCATGACCGCTGTCTTCCTCTGTCTTGACTTCCTCCCACTGAGGGGACACAGCCTCTAGTAGTTTCCTAGGAAAGGATGCGTGTGTAAATTGAGGTTAGCATCTTTCAATATGTCTTGGTTTGACTGTTACGCATACTTAATAGTTTGGGTAAAGAATGCTAGATTGGAAATTGCTTTCCTTCAGAACTTTTAAAGCATTCCTCTATTGTCTTCTAGCTATTCTGATTCTTTTTTTTTTTTTTTTTTTAATATTCTATTTCTTGATCCTTTGTTTTTTCTTCTGGAAGCCTATAGACTCTTCTTTCTCCCCAGAGATCTATAATATGAGAATAATGTGCCTTCATGTGAGTCCATTTTCTCTCACTATCCTGGGGATCTGATGTGTGTTCTCAATCAGGAAAACTTAGATATCTTTAAGGAGATTTTTAAAATTTTGATTTTTATCTTTGCATTCTCATTTTTTTCTGAAAATCCTTTTATATATATTTTTTCTATGCATATATCTTCTTATATTTTTTTTCATGGATTTGTGACTTGCTGTGTTCACTTGTGATACCATGAGCATTTTTCAGGGTCTCTGATCTCTCCCATCATTACAGTTTTCCATCATAAGGAAGTATCATTTTGACTTCCTCAGTTTTCTGTTTTAAAACTAGCACGTTTCTAGGTTTTATAAGTATAGTTGGTGCTGTAGCAATCTTCCTTCTTTGTCCCTTTTTCCACAATTGTCTAGTGATTTTCTTGAGGGAAAATTCCATAAAGTAGAATTGTTGTATCAAAGGATACACAAATTTAAGGGTTTTGTTACATATTCTGAAGTTATCTTTCCCTAAGGTTCTACTGGTTTAGACTGTCATCAGTAGTGCCAGCCTATTAAACTAAGAATACTTTTTGAAATTAGAAGAACTCTTAAAGTTAAAAATGTTAAAGATCACCTTAAGTGATATACTATGTTTTAGTGATTCTAAGATGCTATTTTGTTCATGTTTTAATATCTGAATCAGAATGCTGCTTACATGGATAGTTTCTTGGACGTCATGAAATACGGGTACCACTGAGTCTTTATCTGGAGGGGGAGGCAGGTTTTAAACTACTGCTGCCTGGATGTTGAAATTAAGATAGGCCCACCCCCAGAAGAATGTTACTTTCTGCCTTGAAAAAACAAAATACCGAGACAAAGAATTACTAAGAACCTGACTTCCTGCTTGAACCAGCGGGGGAAATGAAATAATAGAAAACAAAACACAATGTTTCCCGCAGTCCCTTGTCGCTTGCCCTGGCTTTCTCACACTGTGAGTGGTAGTAGCTAAATTGACCAAAACACCCTAGGCTGTGCCAATGTAACATCGTATTGGAACCAAATTGTAGTTGTTTCCTTCCTGTCAAAGTTTTATAACAAGCTAGAAGCAATCCAGTACTTGACCTGTGACTTGTAGGATGCTGTGATCTCATAATGATTATGATACTTGAAGAATAAAAGTGATTTGTCAGAAGCTGAGTTAATTGCACCCTTCCTGTTATTGGTGACTTCAAGATGACTTATGGCATCCGTGTAATAACGTTAGGTCGCCTTTCATTTACGTACTGTCATGAGCAAACTTAGTTGGAGAAGGAAAAAAAAATAGGGTGTACTGAGAGCTGGAATCTAAATTGTTCTATCATGTTGAGTTCTTTTTAAAAAATAGTGAACATAGTTTCCATTTCATGAAAACAATAGCTAGTCTTTGTAGAAAAATTATAAAAATGCGGGTATGAAAAAACTGTGGTGTTAGCCTCCACAGTTGTTCCTAACAGGTGTGGTGCCACCCCTTGTCTGGGAATGGGTATGATTTTTTTTTTTTTTTGAGGAAGATTAGCCCTGAGCTAACATCTGCTGCCAATCCTCCTCTTTTTGCTGAGGAAGACTGGCCCTGAGCTAACATCTGTGCCCATCTTCCTCTACTTTATACGTGGGACGCCTGCCACAGCACGGCTTGCCAAGCGGTGCACCCAAATCTGAACTGGCGAACCCTGGGCCACTGAAGTGGAAAGTTCGAACTTAACCGCTGTACCACTGGGCCGGCCTAATTTTTTTTTTAAGTTTTGATTATTGTAATGCCTGAGGTTTCTACTGATGTTTAGTGCCCTGGGAGCCAGGAATGCATGGGACAGTCCCCGATCATGAAGAATTGCTTCACCAATTTCCAACAGCACCACTGTTGAGGAACTCTGAGTGAAGCACTATTTACCTCGGAGTAAACTATTTCAGAATTCCTTGAGTGGTTATATATTATTTATCCGTAGTTTTTGAACGATGCAGTCACTTGTAAACTACTATTTTTTTTTTTTTTTTTTTATTACTGCTGTGACCATCTGTGCTGGATGTCTTCCATTTGTCCTTCAGATGCACTCTCCACCCTTCTCCACCCTGAAGGCTGACTTGCATGAATGGTCCCAAGGGCTCCCCTCTGATGTCCCACTGGATTCATCCAAAGCTGGCACCAGCAGGAGGCTGTAGGGTGAGAGGAGAGTAGGTTCTGGGTACTCATTCCCCGGGATTCCTCCCTGCTGGGTCTCAGCAGGTTGGCGATGTCCCTCCATGGAAGGCAGGCTGTCTGGCAGCTGTCTCCACACAGCTGTTTTCCCTGGCTCTGGTAGCTGTTCACTCCCCCCTGCTTACTGCTGCCAGGTACTGCGCTGTCACTTGTGGTTTTCCTCCACTCTGCTTATAAGTAAGACCTTTATTAAACTCGACTTTGATTAACCAATCTGAATGTGCCTAGTTTCCTGCTGAGACCTGAGAAATGACCTTTCCTCATCAATGATTAATTTCTTAGGATATTCTTAATGGCCACATAGTATTCCATAAATAGCCAAGCGCCTACTGTTCAATGTGTATTTCTTTCTTTCTTTTTTTTTTTTTTTTTAACAATGTTGTGACAAACATCTTTTAAGCTAAATCTTTCTGGATGTTCTTGAATGTTCTCTAAGGATGAACATGTAGAATTGAATTGAAAGGGTATGTGAATCTTCTTTAAAGTGAAGTTTATTGTGGCATACAGTAAAATTTACCCTTTTTAGTGTAGAGTTCTGAGTCTTGGCATATGCATTTTTAAAAAGCAGCTTTATTGAAATATCATTTGAATCATAAAATAGAGCTTTTTTAAAGTGTACAATTCAGGGATCGTTAAGATCTTCACAGACTTGTACAACTATCACCACTATCTAATTCTAGGACATTTTCATCACCTCAAAAAGAAACCCCACGCTTATTAGTTGCCACTCCCCATTCTCCCCTTCCCTCAGCCCTTGGTTAACCATTGATCTGCTTTCTATGTGTGTTGATTTTTCTGTTCTGGACTTTCATATAAATGGAATCCTGCACTATGCGGCCCTTTCTCTCTGGCTTCTTTCACGGAGCATAATGTTTTCGAGGATCGTCCATACTCTAGTATGTCTCAGTACGTCATTCCTTATATTGCCAAATAATATTCCATTGTATTATGTATATCACATTCTGTTTATTCATTCATCAGTTCATGGACCTTTGGGTGGTTTCCATATTTTGACTAGTATTATGAATATTGCTGCTCTGAACCTTCCTGTGCAAATTTTAGCGTGGATGTACGTTTTCAGTTCTTTTGGGCATTTACCTAGGAATGGAATGACTCGGTCATGTGATAACTCTCTGTTGAATATTTTGAGGCACCGCTAGACAGTTTCCAGTGGCTGTACTGCTTTAGAATTTTACCAGCAATATGAGGGTTCCAGTTTCTCCACATCTTTGCCAGAACTTATTGTTTTCTGTCATTTTGATTCTAGCCATCCTACAGGGTGTGAAGTGGTATCGCATGTGGTTTTGGTTTATATTTACATAATGACTAATGATATTGAGCAACTCTTCATGTGCTCGTTGGTCATTTGTATATCTTCTCTGGAGAATTGTTTATTCAAAATCTTTGCCATTTCAAAAGTGACATTATTTTAATGTGGAGTTGTAAGAGTTCTTTACATATTCTGGATATAAGTCTCTTACCAGATACATGATTTGCAAATATTTTCCTTCCATCCTATGGATTGTCTTTTCACTTTTCTCTTTTTTTTTTCAGAGTTTTCTTTTTTTATGCTGGGAAAGATTCACCCTGAGCTGACATCTGTTGCCAACCTTCCTCTTTTTTTTTTTTTTCCTCCCCAAAGCCCCAGTATGTAGTTGTATATTCTAGTTGTAAGTCCTTCTAGTTTTCTAGTTCTTCTGTGTGAACCGCCGCCACAACATGGCTTCTAACAGACAAGTGGTGTGGTTCCGCGCCCGGAAATGGAAGCTGGGCCACCGAAGCAGAACGTGCCGAACTGTAACCATTAGGCCATCAAGGCTGGCTCATCTTTTCACTTTTCTTGATGGTGTCCTTTGATGTGCAAAGGTTCTTAATTTGATAAAGTCCACTTTATGTATTTTTTCTTTTATTGCGTGTGCTTTCAATGTTATATCTAAGAAGACTTTACCTAATCCCAGGTCATGAAGATTTACTCCCATGTTTTCTCCTAAAAGTGTATAGTTTTATGTCTTGTATTTAGGTCTCTGATTCATTTTGAGTTAATTTTTGTATGTAAAATGTGAGGTAGGAGTCTAGGTTCATTCTTTTCCATAAGGATGTCTAATTGCCCCAGCATAATTTGTTGAAAAGACTGTTTCTCCCCCATTGGGTTGTCTTGGCACCCTTGTTGAAAACCTAATGACCATAAATGTAAGATGTATTTCTGGATTCTCAGTTCTATTCCATTGGTCTGTATGTCCATCTTTATGCCAGTACCATACTGTATTGATTACTGTAGCTTTGTAGAAAGTTTTGAAATTAGAATTGTGAGTTCTCTAACTTTGTTCTTCCTTTCTCAAGATTGTTTTGTCTATTTTGGCTCCCTTGCATTTCCACATGTATTTTGGTATCAACTTGTCAATTTCAGCAAGAAAAGTCATCTGGGATTTCAATATAGACTATGTTGAATCTGTAGATCAATTTGGGGAATACTGCCATCTTAACAAAATTAAGTTTTCCAGTTCACAAACTTGAGATATCTTTCCATTTATTTAGGTCTTCTCTAACTTCTTTTCTTTTCTTTTGTTTTCCGAGGAAGATTAGCCCTGAGCTAACATCCACTACCAATCCTCCTCTTTTTTTTTTTCCCTGAGGAAGACTGGCCCTGAGCTAACATCCGTGCCCATCTTCCTCTGCTTTATATGTGGGATGCCTACCACAGCATGGCTTGCCACACAGTGCCATGTCCAAACCCGGGATCTGAACTGGCGAACCCCAGGCCACTGATGTGGAATGTGCGCACTTAACTGCTGCGCCATTGGACCGGCCCCTCTAATTTCTTTTAACAATGTTTTATAGTTTTCAGGATACATGGCTTGTATTTCTTTTATTAAATTTATTCCTAAATACTTTTTCTTTTCGATGGTTGTTCATTGCTAGAGCATAGAAATCCAATTGAGTTCCGTCTCCTTGACATTGTGTTCTACAACTTTGCTGACCTCGTTTATTAGTTCTAATAGTATTTTCATGGTTTGGCATATGTGTTCTTAAAGTTTTTGAGGTTACTGCCAAGTTGTACAGAAACATTTATACCAATTTGCATACCCTCTTGTGGTGTTTCCCTGTGTAACAGCGTTTGTTTCTTCAAATACTCACTAAACTTTCTTTTAATATTTGCCAACTTATTGGGGTAGGAGGTATTCATAATACTAAAACCCAATTTGGCATGGGCACCCACTAGTCAGAACATCAGCTGTAAATAATATTCAGGGGAGCCCTGGACATGTGAAAAAGAGCAAATTATTTTTATTGGCATTTCTGTGATTATTCAAGTTGAACATTTTAAATATCCTAATTAGCCATTTATTTCTTCTTTTGGTAACTACCTGCTTTTTTTCTCTACCCATTTGAAAAATAGGGCTCGCTCTTTCTTTAAAAAATGTTTTAGGGGGCCGGCCAGCGGCCGAGTGGTTGAGTTTTCGTGCTCTGCTTTGACGGCCCAGGGTCTTGCTGGTTCGGGTCCTGGGCACGGGCATGGCACCGCTCATTGGGCCATGCTGGGGCAGCGTCCCATGTGCCACAACTGGAAGGACCCACAGCTGAAGATCCACAACTGTGTACCAGGGGGCTTTGGGAGAAAAAAGGAAAAATAAAATCTTAAAAAAATATATTTTAAAGATATAAAAGGGACAGAAGACTTTAATGAAAATTACCTCCCAGGAGAGAAATAAGATTGGTTTGGGGAATATGTTTGAATAGGGATGTTTGCTATTTAACTCCTTATCTTTTTATCTGATTTAATTTTTTAATAATGAGACTATATTTAGGCATCAATGTAATTAAGGAAGCTTACAGCAGAGTAATGTGTTCATTGTAAAAATAAATTTCAGATCATTTATATATATTGTGAAAACTGAAGGCCTGACTCCATCCATCATGTAGTCACCTGACCTGATGCACTTGTCACTGGTATTACTCCCAGACCTTTTTCTGTACATGAGCAAATATGCACGTAGTATAAGATGCACACGGACACAAATGAGTGTATTATATATATTCTACAACTTCTTTTTCATTTAATAATATATTAATATTTCTTCTTTTTTATTGATTTAGTTAATTAATTTTTTTAGCAGGGAAAGATTCACTGTAAGCTAACCATCTGTTGCCAATCTTCCTCCTTTTTATTTCCTTCCCCCAGCCCAAACCCCCAGTACATAGTTGTGTATGGTTGTGAATTCGGGTTCTGCTTTGTGAGCTGCCACCACAACCTGGCTACTGACAGACAAGTCATGTGGTTCCACACCCAGAAACTGAACCCAGGCTGCTGAAACAGAGCGCACAGAACTTTAACGGCTAGGCTATCAGTGTTGGCTCTCTTTTTTGTTGATACTTAAGTTTCCTGTATATTATAGGTATTAATTTTCTCATCTGTCACTTGTTATTAGCATCATTCATACCATTTTTCATCAAAATAAGTTTCTGATTTGCATGACATCTAAATTATTATCTTTATTTAGCCTTTGAGGGTTTGCCTAGCTTAAACATGGTTTCCCTAGCCCCAAGAGTATGCAAATATTTGAAGAAAATATAGGAGAATTTTTTTAGTGTTAAGCGTATTTACTGTCTTATGCCATAAGTTCTTACTGTGTTTATAAGGTAAGAATGTAATTTCACTTTTTCCCCCAGTAGAAATCCAGCTGTCTCACCATTAATCATACTGTTTTCCTGTGTATGCATAACTATTCCTTGACCCTGTTCTGTTCTATTCCTGAGTCAATTCCAGTCCCTTTTAATTACTGTAGCTTTATTATGCATTTTAGTGTCCAATAGGGCAAGTCATACAAGTTTTTCTATTTCTTTGCTGTTCTTATATACTTATACCAACACCTACATGTGATTTTCAGAATCAGCGTTCCTTAAATCCCATGACAACTTTGATTTTGATTGATATTGCATTATATTTATAAATTAATTTGAGGATATGTCCATGATATTAAATCTTACCACCTAGGAATATTGTCTCTCTCTTTTTATTTAGATCATTTTATGCTCTTCAAGTCCTAACTT
The DNA here is from genome assembly GCF_037783145.1 of Equus przewalskii. Lineage (NCBI taxonomy): Eukaryota > Metazoa > Chordata > Mammalia > Perissodactyla > Equidae > Equus > Equus przewalskii. Next base: position 53,500,635 of record NC_091845.1, on the reverse strand, counting down.
TTTTCCACATGATTCTTATATATTTCTTACTAGATTTAAGTATTTTCAATTTTTGATAAATGGGACTTGTCAAAAATGAATTAGATTTATCAATGTCTGATTGTTGTGGTTTATAAGAAGGCTGTTTTCTCATTTTAATCTTGTGGGTTGCCATCTTATTTCAGTTGTTCTAATAGTTTTATTATTTTTATTCTATAAATGAATTGTAGTAATATCTGTGAATAAGGATGGTTTTCCTATCCTTGTTGTATTTATGCTTTTCTTGTTTCATTATTGCGTAGGTTAGGCCTGCCAGTATAATGTTGCCTCATTGGGATGCTATGGATATCCTTGGCCAGCTCATAACTTTAATTGGGATGTTTTCAGTGTTTTAATGACGGTACAGGTTTAACTGTAGGTTCTGGTAGGTATTCTTTATTGTGCTAAGGAAGGGAAGTTTAACTGTGTATCCGTTTTAATCAGGAATGATTGTTGAATTTAGGAGATAGGATTTTGTGTGTGGGGGGGCTTTTTATTGAGGTGATCATGTGGGTTTTTGTTTCCCTCAATTTGCTAAGGGGGTAAATTATATTAGGAAATCTAATGTTGAATCATTCTTATACTCTTGGGATAATGTCTACTTAGTTATAATGTATTCTTTTTTCCCTTCCAGTTTTATTGAGATATAATTAACATATAACATTGTATTAATTTAAGGTGTGCAACACAATGGTTTGATATATGTATATGGTGTGCAATGATCATCACAATAAGTTTAGTTAACATCCATCACCTTACATAGCTACAGATTTTTTTCTTATGACGAGGACTTTAAAGATTTACTCTTAGCAGCTTTCAAATATACAATGCAGCGTTGTTAACTGTAGTCACCATGCTGTACATTCCATCTTCCGAAGTTACTCTTCTTATAACTGGAAGTTTGTGCCTTTTGACCACCTTCCCTCATTTCCCCGCCTCCAACCCTCCTGCCTCTGGCAACCACCATCTGTTCTCTGTTTCCATGAGTTCAGGCTTTTAAAAAATTTCACATATAGGGCTGGAGACATGAACAGACATTTCTCCAAAGAAGATATACTGATGGCCCATAGGCACATGAAAAGATGCTCATCATCGCTGATCATCAGGGAAATGCAAATCAAAACTACACTAAGATATGACCTTACACCCGTTAGAATGACAAAAATATCTAAAACTAATAGCAACAAATGTTGGAGAGGTTGCGGAGAAAAAGGAACCCTCTTACACTGCTGGTGGGAATGCAAACTGGTGCAGCCACTATGGAAAACAGTATGGAGATTCCTCAAAAAACTAAAAATAGAAATACCATACGATCCAGCCATCCCACTAGTGGGTATTTATCCAAAGAGCTTGAAGTCAGCAATCCCAAAAGTCCTGTGCACCCCAATGTTTATTGCAGCACTGTTTACAATAGCCAAGACGTGGAAGCAACCTAAGTGCCCATCAACAGACGAATGGATAAAGAAGATGTGGTACCTATATACAATGGAATACTACTCAGCTGCAAAACAGAACAAAATCATTCCATTTGCGATAACATGGATGGACCTTGAGAGAATTATATTAAGTGAAATAAGCCAGCGAGAGAAAGATAATCTGTGTATGACTCCACTCATATGAGGAATTTAAAACTATGGACCAAGAACAGTTTAGCGGATACCAGGGGAAAGGTGGGGTGGGGGTGGGCACAAAGGGTGAAGTGGTGCACCTACACCATGACTGACAAACATTAATGTACAATTGAAATTTCACAAGATTGTAACCTATCAATAACTCAATAAAAAAAAAATTTCGCATATAATCTAATGTTGAATCATTCTTTACTCTTGGGATAATCTGTGCTTAGTTATAATGTATTCTCAATAAAATATTAGATTTTAAAACTTTTTTTTTACTTTTGATTTTTATTTGTTAATATCATATTTGGGGGTTTTGTTTTTATGCTCACATGTAAGACCAGCCTTTTGGATTCCTTTGCTGTATTCTGTTTTGTCTGATTTTAATATTGCCATACCAGGTTTTTTGGCTGGCATTTATCTGATGTGTTCTTGTCCCTTTATTTTTTAATTGAACTGAGATTCACATAACATAAAATTCACTATTTTAAAGTGGACAATTGAATGGCATTTACTATATTCACAATGTTTGACAATCACCACTTCTATGTAGTTCCGAAACATTTTCATCTTCCCAAAAGGAAACCTTCCCTTTATTTTTTACCTTTCCTTGTCATCTTGTTATAAGTACATCTTCTATATACATTATGTAGCTACATTTTATTTCTGTACCCAGTCTGAGAACTTGTCTTTCAGTATGGAAATTTAACACATTTATATTTATTGTGCTAACTTATTTAACATTCTTAGTTTTCCTTATTTTTTCCTCTAATGATTGAAAGTTAGAAATTTTATTTTTGTTTAGTTTGGAGTTACTTTTAAAATTTTACCCAAAGTATTTAAACATATTTTTCTAACTACCCAGAGAATTAACCAAGATGTGTAACCACATAATTCCATTCAAAAGACAACACTGTCCTTCTTACCTATTCCTAGCCATGTACTTTGTATTAGCCAATTTTTTTCTGGGTTTTTGTTTATAACAGCTTTATTGGGATGTAATTCACATACTACACAGTTCTTCCATTTAGAGTATACAACTCAATGGCTTTTATAATATTAACAGAGTTGTGCAACCATCACCACAATCCATTTTAGAACATTTTCATCATCCCCAAAAGAAACCTCGTACCCAGTAACATTCATTCTCCATTTCCTTACAACCTGTCTTCCCAGCCCTGGGGAACCACTAATCTACATTCTGACTCTCTAAAATTTGCCTATTTTGGACATTTCTTATAAATGGAATCACATAGTATGTGGTCTTTTGTGACTGACTTCTTTCACTTAGCATGATGTTTTTAAGCTTCATCCGTGTTGTAGCGTGTATTAGCACTTCATTTCTTTTTATTGCCAAATAATATTCCATTGTGTGGCTGTAGCACACTTTATCCATTTGAGTTCATGGACATTTGGGTTGTTTCCACCTTTTAGTTATTGTTAATAATGCTGCTAAGAACATTCACATACAAGTTTTTGTGTGCACATATATTTTCATTTCTCTTGGTTGTATTCCTAGGCGTGGAATTGCTGGATCAAATGATAATTCTTTGTTAACCGTATGAGGAACTGTCAGACCGTTTTACAATCTGTGGACTTCTTGTCTTTTATTTTAGAGGTCTCAGTTTTTTTTTTTTTAAGGAAGGTTAGCCCTGGCTAACATCTGCCACAATCCTCCTCTTTTTGCTGAGGAAGATTGGCCCTGAGCTAACATCCATGCCCATATTCCTCTACTTTATATGTGGGACACCTGACACAGCATGGCTTGACAAGTGGTGCATAGGTCCACACCTGGGATCTGATCTGGCGGATCCCGGGCCGCTGAAGCGGAACATGTGAATTTAACCGATGCCCCAGAATAAAGATTTCTTAGGAATCATTTCTTGCTAGTTGTCTGAAGCTTCCCATTCATATTACCAAACGACTATTTTGATAACTACAAGTTCAAATTTTTTCACACTATTATTTTTTTGCGTCATCTATTTTCTTGATTTATTTTTCAAATTACCCCCTTGAGTAATTCTTTTGGAAAAGGTTTGAAGGTGTTGAACTTTGTGAGTCCTTGCACATCTAGTAACATCTTTCTTTTACTTTCATACTTGAATAATAATTTGGTTGGTATAAAATTGTAGGTCTTAAAATTTCTTTTCACACTTCTTTTTGAAGATACTGCTTCAATGTCTTCTAGCACCCGGTATTGTTAATAACAGACTTTGAGGGTCTGGTAGACCCTAGACAGGCCTGTTAGCTTCAGTCCCTCCTGGGCCTTGTCCATTCGTGGTTGTGCATTCCCACAGACTTAGCTGCAGTGCAGCCTTGCGTGAATGATGCCTTGCATGTTATATAACCCATGAGAATGTAGACAGATGGCATTGGTGGTGTAGCAAGAAATTATAGATGGAATGTTGTTGTATTGGGGTGAAGTTGCTTGTGAAAGGCAGTTTTGCAGCCCTGTAAGGTAATTATACTGGAGCTTCAGGTCGATGTGGCTGGGAGTGAAAGAAGATTGTTAAGCCCTCACTTGGAATTTCCTGAATCCTGGTAGGATCTCTCCCTGGACAGGAAGAAGGCCCACACCCCAACTTGGGAGTAATCAGAAAAACCTAAGGCCCTTCTCTCAGAACAGCTGTAGACTGGTGTCCCCTGCTGAGAAAACGTCCTTTGCGTCTATCGCGGTAAACCGTAACCTTTATAATCTTTAAGTCGGAGAGCTTGATTTCACTAGGCTTTGAACCCACTTCTCTGTGGGAATCACATACTCATTTCCTTTTAAGTAACCACATGGTTTTTTTAATCTCCCTAGAAGCTTTTGGAATTTTCTCGTCATTTTTAGAGATCTGTAGAGATCGTTAAGTCTACCACTATGTGTCGAGAAGGGCATTCTTTATTCATCTTCCTCAGCACTCATTGGGGTCTGTATAACTAATATTCAAATCTGTCTTCACTGCAGGGAAATTTCTTGTATTTTCTGCATCTGTTCTTTCTGTTTTCTCCTTCAAAAAAATCTTGATTCAATCCAGAAGTTCCAGGAGAGATGAAATTGTCTTCAGTATCTCCTAACTTTTCTTTCCTACTTTCCTTCTCTTTGTTCTTTTGCAGACATCTAAGGAAATAATACTTCCAGCCCAAATTCAGGTTTTCAGTTGAGTATGTTCTGTTCTTCAACCCATTGGTTGAGGTCTTTTGGGGGAAGGCTTTGATAGTTTTAATTCCCAATGGTATGTCCCCCTTTTTTTTTTTTGAGGAAGATTAGCCCTGCACTAACATCTGCCACCAATTCTCCTCTTTTTGCTGAGGAAGACTGGCCCTGAGCTAACATCCATGCCCATCTTCCTCTACTTTACATGTGGGACCCTTGCCACAGCATGGCTTGACAACCTGTGCACCCGGGATCTGAATCGGGAAACTTGGGCCACGGAAGCAGAACATGTGAACTTAACTGCTGTGCCACCAGGCCAGCCCTGATGGCTTTTTTTAACTGAATCACTTTAAGAATTTCGAGTATTTTAAACTTTTCTTTGTTTACAGAGAGACCGCTTCTGCTTGTTGAGTCTGTCTCTTCTCAGGTGGCTGTTTTCCTCCATCATTCGGTGATTCCTGATTGTCTGTCTGTGACTGTAGATGAGATGGCTGGAAAGAGTTTGCTCAGCACGAGTGAGAATCCCTGTGCTCCTGGCAGTGAACACTGGTTTTCATCACATGACTGTGGTGTTTTTTTCAGAGGAAGGGAAATATTAATTGGGGGGGAGGGAGCAGGCATTGGAGGTAGAGTAGCTGCGTGGACTTTCCAATGAGGTGGGCACATAGCTTGTTGAAGCATCTGGTGGTCTTGAAGTCTTATCTTGGGGGCTATTTCCAGAAGTAACTGCTGGAAGGGATGGGGAGAGAATGATTAATTTGGCAGCTTCTAAGCCTTTAAACTTACTCCTTGGCAGATAACCCTTGGCCCATTCCTTCTCCCGCTCCCGTTCTTACCTCTCATCTTTAGATTTTTCTGAGGGTCTGCTGGGAAACTCACCTTCTTGATAGGTCCTCTGTTTTCCTCTCCAAAGCTGAGACTGGAGACCCCATTGCTTATCATTAGTTTGTTCCCACATGCCTCCTGGAGCCCCTCGTGGCCCAGACCACTCCTGCTGCTCTTTCCAGCTTTGCAACACTTCTTTCTATTTTTAAAGTATTTGTGGAGTTTTTTTTCTGTCATTTCAGTGGGATTGAGGGAGGATGAAGAGGTAAACATACAGGTCTAGTCAGCTACGTTGAAAGAGAAGTTCAGCTGTTTCTTTATTCATTTATAGATAGTTTTGACGTATGTAAGGACTATTGACCTCCTTTCTGGGTTGCAGCTGTTTTTTCCAGTCTACCATACTTTCATTTTATTTATGGCGACTTTCTTTACAAAATCTGAAGTTTATCTTCAAATCTATCAGTCTTATTTTTTCCCCACATTTGGTATCATGCTTCGAAAATTCTACCTCACTAACAATGCTAAGTATAATTAATTATATGTTAATATTTAACCTATATTTTTCTTTTAGTACTTTTTAATATTTTAACCTTCTGCTCAATTTCAATTAAATTGAAATTTAGTTGAGCAGAAGGTATAAAGTTGGGCTCTAACTTTTTTCAAATGTCTGCTCAGTTGTCTCAACACGACATATTGATAAGTTTATTCTTCCTTCACTAATCTAGATTGCTTCCTTTTTTTCGTTTCCATAATTCTTTTTATCTTCTTGGGCTCAACTCTGTACTTTCTAGTCTTTTCCAGTCTTTGTTCCCAGGTTTTAGCATCTGTAATTCTAAGATGCATTTTAATATCTGATAGGGTAAGCCACTGCAGCCGTAAGTTTTAGAATTCTTTTTAAGTCATGCACTCCTGTGTCCCCTCTCCTCTGTCAAACTATAGTGGCTTTTTTTTGGGGGGGGCTGGGCAAGATTAGCCCTGAGCTAACATCTGCTTCCAATCCTCCTCTTTTTGCTGAGGAAGACTGGCCCTGAGCTAACATCCTTGCCCATCTCCCTCTACTTTATATGTGGGATGCCTACCACAGCATGGCTCGACAAGCCGTGCATATGTCCGGGCCGAGATCCGAACCGGCGAACCCCCGGCCTCCAAAGCGGAACGTGCGAACATAACTGCTTCACCATGCGGGCGGGCCCCTGAAACTATACTGGCTTTTGGTTGGATTTTTGTATACTACATAGATTAATTTTGGGAAAAGGGATTTACACTACTTCGGTTCCTCACAAGAAAACTCCTCAACTGTTCCCTTGTCTTTGGTTATGTCTTGATTCTTAAGTTCTTTAAGCTCTTTTCCAGTCTGAAATGCTGTAAGTTTTACAGTGTAAATGAGTAATGCATATCTTATATATTCAGTCATCAAATATGTGTTGAATATTTATTGTGTGCCAGAATTTGTGTCCAGCGTTTAAAATATGGTGGTAAATAGCACTTTTTTATTTTTATTTAAACAAATAATCAATGAGAAGATGTAAGACGTGAAAAGAAAAATATGCTTAGGAAGATATTGAATGATAATTTTAAAAAAACCTCAAATTTGATCTGAAATTTAAGAGACATTTATTGTCTACTATATGTCTATTAAGACATCCTTGTAGGCCTTTCGTCCTTTATTCATCTCACAAACTTAAATCTAAAATTTAACAGATGCAAAATACAATATGTTTATTCTTTTGCTAAGATTTATGACTGGAGCTATTCTCAGAAAGGTGGCAGTACTTTGCCTTAGATGAACATTTTACTGTTAATTTTCATTTAAAATTAAAGGAATTTTCACATTTATTGTCTCACTTGATATTAAGCCAACCCCAGGTTTGAGGGGAATCCCTTCTCTCATTTCCATTTCTAGTTGAGCCATGATTTGAGGAAACAGTTCCTGAATTATACAAGAATGAGTCAACCACACCCTTGTGGAATGCAAGGTGAGACAAATGCCATCGGATGGCTTCTCCCTCTCCCATACGCACCGTGAGATTCATGCCATCCAGCCCAGTAGAATCTCCTACTATCGGAAAGCACGATATCCATTGACTTGGTCAAGGTTGAGTTGCAGATGACAACATCCACTTTAACTAGTTGAAGCCGCAGTTATTATGCATCATTAGGTGGCTTCCAAAATTTTGGGTATGGCTGGAGGACCCAGCTCTAGGCTGAGCTTCCAGCAAAACCTCCCAGAATCACACCACAGAACTGGCCTGTTGTAGGCAAGGAAGCAGGGTTTACTCTCACAACTGCTGGGTCCCGGATCTCCATTGCCTCCATTGTGACACATGGCCCCAAATGGCCGCCCTCTGACTTGCCCCTCAACACTGTGAAGCTAGGGATGGAACACTGGGATTTCAGTTATAGCTGCCACACACAAAGAAACCCACGAACAACTCCTTGGGTGAATCTGCAGTGGGAACGCAAAAGCAGCCAAAGCATGTCTTCTAGTCCCGTGATGTTGTCTTTTGCCTTCTAAGTCTTGGACTCATGTGTCTGCCAAAGATCCATCATGCGTGGAAACTGAGCCTTAGTCTGATTTTCCAGCCTTTAGTGAGCAGTAAGGCATACTGCAAGAGGAACAGAGTGGAGCTGGGTGGATCCACATGTAGCGCTCACTATAGCCACTTTCATTGGATTGTACTAAGGTCACTGTGTTGGAGGTGGAAGACCTCCTGTGATTTGTCATACTTCTAGAACTTTCTAAGGGCTTCCTCTTTCTCAATCTAGACATGCATTTGATTTCTAGCTGTGTGACCTTGCACAACTGACCTAGTATTTCCTGAACTTCCATCTATAATAATGCAAAGGATAATGATGACTTCACAGGTTAGCAGAACATAGAATGAGCTAAAATATATATAAGCCCTGTCCCAGAGGTAAATATTATTTATTTCTTGGGTAAATGTAGATTTATTTCTTCCCTTTGTGCTTCAGTAGATCCAGACTTTGTAGATTAATCCCACTTGGGCAGAGCCGCATTGACAGTGAGTGGCCGTATCTTAGCTTCTACTGGGTTTTCATGCATCCAGCAATGAGTGTGAACAGAGAATTTAGTTTCTGTGGTATGTCCTGGGGTTAGAATTGGGATCATGCTTTTCGCTAAAGAAACCTTAAAGGCTACACTGAGAACCACAAAGACCTGCTTGTTTTCCCTTTTAACATGATGGGTTCATTTAGACTGAGAAAGATTGGTAGAATGATCTAGCCACAATTATGAATGATGCCAGCTTTGTAGATGTAATGGAAAGATTTCATCGATTTTGCTCCTGTGTAGACAATTCAAAGAAGGTCTGAAAAGCCGTGGCGTGGGTCAGTTTTCCGGAGGTCTGACTTTAATGTGTTGTTTTGGAAAACCTGCAGCTCTGACCGTGCTTCTTATCTTGCCTCACCCTTTCCTTCATCTCTCCAAAATCTAATTATAAGAGGTGCCACTTTCTGGGGAAAAAATAATTCAGAGTAGAAAGACATCTTTATTGTTGATTTATACCCTGCCTTGTTTCCGGAAGGACTTGAGGCAGGACAGAAATCTTTAAATTGAGATTTTAAAGGAAACAACAAGAACTCTGTATCAATCAAGGATTGGCAAGCATCAAAGATCGCTTTAGAAAAGGAAAAACCTTATCTGAGGCATTAAACCTTAAGCAGACTTGAAGGAGCATTCTTGAAAAAGATTCTTTAGAGACAGAAAGAATTGTGTTGCCTGACACAGCGCGCACAGTCAAGAGGAAGAAATATCGAGGGCTTGTCAGCTAATCTCCCTTCAGCTTTAGGTTTACTTTAGGGGAAAAAAAAGTCTGTCTGCTTTGAGGCTCTGGCTGCCTTCTGGTTTCACAGGCCCAGAAGTTTCCTTAGAGATGGAGATGTTTAAGGATATCTATAATGGCTGTATTTAATATTCTACTAGCTTATACTTTGGAAATCATGTCTAAGGTTGCTTTAACTGTGACATGAATCTTGAGCAGTTTTCCTTTTCATTCACATTTCAAATCACGAGCTTATGTTCGCGCTGTCCTGGGAAGCTAGTGTTGGATTTTTTAACTTCCCTTTCCGTGATTAGGTTGATTTAAAAAGGTAGAAGACCAAAGCTCAGTTAACTAGGTCACTGATAATACCAGGCTGACTTAGCTGCCAGCCTGTGGAACGGGGGCTCAGATGGGAGTTGGTGCTTTAGTTCCCATCTCCCGAAGTACTTGACAAGGTCGAGCCTCAGTCCTTCCGGTGCTGACTTGCATAACTGAGAAGTGGAGATGTGTCTTCTGCAGACTTGTCCCATGCCCCCCGAACTAAGATTCCTTAGAACTTTTGTGTGTGAAGTATCATACAGTGCTAAAACCTGTATACAATTTAAAGAGTAATAAAACAAGTAACCATATGCCAGCCACTCAGTTTAAGAAATAGAACTCTACCGTATCTGAGAGGCCCCTTGTGGGCCCTGCCCACTTCCCCGAGGGAGCCACTGTCCTGGTTTTGTATTTTATGAAGTTCACAGTGCTCCGGCCAGTGTTTAGGCTTGACTCATTTTTTTTTTCTTTTAATGTTATGATAGATTACTACCTTGTGAGATTTCAGTTGTACATTATTGTTAGTCATGTTGTGGGTACACCACTTCCGCCTTTGTGCCCTCCCCCTACCCCCCCTTTTCCCTGGTAACCACCGATCAGATCTCCTTGTCAATAATGTTAACTTCCACCTATGAGTGGAGTCATATAGAGTTCGTCTTTCTCTGACTGGCTTATTTCGCTTAACATAATACCCTCGAGGTCCATCCACGTTGCTGCGAATGGGCCAATTTTGTCTTTTTTTATGGCTGAGTAGTATTCCATTGTGTATATATACCATATCGTCTTTATCCAATCATCAGTTGCTGGGCATGTAGGTTGGTTCCACGTCTTGGCTATTGTAAATAATGCTGCGATGAACATAGGGGTGCAAGGGACTCTTGGGATTTCTGATTTCAGGTTCTTAGGATAGATACCCAGTAATGGGATGGCTGGGTCATAGGGTATTTCTATTTTTAACTTTTTGAGAAATCTCCATACTGTTGTCCATAGTGGCTGTACCAGTTTGCATTCCCACCAACAGTGTATGAGGGTTCCTTTTTCTCCACAACCTCTCCAACATTTGTCGCTCTTGGTTTTGGATGTTTTTGCCAATCTAACGGGTGTAAGGTGATATCTTAGTGTAGTTTTGATTTGCATTTCCCTGATGATTAGCGATGATGAACATCTTTTCATGTGTCTATTGGCCTAGGCTTGACTCATTTTGAACTTTACAGAATATAGAATCACCGGATATTTTCTTCTATGACTTGCCATTTTCATTCATCATTGAGTGTTTTCCATACTGATACACATAGCTGTTCACTAACCTTTAAAACTGTATTGTATTCCTTTATATAAATGCACCGTAACTTGCCCCTTCTCTGTTGCGGCCACCTGGATTTCCATGTTTTAGACTAATTGAGTTTTCCCTTTTGTGTGTGAGGAAGATTCACTCTGAGCTAACATCCATTGCCAATCTTCCTCTTCCTCGTTTTTTGTTTTTGTTTTTGTTTTTTTTTGGCTTGAGGAAGATTGTCCCTGAGCTAACATCTGTGCCAGTCTTCCTCTGTTTTTTATGTGGGATGCCACCACAGCATGGCTTGACTCGTGGTTTAGGTCTGCGCCGGGGATCCAAACCTGCGAACCAGGGCCACCGAAGCAGAGCCTGCCAGACTTAACCACTATGCCACGGGGCTGGCCTCAAGTTTTCCTTTTTGTATTTCTCATTCTTTTTCTTTCTCCTATTTGGAAGTTAGGCTCTGGCTATTCTTTTGGTGGATTCCCTAGCTGTCTTAAGCTTACTTAGTCTGTAATACGGGGTAAAACTAATCAGCGTTTTTACCCTGCTCCTAAACAAAAACAAATATCTCAGAATAACTCAGATGATATCTCTCACAATTTACAATATTTTCTAGTCTTTTAGTTCTATCCTCTTTTCCACTTAAAAGTTAGGTGTTTTAATTGTTGTATACAATCAACAATTTATTTAATCCACATCCTCGTTTCCTGATGTCTTTGCTGATTCTTCCTTCTTAGATCAGACTTCCCATCTGCTTTTGTTTTTCTGACTATCTTTTTCTTCCTCGTTCTTGAAACATAACCATACAGGTTACAGAATTCCAAGCTGACAGTTATTTTTGTCTCAGTTCATTGAAGGTATCGTTCTTTCGTCTTACTAGCTTCCGTGGTTGCTGTTGATGTTGGCAGTCAAATTGAAAATTGCCATTCCTTTTCAATTAAGCTGCTTTTGCTTTTAAAATTGTCTTTGATTTGTGTACAGCAGGCTCATTGTGGTGTGTCTAGCAAAGGATTTCTTTTTGTTTATCCTTGGGTTTGGTTGGGATTCTTGGATCCAATTATTGGTCTTTCAACCATATTGGAAAATTCTTAGCCATTATCTGTTGAAAATACTGCCTTTCTCATTTTATCTCCTTCTGAAACTCTAATTAAGTATATATTAGATCCTTAGACTTATCTTCTATGTCTTTTAAATTGATAATTTCCAACTCTGTGTTCCTGGGCTGCATTTTATTTATATATATATATATATATATATATATTTATTATTATTGTTATTGCTATATCTTCCATTTTAATAATTCTTTCCTTAGCAGTTTAATCCATACATTCAATTTTTAATTTCGATTCTTGTACATTTCTGGAAAATCTTTAAAGTTTTTGGATCCACTGTGCTTTTCCTAGCCTATGTAGACTCAGACCCAACCCAGATGAGAGACTGTGTGACTGTAAGTTGAAAGGGAGATTCCCTCCCACACACACCCATTGCCGAGACTGAGATAGCTAAGTTACGCTGCTCTTCCCTCTGGACAGCGAGTTAATTTCTTGTCCACCCTCACATCGAAGCGATGGCCCTTTAAGATCCCAGCTTTCCATGGGGGTTTCCTGTTAGACTTTTCACCTTGGGTGGGCCCTTGGCTTTAGTTATCTTCCACTATCCAGTGCCAAGATAAAAGCTTGGCAAAGAATTTGAATAGCAGTTTTTCCAAAAAGATATACAAAGGGCCAGTAAGCACATGAAAAGATGGTCGATGTGATTAGCCTTCATGGAAATGCAAATTAGAACCACAGTGAGATAACACTTCACACTCACTAGGATGGCTATAAAAAAGACAGACAACAGCAAGTATTGGCAAGGATGTGGAGAAATTAGAACCCTCACGTATTGCCACTAGGGTTATAAAATGGTACAGCCACTTTGGAAAACAATTTGGCAGTTCCTCAAAAGGAAAACAGAGGGGCCAGCCCGGTGGCGCAGCGGTTAAGTGCACATGTTCCACTTCGGTGGCCCGGGGTTCACCGGTTCAGATCCCGGGTGCGGACATGGCACTGCTTGTCAAGCCGTGCTGTGGTAGGCGTCCCACATATAAAGTAGAGGAAGATGGGCACGGATGTTAGCTCAGGGCCAGTCATCCTCAACAAAAAGAGGAGGATTGGCAGCAGATGTTAGCTCAGAGCTAATCTTCCTCAAAAAAAAAAAAAGGAAAACAGAATCAGCATATGACCCAGCGATTCCACTCATAGGTATTGATGAAGAGAATTTAATGAAACATGTGTTGCCACAAAAAAACTATACGTGAATATTCCTAGCAGCATCATTTATAATAACCAAAAGGAAACAACCCAAATGTCCACCAGCTGGTGGAGAAACAAAACATGGTATATCCATACAATTGAATATTATTTGACACTAAAAAGGAATAAAGTATTGATACATGCTACAACATGGATGACCATTGAAATCATGCTAAGTGAAAGAAGCTAAACACAAAAGGCCACACATCGTAGGATTCCATTTATATGAAGTGTCCAGAATAGAAACAGAAAGTAGATTAATCCTTCCGAGGGGCTGGGAGAGAAAGGAATAGAGAGTGACTGCTAATGGGTATAGAGTTTCTTTTTGAGTTGATGAAAATGTTCTGAAATTAGATAGTAATAATGGTTTGCACAGTTCTGTGAATTTACTAAAAATTGCTGAATTGTACATTTTTAAAAAGTGAATTTTATGGTGTATGAATTATATCTCAAAAAAGCTATTTGAAAAAAAAGATGGAAGCTGAAGGTCCTCAAGAGGTTCAACAGACTCTCAGCATGAAAACTGACTTTGGCATTCAGCTGCACCCAAGGATTCCCATTTTATTTCATTTGAGCCTCTTAGGATTTCTTCTTTTCTTGCCAGCTCAGCAACATATTTAAAAATGTTTTTTACTTGTCAATATTTGTTTCATTTGGGGGGATACCCAGTTTGTCATATCACCAGAAATGGAAGGCAGAATCCTTTTAATTTAAAAAAAGTTCAAGTTGCTAAAGAAAATTGTAAGAATGGTGTAATGAACTTCAACATCCATTGACTGTGATTTCTCAAGTGTAAACAGCCTGCTTCATCTTCCCTCCCTGTCTGTCTGTCTACCCAATATTTTTGTGGAACCATTCAAGAGGAGGTTGCAAGCATCGTTATTCTAAATTCCCCAGTTATTTCAGCAGGCATCTCCCAAGGACAGGAATATTCTCCTACATACCCACGGTCTAACTATCAAGTTCAGCAACTTTATCCTTGATACTGATATAGTCCAGACTCAGATTTTACCAGTTGTCCCAGTGATGTCCTTTCTATTCACTTTTCCCCTGTCCGAGATGCGGTCCAGGGTCACAAGTTCCATCTAATTGTCCTGTTTTTTAGTAGCCTTTGACCTGGAACAGTTCCTCAGGCTTTGTCTTCCATGACCTTGACAGTTTTAAAGAATCCAGGGGAGTTGTTTTGTGGAATGCTCCTAAGATTGGGCTTGTCTGGTGTTCCCTCATGAGTGGGTTCAGGCTATATTGCGCTGAACACCACTGAAGTGAGGTATGTCCTGCTTAGTGCGGCCCATCAGGAGGCACGGGATGTAGGCATGTCTCGGGATTAGTGAATCTAACCTGAATCCCTTTTTTGAAAGCTAAATATGGCATATTTCTGAGCAAAAATGATACAAAATTTGGAGTCAAACAGATCTGGCTTTCAGTCTTGGCCCTGCTGCTGTTAGCTCTGTGATCATAAGCAAAATAGTTAACATTTTAAAGCCGTTTGTAAAATATTTCTAATAATACCTACTTCTTGAGATTATTGAAAAATTAAATACAAATTCATGTAAACATTTTAGCACAGTGCCTGGCACATAGTAAGGACTCAGAACTTGTTTGGGGGTAGGTAATGTTACCTAAGAGTCATAGGGGCCTCCCTGGCCCTTGAGGGTGCTGGTGAAATTGCTCAGAATCTCAGGATCTCTGTATGTGGAACCCAAAGGCCTCCTGTGTACTTCCGGTAATTCCCAAAGAGCCGATGGTCTCTTGGTCTACTCTGCCTTCCCACTCCCTCCTCCAGCCTTTGCTATTGCCCGTCTCCAGGGTCCCTAAGAAGCCTGCTTGTCCAAGTGTTGGGTTGGTTTCAGCTATTGACCAGTGATGGGGGCCAGGCTCTTGGTAAATGCAAACTGACCACCCACTCCATTCTCCTCCCCTTCTTGTTTTGTTTTGTCATCTTTCCTCCTGGATTACTTTCCTCCTCACCTCCAAATCCTTCTCCCTCTACTCTGCAGGGGTACTCTCTCCAGCTCCTACCTCCAAATTTGCGTATCTTAACCTAGTGAGGGCGCCACAGAACAAAGCCTTTGCACTAAACTAGGAACCAGCTCCCTAGAGGGCAGATGGCATTATAAATAGGAACTTCTTTTTCTATGACATGATTGTTTTTCTTCTGTTCATACTGCTCCTTGTGCAACAGTAATTCCATGGTATTTCTCTTTATATTGACTTGTGAGGATAGTACGTGGTTTGAACTTGTATGGGCAATCCCTTGATGGAGTCACTGCCCTGCTGGCAATTAGAGTAATTGCCTGTGGCTAACCATGGACCTTTGCATAGGTGTTTCACCTGAATTCCTGGGGAGAAAGATGGACTCAGTTGAAGTTGTGTCACACAGGATCTTGCTTTGTTGAAGTGAGTATTACCTGGGGCCCTGCACAGTGCCAGTGCCACTTACGTTGTTTTCTATAACCTGTTTCGTCAATGGGTCCTACAGAATGAGCCCTGTATGTTGCACCTTCTGCGTCTCATGCCACCTCCCACTCCTTCCCCAAGGAGCTGTTTCTCTGGGTGAACTTGTTTGGTGAGGCTGTCAGACCTTCCATGTGAAACTGAGGGATGCCTTTTTCACCTTCTATTTTTTGTATAAATGGGTGACACTTACAAGATAACTTTGTTTGTCCCTGTCTCATGAGAAATTCTTTAATCTTGAAAAGCAGGGGGAAGGGAGAGAAAGAAAGGGACAGTGTTTACCCTGGTAAAGGCCTTTGCTTCCAGGGAGGCGCCCTGCACAGTAGGGCTGCGGGCAGGTGAGACCCCATCGTTGCATCCTTGTCGCTGCTGCTGACTGACGGGCGTGGGCGGTCGGTTCTGCAGGGGAATGGAGCTGCCCTGGGGACTGTATTTGAGGGTGATGAGAGTTTGTGGGAACTCTCTTGTGTTGCCCAAATTTGCAGGACTCTGAATATCTTGTTGCTGTGTTCACCCTAAATTATGTTATTTGTTCTAATGAAAAGTCTTTGTTTTAGAGATGCCTGTGGGACAGAAATGGTACTGGCCCCCAGGCTAGTTTTGTTGGCCTGCATAGCATTGAAAATCAGAATTAGTTTCCGATCTATAAAAGTCAGATACTATATATTATATTCTCCTGGAAAATTGGACAAATGCACAACATTGGGCCCACAATCCCTCATGGTGATAATTCTTTGGAGCCAAGAAATGGCTGCCCTCTACGTGTAAGAGTGTTGTTGGACTAGACACATGTTTGACTGTTGTGACAAAGACCAAAATAAGTAGCTTAAACGAGGTAGGAACTTGTTTCTCTCAATTGGCAATCAAAGCACTAGTTGCCCGGGGCGGATATGATGGCTCTGTGGTGCCAGAGACCCCGGCTGCTTCTGTTTTCTCTCTGAGCTCTGCAGTGGGTTTCATCTTGTGGTCCCAGAGGCCACTTTGTTTCCCACCATCATGTCTGCTCCAGCCTATATAGGAGGAGGGGAAGTGGAGATGCACCCCTTCAAGACCCAGCCTGGAAGTTGCATCTGTCATTTCTTCTCATGTCCCAGTGACCAGAACTTACTGGTGTGGCTACATCTGGCTCAAATAAGGCTGGAGAAGCGTGGTTTCCGTCTGTATGGCCATGTGAATAGCTACAATCCATTTCTTAGTAGAGGGAGAGGGTGAGAGTGGGTGGTGGGGACAGCTAGTAATCTGTGCTGTGACATACCTTGGGCTCACTGGTTTACTGCAGTCCTCTACTTTCTCTAGTGTTCTTACAACATTGCCATTCGTTGCTTATACCTGATGTGTTTCACTCTTTTATGTTACCTGCTTTGTCCCTGTGGGCATTTGAGCTTGAATTCTCAGCTGTAGCCTGATAATCTCTTTCAACATACCTCCATAATTTTATGCTTTCTGTTGCTTTCTTTAGAATTGCCTCCCCTCCCTTTCAGACCTGGCAGACTCCTTCTAAGGATAACTCAGCCCCATCCTTCTTTTCCCGAATTTCGAATTCTCTCTCTTTTGTCCCATTCTAGTACATAAACTGCTAATTTTACATAATACCTTTTAGTGTACTTACCTTTATATACTTGATGCCGGGCAAAGCACTTGATACATAACAGATTAATGATCAGTACCATTTACTGAGTGTTCATTCAGAGAAAGACACTTTTTATAACTTTTATAAATATTATTTTTCATACCCTACGGTGAAATAGTATATTAGTCATGGCCTTTCCAGTTGTAGTTGGTGGAAACTTGGCCCAGACTGACTTTAACAACAACAACAAAAAGGAGGAGCACTTATTGGTTCATGTATCTGAGAAGTGGAGGTGTGGGTCTAGCTTCAGGTATGGCTGGAATCAGGAACTCAAATTATAACAGAGCTCAGACTCTCTCCATCTCTTGGCTCTGCTTTCTTCTGTATAGACTGCATTCTCAGGAAAGCTTTCTCTGCATGATGATAAAGATGCCCCCCACAGTTTTGTATTATCCTTACAGTTACTGATTCCAGAAAAGAAGAACACGAATCTATTTCTTCATGGTGGTAAACAAGCGCTGGAGGAAGAACCTCACTGGCCTGGCTTGAGTCATATGGCCATTCCTGGTCCAGTCAGTAAGGCTAGGGAGATAGAGTACACCAGACACACTTGAGTCGTCTGTCTACTTCTGGTACCAGGGAGTGAAGTCAACCCTACTCAAATTATGTTGCAGAAAAGGTAGTTCTCCAAGGAGAGAGAAAGCAGGCAAGAACATGTGTGTACACCCTGGGCACTACTCTTATTCTACTTTACAGACAAAGTAACTGAGGCTGAAAGAGGTTATGGTGACCTGAGATCACAACCAGCAAGTGGCAGAGGGGCAATTCAAACCAGGTCTTTTTGACTCCAAATGGTAGGCTCTGAATTCACTGTACTCAGCTGTTTCTGGAATGAATGATCCAGGAACCTCGGTTCTATATGGGGAAAACTCTGAGGTTTGATACTCTTATGTATGGCGGTCAGAATCTGGAAGTATCTTGTAGTGCCCACCATGGCAAGATTTCCTGTGGAAGGACAAATTCAGCTATCGGCTCTGCTTTCTGTGGAACACCTTTACTGGCTCTCCCTGAAAATGTTCCCCTTGGTCCAGAAAAGAACTCTTTTCAGATTAATGAAAGTAGGAGTCAAGTACCTGGATTTTTCTCTTCTCTTGAAACATTTCAGTTACTTTAGCACATGGATTCTCACTGGAAGCGATATTGCCCGCAAGGGAGCAAACACTGGTTCTTGAAGAGGGAAGGCGAAAAAAACCTTACTGTTTATGTATAAGGTAGATATATACATACATACAGTACATAAATAGGTATACAGTTTATCTGTGGCATTCAAATTGTGCAAGGAAAATATGCTATGATAGATCCCCTCTTGAAACAACAACCAGTTTCCCCTCAAGGTCACATATGCTCCAAGTTATCACGTTTTTTCTCTCTCCCCTTTGCAGCAAAACTTCTTAAAAGACTTGCCTTTATTTCCCAATTCCTCTCATCCTATTTGCTCTTGAACCCACTCCAATCAGCCTATCGCTTCTCCTCCCAGCCAGCTCTGGTCAAGCTCACCAATAGCATCTGCTTTACCAGA
The DNA here is from genome assembly GCF_037783145.1 of Equus przewalskii. NCBI lineage: Eukaryota > Metazoa > Chordata > Mammalia > Perissodactyla > Equidae > Equus > Equus przewalskii. The sequence goes on along the minus strand of NC_091845.1, from coordinate 53,481,758 downwards.
CCCAATGGTCAACTTTTGGTCCTCATCTTACTGAATCTGTGGATTACACTGACACAGTTGACTAGCCCTCCTTTTTTTCTTTTTTGGTGAGGAAGATTGGCCCTGAAGTAACATCTGTTGCCAATTGTCCTCTTTTGCTTGAGGAAGATTGTCGCTGAGCTAACATCTGTGCCAATCTTACTCTATTTCGTATGTGGGGTGCTGCCACATAATGGCTTGATTAGTGATGGGATCCAAACCAGTGAATCCCAGGCTGATGAAGTGGAGTGCGTGACCTTAACCACTACGCCACAGGGCCGGCCACCTGTCCTTCCTTTTTTAAATACCTTCTTTTCTTGGCTTTGGCATTACCGTCCTCATTCTCTTGACTGTCTACTCAGTCATCTCCAGAATCATGGCTGTAAACTCTCTATATGTCTCACTTTCTCCAGCCTGGACCTCTCCCCTGAATGCCAGACTTGCATCTGCCCACTCACCGTCCCTTCTCCTATGTTTCATAGGCAATTCAATGCTAAGTATAGATTTTCAGGAAATAGGGGGGACAGAGAAACATGTAGAAAGAACCCATGAGAAAGCACTTGGCAAAATCCAGACTGTCTCTCTAAGACAAATGACCCAATTTCTCCAAAAAACAAATTTTAAAGGAAAAACAGGAGTAATGGAGGAGAAACCTATAGATTGCGAGACTTAAGAGATGAATATCAATCAGTTGCAATATATGGACCTTATCTGGATACTGATTCAAACAAATGTTAAAAAAATTATGAGACAATCAGGAATTTTTGAATATTGACTAAATATTGATATTAAATGATTATTGTCAATCTTTTTAGCTACGAGAATGGTGATTTTGTTAATATTAGAAAAAAAATTTAAAAAGAAATCTACCAAGAATGTTAGCGATTCTCAGCACCTCCCATGTTACCTCCCTCAGCCTGTCTGACATCTTCTCTTGTCTTATGTTTACAGTTGCCTCTTGACTGGTCTCCCTGCTTCTGCTCCCACCCCCCGAACCCCGACCCCGTCTGTTCTCAACAGAGCAGCCAGAGAGGTCCTGCTCAGATGTGTCACATTATGCCACTCCCCGTCTCATTCAGAGTAAGAGCCACAGTCTTCAGTCTACAAGACCCCGTGTCCTAGTCCCCTCCTGGGTCAGCACTCCTGCCACTCTGGCCTCCTTGCTGCTTTGCAACACAGCAGGTGTGCTCCAGCCTCGAACGTTTGCATTTTCTCTTCCCCTGCCTAGCTCCTCTTTCCCCAGACAGCAGCGCGTCTCGTTTGAGCATCTCCTTGTGTCTGAGACTTTCCCCGACCCCTCTGCATAAGTAAACTCTCACCCCCACCATGACACCCTTGTCCTCCTCAGCCTGCCTTAGGTTTCTCCATGGCATTTATCACCATCTGACAATTCGCCGTGTGAATTCTTTTTTCAGTCATCTGCTCCCAATACAATGTGAGGGATGTGAGAGTGGAGACTATATTGTTTATTACTGTATCCTCAGGGCTTCAAATAGCTCTTTGTACATAATAGGCACTAAATAAATGTTTGTTAAAAGAAAAATATTTTTACATGGGGGCAGTGGTGGGAGTATTAGGAAAAAAGTGTTTACAAAGGTTCCTTGGGGATGGAGGGCAATCAGGAAAAAAGATGAGAAGCCCTGCCTTGGCTTAAGCCGTGGGGAAGCACGTGGGACCAATGTGATTTTGCTTTTACTCTTAAAATCATGAAACATTTCAACTGTTGATAATATTACGACGTGAATTATTTTCTTAGTGTTCACATAAATTTTAGTATAGATTGATTGGGTGAAACCTACCAGTAAAGTTTTATATTTTGTCTTTGTAATGGGAATTACAAGGAGATGCCAATTCAGAATAAAGTTAAATAAGAATGTTAGATTTAGGGAAATGAAGCTTTAGTAGAATATATAAATAAATGCCTCTTAGAAGGCTTTTAAAGGTTGATTAGATTGATAGAATCAGAATAAATATTTTAGAAAATTATTCTTTGAATAAAAATCCGCATTATTGCATGTATTCCCCTTACACTATGGAGATGGCCAAATCAAGAAGGATGGCAGAAGAGATGCTGATGCATACTTGGGTTGTGAGTGAAGGAGATATGAAAAGTATCTGGAGGCAATTGGTAGGATTATAAGGAAAATCACCAGAGAATCTGGAAATACACTCATATGCCAGCTGACCCCCACACAGCAGAGTATTCTGTGAAGTTTGGTAATGAAGGGGGCAATCCGTTCATGGCTTTTTAAAAGAAGTGTTTACCAAATCTTAATTCATGAGATTTACTTGACCTGTTTTATAAGTCATTTACTGGATATCACATAGCTAGACCTGGGATCTGAACCCATGCAGCCCAACTCTACAACCCACAGTCTATTTATAGCATCACTTTGTTTCTCTGTGTCCAGGACTCTGCAAACACAGGATTATATTTAATGATGGATTCTTGCCCTCAAGGAGCTTAGAATTCAGTTGGGCAACAGGCTTTCATGGGTGAGGGTAACTAGATTAAAATACAGCCATTGTTTCTAAAGCACTTTTTGGTTTCTAGTGGTTAGTCTCATTTGAATTTCCTGCAACTATCAGTTAGCTGAGGTGCAAGCCATTAGCTCATTTTCCTGGTAAGGCAACCAAGGCTCAAACAATTAGTGACTTACCTAAGGTCATACCAGCAAGTGACAAAGCCAGAGTCCTGATCCTTTTGCTTTTGCAGTTTCTTTCATACCAGAAGTTACAAAATCAACTGCATGCAGGGGCCAAGCAGGCAGCATAAGTGAACAAAGCAGGCTGGTTATGAGGCAACGTGGAGCAGAAGGTTTGTGGTAAACCAGAGTTTGCAAATTCTGTCTAAAGGGGGCACTGCTGCTTGGTTACAGTTGATTGTTGCCATGGAGGAGTAGAGGGCCCAATGATAGCAGATCTTTTGATTTTTCAGAGAAGCCATAAATCGGAATTTTAATATAAAATTTCCTTGTTAACTTTTTCTTAAGAAAATTCTCGGGGCCGGCTCTGTGGCCGAGTGGTTAAGTTCGTGTGCTCTGCTGTGGCAGCCCAGGTTCGGATCCTGGGCGCGGACATGGCACTGCTCGTCAGGCCACGTTGAGGTGGCGTCCCACATCCCATAGCTAGAAGGATGTGCAACTAAGATACACAACTGTGTACAGGGGGGGTTTGGGGAGATAAAAGCAGGAAAAAAAAAAAAAAAGATTGGCAACGGTTGTTAGCCCAGGTGCCAATCTTTAAAAAAATAAAAAATTATAATTAAAAAAATAAATAAAAATTCTCAAAACATTCTATTTGTTAGTGAGAATGTAAAATGGTACAGCCACTGTGGAAAACAGTATGGCAGTTCCTCAAAAAAATTAAATTTAAAAATTAAAAGTAAAATTACCATATGATCCAGGAATTCCACTTCTGGGTATATACCCAAAAGATTTGAAAGCAGGGTCTCGAAGAGACATTTGTGTACCCGTGTTTATGGCAGCATTATTCACAGTAGCTAAAACATGGAAGAACCAAGTGTTCATTGACAGATGAATGAATAAGCAAAATGTGGGATATACATATGATGGAATATTACACAACCTTAAAAGGAAGGAAATCCTGACACGTGCTACAGCATGGATGAACTGTGAAGACATCATGCTAGGTGAAGTAAGCTAGTCACAAGAAGACAGATACTGTATGATTCTGGTTATATGAGGCAGCTAGAGTAGTCAGAATCATAGAGACAGAACATATAATCGTGGTTGCCAGGGCCTCTGGGGAGGGAGGAACGGGGGTTACTGCGTAAGGAGTATAGAGTTTCAGTTTTACAAGATGAAAAGAGTTCTGGAGATGGATGGTGGTCATGGTTGCACAACAATGTGAATGTACTTAATACCACAGAACCGTATACTTAAAAGTGGTTAAGATGGTAAATTTCATGTTGTGTGTATTTTACCACAATAAAAAAATTTTTTTTTAAACTCACTATGTTGACCAACACTATGTGTACTAAACAGAATTGGCCGTTGGGCCTCAAGTTTTAGAAACAACTCTGCTGTGTACTCTGTGGCCTCTAAGACAAACTCTGATGGCATTGCCCCAAACAAGTAAGAAATCAGGAAGCATCAGAGAGTCATGGTGTTGGAGAAAGCTTCCTGGAGAAAGGGGCCTTTTAGAATGGAGAGTGGAAAAGAGCGGAGAGGCCCTTCCAGGCTAGGAGGCATGATATGAGATAAGAGAATATACGGTAAGTGCTGAGCACAAGGACACTCAAAATATTAGCAAAAGAATAAAGTACCTACAAATAAATTTAACTAAGGAGGTGAAGCAATGAAAACTTCTTATACAATGAAAACTATAAGACATTATTGAAAGAAATAGATAATGACATAAAGAGATGGAAAGTGATTCCATGCACATGGATTGGAAGAATAAACATAGTTAAAATGTCCATGCTACCCAAAGCAATCTACAGATTCAGTGCAATCCCAATCAGAATCCCAATGACATTCTTCACGGAAGGAGAACAAAGAATCCTAAAATTCATATGGGGCAATCAAAAACCCTGAATTGCTAAAGCAATACTGAGAAAAAAGAACAAAGCTGAAAGCATCACAATCCCTGACTTCAAAATGTACTACAAAGCCATAGTGATCGAAACAGCATGGTACTGGTACAAAAACAGACACATAGATCAACGGAACAGAACTGAAAGCCTAGAAATAAAACCGCACATATATGGACAGCTAGTCTTCAACAAAGGTGCCAAGAACATAGAATGGAGAAAAGACAGTCTCTTCAATAAATGATGCTGGGAAAACTGGACAGCCACATGCAAAAGAATGAAAGTAGACCATTATCTCATGCCATACATGAAAGTAAAGTGGATCGATCGAAGACTTGAAGATAAGTGCTGAAACCATAAAACTCCTGGAAGATAATATAGGTAGTACATTCTTTGATATTGAACTAAAAGGATCTTTTTGAACACCATGTCTTCTCAGACAAGGGAAATGAAAGAAAAAGAAGTGGGAGTTCATCAGACTAAAGAGCTTCTGCAAGGCAAAAGAAACTAGGATCGAAATCAAAAGACAACCCACCAATTGGGAGAACATTTTTGCAAATCATATATCCGATAAGGGGTTAATTTCCATAGTATATAAGGAACTCACACAACTGAACAACAGAAAAACCAACAGACCAATCAAAAAATGGGCAGAGGATATGAGCAGACATTTTTCCAAAGAAGATATACAGATGGCCAATAAACACATGAAAAGTTGTTCAACATCACCGATCATCAGGAAATACAAATCAAAACTACACTAAGATACCACCTTACGCCTGTTAAAATGGCTATAATCGCTGGGACTAAAAATAACAAATGTTGGAGAGGGTGTGGAAAGAAGGGAACCCTCATACACTGCTGGTGGAAATGCAAACTGGTGCAGCCACTATGGAAAACAGTACAGAAATTCCTCAAAAAACTAAAAATAGAACTACCATATAACCCAGCTATCCCACTACTGAGTATCTACCCAAACAACTTGAAATCAGCAATCCAAAGTAACATATGTACCCCAATGTTCATTGCAGCAGTATTCACAATAGCCAAGACATGGAAAACAATCCAAGTGCCCATCGACTAATGATTGGATAAAGAAGATGTGGTATATATATACAGTGGAATACTACTCAGCCAGAAAAAAAAGACAAAATCATCCCATTTGCAGCAACATGGATGGACCTGGAGAGAATTATGCTTAGTGAAATGTGCCAGACTGAGAAAGACAAACACCAGATGATTTCACTTATATGTGGAATATAAACAGACACATGGACAAAGAAAACAGTTCAGTGGTTACCAGGGGAGGGCGGGTAGGGGGTGGGCATGGAGTGAAGGGGAGCACCTATGTGGTGACAGACAAGAAATAATGTACGACTGAAAATTTCACAATGATATAAACTATTATGAACGCAAAAAAAAAAGTTAAAAGGAAAAAACTCAATAAAAAGGTGGAGAAAGAAAAAAAAATTAGCAAAAGAAATAATACTAACAATGATACTAATATGCTGTTAATGGTATATTAACATGAAAGCCAGTCTGACTGAAATGGATGCATAGAGAACCAGCCACCAAAAACCTCCAGCAAATATCATACTTAATGATGAAAACTTTAGAATCATTCCCTTCTAAAATCAGGAACATAAGGATGCTCACCATCACCATTGATACTCATCATAGTACTGGAGGCCCTAACCAGTGTAATAAGACAAGAAAAAGGAATAAGAAATATAGGAATTGGAAAGAAAGAAAACACACTGTCATTATTTATAGTTAATATAGTCTATAAAGAAAATCTACAAATGATTAGAATTATAATGTTCAGCAAGATGCTTGATATAAAATTGTAATACAGAAGTCAATCCCATTTCTATAAATAAGCAATAAACATTTTGCGAGTATAATTTTTAAAACTTAAAATATGGAGGCTGGCTCCGTGGCCGAGTGGTTAAGTTCACGTGCTCTGCTGCAGGCGGCCCAGGGTTTTGTTGGTTCGAATCCTGGGCATGGACATGGCACTGCTCATCAAACCACGCTGAGGCAGCGTCCCACATGCCACAACTAAGACCCACAACAAAGAATATACAACTATGTACCAGGGGGCTTTGGGGAGAAAAAGGAAAAGAATAAAATCTTTAAAAAAAAAAAAAACAACTTAAAATATGTATGACCTTTATGGAGCAAAACTATGAACTTCATTGAAAGATAAAAATCTAAATAAATGGAAAGCTGTACCGTATTCATGAAGGGGAAGCAGGAAGCATTCATGATACATGAATACAAGTAATATTGTAAAGATATTAATTCTCTCCGAAATAAATATATTCAATATAATTGCATTTTAAATCACAACAATTTTGTATGGGTAGGTGTAAGGTGTGTGTCACTTAATCTGCTTCTAAAATGTGTTATACATGAAACAGATAGTCTGAGGCCAAATTTAGAGGACATTGGTGCCAGGATATGAAATTTGGACCTGATCTAATATGCTAATGTTTCCTTGGGGTCAGAGTTTGCATTTTCAGGGATTTGAAAAAAAATTTTGTGTGTTATTTTAATGGAGTAAACAAATTCTGGACATTGGAATTTGCCCAAAGACTGCCAGGTAACTTCGGGGCAGACACTTGTGTTTTTGTTTGCACTTACCTTGGTACTGAGTTGTTCCAAGTCATGGGCTGATGACAAAAGAACAAGCAGTGTTCTGTAAGTGTCTGGTTAGACTAAATGTAAGCCAAGTAATGTCACAGTCTAGTAAGGGGCTTGCAGCAGCTGGAGTAAAGTGATTGGAAGGACTGTAGTTGTCATATAGGATATGCTATATGACATGAGCATGGTAAACGCAAAAGAACTGACACGGCTGCTGTCAGTACCATATTCGAGTTGCAGTGTTCCAGTTTCGTAAAATCTCACTACCTGGTGATAACTAATGTTGTTGATTTGAATCTCGTTAAGTTTGTGGTTTTGTGTTCTATTTATTTTGCAAATTTGGTTTGGTTTTCTCAATATGGAGAAACTATAAGTAAAAGATTTACATTTAGTTCTTGTTCATACTGACGTTACATGATTTAGCCATCACTGAGAGTTCTTTTAAGAATTAGTTTCACTTTAAAGAGGCCCATACACTATTCAAGATTGAGAAATACTGAAATAGGCTGCGTAGGGCTGGGATGTGATGGAGATTTTATTGTGAAGGTTTCTCCACTGGGTATTTGCAGGATCGGTGGCAAGTGAGAGGCAAAGATGAGTTTGGGTAGAGAAGAATATTTGTTGAAGATCAGCTGTTGACAAGTCTTTAGGCGTTTCACTTAATCCCCTCAGAACAACCCCTGAGTTAATGTCCTCATTTTACAAGAAATTTTGCAAATGAAGAAACTGAAGCTCAGAAACGTTAAGTGACTTAGGCAAAGCCACATAGCTGGAAGTGAAGCAGATAGGAAGTCAGTTCAGACTGCATCCCTTTCTACCAAACTGTAATACAGGGATGGATGGCGGTCTTACTGGGATGGTCACGGCTGGATCCAGAGAAAGGAATGAATCCGGAAATCTTATTTCTTATATTTTTCTTTTCCCACCTAAAGGTCTGAGGTGCCCAGCACCTGCCTGGTGTATGGTGAATTAAGCCAGTGACCTGGGCGCTGTAAGGTGTGGGCCCCAAACCCAGCCTCCTTAAACCTAGGTCCTCGTGTGTGAATTTGTTTTTAGAAAAGGAGACGGTCTTTGCTGCCACTCTGTAAGGTTGGTGGGAGTTGGTTTCACAGCCTGTGTTACTGTTGTTTTTTATTATTTAGTGATTGAACATACGATGTAAACTTTTTCTTGGAAGTTGAAAAAATAAGTTAAGTGAGATTCTATCTCTTAAAATCCTTACAATGATCTGTAGCTCTCATTATCGTCTACCCAGATTTACCTTGTGGTTTGATTTGTAACAACCTGGTCTGGCAACAGAATGTTTTGTGTCTTTCAAGGCGATTATTGGAGAAGATACTCAGAAAATCCCAGCATTCCTGAGCCTGAGTTTGTGTATAGTAGGAGTGCCTGCCTCCCTCATTCAACCCACATCGCCTTGGATTGTGAACCCCTTGTGGTGCGGGCAACTTGACATCAGAGATGTTGAAGAGACCTTGAGCTCCTCTGATAGAGATGCCTTGTTTCACAGATGAGAAGGCTGGGGCCTGGAGACAGGGACACACTGCGAGTCTGACAGAGTTGGGTCCAAAACCCAGGCTCCTGAGTTGTAGTCTAGAGCTCCTCCTATTTCCCATACATCACAACTTTGCCTCTCTCTTTTCTTAATTAAATTTAATTTCTTAAAAGTCATATAATATGTCTACATGGTTCAAAAAGCAAAATAATGAAAAGCTGTGCGCGGAACTCTTGCTACCCCACCCTCCCCACTGTTACCCTGTCTCTTGCAGAGGACAGTTTTAGGCTGCTTCTTTATCCTTCTGTTGTTTCTTTAGGCAAGGGTTTCTCAACCTTAACACTATTGACATTTGGGGCTGGATAATTCCTTATTGTCGGGGCTGTCCTGTACATTCTGGGATGCTTATCAGCATCCCTAGCCTCTACGTACCGCATACCAGTAGCTCCCCCAACCCCAATCATGACAATCAAAATGTCTCTAGACATCACCAAATGTCCCCCGGGGGACAAAATTGTCCTTGGTTGAGAACCACTGTTTTAGGCAAATGCAGTCTTGCATTGCTAAATGACAGGGATGGGTTCTGAGAAATGTGTTGTCAGGTGATTTCATCGTTGGGAGAACATCATAGAGCGTACTTACACAAACCCTGATGGTATAGCCTGCTACACACTTAGGCTACATGGCACTAATCTTATGGGACCACCATAGCATATGAGGTCCATCGTTGACCAAAACGTCGTTATGCTGCACGTGACTGTAGAAGCAAATGTGACTACATATCTTTATTTCCCACCTCTTTTAAACTTAGAAATAGCAGATAACACAGCTCTTCGTCCTGAGATATCTAGCTAGCTACATATTTTTTTACTTTTACGTGTATAGATATCCTAGAGGTCCCTGTATCAGTACATGGAAGTTGTCGTCACTTTAGCAGCTGCCTAGCATTCCATTATGTGGAGGTGCCATAATTGATTCAGCCAGTCCCATCTTGTTGGGCACTTGTTTCCAGTCTGCTGCCATTAACCTGTGCTCAGTGAGGAAGCTTATTCATATACCATTCTTTCTGTGCAGGTGCATCTGTGGGGTATAGCCCCAGAAGTGGGCTGCTGGATCAAGGGTAAACATGTCTCATCTTGGTGACTGGTGCCAGACTTCCCCTCCGTGAGGGTCATGCCCTTTGGCACTCCCGTGAGCAATGATTGAGAGGCCTGTTTCCCCATGGCCTCACCAACTGTGTTATGAAACATTTGGATTCTTGCCAGTTCTGTAGGTGAGAAATGCCTCATTTCCTAATAGAAAAGCATTGCATTTATTTCAATAGTCTTATTCATCTTGAACAAACAAGGAGCTCAGTGAAACCCAGCCCTGTCTGTTTTTCCCCAAGTGGCAAGTGTCCTACGTTGTCTGTTTCCAGGTCTTTGCTCTTGCTGCACCCTCTACCAGGAATGCTCTCCCTCCACACTTTCAAGATTTTCACTGTCCTTTGAAGCTTCTAGATGCCATCTCCTCTGAGAAACTTTCCCTGCTTCTGCTTTACACCCCACTTTCCAGTCACTTCCTCCTCCTCTGCATTCCCTCTGGCTTACTACAGCTGCTTTGTGCTCTTGTGGGTCTCACAGTTGTCATGTTGCCCAGAGACAGGTGGAGTTCACAGTCGGACAGGTCTGGTTTTGAATTCCAGCTTTGCCACTTACCATCTGCAGGTCTTTGGTCATATTTATTAACCTCTCTGAGCCTCAGTTTCCTCACCTGTACAGTGGGACCCATGCTTCCCTCGTAAGTCTATAGAAAAGATTCAACAAGAAAACCCACATAAAGTATGCAGCAGCAGCTAGGCATTTAATAAATAGCAGCTCCCTGAGAGCAGATCCATCCATCTGTTTTCTGCAGTGTCTTCCATGTGTCCTTGCACACAGTAATACAGATATTGTATCCTTTAAAAAACAAAATAAAACAAACTATCCCTTAAAAACCAAAATATGTGTAGAATATATTCACATCCTATAAAGTGAATGGTAATTTATTCAATGAGTATTGGAGCACCTATTCTGTTCTAGGCATTGAACTGAGGATTTAGCAGTGGAAAGAGACAAATCCCTGCCTTTGTACTTGCATTCAATTGCAGTGACGCAATTAATAGAAGTGAATGATACAGTAGTAAGTATACATATACAGTCATGCGTTGCTTAATGAAGGGGATAATTCTGAGAAATGTGTTAGACAATTTTGTTGTTGTGTGAACATCATAGAATATATTACACAAACCTAGATGGTTTAGCCTACTACACACTTAGGCTATATGGTACTAATCTTATGGGACCACTATTGTATATGCGGTCCTTCATTGACCAAAACATCATTATGTGGCGCATGACTGTATCTATTTTATATAGTGCCATCTTTTTTGTTGATTTCTTCAATAATTATTTATTTTTCTCTATTGCACTTAAGTTCCTTGGGGACAGGAATGACGACTGCTCTTTGAGGAAGCTTCTCAGTGCCTAATATTGTGGAGGAAACCCAAATCCAAATCTATCCATGTCTCCACTCTGCTTAAACCCCTCTGCAGCCCCTCATAGCTTTCAGGGTGCGTCCAGACTCCCTCCATGGCCTGCAGGGCCCAGCATGGCCTGGGGCCTGCCTTCCTTTCCAGCCTTGTCTGTTGCTTGCTGGTTTACCTGCCCCTGAACCCTGCATACACCCCAGCTCCCCTGGACCTCCAAGTTCTAGAATGCCCCACACTTTCTCATCTCCACTCTTTTTGCACATGCTGTTCCATTTGCCTGGAGTAGTTTCCTTGCCTACTTCACCTGGCCAGTATTCTTTTGGTCTCTAGTAGATGTCGCTTCTTTCAGGAAGCCGCCTTGATCTCCCCAGCCACTAGTCTGTGTCACCTGCCCCTCCTCTGTGCTTTAGTAACAATCAGGACTTCCTTCTCTTCAGTCTGCCACAGCCTTAGATCGTAATTGCCGGTTTATTTGTCTGAATCTCCTTAATTGTTCAGCGCCCCTGGGAGTAGGGATGTCTCTCTCATCCAGTACTATATCTGTAATAAGTGTCCGACGCAGTTAGGGCAGATGGACAGATGGATAGTTGAAGCATAGAATGGGCTGTGGATACGTGTTCTGACTTGTCTTTATTCAGGCCAGCCCCGTTGGAACCTGTTTTCCTTTCTAGACATCTGGTTTTCCTTTGCCACTCCTTGCGACAGGCAACTTGTTTTGCTTCTGGCCCCACTACTGGCCCGCTGACCCTGGAGAGGTCACTTACTCTTCTGGAGCGTTTATTAAATGACCTGCTGGGGCTGCAGGGTTGCTGAACTCTGAGGGCTCTTTCCCATTGTGTTCCATGGGAATGGCGCCCTTAGGGTTGCATTACGTGCTGTGTTGCTTCAGAGGTTCCTACCAGATTTGAGATTCCGTGGGCCGGGCCCCCTGTCTTTCTTAGGGAAGAGCGGTTCTTAATATAACCACAGAGGGACAGGAGGGGCATGTGTGTGTGTGCACACTTGTGCATGTATGCCTTTGTGTGTTGTTCATCCTTGGCCTAGACAGTAGAGGGCAGCAGAGCAGCCCACCATAAGGTCTACATTTTAATTAACTCACTCCCTGTGTGTTTGCTCCCCCAAAATGGTTGTTTTTCTGGAAGATTTCTGGGTCTAGCCGCTGAACAGAGAGAAGAAATCCTCCTATTATGTGTTAATGTAAAAAGATGATTGTAGGAAAACTGCCCTCTGCTTTTGAAGAGGGATCACGCCAGTTCCTCACCATGAATGGACACAGTCTATACCTAAATTTTAACTAGGCCATTCTCTTCTATGAATCAACTTTTGTGACTAACACTCATCTTGTGGAGTAAGTGGTGGCCTCACACAGCGGATGCCGTAGCTGGTACCAGCCCTGTTTGCCGCTGGGTGGACAGTCCGGGCTGCTTTGTCTGTCTGAAATCCCACTGGTGTCATCACAGCATCTTGTGCAAAACCGTGATGGTGAAAGATAACAATTTCTCCTATTGTTCTCCAGCCTTCTCCGGAGGAACATTTAATTACCAGCTTGTGGTAGTTAAGGGAAAATAAAGTTCTTAAACTGAGGGGGATTTGGCAGTTTAAAACAAAGGCCTGCCTGTAGGAAAATAAGATCTGTATGTGGGAAGGATTTGAGGAAGTAGTTTGGGTACTAATTTAAGGACTTGAAGTGTTTTTTTATGAGGGAGCCCCAGAAAAGAATAACATTTTAAAAGTCAAAGATGATGAGAAACTCGAGGGCAAAGGTAAAGAGGTCTGGTTCGTGTTTTCCAGCAGGTTTCACGGTCATTAGCAGTGTTCACTGCTCATAGAATTCTGACGAAATCTCTGTAATCTCCCAACTAAAAACTTTCTGTGAATATTGAAATATCTAAAATAGTAGAAATGCTATAGAGACATGACTTTTTCCTTTTTGAAATCTTTCATTCCCCTAAAAAAATTTTCAGAATTAAAACTCTCGGGGCCAGCCCCGTGGCTGAGTGGTTAAGTTCACACACTTCGCTTCCACGGCCCAGGGTTTCGCCAGTTCGGATCCTGGGCTCAGACCTAGCACCGCTCATCAAGCCATGCTGAGGCAGCATCCCACATAGGAGAGCCAGAAGGACCTACAACTAGAATATACAACTATGTCCTGGGGGGGGGCGCTTTGGGGAGAAGAAGAAAAAAAAAAAAGATTGACAACAGACGTTAGCTCAGGTGCCACTTAAAAAAAAAAGAACTCTCAGTCTGTTTCCAGAGACACCCTAGCTAGGAATTTTCCTTACATCCAGCTTCTGTTTACTAAACTAAAACAATCCTGATTTCATATTTTGTTTGCTCTCCTCCCATCCAGCCCCTCATCAAATTGCTAGTTTAAATTTGTGTTGGTTTCACACCTCTAGGAGTGCCGATGTATTTCCATGGAGGACAGCCCATGGACCTGGACACACAGTGTGAGATGAGAGAACGTCAAGGCACCATTTCCAAGTGTAAATATTTCTTCCTTCTACCCCTCCTTTTTGGAGAAGAGTTCAAAAGGGAGCATTGGTTTAAATCGATGAAAATATTAGCCTAGGTTACCCTGTATTGGGTAAACATGTTGCAGTCCTTTGGTTTAACCGTAGCAATGCCAGGATTCTGTCTAGCTCAGAGATGAGTTTCCTTTCTATAGAGTCATTGACTCAAGGGGAAAAACATAATGAACTGGTGGAAGGTCCTTTTTAAGAAACATTTGTCCAAAACTTGTTAATAAGGCAAAAAAAGGATTACCTAGTACCCTTTCAGTATCCTACCAGAACATTGTCTAACAAGCCCACCAAAGGTCATCTGATGTTCTAGGGTAGAAATCAGCAGTTTTTGTTAAGTGCCAGGTAGTAAATATTTTAGGCTTTGAAGGTCTCTGCAGTAACTATTGTGAAAGCAGCCATAGGTATGACATAAACAAATGTGTGTGACTGTGTACCAATAAGACTTTATTTATGGGCATTGACATTTGAATTTCATACGACTGTCATGTGTCGTGAGATATTCCTCTTTTGATTTTTTCAATCATTTAGAAATATAAAAATCATTCTTCAGTCACAGGCCCTATGAGAACAGATGCTGATATTAATAAGTTGCCAATGATTTTTGTCCAGTTAAGATATGAATGATTTCTCCCAGGTTGAAAAGGACCATCCAGGGTATTGCTTTATGCCCTGCAGCAGACTAACTTAGTTTTGTATCTAAGTTTCCAGTCTATTCCAGCATTCATTTTTCCACAGATTTTCCCCCCACTTAGGTTTTGGTACCCTCCTTGGCGCCAGTTTTGTCATCCTGCTGAGTCCCTCATCAATGAGTTCAGTGCATCTTTGGCATGTGCTTCTGTCTATTTGTATGAGAGTCGAGTGTTTCACTTTTTGAAAATTATACTTTGACAGCCACATATATAAAAAGCAACATGGGACATTTTAAACTATGTATAAATTCCTGTTAATTTGTTTTTAAAACTAAAAATAGGGCAATTCAATAAATCGTTCAATATAAGGGTAAAAGGTTGACAGTTTATCTGCCGTCCTGCCAGTTAAATGCAGGAAATGGTCAAGGGAGAGCGAAGGTAGAGGAAGAGGGGCAGAGGGGGAGACACCCTGGGGTGGGGTCTCTCTTGTCCCCGCTTGGCCTCAGTAGAGTTGTAATGTTGCCGCCTCAGGTATAGTGTTGGCATTCCACTGGGGATTCTTGATATCGCATACAATTTTCCAAGAATGATTTGGTTTCCAGTCAGAGATTTTTATCATTGATAATGTTTTAAGAAAGAAGAAGAATTGAAAAAATGGGTTTTTTTAAAAGGCATTAAGGTGGTGTCCCAGAGAACACTGGATAGGGTGTCAAGAGGTTCCTAGCTTTGAGTCTGTGACCAGCTAACTATGTGACACTGGGTATCATAGTACTTTTGTTTTTGCATGTGTAAAGTGAAAAACTTAGACTCTGTAGTCATTAACATTCCATCTGGTGCTGAAAATTTTCTAACGTAAATAGACTCAAATTGCTTTTGGTGGAATTGAGTAGTCATTGATTTCTAATTTTTTTTTTCTAAATAAAAGTAGCCTCATCTGTGTTTAGAATCTAGATTTCCAGGTTTGACTTCTTATATAAAAGATAAAATAATCATATATAATAATATATAAAAATAACACTTTGAAGTTAATTCTCTGCTTGGCACAAATCGTGGTGGAAAAGTACAAAATGGAGTTGTCTGTCTTTGCTTGCTGCTCAGTTTATGATGCCAAGTGCCTCTAACAGGATCTTCCTGTCCCTATACCTTAGGGTCACTTCCCTGTTCAGGGTTAGTTTTAAGTCTGCGAGCAAAGATTTCCTTGGCCCAGGGGAGGCTGAGATGAAACAAAGCTCCCAAAAAGCACTTGGCACCCTGACAGACCAGCACATCAGGGAGAGAGATGGAAATGGAAGATAAGGAGTCAGAGGCCCTTTTGAATTTAAAAGTACACTTGTGGGTTCTGGAAACTCCTTGAGTGTTTCTATCCCAGAGAAGAGATTATAGCAAATTTCAAAAGACACTAGCCCTTCACCTTTTTTGGGAGGTCAGGGATCTGTTGAGAGCTGAGGCGAGCTAACATGACTTTCCTCATTAACACAGGCACGCGCACACACCCCCCAGGTTTTGCCTGTAACTTCAAGATTTTTTGAGACCCCAGCTATGAAGAGATTGACTCGGTAAGTTTGAACGAAGGAACCAGGGCGTTAGGTGTAGAAAATTACTGTTTTTGAAGAAGGACCTGATCTCAAGTTTTAACACCTAAGTGGCCCCACTAAACTATTACACTAATTTTGTCTCTCTAACCCCCAACCCTTCCGTTAGCTACATGCCCAATTGTACAGTTTTCTCCTTTTTTCCAGCAAGTTGTTCTTGATCGCTGTTACATGAACTTACATTGAGTATCCAAACTGCTCCAGTCCAGAATCCAAAATATATAAATTTAGGATGTAACTACGTAAAGTTTTCTATGGAAAATCTTTGTCTTCTTATTCTAAGTTGCTCATAGTCACTGCTTGCTGGGAAGTGGAGGCCTTTCCTGGCAAGATTTCTCTCTATTCTCTGGAGAACAGTTGTGTTAACAAGTTACAAAAATTACTTTAATGTTTATTTGGGATTCATTTAGTGCACGCACAGATCTTTAAGCCCATTATCATATTGATGAGAAATCTCTAGGATTTTTGAGAGCTCTGATGCATCAAAACTTCTGATTTCAGCTCATTCTTAATGCGGTGACAGAGTTAAAACATGTTGGATTGGATTCAAAGATTTTGTTTTTTAATCTTATGCTTCCAAACACTTAGTCACTCAGGTTATTTATCTTCAGATTTGAGGCAGAAAATAATATTTGCCTCTTAATACTTAAAAAAAGTTTTTTAAATTTATTTTATTTTCCTCCCCAAAGCCACACTACATAGTTGTATATCCTGGTTGTACGTTTCTCTAGTTCTTCTCTGTGGGAGGTCACCTCAGCGTGGCTTGATGAGCGGTGTGCAGGTCCGTGCCCAGGATCCGAACCAGCAAACCCCGGGCCGCTGAAGTGGAGCGCGTGAACTTAACTACTATGCCACCAGGCTGGGCCGCTAGTCCTTAGTACTTTTTTCCCCCTGTGTGATTCGTTTCTGAAACATTCTGGCTTGATGACATATTGGTAGCAACAGTTCTAGCTTTCTTTTCCCCCAACTTTAATGTTGAAAATTTTCGAATCCATAGGATAACTGAAAGAACGGTTTAGACGTCTTCACTTAAATTTTGTAGACTCCTTCATTTAAATTTGCCAATTAACTTTTTGCCAGTTTTGCTTTCTCTCCCTGTGTGTATGTGTGTGCATTCATTTAATTTATTTTTTTGTTCATCACTATGAAATAAGTTGAAGACATGACACTTCATAAAAAAGTCAGGGTGTCTCTCCCAAGAACAAAGATATTCTCTTATATAGTTGCAATACCTTCATCACACTGAAGTAATTTAGCATCAGTTCAATACTCTATGATGTAGCCTACATTCACATTTCCCAAAATGTCCCAATAATGTCCTTTACCTTCACCTTTTGTTCGAGCATCCAGTCAGGATCAACAAGTTGCATTTGGTTGTCATGTTTCTTTAGTCCCCTTTAATCTACAAAATCCACAGCCTTTTCTTGTCTTATGACATTGACATTTTGGAAGAGTCCAGGCCATTTTCTTCTAGAATGCTCCACAGCCTGGTTTGTCTCTCTTCTCAGGATGAGGTTCAGGGTAAACAATCCGGGCAGGAATCCTACCTAGGTGGTGCTCTACGTTTCGGATTGTGTCACATCAGGAGGCACGTGATAACGGGCCGTTCCCATATTGCTGTCGCTAAGTTTAGTCACTTGGTTACAGGGCTATCTGCCAGCTCTTCTGAAGTGGGCCCACTTCCCTTGTTGTAAGTCTGGGGGGACCGATTTGGAGACCATGTGAATGTACTTTTCCCCAACAGACTTTCGCCCATTGATTTTAGCATCCACTGATACTCTCCTTAGCTTTATTTTGATTTCTTGTTGGAGGTGGCATGGGGGGAAAGGAGAAGTGTAAAAGGAAGGGCGTCCAGTCAGACCTGTGGAGAACCATCCCTGTTGCCCCTTTATTTGTATGGTTGCAAGAAAGAATGGTGTGAGTGCTCTGTGCTTTCCAGATTGTTACGCTCAATCTATATGAACAAAAGATGCTTAGTTTACCCCCGTCTCTCCATAGAGAGACCTCCAAGGCAAATATTTGTCTGGAGTCAGTAGCCTACAATGATTACTGAAGGTCTGGACGAGGTTATTAAAATGCCTCATGTTTGCTCTGGTGCCACACGGAAGACAAATGAGGCAGAATTCTTTTAGCTCGGTTACCCGGTGGTTTTTCACGTTTTAGTTCATAGTATTGAGCAGGAACGTCTCTTTCAGCAGCTGGATAAACAGCCTCTGCAGTGTAATAAAGAAAAATCGGCAGCGTACACCGTTGACTTAAAGAGACAGATTTAAACTTTGTGAATAAAAGATTTGACTAAAACTTACGAGGACAAATATTTCTGCATGGATGTGAAAGCTCAAGTGAATTTTGTATTTCATCTTTCCCCATAGGGTAGTGAACTAAAACATTAGTTTTGAGCTAGTGGGTGAGAACCATCTAGGAAGGAGAAACGTTGGCAATCTAAGTCCTGCTTGAGAAGTGTTACATAGAGCGTGATGTAATTTAGTAATCTCAAACATTATTTGTTTCAAACACATTAAATGTGTCTACAGTGCCATCTTAGAATTGTAGCATTGTGTGGCCCAATCCTTCATGGCAGTGGTTCTCAACCAGGGAGTAATTATGATGCACAGAGAACATATGGCAGTATATGGACACTTTTTTTTTTTTTTGCTGAGGAAGATTAGCCCTGAGCCAACATCTGTTACCAATCTAACTCAGTTTTCTTTTGCTTGAAGAAGATTATCCCTGCGCTAATATCTGTGCCAGTCTTGATCCTTTTTATGTGTGGGTCGCCACCACAGCATGGCCATTGAGTGACCAGGATCCAAACCCACGAACCTGGGCTGCTGAAGCAGAGCACACTGAACTTAACCAGTACACCACGGGGCTGGCCCCTGCAGACGTTTTTGATTGTCACATTTGAAGACGCTATCAGCATCTAGTGAGTAGAGGCCAGGGATGCTGCCGAACATCATATGGTGCACAGAACAGCACCCCCACCCACAAACACACCATTAGCGATGGCAAAGAAATACTACGTCTAAAAATGTCAGTAGTGCCAAGGTCAAAAAGCACTTTTTTGTGGGATGGTAGAGTTCTTTTATCAACAGATGTTTGCAGTATGTGAAGCACTGGGTGTTCCAAGAAAAGAAGACTGTGCACTCAAAGCTCACCATCTCATCAGGAAAACTGACCTGCAGACAGTCATAAAACTGTGGTAAATGGACTTTCTTATTCTTTTACAAGTGGCCTTAACTGTTTCAGAGAAGATGCTGCAGCAAGCTACAAACAGAAGCTTTGTTTGGGCTGGAGCTGACTGGATGAGTAGGTACTACTGTGTGTGGAGGGTTGAGAAATCACACTCAGTTTGTACGGCATCATCATTGGCCCATTCGAGGCCTCTTATTGTTTCCCTATTTATTCCTCTTTTCCCTCCACACCAGTGGCCACCATATTTATGTAAATGTAAATCTTTGATTTTGCATTTTTTAAAATAAAATGTATATTACTGACTTGTGTGACTATCTTAACACAATTGCACGGACATAAATTATTTCATTCAGTTTCTTTTCCAGTTAATTCTTTTTTTTTTTTTGGCTTGAGGAAGATGGGTCCTGAGCTAACATCTATGCCAGTCTTCCTCTATTTTGTATGTGGGACGCTGCCACAGCATGGTTTGATAAGTGGTGTATAGTCTGCCCCCGGGATTCAAACCTGCAATCCCCAGCCTGCCAAAGCAGAGCCATAAACCTAACCACTACACCACCAGGCCGGCCCCTTTTCCAGTTAATTCTGTGCTGTTAAACTCAATTCATGTTGCTATGGGCCCATCTATTTTGTTGCTTCTGATTGCTACATAGTACTCCTTAGGGTGTGACCAGTTATGCTTTGTGATAAACCACCCCAAACTTAGTGACTTAAAACAAGTCACTCATTTTTGTTGAGTCTCTGCGATTGGTTGTGTGGTTTGGCTGATCTGGGTCTGGCTTTGCTCATCTCAGCTGGTATCACTCATTCCTGGGGGCTAGACAATTTAAGAGGGCCTTGGGACATTACTGTCATCCTCATCAGGCTAGCATGAGCTTGGTCACATGGTGGCAGGGCAGGTGTCCAAGAGAGGTAAAATGTGCAAGACCTGTACTTCCACACAGTCTTTTCTACCATACTCTATTGGGTAAAACAAGTCACAGTCCAAGCCAGATTACAATGCGGGGAAATAGACTCTGCCTCTTGAGGGGAGGAGCTGAAATGTCATATTGCAAAGGTGTGGTTATAGGGAGGTTAACCGGAGCCATCGATGCGGTTAGTCAACCAGAGTGTGCATCCATCCATCACCTTTTACCTGTCCAGTCTCCCAGTGACGCCTGTCTGAGTTGCTCCAACCCTGGATGCTGTGATAAACATCTTTGTATGTGTCACCTTACGGACCTTCATGAGAATTTGGGGGATGTATTCCCAGGAATAAGATTGCTAAGGTATAGCACATACCTATACTTAGTTTTACTACTTATAGACATTCTCCAAGATGCCTGTGTAGTTTTCACTCCCACCAGCAGTGCTCAGGGTTCCTGTATCCCCACACTGCAGCCAACTCTTAACATTGTCCAACTTTTTAATGTTGACTGGTTTAATATATGTAAAGTGACATCTTGTTGTCATGATTTGTTTTGCATTTCTCTGATTACTGAGTTTGGATATCGCTTCATATGCCTGTTAGCCTCCTGAGCAAAGGCGTGGAAGTCTCATGGGGCAAATGGTTACATCTGTCTGCAGTGGCTACAGGACAGCAGGAGATAAGGCAGGGGGCTGAAGCAAGACTCCTTTGTTGAGAAGCTGGGACTTGATGCTGAGGGCAGTGGGTGATCTTGGGTTTTGGGCGGGGCCTTTGCATTTGGGTTCACGTTCTAGAGGGTTCTTTTGACAGCAGTAGGAAGGATTGGAAGGGACAGATACTTCATTATTAGGTGCTTGGACGCCTCCCTGGAACCTGGTGTAGGCCAGCTGAGAAATGATAAGGACCTGAAGTAAGGCCATAGAAATGGAGAAAAGAGATAGAATCGACCTGACCTAGGAGCTGATTGGATGAGGGAGGTGAGGGAAAAGCAGGAGTCGAGGATGTCTTAATGGTTCTGTCTTGAGTGATATGGTGATGTATAGTGATATGGCATTGGCATGCGTTGTAGGGGAATGTGGGAGGAAGAACAGACCTGGAGGAGAAGAGAAGTCCTTTTTGGGCAGCGTTAAGTTTAGAAGTCTGTGCAGTGATAAGGTAGAGATGTGTAGAGAGCACACCTACACATGTGGATGTGCAGCTTGAAAAGAAGTTGAGGTTAAAGGTAAGGATATGAGACTTGCCCCACAATGGGAAGAGGTGACTGCTAGGCACAGGTTTGTCTAGGGCAGTGGTTCTCAAACTTTAGCATGCATCAGAATCACCTGGAAGATCACAAAATCACAGATCACGGGATCCTGCCCCCAGAGTCTCTGATTCAGTAGGTCTGGAGTGGAGCTGGGGAATTTGCATTTCTGACAAGCTTCCAAGTGATGCTGATGCTGCTGGTGTGGGGACCACCAGAGCAGGGCAAGAGTCCAAATGGAGAGGGCCCTGCAGGACCATGTTCAAGGATTGGGCAAAGGCAAAGAAAGCAACAGCGGAATCTGACAGTGTAAGCTCTTAGGAGACAAGAGAATAGCGTTTAAGAAGGAATGGAGATGTCAAGGCCATTCCTTCTAGAAGCTTAATTCAAAAGGAAAAGAGAGAAAAAAAAGAGGGACGTAAAGGAGAAGTATATTTTCCTTGCATTATTATTATTATTATTACTAACTATTATTTTAGGATGGAAGAGACTTACGCATCCTTTTAGGATCAATAGAAAAACAGATGAAGAGTCACAGCTGCCTCAGACTCTACCCACTGCCTGTCTCTCACTTGGCACGGGGAGGAGGAGACCTTCCAGCTAAATGGTCCTGCTCTCAGCAGGCTCAGAACACACAGAAGCAGCTTTGTGCCTACAGATTGTTAGGGACGTTAGTGATGTATTGTAAAGAAAAAAAAATCAAGCTGTGAGTAATATATTGAGTTTTCTGTAGAGGGAAAAACAAGTGTATAAACTCCTCCTCCCCATCTCTGCGTGTATATGCTTGAAAGAAGACAGACAAATTTGCAAGAGAGCTCTTTAACACACACCTCAGCATTTCCGCCCCACGGGTTCTTCTCCAGAGGAGTGGAAAAGGCACTGGAGTACAGCGTAAGAAGCTCTGGACTCCATCTTTGTTCATAACCTCGGTGTTACTTAACCTCTGTGTGCCTCAGTTTCCCCATCTATATAATGAGGCTAATCATGGTCCCTACCTCAGAATCATAGTGAAGATTGAATGAGGATATGTATAACGCCCTTCAAACACTGCCAGGCATGTGGCAAGTGCTCAAAACAAATGTACCCTGCTGTTATATTTTAATGTGGGTTGATAGGCACAGTGGAGTTTAGTGAATTTTAATGTATTATCCATTAGATCCCACAGTATAACCTTTTTATGGAAATAAGGTGGTAGCAACTCTTGGAATCTAAGATTTGAAACTGTTTACAGTTTGAGGTCACTGCAGCCCCACCAATTGGAGATGCTGCTTCTTCCAAATGCTGTCTGCTGGGAAGTTGTCATGAGCTCTATAATCAACAATGACTAGAGGTGAATGGCACCCATCTGGGGACAGCCACTGCCTGTGGGGTTCTGGCGCCAGGGAGCCGAGAGGATTAGGAGGTTTGAATGTTTCGTAGATAGAAACAGTGCTAGCTGGGTGTCCTGGTGAGCGCTTGTGTCTTAGTCATATGTACTGAGTTGCTCATCTCTAGACAAATATCCTTAACCCACTGCTGACTCACGGAAATGTTGAGCTGTGCAAAGCCTTGCCTGGGCCTCACTCCACCTCCCCTGGGGCTTTGGCAAGACCAGCTGATTGAGTTTAAACTTGGAGGGGCTCATGCAGGCCTGCGCTGAAAACCAGTTTCTTCTTTTGCCCCCATGCTGGACATGTGTGCCCAGAAAGTGTTCCAAGCTTAGGGCATCTTAGTATCTCATTTTTTTCTCAAAGGCCTGCCCAGTGAGAGCCCAGCCATATTTTCAGTAATTCCGTGACTCTAACCAAGCCTTTGGTCCCTTGGGAAGTCTAGAGTGGATGTTCAGATCCTCTGTTGGCCTTCTCTGTGTTCTCTGGGCTTTGCGATTTTCCAGGTCACAAACAAGGGGCAGCAGCTTTGCAGGGGCACCCACGTACTGTGGGGCTCTTTGCGTTTGTGATGGGAGAGTTTGTTCGCTCCCCTGGGCACCCAGTGGCTGTGTTCGTCAGCTTTGGTTGGCCCTGCTCTCTACAGGGTCATTTGAGATTCTCACAGCCAGTCTTTATTTTCCTAGCTCGGTTTTTAGAAGAGAAAAGAGGAAGTAAGCAAAGGACATTTCAAAACAGGACTAAGAGAAAATAGAGGAGGAAATTGATCCACTCTAATTTTTACCATAGAAGTTACATGTGTGGAAAGGAGCGGTGGAGTTATGCATGATTTTTAAAATTTTGTGGGTTTTTTCCCCTCAATAACTCACTTATCGCAAGGCTCATATGTGGCTTTGAAGAAGCCACATCTGTCCTCACCTGTCGGGGGAGGTTTGGGAGGTGCCTTCATTGAAAGGAAGGCCTGTCAGAATTCTGTCATGGTGCTGGGAGAGCGATGGATTTTGCTGGCACTATGAGGCTGCGGCTTGAATTTACAGTCCAGCTGTGGTTTTGCTCCAAGAAAAAGTATACCTGAGCTGTGGAACGCTGTCTGGAGGCGCTTTAGAAATCTTCCATCCAGTAAATAACATTTCAATAGGAGGCCTTGTCCTTGCCTACGAGGAGTGTCAAAGGAAGAAATGAGTTCAATGAAAATAGGTCGGACTTAAAAGGAGCCCTTCACCGCTTTCTTCCTGGGTTATTTTCCTGCAACACGAGGAAGAAATCATACTGCTGCGTGCAACGCTGCAATTGTGTGTGTGCATTTCCTCCTAGGCCAGAGAATTTCCCTGTAGGATTATCTGTCGGTAATCCTTTATCCTTAGCTATGGGCACAGGCTTCGAACAATGCCAGGTACCAGGTGTGCCTCTGAACCTCTAAACAAACTGTTTAGGAAATACTCTGACTTGTTTTGTAGGATTGGTTAACATTCTTGTATTATACAAGTATAAGGAATTAGAGAAAGTTGGAAAAAATTACAGGTTTGGAAATAAAGTTGGAAAAAATTTCAAAAATACCTGTACTGGATAACTATGATTGTTGCTTTTCATTTTGGATATTTTTGTAGAACCTATACTTAATGTTTTAACAATAAAGATTGTGATAAAGAAAATGTAGGGGCCAGCCAGGTGGCGCAGCGGTTCAGTGCGCACGTTCCGCTTCTCGGAGACCCGGGGTTCGCTGGTTCGGATCCTGGGTGCGGACATGGCACCACTTGGCAAGCCATGCTGTGGCAAGCGTCCCACGTATAAAGTAGAGGAAGATGGGCATGGATGTTAGCTCAGGGCCAGTCTTCCTCAGCAAAAAGAGGAAGATTGGCACTAGTTAGCTCAGAGCTAATCTTCCTCAAAAAGAAAGAAGGAAAGAAAGAAAGAAAGAAAATGTAAACAATTGAGCTGGTTTATCACCAGGTGAGTGAATACACAATTGTGGCATGGCCATACAGGGGGATGCTGCCCAGCAGTATGAGTTACTGATGTACACAACGGTACAGATGAATTCTAGACGTTATGTTGAACAAGGGAAGCTGGACAATAGAGTCCGTACTGGATCAGGGCCCACTGTCCACAGGCCTAATCCAGCCCACTGCCTGTTTTCGTATGACCCACAAGCTAAGAATGACTTTATGTTTTTTAATGGGTAGGGAAAATATTAAAATAATACTATTTGGGGATATGTAAACATTAGATGAAATTCAAATTTGCATCCACAAATAGAGTTGTATTGGAACACAGCCACTCATTCGTTTGTGTGCTGTCTATGGCTGCCCTTGTGCTCCTCGGGCAGAGCTGAGTGATTCTGACAGAGACAGTGTGCCTGCAGAGCCTAAAATTGTCGGGCCCTTTACAGGAAAGGTCTGACCCCTCTACTCCGTGATTCTATTCATATGAAGTTCTAGAAAATACAAATTCACCAAAAGGACAGAAAACAGACTGGTGGTTGTCAGGAGGTACAGGAGGGGAGGGGGGCGTTGATTGCAAAAGAGCAGGAGGGAACTTTCGGAGCTAATAAAAATGTTCTGTATTTTTCTTGTGGTAGTTGTTACACAGATGTATACATTTGGCAAAACTCATCAAACTGTACACCTTAAATGAGTGCCATTTATTGTATGTAATTTATACTTCAATGAAGTTGTGAAAAACAATATTGAGCCCAAATCCCTCCATGATAATTCAGCTACTCTAAATTTTGAGTCCCTTGCTCTTTATACAGATGTATCAACGCTGCCCACAATTGGGATGCCAGCACTGATTATTTTTTAAGGTATTTGTAATATGTTCATTCTTTAGTGTCTGTTCCTGGGTCCTTTCTGGTGGGAAGATGTTTGTTACCTTGCTTAGGATGATGCTTTCAAAATCTGCTTCCTAAATCTAAATCTGCCATTGTCCCCCCTGGAACCTGGGTGCCACACCCCAGTTTTGCTTCCTGGTTGAAGAGGAGTCGGGGGGAGTACAGGCATCTGGCCCCTCAGCCCCTCAGAACAGTCACAGAACTTTCTGCCCGGTGGCCAGTCACCTTGGGTCCCAACCCGCCTGTTGCCCTCCCAGGTCTGGTCTTGCTGTCTCCGCTCCATCCTCAAGGCCATTCTGTTGAACTTCACCCCTTGCTGTCTGCAGCATAGCTAACCTGGACCTCCCCCACCTCCCTCCAGACAGCCTCTTTATCCCAGCTTGCCTTGCTTTCACGCCATCATTTCAAGCTCTCTCTTAAGCTGCCCCTCCTCACACTTTCCTAACCCAACTCACCAGTGCGACTTCCACGTTGCTGCGCCCATCACACCTTCCCCTTGTTCTCAGTGATGTGGTCCCCTCACCTGTAAAGTGGTAACCTGCCTCGTGGAGTTGTCAAGATGAAATGGTTTTATACTTACAAGGGCTGAGGAAAGGGTCTGGCACATGGTACCAACTCAGTGATGCTTGTTGCCATCCTCGTCACCGTTGTTATGGTCCACAAGCTGTTCATGCCTCCGTCTTGTGTCTTTAGGGCCAAAGCACTTATATTCTTTTACTGGCCGGCATTTTTCACTTAAAATATCTTGCTCTTAGAAAGGAGGTATATTTAACTTCTGGGCTATAAGCTTACTAGACTGCATTTGTTTTGTTTTGTTTCAGGTTTCTCATTATTTTTGAGTGTGTTAGTTTCCTATTGACGCTGTAACAAATTATGACAAACGTAGTGGCTTAAAGCAACACAAATTTGTTATTTCATGGTTCAGGAGGTCAGAAGTCCAAAATCAGTCTCCCTGGGCTAAAGTCAAGGTGTTGCAGGACAGTGTTCCTTCTGGTGACTCTGGGGGAGAAGCTGTTCCTTGCCTTTTCCAACTGTATTCCTTGGCTTGTGGCTCCTTCCTCTACCTTCAAAGCCATCTTCAAATCTCTCTGACTGATTCTCTCTCTCTGTTTTTTACTTATAAGGACCTTGTGGACTATTAGGCCATCCAATAATCCAGGATGACCCCCCATCTCAAGGTTCTTAACTTAATCACATCTGAAAAATCCCTTTTGCCAGGTAAAGTGACAGTCACAGGTTCTGGGCATGAGCACCTGGCCATCTTTGGGGGGCCATTATTCTTTCTACCACAACAAGTCATCCTTTTTTCCGCTTTTCCCTCTTCACCTGGTCTTTTAAAGCAGTGGTTCTCAAAGTACTATGTGTCAGGAGGCCGGCCCCATAGCCAAGTGGTTAAGTTCACGCGCTCCACTTTGGTGGACCAGGGTTTCACCAGTTCGGATCCTGGGCACAGATATGGCACTGCTCATCAGGCCATGCTGAGGCAGTGTCCCACACAGCACAACTAGAAGGACCTACAGCTAGAATATACAACTATGTACCAGGGGGCTTTGGGGAGAAGAAAACAAAAAAGAGATTGGCAACATATTAGCTCAGGTCCCAATCTTTAAAAAAAAAAAAAAAGATGACTCATTAAAAAAAAGGACTATGAATCAGTCACGCGTAAATTATTAAATTTAGATTTCTGAGTACCGTCTCCACCCACCCCACTGACCCACTCAGAGATTCTAACCTAGTAGTTCTGGGGTGAGGATGAGGCCCAGGTCTCTGCACTTCTGACAAACTCACCCAGAGATTTGGATACTGGTTGTCTAGGCATCACCTTTTAAAAGGAAGGCTACTCAGTCTCAGATGCTGCCAAAGCTAGTTCCTGTAGAAGGTGCTACAGGACCTGTTTCTTATCTTGGAGGCTGGTACAGCTGCAGTAGCAACCAGCTCCTCAAAAATAGAGCATTCATGCTTTGTTCTGCATCAGCCAGTGGCCCCTGTGAAGAAGGAGAAGCAGTGTGGTTCAAGTTAAGAAAGGGGCAGCTCAGTTATTCTGTGGTTGTGCCAGGGTGAGAGCCAGCGGTGGCTATGGGGGATTCTGGGGAGGAGGGGAATGAGCTGGGGGAGTGCAGGGAGCTCCTGACCCACGGTCACTCCGCAGAAGCTGAGCGAGGCTTGGAATGAGTCCGAGAGGAGCCGGCCCTTCAGGGCCCAAGGGTGTGAAGGGTGGGTAAGGAGAATAAGACAGGAATTTTTTCCAAATGTGTCTGTTTTCTTTCTTTCCATCATCAGTAAGGAAGGGAAATTTTCTCTGGTGTGCTTTGTGGGTCCAGTTGAGGCATCGCTGATGGAGATAGCGGCAGCCTTTTACGCAGATCTTGAATTGTGTGTTCCAGTGAACATCAGCTTAACACTGTAGTAAGTGCTGAAGATCCCGTCACAGCTCTCGGGTTTCTCTGTTCTTACTCCTCCCTTTTGAGTGCTGTAGTGAGCCTTTGGTCGTTTTTTCAGTAGGTAAGTTAAGTGCTGTGCTGGAAACTAAAGTAGCTAAGTTGCAATCCCTGTTTTCAAAACTTTCCAGTTCGGGGAAGAGGAGATGTGGACACTGACCATGAAGCACAAAGCAGGGTGAAGAAAGTGCTAGAATGGAGGTATCACGGGCCAGGTGCTCTCAGAGGACTCCCACAGCGGGATCCCTGGGATGTTCTGTTTAAAGTGAAAGGGCTTCCATGGCTGAGTAAGCGTGGAAAAGGCCAGGGTAGATAGTTTTATTACTGTGAGGCCCTTCAGGCGCTTTCATAGACTACATTTCCAAGAGAGGGCTAGAGTCTAGACTTTCCCGGACTAATTTGACCATAAACCCTGTTTTCATGGAGAACCTCTGAGAACATACTTTGAAAAATGTGACTTATGGAGCAGGTGGCATATTTTTTGGTGGCTTGTGGTGTTAGATACTAATTCCCAAATTATCTGGAGTTGACAACCTATACTTTATTCCTTTTAAGAAAGCAAAATGCCTCTCTTTTGTTTTGTTTTCAGTGAATTAGCTCTATTTTGAGAAACTCTTGACATTCCTTGAAATAACTAGACACATCCTCTGGGAAGTTACAAAGGAAATCACTGAAATCTAAAATTTTACTCGTTATCTTTTGTGATTCCACCTTTTCACTTGCTCAGGCCCACCTACTGGTAAAGCAGTTTTGATGAAGTTTTGGCTATTGTCTTTGAAAAAAAAATTCCTTTGAGATTAACTCAGAGTTTTCCAGATGCCCAGTGTTTACATGTTGGGTCTTGAGCCTTGACAGATGAGCAACTTTTTCAGAGCAGCTTAGAGGAAAGTTGACAGAAGGCATGACAAGAATGTGACCTTTATTGTTAGAAGGTTTGTGGCCAAATGCGTGGGGCCTTATGGAGATGTCTACTTATTTGTTGAGATCTACGCTACCTGCATATGAAACGAAAGCTGAACGCGAAATGCCTGCTTGCTAGTTGTGGGGTGGTTTTTTCCCAAGACAGCAGTGCTTTCAGTGGAATGACATTTGGTGATGGGATGGGAAGGCGGGTTGAATGACCTAAGTTGAAAGCTAAATTTGTCAGTAGAGATGTTAAAAATCAGTTGGTTATATGGCAAGAGAACTCCTCAGGACTGAGTCTCAATTCTCCTCAGGGCTGAGTTCCAGTTCTTTTTTGTCTAAGCCATAGACTATATGGATTGTTGTGATTTTTTTTTTTAATGTGAAATATTTTCCATTTATAAATATTTCAAGGCTCGACACTTGGATCAAATCCCCAATAGGGAGCCCAGATTTGGAAATCCGTTTGCCAGTGTGGTAGATATTTTCCTGTGATAAGAAAATACTTTTGTGCCTAATGTATTCCTAAAAATGTAGGACAATTCAGTGTTTGGAAATTGAGCACCAGAATTACAGATTAGTATAAGAGAACTGAATATTGGGAAGTGGCTTGGGATCTATATGTTGAAGTTTTCTAACTCCAGCGGGTTCTGCACAAACTGGCAAAAGAAGGAGAGGCATCAGCTTGTCACTCACAAGCTGTGTGACCTGGGACAGTCATTCGTATCTGGGCTTCTTTGCTCATCTGAAATTGAAATTGGTAGTAGAATTGACCTCAGGGCTGTGCAAGGATTAAGCATGCGCATCCAGGGAAGGGCTCAGAGCGCTGCCTGGACCTTAGGGCTACTCAGTAAATGTTAGTTTGTTTTTTATGTAAGTCCTTAAAACGTGGTTTAAACAATAAGCATGGACAAGTGTAAATACTTGTCTAAAGTAAATTCTTCACGTCTGACTTGGTCCATCTTCCTCAAAATGACATTTAGTAGGAAAATAAACGTTAATGTTGGAAGAAAGACTTACTGCAAAAGGGAAGGAGGTAAGAGATGGTCGTAACTGTGTCTGAGTTTTTTTTTTAAATCACATAGTTGGTGGGAAAGTAAATAAAAGTAAATGAAAGTCTAACCTTTCTGAAGGGCCTTTAAGAGTAGCTATCGTAATGACAAATGGAGGTATTCTTTGACTCAGTAGTTACACTTCCTGATAAATTTACCCTTCCCAGAACCTGAACACACAAAATGGTATGTTACAAGGTGATTCTTTGCAGCACTATTTGCTATATAGCAGGAGACTGGAAACAACCAAAAATGTCCACCAATAGGGAACTAGCAGAGACACTGTTTACTGAGGAATACTATGTAACAGTTTAACAAGAAATAAGCATGCTTTCTAAATTCTTAGAAAAGATCTCCAAAATACATTAAGGTGGGACTGCAGGGAGTGGAGGGGTTAAGTATAATTCTGGAAAGATACCAAGGAAATTAATGACAGTGTTTGCCTGTAGGGAGTAGGGAGGGAAAGCTGTGGCAAGGGAGATCCAAAAAGGGGATCCCAGTGACAAGGAGGCTTCTCACTGTCTAACTTCTTAGGCTTTTCAATTTCTGAACCATGTCGATGTGTTACCTATACGAAGAATTAAAATAATCGGAAGGAATTTCAACCCCAACCTCCCTCCTTTGATAGAGGGGCTGCAGTGAGCTGTCACCCTGTTAACAGTGCTGAGACCCTGGGAATTTCCCTCTGCGTTTAGGCCTCAGGAATGTGGGTTTTATTTTTATTTTATTATGAGAAATTTCAAACTGAGCATAATAAACTCCCATCTACCCACTCCTCAGCTTCAGTAATTATTAATTTATAGTTGATATTGTGTCATCTATATTCCCACCCATTCTTCCTCAAGAAGGATTTTGAAGGAAATCCTAGATGCTGTATCATTTCATCTGAAAATATTTTAATATGTAGCTCTAAAAGATAGGAATTTTAATATTTTCGGAAATGTTTTTTTTTTTAGAGATTGGCACCTGAGCTAACATCTGTTCCCAATCTTCTTTTCTTCTTCTTCTTCTTCTCCCCAAAGCCCCCCAGTACATAGTTGTATATTCTAGTTGTGGGTCCTTCTAGTTGTGGCATGTGAGATGCTGCCTCAGCGTGGCCTGACGAGCGGTGCCATGTCCACGCCCAGGATTCGAACTGGCAAAACCCTGGGCCGCTGAAGCGGAGCGCGCAGAGTTAACCACTCAGCCGCGGAGTTGGCCTCTGAAAACATTTTAAAATATAAAGTTTTTGAGCTAAACTTAACTTCTCTCTCTTATGTACACACACACACACACAATCTCACTTGAAAACTGACCACGCCGGATTATCTTTTGGAATATTGATCCTCAATCCATACGTTTAAAGGTCTCTTCACTTCATCTGTCACTTCACCTTGCTTTTTAGATCTGCTCTTCAGAGGGTTCTTCCAGCACTTCCTACATGTTAGGTTTGTCCGTCTCAGTTGAACAGTCTCATGACTTCCATCCTATGAACATGCAGTTAACAGTATTATCACTAACATCAGCAGTTCCACTTTTCCATCTCCCACTTACTTTAATAGGCTAATAAGGGTAAAAGGCAACAAAATATTCAGACATTTGTGCACACTAGCTCTGCTGTGAAGGCAGGCATAGCAGAGCTGTCAAAACTGCCCTTGAAGAAACAACCCTTAGTGAAAATATTGGTTTGTCAGCTGATGTCAGAATGCTTAACATAAAAGGCATTTGGGGGTTGCAATCAGTAATGTGCAAAAATTGAACTTGAAAGTCAAGGCCCATGTGTCATAGAGGTGTGCTCCGCTGTGAGCAGCTGTACAGGAGAGGGAGCACCAGGAAGAACTTCCGCTCCTTCTAACTAGAGATCCTGCACATCCATCATCTAAAAATCTAAACTGACCCCAACAGGGCCACTCCCTCAGATCCTTAGCAAGCTTTGCTTGTACATTCGAAATAGGATTTGATGTAAGACAAATGAAGACGTATGCCCATGCAGAAACTTGTACATGAATATTCACGGCAGCATTATTCATAAAAGCCAAAAGTGGAAACAACCCAAATGTCCATCACCTGATGAATGGACAAACAAAACGTGTCCCATCACACAGTGGAATATTATTCAGCCATTAAGTGCCGGCACGTGCCACAACATGGATGAACCTTGACAACGTGATGCTCAGCGAAAGAGGCTAGACACGAAAGGCCACATGTTTTGTGATTCCATTACAGGGACTGTCCAGAACAGGCAAATCTGTAGAGACAGTAGATTCGTGGTTGCTTGGGGCTGAGGGTGCTGATGGTGGGAGGAAATGGGGCGTGGCTGCTAATGGGTAAGGCGTTTCTTTAGGGTGATGAGAGTGTTCCAAAATTGATCGTGGTGATGGTTGTACAACTCTGTGAATACACTAAAATCCATTGAATTGTACACTTTAAATGGGTGGATTTTATGGTGTGTGAATTATATCTCAGTAAAGCTGTTATAAAAAAATAAAATTTGATTAACTTACAGTGCCTCAAGGTGTACCTGAATCTCTTCCTTGGCATTTGTTTTTTTCCTGGAGTTGGGTGTCCTGTGGCCCTAGGGTGGGGAGTGTGACAGGTAAGGAAGGACAGGTGGCTTCCTTTCACTTTTGAAACTGTGTGTAAACTTAGTTTCTCTCCCAAAATAATCATCTGGAAAACAGTAATGGCTTCATTTGACCCTGTGATCCTGTTTTACTTCCAGCTCTCCATTTGGGGTGATGACGGTTGTTCCTTTAGCAGATAATAGCTTCCTTCCTTCTCCAACCCTCCCTCCCCCGCCCCAAATGTATTGTAAAGCATCTTTGTACTTCTTGGGCGATAGTCAGTGACTTTTTCCATTTCTGGAGTTTTCCTGTGTCAGAAATTGCTTTGGTCTTCAAAAAACAGTGCTGGTATCAGCTAAAGATGGGCACTTTTATTTACATGACTCAACTAGAAGATACTATTTAAAAACGGCACCCAAGTCAGAGGTGTATTTTCCTGTTTGTGAAAGAGCCATGGCTGCATTGTTTTCCAGGGAAGTGTGGCACTATTTAAACAGTATTGGGGACCTAAGTGAGAGTTGGGTCCTAGGCCAGCTCCTTCACTGGAGAACTTGCTGAAAATAGAAAATCGTAGTGGAAAGAGGGGGAAGAACAGACAGCAGAAGCATGCACGTGCAGCATGAGTGTGCTTATGCATGTGGATTGACCTCTTAGATCCCTCTGTGGAACCTTGGGAGGAAAAAGGAAACCCAAGTCCTGACTTCTTCAGTGAAATGTTATGGTGAGAAGGAATGTGTCCTCCTGGGTTGGGAGCCCCCACCACATTACCCCAAACTCCATGATCGCACACTCTGTTTGATATGAAGGGAAATTGTGGCTGTAATCTGCTGGATCAGGAGTTGGCAAACTACAGCCTGGGGGCCAAGTGTGGCCTGCTGCCTGTTTTCAGAAATTTTTGTTCTAACACAGCCATGCCCATTTGTTTACATATTGGCTGCTTTCAGGCCTCAGCCACAGAGATGAGTTATTGCAACTGTCTGTCCTGCAAAGCCTGAAATATTTACTACGTGGCCCTTTACAGAAAAAGTTTGCTGACTTCAGTGCTAAATGATGGAATTCCCTTCCCATGGGCCTCTCCAGAGAGGCCTTTATTGATGGTACTTGAAATTTGAGCCTAATATGTGTTTGAGAGAAAAAACCACGGGTCCCAGAGCTATAGAGCTGGGAATTCAAGAACCCAAGTTAGCATACAATCCAATTCAGATTGTTCTGACATGTCACATTGGCTCAGTGTTAATCAGATGGTTTGTTCTTATTTTTCTCTCTTTGGAGTGGTCAGGAAGGCAATTATTTGATCATCTTTCAAATATTCTTTAGTGATGTGTTTATCACTTATTAGGAGCATTTGGAGTCAGTAAGGAGCTGACATGAAACTAATTGAAATTTTGCATCACACAAAGTTTAACGTTTTTCCTCACGGCGGTTTTATCCTCTTCATGGATCCATAACCCTGGTAGCTTCCTGGCTGGTCCACCTTTAATGCTGCCCTGGTCACGGACCCCTGTTGAGTTCTTTCTTCACAGTCTTCTTGGAATTGTCAGTCCTTCTCTCTCTCAATCATTGTCTTCCCCAGGAATTCAGACTTGAGACCCAGTTGCTGTCATCTCTCCCTGACTGGCCAGAGCTCTAACATTGACAGTGTAGGTGACTTTTTCTTCCCTGTGGCTGGGACACAAGATATCCAGAAATGGAGACAGCAGAGGCAGCTTCTCGTGTCCCCACAGCATCTTGGTAGATCTTGGTTCCTGCTTCTCCAGAGTAGACGTTTTAGGGGCTGGGTAGGGTTAGACCGCATGGTGAACTTCAAGGGCTCTCACCATAGACCTTGGCCCGGGGCCAGCCCTGAGCCTGACCTTTCCTACTAGCAGGGAGGCAGTGAGGTCCAGCACAGTGGTTGTTGGATGGCCCAGGGATACTGAAGCCAAGGGGAGAGGATATTCAGACAGTTTGGTCGCAAGACTAGGGGTGAGTCCTCCCGTCCGCACCTCTGGCAGCTGCTGAGCTCCTGAGGTCAGCCTGGCTGGGCAGGGGGCAGAGACGGGGACAGCTGGGCAGCAGTTGTGGGCTTGCTCTGGTAGCTTTCTACTTTCCACCTGTCTGTTGGATATCCTGTCCCTAGTTTCCTTCCTTGAGATGCATTCTTGGGTTTCTGGGAGCAAGCAATAGCTGTGAAACAACCCTTTCCATGTTTTCCCCTGACTGTCCATCTCCATCTTAGGTAGTTTGCAAAAACAAGGTTTTTGCTTTCTCTATATATAAAAAAACCCTGTATTTTGGGCCTGGCCCCGTGGCCGAGTGGTTAAGTTCACACGCTCTGCTTCGGCTGCCCAGGGTGTCGCCGGTTCGTATCCTGGGCACGGACATGGCGCCGCTCATCAGGCCATGCTGAGGCAGCGTCCCACATAGCACAACCAGAGGCACTCACAACTAGAATACACAACTACATAGTGGGGGGCTTTGAGGAGAAGAAGAAAAAGAAAGGAAGATTGGCAACAGATGTTAGCTCAGGTGCCAATCTTTAAAAAAAAAAATGTATTTTTAAATTACTGCCTGCATGGCCAGACTTTGACTCTCAAACTTGGTAACTTTTACCCATAACGTAGCTCTGTAGCTTGTATTCCTAATAGTCCTTCCACATAAATGTTCCCTGTTGTTCCTGAACCAGAGACCGAGTCATCACGAGCTTTTCCTTGGAGCTGAGAGCTTTGTCACGAGGCCCCCGTCCAGCCCAGCTTGCCCAGAACAACGTCTGTTACCCAGAGTCCGAACTGTTGCATCCCCTTCTGGCTTTCTGAGCATAACTCAAAAGAGGTGGCCAAAGATTTTACAAGAGAGTACAGCTCTAGAGGTCAGAAAATCCAGTGCAGACTCTGCCTCCATCTGTTGCTGGCTGTGGGCAAATGGCCAACTTCACCTTGCTTTCTCCATTTTTAAAATGTAGAGAAAACCAACATTGTCAAGATTTTCCAGAGACTGGTGGTAATGCTTAGGAAGCCCCCAGCCTGTGATATGGACTCAAGGAATGGTGTCTGTTTCCTTTTTTCTCCCCTGTAAATGATGCGGGCCAAGGCCAAGGTTCATCACTTCTACTGGTTGCTAACAGCCCTGCAAAAATTTGAGTGGATGCAGCAAGGAATGGCTCTGAAACTGATGAGGTGAATTTTGGGGATTTCTGGTAAATTTTGACTTTGATATGCCAGCCCCCATGTTTCTACAACTAATTGAGTCAGCTGAGCTTTATTTTTCTATTTGGACTCTTCCTTTCATTTCTTCTAGTTCACAATTATCAAACTTTTCATTTCACCAGTGGTTTGCAACATGACCCACTGCACCATTTACTTAAGACCCGTAAACTGTGGTGTTGTGAGTCTGCGAAGCTATTTGCTTATAATGTGGAAACATTTTTTCCAGTCTGGGAACCATCCCTAGTGAGTTCTGAAAACCTACTTCCATCCAAAAATGCTTTCAAGTTATTCCCTACGAAAAGTATTTCCTGGGCCTCTCCTTCCAAGAGAGAAAATGGACTTGGTATATATATATAAGTACCTATTTGTTCAAATTTTCTGTCTCCAGTGGGCAAGCCTCCAATTTAGTGTGATCATCTCAGGTTTATTGGCTTGTTGTGGGCTGTCTTTCTCTTACATGAAACTATGCCATGCCTCACTGAGGGGGTTGGGAGGAGAAGGTAGCTGGTGATCTCATTTTGTTCATTTAGGGAATTATTACCGTTAAACTCATCTAAGGAAAAAGGAGGCTGGGGTCTCCCGGTATCATCTTGCCCAAGAAGGAGCTTATTGAACTGTTTAAAATTTCAGTTCGATTGGCTGCAGCATCTTATTCCAATTTTAAAAGGAGCGTTGATTTGTGACTGTCCCCAGTGGATCATTACATGCCTATTTAAATTGTGAAATTGACTAAGGGGTGCTTAGGTGTAATTCAGTTACAGGGGGGCAGGTTGGGAGGGGGGGAGTTGCAGTAATAGAGATGCGTTATTATTGGCAGGCTAAAAAAAGCCTCCATGATTGTCTGTTCTTCAGAGAAAAGTCCATACTGAGCCACAGATAATGTGCTTGCTCCTAGAGCAGGAGGACTGGTCTTTCTCTGACACTCAGGGCAAGGGAAATGTGTCTAAATTAACAAGTCTTATTTCTCTAAGCCTGGGCTTACCAAGCTTTTCAACCAAAATATCCCAGACCTCTGAGAGCGAACTCATTCCTCAGGGATCCGAGGGTGAGGCCTGAAGCTGCCAGGTGAAATTTTTTTTTTTTATGTTTTATTTTTTAAATTCCTGTGGACTACCTTCTCCTCTGCAATATTTCTGGATTTGATTTTCAATGAAAAGGTATTATCTTAGTCCATTCAGGCTACTATAACAGAATGCCGTAGACTGGGGTGGCTTATAAACAACAGAAGTTTATTTCTCATGGTTCTGGAGGCTGGAAAATCCAAGCTCAAGATGCCCAAAGATTCGGTGTTTGGTTGAGGCCCACTTCCTGGTTCAGAGACAGCTGTCTTCTTGCTGTGTCCTCACATGGCAGAGGGAGAGGGAGCTTCCTGGGGTCTCTTTTAAAAAGGCACTAATCCCATTCATGAGGGTTCCACTGTCATGACCTCATCACTTCCCAAAGGCCCACCTCCAGATACCCTCACATTGGGGATTAGGTTTCAACATGTGACTTTTGAAGAGACACAAACATTCAGTCTATAGCAGGAACTTAATTATCTATGATAGTACTTCTTCCCTATATCACCCCCAAATCTTTGGATGAAATCGATGCTAAGATAATGTGACGTCCCATACCCCAGCACACTGCCAGGTCCTCCCCAAGACGAGTCATGCACTATACAATATTTCTTCTCATCACTCAGTAGTCACAAAGGAAGTCCCAAGGGGCCAGTGGCTGACCAAAACGTTGGGTTGAGTATTTGATCCCACTGAACAGAGGGGTAGTCCTCTCCCAGGAGTAGTACTGGTCAATAGCATCAACCAGGATGGAGGCATTTAACAGGACCCGTGAAATAAGCCAGCTCAGGACATGTGGCTTAGAACCTTCTCTCAGGAATGCCAGTCTGCTCCAAAGATGAGGAACAGGCAGCCAGGAGAGGTGCAGAGGCCAGCCTGGGCAGGGCCCCCGACCCACAGTCCGCCCATCCACTGGCCTTCTATGCAACATTACATTGAAGCAAATCTCCCGATGACTAGCCTACACTCAGTTACATGACTGATTCTCCCCATACAGCCCTTGCCGGAGGAGATTTTGAAAAGGCATCACTCTGAAACACTGATGCCAGAAATACCTGTTTCAGAAAATGTCTCTGGTTCTATCACACCTGCCTGATGAACAAAATCTGAACTCCTTAGCCTGCCGTTCCAAGCTCTCCACAGTGTGGCCACCCACCCCCTCCCTCCACATCTCTCGCTGCCATCCCAAGTGTTGCTAACCCTCTGGCCTTTTGCCCACACCCTTAAAGCAGTAGCTGCCAAGTGCCAGTGTCACCCTTGCCTGAAACGCAACTATTCCTATTCAGGCCCCAGCCTTCCTGAGGCCATTAGTCCTCTCTGAGCACCCAGAGTAATTTTCTGCTCCCCCTGAATGAATCTCTCAGCCTTTCTTGATAGAATTGCACTTCCTTGGTCCTTACCATTGGCTGTGCTGCAGTGTTATTTTCTGTTTGTTTTATCATAGCAGCATTATCCCTAATAGCCAAAAAGGGAAAACAACCCAAATGTCCATTGGCTGATAAACGGATAAATAAAAAATATATCCTACCATTTGAATATTATTCAGCCGTAGAAAAGGAACAAAGTACAGATACGTGCTACAACATGGATGAACCTTGAAAACATGCTAAGTGAAAGAAGCCAGTCACAAAAGACCACAAGTTACGTGATTCCATTTGTATGAAAGTCCAGAGTAGGCAAACCTATGGAGACAGAAAGTAGATTAATGACTGGGCAAAATAGGCAATTTTAGATAAAGGACTTTGTTTGAAAGCTACCAACAGTAGCTTCCAGTAGCAGCCTGAATGCTGAATGCTTCAACTTACCTGATTCTAAGGATCATGTGGGGAGCGTCTTAAAATACAGATGCATAGGTCTCGCTCAGAAATGCAGCTTTGGTGGTCTGGGGTGAGCCCAGGGATCTCTGTTTCTAACAAGTGCCCCAGATTATCTACTGGCAAGTTTGTGGCACTTACTATGTAAGGCACAGTTCCAAGAGCCTTACAGATGCCAACACTTAATTCTCATCATGACACTGGCTATTATCTTCATAACATTTCATACTGGAAAAATTCTTAAACTTCTGAAGCACCTTTACCAATGTTAGCAGTAGTGTTCTCTGAGTTATGAAAGAACATGAATGATTTGTTTTTGTTTTCCTAATGCTTTTCTGGATTTTTTGAGTTTCCCATCACAATTATGCCACTTTTATCATTAAAAACAAAATTATCAAGCGTCTATAAATTGTTGGAATGTACATGCTGAATCTGACAAATTAACTACCCAGAGAAACCCTGATCAAATAATTGGGGCTCACTTTGAGTCAGAGTCCCAGCAGAGCAAAGCTAGGCCAGTATTGTCATCAGGACAGTATTTTCGCCGAAAAGACTCAGCTGTCACAGATGCTGTATGAGCCATCTCCCTTCCACAGTGGCGGCTCTGTTGGCTTCTCGCAGCAGAGCCAAGGCTTGTCTGGGCTTCTGAAAGCTGGTTGGAATATGAAGCACATGGAAAGGGCCTGGTGGGCTCAAGCTCCAGCACATCTCACCCTGGGTCTGGGGTCAGCGTGCTTGGAGAGAATGCCTTCAGTCAGGCATCACACTGTCCTCCACCTGGAGAATCCGGGCAATTCTGGCCACCTTGGTATGTGCGCTGCTCAGTCCTTGATTAATCAGTTTCTTGTTGGGGTTTCCTGCTGAAGCTGTGTGAGCCCCAGAAGATAGAATTTTGTCATCTCCGGTTGCTTCTGGGAGGTGGTATTTAGGAGAACCATTTGTCTAAGTCTGAAAAACTGCTGGCTTGTTTCAGAATTCATTATCTGCCAAGGGGAATTTTATTTTTAAGAAACTTTCCTACTTTGGTTGATCCCCTAAAGGTTTTGGATTTTCACTCCTGGAATGAAATTTGAATTTGAGACTCCCAAGCAGAATTGCCAGAATTATCCTGCTGCATTTTTCTTAGTTGTGAAATACCAGATTCAGCATATGAGGGATTTTTGGAGAGCAACTGGAAGGTTCTATCCCAAACTACCAAATTATGTAGGCTATGCTGCAGCCTTTCCTAGTCCTTAATGTAAAAAGAAATTTCATTTTTTATATAGCTGGTTAAAAAGACTGAAGTGTGGAATATATTGATAGGGGAAACTTCCTGGACAGTCTTCAGAACTATGGCAAATTGGCCTCCTTCTCCATGTGGATTCTCTTGTATTGTGGTAATAGATGAAACTTTAATCAGTGACTAGTAGAATCCATGAATATGTATATATCTATATCTGTGTGCTATAGAGATATGTGATTCATGCCATCAAGAAAGCAACATTGGGGCCAGCCCCCTGGCCTGATGGTTAAGTTTGGTATGCTTCGCTTCAGCGGCCCAGATTCAGTTCCTAGGTGTAGACCTATACCACTCGTCTGTCAGTGGTCATGCTCTGGTGGCGGCTCACATACAGAACAGAAAGATTGGCAGCGGATGTTAGCTCAGGGAAAATCTTCCTCAGCGAAAAGAAAGAAAGCAACACTTAGTTGGTTTTATTGAAACTATTAAGAAAATTAACAAGGCGTTAGCTAGACTAAGAAAAAAGAGAAAAGACTCAAATAGAAAAAATCAGGGGACCAGCCCCATGGCCTGGTGGTTGAGTTTGGCGTGCTCTGCTTTGGTGGCCCAGGTTTGGTTCCCAGGCACAGACCTACACCACTTGTTGGCAGCCATGCTGAGGCCATGACCCAAATGCAAAATGGAGGCAGATTGGCACAGATGTTGGCTCAGGGTGAATCTTCTTCAGCAAAAAAAACAAGCAAGGAATAAAAAAGGAGACCTTACAGCTTGTGCCATAGAAATAAAAAGGATCAGAAGAGACTACTATGAACAATTATATGTCAACAAATTGGACAACCTAGAAGAAATGGATAATTTCTAGAAACATACAACCTACCAAGACTGAATCACGAAGAATAGAAAATCTGAACAGACTTGGAACCAGTAAGAAGATAAAATCAGTAATTAAAAACCTCCCAAAAAGAAAAGCCCAGGGCCAGATGGCTCAACTCGACAGTTCTTCCAAACATTTAAAGAAAAGTTAACACCAGTCCTTCTCAAACTTTTCCCAAAAATTGAAGAGGAGGGAGCACTTCCAAACTCATTCTATGAGGTCAAGATTACCCTGATACCAAAATCAGACAAAGATACAATAAGAAAACTACAGACTGATATCTCTGATGAACATAGATGCAAAAATCCTCAACAAAATACTAGCAAACCCTGTTCAACAACATACTAAAAGGATTATGTGTCATGATCAGTTGAGATTTACTCCTGGAATACAAGGATGGTTCATCATATGAAAATCAGCGTATATGATATACCACATTAACACAGTGAAGGACAAAAACTACATGATCATCTCAATTGATGCCGAAAAAACGTTTAACAAAATTCTGCATCCTTTCCTAATAAAAACACTCAGTAATCTAGGAATAAGAAGAAATACCTCAACATAATTAAGTCCATATATGAAAAGCCCACAGCTGATGTCATACTCAATGGTCAAAAACTGAAAGTTTTCTCTCTCAGATCAGGAACAAGGCAAGGATGCCCACTCTTGCCACTTCTATTCAACATAGTACTGGAAGTTCTAGCCAGCACAGTCAGGCAAGAAAATTAAATAAATTCATCCAGGTAGGAAAGGAAGAAGTAAAATTATCTCTGTTCACAGATGACATGATCTTATATGTAGAAGACCCTAAATATTCCACCAAAAAATGGTTAAAACTAATAAATGAATTCAGCTAAGTTGCAGGATACAAGATCCACACACAAAAATCAGTTGCATTTTTATGCACTAACAATGAACAATCTGAAAAGAAAATTAACAAACAATCTCACAATAGCACCAAAAAAGAACAAAATTCTTCAGAAGAAACCTAAACTACAGAGGCAAAAGACTCATACATTGAAACCAAAAAACACTACTGAAAGAAATTAAAGAAGAAAAAAATAAATGGAAAGTCATT
Source organism: Equus przewalskii (assembly GCF_037783145.1). Taxonomy (NCBI): domain Eukaryota; kingdom Metazoa; phylum Chordata; class Mammalia; order Perissodactyla; family Equidae; genus Equus; species Equus przewalskii. The sequence continues at coordinate 53,440,083 of NC_091845.1, read as the reverse complement.
CTGTGTTCATGGATTAGAAGACTTAGTATTGTTAAAATGTCCATACTACCGAAAGCAATCTACAGATTCAATGCAATCCTATCAAAATCTCAGTGGCATTTTTTCCAGAAACAGAAAAAAAATCCTAAAATTCATGTGGAATTTCAAAGGATCTGGATCATCAAAAACAGTCTTGAGAAAGAAAAGTAAAACTAGAGGCCCCACACTTCCTGATTGCAAAACATGTTACAAAGCTGCAGTGATCAAAACAGTATGATACAGGCATATAGACGCTTGTCAAGCAGAGTACTGTGCACTGGTTATCAACCCCAAGGGAGCAGAACACTGTGCACTGGTCACCAGTCCCAGGAGAGGACGCCAAACACTTCTGCCTGTTGCACTTGGTATCGAAGTCACCAAAAAATCAACACAGTCAAGTACTGAATGGAACAACACTTTGCTGACATAGAGAAGAGACAGAGCAAGGTCAGCTTCAGTAGTGTGTATCCATCCCTCAGGGCTAGCAGGTCCCTCTGGCAGTCAATGCAGGGCAATTGGCCTAAGAGCACCCTTCTTGTGTCACAGCAGAATGACCCTGACCCCTCCCCTGTGGAGTCTGAATTACTGAAAGCTGGGAGTGTGCCTGAGAGCCATTGGTATACTTGCTTAAGCAGAACAAATGAACGCTCATTGTGCCTGAAACAGGGAAAGATATTCCCACACAAGGCGGTGAGCCCAACGCAGTCTGTGTGGGCTCTTTGTCTCTTGCTGTTGAAGGGTTTCAGGCCCGTGGCCTGTTCTTGTATGGCCAAATAGGGGTCAGAAGACTGCATTCAGGAGACCAGCTTTCCCAGCAACAGACCTGTAGATCAATGGAACAGAATAGAGTCCAGAAATAAACCCTCACGTGTATGGTCAAATGATCTTCAATAAAGGTTCCAAGGCTACACAATGGGGAAGGATAGTCTTTTCAACAAATGGTTGTGGGAAATTGGATATACACACGCAAAAGAATGAAGTTGAACCCTTACCTTATACCATATACAGTAACTAACTCAAAATGGTTTAAAGGCCTCAATGTAAGACCTGAACTATAAAAAAACTCTTAGAAGAAAGCATAGGGGAAAAGCTTCATGACATAGGATTCGGCCGTGATTTCTTGGCTATGACACCCAAAGCACAGGCAACAAAAGCCAAAATAGACAAATAGGATTACATCAAACTTGAAAACTTCTGCACAGCAAAGGAAACAATCAACAGGGTAGAAAGGCAACTTACGGAATGGGAGAAAGTAATTGTAAATCATATATCTGATAGGGGTTAACATTCAGAATATGTGAAGAATGAAACTCAACAACAAAAAAATCCAATTAAAAATGGGCAAAGGATTTGAATAGACATTTCTCCAAAGAAGATATACAAATTGCTGACAAGCATATGAAAACATGCTCAACGTTACTAATCATCAGGGAAATGCAAATCAAAACCACAATGAGCTAGCACCTCACACCTGTTCGGATGGCCACTGTCAAAAAAATAGAAAATAACAATTATTGACAAGAATGTGGAGAAATTGGAACCTTTGTACACTGTTGGTGGGATTGTAGAATGGTGCAGCTGCTATAGAAAACAATATAGAGGTTCCTCAAAAAATTAACAATAGAGGGGCCGGCCCCATGACCGAGTGATTAAGTTCACTCACTCTGCTTCGGTGGCGCAGGATTTTGCTAGTTCGGATTCTGGGCACGGATGTGGTACCACTCATCAGGCCATGCTGAGGCGGTGTCCCACATACCACAACCAGAAGGACCTACAACTAGAATGTACAACTATGTTCCGGGGGTCTTTAGGGAGGAGAAAAAGAAGAGGAAGAAAAGATTGACAACAGATGTTAGCTCAGGTCCAATCTTAAAAAAGAAAAATTAAAAATAGAATTACCATATGATCCAGCAACCCCACTTGTGGGTATTTATCCCAAAGAATTGAAAACCAGGATCTTGATGAGATATTTGCACTCCAGTGTTCACTGCAGGATTATTCACATTAGCCAAGAGGTAGCAGCAACTTAAATGTCCGTTGACAGATAAATGGATAAATAAAATGTGATGTATACATACAATGGAATATTATGCAGCCTTTAAAAAGAAGGAAATCCTAGCATATGCTACAACATGGATGAACCTGGAGGGCATTATGCTGAGTGAAACAAGCCAGTCACAAAAAAGACAAATACTGCTTGATTCCACTTACATGAAGTAGCTTAAGTAGTCAAACTCCTATAAATAGAAAGTAGAATAGTGGTTGCAGGAGGCTGGTGGGGAGGGGGAAATGGAGAACAAGTGTGGTTGTGTTCTAATAAAATTTTATTTATGGACACTGAAATTTGAACGTCAGATAATTTTTACAGGACAATGTTCCTTTGATTTTTCAACTTTTTAGAAATATAAAACCATTTGTAGCTTCTGGGCCACACCAAAAAAGGCTATGGCCAGATTTGGCTAGGTGTTTTAATTGGTTGATCCCTAGTCTAGCTCCTTGCTGCTCAATATGGTCTGTGGACCAGCAGCAACACCAGGGAGCTTGTTAGAAATGCAGACTCTCAGGCCCACCCCAGACCTGCTGGATGAGAACCTGCATTTTAGCAAGATCCCCAGATGAGTTGTGCACGTTGATGTTTGGGAAGCACTGGGCTGCATCTTATTTTTTTCCTTTCTCATTTAGCAGTTTTGAAGACCTAACCATGTCGCTAGGTGTATATCCAGCCCACTGCTTCTAACTGCAGTGTGTTATTCTATCTTCACTTTTCCACCAAAATAACCATAAGGAAAAGGCCAAACTATGGAGACAGTAAAAAGATCAGTGGTTACCGGGGATCCAGGGGGTGAGGAGCTGGTGGATGAATGGGTGAAGCGCAGAAGCTGTTTGGAGTGGTGAGACTATTCTGTGTGATACTTTAACAATGGACGTATGTCATTAGACAGCTGTCAAAACCTACAGAATACACAACACCAAGTGAACCCTGATGTAAACTGTGGACTTCAGTTGATGATAATGCATCAGTATTGGTTTATCAATTGTAGCAAATGTACCACACTAATACAAGGTATAAATAATAGGGAAACTGAGGAAGGGGATATGTGGGAACCCTCTGTACCTTCCAATCAATTTGTCTGTAAACCTAAAACTGCTCTAAAAAATAGTCTGTTAATTTAAAAAAAAAAAAAATGAGGGCAAAGGAGCATGTTCCAGAGGTCTCTTACTCAGCACAATTCAAATTTTCTGAAACCGGCTCAAGTTTTAAAAATACATCCACATTTGTATACAGCATATGAATTTGCTTTAATGTAAAAATCAGATTTAAAATTCCTTTCCACTCAAAGTTCACCTCCCCTCCCTCCCTCTGATTTAAAAAAAAAGAAAAGAAAATTTGTGTAAAGTGGAAGCAGCAGGAAGACGTGTTTGCTACCGTGCGGTGCCCCCCCCCCCCCGCCCCCGATACCTGCCCCAGCGGATGGATACTACCGTGCGGTGCCCCCCCCATACCTGCCCCAGCGGATGGATACTCCCGTGCGGTGCCCCCCCCATACCTGCCCCAGCGGATGGATACTACCGTGCGGTGCCCCCCCCATACCTGCCCCAGTGGATGGATACTAGGGCCTCCCCCCACCTCAGTTGGAGGAGCCCAGTCCTAGGCCAACCTCTGCCTTCTGGAAGGTGAAGTCCAGGGTTCCCAGAGCCCCATCCCTTGGACCGTCTTAGGGAGTGAGGAGGGGAAAGGAGAAGTTGCTGGCACACTGGGGGCTGCGCCTCTCCTTGAGTGCCTGCCTGCTCATTGAGTAAGAACACACATGTCGGGAAGGTGGAGGCCTAGCCAGACGTCGACTCCATCCTGCCAGGGCTTTTCTGTCTGAGACGGAGAGAAGGGCCTGACATGGCCTCCAGGGACACCCATGGGTCTGTCCGGCTGGTGCTGGGCTGTGCCCTCTGCGCCACTCCTTTCTGAGAGAGCTGGGACTGTGGGATACATTCCTGTAGATGCTGCTTCTTGCCTTGAGTGTGTTTGTGCTTATCTCCTGACAGGGGTAGACAAAGAAGGACTGTTCTGGTATTTTGGGGTCAGGTGCACCAGCTGGCAAGTGGTGGGACTCTTTGGTGAGATGTCCATCTCCCATCAGAAGCAGACCAGCTTGCCCGGGGAAAAGGCCACAGGAAAATGTGGAGGTCAGACTCACCTTAGTCCAGGGCTTGACATTCCTAAACTTGTGTCTAGAGTCCAGATAGTTACCTTTCTCCACATCTACAGCTGTGCCCTCACTGACTGTGGCCACCAGATCCCTCTGAGCCTGGTCCAGCTGGTGCCATTGGGGCAAAGGTTAATTGGGCGGAACAGATGTGTTGAAGGTTGCCTGTTCCCAGGTGTTTCCTGGATTGACCATTATGACTTATGCGCCCCTCCCAAATTTCCATCTGTTTGAAACAAAAAGATCTGATAAGCCAGGAACCACAGAATTAAGCATTAAGAATGGACGCAACAAAGGAGTATGCTTGTCTGAGAAGCAAGCATGTTTGCAGGGCCCTTTCAGCTCTGTGGAAGCAAGGAGACCTGCAGGCTGTGGGATCAGAGCTCTCGCTCTGAGTTGAAGCACTGGCTTATTCTTGCACCTGGAGGCAGTTAACCATCCAGTCGGGGAGTGGACCTGGGGAGGGACAGACTCCAGAAAACAGCAGCACAGACAGGTGGCTGGAGAGCCCGCCGCCTAGAGTGCAGTGGTTCTCCGGGTCGGGGCTTGGCTTTTCATACCCAGCAGCTGTGGGCGCACACTCGGTATCTTTGGCAAAGGGAAGCATTTCATAATCCTGCTTGTTTGATTTTTATTTCAGTTCTTTTGAGATTGACATTAAAGAGTGGCTGAGTGACTTTTGATAGTACGCTGTTTACCACAGTGTCGGAACCTTTTGCTCTGATCGCTTCCCTCCCTGGTGCCTAAGGAGAGAGGACGGGTGGAGCTGGTCCGGGTAGAAGCAGGTTCGCCCTGTGAGCAGTCACCGCGGGGGACCTGTGATAAAGTGGAGTCGACACAAATCAAGGCTTGTACATGTAAGAGTTTTCCGTGACCTTAAACGGAGCTGTGGACCTGTGGGCAGTGCTGGGAGGTTCTGTAGCAGAAAGGAGTCCTCAGACCTGGCTTTGAGCCGTGGCTCTACCAGCTTTGTAGAATATGGTTTTGGACGTGGCCTTTCACTGCTTTCAGCTTCAGTTCACCTGTCTAAAATGAGGATTATGAGATCTACATTATACGGCTGTCCTGTGGCTAAATGAGATGACAGTGATGTAAGGTAATGCCTTAGATACACACTCGTGGTGGTGGTTAGAGGCGGGACAGTTACTGTCATTATGGGATCAAGTGTCTCTCCCATGTGGAAGTGGAAGACGCTGTTACATAGTGACTCTCGCCTCCCCCCCCCCCCGTCCTTTCTTATCCTCCTTCCTATTGCTTCTTTCCTAGAAACCTTTAATCTCCCTTCTTTCCTTAAAAGGTATCCTTTTCCCTTCCCCTCTTTGCCTTTTATCACCCCATGCTTCACCAAATCGGAAGGAAACCAGCATTCAAAAAAATTTTGCAGAAAGAAGCAAGTAGGGCTGGGAGCCAGGTTGGCATCTGACCACTGAGGGCTCCATCCAGGCTGCAGGGACATAGGTGGCCTTGGGGTATCACTGAATCCTATCTCCTCACTCTAGGAGTGTTGTTACCATGCAGTTTGTTATACTTTCTTGAAGACTCTAAGCTATTTGGCCAGGACTGCCTGCTACTTTGCTTACTGGTGACCCGGGACCATGAAGCAAATGCTTTGCACTGATTCATGAAGAGTATTGAGATGATGTGTGTTCTTTGTGAGGCCTGAGAAGATCTTTGATCAGGTCATGATCATCCAAGATCCCTCTTGAGTCCCTGGTGCCTGGCGGAAAGGAGGGAAGGAAGGTGGGGCTTCTCAAACTTGAGCTGCTGGGAGGCTTGTGAAAATGTCTTGCAGACCCCCTTTTTCGGGGAGGCTGATTCAGCAGACCTGGGTGGACCTGAGAGCCTGCCTTTCTAGCAAGCTCCTGGAGAGTGCGGATCCTGCTCCTCTGGGGACCACACGCTTGGAGAAGCAAGGCTCGAGGGCAGAGGTTGGCAGATGATAGCCCACCGGCCCAATCCAGCCTGCCGCCTGTTTTTGTAAATACAGTTTTAGTGGAATACAGTTACTCCCCTCCGTGTGCATACTGTCTGTGGCCGCTTTCACGCTACAGTGGCAGAACGAGTAGTTGTGACAGAGGCCATATGGGCCACAAAGCTGAAAATATTTATGGTTTGTCCCTGTATGGAAGAAGTGTGCCAACGCCCGCTCCAGCACTTCCTCAGCACCCTGAGCCTGGTGGTTCTAATTGCGGGCACAGACCCCTCTTTCGTTCACTGGCTAACTACTCCAGGACCCTTATTGCTATGATGCCAGCTATGCTAAGCATTGAATCGTGTTTCCTGGGAGAAAAAAAATTTGAGACTAGTAATTGCTGCTGTTTACCTGGATCTTTGCAGACCACAAAATTTCTTCAGACCCTGCAGCAACCTACGTGGTGCTGTACCCATCTTACGGAGGTCCAGACAGGTTCATGGGGGAAATAACTTACCTGTGGTCACACAGCAAGTTAATGACAAACCCAGATCTTCAGTCCTTCTACCTACCACGCTACCTCCTATGGATGAGCCCAAATTGGACAGAACTTGGTGTATTAGTTGTCCTTTACTGTGTAACAAATTACCCCCAAGCTTAAAATCTTCAAACAGCAGTAAACATCTCTTATCACTCACAGTTTCTGTGTGTCAGGAACTCAAGATCAGCTGGGCTCGGCACTTCTGGCTCAAGTGCTTCCTGAGGTTCAGTCAGATGTCATCTGGGACTTCAGTCAATTGAGGCCAGTCAACTGGGCCTGGACTATCCACTTCCAAGATGACTCACTCACCTGCCTGGCAAGTTGGTGCTGGCTGTTTGTGGGAGGCCTCAGTTCCTCTCCATGCGGGCCTCCCTGTAAGACGGCTTGAGTGTCTTCACAGCGTGACCCGAGATCACATGGTCTGAGATCAACATAGTAAGGGGAAAGCTGTTTCCTTTTTATGACGTAGCCTCCCAAGTCACATGGCATCATTTCTGCCACACTCTGTTCATCAGAAGCAAGTCACTACATTCAGGAGGAGCCTGCATTCAAGAGGCGTGTCAAAGAATTTGTAGATAGATTTTACAACCAGCCCAGTATGCAGGTTTCCACTCCATGGCCTGCTGGGAATGTTGGGGTCCTATGGCATTCCCTCAGTAAGGTCTTTAGTTGCCCATAGAATGTCAGATGGAAGTCCTATGCAAGAGCAAGATTAAGTCACAAATTGCCAGCGACACCTAGGCCTCCAGCTTTGTTCTGCTGTGGAGCACCCAAGGCTCCTGTGGTGGTACTCAGGGAGGGGTCAAGGAGACCCGGAGGGAGATGCCCACCCTCAAGGCGTGTGTGGAAGGGGGAAGAAGACCAAGTGGGTTTGGACTCCCCCAAGTGATTCAGATATTCTCCTCCCAGTGCTGGCCCCCCGCGCCCAGCTGAGAACTGCTTTTCTCACCCCGTTCCCCCCACTTCCCAGACTGGGAAAAGGAGGCCCAAGGAGGCAAAGTTCCTTGTTGGAGAAAGCGGCAGGGCCCGAGGCCCCTTGGCTGTGCCGGTTGATATTTCCCACAGTCCCTCCTATAGAGGGTTAAACACACTTCAGTAAAAACTTTCCAGGGGCACACCGAGAAGGCCGTGAACTTGTGGATTACATTTGCCCTTCCAAGTCTTTGTATTAATTAATCCTTATCTGAGTTGGCTGACTGCATTTCTTGTCAGATCTGTTTCCAGGCAACATCTGGGTCTAATGGGTGAGTACCAGACCAGTGTTATTCTTCCACATCCTGCCGCCTCTGGGGAATGTGCTTTAAGTGTAGGAACTCATCCCGACAGATGGGAAGCTCTGATCTCTCTCCTTTGAACAGGTACCATAGCGCCTCAATCTTTCATAAGCAGTGCTTGGTCACCCTCTAGTGGCTAAATGAGGAAGGTCGCCGTGCTCGCTGAACAGAATAGCTGCTAATCTGGAAGGGGCGTGAAGACCTCCCTTGACTCTATAAAGAAAATACTCAGCAGATGTGGGGAGCAGTCGGCTTGAGGAGGATGTGGTTCCTTGACAGTGCGGGGAAAGGGTACCTGCTTTTTCCCTGTCATTTTCTCTGGCTTCCTGTATTAATATCCTGGTTTATTTGAAACAATGCAGGAAACAACAGTATAAGTACATGTGTATATGTGCATGAGTGTGTATTTCCTGTGCAGAGAGTATGTATGATGGTCAGCAGGATTGGCTAAATGCTTTCTGTAAAAAGCCAGACAGTAAATATTTTAGGCTTTGCAGCCAAAGGCCATATGCTCTGCCATTGTAGCATGAAAACAGCCATAGATAATACGTCAGTGAATGAGCATGGCTGTGTTCATGGGCTGTATATAACAAGCAGTGGGCTGCAAGTGGCCATGGGCCAGACCTGTTAACTCTCTGGTAAAGAAGAACGAACTGAATTGTGTTTCTCTCTCACAATAGATGGTAAATTCCTCAGGGGCAGGGACTCTGTGCCTTGCTCACCTTTGGACCCTGAGCACCCAGCGCTATGTCTGGCATGTGGTGGGTGCTCAGAGTGTGTTTACTGACCTGAGATGGCTCTGATGTCAACCTCTTTAACGTATCTACTTTCTTCCGAGATTTTTTGGAATTCATTATGTTAATAGCGGCACGCTCCCTGAATTGGACTTGAAACCATCAGAGCAAATCAGATTAGCTGCCATCCCTGCTTTCTTTCTATTCATCTCTATTTAAAATGAACCAAGGTGTCATGGGAGAGACCAATAGATAAAAAGCCTTGTAATGATCAGCCCCAGGCCACCCTGAAGATGGCACTCCCTGGTGGCCCAGCATCAGTGGGCAGCTGCCGGGACTCTTATTTTGCAGAACTGGGGATGGGTTTGCATCGAGGCATCTGCTCATTTCAGCAAAGCCTACATCTGCCCAGAAACTTGCACCTGGGAGGGGCTGGCTGGTGGCGTGCTAGGTAATGCTACATCCCTGACACAGCAAGAAAACAGAGCCGGAGCCAGCTTCCCTGTCTCCAGCACCAGCCTCTTCAGCGTTGCACATGGACGCTCTTCCGGGGCAGGTCTGTGGTCTGCCATTATTAGTCACAATGGAAACTATGTTTATAGAGCATATTGTCTCATCATGCGGATTTTAGAAAATACGTTTATCCCTGTCCCGGAGAAACTGAGGCACAGAAAAGTTAAATGATTTGGGGCATGATATGATAGTGTGTAGCATAATAGTTCAAAGCCTGGACTAAGTTATTTAATACACTGTGCCTCAGTTTCCCTGTCTGCAAAATGGTCAAGATAGGGGCTGGTCTGGTGGTGTAGTGGTTAAGTTTGTGCTCTCTGCTTCAGTGGCCCAGGGTTCCCAAGTTTGGATCCAGGGTATGGACCTAGCACTGATCATCAAGCCACGCTGTGGTGGCATCCCACATAAAATAGAGGAAGATTGGCACAGATGTTAGCTCAGGGCCAATCTTCCTCACAAAAAAAAAAAATCAGGATAAAAGTTATTTCAGAGGGCAGTATGTGGGTTAAATGAGGTAAGGCACATGAAGCACTTCCTTATTCGGTAGTAGAGATTATGCGATTACTGTTACCTGGGGCCTGGATACATAGTAAGTGCTCAATAAATATTGCTTAAAAAATTAATTTGCCCAATCACACAGCTGGTAAGAAGTCAAAGCCTCAGTCTTTCTACCAGGCCATATGGCCTTAGCATTATACCATTTAACCAAATAGGAACAGAGGGTATGGTAACTGGAACATTGAGGGGGTCGATACTGGGCAGGGAGGCTGAGGCTAAGGTTCAGACACCCCCGGTTCACTTACCCTGACCTCTTGTCAGTCTTACTGCTCATAGGAGAGCCCTCGAGTTCAGTCCATACGTCTAGGGAGCTGGAAATAGGTAAGAGTCCTTGGCTCCCTACAATGTGAAAATCTTGAATTACAAAGAAAAGGAAGCTTTTCACCTGAGAAAGGAAGAGAGGAGACACTCCTAAGAGTTCTTGTAAACCCTGCTAATAATGTGAGCATAATAGTGGTAACTAGCACCTGGCTTGTACCAAGCACTGTTTTGCATATGTTGCTTAACTCATCTTGTTCTCCCGAAACCCTGTGAGGAAAGTTTCCGCATCCCCGTTTTGTAGATGAGGAAACTGAGGCTCAGGTTAGTACCTTGCCCAAGAGCAGGGAGTGGAACCGAGGCAGGCTGACTCTGTATTACATGATTTTCCCCACTAAACAAACTCTGCCTCTCAGTGGGCCATTACCACGAGTGGTAGCGTCACTCTGGCCAGAGAGTGGGGAAGAAGGAAGGAAGGAATGGGGAATAAAGAAATCAGGACCCTACAGTATAAATTAAAATAGTACCAGACTAGGAGTCAGCGCTGAAGACTGGTTCTGCTTTAACCACGAACTAGCTCTGTGATTCTCAGCTCGTTGCTTCTGAATATCTCCCGAACCTCTCTTCCGGCACTAACATTCTTTGGCTCTCAAACCAGTATGGAATGAATCTTGACTTTGAGAAAAGATGCCATCTGGAGACTGATGTCCGATGCCGGGCCCTGGGTCCACTTCCTCAGGAACTGGACGTCCATCTGACCTTCATGTGTTGGGTGGCAAACCTATGGGAGACTCATGTCACCAGATGGGATGTCTGTCTCAGAGTCTCGGCCTTCCCTCTACCTTGGAGATTTTGCCTGGCTAACTCCCATTCATCTATTTAAATCTCGAGCTTCCTCTGACCATCCAGACTTGGTTGGGTCCTTATGCTTTACGTTCTCATGTCAGCTTTGTTTCCTTTCATAGGACTTATCCCAGTTTATAGTTAAATGTCTACTGATGGACCTTCTCTGGGGGCAGAGACCATGTCTGTTTTCCCTGCCATCATGGTACCACCAGGGAGAACTCAGTGAGGTCTTTGAATGAATGAATGTTGCCACATGTGTGCTGTGCTAAACATGTCAGGAGAACAGCAGCCAGGTGTGGTAACATTGTTTGGTTCTCTCACTGCAGGGCACACAGGAGTAAATTTACCATACCTGATTTCCAAGGCCACTTCATTGCAAGGAATTAACACAGTAAATGATTTAAAGTCCAGGGAGGAGTTTCAGAGGTGTGCTGAGCTCACGCCTGGAACAGCGCAGCTCCCCTGGGCACAGCCAGCTGGCAACAGCTGGTACATTGCTCCTAGGGTAGCCTAGTTAATCGTCTGAAGTCACCTGTCTGTTTTCAAGGCACAAGTACAGATGCAGTAATGGCTAAAGTCAGAGATAAATCAGCCAACCTGTGTGCTCTAGCAATGAAGCATTTCCTGCCCCATCAATAGTGCCTAGAAAAACCCCTGGCTCATAATAGATGCTCAGTAGATATTTGAATAAATGAGACCCTTTAACACTGCCATCAGGTAATCCCTCTGAGCAGCAGAATAGCATCACAAAGCCAAAGGCTTCATAGACTTGACTTCACAGGAGAGTCCTCACAGACAAACTGTGTGTGTCTTTTGGTATGATTTTAAAAATCGAAAGCATCTGTTTTATCTGTAGGATACTAGAATAAAGATGACATGTGTGGGCATGTACACGCAGAGGACAAGCATGGCTGCTGGAATCAGAGCCTCCAGAGGTGACCTTTGAGGATTTTCAATTAAAAAAATTTCTTCATAGAAAAACACAGATAGTTGGTACCATTCAGAGTAGGGCAAGCAGTCTCATTCTACAGCACAAGGCAGTATTTGAAATACTTGACTTTGGCAATGACGCTGGGGCATCAAAAGGTTTAGCTATATTAGAAACACTGTATTTCGTTTTAAAGGGGAGATAGAGAAAATGCATTCAGCCGAGCTCATTGCCCTATTGTTTAAGGGGGCGGTTGGAGAAGAAATCTCTTAATTCACTAGAAAATAGAAATCTTTACCTTGATAAAGGGTATCCATCAATTATCAACAACAGACATCATACAAATGTAAAACATCAAAATGAACAATAAAGTAGAATAAACTAAGGATGGCCACTGTCGCTTATGTTCTGGGAGGTGGTTCTGGAGACTCTAGTTAATGCATAATACAAGAAAAGGAAACAAGTGGTGTAAACGTTGGAAAGCCTCAAAACTACTATTACTGCAGATAGCCAGAAAATTCTAGGGAATCAGCTGAGATCAGCAGGGGTGGCCAAATACCAACAGAATTAAAAGGCTGTAACAGACATCAGTTCTCACCCCCAGACCTTCTTACTGCAGTGTCTCCCTCCCCAAAGACAGCCACTTGAGACACCTCAGGCTTTACTCATGTCCAGAGTTATAGATAATATGGGTGCTGCCGTCTTCTGATTCAATTTTACATGTTAACTGGTAATTTCCTGTTACCATCCATCTTAGCTTGGGCAACCATAACAAAATACCGTTGACTGGATGATGTAACAGGAATTTATTTCTCACAGTTCTGGAGACTAGAAATCCAAGATCAGGGTGCCCACAGGGTTGGTGTCTCGTGAGACCTTTCTCCTTGGGTTGCAGACTGCTTCCTTCTCACTGTGTCCTCATGTGACTTTCCTCAGTGCCTGTGAGGGAGAGAGAACGAGGGAACTTCCTGGTATCTTTTCTTATAAGGGCACTGATCACATCATGAAGACCCCATCCTCATGACCTTATCTAAACCTCATTACCTTTAAGGGGCCCCTCTCCAAATACCATCACATTGAGGGTTAGGGCTCCAACATAGGAATTTTGTGGGAACACAGTTCAGTCCATAGCACCTCCTCCTTGTTATAATTCATCAGTATTCAGTGTTTATTATTAATAATCTCTCTATAAATATTATTTTGAGTTGTGTTCTGAACAGTTAATTACAAACAACTGTTATGGTTTCTTTTTTTTACTGAAGTTGATAACATGTATAATTTTTTTCTTTGCTCACTTTTCTTTGGAGCTCATTTGTCTCACACTTTTCCACTAGCCGCTTAGTAAAGTTTCCCACGAGGCAATCACATCATATAATCAGAGTTCTCGTTTTTATCTTGGATGTGTTTCTGCTGGGGACCTCCATTCACTTTGCAATTTTCTTTACGTTTTTATTGGGTTGAATTTCTTGTTTCCTTCATTCCTCATCTTCTTCTTTCTTGGTTTCTTCCCTCATTTTGATAGAGCAAGTTTCCTGATCGCTTCAACAGGTTAAACAGAAAGTACAATGGCATCAGGCACAGTGATGACAGCCTTTACCACACCTGTCTTTTGAGCCACTCTGCCTGGTTACCTTCTGTGCCTGGGGCACCTGTCGTGCTTGGGTTTCCCCTCATCCTGGAGATTACCTTCACCCTTCTATGTAGTTCTCCTGTTGGTTTATCCTATATTTTCTTTTTTAGCGTTTATACCCTGTTTCGAGAGGTCATATCCTTCAGTAGATTTCTGAGAAAGAATGCATGGAAGGTAAATTTTTTAGACATTGCATGTCCAAGAGAAAATGTATTCTCCTCTTCTCTTCATTGATAATTTTGCTGGATGGTTTCTACGTTAGGAATCGTTTTCCAGTTTGAAAGCATTTGCTATTTCTCCTAACATCCTATTTGCTTTTAGAAAAGGTTAAAAGACATTCTTGTTTCTGATCCTTTGTAGGTGACCTGATTGTTCTTTGGTTGTTTAAAGAATCTCCTCTTTGTACCTGATCTTCTGAAATTCTGTGATGTACTTTGCTTTATGTCTGTTTTCACCCGTTGTGCTGGGTACTTGGGGGAGCCCTTTTATGTAGAAATTCATGTCCTTAAATTCCGAAATTTCTTGAATTGTTTTGTGGTTGATTTCCTTCCCTCTGTTTTCTCCAGTCTATACTCCTGGAACTTGTTAATCGGATGTTCAACCTCCTGGACCTGTCCTCCAACTTTCTTACCTTCTCTCTTCTGTTTTTTCACCTTTTTGCTCTCTTTTCCATATGGTTTTCTCAATTTTATCATGTAACACTTCTATTGAGTTTTTAATTTCTTCTCTCCTGTTTTTAATTTCAAAAGCTAACTTGATTTTGGAAGAACCATTTGTGTCCTTCTTGTAACCTCCTGTTTCTGTTTCATTATTGTAATATCTTTTCCCTCTGAGGATATGATTTCTTCTTTTTTGGATGTTTTCTTCTCCCTCTTCAAAGTTACTTTCTCCTAGTTTGCTTTCTGGTCTCAGCTCTCTGCCATGTTATACAGGCTTTCGTCATAGATCTCCTAACCTTGGTTATGTGCCTGTGTTTTGGGTGCAAAGCTGTTCGGATGCTCTGAGCGTGTAGGTGGGGCTTATCAACTTTGAACTTCATTGTAGATTGACCCGGTCAGGCTGCGTGTTGGGGAATCCCCACGGTAAGTATTTTTAGGTCTTTTGTCTTGTACTAGTGAAGGCCTGGCTGCCAGTATTCTAGGAACCCAGTAGAGGGGAAACGTTAGGGCTTGGAAGGGTGGGGACGCCTTAACATTGAACAGTCATTTAAGCCTCTCGTTTTCAGTAAGATGCTCAAACTTCCAAGTGTGTCACTCAGTCCGGAGACGCTCTATTTCGTTTTACCTTCTTTAGAGTGGTTCTCAATCAGGGCTGGGTTTGCCTCCCAGGAGACACTTGGCAATTTCTGGACACATTTTTGATTGTCATTTAGAGGAAGAGGGGAAGTTTGCTGCTAGCATCTAGTTGGTAGAGGCCAGGGATGCTGCTAAACGTCCTGCACAGATCAGCCCTCCACAGCAAAGAATTGTTGGCCCAAATGTCGGTAGGGCGGAGCTTGAGGAATCCTGCTTTAGGGAATAAACTTTCAGACTAATGACCGAGGTGGGGCAGTCCCCCAGCAGCTTGGAGCAGGGCAGAAGGTAAGGACATAGCTGATTTCTAACAGCTTCCCCTGAGTCCTCCTTATTCTCGCCATCCCTGCCTTAGCCCCAGTCCCAGAGGTCCCTGAGTCTTTTCAGACTGCAGCAAGCTTGGTTTGGTTCTTGACTTTCTCGGTCAACCAGCTTAATTAGAATTCAGCTTTCTCACGGTGGCGAAGTCACTTCTTCCTCATCCATATGTATTCCAAGCTTCCAGAAATGTGTCACTTTTGTCTCCTTTCCTATTCATCCCATTCTCATGATAATTTTAGAAGCGTTTGAGGAAAGAGCAAAACTAGATTCATGTGTTCAATTTGACATCTTTACCCAAAAGCCTAAAATACATGCTGAAGCTACAGGAGTTGGCACTGGCATAGCAGTTAACACAGATGAATGGAGTAGAATAAAGATTCCAGAAACTGACCCAATCTGAGAGAAGTTTGCCAGGATAACCAATCAATTGACGATCTGCTGGAAAAAAAATAAAAGTGGCCTTTCCCCCCCATGTACAGAACTCAGCTCTAGTTAAAGATCTAAGCACACCTATAAAACTGTAAGAAAATATAGGAGAATATTTGTATAATCTTCTGTTGAGGAAGACCTTCCTAAGCAGATAGGAACAAAAGAAGGCTTTAAGAGTGACCGCTTAGGGCTAGTCTGGTGGCATAGTGGTTAAGTTTGCATGCTCTGCTTCGATGGCCCGGGGTTCACAGGTTCAGATTCTGGGTGCAGACCTACACACTGCTCATCAAGCCATGCTGTGGTGGCGTCCCACAAACAAAATAGAGGAAGATTGGCACAGATGTTGTCTCAGTGACAATCTTCCTCACCAAAAAAAAAAAACAGTGACCAATTAACTATGTTAAAATTTAAAACTTCCATATGACGGAAGACTCTATGAAGTTGAAAGTCAAAGCTGGATGGGGAAAAGATTGCCACATATGTGGTTGATTACCATCCCTCTTATGTAAAGATCTCTACAAATCAGTAAGAAAGTGATTTTTTTTAGGCTTATCAGTAAATAAGGAAAGAACTAGAAGTGGCTAATAAGCATTTGAAAAGATGCTCTACCATCCTCACCACTGACCAGGAAAATGCAAACTAAAACAAAACAGAAGAATATTATACATCTGTGGTTCTTAATCTGTGGTCCTGGTCCAGCAGCATCAGCATCACCTGGGACCTTGTTAGAAATGCAAATGCTCAGATCCGGTCCTACACCTGCTGAATCAGAAACTCTGGGGGTGGGACCCATCCATCTGTGGTTTAACAATCCCTTCAGGTGGGTCTGATGCTTGCTCCTGTTTGAGAATCATTGCTGTGTAGCCAGCAGAGTGAACGGATGACATTCAATGTCATGGATAGATCTCACGGTGTTGAATGAAAGAAAACAAACACAAGAGTACATACTAGAGGATTCCACTTATATGAAGTTCAAAACCAGGGAACACTAGGGGCCAACCCGGTGGAGCAGCGGTTAAGTTTGCACGCTTTGCTTTGGCAGCCTGGGGTTCACCAGTTCAGATCCCAGGTGCGGACCTGGCAACACTTGTCAAGCCACGCTGTGGCAGGCGTCCCACGTATAAAGTAGAAGAAGATGGGCACGGACGTGAGCTCAGGGTTAATCTTCCTCAAAAAGAGAGAGAGAGAGAGAGAAAACCAATCAATACTACTCTCGGGTGATAGAAATCAGGAGAACTATTATGCTTGGAGAGGAAGGAAGGAGTAACTCGAAGTGAGGATGGAGCTACCAGGTACTGGTCATGTTCTGTTTCTTGATGGGGATGCTGGTCACACAGGTTTATTTAGTTTGCGAAAATTCAGCAAGCTATTCGCTTAGGATTTCTACAGTTTTCTCTATGCCGTGTTTCAATAAACAGTGAAAGGCAAAACATGAGATCTCTTTTTTTAATCTGGATTTTTTAATCATTTAAAACATGGTGTTTTAATGAGAGTGGAAAGGAAGAGTGTGCATACACTGGTGAGAGGATAAATTAGTACACAGTTTTTGATGAGTAATTTGACAGTAGCTCTAAGGCTTGAAATATCCTAGAAATTCCGCTTCTAGGAATCTGTCCTGGAATTCAGGTTTGCAGAGGTGTATATTATAAGAATCTTCCCTCGGCATTTTTGTACAAACATAAAGGAGACAACTTAAATTTCTCTCAATAGGGAACTGGTTACATGAATTATGGAGAACTGGGCAACTGTTACAGTTGGCACAGATCTGTGTGTAGTAGCACGGAGGGAGTGCCTCTCTGGTATTGCTCATGGAAGGAAGCAAGTTAGAGGCACTGTGTACACAGTGATTCGTATTTTTAAGGGAGAAAGAAAAAGATGTACAGGTGGTAGTTATAAATGCAAGGGAAAGACGTTCGGAAAGGTAGACGTAAAATTTTTATGTTGGTTTATCTTGAGAATTTACAGCTGGTAGTTGGGGGTTGTCTTTTCCTTGTATGCTTTATATATACTTTATATGCTTCTGTGTTTATTTTTACCTGCATTTATCACTTTTTAAAATCTTTTTAAAGTCTTAGGTTTACCATTCCAAAAAAGTATGAGCCTAAAAAAATGCTTATCAGTGAAAAAACAAACAGTATTTTTGTAGTCTAAGCAAATAAAGATCAAGAGTTTGTCTTACACACACACACACACAGAGCAGGAGATGAATAACATTTATGTAAAGTGATTTTCATCAGTTTTGGTTAAAGTGAGAGGAA
This sequence comes from Equus przewalskii, assembly GCF_037783145.1. Taxonomy (NCBI): domain Eukaryota; kingdom Metazoa; phylum Chordata; class Mammalia; order Perissodactyla; family Equidae; genus Equus; species Equus przewalskii. The sequence continues at coordinate 53,422,372 of NC_091845.1, read as the reverse complement.
AAAGGTTTGCTTCTGGATATATTTCAGTTACCTAGGAAATTCACTTGGGCGGAACAGTTCTTTTCTTGACTTCATTTTTTAAGGGTCATTCGTTTTAACTGTTTGCTGGTGAGGTCATGGGTCAAGTGTTCCTGTTCTTTGAGCGATGGCTCGGTTAGCAGTGTTGTGCCTGTGTGTAAAAGGTGGCCGTGGCTACCACATTAGACAAGCACCTCTAGACAGGGCCATCCACCTGGTGTTAATCATGAAAAGCATTTTTACGTTCAGCGCCGAGAGCTGTTAGCTGAGCCTGCTTAGCTGGACACCAGCTTGTGCTGGAAACTCTTGAACCTTTGCTCGCCCCTGGAGAGGCGCCCCAGCCCCATTTGCACACGCACGGTTGTGTTTCCTGTGTGGATCACCAAAAAAGGGCTGTTCTGACCCTTTCTGTTTGAATCAAGAAGCCCAAGATGATGTTTCAGACTGTGCCATGTCGGATTATGTCTGTTACCAGTCTTGCTGATCCAATGGCATGTCACATATATGTGTATAGATTACCTGTCCGTTATGATGAGTTTGGGCCCAAAACCCAATTTGTGTGAGGCTTAGTGCTTTCTGGAATTTTATCCCTGTTTTGTCTATCTTCACTTTCAGTAAATTCTGTTGCCACAGATGTAAGCACAAAAACACATCTCTCTTAAGCATTTCTTTGGAATTCATATGCAATATCAAGCAGATAAAAGGACATCAACTTTTAACTCTGAAGAGGGGAAACGGCGATAGAGTTTGTTCCCTGCTCACCAGCACAGGCATCCTAACTGACAGAGAGGAGAGCTGCTCAGTGAGCAGTTTAAAATGTCCCTCAGCAGGCTAGCCCAGTGGCACAGCAATTAAGTTCACACATTCCACTTCGGAGGCTAGGGGTTCGCCAGTTTGGATCCTGGGTGCGGACGTATGCATTGCTTGTCAAGCCATGCTGTGGCAGGTGTCCCACATATAAAGTGGAGGAAGATGGGCATGAATATTAGCTCAGGGCCAGTCTTCCTCAGCAAAAAAAAAAAAAAAAAAAAGATTGGCGGCAGATATTAGGTCTGGGCTCATCTACCTCAAAAAAAAAAAAAAGTCCCTCAGAAACCTGTCTGAGGGCTTAACCATCTTCACGGGAAGTCTTCCTTCTTAAAGAGGGGCCTGACCTCCTCTCCCTGTAGTGTCCACTTCTTCTATCCGTAGGCCCTGCTACCTCAGACTGAGTGGGTTGAAAACTGAGCTCCTGAATTGTTGTTCAAACCAGCCCCTAACTATTCCTGTTTCATTGTTCCAGCTGAGGAAATGACACTCTGATCCACTTCTTAAATCTTTCCAGAGACCCTGGGGGTCATTCCACTTTATCCTCCCCCACTTCTCTCCATATCTAATCTATTAAAGTCTTATGTGCTTCTAGAATTTGTCTTGGAGTCTCACTTCTCAATATTCCCTGCCACCATGTTGGTCTTGAATACATCATCTTCTCCCACTTGGACTATGGCCACCTTCTCAGAACTGGTCTCCTCACGCCAGCCCTTTCCCCTCCACATGTCCATTCTCCCAACACAGCCAGAGTCATGTTATAAAACTGACCGTGATCTTATCATTACCTTGCTCAAAACCCTCCCACCACCCTTAGGATAATGTACAAAATCCTTAGGCCTCCTTGGGCCCACATAATGCGAGCCTTCCCAGCCTCTCTAACATCTTGCACCAGTGTCCTAACTTACTGCGCTTTCTTACAGGTTCTAGAAGGCAGCAAAGCCCTTCCCCCCTCCAGACCTTTGCCCATGCTGTGCTCTCTGCCTAGAAAGTTGTCTTCCCTCCTCGCTCACGAGCTCTTACTTGGTCTCCAGGTTATTCTTCAGCACGGCCGTCCCTGACACTTCCCATGCCTGCAACAAGGCTACGTCTCCCTGTTATAGACCTTGTTACACCCTTTGTTTTCTTTCATAGCATTTTTCGCAAGTGTAATTATTCAGCTATATCCCCCACTAGACTTTAAGTTGCGTGCGAGCTGGACCTGTTCAGTTTGTGCCCCACTCTATCCTTGGGGCCTGATAGCAGGAAGCCTGGCATATTTTAGGTGCTCTCAAGTGTTGAACAAATGAGTGAAAGCCATCTTCCTAGCTTAGTGATTGAAATTACTTGAGTATTTTGTTCCATATACTGCGAAGAAAGCTAAAACAGAAATGAAATAATTTCTCCCAAGTCACACAGCAAGCCAGACCTGGCAGCCAGAGCCCACCCTGTGCTCCTCATACTGTCACCTGGGGATGTGGTTTAGATACTAACTTCTTCATGACTTAGGAATAAAGTCTTCCTGGTTCCTGGAAGATGCTGGAATGTGAGATGCATACTTTGCTCTGGCCTTCCTTCTTCAGGACTAAAGATGCCTATAATTTACATCCGTTTCCTTTCCCTTCCTGAAGTCCTCCTTTAGTCGTGAGTGACGTTGACTTGGCTCGGGTTTGGCTTTGCTCAGCAGCAGCGGTGAAGAGTTGGATGACTGCTGCTGGAACAAAGCACAGCTGAGTGCCTGTATCTGGGCTGGGCCCTTGCTCGTTCTCCCTTCTGAAAGCTCTCTCAGGCCACACATTATTTGCCATCTGTGGGGAGAGCAGCAGTGGCAGGTGAGGAGTCCTCAGAGGTTCATCCCTTGAGAGCAGATCAGTCCCAGGGACCACCTCGAGTGGACCTGCAGTCTTGTTCCCTTGACAAGCATCAGCCTGTGAGCAAATGCCTGCCATGGATGTGTGTTGTTTTGCCTCTCATGGTGTTTTAATACTCTTTACTGGGGCCATTCCGTGGCCCAGTGCTTAAGTTCAGCGTGCTCTGCTTCAGCGGTCCAGGTTTGCAGGTTCAGATCCCAGGTGTGGACCTACACCACTTGTCAGCCATGCCGTGGCAGCGACCACCTATAAAGTAGAGGAAGATTGGCACAGATGTTAGCTCAGGGCGAATCTTCCCCTGGCAAAACAAAAGAAAACTACTTTTTTATTAGTGCTAACATTTAAAAATCAAGATTATCATATACAAACTTGAGTTTCTGTTTTCTCCTGGAAAAAAAAAAAAAAAGGAAGATCTAGCAAAACCAGCCCACGACAGTTGGCTAGAGCTGAGTACCGACTGCCCCCTTAAGACAAGACATAGTTTTTCTTGTTTGCCGTGGTCTCTGCCCAGCCCACTATGTTCGCTTATTTTCTCTTCCTGGCATCTGTGGGCACGTGAGTTTACAGACCCTGTTGTATTTGTAAGTCACGTGTAGGTGTGTGTGTATGTGTGAAAGTTGTAATTGACATTCTAATTATTTTTTTCTCCTTCCCCAAATCCTTCTTTTTCTTTATCTTCTGCTTTCACCTCCCTTTTCTTCCCCACTTCCTGTCATTTTACAGATTCTGGGACTGCTGGTATGGACACTTATCGCTGGAACTGAGTACTTCCGGGTCCCTGCATTTGGCTGGGTCATGTTTGTAGCTGTATTTTACTGGGTCCTCACCGTCTTCTTCCTCATCATCTACATAACAATGACCTACACCAGGATTCCCCAGGTGCCCTGGACAACAGTGGTAAGGAAGCCGTGAGTGTCCTTGTCCATTGCCCACTAGGTAGGATGGAATTTAGTCCTCCTCTAGTCAATTCAGGATTGTCTCTCTGCCAACATAGACTGGGAAAAGCCAGGGAGAACCCAACATGGCAGATAATCTCTCTATTACCCAATTGTCTTTCAGGTGTTTTATAGCTGAGTATGAACTTGGGCAGGTTGCAAGGTCCATGAACATTTTTTAGCCAAAATAGCAAACCAGTCCTCAGAAGACTGAATCAAGAAAAGCTCAGTTCTCTTATGTAGACTCTTATTTTATTAAATCCCAGTAAACAATGTCACCTGGAAGCAGGTTTGTCAGGGCACCTCTGCACATCTTCCTTCCTTCAACGCCCCCACTCCCACTCCGGGGCCATGACCTTAACCCTTTGCAAGTCAGAGCTCTTTGGTGTTGGGATGCGCGGTGTATGCAAAGGGTTAGAATGAAAAATGAAAACTGCTGTAGGAATAGGTGTCCTCACATTTGGACTCTAGAGTCGTCAAGGGTGATTGGATTCTTGTCCTGGCTCCAGGCACCATGCTGGATGCAGGATAAACGAAGGGGATCACACAGTCTAGGGAGAAATGGATTAGAAGATGTGTGGATTACAGTACCTTTCTTAGTCTGCTCGGGTGTCATAACAAAATACTATAGACTGGGTGGCTTAAACAACAGAAATTTGTTTCACACGGTTCTGGAGGCTGGAAGTCTAAGATCAAGGTGTACGTTTAGTTGGTTTGTGGTGAGAGCTGTCTTCCTGGCTTGCAGGTGCATGCTATCTCGCCATGTCCTCACATGCTGAGAGGAGGAAGAGAGAATGTGAGCTCTCCTTCATCTCCTCTAACCAAGGGTGCTAATCCTATCATGAGGGCCCCATCCTCATGACCTCAGCTAACTCTAATTACCTCCAAAGGCCCCATATCCAAATAGAATCACATGGAGGGTTAGGGCTTCAACTTACGAATTTTGGGGGTGGGGGGGACACAAACATTCAATTCATAACATTCTACCACACCCCCCCATCATGCCATTTTCACATGCAAAATATATTCATTCCATCTCAACATGCCCAAAAGTCTTTTTTTCTTGAGATTTTTTTCTTTTTCCTTCATCTCTCCAAAGCCCCCCAGTACATAGTTGTATATTTTAGTTGTGGGTCCTTCTGGTTGTGGCATGTGGGACACTGCCTCAGCATAGCTTGATGAGTGGTTCTAGGTCCGCACCCAGGATCCGAACCAGCAAAACCCTGGGCCACCGAAGCAGAGCGCACAAACTTAACTACTCGGCCACAGGGCTGGCCCCAATGGGTAAGACTTTTAAGGTACAATTCATCCCAAGACAAAATTCCTTTCTAGCTATGAATCTGTGAAACCAGATAAGTTATGTACTGCCAAAATACAGTGATGGGACAAGCAGAGAATAGACAGTCTGTTTCCAAAAGGGAGAAATAGAAAAGAAGGAAGGGGCGACAGATCCCCAGCAAGCCCAAAACTTACAAGGCAAAGTCCATTAGATCTTTAGGCTCCAGAATAATCCTTTTTGGTTCAATACTCTGTTCTGGAGGCCCACTGGGGTGGCATTGTCACCCACAGTCTCCTCAGGGTGGCCATGCCCCTGAGGCACTGGGCTGGGACATCCTGGCTCACAGAACCAGAGGCAGCTCCACCCTTTGAAACGAGGAAGAGGAAGAACCAGCCTGCCTCCTTGGCCTGTGGTGGGAGTGGCAGCCCTGATGATCTCTCTGAATCACCTTTGGGTGATTTATTCTTCTCTTTTCTTGAAAGATAGAGCATATTCACAGCCAAAAAGCTCTATGGTTCTGTCCTATAGAATCCAAGAAGTTCAACTGCCCTGCTTCATTTTGCCCCTTCTCCGTCGTTCAGTTCAGACTGGCAGTGTTTCTGCTGGTATATCCCTTATCGACTCCTGGCTTCTGCTGAGATACTTGATTAGCTCTGTGGTTTGCACCCACGATCTCTTTATCAAATGGTTGTTCGGCCACACCCATCGTGTTCTCTTCAGAACAACCTTGCTGATTTTTTGCAATATGTACAGACTGAGAATTTTCCCACCCTTCAAGTTCTGGTTCTTTTTTGCTTAACAATTCTTCCTTTAATTTCTCTCGGTTCTTTTTATAAGCAGTCAGGAGGAACCAAGCTGCTCCTTCGACACTTATAAATCCCGGGTGCTAAATATCCAATTTCATTGCTTGCAAATTCTACCTTCCACAAAACACTAGAATACAGTTCAGCCCAGCTCTTTGCCACTTTATAACAGGATCACCTTTCCTCCAGTTCCCAATAATGTGTTCCTCATTTCTGAGACCTCTCCAGAATCCCCTTTAACATCCATCTTTCTAGCATGCACCTTAGAGTTCTCCAACCTCTGCTCATTGGCTGATTCCAAAGCCAAGTGTATATTTTTAGGCATTTTGTTATGGCAGCATTCTACTTCTGGTTCCCAAGTCTGTCAACCCAGTCTTAGTACCAAATCCTGTAGTAGTCAGGGTTCTCTAGAGAAGCAGAAGCAATAGGATGTGTATGTGTGTGTATAAAGAGATTTACTATAAGGAATTGGTTCACATGATTATGGGAGCTGAGAAATCCCAAGACCCTGTTAGCAAGCTGGAAACCCAGGCAAGCAGATGATATGGTTCCAGTCTAAGGGCAAAAGCCTGAGAAGCAGGAGAGCTAATGGTGTAAGTTCCAGTCTGAAATCTGTCAGACTTGAGATCCAAGAAGACCCGATGTTTCAGTTCAAATCCAAAGGCAGGAATAAAAACCTCAGCATCCCAGCTCAAGGCAGTGAAACAGGAGGAGTTAACCTCTTCCTCACAGAGGATCAGGCTCTTTGTTCTATTCAGGCCTTGAACTGATTAGATGAGGCCCACCCCCACTAGGGAGGGCAATCTGCTGCACTCAGTCCACTGATTCAGATGTTAGTCTCATCCAGAAACACCCTCACAGACACACCCAGAATAACGTTTGACCAAATAATTGGTGCGCCCCATGGCCCAGTCAGGTTAACACATAAAATTAACCATCACAGTACCCTGTGACACTTGCTAAAGTGAGGGTGTGTACAAAGTGTGATGGAAGTAACCACCTCACCTTGGGACAGCTGGAAACCCTTCAAAGAGGAGGTGACATTGAGTGTCATCTTAAAGATGGAGTACACACTCCCAAGTGGAATTCACAGAGATGAAAGGTGAGGTCCCCCTTGCCTTGGAGCATCTGCAGTCTTGTTGGGGAATTTGAAGTGACCGTATGATTTAAGTAAAAAATCCAAGTGGTGCCGTGTGTGTGTGTGTGTGTGTGTGTGTGTGTATAAAACGGAGTTCTGAAGTGATACTGTCTTTTTGTTAGTTTCCAATCAATATATCGGAAGAATATCCAGCTCCAAATAACTGACTGATGAACCACATTTGAAATGCAGCCTATTTGTGGGTTGTAGGTTGAAGTTAAGTTGGCAGGCCTTCACAGTGCTGTCACTGCTCAGAATGTCCCTGGCTTTGTTCTTTCCGTGAATTGCCTTCAGAGCTAAGTTAAATCCCACAAGAAAACAAATCTCATTTTATTTCACAAACAGATTGACTGATTCTTGACTATTTCCCCCAATACACAAGTGAGGATTCTCCATTAAGATTTTCAAGAACGTGGTGCAGGTTCTGAAAGTAATTCCAATCGAGGTGCCCAAAACTGTGTGGGGCAGCACAAGCAGCCTTGTTGGAATTGGTGTCCGGCTTCCCCAGATGGGCACTGGGAAGGAGAGACTCATTGGGATGTGGGAGTCAAAAACGGTTAGCACTTTGACGTAACAGCTACCTGGGAATACAAGAGGAGGGGATCATCGGAGTGAGTTGGGGGCATTTAAGGATTGCCGTTTTGGAGAAAGAAGAGTCTTAAAGTGGGTCTTGGAGAAAGTGCTTGTGAACTTGGGAGAAGATGAACTCAGGAAATGTAACAGGAGAGCAAATGGTTGGGATGCAGGAATGAGCGGTACCTTTATTTCCACTTTTGCCTGAGTCTCACTTCCTAGTTGTCTGATCTGAATGAGGGGTTGGCAAACTTTCTCTGTAAAGGGGCAGATAGTACGTATTTTCTCTTTTGGGGCTGTACAAACTCTGTCACAGCTACTCAACTCTGTTGCAGCATGACAGCAGCCACAGATAATTTGTAAATGAATGAGCATGACTGTTCCAGTAAAACTTTATTTACAAAAACTGGCAGTAGGCTGTAATTTGCTGACCTCTGGCCCAGATCATGTATAGTCTTTCTCTTCTCCATAATTTATTACATAATTTATTACTTTAAAACTCCTTCATGATTTATTACATTAGGCTCCTTCATAATTTATTACATTAAAAATGTTTAGGGGCCAGCCTGGTGGTTTAGTTGTTGGGTTCACACGCTCTGCTTTGGCAGCCCAGGGTTCGTGGGTTTGGATCCCAGGCACGGACCTACGAACCACTCTTCAAGCCATGCTTTGGTGGCATCCTACATACAAAATAGAGGAGGATTGGCATGGATGTTAGCTCAGGGCCAATCTTCCTCACCAAAAAAAAAAAAAAGTTTAAATATCGCTTTCAGTAATTCTTTTTTAAAAAGTTAACAGTGCTCCTTTCTGTCAAATGCTTTGATTTACATTATCAGAATTTATCCTCATAAGGTGTGTCTATTTTATAGATAAGGAAACTGGGGTTTGGAGCCCTGTGACTTTGCACAAATTCACACACGGCTGGGGCCCATGTCTCTCGACTTCCATCCAGCATTTCTTTCTGATCTCCTCCTGCTTCAGGTGCTCTTCTGCCTGAGTGGTAAATAAGAACCCCAGTCAGCAGGGAGGAGATCAGGCCTTTGAGTCCCTCACAATTGTTTAATCCTTGCTCTCATCAAGCAAGGCCGTCAGCCTCCATGTCAGGGGTTGCACACTCGTGTGTGACGAGACCAGACAGGTCATGCAAGTGAGTAGAAACTCAGTGAGTGTTGAATTCTTGACCCCCAGACACACTTTCTCAGCGTCTTAAACAACTGGAGTATATTGTTCCCGTCACAAGGAAATAAGCTGGAAATGTGCTCCCAGCGAGAACTTTCCTGCTAAGAAGGATAATAAAGACTACATCACCCCCACGTCGGTGCAAGTCAGCCTTTGCTGCCAAACGACTTTTGCATTTACTTTTGGTCTCCAGAGCATTTGGGGAATATGAGAGTGCAGAGAAGGGATTGGTAGACCTGATTTTAGTTCCCTGGGAACTTGCCGGGGACACCATCCATGGAACACTGCAAAAGCCCAAGTTCCGTAATCTCGCATGTAGCTCCTCCATTAAGGAGGCATGAGCTTTGCCCTGGATCCTATCTTGACAATAGGCCTCAGCGCATCTGGGGAGAACACAGGTGCAAAGTTCCTGCATCCATCTTTAATGTGCAGCAGGGAACCAGCTCTGAGCTCCTGGGTAATATCATTTACTCAGAGAGACTGGGGTGTGCTTTCTGACAAATCTAATTTGAGCTAAAATTTCAAAGCAATACAATTTGCCATCCTCATAGCACTAAGCACCGGGACCTACACAAAGGCATTCTCTGAGGATTCATCCTCTGTAACTTATCCCTGTTGACCTCTTTGCAAGCCCCCTGAGCAGCAGTACAGGCCACACCCAGGGCAGGCGGTATTAGCCTCCTTTTATAGGCAGTAGGAGCCACCATGTGTTAAGTACCTACTGTGTGCCAGATGTCATGATGGACCCTTTATATTTGCGTCAGTCATTTTGTTTAATCCTCACAGTAACTTTGCAAAAATGGGACAGATTCTTTCCATTCCACAGATGAAGAAACTGAGACAGGAAGAGGATTTTGATAGCCAGGAATGGGATGCAGGTTCCCTAATGCCAACCACAGTTATCAGCCCTGGATCTGTTTGGCTCCCAGTGAACATGTGTGGTCTGATTCTAGCCTTCTGGAAATCTCCGTGAAGCTAAAAGACCCTACGAGCTCTCTCCGGTGCAGGGATTAGGCATTAGTGGCAGTTCCGTCTTGTAAATTGTAGACATGACTAATACAGTGTGGAGGACCAACAAAGGGCGGCCAGCTGCTTGAGAGTTTTTATCTGTGTGCCTTTGGGGGGGGGGGGGGGGACGGACGGTATTTTTATACCAGAAAGGGATTGAATTTCAAAAAAGAGTAGCCTTCTCCCTTCCCCCAAAAAGAACACTTGGAAACCTTTCGTAAGATACTGTGTCGTCCTGTCCTCTGCTCGCTGTGCCCAGGGATGCGGCAGGGCCTGACGTTTGAGTTGCAGGAGCTTTACGTACTTTCAGCTGGAATGGTCCAATTCAGGCCTGTTTCTGTGCAACAAGACCTCACGTTTCCCTGAAGCTCAGTGATACCCTAGAGCCTGCTGGTTTCCTGCAGCCCTCCTTCGCCTCTGTAGCCACACAGGTTTTTTGTTTTATTTTTTAACCTTTGTAACAATCTCAGATGCTGGTTTCTTTGCCCTTCTTTTTTCTTTCTTCTCTCCACCTGTTTTCACGACAGTTCCCCAGCTGAGGCATCCCTCCGGACATGCTTACTTTGGGGAGTACTAAATAAGACTGAGGAAGCCAATAGGCTCGGTGCTGTGAGGTCATGTTAATGGAGGCTTGTGATAAACCGGCAGTGCCCCCCGTGGCGTGGTGTATGGGGGAAGAATGCCTCGGCTTCCTGCTTACGTCTCTACCACCCACTTCCCCATTTCTCTCCAGGGGATATAGGGGTTTCTCATTTCCTTAGAAAAATGGATTGAGCCACACTTACTAATAGACAGGGTCATATACCCGGTTTCCTCTCTGGCCCCTTCATCCACGTGGCTGCATGGACAAGGCCCAGGACCTAGCAGTGCGGACCAGGTTGAGCTCTCTTTCGGTGCTTTCTTATTCATCCTGATTGCTTGTATGGGGAACTGGACGTGCGTGAGTGCCCCAAAATACGTGTTCAGAGATGTTCATTACAGTAGTGTTTGCAATCCCGGAAGAACTAGGAACATCAGAATGCCGGGCAGTAGGGGAAAAGTTAGATTATGAGGTGTTAGTGCCGTGACAAGAAATGAGGTCAGTCTGTTTGGACTGAAATGTAAAGATGCCTTTGGTATCTTTTTAAATGGGAGGTAGGGGGGAAATGTTGCATAACTATATGGCTCCATTTGTATAAAAGTGCATGTTTGCCTTTACCCCATGGGGAGATACTTTTTACTCCAGGTTGTTCTGTCCAAACTGGATTTTGTTTGGTTACCATGAACGTGAATTATCTTTTTTATTTTAAGCATTTTAATGTTTCAAAAGTAATACATGGCTAGTTTATGAAAGAAAAATAAATTTAACTGCCACCTATAAAAGGGTACAAAATGAAAACTAAAGTCTCCCACTCCTCAGAGGTAACTATATTTAACTGTCTCTGCATTTTAAAAAAAAGGTAAGGAGTCCTTTACTTGGCAAATAACAAATGCGCAAAAAACACCTTCCCACACTCCCTAACCGCTGTGTGCCTCTGTCCCCCCAGGGTCTCTGCTTTAATGGCAGTGCCTTCGTCTTGTACCTCTCGGCCGCTGTTGTGGATGCATCTTCTGTCTCCCCGGAAAGGGAGGGTCACAACTTCAACAGCTGGGCGGCCTCGTCGGTGAGCGACCCTCTCATCCCACACCCCCCCACCCCCCACCTGGGGATCAGGGAGGAGGACAGAGTTATCTGTGCGAAAAAGCCCCCGCTGCCGTAGTGACACACTGACAATTAGCTTATTGGTTTGAAAGCATGAAACATTGGTGGGACCTCCTGATGGCCTGAAGTACAGAGAGCTTGAAAGACTCTGCTTGAGTGAAAGCCAATGGCTGGAACAAAATAAGTATTTGAGGGAGAAAAGCTGTTTGAGGCATTCTAAGAATAATTCTGCTGCCTACAGTTTAAGGGGGGAGAGAGTTAGAGAAAATGAATACTCTATGATTCTACTTGTTTTTTTAAGAAGTAGAAATGTTTGTTTATGCACTGAGAATGCCTAGAAAAATAGACACCAACGGAGGTTGCTTCCAGGGACTGTGATGGGACCATGAGAGGAGTGGAAGGAGGGACTTCTACTTTCTAATCTATGTGCTTCTGTATTGTTTGCATTGTTAAACCATAAATGTGTATTGTTTTTCTAATTAAAAAAATAATTTTAAAAGTTTCTCTGAGATTGGCCTTAAAATATTCCAAGCACAAAAGATGTATTTGGGGGGTGGGTTGCAATTAGACAGGAATGCCAGAATGAGAATGTTAAAGCTGATTGATGATACATGAGTGTTCATTATATTCTTATATTTGTATTTGAAAATCTCTGTTTAAAGGTAGAGAGCATGGTGCCCGTGAGAATCACAAGCTTTGGCAGCGCTGGGTTCAAGTTAACACAGAGCAAGAACCAGCTGGAACTGGGTGGTGGCTGCCTCTTAAGAGGGGCCTGCGTTTTCCCACTCACCATTCACACCGCAGACGTGATGTGGGTTCATCCCTTCCCCCCACCCACTCGACTTGTTTGTTTAAGTGACCCTGTGGTGATTTGAGGTTAAGCCCTAGTCTAAAATTGCCTGGACTAAATTAGAAATACGTGTGCTTTTCTTAGATGTATACCACACATAGTCACCCCTACGTGAACATCCTGGGGTTATTTGAGCAAAACTACAAGCCTTCCGTCTATGTTCCAAAAAAGAAAGACATCATAGCCGGAAATCATTTCCAAAGAAAGGTAATTGAACCAATATAATAAAGCAGTTTTAGATGAGAAAGCCTAGAGCCAAGGGATGCTGTGAGTGCATGATTCAGTGGAGGTGAAACGATCTCTCTCGCTTATTGGAACGTGCCCTGACTAAGCCGTCTTTCTATTATGCTTTGTTTTCTCCAGTTCTTCGCCTTCCTGGTCACCATCTGCTACGCTGGAAACACATATTTCAGTTTTATAGCTTGGAGATCCAGGACCATACAGTGATTTGCCATTTTGAGAATTCAAAGGGGTGAAAAAAACCAAACATAAAGAATCTCACTGTAAGAACAGCTGTAGGTATAATGTATATTTCCAGAGAATTGTATTTAACTAATGTTTTTATATACTTAGTTAAATTTTCTCAGAGTGGTTTGTTACAATTAAACTGGATACTTATTTGCAAAGTGCTATAGCTTATAATGAACTCTCAAATATCTTGATGTCTTCATAGACCTTATTTTCTTAGACAGTGTATAAATAGATAAATTGCTAATATTAAGAATATGTCGTTTGTAAACTTAACTTTTAAAATGCCACATTCTTTTTTGATTAAATATTTCAAAATCCCCAGTAACTTGTCTGATTTGAGAAAGGAAACCTGCTGCTGAAGCCAGAGGCTGGGTGCTGTGGGTACATCTTCATCCTCACTGGGCTGCCCAGGCGTGATATTGCCAGGAGATGCTTGTCCACAGTCACCAGCTCAGGGTGGTAGGAGAGACCCATCTCTCCAAGTCTGGGGACTGTTGGTGTTTTGTGTTCTCACACGCTAACCAGTTAGCTAGAAAGTATCTGATGACACACTGACCTTGGAACTCAGTAGTAGTGCTGTAGTGCTGAGGATAGTGGTGAGTACAGTGACTCATGTGCTAGTGGGATTTTTTTAATATTAAAATAAATACAGGGGCTGGCCCCGTGGTGAAGTTCACGGGCTCTGCTTTGGTGGCCCAGGGTTTCACGGGTTTGGATCGCAGGCACAGACCTAGCACCACTCATCCAGGCCATGCTGAGGCGGCGTCCCACATGCCGCAACTAGAAGAACCCACAACTGAAAATGTATACAACTGTGTACTGGGGGGCTTTGGGGAGAAGAAGGAAAAATCAAATAAAAAAAAATACATAACCATTAAAAGGATAAATACTTCCATGTACCTTAAAATCATCTTGCTGACCACAGTGACATGTGTACCATATTTTGTGGGAAATACTGGACCAAAAGTTCTCGAATCTTAGGTCTCCAGCACTAATATTTTGTGACATCATTATCAGATATGATCAGACAGTGGGCAGAGCCCCATCAGCAAGGCAGCTGTGCACTTAGAGGAAGTGTTTTTAGGTAAGACGGTTCTTGGTACGGCAGTGTATCTTGGGTGATTTTTCAACATGAGCTTCTCTTGAAAAACAAAAAACCACAGAAACGTTAGTATGGTTGCTGACACTGAAGACGGTTTCAGCCATGCACTCTGTCGGCATAACCCCATACCCGCCTCTCTTCTCTCCATGTTTAGCTGTGCTGTTTCTGTCTGTTGTTTGTGGTTTGTGTCGGTCTTCCTGTTTACCTGATTCTGATTCCTTATCCGAGCTCTGTTTACCCCTATGTAGGAGAGGTGAGATTTCTTCAGTGTCTGATAACACTCAGCCCAGACCTTTGAAAGAAACAGTGAAGGATGTGCTTGGGTTGTGGATCCAAAGAGGTGGTAAGGAGGGGGCACCAAGAATGAGAGGTGGTGTAGGGTATGGATATAGGTGGGGTGTGTGTTGGGAGCACAGAGGAAGCCGCTGTGAGTCCAACATTTAGTAAGCCTCGAAGGTTGAGCTTGAGCAACACAGACCTGCAGGTGATCACGGCTGCCATCTTTTTGGAGCTGTATTCCCCGTCATCACCAGGACAGCCTCTGACTCACTGATTGTGCAAGAAAAGCTGGGATAACGAGAGTTCATGTGGTCTGCCTCTGCGTCCATCTCTCCCTCTCAACACTCACAGAGGCATATTCATCTCCCATGTACTCCATAGTGGGTTTTTTTTCTTCTTCCCTCCAAAGCCCCCCAGCACATAGTTGTATATTCTAGTTGTAGGTCCTTCTAGTTGTGCTATATGGGACGCCATTTCAACATGGCCTCATGAGTGGTGCGTGAGGATCCAAACCGGCGAAACCCTGGGCCGCAGAAGCAGAGCGTGCGAACTTAACCACTGAGCCACTGAGCCGGCCACCTCCATGGGTTTTTAAGTACTTTATATTGCAATCAAGCCTCCATAAAAGGCAGAAACACTATAACCTACAGAGGTCTGTTTCTGGAAACAGTCATAAAGAAAGAACCCTGTTTTATGTTCTCTCTTTCTTTATGTGATTTCTGTAATCATGGCCACATTTATGGGAAATAATTTCTGAGGTGAAAAGTTCCCTAAACCACTTTGAAATATCTTCCAAATAGACTAGAACTGTAGATCTTTCTTGAGCAGTAGCGCCAAAGAGATCTATTTCAAGAGAACAGTGACTCGTTTGTGTCCACGCAGGGTACTTGCTGGCTTATCTTTATTTGTGGTTTTTCAGGAGCATGACCCTTTGTGTTGCCCTGAGAGTTCACACACACAAAATTAAAAAAAAAAAGAAAAACCAAGCAAACCAAAAAACAAAACAAAAGCATTTGTTTTTAACTGAAAGGAAATTATTATTTCCTCTTTTGAATACTGAGAAACTTTGTTCATGAATAATTTTTAAATGTGGATTTTTAGACAACAAAATGATTCTCTATTGTTCAGATGAAGGTCTAAGTTTTGAACTGGATTTGCTTTAATTTTTCTCTTAAGAAAGAAGAAAAAACGAAAAATAGAGCCACATGCAACACAGCCAACATAACAAGCAGCATAGGTTTCTGGGGTTTGAAAAATATTATTACAGGAAGAGTATACAGTGTGCTTAAGCTCTTCTCCGCCATCTGTGCTCGCCATCTGCATTCACCTCTCAGCCCTTCCAAAACCATCACGTCCTCTCTGATGGAGCTGAGTCGGTTTTCAATTTGATGTATTTACCCACTCATGGCAAATCAATGAAATGCTTTAGGCAGTGAAACTCTTGACTGCTATTTCCAAGTCATAGCCCCAAAAGATAAGTATTTAGCCAATATTAGAAAACCTAGAGACAGCAATGTTCAATATCAATTATTTTTGTACATTTTTAAATTGCTCCCTTCATAGGAAAATCCCTTCAGGGCATCAGCACACAAAAGATTTTTAACTACGTAACAGCTCTCTGCGTAGAGCACAGACATTTAAAAACACAAACTGAAGATGCAGCCCTGGGTAGAAAATCATCTTAAAGTTAGTATTTCTGTCCCCTAGACAATCACTATTTTAGTTGAAAAGATATATTTTTCACAGAAAAAAAATAAACCAGGCATATAAGGCAAGGTGCACATGTGTGCAAACATACACCAAAAGGTGGCAACCTAAGGAGCGTTTGTTAGCTTGGCCTTCTGCAGAAGTTCTGGCAACGTCCTGCTGCCAACTGTGAATTGTAAGTAGACAGGAAGGTGAAATGACTGTTCCAGTGTTGGTGACTTAGAATAATAGGGAAGATTAGAATATATACTGTTATAAGGCAGAGAGTAAGTAAATTTAGCTGTTTGGCAAAAATAAAAGAGGCTAGGGTTTGGGGGAAAGTGCTTAGCAACATAGAGGTGATGACTTTTCAGAAACTGAGGAAGGTGTGTGGCAAGAAAGTTGTTGGCCGAGGAGACGTTCCTTTTGGAAGGTATGTTTTGAGAAACTTTGTTGTGGGTGGCAGATTTTTTTTCTAGAATATTAAGAATAACTAAATCCAGAATGTAACAGACTCTGTCGCTGCCTCTTCAACATCTCTTCTCCCTCCTCCTCTTATCTAACTACCCTAGTTTTCATTCAGTATTCACACCACCCACTTATGCCCCAGCTACTTCGGGGGAAGCTGACTCCACTGTAACTCTAGGAATCGAGCCTGTGGCTCTGTCTAATCTAACCCGCCCTCTGGCCGTAGTGATTGGCTCAGGGATGGGCATGTGATCCAGGGCTTGCTCAGGAGTTCTGGGAGAAACATTCTGAGGAAATGTGTGGGCAGGAAGTTGTTGGCAAATATACTGTGACCACAAGGGGGAGCCAGTCATAGTCTGAAGGTGACTGGAAGAGCAAAGAAATGGAAAGAAACGGTCATGATTACATCATTGAGCCACTGAATCCGTTCAGCCCTGAATGCTGTCAAACTCTGGACTTTGCAATTCCATAAGCAATTATACCCACTTTGCTTAAACTAATTTCTGTTACTCGCCACAGTATGTATGCATCCTCCTAACCAATACACAAGACATGCTGACAAATGGCTTTCAAGCAAAGGCATAAGGTTCTGATTTGCTTTCTAATAGTAAGTCATAGGGCCCTATGTGGATGGCAGTAATGGTGGGCAGGGCAGCTTTAGCACCAGTGTTCATTAGCAATAGAAGGGTAGAAAAGGAAAATTTCAGAGTCCACTTGAGAGAGAGACTCAAGCCTTCCCAAGGCTATTGTTTAAGGATGGCAGTAGCATGGGAAGATCCCAGAAAGAGAAATAGCAGGGAGGATGTGTACTCAGAGGTGCTTTCATGACCTGTTTGGTCATTGTAATAGGAAAACTGAGCGTGAAGGAGGAAACAGGAACAATCTAGCCTCCAGCCATTTTAACTTACAATGAGAACTCCACCTTGTTGTGTCTCAAAGACAAAGAGTCAGCTCTTGAGAAGTGGCTTCCCTTTATGGAAGTAAGACGGCCATTATGTGCCAAAGAACATTGGCCCTCTAAGAATGAGGATTAGGCCTAACCTCCTGACATTTAGGGAAAAGGGCTTATAAATGAAAGGTGGTACCTTTTTTTCAAATTAAAACCACAGTGAGGTGTTATGTCATACCCTCTAAAATGGCTGAAATTAAAAAGACTGGCAATACCAAGTGTTCACAACGTTTGGGAGCATCTAGAATTCTCATACATTGCTGGTGGGAGTGTAAAATGGTACAATTATTTATAAAGTTAAACATACACTTATAATATGACCCAGCAATTCCATTCCTAGACATTTACCCAAGAGACATATGTCCATGAAAAGACTTATGCAAGAATATGCATAGCAGCTGTAATTATAATTGGCCCAAACTGGAAACAAATGACTAACAAATGGTGATAAACAAATTGTAGTGTAATTGTACAATGGAATACTACTCAGCAATAAAAAGGAGCAAACTACTCATACAAGCAACAACATGGATGGATAACTGAAATATCCTGAATGAAGGAAGCCAGATAAAAAAATATAATGTTTGATTCTATTTATATGAAATTCAAGAAAAGGTCAAATAAACCTATAGTGACAGGAAGCCAGTCAGTGATTGCCTGGGGTTAGAGGTAGAAGGGATTGGCTAGGAAGGGGCACAGGGAATGTTCCAAGGTGATAGAAATATTCTACATCTTCATTGTGGTGGGGGTCGCGTATGTGTATACATTTGTCAAATTCACAGGCTGTTTACTTTAAATGGGTGCATTTTATTTTGTGGAAATAACAGCTTGATAAAGTTGATTTTAAAAGAAAAAAAGGTGGGGTATTTTTAAATGTCCATTACAGCCCTTATCCCATCTGCCATGCTGTAGAATTGTTTGTTGCCGTCTGTCTCCCATCTGGTTTGTGATCTCTGGAGAGGTGGGATGGTGGGTTTTCATCTTTGTCTTCTCTCTGGAGCTCAGCACAGTGCGTGGAACAGTGTGTGTGTTCAATAAACATCAGCTGCAGTGAAGATACTGGGAAGTTAATGAAGAGTCCCAGAAGACCTTGAAGGATTAAGATGAGAGAAACCAACAGAGGGCGGGCCTGAGCGTGGCTGTGAAACCAGTGCTGTCAGAATGTGAAACTGCCAGGCGACGCGGGCAGGGAGATGTGGGCGAGAGAGGGCTCTGTGCATTCCTGGGGGACCCAGCACTGTGCAGCTGGAAGGGACCTGAAGGTGAAGAGCTAACTCGGTGGATCAATTTATGGTGTTCGGAAATAGATGGTCAGAAAAGTGCTGACTAAGTGAGAGCTACCAGGTGGTTACTGAGCTAGGTACCTGGGAAAACCACAACTTGCTGATTGATTTCTGGAACGTATAAATGACTAATTGCCTAACAACTTCAAACGATTTAATGACACAGTATTAGGCTGAACCATTTGAAGTTGCCAACATTTGACTCTGACCTACAAAAATGGCAATTTCATGTGATTCAACTTACAACTTTATCATTTACAAATTGCTTTCACACAAGATGCCAGTTGATACTCAAAACATCTTTGCCTTAGATAAAGCAGGTGTCCACAGCCCCATTTATCTGATAAGGACAACTGAGGCTTCATTAGTGGTCAGCAACTTGCTCAATGTTACACAGCAAGTAATTAGAATTGGACATGGAGGTCTTCTCACTCCTGGTCTCCAGCTCCTCCAGCCTAGTCAACTGGAAACATCTGTAGCGTGAGGAAAGGAACCAGTTGAGAATTATATAGGATGTGGTGACAAAGTGGTACAACATTCCCAGAAATCTATTTGGCAATATATATAAAGAGTCATAAAAATATTCAGTCCCTTGGACTTGTGGATGCCTCTCTTAGGAGTCTAAGATTCATGGACAAAGATATTGTAGGGGAGGAAGAGATATCCTCTACCCTCTGGGTTCTTCCAGCTGAGCTATGCATTAAATTCACATGAGACAGAATAACAGCAGAAAATCAAACAAAGCTTTATAACGTGTACACATGGGAGACACTCAGGAAAACTGAGCAACTCGCCAAAATGGTGGAGGCTCTCACCTTTTTTTTTCTTTTAAAGATTTTATTTTTTCCTTTTTCTCCCCAAAGCCCCCCCCCGCCCCCGTACATAGTTGTATATTCTTTGTTGTGGGTCCTTCTAGTTGTGGTATATGGGACACTGCCTCAGCGTGGTTTGATGAGCAGTGCCATGTCGGCTCCCAGGATTCAAACCAACGAAACACTGGGCCGCCTGCAGTGGAGTGCGCGCGAAGTTAACCACTAGGCCACGGGGCCAGTCTTAAATACCATCCTCAGCTACAGGCAAAGGAGGATGTTGGGGATGGTGGTTGGGGGCTTCAAAGGAGAGGAAGGCAATTCACATGGAAATGGAAAAGCAAATGTATGGTAAACAGAACTTTCATAAGAGTGGGTTTAGCAAGGATCCAGTGTACTGGGAACGGGCCTTTATTTTATTTTAAATTTGTTTTAGGCAGTTAGGTGGAAGGTAAAAGTTCCTTTCAGAGGGGCCGGCCCGGTGGCGCAGACGTTAAGTTCGCACGTTCCGCTTCTTGGTGGCCTGGGGTTCGGTGGTTCGGATCCTGGGTGCGGACATGGCACTGCTTGGCACACCATGCTGTGGTAGGCGTCCCACGTGTAAACGAGAGGAAGATGGGCACGGATGTTAGCTCAGAGCCAGGCTTCCTCAGCAAAAAGAGGAGGACTGGCAGTAGTTAGCTGAGGGCTAATCTTCCTCCAAAAAAAAAAAAAGTTTCTTTCAGAGTCTTTTGTTCTTACAAATAATCAAGGCAAGGCAAAGAGACACATTTTGGGGAGGCCAGTTCTGATCCCCCACAATGTTATCCTGATCTTCTGTATAATAGGAAAACAAACTATATCAGCCTAAACCCCTAAAGGAGGAGAATGGTTACATAAATAATTAAACCCATTGATGGAGCCTTTAGAAATTAATGCACCACAACCCACCCACTCCCAAGTTTATTCTGGTTTATTCAGAACCAGAATTGGTTAGCACCATCATTAATGATTTAGCTTTGTATTTTTAACACAATTCTCAAGCTGTGCTGAACTGTGGTTGCTAGATTGGTTATTAAACTGAAGATCAGTTAAAGTGCTGTCTTTCTAAAAATACGTAATGGAGAATCATAACTTATACATACACACAAAAATCAATGCTGCCAAAAAATGGTTGGCAAGGAATTTTTAATAGGAAACGTTTGTGGTATACCTCGGGGTTTACAAAAGGCAGAGCAAAGCAGATTGTAAAGAATGGTGGGATCATGGGGTGATTTTTGTTTTCTTTGTTTTCTGAATTTCCCCCAATTTTCTACAATGAACAGGAAATACATTCATAATCAGGAAATAAAAATTTTTAAATCAAAGACAAGATAAGGCAGTGGTTTCAGCAGGTTGGAAAAACCAAGATCCTCACTATTAGTGGAAAACTAACATATTCAAGTCCCCCCAGAAAGGTGGACAAGTGGCCAGAGCAATTGTATGAAGACCATTCTGGGGGCCGTACCCATTGCCTTTGTCTCCCTTTGAAGGGAAGTGCAGTCATCTTTGGCCATCATTTATCTCATTTATGAAAGATTTCACAGGTAAAGTAGGAAAGAGAGCCTCCTCTGCTCTGCCCTCCCCTCCCCACCCCTCCCCTGATAACTTCATAGAAGGAATGCTGATTCTGGTAGAAAACGTTAGCACAAAAAGCTAATTATTTCTTGCATTGGTATGTTGCTTTATTATCTTTCTTAACATTTTCAAATACATTTCTGTTTGAACCTCAAAGACAAGTGGCATCAGCCCATTTCACAAATAGCAACACTGAGGTCCAGACAACCTCACTTGCAGGCAGACCAGCAGCCAGAGTCCCATCTCCTTATTCCAAAGGTCGAGCAAACAAAACCAGGACCCTTACGCAGACCCTCCCACTGCCCCACCCCTTCTAAATGTCCAGCCCTAAAGCATGGGTAAGCAACTTATCAGCAAGTTACAGCCACTGGAGAGCATTCATGAAGCAGAGTGTCTACAGGGAGCCTACAGTTTACTTGAGGAGACATGGAAAACACAGAAAATCATCAGAAAATGAGAGAAAACTGTCTAAGGCCTGGCTTCACTGCCGGATCCATCAAATGTCACCATGCTCTCATGGGCCAACACCAAACCTTCTCTCCTTGCCCATCGTATTGGAGTAGACAAACATGGGCTAGTACCAGTCTGCTAAATGAGAATCCACCATATGGTGGTTTTTCCAGAGACAGAATGGGCAGGAGGAAGAGGTAATTTAGGAACCACCTGTGCAATTCAGCGCCAAATTCCCTAACGCAGGCTAGAACCAAGAACAAATGGTTAAAATGTGTTAGCAATGTTGCTTGTCCCTCAGTTCTGCACAGACCTCTCTTTTGTGTATCTGAGGGACCTGGGACAAGGCGTATAAGCTGGATGAGGGTTATGAGCAAAGAGGGCAGATGAACCAAGGGCAGCCCCAAGGCTTTTGGGTTTTTTGTTTTGTTTTGTTAGGTCCTGGCTCAAAATGCTGTTTGCACCTGTCTGTCAATGCCCCAACCTGCCAGGACCAGCCACCTTTCATTCCAGCCTATTTCAGATTCCTCTAACATGTACCAAATGCCTGAACAAATGGAATCTCATTTAGTCCTCACAACAGCCCTGCGGGTAAGCAATGTCACCCCCGCTTTGCAGATATGGAGATTCATGCTCAGAGTGGCCCTGAGGCACCTGGATTCCAAGCCAGCTCTGACTCGAATGCTCTTTCCACCCTACGCTTTTCTTGAATCGTCAGATATGTTTCCTCTAATTTTCTCCCCGTTTTCAAGTAGAGGATTATTCTGTATGCACAACAAACAATGCAGACTGAGCATTCATGTTCGGGCTTAGTTTTAATTTGATAGAACAGTGAAATTGATCTGATCTGTTCAATGATAGTCACAATTATTCTTGGACTGCATGGCAATTAAGCATAAATAAAAGGTAAACAGTTCTTCACTATCAAATTTAAAAAGTATGAAGATGCACTATTGTGTGTGAGGCATTGTGATTGGTGCTGAGGATGTCAGGATAAAGGCCAAAAGAGCCTGCACACTTCTGAGGACTTGCCATGTGCCAAGCACTGTGCGGACAGCTTTCCATGCCTTAATTTATCTAATCCTTATAGGAGGCGTGGCAGGTTATATTTTTCAAAGATGACATGACAATATTACCATGCAACTTCCTAATCAAATGGTGGATATTATTTTACCACCCTCTTGAATTTGGGCAGGCCCTGTGAACTCATTGACTAGTAGAATACAGAGAAAGTAATAATGTTCCAGGTCCAGGCAAAGCCCTTAGCTGGCCTGGCAGCGTCCTCTCCCTGCCTCCTGGAATACTCACTCCAATGCTGCCATGCTCTAGGAAGTCCAAGCCACATGGAGAGGCCGCCTGTAGGCACTCCATATGACAGCCCTAGCGGAGGTCCTGGCCAACAGCTGCCACCAATTGCTGACCATGTGAAAGAATCTTCTTGGACGTCCGGCCCAGTTGAGCCTTTGGATGGCCCCAGCCCCAGCTCCCATGTGACTACACCACATGAGAAATCCCAAGTGAGAACGGCCCAGCTGAGCTGGTCAAATCATGAGAACCATGAGAGGGAGTAATAAACTATTTTAAGCTCCTAACCTTTGGGCTGGTTCGATATGCAGATGATCATTGGATTAGGAAGTATAGGCACAAGTTTTCATCTTCATTTTACAGATAGAGAAACTGAGTCCTGGAGGGGTTAGAAATTCCCAAGTTCACAGAGCTGGTAGGTGGCAGAGTTACGATTCAAACTCAAGGCAGCGTGACCCTGACTGCAGTTTCCACACGTCACTTCTTCCCCCTGGGAACTCCTAGCCTGGGAAGAGAGACAGCCAAGGCTGAAGGGGGGCGGTGTCAGACACTTGCAATGTGGGTGCAGGGCTGGGTGCACACACAAGAGGGAGGGGACCCACCCACTTTTGCCATGTTGTCCTGCTACCTCTCCAGCCTCATCTAGCACCTTCCCTTCCTTTGGACTCCATGCTCAAATCTGAATAAACTTTACGCCCTATGATACATCATGCTTCTGTGTATTTGTCTGAATTCTCTTCTCCACTCACCAATGGCTGATTAACAACTCTTTATCCTTCAGTGTGTGGTTAAGATGGCCCCTCCTCCAGGAAGTCATCCCTGACCTCTCCACCACTCCCCAGTAAGGGTAAGATGTCCCTCATGGGCTCCCACAGCACTCCACTTTTACCGTATCATTAGCCTTCACCATACCGTATTAAAATTGCCAGCTTTGTTGGTCTGTTTCCTTTTTATCAGGAAGCTCCCAAAGGGCAAAGAACATGTACTTCCGTGTCTGACATAGAGCCTGGCACTTTGTACTTGCTCAATAAATACTAGTCGAATGAATGCCATGGGAGATTGCTCACTGCTCAAAGATGCCTTCCCACAGGCAGTGACATTTCAGCTGGACTTTCTTGGCTTGTTGGGAATTTGCCAGGTCAACAGTTTTCAACTGTGGGCATAAATACATCAAAATCACCTGTGGAACTTTTTCCAAACATGGAAATCCAGGCTCCACCTGGGTGCCCTGAATCACAATCTCCAGGGCCAAGCCTGGGCAGGTATAGGATGTACAGGTTTCACAGGTGATTCTAACGTGCAGATCACAGCGTGGAAAAGGGAAAAATAAGCAAGATATTCTCTGCAGAGAATAACAGGAACCAAGACAGGAATGCGCAGCGAAGGTGCTCCAATCAGGGTGCTATCATCACAATAATAGATATCTCATCATCATCATCATCAGTGTCAGCAACATTTCTCAGCATTTGACCTATTTTAGCTCCTTTGATCCTCATAGCAACCATTGCCTACAAAAAGCACAAATCCTAAAGCTGGTGTCCACAGTGCTGCTGGATCTGCCCCAGGCCTAACTCTCCAGCCAAGCCCCCAGCCCTTCTCCACATGTCCCCACGCTCCAGCTACACCACACCACGGGCAATTCCTGCAATCCCCGGAGCTGTTTCAGGCCTCCTGCCTCGGCATGTGCCGTTCCCCCTTTGCCCACCCAATATGTTTTCAATCACCCTTCAAGATGCAGTTCCAAGCAGCAACTCTGTGAAAGTTACTCCTCTCCATTCACGACAAACGCTGCTCGCTCCTGTGGGCCATCCCCGCAGCTCCGTATTAAGCTCACAGATACGTGTGGCGTGCCCCTTTACGCCAGGCACTCTGCTAAGCACTGGGCATGAGTGAGAACCCTCCAATCCAGACCTGGGCTCCGCCCCGTGGAGATGACAATCACAGCTCCCTCTGCACCTGACTCGATTCCCTGTATTGTTATAGGCTGCAGACTCCCTGGGCACGGAGTTCCTCTTCTGTGAATTGTTCTCCTTGGCATGTGGAAGGGTCCAGTAAGGTTTGCTGAATGATGGATGAGTCACAGCTAACTGGGAGAAGCCTCCTTCTCCTCCCTCCCCATTCCAGTGACCCTTCCCCCGGAAGCTCTCTCGATTACTCAGACTGCCTGAAATTCTATTACAGATGCAAAGTCCTTTATTTCACCCTTACAGATGGTCTCTGAAGCTCATGGTTATGGAAACAGCAATGTGCTGGGGGTCCTTCAGCCTCTAGGTGATGGAGTCTTTTTGTCCCAATATATAGGACATAAGGAATATTGAGAGATATATATACAAAAAGGTAACATGTATTACTATTAGCCAAACACTATTGGAGGCACTGTCGTGTGTATCATCCCATCCATGTCTCCTAGTTGCCCCAAGGGATCAGTTCTGTTGTTGCTCCTTTTTACACATGAGGAAATGGAGGCTCAGAGAAGGGTAGTGACTTGCCCAAGGACACATGTCTAGCAAGTGATGGAAACAGGAGCCAAACCCAGGTGGTTTGGTTCAAGTCCTGCCCCTCAGCCACACAGCTGGGCAGCAGACACAAAGGTTTCAGGGTCCCGCGGCGCCAAGGACCACACTCCTTGTTGGCCCTCAGTGGTGAGCACACACTGCTCTCCATCGGCCAGGCCTCAGCCGCTCTGTTCCGCTCACCCTCTCCCTGTTCCTCTCACGGCCCACCCAGCTTCATGGCTTCCACCTTCTCTCCAGTTGTCCTTTGGCTTCTGCTGCCTCTGCCAACGGCTAACCCCTCCAGTGCCTCCCAGTCAGACTCCTCAGGAGCTATTGGGCACAGCTCTCATGTCAGGCCACTCCAGACACCGCTAGCCAACCTCTTGATCAGCTGCTCCTGGCTCCCATCAGCGTGGCCGTGAGGTAGGGACACCTGATCCGTGCTCCTCAGAAGGTCTGGGAGCACCACTGGGTCCCAGAGCCTTATGAACTTTAAAAATTCACTGGAAAAGGATTTAACAGGCAGGTGCTGGAAAAGGGCCATGGACACCTGATGCTTTTGCCTTCCTGCCTTATTTGCCATAACAAAATATTGTAGATTGGGTGCCTTAAAGCACACAGTTTGTTTTTTCACAGTCCTGGAGGCTGGGAAGTCCGCGATTGAGGTGCCAGCCAACTCAGTTCATCTGGTGAGAGCTCTCTTCCTGGCTTGGCCTTCTCGTGGTATCCTCATGTGGAAGAGAGAGAGAGGGAGGGAGGGAGAGTGGGAGAGAGAGAGGCAGGGGAGAGAGGGGGAGAGGGAGAGAGAGAGAACTGGAGGGAGATAGAGAGAGAGATTACAGGAGGGAGAGGGAGAGGAAGAGAGAGAGAGTGAAGGAGTGGGAGAGATGGGGGAGATGGAGAGAGAGAGTGAACGCTAGCTCTCTGGTGTCTCTTGTAAGGGCACTAACCCTCATGACCTATCTAACCCTAATTACCTCCAAAGGCCCATCTCCAGATACTGTCACTCTGCATGTGGATTTGGGGAGGATGTAAATATTCAATCCCTAACACTGCCTAACATTCATTCCCCTTTCTGGGACCTGCACCCTGATCTTCCTTTAGGGAATCACCCCTCCCCCATTCAATTCCCATGGTTCTAGGGAATTCCCCACCCCCAGCTGCACTGGTAGATGGAACTTGGCCTGTCCAATAAAAAGGTTCCATTCCCTTGCATATGATATTTGGTTGAAAGATGGAGCCAAGACCCATATTTGGACCGATGAGATGGCCTGTTATGGACTGAATTATGCCCCCTCAAAATTTATATGTTGAGGGGCTGGCCCGGTGGTATAGTGGTTAAGTTCACACAGTCCGCTTCAGTGGCCTGGGGTTTGCCAGTTCAGATCCTGGGTGTGGACCTATACACCGCTCATTAAGCCATGCTGTGGCAGGCGTCCCACATATGAACTAGAGGAAGATGGGCATGGATGTCAGCTCAGAGCCAGTCTTCCTCAGCAAAAAGAGGAGGATTGGTGGCAGATGTTAGCTCAGGGCCAATCTTCCTCAAAAAAAAAAAAAATATATATATATATATATATATATATATATATATGTTGAAACGCTAACCACCAATGTGACTGTATTTAGAGATGGGACTTTAGGGAGATAATTAAGGTTAAGTGAGATGTCCTAATCCAATAGGCCTGGTGTCCTTATAAGAAGAGAGACCAGCTCTGTCTCTCTCTCCCCACGCACAGGGGAAAGGTCATGTGAGGGCACAGTGAGAAGGCAGCTGTCCACAAGCCAATAAGAGAGGCCTCACCAGAAACCAACCCTCATGGTACCTTGATCTTGGACTTCCAGCCTCCAGAACTGTGAGGAAATAAATTCTGTTGTTTAAACCATCCAATCTGTGGTATTCCATTACAGCATTCCAAGCAGACTACCACGGTACCAGAAGCATTGGGGAAGAGGTGCCCTTAATAAAGAGGTGGGACTATTAGCTGGGAGGAAATATAAGCCTATGCTGCCGGAGGTCACTAGAGGCCCTGCCTGACGGTAAAGCCAACACAGAGGAGAGTGAAGCCAAGAGACAGAGGTCCTGATTGTGCCTAATCTGAGCACCTGGATCCAACCATGCCTGAAATAAATTTCACCTCATACTACAGTTACATAAGCCAATGAATTTG
The DNA here is from genome assembly GCF_037783145.1 of Equus przewalskii. NCBI lineage: Eukaryota > Metazoa > Chordata > Mammalia > Perissodactyla > Equidae > Equus > Equus przewalskii. The sequence continues at coordinate 53,395,187 of NC_091845.1, read as the reverse complement.
TTTTGCTTGAGTTTAATTTCTGTCATTTGCAACCAAAAGCATTGTGACTAATAGAGTCAATTCTCATTTTGTTATTTTTTTCATTACATCTGACCAGATGTATCATCATAATCACATTGGTCTAAACAAGTTGTGGTCAGACGATGACACTCTAATTGAAGCCTTGGAACCTGCACCCTCTCAGGGCAGGTAAAAAAGAAGAACTTAGAGATTCTTGAATTCTCAACAGCTAATCAGAGACCACCCATCCGGCTGGCTCCCTCTCTTAGAGTGTGAAGTCTTTAATGGGAGAATGCAGTCCTTTGCCTAAGCCCTGGCTCATGGGGGCAGTCCTTCACACCAAGAAAGCATCACGCCTGTGTAGACATTTTGGTGCACTTGGCAGCGGGTCTGATCTGTGGAGCCTTTTCTTGCACACCAGGCTGGCACATGGCTCTTGTACTGCCGAGCATCTTGCTCAAGCTCGTAAGTGATCACGATAAAGTGATTAACACAGAGTGGCCACTCCCAGTGATTATTTTCTTTCTGGGCTGGGTGGCTTATTGGCCAACAACAGTCAGAGAAACTCTGTAAAGTCTCAACTCTAGTGGACTCAGGGTTTGACAGTGATTCTCAAACACCAGCACACATCTGAATCATGTGGGAGGTGAGGGGGCGACTTGTCAAAACACAGATTGCTGAGCCTCGCCCCCAGAGTTTCTGATTTAGCAGATCTGGGCGGGGCCCAAGAATTTGCAAGTGATGCTGGTGCTGCTGGCCTGGGGACCATACATTGAAAATCACTGATTTAGAAGACTGCTGAGGAATTGGATGAAGCTCCCTTAGAGGAAGAGACATTATCCAGTGCTTGGTTCTTCTGCTTCCCTGAAGCCCTCACTTCAACAAAGACCCCCTGTCATCTCCATTGTGGGTTCCAAAGCCTTGGGAAAGTACAGGAGTGAAAATGTAAATCTACGTGAAAAATGATACGCATACCAACTTCCTGCCTGTGGGCATAGAGCTGGAAATGTTACAGAACGCCTGCCTGTCTATTGCCTTGTCACAGCAGCCCCTAGGTGCAATTATCTTTGTTTTACAGAGAAAGAAATGGAGGTTCCAGGCACTGTGACTGCTGTATAAAGAGAAGACAGACATTGGAGGCAATTTGTTTTTTGGTCATGAAAATGATCAAATGTACACAAAAGTAGAGGAAATAGTGTAATGAATCCCCAAATGCCTCAACTTTGGCAATGCCTGGTTCTCAACCTTGAGTGTTCATCAGCATGACATGGGATACTTGTCAAAACACAGATTGCCTGAGTATGTCCACATTCTAGAATTATCAAGACTGCCACTCGGATAGCACTGGCATCCAGTAATCTCACAGAGGGAGACTTTTTATGTTATCTCCAAAGGAAGTCACAAGTTCGGCCACAGGGACACTCTGCTCAAAGGGAACACTGATAACATATCTCATTGTGGCAACCCTGTTTGGACCTGTCTTCATTTTAAAAATAACCCAGAATGGGGGCAACACAGTATGTCACTGGATAACTGTTTGACAGTGTCTAACAGAAGTAAACATATCCTCGCCTTGTGACCCAGCACATCCACTCATAGGTATTAACAAATAAAAATGGCAAGCAATAGGATATATTGGAGTATATGAGGAAGCCGTTTTGTGTAAACCTAATTTGGCCTGACCTTGTCTTTCCAAAAGGGCCTGACCAAGGCCATTGAGCATGCATTGTATATCTGCTTTAGATATTCCCTACGGCAAGAACAAAGGCCCTTGAGATAACGGGGCAACTTCTCTCCCCCTCCCAACATTGGCATTCCCTTAAGGATTAAGCATCTTTCCTTAGGCTGGGAACTGATTGCTGCACTCACCTGTGACCACCCAGCTCAAGACAATAGACTTGCCTCCCGCTACACCCACCAAGATAGCAGACCCACTACCTGCTGTGTCCATCAAGCGCTGTGCTGACAGGGCAATCTTGTGACTATTGTGGGAGGGACATTTCAATCATATGTGAAACAGCCTGTTTGGGGGTATATAACCACTCTGTATACCTCACTTACTTGGTGCCCTTTCTTCCTTTGGGAAGAAAGGCCCCGGGCCATGGTCCTCAGATTTCAGCTCAGAATAAACTCACCCAAATTTTCATTTATAGATTGGTTATGGATTATTTTCGTCGACAGTATTTACCCCAGAAAAATGAGAGCTTATGTCCACCAAAAAATCTTACCAGAAAGTTCACCACAGCTTTATGTATTAGGTACAACAGGACAAATCTCAAATGCATAGTGTTGAGTAAAAGAAGCCAGACACACACACACACACACACACACACACACACAAAAGCAGCCAGACACAAATGAGAGTATTCTGTGTTACTTCAAGTGTATCAAGTCTAAAAGTAACTAAACTAAGCCATGGTGAACAGAAAGGAGTATTGTGGTTACCTGAGGCTTGGGGAAAAGAGGCTGCGTTGAGGGACGGTAGATTGGGAATGAGCAGGTGGGAACTTTTCGGGGGTACTGGCAGGTTCTATTTCTTGATCTGGGGAGTGGCTACACAGGTGTACGCCTACAGGAAAATTAATGGAGCCGAACACGGAAGGTTTGGGCATTTTGGTGCCTTAAGTTGTACTCTCAGCACACATCCGCAGCCACACCCACACAAAATCCCAGGAGGCTCAGACCCAGCTGCGGCCGGGCCTTGCCCACGACGGAAAGGCCACGGCCCATGGCGTCCGCTCCCCTCCTCCCTCCAGCCCCACTTCCGCGCATCCCCGAGGGCAGGGACCGCCGCGACCTCCCCGGGAAGCGCCGGCCCGGCCCCTGCCAACCCGGTCTGGCCACCGCTGCATCCCGGGCTCGGGGCGGGGCAGGGGACGCGTGCGCCCCGCCCCGCCGGCCGCCCGCCCGGGGGCCCGGCCCCGCCCCGACCCCGCCCCCGCCCCCGGACCGCCCCTCCTTATCTGGCCCCTGGGCGGCTGCCTGGGGAGGCGGCGGGCGGGCAGGGGCCGCGCGATGTCGCACGGAGCCGGGCTCGTCCGCACCACGTGCAGCAGCAGCAGCGCCCCGGGCCCCAGGGCCGGCGCGGGGCAGGCGGGCGCGAGCCCCTCGGAGGGGCTGCTGGACCCGATCTACCCCCGCACGCACGCGGCCCTGCTGAAAGTGGCGCAGATGGTAAGAGCGGGGCGGGGCTGGGGTCCCATGGAGTGGCCCGGGAGGGAAGGGGTCCCGGGGGTGACGCGCCAGGCGGCTGGCGCGGGCGGAGCCCTCGGAGCATCTCGCCGCAGGCGTGCGGGCGGCGGATCGCGGCGGCAAGTCAAGTTGGAGGAAGGCTCCCTCTCGGAAAGTTGCGGGTGCAGCCCTTGCTCCGGGGCCCCAGGGCCCCAAGTTTCCCCAGCCGCCCCGCTGCGGGGCCTGAGCGGCTTCTGGTAGAAACCACGGGCAGAAGTTCCTTTTCGTCTTCCTTCCTCTTCCGTGGCCGCGCCGCTTCGAACCCGAGCCGGGGGTGGGAGAGTCGCCCGGGAGGCGGCGCTGAGGCCGCGAACCCGCCAGCGGCCTGCCCTGTCCTCTGAACCCGGCCCCGCGGGGCCTCCTCGCTCCGGGCGCTTGAGGCAGGGGGCCGGAGGTCCCGCGTTCCATGGTGGGGAGAAAGCACTAGGACCCTCGGGCAGCGCCCTGGACCCCTGCCCTCTCGAGTTCCAAGGCGGGGTCCAGGTCTCAGGGGCCGCCGGAAGGCAGATGGTCTGTTTGGAGTAGCCGGTACTTATTTGGGGAGCCAGAGTCGCCTGAATGGGGGTCACCTGCGGAGCCAGGCAGGATGAAGGGCTGGGCTTTGAGGGTGACCTGCGGCGCGCAGGGGCCTTCCGCCAGGGCACACGCTGCCCGGCCTCTTCTCGTGTTCTCCACTCTTTTCTTTTCTCCCTTCCCATTTTTTTTCTTTAAAAAATTTTCATCTTAAACCCCTTTCCCCTTTGTTTATGTTGTGAAACTGGGTTGGGCTGTTTGTGACTCTCCACTCATTGTAATGTTTGCAGCAAGAATGGTGGAGGGGGGAGTGGTGGTTTTGAAGAGGGATGTGGAGAAAGGAATGTGAGGGTAGAGACGAGGTAACAGCCCCACAAGCTGGGCCTGCTGAGGTGGACCCGCCCCAGGGGGCTGGACGCAGGCTGAGAGCTGCCCCTGCCTCCACAGCACTGTTCTGGTGTGTGTAGATGGGCTCTCATTTCCTGCTTGGGCCGGATCTGAAGGGAAAGGGGCCTGAGTTCCCTTTTCTCTACGAAGGGTGTTTAGATGGATCAAACATTAGGAAGTAGGGGCATGTTAGCTTCTACTAACAACAACAAAAAAATGTGCTGAGCAGTGTTGGTTTTGAGCAAGGCATTTTTTGGCTCAGGCTAACATTGCTGATCAGCCAAATAAGGCGCCCAGCCTACCTCCCCATCCTTAAAAGAGGATAGGGGTGAGACAGACCCTACCCGATCACTGGGAGACATATCATGGGTCGAATGATGAGTTTAGTGGATGAAGATGGGGATGAGAAGCCTCCATCTTGGTCCATGAGTTTGATGCACAGAGGTAATGGGGATGAGAAGCCTCTATCTTGGTCCGTGAATTTGATGCACAGAGGTAATGGGGAGGAGAAGGCTCCATGTTGCTCCATGAGTTTGGTGGACAAAGATTGTGAGGAAGAGAAGCCTTCGTTTCATTTTAAGCTCCTCAACCAGACTGTGGCCCTTGTGCCAGGTCGCAGGTGACAACGATGAGCCTATTGTCCAAAGAAGAGAACAACGACTTGGAGAATTGCTTCTCTGTGTGCCCCTGCTAAACCCATGCCTAGGAGGTTCTCACACCTTCTTCCTTCCCTGGGGAGCTCCCTGTGGATGCAGGCTGGTTTGAGCAGACCCCAGGGCTGCAGTTGCCCTTGCAGGTGGTCATTTTACAATCAAGAGACTATCTAGGACTTGGGCCTCTTGTCTCCCTTCTGCCCGTTGCCCCCGTGCTCCTCTCTCCTGGGATGCCTGCGTCAGCGTGTGATGTTCATTTGTCTTCTTTGCTAGAAAACACTTGACAGCCAAGTTTTAACATGGGGAACAGCAGAAGCAGCTGAAGTGGTGCCACCCTTTGGGCACTCTGTCTGTGGGTCTCGCATTTTGACCGTTGATGTCTCACTTGCTTCCTGAACAGGCTGACCTTTCTGTGCTAGACTTCCCGTAAAGTGTTTTCAGCATGGTCTGAGCAATGGACCTGCCAAGATATTATGTTGAGAAATCATTGCAAAGACTGTTCCCTTGGAGAACAGCGTCCTTGCTTTGCTTTGGGCCTTTCCTGGGCCTACCAATACCAGAAAATGAGAAGATGAGAAAACAGGAAGAAAGTGAGTTTCTAAGTGAATGTTGAACTTGCCGTGTCATCTTAATGAATTCTTATAATCCTGTGGCCACGATCGTTTAGTTTCTTTGGTCTTCCTCTTTAAAGACACAGTCACAATTGTTGGCCCTAAGGGTCTGGGTTTTTTTGTTGTTGTTAATAGCTGTATGTTTTGAGCCCTGCTGTTCTTGATAATGTGCTAGGAATGACATACTATATACCGTGTATGTGTCATTAAATGTTTTTAAGAATCCAGTGAAGAACATGTTTGACAGGTGAAGAAACTGGCTCTAAGGCTGAGCTGCTCAAGTCACACAGCTGTCAGCAGCAGAGGTGGAGCCAGCCCCGGCCTGAGTGGCCTCATCCCCAGAAGACTTGCACAGGTGTCGCTTATTAATGCATTGAGGGCAATCAATGCCACAGTGAGGTACCACCTCACACCCAGCAGGGTGGTGACAATAAGAAAGACATAATAAGCAGCAAGAATGTGCAGGAGGTGAAGAAGTCAGAACCCTCACACACGGCTGCTGGGAATGTAAAAATGGTGTGACCACTTTGGCGAGTCTGGCAGTTCCTCAAACTGTGCCCATAGATCCAGTAATTCTCCTCCTAAGTGGAACATACTCAGGAGAAGTGAAAACATGTCCACACAAAAACTCGTACACACAGCGTTATTCATAATAGCCAAAAAATGGAAACAACCCAAATGTCCATAAGCTGATGAATGGATAAATAAAATGTGGTATATCTATACAGTGGAAGGTTATTCGGCAGAAAAAGGAGTGAGGTACTGATACATGCTCCAACGTGGATGGACCTTAAAAACGTTGTGCTAAGTGAAAGAAGCCAGACATGAAAGACCACACATTATATGCTTAGACTTAGACGAAATGTCCAGAACAGGCAAGTTATGGAGACAGGAAGTAGTCCGTGGTTGCTCAGGGCTGGGAGATTTCGGAGCAATGGGGAGTGGCAGCTAGTGGATGCCTTAACATTTTCTTGGCTTCTGGAAACTTTTTTTTCCCGTCTCATTGGCTAAAGACAACTCATCACAAGTACTGAGATAAGGGGTTTGTTTTGGGGATGATGAAAATGTTCTAAAATCGATTGTGGTGATGGTCACACAACTCCGTGAAAATACTAAAAACTGTTGAATTGTACACTTTAAATGTGTGAATTGTATCTCAATAAAGCTGTTAAAAAGAAATAGATCTAGGGAGGAGCTTGAGGAGGTGGAGATAACTCTGCATGATGCCCCTGGGTGTGGGAGGGCCACAGCTACACTTGAGGAAACTGCCTTAGTGTCCCCCACCCCACGTCCACTACTAGAGGGAGGAATGTCTGCCTGTGAACCTCACAGAGTCTGAGCTGAAGAGCGAGGTCTCCTGGCATCACCTGCGTGCTGGGGGAGCCTGAGCTGGAAGGGATGCCCTGGAGTCTGAAAAGGTCCAGATGCTCTTGCTCATGGCCTGATGGGCACTCCTCATCAGTTCATTTGTTTGGCACTTATGAATGCCACATTCATCTTCGTTTCTGCAGGAAACAAATGGCTGCGACGAAGCCCTTGCCCTCAAGAAGTCTGTGGTTCTGCTGAGGAGACGACAAGTACCAAAACTGTCTGGTCAGGGAGATGAAAGCGCTGATGGTTGCCCGCATTAGGGAGGAAGGACAGAGGGAAGATGAAGTGGCATTTGAGTTGAATCTTGAGAGTGAGTCTGGGTTTGTCAGGTTGGGAGCGCCCCATTTCCCTCTCCAGTGCCATCATTCAGTGTGTTTAAGTTAGAGATAAATGATAAAACATCATTTATCTTTACCATTTATCATCACCGTGGCGGGGGTGGGGCGGGGGGAGAGAGAAGATGTAACAAGACAGGAGCCAGTATTTGGGCAGTTCTTAACCATCCCTCCCCTGACATTTAGAAAGAGGCTTTATTTAATTTCTTGAGCATCTGCTGTGTTCATAACTCTGCGTGGCATGTGGAATACAGCAGGTAACAAGACAGACCCTGTCTGCCTGCGCGGAAACACAGAGACTGTGACATTTCCAGAGCCATAATATGGAGGAGAATGTAGTTTCACAAGCAGCAAAGATGGAAACCTAAATGTCTTCCAGAAGCTTCACTTATTTATTCAGCAAATATTTGAGTACCTACTGTATGCTAGGGCACTGTGGAAAGAAGAGTAAACAAGACAGATCAGCCCCTGTTCTCTTTATACTGTAATAGGAAAAATAAACATGAATCAAATGATTATAAATATATAACTATAAACTGGGACAAAAGCTATGAAAGAGAGGTACTCAGTACTGTGGAGAATTAACTAGGGGATCTGACCTGTCTGGGAGGTAAAGAAGGGCTTCTCTGAGGAAGGGATATTTGAAGGATGAAGCAATAGCTTTATCAGAAGGAAGGAGAGCACAGACAATGGCTCTGAGTCTGGAGGAAGGAGTATTGCTGTGCTTGGAGGGGAGAGAACAAGGGTGGGGGTGTCATGGGTGAGACTGGAGAAATACACTGGAACCAAACCCCCAAGGCCTGCCAGATCCTGATGAGGGTGTGGTCCTTACTGTAAGAATAGCAGGGAAGCATCATGTCAATATCAACCCCATGTTGAAGTGGTTCTCAACGGGGCTGTACTGCCCCCTAGGGGTTATTTTGGAACTTTATGGAAACTCTTTTGGTTGTCATGGGGATTAGGAATGTATTTGTATACATTTTATTTATTTCAAGGTAGTAATGAGGGCATTGCAAATACTTAATGTTCTACAGAGAGGTTTTGTCTGAAATAAGATTAACGGAGCCTACCCAGGCTGGTGGGGCCTGAGTGGGTGTGTGAACCAGGGGAGAGTACCTAAGTTTTCTGGCATGAGAGAGCATCCTACAGACCTTCCTGGAGGCCAGGGCACTTATGGGCTTCACTTTGGGAATTCACAGCCCACTTCCCAAATAGAATTAGACTGTAAGGGATCTCAGCTGCTGGTATAGCTGTGGATAGACCTATGAGTGGAGAGTGACCCAGAGTAACCCAGAACGGTCCACCTCTCCATGTTCTGTTTACATCTGTATAGCAGGGGAGTACCCGTTTGGTTCCCAGATGCAGTCTGCATACCCATGTCCGATTTCCTGGAAGCTGGAGAGTTAAGGGCAGCAAAGAACTCCACTGCCAAGATTCTGTGACCCCAACCAAGTCCAGATCCAAGAACAAGACACTGCTTTCTATGTCAAACAAATCAAAATGAAAATAGAACATGGCAATTTATGGGCTTTATTCCCAATAGCAGAAGTAATACTTTTTTATTGTAAAAACTTTGGAAAACAGGAGAAAATAGACTCTCCCACTCTCTCTCCCCTGAGATTAATATTTAAAGTAAAATTTCTTACTTCATAGTGGACATATATAATTTGGGGTTTTTAAACAAAATTAGGATAATATACTGTATATATTCTGTAAAACGCTTCTTTTGTTTAATATATGGTGAACGTTTTCTCGTGTCACTTAATGTCTGTCTGCAGTTTGGTTTTTAACAGCGTTGTTGTAGCCAGTCTTGGATGTGCCCTGGTCTCTGAGACCATCCCCTCCCCCTTACTGTGGCTCAGGGAGCTGCCAGTTCTGCCCGAGTACGAACAAGGCTGTGAGGAACTTCCTTGTAGAGAAGTCGTGGTGTACAGATCCGTAAGTGCTTCCTCAGGGTAAATGGCAGTGACCTTTTACAGAGAGAGAAATGAAGTCCTTCTTGCCCTTTTGAGCATGGAGCACGGTGGCTTTAAATAACTGTATAGACTTTTTAACGTCTAGAAATTAATAGGTGTCCCTTTATCATCCAGAAATTTCAAGGAGCCAAATGTGATAGTAATAATATTTTAAGTTGTAATTGTATTTTTGGTGTCTGATGGTTTGGAAAAGGAACAATGACATTGACGGGCTAGAAAATTCCATGATGCCTTTAATGCACTTGCAGTCAAGTACTGGCAACTGCACCCGCCTTCATTTGAAGAATGATGATACCACACAGGTGTGAGACCTGACTTTTTCAGGCTGCAGAGCATGTAGATTTCTTAACCTCTGGGCAGGATTTCCCTCCAGGGCATCCCGAATAACCACCTGCCCCCAGATTGAGAACCACTGGCCAAGGGGAGATGGTACTGATGAAACACCAGCTGAAGGGTCCACCAGGCTGTGGGGGCCACGGGAGGATAATGGGGTGTGCGTGGTCCCTGTAAGTATGCAGAGAGTCCCACAGGTCTTCCAGCCTCACAGCAGGTCCTAGACACCCTTCAGGGTCATCGTGGGCCTCCCTTGGGGGACTCCCTGTGTGAGTCAGTGTATTTATTTAAATTGTGTCAGGAAAGGCCCCTTCTCTGCTCGCCTCCTCCCCGACTCTCATTTGGCGCTTCCTGCTCAGCGCCACTGGACATCCATCTGTTTCCTCCCCGCTGCCATCTGCCCAGGCATGCTGCCCGGGGAGGCCTCCCTCTGACCCGCCGCCCGCCACATGCTTGCTGTCTTTGTCACCGTTTTGGCTCGGCGGTTCCCTCACCCACTGCTCACTCCCTGGCATTCCTCGCTGGGGTCCTTAGCAACTCCTGGCACCAGCGGCCTGCCTCAGAGCCTAGTGCTGGCTGCTGGTTGCAGAGGCCTCGGGTCTTCCTGAGGGAAGAGAAGGGTGGGCTGGACTCTCTCCTCACCTCGGCCCCATCCTGCGCTCCCTGGCCGAAATCGTTAACGGAGATGCTTCTCAGCCTCCTGCAGAGAAAGCATTTCACCTGGTTTGTGTTTTAATCAGCAATGGCAGTGACAGGGCTTTCTTTTCCTGATTAGCACACTTTTTTTTTTTTCACTTTAGATAGATAGGATAGATTGATAGAGAAAGAGAGAGAAATTGTCTATAAAGTGGTTTCTTTATACCACTTGTTTACAGAAAGGATTGCTGTGAAACTTAAGAGAAAAGCAGTATCATCCTCATTTTTAAAGATGGAGCAAATAAAGTTTCTTCAGAAGTGAATGGGAAGGGGAAAAAGAAATTAATTAAATGCTTTTAGGTACAGAGTAAATTGGAACCTTCTGGAAAGCAGAGAGAATGACTAAATATAGTATGACCTCGATATATTTCTATTCACTTCTTCTTAGGTTTTCTTTATTCCCCTGAGAAGGCAGCAGCAATGCTAGTATTGTTTATGAAGAAGTTTTTTAAAAACTTTTCCTCTCAAATGATAAAAGTGATACTTTAATAATATAGTAAGAATAATAGCATCTATCACTCATTGAGTTCGTGTTATGTGTCAGCCACTGGGCTAGGCATTTTACGTGTGTCACCTCATTTAATCCTCATGATAAGTAGGTCCTATCATTATCTGCATTTACAGATGAGGAAACTGAGGCTCAGAGAGGTTAGGTACCTTACCCAAAGTCACAAAGCCATAAATAGTGAAGCTGGGTTTTGGAGCAGGCAGTTTGAGTCCATATCGTGAGCTCATAAAAGGACAATTTGAGGTCATTTCTTTTTCATTATCAATACACCAATGAGTATTTTCCCACGTCATTAAACCTTGTTTGAAAATGATGTTGTGATAACTGCCTAGGAGTCCTTGTTTGGTTGTACCGTAATTTATCCATTAGGCCCCTCGTTGGTGGGCAGGCTGCAGCAGTCCTGAAAGGAAGTGCTGTGAGATACGACAGCAGGTGCCAGTGACAATTTCACCCCTTGCCAGAGATGAAATCAGCCGGAGTGGGGAAAACCCCTCCCTGGGTACTGAACAGTGTGTGTGTAGTATTTTAGAAAGCATTTTCACGTGTTGCCCAGAGGGCTGCTGGAAGACTTAAGAGGAAACCATTAGTGTTCATTTTTAAGTCATGAGTTCCTCCAGATGGGGCTACTCAGGTTTGAGTGTCTGCTCTGCTATGTCAGGCGACTTTACATGCACGTGCCCTTTGTTTAACCCTTCCAGTGACCCTGTGTGTTACTTATTTCCCCCTTCCTCTGGTTGAATGGAGACTGAGAGGTTTTGTAACTTGCCCAAGGTTCAAAATAGCCTTGAAATTCTGGAGCCAGCCTTGGAACCCAGGTGTGGCCAAGGCCTAGCCTTTTCCTACCGTGGTATGCCATCTCTCCATGTATGGTGAGCAGGCTCCCAGGCTAGCCCACTGTGGCAGACACATCCAAGGGTGACCCCCAGTGAGTCAACCTGTGTAATTCCATTCTCTTGAGTGTAGGTGGGCCCTGTGACTTGCTTCTAACCAGTAGAATATGCCAAAGGTGATGGCTGTTACTCCCGTGATTGTTACATCATATGCCAAGGTGAAGGGATGCTGCAGGTGATTAAAGTCCCAAATCAGCTGAGTCTCAGTTAATCCAAAGGAGATTATCTCCAAGTGGGCCTGACTTAATCAGGTGAAAGTCCTTAAAAGAGATAGGGGATCCTTCCCAAAGGGAGAGATTCTCCTGCTGGCCCTAAAGAAGTAAGCTGCCTTGTTGGGAGAAGGCCGGGCAGAGGGCCACGTGGCAAGCATCTATGGGCCATGGCTAGAGGCTGAGAGCGGCCTTCGGCTGACAGCAGCAAGAAAACGGGGCCTTCAGTCCTACAGCAGCAAGGAACTGAACTCCACCAACCACTGTGCCAGCTTGGAAGAGGACCCCAAGCCTCAGATGAAACCCCAGCCTAGCTAACGTCTTGACTGCAGCCTGGTGAGGCCCTGAGGAGAGGACTCTTGCCTGAGCTCCTGACCAGTAGAAACTGTGAGATGACAAATGAATGTTGTTTGAAGCTACTTAGTTTGTGATAATTTGTTATGCAGCAGTAGATAAGTCATACACCCACAGCGTCCCCTGCGTCAGATCTCTGGCACTCTCCTGGCTGTTCCTTAGCAAGGAAAGATGGAGCAACAGCTGTGCAGGAGGCAGAAGGTGCGGTGGCCATTTGTATAATAACAAAGAATTTTTCTATGGGCTGTGGTCTCATGTCACTGAATTCCTGTGGAGTAAATCTGTTTGTTGAGTTCTCGCCCTGGGCATTGTGCTGAATGCTTTATATGAAGAACTCACTCATCCTTGCAGCATCCGTAAGAGGTGTCAGTATTCCCATTTTACAGATGAGGAAGCTTGCGTGGGGAGTTTAAATACCTCATCTGCAGCCACCAGGCTTGTCAGCACTGCCGCTATCTCCCCACTGTCCCTCTCTCCTCCAGGTCCCTTCCCAGAGCCATTCTAAAAAAATTAAAATCCTGATCCAAATAGGAACTATGGTCGTATAATTTTAAAATTGTATTTACCTGTTTTGAATAGATAGCGTTCACATGATCAAGATTTCCAAAGTACAAAAAGCCCCCCAGTGCCTACTTTCCCTCCCTGGAGGCTACCAGTGATACCGGTGTCTTGGGTATCCTTCCAGTTATTTGCTGCTTCTGTGTGTGTGTCTACTCTCCTAGCCTACGTGGGAGCATATTTATACTCACTGTTCTGGACCTGCCTTACTTTCCATCTTGGAAATAATTCCATATCCATTCAGAGTGTTTTCATTGTCCTTATTCTCTCTAACAGCCGCATTGTGTTGCAGAGAATGGATTTGTCATGATGTATTTAACGAGTCCCCTATTGACAGCCTTTAGGTTATTTCCGATCTGTCATCTCATAGTGCAGTAGTGGATACCTTTGTACATATCATGGTTTTGTGTATGTACAAGAATATCAGGAGGAGAAATTCCTAAAAGTAGAATTCCTGGGCCAAATGTTGCATGCTCTTGGAAATGTTTTCATCCGTCCCGTAACTCAGATTCTCAAACATCATCTTGTGACCTTCTCCCAGAGGGTTGCAGAGGTCTTCCAAGTCCACTGTTTTGGAGAAAGACTCTACTCAGTGTTCAGAGTTCCACTGTTCCAGTATCCCACTTAAGTTTAAGATATGAAGAACCTGGAAAGTCTGCATAAGAAGACCTGTGTGACCAACATTATTCTTAGAATTTTCCAACGTCCGTCACAGGAAGTGTTGAAGTCAGCGCTAGAAGTGGAGCTAGAGATGGCGATTCTTGTGCAACTGGTTTCTTGACCAGGCAAGGGTGGGAGAAGGAGTTAGAGAAAGATGGGTCTCAGAAGTCTAGCCTCAGCCTGATCTTGCAGGGAGCTCTGGAAAGTGAGGCGTGCCACGGAGATTCACCTGTTTTGAGGCAACAAAGGTGGGCTTTTGTCCCCTTCCTTAGCTACAGACCAGGGAGGGGAGTAGATAGATTCCCAGGGAGCTCTGAGCCAGGCAGCTGCATCTGTCCAAGAGAAATCTTCAGCAGAAAGTTGCAGGTAGGTGGAGTTAGCGGCAGCGCCCCCTGCAGGAGCTGGAGGATGATGCACTGAACTGGTTAAAGGGAGCACAATGGAGCAGGGCATGGATGGAATGCCTGTGTTACTCAGGAGCCAGTGGAATTGCTTCCTGTCTGTCTGATCTCTGCTGAGGCGCTAAGCTGATGCGCTCTGGGGACTACAAACCTGACTGCAGCCTCTTTCCACCTGCACAACTGGTTTATCAGTACTCTTATCCAGGCGCCCCTGGATCTGCAATGCCAGGCAGCTGTGTGACAGACCACACAAGACGTTTGATGTTACTGTTTGCTTCCCATGTAAACAGTCGTGTTATTTTTCTCAACTCTTATTTGAAACAAGAGGAGAGGAAAACAAGGTTTACTGAATGAAAAATAAAATCAATAGGGAGCAAAATTATTTCTGTAACCTTTTATGGACAATTAGAATCAATGTCATGGTGGTGTACATAACTTGACCATATCTGTTTTCACTCCTTGGAGAGACCTAAGACCATAACCACAGAAAAAGTTTCCTGGAGAATAGGTATTTGATTTCAGTGATGGGGGCCTTGTTGACACATACTGTTGTGAATTTCACTTGGAAAAGGTAAAAGAGGCACTGTGGACCCCTTGTATTGATAATGTGACATTGGTTTTACTAGGTTTCCTCGAGTGTCGCCATTATTAAGCAGTGTGTCCTGTTTACTGCTTGCCACTTTGGGCAGAGGAAAACTCTGCAGCATAGTATGCATTCCCTGGTCTTGATGGGGGTCTTCTTGCTGACAGTAAGTCTACTGTCACAGTGTGTGGTGACATCAATCCTGTATTTAGAAATGTGATTGCTACTTCAACATATAGTGGCCTTAGTGTGGTTTAGGGATCAGAATTGCTTTCCAGATGTAGTGGGTTGAATGGTGGCCCCCACAAAAATATATATCTACATCCTGATCCCAGGAACCTGTGAATCTTATTTGAAACAAGGGTCTTTCCAGATATAATTAAGGATTTGAAATGATTATCTGGATTGTCTGGGAGGGCCCTGAATCCAATGACAAAGTTTTTGTAAGAGACACACAGAGGAAGAGAAGGCGGTGGTGACGTGAGGATGTGGCAGAGGTTGCAGTGGTGCAGCCCCCAGAAGCCGGGAGAAGACAGGAACAGGTTTTCACTAGTCTCTCCAGAGAGAGTGCAGTCCACGGATGCCTTGATTTCAGCACAGTGATACTGATTTTGGACTTTTGGCCTCCAGGACTGTGAAAGAATAAATTTCTATTGTTCTGAGCCACCAAGTTTGTGATAATTTGTTACAGCAGCCACGGGAAACTAATATAAGCAATTAAGACTTTCCATTGCAGTCAGATCCTGATAATCTTCGGCAGAGTAGACTGTAGAAATTCAATACTTTCTCCTTTTAGAATCACTGCTCATTGCCAGGAATGAAGCTTTAGGGAGGTGATGGCCCCCCTCTGCCACTCTGGATGGCGATTACATCTGAATCTTCTTTATTTTAGAACATCTTTTTCCTTAATAGTCTCTTCAAAAGAGAAGCAGTCCTTGAATTTCTGCTGAGAAAAGCAGAACCATAAAGAATGAGCAAACGTGAAGAGAAGATCAGAGCATCCTTCTCAGATGGCAGGGTTGGGGCGAGAGATGAAAAGTATGTTCCAAGGAAGTGCTGCTTCTGACCTTCCACAGGCGTTGAATGCAGTGTCCCCAACTCCCCGGACCATTAGTTTGCCAAACAATTCTTAACAGCGTTCTAGCAGAATCCTCAAGATACTGCAGCTCAAAAGGTAAATATATTAAGGTGGTCAAGTGAGCTCTGCTTAATCTACTTGTGAAATAGTGGCTATTTTTTAAAACGTTCGTAGAAGTGCCCGATGATTTAAGTCTCTATATACTCTTTTGTAACTTTTTATTTATAAATAATTCCAGATCTACAGAAACTTTGCAGGAACAGTACAGAGAACTCCCTGTGTCCCCTTCCCCCGGGTTCTCCAGCTGTTAATATTTTACTACATTTGTTCAATCATTTCCGTTTATGTGCATGTTGTTATTTTTCCTCTGAACCCTCTGAGAGTAAGCTGCAGCCACCATGCCCTTTTGTCTGGCCGTACTTGACTGTGTACCTCCTAAGAAGGGCCTTCTCTTACAAACCGCAGTACAGTTACGGCAGTGAGGAAACTAATGACACGAGGGCTGCTGCTATCTAATCTGCCAGCCTCATTCAGATTTCACAAGTGACCCACTAGTGTCCTTTTTCTGGTCTAGGATCCCATTCTGATCACATGTTGCATTCAGTTTGATGTCTCTTTAATCCTTTCCATCTGGAATAGTCCTCCTTGTCTTTCATGACCTTGATGTTTGTGAAGAGCCCAGAACAAAGCAGCCCCATCAGTGGATATTAAAGTTGGTCTGGAGGGACCCTCTGATTCTCAGGGTTTTGTAGCTACAGTGGAGGCAAAAGAAAAAGAAAAGAAAAGGTGTTTGGCTCCTGGTGTACCTTATCTCAATTCTACTGCTTTTGTTTTTGCGAAAGTCCCTTTTACAAACTTCCTATCTGAAGTTATCAATAGTTATTGTTTCAAGGTGAGCTTAACTGCATGTCCTGTTTAAAAAAATTTAAAGATTTAGCTCAAATGTCGCATCCTTAGGACAATGGCTAAAATTTGCTGAGGGCTTATCACCTACCAAGTCCTGTTCTGTGGACTTGACCTGAGTCACCTCATTTAACCCTCACAACGGCCCCAGCAGTTAGGTACTCTTATTTCTCATATTTTTTACCATCTGGATTCATGGTCATGGTGCAGTCAGATGATGCCGGGCGGGGGTTCAACTCAATGGCAGAGATATTTAGCTGTTCCCAAAAACTCCTGCTCCCTCTTGCACCCTACACGGGCTTGTTTCTGGTTGATAGTCGTGCAGCCACAGACGTTTCCTGCAGCCATGGTGGTTAATTGCGGCCGGCCGGGCAACTAGTTCTCACCAATGGAATGAGAATAGGAGCGCTAATTGTGACTTCCTGTCTGAGGCTTTTAAGAGGCAGAATTCTCTACTCTTTCTTTATCAGCTCTATGCAGAGGACTCCAAGGCCCTGTTTTCCATATTAAAGTTAAGGGAACAGACAAACCCAGGCCTAGAGACGGCCTGCCTCTGAAGGGTCTCCCCGACCCCCACCTGCAGTAGTCTCCTGAACTCCACCCTAAGCGCCAGCCCCCTATTGTGTTGCCCAGTCTGATTCCTTCACAGCACTTTTCTAGCCGAAACCCCTCGTTCGCTCTTCGTTACTCGGTGATGGTGGGTCTTCTCCACCAGCACCTGAACTGCAGAGGGGCAGCGACCTCTCCATCTGGGTCACCACAGGGCACCTGGTTCAGAACGTGGTGCCTGGAATATAGAAAGCTCGCATCATCATTTTTTTTTTAATTCGAATGAATGGATAAAAGCACGTTTTCTTTGCCAAAGCCTCTGGTATTAGCAGTCCTTTCAAAAAAGTGAGCCTGGATGAAGAGCTTGAGAGCCTTGGACTTTGCTCAGAAGTCATGGTGACGCTGTGTTGGGAGGCACCTGCTGAGGGTGGTCTGTGGGCCCAGCTGTGGGAAGGACCCCTCTGCCAGGCCCAGAATGCACCCTGGGGCCCCTGGCCCAGAGCTTCAGGTCCACAGGCCAGGAAGCGGGGAGTCTGGGTGGAGGGAGGAGAGGCCGAGAGAAGACACAGGTGGGGACCCTAGCAAGGAGAGGCTGGGCTGCCCAGCCCAGAATTTGTGATAAAGATACAGTTCTGCACTGGCTGCCAGTGCGATGGCACCTTTCCTTTTTGTTCAGTTGAGTTGACAGGTTTCCGCTGACTCACACAGTCAAAACGGCGGGTTCCTACGCCAAAGCAAACAGAGACAAACCAAGGGATGAGCAAGTGTCTGTCAATTTGTCAAGCTGTCAGGGCAGGGTTCCTAATTTAAACCAACATCAGTAAACACAGAATAGTGGCATTACTGTGTCAAATTAAAGGCTAACAGAATCGAATGCCAGACGTGGCCAGCTCACTTTTCGGATTTCTGTTTCTGGCTCAGTGCTAACCCTTTGGTGTGTCCCAGTTATGGCCCTTTGCCTAGCAGAGGCTCTACTTCATGTCACTTTGTCAGATATTTATTTCACGCCCACTCTGTCCCAGCCTGTGCCGGCTGCTGGGGGTACAGTGGTGAACGAGGCAGAAAGTCTGGACGCTAAACAGGTATCTTATTTTATCACCTCTGAGGCACCACTGTTTTAGACACGGCTAAGAAAGAAAGAAAATGTTAATTATATGATGGCACAAATCTCTCATCATTTAGAATTTTTATGCTCATTGAAAGAATTCTTTTAGACTTAATTAAATGAAAATTTTATATATTCTTTTATTTTTATACATACTGTCATCCTCTGTGCCATCAAGATTGTGAGCAGTGCAGCATTCCTTAGGAGAAGCCGTAAGAGTCTAGAGGCCGTTGGTGCTGGGCTCGCAGGCTGGCTCTAGACTCCCGCTTTGGGAGTGGTGCCTAGACCTGCCTGATTCACCATCACGCCGTCTCAGCCCCACCACCCTCTGGTTCCCAGGGCTTCAAAGAGCGCTCCATTCTTGTTGCTGTGATTTTCTCCCATGCAGCTGACATCCATTCTGCAAGTTTTGATGCTGGCACTTTGGACATTGGCACATGGCAATGGTAACTACTCCACAACCGCTCTCTGGTCTGGCTGGCAGCAACTATAGCATACACCTCTGGCTTGAGGGAAGTAAAACATGAAGGAAGTAGCACCTTTGAATCAGTGAAGTGTGTTTAGTGTGAGGGTGATGAGCATCGTGAAGGAGGAAAAAAAGGATGCTGTGAGCACTGATAACAGGGCTCCTCCCCAGTCTGTGTGTCAGGAAGGAAGGAACCTCCAAGCTGACACCTGAGCACGGGAAGGGGGAAGGCAGGAGGAAAAAGCAAGAAGAGTGTTCTGGAGGAGGGAACAGCCTGCACAAAGGCCCAGAGTGGAGAGTTTGAAAAAAATTCTTAATCAGTTCACAAAATGGACTATTTGGTAGTGGTTCAGTTTGGAAGAACTGTTAGCCACTGAAACAAGTTAGTAGTGGTTCTCACAACCTCTCCGTCATTGTCAGCTGTCTCATGGAAACTGCTGGAGGAATTAATGATGCACGAGCATGTTACTTTACCTGTTTCATCTGGATCTTCCAAGGAAGACGTTTTATAGGTCTAGAATTTTATTTTTGTTTTCGAGATTTTATGTTATTACACAAATATGATTAGAGTAGCATTAATATAATTAGATCCGAAAAATTATTAAAAAACAAAATTCCCCCCTCGGCCCACTATTCCATAAATTCCGTACACCATCTGTTTTGGTCCTTGTCTAAGTGTATACGTGAAATTTGCAGGGCTGATCCTACTGATTACAATCATGGATTCTGCTTCCTCTTATTTTTGTATTTCAAAATCCAATATTTAGTGACATGTCTCTGTTTCTATAAAGTCTTCATAATTGTGCAGTAATATATACAATCATCTAAGTGGATATTCTTTAATTTACTTAACCCTTAACTTTTGAACATGTAGCTTGCTTTTGAGCTTTTAGCTGCCATAAATGATATTACATTGAATATTTGCAGGGGTTTGCAAATTACAGCCTGCTGCCCAAATCCAGCCTGCCACCTGTTTTTGTAAATAAAGTTTTATTGGAACACAGACAAACCCATTCTTTTATGTATTGCATACGGGTACTTTTGTACTACAATGGCAGCGTTGAGTAGTTGCGATAGAGATTGTATGGCCCTCAAACCCTAATATATTTACTATATGATCCTTTACCAAAAAAATTTGCCAGGGCTGTCCCGGTGGCCTAATGGTTAAGTCTGTGCACTCCGCTTCAGCAGCCTGGGGTTTGCAGGTTCAGACCCCAGGCACCGACCTAGCACTGCTTGTCAAGCCATGCTGTGGTGGCATCCCACACACGAAATAGAGGAAGATTGGCACAGATGTCAGCTCAGGGCCAATCTGCCTCACACACAAAAAGAACTTGCCAACCCCTGTTTCACAGTGTGTAGTAGAGCTTTCTTCTGACTAGAGGTATTTAAGACAGATTCTGATAGATCTGTTATTTTGTTAATTTCAAAACAATTTCTAATTTACAGCATGAATGTGGTCGACATAGACAGTGACACGTCAGGAGAACAAATGAATGAACCACTTCATTGACCATTACAAGATTATAATAATTAGAAGCTATTATTAAAGCAACTTTGGCCCATTTTGTTTGTACTCAGAGTTTACTAATTTACGTCTCCACTGTAACCCGCTAGTAGTACCCAGTTCATTCACAGCATTTCTCACAGTTCTTAACTGTATTAGTGTAATGCTAGTGGCTGTAACAAATGAACCCTCAGATTTCAGTGGCTTAACACAATGGCCTTTCCCCCAGCTTGTTCCCTGGCTAGGCACCTCTTCTCAGCTATAGCTCTATACTTTGGAAGGAGAACAGATTTTTGATATCACTTATATCACTTAGCCATCTCTGCTACAATTACTATTTTTTAAAATTATTTTTTAAATAGATAATATATATATTAAAAATATACATACTATATTTAATATATAGTATATATTGTATATCTAATAATGTATATTCACATGGTTCAGTTCAAAATCCACAAAGTCTAAAAAGGATAAACTAGGAAAAGTTTCCCCACATCTCGGTTTGGCTGCCACCCTTCCCAGGTGGTGACATTGTCTCCATGGTTTGGGTATACTGCCTGTTCTGCACCTTGCTTTTTTTTTTTTTTTTTTTTTTGAGGAAGATTAGCCCTGAGCTAACATCTGCCAATCCTCCTCTTTTTTCTGAGGAAGACTGGCCCTGAGCTAACATCCGTGCCCATCTTCCTCTACTTTATATGTGGGACGCCTGCCACAGCATGGCTTGACAAGTGGTGCCATGTCTGCACCTGGGATCTGAACTGGCGAACCCAGGGCCGCCGAAGTGGAACATGTAAACTTAACTGGGCTTGCCCCTGCACCTCGCTTTTTAACGTTTTTATTATGGGGAATTTTCAACATAACCATATTGAGAATATTATAGTGACCCCACACCCATCACCCAGCTAAAACAGTTATCAACACATGGCCAGTCTTGTTTCATCTAAGTCTCCCATCCACCCCATGGATTATTGTGAAGCAAATCCTAGACTCTGTATTTCAGTATGCATTCTTTTTATAATGAATACTAATATTACTATTGTCACAGCTTAAAAAACTCACAGTAATTCCTTAACATCATCAAATATCCAGTCTGTTCAGGTTTCCCCAGTTGTGTGTGTGTCTTTAAACAACTGGTTGGTTCAAATCAGGATCCAAATAAAAACCACACATTGTATTTCATGCAAGTGTCTCTCAAGTCTCTTTTAGTCTATGGGTTCCTCCCCCTCCTTCTTTTTCCTTTCAGTTTATTTCTTGAATAAATCTGGTCATTCATTCCTATGGTTCATTCCCACTGAGTAGATGGGTCTGAGTGCATCCCTGTGGTGTCATTAACAGCTTCTCCAGTCCCCTCTGTTGCCTGCAAGTTTGCAGTTAGATCTAAAGCTTCATCAGATTCAGATTTGTTTGGTTTGTGTGTTACAAGACCACTTCATGGGTGGTGATGTGTTTCCAGCAGGGGATAGATAATGTCTGGTTATCTCTGTTTTCTTGGTGTTAAGATTGATCGGTGGGCTCAGGTGTTATTACTCAGATGCCTCCATGATAAAGTGCACACCTTGCTTTTTTGATAGTTTTCACCTTGCTATTTTCATTTAAGAGGTTATATTTGAATTCATAGCTTGGGGTTCTGTAGCTCATAATCATTTATTTGCTTCTTTCCCCCCTTAATATCTGCCCTTTCACTGCCATGGGGGCTGGGAAGATGTTTCAGAGTCTATTTCCAGGCACCTCGCCACCGCATCCTAATGACCAGTCTAAGCTTTCTCGTTTCAATTTTCATTCTTACCTTTGCATTGGCTTTGCAAGTTTGCATCTTCCTTGTTGCCCTTCATGATGGTACTTCAACACTGTATTCATAGGTCCTTTTTGGTGCAAATCTCTGCTCTTCCCTTCATCTTTGACATTTCTTACGAAGTCTCCTTTTATTGCCTTCTTGCTTTAGGAAGAGGTAAAGTACAAATTACTAAGATAATAAATATTCAGATTGCACAGACCATCTGTCCATGAACAAATGTCCAGTGTAAGTCAATATTAATTTCCGTTCCTCAGGGCCAAGGGGAAAGGTGAAGAAAAATAAGGCTGACGGAGTAGTGGTTTCTATTGAGTTTCTAATTCACACACAGAAAGAGACTCCTTCCAGAAAATTCAGCTAAGGAAGAAGAAAGGGTAACTCAAGACTGTGATGACATGGGGCCTGCAGATTGTTTACCGTAATAGAATTGTTCCACGGACCCCCATGAGGGTTCTATTTTGCATTTAATCCGTGTAGAGCATGTAATACGTGCCAGGTGCTGTGCTTAGTGCTTTTCAGGTATTATCTCAGATGAGGTAACCCTCTAAATGGGGTGCTGTTTGTCATCTCCACTTTCCAGATGGGAAAACTGAGACTTTGGGAGGTTATGTAGCTTTTCCAGGGGGCACAGCTAGTAAGAGAATGGGGAATCCCACTACTTGAGTGAGATCTTGGATTAGTCACCGAACCTTTCTGGGCCTTAGTTTGCTCATCTGTGAAGTGGGGATGATGATATTGCCTGGTCCCGAGGGTTACTGTGCAGAACCTACGTGAAGTGTTTGAGCTCTGAGTAAATGTTAGTTATTACTCTGTTATCTCCTTTCAATGTCCTGGTGAGATCTTTAATCCTTTCCCCAGAAATCAGCTGGATCTGTTCTTAATATGCATAATAGTACTGTTTCCTACAAGGTCTTCAACCTTTTTTCCTCTTTGCATGTCCTCGTCTTATTTCTACGAGTCTGCACTGGTCCTTTCGATGGAATGTTAGATTGGCACAGGTCAGCGTCTGAATGAGGAGAGAATCCACTCTTCATTCAGGATATGGCAGAGGTTTTATTCTGCATTTAGCTATCAGATGTAGAGCGTGTAATACATGCCAGGCTCATATTTTTACCTACAAGAAAGGCATCCAGGTGATGAAGGAAGAACATCAGGTTGGCTCTTGTCCCTGCTCCCCATCAGCTGAGTGACCCTGGATGAATCATGGCCCTTTTCTTGGTCTCAGATTTCTCTTCTGTGAAGTAAGAGGAAAATTTTCAAGATCACTGTTCTTCCAGTCATTATATATATGCATGTATGTGCTGGGTCAGAATATGAATTGCTGGGCAAGTTCCAAAAAGCCTGGGCATTGGTGCAGATGAGCTGTGGGTGTTGTGGGCTGTGCCATTCCTACATCAGGGGCATTTCTGGAAGGTTCTTCTGTTGGTATCAAGAAATTCCAGGGCAGAGAAAGTTAGAGTTCTGAAGAACCCCATGGAAATGCCATAGTGAAGTTTTTACGAAGCTAGTGAGGGCTGGGGCCTCTAACTGTCATCTCATGTCCACAACCTGTCATCCTGTGGTTTGACAGTATCATTGGACCATCTCTCTGCAGTCTTTTTTTCCCCCCCCAATTTTTGGGGGTTTTTTAAGGGTTTTTTTTTTTTTTGCTAACAGCTTTGTTGAGATATAATTCACATACCATACAGTTCATCCATTTAAAGTATACAATTCATTGGTTTTTAGTATATTCACAGAATATGTACTACTGTCACCACAATCAATTTCAGAACTTCTAGCACAGTTCTGTGCATTTTGACAAATGCACAGAATCATCAGTTGTTTCTTCCTTTTCATTCTGTATGCCTTGCATTTCTTTTTCTTACCTGATTGCAACTTCCAGCACTATGTTGAATGAGAGTGATGCGAGAGGACATCCTTTCCTGTTCCCTGTCTTTGGGGAAAAGCATGCAATCTCTCATCACTAAGTAGGATATTAGCTGAGGGGTTTTTTTGTGGATGCCCTTTATCAGGTTAAGGAAGTTCCCTGTGTAGGGGAGGAAGACATTTCCTCTACCCAGTGTGGGTTCTTCTGGCCGGAGAACGAATTAAATTCACATGAAACAGAATAGCAGGAGAAAATTAAACAAAGCTTTATAACATGTATACATGGGAGAGGCTCAGGCAACCTGAGCAACTCGCCAAAATGGCTGAAGCCCCCACCTTAAATATCATATCCAGCTAAAGACAAAGGGGGATGTTGGGGGTGGAGGGGGAGTCGATCATGGGAGATTACCACACAAGTACAGTAAACAAATGCAGATTTAAGTCCTTGCCTTCCCCATTGATTAAGAGTTTCTGGAGATAACGTCATCCCCCCTTCTTCCTGGTAGAGAGAGGGAGGCACCTTTACAGATAGAGATTTCCTTTACAATGTAAACGCCTCCTAACAAAGGGCAAGCAAGTTCCACTCCTCAGAGCCTCCTTCCCATCTGTAGTTTGTTAAAAGTAACCAGCCCCAAATAATCCTCATGCCAAAGAGATGTATCTTGGGGTGGCCAATTCCAGTCCCCCACACCTGCTATCCTAGTTTGCTGAAAGTTTTTTTTTTTTTAATTAAGATTATGATACATTACAACCTTGTGAGATTTCAGTTGTACAATATTGTCAGTCATGTTGTGGGTACACCACTTCACCCTTTGTGCCCTCCCCCCACCCCTCCCCTGGTAACCACCAATCAGTTCTCCTTGTCTATATGTTAACTTCCACCTATGAGTGGAGTCATATAGAGTTCGTCTTTCTCTGTCTGGCTTATTTCGCTTAACATAATACCCTCAAGGTCCATCCATGTTGATGCGAATGGAACAATTTTGTCCTTTTTTATGGCTGAGTAGTATTCCCTTGTGTATATATACCACATCTTCTTTATCCAATCATCAGTTTCTGGGCATTTAGGTTGGTTCCACGTCTTGGCTATTGTAAATAATGCTGCGATGAACATAGGGGTGCATGGGACTCTTGGGATTGCTGATTTCAGGTTCTTAGGATAGATACCCAGTAGTGGGATGGCTGGGTCATAGGGTATTTCTATTTTTAACTTTTTGAGAAATCTCCATACTGTTGTTCATAGTGGCTACACTAGTTTGCATTCCCACCAACAGTGTATGAGGGTTCCTTTTTCTTCACAACCTCTCCAACATTTGTCGCTCTTGGTTTTGGATGTTTTTGCCAATCTAACGGGTGTAAGGTGATATCTTAGTGTAGTTTTTATTTGCATTTCCCTGATGATTAGTGATGATGAACATCTTTTCATGTGTCTATTGGTCATAGTTATATCTTCTTTGAAGAAATGTCTGTTCATGTCCTCTGCCCATTTTTTGATCAGGTTGTTTGTTTTTTTGTTGTTAAGCTGTATGAGTTCTTTGTATATTATGGAGATTAACCCTTTGTTGGATAAGTAGCTTGTAAATATTTTTTCCCAATTAGTGGGCTGTTTTTTCGTTTCAATCCTGTTTTCCCTTGCCTTGAAGAAGCTCTTTAGTCTGATGAAGTCCCATTTGTTTATTCTTTCTATTGTTTCCCTCATCTGAGGAGTTATAGCGTCCGAAAAGATTCTTTTGAAACTGATGTCAAAGAGTGTACTGCCTGTATTCTCTTCTAGAAGACTTACTGTTTCAGGCCTAATCTTCAGGTCTTTGATCCATTTTGAGTTTATTTTTGTGAAGGGTGAAAAAGAATGGTCAATTTTCAATCTTTTGCATGTGGCTGTCCAGTTTTCCCAGCACCATTTGTTGAAGAGACTTTCTTTTCTCCATTGTATGCCCTCAGCTCCTTTGTCAAAGATTAGCTGTCCGTAGTTGTATGGTTTTATCTCTGGGCTTTCAATTCTGTTCCATTGATCTGTGCACCTGTTTTTGTACCAGTACCATGCTGTTTTGATCACTGTAGCTTTGTAGTATGTTTTGAAATCGGGGATTGTGATGCCTCTGGCTTTGTTTTTCTTGCTCAGGATTGCTTTAGCAATTCGGGGTCTTTTGTTGCCCCATATGAATTTTAGGATTCTTTGTTCAATTTCTGTAAAGAATGTCCTTGGGATTCTGATTGGGATAGCGTTGAACCTGTAGATTGCTTTAGGTAGTATGGACATGTTAACTATGTTTATTCTTCCAATCCATGTGCATGGAATGTCTTTCCATCTCTTTATGTCGTCGTCAATTTGTTTCAAGAAAGTCTTGTAGTTTTCATTGTATAAATCTTTCACTTCCTTGGTTAAATTTATCCCTAGGTATTTTATTCTTTTCATTGCGATTGTGAATGGGATTGAGTTCTTGAGTTCTTTTTCTGTTAGTTCATTGTTAGTGTATAGAAATGCTACTGATTTATGTATGTTGATTTTATATCCTGCAACTTTGCTGTAGCTGTTGATTGTTTCTAATAGTTTTTCTGTGGATTCTTTGGGGTTTTCTATATATATAAGATCATGTCGTCTGCAAGCAGGGAGGGTTTTACTTCTTCGTTGCCTATTTGGATTCCTTTTATTTCTTTCTCCTGCCAAATTGCTCTGGCCAACACCTCCAGTACTATGGTGAATAGGAGTGGTGAAAGTGGGCACCCTTGTCTTGTTCCTGTCCTCAGAGGGATGGCTTTCAGTTTTTGTCTGTTGAGTATGATGTTGGCTGTGGGTCTGTCATATATGGCCTTTATTATGTTGAGGTACTTTCCTTCTATACCCATTTTATTGAGGGTTTTTATCATAAATGGATGTTGGATCTTGTCAAATGCTTTCTCTGCATCTGTTGAGATGATCATGTGGTTTTTGTTTCTCAATTGTTAATGTAGTGTATCACATTGATGGACTTGCAGATGTTGAAGCATCCCTGTGTCCCTGGTATAAATCCCACTTGATCATGGTGTATAATCTTTTTGATGTATTGCTGTATTCGGTTTGCCAAAATTTTGTTGAGGATTTTTGCATCTATGTTCATCAGTGATATCAGCCTGTAGTTTTCCTTCTTTGTGTTGTCCTTGTCAGGTTTGGGGATGAGAGTGATATTGGCTTCATAGAATGTGTTAGGGAGTACTCCATCTTCCTCTATTTTCTGGAATAGTTTGAGAAGAATAGGTATTAAGTCTTCTTTGAATGTTTGGTAGAATTCTCCAGAGAAGCCATCTGGTCCTGGACTCTTATTTTTGGGGAGGTTTTTTATTACCATTTCTATTTCTTTACTTGTGATTGGCCTATTCAGGTTCTCCATTTCTTCCTGATTCAGTTTGGGGAGGTTGTAAGAGTCTAGGAATTTGTCCATTTCTTCTAGGTTGTTCAATTTGTTGGCATATAGTTTTTCATAGTATTCTCTTATGATCCCTTGTATTTCTTTGGTATCTGTTGTGATTTCTCCTCTCTCATTCCTAATTTTATTTATTTGAGATTTCTCTCTTCTTTTCTTGGTGAGTCTGGCTAAGGGTTTGTCAATTTTGTTAATTTTTTCGAAGAACCAACTCTTTGTTTCATTGATCCTTTCTACTGTCTTTTTTGTTTCAATATCGTTTATTTCTGCTCTTATTTTTATTATTTCCCTCCTTCTACTGACTCTGGGCTTTGTTCTTCTTTTTCTAGTTCTGTTAGGTGTCGTTTGAGGTTGCTTATGTGAGCTTTTTCTTGTTTAGTGAGGTGAACCTGTATTGCGATGACTTTCCCTCTTAGGACTGCTTGTGCTGCATCCCAAATGATTTGGTATGACGTGTTCTCATTTTCGTTCGTCTCCAGATAATATTTGATTTCTTCTTTAGCTTCTTCAATAATCCATTGTTTGTTCAGTAGCGTGTTGTTTAGTTTACACATTTTTGCACCTTTCTCTGCTTTATTCTTGTAGTTGATTTCTAGTTTCATAGCATTATGATGAGAAAAGATGCTTGATATTATTTCAACTCTCTTGTATTTATTGATGCTTGCTTTGTTTCCCAAAGTATGGTCTATCCTTGAGAATGTTCCATGGCACTTGAGAAGAATGTGTAACCTGCTGTTTTTGGATGAAGTGTCCTATATATATCTATTAAGTCTATCTGGTCTAATTTTTCATTTAATTCTATAATTTCCTTGTTGATTTTCTGTCTGGATGTTCTATCCATTGGTGTTAATGGGGTGTTGAGGTCCCCTACTATTATTGTATTGTTGTTGATGTCTTCTTTTAGTTCTGTTAAGAGTTGCTTTACAAATTTTGGTGCTCCTGTGTTGGGTACGTATATATTTATAAGTGTTATGTCTTCTTGGTGGAGAGTCCCTTTTATCATTATATACTGTCCCTCTTTGTCTTTCTTTATCTGTTTTGCTTTGAAGTCTACTTTGTCTGATATTAGTATAGCGACACCTGCTTTCCTTTGTTCATTATTAGCTTGGAGTATTGTTCTCCATCCCTTCACTCTGAGTCTGTGTTTGTCTTTGGGGCTGAGGTGTGTTTCCTGGAGGCAGCATATTGTTGGGTCTTGTTCTTTGATCCATCCTGCCACTCTGTGTCTTTTGATTGGAGAGTTCAATCCATTTACATTTAGAGTGATTATTGAGATGTGGGGGCCTACCACTACCATTTTGTGTCTTGTTTTCCGGTTTTCTTCAATTTCCTTTGTTTCTCGTCCCATGGTTTAATCTGTTCTGATGAAGAGCTGCTACTCTCTGTTGTTGTCCTTCTACTTATCTCCTCTGCTCTTGGTTTTGTAGCCCCTTTCCTTTTTTGGATTTTTCAGGAATGAGGGTTTTCCTGAGGATTTCCTGAAGAGGAGGTTTTGTGGCAATGAACTCCCTTAATTTTTGTTTATCTGGGAAAGTTTTTATTTCTCCATCGTATTTGAAGGATATTTTCGCTGGGTAGAGAATTCTCAGCTGCAGGTTTTTGTCCTTCAGGATTTTGAATATATCATTCCACTCTCTTCTAGCCTGTAAAGTTTCTGCTGAGAAATCTGCTGATAGCCTGATGAGGGTTCCTTTGTAGGTTAATTTCTTCTGGCTGGCTGCCCTTATTATTTTCTCCTTGTCGTTGTCTTTTGCTGTCTTCACCACTATATGCCTTGGGGTTGGTCTTCTTGCATTGATAAAGTTTGGAGATCTATTGGCTTCTGTCACATGAAGTTCCATCTCTCTCCCCAGGTTTGGGAACTTCTCAGCCATTATTTCTTTGAATAGGCTTTCTGCCCCCTTCTCCCTCTCTTCTCCCTCTGGTATCCTATAATCCTTACGCTGCATCTCCTAATTGCGTCAGATAATTCTCAGAGAGTTTCTTCATTTCTTTTTAGTCTTAGTTCTCTCTCATCCTCTGCCTGCAGCATTTCTATATTCCTATCTTCCAAATTGCTAATTCTTTCCTCCATATTATCGGCCCTACTGTTCAGTGCATCTAGATTTTTCTTAATCTCCTCTATTGTGTTCTTCATTTCCAGTATTTCTGTTTGGTTCTTCTTTATAGTATCAAACTCTTTTGTGATGTAGCTCCTGAACTCGTTGAGTTGTCTATCTGAATTCTCTTTTAACTCATTGAGTTTTTTAATGACGGCTGTTTTGAAGTCATCATCATTTAGGTTATATATTTCATTGTCTTTTGGATTGTTTTCTGTGTATTTGTCATTTTCCTTCTGTTCTGGAGATTTAATATATTTTTTCATGTTGCTTGATGGTGTAGATTTAGAGTTTAGTTACTGCTTCCGCTTGTTTCTACTGGTGTGGTGGGGGAACAGCTGTTTATACTGCACCAACCAGGAACCCTATCAGCTGTTGCTAACTGGGCCTGGGCCCCTCCTCATAGTCACAGTGATCCTGTGGGTTCCCTCTTCCGCTGTGGGGGCCGTCACAAGGGGGCTTCAGGCTGCTGGTGCCTACTGTTGCAGACCACCTAGACGTGCTCCCTCCTTAGGGTCTGCAGCGGTGTTATGGGCTTTCCCAGCGGCCAGGGGCAGGATCACTTATATTTGCAGCTCTGTCACTGTCGGCGCCCACAAAATCTCACTTGTCCACTATGGATCACAGCAGAGCTATGGGCATCTTCTGCAGTCTGTGGTTAGCTCACCTAGCTATGCTACGTTTGTCCCAGGGTCTTCCAGCCTTGTGGTTGCCAGGTGGGTGCTCTCTACTAGTGCTGTGCAGAGGCTATCGCTGAGGCTGCTGTGAGACTGTAGAGTTTCCCCCTGGGCCACGAAGCCGGGTCACTGGAACTCCACCCAGCCCCAGTCCTCTCCCCCAGGATCTCGGGGAGCCCTTTGCCCTGTCTGGGGGATAGCCGGAGACCTTGAGTTCAGTGGCAGCTGGCCGGCTGCTGCCCTGCCTGGGATTCTCCTCTTCGGGACCCTCCCGGCATTGTGGGTGCTGGGAGGGGCCTCTCTGCTATTTGCAGGTAGAGGCTATGCCTGCTGCCAGCACAGAAGCCCAGAGTTTCCCCCTGGGCTGCGGCGTTAGCCGCCAGAACTCCACCCAGCCCCAGACCGCTCCCAGGAGATCTCCAGTAGCCCTGTGCCCCAACCGGGCAATAGCTGCAGTTAGTGGGGCCAGCGGCGGCAATTGGCGGGCTGCTGCCCCGTCTGGGATTCTCTCCGGGAGCCTCCCGGCGTTGTGGATGCTGGGTGGAGCCTCTCCACTAATGGCAGAGAGAGACTTTGCCTGCTGCCCAGACGGAACTCTGGAGTTTCCCCCTGGGCCGCAGAGCCGGCTGCTGGAGCTCCACCCAGCCCCAGTCCTGTCCCAGGAGATCTCCGGTAGTCCCGAGCCCGGATCGGGCGACAGCCGCAGTCCGTGAGACCGGCGGTGGCAGCTGGCGGGCCGCCACGCCGTTTGGGATTCTCTCCAGGAGCCTCCTGGCATTGTGGATGCTGGGTGGGGCCTCTCCACTAATGGCAGGTAGGGGTTTTCCCCGCCGCCTCCTGTGTGTAACTCTGGAGCTTCCCTCTGGGCTTAGGTGTAATTGTGGGGGGCTTAGGTAGGGCTCTGGTCACCTATTTCCACCGTTGCTCCTCTGGTGTGTGCTCCCTCCTGCCCTAGGTGTGTGGCGATGTTCTGGGTGCATCCGCTGGAAGAAAGCCACTTGCAGGTACTAGGCTGTTTGGGGTCGGGGTTGGAGAGTTTTCACCTATCTCCACCTCCTCCCAGAGGGAAGTCCATCCGCCTTCCAATGTATAGCAGCGTGGGTCTCTCAGGCATCCTGAGATGCTATATGGATATCCTTTGTTAAGCGATGAATGTCCAATTAGTTGTAGATTTGAAGGGGGAGAAACAAAGAAGACTACTCATGCCGCCATCTTTGATCTCCTCTGCTGAAAGTTTTTATCATGAATGGATATTGAATTTTGTCAAATGCTTTTTCTGTATTAATTGATATGAATATTTGGTTTTCCTTCTTTGATCTGTTAATATGGTGCATACATTGATTTTCAAATGTTGAACTAGTCATGTGTTCCATGAATAAACTTTAGTTACTTGTTGTGCATTTATATATTTTTATATATTGTTGGATTAGATTTGCTAGTTTTTGTTTTTTTCCTGAGGAAGGCGCACCCTGAGCTAATGGCCGCTACCAATCTTCCTCTTTTTTTTTTTTTTTTTTTTGCTTGGGGAAGATTAGCTCTGAGCTAACATCTGTGCCAGCCTTTCTCTACTTTTTATATGTGGGATGCCTCCTCAGCATGGCTGGTGAGTGGAGTATGTCTGCACCAGAGATCTGAACCTGAGAACCTGGGCCACTGAAATGAAGCACACGGAACTTTAACCACTCGGCCATGGGTCCAGGCCCATGAGTTGCTAATGTTTGTTGAGGGTTTCTGATAGCCTGGCAAGAGTTTATCTATAAACCTGCTAATGACCCAGCCCACTTTCAGTCCTTCCCTTTGAGACATTCACTTAACTCACTGTCTGTGTGGGTTCTTCTGAATCCTTGTGTCTTTCCGCTTCCTGTGGTTGCTGTTCTTTTTGACTTTACCTGTTTCTCACTTCTGCTCACATGTTGGAAAAGCATGAAATTAGGAAACTCAATTCAGAAACAGGATATATGAAGAAGCATTTCAGTCCGGTAGCTAGATTCACGTTGATTTGCATCACCTTACTGAAGTCCTACTGAACGCCAGGCCCCGGTTTCTGCCCTCGGGAGACAGGGGTGTCTGTGCTGTGTGTATCTGAGTGGGCCAGTTCTCAGGGAGCAGGTGCGTGAGAGGAGCCTTTGTTCAGGACCAGCCTTTTGTTCAGTCTCTTTCACGTTCCTGTCCTCCTTCCTTCCTCTGAAGCCATCCAGACCGAGACAGAGGCAGGGCTGCTGCCTGGGGACTGAAAGGCCCTCTTTGTCTTCCACGGGGCAACAAGGAGGCCTCAGGGTGACCTGCAGGCTGGGTGAGGGGAAATGGAAGGAGTGGCCGGATTCCAGCCTTACCTACCAAGGTATTTTGAATAAATGAAGGCCAAGGGGGTGGGGAACTTTCGAAGGGAGAGCTTTCTTTTCAGCTGCCACTCAGATGACTCAAAAGTGAGCAAGCAAAGGAGAATGCAGGCCTGCCTTCTGAAATGACGTTGCTGACCCCGGGGACGCAGGTCACAGTGATCGTGCCTTTGAGCGGGGACAAGGTAGCTGGAGGAGGGAGGAGGAAAGGGCAAGGTGTCCATGCCCCAGCCCTGTGGTCCTGCCTGTCTAAGGGGGCAGCTCCCCACGGCAGGCTTTCCGCTCCCTAGGAGCGCAGGCAGCCGGAGCGCAGGCGGGAGGGGCTCTCTCGGGGGAGTTGTTCTCCAGAACTGGGCTGGAGAGCAGCAGAGGAGGACAGCACAGCCGATGGCCTGCAGGAGGGGTGAGGCCTGGCGCGTTTTTCTCTAATCGGTGGTTTCGTATGTGGAAGTGTTTGGACAGACGAAGTTGCTGCTCATTTTGAGCATATTGTCAGCAATCTCAGGAATCCGGGGCAGCCCCCTCCCTACCCAGCTCTCAGGGAGAGTTTCTTGTTGGAAACCTGCCAGCTGCACGGATCCTGGGATTGGAGGGGGGTCTGCTCCCCACATCACCATGCAGCCTGGATTCTCAGAGGCTCCCCTGGGATGTCCATGCCACCTGCTGCCCTCCTCCTGCCGTCTCCTCTGGCTGGTCTGATTCTCGTCCTCGTTACCTTGCTGGGACTGACACAGCCTCCTCCTACCAAACCTCTGAGTCTCTTCTTCCCCATCTCCAGTCCACCTGCTACTAGGATAGTTTTCTGAAAGTGTGGTTCTGTCCGTGACTCTTTTCTGCTCAGTAACCTTCACTGGCTCCCCATTGCCCGTCAGTAGCGTCTGCTTTCTCAGCCTGGAATCTCATGTCCCGCTTCTCCCTGCCAGCTTTGTTCCCATCACACCCTTCACACACATGTGGGGTTTGCCTAAAATGGACAACTCAGCTGCTCCCAGATACTCCTCGTGGTTTTCCACCCCTATGCTTTCCCTTACTGTGTTCTCTCTGCTGGAAGCCTCCATTTCCCCTTCTCTGTATATTCAAATCCTGCCTCCTGTGGAGTCCACAGAAGGGCTGTATCTGCTCCTCACAGAGGACGTGCCTGACCTCCTCCCTCCTCTGAGCATCCTTCCTCACAAATTGTACCTCCCTGACAGCATTTATCCCATTTTCTTTTTCTTTCTTTCTTTTTTTTTTTTTGGTGAGGAAGATTGCCCCTGAGCTCTGCCAACTTCCTCTATTTTGTATGTGGGATGCCACCAAAGCAAGGCTTAATAAGTGGTCTGTAGGTCTGCGCCAGAATCCAAATATGTGAACTTAACCACTATGCCACTGGGCCAGCTCCCCTGTTTTCTTTTAAGGCACTTGTGTCTGGGTCTGAAGCTCCTCACCCTTTAGGTCAGGGCCTTTGTCTAAGCTGTCCTTATATTGTGCTCATCTCCTGGTGACAACTCCCTGCACTTGGAAGGATTGCTGTTTAGGTGCTACTCTGTACCAGGAGTTTCTCAAACATCCCATCGACTCTTCCCGACAAACCTCTCAAAGGAGTTTTTTTTTTTTTTTTTTGAGGAAGACTAGCTCTGAGCTAACTGCTGCCAATCCTCCTCTTTTTGCTGAGGAAGATTGGCCCTGAGCTAACATCCATGCCCATCTTCCTCTACTTTATATGTGGGACGCCTACCACAGCATGGCCTGCCAAGCAGTGCCATGTCTGCATCAAACTGGCGAACCCTGGGCCACCAAAGCGGAACGTGCGAACTTAACCGCTGTGCCACCGGGCTGGCCCCCTCAAAGGAGTTTTAATACCTCATTTTTGTTGAGTATGTACTAGAGCACTACCAGGCTGTTCTAAATGTTTTGCCTGACTTAGCTCATTTAATCCTCATATCAACTCTGTGTGATAGGTTTTTTATCCCCATTTTAAAGACGAGGAAACTGAGGCCCAGGCAGTGAACTGGCCCACTAGTACAGTTGTTCACTGATACCAAAATCCTTAGACACCGGAGTTCCTCCATCCCTGTGGGTCCTGCGTCTGCGGATTCTACCAACCGTGGATTGACAATACTCGTATACTGTAGTATGTTCAACCTGTGGTTGGTTGAATGTGCAGATGCAGAACTGGCAGATACGGAGGGCTGATGTAACAGTGTTTGCTAAACCACTGTTTGACCTGTGGGGATTCTAGCCATGCTGTGTTGCTTCCGATCAACTCTGCTTACTCTGATCGGAGGCCAGCCTTTGGCCAACAGTCAGACTTCTTCTCCACTCCTCACTGGGTACCACATGATGATCATACATCCTTAACAACTGTGGTTTTCCATCAGTGACACATGCTTACAATCCCTTAATGATTCTTGTGTACTTGTTTTGTCATTTTTTTATCCCAGACTAATTTCTTCTTCCCCAGGCTGGCACTCTTGGCGTTAGGCTGCCTGGGTTTTTAATCAAAGCATCCCACACCCATGTTCTCGGATTCAACAGGCGCTTACTTCTGGCACATGCCCAGGGCTGGATGCCAGGCCTCCTGCTGAGACAGGCCCCACAGCTTCTCCAAATATTTACTTCCCCAGGACAGTGGCCAAAGTACTGAGCAGCATGACTATTTCTCCTGCATCGAAGTTTCCTTAGGAGTGTCTTTGGCAAAGTGGAAACAGTGTAGCCTTGGATCCCTAGTGCTAAGCACAGGGCTGGGAACATGGTTGGTACTCAATAATCACTGAATAAATAAGTTTGTTTTTTCTTTCTGCTTTAAAACTAGAGTTGCCTGACTGGGAAACGAGGGAAATTCTGAAGACAGATGTATCAGGTAGCTTTCGCTGTGTGACAAATAGTGATAAAACCTTGGTGGCATACAGGAGTAAGTGTTTAGTGTGCACGTGACTGAGGTCAGCTGGGGTTGGCTCTGCTCGTCATGAACTAGGCGTGCTTCCATGTTTGGGGGTTGGCTGCTGTCATCTGATCTGGGCTGGGTTCACCTGGGATAACAAGTCGCTCTGCACTGTCCACATGTCTCTCATCCTGCTGGGACCAGCAGGCTATTAGTTGGAGTAGAGAAAAGTGGTGGGAGGGTTGTGTTGTCACAAGGCACGCATTGGGCGGCATGAGCTCACCAAACTTAAAAGAACCTGCCTGTGCTACAGCTCTGTGGACAGAGTTGTCGCATTTGACTTACAGAAAATCACTATATAGATACGTTCGGTAGTAGGGTCTTCTTTTCAATGACGTCTTACCAGGAAGCATAAGTAAATGATTCTTACAAGCTGAGCTGCTCCGGGGTGGGGGCCGAGAGGATGCGGAGGCAGAAGTCCCTTGTCCTCCTCCTCCTCCCTCTTGGATTCCATGGCTACTGGGAAGCCGAAACCAAAAACTCTCAAAAGTTGCCTCTGGCTATCATTTTTCATTTACCTAAAGCGAGCTTGGAGCCTCCAGGCCCAGCAGTTTTAGCCCCGTCAGAGCCTCTAGTCTGCGGATGATTCAGGATGAGCATCCACTCAGTGACGTGGGACAGAAGTGGGGTTTATCAAGCCCTTCTCAAGTCATCCCACCACGGCGGTTTCGTTGTTTATTTAGCGACAAGACTCTCAGAGGTGACAGCTGCCTTTCGGCTGAGCCTGCCCTAAGAGCGTTTCTGCTGAGGGGACTTGTTTCGGCCAGAGTTCCAGGTGCAGGTCACAGATGTTGTCTCTCTCTCACCTGGCCCATCCCTGCCCTCTGGACGGATCTCGACTTCCCTGTGCACAGAATCAAAACCTGAAACCCAGAATAGTTCATATGCCACTTTCAAAACAGGCCAAGCGTGACCTTTTCTGTTTGAGTGCCTGCTCCAGCTGCTATGGTTGCCTATCAAATTACCTCAGAATTTCGTGGTGTACAGTGATCACTTGTTCTCACAATTGTGAGTGAGGAATTTGGGCAGGGCACAGAGCGCTTGTCTTTTCTCCGTAAGGACTGGGCCTCAGCTGGGAAGACTTGAAAGCTGGGGCTGGACTGAACTGAAGGCTCACTTTCTCACATGTCGCAGTTGATGTTGGCTGGTGACCAGGGCCCTTAGCTGCGGCTGTTGGCCGGACACCTACATGTGGCCTCTCCAAGTGGTCTGAGCTTCCTCATAGCATGGTGGGAGGGTTCCCAGGGTGAGTGTCGTGAAACAGAGGGCCAGAAGGAGGTTGCACCGAGGTCTATGACCCGGCCTTGGGGGTCATGCAGTGTCATTTTCCACCACATTCTGGGTGACCCCCAAGGCTGCCAGGTTCAAGGGGAGGGGAAATAGACTCTGCTTCTTGACGGGGAACAGCAAGGTCTTGGAAGAGCCTGTGAGACTGGAAATGGTACTGTGGCCATTTTTGGAAAAAATGGTCAGTGACAGTGCACTGGTAGGGCGTTGGGAGTTCTTTTTATACCTCCACCGAGGGAATCAGAATATCTGTGCTCTTTACCTGCCCCCAGACCCCCCCAGATCGTTGAGTCCTCAGGGGAAGCTTTAGGGCGTAGCTGATGAATCCATCTGCCCAGTCTCACAGCTTGGGGAAAACATAGAAGAGCCAGGAAGCAGTGGGCTGCGGTTAAGAACCACATTCTGGAGCCAGATGGAAAAGACCGAATCCCATCTCTGCGCCCACAGCCCTCTGGGCTGGAGCAGGTGCCTCTGCCATGTCTCAGCTTCCTCATCTGTAGAATGGGGCTAACAACAGTACTTACCCACCAAGGGTGGTTGTAATTGACTAATGGTATGCCTGGCACATATGATGTGCCTAATGAAAATAGCCATTCCTGAAAATAATTATCATTATCAGTGTTATTTCAGCACCTTCTAAAAAAGCTCATGTCCAAGCACTAGCTGTAGGCCTGGCCCCTGCTCCCACCCGTCCTAGAGAAGATTCCTAGGCAGTCACACTCTTCTCTTTTGTTAATCAGGGGACCTCTGAGAAACACCAGCTCCTACTCCTGGTAAGACCCTGGCTGCACGCCTGGGACTTATCCATCTGCTTTTATCTGGTTCTCTAGGTCTCAAAATCTTTAAAAAAGAGCATTTAATATATTTTCTATGGTTTCTTCATTTCTAAATTAATATGCTGTGTTTCCTCAATTCTAAGATCCTACTGACTGTAAGACTCACCACTGATTTTATAACCGAGGGTGGGGGCTCAGAGGGGGGATAAGGAGCACTAATCTGTTGTAAATTACATTCCAATCTCAACAACATCACAGCTGGGCGGGGGTCGGGTGGTGCCCGGGGCCGGCCCTGTGGCCCAGTGGTTGAGTTCATGCGCTCTGCTTCAGTGGCCCCCGCGTTCACCAGTTTGGATCCTGGGTGCAGACCTACACACCACTCACCAAGCCTCGCTGTGGTGGCGTCCCACGTAGAAGAACTAGAATGACCTGCGACTAGGATATACAACTATGTACTGGGGCTTTGGGGAGAAAAACAGAAATGTGTGTGAGGAAGTACAAATTAGAATTAAGGAAACACATTATGTTCATTAGAGTTTAGAAATATAGAAAAACACAAATGGGAAAATAGAACTCATGATTAAGTTGAGCGTATAATTTAACAGACACTTTTGAGAGCGAGGGAGATGCCAATTGCCTGGCTGATCTGAAGCATCAACTGGGATTATCTCGAACAAGCTAGAATATCTGCTCGCTTAACCTAAAACCCTGAGTCACAACGAGGGTTGACCACCGTTAACATGCCAGGGACGTGGCTTCCATGGCTTCTCTTGGCATAGAAGTGGGTATATTTCCATATTGTGAATCTTTCTTGGGACCTTTGTTATATTTATTACTATGTTGTGAATATCTTCTCGTGTGATTGAAGCAAGATTGTTTAAAGCTATGTTTTCCATAATTACGAAAGGAATAATATTTTCAATCCAGACATTTAAAAAATATGAAAAAAGCTCAAAGGGGAAAAAAGTCACCCATAATGCCATCACCCCGAAATATTCCCACTTAACCTTTTGTCTCTGGTAGTTTCCTTTAAATGCATGGTTTATAGTTTTATTAGGGTGGTGGATTGTGGGAGGAGTTACAGCTTTGTGCCTGATTTTTTTTCTTAGCTAAGCGAACATTTTTATTAATGGCTACATAGTATTTTGTCATGAGGATAAGCCATAATTTATTTAATCAACATGCACTAGTGGATATTTAGGTTTTTGCTTGTTTTTCCACTTTTATGACACTCTATGATGACTATTCTTGTAACTAAATCTCAGCTTATTTCCTGGAGTGTTTCAACAGGGTAATTTACTAGAGATGACGTTCTTGGGTCAAAGGAGATGGCATTTCTTTTAGATATTTGATAATTTGAATTTAAGTCCAGAGATGCCTTCCAGACCCAAGCTCAACCATCAATCCTCAACTATGCATTAGTTTGCTGTTAATATTATTTCACTGATTATTACATACTTATTTTGGGTCAGTCACAGTGCTGTGCAAGTGTTAACTGATTTTATCCTCATAACATCCTTAGGGTATACTATCATCTCTATTATCTGGATGAGGACACTGAAACATGGACACTGAAACATGGAAAAGCATTTATGCTCATAACATCCTTAGGGTATACCATCATCTCTATTATCTGGATGAGGACACTGAAACATGGAAAAGCAGAGCCACACAGCTAGAAAGTGGCACTGGCCCTTGACCTGAGGCAGTTGCACCGAAGTCAAGCTGCCTGTTGGAAAGAAAATCGGATTTACGTAGAAAAGAACTGACGGCTGGAGCATCTGCTCCCTGGCCAATATCTGTGGAAGGTCACCAACCTCTCTGGACCATATGAACAGCCATTCCTAGAAGTCTAATACTGAATCCAGTATTAGGGGCAAAGGTCTGGTCCATCTGAACAGGGCAAGCCCCTGCTGAGTTCTTTCACTGAGTGGTTGCTTTGTGAGATCCAAAGAGGCCCAGACCCAGTCTGGATCTACAAGGAAGTTTCATCCCCTGAGGGGCATGAGACTGGAAGGGGATACATGGCAGATGCTAGAAAAGGGGTGGGGGTGAAGTGCTGGAGGAGGGAGAAGCCCCTTCAGTCTGGAGTACAGAAGGGTAGGGAATGCTTCGTGGACAATCTAGACCTGTATAATGTGGTAGCCACTAGCCACATGTGGTTATTGAAATTTAAATTAAGAATTCAGTTGCTCAGTCACACCAGCCACATTTCAAGTGCTCAGTGCCCACATGTGGCCATTGGATACCATGTTGTGCAGCACAGGTAGAGAACATTTCCATCATCACAGAAAGTTCTGTTGGACGTTGCTGGTCAGGAAGCAGGAGTTTGACAGAGGGAATGGAAGTAAAGGATGGAGAACGGCCAGTGGTCTACTTCAATTTGGACATGGGTTGTGAATGGGAAAGTAAGGTAAATATTTGAAGGGGAGCTTGGAGTCATGCCTTAGCATGACCTGCAAGCCTCATTGTAAATATGGACCTTATATTAGACGTCTATAGTGTTGAAATAGGTAAGTCATGGTGCGAAGGAGTCCTCATCAGATCATGAGTCTCTTAAGTGTCTGTCATGCCTCTGGCCTCATCTTCTGAGGAAGCTGCCTGTGTGTGGCATCACCTACCCTGGATCAAACTGGCTGAAGCAGAGACTACATCATCACCAGGACAGCAGGGAGGTCCAAGGTCTGTGAGGCGGCCTGGTTCCGTGAGGTGGCTCTAGTTAATAGGGTGCTCCCTGTAGAGAGAGTGACATGAGAGGGGCTCAATCCTGGAACATGTGGCAGGGACTCGAGAGAAGGATGCCCACTTGTGGGCTGTGCCCTGGGTGGTGAAGAACGCCCACCAGCTCTCCCCAAAGCCTTGCTTGAGAGGGCTTAGGTGGCTCCCTGTGCTCGTTACAGCAAACCCCATCACCTGAGGTGACCTGAGTGGGTGGCCTGCTCCCTGCAGCCTCAGAGTCCAGCCGCCCTGGAGCACCTGCCTTGCCTCGAGTTTTCCGTTCATTTCCTCACCTCAGTGCCAACCAGGCAAAGGTGCCTCATAGCGGAGAAGCAAAAATAAATAAGTAAACGAGTTCAGATGAGCTGTCAGGAAGGGGTTTAAGTGGCTGTTTAGCCTCCAGAGAGCAGGAAGTCAAGGGTGTCTGTGAGATTCACGCAGAGGAAAGGTTTAAAAAGGAGTTAAGCTGAGGGGTTGTGGGGCAGCTAACCGGTTAGGGTTAAACTGACGGGGGTTCAACTGGAAGGAATCAGTCTCAGTACAAGACTTTCCACTCCTTTGTCTGCTCACAAAGGATCTTTGTTTGGCTTGTAAAATTATACCAGGCATTTCCAGACATCTCAGGGTCTTAGACACGCTTTCCACTCCCCCCTGCCAAGTTAACGAAAGCAGCTTGGGTGTTTTTCCAGTCAATACTGGAAAAACATTGCTCCAGAATTTTCCCTCTACTCTTTGCAGAGAGTCAGACAAGTTGTGTGCAGCCCACCTTGCACCGAGAATTGTAGAAAGCTGCGGGCAACAGCTGTCCACCTGTGGCCCACCTGTGGCCCCGTTCAGACCCTGATGTGCTTGATCATGTCAGACACGCTCCCCACAAGTCCCTGCACCAGTGTCTGCACTGTGACTTTCCTCAGGGCCAACCTACTCGCTGGGTCTGGCTGCGGTCGGGGTGTGAGCTCTTGCACTTTCACTCCATTTATTGGAAGGAACCAAAAATCTTGTCTGCTCTTGAATGAAGCCCTGTGGCATCTCACTGCCTGAATTGCTTATTAAATGGGATTGTTACTTCATAGTCTTTAAAATAAAAATAACAGTTTCCTAACTTCCACTTGTGCCTTTGTGGTAAGAGCAATGTCTGCAAATCTCAATGCATTTTTCCCTCCTCTCTCCCCTCTTAGTTATTAGTTCTTTCTCTGAGCTTATTGGGCATTGTATTTTTAACTTTTTTATTACGGAAAACTTCAAAACTATAGAAAAAGTAGGGAGAATAGCACGATGAAGCCTTCTGTGCCCCTCACCTGGTTGCAACAGTCACCAATTCCTGGCCAGTCCTTGTTGAGCTATATCCCCCACCCACTTAATGCCCCCATATTTTCTAAACAGCTTAATTGAGGTATAATGTACATACCATAAAAGCTACTAGTTTTAAGTATGCAATTCAATGATTTTTAGTAAATTGACAACAGTTGGGCAGCCATCACCATAATTCAATTTTAGGACATTTCCATCTCCCGCCAAAGATCCCTCGTGCCTATTTGCTCCCATATTATTGTGAAGCGAATCCTGTACCGTGTTTTATCTCATCCATAAATATTTCAGTGTGTGTCTGAATTGCTGGGCATTCTATTTGCTTGTCACGGCGGCACCTGCTCAGGCAGCCCCTCGTCTGCTTGTGCCTAGAAGCCAGCCCCTGCATTCAGTGCTGCCTCCCTACCAGCCCTAGAGAGCCTGAGGGAAATGATTACAGGAAAGAGGCTGCACTCAGCCTGCAGGCCGTTTTACACTGGGCTGCTGTTGAAAATGTAGTTTAAGCCCAAATTCAGGTCTACGTATATTATTGAAGGCCTAGTCTGTGTTGGGCTCCAGGGATGCAGCAGGGAATTCCCTGTGCTCCCTGCCCATGGACCCAGATGTAAATTGGGTCCACAATTAAGAATGCAGTGGTGGGGCCGGCCCAGTGGTGCAGCGGTTAAGTTAGCACATTCCGCTTCAGCGGCCCGGGGTTCGCCGGTTCGGATCCCAGGTGCAGACATGGCACCACTTGGCAAGCCATGCTGTGGTAGGCATCCCATATTAAAGCAGAGGAAGATGGGCATGGATGTTAGCTCAGGGCCAGTCTTCCTCCTCAAAAAGAGGAGTATTGGCAGCAGATATTAGCTCAGGGCTAATCTTCCTCAAAAAAAAAAAAAAAATGCAGTGGGCAGAGGCAGCCTCGGCTGGGATGAGAGCTTAACCCCTTGCTTCTAGGTTAAAAGCCCCTACTTGTTTCAGGATGGACAAGAGAAGAGTGACGTACTGGTCTTGTCCTGTGTGTTAGAGGTGGGACCTCTCCAGGGTGGTGGTTTTATCTTCCTCTACTCACCCGTCTCTCCCCTCTAGACACCAGGCAGGAGGGCGCAGGAATGTGGCCCAGTGCAGTGCCCGGAACATAGAAGGCCCTCAGGAAGTAGATATAAAATTGCCTTCATTCATTTATTCAACAAACATCTATGGAGAACCCATATACCATTCAGGGTTCCTGACACTGAGGAAACAACAAAAAATAAACAGGTAAAAGATAAACAGCCTACTGGGTAATGATAGGGCTCTGGAACAGAATAATTGAATAAGTGGCATCTACAAATGATAAAATACTTGTCTTTTTAGAAAGCAGAGTATAAAACTATGTATACAGTATGAGTCAATCCTTGAAAAGGAAAAATGATAATGTACATATGTGCTTAAAACATACATATGTGGAGAGCCAGCCTTGATGGCCTAGTGGTTAAAGTTTGGTGTGCTCCGCTTTGGCAGCCTGGGGTTTTGCCGGTTCAAATCCTGGCTGTGGACATGGCACCACTCATCAGGCCATGCTGAGGCGGCGTCCCACATAGCACAACCAGAGGCACTCACAACTAGAATATACAGCTACGTCCTGGGGGGCTTTGGGGAGAAGAAGGAGGGAAAAAAAAAAAAGAATATTGGCAACAGATGTTAGCTCAGGTGCCAATCTTTGGGGAAAAAAACAAATCCAACTGTAGAACGCTTAGCCCCGTGTGTGGATATGGGACATGCTCAGAAACAGTAGCAGCATCATTTATGGAGCATGAAGACAAGGAGGGCAAATGCGACATCAGAAACTGTACAGAGAAAACATGGCAGAAAGGAAGTCCATGTGTGAAATTAAGAGGCGGCTGTGAGGACTGCCCTGACCCACCAGCCAAGCCCTTGCGGCCTTTTCTTGGACACCGTCCTCTTCATCCCGTTTTTCTCCCCGACAAGCTCCATGGGTTTGTCCCTTCTCCCATGGTGCCACCATTTCAGCTGATCTCATTGAAGGCCAGCTGCTGAGCGGATACAATTCAGATTTCTCCTGAGCAAACTTTGGGAAAGTTCCTTAATGTAAAGAAACCTTTGAGGAAGAAAGAGGTGGGGCTATGCCTCCTCTCCATGGAGGCTTAACGGGCTCAGGTCCGGTTCTCTGTAGCCCCTCCTGTTCCCACCTTCTCGCACACCCCTGCGGGACTCTTCCTCATTGCTGACTTGAGGCACACCAACCCTGGGTGGGTTGGGTGCGAGCTCAAGCCACTGAGGCATGGCGGCCCGTCCCTCTGGAATACACTCCCTCCTCACAGAGTCTCGGGGGTCAGGTAGACCTGGATTTGCTTCCTGGTTCCACCACCTACCATCTCTGTGACCTTCCTTGGGCAAGTGACCCACCTGTGGTCCTTACCTTCCTCAGATCTGTGAATGGGGCACAGTGCCACCAGTCACAGCCCTGTCCTCCAGGGGTCTCCTCCAAGAGGTGAATGCCCACGGCCCTATCCTCCAGGGGTCTCCTCCCACAGGTGACTGCTCACGGCCCTGCCCTCCAGGGGTCTCCTCCAGGAGGTGACTGCCCATGGCCCTGCCCTCCAGGGGTCTCCTCCAAGAGGTGACTGCCCACGGCCCTATCCTCCAGGGGTCTCCTCCAAGAGGTGACTGCCCATGGCCCTGCCCTCCAGGGGTCTGCTCAGGGAGGTGACTCTCCAAGCCCGTCCTTTCACTTCCATATCTACACACACAGCAGTATGTCCTCCTCTAGTAAAGGCAGGTGTGAGAGGCAGAGGATGCTGTTTTTGTGTCCTTAAAGTTGCCAGTCATTACAGAGAGCAGGAAATTGAATCAGATACTAAAAGAGAAACAAGCTAGAGAAACAATTACTTCAAACAAAAATTTGTGATTTCAGTTTGATTCAAGATAAGCACCAAACCACCAAGTTTGCTACATACTAAATTTCAATGGTACTTGTCATCCTTTGGATACAGTGACATTTTTGAC
The DNA here is from genome assembly GCF_037783145.1 of Equus przewalskii. Classification (NCBI taxonomy): domain Eukaryota; kingdom Metazoa; phylum Chordata; class Mammalia; order Perissodactyla; family Equidae; genus Equus; species Equus przewalskii. The sequence continues at coordinate 53,351,130 of NC_091845.1, read as the reverse complement.
AAGTTGAGCTTTCTATCCCTGTCTTCCTAAATGTGATCTGATGACCTCTGCCAGTGGAGAGCAGTGGTGACGTGGATGACATGAGGGTCGCACAGGTTGTCCTTCCAGGCTACGTCTGCTGTGGAAAATTGGTTAGGGACAAGTGGAGCATGGCCGGCCTGAATAACAAGCAGAGAATGTTCCATCACGATCTAAGAATCTGGAAACCCTTCTTATATCGCTCTCACACCCTGACGCTCTGCCTCCAGAGCCTGAATTGCCAGACCTCCTGGGGCAGTTAATGAGGGCACTTGGCCAACTTTGAAAGGTGTTTGGAGGATAAACTCAAGTCATTCATCTTTTCTACATGCCAGGCATTGTTGTACTAGGTCTCTAACTGATGTTCAGTGACAAAGCATGACCCTCAAAGCACTTGAGGCCGATAAGGGAGGGAGACCTGCTTTTTTAATGTAATAGAGTGTCGTGGAGCTGTCACAGAGAGTGGCGGGATGACCCCAGAACCATTCCTTCACCCAGCGTTGAGCTGAGTACCTAGTGTGTGCAGGGCACTCTGCTGGCAGCAGAGAGATACAAGTGAAACCAACGAGGTCCCTATAGTAGTTAGGGGAAGGGTAGTAAACAAGTTAACCAAGAAGTAGCTAGAGACCAAATCGCAAAGGCTCCGGGAGAGGGAATCCCGGGACCTCCTGAGGGGCTGGTGTCAGGAACTCGGGGAGCCCAGTGCCCAGAGACACAGAGGTAGCTGGGACCAGAACCTGCAGCCCCTTTGGGCCTCCTTAAAGGATGTGTACCTCATTCAAGAGTATGGGAAACTGTTGAAGGGTTTTAAGGAGTTTTAACGTTTAGTGATTGTTCTGTAGACAGTGGATTGGAAATGAGCAGATTAAAGCTTGTGTTAAAGACAGCATTTCAAACCAGTGAGGAAGGCATGTGCTATTCAATAAATAATGTTTGTACAATCGATTAACTATTTAGATAAAATTAGAACCCTACTGTGTGCCCTCACTCATGCCGTCTACAGAAAAAAATCCCAAGTGCTTAAAGAGGTGAAAATTTATATATATACACATGTATATAGACAATTCTTTTGTGGCCGGCCCCGTGGCCGAGTGGTTAAGTTCGTGTGCTCTGCTTCGGCGGCCCAGGGTTTCACCAGTTCGAATCCTGGGCACAGACATGGCACCACTCATCAGGCCATGCTGAGGCAGCGTCCCACATGCCACAACTAGAAGCACCCACAACTAAAAATACACAACCATGTACCAGGGGCTTTGGGGAGAAAAACGAAAAAAATTAAATCTTAAAAAATAAATAAACATTTCTTTTTAATGCAGAATACTATTTTATAATCTTCGAGTGGAGAATAAGGTGCAAAACCAAGAAGCTATAAAAAATGATGCATAACGGGCCGGCCCCGTGGCCGAGTGGTTAAGTTTACGCACTCCGCTTTGATGTCCCAGGGTTTCGCCGGTTCGAATCCTGGGTGCGGACATGGCACCACCCATCAGGCCATGTTGAGGTGGCGTCCCACGTGCCACAACTAGAAGGACCCACAACTAAAATATACAACTATGTACTGGGGGGATTTGGGGAGAAAAAGCAGAAAAAAAAAGATTGGCCACAGTTGTTAGCTCAGGTGCCAATCTTAAAAAAAAATGATGCATAGATTTGACTGCATAAAAAATTTAAGCTCTGGTAAAACAAAAGACTAAAAATAAAGGCAAATGAGAGATTGAGAGAATGTATTTTCAATATCTATAACAGACAACAGGTTAATATTCAGAATATAAAGTGTTCCTCGAATCCATAATAAAAATACAAACAATGGAAAAATAGGCCAAGAACGGAAACATGCAATAATTAATAAATAAGTGAGAAGATATTCGACCCGCTAGTAATCATGGAAATGAAGATTAAGTAACAAGCTATCACTTCCATTCTCTTTCAATACAGATAATAATCTGTGTGGGCAGATTTCCTGTGCAGGGGAACTCCTGTCTTTTCTGGATAGCATTTTGGCAGCAAACATCAAAGTCTTAAATGTGGGGGCTGGCCCCATGGCCGAGTGGTTAAGTTCGTGCGCTCCGCTGCAGGTGGCCCAGTGTTTCGTTGGTTCGAATCCTGGGCGCGGACATGGCACTGCTCATCAAACCACGCTGAGGCAGCGTCCCACATGCCACAACTAGAAGGACCCACAACGAAGAATATACAACTATGTACCAGGGGGCTTTGGGGAGAAAAAGGAAAAAAATAAAATCTTTTAAAAAAAAATCTTAAATGTGAATATGCTTTTGCCCAGTAATTTCACTTCTGTGAATCTTTTAGAAATGTTCAGACATACACAAAGAAATATGTTCAAGAATATTCTTTGCAGGATTTTTTGTATTAGTAGAAAGCTGGAGATGTGACAAATGTTGATCAGTAAAAGGCTGTTTAGGTAGTGGTTCTCAACCAGACACATTTTTGCCCTCCAGAGGACCTTTGGGAATGTCTGTCACAACTGGGGAGGTGCTACTGGTGTCCAGTGGGTAGAGGCCAGGATGCTGCTGAACACCCTATAGGACAGCCTCCCACCAAAGAATTATTCAGCCCCAAATGTCAGTAGTGCCGGAGTTGAGAAACCCTGGGTCAAATAAAGCCACAGCCAATTAAAAGAAAAAGGTAGATATATGTGCCATTAAAGATCTCCAAGATGCGTCACACAAAAATGCCTTTTTACAACTTAATATGTGATCTTTGTAATACAAGAAAACAAAATAAGTAAATTTTAAAAACAACTAAATAATCACTTCACCTCCCCAAAGGTTACCAGCTTCTGCTTTTTTTTTTCTATTTTGAAGGAAGATTAGCCCTGAGCTAACTACTGCCAATCCTTCTCTTTTTTTGCTGAGGAAGACTGGCCCCGAGCTAATATCCATGCTTATCTTCCTCTACTTTATACGTGGGACGCCTGCCACAGCATGGCTTTTGCCAAGCCCGTACCATGTCCACACCCGGGATCCAAACCGGTGAACCCCGGGCCGCTGAGAAGCGAAACGTGCGAACTCAACCACTGCGCCACCGGGCTGTCCCAGGTTACCAGCTTCTTATGTGTCCTTCCAGAAATATTCTAGCACAACAAGCATAGGATCTGGTTTTTAATACACTGCAGGTGACTTTGCACACAGTTAGTTTCAAAACACCAGTGCATTAGCCCGCTGTTTGAGGTCTGGACCTGAGAACCCCTGACATAATGTTTTCTAGATTATTCTGCCTCCCTTGTGTTTTCTTTGGCTTTTTATTTTTGGATACAAAGCAAAACTGTGTGCTGTGGGATGGGAGGCTGGGAAGGAGCCTGTAGCAAAAGGCTGATGATGGTGAGTGAGACGAGGACCCAGAGGAAGTGAGCCACATGAGGGTTCTCCCGCACACAAGGGCTGTTCAGGGTGATGGCTGGTGCAGGCTTTAACAGGGAGGCAAGCGTGAATTTCCCTACACCCCAGGGCAGAATTCAGCCCAAGTTGGGAATCTTTCAACCTTCCTTCCTGCCCGCTGCCAGGCAGTCATTTATGGACCTGCTGGGCTCTACGAATGCGGTTGCCAATCACTGAATCATCATCTACATCTCTGACTTTTTGACTAAGCCTGGCTTTCATCTTCTGGGCTTTTCCAGAAAAGCCTCTTAGAGTTGGGTATGAGACCTTTTGATGTTGGCTTTCATCAGTAGCTCCTGTCCTCCTGCCTGTCTCTCTCACTGAAACATTATTCCAAGGTTGGAATAAAAACCCCTGTGAGAGGGTGGGATTGGGTGACCTGCCAGCATCCAGCCCGGAGTTCTCAAAACCAAAGGTGTCTGGTGCCATCTTCAGCCAGACACAGGCATGGGCAGTGGACCAGACTTGGCAGGGGTGTGGGAGTGTCAGGCCTGCTGTGAGAATGTCCCTGCCAGAGACTGCAGGCAGCAGGCGACAGGGCCCCCTGAGACCACCATTGGCCTCTGCTGCCCGGCTCAGAAGAAGGCACCTCCTGGAAACTGCCTCTTGAGTTTTCTCCAGAAATTTCCATCTTAGACTTCGAAATTCTGTTTCTTCCTTGAGAGACACCCACCCGGGCTGAGAACCTGGGTGATCTGTCTAGGGTCAGCTGTGGAGTTAAGACCAGACTGTTTTCGTTCGAAGTTCTCAGGGGACAGTCATTTCTCTCAAGTAATGTCAGCTTGCTTCGTCTCCTGTGAAATTGAAACCTGCTGCTGCTTTCACAAAAATTGTCTCTTCTTTCTAGTAAGAATGCTGATAGAATGGAGTCAGAAAGGACACAGTTTGGGGGAGAGGGGGCTGGTTTCTAATCTGAGGTAATTCCAGTGACTCTAGACAGGGCCACAGCTGGTCTGTGAGACCCTCTCGTGGAGCTGAGGGTTCTTGCAGCATTACTTTTATGCCCCTGGACATTGATGTTAGATAAATATCTATAAATATTTTCAAGTTTCATGACAGTTCAGTATAAAAGAACAAACCTGCAGGAGAGGAGCTAGAAAGCTCTCTGAGAAACAAGTTAGCCCTTTGGATAGTATCACATTTAAGTTACTGTAAACAGAACCACGTCAGTGTTCTGGAAGCCTCCTGGCCTTCTTCACTGAACTCCTATGCGTCATCTCTGAACTTCACTGGGTTTGTTGACTTGCTTTTCTAACTGGGAGTAAGAAGAGGTCCTGAGAGGGCCAGGTGGGGGTGGCCCTGGAGAGAACCAGCACCGCAGGGCCTTTCCTCCACCACTGTCTTGTCCTTTGTTCTGCTTCACCTGTCTGGCTGCCCCCTGAGTGCTGATCTAAATGATCAGGGGTCTCCAGCATTTGCAGAGGTTACCTACTGGCCTTAGAAGAGTTCCTGAAAAGTTTGGTGTCAATCAAATCTTTTTTTTTTTCTTAGAGTACTAATTAAGATGCTGACCATTTAAAGCAGGAATGAATGGATTATTAGGCAAAAAGGAAGCTTTTAGTAACATGCATAAGTACACACCATCTGCTGTCTGAATGAGATTTTCCAAAATTGAGCTTTCTTAAAGAAGAGCACATGGTAGGCGGCCATAGGCCGAGTGGACAGAATTAGGGAAGTCCGATTTCGGAAGGCAAGTTTCCCAGAGAGGTTCGAGCTGCTTCGTGGTAGAGCAGCGCTGTACTTCCTGCCGCACGGTACTCAGCCCCAGGAGCTCAGAGGGGAAGACCTGCTCGAGCCCCATGTGTTCACTGGGAAACTCCCACCTCACGGTGTCACCCTGAGAAAGAGCTGACTCTGTCACAGATGAAGGGTTGTAAAAATTATTCTAATCTTTGCTTGAAATTAGGTGCAAAATTGCTTCTCCACCTAGAAATCACACTGCATAATTCTGACTTATCTGCATTTTAGGGCAGGCCTCGAGTAAAAATGCCCCAACGTGTGGGGGTCAGTGCAAGGCTGGGGGAGACCCGTAGACCTCCCAGATAGGTGCGGCCTCGCAGTGGGGGCTGATGAGGCAGCAAAGCCCTGGCGATCATGCACACTCCTGCATGAGGCGCAGGCTCCCCTCGGAGCTTTAAAACAACCCCAAAGCGTGAATCATTATATTACCATGGCTGGCTGGCTTAAGAGGAACCGAAAAAATGAAAATACTCACTTTGCTCATTAGCAAAGAGAAATATGCAAATGTTGAGGGTCCCTTTGTGTCAGAACCACACTCTTGTGTTTTGATCTATTAAGCAGAGCCCTCTGCATGCCCTCTTCAAGCCGAGAGTTCTTTTCTGCCTGTTGTACCTATGACTGAGGACCTGGATACAGTGCTGCAAATGAGGGGCTTTAGAAAATAGAGCCTTTTTAGCATCACCCACTTTCACCAGCATTAGATCCTTTTTGTGATTTAATTCTTATTGTGGATTCACATTTTCTACAGCAGGGTTTCTCCACAGAAGCACAATACTTTGGGCCACATTTGAGACCAGATAGTTCTTTGTTGTGGGGGCTGTCCTGTGCATTGTGGTGTGTGGCAGCACCCCTGGCCTCTACCCACTAAATGCCAGTAGCACTCCCCGTAGTTGTCACAACCAAAAATGTATCCACACATTGCCAAATGTCCCATAGGATGCAAATCACACACACACACCCCGTTTGAGAATCACTGTTCTATCGGAAAGAAGCAGTATAAAATAATCTTTGTCCTAAATTGGTTGTCCTTTTAAAACAGACCCTAAGATTTTACAGGCTTTTAACACCTGTGTGTAATTAGTTTATTTATCATGTGGAGTGAACCTGATTTTATTCTCTTTGAATGGCCTTCACAAAACTCAGTCTTCTCTCCCCTCTTCCAGTCTGTTCTCCCATAGTATTCGTAGGTTGCTAATAATTTACCTGACCTGTTAATTCATTAACATGCCATTAATTGATTAATTCTGCACTTGCATTCAGCCATTCCTGCAGCAATATACTTACCCAGCTCTCGCCACATGCCCAGTGGTGAGCAAGCGCCGCCTCATAACCAAGATTCCCACCCGTCTGATAACACATCCACCTTGCTCAGCTCGTTTATGGTTTTTGGAAGGCAAAATGCATCTGACGTGGGGGAGCATGGTCCCTGGAGTCAGAGAGACTTGAGTACAAAGCCCACCACTGCTGCTTATAAGCTGGGTAGCCTCGGACTAGTTATTGAACCTGTATACCTCGGTTTCCCCATCTGAACATGGGGGTGAGTCTGTCTACGTGGCAGAGTTCTATGAGATCGTGCACATCAGGCATCAGTAAATGGTAACCTGTTGTCTGCCAACTGATAGGTTGTAATGTATGAACTGCCATCTTTGTGGGTCAAAACCAGTCAAATGCTAGCAACTTCTACAGTTCAACCTAATATGTAAACCCGAGGTCCTGTATCGTGCTGACTCTGTCTTTGCCCTGTGGTGGTCCAGCAAATAAACGGAGTGGTTCTGCTTGCTTATTTCCCCACAGTCCTGCCCTCTCTCTGAGGAGACATCCTGTCGGCACAACCTAACAGTTCAGAGAGGGCAGCATTCACACCAGCCTGTATTTTTAAAGCTTGTACTATGCGGAGTTGCATGCACTCTTCAAACCTTCCAGCCAATTTGTGAGGAAATAACCTGAACCGTAACTGTTCCTCAGTTTTCTGTTGTTGTCCCCTGGGTGCCGGCCTCGGGCAGGCCTCTCTCTGATGTCTCTGTATTTGTGTCTCAGGTCACTCTGCTGATTGCCTTCATCTGTGTGAGGAGCTCTCCGTGGACCAGCTACAGTGCCTACAGCTACTTTGAAGTGGTCACCATTTGCAACTTGATAATGATCCTCGCCTTCTACCTGGTCCACCTCTTCCGCCTCTACCGCGTGCTCACCTGTATCAGCTGGCCCCTGTCGGTAAGGGAGTGGCCTGGCCCTGGCCTCGCACATGCAAGTCGGGATGGCAGCTGGGGCACTGAGACCCAGTGGAGTCCTTCTGTCTGCTCAGCCCACTTCTTTCATCCTCCTTTGCTGCTTCTGCCCTGAATTTCCCTGTTTGGTGGACCTCTCTGCCTGATGTCCCCCTGGTTTCTAAAACTCACCTTCCAGCTACAAGAAGGCTGTGCCTCTCGCTTCAATCTTTATTTTCTGAAGTGACCGAAAATGGTCACTGTGTGTATAAGTTGGGAGGAAGAACATGGAAGGAAGAAGCTAACAAAGGTGATGGGAATTTATACTCTTGTGAGTCTTGAATGATAAGATTTATCAGCTAAAATAAACTAGCAGAGTCTGATGAAAGATTTCAGAAGTTGCCAGGGTTTTTTCTTCCCACTGTGTTATTTTTTAAAACGGCTTTATTGATGTATAGTTGACATACCATACAATTACCCTTTTAAAGTATACAATTCAGTGGATTTTAGTATATTCCCAGAGTTGTACAACCGTCACCACAGTCAATTTTAGAACATTTTCATCACCTCAAAAAGAAACCCCATACACTTTAGCTGCCACCTCCTACCCCTTATCCCCTCCAGCCCTGAGCAACCACTAATCTCCTTTCTGTGTCTATACTTTTCCCACTCTAGACACTTCATGTAAATGGAATCATATATTTGGTCTTCTGTGACTGGCTTCTTTCACTGAGCAGAGTGTTTTCATGGTTTATCTATGTTGTAGCATGTATTAGTACCTCATTTCTTTTTATAGTCAAGTAATACTCCATTGAAAGGCTATATCAATGGATAAACCAGTTTTGTTTATTTATTCATCCTTGATGGACATTTGGGTTGTTGCCACCTTTGGCTGTTATGAATAATGCTGCTGTGAACATTCATGTACAAGTTTTTTGTGTGGAAATGTTTTCATTTCACTTGAGAATATACTTGAGTGGAATTATTAGGTCACGTGGTTTAACTGAGTGAGGAACTGCCAGACTGTTTTCCAAAGCGGCTGCACCATTTTACATTCCCACCAAAGGTATATGAGGGTTCCAGTTTTTCCGCATTCTTGTCAACACTTGTTATTTTCTGTTTCTGATTTTAGTCATTCTAGTGAGCGTAAAGTGGTATCTCCTAGTTCTGATTTGTGTTTCTCTGATGCCTAATGATGTCAGTCATCTTTTCCTGTGCTTTTTGGCCATTTATATATTTTCTCTGGAGAAATGTCTATTCAGATCTTTTGCCCATTTTTGATTAGCCTGTCTTTTTATCATTGAGTAGTAAGAATTCTTTGTATATTCTAGTTAAAAGTCCCTTATCAGATATATGATTTGCAGATATTTTCTCCCATTCTGTTGGTTGGTTTTCACTTTCTTGATAGTGTTCATTAAAGCACAAGTTTTGAATTTTGATGAAATCTAATTTGTCTATTTTTCTTTTGTTGCTCATGTTTTTGGTATAATATCTAAAAAGCCATTGCCAAATCCAGGATCATGAAGTTTACCTCTGTGTTTTCTTCTAAGAGTGTCATAGTTTTAGGTCTTACATTTAGGTATTTGATCTATTTTGAGTTAATTTTTGCATACAGTATAAGGTAAGGATTCAGCTTTATTCTTTAGCATGTGAATATCCACTTGGCCCAGCACCGTCTGCTGGGAAGATTGTTCTTTCCCCGTTGACTTGTCTTGGCACTCTTGTGGAAAATTAGTTGACCATAAACACATGGATTTATTTCTGGACTCTAAATTCTGTTGCATTGATCTTACCACACACTCTTGATTACTGTAGATTTGTAGTAAGTTTTGATATTGTGAAGTATGAGTCTTCCCATTTGTTCTTCTTTTTCAGGATTGTTTTGGATTTTTACAATTCCGTGTGAATTTTGGAATCGGCTTTTCAGTTTCTACAAAGAAGTCAGCTGGGGTTCTGATAGGAATTGCACTGAATCTGTAGATCAATTTGGAGATTATTTCCATCTTAACAATACTCTGTCTTGTGATCCATGAACATGGGAGGTTTTCTCATTTATTTAGGTCTTTAATTTCTTTCAACAATGTTTTGTAGCTTTGAGAGTGTAAGTTTTGCACTTTTTTTGTTAAATTTTTTCCTAAGTATCTTTTTCTTTTTGATGCTATTTCAAGTGTAATTATTTTCTTAATTTCTTTTTTGGATTGTTCCTTGCAAATGGATAGAAGTAGAATTGGTTTTTGTATGTTGATTTTGTGTCCTCAACCTTGTTGAACTCATTTATTAGGTCTAACAGATTGTTAATGGATTCCGTAGGATTTTCTACATACACGATCATTCCATCTGTGAATAGAAATAGTTTGCATTCTTTTCCAATCTGGATGGCTGTTATTTCATTTTCTTGCTTTATTGTAAGAAATGAGTTGAACGTTGAATTGAAGTGGCAAAAGCAGACGCCGTTATCTTGTTCCGGATCTTAGGAGGACACCATTCCATCTCTCATCATTAAATGTGATAGTAGCTGTGGGTTTTTTGTAGATGCCATTTATCAGATTGAAGAAGTTACCTTCTAGTCCTACTTTGTTGAGTGTTTTTATCATGAAAGGGTGTTAGATTTTGTCAAATGTTTTTTCTTTGTCTATTGAGATAATCATGTGGGTTTTCCCCCCAGTATTCTATTAATAGAGCATATTACGTTGATTTTCATATGGAACCAACTTTGCATTCCTGGAATAAATTCTCATTGGTCATGGTGTATAATTCAGTTTATATGTTGCTGGATTTGTTTTGCTAGTATTTTGCTGAAGATTTTTGCATTTGTGTTCATAAGAGAGATTATTGGTCTGAAGTCTTCTTGCTATGTCTTTGTCTGGTTTTGTTATCAGGGTAATATTGACCTCAGAATAATTTTGGAAATGTTCCCTGCTCTTCTGTTCTTTAGAATAGTTTGTAAAGAACTGGTGTTAATTCTTCTTTAAATGTCTGGTAGAATTCTGCAGTGAAGCCATCTGGGCCTGGGCTTTTCTTTTGTCATTTTTTAATTATTAATTCAAACTCTTCTTGTTATAGATCTATTCAGATTGTTTATTTCTGCTTGAGTCATTTCAGGTAGTATGTCTTTCTAAGAATATGTCCATTTCATCTAAATTATCGAATTTATTGACATATAATTGTTCATAGTATTCTTTTAAAATCCTTTTTATTTCTGTAAGATCAATAGTGATGTCCCTCTTTCATTTCTGATTCTGATCATTTGAATCATTTCTCTTTTGTTTCTCAATCAATCTAGCTAAAGGTTTGTCTGTTTTGTTGATCTTTTCAAAGAACCAACTGTTGATTTCATTGATTTTCTCTATTGTTTTTCTGTTGTCTGTGTCATTAATTTCTGCTCCACTCTCTATTTCCTTCTTTCTTCTTGCTTTAGGTTTAATTTGCTCTTTTTTTTCCAGTGTCTTAAGGTAAAATTTAGGTTATTAATTTGAAACTTTTCTTCTTTTTTAATATAGGCATTTACAGCTAGAATTTTCTCTCTGAGCGCTGCTTTAGTTGCATCCCATAATTTGGGTATATTGTGTCTTCATGTCATTCATCTCCAAGTATTTCCTAATTTCCCTTGTGATTTCTTCTTTGACCCATTAGTTAGTTAGGAATGTGTTGTTTAATTTCTACATATTTGTGAGTTTCCCAGATTTTTTCTGCTATTCATTTCTAATTTCATTTCGTTTTAGTTGGAGAACATACTTCATATTATTTCACTCCTTTTACATTTGTTGAGGTTTCTTTTATGGTTTAGCATGTGGTCTGTCCTGAAGAATGTCTTGTGTGTGTTTGAGAATAAGTATATCCTACTGTTGTGCGGTAGCGTGTTTTGTAGATGTCTATTAGGTCTAGTTGTTTTATAATATTGTTTGAGTCTTCTATTTCCTTGTTGGTCTTCTCCCTAATTGTTTTATGCATTATTGAAAGTGGGGTATTGAACTGTTACTCAACTATTATTTTTGAATTATCTATTTCTCCCTTCCTTTCTTTGAGTTTTTGCTTCATTTATTTTGTTGCTCTGTTATTAGGTGCATACGTGTTTATATTTGTCTATCTTCCAGATGGATTGATTGACATTTTCTTCGTTGTGACGTGCCCCTCCTTATCTCTAGTAACAGTTTTTGTTTTAAAATCAATTTTGTCTCGTGCTAGTATAGCCACTCTAGGTTTCTTTGAGTTGCTATTTGAATGGCGCATCTTTTCCACCTTTCTGCTTTCAATCTCTTTTTGTCTTTGAATATAAAATCTGTCTCCCGTAGACAGCATATAGCTGAATCTTTTTCTATCCAGTCTGACAACCTCTGCTTCTTGGTTGGATTGTTTTAAGCATTCACATTTAACGTTATTCCCACTGTGTTATTTTGAGAGAAATTTCTTTTGTGTTCCTAAGTTATAAAGCCCCCTTCCAAGTTATGGCACCTTCCTGCTGCTTTTGAGAGCAGGCTCCTTTGGGCTTCCCTGATGCTGGTAACGAACAAGCAAAGGAGAGAATAAAAGCTGGGGGACAAGAACGAGGGTGGGCTGACAGGGGAGTGAATGTTGGAAGGACAAGCTCAGCCTCACATTTTTGGCTGAGGACTATTTAGGTGCCTTCCATTTGGGACTCTCTAAAGGCAGTTTTCCTATCCTGTGTCATACTCCTCTTTCTTTGTGTGAGAATCTTGGAGGTAGGGAACTTCCAGTTACTAATCTTTAGTCAAAATCTCTGTGGTCTACCTTGTGATATTCCTTTCTGGTCACTAAGGGAGAAATCAGGGTCTTTGATTTTGCACAGCTTTGAGAGGAGTTGCAGCTTAAAAGTGGAATGCTTCTCCAAAATTTAATGGCTGCCTGCCCTAATGGGCAGAACTCCATGAAGGAATAATTTCTCAGTTCTCACTGGAGACAACTGAAAATGGATACACTGTGGATTCGGAGTGAGTACTGTCTATCCACGGCTCTAAGGCCCAGTTCTCTTCTGACCTGGTGTTTAATGGGGAGGAGGAAGAATGAGATGGAAACATTACCATGCTGCTGAATGACAGAGGTCCAGCCTCATCCTGGGCCTGCAAAGATACCATTTTAATCATGGAGAGTGAATGGGGTGGAAATGGCTGGCCCCATGCACCAAAGGGAGGAGCAGAGGCTGAGTCAGCCCTGCCAGGAGACTCATCAGCAGTGCTTGGCCTGAGGGCATGCTTCTGGAGAGAAAAGAGGGAAGCCAAAATGAAGACAAAACCACGAGGACTTAGGAGAGAGAAAGCCAGCTCCCACCACACACCCACAAGCACTTCACAGAAGGGCCGCTGACCTCCCTGTTTGAGGGGGCCAAGCACCTCTCAGGTCCACACCTAACGCTGTTCACAGAATGGGCAGACACTCCAGGCAGCCACCAAAGCCAGCACATTGTCAGCCCAGAACTTTCTCTGAAGCAGAAGCGGAAGGCACACATCTCTTTAAGGGGCTTTGCTTCTCAGAGCTGGAGCTTTATTTAAACTTTCCAGCCTGGGAATTGCAAGAAGCTCGTTTGCTTTTTAGTAGCTCTAGCTGGAGGTCAGGGTGCTGTCTACAAATCGATCCCAGGAGTGAAGCAGTGCTTAGTGGACCTCTGTTCTCCTTGTCCCCTTTTCCTGCCTGCCCAGCATCTTTGCTCTCTTGCTTGGCCTCATCCTGGCCAGCCTTCCACCCTGGTTGCCTGTGAGCTGTGCTCCTCCTGTGGGGGTGTTACAGGGAGAAGAGGAAGTGTCACTCCCTCCCCTTCTGTTCATCTCCTCTGATGCCTGGTTGCCTCTAAGAGCCAGGAGTGGACCTCCCTACCCACTGCTTTGCTCTGTTTTTGCCCCCAGGAACTTCTGCACTATTTAATCGGTACCCTGCTCCTCCTCATCGCCTCCATCGTGGCAGCCTCCAAGAGTTACAACCAGAGCGGACTGGTAGCCGGAGCGGTGAGGATGTTCTCGGGGAGCCTTCAGGAAGGAATTCATGCCTCGAATGCTCATGTTCTTCCTGACGGGGGCAGCGAAGGGATTGTGTTCTGGGGCCCTTCTTTCACAGAATCAGTACCCACCTCCATCCAGCCAGCAGCAGTCTCCAGAGAGCCTTAAAGCTGGGCCCAGAGTGGAGGGTCTCAGAAGGTGGATCATCAGGGCTGTCGGCAAACTCACATGGCCCCAGCGGCCCAGCACCCTCCCTCTTAGAGCCACTCCTTAAATCAGGGGGCAAGTAGGTTTTAATTCACATGCCCATTCTGGTCCTTTGCCCGTGGCTGCCTCAGCCCCTTGCAGGGACAGATTCTGAGGCCTCTCGGGCCCAGGGGAACGGTACTGTGATCAGTTAGTGATATCTGCCATGAGTCCTAGCTTTGCCCTTCCTGATTTTTAACAGTATGCGGGCCAGGAAATAACCCTCCTCTACCTTTCAAAGGTGAAAATTGATCCATCTGATAGGCTGAGTAGAAGTAGCATGGAAATGTACAAAAATGCAATGCTGTGGGAGCTATGTATAGTTATCACCCATATATACACGTACAGCCGCGTGTATATACGTTATTTTTAAAAGACTTGCAGATTCCCGTCGTCTGAGCTCTAGTTTAGTTGCTCACAGTTTGGTGCCTATGCTGATTTGCTTCCCGGAGGAACAGGCAAGCTTTTTAAAATGAGTTTTAAGAAAAGCTGTCTGTGTGACACTCACTCTTTCATTTACACACGTTACCAAAATTCTCCAGACTTTCGGCCGAGGTGAGTTCGTGCCTGGAATTCCACTGAGGGGCGGAGTCTGCTCTCCAAAGGTCGGCGTGGGGCAGACGGTCTGTGCAGAGGGGCAGCCAAATCTAAACACTCATGCCCCTTAGGTGCCTCCTGTCCCACCCCCACCCCCCATGCAGTCTCCCAGGAGAGGGGTGGCTGCCACCTACAGGTTACCACCTGCCCAGTACAAGCAGGTGGATGAGGCACAGAGGAAATTCCTGCTCGCTGTGTTTCAGAACCACATGGGGAGATCCCCACTGAGTTTTATGATTCAGGTTGCACGTAACGGTCTTAGCCCTGGAATCCCAATAAACTCTATTTATCATACACGGTTTTTGTGCCCAGGACCAAGCCTGGGCCATCGGGGAGCCAGAAGAAATAAAAAGATAGGGTCCTTGCTTATGAGAAGGTGGCGTCTAGTAGGAGTTAAGGCCAAGGCACACGGAACAATTAGCAAACAAGGCATTGTCGTCCAGAGTAGCATTATGCAGTGAGATAATAAACTGTTCAATTATGCAGTGCAGTCAGTTGGAGACCAGGATGGCATATAATGTGCTAATTGTGCAGAACAGACAATGCGAGGCCGGGACAGCTCTAATAGGCTAATTATGTGGTGCAGACAATTGGTACAAAAGGAGCCAAGGAAACGGACCTGGGGGAAGGGGAGGTGGATGTGAGCTGGTGGGGCAGCCACTTATGTAAACCAGCAGCCAGGCTTGAAAAGAAAACTAAACCTGGAAAATCCTGCCCTTTGGCTGCTCCCGGCCATGCCCTCTGGCCATCAGCTGGGCTCAGCCTGCGCTGGTGGCAGCAGAGCTCCCCGGAGGCCTTGGCGGGTCTGAGAAGACCCGGGCAGCGGCTGAGCGCCTGCCGACTCTAGAGCCACATCCCCTGGGCTCAGACCCCACGTCTGGCCCTTGCTGGCTCTGTGGCCCTGGCCAAAATAGTTGACCTCCTGCCCCTCCGTTTCTTCAGCTGTAAAATGAGGGGGGAGGGTAGCACCAGCCCCCACCTGGCGGAGTTGCGAGGGTGACAGGAATCAGAGCACCCAAAGGACTCAACACTGGCTGGTACATAGTAAGTGCCCAATGAATCTTAGCTGCTTCACCTGCCAGTGTCATTCACAAGTAAGAAAAATGGCTGCAGGCTTTGAAGTTCCAGACAGAGACCCCAGAGTACAGTCATGCACCATGCAACGCTTCAGTCCACAGCAGACCACACATACGATGGTGGTCCCCTGAGTGTAGCCTAGCTGTATAGTAGGCGAAAGCATGTAGGGTTATGTGAGTACACTCTCTGATATTCACACGACGACGAAATCCCCCGACGACACATTTCTCAGAACACGTCCCCCTCGTGGGACCGTGCCCACACACAGGGTGACATTTCCTTTGTGCCTGCTTCTTGCTCAACCACTCGATGAGCCTCCCACGGGGCCCCCTTCCTCTCTGGGCGCCCTGTTCCTCGTCTACAAATGAGGAGGTTCCCCGGGGCTAGGTCTGCACACTGGAGCTCTGGCGGACCCTCAGAAAGGAAGGGAGCTCACCTGAACTTATTTCCGTCTAATGTTATTTAAGTATGTACAAACATAAGACCAGACATGAAGGCCTCAGCTTCTGGCTCTTACACAGCTGTAAAGCCAAACAGGAGAGAAAGCCATTATTACGAATGAAATGCAGACAATGCCACACCACACCAATAAAATCCACTTGAACGTTAAAAATCTGAACATTTTTAAAACCCAAATTAAAATTTACAATTCCACTTTTTTCTTTCTTTCTTTCTTTTTTTTTTTTTTTGAGGAAGATTGGCCCTGAGCTAACACCGTGCCCATCTTCCTCTACTTTATATGTGGGATGCCTGCCACAGCATGGCTTGATGAGCAGTACGTAGGTCTGCACCTGGGATCTGAACCAGCAAGCCCCGGGCCGCCAAAACAGAGCACGGGAACTTAACCGCTGTGCCACCAGGCTGGCCTCCTGCCTTTTTCTTTTTTATTAGCCCAGGATAATTAAAGCACATGGCTGGGCCCCAGCTCCATTGTAAACATAAACCTGAATGTGGGCACTGAAGTTGCCTAGAGTGAAATGAGGTGAGGGGTGGACACCCAGAGGCTTGGCTGCTAGGCCTGACCTGGGCCCCAGCAGGGGGGTTCCCGGGGGTGTGCTGGCGAATGGGCCACATCTTGCATCTGAGCAAGGACGAAGTGTTTGGGTCAGATGATTCCCCAAGCTTCCTCCAAGCTACAGTTGATACAGGGAACGGGCACAGAGATGAGAAGCAGAAAGGACTGCCCGAGTAATTGGCCCTTAGCCTGGGACCTTCCTTTCCCCTCTCTCCTTGTGTAGATCTTCGGTTTCATAGCCAGCTTCCTCTGCTTGGCGAGCATATGGCTGTCCTACAAGATCTCGTGTGTGACCCAGTCAACAGGTGAGTTCTGGTGGTCTGAACACAGACCATCTCTGAAAGTTCCCTCTGCTCAGGAGCAGGAGGACGGCCTGTTCCCGAGTTCAACAATCGGGAATGACCAGCCACAGAGGAGGCCGTGAGAGCGCAGGGCCCAGGAGGAGAGGTGAACCCAAGAACCCCTGCTCTCGTCCTCTCCACCGCGCCCAGGGACACCCTGACGTTTCAGTCTCAGGCGGCAAAGCATTTTCTTTAAATAAATTTCCTAATGACAAAAATAAAATGTAGAGCATTTGTAAAATAAGAAAAAAATTTTTTAAGTGAAAGTCATCGATCATCATGCTACCCAGAAATAGCAGCTGCTGGCTGGCTGACCCGGTATTTGCTCCCTCGGAATATAGATATAGATTATAGATATAGATATAGATATAGACGTGACTTTTCTTAAAGGGATCAGACTGTGTTATTTTGTAATCTCTGTTTCTCCTACTTAACCACCTCTTAGACATTTTCCCCACGTCATTGAGTGTTCTTCTCCATCATTCTTAGTGGCTTCAAGGTGTCGCACTGACTCCATTGCATGTCTGTGCCATAGTTTACTTGTCTCCTGTTTGGGGACATTGCATTTTTTCTTTTAGTTCGTTGCTACTAGACAGTGCTGTAATGAACATCCTTATAAGTGTATCCCTATACATAGACCTAATATTTTTTATCTTTAGGATAAATTCCTGGAAGTAGAATTGCTGAAAGCTTCAACCAGCTGTTTAGATTAATCCACTTCTGTCTTTGATCCAGCACTTCCTCTCTTTGTTCTTTTTCTTCCTTTTTGAAAAACACATTAACAATACCCAAGCATGTACAGTGTGTTGTCCGAGTTGCCAAAAGGTGGTCACAGCAGAGCTTTAATGTCCTAGTAGTCACTGGCAAAATGGTCCCAGGATGCTAAGTGAAAGGAGCCAGTCACAAAAAACCACATGTTGGAGGGTTCCATTTATATGAAACGTCCAGACTAGACAAATCCGTAGAGAAGGAAAGTAGATTAGTGGTTGCTGAGGGCGGGGAGAGGTGGGATACAGGAGTCACTGCTGATGGGTGTAGGGTTTCTTTTTGAGTCAATGAAAACGTTCGAAAATTGTGGCAATGGTTGTACGATTATATGAATATACTGAAAACCACTGAATTATACAATTTAAAGGGTGAATTGTATGGTATGTGAATTTTATCTCAGTAAAGCTGTTTAAGAAAAAAAAGTGATGAAAAAGTAGAGAATGTAAAAAAAAGTTAATAGATAATGTCTAAACTAAAGGTGATAAATCTACAAATATTGGTATAAAGATATTACTTAAAATTTTGGAAGAATCGACAAAAGAAACAGCTAAATGAGGTGAGGTCCCCTCTGAGGAGTAAGCCTGGGGTGGGGAGGAATGGGCACAGAATGCCCTCTGCACTATTTAATGGGTTTTTTAATAAATATATTTAAAATAATAAAACACTCCCAGCGAAAGGTGGTGCTGGGTGGCGGAAGGAAGTGCAGGGGCAGAACTTGGGTCACCTTCTGGTGTGGCTTCTGGGTGGGCTCTGCCTCACTTTGCCATTTCCTTCCCAAGATGTAACCGCCTGAGGACACAGGAGGCTCGGCAGAGCGAGCGGCCCCGCAGAAGGAGGCTCAGGGGCGGGTGACCCCAGGAAGGACTTCTGAACCTGTGTTCCTGTGCCAAAGTCCTGCTCAGGCCCGTGGCCTTCATCTTCCTCCCAAGCTCGGGAGCTGGTCCGAGCCTCTTTCTCCAGCCTTCCTTGGAGAACATTCCTCTCTATCTGGCAAAGAAAAGCAGCCTCCGGGGGAATCTGGTCTCCCTCGTGCTTTTAGAACTGCCTCAGGGACTGACGACCCCACTTAACACAAGGGCGGGGTTTCAGAACACTCCTGCGTCCGCCTGCTTCTACTTCACATTCCTCGGGGGAGGGAAGCTGTCTGAAGTCCTCTGATAAAAACCAAGCCAACTCCTAATTTATCTAGCTTGGAATTCCCATCTTGAGATACCCTCTTTCTTCAAGTGCGGCGTGCCTGTAGAAGCTCTCTGTGGTCAGCGTGTCCCCGAGAAGGACGTCTCACGTCTCCTTTCCCTGTCTCTGCTTCCGTTACCACTGCGTGTCTGTTTATGTGTTTTTTAATAAAATATTGACTTGGCCAATTGCAGAAGGATTTCTTATTAAACTAGAAGAAGGCTGTAAAACCAGGAGGGAAGTGAAGGGGCCCGCCAGGCTCGTGGGGAAGCACTCAGTGCTACCTGGGGGCCCGCCGGGCTCGTGTGCCCCACTGGAGGTGAGAAGAGCAAAGGATGCAGAAGATACTGGCCTCTCAAGATTTGCGTCTTTTCGAAGTAAAAATTATATTAAGGGTGGAAGCCAGTGGTGTTCACACAGGATATACGGCAGGACTCAAAAGCAATACAGGCAGCCTCGAAAAGGAAGGACATTGTGACACTGGCCACAACACAGATGAACTGTAAGGACATCGGGTGAAGTGAGATAAGCCAGACACAAAAGGACACACACTGTATGATTCCACTTACATGAGGAACTCGAGCAGTCTGGATTCAGAGAGACAGAAGGTAGAACGGCGTTGCCAGGGGTAGGGGGGAGGAGAGTGGGGAGTTAGTGCTTAATGGATATCGTTTCCATTTGGGAAGATGCGTAAGTTCCCGAGATGGACGGTGGCGATGGTTGCACAAGAGCTACTTGGAGAATGGGGGAAGACAGAGACCCAGTTAGACCCAACACAAAGCTGGCACCACAGCCCAACAGAGACCAAAGCCATATTCTAACAGCTAAAGCATTATGGGTCATGAAGGATACAAACTGTGGGATGTATTTATCTTCTCCAAACCAGGCCCTCTCTGGGACCGCTCAACCTGGGGGCAGTGCCCATGTGTAACCCAAACTCCATACCCAGCACCCCAGCTCCCAGCACAGGAAGGTGACCCAGGGAGCAGTCAGCCAGGCTGGACCAAGCAGAGAAAGATGTGAGGAGAGGGAAAGTTGGGCGATGGGGGGAGGACAGGTAGTCAGGAGTCTGCCCCGAACACCAAGAGCCAGCTCTGGCTCATTGTGACAACCTGAGGCCACAGGCAAGCGTGTTGGCACCTGTGGCTACAAGGGGCACTGGGAGATAAGGCCAAAGCTGGCCTGCCCACATTCCCCACCACAGGCAGCAGCTCCCTGGCCAGTGGAGGCTCCCTCGGCCTGGCCTAGCCCTTGAGCAGGAAGCAATGGAAGGTGGAGGGTGGTACTCTGTCTTGGATAAGCCTCTGCCACAGATGCACCCACAAGAAAGACTGCTTCTGGGAGAGGCTCTTTAAGACGGCTCTGGTGTGGTCCTCTATGGTGGGGTGGTGTGTGGCAATGGAACTGCCCCCATCTCTGAGACCCTGTGAGGAGGCACACCTGCCCAGAATGTAGCAACAGGGATGCAGAGAGGCCCGAGGAGAAAGCTGAGTGGAAGTGAGGTTAGTGATAGAGCTGGGATTTGAGCCCTGGCCTGTGACCACCCCACCAGGGCCTCTGGGATGGCAGGGCCGGGCCGGAGCCGGTCTCCGCCAAATGGCTTCCCCCACAGGCAGTTGCTCTGATGTCTGCAGACTGGCCCAGAGAAGGAAATAAGCGTGTTCCTGAGGGATGCCCTGGCCTGGCGCCTCCCTTGGGCTGCAGCCATGTCAGGATCTCTTCCAGGCACGTTGACCTGCTCAGCCCCCATCCTGGGCCCCAGCCAGGACACTACACAGGCCCAAGGTGAGGGAACACAGGGACCTAGAGCTGGCCCATTCCCTGTGCCACCACCTCCCAGGCCTCTTCCCTAGCAGGAAGAGCAAATTCTGTCATGGAAACACAGCAGGTCATTGGGGCCCCTCCTCAGTGACCACCACTTCCCCACTTTGTGGCAGGTTCTGAACTGCGTCCTCTGATCTTGCAGAGGCGCTTCAGGGGCTCACAGATACCTGATTTTATGTGCAGAATACACGTTAACATCTTAAAACATACACTCTCCCATCATCAAAGCAAACTCCCCTCGGCCCGCCTCACCTCCAGAGCGGACTCCCTCACTTTGTGCAGCCCTTGGGGAATGCCGGCCTTGCAGCTTCCTCTAGTCGAAGACGGAGATGGCAAGGGTGTGAGGCAAGCCGCTCCAGCCTCCTGGGCGAGCCAGGCTGTGTCCATCCTGCACGACCAAGACGAAGCAGCGGCCCGCATCCAAAGATGCGGCTGCAGCCCCCATCAGCTCCTTCACCAAATTGCGGGCTTTTCTAATGAAGCCCATTATTCTCATGGACTGACTTTCAATGTTTTAAATGTAAATTGATAATTTATACTAATATGATTTCCTGTTTTATATAATGGAGTTTCATGTATGATTTAGACTGAAAAGGGGGATTTCTCTGCCTGAAAAAAAAAAAAGTTAGGAAATGCCTGAGAGGAAGGGAGCTGCCAGGCTGGTGGCCAGGCACCAGGTGGGTGGAAAGGGCAAGGAGCCCAGGTTGAGGAGGTCACACCCCCAGAGGGGCTTCCCAGTGAAGAGCACCGTGAGAATACCTGGAGAATATCTTGGAAGGAGATTGAGGCAACTGATGGATTGTGAGAGTTTTATTGTAATTTTCTGTGTTCATAGAAAATTATGCAAATGAATAAAAAAACTCTATATAGAGTTGTGCTGAAAAGGAAACGTTATGGTATCAAGTGTGCCACTTGGCTCAGTTCTGAATAGTGATAACAGCCAGAATAATGGTCACCCTGGAAAAAAACCTCATTCTCTGGGACCGCAGGTGCAAGTGAGAGGGCAGCTGGCAAGCGCTGCCAGGTGGGACAGCCGCCCAGTGTTGCCTGATGTCCCAAGTGATGGAGAGAAGCAGAAATCTGAATTTTTAGGCTAAACATTTCCTGATTTTAAATGTTGCCAAATAAGCTTTTTAAAGATACACTTAGGTCAAACAAAACCCATGTAGGGGTTATATGCTGCCCGCGGGCCCTCGGTTTGCGACCCTGCCGGGTACTGCGGTCCTCCGGGGGCGGCGCCGGCAGCAGGAAGCCCGGGCTGAGGCCAGGAGCGCCGAGCCTTTGCGGGGCCGGCAGCTGCTTCCTCCCGAAACGCCGGGGCGGTGCCGGGGCGGGGGCCTTCCCCGGGGCGTCCCCGGGGTGTCCTGCCAGCAGCCGGCCTGCTCGTGCGCTGGCGCTCCTCCCAGCTGGGCGCACCTTTCCTTTGGCAAAAACAAACCCCGCGGCGCAGCTGGCGGCCCGAACCCCGCGCGCCCTCGCCGAGCCGCGCCCGCCCTCTGGTGGCCGGCGGGGAGCACTGCCGCCCTCGGGCCCTGGCGGAGGGCGAGGCCACTGGGAAGCCAAGTTCTTCGGAATCCAGGGTTCAGATTAGAAGCACCAACTTCTAGTGTATGTGGACCTCGGGTGCACAGTTTAATCATAATCCTCGGTTCACAACACTCTCACACTCTGATCATCGGTCCACGACAATAACCTACATTTAACTGCAACTACGGCTTCCCCAGTTCATCAGCTCTCCCCATTTCTCCCCTCCCAGCATAACCTCCTGAATCTCCCACTCAGCACATCTTTGCTTTTCTTATTAGGTAGTTCTATTGTAGCTCTATATATTGCCTAAAAGGTGCATATAATTATGGTAGTTGTTTATGATTAAATGAAAAGGACACCACGCTGGATGTGATCTTTTGGGACTTTATTAACTTACCGTTACATCGCTGAGGCAGACCCCTCCCCGCTTTGTGTAACACTTTGCATCCTCTTGGCTTCGCGCTCTCTTGATCCAGCCACCACTGCAGTGCCAGGCCTGCAGGGGCCAAGACCAGTTTCATCCCAGTATAACCAGACAGCTGTGCTTCGGGCTCCCATCGACACCTCTTGACTGTCACACTGGATCTTTCCTATGGACGCTGCCATTGGACCCTCTCAGCACCCACACATGTGCCAGCTGCAGGTACAGGAGAGTTCCTGCCCTTGGGGTAATACTGGCCAACGGAACACAGGAAGCATGGCTACATTTGTCTTCCTCCTCTCCCGGGACAGACTGTCTGAGGCAGGTTTTATACAACTTTTCCAACGATAGCCCCGTGACCGAGCACACAATCACACAGTGGTGGCCAAGCCAACAATGCATCCTTGTTTTGGCTCTGGTTCCTTCCCAGCTTCACTCCTGAAGCAGATGGCTCAGTTGGCTATGTGGGACCAAGTCGAAACTCTGAGGTAGCAGCACTAATAGCCTTACTCAGGGGTGGCCTTGGAAGACAGCAGTGAAGGGAAATACCCTCAACGATCAAAGCTCTGGGCAGCAAATGTGGTCATCCACTTTGGTGGAAGTGACCCAAGAAAAAAAAATATACAGCCTCAGGAGAGAGGTGAATGGCCAGAAGCCTGGAAGGAGAAAGACCTGTAGGCCTCAAGGGGTGGGTGGGGCAGAAAGCCACTAAAATTCTCAAATGAGAAAGTCATTTGAACAAAAGGAGGATTTCCTACAAAATAAAAATCCTGAGTAATGAGGCCACTGAATGCCAGGAAAAAACCCTGCACAGATGGATATATTTTATGACCAAAAGCCAGGGGGCTGGCAGGATTACAGGGAGGACAGAGCGAGACCAGCTGGGGGCTGTGAGGGTGCACAGAACGGCAGGTACAAAAACCTGGAGGGGACTTCACAGGTCCTGTGGAGCAAAGACCTAAGTCTGAGCTGATACCACTCAGACTGACAAATTACAGCAGTGGGACAAACAGAGACAAGCGTTAGGTACAGGATTGGGTCTTCAGATTCACCCCCACCCAGATGGAAGCCCCAAATATTCCTAAACTTACTACATACTGGCTCTGTGATTTTTTGGTTTCATGGGTTGTTTAGTTTTTGGTTTGGACTGTGTCTGCTGCTCTTTTGCAAGAACCTGCAACTGATACATCCCTTGTGACCCCTGTTGGTGGCTAATGTAAGGGTCAGCCAGATGCAGAGCCAAGGATGGCGTTTACCCACAACTGAAACAATGCCTCTTCCTAGGAGAAGAAAAAGTACTGGGTCTTCTCACCCAAGGTCTTGTACAGTCAGCAGTGCTATGCCAAGCTTCCTTTAAGTTGAACACCGCTGTTAGGCCAATGGAAGGTGGGAGCTTTAAGTGGATTGTGGAAGCTAAAGAAGAACGTGCCCACCTTCGTTTTCATAGTAGCTGCCATCATCAAAGTGAATGAATGAGCTATGTTCCTCCCATTGTACCTGGCTTATGGTTTGCAGCCTAGGGTGTTACTAACACTTTCTTTTTTAGATCCCTTGGGGGGTGGGGGGAATCAGTTTGCCTTCACACACCTGTCGGCATACAGTCCACCTTTATCGCCCTGAATTCTCCCGTGAGAGAGCATCAGAGAGTTGGACAGACCTGGTATGCTGTGAACTGTTGGTGGATATCCCGGCATTTCCATAATGGCTCCACAGAGCAAACTGCTTTTGCTGCCTTACGTGCCACCCAAGCACAGCTGAGAAAAGACAGATGGGCCCTGAACGAGGACAAAAACAAATGCCCTGCCTTCTAAGTGAGCATCTTGGGAGCTGTGTCACAGCTCAAAGAGATAGATAGTTCACAATCAATCAAGGATAAACTTTGTAGTAGCCACCAACTACAAAAAAAAGGGGGCCCACACTGTAACTGGCTGCTTTGCATATTGGCTATTGGAGACAGTACATCCTAAACCTGGGCATGTTCCTACAGCCTCCACCCTGAGTCATCAGACACACGGCCACATTTGAGTGAGGGCTCCAACAAAAAATCATCTTGGAAGCAGTTCAGGTGGCTGTAAAAGATGCCCGACCCTGGAGCCTTGTCTCCTTCAACCTCAAGAAACTACAGGAGTCCGTGACTGATGGCACAGTTGATGGAGGCCTTTGGCAATGAAAACTCCTCTGGTTCTTCTGGGCCTCTGAGCTTTTGAATTCGAGGACTTCCTCCTGCTGCTGAGAGGCAACTGCCAGCCTTACTAAGCTCTGATTGAAACAGTCTCTAACTTGTCATTCTCATCCTGCAATTCTGAACTAAATCCCATAGGTGGGACAAGCTCCAGAAAGTCCAATCAGGAAAAGAACATGGATCTTCCAATTAAGGGCCAAACTCAGCCCCTTAGCCTTTAACCAACTTCACAAACAGGTGGTTGCCCACCCGTTAGATAGAAGCAGTGTCTTCCCTAATGAATTGCTGGTATAATGTTCTCAACTACAAAATAGGCCCCCGACAAGAATCACTGATGAAAGAGCTCACCCACCTCCACGATGAGTGGGGCCTCTGCAATGCTACAGCCATCCAGGCATGGTAAACGGCTGACGGCCCACAACACAGGACACCCCATGCAATAGGCTCTAGCCACAGAGTGCAACACCCCAAGATTTACTGAACAATATCCATACACAGGCTCACGGGCTGTCACTAATGGCCGTATGGTGAGGTCTTTGGGCCAACCAGGACTGGACTAG
This sequence comes from Equus przewalskii, assembly GCF_037783145.1. Classification (NCBI taxonomy): domain Eukaryota; kingdom Metazoa; phylum Chordata; class Mammalia; order Perissodactyla; family Equidae; genus Equus; species Equus przewalskii. Next base: position 53,326,091 of record NC_091845.1, on the reverse strand, counting down.
TAAAGGCATTCTATATATTGGGTGTACCTCCCACGGAAACATATGACTCCTTAATTACAGGCTCAATATTTATGTTATATATATATGGTTATATGAAGTAACCACATCTAGAAAAAAGCATGTTAGACAAACGTGTGGAAAAAGCCAACACACATATGTGGCCATCATCTCTACTACAGGCCAATGGACGGTGCTCAAATCCACAATGATAGGGAACCACCATAAAGGACTGAGGCGCCCAGTGAGAAATTATGGAAGCCAATCTCAACTGCAAGGCCTGTATTATTTGCCAACTATACTAGACTCTTCAGTGATGACTTCTACACGGCCAGCTGGTCTGTCTTCATCTATTTACAAGTTGCAGAAAGTGATAATCCCCCTTCTTACCTGAGCTCCTAGGCACTCAGGAGCTTTTGCATATGCGTTGACCTCAACGGATGAACGGATGGACTGTTTATTTTGTTCAGATCTATATGGGGAGACAAACGGGCACTTTGTCCCAGGTATTCTATGCCCACCCTCCTCTGCCCACTGTCTACTTATGATAAGAAAGTGGCAAATCCTGGGTCCAGAAAGGACAATCTGGCTCATCTCTGAGGGGACGACGGATCTCAACTGGTCAGGCATGAACATGTCTGACCCCGGGAAGTACATGGAGGCCATGGGGAAGTAACTCTCTCTATTCCTATTACAAATATAGACAAACAGTCCCAATATAATTCCAGTACTCTTCTAGTTCTCATGATCTTGAATATGTCACCCCACCTAACCCAGCTGCAAGGCCCCAAGGGCCAGGGGTGGATTAAGACAAATCTGGATGGCCCTGGAGGTTCATTTCCTCCCTCATTTTGGTAGTTTACTGGAGAGATGACTCAAAAAGGTCTGAGTTAGCACAAAACAAAAATATGCTGATTCTAGCCTTTGAGCTCTTGAGTCCCCTTTTCTCATAAGGCCACTCCTCCACAGAGAGCTTCCGTTCTTACACAGTTGCGTAATTACTCAGTTGTCCCCTCCACCTTCCCCACGTACACGTGGAGCATTCGGAGGCAGGGTCCCTCTCTGCATGCAGTCCATTTATGTCCAGCATAAATTACAGGATAATGAAAGCTTAAGGAGCTGCACACACTCAACTTCTGTTTGCCCCCAGTAAGTCTTTATATTTGCACCATCCACAAAAATAAAAGTAGAATCAAGTGCTAAATATAAAATGCAAATCATTAAACATTTTAGAAAGTGGAGGAAAACATCTCTGACCTTAAAGTAACCAGAGAAGCAAGGTTAAAACATAAATCACAGACTGTGAGAAAATATTTCCAACGCATATTACTAACAAAGGATAATATCTGTTAACATGTCAAGAATTCTCAAATGAAGAAAAAACTCAATATGAAAAAATGGCAAAGAATATAAACAACTCACAGGTGTACGGAAGCCTAAAAGGTCACCAAACAAACGAAAAGATGATCAGGCTCACCAGTACTACGGGGGACGCAAAAGAAGAGGAGACACCAGGCAGTCCCAGCCCCGTAAAAATGTGAAGTTGAACTAACATCAAGAGCAAGACGAGAGTGGGGAAACGGCCCTCTCATCCACTGCTGCTGGGAAGGTAAACAGGTTCTGCCCCCTCCCAGACCCATTTGGAAATATTCAGCCATGTTGAAATGTACATTCCCTCTGACCCGACAGTTTTATTTCTAAGTACACACCCAACATACAAACTCTCACACATGTGCACGAGATGTTCAAGTATGTTTGTTCACTGTGACACTGGTTGAAATCATCAGAAACCACATAAATTTTCTTCTATCAACAGGGGAGTGAGAAGTACACTGTGGTATATCCATACAATGGAATACCACGTAGCACTTCAAGTGAATGAACTAGAATTACATGGATCAGATAAATTTCAAAATTCTATTGAGTGAAAAAAGCAAGCTATGAAAGGATACAAATAGCACAAACACCAGGTTATACATTGTTTATGGGTACACCTGTATATATAATACAAACAAGAAAAACAGACAGGAAAGACACCAAATTCAAGATAGTGTTTACCTTTGGAAAAGGAAAGAGAATAAAACTAGAGAGGATGGTACTTCAAAAGCATAATTTTTTTAGACAAGGCTCCTTAAAGCAAATATGGCAAAAGGTTATGATCTACTAAAGCTGGGTGGGTGTCTACAACAGGTGTTAGCCTCTGTGTTTCCAATGCCTGACATTTTTCAAAATTAAGAATAAAACTGGGGACTGGCCCCGTGGCCGAGTGGTTAAGTTCGTGCGCTCCGCTGCAGGCGGCCCAGTGTTTCGTTGGTTCAAATCCTGGGCACAGATGTGGCACTGCTCATCAGACCACGCTGAGGCAGCGTCCCACATGCCACAACTAGAAGGACCCACAACTAAGAATATACAACTGGGTACCGGGGGGCTCTGGGGAGAAAAAGGAAACAATAAAATAAACTAAAAATAAAATATTAAAAAAAAAAAGAATAAAATTGGGGGCCAGCCCAGTAGCACCGTGGTTAAGTGTACCCGTTCCGCTTCAGCGGCCCGGGGTTCACCCATTCGGATCCTGGGTGTGGACATGGCATGGCTTTGGCTTGGCAAGCCATGCTGTGGTAGGCGTCGCACATATAAAGTAGAGGAAGATGGGCACAGATGTTAGCTCAGGGCCAGTCTTCCTCAGCATAAAAAGGAGGATTGGCAGCACTTAGCTCAGGGCTAATCTTCCAAAAAAAAAAAAAAAAGATAAAATTGGCCAAATGCAAAGGTATCAGGGGAAGGACAATACTTCCTACCTTGTATTAAACCAATCTTCTATGATATACATCACTTGTAGAACTGTAATTTAGTCTAAAAAATTAAACATGTTTTTCTATTTTAAATTGTTTTGGGGTAGTCAGGCCTACAAAATTTTCTCTTATGAGGAATTTTATTTCTCCCATCTTGGACACAATTCTTAACATGCTTATGACAGACACTGTGGCTCTCCAGCCCAATAGCCCTTTTCCTAGCTAACAGAACCAGTTGTGTTTAGGTACCATCCTCCACGTCGATAAGTGACTAGAAATAGGCACTTAACGTCTTCTCGCAAGACAAGTAGATGAAGTCCACCAAGGGGCTTCTGTGAAAAAAGAACACCCTAGAGAGACACAGAAGAATAAACAGTCTCTTCTGTTCTGGCCTTTGGATATCGTGGTGCGGATGGTGCCTGGAGATGTTGCCACCGTCTCGCTATACCATAAGGGGTCAATCCGGGAGACAAAAACTCACAGGAGAAGACGGACGGGCAGAAAAACAGGGAAGAACCTGGGCCTGATGACACTGCTGAGCCACTGAACTTACCAGTCATGGAATAGCCCTCCCCAGATTTCTTGTGAAATAAAATTTTCCTTACTGTTTAAGACCCACTGAATTAGGTTTTCTGCTCCTTGTAGTTGATTGCATATTGATACAATGCTCTTTATCAAAACAAAACACAAAATTCTGAAGAATGTACGAATTCCAGTGAGTTCTTGATGACTATAAAGACCTTGTTATTCTCATACAGGCTGGAGGCAGGAATTTTGCAAACTTCACAAATAGTTGTAGCTTTACCAGAACCAGCCTAGTTTTTCTTCACACTTTCCCAATCATTGAATAGTCCAAAAGAGAATGTGCCTATTTTGTTTTTAGCATTGTTAGCACTTCGAGAAATGTGATGGAGAGTCCAAGTTTGCTTCTTTGGAAGTATTCAAAGGCGTTTAGTCCATAACATTCCTTTGTACCTCTTCGTACATGGCTCCCTAAAAATGTTGCCTGAATGTGTATTCCAACTTTCCAACAAGACGGACAACCCACGGTAGGAACTGGATTTGTTTCCTTTCTCCCCATTCCCCATTCCCGGCAGATCCACAGTCCAGTTTCCACAGAGGTACTCACCAAGTTTGTAGAGCCAACTCCTTGAACTCTGGAGAAGGTTTTCATCCAAACATCACGTTTCTGTAATAATTAAACAACTACAAAGGTATGGGCAATAAAACGGATTTATTTAAAAAGAAGACTACAAAATTGGACATTGAGAGAGATAAAAAAGACCCACAGGATTTAAATTGATAAATATAAAAATGATTGGCTATAAACAATGTAAAAATACATTTCCCAGTCCCCAAACAGCACATAATTTAAGTACAGTCATGCATCACTCAACGACAGGGATACGCTCTGAGAAATGCATTGGTAGGTGATTTCACCGTTGTACGAACACCAGAGTGCATTTACACAAACCTGGATGGTATAACCTATTACACACCTGGGCTATACAGTACTGATCTAACAGGAAAACCGTTGTATATACGATCCATTGCTGACCGAAACGTCGTTATGCAGCGCATGACTGTATAGCAAATATAAAATTTTTGTATTGTAAGTGCATTTCCCTTAAAATTTTTAAGAACGATTCTAAACAGTTCATTTGTATAAAATATAACAAATTAAATTCACCACAGCTGTCAATAAAAAATTATTTCAAATTTGAGTTTACTGAGTTTGCCTTTTTCTGTATGTAACAGTGGTTCTGGTCCCAAGCTCTCCTTGACCTTTTTGCTATTTACCACAATGGTCTTTTTACTCCTATTCCTTCTATAATAGAAGAAGGGAAGTAATCAGTCACGGGTCCCATAAAAAACAATATGACGAAAAGTTCCAGAGTGACCAAAAATACCAGTGAATATATTATTTTTCTAAAAAGGAAAGGCGTAAGTGGCCAGCTACGAAGCTCACTTCTGCACCAATGAAACAAATGGAAGAGAAAGCTCAGATAAAGCCGAGCTTAAGCTCAATGCCAACATGTTACATGCGTGGGGCCGGCTGAGGACATGTCTGTCAAACTCAAATAAGCCCAATGCATGGGTGGGGATCCTGAGGTAGCCCAGATGGTTTGCTGTGAATCCCAGCTGGGTCTAGACGATACTTAAAATGACAATGATACAGTTTGATATGAAATTCCAGAACTTGTCTACCATAAACTAGTTACCTTTGACCCTGTCTTTATTCTTGGACCCAAGACCCAGGCTATTTCTCCTCTCTTAGATGGCATGCCCAATAAAAACAGCAGCCATGATTGGTTTCATTATCTCCCAAGTAGGTAGTGGTAACATCGCTATTGGCACTAGCATCCAAACTCTGATACAAATGGCTAAGGTCCTGAGTTAGTAAGACAGAGCAGAGGCTGTGTCTGGCCATAATGACCAATTTTTGAGAACCACATTAGCCACACTCATGCAACTGAGACCCATCTACAACACACAAACGGCAGATGAGAAATTTTAAAAGGAAGGAATATTAAATTGTCTTACTGGAAACATGACTCCATTGTTTCAGACAGAAAACCTAACCCGGGGACCTCTACCAAAGTCCTGAAGGAGCTGACTCATGGGCTCATGGCCTTAACACTAGAGTCTTGAGTCAAAAGCCTAGGAGGAGAACAAGAAAGGTCTAGTCTGTGAACCACTTGGTAGAAAGGTCCTATCCCAAGTGCCCTGTCTGGCTGGCTCTAAGACAGTCTGCCAACAACAGACAACTCTTCCAGATTATCAGAACTGGTTACGAAGTGTCTCTTGAGAATAGTTTGACTACTCTTTAGAACAGTTGGACAACTACTTTACACCATCAACAGTATTAACCTGGGCAGGATTCTCTAGATATTCAATTTTTTAAGAAGGTCTCCTCTAAAGAGAAACTAGAACAATGCCTGTGTGGGAACAAGAAACCTAAAGATCTAGCTACACACTCTATGCAATTTAAAGGGTCCAAGATCCTGGACCACCCAAAGATAGCTGCCGACAAGAGTCAGAGCCAGAGGTCCACCTTTGCCACATGATAAAGCAGTGTATGGACCATTCTGATAAGGAGACACAAAATGGAGCATCTCAAATAGATGAAAAATCAAAATCTGGGGTTTTAAAAAGAAGACTGGCTCCAAGGACAATGCTGAAGAGGACCGGCAGAGTTGTATTAACTTCAATAAAAATACTCATGCCAAAAGGGAAAAAGACCATTTTCTAACTCATGGTATAACCCATCGTATCTTCAGACACTTGGTAAGTGGTCAAAGCTTGCTTTTGTAATTACTTTCACCATACTGAGCAAAAAGTTTATCTTTCTTATCTTTGGTCCTTCGGCATGATATCAGTTTCTTCCATTTTTCTGTGTGTTAGATTATACAAAAATCTTATTTTTTTAATTTGATATCAACAGCAATCAAAGTGTAGTATAAACATGGGTTGCTGATGTTGTTACTTTTATACATATAAAGTACCAACATTTCCCATGCATTTTCTATTTGGTTGTAAAAGATCTCAGCAAGAGTTAATAATAATTATCCTAAAATGTTACAATATAATTTTAAGGCTGAGTGAGATACAGGAAAGCCTAGGTATTATATTTTAAGGAAAAAACCTAGACCAACATTTTAAATATTGATCTCTTAAATATACATTAAATTTTATCTAATCATCAAAAAGCAAACTCATAGCTAAGCAAATTAATTTAAAAATGAAACAATTTCGAAATGGATGAACTTAATCATGCTGTTTATACAGCTATAAAGCATAATTTAAAAGCTAAGCTTGGTAGCAATGATAGAATAATTTATCATCAGTTGAGCTATGTGATTTAAAGAAACAATTCTGCTCAACTCCAAAACAAAAAAGTTTCAACTGTTAAAAAAATTTAAAAAACAAAACCCCCTGGCCTAATTTGTGGTGGCTGGCACACAGTCCAACACCAATAAGACTGCCTTCCTGACCCTCCCCTTGTTCTTCAAAAGAAGTGGTTTAACAATTACACAAATTTTACAAGAGTCTCTGCCAGGGCTCAGGCGCCGTGCAGCAGCTACCCCATGTAACAACTGCTCCCTAGCGCCTTCCAGTATTCAGCGGTTCAGTGAGGGCCTCTGCCGGCCGAGCAGTAGTCTCAGGTTTTCTCAGTGCGGACTCCTGTCGTTTTTCATAGAGCATAGCGAAAAAGTCAAACAGGAACATAAAACTTGCAAGAAATCCAAACACCTGAGGAAGAAAAAAGGGGCAAAGGTTATATGAGGAATTTGGGGATATAATCTCACCTTTCCTTGTTGGCTCCGAGAGTGTTTCATACAAGCAAGACGATTTATCAATTTTATCTTATACACAGTATTCTTAACTTTAATGGCAAAAAAATTTTTAAGGTCATCAAAAAATGGAAAAAAGTTACAAAAAAATTTATACAATAATGGCTATTAGTCAAAGTCTCACAAAATAGAAATGTCTTGTCTATATGTGCATGTGTCTGTGTGGGGTGCCAATCTATAAAACTACGATTAATAGATGAAAAATAAAATACTATAAAATGATACAAAACACAGGATTATCAGCAATGTCAGACTGACCCACAGATAAGGGAAATATGTGACTAAGCAGATAAGCTTAGGTGAAAGTGGAAAAAGTTATTAACAGCAAAACAGAAATACTATTTTGAAGATACTTTTAAGGTTAAATTATCTAAAAAATATTTTCCAGTTAATTGTCACATTGTAATGACACAACAACACGACACCACTATCTACTTCCTCTTCCTCATATCACTTCCTCATTGTACTCTTCTAACATATGATCAAACAGTCTTAGAATTCTGTCAAGAGACAGACGACCATGGTTCAGATTTAGCTTTTTCACCAGCAAAACCCTTAAGGCAATGGGAGCCAAAGAAGCACTCAGAAAAAAGAGAAACTTGATGTAGGCAATGGCTAAAATCCCTTCCAATTCTAACACTCTATCTCTACGACTTTTAACATTTTGTTGTAGTCCGCTGCAGTCTTGACACTTCACACCTAACCCCTCCGCACTAAAGAACACGCCTTCTGCCTCAGTTCACTGTAAAGCAAACTGAGCTCCAAATTCATTAACTCACCTGGGAGTTCCCAACACTTCCAACCTAAATTTAATTATCAATGCCACCCCCTAAAACCCAAGTCTCTTCTCCCCTCTAGAGTCTTTATTTTGGCTTGAGGGCATCTATCCCCTTATCTGACTGGTAAACTTACTGAATACATTAAACAGAGACCAGATGTCAACTTGTCTGTGAAGTCTCTCTGACCACCACAGACAGCTCCAGTCCATGCAGGGCCCTCTACGCCATATAATCCAGACAAATGATCTTCTGTTCTTTTGCTGACATACTTCACAATTTTTTTTGAAAAATGGAATCCCTCATTTAAGTCTGTAAAATTTTTCATAATTTAAATAGCTGCAAAAGGTAATTTCCAGCATATTATAAATACTGAGTTTTTAAACTACTAGTCACTCAAATACGCCCAATGAAATCTAAATGCTGTAACAATCTAACACATTATGTAATTACAATACATAAAAAAGCTCCTTTTTAATAGCTGGGAAATTTACGCGATGCTTTTCTCCCCTTGTACTCATCACTTTTTCCTCCACTTCATTTCACTTCTTCCACAGAATTTTACAGTAATACATTTTTATACACAAAACTATTTTACTCATCACCCTATCATATTCCTCTGCAACAAAAATATGTATATAAACTGAAATTAAACATAAAGCTCTATTTAAACTTTGAATTTCTCTTAAATTGGTTCATTTATCCGTGGATAAACACTATTTATTGCTAGAATGAATCAAGGTTCTGCATTAATTTTATTTCCTTGTTTTTACACATGTAAGTGCTAAGAAACCGTACTCACATGAATAGGTAGATATATTATAGTCATTCAATTCTCTGAACTCCTTTTGAGTTGTTCTAGCATAAAAAGTAGTTTTAATGATCTGTTAGCTGACAAATCAATTAATTATAATTTCAATTTTGTTATGAACAAAGTATTAACTGGAAACGAGCTGACTTGCAAGAGGATTTGTTATCCACTTGTTAGTCATTCATGTTCACAACATGGGACCAATCAGGTCCATGATCCTTGACTGGCAAGTCTGAAATGCAAAAAGCTAAAAAAACTTTAAAAGTTTTCATGATTTACTTGGCTCAAAATTGATACCAGGTGAAACTATTTACAGTCTTTACCTATCCCTTTTACTGTGAACATTCACACGCTTCAGAAATACTAATATGCTGGATTACACGGTGCTGCCCCAGGCCCTGTGAGGGTGCTGTGTAATAGTATATGCACAGTATTACCTTTCTAAAATGCAGATTATTATGAATTCTAAAAAAAATCTGGCCCCCAAGAATTTCAGATAAAAACATTTACTTATCAATCTCTTTCATTAGGCTGAACCTTTGGATCATTTTTCCTGTGTATTCTCTACACCTAGAAGGGGACCTGGCATGTAGGTACATTTTTGTTGAATTGAAAAGTGGAGAAATATAAGATGATGAAGTCAATTCTACTACTCCCATTAGCAATAACATGTTCATATATAGAGTAAATGGATTTTTGCTAACAAAACTCAGTCAAATTCTAAAGACAGGTGCTAAGTTTCTAAGGCTATCATATTTATTTGCTTTTAGGTGTTCTATTCAAAATTACACTAAAAAATAAATTAAAAGACAAACTACTCTCCCATATTGTATAGCATGTCAAGTCCTTTTCAAATTCCCTATATCAAAGGAAACAAAAATAGGCAAAGATAAAAATACAAGGTACTTACAGTTGCCGCATATTCAGCTGAGGTCTTGTCATGTGTGGAAACAAAAATGATGGATGCCAATAAAAACACACATCCTGTTCCCAACATAATATAGAAGTCCTAGACATACATATAAAACATATAAAGAATACAGTGTGGTTAGGTTGACGGAAACAAAAGTTTCAGTTTACTTTTTAAAAAATTCTAATGACTGACTTTTCTTCTGAGGAACACTAGCCACGCTTTGGACAGGGCACATTCAGAGACTACATCACGACATCGTCTTTTAACAAAAACAGTTCCCCCAAAGTTTCACGCATGTGTGTGTATCCTCTTTTTCTCTAGGACATATTAAAATTATCGAAGCCAAAGGATTTATTAAATCCTATCTTACTTCCTGCAAAAAAAGCATTTTTCTTCCTTTTCTAAGTATTCTATGCTAGGATGGCCTTTCTGAGAGTACCTCAGTGCTTTCAAACCACTTTGAAAAAGAGAGAACCAAAAGGATCACCCATCATTAACTAAATAAAATTATGGCAATAGTATGTTTTTTAGACAGTTAAGCTTTCTGGAATAACGTATTGCTTCCAATTGTTCCAAGTGGGTAATCCGGAATGAGCTTGTATGATGAGCTTATCTACCACATAAATGCTTCCACATCTCATCGTCAAGCAGCTGACAACGATGAAGTTCTTCCCGGGTTGCCAAGTGCTCTCTCAGGCATTACCTCATAAGGCTCTTTCTCACGTGCCAAGTGAAAACAGTGCTTGAGCTCCGCTTCGGCAGCCCAAGGTTTCACCAGTTCGAATCCTGGGCACGGACATGGCACCTCTCGTCAGGCCATGCTGAGGTGGCATCCCACATGCCACAACTAGAAGGACCCACAACTAAAAATATACAACTATGTACCAGGAGGCTTTGGGGAGAAAAAGGAAAAAATAAAATCCTTAAAAAAGAAAAGAAAAGAAAAGAAAGTCCTTGGCATACCTACTTGAATCAGAAGAGAAACTGGTAAAATGACAGCCCTTTCTAAAGGTTTTAAGTCTGATACTTTTTGAGTTTTCTGAAATGCAATCTCCACTAAACCTAATAACAATAAAACTATCCAACAAAGAATTCCTATACTGTCAATCATTCACTTAACATTTATAAAAAATTTAAGAGGCTTTCACTTTGCTTCTAAAAGAGGTGTTTTTTCCTGCAGTACTTTCTCTGTTTTTCTATTCCTTTGAATTTTATTTCAAATCTGTTACATATAAATATAAAACTCTATTTACTAATATTTGAAGTACATTCAAGGAGGTATTTAAATAAGAAAACCATTTTCAGACAGAATAATGTAGTGTTCAATAAACCTAAATTCTAGAGACAGACTACCTAAGCTAAAATTCCACTTACACTACTTTTCCCAGCTAAATGACTTTGAATTAGTAACTTAACATCTACGTGCCTTTGTTTCTCCCTCTGCAAAATGGGGGTAACAACAACGTCTTCTTCACAGATGATTCTAAAGATTAGAGTTAATCCACAGAAAGTGCTTAGATCAGTGCCAGGCACAGAGTAACTGTCCCATAAACGTTGGTTACTGTGGGTTGTTTTTGTTTTTTGGTGAGGAAGACTGTCCCTGAGCTAACATCTGTGCCAGTCTTCTTCCATTTTGTATGTGGGATGCCCCCACAGCAAGTCTTGATGAGCGGTGTGTAGCTCCATACTCAGGATCCCAACTCGTGAACCCCAGGCTGCCGAAATGGAGTGCATGAACTTAACCACTACGCCACTGGGCTGGCCCTGGTTATTGTTATTCTTGACAGAATCTCACCCCAAGTCACGGGATATGAAAGATTCTCTCTTCAAAAAGATTAGCATTCCTCCCTAAACAATACCACCACCACCACACACATACATTTTCTCTAAAACAGAAAATCTCTTTCATGAAAAAATATTAAAAATTTAAGTATATTACTATGCAGACAGTAAAAGTGATTTTTAAACCATTCGAACAAATATGAAATCCGTATGATGTTAGGTGAAAAGTAAAATACATACACACTATGATTACAATTATTTTAAATTTTAAAAATCACCCATGAATAGAAACAAAAGACTCAAAAGAAACACAGTAAAATATTTACAAAAGCTGTTTTAGGATAAGATGACTGGTTCATTTTTCTTCTTTTTTAGGTTTAAAATCAGTATTTACTCGAAAATAACTTATTAAATGCTCAAGTTTGATGTAATAAATGTTTTGCATTTTGTTTAGGCCATTACACTAAACTGGACCATGTTATAATATTGTTTCTTGTCAAAAAGATCAATGTTCTTAAATACCATAGATGCAGCACTAAAGTAAAAACTAAACATCTCTAAAAAAGATTTTCATGGACAGTGATACTGTTTTGCTGTTGAGAGGTAAGAAATGAAAAAATGGTTTTAATCTTTAATGTTTAAAATATACATTTATACATTCAAGCTACAAATCAACCAGCTTAGACATTAACTAGTGAAATTTTACCTTGTCTAAATCTTATCACATACTTATCTGTAAAAAGGGAGAACTTTCTTTCTTTTTTTTTTTTTTAAAGATTTTATTTTTTCCTTTTTCTCCCCAAAGCCCCCTGGTACATAGCTGTATATTCTTCGTTGTGGGTCCTTCTAGTTGTGGCATGTGGGACGCTGCCTCAGTGTGGTTTGATGAGCAGTGCCACGTCCGCGCCCAGGATTCGAACCAACGAAACACTGGGCCGCCATCAGCGGAGCGCGTGAACTCAACCACTCGGCCACAGGGCCAGCCCCAGGAAGAACTTTCAAAGATCACAAATATAATTAACAAAAATTCTAAGGTATTCTCTGCATCCTCTTCTTAACACGTATTTCATAAAATATATGAGCTCTGTTGTTGTCATGGTTCTACAGAGACTCTTGTGGTGAGAGTATTTGCCGTGACAGCATCTAAAGTTGCTAGGGCATTGCTTCTGGCAGGATTCTGTGTAGGCCACATGACAGAATGCAGAGTGTGAGGGCTTTCCTACATTTAAGTCTCAGTTTATTTTCACCCTAAGCTGTGTAACGTTGGAAAGGTTACTTACCCACCCTGAACCTAAGCTTCCTCAACAGAAAAACAGAGCATAAGGGGTGGGGATTCTAAATCACAGCACACAAAGTGCCTGGCACTGACAGCAGCTGTTATCTGCCAAGAGAAGAGAACGTCTACAGTGGCCATCCCCAGCACTGGGTGCACGTGCTCATCAAAGACTTCACAGATTGGATTCAGATGCTACTCGCTTTTCAAAGTTATTTTGTTAACTGCTTGGTATCAACTTTTTATTTTTTAATTTTTAAACTTAAAATAATTCTTTTAAAAGAAGGTAACAGATTCCTATGGCACAAAATTCAAGAGGTACAAAAGAGTATACAGAAAAAAGCAGGTATCTTAGCTGTATAATCAATATATGACCCAATGCTTGCTTCTTATTAATTTAAAACAATAATAGAATCTTACTGTTTGGTATTTATCCTGTTATTTCTTATTCTTTTTTTTTAAAGATTGGCACCTGACCTAACATCTGTTGCTGATCTTCTTTTTTTTTCCTCTTCTTCTTCTTCTCCCCAAAGCCCCCCAGTACATAATTGTACATTCTAGCTGTAGGTCCCTCTGGTTGTGGCATGTGGGACGCTGCCTCACCGTGGCCTGATGACCAGTGCCAGGTCCATGTCCAGGATCCCAACCAGCGAGACCCCGCACCACCGAAGCAGAGCACGCGAACTTAACCACTCAGCCATGGGGCCGGCCCCTCTTGTTCTTAATAGTTACAAATTGACCCTAATTTTTGTCTTTTCCCTCAGAGACGTGAATTCGTTTACACATCAACCCTGACATGTACAATTCTTCATAAACCACTACTGATAACTCAAATGCTATTGAAGAAGTAAAGGCTCAATTCTTTCTTCCTTAAGTGCAGCACCTATGTGAATTATCTCAGCTGTCATCTCACAAATCCATACTATACTCAAATAAAAACACAGAGTCAGGGGCCGGCCCTGTTGCCGAGTGGTTAAGTTTGTGTGCTCCGCTTCAGCGGCCCAGGGTTTCGCCAGTTCGAATCCTGGGCACAGACATGGCACCACTCATCAAGCCATGCTGAGGCAGCGTCCCACATGCCACAACTAGAAGGACCCACAACTAAAAGTACACAACTATGTACCAGGGGGCTTTGGGGAGAAAAAGGAAAAATAAAATCTTTAAAAACAAAAAAACCCTCAGGGTCAGCAGACTAAGTCTTTAGAAAGTTAAGCCTCTCTAATTTTGTAAAAATAAAATTCCTATGAACACTTTTATTATATGGGAAACTTCTAAACAATGAACTCAGCAAATGCCTTCTTAATTCACCTATAATTTCTTATAATAAAATCAAAACAAAATAGGTCAATTACATGCTGTTCTATTTAAAACCTCCAGAAACACATCACATTAATTCATTAGTCTCTCTCTAGTGTCTAAGATAATTCCTGGTATTTAATAGGTGCACGATGAATAACTGCAGAACCAATGAGTGACACGCTGAAATGCGAGAAATCACAAGTGACAAAATCCTAGTTTTTAAAAAATATCTAATGTGAATTAGATTAAACCACCACTATAAACTTATGGCAGTGTTGCCACCCATTCTAATTTCACTCCCCTTCTATCATCCCATTTGGCAGGGAAAACAGTCGTTCAGAGGCAGAGTTGGCACAAAGGATGACGTCTTCTCATGTTACTGAGTTTTGAAAGCATTACTACTTTGAACAACAAAACTACACGACTACAAAATAGCTATGATCTTGATGTAGGGGTTCTATTTTTTCCTGCTTACCGAACACTTGACTTTCTCAGGATCAACTCTGTCGTAAACCGGAGTGCAGTACACAATCAGCATGAGCAGACTCAGCAGAGAGGCACTGCAGCTCACAAATTCAAAAAAGTAAAGTCCACCACACAGAGTGCACTGTGCTACGACTTCCTCACAGATGAAGGCCAGAAGAGACAGCACCTACAAAAGAAACAAACATTTTACTGAAGTGTTTCTCAGAGAAACGTACAGCATTCAGAAAATGCCATCTGTTCGCCCAAATATTTATGAAAGTGGAGACTATGGCAAACAAGATTACTGAATGCACCCCAGCTACACAGAACTTACAGTCTGGCTGCCCTGAAGGGAAAACAGGCACACAAATAATTAACTACCACGTGCTAAATGCCAGAATAGGGGAAATACAGGGTGTTGTTATAAAAGCACACAGAAGAGGCACTCAACTCGAGGGTCAGGAAAGGCTTCCTGACAGAAAGCTGAGACCTGAAGGACAGGGGGGTCTTTTTTGGGGGTGAAAGATAGGGAAAGAAGTTCCAGGCAGAGGAGCAGTACATGGAAAGACCTAGAGGTGAGAGAGCACAGTACCCTCCCACGCCAATGCATACACATATATCCCACCACTCCCAACTGAACTCTGAAAGTGAGCTGAGTCAACATGGCTAAAGTGTCGAGTTTGAGGGAAGCGGGATGGCAGCATAAAAATGATCAAATGAGGGGCCGGCCCCGTGGCCAAGTGGTTAAGTTCGCGCACTCTGCTGCGGCGGCCCAGGGTTCGGATCCTGGGTGCAGACATGGCACTGCTCGTCAGGTCACGTTGAGGAGGCGTCCCACATGCCACAACTAGAAGGACCCACAACTAAGATATACAACCATGTATGGGGGGGTTTGGGGAGATAAAGCAGAAAAAATAAAGACTGGCAACAGTTGTTAGCTCAGGTGCCAATCTTAAAAAAAAAAAATGATCAAATGAGACTAGAGAAGTCAGCAGAAGCCAGGTCTAAATGTCCTCTTTAACTAGTTTAAGGAATCTGGATTTTAAGTTTTAAAGCAAAGGGGTGACATGATCAGGTTTATGCTTTTAGTAGTTCTCACTAGCTACAATACGGAGAAGGGACTGGAGGGAGGGCAAACCTTGGGACAGACAATCAGCTTCCACTGAAGTAGAAGATCAGGGAAAGACGATGACCAGGAGAGCAGTAATGGAGAGGAGGAGTAGCTAATCACTGAAAGACACAGCAGAAGCCCTTTGCAGACAGGGTGAACACAAATAGATTAGAGAATAAGATAATACATATGTACTTCAACACTACTTAAAACAAAAAGGCACATTTATTCACCAATCTTCTCTTTTGAGTACGAGCCTACGGATTGGAATTCCACATCATGTTTCTGCATTAATCACTTTCATCTTTTAGGACCACCACTTACAGAGTGATGTTATCTGAAGTGGAGCGAGATCCTGGACACTTGAGAAGCAGAGTGAAGAATCCTCCTCGAGCTGGACTAGTTTTACCAGCCTGTTCCTGTTGCCTTGCTCTTATTTAATTCCACAGCAAAGATTTCAGTAACTTATTTTTCAGTCGTTCCAAAGCATTCAATTTAGTTTTCACAGAAACAATTTCTTTTCACACTCAGTTTTAGTCTGTGCAACATTTAAGTAAATGTTTGATCGTAAGTACAATTGGTATAAACCGACATGGGAATAACACAAGTCAACTGATGGCAGAGTTAAGAGTGCTCAAGAGGGGCCGACTGGCCATGGTGTCTATGACAGAGAGGCATGAGGCAGAACACTTTCCACTGAATGGAGAATGGTTAACTCTGGGTAATTCGGCAACTCAATTAAATGCAAGTGGATTTTAACAGCGCTCCCACTGCTGTCTATGTGGTGTTAATACTGGTTCCTCACCACTGAAAGAAGAGTCTTTTTTTTTTCCTTTTTAAGTGGCAAGTGTGCCAATGAGAGAATAAATTCAGTTTTAAATATGCTGTGTTTGAGGGCTCTGTGGAAGTTAGGTGGAGATGTCTAGGAGGCAGACGAATATATGGGTCTGGAGCTCAAGAGAGAGGTCAGAGGTGGAGATAAAGATGTGGGAGTCAGCCAGTGAGAAGGCCCAGAACGAGGGAAGTTGGCCTTGTCAGAACTCTAAGGTTTAAGGGAGATGCAGAGGAGGAGAGAGCAGCAAAGGACAATTAGGAGCAGCAGTCCAGGGGGCAGCAGATCAAGAAAAAAGTATTTCTACGAAGAGTAGCAATCAAGAGTGCTGAATGCTACTGAGAGGTCAGGTAAGAACACCACAACACAGGAGACTGAGCTAGAGCAAGGTGGCTGGCGACATCAGCAAGACACCTTCAGCACAGTCAGGGAGGGAAGCTCAGATTACAGAACTTTACACTGGGAAGTGAGGGGAAGACAAGGCAGCGGGACAGAGACAGCACAGGCAAGAAGTAAGGTTTTGAAAGAGTGGCCACATAGGGTAGTAGTGGATGAGGTCAAAGGGAAGGGAATTTCAAGATGGGAGAGAACTGAGCGTGTTTAAACGCTTACGCGGAAACCAGTAAAACGGATGGGTCTAAAGAGAAAGAAAAAAAGAGGACTAACTCTTTTCTAGCAATAGAAGGGAAGAGAGAAGAGAGGTTCACTTGGGCAGTTTGTATGGTTTTTTGGTTTTTTTTTAAAGATTTTATTTTTTTCCTTTTTCTCCCCAAAGCCCCCCAGTACATAGTTGAATATTCTTCGTTGTGGGTCCTTCTAGTTGTGGCACGTGGGATGCTGCTTCAGCGTGGTTTGTCGAGCAGTGCCATGTCCACGCCCAGGATTCGAACCAACGAAACACTGGGCCGCCTGCAGCGGAGCGCGGGAACCCAACCACTCAGCCACGGGGCCAGCCCCTGTATGGGTTTTGTGGAAGCTCAGGGAGTTTCCTTCTGACTGTTAAAACCATCAAAATGACTGATGACCCAAGTCAAAGCTATCGGGAAACGCCATCTCACTCAAGTCAGGCCAGTAGAAGCAATCAGATATATTAATGGCAACAAGACTGCTACCAAAATCAACATATACATTTCATAGCATACAATAAAAATTTTATCCTACAAAACCATTTCATCAAAAGCAGGTTAATGGTACAAACACTCTGGAAAACAGTTTAGCGGTTTCCTAAAATACTACGCATGCAACTGCCATATGACCCAGCAATCGCATTCCTGCTTTCTGCATATGACTCAAAGAAATGAAAACCTATGTTCGTGCAAAAACCAGTACACAAATGTTCATAATTTTATTCATAATAGCCCCAACCTAGAAACAATCCAGATGTCCTTCAATGGTTAAGCAAACTGTGGGACATCCAGAGCATGCAATACTACTTAGCAATAAATAGGAACAAACTTGATATATGCAACAACCTAGACAAATCTCCAGAGAATTATACAAAGTGAAAAAAACTCAATCTCAAAAGGTTACATACTGCATGATTCCACTTACATTGCATTCTTCAAACAACAAAAATTACAGAGATGGAGAAAGAAACCAGTGGTGGCCAGGGTAGAGGGGGAACAAGCGGGAAGGGGGTAGTGTGAGGGAACCCTGTGCTGATGGAACAGTTCTGTATCTTGATTGTGGTGGTGATATAGGAAGATACATACGTGATAAAACTGCACAGAAGTACATACACACACACACACACACACACACAGTGCACAGGACCTCCCTGTACATTTTTTGGGGGGCAAGTTCCTGTGAATCCGTAATTATTTCAAAATAAAAAGTTAAAAAAAAGGTCAAATCTAAATTGGTATCCAAGCCTCTAAGGGATTTTCCCCACTCCTAGTGGCAATACAAAATTCATATATGCCCACAACTGAAAAGAATCTAAGTAAGGATGAAAATAGATCCTACCACTATGATTTCCTGTAAGTTAGCGAGGCATATCCCAAACAACTTCCTTCACACAGATGTTAGGTGAGTCCCTCCCAATCATCACACCACAGGATATAAGGTGACACACCAAGACAAATCCCAGAAGATCGCCATGTGAGGGTACTACCTTAATCTCCTGTAATTTTGAGTTTCTACATGATTATAGTATAATAAAATACTGAATGTTTAATATTCCATTTGCTTTATTGTTGCCTCTATGTTAAATCTTGTCCAAGTTTTAGGAGTTTCTCTACAAGAAATGTGCAAAATATACGTCAGGTGTATAAAAGTCAATTAACTGTGAGAAAATATCAGCCTAAAAGTCTAAGTGGGGTGTGATCTTGAGCCATTCTTACTGCAATATAGTAGAGCCCGTATCCACAGTTTCACTTCCCATGGTTTCAGGTACCCATGGTCAACTGCTGTCTGAAAATATTAAAAAGAAAATTCCAAACATAAACAATTCATAAGTTTTAAAGTGCATGCCGTTCTGAGTAACAGGATGAAATCTCACGCAGTCCTACTCTGTCCCTCCTGGGACATGAATTGTCCCTTTGTCCAGCATATCCACACTGTACATGCTACCTGCCCATTAGTCACTTAGTAGCCATCTGGGTTATCAGATCAACTGTCACGGTACCACAGTGCTTGTGTTCAAGTAACCTTTATTTTACGTAATAATGGCCGCAAAGTGCAAGAGTAGTGATGCTGGCAATTCAGATACACCAAAGAGAAGCCGTAAAGAGCTTCCTTTAAGGAAAAAGGTGAAAGTTCTGAACTTAAGAAAAAAAATCATATGCTGAGGTTGCTAAGATCTATCATAACTTTTATTACAGTATACTGTTATAATTGTTCTATTTTATTATTATTGTTCATCTCTTACTGTGCTTAATTTATAAATTAAACTTTATCATAGGTATGTACGTACAGGAAAAAACATAGTATATATAGGGTTTGGCACTATCTGTGGTTTCAGGCATCCACTGGGGGTCTTGGAACATATCCCCTGCAGATAAGGGGTGACTACTGTAATTAGATTAGCAGGAACACTCATCTGTGTAGGCTATATGACAATAAAATCTCATCTGTAGTATAGGTACAGACTGCTTGTCTATTGTCAGTAAGAAAGGGGCAGGATCCAGCTCCGTCAGAAGCAATCAGCGTCAAGTCATTACAAGTCCTGTTTCAAACTTATTAAGAGGAGTCATTCTTACTGACCTTGAGCCTTTGAGCAATATTAAGAGGCAGGTTCTGCATAGACATCCTAAGAGACTGAAGGGATGCAATATCAAGTTTGGACATTTACTAGTTCTTAATTCCAGTTAAAGACCAAGAAATTAGCTAGACAAGCTATATTCAGTATGAAATTTTCTCCTGACCCCCCATCTCTGATGCTACTAACCTTCCTTTATAATTTCCCACAGTACTTTACAGTCTCTAGAACAAAATCAAGTGATCATTTCACAATATATACAAATATCAAATCATTATGTTGTATACCTGAAACTAATATGTCAATTATACCTCAATTTTTTTTTTAAAGTCCATTTGAGTATTATGTAGCCATCACCATAATATGTATAGAAACAAGTAATGGCAGAGCAACAAGATCAATGTATAAGGAAACAATATATTTTATACCTCATAATGGAACATTCATTACATGCAAATTCAGCAAATCTCAGGAAAATGTTCAGATCCACCTGGACAAAGAGTAACTGGAGAAGGA
Source organism: Equus przewalskii (assembly GCF_037783145.1). NCBI lineage: Eukaryota > Metazoa > Chordata > Mammalia > Perissodactyla > Equidae > Equus > Equus przewalskii. The sequence goes on along the minus strand of NC_091845.1, from coordinate 53,305,970 downwards.
CGAATAGAAAAGCAAGACTCAAACCAGGGCCAAGAGACACAGACACGTAGGATCTGGATAGGCAGTGGACATTCCAGGCGGGGGATGAAAAAAACAGATTCATGGAGGCAAGAATTTGCATGCTAAGCCCAAAAGGGATAATAAGGCAACTGCCCTAACTGGATGGGGAGCGATGAGAAAAATGGTTAAGGAGTAGGGTGTGGATACGTGATGATCAGGCCAAGGAGTATGGATTTCTGGATGAAGGCGACCGGGACAGCCCGCCTGGTTTGGTCGCTAGAAGACAGGAGGAGGGGAAGACTGGGTGGGGCCTGAAGGAATAGTACAGTTTAGGAGTAGGAGGGAGAAGAGCAAGTAGCACCAGACAAGCAAGCCACAGGAAGTTCAACACTTGTTAGGAAAGCTCCTTAAAAAGCAAGTAAACATACTCCAAACTGTTAATCAAACAGAGATGCTGGGGAGCGTGAGAATGTGAGGAGTAAAGTGTGGCTTATTTTATTTTAACCATATTTTTTAGTTTATTTTGTTTGGTAAGCAGACACACATTTTTGTATTAAAAAAGAAAAAAATATGAAAGTTAAGGGAAAGAATTTCAAGAAACAGGTGGTGGCCAGCATTAAATATCTAAGAAGTTAAGGATAGGAAAAAAGATAAGGTCATTGCATTAACTGGGTAAGGAAAAAGTGGTGAATGTAACCCATAAGTTAAAAGACTCAGTTACTATTTTCTGGTAAATAGTTCTGCTCTCAATAGCATGAAGACATCATACCAAACACTGCTTACTGAATATTAAGCTAACTACCTAACAACTGGAACCCACACAGCACCTTCTACTGACATAAAATTTTACCCAAATATAATTAAGGGAATTATCAAGCTTTTAGAGCTGCGAGGGCCCTTGGAGGAGCACAGTCTCCCACCCTCAGGTTTACAGATGATGGACTTCACTTCTGACAGGCTAAGTCCCAAGTTAGCCAGGCAGAGACAAGAACCCAGGTCTCTGACTCCCACTCTGAATTTGTTCCTCCCATAAACCTCGTTTATTAAGTTCATTTTACAACTATGTATGTTCATGTAGGTTTTCCCTTAAGTTCGGGCTTTTGAAGTTACAATCTTAGTTTTGTGCATTTCCCTCTTGCTGTTAAATCATACATTAAAACCAACTTGCTAGAGTCAACACATTTCGGAAGTCTTTGTGACTAAAAGATGACTACTCACAGTTCTGGCAATTTAACATTCAGATAATGACTAGCCTGCGTGCCTCTCCATTTCAGTTTCACTACCTTTTCTGAAGCTTCAATCTTCCTCATAATTAGCAGTCATTATATTAAATACTAACTCTTCATCATTTGTCTTTAACGGTCTACTACCAAAAAATTTCTTATAAAAAGAACTTTTTAATGTTTGCCATTAATTATAAGCCCCCATCTACAAAATTGTATTAATTTGTGAATTAGTGAACTTGCTATTAAAAACCCTGTAGTCGTATGTAAGGTTCAAGTAAACAAATGAGTCACCCTGAAGTTTGTTTGGTAGGCCTCCCTTGCCCTAGGCAAACATTTACTCTCACAAAGGTTCAAGGATGTAATCTGCTGACCTTACAACTTAGGATCTTCTTCAAGGTAAAAACAGAGCATTTCAATTTAGTTCATATCAATTTTCACATTTAAATAATGAAAAGAGCACCAATATAAGGTAAATTGCTTCGAAGTGATTTGTTTCTTGGCACTCACAGAGTCATACTATTTATAATTTAATAAATTTAAATCACTGGTGAATTCTGAATCAAACTGTTTGCCTGAAGAGTCCTTGTAATCACAGTACTTTCGGCCATCAGGACATTCAACTGGGGCCATAAACACAATGTCAGCTTGTTGCAGAGAGAATATTACACACATTTAGATCATTGCACCAGCTTACTAGCAAGGAATTAGGTTGCCAAATGTCAATTCTCACCCTTAAAATGAAAACAAACTCTCTCAAATATAACAATAACAAAAAACTCACAAAATAAAATATGAGCATAAGGACCAATCTAAGGATAGAACAAACTGATAAATAAACTGATAAATAAATTTAGGATTACACTGAATTCTCAGCTGAGTTTCTATCTCTTCTTCAGCTCTGCAAGGGGAGACGGTAGTTAGGGGATGCTTGTGTTTCGGACAAGACTAACAAAATTCAGGCGATAGCTGAATGGCAGACACAGCTGTCTAACTCAAGATTAGTTATGATCTGTTATCTCTAACCTCCTCTTCTGTATCTGCAGGCTCCATTCTCCACCCCTTTGGTGTTCAGCTCTGTAACAGCATGCCCCACAGAGCATCAGAGATTCGTAAAAATCTTAAATGAAAAAAATCTCAGAGGAGGGGCCAGCCTGGTGGCACAGCGGTTAAGTGCGCATGTTCCACTTCAGTGGCCCGGGGTTTGCAGGTTTGGATCCCGGGTGCAGACACGGCACCGCTTGACAAGCCAGGCTGTGGCAGGCATCTCACATATAAAGTACAGGAACATGGGCATAGATGTTAGCTCAGGGCCAGCCTTCCTCAGCAAAAAGAGGAGGATTGGCGGCAGTTAGGTCAGGGCTAATCTTCCTCAAAAAAAAAATTTAAGGGGCTGGCCCCGTGGCCGAGTGGTTAAGTTTGCGCGCTCCGCTGCAGGCGGCCCAGTGTTTCGTTGGTTCGAATCCTGGGCGCGGACATGGCACTGCTCATCAGACCACGCTGAGGCAGCGTCCCACATGCCACAACTAGAAGGACCCACAATGGAGAATATACAACTATGTACGGGGGGCTTTGGGGAGAAAAAGGAAAAAATAAAATCTTTAAAAAAAAAAAAATTAAAAAAAAACCTCAGAGGAAATCCAATTCAACCTCCTAAGACTCTAAGAATTTCCTAAGTACACAGTATCTGGTTTATAAGTTTTAGAGTAAGGTTCCTTTCTCTTTGGGCATCCTCTGAGAATCTGATAAAAATTTATGGGTCCAGAATAATGTATCCAAACACAGAAATGCACATTTTGAATAAAATGTCATAGGGCTTGCAGGTCCCTTTTTAAAGAACCTCCTCTTCTGTTTATGGGTTTCTCCCTTACGGCTGTTTTCTTATTGGAGCTCTGTAATTCTATTTAATTTTTAAAAATAAGTGATCTAAAGTAAAATAACCTAAAGGCAGAATTTGAATTAAGGCAATGAAGACTTTGCTTGTTGCCCCAGGCTGGACGACAGTTTTAATTTACTTCATACATAACTTCCTTGGGACTTGCTGGGTAACTCCTGTAATACAGTGCCATGAAGAGAGAAAACATGACTAAAACAAAGCATGAACAAAAAGACAACCATCAAAATGAAAGACAATAACGAAGAAATATTTTTTAAAATCTATATTAAAGCATTCTCGTAACATCGCAAGTTTCCCATAAACAAACAAATGGATTTCAAGAAGAGACATTAGTTTTCATTCCTCTTTCTCCTTATGGGTGATGGAGAACAAGCAGGAATAGTCTAACAACTCTTACAAGGCACATTCATCTTCCACTCTTCTCCATGTCCAAGTAAAAATCTACCACTAAAATTCCTGGTTCTATTATTCTGAAGATATGAAACTACAGTTTATTAAAGCATAAATAAGCTAACAAGAAATTTTACTTTAGCTTTGCCATTTCTGATTAGGAAGGAAAAACAAAGGCAACCGAAAAGAGGAGATTTAATGGGCAGCAGACCAATAACGATGACGTCTTTGGGGCAGCAAGAATGCTTCAGATGAGTATTTTCTTTTATCTGTCTTTTTCTACTCTTTTCTGCTCTAAAGAGTTCTATTCGTGTAAACCTTTTAGGTCCACTGCAGAGAAACACAGCTAATATCTAAAAGGCATGTGTGAGCTGACAAGAGGAAGAGCAGAAGGAAGCGCTTGTGGGTAGAAGGGGCAGCCCAAGCAAAGGAGCAAGCCCCTGACGTCTGGGAAGAACGGCAAGGTTGCCAGTGTGCAAGGACCTAAAAGGCTGGAGAGAGAGACAGAGTCAGACCTTCTTGGGTGCCACAGGCCACACTGTCACTTGCCTCCAAGTGATTTCCCAACTATCCCCAGATGTCGTCATTTTGATTGCTAAAAACTACTGCCAGTTTTCTATTTTTCTATTCAACAAAAGTAGGTCATCTGAGTTCTAAGAATATAAGTTCTAGTTAACTGAGTTCTAAGAATGTAAATTCTTCCCAAGGAAACCAATTGGCTATTTTTAATTGGGATGGTTTAAAAAAACAAACTAACCCATAAACATTCTAAGCAGTCTGATATTTCCTCTTGCAGAACATGTTGCTCGTCGTTCCTTAAAACAGAATACAGCAGGTCAATGTGTGTAAATTGAATTGAAATTTAAATCCCAAAGATGTTTCAATATTTTAAGGTCCCTTAACTGCCTTAAGTAAACTGAAACGCAATGAAATTGAAAGAGAAGTCGACCATGCCCTAGTTCTGGTACCCCGACACAAAAACAAAACGCTGTCCTTTCGACTTTGTACTTCGTACACAAATATTGCTCATTCAGAAATATTTTCCACCCGGTATCAAACTTTTGAGACAATTGATTGCACACACACATCTCAATGCCATGCATGGTATCGGAAGACTGTCCAACAAATGAAGCTGCCCCCATGGGGTCGCACCGGGAAAACCGCAAAAAACAAAGATAAAGCGCGCTTCGTGGTCTTTATCCGGGAGATAAAGCAGAAATACGGCTGGGAGAAGAGACCAAGGTCGCTACCGAGGATGAGTGAAAGGAGTCGGAGGACTGGGGACTCCTCCAGCGTATTTCCTGGACCCGCCTAACATGCTCGGTAGCCACCAGGGACCAGGGGTGGGAAGTCCTGAGGATGAGGGGCCGCCCGGCGGGAGCGGGGCCCGGAGGGTAACGCCCCCCTCCCCGGGCGGAGAGGGAAGGAAGCGGGGAGACGGAAACTGCGGCTTCCCGAACAACCAGGCTGAGGAGAAGCGGCTCGGCAGCCTCCCGAGCGCACAGCACGGCGGCCCCGGGGCCAGACCTCCCTCCCCGGCCCGAGCTCGCCCGCGCCGACCGCGGACTCACCAGCTGCAAGATTTTGAGCGCGCGCCGATGCCGCTTGAGCCGGCCCAGCGAGAAGTAGGCGGCGAGGCCGCTCCGGGCGCCCCTGGCAGGGCCCGGGTCCTCCTCCGTGGTGGGGCCGTACACCGCTCCGTTCTCCATCACCCAGGCCCCGGGAACACAGCGGCCGCAGGGGTGGAGTCGCGGACTTCACCGACTCCAGAAGTCCCCAGGAAGGGCCGTCACTTCCTGGACCTCCGCCCCCTCTTCCGGCCGACTCCGCCCCGCCCCGCCCCCTGCCGCCCCGCCCCGCCCCCTGCCGCCCCAGGCCGTTCCGCCTCATCAAAAGCCTGGTAAAGATTGGGGGAGGGGCGGGGGCGGAGCGGCCCTGGGTCGGCCGGGTGGCGCAGTGGTTGAGTTCGCGCGCTCCACTCCGGCGTCCCAGGGTTTCGCTGGTTCAAATCCTGGATGCGGACATGGCACCGCTCATCAGGCCATGCTGAGGCGGCATCCCACATGCCACAACTAGAAGGACACACAACTATGTAGCAGGGGGCTTTGGGGAGAAAAAAGAAAAAGAAAAAACTTAAAAAGAAAAAAGATCTGGGGAGAGACTTTCGTGCAAAGGGAAGAACAAGTGCAAATTTCCTGAGGACTAAATGAGCTCGGCTCATTCTGAAACCGAAGGCTGGTGGGGGCTAGGGCTAAGTAAGGAAGAAGGCGAGGCGAGGAAGTTGGAGATGTAAGCAGAGGCCAGATACTGGAAGGGCCTTGCAGAGCAAGGGAAAAAAATCGGTTTCATTTTAAGTGCAGTGGGTTGTCTGGAAGGACTTTGAGGATTTCTCCCTTCTGCATTTCTCTGAATTCCTTTAGGTTTACTTGTCAACATCATTTAGTTTATTTGTCTCTTTCTTGTTCACCAGCTGCTCCAATCACATACGTGAATTTTGTGTGGACTTAAGGAAACTCATCAAGGAATGTAATTATATTTCAGCAACTGAAGTTGATTGAGTTACATGTCAGTCACATATATTTTCTCCACAACAATGTAATGTGGGATATACTGTAGTTACTTTCATTTTACACATGAGAAAAGTGAGGCGAAGAGGCTGAGTGTCACATCCAAGGTGGAACAGCCGGGGGCAGCTGGAATGCAAGCCTCGGCAGACTGATTTGAAACGTTGCTGCTGAGTGCTAAACCAGCAAACCTCAACTTCTAACGCATCTCTCCATTAGGGACGCGAAACCCGTGGAAGAGGGGAGGGGTTACGGCTGCCATCTGCTTCCACATTTATCTTCCCTTCTCCGGGGCCCCAAACCTCCCTTTTTTCTTCGAGCAACAAAACAAAAGCTCCCATTCACATGAATAGAGACAAGTAGATACTGCTCTGCGGGGGCTGTCTACAGCCAGGCAGAGCTCTCCTTCTGTCTTTGATTAAACGCATTCTAAATGTCCTGCCGAGGCCAAGCAGCCACCAGTCCTGTCCAATAAAATGAGGCCACTGCGTTTTCACGAGGGCTGCAAGGATTCACTGCCCTGTTATTCTTCAAGTCACCACCATCCCAAATTAGACACTATTCATGTCTGAAATTTGCTTTGAAATTCATCTAAAAAACTAAGATGCATAAAAGAATAGACGAGTGCACACGGGCACAGAGAACGGGGGGGAGGAAGGAGAGAGTAGTCAAGGAAGATAAGCTTGGGGTCGAATTTTGGAGGGCCTTAAAAATGCAATAACATGTCCATGGTGTAGTATATGGGTGTCCACTGTACAATTATTTCAACTTTTCTCTTGAACGTTTTCAAAATAAAATATTGAGGGAAAGTTGTAGAGAAAAAAGACACTTGGAGACAGGAGAGAATATGGACAAACTATCAACCCTCTTGGTTTGTTTAAGGTACACTTGGGCAATTCTTTGAATTCAGAAGAGGATAAGAATTTAGCCTGTGATTCACAAACTTAAGGGTGCATAAGAATCATCTGGGAGTTTAACCAAAAATAAAGTTTCTTGGAGATCCAACCCCAAAGGTTCTGAATTTGAGTGGGTCTCAGGAACACACTTTTGAAACCAGCTCTTCTGATGATACTGATGAGACTCCATCCACATGGAGGAACACTGTTGTAGAGTGTGATGGTAATGAAACCCACTAGGTAGGAAACAGCAGCTGTGCCATAACTTCCTTTGCCCTGAGTGATTTGGAGGTGCCCAGGATTTAGACACTAATACCCAGTTAAACAGACAGTAAATCTCAGTTTAAAAAAGTGTGTGTTGCTTAGGTTTTCTTAATAAATTAAAAGATCAAATGAAGATTTTAGGGGGGCTGGCCCCGTGGCCGAGTGGTTAAGTTCGCATGCTCCACTGCAGGCGGCCCAGTGTTTCATTGGTTCGAATCCTGGGCACAGACACGGCACTGCTCATCAGACCACGCTGAGGCAGCGTCCCACATGCCACAACTAGAAGGACCCACAACAAAGAATATACAACTATGTACCGGGGGGCTCAGGGGAGAAAAAGGAAAAAATAAAATCTTTAAAAAAAAAAAAAGATTTTAGGGCTTCCCAAGCAAACATTTGTATCAGGGAGCCACTTTGGTGAAGGTGTCCACACAGAAAAGTGTCATTTCCATTAAAGAATTAACAACACTGAATGGTTAAATGCTGAGATTTGCCACAATGAGATGAGAAATCTTATTTATGGAGAAAAGATACATCAAACAGAAGAAGAGCCATTTAAGTTTCAAAGAATATTCATTTTTCTTCTTTCTTTATTTTATCTTATTTATTTATTTATTTTGAGGAAGATTAGCCCTAAGCTAACATCTGCTGCCAATCCTCTTCTTTTTGCTGAGGAAGACTGGCCCTGAGCTAACATCCGTGTCCACCTTCCTCTACTTTATATGTGGGACGCCTACCACAGCATGGCCGAGTGGTGCCATGTCCTCACCCGGGATCTGAACCGGCAAACCCCAGGATGCCAAAGCAGAACATGCAAACTTAACCACTGCGCCACTGGGCTGGCCTGCATTTTTCTTCTCTAATATTAAATAGTTAATATCTTTTAAGGGAGGGAAAGAAAATATTCACAAAAAGGGAGAGTTTGGGAAAATATACTTTGATGAGATTTTATACATTCGAAAATTAATTTGGTGCTACTTTTTCAGTTGAGATTTTAATTTCTCAGCAGCTCCTACTCAAAAAATTTCACTGGCTCTCTTATCTCTATTAGAACAGCTAGGCAATAATGTGGATACAAAACTGGATCATAGATACTGTCCTACAATGAGACCACAGAAACATCCATAAAGGACCATGTCACAAAATAGAAAGTGATATGTGTCATAAAAAAGATACAAATTAAATGTGCTGGGAATTCAGAACAGAGAGAAATGACTTTTGGCTAAAAGGATCAGCATGGTGGAGCTTCCAGCTGGGGTTAAAGAACACTTAGGTTTGGATACGCAGAAACAGGACAGAGGGTATTATAGGCAGAGGGGCAATATGAGGTAAGGCAAAGAGAGTGCACACGGGCACAGAGAACGGGGGGGAGGAAGGAGAGAGTAGTCAAGGAAGATAAGCTTGGGGTCGAATTTTGGAGGGCCTTAAAAATCAGGCTAAACAACGACTAGAAGGACCCACAATGAAAATACACAATTATGTACTGGGGGCATTTGAGGAGAAAAAGCAGAAAAAAAAAGAAGATTGGCAACAGTTGTTAGCTCAGGTGCCAATCTTTAAAAAAAATTTAAAAATTAAAAAAAATTTTTTTTTTAAATCAGGCTAAAGAACTGGGGCTTTCCTTTACTGTTGAACAAAGAGGAAACACCAAAGGGTTTTGGGCAGGGAAGTGAAGTGATCAGAGCTCTTCCTTGGGGATATTCTCCTAGCAGCCTTGTGTAGACTGGATTGGTTACAAAGAGCCAGGTAGGGGCTGTCGTAAGAGTTCAGGAAAGAGGGAATAGGGGCTTAAACTCAGATTGTAGTCATGGAATTAGAATGGAGGGGATGGCTTGAAGAGAACCTGTGGGAGGTAAAACCAGGGAGATTTGGAAACTGACTTGTTTGAAGAGTAAGTGAGGAATTAAACCAGGTGCTTTCGAGCCCATGTAAGTAGGACATTGAAGGAGGGTAATGACAGAGACAGGGAATATAGGAGGAATTAACTCCTGTCAGTGTCAAAGTGTAAATTAAAAAAAAAAAAAAATTTAACAAGATGACTGATACAAGTATATAGCGAGCATGCTTCAAAGACTTATTTAACTTGGCAATCAGAAGAATGTAAAAGTGGTTCAGAGGAGGATATGAGAGACCATGGTACGTGTGTATATGTATATATAATGAAATGTATGTATATACAATGAAAGGAAAAAATGCTAGAATACAATCGCTAGCTTAGATCCAAAATTGGCTAACATTCTACAGTACAGTAAAATTATTGTCTTTGTGATTAACTCTAGCAAAGTCATATTCACCTCTGCCAGACAAAAATCATTTGTAACTTATCGATCTTCTATAATTAACACCTAACTTTGTAGACTCTGGGCCCAACTCAATAATAAATATTGAGTTACATAAAATTGTCTTTCCCTAGACCATCGACGACCCTTAGGAGGTTTTGGTAGATGCCACTCTGGTCCGGTGGCTGGCAAACTTTTTCTGTAAAGGGCCAGATCGTAAATCTTTTAGGCTATGAAGGTCATACAGTCTCTTTCGCAACCACTCAACTCACTTCTGTTGTTATAGAGTGAAAGCACACATACGTGATACATAAGTAAATGCCATAATGCATTCATATTCCAATGAAATCTTATAAAAACAGGCACCTGGCTGGATTTGGCCCAAAGGCCATAGTTTGCTGATCCCTGCTCTAGTTCAACAGATCGCAAACATGAGTGATCATCAGAATCAACAGGAAGATTTGTTAAACCACAGATTTCTGGACTCCACCCCCACAATTTCTGACTCAGTAGATCTCGCGTAGAACTAAGAATCTGCATTTCTAACAATTTCCCAGGTGATGCTGATGCTGCTGGTCCAGGACCACGCTTTGATAACCACTCCTCTGGTATGATATGAGGCATTGAAACGGCACTCAGTAATCTTTTGGCTTATTTCCAGGTTTTGGATCATTTGTTTTAACAAAGAGGAGAAGAAGAACTCAGATTAGGACACACTGAGGTTGTGGTGCCAGAAGGCATGGAGTGGAGTTCTTGGTAAACCATTTCAAATATGGATCTGGAGCACCTGGAGGAGATAAAGCATTTGGAGATACTCCTGGAACTGATAGAACCATACAAGTGTTAAAGGGAAGAACCTACAGAAAGAAGAGGATTTAGGCTACAACTTTGGAGGGAGTGGGAGAGAAGGTGAAAAGGAGCCAGAGAAATAGAGGAGTGTTTAGAGAGCAGGAGGAGACCACAGGAAATAGTATCATGGAAGGCAAAGAGAAAGTCTTAAGTTTTCCTTGTCAACATTTCCAAAGACCTCAGAGTGGATGAGGGTGCCAGATAAGCACAGAAAAGTTTGGATTGGAGATCTTCTAGAGATGATAGTTTATGAAAGCTCCTCTCTCAACAAAGCTAGACTAGAGGGGAAGCAAGCAACATCATCAATCTCCACGTTTCATGTATACCAGCAGAGGGCTGCAAGGGCAAAGGAATGCTAAATATGCCTTTTGTTCTGGGGTTTCTGCACTGAGTGTGGGGAGTTAATCCCTAAATGCTATTTGCAGGGGAAAAAGACTGTGGATCTCTCAGCCTCCTTGCTCCCATAATCAGTCGGGTACTTTAGTACAAGATAGTTTGATTACTTGGGTGAGAGATGTCATCAGAAAGGTGGAAGCTTCTGACTGCTTGGGGAAGAAAGACAGTGGGGTCCAATTCAGGATTTGGGTTACAGGGAGTCCCTGTCATCACCGGGCAACCCTTAACACAAAGACTTACCTTATCCTGAGTAACTTCAAAGATTATAGAAAACAACCTGAGAGTTTTTTCCTCACTGTTGAGTAAATATTATTTCTTGGAAATGTGAAACATTAACAAAGGTTCCAGAAATGAATACATACAAAAGGGTACTTAGAGAAGTGTTGCTCAGTTTTTATCCCTTCCGTCTCACTCCCACCCAATCACCCTCTGCAGGTAACACATTTTGTATGTGTTCTTTGTATCTTTTCTGTGTTTCTTTAAAGAAAGAGACAGAGAGAAAGAGAGATACTATCCTGGAAGTTGCTCCATATTAGTTCATGGAAATCAGCTTCATTTTTTAAAAGATAATTGCATGGTACTCCATTGTATGGCTATCCCACAATTTATTCAGCCAATTTCCTATATACAGACATTTAGGTTGTTTCTAATATTTTGCAATTACAAATAATGCTACAACGAATACCTGTGTGAATATTATTTTTGTATTCTTAAGGGCTATTTTATATTTTTTTACTTGTCTATTTATGTCTTTTGCCTATTTATTTATATTCTATAGGGATTTTGGTTCCCCTACCTCTTTTTTTTTTTTTTTTTTGAGGAAGATTAGCCCTGACCAAACTGCTGCCAATCCTTTTCGCTGAGGAAGACTGGCCCTGAGCTAACATCCATGCCCATCTTCTTCTACTTTTTGTATGGGGCACCTGCCACAGCATGGCCTGCCAAGCAGTGCCATGTCCGCACCCGGGATCCAAACTGGCAAACCCTCCCTACCTCTATTTTAAGAGTTCTTCATATATTAGGAATATTAACACTTCATCTGTGATATGCTATAAATATTTTCTCTCAACTTTTTGTTTACCTTTTGGCTTTGTTTATGCTGTTTTTGGCCATCCCTCATGTTTTTTTAAAAATTGTTTTTAGGTGGTTGAATTTAAATCTTTTCTTTAATTGCATGTGGATTGAATTGAAGTTAGAAAGTCTTTCCCTACTCATATACAAAAAATTTTCTGTTTGCTTTTAGTACTTGTGCGGTTTCATATTTTACCTTTAGGTCTGATACATTTGGAGTTTATTTTTGGGACTGATGTCAGGTATGGATCTAATTTTATCCTTCTAAATAGCTAGCAGTTGGTCTACTACTACTATATATATGTTAACTTTTTGGTAGAAACAAGCGCACAAGGCAGTAGGCTTTTCAGAAGCAGTCGAATTAGACTAATACATTTAGAGTAGACGCTAAAAACGCTTGCTTGAATAATTTACTCATGGGACTAGTATTTAAGAATTTATGTAAATTAAAATTTCTTCCCTGGTGGCTATAACAGCTTACGTTTGTGTTACATTTTACAGTTTAGAAAGCACCCCACATCCTTGATCTCATTTATTTTTACACCTAACTCTACACCTGAGCAGGTTGTCCTCGACACTATACAGATGATGAAACTAAGGCTACAGAACAATAAACAACTCTTCCACAGTCATAGTAGCCCAGCTCTTCTGGCTCTTTCCACTGTCTTCTACAGCGTCTTGGCACTGCAAATCTTTTTCTTTTTATAGACTGGCACCTGAGCTAACATCTGTTGCCAATCTTTTTTTTTTCCTTCTTCTTTTTCCCCCAAAGCCCCCAGTATATAGTTGTATACTGTAGTTGTGGTCTATGTTGTGCTGGTTGTGGCATGTGGGACACCGCCTCAGTATGGCTTGATGAGTGGTGCCATGTCTGCGCCCAGGATCCAAACCTGCAAAACCCCGGGCCGCTGAAGCAGAGCATGCGAACTTAACCACTTGGCCATGGGGCCGGCCCCTGCAAATCTTGCATATTAAGATTCTCATGGCTTTACAAAGGCCATTTAAGAGAGGAGGTGGTGGCTAAGATGCTCAGACATCTTGCAAGGCAGGGCTGGAGTAAGACTATTTTACTTGAATGTTAACAATGGGCATCTTATGCAGTGGGAGAGCAGCAAAAGATTTGGGAGAGCAGCAGAAGATGTGGTCATCACCTACCATCTAAATAGTATTTCCTGGCCGGCTCTATGGCCGAGTGGTTAAGTTCACGAGCTCCGCCTTCTGGTTGGGATCCTGGGTGTGGACATGGCACTGCTCATCAGGCCATGCTGAGGCGGCATCCCACATAGCACAACCAGAGGGACCTACAACTAGAATATATAACTATGTACTGGGGGGCTTTGGGGAGGAGGGGAAGGAGGAGGAGGAGGAGGCAGTGGAGCAGGGGAGGTTTCGCCAGTTCAGATCCTGGACGCAGACCTGGTGCCACTCGTCAGGCCATGTTGAGGTGGCATCCCACATGCCACAACTAGAAGGACCCACAACTAGAATATACAACTAGGTACTGGGGAGATTTGGGGAGAAGAAAGAAAAATAAAAAATAAAATCTTAAAAAAAAATACTTGGAAGAGTCACATTCTATATTACATCAATCCAAATTTCTAAATCAAAGCTTCATTTTATTTATTTTATTTTTTTGGTGAGGAAGATTGGCCCTGAGCTAACATCTGTTGCCAATCTTCCCTCTTTTTGCTTGAGGAAGATTGTCCCTGAGCTAACATCTGTGCCAATCCTCCTCTATTTTGTATGTGGGATGCCGCCACAGCATGGCTTGATGAGCAGTATCTAAGTCCACACCCAGGATCCAAACCTGCAAACCCCAGGACACTGCAGCAGAGCTCACGAACTTAACCACTATGCCACCAGGCTGGCCCCAGAACTAGCCACTTTTTTTCAACATGCTTACTTGAAAGAACTACTTAATAGACCAACTGGTTTTTCAGACTTCAGTATTAGGCAGACTTTTTCTCAAAAATGAATGAAGTGAGCCTGTCAGTGCACGGAACACAACTGATAGTATTTGTTGCATTGATAAAATTGGACCTTCCCAGAAAAAATTAGAATTTTGAAAAACTTGTATCTGCCACTGAGCCTGACAGTTTCCCGCCACTTAAACTTTTCTAATGAGATCAGTAATAATACTAAAAAACGTGATTTTTAAAAAATGTTTTACAAGACATGTCAATATTTGGAAGAAACCTGTAACTCAGTGAACTGATATTTTTTAAAAGACCAATGAATAATGTCACAGAATCATATTGAGGTAAAAATCCATTCAAAGTGCAAGACAAATCAATGAATTCCACACCGCAATTAATCTATAAAAAAACTAACTTGTCACAAAAGAAAATCCACAGTAATCTGGAAAAGCTATTAAAATACTCCAATGTTTTCCACCTATGTGTTTGTGAGGCTGGATTTTCTCACAGAATTCAACCAAACAACATATCATATCAGACTAACTGCAGCAGATCTGAGAAGCCAGCTGTCTTCTACTAAGCCACGCAGCAAAGAAATTTGTAAAAATGTAAAACAATGATGCTCTTTCATCTTTTTTGTTCTGTAGATGTTATTTTCTATAAAAAATGTTATTTATGTTAACATGTAATGGATTTACTACTGTTACTTATAAATTAATATTTAAAAAATTTCAGCTTTTATTTATCATATAGCAAATATAGAGAAATATCACCCACACTCATTCTTTGGGGTCCTTAATAAATACAAGTGTAAAGGAGTCCTGTGGCCAAGAAATTTGAGAATCAGTGTGTTCTATTTTAGAAAAAATCTTAACCCAAGATAAAACAGAAAAGAATTGCCACCAACTAATTCTAAAAAGATTTTGATGATACGATGGGATCAAGGTACTACTCTGCCCCTAACGTATGTGTGTGTGTATAGTCCTCTCTCTCTCTCTCCCTATGTGTGTATGTGTATTCCTCTCTCCCCCATGTGTGTGTGTGTATTCCCCTCTCTCTCCCCGCCATGTGTGTGTGTATGTGTGTATTCTTCTCTCTCTCTGTATTCCTCTCTCTCTCTTTCCCTATGTATATATATTCATACCTGGAGAAGTTGGATACATTATTATCTCGCCAAATATGACTACCTCCGTCTATTCTCTAATTATCTGATTGAGAAATATCTTTAAAAGTACCCTTGAATTCCATGTACCTCTTGACATTTATTATTTCATGTATTTTTTATTTTATGTATGGATTACAACAAGATAAAATAGCAAAACCAAGAGGGGCTGGTGGTTTTCCTCCCTGTTATCTATTTAAGAGAATAAATTGCCAGCTATTTCTGGAAGTTCCTAGTACAGGATGGCCAAGAACTTACTAGGAAACAGACAAGTACATTTTTTTTTTAAACATTGTTCCTATTTTACATAAGAGTTGTCCAAATTGTTTCACTAATTCCTCATTTAAGCCAATCTTGCTACCTGTTGGTTTCAACTACAATAAAAGAGGCTTCAGGGGTCTATCTAAACGTAATATCTGTAATTCTTAACAAAACCCCTATAATCAATCAAGAATTTTACTATAGGATCTTTCCAAACAAGGTGCTCATATGCCTTAGCCATTTTCTAGGCCAAGTAGCTCAAGAAAGGAGAGAGAAGAATTCTAGTAAATTATCCTATATACAGCTTAAGTTTCTCCCTAGGTTTTATTAAAGTTTAACCCATTGTAATGAGTGATTCACTAATTTTTCCTTTAATTTCCTAAAATGATCATGATTACAGGATAAGTCTTACACATTCAGCAAGAATTCCCTGACGTCGCTCTCTACTATCCTATTTCAATATAGGGAACAACTATTTCTAAGGACACTAATAAGGTGCTACATGAAGGAGGAACTCCCATATTCCAGCATTTTCCCAATTCAAAAAGCAAGTAATTTCTCTGAAAATGAAAGCCCCCAAATAAGAAAACTGTAATGGATATTACCATTTGGACCATTGTTCAGTTCCACAAAGGGCCTTATAAATTGATATCTCATAGTTTTAAAGATACAAAATCAACAAGTATTACACCAATCTTACACAAACACTTTACAAAGAATATAAAGAGGGAGTACTTCCCAACTTGTCTTATGGGGTCAACATAATCTTGTTATTAAACACCGACAAAAACATAATGAGATGAAAATTACAGGCCAATCTTTCTCTGAAGCATAATGCAAAATCTTAACAAAATGTTAGTAAACCAAATCCAACAATATAAAAAAACCAATATATCAAGATCAAGTTAGATTTATTTCAGGGATACAAAGTTGGCTTACTATTTTAAAAAGGTAACATAACTGATACCTTTAACAGGAAAAAAAAGGAAAAAATGTGATTATCCCAATAGATGAAGAAAAAACATTTTATAAAATTGAACACCCAATCATGATAAAACTCATGATATAAAGTAACTAGGAAAGAAGAGAACTTTCTTTCTTTGATAGAATACCTAAAAAGCATGCAGCAAATATACTTACTAGTGAAATATTGAAAGCTTTTACTCTGAGACAGGGAATAAGATAAAGATGCTTCCTTTCATCAGTTCTATAGTATTCTATACTGGTGTACAGGTGTCATAAAGCAAGACAACATTAGAAAGAAAGAAATAAAACTCATTACTTGCAGATGATATAATTGTATGTAGAAGAATCCAAAATAAACTACAGAAGAACTCTTACATTAATAAATGGATTTGAGTAAGGTTGCTGGATAAGATCAACATGAAAAAAACATCTATTTCTGTATACCAGCAACAAATAAAATGAAAATTTAAAACGATGTCATTTACAATAGCACCCCAAAAAGAAATTCACTGGAAAAAATCTACCAAAAGGAGGTGCAAGGTGTTACACTGAAAACTACAACTATTGCTAGGAGAAATTGAAGAAGACCTATATAAATGGTAGGACATTCCTGTGCATAGTTTGGAACATGTTGCAAAGATGACAATTATCTCCAAGTTGGTCTATAAATTTAATGCGATCCCAATCAAAATGCCAGGTTTTTTTTTTATGGCAATTGACCAGTTGATTCTAAAGCTTATATGGAAATGCTAAGGGTCAAGAACAGCAAAAACAATCTTAAGTAAAAACAAGACTGGAGGGCTTACGCTATCAGAAGAGGCTTTTTTTAACTGTAGAAATTAAGACTGTAGTATTGGTACAGAATAGACAAAATGACAAATGGAAGAGAATAGAAGGTCCAGAAATAGAGACATGAAAAAATGGACAGATGAATTATAACTAAGGTGGCACTGCAGTGAACAATTTCCCCCCCAAATAATGGTACTGGATTAATTGAACACCCACATAAAAAAAGTGAAGCTTGTCCCTTACTTTACACCATGCATAGAAATCAATCCCAGAAGGATTGTTGAAAAACAAAACAATAAAGCTTCAAGAAAAAAGAAGCCACAGAATATCTTTACGACCTTGAGGGCAGACAAAGACTTCTTTGAAACAAGTCATAAAAGCATTAACCATAAAGAAAAGCTAACAAATGGAACATTAAAACTTCTATTCATCTAAAGATACCAATAAGACAGGGAAGGCAAAACACAGAAAGGGAGAAGATATTTGCAATACACATCTGGCAAGGACTAGTATCTTGAATATGTAAAGAATGAGTCAGTAACAAACAGTTGCACCCCCCCAGACCGCCCCCCTACCCACGAAAAAAAGAAAAAAGAGACAAGACTCTTACACAGATACTTTACAAAAGATGATATCTAAGTGGCCAATAAACATGAAACATGTTTAACTTCACTAGTTATCAAGGAAATACAATTAAAGCCACAATGACATCCCACTGTATACCTAGCAGAATGTCTAAAATTAAAGACAGACAATAGCAAGTGTAGACAAAGAGTTGGAGTAATTGGAACTCTCATATATTGCTGGTAGTAATGGGAATTCCTTTTAAAAAATTGATATATAATTCACATACCATAATTCACTCTTTTGAAGTGTACTAGTCAGTTTTTAGTATATTCACAAGACTGTGCAACCACCATCACTATATAATTCCAGAACATTTTCATCACCCTCAAAAGAAACTCCAGGGGGCCAGCCCCATGGCCGAGTGGTTAAGTTCATGTGCTCTGCTTCAGCGGCCTGAGGTTTGCCGGTTCGGATCCTGGGCATGCATCTACACACCGCACATCAAGCCATGCCGTGGCAGCATCCCACATAGAAGAACTAGAACGACTTACAACTAGGATATACAACTATGTACTGGGGCTTTGGGGAGGAAAAAAAAACCCCAGGAAGATTGGTAACAGATGTTAGCTCATGGCCAATCTTCCTCACCAAAAAAAGCATACTTTAATTAAAAAAAAAGAAAAGAAAAAACGCCTCTTCTCAAAGTTAAAAAAAAAGAAACTTCATACCTATCAGCAGTCATTCCTCATTTCCCTCTCCCCTGGCAACCACTAATCTACTTTCTGTCTCAATGGATTTACCTATTCTAGACATGTCAAATAAATGGAATAATACAATGTGACTTTTTGTGACTGGCTTCTTTCATGTAACATATTTTCAAGGTTTATCCCTGTATCAACACTTTATTCCTTTTCATAGCTGAAAAATATTCCATGGTATGTATATGCTACATTTTGTTTATCTGTTGATGGATGTTCGGGTTGTTTCCACCTTTTGGTTATCATGAATAATGCTGCTATAAACATTTGTATCCAAGTTTCTGTGAGAACATATGTTCTCATTTCAGTTGGGTATATATCTAGGAGTGGAATTACTGGGTCATATGGTAACTGTATGTTTAACTTTATGAGGAAGCACCACGCTGTTTTCCAAAGTGGTTACACCATTCTACATTCCCACCAGCAATGTACAGGGGTTCTAATTTCCCCACACTTTCACCAGAAGATTTTTTTTGGCTGTGAAGTGTTATCTCATTGTGGTATCCACTTGAATTTCCCTTATTACTAATGATATCAGGCATCTTTTCATGGCTTGTCATTTCTATGTGTATCTTCTTCAGAGAAATGTCTATTCAAATCCTTTGCCAATTTTAAGTTTGGGTCATTTGTCTTACTATTGAGTCGTAAGAGTTCTTTATATATTCTGGATACTAGACCCTTATCAGATATATAATTTGCAAACATTTTTTCCTAAGAATGGGAACTCATAAGCACTATGGAGAGACTATTTGGCGTTATCTACCAAAGCTGCATATACACATAACCTATGGACTTAGCATCCCATGACTACATACATACCCAACAGAAGTGAGAATACATTTTCCACAAGGCACATTCGAGAGTATCTATAATAGCACAATTCATAAAAGTAATTGAAAAACTGAAAACGACCCAAACATCCTGTGGTAGGCTGAATAGCAGGCCCCCAAAGACGTCTGTGTCCTGATCCCCGGAACTTGTGAATGCCGCCTTACTTGGCAAAGGGAATTTGCAGACGTGACTGGGATTTTGAGGGGGGGGAACCCGACTTCCAGTGTCCAGTCCAGTCAGCAAGGATTTTGGAAGTTCTCTCTCCATCCTGACAAAAGCTGAGCAAACTGAAAAGTCGACAACTCTTCTTAGACCCATCAGAAAAGTGAGGTCACAGGGCCAAATGCTGTCACCAAAACTGAAGAGACAGACAGGCAGACACAGAATCATAACTTACTGAAACAAAGACCTCTGAAGGACACAGTACCGGGGAAGGAAAGCCTGAAGAATAAGCGACAAACTGCTGGAGGCTCAGAGTTGACAAGTCTGTCAGTTAAAAAGCCCCAGTCATAGGGGGATCTCCACACTTCGGCGAGTTTTACCTTCAGCTCCACCAGGTTCTTAAAGGGAAGATCACAGAAAAATCCCCTGGTGCTTCTGGCAGGGGGCGAAGGAAAGTAACCATTCTGAAATATGTCAGAGTATTCTTTTCTTAAGGTCTACTCTCAAGAGAAACTATTTTACCAGAGCCTAACCTATTGGGGTTTTATCAAGAGCCTAAGCAACCTGGTGGGAGGGAAATACCCAACTCCAGCCCACTCTAGTCATCCGGGCCCACCAGGCAGGAGGGGGGTGGAGGGAGCAACTGAGAAGCACTTGTGCAGTTCACAGCCCAAGGGCACAGGCTCACTGAGACCTAATCCCAGGACTACAGGAGGCTTCCTCTCCCCCTGCCTTACCACCATATTACTAAAGGACTATTCACTGGAGTTCCTTTTGTCCAGTACATCATGTTCAGCTATCAACAGAAAACTACAAGGCACAGTGAAAGGCAAAAAACACACTTTGAAGAGACAGAGCAAGCATCAGAATCAGATTCAGATATGGCAGAGATATTGGAATTATAAGACCGTGAATTTAAAACAACTATGATGACTATGTTAAGGGCTCTAACAGAAAAAGTAGATAGCATGTAATAACAGATGGGTACTGTAAGCAGAGAGATGAAAATTCTAACAATCAAAAAGAAATGCTAGAGATTATATACAAAAAACAAACAAACAAAAAACCCAACAGAAGTGAAGCATGTTTTCCAGGGCTCACTAGTTAACCAGACATGGTGGGGCAAAGAATCTCTGAGCTAGAGGATGCTAATACAAATTTCCAAAACTAAAAAGCAATTGAGGAAAAAAGAGACTGAAAAGAAGGAACAGAATATCCAAAAACTGGAACAACTACAAAAGATGCAGCATCAGTGAGAAGCAATGTGATGGAAGCAGAGAGGTGAAGATGCTGTTGGCTTTGAAGATGGAGAGAAGACCACAAACCAAGGAACGTAGGCAGCTCTAGAAGCCGGAAAGGAAGGAAAGAGACGCTCCTGGAGCCTCCAAAAGAAACCACCACTGCTGACACCTTAACTTTAGTCCAGTAAGACTGATTTTGGACTCTGACTTCCAGAATGATAATAAATTTGTATTGTTTTAAACCGTTAAACTTTGGTATTTGGTTACAGCAGCAACAGGAAACTAATATATAGTCATCAATAGCATAATGGATAAATTACAGCATATTTGCACAATGGAATATTATGGTGCAATGAGAATGAATAACTATTGCTACATGCAACAAAACGGATGAACTACAGACCTAATACTGAAAGAAGTCTGGCATAAAAAGAATATAAACTCTAAGATACTATTTATATAAAGCTTAAAAATAATTAGGGGCTGGCCCCGTGGCCGAGTGGTTAAGTTCCCACACTCTGCTGCAGGCGGCCCAGTGTTTCGTTGGTTCGAACCCTGGGTGCGGACATGGCACGGCTCATCAACCCACGCTGAGGCAGCATCCCACATGCCACAACTAGAAGGACCCACAACGAAGAATATACAACTATGTACTTGGGGGCTTTGGGGAGAAAAAAAATAAAGGAAAAAAAATAAAAGCAAAAAGTTTTCAAAAAAAAAATAAGCAAAATCTATCTATGGCTTTGGAAATGAAGACAGTGGTTACTTGATGGGTAGGAGTACTGACTGAGGGCTCACACAGCCTCTGGGGTGCTGGTAATGCTCTTTCTTGATCTTGGTCCTGGTTACACATGGTCCCGTTGTGATATTTCAAACTGTACACCTGTAACTTGTACACTTTTCTGTATTGAATACGTCAATAAAAAGTGCTTAAAAACAAAAACAATTTAAGTAGTTTAAAATCAAATTTCCTTGAAAAAATTGGTACAAAAGTAAGTTTAAGGTCTAAATATGGTAAACACAAGGTTTTTAGATTAGTTAAAACTGAATCCCATACAAAGTGAACCATTACAGTAATTTCAGGTAACAACTCAGTTAATTCCAAGGATTTTCTAGTACATCTCCAATGTCACACAGAAAAAAATGATGAGTTGGCTTAGACATGCAAGCACAGCAGACACATCAAGCACACCATGATGTACAGTCTGCAATTTTCTCTTTCATTAGTTTCACTTACTTCATTAACTACTAGTTTAGAAAAGTTGGTCTTTACATCACCATGACTGCAAAACCCTTTCTAGACTAAGGATTGTATCAGTGGCATTTTTCATCTCCTTTGTTATCAAACAAAATGACTTTACAAATTAATTTTTCAATGCCCATGAACACCCTAAGTTTTTCCCACCCTGAAACAAATTATTACCATCTCATATATTTTTACATTTCTATTGAACTATTAGGAACCAAATATATAAAACTAAAACAGATTTTAAAAGTCATAACAAAAGGATTACGTTACATAGTAGACAACAAATGTCATTTTGTTGAAAAAAATCTTTGAAATGTATACTATATTTTAAAGTAATAACAAAGACCAATTTAAAGGGTACTTCTTTTTTCCAATTATTTAAAATGGCTCAATAGGTCAATGCACATGTGTTTTTAGTTGAATTTCAACAAGATCAGACTGTTCTTATGAAGGTTCTAAAACAAGCATTGAAAACTGAGTATTGACAAGGTGGAACTACTAACAGGTGTTCTCACCTGTAAGAGAGTAGCTGTGTGTCAGTGCATTTGCCAAGCTTTTAAAACAGCTTCTGCCCATTAAATAATGATAAAAGGTTATATATTTTTGTCTACTAGGAATGTGACATACAATCCTGCAGTTCGAGACATGCTTGTAGGGGAGATGGGTTGATCAGGGTAAACTCCCAATTTAAGGAAACTTACGGGATAGTGAATCTCATGTACTCACTTGTTTCTTGGAAAGAAGACCAGAATGCTTAACAATCTTACTAAATCAAACACTTCAAAATACTAACAAATCTTATTCATTATGTAATAAATACAAATTTAAATAGAATGCAACAAGTTATTTGAACCTGAATGCAGAGAATAAATACTTTATTAACTGATTACAATTGAAAGTCACAAACAAAAAAGGGGTATATTAAGGCAGAGCCATATATATGTAGAGACAGAGAGAGAGGTATCTCTCTCTCTGTCTCTACATATAGACAAATCCAAAGACTGTTACCTCTTTACATTTTAATAACCTCTGCATTTTTCTTTTACACATTTAGACAGTGTGCTTTCTTTTCAGTTAAAGAAACAAATCTTGGCCAATATTTCTAAATCATATTTTGATGACAACGTACAGGATCATGGATTGAGACAATGACTAGTGTGTATCAAATGCTATGTGATAGTTCTCTCGCATATTCCATGTGTGGTGGTATATTTACGTTGGTGTGGAAAATTTGACATTGATCATTTTCTCTTTTCCAACAAAACTAACTCATAATTTAAAAAATGATTTTAATAGTCTTAATTAAAATAAGCTTGGATTTCCAAGTCAGTCAAACGCCCAAAGCACATTATTTTATGCTCTTCCCTAAACTCTCCTATTTGTTTTAAATAGCCTTTAGAATATGATCACATGGCTGTATTTCAGATCTATAAATTTGCAGTTTTTCAAAACCCAAAATTACTTCCTTATGCAAAGTGGCAATGCAAACAGCAATCTTACATAGTGTAGATTAATTTTTCCTCTGTATAGCTCCCTTTTACAAAAATGGGAAACCACACACACACAAAAAGACATAAATTTAGTCCATCTGAAAAAGCACTCCAGTTCCCAATTCCACTTTTGAAGGAAAAGGCAGAGGCAAGTTTACATTATCCCAGAAAACTGAATAAATGGCTTTATTTGGTATCTTCAAGAAGCTTCTCCTTCTGTAGGAGATGTAGATGTTGTAGAAGAAACTGTAACTGGTTTTCGTGCAATTCTGTCCAGTTCTGCGTGAACATCTGATAGGACAGGCTTCTGGCCTACATTAAAGTAAAAGAAACAAGATTTAGATGTCAAATTACCTTATTCACCAATCTCTCTTTATTTAAAAATTGCCAATGGTTTCATCTAGCATACCAAATCATATAAACACCCTTAATTTAAAAATAAATGTCCTTTGAGGCCAGCCCAGCGGCACAGCAGTTAAGTGTGCATACGCCACTTCAGGGAGAGGGGGTTCGCCGGTTGGGATCCCAGGTGCAGACACGGCACTGCTTGGCAAGCCATGCTGTGCTAGGCGTCCCACATATAAAGTAGAGGAAGATGGGCATGGATGTTAGCTCTCAGGGCCAGGCTTCCTCAGCAAAAAAAGAGTAGGACTGGCAGCAGATGTTAGCTCAGGGCTAATCTTCCTCAAAAAAATAAATAAATAAAATGAATAAATGCCCTCATTTTAAATTGTGGGGTCTGTTACCAAATGGAAGTAAAACTAGCATGTATCATTTAATCTCATAAGGTATTTTTTAAAAAGGCACAGGATAGCAAGGACAGTAAAAGAGAAAATAAAATTTTGGCATCTGGAAAAATGAATGAATGGTAACTAAATTAGCAGTTCTAAGAAAGCTTAATCTTCTGAACTGGCAGTGGGAAAAGCCAAGAAGTACTTCAATTTATACCCAGAAACCCATAAAAGGTTCGAAAAATGGGAGCTGGCTTTATTTGTGAAAAGGGTGGCAAGAAGGTAGGATCAAAAAAGAATGGGGGCTGGCCCAGTGGCACAGTGGTTAAGTTTACACATTCCGCTTTGGTGGCCTGGGTTTTGCTGGTTCGGATCCTGGGTGCAGACATGGCACCTCTTGACACGCCATGCTGTGGTAGGCATCCCATATATACAATAGAGGAAGATGGGCATGGATGTTAGCTCAGGGCCAGTCTTCCTCAAAAAAAAAAAAAAAAAAGGAGAATGGGTTAAAAGTCTGTTTAAAGAGCATTTACAGGCCGGCCCCATGGTTGAGTGGTTAAGTTTGCGTGTTCTGCTTCGGCAGCCCAGGGTTTCGCTGGTTTGGATCCTGGGCATGGACATGGCACCACTCATCAAGCCATGCTGAGGCAGCATCCCGCATGCCACAAATGGAAGGACCCACAACTAAAAATACACAACTATGTACTGGGGGACTTTGGGGAGAAAAAGGAAAAATAAAATCTTAAACAGCATTTACACAAGCAACAAGAGAAAAATAAAACTGGACTTCATCAAAATTCAAAACTTCTGTGCTTCAAAGGACACTATCAAAGAAGTGAAAAGACAACCAGCACAATGGGAGAAAACATTTGCAAACTCTACATCTGATAAGGGTCTAGTAAACAGAATATGTAAAGAACACTTAAAACTCAACAATAAAAGACAACCCAATTTGAAAATGGGCAAAGGATTTGAATAGACATTTCTCCAAAGAAGATACACAAATGATCAACAAACACATGAAAAGATTCTCAATAACCAATGCCAGCAAGGATGTGGAGAAACTGGGACCCTCATCCTCGTCTGTTAGGAATGTAAAATGGAGCAGCGTTTTGCAAAACACTTTGGCAGTTTTAAAAGTAGAGTTACCACATGATGCAGCAATTCCACTCCTAGGTATATACGCAAGAGAAATGAAAATATCTGTCCACACAAAAACAAACGTTCATAGTAGTGTTATTCCTAACAGCCAAAATGGAAACAATCTCAATGTCCATCAACTGATGAATGGATGAATAAAATGTAGCACATCCACACAGTGGAATTTTATTCAGCAATATAAAAGAATGAAGTACTGATACATGCTAAAACATGGATGAACCCAGAAAACCTTATGCTAAAGAAAGTATATATTGTATAAGTCCATTTATATGAAATCTCCAGATACGGAAATCCACAGAGACAGAAAGTAGATTAGTGGTTGCCTAGGACTGAGGGACTGGGCGGGAAGAGAAGAAACTGCTAATAGGCTATAGGTTTCTTTCTGGGCAGACAAAAATGTTCTAAAATTAGATTACGGTGATGGTTTGTACAACTCTGTGAATATACTAAAAGTTTTGAATTGTACACTTTAAATGAGTGAGCCTCATGGTACGTAAATAGTATCACAATAAAGCTGGTTTGTTTTTGTCTTTGTTTTTTGTCTTAAAGCTCCAGGCAACTATACCTGACTTTTTGGCAGACGGTGATAAAACACTGCTTCCACCTGCAGCCCCACTTCCAGGGCTGCCACCACCAACACCAGGGCCTCCTGGGGAACCAGTCTTTTTGCTCAGCAAACTATTGAAGAAATTTGCCAGGACACCTTCACTTGTAGCTCCAGCTATTAAAGAAAAAAAAAATTCATTCAAAACATTAGATTTTTCTATAAATTATTATCATAGCAATCACATATAGAAAACATTAACAGACAAAATTTAAGAGCTGTATATTACAAGTCAAGTCCAGTTTGATCTTTTGAGGCTGGGTCACTTTTTCTCTAATTTACCCATATATAAAACAAAATATGAGCAACCTCTAAGAGTGTAAGATTATTAGAAAATTAGAATGTTGTTTTTAAAAGGCCAAAAGCATTTTAAACAAACAGATGTTAGCTGCTAATATATCTCCCTTTTGAAAGGGGCTCTTCAAAAATATAACTGTTGAGAAATATTTGCCTCAAGTATTACAGAAAGTTACCTAATCCTATATGAAAACCAGTCGAAGTTCCAAGAGAGAAATGCGTAAAGGATAGCAATAAACAACTCAGAGAAGAGAAATACAAAGAGAAAGGAAATAGCAGGGGAAAAGTTCTTATTAGTTCGTATTGAAAGAATGCCGAGGAGGTTGTGGCAAAATTGCATCACCCAATGTTGATGATGGAACTGAACAATCTATTCGAAAAACATTATTACAAAGCATAAAAATGTACACACTCTGACCTACTAATCCCACTTATGGCAATTATTCCTACAGAAATAACTATTTTGCATAGTTTTCTTCTTTATAGTAATTGCAGATAATCTATTATAGTAAAAATACAAATTTCTTGAATTACCTACCATAGGAGAATAATTAAACACGACACAAAGCTTTCATAAAGTTCACATCACACAAATGATATATTAAGACTATATTGCAGAATGGTTCACAGTTTAACCATGAGATTCTATCTACAGAGAGAAAGACTAGAAGCTACTGCACAAAAATGAAAATAGCTATGGCAAAAGGTGGGATTCCAGGTAGATTTCTTCCTACTGTAAAAAATGTACTGTGCTGTTTTTCCAAGAAAGAGAGAAATGTACCTTTCATGTTTGGATCAATTTTTTTGGACCCAGCAGGGATGGGTGACACACTGGCAACATTGGATGACACAGATCTATTTGGTGTTCGAGGGGAGCCTCCCGGGACTCTTGGTGAGGCATCCTATATAAAAACAGGAAAGCTATAATTATAAAAACTTGAAACTTCCAACTTCACAAAAGTTATTATTATAAGAAGAAATTACTTTGCAATCGTCCCCCATCTGTTCTACTGATACCTTTACATCGCAGGCCATTGACAAAAACGTTTAGCAACTGTGTCCTCATTATTAGAAAATACCCATCATATTTTAGAATACTAACTTTCCCCTCAATGGAAAAAAGAAGAACATACTGAACAATGAGCTGTGGTTATGAGTAAGTGTGGGAGTCAGATCTGGGTTCCAATCTGGACTGGCATCCCACTGGCTGTATAACCTCAGACAAGTGACGATGTTCTCCAAAGCCTACATTTTCCCATCTGCAAAATGGGTCAAATAATAGTACTTGCCTCATAGGCTATTGTGAGGATTTATAAAGTAACACACACAAATGGTTCAGCGTAGCAACTGATGCACAAGAAATGTTGCAAAATAGATCTTTGCAATTTAAATATTCGAAAAGGGAGTGAAGTCTACCTTTTAAAATCTCACAAATTTCAGAAGAATTCTGAATTTAAGTTTATATCAAAGCCCACTCATATGAGACACGTACATGATTAAGAAAAAAAGAACTAAAACAACATGAACTGCATTTTAATAATTTTGCCAAAATTTGTAATACTGACCACAGGCCTTCCAGCTGCAGTTGGTGGCTGCTTTGCTAAAAGAGACTGAAAAACACCAAAGAATTCTAGGTTAGACATTCACAGCATGTATTGCAATATTTTTAAAGAAAATATAACTATACTAAGTCTGCTTCTGATGCAATTTCTTACCTGTAGCTTCATCAGAAACACTTGGTCATCTTCTGCCACAATTTCCTTCTCATGAACAAACTGAAATGAGCAATGTATAAATAAGTCTGATATACTATGCTAAAACCCATTACAACTTACTTTTTAAGATTAGACTAAAGTTTTTAAAAATTCAAGAATATGAACGTTACCCATATTTACATGGGTGAGCTGCCCTACCCAAGCCCCTATTGCAGAGCTGTCCACTAACTGTCCACAAGGAGAGAAATGTTCTGTCTCTGCGATGCTCAACGTGCCAGCCACCAGCCACCTACGGCTATTACGTACTTGAAGTGTGGCTAGTGTGAGTGAGGAACTAATTTTTTAATTTTATTTAGTTTTACTTAATTTACATTTAAAAGCC
This sequence comes from Equus przewalskii, assembly GCF_037783145.1. NCBI lineage: Eukaryota > Metazoa > Chordata > Mammalia > Perissodactyla > Equidae > Equus > Equus przewalskii. Next base: position 53,277,856 of record NC_091845.1, on the reverse strand, counting down.
ATATGTGACTAGTAGCTACTGTATCGGACAGCACAATCCTAGAGTCATAGGCATATTAACCATGCTTATAAAATCTACTAAACAATAGTTAGGTGTTTTAAAAGCACCAATAATATCCCAGTTGAATGGAAAAGCAGCTTGCCCCTGGTTTCCCTGAAATAAAAATATAATGGCTCTTCTTTCTATCTGCTGAATAATTAGGAAAAAAGAGTAGCAAATGTCTCCTGCTTCTACTGTCAGTACAAGACCTGTCCCAGTCTATTTTCCACCCAGTAGCCAGAGCACTCCTTTTATTTTTATTTTATTTTATTTTTGAGGAAAATTAGCCTTGAGCTAACATCTGCTGCCAATCCCCCTCTTTTTGCTGAAGAAGTCTGGCCCTGAGCTAACATCTGTGCCCATCTTCCTCTACTTTATACGTGGGACGCCTGCCACAGCATGGCGTGCCAAGCGGTGCCATGTCTGCACCTGGGATCCGAACCAGCGAATCCTGGGCCGCCGAAGTGGAATGTGTGAACTTAACCGCTGTGCCACTGGGCCGGCCCCCAGAGCGCTCCTTTTAAAAGGTGAAGTCAGATTACATCACTCCTCGGCTCGAACTCTCCCTCCAGTCTCTCTCTCTCTCTCCATCCCACTCAGAATGTAACCCAAGTCCTGACTGCAGCCTAATGATAGGGCCCTACAAGATCTTAACTCTGCCTTTCATCTTCTACTACTCTGGCCCTCCTCCTGGCTCTCTTCCAGCCTCTCTGGTCCCCTCTGCACACTCCTGTCTCAGGGCTGGGTACCTTCTGTTCCCTCTGCCTTCAACATTCTCCCCTCTTACCAGAGACATTCCCCAACCACTCCTAAAACAGCATCTCTCCCCACCCTAGTCCTCTCCCCTCACCCTGCTTAACTTCCACGGCACTTATCACCACTTGAGAGATGGCTTCTGTATTGATTTACTATTTTTTTCAAAGATTGACAGCTGAGCTAACAACTGTTGCCAATCCTTTCTTTTTCTTTCTGCTTTTTCTCCCCAAATCCCCCCAGCATATAGTTGTACATATTTTAGTTGCAGGTCCTTCTAGTTGTAGTATGTGGACGCCGCCTCAGCATGGCCTGATGAGCGGTGCCATGTCCGCGCCCAGGATCCAAACCGGTGAAACCCTAGGCCGCCGCAGCAGAGCATGGGAACTTAACCACTTGGCCACGGGGCCGGCCCCTTGATTTACTATGGCATCACCCTCCTATTCAGCACCTAGTACCTAATCAGTGCCCGATTTGGTGCTCAGTAATATTTGTGGAACGAATAAAAGACAACTTAAACAAAGCACAATTTTGTTGGTAAAAGAGATAATGGGGAGCCAGCCCCGCAGCTGAGTGGTTAAGCTCACGCACTCTGCTCCGGTGGCCCAGGGTTTTGCAGGTTTGGATCCTGGGCACAACTCATCAGGCCATGCTGAGGTGGTGTCCTACATAGCACAACAAGAGGCATTCACAACTAGAATACACAACTATGTACTGGGGGGCTTTGGGGAGAAGAAGGGAAAAAAAAGAAGATTGGCAACAGTTGTTAGTTCATGTGTCAATCTTTAAAAAACAAAAATACATATATATATAAAAACATATTAAAAAAAGATAATGGGAAAATTGCCCTTTTTTTGATATGCACATTTCTTTTAACAGATATCCAAACTAAACGCTATAGCAACTGATTCTTCATTTGATGTTACTTTTCTTATTTCTAATTACCCACAAACAGAAGACAGATGCTCAATGTAAATATTTGGATTCTTAAGTAAGAATCTTACTATATGTTAAATCAAAATTTTTTCCTACAACACATCCAAATTAAAAGTCAGTGAGAAGTATTATATGCACTCATTTTTACAAAACTTTCCAGAAACATCTATAATATTTAACTGTAGAACATCATATACTGCTTAACATGAAATCAAGACACATGAAAAAAGAGCACCTTCTGGAAGCCGATTTCAGAGTCATAAGAATGACATGTAACAGTCAAAACTAAAATCAAACACAGGAAACTGGAAGCTTCTGGATGGCTGTGGGCTAGCGTAGGTAACTACTGACTGTGGAGAAGATCCAAGATCTGCCTCAATAGATAGAAGCTAATAAAATTAATCTAGCAATGTTTTCTTGGCTTTTGGCTGAGCTCTGGGTTGGAAAGTTCACAACTTTTACCTATTCAAACTATCAAGATGCTACATATTCCCTCATGCCAATCCATGATTTCCATTAGAAAATGGAACCTGCACTAAAATTTGCTACTATAAATATGCTAAAGGCTAACTAACGATCAGTAACTGAACAGCTGATTTATATTTTGATAAAACACCTTTATTTGGAATTGTGCCTTAAAAACACCCAAATCACACTTAGAAATCCCATTATAGAAAAGGACTCCCTTACCTTTCTAACTACAATTTTAAGTTATGGACTTCCCCCTCAGTTTAAAAGCCTAAATATTGAGACTATATATTGAAAACTGTTACCTTTCGGACAGGTGGTTTAGTTATAATGTCTTCAAAATTATCTTCTGCTTTTAATGTTTGAAAATTTTCATGCAGTATTCCTATTTTCTTATCATTATCCCACCCTGCTGGACTGAAAAGAAACGCACATGATAAATTCTCAAACGCACATGATTAATTCCCAAGCATTTCATGATCATATCAAAGGGAACATTTCTATGAAGTTAAATTTCACCAACGTATGAAAAACTAATCAGCTTTTTTATTATAATGCTCAAGTTATGGTTTACTAATGCCTACTTAAAATGATTACCAATCTTCCTGATTTTAAAAATGCCATTAGTTTTTTTGGGGGGAGGATGGTAATTAATTATTACCTCCCAATTTTATTCTGGTAACTTTTTAAAAGCATGTCTAGATTATACATTAGGTCCTTTATTTATTACAACCAATTAAAGAGTAAGTAGATACACTGGTATATGCACCCAAAAGATAATTTAGCTACGACAGCAAGGCCTTTTGAAAAGGACTCAGGCCAGCAGTAAATCTACAAGGCAATGATAAATAGATAAGGCAGGTTATACACAAAACAATCTAGAAACAGATTCTCACCTAGTCATCATGGAAAGATCTACTGGTGTCACCTCAAAACCAAAAATGATAACTCACCATCAAATCATAGCCACAATACATAATAAAATAATGTATTTAAGAGTATACTTACATAAATACTGCATCTTTTTCCACAACAACAGCAGGAATCTTGTAGGGAAATCCGTATAGTTTCTGAACAATGTATTTATATACTAAATCTATATTTTTGTTTTCTTTTACTGAAGTGTAAATAAGTGCTGCACCATCTGAATAGTATTATTAAAGAATTTTTGGACAAATTCCTTGAATAGGTACCATAAAATTTTGTGTTCTCAGCTTAACATTTACATGCATATTAGTTTCAAAAATAATTTCCAAAGGTATATTATATAGTAATCAAGAATTTCAGAAGTATAAGATACATACAGGCTAAAATGCAAATAAAACAATCTGTACATAACTGACTTAGCAAAAGTCTCATTAAGCCAAGACACTAGAGGTAAACTGATTAATACTGACACCATTACTACCTCCATGTTTAAAGCACATGAAGACACAATTTGTTTTTGTTTTTAATCTCCTTAAACCTCATGAAGTAGGACTATTATTTATCAACAACTGTTTTGTTTGCCTTTTCAACAGAAACAGATTGCACTAGTGTCACTAGTCATTTTTACTAATCCCAGAAATTAGGACTTTGGGAACAAAGCTCAGGAGATCCACCCTTGAGAGAAGATGAACCAACAGGTACAGTGAGGAAGCTTTCAGGAATGATCCAAGGCAAAACAGATTTCATGACCAAAACCTGAGATAAGACTACCTCACATGAAGATGTATTAATTAAAGCAGATCCTAACTTTGACCTTTTGTCCAAGAGATATAGTGGATCAAAAGATTAAGAGAGGCCTGTGGAAAAAGGGTCAATGTGACCACTGACAGATGATGTGGTCAGAGTGGCTATCAGCAGTGACCACTGCTGAGGAGCATGCTCTAGCTGGCCATTGTGTCCTGAGAGAGACGGTGACATAGGCCATGAGGAAATGCTGGGAATGGTCTAACTTTGAACTGAGGTATTTTCTAGGACATGAACTGAGGCTTATGAACCTAAAAGTGGTACTGATTGCTAACTACTACTTAACTTAGTATAAAACTTAACCTGGTAGAAATAAACATCATAATCTTACGTAAAAGCTTAATTGTGTGAGGGCCAGCCCTGTGGCAGAGTGGTTAAGTTTGCGTGCTCTGCTTTGGAGGCCCAGGGTTTCGCCAGTTCAAATCCTGGGCTTGGACATGGCAGCGCTCATCAGGCCCTACTGAGGCAGCATCCCACATGCCACAACTAGAAGGACCCACAACTAAAAATGCACAACTATGTATGGGGTGGGGGGGGCTTTGGTAAAGGAAAAAATAAAAAAATAAAAATAAAAATAAATTTTTTAAAAAAGCTTAATTGTGTGAACTTTTCATTAATGATCTTCCTTATAATGAGAACCAATTTATGATGATCTAGATTTCTACAGCTGAAAAATCTGAATTGCAATCACAATTTTTTAAATTTAAAAATAAAGATGATTTTGAACTGGTGCCTGACACACACACATCTCACTATCTTGAAGTGACTTCTCACATTTGTATTCTTTTAAAATCAACCACTCTAATTCTATGTAATTATATCTGTGATTATTTTACTGGACAGTCTCCTTCCTGATTACATTTCTATAGTATTTACGTTTTTAGTACAGCATTAAATAAATGTTTAAAGAGACTGTTGCCAAATTTTCTAAATCTTCAGAGATAACAAAAAAGGCTACAGACACCTACTTCAATTACTCACGCTGTTTTCTTTTTAAAGACTCTTATGTAGACAAACACCCTTTAATTCAACCCAACTCAACCATTATGTGACACGAGAAGAGAAAGGGCCATGGAGAGGACAAAGCACTGAAGAAAAAAGGGGAAATGGAACTACCAGTGTCAAAAGCGACTGGATTCTACTACGCTTTCTATAACTGGTCCTTAAATGCCCATAATGAAAATGAAAAAATGCAGACACTATAAACATGTGTTTGTCACTTATTACTACGATCTACTTCTAATATTAATTCTTTACTTTTCAGACCTAAAACCATTGGCTGGGGAATGCAAATGCAAAATATTTGATCCAAGAGGGGTGGGTGAGCCCAGCTCTATTTAGTGTTCCGACTCAAACTGTGACTAAGTTTTCAAATATAAATTCTCTTAAAAGCATTCACTTACAACCCTCATTTTATCCTCTTTTACTTGCAAATGTTATTCATTAGCTCATCTAGTCTTTGCAACCTACACTAGACAAGATTCCTTAGGACAGGTTTTCTAACCTTGTGCTCATCAAAATCATCCAGGAAGCTTTTTAAAAGTACAGAATCTCCAGCCTCACCTTGGAATGTTCCAACTCAGTAAGTCTTATGGTCACAGCCAGATTTTGAAACCCTGCATTAGACTGCACATGGCAATGATAACATACTAAAAACACATTAAAAATGAGAACACACAAACCTAAATATTGATCTTGCCCCACAACCTACCCCAATAAATACCACCTCTTTCTTTCTTTTTTTTCTTGGTGAGGAAGATCGGCCCTGAGGTAACATCTGTTGCCAGTCTTCCTCTTTTTGCTTAAGATTGGCTCTGAGCTAATATCTGTGCCAATCTTCCTCTATTTTGTATATGGGATGCCACGGTGTGGCTTGATGAGCGGTGTGTAGGTCCATGCCCAGGATCCGAACCCGTGAACCCCAGGCCGCTGAAGAGCACGAGAACTTAACCACTACACCACTGGGCAGCCCCTGAATACGGGTTTTTAATCAGAATGTTCACAATGCCAACTTATTAGAATTTTCCACATAAGACTGCTATTTTTCTTAAGCATAGTACTTTAAAAAGAGCAAATCAGGGGCTGGCCCCGTGGCCGAGTGGTTAAGTCTGTGCGCTCCGCTGCAGGCGGCCCGGTGTTTCGTTGGTTCGAATCCTGGGCGCAGACATGGCACTGCTCGTCAGGCCACGCTGGGGCGGCGTCCCACATGCTACAACTAGAAGGACCCACAACGAAGAATATACAACTATGTACTGGGGGGCTTTGGGGAGAAAAAGGAAAAAATAAAATCTTTAAAAAAAAAAAAAGAGCAAATCAGTTATATATTTCAATACTTTCTTTTATATCTCAAAATACCCAGATATAAATGATTTGGGAACTAAAATGACATTTCCAAACAGAGCTAACAGGAAAAAAAGTTTATGGAATTTCTAAAGTCCATCAATTCCTTTACTTTAAAAAACAAATACAAACATGTAAGGTACATTGCACCAATTAATGTATTAAAAGGATACACTGTAAACAAAACTTCCGAATATGTGACTGAATAAAATCAAAATGTTCATCTCTGTAGTCATGTTCTTTCTCCAATACACTAATGGCATCACACTGTTGAGTTAAAATAATTTTAAAAAGATCAATACAACATTAACTTTAATCAAAATTAAACATAATGATTTAAACAGTTCAATTTTGGGGAAGAATATCACGAAACTACCACTCTGATACGATGACTGAACAGTGGGACCTAGAATATCAACTGCTCCTATCTGTGTAGAGACTGACTTGGAGTCTTAAGACTAATGAATAATTTTATTTCTTTAAAAAGCATTGACTTCTATGTTATACTGAATCTGGTGAGAACACCAAAGAGAAAGTTTTAGTACATAAACGAATGAAGAATACCAGGACAAGCTTATAATGGGTGGTCACACTTGCTAACTCAACTACTTGTGTCCTAGAACAAAGCTTTTAAGATCCAAACATCTATTCTAGGTTTATAAGCCATTTCACACCCAGGGAGTCTGCACCTCTCACTACTTCCTCTTTGTTCCTCTGTTTACCTGATAACTCTTAATTTGACCTTCATTTTTTTCCTGGCGTTTTTATTCACTCTTATCAACAGCAAAAAAAAAAAAAAAAAAAAAGGGAATTACAGGCTATTTTTGAAATGCCACCTGTACAACCAATGAAACAATTCTGAATTCTGCTTGTGACAAAAAAATGTTAGGAAAAAAATAAAGTCATGTTCACACATCATGCTATCCAAATAACTTCACCAAAACCTTTCTTAAGTGAAGGTGTGAAACCCAAAAGTAAACATTTAATAATGTTCATTATACACCTAACATTAGTTTGGGGTCAAAATTGATATGTGATTTTCTGTTTTATACATATATATTTCATACACCCCCCCCCCCCCCATAGAACAGAGTCTCCTTGGTCTCCTTGTATAATCATGATGTAGCACATTCGTCCATTTTATAGAACACTGAGAGTATTTATTTCAAATGATTAAAGATGCTTATAGTTATTACATTGTTAACTTGCAACACTTTTGGTGAGGCATGGTAGCTTAACGTGATTTTTAACTGAAATAAGAGGACGTGGACCCAGGGCAAGAAACTTAGTCTTTCTGAATTCTCAGTTTCCAGTGTTTAACCTGAGTTGAACCACCATTCTTCATCCATCTTGAGAGAGACATTCTCCCAGCCCCCTATACATTTTAAAACTCTTAAACTGAAGTGCAACTGACGGTGTCTTAGCTTCCATGAAATACAGCAGACAATCTCTTCTGGCTTGAAAATTTTATAAATATATTATTCATTTGATACTGATTCAGGTCCCTTTAAGCTTAACATTTTTCCTTTGGAAAAATAAGATAGCTTTTTATGAGGCAAACTATGATGTAAAACAAGGAAATAGCTGCCCATAAACAGCTCTTTGCCAAACAAAACAGAACAAATCACACACAAAAGGGTTCTAGTGTGGGAGTTTAAAAACAGTTCTACAGTAAAGGTATAAATAACAACTATGCCAAAATCACCACTTGAAAAGCAGATAAACACTTTACCTTAATTATTTAAATGCTATCCCCCCATTCCTTTGTTATTGATAACTTTTGTAGTGTTTAAAGTAAAACAAGCTAGATTTAAAATTTATCATTTTTATTCCAAAGATAAGGAAATTGTGTACCCTCCTTCAATTATATGCACAAATTTTACATGCAATAATTTTAGATCTCAAAAAGGTTTATATATTCTGTCATTTTCTTAACTATTCCATGACTTATAAGCAGCAAAGATATAATACTTAGTATCAAATGGGGAAAAGATGAATTTGAACTATAAAATATTTTTAAAGGAAATTTGATTTTATTATCAAGTGTATATAGTGACAGAATTAAATTAACAGAATTTTGATAATAGCAATCCTATCAGAACCTCTAATAGATAAATAAAAAGGCCTTTATAACTGCATATCAACTTTACATAATGAGTGCTGATAGGTGTTTAAAAGTTTAAGTACATAATTCTTCTGATGTTAGATTAGTATATCAAAATTTAATGTGGAAAATATTCTATTTTATAAAAATTAATAATTAAGTTATTTTATCTGTAATTATTTCTACTAAACTGATTGTACAATGAAATCTAACCGGAATTAGGAAAATGAAATTCAATCACAAATAGAATATCTGAAATAACATTTTCTTTCCAAAAAACTATAACAAGATCTAAAACCAACATGTGAATATAATATATTCAATATTTTTAACTATTATTTCCATTTGTTAAGAAAAATTATCTAGGAAAACTAAAGTGTCAACTCCAAAAGGAGCCTGGAAAACAAAACAGTTTGTTCATCCTCGGTTAATATCAGTAGCAGAATCTCTAGGAAGCAAACAAACCTTTGTGCAAACTACTAGTACTGGAATGCCCAAGTTATGTGTAAGCGTATCCGCACCGAGAGGTAAAACCACACTGTCGTCTTTGTCTTCCTGCGACACGGTGTTCCTTCTCTGAGGAGAAGCTGGGAAATCTTCTCCTGGCTCTACATATTCCTGGAAGTCTCTGATCACTGAAAATCAAGGTAAATAATTTAATACATAGTTTAGAAATTACTTTATTTCACCAGGCACCTTTTTCTAGCATAATCTAAATATATGTTTTGCTAGAGTTTATACTTAGTCTTGTTTAAGAGAAGAAACAAAAAGGGTTTGAGACATCTATTTCAAAGACAGTACAAAAGCACTGGACCGCCATTAATTACTAGGAGGCAGAGTACAGAACTGAATGGCTCCAAGAGGGGAGTCAATGGAGGCCTGGTTCAGTCTGTGCAAATTACTTTGGACAAGTCACAATCCAGCCTCTCTAACTCTAATTCACAAAGGGCACTTAAAGGTTAAAAGAAAAATAAGTGTATGTGTCGGGGGGGATGGATTTCACAATTTAAAAGACGGTCTTGGATGACATTCTAATATTAATGTCCTTTCTTTAAACCCTTTTTACTCAGGTCTTCTCCTTTTTACTTAGGCGCAACCTTGGGCCATATTCATTCTGTAACCCTGGTAAGAATTAAAGAGATATTACCAATGATAATAAATTTTTAGAACTCATTTGCAAGACTGTCAAAAGCTTCACATAAAAAAAGTTAACGTGAATGTATCAAGAGCCTTAACAATGTATACTTTCATTCAGTTACTACTCCTCAAGGAATTCCCAAGGAAATAACCAGTGATGTGCACACAGGGATTTCCATATAAGACTGCTTTTCATGTTTAAAAGCAAAACAACAAAACTGAAAATAAATTATCCACAGTATAGGATTAAGACAGCATATGAGGGAATATTATACAGAAACATAAAACATCAACTTTTCAAAGAATATTTAATGCTGTAGAAAAATAACAGTAAGAGGAAAAAAGAAAATGAGGAAAACCAAAGTATGATTCCAGCTTAGAAATGAAACGTACTGGGAAAAATATGCTAAAATATATTTTCAATTTTTAAAAATAAAAAATGTATTGGGCTGTCCCTGTGGCATAGTGGTTAAGTTTGGTGCGTTCCACTTGGGTGACCTAGGGTTCAAGGGTTTGGATCCTGGGTGTACCACTCATCGGCCATGCTGTGGTGGTGAACCACATACAAAATAGAAGAAGACTGGCAGAAATGTTAGCTCAGGGCTAATCTTCCTCAAGCAAAAAAAAAAAAAAAAGGAAAATTGGCAACAGATGTTAGCTCAGAGCAAATCTTCTTCACCAAAAAAAAAAAAAAAGAAAGGCAGGCACCAGCCCGGTGGTGCAGCAGTTAAGTTTGCAAGTTCTGCTTTGGCAGCCCAGGGTGCTCCAGTTCAGATCCTGGGTGCAGACCTATGCACTGCTTGTCAAGCCATGCTGTGGCAGGCATCCCACATATAAAAAGTAGAGGAAGATGGGCACGGATGTCAGCTCAGGGCCAGTCTTCCTCAGCAAGAAGAGGGAGGACTGGTGGTAGATGTTAGGTCACAACTAATCTTCCTCAAAAAAAAAAAAAATTAAATTAAAAAAAGAAAGAAAGAAAAAGAAAAAAATAAAATAAAGAATGTATGGGGCCAGCTCTATGGCCTATTGGTTAAGTTTGGCATGCTCTACTTCAGCAGCACAGGTTCAGTTCCCAGGTGTGGGCCTACACGACTTGTTGGCCGCTATGCTGGGGCAGCAAGCCACATACAAAATAGAGGAAGAATGGTACAGGTGTTAGCTCAGGGCAAACCTTCCTCAGCAAAAAAATAAATAAACAAAAAATAAAGAAAAATAAAGAATATTACCTACAAATTAGAAAAAAATGTTACTTATTTTTTAAGCAAAGTAATTATGAGCCAGATCCTTTTTGGAATATGACTCATTCGGAGGAGAACTGTCCTAAAGTTAAATAGGGTCGAGGAAGAGGGAATCCTGAACATCTGACTGCAGTTCCTCCAGGAACTTAGGGGCATGCATAAACCCTTGGCAGCTCTGGTAGCTACTACTCTCAAGATCAAACGCTGAAATCTAACAGTGGTTCTCAAATTTTAGCATGCCCCAGAGTTTCTAATTCAGTAGTCTGGGGTGGGGCCTGAGAACGCGTATTTCTGACAAATTCCTCGCTGTACTGATATTGATGCTGCTGGTCCTGGGCCCACACATTGAGAACCACAGCTGCAGTACAAACTTAGAGAGGAAAAATAAAAACCCTACAGGCAATGGCCAACAGGGAAAGAAAGGTTCAGATTAAAAACAGATATCTTTCTCCATGATTTAGGATATACATTCTCTTAAGTTTTTACTGTTTCCTTGCATATAAATTCAAGTAAGCTGTCAATTTTTCCCTAAAAGTTATTTTCAGCCACCAATAACAAAGAAAAGCAGCATTCCATCTGTATATTTTCTTAAGCCAAGTACAACACTGGCAAATGAAGAGCTTGGTGAAATTAAGAACTGCGACAACTGCTTTACAACCTGTTAGAAATGATCCATATCACTTTCACAATTTCCACGAAAATTTCCAATTCATATGGGTATGTACAAAATATATTATGTACTTTGAAATCATAAAACCACCTTAAACATCTTTACATTTATGTTGTTACCATCTTTTTGGACGTATTTCATTTTGACAAAGTTGCTAAGACTGTTTTACTTATCAAGAAATGAAATTGCTGAAAATGAGCAGCTGAAGAAAGATCCAAATTTTTTTTATCCTGAAAAACTACTTCCCAAAATGAACACATACGGCCTTGTGGCAAAGGAGAAAAGGCACCTTCATCATGTATACGTTTCCAATTTAAAACTATATTAAAACCTAGCACATCACTCAAACCAAATTTCAAAAACAGTAGTCACATTATGTTTTCTTCATTAAACCTTATTCATAGTCAAAAAATCCTAACGATATGGTAGTCAGCTAAGAAATTTTGTATTTGAAATCTATATTAATATTTCTAGATTACTCACACTTTTGTTCCATTTCTTTCATTTCTTCAGGAGGAAGTTTTAATTTGTCAATATGTTCTCTAACAACACTTGCCCATTTCTGTAAAGAATCCAAAGCAGTCCAAGGCTTTGACATGTCAACAACCAGCATAACTAGAGTGTCCTTCAGAGAAACGGCATCCAGGGAAAATTTAAGGAGGCCTTTGTGATATAGGTCTCCATCCAAGATCCATATATTACATCTTGTTTGATCTATAATAGACAAAAGAAAGTTACCAACGCAACAGGGTTAAGTTATTTCATCATCCAACTAACAATACTACTTGGCATTTTAGGACATCTCCACAGGAGATGTCTCCTGGCTTTGACAAGGATCAACTATTTAGGTCACATCTACCACTTTAGTAAAGGCCTAATGAATATTCCTGAAAATGACTTAACTGCCAACATAAAACACCAGCATCCTCTACTTTATATTTCTCAATCCCAAACCACAGACTGAATAACATGTTTCTATTCTTACCATCAGCAGATAGAACCATGCAAATTCAAGATATTATATACAAAAACGAGAAGGCAAGTGATCTATAGAAGAAAAAAATGGCTGATCAGATGAGAAAAGCTGGGGAGTAGATGACATTTTTACGTCAAAAAATGAGAAGGTGAAAAGAGTTAGCAAAACAATCATAGGATCCTATTATTTTACTATCTGAGCGAAAACGAACTGAAAAATTGAGATTCTTCAAGGACAGCATGAAAGCGAAAGTCTCCACACCAAGATATCTTAAGACGTTTAAAAATATCACTACATAAATCCCAATTCCAAATCAATAAAAGTATGCCTAAACATAACGATTTACTGATCGGCATGATGTAGTAGGACTCCTGGTGAAAAATGACACAGTAAGAAAAGTCAAAGACTAACATGTGCAGCACTGCACCTTGGAAAGGCTTCAGGAAACTTAACATTACAAATAAATCACACTCACCATCTCTGTCTTCATCATGAACATTTAAGTACAAATATTCCAATCCTCTTCCTTTCTTGTACTCCTCTATTCCCTGAATTTTTCTTATGAGGCTTGTTTTTCCAGCTCCATCTTCACCTATAAAAAAGGACAAATCCCTTAAATTACAATACGGATTACTTACGGATGCTTTCCAGTACCACGTGAAAAACCCAACTAGAACTAGCTTCAATCAAAAGGGTAATTTGGGGGCCAGCTCCGTGGCTGAGCAGTTAAGTTCGTGCGCTCCGCTTCGGCAGCCCAGGGTTTCGCTGGTTTGGATCCTGGGCGCAAACACAGCACCACTCATCAGGTCATGTTGAGGCAGCGATCCACGTGTCACAACTAGTTGTATATTTTAGTTGTGGGTCCTTCTATGTACCGGGGAGATTTTGGGAGAAAAAGTAAAATAAAAAAGGGTAATTTGATGGATGATAACTAGGCAACTACACAGTTGAAGATGCAGACTTCACCTCCAGGATTCTCTCCCCAAGTGTCTCTGCTCCTCTTGTTAAGTCTCATTCTATCCTATTACAAATGGCTTCCTCTGTGGGTATTTTTCAGGAAGCTCAACTCTTACATCATGCCAGTTTAATCTACAAGGAACAAAAGACTTTCTCTCTTGGCTTTCAGTCTGAAGACTCTCAGGTAAAGACTCTTAATTGGCTTAGTTAGGGTCATGTGCCCACCTACAGGCCAAGCATGGAGGATGGAGGGTACACCAAAACTAACTAGGGCAGGGAGTTGTGACTAGAGCCTCAGTAAAATCATGAAACCATAAGAAATATGTAGCAAGGGAGAGGGTGGGAGCTGGAGGTAGTAAGTTGAGCAAGAACAAGGGTAGAAGGAATGTAGAACAGACAAAAATAAAACATAAACTTAAAAAAGATATTAATAGCAAGAAATCATGTGATTTAAACCTAGCACAAAATTAAAGAGTTTAAAACTAGGCTAGCTATTCAATGTTTTGGTGAAGATTTTTTTGTATTGTGAATTTATTTAAATACTACATGTTACCGTTTCACGGACTTCTTTAGTTATTAGCAGTACCATGTTAATAGTATTTGTAAAGGTGAATTTCTTGGATCTAAGGACTTATTCCTGGAGATTAACGAGTTCTCTAAGAATTTAAAAATCGTTTTCATTTTCATGTTAAGCTTTTAAAAAAAATTACATATGTCTTAGATCTTCTGAATTACCATCTTTATATCTAAAATCTGCCACAAGATTGCAGCACCCACCTCTATATAGATGTTTATAATCCTACTGGTGCCAAGTTGAGGCCAAGTAATGCTGACAGAAGACAGAAGAAAGAGAGTAGACACACAGGCATGCCAAACTCAAAAGAAAGTGTCCCAGAGCAGTCAATATCATATTCAATTGTATTGGTCAGGCTGGTTCTTTTTATGAACTATTTTCCAACACTTCATAGCAATAACTGTAGCCTTAAACAGGCAATAAAGAACTTGACATTAAATGAGTACTTATTTTTCAGTACTATTTTTGCAGTGTACTATCAAACTGGTTTAAAAATAACAAATTGAGTTGAAAATAGTAATATCTATGATGATGACAATGATTTCCATGATGATCCACCATGCTTAAAATGGAAATAATAAAGTTAACCAGTGAAAAATAAAATAGGTACTTTGGCTACTATTAAATCCAACACTGGCATTTAATTTCAGCAAAATACCATGTGTTATATTGATTGCTAATTTGAATTTCATCAGTTCTGTAGCCTTTACAGCATTCAGTTTGTATTTTTTTTAAGTCTGGTAGATGTTCAAGAACTATAAACAAAAAGAATTCAAAGAATTTTTATCTAGTCACTTAAGTAGGCATGAGCATTAGACATAATAAAAATAATTTAAATCACTGTGTGAGGAGATCTATGAAAACTCTGACATCAAAAAAACAGAGTCTGAATAGGCAGAGTAGAGGATTTTTAGGGCAGTGAAACTATTTTGTATGATACTATAACAGCAGATACATGTCATTATACATTTGTCAAAACCCATAGAATGTACAACACCAAGAATGAACCCTCAGGTAGATTATGTGCTTTGGGTGATAATGACATGTCAACAGAGGTTCATCAACTGTAACAAATGTACCACCTTGTGAGATGTCAATAGCAGGAGAGGGTGTGCGTATATGGGGATGGGATATTTGGAAACTCTGTACTTCCCGCTCAATTTTGCTGTGAACCTAAAACTGGTCTGAAAAATAAAGTTCATTAACTTAAAAGAAAAAAGAAAAGGAATCTGAGTCTGTTCTAGAACTAGAAAGGAAAGAATCAAGATTTCTCTTATGACAGGCAAAACAACAACTGAAAACTGATTATCCCACAGAAACAATGTTACGTATTATAAACAAAAACTTAGCGCCCAGACCTATAATAGAAGCTTACATCAACAATACAACGTTCAACAAGAATTCTCTAAAGTACATACAGATCCATAAAAATAGGCAGTAGTCAGATAAAACTTCATTTAATATGACCAAGGATTTATCTTATCTCTTTAATTTCCACTTTAGATGTTAGAAAGTGAAAAGATACCTTAAAGTGAGTCAAAAAATTCAGATGAGTTTATTTTAACTTGTTTTCAATATTTCAAATTACTGAAATATAAAGCTTTCTGAATAAAAATACATACTTGTAAATAATCTTAAGCATAAGCAAAATAAAATCGATAATATCAGCTAGAAATAATCATTGATAATTTGGTTATCTCTTATGGTGATATTATGAGTAATTCTTTAAATAACAAGTTTATGCCTTCCTTTTAGTTGCTCCAACTACAATTTTAAAGGTGTAAGTCAATAGGCTCAGAACAGATTTTGAGTCCAAATTCATGACATCAAAAATACTGTCAGTGGTAACTATCTATGCTCACTATTTTAAGTTCTCGCATCCATCACCAGAACATAGCTGTTTTCTTTTTCTAAGGACTGAATACAAGTGGAAGGGTTCTCCCCTACTTATGATTATGAGACCAGAGTTTACTCCTTTGAGTGAATGTTGTCCATCATTCATTTCACTGGACAATGGTTCTCAAAAAATGTCTCAGACTCACCTATGGGGGCCTGTGAAAACAAACATTGCTGGGCTTCACCTCCTGAGTTTCTGATTCAGTAAGTCTGAGGTGGGGCCCGAGAATCTGCATTTCTAACAAGTTCCCAGTGTTCCTGATGCTGCTAGTCCAAGGACCACACTATGAGAACCACTGCATTAGACGTTTACTGCACTAAGCCAAGCATTAGGAATACAAAGACCTGCATGTGAAAGCTGCTGCCCTCAAAGAGCTCATTAAATTGGAGAGCGAAAACAAACAGGAGACAATTTCAAGATATTGTCATTAGGACTATACTAGAGATATGCAACAAACCAGGAAGCCAGCCCTAAGCGGAGATCCTGGGTTTGCTTGGACATCAGAAAGGGCTTTGTAGAGAAAATAATACTTTAGCCAAATCTTGCAGTGTTAATGAACCATGGAGGGACAGGCATTCCAGGAAGTAAGGAAAGTACAACTAAAAGTACACAGCTATGTACCAGGGGGCTTTGGGAGAAAAAAGAAAAAAAAATCTTTAAAACAAATTTTTTTAAAAAAGATACACTTTACAACATTTAAAAGTGAAAAAGAGTATAATGTAAAATAAACTTAATATGGCAAACACGTAGTTTGAGATTTTTATCCTACCCTGTGATTTCTAAATTTTTCACTTCTGGTAACAAACGAGAAGTGGTCACATTGAGAATAAAGACATTTCATAAACTTAGCACAGGCTGTAAGGAACTCCAATGAAACCCTCTCTACTTACACAGGAGGAAACTGAGGGCAGGCCACAGTCACAGAGATTGTGGGAGTATGGCAACAATCCAAGTCTGCCAAGAGAATCCAAATCAAACTCCTCTCTGCTCTCAAGAGAAAACAGAATAAGGAAAAAAACAGAATATCCTATTCCCAAGAATATTCTAATACTTAACCATGCCTGGCACAGAGAAGATTCTCAACATGTTTCAGGAAGCATTTTGCTTCCTGAAACGAAATTTTTCTGGGAACAAAATTTATATCAACTACTCTTCTCCTCTCTTCAACTTTAATAAGATGTGGAAGTTACAGCTGGAAATTGAACATGCACATTTTACACATATTTTAAGCCCAAGTCCTAAGCCTCAATTATAATGATCATTTTCTGTAGCTTTCACTTTCTCTACACCTAAATGAACTCTGATATGATTTGTCTTGATGGCAAATGTGAACATGTGAATAGGCCTATTTCATAAAAGGTCTAAAAAGGCCAATGAAGACATATTCTGTAAACAAAATCTCATTTGTTACCTACTATTTCCAGAAATCTTATGTGCGGTATTTGCAAAGATGTAGTCTCTTTCTAGGGTTATACATATCTTCAAATCACACAGTTTGTTAGACCGTTTTTTCTCTTTTTATGTCTTCAAGCATTTAATCCATAGCCTCCTGCTAGTTCTCTTCTCACTATACCAACGTACTAGTCAAAAGTGAACATTCATTAAGTTCATACTGTATTCTGATGCATTTCCCATCCTGCAGCTGAGTGATCTTCCAGAAACAATTTCATCACGCCACTCTCGCCCTTAGGACACATTAGGGGATTCTAGTTACTGATATGAATGCTTAAGTATTTAGAAGGAAGTATACTGATAACTGTAATTTACTTTGAAATGCATCAAAAAAGAGGGAAATGGGACACAAGTGATAAAGCAAATATAGTTAAATATTAATGGTAGAATCTAAGTTTAGGTATATGAGTATTAACTGCAAAATTCCTTCAACTTTTCTGTATGTTTGGAATTTCCATAAGATGTCAGAAAAAAAACCCTTCAGGGTCTTCCTGCTGCTCTTGTGGTAAAGGGCAAACTATAAGGGCCAATACTCCTTAAAAAGGCCCTTTACCTTGCCTGCCCATCTGTCACCATGTCCCACACCCATATGCTAGGCTCCAACCATCCACAACTGCTTCCAGTGCAGCAGAGAGGCCTCAGTCTCTCCCAATCCTAGATCTTCACACATGACATCACTCCTTTCTGGAATATTCTTCCCTTCCCCTCCCCACATCTAGCAGAACCCTAGCTTATCCTTCCAGTCACAATTTAGTTTCCTCTAAGAAGCTTTCTTTGACTTCGCAAGTCTGGTTAAGTGCCCTCTGTGTTCCCAAGAGCACACCGCACACTTACAACACTTCACTTCATTGCAGTGTGTCAGTTTATTCGTGTTTCCTCCAGCAGACTATAAGTGTGTCAAGTCTGTCCTCTTCATTCAACAAATATTCTTTGGGCAGGTTTTCTTAACAGTAAACAGGATATAAAGTTCTTGCTTTTAACGTGCTTACAGACAAGAAATTATCCTATTCTTAACAGCCACTGTCCTTGCTGGCTTACCAAAAAGTGAAACCACGGCTGTCATTGTCTCTTCAGACTGCAATAACAAAAATTCCATAGACTGGGTGGCTTATAAAAAACAGACATTTATTTTTCACAGTTATGGAGGCTGGAAGTCCAAGACCAAGGTGCCAGCACAATCAATGTCTAGTGAGGGCTCACTTCTGGCTCACAGACGGCTATCTTCTCACTCTGTCCTCACATGGCGGAAGGGGTGAGAGAGCTGTCCTCAGTTTCTTTTTTTAAATTTTGTTTTCTTTCTTCCTTTTTTTTGGTGAGGACGATTGTCCCTAAACTAACATCTATGCCAGTTTTCCTCTATTTTGTATGTGGGACGCTGCCACAGTGTGGCTGGACAAGCAGTGCGCAGGTCCACGCCTGGGATCCCAGACCCACGAACCCTGGGCTGCCAAAGCGGAGTGTGGGAACTTAACTGCTACACCACTGGGCCAGCCCATGACGTCTCTTTTATAAAGGGACTGATTCCATTCATGAGGGATCCACCCTCATGACCTAGTCTCCTACCAAAGACCTCACCTCCTAATGCCATCACATGGGGGGTTAGGATTTATATGAATTTTGGGGGTACACATTCAGTCTATAGTACCTGTCCTATACATAGAAGATCCTTTACCAATGTTCATATCTCTTAATCCCAACCACAGTCTCTATTTTCATAATTATATCTCATCTGTAACTGCTTGTCCTGGGCTTTTACCATAATCTATTAAAATAATTCATTACTCTTATCTCTAAAACTCACGCAGCTACCTCTCATCAATTACAGATCAATAAATAGTGTAAGCTCATAACACACACGTCCTTTACTAAACTTATGAAAGCTTTCTAGTCATTGGACTGAATTGTTGGTCCTTAGCTGCCTTGCCACAGCCAAGCTGAACTATGTTCGAAGACGTTAAAAAGTCCATCTGAACCCTCTCTCTTTATTCTATTAGGCAATTAGAAGGATTAGAAGATGTTAAAATTCAGGATGCTTGTCTTTGGCATTGATAGACATTTAAGATCATCTTTAATGGCCAAACAATTCAAGAAAGAAATCACTATATTCGAAGTTATTTTTGGAAAACAAAACACAGAGCCTAATAATTTGAGGTGTAAAATAAAACAAAATAAAAATACCTACACATGTACTTCATTCCATGGACTTAATACACCTTTAAAGTGACAAGTACAGCAAAGTGGTCCGCGTAGTTTCAAACAATCTGAAAGAATTATCTCCCTATCATCTATAAACTGTAAGAAAGCTTTATCTTCAGTTCCCTGGCCTTCAGCTGGCAGTGAAACAGACACACTAGCTTTAAGTGTGCCAGCCAAACAGTTAATGATCTGTACACATACACTTACACAAGGAGAGTTCCTGTTTAAACACACTAAGATGAAAGCCCTTCTATAAAGAAAGAACACTTTAGGGTGATGATGTTAAAATTAGTCTCTAAATATTTTATCGAAATTTGCATTTTTATATTAGATTTTCTTAAAGAGGGCATATTTCAAAGGTGTTTTTAAAACAAACCAAAACATTTCATTTAGATCAAATTTTATTATAATAAAGCTATTTTCATGTCCTCATGCAGGTGCTGGGAAACTTTTTCTCTAAAGGACTAGATAGTAAATATTTTAGGCTCTTCAGGCCACATAAGGTCTCTGGCACACATTCATCTTTGTTTTTCCCCCCAACTCTTTAAAAATGAAAACAAACAAACAAAAACCCATTCTTAGCTTGCTGGCCATATAAAAACAACCAACTTCTGTCCTCATGAATGAACCAAAGCAGAAAAGATTTATTGATCAGAGTACAGTGAAATTATCCACAGCAAATAAGCCTGCATTCCAAATTATCTGTCTGAACTCTGTCCAAATAAGTCACTCTCTGTGAGCCAAATATAAGATCCAAGCACTTAAAAGAAATTTGGTTTTACTATAAAGCAATAACAGCCATCAATTCTCACTTCTTCTCAGTTCAGATTTGAAAACCAAATTGACTGCAAAAGAAAATCTCCTTAAACTCCACAGTCATGAAAACATACAGTCATGTGCCATATAACAATGCTTCTGTCAATGACGGACTGCATCAACGATGGTGGTCCCATAAGATTAGCACCATACTGCCTAGGTGTGAAGCAGGCTACACTGTCTAGGTTTAGCGTGAGTACACCCTATGATGTTCACACAATGACGAAATCACCTAACGACACATTTCTCAGAACATATCCCCATCGTTAAGCTACATATGACTGTATAGGGACAAAGGTGTGTCCACGATACTGTTTATCTCCCCAACAGATCTCTAAACCAACAACAGGATGTAATGTCCATAAACTCTATAATGATAATTTAATTGAGAGGAAAAATGCAAAGATTCAGAAGATGTGATTTCTAACTGCAACACTGTCACCATTAGTAGTGTGAGCCTGGACAAGCCAAGTATTTCCGCTTGCTCTCTATCTTCTAAATACAGGGGGTAAAAACCAGACGATCTCTATGGTGATGAATTTAAAGTTCTCTGACTATTATCATTCATTACTTCTTCAGTGATACACTAGAAAATTCCTTTATAAGATATCAACTGTATTTTTAAAAGATAACATAAAAACATGAGTAACGAAAATGAGCAAAGAAAAACACCTAAGGACACTAACACATTAATAACAGCTATCTTGAACATTTCCAATTGAAGTGTTTGAAGTGTTTTACAAACATTATCTCACATTATCCTCAAATAATCCTAAAAGGTAAACAGTGTAATCTGAAAGATTAAGCACTTTGCTAGAGAAGGGTCAGGATTTGAATCCAGCAGCACTCCTAAACACTATAGACATCGATCGCCTAGTCTTCTCCATCCAGCTCAAGGTAAACAGCGATGACAATAGGTAAAATTAAGCAGTATGCTGCCTCCCTTTTCTCCGAGTTTCCTCTCCTATTACTGTGGAAGGCTAAAGCACAGGTTTGTGCACCTGACATCTGCTTTCTATGCAGAGCTTTGTTTCACATTTCCACACCTCTGCTGGATACACTAGGTCCATGGCATCAAGATAATCAGGTCAGGAGAATTCTAGCCTGCCATTGTCCTTCTTTACCCAAGTGAGATATCAATATTGCAAAGCTGACATTTTTGATTTGGCCTTGCATGATGTAAAGTAAATCATCCTATTCTATCTGAAAGCTCTTGTGACAAGAGTCATGAAGGGTCTTCAGAGGAACTACTTTTGGGCTCAGACCTTCAGCATGTTCTTCCACAGGTTATCTGGATGATCCAAGTCGGGGGAGGACCTTTGGATTGCTCCCTGTTTCACAGGGAGCACCTCCTCCTTGCCTCAGCTGGCAAGAGCAAGGAGAAGCTGCTAATCAGCTGCCCCTGGTGCTTTTAAGTAAACATTTATGCCTGTTCAAGACCACATCCCTCCAATATGTCAGCAGTGCCTGTAGAATAGAAAGTTAGACAAACCCAATTTTGAATTCTAACTCAGTTGTGTAACCTGGGACTCAAAACCCTCTTCTGTAACGCAGTGAACATGCTACATAATAAAGCACCTAGCAGAACACGCAAGTTAACAGGCAAAATACACGATCGTTCCCATTCCATGGGCTGGCCAAAGCCCTACCTCTGGATCTCACCATTCAGCAATCCATATTACAGTAAAAAAGAGAATTTACCCTTTAACATCTCCCTCACTCTCACAGACTGACTAGACACAAACCAAAAACCACTCAGTGTAATTCAATAAACATTTACCAAGGCCAATAAATGCTAAGCCCGATGGTTATTAACAGTTCCTATGTTCCAGAAAGTCAAAGTGACACTAAAACAATAGATCTTAGTCAACAAATATGGTATATCTTATACAATTAAATTGCCTTTAAATTAAGGTGCCAATTTTTAACCTACCTACCAAGACAGGCAAACATTATAATGAATAATCCTTAGTGTCAGCAATGGTGCTAGACAAATAAGTACTCTAATACTGATGGTGTGAATGTAAATGATACAACTTTCTTAGAAGATTGTTTGGCAATAGATAGAAAGATTGAAAAAACATATACTTTTGACTCAGCAAGTCAACTTGTAGGGATTTATCCCAAAGATAATACTGGGCAACCAGAAAATGAGGTATAACAATAATGATCTGTCTACCAATCAATTATAATCATGGTATAGCCATACATATTATTCAGTCACTACAAGGGAGAAATCCTTATCTATTCTGATTTAAAAAACCCCCTGATACACTAAACAAAAAAAAAATCAGACTACAAAATACTCCATAAGGTATGATGAGTCTATTTTTCTAAAAACACAAATATACACATAGAAAAAATGAACACTCATTATCTCTACATGGTAAGATCATACGTTATTTTCATTTTCTTATATTTGTAAATTTTCTCTCTCTCTCTAGCAAGAAAACATGTAGTACTTTTATAACTTAAAATAGTGATGTCCAATTTTGAAATGAAGGTGTATTTTCTTTTGAGGAAGTTTAGCCCTGAGCTAACATCTGCCCCCAATCCTCCTCTTTTTTGTTGAGGAAGATTGGCCCTGAGCTAACCTCCGTGCCCGTTTTCCTCTACTTTATATGTGGGACGCCTGCCACAGCATGACTTGACAGGCAGTGTACAGGTCTGTGCCCAGAATCCAGGCCTGCAAACCCCAGGCCACTGAGGCATAACATGTGACCTTAACCACTAAGCACCAAGCCGGCTCTGAAATGAAGGTGTTTTTGACATAATTTCTTTTACTTCTTTTAACCCCATGGAGTATGAAAGAATCTCCATTTACAGGTCAGAAGGTTGTAATCTGCCCACAATCCCACAGCTTCAAATGGTAGTACAGGCTGATTCTCAGACCTGGTGCCTGCAGGTCAGGACTCCTTCCACCATACCTGAGCTGCCTCATCCCTTTTCACTGGGTTTTAACCACTGCAACACATTCCCTCAGTCTGCAGCCTGTAGAGTTCTTCTCCTCAACCTAATCAGCAAAATTTTGCTCAGTACCACCTTTTCCACAAAATCTTAGGTGACTTACTTATCAATTATTTCATATTTGATTTGTACTACTTCGAGTCTTTTCCTACCAGAACCTATAAGCTCCTGGAGGGCAGGGACTGAGTCTTAGTCAGCCCTGTTTTCCTCAGATGACTCAGCAAAGTATTTTATGCATCACATGATTGTAATAAATGTCTGATGAACGAATGAATACAGAGGAGGTAATCTGTGAAGTCTTTCTAACAGCCACTGCCTTGACTTTACAAGTAAGGAAAATAAGGCCCAAAAAGGTTAGTACGTGGCCATGCACTTATTAATAACAGTCTAATGCTGGACTTTGGTCCTTTCTTCTTCCTGATTCAAGTCTTCTCTTTGTTTTGCATTTTCAAAGTGCTTTTGCTGACATTCTCTCTCACATGGACTTCATACCAGCCGAATTAACACTCTACTGGCCTACACCTGCAGGTCTACCAACTCTTTTTTCTGTTTTTGACAGGCAAACATTGGAGTAAATACATGAGCTCCTCTTAACACTTTAAACCTACGTTCAGGCTATATTTTGACCTGGAATAACAATGATACTTTGAGTAAAAGCTGGTCATCATTCAGACATTTATTTACTGAGCACCTATTATGTGCCAAACATCACATTCGATTAACCAGAAACTTCTATTAACTTGCATCCATGCTTACTGATAAAATTGATGTCCATAATAACCTAAAGTAGGGGATCCACAAACTTCAGCCCACAGGCCAAATCTCTGTTTTTGTAAATAAACTTTATTCAACACTGCCATACCCATTCATTTATGTACTGGCTATGGCTGTTTTGGAGCTGCAAGGGCAGGGCTGAGTAGTTATAACAGAGAACACATAGCTCACAAAGCTAAATTATTTACTATCTGGCCCTTTATATAATAAATTGCTGACCTTGATGAATAAAATACCAATATGCCACTGGACTCTCAAAACATTTTATATTTGGTGTATTTTTAGTAGCAGTAACACATAACATGCAATAAATAATTTTATGTTAATCCTTTGAAAATCACCAATCCAGTATTATATATGCAGTAACACTCTATTCCTTGCATTACACTCCCATAACCAATTACGCCAAAAAATATTAACATACTTCAACTGATAAAAATCTGTTTCCCACAAGTCATGGTACCTTGATGATCTTTAATCCCAGCTTCTCACAAGAAGTTTCAGACTGAACAATCTCATTATTTTTAGAGTCAATTCTCCCAGAGAAAACCATTCACTTCCTTGACGAGTTACTTTTCTGACCAGATCTCTAGCTCCACTGTGTATCTTGAGGTTTCCTACTCGCAATAATTCAAGCATAACAGAAGCTAGTTTTGTTCCTGAATAAGAAAGAAGACTGGTTCAAACACACCTCCTGAGGATGCTCAGCATTGTGTGGGACTTTCTTGGCTGCACAATACCCTGGACTAGCGCCTTCAGGGAAAACTAGAGACTCTAGATTTCTTCCCTGGGTGGAAGCAAAGAGCCCACATCTACAGCGCAAAGTTTATTAATTTAAACCCAATCGCAGCGTCTTCAAAACATTTCTTTAAAAATATTTAATAAGCCCACTCATAGGTGGAAGTTAACATATAGACAAGGAGAACTGATGGGTGGTTACCAGGGAAAAGGGGGGGTGGGGGAGGGCACAAAGGGTGAAGCGGTATACCCACAACATGACTAACAATAATGTACAACTGAAATCTCACAAGATTGTAATCTATCATAATCTTAATAAAAAAAATATTTAATAACTCACAACTTTTAGAATAAAAACAAATGACAATGTCAGATCAGACAAGGCTTCACAGATCACTAAATCCGCATCTCAATTTACAGAAGAGAAAGATGAGGCTTACGTGATTTGCCAAAGAGCCAACTAGTTTTCATTAATTCATGTGGGCCTCAACTCCTAAAATTATACTTATGTCTGATCTATAAGGCAGACACTGTGCTGGGGGCCAGGAGTACACATATATATTAATAGACAATGAATTCAATTAATCTAAATCAACGAGATTTTTTCAATGAAACAGATACATCAGGGGAATCATATAAAATTAATTAGTAACTGCTAAACATCTACTTTTCCTACAAAGAAAGCTCTCTTTTTCCTTTAGGGAGACAGTCCAGTGTACAGGTTAAGAATACTGGCTCTGGAGCCAGGCTGTACAATTTAGAATCCTGACATTGTCTCTTTCTGGCTGTGTAACCCTACGGCAATTTACTTAACAACTCTGTTCCTTGATCTTTAAGGGGATAACCAGAGTATGTAAACAATCCTTACATGGCTGGTACATGTAGGTGCTCTATAATGTTAGGTATCACTACTGTCATTTTCCTTAGGGAGTTTTCTTATCAAAACATGGGAAAGTAACCAAGATACGGAGAAAGTACTCTTAAAAGCAGCTATTAAACTATAATTACAATTACTGTAGTAAAAATTGTTTAAACATACAGTGTAAAGAGGAAAAAACAGTTCTTAAAAGGACAATTTGTAAGTTAAATAATATTTAAAATACATGCACAAGAAGTTTTGCCTTTAATATTAAACATAAACTTTACTGAAGCTCATTCTCAAGATCTTTCAAGAAAGAGAATGGTTAAACACTAATGTCACAGTGTTTCTGGGTTTCACCAGGGGTCAGGCCTAGGTAGATTAAATGACTGCTCAAACATAAGTGCTGTGACCACAGTGGTGTCCCTCAATACGTTACATCCTAGAATCCAACAAATATTCCGGTTTTACTTTAAAGCAATTCCTAGTACTTTGACTCAAAGATAGCCTTCTTAAAAAGTTATGCAGTAGGAAGAGTATATGGCGCACTCTCCCTTGCAGGGACTTCTAACAAGTTGGAAAGTCATGTCAGAATCACAAAACATGGGGCCCTTATAGCTGTGTAACCTTGGAAAACTCACTTAACAGGTCTCAAAAATTTATTACCTATCTATAAATTGGTGCTAACATCTACCTCCCAGACTTGAGGAGGGGGCACTAAGATTTCGAAGAAAATGCTTTGAGAATGGCTCATACACATGCATACATTGCTAGTCCCTACCCTTTTCTCCCATAAACAGTGGCAGAGCAGGCCATGCAGCAAGCAAAGGTTAAACGGCAATTTCTGTCCAGGGTACATAAGCCTTAATCATCATTCCTATTCTAGGTTGTCTCCAGAAATGCAAAAGTTTGTTATATTCTCAGACTTGGTTTTTTAAATACAGGACTCCAGAGATGACCATAATTCATGAAAGACACGTTAGAGCCAAGCATCTTCCTGCCTAGCACCTTCAAACTCATAACAAAGAAAACTACAATCCCTATTTCTGTTTCTTCCCTCCACCAGCATAGATTGAATGCCGCCATAATGTGTGATAAAATGTCTTTAAGCAATCTTTAGAAGTATTTCAGAAAATTAATCCTATTTATGTAACCAGTATAAAAATCTGCTATTAGTCTTCCACAGCTGAAAAGAACTTTGATAAAAATCCTAATAGTACTCAAAGAAAAATTTTAAATTTCAAGCTCATATAGCTTGATACCAGATGAAGATTTATGAACTATTAAGCTCATAAAAAAAGAAATTTAATCTATTCTAAGTATGAAAGGTTGGAAGAGCCTGGGGCCTCTAAGTATATTCAGTCGCAAGCACTGACCCAGTGTCAAAAGAAGGTTAAAAAGGGGGGGGGGGGGGGACAAAAAAAGTGTGGTGCGACCTCAGTGCAGATCAGGAACATCAAGAAATGAAGAAAACTGTCACTTTTGTTTCACTACAAACAGAATCATCTAAGCAATATCTAATGCACATGAATAACTGGGAGGAACTTATAAAATGAGAACAAAGTTATGGAATCTTATCTTTACAATGACAGTATTTGAAAAGAATGTTATTTAACTTAGATTAATTAAAATATAATCCACTTCAAGGAGGTCACACTGTCTTAAGTTTATTTTAGTTTAGTGAGTAATAGTAATTTGTTTAAATTAGTAAACTTAAAACATTTTCTGAAAAATTTTTTGCTTATCTCTGCCCTATAAATATCACTTATGTAGGCAGTAATTCAATTTTTTTTTAAAGATTTTATTTTTTCCTTTTTCTCCCCAAAGTCCCCCAGTACATAGCTCTATATTTTTAGTGTGGGTCCTTTTAGTTGTGGCAGGTGGGATGCCGCCTCAGCATGGCCTGATGAGTGGTGCCATGTCCGCGCCAGGGATCCGAACCAGTGAAACCCTGGGCGGCCGAAGCGGAGGGCGCGAACTTAACCACTCGGCCACCGGGCCGGCCCCAGTAATTCAATTTTTAAAAAGTTCTGATAAAAAACTATTTTCTAATCCAGTTAAAAGAAATCTATCACAAAAAGTCACTGTGCTATTATCACTTTACAAACATCATCTCATTCAGTCCTCCCCACACCCTAGGAGGCAGACATTATTATTTCTATAATATCCATTTTAAAGATGAAGAAACTGAGGCTTACAGATGTCAAGGAACTCACTTATGATCACACGGCTAGTATGTTACAGAGCCATGACTGAACCCAGGTCAAGCTGCAGCAGATGCTTTTAATCACATTAAAAACAAAGGCAAAAACTAATTTTTCAACTAGCTCCATGTAACTTTAAAGAAACTCAAGAATCATATATTCTAGATTGGGAGCAGTTCATGCAAAAAAAGTAATTTGTTTCTATCGAAACACTCCTATTAAAAGTAGACGCTGTCAAGTAGCACTTGACTTCTTTGTTTCCTTATGTTTTTAGATGTACATAACAAAAATAGTCTTGAGACACCAACACTGAAGTTTTAAAATTTAACCATCATCTTCTAAGTCAAACTTCAATCTCTCACATTTAAAGAATATGGAAGAAATCTCTCCTCTAAATGACTCAGGAGCTAAGCCTGCAAAAATGTGAACCTGTGAATTGCTCTCCCTCCCCGCGCTTTACGCCCGCCCTCAGAATCACTAAAGAAACAAAATACATAACTTCCAGAGAGCAGAAGGGGATACAGAACAATCAGGAGAAATGAGACGTTAGACAATTTCCCCTTATTACATCCATTTGGCTGAAGGGATTGAACTAGAAAGGTGTTCCACTGCCCTTCACAAATTTCAGAATTATAAGTGACAGTTAAAAAGGCAGCTGCAACACGAGCCCACTGTAACCGAAAAAGCTGAATCAAACAAGAACATTTATCACGACTACCAGGTCTCATTTCTAGCTTCTCTGTCAACTATACAGAATCAGCTATTAAATATTAATAGCATGCCATTTGCACTGGAGCTCTTGAGAAGAGCCTTCTGATATCAATTTTTGTCGTGAAAGAAAAAGTGTCCTTTTCTACGTAAACCCCAAACCACAGGAATCCCTCAGATGGGCTCCTGCACTCGGTCCTTCTCTGGGAAGGCTGTCGGGGCCACCCCCACATCCAGGGGAGGAGAAAGGGCTCTGGGGAGGGCAGGTCCCTGCAGGTCCCGGGGCAGGGGTCCCCGTTCCCCTTCCTCCCCAGCTGTCAGCGACGAGCCGGGCAGCGGGGCGGGGCAGGACCCGCTGTCGGCACAAAGCGGGCGGGCGGGCCAGGACCCGGGCCGGGGTGTGGGCCGGCCGGGGCGGGGCGGAGCGAGGCGGGGGACACTTACCCAGCAGCAGTACGTTCTTCCCGGCGGGGAGCTTGGAGCGCGAGCGGGTGGAGACCTCGCTGAGGATGCAGGACCTAACGGGGAGCAAGGCGCACGCTGAGACGGGGGCCGGGGCCGCAGCGCGGGAGGGACGGAGCCGGCCTCGACGCGCCCGGGAGGGGGCTGCCGAGAGCGCAGTGGCCTGGGCCCGGCGCCGAGCTCCGGCGGGTACGGGATCCCGAGGGGTCTGCAAGGCCGGGAGTGCCCGCGGGGACCCAGGGAGGGGTGGGGTCGTTACCAAAGGTTCTGCCCGTCCTCGTCGTCGCCGGCTGCGGCGCCGCCGTTGCCCGATGTGAGCTCGTTGGCCAAGGGGCCGCCCGTGTAAGTCGAGGCTAATCCCGCCGGAGAGGAACCGAAAGAGCCGACTCGCCCCACGGCCGCCATCTTGTTGGGGAACCACACCACTCCCGGCAAGGCTGAATGAGAGAGGCGGCGGCGGCGGCGGCGGCGGCGGCAGCGGGGCGGCGGGAACCCGGATATGGAGCGTTCGGCGCACGGGAGCGGGGCGGGCTCTGCGGGGGTGACGCCCCGGGCCCTGCAGGGACTGACAGAGCGAGCGAGGACGGACTGCGCGTGCGCTACAGGCTGGCGGGAGCGCGTTGTCGGGGGGGGGGAGGATGCGCGTGCGCATGCGTGGGCGGCCGCGCAGGCTACTCTTCTGCGGCTCCAGGCTTCTTGAGCTGAACCTGTTGAAGCGCTTCCCGCCGCCCCACCCGCAGCCCTGGGCTGCAGCAGGGCAGGTTGGGGTGTGTCCGGTGAATAGTGCTCCCTCCCACTCTTCAGTTGGGTCCACAAAACCCGCAGCCACCGTGGAATTCCTGCGCTGTCATTGCCGTCCCACTAGCATTCAGGCTGAGCGCCACTCCCTCGCCTACACCGACGCCTTATCGGCTCCAAGATGGAAATGGGCCGCCGCGCTGCAAGAGGGTGCTGTGCAGCCCCGGTCTGAAGTGTTACTGTAGTCCTGGATTTCTGGGCTTTTTGCCTTCTCAGGTGATGACGTGTTCCTCAAACCTTGGTCCCACATCAGAAATAGGTTCCCCCAGCCTCTGAGCAGCTGCCTGACAAAGAGTGTTGACGGGGCTTGTTTTAAGGGTCTAGATGTTTTGTATGAGACTCCGCGTGAGATTTAAAATCACCCACTAGGTGAATCATTCGTCCATCCATTCATCCGTCCATCCCGTCAACAGATGCTTATTCAACACTTAACTATGTTATGGCACTGGGAATACACAGATGGAAAAGAACGGACCTCAGATAGCCCTAAAATAGCTTCTTTTCTATCAGAACTTTACTATATATATTTAAATATATAAATATGTTTGAATGTCTGAGCTCCACGTCCAGAAAGAGTTGATGGTTTTAAGCTTCTATCCTAGTACACCTTGTACGAGCAGTTGCTTAAAATAGTCTGGCCTTTGTACATTATCACTTTGCTGTTAGTGCCTGTGGAATCTCTTCCAACTCCTAGTGGCCCTGTGTACAGCAGAGTAGAACCCTGCTGGGTCTTTTGTGCCATCGTCTCATCTTCCAGGGCTGTATCAGACAATGCTCTGCTGCTATTCATAGGGTTTCCATGGCCCATGGAGAGGATGGCCAAGTCCTTCTTCCTAGTCTGCTTGGTCTGGAAGCTCTTCTGAAACTTGTCCACCACGGATGACCCTGCTGATATTTAAAGTACCGGTGACATAGCTTTCAGCATTACAGAGCCACCACAGTGTGACAACTGACAGATCAGTGGTGTGGTTCCCTGACTGGGAACCGAACAGGCCACAGCGAGGAGAGATGAGAACAGCAAGTCTTAACCACTAGACTGCAGGGCTGGCAACATTGTTGCTATCGTTTCATATTTGAAGATCACTTGCTAATATATGACCTGATCAATGCTGTTAGGCTAGTGAGAAAATCCATAGCTAAAGGCTGTATTTGCTATACATTAACATTGCGGTTAGAAGGCTTTGGAGGCTGGCAAATCTGAGTTTAGATCCAGCTCATTCAGTTTACTGGCTATGTAACCTTAGAGAATTTTCTTTACCTCTCTGAGTCTCAGTTTCCTTATCTGTAAAATGGGGATAAAAGGACTTAGAATTGTTATGAAGACTAAATGGGATAATTCATGTAAAATGGCTTAGAACAGTGACTGACAAATCTTAAGTGCTCGATATATGTTTATTACTGACTCATGTTTTCCTTTACCTTTCAAAACATTCGGATCTGACCAACCCCTGAAATTGACAGACCTAATGAAATCCTGCAGCTAAATCTTTTCATATCTTGTTTATCTGGTTAGGAAAGGGACCAGAACCCTGTCTTGGGATCCCAGGCTTTGTATGATGACGAGCAGGACAGGGACTCCAAGGGGAAACTGGATCTTTAAGTCACTGCTGTAGAGGAGAGCTGTATACTGCATTTGGCCCTTCTAAGTGTTGATTCACTCTCTGTACTTTGTTCCCTCAGTCATCTTTCACCTTCAGAGCATTTTTTCTTCAATTTGGCTTATGTACAGAGTTGTCAGTTCTGTATCATATTTACTTTGGAAAATATTTACTTTATAATAGTGTCAGGCTTTATAACTTTATAACACCGTATTATAACACTTTATAATAGTGTCTAATGTCCCATGACTTCTAGATGCTCGACTGCCCACTTATATTGAGGTCAAAGTTGTATTCTTTGTGGTTTTAAAATATCTCTGTCCAGCATTGCTCCATTAAGATGGCTGACAAAAGGTCATTTATGAGTGCCCACTATCTGCCAGGCACTCTACGTGTTGTGATTTGCAATCCTCATAGTTCGAAAGGGATCAGTGAAATTGAGTAACTTACCCCAGGTCACACAAGTGATAAACTGAGATTTTGACTTTCCACTCTGTCAAATCGTGGGTCAAATCATGTTAGAATAAATGTCTTGGCAACTTTATTTATTTTTTAATCAGTTATATATTTATTTGTATATAATACTCTATAATAACATGGACAATGAATGAAATGTAATATTTACATAAGATTGTAATATATTTATTTATAAATATTATGTCAACATAATCATATTTTGTAGGGAAACTGTATAAGAGCATATAGTGAGATATTTCAGGGTTTTTTTTCATCCTTATATTTTGATTTCTGTGTAGATTACATCATGTTCACCACCCAAAGATTAATTACAATCCATCACCACACACATGTGCCTAATCACCCCTTTCACCGTCCTCCCTCCCCACTTCCCCTCTGGTAACCACCAATCCAATCTCTGTCTCTATGTGTTTGTTTGTTGTTTTTATCTTCTATTTATGAATGAGATCATACGGTATTTGACTTTCTCCCTCTGCCTTATTTTGCTTAGCATAATACACTCAAGGTCCATCCATGTTGTCACAAATGGCCAGCTTTCATCCTTTTTAATGGCTGAGTAGTATTCCATTGTGTATATTTGTCCTGGCAACTTTAGATGCTGTTACGATAAATACCGTCTATGGAAATCTATACATAACAAAAATAGAGAACCTGTGTATTATAAGGAAGTCTATAAAAGGAAAGAATTCATCAGTCCCTTAAAATTTTTGTTGCTAAAATGCTGTTTACAGTTGAGCTATTTCCTATACTATGATTTCATGCCCAACTCTGTTATCTCTAAAAGTAACAACTGCTTTGATTTTTATTTGCTTAGATTTCTATGTCCTTTACTCTAATTCAGTCTCAAATTCTTGTCCCAGTTATGTAAAACTCCTCATTAGGTATTCTAAAAATTTAATCTTCTTAAAGACATCTTTAAGAACATTCTAGCCTGCTCCAATTTGAATTGGTTGTTCTGTACTCCTGATACAAAACTTTCATCCTGGGATCTCCTTTCACCATCGTTCTGGATTCCTTTTGCCTCATTCCTGTGTCTTCTTTTTTCTTCTTATTTTAGTGGAGAACTTCCTACAATAGTTTTATGAGAAAGGGTGTATGGATACATTTTTAGAGACCTGTGTATCCAGACAAGGTCCAGCCAGGGAAAAAATGGCATTCTTGGGGGGTGCTAGATGAAAGCTTAACAAAGAAACTGTTTACAAAGATGTGAACAATATTAAGAGATGGGGCAAGCAACAGCCTAAAGATTTAGGCCTGAAGGGGAAAGAGTAAGAAGTATTTACTGGAAACCAGAGAAAGCTGCAGCCATAGGAAAGGGCTGCCCAGCAAAATCTGTGGCTTTCAGTAAAGGAAGACAACACTGACCTCTCTCTTTCTGCTCCCTGGTGTCCTACCAGTGTCTCACATTGGCCAAACCCAACCAGAAGCCAGAGGGCAAGAGAACTCAAGTGAAGCAGTCCATTCAAGTCTTCTTCCCTGAGCACAAAGAAAGATAGAGAAGAGTGGAAAGTGGATCTGGAAACACAAACAGAAGATATCCAGCACACTTGTACATTTGAAAATGCATTTAGTCTGTACTCCTTAGTGATAGTTTGGCTGGATATAGAATTATTAGATTGCAAATTAACTTCCCTTAGATTTTTAAAGGCCTTGAGCACTTGTCTGCTAGATTCTGCTGTTACCAGTGAGAAATGTAAAGCCATTCTGATTCCTAATCCTTTGTTATGTGTTATTTTTTTCCCTCCTTCGAGGCCTTGAGAACTTCCACTAACACATTTACCACCCATCCACTATCTGTACTTTCACACCAAATATCCTGCCACTTATCATAGAAGAATAATCCATACTCTTAGACTAAAGCAATCTCTCCATTCATGCACTAGATTCCATCTCCTCTCCTCAACTCAAGGACACTGCTCCAACAATGGTCCCCCCTCTTCCTCTGTATAATTATTTATTGATCTCTTCTGGATCATTTCCATTAGCATACAAACATGATATTAATTTTCCCATCTTAAAAAAAAAAGAAAGAAAGAAAATTTATCTTAACCCTCCATCTTCACCAGCTACTGCTACATTTCTGTCCTCCCTTTAACAGCAAAGCTCTTTAAAATAGTTGTCTTTTTTTTTCAGGTATGCTTTTTTGGTGAGGAAGATTGGCCCTGAGCTAACATCTGTTGCCAATCTTCCTCTTTTTTTTTTTTCCTTCCCCAAAGCCCCAGTACATAGTTTTACATCCTGGTTGTAGGTCATTCTAGTTCTTCTATGTGGGATGCCACCATAGCATGGCTTGATGAGCACTGCATAGGTCTGCACCCAGGATCCGAACCGGCAAACCCTGGGCTACTGAAGCAGAGCACATGAACTTAACCACTCAGCCATGGGGCTGGCCCCATTTAAAATAGTGGTCTTTATTTGCTGCCTTCAATTCCTCTTCCCCCTTGTCCTTATAATGCACTTCAATCAGACTTTTACACCTATAACTCCACAGAAACTGCCCTTATCCTTGTCATCAATGACCTTCTTGTTGCTAAATCCAATGGTAAATTCTCCATCTTGTCTTTCTTGACCCATCAGCAGCACATGATACAGCAGATCACTCCTTCTGGATATCCTTCATGTGGCTTCCAGATCACCGTGTTCTCTTGGGTGTTTTGTTTTCCTGTCTCACTAGCTGCTCCTTCTCAGTCTCCTTCACCTTTTCCTCATTTTCCTGACCACTTAATGTTAGAGGACTCCAGGGCTCAGTCTTTGTTCCTCTTCTCTGTCTAAGCTCACTCCCTGGTGATCTCACCTATCAATATGATAAAATCTCCCAAATTTATCTCTCCAGCCCAGAGCTCCTTCTGGAACTCCAGATTAACACACCCAACTGCTTATTCAACATCTCCACTTGGATTTCTAATAGCACATCTCAAACTCAAGATGCTCCAAACTGAACTTCTGACCTTCCCCCAAAAATCTCCTCTGCCCATGGCTTTCGCCACTAGGTAGCAACTCCTTGTTGCCCAAGTCATTCTTGACTTCTTTATTTCTCTCACACCCCATATTGAATCCATTAAGAATCCTTTAGTCTTTACCTTTAAAATATACCCACAATCCAATTTCTTATCACTCATCCAATGATACCATCTTGGTCTGAGCTATCATCTCTTGCCTGAAATACTATAAAAGATTTTTCAACATGGAAGCTAGAGGGATCCTTTAAAAATATAAGTCAGTTTGATATTTTTCATGTTACTCCTTTACTGAAAACCCTATAGTGGCTTCTCATTTTAATCAGAGTAAAAGCCAAAGTTCTTACAGTGACCCACAAGGCTATACAGGATCTGGCCCCCATTGCCTCTTTGAACTGTTCTGCTCCCCTCTCTCCCTCAATTTCTCCCATTTAGCCACATTGGCCCCACTGCTGTTCTTTAAACAGATTGTCTATCCCTTTGCTTTAGCTGTTCCCTCTGCCTTGAAGAAGGTAAGGAGCTGTCCAAGCCAATATCTTCCCCCAGTTAGCCACTTGGCTAACTCCCTCGCCTTCTGCAATGTCTTTGCTCAGTTCTCAGCTTCTGTCCTGACTACCCCATTTAACACTGCAACTTGAACCTTCACCCCTGGAATTCCAGATTCTTCTTATCTTGCTTGCCCTTTTATTTTCCATAACGCTTATTACCTTCTAACATAGTATAGAATTTACTTATTTATTAGAACTTAAGCTCTGTGATGGCTTCACTAATGTACCCCAAGCACTTTGTGCCTAGAACATAGCAGACATTCAGTAAAGATTTGTTGAAGGTATGTATAAGTGAACAGATTTTCTCCTTGTCACCAGGGGTCTAAAATTTCAGGATGATGATTATGATGATGATGATGTGTGTGTGTTTTAAGAGGCCAAGGGGGACAAAAAAATTCTTCAACATTTGGAAGCAGGAGCTCTCTTTTATGATATTTTATCTATTTTGATATAAATCCTTCTAAAATACATTACACATTCTCTTGCTACTTTAACAGGTTATGTGAATACAGATTTACCTTTTCCTGGAGGCTCTGGGCTTCCTTAGATTCATCAATAATAGTACCCTGCTATTATATGGGGAAGTGTTTAGATCCTGCTGGGAAGCCCCAGGGTATACCCGAGATGTCTTTTTTTAGTTTGATTTCTAATTCAGCTGAGCCTCAGGGCCTGGAAGTGGGAAATGGGACACCAGACAGAAAAGAGACAGCTCCTCCTCTTTCCAGCTTTCCATCTCCCAGATGCTATCTAGCTCTCTTTTCTCTCTGTCAATGAATCATCCCCTGCTTACTCATCAGCTTCCTCAAGGCCACAGTTGGGTATTTCTTTATATCAAGAAAAGTGATCATTTGGCAGGCAAAAGAGCTCTGCAGAAAATTAGTTTGGGAGGGGAAGCTTCTGTAGGGCTGAGGTGGGGGATACAGACCACTTCCTCCTTCTGTCGCGGATGACTCTCTCTGTATTTGAGAACTGGGACACGGCAGCTACCCCTCGAGCTACTTCCTGTTGTACCAGCTTCCACAGGCTGCCTCTGGCAGATTTTCAGCTAAGGCTTGCTGCACCCACTGCGCCAAATGCTGGCAATTACAGTTGATATTAATACCAGCTGAAAAGCCAAAACCAAAAGAAAAAGGAAATGGGCAAGGAGATGAGTGGACCCTTAAAGTCTGACTCTGTGAGCAACTCAAATAATACTGTTGGAAAGAACTTCAGAGGTTAAATAGTCCCCTCCCCTATTTGAATATATGAATCTTTTTTTTTTTTTTTTGTAACATGCTTGACATTTGAGACGAAATGAATTGGCAGAGTCCTTGCTTACAAGGTCTCCCAGCAGGAGATCCAAGGATCCAATTAGAGGGAAAGCAGATGCCCAATGTTGCTTATTTTTGCTTTCCTCTGAGTCATGTTTATTTCATTCTAAGTACCTCCTTAGAATGAATGAAATGATGGTGTCTAATTTGTTTTCAGTTACCAGTCCCTCTAATTACAGACCTAACCTCTCTCCTACTACTCACCAAGGATTTTTATCAGGTGAGCCCGCACAGAACTTCCTATTTTAGACAAAGAAAGAGATAGGGAAATAGCTGACAGGAGTATTTCTTGGTGGTTTTGTTTTGGTTTTCCTTCATAGAAAACACTAGAAAAAGACTCTCTTCTTTCTCTAGGTCTAAAGTGAAATCCACCCCGCATGCTTTTTAAAAAAATTAATTCTTGTGTATGCAAGCATACTTTAGGATTAAATTGTTCAAAAAGAAAAACTTTTTCATTTGCTTAGAAATATATCATTGAAAAATAATACCCCCTGGGTGAAGGGGAGCACTTATTTGGTGACAGACAAGAAATAATGTACAAGTGGAATTTCACAATGGTACAAACGATTATGAACTCAATAAAATAATAATAATGATAATACCCCTTGAACATTTTTTAAGTTCCAGGATAAGGTAACGATTAGAAGTGTCTTTTCATTTCAGACTGAGCTCCTCATCATAATATCCATATCCATTCCTGGACAATAGGTGATGAATGAAAGGGTAACAACCTATAAATCAGTTCACATTCACATTGAGTAGACAATCAGTGAAATGCACAGGGAAGAGAAAGAAACTTATCTTTTAGGCTGGAACAATGTTTATTCTTCATCTCAGTGTTTTAATTGTCTACTTACATAATTTTAAATACAGAATAGATAGGATTTTTAGAATGCTTAGTTGTCATCGTTGTTTTAATCTGTTCTTTACCACTGAAAAGAAGAAAGAAAAAGGTTCGCTGATTAGTATATGGTTGGCTGGATATTTATTACGCATATTTTGGACAATCTCATTTTTTTGTAATCAAATACTCTGAAGTTCAAGTCCATTACCTTTTTTAAAAAGTAGTGATTTTAATGCCGGTTACTTCTTAGATTTCCAGTCTTACACTCTGCCACCCTCCTTACTTCCTGAAGGAGAAGATGTCTAATAACTGAGTTTATAGATTGAGATCTGCCAACACTGGGTCATAGATGTCATTCAGTTTTTCTGCGTTGGGGCCTCTACATGAGGCCAAATGGAAAAAATGTAAAATTCCCTGGTATCTTTAGAAATGTGCTCTCTTTTGTAGCTGCAGGTGATTTCATATTCATAACAATTTAGTCTACTTTGGTCTAGAGCTAATTGTGGTTTCTTGTTGCTTTTGCTAAAGTAAGCCTAGAAATATAACCTATTATATTCTGTACCAAGAAAAACATGTTTCTTTTTCCCCACGTGGGAAAGAAGATGAAAGAGTTGCCCAGTGGGAAATTTCTTATAAGCAAAATGGATCAGTTATTTTACACCACGTAAGATAAAAAAAGTTGTTTTTTGAAGATGTTTAAGGAGATTCTAATGACCCTAGACTTTTTACTGCTAGAAAACGTAGAGTTGCCTAGTAATGTAAAAGTGAAATCGAGGAGCAGAATGTCCTTTCTGATCCTTCCCCAGGAAATCTTAGGATTGCTTTCAAGAGTCAACCTCATATTTCAGTGTATCCGTTGGTAAATGAGGGACAGCCAGATAACCCACTAGAATTTTCACCCTGATAGATTTTTGGATGGGGATACACTGGCTCTAGTCTAAGAAGTATATTAGGCATATGATCTCATGGTTTAAAATTTTATTTTAAGTAGCAGCAATATTATATTGAGTCTGACATTTTAGACTCTGTCCACACCATCAAACCTAAGTATTAGATTAAACTACGTTAATTATAAATCAAATAATACAGACAGCTAATTTGTATCATTCAGATGAAATAAAATGTTTGGGTTCAACATTTGGAGTGAGGTGCATGGGGTAATGGATTACAGTCCAGACTCCAGAATCAGATCAATTTGAGTTCAAATCTAGACTCTGCCACTTATGGACTGTGTGACCTTGGAGTTGTTTAAGCTCTGAAGCCTCAGTTTCCTCAGTTTCCTGATAGAGTTGTTGTGAGGAGAAAACAAATAAAATCTGACATATAGTGAGGCCTCAATAAATATTAGCAGAAATGTTTACTGTTATTTTTATTTAAGATAAATTTATAAGGTGTTTCGTAGCACAGGGTTTCTCAATGTTTCAATGGTTTAAATGTGCACATGGATTCCCTGGGAACCTTGTGGAAATACAGATTCAGATTTAGTGGGACTGGAGTGGAACCTGAGGGTCTGCATCTCTCACAAGCTTCCGGGTGGATATCCATACTGCTGGACCACAAACCAAGGTTATGTAGTAGAAACAACACAGGCTTTGGATTTATCCGTCTATGGAGTGGAATCCTGGCTCCAAACATATTAGCAATGTGACCTTGGCAAGGTCAAGCTTCCTCATCTCCAAGATGGATATAATAATGTGTATTTCTAATTAAATCAATTTTCGTTAAATAAAAAATAGTGTACTCAAACAATACCTGGCATATTGTAGGCGCTTAACAAATCTAAGTTCAGTTTTTCTATAAGAAGAGCTTTACTGGTCCATCCAGTATGGGAGATTTTGATAGTTTGCCTTCTTTTTCTTTTTTTTTAAAGATTGACACCTGAGCTAACATCTCTTGCCAATCTTCTTTTTTTTCCTCCTCTTCTTCTCCCCAAAGCCCCCCAGGACATAGCTGTGTATTCTAGTTATAGGTCCTTCTGGCTCTGCTGTGTGGGACACCACCCCAGCATGGCCTGATGAGTGGTGCCAGGTCCTCACCCAGGATCCCAACTGGCGAAACCCCATGCTGCCAAAGTGGAGCACGTGAACCCAACCACTCGGCCACCGACGTCTCCCATAGTTTCCCTTCTTGAAAGAGCTGAAAATTTTAATTTTCTTTGAAAACTTCTTAGAATTCGTTCATTATGAAATCAGCTTCAATATTGATTTAAAAATTTGTCATTGCTTGATAAGCAAATCAGTTCATACCAGATGTCATGAGAACAGATGGGGAAAATGCCCCAGGCAAGTGGTGAGGCCTAAAGTCAGAGTAGGTAGGATTTCCGCAATTGTAGATAACTGAGAAAAGAAGCTAGCTCATGAAGGATTTTATTTTATTAGTATTATTTTTACCTTTTTTGAGTGTGGAAAATTTCAAACAAACATTGTAATAGAGAGAAGGTATAATGAACCCCACATGCCCCTCGCTCAGCCTCAGTGGTAATGAGGACAGGGCCAGTCTTATTTTAGTTTGATTCCCACCCTCTTCCTCCATCTCTGAATTATTTTAAAGCAAATCCAAGACATGGTATTATTTCATCCGTAAATATTTCAATATGTATCTTTAAAAAATAAAGACTCTTTTTCTTTTTTTCTGTTTTTTTTGAGGAAGATCAGCCCTGAGCTAACATCTGCTGCCAGCTCTCCTCTTTTTGCTGAGGAAGACTGGCTCTGAGCTAACATCCCTGCCCATCTTCCTCTACTTTATGTGTGGGACACCTACCACAGCATGGCATGCCAAGCAGTGCCATGTCCGCACCGGGGATCTAAACCGGCAAACCCCGGGCCTCCGAAGTGGAACGTGCGCACTTAAGTGCTGCACCACTGGGCCGGCCCCAAGACTCTTTTTCTTAAAAAAATAACCATTATACCATTATAATAATCATTTCAAACAAAAGTGCAACTATTGAGTTTATAATATATATTTAAATTATCACCCAATTTTTACTACAGGTAATGAGCTATGCATGTTAAAGTAGAATTCAAAATAGAACAATGCTTAAGAATGAAGTAAATACACTTGTTCCCTAAATATGCTGTTGTCAGAGAGGGCAGAACAATCATCATCTTATCTGCAGGCCTGGCATTCTCAGCATCCCTCCTCTCACTGCTCCAGCTGGCTCCTAACTGGTCCGCCAAGTCTAGGTGACAATTTCCTCTCCTCATTGTCCTCTGTATCCCAAGCCTTCCCTGCTTAATTCTCTCCAGTTGACAGAGGAGACTGCTTTCAACGTTTGCCAGGAGCAGCCACTCCTGGCAAGCTGATGTGAGTTCTAAGTTCTCACAAAGAACTTCGAGTTCTAGGACCTCATACAACTTTTAGATCTGGAAAGGCCTTCCTCGTTCAGCCACTAGATATGAAAACTTATGGGCAGGGATGTTAAGTGACTTGCCTTGTCTCATGATGACCTAAAAACCTCTCAGAATAAGGGCAAATTATTGCAGATCTAATCTGACCTTTCTAAGATGGTAAAATTTCCATCAAAGAGTTTGATCTCTCATTTTACAACATTGGTTAGTCTCTCTGATTTCCTGCTAAGGGCTAAGCTTTCTTTCTTTTTTTTTTGGTCTTGGACATTTAGAAATATACATGATTAGAAGGGGAAAAAAGGTGTTGAAGATGAAAGGCTTTTCTATGTTATCTCATTGAAGTCCTTCTTGAATTTATATAAAATTTTTATTTCAATTTCAAATTATAAAATATTACAGCAGCCAGCCCCGTGGTCTAGTGGTTAAATTTGGCACGTTCTGCTTTGTCTGCCTGGGTTTGGTTCCTGGTGTGGACGTACACCATTCATTGGTGGCCATGCTGTGGCAACAACCCACATACGAAATAGAGGAAGATCAGCAGAGATGTTAGCTCAGGCTGAATCTTCCTCACCAAAAAAAAGAGAAAATATTTCAAATATGTAAATATCAAAAAAAAAAATCGTATATAGCTATTGACATATTAATATACATTAATAATATAATATATACATTATATAAAAGTAATGTAATACCACCATAGAAAGTCTTTCCCTCTTAGAATTTTAATTGAATAAATTTGACATAACATCGTGTAAATTTAAGATGTGCAATCCTCTTAGAATTTTTTCTTTTCTTTTTTTTTTTCCGAGGAAGATTAGCCCTGAGCTAACATCTGCCAATCCTCCTCTTTTTGCTGAGGAAAACTGGCCCTGAGCTAACATCAGTTCCCATCTTCCTCTGCTTTATACGTGGGACGCCTACCACAGCATGGCTTGCCAAGTGGTGCCATGTCCGCACCTGGGATCCGAATTGGCAAACCCCAGGCCACCGAAGCGGAACATGCACACTTAACTGCTGCACCACCCAGCCGGCCCCCTCTTAGAATTTTTTAAAGAAAACCCACTCTACTCCCATCCTTTTCCAATCCTTTTTTCCTTGGAGATAGTGTTTAATCTCAAAAATAGGTTAATTTCATTCTCATGTAGATATATATTCATACAGTCAATTGTTTTGTATCTTTTACATTTTTACGTAAATTATATACTATGTGTACATTTTTCAAGTTGCTTTTTTTCACTCAATATTACCTTTTCAAGATTAAGCCATGCAGATATATAGGTAGACTTGGATCATTCGTTTTAATTGCTATGTTAGATTTATCACTAAGTACCTTATTGTTTTTGCAAATAGGCTAAATGACATCTGTGTAAATATGTGTTGATTCATTTTTAATTTACTGATTTATTACTCATTGTTATTTACTAATGTAGTAATAATAAGTTAAGGCTATATAATTGTTGGTTGCTGGTGTATTGGCATGCTGTTGATGTTTTATATTGATCCTGTATCCACCAATTTTGCTGAACTATCTTCTTCATTGCGATAACTTATCTGTAAGCAGATTCTCTTGCAGGGGAATGGTGATCAGGTTATCTTGGCTCAGCCTTTTCCTTAATATTTCTTTCTGTAACAAGATAGAGAAATTTGGATTTATCAGAATTCTAGGGGAAAGGGTGGCTGAGAGCTAGAGAAACAGATGGCTTGGTGGGACTGCTCCTTTTGAGACAAACAG
Source organism: Equus przewalskii (assembly GCF_037783145.1). NCBI lineage: Eukaryota > Metazoa > Chordata > Mammalia > Perissodactyla > Equidae > Equus > Equus przewalskii. Next base: position 53,235,249 of record NC_091845.1, on the reverse strand, counting down.
CCAGAGGTGGGGGACTGCCCACCCAGGGACTGTCCGTGTTTGGAGGGTGTAATGGTTTCTGAAAGGGGTGTGACCTGAGGAACTGGTTGGGGCCTCATGAGATGGCAGATGGCTGCATATCTGTGATGGGATCCCCTCCTGTGTGTCTGAACATGTTTTTAGTGAAAATGGGAAACAATCACGTTTGGTCTCGTTGATATTTCTGCAGGAACCACTAAGGAGGTGGTTTTGTATCCAGACCTGATGAAAGGATGATAAAACCAAAGCTACCTTGTAACCACTGGAGCCAGGATCCAAACAGGCAAGAGGAAGTGGAGTCTGAAACCCTGGAGAGGAGCTGGAGCTGCCCAGCCTCAGGAAGGAGAATTTAAGCCAAGTTTCCTAAACCTTTAAGGGTAGGAAAGCCCCTAAGTGATTTTTGGGTTTTCATTGACAGCCGTCTGATTTGCATGTTCCCCATGTGGAGTACACACATCAAAACACAGGATTCACGCACTTTTCCCCCAAAATTTCTTCCTTCAAGTTTTGAGTTTGCTAATTCTTGCCTTCCTTGAAATTAGAGTGTTTGTGATCTGAGAGACATGAGAAAAAATATCACCTTCAAATTATCTCCTTAGTGGCTTGTCGTAAGAGCAAAATTCCATCGTTAGATTCATTTCCTCAGGGCCCTGTACACATGTAATGAATTATTATGTATCTGAGGAAACAATAAACTAATATTGGATAACAAATTAATGTTAATGTAGATTAGTTTATCCATTTAACCCATTGCTATCAAGGAGAAGACAATGGGGGAAGAGCTTGAAGTCTAGGGTCAAACTACCTGAGTTGCAGCCTCACTTCTCCACTTACTAACTCTGTTATTTGGGGCCGTTACTTAACTTCTATGTGTCTAAGATTCTTCATCTATAAAATGGAGGTATTAATAATACTTACCACATAGGGTGGTTGTAAAGATTAAATGAGTTAAACTTTGTCAGGTACTTAGAACAGTGCCTGCCACATAGAAAGTGCTATTTCTTATTAGCCTTAATTATGATTACCACTAGAGAGAAAACAAAACCCTGGAGGAACGGCCCAAAGGACAGCTCATTTTCAGAGAATAATGAGATGGGGAAAATCTACCCACAGTGTATGATTGAAACCAACAATTGGGGACAGTATAGGGAAGGGATGTCTAGAGTAAGAATGGGGGCTTTAAAGAAGAGGTGCCAAAATCTTTTGAAGTTGTATATAGAGCAATATCTGGATGCCTAGTCCTGGCATTTGGAGAATTAGAAAAGTTCTTCATCAGATATACCTTCCATAGTGGTCAGCTTTTGCTGCAATAATGCTGCATAAAAAGGCACCCCAAAACTCAGTGGCATACACCACTAAGCATGGATTTATTGCTATAGGTCTGCAGGTCAGCTGGAACTGGTTCCAGACTGCGGGTCTGCTCCACGGGGCTCATTTTGTGGTCCAGACTGAGGGATGGTGGCCACCTGGGCCATGTTCTTCTCCTGGTGGAGGTTAGAGGTGTCCAGAGGGTACATTCCATTGGCTAAAACAAGCCACATGGCCAAGCCCAACATCCATGGGATAGGGAAATATTAATTTCCCTTCTGGTCAACTCACCTTGTTAAATGTGACCCATTTTGTTGGCCTTCTTGATTCTGTGTATATATTGAACTGTTGGGCTTCAGAGTAAAGTTGGAAATACACAGGTTCCAATATCCTTTTCTGGGATCAAGATAAATAAACTAAGTGAAAGGAAACTAACATTTTTGGAATCAACTACATGCCAGGCACCAAGCTAGATATTCTTCATACCATATTAGGTATTCTGCATACCTTGTCTCTTTGAATCCTTGCAGATCAAATGCATCTGGAGACTAGGCAGACAAATGAGTGAAGTGAGTGGGATATAATTTTCTCACTTTGGATGTAATTGCATTTTACCGTAGTACTATTTCTTTTATTCACAATCAAAAGGAGCCTCTGTTGAAATTTTTAGGCCCCATTTTTCAGTTAATAAGTTTTTCTGCAAGCTTCTTTGCTCTACACCTGTCATAGCTCTTCCTATGGGCCACTTCAGAATAGCTTGTTACATTGTCTTCTTTTGACATAGACCCCACTTTGCACGTTAAACATTTAGAAATATTCTTCGCTTCCACAAAGAACACTATTCTCTTATAATTTTCTTTAAACACATAGCCCTCATGATCTATATTTAATTTTCCCATTTTTGTTAGGGATGTGCATACAGAGATATTTCCCTTTCCTCTTGATTCTAAGAAAAGAACTACATGAGAGTGATGTCAAGTGGCAACTGACATTCAGCTGTATTGTCAAGGGTTACTACAGGGAATGGTGAGGACTGTGGTGAAATAGAGTGCATGCCCACCAAGATGGGGAAGCATCACTCAGCTCTAGACAAGTGTTGCCATTTAAAAATTGAGCATAACTTTGCTAGATCTTCTCTCTCTTAAGACAAGTCAGGAATCCAGATTTTTCATGTAAAATTTCCCAATCTTTAAATGTCATCAACTGTATTAGGATAGACTAGGCTATGCTGTAGTAACAGATAAACCCCCAAATATCACTGGTTAGCCCCTTGGGCAAAGTCAGGTGCATGTCAGCATGGTTCTTCTCCATCTGGCGACTCAAGGAACCAAGATATCTTTATCTTGTGATGCTGCCACCTCAGCATATAGTTTCCAAGATCACTACTGCAAGGGAAGAAAGAGATGGAAGATGCACACCAGCTCTTAAGTGCCTTGGCCAGGAAATGACACATATCATTTCTATTCACAGTCCATTGATCAGATGGAGTTGCTTGATCCCAAAGAAGGCAAGGAAATGAAGGGGAGCAGTTGATATTTGATGACCACTAATTGCTCCTATTATAACAACTAATTCAAAACAAACAATCAGACAAACCAGCAAAATCTCTGGGCACATCAAACAAAATACAAGTGCAGTCTAGCTCCAATCCAGGAGCTAACATCCTTGAGCAATCATTTTACACTTGAAAATAACTAGAGCTCAAAGAGATTGAGTGTCTTACCCACACTGCATAGCTAATGAATGGCAGAACTAAGTCCATGTTCTTTTTCCACACCATGCTACTAGCGGGTATCTTTTACTGATTAAATAGTATAGATGGACATCTATACTTCCTAAGTACCGCTTAAAACTATTCTGTCTGGGCCAGTCCGGTGGCATAGCGGTTAAGTTCGCGTGTTCCACTTTGGTGGCCTGGGGTTCACCGGTTCGAATCCCGGGTGTGGACATGGCACCCCTTGGCAAGCCATGCTGTGGTAGGCGTCCCATGTATAAAGTTGAGGAAGATGGGCACAGATGTTAGCTCAGGGCCAGTCTTCCTCAGCAAAAAGAGGAGGATTGGCGGCAGATGTTAGCTCAGGGCTAATCTTCCTCAAAAAAAAAAAAAGAATCACTGGACTAGAATTAGGTCCTGGGTCCTAGACTTAACCCAGACAACAAATTGATGACCTTGGGAGGGTCATTTGGCCTCTAAGCTTCCATTGCCTCATCAGTACAGTAAGCATTTTGGATCAGTTCTACCATTTTATGAGTCTATGATTAAGAACTCTTTTTAAAAAACAACATTAAGGGGCTGGCCCAGTGGCGTAGGGGTTAAGTTTGCGTGCTCTGCTTCAGCGGCCCAGGGTTCCTGGTTCGGATCCCAGGTGTAGACCTAGCTCGTCAAGCCACACTGTGGTGGCATCCCACATAAAATGGAAGAAGATTGGCACAGATGTTAGCTCAGCGACCATCTTCCTCAAGCAAGAAGAGGAAGATTGGCAACAGATGTTAGCTCAGGGCCAATCTTCCTCACACACACACACACATTAAAATGCCTGGAGCAGGGGGGCGGGTAGTGGGGGATGGGCGCACACATTGGGAAGAGACAGGAGGAAGCCTTCTGGGATGCTGGAAATGTCCTAGTTCCTGATCTGGTTGGTGGTTATCTTATGTGTGTGTACCTAGGTAAAAATTGATCAAGCTGTATATTTAAGATTAATGTACATCATACATGTTAATATATGCATATAAATCTCAATAAAAAGGTCAAGAATATGCTTCTTGTCAAAAATAAAATGCTTTTACACTAATTCTAATTGTTATTTGGTGTGATACAGCTAATGAAATTTTATTCTATTCCCTTGCATAAATAATATCTACCAATGTAATAAAAATAAAAAGTGATAGAAAATAAAGGTTTAACATCCACACATTTGTGTAGGTAGGAGATACTAAAATTGCTGCCAGCAGGGACTTGGCTTCGCATCCTGTTTGCCCAGAGAGACCAAGACAGCAAAGTATCTGGGAGTATTGCAGAGGCTGAGGTGGGCACGGGAGAACACTTTCTTCTTTGTTTATAAGTTGCACCTGGGCATCACAAGAACCCTTTGGATCACAGGTGACATGTGTGAATATCATCCAACTGATCAGCTTTCTTTGAGCATGAAAATGTATAGGATTTTTACATTTCCCAACTAAGGGAGAGAAAAATCAGAGGTACAATTCATTCACATTAACTCAATTGAATGCATTTGCCCAAAAAACTAAATGCAAAAAGAACAAAAATATTAAATAGTGCAGCCAGTTGTGTCTGATGTTCTGGACATGAAGCATATGTCCTAAGGAAAGGGAATTGGGAGATGTCAATCTAGTGATTTCTAAGTTAATCTCAGTCCATGCCTCTCAGTGGAGTGCTGGAGCCCACATCCGCATCTCTTCCCAACTCTGTGTTCAGTGACATCACATTGATAGCCTGAAATTGCTATGGTGGGAGTATTTGCACCGTGGATATCAGCAAATGCTACAAATTGGGCTGGTTTATTTTTCAGAGAGCCGGCTTACCAGCACATCACTGCTTACCTCCTCTCATGGTGGGGACGTCTTGTCACACTGAATGTGCTTCTAGTACTAGAGGTATGGATTTCTTTCCTACAACATAAGTCTAAATGCAAGTCAGCTACTTTGGTGCTCAGTTGAAGAAACAGCTGGCTGTTCTCTTCAAGAAAAGCTGGCTGTTTTGGGCTTACATAGAAAACTGGTTTTGTTTCCATAGCTCCGTAGGAATCATATTTATGTCTACAACTACATAGTGATTGATTTCAGGCTTCTTTCAAATATCAGTTCAAGGTAGTTCAAAGGTGATTGCGTGCTAATTTAAGACCATGACTGCTATGCAAGCTGTGGCTTCTAAGTGGACTAATTCCTGTCCTAATAATGCAGGTCCCAGAACAGCAGTGATTGATTTTGGTGTTAATCAATGGAAGTCTGGGCCAGATCTAACTAGCGGCCAGAGTTGCATCTTGATACACTAAGCCAGGGATACTTCCTTATTTTGGTCAAAACATTGCTGTGATAACATGACCTACTCAGAATTTACTGAGAATCATGGTGCTGTTTTAGGAGAAGTATTTATGCTCCTGGAGGTAAGGGGTTTGGGGGTACAGTCTAGGACTTGTAACTAACTCACTCTAAGATTTGGAATAAATTGTCTCACTTCTCTGGGTCTTGGAGTCTTCCTTTGAGGGATGAGGTGGGTAGTAATAGATAATCTCAGGTCCCTTCTAGCTCTGAAACAAAGGAAAAATTAAAACAGCTTGCAGCCAGTGTGTAACCTGCAGCTGTAAGAAGACAGTTGCGCATATAAATATGCAAAGTCCATGTGGTGTGATTGAAGAGGATGCCATGTGCCACTTCTCCAATATATCCCCTCCACAAATCCTCTGGCCCCATTAAGTGAGTCCCTGCACAGGGTTAGAGCAGTGTGGCACGGTGGCAAGGAGCCTGGTGGAATAACTCTACCACTTCCTAGCTGTGTGACTTTGGGCACATTACTTAACCTCTCTGAGTCTTAGTTATGTCATCTATAAATAGATGGGTTGAATACCCACTCACAGGGCTGTTGAGGACTGAGTAAAACTAAGTAGGTGAAAGAGCTTTGTAAGGTAGAAAGTATACAAATATTAATTATTATCACTCATCACTGTATTTTGGAAAATAATTTAAGATGTCGTACTTATAGTGAAATTCTCCATGCTTAATAATAAGACTAGAACATAGTGTTCAAAAGAGATGAATGGTCTGTCTAGAACATTGATGTGTATACAAAATATACAAGGACCAATTCACTTTCCATTACTCAGAAAACAGTTTCTAAATCAATAGATTCTTAGAGATTAAACAATGGATTATTCAGTCTGGAATTATTTAAGCCTTTTATTCCACCCCCCCCACCCCGCCTTTCTTTTTTGACTAATAGTACATATTAAGGTTAGAAGAAAGTGAAAGGCAAGAGTGAGGAGTGCTGCCTGGAAAGAGACCAGCTGGCCACTTGATGGTCCTCCTCCGCTGGCACCCTTATTGTCCTTCCTGCAACATTTAGTCACCAGGTCATTTCTCAGGGACAGAGTCACATTATCACAGTTCAGAGAGACTGACGTATAAATCAGAATCTTACTTTATTAATTTACAAGGAGAGATTTAACTGCTGAGGGGGTGAACATTTGCTTTTTTTCCTGCCAGTAGGTTCTAGACACGTACACAAATAATAGCTATAGATATCAGAAAACTTAAATTACAGTGGCTTAAATACGATAGAAGAACTTTCTCCTTCCCACAAAAGAAGTCTGGACATATGCAACTTCAAGCTGAGGTAGCAGTTTCAATGTGCCATCTGGGAAATAAGCTTTTCTCTTTCCATTCTGCCATCCTCAGCCTGTGACTCCCACTCTTAGGGTCACCTGATGGTCCAAGATGACTGCTAAAGGCCAGTCATGAGTCCCCGTCCCAGGCAGCAGTTAGGAGAAAAAGGGAAAGAAGGATATACCACGTGTTTTTTAGGAGACTCCCCATTAGTCCCGTGAACATTTCCACTTACGCTTCATTAGTGAGAATCTAGTCCCAGAGCCTCATCCAGCTGCAAGGGCAGTAGGGAAGTGTGTTCCTTTTGGCAGGTGCATTGCAGCCCCAGGTGAAATTGTGGTTCTGAGGCTGGCCTGGTGGCACAGCGGTTAAGTTTACATGTTCCGCTTCTCAGTGGCCCGGGGTTCGGCTGGTTCGGATCCCAGGTGCGGACATGGCACTGCTTGTCAAGCCGTGCTGTAGTAGGTGTCCCACATATAAGGTAGAGGAAGATGGGTACGGATGTTAGCTCAGGGCCAGTCTTCCTCAGCAAAAAGAGGAGGATTGGCGGCAGATGTTAGCTCAGGGCTAATCTTCCTCAAAAGAAAAGAAAAGAAATTGTGGTTCTGTTATTAAGAAGGCCAGGAACAGGATGTTGGGATAGGTGTTTCTGTAGCAGCCAAATTATAGCCATAACATGCTGAATGAATGAGCAAAGAGAGCGTGATTTCTGACTTAAGGGGCTAATAGTTAAGGGTAAACTTCTCAAACTTCAAGGTGCATTTGAATCACTGGGGATCTTGTTAAAATGCAGATTCCTATTCAGAATATCAGAGGTCAAGATGGAAATTGTGCATTTCTAACAAGTTCTCAGATAATGCTAGTCTCTGGACTGCACTTCAAGTAGAAGCGCCTAAAGCATCATTCCCAACATTACTAGTGTTTTCTCCAACAGTCGGAGGATAACGGCTAATGCAGCCAGAGTATTACACAGGGATCTATGGGCTAGGAGCGCCTTTGGTGTCTGGGTTTGGAGCGAGTAGGAACTGGCTGAAGCTGAATGCACAGTTTGCTTCAACTGAACCTGCTACAGCAGCTTTTCCTTTCAGAACATCTGCCCTGGATGCAGACAGACTGAGATTTCCTAAAGGAGAGAGCTGAGAAAGGAGGAGTGAGAGCAGTCAGGGGAAAGGGGGCACCCTGGGATGTCATGGTGTTCATTCAAAATTCAGTTTATTGTCTATTGTACTTGAGAGGACAGACCTTGACTATATTGAGGCAGGAATTTAACTTTGCACTGCTTTGAGAAGTGCCTGTGGAAGTCCCTTGGGTAGGGTCAGGGCCATCAAAATAGCCCCTGGTCCTAAAATAACTACCATGCCACCCATGGGAAAAACCAAAACCACAGCATCAAACATCTCTTGCTTTGCTTTGCTCCTACTTAGCCCAACAGAATTCCCCAGATCACAGAGGGTAATTCTTTCTGTTGTATGTGGGGGCCCAAGTTTCCATTCCAAAACTACCCATTTTTACTAGTTAAGCCGTTGCAACAGAATCAAATAATGAGAGAGACCTGGGCTACTTCAATGTATTAAATTTCTGGTAACATTGTTTTCAGCGAAGAAAAGTCAAAAGAGAATTGTAAAAAATGCACTATGTATCTTAAATATTTATTTTTAATAAATGCCTATGTTAACATGTATACAAAGTGCAATGATTGAACATAGGTCATAAAGACTAAGGTCAAAAGACAAAATGTGAGGCTCTTTGTGGCTGTAAGGTCAAAATCAGTGGCCCTCTTTGCTCCCTGTGATAAACCTTGGGAAGCTTTGGGACCACATACCTACCCTCCCTCCCTGTTCCCAACCTGCTTGGGTGGGCTCTCTGGAGTGAGCTGCTCGTTGTCTAATACCCACTCCTCTCTTCTTCCTTATTAACAAAACTGCAATTTTGTCTCAGGGGCAATGTGTCCTTTAAAATGTACGGTCTCCCAGTCTCCCTTATAGCTTGGGGCAGGCCATGTGACCCATACCTGGCCAGGGGGATTTGGACAGAAGACTGCTGGATGGGGCTAAAGTATTGTTTTAATGACAGAATGCAAAATAGATAGCAACATTATTATTTTAGTGATAGAAAGGGAAAGACTCATCCAATACCCTGGATTTTTCCCTTCTGGCTTCCTTTTTTGATTACTGATGTCATGCCTGGAGGTGCAGCAGTCGTTTCCCTGGCCAACAGGAGGAAAGCCAAATGGTAAGGATGCAATAGCAGAAAGATGCAAGAGATCTGGGTTCCGAATGGCATTGTGGACTTTCCATATTAATCTTGAACTATGTGCCTCTGGACTTCTTGACATATGAGAAAAATAATTCCCTATTTGGGACTTACTGTGTGTGCTCCACTTTTTCTTCTCCACTCTTTATTCTTCCCCTTTCCACCTCCCCCATATTGTCATACTATAAAATCAGATCTGATGGAAATGTATAACGAAGGCTGACATGACCAGAAAAAGAGTAACTGAAAGGCAAGACACCACCTTAGGGATGGGAGAGGAAGAGGCGCGAATTCTAACAATGGCGGTGATCCTAGACTGATTGTATGTATGTGACGGCTTATTTACTAACGCCAGATTCTCTGGACAAGCAGTCCAGGGCAGCACGTCTCAAACTTTAATGTACAAATACATCTCCAAGGGATCTTGTTAAAATGCAGTTTCGGATTCAGTAGGTTGTTGGGAGAAGCAGTGCACCATGGGCCCTGAGTGTCCCTGCAGGGTCTTGCTGGGTATGCCAAGAATGCAAGGCCTTGACCATTTGTTAGCTGGGCCTTTTCTTAGGGTTGTTTTTGCAGTGAGCAACATTGAGGAATGAAGTAACATTTCTCCCCAGCCCCCCCAAAAAAGACCAAAAAAGCAGGCTTGCTCACTGCTTACTATAAAAGCAGTGAATTCTCCAAGCTCAGTGCTCCTCAGCTGTGATGCAAACAGTATCACCTGGACCTCTCCACCTCTTCCCTGTGGGACTTGGGAGGCATGAGGAATGGGTGCAAACCAGCATCAGGTTCATGCTGCTTGCTGTGCCATGAGTAGTAAAATCCTTTGTACCTGACCCATGAGTCTTATGCTCTCTGTCAATGTCAACGAAACAGTAACAGGCTTGCGAGCACAGTAAAATCTTCGGTCTTTCATGGACCTTGATGCAGGTCTTGGAAGGGACCTGAGATTCTACCTTTCTAACAAGCCCTACCAGGTACCTCTGGTGCTACTAGTCCACGGACCACACGTTGAGTAGTAATAGTCTTGAGACCTTAAGTCAGCAAGCTACTTCACAGTTCTCAGGCTGAGTTCCTCACCTACAAAATAAGATGAGTTTGAAGGTCTCTTCCCATTCTAACTCTATGATCCTAGGGCCCAATTACCATCAGCAGGGAGAGCTTCCTCCCATCCCTTCAACCAACGTCTTCATACACCCGTCATTTGCAAGACATCAGGAGTAAAAGGCTGAGTGATTTCTGGATGCGCTCGCAGAACTGGGCCGACAGTGAGCAGTAAAAGCTACCCCGGAGATACATATATAGACAGTGCTAAGCACGTCAGTTGCCTCCTTAAACTGTCACTCTTCGGTTGTGTGTCCATATAATTTATTCCAAACCAGGGCACTTTTGAGAATGAAAGAGGATGCTATTAATAGTTACACAGGGATGACAGGTGTAATCTGGACAGTCCTGGATCACCCTATTCTTAGGGCCTCACAAAGCCTTGTTCCATCCAGGCTTTCTTTTCAACTCAAATAAACATTTATTGAGCCCATATAAAATGGGACGTAGTTAAAAAATATCCCTCTCCTGTCTGTGTACCATCCCCTCTACCCTGCTGTTTCTCCTCAGCTGGGTACATCCTATGTCCACTAGTTTTCTACAATTATGCAACCTCCTATAATGTAATGGTAAGCTTGTTCAGAAGCTCAGAACCTTCTTAGAAAATGATGTGGGGCTGGCCCGGTGGCATAGTGGTTAAGTTTGCACACTCTGCTTCAGCAGCTCAGGTTCGCAGGTTTGGATCCTGGGCACAGACCTAGCACTGCTCATCAAACCACGCTGTGGCAGCATCCCACATAAGATAGAGGAAGATTGGCACAGATGTTAGCTCAGGGCCAATCTTCCTCGCAAAAGAAGAAGAAAATGGTGCGTAGCAGAGTGATGGTCACAGCTAAGGGAGAAATTCCTTCATTTTAAACGAGTACTGAGAAGGTCTCGTCACTTCCCGTGGAGGTGCTGGCTGGCCTGGTGCTCCAGTCGTAATAAACACCAGTGACATCTGTGTAATCTTCACTTGAAAAGCTCTCTGTGTAAATTGAATTGTAATCAACTGTGGCTTTTTCCACGAATCTGGGAGTGTTTGACTCCATATGAGTAGACAATTCGAAAGGCTGTGTGTTCTCCAAATACCTATCAGTGGTCGACTTTAGGTCAGCAGTGAACTCTAGCTCAGTGGTTAACTCTAGGTCAGTGGTCGGTTCCAGGGGTAGTGTGGGGAAATTCAGAGGGAGAACCACGCAGAGAGGATCAGGGCCCTCCTGAGCCTGGTGCCACAGTGCAGGAGGCTCGCAAGGTAAGCAAGAAGGTAAGCTGGCCCTTTGAATGATCCAGACTTTCTAATGTTCTCTTCACTCTTCACCCCTTGCATGGATCCTTAGATGGCCTATTGCATTACCTTGAAAGCCCATCACACCACAGTGATTTGCTTTGCCAAGTCAAAGACAGCAACAAGTCATTGCATAATCCCTTCCGACATTCAGAGTTCCTGAGCAGCTGCTCTGAAGGTGGATGAAAATAACCCACCATTTCAGTTTTTATAACCCATTCAAGAGTCAGGAGTGGGAATGTTAGTTTTAGGGCACAATAATTTGAAAGCTCTTGCTGGCCTTGGGGGAAATGTCTTCAACGCTTTAGGGAAATAAAGTGAGTTCTGTGTTTTCTTTTGCAACCAATGTCCAGAATAAGTTCTTTCTTTATAGTAACAGGAAGCAATTCATTGCTTACTGGCACCAAGGGTTTTAACTGGTGCTAAACATATCCAACTTAGAGAGTTTCAAACCATTGGAATTTAGAGCACCCTCCTGCTTTATGGCCTATGCAGTAGATGAACTTAACATCCCTAATTTCACCTTGGTTTTGGGGGAATCAAGGCAATGTCTTTTGTTCCAAATGGCCCAGAGCATTGTCAGGTACACAAGGAGTGAGGTTCTTTTAGTTTGGATTCCCCCAAAGCAGAACCTGAGGGAAGGATTTTGGTGCAGGTAGTTTATTTGTGACCACAGTGAGGGAGTGGGTTAGGGAGAAAGGAAGAGTGGAGAAACCAGTGAATGCTAATCAGCAAGTTTCTGTTGTGGGCAACTGGGGCTTAACCTGCTGAGGACTTTTTGAGAGAGTGCTGGAACGGGCCTCAAAACTGTCCCACTGAGGGGTGAGAGAGTTGGGGTATTTATACACCAACTCCCATCCCTCAAAGATTGAGGGTTGTTTCTGGGGCATTAACTATCTGACACTCCTGGCCTGCCCTAGAGGGGACTCAACAACCTCCACCCTCCAAGTTCAGAGAATGTCCTCAGAGAGACATAGGAAGTCATCCAGGAAGGCAAAGGGCATATGGGTGGGGCACTGAAAGCATCTGCTACAAGAGTTGGAGTCAGACTCATGAATGAGCCATGTGTTCCTCACTTTAAAATATACAGTTTGGTCTTTTGAAAGACCAATTTTGCCTTGCAAGTTCTGTTTGCCTTTAAATAGAGTAGCAGAAAATCCAGCTGAGCTATTGGCTGTGAAACAAAAGCAAATTGGAATTGAAGACTTCCCCATTTGCAATTCCCCCTTCTCCAACTGTACTCAGAGTAAATGAGGTCACCCTCTCCTTGTAGAGTCAGCACGATGTGAACAGAGGATGACGCCATTGACACTTGGCTGAAAACTGAGACAGCAGCATTTGCAAGACACAGGAAAAAGCAGGGGCTCAGACTCCATCATCCATACCTAGACAATGCAGGTAACAGTGTTAGATACCTGTGATGGTCGTGACAATTAAATCCAGTGAGTAAAGGACGTCTAGCATAGTGCCTGGTGCTCATATTAGGGCATTTACAGACAAATGAGAAGGCCCAAATATGTACTGTTTTAATTCTTCTTCTGAAAAGAAAGAACATTTTTGTTTTCTCTTTGTTTATAAAAATAATACAGGGGCCAGCCCCGTGACTGAGAGGTTAAGTTTATACACTCTGCTTCGGTGGCCCAGGGTTTTGCTGATTTGGATCCTGGGTGCCGATGTGGCACCGCTCATCAGGCCATGCTGAGGTGGCATCCCAAATAGCACAACCAGAAGGACCTACAACTAGAATATACAACTATGTACTGGGGGGCTTTGGGAAGAAGAAGAAAAAAATAATACATATTTTTGGTAATTGTAGAAAACTCAGAAAAAGGTAAAGAAGGGAAAAATCAACTATAATTCTATTTTCTGATCTCTTATAAATATATAAACAAAATAAATAAATTTATAAATGTATAAATAAAATTCAGATATTTTATAATATAATCATATATTGGAACCAGTTGGAATCCTTCTCCATATATGGTTTTGTGTCCTGTTTTTCACATAGCATGTCATGGTCTGTGTGATTCTGTATGTCATTGACAATTCTTCAAAATGTTTCTGTCATCTGAATCCTATTCCATTATCTGGATGTGGCATAAACTGGCTATTCTTCTATGAATTTGTGGTGAACACCTTTGTGCTGACTGCTGGACCTCTGGGCATTTCATCGAGGTGACTCACAGGTATGGGATTACAGAGTCAAAAGGGAATGAGGCCAAAAGTCTGGGGACAGAGTTAAAGGGCTGCCTCCTAGCAGCAGTCCCCAGTGGAAATCTGTGACATACAGAGATGACTCTCCTTGACTGTGGAGTTAAGGCCAGGTCTGCCAGCATACAGGATCAGGGTTCTCAAGCTTGCAGAAACTCTACAGACAACCTCCTCCCACAACTTCTTTGTTGTTTTTCAGATAAGGAAACTGAGTCTCAAAGATGTTAAGTCACTTGCAGTCTTTGGCAATTATCTACCCCTTCTCCTGGCACACATGTAAGCCCTTGACAAGCCTCTATGAGAGCAGCACAAATGGACTAGACTTGGCCAGGCCATCAGACTCCAGACTTGGGTTGTTTTTAGAAATTAAATTACATCATGATACAAAAGATAGAATGGCCAGACGGCTGGCTTCTCAGCCAGAAGAGAGGCTGTGCTTTTCTGGTGCTCAGGAGCCTGAAAGAGAACCTTCTTCCCCATCAGTTGACTACACATAATAGGATAAAATATCCCGTCCTACATTTGGAAGAACCACGAGGTTTGGTAGAGTGCCTAGGAGCAAAAATAAACCAGAAGCAACACAATCCATTGAGTCAGGCTGAATCAAAGAAAGCCACACTGGGAAAGGCAAAGCACTTTCATGAGGGCAGCTAGTTCTTTCCTTGTTTGTTGGATGAAGACTTGAACTCCAGGTATGATGTATACTGCAGACGTTGTCAGAGTCCTGCTCAATTCCTAGAGTACGCACCATTCCCAGATATGCCGACAACTTCCTACTGCAAGCACCTGAGAAGTTTTGCCTGAGGGCTTTGTCTGGCTGCAGGAGTCTTGCTCAGGCCCATTTGGACAGACAGGCTAGAAGTGCAGGAAGATATCTTCTGGAGCAACCCTCAATCCAATGGCCCATGGGAGTTGATGTTTAAATATCCCTGTTTCCTTGCCCCTCAGGTAGGGCATCTTTGTTCTATATCATCTCACAGAGGTCCCCAGTGGGAGAGGGTCCCAGATGTCCACAGCAGTCACCTGCTCATTAACACACCCTGTATCGGTTCTCTTTCCTTCCCTGTCTAACTATCCTACTCCCCTACCAGTTCTTCTGGCATCACCCTCAAGTCAAATTTTTGCATCAGGGTCTGCTTCTAGGGGAGCTCAACCTAAGACAATGTAGCCTTTTGAGAATTAATTCTAGGAAACCCTGATATGAGCAACTTCAGTTCTGGAGTAGACACAAATTGATACAGATGTTAAAATTAGCAGACAAGAATATTAAAACCATTACCATAACTGTATTCTGTATTTCCAAAAAGATCGAACATATTAAGATGAGACATGGAAGATCCTTTAAAACCTAGTGGAACTTCTAGAGATGAAGTAGAAAGAGGGAAGCAACCTAAGATAAACACAGTTGATACCTTCAGTTGGGGAGAATCCCAGGCTGACAGGCAGAAGCCAAATTATGTTAATTAGGATTAGGGTCAGATACAAAAAAAAGGGTTCAGAGACACAAAACGCTAAACTACATAAAACGGTAGTTTAAACAAAAGGGATGCTTATTCCTCTCTCAAGTACAAGAAATCTGGAGGTAGGCAGTGCAAAGCTGAAAGGGCAACTCTACTGTGCCATCAGAGATTCAGTCTCCCCTTTCAAGCCTACTGTCCTTTGTGCCTAGCTTTCATCCTCAAAGTCATCTCATGGTCCAAGGTGGCAACTAGAGCTCCCACCATTACATCCACATTCCAGGCAGCAGGAAGAAGAAAAAGCAAAAGAGCAAAAAGGGACTGTTTATAGTAGTCAATTCCATTTAAGCAGTCTGTCTGGAAATCTCACAGAGCTCTTCCACTTAGAGCCCATTGTCTAGAACTTCTTCTCCTCATGTAAGAGAGACTTAGAAATTATTGTCTTAGCTGGATGCATTGCTAAAAATCAGAGTTGTGTTACTAAATGGGGAGAAGAGAATGGCTGTCGGGTCAGGTAACCTGCAGTCTCTGCCTTGCCAAGGAGATTCAAGGCTTAGAGATGTCTAGTGTAGAGGCCTGGAATGAGAAGGACAGGAAGATGGGCATTAGTTGAATTTCTCTTTTCAGGATAATGGAACCAGTTAGATCTCCACTTTGTATCTACCTCACACATGCAGAACAAAGGCAATCCAGAAAAAAACAAAAACAAAATTTTAAAAGCTTCACATCCATTATCATGGCTGCATAACAAACCACTCCAGATTTTAGTAGCTTAAAATAACAATCATTTACTATTTCTCATGATTTTGCCGGTTGACTGGGCTCTCACCTGGAGTCACTTATGAAGCTGCAGTCAACTGGCAGCTCCATTGGGTCTGGAGGATCTAAGATGGCTCTTATTAGTACTGTCTGTCATTTGGCACCCTCTCCACATGGTCTCTCATCATTCAGTAGTCTAGCTCAAGCTTCCTTACGTTGTGATGGGAACATTCCAAGAGAAGGAAGGTGAAAGTTGCAAGGCCTCTTGAGACCTAGGCTCCAGAACTTGTATAATACCACTTCTGCTACTTCAATTAGTCAAAGCAAGTTACAAGGCGAGACCACATTTAATAGACTTCATCTTTTGACAGAGGAGCTAAAGGGACATGGACACAAGGAGGTGTGACTCATGGGGAACCATACTGTTAACAACCTACGGTGGAAGAAACTGCATAAACTGCCTGGAGATAATGAGGGCTCCTGGAACGAAGCCTTTCCCATTCTGGAATCTTGGTATCTTATAGCCTCAAGGCCTACTCCCTTCTTGTTCACTCTAAAGCAAAGCCTGACAATAAATAAGCCCTGCCCACCTAAACAGAACTCTCAGTTCGGGGAGAGACCAAGAGAAAGAGACCAATACACACACCAGCAGAGGAAATCAACATCAACTACCTTAAAAAGTCTATCCTGGGGCCGGCCCAGTGGCTGAGTGGTTGAGTTCGTGCGCTCCACTGCAGGCGGCCCAGGGTTTCGTCAGTTTGAATCCTGGGCATGGACATGGCACTGCTCATCAAGCCACGCTGAGTCAGCATCCCACATACCACAACTAGAAGGACTCACAACTAAGAATACACAACTATGTACCTGGGAGTGTAGGGGAGAAGAAGGAAAAAAGATAAAATCTTAAAAAAAAAAAAAGTCTATCCTGTCTCTTATTCTTAGGTATGTACAGTTAACAAAGGACTATCAAAAATATTAAGAAAATTTGAAGCATGAAAAAGACCAATCAAAGGAACAATTAACTCCAGAGGAAATAGAGATAAATCAGAGAACAGAAGGAAACACAATTAAATAAACAAACAAACAAGCAAACAAAACCTCAAATGACCTCAAAGAGATTTGAGAAGCTATTACATTTATAAAACAAGAACAGAATACTATGAGGAAAAAAAGTCAAGAGCACAAGAAAAGCTTTTGGAAGTGTAACGGCAGATATGAAAAATTCAATAGAGAGTTAAAAAAAAAAAGGAAATCTTCCAGGAAACAGAACAAAATCAAAGAAACGGAGCTAGAAGAGATAATGAACAAAGGAAACCACTCCAGGAAGTTCAACATCTAAATAAAGGAGGTTGGTGAAGAGAGAAAGTGGAAACCAAAAAAAGGAAATTATCAAAGAAATAGAGAGGGCTGGCCCCTTGGCATAGTGGTTAAGTCCAGTGCATTCCACTTCAGCAGCCTGAGGTCCTGGGTTCAAATCCCAGGCATGGACCTAGACCACTCATCAAGCCCTGCTGTGGCAGTGACCACATACAAAATAGAGGAAGTCTGGCACAAATGTTAGCTCAGGGCTAACCTTCCTCAAGCAAAAAAAGAGGAAGATTGGCAACAGATGAAAGCTCAGAGCAAATCTTCCACACCAAAAAAAAAAAAAAAGAGAGAGAGAGCGAGAGAGAGAAATGGGGAACAACATTTCCTACAAAGACAAGTCCTTAGTTTGAAAGAGCCTTCTGATTGCCTGGTATGTTTTAAAAAATACCCCAGTCTAGAAGCGAAAGTTCAGAACATCATGAATTAAGAGAAAACCCTAAAAGCTTCATAGGAGGGTAAGAAACAAGAGGCTACTCATGAAGGAACAAGCATTATAATGGCATCACACTTATCATCAGACATGAAAGGGCTCAGAAATTTTGCCTCCCAGGTATCCTTTCTGCAGAAGGAAGATGTATATAGGAAACAGTAGAACTCCTCAAGGAGTGCTATGAAAAGGAGCTCTAGGATATCAGCTCTTTAAGCAGCATAAACACAACCAGTTCACATTAAGTCCAAAGTTTAGTCAGCTCCCACAAGAATGGTTTTAAGAAGCGTGGAATAAATTTCAAACAAAAGGAAAAAAGAATAAGAAGCTAAATGATATTAGTTATGTAGTAAAAAAAAGCATATCTTTTCTTTCAACAGCAAAAAAGGACCAATTAGAAACACTAGAAAATAAGTGTACAAGAAGTATGAAGCAAAGAAAAATGCGGCATGAGGTTGAGGAAGTGATAATGTAAGTGTAGTAGACTGATTGCATTAATGGCTCAATTAATGCCTATGCTGTGTCCATACTTTTGGTAGCCTCCCCACCAACTCTGTGCTTGGCCATAGGACTTGAATTAGCTAATAGCACAGTAGCAAACTTGATGCAAGAGGGAAACATGAAAAGGTGTTTGTATGTTTCTGCTTTCTCTCTTGAAGGCCTGCCACCATGATGAGAACAAACACAGGTTAGCCTGTTAGAAGTCTCTGAGGAACACGTACAGGAAAGTCGTCCAAGCCAAGACAATTCTAGACCAAACAAGCCTCAGCTGAATCCGGCAACCAAACACAGACATGGGAGTGAGTCCATCAAAGATCAGTAAAGCCCAGCTGGATCAGCAGAACCAGTCAGCTGACCTATAGATTCACAAGAAATGATAAATCATTGTTGTCTTAAATGACTAAGTTTAGGAGTGATTTGTTATGCAGCAATAGCTAACTGATACAGAAATAAGAGAGAATTTATTTGACATAGATGCAAAGAATATTCTTCTTCAGGTCATCATATTGACCCTCTTGTTAAGGAAATGTATCTCTATCATCCTACTTGACTCAACCAAGAACAATATTTACATCATCATCATAACATAAACTCTGCTTCTTGGATATCAGCATTTAGGAATAACTTAAAGCAAAACCCAGAAGACTTTGTTATGGTTACAGAAAAGAATGTAACTATTATAAGTCTAAAAAATGTAAAGGACAGCTATAAAAACCCAGAAGGTAAAAGAGGGGCTGCAAAAGAAACGGAAGTAAGTGTAGCAGCACTAATATGTTCATTTTAGTTGGTGAAATCAAGAACTATTGTCAGAAGTTGATGGAACAAAACACAGAGGTTTAAGTATTATTTAACGTTGCAAAGGTAACCAGTGCAGAGGAGGAAGTAGAAAAGCTGAGCTAAATGAACACCGCCTACTTTCTGTTCCTCTAGCATGAGAAGTTGATTTTTCTAAATTGAGGTATAAAATACATGCAATAATGTGCATGAAGTGTATTCGTCTTAAGTGAACAGCTCTATGAATGTTTACACGTGCATACACCAGGGCAACCATCACCCGGACTGAGATGTAGAACGTTGCCAGCACTCCAAAAACTTCCCTCATGTTCCTACCCAGTCAATCTACCTCCTCCCAGAAGCAACCTCTCTTCTGACTTCTGTCATGATTGACCTGTTTTGCCTGTACTTGAACTTCAAATACATGAAATCATAGAGTACGTACTCTTGTGTTTGTATTTGTTCATTCAAGGTGAGATTTATTTTATGTTGCTGCATGTATCAGTTGTTCATTCTTTTTACAGCAGCGTGGTATTCCATTGCATGACTATATCAGAGTTTATCCATTTTTCTGCTGATAGATTTCTGGGCTGTTTCCAGTTTGGGGCTATTGTGAATGAAGTTACTGTGAAACTTCTTGTACTTGTCTTTTGATGTGAATCTCATTCCTAACTCGGGTCTTTTTTACTTGCTGTTTCCTCTACCTGGACAGCTTCACCTCCAGATGTTTGCAAGCCTGGCTCTCTCTCACCATTCAGGTCTCAGCTGTTAGATGGTGATCGGAGGGGAACAGGGTGGAGCTGGAGCTCTTGAGGGCTGGCTGGGCACCTCTGTGAGCTAGTTAGAGCTTCCTCACAAAGTGGCATCTTCAGGGCAGTTGGACTGCTTCCATGGCAGCTCCAAGTTTTAAGAGAGTATTCCAGCAAACAAGTGAAGCTTCATCACCTTGTATGACCTAACCTTGGAAATCACCCAGCATTGCTTTTGCCACGTTCTATTAACTACAAGTTAAGTCATAAATCCACCCAGATTCAAGGGTAGGGAAAATGAACTCTACCTCTTGATAGGTGACTGGCAAGAGTCTGAGTGAGCGTGCTGGATTGGAGAGATAGTTCCAGCCAATTTTTGAAAAATATACTCAGTCATACTGTCCTATACCCTTTGTGGTTTTCTCCATAGCATTTTTTATTACTGGGTATTATTTTATTTATCTCTTTGCTTTTCATAAGCCACCTCCCGACTAGACTATGTACTCTAAAAGGGCAGGAACCTTCTCTTTACTATTCTCTACCCTGTCACCAGTACCTGAATGGTGCCTGTGCATAGTATGTGTTCAATGCATTTGATGAATAAAATAATAAGATTTTTGTAGCAGGGAACCGATAGATGCCTCAGGATCATAAACTGAGTAACAGAAGTATAAGTGACTTATTTAGAGATGCTTACTTATCTGCTCAAAGAACTAAAACTAGACATAGTTAAAGGAGTTGCCTGTGGGGTGCGAGATGGGGAGAGGAAGGAGAGGACGAGAGTTAATGCTTTTCTGTGGCACTTGCATGTATGTGAATCTTTAAAATGCATGTACTTTTATTTCTTTGATGTTAAAATGTTTTTAAATTAAATTTAAAATATCATTGTAGAAAATATGAAAAAAACTAGAAGAGGATAAAAACAAATGAAGCGTTATTTGTAATCCCACCACCCAGAGATAGTCACTGTAAATGATGCAGCCTCGGCGAGCCGAGGAGTTGGAAGAAAGATTTCTCAGACTCTCAAGGTCTGGTAGTAGTGCTCCTTTATTCAGAGAATAGTATGGGGACAGGACCCACGGGCAGTGAAGAGCTGCAATGGGTTGAAGGTAGAGCTAAATTTATAAGGCATGGGTATGTCAGTTATTTCTTTACAAGACAAAGGAAAGATCAAGTCATTAAAATGGTATCAGTGCAGGGCTGGCCCCGTGGCCGAGTGGTTAAGTTCGCGCGCTCCGCTGCAGGCGGCCCAGTGTTTCGTTGGTTCGAATCCTGGGTGTGGGCATGGCACTGCTCATTAGACCACGCTGAGGCAGCACCCCACATGCCTAGAAGGACCCACAGCGAAATATACAACTATGTACCGGGGGGCTTTGGGGAGAAAAAGGAGAAAAATAAAATCTTTAAAAAAAAAATGGTATCAGTGCAGGCAGGTGGTTGGATAACTTGGGATGACTTTGGATACGAATCAGGTTGAATCAGGTCAGGATGTTCTATACTTTCTGGAGGATGATAAAGATTGGTGTGTAGGCCAGGACGCCTTGGGCTTCTCCCTCTGGGGCAGCCTCGGTCCGCATAATAAACATTTTGGTCTATTACCATCTTGTTCAAATCATTCAAAATTGATGGTTCTGTATCTTACCTTTTCATTTTCCTTGCCTTAATTCTTTGTGAGGATTTGCTCTGGGGCAGAAATGCTGCCTGGCAAAGGGATTTGACGTAGGGATTTGACGTAGGGATGCTGTTACTTCTTGTTTCCCCCAATCAGAGGTCGGCATAGTTATGCCCTTTGTCTTCTCCACTCTCCACCCCAGCCAACTGCGTCTAACTCACTCTTCCCTCTCCTCTCTTTCTCTCTTGTTCAAGGTCTTCATGAGTTCATCACTCTCTCTTTCTCCTCAGCCAAGTGTGTGGCTTGGTTACCTATTGCTACCTAAAACGTAGTGACTTAACCACCATTTTTATCATTTTTCACAATTCTACAGGTCAGGAATTTGAACAAGGCACAGCCCCATCATCTCTGCTCTGTGTGGTGTCTGCTGGGGCATAATGTCCATCATGTCTGAGGCCTCAGCCAGGATCACTGGAAAGGCTGGGCATTGATGGGAATAGTTCAACTGAGACTGTGTGTCTGGGTACCTGGCTTCTCCTCCGTGTGGTCTCAGAGCCTTTCCCTCTCCACATGGATCTCTCCATCAAGCGAGTCAGCCTTCTTGCGTAGCCGCTCAGGACTCCCAGGAGCTTAGGCCTGGAACTCTGACTGCATTCTGTCAGCTAAAGCAAGTCACAGGCCCAGACTAGTTTCCTGGGGAAGGGACACACAGGGCAGGAACATCAGGAGGCTTGAGTCACTGGGGTCCCTCAACACGGGAGCCTACCACTGAGTCGGATGGATATGAATTCAAATTCCGGCTCCTCGGCTTGCTTGCTCTATTTCCTCAGCCTACTTTCCTAACTTCTCCGAGCCACCATTTCCTTCCTTATCTATAAAACAATTAGGATATGGTTCCTCACAACCAGAATCACCCTGTACATTGAATAGATAAACATATATTGTACTAGGGGCAACACTGCATGGGGTTTCATAGAAGGGACTTGAGCATTAGAAAGATGTGCAAACTGTAAAGCTGAAGGAACCATGAGAACACAAGCTCCTGGGAGCCTGAAGAAATCTTTGAGAAGCCTTTTTAATCTTCCAAGGAACCAGAAGTTGGAGCCAATGGTATTTAAATCTCAGAAAGAGGTGATCTCAGCGAAAAAAAAAAAAAAAAAAAGGATATTATTGTATGGTCCCAGTAAAAAAAGAAATGGATATTATTGTATGGCTCCAGGAGTAAAGAATTTCTTCTTTCTTTCTTACCCATCTTGAATTACTTTCTTCTATTTACCAACCTCTTGTCTCTACTTTAAGTTTTCTCTTTCTCTTCTTTTCTCTTTTATTGACTAATTTCCTCTGCCTAGTAACTGCTTATTCTATTAAAAAACCTGGAGCCACAAAAATCCCTTCCCCTGGTCATCCCCCTTCCTCTTTAGAAGCGAAATCCTTTAAGCCTCGTCCCCATAACTGGTCACCAGCTAAGCTGGAGAAACAGAACTCACATCCCACAGGAAGCCACTAGAACAGTGCCCTTTCTCCTCGCATCCTGCCTTGTCGCTTCTGCTAAGACGCCCCTCCCCAAGGACTGTCTGAGTCTCATTTGAACCAAAGAGATTTATGAGTAAATGACCTTTAACCCAATGAGAATCCTCCTCCTGCAATCTTCTATAATCTTCTTAGGTGTTAATATTTAGCATTACCTTGTACTACCCAGGTGCCAGTAAATGCAACTGGCCAGCCTTATCAGCAAAACCTTTTAAAATGCTTTCCTCGCTTCTTCCCTCTACTTGTTTGATGGAGCTTTCTGTTCTGGCAAGGGGTCAGTAGAAGTGATACCCCTTTAAAAGTCAAAGATTTCATTAAGGGCACAGAAACAAATTCTCAGTTTCTCTCTGCCACAGGATAATTAACACTTTACTAAAGCCCTGTAACAAATGTACCAGTGAGGAAGGTTATCAGTTCTCCAAGTTCAGAGAGCAGATTCTCCCGCAGTAGGTCTGGGATGGAGCCTAAGTTTCTGCATGTGTGAGACATTCCTAGGAGATGCTGATGCTGATGCTGCTGATTTGGAGACCACACTCAGCAAGGATATACAACTCAGTAGCAGGGAAGGTGAGGGCCAGGCTGTGGACGTCTTCCTGCAGCTCTGAGGGGCAGCAAACAACGCTCAGTTTTTCCAGGCATTTCCTTGGAGGGAAGAGCCTGGGCTTTGGGGTCAGATCGAGCTGTGTTCTAATCTTCGTTCCCGGTCCACTGGGTGGTCTTGGGCAAGTCATTTAACCTCTGTGAGACTCAGTTTCCTCATTTGCAAAAAAGAAGGTGGAGGTAATACCTGTCTGGCTGAATTGTCCGGGAGATTTTGTGACACAGTGTGTGTGACGGACTAGCATTGTGCTTAGCACATATAGGCCCTCAGTAAATGGTGCTCGCTGTTGCGAGATGGAATCAAGAGACTTAAGCAAGAGCCTGCTGTCTTCAGCTTTTCCACATTCAAGGTGAGGACTTGGCTTGGTTTTCACAGGCCCAAAGTTAATAAACAGCAGCGTTAGTGGGTGTGCTCCCAGCGTGCAGATGGTTTTTCTGCTCTCATGGGTACATTGGAGCCACCCTAGGGCAAAATGAGGTAATGCTTTGGAATTGGACAGAGGAGGCCTCTTTCTCATTACTGTCACACCCTCAGATGTTAAGGTGTCTTTTATATACTGTTTTCTATTATTAAGTTCATGTGACACCTTTGTCGCAGATGCTGCTCAAATGGCAAAAAATAAAAGCACTCCACAGTTCTTGTGGGTTCTAGTCCATTTTCTCCTACACATACAAAAGCATTTTCTTTGGTTCCACGTGTCCCGTTACTAAGTCTCTGGCTTTCCCAGGCTCCCTAATTAAGCAGCAATACCTGCAAATCTTTTAAAGGACTTATTCTGTTTGCTTGACCTTTCAAATCACTTCAGAATAACTACAGACTGCTCTGCTGATAAATAGGAGAAAGAAACACCCAACTTTTTTTCTCTGGGTTTCTGTCTGTTTTGACTGTTGCAGTTTACACCCACATGTTGTCTAACTTTTACTGATGATTCAACAGAAGCCACCAGCAGCAAAACCAGTTGCTTTGTGGTTGAGAACACCCTTCTGCTGGCCTGATTTTCTATGATAATGGCAATGACCTGATTTCTGGAGGTGAAATTTCTGGCTTTCTCTCTCAAGATGCTTGAGAAGAGATAAGAGCAACAGCATGTATGATTTTTTTTTTTTTTTTTTGAGGAAGATTAGCCCTGAGCTAACATCTGCTGCCAATCCTCCTCTTTTTGCTGAGGAAGACTGGCCCGGAGCTAACATCCGTGCCCATCTTCCTCTACTTTAAATGTGAGAAGCCTACCACAGCATGGCTTGCCAAGCACTGCCATGTCTGCACCCGGGATCCAAATCAGCGAACCCCAGGCCGCCAAAGTGGAATGTGCGCACTTAATCACTGCGCCACCAGGCTGGCCCTAGCATGTATGATGAATTCATGAACATATATCCTGAAATTTATTTCTCCTTACTTATAGGACTAGTTCATTTTAGCAGTATAAAAAAGACTGTATTTTGGGGCCAGCCTGGTAGCACAGTGGTTAAGTTCACATGTTCCACTTCAGTGGTCCAGGGTTCGCCGGTTCGGATCCCAGGTGTGGACATTTGCACCACTTGTCAAATCATGCTGTGGTAGGCGTTCCACATATAAAGTAGAGGAAGATGGGCATGGATTAGCTCAGGGCCAGTCTTCCTCAGCAAAAAAGAGGAGGATTGGCAGCAGATGTCAGCTCAGGGTTAATCTTCCTGAAAAAAAAAGAAGAAGAAGACTGTATCTTGAGCGCAGTCATTTTCTCTTCATTTAGGTAAAATTCCTAACCTGCAGTTGCTACAATTTTTAATTCTCGAAATTAAAATTGAGCAGTGGGAAGTGTACAATACAGAGTTGTTAAGACAGAAAGGAAATAAGTGATGTAAGGCTGAATAGTGATTTGGGGAAATCAGAGATGGTGCCCAAATGGTTTACTTCACTAGCTGTGAATATGTGTTCACTAACCTGATGTGTATCTCAGAGACCTCTTAAATTTTTACCTTAAAGCTATTTAACACTAATTAGCATATTAAAATTTTACATTTAGGCAGCAAAGATAGGTCATGAGATAGGCTAATTAGTTGGGAGGAAACTTTGATGAAGAAAAAATATGAAGAAAAGCAAAAGGAATTTAAATTGCTTTTCCTCCAAAGACCCTACACATACTCAAGTTGATGAAATTTCCCCATTTTCAAGCCTCTATATTGACCCACATCATATATATATATATATGTAAGGTGCTCTTCTCTTTCCTATAGAGAGCTGTTTATTGAGGCAGCAAATATTTATTAGGATAGCCTGATCCATGCCAGGCACTATGCTAGGTGCTGGAGGCTGTGAACAAGACCATCAAGGACTGCTCATTCCAGATGTTAATATAGGATATTAGTTGAGTCTTCTTGTTACAAGAAACAGAAAGCTACTCTAGCAAATGTAAGCAAAACTGGGAATTTATTGGAAGGCTACTACTGGAAGAGTTACACATCCAGGCCCTGGAGAGGGCAGGACCAGTTGTTCATGGATCTTACCTTTGGCCAGTGACGCCATTATGATGACTCAGCCCCAATAAATACCAACCACTGTGTCCCTCAGCTCAAGTTTCAGGTTTCTAGGGAGAGAACCTGATTGACTCACCTGGGGTAAGGTATCTATCCCTGGTCCAATCAACCACGGCTGGAAGGGCAGGCTCACATGTTCAAACATGGCCAAGCAGACCTGTCCCTGTATATTTCAGTCTTCCCAGAAACTGGGAGACTTTGTGAATGGAGCAGACACTCTAGTTAGTTTCTGTATTATATAAGCCCTAATACTTAAATAGGTTCAGGGTTGATATTCAAAATGTTTAACAACTTCTATGATCCAGGCACTGAGTATTCAGAGAAAATGCTGGTTGTAGCCCGGGAACAGGGTGCAGGAGGACCCCTCATCAAGCATTAACCTCATAGTTACTAGATCATAGGGAGATGCAGGGCATCCTACGGGAGCAGCCAGGGTGGCCTTGGAGAGGCGGGGCTGTAGGGAATTTTCCTAGAAGTTCAGGTGTCCTAGAAGCAGACTCTGAGATGTGTATTCATGTGGAAGTGATTTATTAAGGAAATGTTCCCGGAGAAGGACATTAAGAAAGCAGATGAAGCAGAACAGGGAAGGAGATGAAGCCAAGCAAGGGTGTTGTATCAGGGTTCTCCAAAGAAACAGAATCAATAGGAGATATCAGAATCATATGTATATATGATTATATATATATAAATTTTGATCTCGTAAGTTAGAAATTTATTATGAGGAGATGGTTCACATGATTATGGAGACTGAGATGTACCATCATCTGCTGTCCACAAGCTGGAGACCCAGAAAAGCTAGTGGTGTAGCTCCAGTCTGAGTCTGAAGACCTGAGAACCCGGAGAACTAGCTGGATGACACCAGAAAGTCACAGTCCTCTAAAGCATTAGTTTCCTTAAATATAAAATAAAAGGTTTGAGGTACATGATCTCACCTCCAATCTTCCATAGATGACTTCTTCCCTAATAACATTAAGAATTGTCTTCATGTGTCTAGACTGTGCCTAGATTTTGAGATTCAAAGGTAAACAATACATATAGTGGACACTTAGCTTTTTTTCTTTGTTTCGAGAATCTAATCTTACTTTCCTATTCGCTGATCTTTATTGGAGGGAATCCCCCACACATGTGGTGTTGGTGGAAAATAGTGGCAGCTTCCCAAAGGGCCCAGATCCTCCCTTGTCAGCCCCAACACAGGCAGAGTGCCTGAGCATCGTGGATCGACGGGGTGCTCTCTCCTAGAGTTTGAGTTTGGAGGAGTGACACCTGGAGGCGCAGATGATTTGGAGGTCCTTCCTTGCAGGCAGCAGTGGCTTGCTGACCACACTCTTCTGGAGTGTGGACTCTGCTGGGGTTCCTGATGCCCAGCCCCTTGGAGCCCCTTAGGCTGCACCTTTTCCATGCCTGGTCATACAGACTTGATTCCCCTGACATCCTTCTCCTACGTTCCTTCTCTGTTTAGTTAGCTTGCACTGTTAGCAGCCAAGAACCCTGACTAATAAAATACAACAAGCTCACACTATAAATAATATATTTAATAACTTCAAAAAGCCTTAGGTAGTGGGCCCCCCTGTAATGGCACAAACAGTAGATCCTACTATTTTCAGTCCTATATCATTGGTCAAGAGCTGTCGACATGTCTCTTTCCATCTCTGGAGGGTAAGCATCTTGGAGGCTGGGACTGCAGACTCTTGCACTGGCGTGGACTCATGTCTAGCAGAGACTCTCGCACAAATTAGGCTTTCACTAATGAGCAAATGAATAAAAGGTAACATATCATGGTACAGACAAAAAGAAAATGGAAAATTAGCACACAATTTTTACTAAAACTCTATTCTGAGATTTTGTACACAAGTGCCTGAACAGACGACTGTTACTGCAAGGATGTTTTTTTTTCAGATATTGATGAAAACACTCTTTTATGTGCCTTTGTCTTTGTCCAGCTCTGTATCCAATTTGTTTACCCTGTTTTCAGGCATGAGGCTGAATGTCCCATGACTGTTGTTTTAGATGATGTTTATGTGCAATTTTCCCTTTGTTCCTTGTAGATAAAACTTCTTAATAACCATCAGATCAGATTCCGAAGCAGCTAAAAAGCAGTGTCTTGAGTGGTCTTCCATCTATCCCCACTCTCAGCAGGATCCAACAAAAACATCCCAAACAAGTGAAGATCTGTTTGCTTTAAAGACGCACAACAAAGAAACTGTGAAAGAAAAAGTAGTGAAGTGTGTGCCAGGCAAGAGAGAAGTTTCTTCTTATAGTTTTTTAAAATCATAAAAGATGAATTCATTATTATCCCAAGATCTCTTGAGTCAGAAATTCCGGCACCTGATTATTCTATAAAATCAGAATGATGGCATCCTTGGAGAGAGAGTTGCCTGGTAACTCAGATCTGAGCGTTGTCTTTAGATTCCTCTGGAATCATGTGTGTCTATTTCGGTTTTTCCGTTGAGCTCATTTCCTTCCCTATAATCTGAAAACTGAACAATTTTGGGGGACAATTCTACTTATAAGAAAGACTCTTTTCCTCCAGAAGATATTTTTACTTGGAAGTACAGCTGTCTTCACGCAGTTGAATCACTCTATTTTCAGGATTGTTGCATGAACATAAAGGAAAAGAAACAGAAAAAAATCCATTGACATACAAGAAAAGGAAAAATGCCAGCTGAGAGGAGATTTCAGATTGAGATGTATCGTTTTGAGGCTGAAAGCCAGACACGGGCTTTGTAAGAGAAGAAACTAATTCAGCATAAGATCAAAGAAAAATTTACCCATTTGAGAGATGCTTTGCAAACTCATACCTCCCCGCTGCAGCAAGGAGAGCTGTCCAGGTAGGCTCTTACTCGCCAAGCTCGGAAGCCCTGTGTCTACCCTCTTCTGAATTAGTGACCGGTCCCAGATCTTTTTTCATGCTGGTCTTAGACAAAAGAAAGTAAGATAACTGTTATCACTTAGGATTCTTTTGGATAAAAGCAAGAGAACCCAAGTGAGAGACCTTATACAAAAGGGAAATTATTGGAAGGATTTGGAGCTCTCACAAAAGCCTACCAGGTAGTTTGGAAAGGGGTTGGAAGCAAGGCTTTGGAAGCTAAGAGGCAGGAAGCACAGAAAGGCTGAGAAGGAGAAATAGGCTAGCAGGAGCCTGTGATGAGGTCAACGAACTTCAATGAGCCATTCTATCTTTGTATTACTCACTCAAGATTCATAATCCCAGGAGAGAACGTCAAATTGGCTGAGTCTAGGTCGCATGCCCGGGCCTGCTGTACAAGGCGGTGAAAGGAGAGGTCTACTGGAAGGAGCCTCCCCAAACCTCTTCAGCTTCCCAGATTTACAGTCACGTCAAGACCGTCCACAATAGAGTGGCAGGGAGTCAATCCCCTCCCTGGAAGAATGAATGCTAGAAAGTCAAAAAGTGTCTAATGTTCACCACTGTCTTAGGTTGTGTTCCCGGAAGCAGAGATGGAGGCAGGGATTCTCATATGAGAGACACAGTGCCAATGTGCTTTCAGAAGGGAAGGGAAGCGGGATAGAGCAGGGGAAGAGGCGAAACAAAGATGAAGTTTCAGTTGAAGTCTAACTTCAGCCTGATCCCATGGGAAGTTCTGGAGTGTGAATGACACCACAGATTTGTCCCCTTTGAAACAAAGGGGCTCAGATTTTGTATCCTTTTATCGGTCAGTCATTCAGTGCACAATGATGCACTTGAGGGGAAATATAGCCTCCTAGGCATTTCCCAGTGAGGTGGCTCCCATTGGCCAAGAACAGTTCTCTGGAGAAGGGTGTAAGTTTGAGCTGTTAGCAGCAACACTTACAATACCTGGGGATCAGGGCAGGGCACCAGCAGCCTCTACTACAACCACAATGTAAAGGAAAGGTACTTGGATTTCACTTATTAAGTCCAGGGCTTCCTGTCTGTAGACCGGCACAAGCATCCTGGGACTTCCACTAATTCTGGGACAGCTCAGATGAAAGGGATTGACTATTTATTGTGTGTCTCATTGGGGAAAATAATGTAATTAACAGAAAGATACTAACAGACAGACTAAGAAGATGTAAAGTTTCTTTAAAAGAAAAAGACGTGGAGACTTATGGGTCTATTCAAAGGACAGAGGCTAAAGGAGAGAGGGTTACAGGAAGGAGATCACTGAAAAAAAAAGGAAAGAAATAAGTAGACTTTCTAATGCGTTTGAAGAAATGCATTAAAAACAATACTTAAAGAAGCCTTATAGACCTAATGAGAAATTCGGGACTAATTCATGATATGTGCATAGAAAACTAAGCAAAAAGAAAAAAGAGGCTATTTTAACTCCAATAAAAATGAAAAGTTGTACAAGAAAGGAAATGTAACTATGATTAACAACATTTACAAAATGAATAAACATTACTCGTCGCATATGATTAACAATAGTAATAATATGAGTAAACAATATTTCTACATTCTCAATGATCTAAGTATAATACAACTTTAAGTAAAATTTGTGAGAACTATATATATATATACACCTATGGAGGAGGGCAGTATGGGAAGCGGCCATTAAATAGAGTTTGATCCTCATCTTCCATAATGGTAAGTTATGCTGGATATTTGCTTATTTGCTCTCAAATTCATACCCTGCCTTTCCCCTCTTGGGCTGCTATTGCACAGGGCTACTCCTGTAAGCTGTGCTTCCCAGACCTTGATGACTGGCTTCTGGCTGAGTTCAGCCAATGGAAGTGCCGGGAGATTGGAGGGTGGGAGTCCAGGAGAAGCCGGGATAGTTCTCCTTCCCACACTGTCTGCCTTGGGCCACTTCTCTGGTAGTAGCTGCTTCTCCTCTATGGCTTCAGCTTCCTCCAAACATTCCCTGCTGCTGCCAAGCCAGCCTATCTGGGTTGTTGCTTCCTCTGATGGCCTCTGTTAACACCACCTTCTCCCACTGACCTGCTGGCCCTGGAGGTAATAGTGGCTTCTTGCAATTCTTGCAATCTCAGGGTTGCCTCCTCTTCCCCTGGTTATCCTTCTAGGTTTCTAATCCAAGGTTTCTCAGCCTTAATACTATTGCCATTTGGGCTGATCTTTGTTGTGGGTGTTGTCCTGTGTATTATAAGATGCTTAACAGCATCCACAGACAGACTCTACCCACTAGTTATTATCAGCCTCCACCCAGTTGTGCCAACAAAATGTCTCCTGACATTGTCGGAACATTGCCAAATGTTCCCTGGGGCACAAAATCACCCACCCCTAATTGAGAACTACAGTTCCAACCACTTTATAGCTGTATTATATTTTCTCTATTAATTATCTGATGATGGTTTTATTTTTCTGACTTGAAACTGACTGATTCAGGAAACTATAAACAATGTCTAAATTTGATAAATCAAATATTAACATAACAAGAAGGCTATTTCAAAATATGCAACCAATAAAAGAATAAATAAATAAAAGTCTTGAATGCAGTTTCTTCTAGAGAGTAGGATCGAAGGGGAAGGAGGGGTGATTTTGAACGTTTTACTATTATTTTATTTTTAAAATTTGTGTATATATAGCTGATAAAAACAAAATACTAGGAAAAGAGAACATGGAAGATGTGGCCATTCTATTACCAGATAGAAAGTTCCAGAGAAAGGCTCCAAATTCTCATTCTCATGAGAGATTAAAGAAGTGCTTATTCTGGTCTTTTGTTTCTAATCTCATCTAAATCATATTCTCTTATATTTTACCCAGAGGCAACTGTGGCAGTCATCTAGCTTGAATCATGTATTTCTTTCTTTTCCAAGATAACTCCAGGCTGCCTCCTCCCTAATGGTTCTGGGTGGAGAACTGGCTAACCTGGTTGTAATTATGTAGTAGTCAGAGAAGACAGGAAAAAACACTATGATGAAAACACTATGGTAAAACTCTCTGGTAAACAGTGTGGTAGAACACTATTGAAATAACATTAGAGTCCCTGGATCTTCGTGGGTTGTCTCCCCCTAAAAAATGGATGTGTTGGCTGCTGGTGGGAATGCAAACTGGTACAGCCACTATGGAAAACAGTATGGAGATTCCTCAGAAAACTAAAAATAGAACTACCATACGATCCAGCCATCCCACTACTGGGTATTTATCCAAAGAGCCTGAAGTCAGCAATCCCAAAAGTCCTGCGCACCCCAATGTTTATTGCAGCACTGTTTACAATAGCCAAGACGTGGAAGCAACCTAAGTGTCCAGCAACAGACGAATGGATAAAGAAGATGTGGTACATATATACAATGGAATACTACTCAGCTGCAAAACAGAACAAAATCATTCCATTTGCAATAACATGGATGGACCTTGAGAGAATTATGTTAAGTGAAATAAGCCAGCGAGAGAAAGATAATCTGTGTATGACTCCACTCATATGAGGAATTTAAAACTATGGACCAAGAACAGTTTAGTGGATACCAGGGGAAAGGTGGGGTGGGGGGGTGGGCACAAAGGGTGAAGTGGTGCACCTACAACATGACTGACAAACATTAATGTACAATTGAAATTTCACAAGATTGTAACCTATCAATAACTCAATAAAAAAAAAAAATGGATGTGTCGGGGGGTGTTCCAGATCTTGCTTTGCTGATGTGTGTCAGTGCTCCTTATTTGACTAGCGTGTCTGTCCCCAGCCTCCATCTAGCCCCATCTCCCTCACACTGTGATCTCCACCCCCAGCTCTAACTCATCTTTACCTCCCCCGCCCCCCCTCAGCAACTGAAACAGAGCCTGAGGATTGAATTCCTGATTTGCTTGATTGACTGGTTGTGGTTGTGTTCCAGTTGTTTTGGAAATGCATCCATCTGATATATGACCAGGTAACAGAAGACAGTTTTCAACTCTCCAAAACATAAAAAGATGGAAATGTATGTGTGTATGTATATGTCTGTGTGAATAAATATGTATAAATATACATACAAATATGACATAGATGTATTTTTATATCTATATATTTGCTTATATGTTAAATACATATATGTATGTTTTAGTATATACATTAATATCACCATATACTTATTTATGTGTAAATAGCTTTTTTCTGACTAAAAAAGTAATAAATGCTAATTATGAAAAAACAGAAAATACAAAAAATATTTTTAAAAGGTAAAAATTACTAATACTCATACAATCCAGTGATAAGTACTGTATGAATCAAAATTAATTTCAGCTGCCAAGGGGGAAAATATTAAAGATAACAGTAAATAAGATGAAAAATATTTCTCTAATATGTGATGTCTCAAGACAGGCTGTTCAGAGCTTGTATGGTTTGGTGGCTCCAGAGTTATCACAACCCATCTATTTATAACTCTCCACTCCACGATTCGTAGGATATGAACCTCATTTTCATGGTCCAAGGTAGCTGCCAGACCTCCAGCCCTTACATTCACATTCCACGTAGCAGATTGGAGGAAGGAAACAAGAAGGGAGCAAACGGCCCATGACAGCTGTCTTTTGAGCTGGTTTCCCCAGAAGCTGCCACACAACACTTTTTATAACTCATTGTCCAAAACTCAGTCACACAGTCACACATAACTACTAGGAAAGATGGATAATGTAGAACTTTTATCTAGGTAGTGGAGTGATGTCAGTAGGAATAGCAAAATCAGGGCCTCCAAAAATCCACTGCTCCATAAAAGTAATGAGAACACTGGCAAAAATTGTAAAAATCTTCTTCAGAATGCTGGATATAAATCAAAGATTTATAAGAATCCAAGAAGCATTTATTCAAGAAAGGTGGCTGATTCATTGTAAGAACGGTGAGCTTTGTGCCGTTTTTGGTTTTTTTTTTGAGGAAGAATAGCCCTGAGCTAACTACTGCCAATGCTCCTCTTTTTGCTGAGGAAGAGTGGCCCTGAACTAACATCCATGCCCATCTTCCTCTATGTTAATACGTGAGATGCCTACCACAGCATGGCTTTTGCCAAGCAGTGTCATGTCCGCACCCGGGATCCGAACCAGTGAACCCCAGACCGCCGAGAAGCAGAACATGTGAACTTAACCGCTGCACCACCGGGCCAGCCCCCTTTGTGGTGTTTTAAATTTCCCTTTTCACATCTCCCTTTCCCCACATGAAGAAATAAAGAGCACTGATAAAGGTAACTACACAGGTAAATATAAAAGACAGTATAAATGTAACTTTTGTTTGAAACTCTTTTTTTCTTTCCCATCTGACTAAAAGACAACTGCATAAAACAATACTTATAAATCTGTCGATGAGCATATAATGTATAAAGATGTACTTTATATGTCAATAAGAGCGCAAAGGAAGAGGGAGGGAATAGACTTATATAGGAAAAAAGTTTCTGTATAGTATTGAAATTAAGTCGGTATTAGTACAAATTAGATTATTATAAGTTTGGATGTTAATTGTAGTCTCCAAGACAACCACTAATAAATAACTCAAAAAATATACTAAAAATATTACAAGGGAATAAAAATGATACACTAAAAAATATTTCACACAAAAGAAGGCAATAATGTAGGAACAGATAAACAAAAAATACACAAGAACAAATAGCAAAAGAGCAGGCATAAATTCTATCTTATTAGTAATTTTATTGAATATAAATGGTTTAAATGCTCCAATCAAAGGCAGAGATTAGTAGAATGGATTAAAAAAACTACGATCTGGGGCTAGCCCCACGGCCGACTGGTTGGGTTCATGTGCTCCGCTTCAGTGGGGTTTCGCTGGGGTTTCGCTGGTTCAGAGCAACAGTTGTTAGCTCATGTGCCAATCTAAAGATTGTGCCAATCTAAAAAAACAACTATGATCTAGCTATATTGTGTCTACAAGAGACACTTTAGATTCAAAGACACAAATAGGGTGAAAGCAAGGGGATGGGAAAAGATATACCATGCAAAGAATAACCAAAAGAAAGCTGGAATGGCTATACTAATATCAGACAAAATGAATTTTAAGGCAAAAATTGTTACTAGAGACCAAGAAGGACATTTTCTAATGATCAAAGAGTCAATTTCTCAAGAAGACGTAGTGATTGTAAATATGTATTCACCTCACAACAGAGCCAAGAAATAAATGAAACAAAAACTGACAGAATTGAAGGGAAAAATAGACAATTCCGCAATAATAGCTGGAGACTTCGACACCTCTCTTTTTTTTAAATTTTATTTTATTTATTTATTTTTTGAAGAAGATTAGCCCTGAGCTAACATCTGCTGCCAATCCTCCTCTTCCTGCTGAGGAAGACTGGCCCTGAGCTAACATCCATGCCCATCTTCCTCTACTTTATATGTGGGATGCCTACCACAGCGTGGTACTGGGCCAGCCTGACACCTCCCTATTGATAATAGATAAAACTATTAGACAGAAGATCAACCAGAAAATAGAAGACAAAGTCAGAAAAAAAAATAGAAGACTGAAACAACACTATAAACCAACCAGACCTAATAGACATCTGTAGAACACTCCATCCAAAATCAACAGAATACACACTCTTCTCAAATGCACATGGACCATTCTCCAGGATAGAACATATGTTAAGGCATAAAACATGTCTCAATAAATTTTAAAGTACTGAAATCATACAAAGCATCTTCTCCAACCACAATGGAATTAAATTAAATTCAATAACAGAAGGAATTTTGTGGAATTCACAAATACGTGGAAATTAACCCACTCATAAATAAAGGGTCAAAGAAGAAATAACTAGGGAAATTAGAAAATACTTTAAGATGAATGAAGATGAAAACACAATATTCCAAACTATGGGATTCAGATAAAGCAGTTCTCAAAGGGAAATTTACAGCTATAAACGCCTACACTTGGGGCCGGCCCAGTGGCACAGCAGTTAAGTGTGCACATTCCGCTTTGGCGGCCCAGGGTTTGCTGGTCCAGATCCCAGGTGCGCACATGGCACCACTTGGCACACCATGCTGTGATAGGCGTCCCACATATAAAGTAGAAGAAGATGGGCATGGATGTTAGCTCAGGGCCAGTCTTCTTCAGCAAAAAGAGGAGGATTGGCAGCAGATGTTAGCTCGGGGCTAATCTTCCTCAAAAAAAAAAGCCTACATTTTAAAAAAAGAAACCCGTCAAATCTATTGCCTAACTTTCCATCTTATGAAACTAGAAAAAGAAGAGCAAATTAAACCCAAAGCAAACAAGAGGAAGGAAATAATAAAGATTCAAGCAGATATAAACAAAATAAAGAATAGAAAAATAACAGAGAAAAGGACCAAAACCAAAAGTTGGTTCTTTGAAAAGATCAACAAAATTGACAAATCTTTAGCTAGACTGACTAAGAAAAAAAGAGAAGACTCAGATTGATAAAATCAGGAATAAAAGAGAAGACGTTACTACAGACTTTACATAAATAAAAAGGATTGGAAATACTATGAACAATTGTATGCCAACAAATTAGACAACCTACATGAAATGCACCAGTTCCTAGAAAGACAAACTACTGAAACTGGCTCAAGAAGAAATGGAAAATCTGAATAGAATTATAATAAGTAATGACATTGAATTTGTAATCTGGGCACCAATGTGTCAAACTAAACATCAGGGTTCTTACTACCAAGGAAGAAGAAGAGAAAGAATGTGGGGGGCTCCTATCAGTCTCTGCCACAGCCACTATTAACACTTGGGTGCCCTTTTTAGAGTAACATATATATGTAACTTATCACATGGACCGTTTGGTAGCCTAAGCAATTAGGTTTATTGGAAATTAAAAACAGAGGAACATTTCAAAGAAAATCTGTGTCACTCACCAAGTTTACTACCTTGCCAAATTGGTGATTTGTCTATAAAGAGACAATCGGTTGTGGGTTTTTTCATCTTCCTTTCCAACAGGGTGATGCGAAGTCCCTCTCAGAGAGATCTCATCCAATCCCACAGCTCCAGTTACCAACTCTGTGCTGCTTTCTCTAGAACGAGTTCTCCAGCCCAAATCCTGCTCTTAAGCTCCGGAGCCTTATACCCAATGCCCTCCTGAACATCGCCACTTGAACGTTCTGCAGGTATTTCAAACCCAACATGTCTGAAACTGAATGAACTCTCTGAGTGTGGCCTTTCTGATTAAATGATTAAATGCCTCTCTGGCATATGACTAAGGCTACTGACTCCATCCGTGTGTTGTAGATCGAAGCTAATGCATACAATCATTAGATGAAACCATATGAAATCGCCAGATTTGTAGGACAAAAACTTGAATATCTGCAGTTTTTCGAGGTTCAACCTAATATATCACACCTTAGGTCAAAGTACTTTAAAGTAATTTATAGGCATCCTGACAGATTGTCTTAGGCAATACAGAATGCCATTATATTTGCAAAGTATAAAGTCATTATATTTATAAAAGAAGTCATTCAAAGAATTTATGAAGACCTTCATAAAGGGGTTCAGTTTGTCATTACACCTGTATAATTATAAAGATTTTACTGGTAATGTGGCCAGCAGCCACTGATCTTCCCACCAGGAGGCCTTTCCTCTTCCAGCTCCCCCCAATTCTGCCCACAGGGATTCTAATCTCTCACAGAGACCCAGGAAGAACTGGAAGTGGCATGAGGAGAATGATCATTAAGTTTATGAAATCAGTGAGTTTAGTTTTGGACACAATTCAGGTTAATAGGTTTTAGTCAGATGTTGGCGCTAAACTTTCAAGATAAAATATGCAATATGTGATTTGTAATAGATATTTCCCTTTTTAAAAATAAGACATGGAGGTGAAATTTACATTATATAAAATTAACTGTTTTAAAGTGAAAAATTCAGTAGCATTTAGTACATTCACATTGTTGAGCAACCACCACCTCTATCTAGTTCCAAAAAATTTCTCTCACTCTAAAGTCAAACCTTTTATCCATCAAGCCATTTCTCCCTGCTCACCTCTGCCCACCAGCTCCTGGAAACCACCAAGGTGCATTCTGTCTCTATGAATTTACCTATTCTAGACAGTTCATATAATAGAATCATACAATAAGTGACCTTTTGTTTCTGGCTTCTTTCGCTTAGCATAATGTGTTGGAGGTCATCCACGTGGTAGCATGTACCAGTACTTCATTTCTTTTTATAGCTAAATAGTATTTCACTGTATGTATATACCACAATTTATCTGTTCATCCATTGATGTACATTTGGGCTGTTTCCACTCCTTGGCTATCACGAATAGTGCTGCTGTGAATGTATACATGCACTTATTTGTGTGTCTGGTTTCAATTCTTTTGGGTGTATACCTAGGAGTGAAATGTGGAGTCCTATGGTAATCCTATGTTTAACTTTTAGAAGAACTGACAAACAGTTTTCCATGACTGAACCATTTTGCATTCCCACAACAACGTACAAGGGTTCCAATGTCTCTATATCCTTGTCAACACTTGTTATTTTCTGTTTTTTTATAACAGCCATCCTGGTGGGTGCAAAGTGGTACCTCATTGTGGTTTTGATTTTCATTTCCTTAATGAATGACTAATGAGGCTGAGCATCATTTCATGTACTTGTTGGCCATTTGTACATCTTCTTTGGAGAAATGTCTATCCAAGTCCTTTGTCCACTTTAAAATTGGGTTGTTTGTCTTTTTACTGTTGAATTGTGAAAGTTCTTCATATATTCTGGATATTAGCCCTTATTGCACTATTTTCTCCTGTTATCTAGGTTGTCTTTTAATTTTCTTGATAATGTCTTTTGATGCACAGAATTTTTAAAGTTTTCATGAAGTCCAATTAACTAATTGGTTGTTGTTGTTGCTCATGCTTTTGGTGTCATATTTAGGAATACATTGCCAAATCTAAGGTCATGAAGATTTACCCCCTGTTTTCTTTTAAGGGTTTTATAGGTTTTAGCTCTTACATTTAGGTCATGGATCCACTTTGAGTTAATTTTCCTATACGGTGTGAGACAGGGATCCAGGTTTATTCTTTTGCATTTGGATATCCAGTTGTCCCAGCACCATTTGCTGAAGAGATTCTTCTTTACCCCATTGATGGGGCTTGACAGCTTTGTTGAAAATCAATTGGCCATAAATATATGGATTTATTTCTGAACTCTCTATTCCAGTTGTCTAATGTCCATCCTTATGCCAATAACATACTATTTTGATTACTGTGGCTTTTAGTAAGTTTTGAAATAAGGAGATTTGAATCTTCCAACTTTGGTCTTTTTTCAAGATTGTTTTAGCTATTCGGGGCAGGTATTTCCCTTTTACTCCAAAGCCAATTTCTGCTTTCATCCAGGTTTGTGATTGTTTCTAGACCATGATGGGCGCCTCCAGCTATGACAGCATTATTTGAAATAATGCCAAACTTCCAAACAAGGTATTATTCCTCTGATAGAAAGAGACTTGTCTGGGTCTTGTGAAACCACATTTATTTCATAAGGAAAAAAGTAAGTCAAACAAGATTTTTGTTTTAGTTTTTTTGGTATATAAGTGAAAACAATACATTTATGGGCTGAAATATTTGTCTAAATAGGAGACAAAAAAGAATCCTTTTTCCGTAGTACAGATACAATTCTAGGCACTATGGTAAGTCTAACATGGTGGACACAAAGTCAAGATTTGGATGATATTCTTGCTGTCTGAGAGTAGTAAGGCAGGTCCATCTGAACAAAACTCTGTGAGTACACTTGTTATTTTCTTTTGGCCCTCCTTTTCCATTGCCCATCTTGCCTTTTCTTCCTAACTTCCATCCTGGTCCTATTCTCACACCTCCCTCTCTGAACATCTTTCCATCCTCCTTCTCATTTCCTGTCCTCCTCCTGCCCTACTTTCTCTTCCTTGCCCTTCAAAACTCCCATCCCCTCACTGAAATCCAGCTCAATTTTAGGAAAACAAGTTGGTTAAACTGATTCTCAGAAAGGGGCGTCAACAACTACTCACTACCACCACCAAAACACTCTTAGCCCTGAGAGTTTATTTGTTAGCCCAAGAAGTGGGCTTATTTGTGCTTATTTGTTAGCCCAAGAAGTAGCCAGCAGGTGGAATAATTGCAGATTGTCTAGGAAAGGCATTTGAGTCCCTGTGGGTCTTCTATAAAATTGCTCCAATGAGCCTATGGTGCATATATTTTGCGACAACCTAGGATCTGTCTCAGTTTTCTGTTTTCCTTTGGAGCAGAATCTGGTCCATCATATATGGCAGGGAGTATTTTAGAGACGGATCTATGGCTGGTTCCTTCTGGTTCCACCTTAGTCAAGGGCTGAGTCTTTCCTTTCATTTTATCAGTGCATCCCTCTGGACATCCAAGTTTTCACTTTCTGCTCTGGGCTATTGTGCCATGTGTTGTCCACATAGGGTCATTCTTTCCAAATGATCAATATGTTTTGTGCTGCCTGCTGCCAGTGATTAGCCTTCACTGACTCCCGCAGGAGGAACCCTGACACTAATGGAGATTCCCCTTTCTTGTGGCTCCCCACTGCTGAGGAGTGCTGCCTGCAGTTGGAGGTTCTATTCTTGTAACTTCCTCCCCAAAGGCCTGGTGGTTCATAACCAGCTGCCTGGGTTGGTATTAGACCTCTACTCCTTTTCATTTCTCAGGGACAGGAACCCTCACACACAGCTGCTTGAATTCCTTTTTTTTTTTTCATTCAGTTCACGTATATTTCTAGCAGGTATATTAGATCTTGTGTCCCAGTCAACATAACTCTCCCCAACTTTGAAACAGTTCCGATAATTATCTGACCTCAGCTTCCAAACACTACTTAACTCTAATAAGAGAGAAAAGTCTGCAGCTTGTCAGGAGCAGAATTTGACTGGAAAAGGAAAAAAACAAAGCCCATGGTTATAATAAATACTTCAATAGCACCACAGCCGCATTTAGTATTTTAAAAATTATATTCAGGTTCTTTTGTGTCTAGCTTATTTCACTTAGTATGATGTCTTCAAGGTTCATCCATGTTGTAGCATGTGTCAGAATTTCCTTCCTTTTTCAGGCTGAATAATATTCCTTGG
Source organism: Equus przewalskii (assembly GCF_037783145.1). Taxonomy (NCBI): domain Eukaryota; kingdom Metazoa; phylum Chordata; class Mammalia; order Perissodactyla; family Equidae; genus Equus; species Equus przewalskii. The sequence continues at coordinate 53,194,568 of NC_091845.1, read as the reverse complement.
TGTGTATATATACCATATTTTGTTTATCTGTTCATCATTTGGGTTGTTTCCACCTTTTGGCTATTGTGAATAATGCTACTATGAACAGAGGTACACAATTATTTGTTCAAGCCCCTGTTTTCAATTCTTTTGGATGTATGCAGAAGTGGAATTGCTAGATCGTATGGTAATTCTGTGATTAATTTTTTGAGGAACCACCATACTGTTTTCCACGGCAGCTGAACCATTTTACATTCTCACCAGCAATGCTTAAGGGTTTCAATTTCTCCACATTCTCACAACTTGTTATTTCCTGTTTTTTTGATAATAGCCATCCCAATGGGTTTGAAGTGGTATGTCATGGTAGTTTCGATTTGCATTTCCCTAATGATTAGTGATGTTGAACATCTTTTTATGTGCTTATTGGTCATTTGTATATCTTCTTTAGAGAAATAACAGTTTGAGTCCTTTGCCCTTTTTTTTTTTTTTTGAGGAAGATTAGCCCTGATCTAACTACTGCCAATCCTCCTCTTTTTGCTGAGGAAGGCTGGCCCTGAGCTAACATCCGCGCCTATCTTCCTCTACTTTATATTTGGGACGCCTACCACAGCATGGCTTGCCAAGCGGTGCTATGTCTGCACCTGGGATCCGAACCAGTGAACCCTGGGCCGCCGATGCAGAACGTGTAAACTTAACCACTGTGCCACCAGGCCAGCCCCTGCTTTGCCATTTTTAAATCAAGTTGTTTGTTTTTATGTTGTTGAGTTGTAGGGGTTCTTTATATATTCTGGATATTAATCTCTTATTAGATACGATTTGCAAATATTTTCTTCCATTCCATGGGTTGCCTTTTCACTCTGTTGACAGTGTCCTTTGATGCGTGAAAGTTTTAAATTTTGATGAAGTACAATTTATCTATTTTTTTTCCTTTGTTTCTGGTGTTTTTGGTGTCATATCCAAGAAATCACTGCCACATCCATTGTCATGCAGTCTGTCCACTGTGTTTTCTCTTTTTTTGTGTGAGGAAGATTGGCCCTGAGCTAACATTTGTTGCCAATCTTCCTCTTTTTGCTTGAGGAAGATTGTCCCTCAGCTAACATCTGTGCCAATCTTCCTCTATTTTTATATGAGGGACTCTGCCACAGCATGATGAGTGGTGTGTAGGTCCATGCCTGGGATCTGAACCTGCGAACCCCAGGATGCCAAAGCAGAGCATGAGAACTTAACCACTACACCACCAGGCTGGCCCCCCTATGTTTTCTTCTAAGAGTTTTATAGTTTTGGCTCATACATTTAGGTCTTTAATCCATTTTGAATTAATTTTTGTATATGGTATAAGGTAAGGATCTAACTTCATTCTTTTGCACACGGATATCATTTTCCTCTTCTACCTTTTTGTTTTAACATTTTATATTCAACTCAGGCTTATTTGGAAATGATTTTAAAGTATAATATTAAGATTAAGAATCTAAACTGATTTTATTTGCAAGTTGCTGATCCATTTTCCAAAGCAATGTCTTTCCTTTTGACAATTACTATTTTGTAACAGCTTTTTGAGTTATAATTCACATCCTATACAATTCACACATTTAAAGTGTAAAATTCAGTAGTTTTTAGTATATTCACAGAGTTGTGCAACCATTACCACATTTTTAGAACGTTTTCATTACCCCAAAAAGAAGCCCTGTATCTTTTAGCTCTCACCCTCCGTTTTCCCCCAACAACTCCAGCCTTAGGCAATCACTAACCTACTTTCTATCTCTATAGATTTGCCCATTTTGGACAAAGTATGTACTAAGAATCATACAATATGTGTTTTTTTGTAACTGGCTTCTTTCACTTAGCATACTGTTTTCAAGGTTTGTCCATGTTGTAGCATGTACCAATATTTCATTCCTTTTTGTTGCCAAATAATACTCCATTGTATAGATATACATTGCATAGATATTTTATTTACCCATTCATCAGTTGATAGATATTTGGGTTGTTTCCACTTTTTGGCTATTTTGAATAATGTTACTATGAACATTTATTTACAAGTTTTTGTGTGGACATATGTTTTCAGTTCTTTTGAGTATACATCCAGGAGCGGGATTGCCAAGTCAAATGGTAACTCTATATTTCACCTTTGAAGAACTGCCAGACTGTTTTCTGAATTGAGGTTTCACCGTTTTACATTCCTACCAACAGTGTTGTGATTTCTCCCCACCCTTGCCAACACTCATTATTATCTTTTTTATTACCCTAGTGGGTCTGAAATGGTATCTCATTGTGGTTTTGATTTCCCTGATGGCCAGTGATGTTGATCATCTTTTCGTGTGTTTATTGGTCATTTGTGTATCTTCTTTTACCCGATTATTTTTTATGTCTTCTTTATCATACCTACCTATTCTATTCCATTTAACTGTCTGTTGTTTCATCAGAGCCATACATTTCTTCCTTTTTTTTTGAGGAAGATTAGCACTGAGCTAACATATGCTGCCAATCCTCCTCTTTTTGCTGAGGAAGACTGGCCCTGAGCTAACATCTGTGCCCATCTTCCTCTACTTTATATGTGGGATGCCTGCCATAGCACGGCTTGCCAGGTGGTGCCATGTCTGCACCCAGGATTCGAACTGGCGAACCCCGGGCTGCTGAAGCAGAACGTGTACACTTAACCGCTGTTCCACTGGCTGGCCCAACATTTCTTTATTTTGTGTGTTTTAATATCTAATAGGACTACTCTCTGAACTCCACCTTTCCTCCACCTCCTTTACTTTTTCTGAATTGTCTTGGATAGTCTCTCTTATTAATTTATTGGGAAGAACTTTAGAAATTGACACATTACCACACTGACAAAATAGAGACACCTTTGTTTACAACCATTCCTTATGCATTCCTTACAGTATTCTGATGCAGTTCATATACATTCTAAACATCCTGTGGTGATTACACTGGAAATGGTGTACATGCAACTTGTGATTTTAATGAAATATTATTGCAATAGCTTTAGAAAGGCAGTTGACACATATGAAAGTGTTAACTTGAATCAATTGATGCCAGAGGATAATGCTTGATCTGTCGTAAGAGATTTTACCTCAATATTTCTCCTAGCTGTCCCTTAGTGTAGGGAATTGCTTACCAAGCTAGTCTCTTTGCACAAATTTCAATTTTCCAGCATTTGATTAATCTTGACAATTGGGATTCTCCATGGAAACTGTGGAGCAAGATGCTACACCTTCCAAAAAACATAAAAATAATGCTCTTTTATTTGTCGCCTGGCAACAGTACTCTTTGTTTTTATTCATAGTGGAATTTAGTTTTGCTGACTGGTGTAGCTTTGGCAGGGAGAGGGAAGGGAGAAAATCGTTCTCTCAACATTCAAAAAATTGACGGGGCAGTTTAATCTTTTTCTTTTTTGAAGTCCCAGGTGAGGTCTTTGTGACCCTAAAGAACATAAAAAGCGTATATAGAAGAGCATAAAGCGTATTAAATAGAAAGGCAGAGTGAGTACAATCAGAGAGGAACCTTCATTAAGGGTCTTTGATGACAAAGGATCTTTGATTAAGGGACATATAGATGAAACTGTCATGGTTCTCAAGTGGTGTGGGTTCAAACTGCATTTATAAGGCTCAACAGTAAGTCTCAGTCTAAATTTCATTTTTTCTTCCATCCTGGTTGGTCCCTGTGGTAGACAGTATTGTTTGCTCTGATTCTTCCTTCCCCACCCTTACCATGGTGACTATGGATAGAGTACACTTCTCCACCTCATTCACTCTGGGCTTGGGCTATAGACTACGGATAGATGTAACATATGTCGTGTCTGGCCAGAGACTTTATATGAATTTGTGAAATATGGCTTGACTTCTGCATTTCTGCCATTTGCCATGAGGAGAGGATGCCCCAGGCAGTATAACATGCATAGAAGGTCATGTATTATAAGTATACACTTCAATGAATTTTCACAAACTAAACTCACCCATGTAACCAGCACCCAGATCAAGAAACAAGATTTCCAGCACCCCAGAAAGCCTTTGTCATACTCCCTTCCAGTCACTAATCCCCCAAGTACAACCACTCTCTTGATCCTGACTTCTTTATTTTTGATTGAGGAAGATTAGCCCTGAACTAACATCCGTGCCAATCTTCCTCTATTTTTTTTGTACGTGCCTGTTTTTATATTTTGTATAAACAGAATCATATGGTACAGATGCTGTTTTGTTTTTTATTCACTTTGCTCAGCATTATTTGTGAGATTCATCCATTTTTTTCTCCATAGCTGTAGGTTGTTAATTTTCATTGCTCTATGTTATCCCATTGCATGAATATACCATGACTTACTTATCTATTTGACTGCTGATGAGTAGTTGAATAGTTTTCAATTTTACACTATTGCAAATATTGTTTTTATGTATATTCTATCTCATGCATATTATGGATTGACTTGTGTCCTCCAAAAAGTTGTGTGAGGTACTAACCCCTGGAACCTGTGAATCTGATGCTGTTTGGAGATAAAGTCTTTGAAGAAAGTTAAGATGAGGTCATACTTAATTAAGGTGGGCCCTAATCCATGTGACTGGTGTCCTTATAAGAAGAGGAGAGACACAGAGACAGAGAACTCAGGGAGAAGATGGCCATGTGAAAGCAAAGGCAGAGATTGGAGGGAAGCATCTGTAAGCCAAAGACAGCTAAGGATTGCCAGCCATCACTAGAAGCTAAGGGAAAGACATAGAACAGATTCTTCCTCACAGCCCTGCTTACATCTTGATTTCAGACTTCTAGCCTCCAGAGGAGTGATGTCAGCATCACAGCAGAGTGAACTTGCCCAGGACCCTCTCCCCTCCAACATACAACAAAAAGGGGCATCCATACTCCAACAGAAGACGTCCTAACACAACACAAAAACATTGGAGAGACAGCAACCATATGACAGAGGGCGGAGAGGCTGGAACACCCCTCAGAGGAGCTGGAACATGGTGAGAGAGAACTTCACTCCCTCCCCTAAAGACTGTGATCCATGACTGCAGGAGGCACCATGAGGGAAGGAACGGGGGAGGGGACCATTCATTCGCAGGATCATCAAGTGCTCCCTAGGGCCCTTGCAGCCTAAAGGGAAGCCCTCTAATGGGGTGAAAGCTTTCATGGTGGATGACCTCATCAAGTCAATACCCCAGGAGACCAAATAGCAGAGCAGAGCAAGAAAACCCCAAGAACATGCAGGAGAAAGTGCCCCTCCCTGCACCTGCCCCACATGCTCCACTGCCTTGGATTTTGGCTGAAGGCAGAGGGCTCAGAATATGTGGCTCTCGACCCCTACCCAGTGGCAATAGGCAGTAACTGCAATGAAATAATATCAGAATGCGAAAGACCTGACCCACCTCTAGCAATGTCAGACACTACATCATATCTCCAGACCAAAGAGAAAATTACAAGTACTCAGAATTCAGTCCTGAGGGCACAGAAATCTGTAATCTAAGTGACAATGAATTCAAAATAGCTATCATCAAAAAACTCAACAAGGTAAAAGAGAATGTAGAGAAACAATTTAACGAGTTCAGGAGCTACTTCACAAAAGAGATTGAAACTATAAAGATAAATCAATCAGAAAAATTGGAGATGAAAGACACAATGGAAGAGATAAAACAAAATACAGATTCTCTGAATGCCCGAGTGGACATCATAGAGGAGCATATCAGAATAATCGAAGATAGACATGTTGAAATGCTCCAGATGGAGGAGAGAGAACTAAGACTAAAAAGAAATGAAGAAAGTCTCTGAGAAATATCCAACTCAATGAGGAAATGAAACATAAGAATTATAGGTATTCAAGAAGGAGAAGAGAAGGAGAATGGAGCAGAAAGCATGTTCAAAGAAACAATAGCAGAGAATGTCCCAAATCTAGCGAAAGAGAGGGAAATCTGTGTGGAGGAGGCTTCCAGATCTCCTAGATTTGTCAATGAAAAAAGACCTACTGCAAGGCATATAGTAAAAACTGGCAAAAATGAATGACAAAGAAAGAATACCAATGGCAGCAAGGCAGAAGAAAATAACCTACAGGGGGACCCCTATCAGGCTTTCAGTGGATTTCTCTGCAGAAACCTTACAAGCTAGTAAAGAATGGAATGACATATTTAAATCGTTAAAAGACAAAAATCTTCAGCCAAGAATACTCTATCCAGCAAAAATATCCTTCACATATGAGGGAGAAATGAAAACTTTCCCAGACAGGGGGCCGGCTCCATGGCTGTGTGGTTAAGTTTGCGCACTCTGCTTCAGCAACCCAGGGTTTCACCAGTTTGGGTCCTGGGCATGGACGTAGCACCACTCATCAAGCCATGTTGAGGCAGCATCCCACATGCCACAACTGGAAGGACCCACAACTAAAATACACAACTGTGTACTGGGGGGCTTTGGGAGAAAAAGGAAAAATAAAATCTTTAAAAAAAACTTTTCCAGACAAACAAAAGCTAAGGGATTTTGTAGCCACGAGACCCCCACCTATAAGAAATCATCAAGAAGGCCCTCATACCTGAAAAAAAGAAAGGATGGGGAGAGAAAAGGGTCACAAAACACAGAATAAGGAGATAAATAGGTAGACGGAATCAGAATAGGATAGCAAATACTCAAGTATAGCATTAAGCTAAAGGGAAGGAAAACACCAAAAACAAAGAATCCTGTCATTTTAACCACAAACTCACAATGCAAGATGGAATAAGATATGAGAAAAACAACTTAGGAGGGGAAGAGGAAATGGACTGAATCAATTTAGACTAAGGAAATACGAGGCCATCAGAAAATGGACTATCTTATACATGAGATTCTGAATACAAACCCCAGGATAACCACTAAATAAACAAGCAGAACAGAGACACAAAGAATAAATAAGGAGAAAACAAAGAAACACATCATAAAAAAACTACATAATTCAATGGGGAGACCAAAACACACAGGATGAGAAACAAAGGAAATGCAGGAAAACCAGAAAACAAGTGATAAAATGACAGCATTAAGTCCTCATATATCAATAATTACCCTAAATGTAAATAGATTGAATTCTCCAATAAAAAGACACAGAGTGGCAAGATGGATTAAAACACAAGACCCAACAATATGCTGCCTCCAGGAAACACATCTCAGCTCCAATGACAAACACAGGCTCAGAGTGAAGGGATGGAAGACAATATTCCAAGCTAATGGCAAACAAAAGAAACAGGTGTTGCAATACTTATATCAGACAAAGTAGACTTCAAGATAAGACAGGTAGGAGCTGGCCCCGTGACCAAGTGGTTAAGTTCACGTGCTCTGCTGCAGGTGGCCCAGTGTTTCATTGGTTCGAATCCTGGGCGTGGACAAGGCACTGATCATCAAACCACGCTGAGGCAGCATCCCACTTGACCCACAACGAAGAATATACAACTATGTACTGGGAGACTTTGGGGAGAAAAAGGAAAAAATAAAATCTTTAAAAAAAAAAAGATAAAACAGGTAAAGAGAGACAAAGAGGGACAGTATATAATGATCAAAGGGACACTCCACCAAGAGGAAATAACACATAATATCTATGCACCCAACACAGGAGCACCAAATTTCATAAAGCAACTTTTAACAAACCTAAAAGAAGATATTAATAATAACACAATAATAGTAGGGGACTGCAACACTCCACTCGCATCAATGGATAGATCATCCAGACAGAAAATCAGCAAGGAAACAGTGGAATTAAATGAAAAGCTAAACCAGTTGGACTTAATGGACACATATAGAACACTCCATCCAAAAACAGCAGAATACTCATTCTTCTCAAGTGCACATGGAACATTCTCAAGGATAGACCATATGTTGGGAAACAAGGCAAGCCTCAATAAATTTAAGAAAATTGAAATAATCACAAGCATCTTTTCCAATCACAATGCTATAAAGCTACAAATTAATTACAATAAAAAAGCTGAGAAAGAGACAAAGATGTGGAGACTAAACAACATGCTATTGAAGAAGCAATGGATCACTGAAGAAATTAAAGGAGAAATCAAAAAATATCTGGAGACAAATGAAAATAACATACCATACTAACGCATATGAGATGCAGCAAAAGCCATTTTCAGAGGGAAATTCATTGCAATACAGGTACACCTTAACAAACAAGAAAAATCCCAAATAAGCAATCTCAAATTACACCTAACTGAATTAGAAAAAGAAGAACAAACAAATCCCAAAGTCAGCAGAAGGAGAGAAATAATAAAAATCAGAGCAGAAATAAATGCTATTGAAACAAAAAAGACAGTAGAAAGGATCAATGAAACAAAGAGCTGGTTCTTTGAGAAGACAAATAAAATTGACAAACCCCCTAGCCAGACTTACAAAGGAAAAAAGAGAGAAAGCTCAGATAAACAAAATTAGAAATGATAGAGGAGAAATAACAACAGACACCACAGAAATACAACAGATTATAAGAGAATACTATGAAAAACTATATGCCAACAAAATGGATAATCTAGAGGAAATGGATAAATTCTTAGACTCTTAGTCTCCAGAACCATGAGAGAATAAATTTCTGTTCTTTTAAGGCACATAGTTTGTGATACTTTTTTTTACATAACCCCCAGGAAACTAATACAATGTCTTTTGGGGAACATATGCTAAAATGTTAACAGTGAGTGATGTTACACTCACACCAGTAGAGTATGAGAGTTCTAGTTGCTCCACGTTCTTCACCAGCACTTGGTACTCTCAGTTTTTTTATTTTGACCTTTCTAGTGAACGTGTAGTAGTATCACAATTTGGTTTTAGTTTTCCTAATGACTAATGATGTTAAGTATCTTTTCAACATCTTTTCAAAAGCACATGTTTGCCATCCATATATCTTCTTTAGTGAAGTATCTGTTCAAATCTTTTGCCCAGTTTTTATTGGGTAGGTTATTTTCTTTTTATTGAGTTTTGAGAGTTCTTTACATATTCTGGATACAAGTCCTTTATCAGATAAGTATTTTGCAAATATTTTCTTTAAAACTGTTTCTTTCTCTTAACAGTATCTTTCAAAGAGAAAAAGGTTTTAATTTTGATGAACTCTAATTTACAAATTTTTTGTTATGGATTATGCTTTGGTTCTGTAGGTAGGAAATCTTTGCCTAACCCAAGGTCAAAAGATTTTTCTCCTGTGTTTCCCCTGTGAGCCTTTTAACTGTAAATTTCTCAAAATCTTTTCCAATTATCTCAGAATGAAACCACATTTTCAACTGCATAATATTCTTCTGCTTCAGGTTGAAAGAGAACAAAAGAATCCAACCAAACATATCACAAATTCAATTAATTGACAAGTAAGAATAAATTACGTTGACTAGGATTGTCATTATCATTTGAATCTCAGCAGGATATGATATTAGCTCTTCTAGATAGAAGCTAGATTAGGGCATCATGGTTATAATAGTCATTTCAGTTGCAAATGGCAAAAACCCAAGCAAGAAAATGTTTAGAAACATTTGGAGTTCAAGCAACAGCATGTCTCTCTCTCTCTCTCTCTCTCTCTCTCTCTTACGACTCAGTTCTACTTTCTTCTGGCTTGGCTCTAGTCTCTGTCAAATCACAACAGACACGGCAACTTCTGGCACAACAAAGCAATGGGGAAAGAGTGGTTGTTTAGTAAGAGGTCTTGGAAAAACTCGCTCACAACTTGGAGAAAAATAAAACTGGCTCCCTACCTGACACTACATACAGAGGTGAGTTCCAGACAGATTAAAGACCTAAATGTGAAAATAAATGTATAAAGTTAAAACGAGAAAATGTGGGAGACTACACATATTGAGAAAGGCTTCAACAAAACTCAAAAGCACAAACCATAGGAAAAAATTTGATAAAACTGAGTATTTATGTTCAATGAAGAACACTGTGAAGAAAGTTAGCAGACAAATAAGAGAAGATAGTTTTAATGACTAAAACTGATAGATGACTAATATCTAGAATGTCCAAGAGACTCTTGTAAATCAACAAGAAAAGAGGAACCCCTATAGGAAATGAGCAATTTACAAGAGATAAAACCAAACAGGCTAACAAGCATACGCTGGGATGCTCAATCAGGTTCGTTCATAATTAGAGGAATACAAAATAAAACAGCACTGAGGTTTCACTTTACACCTTTTAGACTGGCAAAAATTACAAAAATGGATAATGCCAAGTGTTGACTGGGATTAGGGGTACAGGATCCTGCAGGCCCTGCTGGCAGGAGCGGTGCAGACATTCTGGAGAGAAACTGTGCATTTCTTACCGAAATTAAGAAAACAGGGGTTGGCCCCATGGCCGAGTGGTTAAGTTTGCATGCTCCGCTTCGGCGGCCCAGGGTTTTGCTGGTTCAGATCCTGGGCGTGGACATGGCACCACTCATCAGGCCATGCTGATGCAGCGTCCCACATAGCACAACCAGAGGCACTCACAACTAGAATATACAACTATGTACTGGGGGGCTTTGGGGAGAAGAAGAAGGAAAAAAGAAAAAAGATTGACAACAGTTGTTAGCTCAGATGCCAATCTTTAAAAAAAAAAAAAAAGAATACAGATCTTCCTCAACTTATGATGAAGTTATGTCCCAATAAACACATCATAAGTTGAAATACTGTAAGTAAAAAATGCGTTTAATACACCTAACCTAGTGAACATCACAGCTTAGCCTAAATGTGCTCAGAACACTCACATCAGACTACAGTTGGGCAAAAATCATCTAACACAAAGCCTATTTTATCATAAAATGTTTCATATCTCATGTAATTTATTGAATACTGTACTGAAAGTGAAAAACAGAATCGGTGTATGGGTCCAGCGTGGTTGTAAACGTAGTGGTTGTTTACCCTTGTGTCGTGTGGGTGATGGAGCTGTGTCTCACTGCTGCTACCCAGCACCAGGAGAGAGTATTGTACTCCCTCGTGTTGCTCTCCCCGGAGAAGAGCAAAATTCAAAATTTGAAGTACAGTTTCACTGAATGCACATCACTTTCACACCAAGTCAAAAAATCATAAGTTGAGCCATCATAAATTGGGGATAGTCTGTGTACATACCCTGTGCCACAGCATACATCCCTGGTTATATATCCCAAAGGAATTTTATACTAGCCTATATGCGAACAAGGATAAGAGTGTTTATCATAGTCTAGTTGTGTTGACAGGTAATTGGACACAATCTGAGTGTTCCCACTGTGGGAGTGGATAGGCAACATACGGTGGGGCACCATGCCTTTCCCCCAGGGGCAGAAAGCAAGAGAGACTCAAGGCAGCTGATGCGAGGTATTGTCAGGTTACACCTCCTCACAGCAGGTTTCTGCAGCAGCTGCTGACGAAAGGATGGGTTGTGAGGAGGGAATATGGGGCGGAAGAGCTGAGCAGCCACAGTCTAATGTTGCCAGGTATAGCAAATTGAGGAGAACTTGTTTTCATCTGTGAGAATGTACTCAGAGGTATGGATTTTTAAAGCTTTTATTTTTTTAAAGAAAGCACCAGAAGCTTTTTTTCCCCCTGCATGTACAAGCCTTCACAGGGAGAGCAATGGTGTTATATCTGCACAGAGGCTCCAGCTTAGACAAGCTCCACAAAGCCATCAGTGAATTCCCAGGACGCCAAGCCACTGAAGCAAGTTTCTGTCTCCATAAACCAAGACATAAGGGCCTGATGACTGTCTATGATGATCTAACGCTTTAGTGACATTGGGTTCTACCCTCTCTGTATTTCTAAATATTAAAAGTCAGCCTGGTGATGAAAAGCATGAACTTGCCTGAGTTTGAATTGGCTCCATCCCTTACTCGCTGTGACCTCTTTGTGCCTGAGATATCTCATCTGTAAAACAGAGATCATAGTACAACCTACATCATAGACTTTTGGTGAAGAGTCATGAGTTAATGCTGCAAAGTATTTAAACAGTACCTGGCACTGAGTAAGGGCTATAAAAAATATTGGCCATTATGATGAAAGCCAATTGGGATTTCTTCTTGTTGGTCCAGATTAAGCCAAATCCATTTTTTTTTTTACTTTTATTTTTCCCCCCCAAATCCATTGTATGTCTACCAACACCACCTACCTTTGATGAGAATCCAGCTCCATGTTGTGTGCATATGCATCAAGTCCATGGACGGGAGGAAAGACCAGTGTGCACCTAGCTCTTGAGGATTTAACAAAGCCAGAACCTGCTGTTTTATAAAAATTCCCCCAGGGCAACATACAATAAATACTACTATTAATATTACTCCTTCTTTACAAATGGGGAAACTGAAGCACCAAAGAGTGATGTGGATAATGAAACTCACACCACTGGTTCCTGGGAGGTGAAATGTAAACCCAGCTATTTTGGTGAGACACCCCTCCCTTACGATTCTTCTAGAGGTGGCATTCTGCTCCCTGCGCCCCTGGCCCTCTAAGGCAGGGCAGGGTGGTAAATGGTCCTCAGGCTTTTGCTTTTCAATTGGCAACACCTAGAGCCCTGAAGGCATGACGCTATATTGATTAAATTAGTGGCGGGGTTATTAAGATTTTAGGCTTGAGCACCCAGCCTGGCAACTTCTTATTCTTCCTCCTAAAAACATTGTCACTACAATAACCCCCACCCAGTTAAGACTGCTCATTCTTCCTCCTAAAAACGTTGTCACTGCAACAACCCCCACCCAGTTAAGACTGCTCATTAATAATAACACTGCAGAGTACTTAATAGCTGCCAAGCCCATACCAAGTGCTTCGCAGGTATTATCTCATTTAATCTGCTAAACAATTAGTTGGGCACTATTATTACCCCTCTTCCCATTTTTCAGATGAGAAAACTGAGGCTTAGAAAGCAGAAGTTAAGGTTGTATGTAGGCAGGAAGCGGTGCTGCTGAGATATCAATCAGTGGAGTTCTATCACTTGCTCCTGTAGCATTTTATTTCCAGAATGTCTCCTGAGCCACTAGCTTCACCATAAATCTGCTCCCATCCTCACCAGGACTACCAAAAAAGGAAATCAAATGATAGGTTTAATAAAACATGGAAAACATTGTTTTACATTTCCAAAGCTGTACTTGTTCCAATCTGTGCTGAGTGGGAAGGAAGAAATAGCGTTAACCTCTTCATTAGTCAATCCTCCCCCACCAGACAGATTCAGCCCCATAAACAATAGATATAATTACACTGAACAATTGTGTGTTTATTTCCACATCTAGACACAGAGCTCACATTTGAAAACAAAAGAGAACAGAAATGAGAAAGCACCCTGCTGTTTTTTAATTCTTTGTGTCAAACTGTTTCTCTGCCTGGTTGCCTCTCTTGTGCTCAGGAGATATATATTCAGAGTATCAGAACTTTTTTAAAAAACCGTTTTGTAGAAGAATCGGTATTAACTTGAGTAAGACAATAGTGCATTTAAACAGCCTCTAGTCTTAGTGGAAACAAGGCATTTTAAATCATAGAGGATTTAGAAAATCATGAATGGATGCTAAAACTAGTGAGCGAACCTTTCGCGAGGAATGGGTTATTTACATTGTATCAGAGCATCTTCCCGCAAGTTACCTATTAATTGTAAAGTGGAAAACAGTACCTTAACAGTGGCAAGACCTGGCAGACACCAACTTTATCAAGTGATCCAACATCACCAATACTGGGACAAACTGACATCAGGTGCCTCCTGAGATGATGCACTGAGAAAGATACAGCGTCATTTCTGCCCCAAAATGCACAATCTGAATCTAATCACGAGGAAACTTCAGGCAAACTCAAATTGAGGGACATTTTACAAAATAACTGGCCTGTATTCCTCAAAAGTGTCAATGTCATGAAAGACAAGGAAAGACTGAGGAAACGTTTCCAGGTTAAAAAGCAAAGTGCAATTGAGTGATTTTTAGTATATTCAGGGTTGTGCAACCATCACCACTATCTGATTCCAGGATATTTTCATAACCCCCCAAAAGAAACCCCCACACCCATTAGCAGTCACTCCCCATGCCCCCTCCCCTCAGCTCCTGGCAGCCACTGATAGTAGATCAGTGTATTCTATATCTATGGATTCGCCTATTCTGGACATTTCATTTGCACAGAATCATAAAATTCATGGTCTTTTGTAACTCGCTTTTCTCACTGAGCATGTTTTCAAGGCTCATCCATGTTGTCATGACTATCAGTACTTTCTTCCCCTTTATGGCGAAGTGACATTTCATTGTATGGATAGATCACATTTTGTTTATATATTCATCCGTTGACGAATATTTAGATTGTTCCCACTTTTTGACTATTATGAATAACGCTGCTATGAACATTTATGTATAAGTGTTTGTGTGAATATATGTTTTCAGTTCTCAGCGGTACATATTTGGGAGTGGAACTGCTGGGTCATATGGTAACTCTATGTTTAAGTTTTTGAGAAACTGCCAAACTACTTTTGAAATTGGCTACGCCATTTTATATTTTCACCAACAATGTATGTTCCATTCTCCACATCTTTACCAACTTTCGCATTGTCCTTCTTTTTTGTCATAGCCATGCCAGCAGGTTTGAAGTGATATCTCATTATGGTTTTGATTTGCATCTCTCTAACAACTAATGATGTTGAGCATATTTTCATGTGCTTATTGGCCATTTGGATATCTTGGGAGAAATTTCTGTTGAGAGCCTTTGTTTATTTTATTTTATTTTTTTAAAGATTTTTTTTTTCCTTTTTCTCCCTAAAACCCCCCCAGTACCTAATTGTATATTCTTCATTGTGGGTCCTTCTAGTTGTGGCATATGGGACGCTGCCTCAGCGTGGTTTGATGAGCAGTGCCATGTCCGCGCCCAGGATTCGAACCAATGAAACACTGTGCCGCCTGCAGCGGAGCGTGCAAACTTAACCACTCGGCCACTGGGCCAGCCCTGAGCCTTTGTTTATTTTTAAATTGAGTCATCTTTTTATTGTTGAGTTGTAAGTATATTCTGGTTACTAGACCTTTACCAGATAAATGATTGCAAATATTTTCTCCCATTCTGTGAGTGGTTTTTTCATTTTCTTGATAGTATCTTTTGATGCACAAAAGTTTTTAGTTTTGATGAAGTTCAATTTATCTGTTTTTTCTTTGGTTGCTGTGCTCTAAGTGTCATATCTAAGAAACCATTGCCCAACCCAAGGTGACAAAGATTTACACTTATGTTTTCTTCCAAGAGTTTTATAGTCTTAGCTTCTTTGGATTTTGAAGGCAAAATTATAACACATTTGAATGTGCTGTTCCAACCCACTTGCATAAAGAAGCCAGTTTTGAGTGAGGTCCTGGAGCAATAAATCACTATGCAGCCAATCCAGACTGCGCCACAAGCCACTCTGCCACTTGGTCCTTTTGACACAGCATAATACTTGAATATTCTTTAGTAAATAAAAGTACCAGATAAAGTCTCTGATGAACCCCAATAGAAAAATCCCAGCATAGATAGATATGTTTTTGGAGCAAAGCCATGCCCTCTTCTGCTATTAACTGTTCTCCTTTCCAGAAACAGTTTCTGGTTTGCCTCTAAGCTCTGGTAGAGACCGGATGTTTGACTATGGGAAATCAAGTAACCCTACGACCTGGATGCTCTCTGATCTGCCCAGCCATGAGGTCAGGCATGTGCAGCAGCAATCCATCCTCACATGGTGGTGGTATGTATGAGATCAGATTGCAGCAGGTCTAGAAAGCATGAGCCGGGTGTATAAGCAGATGGCTCGGACTTGTTCTGCACCTACTCCTCCTTCGACGCCTACCCCTGCTGCATTGTCACCTCTCCATCAATCCACACCCATGGCCTCGTGGAGAGTTTTCTATGACCAGCTTTGCGAAGAGAAAAACCTCATGCCTGGTTTATAGGTAGGTCTGCACAATATATTGACTAATGGCTGCTGTACTGGACAGTGCAAATGTAGTACATTTCCATCAGTGCGGAAAGTTCTACTAGACAGTGCTGGCTAGGCTTTGCTGACTGCATTCCTTATGGTGTATATAACATGTCCCTCTGCCCTTTGTACTTCCTGTAGCTGGATCTGGAGTTTTAATCTGCTTTGGGTTTGTTTTTTTGGCAAGACTACTTCACAGATCATGTCGTGTTCTTCAATTAGGAGACACATAGTGACTGCTTGTCTCTCTTATGAATGGTTGTTGATGATCAGTAATAGATCTATTATTTCCTTAGAGATTGCAAAATAGTGATATTCTAATTTTGTCATTTCTTCTTCATGTATTAGCTGGAATACTTCTATAAAGAACACTGCACGAGCCAGCCCTGATGGGCTAGTGGTTGAAGTTCAGCGTGTTCCACTTTGGCAGCTTGGGTTCAGTTCCCAGGTATGGAACCACATCGCTGGTCTGTCAGTAGCCATTCTGTGGTGGCTCACACAGAACAACTAGAAGGACTTACAACTGGAACACACAACTATGTACCGGGGCTTTGTGGAGTTAAAAAAAAATAGAGAGAGGAAGATTGGCAACAGCAATTAGCTGCTGGTGAATCTTTCTGAGCAAAAAAAGAACACTTCTCACATACTATTTGGTTACATAGAGGTACGTACACAGCTGATCATTACCCTTATTTTCAAGCTTTCCAAATGAGTTTGTTCACTAACGTCCTGTAACAGTCACCAAATAACTCTTTTGAGCACCACTATAGACTCATGAATTTAAATTTATTTTGTATTTCGACTCATTGCATTTTTTTAATGTTTGTGTTATCTCACATGTGACCAGTGCAACCTCTTCAAGTGGCTTTCTGAATAATTTTGACATCAACTTCTCTGATAGCTTCCTTACTAGCTTGTGTGACAAGATGTTCCAGGCTTATCTTGTACATTTCATTTTCTATCCCAGAATTGGAAGCAGCCCCAAAATAAAGGTGCCAAAGAGCCTTTATTTTCCCAGTGGGAAATGATCTTTGAAAACAACACTCTGGGGGCTAGAGGTGCTCATTTCTGCTAGGTTTATCACTGTTTCTAGACCTTTTCAATGGGCAGATCTAGGAAATATGTAGACAAGAAAAAGACCAAAAACTCCATAGAAAAAGGCACTAGAGATTTGAAAAGATAGTCGACAAAAAAAAGAAATGCAAGTGGTCCTTAACCATATGAAAATATGTTCAATCTTGTCTGCAATAAGAGAAAATTAAACTGATCCTGACATACAATTTCTCATCTCCCATATTGGCAAAATCTAAAAGTTTGACAACACTCTTTCTTGGCAAGACTGTGTGGAAACAGGCACCCAAATCTTGCTGGTGGAAATGCAAACTGGCAAAACTCACATGGAGGGGAATTTGTCAATACCCAGCAACACGACATAGGAATTTACCCTTTGATCCAGTAATCCTACTTTTAGGAATCTAACTCAGAATATTCTGGCAAAAATAAGAAAAGATGTGTTCATAAAGTTACTCATTGCAGCACAAACGATTAGAAACCACACAATGTCTGTAAGAGAAGACCCGATACATCCACACAATGGAGTGCTATGCAGCTATAAAAAGGAATAAGGAAGATTTCTTTTTTTTTTTTAAAGATTTTATTTTTCCTTTTTCTCCCCAAAGCCCCCCAGTACGTATTTGTATGTTTTTAGTTGTGGGTCCTTCTAGTCGCAGCATGTGGGATGCCGCCTCAATATGGCTTGATGAGCGGTGCCATGTCTGCACCCAGGATTCAAACTGGCAAAACCCTGGGCCATCGCAGCAGAGTGTGTGAACTTAATCACTCGGCCATGGGGCCGGCCCCGAGGGAGATTTCTTTAAGGGCTATGAAATGATATCTAAGACATCCTTACACACAAAAAAAGAGAGATGGAGAAATGTGTGTAGAGTATGGAAACACTAGATCTATGCGGAAGGAGGGCGTCAACTATATGTGTACAAATATACATATGTGTGACATAATAAAAAATAAATATTTGGTCTCTGCCCTCAGTTCCTGACACAGAGCTCCCAAAACCCTTGGAATTTCCTGAGTCATGGGGGTGATTGGAGCATCTTTTACTGAACTCCTAAATCCCTTGGAATTTCCTGAGTGATAGGAGAGTCTCAACCCTTGTAAGGCTCCTGGATGGCTTCAGAATAGGAGCTGATCACCAGAAAGATCAAGCCATGATCAGAAACGCAGAACTTTCAGCCCCACCTGCTCCTATCCTCTGAGGAGGGGAGAGGGGCTGGAGATTGAGCTAATGATCCATCAAGTTTACATGATGAAGCTTCCATAAAAATCCCTAGACTAGAGGATTTGGAGAGCTTCCAGGCTGGTGAATGCATCCACCTGTCAGGAGGGTCCATCCTCAAACTCCATGGGGACAGAAGTTCCTGCACTCAGGACCCTTCCAGATCGCGCCCTGTGTTAATCTTCACCTGGCTGTTCATCTGTATCCTTTATAATAAACTGGCAAACATAGCAAATGTTTCTCTGAGTTCTGTAATCCATTCCAGCAAATTATCAAACCTGAGAGAAGGGCATTGTGGGAACTCCTAACTTTGTAGCCAAGTTGGACAGAAGTATGGATAACCTGAGGACACATGACTCGTGACTAAGTCTGAAGTGCGTCTAACTTGGAGTAGTTAGTGTCAGAATTGAATTAAATTATACGGCACCCAGTTGCAGTCTGGAAAGTTGTAAAATTTGTTGATGTGGGGAAAAAACACTCACACATTTGGTGTCAGAAGTGTTGTAAGTAGAGAAACAGTTTTCCTTTAATGTGTCATCAGTATATAATCAAATCTAGAAAAATCCTAGGCTCCCGCATTCTCAGTCCTGGAACTACTGAGAAAGAGCACCTCTCTGCTGGGGGTGCCTTGCTGATAGCATGTAAACTTGAAATTGATGGTGTCGGTTTCCCTACCATGGGGGAAGAGACTGCCTGGGACTGAAGCCAATAGGGAAGAAGACGGAGGCAAAGGATGAAAAGAGATTCGCACCTTCGTCTGTTGAGCAACTAAATCTGGTCAGCTCCATCTTTGTACCTTCTAATATGTGAGCTAATACATTTCCTCTTTGCTTCAGCTAAAGTGAGTTGTAACCATAAGAATCCTGTGTAATAGGGGATTGGGCAAGGCTGCGGCACTACTTGAAATCTCTTCTAGAAGCGTCCTGGAGCTGGCTCCTACCAGCTCATAAGGGCTCATTGTGCGCATCTCTTCCTAACTCTATCTTTAGTGACATCACATTGGTAGCTTGAAATTGGCCATGGTGGGAGTAGTTATACGATGGGAATTGGCAAATGCTACAAATTAGGGCTTCCTCTCCATCTTTAAAACCTGATTATTAAGCATTTATTCACACACTACTGTCTTGGGTGCACCTTTTGTTTAAGCCCCGCTGTAGTGACCACTTACACACAGGCTTCAAGTACCTCTCCCAGCTTTTCATTCCTGCCCTGGCCTCGCTAAACCACTTCAGCACTTATGTGCGGGGGAAGCTAATGACCCAGGGAAAAACTTTGATTCATAGGGGACAGGACCTGGTGGGTAAATTTTCCCCCTTTCACCCCTAAGTTGGACAGTTTCGATGTGAGTTTCATAAGGCTTCTCAGAGGACTTAGCAACCAGTCAGTCACCCTTAGTGATAGTCAACACCATAACACGTTTTTATATTGGCTTTTCCTCCATTCCAGTTTCACTCATGTTGCCTGGATCACATTCCCAAATAAATGACTTACACAGAAGCTTTAATGGTAAGCTCTGATTTCAGGGGAACCAGGCTAAGATATCCAGCTTCCATAAATATTCTTTGTCTCCAGGTTATAGAATTAGCTCACGAAAGATACACAGTAAAGGAAAGGAGTAAGATTTACTCCAGGTTTGTGAAGAGTCCCTCCAGAATTCCTTCTCCCATATGTACATTGTCTCTCAAGCTTGCCCACCCCAGATCTCATTCCACCATCATTTCTTGCAAGGTGGTCTTAGTTGAGACCACCCCAGTGTAGTAAATATTTCTGTTAACAGAAAGCCCCACGTGGACACAGATGGCATATGACAAAGGCCTATTACTCTTCACTCTGAATAATCTCAGGTACCAGCCTGGTCAACAACATTTTTGTTCAGAAAGCACCTTGAACCATTAGCTTCTACAAGACCCAAAGCATACACCTGGAGTATTTGGTAAACCCACTACTCTTTAGCACTCAATCTTTTTTACCCATATATTCCTGGTGTATAATTATAACCGTAGGTTAAGTCAAGCAATTTTGGGAGCAATTAATCGCTTTTACCACAATATTCCACTAAAAAAATTATGGTTTTCTGACCAAATAATTTTGTGATTATTCGATTTTTGGGCTATCATTGTTGAAGGATAATTTTTTAAACAGGGTATGATCAGGACCCTCATACAAATATAAAGCAAGAATAGACCAGGGACTGGCCCAGTGGCACAGTGGTTAAGTGCGCACATTCCACTTTGGTGGCCCGGGGTTCACTGGTTCGGATCCTGGGTGTGGACATGACACTGCGTGGCAAGCCATGCTGTGGTAGGCGTCCCACATATAAAAAATAGAGGAAGATGGGCGTGGATGTTAGCTCAGGGCCAGTCTTCCTCAGCAAAAAGAGGATTGGCAGCAGATGTTAGGTCAGGGCTAATCTTCCCCCCCAAAAAAAAGGGACCAAAGATCTTATTTAACTCATTAACAAATCAGAGGGCTGCTAAGATATTACAACTGGTCCAAAGGATAATTTAAAGAACTATTTATATAAGCAGTCAGTAATACTGAAACAAACTTGCAAATTGATGTAAAATTGGAATAACACAGGGAAAGAGGGGATTCAATTGGATTTCCACATACCAAAATTTATTTGCATGTCTATGGACAAGAATCACTTGCATTGCTATCAGTTATCTAGAATTTAAAGAGCTCAAAGACAATGAAAGGCAAAGATACTCCATAGAATTAGATAACCCAGCAGGGTGTTTTTAGATAATGTCTGCCTAATTTTCCATTGAAGACATCCCGTAATCATTTTGCGGCATTTCAATGTGTTCCACATTTTCTCCTACATTGTCTAGTTTAAACTCCTTATTTCCAAGATAAAGAAAAGGAGGCCTAGATGAAAATAGCCGTTATTAGAATAAATTTGCCGTAACGAAGGGCAGTCATGTCTGAAGCTCAGGGCGCTTGCTTCTCCAGGACAGTGCTGGACCTGTGCTTCTGACCTTCTTAGATCCTCCTTCCATTGCTATGTCCCTTTTTTTTTTTTTTTGAGGAATATCAGCCCTGAGCTAACTGCTGCCAATCCTCCTCTTTTTGCTGAGGAAGACTGGCCCTGAGCTAACATCCATGCCCATCTTCCTCTGCTTTATGTGTGGGATGCCTACCACAGCATGGCTTGCCAAGTGGTGCCATGTCTGCCCCCGGGATCCAAACTGGTGAACCCCAGGCAGCCGGAGCAGAATGTGCGCACTTAACTGCTGTGCCACCAGGCCGGCCCCGCTATGTCCCTTTATTTCCATAGGGACTGTCACCTCTCCCATTGACCTATTGCTTTTCATTTCCTAGTATCATTGATTAGCCAGACTCCTTCTTACCCTGGGTCACAGGGACGGTAGTTTGCCTGGTGACTTCACATAGCTAACCTGAGCCACTGTCATTATTTTTTCTTCTTTTTCTCCCCAAATCCCCCTAGTACATAGTTGTATATATATATTTTTTAGTTGTGGGTCCTTCTGGTTGTAGCATGTGGGACGCCACCTCAGCATGGCCTAACGAGTGGTGCCATGTCTGCGCCCAGGATCCGAACCAGCGAAACCTGGACCGCTGAAGCGGAGCGCATGAACTTAACCATTCGGCCATGGGGCTGGCCCTGCCACTGTCATTTATTTGCCAAACTCTGGATAAAGGCAGAGCTTTACATTGTTTCTGTATTGTGTGTACGGATTACTATCTACAGATAAACCTGAGGTTTGTGATCAGAAAATAAGAATTGTTTTCAATCCCACAAACCAAAAGTAGGTTAACACTAAGCATCTTTTTGCGCCTTGCTGGTTTCTCACTTTCTGTTTTCTCTCAAAAGAGTCAAACAGAACACGAACCAGCAGGGGATTCCCACAGTGGTTACTAGGGCTGCTCTGTCTCGCGGAAACTAACCTGCCTGGTGATCAATCCCTCCCTCTACTTTCCTTACTTTAAAATCCTCTGCGTCCTCTATTACTCTGCTGGGGCAGAGTCCTTCACGGAGTGGCCGGTGTACAGCAGAGAAGCCTTGACACATATTACAGGCTGAAAATGCTTTGAAAAGCATGGTAGGGACATGAAATAAAGCAAAACGCCACGACAGGAAATCAGACAGCAAGCCTTGTCAATTCGCAAGTGCACTGGGACAAGACATAGGGAAAGTTGGGCCAGATTTCCCAGCATTTGCTGCAATTGAGCAAGGTCCAGCTGCATGCAGCGTTCATGAAATATGGCTACAATCATCGAAGGAAGTCAAACAGTAGCAAGGAGCCAGAACATCAAAGTTACCCATAGGAGAAGATATCTTGATTTATTTCCATTTGCATTACTTGCTATAAATAGTGTGGGCCTGGCCCAAGGAAAAGGATCTGGGGTCCCGTTGTTCTTCCTTTTGTTCTTTTGGTAAATGAAAGGGCAAAGGTGGAAGGCATACTCCCAGTTGGCAAAGCTCTGAGACTAAACCAGCTGGACTGGGGAGGAGACACATGAGATTGGCATGCACAGTGATGTCTGGCAGTCCAGATAGAAATAAGTCATAGAAGAGTCGTTTCTACAGAAAGACAGTGGCTAATCCATTAGTTGACATTCAACAAATAGAGAGTGAATGGAGGAACAGGGTGAGAGACCACAGCCAGTCTCACTATGTGGTTACTTGTGCATATTGTTCAGCCAAGGTCCCTAAACTCACCTTGGGACTGGATCCACAACGTGTAAACTTGACACTCTAGATGGAGGTATTATCCTGGTCAGTTCAGACATTCTCAAAGAAAGAAAGCTGTCTTAAAATGCCTACCCTAAATGTAGCATGATTCATGACAGGGTGCCACCTAGTGGTCAATGGTAAATTTATATTTTCAAGTCAGAGGCGCAAAGTCAGAAAGTTCAAAACTTTCTGGTGCCGTCCAATATGTCTGTAATGAAAGCCACATACATAGGAGGTGTGTAAAGAACCAGGGACCATGAAGGGCATTTCTGAGGCCAAATCTGAGGCTCCGTACGGAGAGGTCTTGGAAGAGGCAGCAGCAGTGGCTGTGGAGATGGGCAAAAGTTGTGAGAGGCATTTCCCAAGAATGGATGGTGAAAGAGGATTCTGGCTTTTGACCCTAGATGTCTGCAGCTAGGTCATTCATCAGGTCTAAGGATCTGTTGGATGATCCTAGAGACTCCAGGGCACAGAGCCTTTTCTAGGTCCCCAGTCCTGAGTTCAGGAACATTTTGGACCAGGCTATGCTTACCTGAGGTCGGGGAGGAGGATGAATGGGAACTATTCATGCTGAGGGTACTTGAATGGCGCCCCATAGTACTGCTGTATATTGTTTAACCCCAGGATTGATGAAGATGACCTGGTTGATATATACACGCAGAAGGCTGGGCCTAGGAGGGGACGTTGAGCTTCCTGAAGGTCTCGTGTGACCATGTCTGACCCAGATGTTTCCATCTGCAACTCACCTCCACACACCTATAGTGAGATATTTTAGGTTCTGAAGCTTGCAGTTCTCTCTATCCCAAAGAATGCTGCTGATCTGGCGTGTTGTTTTCTGACTCTGCTCACTTCCTTCTGGATCCCGTAGGTAAGTAAAACCTTTTGATTTATCCAATGGGGTAACTGGGTGTGGCTTTCCTTCAAGATTGAAGCCAACGATCGACATTCATCAATACAGCTGACAAACAGTGGGTGAGAAAATCAAGCTCCTAGAGAGCTCCTGTGTGCCTTGGGCAGAGCAGCCCCCTCTGCGCCGTAGAAGGTCAGTGCAGGGGCATTTAAGACAGTTGCTTAACCTTACCTCTTACTTTGCAATGGCCCTGCAAAGTCCTAAACACAAAGACAGAACCTGAGACAATTCACAATTGGGATCTACAGGTACAGACCTGCCTAATAAACTGGGAGTTCCCAAAGGAGGCTGGACTGGAATGAGAGACAGCAAGTTCTGGAAAGAAAAATGACCATAGGAGAGAAAACTTGCTGGCTTTTCTTCCATCAGCAACTGCCATTGACATATGTCTACACAGTCATCACGCAATGGAAGAGAAGTTACGTGGACAAAGATGTTGGTCGTCATACTGTTTGAAATAGCAAAAAATTGGAAAATATCTCAATGACCATTGTGGAGGATTGGCTATATAAATCAAGACACATCCATGCCATGGAATACTAGGTAACCACTAAGGAAAAGGTAGAGAAAACAACTTCAAAAGGACAAAAATATATGAAAAATAATAGTTTTCAAAACTTTGGACATCAGTATATAAAGGACAGTGATCCTTGTGGGACAAAAAACACATGGGACTTTTTAATATGGCCTGTATGACCAGGCACTGTCTGGCTTCTCTCTGCCTCGTGGACCTCATCTTGTCCCTTTTTCTCTCTGCTCAAGCCACACTCAACATATGTTCATCCCTCACATTGACCAGGATCCCTCTCACCACAGGGCCTTTGCACCAACTCTTCCCTTTACTTTGTTAATTTCTACCCATCGTTCAGATCTCAGCTTCTTCAGGCTTTTTCTGAGCCTCCTGACTCCTGGACCAGGTCATACCTCCTAAATATGAACTCTCAGAACAGCATTTTTCTGCTCCTTCTACCTCTCATTTGTCATTATAACAAATATATATATATATTTATATACATAATAACAAATATGTATATTCAGATATATACACACGTACACATGACTCTTGATTAATGCCTATAGGCTCATTGGTCTATAAGTGGACAGGGTCTGTGTTCATTTTCATTTTCGGTTGAATCAACACCTAGCACAATACATTCCATAACTATCTGTTAAATGCGTAAATCAGTGAATGCAATTCTTCTTTGGGGTGATTTTCAAAATAATTATCAACTAATATGGCATGGGCACTTCTCATTCAGTACTGGAGTCAGCTGTAAACATCCAGCTTGACCATACCCATGAACACCAACCATATATTAGCTCTGGTTTTATATCACAATACCAAAGTTTCTAATGTAAACTTATTGTTTTAATTCTGACCTATTACAGGATTTACACAGGACTGTAAACAATGAAATAATAAATTTAAATGACGCATGCAAAAACCAAATCAGATCTATCTGCTTCGTTTTGTTTACAAACTGAATCAGTTAGGATTAGTTTCAGCTGCACATGCTAGAAAATCCAAATTAACAATGAATAAGCCTTGCAAGTGACAAGGTTTTATTGTCACACATACACATACAGATGCAGTCTGGAACTGGTGTGGAGAGTCTGAGATGTCATCCAGAATACAGGCTCTTTAAGCTTTCCACTCCTCCATCCCTAGGACGCATGACTTCATGGTCTAAGATAGCTGTTGGAGTTCCAGCCATCACATTCACATTCCAGGCAGCAAGATAGAGGATTGGGGGAAAAGAGAGAAAAAGAAGACATGCAGTGATCTTTCAAAGCAGTTTGCCAAAAGCTGCCATGTGACTTTTCTTCTTATATCTCATTGGCAAGAACTTAGTCACGTGGGTACAGCTGGCTGCATGGGAGACTGGGAAAATAGGAGTGTTTGATCCGGGTAGTTATGTGCTAATCCAAAATCATGGACTATGTGACTTTGGAAGAAGAACACATGTTGGCTAGGTGGCCAACAGCCTCTACGTCAGACATGTTCACATAGTAAACTATTTTTAAAAGGTGGGGGAAAAGTGCCGTTCTCAGAAACTTAATAAATTGGTTACAGGGGATGTTTGGAAAGGGGTGAAAAGAAGAGGAGAACAGGAATTGGGTAATACAGATGAGGATAGGGTTACACTTCTCTGAGAATATCTTTTAGTTATAGAACCAGAGTAATGCTTCACATGCCCTCACATTCTCCCAAAAATAAACCAGTACTTCAGATCAATGAGGATGTGGAGGTAACTCAGGGCCCGGTACAAACAGTAACACATAAACCTAGCTGTATTATAAATAAGAAACAAAGTCACGCTGAAGGGGTGAGGGAAGAAAGAACTACTTTAAGTAACTTTGGAAAACAGGATGTTATCTGGACACTGCAAGGTTAAACGCTGTAATCTAGTTAGTAAATGCACTTTTCACAGAAGTATGGTTAACAATTCTGACACTGCTTTATGTGTATACTAGAGCTGAATAAGTAAGTAAAAATATCGTATATGACGGAAAGTCTGGTTTTTCACCATTGGAGAAAAAGTTACAAATAAGGAATGCTGCAGTATTGGATTAGAATCAGAGCTATTAGCATAAAATTATGGTTTGTTCTTTTTTTTGACAAAGATTAGCCCTGAGCTAACATCCTCTGTCAATCCTCCTCTTTTTGCTGAGGAAGACTGGCCCTGAGCTAACATCTGTGCCCATCTTCCTCTACATATGTGGAACTCATGCTACAGCATGGCTTGACAAGTGGTGCATAGGTCCACACCTGAGTTCTGAACTGGTGAACCCCGGGTCACCAAAGCAGAGCATGTGAACTTAACCACTGTACCACCAGGCCAGCCCCAGAGGTTTAAAAATATCTGCGTAGATAGAGAGAGACAGGAATATAGATGTATGGAGCAGGGGGGAGTTAGTATAGATATGTATATTTCCTTGCTTTTTCCACAGAAAGAGCCTAGAAGCCATGAGACCCCAGTAGCAATGAGCACACTTAGCACCCAGATAGTGGTTTCTATACACCATTCTTCAGTAAAAGCAGCAGGATTCCTCGAGGAAGTGGTTAATTCGAAGGCTGGCGCAGAGAAAACACCAGATGAGTTCAGAATATGTTGTGATGCCAGAAAGTAAGGAAGTACTCAAAAAAGGAAGGGGACTTGTCAAAAAAACACAGAAATCAACCTGAAGGAGCTCCTAATGGGCAAAGTTATAACAATTTGAGCATTAAAATAAATAAATGATTGTGCTGAATTATAACCCATAGAATAAAATAAATATCATGAATGTATACTGACATAAATAAATAAACGGAGAAGAATTCTTACAGAACAGTTCCAATTAATGCATATAGAAAGAAAAAGGGAGGGGCTGGCCTGCCGGTGTAGCAGTTAAGTGCACACGTTCTGCTTCCTCGGCCTGGGGTTTGTCGGTTTGGATCTCGGGTGTGGACATGACACCGCTTGGCAAAAACCATGCTGTGGTAGGCGTCCCACGTATAAAGTAGAGGAAGATGGGCATGGATGTTAGCTCAGGGCCAGTCTTCCTCAGCAAAAAGAGGAGGAGTGGCGGCAGTTAGTTCAGGGCTAATCTTCCTCAAAAAAAAAAAGAAAAAGGGAAATAGAAAAATCAATTAGGCAAGTACTCCAGTGCTAATTCTTTGCAGACAAGATGATGCTAAAATTAGTGGGCAAAAATTTGAGGAGAAACAGGATATTTGGATAATCTTATAGTATCTACTCCAAAATATTTATGAACACAAGGG
The DNA here is from genome assembly GCF_037783145.1 of Equus przewalskii. Lineage (NCBI taxonomy): Eukaryota > Metazoa > Chordata > Mammalia > Perissodactyla > Equidae > Equus > Equus przewalskii. The sequence continues at coordinate 53,167,108 of NC_091845.1, read as the reverse complement.
AAAAACAGTAACTTTACAGTGGAGAAACTGCACAGTCACCACCTTAACCAAATGATCAAGGTTAACATCACCAGGAATAAGACATAATGATGTCACGAACTCCTTAATACGTTGTACTGAGATGGACACAAAATCATTTTGTGGCCTTCTTGACCAAAATGCATAACTTTCTGAACTATTTTTTGCAATTTTTCTGTGAATCTAAAATTGGTTAAAAATAAAAAGTTTTTTAAAAAAGTGTGGTTCTGTAAATATCAGTAGAAGGTCTGGTGTAGAAACATGAACAACATATCTTCTTCTTTATTTTTTTTGAGGAAGATTAGCCCTGAGCTAACTGCCACCACTCCTCCTCTTTTTGCTGAGGAAGACTGGCCCTGAGCTAACATCCATGCCCATCTTCCTCTACTTTATACGTGGGACGCCTACCACAGCATGGCTCTTGCCAAGCGGTGCCATGTCCACACCAGGGATCTGAACCAGCGAACCCTGGGCCGCCAACAGAATGTGTGCCCTTAACTGCTGTGCCACGGGGCTGGCCCCTGAACAACATATCTTGATGTGAATACTTCATTGTACCCAACAGTTGTTATTAAATATACTTTATAGTTTTTAAAAAAGAAGTTTAATATTGTTGTCTTAGGTTTTAGTAAGAAAATTGTTGAGAATTTAGCTAAGGTGCTCTGTAGTATTGCTGCCTTGGCATCCATTTTGTTTAGTCAAGCAGCCTGTGAAGGACCTTAAACTGACGCTAGTCCCCTCACACAAGGGCCCGCAGGGTCACAAGCAAATAGGAGTTCCTGATATGACTTCCCCAACAGCCCTTGCGATCAACTGCCTCCCAGAGCCTTCCCCTTATGCGTCACTTAGACAAGACCCTGTGGAGCTTCCCCACACCCCACTCTTTCTGGTTTGAATTAACCAATCCTGCCTCAGCCCAGGAAACCCAAAGCACTCCGCCCATGGCCTCTAATGAAGGCATGTGCCCCAGGTGTCCTGCTGCTCTCTCTGCCTGCGCCCTGCTTTGACCTCCCCAAGTGGTCCCTCAAGGCATGCTGGGTACTTCCTCCAGGACCTAGGAGTAATAAACTTCTCTATTTCAATTTCTCTTGAGGTCTTTTGTTAAATCATGGCTGACCATCCACATCCTGGGTTTCTTTAACCAATGTTAATTTTAAAAAGTTATAACAAAAATGTATTCTGGACTTCCAGAATAGGGAAATGGAACTAAGCAAGTACGGATGTAATGCAAGAAGCCAGGATGGAGGAGAGGGCCTTCCTCAAGAAAGACAGCGTAGACACTGTGGACCCACTCACCAGTGAAACTGGTGAAAATTATTTTTTTTAAAAAAAGCCATTTAAAATCTCCAGGAGCCAGCCCCGTGGCTGAGTGGTTAAGTTCACGCATTCTGCTTCAGCGGCTCAGGGGTTCACTGGTTCGGATCCTGGGCATGGACGTGGCACCGCTCAGCAGGCCATGCTGAGGCGGTGTCCCACATAGCACAAAGAGAAGGACGTATGACTAGGACATGCAACTATGTACTGTGGGCTCTGGGAAGAAGAAGAAGAAGAAAGAAAAAATGATCTGCAACAGATGTTAGCTCAGGTACCAATCTTCAAAAAAAAATTAAAAATAAATAAATAAATAAAATCTCTAGAAATGGTCCCCAGGACATATAGCAAAAGAAACATTTACTCAAAAAAAAAACTATTAAAATTCAGTAAGAACAGTAAGAGTCTGTGGTATTTGACCTGTGACCCACTTCCTCTTTCAAGCTCCCAACTCAGCAAGATGAGCACTCAAGCCTGGTGCAGCCAAGAACACAGGGCTCCCTCCCCCAGCTCCTGTAGGAGGGCTATCTGTCTAGGCAGGGCAGGACCTCAGCATTTCTCCTCTTGTCCCCATCAACCTGTTGCTGAGGCTAAGTTCTGCGAGTGTGGCTGAGAGGTGGGGCTCCTTTCTTCTGTTCAGACCCCACTCATGGGATTAAGGCTCTACCTTGGACATGGTGCCACTGAGAGTCCTGAGGCTCTGACGGCTCTGACCTCAGCTGATCAGGATGAAGCCAAGTACCTGAGGGTCACAGTAAATAGTCAATAAGAACATGATTACCCTTGGAACTTATTTCCAACACAGACACTGATGAAAAGAAGTTAATCTTGTTAATTTGCTGTTTTCTTGTTTAACTTGAGGGGTCACTTAAGAGTCACAAGGATTTATGAGTTTGTTTTGCAGAAGAAAAAGAATGCCTTTAAGGAAGCTGTGATCAACAGGTAACTAGCCCCCAGCTGCCATTGACTCCAGAAGTCTGATTGCTCAAAGCCTTATCTGGAGTGAAAGAAACACGATTTCCCCTTTGTTTCTCCAAAACTCCTCCTCCCAAGCCCCTTAGCTCTATAAAACCCTCTGCTTTCTTCCTTTGTTGAGGTGGATTTGAGAGAACCCATCCTCCTGCTTTCTCATTTTGGCCAATTCAAATAAAACTTTCTCCATCTCCGTGCACTGATATCTCAGTGATTGGCTTATTGCACATCCAGCATGTGAACATGACACAATATGGCAGTCAAAACCACAAAATATAAAATAAGAGATAATAACAAGTGTTAATAAGGATGTGGAAGACTCAGAGCCCTCCCACGTTGCTGGAGGGAGGATAAAATGGTGCAGCTACTTTGGATGCAATTTGGAAGTTCCAGGGAAGATTAAACAACTGAGTTTGACTCAGCAATTCCACTCCTAGGTATGTGCCCAAGAGAAATGAAAACATATGTCCACACAAATACTTGCACATTAATAATCATAGTAGCATTATTCATAATAGCCAAAAAGTGGAAACCAACTCAGATAGTCCTTGACGGATTAATAAACAAAACATGCTACAGTTACATGTCACTTATCGATGGGGATACGTTCTGATAAATGCATTATCAGGCGATTCTGTCAGTATATGAACATCAGAGTGTACTTACAAACCTAGATGGTATAACAATGGAATACTACTCAGCCATAAAAAAAGACGAAATTGGCCCATTCACAACAACGTGGATGGACCTCGAGGGCATTATGTTAAGCGAAATAAGTCAGTCAGAGAAAGACGATCTCTATATGACTCCACTCATAGGTGGAAATTAGTATATTGAGAAGGAGATCTGATCGGTGGTTACCAGGGAAAAGGGGGGGTGGGGGGAGGGTACGGAGGGGGAAGTGGTGTACCCACAACATGACTAACAAAAATGTACAACTGAAATCTCACAAGCTTGTAATCTATCATAACATTAATAAAAAAAAAAAAAAAAAACCTAGATGGTATAGCCTACTACACACCTAGGCTATAATGCACTAATCTTATGGGACCACCATCATATAGGCAGTCCATCTTTGACCAAAACATCATTATGCATCCCATGACTATATTTACAAACAATGGAATATTAGTCGGCCATGAAAAGGAATGAAGTACTGATACAAACTACAGCATGGATGAACCTTGAAAACATTATGCTAAGTGGAAAAAGCCAGTCACAAAAGTCACACATTGCATGGTTCTCTTTCTATAAGATGTCCAGAATAGGCAAATCCTCAAATGGTCAATTTGAGACAGAAAGCAGATTAAGGATTGCCAGCAGCTGAGCATTAGGAGGAATGGGGAATGACTAGTAATGGGTACAGGGTTTCTTCTGGATATGATGAAAATGTTCTGGAATTAGAGAGTGGTGATGGTTGCACAAATTTGTCAATATACTAAAACCCACCAAACTGTGGACATTCAATGGGTGAATTGTATAATATATGAGTTATATCTCAGATAGCTATTTTTTTTAAAAAAAGAACCAAGGATGAGCAAAGAAACTGATGAACATGAGGGCATATCTAAAACAAGTACAGAACAACAGCAGCTAAATTAGGGGATTAAAAGCCTGGTAGAATTATAATAAGGGACAATCACTGGGTTGTGTATACTCCCACTGGCACACATGGAATAACTTTAATTTCAAAAAGATTGAGGACTATGGTTGATTAAAACATATTGGATATATAAAAAGCCATGAGTTCAGAACAATATTTTTTAGAAAGGAAATAGTCCTGGAGATTACTCAGACATCAATTTATTCCTCTGAAAATTGATAATTATGGGGAAAGAACGAAACATTCATCCTGCCTTTCTTACATAAACTGAATTTCAGTGTAACTGAATACTCCTGTGGATATGGCACAGTTTTTCAGTATAGAAGAATTCTGGCTAGGGTTGAGACTAGAGTAAGGCGAGGAAGGTGCCCAGGGTATAACATTTAAGGAGGCACCCACCTAGCCCTGACTCTAGTTAACAAATTCTGGAGTGTCCAAATTAGAAAACTGTTTCAACCATTAGCGAAATAACCGATTCAGGCAGTGGTCTTTAATGCTTCTAAAACCACTAGGAGAGAGGTGATAGGAAATGTATAAAAATCAAGCTGTCACTATCTGACCCCAAAGATCAATCTTAATGTAACAAAAAGTGAGACAACAAACATTATGTGGTTCCTATTGGAGATGCAGAGAGTACACAGCATCACCTAGGAGAGATTCTCAGGAAAAAAATTTTTCAATCCTAATATAATCAGGCCTTTAAAACTGGCCTCTAGTCCACAGGAAATACTGAGCATAAAGGATGTACTCCACAAGGAAGCAATATACCAGATCTCAAAGGAGGGCTCTTCTATTGGACTCTAATTTCATCAACAAGACAATGAAAGGAAAAATAAAAGGGGAGGGCACTGTTCTAGATTAAGAGAAACATAAGACTTAAAAAGACTTATAAGAAACACAAGAGACGTAACAACCAAGTAAAATGGATTTTGTTTGATCCTGATTCTAAACAGAAATTACAAAAAGAATTCTTTTGTACAACAGAGGAAATTCGAGTATGGCTTGGTAATTGAATGATATTAAGGAATTATTTTGAATTTTGTTAGATGTGATACTGACATTGTGGTTATGTGAGAAAATATTTGGATATTTCTTTTTGAGTTGCATACTGAAGTGTTTAAAGGTGAATGATATGATGTCTGGGATTTGCTTTAAAATACTCCAGTAACAAGACGTAACAAGGGGAAAGTGGTAGATGAGAAAAGTATATGATGAAATGAAGCTAGGGAATGGACACATGGGGTTTGTTATACTTTCTACTCTTGAGTATGTTTGGAAAGTTTCACAATAAAAATTCAAAAAAATATAGGTATACCGTTATTCAGCTAAATCCCACCTTATAGTATGTATCCTAGAGAAACTCTTGTAACTGTGCACATGCTCTAGAGGGAGCTCTGCAGCTGTTTGTAAAATGAAAATTGGAAATGACTTCAATGTCTGTCGATAAAAGAAGAGACAGAGGTAAAGTGATAAGAGGTCGTCCTGTCGGCAGCCATTCCCTGTTTCTCCTGGTTAATAAAACCTCCATTTTATTTATTCCTCATGGAAATGTTTCATGAGTGCATCGTGATGAATCCAACATGCGAGCTGGAATCTACTTTCTTCTTGCCAGTAATTGATCCAGTGGTGGGCAGGCAACCAACTTCACCAACAAGAACCAGGGCGAAATTTTGGTGAGAGGCTTCTAGGAAAGATTCACCGTACTTTATTGATTCTAAGATACGCAGTCTTCCTTTGTGTAGCTGGCAGGCTTCTCACAGTTGATAGCGTCTCCCAATCACTGTCCGTCAGAGGCCTCTTGTGGCGTGTTTGCCACTCCCTGTGTGTGTGAAAACTTGATCTGAAAACCTACCATTTGTGACATCTTCTGGTAAGATGCAGAAAGTACCAGAACTAAAACCTGCAGAATGGGCCTTCTTGAGACAACAGCGGCACACTCTGTGAGCAGATGCTGCACTGGCAGTATTCCTGACGGCACAGAGGGTGACATCTTGGAGGAAAACATGGACATGGAAGGTGATGAATTGAAAAGTGACTTAGAGTGAAACTCTGGTGGGAAGACGTTCTGAAAATACCTTAACCAATTTACTTCATTTCTGTTTTACTATTTCACATATTCAAGAATAATATATAATTTTTAAAAATTTACGTCTAAGACTAAAAGAGCTATTTTAAAAAGTATAAAATAAAAATTCTAAGGGATAAGAAAGTATTAAGTCAGTTGAATTGTCCAAAAGAATTTTTCTTGTAGTGAAAATATGTGTGCCTTACAATTGACAGCATCTTGGGTTTGATGAAATGTGGTACCTATCTGTTAGGGAATAGGGCTAGAAAAGGAAAATTCTTTTTTATCCCCTTCCTCTCCTTCCTGCTTTGGTCAGGCAAAGGCATGATGCTCACAGCCATGGCAGTTATCTTGGGACCATGAGGGGAAGACAAAAAGTATCCCAGGGATGCCAAATTGTATCCTGATATTGCTGAGTCACTGATCTGCCAGTGGAACACCTACCTGCAGATTTCTCTTCAGTGAGATAATTAATACCTATATTATTCATGAGACTTTTACTCTCATGCTACAACAGTCTACCTAAGTGATAATCATTTAGCGCAATACTGAACAGTAGTTAAAATAAACCATATGTATATAGTTGAATAGGAATATATATTAATATATTATAAATACACTTTATATAAATATAAAATATAACTATAAATCTATATTTTATATGTAATATAAATATTACATATATTCTAAATATATATACATTTCAATCTCAAAAATATAATGTTGAGGTAAAAAAGCAAGTTTCAGAATGATAGTCAGTGTGATATTTATATAAAATTGAATGAATAATGATAAATGGTGCTTATGGGTACATACATGTTTTAAACATGGACTAGAAGGATACACACCATCTTCAGAATAGTGGCTACCTCTGGGAAGGGAGTAAGAGAAATGTAATCAGGAAGGGAACATAAACTGGACTCGCCTGTACCAGTAATGATTTGCATATTTTTCAAAAGAAATATTCAAAGCAAATGTGGCAAACACTGACATTTGTTAAATCTGAGTGGCAAATAAACTTATTTCATATTCTGTACTTTTCTATGTTCTGAAATTTCTCATAATGATGATGATGATGATAAAAATCTAATTACTCAGTTTTCCCACATTTATAATTGAAATAATCTTCTCAAATTCATGTTTTAGAGAGTAATGAAAGCACGTTTAACGTACATATAATTTTTTCTTCACTTGTAAATTAGAAATGTCCACAGGAGATGGCGCCAACGAGCCATTGAAAAACACTCTACCTTGGCGATTTGGCACAATCACTCCCAAAAGTACTAGAGATAATTGTGAAAATTCCATGTATACTATTAAGACTTCTATCAACAATATCTCATATTTGCATAGTAGTCACTCAGAAATAATGATAAAGACACAAATCTAAACGCCAACAAACTTTGTAGGATAGCTCTAGAAAGAATGAAGAGCCTCCTTCGAGAGGGCTTGGGATGAGAGAGGAGACTATTTCGGTTAATATGCTTTTTCTAAGTCTTTTGCCAAAGGATGCATATCAGTCAGGGTCTAACCAGGAAAGCAGAAACCACTCTAAGCATTTAAAACAGAAGGGAGAAAAACCCAGACAGAATCTAACAGAGGGAATTGGATGGAGAAGCTGGGAAACCAAGGAAGGGAGGCAGGCAACCCAGACATTAGCAACTGCAAGACACCACTACCGCCCTCTACTGGAGAAGGAAGGGGAGGAAGGAGGAGGTGTTTTGGAGTCCAAGGCTGGCGTCATTGAGGAAAGCCAAAGCCACATGAGCCCACTGAGGGATGAAGCCTTTGCCAGAAAGACTACTTGAGGCAGAGAAGGAAGGGGAGAAATACCCTGGCTTCTCCCTTCCTCCTGCTCTAACTTCCCAATGGTGCCTCCCATTGGCTGGATTTAGCTAGAAGCCAGATGACACGGGAGCCTGGGAAACACAGCCCACAGGAGTCAGCCCTGTGACACAGAGCAGAGCAGAGCAGAGCAAAGGCAAAAATGAGATCTGAGGGCAGAGAGGATCCATTCCACTAGTTATAACCTTAATCAGTTGTAGTTAAACTTTCTTGTTTCTCATATTTATTTTAAAAATTGTTTTCAACACCTGAATATCTAAAGTTGCGAGATTTGGGGCAGGGGGAAACATGATACCAGTTGAATCTGAATTTCAGATAAACAGTGCAATATTCGAAACATATTTATAACAAAAAAATTTATATTATTTATCTGAAATTCAAATGTAACTGGGCATCCTGTATTTAAAGTTGTATCTTGTATACTGTGTACCAAGTATAATTCTAAATGAAACTTGCTTTAAAAACGAAACTAACTTGTACATCCAACTATACAAAAACGAAACTTATCCTAGCTTGTACATCTATCAAAGAGCAGGAGAGACTGTTTCACAGAATTGGATGCTGCCACTGTGCTGCAAACATTCTGGTGACATTGCCTTTGCATCTAGGGCCAGGCATAGGCAGAAGCAAGTGAGGCACTCGCCTTGGGTGCACAATTTGACTTGGTCCAAAAAAAACTCAGTAATCAAGATAAACAATATTTTAATACAATATTCTTTAAAATAAAAATTAATGCGAAAAATCCACCAAGAACAAAATATCAAAAGTTTTAATATGGCTGGATCAGTAACAGTGCTGTGCTGACATGTACTGGACTTGGAGACAAAAGGAAAAATCAGTAACACCAATCCTGTCTTTATTTAAAATGTTAATATACTATTCACCATGAATCTTTTTCTATTAATTTCAGACTTTTAAAAATATCGCCTTAAAATATTATTTGTCTTGATTACTGAATTTTTTGGCACTTCCTTAAATTTTTGCACCTGAGGTGAGCGCCCAGCCCTATTTGGATCCATTTCAGGGTCAAGCAAAATTCATCAGACTTGGGTCAAATGGTTACTGCCACACTTTAAGTTAGCAAATAGTTTTGCCTTAGAACAGGCAGTGAATGAAAAGTGAAGCTGGGACAGGGGCTGGATGTCCCTGTGGATGTCACTGCTTTGGTAAGACATGCAGAAATTTATGCTTTCACACCTTTGCTGTATTTCTCGGTAATAATGTATTCACTGCAATGAATCAGCTGCAAAATCATTTGTAGTTTCCATCCAAATCGTAATTATAGGAATAATAACACCTTGATTTAACCCTTTGGATCCTAGAAAAGTCACATCTAGAGTCCAAGAACTCTTTCCAATTTCCAATTCTGACACTTACCAACTGAGCAAGTTCATTTACTTCTTGGATCTTTGGTTTCCTCATCCACAAAATGGGTTAGAATATCCATATCACAAGGGTGTTGAGGACAAAAAGAAATAATCAGGGGCCGGTCCCGTGGCCGAGTGGTTAAGTTCTCGTGCTCTGTTTCAGCGGCCCAGGGTTTCACCAGTTCGAATCCTGGATGCAGACATGGCACCGCTTATCAAGCCATGCTGAGGTGGCATCCCACACGCCACAACTAGAAGGACTCAGAACTAAAAATACACAACTATGTACCGGGGGACTTTGGGAGAAAAAGGAAAAATAAAATCTTTAAAACAAATTTAAAAAAAGATAATCATTGTAAAACTTCCTTATGAAACTGTAAAAGACCATACAAAAGTAAGGATCACACCTCAATACATTGAGGAATTATCATTATCATAAAGTCATGATGCACTCATAGATATTGCAGTGCTTACTAAGCATTAGTACAATGATATTTAAAGACAGTATTTGGAGATTACAATTGGCGTAATGGAGAGGGGATTCATGCCCAGTGATTGTCCCCACAGTGTAACAGAAGATTTAAAAGTTGTTAGTACAGTCTTGCGCAGTCAGGAAAGGCTTCTTGAGAAAACCATGCTTACGTTTTCTGGGAAAGAGACAACATTAGCTACAAAGGAAAGTGCCTGTGAGGTGGAGGCTGAAGAGGAATTATGAGAGATCAGGAAGGGCCTGAAAAGTCATTTTAAGGAGTTTGGACTTGGTGGTAAGAGCAATGAATTATTTTAAATGGATGGGGACATGATCAGTTTAGCATTAAAAAACTCTATCCCTGGATGAATGAAGATGTTCTGGAGGGAGAGAGACCTGATGACAAAGTTTCTGTGGCACTAGTCAGTAAGAGATGACAGTGACTCAGGAATGGAGTGGGAATGGAAGGATCCATCATATTAAGGAGGTGGAACCCACCGACCTTGGTTGGCTGGTTGAATCAGATGGGGAATGAAGAATAGGGAGATGGTGTTTCAGTTATCTTTTGCTGCATAACAAAGCATCCCAAAATTTAGTGGTTTAAAAGAACAGCTTTTATATCCACATGCAAAAGAATGAAGTTGGACCCCTAACTCACATCATATACAAAAATTAATTCAAAATGCATCAAAGACCTAAACGTAAGAGCTAAAACTATAAAATTCTTAGAAGAAAACATGAGTAAATCTTCATGACTTGGTTTATTAGAAATGACACCAAAAGTAAAGTGACAAAAGAAAAACATAGATTAATTAGACTTCATCAAAATTAAAAACTTTTGTGCTTCAAAGGACACTATCAAGAAAGGGAAAAGGCAACTCACAGGGAAATACGAAACAAAAGCACAATGAGATATCATTTCACACTCCACTAGGATGGCTATAATCAAAAAGACAATAACAAGTGTTGGTGAAAATGTGGAGAAACCGGAACTCTTATAGACTGCTGGTGGGAATGTAAAATCATGCAACTACTTTGGAAAACAGTTTGGAACTTCCTCAGAAAGTTAGAGAGTTACCATACGACCCAGCAATTCCACTAATAGGTATATAGCCAAGAGAAATGAAAACCTAGGTGCACACAAAAATTTGCACATAAATGTTTATAGCAACATTATTCATAACAGTCAAACAATGGAAACACTCAAATATCCATTAACTGATGAATAGATAAAAGGTCCCATATTGCATGGTTTCATTTATATGAGATGTCCATAGGCAAATCCGTAGGGAGAGAAAATAGATTCCTGGGTGGCGGTTGGAAGGAATGGACAGTGCTGCCAATGGTACAGAATTTCTTTTTGGAATGATGAAAATGTTAGAATTAGATATTGGTAAAGTTTGTGCAACTTTATGAATATACTCAAACTATGGAATTGTACAGTTTAAAAGGATGAATTGTATAGTATGTGAGTTCCATCTCAATTTTTAAAATTAAATTAAAAAACCTCAACAACAATGATGTTCTTTTTCACCGTTCTGGGGGTTGACTGAGCAGCTTTTCCTGTTTGATGTGGTAGCTGGGATCAGTCATCTGACTGCACGGAGCTGTCAGCTAGGTTGGGCTGGAAGGTCCAAGAAGCTTTCATTCTTGTCTGGAACCTTGGTACTGGTTGTCAGTTCAGGGATCGTGGATTTCCTCCACATGGTCTCTCTCCAGCAGGACAGTCTGGGCTTCCTTGAAGCATGGTGGTTAAGTATAAGAGAGGAAAAGTGGAAGCTGCCATGCCTTTTAAGGGTGAGGCCTAAAACTGGCTCAGCCTCACTTCTTCTGCATTCTTTTGGTCAGAGCAAGTCACAACTCAGATGTGAAGGGGGAGGAAGAGCAGCACCTACATACCGGGATGGGAAGAACTGTTGACAACTGTCATTGGATATAGTCTTCTGCAAGTGGCAAGGACCACATCCAGTTTGAAGTACCTTGAGTGGATAGTGGTACCATCACCGGCTGGAGGCGAAGTGACTGACCATGGTTGGTGACAGACTCGAGTCCTGCTGAGATTCTCTACTTCCCACTTCTGAATTAACTCCTCTCCATCACTGACGTCAGCCTGGCTGTGAATGAGGGAGAGCTGCCAGTATTGAAAGGGGGGAGAAGAGACCCAAGATGTCTTCAATATAGGCAAATTCTAGAACCTTTAAAGTTGAATGTAGTGGTTAAGATAATAGTTGCTTACTAATCCTGTGACTTGGGAAAGTGGGTTAACATCTGTGCCTCATTTTCCTTATCTAGGAAATAGGGAACAAGAACCAACAGATGTGTCCACATGTGAGAAAGTGAGAAATGGCTCTGTTGACAGCTAGGCCATGAAGGGGACTAAGGAAATAAAAAGGAATTCGACTAGCAGAACATTCCCAATTGGACATATTGTTCACAGAAGATGAACAATGTTCAGAGGAGGTAACACCATGATTGTGTTTGGGACAAGACAGAAACAAAGCCCTCCACATCCACAAAAGTGAGGGAACACCCCCTTCATCTGATGTGAGTGATGCTGCCCCTTGACCAATGACAACTCTAGCCTTGCTTTAATCCTCCTGCCTCCTAGATAAAAACGAAGATACTCAACCACTGAATTGCCTATTTTCCGACCGCATCCAATCCAACATTGCTCCCCTACTTCAATAATCCCTCTTTAAAATCACCCAGCACAAGCTCAAATTCTATAAGAGGTTCCTCCTAATTCCCTTTTTTTGAGAGGCTCCTTACTGCAGAAAGATTGATGAATACCTCAGGTATCTTTTTACATGGGCTCTAACATTCATCAAAAGACATACTAGAATATTCGTATTTGCCTTATTCAATATAGACAAAATACACAAATACTCAACAATAAAATGAATACATAAATAATGATACTTTCACATAATGGAACATTAGATAATAAGAAACATACTACAACTTCACTTGACAACGTGGATGAATCTCACGATGTTGAGCAAAAGAAGCCAGACACTAAAGAAAATATATTGTATGATCCATTTGTATGTAGTTTAAAAACAGATGAAACTAATCCATGGTGTTAGCTGTCGGCATAGTGATTACCTCGTGGAGGGATGGAAGGACGCAAGAGGGGGTGCAGCTATATGTTGTCCTTTCTCTGGGTGTGAGTTATGTGGATATGTTGAGTCGATCAAAATTCAATAAACTATACCTATGATTTGTGCACTTTTCTATGTGTATGTTAATGTGAGTAAAAAAAAATTTTTAAAAATGGTCTACCATGTCAAATGGACATAGGAGCAAACCTGAAAAAGCTCCTAATTAACAAACTGAAACAATCTGAGCAACAAAATAACATAGTATTGGGTTACAACCACAATATAAAATAAATACTATCCATGAGTCCATACTGGTATAAATATATAACTGAATAAGTAACTAAACGGGGGAGAAAAGACAAATCTCCCTTAGAGAAGATAGTTTCTGTATATACTCCCCACTGCAGGAGGTGGAGCTTAAAACCTCATCCCCCGCACACACTTGAGTGTGAGCTGCACTTAATGACTCTCTTCCAAAGAGTGTGGAGGTAACTCTCTATCAGAGAAGTAGGTCAAACACTCCCTGAGCCAGGCGATCAAGGTTAACATCATTGATGACGTCATTTTGATAGCATGGACTCTGGATTTGATGTCATGAGCACGGCAAGTCACCTCTGTGGTCTTCCTTCTAAAAACCCATAACCCAAGTCTAACCATGAAAAAATCATTGGACAAACCCAAATCGAGATATATTCTTCAAAAATCCTGACCAGTACTCTTCAAAGCTGTCAAAGTCATCAAGAACAAGAAAAACCTGAGAAACTATCACCATCAAGAAGAGTCTAAAAAGACATGACGAATAAATGTAACTTGGCATCCTGGACAGGATCCTGGAACAAAAAAGGGACATTGAGGGAAAACTGGTGAAATCCAAAAAAAAGTGTTGAGTTTAGTTAATAATAATGTACCAATCAAGGTGGCTTCTTAGATGTGACAGATGTACCACAGAAATTTAATAATTATTGAAGATGTTCGCAACAGGGGAAACTAGGTGATGAGTATGCAGGAACTCTATTTTCCTGTAAATCTAAAACTATTCTAAAACAAGATGTTTTGTTTCGCTTGTAAACGGGGAACAGCAACAGCGCCTCTCACAGAATTGCGAGAAATCAATGAGAGTACAGCCCAAGCGCAAGGCTCAATGCTTAGCACATAAATGTCAGGTGTAGTTATTGTGATTTTACGTAAAAGGAGGGACAAAAGCGCTGACACTTTGGTATAAGGAAAAGGCAGTCGCGCACAGATCCCACCCAGCACACGCCCAGGGACGCGAGTGAGCGCACGTCCGGCCGGGCGCGCGCGCGCAGACGCCGCAGGGGGCGGGGCGCAGCGGGGACGCCAGCGTGGGGCGGGGCCAGCCGCAGTTCCCACGCCGGCCGCAGCCCCCGGAAGTAGTGCGTACGGGGCCGCTGTCGGGCGGAAGCCGTGTATGGCGGGAGGCAGTGGGGCGGCCCGCGCGGAGACGCTGCTGCTGTTGCTAGACGACGCGAACTAGCCTTCGTCACTTCCTCAGCCCGCCGTCTGCCCACTCCCCAGGCCGGAACCCAGGGGCCCGGAGCCGCGGTGGGCAGAGACTCATCTTCCAAAGTCCAGGACAGCGGCCAGCCGGGCAGCTGGAGTCGAGGCCACGCCACCTGCGGGGAAGAACCCAAGCCGAGGCGGGAAGATGGCTGCAGACAAGCCTGCAGGTGAGGCTCCCGCACCCCGCGCGCCTAGGCGGCGGGACACGCGGGGAGGGGCAGACCCTGCGCGCTGAGGCGGCGGGGCCCCGGGTAGCGACTAGGAGGGGGGACTCGAGGGCGACTTTAATTCGGGCGTGCATTTCTCTCCTCCATCGCCTCCCTCGGCCGTCGCTAATGTGAGTCTCTGGGCCCCAGGTCCGATAGTTTTTTACCCAAGTGCAGCGTGAAACAGCTACTGACTGCCTTTGCCCCGCTCTCCAGAATATCTCTGGCTTAAAAAACTTAAATTTCTTTAGCCGCTTTACAGACTTTTCGACTTCTCAGCGGGCAAGGCAGAGCAAGCAAAGTTCATCCCGGAGCGCACAGCTGCCTTGATGTCCCGTGGCTCAGGCTGGGACCCACTTGGGCTGTTTCTGCCCCATCAGCCTGCCTCTGGTCATGTGTAATTAGCTTTGTGAAAACCACTCATTTAAATAGACGTAAAATTAGTGTCTCACTTCGGTCTGTGCTCTCTACTATCTTGAGTTTAGAACCTATTTCCCGCTAGTTCTGCAAGATTAACTAATTTAATCTCAGTATTTTCTTTTTATGGATTACTGCCCCATTCCTAGAATCTTTTCCGTTAAGGAGTATAAGATTATTTCCTGCCTACCTCTGAGGCGGTCTGGCGTATGTTTCCTGTAAGAAATTAATGTGCTCTGTGGCACCCAGGTTTTGTTGGAAGAAACTTCAGTGATAGGACTTAGAAGTGGTTAAAACTTAGACTTTTTACAGTGAAGTTAATAAAAAAAAAAAAAGAAAAAAATCTCCGCGTGCTGTAGGTTTTAGTAGGTCTGGATCTCAGTAACTGACAGAGGAACTTGATTTGAAATTAAAGTGAGCCAATCTCAATACACATACAGATGAATAAAATCTGTAGAAGATCTCTTCAGTAAGCTGTTAAGAAAAATAAGAGAGAAAAGCTTTAGAAAGTGAGGATAATAGAGTGTGCTATAGAATTTTAGGTAGGCTGGTCAGGGAAAGCCTCTGATGAGGTGGTATTTGAGCAGACCCCTGAATGAAACGAAGGAGTGAGCCATATAGAATGGGGAAAGGTCGATGGGGAGACTGTTCCAGGCAAGGAGTAAGCATGACCTGTCCCAGGCTGGACCAAGGGGCTCAACATCTTCCTTCTTGTTTGTTTGTTTGTTTGTTTGTTTGTTTTGAGGAAGATTAGCCCTGAGCTAACATCTGCCAATCCTCTTCTTTTTGCTGAGGAAGACTGGCCCTGAACTAACATCCGTGCCCATCTTCCTCTACTTTTTATCTGTGGGACGCCTACCACAGCATGGCTTGCCAAGCGGTGCCATGTCCGCACCCGCGATCTGAACTGGGGAACCCCGGGCCAGCGAAGCAGAACGTGCACACTTAACTGCTGTGCCAGCGGGCTGGCCCAACATCTTCCTTCTTAATTTAAGACAATGTCTCTGTTCTCCGGGTTTACCATCCCTGCTTACCCATACCATTGCACTTGCCTGGAATCACCTTTTGAGGCCTAAAGCCCATCCAGTTTTCAAGTCCTACCTCAGCCATAAAGCATTCTTCTACTTGTTCATTCGTTCGCAAAGATTGAGTGCCAGGTGCTGCCTTAGATAGTGAAGAAATGGATATGACATGCTCGTATTCACTGTGTTAGAGACAGACCTATGAGAGGGACACTCCCATTTGGTATGAGCTGTGTAATGTGTATAGTAGAAGAATAAGGTGATCAGAGTGATCTGAGGGCTGTTTCTTTGATTGGTTTAGGTTTATAGTCCACGTTATAGGAAACGTCCCACCTAGATAATAAGGTTGAGTTTGTATTGAGTAGATGAGTGTTTAGTGTGGCTCCCATGAATCTGCTCCTCCGCTCCATGCCCATGTCACCTGCTGTTGTTCTGGCCTTTCTCTCTTAATGTGGTGTGTTTCGCATTAAGCAGCCTTCTGGCTGGTGTTTGTCTCTTCCTATCCAGTCCATTCTTCTCACTACTGCCTTTTCATTTTACTTGTAAAACACCAACTGGATCATGTTGTTCCCATCTATAAACTCTCTGACTGTGTGCCATCTTTTGTGCATCAGATCCTTACTCCTTAATGTTAATTTGTGAGGCTTTTCACAATGTTTCCAGATGTTGTTTCTGTATCGCCACACCTAGCTCTTCACACCAGAAGTGACTCTTGGAAAGCATTGCATTCTTTTGAGCAGTAATGCCCTTCTTTCTCTTCTTTATCTGGTGAACACTCCCCTCATTCAAAATCTGGTTTATATGCTGCTTTATCTCTGAACTCCTGAGTCCAGGGCCCTTGTCGTGGAGGGTCTTATGTGCTTGTTCTTCGTTAGGTAAGAAAAGAGGCTCGTGAGAGGATTTAAGAACGTAAGTGACCTGACCACACTGGCTGTGGTAGAGGGTGGATTTAAGGGAAACAAGACTGGAAGCCCAGAGACCAGCTAAGACCAGCTAATGTTGTGATATTAATTTATTCAATAAATTATCACCAATGGCCTGCTCTCCCGGACACTATGAACTCTCTGTCTTTGGAGCTTATAGTGTAGTATGAAAGATAAACGTATAAGCAAAATAAGAAATAATTATGATTTCAAGTTGTGATAAGTATTGTGAAGAAAAGAAAGATAAGTAAAAGAATAGAGAATAACTGAGAGCAAGGATCCTATTTTGAATAGATTGGTTAGAGAAGGAAGGGTTCTCTTAGAGGTGACATTTGAATAGAGCCCCTAAAGATAAAGGGCCAGCCATGTGGGGGAAGAATGAGCCAGGTAGGAGGAACAACAACTGTACAGACCCCGTGGAAATATTTAAAGACAGCAAGAAGACTCCTTGAATATATGCATCTTGAGAAAAGGCACTTGTGTCTGTGTGAGTCATCCTCTCTCTCCAGCACCTAGAACAATGGCTGGCATATAGGAGGTGCTCAGTACATAGTTACTACTCGTGAGCAAAGGAAGCATGGCAAGAGATGAAGTCGGAGTTGTGGCAAGGGCTGGCTTATGTCAGGCCTCATAGGCCAAGGAAGAAGTTTGAATTCATTCTAAAGCCATGGAGATTTCCACAAGGGCATCATGTGGTCTGATTTATGTTTTAAATGAGCTGATGAGCGAGAACTGATGAAGAGTTAGGGCATGGGGTTTGAAATCAGACAGCCTAGGTTCATCCCAGCTGTACCACTTGGTATTGGTGTGACCGTGGGCAAATTTTAAGAACGCTTTGTTAAGCCTCAGCTTTCCTGTGTGTGGAATGAGAGTGATAAGAATGTCTACCTTGGGGGGGCCGACCCGGTGGCGCAGCGGTTAAGTTCACACGTTCCACTTCTCGGCGGCCCGGGGTTCGCCGGTTCAGATCCCGGGTGCAGACATGGCACTGCTTGGCAAAAGCCATGCTGTGGTCAGCGTCCCATGTATAAAGTAGAGGAAGATGGGCACGGATGTTAGCTCAGGGGCAGTGTTCCTCAGCAAAAGGAGGAGGATTGGCAGTAGTTAGCTCAGGGCTAATCTTCCTCAAAAAATAAACTAACTAACTAACTAACTAACTAACTAACTAAATAAATAAATAAAAAGAATGTCTACCTCACGGGGTTGGTAATGGGTTAAATGAGATCATCTCAGGCCCTGGTTTTTGAAATGCTGGCTAATATTACTTTAGGAGTAGTGGTAGAATGGAGAGGGGAGGCAGATGTAAGAGGTGCTTAGGGAGTAAAATTGGCAGAATTTGTGACTGCTTGGGTGTAGTGGGTGAGCAGAAAGCCTTGCTCTTTGGGAAAAGTTCTTAATTAAGCTTCAGTTTCTTCATTTGTAAAATGAGGGTTCTAATAGTTTTCTAATTTATTCCTAAGAGCTTTGTAATTTGTTTACCTCACAGGGTTGTAGCTTGTGTGGATCAACTGAGGTAAGGTGTGTATTATAGTGCACGTCTTCTAGGAAGCGGAACCCGGTTAAGGTGCTGACATTTTATTTGGAAGGTGCAAGCCCAGGGTAGTGAAAGTGAGGGAGAGAAGGAAGTAAAGCCAAGGAAGATGCAGTATGTTACATCCCTGGCTGCTGTTTCACCTGGAGCTGAGAGACACGGCAGGTCGCTTGCATATGGGGCTTTTCTGAAAGGATTTTGAGGAGGAACTAGACTTCAGAGTAGTCCATATGAGAAAGGAAGAAGAAATGATTTATCTGTCCTCCTTCTTCTCATTTCCTCTTTCCAGTTGGTCAAGGCTCACCCCATGGGGAAATAATTTACCTGTGCTTCTGGGTTGTGCGGCTTCTCAGTGACTGATCAGCCAGCAGTTCTTACACCCTGAGTTGTATTTCAACCAAATCGTAAAGGACAGGGTGTCCCCGGATGGATGGGGCACCAACCAAAGACAAAGATGGAATGGGCAGTGTAAGGTTCACAGTTCATGTCCCTATATAAGATATAAAAGTGGTGTGGAACCAGTATCCTTTTTGGCTAAGGAAGTACCAACAATGTTTTAGGATGATTTATTTGACTTTGCTTTTTCTGGTTATTTGAAAGGAGAAAGTGACTAGAGTTAGGACACAAAATCCTAGATTTGAATTTATCCAAGAATTTGGACTATGAGCGTGGCTGTAGTAGGCTTAATCGGAAAAGGTTATTAACATTGTGAATAAAGAAAAGATAGGACCTGATGAGTAATATGAAATCAGGGGAGGGGTACTTAAAGGTGGCTTTGAAATTTTGAGCCATAAAAATGGTAGGATGAACAAATGGGAAAATTTTAAGCCAAGGCTATTTTTATTTTATTTAAAACACCCTTTTAAAACTGATTGTTATTAAATGTGTAAGGTAAAAAGTATTAAGTCCTCTATCTAGCCTACCCGCTCTCTCTCAGGTAACCAGGACTGAGTTGTGTGTTCTTTTAGATGTTTTCTGTGCCTACGCCAGCTCACATTGACTTAAAAATATGTATGTGCAGATGAGGAAGTAAACTGTGCAGTACTGTCCTGCCGTTCAGTTTTTTCAGGATCCAGTTAGGAATCTGTGTATATTTGATATTTTTTCAACATTTTATTACAAATGATTTCAAACATCCAAAAATTGTAAAAATAAAATGAATATCCATATATCTGCCACCTAGTTCAACAGTTGTTACATTTTGCCGTATTTACCTCCTCTGTCTCTAGCTACAACTTTTCTAAATAAGTTATAGACATCATGACGCTTCATCTCTACATATTTCACTATGCGTTTCTTAAAAATAAGGATATTCACCTGTGTAATCACAATACCATTATCATACTTCAGAAAATTAATATTTTAGTACTACATTAAATTTCCCCCAATTGTCCCAAAAATGTTATTTAAAGCTTTAAGGAAGCTATGCTTTTCAAACTAAGATCTAGTCAAGGTTCATGCGTTGTGTTTTGTTATGTTTCTTGAGTCTTAATTCCCGATGTACTCTGGTTTTTTTGAAGAGACTAAGACACTTGCCTTGTAGAATATCCCACTGGATTTGTCTGATTGTTGGTTCCTGGTATCCTCCTAGTTCCTTATTTCCTGTAAACTGAAAGTTATTTCTACAGACCTGATTAGAGTTAACACATTTGCAATGTACTTTGTAGGTGGTGCTGTATGCTTTATACAAAGTGTGTAATGTTTCTCCAGTACTAGCATGCTAAATTTGATCACCTTGTTAAGGTGGTAACAGGAACATCTTTTACCGTTTGCAACTAGAAGTAATCCTTGGGGTAATAATTTGCATTATGTAGACATCCACCATTGATGAGCATTGCCTTAATCAGTTATGTCATTGAGGGTTGCAAAATGCTACTTTTCGTAGTTCTTTTACTGTCTACATTTATCTACTGGTGTCCTGTAAAGAATAGCTCTCCTGTATCAACTGGAGATGAACTATGACTCTTCCCAGAAAGGCATGTTAAAACTTAAGTCATCCTTTTCATTTAGTAGTTTTCACAATAAAGAGTTGATGTAATAGTGACCTACATTTGATATTTTAAATGTTTTTAATGTTTAAGAATTTAGAGTGGGGCCGGCCCGGTGGCACAGTGGTTAAGTGCGCACTTTCTGATTCAGCGGCCTGGGGTTTGCTGGTTCTGATCCCGGGTGCGGTCATGGCACCGCTTGTCAGACCGTGCTGTCACGGGCGTCCCACATGTGAAGTAGAGGAAGATGGGCACGGATGTTGGCTCAGGATCATTCTTCCTCAGCAAGGGAAGGAGGATTGGCAGTGGATGTTAGCTCAGGGCTAATCTTCCTCAAAAAGAAAAAAAAAATTAGAGTAATTTATTGGGCTTATGATTCCAATTTAAAATGTATAATTGAGTGAATAATTGATTTATACTTGTGAATTTAAGTTGAAAGCTTACTATATTTATATTATTGCATAGACATTAAAGAGTACTTGAGTCACTGTTTTCATCAGTTTAATTTTTTAGGTTTATAAGTTACTTAAGTTCTTAGAAAGTTTTGTCTTTTTAAGTCAAACAGTTGTACTTAAAATTAAATATATTACTTAAAGCAGTTAAAATTTTATGCTTGAAAGTGTTCAACTTTGTAAATGCCATCAGACATTCATTGCAGCCCTTTAAAATTAAAACTCCAAATAGAATAAGATGTCTAAGTTGAATGTAAAAGTTTGAGGAAAATCTAGACTTTTCAAATTTGTAACATTAATAAATCAGGTATTAATATTTGAAAACTAAAGTAAATCTCTTTTCTATGCATAGAAACTACTCTCAGATATGAAAATAAAAGTGCTTCTTGGCACGGGTAGTGCTCTGCTTTGCCTGTTTTCCCCAAAGCATGCTGATATTCTTGATTTTTGATATTCTCTTCCTTTATTTCTGCAGTACTGGACAGGATGCTCAAGTCTGTAGCATTGCTGGTCATGTGTTATTTCTCTGAGCTATGTAGAAATTTTTCTTTGAAATGGCATCCTTCTTTTTTCTTTCTTTTTTCCTTTCTTTTCCTTTTTTTTTGCTGAGGAAGGTTAGCCCTAAGCTGACATCTGTGCCAGTGTTCCTCCACTGTTTATGTGGGTTGCCGCCACAGCATGGCTGTTGAGTGGCATAGGCCCATGCCTACAATCTGAACCTGCAGGCTTGGGCCACTAAAGTGGAGCACACCCAACTATGTCTCAGAGCCAGCCCCAGCATCCTTCTTTTTTTAAACTTTCCTTTACAGAGGCATCAATACTATTTTGTGAGTGTGGCAGATTTCCTTAGGCCTTAACATTCCTTTTTTCTTTGGAAAAAATTTCTTTTCTTGAACGTCATTGGAGCTATATTTTGAAAAGTGCAGCTTGTATGGAAGATCCTCCTCCAATCAGATTTGCACTGTTAACATTCTATATTGGAATGTGTCTATGCTTTCAGTTAACTGACTCTTTTCAGTTTTGAAAAAGCAGTGTGTTTCTTTTCTACTTAGCTCAAATCTAAAGGCAGTTGTTTGGTTTGAAATGAAGCCTTTTAGCTTAAAGAGCATCAAGGTTTGTGCACCAAAGAGCTCTGTGCGCCTGGAAGGTCAGCCATGTTCATTAGGCCAGAGTGGAAGGAAAGCCAAGCTTGTGGTTGAACGGTCTCATACTCTTTCGATTGGCAATGGAGACTACTTTTGGACAAATAAAGACACATTGTGGGATTATGTGCAGACTCTTTCTGGTAAGAAGTCAGCAGTTAGGAAAAATGAATGTTTTTAAAACATTTTAAAAGCTGATTACAAAAATCATACTCATTCTTTGCAGAAAATATGAAAAGTGTACGAAGATAACAAGGAAAATAAAAATAGTAATCCCACAGAAGTTTTATTTTTTTTTTAAGTTTTATCTTAATGTAAAAGAATCTAGGTAAAATAATGGTTGGTTAACAGGTAAAAGGCTGTTTATTGAGCTCAGTGCTCTGAAATGTCTGTAGAAATGGGAATTTCAGAGTCTCTTGTCAGCCTTAGAGTCTAGCTTGTTTATGTGTTTATATTTATCTTGGCTTCTTTCCTTTCCTGGAAGATTGTAGGAGACTTTCACCGTTCCTAGAGGATAATAATGGAAAGTAAAAGTGTAAGCTTTTCAATGCCTTTGTGAATTGTTGGGTGTTTCCCTCTGCCCTATATTTATATCACTCTTTTTAACAGTTGGGCCCAGAAGTCCCATTAAAGAATGTCATCTAATCTAGAGAGGGTATATTTTAGAAGCAGCTATGGAGATATCTTGATGGCAAACTAAGAATTTTTAGCATTTGATTAAGTTTAGTGAACTTCCTTATGAGAGAACATAAATTTTTTAAACACTTTAGGTTTCCTGAAATTTTTTTTTTTAAGATTTTATTTTTCCTTTTTCTCCCAAATCCCACTGGTACATAGTTGTGTATTTTTAGTTGTGAGCCTTCTAGCTGTGGCATGTGGGATGCTGCCTCAGCATGGCTTGACGAGCAGTGCCATGTCTGTGCCCAGGATTTGAACTGGTGAAACCCTGGGCCGCTCAAGCAGAGCGAGCAAACCCAACCGCTTGGCCATGGGGCCAGCCCCAAGGTTTCCTGAAATTTTTAAAGTATTTATGTTCATTGTTAGAATTTTATGATGAATAATATACATGGGGTTGAGGGTTCTGCTTCAATCTAAACCCATACTTTGCTTTCTAGGGTCCTGAAATCTGGTATTTCATTTTTACAATTTTTTTTTCTTGCTAAGGAAGATTAGCCCTGAGCTAACATTGGTGTCAGTCCTCCTCTGTTTTATATGTGGGTCACTGCCACAGCTTGGCTGACGAGTGGTGTAGGTCCGTGCCCAGGATCCAAAACCTTGAACCTCGGCTGCTGAAGCAGAGTGCACTGACCTTAGGCACTAGGCACATGAGGTCAGCCCCCCATTTTTGCACATTTTAAAGTAATTGATCCTTACTGACTGTTATTGTGCAACTGAAAGTTTTGCAAAACGGATGTATTGTGTAAACAGTTAACAATAACTCATTGTTACTGGCTTTCTAAAGAAAAAGCTGTTTAACCATGTTCTTGTAAACTAGTAAACCCATTAAACTTTTCCTTCCCTCTTTTAGGACTCAGTTCTTTTTTATCTATATGCTGAAGTGGAAATGAAGTACTAATTTATCTGCTGATTTTAATTATCAGAAGTAACACTTCTTTTTTTTTTTAATTGAGTTTATGGTAGGTTACAATCTTGTGAAATTTCAATTGTACATCAATGTTTGTCAGTCATGTTGTAGGTGCACCACTTCACCCTTTGTGCCCACCCCCCACCCCACCTTTCCCCTGGTATCCACTAAACTGTTCTTGGTCCATAGTTTTAAATTCCTCATATGAGTGGAGTCATACACAGATTATCTTTCTCTCGCTGGCTTATTTCACTTAACATAATTCTCTCAAGGTCCATCCATGTTATTGCAAATGGAATGATTTTGTTCTGTTTTACAGCTGAGTAGTATTCCATTGTATATATGTACCACATCTTCTTTATCCATTCATCTGTTGCTGGGCACTTAGGTTGCTTCCATATCTTGGCTATTGTAAATAATGCTGCAATAAACATTGGGGTGCATAGGACTTTTGGGATTGCTGACTTCAAGCTCTTTGGATAAATACCCAGTAGTGGGATGGCTGCATTGTATGGTAGTTCTATTTTTACTTTTTGAGGAATCTCCATACTGTTTTCCATAGTGGCTGCACCAGTTTGCATTCCCACCAGCAGTGTATGAGGGTTCCTTTTTCTCTGCAACCTCTCCAACATTTGTTACTATTAGTTTAAGATATTTTTGTCATTCTAACGGGTATAAGGTGATATCTTAGTGTAGTTTTGATTTGCATTTCCCTGATGATCAGCGATGATGAGCATCTTTTCATGTGCCTATTGGCCATCAGTATATCTTCTTTGGAGAAATGTCTGTTCATGTCTCCAGCCCATTTTTTGATTGGGTTGTTTGATGTTTTGTTGTTGAGTTGCGAGAGTTCTTTATATATTATGGATATTAAGCCTTTGTCAGATATATGACTTGCAAATATTTTTTCCCAGTTAGTGGGTTGTTTTTTTTGTTTCAATCCTGTTTTCATTTGCCTTGAAGAAGCTCTTTAGTCTGATGAAGTCCCATTTGTTTATTCTTTCTATTGTTTCCCTTCTCTGAGAAGGCATGATGTCTGAAAAGATCCTTTTAATACTGATGTCAAAGAGTGTACTGCCTACGTTTTCTTCCAGAAGCCTTATGGTTTCAGGTCTCACCTTTAGGTCTTTGATCCATTTTGAGTTTATTTTGGTGAATGGTGGAAAAGAATGGTCAATTTTCATTCTTTTACATGTGGCTTTCCAGTTTTCCCAGCACCATTTGTTGAAAAGACTTTCTTTTCTCCATTGTATGCCCTCAGCTCCTTTGTCAAAGATAAGCTGTCCATAGATGTGTGATTTTATTTCTGGGCTTTCAATTTTGTTCCATTGATCTGTGCACCTGTTTTTGTACCAGTACCATGCTGTTTTGATTTCCGTAGCTTTGTAGTATGTTTTGAAGTCAGGGATTGTGATGCCTCCCGTTTTGTTCTTTTTTCTCAGGATTGCTTTAGCAATTCGGGGTCTTTTGTTGCCCCATATGAATTTTAGGATTCTTTGTTCTAATTCAGTAAAGAATGTCATTGGGATTCTGATTGGGATGGCGTTGAATCTGTAGATTGCTTTAGGTAGAACGGACATTTTAACTATGTTTGTTCTTCCAATCCATGTACATGGAATGTCTTTCCATCTCCTTATGTCGTCATCCAATTCTCTCAGAAAGGCCTTGTAATTTTCATTATATAGGTCCTTCACTTCCTTAGTTAAATTTACCCCAAGGTATTTTATTCTTTTTGTTGCGATTGTGAATGGTGTTGTGTTCTTGATTTCTTTTTCTGTTGGTTCATTGCTGGAGTATAAAAATGCTACTGACTTATGCAAATTGATTTTATACCCCACAACTTTGCTGTAGTTGTTGATTACTTCTAACAGTTTTCCACTGGATTCTTTGGGGTTTTCTATATATAAGATCATGTCGTCTGCAAACAGCGAGAGTTTCACTTCTTCCCTCCCTATTTGGATTCCTTTTATTCCTTTTTCTTGCCTGATTGCTCTGGCCAGGACCTCCAGTACTATGTTAAATAAGAGTGGTGATAGAGGGCATCCTTGTCTCATTCCTGTTTTCAGGCGGATGGGGTTCAGTTTTTGCCCATTGAGTATGATGTTGGCTATGGGTTTGTCATATATGGCCTTTATTATGTTGAGGTAGTTTCCTTCTATGCCCATTTTGTTCAGAGTTTTTATCATAAATGGCTGTTGGATCTTGTCAAATGCCTTCTCTGCATCTATTGAGATGGTCATGTGGTTTTTATTCCTCAGTTTGTTGATGTGGTGTATCACGTTGATTGATTTGCGGATGTTGAACCATCCCTGTGTCCCTGGTATGAATCCCACCTGATCATGATGTATGATTCTTTTGATGAATTGCTGAATTCTGGTTGCCAAAATTTTGTTTAGAATTTTTGCATCTATGTTCATCGGTGATATTGGCCTGTAGTTCTCTTTTTTCGTGGTGTCCTTGTCGGGTTTTGGTATCAGCGTGATGTTGGCCTCATAGAATGTGTTAGGAAGTGTTCCATCTTCCCTAATTTTCTGGAATAGCTTGAAAAGGATAGGTATTAAATCCTCTCTGAAAGTTTGGTAGAATTCCCCAGGAAAGCCATCTGGTCCTGGGGTTTTATTCTTTGGGATGCTTTTGATTGCTGTTTCAATCTCCTTCCTTGTGATTGGTCTGTTCAAATTGTCTGCCTCTTCTTGAGTGAGCTTTGGGAGATTGTAGGAGTCCAAGAATTTATCCATTTCCTCTAGGTTATCCATTCTGTTGGCATATAGTTTTTTGTAGTATTCTCTTATAATCTGTTGTATTTCTGCAGAGTCTGTTGTTATTTCTCCTCGCTCATTTCTGATCTTGTTTATTTGAGCTTTCTCCCTTTTTTTCTTTGTAAGTCTGGCTGGTGGTTTGTCAATTTATTTATCTTCTCAAAAAACCAGCTCTTTGTCTCATTGATCCTTTCTACTGCCTTTTTCGTTTCAATAGTATTTATTTCTGCTCTGATTTTTATTATTTCTCTCCTTCTGCTGACTTTGGGCTTCATTTGTTCTTTTTTCTCTAGTTCAGTTAGGTGTGTTTTAAGGTTGCTTATTTGGGATTTTTCTTGTTTGTTAAGATGTGCCTGTATTGCGATGAATTTTCCTCTTAATACAGCTTTTGCTGTATCCCATACGAGTTGGTATGGCATGCTGTCATTTTCATTTGTTTCCAGGTATTTTTTCATTTCTTCTTTAATTTCTTCAATGATCCATTGCTTGTTCAGTAGTGTGTTGTTTAGTCTCCACATCTTTGTGCCTTTCTCAGCTTTTTTCTCGTAATTAACTTCTAGCCTTATAGCACTATGATCTGAGAAGATGCTTGTTATTATTTCCATTTTTTTAAATTTGTAGAGGCTTGCCTTGTTTCCCAACATATGGTCTATCCTAGAGAATGTTCCATGTGCACTTGAGAAGAATGTGTATTCAGCTCTTTCAGGGTGCAGTGATCTATATATGTCTATTAAGTCCAATTGTTTTAGTTTTTCATTTAGCTCCACTATTTCCTTGTTGATTTTCTGTCTGGATGATCTGTCCATTGATGTGAGTGGGGTGTTGAGGTCCCCTACTATTATTGTGTTGTTTTTAACATCTTCCTTTAGGTCTGTTAATAGTTGCTTTATGAATCTTGGTGCTCCTGTGTTGGGTGCATAGATATTTATAAGCGTTATTTCTTCTTGATGAAGTGTCCCTTTGATCATTATATATTGTCCCTCTGTGTCTCTCTTTACCTGTCTTATTTTGAAATCCACTTGGTCTGATATGAGAATTGCAACACCTGCCTTTTTTTCCTTGCTATTTGCTTGAAGTATTGTCCTCCACCCCTTCACCCTGAGTCTGTGTTTGTCCTTGGGGCTGAGGTGTGTTTCCTGGAGGCAACAAATTGTTGGATCGTGTTCTTTAATCCATTTTGCCACTCTGTGTCTTTTTATTGGAGAGTTCAATCCGTTCACATTGAGAGTGATTATTGATGCATGTGGACTTAATGCTGTCAATCTGTCGTTCATTATCTTGTTTTCCTGTGTTTCTTTTCCTGTTTGCTTTAAACTACCTATTTAATACTGCAATTTCTTATGCGGGGTTTCTTTGATTTTTCCTTATTTATGATTTGTGGCTCTGTTCTGTCCTTTATTTTAGTGTCTACCTTGAAGTTTGTATTTAGAATCTCGTGTATAATATAGTCTATTCTCTGGTGGTCTCTTACTTGGCCAATACTGATTTAGACCCTTTGCTCTTCCCCTCCTAAATAATTATTTTCATTTTTCATTCCAACTCGTCTTATTAATTTGTAGTTAGAGTGATAAGATCGTCCTTGCTTTGGTAGTTTCCTTACCTTTACCCTAACGCTATAGTTGAATATTTGCTATCCTGTTCTGGTTCTATCCATTGGTCTCCCTAATCTGTGGATTGTGTCCCCTTTCTCCCTTTTTTCTTTTTTCAGGTATGAGAGCCTTCTTGAGGATTTCTTGTAATGGAGGGCTTTTGGTTACAAATTCCCTTAACTTTTGTTTGTCTGGAAAAGATTTAATTTCTCCCTCATATCTGAAGGAAATTCTTGCTGGATAGAGTATTCTTGGCTGAAGATTTTTATCCTTTAAAGTTTTGAATATGTCACTCCATTCTCTCCTAGCTTGTAGGGTTTCTGTAGAGAAATCCGCTGACAGTCTGATAGGGGCTCCTTTATAGGTTATACTCTTTTTTTTTTTCTTACTTCCCTGAGTATTCTTTCCTTATCTTTCCTTTTTGCCAATTTTACTACTATGTGCCTTGGGGTAGCTCTTTTTACATTGACAAATCTAGGAGATCTAAAACCCTCCTCTACACACATTTCTCCATCGATCCCTAGATTTGGGAAGTTCTCTTCAATAATTTCGTTAAGCACACTTTCTGCTCCATTTTCCTTTTCCATATTCTCGGGAATTCCTATGATCCTTATGTTCTTACTCCTCATTGAATCCATTATCTCTCGGAGATTTTCCTCATTTTTTTAAATTCTTAGTTCTCTTTCTTCCTCTGTCTGGAGCCATTCAGCCTGTCTATCTTCAATTATGTTAATTTGCTCTTCTATGGTGTCTACACGGGCATTCAGGGAATCCGTATTCTGTTTTATATGGTCCATTGTGTTTTTCATCTCAAGTAATTCTGTTTGATTCTTCTTTATGATTTCAAACTCTTTTGTGAAGTAACTCCAGAACTCGGCTTGTTTCTCTATCTTTCTCTCTACCTCATTGAGTTTTTTGATTATAGCTGCTCTGAACTCATTGTCACTTAGTTTACCTAATTCCAAGTCCTCAGGACTTAATTCTGTGTTTTTATTGTTTTCCTTCTGGTCTGGGGCTTTTTATAAGTTGCTGGATGGTAGAGGAGCAGTTTTTTCGCATGGTGGTAGAATTCGGTTGCAGTTACAGCCTGTCGCCACTAGAAGGGGGTCAAGAGCCGCGTGTTATGAGCTCTCCGCCTTGGGGCAAGATGGCTGCGCCCACTGGCTTTGCGAGGGGGGGGCCTATTACTCACAGGCACCAGTCTGGGTTCAGGTCAGTTCTGTTCTCTGGTCTCCCGAGGCCCTTGGCTTATGGGGTCCCCGCGGACGGAAGCTTTCCCCCGTCAGCGGGTTTCCACTGAACCAGCGGCAGGAGTCCTGGATGATCCCCCAGTCATGCGGCCCCCCCCCACCCCACCCCCCCGCTCCTTCCCCACCCGCGCCGCAGCGATCGCAGACTCTAGGGGAGGGAGCGATGTTCTCTCCTACCGTTCCAGCGCCTCCGAGGCTGTAAGTAGGATTTATGATCTCCGCCTTCTTGGTATTGTAGGTCTCTAACGAGCTGGCATTATGTTTATTCTCTGAAATTCAGTTCTTCCAATCTTTTGTTGTATTTTGGAGGGGAGAGAATCCCGGGTCAGCTCACCCCGTCATTTTGCTCCACCAGAAGTAACACTTCTCATAAACCCAAATACCAGAATACCTTTTTTTGTAGGGCACATCTGAGTCTTAGATAACTTTACTTAAGCACAAGTTATATTTTGTTCTTAGTATAAGTGGTGATTCTCGAAAAAGTATGCCATCTAATGGGAGTTTTACAGTGAACTGTGTTTATGAGGAGCTGTTCCATAATCAAGTAACACTAAATTTAATTTCATTGTTAATTTGTGTGTTTAAAGTACAGAAATAAGTATATTTAAAAAAAAACTGCGAGAATCCTCAGTTGTTCTGTGAAAAAGAAAGGGAGCAGGGAGCTAATATTCATTTTGCATCTCCAAGCGTAGAGTTAGGTGGCCAAGGGGAGACCAGACTGAACATGTGACTGATTCCAAGACTTGTGCTCTTTTCATTATACCTTGTTGGCTTCTTGAGAGAGAGCTCGGGAGTCGTTACTGACTGCTGATGTGTGCCAGGCCAGGGCTTCCCAGGGTCAGCTCTGCTGAGGACTGGTTCTTTGAAATGCTCCTGGAATATAGGTTTCTAGGCAGTTACCAAAAAAATGCCCACATCATAAATGTACATAAAATGTAGTGGGTTCTCACACTCACAAGCCCCCCATCTACACCGGCAGTCAGTAGACTCCTGACGGTAACCACTTATCTGACTTCTAAACCTTATATTAGTTTTAGGCAGGCGTTTAAAAGTAAAACTTTAAAAAAAGTAACCTATACTCCTTATAAAAATTTAAACAATAGAGTACGAAGGAAAGTAGGCTCTCTCCCTCCTCCATCCCACTTCCTAGAGGTAACCACTGAGAATTTGATGTCTGTCCTTCCGGACTTTATTTTGCACGAATTCGCAAATACGTATCTGTGTATGTATTTTTTCAAAATGTGGGGTTCAGTTGTATAAAACTGTTTGCAGTCTGTTTCTTTTATTTAACAAGATGTTGTAGGTATTTTTCATGTCAAAGCATCATGTCGATGCAGCTGCTTTTTAACAATTGCTTAGTGTATCATTGTATTCCTGGACTTTGACTCAGTTCAGTCTCTTAAGGATATTTATTTGTAGACATTCTCTATTATAAATAGTGCTGCAGCGAGCATCTGTGTGTCCTTGAGCATGTGTGTTTTTAGGGCGAATGCCTAGAAATGGGGTTGTTTCATCAAAGGCTATTACAGAGATACTAGTTACTTTCCAGGAGGTTGTACCAATTTACGCTCACACCCAACAGGGCTTCTCCACACTCCACCCAAGCTGGTTATTACCAGAAGTCTTTACAACCTGATTACTGATTTTATTTTTATTTTCATTTATATTTATTTAATAATGAGGTTGAATTTCATTTCATGTGTTATTAAAGTATTTATATTTACTCTTCTTTCAAAATATTTCTGGTGTTTGAGGAAAGCCATGAAGGACTGTGGCAGTGAGGCTGCCCTTGGTGAAGGGCCAGAGCCTACTGAGGATAGGAAACTTTGTTTATCTAGGCAGCTCTTAGAAAGCCATTGGGGAGCGGGGAGTCACACTTCCTCAGTGTCCAGGAAAGGGGGCTTGTGATGGATGAGGTATGGGAAGGAGCTATTAGGAAAGGCAAAACTCTGGGGCAGAAGACTGGGAGAACATTCTGCCAGCTCTAGCCCCAGCCCAAGTCCGTGTTGGCAGATGTGTGGGGAATAGGGAAGAGTGGAAAGGAGACAGCGAGCAGAGGAACCCTGTGACAGGTGTGCTTCTCAACAACTTTCTGGAACTTAGGGAGGCTAAGGAGGCAGTTTGACGTGGTGGAAGGACACCAGCTTTGAGTTCAAAATTCACCTTCACTGCTTCTTGAGTGACCTTGGGCAAGGTATTTAACCTCTCTGAGCCATTGTTTCCTAGCCTGTGAAGTGACATTAACATCTGTCTTGCAAGTTGTAATGATTAGTGATAATTTGCATAAAGCACCTAGCGTAAAGGTGGCATTTAACAAAATGTCTGGTGTTCACTGTTATTACCAATAACAAACCAGATGTCTAGCCGCTCCTAGGGAAGAGAGAAGAGACCCAAATCTCCCTTGCCTTCCTGTCAAGGGGATTTTGAGTTAATATAAGCAAAGGCCAAAAGGCTTGGGAGCCTGACAACAGTGCATGTCCAGAGCCCTGTCACCCTGGAGATCTTAGTGGTCTTTGAGGAGAGGATGCTGAGCAGAGGAACTGGAAATGGTAATTCCTCTATAAGGAAGCAGTCCCTGAACTTGGTGGTCCTTTCCCTTAGGCCAGAGACGGCAGCCTGAAAAGGGGGAAGGAAAGGAGCTGGGGATTGCTCCACACCCCTGAGGCTCCCCGCTCCTATTCCATTCCTAGACCCTGTGCTGAGGAGAAGCTTCGCTGGGGACAGAGCAGTGTGCTCCTCAAGTGATTGGGAGCAAAATCTGCTAGAGTTTGAGGCTGGCTCTATAACTTACTAACTTTGTGACCTTGGCCAACCTTCTTACCACTCTTCAGTCTGTTTGGCTACAGAATGAGAGGTACCTACCTGAGAACTGATTTGAAGATTAAACGAGTTAATTCATTTGAAGTGCTTAGGATTTGCTTAACACATAATAAGCGCTCCATAAATGTTAGCTGCTATTATTGTTATTGTTACAATTAGATAGTAATTGCAGATAGTATGGGGTAGAGAAGCAGATATCTTAAGCTAGAACCTGGCATAGAAGGGCCTGGAAGGAATGATGGTTGTTTCAAAGCTACAAGCAGTTATCATTGGGGTCCTGTTCCCTCAGGACTTCCCATCCCTAACTCCTCCTCCTTATTTAGGTCCAACCTCACTTCCTATCCCCACCCCTCTCTATCACGGCCCCCTGTTATTAGCATAGCTTTATTCAGATCTGGAATTGTGTATTTGTATACTATCTCCCCAAGGGCTCTCTGAGTTTCACAATTGCTGGAACTTGTCTGTGTGGTTCATATTTGCATCCCTAGCACTTAGAACAATGCTTGATCCATAGTGGTCTTTCAACTATTTATGAATTGAATGAATGCCCTGAATTTATTATATACGGGCCAGACTATCACAGGTAAAAAACAACTCCCAGGCAAGTGTTGTGTCTCTGCATGGCCAAGGTTAAAGAGTGAACAGTGTTTTCAGGGCAACTTGGGTGACGGTGATGGTAGTGGTTGTAGGCATTATTATTGTTATTTTTTTAAATGAATTTTTAAAAAAATTTTTGTTTATTTATTTTTGAGAAGAATGGCCCTGAGCCAACATCTGCTGCCAATCCTCCTCTTTTTGCTGAGGAAGACTGGCCCTGAGCTAACGTCCATGCCCATCTTCCTCTACTTTATATGTGGGACGCCTACCACAGCATGGTTTGCCAAGCACTGCCATGTCCGCCCCGGGATCTGAACCAGTGAAGCCCGGGTGGCTGCAGCAGAATGTGCACGCTTAACCGCTACACCACCCGGCTGGCGCCAACCTGGAGCCTTTGTTGGTGAATACAACCAAGAAACAGAATATTCTTTGGGAGATACTGAAATATAAAAGATAGGTTTTTAAAACAAAAGGCAGATTTTTTAAACAAAATTAAAATATTAATGTTAAAAATGATTAATATTCACAACATCTATGTAATATTCTTGCCATTAATGTTAAACTTAATGCAATTGAGGAAACAATCAAATAAATCCAAAATGTGGTACATTCTGCTAGGTAACTAACTTAGACTTTAAAAAAATCAGTGACTTGATAAGCAAAAAAATGAGGTGTTCTGGAGTGAAAGAAACTAAAGCAACCATTAATATGTTCTCTATTTCAATAGTTCTGTCATTTTGAGAATGTTACATAAATGGAGATTCATAATTTGTTAACCTTTTGCCACATCTGCTTTCTCTCTTGCTATACTTTTCGCTGAATCATTTGAAAGTAATATGGCACTTAACAACCAAGCTAAATGTGTGAGCCTTGATTGGCTCCTGGATTGGGAAAGAAAAATAAAGCTATAAGACTTTTCTTAGAACAATCAGGGAAATCTGAGTGGAAATTAATGGACTATTCATGAAATGATGTTCTTGAATGTTTGTTACTTTTCTTAGTGGGATTGTTTTATTTTAGGTAGGAGAGTGTCATTAATCTTAGGAGAGGCATGCTGAAGTATTTAGGGGTTAAGTGCCATATTGTTTTCATATGATTCAGTGAAAAGTATGTATAAATAGCAAGAGAGAAAGCAAATGTGGCAAAATGTTAAAAAACTGAATCTCCATTTACATAGCATTCTTGAAATGACAATTATTGAAATGGAGAACAAATTAGTGGTTGCTGGGGGTAGGGAGGCAGGAAGGAAGTGGGTGTGGCTATAAAAGTGTAAGAGGAAGGATCCTTGTGTTGATGGAAATGTGTTTCTTGACTTTCCTTGTCAGTGTCCTTATTGTGATATTGTACTACAGTTTTGCAAGATGTTACCATTTGGGGAAACTGGGTACAGGATATAAGGAATCTCTCTGTTATTTCTTACAACTGCATATGAATCTACAATTATCTTAGAATAAAAAGCTTAATGTCAAAAACAGTGAATCTAGGGGAAGACAAAATGGGTGTTCATTGCATATTCTTTCAGCTTTTCTGTAGGTCTGAAAAATTTCAAAATTGAAAGTTTCAAAATTGAAAGTTGAGGGAGGGAGTTGGAGTATAAAAAGATCCAAAAACTTCATAGAAAAGTAGATTGGTGGTTTTTGTAAAATCAAAAGAAAGTTTTCTAAGTGGGAAAAATATGTGTAAATCGTAGAAGAAAACAGTTTATAAAAACTATCTTAATTAAGTACAACTTGATTTTGAGATCACTACCTCAGGGAAAAGCAAGAAATGTCATGGTTAATTTGAGGTTAAATGAAGTTACGATAGTCTATAGCATTAGCTAGCTAGACCTTCTCCAGGCACTGTCGCTTTCCTCGCCTCCCTGCCATTCCCATTCCCAAAGTCTTAATTATGTTATGGCATCGAATAAACATGAAAGGGGCTGCAAGATTTTGAAACCTGTTTAAACACAGATTTAAAGGACTTAACATTCTTTATGCTGCCTTGATGCATTAGATGCTGAGTTTAATGGCTCTCTGGATGTGGTTACCTGAAAATATTTATTAACTTCTGTTAACTTAAACTTTGTTGCCTCTTCTTTCCTTTAAAAAAATTAAAAGCTCAGGTCTCTTTTTCTGTGTAGAATGGGAACTGTGTTTTTAAATTGTTCTAATTATGTTTAAGGCTGCTACTATGTAATTTACAGACAAAGGGTGGAAGTTTGTGAAAACTCAGTAAGCGTCAGGTAGGGCCTGGCACTGTGGCCGAATGGTTAGTCCACTTCGGTGGCCCAGGGCTTCACCGGTTCGGAATCTGGGCTCAGACCTAGCACCACTCATCAAGCCATGCGGCCTCCCACATAGCACAACCAGAAGGACCTACAACTAGAATATACAACTATGTACTAGGGGTGCTTTGGGGAGAAGAAGAAAAAAAGAAGATTGGCAACAGATGTAAGCTCAGGTGCCAATCCTTAAAAAGACAACACAAACAAAAAAAGACGTCATGTATTCTCCAGAATGTGATTTCATGATTTAGGTTCCTGTCTCTCATCTGACATGAAGGCTCCAAATCCTAAGAAGAAAATGGAGGAAATGTTCCTACAAGACCCTCCCCTCCAAGATCATCTACCACAGTGTATGGACTAGGCTTGCTCTAGAAAGATCCATTGTGAACAAGAAGAGATGGGATAACTTCACTGTAGTTGTGCCCACAAATTTTGGGATCGATGATGATAACTCTTTAGTGAAAGAAAAGGAATTGAAGCATTTGTCAGAGCAATTAAAAGTGGTGTACTTGAGTGGTTTTAGACTTGGTTCAGCTGAGATTTTTTACGTGTATTTTGGGATTCTCTTTTCAGTAAAAGAACTGAAAAGTCTAATTTTTAAAATAGTAAATTGTAGGGCAGGAATCATTAATCTTAGAATGTATATGGACACTTAATCCTGTGAAGGAAGCTTTTCAAATGTGTTAATCTTGGCTTTTGGATTTCTAAGCCTATGAAAGCATTCTTTGCCTGGAAATTGAGCACTTATCAATTTAGTTTTCTAATTGTTGAGTGTTGCTGTGTTGCAACTGGATTATAAACTTCTTGAAGGCATCGTACATGTATTTATAATCTCCTTGTGTCTCCAGGACCTGGTATCGTTTCTTAAATATGTGGGACTCTTGGTGTATTGCTGGGGGCAGAGCTCATATTTTTAAGAGAGCACAACATTCTCAGCCCAAATTACCTGAAGGACAGAGCTGTAATCCTTACCTAAGTGATGGTGGGTTTCCATTATGCGTGAGCATGGCCAGGGAAGCATTTCCTAAATTCTCAGAGGAGTCACTTCTGACTCACGTTAACGCTAATTAGCCCTTGTAGTAGAGAGAACTCTAACTTTGGCAGCTTCATTAGGAAAAAGACAAGTAAACTAGGGACACATTCACTGCACAACATGTATTTTTAAGAAACTGTAAAACTGTGTTTGCAGATCAGGGAGCAGAGAAACATGAGGGGACAGGTCAGTCCTCTGGGATCACTGATCAAGAGAAGGAGTTGTCCGCAAATGCTTTCCAAGCGTTCACGGTAAGAAATGGTTTCTCTTAATCTCCATTTTTAGGATCTGTGAAGTATGAATCTTTTAATAGTGAGTTTTTAAATTATAATTTTGTTCTGTAATAATTCAAGAGTTGAGTTTAGAAAGTAGTTTTAGTTTTAAAATTAAAAAAAAATCTTTTCAGAGTTTAAATGTAGTGAAAGGAATGGGAGTGATTTGAGCCATTCCCAGGTTTTTGTTTTCATAAACATGTTTTACCTCTCACAGTGTTGTTTTGTCTTTTAATTTTATATTTTTAATATGTGAGTCAGTATTTTCATTTCAATATTTTGTTCAGTTCTTTCTTGAATGTGCATTAAAATGGAACGCTAAGTTTCTCGTTAAAACTTTAACTTTTCTGGCATTAAACAATATGAAAGAAAACCTTGATTATCGGATTACATACATGTAAGCAGAAGAACTTGATTCTTGCGTATTCAGAGTATATCTACAGTAGTCCCCCCTTATCCATGGTCCCGCTTTCCGCAGTTTCAGTTATCCGCAGTCAACTGTGGTCCAAAAATATTAAATGGGAAATTCCAGAAATAAATGATTCCTAAGTTTCAAATTGTGTGCTGTTCTTTTTTTTTTTTAAAGATTGATTCACCTTTTTTTTTTTTTTAAGATTTTATTTTTCCTTTTCCTCCTCAAAGCCCCCCCAGTACGTAGTTGTATATTTTTAGTTGTGGCATGTAGGATGCCACCTCAGCATGGCTTGATGAGCAGTGCCGTGTCCGCGCCCAGGATCCAAACTAGTGAAACCCTGGGCTGCCGAAGCAGAGTGTGAGAACTTAACCACTTGGCCACGGGGCCAGCTTATGTGCTATTCTGAGTAGCATGATGAAACCTTGCATAGTCCCACCCGGGGTGTAAATCATCCCTTTGTCCAACGTATCCACTCTGTATGCTATCCACCCCTTAGTCAGATAGTAGCCTTGTTGGTTATCAGATCTTACTGTCAGGATACCGCAGTGCTTGTGTTCAGGTAATCCGTATCGTACTTAATAATGGCCCCAAAGTGCAAGAGTAGTGATGCTGGCAGTTTGGAAATGCCAAAGAGAAGTTATTGTTATTAATCTCTTACTATACCTAATTTATAAATTAAATTTCATCATAGGTATATAGGTATGTACAGGAAAAAGCATAGTGTTATATATATATATATATATATATATGTAGGGTTTGATACTATCCACGGTTTCAGGCATCCACTGGGGGTCTTGGAGTTAACCCTGTGGATAAGGGGAACTACTGTACTAGAAATTAAAATTTGGAGTAATTAATCATATTACCTTTCTTGGCTAGCTTCAGCTATTATACCCTGCTAACAATATATACCTATATATATAGTATGTATATATCACATGTAAGTATATTATTTACCAGTACATGTATATCAATCTATGTGTCTTAGAGATATAATATACATGTATCAGTGTTAGAGTTTGTGTCTTGGAAAATAAATATCCGCAATTTTTTTCCAGTTTTATTGAGATGTAATTGACATATCAGTTTCTTAATTGACATGAATATTAATTCATCTACTGACTTTAATTAGTATATTTAAGGGGATTACATCTGTCTTTTTTAAGAATTTTTCAAATAAAGAGTGAAATATATTTGGAAATGAATGTATAGTTCTTAAAGCTGGCATGTAATTTTGTTTGTGTATGTATTTTTTTTTGTTTTAGGCTGGAAATTACGATGCTTGTCTGCAACACCTTGCCTCCCTACAAGATATAAACAAAGATGATTATAAAATAATTTTGAATACAGCAGTGGCTGAGTTTTTTAAAAGTAACCAAACAACAACAGATAGTTTGAGACAAACACTTACCCAGCTGAAGAATCAGGTGATACACAAATGAATTTAGCTTTAAAAATATTGTGGTATTGCCTAAACTGTGAAATAAAAATAGTTAAGGGAAATTAATGTGACTTCTTGTCTGATATTGATAGCACCATTTCTAATATACCTGAAACATTTGTTGGTATTAATTTTATTTGTATAAAATTATTATTCTAAGAAATGAACTGTATGTTGTGTGATTTGATTTTCTATTGGATATGTAACTTGAACAGAATAGACTAATATACCAAATTTGGATGAGTTTTGAAAATTAAAGTAGAAATATATGAAGAAGCTTAGCTGCTGAGATATATCTTATTTATAACTGCA
This sequence comes from Equus przewalskii, assembly GCF_037783145.1. Classification (NCBI taxonomy): domain Eukaryota; kingdom Metazoa; phylum Chordata; class Mammalia; order Perissodactyla; family Equidae; genus Equus; species Equus przewalskii. Next base: position 53,128,816 of record NC_091845.1, on the reverse strand, counting down.
AAGATCTGATTATTATTAACGTCAAAATGTGTTAGTATTTTGAATCAGGAGATGGTTAATAGATAGAAGATATTCTGATTTATACTTGGTTTGGGGCTAGCCTTGGTCATTGGTTTGGTCATAGTGGCAACATTTCTTGCATCACAAGAATAGACCTTTGATATTCAAGAGGGATGATGATGATGATGATGTTATCAGCTAGCAGACATTTAGTGCTCACTGTGTAACAAGGCCCTGCTACGAACCTTGTATGTACAGCATCTCACTTACACTTCCCTGTAGCCCAATGAAGTAGCACTGTAATTTTTCTCATTTTACAGATGGGAAAGCTGAGGTACAGGTGGCTTGTGTAAGTTTTCTGAAGGCACAAAGCTTTTAAGTAATAAGAGCTGCATAAACCCAGTTCTGTTTGACTCTAGGGCCTGTGTTTTTAATTACAGCTTTATGCTGTAGAAGGTCTTGAGACCTTTTGAGCCCCTGTCCTATCATCATGAATACCACGGTAGCATAGAGTATCACCCCAAAGTGTGATATAGTTAGAAGTAAGTCACCTTTAAGCACTTCATAATTCTTTATAGGAATAAAGATACTATATACTATCACTCTAACCATGGTATAGTTAGAAATAAGTAACCTCTTCATAATTCTTTATGGGAGTAAAATAATTTTTCAACACTATTACAGTTCTTCAACAAAAACGAGCATAGCCAACATTTATTAAATGCTTACTTGATTCTAAATTCCGTATTAAGTGCTTTTTATGCCTTATCTCATATAATCCTCACAGTCAACCCTTGAACTTACCTCAATTTTTAAACTGAGGTTTAGGGAACTTAATTATTTTAATTTACACAGCTAGGAAATGAGGGAGCAGGATTTGAACCAGACGTTCTGACTCTTGAGCTTGTTCTCATAACTACCTCAGTCTTTGTAAATTTAAGTGTCATCCCATTTCATTATTACTCCGGTGTTATTAGCCATGACTTTATCTGGAGCTCCAGAATCAAAAGAAAGATGATAATTTGTTGATATCTAGTACACGTGCTCTATGACCCCATAGACATTTCTTCCAGGGAACATTTATTTGGTTTTTGAGCACAAGTTTATTCTTAAACTTTTGTTTTTAGAATAAGAGGCTCTTGCAAACTTCCTGTTAAGTCAAGAAAACTACTTTCTTAAATCCTTTCACCAGCCTTTATTCTTAATAAGGTTGACTCAGTAACCCCCCCACACGCACACACCCCCAGTGACTTCCATCTCTCTTGAGTTTCCGAGAAGCGTTTGCACTTGTGTCTCCCGGCTTTCTCTAAATCATACTTCTGTTCAGTCACATGTCCTGGGCATAGTGACACACCTTTTCATCCTATTCTGCTTTCATTAACTTTTTTTCTCATTTGATGAGTAATTTTTGTTCTGGCTGGAGCAATTACTGAATTATTTTGATGAAATATAAAAAATGTGGCTATCATGTCATAAATTCAACCATTGCTGAATCCAAAACTCCTTAATTTATCCAGAATCCCCTCTCAGCCTAAGAATTAATCTTTTCTTAGCTCATTCTCTCTCCATTACATGACTACCAAAAAGTGTTGTCTTTCTTTGGAAATTCTTTTCTCTACTTAAAGAGACTGTTTTTAATCTCTTGAAAATAGTGACTTGATAAGTGAAGATTATCAAGAACCCCAGACTCATTGAGATGCACATGCTGTTTTTCAGCTAGCACCCATTGTTAACGTTTGAACCTCCTTGTCAAGCTCACCATACAGGTGATTGAAGTCTGCAGAAGTCTGATTACAAATCACTATGTGTCATGAACCTCCTGGTTCCTTGCCATTAGCCAAACCAATGTTGTTAAGTCCGTGTATATCAAAGTTCCCCTGCTTAATTTAGGGAAATGTCACTCTTAGAATTAATTACTTAACACTGCTCAGTAGTTTACTGCAATCTTTGTAATGGCAAAGAAAGTTTAAGGACAGGTAGAATTCCAGTTTCATGTGTTACATGGAATTACAGAATGGTTGTGAAGCTTGATTAAAATTAAAAAGCCTGAGGCTGGCCCTGTGGCCAAGTGGTTAAATTCACGTGCCCCGCTTCCGCTTCTGGGGCCCAGGGTTTCGCTGGTTCGGATCCTGTGTACAGACATGGCACTGCTCATCAAGCCATGCTGAGGCGGCATCCCACATAGCACAGCCAGAAAGACCTACAACTGGAATATACAACTATGTACTGGGGGGCTTTGAGAAGAAGAAAAAAAAAGAAGATTGGCAACAGATGTTAGCTTAGGTGCCAATCTTTAAAAAAAAAAACTGAAAAGCCTATTGCTGCAGCTTACAGAAGGGATATACAGATAGTCATTAACTTTAAAAAGCAAAGCGTTGTGATGTTTTTCTTTTGGTCGCAGATGTGGATTTTAGGGTTCTAGCAAAGCCATTAAAAGCCTATTTTCACTGCCGTGTGTGACAAAGTGTATTTTGTTGTTCATTACTTTAAAAATGTATTCTTTTTTATTATGGGAACAGTTATTTTTTTGTTGTGAACATAATAGGAAAATCAGAAAATATACTTCCTAGCCATATGGCCTTGGGCAAGATATTTAAGCTTTTTGTGCTTGTTTCCTAATTTATAAAATGGAAATGATAATATTATCTATGTCCTTGAGGTCTGGTGAGGATTAAGTGAGATGTTCTCATTTAATGTAGCAGGCCTGGCACATAGTTAAGTAGTTAGCTATTGTTTGTAAATGTTTAAATTTTACTTTAGTTTTTACAAAATGGAATCAAACTTATGTATACATACTGCATAACATTCTCATAGGAAAGGTCATTTTGAGTTTTGCTCATTCCTCGAGGCTAGAAAGTGGGACTCCAACTTAGAGGCCATGTTGACAGTTAAGACATTGAAGATAACCTCACAGTGGCAAGGAAGAGAATTGCCTTGCCTTGTGCTAGGAAGTTCCATCAAAATGTTTTACTTAACAAAATTTTATGATGAATGAAATAATTTTTAGTATGTGAGGGTAATTAAAATCTAGAGGTCCTGTTGAAAATGTGGAAAAATTCAGAGTAAGAAATGCCAGCCTGTGTTCCTGTTTATTCATATAGATTCTTTCAATTTTGCTCTTTGTTTTCTTAGCGTTGTTAGAGCATAATCCCTGTTGATGGTTTTATAGGTCCACTCAGCTGTTGAAGAAATGGACGGATTAGATGATGTTGAAAACAGCATGTTGTATTACAATCAAGCGGTCATTCTTTATCATCTGCGGCAGTATACAGAAGCGATATCAGTTGGTGAAAAACTTTATCAGTTCATAGAACCTTTTGGTACGTTACCTGTCAAGTCACAAATTTCCCTATCTTCTCATACTTGCAAAGGTCTCTGGTACTTTTACCTAGATAACCTGAATCAGAGATTATGTGTCAGTATTTAAAGAAAGAAAAAAAGCTGGGTCATATTTTCTTAATGGTTAGAGAAGATAAAAATTATATCACTTTTAGATGAATCCAGGATGTTTTTTACCATCTCCCCCTCCCCCTGTTTTTGAAGATAACCGTTAGAAATGCCACTTTTAATTGGAGAGACTTAGTGATTTCTGTTTTCTCTTTGCTGTTTAAATACCACCTAGTGTACTGATCCTTTCTTCCATGAGTAGTGTATTGAGGAAGGAGTGTTTTGGAATATTAGAGGGCGGTATAGTATTTTATTTTGTCTATTGCGTAACTGAAATTTTTGTGGGTAATCATAAAGTAGCTAGTAAGAACTATGTTAGGTTTTTTGGTGTCTTAACTAGCTTACAGTTAACTAGCCTCAAGTAAGAGTAGTAAGAAAGGTAAGGGCAAAGGAAGAAAGAGGGAACAAAGAGAGCAGCAGAGCTGGACCCAGGACAGGTTGTTAGAGAGGGCTGTTGGTTTCCAGCCCACGAGCAGTCAGATGTCAGTTGTGATTCACATTTTTATCTTTTTCTCTATGGTTACTTTCTTTTAAATTCAAAACACTAATGTGAATTCCTGCTTTATAAACACCTCATTGCTGACGTGGTCACCACAGGACACATGGTGGGGTGCGGTGCCTCCTCCGTGGTGCTCTGAGAAGAGTTACAGGGTCCACCTTTGCTGACGACTGGTTCAACAGCTGTTTACTCTGGCTCCAGGGAGGCCTTTTCAAGATACTTCTCTTCTTTCAATCCTGAGGGCAGAGTGGGCAGGAGAGACGTCAGTGATGAAAGACTGAAACTAGTGGCCAGTTCCTTTCTTCTGTAAAGCTAGAAATCGGAATTATATTTCTAGGATGGCACAGATAGGTTTTTCTGTAAAGCTGGTTTTTAGATTTCAAGAACACTTCATGAAATTCTGTTAATTTGTACTATGAGTGGAATATAGTCAGTATTCAAATCCTTTTTTCTTCTTTGAAAATTATTATTATTGTTTTTAATTTTATTACTTGTTTCTTCATACAACATATATTTATTGAGCATATGCTATGGACCAGACACTGTTCTGGGATCTGAAGATAATGCAGTGAATGAACCAGAGAAAATCTTTACCCTCATTAAGCTTATATACTAGTGGGAGAGAGAGAGCAACACAATAATTATATATTTATAATATATAATATAGGTAGTTAAAAGCTGTGAAGAAAAGCTAAAATTATAAATAATATAAATATAAATTATAAAATATAATAAATATATTTTATATTTTATATAAATTATAAAATAATATAAATTATAAAAAATATAAATAATATATAATATAGGTAGTTAAATGCTGTGAAGAAAAGCTAAAAAGAGGATAGATTGACTGGGGATGTTGTTTTTAGATAAAGTAATCAAGGAAGGCTTGGGATAACACAGTATTTTAAAAGAGACCTGAATGAAGAGAAGAGGTGTGCCATGCGACTCTTTAGGGGGAGAGCATTCCAGCCAGAGGTCATAGTACAGGCAGAGGACCTGGGGTGAGCTTGCGTTTCATGAGTGAGAGGAACAGCAGGAAGGCCACAGTGACGAGCTTGGTGGAGAGAACAGTAGGAAATGAACTCAGAAGTAGCAAGGGGCAGAGCATGTAAAGCCTTGTAGCCGAGGTAAGGACTTACTGTGTTAAGTGTGGTGGGAAACCCTGGGAGATCTGTGACCTTTGCACGTCGGCTGCATTGATTTTAGTTTAAAATGGATTCCGCTCTGGCTGCTGTGTAGGAGCGAGAATGGAGCCAGGAGGACTTGTTGGAGGCGTGTAAGGGCTTTTGGAATTTTCTCCTCTTGATTATAGCAGCCTTCTTTTAGACCTTATTTTAACTTTTCTCTTTTGAAGAGGAAGGAAAGCGGTGTTATATCATACGAGGGTGCCCTTCCTCTCTTCGTTGGATTCTTCTTCCTTTGAAGTACTTGTCTTTGTATTTTCCTCTTGACTGTTTTAATTTTCTGATATGCTCCAATCCACACTTAGCTTCTTTTGTCTCTGTAGTCAAATCATTTCTGTTGCCCATCTCTACGCCTAGAAAGGAAATCTATTTCCTAGAGTCAAAGACCTTTTTACAGTTAGAAGGAACATTAAGGGATCACCAGGTCCACCCCCTGCCTTCAGGCAGGTAAAGTATTCTCCGCGTTTTACAGGTCAGCCAGCTGAAGTCTAAAGATTAGTTCAGTGATGTGCAGAGACCACACATTGAGTACATAGCCAAGCAGGTATTGGAATGGAGGTTTCCTTCCACCTACAGTAGTGCTCCTCGTTTCATGTGCTGGTGGCTGGTAGATATTTTGCCAAAGAATGTTGAGTCACTAGGATCCCTGAAATGAGAGGCCTTGAAATGACTAGTAGAATGGCATTGTTGCCCTTGCAAGTTGCTTCTCTTCCTGGCTCTAGGTGATGAATAGTCATTTAAGTAAAGACTTAGGCTTTGCTCTTTAGAGCTTTCTTGGGGGGAAATGGTGTGAGATGTTTTCTTCACTTTGGAGTATGACTTTTCTTTTCCTGTTTTTTTTCTCCCCAGAAGAAAAATTTGCCCAAGCAGTGTGTTTTTTGCTTGTAGACCTGTATATATTAACCTACCAAGCTGAGAAAGCTTTGCATCTCCTTGCTGTCCTAGAAAAAATGATTTCACAGGGTAACAATAACAAAAATGGAAAGAATGAGGTGAGTGTTCTGAGGTGATCAGACTAAAATTTAAAATGTGGTTAATATTTGTGGTTATTAAGTATTATTTTAACAGCTTTATTGAAATATAATTCTCTGCACACCATGGTGACTATAGTTAATAATGTATTGCGTATTTGAAAGTTGCTAAGAATTTATCTTTAAAATCTTCACAAGAAAAAAATTTGTAACTAGGTGTGGTGACGGAAGTTAACTAGACTTATTCCTTTTGCAATATATACCAATATTGAATCATTATATTGTACCCCTGAAACATCTAATGTTATATGTCAATTATACCTCAATTAAAAAAAATTTTTTTAATAAATGAAAATCAGGGGCCGGCCCCGTGGCCGAGTGGTTAAGTTCGTGTGCTCCACTTCGGCGGCCCAGGGTTACACCAGTTCGGATCCTGGGTGCGGACATGGCACCACTCATCAGGCCATGCTGAGGTGGCATCCCATGTGCCACAACTTGAAGGGCACACAACTAAAATATACAACTGTGTACTGGGGGGCTTTGGGGAGAAAAAGGAAAAATATAAAAAAATAAAAATAAATAAAATAAATAAATAAAAATAAAAAGAATTATGCCTATCCTCAGGCAGTCCACAGGCTAGGTAGGGAGAGACAGTTGAATTAAAATTTTGATTTAATGACCAAAAAAATAGAAAAAGAAATGTAATTCACATAATTTACCATTTTAAAGTGTGTACAATTCAGTGGTTTTTATTATACTCACTGAGTTGTACAACCGTTACCACTATCTAAATCCCAGAACATTTTTATCACCCCAAAAAGAAACCCTGTACCTATTTGTCATTCCCATTTCCCCCTTCCCTCAGCTCCTGGCAACTACTAGTCTACTTTCTGTCTCTGGATTTGCCTGTCACGGACATTTCATAAAAATGAGATCATACAATATGTGGTCTTTTGTAATTGGTCTCTTTTCACTTAGCATAATATTTTCAGCTTTTACCATGTTGTAGCGTGTACTTCATTCCTTTTTCATATATGTCATTCTTTTTTATGGCCGAATAATATGGCATTATATGAATATGCCACATTTTTTATCCATTCATCAATTGATGGACATTTGGGTGCTTTCCACTATTGGCTATTGTAAATAATGCTTCTATAAACATTTATGTACAAGTTTTTATAAGGGCATATGTTTTCGGTTTTCCTGGGTATATATTTAAGAGTAGAGTTGCTGCATCATATGGTAACTTTATATTGCACCTTAGGAGGAACTACCAGACTGTTTTCTAAAGTAACTGCACTATTTTACTTTCCTACCAGCAACTTACAAGGGTTCCAGTTTCTTCTCATTCTTGCCAATCCGTTATCTTTTTTTAAATTGTACCCATCCTAATGGGTGTGATGTGATATCTCATAATAGTTTAAATTTCTCTAGTGACTAAGGATGTATGTTAGCATCTTTTTGTATGTGAGATAATGGTTTTACAGAATGTAAAGATTAGACTTGAGACAGTAGAATTCCATAATCTGGATAAACAAGATAGTTTTCACTAGGGAAAATTTCATTGTTAAAGTTCTTCAAAAAGAGCGCACATTTGTGACAAGCTTCACCATGTTCTAATAAGAGAGTTGGTGCACATTAGCGATACATCTTAGTTCTCTGGTTCTTTATTTTGCGTGTGCTTCTCATTGTCTAGGGATAATTCTTTCTTCCTCTCCCTGGCCTTTTTGTAAAAACATGGAGTATTTGCAGAAAACATCGTCAGTACCTTTCTTTCTACCTGTCTAAGTTCTTGAGGTTTAAAAATAAACATCTAATGTTGCTGTTTTCAGTTTAACAAGGTATGTGAATGTGTGTGTGTGTGTATATATATATATATATGAGAGTTCAGTTAAATAATCAGCGTTATTCCTAAACACTCTTTAGTAAAATATTAGTAAAATTTCTATGTTCCGTACTTGCAATAGTTGATGAACTATAACTCAGTTAAACAAACTTTTCTGTGCTCTGCTAGGTACTAAGGTGACAAAAATGAAAACATTGCAGTTGTTTTCAAGGAACTCAGGTCTGTGGGAGGAGAAAGATTGAGCAATATCTGTTCCTGGACTGGGAGGAAGCAGGTTAGGGAAGGTTTCAGAGATGTTCGGATGTTTGACTTGGTCCTTGAAAGATGTAATAGTTCAGCAAGTCAGAAGAGGAAGTATGGAGCAGGATAGCCATCTTGGCAGAGAAAATAGCCCCAAAGGTGTGAGAGTGGCGTGTTGGAGGAATTTCTGGCAATCTGAAATGGGTAGTACCTGAGATATGTAATGGAGATCAGCAGATGAGATCGACAACTCAAATATGGGTTATACTGTGAAGGATTTTGAATACTTTACTAGGAATTTAGGGTAGGATGTTGGCAGTGTTGATACCAGAGAAACTTATTAAGCAGAGAATGACATGATCTGTTCTGGGTTTTAGAAGGATCACCTGAGTTTTGCCCAAGTAATATCCATGCTTTTTATTTATTTTTTCCTTTTTTTTGTGGAAGATCAGCCCTGAGCCAACTACTGCCAGTCTTCCTCTTTTTGCTGAGGAAGCCCGGCCCCAAGCCAACATCTATGCCCATCTTCCTCTACTTTATATGTGGGACGCCTACCACAGCATGGCGTGCCAGGCGGTGCCATGTCCACACCCAGGATCTGAACCGGCGAACCCGGGGCCACCGAGAAGCGGAACGTGCGAACCCAACCTCTGCGCCCCCAGGCTGGCCCCAGATCCATGCTTTTTAAACCTGGCCTATCATTATGCTCAACTGTGAGGGTCTCATAGTAGGGCTTCCTGTCACCCACTCCAGACTGTTAGACCTGAATCTCTGGGAGTGGGACCTGGGATTCTGAATTTTGAAAATGCTCTCTAGGTGATTCAGATTAGCTCACTTGGAAATCACTGATTTAAATTATGGTCAAAAATAGTTAATTTGGGTTAACTTTGTTTCATCACCCTACAGACTGGTAATAACACCAACAAAGACGGATCTAATCATAAAGCTGAAAGTGGAGCTCTAATAGAAGCTGCAAAATCAAAGATACATCAGGTAGCGTAAATTTTGAGAGGTTATACATCACATATGTTTACTTGCAGCTGTGAATGATGAAGAATGTGATAGATCTTTGAAAGCAGGTAATAATTCAAGGCGTGTATTTTTTTGACTTTAAAGTATTATAGTTTGGAAGCACATTTATCCTTCAAAATATATTGTGCTTCAGGTGGTAATGTAATATCATTTCTTTTAATTACTCTATAGAAGACTGAGAGAAATGGCCTGGGAATGTATTGGATGATAAAATCAGTTTGTAGAATTTTAAAGTTCATTGTTGGCTAGACGTGTACAGATAAGAATTGATAGGATTTTTACTTGGCACTTATGTGTAAATTTTATTCCAGCATGTTTTTAGTTTTTTAGAGTATATTCTAAGTATAGTAAAAATAGATAAAGATAATTTTAAACTTGCTTTTGCAGGTAATTGGTACAACTATGTTATAAACAGATTGGGTTCAATTTCTTTAACTAGAAAGTACAGCTACTTTAGTATGTGTAAATCCACCGTAGTTCTCACACAGACTGCCATTTTTCCTTTGACAGTATAAAGTAAGAGCTTATATCCAAATGAAGTCCCTGAAAGCATGCAAAAGGGAAATCAAGTCAGTCATGAACACAGCTGGAAATGTAAGTTTCTTCCTGACTTTTCTCTCTTTTTTTTTTTCCCCAATATGTCGCTTTTATGTCCTAAAACTTTCTTATTTGGACAATAGGTATTTGTCAGTTTTAAATAATTTATTTTACTCTATTATAGTATGTATATACTACCAGATATAAACCTTGATATTGAGTTGTGAAGTAGTGATCATACTGTCTGTACAATTTAATATTAATATAATACTTTTCTCACTTAAGATTATAGCAAACATTTCCCCTTGGTATGTAGCATTCAAAACCAACATTTAAAAAAACTATCTAGTGTTCTGTGAGCAGTTTATCATAATTCACTTAAACATTTGCTGTTAATTAGACACTTTAAGATTTTTTTAGATTATGCTCAAAACATTTATCAAAGATTAACAGTCCAGTTGTAGCCCAAATCTGCCAATACCTTCAGTTTGACTGGTGCTAGAGTATTTGAAATATAATGAGTCTTTCCTTCCACTCCCTCCACTGATAAATAATTTTTAAGACCGTAGAGAGAAGAGACAGAATTGTGAACATTCTTGATGCTTTTAGGAAAACTGTTAATTAAAAGTATGAAATCATAAGGAGATATGGTTCGTTGTAAGAATAATTCAGGAAAATTGGCCCTAGAAATCTCACCCAGGATCCAGTTTAGCCACTGAGTCAGTACTCAAGTGATTTTTGAGGAGAACAATTGTAACCCAAAACTGAGGGGGGTACACTTGAGGCTAAGAGGGAAAGGTCTAACTAGTCACCCAGCCGTTATCAAACTTTGTTTGAGATAAAAAGACATGATCCCTGCCTTAAAGGATGCCATCGTAGTAGGGGAGAGGCAAACAGGAAAATAAATTGTAATGCAGTGTTATAGTCATACCGAAGGCAGGGAAAACTTCAGGAGGAAGTATTGCCTGGAGTAAGCCTGGAAAGCCTTGTGTCCTCAGTGACTAGGAGGCAGAGCAAAGCGTGAATGAGGATTTAGAAGGAAAGCCTGTAGCTAGGCTAAAGTGAGTGAATAACGAGACAAGGATTCCAGATGTCCTCCTGGATGGATGTTCAGTCCCCAGACCTCTGCATAGTTTTGCATTCTAAGTAGGTACTACGTAGATGACCCTCCACCATCAAGATTCTTAGGAGAAGCGAGAGAGATTCTGCAATCTAAAACATGATTTTTGTAACATTACCGCTCAAAAATAAGGCATTCTGTTAGGAAATTTTTCCATTCATGGAGTGACACTTTTTTTTTTTCCTATTTGGAAAAGCATTTGATTATTTTTACCTCTTTGGCTTCTAATGAGGGTGCATTTGTATCCTAAAAAATAAGAGACATCACCAGCCTCTCTAATAACCACTAAAATGAAGGGCCTGGTTTGTGCAGCTAATATGGTTTCCAGTTAGTAGTGTAATCGATGATCACAGTCAGTTGATTCTCTGCAGACTATATTCTTCTACATATATGTTGTGTGTATTTTTTTAGGTAGACCTTTAATAAGTCCATTTATAAGGTGTTCTCTAACAAGTTTAATTTTTTTTAGATTGTGAGAACAGTGAAAAATTTAGAGACTTATTTTTTGTGACCACGACTTAAGTGATTCATTTACGCTCTTAACACGTCAGTGCAACAGTGTGATTATGATCTTGCATTAGGCATCTGAAAACAAATTGTAAGTAACTTGTATTTTCTTTACAGTCTGCACCGTCTCTGTTTCTTAAAAGCAATTTTGAGTACTTAAGGGGCAATTATCGAAAAGCTGTGAAGCTACTAAATAGTTCCAACATTGCTGAGCATCCAGGATTCATGAAAACAGGTAAAACAAAATTGTGAAATTTTCTGTTTTCTTCTTGGCTCTTTTACCTCTTGATGCTTGTTTTTTCCCCTAGACTGATCTTCAGAGTGATCTCTGCTATTTTTTTAATGAAAAAGTTTTATTATTTGTGCTGCAGAAGATTCCTGGAATTTTATTGCTAGTTTCCATTTTAGAAGAAGGCTCACTTCTTTTACTTTTCTTTCACCTCACCTGCTCACTCTTTCTTTTTTCCTTTTTTTAAATTATTTTATTGAGGTCATATTTGTTTATAATTTTGTAATTGCAGGTGCCCATTATTATATATCAGTTTCTGTATAGACTGCGTCATGTTCACCACCAATAGTCTGGTTTTTATCTGTCACCATACATTTATGCCCGTTTACCCCACCCCCCACCCTCTCCCGCCCTGGTAACCACTAACCTGTTTTCTTTGTCCATGTGTTTTATCTTCCACATATGAGTGAAATCATGCGGTATTTGTCTTTCTCTGTCTGGCTTGTTCACTTAACACGAAACCCCCAAGGTGCATCCATGTTGTTGCAAATGGGGCGATTTTGGCTTTTTTATGGCTGAGTAGTAGTGTGTGTGTGTACGTACCACATCTTCTTTATCCATTCATCACTTGATGGATACTTGGGTTGCTTCCACATCTTGGCTATTGTGAATAATGCTTCAGTGAACATAGGGGTGCATAAATCTCTTTGTAGTGTTGATTTCATATTCTTTGGATAAATATCCATAGTGGGATACCTGGATCATATGGTATTTGTATTTTTAATTTTTGTGAGAACTCTCCATACTATTTTCCATAGTGGCTGCACCAGTTTGCATTCCCACCAGCAGTGTATGAGGGTTCCCTTTTCTCCATGTCTTTTCCAAGTTTTGTTATTTTTCGTCTTGTGAATTATAGCCGTTCTGATGGGTATAAGGTGATACCTCATTGTGGTTTTGATTTGCATTTCCCTAATAATTAGTGATGTTGAACATCTTTTCATGTGCCTATTGGCCATCTGTATATCTTCTTTGGAAAAATGTCTGTTCATATCCTCTGCCCATTTTTTGATCAGGTTGTTTTTGTTGTTGAATTGCATTAGTTCTTTATATATTTTAGAAATTAACCCCTTATTGGATATATGATTTGGCAAATATTTTTCCCAGTTGGTGGGTTGTCTTTTCATTTTCTTCCTGGTTTCCTTTGCCTTGCAGAAATTCTTTAGTCTGATGAAGCCTCATTTGTTTATTTTTTCTTTTGTTCCCCTTTCCTGAGTAGACATGGTATTCAAAAAGATCCTTCTAAGACCGATGTCAAAGAGAGCCTGTTTTCTTCTGGGAGTTTTATGGTTTCATGTCTTACCTGGAACTCTTTAATCCATTTTAAAGATTTTTTATTTTTTCCTTTTTCTCCCCAAAGCACCCTGGTACATAGTTGTGTACTTTTAGTTGTGGGTCCTTCTAGTTGTGGCATGTGGGATGCCACCTCAGCATGGCTTGATGAGCGGTGGCATGTCTGCACCCAGGATCCGAACTGGTGAAACCCCAGACCACTGAAGCAGAGAGCGCCAACTTAACCACTCAGCCACGGGGCTGGCCCCTTGAGTTAATTTTTGTGTATGGAGAAAGATAATGGTCTACTTTGATTCTTTTGCTTGTGGCTGTCCAGTTTTCCCAACACCGTTTATTGATGAGACTTTCCTTTCTCCATTATATCTTCTTAGCTCCTTTGTCGAAGATTAGCTGTCCGTAGGTGTGTGGTTTTATTTCCAGGCTTTCACTTCTGTTCCATTGATCTGTGTGCCTGTTTTTCTGCCAGTTCTGTGCTGTTTTGATTACTGTGGCTTTGTAGTATATTTTGAAGTCATGGACTGTGATGCCTCCAGCTTTGTTCTTTTTTCTCAGCATTGCTTTTGCTATTCGGGGTCGTTTGTTATTCCATATAAATTTTAGAATTCTTTGTTCTGTTTCTGTGAAGAAAGTCATTTGGTTTCTGATTGAGATTGCATTGAATTTGTAGATTGCTTTAGGTAATATGGACATTTTATCTACGTTTATTCTTCCAATCCGTGATTATGGGATCTTTCCATTTCTTTATGTCTTCTTTGATTTCTTTCAATAACGTCTTACAGTTTTCAGTGTATAGGTCTTTCATCTCCTTGGTTAAATTTATTACTAGATATTTTATTCTTTTTGTTGCGATTGTAAATAGGATTGTATTCTTAACTTCTCTTTCTACTAGTTTGTTATTAATGTATAGAAATGCAACTGAGTTTTGTAGGTTGATTTTGTACCCTACAAGTTTCCTCTAGTTGTTGATTATTTCTAATAGTTTTCTGGTGGATTCTTTAGGATCTTCTATATATAGAATCATGTTGTCCACAAATAGTGAGAGTTTTATTTCTTCCTTTCCAGTTCGAATACCTTTTATTTCTTTTTCTTGCCTAATTTCTCTGACCAAAACCTCTAATACTATGTTGAATAAGAGTGGTGAGAGTTGGTACCCTTGTCTTGTTACTGTTCTCAGACGGGTGGCTTTTCAATTTTTTTCACCATTAAGTGTCATGTTGGCTGTGGGTTTATCATATATGGCCTTTATTATGTTGAGGTACTTTCCTTCTATACCCATTTTATTGAGAGTTTTTATCATAAATAGATGTTGGATGTTGTCAAATACTTTCTCTGCCTCTATTGAAATGATCATGTGACTTTTATTCCTCATCTTGTTAATGTGGTTATATCACATTGATTGATTTGCGGATGTTGAACCATCCCTGCATCGCTGGTATAAATCCCATTTGGTCATGGTGTGTGATCCTTTTAATGTATTGCTATATTCGATTTGCCAATATTTTGTTGAGGATTTTTCATCTATGTTCATCAGCATATTGGCCTGTAACTTTCCTTCCTTGTCTTGTCCTTGTCTGGTTTTGGTATCAGGGTAATATTGGCCTCTTAGAATGAGTCAGAGAGTGTTCATCTTCTTCAGTTTTTTGGAATAGCTTGAGAAGGATAAGTATTAATTCTTCTTTGAATGTTTGGTAGAATTCTCCAGAGAAGCCATCTGTTCCTAGACTTTTGTTTTTGGGAACTTTTTTATTGCTGTTTCTATCTCTACTTGTGATTGGTCTATTCAGATTCTCTGTTTCTTCTTTATTCAGTTTTGAGAGGTTATGTGAGTCTAAGAATTTATCCAGGACTTCCACTCACACGTGAGGTGAGCAGAACCAGGTATAAGACCAGAGGCCAAACTTGGGATATGACAAGATGGCTGGGCTACCCCACAGGATTATCAAGGAAACCCAGCATTTGCTGGCAGAACTAGTTCCTGGCATTAAAGCAGAACTGGATGAAAGCAACACCCGTTATTTTCATGTGGTCATTGCTGGCACCCAGGATTCCCCCTTTGAGGGAGGGACTTTTAAACTTGAACTATTTCTTCCAGAAGAATGCCCAATGGCAGCTCCTAAAGTATGTTTTATGACAAAATTTATCATCCTAATGTAGACAAGTTGGGAAGGATGTGTTTAGATAATTTGAAAGATAAGTGGTCCCCAGCACCGCAGATCTGCACAGTTCTGCTATTGATCCAGGCTTTGTTAAGTGCTCCTAATCCAGATGATCCATTAGCAAATGATGTACCAGAGCATTGGAAGACCAACGAAGCCCAAGCCATAGAAGCAGCTAGAGCATGGACTAGGCCATATGCCATGAATAATATTTAAATTTATCTGATCGTCAGGTGTGTGTCACTTCTCCTGTTCTGCCAAGACTTCTTCCTTGTTTGTTTGCATTTAATGGACACAGTCTTAGAAACATTACAGAATAAAAGGCTAGACATCTTCAGTCCTCTGGTGTAAATCTATGTCTTGTCCTGATTCACTGTTGTAAAACATGAGCAGAGGCTAGAAGTATCATCTGGATTGTCGCAAAACATGTGAAAGCAGTGGCCCCGCTCTGCTTTTATTAATTTTCCCCATCATGGTTTAAGTGTAAAGCATTGTGAATGAAGGTACTTGTCAGGGTTAGCTACAGGGGTGTGGGTGTTTTCTTTATTATGTTTTGGGGGGTTAGTTTTATTTTAATTTAATGGGCTCCTTCCCTCTTTTTATGGTGATCTAATTGCATTGGTTAAAAGCAGCTAACCAGTTCTTTAGTATATGCTCTATAGCCAAGTCTGACTTTATTTAGACACTGTAGATGGACAAGCTTGATTGTTTGAACCAAAATGGGAACATTGAACAAACATCGCAGCCCTCACTAATAACATTGTGACTTTGCTGTCACAGTGAATCCTCTCTTCAAGAAAAAGCTTGTGACCATTTTGTATAGCTTATCTGGAAACTTCTGTAAATCTTACATTTTAGTAAAATATTTTTTGTTATTCTAAAAAAGAATCTGTTGGGGCTGGCCCCATGGCCAAGTGATTGCGTTCATGCACTCCGCATCAGTGGCCCAGGGTTTCTCCAGTTTGGGTTCTGGGCACGGACATGGCACCACTCATTGGGCCATGCTGAGGTGGTGTCCCACATAACACAGCCAGAGGCACTCACAACTGGAATATACAACTGTGTGCTGGGGGGCTTTGGAGAGAAGAAGAAAAATAAGAAGTTTGGCAACAGATGTTAGCTCATGTGCCAATCTTTAAAAAAAAAAAATGAATTTATCCGTTTCTTCTAGGTTTTCTGATTTGTTGGTGTTTTTTTCATAGTATTATAATCTTTTGTGTTTCTGTGGTATCCATTGTAATTTCTCCTCTTTCATTTTTAATTTTATGTATTTGTACCTTCTCTCTTTTTTTCTTAGTCTGGCTAAGGGTTTGTCAATTTTGTGTATCTTCGCAGAACCAGCTGTTAGTTTCATTGATCCTTTCTATTTTTTAGGTTCTATTTCATTTATTTCTGCTCTAATTTTTATTATTTCCCTCCTTCTGCTCACTTTGGGCTTTATTTGTTCTTCTTGTTCTAGTTTTGTTAGGTGTAGTTTAAGATTACTTATTTAAGCTTTTTCTTGTTTGTTAAGGTGGGCCTGTATTGCTATGAATTTCCCTCTTAGGACCGCTCTTGCTGCATCCCATAGGAGTTGGTATGTTATGTTTTCATTTTCATTTGTCTCCAGGTATTTTTTTATTTCTCCTTTGATTTTTTCATTGATCCAATGGTTGTTCAATAGCATGTTGTTTAATCTCCGCATATTCATGCCTTTCTTGACCTTTTTCTTGTAGTTGATTTGTTGTTTTATAGCACTGTGGTTGGAAAAGATGCTTGATATGATTTCAGCCTTCTTAAACTTATTGAGGCTTGCCTTGTTTCCCAACATATGGTCTGTCTTTGAGAATATTCCATGTGCACTTGAGAAGAATGTGTATTCTGCTGTTTTTGGACAGAATGTTCTATATTTGTATCTATTAAGTCCATCTGGTCCAGTGTTTCATTTAAGGCCACAGTTGTAAGGTGCGTATATATTCATAAGTGTTATGAAGTGTTCTGAAGTCCTCTTGGTGGAATGTCCCTTTTATCATTATATACTACCCCTCTTTGTCTCTCATTGTCTTTTTTATCTTGAAGTCTGCTTTGTCTAAGTATGGCAACCTGCCTTCTTTTGCTTCCCATTAACTCAGAATACTGTCTTCCATCCCTTCACTCTGAGCCTGTGTTTGTCTTTAGAGCTGAGATGCATTTCCTGGAGACAGCATATTGTTGCATCTTGTTTTTACTGTTTTTGTTTTTTGGTGGGGAAGATTGGCCCTGAGCTAACATCTGTTGCCAATCTTCCTCTTTTGCTTGAGGAGGATTGTGGCTGAGCTACATCTGTGCCAGTCTTCCTCTGTTTTGTCTGTGGGATGCCACCACAGCATGGCTTGATGAGCAGTGTGTATGTCCACACCAAGGATCCAAACCTGTCAACCCTGGATTGCTGAAGTAGAGTGTGCAAACTTAACTGCTTCACCACCAGGCCGTCCCTTGGGTCTTGTTTTTTAATCCTTCCAGTCACTCTGTGTCTTTGTTTTGTTTTAGGAAGATTAGCCCTGAGCTAATATCTGCCACCAATCCTCCTCTTTTTTTTCTTTTTCTTTTTTTTGCCAAGGAAGACTGGCCCTGAGCTAACATCGTGCCCATCTTCCTCTACTTTATATGTGGGATGCCTGCCACAACATAGCTTGACAAGTGGTGCATAGGTCCACACCTGGGATCTGAATGGCGAACTTAACTGCTGCACTACCAGGCCAGCCCCTACTCTGTGTCTTTTGATTGGAGAATTCAGTCTGCTTACGTTTAGAGTGATTATCGACATATGAGGGCTTAATACTGCCATTTTATCTCGTTTTTGATTGTTCTGTATTTCCATTGTTTCTTTTCCCTTGTATCTCTGACTGCCATTTCAATTTGGTGGTTTTCTGTGATGGTTTTCTCAGTTTTCTCTTTGCTTATACTTTGCGACTCTGCTCTTATTTTTTGTTTAGTGGTTACCATGTTTAGAGGTTTGTATAAAAGATCTCCTAGATGAGATAGTCCATTTTCTGATAGCCTCTTATCTCCATTAGCCTAAGCAAGTTCCATCCCTCTGCTCTTCCCCTCTGAGTTATTGTTTTCACAAATTATTCTTTTTTGTGTTGTGAATTTGTGAGTAAATTAAGTGTTTATAGTTATTTTTGATGCTTTCCTTCCCTTTATCTTTTTTGTTACAATTGTTTGCTAACCTGTTCTGATAGAGAGCTGTAATTTTCTCCTTTTTTTTAAGATTTTATTTTTTCCTTTTTGTCCCCAAAGCCCCCTGGTACGTAGTTGTATACTTTTAGTTGTGGGTCCTTCTACTTTTGGCATGTGGGATGCCGACTCAGCTTGGCCTGATGAGCAGTGCCATGTCCACACCCACGATTCGAGCCAGTGAAACCCTGGGCCATTGAAACGGAGCATGCAAACTTAACCACTTGGCCATGGGGCCGGCCCCAAGCTGCAATTTTCTGATTTTGTCCGTCTATTTATCTCCTTGCTCAAAACTTTGAAAACCTTTGTCTTTTTGTTTCAGGTAGGAGGGCTTCCTTTATCATTTATTATAAGGGAGGGATAGTGGCAATGAGCTCCCTCAGCTTTTGTTTACCTGGGAAAGCTTTTATTTCTCCATTGTATCTGAAGGATAGTTTTGCTGGATAGAGTATTCTTGGCTGCAAGTTTTTGTCTTTCAGTATTCTGAGTATATCATTCCATTCTCTCCTGGCCTGTACGGTTTCTGCTGAGAAATCCACTGAGAGCCTGATGGAGTTCCTCTGTAGGTTATATTCTTTTGCCTGCTGACCTTAATATTTTTCTTTGTCATTGGCTTTTGCCAGTTTTAATATTGTATGCCTTGGAGAAGGTCTTTCTGTATTGATGTAATTAGGAGTTTGATGGGCTTCCTGTAGTTTAAGTCTAGTTTCTTCCCCAGGTTTAGTAACTTCTCGACTATTATTTCTCTGAACAAGCTCTCTGGTCTTTTCTTCCTTTCTTCTCCCTCTGGAATACCTGAAATCCTTATATTGCTTTTCCTAGTTGAGTCAGATATTTCTTGAAGAATTTCATGTTTTAAAAATTTTAGTTCTCTCTTCCCATCTACCTGAAGCTTTTCTGTATTTCTATTCTCTAATTCACTAATTCTGTCCTCTATAATATCAGTCTATTTTTTATGCTTACTAGATTTTTTCTGTCTCATTAACTGTGTTCTTCATGTCCACAAGTTCTGTTTGGTGGTTTTTTTTAGAGTTTCAGTCTCTTTGGTGAAGTATTCTTTCTGCTCATTAATTTTATTCCAGAGCTCATTGAACTGTCTATTTTCTTATAACTCATTTAGTTTCTTTATGACAGCTATTTTGAATTCTCTCATTTAGGTTGTAATCTTCTGTGGCTTCAGGATTGGTTTCTGGAGATTTGTCATTTTCCTTCTGCTCTGAAGTATTACTGTAGCTCTTCATGGTGTTGATGAACTGATCCTTTGCTGGCACATTTGTGGTTTCAGGTTGCAGATTCCACCTGCCACTGCTGGGGGTGCAGGGGGGACAGGAGCTGTGTTTTCTGATCCTTCCCCATGTGCTGTAGTTGTGCTGGTAGGGCCACCCTGAGTTTGCACGGGCTGGCCATAGCTGCTCAGCAGGTTGCACTCATGTGGGCGGGACCTCTGCACTTGGAGGGCGAGTCACTCGTGCAGTGCTGCTGTGCTAGGTGGGGGGGTGCATTTTCTATTGCACAGGTTGGTGCTGTCCTAGTGCTTGAGGGCAGTGCAGCTGAGCTGCAGCACTAGGCAGGAGGGGTGCCTATGCAGGGGTGCCTATGCTGCCACTCGGTGGGGATCGTTCCCACAGGCTGGGCTGCCCCCACCTCTGCTTTGAGTTGCACTGGGCCACTGTGTGAGGACCTGAGACCTGCATCACTGCTGCCAGGGCGGGGCGGGTTCACCTAGTTCCACTGCTTTCTGGGGATCCAGTCCAACCACCTTCAGATGTGTGGCTGCCTGGATCTCTCAGGCATCCTGTTATGCTGTGTAGGGAATCCTCTGTTGGTTAAAGAATGTCTGTTCAGTTATAACTTAGAGGGGAAGGACACAGGGGACCACTTAGTCTGCCATGGTGCTGACATCACTTCTCTTTTTGTATTTTAATACCAGCTTAGAAATTGTGTCTGGGGCATAAGGTCCCATGGGCTTTTGCCTTTTGACGTGAGCTCTTTTAAGGAAACGAGATGATAATGTTTTTATGTTTCCCTTTTCTCCCATAAAAGCAGTGAAGAATATAATGATTTATTTAGAACATTAACTATATCAAAAATCTTGCTTAAAGTTAGGAAGATAATTACTGTTATCCATTCTTACCTCTATTTAGAAAGATTTAACGAATTGCTTGATAGTAGTGGTAAAATGAAAGGTAAAATTTGCAGCTGTCATTTAAGTTCACATCATTGCTGTTTTATGGGGAGGAAGGAGGAAAATCAATTTGTTTAGGGCATGAGGCTAAACTATTGAAAATCTTTTACACCAGGTTTAAAATGCAAAGGATGAATAAGGTTTTAATTCATTTTGTTTCAGATTCTATTTGGGTACATGCATGGAACACACGTGCAAACATACTCAAACTTTATTCCGTTTAGCCCGTCAGTTCAGTGGAGTCACAGAGGATGGAGAAAGGCAATTGTTCCATTATAATTCTCTTAGGTATTCTGTTTGTTCTGAGTACCCATTTTTAATTCTGCTAGATTTTTATTTTAGGTGGTTTTATTGTCATAGTTTCCTCTCAGAGGCCCACTAACACCCAAACACTGAAATGATCCCTCAGACTAGAAAGATAATATGCTATGAGAAGATTTTGCTTAGGATTGCCTTCATGCTGATTTCAAGATTGATATTATCAGCTTCTAAAATGGAGTCAGGAGCAGGTCATGTAGTTGACCAGTTAACAGTTAGGATAATTTAATAAGAAAGATTTTCATATAGTTATGTATTTTATATATTGATGTTTTTCCTAGTTACTAATTTTAAAATATTTAATTTGCTTTCTATATATAAAATTAATTTTGCTGCTGATAAAATATGCTTATTAGAGAACATTTGAGGATAGAATTTTTCTTACTTGTTCTATGTTCAATGCCACTATCTAGAAGCAACCTCCTTTAAACATTTCAGTGTATTTCCTACTACTTTTTATCCTAAGCATAGTTTTCCTCCTTTTTTAAATATTATAATTACTTAATTTTAAAATACATCAGAAGCTAACCTTTAGTTTTTAGTGTTAAGCATTGAATATCCTGATTATTAATTTTGTCAATCCAGTCAAGCATTTTATATCATTGAGGAAAAGATGGACTATCTGTAAATTGTTTTGGAATGCTTGGGAAGCCGTTTAGAAAAGGAAAACTAAAGCTTTCATTACACCAAAATAAAATCCAGAAAGATGAAGGATGAAAAGGTAAAAATAAAATCACAAAAGCAACAAAAGAAAACTTGGATGAACCTTTTAATTTTGTGGTAGGGAAGCCTTGATTAAACATTATCCAAAATTTAAGAACCATAAAGCTTAGAAAAGATTACTAAATTTGACCAGGTAAAAATGTAAAACTGGGACTGGCCCGGTGGCACAGCTGTTCAGTTCACACATTCTGCTTCGGTGGCCCAGGGTTTGCCAGTTTGGATCCTGGGTGCACATGGCACCGCTTGTCAAGCCATGCTGTGGTAGGAGTCCCACATATAAAGTAGAGGAAGATGGGCACGGATGTTAGCTCAGGGCACTAATCTTCCCAAAAAAAAAAAAGTGTGAACCAAACGAACAGTGGAGACTTACAGTTTAACAACCAACAGCAGGGTTTTATATATTCTATTTTATATATTTTTTCTTTTCTTCATTTAATATATTTTAACTATTTCCATATATACATGTTTCATTCTTGCCAGTTTCTACATAGTATTTTTTTGTGTGGGTGCAATACATACATATTATATTACAAATAAACATTTTTTGTCTTTGTCATTTTTGAATCATTTGCCTACAATTATTAAAAATTAAATCAAAAAAAGACTAAACAGGCTAACAAAATCAATACGCAGCGTTGGCTTATCACCTTTAGTAAAAGAGATTTTAAAAGAAAAGGAATTTACAAAATGTTCAGATATTTCCTCAATTTTAAATGCCGTATAAACTGTTCTGTGGGGACTGAGTGGAGTTGCGTATAGAATTGCACCATGCTAGGTAAGCGCGATTCTTTATGATGTGCATCAACCGTAAAATGTGTCTGTGGACAAATTTATTTGTGTTTTTTTTCAGGTGAATGCTTACGATGCATGTTCTGGAATAATCTTGGTTGCATCCATTTTGCCATGAGCAAGCACAATTTGGGAATTTTCTACTTTAAAAAGGCTCTACAGGAGAATGACAATGTCTGTGCACAGCTCAGTGCAGGCAACACTGATCCAGGTAAGCCCATTGCTGGGGGACAGTTTGTATTTTACAACTTGAGGAAAGCATGATTTTAAAGAGCAGGCATTTGGTCAAAATGCATGCCGCACGTACCTACATATAAGTAACACTGATCCTGCCCAACAAGTTTGACTCTGGGGATTTTTAGTAGATATTGCTACTTTGAATAGCAAGGTGTTAGGAGTAATTATCAAAGAAATTTAAATTGCTTTCACTTTTTCATGGATTTGAAAATCAGTAATCCCACATGGTAATGTTGTAAAGCAAGATAGTTTGCTAAGATTTCTTGACTGTGCCAAACTAGTTTTATTATAGCTTCTTTTCAAGGTTTCACATGCTATACTGTCAGCAGCATCTGACAATCTTAAAGTAAATTCCTGAAGTTTATTCCTTTCGTATTCATATTATATGAATCCTTAATCTGAAATGCTTAAAATCAAATAATTGTTTAACTTTTTAAAATATAAAAAAACTATTTAATTGATGAAAAGTGTATCCAAGATCACAGGTAGTCTTATTTTATTATGGACTGTGAAACTTTGAATAAGTGAGTGAGTGAACCATAGTCATTGTAGGTATAGTACATTAATTTTTATTTCCATAGTAAAGTCCCTAACATCCTAAGATTAACTGAATACTTCTGGTCAAGAAAGCACGTGACAATAAATTGGTTAACCAAACCGAAACTAAAAAAGAATGGGATCTGTTTACAGGCTCTAAAAATGTGGACAAGTAGTGTAAGGTTGAAAAGGAGTAAGAGGGGGTCCTGCCTCTCTCGTTTTTTTGCTGTGGGAGATTTTGCGCTGAGCTAACATCAAATGCCAATCCTTCTCTTTTTTTTTTTTTTTTTAACTTACTTGAGGAAGATTAGCCTTGAGCCAATATTTATTGCCAATCTTCCCATATTTTTTGTATGTGGGACCCCTCCACATCATGGCTGGTGAGTGGAGTAGGTCCGTGCCCAGGATCCGAAACTGTGAACCTGGGCCAACAAAGCAGAGTGTGCAGAACTTGAACCACTCAGCCACCTGGCCAGGTCCTCGTGTCTCTTTTCTTTGCCTTCCTGGAACATTGTTGCCTCAGGAGCTGGCAAATGAGAAGAAACATCACTGACCTCATCAGCACAGGCAACTGAGATGACTTTGGAGAATATTTGTGGGGTTGGGTTTGGAGATCATCATAGTGAGAGCTATTACAACTTCAATTTGGTGTCACTGGTATTAAACAAGGTAGTGTTTAATTACTTAGTGGAATAGATGTCTTCAGTGTAACTGTTATTTTAAATCTAATGATTTATTCTCAACTGATTTTTACCATTAGGCAAAAAATTTTCAGGAAGACCCATGTGTACATTACTAACCAACAAGAGGTATGAGTTGCTGTATAACTGTGGAATTCAGCTTCTTCACATTGGACGGCCTCTTGCTGCCTTTGAGTGTCTGATTGAAGCTGTTCAGGTTTATCATGCAAATCCCCGCCTCTGGCTACGGCTGGCTGAATGCTGCATTGCTGCCAATAAGGGGGTGAGTGCTACTTGGGTATCTTTTTGAACCCACACCCTCCCCCCTACTGTTACATGGAAAGCAAAAAATACTTGGAAACATACAAGACCTCATCCTTTTTGAATTTATAAAGATAGTCTTCTGTTCGTTAACAGTTAGACAAAGAAAATCAGATTCGTAGTCATTTGTTAACGTTGTGGTTCTTGGTAAGTATGGCAACATGTATCAGCAGTCACATTAAGAGTTAAAGCCAGTAAGACGGTCGTATCTGTTGGAACAGCGGTCTGCTAGCTGCTGGGGCACCAGCCATGCCATCTGCTGGCTTGAGAATGCTGTGTGCACCAGGGGATTGGAGAAGGACTGATGAGAACATCATGAGTATGGAAAGAACTGCATTACACTGCGTTTCCTTCAGTGCCTGGGGGCTTTACTCTTGATTCAGTAAGTGGTTTAGAGTTCATGGATTACCAGGCGGTTTCTATCTGACACATTTGTCTACAGTGGCTGAGAAATAGGTCCGTTTACATCCGTGTCCATGCCTAGATTGTCTCCAAATAGCAGTTGGTGGAAGCCTTTTGAACCTCAAGTCAGGAGTAGTCATTGGGAGGTAGGGCAGTGACAGGTTGTATCATTGGAATTACCAGACATCTGTCCCACCCCATTTCCTACCCACCCCGCCCTTGTGTGCTCTTTGGGTCTGTGGAGACTGGGGAGTATGGCTTGAGATTTTGCCTGCCATGCCTGCCGTAGGTGATGTAAGACGTTTAGACTCACCTGCTGCTAAACAGCACTTCCTGAGAAACAACTGCAAGAACAAGGCTTTATGCCTGCAGTTCGAGTACACCACTGGGGAGCAGATGAGTGCTGTCTTTGAAAGGCTGTAATGGTTTATTTCATTGTACTTTTCCTTTTAAAGGACGACTTTCTTATTGGATAATTCTAAAGTTAACTGACAATTCTAGGCAGAATTTACACTTTTTTTTTTAAATAAAAGGATCTCTAGAAATTGCTATTCTCTTTAATCCATCCACGATTTTAAATGTTGAAAGACTTTCTTTTGTACAGTTATTGGAAACCAGAGAATTCCATCTTCCTGGGAGTGGAGACATATAGTAAGGTTTAATATTTTTTTTCCAAGTTGTTTTTAGAAATAGTACTTTTAGGATCATCTTTGTTCTATGGATTTTGTTCGGAGGTTTTTCTCCCCATTTTCTTCTGGAAAGTTCTAAATTTGTAATTTTTAAAAAATGGTAAAGATGACTTGGTTGCCATAACTTGATAGATACCAGGACACTCATAATCTTGCGACCAATAGGAAATTTGCCCAAATAATTGTCTGTATTTGTCCATGCTTCTCATCCTTCTAAAAAGGATGTAAGATGACCTAAAAGGCAGTGAAAACAACCCAAAAACACTCTCAAATAGAATCAGCAAAATCCCAATAAGAGAAATTATAAACTTCAAATAAAATTCCGTGAAATTTCTTTTATTTAGTCAGGACAGAAGGGGTGCTAAACAAAGTAGTTTGTACCTTCAGAAATAAATTTATTTTTTAGTAAAAACCAACTTAATTGTTAAATTGGTGATGCTGAGGACATTATTTTGTCCTGTTTACCTGATGTTGCTTCAGACCTCTTTTGGCAGAAGCAGGGCTTATGCTTACCTGGGTAGTGTATAATATATGAGAAAAGATCCGCTGTGTACACACAGACTCAATGATGGAGAGAATATTTAACCAATTTAAGAGGAATCTATTAAAAATAAAAACATAAAATGTACCATTTACTTTTCTGGAAATGTGCCATTTATTTTTCTGAGTTCCTAAACTAAGATTTGTTGAGTGCTGTTACTGAAAAGGCGTTATAAAATAATGGATATTTTAATTTCATGAGATTCTGTTACATTGACTGATCTGGCACACTTTCTGGCTGTTGGTGTATTATTGAATACACCAATGATTTATTATGATTTACTATTTTGGATTTTTAGTGTCATCCATCATTGTTGTAGTCTGTTGCATCTCCAGATCTAGCTGTCTGGTCAGCTTGCATGGCCTTAAGGATCAGGGAACAGGGTATGGATGAATCGTTATAAATGTATCACCACTACTAGGAAAAGAAGTCAGAGTGGAAGTCCTTCCAGTAATGGTTCAGACTATCCACTTTTTCTTACTTTTCATTAATATTGCTTGGCTGCCTCCTAGACACAAAATTTGTTCCAGTCAGACCAGTTTTGTATGTTTTAAGCATATTTTCTTTTTGAAATGAATATGCAAGTGAATCCTTGTTTTATTAAAAGTCATAGGTAGAAGTGCAACTATAGTAAAGTTACATTAGGGAGCAGTAAGTAACAGTACAGAAACATTGGGTTTAGAGAAGGGCTTTTTGCAGGGCAGAATTTACCTCTGCAAGTTGATATGGATTGGCTCCAGGTTGTTCCCGTATCTGAGAATATGGATAACTTTAAAGATGACTAGTTGGGACTCTACCTGCAAGTAAATCAGAGGCAGAGTGAAGGGGAAAGATAAATGAAATTGGCGCCATCAAGCTCCTATAGTGAGATAATGTAGCCTAGTGAAATATCCTAAAATACTATATATATATTAAATATACACATGTAAGTAGCTTTTCCTATTTTCAGTTTAATGTTTACAGGGTTTTGGGGTTTTAATTTTCTAGAAGGGAAGAATTCTGCCCATGTAAATCTTAATGTATATAGCTTGTTAGAGTTTATATGTTGTTGACGATTTAATTAATACTTTCAATTAAGAAGAAAAAGATCTGTGTTTTAGCAAGTGGAGCTGCTTCTCTTTGCTTTTTCGCTGTGTTTTTGTGGCTCTCTTATTTTCCTCACTCTGATGTCAGAGTGCCCATAATATGCAGCATGGTGCCTGGGGTGTAGAATGTTCTAAATAAATCATCCTAAATAAATGTTTGAGTCATTCTTAAATTGCCTTTTTTCCTTAGAATTACCTCAAACCTCATATTAATAAAATATAGCATATGTCACAGACTTTCAGCCCCATGTACTCTTTAATTCAATACTGAACATATTTTCTTTATCACCAAAAACTTCACATTGATGGATCTTAAGAACTTTCTTAGAGTAATTGGGAAGGTATTAGATCATTTTTCATATCTTGTCTTACAATTCCATTAAATTAATAGGAAATTATGTGTATCTTATAGACTTCTGAACAAGAAACCAAAGGTCTTCCAAGTAAAAAAGGAATTGTACAGTCTATTGTTGGTCAAGGCTATCATCGTAAAATAGTCCTGGCATCACAGTCCATCCAGAATACTGTGTATAAGTAAGTATTTTGCAAAGAAAAAGTGTTTATATTTAATAGTATTTCACATAATGTTTCTTATGTATAAAAATATTCTTTAAGACTTATTATTTCATAGGAGAAACCACTTGTAACCAGGTTTTATTGCTACTTCAGCAAATAGACCCTCATACATAAATCCATAATGAATACTATCTGACAAGTGATTTTGGTTTATTACATCCATGGGTGCCGAACTTGTTGATGGCCTAAGAAACCCTGGTCTAATCAGTGCCATTATTCAGAATGTCCAAAAGAGGGCATCTTAATGTTTTCTTTGTATATAGTTTATCACTGATACTTTTCATTTAGGTATTTTCCCATAGTCTCTAAAGCTAATTCTTAGTATTAGGAGAAAAAAAGTACTAATACATAAAGCAACCAAAGCGATATAAAGCTGTCACATGTAGAACCTTCAGTTGAACAACTTTTGAATATGGACATCTTTATCTTGTGTAAAGATTCCAATTTGGAGTTGCTATTATTTCTATAATAGTAGGCTTTGTAAAAAATTTGCTGTTTTTTTTTTTCTTTTCCAAAAAAATATAATTGTTCACTACCATTTAAAAGTTTTTCCAAAGTTTTTTTTGAGGAAGATTGCCCTGAGCTAACATCTGCTGCCAATCCTCCTCTTTTTGCTGAAGAAGACTGGCCCTGAGCTAACAGCCGTGCCTATCTTCCTCTGCTTTATATGTGGGATGCCTGCCACAGCATGGCTTGACAAGCAGCACGTAGGTCCACACCTAGGATCCGAACCGACAAGCCCTGGGCCGCTGAAGCAGAACGTGCAAAGTTAACCACTGCACCACCAGGCTAGCCCCCAAAGTTTTTAAGTAGTATCTCGCACACAATATTTTGGTCTTAATTTATTTCAACTATAATGCAGATTTTTTTTAAAGACTTGAGCTAAAGCATCATTTTCCTATAATTTCAAAATTATTACTACTTTGCACATTTTTTCCCTAATAAAGCTGACTCAGTTTTGTATTTGATTTGATAATCAATAGAAAGTTATATAAAATCTCAATAAGATTATAAGAGATAATGCTGCTTTTTCAGAACTTATAAATAAGGCATTTTATAAAGTAAAGATAATCAAAACAAGGCTCAAATGTGAAAATCTACTTTCTTTTCTTTTTTCCAATTCTTACTATACCTCTCCTAGCCCGCATTACAATTTTCCTTGTCTGTAACTCCTCTGTTACATTAACATTGATGTCACAGATATCCTTCAAGTTGTCGCTCATCCTTGGTCCCATTCCTAGAGACACGTGTATAATGTATACACAGTCATGTGCAGCATAAGGATGATTTGGTCACCAATGAACCACATATATGATAGAGGTTCCTTAAAGTTAGTAGCAGATAGTGTAAGTGTGTGGTTGGCTATGTCATGTAGGTTTGTTTAAGTATACTCTTTGATGTTTGCACAACGATGAAATCACCTAACAACGCATTTCTCAGAATGTATCCTTGTCGTTAAGCAATGCATGACTGTACTTGCAGTCTATTCCTTTTACATCTTTTTGTGTGTAATATTTAGTGTTTGGATTCTTTAGCATTCTCATAACTTTAGTATAAGCATATAACTGTTTATATTAAAATTTCTACCTATCAAAGGGGAAAGTTGCATTTATAATTATATTGGTTTTACTCCTGATAATAGAAACGTCTTTATTTTTATGTTATTTACTTAACTAATTTGATTTTGTTCTCTTAAGTGACGGGCAGTCCTCAGCCATTCCTGTTGCCAGTATGGAGTTTGCAGCCATTTGTCTCAGAAATGCCTTGTTGCTGTTACCTGAAGAACAGCAAGATCCAAAGCAGGAAAATGGATCTAAAAATAGTAATCAATTAGGTGGGAACACGGAGAGCAGTGAAAGCAGTGAAACTTGCAGGTATTTTCATCCCTCGGGACCTGCTTGGCCAGATCCCTTCAAGACTTCATCAGTAAGCCTGTTTGTCCTTGAGATGAATTCCTCAAATTTTCAGCCTGAATTTCCAAAATTCTCTGTTTTGAATAATTAGAAAGAAAAGGATGAATGTTTAAATATTTCTGAAAGAGAGAAATAAGGTGAAAGCTAAATGAGGAGAGAAGCCTAAAAGAGAAAAGTGGAAAGTAACAACTTTTCATTAACAAGAGGAACAGTTGCCAGAAATCCTGGTGCTATCAGAGACAGCAGTTTTTTACTTTTCTTAAAATAAAAACTTAAACCCTGAAACTTTCCCTTTCTTATTATTCTCTGCCTTTTCACTTAACATTCTGTAAACAACTCACCTCCAGGATATTTCTAGTTTTCTATTATAAATTAAATATTATGCCAATCTATGGAAACTGAAAGAGCTTAAGCAGTAATATGAAAATAAGCACCGTTCTATATAGAAAATTCTTTTTACACATGGCACCTTTAAACTCGTATCCCATCCTAGCATTTTTTCTTAATTATAATAGAAATACTTGTTTATTATAGAAAATTTGAAACAAAATTGTGGGATATTTTTCTCCATCAAAGGGTTATGTTTTACTGTAGTTGATAAAAGGCAATCAGAAGAATGAGAAATGTTTGTGGAAATATTGGAGTGGTTTCCTTTGTGTAGTAGAGATGTTATTTTTAGTTGGAGACTTTTTAAAGCAGAATTGTGTCCTGGGGAAAAAACTAATATATGGTATAGCCTTAACACACAGTGATACCAAGTCACTAAGCGTGTTTCATTGTTTTGACTCTTTTACACTGTTGTCATAAAAAATTGCATGGGAGTGGGGATAGGAAACAAAATTTCACATTTAATCATTTATTTGTTGCTCTTCATAGTTAAGAGTTTCTCTTTATTTTAGCAGTAAAAGCCATGATGGAGATAAATTCATTCCAGCTCCACCTTCTTCTCCATTGAAAAAACAGGAATTAGAAAACTTAAAGTGAGTATCTAAACCAAATTAGCATTGCATTTATTGAAATCAGCAGATTGTTTTAAATCTCCCTTATTCTGTTAGTATTACAAATTACATTGATTGAATGTCAGATGTTAAACCAACCCTTCAATCTTGTGATAGACCCTGCTGGTCAAAATATATCATCTTTTTTGTAAAATTGTTAGGTTTAATTTGTTAATACTTTGTTGGGAATATTTGCTTCTGTGTTCATGAGGAAGGTTGGTCCATGCTTTTCTTTCCTTGTAATGTCTTTGCCAGGTTTTGGGTTCAGTGTTATTCTGAATATATGAGTTGGAAGTGCTTCTTCCTCCTCTTGTTTTCCTTCCTCCTCCTCCATCCTCCTCTGAAAGAGCTTGTATAAGACAGGTATTATTTCTTCCTCAAATGCTTGATAGAGTTCACCAGTGAAACCATCTTGCCTAGGTTTTCTTTGTGGCAAATTTTTGGTAATGAATTCAAATTCTTCAATAGATGAGTGCTATTCAGATTTTCTAGTTCATCTCTGTCAGTTTGGGTAAGTTATATTTTTGTGTACATTATAAGCCCCATTATTTTTGCTTTGAACAGTCATATGTATGTTAAAGAAATTAAAAGGAACAGAGTAGTCCTTTATGTTTGGCCATATAATTACCATTTCCTGATGATTCTAGTTTCCATAAGGTATCATTTCTCTTCAGTCTGAAGATCTCCTTTCAGCATTTCTTATAGCACAGGTCTTAGTTTTCCTATGTCTATTGTTGTTTTTAATCTGAAATTGTCTTTATTTCATCTTCATTCTTGGAGGATATTTTCACTGAATATAGAATTCTAGGTTGGTAGTGGGGTTTTGTTGTTATTGTCTTTTTCCTTTCAGTCAGCTCTCAGGATGTCACTGCACTGTCTTCTGGCCTCCATTGTTTCTAATTAGAAGTTGAGTCATTGTATTGTAGGTGCCACTTTTCTCTCAAGATAGATTGTCTCTCTTTGTTTTTCAGCACTTAGACTATGATGAGTGTAAATGTGATTTTCTTTGTTTTTAATCTTGCTTGGGGTTAGCTGACTTTCTTATTTATAAATTTATCTTTCAACGAATTTGGGGTATTTTTGACCATTATTTCTTCCTATGCTTTTTGGAACTGGGCTTAATGGTATGGCATTACTTTTAAGAATGATTTCAATAATAGGACTGCAAATTAAAATAGAAAGAAAGAGCCATTATTTCTTATGTTTTTGCCTATTAAGTTATGAAAAATTGACAAGAGTACAGCTAAAACATTTCTATATTGCTGGTAGTATTGTAAATTGATGCATTACTTTTGGAAAGCATTTCATTTATTCACATTTTTTCCAACAAACATTAGTGGTAGTCTTGTGCGAAGTGCAGGGGAATCAGAGGTAAAAGAAAAAGCATTGCCTTCAAAAGCAGATGGCAGACACTTAGGAGAAAATTATATTGTTTAGTAGGTTAGTTATTAGGTGGTGAGATTTGGGGGCATCTCTTTTCTTTTTGTGATAATTTTATCAACCTGGTAAGTGGAAAGTGACCTCACTTTAAAACTTTACATTTCTTTCAGTCCGCTCAAGGTACTCAATCTGATGCCAAGGTTTAGCGATTGCCTGTATTTCTTTCTTTTTCTGTGAACCACCTATTTGTAGAATTTACTATTTTTATATTGGGTTTTTCATCCTTTTCGTTTTTCTCAATTCTTATATATTAAGGAAACTGGCCTTTATCCATTTGTCTTGTGATATTGTTTATGATGTTTAGTTGTAAAGCAGAATTTCATTTTTTAAGTATCATATTTATCAATCTTCTTTACTTTTTTCCCATTTCATGCAATGTTTAAAAAGATTTTCTTGCCTTCAAGGTTTTAAAAATAATGTACCCATGTTTTCTTCTAGCACTTCACTGTCACACTATCACAACCAACAGTATCACAACTACTAATCTAAATTTTTGCTTCATCTACAATTTAGCATGGAGTAGAACTATAAAATGCTAAGATTTTATGTCTGAACAGTTTAACGTTACATTTTTATAAAATAACATGTATATATTTCTTTTTTGCATAAAAAAAAATCTGAAGGGATCTATGTCAAAACCTTCATAGTGGTTGTATCCCTAAATGGTAGGTTAACTTATGATACTTATTTTTTTATTGGATATCTAGTTTTTTTCTAGATTTTTAAAAATGAAGTTCTTCATTAATATTAGTGATACCCCTCCTTATATACTTAATGTCTGTGGAAGAAAGACTAGCCAGCACTCGTGCCCATTTCTGATCATGCATCGTCAGATGAGTGTGTTCATGGCA
Organism: Equus przewalskii; assembly: GCF_037783145.1. Classification (NCBI taxonomy): domain Eukaryota; kingdom Metazoa; phylum Chordata; class Mammalia; order Perissodactyla; family Equidae; genus Equus; species Equus przewalskii. The sequence continues at coordinate 53,096,209 of NC_091845.1, read as the reverse complement.
GGGCATTGCTGTCAGTGAGCTCAGGGCTCCAGGCACCCTGCTCAGCAAAGCTACAGTTTTTTAATTCTTTTTTTTTTTCCGAGGAAGATTAGCCCTGAGCTAACATCTGCCAATCCTCCTCTTTTTTCTGAGGAAGACTGGCCCTGAGCTAACATCCGTGCCCATCATCCTCTGCTTTATATGTGGGATGCCTACCACAGCATGGCTTGCCATGTGGTGCAATGTGGGCACCTGGGATCCGAACCGGCAAACCCCAGGCTGCCGAAGCGGAATGTGTGCGCTTAACACCGCCACCGGGCTGGCCCCAAAGCTACAGTTTTTTATCTCTTTGTTGTATTTCATTCTGTCAAAGTTTGTCGTAAATTCCCGCTTTGCAGTAATACCCTCTCTAACCTGGGTTTTATATATATCTCCTGTTGTCAAGAGGAAAGAATTAATCCTCTGATTATGTGGAGGAAAATGTTAAATCTCAAATTTAGTTAGAATTGAGGAGTGGGTCATTTAAGGTTTTGAAAGCAGTGGTTTGGTTTTTTTAAACTTGACGAAAGTAATTAAATGTTTTTCTCAGTTATATTAAAATTTCTTGAGTTCTTATTTCTTGTATGAGTAATAAGATAGCCAGAAAATGAAAGTACTGACAAATTACCGGTGAAACAATGGCAAAAGCAAAATTTACTGAAGAATGTTACTGTTGAGTGAAATAAAATTGAATTTTTAAAAAGCAGTCAAATTCCAACCATGTAACTAAAATAAACTCACTTTGCTAAATTTTGGTCCTGAGTGGAAATGTTTAAAAACAAAGCAAATGAAGTAAAACTACACTGGCCTAGGTATAAAACGAGCTGGCAGGGAAGGGTGGGTTGTTAGCGTTCAGCCAGGACAATATTTGGGAAGATGCTTTGACTTGCCAAAAAATGTACCATTTCCCCCCAATATGCCTAAGGGTTTCTAGAGATGTATCTTTTTATGGAGCCACCTATATTTCTTATAAATCTAAGGGTTCATCTATTTTTAGTAGGTTATTTTATGTGGGGGAAATTCAAGTAGTACAAAAGGTTATATAGTGTAACGTGTATCTTGTCCCCGCCCAGCCCTCTGTTTCCTCTCCCCGGAGGGGCTGCCACTCACCAGTTTCTTAGATGCCCTGCCTATCCCAGCATATGTTTATATGGCGTTTATGACACTAGCAATTGCATAGTGTCCACTCTGCTCTATACCTTACTTTTCCTGTTTGACAATACGTCTTTAGAGGTTGTTCCATGTGGATACAAAGCTCTATTTCATTCTTTCTAATGGGTGCGTAGAATTGCAGTATATGAACATGACGTGACTTATTTAATATTCCTTTATATTTAGCTGTTTATAATGTGTTCAATTTTTGCTATTACAAATAAGGCTGCAATGAATATTATTGTATACAGTTTTTAAGGGGACTCCTTAATGAAGAAGATATTTGAAACAAGTTTTAACTTGATTTAATTTTTACAAATGGTCTTGAATGAGTGCTGATCTTAGGGTTACTTTATTCCTACGATTTAAGAAGTATGTGATCCCATAATGGCCGAACAGCTGCAGAGTTGTGTGATTTAACTTTACCTTCTGGAAATGGCATTAAAGAGAAAGGTAGGTGCAGGTGGCATACTGCCTCTCAGAGAGTTGTGTACCTTTCATGGCACAATTGTTTACTTTGCGCATGTCCTAGTAGGAGGATTGGTGATTTTCAGAGAAAGTAAAATTACTTCCCTATTTTTGTGGAAGGGGGCAAAGGGTCGCCATAGGGAATTCCATCATCATAAGGTGAGGCAAAGATGGGTTTGCTGGTATATATTAACCTTTTTTTTCTTATGGAGCAGATGGGAGAAAGGAAATGGAACAAGATGGAAAGAGCCTTAGGGTAGATTTATAAAAAGAACTGCTATGCAAGACAGGAGTAATGGTAATGTGGAGACAAATGGTGCAGGGAAGGAGTCATAAAAGATTTGTGTCATAATTTTCAAAGCTCTGAAAGCTCACAATGCAGTTGGGTGTGTTAAAGGGCGGGTCTGTGGCAGAAGCCAGCTGTCTTCTATAGAAGGAAGGATCCTGAGCACATTGGTTCTCTGTTAAGATCATGGAATTCTTAGAGACTTTATTTATTTTTGACCTGAATTCTTTTGTGTGATTGGAAATGTGTGTGACTAGTGTATAGTTTAGCTTTTATGGACTATTATATTTGACCCCTTGTGCTCTGTAATACCCAAGGCACCAATGCAAAACCTCATTTCCTATTTCCAGCATAACTAATATGCACTAAATTATCATGACTGTCCTAATGGCCACTTCTTATGGTCTGGGTTCACAGCCTCTTGAGTTTTTCAGTTTTTTTTGTTTGTACATAAATGAAGATGAGTCAAAAAAATATCATTCTGACCAAGTTACAGGTATGTTTTCAGAAGGCACATGACATCTGAAGCAATTGAGAGATTCTATATTAAAATCAAGGTAGCTTTCAGGAAAATATTCTCACAATTAAAAGAAAAATTTGTTCCCAAATCAGTAAAATGTCTGAGAAATCAACTAAGTAGTTTAATTGTGAGGCTCAGATGAACTTAGGTACTGATGTAATGGATCAGGAAAGGTATGCGTGTAATGAGACTATTAGAACATTGCTTCAGTTCCTGAACCACTCAAAGCTCTGCAAAGCCGTCTTTTTCATTCAATTAGGAGAACACACACACACACACACATTCTGCAGCACTGAATTCAGTAAATGCTCTGACTTTACATTTTGTAAATAAACAGTGATTCTATTTCTAGGTATTTACCCAAAGGAAGCAAAAATTTGTCCACACAGCTCTATCATGATAGATAAAACTAGAAATAGCCTAGATATCCATCAATGGGAGAATGGATAACTAAATTGCAGTCCACTCTGTATACTGGAATACTACTGAGCTATAAAAAGGAACAAATTAGTGATGCAAAAGTCAACATGATTTGAATCTCAAAACATTTTGTGTTTCTTCTTTTACTCAGTATAAGGTGTGTACAGTATGATTCATTTCTATGACAGGCAAAACTACAAAAATAATTCATGTTGATAGAACAGCAATTGGGGGGATTGACTAGAAGGAGTCTTTCTGGGGTGATAGAAATGTTCTGGATCTTAACTGAGCTGGTGGTTACATGTATATATTCAAACTCATCAAACTGTACACTTAAAATGATGTATTTTAGTGTATATAAATGATATCTCACTTAAAATTTTAAGATATTTTGAAATTTTGCAAAATTAATATTCTAAATATATTTTGGGGGGAAATGCAGTGTAGCCACTTATGATTGATAAATGGTCAGTTTCCCTTACATATCATTTATGAGGTGGCGTGACATGGAAAACTTGGTTTCTTAACTAAAAAAAGTACTCCTCTACTTGTATTTCACATATATTTCTTAGACCCTAAGGCTGCAGTATACAATACCAGATCCACTGCTCAGATGTGGCTACTGAGCACAGGAAATGTTGATGGTAAAAGGTGCACTGTCTAAGTATATGCTACACACCAGATTTCAGAACTTACTACCAAAACAAGTAAATGTGTTGATAATTTTTTCTATTGATTATACGTTGAAATGACATTTTAGGTATATTGGATTAATTTAAGTATATTAAAATTAATTCATTTCACCTATTTCTACTTTTTTTAATATGTGTACTAGAAAATTTAAAATCACAGTTATGGCTCCAGTTATATTTCTCTTGGGCAGCGCTGCTCTAAGGCTTTAGAACTGTGTTTGAAGTGTTTGTATTTGTTGATACATGGTTTCTACAAATTTATAATATTGTAACTATGCCACTTTTCTCACATGCCACAAATTTTAGCTGAATATTTCTCCAGAAGAATTTTTCTCTTTAAAAGGCTAGTGTCCAAATGAATCTTAGAATGTAGACGTTTGTGCAGAATTGCTATTTTGGCCATGTTTTGATTTAAATATTAATGTTGCCACATGCATTTGGGAGATAATGGTTTTCTTTTTCTTTTTCTTTGTTTCAGTGTATTTTTATTTTATTTTAATTTCTTTGAGGAAGATTAGCCCTGAGCTAACATCTGCCACCAATCCTCCTCTTTTTTGAGGAAGACTGGCCCTGAGCTAACATCCGTGCCCATCTTCCTCTACTTTATTTGTGGTACGCCTGCCACAGCATGGCTTGCCAAGCGGTGCGTAGGTCCACACCCGGGATCTGAACTGGCAAACCCCAGGCCGCCGAAGCAGAATGTGCAAACTTAACTGCTCTGCCACCGGGCTGCCCCGATAATAGTTTTCTTATACAGTGATTGGTGATACTATAAGGGTATACTTTCAAGAAATTTCTTATTTTAAAAAAAAGTCAAACGTTTATTGACGTCAACTGATATCTTATATATTTTTTTAAATTTTTTTCTATTGAGTTCATAATGGTTTACATCATTGTGAAATTTCAGTTGTACGTTATTTCTTGTTTGTCACCACGTAAGTGTTCCCCTTCACCACCTCTGCCTATCTCCCACCCCCCTTCCCCTGGTAACACTGAACTGTTTCCTTTGTCCATATGTTTGTTTATATTCCACATATGAGTGAAATCATAGGGTGTTTATCTTTCTCAGTCTGGCTTATTTTGCTTAGCATAATACCCTCCAAATCCATCCATTTTTTGCAAATGGGATGATTTTGTCTTTTTTTCTGGCTGAGTAGTATTCCATTGTGTATATATCCCTCATCTTCTTTATCCAATCATTGGTCAATGGCCACTTGGATTGCTTCCATGTCTTGGCTATTGTGAACAGTGCTGCAATGAACATAGGGGTGCATATGTTACTTTAGATTGTTGATTTCAAGTTGTTTGGGTACATACCCAGTAGTGGGTTAGCTGGGTCATATGGTATTTCTATTTTTAGTTTTTTCAGGAATCTCCATACTGTTTTCGCTTGTGGCTGCACCAGTTTGAATTCCCACCAGCAGTGTGTGAGGGGTCCCTTTTCTCCACATTCTCTCTTGATATCTTTTATTTTTAAAGCTGCTTTATTGAGATAAAACTCACAAACCTTACAATTCACTCATAAAATGTACAATCCAGTGGTTTTTAGTGTATTCACAGATATATGCAACCCTCACCACAGTCAATTTTAGAATATTTTCGTCACCTCCAAAAGAAAGCCTCTTTCTTTAGCTATCACTCCTTTGTTTCTAGTCTATTCCCCAGCCCTCGTTAGTTTAGTTTCTGTCTCTATAGATTGCCCTATTCTAGAACTTTAATATGGATGGAATTATATAATATGTGGGCTTTTATGACTGGCTTCTTTCACTTAGGATAGTGTTTTCAAAGTTCATCCAAGTTGTGTACCATATTTAATTCCTTTTTATTGCCAAATAATATTTCATTGTATGGATGTAGCACATTTTGTTTCCATTTGTTCATTGATAGGCATTTGGATTATTTCCGTCTTTAGGCTATTATGAATAATGGTTCTATAAACATTTGTGTACAAGTTTTTGCATAGGCATATGTTTTCATTTTTGAGTGTATACCTAGAAGTAGAATTTCCGGGTCACATGGTAACTCTTTCCTCATTTGAGAAGCTGCCAGACTGTTTTCTACAGTGTCTGCACCATGTTACATTCCCGCCAGCAGTGTATGAGGGTTCCAGTTTCTTCACATCCTCACCAACACTTGTGATTTTCCGTCTTTTTGATTATTCTTAGTGGTGGGTGTGAAGTGGTATCTCATTGTGGCTTTGATTTGCATTTCCTTGAAGACCGATGTAGAGCATCTTTTCATGTGCTATCGGGCATTTGTATATCTTCCTTGGAGAAGTGTTTATTCAGATCCTTTGCCTATTTTTTGAGTTATTTATCTTTTTATTATTGAGTTGTTTTTATAGTCTAGATACAAGACCTTTATCAGGTATATGATTTGCAAGTGTTTTCTTCCATTCTGTGGATTGTCTTTTCACTTTTTTGAAGGTGTCCTTTGAATCAGAAAAGTTTTTCATTTTGATGAAGTTCATTTATCTTTTTTTTCTTTTATTGATTGTGCTTTTCATGTCATATCTAAGAATCCTTTACCAATTTGAGGTTATGAGGGTTCCCTGTTTTCTTCTCAGAATTTTATAGTTTTAATATTTTTATTTAGACACATTGAGGTCTTTGATCCATTTTGAATTAATTTTTGGATATGGTATAAAGTAAGGGCTCAACTTAATTCTTTTGCATACTCATATCTTAATATTAAACAAGTTGCTAGAATTAGTCACTTATTAACATTTCATTGTTGCATAGTGGTTTAATTACCATCATGGGTATGTACTGAGTCTTACATGTTGCATATTATAGCACATCTTTGTTATTCTAAGATTGTGATATTAGCTGAAATTTAGTTTATAAACTAAAATGGAGGCTGCTACAGAACCTGGCAAAGAGTATAACAGAACTGGAAAAGGGTAGGAAATAATGTTAAGGCCAACATGGGAAATGTCAATATGAGAAATTAAAGTCATAAGCGAAATAAGTCAGAGGGAGAAAGTCAAATACTGTATGATTGCACTAAAAAATAGAAGATAAAAACAACAACGAGAAACAAATGTAGATACAGAGATTAGATTGGTGGTTACCAGAGGGGAAGGGAGGAGGGAGAAGGGTGAAAGGGATATCTGGGCACATGTGTATGGTGATAGATGGTAACTGGTCTTTGGGTGGTGAACATGATGTAATCTACACAGAAATTGAAATATGATGTGCACCTGAAATTTATATAATGTTATAAACCGTGTTACCTCAATAAAAAAAAAAACTCATCGGGTGGGGGGTGGAGGCGGGGAGTGGGCCGGCCCTGTGGCCCAATGGTTAAGTTCAAGCGCTGCACTTCGGCAGGCCCAGGGTTTCGTTGTTTCAGATCCTGGGCTCGGACATGGCACTGCTCATTGGGCCATGCCAAGGCGGCGTCCCACACAGCACAACCAGAAGGACCTACAGCTAGAATATACAACTAGGTACTGGGGGGCTTTGGGGAGAGGGAGAAGGAGAAAACAAAAAATGAAGATCGGCCACAGATGTTAGCTCAGGTGCCAGTCGGGGTTGGGGGGGACTCCTCACAGAAAAGGGTATACAGATGCAAATAAATGTTACTAGTTTCCTGTGTATTCATTCATAGATATTTTATGCATAAACTAGTAAATATGCAAGTATAATTTTTCCTGTTTTTAAAAATATATGTATGTAAATGGTGGCAAACTACGTAGTCATATATGCTTTAATTTTTCACTTAATGTTTTATCTTGGAGTTCCATTTCAGTACATAAAAAGCTCCCTCGTTCTTTTTTTAAGCTGCATAGTATACCATTGAATGGATACCACAATTTATTAAACAATTTCCTATTGATACATATTTAAGTTGTTTCCCTTTTCTTGTGTAATAAAAATAAAGAAAAAAATTAAAATCAAAGCATACAAAATAAAAATGAAATTTCAATTTGTATTTTTCTTTTAATATGAGGCTCAATGGATTAAAGGAAATGTTTAGACCAAATTTAATTAACACCAGTTAAGTTATTCCACAAGTATAAATTATGGAACCTTAATTAGTTCATTTGCTCTCTGATGTGACACTCAGTGAATTATTTCCCATTCAGTTAAAAGGGACCTCCCATGGCCCAATGTTTGTAAAAGAAGATGACTCAAACAAATGGTTGATGACATAAATATTATAGACAGTTTTAGTGTACTTAAGGAATCATATTTCTGTTGATCTTAGTCTAGTGGTTCTATTGTAGCTCGTGAGACATACTTTAAACAGGGTTATGGCTAATAATCTTTTGAATCTTCTTTGCTCTTGCTAGAGATCCAGCCCCATTTCGGTATTGTAACTGAGTGTGGTGCTACTGAAACCTGTCCATCTAATAAACTTTACCCAAGAAGGAACCTGCCAGACGCTACTGAAGAAGGAACTGTTGTGAGCAGTTTGTATTCACGTTGGCATGGTCCTCATCTACATCCCAGGATCCCATTTAGATGAACTGGCGATCAGATTGATCACAGGCTAGGTTTAGAATATTTCTTCAGTGGTCTGACACTTGTGGAAACCCCATGGGGCTGCTGCCAACACTGGACAAATCATTTAACCCCCCGGGACTTAGTTTTGTCTTCTGTCAAAGAAGTGAATTGGATTGGGTCATCTCAAGATCTTGTCCATGTATAAAATGCTACGTCTGTCACTTTATGCATTTTATTTACTACCTGGAGTAGGACTGGGTTCTTTGAGATGCTAGATTTGATTGAAGAGAAAAACGTTTTCAGCCTCTTTGTCCTGGGCTTCTTTTTGTGTTAGATTTGGGATGTGTTTGTCAGTAAGATTCTTTTTGCACAGAACTGTTATTAAAAAGCAAAATGTTTACAGGGGACATGAAGTGAAAACTTATCTAATTGAACTTTTAAATTTTCTTAAAAGTTGAAAGTTAAATTTAACATTTTCTAGATTGTTGTGGATAAATGGAAACAGCTTGAATTTTTTTTTTTTAATTTAAAAATGCAGTACCATGTTCAGTTTGTTGGAAGAAATTCCTTAGTGGATTTCAGAGCTAGTTTTTCAAATAAAATTTGCTGTGAGATTGCTTTCTACATTTATTTTCCTCTCACATTAATGGTGACTGACTGGATTTACCTCTATTTTAGCCTCTTTTGATAAGGTTTACACTGTTTCATTTAGATTCATTTAACTCACAGAATATATGACTTGACAAATATTAATGCCCAGTCTTGTATAGCTTGTTTGCCGTAATTTGGTGCTTTAGGGAAAGTTTGGTGGGGTTTTTCCCCCCATTTTCTTTCTTTTCTTTCTTCGTCTTTTTGTTTTTTTCCAAGGGTTGGTGTTCTGTGGACCTAGAGCCAGCTCCTCCGGTAGTGGAGGAGAGAGAGGGGCTGTCAGATCCTCCACAGGGGGAGAAGCTAGTGTGCCTCTTCCCTTGAGGTCTAGTTCTTCCAGTCTGATGAACTGTCAGATCCACTGAGTGGCTGGTAAAGCAGATTGGACAGTGACTCGAGGAAGTAGTGGGCTGGGTGGGGAGGGTCAATATTTTAAGTAGCAACTACCCAAAGTAAAGTGATTTCTCCAGGGCCTTAGTAGATGGAGCTGCGCCTGTTTCTAGTGTTACCAGTCTATGGGAGTTATGCAGAATGCAGTGTTCTTTTCTGAGAGGAACAGGAGGATGAGTGAGAATGCGATGAGAGGTGAGTTGGGGTAGATTATAAGGCACTAAGAGAAGAGGAACATAAATGTTAGTTTGAGTTTCATGCAATGAAACTTGCTTAAGTCCCGATGGCTCTTAATCAGACTGCCAGCCCCAAAGTTTTGCATTCATACATTTAAGTATTTTTTAGAGAGAAAAATTATTTTATTATTAGAATCTTTTACCTTGTGATTTGATATGATATCTTAAGAGAAAAGAGGTAAAAGTTGAGGAAAACACATTTTTACCTTGTACATAATTATAATTTGGGCTTCCTGGGAAACAGAATCCTGCTGCAAATCTTACATGACTGATTTCTGGACCCAAAGTGGGCTTGACAGTGGGCTGGAGCAGTAATAGCCCCCCTACTGTCGGGAGAGGCCAGGGCAGGCTTTTCCCAGCAAGCCTGCCTGAGGTGAGGCTTGTCCTAGACTCCAGGACCTAGAGCATGCTGGATGGCTCCCCCGGCTGCGGAAGCCAGGACGGAGGTGGCTCGTCAGCAGGTTTGAGTCTGGGTGCCTCAAGAAGTAAATTTAGAACATTGAAAGCTGTGATCTTCAGCAAATACTTATTAAGCACCTACTACAGGTGGTGAGAAACTGCTCTCGTCTTTGTGTAGGAAAGTGTAGATGAGGGCTTCTGCTTTTAAGGAGCTTGTGTTTTGCCCCAGCCTTTGGCAAAATCACAGATGAAAACGGATGTTAAACTTTGTGACTATGATTCATATAGGCCCTCAGCTGGTAGTCTTCTTGGGCCTCTGGAAACCTGACCCAGGCCTTTAAAAGTCCTGATTTTTCTTCATAAGCAGTACACACCTTGCTGCTGAATGAATGTTCAGTCCTGTCTTAAAATAAAAACGACAAATAAGCCAAAGACGAAATTAAGGGGCCAGTTCTGTGGCATAGTGGTGAAGTTCACGCGCTCCACCTTGGCAGCCTGGGTTCACAGGTTGGGCTCCTGGGCAAGGACCTAGCACTGCTTGTCAAGCCATGCTGTGGCAGCATCTCACATAAAATAGAGGCGGATCGGCACAGCTGTTAGCTCAGTGACAAGCTTCCTCACCAAAACAAACAAACAAAAAACACAAAAACCACAGAGGAAATTAAGTCACCCTGATCTCACCACCTGGAGCTAACCACTGCAGTGCTTCTGAAAATGGGAGCTAGCTAGCCAAGGCCTCCCTCCTCTGGGCCCTGGAGTCTTCCATCAGGGAGAGGACTGCCCACAGGGACTGTGGCCGTACTGGTGGAGACAGCTCTTGGAGACACAGGGATATTGACCATAGGCTTGTCAGGAAAATCCCTTTGGAAATGACCCTGCTTGCCTGCTCTTAAAGTACTCTCTTCTGCAAACAGGGTTCAGATTTTAAATTATGTGCTCAATACCAAAATTTAAACTTGTAATATTTGGATTAAATTCTATTTTCTTCCTTTTCTTTTTTTTTTAAAGATTTTATTTTTCGTTTTTCTCCCCAAAGCCCCCCAGTACATAGTTGTATATTTTTAGTTGTGGATCCTTCTAGTTGTGGCATGTGGGATGCCGCCTCAGTATGGCCTGACGAGCGGTGCCGTGTCCGTGCCCACGATCCGACCCAGCGAAACCCTGGGCTGCCAGAGTGGATCGTGCAAACTTAACCACTCGGCCACAGGGACGGCCCCTGTTTTCTTCCTTTTTAAAAAGACCAGTTAGAGTACATGTGTATGCATTAGGAAAATCATGACATAATCTTTTCTTTCTGCTTTATTTTTAGGGCGATCTTGTGAATTGATAGAGAGGCAGTGTGATAGCATGGGAAGGGTAGTGAATTGGGAGTCCACAGTGTTGAGTGTTAGTCTTGACTCTCATCACACACTCTAAGCTAGAGACTATATTTGATCACTTTGAAGATCAGTTTCTACATTGATAAAACAAGGAATGCACTGAGTAATCCTTCAGCCCTACCACTATAGCCTAGGGCCATAAATCTCAATTTCCTTGTACCTTCTTTGGGACCAGTCTACTTTTCTATGCTGTTAGGAGTTGAGGGGCTACTTTTCCTTTAGTGGATAATTTTCTGAGGTTCCAGCAACCAGGAGTGAGCCAGTGAAGATAAACAGGAGACTACTTCTGAATTGGCCCAGCTGTGCTTTTACTAAAAGGGCCATTTCTAGTCAGGATTTCAGAGTGTTAGAAAACTCTGTGGTGATGTGATGGTTACATTCTTCCTTAGACTGAAATTACAACCTGAATGCACTTAATGATATACATATGTATTGTAATTTGTAAACATAACTCAAAACCTTGTATCTAAGTCGGGTCATTTCTGGTCGGCCATTCAGACTTCATTTCTATTTGACAAGGGTTTATTTTAAGATTGCTTTGTGGAGCAGTTGTTTAACATTCAAGTGATCTATTAGTGTCAAGTCTATAGCTAGACCTGTTTTAAATGAGCTGCCTATTAAGTAGAAAACTAAACAGAAATTTAGGTTTCCAGCCCAACTTTAGCAAAATCAGTGTAACTTAAATTTTTTATCTTCACATGTATTTATTTGGCCTGTTTTTTCCTTGAAGATTTATTTAGGATGATAGTACCTATGTGATGAAATTCTTTTAGTTACTCTTGATACTGTTGCTTAGCAAGAACTATAGACTTTTTAATAGCTTCAGAGAAGAACACTTTACAGTAAGCTAAGCTGAATGGACTTTTTTTGGTAAGTTAATTGTTTCTTAGCAAAATCACAAATGTGTGTAGAAAGAATAAGATCTCCTATAGCTTTATTTCTAGGATGTTAAAAGAAACGTTCTATGGGAGTAAGTTCTCACTAGGCCATTAATCACATTATTTTTTTACAGGCTAAATATATATTGTAGCTCCATTTGGTTATTTTGTTGGAGATGGGGGTCAATTGGATGGAAGCTAAAGATGATTTAGGTAAATAGCTAAACTGCTCCAGATGGTAGTTTTATACATCATTCTGATTCTTACCATTAGTATTGTGGCTTCCTCTCTTCTTTCCTGGTGTCCAGATTGTCACAGTTATAATTAGGGCGTTCTTTTATTTTACAAATATAACCATTGTCGATTTTGTAACTCAGCATTTCAGCCCTTCCCTTTTGTGTTCCAGATGCTCCATACTTGCCTGTAGTGCTTACGTGGCTCTGGCTTTGGGTGATAACCTTATGGCTTTGAATCATGCAGATAAACTTCTTCAGCAGCCCAAGCTGTCAGGATCTCTTAAGTAAGTGTGACTTGCCCTCTGTGTTCCTGGTTTGTTTTGTTTGGAGGTTTTCAGTTAGTTTGTGGTACATGTTGCTTCTTCCTACTCCCCCAGTGGAATATATATGATCTAGGAAAAGCAACTGATTAAAAAATTTCTCAATTTGATAACTTGGTGTTTGGTAGTGGCATTTTTTTGCACTTCAAGGATCTTGAGTTGCAGTTCAAGGCAGTCGGATTGCCTGTAAGGTGCCTTCCATCCTGACCATTGCCCGACTCCGTGAAATACCAGTCAGGAGCTGCGGCTCCTGCCACCGCCGGAACTGAAGTGTTCCGATTGTGGTGTGCGTGGCCATTATGAGAGCAGTGTTTTGTTGGTTTTTCTTTTTACCAAAAATGAAACACAAATCCTTGCTGCTTTTTTTAATCCTTTGGTTGACATTATGTTCACTATTCTCAAATAATCCCAAGAAGATTCTTTACTTGGCATTTGTTGGACAGTTTTTAACCTCATTTATCAGTTTCTTCCCTTTGAACGTCAAAGAAACAAAATTCCTAGGTTATGTGACTTCTTAGCTAATTTCTGAGGGATTGGCCAAGCCATGTCTGGTAATTTCTTTTTTAATTCTTTCAACCATTCTGGCTTGTGTATTGGTTACTTAATTAACACCAAGGCCACTGTCTGTCTTCCCAGTGAGGATAAGCAGGTCTTGCTGCGTTTGGCAGGCCAAATAGCACAGCAGCTTTACCCCACTGCTTCTTGCTTTCCATACGTCTAGTAAAGGATTTCTGGGCGTTGGGGGTCATGAAGGCATTTCATTTGGTTAAAAAAATTTTTTTTTTAAGTACATTCACAGAAAACAGTTTGAAGTAGTTCTTTGAATTTGTGTTTGTGTTTTGTAATGATTATTGACTTGGTACTACTTTAATGAAATTTTTTAAATATCTTATTTATTTATTTATAAGGAGGTTGGGTTTTTTTTAAAGATTTTATTTTTCCTTTTTCTCTCCAAAGCTCCCCAGGAAATAGTTATATATTTTTAGTTGTGAGTCCTTCTGGTTCTGACATGTGGGATGCCACTTCAGCGTGGCTTGATGAGTGGTGCCATGTCCATGCCCAGGATCCTAACCGGCGAAACCCTGGGCAGCTGAAGCCGAGCACATGAACTTAACCACTTGGCCATGGGGCCGGCCCCCTGTTTATTTATTTATTTATTTATTTATTGTCATTTCTGTTAGGGGATTTGATGTGGAAGCAAAATAAAAGGTCATTGCAGCCCCTGCTAGTTAGAAGAAAGAAATCGCTTAATAAAGAAAGAAAGAGCTCTTGAGTGATTAATGTGCATAAATCCCAGAAAATGGTCAAATTGAAAAGAGCCTAAGATTTGAAAACCCAAGATCCATGTGGACAGACTCAGTCGGGTCAAGCTAGCTAGAGGTGAGACTTAAGCTGGCCCTTTAAAAGGAGGAGTTAGATATTGGCTTGCAGAAATGAGGCCAAGCTTTGAGCCCAAGAAGTCAAGGCCACGGGTGAGCAGTGAGTGTGCCCTGCCCAGGACACTGCCCAGGTAGGAGCAGAGGAATCTTTGGGGGAGTGAGAAGATTGACTGGATATAGGAAAGTGGGACCAAATTGCAGAGCACTTTAAATCTATAAAAGTTTAGTTTGTTTTGTTTTGTTCTCATGTAGAAAAAGTCATTAAGATTTTGAGCAAGGGTTTTAAGATGTCTATGCCTGTTTCAATTTTGAAAACTTAACCAGATGACCATGGGGAAAAATGGCTCAAAGTCAGAGATTAGAAGAAGCAGGCTGTTGTACGCCAGGAGGATGTGCATCTGCCCTAGTGTCAGTGGGCATGAAATAGATAATGTGAAAAGCACAAACTTCTGGAATAGACGTAAGATTGATCCAACCCAAATGTAGTCTCTCTCTGGTCTGGCAGTCAGGTGCCTTTGACACTTCGAGCAGCACAGACTGGAGGACTCTGACTTTTTTTGAGGAAGATTCACCCTGAGCTAACTCCTATGCCAGTCTTCCCCCACTTTAGTATGTGGGATGCCTCCACAGCATGGCTGATGAGTGGAGTAGGTCTGCACTGAGATCCGAACCCGTGAGCCCTGGGCCGCCGAAGTGGAATGCATGGAACTTTACCCACTCGGCCATGGGGCCGGCCCCTGGAGGACTCTGATTTTGACGCTCTGCTCACTGGGCATCCATCTTTGGACCTGCCTCTTATTTTAGAACTTCATTACCTTATGTTAATGTTATTTTTCTGTACAAATAGAATAGCATAAATTTGCCAATTTTGAACTGCTTTCTTAATGGATATGTGTAATTTGTTCCTACTTAGCTAATATAAAATTATCATATATTTTAAGATATTATTCAAGAGATAACATTTAAATGACTCTTGATCCATTTGTAGACTTAGATTTCAATTCAAGGACTTGAAATATATGAAACATATGTCCACCGAATCTTATTATACATTGGATATTTTTGTGATCACCTGCTTTTCACTTGGGAATCTGTTTTTTTCATTTTAGGTTTTTGGGCCATTTATATGCTGCAGAAGCCCTCATCTCTCTGGACAGAATATCTGATGCCATTACTCACTTGAACCCAGAGAATGTCACTGATGTCTCCTTAGGGATCTCTTCAAATGAGCAGGACCAAGGTTAATAAGGACACATTTGATCAGAACTGGTCACCATTTCCACTACCTTCCTGTTGTAACTCAGGATGTATGGAAATTTAAGGGCACAGTTGTGAAGGGAAGGAAGTTTTGGGTTGGCTCTCTACAGTTGTGGCTGTACTGACTTTGTATTAATTGTTTGCTAAGTAGACCAAGGAGTTGATTATCAGTGGTCTAAATTCTCACTTTTGAAAGGCTGATAGTGTTGGAACAATTGGTTTTGGTTCTCATACTGTGTTTTTGGAGGGATTCCACAAGGCAGGGGAGAATAAAACTATTGCGTTCAAGAGTCAGTTTTAAATCATGGCTAAGTTTTTGAGGGAGTGAGACTGGCATTCACTCTATTCAGGGTTATCTCTCAGGTGTGGGATGGTGGTGGGTGGTAGCATTTTGATGTCTTTTTAATAGAACCTCCACTACATGAAAAGTAAATACTGTGCTTTGATATTAGATTTCCATTTCATAGAGAAATTAGGTTTTTAGAAAATATACTCTTGTCCTGCCCCTTCAGATTTATTTTCATGTCTTTGTAGGATCAGACAAAGGAGAAAATGAAGCAATGGAATCCTGTAAGTAAGAAGTTTTGTAAATACTTGAGTAGCCTGACCGGCATCCCAAAGATTTACTCTCGAGCCTTCTGTGTCCTTCATTTGTCAGCCTGAGGAGGAGTGCTGTACTTCACTCTGAGCAGCTCCTCGGGGATGATGGGTCACTTGCTTCCTGCCTGCCCTTGGCCCAGCCTCTTCACCAGTGACTGTGCTCTTTTCCTCCAGCTGGGAAGCGAGCCCCTCAGTGCTACCCCAGTTCCGTCAACTCTGCCAGGACCGTGATGCTGTTCAACCTTGGCAGCGCCTACTGCCTGCGGAGCGAATATGACAAAGCCCGAAAGTGTCTCCACCAGGTGAGGCTAGAGAGAGCGGTGCCAAACCCTCTTGTAAAGCAGCCAGCAAAGGGTTTGGAGTTTATGGGTTTTATAATTTTGTTTGAGGCTTCTGGTCAGTTTATTAAAAATTGGAATATTATTTTCCAAGCTTAAAAATATTATTGCAAGGTAAACAACTGGTCAGCATTACAGAGGAACCTAGGCACTTAATAGGGAGTTTTCATGATGATTTTCAAATTTCAAAAGATTGGAAACTATCTGAATAAGGGATCACTTAAATAAATAATGGTACATCCATATAGTTGAATACAGTGCTGCTGTAAACTCTATGTACTAAAATGATAAGCTATTCAAGATGTATTAAGTGCAAAAAGCAAGGTATAAAGCAATTTCTATATAATTCTTTATATGCATAACAGATCTCTGAAAGGACATACCAGAAACTGCTAGCATTGGTTGCAGGAGTACCAGGGAGTACCAGGAGTACCAGCACTGTGTGTCTGGAGCACTAAAATGGGAGACTTTTCACTGGATACTTGTATACTTTTTAATTTTGAATTGTGTGAATCTATGTCTATTCAAAAAGTTAAATTACAAACACACCTTTCAGAGAGACAGGATTCAGAAAACTGGTACCAAAGAAACTCTACATATACTAAAGAAAGGTACTGGCAATGTATGATTGAAATAGACTTATGACTTTTACTGAAATGGTGCATCATCAGCAGGTCTCAAGGAAGATTCTGATTGGGCCTCTAGGTCACCTGCCCATCCCTAGACCGGTCATGGGCATGGATCCTTACCTGTAGTAGGGGAACAAGTACCACCATTGGCAGCCCCAGAGGGATTTCACAGAATCAGAAAAGGGTAATTCCTCAAAAGGACATAAATTCAGTAGGTATGTGAGCACACACTTCCGTGCTAAGCTGTGGGAATAAGACAGTAAATAAGTGTGTGTGATACAACCCTGCCCCCATGGACCTTACATTTAGGAGATGCCTTCCTAAAAAGGGAATCGCAAGATCAGAGGGAATGCAGAATTTTAGGACTTCTAATTTAGAAAGTTTGTGCCAAGTGGTGTATTCACCAGCAGCACATAAGAGAGCTCACATCCCCATATGCTTGTCAGAGTAACTGAAATTGAAATTAAACCTATTCTCAGGAGATATGGCGGCTTCTGGAAATTTCCTTCCTATGAAGGCCACCTTGTTGTGTCTAGCTGTGATGAAACTTACCATGTGGAGAATAAACATGAGTGATATTTAGTCAACTTAGTGGCATCTGGTCAGCATTTCTGATCTAAAATCAGAAAAGTTAAGTGATGGACTATCCAGGAAAACGTTTGATATTATCTAGGAGTTGAGTGCAGGAGTTAATGGGTAAGAATTAAAATGTTTCACTGCTCTCAGTGGCAAGGCTGGGCTACTTAGCAGCCCTCTTGAAAGTGCAGCGGACCCGAGTGACGGCAGCGAACATCGCTTTGGATCTGCAGTTACAGTGTGTGCGGTCTAGCTCAGGTTCTTGTACAGCAGGTGGCCGTGGCGGCTGCCACACTGGGAGAGACAGATGGGGTCAGGCCTGGTTCGGGGTCTGAAGGGGGTTTTGTTTTGGTCCCTTGGTTTTTAGGTTAATCCAATGGCTGGACCTTTGTTAATTGGGAGGCCCACCCTGCCTGGGAGGGCAGAACAATGATGTGAAGAGTTGGAAAGGGCTCCGAGTAGATGTTTCCGAGGTTGCCTGCCCACCACTAACCATTCTGAACGGCCAGTAAGCAAATACCATTAAGTCTCATAAAATTGTTGCCGTGAATTCTTGTATTTTAGAAAAAGCTGCAGACTGTAGTCAATGCAAAGAACAATAAATGACCTTTGTTAACTAGCCACCTGGAGGGAAAATGGAGATTTTAATATCCACAGAATGCTGTAAAGATGATCTTGCCTGTATAAAGCTAGGCCTGGAAGTACAGACTCTGATTTTCTGAACTGAGGAGTTATACCACAGTGATGTGGTGACAGAATAAAAACCTCCCTGCTTCATTCACGAGGAACTTAGGAGCCTGTGCTCTGGGTGAGAATCCCCACCAGTCTGAGATTTCTTCTGATGCCGCCAGTAACTTACCTTATGCAAGTTTCTTGTCCCCCAGACGCGTCCCACATACACACCTCAGCCTGCAATGCCATTTCTCCCCATTTTCTGCCTATCAGATGTCTTCCCTGCGAGAACCAAGGTGGGCTTCCCTTGCCCCAAAGCGCTGCATTTGAAAGAAACCCTTCTTTCTCTCTTCATGTTCACAGTACATTCACTTTCCTCTCTCCCAGGCATTTAGGGAGATTTGTTTGGATTATTGTTAGTTATTTGCCTGCTTGTTTATTATGAGGGTGAGTCTCTGTCTTACCCTCACACCCCAACCTCTGGTCAATAAGTATTTGCAGAAGTACACTTTCTAATTAGATTGAGAGAAGAAGAAAGCAGCCTGGAAACATGAGCACCTGAAACTGGCTGGGGAACTGAGTTGATAGTAGGGTGAGGGAGAGGCTGCAGCCCAGAGAGGCCTGGACTGAGGAAATAAACCTGAATCTCAGCACCCTCGACCAGAGCGGTCCAGGCTTCCTTTTCTCGGGATTAGACCAGAGAGAAACTGCTGGCTGATGATGTGGCTCTCAGATACTAGGAGAGGACAGCAGGTTACATAAACAAATAAATTATTTTATTTGACTAAATTGTACTGTTTCAGTCCTTAAGAATGGGGACATTGAACATGCTTAGTGGTACATTTTTTTCTATATTACCAACCTTTTAAGCTTGAATTTTTATTGCTAACATTGGGAACTTGCAGCTTAAAATACAGAGTTGTTGCTTAGGAAAACAAATGGGCATGCACATTTTAACGTAAGTGCAACTGTGTCTGTGGTGAGGAGCCACCGGCCAACGTGGATAGATGACTGGAGTCTGGAATCGGGAGGTCTGGTCACCCATCTCAACACCAGATGTAGCCAGGAGGAGAGGAAGCACCCAAAGCAGATGAAACCAAAAGGCAAGAAAAGCTTTCCCCTGTTAAGAACCCGTTATGGATTAGGCAAGGGAAAATAAATATTTAACTAAAAATTACATCTAGTTTAATTGGAAGAGATCAAGACAAAGGCAACTGAGGCCATCAGAGCAGAACCATAGTCGTCCCTAGGAGGTCGTGTGGGAATGAGCTTGAAAAGTTTGTCGACTTATCATTGGTAGGCTCTTTCTTTTTGGAATTACTTGGAGTTTGTATCTTAAGCTCTTGGTTTTTCATGGGTGTCTTTTTTGTTTTGAGCAAAGGCGGCTTCAATGATCCATCCTAAAGAAGTGCCCCCAGAAGCCATCTTACTGGCAGTCTACCTTGAACTGCAAAATGGTAAGTAATTCTTCTCTAGTTAGGACCGTATTCCTTCAAAGAGCCAAAGATTTTTGGTGTCTGCTTTTTCTCTTAGAAATTGAAACTTTGCTTTCTTTGAAGATATTACCCATCAAGTTCTTCTAAACAAAAATGTAACCAGGTAGTTTTTGTTATCTTAGAAATTCCTGCTTCTTGCAAGTTAAGCATATATCCTTTTATCTGTGAAAATTCAGAACAGCCTAACTTCTGACACTTAATTATAATTAATCCCTACTAATTAACCTTTCTCTTGGGCAGCCAAATGACTCTAATTGAGAACATGAGTCAGCATACCAGTTGCTCTGAGCTATACACTGTAGTATTCTGAACAAGTGTCATTAATGAGTTTTACAGTAAGCCAGTTCTTGCTGAGAGTTATTTATCCAAACCTAAATCCAGATCATGCCTCTGGGGCGTATACAGCCTCCAGGATGTGACTTACTAGAAGAGAGGCTACGGGCCCTACGTGAGAGCGAGCATGAAGTAGAAGAGAGATGTGAAGGGGAGAAATGAGAAGAGACAGAAACATGAAGAGTTCTAAGTCATAGCTCTGTTGATCATGGGAATCCCTACAAGGCTGTCTTCTTTTTATAGCTGAAGAAGGGCCTCGCACCCAGCAGGCCTTGGCCTCCTGAAGGGCATGATTAGGGTTAATCCATGGTCCTAGATCCCCTCTTCTGTGCAGTCTGCCTGTAGGCAAGCTCTCAACCTGAGCTATATCTTAGAATCGCTGGGGAGCTTTTAAAAATCCCGTTACCCGAGTCACACCCTAGACATCTTGGATCAGAATTTCTGGGCGTGGGACAGAAGCATTCTGTGATTCCAGTGTGTAGCAAAGTTGCAGACCACTGCTCCTCTCGATCCTCTTCTACCTCCCTTGCAGAATTCTGATGGCTTGCCTTGTATATGCTGGTATTGTCATGTGCTTTTTTTAATGAGAAGTGTTTTTATAGGTAATACCCAGCTGGCCTTACAGATCATCAAAAGGAATCAGCTGCTCCCTGCAGTGAAAACACTCTCTGAAATGAGAAAGAAGCCAGTGTTTCAGCCTGTCCACCCGATCCAGCCCATCCAAATGCCACCTTTCACTGTACAGAGAAAGTGATATTTTGCTCTTTGAAAACTGTTACCTGAGACCCAGGGGAGTATTTATGGGCCTTTTTAGTTGTATCACAGCAAAATGAATAAAAGACAGATGGTAAAGGGTGCTAGTTTTGAAGACACAATTTTGAAATGATTCTAACCCCTGATTTCTTTGCCAAAATCTTACTTAAAATTAAGGAATCACAAACTCATTTTCATCAATTTTTCTTTGATCTTTGCTAGACTATTAATTTTGAGCCATTGTGTGATGTATCTGTGTCATAGGCAATTAAAACATGGTCTTATCAGAACAGTCTTGTATAATATAGTTTGTCTTTCTTGCAACTGTTAGAGTATTTTGACATCTGAGATTTAGTGTTAAAGTTTTAAAAATTGAGAGAGCAACCTCAGCAATAGATGAGTAGCCAGTCCAGAAGCTGACCCAGGGGCAAAGGGGAGGAGACGTTGATGTGTTTTATGCCTAGTTATGACTAAAAGGACCAGAAAATGTGTAATAAAACCCATAGGGCTAGTAAAATTGGGTTAAGGAGAGATGACTGATCTGATAGGAGTCGTTTGCTTAAAAATCACAAATGAAGACAAACAGGGTTCAGAGCACTGGTCTTGTTCACCCTCCTACACCCTCAGGCAGAAACCCTGGTTCTGGAGTCTGTTAGCAGGGAGTTCAAGGTTCACTGCTAACCCCTTCGCAAATGCAAACAAAAATTTAAAAGCTTTTTTCCAAGAGACAGGGATGTGTTATGGTATTGACATGGCCAAAATTTGTCCATATGGTTGATTGCTAACTTTAGGAAAGAAAGAAACATAGTACAGACTTGCTTTAGAAAAATTGGGTGACCTCCTAATTACGATCATGCTTGGTAGATTGATCAAAGCTTGCCTGTTAGGAGTATCCCCTTGCTGTCTCCATCTCTTCACTTCCCTAATTTGGAGACCAAGTTCAGACAGGTAAGTGTAACACACCCGCATCTATGAATCTATGTGGTTCCTCAGTTTCACAGCTAGAGAGGTGAGTGTTTGGATAAGCATGTGATTTATCTGAAGCTTCATCTGAATTATTCTGTTGCTGAAGTCAGAGTTTAGATAGGGCTATCTACCAGAACCGAGTGTTTGTGATGTAACTAGGCATTGCCCATAAATGACTCAGAGAAGGGGGAATATCTTGCTCCACTTAAACATGGGATGGATGTGCACAGGGACTCTCTAGCTCTTTTGTCACACTGCAGTTGTTTTATGCCCAGAGTAGATTCTTTCCAGATGGATACAGAAAACAGAGGTCAGGGGCCAGCTCAGTGGTGCAGCGGTTAAGTTTGCACATTCCACTTTGGCAGCCCAGGGTTCAGATCCTGGGTGTGAACATGGCACCACTCATCAAGCCATGCTGTGGCAGGCGTCCCACATATAAAGTAGAGGAAGATGGGCATGGATATTAGCTCAGGGCCAGTCTTCCTCAGCAAAAAGAGTAGGCTTGGCAGCAGATGTTAGCTCAGGGCTGATCTTCCTCAAAAAAACAAAAAAAAAAAGCAGAGGTGGCCTAGCTTCTTTCCTTGGGCCTCTCTGAGAAGAGGGAAGGACCCATAAGCTGTACTGGTCTTGGTTCAAGTCTGCAGCCTCTGCTTTCCCAAGCCCCAGACAAGCCAGGAGCACTGTGGGACCCACTCATATGCTGCAGGATGGTGGCAGAGTTTCTTAGCCTGGGCATTTTCTGGGGACTGAGTCCACAGACCTCATAAGTTGCTGGGACCCCACAGGGTCTTGGTAGTGTGAAGTAGGAGGCCTGTAATTGTAGTCTGGGACAGTCCGTCTTTGGAGAAGTCTCAGGAAATTAGGACTTTCCTTGCTTGCTGGTTGGTTTATGGGAAAGCAGGAATAGGAGTGAGGCAGCTCAGGCCCCAGGTTGCTGTGTTAAATAAGAGTACATTTGGCTGCAAGTAGCAAAAAATGGACCCATGATTCAAACAGAGATTGTTTTTCTCTCACTTGAGAAGGAAGTATGTAGGCAACTGCTGCCCTTGGTTCTAGTGCTCACTGATGCCATCAGGGACTCGGCTCTGTTTTCCATACCATTATCCTCAGCATTGGGCTTTTGTCCCCATGGTCACAGGATATTCCAGTGTTACATCTGCACTGAAGGCAAGAAGAAGAGGGCAAAGGCAGCTGATCTTGATAGGGGACTATCAGGAACAAAGCTTCCCCAGAAGACCCCAGCAGACCTCAGCTTGCATCTCCTTTTTCAGATCAAGTCATGTAGCTATCCTGAGGGGCAGGGAAGGCTGGCAAAGAAGTTACATCACTAACAGTGTCTGCTGCCGTTGCTGGGATGGCCCTGCACGTCTTAATAGGAGGCCAGTTAAGTGTTTTCCCAGCCTGAGAACTATATCCCGTGCCTTGTTGTCAAACTCACATTCCAGCAGCCCAGCTTTGCCTTCCACAGCCCACCCGTGGCAGACCCCGCACATTAACCGGAAGGTCCTCACCTCCGTGACTGTTTGTACTGGATGCATCAGCCAGGAAGGCTTCTTCCCACCTCTTTTTCCTGCCCGTTTGTTAACACCACCTCAGCTAACTGAAATAATCCTAACTATGCTAAAAGATTTTAAATGCTACTTCCTTGAGGTTTTTCCTAGCTATCCCCAATTTCTTCCCCCTTCTTGTCTCTTCTGATACATACCTTTTCTTCTGTGGTATATGGTTTTCTGTAGTTTAACAGGTATGGGTGTTATAGGCGTCAGCCTCAAAGGATGGCATCTTATTTGCTGGGGTTGTGAATTCTGAGAAGAGCCCCATTAGCTCCAGTTGAAGCTCCGCCACCTGTTCAGCTGCAACATCTGCAAAACGGAGCAAAATACCTCATGGATCCCTTCATAGACCCAGTGAGAATGTGGCTGCAGCTGTCCCCAGAATTGCAAGGCATGAACCCTCAGAAGAGCTGGAGTAGCCTTCCATTTTGCCCCTTGGCCCTTATCCCATGGGATGGCCCCCTGCAGAGCTTTCCTCCAGCCCCGTCCTGATGGGCGTCTAGGCCCAGCAGCCTCAAGTGGCCTTTCCTGATCCACTTCCAGCAGCCTGCACGTGGATACAGCTCCCGCTCCACCACCTCTTTCACGACAGCCTGCCACCCTTTGATAACAACATGCCCTGATATTTCCACCGCTCAGCGTCCATTATCTGACTGGTTAGCCAGGAGCACTGCCCCTTACTCAACCCAAGTGACTTTGAGCAAATGACTTGATCTCTCTTGAGGTCTTCTGACCGGTTTGCAAAATGAGGGTACCTTTCCTCAGGGCCCAATGTAAGGATTAAAGTAAGATGATGAATGCAGAGTGCCCGGTAGACATTTAATGCAGGTGAGTTCACTTAGCCCTCCTGTTGCTGAAAGGCCCGCTCAGCCCAGTCACCCTCTCCACTGGCTTTGTCTCACTGTTAGCTCGCTCTCCCCCCCCCCATCCATGCCCCTTCTTGGAAGCCACCTGGAGAAAAGTGATGACATCATGGACCCTCTAGCCAGACTCTTTGACTTCAAATCTTGGTTCTCCCACTGGGACAAGCTTGGTCTGGAACAAGTTGTTTTGCTTCTTTGTGCCTCAGTTTCTTCACCTATTAAATGAGGATGCTGAGAGTACCCACCTCATAGGGTGGGATGAGGTTTAAGGACCTGGTCATTGTTACTATTGCTGGATGTGCCTTGAACTCTGCATGTTCACAAGGGAGCTCCATCGTTTTCACTGTGTTCTCTAAAGGCTGTCAAAGCAGAGGCCGTTCCCTGCACCCTGACACCGTGGAGGCCGCACTGCGGGTGGGTGGTGGGGAGCAGCGACTCCTTGAGGGGAATTACTACCTCCTTCCCTTTGGATTTTTTTTTTTCCTTTTTCTCCCCAAAGCCCACCGGTACATAGCTGTGTATTTTTAGTTGTGGGTCCTTCTACTTGTGGCACGTGGGACACCACCTCAGCATGCCTTGATGAGTGGTGCCGTGTCTGCACCCAGGATCTGAACCGGCAAAACCCCGGGCCACTGCAGCAGAGCGCACGAACCTAACCACTCGGCCACAGGGCCGGCCCCTCTACCTCCTTCCCTTTGGAAGTGACAGTGTCTGGTGCACAGGAGTTCAGTAAATACTGGCATCTTATGTTGTCATCCCATTCTCACCTACCTCGCCCAAGCCCTTACCCTGTGATGACAAGATGTCGCAAACCTCCCTGCCCCAGGTGCCTTCTCCCACCCTATCCTCACCGTGGCCTGTGACTGCCTGCAGCGCAGCTCTGGCTCCTGCCCAGGGGTTCCTTCAGGAAGACCATCAAGGTCTCTTCACGGTAACTGCTCTTCTTTCCCGACTTAGCTTCTATCCATCCCTGCTCCCTCCCCGCGGCGCCCCATTACACCACATGTGTTATCCAAACCGCCATCTCCCAAAAGGAGTCACCATTTCCCACCCCCAGGGCGTTGCTTCAGTTTCCTCCACTCCCTGGAACTTTCTCACTTCCAGTTTCACGCTTTCCACATCCTAGCCATCTTACACTGCCTCTCTGTGTCCCTAACCTCCAAGGAGATGCTTCATTCATTCCACGCATGCTTACCGAGGGCATGTGCTGGGCTGGTGGGCTCTTTTGTTGAGCCCAGTGATAACTTGGCAAATCTGCAGGCACAGAGTATGTTCTGCTCTTTGTCAACTATTTTCTTCTTTCTTCCCCTTCCTGGATTACAAGTACGTACTTTGAAGCAGGGCTGTGCATTATACAGTGTGTGGATTGTTCTAGATGAACAATAAAGTCTGCTGAACAGAATTTTTGGTGATGTTTCCTTTCTTGGCCTGGCAATGTCAGAGGACATACTTCTTTCAAGGTGGGGATGACCTATTAACATAATCCCAAGGTTCACAGGGCCTCAGCATCCTTGACCCTCTGAGCCTTATCGAGGGAGAGTTAAATAGTGGCCCAGGATGGGTGGGGTACTGGTCAAACTCAGCTGGCCCAGCCTCAAGTAACGAAACCCAACATACACAAAGCAAGCAGTTTACACGTTCAGCTTGCCTTCCTCCCTGCGAAGAACAGGGCAGAAATGCAGGCTCTGGGGTAGGAGTCCGGGGTGCCACGGGAGGAGGCAGGGAAGTTCATTAGCCCCCTCATTTGGGGCAAAGGGGATCCGTGTGGTGACAAACAATTGTCCTGGAGGATTTAGGAGGATTTGGCCAAGTGTTCCTGTGGGCCCCAAGCCGCCTCCTAATCCCGTCCACATTTCAGACTACTTAGGATCGCATTAAATGTCAAAGCCGGCGTTTAGGGAAATATCTACATTTCGTATGCATCGCCCGGGTCAAAAGAAAAGCTGAAACGAACCTTCGAGCATTTGGCGCGAGAGGCGCTCTGTGTGGTCCGGAGTGTGAATGGCAAGGGGGGGGCGGCGCCCTCGCGGCCTCCCCGCCCAGGAATGCGGGCTTTTCACATGTAGAAAATGCTAATGCTTTGTTCCAGCCTCGGCTTCCCGGAGGCGCGGAGGCGCCCGGCCGGATTGTCACAGCTGCATTTGCATGTGAGCGGCCCCTTGTCCCCATCCCCACCCCCAACTCTCCCCTCCCCCCAGCACAGCTTTGCTGGCGACTTGTGGGACTGTTGGAAAGGACGCCTGCAACTGTCTTCTGCCATCATTTAATCCCTAGCAAAGCCACAGGTAGCTATTCTGGAACTTTCTGAATGAGTATCCTTTCCCCTGAGGCACCAGGCAGGTGATTTTTTTTTTTTACTCCAATTTACACTTTAGATTATTTTATTTGAAAGAACTTACTCTTTCGGGGAAGATCAAGGCGTGGATGAACCATCCTCCAGTCCAGTTTCACATTTACGTTCTTGTGGCGAGAACCGTGCGTTTGATGTGATACTTTGCAGGGGCTCCAAACCAACCATTACGTGGCTCATCCTGAGAGGAACCGAGAGACCGCCCGTGGAGGAGGGGCTGGGGGGTTTTAAGCACATTTTTACTGAAAAGGGTCCTCGGCGCAAAGGGTTAAGAGGCGGCCCGAGGCGCCACGGCAAAGGCGCACGGAGCGCAGACGCGCGGGCTGAAGGCGGCGGTCCTGGCAGCCCGGGCAGCGCCGAGCGGACTTCCCCGCGGGCGCCGCGCGTGGGCCTCGGGGCCCAGAGCGCCACCTACCGGCGGCCTGGTCGGCTCGGCGAGCGAGCCCCGCAAACGCGGGGACTGTCAAGCCCCGAGGACCCCTTCCGCCCGGCGAGGCTCCGCGGTCCCGGCTCGGACAGCCACCCCCCAGCCCGCCCAGGGGCGCCGCGCGCCGGGACCGAGCGATTCCCAGGGCTGCGCCCTAGACAGGGGGAGCCGGCCCGCCAAGCGCGCTCGGCTTCCTTCAGGGACGACCGTGCTTATTTGAGTCTTTCCTTTTCTGTTCATTATTTGCTTATGTTTATTTAGTTGTATTTATTTTACTTTACTTATTTCCTTCTATTTGGTTTTTATTTATTTTATTCCACTTCGTTTTTATTTCATTTCATATTTTATTTTACTAATTGTATTTAATTTCGTTTATTTTGTTTTCATTTTCACTTTATTATTTACTTTTCATTTTATCTCATCATTTACTTATTTCATTGTATTTATTTTGTTTAACTTTATTTTTACCTTATTTGTAGGTGAAGGGAAAAGGTGGGTACCTTTTTCACCCTATTCTGAGGCTTATGTTTGTTCCTGCCTCTGAGTTTTGAGAAGCAGTGAAGACAAATATTATTTTAGCTAACTATTCAGGGTGTCTGTCTCATCTCCACAACTAAATTGGAAGCACCTAAAAAGTAAGGGACAAGGTGTGAAGTCGTAATTGGGCCAGGGAAATGGGTTAATTGACTGGGAGGCATTAATATTTCTCCTGTGCTGACACAGTGTAAAACACTCGTTGCATGTCCCGTCAATGAGATTTTTAAACTCCATCAAGGCACCTGCTTTGGGCCAGACAGACACATTGCCAGGCATCCAGGGCGGAAGTCAAGCTGAGAGCAGAGTCCCAAGCCCAGAGCTCCAGGCCAAACTGAGCGTGGAGACCAGGACCCAGGAATTGGAACAGGCGTCACGGAGGAAGCGTCCTTTCAGGTGTGCAGACAGGGAAGGGGACCGCTGCAGGTGACTTGATGACAGGGGACATGTTCCTGATAAATACAACTAGGAAAGAAAGTGTCTCTGTCACACTGCAGACAGCCTTAGGTGCTGGCGGGAGAGAAGCCTATGATTTAAGGAAGGCAAGGGGTCCTTGGCCAGGGAAGTCTCAGTTCTCAGACCCTGCGGTTCTGGGGGTTCCATGGAGGGCCTTAGCGTTTGTGGCTCCCCTGAAAGTCCGTGTATAACATGGTGTGTGTCTGTGTTATTTGGGGGAAGGGGAGAATGAGTCTATTTGTTTCCTACCAGTTCTCTAGAAAGTGCTATGAATTGCATTTCTGAACTTTCACCTTATCTTCCTCAACCTTTTATTTTGAAAAATATTAAACATATAGCAAAGATGAAAAAGTGGTTTAACGTACACCTTTATGCCCTAGATTCACCAGTTAACACTTTGCCAACGTTCACTTTAGTGTGCGCCCTCTGCCTCTCACGCACACATACACCTCTCTCTCATCAATCTCTCTCTGCACTTTTTTTTCAAACGAACTTTGAGAGTAAGGTGCAGACACGACTCGATGATTCTTTGCCTCTGAATGCTTCAGCCTGTCTCTCTAAGACCAAGGCTTTTCTCTACATAACCGCAACAATTGTAACTCCCAGGAAATTTAACATTGGTAGAATAATTTTATTTAATAATTCTCAGTCTATATTTAAATTTCCTCGGTTGCCCCCAGATGCCCTTTCTTGCTGTTTTTCCCCTTGGTCCAGGAGCCGCTTCAGGATCCCGCGTTGCGTGTGGTTGTCGTCACTCTCCTTCAGAGCATCCCCAGCCTTTCTGGGCACTCACACATTGATCGTTTTGAGGGCTCCAGGCCAGTGGTCTTAGAGAAGTTTCCTCTGCTTGGATTTATCTGATTATTTCTTGATACCGTTCATGCGTTTTTACGGGGAGAAGGCCCATTGTTTTCATTCATGACACCCCCTTCTCCAAGCTGAAAGACACCTCCTCAGAAGCTACAACTGTGGTTTCTTAAAAAGTTTTCTTCTCAGGGGCTGGCCTAGTGGTGCAGCAGTTAAGTTCGCACATTCTGCTTCTCGGTGGCCTCGATCGCAGGTTCGGATCCCGGGTGTGGACATGGCACCGCTTGGCAAAAGCCATGCTGTGGTAGGCATCCCACATATAAAGTAGGGGAAGACGGGCATGGATGTCAGCTCAGGGCCGGTCTTCCTCAGCAAAAAGAGGAGGATTGGCAGTAGTTAGCTCAGGGCTCATCTTCCTCAAAAAAAAAAAAAGTTTTCTTCTCTGGCTTCCCTGTCTGTTTAGATTTCCCCACCCCTGTCCCCATACCACTCTCAAAACAACCCAGTAAGGAAAGCACCAAGACATCCAAATTTCCCTTTCTAAAAAAGGCCCATCCTGGTGGCGCAGCAGTTAAGTCTGCACATACGGCTTCGGTGGCCCCGGGGTTCACCAGTTCGGTTCCTGGGTGTGTGGGCATGGCACCACTTGGCAAGCCATGCTGTGGCAGGTGTCCCACATATAAAGTAGAGGAATATGGGCAAGGATGTTAGCTCAGGGCCAGTCTTCCTCAGCAAATAAAAAAAGAGAGAGAGAGAGAGAATTGGCAGCAGATGTTAGCTCAGGGCTAATCTTCCTCAAAAAAAAAAGGCCCAGGGCCAGCCCTGATGACCTAGTGATTAAAGTTCAGCGCACTCCACTTTGGTGGCCCAGGTTCAGTTCCTGTGCTCAGAACCACACCCCTGTCTGTCAGTAGCCAAGCTCACACAGAAGAACTAGACGGACTTACAGCTGTAGACACAACTATGTACTGGGGCTTTAGGGAGGGAAAAATAAATAATAAAAAGTAAATGGGGGCCAGCCCCATGGCATGGTGGTTAAGCTCAGCACACTCCACTTTGGTGGCCTGGGTTCTTGGGTTCAGATCCCAGGTACGGACCTACACCACTTGTCAGCCACGCTGTGGTGGTGATCCACATATAAAGTGGAGGAAGATTGGCACAGATGTTAGCTCAGGGCTAATCTTCCTCAGCAAAAAAAATTAATTAAAAAGGCACATTTTTCAGATTGAGAGACTCAACTTTCTATTGCCGTTTAATTACTGTGGCTTTCTTTAGCACTGAACACTGGAAGGGGAGGATTCTGGGACACATGGGAAGTGCAGACCCAGGCGACAGCCAAAAATGCCTGTTGGAGGAAACCTGCTGGGACCAGGAGAGGTACCGCAGCGGTGGGCAGCGGTAAGCCGTGCTGCTCACACTTGGGCCCCGTCTGGTGAAGTGCAGGGCGGACAGCAGTCCTGAGTGGGGATTAACCCATCTGCAGGTGGGGGAGACCTCTGGGGACCTGGAGATCACACAGGGCTCTATGAGTCTGGCGGGGGCAGGATGGGAGGGGGATGAAGAGAGGAGCCTCCTTCCAGTGCTTGGACCCGGGGCTCACGATGCCACAGTGGGTAGTTGGGCAAGCCTGCTTAGACAAGATTCCTGCTGTCCCCATGGGAAAGGGCTCCTCAGGAAGGGTGGGGCAGGCGACGGGCCCAGACACTGCCCGGGCATGACTCCCAGTAAGGTTCCCATCACTCAACCTGGGCAAAGATGATTTCCCTTCCACAAATTTTGGGAGGTATCCCACTTTGCTTTCTTTCTAATTTGTTTGTGATGCATCTACTTGCGTGCCCTTTCCACCTCCTCAATCTGTCCGGCTTCAGGGAAGGTAGGAAACACACAGACTCTGGAACCCAACTGCCCGGGTCCAAATCCCAGTTCTACTACTTCCTGTGTGACCTTGAGCGAGTTACCTCACCTCTCTGTGCTGCAGTTTCCTCATTTGTAAAATGCGATCATAATAATATGAACCTCATAGGCCTGTTACGAAGCTTAAATGAGTCATATTTGTAAAGCTCTGGAACATCCAGTCAACATATGTCAAAACAGAAGACCAATGTGATGTTTTCTGGAAAGTTAAGATAATCAAGATCTTTGTGGACCATATTATACAAAAAGTTAAGAAGTTAATAGCTCTGAAAATTTGCATAAAGAAAAAAAGTATTTTCCAAGTCTACAATAAGTTCAGCCCAGTTTTGAGGAGTTGTGTTGATTTTCTTCATTAAAGTGCCACATCTGAAATGTAAATAAGCTCTAGAACAGTGCCTGGCACCTAGTAAATACCAGATAGCTGAAGGTTAAATAAATTAAGTAAATACAGAGGCTGTTATCAATGCCATGTGGAAATCCTGAATCCAGCTCTCTCCTACAGTCTGGGAAAGGAAGAAAGATGGGTTCATGGGAAAGTCTTGGGTATTGGAATTAGACACCCCTGGATTCAAATCCCAGCTCTGTGACTTCCTGGCTGTGTGACTGCGTGCAGGTTGCTCGCCCTCTCTGGACCTCAGCTTCTACATCTGTAAAATGGGAGTACCGCTCACTTTGCAGCCAGTGTTACAGAGGCGTGCTTCCCTAGGGAATGCTGCGCAGTGTTCTAGCCTCCAGCCATTTTAGGAGTGGCTCCCTGAGTTTCTGATTTCTGCCTGTTAAAAGCAGTCTGCTCAGGGGTAAAGAGTAGGTGGAAAGGGGCCTCCTTTAGCCGGTCCCTCGTCTGGAGCCTCTGACTTTTCTAAGTCTTCTCTCCCAGAGAAGGAAATAGGCTTTTTCTTCCCTTCTAGCCTTTGATAAGAACACTGTGAAAAACCCAAAAGTGGCTTCAGGATGAGGAATCTGAGGTCACTAGCAGCCCCTCATTTGGCCTCTGTCAGCCCCTCAGAGGCCGCAAAAGTGGAGTGGCTGCTGGCTAGCCTGGCGTTTCTGTGATAATTGTCTTCTCCACTTAAGCCCAGAATGTTTTGTAGAACTCTGGGTCTGGATTGTGTTCTCTCTCTCATCCATCCATCTGTCTATCCATCTATCCATCTATCTATCCATCTATCATCTATCTATCAACTTTAGCTGACATCCAGGCTAGGCTGCCCATGAAAATAGCAGGATTCTGGGAGGAAATGACAAGCTTGAGTCCCTCATCCACAGATTCATTCAGTAAAAGTCACACAACGAAAGGATTCAAGGTCCCTGGAAACCTGCCTGAACCACAGAAACAGCTAAGGATGCTGAGATTGAGGCCAGGATTCAGGAGAGAAAGTCTGGACTTTTCTTGGTGTAGTCCTGGGATAGGGAATTTCAACTGTGTTTAGCAATTCAGAAGAACTTTTAATCAAAATAAAAAGTTGTTTTTTTTTTTTAAATGAGAGAGAAGTTCTGAAAGAGTCAGGACAAATGAAGACCATGGAGCCAAGAGCAGGGCGGGCGACAGGGGCCCTGGGCCAGTGGTCTCGGGCCCACCCACAGAGTCAAAGGTGGGAGAATGCAGTTCGGGAGGGTGAGTCCATGGAGCCCGAGAAAGCTCCCGCCGTTGGTTTCCCTTCCTGGGCCATCTGGGTTTTCCTTTGCGGAGAAGGAAAAGGGGATTTTTTCATTACGATTCAAAATAGAGGTGTGTCTAGGGTGCTGCATACCTGGATTTTCCACCCTTCGAAATCCCGCTCTGCTTGAAAAAGGCCTAATTAGGTCCAGCGGCCCTAACTCGACCTGCACAGCCACTGTTTCTTTTTTTCAGAGGGTGATCCTTCTGAATTAAAATTCAATTAATCCAACTTTAAGGGCAAGAAAAACTATTTGTGAAAAATCATTAAACAGCACATAAAACCCTTTGAGGAGCAGTGAATCCTAGGAGAAGTACAGCCTGGCTTTTGTTAAGGGGCTTTGGGCCCAACGAGTTAACTTTTTTAAGGAATTTTAACAAGACAGTGGTCAAAGTGGAATTTGTTCATGTAGTTTATTTAAGGTTTTACAAGGCCTGCCAAGAGTCCCTCCCCTGAGTCTGGACGAGAAGAGAAGAGGGTTTGGTAACAACGTGGTGAGAGGTAAAATCTTAGGGGGCATTCTGAGACCTGCGAGGAAACAAAACTACTCGCCGGGACGCCTCAAAATGTCAGGGTCCTGACAGACAAAGGCGAGCTGGGGAGCCGTCCCAGATTAAGGGGACGGGAGAGACAGGACCACTGTAGGCAGCATGGGATCCTGCACGGCGTCCTGGGAAGGGAGAAACAAATGTGCCCAGAAAGGACATTATTGCTACAACTGGTGAAATGTGAATACAGTCTGTGGATTAGATAATGGCATTGTATCAACGCTAAATTTCCTGATTTAGATAACTGTACTTTGGTTATATAAGATAATGTTTGTATTCTTAGGAAATGCCCAAGGAAGTGATTAGGAATAGAGGGGCAACGTATCCCCTCGAAAACGGTTCAGTAAAACAATTTTATATGTATATACATACACACACACAATACATATAATACATACATGTTATATACATTATGTATACGTAATATATACATATTAGATGTGCATGTAATATATGTGTTATGTACCCATAATATATAGATATTATGTATATATAATATATGCATATATTTGGGGGAGGTGAGTGATAATATCAAATGGGGGAAAATGTTAACATTTAGGGACTCTGGGTAAAGGATATATGGGACTTCTTTGTATTACTATTGTCATTTTTCCCTACACTTAAAATTATTTCAAAACGTGGGGCCGGCCCGGTGGCAGAGTGGTTAAGTTCGCATGTTCCCCTTTGGCAGCCTGGGGTTCGCCAGTTTGGATCCCAGGTGCAGACATGGCACCGCTTGGCAAACCATGCTATGGTAGGCGTCTCACATATACAGTAGAGGAAGATGGGCACAGGCGTTACCTCAGGGCCAGTCTTCCTCAGCAAAAACAGGAAAATTGGCAGCAGATGTTAGCTCAGGGCTAATCTTCCTCAAAAAAAAATTTTTCAAAATGCAAAGTAAACAAAAAGAAAAATAAGTAAAACTAAATGAAGGAACTTAAGAAGAGAAAAAAGCTAAAAAAAAAAAAAGGGGTAGTATGTAGGGAAATAAAATGTTTGTGTCTGATGCCAACATTTGTTGGTTTCCTCCTGCCTGATAATGCCCTAAGATAGGTACCAACAGGCTGCACAAGAATGAGAACTCCCTCTAGGAGAAGCTCGTAACCAGACTGGGAAGACCTGAGGCATTTGCTTGCAATCACTGAAAACCCCTGGTCATCCATGCGTCCAGCAGCCAGCATGCAATGAAGGGTCACTGAGGCCACTAGTGCCCATACCAGAGTTTGTGACTCAGCCCCTGCCTCCAAGGCGCTGGCAGTTTTCTGTGGGAGACAGATATGTATAAAATTACTGTAGTGTGGTTTGACAGGAACCAAGATGACAGCACAAAGGTGGGAGTTTTTGTCTCAGTCTGGGGAGGGAACCTACCAAAAGTGACTTACTCCCCAGATGGGACACTTGGAGGGGTTTCGAAGGCTGAGTAGAAGTTTTGCAGTAAAAGGGAGTTGTAAGCAATGGTAGAGGGGCCAGTCCGCCAAAGCACAGAGGGAGAAGGCAGTATGCAAGTATTGGGCAATATTTCAGCAAGTGCACATTGAGCAAAGGTTCAACAGGTGAGTCATTGCTAAAAAGCTTAGAGGAGGCCGGGTTTTCTGAGCTGGGATTTGAAGAGGAGATTGCCACGGATGCATGAAACCATGTACTACACACAGACGGAGGGAATGTCTGGTACAAAAGCACAGAGGTCAGGAATGAGCAAATCCCAAGGTGAGGGGCTGGTAAACACCCTGGAGCCTGGGAGTCTGCACAGGGTGGGGTAGTGCAAGGTGTTTGCCTCTCACCTGAGCCTGTACGCTTTCACGTAAGTCCTCAGCCCACAGTCTCACGGCCAGGGGCAACGCAAGAAAACAGAAATGACTGTACATATTTACGACAGAGGGATTTAACGGAGAGATTTGGTTGGACAGGTGATGGAATCCAGAGGTCAGCTAGAGCAGGAAGCTGCTGCCACTCCTCGGCTGGAGGGTCAAAGGAAGGGATGATGTTACCAGAACCCAGAGGTCACCTGCTGGAAGCTGAAACCACAACAGGCCTGGAGCTGGAGCCGTGGAAGAGATGCAGCCACGGCTGGAGACCGGAGTTGCTGCCCATGCCACAGAGAGAGGGGGAGAAATACCCTGGCTTTTCCTTTCTTCCCACTCTGTAATCAACTGCCAGCTCCTATTGGCCAAACCCAACCAGAAGCCAACTGCCTCAGGCACCTGAGAAGTGATACCAGCTGCAAGATTCAGCCCCTCTGTCATACAGCACAGAGCAGGGGAGGGCAAGGAACAGATCTGACGGCACACAGGCCGGGGAGCAGCCCAGTCAGGACTTCAGGAACGGTTTCCTGTCCTACATGTAAACTGCACAGTCCTCCTGGTACCGGTATCAGCATAAACTCATTCAATGTCCTAGCATTCTTCAGCTCGGAAAATGGCACCACCATTTACCCAACTGCTTAGGCCAAAAACTTGGGAGTTACTCCCATGCCTACCTCTTGACTTTTATCTTTCTCTCATTCAACCCATCAGCAAATCTTACTGGCTCTTCTTTCTATTTCTTCCTTTTTTTTTTTTTTTAAGATTGGCACCTGAGCTAACAACTGTTGCCAAGCTTCTTTTTTTTTTTTTTCTGCTTTATCTTCCCAAACCACCCTGTACATAGTTGTATATCTTAGTTGCAGGTCCTTCTAGTTGTGGGATGTGGGACGCCGCCTCAATGTAGCCTGATGAGCAGTGCCATGTCCGCGCCCAGGATCCGAACCCTGGGCCTCCGAAGTGGAGCGCGCAAACTTAACCACTCGGCCACGGAGCCGGCCCCTTTCTATTTCTTTCTTTTCTTTCTTTCTTTCTTTCTTCCTTCCTTCCTTCCTACCTCCCTCCCTTCCTTCCTTTCTTCTCTCCCTTTCTTCCCTCCCTTTCTTTCTTCCCTTCCCTTCCTTCCTTTCTTCTTTCAAAATATCGTGTAGCCAAAGTAATCTTGAGAAAGAACAAAGCTGGAGGCAACATGCTCCCTGATTTCAAACTATATTACAAAGCTATAGTAATCAAAACAGTATGGGGCCGGCCCCGTGGCCGAATGGTTAAGTTAGCGTACTCTGCATCAGCGGCCCAAGGTTTCACCGGTTCGAATTCTGGGCGCAGACATGGCACCACTCATCAGGCCATGCTGAGGCAGCATCCCACATGCCACAACTAGAAGGACCCACAACTAAGAATATACAACTACATACTGGGGGCTTTGGGGAGAAAAAAGGAAAAAATTTAAAAAATCTTAAAAAAAACCCAACAGTATGGTAGTGACATAAAAACAGACACATAGGGGCCAGCCCCGTGGCTGAGTGGTTAAGTTCACACACTCCATGTCGGCGGCCCAGGGTCTCACTGGTTCAGATCCTGGGTGTGGACATGGCACCACTCATCAGGCCATGCTGAGGTGGCATCCCACATAACACAGCCTGAAGGACCTACGACTGGAATATACAAATATGTACTAGGGCGGGGCTTTGGGGAGAAGAAGAAGAAGAAGGAAAAAAAAGAAGATTGGCAACAGATGTTAGCTCAGGGGCCGGTCTTTAAAAACAAACAAACAAACAAAAAAAACCAGATACATAGATCAGTAAAACACAATAGAGAACCCAGAAATAAACCCACACATGTATGATCAGTTAATTTACAAGAGTCCACCCTGGCGGTCCAGTGGTTAAGATTCAGTGCTCTCGCCACTGCAGCCTGGGTTCATTTTCAGGTCAGAGAACCACACCACCCATCTTTTGATTGTCCTACAGTGGCAGATGCATGTTGCTGTGATGCTGAAAGGTACACCACCAGTATTTCAAATACCAGCAAGGTCACCCATGGTGGACAGGTGTCAGCAGAGCTTCTAGATTAAGACAGACTAGGAAGAAGGACCTGGTCACCCACTTCCAAAAAGTTGGCCATGAATAGTAGCGGAGCATTCTCTGATACAGCGCCAGAAGGTGAGAGGATGACAAGAAAACCAGGCAGGGTTCCACTCTGCCAGACACAGGGTCACTAGGAGTCAGAACTGACTCCACAGCACTAACAACAACAAAATTTCCAACAAAGGATCCAAGGATATACCCTGAAGAAAGGACAGTCTCTTCAATAAATGATGTTGGGAAAACTGGACAGCCACATGCAAAAGACTGAAACTGGACCACTATCTTACACTGTGCATAAAAATTAATGAAAATGGATTAAAGACTTGAATATAAGACCTGAAACCATAAAAGTCCTAGAAGAAAACGTAGGTGGTAAGCTCCTTGACATCGGTTTTTGAGATGATTTTTTGAATTTGACACCTAAAGCAAAGGCAATGAGCAGAAATAAACAAGCGGGACTACATCAAACTAAAAAGCTTCTGCACAGCAAAGGAAACCATCAACAAAATGAAAAGGCAACCTACTGATTGGAAGAAAATATTTGCAAATCATATATCTGATGAGGGGCTAATATCCAAAAAACATGAAGAACTCGTACAACTCAACAGCAACAGAGAAACAATCCAATTAAAAAATGGGTAGACAGGGGCCAGCCCAGGGCACAGTGGTTGGGTGCGCACGTTCCGCTTCGGCAGGCCAGGGTTCACAGCTTTGGATCCTAGGTGTGGACATGGCACCACTTGGTGAACCATGCTGTGGTAGGTGTCCCACATATAAAGTGGAGGAAGATGTGCATGGATGTTGGCTCAGGGCCAGTCTTCCTCAGCAAAAAGAGGAAGATTGGCAGCAGATGTTAGTCAGGGCTAATCTTCCTAAAAAAAAAAAAAAGGCAGACAATCTGAATAGACATTTTTCTAAAGAAGACATACACATAGCCAATAGGTACGTGGAAAGATGCTCAACATCACTAATCATCAGGGAAATGCAAATCAAAACTACAATGAGACATTACCTCACACCTATTAGAATGGCTCTTACCAAAAAGAAAAAAAAGAAAGAAGTGTTGGCAAAGAAGTGGAGAAAAGGGAACCCTTGTGCAATCTAGTGGGAATGTAAATTGGTGCAGCCACTGTGGAAAACAGTATGGAGGGTCCTCAAAAATTTAAAAATAAAACTACCATATGATCCAGCAATTCCACTTCTACATATTTATCGGAACAATACGAAAACACTAATTCAAAAAGACATCTGCACTACCATGTTCATTGCAGCATTATTCACAACAGCCAAGACATGGAAACAACTTAGGTGTCCACTGATGGATGAACAGATAAAGAAATTGTGGCATATAGATATATGCAATGGAATATTATTCAGCCATAAAAAAGAATGAAGTCTTGCCATTTGCGACAACATGGACGGACCTTGAGAGCATTATGCTAAGTGAAATAAGTTAGACAGAAAAAGATAAATACCATAGGATCACTCTTATATCTGTGGAATCTACAAAAAAAACCCAACAGGGGCTGGCCCCGTGGCCGAGTGATTAAGTTCATGTGCTCCGCTGCAGGCGGCCCAGTGTTTTGTTGGTTCCAATCCTGGGCGCGGACATGGCACTGCTCATCAAACCACGCTGAGGCAGCGTCCCACATGCCACAACTAGAAGGACCCGCAACGAAGAATATACAACTATGTACCGGGGGGCTTTGGGGAGAAAAAGGAAAAAATAAAAAATCTTTAAAAAAAAAAAACCCAACAAAAACAAGCTCATAGATACAGAGAACAAATTGGCGGTTCTAAAGGGCAGGGGGTGGTGGGAGTAGGAGAAATAAGTGAACTGTTTTGTTCATTTGTTCAGTTTAAATAAATTGAATAAAATTTAAAAACCAGAAAACCCCCCAAATATAGTGTATTTCATCAATTTGAAGAGGCACAGTTTTTCATATGGTAATGTTTCTGAAATTGGGATTGATGGTGTAGAATATTAAACTGGTAGTGGTTTTTTAGTGGTGGGTAATAATGGTATATGCTCCAGTTATCCATTGCTGCCTAACAAACCACAGCAAAATTTAGTTGCATAAAATGACCACCATTTTAGGGACTGGCCCCATGGCCAAGTAGTTAAGTTTGAGTGCTCTGCTTCAGTGGCCCAGAGTTCACTGGTTCAGATCCTGGGCGCAGACTTACACACCTCTCATCAAGCCATGCTGTGGCGGCGTCCCACATAGAAGAACTAGAATGTCCTAAAACTGTAATATTCAACTAGGTGCTGGGCTCTGGGGGAAAGAAAAGAAACAACAACAAAAACAACCACCATTTTACTATGCTCACAGGTTATGTGCATCTGGAATTCAGACAAGGCATGGCTTGTGTCAACTTCACAATGCCCGAAATCTCAGCTGGGAGACTTGAATGGCTGGGATGATTAGAAGAGTTTGAAGCTAGAATCATCTGGAGACGACTTCACTCAACCTGTCTGGTTCCTTGGTTGGGATGACATGAATAGTTGGGGCTCACTGGACATCTATCTATCATCTGTCTGTCTATTTGTCTATCTATCTATCTAATCATCTTTATATATTCTTGGGACTTCTTCACGTGGACTTTCCACACGGCCTCTCTATTATGGCAGCTCAGGGTTGCCAGGGCGAGTGTACCACTGAGCAAGGCAGAATTTGCATGTGTTTTATGACATCGTCTGAAGTCACATAGCATCGCTTCACTGTACTCTCTTGCTTGAAGCAGTCATAAGCCTGCCCAGATTCTAGCGGAAGACACACAGACCACCAACCTCTCCATAAAAGGAGTGTCAAAGAATTTGGGGCTCTGTTTTAGGATGGTCAGAGTGTATCTTACAATCAGTGGGGTCTTAGAGTCCATAAAATACAGTCTCTTGAACTCGACCACCCCTCACGACCTCCACTGCTACCACCCCGATCCAGGCCATAACCAGCATCCATCTGCCTCTGTGATTCCACTCTTTCCCCTCTAGCCACCCCCCACCATCTATTCTCTACACAGCCCAAATTATCCTTCTAAAACATTAATCAGGTCATGTGACTCCTTTACTCTTAACCCTCTATTGGCTTCCCATCACCCAGAACGAAATCCGAAGTTCTAACTTTGACTTATGAGGCCATACATAATTGGACTTCATTTCCGATCTTATTTTCCACCAG
The DNA here is from genome assembly GCF_037783145.1 of Equus przewalskii. NCBI lineage: Eukaryota > Metazoa > Chordata > Mammalia > Perissodactyla > Equidae > Equus > Equus przewalskii. Next base: position 53,056,542 of record NC_091845.1, on the reverse strand, counting down.
TTTCCTCCTCGTTCGTTGTGTTTTACAGCAGTGGCAACATTGCTGTTTCTCAAACAAGTCTCTCATATTCCCACTCCGGGGTCTTTCATTTGCGGTTCCCTCTGCCTGTTGCTCTCTTCTCCTAGATATCTACATGGCTAGATCCCTCACCTCATTCTGATCTCTGCTCAGATGTCACCTCCTCAGAGAGGCCTTCCTTGATCTCTCCATCTAAAACCTCACCCCACCCCCATCACTCTCTGTCCCTGGACCCAGCTTTGCTTGACAGCACTGATGAAGCCTATACACTCCAGTTTCATTTGTATGCACACTGTCTTTCTTCCCCTTCAAGGCAGTTATTATTTGGTTCACTCCTGCATTCCCAAAGCCTGGCACATAGGGGTGCTCAATAGATATTCATTGAGTGAATTCACCTATTGGCTCCTTCCTCACTGTATTACCTTTGGGAAATCACTCCTCTGGTCAGTTGGCAGGTAGGCTGGAGGCTGGCTGTTCCCACATGGTCTCACTCACATGTTCATTAGTTGGCCGGCTGTCAGTGGAGTGAAGGGGGAAACTGGATCACAAGTCTCTCATCCTCCAGCAGGTTGGCCCAGGTGGTCGCAGGAGTTCCAGCGCAGCAAGAGGGCAAGCTCCAAATGCTCAAACACTTTCAGGTTTCTGCTTAGGTCACATTTGCTACTGTCCCATTGGCCAACACAGATCACATGGCCATGCCAGTCATTGTGAGAGGACAGTACCAAAAGACATGATACAGGGAGGCAGGAACAACTAGAGGACTACTGCTACGACGATCTACCCCCACAGGTGAAAGCGTTCAATCTCAGGACGGAGTTAACAGCTAAAGTGCAATGGGGGCGGGAGGCGGCAAGGAGGAGAAATGACTTCTGACTCAGGGTTATGGAAAAGCAATGGACTTTGAGTCAGCCTTTAGAGGATAGGTGGCTTGAGATGGATGCAGATGGACAGTTAGGACATTTCAGATGATAGACAATCCAAGCATTTGCAGGGAAAAAGTATTAGTAGTAAGAATAATAACAGATCACTATCACTGTCTGAGCTTTACCATGTACTAGGCTCTGAGCTAAACGCTTTAAAAGCATTATCTCATTTAATCCTCATAATCATCCAGGAAGCTAGGATCTACTTTTATCCCAATTTTATAGAAAAGGAAAATAAGACCTAGAGAAATATTTTTTTAGCTACAACACTAAAAGCAAAATCCATAAAAGAATAAATTGAAAAACTGAACTTTGTCAGAACTTAAATTTCATTCAAAAGAGAAGGAAAACACAAGCTACTGGGAGAAAAATTTTTGCAAAGCGTGTATCTGGTAAAGTATTTATATCCAAAATATGTAAAGGACTCCCAAATAATAAGAAAACACTCAATAACAAGAAAACAAACAACTCATTAAAAAAAGGCAAAAGCTTTGGACAGACGCTTCACCAAAGAAGATCTGTGATTTGCAAATAAACACATGAGAAGAAGCTCAACATTATTAGACATTAGAGACAAGTAAATGAAGACCACAACGAGATATTACCATACACCTATTAGAATGGCTAAAACTAAATAAAAAACAAAACTGACCATACAAAGTGTTGGTGAGGATGCAGATGAGATTGAACTCTCATGTGCTTCTGGTGGAAATGTCAAATGGTACAACCACTATTTAAAAACATTTTGCTGTTCCTTGTAAAGTTCACATACACCTACCATAGGATCCAGCCATTCTACTCATAGGCATTTTCCCAAGAGAAAAGATATACTTGGGGCCAGCCTGGTGGCATAGTGATTAAGTTCACACACTGTGCTTCGGTGGCCCAGGGTTGGTGGGTTTGGATCCCAGGCAAGGACCTACACACCACTCATCAAGCCGTGCTGAGGCAGCATCCCACATACAAAAAATAGAGGAAGATTGGCACGGACGTTAGCTCAGGGCCAATCTTCCTCAAGCAAAAGCTTGGTGATAGATGGTAGCTCAGGGCCAATCTTCCTCACCAAAAAAAAAAAAAAAAAAAGGGATATACTTGTCCATACAAAGACTTGTATGTGAGTGTTCATAGCACCCTGATTTGCAATAGCCAAAACTTGAAAACAACCCAAATGACCATCAATAGGTGAACGGATAACATATACCCACATAATGGAAATACTACTCAGCAATAACAAGAAATGAATTACTCGTATGCACAGCAACATGGGTTAATATCAAAGTAGTTGTGCTGAACGAAAGAAGCCAGATCCACCCGCCTAAAAAAAACTATGTTCTTATGTACAAAAGAATACATATTATATGGTTCCATTTATATAAAACTCTAGAAGATGCAAACTAATCTATAGTGACAGAAAGTAGATCAGTTGTTGCCTGGGGAGGGGTTGAATAGAGGGATCCTCAAGGGGCCCAAGAAAACTTTCGGGGGTGATGGATATATTGATTCTCTTGGTTTTGGTGATGGTTTTAATGGGGGAATCCACATATCAAAACTTATCAAATTGTATACTTTAAATGTGTGTAGTTGATTTACTGTATGTCAGTTATACCTCAATAAAGCTGTTTTAAAAAAAGAGAGAAGAACCTTAGGGACATTAATCTGGCAGAGAATATAGGGTAGGCTGGCGTGCAAGTGCCCTGATAATTTATCGCTGTCTAACAAAAGATCCCAAGATGTAGTGGCTTAAAACAACACCTATTTTATTCCACTTCACTATTTTGTGGATTAGGAATTCAGGCTGCCTCAGATATGTGATGCCCCATGGCACCAACTCGGTAGTATTCAGGCTGGGATGGCCTGGAGGTTCCAAGATAGCTTCACTCACTTGCCAGGCACCTTGGTGGGGATGGCTGGGAGGCTGGGCTCAAATGGGCCCCTTTCCCTCTCCATGTAGACTCAGGGACTCTCCAAGTAGTCTTACATGGTGGCTCAGTCTTTCAGAGACCAAGGTGGAAGCTGCCAGTTCTTTTAAAGGCTGAGCCGAGAACTGGCATAGCATCACTTCTGCCATATTCTATTGGTCAAAGTAGCCAGGAGCCAGTCCAGACTCTAGGGGAGGGGCACTAGACCCCACCCCTCAATGAAAGCCCTGGGAGTGAAGGAGAGGCTGAGCTGAAACAGCCAGGACCAGGCAGAAAGCATAATGAGCCTTAAGCCATTGGGTGTGGGTGTAAACGGGTGGTGGGCAGCGCTTGTGTGGAAGAGTGGAAAGGGAGATTTGGGACAGAGCAGAGAGGTCCTTGACCTTCAGGTTAAGCAGTTGGAGTTCACTGTTTCAGGTAAGGGGCAGCCCTTGCAGTCTGGGGCAGGTGAATGAGTGAAGGTTGGAAGACGGTGGTTAGGCTTAACAGTATGTACTCATTTATGTATCATTGGATTTTCTGCTCTATTTATTTGAAAAACAACTTTTATAGTTTTTTGCCCCTTTATTATGAAAGACACGTTTCCTTTTCGAAAGTCTAGGCTGAGAGCTTAGCTTAAACATGGCGGGCCACAGGCAGCCACTGTGGGGTCTTGCGAGTGACAGGAGGCGAGATCGCAACTCTCTATTACAGACGGGCAGGAGGATGTAACTGGTTGTGTGAGGAGCAGAGGTCCAGTGAAGGGTGGCGATTAGGCAATGACAAACTTAAGTGAGTAGGCAGGCAGTTTGCAAAGCACTCTGCTGAATACTGACAATAATAATAAAAAACTAATATTTAAATGTGTGCTTGAGCACTTACATGTGATTGGTATTATACTAAGCACTGTAGATTTAGTAGCTCATTTAACCCTGATGGACTAGATAGGTACTTGTATCAGTCCCGTTATATGCATGAGAAATCTGAGGCACAGAGAGGTCAAGTCACTTGCCCAAGGTCATGCAGTGGAGTGGTGGAACTGGGATGTAAGCCTAGCTGAGCTCTGAAGTACCTTTAACTACCAAAGCTGGATATTGACTTTTACCGTTCACATGTGCGATTCAAGTTTCCCTGCTGTAGTCTATAAACTTCTAGATGACTAGCGCTTACATTGTATCACCTGACTTGTTGCTATTCTGAACTCTGGGTTGTTGAAAGCAGCTGACACACTTCTGTTAATGATTCCAAGGCCAGAGTCAGGGGAGAGTCAAGAGATGGCCCAGTGAGTGGAGCTCCACCCCCTCAACTGGCAGGATGCAAGCAATGATTCAACGGTTGTCTGTTAGGCTGCCCACCCCCCCCCAAGTCCCACGGTTCACAATAGTAATTGTGCTATAATGTTTGTTTAATGTTTAAAAAAATACCCTGGTGATTTATGTATTTAAAAATTATGTGAATGCACCCTGAGGATGACGGTGAAAGGTGCAATTTTGACATCAAAACAAGTGGGTGCACCAAATATTTAATTAAAGTTTCATACAAAGGAGTTGCAAAGTCGCTCGGATGGAAACGTGGTCTAACCTGCAACTCCAGGTCTGAGAGAGTGTCAGGGTTAGTGTCATCTGGGAAAATGGTTACAGATGAATTCGAGAAAGAATGCAAATTTACTGCGTACATAATTTCAGCCTTGGTTTCTTTAAAAAAAGGGTTACTTATTAAAATACAAAATGCTATATTTTCAGGATTCGGGAAGGTTATATGTCCTCCCTAATGGTAACTCGTGGAGGGAAAACTAGAAGGCTAGGGCTGGCCCAGTGGCGCAGCGGTTAAGTTCGCACGTTCTGCTTCTCAGCCGCCCTGGGTTCACTGGTTCGGATCCCGGGTGTGGACATGGCACCGCTTGGCATTTCATGCTGTGGTAGGCGTCCCACATATAAAGTAGAGGAAGATGGGCACGGATGTTAGCTCAGGGCCAGGCTTCCTCAGCAAAAAAGAGGAGGATTGGCAGTAGTTAGCTCAGGGCTAATCTTCCTCAAAAAAAGAAACCCCCAAAAAACCTAGAAGGCTGTGTGCTCCTCCTGTGCTAAGAAAGGGTGTTTATTAGCTAAGATGGCAATGAAAACTTTAATACTAGTTTATAGCAGGAGACTGTCTTTGGCTCTTCATCCAGACACGTGGTTCTTGTTCCTCTCATGGATGAGATATAGCCTTATTGGAATCTCATTCTAATTTGTTCTTTATACCAGATTTTAACACATCATAAGTGCATTTCTATACAATTTGAGTTAAATTAATTGCTTTAAGGATTTCCCTCTTTCCTACCTATGGTAAAGGAAGTCTTAATGGAAATGAGCAATGTGCTAATTTAACAATTTACACTGCAGCCCTCTTTCCTGGCAACGTCCTGTCAATTCAAGAAAGGAAAGAAAGGGAAGCTGCCCCATGAAGAGAAATCAAAACCTTTTTTGCCCCCCTTCTCTTTCTTTTTTCTTTTCTTTTTGACTTATTCTGAGCAATTGTCCCCAGGAAACTAACCCACCAACCGCTGCCAAGTTTGATTCCTCTTTCTGGACTGACCGCCTTCCTGCTTCTCCATGAGGTCTCAGCTGACTTTTCATCTCTGCTCTCCACTTGCGAGATATTTTAGAGTCACAGGACCAGGAGGACTGTTGAGTTCTTTTTCTTTTTTTAAAACCTTTTTAGACGCTAGTGGGTGGGACCAACCGAGAGGGAGACAGCAGGTCTGGCCCATCCCTTTTCTGACCCTCTGGGGCCATCTTCCTTCTGGCAATTCTTTTCCCCCCATCTGTTTTCCTCTTGTTTTTGTTTAAAAAAAAAAAAAAAAGGAATTAAAACAATCAAAGAAAGGAAAAGAAACAAAACCAAAAAATACATACAACATCTCTGGAGCAAGGCCAGCGTGGCAGAAAATTCTATAGGAGTGTGTAGATTCACGTGCGAGCATGCCCACGTTTACAGGCAGTCCCAAACCGAGCAAGAAACTCACACTGGCAAAGCATGGTAGTCTGAGCAGCTTCTGTCTAATCTTTAAAGTATAAAAGGTTTACTTCTCTTTCATGGGCAAAGGAGCTCTGTTTTGTCTTTTCCAGTTTTACTGAGATATAACTGACACGTTTTGGCTGTGATAATAATTTTTGCACTCCTTACATATTGCAGGGAATGCTCAGAGCTTGGATTCCGCTCCAACTGTGGAGCAGAGGGCTCCTGAGGGCACCTGAGGACTTGGGCCTTCCTAGTGGGGCTGCCAGGCTCTTCCTGCGCCTGGAAGCTCTTCCCATGGCAGGACAGCACTTGGGCCCCACAGCGGCTTTGTCCCTTTAGGGAGTTGTTTCTGCAGCCTGGGGCCTTCAGCACCTTTGTCCAAGCTGGGTTGAATTAAGGGCTCTTTCCACGTTGATCTTTCGCTGGAAAACTACCTGAATTCTGGTGAACAAATTCAGAGGAGGAGCTGGGAATGTTGACATAGTTTGTTTTTGTTTTTTCTCATATGTGTGATCCAGGTAGGGTTGTTCAGATTAGACACCAAGTTATTTTTTTTCTTTCTTTTTATTGAAGTATAATTTACGCACAGTGAAATTTTGCACAGATCTTAAATGGCAGATTTACAAGTTTTGACAAATGTACACACCAATATATTTCCATTTCATTACCCCAGAAAGTTCTCTCATCCTCCTTCCCAGTCAATACTCCTCACCTCCAAGAACACTTTTCCTATCCCCATAGCTTAGTTTTGCCTGTTCTAGAATTCCCTGTAAATGGAATCACAAAGTATGAATTCTTTTGTGTTTGGCTTCTTTCTCCTAACATGATGGTTCTGAGACTCATCTAGGTTGTTGCCTGTACAAGAAGAACCCAAGACGTCACTAACAGCTTGACAGTGTTAAGACCGGGACAACTGTCCCACCCGTTGGCCTCCAGACCAGATACCCTCTAAATCCTGGCATGTGTCCCTCTCTGCTCCTTCAAGTCAGTCTGCTTTCAGGGCCAAGCAAGTTCCTCCCCCAGAACCACCCAGGCAGCCTCGGGCACCACCCAGATGGCCGCGGGGCCATCACCAGGGTAGCCTCCCCTGAGCAGCTGCCCTCCGCCCCCCACCCCCCATTAAAACTCAAAAGGAAACCGGCCCCTCCGGAAAGCAGAATTCAGATTCGTTTAATTCCACGCATCCAACTGCACACAACCGCGTGATGTTTTGGTGTTGGTCACAGATAGGCAGAGTCCTTAGAAAACGTAGAAAGAAAAGGCGGGGGGGGGGGGTGGTGCAGATCTCACGGCCAGTGGATATCAGCCTCTGTTGAACCAGGATTCAGAATGAAATCTTTTCTTTTCTTTTTTAAATAAACGGAAGAGTCGCTCTCGGTTCCTCGCTCGGAAGGTTTCAAAGGTCGTCACACTGAAGCTCGGGGGCGTTCATCTCCCCAGCGGCCCGGAGAAGGGAGGAGGTTGGAGGGAGGAGGGAGGGAGCACACAAAAGCGAGCCTTGCCGAGAGGGCTAATGTTTCCTGTTTGCCTGGAACCCCCTCCCCTGTGTCCCCTCCCCCAGCCCCCTCCCAGCTCTCGGGCGGAAGTGAGTTTGCTCCTTTGGAGATTAAAAGGATTCCGAATTCCGATCAGTCCCAATAACCAGCGTACTGAGAGGAGGAGGAGGAAGAGGCGGCAAAGCAGAGAAAGAGGGGGCACGCGCGCGCGCGTGCACGCACGCAGTCCGAATTGGGGGAGTCTTGCAAAGCCCCAGGAGGCCAGGGCGCACGGCGCGAGCAAAGGCCGGTAGGCGCAGCGCGGCCGGGGCCACCCGAGTCTTGCACGCCGACTCCTTTCAGAAAGAAGATGACGGGGGCGCGGGCCCGCGGTGTTGGCCACGCGGCTCCCGAGCTCACCGCGCTGGGCCGTTGCTGGTTCCACTGATTCCAGCGCGCCCCAGAGCAGGCTCCGGCCCCGAGGCTCGGGATCGGAGGGGGGACCAAGGCGAGGGCGAAATGGCCCGATGACAAAGGAAATGTGATCCCCCTTCGCTGCCAAGGTTTCAGAGAGGACGGACGTGAGGAGGAGGAGGAGGAGGAGGGGCGCGGGGCGCGCGCGGAGCTCGGATAGCATTGCACGACGGCTCGCGCAGAGCGGGCAGCGGGTACATCTAATATCTTCCTGCCGATGAATAATTCAGGACGGCCCGCGGGGACCTGCGGCCCCGCGCTGCAGCGCGGCTAAACCGGAGAAGAGCGCGCGGGAGGCGCCCAGGCCCGGCGAGGCGGGGGCACGAGGGCCCCGAGCCGCGTGGGGCGCGCGTGCGTGTTAAGCGCCGGCAGCCGCGGCAGGGCTAGGCGGGCGCGCGGGAGACTCGAGGCGCGTGGGACGCGCGTGCGTACTACACGCGTGCGGCCGCGGCCGGGCCCCCACGAGCTGCAGCTGCGGCGGGGCCGACCGCCCTGCAGGGGAGGCCGCGCCCGGCCGCGCGCAAGCCCCGAGCGCAGCACGCCGGGCCACCCAGGAGCCCTGGCCGCCGCGTCATGCGGTGGGGCGGCCGGCGTCGCGCGGGGGGACACGGGCTGGGCGTCGCGCCGCTCCCGCCTTTACTAGTTTGGGGAGCCTTCCTCTCCCGAGAAGAGACTAAATTCATTTAAAGAAAAGCAACGCACCAAATAAATACTCGTGGAACCAAATTCTGCTTCTCCTGCCGGGACTGGGATTGCACAGCGGACTCCACTTTGGGGGACTTCGCTCGGCTAGCAAGAAGCTAAACTCCAGCTGCTCCAGGGAGTCCTCTGACCTCCCTGCCCCCGCTCGCCCCTCGCGAGTCGGGACTTGTTCCGGCGCTCCCGCTTCGGGAGGCACGCAGCCTCCACGTCCTCCGGGAGGAATCTGTGTCGCCTCTGGATAGTGGCATTTAATGCCCGCAGCGTCGGGGGTGGCAGCGCGCGGGCCGGACGAGGCGAGGCCAAGCGGGCCGCGCCGCTCTGGTGCCGGCTCCTGGATTGCAGGCCTAATCGATGCATTTTTCTGAGTGAGTCGGCGGCTCCCCCACCCACCTCGGCTGCTCTCTCCTCTCCTCCTCCTCTTCCTCTCTGGTCTCCTCCCTCCTCCGGGCCTGGTTGCAAATGGCTTCGTTCCCCGAGACCGACTTCCAGATCTGCCTGCTGTGCAAGGAGATGTGCGGCTCGCCGGCGCCGCTCTCCTCCAACTCTTCGGCGTCGTCGTCGTCCTCGCAGACGTCCACGTCGTCGGGGGGCGGCGGCGGGGGCCCCGGGGCCGCGGCGCGGCGCCTGCACGTCCTGCCCTGCCTGCACGCCTTCTGCCGCCCGTGCCTCGAGGCGCACCGGCTGCCGGCGGCGGGCGGCGGCGCGCCCGGAGAGCCACTGAAGCTGCGCTGCCCCGTGTGCGACCAGAAAGTCGTGCTGGCCGAGGCGGCGGGCATGGACGCGCTGCCCTCGTCCGCCTTCCTGCTCAGCAACCTGCTCGACGCCGTGGTGGCCACGGCCGACGAGCCGCCGCCGCCTAAGAACGGGCGTGCCGGCGCCCCGGCAGGCGCGAGCGGCCACAGCAACCACCGGCACCACGCGCACCACGCGCACCCGCGCGCGTCCGCCTCGGCGCCGCCGCTCCCGCAGGCGCCGCCGCCGCCCGCGCCCTCCCGCTCCGCGCCCGGCGGTCCCGCGGCCTCCCCGTCGGCGCTGCTGCTGCGCCGGCCCCACGGCTGCAGCTCCTGCGACGAGGGCAACGCAGCTTCGTCGCGCTGTCTCGACTGCCAGGAGCACCTGTGCGACAACTGCGTCCGCGCGCACCAACGCGTGCGCCTCACCAAGGACCACTACATCGAGCGCGGCCCGCCCGGGGCCGCCGCCGCCGCGGCGCAGCAGCTCGGGCTCGGGCCGCCCTTCCCCGGCGCCCCCTTCTCCATTCTCTCGGTCTTCCCCGAGCGCCTCGGCTTCTGCCAGCACCACGACGACGAGGTGAGTGCGTGGGCGGCCGCCCGGGGGTCTGCGCCGGGCGCGGACGTGTTTGTGTCCCCCGGGTAGCCGCGGGCGTGCTCGCGGGGCACCTCCGGACGGGTCCCAAAGGGATGGGAGTGGGTCCTCCCCTTTCTGGATTTCTTGTTTTTCCTTTGGTTCCTTGGCAGTCGTTGCCACCGAGTAGATCCTGGTCTGCGTGTAGAAGACCTGGCCTTTGTGTGCGTGCTGCAAGGGCCCCCCAAAGGGTCCCCAAACTGGAGTCCCCCCTTTTCCATATCTAATATTCTGTGTAGCAAAGTGTGGCAACCGTTGTGTCCAATTCGGCACGAGCTGGGAGGAATGAAATATGCGTGTCTGTGTAGATTTGGCCTCCCTGTGCGACGGTCACCCCCCCCCCCCGCCGACAGTCCCCGGGGTTTGAGGACACCCCCTCTTTATGGACTTTGATTCCTTCATTTCTGCTTGACAAAGCGTGCTTGCTATTGTTTTAAGTGAGACACGAGATGGAAGAGTGTGTCTGTCTGTGTAGACGTGGTCTCCTTGTGCGGGCGCACCAGAGGCCTCCCAATGTGCTGAACTTTATTTTCTCGTTTTCGTTTGCGAAACTCGTAGATTATTGTTTTTGAGTAGGGCATGAGCCAGGAGGAGATGGCTGTGTGGGTGGGTGTGCCTGTGTGGACCTGGTTTGCACGTGTGCGCTTCTGAGGGAGGACGGTATTTTTTTTGTCGTTGGGACACTGTGGCAGTCGTTCCCTCCTTGTTGGGTGAGAGGGCTTCTGTGGGTCTTGGAGGGCCAAAGAGCCCCCGGTCTTCAGCCCTTCCCTGCTCCGCGGTGCGGTTTCCCGCACTGTGTAAGAAGCGTGTTGTCCCCTGAATCTCCCTCATGTGGACTCGCCCTTCGGCCTCGTGGGCCCGGAGAAGCGGAATCGGGGGACCTTGCCCATTGCCCTCTCCTCGCTGGGAGTCCCTTGGGCCGCTCCCGCCCACCCCAGCTTCGATCCCTACTGGAACCGGTTTCCCTGGTTGGGAGGTGTCTCCACCCCGCTCTCCCAGGGGCTCGACCTCCCTTGGAAAAAAAACGGACCCAGCTGCACGCGGCTCGAACCTGGGGGGTGCGCGGAGTCCGAGGGCTGCCCTGCAGCCTTGGGGCTCGATTTCGCTGTCTTGGCTGTGGAACGAATAACCCTTTCTTGCTTATTTTCACACCGTGTGGTACGTTCCGCTCACCCGAACCATTAGAGGAAGGGGCCAAACATTTTAAGGAGCAGGCTCTGCTGAGAGGGTCGGTGACTTAGGCGGTCTACCTGTAGCCCCCTAAGCTTTGGTGTGTGTAATCGCTAGTCATGCCTTGGAGGTGGAGCAGGAGACGGCAGAGGCTTTAAAAATCCTGGTGGGAGTGGGGCTGGTCCCGAGCACGGCGGAGGCTCCACTCCTGACCTGTTACTTGGGGAGGAGGGCGGAGCTATTGCCTGATGGCCTGAAGCCGGCTTCTCCTATTGGGAAAAAGTTGAAATCCTAATCTACTTGTGAGCGCCTCGTTTTAAAAGTTTTCTTCTAGGTTTGAAGCTTAGGGGCCAGTTTTTCCTTTCCTTCGTTTTGAAGCTCTGAATGGGCTCATCTTAAAAGTTTTTCCACATTCACGGGTGAATGTTTCTACTGTGTTCTTTCATCACTTTGAGAAAAAGGAATGATTGGGCTAAATGCCTATCCGAATCCTAGGAATGGAAAGATGGAGCCAATTCTCTTGAAGATTAGGGTCAGATGGAGGGGGGGAGTGAAGGGGAGGGGGGTGCCTTGAATCTGCCACAGTGTCCCTCCTGGGATGGGTGTTGGTTGAACCCTCCCTCCCAGCAGTTGAGTTTAAATGTCAGGTTTTATTTATATTTCCAGTTAAAGATCCACATATGTTTTATTTGGGCTAAAACAGTAGATGCTCAGTGTTGCCAGACTTGTAAAAGGTTTACACACTTTTTAAATTATAAAACCATCCAAACGGTGTGGGAGAGTGTGAAGTGCGAGGTGAAGCTCTTGCTGGGAGGTACCTGGATGCCTTGAAAATTCCCTTTTTACCATGTGCAGTACTAGGTGGAAGTTGATTGGCAAAAGCAGTAAGATACTACATCGTTAAACTAAATATCCTTTAGAAACACAAAATTGGTTCAGTTTTGAGCAAAGTTCTACTTCCCCCTCCTTAGTTTTTCATTTAAAGATAAAAGCTTGGAAATTAATTTTTAGATCTCTTTAATCATTCCCGGATTTGGAGTTTAAAGGTGACAAACCGGGGGTGTGAATAGAGGACAGCAAGTGTTAGGAGAGAAGGCGCCAGGTTCAGATGGGGTCCCCCTCCCCACGGCCTCAGTCCTTCCTTTCCTTCTGAAGGAGTGATCCATACCAGTTTTGGAATATTGCTCCTTTAAAAAGCCATGCCTCTGACTGGGAAAAGAGCATAGCAGAGGGTACTTTGGAGGTGACTGTCTTCTGTTTGATTGTCATAGACTGAATGCCCAAATCTAAGTATTTTACTGTCTGTATCATCGATCTCAGTTTTTAAAATGCTACTTTACTGAGTTGTCTCCTGCGTCAACAGGCTCAGTAAATAATTCAGGGCGTCCTTGCCTTGTGGTGACTGATGCCACCTGACCTTGGGAAGGAGGTCCGGACGCCGGGCTCTTCCCTGTAATTTTGGGGAGGACGCCTCCAAGAGTTGGCTCCTCCGTGCGGGAGGCAGCCTGGAGCCTCTGTCCCCCGAGACTGCTTTCCTTAAGCGCCCTCCCCCAAATGGCTCTTTGGGATTCGCAAGGTGGTGTTTTGAGCGCTTGTTTTAAAACATAGTAGTAACTTTAAAACCTAAAAGGAGAGAGTTGGGGTTTCCAACCAAATGATAAGAATTGCTTGCTTCCACTCTCGTATTTGGCTCATTTAAAACACGTAGTTTGGGTTTTTCGCTCATGTTGTGCCTTGATGGTCGGTCTGATGGCGGACATCTAGGCTGGGAATTGGAGGCCCGCGTCCCCTGGCCGCTGCCCGCTGCCCGCGCGGCGGCGAGTGCCGGCGGCTCCCGGAGAGCGGGGCGGAGGCAGCGCTGCTGTGGGCCTGCGCCGCCCGCCCTCCCGGAGCCGCCGCGGCTGTGCGGACGCGGCCCGACCCGTGGCCGCGCCTTCCCCGCGGGCACCCCAGAAAGGGTCTTGCACGTGTTTTGCGGGAAGAGTTGAAGGAGTTAGTGTGACTTGAACGCCCTGCTCCAGCCGCTTCCAGTTGCTCTTTAATGTTGTGGTCTTGGCACATAGGATGTGAGCCCTTTGCTGCTTTGGAGGCGACGGTGGAGCAGAAATCTCCAGGGTTGTCCAGGATGTGTGTTGTGTGTCAAGGGCTGGGCTTCAGGACTCTGTAAATGGCAGGAAGCTGAGTGGGGTCTTCGAGCGTTCTGGCCCCCAGGAAAGGCCCTGTCGCTAGCGGTGGGGGGCCCGCGGGGGTGACACAGTTGCCATGTTGAGTCGAGGGAAACATTGTAGCCAGTCCCACCCGAGGATGGCAATGTTGTCTCCCGTTAGGCCAGTTAGGATTTTCCTGAGTCTCCTGGATGGAAAATGGGGTGCAGGTGCTGATAATTTATGTTCTGTTCCCGTGGTGGGCTTAAAAAAAAATCTTCCTGGAAAGATAAGTTCTAGAATTCCCGCCCGATGTGACCCTGAATATTGAGCCATCCTAGGCTTGGGGGACTTTCTCCAAGAAACTGCTGTCCAAAAATCAGCCTCAAGCCACTTTGAGGAAGGCGGATTTGCTGCCTAAAATAATTGATTGTGGAATAAATTCTTGTATCTTATTTTGAGTAAGTCACTGTGAGTGGGGATTGTACCTGTGTTGATACCAGCCTGTTTTATTTTACAGTTCCAGAGTGTAAGCTTTTTCAGCCTTGCATACCCAGAGTATGCATGTTTCTTTCTAAATAATATGCATGTGCAAATTATAAAATCTATACCAAGAGACTTTTTAATAAGGATAAGAGAAAATGAGTAGTAATATGCATTCTGGTATTTCTGCACTCCATCTTTGATTGGCTTTATCAGACTAGGTTTGCTTGACTCATTCATTTCACCTATTCGCCAGAAAACCAAACTTTCCACAACTTGGAAATAATTGGAGGGTACTGCTTTGAATCCAGTTCTGCAGGTACGTTTGTAGATTGAAGTCTGTTGAATTAAGAAAATGCTTGATGAAAATATATGGCGGATAAATGTTCATTATTGATGTCGTAATTCCTTATCCTTGAAGGTAATCTGTTTGTGTTTAGATAGAGTCACGGCTGAGCTGAGGAATGTGTCCGTCTCCCGTTAAACTGCATAGGGAAGGGTTTTATCGACGCGGATCCCGGGAAAGTGGGCCATGGCTAGTTTGGCGAGCCTGTGCTGATGAGGTCGCCTTACAGGCATAACCCGAGTCATAAAGTGCTAGTAATATTTGATGCTGTGGTGGTCTCAGCATTGTCTGGGGAACCTTTTGTAACTAACTTTGTCTTCCTAAAAAGAGTAAACTATACACTGGTTTGGTTTTGGGGTTGCTTTTGGTCTACAAGATTTTTATTTCCAATGTGAGGAATATATGTTTTGGAAACAATGAAGATATTTTAGGAAGAAAACAGGCACTTCTCCCGGACTTCAGTTCTTCATTTGATATTACTCTATGTTCTTTGTGATTCAGATGTTTTCATGTTAAATAGTTGGATATGGAATAAAGAAATCTTGAAAGTGTTTGAAAAATTTGAGTAAAATTTTCTTTTCTACCCCAGTTCTCCCTCTCGTCTTAGCTACTTATAAATACTGTTTTTAGAGAGTCCTTTTCAGATTTCGGGACACTAAAACCAACATTAAAGTGTATAGTTTCCTAAATTTCTACTTAAAATGGAAGCAACTTTCTCCTCACATGTAAACTTTTGAGCATAGCTGTTTATTTAGCTTTTTATGTTTTCGTTCTAAAACCTCTTTACATATGCAGAAAGGGCATTGGCTTTTGGGGGAGCTGTAAATGGGGAGGTGAAATGGTTAAAATGCTTTTGCTGTTGCAGTAGTTTGCCAGCGGAAAAGACGGTTTATACATTTTCCTGATTCAAGGGAAATTTTAACTTATTTGATAATTCTGTAGCTCTGAAATTTAACCCCCTCCAAATTTTATTTCCTTCGTTGCTAACTTAAAAGTCACATGGTTTACTTAATCTTGCCATTTCTGCATCCAGTTCCTCCCACAGGGCAAGATTTATTTTAGATGTATTCATTCTTAGCGAATAAAGGACCATTTTGGTGTCATTCTTCATGACACTTAAGCAAAAGGTTGAGAAGGATTCTGCCATGCAGGCGGTTTCAAGTAGTGTGCGCTCCCCCCTCCCCCCTAACGGTAACAAAGAGTTAAAGGCTTGGCTCACTAAGGCTGTTTTTGCCATCCCGGTTATTTTGGAAGAGAGCAAGAGACAGATATTGATAAAGAATTACAGTTGCCTAAAGGAGCAAGATGCCACCCATTGCAGCCCACTTAGTTCCCTCTTCTCTTGACCTTTCAAGCATCGTGACTTGCAGGAGGAAGCTTGATCCATCTTTCCCCTCCACTTGATGTGACCTCGTGCTTGTTCAATACTAAATATTCTTCTCCCTTTGAGGTGTTGTCTGTGCCCACAAACTAAGTTGACTGAAGCCAGATTGACTGTTTTGATTGACAAGACTCTGACTTGTTAATAGAAAAATTTGGGGGTAGGGAGGGCTGAGCACCGGCTGTTTACCTCTGAAACGATTTGAATTTTATTCCACCATAATTCTTTCCTCTTCAGATACCATCTCCAGCTTTCCTCACATTTTAGTTTGCTTAGAATTAGTTTTGAAGGTAGGGTGGAATGAAATGCGGAAAAGCCCCGACTTCTGGGTTTCATCTCCCACCCAGACCCACCTGAGATTTTGGGAGATCCATATTTAATCTGAAGACAGCAGGCCAATATTTTGTTTTGTCCTCCCTACTGTAGATTTTCTACTAACCCCAGACAGTTCCTTACCTGAGCATCAGTTCTTACCAAATGAGTTCTTTTCAAAATAGATCTGTATAATGATCCTAGTTTAATAATCTGTAGGCACAAAAAATTGGCAGCCAGTTGTAATTTGTTTCAAAACAAACAATTTTCCACACAGATGCCCTAAGGAAGTGGTAATCATTAGTGATAAAGTCATTGCTTTCAGTAACATATTAGCAAATTGAAGTTGTGAATATTGGGAAGGGAGGCTTGGTCGTGAATAAGGGGATGATTCTCGATTGTGATTATTTATCCTGACAGGCTTCTGCAGAATAGCACATTCTGTCAACATTAATGGAATTCGAGTGAAGCAGAGCAGTGTACACAAGAGAATGAAGTGGGTCAAGGTCAGATGTGTAGACTGAGGGCATCACCTCAGGGCTCCAACACCCTGTGAATTTTGAGGGCTCCTGAGTGGGCTTTGGAGCCTGAGCTGGTGAGGAACCCCTGTGCCTTCCTGAATGTCTGTCAGCAACTGTATCCTTCAGTTGTTACTTCTAGAAAAGGTTGGCTAGCCATTTCCTTCTAGCTTTAACTGTTTGCAGTTAAAAATATGTTTTTCTTTACGTGCCAGTGGGTTTTGGGAACTTATTTGATACCCTTTGACTAATAGGGATACTTATAAAAATGCTGTTGTATTAAAAATCTGCACACACTTTTGCTGCTAAATGTGGATTGGATGTGACTACTTCGGCACAGGTGTTTTAATTTAAAAATGAGAATTGTGAATAGGTGGTATGGGCAGTCGTAATTATGGTCTGTTTAGACCACACCTGCAAATTTTGCTCTGTGCCCTCTGCCTGTCTTTGGGATCGATGTCAGAGGGAGATATTTCTCTCTTAGGATCATCTGTTGGCTTGGACTGAAAATGCTCGCACAAAAATGTGTGGATAAGTGTTGAGCAGAAAAGTGGATATGGTAAAGAAAGTTTTAGTAGTAGTTGGGAAAATGTGTTTGTGATTTATCCTTATTTAGCTTTGCTTCCGCTTGAGCACTCTTAGTGTGGTTCTAGGTTGAGATTCTTGCTCTGCCTCCGTTTTCTCATCCGTAAAATGGCAGTTACACTTTTTGATGTTGTAAGAATTAGTGATAACGGACATAGAGGATCATAGCACAGGATCCCACAATGAACGGCAATTGTAAACATTCACAATAGCTTTTATTAATAAAGTATTAAAGAGGGGCCAGCCCTGTGGCCGAGTGGTTAAGTTCACAGGCTTCGCTTCAGCGGCCCAGTGTTTCGCCGGTTCGAATCCTGGGCGCGGACATGGCACCGCTCATCAAGCCATGCTGAGGTGGCATCCCACATGCCACAACTAGAAGGACCCACAACTAAAAATACACAACTATGTACCAGGGGCTTTGGGGAGAAAAAGGAAAGATAAAATCTTCAAAAAAAAAAAAAAAGTATTAAAGAATATTGAAGCAGACTCCTCATTCCCTTCCCAGCCTCACCTTTCCCCAGAGAGAGTATTGTAGAAGAAAACTAATTTTCAGTGTTAGAAATTTTGGCTGAGGAAAGATATTTAGTGATTCTTTCAGGTGATGCAAGGTGATCTGGAAAAAAAGCATATACCTTGTTTGCCTTTAGAGAAACTAGACCTCAACTTTAACTTTTGGTCTAGACCATTTTAGGGTTACAAAGCTCCCCAAACCTAGGAGAGAAGATGGGTGCCAGTGTGTTTAGAGGCTTTATCAATACCTTCAGCTTTTTTTGTTTGTTTTTGAAGGTTTTTTTTTTTTTTTTGAGGAAGATTAGCCCTGAGCTAACATCTGCTGCCAGTCCTCCTCTTTTTGCTGAGGAAGACTGGCCCTGAGCCAACATCCATGCCCATCTTCCTCTACTTTATACACGGGACACCTGCCACAGCATGGCTTGATGAGCCACGCCATGTCCACACCTGGGATCCGAACCGGCAAACCCGGGCCTCGGAAGCGGAACGTGCACACTTAACTGCTGCGCCACCGGGCCAGACCCCCTTCAGCTTTTTTTTAACATGAAAGTCCGGTTTACATTTTATATGATGTATTTGAGAACCACTAATCTTTGAAGCCATGATACTTTTTTTTTTTTTAACTGTGGCTTTTCAAGGAAACAGATTAACTTGCTCAAGGGACCAGTCTGATTCGGCGTCTAGAATACTTCATAAGCTTTAATTTCATGGTGTTGTCAGATATGTGTGTGTTGGGGGAGGCATCTGAAGAGGAAACTTACAATGTTACAAGAACGGCCTTAAGCCATCATAGAAGGAACTGCTGCTTTACGAATGGGGAGACAGGCCTGGGATGGTGAAATGACTTGGTCAGAAACTCACCTGTTCTAACACTTGTTTCACATTGCTAGTTGTATACAATATTTGGCGAATTTATTTTTTTGGAACTAGTCCTTAAAAATCTGGTATTTAATATTAAATTCTTTGCTTGAATATTTAGCTTCCTGTGTTTTATTTTCTTTGATCTTTTCTAAGTTGTTAAGTAGAGTTAAATAGCATACGGGTAATTATAAAGGGGCTGTGGTCTCTTGGCAAAAATGAATGTGGCCATCATTACTGTGTCTGCATCTTGTTGCAAAATTAACTTAATGTGGAGTATTACTAAAAATAATAAGGAAGAGGTTTTGAGCTTTAATTAATAAGTCTCTTGAAAAGATAAGTCTCAGGTGGTCTCTGCAATATCAGAGTGAGAAGTATGCTTCCTCTGCCACCCAACTTTTAGAACACAGTCTTGGGCCGGCCCCGTGGCTGAGTGGTTAAGTTCATGCGCTCTGCTTCGTCGGCCCAGGGTTTCGCCGGTTTGGATCCCGGGTGTGGACATGGCACCGCTCATCACGCCATGCTGAGGTGGCATCCCACATGCCACAACTAGAAGGACCTGCAACTAGAATATACAACTACGTACTGGGGGCTTTGGGGAGAAGAAGAAGAAGAAAAAAAAAGAGAACGCAGTCACCTTCTATTCTGGATCTCAGGCAGTGGAGGCCACCTCCTGTCCCCTCCCCCTGAGCCCTACCCCCAGTACCCTTGCACCGTGGCCTCCATGCTTCAGAGGCAAGTACTTTGGTGTTAGGGGGCTTTTACGCTAGGTCTGGCCTCTGTTGATGGTAGCAGATTTAAGGGCTAGTTCCAGAAGGATTTTGCTGTATTGTCTGTTCTCTGTGGTGATGCAAGTTGGGTTTGATCCTCAGAAGCAGCTCATCTTCTGCCTTTTTATTCCTTTGCCAAGAACAGAGGAAACTTAACTAGTTTTCAAGCCAAAGGATGCCCCTGAAAATGTTAGGTTTTGATGGATCTTTCTCTCACATTATGTAGGTGGAGGGGGAAGTTTTGGGGATGAATAGGGGGAACCATAAATTGGAAAATGCTTGTAGCTTTTTGGTATAAAAACAAGAGCATGAGATTTAGAGTAAAAAGACCTGTTTGAGGCCCAGTGTAGTCCTGAAGTAGCTGTGCGATTTTGGACAAGTCATTTAACCTCTCAATTTCTGACCTTTAAGATGGGAGCAGTAGGAGTGCTTAGGTTTTAGAGACCTATTTATGGGGGAGCTATAATTTACATGAAGGTGCATGGAAGGAGCTAGAAAAATTTGTTTTAACATACGTGCACATTACTGTGTAACTATCCTGAAAAAAACTTGGCTTCAACTTTTCCTGCAAGTTGCAGCCAAACGGGCAAAATTCCTTTTTCATGAAATTAAATATGCTGTTTATCTTTCTTAAAAAATGTTTACTGGTTGGTGGCCGAGAGGTACTTGATACCATGGAGTAATTTGGGCAGTTCCTCATTGCTGATAGGATCTGATGTGTTAAGATTTGTCATCAAAATACTTGAATGTCTGTTTGCTGCTAAGAATTGTGCTTCATGCTAAAGATGTGTGAGAGCAATCTGCGACCTGCTCCCTACCTGAGCCTTGTGCTTTGTCTGGGACAACGAAACTGAAAGGGAGGAGGTGATGGGGAAGGGGATTCTTGTCTTCTCTGTGGCTGCTTTCTGTGTGGTCTTATTTGAGTTACCAGATGAAATCTAAATGTTAAAGCTCATGGCACCTCAACAGATAGAGGTTCCTCTGGGAAGATGAGCTTGGGCTGAGAGCAGAGTTGTTTCTGATGAATCTTGGAGGATGGTGGGACTCAGGTAGAAGATGCGCTCATAGGTATGGTGATTTCTAGGAGCCCACGATGGGTTGACTCTAGAGGAGGGTGTGTGATCTAGATTTTTTTAACCTAATTTTTCCCGACCTTTTCAGCATCCCTAGGGAAAGTGTTAGGGTCCCCTTCTTTTACCTCTGCTAGGGAGATGGGTTATTGATACAGTTATGTAGAGGAGATAACTGGTGTGTCAGTCAGGAGTCAGAGCCACATCAGGTAAGTTACTTTAACAGGTAATTTAATGTAAAGAATTGTTGGCTGTTACTAAGTTGTTAACCCGGGAGCTGAAAGGCAGGAAAAGAACACTAGGGCATCTGGCAAGTGTGGGAAGCAGCTACTATCCTAGGGCTGGGGGATCCAAAGGGAAGGGGTTGGAGTTACCAATACCTACTATAGGAGGGTCCCTATGGTCCAGCTCCTTCTGGGGGTGGGGACGGGCTGATGAAGCTGGTTCCTCCAGTGTTAGAAAGCTGCAAACTAGATTCAGGTGCTGCCACAGGAAGGACCCAGTGTTGCTGGGGTAAGAAGTCTGTTGACAGTGTGACCCAGGAAGCAGGCAAGATGAAACCAGAATCCTTTCTCCCTGTAACATCCCCTATTGGCAGAGTCTACTAGTGACCCAGCTGGCAAGGTGGGGGTGTGGTTTGCTCAGTGCCAGTGCTCCCACCCTCCCCAAAAGAAGGAGACAGAGAAGGATGGGTCAGTAAGCAGCCTCTCTGGGAAGATGGCATCCCGTTTGGGCCATTACTCCTGGCAGCACCACCTGACTTGATTCCATTTGAAACTTTCCAGGGAAATACAGGGGAGACCTCAGACTAATGAACGTATGCGAAGTTAGCAGTGGCCTTCCTCTCAGTGGTTACACTCTCTCTCTCTCTTTTTTTTTTTTTTTTGAGGAAGATTAGGCCTGAGCTAACATCGGCTAGTCCTCCTCTTTTTGCTGAGGAAGACTGGCTCTGAGCTTACATCCGTGCCCATCTTCCTCTACTTTATATGTGGGACGCCTGCCACAGCATGGCTTGCCAAGCGGTGCCATGTCTGCACCTGGGATCTGAACCGGCAAACACCAGGCCGCCAAAGCAGAATGTGCGAACTTAACTGCTGCGCCACCCAGCCGGCCCCGCAGGGGTTACACTCACTCTCTCTACTGACCCGGCTGGCTGCCAACTCCTGCCAGCGGCTGCACTAGCCACATGCAGCCCCCTGGCTGCATCCCCCTTCACCCATGGAGTCGTGTGCTCACCAAGAGAGATTGCTGCTTTTGTTCCCAAACCTGTTTCTGTCTGTTGTACTTGTTGGTGTATTTACACAGTTGGACAACGATGACATGAGTGCAGAAAATGTAATTTCTGTGAAAACTGATTTGGTAAATGAAGAGACCATGGGAGCACAGCAGCAAGCAAAATAACCTCAAATCCCTCTCCTCATGGAGCTCGCACAGCCAGTTTCGGATGGGTCATTCGATTCCCTGCCTTCCCTAATGGCCTTGATTGGCTTCTGATCCCTGAGTGGGGGCTGCAGCTGGTTCACAGAGGGGGCATCTGTGGATGGCTGCCTTGGGAAGACCAGGGGTGTCTCCTGGGTGTGAACTAGACTATTCCGGCCCCATTGTGGTTATAATCTTGAGAGTGAGGTGGGAGGCTCAGCACCAGCTACTGGAAGGAGCTCCCCCTTTCCCTGTTTCTCTTCCCTCTCCCCAGCCTTTAAGATGGCCAGCCCCCCCACCCCCCAAGCTTGGTCCTGCAGATTGTGCTGCCTAACCTTAGGCTGAGAGGGAATGCCTTACTTCCACTATTCTGGTGATTTCCTATTTTGATTTTTTTGTATTTGTTTTTGTTTATTGAATTTACATATTATAAAATTCACCTTTTTTAGTGTATAGTTATATTTTAACAAGGGTATACAATGTGTAAATCACTATAGCAGTGGAAATACACAACAGTTGCATACGCCCAGCCTCGGGTGACCACTGATCTGTTCTCTATTCCCGTGATTTTGTCTTTTCTAGAATGTCATACCATGGAAACCCCTACAGTGTTAAGCCGTCTGAGCAGTGTTTTTTTCACTTGGCATAATGCGTTCAAGAGTCAATTCTTCCCTTTTTATTGCTGAGTAGTTTTCCAGTGTGTGTCTGCACCAAAGTTCAGACATTCACCAGTTGAGGGGCACTTGTGTTTCCTGGTTTTGGTGATTGTGAGTGTGTGTTTTAATGCCTGGAATGTGTGCAGTGCTGTGTTGAGTGTTGGTCCCTGTCTCGTGCTAGAGTCCGTGTTTTGATCAGCACGTTTGTTGGTAAACTTGGGTGACTTTGAGCCTTGTTTCCTCATTCTTCTATAGAGGATGGTCACATTTGCATTAGTGTGCCTAGAGCTGACTTTTTTGCTTGAAAAATCAAATGAACTATTTTCTGATAAAAAATTGCAGTGTGCCCTTATATATAAATGTAAGTGAAGACATTTAGAAATTTCAAATGAAGGAACTGATTTGGGGGCAGTGCTGCAGGGGACCAGTACCCGCCAGTGCCACCTTTGATTTGTAATAATCTTTCAGAAAAAGTCCTCTTGGTTTTTTTATCTCCTTTGTTGTTTGTCGTTAGCTTTATCAGAATTTCAGGGATTTAGAGGAATTTTCTAACAGGAAAATTTGTTTTACCAATTTAATTAGATTTTTAAAACACCAGGAGTGCAAATGAAGATAAAAATGCTATCTCTGGTCCACTATGGACCAACCCCAATGTCGGGAACTCTGAGGGAATCGTGGAAAGGACCCCGTCCGTGTGGGGCGGATGAAGTGAGGTTCAAGAATCTCCACTTTTAAACTGAAGGTTAGTCGGGGAGAAGGAGTGTTTATGTTAGAGGTTGTTGATGGTGATAAATGGAAATCAGTTTATGAAGGGGTAGCAAAATCCTCTCCCAACAAAGAGAATCGCTAATTCTGAACAACATTTGGGACTTGCCACAACAGCTACTGATTTTGTAACCTTATTATTCTTCCTTAAGTCTATTGTGCAATAAATACATGTGCCTTGATATCTGAGAACTGAAGTTCCTGCCTGTCTTCATCGGCAGCTTCTTTGCTTTACTGTTGGCTATTTTCTGACTAACTAAACTGTCTATTGTTAATTATGTATGCAAATATTAATAATGTACAAATACAGGGGAAGAAAGGTACTAAATGTATTTGGGCATCTCAGACTGTGAAAGGCCAGTTTCTAGTGCAGCGAGTTTTGAAGTTTGAAAACAAACATTTCCCCTCATAAAAGGGGGGATGGTGTTCCCATTTGGTGTCCTCAGCATTCATAGTAAGAGTGTTTTCCTCTGTTGATTGTCTAGGATCTGCTGCAGCACAGAATTTGTTTGAATTTAATGACGATCTGCCCAGTTCTTTGGTGCCTATTTGTTCTAGCCCCATAGAAGTTATTTTCAAGGTTTTTTTGTTTGTTTGTTTGCTTGCCTGCATATAAAACCAATTCTCGTCTTCTCCATCAGAAAAAGGCATACAAAGCAACAGATAAATAAATAGGAAGAAAGTTTAAAAGCCACGTACAAGTTCAAATTATGAAAGTGAGGAGGAGGTGATGTTTGGGAGAAGAGATCCAGTTTCAGGCTCTGTTGGGTCGCTGTTGTTGGCTTGTAACTTTTCTCATGTTTAACGTGATGCAGGGGGCTGTTGCGTGGGGGAGCCCAGGATGTGCAAGGTATGCGATTCTGTGGTTTCAGCAGAGTAAGAAACAAGTCTGAAAAACTGACCTGGAGGTCCCTGTCCTGCCTGCCAGGCCCTTCTCATTTCAGCTCCTTGACTTGCAGTCAGCACTTGTAAGTGGTGGTGTCACTGTGTGAGGCTTCTTACTCCCTCTTGGTATGAAAGACAGACAGGTGTGCCTACAGTAAACAAAAAAGAGGAACCAAATGAATGAGCACTTACTGAGAACTAGAGAAGGTTTGCCAACACTACACAGTGCTTAAAAAGGGGGGGAAGAAGTAACAGTTTTGTTTTAAATTTGTTTTCTTTTAACAACATTGAAAGTTATTTTTTTTTTAGTGACATTTTTCTAGACTTCACAGCACTTGTCGTTTTGGGTTGTAGTTTTTCTGAATATGTATATGCCTGTGACTATTTTTATTTGACCTTTCGTTCCTTCCTCCTTCACCATCCTCAGCTTGTAGGTGCTGGACGAATGGAAAATTGAGATTTTTCTCAGGGCTATCTTGTATTCCAGGAAGTTTCTGGGACCAGTTAAGTCTAATCCTGATTTAATTATGTAAGTAACACATAGCTATATCTTTGTTTCAATTATCTGTAAAGTTTTTGAGAAGTGTACCCTGGTCCTACTACTTTACTTTCTTTTTTCAATTTACTTTTTAAAGAGTGGCACCTGAGCTAACAACTGTTGCCAATCTTTTTTGTTTTTCCTGCTTTTTCTCCCCCAAATTCCCCCAGTACATAGTTGTATATTTTAGTTGTGGGTCCTTCTAGTTGTGGCATGTGGGACGCCACCTCAGCGTGGCCCAGTGAGCGGTGCCATGTCCAAGCCCAGGATCCGAACCAGCAAAACCCTGGGCCACCGAAGCAGAGCGCACGAACTCAACCACTCGGCCACGGGGCCGGCCCCTATACTTTACTTTCTAAAATGTATGATCTGCCTTTCATGTGTTTTCTGCCAAACTTTAACAGCCATTCACACACAAACACACAAACATACAGAAATGTAGTCTTAAAAACATATGCAGACGTTTTCCTGTATCCACTTGCTGGTCGTTACTGCTCTGAACTTGGTATTCGTGGTGTGGAATTTATTTAGCCTGTTCCCTTATTTGGATTTTCTCTACAGTTGGCCATTGCCATCAATGTGCATGCCCATGTGTCCCTGTTACTTCTAGGGGTGATCCCCCTCCACCCCCAACCAGGGAATTGCTAGGATGCTGGAGAGGTGCATTTGAAATGTTAATGTGCTCTAAAGAGCTTGCGTCCCACCATTCACATTTCCTCCCTCCCCCAACCTGGCCTTGTTGCCCTCAATTTACTGGGAGAAAAATGGCTCATCCTGTTGTTTTACTTTGCATTTCCGTGATCACTGTGAGGTGGGCGTCTTTTCATATGTTTATTGGCCATTTGGGTTTCCTCCTCCAGTTGCTTTAATTCCTGGGCCTCTCGCTCCTGTTTCGCTTCACTTTGTGTTGTTTGGTGAGGAAGATTTACCCTGAGCTAACATAATGTTGCCAATCCTCATTTTTTTTTTTTTTTTTTTGCTTCAGGAAGATTAGCCCTGAACTAACATCTGTGCCAGTCTTCTCTAGTTTGTATATGGGATTCCTCCACATCATGGCTGATGAGTGGAGTATGTCCGTGGCCAGGATCCAAACCCTCAAACCCGGGCTGCCGAAACAGAGCACGTGAAACTTAAGCCATTCGGCTACCGGGCCTGCCCCGGCTCTCCTGGGTTTTTGAAAAATTAATTTATAAGTGTTTTGGATAAATACTGAGTACTAGGTGTCTGTTGCAAAGGATTTCTCTGAGTCCATGGCTTGCCTCAGTTGAGTTTTAACTAAATTGGTGAATAGTGTTTTTGCTTTCTTTACATTGTGTGTCTTTAATCCCACTTTAGAACATATTCTTAGTGTATCAGATGAGGTGGGATCTAATTTATTTAGAAGAAATGATGAGCCTGATGTCCTGACTGTTGGTGAATGGTCTCAGTCTCGTTTCCCCTTTTTCTCTGAACCTCACGTTTCTGGGAAACCCTTCTGAATATAGCTGTTGGCTAACTGGCTTGCAGTTTAATGTAAACGAGTGTTCATGCTTTGTGGCCATATACTGTGATCTCTTAAAAATCTCTTCGATGTTTGGTAACTATTAAGGAAATAGAATTTCTCTACAGATGCTCAGTTACTCACAACAGGTAGGTCGTGATGCTTATATTGGTCTAGGGCCCGTTCATACGTGTTGCCCTGTGGCCTACTGTGTAACAGTTGCTGGGCATGCCCATATATAGACTTGCTTTCCTATAGCTGCCTTTTCTCCCTTCAGTTTTTATCTTCGCTGCCGTTTTAAATTGCAAGAGAAATAAGCAGTCATTGTAACACAGGCAAATACTAAGTAGCTGAAAAAATATAACGTGCTGATTTCACTCCCCATATGTAACTACTGTTAACATTTTGGATTGTATCATTGGTCTTATTTCCTATGCCTATGCAGCATTATCTTTCTGACTGTATCTGTCATTTAGTCATGCACACACTAATGATAAAGTTGTTTTGAAATATATATTTGTATACTGTAGCTATAGTTCTATATTTTGCTGCTTTTTTTTTTTGAGGAAGATTAGCTCTGAGCTAACATCTGCTGTCAATCCTCCTCTTTTTGCTGAGGAAGATTGGCCCTGAGCTAACATCTGTACCCATCTACCTCTATTTTTTATATGTGGGATGCCTGCCACAGCATGGCTTGGCAAGCGGTGCATAGGTCTGCACCCAGGATCGGAACCAGCGAACCCCAGCCCACTGAAGCAGAGCGTGTGAACTTAACCACTACACCACCCGGCGGCCCCTATTTTGCTTTGTTTTTTGAATCTAATAATGAATCTGGCACATCCTTGCATGACAGATAATACACAAGTCATTTACTCATCATCTTTATTGAGGTCTAGTTTTCACAATCAAATGTACTCATTTTAAGCACATGTTTGATGAGTTAAGCACACGTTTGATGAGTTCTGATATTTATACATCTGCGCTACCACAGTCAAGACACAACATTTCCACCATCCCAGAAAGTTCCCTTGCTGCAGTCAGTACCTTTTAGTGCTAATCTCTGGAGAATTTGGCCTGCTGCTCTGGTCATGGGTCTTGGAGGGTTTTCGGGAGGTTGAGTGAGCCAGGGGGCTTTGGATGTGAATGAGTCTCTAATGATGGAAAGTTGCAACATCTGATGTCCTGGTTTATTGCTGATGCAAAGATAACTAAAACTCCCTAAAATCTTTCCCTCAGAGGCAAGGCCATATTCTCTGTGATGGCCCAGATTCTCAGATTCTCTAAAATATTCGCCATTTCAGGGCCACAATGCAAATGGCCAGGGCACATTGTTTTCCAGCGAGCAGATGCCCGCTGGGAGGCAAATTCCTCAAGGATTGCTTGGAAAATGTGGAAGCGAATTCCGTTCAATCAACACACTTCTCATTGAGCATCTGCCCTGTGCCTGGCTCTCTCCGGGTGTTTGAGGACACAAAGGACTAGAAGAGAGGCTCCCTTCTGGGGACCCTTATATCACTGTAAAGGGAAATAGAATTACCAGAGATTTTGGGTACATGTGAAAGTACTAAATTATTTTTGATTAACTATCATGGTTATTTTTTTTAATTCAAGGGCTCAAAAGGGGTATGCAGTGTAGCAGTAAAGTCCTGTGACGCAGTGCGAGCTTCCTGTGTTCTTCTGGAGGGGCGGGTTATAGGGGAGGGAGCTAAAGCTGTCTTGTCTTTGGAGTCTAGGCTTTTGGTAGTGAACGCTTCTCAGAAAATCTGTAGCTTTCCAGGTCTCTCGGGTCAATTGGAGGTGGCAGATTGGTGGCTTCTCTTTCTGAAGACTCTTCAGAAAAATTTTGGTTTTGAGCTTCTTAGAAAATTTGAATTTACAAGGGAAATTTCATTTTGGGCTAGGGGTAGTTCTTTGTCCTGGACCAGCTATTGTAAATGTCATTCACAACTGCCTTTCATTGGGTGACATGTGACCCCCAAGCATGAGAACTTAGAGTGGGTTTTAGGCTGTTTCCTGTGTGCAGAACTGTTGAGTCTTCAATTTGGAAAGTTGATTATTGAGCTTTGTCGTGGGGGAGGGGTCCTTAGTGCCTGACACAATCAGGATTCAGTTGATTTCTCAACTTTCCCTCATGTCTAACTCTTACGCATGCATGGTCTCTGGCCCCCAGTGAGAACAGGGTCTACTGAGGGAAATAGTAGGCTTGCTGAGCTGAAGCTGGAACGGAGTAAGGGTTGGGTACTGTGAGAAGTGGTTGCAAGGCATGCAAGTTAGCTTTTTTTTTTTTTTTGCAGGGGTTGGGGGAGTTTGGTGGGTGGTGCCCAGGGAGAGGGGAGAGGACCCCTCTTGGTGCTCCAGGAAGAAAGACCTGTGAGCCTTTGAGGAGCTGGGCATTTGAAAAACGGGGAAGCACTTTGCTGACGACTCCATTGGCAGATTAGAACTTTATCTGCAAAGCAAATGTTCAACCAATGTTTACGGAGTTAATTCAAACAGGCTCTGGGGAGCTGTTGGGCCCCATTGAAAACCTATGGTTGGAGATGGTGAAAGGGGACTTTCGTGGGAACACGGTCACCCTTGGAACTACCTCTGCCCTCATAGTAAAAGAGAACCTTACGTTGTTTAAGTCTGTCCCCAAACTTCTCTACTGCGGCCTTTGAAAGCTCAAGTCTCTCATCTCCCTTTTAAGCTGCCTGAAGGTCCTACCCACTGTGTTGTCAGCAGAAGTAAGGGCACCACTGTGCAGGAGGGAGGAAAGTTTGCTTCCGTCAGGTCCTCTCTCCCACCCACTCTCCCCTTCCAAAGGTCCTTTTTGCTGGAGATCCCTGATTGGAATTTGCCTGGAATCATCACTTATGGTGATGCAGGAGCTGTAGTTTAAAAAACAAGCCAACCAAACCCGCCTTCTGTGTTTTGAAGGACAGTAAAATATTTGCATTGGTTACAGTAAAAGCCAGTACATAGCGTGAGTACAAAGAAGACCCTCAAGATAAAGTTAATGATTAAATTCAGAGGTTTTGGCCTGTTACCTTTAGAGATTTTTCTCTTGAACTTTACTCCATCGCTGTTAGAGGCTCAGCCCGCAAATTGCATTCTGTGCTTATAAGGTTCAGTTTTAATGTCTGCACTGGAGTCTTTCCTTGGGCTGTCTTGTTCCTCTGACAGGACAGGGAGGGAGTGGGCTTCCTAGGGCCCCTTGCTGGGGCCACTTTTTCTGCCCAGTTGTGTTTGGATACCACCCCACCCCCCATGCTTGGGGCAGCAGGAATTCCTCCCTAGGCTCTTTGTTCCTCCTGAAGGGCGGGAATGGCTGCCTCCTGGAATGTTGATCGCCTTGGCTTGAGTGGCGAGCACCATTGAAGCCTTATGTCTCTGCTCCTGGGAAGTTCTTAGGGCTCAAATGGGGGTGGGGATGGGGGTGTCCGCCTCCCGGCTCAGTCACCCCTGGGCTGGATTAAGTGAGCCAGCTTTTGTCCTAACCACAATCAAACTAAGACCCCTCCCTCAATGGAAGAAAAAGCACATGTTAATAAGCCAATGAAGAGTTCAAAGTTCAGGGTTTCCCTTCCCAAGAGGTTTGCCTCACCTAACTGGGACCCCAGAACCCACCAGGAAGCCCCCTGACCAGGATTGCCAGCTTTAGCTGCCCCCCTCTCCAAGGATGCCCAGTTCATAAATAGTAAGTATTTTCTAGTATGAGTATGTCTCATGCAATTTTGGGACACACTTAATACTGGAAATTGTCTTTCTGAAATTAAAATTTAACAGGGCTGTGCTGTATTTTATATGGCAGTTCTACTTATGACACTCCTTTTAAGCTATTGGAAGGGCTTGAGATTCCCAACCTGAAAGGCTCCCCCGCCCCCACCCTGCATTTGGGTCCTGCAGACCCTTGCAGGGTTCCTCATAGGCGACAGCAGCTTCTCACAGGGACACTACCTGGAACCAGGACCTCTCTGACTCACCCACCCCCATCCCTGTGTGTCCTAGCAAAGAAGCAGGTGGGGGGGGGTGTTTGAGGGGGTGTCCTGGCTAAAGAATAGGTGGGGAGGTAGGATGCTAAGGCTCGCCTTGGAAACCAAATGCCAGCCCAGGAGAGCAAGAAAGCTCTTTGCCCCACCTCCTCTCCTGGTCCATTGCTGCCAAACACTCTGGGGTCTTAGTGCTCCCCATAGACCAGTGTGGGTATGGGAGTAGTAGATCTCAGTGTTCACAATGATATGCTTGCTCCCTCACCCCAAATTCCTGTCTTCAGGGGTTTGGGCAGTAGTATAGGGAGAATAGTTACCAGGGTTCTAGAAGAGGGTTTTTAGGGTCCAGTTTTGGGGAACTCCCTCCACACAACATAGGGACGTGCCTCTTGGTTCTGACCGCCTGTATCTATCTGTTCTTCAGCAGCTTTTCTCTGGCATCAGAAAGAAAGATTGTCCTTGTAGGATTTTGGCAGGAATTTCGAAAGTTGGGAGAAGAAGGGAGAAGGCAAGTTCAGAGAGCAGGTTATATCTGCGTGTTTCTAGTTGTGTCTTTGGGACTGCCCAGGTGGGGAATTTACAGGTTCCACTGCTGTGTCTGGATTTTCTGCCAGGAAAACTCTTGGCTCTCTCAAACTGATGATTTGACAATGACATAACTGTATAGTGTTGATCATTTTGCTTTGACTGCCAGGAAGCTCAGAGCCAAACTCACGGTCTCCATCCAGGAAATCTCATTGACATGCTTCTCTTTTCTTGACTCATGCTTGTTCTGTGTGTTACTGGCTTTCTTTGTAAACTGCTCTTCTTAGATTTGGGTAAGAGTTGCTGAAATAAATGTCAATAAAAATTGAGTGAAAGATTGAGGATGTTGTAAACTGCCCAGGAGAGGGACAGTTTCTGATCCAATAAATCTGAGCGATGAGTATGTAAAAGAATTAAGCCATTGTACCGGTGTAGTACTTGTCACAAACACGTAATCCTCATGTATGCTCTGTCCCTCCCTGGACAGAGTCCAGACCCGTGCTGAGGGGTGGTGAGACTTGCTAGAATGTGCCTCACAGAGCTGCTGGGGCCGCAGGACTACAAAGCTCTCTCATCTGTAAAAATCAAAGCAATTTGAGAAACCCCAGGGTTAGTCATGTCCCCTGGTAGAGGCCGCGGCCGGGTGTAGGATCTTCTGACCCTGGTCTCCCCACCCCCGCCAGGGAAGCCTCTATTCTGCAGTTTGGTAGAGCTTGAAACCCCTTCTTGAGGGGCGGGAGGAAGTGGTTAATCCCCACTTCCTTCCCTGGGAGTTTTATGGGCCTCTGGGAGCCTGCCTTACCCTGGCCTTAATGGTCATAAATGACCCTCTCCCAGGGCAGGGGCCAGGCCCCTGTGAATCTTTGCCCGGACTCTAGGCAGTTAGGTGCTTAATAAATGCTTTTTGATGGTGATGCCCTTGGTCTTCTGAAATGGGGAGGTGGGATGGGAAGCTCTGTGGGATTACTGGGGTCGTGGTTTTGAGCCCCTCTCTCCGGGCCTTGAGCTGGAGACATTGTGACTGAACAAGGGTTCCCTGGGTGCTGGAGCTAGGTTGGACTGAATTTGAGTGGCATGGGAGTCCGGGAGGGGAGGGGAGGCTCCTCACCCACCCTGGACTCTGCTTCGTGCTGCTTGCAGGCCCCCAGATCTGGCCTTGCCTGATAGGGTGGGGTGGGGAGAAGGTTGAGTGATTCCTGCACTTCAGAGATCCCTCCCCACCCAGTTTCCTTTGTTTCATTCACCAGAGTTTTAAGATACAGCAGTAACTCCTCAGGAAGCTTCGCTTCTTATGAAAAAAGCATTCAAGATTGCCCAGCTCTTGGCACAGGTTTACAGAGTGGCCTTTAAGTAAGGGATACTGGAACCTATCAAAATGGACTGGATGGCCAAGGGAGCACAGCCCATTTAATCTTGATTAGCAGCAAAAGAGCTCTGGGAAGGAAATCTTGGGGCGGGCATCACCTCTCCTGCTAGCAGCTCCCTCCTTTCCCCTGCCAGCTAATCCCCTGCCTCCCGTTCTGCAGGGTTTTAATTAACTGTGTTTAATCTTCCCCGGGAAGCCGGCTGCCCGCCTGCGTGCTTATCCTGTTACCCGCTGGGTTTTCTGTTCCAGCCCAGCCAAGGACAAGTAACATTTTGGGAAGGAGTCCATGCCCAAGAGCCATTAGAACCTCCCTGAAAACTCGTCCTGTCTCCCTGCTTTCTGGGAAGGTGCAGAGCCGACCCAGAAAGCCCAGGGCGTGGACAAGGGTTAATCTGGGCCCTGCCCATGAAACACCCAGCACTGGCCCTCCTTTGTAGAGGAGCTCCATAAATCCTCCTGGATTTAATGTTATGCAAATAACTCCAGATAATACACTTTTTCTATTAAGAACTCAAGATGCCTGGAGGTGAAATAAAGAAGAAGAAAAAAAAAAGTGTCCTAAACTATTAGAGCAGAAGTATTTTGTGCAAAAAAGCATTTTTAGTGACTGCACACTACGAGCTTGCTTCTGTTTTCTCACTTCATTCTTTGTTATTTCGTGTGTAAATCTGCCTTTCCCTCTTTAACAAAAACGGGGAGTTGATAAACCCCGGGACTCTCTACCCCACAGAGATTCTGATTCTTTAAAACTGGGGTGGGACTCAAATTTGCATTTTTAACAAGCACCTCAGGGTTCCAACTCAGGTTGCCTCTTTGAGAAATAGATTTAAATGGTGTCCCAGGAGAGGGGATTTAAGGTCACAGCAGAGTCCTGCACACACAGTTTTGTTTTTTGTATTGGCATTTTAACCCTCAGTTGTCAATCATAAATTATCTGTATTTCATTGATCCCATCTAAGCGATCGCACCTGAGTTGTTACACCTGTTTATCATCAGATGCCCTGATTCCAGCAGCCCTTGATAATAATGACTTTAACTTATTTGGTCTTTTAACTTAAAGCCAGAACATTATCGACTTGTAGCCAGCCCCTTCCTCTGAGCCACCTTTGAAAAGAGGGTCAAGGGGGACATTATGTTTCTAAGAAATCACTTTATTTCTGAAGCTCTCCAGTTTTAATGACATTGGGATGAAAATCCAATTTAGACAGGTTAATGAAGACAGTAAGTTTTTTGGTCTGCATTGGAGTGAAGCTCCCCACGGTGCATGTGCAACTCTGCTGTCGCCACAGACAAAAGCAGCTGGAACTAGGCCGCTCTGGGACTGGACACTGGCGCCAAATTCCCCATGTCCACCGCTGCCCAGGCGAGCCTGCATCCCCTGCCAGGTCTTCAGCTGCTGGTCTCCCTGCCAGTTGGCATCTCCTCTGTCTAAAGAGAGCCTTTTGGGAGCCTCCCGGAGGCCCTCCGGGTCCCTGTCTGTAGGGCACGGAGTCTGCTCAGGCACTTGAGGGGGCTGCTG
This sequence comes from Equus przewalskii, assembly GCF_037783145.1. Classification (NCBI taxonomy): domain Eukaryota; kingdom Metazoa; phylum Chordata; class Mammalia; order Perissodactyla; family Equidae; genus Equus; species Equus przewalskii. Next base: position 53,023,413 of record NC_091845.1, on the reverse strand, counting down.
TGAGGTTGCAGGAGGGGCTCAGCAGCTCCTGGGAGAGGAAGGGTGGTCATCCCTCTGCAGAGTAGGGCAGTGATTTTAGCACTCAGAGAAGCCCAGGCCGTCCTCTCCTGTGTGCACACCGAACTTTCATTTTGGCTTAAGAAATAATCCTTTTAGATCTACACTGTTTTATTCCTTCGAAAATTTATCTGTTAATATTGTGCTACATCCCAGTATTTTTTTTTTTTTTAATAATCTCCATGTTTCCTTGAAAGACTGAGAATCAGTAAATCAAATTCTCTCTCTTTTTTACCCCCTCCAAGTCCTCTGTCTAGTTGTTTGTTCATACAAACTCTTCCCGGGGGCAAAGGCCACCCTGAATTCATCTACCTCCCCTCTTCCCCAGCAGCCTCTGACAGATGCAGGGCAGGAATGTTCAAAATGGGACACACCTTCCCCAAGCGCCCCTTTCATTTGAAGATTGTGTTAAAACAACTGCTATGGCGGGGAGTGCAATGATTGCAAGACAAAGCTGAAATGTTGAGCTTGTGGCTGTGTCCCCCAGACCGAGCCAGAGCAGCCATTCATTGCACTGCCCAGGGTGAATTCCGCTACTTGGGTGGAAATTTGGGCGATATGTGGCTCATACCCTGTTTCTGATACAGGACTAGCCCCGTAACAACCTTGCAAAGACCTAGGAATTCCTAGGGGCAAAGAGGATGGAAGAAGAATGCTGCTGCTGACTGCTCTGCTCACAGCTAGTGTTCAGGATGTCCCACTGTCCTGGCTGAGAGCTCCTGCTACCACGCACATGAGGGGCTGCAGCCTGCCCTCCTCCTTCCTTCCTCCCTTCCTTTCTGCTATCCTTCCTCCTCCTTTCCCTCTTCCTGCCTTTCTTTTTAAGTCTTGCCTCTAAAGCAGTTAGCTGTTTTTTTTTTTAAGATTTTATTTTTTTCCTTTTTCTCCCCAAAACCCTTCAGTACATAGCTGTATATTTATAGTTGTGAGTCCTTCTAGTTGTGGCATGTGGGATGCTGCCTCAGCATGGCTTGATGAGTGGTGTCATGTCCGCATCCAGGATTCGAACCGACGAAACGCTGGTGCAAACTTAACCACTCGGCCACGGGGCCAGCCCCCAACAGTTAGCTCTTTTATAAATCAGTGTTGTGTCTTTCGCACACTCCAGCAGGTTTCTAGGGCGTTCTTTAGGGTTACTCACAGGTACCAACTTTTCCTTAAAGCAGTGGGCACTTGGTAACTGAACATTTATATGAGGTTATAAACCACTCATGCATACTGTGGATTAATAATACTAACACCCCGGGCCCTGTGAGAGAATAAGTGCCTTGGGGTCTTTCATGAGGTTTCTGGGTCAAATTGCATACCAGCCGTGTGACCTGGGCAAACTTCAGTTTCCACCATCTGTAAAATGAAGATGGGACTATGGCTCATTAGGTTGTGCTTTCTTCTTCTTCTTCTTCTCCCCAGCCCCTCAGTGCATAGTTGTATTTCTAGTTGTGGGTCCTTCTGGTTCTGCTCTGTGGGATTCTGCCTCAGTGTGGCTTGATGAGCAGTGCCATGTCCACTCCAGAATCCAAACTGGCGAAACGGAGCTCACAAACTTAACCACTCGGCCGTTGGGCCAGCCCCAGTTGTGCTTTTTAAATGTGATGATCCAGAGTAGCATGCGGCCCGGGGCCTGACTTAGCTGTATCCATCCGCTTAGCAAGGACATGCTGAGTATCTGTTGTGAGCTCAGCCTTGTGCCCAGTTAATTGTGCCCCTTCCTCATGTGACAAATGAAAGTGCTGACAACCGTGTAGATTTGCCTCCCCTCCCACTTTGGCCTCTGAGTCTTGGCTCAGGTCGCCCTCTGTATGGGGCTCTGTTCTTTTCTTTTTAGTTGTGATAGGACACATTTGAGAAGTAACATGTTTGAGTGTACTTTATACACAAGAGCAGCAAAGAGCAAAGTGCCACTTACTGCTGTGTGACCTTGTGCAAGTTAGTCTCTGTTTGCCTTGGTTTTTTATTTGTAAATAGGGATAGTGATGGGTGCAATCCTATATGCACAGGTCTGAAATGTTTGCGTTTTGACAGTTGTGCACCTCAGGGTAGGGTGCGTTTCTCTCTGCCCCATTGTTTCTTCAGTACAGAGGAATCCTGCCAAGGGAGTTCCACAAGGTCTGGCCCATAAACTCTTATCGTCACTTCTCCAGAAGTCAGGTGGTCTCCTCACTTCTATCTCTGATACCACCCCTCTTCCCTGGAGGGATGGGGGCATGAGTCATCGGGGCCTGTGGTTGTTGGGAGGGTTCTGCCACAGAAACAAGGAGATGGTTCTTGTTAATTCTTGGCCTCCTCTTCATCATTTCATATTTCTAAATAGTACTTCTTTCTGTGCTTTTGGGAAATGAGGCTCAAGAATAAACTTAATGAGCGGGAGTCTGAGGTTACTTTCCTCTTGCCAGACAGTTTTTTAATGTCTGTGTCCTCTTCATTTTTGCCCCTCAGCCACCTGTTGTGGCAGGCTGGATGAACCCTGGGGCAGTGGCCAGACCCAGGTGGGCACAGCGGAGGAGCCACTGGGACTCAAGGTTGCAGGAAAACCGTGAAGCTGAGCAAGCCGCCCATGGCTGCATCACGCAGCAGTGGATGGGTTGCTGCTCCTGCGGTTACACCAAGCTCCACTGCCCAACATTGCATCCACATTCCCAAACCCCAGCCTGCGTGGGCCCCCTACCGTGAGCTCCCTGCAGCCACAGTGCCTGAGGTTGGGGAAGGGTTAAGACGCTATTTAAAATTTTCAAGGACTCTCTGTTTTAGGAAATGGGATCCTGGGGATCCTGGCCCCAGGAGATCAGGGGACCCTTAAGCAGAGAGAGCTGGGGGGATGGGCATGATAACTGCAATTTAAATTTACAAGCCATACCATGCTTTGGAAAATGAGCCTCAGTTTGCATGGATAAGGTCAGGAGGAACCAGATCTTGTGGGGCTGCCACTGAAGTCGGAGGGGTAAACATCTTTTTATATGGAAGGCAGAGCCGAGTCCTCTCACCAGCCTCAGATTATAAACCTGGCATTGTGATTCCCCTTTAGGACTAATTTAGAGAAAGGAGCCTGGATAGGGCCTGGAGGACCAAGTTCGAATCCTTCTTCTTACATTAACCTGTGCCTGTTTTGCCCACATGAATGAGCCGCCTCCTCCACTTTTTTGTGTGGTGGAAGTGGCAGAGTTGAGTGCATTGATTGTGGATGACCCCTCCCCCCCTGCCCCAGCCACCTTTTTTTAAGAAAGAGTCCGAGACCTCTAAGGATCTGGCACCTGTGCAACTTCTCTTCAGAAAGGTATGCACACTCAGAGTTGTGCACACAAATTGAGGGTTGCTCCCATCCAGATTGTAAGATTTTGTGGCTCAGCATTCTTGGGAGATGTCTTCAGTGCCTTTCAAAGCAAGATAGCCATCTGTTGTCATGAATTTTAAAAGGTGGACCAAAACCCCACCTGGCCTGGATGGTTTCAGAATTGAGCCCTCTGGTCCTGAGCCAGGGTGGTGAAGACTTCTGGTCTCTGTATGGTGCTTCTTTGGGGCATGAGGTCAGTATTGGCACAGAAAGTGTTGAGGCAGTTCTGAGCTTGTTTAAGGGGTTTGTATGGGAAACTGTGGTGATTAGAGGAGGAAATCTGCATCATTAATTAGGAATACGAATTTCTGCGTGTGATTCCCTAAAAGCAAGCAAGCATTAGGGAGGGTGAAAAGCTATGAGAGGAAAATTGTTTCCCAAAGGATTTTTGTCCGGCATTTCCCTTCCCCCTCCTCTTGTGTTTGACCTATTTATGTACTTTCAGAGTGTGATGTCATAGCATTTCAAAGGGATATTGTGTGTCTTGACTGGTAACTTCTTTTAAGTAGGCCTAAAATATCTCCATCTCCATTAATGATCAGTGGGTTCCCTCTAGTAATGGAAATTGTCATAGAATGTCGTAGTCATCCAGATGACTGGAGTCATTCTCCCTCCCGCTTAATTCTGGACCCCCTTTGGCAACAACTGGAATCTAATTGGCAAATAACCTCTAAGGAAAACTAGCTTGTGTTGATTAATGTTCTTTGGATTTTAAGAAAATGTATTTTAAGATGAAATACTGAGTATGGGTTGGGAAGAAAACCTTGCTAACACAGTATCTTTGGACCTATTTGTTCGTGAGGGTTTTGTGGGGAAGCCATTCCCTGCCCCATCCGCCTGTTTCTCTTGTGGGATTAATCATTTCCTTTTGACCTTGTGCTCTGCTCCTAACATGCTGCATTGATCAAATCCCAAAATCTCAAGTCATTTCTCCACCCCCACCACCCACCCCATTCAAATTAGAAAACCTGAGGTGCAAGTGGGGGAAGGGCTCACATAGAAAAAGTTGTTTATCGAAATACACAAAATGAGAAACAAATTATTGTTTTCTACAGCAATCCTCTCCACCTTCCTGTTATTTTTTTTAACTTCTGTGAAGAGGCCTTTAACAAAGCTCCCTTTCCCCAAATGTGACTGAAAGTGTCAGTAGTTCAACTCTTGCTTTTTAAAACCTCGTTTGACAATCAATGTTTCTTGCAGGAAATGGGGAAAAGTTTGTTCTTTTTGGTAAATGTTAGGTTTGAATTCCCTCTCCAGCCTCACTCCTACTTTTAAAAACTTCTTTAGTAATCCTGAAATTTAAATTTCAGCCTACAGTTAAGTTAGCAAAGGAACTGAATAGGATTGGTAATAGAGCTGAGTACTGTCAGCTGAGTACTGCCAGCCGGAGAGCTGAGTCCGTGACGAGCCTCTGCAGGACTGACTTGTTTGCAGGCCTTTCCTCCTCCTCAGCTGAATGCACTCAGCTAAATAGAAACTTGTCTGGAGTCCCTTAGTCCTTTTATCCTCACCTTATCTTCCAATTAGTAATGATAATAGAGCTGGCAACTTTGAGAGAGATGGGGCAATTCTGGTTTAAATTAATTACCTCTTGCATGACAATCAGAAAATTTGTTTTTTGGAACTTAATGATTTTGGGGTGGCAAAAAGAGTGAATAGTGTTATCAAAGTTTCAAAAAAGGGAAAGAAAGGCAAGCTGGTTTTACCATCCGGGCATAAGAAACAGCTATCTCTTTTTAGGGGTGGGGTGGGGAAGCAAGAGACTATTCAGTGGGAGAGAGAATGTGCCTGGGACCCCCGTGCTGAAGCATGCCCGAGGGAACCTGTGGGAACAAAGGCTCTGTATTGGACCAGCTGCCATCTTGGACCCAGCTATTTTATAATTGGCCCTAAGCCTTGGACTAAATTGATCACAGATCCCCTGAGGGTAGCCTTTTGGATTGCGGGGGCCATGAGTGAAATTAGGCACAGGGACAGTGTTGTGGCCTAAACTGGAACCCCTGGGGGCACATCCTGGAGAAGGACATTGAGGGCTGTGTTTCTTCCCTCTGACCACAGAGAGGGTGGGGGTTGGGAGACAGATAGGCTTTGCCACATGTCCACTACTGGCTTATGCCTGAGGGGGTTGTATAGAAATTTGAGGTATTAGAAGCCAAGATGAGTGGTTGGAGCAAATGCAGTGTAGAGAGTGAGAGGCTTCATAAGAGCTGGGGGTGCGGCGGCTGGGAGAGGAGGTGGGGGCGTTGCTTAGAGGTGAGCACTTAGAAGAGGCCCAGAGCAAGACAAGAACATTTGACTAGGGAGGTTTCATCATACTAAGTTCATTTTAGGGGGCCTTGGGAATATGCTATTAAAGTCAGCCATGTTAAACTGGAGAGGAATTTATTCTTGACCTGTAGGCATTAGGGAGCCATTGAGGGTTGTTGAGTTGGGAAGTCATGAAAAAAATTAATTGGAGGATTGATTTTAGTAGTGGTTGTAGGCACACAGGTAAAAATGCCTGTGCCACAGGATTACAAAACCCTAGCTGGGTAGGTGGAATTTTACAGAGGTGAGTTTTTCTAGGCAGTGGGGGAGGGAGCATTTTTACTGTAAGTAGAGGCAGCAAAGCCTAGTGGTTTCTACATTGACTTTAGAGCCAGGCTCTGCCATTTTCTGCTTGTGTCTGTGTTACTGTCTATGACTCCCTCAGTTTCTTCATCTGTAAAATAAGAATGATAATAGTAGCTTCCCTATAGGGCTATGATGAGGAGTAAATAAGTTAACATAGGTAAAGCGGCTGCCATAGGGTCTGACGCTAGTTAACACAGAAATGTTTGCCATTATGAAGTTCCTTCCAGGTCTGACAGAGCATTTGGGTAAAGGAACCTCTCAGGAGAGCCCTATTCTTCGTTTAAGCCCCCTATGTATGCCCTGTATGGAAACTTAGAAAATATGGTCATCCTAACCCAGAGGTAACTCTTAAAAAATTTGGTATATAGGGGGCTGGCGCCGTGGCCAAGTGGTTAAGTTCTCGTGCTCCGCTGCTGGCGGCCTAGTGTTTCGTTGGTTCGAATCCTGGGCGCGGACATGGCACTGCTCATCAAATCATGCTGAGGCAGCGTCCCACATGCCACAACTAGAAGGACCCACAATGAAGAATATACAACTATGTACCGGGGGGCTTTGGGGAGAAAAAGGAAAAAAAATAAAATCTTTAAAAAGCAATTTGGTATGTATTATTATTTCTTTTATGGCTTAAAGAAAGGGAGGGTGGGGGTCCCTTCTTTCTCCTATAAAGATCATACTGTGAATACTTATTTGTATTCTGTTCTTCTTCACTTCACATTATATCGTGTTGATATCTGGTGTTAGTTATTTAGTTTAAGCAGTAATTCAATGTGTAGCCTATCTTAGCAAATATTTTAGGAATGTGAAAGGAATCGCAAAAAGTATTTGCAGTTTCATTAAGTTCTAACTAACTACATAAACACACCCCAGTTTAGTGTGGGGTGAAAAATACACGATAGTATTAGGTGACATCCAAGCACATTCAGGTACCTCACTGTAGATCTGGTTAGCAAGGAATACTTGAACTTATTTTTCTTTCTTTACACAATAGTAGCATACTGGGTACATTCCTTCCTCCTTATTTTTTTCACGGTAATGTATTTTGGAGATCATTCCATGGGTCCAGAGCATCTCATTCTTTTTCGTGGTTGCCCAGTAATCAATCTATTTAACAGTTAGGTAACCAGCCCCCTATCGATGGACATTTAGTTTGCTTCCGATCTCAAACACGGTGCTGTAAATCATCTGTCTTTTTAAGGAAGTGCCTCATTCCTAGCTGGATGGCTTGAACATATAATGATACGTCCTGTAGCTTGTAAAGGTTCTTGTTTATTGGAGAAGGGACGCCCTCTCTTTTTCGTGAGAAGAAATGGAGGTTAAAGTTTTTCCTGAGATCACATGGGGCCAGTGGTGAGAAATGAGATTATAGCAATGGACCACAGGGATGTCAGATGTGGGATTGGGTTTGTTGTAAATGTGTGGGGTAGTGGCTAGGGAGACCCGTGGAAAGTCGTCCTGAGGCAGGCTGCTTTGGAAGCCTTACCGGGTATTTATCTTCTGCCTTCTTATTTTGATGGTTTTGTTTTCCACCACATTCTCATGGGTAGTTATTTCTGGAGAACCATCTGGTGCATGGGCATAGTCTTGGACATGGAAAGATGCTTCTGGACATGCTTAGTAGGCTGTTGAGGCTCTGAGAGGTTGTGACCAGGCTGTGGAGTTTTGGGAATCAGAATTTTCCTCTGCCCCTACCTCCGTGCTGCTGCCTGCCCCAGGCTCTGGACTGGAATCCATGAATTGATTTTTGATGGAATTAGCTGTCGGCAGTGCAAGGAACAAATCTGGAATATCCTCCCCCTCCCCTGGCCTTACTCACGGAGGAAAGCAGGCGTTGTCTGGCTGAAGAAAACTTGTGATCCCTCAGCTCCAACTCAGGAAAAAGCTCTGTTTTATCTTTTTTAGTTGACAAAATAAAAATGATGTTTTGATGATTGATTGTTTCTTGTGATTCTGTAGGTAGATTGCACTCAGTTGAGCAAGTCTTTTGTCCTGTTTGTCATTGGAGGTGGAAGGTCAGCTGGGCTGGCAGGTCTGAGGTGGCTTGCTCACATGGCTGGCGGGCGGCTGGGGCTGGCAGGCAGAGCACCTGGCTTCTCCTTCCTATGGCTTCCCATAGCGTGTCTGCTGGGTTCCGAAAGAGAGTATTCCAAGCACGTGATGGCATCTGCTGCCCTGCTTGGGAGGCCTTTTTTTTTTGTTTTGGAGGACATTAATTCTTCAGCCTGAGACTGATTTGCAAACCATTTGCGAAATATGGCTCCATTGCTGCTCTGTTGTTCGTCCCTGCTAGGGTGTATGTATCATGACTTACACATTTGACTAGTGAGGCAATTTGGAAGATCAGCCCAAATGCAAGGAGTGGGGGAATAGACTCCACATTTTGATGAGAGGAGTAGCAAAAATGTGCAGCCATCTTCAATTGATCACAAGTGGCTTTTCTAGAAAAAACTGTAAGTTCACCCAGATACCATGTCCCAGTGATGGGAACTCCATTTCCCTAACATAACCTAAATTTCTGTTCACGATTTTAGAACTGCAAACTGTGGAACGTGTTTTTCTATCATATCTCCCACCCTGTCTCTTTCCCCTTCCACTTTCCCTGTGTTTTGTTTGAAGGGGAGGTGTTTTTCATCAGCAGTTAGTAACATTGCTAAAGAAGATCAAACAGGTGGCCAGGACTTCTCAGTTCATCACTCTGGAGATTTGCTATAGAACTGCTGATAGAGCGATGAGCTAGATGTTCATTGCCCCTTTTCCAGCCATGGTTTTTATTCTCGTGGGATACGGTGCTAACCACAACCTAAACAGACTTATTCAGATATTTATGGAGCATCCAAGTGCCAGACACTTACAGGTGCTGGGAATGAAGCAATGAACAAGACAGAAGATTCCCAGCCTTTGCAATACTTAAATTCTCCCGAGGAGACTGACCGTGAACAAGTGAGTAGACAGACACTTCCAGGTAGTGAAAAGTGCTATGAAGAAAATTCAACAAGGTGAGGGAGTGGAGGTGGGTGGGCCAGTGCCCTGTATGGTAGTCAGGGAAAGTGCCTCCCTGAGGAAGTGATGCTGAGACTTGAATGAAGGGAGGGAGGGAGGGATCCTTGCAGGTCTGGAGGCTGCTGTGGGAGCACGCTTCTCAGGCAGCAGGAACAGCAAGTGTAGCCTGTGTTAAAGGCACAATGAGGAATCGGATGCCCAGCCAAACACTGGGCAGGATGGCCTCCAGAAGTGCGGTGGGGAGCCAGTGGAGGGATTTCAGGAGGGGAGTGCTGCCATCTATCTCTGGCTTTTTTAAAGATGCTCTCTGTGTGGGAAAGAGGCAAGTCCCAAGCCTGCTGGTAGGCTGGGAAGTGGTGGCATGCTCAGGAGAGTCTAGGAGAAAGGATTCTCCAGAGGGACTTGCTTGTCCCAGAATGAAGGTTTGGGTTCAGGGATGGTGGTTTTAGGGAACACAGCAGTGGGCGCCCAACTGTGAAGGAGAGAGGAGGAGGGAGCTCAGAAGGACTGAGTATAAGCCAAAACATGATATTACAGGGAAGGGAAGGGATGCTGACAATCGTGGGCTGTCCCACTGGGGGCGTGGTGCTGGTAAGCTGCCTCGGAGGGAGAAGAGCCACAGTCACGACGGGAAAGCACACAGCACAAAGGAGAGAAGCCCAACAGCTTGAGTTAACTGGTATCTCCTACAGGCCCCATCCCCAGCAGAGCCTGTAGTTTTCAACTTTGGCGCTGACTTTGGCAGGCAGAACCAGAAGGTATCTTGCTTTTCCCTATAGTAGTCTTACTTGTCTGGAACTTCCATCTCGACCATTCCTATTTACACTTTTAGACTAAACTCGGGCTTCTCCAGGAACTCTGCTGAAAATAAATCCCAGGCCCAGTGTTTTCTGGTTTTCTTCCCCCAACCCTGTAATTGCTGGCCTTATGCAATCATCTCTCCCACTGGACTGTAACCCCTTTGAGGACAGGGGCATAGTGCCAAGCACGGTACAATAAGGAAATGTGCATGTGTTGGGAATTCCTGTTAAAAATATGCCAGGGGCCGGCCCGGTGGCACAGTGGTTAAGTTTGCACTTTCCGCTTCGGCGGCCCAGGGTTCACTGGTTCAGATCCCAGGTGTGGACATGGCACTCCTTGGTAAGCCATGCTGTGGCAGGCATCCCACATATAAAAAAATAGAGGAAGATGGGCACGGATGTTAGCTCAGGGCCAATCTTCCTCAGCAAAAAGAGGAAGATTGGCAGCAGATGTTAGCTCAGGGCTAATCTTCCTCAAAAAAAAAAAAAAATTCGTGACATTTACTGATGGGGGCCGAAACAGGCTGACTTGACTGAACATGAGTGGAGGGGCAGAGTCCCTGGCCTCGTGGCCAGGCCCTGTAGCTGCACAGGAAGGTGGAGACATGTACAGGTCAGAAGTCATCATCCAGTACACTTTTTCTAATCATGTTTATGGACTCTCTCAGCATTCTTTTCAGTGGGCAAACAAAATAGCCCTGGAGAATGCTGGCCCAGAAGGCTGTTTGTGTCCTGCCTTGCAAACACATCCACCCTCGCAAACATGTTCTTGGGGTTCAACTTGCTCTGCCACTTACCACGCTGGAACCCTTACAGGCAGGCCGCCACGCCTCTCCTTTCTGCCAGAACTGCGGCCACCATTTGGATCTCATGCACTTTCTCTTATGAATTCTTCACCACCCATGAGATTAAGTGCGTTATCTCCATTTTATGGGTAGAAGCAGCTCAGTGAGCCAACTTCTCCAAGAGAGCAAGGAAGAAAGGATATTCTCAGCCAGGTCCACACAAGGTGGCCCAGGTTGTGCCCTGGTCTCCTCCCATGTCTGGATGACTAGAATAATCACTATAATCTCTGGCCCTTCAAGGTCACCCAGCTGCCGTTTACACCTCTGCTCAAGAAGCTTTCCCCTGGCTCCCTCATCTCCTCCCTCTCTGGCCCATGAGCTTCCAGCTCACATTTCTCTCCGGTCTACTCCAGATTCTTCTACACTTGGGCCAAGAACAGTGTGCTGCTCTGCTCAAGCTGTTACTTTTATTTATTTATTTTTGCTTGAGGAACATTCGCCCTGAGCTAACGTCTCTGCCAGTCTTCCTCTGTTTTGTATGTGGGTTGCTGCCGCAGCATGGCCACCAGTGAATGACGTAGGTCTGCACCGGGAACTGAAGCTGGGTGGCCAAAGTGGAGTGCACCAGGTTTACCAACGAGGCCGTAGGGCCGGCCGGCCCTAAGTCCTTCCTTTTAATTGGATTTGTAGAACTTCCACCTGAGTCCTCCTTTTCTATCCCATTCTTTCTAAGAAGTCATTTCTGATTTACCTGTCCCACCCACAGGCGGGCTACGTGAGCACAGTAAATCCTATGGAAGGAGTCATTTTGTACAGTTGTCTGAATGGCAATCTTTTTTTCCCCAAAGCCCCCTGGTACATAGTTGTATATTCTTAGTTGTGGGTCCTTCTAGTTGTGGCATGTGGGGTGCTGCCTCAGCATGGCCTGATGAGTGGTGCCATGTCTGCACCCAGGATTCGAACTGACGAAACACTGGGCCGCCTGCAGCGGAGCACGCGAACTTAACCACTCGGCCACGGGGCCGGCCCCTGTGTTTTGGTTTTAATTCCCCATTTGTCTTACTGATTCTCTCTAGCAGGTTTCCAAACTAGGCCATTTTTGTGAGTGGAAGGGGTGCTGTTAATAGTTATGCCTGGATAACGTGAGCAGGCTGGACCTCCCCAGACTGACCAGCCAAGATTTCTAGGAGACTGGAAGCTTCTTGAGTTGTTGTTTTATGTCGCAAGACTCTTAGCTCACAGCCTTAAGTCTAGTGTAAATAGTAAAAAAAAAAAAAAAACCACACACACACAAAAACAACCAATTAGTAGTAAACACAGCACACTTGATAAGAATATTGTGGCCTCAGAGACTGCAGGCTGAGAAGAAAGGCTGTCTCTAAAACGATGAAGTTGAACGCCCAGGAGGGAAATGTTGGGAGAGCCAGGAGGCTCCCCACAGCTGACCAAAAGTAGGCAGGCGGGCCTGAGACTCCCAGGCCAGTGCCTCTTGGGGAAGACCCTTTGAGTTTCGGGCACAGTGGGATTAACAGAGAAGGACTCAGGAAAGCCGCTTGGGGCCAGAACTTCAAAACATATCAATTTGAGGATTCCTTCCAGCCAAATATTTAGATTTTGCCTGCCTTGTATTATCTCTCCTTTTCCTGGCTTAGGTGCTAGCCAAAATAAAGGTGATCTTTTTTTATTTATTTACACAGGACCCAAGGAAGCAAGTCAGGAATTTTAGGACCTAAGTAGAGGCAAATTTAAGGCCTACTGTTTTCCTTTCTTTTCCTCCTGAAACTTTAGATTACGTAACTGATATCATCTGATTGTTGCACTAGCTCAGAGCTCATGAATTTTTTTTCCCCCCACCCTAGCAGGGCCAGCTTTTCCTATCTTTTTGAACTCAAGAGTTTATCCTTGAGTATCTGCTTGGGGCTAGCTGGGAGGTTCTGCCCCTCACCACCTATGTAGGGCAGAAGACGGGGAGCTCCTGATTGCATTACCTGCTGGGCCAGGGTCAGCTGGCTGCCCATTACGCTTCTCTTGAACAGCACACAGGTACAGTTTGGAGAGATGCTTCACTCACACAAGCTTCCTTTGTTGGAATGAAGTGGAATTTCTGAGAAAGCTCCGTATCTGAGACTTAGAATTATTTCTCATTAGAGGAAAAAAACAATGTATTATGAATGGTCCTGGGAATTCAGGCTTATAAAGAAGAGTTGGACTCACTGGTTTTACCTTCAGTGTCCCCAAATGTTGACCTTTTTTCTGATTGCATCTTATTACTAGTTACTTGGCGTTTCCCTGCCTGAAGTCTACTGGCCTGGGTGTTGGGGTTCCCTGACTCAGTGCCAAATCCTGCTGTAATTAGAGCTTCTTTCAGACCGCAGCTGTTAAGAGCTGTGCACACTTGTGGGAAGAGGGATGGGTGAACTCTGAGGGAGCAGGGCTTCATTTCTGCCTTGCTGAGCCCAGCGACAGTTCCTGATTGCATGGTTGGGCAGCTGACTGGGTCCTTTGCAGTTGGTGGGTTTATCCCTATTTGTCCGTTGTGATTCCAGCACAGGTTAGGCCCTTCTTCCCCAGGTCACATCACTTAAGACTGGAATGCGGCTTTTCTGCCACCCAGTTCTTTTCCCTGTTGGACCAGTTTCTACTGGTTTGCCCAGGCTCCTGGTCCCACCCTTTGTTGAGCTTGGTTTCTGTTCCCCACGCCCTTAAAGGCCTTAGTGTTAAGAGATGTCTTGCCTTGTATTTGTCTCCTTTCAATTGTCCCCTACCCCACCATGCCTGTACACCCTACCTGGGACCCCCTAGGTCTTTGGTAGGTGGGGGCCTCCAATGCTCTCTTCTGTTGGAGTTTTCCCCTTGGGAGTGGGAAGGGGTGATACCCTGTAAACTGCCGAACCCTGGGGCTCCTTTTCCTCTGGTGACTCCCGAGTGTGGGTGACAGGTGACTCGTTAAAGCTGGTCGCCTGGCCTGGCTCTGTGGCCAGCCGGTGCCCCTTAGCACTTGTGGGTATGTCCATGGGATTAGGTTTCCTCTTGTTGGAGTGTGTGGTGGGGTGGTTTCAATTAATCGCCTAACAAACTGTTAACTTGAAAAGGGTTTAAAAAGAAAGCCATTTCTTGACAAGACTAAGGCCTTTTACACTGGAGATTTGGTTTGAGCCTCCTCCGTTTTTGTTCATTTTGCCTTTTACTCACAGAGGAAACTGCTGAGAAAGGCCCTGGTGATTCCTGGGGTGTTGGGGAGAAGGAGGTGCCCTGTCAGAGTGTGCCTGGCTGTCGCCTACCTTTAATGCTCTCCTTGAGAAGGGGCAGTTTCGAGGAGTGCTGTGGAAAGAGCCCAGGCTTATCCCCATGCTTCACAGACACATGGGGTCCTTGCCCCGGCCCCCTGCTGAGGAGTGGGAGCTTACTGGCCTTAAGAGAAGTCACAGGCCATCTACTGCTTCCTCGATTGGTCCCTTCCCACTTTAAATTCCTGCCTGTGAACAACTTTTTCCGAGAGCAGAAAATACTTGCTTAACCTCTTGATTTGTAGGCAGTGCCTGGTAAGGTAACCCGCTCTTAAAATTGTCAGTGGATGTGACAGTGTGACCTTGGGCCCTCGGGAAGGCCAGAGTTGGACCTTTCTTGCCCAAAGCAGAGGACAGCTGAGTAACTTGGAGGGAGGAGTCCAGCTACTCAAGATGATAGAACTTGCTGGAATAGGAAGAGAAAGGAAAAATTTTTATTTTTGTGTTGTGTCAGATGGAGAAAATGTGGCTAGTCATATTTAAAACCCTTTTCTGTTATTAATTTTATTCTTACGGAGTCTTTATTTCTACTCCCCTTCTCAAGGCAGTTTTCCCCGGGTGATGAGTACCTTCTCTCGCTTCATATCCACCTGTCCGCGGGATCGGCCCCACGGGCACTTGAAACCCCTTTGCTGCTTTAGGGAGTGAAAAGGTTTCAGGTGCACAATGTTGCCCACTGTTTAAGAGGTGAGGACTGAGTTACACGACCACCTACAGAGTCTGGCCACTTTTTTTAAGTCAGCCTCTGAACACCACCGACTCCTGTGCACAACACAACAGGTTAAAACTCTGCCTCGCTTTTGCCCCTTCGGAGGAACAAACTGTGTATCTATGTCTAAATCTATCTTTTCGTGTCTGGTTGGAAAAATCTATAATTTACGTGGGCAGCGATCTCAGTGTTGGAACAAATCTCTTTTATTTGCTGCTGGAAGCTGCATGGGCCACTCATTAGTACATCAGGGGTCAGATGCATGCCGGGGCGGCAGCTGGGACACTAATGATTTCATACGGCTTTGTGTGACCGCGGGCTGCCTGTGGTGCTGTAAATCCGACTCGGGGTTCTAATTTTTTCAAAACCTCCGGGGAGTTGGTCCATCACTTGCCCCTTGTGAGATAGAACTTAAGATAATATTTATAGTGGAGGGCAAAGGAAAAATAATACCTAATGGGAACATCATGGGAAGAATGGTAGCAACCTATTAGAAATAAATTATGTGGGGCCATTGGAGGAACTCATTTATGGGCTCAACGAGTATTTATTAGGTCCTTAGCTATGAAGAGCGCCATGCCGAGGCCAGGCTCCAAGCTTCACCCCATCAGCGCTAGGTTGTCGATGGGGGGTTTCTCCCTCACTTATTTGTGTTTCTTTTTGAGGTATAATTTTACATAAAACAGATTATTATAAGTGTACATTTTGAGTTTTGATAATTATATATACCTGTATACCCACTCTTCCATCAAGATAACAGAAGGTTTCCACTGACCCAGAACAGCTCCTTAAGTTCCTTCCAGTCACACCTGCAGCTTCTCTGATTTTTTTTCATCCTACATTAGCTTTTGCCTTCATATAAATGGAATTAGGCAGTAGATTCCCTTTTGATTCTGACTTTTTCCAGCAAGCATGTGCCTTTGAGATTCATCTGTGTGAATGCACACATCAGCAATTCATTTTCATTGCTAAAAGTATTCTGTTGTGTGGATTTACCACAGTCTGTTTCTCTGTTGATGTGCAAGTTTTGTTTTTATTTTTGAACTGGAGGAATTTTTAAACACCCAAGTTTTACTTAAGTAAGCAAGTTTATTTGTTAAAAACTATGTTCGGTAGGTAGTAATCCATAACAGTTCTAGCATGTTTCACAGTGTCATTCAATGTCATATAACTTGGGTCTGTTGGAGGAAACCCCAAAAACAGATGTGTTGCTTGCCACCGTCGAGAAGATGCTCTTTTACCGTGGCCCCGTGTTAAAGCCTTCAACAGGTGTGAGGGAGACGCCAGGCCGTGGGCAGTAAGCCCTGTGTGTCTTGCTGGGCATGTGTTTTGGGACATCATGATTATCCTGTCTTTCTGTGACTTCACAAAGGCTCTGAGAAATGCTGCCAGTAGCCCCATGCGGGAAGTACTGTCTTCTGCCTGCCTTTTCCTACCCAAACCCCCATGCCTCCTCCCCACCTTGACCTCTGCCCTCTAGCTCGCCTGGAGGATTTCTCCTGCCCTGTAAAACTAACCACAGCTCCCTGAGTAGGGTTACAGAAAAACACATGCCTGGGTTACACCATCCTTTCTTGCCTCCTAAATGCCCTTTCTTGAGTCACATTGACTGCTGTACCCTCAGCTTTAGGAGGGGGCTACCGTAGGAAACATTCTTGAAACTATTTTGTCTGTGTCTCTGGCAAAACTGGTGGAAGGTGTTGTGTGCTGGACTGCCCAGGGTGTCGTAGTTCTCTGGGGTTTCAGTGCTTGAGGGTTTCCTTCCAGGATGAACTCATTTTCGTACTTATTAATGATTCTGACAGTTCTGTGAGCCGAAAACTGGGTTACTTCCCTTTTTACCAAATCAGCAAGTACACTCAGCTAAATTCAGTCATTCAACTGTGGAAACAGAACTTATTCATCTAATTACCTGTGCCTTTTTATTTGGTTTTAGCTTTAAAAAGGTAATGGTTCTGTTTTTGTGTATGTTAATATTAAAAAGCTGAGGGCTCCGGAGGGTCCCTCCGGGGGAGGAAGAGGGTGTGTGGGGCCCTGAGACGTTGGGACAGGGACAGATTGCTGGAATATAACGAGGGGACTCCCGGCTCTGCGGTGCTGGGACCTGATCCCACAATCAGGAGCGCAGGTGATGCAGAGAAAAAGGAGCCACAGGGTCTGAGGAAAGCTTGTGGGTTGGGGCACTGAAGGAGCCCCGCTGGGTTGGCTGCTGTTGGGAAGTGGGCAGCCGTGGTCATTGGGAGTGTGAAGATTTTCTCCTAAAAAATAGGGAAGGGATCATGATGTGGCTTTTGGGGTGGCACAAAAACATCAAGCGAACAACATGAGACGTTTCATGATCATCAAATTATGCTTCTCCTTTGGCACCAGCAACCGTGTTGAGTATAAATTTAGAGCTAATAGCATCCTTCATTTTCACCCCTTCGTTTTCAGATTTGTCCTGACCGTAGAGCCGAGAAACTGGGTGTAGAGCTGAGTGGGCTGCTCTGAGCCCACGTTGGGCTGTGCTTGCACTCCACCACCAGGGAGTCCTCATTCTTTCTGTTGTATGTCAGCCCGGGAATGAATCTTACTCCGCTAGCTGGCCAAACAGGTGGTGGTAGTGTCTAAGTCTTTACCCCCGCCTTTGCGATTAGATGTGCTCTGACATTCAAAATTTCTGATTTTAGAAAGTTAATAACTCTGCATGTACGTATATTAAGTAACAACACCACAAAATAATGAGTATTAGTGTTTCTTCAGTGAAATATATGAAAACTCACACTAACTCGTATAGGTACAAACCATAAATCATTCTCATGCCAGTTCAGGTTTTGCTGCTAAGTAGCTTATGTAAAAATTTTTTGTTTCCAGAGTCTGTTGGAATTTGGGATTTTGCAGAAGGGGAATGGTGGGTTTGTAGGGGGCCTCCCCTGTTTGTTTTGCTGGGTATTTGTATGGCGCCCTCTGGGACTCAAGTGTTTTTGTTCTTAACACCTCTCTTTATGTTGCCCGAGACCCTTCTGCTGTCCACCTCTAGTAGAGACATTCCCAGAAGTGACCGCACTCTCCCCACGTCCTCGTATCAGAACACTCTCCTCAGCAGCCACTGCTGAGGACACAAAACACAACAGGTCTGGCTTTCTTGCTGCTCTTCTCTGGGCTTCTTTTATTTTTTAAATTTTTTTCAGGAAGATTAGCCCTGAGCTAACTACTGCTGATACTCCTCTTTTTGCTGAGGAAGACTGGCCCTGAGCTAACATCTGTGCCCATCTTCCTCTACTTTGTACGTGGGATGCCTACCACAGCATGGCCTGCCAAGCAGTGCCATGTCTGCACCTGGGATCCGAACCGGTGAACCCCAGGCCGCCGAAGAGGAATTGGGAACTTAACCGCTGCGCCGCTGGGCTGGCCCCTCTGGGCTTCTTTTAAATTGAAGTGTGGTCGACATACACTTTGAGCTGCTTCTCCACCTCCAGCACCCACTGAAGCCTTCCCCCCAGCCAAGCAGAAGTGGTCTTTAACTCCTCGTGCCAACATTGACCTGCTTGCCTGGTGTCCCTCTGCTGGCTTTTGTGTATCTTTGGTCTTGCTGGGAACAAAAATTGGCAACCTTTGTTCTTGACGTGGATGGAAGTTAACCTGACTTAAAGTGATTAATTCAAGAATAGTTTTCTATCCACACTTGCAAGTAGGTTTCACCCCCCAATACATCAAGCGATGTAGCAATTGGATATATTACTAAACTGAAAATTTTGGGTTGTATAAAGAACAAGGATATTCACTGCAGTGTTGGCTTGTGATTTTTCAAAAATCAGGACGTAGGGTTACAATTCTATCAGCAGGTACTAATTAAATAAGTTGTTGTACATCCACAGTCTGCATACCATGCAGCCATTCATAAAGCAGGCAGCTTGACCCTGAACATACTCCAAGTGAATACGGTTAAGTGAAAAAAGTCTAGGATAACGTACTCGTATTTTTGTCTTTAAGAAATTCACATATGCGTAAAACATAGCATATTTTTGGCTGGTTATGTAAAAATAGAAACAGTTGAGTGAGAAATTGCAGGAGATTTTAAAAAAACTATTTGTACTTGTGTCTCTTTCTGTATTAAAAATGCATGTATGGAGGCCAGCTGGGTGGCACAGCCATTAAGTGTGCATGTTCTACTTTGGCGGCCCATGGTTCGCCGGTTTAGATCCCAGGTGCGGACATGGTACCACTGGGTAAGCCAAGCTGTGGCAGGCGTCCCATATATAAAGTAGAGGAAGATGGGCATGGATGTTAGCTCAGGGCCAGTCTTCCTCAAAAAAAAAAAAAAAAAAACTTGTATGTTCCTTACATAAATTTTTTAAAAAATGTTTCAGACCCTCCCCTTCTCCCCCCAAAAAAGGTAACTTGTCCTGCGTTGGGCTCTGTTGTCTTGACCTGGTGGTGACTGTGCAAGATCGAAGGTCCGGATTCCTTTCTTTCCCTTCCTCCCCGGCCCCCCAAGGCCACAGCTCAGGCAGCACATGGCCAGAGATGCAGGAGGGGCTTCTGCCTCAGGTTTGGACTGTGGTTTTGGAGCTTTGGCATTCACTGTGTTTTCCCTAGATCAAGAAGACCTTGGTTTTGAGGTTAGTGAACAGACTTAGTTTTGTGGCTGGACTTTGCTCCTTGAACTTGGTTTACCATTTTTCCATAGGAGAGCCTGCAGAGTGCCTCACAGATAAGGCTTCTGGTTGTCACCGGCCATCCTCAGTTCAGTTCATTGTTATAGTGGGAAACTTAGAAACCCTCTTGGGTGGGTAGAGACCTCCTTCTGTCCAGGCCTGACTCTGTGGGAGCCAAATGCCCCCAGTCATTGTAAGAAATCTCAAATAATACATTAACAGCAGTTAGTACATTTCAGTTGGAGCATTTTGGCGATGAGAGGCCCTTCCATCCGTTCAGTTTACATTCCTCACTGATCTTGGTAGTTGTATTTTACACTTTCAGATGTGTGGAGTTCCGTGGTCTGTGTGTTCCTTGTTGCATCACAGGGAGTATGAAAAGTAGATTTCCAGAAGCACCCATGTGTGAACACGCACACAATCTTGTTCATTAACAAAGCACTTTATTTAAGTGCTGGCTAAGGTAAACCTGCCTGCTTGGTATTTTTATTTATTTATTTTTTCTTGAACCTCCCCCGCTTCCTCCTGCTGGGCCCACATTCCTAGGTCTTTGTCTCTGCCTGGTATTTTAGAAATTTTGGGAGAGGAAGGCAGTGGGTGGGGCATGTTAGAAGCTGGGGGCAGGGAAGGGGGTGGCTGCTTGCAAGGTCAGAGGTCGAGCCTGCTCCGTTCAGCTAGGGCAGCCAGATTGTCGCCATGTGAGGGGGGGGCGGGGGCGGGGCGTGTCCATGCATCTGCTGGGGAAGCCCCAAACAGGCAGCTTCAGGCCCTGGAATTCCTGCCACCAGAGGACCATTCCTTCCCCACTTCCCAGAGTCACAGTTCATGGCCTCTGCCACCTTTCTGGCTGTGGACCCTCTGAACAGCCCTCCAGTTTATTCTTTTAAAATAATCTTCCAGCTGGTTCAGAGAGAATTGTACCCATGTGCATCCTTACCTATTGACTGAGTTTTACAAGCTCTAAAATTGTGGGTTTTCAGTATGAGAAATTGCAGAGGACATGTGGAGCTTCTAAATGGAGTGTGAAATTGTCCTAAAGCTTCTCTGCAACTTTTCGCTCGAACGTTTATAACAATTGATCACGGGGCCGGCCCGGTGGCACAGCAGTTAAGTTCTCACGTTCCACTTCAGCGGCCCAGGGTTCACCAGTTCGGATCCCAGGTGTGGACATGGTACCGCTTGGCAAGCCATGCTGTGGCAGGCGTCCCACATATAAAGTAGAGGAAGATGGGCATGGATGTTAGCTCAGGGCCGGTCTTCCTCAGCAAAAAGAAGAGGTTTGGCAGCAGATGTTAGCTTAGGGCTAATCTTCCTCAAAAAAAAAAAAAAAAGTTCACATTTTCAGGTTTTGGACAATGTGTTCTTTTTAAAATCAATGGTTTATTAATTACAAGCACCATGAGGCTATGCTTTTACTCACCCATAGCTTTTTATTATCAACTAGCTGCTCCCTTTCCATCCCCACCCCCAGCCCCAGCTCTGTTCCTTAGAGTCAGCCTGGAACTGCAGAAGCATGGGCACTTCTGACATCTCGGTGTGTTCTAGGCACTTAGAGCTGCATCCATCCCATGTGAAATGAGACCAGGCAGGATTGCATCCAGGGGCACCCCTTTCGCCCATTTTGGATGTATCTGGGCTCTCAATACTGCATGCGAGGGGCCTGGTGTTTCGGTCACCCTGCTGCCACGTGTTCTGACCAGGATTTCTTCTCCAGCCACTACATCTGCACGTTCCTTTAAAACCTACCGTTTGTAAGATATCTCCTATGCACACTATTATCCTGGCTCTGGATTTTAACAAACCTAAAACCCAGAAGAATTACCTTAATTCCTTGCAGTTACACAGTTGGCACCTGGAGCCTGGCTTGTTGGCTCAGTCCAGAGTTATTCAGAGCCTTTTGGTTTCTTAATGTTGAGCCCCTGGAGATAGCGTTCCTGGATTTCAGGGGTGGAAGGGATCTGCCTGAGGTATCTAGTGAGATGCCATGTGTTTCACAGGAGACTGAAGCCCAGACAGGTGACTGTAGATGGCCCAATGGCCAGGTAGTGCCAGGCTCAGGCTAACAGCCTGAGTGTCTTTCTCACCCACTGCCTGTGCAGTTGAGCGCTGTTACATTTTCATGAGTGTGCAGACTAAAGAAAGCAGGGGGATGCTTGCTAGTCAGCCCACACAGCTGTCTTCAGAAAAGGTAAACCCTGAGAAGAGGTAAAGAGAAGATTGCTTAGCTGTTTGGCAAGAGCTGGTGAACAGAGAGTGGAGAGGCCTTTCATTCTAATTTAAAAGGAGCCTTCTGATGGAAGGTTTTCACACTTCACATTAGCACACGGGTCGTGACAAATGGAGGGAGCAAAGGGAAGGAATGTGGTTGGGCTGTTGAAACTGGTGGGAGAATTGCTTTAGCACCATATCGTAAAAAGAAACTGTCCAGGAATTTTCCCCAAATGTATCCATCTTAGCATCTTTGGGTTAGTGTTTAAGATTAGCTTGAGAATTTTCGATTTATCTGATTAGAAAGATTAGATCATCTCTCAGTGATGGGTCTGCTTTAAAAAGTGATTGGCCTTTAAGAAGGCAAATTGCTGTCACCTGGTTGCAGTCTACCATGGTCACTAAAAAGTACCGCATGGGACAAAATTGGTAGTAAAGTTATAAACCTGATCACATGTCCCTCGTATAAAATAGAGTCCATAAAACTTGCCATATCACAACCGTTTCTTAAAGCTGGGAACAGAATGTCCTAAATCTTTGCTATTTCGGAATCCGGAAGTTCCCAGAGAAGCAGCCTGAGCCTGCTGGATCACGTACCTCCCTCTTCCTGCTCTTATCCTGAGTGGAGCAGGCCTGTGGCTTGACCGAGCCGTTTGGGAGATCACTTCCTGGTGGACGTGCTCCACGCCAAGACTCTGGTCCGTTAATAACCTGGAAAAGAGGAGAATCAGCGTTCTCCGTCTGCTTGCCCTGGTCCCTCACTGCATGGGACTTTCAGCCTAATGGGAACTTCCTGGGCACCACCAGCGCTCCCTCCCTGTCACCATCTCCCACAACACTCCACGCTGCTTCTCGGTCAGGACAGGCTCCTGTTCTGTTCCACGCAGAATCTCCTTGTCTTGAGTCTCACACCCTGGACCTCCACGATACCTAGCAAGGTGTTTAGTGCTCTGGATGAGGTAGCCAGTACCAGGCATGTGTTGGAACCAGCTTTTTAGAAGGCTTCCGTTGGCCTCCCTGCTCTGCCCTTGCTAGCTGTGTGGGCTTAAGCACGTCATGACCTCTTGTCTTCATCTGGGGATTAAGTTTGTCGTGTATGTGAAAGAACCTCCCTTGGACACCACTTCCCTGCATGTTGCGTGTTGGCTGGCTTTCCCTCATACCCAGGTGTACCTGAAGCAAATTTAAACTCTGCTCTTGGAAGCAGTCCAGCAAACATTTACAGACAGTGATCCTAAGTGCCCTGCTCTATGAAGGGATACAACGAGACTGGCCCAGTTTCTGTGCCAAGGAACTTTCGCTCTTGAGAGCTCCTCATTTATCAGCAGGTGGAGGCCGTGCCAACCCTTGTCTCTCCCTCCCAGCATGCTGGGCCCCAGGGAAATACAGAACATCACATAAAGCAGTTCTGTCAGCACGGGCTGCCTCCCAGGGTCAACTCCTTGGAACAACTTGGCAGGAAGAAGAAAGACAAGAAGCTGGCTGGCCTTACCACTAGCTTTTTGCCTTCGTTCCAGAAGCGTAAGCCCATAGCTTGCTTGAATGCCTGGGAGAACCATGCTTTGCACTTACACTAATCTCCTGGATGGGAGGGGGTGGTGGTGGCAACAAGCCATGATGGGTGGGTGGTTAATACCGGCTCCTAACCTTGCTTCACACACCCAGAGGCTGGGGTGTCAAGAGAGACTTTTCTGGTATATTCTTTTATTCAGGCCACCAATCTCAGACCAGGGAAACATAATCTTAGAACTTTTCTGGGTAATTAATCTAAGATACAGAGAAATCTCTTATGTCAGGAGGATTGTTTTGTTTCATCTTTGCCTTTCAAGTGCCTCAGTTATGGCTCTGAATGAAACTGGAGAGGAAGGAGGAGTTGGTTGTTTTTTCCTTGATTTGGGGCAGAGCGGGTGGGAGAGGAGAGCAAGTTGTGCTCACAGTTGACTGCACTGCTCTCTCTCCTTGTAGGGGTGTGCTTGCTTATTGGGAAGGGGGTGGCTGGGAGTGTGGGATCCAGAGCACCCCTGTTGTTGTCCCGACCCCCGTCCTGCATCTCTCATTAATGTCTGCCCCTCTCTGGTCCCCAGGTGCTGCACCTGTACTGTGACACTTGCTCGGTGCCCATCTGTCGTGAGTGTACAATGGGCCGGCACGGGGGCCACAGCTTCATCTACCTCCAGGAGGCGCTGCAGGACTCACGGGCACTCACCATCCAGCTGCTGGCTGATGCCCAGCAGGGCCGCCAGGCAATCCAGGTCAGTTCTTCCCCACCCTTCACCTATTTCCCTTGTTCCTTCTTGTGCATAAGACCTTTCCCACTCCCTTTCAGATGGCATGTGTAGATTATGGGGCAGACTCCAGTGTGCTGGAGCCATGGAACAATGACCCAAGTGAGCTCATGTGACATCCACGCAGCAACAGTCCCTCAGGAGTCGGGGAGCATGCAGGCCTCCTTGCAGTCTTATGAAGATGAGAGGGATGTGGTCAAAGTTACTGGCCAGTCAGGGCTTGTTCCAGACCCCTGGGCTGGGCCTCCATCACATCATCTGCCTGTTTCCCATCCAGCAGCCCCCTCCCCAAGTCCAAGTGGACTGTAGCATGCAGGACTGCAGAAAGACTAGGCACTTAATGGTTTTCAGTCAGAGAGCATTGCTGTTCAGATTGATTTCTTTGTGAGAAATCAGTAAGCATGGAAAGTTTTACCTAAGGTTCAGAGTCCCAAACTCTTTCCTGGGTGATAAGGTCACATCCTGATAATTTAGACCCTTGTTTCTGTTGAATTCCCCATCCCTTTGGGGTTAGGAAGTGACAAGTGTAACCTTGGGGCATAGCAAAGTTCTCTTACATAGGCGGTTAAGAGTGTTCCTGAATTGAATTTGAATCTTCCTGCCTGGTCCGGGTGACAAGGTTTTAGGAAAACAAAAAATCATGAGATGTTTGCCTTGTTTTATAGAATAAGGTTGAAAGTCAAGAAACACTGCTAATCCTTGAGAAGAAATTGAATAGGAAACTACTGGTATTTACATTCTAGAGTATTTGAATAAGTGAATTGTTTAAAGAATAAGATCTTTTTGAAAGTGGTAAGGAATTGATCACGTGCTCTAAAGGAGGCGGAAGGATGTTTTAGGATTTTAAGTTTCTCGGCAGCTATCACATTCCTGTGCATGATATTGAAGTAATCTTTCCAATGAGTCAGACTGTCTCATATTCAAGTCGTAAAATAGGAAGTTTGAGAGTCTATTTTCTAGAATGATTCATTCCGTCATATTCTTATGCCAGAGTGATGTGCTTTCTTTCAAATGCCTTCAGAGTGTCTCTTGGTTGTTGTTAACTTCTTGTTTGCCAGCGTCCCCACTAGTGCATAATTCCTTTTTATTTTTCAGTGAATCGGTGTCCCCTTGGATGAAGTGGTTGGTGACTTCCATTTTTATGCCACTACAGTTAGGACCTTCTCAAATGCCTTAGCCTGCTGGTGTCTCCTGAACACTGGCTGATATCTGGGTCCTGCTCCCTAGATTGTGGTATAATCTGATCAACGCCTTCTTGCCTTTGAAGACAAAACACTCGGGGTCCTTGAAACATGATTGAGAGAATTGCTGGTGCCCTCTGTGCTTTGTTGGCATCAGCCATTCTCGGGACAAAAATGAGTTGTGATGATTTGCTGCAGGCTGAAGGAGACATCTGTGGTTAAAATGATGAAATCTCAGGGAAGTGGAAATTTGAGCTTTTTGTAAAGAGAAGAGAGAGAAGTAGAGGGACAGAAAACTTTGCCTGCCTTGCACAACTTTCTAAAGCAAATACGGTCAGTGTTAGCTGGGAGTCTGCTGTGTGAGTAGTGAGAAGAACCTAGGAGTGAAATTGAAATATTAGTTGGTACTGCTGTGTCTGATGCCAGTATGAATACTGGATCCTGGGGGTTTGGGTGGAGGAGTCAGGTGGCAGGTGAGTACTTGGGGTGAGGTGGAAGGCTTGGTACGTTAATAATCTGTATGGCCGTACTCAGGTACACCTGCTGAACATCAACTGCATGGATTAGGAATTGACTTTCTAGAAAGTCCTTGTTTAACCGTGGTGTTTGTGTGTGGCAGGGGGGCTATGTTGTGCCCTTTCGTGGCTCTTGGTTATAATTCTTTAAAACCTACATTTAGCCAGTGATCTGAAGATTGGGGTATGATTGGCACCCGTTTCTGTTTGAAAGTCCTTATCAGATTCTCAGTGCATTGACCATTGCTAGAAAACTATCTGGAGGCCCTCTATGAAAGTGGAGCGTTGAGATTCATGCCTGTTAAAAAAAGGAGTCCCCGTGTGTTGGTAGAGAACACAGCGCCTCTTTCCCTCTGAGTTAACTGTGATACCAGCACACGCCTTTGGGAGCAGGGAGGGAAAGGTGAGGTAAAGATTGAAGACAAGTTAGCTTTGCTTAACAACATTTGCCCAAAAAGCCAGTTTGTTCCCTTGCACACCACAGAAACAAGCTCTGTCCCCAAGGTCCGAAGACTGGTGTGACCCAGTTTTCGTTGTGAACCAACGTTTTGCACATGGGTTCCTTGTAGGGGTCAGTCAAGAGTTATGTGTTACTGGAACTGACTGTGAGTGAGCACAGGAGGAGTCTGGGGGTTCACCGGTTCGGATCCTGGGTGCGAACATGGCACCGCTCGTCAATCCATGCTGAGGTGGCATCCCACATGCCACAACTAGAAGTATACAACTATGTACTGGGGGGCTTTGGGGAGAAAAAGGAAAAATAAAAAAATCTTAAAAAAATTAATTAATTTTTTTTCTTCTCCCCAAAGACCCCCAGTACATAGTTGTATATTCTAGTTGTTAGTGCCTATGGTTGTGCTCTGTGGGACGCCACCTCAGCATGGCTTGATGAGTGGTGCCATGTCCTGTGCCCAGGATCAGAACCGGTGAAACCTCCCGCTGCCGAAGCGGAGCGTGCGAACTTAACGACTTGGCCATGGGGCCGGCCCCTAAAATTTTGTTTATTTATATAAAGAGATATTTAGATTTCTGTGTTGGTGTACAAGTGTCTTCTCCTTTGTTGGTCACTAAACAATGGAAAGAATGACAGACCCTGAAATTTTGAGATGCGCCCCGCAGGGTAAAATGTGACCTTGAAATGCCATAAAAGAACACAGTGATTTGGGTGCAGGTTGCTTCAGACACTTGATATCTTCATGGAGTGGGTCAAAATGTTAATGAAGTAAACAGCCCAACCACAGAATTTTTACGCTATCATTTAATAGTGTTTATACTGAAAAGTACACCTGAGGTGGTGTGAAGACTTTTCTTTTCTTAAAGTGAACATTGGAGAAGGAAGGAATACAGTCAGTTAACATATAATTTGGGGCAAGTGGTAAATTTCTTGAAAATATACATATAATTTGTCCCCTGCCCCCTTATGTTTTAAAGAAATTCAT
This sequence comes from Equus przewalskii, assembly GCF_037783145.1. NCBI lineage: Eukaryota > Metazoa > Chordata > Mammalia > Perissodactyla > Equidae > Equus > Equus przewalskii. The sequence continues at coordinate 52,996,572 of NC_091845.1, read as the reverse complement.
TCAACCCATATAAACCAAAATAGAGAATGATTCTGGTCACAGGGTAAGAAGAGTTCTGATTTCTTTCACAGGAAATATTTAAATAACAAGTTTGATTTGGAAATCATTGGTCTAAGAAACCCCTAGATTTGTTCATTTACTCTTATTAGTGTTAATTTATTAAGTGTATCATTTAGGAGCTCTTAAAAGCTGCTTATTTGTACAGGCAAATTGGCAGATCCAGGAAACAGTAGATATTCTAGAAGTAGGCTTTATTTTGCTAATAAGAGAGTTAAGAAGACATCAGACCAAATCAGGGGTGATGAAGGGGGGTGAAGGAATAGATTTAAATCCATTGGAACAAACACTAAAATCAAAACTTAGCTGGATTAAAGGGTTATGTGGAGGGGAGGGGGGAAAGCATTAAATATAATAATAATGAAGGTAGATATATGTTAAATTCCTAAAGGCATGAAAGACCTCTAAGATTAGAAGTGATACTAGAAACTTCTGCATATTAAAAGGAAAACAACAAACTAGAAAATATGCTGGCAAATAGTTACTGTATGAAGAGATCATAAAAGTAGGTACAATAGGAAGACACAGATAAAGGAATGAAAGAGATGAAAACATAGCTTACAAAGAAAATCCAACTACTTAATATAAATATACGAAAACATAATCAGCCTGAGCAGTAATCTAATTAAAATGACATCAGGATACTATTCCGGACAAATAACTGACTGTGTGTTGCACCATGCTTACTCTGTGGGTGGGAGAACGTGCGTTGAAAACTGTCAAAGCCTTGAACCTGGAGGCACTTTTCCTCCTTTGGGACTCTCCTGTAAGGCAGTGACCTGCATTCTGAAGGTATTCGTTGCACCATTGTGAATTGTCAATAGGAGTAAGATTTTTTAGCCACTTAAATTTATAAAAAGTTTGTGATCACATTTAACACGCACATGCACATACACACACACATCGTGTTAAGTAAAATGAGCAAACCATGAAGTTGGTTCAAGAAAAATGATGCAAAACCAGAAAACAGTACTCAGAAAAATAAGGGGAGGTGGTAGAAATAGGCCAAAATATTAATAGTAGTGTTTTCTTGATTATGGTGGGACTGAGGCAATTTTTTTTCAGTTTTACTGAGGAAAACTGATACACAGTAGACTACACATATTTAAAGTGTGCGACATGTTTGACGTGTATTTCACCCAAGAAAACATCACCACAGACGAGAGTGTGAGCATGTGCATCACCCCCAAATGTTTGTTTATATCCTTATCGTAATCCCTGCCTTACTGCTCCCATGTACCCAAGCAAACACTCTTTTGCTTTCTGTCATAGACTAAGATTTTGTTCTGTTTTTGATCAATTAGGAAATGAATTTAGCAATGAGTAACAGGCCTTCTCTCTGCTCCCAAAAAGTAGTGCTTTAAATACTCACGATTTTAATCTCCCCTATTTAAAAAAAAAAAAAATAAAGTCTGGAGATACAGGTAGTCATTGGAGTAGGCTTCATTTCTACCCTACCATTTCTAGGTGTTGACATTCATCCCTATGGCCCAAAATGGCTGCTGGAACTCAAGCAGTCACATCTGTGTTCTGAACAATTGAAGTGGGCACGCCTCCTGCCTTTTGTAGAGATTTCCCATAATAAGTCTTGGCATAACAATTATCTGTTCGCCAAAGCCCAATCTCATGGCCACATCAGTTGCAAGGGAGTTTTTTATGCAAGCTCAGTATAGCCTGAAATAGCTAGAGCTCTGTTATTTTTCATCTGATGTTAGTAGTAAGTCAGTAGTAGTAATAAAGATGAAATGGATGTTGTAGACAACCAGCTATCTTTGCCCTACCCTCTTCCTAATTTCCTTTATTGGACATGAGTTGTCTACCCAGTTAGAGAAGTAAACATTGGCATTCTTCATGTTAAAGCAAGTGTGATAGATATTGCAGCATTTAACACAAAAATGAGAACTGAGGTTAATAACTAAGCATAATTATTTTAAATTGTACAAATGAAATTGTAAATTAATCTAGACTTTCTGGACTTCTCTGGTCCCCCAATGTCTGTTTTTGTTTGGTCATTTTATTAGACCAAGTCACCTGCAGACACTCCTGCTTGCCACGATGGAAGGTTTACCACAGTGAATGCCAAGAGTGCCTACCGTCTCCTGTGAACTTACATCACCGTATTTACTCTCCCAGAAAGCAGATCAAGGAAACCTTTTTTTATCCTATTACAGATAAGGAAATGGAAGAACAGAATTTAGTTGCTTTGCCCAAGATCCCAGATCTCATCAACCATAAGTCTTCCCTTTTCATCCGTCAGAATTAACAACCTGTTTACTGAGCTTCTCCTCTGTTCCAGGCACTGAAATAGGTGCTTTATATGTGCATAGTAGTGTCTGAGGTGTGGATGTTGTTCCTTCCATTTTGCAGAGAGAAAACTGCTTCAAAGAGATTTAGTAACCTGCCAGAGGTCACACTGACTGTGAGCAGAGGAATTGCGTTTGAATACAAAACTGGTGGTTACTTCTTCTCATTTTGGGAGGCAGGCGCGCTTGCGCGCTTGCTCGCTCGCTTCCCTCCTGACTCCCCCCACCCCCCACCCCCCAATCCATGACCCAATTAAAGTTTTTCCCATGCTGTCTTAATTGGGACTCTTGGTTGCAGTTGACTATAAGGGAATGAATAGTCTCAGGTGACCAGGTAGAAGAATATGGATGGATCAGGCTTCACGTATCCAGGGACTCAGACCTTGGTGCCAGCACTCTGTCACTTAGCGTGGCCCTTTTCTCCACAGTAACCTCATTTTTGCTGCTGGACATGGGCTTCATCCATGCAATGGAGAGAAGGGTGGGCATAAATGGAGATGTCTTCAGGCTTGTGCTGTTCCATTCTAGCAGGCTGCCCTCAGGGAAGGAGTGAGTTCCCCTTTTCCTCTCCTCTCCTCTTTTGGGGGTGGTTGGGCAGGAGCTGGAAGGTCTATATGTAAAATCCCAGGGAAGAGCCCCTAATTGTCCTGGCGTCAGTCATCATTCATGCCTCCTTGGGCACCGTGGCTAGAGGCACTAGGATTGGGAGCTCCCTTTGGACTGAGTGGATGAGCAAGAACACACCCCCAAAGGAAAGGACACTAGCCAGGTAGGTTTAAGTCCTTACCAACTTTACAACACCTTTAAGTGAGTATCAGTGCCATTTTACAAGGTATCTGGACTTGGTACAACTTGAGGGTGGTGTTTTAATTTCCATTTACCAGCTTCTGTTCAGAAAATACTTTTGTAGGAACTTCATTCCCTTTCTTCAACCAGGGACATTTGTCTCATAGTTTCTCCTCCAGAGTTGGGATAATATACACTCCCTAGAGGCTTAGCAGAAATGTTTTTGCCTTTCGTCAATCACTTCTGGACCCCAAATTATACCACTGACCCGTGTTGACGTGTTTGTGCCAAAAGGCTTGAGACTTACTCTGGCTCCTCTCCTATAACAAATAAGCAGCCTCGTGCCGCATGCAGTTGTATGTTAACTTCCCTAGCAAGGTTATCTTGTCTTGGACACCTATTTTCCTCCAGTCCTGATGTCCCCATCCACTTATTTTCAGGATTTATTTGTGTGTGGGGCTGGCCCCGTGGCTGAGTGGTTAAGTTCACATGCTCCACTGTAAGCGGCCCAGTGTTTCGTTGGTTCGAATCCTGGGCGCGGACATGGCACCGCTTATCAAACCACGCTGAGGCGGCGTCCCACATGCCACAACTAGAAGAACCCACAACGAAGAATATACAGCTATGTACTGTGGGGCTTTGGGGAGAAAAAGGAAAAAATAAATAAATAAAAGGTAGATTTCCCCAACCGTTTTTTTTTTTCCCCCAATTTTTGTGGGGGTGGGGTGGGGGGAGGAAGATTAGCCCTGAGGTAACTGCTGCCAATCCTCCTCTTTTTCGCTGAGGAAGATGAGCCCTGAGCTCACATCCATGCCCGTCTTCCTCTACTTTATATGTGGGACGCCTGCCACAGCATGGCGTGCCAAGTGGTGCCATGTCTACACCTGGGATCCGAACTGGCAAACCCTGGGCCGCCGAAGTGGAACGTGCACACTTAACCACTGCGCCACCAGGCCGGCCCTTTTATCCAGTGTTAAAATACAAGTGTTGGAAGTAGTTGACTATGAACCAAAGTTCCTAAGTTACGTCACTGACTCACAATTGTCTTTATTTAGCATGGCAATCTTAGTTCTAGAACAGAAACCCAGAAGTAAATCTTTCAATTAATTCTAGATCCTGTAAAGAAAATTTACCATGATGAGGGTCTGGAGTCACCCACAACAAAGCAAGCATGGAAGATGTCTCTGGTCTACCTCATCAGTGTTTTAAGGGTGACCACTTATTTTTAGTGCTTTTACAACATTCTGTTACTTTCGCTTTGACTCTTCAAAGTACAACAGTTTGCTCACTTACGTAATTAGAGTATTTCACAAGGTGCACTGATTCACTGAGGATATCATAATTAGGACAAGAATATAAGTAGTTCACATAAGAGAGCCTTGATCGTTTAATTACCTATTTCTTTCATCCCATTTAAGATGCTGTTGATTAGAAGATACATATTTATTTTATATACAGCTAACGGGGGGGAAAAAACTCGCCTACAATTTAAGATGTTAAATGTAATAAAAATTACATTTTAGAGTGCACTGCAGGAGTTCCCATATCTGGTGTGGTGGCCTGCGAGTTTACAGGTGACATTCGCATACTCTGTTACCTTCTATCAGGACGCTGTAAATGCTGGTCATCAGGCCACCACTGTTCCCCATAGCAGACATCACTAATGGCTATCTGCACTCTTTCCTGTAAAACTCATATTTGTCTTCAGACTCCTTCTCTGTAGTGTGACAGTCCCTCAACAGTCAGCTGGCATGCACTGATTCACTGCCCAGATTGAGACCCTCAGCTTTCAGATTTTTGGCTGGATCGGTTAACATCCAAAAGATAACATTTTTTTCTCAAGCCCCATGCTTATTGAGTGGCATTGTTTTTCTTGCTTCAAAGTATATATTTCTGTTTCCCAAGCTTATGCAGCCCTTTTACCCACTGCCATATTCCCCAACCAAGCCCCTCTTGTCTCCTTCAAATGCCCTGCTTCAGAAAATAGGGACTAGTTTGGCAGGTCCTGGTCTGCACATCTTGGAATGGAATGCTTGCCTAGGTTGTGTACTATCTGGAGAGGAAATACCCATTTTGTCTCTATGCACAGGGCTTTTATGACTCAATCTTGGGGACGATAGTGTCCTTGCATGCTTGGGCAATGACTCAAATTGCAGTCATATCTTTGCACCCTTTCTACCTGTTTGAAAAATGGAAGAAACAGTTCTTATTGTAGAATGGAAGTTCCAAACCCAAGGGCCTTCAGGGACCTGGCAGGAAACACGAGGGAGTAAGTCTGGCGAGGAGACACTCACTATGTAAACTCTCTAGGTATGCAAAATGGGGTGGTCATTGCTCTCTCCAGCTGGTTCCTGCCCTGCAGGAATGTGGGCCTGTTATTCCCATATCTCCTGATTTTTATGGAAGATAGTTTGGTAAGTAATCTGATGTTGGTATAGATAGAAAGCAGTTTGCTGCCTCTGCTTTCCATTGAGGAAGCGTTAAGAAATGTGGACATCGGCTTGGTTGCCTTAGTCGGATATTGTCTTGGGTGCCAGCTCTGTGCTAATGAATAGCCAGCACATCTGAACACAGGGCGAGCCGCTCTCTTGGCTCTAACCCACCCTTTTGCACTAGTGCTGTGTGATGCTGAGGCTGCAGCACTTCACACCGCGTATCTGGAAGGAGAAAGGGACTTGCGTCTTCCTTTTGACTTCCTGTTCTTAGCAGCAGCATTTTTCAACCTGGCAGCTGAAGTTGGTTCCACAGTGAGCTGGGCACGGCCCGTCCTCCATAATTCTGGGTTCTGTAACCCCAACTTCTCTCTGTTTTTCCAGCCCAAGGGGAGGTAGCTGCTTCCTCCAGTTGCTATCTCTAATCCTCATTGTACCCTCTGCCCTGAATTCCCTCCATTAAATTATCTCTGTTTAAATGTCTTGTGAGGTTTCTGTTTTTCTGAATGACTGACTCCTGACGGACAGCCTGAGACATCCACAGTCTACCACCCCATTATGATGTCTGCTTGTGTGCACACTTGATTGGTCCTTCTGAGTTTTTATCCTTAGGGTAATTGGGATATATCCCTCTGCTTCAATTTGTGGGCTACTGTATTAGTTTCCTAGCGCTACTGTAACAAATTAGTAAACTGGATGACTGAAAACAATAGGAATTTATTCCCTCACAGTTCTGGAGGCTAAAAGTCCAAAATCAAGGTGTCAGTGGCACCATGCTCCCTCTGAAGGCTCTCAGAAAGATTCTTTCCTTCCTTCCTCCTAGCTTCTGGTGGTTGCCAGCAATCCGTGTGGTTCCTTGGCTTGTACCTGTATTGCTCCCAATTTCTGCCTCCATCTTCACAAGGCCTTCCCCCTGCATGTCTGTGTGCCTTCTCTTGGCCTTGAATGGATACCAGTCATTGGATTTAGGACTCATAATCCAGTATGGCCTCATCTTAACTAATTACATGTGCAAAGACCTTATTCCAAATAAGGTCACATTCTGAGGTTTCAGGTGGGCCTGAATTTGGGGGGCACAGTATTTAACCCAGTACAGTTACCTAGTGCTTTGATATACGTGGTTACGGCCATAGACATGAACAAATGTAAAATGTATAGATTGTTCCTGTTACAACACAGTGGCTGAGTACCATGGACCATGGACTTAGCCCCCAGTTAGTTTGATATGTAGTGACCTTTGGGACAAGATTGTAAAGGTGGAGCAGAAACATTATGGGAAGGTGTCCTTCACTTCCAGTTTCAGGAAGGAAGTGGCATCTGAGCTCAGTTTTGAAATTTAGGGCGAATTGGGAAGAGAGGGCATTCCAGACCAGGGTTGATAGCGTGTGAAGCGTCTAGATCAGCCCACGTGCCAGCTCTGATCAGCTCAGGGGATCCTTAGACCTCACAGGGGTTTGGCTGAAGAATGCAGTGAGCAGTTAACCATGTCAGCCATGGGGGCAGCTGCAATGTGTGGGTGTGGCTCCCGTGCCATTAATGTGTCATCCAGACTGAGAGGATTAAAGGTGGTAAATAGGGCCCCCAGTTGTAGGTGACCAAACGAGTCATATCTTTTTTATATTTTTATATTTATATAGTCATATATTTTTAAGCATATCTTAAAAATAAGCCAGGTTGTGTATTGTTCACTTCCATGTATATGAAATATCCAGGGTGGACAGGTCTGTTGAGCCAGTGGATGATGGCTGCCAAGGAGGAGAGGGAGGGGAGATGGAAGATGTCTCCATGGGTATGGAGTTAGTTTCCTTTTGGGGTGATGAAGGTGTCCTGGAGCTAGGTAGTGCTGATGGTTGCCCAACATTGAATGTGCTAAATGTCACGAATGGTAAATTTTGTTATATGTATTGTACCACAATTTAATCACAAGATAAGGCAGGAAGTGTGAATAGGCCTAGGTATGTGAGCCTATCTGAATGACGAGCTAAGTGGGATGTGGGGAAAGGATGGTTGAGCCTCTTTATGCAGGTGTTTGTCTGCCGAGCATTATTTATAATAATAGTGCTTTACTCTGTGCCGGGTTCTCTGCTCAGCCCTTTCCATGTATTGCCCTGCGTTTTCCTCACGTTCACCCTTCACCGTGCTGAAGAAGGCCAGGAGTTTGTCCAGGGCCTCACACCTACTAAGAGGTGGAGCTAGCATTTGAACTTGGGCCACCTGCCTCCAGGGATGCCCAGGACTGTCCAGTTTTACATGTTATTCTACATCCCAGAAACTCCTCCAGGGCACACGTGTGATTGGTCCTCCTGAACACATTCCCGAGCCCAGGTCTGGCTCCAGCCCCTTTCTGCTTCCCCAGGCCCCTCCTGATTTGGGACCCCTACTTGGAAACCATCAGCAGTCACTTTGGAATCCCTGATTTAATACCTCAGTATCTCGAAGAAATCCTTGTGGCTTTTTGAGACATGTCATGTAATATTAATGAAAACACCAGGCCTTCTGTCTTGATCAATTTTTTATGAACAATAATACGTCTGATTAAACTGGCTGATTTACTAGGGCTGGTGGTACAGGGTAGGGTGTGTGGTGGTGTGTAGATGGTCTCTGGCAAACCGTCTCTGACCACAGGGCACACGATATTCCCACTATGCACTTGTTCTGGCTGGAACGAACTCTGCTGCTAATGACTTGACAAGAACGTGATGGATAACCACTGGCCTGCAGCCTGTTGTACAACCTCATGTGAGGATGTGCCCAGCCTGCAGGGTTTCCCCAGGTGGGGAGTAAGCCAGAAAGGCTTTGGAAAGTTGCTCGTGTGCCCAGGGCAGTACATTTCACATCTGATCCTCATTCCCGGTTTTCGGCTGTGACCTAGCTGCACCAGTTTCACTGTGTCAGAGTATCTCTCAATAGTCCTGACAGTCACTGTGTAGGTGCCATTTCTCATACAAAGAATTCCAGTGCTTGCCAGTAACTCCTACAGTTACATGTCAGGCAGATGCCATTCTCTCCCTAAGGGTCTGCTTTCTCTCCAAGGAAGTGGATCAAGCAGTCTGGGGGCCCAGGGTGTTAGCTTTTCAGGTCTGAAAAAAAGCAGACTTAAATGTTTTGTCTGAGGAGTGAATGTCCTTCTAATGCCATGAGGTTGTTTGTGGTTTTCCAGCTGAGCATCGAGCAGGCCCAGACGGTGGCAGAACAGGTGGAGATGAAAGCAAAGGTGGTACAGTCGGAGGTCAAAGCCGTGACTGCAAGGCACAAGAAGGCCCTGGAGGAGCGGGAGTGCGAGCTGCTGTGGAAGGTAACATGCCCACGCCAATTCCATTCCAGCCAGCCTTCTCATGGGAACCACAGCAGAACCGCGAGGATTCTAATGTCAGATCCTAGACCCCACCTCCGAGTTCAGAACACTTGATAGTTTTCCCAAAAGTTTGTTGGCAGAAAGATGCAGGGGTCCCTGGAACATCACGGGTGCCATTCGAGCAGTAAAAGAACAAGAAGCCTTTTCAGAAGGAGTTGAAGTGGCCAGAAGTAGTACCCAAGGCTGGAAGGAATCTCAAGTTTTACGCTGCACACACTCAAAAGGAGGCAGAAAGGAGGGAGTACAGTCGGCATGTTGTTATGAAAGCAGACTGCTAGGAAACATCCTTATTTTTGTGTCCTGGCTGGTTGTACTTCCTGACCCCTTGTGGAAAACCAGTCCTCCACTTGTGAGGGCGGTGAGCATGTGCCCCTTCTTCCTGTTGGAGCAGGAAAGAGTGCTGAGTGCACGGGTGTGCTGTTTAGATAAACATCAGCTGGGAAGATGACTCTTCCCCACCCCAGCCACCATCCCAACGTTCTCTTCTCTGAGCTTACATCCCCACTCGGGAAGAAGAGCAGGGTGTGCTGTGACTGGACCGGTACCTCAGTACCTCCGTTGGACTTTGCATTTCGTTTTCCATTTAGTTAGCTCATGACTGCTCCCTGCCTTTTCTGACTTCTCAAGGGATATGGCTCAGTTGCCTTTTGACAAGAAGAGGCGATTCCTTGGGTGGAAAAGAAGTCCAAGGTTTAATTCAGCAGATATTGTATTCAGGCACCTTTGTGGGGCTGACACGGTTTTCAGACATTCAGATGTCCCCGTGGTCTGCCAGTCTCATGCCACCCACGAATGTTAATTATAACTGAAAGGGGCCCACTTCTTGCAACCTGAGAGCTCTGTGGTGAACTCTGCCACAAACTTGCTCTTCTGGATTTGCTGATGAAAAGCCCTTTGTGTGTAAGGGTTTCTGCAGATCTCACCTTAGTTACCCTCCCTCCTGTGAGGCTGACTCTTTCTAAAGACACTTCTCTTTCAGGAGGAATGGAAAGCAAGTTTTTACTCTGGGAGAGGCAAATTTGGAAGAAGAGTCAGTCTCTTCTTCGTGTAGTAAACTTCATTTCTAATTGCCTAAAAACTCATTCTCAGATAACTCCAAAGTAAGCTTGCACATCTGGACGCACCTAAGTCCCATTTGTCTTTACTTTTTGCTATGGTACCTCACCCCAAATCCTCGGGAGTCCGCCCACCCTTTTACTAATTAATGATTTTTCTGCTGCCTTCCAGCCAAGCCTTCCTGCCTGTGTCTGCCTGGGCACCTCCTAGTTATATAATGTTTTGTTTTCTTGCATTCCTGGTTATTGAAGATGCTGAGTGCCAGGTGACACAGTTTTGTGTGTCTGGATGCACATCTTCGTTCTTTGGGCTTATAGGTTTCCAGTGGACTTGGCTTCCTCATGGGATTAGCTGCAACCACATGATTGAGGGATCAGAACCAAAGCCCAGAGGTTTGACTCAGGGCAAGACCAAAGGACAAAGCTGCTCTTTAATCTGTCCCCACACGGGCCTCTCTCTACACACGTGTCCTGTCTCTAGAGTGGACAGATGAGAAAGCATGAATGGGTCAAAAATCACCTCATCACCACCCAAGGGGAAATACGATTAACATCCACGCTTCCCAACAGTGGACCCTTATTCTGACAGAGACTTTCTGTAGCTTTCGGATCAGTACAGCGCTCAGAGTCATGGTCCTCTGCAAAACAGCACAAACTTGCTGGGGGACTTGCTGATTCTCTTCACAGGGGAAATCGCTTAAAATTAGAGGACTTTTAGATATTTAGTGCAAAAGAGTGGAGAAATTCTTATTTTTCATTGGTTAGGCAAAAATCCCACATTCCTCAATAGTGTGCTCTGAGAACCTCAGGAGCAGGAATTATTTTGGCAGGTCAGAATCCATGTATATTCTAGCATTTTAGATTTAGAGGGTTCTTTTGGAAACAATATAGGCTAATTTTGCCAAAAACTTGCTGTCTCCAAATTTTGGGTGTGGGGCCTTTCTGTCTCACTGTTGAAGGTTTCTAAAACCTGTGAAAAGAGAAAACTGAGTACAGGAGACAAGGAGAAGAGGGGGTTTGTAATCTTGCATGAAGTGCTCACCAAATCCTGTTACTCTCGCTACAAACTGTCTTTCTGCCTCTCGCCTTGTTTGTGTTTGGGGCTGGGAGGCAGCTGGGGGGAATCTTCCAAGAGATTTCAGGCTCTGTGTAGCTGCACTGAAAATTCAGTCTTCGGGGAGTGCAGGTCTGGCCTTGTGCTCAGTCCATTGGGAAGTCCTGCCGGTTTCTGCCTCTTTTCTCTCCACCTGCAAAGCCACCTGTCTCTGACAAACCTTTATCCCTAGTCACTGTCTTTCACACTCTATTTCTATTCTCTAACACCTAACACTGTCTAAAATTATCTTCCATCATTTCTTTGATCTTTTTTTTTATTGAGGTTATGGTAGTTTGTAACATTGTGAAATTTCAGTTGTGCATTATTATTTGTCAGTCGCCTTATAGACTGCCACTTCACCCTTTGTGCCCAGCCCCCACACCCCTTCCCCCTACCCCCTGGTAAAAAAAAAAAAAACAAAGAGAACTAAATAGTTCTCTTGGTCCATGTGTTTGTTTATCTTCCACATATGAGTGAAAGCATACAGTATTTGTCTTTATCTGGTTTATTTTGCTTAACATAATACCCTCAAGGTCCATCCATGTTGTTGCAAATGGGATGATTTTGTCATTTTTTATGACTGAGTAGTATTCCAGTGTGTGTGTGTGTGTGTGTGTGTGTGTGTGTACGTACTCACACACCATATCTTTCTTATCCAATCATCAGTTGATGGGCACTTAGGTTGCTTCCATGTCTTGGCTATTGTGAATAGTGCTGCAGTGAACATAGGAGTGCACACATCTCTTTGAATTGCTGGTTTCAAGTTCTTTGGATAGATACCCAGTGGCAAGATAGCTGGGTTGTATGGTATTTCTATTTTTAGTATTTTTAGAAATGTCCATACTCTTTTCCATAGTGGATGAACCAGTTTGCATTCCCACCAGCGGTGTATGAGGATTCCTTTTTCTCCACATCCTCTCCAACATTTGTTATTTTTTGTCTTGGTTATTAGAGTCATTCTAATGGGTGTAAGGTGATATCTTAAGAGTAGTTTTCATTTGCATTTCCCTGATGATCAGTCATGTTGAGCACCTTTTCATGTGCCTGTTGGCCATCTGTATATCTTCTTTGAAGAAATGTCTGTTCATATCCTCTGTCCACTTTTTGATTGGGTTGTTTGATTTTTTTTTGTTGAGTTGTGTGAGTTCTTTATGTATTATGGAGATTAAGCCTTTGTCAGATGTATGATTTGCAAATATTTTTTCCCAGTTGGTGGGTTGTGTTTTCGTTCCAATACTGGTTTCCCTTGCCTTGTAGAAGCTCTTTAGTCTGATGAAGTCCCACTTGTTTATTTTTTTCTTTTGTTTCCCTTGTCCAAGAAGACACCATGTCCAAAAAGATGCTTGTAAGTCCACTGTCAAAGAATGTACTGCCTATATTTTCTTCTAGAAGTTTTATGGTTTCAGGTCTTACCTTCAAGTCTTTGATCCATTTTGAGTATTTTTGTGAATGGTGTAAGAGAATGGTCTACTTTGATTCTTTTGCATGTGCCTGTCCAGTTTTCCCAACACCATTTGTTGAAGAGACTTTCTTTTCTCCACTGTATGTTCTTAGCTCCTTTGTCGAAGCTTAGCTGTCTGTAGATGTGTGGTTTTATTTCTGGGCTTTCAATTGTGTTCCATTGATCTGTGTGCCTGTTTTTGTACCAGTTCCCATGCTGTTTTGATTACTGTAGCTTTGTAGTAGATTTTGAAGTCATGGATTGTGATGCCTCCAGCTTTGTTCTTTTTTTCAGGATTGCTTTAGCAATTCTGGGTCTTTGGTTGCCCCATGTGAATTTTGGGATTCTTTGTTCTATTTCTGTGAAGAATGTCATTGGGATTCTGATTGGGATTGCGTTGAATCTGTAGATTGCTTTAGGTAGTATGGACCTTTTAACTATGTTGATTCTTCCAATCTATGTGCCTGGAAGATCTTTCCATTTCTTTGTCTTCTTTGATTTCTTTCGTTAAAGTCTTGTAGTTTTCATTGTATAAGGTCTTTCACTTCCTTGGTTAAATTTATTCCAAGATGTTTTATTCTTTTTGTTGCAGTTGTGAATGGGATTATGCTGTTGAGTTGTCTTTCTGTTAGTTCGTTGTTAGAGTATAGAAATGCAACTGATTTTTGCAAGTTTATTTTGTTCCCTGCAACTTTGCTGTAATTGTTGATTATTTCTAATAGTTTTCCGGTGGATTTTTTAGGATCATGTCGTCCACAGACAGCGAGAATTTCACTTCTTCATTGCCTATTTAGATACCTTTTATTTCTTTTTCTTGCCTAATTGCTCTGGTGAAAACCTCTAGTACGATGTTGAATAGGAGTGATGAGAGTGGCACCCTTGTCTTGTTCCTGTTCTCAGAGGGATGGCTTTCAACTTTTCCCCATTGAGTATGATGTTGGCTGTTCGTTTGTCATATGTGGCCTTTATAATGTTGAGGTACTTTCCTTCTCTGCCCATTTTATTGAGCGTTTGTATCATAAATGGATGTTGGATCTTGTCAAATGATTTCTCTGCGTCTGTTGAGATGATCATGTAGTTTTTGTTCATTGTGCTGTATTACATTGATTGATTTCTGCATTTTGAAACATCCCTATGTCCCTGATATAAATTCCATGTGATCATGGTGTATGATCTTTTTTTTTTTGGAAGATTAGCCCTGAGCTGACATCTGCTACCAATCTTCCTCTTCTTGCTGAGGAAGACTGGCCCTGAGCTAACATCCGTGCCCGTCTTCCTCTGCTGTACATGTGGGATGCCTACCACAGCATGGTGTGCCAAGCAGTACCATGCCCGCACCTGGCGAACCCTGGGCCGCTGACGTGGAACGTGTGAACTTAACCGCTGCACCACCAGGCCGGCCCCTGATCTTTTTAATGTATTGCTGTATTCGGTTTGCCAATATTTTGTTGAGGATTTTTGCATGTATGTTCATGAGTGATATTGACCTGTAATTTTCCTTCTTTGTGTTGTCCTTGTCTGGCTTTGGAAATCAGGGTGATGTCTTTGTTTGCTTTTTTAATATGTCATTTTAAAATATAAGCTCTGAGGGCAAGGTCCATGTTTCTTATTGGTCACTGTGTACGTCCAGGGTCTGGCAAAAAGGAGGTGCTCAGTAAACATTTGTTAGATTGCTTTTTTTAACTTTCATTTTGATTTAATTTCTAACTTACAGAAAAGTTAAAAACTGCATATATCCTATACCCAGATTCACTGATTATTTACATTTTGCCCCATTTTCATCCTTCTCTCCTGTATGTATTATGTATTTGATTTGAGAGTGAGTTGGAGTGTTGGAGACACGCTGCCCCACTACCCGCTAAATACATCAATGTTTATTTCTTCTGAGCAAGGACATTCTCTTATATAATCACAGTTAATCAGAAGTTTAATCTTGATACTAGTATCCAATCGTCAGTCCATAGTTAAATTTCACCAGCAATGTTTTTAACAGCAATATCGCCCTAGTCCAGGGTCACACATTGCATTTACTTGCCATGTCTCTTTAGTCATCTCCTGTAATCTGGGACAGTTCCTCAGCCTCCTTTTCTTTGGATTTTGCTATTTCTGAAGAGTGCAGACCAGTTGTTTCTAGTAGGCTTTCCCTTGGTATGGGTTTGTCTGAGGCTTCCTCGCGATCAGTGTCAGGTTCTGTGTTGTTTCTGTGCTTGGTTCTAAGCCTGTGTTCTCTCTCCCTATCCCTCACCTTTTCCTGCAGGTAGAGAAGATCCGCCAGGTGAAAGCCAAGTCTCTGTACCTGCAGGTGGAGAAGCTGCGGCAGAACCTGAACAAGCTCGAGAGCACCATCAGTGCCGTCCAGCAGGTCCTGGAGGAGGGGAGGGCGCTGGATATTCTGCTGGCCCGAGACCGCATGCTGGCCCAGGTGCAGGAGCTAAAGACCGTGCGCAGCCTCCTGCAGCCCCAGGAGGATGACCGGGTCATGTTCACACCCCCCGACCAGGCCCTCTACCTCGCCATCAAGTCCTTTGGCTTTGTCAGCAGTGGGGCCTTTGCCCCACTCACCAAAGCCACGGGCGATGGCCTCAAGCGGGCCCTCCAGGGTAAGGTGGCCTCCTTCACTGTCATTGGCTACGACCATGATGGGGAGCCTCGCCTCTCAGGAGGTGACCTAATGTCAGCCGTGGTCCTGGGCCCCGATGGCAACCTGTTTGGTGCAGAGGTGAGCGATCAGCAGAACGGGACTTACGTGGTGAGCTACCGGCCCCAGCTGGAGGGTGAGCACCTGGTGTCGGTCACCATGTGCAACCAGCACATCGAGAATAGCCCCTTCAAGGTGGTGGTGAAGTCGGGCCGCAGCTACGTGGGCATTGGGCTCCCAGGCCTGAGTTTCGGCAGCGAGGGCGACAGCGACGGCAAACTCTGCCGCCCTTGGGGCGTGAGTGTGGACAAGGAGGGCTATATCATTGTCGCTGACCGCAGCAACAACCGCATCCAGGTGTTCAAGCCCTGCGGCACCTTCCACCACAAATTTGGTACCCTGGGCTCCCGGCCTGGGCAATTCGACCGACCAGCTGGCGTAGCCTGTGATGCCTCCCGCAGGATCGTGGTGGCTGACAAGGACAATCATCGCATCCAGATCTTCACCTTTGAGGGCCAGTTCCTCCTCAAGTTTGGCGAGAAAGGAACCAAGAATGGGCAGTTCAACTACCCTTGGGATGTGGCGGTGAATTCTGAGGGCAAGATCCTCGTCTCTGACACTCGGAACCACCGGATCCAGCTATTTGGGCCTGATGGAGTCTTCCTGAATAAGTATGGCTTCGAGGGGGCTCTCTGGAAGCACTTTGACTCCCCACGGGGGGTGGCCTTCAACCACGAGGGCCATTTGGTGGTCACCGACTTCAACAACCACCGGCTCCTGGTCATTCACCCCGATTGCCAATCAGCTCGCTTCCTCGGCTCAGAGGGCACTGGCAATGGGCAGTTCCTGCGTCCACAGGGCGTAGCTGTGGACCAGGAGGGGCGCATCATTGTGGCGGATTCCCGGAACCACCGGGTACAGATGTTCGAGTCCAACGGCAGCTTCCTGTGCAAGTTTGGTGCTCAAGGTAGTGGCTTCGGGCAGATGGACCGCCCCTCCGGCATCGCCGTCACCCCTGATGGAATGATCGTCGTGGTGGACTTTGGCAACAATCGCATCCTCATCTTCTAATCACATCTTCTAGGCTTCTGTGTTGGGGTGTGCCTGTGTACCTCTCTTTCTCTCCTTTTGAATTTCAGAGAAGAAACAGTCTCAGGGAAATTTTTTTTCTTTTGTCTAAAGAGAACAAGAAAAGTACAACATTGCTTAAGTCCTACCTCATCTTTAGTTTTTTACAGATGAATGTACTTATCTTTTCGGCAGGGGTTGAGCCTGTGAAGTGATTATTTCTATCTACCTCATAAATCTTTACATTTCCTTCTCCAGCAGGCCCTCTGCCCTCCTCCCACCCTCACTCAGTGGAGTTCACGTCTCCCTCTGCCCTTCTGCGGGACGTGATATGCACAAGCCGAGCATCTCGATGGCTGGGAGGGCACTGGATATGTGTGGTGGGGTGCATTCTGTAGATTGAGCCAAGGAAACACGAAAAAACTACTAAGTAAAGAAACTAAAAACTATAAAACATGGGAAAATGGGATTTAAAATGCTTAATTATAGAGTATTTGTGTTCTTGAGAATACTTTGTTTATGGGGTTAGATTGTATTGTGTGATCTTGATCTTTTTGGAAAATCTTTTTTTTTTTTAATTTTTTTTTTTTTTAATGCTGCAACAGAGAACTTTTCTGCGTTCTCCTTTTATACCTCAGTGTGTTTATCATCCTGTTCAGCATCTTTACTTATTTCTGGAAGATGTGGCTGTGGCTTGCTAGCCAAGAAAAGCAGACTATTCATATTTTAGGGTATGTAATTTTTGTTTCTTTTAAGAGAGGGTCTGTATTGTGTGTGTATGTCTGTTAAGGGGCGTGTGTGTGTGTTAAGCTCTCTTACACCAAAATAGTAAAGCTGAAAATGATATGCCACCTCCCAAAGAACCTTTTCTTTTCACACTTTTGTTTCTAAAAAATAGATGTAGTTCAGGATTTTGGGTTAAAAGTAGTCTCAAAAGGTAAGTATTCTTAGTTTGCTGTTGGTTGTAAAGAGTTAAGTGGAAGGAAGAAGAAAATTAACCTCATTCTCAGAAAGAGGGATTTCAGACATGGACTGGTGTGTGGACATGAGTGGGTGGACATGCATGTGCTGAGGTGGTCCGTAGAGAGCATGAGAAAGCAGCAGGGCACCTCCAAACTGCTGAACTCTGCAGGAGGGCGGGGGTTGGTCCCCGTCCCTAGATTGAATGTTGTTCTGTTAATGCTAGTTGTTTCTTTTCCTGAGAAGAGTAGGCAAAGGAATGAACTTTTATTTTAAAAGCACAATTTTTTCCTGCTTTGGAAGTTCAGGGAAATAGAGTGTTTGAAATTCAAGTTAATAGGAACAGCTCATCTCCACACCCTCTGCTCGGCTCACTTTTAGAGAGTGCTCTGCCCCGGAGCCATGCTGTGGGACCTCATGGTTAACGTCAATTTTCCCCCCAAAGGTCTTTGAATGTAAAGAATTTGTAAACCAAATTGCCCCAGCCTGAAACAGAGGACGTGATATCTTTTGTTAAAACTGTATGGCGGTACCAAAGAATGGACATTGAAGCCAGGCTCCCATTGCAGAACTGTGGGATGGCATCTGTCACTTTACAGGGTTGGTTTGTAGTAAGCTGGACTTGGATACAAAACCTTGTGCTTCTGGGCATTATCTGTCTTTCAACTGGAAAGTAGGTGTAGCTGATACCTGCTTGTCAGAACCCCTGTGGGTCCCTGTATTCCCCCTAAATACCGAAATAAGAACCAAATTCCAGGGTGGCACGCTTAAAGAGAAAGAGGACCTCTCTGCCGGCGGTGGCTCACAGGGAGACCTCTTGGTTAAACAGAAAGACTAACAGATCAGTTCTGTTCCTGTATTTAAGAGAAATTCATCGTCAGATATGGATGTAGTTTTGAATGAACAGAATAAACTACCAAGGGGAGTTGTCTTTGTCCTTGTCTTTGTCGTCCCCAAAGAAAAGGCGATGATGGGGACTGTGTGTAGCAAGTCAGTCAAGTTGCTTTTCCCATCCAGCTCCAGTGGACATTTAATTTGCCACTTCAAGGGACCCTGTCTCCTCCCATTGCTCCAGTTCTAGGCTGTGCAAGTGACCAAAATGGGGAAAAACTCACTTCATAAAGGAGAAGTGCATGCAATAAAGGATCCCGAACTAGGACAGTAGCTCCAGACTGCTCCCCCGCTGCTGTGTGGCAGGGGGGCCGGTGTCAGGAAATCTTGTTTTGTCAAAGCTCCTTTTCTTTTATTGAAGAATTTAATAGTGAATCCTTCCCCAGTTCCTATTCAGTTGCCTTTTATTTTGCCCCTGAGTTCTAAGTTCTTTGGTAAAGAGCTCATGTAATTAAACCTTTTTCTTTTTTCTTTTGGGATAATTTAGTGTTGATCTTCCTTCCTTCACCACCCCACCCCCCAACCACCAAACAGATCACCCTTTAAACACCAAAGGCAACAGGTTTTAAATGCTTAAAAAATATTTTTATTGAGGAAATGGATCTTGAAAGTTCTTAAAAATGTTCTCAGAAACCTGGGTCATGATTATGGCTGGGGTAAGTTATTTCAGGTAGTCACTGACTTTGATTTTCCCGTCTTCATTTTTGTCATCGTCTTCACTCTTCATCTTTCCTTCCCGGTTTCCCCATATGTGGGGAACTCTTGGGACCTGAGTGAGAATCTTCTCGGTGAATAGCAGTAACTCAAACTGCTTATTTAACGTTTTTCTGTGGATTTGGTTGTAAAGCCAGGGTTTCCACACATGGCTGAAATAATCAGGTCTTGCTTAATAGACTGACCAATTTGCAGGCTTAAAGCTAGTAGGTCGTCCCACGAATTGAGTGTGTAGGTGGGTGATACTGCCTCAGTACCCTCAATGCTGGTACATCTCCTTACCTTTTTGCACCCATAATTGTGCACGGCTTCCATTTGAGAAACATGGTCACACTTGGGAAGCTTTTGTTTTTAAAACATTGGCCCTCTGTGGCTGCCTGTGACTGACTCCTGACCCCCGGAGATTGGTGCGAAGCACTGTGGAGTGTGTATTGTATGATGTGGAACCCTCTAAATCAAGGATGAGAAAAGCCGACACTCAGAACTCCCTAGTATGAGTGAGGCTGTTCAAAAGAGGTGTGTTTAAATGCATATCTCCTGCCCATTTTGAGGTGACACTTGGTAGGTAGGAACTGGGTCAAAGAGGGGAGTCTTTAACATGGTGAGAAGATAAGGTTCTGGGTGCTGCAAGGGAGGAGGATAAAATGTTGAGTAAATGTGATATGTAGACAATAATCCCCATGTGTGTCTGATCTGGTCAGGTGGTGGGGTGGGGTGTAAGGTCAGTTTATATTGGGAGATGCCAATTTTATTTGGATATATAGGTCTGGGTATTGAGATGGCTAAAGGAAATTAAATAACCCACAGATAAAAACCACTTTTGGTTAACACTGACTTAACATTTCAAAAGTGTTAAAATCTTTTTTTAAAAAAAATCATTCTTCTGTAAATTTGGTCACGAGAAGCCACGCTGTTTCAGAACCTGTGCGATATTGTGGCTGGCAGGGTGGCACGTGAGTTGGCTGGAGCCCAGTGGCCCGCGTGGTACCCCAAGTACACAAACTCTTCAACTGATGGATACCCTTTTAAGTCTGACTTATCTGGGGAAACACAAGGGTCCCATAAACAGAATCTAAATTATGTGTTGGGCCAAAAAAGTTGCCAGACCGAAGGCACTTTGTGATGGAGTTGTAAGAATAGCTTGAGATCGGCTCAGTCTGCTTTATTCTAGTTAAGCCAAAGCTTAATGATCTGAGGAGGGAAGTCTTTTTAGGCTTGAAGCAGCAGAATACTGTTTGTATATGTGTTGTCTTCCTCTCTGGAAGATTCTAAGATTGCTGTGTTCCGGTAGATAGTGAAAGATATGCCAAAGTTATAGGCTGTTTTTCTGTTAAAAAAAAAAAAAACCCAATGGTGCCAAAAAGTATTTAGGGTATTTATTTAAAACATCTCTCTTACCGAGTTTCCAACAGTGTGGGGCTGTCTAAAAGTCAAACTCTTGTCCTTGCATGGGCTGACAGCATAGAGCTGGGACCTGCCGAGGCTCTTGGGCTTCCTCTGGCTTCCTGCAGGCCAGGGGCACAGGACACACCGCTCCACACCGCGCCGGCTGCTTCGGTTTGGTTTCTACCTCACTTTTGGCGCAAGTCGTCTACCTCACGTTAGCATCTGACGGGTCTCTGAAAAGAATAGTATTAATCCACCGGGGAGTGGGTGGGAGTGGGGAGCTACCTCTAGAAGAAAATGTGTTCATAAATCCAGAACTGATTTCTCCCGGGAGAAACATTTGATTGACCTTGAAAAAGAAACTTTGAAACCAAATATTCCTTTACTCAGGCAAATGTAGTTAGAAATCCCAGTATTTCTTACCAATCTGGCCTTTTCTCCCCCACTAAGAATTGCGCGCATCATTGCCATGTTATTCAGTATTATGAAACTACTGGTTCATCTGACCTGTTTGAGGACTTAACGGCAAATAAAGACCTTTAGGTCTCTTTTTCTCTTCAAGAGAAAAATATTTTATCTATATTCTGAATGTCTGCAAATAGACCCTTGTAGGAGCAATTCGAAGGGTCTTAGCTGTTGGAAACATCAGACATTTGAAGGGAATGATCATCCTTTAGACTTGGTGATTGTAACTGTAGCTTTTCTGGACCCAGCAGGATGGGCATCACCATGACATTGCAACAATCACTGTTTCACTGAGCACTGACTGGTGGCATGTGTGTTGCTCTTTTGTGTTTAATTTTTTTTTCCTACCAAAGGTAACATGTTGACGGGTTGTATTTTTCCTTTGCTTATTAAATACTTGATAAAGTTGAGAAGCACATGACCGTGATATACTGTATCGCCTCTCTACCTCTCTGTTCTTTCCCTAGTTAATTTTTGTTTTGGTTGGAAGAGAGGGTCCTAAGACCACTGTAATTATTGTGAATTGGATTTAAAATGTCATGGTGAAGAAATACCTCAATGATGTCTATTTTTAAACTGATCTTACGGGTTAACAAGCCAGCCTGGTGGGATGTTTTCCATCATCATTTAACCAGTAATGGTTCTAAAAGTTTTGTGTATCCACATGGTCTTAGACCTCCTTTTAATGATTGTATTAACTTACAAGCTCAGGTAGTATTTTTCTTAAGGCTCTATCTTGGAGCACACTGACTGAATGTTAACGTGTGTAGCAAAGTGTTTACTTTCTTTAAATAACCAGCTCTGGAATAGTTTTTTGTGTTTCTAGCAGTCTGTGTAGTTGTCTGTCTTCAGAGGAAGATTTTTCACATTTCTGGGTTTTTCTTATTTTTAGGGTGGTAAGGTTTTTTTTTTCTTCTTTTCCCCTAAAATCAGTGCAGGTGAGAAGGGTGGGTGGGTAAGGGTTGTTGTTTTTAACTAGCATGTTAGGTATACTTGGGTGGGTGGGAGGGTTGTTAGTAATTTTTTAATGAATCTTGCTTAATACTGTCCATTAGCTGTCATGCCTGGTCAGCAAAATGCTTTAATTTTTAAGTGTAGAACACATGACTTGGTTGAGTTATTTTTTTCTTTTTGGTAAGAAAGGTAAATGGAAAATTGGAGAAAAATTAACATGGGCATGATGCCTGATGTTAGAATGACTAAGTTAAACCTTTTTTTTTAATTTGTCCAAGGCAGACATGATGTAAGGAATATGCACCGCCAGAGTAACTCCCTGGGCCACAGAAACCATGCTGCAAGCCCGTCGGAGGGGCTGACTGCCTCCTGACACTTTGTAAAATGGGCATTGCTGTGGTGGTGTGGATCCCATCAATTAAGTGGAGAATGGGGAAGCAAAGGTTTTCCCCCAAACCTTTAAAGTGGGTTTTTGTTTGGGGCGGGTTTTTCTTTTCCTCTGGATTTTTACTTTTGAATCTTAAATGATAAACTGCAGGCCGCAAGCATGACAGGCAATGAGCAGGTGAAGAACCAATGGAAAAGTGTTCAAAAACTCCTGTGTTAGCTAACAGGCTTCTGAATGTATCGCCGTGGTCCACAGAGAAGGCTGGAGAAGGTAGCAAGGAGATGCTGTATCAGCTACTGCAGCCTTAAAACAAAGTTGGTGTCTCTTTGGACTTTAAAATTGTTCCTATGCAGCTTATTTTATTTTTGTTTAATCAAATAAACACGAGGGTTTTTCCATGGAAATAGTGTGTCTGTGTGATCCTTTAATCCAGAATAAAGAAGGGGGCGTGCACTGTGCTTTATGAAAGGAGGTTTGAGGTGGATGGCCCAGAGGTTACCCGGCTGGTGGGCCAGATTTGGGTCCATGCAGTGTTTTCAAAACAGGTGGAACCAGCATTTGAAAATAGAGGAAATGTTAACGAGCCTAAATGTTTTAAAATCTAAACTTCTAGATTCTTGGGAAATCTCATATCTGGCAGCCGCAGGCTGATCTCTCAAGCTGCTGAATAGCAAATGTCCCTTTAGAGGGATAAGAATGTGGTTTGCCAATTAGCACAGTCCTCTTCCCACCCACCCCACCCCTTCCCATAGATGCCACCGCCTTCGTGTGCACTGGCCTTATAACCCCTGCCGGGGGATGGGCAACTTGGGTCTCAACTCTGGCCGGGGGAAGTGAGCAACTCTTACAAGTCGCTCCTCTCTTTGGCAGGGGTACCATCGATGCCGGCTGGATATTAGGTCTGACCTTTGAATGGAGGGTCTGGCAAACTAGAGAAGCCCAGCACGCTGGATTCTATGTTTTTCCCTCAAGTTTTCTGTTCTATGTCCCTTTCCTGCTGTGATAAGAACTTGCAGGAGTTCTGATGGTGCTAGCTCTTACCCCTGCCGCACAGGAGCCACTTTTTTTTTTAAGCTGTGCTTTTTGGTGAGCAAGATTGGCCCTGAGCTAACATCTGTTGCCAATCTTCCTCTTTTTTTTTTTTTTCTCTCCCCAAAGCCCCAGTACCTAGTTGTATATCCTAACTGTGAGTCATTCTAGTTCTTCTATGTGGGATGCCTCCACAGCAGGCTTGATGAGTGGTGCCATGTCTGTGGCCAGGATCCAAACTGGAGAACCCTGAGCCACCAAAGCAGAGTGCACGAACTTAACCACGTGGCTGCAGGGTCGGCCCCAGGAGCAGCCTTTTCAAAGTGCCAAGCATCCGTACCTGCAATAGGGAACCTCTGCTCTTCACTTGAGCTCATGTTGGCGCTGAGCATTTAAAGTGGTTTTTGCTCCCTTGATACCTTCAGCGTCAAACTGTGACACAAACTGAGTAGCAGTTTCCGAACAACTCAAAATGGGAACGTAACTTAATGGCCTCTGAGCCCAGCCACGATTCTCCATTTCCTTTCCCAGGCCCCTTATTTTTATTTCCCTTTTGTCCCTAGCTGGACACAAGGGGAGACTTGAATGTAAAAAGTTGAATGGATGCACCCCTTTTTCAAGGGAAGGAATCTTTTCTCCTTACTCCTCTGAAAGCTCCAGGAGAAGCAGCTAGTAAAACGAGGCAGGACCTATTTCTGAAGGAAGTACAAACAAGGAAAGCTCTAGAAAGAATCAACACCTCACCCTCAGCCCCCATGGATTCCTTCAGCCTCTTCCAGTAGAGGAGGTGAGCTTACAAGGACCCAAACCTTCTAAGGGTCAGTGCACCCCTTTGCAGTTGGCCGCTTGGAGCTGCCGTGCTTATTAAAAGTTAGCCAGAAATCAAAAATGGAATATGCGGGGTCATGGAACCCACATACATTGCTGGTGGGATTGTAAAAGGGTGCAAACACTTTGGAACAGAAGCTGTCAGTTCCTCAAAGTGTTAAAACAGGATCCAGCAATGCCATGCCTAGATAGATATCCGAAAGAATTGAAGACACATCCACAAAAAAAACTAGTAAGTGACATCATTCATAATAGCCAAAAATTGTGGAAACAACCCAAATGTCCCTCAACTGATGACTGGATAAACAAAATATGGTATCTCCTTACAGTGGAGTGTTATTCAGCCATAAAAAGTAATGCAGTACTGACACATGTTATGACATGGGTGAACCTTGAAAATGTAAGTGAAAGGCGCCAGCTTTGTACATGATTTCATGTACAGGAAATATCCAGAGCAGGCCAATGCAGAGAGACAGAAATTTGATTAGTGCTTGCCAGGGGCTGGGTGGTGGGTGGAATTGGCAGTGACTGCTATGGGTTTGTGGGGGGTTTTTGTTTTGTAAGACTTTTTGAGCTGTTTTAGGTTCATAGCAAAACTTGAGAGGAAGGTACATCTCATATGCCCCCTGCTCCCATGCACGTGCATGGCATTCCCCCATTGTCAACATCCTCCTGGGGTTTCTTTGGGGATGATGGAAATATTCTGGAATTAAATAGTGGTGATAGTTTTACAGCCAAGTGGGTGAATTTCATGGTATATGAATAATCTCAATATGAAAATGCACAGGCAACAAATAAAATCTACATCTGACTGCATAAAAAACTTCTGTCTAAATGAAAAGGTCTGGTTGCCTTTCCAGGCCTCCTTGTGTTGCGAGGGCTCTGTGACCAGTTCTGCCCAGCAGGTTGTGAGCAGCAATGATACGGTGCCACTTCCTAGCTGGCGTATGTCATTGGCAGCGTGAGCCCTTGCAGAGCTCTGGCCCCTCTCCAATGGCCACAGGCCATGTTCTGATGGAAGGCAGCCAGGATCTGGGAGTGAGGCAGACACGGGGCAACACCCAGCCAACCAGGGATGTATGTGTGATCAAAATATGTACAGTTCTTTTTTCTTAAATGTTTTAAAAATCTGTCCCATGAACAGCGACAAAAAATGAAAACATAAGCCCCAGTCTGGGAGAAGATATCTATAAAGGTATAACTAACAAAGGATTACTATCCAGAATATTTAAAGAACTACGAATCAATAAGGAAAACATAACCCAATTAAAAAAAAAAAAACAGGCAAAGGGTGTGGTTAGGTAATTTACAGAGCTCAACTGCACTAGAACTCAGGAAAATACAAGCTAAAGCAGCAGTATGTTACAATTTCCTACCCATCAGTTTGATAAAATTGTAAAAGTCTGATCAATGTGAGTGTTGGTGAGAAATAGGAACTGTCTGACAAAGCTAGTGGGAGTGTAAAGGAGTACGGCCCCTTAGGGGAATTTCTCAATATCTAGTAAAACTGAAGATACGGGTGTACACTTAGATCCAGTAATTTCACTTCCAAGAGTATGCTGTGGAGAAATTGTAGCACAAGACGTACAGTGACCACTGTCCTGTGTCCTGGAGTAGGTCACACCAAGTATCTTGTCCGTGGAGGGATAGATGAGTAAATTTTATATATTTATTCAATGGAAGTTAAAGTGAATAACCAGGAGCTAACTGTGGATACATCTAGAAATCATAATGTTGAGGAAAAAGATCGAGTTCCAGAATGACTTTACACTGTATCTTTACATAATGTTTGAAAAAAGCACCAAACAGTACTGCATATTTGTTAAAGATTTGGTTTTTGTTCCGTGAGCATTAAGTGGCTTGGGGGCTGCAGGCTCGATGCCTTGCTGTAGGAGGGAGTTGTAAAATTGAAAGCAACCAATCTCCTTACTTACGGTTACTAAAAAGGGAGGGCGACCAGGGAGATGAAGACAACCTCAGACCTTCTGTTTTCCCTTTTCCTCCAGTAAAGATTCTGACTTGCTCTAAAACATGACAATAGGAGACAGAAATGTAAGAACAGTGACCACAGAGCTTTGCATTTCTGGAAAGAATAGAATGGGGTATATAGCCATAAGAAATTTCCACAAGAGACGTATCTAAGTGACTCCCCCCACCTCACCCCACCTCCACTTCCTTTTCCTCAGACATGTGTAAAGTTTTGTTTTCTCACCTCGTATACATCGATTCTTTCTCCCTAGAAGTATAGTGCTAGACTTAATCTTGCTTAAAAATGAATTTTATGTCTCCTAGACAACAATGCCAGTTATTAAAGTTTAATAATGAGTACCAAAATAAGTCACTGTAAGCTGATAATCTTGGTGGGATATTTGGACAAATTCAACATTTAGAGACTAGCACTTTTTTTTAATTTAAAAAATTTATGTATAATTTACATACAATAAATTTCACTCTTTTTGTTGCACCTTTCTGTGAGTTTTGACAAACATATACAGTCACATAACCAACACCACAGTCAAGATGCAGACCAGTTTCATCACCCCAAGGTTCCTCCAGCATCTCTCTGTAGCCAACCCTACACCACCCTCACCCCAGCCAGTCATTGCTCTATTTTCTTCCCAGGCAGTTTTTGTTTTGTATTGTTTTTTTGCCTCTTCCAGAATATCACCTAAATAGAATCATTTGATTCAGGACTGGCACTTTTTTTTTTTTTTGAGGAAGTTTAACCCTGAGCTAACATCTGCCACCAATCTGCCAATTCTCCTCTTTTTGCCGAGGAAGACTGGCCCTGAGCTAACATCTGTGCCCATCTTCCTCTACTTTATATGTGAGACGCCTGCCACAGCATGGCTTGCCAAGCGGTGCATAGATCTGCACCTGGGATCCGAACCAGTGAACCCTGGGCCGCCCAAGTGGAACGTGCAAACTTAACCACTGTGCCTAGCACTTTTGAATTAACAGTGGGTCCACAAGGGAAATAATAGTTTAGGTGATGGTGACCTTTTGTTTTTGTGTCCTTTTAGGATGAACTTGGCAAAGTATAAGTTTCTAAAAATAAAATAACTCACACAATATAGTGTGTGTGTGTGTCAAAGATTTGCATAACTCATGAATGAGAGAATGGCACTGTTGAAGCTGGTTTCAAAGAAGACAGGCAAGCGTGGTGAACATGTCAGCAGGAAAAGGAATGCTGGCATAAGGTTGCAAGTTAGTTAGGAATCTACTTAATGTCCTTCAGGGTAGTAAAATCTTTGGGGTCATCTTTTTTACTGGAGAGAAATCATTGGCAGTCCTCCTCAAGTTGACATCTAACCTTACAGGGAGAGCTTGGGCCGACTCAATAGTGAATAGCAAGTCAATTAACCTACAGGTCTCGAGAGTGTCACATGACCCTTAGGGGTCATTGATAGACATGGCTCTGATGTGGCTTTGAAAGGGCCCTCAGTGATTTTTTTTTTAACTTTATTTTCAAATTCTGGATACTTTTTATGAACAAATCAGATGTCCAGTATTCTATCCCAGTGCATCAGCTGTGGTTCACTTGTTGCCAATTGGCAAGATCACGCTTTTAAGTGGGTGCTAGAAGTACATGTTAAAACCTTGAGTAATTTCCTTCAGAAGATGAAATATTGAAACCAGTATAGGGGCCGGCCCTGTGGCCAAGTGGTTGGGTTCGCCCGCTCTGCTTCGATGACCCAGGGTTTCTCTGGTTCGGATCCTGGGTGCAGACCTAGCACCGCTCATCAAGCCACACTGAGGCAGCATCCCACATGCCACAACTAGAAGGACCCACGACTAAAAATACACAACTATGTAGTGGGGGGCTTTGGGGAGAAAACGGAAAAATAAAGTCGTTAAAACCAGTTATCATGGGGAGCCCTGAAAGGCAGGGAGCCCTCTTAGGCCCAGGGACTGTGAGCTGGCCTAAAAATTAAAGACAATTCAAATTCTTTTGAGTAATAAAATCACTTATTCTCTTAAACGGTCCCTCTGCCCTGGATCCCACACTTCAGAGGTCTCCGCTCTAGCTCTCCTCCAGCTGTATCCACACCACTGGGAAAGAGTCCCAGTGGCCAAGTCTGTCCCTTCTAGACCATGCAGCACGTACCTCAAATCACCTTAAGCATGCTTCTAAGGCCTACACAGGCCCCTTCCATGGAACTGCCTTTCTAGGGCAAACGGCGCAAGGAGTGACCCAGGGCAGCTGTTTGCCGTGGTTGGGGGTAGGGAGCTAGGATGTGGACTGAAGCATCCATATATCATGAGAATGTGGCCCATTACGGTGGGGGACAGCTGTTTCTCCAAGGAGCCCTGGTTCCTTGTATTGCAAACTGGTATTTAGAAACAAAAATCTGGGTGCTGAGTATAGTTATTTCTGCTGGAGTGTCATTGCTTTTAGGTCCTCTTAGTGAACAAAGCTAGGAAATATATATGTGTGTGTGTGTATGTATGCACATACCTATATATATATACACACACACATACATATATATTTCTTTTTTTTTTTCTCCCCAAAGCCCCAGTACGTAGTTGTATATCCTAGTTGTAGGTCATTCTAGTTCTTCTATGTGGGACGCCACCACATCATGGCTTGATGAGCAGTGCATAAGTCTGTACCCAGGATCTGAACCAGTGAAACCCTGAGCCGGGGAAGCGGACATGTGAACTTAACCACTCGGCCCAGGGCCTGCCCCTCTTTTTTTTTTTAAAGTCTGGCCCTGAGCTAACATCTGCTACCAATCTTTGTTTCCTTCTTCTCTCCAAATCCTCCCAGTACGTAGTTGTATATTCTAGTTGCAGGTCCTTTTAGTTCTTCTATGTGGGACGCCACCTTAGCATGGCTTGATGAATGGTGTCACGTCCATGCCCAGAATCCGAACTGGCGAACCCCTGGGCGTGAACTTAACCCCTTGGCCACGGGGCTGGCCCCTCTATTTCTATATCTATCTGTAATATACTAAAAACCATGAGTTCATACTGATGCTTCTGATTCTAACCCAACACCAGAGGCTTCATACTAGCCTTCTCCCCTTCATTATTTGTAACTCAGTTTCTTCACAAAGAGGAAGCTGGTACTCATTATCCAAAAGACATTTACTTATTTGCCCAGTCCTACAATACACATACAGTAGTTTCAGAAACATTAACCCATACTCTTAAGAAAAACAAATTCACTAACTAAAATACCACATTTGTGTAGAGTTCTTTTTATCTTGAGCCTTACAACTAGCCTTACAAAATACTATCTTTCGAAGTTTCTTAGGTTATTTTCTTCCCCAAGCCCTCAGTGTATTTAGATTATTTATAATACAGTTAGATAGATTCATTTACTATTTTTTCTGTGCTGAGTTCTCTCCCACATCCTGGTTGTGTGTAATTATTTCTTTTTTGGTTATGTAAAACATGATCAAGTTCTAAAAGTGAAAACTATACAAAAAGGCGTACTGAGAGCAGCTTTACTTTCCCCTCATCCCCCTTCTCCCATACCCAATCCCCCATTCTCTGACCCTGCCCCACCCCTGTGGGTAATCACGCTCATTAGTTTCTGGTTTATCCTTCCTGAATTTCTTTTTTTTGCACAAATGAGCAAATACATAAATATCCTTAGATTCATTTCTTTTTTACACAAAGGTAACATATTATACTCTTTTGCACTTTGCGTTTTTCATTTAACAAATATCCCAGAAGTCGCTGCAGGTCAGTTCATGGGGATTGTCCTCATTCTTTCCTACAACTACGTAGTACTCCACAGTGTGGTGGGCCATAGCTCATTCAACCACTCCCGTGTGTTTGGCATTTAGACTGTTTTCAATATTTTGTGATTACTAACAATGCTGCAATGAATAACGTTGTGTGTATGAACTTCTTATGTTGGAGACATATCTTCAGAGTTGATTCCTAGAATTGGGATGGCTGAGTCAAAAGGTAAATGCATGTGTAATTTTTTTAGGCATTGCCAAATTCACTTCTAGAAGGGTTGTAATAATTTGCATTCCCACCAGTAATGGATGAGAGTGACTCTTTCCCCACAGCCTTGCCAACAGAATACACTTTTTAATATTTGCCAATCTGATAGGTGAAAAATGATACATTAGTGTTGTTTTAATTTGCATTTCTGTAGTTATAACCTTGACTCATAACTTTTTCTTATTTATTTATTTATGCATAAAGGGGAAGAGTCATCCCGAGCTAACATGTGTTGCCAATCTTCCTCTTTTTTTCCCCCTCCCCAAAGCCCCAAACATGGTTGTTTATCCTAGTTGCGAGTCCTTCTGGTTCTTCTATGTGAGCCATCACCACAGCATGACAACTGACAGATGGGTGGTGTGGTTCCATAACTGGGAAGCAAACTCGGGCCACTGAAGTGGTGAGAGTGTCAAACTTAAACCATTAGACCATCAGGGCTGGCCCTCATAACTCTTTAATATTTAGACATATGACATGAGGGCCTTCTCCTCTTCTTTCTCTCCTTCCCTCCTGAGTATATTTATGTATTAGATACATGTTTTTAAATAATGTATCCTGGGCTTATAATTTTTTTATTCCAGTCTGAAAACACTTTTCTTTTTTCTTTTTTGGGGAAAATTAGGCCTGAGCTAACATCCACTGCCATTCCCCCTCTTTTTGCTGAGGAAGATTGGCCCTGAGCTAACATCCATGCCTATCTTCCTCTACTTTATATGTGGGACGCCTACCACAGCATGGCTTGGTAAGCAGTTTGTAGATCTGCGCCCAGGATCTGAACCAGTGAACCCTAGGCCACCAAAGCGGAGAGCCTGAACTTAACCACTATGCCACTCGGCCAGCCTCAAAAACATTTTTCTTTTAATTGAAGTATTTGGTCTATTTACATTCAGTTTAATTACTGACATATTTGAGTTTTCTACTGTTCTAGCTATCCTGTATTCCTTTTTCTTTGCTTCCTTTCATTCTCCCTTTGGCTTAAGAATTTTAAAAATTATTCTCTTTTGTCCTCTCTATTAGCTTTGAAACTATACATTCCTTTACTTATTCTTGTAGTGGTTACCAGTGACAAATCTAGAAATTGTGGAGCCTGAAGCCTATACAACTTTCGAGGCTCTCTTTATAAAAATATAAATACAAAATTGTGAATACAAAAATAGGTATAAAAATGAACACATAGAGTGAAAAAAGTAGTCACATCACAACTAATTATAACTCTTAAAATGCTGATAAATACCACAAATATCACAAAACTAAAACATTTATTATTTACTGCTAACATATCTCTGTAATAGTTTTTTCCACTAAATTTTTGGCTGCAAACCCTATAATTGCCTCTTCATAGGGCAACTATTTTTTTATAATTTCATTTTATTTAGAGAGAAAAAAGTAACTGAGTCTTTCCTCTGGCAGGGTTGACTTAAATTTGTTTGTTATTATTGATGGTTTAGGAACATTTCTTTTAGCTTCATAACTCTTTTTTGTGAATGCCACATCTAACTTGTTCAGTGTGTTCAGGGAGAGGAGGGGAGGAGAGACAGGCCCTGAGGGTCACCACCTCTTTGGTCCTGCTGGGCATGGCACACCGCTCCCTGTCCTCTATCACAGTGACCTAGCCGGTAGTCCAGGTCCTCCCTGCTCCTGGCATTCCTCTCCTGGCTGCTTCCCAGCTCCTCAGGTCCTGGATGAGGGGCAGGAACTATGAAGATGGTCTTTGAGTGGGAAGCAAGGAAGCGTCTAGTACAAATCCTTCTCCTTGGAGTCAAATACATGGTGTGGCTGCTCAATAAAAGCCCCTGTTGGTTGTTTGTTGCTGGGCAGAAACAGAGTTACCGCTGGCCTACCATTGGCTCTGCTTTGCAGCTTCAGGACCACCACCAGGGCGAGGCTGACTCCTTTCCTGAAGGAGAACGGAGTTAGAGCCTCATTAGCATCACAGTAAATCTACCTCTGGTCATTAGCCATAAGATTACAACATGTATCCTTAACCTGTCAAAATCAAACGTTACATTCTATAAAATAATTGGTTTTTATTGTTCAAAATATCATTGCCATGAAAGACAAAGACCGTTCTAGATTAAAATGGTCTAAAGAGACATGGCAACTAATGCAATACATGATCCTGAATGGGAAAGAAAAAATTGCTATTAAGAACATCATAGGGGAGGCGGGACCAAGATGGCGGAGTGAGTGGTCTTCTTTGTCTCTCCCCCATCGAATCTACAACTAATTGGACATTCAGCGATTAACAAAGGATATCCAGCTAGCATCTCAAGATGCTTAAGAGTCTCGTGCTACTATACATCGGAAGGCAGACAGACTTCCCTCCGGGAGGAGGTGGAAATAGGTGAAAACTCTCCAACCCCCAACCCCCGACCCCCAGACAGCCTAGTTCCTGCAGGAGGCTCTCTTCCAGCCAACTCCCCCATAGCATCGCCACACACCAAGGGCGGGAGTGTGCATTCACCAGTGGAGCGACGGTGGAAACAGGTGACAACAGGCTGACCCAAGCCCCTCGTGATTACACCTAAGCCCAGGGGGAATCCCCAGGGTCCCACACCCACCGGCAGGGAAGGCCTCTGCTTGCCATTAGCAGGGAGACCCCGCCCAGAATCCAGAACAAAAGGAAGCTCCCAGCAGGTGGATTTCCCGGTATGGCACCAGATCGTAAGCTGCTGCTGGGCCCACAGTCTCCGGCACACGGGTCGGTGCAGGGGGCACCCAGACTTCCCATGGATGTGCCTGGGGACACGGTTAGAGCTCCAGCGCCCAGCTCTGTGGCCTGGGGGGAGGCTCCAGGGTCCCGCACCTCCCTGGCAGGGAAAGCCTCTGCTTGCCATTAGCAGGGAGGCCATGCCCAGAATCCAGGACAAAGGGAAGCTCCCAGCAGGTAGATTCCCTGGTATGGCACCAGATCACAAGCTGCTGCTGGGCCCACAGTCTCCGGTGCACAGGTCGGTGCAGGGGGTGCCCAGACTTCCTGTGGACGTGCTTGGGGACAGGGTTGGAGCTCCAGCTCCCAGCTCTGCAGCATGGGGGGAGGCTCCAGGGTCCTGCACTGCCCACCCCCCCGGTAGGGAAAGCCTCTGCTTGCCATTAGCTGGGAGGTGCCGCCCAGAATCCAGAACAAAGGGAAGCTCCTGGTGGGTAGATTCCCTGGCACTGCACTAGACCGTCAGCTGCTGCTGGGCCCACGGTCTCCATTTCACGGGTTGGTGCAGGGGGTGCCCGGACTTCCTGTGGACGTGCTTGGGGACTGGGTGGAGCTCCAACACCCAGCTCTGCCACCCTGGGGGTTGCTCCAGGGTCCCGCACCCCCCTAGCAGGGAGGGCCTCTGCTCTCCATTGGCAGGGAGGCCTTGCCCAGCATTCAGAACACCAGGAAGCTCCCTAGAGCAGAATTCCCCACAAGGCAGCAGCTTACAAGCCACCACCAGGCCCACGGACTCTGGCCGTGTCCCAGACGAGGCAAGGGGCTCCTAGAGATCCCGTGAGAGTGGAGTGGGGCAGAGTGGAGCTCCGGTGAAGTGGCTACGTAGCCCAGGGGGGAACTCCAGGTTCCTACAGCAGCCTCAGTGAAAGCCTCTGCACAGCACTAGTGGAGAGGTCCTGACTGGCAATCGCAAGGCGGGAAGGCCCTGGGGCAAAAGTAGCACAGCTAGGTGAGCTAACGACAGACTGCAGAAGATACCCATAGCTCTGCTGGGACCTATAGTGGACAAGTGTGATCTTGTGGGCTCTGTTAGGGACAAAGCGGCAATTATAGGTGATCCTGCTCCTGGCTGCTGGGAAAGCCCACAACACTGCTGCAGACCACAAGGAGGGAGTGTGTCTAAGTGGGCTGCAACAGTAGGCACCAGCAGCCTGAGGCCCCGTTGCGATTGCCCCCACAACTGACGAGGGACCCCACAGGACCACTGTGACTACAAGGAGGGGTCCGGGTCCAGGTCCAGTGAGTAACAGCTGACAGGGTTCCTGGTTGGTGCAGTCTAAACAGCTGCCCCCCCCACACACACACACACCAGTCGCAACAAGTAGAAGCAGTGCCTAAACTCTATCTCTATGCGGAGGCACAAATCCACGCCATCAAGCAGTATGAAAAAATATATTAAATCTCCAGAACAGAAGGAAAATGATAAGCACCCAGAAAACAATCCCAAAGACAATGAAATCTATAACCTAAATGATGATGATTTCAAAACTCCCATTATTAAAAAACTCAATGAGTTAAAAGAGAATTCAGATAGACAACTCAATGAGTTCAGGAGCTATGTCACAAAAGAGCTTGACACTATAAAGAAGAACCAATTAGGAATACTGGAGATGAAGAACACAATGCAGGAGATTAAGAAAAATCTGGACTCTCTGAACAGTAGGGTCGATAATATGGAGGACAGAATTAGCAATTTGGAGGATAGGAATATAGAAATGCTGCAGACAGAGGAGGAGCGAGAACTAAGACTAAAAAGAAATGAAGAAACTCTCCAAGAGTTATCCGACTCAATTAGGAGATGCAACATAAGGATTATAGGTATACCAGAGGGAGAAGAGAAGGAGAAGGGGGCAGAAGCCCTGTTCAAAGAAATAATAGCTGAGAACTTTCCAAACTTTGGAAGAGAGATGGAACTTCATGTGACAGAAGACAATAGATCTCCAAACTTTACTAACGCAAGAAGACCAACCCCAAGGCATATAGTAGTGAAACTAGCAAAAGTCAATGACAAAGAGAAAATACTAAGGGCAGCCAGGCAGAAGAAAATAACTTACAAAGGAAACCCCATAAGGCTATCAGCAGATTTCTCAGGAGAGACCCTACAGGCTAGAAGAGATTGGAATGAAATATTCAAAACTCTGAAGGACAAAAACCAGCAGCCAAGAAATACTCTACCCAGCAAAAATATCCTTCAAATACGATGGAGAAATAAAAACTTTCCCAGATAAACAAAAGTTAAGGGAGTTCATCGCCACAAAACCTCCTCTTCAAGATATGCTCAGGAAGAACCTCATTCCTGAAAAATCAAAAAAAGGAAAGGGGTTACAAAATCCAGAACAAAGGAGATAAGCAGAAGGACAATAACACAAAGTAACAGCTCTCCATCAGGACAAAATGCAAAAGAACTGGAAAACAAGTGATAAAATGGCAACAGTAGGCCCCCACGTTTCAATAATCACTCTAAACATGAATGGATTGAACTCTCCAATCAAAAGGCACAGAGTGGCAGGATGGATCAAAGAACAAGATCCAACAATATGCTGCCTCCAGGAAACACACCTCAGCCCCAAAGACAAACACAGACTCAAAATGAAGGGATGGAAGACAATAGTCCAAGCTAATAATGAACAAAAGAAAGCAGGTGTTGCCATACTTATATCAGACAAAGTAGACTTCAAAGAAAAACAGATAAAGAAAGACAAAGAGGGGCAGTATATAATGATAAAAGGGACGCTCCACCAAGATGACATAACACTTATAAATATATACGCACCTAACACAGGAGCACCAAAATTTGTAAAGAAACTATTAACAAAACTAAAAGGAGACATCAACAGCAACACAATAACAGTAGGGGACCCCAACACCCCATTAACACCAATGGACAGATCATCCAGACAGAAAATCAACAAGGAAATTATAGAATTAAATGAAAAATTAGATCAGATGGACCTAATAGATATATATAGGACACTTCATCCAAAAACAGCAGGTTACACATTCTTCTCAAGTGCGCATGGAACATTCTCAAGGATAGACCATATCTTGGGAAACAAAGCAAGCATCAATAAGTTCAAGAGGGTCGAAATAATATCAAGCATCTTTTCTGATCATAATGCTATGAAACTAGAAATCAACTACAAGAATGGAGCTGGGAAAGGGCCAAAAATGTGGAGACTAAACAACATGCTACTGAACAAACAATGGATTATTGAAGAAATTAAAGAAGACATCAAATATTATCTGGAGACAAATGAAAATGAAAACACACCGTACCAAATTATTTGGGACGCAGCAAAGGCAGTCCTAAGAGAGAAATCCATTGCAATACAGGCTCACCTCAATAAGCAAGAAAAATCTTACATAAACAACCTCAAACAACACCTAACGGAATTAGAAAAAGAAGAACAAACAAAGCCCAAAGTCAGTACAAGGAGGGAAATAATAAAAATTAGAGCAGAAATAAATGATATTGAAACAAAAAAGACAGTAGAAAGGATCAATGAAACAAAGAGTTGGTTCTTTGAAAAAATTAACAAAATCGACAAACTCTTAGCCAGACTCACTAAAAAAAAAGAGAGAAGTCTCAAATAAATAAAATTAGAAATGAGAGCAGAGAAATCACAACAGATACTGAAGAAATACAAGGGATCATAAGAGAATACTATGAAAAACTATATGCCAACAAATTGAACAACCTAGAAGAAATGGATAAATTCCTAGACTCATACAACCTACCCAAACTGAATCAGGAAGAAATAGAGAATCTGAATAGACCAATCACAAGTAAAGAAATAGAAACAGTAATCAAAAACCTCCCCAAAAATAAGAGTCCAGGACCAGATGGCTTCTCTGGAGAATTCTACCAAACATTCAAAGAAGATTTAATACCTATCCTTCTCAAACTATTCCAGAAAATAGAGGAAGATGGAGCACTCCCTAATACATTCTATGAAGCCAATATCACCCTGATCCCCAAACCTGACAAGGACAACACAAAGAAGGAAAACTACAGGCCAACATCACTGATGAACATAGATGCAAAAATCCTCAACAAAATTTTGGCAAACTGAATACAGCAATACATCAAAAAGATTATACACCATGATCAAGTGGGATTTATACCAGGGACACAGGGATGGTTCAACATCCGCAAGTCAATCAATGTGATTCACTACATTAACAAAACGAGAAACAAAAACCACATGATCATCTCAATAGATGCAGAGAAAGCATTCTACAAGATCCAACATCCATTTATGATAAAAACCTTCAATAAAATAGGTATAGAAGGAAAGTACCTCAACATAATAAAGGCCATATATGACAAACCCACAGCCAACATGATACTCAATGGACAAAAACTGAAACCCATCCCTCTCAGAACAGGAACAAGACAAGGGTGCCCACTTTCACCACTCCTATTCAACATAGTACTGGAGGTTTTGGCCAGAGCAATTCGGCAGGAAAAAGAAATAAAAGGAATCCAAACAGGCAACGAAGAAGTAAAACTCTCGCTGTTTGCAGACGACATGATCTTATATATAGAAAACCCCAAAGAAACCATAGAAAAACTATTAGAAACAATCAACAACTACAGCAAAGTTGCAGGGTATAAAATCAACATACATAAATCAGTAGCATTTCTATATGCTAACAATGAACTAACAGAAAAAGATCTCAAGAACTCAATCCCATTCACGATCGCAACAAAAAGAATAAAATACCTTGGGATAAATTTAACCAAGGAAGTGAAAGATCTATACAATGAAAACTACAAGACCTTCTTGAAAGAAATCGACGACGACATAAAGAGATGGAAAGACATTCCATGCACATGGATTGGAAGAATAAACATAGTTAAAATGTCCATACTACCTAAAGCAATCTACAGATTCAATGCTATCCCAAGCAGAATTCCAACGTCATTCTTTACAGAAATTGAACAAAGAATCCTAAAAGTCCTATGGGGCAACAAAAGACCCCGAATTGCTAAAGCAATCCTGAGAAAGAAGAACAAAGCTGGAGGCACCACAATCCCTGACTTCAAAACATACTACAAAGCCACAGTAATCAAAACAGCATGGTACTGGTACAAAAACAGATGCACAGATCAATGGAACAGAATTGAAAGCCCAGAAATAAAACCACACATGTATGGACAGCTAATCTTTGACAAAGGAGCTGAGGGCCTACAATGGAGGAAAGAAAGTATCTTCAACAAATGGTGCTTGGAAAACTGGACAGCCACATGTAAAAGAATGAAAATCAACCATTCTTTTTCACCATTTACTAAAATAAACTCAAAATGGATCAAAGACCTGAAGATTAGGCCTGAAACAATAAGTCTTCTAGAAGAGAATACCGGCAATACACTCTTTTACATCAGCTTCAAAAGAATCTTTTCGGACACCATAACCCCTCACATGAGGGAAAAAATAGAAAGAATAAACAAATGAGACTTCATCAGACTAAAGAGCTTCTTCAAGGCAGGGAAAACAGGATTGAAACAAAAAAACAGCCCACTAATTGGGAAAAAATATTCACAAGTTATTTATCCGACAAAGGGTTAATCTCCATAATTTACGAAGAACTCACACAACTCAACAATAAAAAATCAAACAACCCAATTGCAAAATGGGCAGGGGACATGAACAGACATTTCTCCAAAGAAGATATACGGATGGCCAATAGACACATGAAAAGATGCTCATCATCACTAATCATCAGGGAAATGCAAATCAAAACTACACTAAGATATCACCTTACACCTGTTAGAATGGCAAAAAATATCCAAAACCAAGAGTGACAAATGTTGGAGAGGCTTTGGAGAAAAGGGAACCCTCATAGACTGTTGGTGGGAATGCAAACTGGTGCAGCCACTATGGAAAACAGTATGGAGATTCCTCAAAAAGTTAAGAATAGAAATACCTTATGACCCAGCCATCCCACTACTGGGTATCTATCCTAAGAACCTGAAATCAGCAATTCCAAAAGTTCCATGCACCCCTATGTTCATCGCAGCATTATTCACAATAGCCAAGTCATGGAACCAACATAAGTGCCCAGCAACTGATGATTGGATAAAGAAGATGCGGTATATATATACAATGGAATACTACTCAGCCATAAAAAAGGACAAAGTCGTCCCATTCACAACAACATGGATAGACCTTGAGGGTATTTTGTTGAGTGAAATAAGCCAGACAGAGAAAGACGAACTCTGTATGACTCTGCTCATAGGTGGTAGTTAACATATGGACAAAGAGAACTGATCGGTGGTTGCCAGGGGAAAGGGGGGTGGGGGTAGAGCACTAGGGGTGAAGTGGTGTACCTACAACATGACTAATAATGATGTACAACTGTAATTTCACAAGGATGTTAACGTTCATAACCTTAAAAAAAAAAAAAAAAATCCTCTTGGCCGGCCGGCTGCCTGGAGACATCAATTTGCTGCTGGACTGTAGTTACGGCTGCCGCCTCCCTGCCCCCGCTCCTCTTCCAGCAAACCCTCCGCTCTTGGGGTCTCCCTGGGCTTTCCCCCGGCCCCCCATCGCTAGGTGAGGCCTGCCACTTCGACCTGCCTGGCCTGAGCAGGATACCCACTCTCCTTCAAAATGGCACGGACATACTACGACCCAGAGGAGCCTGGAGGACACGCCACTGAGGGGAAGACACCAGCCACAGAAGGACCCTTCCTGCAGGATTCCACTCATGTCGGGTCCCTGGAGCAGTCAAGCTGAGGGAGATGGGAAGGAGGAGGGGCTGCCAGGGCCTGGGGGACGGGGAGGGGGTCCGTGTCAATGGGGACAGAGTTTCAGTTTGGGAAGATGGAAAGTCCTGGATATGGGTGATGGTGAAGGTTGCACAACCACGTGAATGCACTTAATGCCACCGAACTGTGCACTCAAAAGTGGTGAAGATGGTGAATGTTGTGTTATGTATATTTTACTGCAATAAAATTTTTTAAAAATCTAAAAAAAAAAAGAAAAGAACACCATAGGAACAATGGACAAAATTGGAAAATGCTCTGTAGATTAAAATGTTGTCAGTTTTAAATTTACTAAATTTGATAAGTGTATACTGATTATGTAAGATAATATCTTTCTATTCAGATTTAAAGGAATGTGATTAATACAACCTACTCTGAAATGAATCAGAAAAAAGAATATATATGTAGATATATAGAAAGTGAGGGTTGAAGGAAAAGAAAGAAGAGAGAAGAGAGAATGATAAAGCAAATATGGCAAAATGTTAGCTGGAGAATCTGGATAAATGGAATACTGGAATTCTTTGTATTATTCCTTCAACTTTTCTATAAATTTTAAATTACTTTCGAATAAAACCTTTTTTTAAAAAGTCCAACGTTAATTGGGACTTTTACACTTTTGTCATCAATGCAAGGACCTTAGAATGCTAACCTCATTAGTCAACCTTCTTCTTTGACTTATATGTCTTTGTTGAAATATATTTTAGTACTCTCTATATTTTTAGAACCCACAGGCATTATTATTATTGTTTTAGGCAGTTATTATCTATTTAGATCAATCTACATATTTATCTTCATTCCTTCTTGGCAACTTCAAGGTGTCATTTGGGATCATTTCCTTTCTGCCTGAAGAATATCCTTTGTTATTATTTTCATTAGCACGAGTTCTTTAATGATAAAGTCTCACTTTTGCTTGTCTGAAAATGCCTGTATTTTACCTTTAATCTGGTAGGATATTTTTATTGGAAATATAATTCTAAGCTGGAAGCTATTTTCTTTCATTCAGCCTTTCTTTTTTTTTTTTTTAAAGATTGGCACCTGAGCTAACATCTGTTGCCAATCTTCTTTTTTTTCTTTCTTCTTCTCCTCAAAGCCCCCCAGTACATAGTTGTATATTCTAGTTGTAGGTCCTTCTGGTTCTGCTATGTGGGACACCACCTCAGCATGGCCTGATGAGCGGTGCTAGGTCCGTGCCCAGGATCCGAACCGGCGAAGCCCTGGGCTGCAGAATTGCAGCGCACGAACTTAACTACTCAGCCACGAGGCTGGCTTCCTAGCCTTTCTTAAATTAATGTTTTATTGTGGTAAAATATATCTCACATAAAATTTACCATTTTAATCATTTTAATGTCCTTATTCAGTGACATTAAATACATTCACAATGTTGTGCAACCATCACCACAATCTTTCAGCATTTTGAAAACATATTTTCTTCAGACTTTCATTGCTTCTGCTGAGAAGTCATTTGTCAGTTTCAGCATGGCTCTTTTGAGAGTAATCTCTGTGTTTTTAGTGCCCTCTGTCCCTTGTATGATCTTTTTGCCTTTGCTTTTTAGCAGTTTTAGTATGATGGTTTTACGTAAGTATTTATTTTTATGCTGCCTGATATTTATAGCTTGACATATTTCATTAATTTTGGACATTTTTCAGTCAGTGTCTTTTCAAATATTGCTTCTTCCTTATTCTCTCTTCTGTCTCTGGGACTCTTGTTGAATGTATTCTAGACCTCTCTCTCTTACCTTCACTTCTGTATTTCCAAACTTTGTCCTTCTGAGCTTCATTCTTGGATTTTTAAAACCTATCTTCCAGTTCACAAAATCTCTCTTCAGTTGTGCCTGATCTGCTCTTAAACTTATCTGTTGAATTCTTAATTTTGGTTTTGTACTTTACAATTTTTGAAATTTTAATCTGTTATTTTTTTCATTGTGGCAAAAAGCACATAACATTAAATTTACCATCTTATACATTTTTAAGTGTATAGTTTAGTAGTGTTAAGTATATTCACATTATTGTGCAAACAATCTATAGAACTTTTTCATCTTGCAAAACTGAAACTTTATACACATTAAACACTAATTCCTCCTTTCCCATCCCTCAGCCCTTGGTGATCACTTTTTTACTTTTTGTTTCTATGATTTTGACTACTTAAGATACTTTGTGTGAGTGGAATCATACAGTATTTGTCCTTTTGTGATTGGCTTATTTCACTTACCACAATGTCCTCAGGTTCATCCTTGTACACCGTGCCAGCATTTCTTTCTTTTTAATGGCTGCATAATATTCCATTGTATGTACATACCACATTTCCTTTACCCATTTATCCATTGATGGACATTTTGGTTGCTTCTACCTCTTGGCTATTGTGAATAATTCTGCAATGAACATGAATGTGCAAATATCTCTTTTAGATCTTGCTTTGAATTCTTTGGATATATACACAGAAATAAGATTGTTTGTTCATATGGTAATTCTATTTTTAATTTTTTTCAGGAACAACTATATTTTTTTCTATAGTGGTTGCACAGTTTTACAACTCTACCAACAGTGTTTTTCTCCTTCTCTTCGCTTTTTTCCTCCCTGTCTTGTTCCTTCCTCCATTTTTTAACTTTTTATTTTGAAATAATTTTAGATTTACAGAAACGTTGCAAAGATTGTACAGAGAGTTCCTGTATACCCTTCACCCAGCTCTGCTGAGGTGAACATGTTTATCACAAGTAAGAAATTAACGTTGGTACAATACTGTTAACTAAACTACACACTCTTTTTTTAAATTTATTTTTGTAGTTTAAAAAAACTTTTTTTTTGGCTTTTTCTCCCCAAATCCCCCCAGTACATAGCTGCATTATTTTAGTTCTGGGTACTTCTGGTTCTGGCATGTGGGACGCTGCCTCAGCATGGCTTGATGAGCAGTGCCATGTCCGCGCCCAGGATCTGAACCAGTGAAACCCTGGGCTGCCAAAGTGGAGTGTGCGAACTTCACCACTTGGCCACGGGGCCGGCCCCTGAACTACAGACTCTTTTTGGATTTTACCAGTTTACCCACTAATGTACTTTTTCTGTCTTGAGATTAGTTTTATTATTAGTCATCATTTCTCCTTAATCTGCTTCAATCTGTGGCATTTTATCAGTTTTTCATGACCTTGGTACTTCAGAGGAGTCTTGGTCAGGTATTTCCCCAATTTGGATTTGTCTGATGTTTTCTCATGATTAGACGTGTTTTGGAGTTTTGGGGGAGATTACCCCAGAGGTGATGTAATCTTTTCATTGCCATTACTATTGTTGCTTCTCATTGCTAATAGAAGGCACACGTTATCAACATGACTTATCACTAACCTTGATCACTTGATTAAGATGGTGTCTAT
The DNA here is from genome assembly GCF_037783145.1 of Equus przewalskii. Taxonomy (NCBI): domain Eukaryota; kingdom Metazoa; phylum Chordata; class Mammalia; order Perissodactyla; family Equidae; genus Equus; species Equus przewalskii. The sequence goes on along the minus strand of NC_091845.1, from coordinate 52,953,918 downwards.
AGGGGTTGGCCTGGTGGAGCAACAGTTAAGTTCACACATTCTGTTTTGGCAGCCTAGAGTTCGCCGGTTCAGTTCCTGGGTGTGGACCTATACCTGCTTATCAAGCCATGCTGTGGCAGGCGTTCCACATGAAATAGAGGAAGATTGGCGCTGAGCTAACATCCATGCCAATCTTCCTCAAAAAACAAAAAAAGATGGTGTCTATAAAGTTACTATTTTTCCTTTCCATAATCTATTTGTTCGAATATTATTTTTATTTTAAGTATAATGTATTCCTAAATAAAACCCTTGGTCTTCCTCTGCCCATAATTAATTGTGAACCTATTACATTCTCTAAGATATTGGGTAGTCCTATTTTCCCTATTAACTTTCTTATCGGCTATGTCATTAAATCCTGAAATTCTCCATAAAAGACGCAAAAACTTATCAATATTTTAATGTACTGGAACTTGAAATCTTAATTTCATCTGAAATTTCAACTTGAAATCTTCATTTATGAGAAAATTGCCTCTAAATTTTAATTGGGAAAGTGGTTAGAATAACTTGGTTAGAGAAGAATTCTATTTACATGGCATTACAAGTTCATGCTTATGTTAAGAATTGTATACAAATTATTCAAGGTGCTTGCATACTGAACAACAAAAAAATATTAGTAAAATCTTATTACAGATAAGGAAAGAAAAAAAGTCTAGATTTCATTCCTTTATAATGCACTGCCCCAAATAAATATAACAACAACACAGGGCGAGATGCCAGGATCCCCAATAGCTGAAGTAGAGATTCCAGTGTCCAGGTATGAGACAGCCTCTGGCTTGGCCTGTGCAACTCAGGAAGGTGGCCTCTCCTCATTGCCTCACTTCTCAGCATCAATCATTTTCTCCCCCTAAAATTCACAAAATGCCATGACATTAATTATAAAAAGTCAAACTTCTTTATTATAGAAGCTAATAAAGTAATTTTTTAAATATGCTATTTTCTTGATTTAAAAGAACCATCAAATAAAATTATCTTTCTTCAAGCTTAATTTTATATGTTCATTGAATTGCTATTTCCCAGAGGCCTTCTCTATGCTGCTTCCACAGATGGACCTTCTCAGTAGTTCTGCCTCATATAAAAAAGTACTGCTGTCCTTTTATGTATAAATTTTATGAGCTTTATTTTCTCATTATGGATTTTCCATATTCCTTCATAGTGCCCGCTCCTCAACACAAACACTTTATGCATTCAGAGTGAGGAGTGATTTTGGATGGCATGGGAAGTGAACTATGTTCATGGACATAAACAAAGTCCATTTGAGGACTAAGAAGAGGTGGCTGACCTCCAGCAGTTCCACATACAAGCTGGGACCATGTTCCCGTCTGCAAAAGGATTGGAGGTGTGTTGGCTCATTCCTTCTAATGAAATTTCCATTGTTTGAAATTTCCTAACGCCGTTTCCAGTGTCGATCTTTTTTTCCCCCAAAAGGACTGCAGATTTTTTTTTTTCCTAAGGCAGGGTTATGACTTACCCTTACTCTTGATCCTCCATGCCTAGCCTCATGCCAGAATAAAGGCACTCCTGGGAGAAATGAGGAGGTTGGGAGGGCAGCCCTTTAGTGGGGAGGAAGTAGATGTATGGAGTCTGGAGCTGGGTTTGGGAGCGAAGACCTCCTGCAACACTGACAAATGTGAACATGATCTTTTGAGTCCAAAGTCATATGGATACATGGTTTTGGCCAGGTGTTCACACACTTTTGCCTGGTGGGTTCTGTGATGCAAATGTACTTTCTGCTCAACAAACCCTTTAGGGGCCTGCTAGGACAGGCGGCCTGACAACTTTGTTTTCTTGGGTGGGGTAATTTCCTGGTGTTTTACTCAAAAGATGTCAACTTTGATTTTAGTGATTGAGGCTTATCTTGGCAACTTTTACAGTCAAGCATTCCCAACATGTTTTAAAATGGTGATCTAGAGTTCTATTTCTAGTAATGTGTACTATCCTTGCTACAAAAGGCTAAAGACAGAGTACTTTCTCTGGACTGAGTTAAACTGAATCTGAAACTTTTAACTTTTTACACCGTGTTTTGGGCAGGGATAAACCCTACTGCATGAGATTTCAACAGCAGCCTGGACCACCTTTCTGCCAGATGAATCACTGGTTATCTGTGAGGGGCTGGCACTGGGATGAGTGCTTAATAATGGGGGGTAGGGTGGGGTAATGACTGGAATACAGCCTCTAATCTGGACTGAGATCTCATCAGGTTTGGGAACTAAGTTTAGGAATGTGCCCACAGACAAGGTCTGTGATGGGAATGAGGAGAGAAAAGGTGAGGGACCCACCCAGAACACACTGTCCCACAACCCTCATGCAAGGAGGGCTGGGCAGGTGCCAGCATGTTGACGTTCCCAGCCAATTCCAGCAGAATCCCTGAAAAACAGGCTCCGTCGTGATTCCAGCACCCCTTGTTATTGCTACACCTTCCACATAACAACAAAACCTCTCCTGAAAAGATCTCCCTCCAGGACATTTTCCTAAATCAAGGCAGACCAAGATACAGGCAGAAGCCCACCTCGGAGGAGCAGGAAATAGTGTTGGAGACAGAGAAATGGCCCAGTATGGCCTTTTGTGGGTGGGGCAGTTTGCCCAGTTGGGACACAGGCCAAGTAGCACCCTCCCATTTTGAAGAGCCACTCCTTACTTCTTTGGGTTCTTTTCTTTTCTGCTTTAAATATTTTTATTCTTGATCATGCCAGATATGCATGTGTGAGTATATGTATGACTATGAACCTGAAAGTTCATTTTCCTATTTGTCAATTCTCCGGCAATCTCTGCCACCACCAAACTTAATGTGCTGTAAAACTGGACGCTTCTTCTCTCTTCTCTGCTCAGTGGCTTCCCTGAGCAACCTCCTCATGTCTGCCAAGGGTACCACCAGTATTATATTCCCAGACCGGAGGCTTTGGCAATGCCATTTTATTTATTCATTCAATAGTCAAATATTCAAATATTTGTTGGATATTTTTCTTTCTCATTTTTCACTAGCATTTATCAATACCTGAAATCATCTTGTTTATTGACTTATTTTTCATTTTTTTATCCCCTCCCCCTCTGTTGAGCTCATTTACCGCTGTATTCCCAGGGCCTCAACATTATCCAGCATGGAAAAAACACTCAATATGTGTTTGAAAAATGAATGAACAAATCTATGTAAGGTATTTGGAATTTTGTAAGCAATATAAATTTCAACTAATTACGTTTTTTGTTTTATCTGCCATCCCTCCACTCTATGCGTCATCTGCTCTAGAACAAATATTTCTTGAGTGCCTCTGTATAGGAGCCAGGCACTGTTCAAGGTGCTTGGGATACTGCAGTGAACAAAACGGACAGGACTCCCTGCCCTCACGGAGCTCACGCACCGCCTTCCCTGCTTCCAGGCTCTCACTAGATCGTGCCATTTCTTCTCCTGAAATGACCCCATTCCTCTTTATTTCCACTCTCCCTTTAGATTACCACAACTTCTTCGCTCTCTGCTCTCTTTAGTCTCCCGGCCTCACCTTCCCAGTGCCATTTCTTCCTTCTATCACCACACTGCAGACCTGGGTTTGAATCCCAGTTACTCCCCAGCTGAGGGGACTTGGGCAAAGGACACAGAGCCCGAGTCCGTTTCTTCACCTGTGTCATCAGGATGTGTAGCCGACACTACTATTCTTCTTCCACATTCTCTGAGATCCCTTTCCCATTTCCTGGCATAGCTGGTGTGTCCCCTCCCCAGTGCTGGCACCGCTGTCTCTTTGTTGGTGCTTCCTCAGCTCAGCCATGTTGTTGATCACCTACTGTGCGCCAGGCTCTCTGCTGTCTTACGTAAGCTCTTATCCTCAGCAGCCTGAGGTAGATGTTATGAGCCTTTCTTAGGTTTGATCCAGGTTCCCCAGAAGCAGTTCGCAAAATGAGGATTTTTGTGAAAGTGTTTTGTCAGGAAGTATTCCCAGGAAAAACCGGAAGAGGATTAGAGACGTAAGAAGGGAAGGAGGCCAAGCAAGGGTGTACCACAGTGGATAACTTTGACTTAATCGCACAAAAGGAGAGCACTGAAGATACTATAGCATGCACTCAAAGATGTCCTAAAGAGGAGCAAGGAAGCTGGGGTATTTCTACCCTGGGGTGAGGAGGCTGGGGTATTTCTCCCCTGCATCAGTCAGTCATTGACTAAGAGGGTCATAAACATCCAGGCACTCTGGTTCTCTGTGCTTAGCAAACTTCACTGTCACCACCAGTGAAGACCTGGTCATCCAGAGACTTAAGGAAGAAAACTCCTGTTGTCAAGCACCTTACAAGTATTTTCTTAAGTATCACAGCAACCAAATAAAGCAATAATGTGCTTATTTTAAGGTAAGAAATCAGAGCAGTAAGGAATCTGCTAAAGGACACGGAGTTAATAAGAGACAGATGGAATTCTACCTTAGCTCCAGCTGACTCCAATCGTTCTGAGATTTCCATGCCACCAAACAAATTTCTGCTTGGGGAACTGTGGATGGCAAGCAGGCCAGAAGCACAAGAGAGAGGTGGGGTTATCAGGAAGCCATCCTTTGAGGAGGGGGAGTTTGCTGTTCTATGAGTTTCTGGAAGGAGTGTATATAACAGTAAATATGAATATAGCAGTTTATATTTGTATCATACCATTTAAAAAGTAACTTTCACGTAATTTTCTCATTTTTCTCTTCACATCCATCTTTAAAGATAAGTTGCCACTGCTGGCCACAGGCAGAGACAATCCAAGCCCAGGACTGTGATTCTCAAAACCCAGGGCTGGGGTTGTAAAAGAGAGATGGGTCTGGATTGGGAGAGATTCTGGAAGAGGGGGAGCGGTTGATGCAAAGAATGGGGGTGGGATGAGCTCCTTTCCGGAGGGAGGTGCAGGTGGGGAGGAATCAGCTCGCTGTGGGCCAGATTCCTGCGGGACAAATGGGTGCTGAGAGAGGGGAGACGAGCCTTGGAGCTCAGCTCAGTGGCTTGGCTTTGGTAGGTGGGATGATAAGAGAGCAAGGATGGCCGAGAGTTTGGAGACTGGTTCCACGGCAGGTGCAGGAGGCCAGGGTGAGGGATGAGAAGCAGGAGACAGGCCCAGAGGAGAGACTGGGAATAGGTGGGAAGAGCTCAAACTAAGAAAACCTGAGGGGAAGACAGATGAGCGGGGATCTGGAAGGCTTATTGACGGGTGGAATTGGAGGTGGAAGAGGAACGGGAAGATTCTGCCTCATTCAGAGGTTCAGTAACTTGCCCTAGGTCAGAGATGAACCCAAACCCAGGAGGGTCTGATTCCAGCCTGTGCTCAAGACCTTTCTATATTTTGGTCCTGGTGAATCAAGGGAGAGCTTCTCTCGCCCTTCTCCAGCCCTCAGGAGAGACCTCTGTGGGCCCTGGCCTAGAAATCCCAGCTTTCAGACCCTGCTGCCTCCTCACCAAGTGAAGCTGTCTGTACTTTGGGCTCACGTTTCTCATCTACTCCATGCCAGGACACTGGACCTTCTTGACTTCCCTGAAAATCATCTCCCCTCCCCATTCTCAAGTTCTCCTGGATTTGCTACTTCTGAGCAAACCAAGAGACTTTGGGCGAGTCACCAAACCCACCCTGCCTTATTTCACAGGACTATGGTGGGGCTTGAACAGTGTAGTGTGTGGGAAATGCCCTAAAAGTGGCCACAAGCTGGGTGTCCAGTGTTGCCATTGGTTCTGCAGCACAGCGATTGCATCAGTAAGAAGGGGAAGGAGAGGGCCTGTCCTGCACTTGGTTTCACGATCCTGGCGTCACCACTTTCTAGCCGTGTGATCTTGGGCAGGCTGTTTCACCTCTCTCCATCTCAGTTTCCTCACCTATAAAATGGGAAGAATGACAGCTGCTATGTAGGATCACGGTGAGAAATAAAGAAAATAACAGAAAGGAATTCCTTGAGTGTCTAAACCCTTGGTGAATGGAAGTCAGTGTCACGATGGCAGCTCCCTGTGTTAGGAAAAAGTCTTGTCCCACTCTCGGTGTTGGTAATGGGACAACCACTTCGCCAGTAGTAGCTTTGTAATTTGCTCAGATACCAAAGGCATCTTTTAAGGAGGGCGTTGGTTTGATAGACTGGGGACCCATTTCACCACTGACCCCTGGTGGCTGCATCACAGTTCACAAGGGCCCACTCACTGGTCACTTGAGGGATGAAAATAGACTCCTAGAGTCCTGGAGTTGACAGTCAGTACATTGTGGTCATCCAGTCACCAAAGCAGATATACAGATGGCAAACAAGCATAGGAAAATATACTCACCATCAGATGTCATTAGGGAAATGCAAATTAAAAAAACAATGAGATACCACTACACGCCTATTAAAATGATTAAAATCCAAAACACTGACAGTGTCAAATGCTGGCAAGGATGTAAAGCAACGAGAACTCTCATTCATTGCTGGTGGGACTGCAAAATGGTGCAGTCACTTTGGAAGACAGTTTGGCAGTTTCTTACAAAACTAAACATACTCTTACCATACGATCCAGCAATCCTGCTCCTTGGTATTTACCCAAAAGAGTTGAAAAGTTATGTCCATACAAAAAACTGCATGGGAATGTTTACACCAGCCTTTTTTTTTTGCTGAGGAAGATTTGCCCTGAGCTAATATCCAGCGTCAATCTTCCTTTTTGTGTATTTCAGCGGCTGACACAGCATGGCCACTGACAGACAAGTGGTGTAGGTCCGCACCTGGGAACCAAACCCAGGCCCCCAGAGCAGAGCTCGCTGGACTTAACCACTAGGTCACCAAGGCTGGCCCACAGCAGCCTTTTTAATAACTGTCAAAACTTGGAAGCAACCAAGAAGTCCTTCAATAGGTGAATGGATACATAAACTGTGCTACATCCAGACAATGGAATTTTACTCAGCAATAAAAAGAAATGAGCTATTAAGCCACAAAATGACATGGAGAAGCCCTAAGTGCATATGTTAAGTGAAAGAAGCCAGTCTGAAAAAGCTACATACTGTACGACTCCAATTGGAAGTCAGGGTTGGATCTAGGTTTGTGGGTCTGAAGCTTATTCAATGTGGGGGCCCTCTTTAAGAGAAAAAGTACAAAATTACAACTACAAAAGGAGGTTAAAAAGAAATATTCCTTTAGCATGATAACGGAAATCATAATAAATTATAAATTTGAAAAATAGCACAAACATCACAAAATCCTCAAAAATAATATATAATATGTATTGTCTACAACATCTTTATAAAAGTTTCTCCCCTATATTTTCTGCTGCATATACTCTGATTCCTTCTTCATGTGACAACGATTTTTAAAATGTTTTCTATGGAGAGAACAGACAGGTAATTCAATCTTCCTTCTAGCATGGTTGATCAAAACTTTTTCTTTATTATTGATAGTTTAGAAAAATTTCTTTCAGCTCCACAGCTCCTTATAAGGAGTGTCTTCCAAATCTTTAAGAATGTTGTCGATATGAGAAAACCTGTTTCACACTTCTTTCATTTGAGGCAGAAGGTCTGAGGATCCAGTAAATAATCTAAAATATTATTTACGTTGGTGATACTCAATGCCTAATTGATTGTTGATGCTGCCATGGATCATTCTGGATTTCAGGTCGGGCCCTGTACCATTGCTTCATGTTAGGTACATAGGCACAGCGGGCAGTAGGACTATTGCTAGAAGCCATTCCTATTAGCAGTGACTTAATCATACTCAGAAGCGATTAGGGACCACATAAATATATCCTGCTAAATCCAATCTAAGTGTATTCCCAGCTCAATTTCCCCTTAGCTGGGTCCCCTAAAATGTCAGTGGCCACCCCTGAGCCTCTGGCATGAGAAGTATGTGTAAACTCCCAGTGGGAAGAGAACAGTCTTAGCCAATTACAGTCAAGCTATTTGACTTTTGTCTGTCTTATTAAACATAAAACTGTGTTACGTGTTAGCACATTGGTGTACCATAGAGAAAAACCTGTGCTTCATGGAAAACTACTTATTATCTATAACACATCTTCTGCATTATCTGATTCTAATTCTATGGGAGCTTTTTAATAACTCAAAATTGTAAATAAGTGATAGCAATGCAAAATAATTTCCATGCGTAGAAATGCAAATGAATTCTGCCCAGTGGAAGGACAGCCTTCTTCTCCTTGGGAAAAATCAGCTTTGTCTCCATTTGCAAATTCATTTCAATATTTCTGATCTATAAATGTGTCTGTTCTTTGTTTTTTCCTTTGAACTCGTTATAAACATCTGCCTGGTTCCCTCATTATACTTACAATAAAATCGTTAACACACGTTTATTTTATATCTGCATGAGTCATAATTTTACCTTTCTTTTTAAAAAAATTGTCTTTTAACACTAGGGTCTCTCCCAGAGCCTGCAAAGGAGCCCATGGAAGTGAGAGGCCATAAAAGGTGAACTTTATGAGCTTCATGGTAAATCTTCCATTGGAATTAAAAATTCAGGGGCCTCCCCGAGGCCGAGTAGTTAAGTCTGTGCACTCTGCTTTGGCGGTCCAGGGTTTCACTGGTCCAGATCCTGCACAGGGACATGGCACAGCTCATCAGGCCATGCTGAGGCGGCGTCCCACATAGCACAGCCAGAAGGACCTACAACTAATATATACAACTGTGTACTGAGGGGCTCTGAGGGGAGGAAGAAGAAGAAGAAGAAAAAAAATCAGGTAATGTGTGCAACATGAGAAAAGAGAAGCATGAATGGACCCACTTTAATGGGCTGGTTGAAGAAGCAAACACTGGGTAGGAGGAAAACCAGGAGAGATCAGTGCCCTGGAAAGCAAAGGAGTACAGATTTGGGAGAGTTAAATAATGGAAAATAGTGTAAAATACCTTGGCTGCAAGGAAGATAAGAACCTAGAGGTGGCAATTTGATTTGAAAATTAGGAGATGGTGGCCCTCCTTAACAGGAGCAATATTAGGACAAGAGTGAGGAAGCAGCCAGGGCACGAGGAGTGCGTGGAGGTGCACAAAGTGAGCACAGTGAGCAGGGCCTCCTATTCAAAGAACCTGACAGTGAAAGGAAAGACCAAGAGATCCCGAGAAACAAGAGTAGGCGCGTGGAGCTCAGAGTGACATTTAGTATCATCATTGAAATTTTCAGATATCTAAGAACATCTAAAAAGAAGTTATAAAGAAGAAAAAACAGCTATAATTCACAAGGAGATTACCATCACCGTTTCCACATAAAACAGGTAAATGTATATAATATATAAAATAAGAAATAATGAGTTCAAGTTTTGTATATAGATAAATATGATACAAAATTAGAATCACACACACACACACTATATATATATATATATATATAAATATAAGAATATACTCATTACCTTATCATGCCTGGGGGAATGTTCTCGTCTTTAATAGCCTTCCAAATCAGCAGCTTAAAGACTGTAAAATATTATGCTGTGGGTGTTCCATAATTAATTGATTCACTCTCATATTATTTGGCCTGGTCTTCATATTATTTAACAACTTTTCACTGTTTTGATAATGCTGCCATGACTTTCCTTTACATTAATCTTAACTCTGATTCATTCCAAAAGAAAAATTACTTTGAAGTAGAATTTTCGGTCAAATGGTAAATGCTTCTGGGTTTTAGTACATATTCTCAAATTTCCCTATAAATAGGCTGAACTAGGTCTCTCACGAGTGTATAAGGGCCAGTTTGCCTATACCTTCTTTATCACAGTGAGTGAATTTTCATATTTTAAGAATATTTGCCACTTTGTTAGGCAGATATTAATGTTGCATGATTTTAGTGTGTTTGATGGAACACTTACCAAAAATTTTTCTTTCACTCTTTCCATCAGCTAAGATTTCACTGTGTTTTCCGATTTTGCTAAGCATGTTCTTATTTGAAAATTGATTTTGTATTGGGAAAATGGTGGTCGTTGGTGATTTATACAAGAACAGAATCCATAGAGTTGTGGAGATAAAAGCCAGACTGGATTGGATAAAGAGAACAGGAGGCGAGGACCATAGCACAGACAACTCCTTTGAAGAATTTTGCTATAAAGGAAAGCAGAGAAACTGGTTGTAGTGGAAGTGGAGCATGGGGTCAAGGAAGACTTGTTTTTTTTGAGGAAGATTAGCCCTGAGCTAACATCTGCTGCCAATCCTCCTCTTTTTGTTGAGGAAGACTGGCCCTAAGCTAACATCTGTGCCAATCTTCCTTTATTTTATACGTGGGACGCCTGCCACAGCATGGCTTGATAAGCAGTGCACAGGTCCATGCCTGGGATCCAAACTGGCGAACCCAAGGCTGCCAAAGCAGAACCCATGAACTTAACCACTACACCACCGGGCCAGCCCCCAAGACTTGTTTTTTAAAAATGGGGATGAACTAGCAGAGAAGAGAGACTGAGCAGTTGTCGACCTTAGGAAGAGCAGAGGAGAACCATGCATTTTAACAGGACATGATATGGATGCAGTGCAAGTAGGTTGGAAGATTTGGAAAGTGAAATGGTTCTATTCTAACTCCCAGTGAATCTAGAAATGGTTAAAAGCTGAAACAGGAGGAATGCTGGAATTTTGATGTGAAATGAGGTGTGAAATTGTGTTTCAGAGAATGGAGGAGTACATTGACTGAAGAAATCTAGTAAGATTGCCAGATAATGGCAAGGGCCCACCTAAGATTCATGGTTAGAAACTAGATGTGAGATCAGTCTACAACGTTTTTTCTTCTCCTCCCACATTAAGCTGCTCAGATTCCAGTGACAAATGAGTAAAGAGTTGAATTTACTAGGGTTGGGGTGCTCCAGGTAAGATGATTTAGGAAGAGAGAGGATAGGGAGTTAACGATTTTTGAAGTAGAGCTGTTACAGTGATGAGGCCAAAGCTTCTAAGCTAGGTGGAAGAAAGGCAAAGACACAAAGGGATTTTGGGGCAGCAAGAGTGGCGAATCAATCAACTGGAGGCCTCAAAGGGATGAAGAGATTATTGGAGAAGAGCTATTAAGACGAGAGTGTTAGGAAAACATTATGTGGTTTTTGGAGAGTAGGAAGCTTGAAATGGACAAGTGGGAGGTAGCGAAGTTGACAATAACCAGGTGAGATGCAGAAAGGATTGTTGAAAATGAGGTTGAAGTTCTGGGTCCAGGGTACTAGAGCCAACATCAGGGATCATGGTTGAAAGGCTTGATGAAGAGTAACGTAATAGAAAGTAAGGCTGTGAGCCAGGCAAAAAGTCCTCAGTGAATGAAGGAATTGGCAGACTGTGAGCAGATATGACTGCAGTACAGATGTGGTGGAGTCTGATGGCCTGCATTTCGGAGGAGAGAGGGTTTGAAGGAGGAGGGCAGAGACACGACGGGGAAGGGGAAATGAGCTGCAGGGAGGCCATCTTTTTTCTCCTCCAAATCCTTTCCAGGATTTAAGAAAGAACAGTTCCTGAGAAGGTTAGATAAAAATCAGGGCCCTGAGGGGACAGCTAGATTTTGGTATTTAGTATTTAGTATGTTGAAAGTAAAGGAAACACTGAGAGAAATGGTAGACAACATAGGGGTTGGGTGGGATTAGGTGTTCCTGGTGAAAGGCCATGAGGTCAAGGATGTACAGTGGCAGCGCTTGGGAGGGTTGGGCTTTTTTCTAAGGTTAGCTGTCCACACTAACCCCGTTGTCTGCCCAGAGATGTCCAGCCCAGTCCTCTCATTTTAGAGACAAGGAGGCTTGGGCCCAGAGAGGAAAATGCTGCAGAACTTGCTCCCTTCTCAGTCACAGGTTCTGAGTCTGGAATAAAGTCTGAGGGAGTCTTCTTGTCCATCTCCACCTGGAGAAGAGCCCTCGTTCTAGCTAGAACCATCATGGTATGGGGACATCACCCCCTTACTAGAGCCATTTTCTCCATGCAAAGAACCCTTCCTGCGTCTTCCATCTGCCGGGCCTAGTTTGGCCAATGCCATCTTAAGCTGCCCCAAATCTGGAAATGGCTATTTCCAAAGAAGCCTTTAGGCAACAGAAGGTGCTACAATCCCCTGCCACTCCTCAGCCCCTGAACTCCTCCCATTCTTCAGGAGGTTAGGGAAATGACAAGATCCTGCACTGGCTTTACTGCCCCTCTACTTACAGTTCAATTTGTCCAACCCAAATGGAGGCTTTTTCATCTTCTTCCCTTTTGCAGATGAGAAAGTGCATCTCAAACGGGTGAATTCCCTTCCATGAGGCCACACAACATGGAAGCGGTGGAACCTGCCTGTGAGTGAAGCTCAGCCTCTGACCCCAAAGCTATTGCAAGTCGTTATTGTGCAATTTTGCCTCCACTTCCTGGCGGTGTGACAAGCTCCTAGTCTGCAGGGCGAGGGACAAAAGTAGCGTGGTCTCAACGCAGGATGACTAGGGCCAGACAGCATGATGTTAGTTTTCCCAGGTTGGAGGAAGCTTAAAGCAGAAGGTGGCACTGAGTTGGGCTTTGAAGGACGAACTGGAGTCGACTGGGAAGGAAAGCGAGAAGGGCGTTTATGGCAGAGGGAACAGTGCGAGTTCAGGCTCGGATGTTCTGTAGTTCTGAGCCTCCTATTAGTCACAGCACTGAGCCCTGACAGAGCGCAAGGGTGAGACCTCCGATGTTCCCGCGCCTTTCGCCCCAGGCGAACCCCCGAGACACGCCTCCCTTTCTCGACCTTGACTGGCCACAAGACACATCAGGACCACCAGCGGCCTTGGCCCTGATGGACCGTGAGGCTGTACCAAAGGACACACCCCCAGGGCTGACGCTTCGGAGCTTACTTGGCTCTGATGGGTTGCGAGACTCGCGCCTCCAGGCAAGCCACTCAGAGGCGTCCACCCTTGCCTCTGATTGGCTGTGAGAAGCGCGTGCTCAGACACGCTTTTAAGGGCAGCATCGTTGCCGGGGCAGCGTTAACTGCCCACCGCCATGTTTGTTTTCAGGCTCGGTGTGTGCTGAGAGGTAACGTGACTGCGGAGCCATGGGGAGGAGGAGGCTGTGGGACCCGGGCAGCGGCTCTCACCTGCCTCTGGGCGCTGGAAGTGGGGGAGCCGCCCGGGTGGGGCCAGAATGTGGGGTGACTGGCCCTCATCCCCCCGAAAAATCCCCCTCAGGGCATAGCAATCCCCCCTGACCTACAGTCGTGGGCCATTTCCTCCTCTCAGTGAGTCTGTAACTGTGACAGGAGGGCGGGCTGAGGGGTGGGACGAGACCACCGGGGTCCTGGCCTCACCTGACAAGGAAGGGTCTCGGAGGGGGCCGGGAGGACTAAGACCACTGGTCAACCATCGAGCCCCTTTGCAGTGACTGGATTTGCTCTTTGATGAACTCTTTGGCCTCTTCTTGACGTCACACTGAAACATTTGCTCCTAATTAGAAAATAATGCATATTTCGTTCTTCAGAGTTTGAGAAAAATTGTATTAGCTTATATGTAGTCCTTTGGGTGCAAAGAGAAAATTAGCTGGTGCCTCCTGTCCTCAGTGGATGGCAGGAAGAATTGTCGGGATTAAGCTCTGAGAAGGAGCTGTAGTAGTGTGCTGGGAAGAAAAAAGACCGGGCTTTGGGTAGGAAGAAAACCATCAGGAGCTCAAAAGAAGACAAGGAGATGGGAGTTGACCATCTCGTGGAGTTTTCCTAAGGACTGCCTACCAGATAAAGCCTTGCACCTGACACCTGGCATCCACTAATCTGTTCCCAATCTCTATAATTTTGTCATTTTGAGAATGTTATAAAAATGGAATCATACAGTTTGTAACCTTTTGAGACTGGCATTTTTCATTTAGCATAATTAGTTTGCAACCCACCCAAGTTCTTGCATGTATCAGTACTTGTTTTTAGGAGAGGTTGGGGTTCTTTGTGGACCTGTGTTATACCTTGAAATGACATGGGCTGACTCCTCTTAGCCAGATGTGATATGAAAAGATAGTTCAGAGCTTAGGCATTGGGTATTAATCTAGGCTCCACCACTTAACAGCTTTATGATGTTGGCATGGCTACTAGTATGTTTATATCTCAATTTTCCCATCAACACATGGAAGTTGAAACAACCTACCTCACAGAGTTATTGGGAGGAGTGAAATGGAAATGGTAGATGTATGCTCAGCAGAGTGGGTATCACAAAGTAAACATTCAATAGTTCGTCTATTAAGAGTTCTATTATTCATGTTATTTATGTCAATGTGAGAGAATAAGATTGATTATGGCTTTTCGTATTTGAAAAGGATACCCATTGCAAAATATCTGACAGACATTTTTCCAAAGAAGATATACAGATGGCCACCGGGGACATGAAAAGATGTTCAACATCACTAATTATTAGGGAAATGCAAATCAAAACCACAATGAGATATCACCTCACGCCCATCAGAATGGCTATAATTAAGACAAGACAAGAAATAAGTGTTGGAGAGGATGTGGAGAAAGGGGAACCCTCATTCACTGCTGGTGGGAATGTAAACTTGTGCAGCCACTATGGAAAACAGTATGGAGATTCCTCAAAAAAACTAAGAATAGAACTACCATATGATCCAGTTATTCCACTGCTGGGTATTTATCCAAAGAGCCTGAAAATTTGAGTGCATAAAGATATCTGCATCCCTATGTTCATTGCAGCATTATTCATGATAGCCAAGACTTGGAAACAACCTAAATGTCCATCAGTGGATGAATGGATAAAGAAGATGTGGTGTATATACACAATGGAATACTACTTAGCCATAAAAAAAGATAAAATCTTGCCATTTGTGACAACATGGATGGACCTTAGGGTATTATGCTAAGTGAAATAAGTCAGAGGGAGAAAGTCAAATACCATATGATCTCACTCATAAGAAGATAAAAACAACGAGAAACAAACACATACGGAGATTAGATTGGTGGTTATCAGAGGGGAAGGGGGAAGGGAGGAGGGTGAAAGGGGCGACAGGGCTCACATATATAGTGATGGATGGTAGTTAGTCTTTGGATGGTGAACATGATGTAATCCACACAGAAACTGGAATATAATAATGTACACCTGAAATTTATATAATGTTATAAACCAATATTACCTCAATAAGAAAAAAAATCAATAAAAAAGAAAGTGAAAAGATAACCCACAGAGTGAAAGAAAGTATTTGCAAACCATATATCTGGTAAGGTGCCTGCACTCAATATGTAAAGAAAACAAGCAGCTCAGTAATAAAAAGAAAAAGAACGTAATTGAAAAATGACAAAAGGATTTTTTGAAATAAATTTTATTTTCTATGCTATGTGCTATTTTTGTGTGTATGTGTGTGTACTCGTAACATTAACGCCTTTTTTTAAAAGAGATTTTATTTTTTCATTCTTCTTCCCAAAGCCCCCCAGTACATAGTTGTATATTTTTAGTTATGGGTCCTTCTAGTTGAGGTACATGGGATGCTGCTTCAGCATGGCCTGATGAGCGGTGCCATGTCCATGCCCAGGATCTGAACCAGCAAAACCCTGGGCCGCCGAAGCGGAGCGCATGAACCTAACCACTCAGCCACAGGGCTGGCCCTGACAAAAGAATTTGAATAAATATTTCTCCAAAGAAGATAGACAAGTGGCCAATTAACACACAAAAAGATGTTCAACATCATTAATCATTAGAAAATTCAAATCAAAGCCACAATGAGATACCACTTCACATCCACTGTGACAACTAATTAAAAAGACCAATAATGACAAGTGTTGGAGAGAGTGCAGAGAAATTGGATCTCTTATACACTGCTGATGGGAACGCAAAATGGTACAACTACTCTGGAAGTAGTTTGGCTGTTCCTCAAAGAGTCATATATAGAGTTACCATATGACCCAGCAATTCCACTAATAGTTATTATCCACAGAGTGTGTGTTCACCAGTAACCTGTACATGGATATTCATAGCATTGTTATTCATAAGAGCTGAAATGTGGAAACAATCCAAAAGTCAATCAATTGATGAATGAACAAGCAAAATGTAATAGAGCCATACAATGGAATATTATTCAGACATAAAAAGAATGAAGTACTGATATATGATATAACAGGGGTAAATATTAAAAACATTATGCTCAATAAGCTAAGCTAGACACAAAAGGCTATATATTGTATGATTCCATTTATGATTCTGGACATTCTGAAATGTTCAGAAAAGGCAACTGAATAGGGCCAGAAAGTATATTAGTGTTTGTCAGAGGCTGGTTGGAGGTAATAGGAGGGGAATTGAAAGTAACTGCTGATGGGTATGGAGTTTCTTTTTGGGGTGATGGAAATGTTCTGGAATTAGATAGTGGTGATGGTTGCACAACTTTGTGAATATGCTAAAACCACTGATAAGTCACAAATAAACAGCATTTACTTCTTGTATTCAATAGAGGGGATAAGAAAAAAGTATACCGATGGCCAGCGATAATTTCAGCCTATGTCTAATCTCTACCACACTAAACCTTTTACCGTCTTAAAACAAGATGTCTGTCTTTTCTCCGCTTTTTGCCTCTGTCCTCACAGTTTTCTTTACCTTGCCTAGCAGTCCTTAGCTTATGCATTCTCCACCTGGCAAATATGGCAAATATAGCTGGCAAATGTTAATTGTTCTTAGAAGCCTTTGTTCATTCTCACAGAGATACTGTTCTACAAGAGAACAAAATCCTATCCAATTCTCTATTCCAAATATTGTACTTTATTATAATTATTTCCTCATATCTTTATTTCCCCCAGTAATCTATTAACTATTACCCTGAGATCGTTGATAGTCATCTTTAAACCCCCGTTGTCCAGCACAGTGCCAGTCATATAGGAGATGCTCAGTAAAATTGTTGAATCAGTGAATGAATTCTTGTGTAGGAGAATTGCTCACAGCTTGAATTTCTAGGAAAAGTATATTTTTGAAAGTATATGCACATTTTAAATTGGTAAATTTCTCTGTAGGAATATCATAACTTCTTTGTCACTCTATGATATTCCATCAAGTGAATTCTATAGTTGTGATCATCACCTAGTAGAGTTTTATGGTATGCTTTGTTTCATTACATATATAAACATTTTCATTTATTATTACATAGTCTTCAGAAACATAAGTTTATAACTGAATATAGTTGTTGTTCCTCAGTTTAAATGTTTCACTATTGTTGGAATTTCATTTGCTTTCACTCTTAGCATTCCATATCAAACTGCAATGATCACCTATACACATAAAGTCATTTCTATATTTGGATTGTTTTCTAAGAAAAGATAACTAGAAATGGGATTACCAGATCATTTTAGGACACGATAGATAGCATTATTATGGTTTTGCTATCTCTTAAAATATTGTTGAATATGATAGGCTAAAATGGTATCTCACCACTTTTTACATTTTCCATTACAAGTAAGATTGAAATTATTCCATCATGATTTATTACTGACCATTTATTACTAGTTGTATTTCCTTTTCTGTGAGTTATCTCTTTTTCTCTTTGCCCAATATTGGAGTCTTAGTGTTTTTCTTATAGTCTTATGCCAACCATTTATATTATAAAGATGTTCACTCAACATATAATTATGAGGTCCTATGTGTATGATGCTGTTCTAGGTGCTGGATATATAGCATTTAACAATCAGGCAAAAATCTTTCATTAATTTTTACTCTAAAATGTGAGACAGAAAAGAAATAAAAGAATAGAATATTTAACATTTTAGATATTAAGAAAGGCTAAGGAGGGGTGGGCCCGGTGGTGTAGTGGTTAAGTTTGCATGCTCTGCTTCCGTAGCCTGCAGTTCCCGGGCGCGAACCTACACACCGCTCACTCATCAACCCATGCTGTGGCAGGATCACATGTGCAAAATAGAGGAACACTGGCACAGACGTTAGCTCAGGGCCTATCTTCTCCACCAAAAAAGAAAGAAAGAAAGAGAGTAAGAGCGAGAGAGAGAGAGAGAAAGAAATGCTGAGGAAAAAAGAAAAGCAGAATGAAGATAGGATATGTCAGAGGGGGTTGAAATGTTCATTTGGATAAAAATGGAAAGCCTCATTGGGAAAGTAATTTTTTGGTAAAAACTTGAAGGGGATGAGAGAATTTACTGTACCTATCTAAAAGAAGAATATATGAAACAGAGGAAACACTGAATGCAAAGGACCTAAGGTGGCAACATGCCTGGCATCTTTGAGGCATAGGCTAGAGTGGAGAGAAAAAGGAGGAGATAGTAGGAAATGAGGTTAGAATATTAAGGTTAGATCATGTAGTGTCTTAAAGTCGTAATAAGGGCACTGACTTTTGTATATATATAATATTTTCATTTAGATATAATTCACCTTTTTAAGTGTACAATTCAGTGGGTTTTTTTGTATATTCACAGAGTTGTGCAACCGTTTTCACAATCAGTTTTAGAACATTTTCATCACCCCCAAAAGAAACCCCCTACCCGTTAGCAGTCACAATTCTTTCACCCTCCTCTGCCCCAGACCTATGCAACCATTAATCTACTTTCTGTCTTTATAGATTTGCCTATTCTGGGTATCTCATATAAATGGAATAATATCTGGTCTTTTGTGACTGGCTTCTTTCACTTACCATAACATTTTCAAGGTTCATCTATGATGTAACATGTGCTAGTGCTTTCTTCCCCTTTATAGCTGAATAATATTCCATTGTATGGATATTCTACATTTTGTTTATCTGTTCGTTGGTCGATGGACATTTGGATTGTTTACGCCTTTTGGCTATTATGAGTAATACTTCTATGAACTTTCATGTACAATTTTGTGTGTGTGGATGTATGTTTTTATATCTCTTGGATGTATACCCAGGAGTGGAATTGCTGGGTTATATGGTGACTCTTTTTATTGGGGGAACTGCCAAACTGTTTTTTAAAGCAGCTGCACTATTTTACATTCCCACTAGCAATATATGAGGGTTCCAATTTCTTCACCTCCTTGCCAACACTTGTTATTATCTGTCTTTTTCATTATAGCCATCCTAGTGAATATGAAGTTGTATATCATTGGGGTTTTGATTTACATTTCCCTAGTGGCTAATGATGTTGAGGATCTTTTCATGTGCTTATTAACTGTATCTCTTCTTTGGAGAAATGTCTATTCAGCTCCGTTCTCCATTTTAAATTTGGTTATTTGTCTTATTGAGTTGTAAGAGTTTTTATATGTTCTGGATACAAGACCCTTATCAGATAGATGAATTGCAAATATTTTCTCCCATTCTGTGAGTTGTCTTGTTACTTTCTTGATAGTGTCCTTTGAAGCACAAAAGTTTTTAATTTTTATGAAGTCCAATTTATCTTTTTTTCTTTTGTTGCTTATACTTTTGTGATATATCTAAGAAGGCTTTGCCTAATCCAAGATTACATGCAATAACTCACAATACCATAAACTGTGGCCAGGAGTAATTTGAAGATGCCTCACTACACCTGTCACCTGCTGGCAAGATTCATTACCCTAATACTACAGTTTTCAAAGCGTGGAATGGAGAGCCTTGGGGGAACCAGAGATGCTTTTAGGGTGTTTGCAAGTCCAAAGCTATTTTAATCATAATATTCAGATGTTATTTGCCTTGTTTACTATGTTTATATTTCACTGATGGTGCAAAAGCATTGGTGCGTAAAATCACTGGCATCATCATCACGTCGAGTAGCCTCTGGGAAATTTCATTATGCACTCTCTAGAGAGAGAAAAGTTAAGATTATTTAACTTAGTATTATTAGTAGCAGTACTACAAAAATAGTCTTGACCTCATGGACCCCTTGAAAGAAACTTGGAGCCACTTAGGGGTCCTAGGACCATGCTTTGAGAACCACTATACTGCCATGATAGATCTTTTTTTTCTTTTATTAAGATTATGATAGATTACAGCCTTGTGAGATTTCAGTTGTACGTTATTATTAGTCATGTTGTGGGTATACCACTTCACCCTTTGTGCCCTCCCCCCACTCCCCCCTTTTCCCTGGTAACCACTGATCAGTTCTCTTTGTCTATATGTTAACTTCCACCTATGAGTGGAGTCATATAGAGTTCGTCTTTCTCTGTCTGGCTTATTTCGCTTAACATAATACCCTCAAGGTCCATCCATGTTGATGCGAATGGGACGATTTTGTCCTTTTTTATGGCTGAGTAGTATTCCATTGTGTATATATACCATAGCCATGATAGATCTTTTGATGGAAGAATTATTTGAAATGCACTTTAAATTTCTAACACTATCACTTACATATTAATGAATCTTTGACTTCACCCAATATTAACATTTTATTTTATTTAGTTTTCATATATGACTTTCAGTTTATTTTAAATTAATACATTATACCTATTTTTAACTTTTTTATTTCAAACTTAGTGATGAAAAGGCTGCACATGCATATAATCAGGCTGTGGCCCTTAACTGCCAAAATGAATTATTAAAGTCTAGCTGGGGTGCAAGAGCAATACTAAAGATCTGCCATATGACATAACAGCTGGGGTAATATCTTTATCATAAAATTAATTATGTGGCTTTTCTAAGTTTAACCCTACAGTAAGATTTTCTCCCCAAATATTCCAAGCTCTGTAATAAACTATGACTGCTAAACGGTAAGGTGTGTGGTGATCATCTCGACCACATTCATATGTAAGAATTCTGAAGCTTAACTTTCGATTTCATGAGAAGGAATGTATTTTCATATGTAAATGTTCCACTACTTAAGAATGGTAATATTCTTCGGATCCTCCAAATTCGTTTTGAACTTCTGAATCTACAAGTTAGATATAAAATAAGATTGAACCCAAAAGCTGGTTATATTACTTCATAGCACATAACCCACGAGAGGCCCTAGTATGCAGATGAGGATGTGACAGTGAATTTGGAGCGCCAGTCAACTCTGGAGGCAACAGAAGAACCAAACAGGAACTCTTAGCGAAGCAGAAAGAAGCTAAAGCATTTTAAAACATATTGAGTGGGTGAGTTTAAATACTATAGCTCTAATTTGGTTATTCCCTTATTTGTAAAACTTAGTTGATTAGCAGATTTTGCTCATGAATACATGACGTAAATTACACTCAAAGTGGAACATGCATTTCTTTGTTTCATTCTCATGATTCTAAAATCAGCTTTATATATTAAAACATGTTTAATGTAGCTTGACTGTCACTTTTGACCAAATCAGTCCCACTTCTCAATTATATGCGAGTGGTCGTTTTTCAGCCCTCAATAATTGGTCACACCACCTCTTCCTTTTCTCCTTAAATAAACTAAGAGATTCAAATAAATACGTCTTGGAACTGCTAACAGTATGTATGTGTATCATAAAGTAAAATGAGCCCAGTTAAAAATGGTATGAAGGAGCAGGACTTTTATGATCAAGACATACTGTTGCACCATGGATACATTTTATCACATGAGCTTATTATTACATCAGGTCATTGTGTAGGTTGTGAGTGTTGCTCATGTAATGTTTTTGCGCCTAAAAGTGTATGTATACAGGCACACATGCACACTCACACACATTCTTGTTTGATAACATCTTCACAGTATCATTTTCTGTTGTTTTATTACATAAAGTTTAAATATTTTTGGAAAAGAGTAAAAGTCAGTTTTTTCTACATGACGTTTTTAAGTACCATTGATAATGATGAAAATTGTTTTTTGATTAAAAATACATTTTATTGGGGCTTGCCTGGTGGCTTAGTGGTTGGGTTTGGTGCCTGCCTCTTTGGCGGCTTGTATTCATGAGCAATGCTGTGGCAGCAACCCATGTACAAAACAGAGAAAGACTGGCATAGATATTAATTCAGGACGAATCTTCCTCATCAAAAAAACCCACCAAAAACTGTTTTCTTTTACATTAGGTATCACTTCTTATCTTGACATGTTCTCAAATATCATGGCACAGGAGAACCACGGTGGCAATGTGGATATAAGGTAAATGCTCAGTCCTTCCTACTGCATCTCCCTCTCCACATTGACTTCTGGTACTTAGGGAGGCCATTTTGTTGTTGTTGTTGAAAGCCCTAGGTATTGCAGTTCAAGGCCCCATTATTTGGCTCATCATGGCACCATTGTTTTCTGACCGGTTTTTCTCCTCTTTTCACTCTAGATCAAAAAAAGATGGCAGCAACAGAGCATGGAGCACCTCTGCAGGCTGTCTTCCAGTCTTCACAGCCACATCCTGCTTCCCGCAGGTCCCACCCAAAGATTCTCAGAGCTGCAGGAATAAGATTTTTTTCCAACTTCCTTCCTCATGGTGACTCCTCATGTCACTATCTTTTTTTTTTTTTAAAGATTTTTTTATTTTTTCCCTTTTTCTCCCCAAAGCCCCCCAGTACATAGTTGTATATTCTTCATTGTGGGTCCTTCTAGTTGTGGCGTGTGGGACGCTGCCTCAGCGTGGTTTGACGAGCAATGCCATGTCCACGCCCAGGATTCGAACCAACGAAACACTGGGCCTCCTGCAGCGGAGCGCGTGAACCCAACCACTCGGCCACGGGGCCAGCCCCCTTCATGTCACTATCTTGAGGGCTGTGGTAACGATTTCTCTGTGGTAAAAGTGCCTGTGATACTCTTTTCCCTAGTGCCTCTCTCACATATAAGGTGGCAGTATTAAAATTGCTTGTACTGAGTCTACTGTCATATTTCCAAAACTACGTACATGGTAAAATAAAAATATGCAAATGCATATTGTATATTTTGTGTCTCCAATTGTGTTTAACAGGGAAGAGATAGGACCTTGGGTTACGGAGGGAGGAAGAACCTCAGTCAGGGCTGACTTACAGGCAGAAAGAATTGGAAGGAATTAGGTACTCCAGAGACAGGATTTGGTGGATTGTATGTGTGTTGGGTGGTAGTTACTGGGGAGGAAGAGGGCAGTGTGCAGGGTACATGCTCTGAAGAACCATAACATTTGGGTGATAAACATGTTGGTATCTAGCAGTATGGAAGGGGCTATTCGTCTTTGGACTCTAGGCACCATTCCATGGAGACTCTGCTGCCCATCAACAGTCTCCCATTGTTTTTGTTTTTGTGTTTGTTTTTTACTGGTTCCCAAGGTCGAACAACTGCAGTTTCACCAATGGGGCTATAGTCTGGGGAGTAGGACAATATTTTCGGGGCTTCCTAATAATGTAAGTCTATCTGTAGAACAAAGTCATTGAACTAGGCCTCCTTAATTGAAGATTGATTCAATAAATAAACTCATAAATCGAACGGTTACATATATATTTCTACTGATTGAGTACAGCAAAGATTAAAAGGCGGGAGTGTTTCCCAGTCCTGCTCTAGTCTTTGGCATCCTTTACGGCGGGAATTTGAGGAAAGGGATGGGCGATGTTCTTAGATCAACCACATGCCCTCATCTAGACTCTCCCAAGCAAAAGCAAGGGAAGAGGGACGAGGAGCTCTACTGCTGAAGCGGCCACTGGGAACAGCGGTGGGCGTTTTGCATCTCCTCCTGGTCGCAGCATGGAACCAGTAAGGAGGTAGGCAGCCGTGATTGGCTGCGTTGCCCGCTCCGCCTGTCGACCGGGAGACACGCCCTCTTGGGGCTCTCTTGGCTCTGATAGGCTGCGAGGCTCGCGCCCCTCCACGTGCCATTCACACACGCCCCTTGTGAACCGAGACTGGAGCGGAGCCTCTCAGCCCTCACCGGCTGGCCACCATATTTTCTCTTACTTTCTCCTTGCTGGGTTTTGTGCAGGGGTGAGAGTGGTGGAAGCTGGGGTTCGGAGGCTGAGGGGATCGTGGGAGGGCCGGCCGGGTCCCACTCGCCTCAGAGCACCAGGGTGCGTGCTGGGGGTGGGCTGTGGGGTGCCCAAGCCTTACACCCCAAAATATCCACCTCAGGGGATAGAAATCTCCCGTGGCCGACAACCCTGGGCAGTGTCTTCCCCTCAGTGAGTCTCTTACAGCAACATGAGGACAGACTGGGTGGGGATGAGGCCGTCGGGGTCTGGGTCCTTTCTGGCGTCAGAGGGTCGTGCACGGGAAGACTGTGATGTTTTATCAACCATCAATCCCTTTGAGGTGATTGGATTTGCTCTTTGATGAACACTGGCCTCCTTGTGACTTCATACTGATACATTTGTTCCTAATAAGAAAATAATGCATATTTTATTCTTCAGAGTTTGAAAAAAAAGGTACGTGTGTGTTATATATAGTTCCTTGGATGCAAAGAGGAAATTAGCTGGTGTCTCCTAGCCTCATCTGATTGGAAGAAAGAGTTGTCAGGGTTAAATCCAAAGAAGGGGTGCTGCCCACGGGCTAAGCTGGCCCACGTGTGCTTGGAGGAAAGGGGAGACCAGCCTTTGGGGCAGAAGAAAACCACCAGGAGCTCAAAAGAAGACAAGGACATGGAAATTGACTGTCCCGTGGGGTATTGCTAAGGGCCACCTACTAGATGAAGCCTTAGACACATCTGCATTACTGTGTGCACGGGTGGAGCCAACATTGAATTTGAAGGAAGAGGATTGATGAGGTTACAGTTTTTCTTATTTCAAAGAGTGCTGATGCCGGTGATGACTTCAGCCCTGATTTCAATTACTGTTAGCCTCTAACCCTGATCTACTACACTGTACCTTGCCATCTGTAGTACCGTCTGCAAACAGATTGCCTGCCCTTTCTCTGTTCCTTACCTCTGACCCCACTGTTTCCTTTGCCTGGCCAGTTAGTCCTTACCTCAGGCCTTCTTCATCTGGCAAATATGGTTGGCAACTATCAACTCTTCTCAGGAGCCTTTCTTTATTACAACAAACAGGGCCAGGTGTGATTTCTGTTCTGTTATAGAATTGTGCTCAAATCTCATTCAGTATTACGCTTTGTAAAATTGTCTCTTTATTTTACTACATAATTCTGTTCAAATCTTATTTTACATATTGCACTTTGTTGTAACTATCTCCTCACATCTTTGTCTTCTCCACTAGACAGTGAACTGGGGCCGTGAAACACAGACACTTCATCTTGAGATCTCCATTGTCCAGTGTGTAGGAGATGTGCAAGAAATCTTGTTGAATCATTGAATGAATTTTTCACATAGGAGAATTGGTCATAGCTTAAATTCCCAGGAAAAAAATCTCTTGATCAAAGGATATGAACAGTTTAAATTTGAAACATTTCAAATTGTCAAATTGTCCTGCTAAAAGATTGTTCCAATTTATATTCCAAAATAGAATATAAATTGGCTTCCGTGGCTAGATAATGTTCTAACAAGCCGCTTTAGCTGAATCTACACTGTCGTGGTCATCGAGTTAGGTCATGCTTTGTTACATTTGATATGTAACTGTTTTCATTTATCACTAGTAGTCTTCATAAACAATTTTCACGCCCATGTAAATGTTTCATGCAGTGTTTGTTCCTCAATTTGTTTAGCTGTTCCCACATTGTCAGTTGCATTTGTTATCATTCTTTCAGTATTACCCACTAACCAATGATCACCTTTACACATAAAGGTTTTTGTGTGGTTTTCTTAGGAAAAACAAACTAAATGTGGAATTGCTAGATCATGTTACAACTCTTGATACACATCATCAGTGTGATTTTTTTTATCACCTCTTGAAATATTTGTGACTATGATGGGGTAAAATGGTATCTCAGATTAATTTGTACATTTTTTTTTGGTTACTAGGAATATTGAGCATTAAACCATTATCATTTATTATTAATTGCATTTTCTATTTGGTGAACTGTAATTTTTTTATCTTTTAACCATTACTGAAGTCTTAAATGTCTTTCTTAATTCATATAAAGTAATTTGTATAAGATATTCGTTCAGCAAATAATTTTGAGCATTTCCCGTGTGTGTGACATTGGTTTAGGTGCTAGAGATGTAATAGTTAACAAAGAAACAAAAATCCTTGCACTTATGGAATTTAAATTCTGTGTGAGAGAAAAGAAATAAAACAGAATATTTAGTCTTTTAGGTAGTGATAACTACTTTTGAATTGAAACACTTTTCTTCTTTATGTGATTTTTTCTTCTATTTAAAAAATTATATTCTACCCTTTTAGAGTTTTCCCTTAAATTTTAAACTACAAAATTAACTAATAAAGTCTTAATATAAGACTTTAATGTGGAACACATTAGTTCTGATCATTCTGCTGTTTGTTTTATATTTTATTATTGAACGATATTTTAATTCTATCTCGTATTTATTTACTTCCAAATTATTCAATTCACTCTTGTTTTACTTGGTTGATTTTAGTTCAGAAATGCATGTTCACTAATTTTGCTCCATTGTCGCATATCATATCTTCTAGGATCATTCATGAGCATCATGAAACCTTAATGTTTTATAAAGAAAATTCAAATCCCTTTCTCTGTGAAGTAGGGAAAAAATGCATTAACTGAGAAGCCTTAATACAACATACAGATGCTAAGATCCAATAGACGTGAATTTTCTCTTTGCGAGCTCTTCCTTAGTGCTCTGATAGATTTAATAAAGAAAAAGGGAAAAGAAAGATTGGCTTTTAGCCTTTGAAAGAAACATATGAGCTTCATGAAACTCTAGACGTGATTCTTTACGTGAACTCTTCATTTTATAGTAATTCCAGTTGGTAGAACATTTAAATGTTATTTGGTTTAATAAAATGACAGAATTACTATTACCAAAGCTACTGACTGTTCTTAATACTTTGGGTGACAAAATGAGAAGTAGGCCTAGATCACTCTGCACATTAGAATATGATGGTTGTCTCAAGAACGATTCTTGTATAATTGTTTGAGTTGCGAACTTAAGTAGCACTTGTTTCATAGAATTCTATTGTAAATTTTAAAATATTTTCTGCAAAGAAATGTTATCTTTGAGCTTTAAAGGCAAAAATTTAAATGTATCATGAAATAACCATTTCCTATCTCATGGCCAAAGTAAGTTAGAAAATGTTTCTGTACCTGCTGCCACCTGCTGGCAGGTTTCATTTCCTAAAATAGCAATTTTCAGAGGGTCGTCCTTGGACTCCTGGGAGTGAGAGAGAAAGTCCCTGTGACTCTTTCGAGGGGATCCATGGTGTTAAAACTACATTCATAATAATACTGTAACTTTATCTTTTTTACTCTGATGATATTTGCACTGATGGTATAGAAACAATGGTGAATGAAACCACTGGGACAAAGGACAAACCAAGGCAGTACCAGGAAACTGTACCAAAAGACACTTCGCTGCCGTGCGCTCTCAGGGCCTGTTTTATTTAAGCAGTCTTTGGTGAAGCAGGAAAAACTGATTTTATTATATGTAGCCTTGAATTCACATGGAATTCCATTTTACTTGAAAGAGTGACTTCCAATTTATTTTGTAGACATTTTGTTGAAAATTAATGAAAGGAGCCTGTCATTTCCAGTAAAACACTTGACGGTATTTGTTACCAATGATAAAACTTGAGCTTTCAAGTGAAAATTATAATCTTAGAAAACTTTGATCTGTTACTATGAGTGTGACAGCTTCTCAATACTTAGAGTTTTCTGATGAGGTCAGTGGTGATATTACTGAATGTGATGTGGTAGACAGAATAATGGCCCCTGAAGATGTTTATGTCCTAATCCCGAGGACCTATGAATGTGTTACCCCAGAAAAAGGAATTTTGTACATTTGATTTGAGATAGGGAGATTATGCTGGATTATCTGGGTGGGCTCAATGTAATCACAAGGGTCATTATAAAAGGGTCAGAGAGGAGAGAAGATGCTACACTGCTGGCTTTGGAGATGGAAGAAGAGACCATGAGATGAACCAGCAAATGTAGGTGGCCTCTAGATGCTGGAAAAAGCAAGGAAACAGGTTCTTCTCTAGAAGGAACTAGCCCTGCTAATACCCAGTGGACATGATTTCTAATTTCTGACTGCCAGAATTGTAAGATGGTAAATTCATGTTGTTTAAGCCACTTAGTTTGTGGTAATTTGTTATAGCAGCAACAGAAAACTAAGACAGTGATATTTTGATATTGTGCAATGAAACGTGGACAATTTCACAGAATCTTTTTTTGTTTTTTAAGATTTTATTTTTTCCTTTTTCTCCCCAAAGCCCACCTGTACATAGTTGTGTACTTTTTAGTTGTGGGTCTTTCCAGTTTTGGCATGTGGGATGCCGCCTCAGCATGGCTTGATGAGCAGTGCCATGTCCACATCCAGGATTTGAACTGGCGAAACCCTGGGCCGCCAAAGCAGAGCGCGTCAACTTAACCACTCAGCCACAGGGCCGGCCCCAACCCTCACATATTCTTAATTTTCATAATTCAGTTAGACTGAGCCTGGACCAAATTGGTCCCGCTTCTCAATTATGTGCAGGAGTGGTCATTCACCAGCATCCCGTAAGTAATAATATCTCTCCTTATTTTCCCCTTTTAGTAAGCCAAGAGACTCAAAGAAATTCATCTTGGAATTGTTAACAATGCATGCATGACTCATAAAGGGAAAAGTGCCCGAATCCTAAAAAGATAGGGGGTGAGGGGTTTTATGCTTGGGCATACTGTTGTACCATGGATACATTTTATTACTTGAGCTTATTGCATCAGCTTATTGTGTAGGTGTAAATATTCCTCACATAAGTAATTTTTGCACTCAAAAGTATGTCTATATATAGGTGCACATACAAATGCACACACATACAAACACTTGTTTGATAAAATGTTCTTGCTATCATTTTGTGATATTTTATTGTATAAAGTTTCATTCTAAATTACCGTTTTTTCAGTATCATTAATATTACATGAAAAAGGTTTTGTGACTAAAATAAATTTAATTTTACATTAGGTATCATTTATCTTGGAAAGTTCCCAAATGTCATGGAGTAGTTCTCTGTTTTACTCTCTTTCACTTATGATACCCTCATATATAAAATGGCACATTCAAGTGGTTTATACTTTTAAAGTAGACAACCCTGTATTTATATATTTTGTGTCTCCAATAGCATTAAACAGGGAAGGGACAGAGCCTTGGGTTCAGGAGGAAGAACGTCAGCCAGGGCTGGCTGAAAGGTAGACAGAGGGCGTTGGTTATTCCAGAGACAGGATTTGGTGGTTTGTGTGTGTGTTGGGTGGGTGGGTGTGGGAGGTGGCGCAGAGATTAAGCCCTGAAGAATTGCAGCCTTGGGTGATGGAACGTCTCAGTATTCAGGGGTGTGCAGGTGCTAGCTCTCTTCTGGGTTTCAACCCATTAGCAGTCTCCCTAGTTATATTTTTATGTTAGGTTCGGGAGGCAGGGGGGCTGATGTCACACATGGGGCTTCAGTCTGGGGAGAAGGACATTATTTAGGGATTTTTAAAAATAATAAGAAACGTATTCAGTCTGTCTCTGGAACAGTCACTGACGTTCACTTTTAGATACTTTATTCTGTTCCTATTTTTCTATCCCTGCACCTGTACCACCAATAGCCAATCAGATTGTGTTGTTGTTGAGTTGTGGGAGTTCTTTATATATTTTGGATATTAACTTCTTATCAGATGTGTGATTTGCAAACATTTTCTCCCATTCTGAGATTGCCTTTTTACCCTGTTAGTTGTGTCTTTTGGTGCACAGAAGTTTTAAATTTTCATGTAGTCCAATTAATCTATTTTTACTTTTGTTGCCTGTGCTTTTGGTGTCATATTCAAAAACCACTGCTAAACCCATTGTCATGAAGCCTTTCCACTGTGTTTTCTTATAAGAGTTTTATATTTTTAGCTCTTATATTTAGGTCTATGATCCATTTTGTCTTAATTATTGTATATGCTGTAAGCTAGGGGTCCACATTCTTTTGCATGTGGATATCCAGTTTTCCCAGCACCATTTGTTGAAAAGACTGTCCTTTTCCTATTGAATGGTATTGGCATCCTTTTTGAAAATAATTTGACCGTATATGTGAGGGTTCATTTCTGGGCTGTCTATTATATTCCGTTGGTCTATATGTCTGTCTTTATGCCAGTACCACACTGTTTTGATTACAGTAGCTTTGTAATAAGTTTTATTTTTATTTATTATTTTTTAATTTTTTTTTTCCTTTTTTTTCTCCCGGAAGCCCCCTGGTACATAGTTTCTTCGTTGTGGGTCCTTCTAGTTGTGGCATGTGGGATGCTGCCTCAGCATGGTTTGATGAGCAGTGCCATGTCCGCGCCCAGGATTCGAACCAGCAGAGCGTGCGAACTTAGCCACTTGGCCACGGGGCCAGCCCCATCTTCTCTAATTTTTTTTAGCAATGTTTTGTAGTTTTCAGTGTGCAAGTCTTTCGCCTCCTTGATTAAGTTTATTCCTAACTATTTTATTCTTTTTTTATTCTATTGTAAATGGAATTGTTTTCTTAATTTTTTTCAAATTGTTCATTGTTAGTATATAGAAATGCAACTGGTTTTGTATCTTGCAACTTTGCTGGATTCATTATATCTTTTATTTTGAATTCTTGTCTTTTTCTACCAGTTCTAGTAGAACTGGTGCTGGTGGGCATTTTAGTCCTAATTTTAAAAGGAATGACTTTTGCTATTTACAGTTAAAGAGTATGTTTGTTGGAGATTTCTCTGTAGATAGCTTTATCAATTTAAAGAAATTCCTTTCTGTTCTCAATGTCCTAAGGTGGTTGTTGTTTTTTTCAAATCAAGAATATTATTTTTCTCATTCAGTGCTCTTTCTGTGTCAGATGGATTTTTCTCTTTTATTCTGTTAAATGTGGTGATTTGCATTAATAGATTCTCTAATATTAAACCAACTTTGCATTTCTGAAGTGAACTAACTTGGCCATTATGTATTTTTTTGACTTTAGTGAATTTGGTTTGTTACTTTTTTATTCATTTATTTTTTTGGTGAGGAAGATTGGTTCTGAGCTAACATCTGTTGCCAATCTTCCTCTTTTTGCTTGAGGAAGATTGTCCTTGAGATAACATCTGTGCCAGTCTTCCTCTATTTTGTATGTGGGATGCTGCCAACAGCATGGCTTGATGGGCAATGTGTAGGTCTGTACCTGGGATTCAAACCTGTGAACCCTGGGCCACTGAAGTGGAATGCACAAACTTAACCACTATGCACTGGGCTGGCCCTGGGTTTGTTAATATTTTATATAGGATATTTGCATCAATATAGTCATGAGTGAAATTGAGTAATTTTATTTTTTCATACGTCTGTCTGGTTTATTATCAAGGTTATACTAACTTCATAAAATGAATTCAGAAGTATTCATTTTTTTGCTGAGGAGGATTTGCTCTGAGCTAACATCCGTGCCAATCTTCCTCTATTTTTCAGTATGAGGGCCACCAGCACAGCATGGCTGCTAACAGAGTGGTGTAGCTCCACACCCGTGAATGAGCCTGGGTCTGCTGAAGCAGGGAGTGCTGAACTTAACCACTAGGCCACCAGGGCTGGCCCCCAGGAATATTCATTTTTTATGTGATTCTAGGGGAATAAAGATGCATGAATTAGAATTACCTTGAATGTTTGGTAGAATTTGCCTGTAAAACCATCTGTTCTGAGGTTTGTTTTTACTTTGTTTTTGTGCAAAGCATTTAAACAACTGATTCAGTTTTTTAAAAGAGTATAAGTCAGGTTTTATACTCTTTTTGAGACAATTTTGGTAAGATATATTTTCTAGGAATTTATCCATTTCATCTAAGTTTTTTAATTCATTGTGAAATCATTTTTAATATTTATCTTTTAAATCTCTGCTCCATATTTATATCTCCCTTTGCATTCCCAAGATTCTTTCCTTTTATTTCTTTACCTGTGTTCCTAGAGATTTGTCAGTTTTGTTAGTGTTTTCAAATACTTTAATGGGCCTATTTTACTTTCAATTTCTGTTTAATTTCTGCTCTGATATTTATTATTTTCTTCTTTGTACTCTTTTTGAGTTTATTCTACTATTCCTTTTTCTACTGTTTCTTTTTCTGGTTAAACACTTCTCATTAATTTTGAGCCTTTTTCTTTTCTGGCATAAACATTTAAGGTCTAGATTATCCTCTCAGGACCACTTTAGCTGCCTACTACAATTCTGAATAAGTGATATTTGATTATCATTCAGTTATAAGTGTTTTATATTTTCCATTATGATATTTTCTTTGACATTCAGGCTACGTGAAAATGTGTTTTCTCATTTTCAAAAGACCAGAGATTTTTAGATGTAGTCTACACAGAATTCGAAATATATTATGATGTACATCCGAAAATAAATAAATAAATAAAATAAAAAAACAAAAACAAACAAACAAAAGGGCAGAGATTTTTAATTATTTTTGATTGATTGATTGATGAGGAAGATTGGCCCTGAGCTAACATCTGTTGCCAATCTTCCTCTTTTTGCTTGAGGAAGATTGTTACTGAGCTAACATCCGTGCCAGTCTTCCTCTATTTTGTATGTGGGATGTTGCCAAAGTGTGGCTTGATGAGAGGTGTATAGGTCTGCACCCAGGATCCAAACCTGTGACTCCCGGGTCGCCAAAGCACAGTGCATGAACTTCACCACCACGCCATCGGGCCGGCCCCTTTCATTGCTTAAAAAACAATCAATTTGCAATTTAACTGTTTGCATTCTTTTATTTCCTTACCAAAGTTTTGTCCGTTTATTCAGACCTCCCCTGTAATATCGTTCGTTTGCTTAAATGCTGTCTTGACTGAGTTTTGAGGCCCTGGCTAGAGGCCAGTCACTTCCCCTTCCTAAGCAGTTAGGTCCACACTCCAATCATTCCCTTGTCAGCCTCTCATACTCTGGGGCCACCATACACCAGGTCACCCTGGAACAGGTACCAGATAACTAGAGACAGCTCCTGGGCCCCAAGCCCACAAAACTATTTAAATCCTGTCTGCCCCGCCCCGACCCCCACTTGCCATACATAAGCTGTCCCCTGTAGCTCCAGTTTGCTGTTACTCTGTCCCTGGGTACAGCCCCATGTGCGGCCCTGTCTGGCAGCCTTCTCTCATTTTAAGGGGTAACAGGTCTGACACTAAATCTTGGATGCTTTACCACCACTGCTTTGCAGCTCAGGCCCATGGACCTCCTCCAGAAGGCCTTGAGAGTTTATGGCTCCCAATGTCAGATATGCTGGTCCCTGTGGGTTGGTATGGTATATGCCGCCTGGGGAATGTACTTTGTCTTTGGTGTTGAAATAAGGCTTGGTACACCAGGGGGCGTTGTACTCTCATGTGATTGCTTTCTTTCTCGGAAGCCTGTGGGGTGTCTCATACTACTTTATTTTGGGGGAGGGTTTGTCCCTGGACATTTTTTGTTGGTCTGCTCTTCCCCCCGGCAGCTTTCAGAAACTCACTCAATGGAAGATGGTGTCCACAAAAATGTCAGGAGTGTAGATGTTAACCCTGACTGTGTTTCTGGCTATGTTGCCTTGAGTGCTCCACCTCCCCTCTCTGGGTTCTTATTTCTCCATCTATGAAATCCACATTACTAAAAATTTGATCCTTTCTTTTAGGTGGGGGTATTGTTTAGTTCTGAAACCTTATGTGAGGGAAAACCTATTTAGTGTTTCTCCAGGATAGTAATGTTATTACTTTGCAAACGTGACAACTGACTTTCTCCAGTAATCTTTGCAACTTGGAAACCTGAAACCTGCTTTTAACCTGAACACTGACTCAGAAATTGAATGTGGCCCACTGAATCTAAATCCAAATATTTCCAGGATGCCTGGTGATAGGTAAGAGCAACATGCCAGGCTCAGTTGTTTTAAGAGAGGAAGCTATTCCTGTGCATGTTATCCTACTAATTTTCACTGCTACTGCCACTGTGGAGCATCTGTCTGTACCAGGCACCATGCCAAGTGCTTTACAAACATTAGCTCATTAATCCTTCCACAATCCACCCCTTTTTACAGATGAGAAAATCGAGGTTCACTTAGCTAGTAGGCGGTGGTACTGAGATCCAAACCCAGACTGAGCAGGCCTCAAAGCAAGAGCTCTCAACCAACACGGACCCTGGGGCTGCTGCGTTCCTTCACTCAGGGACTGGGAGGCATATCGTGAGGCCAGGTTCAGGCGAGGGAGCACTAACTGGCTTGCAAGGGATCATCTCCAGGCCCAGTGGCCGCTTACGATGATTTGGACCTCTAGATATCACATGTTCTAGAACCTTAACACTCCTCCCCCCAGGCCAGGGTCCAGGGAGACTCAGGCAACGTGCTCAGAAGGGCTTGCCCAGAGCCCTGCTGAGGTGTGTGCTTTCACACCTTTCACACTGTACCCCTCAGCCCTCTAACTCAAGGTCTACAATTCCATAGTAGAATCTTCCTCAGGCTCTGCATTTCTAAAAATACGTTCACTTTGTAAATAACTTTGTGTAATGGGCATAGGTTCACTGGTCAAAATGTTTGGGACTTTTTATTCTGCGTCTGGTTCCAGAGTTCACAGGATATTATCATTGGAAAGCCCCCCAGAAGCACTACAATAGGAACTCTGTTTAACCTGAACCCAAGCCCAGCTTTCACCAAACTTGTTGGACCATAGATCTCCATTTGTTTTCGCAGGCTATCTATGAATCTGGTTCCACAGTTCAGGCTCTGGGGAACATGAGCTCCAGGTTTCTCAATCTCAGCCCTATTGACATTCTGGGCTGGATAACTTTTTATGGTGGAGGGCTGTCCTGTGCCTTGTAGTATTTTAG
Organism: Equus przewalskii; assembly: GCF_037783145.1. Taxonomy (NCBI): domain Eukaryota; kingdom Metazoa; phylum Chordata; class Mammalia; order Perissodactyla; family Equidae; genus Equus; species Equus przewalskii. The sequence continues at coordinate 52,919,484 of NC_091845.1, read as the reverse complement.
CAACATTCCTGGCCGCTTCCCATTAGAAGCCAGAAGCAACTCCCCCCACCTCAAAAGAAAATATCTCCAGATATTGCCACACGTGCCCTGGGGGGGCAAAGAACCCAGCTGAGAACCACTAATCTAACTCACGCATTCTCACCAGAGGCAATATAGCCCCAAAGAAGCAACATTTATTCTTAAGGGTGAAAAAATCTTACTTTTTAATGTAAAAGCACAGAATACATCTACTATAAATAGTTCTACAGTTTATCTGTGGTATTAAAATTTCATGGGGAGGTATTTAGGAAAACAAAATCTGGAAAGACTCCTCAGGAGGGGTGATAATAAAAAAAAAGGTTGGTCAACACTGCTCTAGCTCAATTTCTTAGTTCCTATTCATTCAAATTGCTTAGGAAAAATGACATGTGTGGCTCTTTGAAGCTGAACCAAAGAGCTAAGCAACTGTAGACACACAGGAAGAACATTGGGAAGCTGGCAGAAGCTGAGGATACGATATTCAAAAGATTTAGGACTAATGTCAGCCCTTTGGCTATGACTGCTACGCAGCCCCAACGAAGCTCTCAGCCAAGATGACTGTCACTGGAAGCTCCTCAGTTTCTAAGTAGAAGGGGCCAGGGAAGGGGTCTTCCTGCTGCACAAGGGCCTTAAGCTACGTTGTCACTTTACACAAGATTGAGGACACGTCAGTTATTGAATGCGGTTGACTAAAGCCCTCCAAGTCACTCCCAGACACACATTTAGATACATTTTTCTCTTCTCTTCTCTACTCTGAACATCCTTTTTCTTCAGTCCATCTGGCCTCTTCCTCTGACCTCCCCAGATCCCACTTGTTTGGAGGACATCAAACATCTCGATTGCTTGCCACTACACATCCACGACACGGAAATAACCCACAGTCCACCGATCCGGAATAGGAAGAGGATTTCTGCTGCAGATAGCCAGCTAAAAGGACATTTTTTAAAATTAAAAATTCAACAAGTAAATTTTAAAGAATTAAAAGTTTCCTTTTTTAAAACAGTTCATTTTCCTCCTTAATCTAGCAGAGAGCAGACCTTCCTAGCTTTCAGTTTTGGGAAATGAGTGACTGAGTCACTCATTTTCTGCTTCTTACTTCTATCAAAAAAACCCACATGAACTCAGCATAGATGGGTGAAGGATAGACTTTCTTCTCACAGGAAGCCGCGCGCTCTTCAAAGGCACTTGTCTTTCTTAGCGCTGCACTTCTTGAGCAAGCTTGGCACTGCCTCCCGGACCTTCTTCAGAGCCATTTTCAGAAACCCAAGGTAAGTGGGGATGGGGCCATTCTCAGAGCCTCGGGCCGTGCGCTGCTTTCTTGCCATGTGTGTGGACTTTGGAAGTGCTGAAAGTTGGCCAGCCACTCACCAGTCTCCACGCTCAGCCCTCTTGGGCACTCTCGTGCTCACGGTTGGCTCCTATCTTGGAGACCACACATGGTCTACCTGTACCCACACTCCCTGAGCCCTCATCTGACCGGCATTCATCTCTGAGCGCTCTCCCTGCACACATCTGGCCTAAGTCCACGTGCTCAGAATACACAGATAATTTTCATTAAACATATAAACTTTTCTGCTTCTTGTCTCTATCAAGACTCCCAGGTCAAGAAAGACCACACAAATCAGGCCTACAGAATAATTCCAAACATTTACCAGCTGTGTTTACTTTTGTTTGTTCTCCTGATAATTTCCTAACTCTTCAGCCTCTTTTATTCCTTTAATTTTCACTGCTAAGATGGTGGAGAAAGGCTAGAATTGTTATTCATTTAACTAGAATTGACACTCACTTAACAAATTCTTTTGGAGACCCTGAGATTCACCAGGTCTTCAGCATCTGTTTGCAGGAGTAAACCAAAATCTCTCTCTTGAAAAACAACCTGGTTTTGGTGTGTGGTGGTGAGGGTGGGAAGTAGGGAGTAGAAGTGAATTACCAAACAACGTGAAAAGGGTTTTAATAAGGAATATCCAGGTGCTATTAAGAAGGAAGCAAGAAGCCTTGAGTCAGAAAGCCAGAAAGCTCTCATCCCTGAATTTCTCTGATTCACATGTGAATACGTGTGTGACTTTAAGAAGGTTTTAACCTCAGCTACCAATTTAGATGTGAAATGAGGTTGGGGAGGTGGCGATGTTAGTTCTGCCTGTGATGTATCTTTTATAGATCTGTATACTAATTCTCACTCTGATAGGATTCAGTGCATAGGGTTAATTTTTGTATGTGGTTTTGATGAAAAGACCAAAAATTTCCCTCAGTTTACTCAACTGAGTACTGCAACCTTCCAAACGGCCTTGAGAACACATTCGCTGCATTAATGTACAATTGGCAGCCAGCCACCCAGGTCTGGAAGGCCAGGCGTCTTCCCCTCTAAGATGGTGCTCTAGGGCAACCGTGGGACTCGGCAGTGGAGTGCGGGAGCCCCGTGCATCAACTCTCAAGAGCCAATTGTTACATATTCAAGGATGTTGTGAGGCAGTTGGTAGCTTGACCTCGGTCTTGGTGGAAGTATTTCTACCACGGAAACCAGCAAAAGCCATAAATCAGAGCCTCCTCACCCCACCCACCAACCCAGATCTGGTTTACCAGCACATCTCTGGGATTTGGGGCCTAGAGAGCAAGTTCTATACATAGCCGTGTGGTCTTCAGAAGTCATTTAAGCTCTCTGAATCTTTCATGAGCCATCTTCCCCATGGCTCAGTATGCTTGCTTGGCTTAGAGTACCAGATTTTCATTGGAGGGCAGGGCTGGGGACAGGAGCACAGGCGTGGGATTAAATGCACAATACCCATACCTGTGCTTTGAAATCTATAAAGTGCAAAGCATGCAGGAGGAATCAGAATTTCTATATAAAGGCAAGTGACCAACCTGGTTTCCTTCTAGCCTGATGAAAGCAATTACCAAATTTTTGGAGTTACAATCTGAAGGGGAAAGATGCATGGATTTTTCATCTTTTTTTTTTTTTTGGCTTTCATGTCAGAAAGGGCCTGGGTGCAGTACTGTTGGGGATATCAACTTGGCTTGTCATTCCTGCAAGTGATTTCAGTAACCCTAGACTATCTTTTAGAAATATGTTCTTGAAAAACACCTCCTTGAAAAGGAGGTTTTACTATCCCCACTTACAAATGAAAGAAGTGAAGCTCCCCGCAGAGGGGTAAGAAAAGTGGCAGAGCTGGAGTTTTGTCTGACTCCAAAGGGCAGAATATTTCATTTGGCTGCCCTGCCCTGTGAGGAACTGAGCCCTTCAACTTGGGAAGGTTGGGAAGAGGTGTATAATGATCCGGGGCAAAAGAGTAAGCAGCTGTGCTCTGCGCTCAGCACCATTTCGATCTGTTACTGTTCTCACTGAAATTTCGCTTGTTCTTTCCCTCACTAGCTTCTTCTGATTGGGTTCAGATCTGCCTTGAGGAGCCTGTAGATTTGAAAATGAACCCCACGGATATAGTAGACACCACCGTGGATGAAAGCATCTATAACAATTACTATCTCTATGAAAATATCCCCAAACCTTGCACCAAAGAAGGCATCAAGGCATTCGGGGAGCTCTTCCTGCCCCCACTGTACTCCTTGGTCTTTCTGTTTGGTCTGCTTGGGAATTCCGTGGTGGTTCTGGTCCTGTGTAAGTACAAGCGGCTCAAGTCCATGACTGACGTGTACCTGCTCAACCTTGCCATCTCGGACCTGCTCTTCGTGTTCTCCCTCCCTTTCTGGGGCTACTACGCTGCAGACCAGTGGGTTTTTGGACTCGGTCTCTGCAAGATTATTTCCTGGATGTACTTGGTGGGTTTTTACAGTGGCATATTCTTCATCATGCTCATGAGCATCGATAGATACCTGGCGATTGTACATGCGGTGTTTTCCTTGAGAGCGAGGACCTTGACTTATGGGGTTATCACCAGCTTGGCCACATGGTCGTTGTCTGTATTCGCCTCCCTTCCAGGCCTTTTATTCAGCACTTGTTACACTGAGCACAACCATACCTACTGCAAAACCAAGTACTCTTCCAACTCCACGAGGTGGAGGGTTCTGAGCTCCCTGGAGATCAACGTTCTAGGACTGGTGATCCCCTTGGGGATCATGCTGTTTTGCTACTCCATGATCATCAAGACCTTGCAGCACTGTAAAAACGAGAAGAAGAACAAGGCAGTGAAGATGATCTTTGCGGTCGTGGTCCTCTTCCTGGGGTTCTGGACACCCTACAATGTGGTGCTCTTCCTGGAGACCCTGGTGGAGCTAGAGGTCCTTCAGGACTGCACCTTTGAAAGACACTTGGACTATGCCATTCAGGCCACAGAGACCCTGGCTTTTGTTCACTGCTGCCTTAATCCAGTCATCTACTTTTTCCTGGGAGAAAAATTTCGCAAGTACATCGTAAAGCTCTTCAAAACCTGCAGGGGCCCTTTTGTGCTCTGCCAATACTGTAGTTTCCTCCAAATTTACTCCTCTGACACCCCCAGCTCGTCTTACACGCAGTCCACAGTGGATCATGATCGCCATGATGCTCTGTAAAAAATGAAAATGCAAAAAGCAGAGTTAATAGTCTTCCCAAATTAAGAGCTTACTTAGAATTGTATTATAATAAGAGTTCCCTGAGTAAGAGTCAGGAAGAAGACTTACATCCATCGCGGACAGTGGGCTTCTCACCCTGCAGTCAGCTTTCCTCTAGCCACATACAGGTTCAGTGCGGCAAGAGTTCAGCGGATGGAGGCGTCCTTCCTCACGCCAGGCTTTCCTGCAGGGATAAGTGACCTTGAGAAGACTTCTGAGCAGCATTTCAGTGAGGTTATAGATAATATTGGAGGGGAAGACCACTCCCTTCTAATCTGAACTAGTGGGGTTCTCCAGAGGGAATCGCAGAGAATTGACCGGTGGAGTAAATCGTTACTTCCTGCTGTGAAAAATGTGCCCTTTAATGAATTTCTCACTTTTGTGGAACCATATAGAAAACTTTGACATGCTGTCCTAGTGTTTTTCTAATAATATATCTGAAGCATGGTATATTTCATGAAGACAGGTGTATGCAGATGAGAATAGTGAAGCAATGAACTTAGATCTTGGTTCTTTTATTGTAAAGGATTATTTGTTAATGGAAGCCAAACTTTTTATGCTGATTACAAGTATAAGGCTATGAAGGCATTAGCATGGTCTGATTTCCAAACATGTAACACAAGGCATTAAAAAAATCCAAACATACTTGTGGAAATTCAAATGCAGTTTCATAAGGTTGTGAACATGTTTTAATTATAACAGATGAATATTCAAAATTTAAAAATAATATATAGGCCCAGATACTTTTATTTGGGGTCTTTTACTTGTTTACCAACAGTGCCTTCAGAAGTAAAAAGAACGAGGACTAATTAAGTGTGACTTCCTTAATCATTTTGAAGTGCCTGCCCTGCTGATGTGGCATAAAAATGACAGTCAAAAACTTATGAAATTGTGAAAAGTATCATCCTCTCTTTTAAAGTTTTGGTCCTGGTTTTTAGCTTTTGGATGACTCCATAGTTCAGTCAGTCATTTCTTACAAGTCATTTTAATCATGTAATTAATCATTTTATATCATTAAGATAAATCTCTGTTCTCACCCACAGCCTTAATTAATCAGAATTAAGTAAAGAATTTAACAAAGTCTGAGGAGACCTGTAATCCCTCCAAAACAAGAAACCCATCTTGCGTACTATTAACTGAATTAACCAGTTTAAAATGCTTTCATATGGTACTGTCCCAGTGGCGCAGTGTTTAGGTTCCTGCACTCTGCTTCAGCAGCCCGGGGTTCGCAGGTTCGGATCTGGGGCACGGACCTGGGCACTGCTTATCGAGCCTTGCTGTGGCAGGGGTCCCACATATAAAAATAGAGGAAGATGGGCATGGATGTTAGCTCAGGGCCAATCATCCTCAGGAAAAAGAGGAGGATTGGCAACGGATGTTAGCTCAGGGCTAATCTTCCTCACTGGAAAAAAAAAATGCTTCTGTAAGTTTACACATTATTGCATGCTCTACATTTATAAAGAATGCATTTCCAGAAAATTTATTTTCAGGAAAGTGATTTTAGAAGGGTAAGTTGATGTTGCCTTTATAGAAAAAAAATAAAATAGAATAAACTTGTATATAGTCCCACTGAGCCTTTTTCCCTCATCATGTTTGTGTTTGATCTCCTGATGGGGATGAGAATCTGAGCTGCCTCATTTAATCATCTTCGCTACAACATCTATATGTTGCAGATATGGATGCGCCCAAGGAGAGGAGTTAAAGCTCTCCACTCGGGGTGAGGAAAGGAATCGCCATCGTGTTGCAGTGTACTTGGAGATTAGAGTGGATAAGCAGTGAGGGGCAGGCCGGGCTCCTAGGCAGTGTTTCCTTAGAAAACCTCTGCATGGTGCGTTCGGGTCTGACAAATCCTAGCTCTGCATTCCCTGTGAGCCTGGGTAGGTTACTTTCCTCTCTTAGTCTCACTTTCCTCTCATCTATAAAGCAGAATATATTTCAGAATGATTGAAAGCAAGAAATAAGATGATTAATGCAAAGCACCTGTGTTCCTGGGTCATCGATAAAGGGCAGTTTTGGATCTGCCCAGCCAGTGGCTGCCTCCACTTTCCTGATAGAGCTTGTAATTTTATTCATTTAATCACAATGAGACAGAAATTTTAGGACACCCAAAGACAAAGACTGGCCAAAGGAATTTTACTGACCCTTCATTCCCCATCACATATAACGCTAGGCAAGGGTGAGGTGGAGGCCACGCAGCTTCCAACCTTCCACCGGAGCGTGGGGTCACCCATCGCCGCAAGGTACTCAGGGCTTCCCGTGTTCCAGAGTCGGGGGCTATTTCCTCAGGATGGGAGTTCAGAAGCTCTAGTGACACTCAAACATGACCCTCTCAGTACACGGAAAAGAAAGTTTCTTTCCATTCAGTAACAGAAACATAGAAAGCAAGCCAGCATGATTTCTACAAAAAGATGGGTTTAATTATAAATTTTCAGACACGGGACCCATCCACCCCTTGTTGCAACATGCATATTTGCTGGGGAACAGAGACTAGGTGCAATTTGTCTACAAACAATAGAAACGGGTTTGCTTTTGGGGCGATGTAAATGGTTTGGAGCTAGATAAAGAAGATGGGTGGACAACAACGGGAATGGACTAAATGCCACTGAATTGTACATTTTTAAATGATTAGTTTTGCATTATATGAATTTTACCTCAACAACAACAGCAAAAAGAATAAGAGGAAATAGTCCTGTCAGTATGTCCCACAGTAGGTGCTCAAATTCTATTGAACAAATAAATTTCAGCTGCTTTCCACGAGTAGGAAAAATACAAGGTGATACCAAAAGGTCTTCAGACCTTTAGGGAAATTTTTCCTAAGAAACTCTCATAACAGTTTGGAACATTTGATGCAACTAATTCCTATTTGTTGAATGTCTGCCTGTGCCAAGCAGAATGCTAGGTCATGGAGGGAATAACAGGATAAAGGAGTAAGTTCTGTGCTCATGGAATTTAAAATCTGACAAGAGAAAACACAGACACGATCAGTTATAATGCAAGCAGGACAGATGTGATAACAGTTACAAATGAAATGCTTTGGGACCTCAGAGGAAGAAGAAACTGATTCAATTTCACATTTTCATAGTACAATCAGCTTTTGAAGTAAAAGGAGCGTGATCTTGATGAACGGAAGGGAGAAAGGACATTCTAGGTGGATGACATAGCACATGAAAAGGCACGGTGGTGTTAAGAGCCTACTGTGTGTTCCCAGAGTGGTGAGTCGGTTTTTGTAGTTAACGAGAATATGTGGTGAGTAGGGAAGAGGAGCAACGTAGGGAAAGATAAGACCAAAGAGAACTTACAGACCCATGAGTCACCAGTTTTGAGCTACCGAGTCATCCTGTGTTGGGCTTGAAAAGACCGATAATGGATGCTGCGGTGTGCTGTCCATACATCCCCTGTTCAGGACTGAAGCACACATTCCACCAGCTTCCAGGGGGCAATAACAGCTGACAGGTCTCAGCTAGTCTCCCTTCAGAGTTGTCCTCCTTCGGGGCAGCTCATAGCCAGTGACACGAGATGAGGGGAAATACTTACCTTCTTGCCTTAATTTGGGCCAACTCTGAAGCGCCGTTCCAACTCCAGAGCTCCCCATAAGATTAGCTGAGGTCTCTGTTACAATTACAGGGCAGTTCAACTTTTCCTACTGCCTAGTCCTGCTTCCTTCCTGCCCTCACAGGTGTTTTTCCCAAGAGGACTCCCCATTAAATCTCTTGTATGCTAATCTCAGAGTCTCAGAGTGCATCTCCAGGAACCCCAATCTGAAACAGGGACTTTTGGATCACACAGGGGACAAGTGAGCACCTAAGATAAATGAAAATTGACCCCAGGTGTAGGACAATGAGGAGGCATAATCTGTGCACCAGGGATGTTCTTTCTTCATTGCTCTCTGCCCATCCACCCCACTTGACTCTTGGTTCCTATGCTTCCATTAGTCAGCCTCCCTGTTGCTCCCATACTTTGTCTGCCTCAAGCCCGAAGCATCTTCCCTTATGCCACTCTCTTTCTGTAATGGGTCCTAGTCCATCTCTACCCTTGGTCATGCCACAGCCACCTGACATCCTCTATCCTGTACCTGTCAGTGACTTTCTCAGCTCAAATGAGCCAGACACACCTCCACTCATTTTTGGGGTCACAATACTTTACTCCTAAAATGTTTACAATGGCTGAAAATTCCCCTTTCATAAAATCAGAAATCCACCAAGTGCTTTCATATATTGAAACTCATTTCAGCCTCTTAAAGTTGATAAGGTTGGTTTTAGTACCCCAAGAAATTGAAGTTCAGGGGAAACAATACTCTAATCATGATTTAGACTAACTCCACCAACAATAACCACCACCTCACTGCCTAGCAAAATGCCTAGCACAAAGCAGTTGTTCAATTATTTTCTACTAAATGAGTGAATTTCCTTATCTCTTAATTAATTACTCTACACTGACAATTCAAGTTTCAATCTCACTACACAAAGTTCACCAGTCCTCTCTCCAAAATCCCCATTATGATTCTAATAAAACTTTATATGACAGAGTTCAAAGATTGATTGAATTGCCCTCTAGTTCCAGAAATTAGTGGGCGGTCTTCGGGTCAAAATTACTTCATTAAGACTTTTGGTATGAACATCGCTGCAGAAGTCTGCATTTTCACCTTCTCTGGGAGATTGTAAAATGACAGCCAGAAGAATGAATTTTACAGCCCACAAACTCCATTTTTAATCAAACTTGGAGAGAGAGATAATTTTCAGGCTGTAAAATATATGTAAGGTCTACTGAAAGCAGCCGATATCAGGCAAAAACTGTATGGGAAAAGGTAAAGAGAAGGGTGGTGGGAGGCTGCAGCATTGAGAGACCTCAGACAGCACCGCACAAACGCACTTCCTGAAGCAGGGAGACGCCATGCGGTGCAGGAGTGGGATGAACGGGACTTGTCCGAGAAGCCCCGCCCCCAGTCCCACTTTGGTTCAGAGAAGCAGGAGGCAGATTTGCCAAATTTTAAATTTGCAGTCGGCAGTCTTCCCGGGGGCAGTAGAAAAGAAGAGAGCCGTTCGGTTGTGAAAACAACTAGCCTGGAAAACTCCTGGATCCTTTTCTCCACCACACACACACACACACACACACAAATACAAACTTAAGCGTACTTAACATTTCAAAGATAGACACTAAGAAAAAATAACGTTGACTATAATCAAGATAAGAATAGAGAAGTATAGGAATATAATATTTTATTACTATGATCAAATATGTCTATCTCAGCTCAAAACACTTAATGGAGCACTCCAGAGGCATCCTAGCTAAAGACAAAGAGCGCCTTCCATCACCACTTCTATACGACATCGCACTGGAGCGACCAGCTTCATGCTGTAAGAGGAATAAGTTAGAGGTGTAAATATTGTCACAGAGGGACCTTCTACAAAATCCCTGGCCAGTATCCATCAACATCGTGAACACCATCAAAAACAAGGGCAGTTTGGGAAATTGTCACAGCCAAGAGGAGCCTCAGGAGACACGACAACTAAACGTAATTAGTTCTGGAAGAGAAGAAAGACATTAGCTAAAAACTAAGGAAATCTGAATAAAGAATGGATGTTGGTCAACAATAATGTATCAATATTGGTTCATTAAGTATAACAAATGCACCATACTGATATAAGACGTTAGTAATAAAGGAAATTGAATGTGGGGCATGTGGGAACTCTCTGTACTTTAATCACAATTTTCTGTAAAACTAAAACTATTACAAAATATAAAATTTGTTTAAAAAATTGAAAAGGAAAACATAAAGTCTCTCCAGTTGCAATGATAGTATTGAATAACTGGAAAACTCAAGAGAATCACCTGAAAAAACTATCTAAACAATAATACAATTAAACAAGGTAATAGGGGAAAATATTAATACATCAAATTCAGTTACATTTACATATACAAATAACATTCTGTTAGAAGATATGACAGAGGGGCCGGCCCGGTGGCGCAGCAGTTAAGTTTGCACGTTCTACTTCTCGGCGGCCCAGGGTTCGCCAGTTCGGATCCTGGGTGCGGAAAAGGCACCACTTGGCAAAAGCCATGCTGTGGTAGGCATCCCACGTATAACGTAGAGGAATATGGGCATAGATGTTAGCTTGGGCCAGTCTTCCTCAGCAAAAAGAGGAGGATTGGCAGCGGTTAGCTCAGGACTAATCTTCCTAAAAAAAAAAAAAAAAAAAAAGAAGATATGATGGAAAAACAGATCCATATTTTGAAAGAGAATGTAAAAGAAATCCTAATTAAAATACATATTATAGGGGCTGGCCCCGTGGCCGAGTGGTTAAGTTCGTGCGCTCTGCTGCAGGCGGCCCAGTGTTTCATTGGTTCGAATCCTGGGCGCGGACATGGCACTGCTCATCAAACCACGCTGAGGCAGCGTCCCACATGCCACAACTAAAAGGATCCACAACGAAGAATATACAACTATGTACCGGGAGGCTTTGGGGAGAAAAAGGGAAAAATAAAATCTTTAAAAAAATACATATTATATATCTGAAATAGATATGAAATAGATATAAAACGTATGAAAGAAAAGCCACTTTAAATTTCTATTGCTGGACAACAAAACGATCTAGAAGAAAAGGCCTAAATATTCTCATACAGGAAGACTCAACTTTATAAAAACATCAGTTCTTCTTAAGTTAAATTATTAAATTCAGTGTTATTCTTCAAGACACACCAGTGGTTCTTTTTTTTGTTTTTGAGGAAGATTAGCCCTGAACTAACATCTGCTGACAATCTTCTTTTTGCTGAGGAAGATTGGCCCTGAGCTAACATCCGTGCTCATCTGCCTTTACTTTATATGTGGGACACCTGCCTCAGTATGGTGTGATAAGCAGTGCATAGGTCCCTGGCCCGGATCTGGAACTGCGAACCCTGGGCCGCTGAAGGAGAGTGCATGAACTTAACCACTATGCCACGAGGCCGGCCCCCATCAATGGTTCTTTTTAAACTATATACACTGATTTAAAAGTTCATGTAAAAATGAACAAAAATAGAACAGCTAGGACCACCCTGAAAAGAAGAGCAATGAAGATATATGCATTATAAATTAATATGTATATTAAATTAATCAGTTAATTAAAATAGTATGGCAATGGACCAGAAAGTTGAGTGGAACAGAATGGGAAATCTAGTACGAGATTAAAATATACATGGAAATTTAGCATATATTAAAGATGGCATCTTAAATCAAAGGCAGGATATAACAAATTATTTATTTAAGGAGTGGGCCAAATGGACTGTCATCTGGGAAGAAAAATTAAGCTTGATTCATACAGCATACCATACGTGGTTAAATTGCAAATAGATAAAATATCCAAATGTAAAAATTGGAACAAGGAAAGTTCTAATAGGAAACATGGGAGAATTTCTTCATAATTTTGGCATGGGCAAGGCCTTTCTCAAAATTCAGAAGTCATAAAAGAAAAGATTAATAGGGGCCGGCCCGGTGGCGCACACGTTCTGCTTCGGCGGCCTGGGTCCACCGGTTCAGATCCCAGGTGCGGACATGGCACCACTCATCAAGCCATGCTGTGGGAGGCATCCCACATATTAAAAAAAAAAAAAAGTAGAAGAAGATGGGCACGGATGTTAGCTCAGAGCCAGTCTTCCTCAGCAAAAAGAGGAGGACTGGCAGCAGATGTTAGCTCAGGGCCAATCTTCCTCAAAAAAGAAAAGAAAAGATTAATAAATTCAACTAGGGGAATATAAAAATACATATGACAGAAACATCACCAAAAGAAAAGACAAATGACAAACTGGGGAAAATATTTATATGCAATTGAATTTTTTTTTCTAATAATTAATGGCACATGGATGCTTGTTACATTATTCTCAGGACTTTTCTATATGTTTGAAATAATTAATAATAAAAAATTAATTAATGTCTATCCATAGTATGGAATATGATGCCATTAGAAAGAATGACTTCCAGCTATATACCTACTACCATGCAGAAATATCCATGATATATTAAGTGCATTTAAAAAGCCTGGAAGGATAAACCTCAAACTGAAACCATAAAACCCTGTTCGACATTTAAAAAATTTTTTTCTCCAGCTTCATTGAGATATTATTGATGTTATCCATTTTATAAGGGAAGAATTACGCTTTATACTTTCTAGGCTTCTTTTTCTCTTTGAACAAACATGGATTACTTTCATAATCTGCCAAAACAATAGAGATATTTTCCTTTTAGGGAAAAAAAGTTGGGGACCTTCGGATTATGGAGAGCTGACTGATGAATCACAGAGAGATATTCTAAAAAGTAGGACTCACAGGTGAGGTAAGCAGCTAGATGCTCATCCTGATATGATACCTGTCTGCAGCAATGTGTGCTGCTTTGAAGAAGATGCTGACGTCAATCCTGGAGATGGATACAAGATAGCATGTAGGAACCTGCAGAATGTTCGCATTCTTTCAAAACCACATTAGATAAACCGAGACCATAACCGGAGCCCAGCTATGCAGGAAAAGGTTCTGCAGCAAGACTGGACTACATAACTACCTCTCCATGGTTGCCTGGGGTAGAGGCATTCCTTCTAGTTTTAATGACATTACCTAATTTTAATGACACTCCTAATTACCTAATTTCAATGACAGTCGCGTGGCACATTGTGTGGTCTAGTTGGGCTCCTCTTGAGAAATGACTGAGGAGGAGTTTGAGAGGGTTTGAGCAGTGGACAAAGAGTGAGCTTATGAGGGAACGGATTTAAGTTGTAAATAAAAGAATCAACCCTTAAAAACTTTTTTAATAATTTTTTTTTTTTGAGGAAGACTAGCCCTGAGGTAACTGCTGCCAATCCTCCTCTTTTTGCTGAGGAAGATTGGCCCTGAGCTAACATCCATGCCCACGTTCCTCTACTTTATACGTGGGACACCTACCACAGCATGACATGCCAAGCGGTGCCACATCTGCACCTGGGATCCAATCCGGCGAATCCTGGGCCACCGAGAAGTGGAACGTTCGAACCTAACCGCTGTGCCACCAGGCTGGTCCCCTTGAAAACTTCTTGAGGGAGGCTGGCCCCATGTCACAGCAGTTAAGTTTGGTGCACTCCACTTCAGTGGCCTGGATTCATGGGTTTGCATCCCGGGCGTGGACCTACACCTCTCATCAGCCATGCTGTGTCAGTGACCTACATATAAAGTGGAGGAAGATTGGCACAGATATTAGCTCAGGGCAGATCTTCCTCAAAAAAAAAATTAATAAATAGATAAAGGAAAACTTCTTGAGGGTGACAGACTCATTGAGTGTACCACTAGGAAGCCTGCCAGTTAAGATGCAGCAAGAAGTTCACAGTTAGGGGTCTTCCTGTTTTCCAAAACTCATTGAGATGATGGATAACATGTAACAAGAGAAATGTAAAAGATGGTTGGGTACAAAAGCCGCTTTGGAAAACAGTTTGATAATTTTTTGTTAAGTTGAACATATACCTACTCTGTGACCCAGGAGTTCTGCACTGAGGTGTTTACTCAAGAGAAATGAAGACCTCAGTCCGCAGAACGACGTGTTCAAGAATGTTCACAACATCAGACTTACTGGCGAAAGGCTGAATGCTTTCCCCTTTAGATCAGGAACAAGACAAGGATGTCTGGTCTTGCCACTTCTATTCATATTGTACTGGAGGTTCTTGTCAGGAAAAAAAAGGCAAGAAAAAGAACACACATCCAGATTGGAAAGGAAGAAGTAAAACTGTGTCTATTTGCAGATGACATGATCTTTTACACAGAAAATCTTAAGGAATCCATTAAAAAACTATTAGAGCTAAAAAATGAGATCAGCAGCTTTCAGGATACAAGATCAATATACAAAAATCAATTACATTTCTATATTCCAGCAATGAATAATCCAAACATTAAGAGAATAATTCCATTTATAATAACATCAAAAAATAAAATACTTAGGAATAAATTTGACAAAAGCAGTCCGAGACATGTATACTGAAAGCTAGAAAACATCATGAAAATAAATTAAACGAGACCTAAATAAATGGAAGGACATTCTGGATTCATTGACTGGGAGAGTTGAGTTTTGTTTTTTTGTTTTTGCTGAGGAAGATCAGCCCTGAGCTAACATCCACGCCAATCCTCCCCTATTTTTTAGTATGTGGGCCACCAGCACAGCATGGCTGCTAACAGTGGTGTCTGGGAACTGAACCCAGGGTGTGGACACCGAGCACACTGAACTCGACTATAGTGGCCACCAGGGCTGCCCAAGGTCTGAGATTTTACAGACATTTTAAAGACGGCAACAGTCTCCGAATTGATCTCTAAATTCAATAAAATCTCTATCACAATCCCAGCTGGCTTAAAAAAACGTTCTTGCAGGCAGGCTCCTGGGCCGCCCCCGCCGCTCGCCGGCCTTTTCTCCAGCTCTTGGGCGGCTGCTGGCTGTGAGCCTGCGGAGGAGGAGGCGCGGGGCTGCCGCCGCCACCGCCTCCGGGAAAAACCCTGTTGGAGACCATGTTTCCATGAATCAAAGGAGCGGGGACAGTGGTGAGAATGGCGGCCCTCAACCGGAAGCCCTTTGTGTACGGAGGGCTGGCCTCCATCCCGGCAGAATGCGGTACATTCCCAATTGATTTAACCAAGATGTGGCTCCAGATTCAATGGCAGACGAACGACGCCAACTTGAAAGAAATCCGGTACAGAGGCGTGTTGCATGCTTTCGTGACGATAGGCCGAGAGGAAGGGCTGAAAGCGCTGTAGGTCGGGATTGCCCCCGCGATGCTACGCCAGGCTTCCTATGGCACCGTCAAGATAGGCACTTAGCAGAGCTTGAAGCGATTATTTGTCGAACGCCCAGAAGGTGAGACTCTACTGATAAATGTGGTCTGTGGAATTCTCTCTGGAGTCCTATCCTCAGCCATTGCTAATCCAACTGATGTTTTGAAAATACGGATGCAAGCACAAAGCAGCAGCATTCAGGGAGGAATGATAGGCAGCTTCATTAACAATTACCAGCAAGAGGGACCGAGAGGACTGTGGAAGGGCGTGTCCCTTACCGCTCAGAGGGCTCCTATTGTTGTTGGCTTGGAGCTGCGGGTCTGCGACCTCGCCAAGAAGCATCTGATCCTCTGGGGCCTGATGGGAGACCCTGTGTCTACCCACTTCCTCTCAAGCTTCACCTGAGGTCTGGCCGGGGCCCTGGCCTCAAACCCTGTCGAAGTTGTGAGAACACCTGTGATGAATCAGAGAGTCCTTCGAGATGGCACATGCTGTGGCTACACGGGTACCCTGGATTGCTTGTTACAGACTTGGAAGAATGAAGGGCTTTTTGCTCTATATAAAGGGTTTTGGCCAAATTGGTTGAGACTTGGACCTTGGAACATCATTTTCTTTGTGACATGTGAGCGGCTGAAGAAACTGGATTTGTGACAAGTCCAGGCTCCATGAGGCAGCACTCTGAAAATGCTCACTTCGGAAACAGTAAAGCTTCCTGTGTTTCACACTGCTTCTCACCGCTTGGCACGTCAGATCCTGAGGTGTGAGCAACAGATGAAGACTGAGTTAGTTCAGATTGCTGTGTGTTGGCGTCAGATGCTCTGCGTCAGACATTTAATGGCATCAACTGTAACACCCAAACCCTAGACTTTACCATTAAAGTGCCCTTCAATAGCAAAGATAACATATGAAATGCATGTTTCTTGCTAAAGAAAACTTGCAAGATCAGGAACCGTGTACTGTTTTCTTCAGGGGAGAGGAGTGCCTGATGCCTGGCAGCTCTGAGCCGGGAAGACGGGGCTGCTCTGAACAAGCTCGTTGGAAGCAGAGAATAGAGCCTCCAAGAGGGGGTTACTGTCCCTGAACTCCTGGGGGCTTTTGCTTCTTGTCAGCTGAAGAACTTTCACACATGGAGACCTGGACTTTTCAACCCCAGGTGTAAACAGTGCAGGAACTAGATCCCTGGAACACTGCACTGCTTTGTAATTTCCTATTTTGGCAGGATCTTTCACTTATAATAAGTGATTTTAAGCCTTTGAAGACTTGGAATTGTTACAAAATATTGACATCTAAACCCACCATGGTGAGATGTGTTGGTTTTGAGGGTGACAGGGTCCGTGTTGATGGGAGGTGTTTCAAGCAGTTCAGGTTCTCTCTTAGGTAATGTTAGTAGTTTGCTCTTTGATTTTTAGCGAAGTTTTGTTTCCCAATCTGTAAAATGGGAATAATAACATCTATTGATGTTAAGGGTCAAATGAAGAAACCAGTAGCTGCTACTACGTGACTTGTAGAGTGAGTGTGTTTACATCATGCTGTCATGCAGCTGTCATCCCAGAATAAACAGCCTGTGTGTACAGAAGAGTCAATTTCTCAGGGGCTGCTCATTGTAATCCCGGGTGAAGCCCTTTGTCACGGGCCTTGTGAAAGAAAGAGCACTGTATAAGCTAAGATTTTATTCTCTTTTCTCTAGCAAAATGTTACAAGTGAATCGAAGAGTTGATTTTTCCAGATTTCCCAGTTTTTGCTTTAGTTCAGGTCATGTTTGTTAAAATATTTCCTGTCTTGGACTTCTGAATTACTTTGGATGGAAAATACTTGTTTGAAATTCTAAAAGCTATTTCTTCAGTGCTGCACCGATTTATCTAGTTTCTGATAAGAGGTGTGTAATAGCTCCCTTTCTTCTTTTCTTCTAAAGACGAGATAAATCATTCTCCCTCTTCTCTCTCATCTTCATCTTTGCTTTTCGAAATAAAAAATGACTCTGAGAGCCTCAGGAACTTTGCACTTCTAGAAGACAGCCCAGGAGAGGGAACATATTTGCTTGGGTACCTTCCGTTCTCCTCTTGGAGGACAACATTCAATACGTACTAACTGGGGCTCCAGGGCATAAACATGTGCGTATATGCCGGGCACCTCCCGGCTCCTCTAGCCCCTGGGCTGCTTCCTCCCTTGAAGCAGAATAGAAAGATGGGATGCAGGTTTTCCTTGGCAGATTGGACAATTTTCCTCCCAGTCACTTTCAGCTTGCCTTCTTTATTAATGTTGACTTTGACAAAGGTTTTGTGAAGCACAATTTTATTTTCAAAAGAAAGAGCCGAGACAAAGTCATTAGAGAAAGGAAGAAAGAAGGGGAAGTGGAGTGGTGTGGAGGTGTTAGTTGCTTAAAGACTGAGGTGAAAGTTCAGATCTCCCTGGGCAGCTCTAGACGTGACTCTGGGATGCTAGGCTCCTTCAGGCTTCTCTCCTGGTACCAAACCATGTCTTTAGGGAGAGGAGAGTTCTTTCCTCTTACCAAAACATTCCATTAACATGGTAAGGGCTTTCTATAGAAAGGCGTTCACTTTTGAGTTCCTTGAGTTTAAAGGATTACTTTGTATCAACCACTTTTTATAATGTAGAAAATTTGTTTTTTAAGTGTACATATAATTTCTAAAACAGTAGAAGCAAGTTCATTTTGAAGACCATGCAATATTCATTATATCAATTTATTAAAATTAGGTACATGTTCATACCAGGATGAAAAGAAATTCAAACCTTGCTGTGAAACTTAAGCACATTTTTGAGACAAAAATTTAGTGTTTCTTCAGTGTAGATTTATGAAACACCTTGTAGAACAGGATCTTACCCTGCTTTGGTTTTTCTGCTTCCTGAAGGGTTAATGCCATTGTTGAAGCTTCTGACCAAGAAAGAAGTTAAAGGCTTGGGAGACTTGATCCCCTTGTTTTCCGCGGTGTGGCTACAAGTTCTCCTGCCCCATTGGATATTGCTTAAATGTAGCAAAAGGATTTTTAGCTTTTATAACCAAAAAGAAGAAAATGGAATTTTTCGTTTGCTTGTCGAATTCTGTAATTATTGATAGTAAATGTTGCTGATCTATGATATAACAAATGGCTTCTGTTCTTCATATTTATTTATGTGCTCGAAATAGTATATATTATGCAAAGACTATAAATTTTTCATAGGGGCCGGCCCGGTGGTGCAGCAGTTAGGTTCGCACGTTCCGCTTCTCGGTAGCCTGGGGTTCACTGGTTCAGATCCCGGGTGTGGACATGGCACCGCTTGGCAAAAGCTATGCTGTGGTAGATGTCTCACGTATAAAGTAGAGGAAGATGGGCATAGATGTTAGCTCAGGGCCAGTCTTCCTCAGCAAAAAGAGGAGGATTAGCAGTAGTTAGCTCAGGGCTAATCTTCCTCAAAAATACATAAATTTTTCATATGCCTTTATATTTTGAGCTCTTTATTTAAACATCATTGCAATATGTGGCATAAACCTTGTCTCATTATTTAATAAACTGAAGTACTATATAATTAAAAAAAATTTTTGCAGAAGTTGACAAGCTGATCCTATATGGAAACAAAAGGTACCCAGAAGAGCTAAGACAATCTTGAAAGAGCAGAACAAAGTTGGAGGACTCACACTTCCAAATTCAAAAACTTACTACAAAGCTACTGGAATCAAGACAATGTGGTATGGCATGAGGATAGACATATAGATCAAGGGAGTATAACGGAGAGTCCAGAAATAAACCCTCATGTTCATGGTCAATTGATTTTTGACAACAGTGGCAAGATAATTCAATGGGGGAAAAGAATGGTTTTTTCAACAACTGGTGTTGGAACAACTGGATATCCACATGCAAAAGAATGAAGTTGGACCCTACGTCAGAATTATTGAGGACTACTATAAAAAATTAAAGTGGCTCACACAGATCTAAATGTAAGAACTAAAACTGTAAAGTTCTTAGAAGAAAACAAAGTTATAAATCTTCATGACCTTGGATTAGGCAAATTTATTGAGGCAAAAAGTAGATTAGTGGTTGCCTAGGGCTGTGAGAAAAGGGAGATGGGGAGTGACTGCTGATGGGTGTGGGGTTTCTTTTTGGGGTGATGAAAAGTTTCTAAACTTAGATTGTGGTGATGATAGCACAATTCTGTGAATATACTTAAAATCATTGAATCGTGCATTTTCAGTGAGTAAATTTCATGTTATGTGAATTATATTTCAATAAAAATGTTTGATAAAAGAATGTTTATAACAGTTTTATTCATAATAGCCCCAAACTGGAAACAATTCAATTGTCCATTAGCAGGAGAATGGATAAACAAACTTGGAGTATGCACACGATGTCAGCAATGTAAATGAAGGAATCGTCCATGTATGCAACAACATTGATACGCCTCAGAAACGTTATGTTGAGCCAAAGAAGCCAGACACAAAAGGGCACTTATGGTATGGTTCTATTTATACAAAGTTCTAGAATAGGCAAAAACTAATCTATGGAGAAAAAATTATAACAGTGTTTGCCTCTGGTGTGTGGTAGAGTGTCAATTGCAAAGGAGTACAGAGGAATAATTTGGGTGTTGGAAATTTCCTATATCTTATTGAATGTGGGTGACTCAGCTAGATATATTTGTCAAAATTTATTGTACTATACACATAAAAGCCTACATGTTTTATGGCATGCAAATTATATGTAAATAAAAAAATATTGCAGAAAAATGCTAGGATTAAGCATCTCTTAATCCAGAGGACCAGAACTGGGAAATGAAACAAAAGTGGTGAGCAAAGCTGAGACCTCAAGTCTGTTGGGTTCTGGGACCTGAAGCTGGCAGTAGATGCCAAAAATTCAGATCCTATGGGGTAACTCTGCTCGATACACTATGGGGGGCTTGAAGCCAGAGGCTATGGCAGGACAAGGCTACCCCACCTCTGAAATAAGGCAAAAGAATGGCTGGTTGGCAGCTGTAGGCCTTGTTAGGTTGGAGGATAAACACAAAGTCATAACTAAGATTTGAACTAAGCCCCAAGTGCATGGCTCAGTGATCAGATCTGTGATACCTCTCAGCCACTCCAGGACTTGAGATCCAAACCACCAACAGAAGACCTGGTTCTAGACTGTGACTCTAAGCTGCTAAGTGGAAGGAGTTTCGCTTGGGTTCCCTAGAAGCAGAACCCAAGACAGGGATTCTAGCGCAAATAATTTACTGCGGGCTGCTCCCTGGAAGCGGTTCTTCCAGCAGGCAGGAGCTAATCTCAGTCACTTGAGCATTTCACCCACTCTCCCTTCCCCCCTTAGCATTTGGTGTTGCAATTTTGGGAAAGGGACTCTGGTCTTTGTCGTCTGTTGATGTCAGCACCTGCTGAGATGCACCTCCTCCTGTCTGGGCCTTAACCATCAATCCATGAAGTGACCTGCTGAGTTGCTCTGCTCTCACGTACAGGACTTCCACAAAGCTACTTCTCAGATATTTTGGCACTCCTCTTGGGACACAGGAAACGCTATGTTTTCTCCCAATCTACTCTGCGGCCTCAGAGGCTTAGTGGGGCTGTCTTGAGCCTTTGCTACTTCATGCTGCTCTAGCTGACATGGGAAACGCTACGGCTCTCCACTCCATGTCTGGCTCATGGGAACCTTTGAAGGCTGCCTTGGTCCACGTGCAGACAGCCATGCTGTGTTGCCTCCGCCCTTGCACCGTGATGCGGAACTCAGGGATCTTGCTTCCTTTTCAGGCTTGGTCTTGAGAAAGGTGGCTCAAAACCCTAATTGCTCAGAGCTCAAAACCTTGTTGAGGATTCTACTGTGCTTCCCAACCCCAAGGGCTTGGCCATGAGGCAATGCCAGGACTTCTCTCAGGGTCACTCAGTAGCATCTGAACTTTTGCTTTTCTTCTGACTCCTCTCTCCCTCCCCCTTAGCCCATGGAAGCCTCATGCATCTCACGCCCCTTCCTAAGAAGTTGGACCTGGAGGAGAAAGGCAAGCATGTGTCATTTCAGGAATACAGGCGGGACATGTTTAATTTTAAAATTGTTAGAAACTCAGAGGTGAGAGTGGACAAAGAAGAGGAGAAAAGTGAAGATAAAAGGATGTCCAAGTCACATGGATGATAGTAGAATGTCTTGTACAAACTAGAATATTTATTATTTAATACCACTGAGCTCATGTTGCTGCAATGTAGACTGGCCCTTGTCCCCAGTCTCTTCAAAGTGTCTGTAAAATTCTAAAGATACAAAGGCCCAATGTGGGTAGGTTTTTGTGAAACTCAAGGGACTCAGTTCCACATTTGAGTCAAGATACTACAAAAGAATGTGTGGGATGGTGAGGTGGTTCATGAACTCAACTAATTCAGTGGAAGCAGAGGCAGAATGTCTAGCCGGAGGAAACTACGAGAAAGTAAGCGTTCCAGAGGTTCACAGAAATCTTGGGAAGGTCTTAAAGAGAAATCTCATCTAGATTTTTAAAGAGAAGGACACCTCAGCTGACATTTGTGTTAGACATGTTGGAAACACGTGGACCCACTCTCAGTCTGTGAGCGAAGTCACAGAAGCATTCTTTCATCCAGGAAGCATTGAGTGAGGACCTACTACAGGCTAGATGTGCTGTACTGGGTGCCAAGGATACAAGAATGAAAATCATATGGTACTTGTCACAAATGCTCTATCATTCAGTGGTAAATAAATAACTACAATATTACGAGCTAAGTGCCATAGAGAGGAATGTAACCTGAGAAGGAATCCATAGCCCCTGGCCTAATAAGCTTCAGGAGAGCCTAGCTCTTAGAGGATGTGAGAGTTTACTGTCTGTCCTATTGATTTCCTCTTCTGCCCCCAAGGCTCACAGAATATTTTGCCAACATAGTCCTAATCCGCAGGTCTGAATTTCTGACACAGTGCCCTGGATGTTTATTTATGTGTCCTTTGCCTAATTAAAAGATGGAAGTTTCTCTTCTTTTTCGATTATTGTTGTCATTAACTGTTGCTTCGTGAGCACAGGACTACGCTGCAGAAGCCCCATGATGATCAATTACGATACAGCAGTTAAACTGACAGGAGCGTAAAGGTAAAGTATTAAGAACAAGTTTTGCCAAAACAGGAAATTGCCCATTATCTCAAGAACTTCAGGTGAAATAACTGCCTTAATGTCCATAGTTAGCACGAAAAACAGCAGGCTCTTTTTGGAGGGGAGCATTTGTCCCAAAGAGACTGATCGTGAGGTTCTTAGCACATTTAGCATGAAGATGGAAGGATTTTACGAGACATGTTGTTTTCTTTAAGTGGGAGTTGAAAAGAACAATTCTCACCCACCATTTTCCATAA
Organism: Equus przewalskii; assembly: GCF_037783145.1. Lineage (NCBI taxonomy): Eukaryota > Metazoa > Chordata > Mammalia > Perissodactyla > Equidae > Equus > Equus przewalskii. The sequence continues at coordinate 52,896,865 of NC_091845.1, read as the reverse complement.
TAACAGCAATCAAAAAAAAAAAGAAAGAAAAAAATTTTCTAAGTTTCGAGAGTTGAGAAGGGAAATAAGCTCTTGTATTGCAGACTCCTGCAACAGACGAATGCATGGGACTCTGACGCCATGGGAATTCTGTAACAGTCTTGCGTAAAGTCCAAACCTTCTTTCTTCTCTTTCTTTTAATGGATGAACAAACCCAAAGCAAAATATTCTTTGGGACAGCTCGGCAGGGAGAGGCAGCTCTGCCCGACGGAGGCCTTGCCTGGCCAGCTGAAGTAACCTTACATGTGATGAATCTAAGACAGTCATGAGAGGGAAGGGAATAGGGGAGAGGTAGGCCCGAACCCTCATTTTCTCTGTGCTACTGACGGGCTGTGTGACTTTAAGTCTGTTACTTATTTCTTGTTGTAATTCTATACATTTTTGCTTCATGTATTTTGAGACCACGTTGTTATATATATAAAATATGAAATATTTTTATCTTTCTGGTGAATTAAAAATTATCATTATGGGGGGCTGGCCCCGTGGCCGAGTGGTTGAGTTCGCATGCTCCGCTTTGGCGGCCTGGGGTTTCTCCAGTTTGGCTCCTGGGCATGGACATGGCACCACTCTTTGGGCCATGCTGGGGCAGCATCCCACATAGCAGAACCAGAAGGCCCTACAACTAGAATATACAACTATGTATTGGGGGGCTCTGGGGAGAAGAAGAAGAAGAAGGAGCAGGAGGAGAAGGGCAGGGAGGGGGAGACGGAGAGGGTGGAGGAGGAGGAGGAGGACAGGGAGGAGGAGACGGAGAGGGTGGAGGAGGAGGAGGAGGGGGAGGAGGAGGAAGAGGACAGGGAGGGGGAGATGGAGAGGGTGGAGGAGGAGGAGGAGGGGGAGGAGGACAGGGAGGGGGAGACGGAGAGGGTGGAGGAGGGGGAGGAGGAGGAGGGCAGGGAGGGGGAGATGGAGAGGGTGGAGGAGGAGGAGGAGGAGGACAGGGAGGGGGAGACCGAGAGGGTGGAGGAGGAGGAGGAGGAGGACAGGGAGGGGGAGACAGAGAGGGTGGAGGAGGGGGAGGAGGAGGAGGAGGAGGACAGGGAGGGGGAGACAGAGAGGGTGGAGGAGGGGGAGGAGGAGGAGGAGGACAGGGAGGGGGAGACCGAGAGGGTGGAGGAGGGGGAGGAGGAGGAGGAGGACAGGGAGGGGGAGACGGAGAGGGTGGAGGAGGGGGAGGAGGAGGAGAAAGATTGGCAAGAGATGTTGGCTCAGGTGCCAATCTTAAAAAAAATTATCATTATGAAGAGAGCTTCTGTATCTCTTTTTATCTTGAAAGATACTAATAGTACATCTGTTTATTTGTTTTTTGATTTGCATTTTCCACCTTTCAACTTTCAACCTTTTGGTATCCTTATGTTTCAATTTGGTTTCTTGCAGACAATAGATAGGTTATAAAAGACCCATTCTGGCAATCTTGGTCCTTTGTTGTATTTAGCCCATTTATATTAATGTGATTACTGATATATTTGTGTATAAATCTTACTTCATGGATTCTATTTGTACTACCTATTACAGGTTTCTTTTTCTCTCATTTCTTGCCTTTTTTTTTGAGAGAGTATATTTACATTTTCAAAGTTCAAAAGAAATCATTTACCTTTGCCCTTATTACAGATATTACCAAAATAAGCCTCCAGACTAAAAAATAACAACAACAAAAAACTAAAAGACTTTAACCTATGTCTATTGTCCCTGTCTCATAGTTCTCGTTTTCGTGTATTATGATTCAGCATTGTGAGGTCCCCCAGCCATTATTGCTACTGTGTCATGAATGTAATATTTGTTTACATTTATGCATGGATTTACCACTGTTTTTGCTCTTTGATATTTTTCACATCCTAGACTCTCCTTCTAGAGTCACTTTCTTTCTTCCTGAGTTACGTGCTTTAGTACATCCTTCAATGAGACTCTGTTTATGCTTCTCAAAAAATGTCTTAATTTTGCCAATATTCTTGAGAGATAATTTCATTGGGTAAAGAATTCTAGGTTGGCAGTTGTTTCCCTTCAGTACATTGAAGATATCATTCTATTGTCTTTGGTCTTTTATTTTTGCTTTTGAGAAGTCTCCTTTTAGTCTACCATCACCTACTTAAAGGTAATCTTTATTCTCTGACTACTTTTAAGATGCTTCTATTTATTGCCGGTGTTCTTCAGTTTTACTATAGTTAAGAAGTTTTACTTCTTCAATATATGGACTGACATCGTACATTGATTCTAGAAAATTCTCATCTATTATTTCTTCAAATACTACCTCTGCTGAATTCTATCTTCGCCTTCCAGAATTCAGATTAAACATATGTTAGATCATCTCACTCTATCCCCCATGTCTCTACATCTTCTCTTCCATGTTTTTCTTTTTATTTGTTTGTTTTCTATGCTATATTCTATATTTCTTCTGATCTATATTCCAATGCACTAATTCTCTTTTCTGTCATGTCTAACCAGCTCCCAAAACCATACATTGAGTTTTAAAATTTGGCTCTTTTATTTTTCAGTTCCAAAAGTTCTATTTAGTTCTTTTACAAATCTGTGATGTCTCATCATAGAGTTTCACATCCCCTGCAGATATTTTCAATGTTATTTGTCTTTAAATATTAAAGAATATTTATTTTAAAATATGTTTCATAATTTCAATATACAAAGCCTGTTTGTGTTTGTTTCTGCTAGTTCCTGTTTATATTGCTTTGTTTTCTTGTGTATTTGGTTATATTTGACTGTGACTACTCTCTGACCTTGAAAATTATTTGGGGGGATTTCCCAAGATGTAGAATGAAAGTGCCCTTGTTCCAAAGATGATTTTGAGTTTGCTTCTGTCAGACATGAAGAGGCATTATTGGTTCTGTGAAACACTTTAATTCATTGCCTGAAGTTTATTGGACTATACGTGATGCAAATTGAGACTATAAATCCTCACTACGGCTGGCCTGTACTCACAGCCTATCAGGGATGGGTTGGCAGTTATTCCTGCCTCGCTCAGCATCAAGGCACCTGTCCATACATTCCCTGGGAATTCAGAGAAGGGAGGGTGGTTACCATTTGTTCCACTCCTACCCTGAGGATTGCAGCCACCCAGATTAATGTGGGTCAGTATCCTATTAGACTTCCCAACTTTGATGAGTGCTAGGCATTGACTTCTGTGCGCCTGGCCTCATGAACTCATCCAAAAACAGTTTTCAGGTTTACTGTCAGTTTACTTTGGATCCTCAGATGCAAAAATGTCTCTGAATGATTTGTTCATCTTTCTTTCTTACTAGCCTATCAGCTTCTCAATGCTCTATGATAGAGGATTGTTAATTTCTCCCTGTAGTTCTATCATTTTTTTCTTTATGTATTTTATTTTATGCATACATGTTTAGAATTGATATATCTTCTAGATGAATAGTAATTTCCTTATTGTTGTGGTGACTCTCTATTCCTAACGATGCTTTTAAATTAGTCTTTTTTTTTTTCGGTATCACTTCCAGGTGGAAACTTTAAGAGTCAGTGTGTGATTTTCCACCTTCCTTTTTGCCTGCTTTGTGGAAGGAATGCTCTAGGTGGTGACTGCTCTGTCAGCTCGGGTCCTAGTGTGAAAACAAATAGGGAACTAAGACCTCTAACTAGTTGGCAAAGGACATGTAACAAGAATGAGAAATGAATCTTGTTGTTTTAAGCCACTAAGTCTTGGGTGTTGTTTGTATATAACATAACTGAGCCTATACTGACTGATACAGAAATATTGGTCTAAATCACCAAAAATATTATCCTCATTATACAATCATACAAGACACTTCACATCTAGCTCCTTGATCTCACTGTGGCCTCGTGTGTTCTCAGATCTCTCCAGCCCTGTCATATATATTTCTGTGAATGGTCTTGCCTTCTCTTAGCTCTGGCTATCTGCATATGCTGTTAAATTTACCTCAGATGCTTTTCCCCCACCCTTCTCATGGCTAACTTTTACTCATCCTTCAGGTTTCAATTTAGATATCTATAGCAGATGCTGATGGCCTACCCAAAACTCCTTTAGGGACTGGTGTACATGGTCCCCAGCTTCGGTGAGCATTGCCTGCTAATAGTTCACAGATGCCCTCCTCTCTTTTTGTTTGGCCACCTCCCCACCATCTTCCCATAGCATAACTAGTTTCTCCTCCCCCTCAGTGGCAGCCTGCAGCCAACGGCTGGCTGACATGGGGGGAGTATAAGAGACTGGCCCCCTTGACTCAAGGTGAGACCAATTTTGTGGTGCAATTAATATGTGTGCGTTTCTCTGGAATTAGCCAGCCCAAGCTGACCTACTGCCTGACCTCAGACACAGGAGTGAGCCAAATCAACATCAGCAGAGCCTGGGCCAGAACAGAACTGCCTAGCAGAATTGTGAACTAAATAAACAGTTGTCTTAAGTTGAAGGTAGTGTCCTTGCTTATCTTTATTCCCCTGCCCCATGTTCTTCCCTCATTCCCTTTCCCCTTAGAGCAGCCCCTCTATAAACCACATGCACCCGAATCCTTGTCTTATGCTCTGCTGTAAGAGAGTCCCTGACTGCCTGGGCCTGGACTGTGAACCCCTCCTGTGCTGCTCCGTCACTTGTGCTGTCCTGTCCTGGGTACCCATGAGACTGCATCGAAACTGTTTACTTACCTCTCCTACTGACTATAAACCTCTTGAAGGCATGGGCCCTGTTTTTATTATTATTGCTACTGGTAGTAGCTCTATACTCTTTAAAAAAGAGATTGAGAGAGGGGGTTGTAAACTGTTTACCATTTTATCCCCAATTCCTAGTATGTATTAGGTACTCCCTAATAGTTGAATGAATGAATGAATGATTGAAGGTTGTCCTAGATTTAACAGAGATACAGCCTATAAGTACTTTTGTAGAGCATATTGGAGATTAATAATATTTCCATGAAGAACGGATCTTGGGGACTTTTCAGGTGCAAAGACCAAGGACTTAAGTGATAGGATCTCTGAAATGAAGAAGAGACAATTCCAGTGTATAAAAACATGGGAGCAGAAAAAGGCAGAATTTTGGTACCAACAGAAAGAGGAGCAGTTGAGACCAAGATGATGTTGAAGGGTCCTGCTCAGTGAGCAGGCGCTGAAAGTTTGGTTCACTCTCGCTGTATGGTATTCACATTCTACATGTTACTACATAGGTAACATGGGTACTGTATTTTTATATGAGTGAAGAGTTGGTTATTCTCAAAAGCATTGTTCTATTTGAATACGAGATGGGTGGCTCCTCCCTATCTATTAAGAGGTAAAACTCTGGTGTTGGGAGTGGGAAAAATCAGATGATTATCCTAGTCTCCTTTCTTCCTATCTTCCAGCTCTATCCTCCTGAACAAGCAGAATCCCATCTTTAACCAGGTTGGCTTCAGTAGAGTTTGTAATGAGACTGACATGAATCTGTAATGACCTCAGGACAGGGTCTGGAAGATGTATCCAATAAATACTTGCCTATTATCAGCTTATCAGGCAATCACAGAATTTTTTAATAGAAAGATAGGCAAAACCAGTCCTCTACCCAACCATCTTCCATCTAGCTGTTCTTTCTTGTAGATATTTATTTAGTACTGCAAAAATCCCGTCTAATGGACAGACTTGGCATTTAGATTCTAGGCAATCTCAATTTTGGAGTGCAAACCATGAAAAACTCTTCAAGGTCCCTGGGGGCTCTGGGAACGGCCCAAGAACCTCTGATCCACTACAAATTAACTCTTCAGTGTGGTTTCTCAAGTACTTTATCGTATTCGTTCTTTGCAAATGCATATTGGTGTGTACCAAGCAGGGCAGAGAGCGGGCCCGGTCACCCACAAGGAAAGTTGTGAGTTCTTATCATCCCAAGAGCTTGAGTTGATGTCAATCTGCAGTGCCTCTCCGCCCACTCCCAGTCTCTTCAGCCCGTCTCATCTTGAGGAAGAGCTCCCTCCAGAGAAAAACTGTGAGTTGCCATTTGACTGCTCAACTGCAATTCCATGTAATGCCTCTCTGCTTGCTTCTTTCGAAGAAATTCGCTGCTCACGCAACTTTTCAGCGAAATTCCTGGGGAATTCGCTGAGTGTCAAAGAACAAGTCAAAGCAGAAGAGAGGCTGGGCTCCGCGATGGTTGGTTTTGTCAAGGCCAAGGCCCGGCCTTGGGAGAAAGCCATCTTCCAGTGTGGAGGATTCCTTGCTTCCTGACCTGTGTCCACCGGGGTCCCACATGTACTAGCCATTCTGCTCACCACACACACACACAAGACTCATGGGTCATTCACCAAAACCTGGGGCCACAGCTCTCACACATGACCTGACAGCAAGCCAGGCAGCATGGCTGAAAATTTATTCTTCTGTGTTTTGAGTTTTCTCAAATGGATACAAAACTTTCTCCTTGCAGCCCAATCAATCAAGGCAACCTGCCTATGGGAAAAGAGTGTATGATTTGGAGGCAAGAGACTTGAGTCTCAGCTTGGCCCTCCCAATTTTGGGTAAATCATAATCCTTCCTACCTCTCAATTTTCCTAAACTGCAAATTGGGCTGCATGTCACTTGTACTATTTCTTCAAAACAGATACTATGTGCAAATTAAAACATCAAAAGTACTTTATAAATATTGTTATTAACTACCATCAAAATTTAAGTCATAAACTAAGAAACTTCAGAAGATGTGTGAAAATAATAGATTTTTCAGGATACTATAACCTGGTTGGAGAGAGCTCCAATCCCCATCTTTCTCCAGTCTCATCTCTCTCCACTTCAAACTCCAGTCAGATTGAGCTACATGTCATCAGTTTCTGGAATTCTCTATTGGATTTCTACACCCTGAATCTTTGCAGATGCTGCTTCCCCTCTGAAGTGTCTTCTGCCCTCTTCACTTCTACCTTTTCTCCTTCTCTTATTCTCTATCTCGCTCAACTCCAGGAAGCTTACCTTGGCCAATCTCCACTCCACATCAAGTCCAAGATTAGATCCAGCATGCTCACAGCGCTCTGGTCTTGTCCCTGGCATTATCTTCCTTACACAATATCACATTGTGCATTTACACATCTGTGTGCTGTGGCCCTGAGGGGCCAGAAATGTGCCTTGCTCAGTAGTACGGGGCTCAGAGTAAGTACTGAATGAAAATTTATTGAGTAAATGAAAAAAATCTACACTAATTGTTAAAAGGTGAGGAGCACACTTATCATCTTAAAAAGCGATAAGACCTGAAACCCTGGGGATTCCTCACTGGCACTTCTTGGGACACTTCATGATTTCAAAGGCCATGGAAAAGAGGACAGGTGAACCACAACAGCTAAGGCACCCTGGGAAAAAGATCCCAATTCTCAGTAAAAGTTAAAGCAAAGTTGAAATTGGACAGACTGCACGCCTTGCTCAGGAATCTAAATTGAAAGACTTCACCAAAGATAATAAAGAAGGAAACGAGACTGAGTGTTAAGTGCAGCACCCATCACCTCACACTGCCATATACTGTGGCTGGTGGGTGGTTTACATAGTGGATCTCTAGTCTAGGTTCAGAGTCCTCTTTAGTTAATACCTGGCTGGGTTACCAGGGACTAGGTAATCTACAAAAGAGGCAAAGGATCCGATTCATTCAACACAGGCTAAATGTACCTGTTGTGGACCAGGCACAGTGATTCGTCAATGGGGTCTTGGACCAAGGATGAATAGGACTCCATTCACACTCACCAGGTTTTCAGACTTTTAGGGGAATGGACAGAAATATACTAAACCGACTGTGCTACAACACAGTACTATGTGTACCTATGAGGGTTTTTGAACACGGCCGCAAATTCTTTGTCATTCCTCCCATCAAGGGCTGAGGTCTACATTCCCTCCCCTTGAATCTGGGTGTGCTGTGACTGCCTTGACCAATAGAGTACAGTGGAAGTGACACTATGTGACTTCTGCATCTAGGTCTTAAAGGACCACACAGCTTCTGCCTGGTTCTGTTGCAATGCTTACTCTCCAGAAGTCCCTCCTGGAACACGCCCTCTCAGAACCTGGCTATCACATGGAGGAAGCCAGAAATACATGGAATGGCCATGTGTAGATGCTTTGGTTAACAGTCCCAGCTGAGCTCGGACCTCAAATCATCTCAGTCCACATGCAAGACATTTGAGAGAAGGAAGCTCTAGATGATTTCTGGTACCTAGCAAAGGCCCCAGATGTCACAGAGCAAAGACAGGCCATCCTGTTGCGCTGTCTGAATTCCTGACCCACAGAATCAGGTGCATTACAAAATAGCCGTTTCATGCCACTTAAGGAAACTTATTGAAGTGGTTTGATAGACACCAACAGACAACCAGCAAAAGCACACAATGATGAGAAATGCCCTTTGGGCTAGGAATTCAATGTTAGCCCTGGAAAGTTGCTTAATTTCTTTTTTTCTGTAACAGTTTCAATACGCACACAGCGGGGAGGGAGTTCAGGCCTTCTTCACAGCCTTGGCAGCTTTCCTCATGGCAGTTAGGATGTTGCTTAGCTTCTCTTGCTTCCTCTTGGCATGGAGTTGTGTCCCCACACTTTTTGTGATGAACTTGAGGGCCTGCTTGTCCATGGAGACCTCGAGCAGCTCTGTGGCACATCGCTCACACCGGGCAGAGTCACACACCTCTGGGATCAAGTCCCACATGAATTTGGTGTGCTTAGTGAGGTGCCAGCCAGGCGGCTGTGCCTTGGCTTGCTCATGTTCTTGGTCACCCTGTGGCCCTTGTTAAGACCCACAATCATGGGGTAGCACAAAGCCATGGCTGCTGTTTTTCAGTGGCTGCTGTGGCAGAAGGGCCCTACTTAAGTTTTGAGAGCCCTCTGTAGTGTCAGGTTAATGCTGGAGGGTCTTGACGGAAACGCACCTTCGCCCTTTCTGTGGAACGTGCCCCCCGCCCCCAGGTCTGCATCCATATTTTATACTAGACTGTCTCCTTTACCTTTGCAAGCTTTAGCCAAGCACGGCGGCTGATCGGGGGAATGAAGTTGTTGAACTGAACACAAAGGGATCTGGGGAAAGGATGGTGTGTCCTGGGTGGCATTTCTTCCCCCCTTGTCCCTCAGATTTCCAGATGATCATTTATTGGCTTCTGTGGAGGAACGTCATAGGAAAGAATCAAACCAGCAAGTGCCATGTGAGGTGCTTTTATGATTACTGCATTTGATTTTAAAATCCCATGAGGTGGGGACCACACTTCGGAGATGAGGAAATTGAGGCTTCTAAGTCAATCACTTGCTTGAGATCATGCCAATGGGAAGTGATGGAGGGGAGCACGAATGCGTTTCTGTCCCAGGGCTTGTCTTGTTTCACCCAGGGAGACAGTGCTGCTGGCTTGGGAGTTCAGAGGCTGAAGCTCATGGGAGGTTTCCTCACATGTTGGGAAAGCCCCTTGTGGTGCAAACAGAGCAATTGTCTGGTGGATAATCAGTTCAGAATCTTCACTGGGCATTTACAGATAACCAGATAGCTGCTAGGTGTCCAGTTAAACCTCAGGGCCAGCGGCCAGAGGGCAAGGGACAACCCAGAAAGTAACACCCAGTCAGACCAAGAGCAGGGGCCGAGTTTCAACCCAGAACCACCTCACTCCAATTTTCTGGACATTGACTGGACTTTCCTCACAGCCCACGGATACTGGTCCACATTAGCTGTCTATTCTACCACAGACCAGACAGAATCCCTCACACTGACTGAAAACGTGATTTCAGAAAATGACTTTTCTCAAAAAGCAAGAAACAAACACCACACAAGATGATTTCCTATTTGTGTCATCTGACAGAAGACACATTGCTTGTTGGGGAAACAACGAAAAAAACCCAAACTCAGATGAGCACTAAACAATTTCATTCTGAATAAACTCAATGTGCTGAGAAACGGAGACAAAGAGAGACACTGAAAGGGGCAGAGCAGGGAACAGACAGAGAGGACGCAGGGGGCGCTAACTCTGGAACAGAGAGGGCTCTGCCCAGTGCGTCTCCGCCTCTTCTTTGTTCCTTGCCAGCCTCAAGAAAGATGTTCTGGAATTGTTTGGCAGTTTCTTAAAAAGTTAAACATACATTTACCACATCACTAAATAATCCACTCCTAGGCACTTACCCAAAGGAAATGAAGACATATGGCCACACGAAGAATCGTGCCTGGATGTTCTGATCAGCATTATTCATAATAGCCCGAAACTGGAAACAGTTTGAATGTTCATCAAAGGTTTACATGGCAGGCAATAAAGGTTTTGCCCTTATTATTTTCAGAGATAGCATCCATACACAGAGTTACGAATTCAGGAGTCACCAAGGCACATCGTGTTTTAAGAGTGACATTGCAGAAGGTAAAATGTACGCCCCTCACAGGCGCTATGGAGAGTCGGACAGGTTGTGAGTAGAGTCCAGGGTGGTACTATTTATGGATTAAGATCCCGTTTTCCAGGACATGACATTTTGGACAAGTGATGTCATGGTGCTGAAGAAGGAGAACCCCAAATGATTCCCTCAAACTGACAAGACACAACACTCTGCCTTTGGATGGAGAGAGCCCAGACTGGAACCCAGCTCCACCTCTCCCTGAAGCTTTAAATGTTTTCATCTGTAAAATGGGCTTAGCGCTGCCTGCCTTAGAGGGTGGTTCTGAAGATCCTATGAGAGAATCGAAGGGAAGTGTACACTGTGACGAGGCGATCCCACTTCACTGCCTGAGCCTTCTGGAGACTCCATGCTGGTCTCTGATATAGGGGTGGTGCCGTTTACCAATGTACATAATGCTTTAAAAAGAATCACCTCACATGTCTTTCCAAAGCTTATCACTGGCCTAGTTCTTGAGTAGTATTTTACAAGTTTTCAGTAACTTAGTAGTAGAACGAAGAGTCATGAAACAAGGTCGTGGGTCCATGTAGCATCTCCTTCACCCTACGGTATGCCCAAAAGCCAAACGAGGCAGAACATCTAGAAAAAGATGTATGGAAAACAGTCCTAAATAAACTTCTAGTCTCAGTTTCTGTCAACTCACATATGCCTCTTGCAGTTGGCTCAACCAGAGTTGAAAACTCCCTGTTGAATCCCAGATATTCATTACCGATGTCAAGGAGACAAGGAAAAATACACTCCCACGAAAACATGTTGTAGATTAGCACCAAAAATCTTTCCTTTCTTCCTCGTTTAAAAAAACTTGCATCTTCTCTGTAAAGAATTTAAAGCACAGATAAACAAAAAAGAGAAGGTAACTCTCAAACACTTTCCACCCAGATAGGATCATGTTAACATTTCTTGTTTCTGTTGTCCCAGTCTTTTCCTAGGCGAATAGAAGCACATGTTGATATACTATGTATGTGATGTGTCACTGGACGTTAGAGCCAGACTACGTGGGTTCAAACTCTGTCTCTACCACCTACGGCTGTGTGACCAGGAAAATCGGAAAAGATGATAGAACATTCCTCAGGGTTCTTGTGAGGGGTGAGTGAATTAAATATATAATATGCTTAGAACTGGGTATGGTATAGACCAAGGGCTCAACAAATGAGAGCTGCTGCTCTGGACAGGACATGCATACTACGCAATGCCATGTCCCTGTATATCTATGTACGTGCACAGAACGTGCACTCACGTGTATGTGTCTACTGATGTGTGTGCAGGCCTGTGTTGAGTGTGTGGACGTGTGCAGTTTTTATGGCTAAACACAAAATGGGATCAAACTTAAGGTAATCTGCTTTTTCCACACAACACACCATGAAAGTGTTTTCATATAAATAAATACAGATCTACATTACCATTTCAGTGGCTACAGAGTACAGATGAACCACACCATGTACACCCTCCAACTGTTGATCATTTAGATCGTTTGCATAATCGTTTTGAGTTGCACTTATGGGCTACCTAGTAAATACAGAAATTCAAAAGGAAGTCAAATAAGAATCAGAAAAGCAGTAGTCCACTAGATCAAACCAAGGCTCTTTTCCATTCCTTTGAACCTCAAGTTAGTGAAGTGGCTTATTCAGCCCACTCAAGTCTAGTTATGATTTAAATCAGAACATATAATTTAATACCGGCTTCACATTAAAAACAGTAACATCATTTGAGTACAAATTTTATTGACTAAAGAGACAAGATTCTTGCAAAGTAAAAATCAGAAACACCTTGAAAGCTTCCACCCAGCTCTGCAGACACGTCAGTGCATTCCTGGGCTACCTCCCATCACACATCCATGGTGGCCCCTGATGGTGGCGGGTCAGGCACTGCAAGGCTGCAGGGGAACTCAGGCGAAAACACACATACTGAATTTATTTTCCCATCAGACTCTTCAGTGAATGTTGGCATTACCAGGGGGATATATGAGGTATGTGCAAGGCTAGAACCCCAAAGGGTTCAGCCTTTAGTCATCTTGTACCATCTAGTCATAAGCCCTGAATAGACAGGTGTGGAGGGAGACGACTTTGGGTTTGAGACGCACCGATATCCGGCCTGTCCACGAACTCCACAGCGCACAGTTCTAGGTTATTGTCACTGCAGGGTGCGTACTCCAGTTCCAGTACGATGACTGAGTTTGGGGCCGATGTCATCAGGATGTGCTGTGGCACAAACAAGGTCATCTGGGGACCCCGTGCTGGCCAATAGCGTCCAAGGTTAAAGCCATTAATCCACACCTGCCCCTGGAGAGAAAGAGAACAAGAAAACCATCAACCCCAGCTGCACTGACAACCCCGACGAGCGAGACAGCCTTGATGCACACAGGTCAGCACTGGTGGAGGCGGGACATGCCCCCATCAAGGTGCTCTCCCACCACACACAAGACCTGAGAAGCAGGCCCACAACAGTCTTGGTTCCAGCATCCTGTTGAGATGACTGGCCAAGTTGGGCAAGGGCTGGGTGGGAGAAATAACAAAAAGTTGCCCTGGATACCCACTCCTGATTCAGGAAAATACATGTTTAGTCCCTCTGACGGGCTTTAGCAGGCACACATGTCAGTACTGGACAGCACTGTGGCAGTTTCACCAAGTTTCTGAATTTCGTCCTGGGCCCCAGGGGACTGCTTGTCTCCATATACCATCTTCTCCCTGACTCCTCTGGACACAGAGGAGAATTGCCGAGCTGCCTCCTCAGGAAGATGAGCTTTCCTTCTTTGCTGTCCCCTCCTAGAGGGTCTTGACCACGCTGTCTGCGTGCACAGGATGAACACAGGCCTGCAGCCCGTGTGCACACAGGTCCCAGGAGCCATCCCCAAACAATCTCTCAAGTAGCATGTGGGGGTTGGGGGAGGGAGAGACGGGCCCACTCAGTTGGGTGTCTGTTACTGCTGTGTTTTAACGGTTTTCACAGCAGCATCAGAGTGAGGATGGGGACTCCACACTTGCTTCAAGGAGCAGAGCTGGCCCTACAAGCTGCAAAGACACTTTCTGAGAGTAGGACAAGTTGCTTCCCTACAAAACTGAGAGTGGAGGAGAAACCCCTAGAGAACAGGGCCCATGTCTGGGTGTGTCTGCACAGCCTTCCTGCATGTCCTAGGATTTGCTCATGGGGTAAGACTTAACAGTTGGCTGAACAGATGGAACATTCCATTACTAAGAAAGAAAGAGGGTGAAGGAGGGAAATCATACACACACACGAGAGAGAAAGAGAAAATGTAGGAGAGGATAGAAGGAAGGAATCAAGCAAGAAGGAAGAGAGGGAGGAAGAAGGAAAGAAACTGCTACTCACAGTGGCTGAAACATAACTGGGGGAACCTGGTGGAGGCCCAGGATGGCCACCACCTGGCCAGCCCTGAGTGCCAGCACGCTCCATGACACAGCTGCAGTCGCTTATCCTAGAGCTACTTAGTTGCCTACCTCTGGGTATTTCCCAGCCTCCACGTGTCCGCTTTATTCCAGCTCCCTCTGAATTCCCTCCCTGAGTTCAAATCTTAGTCCTGCCACTTACTGGCTGCCTGATCTTGGGCAGGTCCCAATTCCCACCGGTAACAGGGGACAGTGACGACAGAAGGAAGCAGTGCATGCAGATCTCGGGGTCAGCACAGTGCCTGGCCCTGGGGAGGTGCTCTGTGAGTGGTAGCACTCCTCACACTCCTAAAATAAAAAGATCGTGGCATTCTCATGCCCACAAAAGGAGGCCAGTGATTAAACGACACCTGCCTGTTGGATTAAGTCATTTAGAAAAAGGTTGACAGTTTCACAGTTCTCAGAACGATTTTACTCTTGTTTTTACCACGGGATATGCTATCTCGATCCATCCTAAAGGTATATACAATGACAGCTTTACCAGGTTTTTATCAGTTTAAGATCTGCCGGTGCCTTGTTTTCACAGTAATAGAGAACGGCAGCGCTTGACTTCCTGCAGTCAAGGGGGAAGATGGTGCAAAGGTGGGTGAGGAATAGTGCTCTGTGAGCAGCACATGAGAACGCCTGTGCGACACGGGCTGCACACTGGGTCCCAACCAAGGTCAAGCCAACTCCTGACCAAATGGCGAGGTGAGTGACATAGAGGTTTGGTCCCTTCTCACCCCTAAAATTCCATTTCCTAAGTATCCAAGAGACGGTCCCTCACATGCATTGTGAGGAATCAAGCATGTCCACCTGGAACTGTTTCCCTGAATCCCCTTTGCCAGAGGGTTTTGGGTTAGAGTTGGCCAAAAGAGGACCTTGCTTGAGATTAGTAAGGTGGAAGGGAAGCAGCAGCCATTGCCCTTGGGGGGTTATCTTGGTTAAACGCGGGACTGATATAACCAGGGGCGCCTGTGAGTTCAGCTCGCCCTTGGTGTCCTCTATTTCATGTCTAGTTGGTCTTCCTAAACGCTGCCTGCTGAGCAACAGTGCCGTAGCCTCACAAGTCCCAAAGACCTCCCTGTCAGCTCCCCAGAGCACGACGTGGGCGGCTGGACTTGCTGAGATTCCTGACTTGACCAGCTTGGGAGGGCCGAGTAGTGTTCCTGCCTTTGATCTCTGACCCCTCTTCCAACTTCCACTTTCCCAGCTCCTCCCACATTAGTGCAAGGTCTAACTCTCACCAATGAATACTCACAATGGCTCCACTTCCCAGTCTGCACTGTGACTGATGGAGACAACCCCCAATTGTCGCTCCTAGTTGCTGATCAAAGTTGGTATTATTTTTCTCCTAGTCACTTCTTTAATTCTGGACACTGCATGATCTGTTCTAGTTATTCTTTCCTCCCCCAAATTATCACCTGTGGCCCATTTTGAGCCTTCAGCTCCCATATGAACTCTGCCTCCTGGCTCACCCAAATGACTCTCCAGTTTGTGGGTAGCATGCCTTGCACATTCTAACTTTCCCCAAACTCAGGGTTAATGTCTTCTTTGGCTTTGGTTAATTCTCCAAAGCTACGAATTTCTTCAGGACAAAATTTCCCTCCACTCACAGCTCCTAACAGAATGGGCATTAAACGAAGTTTACGGTGGATGGGTTGTCCTTCCAAGAGAGAGGAGTGAAGAATTTGGAAAGAACAGGTCATACAGGCACATAGCTCTGAGGCAATGCTGTCCAACAGAACTTTCTGCAATGACAGAATGTTCTGCACTGCACAATAGAATAGCCACTAGCCACATATGGCTATTGAACACTTGAAAAGTGGCTAGTGTGAAGGAGGAATTGAATTTTCACTTTTTTTTTTTTTTTTTTTTTTGCTGAGGAAGATTCGCCCTAAGCTAACACCCATCACCAAGCTTCCTCTTTTTTGCTTGAGGAAGATTTGCCCTGAGCTAACACCTGTGCCAGTCTTCCTCTATTTTGCATGTGGGTTGCTGCCACAGTGTGGCCACTGATGACTGATGTAGGTCTGTGCCTGTAAACCGAACCCAGACCACTGAAGCGGAATGTGCCGAACTTAACCACTAGGCCATGGGGCCAGTCCCTGAATTTTTACTTTCAATTAATTTAAATTAAGTGTAAATAGCCACATGTGGCTAGTGGCTGTCATACTGGACAACATAGTTGAGGCTGGTGAAATGTAATTTCATCATCAGAGCACAATCTCTCTGCTTCTCTCCACTGTCACAGCCAGTCTTCTTTTTTTTAGGATTGACCCCAAGCTAACATCTGTTGCCAATCTTTTTTTTTCTTTTTTCTTCTCCCAAAGCCCCCCAGTACATAGTTGTATATTATAGCTGTAGGTCCTTCTGGTTGTGGCATGTGGGATGCTGCCTCAGCATGGCTTGATGAGCAGTGCTAGGTCCATGCCCAGGATCCAAACTGACAAAACCCTGGGCCGCCAAACTACAGCACATGAACTCAACCACTCGGCCACAGGCCGGGACCCCAGTCTTCTAAATTAAGTCATAATCAGTGCTGTCTTAGACCACTGCAGCCTCCTCGCAGGTCTCCTGACTTCCTCTGTTAACTCCAGGACCCAGGCTCCAGCAGCAGCAAAACGAAAATCAGATGATTTTTACGCCTCCTGCTTCTAACCGCCTTCCCCGGTCCACAGATCCAGGCCTTCTTCCTCTCTGCCCTGCCTCCGCCCCTCTCCCCCTTGCTCACTGAGCTCCCCACTGAACTTTTTCGCATTACTTTAACACACCAAGCTTGTCTCCCCTGCACATTAACCATTCCCCAGGCCTGAAAGATTGCTCCCCCAGGCCTAAAGCTTTCTGATCACTGGGGTCTCAACTCCATCATCACCTCCTCAGAGAGAAGGGCAAGGTCACCTTCTAACACTGGGCCTTCCATTCCAAGTCACTTACTGTCCCTTTCATCTCTTCTTTTTCTTCTAGTTATTATCATTGTTTGAACTTCATATCATTTGTTTGGTTACTGGTTTATAGCTATTCCCAGCATAGACTCTATGGAGGGAAAGGCTTTGTCCATCTTGTTCAAGGCGACATTCTCAGCATTCAGCAGAGTGATATTCAGTATATACCGAGCAGCCCTCATTAGATAATACTGGTTGATAATTCTGCCTGAGAAAAAATTCACTGAAGAGGTGACTCGAAGCCCTCTGAAAGAATACTTCATGCTCCTCTGCCCCTGGCTTAAGAGTTTTAGAGAATACTGTTCACAGGAAGAAAAATGAAATATTTGCATTCCCTTCTTCAATCAAAAATAAAGTGATAAGAAAGAGATTTTTGAAAATGCTATAAAAATTACTTTAAAAGAGTTGAACTTTAAAAAATTCCATTTTCAAAAAGTATATACACTCTGATTTTTGTTTCTCTTTAGAAGGTTACGCTGCAATGATTAGTGGAAGCTGGGGTATGCACATGTTGTGAATGTGATCTAAAAGCAGACATACTCTTCATTAATGCACTGAGCCCAGCGGGGCCAAGCATTTGTAGAGTGAGCCCAGGACGTTCTGGGGCTTCCCAGCACTGTCCCAGCTGAAACGGTTCCATAACAAAATCTGACTTTCTCTGACCCTGGCTTGACCCCTGGTAGACTCCTTGCTCTGCCATTATCACCAAAGTGCTAACAGTTCCAATAAATGTTAGGTTCCTGGAAATGCCTGACCCACTTCTTCATTACTGAGACAGATGTCTGTCTGTCTGTTTTAGATTCTCCAGATAATGAAATCTTCTCATAAGAAGTTAAAGCGAAAGTTTCGATGCTGTACTAAGTCATACTTTGAAACTTTTAAAATTTGGTTGGAAGTTCCTTTGAAAACAATAAACCCAGGTGGAATATTGCCTTTGTTACACTCTGAAAGAAGACATTTAGACACCTGCAGGACTTAAAATGGAAAAGACACAGGTCCATTTCTCCAGGTTAAATGGCTCTCACCACACGCGATTCATGAGTATTTGTAATGTTAACTTGGGAGAAAGAAAAGAAAAAGAGGATAATAATAAGAATAATAAAGGTAAAATAGTAAGGGGCTTGCTTAGAAATAAGATGTTAAATAGACGTCACTAAAGTGCACAGGAGAACATGAATTCTCCCCTTCCTGCAGAGCCAAAGGGGTCTGCAGCTGCTGCCAATCATACCCCTTTGCCTCCTCCTTGGTCTTAGAGTAATAAAGGTAAACAACTTTACGGTTCCTCTGTATTTTAGGAGAGGACAAACAGAATTGAGGCCATCAAAGCACAAAATATTAACATAAAAGATCAATCACTTCCTCCTCTCGTTTCATTACTCCTGTTGACACACAATTTTCCAAAGTGATAAATAAACGAAAAGCAACAGGATATATTGGAGCATACAAGGAAGCCATGTGGTTTAAAACTCATTTGTCCTGACCTTGTTTTTCCAAAAGGGCCTGTCATGGCCTGTTGAGCATGCACTGTACATCTGCTTTAAACATTTATGATGTCCCAAAGACAAGAATGATACCCTTAAAGATAAGGATGTATCTTCCACCCATATCAGCATTCCTTTAAGGATAAGCATCTCTTCCTAAAAACTAAGGATTAATTATCGACCTGCTGCGCTCACCTTGTGACCACTCACCTGCGGACCACCGACCTGCTGTGCCAGCTAAGCATCTCATGACAGCAGTAAAAGAGATATTCCTGTCATATGTGATGTATGCTCTTTGTTTCAAGATGGTATAAAGCACTCTGTACACCCCACTTCTTTGGTGCCCTTCCTTCCTTGAGGAAGGAAGGCCCTGGGCTATAGTCCTCAAACCTGGCTCATAATAAACTTGCCCCAATTTTGATTTATAGATTGATTATGGATTATTTTCATAGACACAAGTTTTATTACTAAATTAATATACATTTTTAGAAAGAAAGAAGTCTGATTATCTAGTTTCCAAGTTCACAGGACTGGTGACTAGAAATAATGAACTAGATGGAAACAGCAGATTTTGTAGGGGGTAAGAACAACTACAAATCAGGTAAAAAAATTTAAAAAGCACATCAAATTCAGAATGAGCCAAAGCAATACTGAGGAAAAAGAACAAAGCTGGAGGCATGACACTCCCTGATTTCAAAGTATATCACAAAGCTACAGTAATCAAAACAGCATGGTACTGGCAGAAAAACAGTCACACACAGAAATGGAACAGAATTGAGAGCCCAGAAATAAACCCACACATTTATGGACAGCTAATTTTTTTGACAAAGGAGCCAAGAACATACAATAAATAAAGGAAAGTCTTTTCAATAAATAGTGTTAGGAAAACTGGACAGCCAAATACAAAAGAATGAAAGTAGACCACTATCTTATACCATATGCAAAAATTAACTCAAAATGGATTAAAGACTTGAATGTAAGGCCTGAAACCATAAAAGTCCTAAAAGAAAAGAACAGGAGTACATTCTTTGACATTAATCTTATCAGTATCTTTTAAAAAGTTTTTTAAATTAAAAAAATATATATTTTTCTTCTTCTCCCCGAAGCCCCCCAGTACATAGTTGTGTATTCTAGTTGTGAGTGCCTCTGGTTGTGCTACGTGGGACACCACCTCAGCATGGCCTGATGAGCAGTGCCATGTCCGTGCCCAGGATTTGAACTGGTGAAACCCTGGGTCGCCAAAGCAGAGCGTGCAAACTTAATCACTCGGCCATGGGGCCAGCCCCATTACCAGTATCTTTTTGAATATCATGTCTCCTCAGGCAAGGGAAACAAAGGAAAAAATAAATGGGACTATATAAAACTAAAAAGCTTCTCCATGGCAAAAGAAACTATCAACAAAACAAAAGACAACCTACCAACTGGGAGAGGATATTTGCAAATCGTATATCCGATATGGGGTTATTATCCAAAATATATAAAAAACTCATACAACTCAACAACAACAAAACAAAACAAACAACCTGATCAAAAAATGGGCAGAGGATCTGAATAGACATTTTTCTAAAGAAGATATACAGATGGCCAACAGGCACATGAAAAGATGTTCAACATCACTAATTATCAGGGAAATGCAAATCAAAACCACAATGAGATATCACCCCATCCCTGTCAGAATGGCTATTATTAAAAAAGCAACAAATAACGAATGTTGGAGAAGATGTAGAGAAAAGGGAACTCGCATACACTGCTGCTGGGAATGTAAACTGGTGCAGTCACTATGGAAAACAGTATGGAGATTTCTCACAAAATTAAAAATAAAACTACCATATGATCCAGCTATTCCACTTCTGGGTATTTATCCAAAGAACATGAAAACATGAAGGCAAAAACATATCTGCACCCCTATGTTCATTGCAGCATTATTCACAATAGCCAAGACTTGGAAGCAACCTAGGTGCCCATCAAGGGATGAATGGATAAAGGAGATGTGGTGTATATACACAATGGAATATTAGCCGTAAAAAAGATGAAAATCTTGCCATTTGTGACAACATGAATGAACCTTGAGGGTATTATGCTAAGCAAAATAAGTTGGATGGAGAAAGCCAAATACCATATGATTTCACTCATATGCAGAAGATAAAAACAACCACCACCACCAAACACATAGACACAGAGAACAGATTAGTGGCTACTGGAGGTGGTGGGGGTGGGGAGGGAGATAGCGAAATGGGTAAAGAGGCACATTCGTAGAGTGACAGATGGCAATTAGACTTTTGGTGGTGAACATGACATAGTCTATATAGAAGTTGATATATCATGAAACTTATATAAAGTTATAAACCAATGTTACTTCAATAAGAAAAATAAATTAAAAAAATTTCAGAATGAAAGTAGGGTCAGAGCTAAGACCTGTGGCAGACTGCAGAAATGGCCACAATTATTTGCAGCTTCCCCTATCAAGAGGCAGAATCTGTTTCTTTATCCCTTGAATCTGACTGGTCTAGTGACTTGTTTTGGCCAAAGAACGTGGAAGAAGTGACATGTGAATTCTGACTTGGGCCTGAAGAAGCCTCACACATTTGCATTCTTTCTTTGAATCCTGCCAGTCGTCAGGGGAACAAGCCTGGGCTAGCTTGCTGGAGGATGAAAGAGACATGGCCCAGTCTCTTTTGTCGCCTCCGCAGAAAAGTCAGCCAACACCCAGAGCAGAAGGGCATGCCCAGCTGAGACCAGCAGAAGAACCACCCAGTCTGCCAACACTCAGAACGACAAGCTGAATAACGGTGGTTGTTTTAAACCACTAAGTTTTGGATGGTTTATTACACAGCAAAAGCTAACTAATACGCATCAAGGTGCATTAGCACACTACTTTTTAGTAAAGTAAATGATGTTTATAAACCCAATTTAAAAATAGTAGAGTCCTACTCTACTAGTCGGTTCTTCTTTCACTAATCAGTCACTAAATCCTGTCAGGGCTCCCTCAGTTGTGTTTGTGCCTCTCTTAGGGTTGTGGCAAATGACTAAGTGAGAGGACACAGGAGCACTCAGCCAAGTGATGACCATGCAATAAGCTCTCAATAAATGTGGCTGCTAGTATCAGTATTTCCCACAGTGGGACCCTCTCCTCCATCCCCACTGCTACACTAAAGTCCCAGCTTCATTCTTTCTCCCTGGACCGCTTCTCCAGCAGAAGAGCAGATTTCAGGGGTCATGAGGAGGAAGAGTTCTGTTTTACAAGTATCAGGTCAAAGGTACCAACAAAATCCCCAATGGCGGGGCCACAGGGGCATTTGGATGTGGTGCTCTGGATCCTCAAAAATGCTGTTGGAGCTGGAAATTTACGTGTTACCAGAACACCTGTGAGGATGACAGCCCCTGAAAGTGTAAGAGGAGGGTCCAGAAATGAGTCCTGAGGATGGCAACACAGAAGCTGAGAGAGAAGCCTGAGAAAGAACAAAGAAGGGGAAGGAAAACCAGGAGAAATTTGGTCACAGAAGTCAGGAGAAGGGTTTCAAAGGGAGTGGTTACTGTGTCAGATGTTACTTGCATAGAGGTCAAGTAAGACAAGGCCTAAGAAATGTCTGGGGAACACATCACCATGTAGGTGCTGGTGGCCTTGGCCAGAACAGCTTCAGAGGAGTGTGGGAGCAGAAGAGCAGTTCCTACTCATCGCCCTCCACTCTTGTGTTGGTTCTACTGGTTGGGTCCTTTGCCTAACTGCTCCAAACCTGGGACAGGAACCTCACCTCTGCATTCCCTTAACAAGCACTGAATACATACCTTTAATTTACATTGTATTGTAACCCACCTCCCGATTTGTACAGACTTACATGGATAGATTCAAGACTGACAGGCCTTCTACAGGATGGCCATAAAATCTAAAACATACCAAAAAAATAAAGCTGCATTCAATACAATGAAATAATGTCATCTCTATGTTTCCAGACCTTATGGCCACCTCTTTGATGGCCAAGAGCAGATGGCCAAGACTTGGAGGATTAGTAAGTACTTGAGACTGAACACATCCAAAATAGAGCTTCTGCCCCCAACCTGCGCTCCTCCAGTCTTCCCCACCTTAGAAACTGACAACTCCATCCCTCCAGTTGTGGAGGCGCCAGACTCTGGAGGCCTCCTTGACTCTTTTCTTTTTTTTTTTTTGTTTACATTTTTATTGAGGTACAAATAACAATATTATATTAGTTTCAGGTGTACAACATAATGATTCCATATTTGTATGCATTGACTCTTTTTCTTAAACATCACACCCAATCTTTCAGCAAATTTTGCACTTCTAGACAAATTTTGCACTTCTCTCTATCCACCTAAGTCCACAATTTCTTACAAGATTTCTATAACAGCCTCTTATCAGGAGTCCCTGCTTCTAGTCTCACCTGCTATATAATCCATTCCCCACTGAGAAGTGATCTTTTAAATGTAAATCAGTCATTTTACTCTCTGCTTAACACCCTCCACTGGAGCAGAGAGAAGCCAAATTCCTCACTGTCACCATCTGACTTGACCCTCCCCCACTTGCCAGCTCCTCATCTCCCACACTCTTCCCCTTGCTCACGGGATCTTTCTTGCTTCAGGCCTTTGCACTCACTGTTCTCTAGTTCTGGAATGTTCTTCCTCTGGCTTTTTACATGGATGACTCAGTCTCACTCAATGGTAACCTCCTCCTAGAAGCATCCTTGACTATTCTGTATTTGATGGTTTTAAAATACGGCCATTAATTCTCCAACATTTTTTGCTTCAATGGGTAGAAACTAATTCCCATCCCAAGAACAGGGACTGGACTCAATGACTCTCTTTTAACAAAGAGAATGTGACAAAAGTGATGCTATGTGACTTCCAAGGCTAGGTTATAACAAAGGATAGTTTTTGCCTGGCTCTTTCTTTCCTGGCTTGCTCACTCTAGGGAAAGCCAGTCATCACGTCATGAGGATGCTCAACTGTGTGGGGAAGAACTGAGGCCAGCACCAATGTGCCAACCATGTGAGTAAGCCACCACTGAAGTGGATGCTCCAGCCCCAGCCAAGCCTTCAGATGATGCAGCCCCAGCTGACAGCTTGACCATAAGCTCATGGGAGACCCTGACCAGAATCGCCCAGCCACGCCAGTCCCAAATTCCTGACGCAGAGAAATTGTGAGGATAATAAATAAATGTTTATTGCTGTTTTAAGCCACTAAATTTTAGAGTAATTTGTTACATAGTAATAGATAACTAATACACCATTAAAATAGCAACATCTTCACCCCCACATCTTACTTTACGTTGCATCATTACCTTTATTTTCTTCCTAATTGTTATCACTATCTGAAATGATAGTGTTTAATTGTGATGTTTCCCCACTAGCAGTGTCCTTGTCTATCATGTTCATGTGCTCAAAAGTCAGTCACCAAGTACTTCCCTCTCTGGTACATGCTACACACTATTGCCATCTCTGCTCATATCACTCTGAAGCTTAAAACCGCCCCTAGTTCTACAAAGTTCTCAAGGTAATATCCAAACTCCTTGGTACATGAAGCCATGAAACCACCTTTCCAACTGCATTTTCTACCACTTCCCTCCTCATTCTTTCTGAGATATCTTCTTTGACACTGACCAATTCCCCAATTCTCTGGACACCAACTGGGTGTCTAACAATCTAATTAGATTCTGACACCATCTACCCAGAGTTAGTGTCAGATCCCACAAGTTAAACGGCTCAGTCCTACAAGATTGCCCCCACTTCAGACACCAGTTGCAAGTCCTGGGCCACCTGTATTTCTGACTGACCCCCTCTTCAGGTTCAATAGTTTGCTAGAATGGCTCAGAGAACTCAGGAAAACCTTGTACCTACATTTATGGGTTTATTATAAAGGATGCAACTCAGGAATGGCCAGATGGAAGCGATGCATAGGGCAAGGTATGGAAAGTGGGATGTGAGCTTCCAGCCCTCTCCAGATGCACCTCCTAGTGCATGGATGTGGTCACCAACTCAGAAATCCTCTGATCTGATTGTTCAAGAGTTTTTATAGAGCTCAATCTCTAGCCCCCCCGGCCCCCCCGCCCCCGACTCCAGAGGTTGCTGGGTGGGGGCCTCAAGACAGGACTGGTCACCAGAAAGATCAAATGATTACAAGGTTGGAAATGTCAAAAGCAAAATGCAAAAATAATTTTAAAATAAAGGAATTTTTGTCAGCCCTTTGTTATAAATTCTTTTATTTCGTGATTTTTCTTTTACCTCTTGAAAGAATGTTTGCCTTTAAAAAATAAAATTGCCTTTAGTCAGTATTCTAATTTGATTCTCAGCTTCTCAAAGCATAATTTTTGTTGAGGAAAAGTAGGCCATTATCCCATCCCTCTCACCACCATGCTCGTTATGCACCCAAACCTACCACAAGAGACTAAAAAAACGCAGGAAGGCTGCAGGGGAGGTTCACGAGCCTTATCCACACCCATCTGAAGGACAGATAAACAGCACAACCGTCAGTGCACTGTCAGAACACGACATCTTAGGATGGCACATACGACACAGCCGAAGCAGTGAACAACACTGCCTGTCTGGGGGAGTTTGCAGTCAGACAAGAGTTCTGTGCACACAGAACCCTGGCCTGTGTCTCTTAGACAGAGCAAAACATGCCTGATCGCTTCCCACTGAAATCCCAGTTGACTTTCTGGCGTTTAACCAGAAAGCCACATCCGACTCAAGTCCAGACTAACGAGAAGTGATTTTTTTAAATCTTGTGAATCACCCTTATCAGTGACTTCATTCACTAAATCAAGGTAGTTTCTTTACAGCAAGTCAATAAAAGAAGCCAAGAGTCTGGGGACAGTGGCCTCGGCAGGCCCTCCCTGATGGAGGAGGATGAAGGAGGCAGAGTCTTAGAAATGACTGGGGCTTCAGGTGCCATTTGGTCCATCTGCCAGAGTGCTCATTCTCCCAAAGTCATAACTCAGCACGCTGTGAGGGAGGGGGATCTGTCTGTTCTGAGTCTACTGATCGTTCAGAACCTCAGGAGCTGGGCCAGGACTATCCTCAACAACAGGGGACACCACGTGCCAGAAAATAATGGAAACCATGCATGCTGTTTTATGTATGATGTATGTCCTCTGACCTTTAGACTTATGCAACCCAGGTCCACAAATCCCATGGATGGGCCCGTGTGTGTGTGTAAAGGTTTATTGAGATATAATTCCCATACCACACAATTCACTCATTTAAAGTGTACACTTCAGTGGTTTTTAGCACACTACAGAGCTGTGCAGCCATCACCACAGTCAACTTTAGAACATTTTCATCCCCCCACAAAGGACCGCTGAACGCTTGAGCATTCACTCCCCATTCCCCTGCAACCCCCGCTTTCCCTGCTCTAGACAATCACTAATCTTCCTGTCTCTACAGAGATCCCGATTCTGGGCATGTCACATAAAGGGAATCATATAGTATGTATGGCTTCTGACTGGCTTCTTTCATTTAGCATGTTTTCAAGGTTCACCCATGTTGTAACGTGTATCAGTACTTCCTTTCTTTTTATTGCCCAATAGTATTCTGTTATGTGGATGTACCACATTCTGTTTATTCATTCATCCATTGATGGACACTGGGTTTTTCCACCTTTCAGCAATTTGGGATAATGCTGCTATGAACATTTGTGTACTAGTTTTTGAGCGGACATATGGATTAGATGGGCTTTTAGGGGTCGAACCCTCTGACACAGTCACAGATATTGTGTTTATAGACTTTTCAAGCATGAAGGTGCAGAATATTCATCAGACTGGTGGAATAAGCAAAGAGCCCCTGCCTAGATAATTAGCACAAGCTCCTCCTTCGTCTTTGAGGCCGTTTCACCTGGGCCTTCAAGTCAGACAGACCTGGGGCTCAGGGAGTTGTTCCATTACCTACTTCTGTACTCATACAAGTTACTTAGTTCTCTGATCCTCTATCTGCTCATCAGCAAACTGGAGATAATGACACAACATCCTACCACATATGTATCTTTTCATGATTATAGTGATAGCTTCTCTCTGTGTCGAGCAGAATTCCTGGGTCAGCTCTTGGGTATGACACCTTTATGACGTGGCCTGGGTGAACCCCCTCTGACCTCCAAAAGTGTGCCATGCTTTTCCATTTCTGCACCTTTGTTTCTATTATTCTCCCATCTGAAACTCCCTCCCTGGCAAAACTTCCTCTGAGTCTGATGAAGGGCCATCTGTCCTCCAGGTCTGTTTCAAGCTCCATCTGAGCCAGCTCTTCTCACAGTTCCTGTAGCAGATCTGTTCTCTTTCTGCTTTGCACCTCCTGCAAGTTCTTTCTCTTAAAACACTAAACTGACACCTCTTGGTGAGCAATGATTAGCGTCTGGGTCTTCTCATCTGCCCTGGCCCTGTATCCACAGAACTCAGCAAAGCTGCTTCTCACCAGCAGGACTGCCTGAGGGCCCACACTCCTCTCATTGGCTTTCTTCTCAGGGGCTCAGCAACACAGGCATTTGTGCACCTGTTCACTTGAACGCATTTACAGAGCAACCAGGCCCAGGAGGAGGGCAGGACAGTGAATAAGCTGGGCACTTTTTAAAAATGCCTCTCAGGGCCGGCTGGGTGGTGCAGCAGTTAAGTGTGCATGTTCCGTTTTGGCAGCCCAGGGTTCACTGGTTCGGATCCCAGATGAGGACATGGCACTGTTTGGCAAGCCATGTTGTGGAAGGCATCCCACGTATAAAGTAGAGGATGATGGGCATGGATGTTAGCTCAGAGCCAGCCTTCCTCAGCAAAAAAAAAAAAAAAAAAAAAGAGGATTGGCAGCAGATGTTAGCTCAGGGCTAATCTTCCTCAAAAAAAAAAAAAGCCGCTCATGGAGGCTGGCCCCACATCTGAGTGATTAAGTTTGCACACTCTGCTTTGGCGGCCCAGGGTTTTGCTGGTTCGGATCCTGGGCACAGACATGACACTGCTCATCAGGCCATGTTGGGGTGGTGTCCCCATGCTACAACTACAAGGACCCACAACTATGTACTGGTGGGATTTGGAGAGAAAAAGCAAAAAAAAAAAAAAAAAGCCTCTCATGAAGCTTCTGACCCAGTGGGTGAAACCGAGGTGCCAACCTAAGTGTGATGAAGCATTGTGATACTGAGTCCAGGTGGGCAGAGAGGGGGCTCGAAAGAGAACGGGGCCAGTTGTTTCCTGGACTAAGGGTCTGGGAAGGTTTCATAGGAGAGTTAATGCCAGTCTTGACAGATGAATATGTGATAACCAGGTGGGCAGGTGAGGGAAAGAAAGATCAAGAACAAAGGCAATATATGACACAGCAGGACACCAAAGGGAGAAGGGGAAAGGGAGGAGGGGAGGCAAAGAAGGAGCAAGGGAACCGAGCAAGCTTGCTAGCTAAAGCGGGAAGGTCCAGGGAGGGCTTCACTTTGTTTTTAGGTTCTAGGGCCCCTAGATATCACTTGGTTACAAAATGGGAGTTGGCAGAGAAGATGGAAATGCTGACAAAAAGCAGGAGGAGAAAGTACGAGAACAGGATCTCGGCTTGGAGGAAGAAGGTGGGGAGGGGATTCATAACTTAGACTTCCTCCTAGAGGCCACTGGGCAGGAAGCGAGGGTGGAGGTAGAGAGATAAGTCTGACAGGAAGCTGAGGAACAAAGGAGTTACACTGATAGCAGTCAAGGAGGGTGAGTCCTCAGCGGAAGGTGTGGGGGGAGAGTAAGGTGGCTTAAGGAGAGTGATCAAAGTTAGAAAGGCCAGCTGGGGAAGGGGGAAGAGAGAGACCAAAGACTGCTGGGCAAGTTGGGGGACCCTGGAGGCTGGAGGCTGTGAGGGGATCGTGGCCTGATGAATGTGCTAGAGAGGCCCCCTCCACCTGTGCTCAGTTACTGGTGAACCAGCAAACGCCAATGGTGGACCCACTCAAAAGGAAGGATGACAGCGACAGAGTGGAAGAGCAAGATGGCTCTTCAAAAAGGAGAGTGGTGATGTCTAGGCTGGACAGGGAAGAACTGAGTCCTTAATGGTGGAGAGTTCCAGGTCATCAATAAGATCCAAGAGCATGCTTGCGAGGCATGAGAATTCAGGGGACAGAGACATGTGGCCAGAGAGAAGATAGTAGAGCTTAAAATTCCAGAAGTATATTCACCAAGAAATACCATATGCTGGGTCATAAAACAAATCTCAATAAATTTAAGATTATGTAACCATCACCACAATTTAATTCTGGAATATTTCCATCACATCCAAAAGAAACTCCAAACGGTTGCAGTCATTCTCCATTCCTGCCATCAGTCCTAGGCAACCATTAGTCCACTTTCTGTCTCCAAGATTTGCCTTTTCTGAACATTTCATAAAAATGGGATCATAAAATATGACTGGCTTCTTCTACTGAGCATAACGTTTTTCAGATTCATCCACATAATAGCATGTATCAGTAGTCTGCTTCTTTTTACTGTAGAACATTATTCCATTGTATGGATATAGCATATTTTATTTATCCATTCATCCATTGACAGACATTTTCAATTATTTCCAGTTTTTGGCTATTAGGAATAATGCTGATTGAATATTTGCATATAAGTCTTTGTGTGAACATGTTTTCATTTCACTTGTGTATATACCTAGGAGTAGAAGTGATGAGTCTTATGGTAATTCTGTGTTTAACCCTTGAAGAAACTGCCAAACTGTGTTCCAAAGTGTTTGTACCATTTTACATTCACATTGGCAACGCAGGAGAGTTCCCATTTCTCCACATCCTTGCTAACATTTGTTATTGTCCATCTTTTATTATTATAGCCATTCTAGTGGGTATGAAGTAGTATTTCATTGTGGTTTTGATTTGCACTTCCTTAATGATTAATGATGTTTGGCATTAAGCATCTTTTTAGGTATTTATCAGCCATTTGTATATTTCTTTGGTGAAATGCCTATGCTAACCCTTTGCCCATTTTTTATTGTGTCTGTTTTTCTACAATTGAGTTGCAAGAATTCTTTACATATTCTAGATACAATATTAGATTAGATATGATTTGAAAATATTTTGTCCCAGTCTGTGTCTTGTCCTTTTCTTAATAATGTCTTTTGAAGAGAAAACATTTTTAATTTTGATGAAGTCCAAGTTATCAATTTTTTTCCTTTAAGGATCATGCTTTAGGTGTCAAATCTAAGAAAGTCTTTGCCTAACCCAAGGTCATGAGGATTTTTCTCCATCTTCTAGACGTTTTATAGGAGAATTAAATTAGAAATCAATAAAACTAAGATATGCTCAAAAAAATAACCCACAAATATACAGGAATTAACACATTTCTAAATAATCTATGGGTCAAAGAAGAGATAATAATGGAAATTAGAAAATACTTCAAACAGGATGATAATGAAAATATATTTGCAGAAACATTTAAAAAGCAAAAAATAAAAGGGGATTTATTAAACACACGTCATGTGCATCTTTTGCCCTCTTCTCTTACAGTTATTAACATGTTTTTCCTCTTCTCCTTCAGAGTCAAACTTCTCAAAAAGGATGTTTATATTCAAGTATCCATATTTGCGTTCACATGTTCATTTCCTTACCCTACGCTCCTCAGTAGGATGCACTTGGCTCGCATATGCTTCACTCCACTGGCATAGCACTTACGAGGGTCCCAGTGACCTCCTTGTTGCTAAATCTGGTAGAAGTGCTTCTGCCTTCATCTTGCCTTCTTGGCGGCATAAATGCCAGTTTTCCTTCTGCTTTCTTGGTCTCTCCTCCTCACTCTCTGTCATGTTCGTGTCTCTCAAAGATCAGCCTTCGGTCCTCTTTTCTTCCTTCTGCATCCTCTCTCGTTAGACAACCCCATCCATCCCATGTTTTCAATGACTATCCATACAGAAATTATTTTATATGTATATTCCCAGCCCAGATCCCTCCTCTGAATTCCCCACCACAGATCCAACAGCCCTCCTCCAGTATCTTCTCTAGTATCTTCTCTCAGGTGTTCTCAAAGGCCTCTCAAACTCTATTTGTCCAAATTCAAACTCATGATCTTGTTCTTCCAGCACAAGTCTTCTGTTGAAATTTCTTCTTTCAGTAAGTGGTACCACCTGCCCAGTCGCAAGCCCGGAATCTAAGAGTCATCCGGGCTAAGTCCTTCTTTTTAAAATCCCATATCCAATCCATCATTATGTCTTATGGATTTAACTTCAAACATCTCTCAAATAGTTATCGTCATCTCCATCTTGGCTACCACCATCCGAGTCTCTCCACAAGACTATGGTAGAGTCTCCTAGATAGTTCCCCTGAATCCACATGTACCGTCATCACTCAACTCATTCTGCATACTGGGCTCAGAGTCTTGTCACATCACAATCTATCATGTCACTCTCCTACTTCAACGGCTCTCAACATAAAGAAAACTTTAATGTGGTCTATAAGGCCTATCCCAATCTGGTCTCTACCCACTTTCTAGCCTCTTCTCTAAGCCACATTCCCTTTCTTCTGTGATCTGTACATTTGGGTCCTTTATTAGTTGCTCACACTGGCCATTTTCCCTTAACCACACGGCCTTCACACATTCTATCTCCTCTGCCTGGAACGTGTTTCCCTCCCCTTTTTGCTGTTTCTTCCTACTCATCCTTCATATCTCTGTCAAGCATCACTTCCACAGGGAAGGCGTCTGTGAGCTCCCTCACAAGGTCAAAGGCCCCGATTATTATCAACCCTCCTATCTCTTCTTAGCACCCACTGCAGCTGCAGCTTTATCATTTAGTTTGGGTGATTCTATGATTTAGGTCTGCCTCCCCAACTAGACTTTTTAAGTGCTCTGAAGGCAAGGACTATATCTAGTTTTATTCACTATTATATCCTTAGTGCCTGGCACCAAGATTAGGAACATAGTAGCCACTGAAAAATATTTGTTGAATGAATAACTGAGTCATGGTAAGGTCATCTAGGATGAAAATACGACTTGAAGTGGAGAAGATAACAGCGAAGGAAGACATGCTAATATCTTCCAAGAATAAAGGGGAGTGACTAAGGAAGAGCTGAGGATGATATAGACAATGGTGGATGCCCCCAGGGAACAGGGCTGTGTGAAGGTGGCGGTGTTATGGGAGTACAGAGTTAGGCATGGAAAAAGAAAAACAGGCTCTCCCAGGGATTCACCCCTTTGCCTTGACCAGATATTCTTCAGGGAAAGGGGAAATGCCCCTCATAATCAGTATTCAAAGGGGCTACGATTTTCCTTAGAGGAAGCAGGAAAGCCATCATTCACTACAGGAAGTTTTCAGTCAATGAAAACGGGGCAGATGGAACACATTCAACCTGGTCATTGAATCCCCAAAGATCTGCCATGGTCCCCATTCCTGAGGAATGGGTAAACTAACACAGAAAACCCTCCACTCCCAAACTGTCACACAGCATCTTATTAACAACTCTTTTTGATTCTTTACCAGACACTGAAAACCAGATGTTTGAGACATGAATTCAAACACTTTCCATGAAGTCATGTACCTTGGTCCATCCAGGAAAACGGATAAAGGTGTCCTGGGGCAAGTCTGAGATCCCACTGGGAATGGAGAAGTTCCCTACATAAAAGGCTGGGAGTGTGTAGTTAGATGAGTTGCAGGCACAGGCTTCATCACGGGAGCCACTGTCATGGCCATCCCAGCCCCCCAAGTGGCTGCTCACTGCATCCTCTGTGTCCAGTGGGAAGATCATCCAGTCCGTGAGGATTTTGGAACCAAGGGTCAGGTTAGAAATAAGACCCTGTAAAGGTGAAACAAACAATGAGCTCGGGTTGGGGACAAGGGAGGAAAGGCTTCAAATGTCCTTGTAGTCTAGCCCTGAATTCCTGGGAAGAGCAAATTGGGATAAGAAATGCCAACAGTAAATGAGATGCAAACTATGTGTATGTCAAAGAGCTTGAGGCCAGAGCTCTTGACCCCAAATCCCCAATCTTCAGTGTTCGGTTCAGAGACATTACTAGAATGGAAGGAATGATGGAATCTGAGGCATGGGAGAATTAATGGTGTGGGGGATGCAAAAGAACATTCAGCCCACTGTAGATGGGAGGGAGGGACCCTCACATATAGCAAGGAGCAAGTCCTGACCTTGAACTCCTCAGCAGCACTCACAGGGATGATCACACCTGAGTCCAGTCACCTTTGTGGGACTAAATGAGATACCAGAAGCAAGAATACTTTGATATCTGTAAAAGGATAGAAAGTGCCATGATGATGATGACTTGTATTCTGAAGTTGCTCTATCTGTCCACTGGGGTCAGGGGGCTGGCGCGTCCATGGCACCGGCTACTGCATCGAAGTCTATGCTTATGACTCACCTAGCTTCCTTTTCCCAGCCTTCCATATAAGAACTTCTCTATTCCCAGTGGGATCCCAAATTTGCCCCAGGACAACTCTCAATACCAAGCCTCAACTGCCCATTTAGTAATTCAATGAACATTAATGGGGCAGCTGTGTGCCAGGCACTCTCCTGGGTACTGGGGACCCAGAGACTACACAAGAGTCTCTGTCAATCCACAGGTCAGCGTGGCCTGTGTTGGCCAAGCAGGAAGGCCACTATAGCGTGAGCACAAGGACTGTAACAGGGGCATCTCTAGTGGAGGCAAATGTGGCCCTTGCAAGGCCATTCCCTGAGAGTGTAATTGTCTTGCTTCTGAGCTGCAACCAAGAGTCAGGAAATAGCCCGACACCTGTCCGGTCCTAGAGCAGGTGGTGCCATAATTCCTTCAGTGCAGGCCTTTTCTCCTCCAGCAGATGGTGAGCTACTCGTTGGGGAGCCTATATCTGAACATCTCTGCATCCCCAAAGTACCTCGTGGAGCATCTCACATAGAGTATGAGCTTAACAAATGTTTGCTGAATAATGTTCTACAAATACGTGTCAGAAAAACACATTTGGACTAGACACCTGGGCACGGAGTAACCAATAGAGGCAGGAGGCAGTGCACCAAGGGAACAGGCTTTCTACAATTCAAGAGTTTGTCACAGATCATCCACACACAGAAACAGAGCAGACCAAAGGCTAGGCTGGCTTTGTTGGCAAGGGAGTGTCTTTCGTGAGCTAGGTGGGCTTTTTAAGCAAAAGAAAAGCCCAGTGGTGAGGCTTCCGCCTTTTGTTTCTTTCTACAGGATGAGTGAACTCAACACAAGGGAAGTGTTCTGTTTGCAAAGTGCAACTTTCTCATCACCTGCAGAGGAAAGCAAGTCTTCAAAATAACCCATCTTCTAGGCTGCAAAACAAATCAGGCAGGTTCACTCATCAAATGCGGCAAAGTGTGTGCTTTTAAGCATCGCCTCTATCTTAACAGGGCTGAAGGGAAAGAATGTATACATGAGTTTTTAAATGGATTTAAAAGACTTCCTTGGACGGCTTAGGCACAGTCCTGTCAACCTTTGAACCTCACTCCTGACAGTGTGGCTGGTCCTACCTTAGAATCATTGATATATGTGCCATAGTTTATGCGCCCCATGTTCTCCACCAGCAGGTCCAGAGTGGCTCCAGCTTTCCCTGTTATGTTCAGAGTGGTCACAGTATTTCGCTCAAGGATTCCCTGGGGGACCTGTGGGTTCAATGCCAAATGAAAATTAACTCAGGTGAGAAGACAGCAGAGAGGTTGCTCATTAGTTAATTCAGCACTCGTTTTCCCACTGTGAAGTGTCACCAGACTCGGGAGGCAATGCTTCGATGGCTTCTTTGCTCAAGTCACCGGCCAGGTGGCCACGTTCCTCCAATCAATGCTTTCTAAACAGGAAAATCGCCAGACACAGCTCAGAGCAAGAAAAGGTCTAGGCTGGTTTCCTTTGCTCTGGAATGTTCTGCTGTGCATCTATTTTTACTAGAAAGGGAATGGAGGCAAAAAATTCCAGGGGAGATTCCTATTACAGGAGCTGCTTCGTGTTCTGCCAGCACAGAAGGCAGTCATAAAAAGTAGCTCTAAAACAAGATGGAGAGACGAGACATCAGATAAAGGAGATAAAATCAGAGAGTTAGGTGGAGTAGTCTCACCTCAAAATACCTGATATGCTGCATTAACCACGAATATTATGTAACAGAATAAGGGAAAACAACAGGTATTTTAGCAGCAACATATTCCTATTTTTTTAAAGGTGACACTTCAAAAAAAATTGATGTTATACTGACCACAATTCACTAAGACAACCCCTAAATTGGAATGCAAGAAACAACTGCCATCAGTAGATACAGAATGTCTTAGAAACTTGCTCCACTCAGTTAAAGCTGCTGATGACAATGGAATGGAAATTTTTAAATTTTAAATTTTAAAGTCTGTTCTGAACACATACTCTTGGTCAGGAAAATCTCTTCACCTGTTCTTTCACATGATTGTTTCAGTGAGAGGAATGGAAATCCTAAAATGTATCTTTCCTTGTTATGAAACAAAGTTGTTTGTCTATTTTAGCTATAATTATCACGAGCAATCCTTCAGAATACAATTTCTCATGAAGGATGAAGGCACAAAGTTAAATGAATCACCATTCTAGTATGTACAAAATGGACCCCGTCCCCAAGGAGCAAAGAAGACAGAGGTTACACGCTATGGTCAGTTAGAGAGGACGGCCTTGGACTGGGGACACCAGGAAGGTTTCCGAGAAGGTGGGGCCTTGAGCACAGCCCTCCAGGTTGACATGGTGGAGGGGGTGTATTCCAGGCAGATGGAGCATGGATGAGGCCACATCAGGAAGCCAGGGGACACAGCTACAAGCTATCAAGAGGAGGGGCGGAGGCTGAAGTTGGAAAAGGGGGCAGAGGCCTCGAATGCCACGCTACCAAGTGCAGACCACGCATGTCCATGTTGGGGCAAGCTTGCACAGTTCACAGACAATTCTTACCCCATCCACAGCAACATAGGCCCGATCGTGGACTCCATTGAGGGGTGAGGAGAGGGGCGTTGGTTTGCTGCAGTTTTGACGAAGCGTTGTTCGGTACAGCACAAACCCAAAATACTGATTAGAAAAGAATGTCAGAAAAACACATCACTCTTGCTGTTCATTTGAAGAGAACTTGGTCACCCTTGATTTACTTGAAGTGCTGTCTCTAAAACCATAAGGAATGAAAAGCTTCCCCAGCCTCTAGCAAAAATTTGGTCTGAAAAACGGGAACTGGCTTAAGTTTTTAGATCATAGAATAACCGTCACAGCAGGAAACCCTGAAGGGCATGTTGGCCAAGACCCCTTTCCCACACGAGGAAACTAGACCCTGGAATGTGTTAAGTGATTTGCCCAAAATCACTCAGGGGGACCCTATCATATATATCCAAAGGTGGTTTATGTTACCTCAAAAAAAAAAAAACCAACAAAAAAAGAACCTAACAAAAAAAGGCAAACAACCAACAACAAAGCCAAGAATGTTCGGCAAAACATTCTCCAGGTTCTTGGGCTAAAATCTGCTCTCACATACAAAACAAGAGTCAATCAGAAAGTGTTTAAAGTGGAGGAGCAGGGGTGAAACAGAGAGAGTGAGAGATGGGGGAGTAACCGGTTGCTAAGTCAGAAAATACTTTTAGATGCTAGTAGCCCTGGTCTGAAAGGAAGGCCCCAAACAGTCAGCCTCGGCAGCACCAGCACCCACAGCCTCAGTTAGTGACTTTCCTGCTGTAGACATTGGCGACAGTGAGCGGGACCTAATCCTGAGTCACAGAAGAGAATCCAAATAGAAATCCAGCGTGGAGCAGAGAAGAAGCTCCCCACTTCAGGGCCTGGAAAGCAAGGACGCGTACCTCCGGCAAGCGGGACGGTGATCTGGAGGAGATGACAAAACATTAACCCACGTTCCTGTGTTACAGGAAAGGGCTGAACTCAAGAAATGCCACTGGGACTGCCACTCAAATCTTCAAGCACAAGGATGCCTCCCTCCTAGACACCAAGTCTCCATCTCTCTCTTGTTTTTTCCTTTTGAAAGTAACCAAAGCGGTAAGCTCTAACTCAGAGGCTGAAGAAAACCTAGCGAAGGGCCTCCAGGAGGGGAGCGGAAGCTGTGTTGCTCCCTGCAAAGGTGTGGGTGAGGCCTCGGAGGTCGGGGGACCACGGGGGGGCCAGCTTCAGAGGTACCAAGGCTGCACCCCACTCCCTGCAGCTGTGCCCTCCATGGGTTCACTGGAAATAAACATTCCGTGGACTTGCCCTGGACCCAAAACAGCCAGGGCCCAGGGAGCCCCACTCGCTATGAGAGCACTGCCTTGGCCACAGATTGGAAAGCAGAAGGGGTCTGAGAAAGAGCGGTGACTGCAAGGGTCTATCCATTAACCTGAACTCCACTTCCCAAGTTCCAACTGCTCGAGTGGCCGTGTCTTGTCTGACGTGCTCAATGGCCCTGACAGATGAAGACAGGTTCCATTTCATAGAAGAAGACATAGACGTACAGCCAGTGTGTGCTAGAACTTAAGAACTCTACCCAATGTTAATGAAGAAGCAGGGAGGGGAGCTTAATTACTCATATAATTTATCACAAATCGGAGTTGTTGGAATAAATCACAAGCGTAAAAATAGTAACTGGAGGCAAAAAATACACTAAACTAAGATTAGATATGTTATTATTATGTCACCTTATCATTCAGACACCTGCCAGAGGTGAGCTGCACAGAAAGTCAGAAAGGAGGACCCAGGTAACTTTCCATTTCAAAAAATGGGGCTGAGATCCTAAGTGATCAAACTTAACATCACCACAAAGGGACAAACTGACCTCATGGGCATCTGATATGGTGCCCTGAGAAGGACACATCACCTTTGTCACGTTTGTACCAAAAATATTTTACTGAACCTAATTAGTGAGGGGCAGTGCACAAAACAATAGCCTGAACACTTCAGAAACGTCCGTGTCATGAGAGAGAGAGAAAAAAAAACTGAGCAACAGTTTCAGAAGAAAGAAGCCTAAAGAGACATTATAACTAAATGCAATGCATGATCTTGGAATGCCAAGGGATACTTGACTACAGAATGTATATTAGATAATAGGATTGTATCAATGTGAAATTTCTTAAGTGTGATCGTGGTCATACAGGATAATGTCCTTCTTAAAAGATACATGCTGCAATATTTGGGGTGAAGTGTCATGATTTTGACAAATAACTCAAATGGTAATAAAAAAAAAAGCCGTTGATACATACACACACCTACAGAGAAAGATAAAGTAAGGGAAGCGACTGTTCACACTTGGTTAGGCTAGTGTTAACTATGTGAAAGCCATATAGGGGTTTGCTGTACTATTCTTGCAGCTTTTTCAGATTTGAAATTTTCCAAACAAAAAGAAATATAATGATCTACACCTGAAATTTATATAATGTTATAAACTAATGTTGCCTCAATTAAAAAAAACAAGTTCGGGAAAAGCTTTTAAAATAAAGATGGGGCCGTGCCTAGAGATTAAACACACACACACACAAACACACACACACATACATGATATGCTCTGTTCTCTTCAAAAGCAGGGAAAAAAATCTCTAAGAACTGACTCTATTAAGAACATTGTCCTTACACCTTTGAACTAACTAAGGACAAATAATTAATTTGTCCTTTTTGAGTATTAGTGTTTTTTCTCTGGTACCGAGTAATACAGATTAATCAGATCAGAAATGTACTCGATTTATAGCTTTTGCAGAAGCAGGCTGAAGCAGGTTGAGTCACTATCTACTTGAGTGATAATAAGAAATGGGGGAAAAACATAGGAAAGATCAGCCCAGCTAAAGAGAACCTTTACTTCAGGTCTGATGTATCTGCTTACCGTTTTGGTCCCTGTGCTTAGAACAGGCACTACCAGGCAGTGCAGAAAGCACAGTTTGCAAGTAGAAAAAAAGATGAAGCATTACCTTTGAAGACCTACCTGTTTCACCTGGATAAACGTCAAGGGATAAAGGCTTTTTATGGGCCCAGCAGGACACAGAATGTCCAAAGCTCCCTCCACTGTTTTTAACTGAAAAGAAACAAAAGCAGCATTCACTCACTGTCACCCCTTGCTGGTAATCAGAATGGAGGATCACATCATTTGCAAATTATCAAAGACATTAGTGGATTGGACCAAGCTCCTAAATAAACCTAAATGGTTCAAATTCCACTCAACATCGCCGCCCCCAGTCACCTTCAATCATCTCCATCTGTTCCCTAACTCTTGACGAAAAATAACTAATGGCAATCTTAAAGAGTTTCAAACATACTTATTTGCAAATGCAACCTCCTGTAATTAAAGGTCCTTAAAAACCAAGGCTCAGGGGCTGCCTCCTCCGAAAAGCCTTCCCCTACATGCCCAAGTGAAGTCACTATGACTGCGCCCTCCTCTGAACTTGTCCGTGGCATATTTTCCATGCGTGTATCGTTGATCAGTTGATTACCTTTACCGTCCTTGCCAGACAGTCAGCTCCTTAAGGACAGGGTCTGTACTGTGCTCACCCCCAATGCCCAGCACATAGTAGACACTCAGTAAATACCTATTCAATCCAAATGACTGTGTATTCTTGCAACCCAGGATGCTTATTCTGATGCAACAACAACAATGATAACAGCTACCAGTCACTCGGTCCCTAACACACTCCAGGTGAGATGGCACACCTCAGTGAATCCTCATGTTAGGGATGAGGAAACAGGTACTCAGATAGGTCACTTGATCAGTGGCAGAGCCAGAATTTGCAGTTAGGTTTGGCTCCAAACCCAGGACTTCCCAGGAAAAAAAATCATTACAATTCCATCAATTCAGCTACTCACATGGATGTTTTTCCACTTGGACAATTAAAGGAATTCAATTCACAGTAAAAGGTTTTATGCTATATAATTATGTTCTATATAAATTTAATTCAGTTATATGCTGAGTTACTATCACAAATTGTATATATTTAGTTGACAATGAAAAACCACTTCAGCCCACACAATTTTCCTTCATGGTAAACAGAATGTGCTTTTGAAGGGATAAAGAAGATGTGGTGTATATATATATATACGATGGAATACGACTCAGCTATAAGAAAAGACAAAATTGTCCCATTTGCAACAACATGGATGGACCTGGAGGGTGTGATGTTAAGTGAAATAAGCCAGACAGAGAAAGACAAATACTGCATGATTTCACTCATGTGTGGAAGATAACAAATACATGGATAAAGAGAACAGATTAGTGGTTACCAGAGGGGAAGGGGGTTGGGGAGTGGGCGAAAGGAACAAAGGGGCACATATATATATATATATATATATATATGGTGATGGAGAAAAATTAGATTACTAGGGGTGAGCATGATGAAGCGTATTCAGGAACAGAGAAATAATCATGTACACCCGAAATTACACAATGTTATAAACCATTATAATCCCAATAAAATTACTTAAAAAAAAAGAATGTGCTTTTGGTACTAAGCTAGCTTTGTTTTAGCAATTTTGTTGCATTAAATACTTGCAGTTACTTTCTGTTGCATAAAAATAAATTTTTCACAGCTCTAAAACAGACCAACCAACCTTTTCCTTAAGTAGCGGTAGCAATGAAAAAGTCGCAGGTGCTCCCTTCACAAATGTGATTAAAGTTTGATTAACCTAAAGCAAGATTCTTATCAGGCAGAGAGACCACAGTCTTTGCAGAATGTAACACACGTATCTGACACTAGGTGGAAAATGTTACCAGAGAGCAACCAACAGTAATATCAAAGGGCTTCGTGAATGGAAAAATTATACAATCATGTTTGGCATTTTGCATAAAGATAAAAACTTATGATGCTATTTTAGAACATCAAGATTCTTAAGAAATATGTAACTGTTTGTGTTTTTTTTTTTCTTGTGAGTTAAGACATGTAGGAGTTAGGGATTATAAAAGGGGAAAACCTGAAGACACAGAAGGTCAAAACAAATTGACTTTGGCTTACGTCACTCCAGACTATTAAATTAAATCTTTCTTCTTTTTCTCTTTTCCTAGAATAAACTGTCTTTAACTTCTATATATGATTAATTTCTAGCGCTTCCCCCTGACGTCTCATTTACCATATAAACCACAGACCACAAAAATTAAGACATGATATTAACACAGAAGGGAGTGTATAATTAAGGGCAAATACCTATCAAAATGCCTGTGGCTTTTGAGAACTCCCTTAATAAAAGGTGAATTATGGAAAAGAACCTCACCAGCCATAACAACAGGGCAGCACGTTATTCCCATAAAGGCTCCTGGCACTGCTTTTGACAACTGACAACTGAACCAAAATGACCTGAACGATCTAAGACTGCCTACCTACTCCTGGCTCATTTGCTCACCCTGTCAGTGTACATATCCTCTTGCCTCCCATGTCCCATTTTCCAAGAAACATCATCTACCCCATCAGTCTCACAGAAAACAAATTCACAGAAAAATAACGAACCAATTCCCCAGCATAACACTTTCACTCACGAATGCAAAATTCCACTTCCTCACTCGCAACGTTTCTGTTATTTTTTTCTTACCTTTTTCATAGCAACTTTTCCATATGCAAACTTCGGTGTGGACGGAGGGATAAAACCTTCTGGTACTTTTTCAAACTATAAACCACAGTGGAAAAAGAGAGAAAAGGAAAAAAACCTGTTAAACCTTCAGAAACATCTGTACAATTAATTTCTCAAAAGGAGGGTCAAAGACTCAAAGAACAGTGCCAGTGATTTTTGGAAAAACAAAGGAATGAAAGACTTTCTCCAAAACAGGATCTGATTAAGTTTTTACTTCTAAGCATGTGTATGTCTGTGTTTTAAGCTCCACGAATCATTCAAATAATTATAGATAAAAGACTTCAAAACAGAGAGCATAAATAAGTAGAGAGAATGAAGTGACAGCAGAAGACTGGAGTGGGGGGAGAAAAGGAAAAAAATACACGGCAAAACAGAATCTAAAGGGAAGTAGCTTATAGGAGCGAAAAACGTTATTTGTAGGTTAAATATTATTGGTAGCTTAAAGTTTTGTTTCAATGTTAGCTTTGCTGTGGTTATGTAAAAACATGTTCCTACCTATTCTTATGCAACATACACTGAAGTGTTTAGGGGTAAAGCGTAACGACGCATGCAACCCTCCAATGGTTTAGAAAACAAGGGGGCAGCGAGGGGCAAATGATGAAGCGGACAGAGCGAGTGTTGACATGGGTGAACCTCGGTGTGGAACATACAAGTTTTCTTTGTACTATTGTTATTCTTGAAACTTTTCTGTAAGTTTGAAATTATATTTAAATAAAAAGTCAAAAAATAAAATAAAACCTTATTAAATATGTGTATACACACACACACACACACATATTTATATCAGCACTAGAAGATATGGATGTAAGTTCCGGGCCTTAGAAAAGTCTGTGTCCATCTAGCATCTCCAAGTATGTTGCATTATAGTCTCTCAGGATCCTTACATTTCTTTCCGTATTTCTTTTTTTGATTTCCCTTTTTAAAAGTAATACAAAAAGAAGAGGAGGATAAAAGTTTGTTATAATGAAAAGCAATAGTCTCCTGACTCACTATTCTCTTAGTTCTGTTCTTCAGAGGAAACCATTTTAAAATCATTTAACTGTTCTTATTTTTACTTCTTTTGACCTCTAAATAATATACTTATCAGCCATTTCTTATTTGATCCATTTAAAACAGTATCATTGATTTCTTTAATACATGAGAATTTAGCTCAGTTGTACTATTCTGGATATTGCCCGTTCTTGCCAACATGGTTATATCACCATTGTCAGTTTCTCTACTGGTTAACTTTGTAGCTTTAAATAATATCCTATACCTTTATTTCTTAGTTCCATCAATTAAGACATTATCCTCTGTGTCCACACAGCTTTTTTTTCAAATGTTTTTTTATTGAGGTTATGATAGTTTAAAACCTTGTGAAATTTCAGTTGTACATTATTATTGGCCAGTCATATTTTAGGTGCACCACTTCACCCTTTGTGCGCGCCCCCCCATGCCCACACTTTTTAAGATAATGCTATTTGCCTCCTTCTCTGAGTTCTCTTCCCTACTCCCACCTTCAAACCCTCAGTTATACTCTCACACTGTCAAGGTTAAAGCAATCTGTCCTGTAGTCATAAGTACTCCCTTCATCTGTATATTGACTGTAAATTCAAAATCAAGCAATAGTGCTCACATTATCATAACTATATAAGTATTGCTCTCTGCGCTGCTAAGTGGTGTATACTATGATGGCGTGTTCTGTCTTGTTCAGCTTTTTGTGTTCTTTTCCCTCCCCTGGGGTTTCTTTTTTGAGGAAGATTAGCCCTGAGCTAACATCTGCTGCCAATCCTCCTCTTTTTGCTGAGGAAGACTGGCCCTGACCTAACATCCATGCCCATCTTCCTCTACTTTACATGTGGGACGCCTACAACAGCATGGCCTGCCTTTCGGTGCCATATCCGCACCAGGGATCTGAACCAGCCAACCCC
Source organism: Equus przewalskii (assembly GCF_037783145.1). NCBI lineage: Eukaryota > Metazoa > Chordata > Mammalia > Perissodactyla > Equidae > Equus > Equus przewalskii. The sequence continues at coordinate 52,854,370 of NC_091845.1, read as the reverse complement.
AGGCGCCGAAGCGGAACATGCGCACTTAACCGCCGCGCCACTGGGCTGGCCCCTCCCCCTGGGGTTTCTAATCGCCTTTCTTTATTCCTGCCTCCTTTTAGGTGAACACTTCTTTAGGTTGTTCCAAATTTCTAAAGATGGTATCAAGTCTCTCCAAACACCCCTTCGACCCCTAGAAAACTCCCTACTGGAACCCTCAGTCCTCTTGCTCCAAGGGACTGACGACTCTCCTCTAGGCTTAATATTCTGGGACTTATTCTTGTCCTGGCTTTTAGCTCGTTTCTGGGATCTCATGACTACCTCATTTCACTGGAGCAATCTCAAATAACTTCCTAAGAACTGGTTGGTGGAAGGTAAATTCCTGAATCTTTGACTGTCTGAAAATGTCACATTTAGTTGATAACTTGGATGGGTAGAGAATTCTATGTTGAAAATCATCTTCCCTCAGAATGCCACAGGTACTGTGCTCTGTCCTCTGTCATCCAGTGAGGCTTAGGCCGGGCTCAATCTTGTTCTTTTAAAAGTGACCAGCTTTTTGTCTCTAGAAACTTATAGGCACTTTATTTTCTATGTTCTAAAATTTTCCAAGGATGTGTTTAGATGTGTATTTTTTTTCTATTCATTATGCCGGGCTGCTCAGAAATCCTTTTCTGTTTTGGAAAAAATTCTGTATTGTTTCTTTGATATTTTCTTTATCTCCATATTTTTTTCTTCTTATAAGTAAGTTAGATATCCTAGATTGTTCCTCTCTCTCTCATCTTTTCTCTCTATTTCCATCTCAGTCTTCCGGTTCTAATTTCTAGCAGTTTTTTTTTTTTTTTTTTTTTAAAGATTGGCACCTGAGCTAACATCTGTTGCCAAACTTCTTTTTTTCAGTCCTTCTTCTCCCCAAAGCCCTCCAGTACATAGCTGTATATTCTAGTTGTGAGTGCCTCTGGCTGTGTTATGTGGGACACTGCCTCAGCATGGCCTGATGAGCGGTGCCATGTCCGTGCCCAGGATCCGAACCGACGAACCCTGGGCTGCCACAGCAGAGCACGTGAACTTAACCACTCAGCCACGGGGCAGGCCCCCTAGGAGATTATTTTTAATTTCCAAGAACTCTTTCTTGTTCTTGAACGGCTCCTTTTTCAAAGTATTTCATTCTTATTTTATGGATACAATATCTTCTCAAATCTCTCAGAAGGATGTACATTTGAGAGGATTTGCTCTGTTTTGCTTATATCTCTCCTGTCCTCTGAATTTTTTATAGCGTTAGGGTTATTTTTCTGTTTATTTCATCCTGGTCTTTCTCTTTCCTGTTGCAGGTTTTACGGATGTCCTCAATCATCCGGTCATCCTTGGTTGTCCATTCATATTTAATGGTAATGCAAATGAATACACCAGCATTTGCATAATCATCTTCTCTGTGCCAGTTCTGCTCTGTGTACAGGAACAAGGCTTGTCCAGTGGGGAGCTTTGTTTTAATGTGATTCGGCAAGGAGGATGTAATATGTACGGTCTTTGCTCTGGGGCTATGCACTTTTTTTTTTTTAAGAAAAAAAAAAGATTCTGATTTTCTGACTGGTAGAAAGATGCTTCCCTGATGGATAGTCTATTTGAATGTGGGGTGAAAGAGCGGAGGACCTCACAGGAAATACACAGATTAAATTTGACTTCTCATTTTCAGCTCTGTTTCATTTCCATCCATTGTCACACCTTCATTTCCACAACCCTGCCTCTCCAGGGTTCTTTAGGGCCAATCTACTCCCTGCTCCCTGTTTCTATAAGCCCCCTCTGCACGCATTGGGGTCCCAGATTTCCTATCTTACTTCTTCAGTCACCACTCCTCCATCTATTTTTGTTTCTTAGAAATCTTTTGCAATCTCTCATGCATGGACAGCTCCCCTCTTGTTGGCTTCATTTTTTAAAAAAAAATTCCTTTTTTATTGTTTGGTAACATTTTGGAAGGAAAAAGAGACAAATATGTGGTCGTTTAGCCATCTTGAACTGGAAGTTCTTTGTATTTCTAACATTCTGTGAAATTTTAAGAAGATCATGTTAAAATGATCTCCGTGATTCATATTAAAATGAATGTGAGGCCAAAGAGTTACTGTTGATCTTAGAGCAAGATGTAATACCTCTCTTCCCAGCTTTCCCTGAAGTCTAGACCACATCCTTCTCCTTTGGCAGTTTACCCACCCCATCCTCTTCCACCCCACATTCTGGCCAAGAAAAGCAGAAAAAACAAATCCACAGAAGAGCCTTGAAAGCAGTATGATTCGTTTTCTGAGGCCCCTATTTCCCTGTACAAGTAGTGACCACGTCACATCTAACTCCTAAAGTCAAAGCAGATTCCAATGTAACTAGGACTGCAATCTCTTCTACCATATTGGAAGAAAAAGTCATTGCACAGCCATCTTTATTCAAACTACATTCAGCTAACTTTGAGGGAGTGCTAGTTTTGTCATCTCATTTACTACTCACAAGGGCCTGCACTGCTGGTTATCACATTTCCTTTTTAGAGATGAGACTGAGGAGCTTGCTCGAGATCATGAAGAGAACAAGGGAGGGAGCTGAGATTCTGACTCCAAGTCTAGTGCTGTTCCTACTGCTCCATCTTGCCTCTTTTATTGTTGAAACAATAGAATAGAAAGTGTCTTTAACCATAATTCCTCCTAGACCCTCCCCTTAAGCACACATATAATAGGAACATAAGAGATAATTTTGTAATTTGTTGCTGCCACTTATCAAAAGCACTTTTGGCATGACCAAATATTGACAATAATTTACTTATTGCATATTATATTCAAATAGATATGACAGAATTTACATAACCATCCCTTCAATATTAGGAGTTAATTTCAATTTTTGATATTATGTAATGTTGCAATGAACAACTTCAGGTTTATAGCGTTACTCTTGTTTAAAAAAATTTTTTTTTCCTGAGGAAGATTCGCCCTGAGCCAACATTTGCTGCCAATCTTCCTCTTTTTGGATGTGAGCCGCTGCCACAGCATGGCCACTGACAGATGGGTGGTGTAGGTCAGTGCCCAGGAATCAAACCCAGACCACAGAAGAAGAGTGCACTGAACTTAACCATTAGGCCACTGGGGCTGGCTCTAAAAAAATTTTTTTTAATAAAGCCTCAAGTGAGTGGTTACTAGGTCAAATGACATGAGGATTTTATATGGTTATTAATATAGTGTCTACTCAAGTTTTCACCAAATGTCTACACAGTATGTCTTTTGCCAATTATCTATTTGGATCTTGATATTTTAATCAGTGGCATGAGCTCATTATAATATTGATATTAAGCTTGCATCTGTCTATCCCATTTGCCACAATATTCTCTTTTCATTTTAATAATTTTAGTGATTTTTTTCATTGATTATCATATAGCAAAATCCTATTCCCCTAGCCAACTAATTAATGTTTCAGAAAAGAAATAGATGAATATACCAAACACCATACTTCCTTTTTTTCTTTTTTTTTTTTAAGATTTTATTTTTTTCCTTTTTCTCCCCAAAGCCCCCCGGTACATAGTTGTATATTCTTCGTTGTAGGTCCTTCTAGTTGTGGCATGTGGGACGCTGCCTCAGCGTGGTTTGATGAGCAATGCCATGTCCGCGCCCAGGATTCGAACCAATGAAACACTGGGCCGCCTGCAGTGGAGCGCGTGAACTTAACCACTTGGCCATGGGGCCAGCCCCCCAAACACTATACTTCTAAACTTTCATTTCTTCATAATAAATTGTACTTCAATCAGTTTTCAGACCAATCATAAATATTGCTTCTTATCCTACTTATTTAGCTGGATAAATTCAATGTAGGAAGCTGCTCTTTTCCCAATGGAATCCAATAGATTGAATGGTGACCAACTTTTCTTTCCCCAAGATCTCTAATGTGTTTGTTCATTCTTCTAACAAACTCTTAGAAGAAAGTATTGTGTCAGGTCCTATGCTTGGTACCAGGGACATAAACAGCTCCTAGGCCAGAGAGCGAGAAATGTGTGAAAACAAGTTATATCAACACATTATGAGAAGTAGTGTATTCAAGATTTCCACACTATAAGGTGGTGGCAGAAAATGAAGAGTGACTAACTGCAGAGAGATGGATCACAGATGACTCCCTAGAGAAGGTAAGTGAGGTGTGTCCTTACGTTCCTGATGGATAAAGGCAGAGGGAAGAGTTCGTGCAGAGGAAGAACTATATATGGGGGCACTGTCTCATTCATGGAATTTTATGTGCCTCATTTAAGGCCTGAGAGTCACATACAAGAAGAGGAGAACTGAACGATGGCACTTGAGAAAAACAGGGGGCCAGGTCATGGAAGGCACCCTGATCAGATCAGCATTTTAGAGAAACACTGGAAGATATTTCTGGAAGATAGATTAGAAAGGCCAAGTCTGCAGGAAATGGAAAGACTAGCGCCACAAGAGTGCAGGCAGTGCTTTAAAAGACTATCTAACATCTGTTAACTAATATTCACTTTGTCATCTTTAATTAGCAGACATAAAACACTGTGTTTCCACCAGCACTATGGATCAGCAAGAGAGAGCTTATGTCCACTCTCTGAGCTAATGTCATTCCAGCCATCAACTGAGAAGGACAATCAATCAGTCAGTGTAGACTGGTCCTGGGTCAAGTTTCAAATTTCATTAAGCTTTTGAAGTAGTGAAAAACACTGTGGCCATTCTCACATTCCCAGGATCCTGCCCAGCCTCAACGACCACCTCAGGTGATCCCAAGATCCACTCCAATTACCAATGTCCTCAACTACAACTTGATGAATTTCTGCAGAATGACCCATCTCTAAAATGCCAGATGGCCTCTTACCTTTGATAGAATCCCTATGAAGAACTGGAACAAAGCTCTTAAAAAATGGGTCTGAAATCCATTCAAAAGCATACAAAAATAAACTTTACCACTGCCCCTCTCAGGAATCAGTAGGGAGGAAGATGGCACTGACAGTATTACGGTTCATCCTCGAGGTGAAAGTGTTAACCATGTCTGGTTGAGTTTTACCCACACCAAAGAGAATACTTTAGCAAATGCAAATATCATGAGCCTTGTCATGCCTTGAAAAGTCATATCAAAGGTCTGCCTGGAGCCTTCACCATTGAGCACAGGCTTGTGCAGCCTGATGGGAAATTATTCCTGGGAGTCCACGTCAGTGAAAGATATTGTCTAGCACTACCCAATTTACTCTTGAAATGGATTAGAGAAGAGACCCATTCCACTTTTTAAGTCTTTGGTGAAGGAAAGATGCAGGAAGAACTATATATGGGGGTATTTACAATCCCATCTCTTTTCCTCAATGCAAGCAAATATTTTGAATATCATTTAAGAAACTAGCTAACTGAATGTCTACGAAGTCTCATAAGAAAGAGTCCACTTTTAAAGTAGTTTATTTCTGTCTTCAAAACCTAAAATATCAAAAAAATGAAGGGGGGAAAGACGACCACGTGTTAAACAGGAAGCTATCATAAGCTACTAAATTACATTAATTTCTGAAGACTCTGTCTCCTTCATTCTCATTCTCTGTCCTTACTGTGCCTACTGGTTAAACACTTGGGATCCCCTGGGTTTGTCTTTTGCTTGGCCCCCTGCCCTTCTCGCAGTCTCAACCTCCCCTGGACTTCAGCCTCCACTTCCACTGACGACCCCAGAATCTGTGTGTCTGTCCTAATGACTTCTTCCTGGAGCTTCTCACTCTTAAGTGAGGTGCTTGCTGGACAGACACGTCCACCTGGATGTTCCCAGAGGCATCTTGAGCTGAAAAAGCCCAGAACTGAACCTGTTTCCCCCTCCTCGTTTCCAGGCTGTGCGTTCTCTGCAATCCTCTATCTTAGTTGCTGACCCCCATAGCTATCCAGTTATCCAAACAAGGTTATAACCTGGACAAATCAACGACTCTTCGTTCTTTGTCACTCCTGCATTCAGTCAATCACCAAATCCTCCCAATTTTATCTCCTAAATAATCTTCAGATCTATTGTTTCCTCCGCACTTTCTGCTGCCCCTGCCATCATCTCATTCCTAGGTTACTGCAGCAGCCTCCAAAGTCATGTCCCAAAGGATGGTCCTAGCGGCGTGTTCACAAGGTCATAGGTTACTGTAAAATGTGCCAAGGTAATATAATTTCACCACAACAGGCTAAGACTCTGGTCTCTCTCTGCTCCAGCCCCTCTGAGTCACACATCCTCTTATGTCAGGAGGCTTCAGAGGGATACAGGCATCTGTGGGATTCAACCAAAGGAGGGCTGAGGTGGAGATTTACTTAATTTGAGTATAGAATCTGTTTACATGCCTCACCGTCACTTCACGAGTATGTAAATTATTGCTAACAGATTATTCCTAACATCTGATATGCTGACTCACTTGCAATAGGATCACACCCTAAGGCATCCAGCCCCAGAAGTATGTGGGTGGTGGAGGAGAAACAAGGTTTGAAATGCATGGGGCCAGAACCTGTCTGTAGAAATTTCTTCCAAATATTACAGCTCATATATGAAAGAACTTGTGAGAGATTTCCCCAATTTTGATAACAATCTTAAATATTTATATAACATTATCAGGAACAAAATGTGAAGCTTTTATATTTTTCTAAACTACTCATACTAAAAAACAAATTTCAATCAGCCACGCTAAAGAGAAAGATTTCCATTCTCTCCAGAGAAAAAGACTACCAACATTTTTGTCACCTGAAGAGACAATAATACAGCAAGCAGTCAAAAGAATGTAAGGAAAGGATAGCAGAGGTATTTCAAACGGTTGATAAATGCAAAATATATTTTTAAGTTTTGTGATGTTCGCTACTATTTAAGTCTTTTAAATTTTTGTAATTTGTAATTTTTTAACTCATTTAAATACACATTCATTTTTGTTGTCTCACCCAATACCTTTTCTGAAATGCATATCTAGGTCTATCACTTTCTGTAAGCTCCATAACATGGCATATTCATAGCATTAATGTTCTCAGTGAAGTAGGAGGTAATGTCACCTGTACGTTAGGGAGAAAGTAGAGCGGTGATGGTTTACACTAGACAGTGAGGAGAGAGCAACGTGCAAGAAGAGAAATGGAGATAGTTCAAGGTCCAACTGAGATTGGAAGTACAAATCCCTGTTCAGCCAGTCCACACTGCAGTCTACAGTTCCCCTGCCTGGTTCCAGCGCCGGAGTGTGACAGTCAGAATGGCCTGGGCTAGGTGGTGTGGAGAGCAGGGCCCCTTGAACAACAGCATAGAAGGGAATGGGGGGTGATGGTGAAAGACTCTGAAAGTCATCAATCACAAGAGCCAGGGAAGGTCAAGAGAAGTGTGAAGGTTTGCAGGGTGGGGGAGGGGGCAGAAAGAAGCAACTAAAAATATAGGAGAATAAAAATGTGAGGTTAGGATGAGGCCAAATATAAGGTGATGTTATTTGCAAAAAAGTACAAGTAAATATCTGTTTTAAAATCTGATTTGGAGTTTTTTATATATATAAGGCATAGGAAAGCTCACTATTTCAGAAAAAAAACTGTCCTAAAAACAAACCTGCCAGCAACACCACTACTAGGTATATTCGAGGGACTTGAACAGATACCTGTGCCCCGATTTCAATGCAGCATTATTCAAAACAGCCAAAGATGGAAACAACTTAAGTGTCCACCAAGAGAGGAAGAGATAAACAAAATGTGGTATATACACACAATGGAATATTATTCCTCCATAAAAAGAAATGAAATTCTGATACATGTTATAACATGGATGAACCTTGAACACATTATGCCAAATGAAATAAGTCAGACACGAAAGGACACTACTGCACAGTTCCACTTATGTGAAAGAGCTAGAATAGGCAAATTCACAGAGACAGAAAATAACCTAGAGGTTACCAGCGCCGGAGAGGAGGAAGGAATGGGGAGTTATTGCTTAATAGTTACAGAGTTTCTGTCTGAGGTTCTGAAAAGATTTTGGAAATAGATAGTGGTGATGGTTACAGAACATTATGAATGTAATTAATGCCAGTGAATTGCACGCTTAAAAATGGTTAAAATGGCAAATTTTATGTTATATATGTTTTATCACAATTTAAACAACTTAATAATGTAATATACCAAAACCCACTGAATTGTGTACTTTAAATGGGTGAATTGTATGGCATGTGAATTATATCTAAATAAATCTGTTTAAGTGGTTTGTGCAATGAAGCAACAGACTATAAAAGAAATAAGTCCACAGGCAATATAATCAAATCAAACAAATCAGTCAGTAACTTGAAAAGGATAATTACAATGTAAATTCATGTACAATTTCTAAGAGACAAAAATAATTAAATATATTGTACGTGGATGCATGCATTTGTAGTAAAAGCAGAAAAATGTGTGTGAATGACAAATTCCATACCAGGAGATTAATTAAATCCGAGGAAGGAGGGAAAGACACAGGGAATGAAGCTCTAGTTTTATCTGTAACGTATTATTTTCTTAAAAAATCAGAAAAAAAGATTTTTTTTTTTTAGGAAGATTAGCCTTGACCTAACTGCTGCCTATCCTCCTCTTTTTGCTGAGGAAGACTGGCCCTGAGCTAACATCCATGCCCATCTTCCTCTACTTTATATATGGGACGCCTACCACAGCATGGCTTTTGCCAAGTGGTGCCATGTCCGCACCTGGGATCCGAACCAGTGAACCCCTGGCCGCCGAGAAGCAGAGCGTGCAAACTTAACCGCTGTGCCACCGGGTGGCCCCAGAAAAAAAGATTTTTATAATAACTTGTGTGAAATCTAGGTACTGGGTGTCTGCAATATTATTTGACATATTTAAAACTTTTAAATATTTCATATTTTAAAGACAAATAAATCTCCTAAAAATATAAAGAAATAAAAGATTCTTTTTATAAAGATATTTAAAAACATAGACTATTTGGGAATAAACATATTAAGAAATGTACAGGGGCCGGCCCAGTGGCGCAGCGGTTAAGTGCACGTGTTTCGCTTCAGTGGCCTGGGGTTTGCCGGTTCGGATCCTGAGTGCAGACATGGCACCGCTTGGCAAGCCATGCTGTGGCAGGCGTCCCACATATAAAGTAGAGGAAGATGAGCATGGATGTTAGCTCAGGGCCAGGCTTCCTCAGCAAAAAAAAAAGAGGAGGATTGGCGGCAGATGATAGCTCAGGGCTAGTCTTCCTCAAAAGAAAAAAAAGAAAGAAAAAAGAAATGGACAGGGGGCATTTTTAAAAACTTTAAAACAAAGGGACATCAGAGAAGACTTGAATAGATGGGAAAGCATTTTCTTGGCTAAAAGTCAATATTGTAAATATCACTCCTTATTTGATGTATAAATTTATTACAAAACTAATCAAAACATCATCAGGTGTCTTGGGTTTTTGTTTTGTTTTGAAGTTGACAAAATAATACCAAAGTTTACGTGGAAAAGCAAACTTGCAGGAAAAGCCAGGGAAATTCTGAAAGACTAAAGATGGAAGACTGGTCCTACTAGATAATAAAACATAATAAAGGTAACAAAACAGTTTGGTATTGGTAAAGGAGAAAAAAAATAACATAAAAGAAAGAGTTAAAAAATAGACCCAAATACTTATGGAAATTAAGTAGGTGATAAAATGGGCGCATCAAATCAGTGATAAAATAATGGCTCAGTCAATGAAAGGTGCTGGCATAACTGGCTAGTCATGTAAGACACGAATCCCTACCTCACTCTTAACCCCACCACCAGCAAAAATTTCATGTACTTCAACATTTAAATATAAAACATGAAATCATAAAAATTTTAAGCACATAAGGGAATTTATTTATACTACTAGAGTGGAGAAGCAGCCATAAAGGAGAGAAGTAATACATTTGACTACATAAAAATTCAAGATTATTTTTTTACAGAAAAAAGAATAAAGAACCCCTAAAGCTAAAAAAATACCACAATAATAGAACATTTTCAAATTATAAAAAAGACAAATAGCCCAACAGAAAAACTGTGAAAAACCTGAACAAGTAGTTCATGGAAAACAAAACATAAATGGACAATTCGTTCATGAAAGGTTGTACAACTCTAGTACTTATCACTAAAGAAATGCAGTACTTTCTCTAAAAACCATCCTTCTTACATATCAAATGGTAAGGTCAAAAGGTCTGATAATTCACAGTATTGGTAAAAGTGTGGGGAAACGAGACTCAACTGATGTAGTTTCGTGGAAGGGCTGTTTGGTAATATCCATCAAAACATTAGGTTTAAACAACCTTGTCCCACCAATTCCATTTCAAGAAAATTTCCTGTAGCTATCCTTGAACTGGTACATGAGATGTCATTTAAATGTTGAAAATAACCTAAATGCCCATCAATTAGAAACTGATTAAGTAGGGGGCTGGCCCCTTGGCCGAGTGGTTAAGTTCGCGCGCTCCACTGCAGGCGGCCCAGTGTTTCGTTGGTTCAAATCCTGGGCGCGGACATGGCACTGCTCATCAAACCACGCTGACGGAGCGTCCCACATACCACAACTAGAAGGACCCACAATGAAGAATATAATACAACTATGTACCGGGGGGGCTTTGGGGAGAAAGAGGAAAAAAATAAAATCTTAAAAAAAACCCAAAAAACTGATTAAGTAAACGGCAGTAAATCTACATATTATAATAGCAGGTAGCCATTAAAGAGAATGAGGTCATCTAGGTTAAGATGGCACACACTAAACATACACATCGAATTTCATTCTTTCCCAAAATGCCAAGAAAATCCCAGTAAACAGATATTTTTTAAAGATATAAGTACACACAACAGAAGAACAGGGAGGAGAAAACAGCCACAAAACTTTGGAAACTGGTCAAATGAATAGCAAATCAGTAGTAAGAAAGCCAAATCCTAACCTAGAATGGGAGAAAACTAAGAACCAATTCAGTTTGGCTGCAGAATTACCAAAAGGCTCAAAATTGGCAGCACCAGATACTTGTAGAACTAGGAAGTGCAGATGCTAAAATAAGGAGGACTGGGTGAAAGCTATTTGTGAAGCAGTCTGATCCTCAGATTTCTTCTCCTACTCCAAGCCAAGGGTCCTCCAACTCTAGTGCACATCAGAATCACGCAGGGGTCTGTAAAACCTCAGATTGCTGGCCCTACCCACAGAATTTCTGATTTAGTAGAATTTGCATTTCCATCAAGTTCCTAGGTGATTCTGATGCTCTGGTGTTTGAGAAACACTACTCTATGTAATGCCCCTTCCTACCTGGGCAGAAGATTAGAGATTTATTCTCTGGAAAGGGGAAAACAGATAGTTTTGGGTTCAACGTTAACCTGCAGAGTTGAGGACAAGTATACCATATCAAAAAGGAAGAATGTGATCATGTAGATAGTAAACATTAACTACCACCAGTACCCACTCTGCCCCAGGGCCCAGAATGCTGGCAGCCAGTCTCTTACTCCAGGCAGGAAACTGGAAGACCTCTCTCTCTTGGAAATCTTAAAGGCCATAGAGAAAAAATCTAAAGATACTGATACCTTGTAATTTTATATAATTAAACAAAATTAAATCAAAAGTAATCTATAAAAATCAAAAACCAAAAAAGGAAAGAAATGAACCTACTTGTTTATTTGGTTAGTGGCATAACCAAACCCTACCTCAATTAACGTTGCCTGTCACAAATTTGGCCCGGAGTGTAGGGGGATGTGGTGGTTTTAACAATATGCTTGCAAATTCTCTGAAACTCTTCCCCTTGACAAGTGGAACTTAATTCCCCTGAGAATGGCCTGGACTTAGTAACTTGCTTTCAGTGAAAAGAATATAGCAAAAGTGATGGGGTGTCATTTCCGAGCTTAGGTAATAAAAGGATAGCAGCTTCCATCTTGGAGGTGCGCTCATGGATCCTTTACTTTGCGGGTATCCATGTTGTAAGTAGTCTTACGGAGGGGCCTACATGTCAAGGAACGGAAGCAACCTGCCAACAGCCTTGTGAGGGCTTTTAGAAATGAATCCTTCAGCCCCAGTCAAGTCTTCAGAGTCAGCAGCTTGGCCGACCACTTGACTGCAACCTTGGGAAACTTCATGAGCTAGAATATCCAGCTAAGACACCTCTAGATTTTTTACCCTCAGAAACTGTTTGAGATAATAAACATTTGTTGTTTTAAGCTACTAAGTTTGCAGGTAATTTGTTATACAGCAAGAGAGAAGAAAACAAATCTCCCTTGAAAATTCATATCCATGACTAGCCCCCACATATATGTGCCACCAGAATTCATACTACTTTATAGTACAAAAACCCCTCAATCTAACAATTTAATTTAGGGGCTGGCCCTGTTGCCTAGTGGTTAAGTTTAGTGTGCACCACTTCAGCAGCCCAGGTTTGGTTCCCAGGCACGGACCTGCCCCACTTGTTGGCAGCCATGCTATGGCAGGGACCCACACACAAAATAGAGGAAGATCGGCAGGAGATGTTAGCTCAAGGTGAATCTTTCTCAGCCGGAAAAAAAACAAAAAAATTTAATTTAAATTGTAGTAGTACTTTTCCTCTAGTACTTTCCAGAAACAAATGTTAACTCTCTCTGGAAGAACCCACCTTTCACCCTAAACCTCAAAGAATCCCTAAGGCTAAAGATCCAAGAATTGAGCTCACAGTCAAAAATCACAACACACACAAAGAAACAAGGCATTGTGAGCAAGAGCTCACAGAAATAACAAAGAGTAGAATCAGACAAAGTCTTTGGTGCTGGAATTATCACATATAGACATAGAATAGAAATATCTTTAATGTGTTTAAAGAAATAAAAGAAGAGAGTATATATATAAGGAGAGAGCCAAGAGATTTTTAAAATGACCAAGTAGCATTAGAAGTGCCAATGGGGACTTCTGGAATAAAAAATATAATTTAATAATTCAGTGGACAGGTTTAACCTCAGAATTTATAGCTGCTAAAGAGAAAACAGAATTGAAGAACAATAGATCTGAAGGTATTCAAAATGACACAGAGAAAAAGAGGTTAAGAGATAAGAAGGCTAGAATCAGAAGCTCTAACAAACATGTAATTGGAATTCCAGAAAAGAGAGACAGTACAGTAGAAGTAAATATTTGAAGAGAAAATAGCTTAAACTTTTCAAGACTAGTGAAAAAGATACCAAGACACAAATTTTAAGATTTTCCAAAAATAACCAAGCAGGATAAATAAAAAGAAATTCACACTTAGAGACGTCACAGAGAAACTGCAGAACATCAAATAGAAAGGGAAAATCTTAGAAGCAGCCAGAGAGGAAAGACAGGGTACCTTCAAAGAAGCAACAGAGTGAGAATCATCTGACTTCTCAACGGCAACAATGGAAGCCATAAGACAGTATACTGAAGGAAAATAACTGTTGGTCTAGAAAAACTACACTTTGGAAATGAGGGTGAAAAAAAAGACACTTTCAGACAAATAAGAATTAAAATAGTTTGCTCACTAAACGAAATTCTACAGAATATACTTCAAGCAGAAGGAAAGCGATCTCAGACGGAAAGATTGAGAAGATGCAAGAAGGAATAAAGAATAAAGAAAGTACGTAACTAGGACAAAGTTACAGTCATGCATTGCATAACAACGTTCCAGTCAATGACTAACAGCGTATACAACAGTAGTCCCATTAGATTAGTACCACATAGCTTGGGTAGGTAGCAGGCTACACCATCTAGGTTTGTGTAAATACACTCTACGACGTTTGCATGATGAAATCGTCTAACAGCGCGTTTCTCAGTGCACTCGTCGTTACTCTGTATTCATATATCTGTCTACGTTACATCTCCACTAGGACGTATATTAGACAAGTCAAACTCAGCGTATCCAAACTGAATTCCTGATCTTCCCCCCAGAACTCCACCCTTCAAGTTGCTCAGGTCAAATACTTTCTTTCATACTCCACATCAGGAAGTTCTATGAGCTCTACTTGCTTAGGTAGTCTGAATACAACCAGTGCCTAGTATCTTCACAAGCCACAGTTCCCTCTCAGCTAAATAGCTGCAAAAGCCTTTTAATTGGTTTTCCTGTTCTACCCCTGCCCCTCCTCCCAGAGTCTACAAGTACAACTGCCTCCCTGAGTAACCCTTTAGCTGCTCTGCTCAACTCTACAATGAATCTCCATTTCCTTCAGAGGAAGCCAAAGTCTTACAATGGCCTATAAGGCCCTATGGGGTCAGTTCCCCATTTTCTCTCCGAACTCATCTCCTACTACTCTCCCCTTCCCTTCCTGAGCTCCAGCCACTCTGGCCTCCTCGCTAGTCCTTAAAAACGCCATGTGCTTTCCCACCTTTTCACTGGCTGCATTCTGCGGGGAATGCTCCTGCCCTGGATATCCCACACGGCTCTCTCTCCACCTTAAAGTCTTTATTCCAGTTTTACTTTCTCAAGGAGGCCTATGTATACCAAGCAGCTAAAACCGCACCTGGCCTATAGAGGGAACTTACAAATATTTGTGGAATTATTTGTGAATAAATGAACAATGTGGGCAAAGTCAAACACTGTCTGAAACAATTATAAAAATGCCTTATAGGGTTTATTTTTTAAAGAGAGAACTAGAATACATGAAATCTAAACCCAAGAGACCTAACATACATGACATTAATGGCATACAAGTCAAGAGGGATGTAATTGGAGCTAACATGAGATAAAGTTCTGGCTGTGTGGAGAAGGTAAAGATATCGATTAATTTTAAATTATTATAAGTTAAAACTGAATGTTAAAGTTTTTTGAGAGCCAGACAAAAAGGAGTGCACACTGTATGAATCCATCTACATAAAATAAAGAAACAAGCAAAACTAACCTAGAGTGACAGAGGTCAGGACAGCGGCTAACTCTGGGGATCGGAGGTTCATGACTAGAAAAGAGCATGAGGGGGGCTTCTGGGGTGCTGTGTGTGGGTTACAGGGCTGTGTTCACTTCACATAAATTCACTGAGCTGTACACTTACGCGTTGTGCTTTCTGGAAGGCATATATTTTAATAGGTAATCACTAAAGGAGTGAAAACATAGTGAATAACTTCCAAACTAGCAGGAGGGTGGAGGATGAAATAAGGAAAAAAAAACTCAAACAATTCAAAAGAAAGTAATAAAGGGAAGACAAAACAGAAAAAGTGGACAAATAGATTATTATAAAATAAAATAGTTGACAGGAAACAACAAGTGTTGGAGAGGATGTGGGGAGAAGGGAACCCTCGTACACTGCTGGTGGGAGTGCAAACTGGCGCAGCCACTATGGAAAGCAGTACAGAGATTTCTCAGAAAATTAAGAATAGATCTACCATATGATCCAGCTATCCCACTGCTGGATATTTATCCAAAGAACTTGAAAACACAAATGCATAAAGATACATGCACCCCTATGTTCATGGCAGCATTCTTCACAATAGCCAAGACTTGGAAGCAACCTAGGTACCCATCAAGGGACGAATGGATAAAGAAGATGTGGTATTTATACACAATGGAATACTACTCAGCCATAAGAAATGATGAAATCCGGCCATTTGTGACAACATGGATGGACCTGGAGGGTATTATGCTGAGTGAAATAAGTCAGAGGGAGAAAGTCAAATACCATATGATCTCACGCATAAGTAGAAGATAAAAACAACGACAAACAAACACATAGCAACAGAGATTGGACTGGTGGTTGCCAGAGGGGAAGGGGGAGGGAGAAGGGTGAAAGGGGTGATTAGGCTCATGTGTGGTGACAGATTATAATTAGTCTTTGGGTGGTAAACATGACATAATCTACACAGAATTTGAAACATATTATGATGTACATCTGAAAGTTATATAATGTTATAATCCAATGTTACTGCTATAAAAACAAAAATTAAAATTAAAAAGTAAATAAAATGGAAAAAAATTTAAAAATAATAAAATAGTTTAATCAATGTCTATCAAGAATTATAACGAATGAAAATGAAAAAAAGCACCAATTAAAAGACAAAAAAGTTTAAACTAGATATTTAAAAAATCCAGAGGGGCTGGCCTGGTGGCGAGGTGGTTAAATCCACACATTCTGCTTTGGTGGCTCGGGGTTCACTGGTTCAGATCCCAGGTGCGGGCATGGCACTGCATGACAAGCCATGCTGTGACAGGCGTCCCACATATAAAGTAGAGGAAGATGGGCACGGATGTTAGCTCAGGGCCAGCTTTCCTCAGCAAAAAGAGGAGGATTGGCGGCAGATGTTAGCTCACGGATAATCCTCCTCCTCAAAAAAAAAATCCAGCTGTATCCTGTTTATAAGTGACACATTAAAAAAAAAAGGATATAAAAAGTTGAAATTAAAGCATTGTGAAAGATATAACAGGTAAATACTAAGCAAAAGAAGGCAGGTAAGCTATATTAGTATCAGACAAAGACTTTAAGGCAAAAAGCATTATTCGAAACGGAGGGTTACCACATAATGATACTAAAGTATTTAATTCTCAACTTGCATACCTAATGACATGGCCTCAAAAACTGACACAAGTACAAGGAAAAGTACATAAACACAACTCTCAGTAAATAATAGAATAAACTGACAAAAAAATTAGAAAGGATATCAAAGATATCAACAACACCATTACTAAGGTTAATCTAATGAACACATATAGGTTATATCCAACAATTATAAAACATACAGACTTTTCAAGAATACATGGAATATTCGTTCATATTGGTATATGCCGGGCTCTAAGACTAGGTTCAACACATTTCAAGAGATTGGTATCATACAGACTACATTCTCTAACCAGAAGGCAAACATGTTAGAAACCAAAAAACTGCAAAAATACTTATGTTTAATAACTGAAAAACCCACTTTTGAACATTTCAAGGGTCAAAGAGAAACCAAAATAGGCATGTTTAGAAGCAAATATAATAAATATATTACATATCAAAACTTACGAGATGGGGTGACAGCAGTACTTGAAGGAAATGTATGACCTTGAATATTTATATTAGAAAAGAAGAAAGGCTGGATTAAAAAGCTAAGCTTCAAATAAAGGAAAGAAATAATAAAGAGAGGAACAAAAAGCTTTGAAACAGAACAAATGTACAAGAGAGAGCTTGCGAGTCCTCACCATAAATTCTGCAGACATTAAACCCATAATAAAAAAAACCATGAGCAACATTTTAACCGTACACCTGAAAATTTAGATGAAATGGACAAATTCTAAGAGTAGTTAAGTATAGATCGTATTTTTCAATATGTTGAAAATGTTTCAAAACATAAACTTTAACAGTTAGGCTTAATTTTAACACTTAGGCTTAAATTGAGAGTTCGGCATACTTAAAACAAAAAATGTCCATACCATTTATAGGCAGAAAACCTTTGTTTTTTAACTTCAAAACTCAGGTGACTGAGCAGAAAAATTGTGGGTTTTTTTTTTAAACCCACAGCAGAGACAGGAAACCCCACCTGGGTGCTTTAGATGCCTCACAAGGTCACAACGTTAGCAGGACTAAGCAGTTCAGGTGTCAGGACAGGAGGAAACGGCAATCACTCGCCCCAAATAGAAAAATGAGCATTGCTGACAGCTCACATTTGCACAGTGGTGCTTCACAGGCCCACGGATTTTCTCTCCTACAAACTTCAGCTATTTATGTGGGGACACATTTTCTTACTTTTAGTATGAATAATAGTAGTGGCTACCTCCTATTGGACAACATACGTATCAGGACTGTACTGGATGCTGTACACGCATTCTTTTTAATCCTTACAGCACAACCAGGTGCTGTCCTCTCTGTTTCACAAATGAATAGACCAGTGGAGTGTCTTGCTACAGGCTCATTCTTAATCAGGTAGGCTCAAGGCCAAGTCTATCTCATGCCTCCCTTCATCAGTCCTTTTAACCCCAAAGGCTCCAGGAAGTCATCTATAGAGCACAATGAACCCAAGGCAGGCTCTGTTCAAGACCAGCCCACCATAGCCCAGACAAAGCACCCACCTTCTTAATAACGTCTCGCAGAGCAAAATACTTCTCAGTAAGGTCCCCTGCCTCGCTCAGCGGGGCGTCATAGTCATAGCTGGTGGGCTGTGGTTGGTAGGGCAAGTTGGCCCCTAGAAGACAAAAATATGCCACTAGTTACTCCTGAAGGCCCTCCTGTGGGACAAGTTCTTTGGGATTCACGGCTTGGCATTGCAGAGGGAGAAAATAAAGGACACATTAGAACCAGTTGTTAAGCGACACAGAGCTGGCCCTCAGGACGCAAGGTTTAGAGAAGTGAGTTTCTTCCTACAGGTGGCCCTGGCCAAAGCACCTTTCAGTCTACAAAGCACCTTCCCCATCCACTCTCTCAGTGGAAGCTCACAGCTGCAACCCTGCTGGACAAGCAGGGGATCTGAAGCTTCCCACAAAATCTGCTCAAAATCTCACAACCAGTAATGGCAGGACTTATGGCATGACCCACATCTCCAGGGTTGCAGATCAACCCTGCAAGTCTGCGGTCTTTTTTCATGACCTCGACCTGTGTGGTTGAGAAAAGGTCAGTAGTGGAGACACAGGTAAGTGGGCCAAGGATCAGCAGAAAACAAGTGAGGGGTTATCACACCAGACCAAGTGGGAGATGACTGCAGACACATATTCGCCCACAGAGATTCAAATGTAACCCTAAGGCCTCTGTAATGTCTGCAAAGAGTTGGCGGGTGCTGTGGTGTGCCTCTTACATCCCCCTTCAGGACCAAGGCCCTAGCTCATCCCTCCAGCTGCCAGGAGTGATGGCTGCTGACGGCTCTCAGATGTGTCCTTCTGGTCACTGACCTCTGCCGGAATGTCTTGCCCAAGGTTATGACCCTCTCAGGATAGCCCAGATCAAACGATTGACCAACGTGGGGATAAAAAAACCTGGTGCTCTTGCCTCAAAGGGTCATGAATCCCAGCTCCAAACTCCTCTAGGATCAGCTGAGCCACTTTTGAAACTGCATCACAGGCCAACTTCTCCCTCTGCCTAATCCTGCCACCCACACTCTCTCACAAGTGTAGCTCCTGGGAGCACACCCCAATATACTTCCTGTTGAGTAATCTCAGAGTCTGTTTCCATGGGAACGTGACCTACAACAGAGACCAATAAATAATACCAATACTGTGTATACAAAAAAACTAGGAAAGCAAATGGCCTTTCAGTTATTGTCCAAAGGACATAGTTAGACCAGAGGTCCCCCAACCTTGCCACAGATGATATTCACAGGTAGGAGACTGTGTGCAATACTGGGCGGTGACCCTATGCCAGTACCTAGCAAACTTCCTCATGCATGAGAGCCAAATGGAGAGCTTGTCAAAACAGATTCCTAAGCCCCAGCCGAGACTCTGATTCAGCAGGTCTGGGGTGCAACCTGAGACTGTGCGTTTCTAACAACCTCCCAGGTGATGCTGATGCTGCTGTCTGCGGACCAGCAAGGCTCTGTGCCACCCCTCTCTCTTGTACTCCAGAGAGCATTTTGCAATGCAAGTGTGTGAAAATAAGTTATTTTAGGATAATCTTATATCCAACCTAATTTCTAAGTAAATGAGGCATAAAATCTGATAGTTCACCTATGATTTAGTAACAAATTCCTTCAATTGATCCCACAGCTCACAAATGATGGAGCCACCATGGGTGATCCTACTGGTAGTGGAGTTGACAGATGAGTGAGGCTGAGAATCAGGTCATCCCCCAAAGGCTCTGCTTCATTATTTTCCTGTAGAAAATCTACAATTTGAAAGACCTGGACCACTCAACCAAGTGAACCGATCCACTGATACTTCCATTCCTCCATTTCTTCTTAATCAGAGACAGCAGCCTGCCAACAGGTCCATCTGCCTCTGTGGATACATACGTTAAAACACATCCTTTGCTGTGAGATGCACAGAAAAATAAAACCACATCCCTTGCTCCAAGGAGCTCAGCTTCTCCTTTGTGGTCCCTCCCCTGGCTCTAATGTGGCAGTGACTTTGCTGCTGTGTTTCTCATTTACGTCTTGCTCCACACTAGATTGCCTGCACCCTAGAGTAGGCGTGGCTTCATTTACCCAAGCGCCCTGCCCCCTCCAGAGCCAGGTATGAAGGGGGAGCTCAATAAGTGGTTGCTGAGTTGAGTTGAACAGGTGTGACTTGTAGAAACAAACTTTACAGGCCAAGGGAACCCAGGTTGGGAAGCTGACCAGTGGGTGCAAGGACAGCCTGGAAAACTAAGTCTTTGCTCTAGTTGTAGCAGAGAATCTTTCTCTGGATGTTTTCAGACCACCGTAGGGCTGTGTCACAGAGCAACAGTGCTAACTCAAGCGTCCTCTTAGGAGGAAGTTAGGAGTTAGGGAGTGTGAGGCAGCAAGGCAAAAGAAATGGCAAGACCTACCACTCCTCAACTCTCCACATTGTGTCAGAAGTATCGGGCAGCCTGGATCCCATAGGAGGCCCTCACGCAGATGGGGACACACACAGGCTCAGAGTGTGGTATGCATACCTGCACAGCTTTTTCTCTCACTGCTCTTCTCTGGGAAGCTGGTCTGAACAACAGCTGCTAAGAAGCACAGACTGGCCCTCCCTCACTTTTCCAAAGAGACCAGGCAAGAGGGCAGGTTGGAGAGGCCTGCAAACACAAGAGGGGCTGGCGCAGGGTCTTCAGATGGCCAGGAGTTATCCAAAGGGCAGTGACCGGCTTTCCAAGGACTGAGTTTGAGTCCAGGCTCCCCTCCCTGCCAGCCGCCAGTTTTTTGACAAGAATGTATTGTTTTAAGTAAAATAATACAATATGAAAAAAATGTATCATGAACTGTAAGTTCCAAAAAATATCAGTCTTTATTCCTGGCTTGGATGATTAGTCTCAATTCCCTGAGTGGCATTCTTATCCACTGAATGAAAATACATCACAAAGTCTTAATTGTTTCTAATGAGAAGAGAGACTCACAGAGATGATCTAAAACTTCAATTACCAACCTTGGCAAGCTATGATCTTTTAAGAAGTGACGTGCGAGTTTTGCAATACTGCCATTTCTTGGCTCTAATAATAGTAATAAGAAAAATAATACTTGTAAACTAAGTCTTCTCCTCGCCCATCCCACGCTGCACAAAAGAGAGCAGTTCAAAGGAGAAACTTTATTGAGAGTTGATGGTATCCAGTTACAGATCCTAGGGGATAGAAACCCAAAGGAAGCCTTCAAAATGCAACAGTAGGACATCGTCAGTGATTCAGAGAGAAAAGTGCAGATGCGGAAAGAGGTGGGGAAGGAGGCTTAGAGAACAGTTAATGAAGGAATGTAAAATGGTGCAGCCACTTTGGAAAACACTATGGCAGTTCCTCAAACTCTAAACACAAGATTTAGTTACCATATGACCCAGCAATCCCACTCCTAGGTATATACCCAAAAGAACTGAAACAGGGATTCAAACAAATACTTATATATCAATGTTCATAGTGGCATTATTCATAATGGCCCAAAAGTGGAAACAACCCAAATGTCCACCAATTGATGAATGAATAAACAAAATGTTGTATATCTATATGATAGAATATTATTCAGCAATAAAAACAAATGAAGTACTGATACACACTAGAATATGGATGAACCTTGAAAAGATTCTGCCAAATGAAAGAAGTCAAATACAAAAGACCATACACTGTATCGTTCTATTTATATGAAATGTCCAGAACAGGCAAATCCATAAAGATGGCGAGTAGACTAGTGGTTGCCAATGGGTGGGAGGAGGGACAGTGGGGACTTTCTTGGGTATGGGGTTTCTTTTTGGAATAACGAAAATGTTCTGGAATTAGATGGTGTTAACAGTTGCACAATTTTGTAATATACTAAATACTATACTGAATTGTACATTCTAAAATTATTAATTTTATGATATGTGAATTATATCTCAACAAAACAAAATGTTAGAAAAGAAAAAAAAAGACCACAGCAGAATATATGAACAAGTAATCTATAGCCAGATACTATGAGTGAGACTCGCCCAGCTGGCTTATTTCAAAACAATAAGGTTTCCAAATGCACAAGTTATATCCCTTAAAAAATTTTTTTAAGGAAAAATGACTTTTTAAATTATGTAAAAATTTTCCTAAAAATTTCTAAAAAATGTTCGAATTTTTTGGGAAATTTAGGAGAGGACCAACAAAAATGGAAATAAAAATTGTAAGCACACCCTCTCAAAATCAAGCACCAGAAACAATCTAGCATAAGCTTCTACAAACAGATGTTAAATTGTTCTTACCATTCCAATAGGCAAAATTGGTCCCACCTATAAACATGTACCTACAAGGAAACAAGAGAACAGACAGTACTTGACTGTGAGCCCACAGTTGTGGAGGGCGCCCTCCCCTCCAGAAATTAACACTCACATGTTCACATTCGCCCCACTAGCAAGTATATCATAGAGGGTAGAAGCCACCACATCAGTCTTGGCTTTTGAGTGTCGTTGGCCCCAATGGTCTAACCAGCCAGTATAGAATTCAGAATTGATCTAAAAAGAGAAGAGGACATGGAGCTTAGGGTAGATCTACGACCTTCCAACGCTGTGCCTTCCCTGTAACGATGGCCCTAGTACTCTGCCAGGGGATGGCTGGAAAGGGGAGTTGAGATGCAGTGCTTAATCCTGAGCTGGGAGGGCCAGCGAGGAGTTCCAATAATAACACTGTTGAAACTCAGTTTTCAGGCACCAATAATAAAAGTATTCCTAAAAAGTTGTACCTGCACCAAAATTTTGTTAACCAATCCCCAGGTTAAGCACAATAGGGAAGTTTGTTGGGCAAAAGAATCAGAGGGCAAAATACTTTTATAAAATAATCAGCTCCGAATTCACTCTTTGTATGAATCCAGGTTTTCAGATCTCAGGTTGACTTAAAGTGAGTAGACTGTTGGTCCGATTATGCCGCAAAGCAGGCCCTGTGCACTTCATGCTTCTGTTGGGCACTTCCCTGCTAAGCCCTTGGTCTCGAGAAGGAAAAAGAAATCTGGACATGTCGTGGGGCCTTCACGTCTCAGGTTCCAGGAAATAGCTCCACCCAAAGTCTGTGAATGCAGGTTCTGCACTGCTCACTAAGCAGAGACCAGATTCAGAAAAGGCTGTTTTGTACAAAGGTTCGTACACAGGCGGGGCAGGTTGACCTCTACAGAGAAGACACAGGACATAACCCCTTAAACTGGGCTGAGTAACAACAACAACTACCACTGCGGAGAAGGGAAGAGTGGAGAACGATGGATCGATGGACTGTATACTCCCACCTGGACCTGCCACCATCTCCGCCTCCTAGCCACCTACACAGCATGCCATAAAGCCCTGCAACTCAAAGTGCGCTCAGCAAACCTACATCCCCAGTGTAACCTGGTTGCTTGTCAGAAATGCAGAATCTGTCCCCATCACAGACCCCACAGATCAAAGTTTGCATTTTAACAAGATTCCCATGTGACCTGTAAGCACATTAAAGGTGGAGAAGCTGTCACAAAGAGATCTCGAGAGACACAGGCATGAACTCAGATGCCGGCCCTGCCTCTCACCAGCTGTACAACCCTGCGCAAGTGACATACGTTCTCCGAGCCTCACTGAAAATGGAGATGGTAACACTGCTTAGCAGAGTTGCCGTGAGGACCAAATGAGATGGAGTGTGCAAGAGCACAGAGCCTGACGCAGGGCAGGACATTCACATTAGTCCCCATTCTGTTCCACTCCAGTGCAGGGCCTCAGTTTCAAACAGGAGCACTGCTTCTGCTGACACCCATGTGTCCAGAGGGCCAGGCCCTATGGTCCCATCAGTTGCCAAGCCCACAGACAGAAAAACCAAGGTTCTCCTCCCACCCTTCTGCAGCAGGTAATCTCTCTCTCCCAACAGCTGTAATGATAGTACAAACACAAAGTCTCTCCACACCACATCCCCAGTTCTTACCAAGGGTCCTCTGGGCTCGCTCTTCCTCTGGATTTGGAAAGCAGCTGTGACATTGATACCTAAAAATTACGAGAGACAGAAAAAAGGTTAGTCATGGGAATGACAAGAAGTTATATAAAAAGAGTCCTGTGTAGGACTTGAGCCTGAGGCCCCTGACCTCCCCCACACCCCATGGGCCTTTCCACCTCCAAACCAACTTTAGGCTGATTCAGACCATCAATTTGACAGATGCGTGTGGACCACAAAACACTGCTTCCTCTCTAAACAGGTCCCCTCGGCCTTTCCGGACTGCATTGCTTTGGGAATTCACTTCACAGGCTTGTTGTCTTCATCTGTGTTTCCCCATGGCCTGGACACATGTCGCGTGTTCTCTCTTCACATGGACATCTGGGCGACCTGGATGCTCCCTTCAGGATGGGTCTGCTTTCAAGATACATCCTTGTAGCCTCCACAGCGCCACAGACACAATAGTGCCATAAATATTTGCCAATTAATTAACAAATCAAAGGGGTGAATGAGTCTAACTGTGTTTTCCCTTGAATAATGGAGTATCCTCTGAATTTTAATTTGTACAACATCAGCCATTCCAGTCCACTTGCTCTCAATTTTTCCTTCTGAATTATTCCACAGGGATGTCTGTGTCTTGTCTTGCTTCCCATGTCTTCTATTCTTCCTTCCTCCTCTAAAAAGAGAAAAAATTTCTCCACAGAGGGGTAATGGGCTGTCTTACATCAGTGAAAGAGTGAGCATGAATAGTGTTTCTCCAACCAAAGCAGATACCCTGATCCCAAACGTCACGGTCTAGTTCCCACAGCAGGTATCTCAGAGGGGAAACAATGCCAGCCCAGACCTCCACAGAACCCGCTGCTCTTGGATTAGCCTCTGGCTTCTCTGGAAGGTCAGCTTTCAGGAAAGAATGGGGTGATCAAGAAAGAGTGGAATCTCAAGGACATTATGGCTGTAATTTTCTCATTATTAAGCGTCAGGTGGCATTCAGATCTTGAAACACTGTTCTCATGAGCCTCTCCTATGATCTGACCCGAGGCAATGCACCTCTGCCACACAAATGAATGAGGCTGCCACAAGCCCCACCTGGCCCAGGTGCACTGGCCTTGCAGTGGTCTGTCCTTCAACCCACAGCAGTAGCAATTGTGCTGTCAACCCCCATGGCCAGACAAATCATGTTCACAATAAACACATAATAATCTTCCATTTGTTCCTCCCAACAGAAAAATACTGTGCTTTTTCATCATCATGATAGGAAGGGTGCCAAAGCAGGAGGAAACCAGCATACCACTTCCTGTGCAGCCCTTTGTAGGTGAGTTATTTCATCACCAAATCCTCTGAGCAACGTCCCATGTTTCTAGAAACACTCAATTCACTTAAAGCCAATTCTTTTATTTTTTGGTAACGTAGAAGAATGTCTTTAAAAATACAACTTCCGTCTTGTACACCCTTCTCAAGAGAAAGCAACTGTTGGACGTGCAATGTGCACGGAGTGTCTTATACTCTAGATGGGGGAAGAGCGGGCTCTTTATGCTATGTCAAGAGTTGGTCTTTTTTGGGGGGAGGGATAAATTTTTATTTTGAAATAATTTCAAACTTATAGAAAAGTTGTGAGAATAGTACAAAAAACTCATATTCCTTTCACTCGGATTTCCCAACTGTTAACATTTTATCAGTTACTTTATCAGTTTGTCTCTACATAAATACACGTGTTTTTTCCTGAGTCATTTGAGAAAAAGTTGCAGACATGATGGCCCTTTACCCCTGAATACTTCAGTGTGCATTCCCCAAGAGAAAGGGCATTCTTTAAATAACCACAATACAATTATTAAAAATCAGGAAATTGGGGCTAGCCCTGTGGCCTAGTGGTTAAGTTCGGCATGCTTCACTTCAGTGGCCCAAGTTCAGTTCCTGGGCGTGGATCTACACCACTCATCGGTGGCCATGCTGTGGTGGCAACCCACATACAAAATAGAGGAAGACTGACACAGATGTTACTCAGGGTGAATCTTCCTCAGCAAAAAACCCCCAAAAAACTCAGGAAATTAACATGAATACAATACTATTACCTAATCTACAGATTTTATTCAAAGATTTCAATTGTCCCAGTAATGTCCTTCATAGCAAAAAAAAAGAGAAAAAGTTCAGACCAGGATCCTTTTCAGGATCACATGCCACATTTAGCTGTCATGTCCTTTATGAAAGCTGCTCTCAACCTGAATGAAGACTCTCCTTTAATGTTTATATAGCCAGAAGCATCCTAGCATGCTGCTTGCCCACCCGGAATTTTCATTTGCGGAACCTCTGCAGCTTACACAGCACTAACAAGTTGGGCAAGACAGGATTTTTGTTTGTTTGTTTTTTTGGTAAGGAAGACTGTCGCTGAGCTAACATCTATTCCAATCTTCCTCTATTTTATGTGGGATGCCACTAAATTGTGGATTGACGAGTGGTGCTAGTTCACACCCAGGATCCAAACCCATGAACCCCGGGCTGCCGAAGGAGAGCACAAGTACTTAACCACTACGTCACTGGGCCAGCCCACAGGCAAGATGACTTTTGCAGCATCTACCAAACCACCTCTGGCCCATCACAATTCATAGTGTTGGGTTATGCAAAAAGATGGAAGTGTAAGGTCCCTGCACTCCAGAGCTGACAGGCCAACACCACCTAGCCAGTGGCTGACTTCAGAGTTCACTACAGCCACAACGTAGCCCCGAGCATCCAGCCACGATACGGGGGACAGGGAGAGCAGAGAAGCACAGCGTCCTAGACAGAGCCTGGAAGGCAAGTGCTCAGGGCAGAGCTTCTCACGGCTGGAACTGCTCCTGTGAGGGCCAGCCCCTAAGAGAAAACCACTCCAGATTCCAGGCTAGCTCCGCAGTGCTGAAAATGGAGCACTTGTCCGAAAGGCCAAAGCAGCCTAAATAAAACAATCTCTGCAATGAAGGGGTGCTTTATCAACTACTCTATCTGACCTTTACTTGATAAGGCAAAACTTGAGAAATCTCATTCAATATGCCCATGCCACTTACAGCAACAGCTGCCCAGAGCAATCGACAGAGTGAAAACCCAAGCCTGCATGGCCTTAGCTGGGCTTTCTGCTACTACACACACCAACCTGACCCAAAGTCCACTGTGGCATAGAGCCCCTGCAGTGCCCCACACTTCAGGAACTTCTGAAAGATGCCGTCGGTAGTGAACAGAAGCACGTCATCCCCCAGGTGTTGGTGGAAGAGCTTCTGCAGGAAACGCAGGTAGTCATAATCACAGGTAAAGTAGCTGCCATATTCATTTTCAACCTGCAAATCAAAAAGAGGAGGGGGAAAAAAAACTAAGGAGATCCCAGCGCAGTCATTCTGACACAAGCTCTTGTCTGGAGAAAATACCTGAGCATCTGCTGAGATGACAAGGCTTACTGATCACCAAAAATATCTCCTACACTCAGTTCTCAAAACTCATTCTCCAAGAAGCAACTCAGCATAAAAACTTACCTTCTACTACACTCCAAGAAATAAGAAAACGACAAAAACCACCATGTTAGTTTTCGAATTGTAGTGATATTCTCCCCCATAAGAGATAATAGATACCTTAAACTTTACATAAATAACACCCATGATAGAAATACTAGACAATGCATAAAAATGAAAAGAAAATGGAAAAAGCATCTGTTAATTCTATAATTCAGAGACAGCCATTGTAAGCATTTTGGCAGTCTTCCAGATTTACATACACACACACACTCTAAATATACCCAATAATATAAGGTAATTGTTTCCTGTCCTCAAAACTGGTATCATATTATATGCACCAGTCATAACATCACTTTTCCTCCTTAATACACTACGCAAAATGTCCACCGCAGTAACAAGGGCAGATGTGGGATACGGATGCACCATCATTTACTTGAGCTCCTACTGTCAAACATTCAGGGTGTTTCTTGTTTTGTACTCAATAACCAATGCTCAGTTTGTGCTAGGTATCATCAGAAGTTTTCAACCAGGAGCTATTTTTACCCCCCAGGAGACATCTGGCAATGTCTAGAGATATTTTGGGTTGTCATAACTGGAGGGAGTGGTGTGCTACTGGCATCTAGTGGGTAGAGGCCAAGCGATGCCGCTAAACATCCTACATCCTACATCAACAGCCTCCACAATACAGAATTATCAGGTGCGAACTGGCAATAGGGCCGAGGTGGGAAGAAACCCTGCTCTGAGGCATGCATTCTCAGTGCGGGTGGAGAGCATCCCCAAGGAGGTGAAATTGATTCTTATAGGATAAAAAAAAAATCTTATTCTTTTTATATATAAAACACAGATATACATACAGGCATACAGTATCTCTCAGGTATTGAAATTTCATGGGGAGGCAATTAGGAAAAAATCTCTAAAGAGGCTTTTTAGGGGGCAACAGTGAAAAAAAGGTTTATTGCTTTATTGCTCTAAAGCAATGAAATGAATGATCTTCAGCTCCTCTCCTAACACCCAAGAAGCTTAGAGACCTAACGCTGAGAGAAAGAAGCAGGACACCGAAAAATAGACAGTATAGAAAATCCAAAAGAGTCAACACCAAACTATGAAGTCCGGGTACACATATAGGTGGTAAAATTTTATTTATACTTTTACCAAGAAACGATGGCCATGAAAGTCAGCACAGTGGGAAGAAGTGGGGTGTGATCAAGAAGGACTCCTGGCAAGCTTCTAGGGTCCTGGCCAAGCGCTATTTTCCATCTTGGGTGGTGATTATGTGGGGGTTCTCACCATAATGCTTCATTATACTGCACGTTTTGTATGTGTGTTATAGTTCACCATTTTACAAAAATTGAAAAAATACCCAACCATAAAATTTCAACCCTCACATAATGCAAAACAAATTTTTGTGGTGCTGGGGATACATGGTCTTTAAACATAAGCACAAGAAACTGTGAGCCCCCAGGAGAGAGGCATCCAGCCTGATGGTGGCTGGGAGAGATGGTTAAGGAGGCTTCTCCGAGGGGCTGCCCGAGGTACTATCCAGCGAAGAGGGCCGAGTGCAGAGTACTTCAGAAACTACCTGAAGCTCCGTGTGGCCTGGGCACACACTGGCGGAGTATGAAAGGAATGGTGAATGATGTGGATGAAATAAATACCACCAGTCTTATCTGCATATCCCTGCCTGCTCAATGGTTTAATGAATGATTGTTTTCTCAGAGAGGATCCCTCTGACAATACTTTCATGCTATGGGTTCAAGAAGCAAAACAGACTGTCGTGAGCATGCCCAGGACCAAGGATTTGTGGTCCAGGAAGCCATCCTGAAAAAGGAGGGATGTGCCACTCCCGCAGAGTGAGTGACTGATCCTGGTACTTTGATCAGCCCCACAGAAGTCCCTTTGGAAATAACTGAGATAAACACTAAGAAAAGCTTTGCAAATACTCGCAAGCTACTTTCCTCCTCCTTTTCTTTTTTCTCCTCATTTAATAAGAGCTATTTGTATGGCTGTGTCTTCCTTCATGGTTTGGCTGTCAAGAAGATCAGAGCTAAACCTAAGAGTCAGCTCTAACGACTAAGTGGCCCCAGAGCCTTTGCACCTCGTGTTGTTTTCTGCCCATCCTCACACCCCAACCCAACCTCATTCATTTTCTCTTACTTTTTCAAGTCTTATTTTTCCATTAACATCACTGTGTGATGTACCTTAAAATAAACAGGCTTGCAACAAATGCACACACATAATTTGGTTAGGTTTTGAGAGAGAGAGAAAAGTTCAACATTTGCAAGGTGGCTTAGAGCTATGGTCACGGGCACAGGCGTCACAGACCCAGGTGTTCACATGCAAATCTCAGCTCTGCCACTTCTTATCCTTAGGACCCCACCTGTAAAATGCTTTCTCATCTGTAAGAGGCAAAAATACCAAGCTTGCTGGGTGTTATGAGGATTGACTGAGTCAACACGTGAACAGGGCTTCGCACAATACCTCGCGCCCAGTAAGTGCTCAGAAAGCCAGCAACCAGGACACTACTCAAAGTCTGTATCATTGCCAACCAGTGAAAAAAAGAGGGGCATGTGTGGGCTGCAGAGGTGAGAGGAGAAACACACCCAGAAAAGGGCTTGAAAGACTCACAGAAAAAGTCACAGTGAGATTCAGAGGAACAGAGACTTTTCTAGAGCAGGGGTCAGCAAACTTTTTCCCTAAAGGGCAAAAGAGTAAATATTTTAGCCTTTTTGGCCATATGTCTTTGTCTCAACTACTCAGTTCTGCTATTGTACTGCAAAAGCCACAGGTAATATGAAAACAAGTGGGCACGGCTGTGTTCCAATGTACCCTTATTTACAAAAACAGACTGGGGGCCAGACTTGGCCCACAGGCCAGTTTGCAGGTGCTTGTTCTAGAGCAACTGTCTCATGCTGCAAGCTCCTTAATGAAGCCACAAAGCACTGCAGACTTTTAAGGCTGTTCATCTTCCACAACAACAGGCATCAACAGGGCGTACACCCCACACGTTGCATGAGGCAAAGCTGTGGGTGGAAGGGCCTCACTCCTAATTATTTTCATCTTGGATATCATTAACAGGTGTTTATGGCTTTACTGATTTTAGGTGTGGTCTTGGTACCAACTGAGATAAACATCCACAAACCAGCTTAGGCGGCACTGGTTTAACTAATCCCCCCCAAGAGAATACTGCCACATCCGGCTGAATCATAAGGATGAACAAAGGTCCAGGCTGGCCTTGCCCAGCTGTAATACAATAGTGTTGAGAGCCCTAAACACCCTCAGGCCGGGATTTGACCCTTCTGGTCTGAATCATCTTTACCTGCAGACAGATGGGTCCTCTGTGGCCTCTTCAACTCCGCACTCCCAGAGAGAGCGCCAACATTGTGAGCTGAGGAAAGCCAGCATGCTCCTGGCCTGAATTAAGATCGAGATAGAAAGCAGCTTTCAGAGAAACCTTTACACGCTGAAACACTGTCTATCAATGCCAGCTTCTTTCTTATCTAACCTACCGCTCTCTATTCTATTCTAGAACCACTTGTTAGGTATGTGATGGGCACGCATGTGTGATGTGACCGCACGGCTGCCACGCAGACATGTAGGGTGCAGAAGAGACTAGAGGTCAGGGATGAAAGTAGAAAAACCGCCATAAGCGCTTCACAAACAGAGGCACTAACCAAGGGTTCCGAGAGTTAAGCCGACACCAATTAAGTCACTCGGGAAGGCTTCCTGACAGAGGGAGCAGCTGTGAACTGCGCCTCAAATGACAAGAAGGCAACCATGAATTTGGTGAACAAAGAATTTTTAATGATACAAAAAAAATTCTTATGACATAAGAATAACATAAAAAAACTCAGATAGGAAACTGGTCACACAGTATGAACTAAGTCTCTAAAGAGAAATTTTTTAAGGCTTGGAAAAACATTCAAGGAAATCTCCCCAAAACTGAAAGAGCTTTGCTTCTGGCTCCTGTTTAAGTGACAGTTACGGTTTCTCTGCTTTCTTATATTTTTCTGTACTTCCCAGTATTTACTTGTTTATTTAGTAGTCAAGGGACAAAAAGGATTAGGTGGGATTCAAGCAGGTGGAGATGTGATGGGCAAGATGGAGGAGGAGGCCGAGGGCCCGGGCAGGATCCACGGTCAAGTTAAGGTCGTCTAAGGTTGCCAGGGATGGACACAAGAAGAAATGTCCCCCCGACATTCAACTTTGCTCTCCTCTGCAGAGTTCCTATCTGATCACATTCTCTGTGGCATTTCAATCAAAAAGTACCTAAAAGTTATGAGCAAAAATTGGAAGTGAGTTAGGGAGAAGCAGAGACTGAAAAATGAGGGAAACTAAAGAAAACCTAAGACTAAGAGAAAGGAGGAAGATCCAGCTGGGCAAAGACACACTCAAGTTTCAGCCTTGAAATCTTCACACAGGAAAATAGGCTCCCATAAGCTTAACCAGTACAGACTCAAGATGGGTGAAGGGCCATTGAGCGCTACTCGTACAGCCCTCTGGGAGCAGCAGCCTACCCTCTCTCCACTGTGGTGTTGGAATGGACACCCTGGCCAGTCCAGCCTCTCACTGCCTCACCTGACTTATATCCGCAGGGCAAGGGAGTGGCCCTGCTCCCTCCCCACAATGACCTGTCCCTACAAACTGTCTACAGTGCTGTTCCTAAGAAGGAAATCTGGCCCACCACACTGCATCCCCCTGATGTTCCAGGATGCAGCCAATTTGATGTAACTTTATTCTTTTCAATAAGAGCATCTTTGGTAAATGTCCAATGAACATGGTTTTATGTTTTACCTACGTAATTTTACAAACATCAAAAATCACTGCTAGTCAAGTGTCCCAATTTTTCACATGTCGAGTACTTGCCACAAGTCATACCCTACAATACACCAGTCTTTGCAGACAGAAAAACACATGGAAGGAGAATGGGAGTAGGAAGCAGGAGAGAAAACATCCAGCCACAATTCACTGCGCCTCTTTCCAGGCCAGTGTGAACTGACCACCTAAGGAGTGCAGACATCAAAGCAGTTCAGTCCACGCCACAGCCCTGCAGCCAGAAGGCAACGAGGCACGAGAGAAAGAGACGGGCCACAGGACCAGCAGACGTAGGGTGCAATCCTGATTCTGTGACCTGCCAGCCGGGTGACCTTGGCCAAGTCACTTAACCTCTTTGAAGTTTTTCATTTAAAAGAGATTGTGTGGGGGAACAAAAGACCGCGAATTGCTAAAGCAATCCTGAGCAAGAAAAACAAAGCCGGCGGAATCACAATCCCCGATTTCAAAACATACTACAAAGCTACAGTGATCAAAACAGCATGGTACTGGTACAAAAACAGGTCCACAGATCAATGGAACAGAATTGAAAGCCCAGAGATAAAACCACACATCTATGGACAGCTAATCTTCGACAAAGGAGCAGAGGGCCTACAATGGAGAAAAGAAAGTCTCTTCAACAAATGGTGCTGGGAAAACTGGACAGCCACATGCAAAAGATTGAAAATTGACCATTCTTTTTCACCACACACCAAAATAAACTCAAAATGGATCAAAGACCTAAAGATTAGGCCTGAGACAATAAGTCTTTTGGAAGAGAATATAGGCAGTACACTCTTTGACATCAGTTTCAAAAGAATCTTTTCGGACACTGTAACTCCTCAGTTGAGGGAAACAATAGAAAGAATAAACAAATGGGACTTCATCAGACTAAAGAGCTTCTTCAAGGCAAGGGAAAACAGAATTGAAACAAAAAAACAGCTCACTAATTGGGAAAAAATATTTACAAGCCACTTATCCGACAAAGGGTTAATCTCCATAATATACAAAGAACTCACACTGCTTAACAACAAAAAAACAAACAACCCGATCAAAAAATGGGCAGAGGACATGAACAGACATTTCTCAAAAGAAGATATGAATATGGCCAATAGACACATGAAAAGATGTTCATCATCGCTAATCATCAGGGAAATGCAAATCAAAACTACACTAAGATATCACCTTACACCCGTTAGATTGGCAAAAACATCCAAAACCAAGAACGACAAATGTTGGAGAGGTTGTGGAGAAAAAGGAACCCTCATACACTGTTGGTGGGAATGCAAACTGGTACAGCCACTATGGAAAACAGTATGGAGATTTCTCAAAAAGTTAAAAATAGAAATACCCTATGACCCAGCCATCCCATTACTGGGTATCTATCCTAAGAACCTGATAACATATCTCAAGAGTCCGTTGCACCCCTATGTTCATCGCAGCATTATTTACAATAGCCAAGACGTGGAACCAGCCTACATGCCCAGAAACTGATGACTGGATAAAGAAGATGTGGTATATATACACAATGGAATACTACTCAGCCATAAAAAAAGACGAAATTGGCCCATTCACAACAACGTGGATGGACCTCGAGGGCATTATGTTAAGCAAAATAAGTCAGTCAGAGAAAGACGATCTCTATATGACTCCACTCATAGGTGGAAATTAGTATATTGAGAAGGAGATCTGATCGGTGGTTACCAGGGAAAAGGGGGGGTGGGGGGAGGGTACGAAGGGGGAAGTGGTGTACCCACAACATGACTAACAAAAATGTACAACTGAACTCTCACAAGGTTGTAATCTATCATAACATTAATAAAAAAAAAATAAAATAAAAAATAAAAAATAAAAAAAATAAAAGAGATTGTGGTTGGAAGAATTGAGTAGCATTTATAGGGCATCCGGCACAGAGTCTGTACACGACAGGCATTCAAAAATGATAATGCCTCCCCAAAATGCAATTTAAATCAAAACATCATCTGTGGCATTGCCTCTCAAAGAAATAGACTTATGAGGCTCATGTCTACATCACTCCTATATATAACGTGGATGGATGGAAACCTTCCCCCACCACCTGCCCAGCCTCATCTCCATGGTTACCTGCACTGTTATAATTGGCCCTCCATTCTGATAGAGTAGGGGCTTCATCTTGGGCAGAAGGACTCCCAACCACTTGTCCACAGCTGCAAGGTAATCTGGAAAACAAGACAGGTTTAATACCATCAGGCACCTTTTAGTACAAACCAGACACAATGCAGCCTTGTCACCCTGGGGCTGGCAGCAGAGACTGGGGTACACTGGATTCAATAACTACCTTCTGAAATGGGGTAGCTACATGCACTAAAAGTCTGATAGAAGTTGTCCTGCAAGGAGTTGTCTCTTCAGCTGAGCTCTCAGTGGACAAGGACCAGTATGCCTGGTATCTGTCCCTGCCACTAGGACACAAACCCTGGAGCATAGGAGGCAGCCAGCCAACGTTTGTCGAATGAAGAAAAGAGTGACTGAATGGTGTGTCCTTCTCTCTGTCACAGTAGAGGTTTTTTAAATTAAAATTAAGTTCTAAATTATATATTTACATTGTCAAATGGGGATTATAGAGTGCATATTTCATAAAGTTGCTGTAAGGATTAAACAATATGCATGAAAACACTAATAATATACTAAGGGTGTAAAATGTGAGGGTTATACCTAAGAAGGAAATGTGTACAGAGTGTAACACAGTAATGTTTTAGATGTTAAACAATCAGTGTTAGTGCTCTTATGACTACCCTCATCACCAAGAAAAACTGGTCTTCAGAAGACAGAAATGCAGCTGGATGGGACCTTCTGACTGACAAGGGTTTACAGCTAGAATAATCTCTATCTAAATAATAAGCTATCATTTACATACCACTCTAAAAGTAGACAAAGAAATAGGAGGCACTGCAGCTACGGAGCAGTCCAGTGACACTATTCCAGAAGTCACTTCTGCCATTTGGATTAGCGAGATGCTATCGCCGGTCACGCAACGCAAAGCATTAAAGTCAGTCAGTCAAACGCAATGTCAAATCAAAGATTTATCAGTTTATCAGCAAGATGTGGGTGAGTAGTTCAAGAAAGTCTATTTCCTACACATTCAATGTCTGGTGTCATGCAGTGGACGATGACTATATTCTGACTTTCAGAAGTGTTTGCATAGAAGAACCCCAGCCTTCAAAATACCCGACCCTTTTGATATAAATTGCCTAAGCTTTCGTAAATCCTTAAGACATCTGTAACAATTTACCTGGATCAGAAGAACGGAGAACAATAGATTGTTTCTCTAATAGCCATGCAGGTAATCCTCCCTAGGATGGGGAAAAGAAAAAAAATGGAAACCATTATAGCGTCCATTTCATGAAACGTGCTCAGGGGAGAGAGAAATTACTGTTGGGAATGAGGGAAAAGGAGAAAAGTTTCATGAGGAGGGTATTTGAGCTAGGCTTCCTAGTTTGTAACTTTCAGGGAAATTAGAAATTGTAACGTAGTAAAAATAAGATCGCTCTGTGTGAATGCGATGTTTTGAGAATCAAAGCCTTTTATGTAGCTTATTCTAAATTCACAACTACTTGGTGAGGTAGAGCCCACAGCATGAACTACTTTTTTACAAAAGAGGAAATGGACTTATGTGAGTGACCACCAAGAGGAGGACCAGCGCCACTGCCCCTCACCTGTTCTTCTCTGCCTAGGCACCTCTTAAGGTAATGGATACCTGTGCTGGCTACGGTCACAGGCCCCGGGTTATCTGCAATTAGATACTTATTTAAACTGCTGTAATGCACTTTCCCCCAGGTCCCTGCCTGCCAGCCCACCCCTGTCACACACACCAGGCAGGCAGAGCCCAGTCTGGCCACACTCACCATATCCCACTCTGCACAGATGTAGGGTCCCGGCCTCAGGATAACCAGCAGGCCCAGTTCGTGAGCCAGCTGAATAAAATATTCCACATCATGATCCTCAGAAAACTGGTACTGTCCTGGCTGGGGCTCATGAAAGTTCCAGGGCACGTACCTGCAAAGACACACAGAGTCCCTTCCTGGAAACAGCTCAACAGTCCAGATGTCCTACAGGAATTTCGGAACTGTGTGCACAACTGTAAACCCACAGGACGCACAGACCTTTCCCTTTGGCAGCCTCTCGGGAAAGAGGCTTCGTTTGGAGTTTTCACAGGAGCTACCCAAGCACAACAAACGTGGAGGGGACACTTTTATGACCCACAAAGAATGCCCATTCCTATTTAACACGTGACTTTAAAAAAGATACAGATTTACATGAACATGAATCACTATACGATGTATAAATTATATATGGCTGTGTAAGGCTTAGGAAAAACGAAAAGACCTATTCCACAGTAAAAAGAGGGAAACATTTTTGGAAAAACACTTTTTAATAAAAATGGAAAAATCTCAAACCCCTATGTCCTCCTGACAAAAGTTTTGTCATGAATAACACTCAGGAGGTAAAATGACAAAAGCTCCTACCAGCGCCCCTGGCTGCCTACAGCATGGGACACAAATTTAAATATGAAGCCACCCCCAGGAGCACAGAGGTCTCCCTGATGACCTCTGGCTGGTGTCGTTTTTCCACGATCCCATGGGTTCAGGGTTCTCTGGAACAGATATCCTGGGTCCCCCAGAACCTCCTGTTGAAACTACAGACAGGTCTCAGAGGCCTTAGAACCAGAAAAACAAGTGGGATTCTCCCTATCTTCCCAGGAATCTGCCTCTGGGTTTTCTCACCCTTTATCTTTGACAAGTCATCAGCAAGCCACAGCAGCACTGCAAAAACCAGAGTTGCCAGCCACCCCAACTTTCTTCCCAATTAGTCACTTTGCAACAGTAGAAGAGAAGAGATGAAGAGAGATAGTTATTGGGGTAATTTTTTAACTCCAGGCTGTAGAATTACCCCAGCAGAACCATGCAGACAAACTGGGTTTCAGAAATCGACCTAACGAGGCCTATTCCCCTAAGAGCTGAGAGAAGCTATGGCTGCCTACAAACACCCTTATCTTCCAATCCTAGCTGGACCTCTGGCCAAAACTATGTGCTTGGGCAAATTTCAGTTTCACCAGCTGTAAATGGGAATGGTAATAGGTACCTTGGAGAAATGGAATCATTCTTGTAAAGTGTCCTCTGCACACAGTAAACGCTCAATCACTGTGACTTCCCTTTGCCTTTTTAAGCTGATATTCATTTTATGATTCCCGATGACAAAGTTCAAGATTGGTTATCAGAAGAAGGGCAAGGCCAGCTCATGACAAGCCCCTCCCAGAATGCCAGACTACGCTCTTTCCCATTCTGAGCAATGAAACAGCCGCACTGAGAAATGCAGCTGTACTCTCTTTCCAGGGGTGAGTGGCCAGGCCCAGGTGAGAGCCAGGTGCCCTCCCACTTACGTCTGGATGGCATTTAGCCCAGCCATTTTCATCTTCAGCAGCCGGTCCTTCCAGTAGAAGCGGGGTATGCGGAAGTAGTGGATGCTTCCTGAGATGTATCGGAACGGCTGGCCATCCTTGAGGAAGCAGTTGTGGCTATAGTCGATCTTGAACGTCCTCTGGGAGGCATTCTACAGAGCAAGGATGGACCACATGAGAACTTCCACCCTTGCATTTCAGAAGCAGAAACTTTGACAGTGGCAAGTGTTTCCCCATCTATTTCACTTGCCTAATCTGCCGATGGAGTTAATGCTTGGTTTCTGGGCTATAGAACAAACCACTGGTCCACCGGCTGCACTCGGGTAAGAAAAATCATCAAGGAGGACCCACCTGCAGGAATCCACAAGGCCCACCTTCTAGAGGCCAGCACCAATCTGACAATCAGTAGCTGAGATACAGAAATTATATTCCCCAAGGGAAAACCCTGCTGGAAGCAACTGTAGCAAATCCCAGTGTGCTAGGAATAGAAAACACACACACACACACCCTTCCTGTGGCTGTGACCTGCCTTGGCACTGACTGTACCTCAACAGTAATGTCACTGGGACAACCAAGATCCATTAAAAAGAAAGAAAGAAAGAAAGAAAATTCTAAGTGTAACATACAGGGCTGAAAGCAACAGATTAGAAGTCTAAAGCCCTGAAGCCTCATCCTAGGTACTGCTCTAAGTTTCACAGTGACCTGGGCGAGTCCCTTCTCTAACCCTGCATCTCTTCATAAATATGCAGGATGTTGGACTAAAAGAACTCTAAAGCAATATTTCTCAAATTGTGGGCTCCTACCCAGTGTGTGAGTCATGTACTCAATTTGAGTGATAATCAACTTTTTTTTTTTTTTTTTTTTTGGTGAGGAAGATTGGCCCTGAGCTAACACCTGTTGCCAATCTTCCTCTTTTTGCTTGAGGAAGATTGTCCCTGCAATAACATCTATGTCAATCTTCCTCTCCTTTGTATATGGGATGCTGCCACAGCATGGCTTGATGAGTGGTGTGTAGATCTGTGCCCAGATCCAAACCTGTGAACCTCAGGCCAACGAAGTGGAGCGCACAAACTTAACCACTATACCACCAGGCCAGCCCCAGCAACTTTTTTTAACGAAAGAGAACAGAAAATATCAGAGTGCATTGCACAAAGCAAAGACAAGTATTATTTTATGAAACTTTTGTTGCATATATAGAGTTGCATATATATGTCTCTATGGAGTTGCAATGTAAGATGTATTTCTAGTAGTCATAGCAAATTTTGAGAAACGCTGTTTTGGGGTCACATCAGGAGCTAAAATGCTAGGATTTGAAAGGGATGGCCTCAAAGGGGAGGCCAATTCATAGGCAAAACAGAACACTGCCCTCTGGTGGATGGAAAAAGGCAGCAACAGGCCACAGGTGCCAACAGGACCAGGGTTACAAGAAACCATTTAATTAGTGTCCTCCATTGTTAGTAAGATTCCTTGTGCCTCTTTACACTTTTTTCTTAAAGCTTTGTTCATAGGAGCATCACAATCCATGAAAACTTTGGGGGTTGCCCTTGAAATCATATCTGGAAACAACTGTGAGAGCATGAGTCCTAGATCACACTTGGCCTGAAATCCAACTAGGGAGTTGAAACACTGTGACTGAAAGTTAACCAACTGAGAGTGGATTGCTCATGGGCAAACGGAAAGCTTTATTGTATGTGAGTTACACCTCAAAAAAGCTAACCAAAAATAAACAAATAAATAAGAATCATTAAAAAAAGGTGAGCGTCAATTTAGTATCACTTTACTCTTCTGGTAAAAAAAGGCTTTAATTGCCATTAAAAGGCAAGAAACTCCTAAAGAAACTCACAAAAATAGCAAAATTATTTCTTACACCAGGTGCCCCAGTGGATGATTTTGAAAACATTTTCACAGCTTGTATATGACTGAGTGTCAAATAAGAGCTTCCCACAAGTTTGGTGAGTTCAGAGGTGGCCGATGAGTTGGGCAAATTCTTTGGGCAGGTAGAAAGGTAGTAAGCAACTTTGGGCAGAACTGGGGAAGGAAACAGCTGTCTGAAGTCCCCTGGTCTAGGGGAAGGGATTTGGAGGAGCAGGAGATCAGGTTGGCGAGAAATGACCTTGGTGGACAATGGAACCTGGCCTTCATCCCACACAGCAGAGCACCATCCCTGCACTCAAACAATCTCCAAGTCCAGCCCAAAGACCTCCCTACCATCCATTTACAAATATCACCAAGCACCTACTACGTGCTGAGTAATCCCTGAGGGGAACCACACAGATGCAGCCCCAGCCCACGTGAAGCTTCCATCTAGCATGGAACAAGCCAAGAGTCAGCACAGTGAGGCCTGGATGGTAAAGTAAGTGTCAGATCACCACGTTGTACACCTTAAACTTGCACAGTGTTATCTGTCAGTGAAATCTCAATAAAGCTGGAGGAAAAAGGATTAAAGTGCAGCACGGCAGCAGCAATAAACAGCAGGTAACTCAGGCGTAGGGCGAAAGGACAAGTTTCACCCCAAACCGTGATTCTCAATCTTGGCCACACATCAGAGCCACCTGCGCAAGCTTCTAAAAATAGCAAAGTCAGGCCTCACTGCCCAGACATTTAGATTACAGTTGGTCTTGGGTGGAACCCAGGCATTGGTATTTCTCAAAACTGCCTGGATGATGGAAGGTACAGCCAGGGTGGAGAACCATTGGCCTAAGGGAAGCCCTAGGATGAGGAAGAATTAGCCAAGGGGAAAGGTGACATAGCAGAGGAAACTGTGTACGAGAACCGGTGGAGAAAGGTCAGGACATGGGGAAGGGGCCGGAGACTCCAATATAGATAAAGCGTGACAGCTGCTGAAACAGAGGAGACAGGCAGGGCCAGATCAAATGCGCCCGGAAGTCCACACTTAAGGGCCTGGACCTCATGCCAAGAGCGGCTTCAACAGAAGAATGATAGGATCAGACACGTGTTTTCAAACGTTTGCCACTCTGGCTTTTTCCTGAACCGGCAACACAGGAAGCAGAGTCATGGACCACAGCGGTGGCAGTGAGGTGCGCAGCAGACAGGAGGCAGAATCCAGAGGGCCAAGCGGCTGATGAGATGTAGGACACAGGGGCTAAACAGAAGAGGCTCCTGACGGCCTCAGATGGAAAAATTTGAGCATTTAAAAAAAGTAAGAGAGAGACAAGAGATATCAACCAGGAGGAAAAAAAAGACTGCATGGATTTTAACAACTATGAGTTCACAAAGATCCACAGAGGGGAAAAAATTCACTGGTCACCTTTGGAGATTGCTTGAGTACCGATGTATTACTTGGAAAAATGATAAAAGGGAAAGAACCAAGCAGTTTACTTCTCTTTCACATAAAAACTGTATTTCAGGGTATCCTGACAAAGGAAAGTTCCTCACAGTATTCCAGCTAATAAATGCAGATGGAATAACAGAATCTGGAAAACACCCTTTTCTAACGCTTAGGGAAATAACGGATTTAAGCTATAATCATTAAAGGCCGCTGAAACAGTCAGCAAGTGGTGGAACTTTACAAAGAAGGGATCAGGCAGATTCTCTGTGCGCCCCCTGCTCGATCTCAGCCTCAGTCACAATGGAGCAAGCAGACGTGTCTCATGCTGGGATTCAACAGGAAGGACACAGCCCCATTCCTGAACTTCAGCCTCTGCTGGACCTGAATCAAAGATTCCACGGGAGGCAATAAGTCAATCTCAAACAAAAGAGTCTAACGATAGGCTTGCTCTGACAATTTGGTCGTATTAAAATAAAATAAAACAGGGGCTGGCCCCGTGGCCGAGTGGTTAAGTTTGCGCGCTCAGCTGCAGGCGGCCCAGTGTTTCGTCAGTTTGAATCCTGGGTGCGGACATGGCACTGCTCATCAAACCACGCTGAGGCAGCGTCCCACATGCCACAACTAGAAGGACCCACAACAAAGAATATACAACTATGTACTGGGGGGCTTTGGGGAGAAAAAGGAAAAAAATTTTTTAAAAATCTTTAAAATAAAATAAAACAAAATAGAGTATTGTCAAAAAATAAAAGAGACCTTAAGAGGTGTGACGACCTAATGCAGTGTGGGAACCTCGTTTGGATCCTGATTCTAACAAACTGAAGAAAAAAACAATGTTAAGGTAGGAAAAATCTGAACACAGATCGGGCATTAGATAGAATTCAAAGAATTACCTTGATTCTTTTGGGTACAATAATGGCATGGTGATTATACAAAAGGAAAAAAAGGTTTTATCAGATAGAGGTGCACACAGAAGTATTTTGAGGTGGTGACTACAGACCAAAAAGAAAAAGAACCAAAAAAGTAGAGGGTAGATAGAGCAAAATTGGCCATTGTTGAAGCTGGGTAAAGGACACATGGGTATTCTCTGCCAGTATTTTAAACATTTTTTATAATAAAAAGCTTTCAAACCTGCATTTACCCTTTTCACAGAATTCTCTCTATGGAGTACTTACAAATGTGTGTGTGTTTTTTTTTTAACTGCAACACTGTTTAAACCAAATTGCAGGGCCAGCCCCATGGCCGAGTGGCTAAGTTCACGTGCTCTGCTTCTGTGGCCCAGGGTCTTGCCGGTTTGGTTCCTGGGCGCGGACATGGCACCATTCGTTGAGCCATGCTGGGGTGGCGTCCCACATAGCACAACCAGAGGCACTCACAACTAGAATATACAACTATGTACTGGGGGGCTTTGGGAAGAA
Source organism: Equus przewalskii (assembly GCF_037783145.1). Classification (NCBI taxonomy): domain Eukaryota; kingdom Metazoa; phylum Chordata; class Mammalia; order Perissodactyla; family Equidae; genus Equus; species Equus przewalskii. The sequence continues at coordinate 52,812,149 of NC_091845.1, read as the reverse complement.
GAAGAAAAATAATAATAATAATAATAAACCAAATTGCCCTTCAAAATAGTGGGTTTTCTTGGTTATGAGAGAAAGAAAAACATACATTCATGCAAAGACTTGTGAAAAATGTTCATAGAAGCTTTATTAATAATAGTCCAAAATTGAAAACAACCAAATGTCTATCAACAGGAGAATGGATAAACAAATGGTGGTATATTCATGAGATGGAATACTACTCAGCAATAAAAAAAGAACTACTGATACTTGCAATAATATGGATAAATCTCAAAAATGTTATGCTGAGTGAAAGAAGCTTTACACAAAAGGATTTAGACCATATGAACCCATTTATGTGAAGTTCTAGAATAAGCAAATCTATTACGGAAAAAAAAATCAAAATAGTTGTTGCTTTTGGGAGAGTGGGGGCAGGTATTGCTTGGGAAGGAACATGAGGGAACTTTCCAGGGTAATGGTAATATTCTATAGCTGGGTAAGGGTTTTGGATTATGCAGGTGTATGCATAATGTCATAATGTATGTCAAAACTTCTCAAATGGTACACTTAAGATTTGTGCATTTCGTTTTATGTAAAGTTTATCATAAAAGGAAAAACACAGCAATAAACAAATATTGACCTCTAATTAATGATACACATGCTGAAGTATTTGGGGGGAGGTGCACTGATGTCTGCAACTTACTTAGAAATACATCCAAAAGATAAGACAGATTGACAGATAGATGGAGGGATGGATAGTAATATGTTTATGGTAGAATCTGGATGGTGGCTATAAAATTTTTTCAACTCTCTGTATGTCTGAACATTTTTCCTAGCAAAATGTTGACATAAATAAAAAAGTGGACTGATGAAATAAAATTGTGGTTTCTCGGGTATGTGTATTGTAGATGCATGTACATACACACACATACATGATGAAATATTACGTAGCCGCTGGAATAATGAGGTATTCTGCTCTTGCCATTGTGGAAAGATCTCTGATACATACCAAGTAAAAAGAGAAAACAGAGAAGTATCTTTTAAAACACACTTATGTCAGCTGCTCTTGTGGATAGTCCCGTGTGACTCAGCACGCTTTCTGTTGACAGTGTCTCAATTCAAACTCACACCTCAAGTCTTTGTGCCCTCCTGCCCCAACACCAGGAGTCCAGGGGTCCTGGGGAGTCCATGCCCCCGGGGGCAACCCTCAACCAATGGTGTGAATAACTGTATTCTCCTCTTTTAGGCAGACAGCTCTGGAGACATTCTGTATGCTTTCCAGATCTTGGTAGAATCCCTGCCCTGTTGCCCAGAGCAAGAACCACGATACACATCCTTATTTAGGCTCTTGCTTCCTTCCACCTGTCCCTCTTTCTTGTGCTCTTGGATCACTTGTTAGACCAACTGCACCCATGCCCTTGTTTCATGCTCTGCTTCCAGAGGAACCCAAATTAAGACAACTGGTACCAGGACAGGCCTAAACAGCAGATCCACAGGATGTGGGTCTGTCCCTGGATTTCTCATGTATGTCAAATTTTGCAACAAGAACCCCATAGTTGGTGCTATGTGAGTGGTGACACACCATGGTATGTAAATACGAATAGTAAGACTGCCCGACTGGGAGGAGTCCAGGTAGGAGAGGAGTTGGCATCTGCATTAGCTCTACCCCTGGAATAAGGCCTGGGGAAGGGGTTGTTACAGGTATTGTAAGGATTGTGAGGTTGGCTGGCTTTTGTTAACAGATTTACAAGCTCTGAAGAAACAGATTGGTTGGCAGGCTCAACCCGGCCATCCACTCAGGCCATTCTGTGAACACGAGAGGCTTCCACGGCAATATTTAAAGAAATCTAAATCTCCTACTAATAAAGTAAGGCTCAGGACTTAATTGTGGGGGAACACTGCGGGCGGATCTTGAGGGGCCAGAACATAAGGCTGGAGAGAGGGAAGCTTACTGACATGGTGCGCTCTCTCAAGACTTGCGGGTTAGCCTCTTGGTAAAGGCATCTTAACCCAGTCTCTATGCTGTCACGATGGCTTCCTGGAACCTGGACATGATACTGGTCTACAGGAAATGAGGTAGAGATGACAGGACTGCCTTGGCATCCTGACGAAGGTGTGAGATGGCTCAAAGGTGGGAATGTAAAAATGGACACCCTTATCAGTAAGGAATGCACTAGTAAGGAGGGCCCTGGCATCACTGAGAAGTCCTGGAGGCTGTCCTCTGTAGGCAAAAGATGACAAAAGATGCTGCTGTGGCCCTGAGCTCCCTAACGTCATTGGGGATGATGAGATGCTGGCATAACCAAAGACGGACTGCTTAATATCAGAAGCAGGTGGATATAATTACCACGATGACTAGCAAGGCCAGAGTGGCAACCAGCGGGTGCTGACCATAGCAATCTCAGGCAATGGCTCACAAACCACAGCATTCCTAGAGGGTGAAATGGTTAGGCGACCAGCGAGGGTGCTGCGTGAAATGCCTAACAAGAAAAAAAAACCCAAGATCTCATGAGCAAAAGGCAGACGTGAGCCACTGCAGTGGAAAGCTGTTTCCTTTATCCAGTTCCAGCTCTGAGGCAGTTCTCTGACAAACAGGCAATGGATTAAAGAGAATGCTGGACGGATCCCCTGTGATGCCACCCCAAATACACACAATAAATCCCCAATCCTTCCCCAATGGGACTTAGAGCATCTGTGTCCCAGGAAAAGTGGCACTCCCAGATCTTCTGAGGATCGTTGGTTACAGTCTGAGCTGACACCGATACCACGTTACCTGAAATGCCGTTACCGCTCTTAGGGAGGCCAGGGGGCAAAGGGAGCCCCGGCCCAAGTCTTTCTCACAGTGGGTCCAATAAGTCAGAGGACCCAGATTATGATTACTTCGCTGGTCTTGAGTGCAAACTGGGATGGTTTTACTTAACAGACTCCTCACCGTGAGTAAGAACCATGATGGAAGGAAGGGCCAAGTGGGGGTCCTGGAGCTGCCCACTCCCCACTGCCACCCAAGAGAAATCCGAAGCAAGACCACAACGCCTCCTGGAAATGCAGATATTAGTTCCTCCTCCAGAAAGACTCACAGGACGTTCCCATCATATCCCATTCAAATGACGTGTGAGCCCTAGCAGAGAGATCATGGTGCATGACAGTGGTCCACTGATTTGAACAAGTAGTACCCCAGTGGCAGCTATTGCGTGGGTACTGTATCACTACTGGAACAGATCAACACAGCCTTTGGCATTTCGTTTGTGGCTAATGTTCTTATCTTTTCAAAACTATCAATAAAAATAATCAGCAGCAGTTTGTTTGTAAGCAAGCAGGACAGCAGTACACACTCTCTCGCCCCAGGGCTCTGTTAACTGCCCTACTCTCTCCCGTGAGAGACCTTGACCGCCAGGACATTCCATGGGCTGGTCTGATATATAAACACTAGGTTATTTGGACCTGGGGAGCAGTGACAAGTCTCTGAAACTCAAATTTAGAAAAGCAGCACTGAGAAGATCAATGTGGACAGCTGCAGAAGTCGCATCCCCTAAAAGACAGCTTCTAACTGGTGACTGTCATGGCCAAGGTACAAGGGAAAATCCACTGCATGGCTCCAAAGTGACCCCTCTCAACATTTAAGGACCAGAGAGGATCCAGCCTAAAATAGCCAGCTTCCTTAACATCTCTGCACTGTGGCACCACCAACAGAAGTAAGGCGATCAAGAAATGCGGGGGAGGAGGAAAAGCTGTCTTCAGAGTTATTCCCCTAAAATGCAGATAATGCAAAATTTGCCCTGTGTGCAAATTCCACCCCTTCTAAATTAACTGGCACTGGAACAGAAAGCTGAAGAGCCGTAGTTTTATTTCACACTTGCGGGGGTGTGGCAGCATCAGTATTTACATCACAGGACATCACAGAAAATTTAGAAAATAAAAAGCAATTCCAATCAAGGCAAAGCCCACACTTTCCCAAGTCCCCCCATGTGTATAATACATTTATTACTGGAGGAAAACAAGAGCAAAATAAACAAAATACCCTCAGACCAAATACACATCAGGGACCTGACACTGTCCAATATAACATTTTTAAAGTTATTTATTCAGTTTAGATTATTTCAGCGGTAAATAAGCATTTCTTAACAAAAGAAATACATTAAACATAACACTGATATTAATACCACTAGGTAATGTGAACATTCCCCAAGTTTCCTAGTCCTCAGGAATAAAAATAATTACATTCACATTACTTGTGCACATTCCTCAACTAGAATAAAGAAATAAAAAGAGCTCAGTGACATCACAGGTTAGGGGCCCTGCTGATTATGTGAAGATAATATGTCTTCAGCTCCCTCAGCGTAACTCTTAATAAGCACCTATTCAATGGATCTCCATCCCCAGCAGCCCACATACCCTTTCAACTCACCCTAGAGACCCAAGAGCCTGGAGAATTCCTGAGGTGAGCTGCTCAGCTCCAAGGTGGCAGAGACCCAAACCCCGCCAGGCTGCTAGCATCCCAGGGTTGAGGGAAAAGGGATTGAGGGAAGATAGGGGTAGAAGCGTATGTACTAATCCTGGGCTTCCCAGACCCCTCAGTTGACAGAACAATGAGAAAGAGAGGGAATATTTCAGATGACCAGAAAACAAATTTTATTTATGCCAGATCTAAGAGCTTTCAAACATTAAATGTCATGGAAGCCCCATGACATCAGCGGTCTGGAGAAGCAAAATCAATATGGCTCTGGGGACTTGAGGATGAGCTGCGAGAGCCTATGCAGCCTACTTTTATTAATTCTGGTCACTTATTTATGCCTGTCTGGTTCCAAGAAGATTCTGGCTAAGCATCCCAAAAGTCTGCGGATAAAGAACATAAATTACAACGTAAGAGAAAGAAAAATGGCAGAATGGAGGAGGAACGAGCACAGTTTGGGACCTGTTCCCAATCCTCCAGGACAAACAGACATTTCCAGATTCAACTCTGCCCTGTCATCTCAGAGAAAAGATACATGCACAGTTTGTAAACCAAAAATAAATTCTAAAAATATAAAATAATTCTTAAAAGTTAAAAACACACCTAACTTTCCACACAGGAAAGAATCACTTCAAGTGAATCTGAAATAGTATTTTGACTATATTTAGCCTAAGGATAAAAATACATCTTAAACTACATTCAGGTCAAACAAACCAACAAACCAAACTGCATCCAACAGATTTCATCTTAGTAATAATATTTTATTACTATTTTGAATCTATAATATATGTAGTAGGATAAAGTAAATAAGTAATTACATCGGGTTGTTAGAAACCAAAAATTTCAATGTAAAAGAGAAACAAACATAAAATAAAAGAAAGATGAGTAAAAATCCTGTAATCAGGGGTATGTGAGAAATCTCTGTACCTTCCACACTATTTTTCTGTGAACCTAAAACTGCTCTAAAAAATAAAGTCTATTTTAAAATAGAGCCCCTCAGGGCTGGCCCCATGGCCAAGTGGTTAAGTTCATGCGCTCCACTTTGGCAGCCCAGGGCTTCGCCTGTTTGGATCCTGGGCGTGAACCTAGCACTACTCAAGCTATGCTGAGGCAGCATCCCACATAGCACAACCAGAAGGACCTACAACTAGAATATACAACTATGTACTGGCGGACTTTGGGAAGAAGGAAAAAAAACAAAGAAGAGTGGCAACAGAGGCTAGCTCAGGTGCCAATCTTTGAAAAAAATAAAAAATAAATAAATAAATAGAAATTAAAATAAAGCCCGTAATCTTTCATTTGAATTAGAAATAGTACTATAGACTTAAGCTTTTTTCTCTTTCTAAAAAAAATTTATTTCCTAGCAATATCTACTGAAACAGCATAGAAATGACACTAGCCAGTAGCAATTAGCTCCTCTAGCACTTAAATTATGGTCTCTTAAATACTTCCCACTAAAAAGAACCAGGCTCCTTCAAGAAATTACTTAATTCAAGTGTGGGGCAGAATATGTACAAAATAAGCCTAAAATTATCAAAAACTATTAGGGTCAAAACAAAATGACGTTAAAGTCAATTTGAAGGGCCTCCAACTGGCCAAAGAAGGGATATTTTGAGAATCAAAAGATTTATTGCTTCAATGGATTGAAATACATCAGACATACAAAAATAACCAAATTCCTAATACTCCCTCTCAACCCAAAGAAGCCTAGTGGACATTGCTGGAGCATCAACTCATTATTCTGAAAACTGATGAATAAAGGGGAAGAATCTAGCATCTGTCTTGCCTTTGCTATGGACTTTTTTAGAGCAACCAAACAATCGATGATGACAGTTCTCTGCAGAAGAACCACAGTTACTAAACGCAGAAGAAATGATGAAATTAAAAATCACCATTTTCTGGGCTGATGGCAGGATTATATTTCTGAGTACCACAAAAACTCCTTCAGAATGCAGAACTGAGGTAAAAGAAGTTTTCATTGTCTCTTGAATATATAAAAGACAAGTAATTATTCCCACAAAACCTATTTAGTACTTTGGCCCACTAAATTCTGAATTAAATGTATCACACTATTAAAAATATCATCATTTTGCAATCCCTAGTGGAATAATGACTTTAGGCAACAACCATCAATGATTGCTGAAATATTAGACAAAAAAATAATGAGGAACTTTCTAGTAGAAGGATCCAGCTGACAACACCTGGACCCATGGGTCAATCTTAGCATCACAGAAAGCAATGAAGTCTTCCTATCAACAAAGGGAAAAAATTGAACCTGAATCTATCCAGCCTCTACCTCTAACTTTTATAGATCTCTAGCTCCACTAGACTATAGAAAACATGACAGATAGTACAACATGTTAAACACCACCACAATCCAAATGTAGGAAATTCTAAGATATAATATCCAGATAACTTGATCAAACAAATCACACAAAATAAGAGCGGAGGGTGTTTTATAGACTTAGAGAGACTTAAGAAATATATTATGTACGATATATGGACCTTGTTTTTAGATCCTGATTCAAACAAAAAAACTGTAAAGAGATACAATTCCTCAAACAACCAAAGAAACTAAACTCAAAGCTCACAGAAGGAAGGAAATATGAAAAAGATTATAAGAGAGTGCTACAAACAATTGTATGCCAACAAATTGGGTAACCTAGAAGAAATAGATAAATTCCTAGAAACACATCACTACCAAGAGTGAATCACAAACAGAAAATCTGAACATACAAATAACTAGGAAAAAGATTGAATCAGTAATTGAAAATCTCAAAGAAAATCTGATGGCTTTGCTGAAGAATTCTACCAAACATTTAAAGAACTAAGAACAATTCTCCTGAAACCTTCTCAAAAACTGAAGAGAAAAGAACACTTCTAAGTTCATTCTAGGAGGCCAACACTACCCTAATACCAAAGCCAGACGAGACACAACAAGCAAGAAAACTACAGCCCAATATTCCTGATGAACATCGATGCAAAAATTCTCAACACAATACCAGCAAACTGAATTCAATAATACATTAAAAGGATTATACATCATGACCAAATGAGACATTACTGGAATGCAAGGATGTTTCAACATTTGAAAATCAATCAATGTAATACATCATTATTAACAAAATAAAGGACAAAAACCACATGATCATCTCACTCGAGGCAGAAATAGATTTGACAAGATTCAGCCCCTTTTCATGATAAAACACTCAACGAACTAAGAATAGAAGGAAATTACCTCAGCCTAATAAAAAAAGCCCATATAATTTGAAAGCCTACAGCTAATATCATTCTCAATGATGAAAGAATGCAAACTTTTCTTCTATGATCAGGAACAAGGCAAAGATGCCCACTCTCACCACCTCTATTCAACATAGTATTGGAAGTCCTAGCCAGAGCAATTAGGCAAGAAAAGGAAATAAAATGCATTCAACTGGAAAAGAAAAAGTAACATTATCTCTTTTCACAGATGACATGATCCTATATGTAGAAAACCCTAAACAGTCCACACATCAAAAAAACCAATTGTTAGAACAAATGAACAAATCCAGCAAACTTTCAGGATACAAAATCAACATACAAGAATGAGTTGCATTTCTATATAACAACAATGAATAATCCCAAAAGGAAATTAAGAAAACAATTCCATTTACAATAGCACCAAAAAGAATAAAATACTTAGGAATAAATCTAACTGAGGAGGTGAAAGATTTGTACACTGAAAACTATAAAACGTTGCTAAAAGAAATTAAAGAAGAAACAAATAATTAGTAAGACATTCTGTGTGCATGGATTGAAAGACACCGTATTGTCAAGACGTCCATACTACCCAATGTGACCTACAGATTCAATGTGATCTCTATCAAAACCCCAAGGGTATTTTTTGCAGAAATAGAAAAATTCATCCTAAAATTCATATGGAATTTCAAGGAACTCCAAATAACCAAAACAATTTTGAAAAAGAGCAAAGTTGGAAGACACACTTACTGATTTCAAAATATATTACAAAGCTACAGTAATCAAAACACTATAGTATTGGCATAAAGACTGACAAATACACCAATAGAATAGAAGAGAGGCCAGAAATAAATCCTCAGGTATATGCTCAAATGGTCTTTGACAAAGGTGCCAAGACAACCCAATGGGGAAAGGACAGTCTTTTCAACATATGGTATCAGGAAAACTAGATATGCACATTCAGAAGAATGAAGTTGAACCCTTACCTTACACTATATACAAAAGTTAACTCAAAATGGATCAAAGATCTAAACATAAGATCCAAAACTATAAAACTCCTAGAAGACAACATAGGGGAAATCTTCATGTTATTGGACTTGGCAATGATTTCTTGCATAGGACACCAAAAGCACAGGCAACAAGAGCAAAAATAGACAAGTGGGACATCCTTAAAAACTTTTGTGCATCAAGGGACACAATTAGTAGAGGGAAAAGCCAATCTATGGAATGAGAAAAAATATTTGCAAATCCTGTGTCTGATAAGGGGTTAAAATCCAGAATACATAAAGAATTCCTACAATTTAACAACAACAAAAATCAAAATGCCTGATTTAAAAATGAGCAAAAGACCTAACAGACATTTTCCCAGAGATGATATACAATGGATAACAAGCATATGAAAAGATGCTCAACATTACTGATCATCAGAGAAATGCAAATATGCTTGCTTTGGCAGCACATACACTAAAAAGAGAAATGCAAATGAAAACTACAATAAGTTATCACCTCATACCACTATCAAAAAAATAGAACATAACAAGTTCTGGTGAGGATGCAGAGAAAGTGGAACACTTGTGCACTGTTGGTGGGAGTGTAAAATGGTGTGGTGCAACTGCTATGGAAAACAGTATGGAGGTCCCTCAAAAAATCAAAAATAGAACTACTATATGATCCAGCAATCCCACTCTGGGTATATATCCAAAAGAATAGAAAGCAGAATCTCAAAGAGATATTGGCACACCATGCGCATAGCAGCACCATTCACAATAGATAAAAGGTGTAAGCAACCCAAATGTGCACTGATGGACAAATGGATAAACAAAATGTGGTATACACATACAATGAAATATTATTCAGCTTTAAAAAGGAAAGAAGTCTCGTCACACACTACAACATAGATGAACACTGAGGACATTATGTTAAGTGAAATAAGCCAGTCACAAAAAAACAAATAATGTATGATTCCACTTATAGGAAGTACTCAGAGTCATTAAATTCTTAGAAACAGAAAGTAAAAATGGTGGCTACTAAGGGCTGGGGAGGGGGTCGGGGCAGGGAAGAGGAGTTATTGTTTAACGGGTATAGAGTTTCTGATTTGCAAGGTGAAAAAGCCCTGGAGATCTGTTTCACAACAATGCAAATCTACTTCACACTGCTGAACTGCCACTTAAAACTCATTAAGATGATAAATTTTATGCTACGTACTTTTTACTACAAAAAAATAGGCAATTGACATAATCAGGAAAAAGTGAACACAAACTCTTTACACAGTTAACTGCATTTGAATCCTGTGCTACTTCACCCTCATAGAGCAGCAAGAATGGTTTTATTGAGAGGTGGAAGACCTGGCTTCTAGCTCCAAATCTCCTAACTAGGTGTTAGATGGTATTCAAGAATAATTGTTAATTTCTTTGGATATGATAATGGCATTATAGATATGCTTTTTTAAAAGTGAATTCATACTTAAGTATTTTGGGGTGAAATCACGTTTCCTAAGATTTGCCTTAATATACTCCAACCAAAAAGAAAAAAGGAGTGTAGGGTAGGGGTAGATGAGAAAGAACAGCAGAAGAGTCATAGTTGTTGACATCAGGTAATGAATACATAGAAATTCAGTACGCTGTTCTCTCTACTTTGTGAATTTCGTGTGTGTGTGTGAGGAAGATTCGCTGTGAGCTAACATTTGTTGCCAATCTTTTTTTTTTTCCTTTTGCTTGAGGAAGATTAGCCCTGAGCTAACATCTGTGCCAATCTTTCTCTATTTTGTATGTGGGTTGCCGCCACAGCATGGCTTAACAAGTGGTGTGGGGCCACTCCCGGGATCCAAACCTGTGAACCCAGGCTGCCAAAGTGGAGTGCATCAGACTAAGCTCTATGCCATAGGGCTGGCCCCTTTTGTGAATATTTTTAAATTTTCACGGTAAGAAATTTAAAACAAAATAAGGGGGGAAAAGGATGGATGGATGTTTGAAATGGATGGCAGTAGGATTAATTTATTGAGTTTTATAACAATATCATAGTACACATGCTAATGTTAATTTTTTTAAAAGTACTACATTTCATTTTAACTTGCATTTAACAGATTAAAAAAAAGAAACTAAAACGAAATTGAAAGAATTTTCAACCTTCAGGTAAATGTTTCTCCCTACCTCCTCCAGCCATAAGAAAACAAAACAAAGAAGGTAAATGAATGGAAAACAGGAACAGAGATACAAAGAGTACTGTGGAGAGCGGCCACCAGGGTCATATGTGGACCACAATGGAGAAATTTCTGCTGGGAAAACTTCCACTGCATCATGGAATACAAACCAAGCATGAGAAAGTGTTATTGACTACTGCTTGGACATACAAGACGGACCTGTTTTGTTTCTGTTAATAAACAGGAACTGGTCAAGCAAGGACTTCAGAGCAAGGATGAAGGGTATACCAGACTGTAAAATGAGGGCACTCGAGAGAAAGAAAAGAGACAAACAGGCAAGATAGGGGCCGGCCCCGTGGCCAAATGGTTAAGTTCACGCACTCCGCTTCAGCGGCCCAGGGTTTCGCTGGTTCGGATCCTGGGCGCGGACATGGCACCGCTCATCAGGCCATGCTGAGGCGGCGTCCCACATGCCACAACTAGAAGGACCCACAACTAAAAACATGCAACTATGTATGGGGGTGGGGGGGTGCTTTGGGAAGAAAAAGAAAAAATAAAAATCTTAAAAAAAAAGAGGCAAGATAAAAAATAGGACTGATGGAAGCTAATTTCAAAGGGCTCAGAGAACTGATGAGAAAGAGCCAAAATCAAGAACCCAGTGAAATGACTGGTATGGCACCCGAATCAAACACTACCAGCTGCACCGAAGGGTGGAAGACAAACAGCATCAACGGGTGTCGTCTGGGGAAGTCCAAACCAAAGAGAAGTGAAAGCCCATAACAGTGATCCAAAACATGGCGTCAGGTCACAAGAAAGTGAGAGCATTTGGAAGACCAACACTCCTGAGGCTGAGCGGGATGGCGAGCTTGCAGTGGTGCCGTGGAGAAGGGAGTCAGGGAGCTGGTGGCTGGGCCGCTGCCCTGGACGAGACACTTCACCTCTCGTATCACCCCACCATCTGCAAAACGGGTTAAAAGGCTCTCCAGGGTCCCAAGCTCTGTTTTGAGTAAGTTTTTCTCCAGACTTATTCCTGACTATAAGGACTAAACATGAAGGGGAAAAAATAAGGAAACCGCTGAAAATAAGGGAAAATAAGAAAACACTAAAATGTGTCTTGACTCAAAGACACATTTTCAACTTGACTGGAAGGTCTGCTGTCAATATCTTGGCTGCCCGGAAGCAAGAAAGGTGGCCTCCAGGATCCCCCAGGATTCCAATACATACCGGGAGGAAAATGAAGAAACTCGCTCTGGCCAGGTAGAGCGTGCGCAAGGAGACAGAAACACAGCAGCGGAGAGCCAACCCCCAGCAGCTGCTGCCCTGACAAATCTCTGGGCCCCAGCAGGTGGCAGGTTGCCCATCACATACCCCAGCACTGGCTGCTCCACAAATCGTCTGGGCACCTGTCCCCAACAGAGTTCCTTAGCAAGCCCTAATGTGAGAGTTAAAAATAAGCAACGCGGAGTGCTTCTTGTGCAACTGTGCCACATGCAATTCATGCACCATGTCTCAGTCCCCTCCCCATGAAACAATCTTGAGGTAGATACAACAATTATCCTCATTTTAGGGTGAGGGTAACTGAGCTCAGTGAGGTCAAGTCATTCGCCTGAGGCTGCCTGGCCAGTGAGCAGCAGGGTGAGCCTCTCCAGTCGGAGTGGTGTCTTTGTTCCTTGTTGGAGAGACTCTCAATCACAAACAAAGTCAAGGGCGAGCCCAGGTCCTCAGGCTTCTCAGTGCGGCCTTTTCTAACAGGAGTGCTTATTGCTGCCCCAGGATGAAAGATCTCTTGTCTCTGGCACAAGGGCCATGCCAACAGGGGTGGGGTCACTCCGGACACAGTAACCCCTCCCTGTTTTGCTATGGATCTAGTGGCCAGCTGGGATGGCCCCATAAGTTCTGTGGCCAGAGCCCTGGGACAGCTCTGATGGGGTCAGGCCGGTGTAGGGGGTTGGGGGGAGCTGCCCAGCAGGAAGGACAGTCCCAGCATTCCACGGCCAGGGCCCAGTGGGAGGGAAAGCTCAAGGCCCCCAGAGCACAGAGCCCTGCCACTCCCTGCCCAAGCCTCAACTTCCACACTGGAGAGAGTGAACCTCAGTTTCTCACAAAAAAGCAGACCCAAACCTGGGGTGGGGGATGCGGGTGCTCCAGCTTCCTGATGCTTCCTCCAACGTAAAAGACATCCTACACTGAAACAAGCTGACCTCCTTCTGGGTCCTGGCCCCATGTAGTTACGGGTGAACTGATATCAGCCTCAAGCAAACCACTTTGAAAGAACCCTTGTTGGTTCTCTTTACATCAACTCTGTTGGAATCCTGTACTCACTTGTAACAGATACAGCTACCTACCCAGCAGACGGTGGAAAGGACACTTTCACTGGGAAGTAGAAGACCTGGCTTCTAGCGCGGAATCTCCTCCATACCTTGTCATGTTGCCAATGCCCTACGTCTCTTTGCCTCAGTTTCCTCATCTCTAAATAGGAAAAAGTAGCCGTCCCTAATTACCTCACCCAAGTGCTGTATAAAATGAGACACGGGAGGCAAATACTCTCTGAATTCCTAAGCAGCAGTAGCATCACCACCCCCTACCACAGTGCTCACGTTTCTTTCCTCCCCACCCCCAATCCCAAAGGCCAGGAGCACAGGCAGTTAAACAGCATCACTCGAGGCCTGCAACAGGAGGAGCCCTGCATCCAGCGGCTTTTGCTGATGCCCCCAATAAAGCCGATTCTGTCAGAACCAAGAGGAAAATGAAAACATTCCTCTCTAGCAACCAGAGGGGTCTCCACCTCTCCTGTTCTCCCAGATTATCTAGCAACACTGCCCCTTCCCCAGAAAGCTCTAGATCAATGATTCTGGAAACGGTCTGAGTCCTAAAGAGGGTTTAAAACCACCAAGAGTTCCTTCCCAAGTTGCTTTCCAGATGGAACCCTTCTGAGCAACCCCATGTTTCAGTTCAGCCAGGTGAGCTCTACAGAGGAGGGCTCACTCCACATTGGGAAAATAGATGCCTGTTCTTTCATGTGTGACTTCAGTGACTTTCAGTGACTTCAGTGGCCTCACAAATGCATTTAAAAAAGCAACTGGCCATCTACAGAGTTAACCTGCCAGGCAGCCCCACCACAAATCACTGTTCCAGCCAGGCTTGTGACAAGCGTGTGTTGGCAGGGCTGGGCAGGAGAGGCTGGAACAGGTGAAGCAGGCAACCCGCTCTGAAGGACGGAGAGTGAAGGTCAAGGTTCAATCAAGAGGTGTACAAGGCAGGGCCGGGTTCAGGGAGCTCGCTGCAGGATGAGCTCCGTAATCTCCGCCCTGCTACCCAATCTCATGGGTATCCCATAGTAGGCCGTGCCTGGGCTGACATATACAAATGTAGTCTGGGCCACTTGGTAGAGACCAGCAAAGAAGGGGTTCAGGAGATAGGCTGCCACGTTCAAGGGGAAGATTTGCCCAGCATGCGTGTGCCCAGAAAGGATCAAGTTAATATCTGGCCGAGCTTGAAGGGCTCTCTTGGCAGCCAGGGGCTGGTGAGCTAGCAAGATGGTGGTGTGGTCTGGGCTACAGCCCCCCAGGGCCTTGTCGAGATCCATGCCGTGGCCAGAGTAGTGCAAGACATCTGCTTCAATATCGTCCACCCCAGCCAAGCAGATCCAGTCGCCATCCTCACCACTACCATGTTGGGCCCGGATGGCAGAAATCTTCACATTCTCATTGTGAAGGGGCTTAACATTCAGGGATTCCAGCAGCGCAAACCAGTTGCTGACATCTGATGTGTAGTACTCGTGATTGCCTGTGACGAAGTAGGTGCCGAGGCGTGAATGAAGCTGGCCCAAAGGAGCGACAGCGGTCCGGAGGGTTGAGGCTTCTGAATCACAGAGGTCACCCACGATCACCGTGACATCTGGTTCCAGCATGTTCACCATCCTCACGAACATCTCCATCTTGGTCCTGCCCACGGTGGGACCCAAGTGAATGTCTGAAAGGAGCACTATCTTGAGGTTGTCCATAGAGGGGGGCAGCTGATGGATGGGCACCTCCACTGTTTTCACAGCTGGGGGCTGGGCAGCATTCAGAAGCCCGACCACACTGAGCACAGCGGTCACCACCACGGCCAGGGCTGGCCTGAGTGCCAGCTTCCTTGTCTTGTCAAGGCTGCTCACGACTCGACCACTGCGCCAGGCCAGGAGCTGACAGGCCTGCTCCATGCCACTGAGGGTACAGAGGAAGAAGACCATGATGATGTACGCCCCAAGGCAGGAGTAGGCTGCCAAGGAAAAGAGATAGGGCTCCTCGGCCACTAAAAAGAGCATGGTGAAGAAACTGGAATGGGCCAGGGCCAGAAATGTCACAACAGCCATCTTCCAAAGCTGAAAACAGGCCGACTCTGCAGCTGAGGAATGGCTGAGGTTGCTGACTGCACTACACCAGATGTAGTGGGAGCCTATAAGCATGAGTGAGTTGGCAAACAGGGCCAGCTGCAAGCGCAACAGCCAACGCCAGGCCCTGAGCTCAAGGCTCCCCGCCAAATAAGAGCGGGAGACAATCATGGACACGAAGACAGTGCCAGCAGCCAGAGCGGCCTTCATGCCCAAGGACAGCTGCCTGAAGATCGCCATTTTCTCTGCTCCTAAGAGGGTCCCCTGCCAGTTCTGTGCGGGTGGGCTCTGGAAGGTGAGTTCCTTAGAAAGGACAGTGGCCAAGGAGAGGTTTCCAGGTCAGCTCCGCCTGCAACCAGGAACCGGCATCAGCTTTGTGGGATATTAGAACTTCCTTGTCCCCATTCAAAACCTGAAGGCCACTTACATGTGCCCAACCCACTCTGAATCCAAGCCAGTCAAATACCAGTCAGTTGCTACACTTCATTATTAAAATACAAACACACTGGATTGTAACATGACGGGCAGTTTTCCTTTTCTTACTGACAGTTTTCTGAAGGTTTAAATGTTTTCCACAATGCGTATGAACTTCTTTTATAATAAAAACATCATTCTAAATCAGCGGTTCTCAAAGTGTGGTCTGGGGAGACCTTTCCAGGGGGTCCTTTTAATCAAAACTATTTTCATCATAATAAGCCATAATAATCCTGTCTTTTCCATTCTCATTCTCTCATGAGTATACAGTGGAGTTTTCCAGAAGCTATGTGACATGTGACATGGCAAGACAGAATGCAGAAGTAGCTAGGAGAATCTGTCATCTATTAAGACAGACATGAAAGAGATTTGCAAAAATGTAACATAATGCCACTGTTTGTCATAAAATTTAGGGAGAAACATTGTTATTCTTCCAAAAAAATTAAGTTTATTGACATAACAGGTTTATTATTTCTTAAATAAACTAATAAATATTTTAAATTTTTCTGTTTAATTTCTAGAACAGTTAAAGTTTGAGAACCGCTGTTCTGGATAAATGTGAACAAGGAAATCTTGGAAAGTGAGTCTGCTGGTTATCTTTTTTCAGCTCTAGGCTCAGAAGGGACACCTAGACCCCTGACATAGGAATTCTTGGAGCAGAGCCAGCCTCCCTGTGTGGGCCTTGGGCCTGGCAGTCACAGGGCACCCCTCTGCTGAATGATGCTGCACAACAACGAGGAGCAACCATCACCCAGGTTACCTGTCCATCAGCTCCTCATCCATAAGTCTTTCTCTCTCCCCTCCCTCAACACTCCTAGACTTTGGTTAAGATCTGCCTTCTCCTCACCCATCTTTCTCTGCCACTGTTTCCTTGAACGATTCCTCAGTTCCACCCTCACCAGGAGTTCTCATAGATGGCTAGCTCTCACCGGGGGCTCCTCTAGGCCTCCCAGGAAAAACACCGGGGCAGGGGAACCCCAGACTGGGCAGCAGGGGTTAGCAAACACTCCATTTGAGGTGACCTTTTCCCAAGAAGAATCCAAAACGAAGATATTTTTACTCGCTGTTTTCCAAATACTTAAGATTTTCAATCTTGATTTTAGATAAATGTATGACTTTGCTCTAGGCACGTTATTGAAAGCCATCAAAGGGTGTAATTTACAAGTCAGGGGCCCAAATTCCACCATCTTCTACTTAAAACATGCCTCAGACTCGACCCACCCAAACTCTGGAGGAAGCAGGGTTCGCTGAACGTACCGAGGGGCAGCTACCCGTTTCAATTCCCCACCCACCCTCTCCACCCCGCGCCTTACGCAGCTGTGACGCCAACTTCTCCAAGCAGCGATTCAGAGCCCCCTCCGGCCCCTCCCTCAGCTCGAACCCCTGGGCTGAGGCTGTCCTTCTCCGGCCATGGGCACGCCCCCATACCTCACCTACACGTCCCGCCAGAACTCCCTCCAGCAACGCTGGCTGCCACCTGCAGCCTGCCCCTTGCCCACCCACGGCCTGGACCGCCAAACCCTGAAGATTTGGAAAATCCAAGCCAAAAAAGTAGGCGGCGGGGAGTGACGAGAAGGGGACGAGGGGTTTAAAAAGAGAATACTTCGAAGGCAATTAATCCAATATTCCCATTACGGGGGGGCCTCCACTGACCCCATTTTTCTCCTTCCGGAGCACTCCGCAAAGCACAAACTGGGCCAGGGGCGGCGCCCCAACCCAGAGCCCGAGGCGCCCGCCAGTAACGCGCGCTACTTGGAATTCCCTTCCCGGAAGCCTGCGAAGCTGGAAAGGTTCGGGCGCACCTCATCTCACCCCCTCGTCGCACCGATGGGGAAGTGGGTCCAGGCGACAGGAGCGACCGGGGCGGGACACAGAAGCTACAGAGCTATCGGGAAGGACGCGCGCGCCCCGCCCGGCCCGCCCCCGACGGGAGGGCCCCTCCACTGCCTGAGCACTGCCGGCTGCCTGCCTGCCGGGGCGCACTCCGGGGTCCCTGGCCCTCCGCCCTGCAGGACCCCGGTTGGCTGCAGCCCCAGCCGCGTCCCCCGCCAGCCTGTCCCTCATCAATGCATCCCCGCGCGGGGGTCCCGTGGACTTACGCGCAACCCGCGCGCAGAGCCCAGCAGCAGCGGCACCAGCAGCAGAGAGAGGAAGCGAACGACCCCCAGCATGTCCACCCTCCAGCCTCTCGGCTCCGCAGTCGGCGCCCAGGCCAGCCGCGCGGCGTCACTTGACTGAGGACCCGCGGCCTGGCACCGCCCCTCGCCGGCCTTGCCGCTAGCCCCGCCGCCAGCCCCGGCGCTTGCCCCGCCCCGCGCTTGGTCCGGCGTCAGTGGAGCCCGGGGCGGGGGAGGAGGGAGCTGCCGGGACTTGGAGGCCGCCGGCGGCCGCGTGACTCCAGGATAGTGTTATCAGGCTTTTGGTGGCCTTTGCCGCAGGGAGGGACCCTTTGGAAAGTCTATCAGGAGACCCGGCTGTCAGCAGCTTGATAAGGCGCCCGGGGGTTGGACTTTAACAAGGATCTCCTTGCTCCCTGGCTGCCTTGAGAGGACAGAAGGGGGAAATTGAGACCAGATAAACCTAAGTGGATGAGATAGGATGCTAGCCCTGCATACGGACTCTCCGGAAAGCTCTAAACCAGGGGTCCGCAAAGGGTGGTCCCTGGACTAAGCGTATACCTGGAACTTGTTAGAAATGCAAATTCCAGCGCCCCATCCCAGAAATTCTCAATCAGAAATTCTAGGGATGGAGTCCAGAAATCTGTATTTTTACAGACCCTTCAGGTTATTTCGGTGCATGCTAAAGTTTGAGGACCTTTGATCTAGGTTACTGATAAATTTAGAGGTATGGTTCAACTGTGGCAAAATCATTCCAAGTGCCAGCCTTTAAAGCACCAGGGTCTGCAGAATTTTTTTTTTCATTGTTGGGTTTTGAGAGAGAATAGCAACATCTCCCACTTTCCAGTTTTGCGCTTGAGCCTCTCCACATCCCGGGGATGCCTCAAATCTGTCAAGCGGCCTTAAGATAATATTGTCTCTTTTCACGCTTGGGAAAACGAAGGCTCTGCAGTGTGAGATAACTTGTCCAGGACCTCCAGTCACCACTAGATCCGGGTCTCAAGTTTGTGCCTGTCATCCTGTCCTTGCCTGGCCTGCCTTGCCCAGTCTTAGCAAAGAATCCTGCTGAGTCAGTTTAGGGAGAATCTCCCCACCCTTGATATCCGGTCAAGTTCCTTATCCCCGACCTCTGACTTCTAAGTCCTTGACCTGCCCTTAGGAAGAATCCCTTGATATCTCCTCTTATACTTTTCCACCCACAATCCCTCGCTCTGCTGGTTGGCTATATAAATCCCCAGCTGTCTTTGCCCTTCCTAGATTTGAGACCCAGCTCTCTCCCCTATCGCAATAGAGTTGACCCCATCACAACAGTCTTGAAGGAAGTCTTCCTTACCATTTTAACAAGTCAGAATAATTTTTTCTTTAGCGCTACTTTTTACAACTTGTGGATCTTTTAAAAACCTTAGTTTGGTTTTAAACGCTGGGAGTGATGACTATGAAAGTCAAGAATGTTGGTTACTTACGGGAGTGAGGGGCTGAGACTGGGATGGGGCCCATGGAGGGGCTTCTGGGAGGGGGCAACAAAGTTTTGTTTCTTGAACTAGAGGGTGGTTACAAGGGTATTCATAATATAACTTATTAAATCATTTATGTGTTTTGTGTTGCTTTCTGAATCTGTTTTTAAAATAAGTCAAAAGGTATTTTTTACTTTTAAAAAGTAACCTTAGCCATGTTCCAAAAAAATCTTTTATGTTGTGTAAGGAAATACCTAAAATTCCATTTGCTTCTCCTTTTCTCCCTTCTTACTGGACCTTTCTCAGGTTCTTTTCATGCCTAGAATACCAACTCTCTCTCCTTGTGCTCCTGTGAAGGCCTTTTCAGACTCTGCCATCCGAGTCCAGAACTGAAGAGCAAGGGCTTTGCACACAGGCACCCTTGAGTTGGACTTCCAACCCTGCCACTTAATGTCTCTGTGACTGTGGGCAAGTTACTTAACCTCTCTGAGCTTTAGTTCCTTCAACTGGTAAACAGACAATATGGAACTCACTGGGAAGTTGGGAGAGTTACCAGAGCTGACGAAAACGTTTTTCACAACAGGATGTTAGTGGGACAGTTGATGAAGTCAGAATTAGGCCTATAGGTTAATTTCCTGATTTTGATAAGGTTACTGGGTCTAAAGATTAAATAATAGTTTCATATTAATTTATTGGTTTTGATAATTGCACTGTGGCTACATGAGAGATTGTCCTTGTTTTTAGGAAACAAAAGGGCATTATCTTTGCAACTGACTCTCAAACAGTTCAGGAAAAAAAGTGTATACACACACAGAACCATAAAGCAAATGTGGTAAAATGTGGACTTCGGGGAATCAATCAAGGAATTCTTTGTACTGTTTTTTCAACTTTTTTCTAAGTTATTGCAAAATGAAGTTAAATTAAAAACAAAAAATCCTTAGCACCTGGCAGATTCAACTTTTCCCACCTTCTTTCCCAGCCTGTAGACCAGGTGATGATATGCAGCAGGCATTTTTAACTGAACTGAGGCAGAAAGGGTTTAACATAGGGCTTGACAAACCAGCCAGCAGCCTAAATCCGGCCTGCTGCCTGTTTTTGTATGGCCTACCAGTTAAGAATCACTTTTACATTTTAATTAAATTAAATTAATTAATTATTTGTGTGTGTGTGTGAGGAAGATCGGCCCTGAGCTAACATCTGTTGCCAATCTTCCTCTTTTTACTTGAGGAAGATGGTCCCTGACTTAACATCTGTGTCAGTCTTCCTCTATTTTATATGTAGGATGCCACCACAGCATGGCTTGATGAGCGGTGCATAGGTCCATGCTCGGGGTCTGAACCTGCTAACCCTGGGCTACTGAAGCAGAGCATGTGAACTCAACCACTGCGCCACCACACCAGCCCCATTTTTATGTTTTTAAATGGTTGGGAAAAAGTCAAAAGAAGAATAATATTTTGTGACATTTAAAAAAGATATGAGAATCTTGGCAACCAGAATTCAGCAATTCATCAAAAGAATCATACATCAGGATCAGGTGGGATTCATACCAGGGACACAGGGATGGTTCAACATCCGCAAATCAATCAACGTGATACACCACATCAACAAACTGAGGAATAAAAACCACATGATCATCTCAATAGATGCAGAGAAGGCATTTGACAAGATCCAACAGCCATTTATGATAAAAACTCTGAACAAAATGGGCATAGAAGGAAACTACCTCAACATAATAAAGGCCATATATGACAAACCCATAGCCAACATCATACTCAATGGGCAAAAACTGAACCCCATCCCCCTGAAAACAGGAACAAGACAAGGATGCCCTCTATCACCACTCTTATTTAACATAGTACTGGAGGTCCTGGCCAGAGCAATCAGGCAAGAAAAAGGAATAAAAGGAATCCAAATAGGGAGCGAAGAAGTGAAACTGTCGCTGTTTGCAGACGACATGATCTTATATATAGAAAACCCCAAAGAATCCATTGGAAAACTTTTAGAAGTAATCAACAACTACAGCAAAGTTGCAGGGTATAAAATCAATTTGCATAAATCAGTAGCATTTCTATACTCCAGTAATGAACCAACAGAAAAAGAACTCAAGAATACAATACCATTCACAATCGCAACAAAAAGAATAAAATACCTTGGGGTAAATTTAACTAAGGAAGTGAAGGACCTATATAATGAAAATTACAAGGCCTTTCTGAGAGAATTGGATGACGACATAAGGAGATGGAAAGACATTCCATGTACATGGATTGGAAGAACAAACATAGTTAAAATGTCGATTCTACCTAAAGCAATCTACAGATTCAACGCCATCCCAATCAGAATCCCAATGACATTCTTTACAGAATTAGAACAAAGAATCCTAAAATTCATATGGGGCAACAAAAGACCCCGAATTGCTAAAGCAATCCTGAGAAAAAAGAACAAAACGGGAGGCATCACAATCCCTGACTTCAAAACATACTACAAAGCTACAGTAATCAAAACAGCATGGTACTGGTACAAAAACAGGTGCACAGATCAATGGAACAAAATTGAAAGCCCAGAAATAAAACCACACATCTATGGACAGCTTATCTTTGACAAAGGAGCTGAGAGCATACAATGGAGAAAAGAAAGTCTTTTCAACAAATGGTGCTGGGAAAACCGGAAAGCCACATGTAAAAGAATGAAAATTGACCATTCTTTTTCACCATTCACCAAAATAAACTCAAAATGGATTAAAGACCTAAAGGTGAGACCTGAAACCATAAGGCTTCTGGAAGAAAACGTAGGCAGTACATTCTTTGACATCAGTATTAAAAGGATCTTTTCGGACACCATGCCTTCTCAGAGAAGGGAAACAATAGAAAGAATAAACAAATGGGACTTCATCAGATTAAAGAGCTTTTTCAAGGCAAATGAAAACAGGATTGAAACAAAAAAACAACCCACTAACTGGGAAAAAATATTTGCAAGTCATATATCTGACAAAGGCTTAATATCCTTAATATATAAAGAACTCTCGCAACTCAATCACAAAACATCAAACAACCCAATCAAAAAATGGGCTGGAGACATGAACAGACATTTCTCCAAAGAAGATATACTGATGGCCAATAAGCACATGAAAAGATGCTCATCATCGCTGATCATCAGGGAAATGCAAATCAAAACTACACTAAGATATCACCTTACACCCGTTAGAATGACAAAAATATCTAAAACTAATAGCAACAAATGTTGGAGAGGTTGCGGAGAAAAAGGAACACTCATACACTACTGGTGGGAATGCAAACTGGTGCAGCCACTATGGAAAACAGTATGGAGATTCCTCAAAAAACTAAAAATAGAAATACCATACGATCCAACCATCCCACTACTGGGTATTTATCCAAAGAGCCTGAAGTCAGCAATCCCAAAAGTCCTGTGCACCCCAATGTTTATTGCAGCACTGTTTACAATAGCCAAGACGTGGAAGCAACCTAAGTGCCCATCAACAGACGAATGGATAAAGAAGATGTGGTACATATATACAATGGAATACTACTCAGCTGCAAAACAGAACAAAATCATTCCATTTGCAATAACATGGATGGACCTTGAGAGAATTATGTTAAGTGAAATAAGCCAGCAAGAGAAAGATAATCTGTGTATGACTCCACTCATATGAGGAATTTAAAACTATGGACCAAGAACAGTTTAGTGGATACCAGGGGAAAGGTGGGGTGGGGGGTGGGCACAAAGGGTGAAGTGGTGCACCTACCACATGACTGACAAACATTGACGTACAATTGAAATTTCACAAGATTGTAACCTATCAATAACTCAATTAAAAAAAAAAAGATATGAGAATCAAATGTCAGTGTCCATAAATAAAGTTGTATTAGAATACAGCCCCTCCTAATCCTCTACATATTGCGTACGGCTGCTTTTGCACTGCAATGGCAGCTGAGTAGTTGAAACACAAAACCTAAAATATTTTCTATCTGTCCCTTTGCAGTAAAAGCTTGCCCAGAGGGTGTAGATTGTAGTTTGTTTCTGAGATTTTTTTTTTTTTTTTGAGGAACAGTAGCCCTGAGCTAACATCTGCTGGCAATCCTTCTCTTTTTGCTGAGGAAGACTGGCCCTGAGCTAACATCTGTGCTATCTTCCTCTACTTTATATGTGGGATGCCTGCCACAGCATGGCTTGCCAAGCAGTGCCATGTCCGCACCCAGCATCTGAACTGGCGAACCCTGGGCCGCCGAAGCAGAACATGCGAACTTAACCACTGTACCACTGGGCCGCCCACCCATTTCTGAGATTTTAGTACTTGACTTTGTATTGTAGTTGAACTAGCAATAATAGTAATGGACATTGTTGTGCTGAATGCTTTACTCTGCCTCTCAAGCCAAGTTGCATGTTGTTATCCACATTTCACAGATGAGAAAACTGAGGCACAGAGGAGTTAAGTGACTTGCCAGTAGTCACAGAGCTAGCAAGTGATGGAGTCTCTCAAGTCACACTGCCTAACTTTAGAGCCTGAGTTACTTTTACAATGCCATGCTTCTGCCCATACTTTATTTTTCAGTTCCTGTCCAAGGCTATATATAGTGTGCTGGGATGCAAACCAGGCTGCTCCAGGTTGTGGGGGATAAGAAATGAGCATAAGAAGGCTGTCCCCCTGTAGAGAGTCATCTCCAGTGAAAAAGATGTCCACATACACGACTAAATATGGTGCGTGCTCTAACATAGACCAGTGCTACTCAAAGTGTGGTCCAAGGACCAGTGGGCAAGAGATAAGTACAGAAATTCAGAGTAGGTATTTCGAAACTTGTAGCAATGTGAGAAAGTTTGTCTGTTGAATCTAATAATGAAAAAAGTGGATGTGAATTTTGTGTGTCTATTTTTATTTTGTCTTTCTAGTAATTTATTTTTATCGTATTTTTACAAGAGGATCGGTCCTTGATAGATGAGAAAGAGCACTGATAACCACAGAAACAAAACTGATTCTTCACCAAAGGTAGTTTGAGAAACCTAAGAACAATGAAGGAGAGAGATGTGCGGCTCAATAACACAGATGAAAACATTGTTTTTCTACCCTAACAGGGCCTTGCACAGAAAGTAAGCATGAATCTCAACCCCCTTCATTGGTCTCTTTTCACTTATGGTCCTAATAGAGTTTCCTATTCAGCAAATTTCACGTCCCCGTGTGAGTTCTGACCTGTGTTTCAGTGTAAAAATTTAACTAACTTTACATTTCTAAATATTTTAAAAATTCCATTAAAATGATTGTAACTTGGAATAGGTTTTAGTGGTATTAAAAGATATATGTTAAAGGCAGGGGAAAAACTAGGCCTCCACTAAAAAAACATGACAACTAAATGCAATGCACGATCCCGGATTGGCTCTTAGACCAGGAAAAAAAAATACCACAAAATAAGACATTATTGGCACAATTAACGAAAGCTTAATATACACTATGGATTAGAAAAAAAGATTGTATCAATATTAAATTTCCTAATTTTGGTAATTATACTATAGCTGTGTTCTTAGGAAATACACTCTGAAATATTTAGGGGTAAAGGAGCATAATGTCTGCAACTTACTCTCAAATGATAATAATAATAATATGTATATATTTATGCATGTAATTATATATTATACATAACATACATATATATTACATGTGTATGATGAAAGAGAAATTATAAAGCAAGTGAGGCAAAATGCTAAAAATTGATGAATTAGGTAAAAGGCATACAGGAATTCTTATATCAAAACAAAAATTTATTCGAAAAATAAAGTCTCCAGCCTACAGATGTGGACAGTTCTGTGCAGCAATTCCTTCGCCTTCTCACATATCTTTAAGTTTTCTGACACAGAAAGTCCTGAGGCTAAGTTGTGCAACCAACTAATGAGTATGGTTATAAAACAATAGAAAGATAAAATTGTGAAATATCAGCCAACAGTTTCCGCACAGTTCCAATACAAGTTAGCTGTGTATCAGGAATTGGACCACACCATACGGCAGTCATGAACGTTACAATGTCCTTGTCCCTATGTCCTCAAACTCCCTTTGAGATATCTGTAGACATAAAATGCCCCAAGTGAGACCTGCCTTAGGAAATAAAAATGATGACTTTGTTTCAAACACTCTTCTCGTCTATCTTTTTTCCATCACCTTGTTATCTGTCAGGAGCATCTGCTTCCCTGGGGCGTCTCAGCTGCATCTTTGCAGGGTTGCGTTTTTTTCCCTTCATGTTTGTTCTAGGGCTGTTGTTTCTTCTTCACCTGGGCCCCTAGGTTCGGCCACCCTTTCTGTCTTTATAGCCACATCTGCGGTTGTGGCTCAGTCCTCTGAATGATCACAGTCATTTTCTAGCTCATTTGAAGGTTACAACTGGATATGGCCAGAAGGGCTATTTGTTCTGACAGTCACCATGTTGGCCCATCAGTGTCTTAAATTTTATATTCTTGGAGTTGTCAACATTTAGTCAGTAGAACTTACATAATCTTGATTTCTAGCTTCTTTTCAAAGATCAGAAGTTCTGGCCACACCAGCCCCACTGTCCCATGGGGTAACAGTAGACCAGAGATTGGGACATCCAGCAACAGTCTCCATCCGGTCCACTTCACTTTTGACATGACCTGCAGGCCCCATGAGAGATTTAAGTTTGCAACTTCTGGGTCAGAGTGTCTCAGCGGTAATTTGATCGCAACGTCTATGATTGCTATATCAATCACATCCTTGTGACACCTCAGATTCACTAGTCACCTGTCTCCCGAACCCTGGGCTGCCTGCTCCACCTCAGATGCCCTTGCAGCAAGCACATCTGCCACTGCAAGCCAGCCGTCTAGAGTCTTTGGCTCCTCCAGACACTTCTGGACTCACTGGAGCGAAGCACCATGTGGCTGCCAAAGAGGTTGGGTGGTGCAACCCAGAAGGGCAGACAAGTTCACCCCCCATGGAGAAATGTAGTGCAGTGGGAGACCAGAGGAGGGAAAAAGCCAGTAAGTAAATGTCCTCTCCCTTCCTCCCTCAGATTAACTATTAACTCAAAGTGTGGTTTCTCTGTACAGCCTCCGGAGACATTCCATGTGGTTTAGTGGGTGCACCTGCCAGGAAATTGGCTGCGCCTTCAAGGCCGTTATGAAGCAGGAGCGAGCATAGGAACACGTTTATGTGGCTTCTCATTCTCCCTTGCCTCTTTTTCCTCTCCTCTCACTCTCACTGTCATTGATTGTGCCTCCCAAATAAAGTATGTATTAACATTTACTTCTTGGGGCCGGCCCGGTGGCACAGTGGTTAACTGCGCACGTTCTGCTTCGGCGGCCCGGGGTTAACCGGTTCGGATCCCGGTTGTGGACATGGCACTGCTTGGCAAGCCATGCTGTGGTAGGCATCCCACATATAGAGTGGAGGAAGATGGGCATGATGTTAGCTCAGGGCCAGTCTTCCTCAGCAAAAAGAGGAGGATTGGCAGCAGTTAGCTCAGGGCTAATCTTCCTCAAAAAACAAAAACAAAAACATTCACTTCTTGCTTCAGACTCTATTTTCTAGGGAACCCAGATGAGACAATTATTTGTTCAACATGATGAAATTGCTCTGAAGCCTACCATTTCCTGTATGCATTTCTTGAGCTTTCTCCAACCTTGGGTTTTGGGGAGGTCCTCTTAGATTTTGCTTTTAGGACCATAGGTCACAACTCATTCCCAATTCAAACCCCAGATTTAGTGCTTCTTTCTTAGTGAAGTAACCAGTGATCGCACTAGTCGAAGGAGTTCTTTCCTTCCAGAAATTTCCATAGTGCTCTCCCTACATCTAACTTATGACATCTTTCTCTATGTTATGGCTCTTTATGTTCTGTGCTTTAACTCAGGTCCTCAACTGTCTTATGGGGAAAACTTCGGGAGTCTCCTATACTGTTTTTTGGCCTCCAGCCCCATCACCTTCCTCCCCAATTGAGCCTTTGCACATGTTGCTCCCTCTGCCAGGAATCTTCTTCCTTTTCTGTTTTTGCCTCCAGCCAACTTCTCCATCTTTTAAGACCCTTTAAAGGAGTTCAAGCAGGGTGTCTTGCAAGAAGCCTTCCCAGACTTACTCTCAAACTACATTACTGCTATAGACTGAATGTTTGAGGTCCCCCCCCCCAATTCATATGCTGAAACCTAATACCCAGTGTGATGGTCTTTGGAGGTAGGGTCTTTGGGGTCTTTTGAGTGATTAGGTCATGAAGATAAAGCCCTTATAAAAGAGACCCCAGAGAGCTCCCTTGCTCCTTCCACCATATGAAGACACAGTGAGAAGAATGCCGTCTGTGAACCAGAAAGTGGACTCTCACCAGACACCGAATCTGCTGGCACCTTCTTCGTGGACTGCTCAGCCTCCAGAACTGTGAAAAATAAATGCTGTGTTTATAAGCCACCCAGCTTATGGTATTTTGTTATAGCTGCCCGAACAGACTAAGACAGTTACCCGAGCCCCCTTGGGGCCCACACAGTCCTCTGTCCGTATGTCCATTCCAGCTCTAATGGTAGGGTAATGGAAGATTTACTTATCTGTCTTCTTCAGGCTTTGAGTTCCCTGAGGAAACAGTTGATATCATTTCCCTAATACAGTGCCTGGCACACAATAGTTTGCTATAGATTTACGTAACAGATGAAAAAAAAAATAAACATCTTATCTTTACTCAACTGGAAGTTCCTTGCCATCAGGGATATTTGTCTGATTCATCTTTGCATTCTAGCACCTGGTATAAGGTAGATGTTGAACAGCATATTGAAAGAATGAATAAATTCATGATACGAAAGAGAATTTGTCACTAAAGTCACCTGGAGAACACTGGTTCCTTTAGTGAGGAACCCTCTCAGACAGAGCTCTGATGGCACCAACCAGCCCATAAGTCTAGGGGTCAGACACAGAGGACATTGGTTTCACTTCCTTTTAAAATTCTGTTGGGCCACAGTACACATGTGACAGTCTCTCTCCATTAACCCCACTAGGTTGACTCAAACTGACTTCAAGGACAAGAGAAGGAGCCAAATGAGAAGAAAAAAAGAGGTATCCTTCTTGAACTTTTGGTCGATGTATTCATTAGCTAATGCTGTGTAACAAACTACCCCAAAACTGAGAGGCCAACAACAATCATTTATTTAGTTCATGATTCTCCAGGTCAACTGAGTGGATTTTTTGGTTTTGCCTCTGCTGGACTTCTCATCTATCCGCAGATAGCCCAGGAATCTTCTGGTGCTGGCTGATCTAGGATGGCTTCATTCATACATTTGGCAGCTGGCATGAGTGATGGAGAAACAGTTGGGCCACAAGTCTCTCATCCCCCAGCAGGCCAGCCTAGGCTTAGTCACACGAAGAGAGGGTCCTACGTGCCACAAGAGAAGGCAAGTCCTGATACAAAGTGGGACATTTGCTGCTTTCTCATTGGCCAAAGCAAATCACATAGGCAAATCTAGATGCAAAGGGTGAAGGAACTGACTCCACCTCTTGATGGAGAAATTGTACGGAGAGGGGAGGAATTTGAAGCATTCCTGCAATCAACCATAAGCAAATGTTCAGTTCATTCTCTCTTAGATGAGTTTGTTTTTTGTAGAAAGGAAACACTTTGCTATGTGTATCTTAAAGTAGCTTTCCACTTGGTTCTGGTATTCCAGAAGATGGTTAATTTAATAGTTGTCTTATCTTCCTTTCTAGGTTTATGCTGCTTCACTTACTCGTTCGTCCTTGTCAAACACACTGGACTGAGGATAATGCTGTGCACACAGAACGGATTGATTAATAAGCTTTTTTGAACAATATCTTTGAGAGAAATAGCTTGGTGGAGATAACAGAGACTCGACAGTCTGACAGATGTGTCATTCATTCCACAAGTATTTATTGAGTACCTACTAAGTGCCAAGCACTCTCTGACGTGCTAGGAACACAGTGGTAGGTAAAACAGATGCAGTCCCTACCTTGTGAAGCATACAGTCTTATGAGGAAAGAGATGTCAATCAAATAATCACAAAAAGAAACGTAAATTTGCAACTGTGATAGATGCTACAATGACAGGCACGTGGGTCTGTGAGTTGTGGTTTTTTTTTTTTTTTTATTATTGTGCCCTTTTTAAAAACAGTTTTAATTGAGGTATAATTGACATACCATAAACTGTACATATTCATTTTTATTTATTTTTATTTGTTTTTTCCTTTTTCTCCCCAAAGCCCCCCAGTACATAGTTGTATATTCTTCGTTGTGGGTCCTTCGAGTTGTGGTATGTGGGACGCTCCCTCAGCGTGGTTTGATGAGCAGTGCCATGTCCGCGCCCAGGATTCGAACCAACGAAACACTGGGCCGTCTGCAGCGGAGCGTGCGAACTTAACCACTCGGCCACGGGACTAGTCCCAGAAACTGTACATATTTAAAGTATACAATTTGAGAAATTTTGACCTGAAATTGTCACAAGTTCTGTGAGGTTCTGAACAGATGTAGTTAAGAAGGACAGAGAAGAAAGGAAAGTGTCTCTGGGGAAGTGACATCTGAATGGGATCTAAAATAACAGCCCTGGGCAAAGGGCCTTCAGCAGGGGCTGGCAAGGCAAGTACAAGACAGAGGAAGCGGCGGCCAGAGCTTAGCAGCTGGTACAACTGAGCTGTTGGGTGAGCTTTTTTTTTCTAGGAAGATTAGCCCTGAGTTAACATCCACTATCAATCTTCCTCTTTTTGCTGAGGAAGATCAGCCTTGAGCTAACCTCTATGCCTATCTTCCTCTATTTTTTGTATGTGGGA
The DNA here is from genome assembly GCF_037783145.1 of Equus przewalskii. Classification (NCBI taxonomy): domain Eukaryota; kingdom Metazoa; phylum Chordata; class Mammalia; order Perissodactyla; family Equidae; genus Equus; species Equus przewalskii. The sequence continues at coordinate 52,782,172 of NC_091845.1, read as the reverse complement.
TGCCTGCCACAGCAGGGCTTGATAAGCGGTGCTGAGGTCTGTGCCTGGGATCCGAACTGGCAAACCTCAGGCCGCCAAAGTGGAAGGTGCGAACTTAATGGCTGCACCACCTGGCCAGCCCGGAGATGCTTTTTAATTGTATTTTATTACTAGTAGGATTGAACTTTTTTTCTGTTATTGGACATTTTCCTTTGTGTGCCTGTTTTTGAAAGGGAGTATTGGACTTTTTCATGTTCTCCACACATTAAGGACATCAAGCCCCAAGCAAGGTGGTCACGGATTGAGCAGGAGGCTCCAGGGGACCAGGTGAACTCCTCCCAGCTCAGCTCTCTGCACAGGCTCCTTCCCCCCGTTCAGGTCTCTGCTCGAATATCACCTCCTCATGTAATCTTCCCCCACCTCATCCCAGCCACTTGTTTTATTTTCCTTATATAACTATTGCAATATTTTTTTAAAGTAACAAGTAACTATAAAATTATATCTTATAAACATAAATGTATGCCATAAAAAGTGATGCATACTCACTCCCATCTCCTCACCCCAATGGGACCCCCTCCCACTTCCATGCCCCTCCTTCTACCTCACAGGAAACCACTGTCCAGTTTTTGTTTATGGTTCCTTTTTCATTAAAGTTTTACCCTGTGTGTTTATATGAGGTAAGACTATATTATTTGCATTCTTAAATAATATTTTGTGTACTTTAGCATATTTTTAAACTTTAGACAAATGGAATCATTCTTTTTTTTTTTTTTTAAGGTTAAACTGTGTTGTTATGTGTAGCTGTCACTCTTTCATTTTCCCCTGCTGTAAAATATTCTTCTATGTGCACATAGTCTCACTTAAAAAAAAAATCCACTCTTCTGTTTATGGACAGGTGTTTCTGCTTTCTGCTATTAAGAACAAGACTGCTGGGGCTGGTCCCGTGGCCAAGTGGTTAAGTTCTCGCGCTCCGATTCAGTGGACCGGGGTTTCGGCGGTTTGAATCCTGGGTGCAGACATGGTACTGCTCATCAGGCCATGCTGAGGTCGCGTCCCACATGCCACAACTAGAAGGACCCACAACTAAAAATACACAACTATGTACCGGGGGGCTCTGGGGAGAAAAAGGAAAAATAAAATCTTAAAAAAAAAAAAAGAATAAGACTGCCATATCTTACCAGAAACACTTACTAATTACAAAAGAAAGAAATGAAGTGGAGAAAATCGATACAACCTTAACAAAGTAGTCAAAATTAACATCCCTGATAAGGGGCCAACACTGTATTCCTCCCATGTGACACCTGAGATGGCTGCAACATTGCTTCTGTGGTATTCTAGCCGCAGGAGCTTAATCTGAATCTAATCATGAGGAAACATCAGAGAAAACACCAAACAAGGGAGCTTTTATAAAATAACTAGCCTGTATTCTCTTTTAAAACAGATTTTATTTTAAAACAGTTTTAGATTTGGAGAAAAATCAAGTGGAAGGTACAGAGATTTTTCCATATACCTTCTGCCACTACATATGTACAGCTGCCCCCACTCTCAGAATGCCGTGTGGTACATTTCTTACAATCAATGAAGCTACATTGACACATCATAATCACGCAAAGTCCATAGTTTACATTAGGGTTCACTCTTGGTGTTGTACATTCTATGGGTTTGTTTGTTTTTTTGAGGAAGATTAGCCCTGAGCTAACATCTGTGCCCATCTTCCTCTACTTTATATGTGGGACACCCGCCACAGCATGGCTTGATAAGTGGTGCTAGGTCTGCACCTAACTGCTGAGCCATGGGGCCAGACCCCCATTCTATGGGTTTTGACAAACGTGTAATGATATTTATCCACCATTATAGTATCATACAGAATAGTTTTTTTTCTGTTAGATTATTTTTTTTCTTTACTTGCGGTAATGTTGGTTTATAACAGAATAGTTTGCCCCCAAAATACTCTGTACTATGCCTATTCATCCTTTCCGCTCAATGCCTGGCAACCAATGACATTTTACTGCCTTCATAGTTTTGCCTTTACCAGGATGTCGTATGGTTAGAATCATACAGTACATAGCCTTTTCAGATTGGCTTCTTTCACTTAGTTATATGCCTTTAAGGTGGCTCCATGTCTTTTCACGGCTTGATAACTCCTTTTTTTTTCCTTAACACTGAATAATATTCCATTGTCTGATGTACCACAGTTTATTTACCCATTCACCTACTGAAGGACATCTTGGTTGCTTCCAAGTTTTGGCAATTATGAATAAAGCTGCTATAAACATTTGTGTGCAGGTTTTGTGTGGACATAAGTTTTCAGCTTATTTCGGTAAATATAGAGAAATGTGATTGCTGGGTTGTATAATAAGAGTTTGGTAAGAAACTGCCAAACTGCCATCAAAGTGGCTGTACCGTTCTGCATTCCCATCAGCAATGAATGAGAGTTCCTGGTACTCCATATCTTTGCCAGCATTTAGTGTTGTCAGTGTTTTGGACTTTGGCCATTTTAGTAGGTGTGTGGTGGTATCTCATTGTTGTTTTGGCCTATACTCTTCAAAAATGTTGACAGCATGACAAGAAAAGATGAAGAAAAGGTCCAGATTAGAAGACACTAAGTAGAGGTGACAACCACATGCAATACATGATCCTGGACTGCATTGTGTCAATGCAAAAAAGTGCTGTAGAAGACGTTATTGGTACAGTTGAGGAAATTGGAATAGGGAGTGTAGATTAAAGTCTTCCATCAGTGTTAAATTTCCTGAATTTGATCACTGTAGTTTCATTCTTAGGATACACATACTGAAAGATTAAGGCAAAAGCCACACAGATAAAGAAAGGAAATGTGGCATCATAACCTTAGCAATTTGTGAATCTCGATTAAAGGGTATATAGGAGTTCTTTGTACTATCCTTGCAACTTTTCTGTAAATTATTTCAAAATAAAGAATTTTTTAAAAGTGCTTTCAACATTTCATCCATATCTTTTGATGCACACATACAAGAGTCTATTTCTGGAGTATATTCTGGAGAGTGGAACGGCAGTCATAAGGTGCGTGCACCTTCAATTTGGCTAGCTAAATAGTTTATAAAGTGCCACTGACATTCTTATTAATTTTATTTATGCGTTCTCTTTCTCACTGAAATGTAAGGTGGGCGGCAGTGCTACCAAAGTGTAGGCCTGGGACCCAAGGCATCAGCCTCATCAGGGTGCTGGCTGGAAATGCAAATCCTCAGACGCCCATCCAAGACTTGCTGAATCAGAAACTCTATGGGCACGGCCCAGGAATCTAAGTTTTCACAAGTCCTCCAAGTGATTCTAAAGTTTAGCGCTAATCTAGGATCCATTAGGGCCGCGTCTGGCTTGCAGACGGCCGTCTCCAAACCAAGGAACAGTGGAACCCCAGAACACGGGTTAGACGGTGCAGGAACCAGACGGCTGCGCGCCTTCCCCAGGGCACCCTCCCCGCAAGCGCGGCTTTGCCCCCCGGGATGGGTGGGGAGGGGCGGCCGGACGGGGCGGGCCGGAGGCTAGCGTCCCCGCCTCCCAGGCTTTCGGCCCGCCGCGTTGCGCCGTCCGCCTCCTTCCTTGCCTCCTCTCTCCCTTCCTCCCTTCCTCCCGTCCTTCCTTCCGCCGGGCGCGATGGAGCCGGGGCGCAGGGCGGCCGCACTGCTGCTGGCGCTGCTGTGCGCAGGCTGTGCGCTGCGCTCCGGGCGCGCCCAGTACGAGCGCTACAGCTTCCGCAGCTTCCCCCGGGACGAGCTGATGCCGCTCGAGTCGGCCTACCGGCACGCGCTGGACCAATACAGCGGCGAGCACTGGGCGGAGAGCGTGGGCTACCTGGAGATCAGCCTGCGGCTGCACCGCCTGCTGCGCGACAGTGAGGCCTTCTGCCACCGCAACTGCAGCGCGGCACCCCAGCCCGAGCCCGCCGCCGGCCTCGCCCGCTACCCCGAGCTGCGCCTCTTCGGGGGCCTGCTGCGCCGCGCGCACTGCCTCAAGCGGTGCAAGCAGGGCCTGCCAGCCTTCCGCCAGTCGCAGCCCAGCCGCGAAGTGCTGGCCGACTTCCAGCGCCGCGAGCCCTACAAGTTCCTGCAGTTCGCCTACTTCAAGGCAAGTCCGCCCGGCCTTGCGACCGCGGCCTCGCCCCCTCCAGGGCCCCGCCCCTGCCCCGCCCCGCGGCCCTGGTCCCGCCCCCGCCCCTCCGGCCTGGGCCGCTTTTGCACCGCCCTTTCAGGACCTTTCATGACCTTCCAGGGCTCTCTCCCTCCCAGCCCAGCCAAAGGATGCTTCCAAATCCTGCCCCCTCTTCTTCGTCTTAAATAGAGATGAAACTACTTTTCTGGAAGGGTCGTTCTGAGGCAGAGAACACGTACATAGAACGTCCAGCTCAGTGTCCGGCACCCAACAAAGTGCCTGATAAATGTTACGTGTTATTTGAAGACCGACTCCTTTTTTCTGTATATACCATTAAAATCCCCTTTTCTCAAGTGAGTAGTGACTTTCACTAATAAAGCGGAAGAGGACCTGAGGAGCCGGCTAGAGGGGGAAGTTGAGGCCAGGAAAGGACAGGGCGTGCTTGGTTGGACGCATCCGTGCCTAGAGGAGCAGAGCTTGTGCGCCATGACTCACCCGGTTGGCGCTCGCCGCTGTCTCTTTTTCATTTAGAATTTAACACAGTTGTCTTCCTCCTTTTTGTGGCTACTTAAATTATGTGATTGCTGGCTAAAAATAGCCACAGATTGCAGTTCTCTCTCCTTTGAGTCCTTACTCTGGGGAGCCACAAATTTTGAGAATGGGCTGAATTCCCTGTTACTGGGTAAACAGGCTTGAACTTGGAGGGTCTTCACCTCCTTTGCCAGGAGAGGCCTCTCAAAGTCCGGTTTCTACTGTATCTAATAGAAAACGATTTTTAAAGGAACATATTGCATTTCTTTTAACGACTACAAAAATAGATTCACAGCATATCCCAGATTCTGGAAGTAGAAGTTGGTTGGGTTTTTATTTTTTTAAACTTTGCTTTGAGACTTTGGGCCACAAGATCTGTTTTTCATATTTCCGCTGAAACAGAGCCACGTGTATGTTGCAATCATATGAGCAATGAAATAGAACAAAACTCCAAATAGGAGAAAAACTGGGTTATTTCCATGCTTAGTTACAGTTTTATATAAAGTATCAGTTCTGTGAATGTTTGTCCTGGCAATAAAAAATCAGTTTTAAAATAGAAAGGGAGATAAGATTAATAAATTTCCAGGACATTGAAAAATGATGGCTGACACATACGAGCACGACTTTTTAAGCTAAAAATGACTCGTTTAATTCTCTCTCTTTTTTTGTATAGCTTTTGGCAAATACAGTCTGAACCAAATTTGAGTCACATAATCAAGGAGGAAATGTTTTACTTTTAAACCTGGAAAATAATGGAAGCTCTGCTTTTTTTAATATATAGATGAATTTGAAACAAGTGCTATAGGGAGGAGAGGAAGAGCATTTTACTCAATGTGACAGTAAGGCATGGATTTTCTCCTTCATCATGGCATCCTTAAAGGTTAGGAAGTTCATAGCTTCTCCTCAAAACCCATTATATGTCTCGATGACAATCACTTACGTAAAAGGCAGTAAAATACCATCTGTCTTAGTATTTGGACATCTCTTATAGGGGAGGAAAAAGTTAAGAATTTTATTTTTATTTATTTATTTATTTATTTATTTTTGAGGCAGATTAGCCCAGAGCTAACATCTATCACCAATTCTCCTCTTTTTTTTTTTTTTTAAAGATTTTATTTTTTTCCTTTTTCTCCCCAAAGCCCCCCGGTACATAGTTGTGCATTCTTCGTTGTGGGTTCTTCTAGTTGTGGCATGTGGGACGCTGCCTCAGCGTGGTCTGATGAGCAGTGCCATGTCCGCGCCCAGGATTCGAACCAACGAAACACTGGGCCGCCTGCAGCAGAGCGCGCGAACTTAACCACTCAGCCACGGGGCCAGCCCCAATTCTCCTCTTTTTTTGCTGAGGAAGACTGGCCCTGAGCTAACATCCATGCCTATTTTCCTCTACTTTATATGTGGGATGCCTACCACAGCATGGCTTGACGAGCACTGCGTAGGTCCACACCCGGGATCTGAACCGGTAAACCCTGGACCACCAAAGTGGAAAGTGTGAACTTATCTGCTGTGCCACGGGGCTGGCGCCAAGAATTTTACTAATAAACCCAAATCTTCACTTAATTGCTTCAACTGAAAATCACTGCTAGAGTGATTTTAGGTGGCAATATTGTATGGTTTATTTTTTTTCCTTAGTGATGTTTATGTTTTCAAACTGTGTTTCTGGGTAGAGAGAAAATGCTTGGTGAGGCACATGCATTCTCCCTGGCACCTGAAGCCTGGAAGCGGAGTCTGGAGCTAGATGGTGCTGCGAGCTGGAACAGGATGTGGATAGATGTTACTGAGCGGTTCTGATTCACAGGCCTCTGTCTTGTGATTCAGGACAAATGCCTGAGTTGAACACGTGGAAGGGGATGGTGGGTTCAGACTGTCAGAGCAAGGTCAGGCGGCTTGGATGTGGGATCTTGTAGAGAAGGGGCCGTGCTCCTGGTGTGTAGTCCTCAAGCCCACCATAGGTCTCATGTCCCCCGTCTGCCTTAGTTTCATGTCACTAGCTGTGGTTTCTTTCCATGGCTGCCATCTCCATGAAATGCTCATCTTCCCCTCAGGCCAAGGGAAAAGTGGGCCCCAGCACTTTATCAAACCTTTTTTTTTTTTTTTGAGGAAGATTAGCCCTGAGCTAACTACTGCCAGTCCTCCTCTTTTTGCTGAAGAAGCCTGGCCCTGAGCTAACATCCGTGCCCATCTTCCTCTACTTTATACGTGGGACGCCTACCACAGCATGGCATGCCAAGCATTGTCACGTCCACACCCGGGATCCGAACCAGCGAACCCCAGGCCGCTGAGAAGCGGAACGTGTGAACTTAACCGCTGCGCCACCAGGCCAGCCCCAACTTTATCAAACCTTTAATGACTTTGACTGGACAGAGCTGGCCGCCCCGCAGGCACTCTTAGCTCACCTTTTGCCTGGACGTGGACTCTGTTCTCCCCTGAACCACAGGGCCTGCCAGCACATCAAGGCCGATTTAGGGGTGGCTCGTTTGGCAGGTGGCTGGGGGCCTCCTATGCAGGTGGCTGTCTCCGGGAACCCAGAGCAGGGTAGCTGCTCTATCCACCTTCTCCAAAACCTGCCTGGGTCTCTCAGAGGTTTAGCTGCCAAGATGTGGCCCCCTGTTCCAGCTGGCAGAACCTGAGCTGAACTGAGTAAAATCACCCTTTCCTCCTCCAGAAGGGGTTCCATTTTGTAAAACTCAGGTCCTGACTTAGTGGCCTTAAAATATTCCCCCCCGTACCCCTCTTTCTAAGTGCTCTTTTGAGAATGACAGAATCTAATTTCATTGGCAAATTCTTTAAAAGGGCTGCATTCATACCTCCTCCCTTCCTTTTAGCTGCCGGACTGGCCTTTTCCCGGTCAGTATAAACCTTTCTGTAGAATTCTTTCAGAGGCAGCCCCACCACAGGCCACTGACGGGCATTCTCAGAATGTCAGCACTGACGTCTGGGAGTCTGCCCTCATTCCCACGCACCACTTCTCCAGTATAGCCACTGCCTTCATCTCCAAATGCCTTGGCTCGAAATCTGGGGCAATTTCATACAGATATGTGCTACCCCTTGATTCTCAGAAATCCGAGGTGTTCCAAATATCCTCTTATTTTCTCTTTCCAAACTGAATTCCTCCCTCTGAGTGTCCCTCTGCATTGGCTGAAGGAGTCTCTGTGCACATGTTCGGGTGCCTCCCCTCCCCCACCAGGTTGTACCATGATTCCAGGGGACGGCCAGAGCCAAGACATCAGTGTGGGGGGGCTCTCTGGTTGTTGGTGTGTGTCCACACAGGGAGGTGTCCAAATCCGTGTCTGCCTGCCCTCTTGAGGGCCCCGACAGCACACCATTCCTCCCTGAGGACTTCTGCCTTGCTGGTCCTGCCCACAACAGCGCCAAGTCTGAAGCTCCAGGGCCACAGACCTTGCTGTTCCTGTAGGCCCCAAGGAGAACCTTTTTTCTAGCCTGGGGGACTCCCTCTTTCTCCCACTTCTCTCAGCTTCTACCCGCAGCCCCTCTCCCCCTTTCTTCCTCTCCTCACACCTGCTAAGTTCTCTCAAGAGCACAGGGCTTCTGTCATATGGGTAATTTCTGCATTCTCACCAGACAGCTACCTCCCTCGAGGCAGTGAAACTCAGAATCAGCTGGCCACCGCCTGAGTGGGGAGAAGAAGAAGGGGGAAAGAGGAAAATGTGAGTTAATTTTATGAAAATATTAGGTAGTCATAATGTCATGTCCAAATGACTGATACTCACTGCGTCCTGCCTTGTCCCAGGAAGCGTGCCAGGCACCAGGAATGCAGACATGAATGACACTGTGGGTCCTTCAAGGACCATAGCCTGGAGGGGGAGATAGACGCATTAGCTAAGCTACAGAGTGCTGTGAAAAGCAGGAGGACAGAACACGGTGTAACATAAAAGAGGCTCTTAGTGGAGGTTGCTGGCAGATAGGGAAACTTCCTTGAATGCACAGTACGTGAAGGCAGGGATTTTTTTCCCCTGTTTTGCTCATTGTTACAAACCCACTTTGTAGAACAGTGCCTACATGTAGGAGGCTCTCAGCAGAGATTTGATGAGTGAGCGAATGAGTAAGTGAGGAGGTGGCAGGGGGTCATCAAGAATGGTGAAGCAGGAGGTTCTGTAAGAGACTTGGGAAAATATTCATGTATTTGTCAAGATTCCAGCAGAAAAGACGTGGTATAGTCACATGGTGTAACTGGAGAGATGTTTAGTAAGGTGGTTATTTACAAAGGCTAGTAATGGTGGGGTGTGACTACCCCTAGGCCAAAAAAAGGGAAAGGGAGAGAGCAACCTGGAAGGAGAGAGACTGTATGGTGAGGGCCACCTTGAGAGGAGCTGTGACCTTCAGTTAAGGAACAATAGCAGCCCAAGGTGACTGTGCAGGGAGGGAGTCAGGAGACTAGATAACCCAACCTTACTCTCTTCCCTTCCTTCAAACACCTATTGGGGCTCCTCATTGGTGAACCCCATTGGAAGCTCGAGGGCAAGAGAGTCCAGGTCTTGCTGGGCCCTGGAAGTCACTGAACCCTAAGCTGGAACCATTGTGTAGAATACAAAGTTACTTGAAGGACTAAACAGGCATTCTTGTTTTACCCAAATCACTGCTCATCATCCATTGAGTAACTTTAAAAAAAAATTCATTTATTTATTTATTTTTTATTTTATTGAGGTCACATTGGTTTATAACATTATATAAATTTCAGGTGTACGTCGTTATATTTCAGCTTCTGTGTAGACTGCATCCTGTTCACCACCAAAAGTCTAGTTGCCATCTGTCACCATACATATGTGCCCTTTTACCCCTTTCGCCCACTCCCCATCCACTGAGTAACTCTTATCTTTCTTCTTTGTACTTTAGGCAAATAATCTTCCAAAAGCTATTGCAGCTGCTCACACCTTTCTACTGAAGCATCCTGATGATGAAATGATGAAGAGAAACATGGCGTATTACAAGAGCTTGCCTGATGCCGAGGACTACATTAAAGACTTGGAAACCAAGTCATATGAGGTATATTTCGATTTTTACACAGCACTTGGCGCAATGTGAATTGTTGAAGAAGAGTGTCTGTTGAACAGCTATTGACATCTAAGGACCTCTAGTAATTTTTATGACATTGGTGAATATTACAACAATAGAAGTGATTGACTTTTTATCACAAAGTTGACCCACTTAAGAATGAGATTTTTACATTTCATGATGCTTTTAAAGCCACTTTTCCTTTGAATCCTACATTTTAGAAATATGGTCATTTGATCATTCAGTTTTAAGATTGTGGAATAAACTTATGTCTTGGAAATCATCCAAAAATGACCAAGAACACAAGAAACAGAAACTGAAGTCTCCATTTCTGATGAAACTAGGAGACATATATTTTTATACATTCCTGCCCCCCGCCCCCCAATATATATTAAGGTGGAAAGAGAATAGAAGAGCTGGGAGAACTGACTTGATGTATTAGAGGCTCCTTAAATCTGTGCTCTGCAAAGGGGAGTTCTGATGAGGATTAATGATGACAGTAAGAGGAAGAATCTAACCCCTTTGAGACTTACTATTGCCTGGGCCTGTCGAGCTCGGGCACTGGGGGCATGGGTACCAAGGAAGGCAGGGCAGGGTTGAAAACAGAGGGATGTATTGAAAGTATCTATGGGGAACTGTTAGACCCCAAGGTCTGACTACAGGGTTTCCTGTAGTGTGACCTGGCTGCAAGCTCACTTTTTCACTGGTGGTGACTCTCAAATATAGTGTGCAAAGTCTCTTTTCTGGGGGCCCTTCAGTTTTCCAGGGAAGAATTCTCCAGACTTTGGCAGGACTGGTAGAGTGTCCATGCTTGTCTGCTGGTGTCTGAGAGCCAGTCTGGGGAGAAGGATGGAGGCCTCACAGCTGAGTCAGACCTTACCTACTTCCTGGTTTTCAGCCCCTTGCCTCAGCCCCAGCTCTGCTATGCCTGGTCCCTGACCTTCAGCTATTATGGATAGAGCCTCTAGAATAAATCACCAGTCTGATGAGGAGTGGCTTTGGGAGGCGTGATCCCTTGGGTGGGCAGGTAGGTGCTGGGAGAGAACCTAGGGCTCCAGCAGCCCCGTTCAGGCTTTTCAGCCCTGCTTTCCGTTCTGTGCCTTGCGCCAGCCTTCCGTGGTCCCTAGTTCCTGCAAGTGCCAACAGGGTGTGTGGCTCATTTCCCTACTGGACCCTCCTTGGTGATAATTTGGCTTTCTGTCTTTGCAAAAGTTGTTGAATTCTCTTGTCTGCTGCTTGCTCCTTTCCCATTTGCCTATAAAAAGGATTTAGGCCTTTTTACTTGCTTCATTGTCATTTTCATAGGGTTTGGGGAGCAAAGCTGAGTGCATGTGGTCAGAGCACTGTGCTTTACTGCAAGTCAGCTAGGCCCTTCTGTCCCTGTTTGGAGTCCTGCTGGGTGTGGCGGGCTGCCCTCCTGTGTGCCCGCTGGTCTCTCTCTTTCTGCCTTGCTTTCTTCTTGCTGCTTCTGCCCTACCGCCTCTGCAGAGCCAGCTGCCTGGAGTGGCTGCTCATTTACCCAGTCTCCAGGCAACACCCCTTCCGTCCTCTGCATGTCTTACTTCCAGGGGATCCTGCCTGTCCAAGAGGTTTAGGGAGATCCACCTTCTCTACCTGATGCCTTAAGATTGGTGAAAATTCCAGGTCTGGGGTTGGCCCTGGGTACCCCTGTTCTGGTGCAGCTGAAAAGAAACTCAAGATGGAGAGTCCCATGCTTATTTCAAGGCCTGCCTGTCTTGGCCCCTCCAAGTCAGCATAGTTTTGCATGTGTCTAAGATCTGTCTTATTGCTTGTGAGACCAAGCTGCTTCCTCAACCCTGGTTATTGCCCTTCATCTGGTCCAGTCAACAATGAGCAGACATTCCTTGAAGCTTCCACCATCTGGCACATGGCTGCCCTCCCTGGTAATTAGAGCTGATGCACAGCATTCTTATTTTGTACTTCATTGTCACGGGCAGAGGTAGCTGACACCTGCTCTCAAGCTTGTACCATTTCCTTGATTCACATTTAAAATCAGCTTTATTGAGGTATAATTTATTTAAAATGTATTTGCCAATTTTAAGTGTATAATTCAATGACTTTTGACAAATGTATGCAGTCATGAAACTACCACCATAATCATGATTAGAACATTTTCATCTCCCCTCAAATGTTCCCTCATGCCTCTTTGTAGTTAAGCCTTTATCCCAACCCCTGACTCTTGGCTGCCATTGCTCAGATTTCTGTCACTGGTTTTCCCTTTTTCCTTGATTTGAATTTGATTTTATTATCAAGTGCCTGCTACTTTTTGAATTAAATGAAATAAGTGTACCATTGTACACAGGGTAGAAAAAGCTGGATATAAGTCAGTCACTGGTTGGCTTCTTATTAAGGGTCAGCATGGTTTCTTTTTTTTTTTTTTTTAAGATTTTATTTTTTCCTTTTTCTCCCCAAAGCCCCCCAGTACATAGTTGTATATTCTTCGTTGTGGGTCCTTCTAGTTGTAGCATGTGGGACGCTGCCTCAGCGTGGTTTGATGAGCAGTGCCATGTCCGTGCCCAGGATTCGAACCAACGAAACACTGGGCCGCCTGCAGCGGAGCGCACAGACTTAACCACTCGGCCACGGGGTCAGCCCCGGGTCAGCATGGTTTCTTGAGAACTAATGAGAGTGGAGCTCTATGATGGGCTGATTCCTTTTGGGAGGACAAGTTCATCTCCCTTTGTGTCCAGAGCTTCACTGGCTTCTCCTTGCCTTCCAGAGCCTGTTCATCCGAGCTGTTCGGGCATACAATGGCGAGAATTGGAGAACGTCCATCACGGACATGGAGCTGGCCCTTCCCGACTTCTTCAAAGCCTTTTATGAGTGTCTCGCAGCCTGTGAGGGCTCCAGGGAGATCAAGGACTTCAAGGATTTCTATCTTTCCATAGCAGGTTGGTGGTGAGTTGTATCCTAGATGTAAATGGGATTCCAAACACTCTTGTGGAGCCTGCCTGCCTTCTTCATAACTTGAGTGGCCTCTGAGGAACTTTTGAGCTTGAATGTTAATGGGTAACTGGGGTGGCCGACACCTGCATAGATCAGCCTTTGACTGGGTAGGGGCTTCTGGAGAAATAATTTGGTACAGTGTTCAAGCACAGGGCTGGAGAGGAAGTCCACCATATCAACTCTGCCCTGCAGGGGCAGATTACAGATTCCCCACTAGATTTTGGAAAAATAAAAATGGGCCCAAGAGCAATTCATGACTCAGATAACTTTGATTATGGAAATTTTCCAACACATATGAAGGTAGAATGAAAAGTATGATAAACCTTTAGTCGTTGTCACTAAGGTAACTTGGCAGATTTTTCTTTCTAATTGTGAAACAATGCATGCTCATTATAGGAAGTTTAGAAAACATAGGAAAGAATGAAGAAAGAAAGAAAATTTAAAATACTACCCATAGATAGCTCAGTTTTCCCTAGGATCTCTCTTTAAACCTTTAGTGGGCAGTATTGCTCCAGAAAATGGGCAATGGCCAAGAGATTTCCTAAAGTGTTTTGGGAACACTGATCCTAGAACTGCCCTGTGCAGAAAGGGTCCCCTGGTCCAAGAAGTCTGGGAATGGGCTGAGCGCTGTCTGCCTCTTGGAGAGTCACAGTGTACATTAGCCGTTAAAGGCCCGTAGAAATCCTGCTGGATGACAGCTCTTTTAAGGTATTAAATCCAGAGTTTTTTTAAATCATTTTTTGTTCATGAATCTTTTTTTTCAGAGTACCTTATTATTTTCTTAACAAAACCTTTTTATTGTGGAAAATTTCAAACTTATGCAAAAAATAAAGAGAAGAGTATAACAAACCCCCATGTACCCATGACCCAGCTTCACAGTTGTCAACTCATGGCCACTTGGGCTTCACCTAATTCCCACCCATTTCCCCACTCTCATGTTATTTTGAGGCAAATCCCAGATTCTGTATCACTTCATTTGTAATATTTCAGTATATACTTCTAAATGATAACTTTTTTCAACATAACCACCAAACTATTACACCTAAAAGAATTTTAATCATATTTCCTTAATCTTGTCATCAATTATCCAGACAGTGTCCCAGGCATCTCAGAAATGTTATAAGTATGTGTGTTTACTTTTAGTTTACAGTTTGTTTGAATCAGGATCAAAATAAGGTCCAAAAATTGCACTTGGTTATCTTTTTAAATTTTTATTGTGGTAAAGTATACATAACATAAATGTTACTATTTTAACCATCTTTAAGTGTAGAGTCCTGTGGCATTAAGTACATTCACTCTGTTGTGCAACCATCACCACCATCCATCTCCAGAACTTTTTCGTCTTCCCAGACTGAAACTCCATACCCTTTAAACACTAACTCCCCATCCTTCTCCCCGCAGCCCCTGACAACCACTATTCTACTTTCTGTCTCTATCAGTTTGATTACTCTAGGTACCACATTTAAGTGGAATGGTACAGTATTTGTCCTTTTGTGACTGGCTTATTTTACTTAGCATAATGTCCGCAAGGTTCATCCACATTAAAGGAAGTTGGTTGCCTTTTACATCTCTCTTAATCTATAGGTCCCTCCTCCATATCTTTCCCAGTTGCAATTGAAAAAACTGGTTCGTTTGCCCTGTAGAGATTCCCATAGTTTGGATTTGCTGATTGTGCCCCCTGATTCTCTGCCTTCTGTATTTCTTATAAATTGGTAGTTGGATGTAGAGGCTTGATCAGGTTCAGATTGTTTTTTTTTGGGTGGTGGCTGGGGGACAAGGCTACTTCCTACTTGGCGCTGAGTTCTCCTATAGGAGGCACAGAATGTCTGGTTGTCTCTTTCTGTGATGTTGGCAGCTGCTAGTGCTCACGCCTGGACCTCACAGAGAATCTGTTACCCAGTGTGCTTCTGCTGATGAGGGGGTCATTCCTTCCAGCCTCCCTTCATGCCTGCATTGTCAGGAAGTGCTCCTTACACACAGAATAAAGGCTGGGGTGCGAAAAGGGGGCTTACTTGGAGCTGCAGTGTTTTGACTATAGATAAAAAATAGTTATTAGAAAAGGTAACATGTATGAAGCTCTAAGGAGATGCCAGGCCCCATTCTATGCTCTTTATGTGTATTATTAGAATTAGAATTTTGCAGCTCTATGAGGAAGGTACTAGCATTCTCCCATTTTACAGCTGGGAAAGCTGAGGCATAGAGAGGTTAACTACTGTGCTCATTGTCCTCAGGGAAAGGGCTGGGATTTGAACCCAGGCATTCTGACTGCTGAGTCCTCTCTCCTAACTCCAGTGAAACAGTTTCCCACCTCCTGGGGTACGTTATACTTAGTCTCGAACTTTTATTTTTGAAAAGGTAATATGTGCACTTAGTGTAAAATGTGAGACACAAAAGGATATACTGTGAAAGATGTTTCCTTCTGTATAGTCAGGGTTCTGACTGGAAATAGATGGCACACATACAGCAGGGTAATTCAGGAAAGATTTATTTACAGAGTAACAGGGATTATTTACAGAAGTGTGGGCGACGGGGAACCCGAGGGGCAACACTGTACCCCGGGGCTGCTAGTAGCTGAGTTGTTATCTCCTAGACTGAAGGGGAGGAAGGAGTTACAAGCAGCTAGAAGGAAGTCTTGCTTCCATCCACATTTCTTCTACCCATTTCACTCACCCCCAACGGTAACCATTTTTATTAGCTTCTGGCTTATACTTCTAAAAGGTTTTTTTTTTTTGACAAAAATAAGCAAAGATAACTTTATCTTTGATATACCTGAGATATATATCTATATCTGTATCTATATCTATGACTCTATCTATCTATATAGATAGATATTTAGAGACCTTTAGTTTTTATTTTTAAATAATTTCAAACCTATAGAAAAGTTGCAAGAACAGTACAAAGAACTCTCATACACTCTTTACCCAGATTCACCAAATTTAAACAATTATTGTGCCACATTTCCTTTTTCACGACCTCTGTATGTGTGTGTATCATTACTTTTATTTCAGAAGCATTTGAGAGTAGGTTGCATACATCATGACCCTTTACTCCATAATACGTCAGTATATTTCCTAAGAATAATAATATTCCCCACATAGCCACAATACAGTTATTAAATTAAGGCAACTTAATATTGATACAATTTTTTTATTATTATTTTTGATCCAATTATTTTTGACCCAAACTGTAGTCCATATTCCACTTTTGTCAATTGTACCAATAATGTCCTTTCTAGCAACTTTTTTTTTCTAGTGTAAGATCCAGTCCAGGATCATGTTTCCTATTTATTTGTTTCTTTAGTGTTTTTTAATCTGGGTCCGTTCCTTGGCCTTTCTTTGTCTTTTTATGCCATTGATCTTTTTTAAGAATATGGGCCAATAATTTTATAGAATATTCCTCAATTTGAGTTTCTATGATGTGTCTTTACAATTACATTCACATTGTGCGTTTTTGGTTGGAACGTTACAGAAACGTCCTTCTCAGAGTATCACATCCCAGTGTGCGTGGTATCTGTTTGCCCCTTATTGGTGATGTTAATTTTTAAGCATTTAGTTAAAGTTCTTTCCGGTTCCTAGTTTCTCCACAATATAATTACTAGTTTAGAGATTAATAAATAATTTGTGGGGAGATACAACTTATTATCCATCAAACTCTGTGTTTCCCCATCCCTGCTCTGTTGATTTAGCATCTATGGAAGATTCTTGCCTAAATATTTTTTTGAATCATTTTTTTCCTATAAAGGATATATAAGTATAAATCTGTTTTCCTCTTAATGTTATGTCTGCCTCTTTCATACAGAATAGGTACCGTACGTTATACGTTCTGTTCTTTGGTTTTTCCACTTAATGTGTCCTAACTAGTGCACAGAGATTGTGTCATTCTTTTTTATTGCTTCTGCGTCCTGCATTGAGGAGTTGAGAGAGTGACATACTACAGTTTAGTCAACTATCTGATGGACTTTTGGGTTGTTCCAATCTTTTGCTCTTATGTATAACATTGCAATGGGGAATTTTAGGCTTTTTTCCCCCTACCTATAGAGGTATGTTTTCAAAGTCAACATAAGTGGGATTGATAGTTCAAAGACTAAATATTTCTGTAAATTATTTAGTATTTTAAGTGACCATTTTGTATTCCTCCCAACAATGTATGACAGTACCTGTCCCTCCACAGTGTTGCCAACAAAATGTGTGCCATCATCCTGGAGCCTTTTGCTTCTAGCTACATGAAGGGAGAAAAATGAGGGGGCCAAGGATCACTGGAAGGTTTTTAGGGACCAGCCCCAGAAGTAGCATTCATTAGTTATTGCAATCCACATCTCATTGGCACAGCTAGTCATGTGGCCCCAACTGAACTGCAAGGGAGGCTGGGAAATGTAGTCTTTGACATCTTTCTCTGTTATTATATTTAGGTCCACCTAGTCTCTTTTAAAGGCTTATAGATTCTATTGTTTGTATGTACCATAATTTATTAATCATCATCCTATTGATTGGCATTTAAGTTATTTCCAAGTTTGTTTGCTATTACAAACAGTGCTTTTGTGTGCCTCTGTCTAAGGAAAATTTCCTGGAAGTAGACTGCTGGGTTTGAGGATATGTGTATTTTAACCTTTGATAGATTTTGCCAAATTGCTGTCCAAAAATTTGTTCCTGTTTTGCTTCTACCAACAGAATATGAGAGTGTGTAAGTCTTATCATTCTCTCCCTAACACTGGATGTTATTAAATTTTTAAAAATTTGCAAATTTAACCGTTTCAATTATTTTATTATTTTAGGTGGGGTTGTATTTCTTAATTACAGAAAAAGTTTAGCATCTTTTCGCAATGTTTATTAGCATTTTTATAATTTCTGTTAACATCCTTTGGCCGTTTTTATATTGGGGTGTTCGTCTTTTTCTTGTTGATTTTAAGGAACTTTATGTATTAAAGATTTTAGTCCTTTATCATATGTGTTGCAATATTTCACCTTTATCATTTTTACCTTTATCCTTTGGGGGGCAGGGCAGAAGTGGTACTAAAAAAATAATGAATGCACTGCTCTGAAAATTTGTGTGTTCTTTCAGATCATTATATAGAAGTTCTGGAATGCAAAATACAGTGTGAAGAGAACCTCACCCCAGTGATAGGAGGCTATCCAGTGGAGAAATTTGTGGCTACCATGTATCATTACTTGCAGTTTGCTTATTATAAGCGTAAGTAATTATCTTCTGTAAGATCTTGGGCAAGGTACTTAATCCTTCTGAGACTCAGCTTCCCCATCTGTGACATAAGGGTACAACCCTTTCCTATGGTTGTTGAGAGAATTTATCAAGGTCGCCTTGACAGCCCTGGTGCCGTGCTTTGCACAGTCAGCATGGCCTGGTGCTTCAGGACACGGACTCTGGAGCCAGACTGTCTGGGTCAAATTTCAGCTTCGTCACTTACTCACTTCTTTGTGTCTCAGTTTCCTCATCTGTAAAGTGGAGATAATAGTACTAGCCTCATAGGATTGTTGTGAGGATTAAAGGAGTTGATGGACGTAGACTGCTTAGGGTATTTGCACCCTGGCGCAGAGCAGACTCTATCCAAGTGTTTGTTCTTTTTATCGTTATTTCCCTTCCTCCCTATCACTGGCATTATTTTTCAGGCTATTAGAGTTTCATTCCAGTCGGTCCTCCCTTGGCCTGAAAATGATGTTTATCAATCAGAACATTCCAAGGGGACAAAGGGAAATGAATGCAGGAGAGAAAGTCATTCAGAGTTTAGACTTCAGGGCCTGTCTTTTTTGGCTTTTCCTCCTCTCCCTGTCACTGACGCTGAGAGCCCCTTGTTCGAGCAGCGTGTGCGTCGGCGGCTATTAGGGACAGGAGTTACAAGCACAGGGGGATTATTAGGGACAATTGCTGCAGGAACTACTCTGCCCTACTGATGAATGCCTGGGTCCAGGGGCAGGAGTCTGGCTACATTCCCCAAGGCTACCCTTCAAACTGAGGAGCGGCTGGCCTTGGAGATTCAGGGATGTCCTGGGAAGAGTGACAGGTGACTTTGGCTTCCATCGCCCTCCCTCCCTGCTATGGCTATTCTATTCTTTGTTGGGCTCTCTCTGCCCACAACAGCTACTTACCTTTTTATCCCACCTCCTGTCCTCTTCAGGACACACTGAAAGCCTTGCCTGCTGAAGATCAAAAAAGAAAAATTTATATATATGTATGTATGTATATAGGTATATATATAATTTTTGCTTTGAATCAAGATTGTTCCTTTGAAGCAGTCATTTCCACCAGGTCTTCCTGAGTAAGGTAACTTGCCTTTCTCAGCCGGAACCTCATCTAAGGATGCAGTGAAAAGCTTCGCTTCCTTTGGCTGGGACATTTCCAAGATTAACAGGAGGGTGAGGTGTGTCTTAAACAGATGTCCTTCCCAGAAGTCCCCTTGCACGGAGGGCAGGGATGAGGTCTTACTTGCCACCCTGGCACCAGCTGTTTGGTAAAAAATTATTTAGCATAAAGGACAAGAGTCTTGTTCTACATAATCTATGAACACGCTTTCCTATGAGACAGCACTGAACTCATAGTAGGTCCTCACAAAATATTTGCTGACCGTATTCTAGTGTTGAGGGGATGGTTTCTACTAGGTAGCGTTTTTGCTAATGAAGAGCTCTCTTTTTTAATATAAGTGACTGAGTAGTGCTTTCTTTCACAAAGGCTTGTAGTATAGGCTTGTTGCAGCAAACCAAACATCTTGGAGATATACAGAGAAACATCCAGAGCAAGCCACCTGTTCCCACCTCCCCCACCTCCCCTTCCCTATCCCGGTGTTAACTTTTTGCTTATCTTCATCCACACTTGGAAGAGCCCTGTTTTAATGAGAATTATGAAAAATTATATATGTGGTTTTAAAAAAAACTTATTCTGGAAAATTTTAAAACATGCGTTAGAGAGGATGGGATAATGAACTCTAGCCTGCTCAGCATCCAGCTTCAACTTTTATCAACACTTTGCCAATCTTGGGTTCACAGTTTAAAGATTTTCTGTTGGATGAAAACATAGGCTAGTGTTTTTATTCCATTTTCATGAAAACCTGTGCTGGCAGGTCAGTGAGCCAGCTCTGTGCTGGACTTTGAAACACGGGGAAGAATCCATCAGGTCTTCCAGCCCTCTGAGCAGGGCTCGGTTCTGTGCGCACAAAGCCAGAACACTAGGCGTTTAGAAGTGTTCCAGACCCACCCAGGCGCTGGCAGTTTACTGGTCCTCTGGAATCCTCACATGCTCTGAAAATCACCCTGCCTATCAGAAACTGTGGCTGAGACTTAGAAACACTGGCAACCCCAAACTTCTAGTTTTTCTTGCTGCTCCCCAGGAAAATTTTACTTTCTGGGTTATAAGTAAACAGTGTACGCACAATTTACTTTCTGAAATTGGCTTCCTGAAAAGTCTGCCCTGTTTTGAACTCTTTCTAGATTAACTACTCCACTCAATGTCTTGAGGGCAGGTGGTGGTATTTCCGCTGGAATTCTTTCCGAGCCCTGCAGGCCTTGTGAATAAGTGCCCGTAAGGGCTAGTCTTAAAGTTGTTGTTACAGGAAACAGCCACTGGGTGGCACTATTTATTCATACTCAAGCTTTGGTTATTCCAGCCAACCAGAGCTTTAGCAAAAGTAGTGTTCCTGGGTTGTAAATTGGAGCGTAATGTGCCAGAATAAATACCCAGGGGCTGGTGGCTCGTCACTTATTCCTCTTTGTCCCCCAACTCCTGCAAAACCCCTATGCTGAAGATGCTGTTGAGGTGGGGCAACTCTAAGGAGGGAGGCTGGAGGTGAGAATCCCACCTCCGGGAGATGACAAGACCAGGTCACTTTTCAAATCTCTTCCAGCCCAGAGGATTCACCATTCTTTGGGTTTTCTAGGTTTGGTTTAGCTGGGGACGGCCTGCCTGGAATCTGGGGATTGAGGTACCATCCAGATGGGACCCAGGACTGTGGGCCCCCAATGAGGGGCTCATTTGCTGAGCATATCCCCCCAGCTCCTTCAGCCCCATGGTCACCCAGGCCTTGGGACCCAGCCTTCTCAAACCCCAGGGATGTGAGACCAGCTCAGATCACCGGAGCCTGATGTGGTATATAGCAGGCATTTCTGCAAAGGAATCTACCTAACCGGGAACTTCCTTGTTTCCAAACTGGCCTTCAGGCCGCCATGGAGATTCAGTCTGTGACCTGACCACCCAGGGGTGATTCTGGTCAGCTGCAGGCTTTCTGAAGGAGGGGTTGCAGAGAAGGGGCTTGCTCATGACCTTTTCCTTTAGGAAGCTGGTGACAGGAATTGTAGGGCAAGGTTCACTAATTTCCTGTTCCTCTTTTCTCCCTGACCCCAGTGAACGACTTGAAGAATGCGGCCCCCTGTGCGGTCAGCTACCTGCTCTTTGACCACAGTGACAAGGTCATGCAGCAGAACCTGGTGTATTATCAGTACCACAGGGACAAGTGGGGACTCTCGGACGAGCATTTCCAGCCCAGACCAGTAAGTGCCAGTGCGCCAGGTGTTACATTTTCTTTCCCCCTCATCCTTCCCACTTTCAGGAGATTGCTTGGTGCCCGAAGAGAAAGGGTTATTTCAGAAATGAAGGGAGACTCTTTTTTTCTGTAGATTTTTTGTCTTTTAACTTTTTACTGCTTTATTCTGATTTCTGAAGCAGTGAAAGCTACAAATGTCAAACATTACAGAAATATTTTACTTAGAAAGTGAAATTCCCTCGTAATCTCATACTTTCTCTTTCTCATGCTGCCTATAGCTATACATTTACTCAGATATACACCATATATTTCTTGATTTTTACAAAAACAGGATCATACTTTACGTACT
Source organism: Equus przewalskii (assembly GCF_037783145.1). Taxonomy (NCBI): domain Eukaryota; kingdom Metazoa; phylum Chordata; class Mammalia; order Perissodactyla; family Equidae; genus Equus; species Equus przewalskii. The sequence goes on along the minus strand of NC_091845.1, from coordinate 52,760,729 downwards.
GTTTTGAAACTTGATTTGTCTTTCTAACAATTCATCTTGAGCATTTTCTGTGTCACACCATACACCTACTTTATTACTTTTTTTTAAACAATTCCATGGCAGGATCATTTATGTTTGTTTGTTTTTTGTGGGTTTTTTGAGGAAGATTAGCTCTGAGCTAATATCTGCTGCCAATCCTCCTCTTTTTGCTGAGGAAGACTGGCCCTGAGCTAACTTCTGTGCCCATCTTCCTCCACTTTATATGTGGGATGCCTGCCACAGCATTGCTTGCCACATGGTGCCATGTCCGCAGCCGGGATCCGAACCAGCAAACCCCAGGCTGCTGAAGCGGAACGTGCTCACTTAACTGCTGCACCACTGGGCCGGCCCCCAGGCTCATTTATGGATGGACCATCATTTAATTCCTTTGATGGACAAAGTCAGCATTGCATGTATTGTCAGAGAACTCCATGGATTATATGTTATTCTCAAGAGATTTTTCTAACTGATCTTTGTCCTTAACATGTGTTTTCATTGAGATTTCTATATACTGTCCTGGTTTGCCATATATACATCTGTCGTAAAAAAACTTCACTCCCCTGCTAATGCACACATCCACACACTCTTTGTCTCATTTACTCGAGGTTGGCCACTCTTTTTTCAAATTGAGATATAATTCATATACCATAAATTTCATGCTTTTAAAATACACAATTCAGTAGTTTTAGTACATTCACAGAGTTGCACAACCATTGCCACTATCTAATTTTAAACATTTTCATCACCCCCAAAATAAGTCCCATACCCTGTTCCCCGCCCCTCCAGTTCTAATGTGAAACGATTGGCCATACAAACTGTTCTGTGTTTGTGTCTGAACAGGAAGCAGTTCAGTTCTTTAACGTGACTACACTCCAGAAAGAGCTGTACGACTTTGCTAAGGAAAATATAATGGATGATGATGAGGTAAGTTTTCAGGTTTAGCACACATCTGGATAAGAGAAAATATTACTCACAGCTTTGCTGAAATCACTGGAAGCCTGAGTTGTCCCTGAAATAAAGAACAGAAGGAGACCTTAAGAAGTCGGGTTTCTTTGAGTGTTTTAATGACAGTCAGAGCACTGGCCTGGGCAAGAGGATGTTCTCGGAAACCCAGGCTGAAGTGCCACATGTCCTGACAGTGTGTGGAGTGATGCTCCAGGAATCCCTCTCAGGAGTCATCCAGCTGTCATTTTTTAACTTTATAAAAACACAGTACATTTTCAATTACTCAGTACTCTGAAGGCACTTCAAAACTCCCAATCCCCGTTTTTCTATGAGATTATCTTTTCTTTTTTGTAAATTAGGTCTTTGCTGTAAGTCATTGTATCATTCTCTGAGATTGCTTCAAATTCCTGATTTTCACTCCACTAGCTCCTTTTTTCACAAAGACTCCATTTTTATGTTGCAGTATTTTGTGGTGGGCAGCCTTGTCACAGAAAAGCCATCATTAGGGTTGTATTTATAGAGATGCATTTGGAACAAACCAGAACATGCTTTCTGAGATAGCTGGGGACTTGCCAGCTATTGGAGCTGGAAGAGAGTGGTGAACTTGTTCTGGTCTGATCCCTCACTTCATGTTATGTACTCTCCCTCTTTGTCTCTCTTTACCTGTTTTATCTTGATGTCTACTTTGATATAAGTATGGCAACACCTGTTTTCTTTTGTTTGCCTTTAGCTTGGAGTATTGTCTTCCATCCCTTTACTCTGAGCCTGTGTTTAGAGCTGAGATGTGTTTCCTGGAGGCAGCATATTGTTGGGTCTTGTTCTTTAATCCGTCCTGCCACTCTGTGTCTTTGGAGAATTCAATCCATTTATATTCAGAGTGATTATTGATATAAAGGGTTTAATGTTGCCTTCTTATCACTCGTTTTCCAGTTCTGCATTTCCTTTGTTTCTCTCCCCATGTTATTTTGGACTACCAATTTGGTTAGGTAGTTTTCTATGCTGGCTTTCTTAGTTTTCTCCTTATTTATCATTTGTGTTTCTGTTCTAATTATTTGTTTAATGATTACCATGAGGTTTGTATAAAAAAATCTTGTAGATGAGATAGTCCATTTTCTGATAGGCTCTTATTTCCTTAGATTAAGCTGATTCCATCCCTCTTCTTTTCCCTTTCTAAGTTGTTATTTCCACATCTTATTCCATCTTGTGTTGTGAGTTTGTGTTTAAAATGACAAGATTATATTTATTTTTGGTGTTTTCCTTCCCTTTATCTTTAATGTTATAATTGTTTGCTAACTTGTTCTAATAGAGAGCTGCAATCTTCTGATTTTATCTATTTATCTCCTTGCTCAGGGTTTTGTAAGCCATTTCTTTTTTTTTCAGGTGTGAAGGCTTCTTGTGAATTTCTTGTAGGAGGAGTCTTGTGGTGATGAACACCCTTAACTTTTGTTTATCTGGGAAAGTCTTTATTTCTCCATCATATCTGAAGGATATTTTCACTGGATAGAGTATTCTTGGCTGAAAGTTTTTGTCTTTCAGAATTTTGAATATATCATTCCACTCTCTCCCAGCCTGTAAGGCTTCTTCTGGGAAATATGCTGAAAGCCTGATAGGGGTTCCTTTGTGAGTTATTTTCTTCTGCCTTGCTGCCCTTAATATTTTTTCTTTATCATTGACTTTTGCCAGCTTTATCACTATATGCCTTGGAGAAGATCCTCTTGATATAGTTTAGAGACTATTGGCTTCTGTCACATGTGTTTCCAGCTCCTTCCCCAGGTTTGGGAAGTCCTTAAGTATTATTTCTTTGAACAAGCTCTCTGTTCCTTTCTCTCTCTCTTCTCCCTCTGGAATACCTATGACCCTTATGTTGCATTTCCTAATTGAGTCAGATATTTCTTGGAGAATTTCTTCATTTCTTTTCATCTTAGTTCTCTCTTCTCTATCTGAAGCATTTCTATATTTCTGTCCTCCAGACTGCTAATTCATTCCTCCATAATGTCAGCTCTACTGTTCAGGGAATCCAGATTTTTCTTTATCTCATCCATTGTGTTTTTCACTTCCAACATTTCTGATTGGTTCTTCTTTATAGTTTCAATCTCTTTTGTGAAGTAGCTCCTGAACTTATTGAATTGTGTATCTGCATTCTCTTTTAACTCTTTTAACATTGAGTTTTTTAATGGAGGCTATTTTGATTTCTCTGTCATTTAGGTTATAGATTTCTGTGTCTTCAGGATTGATTTCTGGGTACTTGTCATTTTCCTTCTTTTCTGGAGATTTAATATATTTTTTTCATACTGCTTGACAGTGTGGATTTGTGCCTCCACATAGAGATAGAATTTGGTCGCAGCTTCCACATGCCACCACTGAGGGAAGTGGGCAGGTGCTGGGTAATCTGAGCCCACCAAGATCCCTGTCAGCTGTGCCTGTCTGAGCTTGGGCCACTCCTTGGGATCACAGCAGCCCTGTGAGGTCTCCCACCAACTGGGAGGACAGTCATGTGGCTGCTGCCACCTGTTCTCACAGTCCCACCCAGATGTGCTCCCCTCTTTGGGACTGCAGCGGTACTATGGGTGTCTGAGGTAGCTGGGATCTTGTTCACCCAGACTTGCAGCTCTGCTGCCGTCTGGATCTAGGTTGTACCAGTTGTTGTGCTTGGTGGGTGAGGCCTCCCCGCTGTGACCCCTCACTTCATAGATGAGGAGCTTAGGGGACAGGAAATTTCTGTGAACTGCTAGGCCAGACCCAATGGGCCTGAGCCTCCAGATCTGCTCTTTCTACTGCCCCAGTTTTTGATGAAGCCTCTCTAAATAAGACATGATCATGGAATTTGTTTTCTGTGCACAAATTTGCATGGGATGGACCCATCATTAACATTCATTTAACTTCTCTGAGCCTCAGTTCTTTATCTATAAGATGAGACTAATAATATTGAATTCACAGGGTTGGGAGAATGAAATATTATGTTGCATATGGAAGTGCTTTGTAACTAGGAAGTGATACGTATGCCATGTGTCTTGGTTTGAGTTCCCTTGAAGCAGAGCCTGAGATAAGATCACAAGGATGCTGCCAAGGAAGGAATGCTGGCCAGATACAAACAAGATTGGCTGCTATGGTTTGGAAAGCGGAGAAAAATATATTTAGAAAAAGGAGGCAGGGTTGAGTACCTGATTATCCAGAGGCAAGCTACTATTGATATTTTAGTTTATATGTTTCCAGTTTTTTCTATGCATTTTCCAATATATATTCAGTATAAATTCAACTGTAATTATATATCATGGCTTTTCCTTTTAACCCTGTAATATAAGCAGTTTCCCTTATGCCTTTCTGGAACAGCTTTATTGAGTTATTCTTCACATACTGTAAAATCCTCCTTTTTAAGCTATACAACTCACTGGTTTTTAGTATGTTTACAAAGTTGTGCATTCATCACTGCCATCTAATTTTAGAACATTTTCATCACCCCAAACCTATCAGTAGTCACTTCCCGTTTCTTCCCCCCGATCCCCCACCCCCTACCCATGCCCCTAGCCCCTGTCAGCCACTAATCTGCTTTCTGTCTATGTATTTTCCTGTTATGGATGTTTCATGTAAATGGAATCAAACAGTATTTGGTCTTTGTGACTAGCTTCTTTCACTGAGCCTAATGTTTTCAAGGTTCAACCATGTTGAAACATGTGCCATGTTACATGTAAAAATTCCTTTTTATTGCTGAATAATATTCCACTGTATGGATGTACCACATTTTGTTTATTCTTTGATTGGTGGACATTTGGGTTGTTTCCATTTTCTGGCTAGTTTGAATAATGACACTATGAACATTTGTGTACAAATTTTTGTTTGGGCAAAAGCTTTCAATTCTCTTATACCTAGGAGTATATACCTGAGGGTATACCTAGGAGTGGAATAGCTGGGTCATATGGGAATTCTGTGTTTAACTTGTTCAGGAACTGTCAGACTATTTTTCAAAGTGGCTGCAACATTTTCCATCCCTAGCAATGTGTGGGAGTTCTAATTTGCTACATCTTTTCTATTATAGCCATCCTAGTAGGTGTGAGACCTAGAAGTGGGGTCTCATTGTGGTTTTGTTTTACATTTCCCTAGTGACTAATGATGTTGAGTATCTTTTTGTATGCTTATTAGCCATTTGTACAACTTCTTTGGAGAAATTTCTAGTCTCTGTTCACCAGCACTTTTAAGGTCAGGTAGTCCAGTTAACAGAGGTGTCCTGTTGTCTCTTACAGGGAGAGGTTGTGGAATATGTGGATGACCTCTTGGAGCTGGAGGAGACTGGCTAGTCCACAGGAGCCAAAGAGACTTCCCCTTGATGTTCAGGAAACACAGATTCTTTGTTTTCCTTTTCCCATTAGCCCAAGTTGTTGATACCTCAAAGCCTTCTCTTTACTCTAAGAAGTGAAAGGGAAGCCCCCATCTCTCACTACATATAACAAGGGGTGAGCCTACCTTCCCTGTGACAACCCTTGCCTCCCCATCTTCACACCTGCCTTCTCCATGTTCACACCTGCCTCCCCATTTTCACACCTGTCTTCCGATCTTCACACCTGCCTTCCCCATGTTCACACCTGCCTCCCCATCTTCACGCCTGTCTTCCCTGTGTTCACACCTGTCTTCCCATATTCATACCTGCATTCCCCATGTTCACACTTGCCTCTCCATCTTCACAACTGCCTTCTCCATGTTTATACCTGCCTTTCTCACCATTTTGGTTTGAAAGACAGTTTTCCATGGATGTTTTTTTCCAGAAAGTCAGTATTATTTTTTAAATAAGAAAAATACTCCTAAAAGATCACAATTGTGAAAACTACTGTGGCCTTTCTGCTTTTCCAGATTTTAGTCTCCTTTCTCCCCATCCTCTGATCCAGCAAAGATGGTGAGGACAAAGTGGTAAACTTCTCTGCACTCCATGATGGTCTACACATGGTCTGACCTGCACTGTTTCTGGCACCCACTGAAAAAGAAGTTGAGTAGACAGTGTAGAGTACAGAAATGTGGCTTTTGCCTAACACTTTTGCATCTCCAAAGTCTTAAGAGTTGGTTCATCCCATTTGAGGACAATGTTCAGTTGTACATCTCAGAGTTGGAAATGGAAGAAAGCAGAGGGAGTCTATTTTCACTCATTCTTTCAATAAATATTTATTGAGCACCTGCTATGTGCTAGGCATTGACCTGGGCACTGGAGATACTGCATAGAATAACAGAAGAAAATCCCTGCCCTCGAGGAGCCTAAATTCTACAGGGAAAGACAGACAACAAATAAACAAGAATAAATATATACAAAGTATCAAGGGTGATAATTGCTATGGAGAAAAATAAAGAGCAGGGGATAAGGAAGCCTGGAGATGAGGCTACAGATGTAAATAGGGTGCTCAGGGAAGACCTCCCTGAGAAGGTGACAGCAGAGCAGAGACCTTAGGGAAGCAGGTCTCGAGGAAAAGCATTCCAGGCACAGGGAACAGCATGTGCAATGCCCAACAGTGAAACATGCTTGCTGTGGTCAGGAAACAGCACAGAGGCCAAGGAGAGGAGTGGGAAAGGGGAAGAATGGAAGAAGATGAGGCTAGAGAGGTATATGTATATGAGGTGGGGGAGAGGACAGATGGCTTAGGGCCTTGTTGGCCCGTGTAAGGCCTTTGGCTTCTACTCTGAGTGAGCGAAGGAGTGCCTTGACTGACTGACATTTTCCAGGATCACTCTAGCAGCCATCTTGTGAAAAACCTGAAAGTGAGCGAGGGTGGAAGCAGGGAAACCAGTTAGGAGGATCCTGCAAAATTCCAGGCAAGGGGAACCCTGGCTTGGAGCTGGGCCGTAGCAGTGGAGATGGTGAGAAGTGGTCAGATTGTAGATTTATTCTGAAAGCAGGGCCTGTAGGATTTGCTGACAGATTGGAGGTGGAGTGTAAGAGGGAGAGACGGGCTAACGGTGACCTCAAGGTTTTTGGCCTGAATAATGGGAAGGATGGAGTTGCCGTTCACTGAAATGGGGAAGATGGAGGAGTGGAGTGGGTAGGTAAGAAATTTGGCGCAATGCAGGCTGGCTGAGGTTTGGATGGGAGGTTCAGGCTGTAAATAAAATTTGAGAGTCTCTCAGGTCAGGTCTTCAGCAGAGCCTGAGACGGATCCGAATGCATGCAGTTTATTGTGGGGCTGTATTCAGGAGAAACCTGTGAAAGCCTCCGTCAGTCAGCCACTGACTGTACCTTTGGGGGAAGGGGTGTGCCTTTGATGGCAAATAGCTTGGTCAACTGAGGGCAATTCTCAGGAAAAGGGACTGGGCGATTGGCAGCCAATGGGCGCAGTGAGGGGGTGGGGGCAGGGATGTGGGTACTGGCTCTGTGAAGGGGATCTGGGTGGAGCTCCACAGTGCCCACCACTGAATCATCAGCGTGTAAAAGGTATTTAAAGCCATGAGGCTGGATGTGGTCCCCTAGATTGTATGTTTATATTAAGAAGCAAGAGAAAAGGACCAAGGACAGAGCCCTGGGGCTCTCTGGGAAACGAGAAACCCACCAAAGAGACCGAGAGGGAGCCACCTTTGAGGTGGGAGAAAACCAGAAGGGGTGGTGTTTTGAAATCTGAGCTTTCTTTATTCAACCTGTTCCCTCCAATAGGGCACTTAGTCTAGCTGGGACCCTCCAGGAAAGGAAGCTGGAGGAGACTGGCGCAGCATTTGGGAGACAGGACTTGTCCCACAATGGCATGGAAAGGAATGAAAGGAGATAGAATTTTGGGTCTTTAGTGTAATGATGATTAATTGGGGGTGGAAAACTCACATATTTTTGCTTTTCCAGGCTTTCTTTTCCCCCCATCTCACTATTCCAACCTCGGGTCTCAGATGTATCCTATTTCTCCTGCACTACCCTGCTTCCCTCATCCCCTCTCTCTTGAGAGAACTTCCTCTTTTATCTGCACAAGAATCCTCATGTCAAGTTCTCCTTCTAGGGTACCCAACTCAAGACAATAAGCTACTCCTATGGCTTTGACTGAATTTGCCCATGTCAGCAGAGTCTGCACTCCCAGGGGGCTGTGTGGTCAAAGGAGTCAGTGTTATTGGCATTATTGATGGCTGCGCTTGTGTCCACAGCAGCTTCCCAATCAGAGCACCCTCCAGCCCAGTGATGACTCAGATCCTATATGGCTTCTGCCCCTGGAATCCTGGGTCCTCCTTTCTTCCCTCACCCCACCCTCTGTTTCACCAGAGAAACTTCCTTTTGAAATCAGTGTGGAAGAGGGTCATAGGGCAGGACCATAAAGTAGAAGGGGACCCAGGGAGGGGACGCCCCGCCCTAGGATTCCTGAGTCAGTGGAGGTAGTGCACTCAGCAGCTGTTTAACTCTCCTCATAGCTCCTGGCTGCACTTGTCCTTCCTAGCTGTGCAAGAAAATGCAAGGAGACCACCATGGGGACCAGGCTGGGTTGGGCGGTCTGACTCACTCCACCTCTGCCTGCAGAGCTTCCATTTGGTCCTCCTCCTCTGAGCCTGGGGTGAGCTTTTGGTGGATGACTTTCCACACAGGATTGAGTGGTGGTGGTAGGGGGCATCCTCATTCACTCTCTGAAGCTGGCCTCTTTGCACTGGGGATTGAAAAGCACCTCCACCCCCATCCTAGCAATGTCCCCTGAGGAAGAAACAGTGGGGACAGTATGATCAACATGGTCAGCATTTTTCTTTGAGAAGGCTGTGGATCTGAGTTACTAAATTTTTTATTTCAAAGGAAACCAAAGCAACCTTTCAAAAAGAAAAAAAGGGGGTCCAATTCCTCCAAACCTACCATGAAACCCCAGTGTTCAGGCTGCGCTCAGTGACCTCAACCCAGCACCTCCCTCCCTGAGTGTGTTTCTTGGAGGAGCCTAGAGAATGCCTGGATTGAGACCTCATGGGTTCAGTATCAGCCTAGCCTGTCTTTTGAAAAAACAAACACATTTGTAAGCTTTGTGGGAGTTTCCAGACCCAGCCTAAGATGGCCTGCTTGCCCTCTGACCCACAGCATGGAGCCCTACAGTTGCTGTGCTTTCCTCAGGCTGGTCCACCCAGGGAGGCTGTCTACCACAGGGATGGGGGGCATCTGTCCAGCTCCAGTGCCACTCAGGCAACCCAGGCAGGGGGCACCACTGGGAAGGGTCTAAAGGCCACCCCTTGCAGCCCCTGTTAATATTCAGACTACATTAGCCTTGAAGGGCTGAGGAGAGGTTTGTACGTACACAGGTTTAAAAGTGACTAATTGACTGAAATTTCGCACATACCAACGTATTCAACATACTAATGTCTTTCTGAGTTTTGAGACTTTCTAATTACAGCCACCAGCCTGTTGTGCTCACCTCCGGGATCCAGGAGAACCACTGGGTACGTTGACCACAAAGGCCGCCTTAGGAAATGTTGCTTTTAGTTCTTACTAAGGGAATTTTAAGAGCACAAAAATTTTATTGAACAGAAACTCAGTGGCAAACAGAAAATGATTTGTTAGATTGTCAATGGGAAAGGGTTTATTATGACTGCTGGTGGAATAAACAGTGGCGGGTTTCTGCCAACATTTATGGAAATAACGTTTTTAAGTTTTCAATGTGAGCCGTAAACCTAAGCTACTTCAGTTTTTAAAAAATTCAATACTTAAACTGTGGGGAGAAGGTGGATGGGTGCCAGAGAAAACATTCTCATTTAATAGTGTTTGCACATGGAACTGCAACAGAGTTTGTAGCGAAGCACTGAGAAAACCCACAACTAATCCTTCATCGCAGCTGTCTGAACTCTTGAGCATCTGCCATCCCCCAAACAGCGACTTCTTTTTTCTGGGGACTCCAGGCCTGAATGACCTAGTGTGGAGAGTTTAAACTATGTACAAGGGGGGGAGAAAAAGGAAAGGAACCTTAAATAAGCCTCAGCCAAAGGTTTTGTGCATTGGACTTCCTGTGCCTTCAGGCGGGGCAAGGCTGTTCCCCACCCCATCCCCATGGCATCTCCCTGAGCCGGAAGACACCATGACAGCCCAGCTTTGCCTTGACTGACCACTCCTACCCCCGAGGTAAGAGTCAGGCATGGCTGTGGGATATAGCGTAGTAGAGTGCTTCTCTCTAGGGCCGGCATGTGAGCCACCATACCCTAGCACCTAACTGCCCCCCACCCCTCAAATATCTGGCTTTGGTGGCTCGTTGAGTGAATGAGTGAGTTGGCTCACTATCCTCTTGGGGCTGATAGGGTAAGATACTGGTGCCTCATTTTCCAGAAAAGAATAGCAAGGAATTAAGCAATCTGGCCAACAGATAGGAGAGATTGATCCCAGAGTTTTATTGCCCACTTTAGGGCGGCGGTCAGAAGGCCAAACTATAAACGTTGTTGCTGATGTCTTTTCCACCTTGGGCTAATGCAGTGTGTGCAATCTCATGCTTGTGGGAAATCGGAACTTGGAAAATCATCAAAAACAAAGACTTTAAAAAAAATCACATTAAATGTCTTATTTTGCTTATTTTTTACTGCTTTCTTTCTCTATCCACTGGATGGGACCATCTTAACCAGCCCTAGTCATTCTAGGACACGTTACAATGAACTCAGTTTTCTCAGGTCAGTGAGATTTCTGACATTCATCTAGCAAAGCAGAACCGTACCCCAAAGACTCGGATCTCCCATAGCAGGGGTGCCCCTTGCTGGCCATGGGTGTGCCGAGGGCTTTTCAGGAGATATGGGCTCATTTCTCTCCCCAGGGTGGTTATCTTCCAGAGATCTGGGATCCAGTTAGGAAAAACATTTGGAATCCAGGGCTTACTTGGATCTGATGAGCTGGTCCCTCGCTGCCAACGTCTGAGAAGTGGCAGAATATTTACCATTGCAAACAAGGATGAAAAACATCTTCAGGCATGACTGTCAACAGCTACCGTGCTCCATGCATGTCACTGGAAGGCAAGCAAGGAGAAAGAGAAAAGAGTAGAAGGAGGCAGGTGGAAAGAGTGAGGAACAAATCAGGGCAAAACAGAGATCCATGAGATGGAAGGTCCAAACATCAGCTGTTTGAAGAAAAGATGGACACAGGGATTTTGTTGATGTCAGCCCAAGAATTCCAGAGGATATGGTGGAAAAGTTTGGATTGAGGAGGAGTGGCACTGTAGGGAATAAGAATTTGCACATTGATGGATGCCTTAGGTCCAGATCCCTTGAAGCAAACCCTTGTGCAAGGGATGGAGTACTCTCAGGAGAACGGCTGTGAGGGAAGCAGGAAGGAGCCAGCAAGGGTGTGGTCTCATTGGACACCAGCCTCAGCCTGATCCCACAGGAGCTGCGGAGCATGAATTACACCACAGAGTTGTCCCCACCTTGAGGCAAGAAGGCTGGCTTTTTGTATGCTCCTGTCGGTTAGTCCTTGGCTGCAAGCTGCCTTGGGAGCATAGATGGTGGGCCTAACTACTGGGTGAGGGAACTCCCACTAGATCAAGGTCAATCTGGGTGAGAAGGGTACACTTACACATTTGTGAGCATTTTAGCAGCCAACAGGGCAGCTGGAGGATGGGTTCACCTGCCCAGTGAAGCCGATCTGGGCAGGCACCAACAGTGTCTACAACATTGGGTGGCTTGGGAGGAGTCATGCCTGGTGTTCAGAGGTAGAAAGGGACATATGGCAGACGGGGTTGGTGCTGATGGTCTCTGAGTTGGATTTCTCCATTTGCCCCTCCACATCTCTTTTCCACTCTGCCCTGTGCCCCAGGGGCCTGACCCCTATGGTCGACATTCTCTGGGTTCCCTCACCTCTGACTTCCAGTTACCCGTGGGATGTGCTGGCAAGAAATTGCAAGGTGAGAGAAGAGGTCTAGGTCTTTAAAATCCCTGCCTCCTCTGGGCCACAGTTGGACAGTGGCTATGGTCTCGAGACCCATGATCCTGTCCCGCAGTGCCTTCCCTATTGCTGAAGCTCTGGCCCGCTTACAAACAGCCCTCCACCAGCCCTTGATGGTTCTGTTAACTCTCCCCACACTTTTATGACTAGTCCCTACATCTAACCCTCTTTAATTACTCCTTTGATTGTCCTATCAGTTAGGAGAAGGGAGGCAATCGGTTCTGAGCTCTTAGCCAGGGCTTCTCAAACTTCACCATGCATACTCATCACCTGGGCCTTTTGTTAAATGCAGAATCTGAATCCGCAAGTCTGGGGTGGGGCCTGAGACACTGCACTTCTGAGTCCAGGTGGTGCCTGTGCTGCTGGCCCAGGAACCACACCTTGAGTAGCAATAGCAAGGTCCTGGGCTTTTTGTTGAGGTGAGGGGTGTGGTCTCTGGTTGGGGTGAGGAAGAGGGAGGGAGGGAGGAGAAAGCAGGAGCTCTGGAGACTTCCCTGAAATCCTGCTGCAGGAGGTAACATGCCTTAGAGTTAGGCTTAGAGAGGGCCGTCTTAGATATAGCAAGTATTAAGACACTATTTTCAAGATTACTAGAGAACCCTTTAAAAAAAAAAAAAAGACGATCATGATACGCCCAGATATAAAATACGTTAAGCAACTCTTTGGGGAAATATTTATTTATTTTAAATATCTCAGAAGCTTTGTGTTAATGGATCCCCCCACCCAATTTTCATGAATATTAAACATTTACCAGTCTCAAAACATGCTTAATGACATACAATTTAGGTTTACAGTGTTTTAATCATTCCCTTTCTACATGCATTTTTAACTTAGATTACACCAAATCAATAAAAATTTAAAAACTGATGTGTTGGGTCTATTTTGCAGTTCATGTCTACAAAATAATACATTTATATGTATTAATGTATTTGTAATAAATTTATTAATACGTTTGTATTAATAATACCTATTTTTGTGTTGGTATTAGGTCAATGTTCTTGGGTTATTACATAATAATAGTTGATAACACGATGCCAATGTTGAGAAGGAGGTTATTTTATATAGTTACAAATAGAAAAGTTATCTTGTAATAGATTAGAAAAGAATCTAATTTATAAATATATACAGTCTCTGGCTTTTATTCTTTGTATTTTGCTTTGGCTACATGCAGAAAGCATTTCATTCCTATTGTTCTAGATTTCATCTGACACATAGGTATTCCATTTGGTACCTTTAGGCCTTCGTTTTACTGACTAACGGGGACTGGGGTCTTTGATTTTGCTGTACCAACTTTATAGCTACTTAGCCTATTATTTTTCCAAAACTTGCACCAAAAAAGAGGTGGCAGGGTAGAAAACATATTGCGAGAATTCTTTTTTTCCTTAGGTAAAACATCACCAACAATTTTTCCATTGTAAAAAAGTTCAGGATTTCTCTCATGCTACAAAAAACACTTGGACTCTTAGACTGTCTTAAAATAAATGTACTGCCTTCATCACTTTTTACTGCTGAAAACTATTTCAGAAAAATATAATGAGTTTTTTTTCTGTGCCATTACACAGGAGACCATTGGAGATGGTATTTCGGCAGCTTCAAATGCTACCTCAGGTACACATTGTGATGCCTGACTTCCGTGCAAGACAAGCCACAGGTGTTACTCATCTTCTGTGCCACTGGAACTTCAGTTGGCCTCAAAGCACAAAATTTATGTTATCATAAACCAATGGTTCTCAAACCCGAGTGTGCATCAGAATCACCTGGAGGGCTAGTTAGAACACCGATAGCTGGGACCAACTCTCAGAGTTTCTGCTTCTTAAGTCTGGGGTGGAACCAGAGAATTTGCAGCTCCATCAAGTTCCCAGGTGATATTGGAGCACTGGTCTGAGGACCGCACTCTGAGGACCATTGTTGTAAACAAGCCTTGCTGAGTCACCATAAGCTGATCTAGATGCTATGAAATGGGTTGCTCAGTAGCCAGGATGAATCCATCCTGGACTCATGCTGTTTACATAGAGCTCACAGTTGCCAAAATAGAGTAAAGAATAGATTGGCACAGGTTTCATATTCCTTTTTAATTAATCTGCTTCTCTATCAAGTAGGTACCCATAGATATCCTACTCCTTTGGCCCTCTTAAAACATTTTTTTCCTCCCATGTCATTCCCTCTTACTGGAGTTCAGAGAAATGGTTAATCCTGAGAGAGGAAACCAAGGACTGAGTTTTGTTAGTCCTGGCAAAAATTCTAAGACATTCCTAGGCACAGACTGGTCAAGGACAACTAGGCCACTGCTTCCGAGAGGAAATGGTGCTTACTAGTACAAAGCCAACCTTGTTTTTAAAAAAATGATGGGCTGTCCCACAGAATGGAGGGAACAGAGGTGGATGTGTGTCCTGCCCCTCCTCACTTCCCCTGCAACAAAATGTCAGTCTTAAATTCTGTCCAGTTTCAACAAACAAAGAGAAATCTCAAAGCTTCTAGACTATGTCCTGGTTCTTGGCTCATTTGCCCTCAGCAACATCACAAGATTAAAAGGAAATAACCCATTATTCTTCTGTATCCCACTCCCAACAAGTAAATATCTATATCCTAAATAACACTGCTCTCAAATGCTCCATTTATCAAGCCTATTTCAAAAATTTCAGGTCATGGAGTCAGTAATTTTTTTTTTCTTAAAAAAGGAAAAGAAGACAATAGTTTGATGAAACAAGAGGTGAGTTTTGACCTGACGTTGGAGTTAAGGCCCAAGCACAGGTCTGGGATTAGTGCAATACATTCCAGGGCAGATGGTTGAGGAGATATTAACGTGCGTGATGATGCCACCAAAGCCTTCCTGCCCTGCCAGGTGCCTCCAGAGATACTTCTCAGCCTATAAAACAAACACCTGAGAAAAAGATGAGCCCTACTCCACCTGTTTCATGCTCTAGTGAATTATCAGTGTTTATCCATGTGATGTGTCACAGTTTCTTTTCCTCCCAAGTGGCTTTGGGAGAGCCCACTCCAAAGGTGGCTAGACTTTCTCCATCTCAATCTGCTGGTGGTAGTGCCGAGCCTGCCGCTGGCCAACATTCAGCTTGTACACAGAGCTCTTGTGCTGGCACCTGCGGTAGCCCCACACTGCTCCCACACCTGCCAGGAGCAACAACAGGCACAGGACAGTGACAACCGTGGCGATGACGGGGCCTCTGCTGAGGCTGGGACACTCATCCCCTACACACGGCTCCAAGGTTGGAAGAAGCTCCTCACTGGCACCTGGGCCGGGGCCTTCTTGTCCCAAGAAGTCCTCAGACAGTAGGTATGGGAAGCTATCCTGGACCTCAGGAGCAGTGGTTTCCATGGGAGTCTGGGTGGCCGCCATAGCAGTTGAGGGAATGTGGTTAGGCATCTTCTGGACAGCAGTTGTTACAGTCTCCAGGGTAGAGCTGGTGAGTTCATAAGGTAGAGTAACCACGGGAGGCTTCTCTGTGGCAAATCTCCAAGGAACAGTTGACTGGTACTTGGTGATCAAGTCACCATTCCCCTTGCTGGGACCCTCAGTTTCAGACACATTCATGGGTCTGAGAGCCAAAGCTTCTACATCTAGTGTTTGAGATAGGACAACTGAACTACGGGTCATGTCCTCACTTGGTATGAGGGTGGTACTTCTGGGCTTCTTAACTTCCACAAGAATGGGCTGATTGGGAGTAACTAGAATACTTTCTTCCAGTCCTACTGACCCATCCCCCTTATCCCCATCTTCCTCCTCTTCTGCCTCTTCTGCTTCTGTCTTCCTCCAAGCCCCATCGGTCACAGGGTAGCCATCTAACCAGGACCCATCGCTGCTGCTCACCATTGGATCCCCTGCCTTGCTGTCATTGCTGCCCACAAATGGCACTGAGGGACCATCAGTGCTGCTATAGATCACTTTGGTTTCAGGTTCACCCGGAGCCAATGTTATCCCACTGTGGTCTCCAGCAGGAAACTGCTTTTTGGTGTCATCATCTATCTCCTTTTCCAATTCAGGCTTGTGGAAGGTCTCACCAGGAAACCAGAACAAGTACTTCTGGTTTAGTTGGGATCCTGGCAGGTCTGTGGGGACACTGCTCCCAGCACTGGGCAAGCCTGCAGTTGGCACAAAGGCTGTATCCCGGGCTATGTTTTCTCTCCTCACAGAAATGGAGACCAGACGGTCCTGCTTCGGAGCCTCCTCAGAGGCCTCTCCCTGATGCCCATCCTTCTCTGCCTCTGTCCGGGAGTCCTCCATGAGCTCTCTGAATGACACGGATCTGTCATCAGGGAAATTATCTTCATAGTCAATGTGTGCCTCAGCCTCATCTGGAAGGAAAGAGGGAAAAACCTCATTAGGTCCAAGGTCACAGAGCCAGTGTAGATCATAAGAAAGGGAAATAACAAGCATAAGGACTGGAACAGAGGAAATAAAACTGTCATTCACAGATGATATGACGGTGTATCACAGATAAACCCAAAGAATCTACACAGAAATGGTTATAGTTAACATGTGAGTTGATCAAGGACACTGGGTCTACAGTCTATATAAAACATCAACCCTATTTATATATACCAACAATAAATAGAAAACAAAAATTGTAAAAGATGCCATTTCCCATAGCATAAAAAAAATCAAACACCTAGGAATAAATCTAACAAACTATGTGTAAGATTTCTACATGGACTGGTACAAAATATTGCAGAGCAAAATTAAAGAAGACCTAAAGAAATGAAGGCATGTACTGTGTTTGTGTAATGGAAGCCTCAAAATTGTCAAGTTGTCAGCATTGTCCAAATTGATCTATGCAGATTTAATAGGATCCTAATAAAAATCTCAGACATTGACAAGCTGATGCTAAAATTTATGGAAATGCAAAGAGCCAAGAATAGACGAGGCAATCTTGAAAATGTAGAAAAAACCTGGAGGATGTACATGACAAGATTTCAAGATTTAGTTAAATTGGAGTACTTTTCAGACTATGGTATTGGCACAAGGATAGATAATTGGATTACATTAAGTTTAAGAACCTCTGTTCATCAAAAGCCACCATGAAGGGAGTTAAAATGCAAGCCACAGAGTTGAAGATATTTGCAATACAGATAACCTCCAAAGAGTTCGTATCCAGAATTTATAAAGAACTCCTACAAACCAATAATAAATAAGCAAACCATAGAAAAGTTGGCAAGAAACTTGCATCAGTATATCAGAAAAAAGATATTTAAATAGTCATTAAACATAAGTAATGATGCTCAACCTCATTAGTCATAGAGAAATGCTAATTATAGTGATAATGAGATACCATTACAGAGCCGCAGAATGGCTAGAATTAAACAGACTGCCAATATCTAGTGTTAACAAGGACGTGCAGCACTGCTGGTGGGAGTGTGAACTGGAAAAACCACTATGGAAAACTGTCTGGGCATTGATACTAAAATCGAACATATGCATGTTCCATGGCACAGCAATTCCACTCCTAAATATATACTCCACAGTAATGTGTGCACATGGGCACCAAATGACATGCACAGAAATATTCATAATAACCCAAAACTGGAAACGATTCAAATGTCCGTTAACTGCAGAACTGATTCAACAGTATGATATAGTCATACAAAGAAAACCTGTACATCAATGAAAATGAACCAGCCACTGCTTCCCACAACAACATGGATAACTCTCGCAGCCATAGCGTTGAGCAGCAGAAGTCAGTCACACAAGAGCACATTCTGTTTGATTCTATCCATATAAAGTTCAAAAACAGGCAAAACTAATCTATGATGTTAAAAGTCCGGACGGTGGGTACATGTGGGTAGGAGGGAAGGCTCATTGACAGAGTCTGGGCACAAGCAGGGCTTCTGAGATACTGGCAAAGTTCTACTTCTTGACTTGTATGGTGGCTAAATTTCTTTATTAGGGGGGCCCCGTGGCCAAGTGGTTAAGTTTGCATGCTCCGCTTCAGCAGCCCAGGGTTTCGCTGGCTTGGATCCTGGGTGCGGACACGGCACCGCTCATCAGGCCATGCTGAGGCAGTGTCCCACATGCCACAACTAGAAGGACCCACAACAAAAAAATATACAACTATGTACTGGGGAGATTTGGGGAGAAAAAGCAGGGAAAAAAAAAAAGAAGATTGACAACAGTTGTTAGCTCAGGTGCCAATCTTTGGAAAAAAAATTTATTATTATTATTTCCATGTTTTAACAACTAATAAAGGTGTATACAGTCTGTACATCAAGGCTAATCCTTGTCCTTCAGAAAATTTCTTTCTTTGATAATTTATTGATCTGTTCCCTTATGATTTGTATGGATGTTATAATTAAGTAAAGATGTTATCTTTTAAAACACTGATTTGCTCTTTGTAAGACCTCTGAGTCGTGAAACTATACTGTGAAGTCTTCTGAATCCAGCTGAGTAAGAAGGAACAGAGGCCCCAGAGTTAGGAGCCCAGAATGTAAAGACAGCTGGACGAGATGAGAATCACGCTGGTTAGGAAGGTGTCTAGGAGCTCATGTCCTCAGAAGAGGGCAGCCTGCTGGGCTTTCCCATCTCTCAATGGTCTTTGAAAGTCAAGTCCTACTGGAAGACACACATAAGTATTAAACAGAATGGTTCTCTAAAATATTGTGATATAATAAGAAATGTATATTTGTTCCCCGTTTCCGGTACCGGTTCCTGGTACAGACCCCTAAAACACTTGGGATTGTCCGAGTGATAGGAGCATCTTCTGTTATTCATAACAAGCTTCTTTGACCATACTTGAGCTTATGTTAATGAGGTTACGCTTGGTGGCCCCCTAGATAGCTTCAGGATGGGGGCTGGATTAGAGGGTTGAAACTTTCAGCTCCACCCCCAGCCTCTGTGGAGGGAGAGGGGCTGGAGATTAAGTTAATCACCAATGGCCAATGATTTAATCAATCATGCCCATGTAACAAAACCTCCATAAAACCCCCTAAACTACAGGGCTCAGAGAGCTTCCAGGTTAGTGAACACATCCATGTGCCAGGAGGATGCTGTACGCCAAGTTCACAGGGACAGAAACTCCTTCCCTCAGGATCTTTCAACCTCACTCTATGTACCTCTTCATCTGGTTGTTCATCTGTATCCTTTATAATGTCTTTTACAATAAACTGGTAAATGTGGGGCTGGCCCCATGGCTGAGTGGTTAAGTTCTTGCACTCCGCTTCTGCGGCCCAGGGTTTGGATTCTGGGCGTGGACATGGCACCACTCATCAGGCCATGTTGAGGTCGCGTCCCATGTGCCACAACTAGAAGGACCACAACTAAAATATACAACTATATACTGGGGGGTTTGGGAGAGAAAAAGCAGAAAAACAGACAAACAAACAAACAAAACTGGTAAATGTAAGTAAAGTGCTTTCCTGAGTTCTATGAGCTGTTCTAGCAAATTGTTGAACCTGAGGAGGGAGTTGTGAGAACCCCTGATTTACAGTCAGTTGGTCAGAAGAAGAGGTGACAACCTGGCTTGTGATTGGCATGTGAGGTGGGGGCAGTCTTGTGGGACTGAGCCCTTAATCGGCGGGGTATGCACTAACGCCAGGTAGGTGGTGTTAGAGTTGAGTTGAATCGTGGGACACCCAGCCAGGGTCCGGAGACTTGGAGAATTGGCTGTTGGTGGGAGGGCCTCCCTGCTACCATCACATTTGATGTCAGAAGTGTTCTGCAGGTAGAAACAGATCTTAGCAGTTTCCCCCCACTTCACTTTGCACCCTGGAAAGCACAAAAAGCAAAGAGCTCCAGAACCAAGGTCTGATGGAATGCTGAGGGGCCATGTGGTGCGTTCCTGGGCGCTGAAACTGGATTAGTGGGCATGTGGTTTATTTCTAATAAGACTCCATATCTTGCTTATTTAATAACTTGCAGAGTTATAAATAAATTTAAAAATCCTTTCTGATCTGCTCCTAAAATTTAAGCCCATTTACATTGCTTGTGTCCTCGGACAAAAATGGAAAACAGTAGATAAAGATGAAACACCTCTGATAAATGTCAAATGCGTATATGTTTTATGCTTAGAAAAAGACAGCTCTGTAATTATTTCAGGAGACCCTTCCACCTCATGATGTCCTGTTCACAATCCCCAGATAAAAACCATATCGGATGGCTGGACCAGTCTTGTGAGCCTCACAGAATTCAAATACAGCATCCCAGGCTACGCTCACTGTTATGTCACACTGCCTTATTCCGTGTTCCACCATCATTCTAAGTACTACATTCATCCACTCCTTCCCTCAACAAACTTCACTGGGTGCTGACTATTTGGCACTTCTAAGGCTCGGGATCACCAGTGAACAGGACAAATGGTCTCTGCTCTCATGGAGCACGTGGGACAGAATTCCACAGCCCTGAGACCTATCAGGTGGAACTGCAAAGCTTTTGTGTATACAAATTCTCACCCAGCATGCTGAATATACATTAGGTTTCGCATTTAAGTACCATCCTTTTTTTTTTTTTTTTTTTAAAGATTTTTATTTTTTCCTTTTTCTCCCCAAAGCCCCCCGGTACATAGTTGTGTATTCTTCGTTGTGGGTTCCTCTAGTTGTGGCATGTGGGACGCTGCCTCAGCGTGGTCTGACGAGCAGTGCCATGTCCGCGCCCAGGATTCGAACCGACGAAACACTGGGCCGCCTGCAGCGGAGCGCGCGAACTTAACCACTTGGCCACGGGGCCAGCCCCAAGTACCATCCTTTCTTGAGAACACAACAAAAGAAACAAAAGCTACTATGACAAAACTTTTCCCTTAAATTTATCCAGAATATATAGACAAGGCATACTGAATCCGGCTGGAGATTTAAAAAGGCCGTAACTTGGGGCCAGCCCGGTGGCGTAGTGGTTCACGCACTCTGCTTCAGTGGCCTGTGGTTTGCAGGTTTGGATCCCGGGTGTGGATCTAGCACTGCTCATCAAGCCACACTGTGGCGGCATCCCACATAAAACAGAGGAAGATTGGCACAGATGTTAGCTCAGGGCCAGTCTTCCTCACAAAAAACAAAAAAATAAAATAATAAAATAATAAAAAAGGCCATGACTTAAATCTTTGACTTTAAGACAATGTGGTAGATTCTTTGCTTGCACATGTGTGTGTACTGATTGGCTGTGATAGACTGATTGCAAAAATAGCCAAATTCTCTGCTCTTCCTTGTGCTAAGTCCTTTTGTAATGGATCGTGTAGCAATTCCCTGCAAGAAGGGCTGCCTATCTTTCTATCTTGTGAATCTGGACTGGCCTTGTCACTTGCTTTGATCTAGAGAATACAGTGAGAGCCTTGCATGCTTCTGCTCTCTCTCTCCCGCTCTCTCCATCCTGGAACCCTGCCAGTTACCATGTGCACAAGCCTGGGACAGCTTGCTGAAGGATGAGAGGGAAACTGTCCCAACTGAGGCCATCCCAGACCAGCCAACTCCAGTCTACCTGGGAGCTGACTACATTCACTTGAGTGAGCCCAGCCAAGACCAGGAGAATGATGCAGCTGATGCCAGCCGAAACCACTGACACACAGAATTGGAGCCAAATGAATGATCGTTGTCTCAAGCCATTAAGTTTTTTGGGTGTGGTTTATTATGCAGAAAAAGCTAATTAATAAATTAGCAATGAGCTGCACGAGGGCAGGAAGCGAGACATTGTATCCCTGGGGTGGAGGAGTGCCTAGCCCATTGTAGGTATTCTTACAGGTATTCTTGAACCTGTGAAAGAATCAATGGCCCTGGGAGGGAAGGGAGGGGAAAATCTGCAATATCTTGTCAGACCCCAAGAGTCTCCTCATTGCTGCCTCATAAGCGCTCAGAGCTAAGATCTATTTCCAGGCGCACAGTGCCCTCAAACACAAGAGGACTACAGACTCATTTCCAAATTGTGAGGAACGAATTACTTATGATGATAATCTCTCATAAGACCCTGAAGACCCTCTGAAAAGATGCCATCGTTGAAGGACTACTTGAAGACACAGACATACACACGAGTGTGCACTACACACACACCTCTCACATGTTGGTGAGCAAATTAGTCCACAGCCTGGTCCACGAGAATATATACTCTCTTCCCAGCCCCTCCTTGGTGCCCCACCCCCATCAGTTTAAAAGCACACCCCAGGAGAACTCCCTCCCCACTGCTAGCAGATTCGTCATAATGAAGCAGGGAAGTGATCCCTCTCTGCCAAAATTTAGTCCTAATACAAAGAAATCTGGAACTCCACACACCTGACAGGTCATTTGGGCCCCAAATTCGTCATATCCAATATTTTTTTAATTACAAAAATGATTGTATTCTATGGCATTGCAGAAGAAATTATTTTTACAAAACAATATACATTTGCCATTTGTCTCCCAGAGGTTCTGCTCTCAAGGATGAATATGCCAGTGTTCTCAGCTAGAACACAGTCCCCTTTCATGACGGGCAAAGGCAGGAAGCAGGTCTCTCCAAGACCATTTCTCCCTAAGAAGCATTCACCCACTTGAAATCGTAGGCTATGACCTCATGCATGATCGGCAATGGAAGGCCTCTTACCACATGTTATTTTACAGGGAGTATTTCTTTGTTGCCTTATTGCAGCCCTAAGACACCAAACCATCAAGAGTCCACAAATGGTTCTGTTTTATTCCACAGAACTTTAGTCATCTCTGGTTAAATTCTGACACTATATTCATTTTCTTTCAGGTCATCAACTGTAGCTCATTGACCGTTGGGTGTAAATAAGCTAAAGGAACCAATATTTGCACAGAGTTTTGCCAAACGGAGAGCCGGCAGGGAGCCCAGGTCAAGGTGGGCAGCAGAGTGGGAGTGCTGCCTCACTATTCTCACACACCGTCTTCTTGTAATCACACGCAGATGCCAAGACTGATATGGCCCATGGGTAAACAGAATTCTACCCAAACAACCAACAGCTAAAAAGAAGGGTGAGTGAGGGATACGCACAAATCTTCCAGCGCCTCGCAGTTTTTGTTGCCTTGATGTGTCTCTGTAACCTCTGCTCTGGCTTCTTCCCAGTGTCTCCTCCTCACACCCCATTTTCCATTTCCATCAGCTCGAGTCCTATGTGCTTCTATGTTCTTGCTCCTTCTGATTGCCTGTCCTCTGTTCTGCTTTCTCCTTCTTCCACCTTATCACTTACATTCCAGACCACTTGAGTATGTTACCAGGGGGCATAGGTGAAAAAAATCACTTTATCATCAGGGTAGATTATATGCCACAATGAAAAATATCTAAGTGTTCCAATTGAAACTGTATCACATTTTCTCTCCCCTATACTTATCAAAACATGGAAACTCCACAATAAATTTTTACAAATGTGCTCACACATACACACACACAATTAGGCATGTTGGATATGAATTTTAAAAGTTGAGGAAACTATACTAA
Source organism: Equus przewalskii (assembly GCF_037783145.1). Classification (NCBI taxonomy): domain Eukaryota; kingdom Metazoa; phylum Chordata; class Mammalia; order Perissodactyla; family Equidae; genus Equus; species Equus przewalskii. The sequence continues at coordinate 52,737,579 of NC_091845.1, read as the reverse complement.
ACATAGAAAAAAAATTTTACCAACAACAACCATGCATGGAAAGGGGAATAATGTATTGCAGCAAATTTCAAAAACTGGTTACCAAGAAGAGAAAATAGAAGATTCTGGAGTAGAATAGAGAAGGGCAGCATTGCTCAGCTCCTAACCCACTTCACCCTTTGAAAACTATGGGGGAGTCAACAAGTCCCAGAGAGAAGCAAAGAAGGTGGAGAGAAACAGCCCAATAACCAGTGGGGCCGACTCTGCCTGAGAGAACCCAAAATGCCAGGACTGCACATTGTGCAGGTGAAGTAAACCCTGATATAGGAGATTTTTAACAACATTTCTGAAGAGAAAGCAGAGCCCAGATATTTTAAAACACACAGATAAACAAACAAAAGTAAAACGACACACTACTTCAGCTGAACTGTCCCTTCCTGCTACTGTTCCCTCTTTTGGGTGAAGGGAAGACACATGTCAGGGCAAAGAACCGAACTCAGAGGAAACAAGAATTTAAGGAACAGAACGAATTCTTTACAAATGCTTCACACTACAGAACTTAAGAAAGTAAGTGGAAAAAAACAAAAGCTCAAAGGCAAGGTGATAAAACAAGAGAATGTTATGAAAAGGGTGATTTTAAACTTCAGGAATCACACTGAGGTCCCATGTCACATCATGACAGAACCAGAAAATAAATTAGAAACTGCAAAGGATAGAACAGACTGAGAATTTTACAAAACAGAAAAAGATCTGAAGGGACATGTTCAAGAATCACTGCAAACCTCAACAGAATAAATTCATAGAAAATTACACCGAATTCAAACTGCTAAAAACCAGACAGAGACACTTAAGAGCAACCAGTGAAAGTGGACGTATAACCTGCAAAAAAGCAACGAGACTGAACGCTGACTTTCCAAAGAAACAATGAAAGCAGAAGACAATGTGATGATATCTTCCCAGTGCGAGAACAGGCCCGCCAACCCAGAATTCTTACTCTGAAAACACCCTCGACGAGAGCTCAGAGATGCAGGAAGGAAGGAACGATGAAACAGGTACGTACAGAGGGGCAAATCCACGTGAATACTGACTGCATCAAACAACAAGTACACACACACACACACACACACACACGCACACAATAATAATTCAAACACCTGACAACAGCATAGAAATTGGTAGGAGGTAAATGGGGTCAAAATGTTTGAAGGTATTTAAATTGTCAGGAAATGGGGAAAAGTATTAATTTACATTAGACTTTGATAAGTCAGGGATGCCTGTTATAATTTCCAGAGCAACCACTAAAAGAAGAGTAAAAGAATGTATTAGAATGCAATAAAGGGGGTAAATGTAATTATTTTTAAAATGCTTAATCACTTCAAAAGAATGCAGGAAAGCAGAGAACAAAGAATAAAGAACAGATGGGACACAGAGGAAATGAATAAAAAGACAGTAATTTTAAACCCAAATCTATTGATGATTAAACGTAAAATGAATTAATGCTCCAATTGGTTATATGGTACTTAAAAGAGATTTACTTTAAATATAAATATACAGAGAAGTTGAAAGTAAAAAAATGAAAAAATATATATACCATGAAAAGACTAACCAGCAAAGAAGACTTTAAAGCAAAAAACATTACTAGAGATAAAGAGGGGCATTTTCTAAAGATAAATGTTCCAAATCACCAGGAAGATAGTAAATTCTAAATTTGTATGTACTTAACATAGCCTCAAAATAGATGAATCTAAAGTATATGAACTAAAAGGATAAACAGATAAATCCACAATGATACAGCTGTTTAAACATCTCTATCATTAACAATTAGAACAAGTAGACAAAAAGGTAAGAATATATATCTAAAAAACATGCTTAATTAATAAATTTGACCTACTTGACATGTATAGACCACATCCAACAACTGTAGAAAAAACATCCTTTTCAAGTGTGTATAGAATACTTTTACAAAATTGACCATAAAAGAAATGTCAACAAACTTTAAAGGATTAAATCACACATATGTTCTCTAGCCTTGGTGAAATCAACTTAGAAAAAAAATTACTAGGAAATTCTCATATGTACGAATATTAAGCAAAATATGTCTAAATCACTCATGGGTCAAATGAGTAATTACAATGGAAATTTGAAAACATTCTAACTAAATAATAATGAAACTATGACACATCAAAACTTGTGGGAGGCAGCAAATGCCGTGCTCATAAGGGAAGTTACAGCTTTAAATACCTATGTTAGAGAAGAAAAAAGGCTGAAAATCACATTGATTTCAGGAAACTGGGAAAGGAGGAGTAAATTAAACACAAAGTACAGGAAGGGGATTAAAAAGAGCAGAAAATTAATGAAATAAAAATAAAACATACAATAGAGAGGATCAACACAGCCAAAAGCTGGTTTTTTGAAAAAACTAACAACATTGATGAGTTCTTAGGAAGACTAATTAAGAAACATTTAGAGAGAACAACAAATGAAAACACCAGGAATAACAAGCATCTTTCAGATATTAGGAAACAATAACAGGATTCTATGATAAATTTATGCCCCTCAACATTAAAAATTGTGATGAACAAAATCCTAGAAGAATGCAACTTACCAAAAGTGCCACAAGAAGAAATAGAAAAATTTTATATGCCATTAACTATTAATGAAATTGAATCTCACTACACCCAGAAAACTTTAGACACATGTGGCTTTGCCAATAAATTCTATCAAATATTTAGGAGGCTAATTTCAATTTTATACAAACTCTTCCAGAGAACAAAAAAAGAGGAAATACTTCCCAACTTATTTTATATATCCAGTGTAACCTTGGTACCAAAGCCTTGGCAAGGACATGATAGAAAATAATACTGCAAACCCATCTCACTAAACACAGATGCAAAAATCATAAATAAAGTGTTGACAAACTGAAACTAGTAATATATTAATATCGGTAACCTGAATAATTAAGCAATATATTAAAAGGATAATACACCATACCAGTTTAGGTTTATCCCCGGAACTCATGATTGGTTTATTTGATAAAAGGAGTTTCAGAAAAGCATCTGACAAAAGTCAACAGGATAAAAACCCTTACAATTAGGAATATAAGAATATTATGGATATTGAGATATTGAATATTGAGAATATTGAGGATATTATGCTAAGTGAAATAAGTCAGTCACAAAAAGACAAACACTGTATGCTTCCACTTATTTGAGGTATCTAGAGAAGTCAAAATCAGCGAGACCAAGTAGAATGGCGGTTGCCAGGGGCTGGGGCAAGGGGGCAAGGGGAATTATTGTTTAATGGGTATAGAGTTTCAGTTTTGCAAGACAAAAATGTTCTGCAGATCTGTTTCACAACAATGTGAATATGGTTAATATTATTGAACTGTACCTAAAAATGGCTGAGACGGTAAATTTTGTGTTGTGTTTTTTACCACAATTTTTAAAAAAGTAAAGGATTAATAAATTAGACTACATTAAAATTCTACTCATCAAAGATACCATGAAGAAAGTGAAAAGGCAACTTACCTAGCAGAAGATATTTGCAACAAATATAACCTCAAAAGTTCTGGTATCTAGAATAATATAAAGAACTCCTACAAATCGATATGATATAAATGGACAACCCATTTATAGAAATGGGTAGAAAAAGGGGCAAGAGAATTGAATAGGCAATTCACAAAAGAGATATTCAAATAGCCAATAAACATATGATGTGTCCAACCTTATTAATAATAGGGCAAATTCAAATTAAGTGATATTACAACCTCTACATCAGAATGCTAAAAATTAAGAAGACTGACAATACCAATCGTTGGTGAGGATATGGGGCCCCTGGAACTTCATAAACTGCTGGTGAGAGTGTAAATGGGTACAACCATTTTGAAAACTGGTTAAGCATTATCTACTAAAGTTGAACATACACATACCCTATGACCCAGCAAGCAATTTAACTCCTAGGTATATATACTTAAGAGGAATGCATGCAACATGGGCACCAAAAGACCTGTACAGAATGTTCTTACAATAGTCCCAAACTTGAAACAACAAAAATGTTCATCAACAGTCAAATGGAATATACTACAGCAAAGAAACAGAATGATCTATAGCTTCATGGAACAACAGGGATGTCTTACAGACATAATGCTGGACAAAGGAAGCCATATAGAAGAGTACACACTCTATGTTTCCACTGAAACAAAGTTGAGGCAGGGAAGATGTAATTCATGGCTTCAGAAGTCTGGATAATGGTGGTTATTTTCAGGGAGGCAGTGACTGGAAGGGAACACTAGGAGTGTTTTTGGATTGCTGGTGATGTTCAACTTTTTGATCTGGGTGATGATTACATGGGTGTGTTTATGATATGATAATTCATTGAGCTTTATAACCTTTGATTTTTTAAATGTTCTGTATTTACGTTACTCTTAAAGAAAAATTTAAACAAACAATCAAAAGTGCACACCATGTTCCAGGAAAAACTGACACAGAGTTTGGTTACTGAATGCCAAGGATAAAGAAAGAATTCAACTGAAAGTCAGGCAGAAAAGGCAAATCACACACAAGAAGAAAAATTAAATGAGGCTTGCCTAAAATTTCTCCTCGGCATTCAACAGTAGAAAACAAGAGAACGATGTCTTATAACCTTTGAGGGAAAGAAAATGTAATTCAACAATGTTATACTTTGTTAAGATGTTATAATTATAAAGACAGTAGACATGCATTCTTCTTAGGATGACTGCACTTTGAAATATTTCAAGAATATACTGTGTGATATTATGCATGTGTTACTTACACTAAGCTGTAAACCAGTTGCTGGTGACATTCCAATCAGGAATTCACAGTCTAGGGGTAGACACTTAGCATTCTCATCAGAAACTCATCCTCTAGATGTAGAGGCTACAAGTACTTCTATTATCTATCTTGATCAAAACCATTGCTTTGCTAATTAGCACCTTGACTATCTGAAATGGCTTTCTATTGGTGAAATTAGTGGCTTATTAACTACCATGATAAATATCAGAAATGGGCTGTCATCGGTAAAATGAAAGGTATTTATGATATGGGGATTGGCTAAGAATATTTTTAGAGACATTTCTCACCCTTATATTGACAGGGTAAAACCAGTGTAGACCTTGATGTGCTTGAGACTTCAACCCCAGATGGTCTCATTTGGGAGTAACGTCCTACTCACTGAAACAATGGGAACAGCATCCCTCTGCGCTCTCCGTGACCCTGCACTGCGCGCCACTCTGCTCTCACTGCATAACCTGCCCAGTTCCTCCTAGCCGAGGGAACTCTCTCAGAACAGGGACATGTCCTCTCTGTCTTGTATCCCCAGTCCACAGCATGGTGCTCGGCACATAGTAGACACTCCACAAATGTTTGTTGAATGAATAAATGAGTGAGTGAAGAGGTGAGTAAGAGAGTGGTGGAAGCTCATTTTGATAAAGCTTGATTCAGTCTAGATATCCATCAGCCAGGGCATTATTTGATTTGTGTCAGTAGCGAAGAATGGTAAACGACCTTTTTGTTCCAGTACTGGGCATAATCAATGTCTGCGAAATTCCTCCTCCCTTGTAACTCATCCGATGAGCTTAAAAATGTCATGAAGTCAAAAGGCACCTGGAATATGGACAGGAGATGAGCCATGTTCTCCTCTCTCACCCCTTTTCAGGCAGGAAACACTGGCCTAACATATAACATTAGAGCTGAGGATTTGGGAAAGGTCAGCCCACTCTGGCTGTGTGGGGGCCTGACTTGGACCCTCAGGGTCAGTCTGAGCTCCATGTGTGTGTCCTGTGTGTGTGTGTGTGTGTGTGTTTGTGTTTATATGTCTGGAGGTTCTGCCTCCAGAGCTCCCTGGGCCTAGAACATCCCTGGACGACAGCCTGGGGCCCTGAGCCAAACTCTTCCTGTCTCCTCAGGTTCTCAGGTTAAGGTCCTGGCTCAGAAACAGGTTCTCACTGTTACAGTTTTCCTAAAACCTCAAATGAAGACAAGGATACCAACTGTTTACAAACAGTCTACTCATGAAAAAGTATCCCAAGCCTGTTTTTCTCCTCATGAGTAATAGTAAAGTTTGTTATTCACTGAATCTCAACCAAAAATTAAATTCCGCCCACAAGATGGAGACGCCCAGCTCTTTGCCTGTTGAGGTGCTATTTCTCTCCCCTCCCTTCTGCTTTCCTGAGTCTGCACACTGGCTCCGTAATCAGCCAGCGATCCTTCCAGCCCTCTCCCCTCCCCCACGCTCTCCCTGAAATCTGCGCTAACACAACATGGAGCCTTCTGATCTAGACCAACAAGTCCGGGAAATGTAAACTTCATGGGTTCTCGTGGCAAAAATCAGGTCATTCCCTGGTTGTTTATATTTAGCTGTTACTTTTGGAAAATAGAAGACCACAGATAGACAGAACTCAGGAGTGAAGGCAGAGGCTGGCTCGCACACTGCCTGCGTTTATCTGGGTGTGACATGGTCAGGGGCTGAAGCATAGAAGGCCAGAGCCCCGGACCCAGTGCTGCCACTTTTCATGTCGTATTTCTGGAAGCCCACACATACCTCCTTTTTCCCTCTGGTCTTGGCTACGCAGTCTTTAAAAATAGTAATTTTGAAAAAGACAACCAGACAAGCCAGAAATAGCCAGTGATTCAATGAACCTCTGAACAAATATGGCAATATTGACAAGGAACTTCTAAATTTAGTTTCAGTCTCATGCTTTATTCTCTGAAGGAAGTTAAGTCCACAAGATGGAGAAAAACAGAAATTGAAGTTTGTTTAAGAAAACAAAAGAAAGGCTTTAGAAATGAGAAAAAAGAGCAGAGGAACTCACTGAGGGAACAACTAGTTTGTAGGCGAGCCTTGCGCTGTCCCGAGGCTTTGCTCTCCTCGAGGTTTAGAGGCCCCCCGAGGAAGCACATAGACGTGACAGAAGTTCGAATGAGACATGCCTGATTTTATATCCTGGCTCTGCCTTTTTCTGGCTGTGTAACGCAGGCAAGTCACCGACCCTTTCTGTACCTGTTTTCCTATCTGTCAAGTGGAGCTAGCCATTTTGACTCTCAGATTTTTGAATCAGATAAAGTGTGCAAAACTCCTCTCATAGAAAGGGGCACAAAGAGACCTGGGGAGGATGGAAATGTTCTATATTTTGGTTGTGATGATGGTTTCATGGGTGTATACAGCTGTGACAACTGAGACTTTTATACTTTAAATAGGTACAGTTTATTGTATGCAAATTAACCCCTCAATAGACTTGTTAAAAAACAGAACAAAAACAAAAAAACAACTCCCGGGACAGAGATGGCATGGAACAAGTGTTTGGTTTATGATAGTTATTTTCTCAGTGCCTAACCAGGGAATGCATCTTGTTTCCACAGCTGTGGCAGACCAGGGGAGGAAAAAAGAAAGGCTCTCTATTTGTTGTTGGACCCAGAGGTGGTGGGCCTTGTGGAGTGAGGTCAAGTTTGGTGTCACTCACTTTCCTGATACTACAGACCAGAAAGTACAAACAGAACCCTTGGAGCTTGGGGTGGAAAGTCTTGAAGGCCTTTCGGAGTCTGTCTGAACACTTGGCAGACACCCTTTGTCAGGGCAAGTTTTAAAGGAGGAATAAGGGGCAAATCATAGAGGAAGAGTCTATGAGTCTCTCACTTCCTGGGTCATCTGTCTTATGCTACTCTTGCCAGCAGCTCTTCTCTCCCAGCCACCCCAGTCGCAGACAGGATAAACAGTCTCACCTACAACCCGGGGCAGAGGTCACAGGACTGCTGAGTGCTGAAGCCAAGAGAGAGCTGAGGTGTCGAAGACAACGTGGGGCCAGGACAGTGAGGACAGGAGTAGTCAGTATACCAAGGGAACCACGAGGGCACCTTAGGAAGGCCATAAGTGGGACCCACATGGGCACTGACACTGGGGTCACATGGCCAAGGGTGGCCACTTAGAACGCTGGGAGATAGAGAGTGTTCTTGGGGTGCAAGTGGCCAGAGAGAAAATATGGTCTTGAAGATGGATATGGAACCTGATGTAACAAGAAGCCCAAAGGAAACGAAATGTAGCATAAAATTCTCTTGCATACACAATTGGGAGCAAAGCATCAGGATTTTTCTGTAATTAAGGAGACAATCAATTATAGTTAGATACTGAGAACGGTAGAGAGGTAAGACAGACATCTCGCACTGCCCAACTGGGAATGGAAACCAAGAAGATGTGGATTCGGACAAGAGAATGGAAAACTAAATGGCCAGACCCAGACCCGGACTCTAGGAACTAAAGCTAGAGAAATACCATACACAGAGGGGCGAAAATGGCAGTTAAATAAATTCGCACTCATTTAGGTTAATGGTCCAGGCTAAAGTCCCTGTGCTTAAGTGAGAGACCTCACCACCACCACCTGAGGTGACCTTAACATTGCGGTAAACATACAACCTGGGCGGTGTGCCCAAGGTACCTTCTTGCACCATCCCCCCAGGTGTACGTGCCCCTCTGGGTTCATGCCTGTTCATCATCACAAATTTTAAATTTCAGCAAGCTCATTCAGGCGGTCCTCACCTTACTAATGAATTTTTTTTGAAATCACTGCTCCACTGAATTGATGCTTTAATGAGCAACTAAATTCTCCACCATAGTGACTGCTGTTGGTGTCCTGCCCATGTTCCCTTTCCCAGGCCAGTGGACCATCCCCCAGTGAGTGTTGGCACCTACTGGTTCACAGCCACCCCGTTCTCTATAGAATAGCCCTTGGTGGAGTGGGAGCCTCACCTGGGAGGCTTCAGGCCACATGCCCTTCATGCCCAGCAGCCTGCAGCCAATGACACACTGACATGGAGGAACTCAATGCTGGTCCCCTTGTTTCCCATTGGGACCAACCCTGTGGTGCAATTCACGGGATCAGGCAAAGCAAGAATCCAGCTGAGGCCACATCCTTAACTCCTTCACCTCACCTATTCTGCTTCCCTAACTTCCCCTCTCCCTCAACAAACCACGTGCATCTGAATAGGCTCTGCTTCTGGAGAATCTCACCCAAGTCACCCAGCCAGTCTTCAAATGCCCAAACAATGACAGATTTCAATGAAATAGTCTTCATAGTAGCCCTGAGCCCTTAAGCCCCCAAAATCTCTGAGACCAAACCCTTCTGAGCCCCAAGTTCTTTTAAGTCTTGATCTCCAAGGTACCTGCGCCTTGAGGCTCTCTGGGCCTGAAGAGGTCATGAGGGGAATAAGGGGCAAGGATGCTATCTCACCCTCAGCAGAGGAGCTCCTAGGGCAGTGTCTATGGGTGGGTTCCACCAGCAGGCTTGCAGTAGGCTCCAGCCGTTCACAAGGAAATGTTCTAGGGTGGGGGCAGGGAGAAATCCTTGACAACCGCACGATGTGAAGGGAGGGTCAGTGGCTGGCCCAGTACCAAGGAGACGAGTGCTCCCTGGAGAAGTGAGGCAGCTGGGCCACAAGTATGGAATGCCCGGGAGCCACAGGTTAGAAAGTTACCAGCTGCTTGCCCATGGGGTCTCCATCAAGTCCTAAAGCCACATGGGCCATGCCTTTATGAAAGGACCAGCTGCTGGGTTTCAGATTCTGAGACACCTGCTGGCAAAGATTAACTTCTCACCCAAGTAACAGACAGTGGAGGTCACAGACTGCCTTTGATTATTTGTTGTAATAGGGGCTAGAGTCAATAACACACATGGAAGCGAGGAGCCAGGCTCGTGCACAAATCCCTGTAGATCCCTTAAGTGAAAGGGCCTGAATGCCCTCCCTGATCAGCATGAGAGCGAAAGGGAAAGAACGAACATTCGTTGAGCCCAGACCATGTCACAGGTCCTCTTCTAAGTGAGGCACCTGTGGGAACCCCATGGGGTAACTCTATGTGATAAATAGTATCCATTTTTTCATCCGAGCAAATTAAGGCTCAGGGAAATCAAGAAAATTATTGAGTTTCCTCTTCTCTTCTAAGCCTTTCCACTGTCATTTAAATAAGGTTAAGTCTCTCCCATGTTAAAACAATAAAAGCAAGCAAACAAAACAAAACAAACCCCCACAACCTCTTTGGCCCCCTGATCCTCTTGAGCTCTACCCATTGGTTCTTCCCTAATTCTCTTGTCTTCCCTTGGTCCTCTTCCACCCCCAGCTCATTCCTGTAGTTACAGCTGTGTGGCTGAGGTGCATCCCACTCCTCACATACACCCTGAAAACACAAGGCCACCAGAACCTTCTTACACTGTGAAGCCAACACACATTTTCTAGCTGTCATTTACTTGATCTCTGCAGCCTTTGAGCTCACTGAGCACTTCTTCCATCTGGAAACACACATTTCCCCTAAAATTTCACCTTCTGCGATACCTCGGTTTCTAGCTTTTCCTTCTACCTCATGGTCTACTGCTTTTCTGTCTCCTCTGAGGCACTCAGTTTACCAGAGACCCCTTTACGGTTGGGACAGTTTTGCTCAACTTTGTATACACAGCACCTAGGGCCCTGCCAGATGTGGGATGGGAGAATGAATGAATGAATGAATGAATGGCTCATCAATCAGTACAAGGAACAGTTATTATCCAAACCCAGATGGGTCCAACTCTAACACCCTTGTTTGACCCAGTCTCCCAAGATGACTTCTCCCCAATTTGGAGCAGTTGCCTAATCAAAAAAGTTCATGTTTGTTGGAAAAACAAATGCATAAAATGGAGTGAAATACCTGGTGAAGATATTCTTGTAACACACACACAGACACACACACTTCTTATAACGACACATATACTTTCAATGTTAAATCTACATAGTAACGAAAACTGTAACAGTCTGTATATTCAGCCAAGTGTAGAAATCAGAATTCCTGCCCAGCAGCTAAAAGCTCTAACAACCCTGCCTTGCAATGAGAAAATAAACACCATTTCAGACACACAAAACCTGCATTTAGTTCTCATTCTACTGGGGCCAGTAAACAACCCATTTGGCTGGTGGGAGTGGCTCATGAGAAGGTGTGGCTTCAGCTCTCACCAGAAATAGAGCCAGTTCATTAAAGATCTCAGGGTGAGTACGAGTCTGCTTTGAGGTGACACGTTCAACAAACAGGAAGCTTGGGCCTTATGCTTAATTTTCTCTGACAGGTGAATGGTCAGAATTGGCAGGGAGCTCCTGCCTGACAAAAAGCAACAGCAGCAGAAGAAAGATGAGGAAAGTGCTAGAAGGTTGCTCAATTTATGCTTCTAGCACTTGTGCCAGTCTGTAACTTTTTGTTATTAGAATGTAACAAGGCAAGGAGATACACTGACAGGAAGTTTTTAGAAGCTTTTGTAACAATTTGACAAGGGAATTTTATATCTATTTAATTAAAAAACGGGGTTTATAATCGGAATATCTTTGTTTATTTTAGTTCTATATTAATTTATTTTTATTGCATTTTACTAAAGTATCCATCCTCCAATGACTAGAAAATTTTTTTAATGGTCCACAGTTTGAGAAGTAGTGAAATAGACAAGAACAAAAAAAACACTATTCATTAAAAGACACTCCAAGAGGGAAAAAGATAAGCCACAGAATGGGAGAATATATCTGCAACACATGAAGAAAGTTTTATGTAAAAAAGAAATCTTACATTATGTAAATAATCAATTCAAATCAATTAGAAAAATGGGCAAAAGCTTGGACACTTTACAGAGGAAGTGCTAATGCCCAATTAACACGTGACAAGTGCTCAACCAGAGAAATGAATGTTACAACTACAAGTCACCTGGAGTAGTCACTAGATTGGCAAAAAGGCAAAAGTGTCAGAGCTGGCCTGTGGTGTAGTGGTTAAGTTTGGCATGCTCCGCTTTGGCAGCCCATGTTTGCAGCTTCAGATCCTGGGTATGGACCTACACCACTCGTCAACCACTCATCAAGCCATTCTGTGGCAGCGACCCACATACAAAATAGAGGAAGACTGGCACAGGTTGTTAGCTCAGGGCTAATCTTCCTCAAGCAAAAAAGGAGGAAGATTGGCAATGCATGTTAGTTCAGGGCCAATCTTCTTCACCAAAGAAAAAAAAAGGGGGGGGGGAAGTCTCACAATCCTGAAGGTTGGTGAGGATGCTGAACAAGAGCTGTCATACACAGCTAGCGGGAGAGTCAACTGCTCCAAACACTGTACTTTAGAAAACTCTCCGGCAGCATCCACTAAAGCTGAACACACACCTATGCTGTGGTGAGCAATTCCAGTCCCAGGAATCAACAGAAAGGTGTTCACATCTGAACCAAATGACATGCATGAGAACAATTGTGGCAGCGTAAGTTGTGAGAGCCACAAAATGAAACCAAGCCACAAGTCTCCCAGCAGACTGCAGAAATAAATGGTAGTGTATTCACAATATGGATAGTAAATAGCAGTGAAGACAACAAGCCACACCTCAGGCAACAATGTGGATGAATCTTGCATACAAGACAGCACCCTAGTCTCCTCATGGTTCCCCCAGGGGATCTGCAGGACATTCTAGGGACAAACTGTCCCAAAAATTCAGTTAACACTGTGGTGCTGGAGTCATTCCCCTCTATAGAGCCAGGCTCCGCTCCATACCCAGATGTCGTAGGGGGTCAGAAAGGTGGTCCCTGAAGGAGTCTTGGGGTGAGAGGAGCCCTGTGAGATCAAGGAACAGTGCAGGGTCTAGCAGGAGGTCCACGGCATAGGAATCATAGCCCAGGTCGAGATGGGGGAGGCCAGGCCTGGCTGTGGCTGGAGACGGTGATTTCCGATAGTGGGAGAGGTGGGATGCAGAAGCCTGGGACCCCCAGGTATGTGATAATAAGGGAATGGGGACATCTGGGAGAATCTGATCAGGTTTGGGGAGCTCAATGCCCACCAGGAGTCTTTTTAGTCTCAACTAAACATTCAGACTCACGACAGCCACAGGCTACAGGCCAGGGAATAGAGCAAGGCAGCAGCACGCGGCAGGCAATCATCACCAGTAGGAGCAGTCCACACGGCTGCCCTGGAGTTACTCTCCCTGCTTCTCCCTCCCCCCGCCCCCGACACCCCTATGATGGCTCGGGTGCAAGGGAACAGGACTCGCATGTGTGGCTGTGGATCCACCCTGGTTTACAAGCCCCGTGCCCCACAAGAGATGACAGCTCTTGTCACAACCCATAGCGTAGCTCTCAGGGTCCCCACAAGGATCATGCCCAGTCACAAGAATCCCCACACCCAGGGAAGCCCAAAGCTGGGGTTCCTCTCCTGTATTCATGGCAGCCCTCCCAGCCCAGTTCACCAATCAGGAGTCATTTTTACCCTACGCATGGTTGCTTGGTACCACAGCTGGCAGGCCATGTTGATCAGGTTTCCAGGGAAACAAGCTAGAACGTTAACCCAAGGTCAACTCTGTCCTTACTGAAGAAGAGAGGGTTTTGTTCATCCTTTACCCCCAGCATGGAAAACGAAGAGCTCACTTGTGGATACATGGCCTTTGAAACGCGGTAGGAACGCCCAAGCGGACATGTTGCCAGGTCCAGAACTCAAGGGAAAAATCTGAAAGTCTCTTTGAAAGGGACTTTTGTGGAGAAGAGTCCACCACAGGCCACCAGCAGAAGTGGAGCTGCGTGGCTCACAGTGTGTGGGCAGGTGGAGGTGGCCCAGCCGGGGCGGCTTACCTTTCCCGCAGGCCTGCACCTGGCCGTACCACTCCCCACAGCTGTTACACAGCAAGGTGAAGGCGGTTTCTCGATGGCCCGTGACGTGGCCCGGGGCACACACATACAGCAGCTCATCCCCCATCTCCAAGCCGGTGCGTCCCTGCAGGATGGTGTGTGGGAACGAAGGCGGGTCTCCGCACGGCTTCTCTGAGGAGAAGGATCACAATCAGCTTTCCCAAACTCTGGGAAAAGACAAACTTAAAAAGCAACTCTCCCCTCCTTGGGTACCGCCTGCACCCTGAACAGGGCTCCCAGGGGCTGCTTCCCCTTCACTCTGGCATCCCCAGGGCCTGGCAGAATGCCTGGCACAAATGAGGCACTCAAAAATACTTGTTGAGTGAATGAATGTGCTGCAAAGCGCTACAACGTTGTATTTTAAAATTGCCAGGCAGCCTTACCCTGTAATGTCTCCTTGAAAGGGGGACCCAGAGACATATGCTTTGCAGCAAGCCCCTTTTTTGCCTTATTTACATAAGTGACAAAGGGCTACTCTGTCAAAAGCTAAATTGTTCCAGACTATAGAGTACAGAGATGGTGCCTCTCCCCTCCCCCAACCTCAACCCTGACAGTAACACTGGTAACAGTTTGGTATATACAAATAATACAGATATAGATACATATAGATACAGACACATATACATACACACATAGATGGATAGATATATAACAGTTCTGTGTGTGTGTGGCTTTTAACATAAATGGGATTACATCATATGTATTACTGAGTACCTGCTTTTTAAAAAAATAAACTACTTTTTAGAGCAGTTTTAAGTTCACAGCAAAATTAAATGCAAAGTACAAAGAGCTCCTGTGTACCCCCTGGTCCCACGCATGCGCAGCCTACCTTACTAGCAACATCCAGCACCACAGCGGTACATTTGTTACAAGTGATGTATCTCCATCGACATATCATTATTACCCCAAGTCCATAGTTTACAGTCGGGTCCACTCTGCAGGGGAGCCTGAGGCTTGGATCTGCGGATGGAGAAGAGCCCGTCCCTGCCCTGGAACCTCTTCCTGGGCCTGCCCTCAAGCTGGCCCCGGGAGTCACTCTTGGGGGATATGGCCCAGGTCCCCTTTCTAACCCTGCCCTGGTCCTCCTGTGAGAATGTTTTTACTGGCATATTTTTCTTTTTTACTGGAAATGAGCCTTTTAGGAATGAACGTAGACTGGATTGTATTAAAACTTGTAAATTGCTTACGAAAAACCTGTGGCTGGTCCAAGAAGCAGCCACTAAGGGGCCCAGCCAAGGCTTTGGCCAGTGAGGGAGCACAAAAAGTAAGGCAGGGAGGGCCCAAGCCTTCCTCCTTCCACATTGGCAAGAGCCCTTGAGTTCCACTCGGGTGACACCCCTGGGCTCAGTGGTCCACGGCACATAAGCAAACACACAGCCCGATGATGTGGAACGATACTTTCAATGGTGTTAGTTGAGGAACGAGGTTAATGGTTACAGATCTGGGGCAGCAGTGGGCGCTCTTGCTGTGGTCTGAAGCCCCTCCCCCACTGCCTCCTCTGAGGTAGTTATAGATAGAATAAACTGCATTTAAAATATAAAAAATATCCTAGCGGGAAATCTTCAAGTTTCCCATCAAGTATGATGTTAACTATACATTTTTTGTAGATGTTCTTTATCAAGTTAAAGAAGTTCTCCTCTATCCCTAGTTTGCTGGGAGTTTTAATTAGGAATAGGCGTTGGTTTGGTCAAATGCTTTTTCTGTGTCTATCAACATGATCATGTGCTTTTTCTTTTTTAGCCTTTGATATGACGGGTTACAGTAATTGAATTTTGAATGCTGAACCAGCTTTGCACGCCTGGGATTAATCCCACTTGATTACAGTGTATAATTCTTTTTACATATTGTTGGATTCAAATTGCCAATATTTTTATTGAGGATTTTCGCTCCATGTTCATGAGAGATATTGGTCTGTAGTTTTCTTTTCTTGTAATGTCTTTGTCTCATTTTGGTATTAGGGTAATGCTGGCCACAAAAAATGAGTTAGTATCCTCTCTGCTTCTCACTCCTAGAAGAGATTGTAGAGAATTGGTATAATTTCTTCCTTATTTGGTAGAATTCACCAGTGAACTCATCTGGGCCTGGTGCTTTCTGTTTTGGAATGTTATTAATTATTGATTCAATTTCTTTCCTTACATCCTGGACCAGAAACAAGAAGTCCTTTTCTCCCCCCCTAATGTTCTAGAGCTCTTTCCACATTAGTACTAAAAATTACCTCAAGCTTTTGAAAGGCTACACTATAGCACACGTTATTTAATCATTACACAGACATTTATGCTGATTCCAAATCTGCACTATTAAAAACAATGCTACTATGAACAGCCTCATATGTACCTTTCTGCACATATCCTATTTCATTAGGATAAACTTCTAGAAGGGGATCTGCTGCCTCAAAGTGATGCAGTGAAAAAAAGGAAAAATTTTTGTTTTTGTTTTTTGAAAAAAAGGAAATAATTTTTAATTCAAATTTCCTCTTCTAATTTTTTATGTTTGAAAGGAGAGCCTTAAGTCCTTATGCAATCAAATTACCTAAGAAGCATATTGCTTAAAAGAATATATGCTAAGAAAAGATGAAAATAGAAAATACAACTTGTGCTTTAAGCCACCCTGCTTGGCCTGACAGCTTGTACTTCTGGTAGCACTTTCTCAAAGAGTCACAGCTATGCACGTTCTTTAACACGAGAGATTTTGAATGAAAAAGCGTGGCTGTCCTTTGGAAAGCCAGTGCAGAGTGCTGCATTTCAAGCAAAACCGCCTTGACTGCACAGCCCATGAGATCAAGGGTTTATTTCACCTATGCAGCAAGTAGGGACAGGCAGCCATCTGAAAGTTGCCACAAATCCAGGGGCACCCCCCCCGAGCAGAGAGGCATCATCCTTGGGGTCACTTGGCCTGAGCAGGGCATCCTGAGAAGAATGGACCAAAGTCATCAGCCTCAGTCAAGTCAGGCTGGCCCGAATTCCAGCTAGTATCTCAGGGGCAAAAGGCTCTGTCTCTCTCTCCACCATCCTCAGCTGCCTATGACTCATGCTGGATGTTTTCTCCTCTTACCAGGATCTAGTTCCCGCGAACTGAAGGCTCTTCATCCAATACTCACTATCAAAGGACCGGTAAATATCTTCTGGCTCACCCAGCTCTATTTGTGGAACATAACACCAACTTCTTGAAAGGAAAATCCAGGAGCAGGTAACTGCTTTGTGAGTAGATAAAGGGGAACTTCAGGCCAAATTCACACCCTACTAGACTCGTGGGATCTTCTTCCTGAGAGTTAATTTCCAGAATCCAGGGGCTAGAATCTGGCTCAGGAAAACCACAATAACACTCCTGAGTGTCTGGATACACAAATCATGTGTTTCTGGATTTCCCACAAATGCTCAAGACAGGAAACACACTGCTTCTTAGCTGGTGTGATTTCAGAAGCTCCAGGACAACAGTTCCATGCGCTAACACAACTAAATGTGTGCCAAAAACACCACTCATATCCAGGTGCAACTTGAATTAGTTCCTTTCACTAACTTTCCCATCTTGAAACTCACAAGGGAGCTATGGAAAATAGCTGGCTAAATACTTGGGCCCTCCTCTCCTCTCTAAAGAAACTTAGATTTGGAAAGTCTTCACAGCAACTTCTCAATTATTCTGCAGGTGGGGATTGCGGCTTGTGGATTTCTCAAACCTTAGAGCTGGCTTTCAACAGAAAGAGCAAATTCTATTTTTTTCCTTTCCAAGGAAAAAAGATTTTATAAAAGATCTTGTCCAATCAAACAAATAGTATGAATAAACAGCGACTCATTTTTTCGATTTAAAAGGACACATTTGCTTGCCAATCAGAGCTTCTGATATCCAGTGTTTCCACAGAGTTTAAAACTCATATGAAAAGTGATGCTTTTATTTTGAGAAATTCTAAGACTTTCAACATGACTTTTGAAATTCTAAAGAAGAGCCTGTAAAGCCCCATTATTATTTCACAAACCAAGAGGTAGAAGTTCTAACACAAATACCTGACCCTTACTCCTTCCTTTTGGTGTAACCTAAGCTATGAAGTTGTCTTTCACGCATACCTGCCCAGCTCCCACTCATCCTACTCCACCCAATACACAACCAGCATTGCCCTCCCTGCTCCATCCAATTTTATTCTTGGTTCTCAAACTCGAACACACATCAGAATCACCTGAAGGGCTTGTAACACAAGCACACACATAGCTGTATTTTGAGTTTCTGACCCAGTCATAGTTAGGACCCAAGAATCTGCATGTATAACAAGTTCCCAGGTGATGTGGATGCTGCTGGTCCAGGCACCATCCTTGGATAACTACTGCTCTAGATAAAAACCTACCCTCAAAAACAGGCAAAACGCATACACAGTGATAGGAATCAGAACAGAGATTGCTTCTGGCTGTGCTGGATGGGGAGGGGCGGAGGACTTTTGGAAAAGGACTCCAGGGAGCTTTCTGGGGGTGAAGGGAATGTTCTTTATCTTGATTGGGTGTTGATTATACAAGTGTATACTTGGTCAAAACTCATCAACTTAAGACCTGTGCATTTTGCTCCCGTAAATTATACTTCAATGAAGTAACTTAAAAAATACCTCTCCTCCAAAAACTCAGCAATTTATTCAGCATGAAATATAAATGGTTGAAAATTATTCACGACCACTCCTAAAAGGGACTGCATTTGACAAGGATCCATGACTTAAGATAGTGGTTTCCAACTTGCATGCTGTCTACTGAGGAAGCACTACAGTGTTTGTGAGATGTAGGAGAGTTCATATGCAAATAACCCCCATGTCAATTAATAGATCTAAATCAATTACTATCACATGGAATCTACACAATACTACTTCCTGAGTTTCTCGTCCTAAAAAAATTATTTTAAAAAGTGTTCTAGAATGAAATGATACAACATCCAGTGTTTGCTTTAAAATATCTCAATAGGAGAAAAACATTGGCAGAAAAAGATGAAACTAAATTGGCAAAATATTGATAACTATTGAAGCTGGGTGATGGCTACATGGGGATTTGGTATAGTATTCTCCCTAACTGTGTTTGTTTGAAAATTTTCATGATACAAAGTTTTAAAATTGTCCCTATAGGTAATTCTTACACAAGCCAGAAAATTTGAAAAACTCACAGGGAAGAAACATCACAGGAAAAATAAAAATTTTCCCTTAATTTCACCAATGATAACCACTGTTAACATGGTTTTTACCTTTTCAGTGTTACACAAACATACATACACACACGCACACAATATTTTGCCAAACTATAACTGTTTTGTTTTGCAGCTTAATTTAACACTATATTGTGAAATTTTCCCCTGTCAACAAATATTTGTATTATTTGAACTTATTTGTAAATGACTATATATTATTCCATTTATATGGATTTACCATAATGGACCCCCTCTTTTGGGAAATTAACTTTGTTTCCATTTTTTCCCTACTAAGTAATGAACATTTTTGTAACATACCTTTGTACTCATCAATGCCAATCTCTTTAGAATAAAATATTCAAAGTGGAATTGATGGTTGAACGGGCATATATATTTTTAAAGCTTCTGATAGGTTGTGCCAAGTTGAATATGAGTATTTAAGAATCTACACTCCTAGCAGTGGTATATAAATTTGCCTGTTTCTCCTCAAAACACTGGAGACCATCATTCTTTGTAAACTTTGACAGTTTCATGGGCCAAAAAAGCGATTTCTTATATTAACATGCCTATCTTTAATTGGTAAAAGAGTTGAATATTTATTCACCAACTGTATTTCTTAAAAATATTTCTCTACTGTGGTCCACATCTTTTTCTTATCAACCTATAGGAGATCTACATATATCAATACAATAATCCATTGTCTTATTTTCCCAAATTCTTAACTGATAACCTAGTACTAACTCTCAAATAATCCATCCATCCTTTCCCCAGTGACCTGAAGTTTCAACTATTCCCCGCACTATATACTTATGTATGTCGTATCTGTTATGGTCCTTTCAGCCTTTTGCACTGAAGTATTTGTCTATTTGTGTCTTGGTGCCAAATGACTTTGTTTACCGTGGCTTTAAAATGTGTTTTGATATCTGAGCCTCTCTTATTATTTGAATGGGGTTAAGTCAGTAAGACTGAAGCATAAAGTACAAGGGAGGCAGGCAGGCATGAGTTTATGGAGGACCATATAAACTAGGTAGGAAGTTTGGAATTTTTCTGGTGGAGCATGGGGAACCATTAAAGAGTTTAAAACAGAAATAACATGATCCCGTCAGCACTTTAGAAGGAGCCCTGCTTTGCAGTGTGGAGACCGGATTGAGGAAACAAGCCTGGAAACTAGGGGACCAGTTAGGAGGCTACTGGAGATGACCAAGATAGCAGGACAGGAGCTGAAATGAGGTGCAAGAACCAAGTGGATCTGGGAGATACTGAGAAAAAATGCACAGAATTTAGGACTGAAAAGACGTGGGGGTACAGGAGAGCATCAGGGCCAAGGGAGGGGCTAGGGAGGCCGAGGCATCATGAGCACAGCTTGGGACCCACAGAGGTTGAAGTTCCAGGGGAAGTGTCCATAAGTAGCTGTATGTATAGAATCTGGGACTCAGTGCAGACACCTAGGCTTGAGAAAACGATTTGGGATTAATGAGCATTTAGATGAAAATTGAAGCCATTGGAGTGTTGAGTGAGGAAAGATGAGGGCCCAAGTCAGAGGCTCAAGGAGGTGAGCAGAGAACGAGGAGTTCACAAAGGTCACCACTACAGCCAGACAGATAGAAAACCCAAAGGAAATCAAGGGAAAACATGTTTCAGTGAGCAGTGCATGGTCAAGTACTTAAGGCTACAGAAACAGCAAGCAAAACACAGGCTGAGAAATGGCTACTATATTTAGCCATAGGGAAGCTACCAGTAACCTTGGTGAGAGCAGTGTCACTTCAGTGATGGGACAGCAGCCAGAAAGCAGTGGATGGAGGAATAAAGGAATGATGGGAGGGGAGATAACGGAGACCATTATTTCAAGTAGAGGATTTCTGGGGCTATGAAGAGGGGGAGAGAGACATGGAGTAACAGCTTGATGAGAATATGATTTTCTAAACAGTTTCGAGTGATTTTATTTGTTTTGATTCCTTAAAATAATTCCCTTTCTTTTGAAATGTTGACACCTTTCACTTGTCTTGTAATTCTTTGCTGCTTGCTTAGTCCCCTAACTGACCAGTGGTGTGCTGATAAATGTTAACCACCAGCTCTCAGAGGGGGAAACTGTTGGGGAGTCGGGGAGGGAGCGGCTGTCGCATAGGGAGTTGACAATGTCTGTACACAATAGTACACAACAGACAAGCTTAGTGCAATTTCTGACACATAGTTCTCAATAAACCGTAGCTATAAAAAGAGCCTGACATAATTAAAGATGAGCAAAATGATATATATATGAGGATGTTCAATCATAGCATTATTTATTATAGTGAAAACCATGGAACTACCAAAATGTCTCATAACAGAAGAATGTTTAATTTATGGTACATTCGTATAATGGATTGTTATAATAGCCATTAAAAATCATCCTTTGAAGAATATGCAATGCCATGAGAAGATATATATTAGTGAGTGAAAAAAACAGAATTTTGTCCATACAATCCCAATTTGGTAAACCAAATAAAAATGTAGGAGAAAAAAAGACTGATGCTAAAGTAGTTATCTCATGGCAGACAGATTATGAGTGATTTAAATTTTCTTATACTTTCTACTACAATGACCACATATTCATGTTTATAATTAGAAAATATATTTAATATGTAAAGTGGAGCTAATGACACCTATCTCATAGGGCTGTTCCCAAAGTTAAATGAGCTTATGCTTTGCCCAGTGCCCACTACAAGCCTGGAACTTAACAGGAACATAAATAAAAATGAATTCCATTTCCCAAGTAAATAGTTGGAGACTGATGATCTTTTGAATCATTCTTCCAGTAATCATGGTAACTGAATGCCCAGTTCCCATAAACCAAATATAGCCAAGTACATGATGACTGAAAAGGAATTAAATGCCATTTGTGGCCATGAAAGGGCAAAACAAAATGGCTCGTAAGATCAGATCAGATATGGGCCCATATTTCCCATTGT
This sequence comes from Equus przewalskii, assembly GCF_037783145.1. Lineage (NCBI taxonomy): Eukaryota > Metazoa > Chordata > Mammalia > Perissodactyla > Equidae > Equus > Equus przewalskii. Next base: position 52,715,840 of record NC_091845.1, on the reverse strand, counting down.
TAATATGGCAACAATGGTCAGTGACAGCAGCTTCGTTCAAGGTGAGAAGCAGCCAGAAGAACTGGGAACACAGAGGGATTGCTGATGGATGCAAACTCTCGGAGTTGGGCTATGGTCCATGAAAGCAGCAAATGACGACACAAGAGGATTTGCAGGAAAGATCCCCCAACCCTACCACGGGCATGAGCTGCATTTCTGGATCTGTCAGGTTGTCTTGCTTCCAACAACAATGGACCTCTGTAGTGAGCAGGGTGAAGCACAGATCCACTTGTAACTATTCTACCATCCACACACCCTCCCCCAGAGGGAATTTTCTACATCAAGCCTTGATTGATGATCAAGTATTGATAATAGCTAGGGTGACTATATAATTTATTATCCATACCAGGACACTTCTGAAAATGAGAGGGAGCCCTGTCAATCATTACAGTGGGACAACCACCATAACCATGGACTGTCCTGGGAAAACTGAAGGCAGGGTCCCCTCATATGAGATTTATCCATCTCGGCTGGAATAGCCGTCCCTGGGAAGATGAGCAATTCAGAGGTAAAAAGAAAAGAGCACCTCAGAAAACAAAAGCCCTTTAGTGTCTGGGTTTAAGTCCTTGTTCCCCTACTTACTAGCTGTGTGACTTTGGCAAGTTACTTAACCTTGCTGTGCCTCAGTTTCCTCATCTGTAAAATAAGGATAACAGTAACTTCCTCAGGGTTGTTGTGAGGATTAAATGAGTGAACACAGGTAACATTGTGGATGCTATACAGATGTTAGTTATTATTCTCTTCCTGAAGTCAAAAGTCCGAAGCACATGCCAAGTCTATTATTAGAGGTGCAGCCTCAGGGTCAACAGAAGTGGTAGAGATGGAAGCATCAGGCTTGACTGGGTCTTGGGACCTGCTGCACAGGGTTGGGAAGAGCAGGACAGGAATGCGTGTGGGTGACAGCTCCCATCTGCACCTCCCAGGAGCCGCATGACCTCTCTGTCCTTCAGTTTCCTCATCTGAATAAAAAGAAAGATAATCTCCTCCCTACAGTATTGCTCTGAGGATTAAATGAGATGATAGATGCAGGAAAGCTTTGGAAAGAAAGAATTTTGGAATTGTAAAGCTGCTTGATGATTTTTTCTTGTTCTGTTTCATTAAGATTTTATTTATATAAATAAAATTCACCAAATTTAAGTGTACAGCTTAATAATTTTTGCTAAACATATACAACTGTGTAACCACCACCACAATCAAGGTATAGAACACCTCTCCTAAACAATTTCCTCCTCGCCCTCGGCCTTGGATGCCCTCTGCAACCCCACCTCAAGCAACCACTGTTTTACTGTCCATCAGTAGTAGTTCTGCCTTTTCTAGAATTTCATTCAAATGGAATAATACAGTACGTAACCTTTTATGCTGGGCTTCTTAGCATAATGTTATTGAGATTCATCCATGTTTAGCATGTATTAATATTTCATTACTCTTATTGCCAAATAGTAATCCATGATGTGGATAGACCACAATTGTTTGATCCATTCACCAGTGGATGGACATTTGGGTTGCTTTCAGTTTTTGGCTTTTATGACAAAGTTGCTATGAACATTTGTGTGCCCAGGTTCTTGTGGTCCTAAGTTTCTCCTGGGTCAATATCTAGGTGTGGAATTGCTCAGTTGCATGGCACATGCATTCTAAACTTTGCTCAATGATTTGGAAAGAAATTATGGGTTGATTGATTGGAAATAGTGTGACATCAAGGTGAAGGAAGAAACCATGCTATGATCACTCTGTATTGTTAGAGTTCATGTGTGCTAGAAACTAATCATAGTCACAGCTCATACTGTATTGCTGAGGTCTCACTCTGCGCCAGGCACTGGGCTGAGTGATTTACTTGCATTACCCATTCTGTCCTCTTGACAACTTTATGTCTTGGATTCTAATATTATTCCCAAGGCAGGTAAGCGGTAGAGCCAAGATTCGAACCCAGGGATTCTGGGTAGAGAGTCCACGGGACTAACCACCGTGCACCATTGTGTTCCAGGGGTTGTTTCCTCTGAGCACACAATGGTTCAGCTCCGATGAACCTTCTTGTCATAAACAAGGGGCTCAGAGCACTTTGCACAGAGGACAGGTTTGGGGGTTCCTCCTCTACTGGACTGCACCACTGGCAGCCAGAATGATCTTGAGAAAATGGTCAAAAGTCACCTCCTATCCACAAACCCCACAACAGTTTCTCACTTTCCCTTAAAAGTCAGTCCAGTTCTCTCACCCCTGCATATCTAGCTCTTTTCCCGACCTCTCCAGCCCTATCTTGGACCACTCTCCCCTTGCCTGAACCATCCAGGCACACTTTCCCAAACACACCAAGCTCTTGCCTGCACAAAATAAGTGTTTTTAAAGCATGAACTGGATGTCTTATACTTATTCTGAGACCTGCACACTACGTCTTGGAAGATCTCCATGTCATAGCTCTCACTCCATTCATTCTAATTGCTAGTTCTTTCTTCCTCTCTCCCTCCCTCTCCCACTTCCTTCCTTCCTTCCTCCCTCCTTTCTTTCTTTTGTGATCATGGTAAGAAATTCATTCAGTACAGAAGCGTTAAAAGTAGAAAGTGAAAACACCCCTTCCCCAAGATCGGCCCCTTCCACTGCCCAGAGGTGACCCCATTAGCATTTTGGGTTTAGAAAGCAGTTCTGATTCAACCCCTGATGGTCTACCCAGCCTCCAGCTGCCCTCTCCCTCCTGCAGACACTTCACTCTCCTTGACGACATCACAGACGCTTCTCTCAGCCCCCAGCTGAGTTCAAGATGGGCAGTAATGCTAGTAATTGGTTTGACCCCTCTGAGGAGGACCATTATGTGATCTTAAAATAATATTATTTTGGTAAATTCTACCCATTGGTTCTCCCCAAACAGGCTCCTGGAAGGCATTAGCGCTGTCTCTCCACTTGAGGATTCTCCTGACAGTAACCCCGCCCAGCAATTCCTCCGTGGTTGGTGGAATCAGTTGTACTAAATGAGATTCTGAAGTTCGAGGGAGACAGGTGTGGTTGGAATTTAGACCAGGCCTCCTAGGTCTATCGTCACAGACAAGTGTTGCTTCTTCCATTAAACACTTTCGATCTGTAAAGTACACCTGCAACCCTCAGCCTCTACAAACAGAAGAATGCTCGTGTGTGCTTTACTGGAGGGAAACGATAAGAGGAAGAGTCAAACGTGTGCTGTAAGCTGATGAGCTGCCCAAAAGTCACACTAAGAGAGCTAGCTGTGTGGACGTGAGTCCCCATGTCCGGGAAGACAGGCCTTTAAATGACCTTACTATTGAGTAAACTGAGGCAGGTCAGGCCTAGGTGGATACGGAGAGGGGCCAGGAGACAGAAAGAAGGAAGCGCTCTGTATCCGAATTGCATATGAGTGGCTTTGATCATGGGCTCCTAAGGAGGGAAGGCACTTGAGTGTTACCCTATGTTATAGTCAAGGGGATTCTGACCACCACCGAGGCGGTCCAGGCCCACCTCCCCTGAGCCACCAGGTCATCCTCTGAACTTCCCCTCCAGCGCCAGGTTCCTCCCACATCCCCGATGTTTCTCTCAGCTCATCTTCACCAACAAAAGAGGAGACATGAAGGGCCATGGAATGTACATTATTCATTCTTTTTAAGCATGAACAGAAGTGCAGCTGGAAATTGGAGGCCTCAGGCAAACACAAGAGAGGGACCCGACTCTGTGAGGAGAGCTGCTCACTCACTGCTACTCTGCAACGCAATGTGGGCTGCGTGGGTGCACGTGCCCCCACGTGGGCTCAAGAAAGCGTCGCTTCCTGTGGTACATTGTGTGACAGGGCAGAAAACCTGGACTTTGGAGTCAGAAAGAGCCACATCCTAATTGCTAACTGTGGCTTTGGGCAACTTCTAACTCTGAGCCTACACAAGCTGCTGGAGGATTTGGTGGGGTATTATAAGTCCTTCTGGTAGATATTCTGTAAATGTTTGTGTGGTCTTTCCTCTATCTGGGGCACACCTTGCTTTGTGTTTTTTATCTTTCTGCAGAATTCTGAGCCCCATAAAGACACTTTCTAGGAAAGCTAATGACAGACTGTCACTAAGCAAGTGACTCTTGCAGGTCCAGAGGCTATTGTGGAACAGCACATAGTTAAGCACCTCCAAGTCTTGAGAACAAAGTTGCCCCTGGTGTACTCAGCTCTGGGAGCTCATGTGTGTGTCTGTGAGGCCGGGCTTTGGGCTCCTCCTCACGTTTATCTCATTCCAGAAAGCCAAACACAACTAGCCGAACACGCCAATGGGTCCAGAGTGCAGCCCCAGGTCTTCTGAGTAGCACAGAAGTGGAGAATCTGTCCAGGTTGTTGGTGCCTACAGCCCCAGGCTACAGAGATATCACAGAGGTATCTGCCCCAGGGGCTAAGGAACCATTGGCGCCATTTCTCTGGCTGCCCAGACACTTGGCCTTCCTGGGAACTGGCTGTTTGTGCATCAGGTCTGATCTAGCCCACTGTTTTAGAATGGAAGAGCTCAGTCTTGGGAAAGCAAGAACCGATGCTGTCGAAGCCTGGGTGTGTGGGTGGCAGGGGAGAGGGCATCAGTACTTACTGTGATGGTGTGTATTTGGACTGCCCTCTGCAGCCACCTCACACCTGCCTGGCAGCTACTGGAGCCCCCAGGGATGTTCTGAACCTGACTCACTCTCCTGAAGCACTAATACAATAGCTCACCCAGAGCTAGTCTCTCCGGAACCACTGGGATCCCTTGCTTCCCCTATTCTCCTGTCTCCAATGTCCTCTCCTCCCTGCCTTACCCATTATTCCCACAAAACAAAATCCTTCAGATTCCACTGCCTTAGGAAGTCTCCCTAATTACTGTCCTCCATTGTGTCACGGAAACACATTAATCTCTTATCCTTATACACTGTCAACTTCTTGGGGGTGGAGATAAGTCCTATCTATCTATCTATCTATCTACCTACCTACCTACCTATCTATCTAAAGTACCCACAAGTCTGAGCATTGGACTTTGCATTACCCTGGACAAATAAATAAACAAAGGGCCAATGCCAGGTCAACGGTAATGAACTCACAGTCTTCCACACTCCTTTGGGAGACCCTGAACTAAACGAATGCTATCAGGTGTTCAAAGCAGTGCAATTAATTGGTTCCAGTCTCCTGATCACAACGGAGAATTTCCCCAAAGCCAATCTTGAGGCATGGGGCCTCTTCCAGGCAGACCTGGGAATTGACTACTCTCCAAAATTCCTGATCGCTCTCAAGGAGGTGAGCATCCAGCTCTCTTCCTGATGACATAAAGGAAGGGAATCATTCCATTTCTGTTCTTAAGGGAGCTATAGGCAACAGTGAAGCATGCAGGAGAAGTGGAATGCAGAAGGTGAGGTGGGCTGGTGGGGAACAGCAGCCAGGCCAGCCCTGTCTTAGACAGGGAGAAACAGAAGCAGACCCAGAGCGGGGCCTCGTGGGTGCAAAAGAGAGGTGAGACGAGACTTGAAGTCTCCAGACTCCAAGTCATCGACCCCACTGACAAGGTGCCAAGAGAAGCAAAGCCAGAGAACCCAAATGGAGGCAGCTTATTTCATCAGCATCCAGTTGGTTAAAAATAACTTCACTTATTAGTTTAAGTGAGATCACCACAGGGCTGGAAATTCACTGTCAGTGAAACAAAAATACTAGAAGGAAATGGAGAAAAGTCTACAGTCATGATGAACTTTATTTCAAAAAAGAAACACAGGAGGAAGCTGCCTGAACATTCCACAGGCTCTATTTTCCTTCTGTGCTCATTATGAGGACATGTCCGCCATTTTGGGAGTTAGCACTCTTCATTCTTCCTTTCTTACCAAAGAGAAGCAGCAGCACAGAGCTAAGTGCCATGAAGCATCATCGGAAAAAGGGCAACCTTTGGAAATGATACTGCACTGGGGCGTATGCTGAACCAGACCTCAGCTACACTCTGCAGGAACCCAAGGAACTGCTTGCTCTCTTGGGCTTTGCTAAGTCGCTGCACCTTCCTTCAGCACACAGGTTTCCTTTGTTGACTGCGCTGTCAACAAAGGCTCCACTGAGCAGGGCGGAGGGCCCTGTGGGAGCAGTTTACATGCTCTTTCTAAAGGATGAAAGGCAGAAGAACAGGGACAGAGCTCTCTCTGAGTTGAGGAATCTGTCCTGCTTTTCTAGAAAGCCCAAGAGAGAGGAGCCCTCAGCATGCATTCCTGAGTCTCCTTCATGCCCACCTGAAGCCTCCTCACAAATAAGGCTCGGAGGACCAAGACTCCAGTCTTCTCCACATAAGCCCCTCCCTGTTGACCTGGAGGCGAGGGGAGGCCAGGCTAGGCTCAGGCAAGCTGCTCTGGGATGCAGAGCCCTTGAGCACTTTGACTCTGAGAAACCACACACAGTGCCCGCTCGCTAAAATGGTATCAGTCTTCACAGGAGTTGACAGGCATCATGAATTTGCTTCACAGGTTGGCTCCCCATGGCTCACAGTTTTTTCTGTTTCTTAGGGTTTGATTTTTTTTTTGTCTTTGTTTTGGAGGACTATGTAGACCATTTTACTTTTTATTGAACTTTTTTGTTTTTATATACTTTCGAAGTTATAGAAAAATGGTAAGAATAAGGAACTCCCATAATACCCTTTATCCAGATTTACCAATGTATTTTCATTTTGCCCCATGTGCTTTATCATTCTCCTCTCTCTCTAGATATAGATATCTATATAGAGAGGAAGATACATATATCATATATACATACGTATATATGAGTGTACACATACATATGAATATGTATTTATAGCTGTAATTCTTTTCTGAACTATTTGAGAGTAAGTTGTAGATATAATGTCCCTTGGTCCCTAAAAACCTTGGTATGCATTTCCAAGAACAAGGATATTCTCTTATATAACTGCAGGACAGTTCCCCAAATCAGGAAATTCAAGCACTGATCCAATACTATTATTTAATTCATGATCTGTATTCAGATTTCATCAGTTACAGCTATTTTCTCCTGGCCCAGGATACAATCCAGGATCACAAGTTACATTTCGTTGTCAAGTCTTTTTAGTCTATTTTAATCTAGAACAGTTGCATAGCCTTTCTCTGTTTTTCTTATCCATGATGCTTTTTTAAAGAGTACAGGCCAGTCATTTTATAGGATGTTTCTCAATTTGCATTTAACTAATGTTTCCTCATGGTTAGATTCAAGTTATGCATTTTTGGCAGGAATATTACTGAATTGAAGTTGTGTTCCTCTGAGTGCAATATATCAGGAGGCATGTTACATTGGTTTGGCAATAACTCCATTTTGGAGTCACTACGATGGCTTTGACCTTTGTGCCCTACAGGGTGCAAACGAATATTTCCAACCTCTGGCTTCATGCGCTACAACTGTGGGCAAAAGGGGCACACACTTGCATACACACAACCTGTTTGAAGGCCTCTGAGGTGGGAAGCCTAGGCTATCCTGTTGGATGATGAGGAACATTTGGCTCAGTTGCCCCCATCACCCCAGCCAACAGCCAGCCAACTCCCAGAAGCAGCACCTAACCAGCAGCTGACTGTAGACTCATGAGTGAGCCCAGCTGAGACCAGAAGCAGAACACAAACTGCCAGTCCAAAAACACAGTGAACTAAAGAAAGAGTTGTTGTTTTAAGCCACTACATTTGGAGGTGGTATGTTACATAGCAAAAGCTAACTGATACCGCTTGTTGACCAGGGGAAAGAGCTAAGACTCAGAAGCCCTACCTATTCCTTTGAGATCACTGAGGACAGAAGGTCATGCTGTGTTTCTTCTGGCTCTGTCCTGCCTTCCTCAGGGATCTGAACTTTTGCCTATGTTTGGGATTCAAAGTATCATTTTAATTCACTTCTGTGGTTTTTAAAAAACAAACCATAGGGCTGGCCCAGTGGTATAGTGGTTAAGTTTGCATGCTCCACTTTGGTGGCCTGGGGTTTGCTGTTTCGCATCCTGGGCCTGGATCTATGCACCATGCTGTGGCAGGCATCCCACTTATAAAGTAGAGGAAGATGGGCACAGATGTTAGCTCAGGGCCAATCTTCCTCAGCAAAAAAAGAGGAGGATTGGCAGCGGATATTAGCTCAGGGCTAATCTTCCTCAAAAACAAAAACAAAAAAACCCATAGATATTGTTCTCCCCAGGGTAAGGTCACATCCTTCAGTTGACTGATTGAACAGATGATCTCAGGAGACTCTCCCAACACACTCTCCCATGTCAATCAGCAAAGGAAGAGCCCTTCCTGGAGGGAGACCCCATAGCAGCAGAGAAGCCTATCACTCATCAACATCTAACAGGGATGAGTCAGGGCCTTAGGGTTCACTATGGCTCTCTGATTTATCAACTCCTCTGACACTTCCCTGGAAATTAGGATTTGGTGCCTCTGGGATGCAGCCTGAGGGTTTGTATTTCTACAAGTTCATCTGATATTTTTCATCATCAGAGAGGTTTGGAAACTCTGCATTAGAGAAGCACTTCTTAAACTGGGTCACACGTTAAAAATCACTAGGGAGCTTTTAAAAACCCCAGTGCCCAGAACACTTATATCAGAATCTCTAGGACTGGCACCCAAGCATTAGTATTTCTTAAAACTTCCCAGACGATGGGGCCGGCCCCGTGGCTGAGTGGTTAAGTTCATGCGCTCGGCTTCAGAGGCCCAGGGTTTCGGTGGTTCGGATCCTGGGCACGGACATGGCACCACTCATCAGGCCACTTTGAGGCGGCGTCCCATATGCCACAACTAGAAGGACCCACAACTAGAATATACAACTATGTACTGGGGGGATTTGGGGAGAAAAAAGCAGAAGAAAGAAAAAAAAAAACTTCCCAGACGAGACCAAAGTGCAGCCCAGCAGTACCTGTGCTGACTTCTAGGAGTGATGAGTAAGCAGGGGGCTTTTTCTCCATTTGCACGAACATTCCCTTTCAACGGCATGTGTGTCTGATAATGAACGTGTACTTACTTCAGTGCAAATGAAATGCAGCCCCGGAGACTCCTTTATGGTTTTCTCCCCACCACTCCGCTAATTTCCCAGAAGGAAGGTGAATTTTCCTTCCTCGGAGCAGTTTTCTAAATCCTATAAATTTCCTTTTGGGGAAAAAGGATTTTTTTTCTTTCTAGTGTGCTGCCCACCACAAAGAGAGACTGAGGGCAAGCTATATCAGCAACTGTAGCAAATACTGTCCAGGGTCTGCCCATCATCCGTAGATACCTTTGCTCTTCCTATGCTCAGAGCCTCCTGGGGGGCATCTGTGCCTCTTTGTTGGAGGGTGGCACTCAGGCTACTGGAACCCTTTGCCTGGGCACACCAAAACCAGAAGAGCCTGAGAATTTACATTTCCCTGAAGCAGCCCTTAACCAATGACTGACAGGTGCAGTGGTATAAATACCCCTGCTCCCTCACCCCGATCAGGAAAACCATGGTGACCCACACACTGTCTCCAGAGATGCCCGGAGGGACTGAGCCAAAGTTACTCCCCACCTCACCACCACCGTGGACTTTGCGTAGTACTGTACTGCCACTTGGTCCCTTTCTTTCCCTGTTGACTGACCCACTGCCCTGTTGGCTTCTCTTTGGAAGACTTCCTGATAAACCATGTTCAGCGAATCCTCATCTCAAGGGTGGCTTCTAGAGAACCCAACCTAAGATGGCAACTCCCAAGAGGACGCCTTCCAGAACCTTTACAAAGACTCTGGCACTGACCTTCATCCTTAATGCAAAGGGCATTGTATGTGCCGCCAGGAACAGGGGTACTGTCAATTCTCACGTCAACAGCCCTCAAGCTTTGCTGTTCCCCACTCCCCTTGCTACACACGGTTGTCCTGAAACAAAGAAAACACAAGGTTAGGAGAACTCACCAAAACTGGGAAAGAACAATTCTTTTCTGCTGTCAGCTCTGAATCAGCAGAGATTTTCTGATTCAGGAGCTTTGGCTGGAAGCATCGATATGGAAACACTCTCCTGAAACAAAGGTCTAAAATCAGGAAGACAGAGGTGATGCTCAAGTTGAGGTCATGTGTATTAATTCAAGTTTCAGAGGCAATGCATTGTTGATCTCTTCCAGTAAGCGTTTGGTTTTAATTTCATAAAACTTGGCTCTTCTCTTTATTAGTTCTCTTCTTTTTGAGGGGGTTTGTTTTGCTGTTCTTTTTCAGATTTCTTAAGACGGATCATTAGTTCATGAACCTCCAGCCTTTTTCCTTTTCTAACACAAGCATTTAATACTTTAGATTTCCCTCTAGGTATAGCATCCCATGAGTTTGAGTATGTCGTATTTTTAATATTACTCAGTTTTACATAAATGCTAATTTCCATTATATTTATGTCCCATGATTTATTTAGGGATATCTTTTGTAAAGAGCAAATAGTACAATTTTTAAATATCCCTCTAACAATCTTTCTTTTCTAATTGGAGCATCTCATCTACTTATACTTAATTTAATCACAGAGCTCTTTGAATTTAAATCTGCTATCCTTCTATTGGTTCTGTCCATTCTCTTTTCTTTTCTTCCTCTCTTTTCTTTCCCCTATTTTGAATTGTTTGAATTCTTTTTGGCATTTTCTTTTTTCTCTATCTTTTTACTATTCTTTTAGTGGTTATCCCAGAAGTTATAATATGCTTCCTTGACTTATTAAAACTTAATATTAATTTTACCCTCTTCCCCAATAATACAACCTAAAATTCTTAAAACCATGTTAACATAATTAAAATACTTCCTGACGTATATACCATTTTTTAGTATTTATTTTTATTATTACTGCTTTACATAATTACATAAATTCAATTTATCCCCATATTTACTCTTTCCATTCATCCTCTTTTGCATCTCTAGCCTTCCACCTGCAATTATTTTCCCGCTGCATAAAGAGACCCTTTAGTGTTTCTTTAGTGCAGGTCTGATATAATGAATTCTCTCACCTTTTGTCTGTCTAAAAATGTCTTTATTTTACCTTGATTCTTTTTTTTTTTTGAGGAAGATTAGCCCTGAGCTAACTACTGCCAGTCCTCCTCTTTTTGCTGAGGAAGCCTGGCCCTGAGCTAATATCCGTGCCCATCTTCCTCTACTTTATATGTGGGACACCTATCACAGCATGGCATGCTAGGTGGTGCCATGTTGGCACCCAGGATCCAAACCAGCGAACCCAAAGCCCCGAGAAGCGGAACATACAAACTTAACCACTGCACCACTGGGCCGGCCCCTACCTTGATTCTTGGAAGATACTTTCACTGGGTATAGGATTCTAGGTTGGCAGTAATTTTCTTTCAGGACTTTGAAGGTGTCATCTATTGTCTTTGGACTTTCATTGTCAGTTTTTGTCACTCCTTTGAAGGTACTCTCTCTTTTTCTTCTTATTACTTTTTAATATTTTTTTCTTCATATTTGATTCTTACCAGTTTTACCATGATGTGTCAAGTTGTGAATTTTTTTTTATTTGTTCTCCTTAGGCTTTGTAGAGCTTCCTGAATCTGTGCCTTGATTTTCTTCTTCAGTTGTGGGTAAGTCTCATATTGCTTTTGCTCCATCCTCTTTCTCTTCTTCTGGAATTCCAACTACATGCATCTTTTTTGCCTTTAACCCTTTCTTGTATGTTTTTTTGTTTTTGTTTTTTCTCCTGTTCTTTATTCTGGATACTTCCTATGAAATATCTTCCAGTTCACTAGTTTTCTCTTTGGCTCCTTTTAATTATTTAAGCAGATCCGTCCATTAAGTTCTTAATTTTAGCTATTGTATTTTTCATTTCTAGAGTTTTCATTTGGTTATTTTTATAGTTTCCAGTCTTCAGCCAAAATTCTCCTTCTTGTCTTTTGTATCTTTGAACATTTTGAAGACAGTTGTTTTAAAGTCCTCATCTACCAATGCTAATATCTAGAGTTTCTATTAACTATTGTTTCTCCTTATTTTTGCTCTTGTTCCTTTGTCTCCTCATGTGACTGGTTATTTTATATTGTATGACAAATCCTATACTTGCTAAAATTGTGGAGATAAATTGCCTAGGATAATGTTATCTTCCTTGCGAGAGGATTTTTTAAATTCAGTTCTGTTAGCTATCTGGAGCATGGGAATGCCAGTATCATCTCAATCCAATTTCATGACTTCAAAGGATTTCAAGCTATGCTGCAGTTCCTGTGAGGGCCTGTGTACTTCTTTTGGTTTACTCTTACTCTTGGGGTATAGCCCTACAATGTTCTAACCCAAAGCAAAAGGGCTCCCCAGGCCCCCTCCTACACAAAACCTGAATTCACATCCCTCTCCTCCAAGTCCCCCAAGGCTACCTAAATTGCTCCTCAGCTTTTCAGCCACCCTTTATGGGATCTGCACAAGCTCACACCAAAGAAGTGGTTCCAAATTTTGGATTCACCACTCTAGACCTCCATCCTTCTCTGGAATTATGTGTATATTCAACATAAATTCATGAGATACAGATGAGACCTACTATATGCCTACTACGCCATCAACTGTAAGATGCACCATGCATTTAATAATTGGGTTTTGGTGGGGAGGGAGGATGCCTGTACAGGAAAACTCATGGTGAAATGTACTTACTAATTGTCAGATACTTCTTGGTTCCAGAAATGTTAAAATGGGAAGACAATTTTTAATATTTCCTGTAGTAAATATATCAAGTAAGTATGTTTGCTTTATAAAGAAATATCAACTCAGCAATGGAGAGATCCACTAATATGTCCTAACATCTTATAGCAAACCCAGAGAAGATAGACCTTTCCAATGACCCACCCACGACTTGTAATGTCTGGGAACCCTAAGCCTGGCTCCAAGCTGGCTCTTCAGAATCTCTGAATACCTTGATTATCTGAAGCAACGATAGTAACAGAGTTATTAAAAATATCCATACTTGACTATATTATGGAAGTGTGCATTCACAAGACTTATTTTGTCTATTTAGGAACATAGATGTAAAATATAAGGCAGAGAGGGCCACAGTTCCAGATTCACTGAAAAGCTCTGGATGTAGCCTCAATGGTCCTCTTTATTCAATTGCTGTTTCATATGTGGCACAGTATGAGACATGAGTCAGCATGGCTGTGTGTATTTTCCATGGCCATCTGCCAGCCAGACATCTTCAGAGTCATTATCAACCAAAGTAGTTCCTGGAGCCCATTTTACTCTTTCACATTCCTGTGGCATAAAGGAGAACGTGGAAAGACTCCTGTCATCTGAGCATGACTAAAGAAGCAGTTAGCAGCACTTCTGGGAAATTTTATCCTAGATGGCTACAAGATGTACTTCTTTATAAGGATTTGGGTCAGCAACTCAGACAGGGCACAGTGGGAGTGGCTCGTCTCTGCTCTATAATGTCTAGGGTCTGAGCTGAGAAAACTCATGAGCTGGCGATAACTCAACAGCTGAAGGCTAGAATGACCTGGAGGCATCTTCACTCACATTTCTGACAGTTAACGCTGGCTACTGTCCAGGACATCAGCTGGGGCTATTGGTGAGAGCACCTACATGGGGCATCTCCATGTAGCCTGGGCTTCCTCACAGCATGGCCTCCTCAGGATGGTCAGAATTCTTACACGGCACCTCAAAAGTGAGTGTCTCCAAAAATCTGGGCATAGATTTTTCTGACCTAACCTCAGAAGTCACATAGCATCATTTCTGCTGCATTTTATCATTTGAGGCAATACTATGCTGTCTCTGATTTAAATGGACACAGACCCCACTTCTCGAAGACAGCAATGTGAAAGAATCTGTGGCCATATTTTAAAATCTCCACACCATCTTCCTATTCATATGTATGCAGAGAAAAAGGGATAAAAAATATATACCAAACAGTTATGAGTCATTACCTCCGAGGTGGGGAAGAGGAGAGAAACTCACTTTGTACTTTATTCATATCTGTATTATTTGAAATTTTTACAACAAGCATGCATTATTTTTGTAACTTAAAAAGGAAATTCAAAATAACAAAGTAAGGAGGAAAAAACTGACAGAACTCCAGAAAAATGTTTTTATATAAAAACTCAAAACAAGAATGCACTGCCCACTGCACTTTGCATATCCTGGCACCTCAACAGAACAATTATTGAGCTCCCATATGAGCCCCGGTGGGGCAGTCAGGGTGAGCTGGAAGGAGAGCTTCCCCCAGCTCGCCTGACTTACCCGAGCCTGCCGTCGGCCAGCCAGCCCGTGGTGCACACCGCGAAGGCGCAATCCTGGACCACTCTCCGCAGCTCATCCGCAGACACCAGGCGAGCATCCCTGTTCTTGCAGGAAAGCCGAGCCGCCTCCAGTTCCAGGCCCTGAGAGCCATTCTGAGACTCCAACACAAAGAGCTTCCCTGTGTGGGGACAAACACAAACATGGGGTGACTCCAGGATCCATGGGAATTTAATCTCAGCAAACTCGCTCTCTGGCAGACGCCTGTCAGAACTGTAGTTTCCGACTTGCCAGAATACCCAAGTGCAGCAATTACCCCATTGTATGCATCTCTGGGACCAGGTGATGACAATTTATGGGTGTTTTAATCCATTTTTTGCTCTTGTCTTCTTTAAAAAAAAAAAATAAACCATCTGCTCCGGCATGTTTATCCAGATAAGCTCTTCAAATCTTCCTTTTAAAAAGGTGTTTTACAAACACCATCTGGCAAGGCTCAGGGTCCTAGGTTCCCCTGAGTTGGGTCACTTGGTGTCCGAGGCACTGATTCAGGCCTCAGCTCTGCCTTCTTCTGCCTGCCCCAGCCCTGGGATGACCCCATACCCAGCAGGCTGCTTCCCTTCTCTCTGTCCTATCGTCTCAGGACATCATCAGGCCCTTCCCACCATGAGTTCACTTCTGTTCCCTGCATTTCTCCCCCTACTGGACAAGACAGCAGCAGCCATGTCTCTGCTTCCTGCCGCAAAGCAGTACACGAGCATGTAGCGGCCTCAGGAAATGTGTGACAAGTGGTGGAATGGGAACATGAATTCAGGCACAGGGGGAAACTGAGGCTGAAAGCAAAAGAGAGCTTTAGGCAAGAAAACCAGGGTGCAGGAGGGAGTGGTGTGGTCCCCAGGAGCCTCCTGGAGGGATGAAGCAAAGCCTTGGGTGGCCCTGGGAAGTTCACATAAAGGCAGAGGAGGAAAAACCCAGTTAGAATGAGACATTTTACTTCCAGCTGTCAGCAAAATTGTCATAATATAGTGATTTTACTAGAATAAGACACTTAACTGTCATCTACTGCAAAATTATTGTAATAAATATAATAACCCTCCAGCTTTGGAACCAAAAGTTATAATAAAAATAAAAAATTTCAAAATAGACATATCTGTAGGTGACTGGTGTTCCCTTAGACTGGATCCCAATGTTCAGTACGCAACCTGAACAACTGTACTTGCTGTCCCTGCCTGGAGAAGTATGGATGCACCCCAAGACACTTCTGTATTAATAGCATTTGCCCTTGTGGAAAAAAATGTTATGAAATTAAACTAGGTTTTGATGCCCAAGCCCTAGAGCAAGGAGGATGAAAGTGACAGCCCAGGGCTCACTCGAGGCAGGGAATCTGATAGACCTCTCCTCACCGCTCCACCACCATCACACACACACACAAATACATGAAGCTGGGACTCTGAAGGGTTAAACTCTCCGGATAAGAGTGAACATGGATAAACAGCCTCCTCCCCTCACCCTCAAGGGGCTCTGGGAAGAGCTGCCTTGGTGCTAGAAACCCAAGTGCTAATCCCCACCGGGAACTGTAGTCCAAGAAAATTGACGTCTGAGATACTTGAAGCCATGGATTTAGCTTAAAGTGGCCTAAGACCAACATTTATCTAGACACGTGGTAACAGCAAATGTAAATCCTCTCTGGAGAATTCACCTTATGCTTCAGGGAATCCCATACAAATAGTTTTTCAAAGTCAATGCGCACCACAATAAAATACAGCCCGTGTACAAGGAAATGAGGCACCGTGAGAAGCAACAGATACAACACAGAGCAGAAAATGACCTAAACATAAGTCTGACACTGGTATTAACAGGCACACATTACAAAACAATGATGATTGCTGTATTTAAAGGAATAAAAGACAAGTTTGAAAATATCTGCAAAGGATAGAGCACTATAAAAAATGATTTAGCTGATTTGAAAAAGAACCAGATAGGACTTTTAGAAATTAAAAATACAATGATAAATTAAAAATTCAATGGATGTTCTTGGCTGTATATCAGACACGATTAAACAAAGAACTTATCCTTGAAAAAGAAATCAGAAGAAATCATCCAAAATGAAGCAGAGAAAAAAAGATGGAAAATATTAAGATAATAAAGAGCCATGGAGGAAAGAATAAGGCTTAACGTATGCTTTAATTAGAATTCCTGATGGATGGGAGAGAAAATAATGAGGTGGAAGTGATATCTGAAGAAAGAATGCCTGAGAATTTTATAGAACTGATAAATTTTCCAATATAGATTGAATATGTCCAACAACAAATGCTGAGGTGGGAAAAAAATCTCTAAGGAGCCATATACTAGTGATGCTGCTGAACAGTAAAGACAAAGAGAGCATTGTCAAAGCAGACAGAGAAAAGGGACAGAACACTTTGAAAGCAGCAGCAGTCAGACTGACAGCCAACTTCTCAAACAGCGGCAATGGAGGCAAGAATACAGTTATGAGCAGAAAATGACTGCAAATTTAGAATTCTATACTCACTGAAAACACGTTGCAAGAACAAAGGTGAAACAAACATTTTTTCAGACAAGCCAAAACCAAGACAGTTTGCCAACAGCAGATCTCAATTATAGGAAATACTAAAAGAAGTATTTCAGGCAGAAAGAAAATTATCTGAGAGGTAAGATGGAATGGAAAAGGGGAAAAAAATCAATACATGATTAAATATAAATGAACACTGATTATATAAAATGGCACCCAACAACAGCAGAATACACGTTTCTCTCAAGTGTACATGGAACATTCTCTAGGATAGACCATATGCTAGGCCATAAAATAAGCCTCAACAAATTTTAAAGGATTAAAATTGTACAAAGTATGTTCTCTAATTATAATGCAGTGGAACTAAAAATTAATAACAGAAATAAGTTTGGAAATTCATACATATGTGGAGTTGAAACAACACACTCCTAAATAACTGATAAGTCAAAGGAGAAATCATAAGTGAAACTAGAAAATACTTTGAGACGAATGAAAACAAACATACAAAACTTATGGGATCCAATTAATTCACTGCTTAGAGAGAAATTTATAGCTGTAAATGCCTATGTTAAAATAAGAAAAAACTCTCAAATAAAAAACTTACCCTTCTACCTTAAAATACTGGAAAAGAGCAAATCAAACACAAAGCAAGCAGAAAGAAGGAAATAATAAAGATCGGAGTAGAAACTAATGAAACAGAAAAGGAAAAACAATAAAGAAAATCAATAAAACCAAAAATTGGTTATTTGAAGAGCAAGAAAATTGAATTTAGTTAAAATTACCAAAGAAAAAAAAGAGAGGGGGCCGGCCCGGTGGCACAGCAGTTAAGTTCGCACGTTTCGCTTCTCGGCGGCCCAGGGTTTGCTAGTTCGGATCCCGGGTGCGGACATGGCACCACTTGGCAAGCCATGCTGTGGCAGGCGTCCCACATATAAAGTAGAGGAAGATGGGCACGATGTTAGCTCAGGCCCAGGCTTCCTCAGCAAAAAAGAGGAGGACTGGCAGTAGTTAGCTCTGGGCTAATCTTCCTCAAAAAAAAAAAAAAAAGAGAGAAGGCTAGAATTACTAAAATCAGGAATGACACAGTAGACATTACTCCAAACTTACAGAAATGAAAAAGATGATAAAGCACTACTATAAACAACTATATGCCAACAAATTAGATAACTTAGATGACATGGAAAAATTCCTAGAGAGACATAAACTACTGAAATTGACTCAAGGAGAAATAGAAAATCTGAACAGATCTTTAACAAGCAAAGAGATTCAATTAGTAATTTAAAAACTACCCACAAAGAGAAGCACAGACTCAGATGGCTTCCTGGTGAATTCCACCAAACATCTAAAGAATTAATACCAATTCTCTACAAACTCATCCAAAAAACAGAACAGGAGGGAACAACACCTCCCAGCTCATTCTCTGAGGCCATCGTTGCCCTAATACCAGAACCAGACAAAAGACATCACAAGAGAACTACAGGCTGATATCACTTTGTGTCATTATCTGAGTACAGACACAAAAATCCTCCACAAATACTAGCAAAAGAAATCCAGCAGCATAAAAAAAGAATTGTACACCACAACCAAGTGGAACTTATCCTAGGAATATAAGATTGGTTTAAGATCCAAAAATCAATTAATGCAATACACCATATCAACAGAATAAAAGACAAAAACTACATGATCATCTCAACAGATGCAGAAAAAGCACTTGACAAATTCAACACACTTTCATGATAAAAACATTTAACCAACCAGGAAGGAAGAGGGACTTCTTCAACCTGACGATGATCATCTACAAAAATCCCATAGCTAACACCATACTTAATGGTGAAATACTGCATGCTTTCCCCTAAGATCCCCATCAATGAGGACATCTGCTCTTGACACTTCCATTTAACACTATACTGGCAGTACGAGCCAGGGCAATCAGGCAATAAAATGAAATAAAAGGCATCCAGATTGCAAAGAAAAAGTAAAACTATATCTGCAAATGATATGATTTTGCATGTAGAAGATCCTAAGGAGTCCATGAAAAACTATTAAAATTAGCTCAGCAAGGTTGCAATATATAAGATCAATACACAAAAATCATATGCATTTCTCTACAGTAGCAATGGACAAACTAAACATGAAAAGTAAAATTCCATTGTAATAGCACCAAAAGAATAAAATACTTAAATTTAACAAAAGAAATGTAAAATGTATACTCTGAAAACTATACAAAATTATTGAAAGAAATTAAAGAAGACCCAAATAAATAGAAAGTCATTCCATATTTATGGACAGAAGACTTAATATTGTTGAGATGGCAATACTCCCCAAATAGATCTACAGATTCAACACAATTTCCATCAAAATCCCAGTGGCTTTTGTTGATCTTAAAATTTGTATGGAAATTCCAGGGCCTCAGAATGGCCAAAACAAGTTGCAGGTCTCATGCTTCCCTATTTCAAAACTTACTACAAAGCTACAGTAATCAAGACAATGTGGTACTGGCATAAGAACATACATACAGACAAATGGAACTGATAGTCCAGAAATAATCCTTCACATTTACAGTCAATTGATTTTTGACAAGGGTGTCAAGACCATTCAATGGGAGAAAGAAGAGTCTTTTCAATAAACATTGCTGAAACAACTGGACAGCCACGTGTACAAGAATGAAGTCGGACTCCTGCCTCACATTATATACAAAAATAAACTCAAAGTGAATCAAAGACGTAAACGTAAGAGCTACAACTATAACCCTTAGAAGAAAACATGGGAGGAAATCTTTTTGACCTTGGATCATGCAATAGTTTCTTAGATATAACACCAAAAGTACAAGCAACCAAAGAGAAAACATAAACTGGACTTCATCAAAACTTAAAACTTTTTGCTTCAAAGGACAAAATTAATAAAGTGAAAAGACAACCCACAGAATGGGAGAAAATTTTTCAAATATATAGCTGATAAGAAATTCATAAATAGAATAAAGAAAGAACTCCTACAACTCAACAAGAACCAAAAAATCCAAATGATCTGATTAAAAAATGGGCAAAGGACTTGAATAGACATTTCGCCAAAGAAGATACACAAATGGCCAATAGGACATAAAAAGATGCTCAATACCACTAATCATTAGGGAAATACAAATCAAAATCACAATGAAACACCATTTCATACCCATTAGGATGACTCTTATTTTTAAAAAAACAGAGAATAACAAGTGTTGGCAAAGAGGTGGAGAAACTGGAACTCTTGTACATTGCGGATACAACTGTAAAATAGGGTAGCTGATGTGGAAAACATATGGTGATTCCTCAAAAAATTAAACACAGGACTACCGTGTGATCCAGCAATTCACTTCTGGGTATATACCTAAAGACGTAAAAGCAGAGACTGAAATGGTATTTGTACATGTTCACAGCAGCATTATTCACAACAGCCATAAGAGGAAGCAACCGAAGCATCCACTGACAGACGAATAAACAAACAAACTGTGGTATACACATATAATGGAATATTAATTAGCCTTAAAAAGAAAGGAAATTTTGACACATGCTACAACATGGATAAACTTGAAGACTATGTTAAGTGAAATAAGTCAGTCACAAAAGGACAAATAATGTATGATTTCACTTATATAAAGGTTCCTAGAATAGTCAAATTCATAGAGACAGAAAATAGAATGGTGGTTTCCAGGGGCTGGGGGGCAGAGGGAATAGAGAGTTATTGTTTAACAGGTACAGAATTTCATTTGTGAAGATGAATAAGTTCTGGAAACAGACAGTGGTGATGTTTTCACAACAATGTCAAAGTACTTAATGCCACAGGACTGTACACTTAAAGATGGTGAAAATGGTTAAAAAAATGGGCAAAGAATCTGAATAGACATTTCTTCAAGAAGATACACAAAGGGCCAATATGCACTTGAAAAGATGCTCAACATCATTAGCCATCACAGAAATGCACATCGAAATCACGAGATACTACTTCATACCCACTAGGATAGCTATAATCAAAAAGACACGTAATAAGTGATAGAAAGGATGTGAAGAAAATGGAACCCTCAGACACTGCTGGAGGAAATGTAAAATGGTGCAGCTGCTTTGGAAAACTACCTGGCAGTTTCTCAAAAGGTTAAACATAGAGTTACCATATGATACAGCAATCACACTCCTAGGTGAATACCCAACATACTTGAAAACACACGTTTATATGACAACTTGTATATAAATATTTATAGCAGCATTATTTATAATAGCCAAAAAGTAGAATCAACCGAATGACCATCAACTGATAAATGGATCAAGAAATTATGATATATCCACACAATGAAATATTATTCAGCAACAAAACGAAATGAAGTACTGACACATGCAACAGATGATTGAACCTTGAAAACATTATGCTAAGTGAAAGAAGCCAGTCAGAAAAGCCCACACATTATAGGATTCCATTTACACGAAATGTCCAGAATAGGCAAATTCATAAAGACAGAAAGTAGTGGTAGCTTGGGGCTTGAGGGGAGAAATGGGAGTGAATGCTAATGGGTACAGAGTTTATTTTGGGGTAATGAAAGTGTTCCAAAATTGTGTGTGGTGATTCATAAGTCTATGAGGATACTAAAACCACTGAATCACACAGTTTAAATGGGTGAATTGTATGCCATATGAATTATATTTCAATAAAACTGTTATTAAAAAAAGACATTGCTAGAGAAGAGCAGGATCTCTTATAACGAGATTTATTTCATCAGTAATACATAAGAATTTCAAACACTAATACCAACTCTAGGCTACAAAAAAGCAATATTAATAAAACTACAAGGAGAAATAGAAAAACCCACGATGCTTGCGAAAATCTTAACCACTATCTCCTTCAGTAACTGAGAAAACAGAAAAAGAAAAGGAAAAGATATAGAAGATTTAAAAGCAACAAAATCAACACACTGACCTAAGGACCAACACACAGTCCTGCAAACTACAGGATACACATTCATTCTAGGCACACACAGGACACCTGTAAAACTGATCAAATACTGAGCTACAAGACGAATCTAAAACAATTTCAAAAAACCCAAATCATACAAAGCACGTTTTTAAAACCACAACACAAACAAACTAAAATCACTTGTTTTATTTATCACTTATATAGTGTTTACTATAGGCCAGGTCTTATTCAACTTGCTTCACAAATATCCACTAAATTCATCTTTATAACAGGTCTATGATGCACGTGTTATTATTATCTCCATTCTATAGTTAAGGTTTACTATGAATGATTTGCCCAAGATCACACAGCTGGAATACAAAACCAGGCAGTTTGGCTCTGAGTCAGTGATCCTGACCCCTGTGTTTATACTGCCTCTCAATAGCAAAGGAATAATTAGAAAAATCCTCTAGTGCATGGAAATTACCAAATATATTTCGGGCTCAAAGAAGAAACCACAACTGAAATAAAACTTTTTTACTTAAGTGACAGAAACTTGTGGAGAAACTCAAGTAGCATTTAAGGGAAATTTATAACCTCAAATGTTCATATTACAAAAGAAGCATGGTTGAATATCAAGGATCTAAGTTTCTATCTCAAAAACAGAGAAAAAAGAACATAAAATTAAAGCCTCTAGAGAAGTAGAAAGAAGGAAATAATAAAGACAGAAGAGAAACCAATCAAATGGAAAGCAGAGGCATAACAAAGAAAATAAAGCCAAAAGCTGCTTTTTTCTAAAGAATGATAATATTGATAAACACCTGGCAAGATTGATCAAGAAAAAAAGAAAATACCAATTACCAATATCAACGAAAGAGGATATCACCACAGATCTCATGGACACTGAAAAAATAATGAGATTATTATGTTACATATGTAAATACACTTGACAATTTAGATGAAATGGACAAATTTCTTTAAAAAACAAACAGCAAAACTGACAAAATGAATAAGAAAATCTGACTATTCCTTTACTACTAAAGAAATTAAATTCATCATTTAAAATTTCCCAATAAGAAAAAGTCCAAACACATATGACCTTGCTACCAAACATTTAAAAAAACCCTCACCTCACAGAAACCCTTTCAGAGAACAGAAGATGGAACAATTTCCAGTTCATTTTAGGAATATCATAACCCTCATGCCAAAATCTGACAAGACTATCGCAAGAAATGAAAATTATAGGCCAATATATTTCACGAACATAGACTCAGTAATCCTAAATCTGTTTCCCTCACTCCAGTCTCAGTTCTAGGTCATCTCTTCTCACGATAAAACCTTTCCCCAGGATTCCATCCACACACGTGGTTTCAAAGACCATCCTTACACAGATGACTCACATTTTTCTCTTTAGTCCAGACTCTTTCCTTCCATCCCATCCACCTCTCCACTCTCATCCTCTGTCACCTGGACAAGCGAAATAGCATCCTATATGGTCTCTCTATATCCAGTCTTGCCCTGGTCCCATCCATTCTCCCTACATCACAATCAGGGTATTGTTTTCAAAATGCAGATCTGATCAGTCACTCTACTACTGGAAACCATTCAATGGCTTCTTTTCCTTTTTTGGATTTAAACTAAATTTAGGGGGGGCCGGCCCCGTGGCCGAGTGGTTAAGTTCACGCGCTCCGCTGCGGCAGCCCAGGGTTTTGCCGGTTTGGATCCTGGGCACGAACATTGCACCACTCATCTGGCCACGTTGAGGCGGCGTCCCACATGCCACAACTAAGATATACAACTATGTAGCGGGGGTATGTGGGGGAGATAAGGCAGGAAAAAAAAAAAAAGATTGGCAACAGTGGTTAGCTCAGGTGCTAATCTTTAGAAGAAAAAAACAACTAAATTTGGCCTATGAGGCCCTACATCATCACACTCTTACCAATTTCCCTAGCAGCATTTTGAGCTACTTCCATCTTGTACTCTTGGCCCCAGCCATTCTGTCTCTTATCACATGTTCCATTTTCCCTGCCACCCACAGTTTCTTTGCATACGCTATTCTCTACCCAGATACTCTTCTTTCCCTCTCTTTGCCTAGTTAATTCTTACTCA
This sequence comes from Equus przewalskii, assembly GCF_037783145.1. Lineage (NCBI taxonomy): Eukaryota > Metazoa > Chordata > Mammalia > Perissodactyla > Equidae > Equus > Equus przewalskii. Next base: position 52,692,157 of record NC_091845.1, on the reverse strand, counting down.
TCTTTCAGAGACTCCTATACCAAGTCAAAATCTCCTATTATATACTCTCATTGTACCTTCTATCCTTTAATCTGATCACTTAGCAAAATTGCAATTTCACATTTCATTCATTCAATTATTTGCTTAGTGACTTTCTCTTCCATTAGACTTTAAAGTTCCCTGATAGCAAGGACCTCTTTCTCCTCACCATTCTATCCTCAACAGCAAGGACAGTACCTAGCATACAGTAGATACTCAATAAATTATCTGTTGATTTAATGAATCTTTTCCTGTTACCCATACAAACTTTAATCAAACTACTGTAATCCAACACACTTAATTTGCATTCAGTTAATGTGAAGATTTTCAATTTCAAAAGTATTTTAAAAGTACAGTAGCACGTCTCCCTTACGGATGAGATGCATATCTAATTAGTCGAATGTAAACTAAATGTTTTTCATTGGAATTTTTCTCATTGACTTGTTTTTTAAAAATAGTTCCAATTCTCTCTCTTCAAATGTCTGTAACGCATCACAGTTTAGCCAAACATTTCTCTACCCCGTCCATCACTGTAGCACACAAATAACTAAATGTGGAAAGTGGTGGTAGTTAAGCATATATTTAGTAAAGAAAAGAATCCTTTCATAATATAGGTTATAATTCTTCAATGGCTCTATTATAAAAGTTGGAGCGCAGCAAACAGAGTTTCTTGAAAACAAGTGTACCTATAATTCTCCATTGAGGAAGTGGAGAGAAGAAAAGAAAGGAGGGAGACACAGAGACATTTCTGGCAAGCGGTAACAAGAAAATATGCTCTGGAGCTGTCGTTACCTTCTCCTTTTCCAATGATATTTCTGCCTTCAATTTTCTATGACTGACATCAAGCCAGATAGGCACAGAATATTGATCCATATCCATCTGGCATTCCACTTAAGCAGGTATAATGGGGTGAAACTCTAAAGCCTCATGGATTGCAGAGATATTTCTTTAAAAGGAATTAAAATTGGTACAATAGTTTACATTGTTCAAAAGTTAATACTAGCTCCAATTTATTCTACTTGCATTCTTTAAAATCAGCTTAATTTTCATGACTTGATGTCAGGCAAAAAAAAAAAAAAACAAAAACAAAAACAAATCCTACAGTAAAGAATTAACAGTGGATTGACTGCTCACAGGTATGGGACTTATTTTTGGGTGATGGAAATGTCCAGGAATTAGATAGTGGTGATGACTGCACAACATAATGAATATACTAAAAACCACCAAACTGCACATTTTAAAAAGGTAAATTTTACATGAATTATATCTCAATTAAAAAATTAACAGTGGTCAGTAAGGAGCCTTGAAAGTTAAAAATGTTTTCTCCTCTAACACTCTCTCTGAGGATACAAAGAAATAAGACATTCATTCTTAATTAGGAGCAAAGAGTTCTTCAAGGTGGTACATAGGATAAAGAGCACCAAAAACTCCAAGATGACATCTGGAGGTTTTTTCCTTGTTTTCCCCTTTCCCTAACCACCATGCTTCTTTTGTCCAGCCTTTTCGTTTCACCCAATTTTGTTTGCTAAATAGCAGTGACATTTTAAAATATACAAAGCATCCTGAATCAGGCAACGGTCCTTCTGCTTCATCGATCTAATTTGTCCCAAACTTGTAGTTACTAGGAACCCCTCATGGATGTAAGAACTGCTGGCTTCTTTTCTTTCAGATCCTCCTGCACCAAGTCAACTGAGTTTTGTTCCAAAATCAAAACTCAGCTGATTTACCTTTATAAATTGAATTGATATAAGGCTCCAAACAGGCTAATTTCAGGGAATTATTGAAAGCTGAATTCAGGTTCAAAAAACGAACAAAAAAAAGAGGCAAGGATCGATTCTCAGATTATTCTCAGCAATAATCTGGTCCCTATCTATTTCTCTAGCCTCATGTCGTGGGACATCCTCACCTTGCATTCTCAGCTCCAGCTACACTGTCTATCATTTATCCCATTTTCCCTGCCGCTCACAGGACCTTTGCACGTGCTATTTCCCTCTACCCAAGACACTCTCCTCTCCCCTTTGTCTAGTTGATTCCCACTTATCTTTCAGGTCTTCCTGGATCAAGCCAAAATGCTGAGGGAGTGTTCTAATCAACGGCCTTACCGACAGGAGTACATTTAATAGACGTGGAAAATTATATCTCCGCAGAGGAGGTTCTAGGCCACCCTAGACGTGATTTCATTTCAAAGAACTTTCATGGAGATCTCGGGAAGGCTAGCGGCAGGGCTGCAGGACCGACGCTCGGGCTTTCTCCAGCGCGCGCCCGGCGTGAAGGGGCCCAACGGGGCGTTCCGGCGCGCGGAGACTCGCTGGGCCGGGAGAGGGACGCAGGGTCGCAGGACGGCCGCTCCCCTGGTTCCCTGCCAGCACTGCCGTTTTGCGGGCTCGTCCGCGGGGGCACCCCAGCGGGCTCCGCTTTCCGGACCCGGACCCCACGCGCCCCCCGGTCCCCGGCCTCCCGAGCGCTCCGCGGACACTCACCATCCGCCCGCACAGAGAGGCGCGGCAGAGCGAGCAGGAGCAGCGTCGCCGCCCAGAGCCGGGCGCGGAGGCCAGGTCCCTCGGCTGCCATGGTGCGGGCGCCCGCAGGCCGGCGGGCTCGAGGCGACTCTGGCTGCGATCCGGGCGGCCCGGGCCACTGCCCAGCGTGCGCCGTTCGGCTCTGCGCGCTGCGCTCGGCTCGCGCGCCGCAGGCTTCGCGCCCGGCGCGTCGGGAGGGAGGAGCGCGGAGGGCCTCGGGGAGCTGGGGACGCCGGAGCCGCGGCGCTGGGGCCCCGAACTCCCCGGGGTCTGGTCCTTGGCGCCGGGGAGGCGGCTGCAGCCCGGCTCCGCCTTGGTGCTGGACACCTGGAGGCCTCGGTGCCAAAAGAGGCTGCGCCGGACCGCGAGCCCCCGGGGCGCCGCCCGGGCGGAGGGCGAGGGCGCAGGGAGGCGGGGAGAACGCAGCGCCGGCTGCAGGGAACCCCCGACTGGCTGGGGACCCTCGGCGCGAGGGTGAGGCAGTCTAAAAGGGCGAGCCCCTCTGGGAGGACCGTTCGAAAACGGATGCCTAACTCTGCCCTCTGCCTCTTGACTTTCCAGCTGGCGTCCTCCTGTAGAGGAGGAACATTTTTATGAAAAAGAAGAAGACTCTAACTCACCAACCTCACTCTAAGGAATGAAACGCACGGAATAGCGAGACGCCTCTTCTCTAAGAGCTTAGATTGACAGTCACTCCAAAAGGGGCATCTGCGCATCGCTTCCTTCACGACTTTTCCAGGTACACCGTAACCTTTCTCCAAGAACACCATGAGCGCTGGTGGGGATGTCACCATTACTACACCTCCCAAAGCAGGGCTCCTTGACCTGGAGAGGGCCTGCGATTCGGATTTTTTTCGGAATCTACTTTCTAAATAAGTGTCCCTATGAATCCTGCTGCAGGCGTCCCTGCCCTGAATTGATTTCTTCTTCCAGATTACCCGTCTCCCAGCATCAACAGTGAAGGAACGAAAATTTGCATTCTTCGTAGGTGGAGTAATAAAGATCGGCATTGTTATAAGTGGGGCACTGGTGGCACTGCACAGTTTACAGACCCCTTCCGTCTTCATGTACTGGTCAACAAATATCTATCGAGTGCCCTCGGCGTGCCTGCGCCCGTGCTGGACCCCGAATGAGGCTACAGTCTGTCCTAAAAATGCTCACGCTTAAATGAGACAGATGCTTGAGGAAGATTGAACAAGTGATTGGTGCTAACAGGGACAGATGATTGACCCAATGACAATGAACTGGGATGCAGACATTGAAAGACTATTTACTTTCTTTTCCAGGTGAAAACTGGGATTTGAACCCACATCTGCTATATTACAGGTGTCACTTTTCAGATCACGTAGTTTTTACACGGAGAAGATGTCTCCTCTCCATGTTCCACCCCAAATGTCAACTACAAGGCTATTATTAGTGGTTAATTACTTTGTGAAATAAAACTTGGTTTTAAAAATACAAATACCTTAGGGTGTTAAATGCAGTGAGGCCTGACAATCATTCACATGTAAGTGTAAATTAACTTACTTAGCTACTTCTTTTCTAACAGCTAACTGGTAACCTGGAGCGAGACTTGGCATGTTTGGGCTGGAGGGGACCTTTTAAAGCCTGACGATTGCTGAGAATGGAAGGGAGGAGCCAGAAGGCACCTGCAGGAGCACCGGACCGGTTCCTTCAGGAGCTGTGCCTGCTAATGTTTTCAGAATAGTCAACTGGATATTACTACCTAATCCTAATGACATTTTAAAGTTTGTCTTTATGCAGGTCTGTCTTGGGCTGTCCTAATTTAGAGAGATGACATGCTCTAAAGGTTTAATTGGTACAACTGCTTGAGAAAACGGTTTGGCTGTTTCATATAAAGTTAAACATATACCTCCCCTATGGAACAGAAAGTCCACTCCTAAGTGTATATCCAAAAGAAATGAAAACTTAGGTCCACAAACAGATTTGCACACAAATGCCATAGCAGCTTTATTCAGAAAAATTAAAAACTGCAAGCAACCCAAATGACATCAACAGATGAATAGAAAAACTGTGTAATAGTCACACAAAAGAATACTATTCAACAGTAAAAGGAATGAAAAACTGATACACTCAATAATGTGAATGAATCTCAAAAATATTGTGCTGAATGAGAAAAGCCTTACTCAAAAGACTTACACTTACTGTGTGCTTCCATTTTTATACAAAGTTTCAAGAAGGGGAAAAACTATTCTGTGGTGAAAACAATCCATACACTGGTTGCTTCTAGGGGGGTGGGAACACAAAGGAACTTCTGAAGTGACGCGAGTGTTCTGTATCTTGATGAGCATGGTGGTCACAGGAGTGCATGCATTTGTCAAACCTCACCAAACTATACACTTAAAATCTGTGCCTTCTGTTGAATGTTATTTATACCTTAATAACAAATATTTCAAAAATAATATTCAGCCATTGACCTAAGGAATAAATAGGTTTAATAGAAAAGAGTCTAATAAAAGGACCACATGTAGAGATGTGGGCAGAGTTGAGGGAACCAATAAAGGATGGTAAAGCTCTCGGGACTATCAACAGTAGGAAGCCGTTACCACCTTGAGGCCTGAAGGTGTGAGGGGAGGGTGGGGCGTTACCAAAACCCAGCAAGGGCTGTGGCCATGAAAGAGGATGCCTGAAAGGAGTGGTAGCCATAGGTAGAAGATAAAATCGCTGCCACGGGCCTGGTAGGGAGGGAGTGGGGAAGAAATACCCCAGCCTCTCTCTCCTTCTAACCTTCAGATTCCTCCTGATGCCCCCTATGGGCTGGAGGGCAAAGGAGCGCAGGTGCCACGGTCCTTAGATGTTGTCCTCCCAGGATGCAGAGTTGGGCAAAGAAGGGTAGAGAGTGGATCTGGCGAGGCAATTGGAAGACAGCCAGCAATCCATCTATTCTTTTCTTTCATATGGATGAAAATAATTAAAAACAAGACAGGGGAAACACAAAGTCCTATCTATTTCTGTATGATCTAGAAGTACATCAATTCAAATATGTCAATCAAATTCTCACTTGGAGCTAACCTGTAATATTAACCACCATCAGTGGTTATTTTCACATAAGTCCTCTTTCACTTAAAGAGAAAAGGGGAGAAGTAAACTATTATCATAAAATATAGATGCTACAGTTCCCACTTCCGTAACTGGTCATGAGGCCTTATTTGATAATCATTGCAATGTTACCCTTCCACTCTCTGAACATCTTTCACCGCAGGAGTTTTTGTTTGTTTGTTTTTTTAACTGGTGGGAAGGACCCAGACTTTCATTCCTACTAAGGACCTATCTTTATTGGTTTGCCACGTTTCCTACTGACTTTTGGATGTGGGAATCCCCAGGGATCTAGACATAGTCATCCAAGCCCCCATTATGTAGCAGCAACCCAATTTTCTCCTGGTAATCAGGATCAATCACCAGCCAGAAGAGTGGCCTTATTTTCTGTCTGTTGGAGAGCAATCTTAGCTTCCAATTTACTGGCACATACCTGTGTGTTTACTGGTGGAAGTATTTCTGCCTCGCCCGCCCAAACCTCCCAATTCACCAACCTAAAGATTGTGGCTATGGTGTGTGAAACTTTGGTAGGTGGATTATTACATGTAATAGAAAGGCACTCACTCCCACTTCCACTCCTTGGTTCTTAGTGTATTCTGTCTGTAGAGAAATGACCACGGATATTGGCTGCTGTTTTTAAGGCATATACTGTATCCTGGATGACTGCCCAAACCTCTCAGAGTGTTGTCCCCAGCTAGTACCCTGTGACCTCACCTTTCTATCAAGACACCTGCTTCTGGGTAATGGGGTATATAGTAAAACTCATGGGCATGAGTCCATTGCCCTACTGCCTTTGCCATGAAATGATTTTCTTGGTTATAGATGATGTAACAGGTGATTCCAGGGCAATAGATGAGGCATTCCTTGAGTCCATGATAGTCGTGCTAACAGAAGCAAGACAGGCAAGGAAGGCAAAATCATGTCTAGTATAAGGATCTGTTCTAATGAGTACACATAACTGTGGCCTTTATGAACAAAGGGATCCAATGTAAACAATCTTTTCCCACATAGCCAACAGGAGGGGCCGGCTAGGGAATGATGCCACATGGGGACTCACGGTGGCTTCTGCTGTTGGCACATTGGACACTCAGCAGTGGTGGTAATCAGATCAAATCTAAAAAGAAGAGAGGTTCGTGTTATTGCACTCCTGCAAGGCCTCCATCCCTGTCACCATGGCCCCTACATACACAGTTCCATCGCATAAGCACAGATGTGGCTGGAGAAGGAGGCAACTGACAGCTAGAAAATGGGTCCAATTCTCCCAGGTGTCCACCTGATTGTTAGGAGCATCTTCTCCACTGTAATGCCTGTAGAGGGGGATAGGCTGCATATGTATTCACAGGCTGCTCATTTCAAGAGTTCCATACTGACACCCTTGTTATCAGTCCTCCAACCTTGAATTTTTCAATTCTCTGACCAACTCTTTTAGGCATTAGCCATAAATCAATGCAGATCCATGAATAAACCATTTTTCCTTTCATGTAAACCAACGTTCCACCCATTGGGAGGATTTTCTTTTGTTGCTTCTTTTTCATTGTGGTAAAATATACATAACATAAAATTTATTACTTTAACCATTTTATATGTATAGTTCTATGACATTAAGTACATTCACATTTTTGTGCAGCCATCACCACTATCCATCTCTAGAACTTTTTCATCATCCCTAACTGAAACTTCGTGCTCATGGAACAATAAATCCCATTCCCCGCATCCCCCAGCCCCTGGTAACCACTGTGCTACTTCCTGGCTCTATGAATTTGACTCTTCTGGGTACCTAATATAAGTGGAATCATACAATGTTTGTCATTTTGTGTCACTACTGTTTTTAGTGCTATACCAGAGTGGGGATGGCTGATGCTATGCCATCAACACTCAAGTGTAAAGCCAGCCCAAGGGTTTTCCTCTTCTGTTAAGTGAAACTCCCCATGAGTCCATAGGCGTGGGTTGGGGTTGAGGCAGCAAAGCAGTAGGAGCAAGTGCCGTGAGACTCTGAGTCACCTGCCCGTCAATTGACTTGTTCCTTCCAGACCCACCCTTGTATATACCACTTCCACTTAACAGTGCAATTCTCCGTGTGATTCAAAATGCCCCATTCATGAGTCCAGCTAAGGTCTCATACTCACGTGGTGTCTGTGGTCAAGTCAATCTCCACCAAGGCCTAATAGCAAGCTAGGAACTGCTTATCAAATGGAGAATGGTTGATTTTACCCTAAAATCTAGAGGTCTGCATTGCCATTCTACTATTTTGTTTTCCCAAGCTTCATAAGGTATCCCTATCTGCCACACACACAAAGCATTGTGTCTTTTGTGACACGATGCCAAAGTGGCAAGGCAGTTTGCACTGCTGCCTGGATGTTGTGGAGTTCCCTCTTGCTATGGACTATTTTCAAAACTGTGAGCCTTATGGGTCTCCACATAGTAAATGGTCCCCAAACCACCGTATCTTGTTATTCCTCATGGTAGTACAGAGGTATCAGTTTGTCTCTAGATACAGCCCTGAGATGAGACAGTGAAAGTGTGCTGCTATCCTTGCTAGACAAAGGCAAAATACTTCTGTTGATGAAATTAAAAATAAACAATTACTGGGTTAATAATGACATAACAAGTGCCAAAATCTGTATTGATTTATCCTAGGAATGACAATATACCTGGAAGAGCAGGTGCAATTGCCCTCAACACCTGATTAATTTGAAGATAAGCCACTAACAGTGTCCAAATTCTTCTGGCTTTCACTCCAGCAAACAGGAAAGAAACATTGAATGACCAAACATCCTGGTTTATACCTCTTGTTTGTGCCTCTTGTCCCAGCATCCTGTCCAATTTTATATTTGATCCAGATTTTTCATTTTCAAAAGAAAAATTATTAACAGTAAAAGTAACATAAACCAGAATGGTAGTTGTCAATTTTGCACTTCTAGCTTCTGCATATTGTCACCTGGTAATGTGTGAGATGCGTGTGCAGTTCTCACTTGAAAACATGGTTAAACATGAAAGATAACCAGAGACCCATCTCATTTTCCCTGACCTTTTTCTGATGCCATGTAACCAACTTCTCCCTTTCAAGGATAGTATGCAGAATGATTAACAATATGAATCAAGTGTGCTCAAAGGCAAGAAGCTAGGGACAGCTCACTCTTTATGGTCTCTGGTCATGATGGGAAAAGTATTCAAAGTCTCTGCCAACCAATAAACTTATTAGGCAGCTTTTCAGTGGTCTGTAAAATGTACGAGGCCACCAGTCAGCAGGTCAGTGGGAAAAGAGGAACATTATAGGTTCAATTTATGTGAAATATGTGCAGAAAATAGAGACTGAAGAATCCTCGAGCACTTACTGTATAGTTTGAATGCTCTTGCTACATAGAACGATCATTTATTATATCGTGTAAATCTACAACTATTTAGTTATTTATTTTATTGTTTGGTAACTCTATTTTGCAATAAATTCTTTTGATAGCATATTTAATGAAAAATTAAGTACTGTATTTCCATTTCTCAAGATAGTTAATAATGAACATGCAAGTTGTCGAAAATGTTTGTCAACGTTTACGATCCATCATGGACCTGAAGGATTTCACTGACAACATGAAAATCAGAATATGTGAATCTGCTGATGCATCAGCAATCATTTCAAAAGTTGTCAGTTATTTTTAAGAACACTGCTTGAAGACAGTATGTTAACATGTGCAATGCAGAAGGTCCATTTACATACGATTCTATGAAACATGACTTTTCAATGTGATCAAATGACTGTTCTTATAAATTAATTTGTTTCATTTTTTTATTTCAAGTTTTCCTGTGCATATATGTTGATTCCATTACTGGTTAAATGATGCCAGTTTCACACAGTGTCATCAATACATTAAAAAGAAAATCAGCTTACTTAAATAGCGGTCCAATTTTTTTCGTCTATGCATGAAATCAAGATAAATCTTTCAGAAGCTCATTCTATCAAAGGAGAAACATGCCGGGTCTCCTGGAATCATTTCCTAATTTTCTTATAAGGATGGCCAAACACATGACACTCAACACTACACAGGTGTGATTGATAGCAGTTTAATAGTTACATATACTCAGCCTAGGAGAGGAGGACACTGCATGCCATGCAGTGCCACACGGGGTTTGCACTTGGGAACAGAATGAACAAGGAGGAGCTATGGGACACAGGCTTTGTAGTGACAAGAAGGTGAGATGACCTCTGGTGTCTGTGGAAGGATGTGATTGTGTTGTTTCAATAATTCCTCAGACTGGTGGAGAACTGAAACCTGCTGCTCAGGGAAAAACAGAAACTGTGCCTGGTCCCTGTGATGATGAGGGTTGTTTGGCTAGGGGACATCAGCTGTGGGAGCATAGTGGGGAGAAGAACTTGAAGTTAGCCATTTGAGGCCCTCCTGATTTCACCAGATGTCATGATCTTGGGGAAACGATTTAAGTGCTGACACTCACATCCTTGTTTGTTAAGTGGGGATAATAACACCAACCCCATAGAGTTCTTGTGATTAGATAAGAGGTCCTAGCACACCGTAAACACAGTGAAGTAATTGGCTAAGCAATAGGTCTGTAATTCATTTTCTTCATTACTCCAGAGATAGAACCAGGAAAGAAAGAAGGCGATCCCATCAAATCTCTTTTTAAATATGTTAATGACAGACTTCTTAGCAAACAAACAAATAATATTTTCTAGCAAGAACCTTATCCTTGGAATGCTTTTTGAAGGATGTATATGGTTGTTTAGGATTACTTGTGGTAAATAAACCTGTGATCTATGGATTTATGTGGCATGGATGCCTGGAAATATTGTGTAAGCTATGTAACCATCTAAATAGAAAATGGAGATGTATCATGACTCAGCTGGCTCCTTGTGTGTAGGTGTTGTCACAGCACATATCCCTTGAAGACCTCATATGTTCAAGTGTAGACAATGCAGGATCACCAGATATCTGAGGAAAACCTATAGTATGATAGCTAGAGACCTAACTAAAGAAACGGGAAATAAGAACAACCCAGAAGAGACAGAGACAATGCAGGGACAAGAAAACTTGAACGCAATAACCTGGGAGATAAGAGACGATACTGCATTAAAAACCATAGAAGAGGGGCATTGTACCAAAAAAAAAAAAGGATATTCAGAATACAAAAAAAAAAGATTTCTTAGAAATTAAAACATGAGATCAGAAATGAAAAGCTCTGGGGCCAGCCCTGTGGCTGAGTGGTTAAGTTCCTGCAGTCCGCTTATGCGGCCCAGGGTTTTGGTGGTTCAGATCCTGGGCGCGGACATGGCACTGCTCATCGGGCCTTAGTGAGGTGGCGTCCCACATGCACAACTGGAAGGACCCACAACTAAACAAGTACACAACTATGTACCAGGGGGCTTTGGAGAGAAAAAGGAAAAAATAAAATCTCAAAAAAAAAAAAAAAAGAAATGAAAAGTTCAATAGACAAGTTTGAAGATAAAGTTGAAAAAATCTCCCAGAAGGTATAGCAGAATGACAGAGAGATAGAAAATAGGGAAGAAAAACATAACATCCAGAAATGCTCTGTCTGCACCCCACCTTGACGTCCCCATATAACTCCTCAAGGCATGCCATGTACCTCCTCTAGGACATGTGAGCAATCAACTTCTCTATTTCACTTTCCCTTTGGTCTTTAGTTAAACTGGGGCTCTACTTAACAAAGGTTAATTTAACAAAGTCACAACATTCTGTGAAAAGTTCAAAGTCCACCCAAAGATTTCTGAAAATCTCTGAGACGCTTGGGTTTCAAATTACTGCTCCCACTTCTGGTTCTACAGAAAGTGGCTGTAGTCCCTTTATTTCCACCTTGGTGCCCACGCAAATGTGGAATGCATGTTGGAGTAATTTTTTCTTAATTTTTACCAAAACTCTATTCACTTAAACCTTTTACCTATGAAACAGTCTTTTGTCAAAGGCTTTAGAAAAGTGGTGAGAGTTTTTCACCTAAGTGCAAACAACTTAAAATGGAGTATTAGACTTGCCTATTTTAAAAGTCCGAAGTCCTTTTGCCCACTCTGCCACTTTCCACAGCCATCTTCTTTTGTTTTTCTCTTCTCTCTTCTCAACTCTCTCTCACTTCCAAATTCATTCTTTTTTCAGGCCCTCTCCTCTCCTGGCTTCTTATCCTCACATAAAAACACACCACTCATAAACATTCCATGGTCATTAAATTTGTAAATGACAAATGGAGTGTGCTTAGACCCTACCTGAGAGTCCCATTCTTTATATTCAAAAGATTCTGTTTCGGTTAGGATATTTCAGAGTTCATGCATTCAAAAAGATGCCTGGCTATGTGCAAAGCCCTAGCTAATACATAGATCAGCCTATCGTGTCCCACTTGGTCTCTCAGTTGTAGGGAAAGCTGGTTTTCTGTTTAAAATCTCTAATGGCCTGGATCATTAAGTAGGATCTCTTGGTATATCACTAAAGACTTTCAAATTTAGTTAGCCTAGCTGGCCTCATTTATATCTTGTTATGTCCAAATTTCTACCCGGCATGTAGAGTCAGAAGGCTAAATGTTGATCATAGTTTTCTTAACACTGAAGTTATGGACAGTAATTGTCCTAAATAAACTTAACATATTACTTTGGTGCTGGAAATTTACTTCACAATGTTATATGTGCACCAAGAAGTAATTACCTTTTATTGATCACCTATGATAACGAGGCACTTTAATTTAAATTTTATCTCTAAGCTTCACAATAACTCTACAGTCAGGTTTCAGATGAGAAAATGGAGATTTTTTTCTACGTAGGTTATGAAAATTGCCCAAGGTCACACAGCTAGTATGGCAAAAGTGGGATTTGAACCCAACTGTACATGATTCCAAAGTCTCTACTCTTATGTTCATACTATATTGCCTCTTAGATACCCTGTAGCATTTCTTCTCATTCAATTAGGGTTAAATTCTTGAAAGGCAGAGTCTGATGTTACATTTCATGTCCAGGTGTGAGAAAGAAACCATAAGTAACCTCTCGAGCACCTTATGACTACAACTTAGGTCATCGTATGTGATTGTAAATTTATGGGTCTATCCCTTTTTCTGAAGAATAAGTTTCCAGGGGGTAGGGGCAGGGTCTTACTAGCTCTGTATCACCAGTGTCTAGCACAGCCCCTATTCCAGTGCCAGGCACATAATAGGTACTCACTAAATGTCTGATGAATGAATGAGTAAGTTACTTCCATGGTATTGTGGACCCTCTGTTTTCCACAGTCCACCTGGTTGAATACTTGCTCGAATACCTGCTCATCTTTCTTGACTCCATACTAGCATCATCTCCCCTGTGAAGTCTCCTTTGTGACTTAGTCCAACCTCTCCACTGATGACTCTCCCCTTTGTGCTTCCACTGTACCCTGAACAGATGTCTTTTAGTAATTACGGCTCTTTAATGGAACTATTGTTATGCAGATCTGTCTCTCTCACTACTCTGAATGTCCTTGAGGACAGGGGCTACATCTTTTCTGTGTTTTTACCTCTAGTGCCTTGAGAAGTGCCTGGTTCATAGTAAGCTCTCAACCTATGTTTGATGAATTAATCATATACCCCAAGCTATTGGGTTAACTCTCCAAAGGACCCCAAGGAGAGAGCTTGTCAAGGGTCATGGTAATATGCTCAGTAAAAGAAGGAACTTGCCAAGGGATCGCATGAGTCTCTTCCTAGCCTCGTCTTTTTAGGACAGTGACCATGTCCTTGTGTTTTTCTATCTCTGGTAGCTAGTACAGTGCCTAGCACATAGTAGGCATTTAATTAAGCTTTGATGAATGCAAGGATGAGTAAATGAGCCTCCAAAGCAATGTACCAGCCAACGTAGAATTTCAAACCTGATGGATCTGAAGCAGTCTCACAAATCATCTGCCACCAGCCTGAAGCCACATAACCGAAAAATTACTGCACAATGTAGCATTTACATGCAGGCTGCCTTCAGGACTAGGGAGGTTGTGGGCTGGGTCCTGAGTAAACACAGGCTGCACTGAAGAGCCATTGTGGGCGCTGGTAGATCTTTCAAGTTCCTCTGGAGTCTGAAGTTGATTTGCAGCTGGAGCCAAGTCCCTGCCAAGCCCCTCTTTTTTCTTTCTTTCTTTTTTTTTTTTTAGCAATTGAATTATTAACGAAAAGAAAACCATCCAGGGTATAGCAGTTAGCAGCAGGCTGCCAATGGCAGAGAATTTTTATTTTGTTTACTCAGACTGTTTGCACCTAATCTAATGAAAAGTAGGAATGAGCCCTCAGAAAGCAATTCAGAAACCCTGGCTCCACAGGAAGACGGGCTTTGGACTTGGCGGGAAGGCTGTTCAGGGCAGCCAAGGAGCTGGGCTGCAGTGCTGGCATCAGAATAAGACCTATTTCCGGGTGGGTCTTATCCACAGGCTGCTTCTGTGCTGGCTTTTCAGGGACCCCGGGAGGGCCCCAGTGCTCCAATCTCAGATATAGCTCCTGCAGTCCATGGTGTGATTCCCGTAGCTTTCAGAGCAGACTTTGATCCTTGTTGAGATGCAAATGCCACTGAGAGGGACCACTCCGGAAAGGAGTCAGAAGAACTGAGTGTAAGTCTGACTTTTGCAACTTAATAGCCGTGGAACCATGGACATGAACCATGAACATATCACTTTACATCTCTGGGCCTCAGTTTCTTTACCTATAAAATAGAGACGATAACGCTACCTGACATACAGGGTCTTTGAGATTGGAATTACTTTGTAAATCAAAAAACTTTCCACAGATAAAACGATTACCCATAATAATTTCTACATGCATGGTACCTTAGCACTTTGCATCACTCTGCAAACCACTTGAGGGCAAGGGCTGTGTCTTGTTTTATGTCTGCAGCTTCTAGCTCAGGACATGGAACAGAGTAGGCGCCCAATAAAGGGGAGGTGAGTTGAGTAAGGTTAATTCACAGCAGCGAGAAGGATATGCATACTCCAGTCTTCTATTATGTCTAACATTAAGACCTTCACTTCTTTAAAGATCACAGAGCAACCTCTGGACTATATCTGTTTGCTCTGGGACAACAGGGCAATTCCCTGTGGAACTCTCAGCCATTGAAGACCATGACTGCTATTCAGGGGATCTCTCATCGCAGACCCCCCTCAGACAGTCCATGTATTAAGGTAGTAATGAAGAACTCACCCCCTGTAAATAGCACCACCAAGTTATCTAGGGAAGAAATACAGACATTGCATATATCAAACAGTTCATTTATAGAAGTTTCTTCTCCATTTGGATTCACCAAGGTCATTACTAATTTAAAATACCTTGCAATCTTCCATGACTGAACTATGGGAATTTTGGGTTGGCAGTTTTGTTCAAATAATTCATGACAACCATGAAATAGTAGTTCCCAGCCAAAGAAAAAAAGTCTTCATTATTATCTTAACCAAAATAAATGCTTGATGAATAGTTGCTATGAATCATTTTGCTGAAGTTCAACATTTTAGGATCCTTAGAGCCATTTATTATGGATGATAGTTTCCATCTGTATGTAAGTCAAATTTTCTTCATTTTACCTTAAAAAACACAAACAAACCTAAGATCAAATATCTAAGGCAACCTAGGATACATAATAATAGACAGTCTTATTGTACCCACTGATATACATGTACTTGTCAGGCTATGTACTCAAATCTTCATTTCCAGAAGAATGGTCATCATGTGCACGGGATGTGGTGAGAAGGCAGAAAAAACTCAGCCTAATGATGTGACATGAAATATCTCTCATCTTAGCCCATATATTCATTTTGATTTTTACTGAAGTGTAGCAAAGGCGTAGATATTTTTAAATTTACTTTGAGAAGTAATGTGATAGAAGGGTCCAAGATGCCTGGCCATCAGAAAAATCAATCCTACTCTTAAGTCTATCAACCACCTATTGTTGAGCTAATCATTCCTTTGCTCTCCATTTCTTGTTCAGTAAAGGCCAGCAACAGGGAGATGACTTCTAAAGAGACTTCCAATATTGTGTTTGAGTCCAATGGTCCCTTTCATCATGCATGGTTGTTTTCTGCATTTAGAATGCCTCCTGTTGGCCAAGCTGGAGTCTCCACTCCCACACTCCCAAAATTTGTCAGAGCATGGGACCAAATGTGGGCCCTGCTGGAAAGAGAGTTGGCTTGGGGTTATTTTGGTCCTGCCACACAAGGCTATCTGGAAAGGCAAAGAGACTTCAGCAGACATAGGACAGAGGTTTATGTAAGCTGCCCAAGGGCTGAGAAAAGAGCTCTAGGGATCCCAAAACAGAGATGCAACCACAAGAGACATGGGAGCCCAAACAGGGGGAGGAGAAGACTTACTCCCATCAGAGTTGTGCATTTCAATTGTTGTGTCTAGTGCTGATTTCTGAAACAAAATTGTATTTATAAATTTATTTATTTATTTATTTACTTATTTTGCTGAGGAAGATTTGCTCTGAGCTAACATCTGTTGCCGATCTTCTTCATTTTTTGTTTGAGGAAGATTAGCCCTGAGCTAACATCTGTGCCAGTCTTCCTCTGTTTTATATGTGGATTGTCATCACAGCATGCCTTTGAGTGGTGTAGCTCTGCTCCCAGGATACAAACCCGTGAACTCAGGCCTCTGAAGTGGAGTGTGCCGAACCCAGACACTACGCCACAGGGCCCGCCCCATATTTGTAAATTTAAACGAGAGTGGAACCATTACCTTAAAGTGGAAAACACTCCATGGACCCCATGGGAGTTGGGGAACAGGGATGATTACCCATCCCCATTAAGTAATATTCAAAGGAACAGTAAAAATAAACGTGTGCTTTGATGACAATCTATGTATCCCTTTTGTTCAACATACCAACTCATATACTTTAAATTTTTTTTTATTCATTTGGCACCTCAGTTTACCATCTGAAGATATACATCAAGCTATGTGCAAATATTTTCTCTTTTTATTATTTTGTATTGGAAACTAAAATCACTCACTGCTGAGTTAGCAAATCAATAATAATTAGGTTAAGTCATCTGTAGATAACAGTTTACATATATCTACAGGGATATACACATGACAACATTCCAGGTACTTACCTAGAATTGACTTGGACACAGATAGGTAGTGGGAAAAGGGGGAGAGATAAATTTTGTATTTCTCCTTTATTCCCTAAGGTGGGTAGCAGAGTGCTGAACAGAAACAAGTGGGTTCTGCCACTTGATAGTATTGTGACTATGAACAAATTGCTCAGCTCTCATTCATTCATTCATTCGTTCATTCATCAAATAAGCGATGGGGAAACAAGAAGGTGAGAAGCAGTTTCAGGGAATATTCAACTTGGAAGTTTGACAGCCAAAGTCTAGGGATGAATCTGGGCTGGGATCAAGAGAGAGCACCCAGAGCACATGAGCGATACGAGATAGGCATATAGCCATTGAGAACCCCACCAGACATTGACATAGTGCCTGATTAAACCCCGTGGAAGGGCATCCTGCTCTGAGAAGACTTGCATCATCTGCATCCTGGATTGCTAGGCGTGCCATCTGCTGTCTCAGCCCCTGTTTACTTTTTATGCCATCCATACAAAGGTAGCCAAGCTTGCTTTAATTTATTGAAAAGGGCAGGAATAGCCTTGGGTGAATAATTAGAAGCTTACTGTTTTTCATTACATTATATTTTAAGACAGCATATTTTCCTGTCTACTGACTTTGAAGAGGGTCCTGCCAAACAGTCTGTGTAAGCGTAAATGAGCAAATAAAAGGATTGCTCTGTAGCTATTTGGACTTGGTTTTCAAGGAACTTTATCTTCATTCACATGAAAAAACAAACAAATTCTTAACTTGCAGCTTCTCCAGGTCCCACAAAAATACACAATGTGTGTCTACAGAAGCAAAATGGGAAAAAGGATGGGAAGAATGACTCAGTATTCAGAGGAAGAGATTCTGTTGCCAGTGAACAGAGGGGACTGAATGGATTGATTAGGAGGTAATGTTGACCAAATTATTGGGGAAAAAGAGGAAGAGTAATAAGTACTTTGGAAATGTTGCAGAGGAAAAGCTACTATAAACACAGTATGTTAAACATAATCCCCAAATGCCAAAGAATTTGTCTGGCCACATGACAGTCTCTTACCCAAAAGTCTTCTGTTCTTATTCCAAGATGCCCTTTTCACCGGCATAACCCTACTTATTTTTCAAATTTTTAATTACACAAGTCAAAGTGAATTCATCCACCTTAAAAAAATCAAAATATTGTATAAAAACCAAAGTACCCTTTGACTACCAGCAGTGTTGAAGACAAATGCTTACCCTACAAGGAATGTCATTGTTTGAGTTTGGTGGGTATTATGCAAAAAAGAATGAGGAAGATCTATATGTCCTAATACAGGAGTCCAAGACATACTGTTGAGAAAACAAAGAAATTTACTGAATATACATTATGATACTATTCATGTAAAAAATTAAAATTTACTCTAGATAATACCATATAGTACATATATCTACATATCTATATCATATCTAGCTCTCTCTATTTATGTTTATGATATCTATATCTATAGCTATAGGATATGAATAGAAAAGGTTTAAGGGAATTTTCACTTCTGGTAATGCTGAAATAATTAGATAAGTCTCTTTCTGAGGATAAGGACAATTTAAAAACCTGCACAAAACTTGGTAACATCTACTTAAATGCATCAGGCAGCTAATAACATTGTGAATAATAGTTAGACTGGGATCCGTGGAAGGGCAGGGGCCCACAGAGATGATCCTAGGGAGTCTGACCTCTTTCCCTCTGTGGGACTATTTACTAATTTTAGGGGACTGCTGAGAGGATGAGAAACTGCATGTTTCTTTTGATAGCCTTGTCAGAGTAAAGGAACAGGAAAATGACACAGTTCAACCAAGAAGGGGTGTTCTTTTGCTTTGTGTTGAGATCTCAATGCTCCACGTTAGCAATAAGGTGGTAAAATAATAATAAGCAATAAGGTTATAAGAAAAGGTAGGTCCTTGCAGAGACTGCAGTTCAGCTTTAAATAATCTCAGTTATTGAATTTGGCTTAAGCTTAACTCATATTACTTGGACATGCATGTGCCTACCAGCAATAAATAAAAAGCTTCTCTAGAGGAAGAATACATCATTCTGGGGAACAAATTAGTCTACAAACAATTTTGAAAATACATATCTGGCCTACAATTGAAACAAAGCAGGCACACAAGAGACAAAAAGAAAAAAAAAAAGAATGAAAACCAGCAGAAACAACAAATGATAAAAAGAGAACCACAGAGAAAACAGATATTGGAGCTACCAAATACAGACTTTAAAATAACTCTATTCATTATATTCAGAGAGATAAAAGACAAGCCTGAGAAATATGGCCAAGAACTAGAAACTATAAAAAATTTAAAAATGTAAAGTCTACAACTAAATCATAACTGAAATGAAAAACTCAGTGGATTTTTTTAACAGCAGATTAAATGTTGCTGAAGAGAGATTTAGTGAATTGGAAGGTATGTTGAAGAAAATATCTAGAATAACGCATAAAGAGACAAGAGGAATAAAATATAAAATAAAAAATAAAATAATAGATACAGAGACTACTGTGTGAAGATCAAGCACATAATTTAAGTGCTAAAAGGAAAGGAGAGTAAGAATAATGCAGAAAAATATTTGATTATGCCTCAGGAGATTATGCCTGAGATTTTTTCTCAATTGAGAAAAGATATCAAGCCACAGATCCTAGAAGACTAACAAATCTAAGCTGGATAAGTACAAAGAAAGCCATACCTTGGCATACTATAGTACAACTGCTGAAACTCCAAGACAAAAAAAGAAGAAAACAACCTGAAGTGCTGAAGAAAAAAAGAGATATTATCTTCTAAGGACAAACAACCAAATTTACAGATGATTTCCCTCTAGAAACAATGAAAATCCAAAGACAAAAGAATAATATATTAAATTGTAAAGGGAAAATGACTGCCAACAGAGAATTCTATGCCCAGTGAAAACATCCTTTGTGAAGGAAGGTGAAATAAGGACCTTTCATTTTCAGACTTACAAAAACTATAGACCTTAACACCAACATACCCACATTAAAGGAATTACCAAAAGTGTCCTTCTGGCAGAAGGAAAATGATCCATGATGGAAGACTAGAGATATAGGAAAGGATGAAAATTAATAAATAGGTAAATATAGAGGATTATTGACTGCATAAAACAACAATCTATCTTATGGGGTTTAAAATATTTAATAAACTAAAATACATGAAAACAGCATACAAGTTGGGAGAGGGAAACAGAGTTAAGATGTTCCAAGGTCTTTGTATTGCATTGTAAGAGTGTTCAATAGACTAAATGTTTGTGCCCCCTTGAAATTTATATATTGAAATCCTAACCTCCAATGTGATGGTGGGGCCTGTGGGAGGTAATTAGGTTACAAAAGTGGAGCCCTCCTGAATGGGATTAGTGCCCTTATAAAAGGGACCTGAGACAGCTCTCTTGCCTTCTTTCCATGGTGTGCGGTTACAACAAGAAGAAAGCAGATTGCAACTTGGAGGAGGGCCCTCACTAGACTCTGACCATGCTGGCATCCTGATCTCAGACTTCCAGCCTCCAGAACTAGAAGAAGAAATAAGTTGTGAGAAATAAATTTCCATTGTTTATAAGCCACTCAGTCTATAGTACTTTGTTATAGAGCACCCACTACATGAGAGGGGGGAGTATCAGTTAAGATTAGACTTCGAGGACTTTGAAGTATGTCTACCACAGCCTGTCTACACTGTATTGCAACAAAATACTGTGGACAGAATAGAAAAAGGAAGTACCAGAGAACTCTGAAAAAGCATTGGACAAAATTCAATGTACTTTCAGTAAAACAGGACAGAACAAAAAACCAAAAAGGCTCCTAGCAAATTAGGCACAGACGGGAAGTTCCTTAACTTAATACAGGGTACCTACAAAAAATCTACAGCTAGCATCATCCTTAATGATGAGCTACTGAATGCTTTTCCCCTCTAAACCAGAAATCCCAGCCCTGGTTATCTATCCAAGTGAGTTGAAACTAATGTTCACACAAAAATCTGTATATGAATGCTTACAGCAGTTTTATTCAAAACTGTCAAAAACTGGAAACAACCCTGATGTTCTCCGATAGGTGAATGAATAAACAATCTGTGGTACATCCACACAATGGAATGCTACTCAGCAATAAAAAGAGATGAACTATTGATTCACATAACGACATGGATGAATCTCAATTGTACTTTGCTGAGTGAAAGATCCAAAAGGCTATATGTTGTATGATTTCATTTATTTGACATTCTTAAAAAGGAAAAACTATAGGGATGGAAAATAGGTCAGTGGTTGCTAGGGGATGGATATGGGAGAAGAGGTTGACTATAAAAAGGCAGAACAAGGGGCTGGCCTGGTGGTGTAGTGATTAAGTTCGCGTGGTCTGCTTCAGCAGCCCCAGGTTCAAAGGTTTGGATCCCAGGCACAGACCTGGCACTGCTCAGCAACCCACGCTGTGGCAGCATCCCACATAAAGCAGGGGAAGATCGGCACAGATGTTAGCTCAGCGAATAAACACTGTGGTATTAGATTGGAATCCAAAGCATCAGCATCCAATCCAAATGCTCGTGGTTTCTTTTCACACATATACAGAAAGGGATACAGAATACATAGGTTAGCATACATGCCTGTATTTTCTAGCCCTGTTTGCTTAGGGGGTCTGGATGCAGTGATGTACTGGCAGCAGTGAGCACACCTGGGGCCCAGATCTGGATTTCTAAATACCGTTCTCTAATACAAAGAACTGAGGCTCTTTGGAGAAGTGGTTGATTCTAGGACTGAGTCAGGGAAAATACAAGATGATCCTAGAGCACTTTGTGGTGGCAGAACAAGGGAGCGCTAAATAAATAAGCGGATATAGATAGAGAGAGAGAGAGAGAGATGGAAGATGGGTGGATGGAAGGAAGGAGTAAAAGAAAGAAAGGAAGGAAGGAAGGACGGAAAGAAGAAAGGAAGGCAAAGATAGGAAAATGGCCAGTAGCCAATAGTTTCAGTTATAACCCACAGAATAAAATAAATATTCTTGAAGTCTGTGTTGATATATATGAGTAACTGAATAAATAAATTAATTGGGGAGAAGGAACAACTCTTTCTTATAGAAGAATTCCAATAATAAGTTGGAGTAATAAGAACAATAATAAGAAGGAGTGAGGGGAGTAGAAAAATCACCATCACAATTAGAATACCACGATAACACTAGCTTCTGGAATATCTGCTTGTGAATTCTATAATTAGTGGGAAAAGTTTAAGGAGAAAAAGGATACTTGCATACCCTCAAAGTATCTCCCCACAAGACACATGTTAATTACAAAGGGAAATGTGACTTTCCGCTGGAGAAACCTGGCCAACACCACCTTGACCAAATGATCAGTGTTAACGTCAGCCCAAATAAGACTCACTGACATCACGTACTCCTTTATGACGTGCACTGAGGAGGAAACATTGCCTCTGTGATATTCTTCCCCAAAAGCTATTGCCTCAATCCAATCGTGAGGAAGTATCAGACAAACACAAACTGAAGGACATTCTAAAAAACACCTGATCATGGGGCCAGCCTGGTGGTGCAGCAGTTAAGTTCACACGTTCTGCTTCGGCGGCCTGGGGTTCGCTGGTTCAGACCTATGCACCGCTTATCAAGCCATGCTGTGGCAGGCATCCCATATATATAAAGTAGAGGAAGATGGGAACAGATGTTAGCTCAGGGCCAGTCTTCCTGAGCAAAAAAAATAAATAATAAACAAAAAATAAATAAATAGAAAACACCTGATCAGTACTTTTCAAAAGGGTTAAGTTCATGAAAGATTAGGTAGGACTGAGGACCTGTTACAGTTTGGAGGACACTAACAAGACATGACAACAAAATGAAATGTGAGATCCTGGATTTGATGCTGGAACAGAAAAAGGACATTAGTGGAAAACTGGTGAAATGTGAATAAAGTTGCAGTTTAGTTAATAGTGTTGTACCAGTGTTAATTTCTTAGTTTTGATAATTGTACCATGGTTATGTAAGACGTTAGCATTAAAGGGAAATGGGTGAAAGATATATGAGAACTCTGTCCTGTCTTTGCAGCTCTTCAAAAAGTCTAAAAATTATTTCAAAATAAAAAATTAAAAATCATTATGCAGTATGAACAGTTAGCTGTGAGAAAAGAAACAATAAAAGATTTTGAAAATATAAGATATAGCTATTGAAATTTGTAAAAATCCAAATAGATGGGTCAGATAACAGATTGGACACGGCTGAAGAGAGATCAGACAACTAAACATCAAGCTGAGAATACCTTTCAGAACATAGCCCAGTGAGATAAAAGATGGAAAATACAGGGGAAAAAGGTAAATCTTTCATATCCTCCTATGGATCCACTACATGTCTAGCAGGAATCCTAGAAAGAGATGATAGAGAGTGACATCAGGAACGTTGATGGCATAGACGTTTCTACCAAGTTCCCCCCCAAAGAACACCAATTATGACAACAAGCATATGAATGGAAGTGCTT
Organism: Equus przewalskii; assembly: GCF_037783145.1. NCBI lineage: Eukaryota > Metazoa > Chordata > Mammalia > Perissodactyla > Equidae > Equus > Equus przewalskii. The sequence continues at coordinate 52,669,050 of NC_091845.1, read as the reverse complement.
TTGTGGAAGTCCAGGAGTCCAGTGGAGAAGTTCTAGCACAGTATTGGAATAGCAAAATATCTGAGATTAGATGCACTGAACAGGGTAAGAGGAACAGTTTCACTTTATCTGTGTCACCCATGCCTCCCCCAATGTGACACAGCTCAGTGCCAAGAGAGACCTTCTCTGCGCATGATTTCTCCCATGAGGGAGAGTGAGAGAGTATGAGTGGATGTCTGGCTTCCCCAGCTGTGTGCGAGGCTGACAAAGAGGCCCACTTCTTTCTTGTTCCATCCAGACTGCTGAGGTGTGCTGTACAAGAAGGGGCAAGGAGGGGCTGGGAGGACAGCATCAGGCTCTCGGAGGGCATCAAAGGGACACAGATGCTTCTAGCTGCTTTGTGGACTCCATCAGGAAGCCTGACCACAAGCTGCTGGGGATGACTAGCCTGTGGATCCCCCCCAACTGGCCCACAGGCACCCCCAGTGCTCCATGTGCCTCACCACACACCCCCCCAGTAAAATGACTGCCTCCCTACATGCACCAAGGGTGGTGAGTGTGAGCCTTTGCAAATGGCTAGTGAGCATGGACAGAAAGCCAGCCAAGTCAATTTTCGCATTCTGTGATCAAAGTTTACTTATCATTAGTGATTTCTTCCTCTGCTGGAATTGATATGCTGAACATTAATATTTAGAATTTTTACATCCATGTGTATTAGTGAGATTGCCTTCTATTTAGTTATTGTTGTTTTGCTGTCTATGTAGGTCTAGTTTTTGTGACAAGATTATCCCAACCTCACAAAATAAATAGTTTTTCATACTTTGGAATATTTTATGTAAGATAGCACTTTTCTGTTCCCTAAAGTTTTTGCAAAACTTGTTTGAAAAATTATTCGATGCACTTGAGAAGTCACCCAGATCTTTCCATTTCTCATATGTTTAGTGGTCTATTTCTGTTTTCTACACTTTCTTCAGCTTAGTTTTTGAAATTTACAACTTTATAGAAAATTATTATTTTCATCTGAGGTTTCAAATTTGTTGGTGCAAAATTATTCATACTATTATGTATCATTTTCTCCACACAATGTCTTCAATGTTTTTGTGTACTTTCTCCCTTTTTGACTTGATCAATATTATCGAGCATTAACTATTTCACTAATCTTTTCAAAAAACCATCTTACGGTCCTATTCAACTCTATTTTTCCCTATGTGATTAATTTCTGCCTTTATTATTATTTTTTAATTAATAGACTTCATTTTTTAGAGTTGTATTAGGATTTCAGAAAAATTGAGCAGAAAGTACAGAGTTCACATATACTTTCTATCCCCTGCCCCTCTCTTACTTTGCCCCACCCCATCCCCACACAAGTTCCCCTATTATTAACATCCTGCATTAGTCTGGTACATTTGTTACAACTGATGAACTAATACATTATTATTAACTAAAGTCCATATTCTACATTAGGGTTCACTCTTTGTGTTGTATAGATCTGTGGGTTTGACAAATGTATGTCATGTATCCACCAGTACAGTATCATACAGAATAGTTTCACTATTCTAAAAATGCCCTGTGTTCGTCTCTCTCTCCCCCTAAACCCCTGTCAACTACTGATATTTTTACTGTCCCTATACTTTTGCCTTTTCCAGAATGTGATATACTTGGAGTCACATAGTATGTAACCTTTTCAGATTGGCTTCTTTCACTTAGCAATATACATTTAAGTTTCCTCCATGTCTTTTCATGGTTTAATAGCTCATTTCTTTTTATGCTAATAATATTCCACTGAATGGATGTACTACAATTTATTCATTCACCTACTGAAGTACATCTTAGTTGCTTCCAATTTTTGGAAATTATGAATAAAGCTCCTATAAACTTTGTATGCCAGTTTTTGTGTGCACATAAGTTTTTGACTAATTTGAGTAAATACCAACAAAGACAATCTCTGGGTCATATGGTAAGAGTATGTTTAGTTTTATAAGAAATTGCTAATCTGTTTTCCAAAGTGGCTTTACCATTTTGCATTCCCACCAGCAAAGAATAACAGTTTCTGTTGCTCAACATCTTCATCAACATTTGGTACTGTCAGTGTTTTGGATTTTTGTCATTCTAATAGGTATGTAGTGGTATCTCACTATTATTTTAATTTGCAATTCTCGTGTAACATACGATGTTGAACATCTTTTCATATGCTTATTTGCCATCTGTAAATCTTCTTCTTCTTCTTCTTTTTTTACTGAGGAAGATTTGCCCTGAGCTAAAAATCCATTGCCAATCTTCTTTTTGCTTGCAGAAGATTTGCCTTAAGCTAACATCTGTGCCTATCTTCCTCTATTTTGTATATAGGTCACTGCCACAGCATGGTCGCAGATGAGTGGTGTAGATCTGTGCCTGGAAACCAAACCCATGCCACTGAAGCAGAGTGCACTGAACTTAACCACTAGGTCATGGGGCTGGCGCCACCATCTGTATATCTTCTTTGGTGAAGTATCTGTTCAAATCTTTTGCCAATTTTTAAAATTGGGTTGTTTATTTTCTTAATGCTGGGTTTTCAAAATTCCTTGTATATTTCAGATACAAGCTCTTTGTCAGACATGTTTTGCAATTATATCCTTCTAATCTATGGCTTATCTTTTCATTGTCTTAAACTGCCTTCATTTTTACTACTTTTTCCCTCAACACATTTTAGGTTTATTTGATTGTACTTTTTCTAGCTCCTTCTGCTTTAATTTCAGTTGTTTTGCTTTTTACTAAACGCATTAATGACAATAAGTTTTCCTCTAAGCGCTGCATCAGCTGATTCTCACAAGTACTCATAGGAATACTTTAATTTTGTTTAGTTCTAAATAATTTTTAATTTCAGTTTTGATTTCATCCTTCAACTATGACTGATTCGAATCTGCCTTTTACTTTTCAAATGTATGGCTATCTTTTGTCATTTGTCTAATTTTATTGCACTATGGTCATTGAATATATATGGTCATTGAACATATGGTCAGTACAGTACTAGTTCCTTAAAGAATTTCAAGCAACATCCTTGATATCCTGGTATGATTAATTTTGGGCAAGAATGTCATGTTGCATAACTCTGGAGGTACCAATTATATCCTAATTTATGTGGCCGTCATCCTTCATTGTTGCACAGTATGTAGGCTCTGTAGCTGTCCACGGTGGCCTTTCCTGATTTGAGGGAATGTTTTGCATATTTGAAAAAAACATGCATATCAGTCACATTTGCCAATTTTTGTGCTATATAATTTAATAAAATTGAGAGTCCAGAAATAAACTTATACATCTATGCTCAGCTAATTTTCAACAAGGTGCCAAGACCATTCAATGGGGGAAAAGAATAGTCCTTTCAAGAAATAGTTCTGGGATAGCTTATCAACATAAAAAGAATGAAGTTGGTCCTTTACCTCACACAATGTGCAAAAATTAACTCAAAATGGATCAAAGACTTAAATGTAAGAGCTAAAAATATACGACTCTTAGAAGAAAACATATCGATAAATTTTCATGACCTTGGATTTGGCAAAAGATTCTTAGATATGACACCAAAAGCATATGCAACAAAAGAAAAAAGGACAAGTACCTGGATTAAAAATGAGCATAGGATATAAATAATTGTTTCTCCAAGGAAGATACACAAATGCCAGTAAACACATGAAAAGATCCTTGACATCATTAGTCATTAACAAAATGCAAATTAAAATCACAATGAAATACCACTTCACATCCACTAGGATGGCTAGAATCAAAAAGTCAGATGAGAAAAAGTGTTGACATGGCTGTGGAGAAATTGCAATTCTCATACATTGCTGATGGGAATGTAAAGTCGTGCAGCCACTTTGGAAAACAGCCTGGCAGTTCCTCAAACGCTTAAACATTGAGTTATCATACTATTCAGCGATTTTATTCCTAGGTATATTCTCAAGAGAAAAGAAAACATGTTTCCATACAAAAACTTGTACATGAATGTTCATGGCAGCATTATTCATAATAGCCAAAAGGTGGAAACAACTGAAATGTCCATCAGTGGACAAATGGGTAAGCAAAATGTGGTACATCCATTCAATGGAATATTATTTGGTCATAAAAAGGAATGAAGTATTGATGCATGCTGCAAGAGGGATGAATCTTGAAAATGCTGTGCTAAGTAAAAGAAGCTAGTCACAAAAGCCAGATTATTATACATTCACATAAACTTTTAGAATAGGGAAATCTATACATTATACAATGGAATATTATTCAGCCTTTTTATTTTTATTTTTTTAAAGATTGGCGCCTGAGCTAACATCTGTTGCCAATCTTCTGGGTTTTTTTCTTTTCTTCTTCTTCTTCTCCCCAAAGCCCCCCAGTATGTAGTTGTATATATTGTAGTTGTAGGTCCCTTTGGTTGTGCTATGTGAGACACCACCTCAGCATGGCTTGATGAGCGGTGTATGTCTGTGCCAAGGATCAGAACTGGTAAAACTCTGGGCTGCTGAAGCAGAGTATGTGAACTTAACCACTTGGCCATGGGGCTGGTCCCTTATTCAGCCTTTAAAAATAAGGAAATCCTGAGCCAGTCCTGATGGTCTAGTGGTCAAAGTTCAGTGCTGTCACTGCTTCAGCGGCCTGGGTTCATTTTCCAGTTGCAGAACTGTACCACCCATCTGTTAGTGGCCATGCTGTGGCTCACATAGAAGAACAAGAAGGACTTACAACTAGGATATACAATGATGCACTGGGATTTGGGGGAAAACAAAAAAGAGGATGATTGGCCACAGATATTAGCTCAGGTGAATCTTTCCCTGCAAAAAAAGAGGAGGAAATTCTGCTATTTGTGACAACACAGATGAACCTGAGGATATTATGCTAATTGAAAGAAATCAGATGCAGAAAGACAAATACTGCATGATCTCATTTATATGTGGAATCTAAAATAGTCAAACACAGAGAGGCAGAGAGTAGAATGGTGGTTGTCAAGTGCTTGGGGAAGAGGGAAATGGGGAGATGTTCACCAAGGGGCACAAAGTTTTAGTTATGCAAGACGAATAAGTTCTGGAGATCTAATGTACAACAATGTGAATATAGTTATTAATATTGTATTGAATACTCGAAATTTGCTAAGAGGGTAGATCTCAAGTATTCTCTCTACAAAAAAAAAGAAAGAAAAATAAGATGGTAACTATGTGAGGTGATTGATATGTCAATTAGCTTGATTGTGGTAATCATTTCACAACGTATACATATATCAAATCATCAAGCTGTTCACCTTAAATATATACAATTGTTTATTGTCAATTATACCTCACCAAATCTTGGAGAAAAAGAGTAAGTGGGATTCAAAGTGAAAAATTCAGGACAAAAATGGATATTTAACATTGATACAAAGATAATTTACCAAGAACATATGAGAGTTAAGAATGTATTTGTACCAACAACATACCTTTAAGAAAATCACAGTTTAGGAGTGACGTCAGCAACGTGGCAGAGTGAGCTCTTCCTTTTGTCTCTCCCCCTTTGAACTACAACTAAACAGACATTCATTGATCAATGGAGGATACCCACACAGCACATCAGGATGCCTGAGAGACTGGCAAAGCTGTACATCTGAAGATGTATGGACTATCCCTGAGGAGGTGGTGGAGATAAGTGAACATTCTCTGGCCCCCTTGCAGCCCTTTACATGTGTGTGACTGCTTTCCCAGCTGGAGTTCCCGTAGCACTGCTGTGGCCCCAAAGGTGAGGGTGCGCCTTGGAGTGACTGCAGGAACAGGTGATGGTAGCCCTGAGCCCCTGTGTAATTGCTTTCTCATCTGGTGGGAGAGCCCACAGTACTGCTGAGGTCCCAGGCAGTGGCTCTGGCTCAGACCCAGTGGGGAGGCCCCACCCGCCAAGCACAACAGCTGGTATGATGTAGGAGCAGACAGTGGCAGATCTATGGGCCTGGGAGAATGAGTTTCTGGCTGCTGCAAATGCCTATAGTACTGCTGTGGCCCCAAAGTGGGGAGCGTATCTCAGCAGGACTGTGGGAGCAGGCGGTGGCAGCTCTGAGCCTCTGTGTGATTGCTTTCCTATTCAGTGGGAGGGCCCACAGGGCTGCTGCAGTCCCAAGGAGTGGCCCAGGCTCAGACAGGCAGAAATGACAGGGATTGCTGTGGGCCGAGAATACACAGCTCCTTCCCCATGTACCCCCACCAGTAGCAGCAGATGGGATCTGTGACCAGCTATGATCACTATGCAAAGACACAAATCCACCCCATCAAATAGTATGAAGAAGTATATTAATACTCCAGGCCAGAAGGAAAAAGATAAACATCTAGATATCAATCCTGAAGGCACAGAAATCTACAATCTGAATGACAGAGAATTCAAAATAGCTATCATAAAAAAACCTCAATGTGTTACAAGAGAACTCAGACAAACAGTTCAATGAAATCAGGAATAAAATTAACATAGGGAATGAACACAGGGAATTCTTCACAAAAGAGATTGAAACTATGAAGGAAAACCAATCAGAAATGTTGGAGATGAAAAACACAATGAATGAGATAAAGAAAAATCTGGAGTCATTATGTAACAGAGCTGATTTATGGAGGGTAGAATTAGCAATTTAGAGGATAGGAATATAGAAATGCTTTAGATGGAGGAGGAGTGAGAACTAAGACTAAAAACAAATGCAGAAATTCTCTGAGAAATATCCAACTCAATTAGGAAACACAACATAAAGATTATAGGTATTCAAGAGGGAGAAGAGATTGAGAAAGGAGCAGATAGCTTGTTCAAAGAAATAATAGCTGAGAACTTCAAATCTGGGGAAGGAGCTGGAAGTATAAGTAAAAGAAGCTAACAGAACTCCTAATTGCATCAATGTAAAAGACCTTCTCCATGGCATATATTAGTAAAACTGGCAAAAGTCAATGACAAAGAAAAAATTTAATATTTTAAATTCAGCAAGGCAGAAGAAAGTAACCTACAAGGGAACCCCTTTCAGACTTTCAGCGGATTTCCCAGCAGAAGCCTATAGGAGAGAGTGGAATGATATATTCAGAATTCTGAAAGACAAAAACTTTCAGCCAAGAATACTATATCCAGTGAAAATATCCTTCAGATATGATGGAGAAATAAAAACTTTCCCAGATAAACAAAAGCTAAGGGAGTTCATCACCACAAGATCCCCGCCTCCTGGAACAAGGTACGATCAAGAAGGGTTTACATACCTGAAAAATAAAGGGTTTACAATGCTTTGAACAAAATAGGCAGACAAAATCAGAAAATTTCAACTCTCAGAACAAATTAGCAAAGAATTATAACATTAAAGATAAAGGGAAGGAAAATTATTTATCAAGAATACATATAATCACTTCATTTTAGCCACAAACTCACAACACAAAACAGAATAAGTTGTGACAATAACTCAGAAGGGGAAGAGGTAAGGAATGGAACCTGCTTAGACTAAGGAAATAAGAGGTTATCAGAATATGGACTATCTCATTTATGAGCTCTTTTATACAAACCTCATGGTAATCACTAAACAAAAATCAGAACAGAAAAGGAAAACACAATTTAATGAGATATAATTCACATACCATGCATTTCACTCATTTAAACTGTACAATTCAATGATTTTTAGCACATTCACAGCTGTGCACAACCATCATCACAGTTTTAGAACATTTGCATCACCTCGAAAAGAAACCTTATACTCTTTAGCTATCATGTCTCTACCCTCCCTTTCTTCCCCCAGTCCTAAACAAACACTAATCTACTTTCTGTCTCTACAGATTCTCTCTCCCTCCACAGGGTTCTCTGAGGTTGATCATTCAGGGTTGCAGTTGTCCATTTGTTTAGTGACTTTTCCAGAGTATTTTTGCAAAGATCATATTCCTTGTTATGTATGCTCACTGAAGTCTCTGTTCTGTTACCTCAGCAGTCAGTTAGTGATTAGAAGGTATTTCCTTAAATGCCTGGAGACAAAAAGAAAAAAACTCCCCTGATTGGCAACATTGGCTCTGAGCTAGGATGCTCCTTCAAAGCTAAACCAAGCTGACTACAACTCTGCCTTAGCCTTCACCTCCTGCTTATGTGGAGTCCAAAGATCAGCCAGAGGTGTAAGTCCAGGGTCCTCTCAGGTCTTTTCTGAGCATGTGTCTGGCATTGGGCATGCACAGCACATTCCAGATTCCCCAGTGTACACAGCAGCCCTCCACAGCTCTTATTGCCTCGAAAATCTTCGTCCTCAGCCTCCTCATACCCAGGCTTTTGGATCTGTCTGCTGTTTGCCTCATCCTTCATTCTCTGCCCCAGGTAGCAATGGTTAGCATATATCTTTAAATGCTTCCTTCAGATGCCACGCAGAAAGCTACTCCAACCCGAAGGGGGCAAAATAAAGGTCAGTCTCTGTGCTGGTCCCTTAGGGAAACATCAGACAAGTGAAATGCATGACCACAATTTTTGAGAACAAGGTCCAAATTGCTTTCCCTGGCACCTGTAAGCTGCACTGGGAACATGGGCCATTGTCTACAAGGCTGCTGCCAAACTGAAGAATATGGGATGCTAGGCAAGTCAGCAGAAACCACATGGTTTCTCACCAAAATTCAACAGCCTCTTCCTTCATTAAGTACTCCCTGGTTGACATAGGTGTTGGATTAGATTGCAGAATTCCAAAAAAATTGATTCTGTCAGTTTTTGCCAGCTTAATTCTTGCTGGGGAGACTAATTCTTGCAAGGGACCAATTCTTGGAGTGCTCTACTTTGCTAATTCCATGATGTCACTTCTGTTGCAAATACTTTGGAAAACAGTTTGGCACTATGTAGTAAATCCAAAGATAAACCAACCAGCAATTCTATTCTTCATTATTCACCCTAAATGTCAAAATTGCCAAGATTGAGAAACCTTCATCTAGAGAAATGAGTGCTAATATGCACAAGGAGAATGCTCATAACTGTACTGTTTATAATAGTCCTAAACAGGAAATGACCCAAACAACCTAAATGCCCATCTACAGTGGAATGGATATATTCTTGTATACACATTCAGTGGAATACTTTACAGCAATGAAAATGAATGAACTATAAAAATTATATAAAGAAAAGCAAGAAAGTGTTCTCCATAAATACTAAGATAGTAGTCACTCACATAAAGGGAGGGGTTAAAATTGGGAAAGGACACATGAGATCTTCTGGGTTTCTGGCAATGTTCTATATCTTGGACTGAGTGGTGTTTATATAGGAGTTCACTTTTTAAAAACTGTGCATTAATATTTTATTACTTTTATGTATATTTTATAATAAAATAGACAAAAACTGTCAGTAATTACAGTTTTTCTTCTTCTGTCACAATCACTACTTTGATCAGTCATGTTCATATTTGTGTCTTCAAATTGACCATCCAGTCCTAGGAAAGATGTTCATTCATTCATTCAATCGATCATCAATATTTATTGAACACCTACTATAAGCGACAAGCTGTTGTAAACACTAAGAACACTGGGATGCAACAAGATAGATACCTTGTATTCCAGGATGAAGAGACAGGCAGTAATCAATATACCAAAAATTTAAAAAGGTAATCTCAAATGGTACTAAATATTTTGAAAACAAAGCAGAGTTATAAGAGAGGCTGACTGGGATGAGAAAGAGTAAATGGGGTGAGATATTTTAGATTGAATAATCAATAAAGGCTCCTGTGAAGACGGCATTTAAGGAGATAACTGACCTGTATTAAGTTATATAATGGGCAGTGTGAAGTTCTGGAGGAAGAATTTCCCAAATGAAAGAAGCAGCGGTTGCTGAGGCTCTTAAGTAGGAGATGTTTGACATGTTTGAGGAACCTTGGGAAATAAAACATGGCTAACATGGAGTGAATGAGGGAAGAGTGGTAGGAAATAAGGTTAGTGCAGTAGACAAGGCCCCCACCATGGAGGACCTTGTAGACCATGGGAAGAGTTTGGATGTCTTGCCTAAGCGCCATGAGAATCTACTGAAAAGCCATTATAGTGCGGACTATAGGAAGGGAGACAGGTGGCATGCAGACGAATTTAGGCAAGAGATGATGGTGGCTGTGAGGTGAAGACTGGTGAGAAATGGATAGATTTAGGATTTATTTAGACAGAGTCAAGAATATTTGTTAATGGATTGGATGTGAGGTGTGATGAACAGAAAGAATCAAGGATGATTCCTAAGTTTTGTCTTGAACTACCAAGGGGATAGTGGGAACATTTTCTGGGATGAAGACGACTGGAGAGTGAGAAAGAAACGTGGGTCAAAAGTCTTATTTGGACTATATTAAGTTTGAGATGCCTGTTACACATTCAAGGGGAGATGTCAGGTTGGCTGTTGAATATATCTCTTCTTCATAGACCTAACTGACTGGACTTGAGGCTATCCCAAGTTCCCTTCAACCTTGTTAAAAACATTCAACAAACTGCTGATTGATTTAATAAATTAGAGTGCATGTACACAATGCTATTCCATGAATTGGCATGCAAAGATGACAATTTTTAATTGAAAAAAAGTAGATTATGAAAGTGTGTATGGTTTGCTTCTATTTTTAAGAATACAATATATTATAATACATATTTCGTTGGAATCTTGGAAGCAGGTAGACTCGATATAGACAAATTTAATTGGTCGTCACTTCAGGTGCTGAGATTTAGAATGGTTTTATTCCTTTTAATTCTTGTTATCGTTAGTTTAAAATGCTGTCAATAATCACGTATTACCTGTACAATCTGTTTCTTAAATAAAGAAGAACCATAAAGGTCTCTCCCAGCTGGGAAGTCTGTGGTTGGGTTATCTGTCAGGTGAGCGAAGTCAAGGTGATCAGGGTGATCATGGACCAGATGCAAAGTAGGGAGGGCGAAGAGGCCCCGCCCCACAGTCCGGGCGTGGGGGGCGGAGGGGGCGGTCCAAAGGGCACCGCCCCTGCGCGTCACGTGCTCGCCGGCCGCCAATGGCCGCCTCCGAGCCCACCTTGGGGACGGGGCGGGGCGCCCAGCTGGCGTCACCAGGACAACGGGCGTTGCCGGCGCCTTGTGACTCCGGGCTGTGGGCGCGCTCGCGGCTCTCCGGCCATGGTGAGTCTGGGGCTCGGGCTGGCTCGGCCGCCCCGCCCTTCCCGGCCCGGACTGTGTCCCCTCGCGGCCGCCTGCTAGGTTCAGGCGGGCGGCGCCGGGGTCGCCGAGAGGCTGGGCCGCGGCCTGCGGGGCTGCCGGGCGGGGCAGGGCTGGGCGGGCCCGGAGGAGGGCGAACCCTGGGGGACCCTGACGCCCGCCTGCTCCCGGGCGACCGCGACGCAGCGTTCTCTGCCGCTGAGTGTCTGGGTCCCAGCTGGGACCGCCACCCCGTGGGCCGCCGGACAGCGTGACGCTCTTTGGCCCTGGCGAGCCTGGGAAGCCACCCAGAGAGGGTGTGGTTTTAAAAAAAAAGAAAAAGGCGTGTGACTATCACATATGTTCATATTAACCGTATATTGCAGTGTGTGTGCTTCCTGTTTTGTTTCTGTGCTATTATATATAAATAACGATACTTAATATGTATTTCTTTTAAATTCATCATTCTGATAGGTTTTTTAGCATGTGGAAATTTGTGATTTTGGAGATTTCTTCCTCCTCTTAAAAAAATGGGGGCATTAAGTTGGTGGTTTTTTCGGCGTGCAGCACCCTCAGTCAGGGATTCAATTCATAATTAGTACATTGTAAACGTCTTAAATCATTACCTTTATTGAGTAAACTTGAGAGTGATGGGCATCCCACCTGGCCTCCATTAAGCGTTTTTAAAACCCGAATTGAAGACTCAGCTGAGGTGTTGACTTGAATAGACAAGGTTCAGGGAATTGCCACCCAAAGGTGTGAGATCTCCAGAGGCCTGGAAAAGAGGGCCTGAAAGAGAAGATAGAAGAAGAAAGGAACTGGACTCTCAGCTTGAGGACACACCTTTGGTATAGAATATTTGAGAGCAGGTGCGAGGGGTAAGGAAAAGCCTGGTTTTGAGAAACGTTTTTTCTTAACTATCAGTAATTTAGTGTAGATTTGCTCCTTACCTGCAGGAGTTAGTGGAAGTACTAATAAGCTGAGGATGCAGAGTGCTCCCCAAGTGCCATTTGGCCCTCTGGAGAGAAAACCTGCCATTTGGAACCCTAGCTGGCTCTGTCTTAACTAAGCAGAGGCGTGGCAGTAAGAGAAGGTGGACAGTCTGTCTCTCATTGACTCTGGAAAAACAGCTGCCAGGTGTGTGGCCTTTTGATAGCAGGAAAAGAGCATCATCCACCAGTAACAGCAATGTCTTATTTTGTGTATGTTTCTTTTTAATTCTGAATTGCTTTTAAGTGACAATGGCTCCAGCCAGCAAGAGTTTTAGAAAATGAATTTTACAAAAATCTAAGTGTTTTAAATATTGCAGTAACTTACTTTTGTATGTTATATGTGAGAAGAGCTCTTATATTTATAGCCAGGAGAAAGTAATAATATTCAGGAATTAAATTCTCACAGCTCTCTGAAGTCTCATATTCCTCCTGTTGTCCATTTTCCTTTTCTTCTCCTTCGTCCACCTCTTGCATCCTGACCCACAGTCCGCCTTGATTCACTAGTGTGAATTTTAGAGTTTTATTTGCTCTAAAAGCACTTTACTGTACTTATGTACTAATGGTTGCTTTGCTAAACTTAGAAATGCTTTGCTTTTTGTGTATCTTGAAGCATTAAGAGTTTAATTCATGGAAGGGATTTAATTGGGTGGTAAGCTGGTGCCTGGGCCCCAAGGGAAGTGGAGAGCCGGTATGGGGGGGGGGATGGGGAAGCTGCCTGTATAATCCCCAAACTGTATTTGAGATCATAACATTGCTCTTCATTAAATGCTTGAATCTAAACGTACAGCTTTAGTAGTTGATGTAAATGACTTTGCATGTGAATTTTCAACCTCTGCTTAACTACTTGTCAATGAAAATTTCTTCAATTAAGCCACTTGTTTCTATTGCCTGTATAATAATAATGCCATTTATGGTGTATGTTCTATGTGTGAGATGTTTTTGTAAGCACCTTGTTTGTCTTATTTAACCATCACAACAACCCTATGAGGAAGATACCATTTCCCCATGTTATAGATGAGGAAATTGAGGCACAGAGAGGTAAAGTAACTTGCCCAGATCACCCAGCTGATAAGTTGAGCCAGATTTCAAAACCAGGCAGTTTGTCTCAGAACCTGCTTTTATGTAAATACTGGATTATACTGTAATGTATAGTGTGTCATTATATGTTCCCCAATATATATGGCATATATATATAGGGAAATTAGTTTTCTTCCTTATTTGGATTTTGATTTTTTTCAGCACTTATGAATACTTGGCATTTTGTTGTTCCTGGCACCAAGCTAGATGCTACAGAACAGTGGCACGCCTAGCCTTCTCTCCTCCTCCTTTTCCCTCTCCTCTTTCACAAAGGTGAAATCAAGAGGAATTATTGGAGACAGATTATTGGACTAGGATTCATACTCATAACGGCAATAGCATTGAAAGTTTCTCCTGTCATTTAATTTTGTGTTTAGGAGTTGGCACCTGCTTTTTGTGAATCAGAGATCGGTGTTTTACATAAAGCCGTTTAGACTTGAGGGATGAAATTGTTTTAAAAACAAAATTTTATTTTCTGAGGGTTTTCCTAATAGTAGTTTTTACATTTATTTTAGTTGCCTTTTCTAACTTGTTACAAAAATACATCAAGTAATTGTTTAAATTTTAATTCACATGAATCAAAATGTACATCGGGATGCCTGTTGTCAGGTTTTTGTTAGTTAATACTTTAGCTTGTAAGGCAGATGTATTTTGTTTGAAATATAAAATAACATTGTGTCATACAGTTTTCCCATTTTAGTTCATTCATCTGGACCTTCCTCCTATTTTGGCACTTCCCTTTCTGTATTTGTCTGTGTTAGGATTTCTCAAAGGTGTTGGGAAGCACAAGGTGGGGCGGGGACGGGGACACTTTACAATAAAATATATCCAAGATTTAGACAGTTTTTGGTCTCTTTGTCATCTTATAGTATAGTTAAGAGAGCTTATATAATGAGGTCTGTGTTAGTAGATCATGAAAAGAAGAGGTTTCTCTCTATATTAATTTCCCTTCTCTTGACAATATTTGTCTCCCTTTTGTCTACACTGGGGTGAGGGTGGAAAATAGTTTTTAGTAATTGTAACAATAACTTTCTTTCACAGAGCCCTTCCACTTTGTCCACTTTTAAGCTGATCACTTCACATTTATCTCATTTAATCCTTCCAACATCCCTATGAGAATGAAGTTATTATACCCATTTAACAAGGCCCAGGTTGATTAGGCAATTTAATCAACAAGGTCACCTAGTTGGTGAGTGGCAGAGCCAGGATTCAAACTCAACCAGCTTGTGTCCCAAGTCTGGCATCGCAACCATTACATCATGGCTTCTTTCCAAATTTGAGCCTGAGCAATAGGAGGAAGTCATTTACTGAGATGGAGAGACTATGGGAGGAGTAAATTTAGAGTAGGGATGAAGAAAGCAGGAGTTGGTTTGGGACTTGATAAATTTGTTATGCTTGTTAGACCTCTAAAATCTAAAGCCATCTGAAGACACACAGTTATGCTTTCAGAAACAGTGTGATGGTATGTGCTTTAAAAACACAAACTTCATTGAATCTTGAAATATTTGATTTGGAAGAGAGTTTTGGCTTTCTCTAGTATAGCCCCTTCATTTTACAGACTAGAAGCATTGAGAGGTTAAATGACTTGCCCAGACTCAAGTAGCCTTTAGTACCTGTTATGTAGTACAAAGAACCCTAGACTTGGAGTCAGGAGATAGGAGTTTAAATTGTAGTTTTTCTGGGTTTTTTTTAGTTCTAAACCTTGGGCAAGTCATTTATCTGCTCCAAGTCTGTTTTTCTTCTGTCAAAAAGGGCCGGTCCAGTGGTGTAGTGGTTAAGTTCACATGCTCCGCTTTGGTGGCCTTGGGTTCACAGGTTTGGATCCCGGGTATGGACCTAGCACTGCTCGTCAGGCCATGCTGTGGTGTCATCCCACATAGAATAGGGGAAGAGTGCCACAGATGTTCAGGGCCAATCTTCCTCAAAACACAAAAAATGGATAATAAAGACTTCCACTTTGTTATTGAAAGTTGCAAAAGTTAGGCATTGTTTCCACTCTAACAGTAAGAAAAGGTGTCTCAAAAGCTAGATCTGAAGTTCTCTAAAACCCACCAGAAAGCTGAGGACACAAATCTAAATGAATTACGATCCAAAACATGATAAGCCCTTCCCAGAAATGAGGAGACAGATACTTTCAGCTGTGGTGGGATAGCAGGAAGAAGAATCTGCTATAGACAGGCAAGGAGAAATCAGTCCAACTTTTACTGACTGCATGTGGGCTGAGCAACAATTTGGAATCCTGAGGAGTCCCAGCCACAGAGAAAGGCTGCACCTACCTGCCACCTCTCTCCCATGGGCCTTCACTGAGTACATGGATGTAGTATGCTGGAGGTTGGGGCCAGAGAAAGAGAGAGCTAAGAAGGATCCTGAGGTAGATGAAGTCAGCTGAAGGCTAGGGGCAGGGCAGGAGAGTAAATAGAAATCTCTCTGAGGCAGTAGGGGCTTTTACGAAGTGTAAGGCAGGGCTACCACAGGCTGGGGGCATGGCAGGAGAGCTGGGAAATATCCCCCTACTCAGGTTTTCCCTGAGGACAAGGCAGCAGGCTTTCAGAAGGCGGAGTAAGAGGGTACAGAGAGAGAGATCTCCTTAAGGCATGGACAGCAGAGGGTGCTACTGGAGAGCAAAGACTGCTTCCCAGCTGGCAGCCAGGATGTAGAATAGAGAAAGGTCTTTCACAATTCAGAAAGCTAGCAACTAGGTTGTAATGCTCAAGGAGATCTGTGATGTTTCACCAGTGCTCAGATCCCAGCTTCTCCTGAAGGTGGAGTTCTGATCTCACCCTAAAATAAGCAAATCATGAACTGAATCTAACTAATGCTACAACAAATCTCAAACCCACCTCAACTATAGGTTAACAAGATTCAGCCTCCCCTGCCAGCAACCTACTGTCACCATACCTAGTTACAAAAGTTTTTTCTTGTGATAAGAACTTTTAAGATTTACTCTCTAAGCAACATTCAAATATGCCATACAGTGTTACTAACTATGGTTGCCATGCTGTATGTTATACATCCCATGACATTTATTTTATGCCTGGAAGTTTGTACCTTTTGAGCCCTTTCACCTGTTTTGCTCCCCACCCCCATCTCCTGCCTCTGGCAATCACAAATCTGTTCTCTGTATCTAGGATTTTTTTTTTTTAGATTCCGCATATAAGACTTGAGATCATACGATATTTGTCTTTCTTTGTGTGACTTATTTCACTTAGCATAATGCCCTCAAGGTCCATTCGTGTTGTCACAAATGGCAAGATTTCCCTTTTTTATGGCTGAATAATATTCCATTGTGTATGTGTACCACACTTTCTTTATCCATTCATCCATTGATGGGCACTTAGGTTGTTTCCATGTCTTGGCTATTGTAAATAATGCTGCAATGAACATGGAAGTGCAGATATCTTTTCCAATTAGTGTTTTCATTTTCTTCAGATAAGTACCTAGAAGTGGAATTGCTGGATCATATATTAGCTCTATTATTACTTCTTTGAGGAACCTCCATACTGTTTTCCGTGGTGGCTGCACCAATTTACATTCCCACCAACAGTGCACAAGCTTCCCTTTTCTCCACATCCTCGCCAACACTTGTTATTTCTTGTCTTTTTGGTAATAGCCATTTCAACAGGTGTGAGATGATACCTCATTGTGGTTTTGATTTGCATTTCCATTATGACTAGTGATGTTGAGCACCTTTTCATGTACTTGTCCATCTGGATGTTATCTTTGGAAAAATGCCTATTTAGGTCCTGTGCCCATTTTTTAAGTTGGATTTTTTTTTGCTATTGAGTTGTGTGAGTTCTTTATGTATTTTGGATATTAGCTCCTTATCAGGAAATGATTTGCAAATATTTTCTGCTGTTTGGAGGGTTGCCTTTTCATTTTGTTGATGGTTTCCTTTGCTGTGCAGCTTTTTAGTTTGATGTAGTCCCACTTGTTTATTTTTGCTTTTATTACCTTTGCTTTTGGTTTCAAGTCCAAAATATCATCTCCAAGACTGATGTCAAGGAGCTTACTGCCTATGTTTTCTTCTGGGAGTTTTATAGTTTCAGATATTCCATTCAAGTCTTTAATCCACTTTGAGTTAATTTTTGTGTATAGTGTAAGATAGTGGTCCAGTTTCATTCTTTTGCATGTGGCCGTCCAGTTTTCCCAACCCCATTTATTGAAGAGACTGTCCTTTCTCCATTGTATATTCTTGGCTCCTTTGTCATAAATTAATTGGCCATACATGAATAGGTTTATTTCTGCTCTCTCTCTTCTGTTCCAGTGATCTGTGTGTCTGTTTTTATGTCACTGGCATACTGTTTTGATTACTATAGCTTTGCAATATAGTTTAAAATCGGGGAGTATGATACCTCCAATTTTGTTCTTCTTTCTCAAGATTGCTTTGGCTAATTGGAGTCTCTTGTGATTCTTTACAAATTTTGGGATTGTTTGTTCTATTTCTGTGTAAAATGCTGCTGGCGTTTTGATAGAGATTGCATTGAATCTGTAGATTTCTTTGGGTAGTATGGACATTTTAACACTATTCATTCTTTCAAGGAGCATGGAATATCTCCATACCATTTGTTTGTGTTTTCAGTTTCTTTCATCAGTGTCTTATAGTTTTCAGTGGACAGCTCTTTTACCTCCTTGGTTAAATTAATTCCTAGGTATTTTATTCTTTTTGGTGCAATTGTAAATGGCATTGTTTTCTTAATTTCTCTTTCTGATAGTTTGTTATTAGTGTATAGAAATGCAACTGATTTCTGTATATTTATTTTGTTTCCTGCCACTTTACTGAATTTCTTTATTCTAACAGTTTTTTGGTGGAGTCTTTAGGATTTTCTATATATGATATCTTGTCATCTGCAAATAGTGACAGTTTTACTTCTTCCTTTCCAATTTGGATGGCTTTTATTTCTTTTTATTGCCTAATTGCTGTGTCTAGGACCTCCAAAACTGTGTTGAATAAAAGTGGCGAAAGTGGACATTTTTGTCTTATGTCTTATCTTAGAGGAAAAGCTTTCAGCTTTTCACAGTTGAGTATGATGTTGTGTGCTTGTCATGTTTTGGTGAGGTAGGTTCCCTCCATACTCACTTTGTTGGGAGTTTTTATCATAAATGGATGTTGAATTTTGTTATATGCTTTTTCTGCCTCTGTTGAGATGATCATATGACTTTTATTCTTCATTTTGTTAATATGGTGTATCACATTGATTGATTTGCAGATGTTGAGCCATCCTTCCATCCGTGGATTAAATCCCACTTAATCATGGTGTATGACTCTTTTAATGTGTTGTTGAATTTGGTTTGCTAATATTTTGTTGAAGACTTTTGCATCTATGTTTGTCAGGGATATTGGCCTGTGATCTTCTTTTCTTTTGGCGTCCTTGTCTGGTTTTGGTATTAGGGTGATGCTGGTCTCGTGAAATGATTTTGGAAGTGTTCACTCCTCCTATATTTTTTAAAAGAGTTTGAGAAGGATTGGTATTAATTTTTCTTTAAATATTTGGTAAAATTCACCAGTAAAGCTGTCTGGTCCTTGCCTTTTGTTTGTTGGAAGCTTTTTGATTACTGATTCTATCTTCTTACTTGGAGTTGGTGTGTTCAGATTTTCTCTTTCTTCATGATTCAGTCTTGGTAGGTTGTATGTTTCTAGGAATTTATCCTTTTCTTCTAGGTTGTCCAATTTGTTGGCATTTGGTTCATAGTAGTCTCTTATGATCCTTTGTATTTCTGTGGTATCAGTTGTAATGTCTCCTCTTTCATTTTTTTTTTTTTGAGGAAGATTAGCCCTGAGCTAACTGCTGCCAATCCTCCTCTTTTTGCTGAGGAAGGCTGGCCCTGAGCTAACATCTGTGCCCATGTTCATCTACTTTATATATGGGATGCCTACCACAGCATGGCTTGCCATGCAGTGCCATGTCCGCACCCGGGATCCGAACTGGCAAACCCCGGGCCTCTGAAGCAGAACATGTGAACTTAACTGCTGTGCCACTGGGCCGACCCCTCCTCTTTCATTTCTGAAATTATTTGAGTCCTCTCTTTTTTTTTTCCTTGGTGAGTCTAGGTAAAGGTTTGTCGCTTTTGTTTATCTTTCAAAGAACTAGCTCTTAGTTTTATTGACCTTTGTAAATCACTATTCTTTACACAGAATATCTGACATGAAATAACAAATTATAAGACATGCAAAGAAACAAGAAAATGTGGCCCATGATCCAGATGTTGAGCAACATGAATGTACAGATCAGAAAATTTCAGCAGGAACAAGGAAAACTGTAAAAAGAACCAAATGGGAATGCTAGAAATGGAAAATGTGATATCAGAAATTAAGAATTCATTTGATGGACTCAACAGCAATTGGACACAGTCAGCAAACCCCAAGCAGGATAAATACAAAGAAGTCTAAACTTAGGCACATTGTAGTCAAACTTCCAAAAATCAAGTATTTTTATAAAGGAAATCTTGAGGTAGAAAAGAAAAAGAATTACATAATGGGAACAATAATATGAATGAAAGCTGACATCTCTTCAGAAACAATGCAACCAGAGAACAATCTCATAACTTTTTAAAAGTGATTTAAAGAAAAAAAGGCAAACCTGCTAACCTGAAATTCTATATTCAGAGAAATGTTCTTCAAAAATGCAAGAGAAATAAAGACATTTCTGACAGATAAAAGCAAAGACAATTTGTCTACAGCAGGCCTATATTACAGGAAATGTTGAAAAGTACTCCTTCTGAAGGAAGGAGGGAATTGCACCATGAAGGTGAATAGGTAAATATAAGAGATCTTATAAAAAATATCATTCTTTCATATATATATTTATTGAGAAGATTATGGACTGCATAAAGCAAAAATAATAGCAATATATTGTCAGGCACATGGTAGAAGGAGAAGTAAGATATATGACAATAAATGCAAAGCAGGCAGGAGGAAATTACAGTCACGTGTCACTTAACGATGGGTTTACGTTCTGAGAAATGCATCGTTAGGTGATTTCATTATTGTGTGAACATTGTAGCGTGTACCAAGGGGGAACAAAACTTGCCACCCCAAAATGTGTCTCTTTAACATGAGGTTAATTTTAGGCTGATTGTTTTTAAGAAACAAAGGACTCAAAGTTTTTCTTATTCCCTCTCCCTTAACTGCCTAAAAGAATTCACATAAAAAAACCTGTCTTGGGAAGTGAGCAATCACCTTAGCATAACTTGAACTAGATGGTAAATAGAGAGGAACCTGGAAAAGCATGTTTGTTGGGCTCCCCTCTGTGTTCTTCTGTGTCTGTGTGGCCAAACACTTGTTTTCCAAGTGTTTGCTTCTTTTCACCTACCTGTGAATTGCCTTCCTTCTCTTTGAAGTCCCCTGCTCTCCCCACCTGCAACATCTTCTTTTGTCTTTAGCTGCCAATGGTATTTAAGCTGAGGGCTATGGCCATTTTGGTGACTTACTTGGTTTTCCTGGGTTTCATTTCCATTTCCTGGGTATATATCTTATTAAACTTCTATTTGCTTTTCTCCTGTTAATCTGTCTCATGTCAGTTTAATTCTTAGACCAGCCAGAAGAACCTAAAAGGGTAGAGGAAAATGTCTTCCTCCCCTACAGTGCTTACACAAACCTAGATGGTATAGCCTTAGTACACACCTAGGCTGTATAGTACTAATGGGACCACTGTCGTATATGTGGTCGATCGTTGACTGAAACATTGTTATGTGGTGCATGACTGTAAATGAAGTTTGACTGTGGTAAGTTAAAGATGCACTCTGTGATCACTAGAGCAAACTTTTAAAAAAATACAAACAACTACAACTATGAGATCAATAAGACAAACCAAATAAATACTGCTTTACCAAAAGAAAAGTCAAGAAAGCAGGAACAGAGGAATGATGAACAAATGGGACAAATAGAAGATAAATATTAAGCTGGTAGACTTAAAACCAATCATATCAATAATTACATTAAATAGAAGTAGGCCATGCCCTCCAATTAAAAGGTAGCAATTGTCAGGCTGGATAAAATAGTGTGGCCCAACTATATGCTGTCTATGAGAAACACTTTAAGTGTATAGGCACAGATTGAAAGTAAAAGGATGGAAAAAATGCAAAAATCAGAAGAAAACTGGTATTGTTATATTAATATTAGTCAAAGTAGACTTTGAGACAAGGATAACTTCTAGAGTAAAAGAAGGATATTTCATAATGACAAAGGGTCAGTTCATTAAAAATACGTAACTATCTTAGATGTGTATGCACTTTACAACAAAGCTTCAAAATACATGAAGCAAAAATTGACAGAACCAAAGGGAGAAAGAAACAAATCCACAATCATGTTTGGATATAGTAAGACCTCTCTCTCTTACTGATAGCATTCATAGATTAAAAGAAAAATCAGTGAGGATATAAAAGATTTGAACATCTCTATCAACCAGCTTGACCTAACTGACATTTATGTAGTAGTACACTTAACTACAGAATACAGAAATAGCAAAATGGCAAAAGTAAGTCCTTCCTTATCAGTAGTCACCTTAAATGTAGAAGTATTATATTTACCAATTAAATACAGAGACTGACAGAATGGATAAAAAACCCCTAAAACCTATGTTCCAATTATGTCCTGTCTGCAAGAGACTCTTGTGAGATTCAAAGACAAATATGTTGAAAGTATAAAGATGGAAAAAGACTTTTCAGGCAAATAGTACTAATATCATACAAAATAGACTTTAAGTTAAAACAAGAGACAAGTTAATTATATGTTGATAAATGGTCAGTTCCTCAAGAAGTTATAATAATTATAAGCACATATGCACAAAACAACCAAGTCCCAAAATATGTGCAGCAAACTGACAATTAAAGGGAGAAATAGATAGTTCTACAATAATAGTTGGAGACTTCACATCATCATCATAGCTATTATTTGTTGAGCACTTACTATTTGCCAAGACTATTCTAGGCATTTTACACAAATGAACTCATTTAATTCACAACAACTCCTGTGGCAGTTTCCATTACTATTCTCATTTTACAAAAGTGGAAACCATAGCACAGAAAAGTTAAATGATATGCCCAAGGTAAGCAAGATGTACATGGCAGAACCTGGATGATAGATTCAGAAATTAGATTTGGTCCTTAGAGATGTCTTATTCAAATCTCTCACTGAAGGAAGGGGTTTCCTTCTCTGACATTTCTGTTTCTGTGGTCTCTGCAGGAGCACTGTGGGTAGAGTATCACTGCTTTAAAGAGTAGAACATTCTAGTATGGGCTATTGTTAGAAAGTTTTTCTCTATGTTGAGTTGAAATCTTATAACTTTGATTCACTGGTCTTTGTAATAACAGAAAATAAGCGCATCCTTTGGACAGCTATTGAGATGTGTGAAGATTGTTATGGTATCATTCACAACCACCCCCATCACTATTTATGTATTTTTATTTTATTTTGTTTATCATTTATTTTTTTCCTTTTTCTCCCCAAAGCCCCCCGGTACATAGTTGTATATTCTTCGTTGTGGGTCCTTCTAGTTGTGGCATGTGGGACACTGCCTCAGCGTGGCTTGATGAGCAGTGCCATGTCCGTGCCAGGACTTGAACCAACGAAACACTGGGCCACCTGCAGCAGAGTGTGCAAACTTAACTACTCGGCCACGGGGCCAGCCCCGACCACATCACTATAATTTCAGTGATGGAGCATTTAGACAGCAGATTAATAAGGAAGTAGAAGATTTGAACAACGCTATAAACTAACTAGACCTAGTACAGATACATAGAACACTCCACCCGAGAACAGCAGAAAACGTATTTTTCTCAAGTGCACGTGGAACATTCTTCAGGTTAAACCTTATGTTAGGTGACAAAACAAGTTTCAATAAATTTCAAAAGACTGAAATCATATAAAATATCTTCTCTGACCAAAATGGAATGAAGCCAGAAACCAAAAAAGAAGGAAAACTGGAGAATTTACAAATAGGTGGAAGTTAAACCACACACTTTTAAGCAACCAGTGAGTGAAAGAAGAAATAACAAAGAATATTAGAAAATACTTTAAGATGAATGGATATGAAAATACAACATGTCAAAACTTATGGCATGAACTGGAAGTAGTGATCAGAGGGAAACTTATAGTTCTAAATATCTACATTAAAAAGAGGAAAGATAGCAGGTCAGTAACCTAACTTGATACTTCAAGGAACTAGAGAAAGATTAATTAGATAATTTAGCTAATTCATCTAACGCATTTCTTACTGGAGCTTGGAATATAGTAGGCACTTAATAAATGTTAGTATCTCACATACACACCACTAAGACTAATCATTGGAATACCTTAAAAATGAATGTAGGATACTATTTATGACACTGTTTCCACTTCTGCAGTTTGCTTTGGTGGATTGTGGTATGCCTTTTTTTAAATTGAGATAATACACATATACTGTAAGTTTCACTCATTTAAAATGTACAATCCAGGGGCCAGCCCAGTGGTGTAGTGTTAAATCTGTACACTCCACTTTGGTGGCCTGGGGTTTGCAGGCTCAGATCCCAGGCACAGACCTAGGACCACTCTTCAAGGCATGCTGTGGTGGCATCCCACATAAAAATAGAGGAAGATTAGCACAGATGTTAGCTCAGCAACAATCTTCCTTAAGCAAAAAGAGGAAGATTGGCAACAGATGTTAGCTCAGGGCCAGTCTTCCTCACAAAAAACAAACAAAAACTTAGAGTGTGTTTTAGTATATTCACCAAGCTGTCTAATTCAGGAACATTTTCATAACTCCAAAAAGAAACCCCATACTCATCAGCAGTCGTTCTCTAATCTTAGGCAACCACTAATCTATATTGTTGCCATGGATTTGCCTTTTCAGGATATTTAATGTAAACATGGAATCATACAATATGTGGCCTTTGTGTTTTCAAGGCTCATTCCTGTTGTAATATGTGTCAGTACTTCATTTCTTTTTATTGCTGAATAATTTTCCTTTGTATGGGTATGCCACATTTTGTTTACCCATTCATTGGCCGATGGGCATTTGAATTGTTCCCACTTTTTGGCTATTATGAATAATGCTGCTGTGAACATTGATGTTTAGATTTTTGTATGGACACATTTTCATTTCACTTAGGTAGTTGCCTGTGACTGGAATTACTGGTTAATATGGTAACTCAATGTTTAACCTTTGAGGAGCTGCCAGACTGTTTTCCAAGGTGGCTGCACCATTTTCACATTCCCACCAAAGGTGTATGAGGTTTCCACTTTCTCCACATTCTTGCCATTATTTGTTATTATCTGTCTGTCTGATTTTAGCCATCCTTGTGGCTGTGAAGTGTGTCATTATGTTTTTATTTTATTATTATTATTATTATTATTATTTAGCAAGGAAGACTGGCCCTGAGCTAACATTTGTTGCTAATATTTCTCTTTTTTTTAAACTTTTTATTGAGATTATGATAGTTTAAGATTTTGTGAAATTTCAGTTGTACGTTATTGTTTGTCAGTTGTGTCGTAGGTGCACCACTTCACCCTTTGTGTGCACCCACCCCCTTTCTCCTGAACCACTAACCTGTTCTCTTTGTCTACATTTTTAACTTCCACTTATGAGTGGAGTGATACAGAGTTTGTCTTTCTCTATCTGGCTTATTTCACTTAGCGTAATACCCTCAAGGTCCAACCATTTTGTTGTGAATGGGACGATTTTATCCTTTTTTATGGCTGAGTAGTATTACATTGTATATATATATCATATCTTCTATATCCAATCATCAGTTGATGGGCACTTGGGTTGCTTCCACATCTTGGCTATTGTGAATAATACTGCAGTGAACATAGGGGTGCATGGGACTTTTGGAATTGCTGATTTCAAGTTCTTTGGATAGATACCCAGTAGTGGGACGGCTGGGTCATATGATATTTCTATTTTTAGTTTTTTGAGAAATCTCCATACTGTTTTCCATAGTGGTGCATCAGTTTGCATTCCCACCAGCAGTGTATGAGGGTTCCTTTTTCTCCACAACCTCTCCAACATTTGTTACTTTTTGTTTTGGTTATTTTTGCCATTCTAACGAGTGTAAGGTGATATCTTAGTGTAGTCTTGATTTGTGTTTCCCTGATGATCAGCGATGATGAGCATCTTTTCATGCGCCTATTGGCTATCCGTATATCTTCTTTGGAGAAATGTCTCTTCATGACCCCTGCCCATTTTTTGATTGGGTTGTTTGATTTTTTTGTTGTTGAGTTGTGTGAGTTCTTTATATAGTATGGAGATTAACCCTTTGTCAGATATATGATTTGAAAATATTTTTTTTCCCAATTAGTGGGTTAGTTTTTTGTTTCAATCCTGTTTTCCCTTGCCTTGAAGAAGCTCTTTAGTCTGATGAAGTCCCATTTGTTTATTCTTTCTATTGTTTCCCTTGTCTGAGAAGACTTGGTGTCCGAAAAGATCCTTTTAAGACTGATGTCGAAGAGTGTACTGCCTATATTTTCTTCTAGAAGCCTTATGGTTTCATGTCTTACCTTTAGGTCTTTGATCCATTTTGAGTTTATTTTTGTGAATGGTGAAAAAGAATGGTTAATTTTCATTCTTTTGCATGTGGCTGTCCAGTTTTCCAAGCAACATTTGCTGAAGAAACTATCTTTTCTCCATTGTATGCCCTCAGCTCCTTTGTCGAAGATTAGCTGTCCATAGATGTGTGGTTTTATTTCTGGGCTTTCAATTCTGTTCCATTGATCTGTGTACCTGTTTTTGTACGAGTATCATGCTGTTTTGATTACTGTAGCTTTGTAGTACATTTTGAAGTCAGGAATTGTGATGCCTCCAGCTTTGTTCTTTTTTCTCAGTATTGCTTTAGCAATTCAGGGTCTTTTGTTGCCCCATATGAATTTTAGGATTCTTTGTTCTATTTCTGTGAAGAATGTCATTGGGATTCTGATTGGGATTGCATTGAATCTGTTGATTGCTTTAGGAAGTATGGACATTTTAACTACGTTTATTCTTCCAATCCATGTGCATGGAATGTCTTTCCATCTCTTTATGTTGTCATCAATTTCTTTCAGGAAAGTCTTGTAGTTTTTGTTGTACAAGTCTTTTACTTCCTTGGTTAAATTTACCCCAAGGTATTTTATTCTTTTTGATGTGATTGTGAATGGGATTGTGTTCTTGAGTTCTTTTTCTATTAGTTCGTTATTAGAGTATAGAAGTGCAACTGATTTAGGTAAGTTGATTTTATACCCTGCAGCTTTGCTATAGTTGTTGATTATTTCTAATAGTTTTCCAATGGATTCTTTAAGGTTTTCTATATATAAGATCATGTTGTCTGCAAACAGTGAGAGTTTCACTTCTTCATTGCCTATTGGATTCCTTTTATTTCTTTTTCCTGCCTAATTGCTCTGGCCAAAACCTCCAGTACTATGTTGAATAAGAGTGGTGAGAGTGGACACCCTTGTCTTGTTCCTGTTCTCAGAGGGATGGCTTTCAGTTTTGCCCATTGAGTATGATGTTGGCTGTGGATTTGTCATATATGGCCTTTATTATGTTGAGGTACTTTCCTTCTATACCCTTTTTATTGAGAGTTTTTATCATGAATGGATGTTGGATCTTGTTGAATGCTTTCTTTATGTCTCTTGAGATGATCATGTGGTTTTTGTTTCTCCTTTTGTTAATGTGGTGTATCACGTTGATTGACTTGCAGATGTTGAACCATCCCTGTGTCCCTGGTATAAATCCCACTTGATCATGGTGTATGTCTTTTTAATGCATTGCTGTATTCAGTTTGCAAGAATTTGTTGAGGATTTTTGCATCTATGTTCATCAGTGATATTGGCCTGTAGTTTCCTTCTTTGTGTTGTCCTTGTCTGGTTTTGGGATCAGGGTGATGTTGTCTTCATAGTATGTGTTAGGAAGTGCTCCATCTTCCTCAATTTTCTGGAATAGTTTGAGAAGGATAGGTATCAAATCTTCTTTGAATGTTTGGTAGAATGCTCCAGAGAAGCCATCTGGTCCTGGACTTTTATCTTGGGGGAGGTTTTTTTCATTACTGTTTCAATTTCTTTACTTGTGATTGGTCTATTCAGATTCTCTATTTCTTCCTGATTCAGTTTTGGGAGGGTGGAAGAGTCTACGAATTTATCCATTTCTTCTAGGTTGTCCAATTTGTTGGCATATAGTTTTTCATAGTATTCTCTTATAATCTTTTGTATTTCTGTGGTATCTGTTGTGATGTCTCCTCTTTCATTTCTAATTTTATTTGTTTGAGTCTTCTCTCTTTTTTTCTTAGTAAGCCTGGCTAAGGGTTTGTCAATTTTATTTATTTTCTCAAAGAATCAACTCTTTGTTTCATTGATCCTTTCTACTGTCTTTTTTGTTGCAATTTCATTTATTTCTGCTCTAATTTTTATTATTTCCCTCCTTCTACTGACATTGGGCTTTGTTTGTTCTTTTTCTAATTCTGTTAGGTGTAGTTTGAGATTGCTTATTTTTTTCTTGTTTATTGAGATGAGCGTGTATTGCCATGAATTTCCCTCTTAGGACTGCTTTTGCTGCATCCCAGATGAGTTGGTATGGCGTTTTCATTTTCATTCGTCTCCAGATAATATTTGATTTCTCCTTTAATTTCTTCAATGCTCCACTGGTTGTTCAGTATTATGTTGTTTAATCTCCACGTTTTTGCCCCTTTCCCAGCTTTATTCTTATAGTTGATTTCTAGTTTCATACCATTATGGTCAGAAAAGATGCTCAATATTATTTGAACCCTCTTGAATTTGTTGAGTCTTGCTTGGTTTCCCAACATGTGGTCTATCCTTGAGAATGTTCCATGTGCGCTTGAGAAGAGCATGTAAACTGCTGTTTTTGGATGGAGTGTTCTATATATATCTATTAAGTCTAGCTAGTCTAGTTTTTCATTTAATTCTACAGTTTCCTTGTTGACTTTCTGTCTAGATGATCTGTCCATTGGTGTTAGTAGGGTGTTGAGGTCCTCTACTATTATTGTATTGTTGTTGATATCTCCTTTTAGTTTTGTTAATAGTTGCTTTACGTACTTTGGTGCTCCTTGTTGGGTGCATATATATTTATAAGTGTTATGTCTTCTTGGTAAAGTGTCCCTTTTATCATTGTAAACTGCCCCTCTTTGTCTCTCTTTACCTGTTTTGTGTTGAAGTCTACCTTGTCTGATATAAGTATGGTGACACCTGCTTTCTTATGTTCATTATTTGCTTGGAGTATCATCTTCCATCCCTTCACTCCGAGTCTGTGTTTATCTTTGGGGCTGAGGTATGTTTCCTGGAGGCAGCATATTGTTGGGTCTTGTTCTTTAATCCATCCTGCCACTCTGTGTCTTTTGATTGGAGAGTTCAATCCATTTACATTTAGAATGACCATTGAAATGTGGGGGCCTAGTGCTGCCATTTTATCGCTTGTTTTCTGGTTCTCCTGCATTTCCTTTGTTTCTCCTCCCATGATTTTTGGCCTACCAATTCAGGTAGGTGGTTTTCTATATTGGCTTTCTTCTTATTTGTAATTTGTGTCTCTATTCTTGTTATTTGTTTAGTGGTTACCATGTGGTTTGTATAAAACATCTCATAGATAGTCCATTTTCTGATAGCCTATTATTTCCTTAGATTAAGCCATTCCATCCCTCTCATCTTCCCCTTCTAGATTGTTATTGTCAGATGTTTTTTTTTCTTCCTTCTTGTGTTGTGAGTTTGTGGTTAAAATGACAAGATTATATTTATTCTTGATGTTTCCCTTCCTTTTATCTTGAATGTTATACTTAGCATTTGCTAAACTGTTCTGATGGAGAGCTATAATTTTCTGATTTTGTCTTTCTACTTATCTCCTTTGCTCTGGGTTTTGTATCCCCTTTCCTTTTTTTTTTTTTTTTTTTTTTTAAGGTATGAGGGCTAATCTTCCTCTTTTTGCTTGAGGAAGATTGTCCCTGAGCTAACATCTGTCCCAGTCTTCCTCTATTTTGTATGTGGGATACTGCCACAGCATGGCTTGATGAGTGGTGTGTAGGTCCATGCCCAAGTTCGAACATGTGAACCCTGGGCCGCCAAATTGGAGCACATGAACCTAACCATTGTGCTATGGGGCCGGCCCGTGTTTTTATTTATTTTTTATTTTTTTAAATTTGAATTCATAATAGTTTACATTGTTGTGAAATTTCAGTTGTACATTATTTCTTGTCTGTCACCACATAAGTGCTCCCCTTCACCCTCTGCCCACCTCCCCCTCCCTTTCCCCTGGTAACCACTGAACTATTTTCTTTGTCCATGTGTTTGTTTATATTCCACATATGAGTGAAATCATCTGGTGTTTGTCTTTCTCAGTCTGGCTTATTTCACTTAGCATAATTCCCTCCGGGTCCATCCATGTTGTTGCAAATGGGATGATTTTGCCCTCTTTTATGGCTGAGTAGTATTCTGCATATATATACCACATCTTCTTTATCCAGTCCTCAGTCGATGGACACTTGGATTGTTTCCATGTCTTGGCTATTGTGAATAGTGCCGCGATGAGCATAGGGGTACATATATTACTTTAGATTGTTGATTTCAAATTGTTTGGGTAGATACCTAGTAGTGGGATAGCTGGGTCATATGGCAGTTCTATTTTTAGTTTTTTGAGGAATCTCCATACTGTTTTCTATAGTGGCTGCACCAGTTAGCATTCCCACCAGCAGTGTATGAGGACTTCCTTTTCTTCACACCTTCTCCAACACTTGTTCTTTTTAGTCTTAGTGATTATAGCCATTTTAACAGGCATAAAGTGGTATCTTAGTGTAGTTTTGATTTACATTTCCCTGATGATTTGTGACATTGAACATCTTTTCATGTGTTTATTGGCCATCTGTATATCTTCTTTGGAAATATTCATATCCTCTGCCCATTTTTTGAGTGGGCTGTTTGTTTTTTTGTTCTTCAGTTGTGTGAGTTCCTTATGTATCATGGAGATTAACCCCTTATCAGATATATGATTTGCAAATATTTCTCCCAATTGATGGGTTGTCTTTTTGTTTTGATCCCAGTTTCTTTTGCCTTGCAGAAGCTCTTTAGTCTGATGAACTCCCTCTTGTTTATTTATTTTTTTGTTTCCTTGCCTGAGAAGACACAGTCTTCAAAAAGATCCTTTTAAGTTCGATGTCAAAGAGTATACTACCTATATTATCTTCTAGGAGTTTTCTGGGTTCAGGACTTATCTTCAAGTCTTTGATCCGTTTTGAGTTTACTTTTGCGTATGGCATGAGTTAATGGTCTACTTTCATTCTTTTGTATGTGGCTGTCCAGTTTTCCCAACACCATTTATTGAAGAGACTATCTTTTCTCCATTGTATCTTCTTGGCACCTTTGTTGAAGATTAGCTCCTATGTATGTGTGGTTTTATTTCTGGGCTTTCAGTTCTGTTCCATTGATCTCTGTTTGTAACAGTACCATGCTGTTTTGATCACTATGGCTTTGTAGTACGTTTTGAAGTCAGGGATTGAGATGCCTCCAGCTTTTTTCTTTTTTCTCAGGATTGCTTTAGCAATTCAGCGTCTTCCATTGCCCCATATGAATTTTAGGATTCTTTGTTCTGTTTCCAGGAATAATGTCATTGGGATTCTGATTGAGATTGCATTGAATCTGTAGATTGCTTTGGGTAGTATGGACATTTTCACTTTGTTTATTCTTCCAATCCATGTGCATGGAATCTCTTTCCATCTCTTCATATCATTATCTATTTCTTTCAATAATGTCTTATAGTTTCCATTGTATAAGTCTGT
The DNA here is from genome assembly GCF_037783145.1 of Equus przewalskii. Classification (NCBI taxonomy): domain Eukaryota; kingdom Metazoa; phylum Chordata; class Mammalia; order Perissodactyla; family Equidae; genus Equus; species Equus przewalskii. Next base: position 52,638,206 of record NC_091845.1, on the reverse strand, counting down.
CACCTCCCTAGTTAAATTTATTCCTAGGTACTTTATTCTTTTTGTTGCAATTGTAAATGGAACTGTATTCTTGAGTTCTCTTTCTGTAAGTTTGTTATTAGAGTACGGAAATGCAACTGATTTTTGTAAGTTGATATTATACCTCACAACTTTACTGTAGTTGTTAATTATTTCTAATAGTTTTCCAATGGATTCTTTAAGGTTTTCTATATATAAGATCATGTCGTCTGCAAACAGTGAGAATTTCACTTGCTCATTCCCTATTTGGATTACTTTTATTCCTTTCTCTTGCCTAATTGCTCTGGCCAGAACCTCCAGTACTGTGTTGAATAAGAGTGGTGATAGTGGGCATCCTTGTCTTGTTCCTGTTCTCAGAGGGATGGCGTTCAGTTTTTGCCCATTGAGTATGATGTTGGCTGTGGGTTTGTCATATATGGCCTTTATTATGTTGAGGTACTTTCCTTCTATCCCCATTTTGTTAGCAGTTTTTTGTCATAAATGGATGTTGGATCTTGTCAAATGTTTTCTCTGCATCTATTGAGGTGATCATGTGGTTTTTATTCCTCATTTTGTGAATGTGTTGTATCACATTGATTGATTTGCAGATGTTGAACCATCCCTGTGGTTCCCACTTAATCATGATGTATCTTTTTGCCCATTTTTTAGCTGGTTTATCTTTTTATTGCTGAATTTTGAGAGTTCTTTATATATTGTGGATACAATTCCCTCATCAGATATGTGATTTGCAAATATTTTCTCCTATTTTGTGGGTTTTCTTTTCACTTTCTTGATGATGTTCTTTGAAGCACAAAGGTTTTTAATTTTGATGGTCTAATTTATTTATTTTTTTCTTCGCTTGCTTGTAATTTTGATGTCATATCTAAGAAACTGTTACATACGTAATCTAAGGTCACCAAGATTTATGCTTATGTTTTCTTTTAAGGGTTGTAGTTTTAACTCATATTTATTTAGGTCTTTGATTCATTTTGAGTTAATTTTTTTAATATGCTACAAGGTAGGGGTCCAGCTTTATTGTTTTGCATGTAAACATCCAGTTGCCCTGGCACCATTTGTTGAAAAGTCTTCTTTCCCCCACTGCATTATCTTGGAGCCCTTGTCAAAAATTAGTTGCCCATAAATATAAGGATTTATTTCTGGACTCTCAGTTCTACTCCATTGATCTATGTATCTCTCCTTATGCCAGTTCCACAGTGTTTCAATTGCTGTAGCTTTATAGTAATTTTTGAAATCAGGAAATATGAGTTTTCTAGCTTTGTTTTCCTTTTCAAGATTTTTTTGGCTATTCTGGGTCCCTTGCATTTCCATATGAATTTTAGAATCAGCTTTTAAATTTTTTCAAAAAAGGCAGCTGGAATTTTGATAGAGATTTCACTAAATCTGCAGATAAGTTTGAGAAGTGTTGCTAACTTAACACTGTTAAATCTTCCAATTCATGAATATGGAATGTGTTTCAGTTTATTTGTCATCTTTAATTTCTCTCAACAATGTTTTGTATGTTTTCAATATATAAGTCTTGCACTTATTTAACTAAATTTATTCCTAAGTATTTTATTCTTTTTGATGCTAAGTATGTTGTACATTTGCATATTGTATCCTGCAACCTTGCTGAACTCCTTGATTAGTTCTAACAGAGTTTTTGTGGATTTCTTAGAATTTTCTACATACAAGATAATGTCATCTGTGACTAGAGGTTGTTTTATTTCTTCCCTTCCAATCAGGATGCCTTTTATTTATTTTTCTTGCCTAATAGCCTTAACCAGAGCCACTAATACAATGTAGTATAGAAATGGCTGCCTGTTGCTGTTTTTATGAAATGGTGATAGGGGATAAACTGTTTTTATATCCATCAATATTGAAGTGTGGTGGCTTCATGAAATTAGTATCATCATATTTGTAGGACAGTGGTTGGGGCTGTTCTGATCTGAAAAATACATAACTTTTTTTTTTTAATTGATTGAGGAACACTTTAACAATTTCTCTTTCTTTCCTTTTAGGTTTTCTCAAATAATGATGAAGGTCTTATTAACAAAAAGCTACCCAAAGAACTTCTCTTAAGGTAAGTATAGATAAACTTTACATAATTCAGATTTGATTCAGTCATCAAGTTCCAAGACAATCTTCTTTCACTCTGTGAGTCCGTAGCATAGAAAAACAGACAGAATTAGCCTAACTGACTTTTTGTTTTTGTTTTATAGAATGCTGTTCAGCTTGTTGTTAAATTTTACTTGGTCTAATCCAGAGTGTACTAAGTATGTACATAGCATTGGTCTGGATTCTTTTTGTAATGTGGTAAGTATTGTAATAATCTTCAGTAGGTGCCATTGTTTTGGTAGCCGTAAATAATCTCAATGTAGTCAATAACATGAGGAGAGATTGTTGTTAAGATTGTGAGCTCCTGAAATCATAGACATTTAGATGTTTTCTGATAAGTCAGTTTTAACATAAGTACAGTTATATGTTCTCACTGAGCATTTAAAATGCTGTCAGCCCAAATATTGATATGTTTTTATCCATTTTATGAGAATTATGTGCTAAGAGACAGTGAATACTATAAAGGCTTTCTGTCCTTTACTTTTGGTATCACTGAGTATACAGTAAATGGTATTTTGCTTGTCATTTTACCAAGTAAAGCTATCAAGCAGCATTTGTTGACCTTGAGGCACTGTAGTTTTCTTTAGTACTGTGCATTGTTAAAGACATCCTATTTTAGTTTTGGATGTTATTTTTTAATTGTTTACAAATAATTAATACATGTATATATGGTAATCTTTGAGCTGGCATTTCCCAAACTCTTCTCCTTTCACTGTTGTTCCACAAAACAAAATAAAACAAAAACAGGTTTTGTGATCAAAGAAGTATGGGAAACACTGGGTTAACAAAACCAGTTTGTTTACTGCATGACTTCCCGGAGCCTTAATAGGCTACTGTGCTTGGTGATGCTCCCAGATGGATAGTTGTGAAATTTCAGACTTACTGAGCATGGAATCCTTTTAATATTCCATGGAAAAAATTTTAGGAAATGCCAACATGCATTACAAGATTGACCAGATGACTCCATTTCTTAGTGGTGCTAAATTTCATTTTAGCATTTGGTGAATGGGGATGAGTTTTGTTTACATATTGGAGCTCACCACAAAGTCACTGTGTAAATGTCACAGATTAATCACCTTTGCCATCCTCATTATGTTAGACTTTTTTTCTTGAGTCAGAAAGGGGGCGAGGACACTTAGCCTCTTTGTGGTTGTGATCTCATTTCAGGGGCTTCAGAGGATGTTTCATTAGTCATCAGGTGTTTGACACTGTCCTCATGAGCTCATTCTACTCAGTTAATAAAAAAGGAAAATTAACTAATGACAGTATCATATGAAAAATACAGCAATTATATTTTACTTCAATAAAACAAATATTTGTTTGGATAAGAGAGAATATTTGGCATTTTGGACCATTTTAAAGTTAAAGTGTTAACAAGGAAGGAATGATATAAACTGGCAAGGTCTTGATCAAACACCGTAAGCTGTTAGACTAAGATTGCTGGGTTAGGGTGAGCAGGCTGTTACTGTACAACTGTAGGGCACACCATCCACAACACACTACAAAGTAGATGGTGTACCCTAGAAGTGTGCGATGTTTCATTCCTGATCTGAACCATTTTTACAGCACAGACATCAAGTTGTAATATGAATATGTCGTTCTTACTATGGAGAATCATAACCAGCTTCAGGCAGACTTGTATTAGTCATTCAGCACTGGAGTGTGATTAAGGTCTACTCTTCTCATGAATACTGCTGCTGTCTGTGATGCAAGGCTGCTAACTTAATATTTTTTCCCTTTTGGTAGGGTTAGCTTTCATTCTGTACTCAGCCATGGAACAGTTTCTATCTATTGACAAAAAAAAGAGGAGGGGATTTATGTCACTTCATGTGCTAGTGTGATTTCTGAACTCCGTTTTAGAAACTTTAATTCTTTTAAAGATCCATGTTGGACCCAGCTGTTAAGAATCCTGGAGTTACAGTTTTTGAATCACGCCATAAGGCTCATACATAGATCGTTTTTCCAAAAGAATTGCCATTTGAGAGCAAATGTTCATACGTGTCTATTCATAGATTTGCATTCCCACTTCTCTTCTTATTTTGGAGTCTGTAAGGAGAATTTAAATTCTGAAGTACTTCTACAGATCTTCTCTGACTTGTGAGTCTCAAAATTAACTCTAGGTAACCATGATTTTGTTGGCCTTTAAATCTTTTCTACCATTTTACTCTCAGGCTTTCTTTTCTCAGTAATAATAGCTGTCCCCTCTTCTAGCCACCCTTTCTAAGCAAAATTTTGAAGAAGGGTTTGAACCAGGTTACCGAAACAGCCATCTTCATCATCAGTTAATTCCACAGCAAAGTGAGTGAGTGCAACAAAGTCCCTGCCTCATGGAACTTAAGTGTTGATTATTTTGCTCAGTTAAACGATGTCTTCGTACTTTCAGTCTGTCGTAGACTTACATTTTTACTTCATATTGTAGACTTCTTTGTGACAGTGAAAACTGTTGTTCGTATTCTTGTTGAATTCCTGTTCACTGCCAGTCTTACTTCGATAGATATGAGTTCTTTGAGTTTGTAATAATCTCATTTGCTTGCAGCTGAGGTAATTTCTCTTCTGAAATTTTTGAGTGTGTCAGCCACCCTCGTAAATTCTCTACCAGCTTCCATTACTGGTCACGTCAAGTGAAGACTCAGCTTCCTCTTTGGAACTGTTAACAAGCATAACCTGGAATTATGTGCTTCTTTTCATCTCTTTGTATCACTTTGAATTCACTCAGAAAAATCTGTTAGGTTTTTTTCCCTTCTGCTCATCTTATTGCCTGTTTTAAGACCAGCCGATATTCAGGGTTTCCTTCTACCACCCAATTTTAGTTTAACAAGTTTTTACAATTTTGCTTTTTCTGCTCAGCCTTCTCTCGTAGGTTAAAGGTACTTAAGTTCTCCCTCTCTACCCTTCACTCTCACACAGTTCAACAAACAGCTTGTAATTTTCCTCTTCCTGGGGAGGCAGTTATATAATGTTTATAACAATGGGAATGTTTAATTGGTTGTAATCTATATATCTATTAGTGAGCTGGTTGTCCTTACATATATTTGTCCTCATTGTTATTATCTATATATTATTTTTAGAGCCAGACTTCATTGAGATTTCAACTCTCCCTGTTTATTAGTTGTGTGACCTTAAAGTGACTTAACTCTCTGTGCCATAATTTCCCATATCTGTAAAAAGGGAGTAGTAATACTTGTACCTTATGGGGTTGTTGCTAGCTCTTAGAGTACCTGGCATTTAATAAATGTTAGCTCTTATTGTTATTAATATCAGTTTTGGATTCCTGAATACTTACTAAATGGTGTTTGACAATGCAGTCAGTTTTAGTGCAAATAACTGACAAAAGCAAGCTGTCCTGATATGAATCTTAACGTATGCTGCTGCTAACAATATCTCAGTAAAGAACCTGATTATTAAGTAAGTTAATGTAGCCCAATGCTTCATTTCATCAACCTGGACTAATTCAATCTCAATGGAAATTGCATACTACTATCTGATAATAAATGGACAACTACTAGGACCTAAGCAGGTTAATGGTGGTGTTAAGAAAACTGATAATTATTTTGTATTATAAAAAAGGCAGTCTCTTGAAAGGAACCATTCCTCTTTTTAGAAAAGAAGTCTTGTCTGAATCGAATATTGGCTTCACACTTAGATTATACATTTTAATATTAATTTGTTTGACCTTAAGTTTTTACTTCTGTTATGGTTGCTTTCATATGTTAATGATGAAATGAAAACTACTTCACAGGAGACAGGGAGTGCTACATGCAGTAAATATTTTAAAACATTCTGAGAAGACAAAGCTGTTGTTAGTAATAGATAATAATGAAAGAAACCTCTTATTAGACATTTTTAAAAACTTAAATCACCATTATTTATGTCATTTTCTTTCCTCTTAAAGTTAGTACTAATACATGACAAAATTAAGTACTAATAGTGTTTGTTGGCTTGATGAAGGGTTTGCCCCAAACAGGAGAGCTAAGCCTAATAATTCTGGGCAAATGAAATCGACTACACAATTACATAATTTGGCAATTTTACTAGTTTACTAGGGAAAATTATAAAATGACTAGCACATAAATTTTCAAATTTTGCTTTTTCTAAAATTTGTAAGCCAGTTCCATGAGTGAAAGTAATTGTGGTTTTTGTTGCAATCACTAAGTTACAGCCCAGTGCTTCTGTGTAGTTTGGGACCGTGGGGAGCAGTGCAGTAAAGGGCTCATCCCTGTTTTGGGCATCATTAAGTGGGTATTGCTGCCTGCTGGTGGGTTTCAGCACTCCATGGACTTTTTCAAGGACTGGTGCCTCCACCTCCTGCTGTCTGTGATGCCTTATATATATTCCAAGGCAGCCTAACAGGTAAGATGCTATTTTGGGGGTACTGTAAATTCAAGTTTAAGCATCTATACAGATTTGTCTTTTTTGTTAAAGACTTTTTGTTGGGGTTTGTTCATTTTTATTGTTGATTTTTTTACTTTGCATGAAGCAATATAGGACTGAATTAATGTGTTGAAACTGAATGCAAAAGCTTACAGGTCCTTCCTTTTCATTACCTCTGTATACTATTACATGCTATTTTAGGGTCGGCATCTGAGTCTAAAGCATGGCAGAAGCAAATTTCCGTTAGTCCAGAGTGAGGTTATGCTTATACATTAAAACTCTGATGATGCCTTTGGGTTTTTTGTCTACATTGAGACAGGATGAAACACCAGAAAAGCTCCACTGATAGGAAGGATAGAACTATACATTCTGCTCCAGAGCTTTAGCCCTGGAAAGTTATGTGAGAGACTTGTAATTTAAAAACTGTGAATTCAGTAATTACAACAGAGAAGACTGGTAAATTTGACTCTGTGAATAGTAAAATATGACAAAATATACCAAACTAAAGATAAATAGCACATTTTTAGGTGAAATAATTAGAATACGCATTATAAGCAAGGGCTATATTCTTCAATACACAAAGAAAAAAAAATCTTAAAAGTTATTAACCATAAGGTAGATTAACTCTATTAGAAATATAGTTTGAAGAGGATATGAACAAAGGAAGAAATACAAAAGGCCAATAAATGTATAAAAAGATGCTCAATCAGGCCAATATTTAAATACAAATCAAAATAATTAGATATTACCTATCTGACTGGGCAAAACACAAAAGTTTGATAATACTAGGTTTTGGCAAGAAGGTAGGAGACAGACAGTCTAAGATACTTTAGAGGTGGGAATATAAACTGCTGTAGCCATTCTTTGGGGCCAATGGGGAAGATTTTTCAAAATGCTAAGTATACATATTCACAAATTTCATTTGTAGGAACTTAGTAGCAGATATATTTGCAAAGATAAATATACAAGGATGATTACTGCAGCTTTTTTTACTGTAGTTAAATTGGATTACTCGTAATTCTTGGTTAATGATACACTTCTTTACTGATCCATGCATTGCCCTTTCCCTTTCCCCACCATCAACTTAATATTCTCAAGGACTTTGTATCTATGATTCCTTTCTTGAAAAAAATTTTTATATTAAATATATTTGACTAAATCATACAATGTTCACTTTTGCTTGTTTTTATCAACTTTGTAAAAAAAAAAAAGTATATCCTATCTTCTGAGACATGGTTTTCACTCAAAATTATGTTACAAGAGTGATCCATGTTGCTCTGGTTGCCTGTTATTCATTTTTACTGCTGTATAATGTTCTATCATGTGAATATACCAAAATTCACTTACTGATTCTTCTTTTGATGAGTACTTGGGTTTCCAGTGTTTTGTTAATAAAAGCAGTGCTGCTGAGAACATCCTTGTAAATGTCTCCTGGTACAAATACACAAAAGTTCCTTGGGGCCCGTCCCATGGTCAACTGGTTAAGTTTGCATGCTCCGCTTCGGTGGCCCAGGGTTTCTCTGGTACAGATCCTGGGCACGGACATGTCACCGCTAGTCAAGCCATGCTGAGGTGGCATCCCACATAGCACAACCAGAAGGATCTACAACTAGATGTACAACTATGTACTGAGGGGGGCTTTGGGAAAAAGAAGAAAAAAAAAAAGTTCCTCTAGGAGTGGAATTACTGGAGATCATAGGCTATACAAATATTTAACTTTATATAGTGATATTATATTGTTTTTCCAAAGGGGTCTTATCAGTTTACATTCATACAAACAATGGATTAGAGACTCAGTTGAGTTGGGTTTATCAATTTTTCCTGATTCATTTGTTGAATGGTTCTTCTCTTCCTCCAAAGAAATGCCATATCATCTCTGTAATATATTCTGTTCTTTATTCTGTTCCGTCAGTTTATTTTCTATGTGCTAATACCACACAGAAGGCATCTCTATTTTCTTTTCTTTTTCATGAGGAAGATTGACCCTGAGCTAACATCTGTTGCCAATCTTCCTCTTTTTTTTTTCTCCTCAAAGCCCCAGTACATAGTTGTATATTCTAGTTGTAAATCCTCCTTGTTCTTCTATGTGGGATGCCGCTACAGCACGGCTTGATGAGTGGTGTATAGGTCTGTGCCCAGGATCCGAACTAGCAAACTCCAGGCTGCTGAAGTGGTGCGTGCAAACTTAACCACTTGACCATGGGGCAAACCACCAGAAGGCATGTCTATTTTTGAGTGATCAGGGTCTATAAGTTTATTTCTCATACTGTATTTATCTGATTTGGGAATTAATACAAGCCTTTGAATTGAATTGTGGAGTATTCAGTCTTTTCCTGTTCTTTGGAAGAGTCTGTGTGTCTTAGTTTAACTGTTCCTTGAAAGTCTGATAGAACTGAAAAATTGTCTGAGCCTAGAATTTTCTTTGTAGGAAAAATTTTAAGTACTTTAATTTGTTTGATATGTAGAGGGCTTTTCAAGCTTTCTGCTATTATTGTATTGCTATTTCTCCCTTTAGGTTTGTTACTTGCTTTATATATTTAGGTGCTGCTATGCTGAGTGCATAAATATTTACAAATGTCATATCCTCTTGTAGGATTGACCCCTTTATCATTGTGTGATGGCCTTCTTTGTCTCTTATTACAGTTGTCTTAAAGTCTATTTTGTCTGATGTGAGTATAGCTACCCTAGCTTTCCTTTGTTTTTCATTTGCATGGAATATCTTTTTCCATCCTTTCACTACCAGTCTGTGTGTCCTTAATTTGAAATGAACCTCTTGTAGGCAGCATGTAGGTGGGTCCTTTTTTAAAAAAAAAATCCATATAGCCACTCTATGTCTTTTGACTGGAGAATTTAGTCCATTTACATTTAAAGTAATTATTGATAGATATCTACTTATTGCCATTATGTTAATTGTTTTCTGGCTGTTTTGTAGTTTCTCTGTCCTGTCTTCTCTTGCTCTCTTTCTTTGTAAATTGGTGATATTTTGTAGTGGTATACTTAGATTCGTTTCTATTTTTTGTGTATGTACTATAGGTTTTTGCTTTATGGTTACCATGAGGCTAAAACAGCATGTATTTATAACAGTCTATTTTAAGTTGCCAAACTTCTTGAGTTTGAATTCATTCTAAACCTCTGCATTTTTACTCCCCCTCACGATTTATCTTTTTGATGTCACAATTTACATCTTTTTATCTTTTGTATCCATAACATATTATTGTAGTTATAGTTATTTTTACAACTTTTGTCTTTTAACCTTCATACTAGCTTTATAAGTGGTTAACCCATCACCTTGGCAATATTAGGTTATTCAGAATTTTACTATATATTTACCTTTACTAGTGAGATTTATATGGTCATGTGTTTTCCTGTTACTAATTTGTACCCTTTAGTTTCAGATTAAAGAAGTCCCTTTAACATTTCGTATAAGGCTGGTCTAGTGGTGATGAACTCCTATAGCTTTTGCTTGTCTGAAAAATTCTTTCTCTCTCCTTCAGTTCTGAATGACACCTTTCTTGGTAGAATATTCTTGGTTGGAAATTTATTTCTTTAAGGACTTTGAATATATCATGCCACTCCCTTCTGGCTTGCAAAATTTCTGCTGAAAAATCTGCTGATAGTCTTTTGGAGGTTCCCTTGTACATAACAGTTGTTTTTCTCTTGTTGCTTTTAAGATTCTCTCCTTGTCTTTCACTTTTGGCATTTTAGTTATAATGTGCCTTTTTGGCTTCCTCTTATTTGGAACTCTCTGGGCTTCCTGGATCTGGATGTCTGTTTCCTTCCCCAGGTTACAGAAGTTTTTAGCCATTATTTCTATAAATAAGCTTTCTGACCCTATCTTCTTCTCTTTTCCTTCTGAGGTCTCTATAATGCAAATCTTGGTCCTCTTGATGTCCTGTAAGTCCCTTAAGCTATCTTCACTTTTTTTCATTTTTTTTCTTTTTGTTGCTCTTATTGGATGAGATCCACTGCCCTGTATTTGATTTCACTGATCCTTTCTTCTGCTTCATCTAGTCTACTGTTTAACCCCTCTTGTGTATTTTTTAGTTCACTTATTATATTCGTTAGTTCTGTGATTTCTGTGTGATACTTTCGTATTTTTTTCTCTCTTTGTTGAAGTTCTCACTGTGTTCATCCATGCTTCTCCCGATCTTGGTGAACATCTTTATGACCGTTATTTTGAACTCTTTATCAGGTAAATCACTTATCTCTGTTTTGTTGAGTTTTTTTCCCCTAATCTTTTAGCTTGTTTTGTTTGGAACATATCCCTTTGTTTCTTCATTTTGCTTGACTCTATTTCTTGATTTCTATGCATTAGATAAACAGCAGCCTCCACCAGTCTTGAAGGAGTGGCCTTATTTAGGAGTTGGCCTTATTGTTCAACCCTGCCCCAGCTCTTGGTTGTCTCTCAAATCTTTATGATTGTCTAAGCAGCCTATTTTATTTTTAGTGGCTCCTAGTAATTAAGGGTGTGCCAAGACCTGTTAATGTCCCAAAGGGGAGAAACTCAGGAAATACCTAGATTCAGGCTGATTGGAAGCCAGACCCTCAGGCAGCAGCTTTTAAAGTATGCAAATATGTAAATTCCTGTGAGACTGCAAGCGTTAAGTCCTGCTGGCCACCAGAGCCAGGTAATCTAGAGGTGTCCCCTGGGCAGCAGCCACATAAATTGGGGCACCAGGTACATGTATAAGCTTCTTTCTGGGAGATACCAGCAACCTGGAGTGAGGTAGGGGGAAGGCACAAAGATGGCGTCCCCAGAGAACAACTTAGTAGGTCCCTAGATATGTGCCAAAGTAGAATCCTACTCCTCAGGCTGAAGTTCCAGGACAAGCAGACAGGCCTCTTTCACATAAAGACTGGGAGTGTGTTTCAGTCTGCTGTTTGCACTGTGTCCTGGGGTTGGTAGTTGGCTAAGAACTCTTTCTCTTCAAGCATACAGTCCCGTGGGATCCAGGAATTATAAGCCCTGCTGGCCGCCAGAGCCATGCAATCAAGGAGTGTCCCCTGCATGGTAGCCATAAAATCTGGGGCACCACATGTAAAAACTGGGGCACCAGATGCATGTAAAAGCTCCCCTCCATGAGATACTAGTGCTCTGGAGCACAGCAGAGGGAGAGAGCTAAGAGAACATTTGCCCTCTGAGGTGTCCCGAGAGGGTTATAGTCTATTGTACATATACAGATGTATATTTAATTAGAAGCCTGCCTCAGGCCGCAGCCATGAAGATGAGTTAATAGGCCTTTATCACAGAAAGACTGGCCACTTCAGTCCGTTGCCTCTTAGGGTGCCCTCGAGGTGGTAGCTGGTTAACAACGCTTTCTCCATTGTTTACAATACTGTGGGACCCGCAAGTGTAAGTCCTCCCGGGCACCAGAGCCAGGTGGCTTAAAGGTGTCCCACAGGCAGCAACCACAAAAATCTGGGCATCAGACTAGGGTACAAGCCCCTTTCTGGGAGATACTGGAGAGCTGAAGTGAGGCAGAGGAAGACTTCAAAGTTGATGCCCACTGGCTGGTGTGAGGGAGAGTGCAAAGATGGCACACACTGGCCTCTGTCCATGGAGAGTATTTCCGTAGGCCCCTAGATGTGTGTTAAATTAGATGCCTGCTCCTTACACTGATGCTTTGAGATAAGCAAATAAGCGTCTTTCACAGAAAGTCTGGGCACTTTTCGGTTGGCTGCCTCTGCACTGGGGCCTGGCATGGGTGAGTCTGTGCGCCTTAGCCCTTTATGAACCATTTCTCACTTCACTGTAGCCTTGTGGGTCTTGTGGACACAAGCCCTGTTGACTTTCAAAGCTAGATGTTTTGGAGGTTGTCTGTCAGGTGCAGGTCTTAAAAGTTTTGGTGTCTGGTGTAGGTTCAAACCCTTCGCTCCTCTGGGAGAAGTTTGGCATTTTGAGTTCTCTCCCCATTGTGAGTCACCACACCACGGGTGGGGTTTATGGTGAGGTTGTGTCTCAGCCTCTCGTATCCACTTTGATATGGGTTTTTTCCTCATTTACGCAATGTGCAGGAGTCACTCAGCGAGTTTTGGGGTTTTTTCAGAGGAAATTGTTCCACATGCAGCTGTAGATTTGGTGTGGCTGTGGGAGGAGTTGGGTTTAGGATCTTCTTGCAGCATCATCTTGAACTGGAATCCCAAACTTGTTTTTCAAATGATTAAAACCTTTGCTGGTTTTTGACTCCTTGGCCTGTCAGCAGCCAAGAGAAGTATATTGAAGTTTCTGACTATAGTGGGTTCTTTGTCTTATCCTAGTTATAGTTCTGTCAATTGTTTATTTATGTATTTCGAGGCAGCATTACGTACAGATGCATTTTAAGTCATTACATCCTCATGGTGAAGTGAATGTTTTATTATTATATAGCTATCATCTCTATTCTCCTTTATGTTTCTTATCTTGAAATCTTTTTTATCTGATATTAATATAGTGACACCAGCTTTCTTTTGCCTAGTATCTATTTTTCAATCCTTTTATTCTTTTTTTAAAAAAATTTCTATTATACAATTTTGTGGCAGACGTACATGATGACCTATAATGTTGATGGCACATGGTGTAATCTACAGTAAGATTAGATCAGTGCGTGGGGGAGCGTGATGAGAAATGCTTATGGACCAGGCCTGAAAGTGGCATATATCGTGTTCTCACATTCACTTGAGAGTAATTCAACTACATAGCCTCACCTAACTGCAAGAGAGGCAATGGCTGCTAGCTGTTCTCCAAAATCCATAGTTAGACCACATGTATGCCCAGGAAGAAGAGAAAAACATGAAATTTGGTGAGCAGCTAGCCTCTTATGTCATAGTTTACCTTTCTGGTAACCAGAGTACCGTGTTGATGCCCCTTCTTTCCACACACAACATACCTCATCCCCAAGAGGTAAACCGGATCCCATCCATTCACTACATCCAGCTCGGGGATCTGTGGGTGATATGCAGTCCTCTCCATCAGATCGGCATGTGGTGCTTCATGGTTTTGTTACCTTCTCCCAACTGCTGTCCGTCACTCCTTATTCAGGACAGGGGCAGGATAACTGCAATACAGAATAAAATTTGGAAAGGGGAGGAAAGGAAGACACACAGCAGTTACTGTTCTATAGCAATGAGGAGATTCTGCTAGGCAGGCATTGTGAAGTCCCCCTTGTCCTAGCAGTAGGGGAAGTTCCTATTCTATTTTCTGAAAGGGATTCCCTTACCATTGGTCTTGTTGACTCTTAACTTTAACCTCTGGAAGGTTCTTCCTTGCCCGTTATCTTCCCTAACTGTGTCTGAAGTGGATGTTAGGGAATATTCCTTTCCTAGGGGCTATTTTTATTTCACAGCCATTTCCCACCTGTGCAGTTTTGGAGGCCTGGGGATTAGTTTATCATCACAGCATATTTTAGGCTAGGCTTATGGATTCTTTGAGAGAATTTAACAATTTGGTGGTCTTCTAATCCGTCTGATTCTAGTTAGTTCCCTGTGCCAGTAACCACACCCACAGTTCTTAGAGTACTCTCAGGCCTCCTTTATTTGATTTTTTGCTTCCTGGCTCCTATGCCTTTCTTTCTCCGTGGTGTCTATCTTGAGACATCTGAAACAGGCTTGGAATGAAAGGGGGCTACTTTCATCTGATCTTTGCTACAGGGTTTAGTTATTATGTTTAACAGAGAAGTCTGAATAATCTCTTAAGGTATTTTTAAGTCTTATTTTCTACCATATGGTTTTTAGAAATAGTTGGCTGTTCCAACTGTCTGAGGCCCTCAGTTTCTGTACTGTCTCCCCTTTTATTTCTGCTTGCAAACCACCAGTTCTTTCCTGAGTATTTTGTTTCTTGTAATGCGTTGCTCAATATAGCAAGGAGAAACCATTATTCACAAACATTTTGACACTTTCCAACTTCTTCTCTAGAGCTACATGCTTTTCTGCTCTCCATGTTATCATGGTTAGAAATATCACATAACAAATGTCTTCATCTTCCCAGCTCTGATACATGTTTGCTGTGCTGTTAGCCACAAGGTAGAGATCATATATTTTAGGCTTTCATTCTAGAAGCACCCCGTTTCAAGGTATCTCTTTCTGTATTAGTGTATTTAGAGTAGGCATATATATCTCATGTACTTCTTATGTCTTAAACACAACAGAAGTTTACTTATTACTCAACTAGTAGAATTAGGTGTGTTCTATGAAGTCAGCAGGGCAGCCCTGCTCTGTGCAGCTATTGAGGACCTGGTTGAAGGAAACTCTGCTGTCTTCAGCTACAGCTTCCCCCCAGCCAGCTCACTTTCCCTGGCTAGCTCTGAGTTATGTGGCTACATGTACCTGCAAGGGAAGCCAGGAAATGAAGTATAGGTGTGTACCCGGAAAGTAATTGTCATTGTCTTATAAAATTGAACATGTGACACAGCATTGCTACTTTTGAGTATACCCTAAGGAAGTTCTTGCAAATGTACACTTTGTGGCCAGGTAACATGTATAAAAATGTCCATAGCAGCACTATTCATAATAGCAAAAATATTGAAAACAACCAAATGTTCGTTAACTGAAATACAAAATATTCTAAAGCAGTGAAATGTACTACAGTCCCACAAAATGGCATGCATAAATCTTAGTATTATAATGCTGAGTGAAAAAAGGCTGGTTGCAAAAGACTATACACAGCGTGTACCATTTTTATAAAATTCAAAATCAAGCAAAATACATGGTATATTGTTAGGAATGTATACATTGTGATAAAACTATTAGGCAGGGGAATGAAAAACAGGAATTCTGAGCATATTTATTGGTTGAGAAGTGGAGGAAGGAAACAAGGGAGGGCCACAAAGTAGGTGCAGTGATACTGGTAATGTTCTAGTTTTTAAGTTTGAGTAGTGATTCATACTATTTTTATTATTAAGGACTACAAAGTGTCATAAATTCTTTTGTAGGTATCAAAATATTCCTAATAAAAAGATTTGTGAAAAGTTTGAAAGGTATGAAGAGGGCCTATTACATTTTTTTCTTTTCTCAATTTGTCTTCTGCTTACTGTTTTTTGTTCTTGTGCTTAACCGTCTTGTTGCTGCGTCTTCCCTTTGCTATCTTTTAGGGTTAGGTGTTCCTAACCTTTATTAATATCTTGTTTCCCATTCCGTTCAGAATTGTTCCCAATGCTATGGAAACCTCTTGAATTGCCACCTTACTAAGTTCATTGTTAATTTCTCAAATGACTTTTTTAAAGTCCAAAGTTAACTTTATTCATCCTTTATTGTAATTTGATTCAATTTGATTTGATTCAATCTTAATAATACATTCAACATTGGTTTCTGTCCAATGTTGACTTTGCAAATCTTCCTTCTCCAGTTTATGATGCAGTTGTCTAAACTTGGAAAATTTCATGTTTCCCATCAATTAGTTGACTTATGTTTTAAAAATTAAATCTTTCTTCTAGGAACTCAATTATGGATTCTTTAAGATCACTGGCATTATGGCAGAAGTAGATTGATCATTGTAAAGTGTCTTGCATTTGCATGAAGTCATTGATCTTTCCTTTGACTGTATCCTTCTTGTTAAAATGTCTTTTAAATAATTTTAGTCAGGCTGACTAATTTCCTTTTATGCTATGTTTTATTTTAGTTATTAGTTAGTGCTCAACATTTATGATGACACCTTTATTTATGAATTAGTAATAGAAAAATTGGAACCCAGCCATAAAAATGTCTGTTCTTTGTCAGAAAATTTGCTGATTACAGGTTTTAATAATGAGCTAATTAACTTAGGTTTAACTTCCCTTGAAAATGTGGAGAGTCAAAACCAAAGAGAGACTATGCATTCATGTGAGGCTAATTTTGCTATTCTGGATTCATTGTCTTTCTTTACTCTTTTCTTTATTAGATTTTAAATTTAAAAACTTGATAGTTTTAGCAAGTGATGGTTAAAAGATGCATGAAGAAAAAGATACATCTCTCTTTAACATACCTCAGCTCTCACACTCTGAGATAGCAAGTGTAAATAGTATCTGCACTTTTGGAAACATTTCTGAAGTGGTTAACTCTATTTGTGCTACCTCATAATTATTTGGTGGTCCAGTGGTTAAGATTTGTTGCTCTCACTGCCGTGGCTCGGGTTCGTTTCCCAAAGTCAGGGAACCACACCACCCGTCTGTTGGTTGTCATACTGTGGTAGCTGTGTGTTGCTGTGATGCTGAAAGCTATGCCACTGGTATATCAGTGGACATGAAATACGTGGTGGACAGGTTTCATTAGAGCTTCCAGACTAAGACAGACTAGGAAGTAGGACCTGGCCACCCACTTCTGAAAAAATTGGCCATGAAAACCCTGTGAATAGCAGCGGAGCACTGTCTGATCCAGCTCTGGAAGATGAGAGGACAGTGCAAAAAGACCAGGCAGGGTTCTGCTCTGCTGTACACAGGGTCGCTAGGTGTCGGCATCAACAATACATTAACAACAACATAATTACTATTCAGTGAGGGTTAGTGTGAGATTTCATCTGATTTCCTTTCAGAAAACCGGAGTCTTTGCATCATGTGGTTCTGAAGGGGTTAGACTGTAGGGAGAAAAGTGGTGATTGAGTTTCAGAATTTCCTCGTCTCAGCAGTCTGAGTAAATGTTTGTTTGTCTCATAGTTCTTTGAGGATGACCTTCAAAAAAAACGCATGGAGAATTTAAGGTTTTTTTTTTCCATTTTGATAACATCACTAAACAAATCCTCTCTCAATAACCTCAAGTTTAACATTTGCTTAAAGAACACATCAGTATTTTGGATGTTCAGGTAAAATACAGTCATGTCTACATAAGGATGTTTCAGTCAATGATGCACCGCGTATACGATGGTGGTCCCATAAGAGGATGTGTATAAATACATAAATGCCAACAGTTGTCATATTCTGGGGCTTGCTGACACTCTTAACTCACAGCAATTCCTGGCAGAACAACTGACGTTTGTGTGACAATTTAAAGTTCCTCACACTTTCCTAAAGTCCTGTTAAGATTCTGCCTCCAGGGCCTGGCCCTGTGGCGTAGTGGTTAAGTTTGGCATGCTCCACTTCAGCAGCCTGGGTTTGTGAGTTCAGATCCCTGGTGCGGACCTAACCACTCGTCAGCTGTGCTGTGCGGCAGCCCACATACAAAATAGAGGAATATTGGCACAGATGTTAGCTCAGGGCTAATCTTCCTCAAGGGAAAAAAAAAAAGAAGTTTGGCAACAGATGTTGGCTCAGG
Organism: Equus przewalskii; assembly: GCF_037783145.1. Classification (NCBI taxonomy): domain Eukaryota; kingdom Metazoa; phylum Chordata; class Mammalia; order Perissodactyla; family Equidae; genus Equus; species Equus przewalskii. Next base: position 52,620,527 of record NC_091845.1, on the reverse strand, counting down.
GTGAATATTCCTCGAGGGGTGAAAAAGATTCTGCCTCCAATTTGAGAGAAACTGTTGATATTTCTTTTTATTCATTTTTAAAAATTTGTTCTCAATGTGCACCATCCATTCAGCCTAAAGTTTACTAATGATTATTATTTTGGAGAAAAAAAGGAGTGTTTCTTGAATACACTGCAGCAATTTCATAATCATCATTTGATACTCAAAACAGTCTTTTGAAGTAGATAGAGCAGTTTTTAATTATCTTCATTTTACAGATGAAAAATCTGAGACTTAAAGGTTAAATGACTTGATCAAGATTCCACGGTTGTTAAGAACATGGAATTTGGAGTTTAAAGGGTCTGTGTAGATATGAGACTTCAACCAAGGCCTTGACTTCACATCTTATGTTCTTCCTTCTATACTTGATTGCTGTTTAGTAAAAAAATTGTTTGCAGGATGCATTAGTCTTATAATACACCCAAAAACCCTTCATAAATATTCATATATCTACCTATAAAGGATAGGGCATATAATTTTTATTCTATTCAGCAGAGCACAGACTTTTAAGTTTCACATTAGTCAACATCATAAGTCATGTGTCTAATCAAAAATCAACTAGATCATGTACCTAGTTTTCCTTGCTGTAGTAGTGGAAGTGAAGGGTAGTTGATATTCTACCCCATAGAGCATTCTATGTACTATGCTGTTAATTGTCATCAAAGAAAAGGAACACTTGACTTCTGGATCCTGTAACCTTATAATTGGGCTCACATGAAATAACAAAGAAAAACAATAGTTATAATAAAATAAAACAGAAGTAAATACATAGTTCAAGAAAGAAATAATCTTAGTGTAGTTATAACTGGAGTGGTTAGCAAACCAGCTGGCAGGCTGTCTGTAATAGCTAGTGGCTGGAATTTTAATGCTAGACAGAGAAAGGAGATGAGGCCTTGCCTGTACAAGGAGAGAAATTGAATATGTGACTGCTTCATAATGCAGAGACCCTGGAAAGGTTCCCTCTATCAAGTAAGATGAGACTGTAAAAAAAAACAAACAGAAAATAAACAAAACCTTGGTTTTGCTCAGGACTCTGAATGAAGAGGGAAAAGTCGTTTTTTGAAAAATCTAATCCCATGTATGAATGATTAAGAAATTCCAAGCTTAGAAATTAATGTAAAATTGATGCTGGAAAGATGAAACCTTTGGGAAAACTTGGCAGAATCAAGTGTAAAACAATTTCATAGGGCCATTTCACAAACCAAGATGCATGAGCTTTCCACATATCAATAATCAGATGAAAATGAGGTCATAATAAAATATGACAAGTTACCTAAGGCTATGATCCAGCATAAGGTAGAGTAAATTGATTAAAGAGCTATTATATCAAACTGAAAAGGGAATGAGAAAACTGGAAAATAGAGATGGGGGAATTTACACATAATTCAGCATAGAGAGAGAAAGATATGGAAATATAGAAAAGGTTAAGAGACCCAGAAGGTCAGATTAGATGATTCAACATATGTGTAAAGGAAATTTAGACAGAGAATATAGAGAAAATGTAAGAGGGGTAATATTTAAAGCAATAGTGGCTGAAAATTTTTCAGAATGGATTGAAGATATGAATCCTTAAATAGAAGTAGCACAGTGAAGTTTGAACCGGATCAATAAAGATAAGTTCGTACCTAGACACATCATAGTGAAACAGCAGAACTTCAAAGACAAAGAAAAGTTTTTAAAAAACCTGCAAGATGAGTAAAATTACCTAAAAGGATTAGCAGTTAAACTGACAATAGATCTCTCATCAGCAACAATAAAAGCAAAGAGTGGAAAAATATTTTCCATGTGCCAATGGACATGTAAATCTAGAATTCTTTACCCAGCTAAATTATCATTCTAAAATTATCATTCTAAAATGAAATAAAAACCTTTTCCAGAAATGGTGCAGCCACTGTGGGAAACAGTTTTGGTAGTTCTTCAAAAAACTAAACATAGAATCACTGTATGACCTGGAAATTCCAGCCCTAGGTATATACTGAAAAGAACTGAAAACTCAAACAAATACTTGTACATGAATATTCATAGCATCATTATTTACAGTAGCCAAAGTGTGGAAACAACCCAGATGTCCCTCAATGGATGAATGAATAAACAAATTGTGGTATATACATACTAGGGGATATTATTCAGCCATAAAAAAGATGGAAGTACTGATACGTGCTATAACTTGAACGAACCTCAAAAACATTTGGTAAGAAATAAAGCCACATATTGTATGATTCTGTTTATATGAAGTATCCAGAATGGGCAAATCCATGGAGAAAGAAAGTGGATCGGTAGTTGCCAGGAGCTAAGGGGAGTGAGGAATAGAGAATGGCTGCTTTATAAGTATGGTGTTTTCTTTTGGGTGAAAATATTTTGAAACTAGATAGAGATGGTGTTTGCAGAACATTGTGGGCTAAATGTCACTGAATCATGTACTTTAAAATGATTAATTTTATGTGAGTTTTACCTCAATAAAAAAGATCACAGTAAAAAAAAATCTTCCAACTCTTGGAAGTCCCCTGTCTGAAAGAACTGTTAAAGGATAAACTTTAATAAATTTGATCTCAGAAGGAATGAATGAGAAACAAGAAACAGTGTTAAACAAAATGTAATCATGTGGGTACATCTTAATAAATACTGACTCCAGAAAAAGAAAGAAAATATTGCTAATAACTAATATATTATGTGGAAGATTTGGTGAAAGGAAGGTGGAACTAAAATAGTCAACAATTTTAGTTGGATGATGGGAAGAGGGTAATTAGAGTTAAAGTGATTTACAGTTTTGGGGTAGATAATATTGATTAACTTTAGACTTCAGAAATACTAATATAAGATAAAATAGGCCTTGAGATAAAAAACATTATTATAGAGATTCCTCCTTTTGTTTAGGAAGGACATGAAAGATTTTTGCTTCCATGGTAATCCAAGAAAAATTACAGACAAAATTTAAAAATCTTGCTTTCTGTAGGACAAGCAAAGAGGAGTGGACAAGAGGAGGTCTGAATGAACTGAACTGAGAGACATACCCTTCTTAGTGAGCAGAGGACTACAGCAGCTTCCATACCTGGTGGTGGATGCCTTGTCATGGTACAGCTGGGCCTGCATTAGACATAGAAGCTAAATCAGCCGTGCTTTGGAGACTCAAATACAAGAACAAATAATTCAGCCTAGGAATTCTCCCTCTTTAGTTCGTCTTTGCCCCTATTGTCTCCAAGAAAGTTTTACCAAGAAGGCAGCAACAGAGAAAAGGCCCATAAGCAGAGAGAAATTGTCTAGGCTATCACATTCCTTCTGTGATAGGATTCAGAATACTTGCCAGACTTGAATCCAGAAGCAAACTGAAGCTATCTGAAACTGCAGCTAACCCATTCTGGATCACATACTGACAAGCTTTTATTCTTAATGTAGTGGCTCAGAAGGTTGAAGATTGAGCCAAACACAAGTGATCTAAATTTAATTTTAGCTATGATCCAGCTCAACTCAAGAAGGATTCTGAATGAGTGGAAACTAACTTTAACCTCCAGACAGAGGAAGGGGCTTGCACTCTCTGGGAAATAACAAGCCAAAATAAAGTTATACTATATTCTTCTCTGTTCTTTTAGCTACAATGACTGAAATACAGACTAAAATTGAGACATACAGATAAGCAGAAAAACATGACCCATAAACAAGAGAAAACAATTGATGTAAGCAGACTTTTAGATAACCCAGTTATTGGAATTAGTAACTAAGGACTTTAAAACAACTGTTACAAATTCATTAAAGAATTTGCAGGAGAAAATGGTTATAATGAGTGAAGAGATGGGATATTTCAGGAGATAAATGGAAACACCAAAGAGAATCAAATGAAATTTCTAGAACTGAAAAATACAATAATATCTCAAATTTAAAAATATCATTTTCTGCAGATTGGACACTGCAAAAGAAAGGATCATTGAACTTGAATACAGGTTACTAGAAATTATCCAAACTGTCACACCGAACGAATAAAGATTGAAAAAACATCAAAACATAATTAGCAACTTGTGAGGTAATATCAAGTGGTCTAACATACATGTAATTGGAGGTCTAGAGAAAGAATGGGGAATAAAAATGTTTGAAGAAATAATAGCCCCAAATCTGATGACAGACAATCTTCAGATTTAAGAAGCTCAGTGAATGCCAAGTGAATAAATACAATGAAAAAATGCACCTAGCCATACCATAGTTAAATTACTGAAAACCAAAGATGAAGAGAAATCTTAAAAGATGACAGAGAAAACTTATAGACGCTGGAGAATAACGATAAGAATGTTCATTGACTTCATATAACAAATAATTCAAAACACAAGACAGTGGAATGAGATCTTCAAGTGCAGAAAGGAAAGGGAAAAAACCTCTCAAACAAATTATATATCAAGCAAAATTATCTTTTAAAAATAAAAGCATTTTTAGGTAAACAAAAGCTGGGAGAATTCATTACCAGCATTCCCATATTGTAAGAAATGCTAAAGGAAGTTCTTTAGAAGGGAAATGAAACTCAGGTCTACAGGAAAGAATGAAGAACACTATAAATGGTAATTCTGTGGGTAAATATAAAATACCTTTTACCTCTTTTGAAAAATTCATTAAAAGATAATTGACTGTTTAAAGCAAAAATTATAACAATATATTGTTGGGTTATAATATATGTCAAGTAAAATATGTGACAACATTAGCACAAAAGATAGGAAAGGATTAAATGGCAGTCTATCATTACTTTGGTGGTGGAAGTATATTATTAATTCAAGGTAGACCAAAATGGGGATGTACACTATAATCAGAGCAACCAACAAAAATATACCAATATTATTGAGTTATTTGAGTATTTCAAAGATGTCTTAAATGGAGAGTAAAGGACTGAACAAAAAAAATAGGTCAGTGAAAAAATCAAAAGCGAAATAAAAATATACCTTGAGGCAAAAGAAAATGCAAACTCTAGGGCAATCACTAAAAATATTTTTAAAAGAATGTAACTGATATGCTAGGAGAGGAGAGAAAATGGAATCATATAAAATACTCATTTAAAACCAGAGAATGTAGAAAAAATGGAAGATTAAAAAAAGTTCAGTGAATAGAAAACAGTTACAAATATGGTATAAGTTCAGAGTGCATTAAAACAAAAAGACCCACTTATGTATGTTTTCTGTAAGAAACCCACATTAAATATAGAGACAGAGATAGATTAAAAGTAAAGGGATGGAGAGAATGTACCATACTAACAAATCAAAAGAAAGCTGGAGTAACTATCTCAAGCTCAGACAGTGATGACAAAACAAGGAAAATTATCAGGCATAAAGAGAGGCATGACATAATGATAAAGGAGTTAATTCTCCAAAAAGATATAATAATCTTTAACATATATGCACTTAATAATTGAGCATCAAAAATACATGAGGCAAAACTAATAGAACTGCAAGGAGAACTAGACAAAACTGCTATTATAGTTGGAAACTTCAACATCCATGCTCTGTCAGTAATTGACAGATCCAGCAGGCAGAAAATCAGTAATAATATAGTTTAATTGAACAGCGCCATTCGTCAACTGGATCTAATGGATATTTATAGAATGCTTTATCCAGCAACAGCAGAATACACATTCTTCTCAAGATCACAGGATATTCACCATGATAGACTGTATTTTGGGCCATAAAATACATGTTAGCAAATTTAAAAGAATAGAAGGAATACAAAGTATGCTTTCAGACCACAATGGAGTTACACTAGAAATCAGTAACAGAAAGAGAGCTGGAAAATCTTCAAATATTTGGAGATTTAACAACATACTTCTTAATAACAGATGGGCCAAAAAAGTCTCGAAATTTTAAAATATTTTTAACTAAATGAGAATGAAAATATGTTACCAAAATTTGTGGGAAGCAGTGCTTAGAGGGAAATCCACAGCATTGAATGCATAAATTAGAAAAAAAGAAACATCTAAAGTCAATAATCTGAGCTTCCATTTTAGGAAACTGGAGAAAGAAGAGCAATGGAAATCTAAAACAAGCAAAAGAAAGGAAATAATAAAAATTGGAACAGAAATCAGTGAAGTTGAAAACAATAGAGAAAAATCAATGAACCCAAAAACTGGTTCTTGGAAAAGATCAATAAAATTGTAAACCTCTAGCCAGACTAACCAAGAATGAAAGAGAGAAGACACAAATTACAAATATCAGAAACAAAAGAGGGATCATCACTACTGATCCAACAGACATTAAAAGGACAGTAAAGGAATATTATGAACAACTACATGTCCACGAATTTGATAACTTAGATGAAATGGACCAATTCCTTGAAAGACACAAACTACCAAACCTTACACAAGAAGAAATAGATACATTGAATAGACACATATCCATTAAATAAATTGAATCAATCATGAATAACCTTCCAAAACAGAAAGCGCCAGACCCAGATGATTTCATTGGTGAATTCTACAAATGTACCAATTCTATACAGTGTCTTCCAGAGAATGGAAGCAGAATGCTTCCTAATTCATTCTATGAAGCCGGCGTTACCCTTATACCAAACCCAGAGAAAGACATTACAGAAAGGAAAACTACAGACCAATATCTCTCTTGACCTAGATGCAGAAATCTTCAAAAAAATATTAGCAAATCAAATTAAGCAATGTATAAAAAAGAATTATACGCCACAACCAAGTGGGGTTTATTTTGGGTGTGCAAGGATGCTTCAACATTCAAAAATCAATTAGTACAATCCATCTCATCTGTGGTCTAAAGAAGAAAAAATCATCTGGTCATTGCAGTAGATGCAGAGAAAGCATTTGACAAATTCTAACACCCATTCATAATAAAAACTCTCATCAAACCAGGAATAGACGGGAACTTCCTCAGCTTGATCAAGAATATCTTTAAAAAACCTACAGCTAACACCACACTTATTGATGAGAAACTGGGTGCTTTCTCCCTGAGATGAGACACAAGAAAAGGATTGTCCCCTCTTACCACTCCTGTTCATCATAGTACTAGAAGTCCTAGGTAATGCAGTTAGATAGGAAAAGGAAGGAAAAGAAAAGGTATACATTGGGAAGGAAGAAATAAAACTGGCTTTGTTTTTAGGTGACATGATTGTGTTTGTAGAAAATCCCAAAGAATTGACAAAATATTCCTGTAACTCATAAGCTATTATAGCAAGTTTACAGGATATAAGATAATAGGCAAAAATTAATTACTTTCCTGTTTACCAGCAGTGTACAACTGGAAATTGAAATTAAAAACACAATACCGTTTACATTAGCTCAAAAAATGAAATACTTAGGTAGAAGTCTAGCAGAATTTGTACAAGGGGTATGTGATGAAAACTCTAAAACTCCAATGAAAGAAATCAATGAAAATCTAAATAAATGGAGAGATGTTATATATCTGTGGTTAAGAAGACCCAATATTGTTAAAATGTTAATTCTTCCCAAGTTCATCTATAGAATCAACACAATCCCAGTGAAAATGCCACTAAGTTATTTTGTGGATATTGACAAAGTCATTCTAAAGTTTATATGCAAAGGCAAGAGACTCTGAAAACCCAACACAACACTGAAGAACAAAGTTGGAGGACTGACACTACTTGACTTAGAGATTTAGTATAAAGCTATAGTAATCAAGACAGTGTGGTGTTGGTGAAAGAATAGATAAATAGATCAGTGGAACAGAATAGAGAGCCTAGAAATAGAACCACACAAATAAAATCAACTGATCTTGTGTCGAAGGAGCAAAAGCAATTCATTGGATAAAGTATATCTTTTTCAGCAAATGGTGTTGGAACAATTGGACTTATGTGCAAAAACAATTGGACATATATGCAAAAACAGAATGTAGAAACAGACCTTACACTTTTCACAAAAATCAACTCAAAATGGATCATAGACCTAAATGTAAAAACACTGAAATCTTCTAGAAGAATGCATAGGAGAAAAGGTAGGGTAACCTTGGGTTTGGCAATGAGTTTTCAGATACAACATCAAAAGTATGATTCATGAAAGACAAAATTGACAAGTTGGACTTTATTAAAGTTAAAATTTCCTGCAAGAAAGACACTGTTAAGAACATGAAAAGGCAAGCCACAGAATGGGAGAAGATATTTGCCAAAGACACCTATGATGAAGGACTGATGTCCAAAATATACAAAGACCTCTTAAAACCCAACAAGAAAACAAACAAACCATTTTAAAAATGGGCAAAAGATCTGAACAGACATCTCACCAAAGAAGATGTATAGATGGTAAATGAGCATATGAAAAGATTCTTAATATCGTAGGTCATTAGGGAATTAAAAACTAAACTAACAATTTGGTACCACTGTACACCAGTTAGAATGGCTAAAATTAAAAAATCTAACAATATCAAATGTTGGCAAGATTCAGAGCAACAGAAACTCTCCTTGGTTGCTTGTGGGGATTCAAAATAGTACAGCCACTTTGGAAGACAGTTTGGCAGTTTCTTACAAAGATAAACATAAACTTGTACAATCTAGCAATCACACTCCTAGATATTTATCCAACTGAGTAGAAATCATATCCACACAAAAACCTGCACACAAATGTTTATGGCAGAATTATACATAATCACCAAAACTGGAAGCAACCAAGATGTCCTTAAATGGATGGATAAACAAACCGTGGTACACCCATACAATGGAATATTATTTGGCAATAAAAAGTAATGAGCTATCATGCCACTGAAGGACATAGAGGAACCTTAAATGCATATGTCTAAACAAAGGAAGCTAGTCTGATCAGCTGCATACTGTATGATTACACGTATGTGACATTCTGGAAAAGGCAAAATGATGGAAGCATTAAAAAGATCAGTAGACTGGGGCCGGCCTGGTGACACAGCAGTTAAGTTCACACGTTCTGCTTTGGCAGCCCAGGGTTTGCTGGTTTGGATCCGAGGTGCGACCATAGCACCACTTGGCATGCCATGCTGTGGTAGGCATCCCATGTATAAAGTAGAGGAAGATGGGCACAGATGTTAGCTCAGGGCCAGTCTTCCTCAGCAAAAAGAGGAGGATTGGCAGCAGATGTTAGCTCAGGGCTAATCTTCCTCAGAAAAACACAGTAGATGCCAGGGGTTGATGAGGAGGAGGGGAAGGGATCAACAGGTGAAGCACAGGTAAGTTTTAGGGCCAGAAACTATTCTATTTGGTACTGTAATGGTGGATACCTGTCATTGTGTATTTCACAAAGCCCGTAGAACTAACTGTACAATACAAAGAGTGAGCCTTAAACTATGGAGTTTAGTTAATAATAATGTGTCAATGTTAGTTCATTAATTGTAACCAATGTACCATACTAACGCAAGATGTTAATAACAGAGGAAACTATATGTATGTCAAGGTAGGGGGTAATATATGAGAACTCTATTATCTGCTTTTATTTTTAATAAATTTTTAAAAGAGAAGATAAGCAGATGTTAGATGTTAAAACCATGCATGTGCAAAACTGAGATATTTTATAGGGTATAACAAAGTAATTTTAAAAAATTGAAAAGGCAGAAAACACCTTATGGTAAATATCATAATGAGTAAAGAGCGACAGCTTTTTCTCTGAGATAGGAATAAGAAAAAGATGTCTCTCATTGCCATTATTGGTACTAGAGAAGATCATAGCCACTTCAATAAGGCAAGAAAAAGAAACGAAAAGTATGATTATTGGAAAGGAAGAAAGAAAATTGTCGTTATTCACAAGTGAATTGATTTTGTATGTAGAAAATCATTAGACTATATTAATGAATTTGGAAATAGTACTGGGTAAAAGGTAAATATATGAAAATTAAGTCTGTCTAAATACTAGCAACAACTGGAAAGTGACATTTTAAAAATTCCATTTTAATAGTAACAACATCAGATAACCAGAGGAAAAAAATCTAAAGATGAACAGAGTGTCTAAGTGGAAAACTACAAAAATTACTGTGAGAAATTAAAGAAATTCTAAATAAATAATGGAATATATTATGTTTCTGGATTGGAAGATTTAATATTGTAAAGCTCTCAATTCTCCCTGAAGTTTCTAAAAATTCAATCCCATAAGAATTTCAGAAAGTTTTCTTATGGAAATTGATATGCTGATTCTAAAACATGAGTGGAAATTCAAAGAACCAAAAATAGCCAAGAATAACCAAGGTAATCTTGATGCAGGAGAACAAAGTTGAAGGACTTACTGTAGCAGACATCAAGCCTTATTATAGAGCCATCCCTGATGGCCTAGTGGTTAAAATTTGGCACTCTCACCACTTTGGCGGCCTGGGTTTGGTTCCCGGGCACAGAACCACACCACTTGTCTGTCAGTAGCCATGCTGTGGCAGCAGCTCACAGAGAAGACCTAGAAGGACTTACGACTGCAATATACAACTATGCACTGGGGCTTTGGGGAGAAAAAAAGAGGAAGATTGGCAACAGATGTTAACTCAGAGTGAATCTTTCTCAGTGGAAGAAAAAAGACATTATAAAGCCTCATAAATTAAAAAGGTCTTATTGGCACAAAGGTAGAAGACAAACAGGCCAGTGGAACAGAGTGCAAAGTCCAGAAGTACATCCACTCCCATATACCCCTGTATGTACTTGTTTATAACCAAGTTGCCATTGCAGTGCTTTGCTAATGAAGGGTGAAGTTACACATTTGAAGCAGGAAGCAATTTCCAGAAAAACGTGTTTTGGAAGGGCCAGAACTCAGTTTCCCACTACTCAAACTCCTCTAGCTATCTGTGTTTCTATTGCCAGTATCCCAGGCTCTGTCATTCGGGGCATTTATTTTATTCTTTGAAACATGATTCAGGAATTTGGCTTAGGCTGCAGTTCAGCAGTTTGGAGACCTATCATGCCCTTTTTAACTTGCGCAAGTTCAGCTACGTGTATTCGTGGCGGGAAAGAGGAAATAATGTAAATACTAAAAGCAATCTACTTTTTCATTCAGTAACCATAAAATTGGCTAATAAGCTTAAGGTGAGAAATGTGAACTTCTGTTCCACCTGTTCATTCTCTGTGTGAGCATCTTGCTCCAGGTGGCGTGATTCTAGCATTTAAAGACATCTGCTTCCCATACTGCAGGCTCGCTAGACACACTACTTCCTCTGCTGTTTAGTTGAAGAAATAGCATCTAGTTCAATCCTGTGGGAAAATTAGCTGTGTTAAACTTTCTAAGGCAGTATGTGTAGTGGTCATGGGCTTGAGCTCCCAAGCCAGATTACCTGGGTTCAAATCTTAGCTCCACTCTTACTGTCTATGTGGCCTGGGCAGGTTACTTAACCTCTCTGTGCTCGGTGTCCTCATCTATAAAATGGAGATAATAATAGCACCTCATAGCATTGTTGTGATGATTAAATGACTAACATAAACTGTGGCTAGCACATAGTGAGTGCATAATCGATGTTAACTATTTTTATTATTATCAGTATTGTTATTACTACTGAGAGGCGACAGAGTATGTGATTCTCCAAGGTGGTACATTCTTAAGGGATTTTCAAGGGAAACTTAGCTAACTCCTTTTTCACCTTCAGCTTGTACTTTAGAACCCAACCCCAGCATGAAATGTGACTATTGTACCATACTCATTTCTGTATCTGGTCCTTGGTTTTTTAGGGAGCTGACAATCAGTTGTGGCTCATTGTGGAATGGTCACATGTCACAGAACATGGACATTTGAGGCAGGAGGGCCTGTGGGTGGGGCAAGATGTGTTCCCATAGAGATAATGTAGGTATACAGACACCCTGAAATATGTATATTATATATTTAATATGTTTATATTTATTTACTTAAATACACATTTTCAGCCACCAGCATTTTCCTATGCACAAAGTTCCATTAAGTCTTTTGAGGTCAGTGCAGCTCTTAGGCTTCTATCCCTTGCTTTTCACTAGAAAATGATTGAAGCCTGTATTGTAGCGTGGTATCTACCTTGTCACTAGCGGTGTGGTGCTGCTTTTGGGTGCGTTATTGTAGCGTATAACACGCTGATGTCTTATTACTGTTCTTTCCTGGGCCAATGGATTTTCAACTCCACTCATTGTTACCTTTGAAGAATTTTGAAGAACTTTATAGGTAGCTGTTTTTCATCTCACCCTCCTCCCCATCCCACACACAGAGGCGCAGACTCATATTTACCTTCCAGGACTATGACAGTTGAGATCCTGTTTTTGTCCTTGACCTCATCCCCATCTACCCTTCTTCTCACATGAAGCTGTTCTTTGTTTTCAGCTGTCACTGCGCAGTGCAGAGGCACACACAGCTATTTGCCACTCTGCTATCATCAGCAGCTCATCTCCTCCACTGCCAGAATGTTGGGACCTCACTCAGACTCCTGCCATGCTGACAGCTACTGCTTCCTCTAGGGACGTTACTGATGTCAACTAAGTTTTTGTTTGCTTCTGTCTTCTTTTCTTTTTCACCATCTTTCTCATCTTCTCTGGCTTCTTGGCTTTTGCTCAGGAAAAACTGGTCACTTGTAGACCTTGCCAGCTAATGAGCTCCATCTTTCTGCCCTGTAAACAAATGCATCTTAAAACCAAATGGGTTTTATCATCGAGCATTTCTTGGCCATGTTATTTGAGGCTGAGGCATCTGAATTTGTTTGGTGCATCTACCACTGAAAGAGGGATTTGCACTGTTGGGGGCATGAGAATTAGAAGGATTTAGCTCTTGCCAGGCTTAGTGCCTGGGCGATTAGAGAGTTGGGTCTTTGAGTAGAACAAGTTATGATCTGCTGTCCCATATCCATGTCTTAGAACAAGGGAAATAAAGTTTAGTGAGTGCAAACATTTAATATTTCACGGTAGTGATGTAGAATTATGCTGCATTTGTGTATTGCAAATTGAGGAATCTTGAAAAAACTTATGATCTATCCACATGGCTCATTAGATTGTATCTTTCAAGTTATAAATATCCTAAAATGTTAACACCATCTCATTTTTGTGTTTTTTCCCTTTCTTCCTAGAATATTTTCCTTCTTGGATATAGTAACTTTGTGCCGATGTGCACAGATTTCCAAGGTAAAGTATTAACCAGAGTTTTAATCAATAAATATTAGTCTTATTAGAATGAGGATGTTTTAGTTCAAGTAAACAGTTAAAAATTAAAATGTCATTTTGTATATTTAACGTAACACGTTATAATTCCACGTTTGATTATCAACTGATGTATATTTTTTAAAAAGTTTGGAAATACATAAATATATCTCTTTCACCCCAATCCCTCCTCCTTTACCTCCCACCCCCCAGGCTTGGAACATCTTAGCCCTGGATGGAAGCAACTGGCAACGAATAGACCTTTTTAACTTTCAAACAGATGTAGAGGTAAGTTAACCTTGTTTTCAACAAAAGATTTTTTTAAAAAGATTTTGTAAGTAAACTGCTCACTTTTTCCTGCCTTTTTATTTTGCTGCATTTAGATTTAATATTAAGGTGCCAAGGTGGAGTAGAGCAGAAAAAAACCTGGAAGGTATTTGCATACATCAAGACCAAAATTCTGCTTGTATTTTACTTTTTGCTCTGTATCAGTAACAGATTACTTTTCTCCCTTGTTCTGAGTTTTACCGCTCAGCTTTTTAAAGACTCACACCTGCATCGTTAACACCTGGTTCAATGTTTTAACCTTAGGAGACTCTTGACAGATATTTGTCTGTCTGAAAGATCCAGTGAGAATTCTAATTCAACATCAGGAATGGAAAATGTCAGAAGCACAGGCCCAGAAGTGAGGCTGGAGATCTGCACTGTCACTCTGGCTTGACCACTTAGCACAGGATCTCTTAGTGTCTCAGTTTTATTATCTAGAAAACAAAGAAGTAAAATAATCTTTAAAGCCTTTTATAATTCTAGGATTCTGATGTATTTGTCTGTAAATATGTAAATCTCTCTCTTTAAGACAGTAAACCTGACCAAATAAGAAAAATTTATTTTAAAACAACTTTGATATTAAATTCTAATTTATAACCAAAAAGAGAGAGGGAAGTAATAAAGAGCTTTGCACATAGTAGTTGTCTGGAGTGCTGGGTTTTTTTGTTTTTTTGAGGAAGATTAGCCATGAGCTAACTACTGCCAATCCTCCTCTTTTTGCTGAGGAAGACTGGCCCTGAGCTAACATGCATGCCCATCTTCCTCTGCTTTATACGTGGGACGCCTACCACAGCATGGCTTGCCAAGCGGTGCCATGTCTGCACCCGGGATCCAAACCAGCAGAACCCCAGGCCGCTGAGAAGCAGAATGTGCGAACTTAACCGCTGCGCCACTGGGCTGGTCCCCTGGAGTGCTGTTTTAATTGTCTGGAGATTCTGAAGTTTATCATCTCCCCATTGTTAGTAAAATCTTATTCATTTCTAGTTTAGCCAACTCAGTTACAGTAGGGGAATTGTATTTTGATTCAGTTACTCATGTAGTGTGTTCGAGTGTTTTTATCAAAGTGTATGTTTTGTGTCTTTTTTAATGGATAAGGAAATGAATGTGTTTAATAGTGAGATGGGCCCAAATAATTTCCTGTGAGTTACTTAACCTGGTGTTACCTCGAAGAACTAATGGCAAGTTGTGGAAGCCCCTTCACCTCCTTCTCTAGGTTACTTGCTGCCTGAGAGTTTCTGGTCCCATCTCAGACCTGTGGAGCAGAGCACCTACAGCAAGTGGGGCTGAGCAGAGGGTTTCCCACAGTTGATTTCCTCTCTTGTTGTGGTGCTCTGAGCTTGGAAGGAGGCAGGGACCTCAGGACTTCATGCCCATCTTGGAAAGATAAGCTGTAGTTCCTGGCTTGGAATGTGGTCCATGAATTAGGAGTTCTTTAATGCTCTTTCCAGAATTAATAGCAATGATTGCAACAGTGCCCCACTCAAACATGCTGACATGTAATTCCCCTTCAAAAGGATAATCTCAAGATCTTTGTTCATTGTGTTTACTTAGTGATATTGAGAACGTGAAATACCAAAAGTTGTAGTCATTTTTACTGGCAAAGGAAAGTCATTGTTTTAAAAAAATTTGCAAAATATTTTTTCTTTTTCTGTAGTTCTTTCTGTCTCCTCAGTTTTCTTAGATGATTTTTCCAAACTATACAATTTTTTGGAAGTCACATTAAAAACTTTTAAACTCAGATATTAAAAAATACTATTTTAAGCAAATAGCACTACCTTGTGCATTATTTGATTTCAGAATTTTAGTCAAGTGCTGACTGCAGCTATATAAACACATTGCAGAAATACTTGAGTGCTTCCACTAAAAGACAAATTTATGGTTCACCAATTACATGTAAAAACTTGAAATAGCTGGCACCAGGGTTTCAGTGTAGTCTAATACTATTTAGTTCCCTTTTTGGGCTAACGCTTTGAATCCAGGTTGAATTATGAACCAAGTGTTGGGCTTCCCATAGTCTCTAAAGAGGACCCACTGGATACTCACCCTGGGAAGCAGTCCATGGATAAACTGATGGTCTCAAATTCATTTCATTGGGATGAAAGCAATGATTTGTGGATATGTTAAGAGGTGAGAGAAGGTGCCAAGGGTCAGGATTAATATATTAATACTGTTTACTGTGTGCCAGGCACTATTCTAAGTACTTTATATAAGTTACTTTATTTAATCCTCTCAAAAACACTGTATTGAAGAAACTGAGGTGCAAAAGGTTTGAGTAACTTACCCAAGGTCTCTCACCTAGTAAGAGTAGAGAGGTAGGTACTTTTGCACAATGGTTACATGACTGTTGCATTTCAAAGAAAAGACAGATTAAAACATCCAGATGACAAATGTGCATTGAGTGTCTCCTTGAGCATCACTGTTTCCTGAATAAGTGTTGTTTCCCTGGTGTTTAGGTATTTTCTATGCCTTTAAAAGTTGGACATTTTGTTGTCAGTGCTTCATAGTTATTAAAGATTCTCCCAAGCCAAAAATGAGAAATAAACAAGTAGTATGCTAACTTAAAAGTTGTAAATCCAAGGATTTCTCTATTTAGGTCTTATTTTTCTCTAAAGCCCTTTGTTCTCAAAATGCACACCTGCAACATACTATGTAATAGGTAACATGCAGAGTCATTGACTTGAATTTTGCGTTGGAAAGGATTTCCTCATTCTTTCCTTTTAGATGGAAACAATGGAGCAGAAAATGTAAATATAATTTTTTAATTTCAGTATAAAAACTTTTACGCCAAAGAAAGGAAGAATAGAAAGCTTATATAAGTGTGACTAACCTGAAATGGAGAAAAATATATTGTGTGCTCCATTTGCAGACATTAGTTTGGAGGGGTTTTTTTTTTGCTCTTTTATTCAGTACTTAAATCTTGGATTATCAAGCCACAAACTCCACCCCTCCCCATGACAGAGATTTATTTTATGGTTGTCTGGAATTTTGTTTCAAAACTAATTGTTAACTTAGGTAATGTTCAAGAAAGCATAAATAAAGCCTCTAGCAATATCAAAGTTTGGATATTCACTGTAATTAAGATGTTAACCAGGTGATAATATGTGTGAGCCCTGCCCCTGTGATCCTATGGTTTGTTGTGTCCTTGTGACTTCTGAGTGCTTACAGTTCAGTGTCAAGGTTGCTATTTTATGAAATAAGGATAATAATATTAAAAACAAAATAAAATAGCCCTTTTCAATGTTTTCTTCCTTGTGGAGGTATTAGTTTTACAGAGCACACAGGGTTTAGAATGAGATAAACCTGTTAGAACCTGAACTCTGCTACTCACTAAAGTATAACCTTGGCAATTTAACCATTTAATTTTTTTATTTGCAAAATGAAGGTAAGGGATCCAATCTGTATTAGTCAGGATTCTCCAGGGAAATAGGACCAATAGGATATGTGTGGTTATAGATACAGATAAATAGAGTGGTTTGTTATAAAGAATTGAGTCATGTGATTATGGAGGCTGAGAAGTCCCAAGATCTGCATTCGACAGCTGGAGACCCAGGAGAGCCAACGTGTATCTGCAGTTTGAGTCTGAAGGCCTGTGAACCAGCAGAGCTGATTGTGTAAATTCCAACCTGAAAGCTGGCAGGTTTGAGACCCAAGAAGAGCTGATGTTTCAGTACAAGTCCAAAGGCTAGAAAAGACCAATGTTTCAGCTCAAACAGTCAAGCAGGAGGAGTTCCCTCTTAACTCAACCTTTTTTGTTCTATTCAGGTCTTCAATTGATTGGATGAGGCCCACCCACACTAGGGAGGGCAATCTGCTTTACTCAGTCTACTGATTCAAATGTTAATCTCATCCAGAAACACCCTCACAGACACACCCAGAATAATATTTTGCCATGTCAGCTTAAAAAGAAAATTTGCCAGTTATTTTACCCTCAAAGTATGTTTATTCAGAAATAGCCAAAAGAATTGCAATTCTAGATGTCTGTGCTATGGCAAACCATGGGCAAATCTGGAGAACAAAGAGAGGGGCTTGCTTTTATATAGAAAAGGGGGAGTAGGGAGGGGCTGTTGTAAACGAAGGGCCATTGGGGGAAAGTAACACTTCAGGGTGGCAGTGGCATGTCATTGGCTGAACTGCAGTGTTTCTCATTGGCTGGGCTGTTTCTGGGTGGGGGGAGAAATCTTCCTTCAGTAGTAAAGTAGCTGTACTTCCACTTGGAGATACAAGCATAGGTCTTGTCCTGGTTGGAGTAATTGACGATGTATGAGGGGGTGTAAGATCTCCTCCTACAGGCCTTCCTGACTTTAATTTAGTTGTGGTTTCTCTAATTCATTCCATGTTTTCCCCTTTTGATCAAAATCTTTCTCCAAAAGCATTGCTAATCAACAGTCCAGTTCTCTGCATGTAGTGGTATTGTCCCTTGGTGCCAGGAAGGACCTTTTTCTCCCACATGGTAGGGAAGGTAAAATAGTGGTTGGAAACCATTTATGCCACATTTGAGTAACAAGAAAGGTTAGGAGGGAGAACTCTCAGGCCTTTCCCATGTAAAGTCTATATTTCTCCAAGGCCATAAGCATTGGCAATCATCTTGAAGTGCTGAGCTAGCATCACCTTATTGGGCACGTCATTTTTACAGAGATTTGACAGGCAAGAGGTACAGAACTTTGCAATAAGTATATAAAGTAAGATTAAGAGCAGTATTACAAACCCAGTTTGCAGGATGCTTCTAAACCAGGAGCTCAAACCTAAAGGTAACTAGTTGAACAAAACAAAAGACAGTGGACTGTTAGGTGAGATTTGTTATAGCCAATGTATTTACTCTCTAACCTTCTGTAATTGGGTTTTTACCCCCCTGGAGGCATTTACCCATGTGTGCAATAGGAGGTGTTCCTTCTGCATGGATACCTCCTTGCTCAGCAAGTAGGTAATGAAGGCCTATATGATTATCCCAAACATTGATCAGTGAGTTAAGTGACCATTGCTGAGCTGAAATTGCTTTGGCTGTGGAGTTGGCCAACTCTTCTGGTGTCAGGGAGAGATTCCTGATCACTTGTTCTTTGGCACCCACTCTGATCCATGGGAAGAAAGCTCTTCCTGTGGAGGCAAACCCAGAGTCGTACATGCCTCTTGAAAGTTCTCGTTTAAAGTGGTTATGGAGATTCAGTGGGAGAGACCAATGAGAGGTCTCTGTTTGATTATGCAGAGAGAACAGGACAGTGAATCCCCTAAGAGCACACTGTCCTTATATTTTCCAGATGTCAGGGCAGTGAGCTGCCTGGGCATAAACGCTATTACTGAAACCTCCAGAGATGAAGACATAACCAGGGGATGTACATAAGGCTCCTGCATAAGTCATATTATCTATAGACTCATTCATTGGGAAAGAGGCATTGGTATTACATAACCAAGACTTAGATACTATGTTGTTACACATCAAGAGATTGTCTAAATACATGGACATGTTAAGAATATATAAATGATTCAACTGACATTGATGGTCCCACAAAATTTTTCATGCAAATATTCAAAAGATCTTGTTTTCACCTTCCAAGCCTGGATTAAATTAAAGCAAGGGACAAGTTTAGGTAGGGTAGCACCCTGATTTGGTGAAAGGGGCCAACAGAGCAGTTTAGATATACAACATCATCTGGAATCCAAGTGAAATTACTTATAGGGTGAACTAAGGGGTCATTACTGTTTTGGACAGACTGAGGTCTCTGTTGGTAAATCCAGCACTCAGAGAGACTTCCCCCTTTTGCAAAGAATTGGGAAAGGCAGAGGAAAGCATTGTCCTTCTAGGAAAGAGAGGGAGAAAATAAAATAAGAAACAAAGTGAGAAGAGGGTATACAGGCCTGGTCCAGTCATCTTGGGAAAGCTGTCTGCCTCAGATGTCAGCTGCTTCTCTTCCTAGTCAATTTGATTTGGAAGTGCCCAGTGTTAGTAGAGGTCTAGATGTCAGGTGAACCTTCTTTAGCTGTGAGACATGTACCCAAGTCTCGAGTCCCTGAAATTTGGCTGCCATCTTGATAGGAGGACCTGGTGTGATCCCTTTCAAAGAGATTTCAAGGTTAGTAAAATTGGAAACATCAATTTGGAGTGTTGTAGCCAGACATTTAAGGAAACCAGAAGAAGATAGGATCCAATCCAGCTTACAGGTATATAACAAGACATTAAAGACAGTAGGACTAGAATTTAATATCCACAAAGGTGCAAGCATGATTTCTCTCTCCACAATTACCCCCATTTTTATTAAAGATAATCATAGTAAAACTAATTTGTATTAAACTTAGCCTGATTATTTATGTAAAAATAGCGATTGACCACGCAAACTCTTTGTAAAGATTGCTTTGCTGGAACCTTGTAAGCAAGATGCTAGGCCTATTTTTCCAAGCAGTTCTTTAAAGCTGTCTGGTCATATCTTAGTTTACATAGATCTCTTTCAAATATGACATTCTGGTCTAAGCTTTGGTAATATTAGCCAATATTTCCAAATGTTATTCCAATTGTCCTGTTATAAGGAGAACAGGTTCTCATTGAATTTATGCAAATACACATATTGTCGTGAAAAGAATACTTAAGAGTTTCTGAATTCTGGAGAGATTAGGTAGGGAGAAAAAGATAAATGTTTCAACCCTTGTTGCAAAGATCTACTTTGCAAAATTGCTGTAAGTTATAGATAGCTTAAAGAAGAGGAGAAAAAGAGATCCTTTAAATCTGGGAAACAAAACATTAAAGCAATCAGTCCTCCACTCAAGTTCCAGAAGTTCCCACCCGGCTCAATGTTATGATCTTAAAGTTATCAAAACCTGTGTTACAGAGTATTCTTAAAGTCTTTCCCATGAATCTCTTTGAAAATGAAACATATTTGTAAAGGCATCAGAGTAAAATAATAAGTGTAACTGGCAAAAGATTTTTTTAAAAAAGGCAGTGGGTAAATGCAGTTGACAAGGAAATTTGGGTATTTTTATGATATACATTTTAGATAGTATTTAGAATTACAAGTAATAACATTATATTAGGACATATCAGATTTTTATACAGTTTCTAGAACACATTTTAGTAACATTCACCCATACATTATAACCTTAAAAGGTTTGTTATTGCTTATTTGACCAAGCTTCTCATGTAATTTGACATGCTAAATAAGCCTAATTAGTGTAATCTCTCTCTTTTTATTAGGAGAGGGAACAAATCTTTTGAGATATCCCAGGTGCCCTCTGGAAAATCCTAAAGTTACGTCCAGGTGGAAAAGACTTCATTTAAAATTTGAATATTTGGGGAAGACACTTGACCAAATTGGATCACAGATCATTATGAGAAAATACCTAGTTATCTATCAGACCAAAGTAACAATAAAAAATTTCAAAGGCAAATACAAAGAGTTACATAGCTGTAAGCAAAACTTAACTCCTTCAGTGTTAAGAAGACTCAGTTTTCTTAAAGACTCGATACAAACAGCACAGGAAATTATTTTGATAAAACATAAAATCTCGAAACCCTCATACACTGTTGGTGGGAATGCAAACTGGTGCAGCCACTATGGAAAAGAGTATGGAGATTTCTCAAAAAGTTAAAAATAGAAATACGCTATGACGCAGCCATCCCACTACTGGGTATCTATCCTAAGAACCTGAAATCAGCAATCCCAAGAGTCCCATGCACCCCTATGTTCATCGCAGCATTATTTACAATAGCCAAGACGTGGAACCAACCTAAATGCCCAGAAACTGATGACTGGATAAAGAAGATATGGTATATATACACAATGGAATACTACTCAGCCATAAAAAAGGACCAAATTGTTCCATTCGCATCAACATGGATGGACCTTGAGGGTATTATGTTAAGCGAAACAAGCCAGACAGAGAAAGACGAACTCTGTATGACTCCACTTATAGGTGGAAGTTAACATATAGACAAGGAGAACTGATCGGTGGTTACCAGGGAAAAGGGGGGATGGGGGAGGGCACAAAGGGTGAAGTGGTGTACCCACAACATTACTAACAATAATGTGCAACTGAAATCTCACAAGATTGTAATCTATCATAATCTTAATTAAAAAAACCACATAAAATCTCTATTTCTAGGCCTATTGCTTAAAAGTAAAGAAGCTTTCACAATCTATCAGAGGCAGACCAGTAGCCCAAGAAAACCTTGTCCTTTTTCCCTCCTCCCCAAAGCCCAGTACATAGTTATATATTCTAGTCGTGAGTCCTTCTAGTTCTTCTATGTGAGCCATCACCACAGCATGGCTACTGACAGATGAGTGGTCTGGTTCCATGCCCATGAACCGAATCTGGGCCACTGAAGCAGAGTGTGCCAAACTTTAACCACTAGGCCATCATGGCTGGCCCATAAACCTTGTTCTTTTAACAGAAAAGAAAGCCAAATTTCAATTTTGCATCAGCTTACTTTCAGTATTAAAACTCATTCATTTCAATTTTAGTCAGTCTTGACTGCCCATAAAATTCCTTTCCCAAGGTTCCTTTCCATATACCTTGTACAGCTTTCTTGTTATGTTCAGATTTTGTCTTATGTTTTTCTCTTTCCCATTCTGAAACAACCAGCCTCTCTTTAGGACAAAATTACTTCCTTTCCCTCAATAAAATGCATTTCCATTCCTCATACTTTCCTTTACTAGAACACACATCCTACTTTCCTTGCTTACAGAGATGTTTCTGTTTTTGTTTCTAGGAGCTTTTGTTATGTATATTAGAATTTTTAACCCTTAGCATCCTTAATTCTTAGTGAAAACTAAGAAGTAAGCAATTGTGAACTATATTAGCATTTTTTGGCTTGGCAAACTTATAAATACCTTTTGTGAATTTCTAGAAACATATGCCTCTTTTCCTAGAAAATTTCTCAGTTTCCTAAAACATGTTCACTAATAAACTCAAATATCCTTAGCCTCTCTACACTAGGAAGCCAAAAGTAGCTGAACCCATGTTCAATAATTAATGTTTATCTTATTTGGAAATGATTTAGGTGTTCAATAGCCATCCATTATTTAGTCTAACGTAGTTTAAACTTTGGTCTTATTTACATATATTTTAATTACTTTTAACAATCACACTTAAATTAGACATTAAATAGCCAACCATTGTCTTAAGTTACTTTCTTGCTAACAAATTTTGTAAGAGATAACAGCAGTTTAGTAAACCCAGGTAGAATGAAAATTGGATGTCTGCATTATATTCAGTATTGATAACTCTAAAGATGTGCTTGTTTAAATTAAACCAACAACCTTAAGCTAGCTTTTATTTACAAAAGATTAATCCTACATCACATAACATTTGGGTGAGTTTCCATTATATTTCTGAGATTTAGGAATACTTAATTTATAAGCACTAAATTTCAAGCCAATTAAATAGAGCTCTTTTACAAATCAATCTTATCAATACCATCCAGAGGTAGAAAAATATCATATCTCTATAACTTGCATCCATAGATACATAACATACAGGCACAGACAGAGATCTCATAGCTTTCCTTTAAAAAATTTTAGCCATATCTCAGGTACAAAACTCAAAATGGTAGTTGGATCCCAGTTGTATTTCTGGCAGATGGACTAAGCTGAGGTTACTTATTCACACAGCCAAATCTTTCTACTAAGGAATTTTTGTGCATGCTGTAAGGATCCTTTTAGAACTGTCTTTGGCGTCATTTTGTCTACTATCAAAAGTCTAGGGTAATTGCTATTTAAATTTTTCCTTCTAGTTATTTATTTCCTCCTGTTAACTTAGAAATAGTTAATAGGGATTTAGCATTTGACTCCTCAGAGGGTCTGATTATAAAGGGGCAGGTTTTTGCAGAGGGGAAAAGAGGAAGATGGTGCCAGGGATGGAACCTATGCACAAGATGGCTGGGGGGTAAAGTCTGAGACAAAGGAGTCTGGGAAGACAAACAAGCTGGTGCTTGAGACAAAGGAGAAGGGAGAGGGGAAGACAAGGCTTTAGAAGCCATTTTATTCTCCCCCAGTTTTTTAGTTGTTTCAGCTAATTTAGACAAAGTGTCATGTAGTGAGGCAATTTTAGAGTTTTATGCATGTCCAGAAGCCTCCAGGTACCAAGGAAAATAGACATTTCATTTTGCTTAGTTTTAGAGCTGTGGTCTTCCAGTTTGGTTTTAAGAAAAGCGAGTTTGGGGAGATCAAAAGTTCCACATAATGGCTCTTGTAATTATGGATTATTCTTGGTTGGTTTGGTGCATTTAGTTAAAAATGTGCACATAGGGAGCCCAAAGTTCTGAAACACAAATCCAGCCAGGATCTCTGGAGGATTTTCTTCAGAACATTTACATGACTGGGATCCCATTTGTGAAATATCCTCTGAAAACCCAAGAAAGTTGCTAGAGTCCTAGCCCTGATCCCCAAAGAAATCTAAAAACAAAAGGAAGCTGCCAGATTTTCAGCCCTGATTCCAAAAGGAATCTGAAAACCAAAGAAAAGCTTTTGGATTCTCAGCAAGGCTGAGCCCCAAAAGGAACTGTGTTACATTCAGAAAATAACTGAGTACTCATTAAGGACGATGTCTTGAACTCAAGGATAGAGCCTTGAACCAGGAAGGACAAAGTCCTACCCCTGAGAGTACAAAGCCTTTCCTGATCCTGAATAAGGTTGGAGAGCTCAAATAACAAGGAGAGTGGAGCTCAGAATCCTGGAAGAGACTCACCAAAATGAAAGGAGGTGGCAACTCACAGAAGCAATGAGCACAACGGGCTCAGTGCACATACCTCGCTCAGTTCTGGGGCTTGCCATCTCTTGGGGATCACTTCCTTCAGATCCCACTTCTGACACCATATATGTCAACTTAAAAAGCAAATTCACCAGTTATTTTACCTTCACAAGTTTATTCATTAATAGTCAAAAGAATTGCAATTGAGGATGGTGCATGCTATGATGAACCATAGGCAAATCCAGTGAACAGAGAAAGGGGCTTGCTTTTATAGAGAAAAAGTGGGAATAGGGCAGGGCTGCTGTAAATGGAAGTCCATTGGGGGAAAGTAACAGTTCAAGGTGGCAGTGGCTTCCAGCTGCCACCAGTGGTAGCCAAACCATGATTCCTGAAGTATATGGGCCATTAGTAGTCCTGTCTGAATTGACTTGTAGTTTTCCATTGACTTTAATCACAGGGCATTGTAATATTAGAGACAGCTTAAGTGAGCTCCTGTATTCCAGACATACTCTTCCTTACCTCTCTTGTGGAGTAGTAGTCTCTTTATGAGTCCTAACTCCACAGTTAAGACTGACTTTTTTTTTTTTTAAGATTTTATTTTTCCTTTTTCTCCCAAATCCCCCCAGTACACCGTTGTGTATCTTTGGTTATGGCATGTGGGATGCCACCTCAGCATGGCTTGATGAGCAGTACCATGTCTGTGTCCAGGATCCAAACCAGCGAAACCCTGGGCTGCCGAAGCGGAGCATGCGAACTTAACCACTCGGCCATGGGGCCGGCTCTCCAGGGTTAAGACTTTCAAAAAGTAGTGCTTTTTTTTTTTTTGTTTTAACACTTAAATGCTTTAATTGAAAAACATTTATCAGTGCTTGCAGCCCCTTTGTGCACTAGGGACAGAAGTGGGGTGTTGGAGGAATGTTCCAAAATATCTTCTGTTATACCTGGAAAAATAGGATTCAGTCCTAAATTTCAGGTTATTATGCTGTTAGATGAGCAACATGAAAAACAAGATTTTTTCCCCCAACTTTCTTGATTCAAGGGTCGAGTGGTGGAAAATATCTCAAAGCGATGTGGTGGATTCCTGAGGAAGCTCAGCTTGAGAGGCTGCATTGGTGTCGGGGATTCCTCCTTGAAGTAAGTCGATTCCACAGTGACGCACTTTGTCATGGCAGCTTGTGGCTGACATTTTCATTAGCAAAAATAAACATATTATGTGCTTTTGTAATCTTAAATTCTTTCTATGGTAATTTGTATAGAATAATGAGAGAACCATGACTTTGGAGTCAACAGACCTGGGTTAGAAACAGAGCTCCAGGGTTGTTGGGGGTGTGACTTTGGGAAAAATTATTTCATCTCACTGAGTGTCAGTTCTCTTTTCTGCAAAGTGAAGGCAGTTATAGCTTCTGCTTGGGAATGTCATGGGTATCGCATGAAATAACGTATATGAAGTGCCTGGCACATAGTATAACATTAGTTCGCCTCTCTTCTATTCCCTTCTTCATTTTCCTATCTTCCTAGTTCCCTTCTCATAAGAGTAGCTACCTTTTTATATAAATTATACTAATTAAGAACATAATTCTTTCAGAAACTTCCTTAGCATAACCTGGAATTTCGTTACTCAAAAGGGATGTGATCACCGTATTCATTTTACTGTAGTTAGCAATATGTCCTATCCAACCAAATGCTTGCCCACTTCTTCCTAGAGAGCCATTATTTATTGGAAATGTTATCAATCAACTGTTAAAGGACATGTGCTTTGAGCTTTCCTGGAGACAACATATAATTAAAACCTTTATGTCCTTACCCTTGTGGCCTCTAGTATTGTTTGAGTTGGCTAAATTAGGACACACACCATCTCCTAGAACCTTGGAACAGATTTTGTCTCTTGCAGACCCAAACATTACCCCAGTGTACATCAGTCCCAGACTGCCAGTGAGAATGTACAGTATATAGTGATTGCAGACAGTAGAATTTGTAATAGAAACACCTGCTACACCGTTGCTAAGAAAATTGATTCATAACATCTTTTAAGGATCAGTACACACCCTTTAAATATTATGGAACAAAGTGACTTTTTATAAATCAAGAAATTAAGATCATCAGACCAAATTTTCTGCTACTTCAAAAGCTTTGTAAACCAGTGGAATAGATTGATTCTATTTTAACAGGGAACTTAAATGTACCAAATAGGTCCTATGATAATTTGTAATATAGAACATAAATCTAATAGTAGTTTCCTTGAGGAAACTAAAATAAATGTGAAGATGTGAATTGGTCAATGAGGAATGTCAAAGAAATACATTATCTTGGCAATTGCAATAAAGCCATATATGCTAGCAAAACTATCCTATAAGGCTAAGAATGTTTACTGGTTTACCATAATTGTTAGAGCAGAAATCTGTATTGTCTACGTACATTTTTAATATGAGACCAGATTACTGTGAGAAATAATGATATGCATAAACACAAATTATGACTCAGAAAGGATTTTATGCCTCCAGTTTTTTATTGTAATCACCTAGAATTAGCCTTGACGTCTACTCTGCCCCCACACGTGTGTTGTTATTGTTTTGGTGGGAGGGGGACTAGTCATTTACAAATGTTGACTGAGCCTCTACTGTATCAGGCACTGATTTAGGCAGTGGAGACAAAGTAGTAATCAAAATAGATTAAAATCCCAGTACTAATGGATCTTGAATGTGTATTCTCTATAACTCCTGCTCCATCATTATATATGATGTCCTATGGATTTTTAACAACTTTACAATTGAGATACAATAATACAATACAATGTAATGCAATACAATACACTTGAGATACGTACCCATGAAACCAACCCTATAATAAAGATAATGAGCATATCTGTATCCCACAAAAGTTTCCTCACATACCTTTGTAATCCCTCCGTGCCTTCCACCCCTGTCTTTGCCCCATCTCTAGGCAAACACTGATCTGCTTTCTATCTCTATAGGTTAGTTTGCATTTTCTAAAATTTTATGTGTATTTTATCCAGTATGTACTCGTTTTTGCCTGGCCTCTTTCACACAACATAATTGTTTTGAGATTCATCCATGTTGTTGTGTGTATCAATAATTCATTCCTTTTTATTGCTGAGTAGTAGCGTATTGTATGGATGTACTGCAATTTATTCATTGATCTATTTATGGACATTTGGATTCTTTCCAGTTTTCAGCCATTACATATAAAGCTGCTATGAACATTTTTGTACAAGACTTTATATGTTATATGTTTTAATTTCTCTTGGGTAAATACCTAGGAGTGGAATGGCCAGATCATTTGGTAGATGCATGTCTAACTTTTTAAGAAACTTCTAAACTGTTTTCTGAAAGGATTGTACCATTTTACATTCCCACCAGAAGTGTATGATACTTCCAGTTCCTCCACATTCTTGCCAACAGTTGGTAGGTCAGTCTTTTTTTTTTTCTGGTAGGTCAGTCTTTTTAATTTTACCCATTTTAATAGATGTTGTAGTGGTATCTCATTGTGGTTTTCATTTGCATTTCTCCAATGACTGATGCTGTTGAGTGTCTTTTTATGTGTTTTTTTGCTATCTGTATATTTTCTTTGCTGAAATGTCTGTTCAGAGGTTTTACTTATTTTTTTTCATAGATTCTTTGTTGTCTTACCATTGAATTTTGAGAGTTCTTAATATGTTCTGGATACAAGTCCTTAATCAGATACATGTTTTGCAAATATTTTCTTCCTGTCTGTGGCTTATCTTTTTATTTTCTTTTTTGAAGAGTTTTTTAATTTTAATGAAGTTCAGTTTTTTTCTTTTATGAATCATGTTTTTTGTATTATATATAAGAGATCTTTGCCTAACCCAAGGTCATAAAGATTTTCTTCTTTGTTTCTAGAAGTTTTGTGGTTTAGATCTATGATCATTTTGAGTTGATTTTTGTATGTGGTGTGAGGTATAGATTGAAATTCATTTTTTTGCCTATGATGTCCAGTTGTTCTAGCACCATATGTTGAAATGACTACCCTTCTCCACTGAATTGCCTGTGCACCTTTGTTGAAAATAATTGTGGGAGTGTTTTTGTACTATTTATATTTTCCGTTGATCTATTTGTCTATGTTTACTCCAAACCATGCTGTTTTGATAACTGTTGCTTTAACAGTAAGTCGTGAAATCAGGTAGTAGTGGTCTTCCAACTCTTGTTCTTTTTGAAAGTTATTTTGACTGTTCTAGATCCATGGCATTTCCATATAAATTATCGAACTGGCTTGTCAATTTCTTCAAGGTCTTGCTGGGATCTTTATTAGGGTGATGTTGAATGCAAAGATCAATTTGGGGAGAATTGATATCTTAACAATATTGAGTCTTCCAATGCATGAACATGATATATGTCTCCATATATTTAGGTGTTTTTAAATTTCTCTCAACATGTTTTTTGGTTTTCGGTGTACAGGTTGTGCACATCTTTTGTCATATTTATCCCTAAGTTATAAAATGTTAT
This sequence comes from Equus przewalskii, assembly GCF_037783145.1. Classification (NCBI taxonomy): domain Eukaryota; kingdom Metazoa; phylum Chordata; class Mammalia; order Perissodactyla; family Equidae; genus Equus; species Equus przewalskii. Next base: position 52,591,989 of record NC_091845.1, on the reverse strand, counting down.
TGTAATGGTATTATTTTTTATTTCAATTTTCAATTGTTCATTGTTAGTAAATAGAAATACTATTGGTTTTGGTACATCAATCTTTTATCTTGCAACCTTAATAGATACATTTATTAGTTTTAGTAGCTTATCTGTTGGTTCCTTTGGATTTTCTACATAGGCAGTCATGTCACCTGTAAATGAAGATAGTTTTTCTCCTTTGTTTCCAATAAGTACCTTTTCTTATTCTTACCTGATTGCACTGGCTAGAATCTCTAGTACAGCATTGAATAGAAGTGATGAAAATAGACATCCTAGACAGTCCTCCATCTTAGGGAGAAAGCATTCAAGTATGATGTTAGCTATAGATTTTTTATAATCATCAAATTGGGGAAATTTCCTTCTATTTCTAGTTTGAGAGGTTTTTTTAAAATTGAGAGTGAATGTTAGATTTTGTCAAATGCTTTTTCTGCATCATTTAGATGACTATATGTTTTTTTCTTATTTAGTTTGTTAGTATGGTGAATTACACTGGTTGATGTTTGAATGTTAAACTAACCTTCCATCCCTCAGATGAACCCCACTTGAGTTGTCATGTATTGTGTGTGTGTGTGTGTGTGTGTGTCAAGATTGGCCTTGAGCTATCATCTGTGGCAGTCTTCCTCTATTTTATGTGGGGTGCCACCACAGCATGGCTTGATGAGTGGTATGTAGGTCTGCACCTGGGATCCAAACCAGCAAAACCCAGGCCACCAAAGTGGAGCACACAAAGTTGACCACTATGCCACCAGGCTGGCACCTGTGTTTTTTACATGTTGTTGGATTCTATTTGTTAAAATTTTGTTAAATAATTTTACATCTGTGTTCGTGAGGGATATTGTTAATTGGTTTTCTTGTGATGTTTTTGTCTGGTCTAGGTATCAAAGTTATACTGGCCTCATAGAATAAATTAGGAAGTGTTTCCTCCTCTTCAGTTTTTTGGAAGACTTTATGTAGAATTAGTATTGCTTTTTCCTTAAAATATAGAATTCACCATTGAGGCCATCTGGGGCTGCATCTTTCTTTTGTGGGAGGTTTTTACTACAAATTCTATTTCTTTAATGTATGTAGAACTCTTCAGGTTTTCTATTTCTTCTTGAGTAAGCTTTGGTTTAGTTTTGTCTTCCAAAGATTTTGTCCACTTCATTTAAGTTGTTGATTTTATTGGCATAAAGTTGTTTATAATGCTGTTATTATCATTTTAATATCTGTAAAATCTGCAGTGATATCTCCTCTCTTCATTCCTGATATTGGTATTTTTTTTAAAGTAAATGGAAGTACTTGTCATGTCTAATAGAAATCACAATGATTATACAGTGCCTATTGTAATTCAATATTCTTTGAATTCTTTTATTGGCATTAATAGTGCATTTTTAAAGAGTAAAGATGATTAAATTTCTCTTACATTGGTAATTTTTTGTCTTTTCCTGATCTGTATGGCTAGAGGTTTATTAATTTTAATGCTGTTTTCAAAGAACCAGCTTTGTGTTTCATTGATTTTTCATTGTTTTTCTGTTTCCTACTTCATTGATTTCTGCTCTAATCTTTATTTTATTTCTTTTATTTGCTTTGGGTTTCATTTGATCTTCTTTTTTCTACTTTCTTAAGGTGAAAGCAGAAGTCATTGATTTGAGACCTTTTTTCCTTTACTAATATAGAAGGTTAGTGCTATAAATTTCTCCTGAAGTACTGACTTAGTAGCATTTCACAAATTCTAATGCTGCGTTGGCATTTTCATTCAGTTCAAAATGCATTCTATTTCCCTTTTTATTTCTTCCTTGACTCATGGCTTGTTTAGAAGTGTATTATTCAGTTTCCAAATATTTGGGCATTTTCCAGCTTTTATGTTATTGATTACTAATTTAATTCCATTGTGATAAAAAATATACTTTATACAATTTGGATTCTTTTAATTTTACTGAGTATTGCTTTGTGACTTAGAATATGGTCTATCTTGATAAATGTTCCATGTTCACTTGAAAACAATGTATTCTGCTGCTGTTAGGTGTGGAGTGTTCTATAAATACCAATTAGGTCAAGTTGATTGAGAGTGTTGATCAGATCTTCTGTATCTTTACTGATTTTCTGATTTCTTGTTTGATCGAATATTGAGAGAAGTGTCTTGAGATTTCTGCCTATAATTTTGGATTTGTCTGTTTCTCCTTACAGTTCTATCAGTTTCTTTTCTGCATGTATTTTGAAGCTCTGTTATTAGGTATCTAGACATTTAGGATTGCTGTGCCTTTATGATGAATTGACCAGTTTTTCATTATCATGTGGCCTTCTTTTATCCCTGGTATATTCTTTGCTCTGAAGTCTACTCTGTCTCATGTAATATAGCCACTCCAGCTTTCTTTTGATTAGTGTTGGCATGGTATATTTTTTTCCATTCTTTTACATTTAACTGATTTGTGTCTTTATATTTAAAGTTGGTTTCTTGTAGGCAGTATATAGTTGGGTATTGTTTTTTTGATCCGTGATGAAAATCTCTGCTTTGGATATTTAGATCATTTACATTTAATGTGATTATTGATATGGTATGGTTAGTTTTAAATTTACTTTCTTGTTATTTGTTAGCTATTTGTTCTGTACATTCTTTCTCTCCCTTTTCCTCCTTTTCTGCCTTCTTTTGGATTGAGGATATTTTATGATTCCATTTTATATCCTTTTTTGGCTTAGTAGATATAACTCATTGTTTCATAATTTTAGTGGTTGCTTTAGAGTTTATAGTTTACATCTTTAACTTATTATAGTCTACTGTTAAATTATATTATACATCACTCCCATTTTTCCTCAGTCTTCATGCTATTATTGTCATACATTTAAATTCTGCATATGATATAAACCCCACACTAGATTGTTAGTATTTTTGTTTTAACAGACAATTATTTTTTTTTAAGAGAATTAAATACCTAAAAAAAAAAAAAGAAAGACTTTATATACCCAAGTACTTACCATTTCCAGTATTCTTATTCCTTTGTGTAGACATAAATTTTCATCTGGTTCACTTTTTTTCTGCCTGAAGAACGTTCTGTAACATTTCACATACTGCAGATCTGATGAATTCTTTCAGCTTTTCTATGTCTGAAAAATATCTTTATTTTTCCTTCAATTTTGAAAAATATTTTTGCTGAACATAAAATTTTATGTTGATAGTTTTTTGTTTTCAGTATTTTAAAGATGCTGCTCCTCTGTTTTCTTGCTCTTTTGTTACCAATGAGAAATCTTCTATCACTGTTATTTTTATTCTTCTGTACGTAATGTGTCCTTTTTCTCTAAATGCTTTTAAGATTTTTCTGTCACTAGTTTTGGCCAGTTTGGTTATGATATGCCTTTCATATTTCTTGTGCTTGGAATTCTTTCACTTTCTTGTATCTATAGGTTGATAGTTTTCATAAACTTTGGATAAATTTTGGCCATTACTTCTTTAGATATTTTCTCCCTCCCCTCTCTGTCTCCTATTCTTTTTTGTTTGCTGAGGAAGAGTCTCCTTGAGATAACATCCATTGCCAATCCTCCTCTTTTGTTTGCTTGAGGAAGATTAGCCTTGAGCTAACGTCTATGCCAATCTTCCTCTATCTTTTTTGTATGTGGGACACTGCTACAGCATGGCTGGTGAGTGGTGTAGATCTGCACCTGGGATCCAAACCCAGGCCACCAAAGGGGAGTGCGTGGAACTTTAATCATTTGGCCACAGGGCCGGGCCCGCCTCTTTAAGGACTCCAATCACATGTATATTAGGTTTCTTGAAGCTATCTCACAGTTCATTCATGCTCTGTTCTTTTTTCTTGGTTTCTCTCCATGTTTCATTTTGGATAGTTTCTGTTGCTGTGTCTTCAAGTTCACCGGTCTTTTTTTCCACAATGTCTAATCTTTCATTAATCCCATCCAGTAAGTTTTCATCTCAGCCATTGTGGTTTTCATATCTAAGACCTTAATTTGGGTCTTTTTTGTATCTTTCATATCTCTATATAATGTGTTTACTAAACATAACATGTTCAAACTTTATCTAGCTTTATACAACCATATTCTTCAGAACACAGTTATAATAAGTTTTAATGCCTTTGCTATTTCTAATATCTCTGTCAGTTCTGGGTCAGCTTTAATAGATTGAATCTTCTCATTATGGATATATTTTCCTTCTTCTTTGAAAGTGTGGTAATTTTTTGTTCAATGCCAGATATTGTGAATTTTACTCTGAGTGCAGAATATTTTTGTGTTTCTACAAATATTCTTGGGTTTTGTACTAGGATGCAGTTGAGTTACTTGGACATAGTTCCTTTCAGATCTTGTTTTAAAAATTTCTTAGGTTGGACCAAAGCAGTGTTTAGTCTAGAGCTAATTGTACTCGACTCCTGAAACAAGAGCCTTCTCAGTACTCTACCCAGTGCCGTACAAATTGTAACATTTTTCACTGTTGGCTGGTGGGAATGGGCACTATTCCTGGCTCTGGGTGAGATCTGGCTTTTGTTCCCTCTAGTGCTTTTTCTTGATTCTTTCCCAGGCTTTGAGTAGTCTCCTCACATGCATGCTCTGATCAGTACTTTACTGAATTCTTGAGGGGAACCCTCTGCAGATCTCTGAAGTTCCCTCCACTCCAGTACTTTCTCTAATAACTCTAACTGCCTTGGTCAGACTTTTGGCTCCATATCCCCAAGTCAGGAAGTCCATTAGACTCCAGCTCAGTTCCCCTTCCCTGTACCATAGCAGGGCAGAAGGAACAGATGAGAATGACATCTGATTTGAGGCCAGGTTTTGAAGATGTTTGGGTACTGCTTGGAAGAATCAGGACTCTATCCTATAGGATACATTGGAGCTGAATTTCAGGAAAATGCAGATGACCTGAGCCAGTCCTTGCTGAATATGTTAAGTAGTAAGTGGTGAGTAAGGGATGCTTAATTTTCTGCTTCTGGCCTCCCTACCACCTCACAAATCATTGAGGAAATTGCCCTTCATGAATTAGTGTTCTCACCAGTAAATGGATGGTTCTTGATACTCATCAACTACTGGATGCTATTAATGGCCAGAGACAATTTCTCCAGAAAGCTCTGTAACCAACTGGCAGCATGACACAATGCAAGAAAGATTCAGCCCCCTTGCTTCCAATTGATTTTCCTGTAAAGAGGAAGAAACAGGGAGCCAGGCCTCCATTCTCAGATGACTGCCAAGGTGTGGATGAAGGAGAGTTACAACTGAAGTGTAGTCAGTCTAGGACTTTGCTTCCCAAAGTATAGTCCCCAGAGTAGCAGCACTGGCATCACTTGAGAGCTTAGAAATGCAGACATCAGGGAGTTTGTGTAGATCTACTATCAGAATCTGCACTGTGACTGGAGCCCCAGCTGATTTGTGTGCACATTAAAGCTTGAAGACACTAGTACCTATAGTCAATAGTAATATATTGTACACTTAAAAATGTTAAGAGAGTAGATGCCATGTTAAGTGTTCTTTCCACAATTAAATAAATTTTTTTAAAGTTTGAGGAGCACTGTTTTAAATGTTAACGGTTACACATGCCCTCTAGTGGCTGCCCAGCAACTTGCACAGAGTTTTTAAATGTTTTCTCATTTTAGGACCTTTGCACAGAACTGCCGAAACATTGAACATTTAAACCTCAATGGGTGCACAAAAATCACTGACAGGCAAGTACTGAAAATTAGTTTGGGCACTAATTGGCCATGGGGAGAGTGAGGGGAGAGAAACATGGTTGAAAATACCTTTAGTGTGTCTGTTCTTTTTCAGCACGTGTTATAGCCTTAGCAGATTCTGTTCCAAGCTGAAGCATCTGGATCTGACCTCCTGTGTGTCCATTACAAACAGCTCCTTAAAGGGGATCAGGTAAAAGTACCTGTTGTTTGTGGTCATGAGAAATACCCAAAGTTATGTACATTCTGGAGTGTCTGAAACCTTTCTAATGGTCTCATTGGAGCAGGAAGTAGGTGACTCAGACAGGTCTCAGAGGTTCTTGCTCCTCTGAATTGCTTGTGATTTACTAAACTCAAAGTTGGTAATAAACTCTCTATAGGATAGACTGCACATGCGTGGTTTTGTTCTTTGTTCTCTCAGTGAGGGCTGCCGAAACCTGGAGTACCTGAACCTCTCTTGGTGTGATCAGATCACGAAGGATGGCATCGAGGCACTGGTGCGAGGTTGTCGAGGCCTAAAAGCCCTGCTTCTGAGGGGCTGCACACAGGTACCAAGGGGTCAATAGAGTCATGTTCATCTAACACTTATCTAACAATAGGTGTGGGCACTTCGTTAGGGAACTTGCTGCTGCATTTTTCTTGGTGCCCCACTGTTCCCTGACCTGGCTCCATCCCTCTTTTCTCTCTCTACTCAGTTGGAAGACGAAGCTCTGAAGCACATTCAGAATTACTGCCATGAGCTTGTGAGCCTCAACTTACAGTCCTGCTCAGTAAGTAGTGTGCCTCTCCCGTGAGCACCTCCTGCTCCACGTTCTCTCCCTCAGGAATCGGCCGCAGGCCCCGCTGTGAAGCACCCTGGGCAGCTGGGATGATCACACCCTTACTTCTCCTGTGGCCTGATGTGATCTATCCATTTGCCGCAAGATGAAAGAACAACAATCTAAACCCAAAGGCCAATACAAAGCTACTGACATGTCCCCTAAAAATAATACAGATCAAGGTCTTGGTTTATTATGAGATATCAGGAATGCTGTGAAACTAGTCACTAACCTAAACAATCCATGGTAACGTCTCAGTGTCTTTTTTTTACTTATAAACTGGGGATGATGACACCTCTCACATTGTTTCAGTGAATAAAATGAAGTAACAGATGTGAAAAGACTTTGAAAAAGAAAGGGCGTATGCAAGGGCAAGGTATAATTTTCATCAGAGCATTAGCCTGTGAAAAACTATTGCTGCTTCTTCACTGCCCTTGTAAATATTGATGATTGAAGAGCACGCTTGCTAAATCCTATTTGGTTTCTCAGGGAGAACATCAATCTTGAGTAAAGTGAGAGAAATCGTTTTCATTTGGCATTTAGTGAGTGAATCATAAATCTTTAGAGTCCCTGATAGTGAGAGATAGAACAAAGTATCTTTGGGACAAATATTGACCTTACAGGGGAGTACAGGGACTGCACTGTTCAAAAATAGGACCTTGGATTGCTAGTACTGCCAGATGAATTGAAGTATGACATATATGTGCATGTTTATTTCTACATAAATTAGTATCTTTAAAGAAAGATTTTATTTTGAATCTTCATGGCTAAATTCGTAGAATCCCAAGCGATTTATCAGTGATTTATTTAATTTTGCTATTTTCTAAACATTGAGGAAATGCTATAAGTATATACATATGATTTATATGGTAGATATCTGAAACATTAATCTGTAGAAATTCAACCAAAAATTAATATGTCACTTAACTAGGCAAGTCTCATGAGCTCTTTATTTAACCTGATTTTTAACACAAGTTTATGAATTTTTCCTGAAAAAAATCAAATGATTCTGGGGAGGGAAATGAAATTTTAAAATTTTACTCTTCATTAGTAACCTTAGGATATTTTAAAGCTGTGCAGAGATAACAACACATCTGCCCTGTGCTTCATCTTGTTTTGTTTAAATTATTAGGATAAAATGCGAGTAACTGGCAACCCAAACTAATCGACTAGCAGTAGGTCCTGTTTTTCTGCTGCTCTCATTTCGGTACTGCTGGTGCCCTCTGATTTCCCTTCCTGTTTTGGTTTTCACCAGCGCATTACGGATGAAGGCGTGGTGCAGATATGCAGGGGATGCCACCGGCTGCAGGCCCTCTGCCTTTCTGGCTGCAGCAACCTCACAGACGCCTCTCTCACAGCCCTGGCTTTGAACTGCCCAAGACTTCAGTGAGTGCACCACACTTTTGCTTTGCAGCCCAGAGCTTGGCTGAGCTGACTGGGAGGGCTTCCTGCAGGAGGAGAAAGGCTTGCCAGTAGGAACAGGTGGTGGTGGAGAAGGCGGTGGTTGTGTTGTTGTTGGCTTCTGTCGGGGGATTGGAGTAGGACAACGCGTAATCCAGTTCATTTAGGGACATACGAGAAAGCACTAAACTGTCTACCACCAGTTTCTTGATGCACTTCACACGTTTGCCCACATGATTTGCCTCATGCTGTTTGATATCCGAGTGATCTGACAGTGAGCAGAGTGATAGCCTCACATCCAAATGCCATGATGTTCTCCTCTAAACCAGCTGCTAAATGGACAGCATGGGAGGAAAATTACAATTACCTTATTTATCATCTTTCCCATCAGGAAAAAAGTTTTGTTTTAACAAATAATGATTTTCTGATTATCCATGTAATATTGTGACTATTAAAACTTTAATAATGGCAACAAACTACTAATCATAGTTAACATCACTTGAACTCATATGTCCCAGGCTCTGTATTAGGCACTTTTATAAGCATTATCTCATTTAATCCTCACCACGTCTCTAGGAGATAAGTACTGTTATTCTCGCTTGTTTTGCGGAGGAGAAACTGAGACTCAGAAAATCCCATGATTTATCCTGGGTCACATAATGAGTAAGAAGTAAAAGTAGAATTTGAACTTAACAGAGTTCGACTTCAGAAGCAGCAGTCTTAACCCTAGAAAGAGGCAGCAAAAAGCCATTTGTTTTGTTATTCTTTACTCATCAGTGAAACGGATCCATTTCTTATGCTCACACCAGTTGCGTATCCTTTAAGGATTGTCTATTTCTGTCTTTTGCCCATTTTTCTTACCGTTGTATTATGGAAAATTCTAGATATTTTTGCTGTTTCTCCATAGTAGAAGGAATTTGGGTAATCAAAACTGGTCAGAAAGGAGGTCAAAATTATTGCTATTAGTATTTAACTTAAAAATGGTATTCATGCATCTGCCCCTGTTAAGCATGAGTATTGAGAATTAACTCATGTTTTTCTTTGGCTGCAAATTTTTAAAGTTTCCTTTAGAGTAACTTCAAGAAATGCAATATATATCAAGATGATTTTGTTGAGTAAAAGTTCATTTTAATTGTATTTAGAAGTCAACAAATATTGAAATAATATTTAAAAACAACAACAGCAACAGTGTGCGGTGCAGTGGGAAGATGCCTGGATTTACTGTTTGAGTTCAGGTTGGGACTTTGGCGCTTAGGGCAGGTCACATTCCTCCCTAAGCCTCATTCTCCTCATCTGTCTAGTGGCGACAGTATTTGCATTTCCAACGCTTTTAGCAGAAGCAAAGTTGTGTCAAAGAGCAGAATAAATGCAAGAGCGTGCATCATGAAGTGAATGTTTCTCCTGTTAACCAGTCGCTACTTTTTCTCCCATGCACTCCTTATCCCAGGATTTTGGAGGCTGCCCGATGTTCCCATTTGACTGACGCAGGCTTTACACTTTTAGCTCGGGTAAGGTAGAAGTTTTAAAAAACAAAACCAAACTGTAATTCACTTCCCTCAATCAAAGTGACTTGGAGTGATTTTGGAGTGTGCAAAAAAATACCTTCAGAAATGACAGGCACCGAGTGGAATACAGTCCTCTGAGTGTGTTTTGCATTTTTTCCAGTTGGCCAGAAAACTCGGGAGGTCCTGTCGAGGGTTCTGTGGCAGGTGTAGCCTCACTCTCATTGGTCAGGTGGGCCCACAATGAGAAGAGCCCCATCCCGGGCAGGAGATGCCCTTCCTCGCACAGACCTGACTCACCTCTCAGCAGCTTCCCCTAACCGGGCTGCACTCTGCCTCTGCTCCCTCTTCCACATTGCCCTGCAAATGCCGACCACCACGGGGTCCCTGTGGCCTGCGGCTGGGAACCCGTGTCCTCCTGGGGTACTGATACACTCTTCCCCCAACCTTCACCTGCCCACACTGTGCCTGCGCTCCCCACTCTCATGCCCTCCCAGAACCTATTCTATGGCTAAAATTTACATGCTGCTATCTATGAGCCACCAGGAAGGTTATAGGCAACTACCTGTCCAGGATGAGAGAAGGAAATGCAGCCCAGGGCAGCCCTATTCCCATTTCTAAAGTGAATATGATTCAAAGGGCACCTGCTCGTTAGTACTGGGCCACTTTAGCAACAGGGCACACTCCTTGATGGAAGAAAACAGGGATACTAGGCCCGTACTCAGAGGAACAGAGCAAGCCACCAGTTTTGCCCCAACCGCTGACTGCATGTGGGGGATGTCTTATGGACTCTTTCAGAATTGCCATGACCTGGAAAAGATGGATCTTGAGGAATGCATTCTGGTGAGTGGACTCCTGATAGCCCTGCAGGGCTACCCCTTAGTCCTAACAGACAACCACATAGCCAGAGACTGGCTACTGTCTGGACTCTCCTTGCCCAGCATAGTTGTTAGAGCTTGGGAACTCATGAGGACCATGGCAGTGAGATGCGTAAACTTTGGGCTATTCTCAGTCATCAGACAGAGCTACAGTCGAGAAGTTCAGGATAGCTCCATCTTTTGCCAAACATTGAAAGAAAAAGAAACTTATTTTCACAGAATTTAAGGGAGGTAAAGTTTGCATGTCCAGCAACGAGGTGACTCTACAATGAAGAATCCTGGGGGACCCTCCTTACCCCCTCCCTCTTTGTCCCCTTGTCCCTAGGCCCCCTTGGGGCACCAGAGAGAGACCAGAGAACGACTTTGCATCTCCAGGAGTGGACAGATTTGAGGTTGCTGGTAAAAAGAGGAGCTCCCAGCCCAAGTGTGCTTGAGATTAGTTTTTAATTCTCTTTTGCCCCTTTGATTCTCGTGTTCAGGAGAAGCCAGGATTAGGTATTAAGTTCTGGTATAGAAGCCACACTGACGCAGCATGTTTCTCTCTAGATAACCGACAGCACACTCATCCAGCTTTCCATTCACTGTCCTAAACTCCAAGCCCTGGTGAGTCTGAGTTTTTTGTGACATTATTAACCTTTTAGGAATGAAAAAATCCTCCCACTACAACAGGAATCTGTTTGGGTTTCCTTTCTGTAAAGGTATCATCATTCTTGGTTTCAGAGACCTATTAGTTGGGCTCACTTGGGAGGCGGGATATCTAAATGTTACTGGTTCCATTTTAGGATGTGGACCTAATATAGGGACCCATGTCCTTACCACTTTTCTCAAGTTCATGTTCATCATGTCAGGTGGAGTGAAAGGACGTTAAAATGATATAATCTAAGACAAAAGATTGAGGCCATCCTTGTATTAAATTTACATTTCACATCTCCTCATATATATATCTATAGGGGGAAAAGGAATTAGAATATATTGAGAGATCCAAAATGAGCAGTGAATAGTGTCACTGGCACTCTTAGCCCTGCAGACATCTCATGCACATTTCACATCCAGCTGTTTGAGCCAGGAGCAGGGATGGAATCCCCATTCATTGAGCAAGCCCATGTAAACCGTGCTGCCTATATCTGTGCTAGATACATTGTCTCATTTGATGCCATCCACAGCCCTGTGATGCAGGCACTATGGACGTCCCCATTTTATCAGTGAAGAAACTGAGGCTCAGAGCAGTTAAGGAACTTGGCCAAAGTTACACAACTGCACTATGGTCCTGGATCTCTTGGCCTCCCTGGGGTCTGGGCTTTCCACTGCCCTGAGATACACAACAGATTTTTCTTAAGCGCACTTTCTCTGTCATTTTTGAAATTTGCTTTGTCCTCAGGGACTAGAATTTTATAACATTAAAGCTCCATTTGGCCTTGAGTTACTCTCCCCACCAGTTTTCCTTGTTTCCGCATTCTGGCTACTTTTTCCCTCAGGCACAAGTGCAGCTGGGCTGTGGACAGCTCTAGGACTTTTTAAAAAGAATTTGGGGTCAGATTTCAGAGATTAGTCAGGAATCTATGTGTATCCAAATTCTCTGTCTAAATCATTTCCCCATACGTGTTACAGATAATTTTGTAGTTCTAGTGATGTCTTTACTCACAAATTGGTTCAGATTTGGTTTTATAATTGGTAGAACCTCTTACTCAGATGTGCTTTCTCCTTTTATCCTCTCCACCCTTTTTCCTTGACACCTTCTGCCTCTCAGAGATGTGGGAAAAATTAGGAGCCCCAGGTTTTATTCCTTGCTTTAACTTGCTTCCTCTGTGCTGCCCAAGGGCTCTCTCTGTCCTCCCTTGGGATACCCTGGACTTGAACTCCTGCCCCTTCATCAGTGTCTGCAAGAAATCTACTCACATCAGGACGGAGGCACCTAAGGAGGGGTTACACGGAGCCAACAAGGCCTTCCGCCAGCTCCCTAACTCCTGCTCTTCCTCCTGCCTCCTCAGGAGTGCAGGATCTACCCCAGCGACGTGTCAGGGAGTGTCTTCCAAATACATAGCGTTCTCCCCAGCGGAGATGCTGGTGACTAAATCTCCATCTTGTCCCCTGTATTTGTATAAGCTACTTCCAGAAAGGGGACGTAAGAGTAAAAGGTAAGCTATAATAAAACCAGAAGTCCAAAATAAGAGCCCAGAATAAAAAACACAAAGGATTATTAGCAGAAAAGCAGGGAAACAGTTGCAGTTGAAATCTGAACTTAGCTTTGAAGATTCCTAATAGCCAAAACAGAAAAGGGAAATGCTATGGATTACATTTGTTCCATATCCATCTAATTCACGCTACAAACACCTCTTGAGGACCACCACATGCCAGGCACTGTCCTAGGCACTGTAGAAATCAAAGATAATTCATCAGGAGAGAGAAACTTTATACTCACTCTGAAATTCCGGAGAAGTTTGTGCCTGGATCCTTATTTAAGGGATACTCAAGGAGCACGACCCACTTTGATAGTGGCCAGTAGTAGCAGTGCCTCTGTCAACTCTCAGGTAAAGCTGAGGGTGAGTTAAAGTGCGGATTGTGTCAGAAGTGCATTTCTACTGCAGCAGGTCCCACAGTGCACATGTGCAGCCGGCTTGCCACCTGCCTTGATGAAATGGCAGCCCTGGGAGGATTTAGGATGGCAGGCATTGAGTGCCAGGTGAAACGTGCACGTTTCTTCTCCACAGGCCTCATTCTGGGGCAGGCGGCCACACGGGAGCAGCGCAGTCCCCACCGTAAGGAAACTCCTCTTACTGAGGGAGTGTCACAGACAGCACTCTGTGACAAAGCTGGGCACAGGCTGCTCAGGGGGTCCTCCTCAGGGATTCCTCCCCTGGCCTGCAGAGATTAGAGGAGGCAATACTCTTGGGGGAAAAACCCATAGACTCAGAATTTTGAAATACGGCTTTTACCTTTTACTAAAGATCTGCAAGCAGGAAGAAATGAAGGAAGTGACCACCAGCCCAAAGCTAGGTGACTATCACACCTCAGTTCCTAACGCTTCAGTTTCCCAGGTTGTCCTTTAGACGTGAATGAGGCAGGTGTGCACACACACTGCCGCTTCCAGGAGTCACTCTGTGATCCTCAAGGGAGGAAGGGCATTGTACTCACACAGAAACGCAATTCAGGGGGCAGCCCTGTGCTGCAGTGGTTAAGCGCCATGCACTCCACTTCAGCGGCCCGGGGTCGGGACTTTGGATCTTGGGCGCAGACGTACACCACTCATCAGCCATGTCGTGGCAGCGACCCACATATAAAATAGAGGAAGATTGGCACAGATGTCAGCTCAGAGATAATCTTCCTCAGCAAAAACCCCCACAAAAACAAACCAAAAAAACCCAAAAATTCAGAAGGCTATTTGAAAGGGAAAACTGATCCTGTTTGTTTGAAAATTAGTCAAATATACATTTGTGAACAAGGGGAATTCCACATGCAGAGGAGTAGGACCTGGAAGGATCTGTAAAGAGTCATGAAATTTGTTCCAAGAAGGGTAAGGATCCTCTTTGTTCCTCCAGTGTTTAGCTTGTAGGATGTGTTAGCAGCAGCTTCTGTTGATCATGGCGGAGCTGGTTTCCTGTTCAATATCAGAGCCGGCTTTTTGAATCATACTATGTAACTCATTGGTCATAGAAGCTATCCAAGAAGAATTTTAGCAGTCTATTATATTGAAGAATAAGGAATGTAGCCAAAAAGGAAATATATTACTTCATTGCTACCGAGTTTATTTTTCATCCTGATTTATCAAAACACAGTGATGATGTATAGAAAGCCATGTCCATCAGGTGTCAGATCAGTCACTCTCCCTTCAGAATGACAAGTGCATAAGTTATCCAGCTAGTAGAAAGCCTGCCTTTGGGGATGTGAGACAATCTTGTTATGCCACTACTCACTGCTGTAGAGGAAAAATAGGGACGCACGAGTTGGTAAGATTTGGATGAATATTTCTTCCAGTTTAAGTGGAAACATTTAGCAACTTTGAAAATAACAGTGTAGAATAGAATGTATGTTGTTTATTTCTCAGTTTAATGCCCCCCCAGTCTGACCATCTCCTGTCTTTCTGATCATCTCTTGTATTACCCAGCTACAACAATAATTTATATGGGACCCATTGATCCCACCATCTTTTCATTGTCCATCCCCGTTTGATGCCCACCCCCCAACTCAGCATAAATTCTACAGTCAATTATTAAATCACTCCCTTGATCCTCAAGATTCACCTTCTTCACTTAGCAAAGCTCTCATCCTGTTTAAATCCAACTCTCAGCTACTGGGCCAGTTTTCAAAGCACCAGCAAGAATGAGGTAGAAAAAGGGCTTGAGGGCATTTTACAGAGATGAAACAGCACGTGTTCTTTCTGCAATTGGCTGAGTTTTAGAGTGAGGGAGGAAGGAGAAGGGATGAGGCTCAATGGGAGGCAAGGACCAGAGCCTCATGGGCACTGCTAAGGAGGGTAGACTCCTTCCTTTCTTTCTTAACTGTCTCTGTGAGGCTCGAAACAGCTGACAGTGAGAAGCTGAGGTGGGGGTTCAGTTTGAAGGGCCACTGTTCTGTGGCACCACCTGAAGGAGAGCAGTCCAGCCTATGTTTTGGTCCCAAATTGAGGCCCCTGGTTTATTCAGACCTTCTAGTTATCTCAGCTTAGAATGTTGAGATTCACTAGACACATTAGACCACTCCCAAAACTCCACAAGCAGGGTGACTTCATGTACACATATGGGAAGCTGCAAGTCCTGGCCCAGCTGCTGGGGCCAACCCCATCTCCAGTACACAGTAGCCCTCCCATGGCTAAGATGTTTAGTGTATCCTCACTGAGGTCTTATCCTACAATTTGGCTTCATACAAATTTATGATTCTTACATCCTTCTGGTGCAGTGACATTTTTATCATTATAAAATGTCCCTCTTTATCACTAGTAATACTCTTTGTCTTTAAGTCTATTTATCTGATGTTAATATCAGCCTTTTTATGCTTACTTTTTGCATGGCTTATCATTTTCTTTCAACCTATCTGTGTTTTTATCTATGTGTCTTGCTGTTAGCCAGTCTAATAATCTGTCTTTTAATTGAAATGTTTAGTCATTTAAGGTTAATATAATATTGATACAGTTGAGTTTTCTCTCTCTCTCTTTTTTTCTATTCTTCCCTTCTCACCTTCTTTTTGGGTTAACTGAATATTTTTAAAATTCCATTTAATTTATCTATTGGCTTTTTAGCCATCTCTCTGTGCCTTGATGTTTTTAGTGCTTGCACTATTAACCTTAGGTTTTAAAAGTTCTATTCATAAATCCAAGGAAGCTTTCCTCAGTGGGAATTCAGGGGGAGTCTAGGATTGTGATTTAGACTGTCAACTCTTAGAGGACAGAGACAGGATCTTCCCTCTCTCCTCTAGCACCAGCACCTTGCACTAGGCTTAACCAGGGGAAGCCACTTCAAATCCTCTTTTGGAACAAAGAAGGATATAAACAAGCCAGCCAAAGTCTCAGAGTCAGGCACGAAAACTATTGTGTGAGTGATGAGGGCGATCCCTACAGCTGTGGTCTCAGGTCCCAAAGACTGAGCCCTTCTCATGAGACTGCCAGCTATTCCCTGCCTGCCAGAGGCCCACCATAAGAAGCTGCTTCTTTGGAGGAGGGAGCAGGTGAGGGGTTCCTGCAGTCAGGAATCCCGAGGTTCCTCCAAACTCTCCTTACCCACACTTTCAAGCAACCTTGTCAAGGCAGTCTGGCAGCTCCTTCGGTGTCACACCACTAAACTTACAGAGATAAGGGGGAGGGAAAGGGCGCTTGTTGTTGGAAAAGGTCTCGGGAAGGTTCTTGGCCCTAGAGAAGAAGAGAATGTCTGGATTCCTCAGGTCATGGCCTACCCCAACTTTGACAGACAAGTGGCTTCAATTTTTTTTTTAAATGTTTCAGTTGAAATTCTGTTCAGTCCCTGGGCTTCCATGAGGAGCATTTCCCAGGATGTAGGACACATACACACTTCTTCATCCTAAGAGACCTGTAGCAACCTAGAGGAAGTGGAAGGAGAAGTGGGGGAGAATAAACAAGCTTGAATACTATCATATCAGCCTCCTATCTCTGCTCTAAGTGAACTTCCTTAAGTTTTAAAAATGACAGTAGTAAATCCTTTCCTATCAGTAATCACTCTAAATGTAAATGGATTAAATTCCTCCATCAAAGACATAGAGTGGCTAAATGGATTTAAAAAAAACATGACAAGGCTATATGCTGCCTACAAGAAACTCACTTTAGACTTAAGGACACCTAGGTTGAAAGTGAAGGGACAGAAAAACATATTCCATGTGAATGGTAACCAAAAGAGAGCAGGATGGCTAAATTTACATCAGACAAAATAGACTTCAAGTCAAAAACTGTCCTAAGAGACAAAGAAGGACATTATATGATAAAACAGGGTCAATCTACCAGGAATATAATAATTGTAAATATGTATACACCCAACAATAGATGACCTAAATATATAAAGCAGACATTGACAGAACTGAAGGGAGGAATAAACAGCAATACACTGATAGGAGGAGACTTCGATACTCCACTTTCAATTCTGGATAGAACTACCAGACAGAAGATCAGTAAGGAAACAGAGGACATGAACTCCACTATAGACCAAATAGACCTAACCTAACAGTCATAATAAGAACATTCCAACCAACAAGAGCAGAATGCATGTTTCTCTCAAGCACATATATGGCTCTTTCTCCAGGGTAGATCTCATGTTAGGTCATAATACAAGTCTTAACAAATTCAAGAAGATAAAAATTATGCCAAGTGTCTTTTCCCACCACAATGGAATGAAACTAGAAGTCAGTTGCAAAAGGAAAACAAGAAACTTCAAAAAATAGTGAAATTTAAAAATACTTTGAAATGAATGAAATTAAAAACATACCAAAACTTATAGGATGCAGCAAAAGCACAAGAGTGAAGTTCATAGTGATAGATATGTACATTAAAAAAGAAGAAAGTTCTCTAACAACCTAGCTTTACATCTCTAGGAGCTAGAAAGAAAGAACAAACCATGCCCAAAGTTAACAGAAAGAAGAAAATAACAAAGATTAGAGCAGAAATAGAAAAACAATAGAAAAAAATTAATGGAACTGTTGGTCTTTTGAAAACATAAACAAAATTGACAAACTCTTAGCTAAGCTAACTATGAAAAAAGAAGACAAATAAGTAAAATTAGAAACAAAAGAAGAAATGTTACAATTGATGACACAAATAAAAAGGATCATAAGAGATGACTATGAACAGTTCTATGCCAACAAAATGGATAACCTAGAAGAAATGGACAAATTCCTAGAAAGATACAACTTACTAAAACTAAATCATGAAGAAATAGAAAGCCTGATCAGACCTGTAACTAGTATGGCGATTGAATCGGTAATCAAAAACCTAACAAAGAAAATTGCAGGACCAGAGGGCTTCCCTGGTGAATTCTACTAAACATTTGAAGAATTAATGCCAGCCTTTGTCAAACTCTTTCAAAAAATTGAAGAAGTGAGAACACTTCCAAACTCATTTTATGAAGCCAGCATCACCCTAATACCAAAGCCAGACACAGACACTACTAGAAAACCAAAGGGCAATAATCCTGATCTATATGGATGTGAACATCCTCAATAAAATACTAGCAAACTGAATCCAACAGCACATTAAAAGGATCATACATCACAATCAAATGGGATTTATCCCTGGGAAGCAGGGATGATTCAATAAATGAAAATCAATTAATGTGATACATCACATCAACAGATTAAAGGGTCAGAATCACAAGATCATCTCAATAGATGCAGAAAAAGCATTTAATGAAATTCTACATCTATTCATTATAAAACTCTTCAAGAAACTAGGAATAGAAGGAAAATATCTCAACATAATAATGGCCATATATGAAAAGCCTACAGCTAACATACTCAACAGTGCAAAACTGAAAGCTTTTTCTCCAAAATCAGGAACAAGGGAAGGGTGCCCACTTTCACTGCTTTTATTTAACATAGTATGAGAAGTCCTAGCCAAAGCAGTTAGATAAGAAAAAGAAATAAAAGACGTCCACATCGGAAAGGAAGAAGTAAATTTATCCCTGTTTGCAGACAATGTGATATTGTATACAGAGAACTACATTTAAAAAACTATTAGAACTAGTAAATTCAGTAAAATTATAGGATACAAAAGAACATAAAAAATTCAGTTGCCTTTCTATACATTAACAATGAACTATTTGAAAAAGAGATTTGGAAAACAATCCCATTTAAAGTAGCACCAAAAAGAATAAAATACTCATGAATAGACTTAAATAAGGAGGTGAAAGATTTATATACTGAGAACTACAAAACATTGATGAAAGAGATGAAACAAAGGGAAAGACATCCCATGTTCATAGATTGGAAGATTTAATATTATTAAAATATTCATGCTGCCCAAAGTGATTTACAGATTCAATTCAATACCTATAAAAATTCCAAAGACATTTTTTACAGAAATAGAATAATTTTACAATTCATATAGAATCACAAAAGACCCTGAATAGCTAAAGTAATCCTGAGAACAACAAAGCTGGAGGCCTTATACTTCCTGATTTCAAACTATATTACAAAGCTATCAAAGTAATCAAAACAGTATGATACTGGCATAAAGACAACATATAGACCGATGGAACAGAATAGAGAGCCCAGAAATAAATCCATGCATATATGGTCAACTAATTTTCAACAAGGATGCCAAGAATATACAATGGGAAAAAATAGTCCCTTCAGCAAACCAGGATATCCAGGTCAGGAAACCTGGATATCCACATGTGACAGAATGGAATTGGACCTGTATTTTATACCATGTATAAAAGCCAACTCAAAATGAATTAAAGACTTAAATGTAAGACTTCCTGGAGGAAAACTTGGGGCAAAAGCTTCATGACATTGGTCTTGGCAACAGTTTCACGGATATGACACCAAAAGCTCAGGCAACAAGAAGAAAAATAAACAAATGGGATTACATCAAACTAAAAGGCTTCTGCAAAGGAAACCATCAACAGAGTAAATGGGAGAAAATATTTGCCAGCAGTGTATCTGGTAAGGGATTAATCTCCAGGTTATATAAGAAACTATATAACTCAACAACAAAAAAACTAATAATCCACTTAAAAATTGGATGAGGACTTGAATAGACATTTCTCCAAAGAAGATAAACAAATGGCAAATGGGTATATGAAAAACGTTCTTCATTAATCATCAGAAAAATGCAGGTAAGAATCACAATGATACATCACCTCACATCTGTCAGGATGGCTATTATCAAAACACAAAAACAGCAAGTGTTGGTGATGATGTGGAGAAATTGGAACCCTTGTGCACTGTTGGTAGGAATGCAAAATGGTGCAGCTGTTATGGAAAACAATATGGAGGTTTTTCAAAAACTTAAAAATAGAACTACCATAAGGTCCAGCAATCCCACTTCTTGGTATACATCCAAAAGAATTGAAATCAGCATCTTGAAGAGAGATTATCACTCCCATTTTCATTGCAGCACTATTCACAATAGTTAAGATGTGGAAACAACCTAAATGTCTATTAACAGATGAATGGATAAAGAAAATGTGGCATATACATGCAATGGAATACCATTCAGCTTCAGAAAAGAAGGACATTCTGCAATGTATGACAACATGTGTAGACTTTGAGGACAGCATGCTAAGCAAAATAAGCCAGACAGAGACAAATGCTGCATGATTCCACTTATATGAGGTATCTAAAATAGTCAAATTCATGAAATCAAAGACTGGAATGATGGTTACCAGAGGCTGGGAGGGGAGAGAATGGAGAGTTATTTATCAACAGGCATAAAGTTTCACTTGAGTAAGATGAATAAAGTCTAGAGGTCTGCTGTAGAACACTATACCTATAGTCAACAATAATGTACACTTAAAATTTGTTAAAAAGATAGAGCTCATGTTTTTATCACAATAAAATTTCAAAAGAAGAAAAGACAAATACTGTATGATTCCACAAATTTGAGGTCAAATACAGTAGTCAAATTCATAGAAACAGAAAGTAAAATGGTGGTTGTCGGGCTGCAGAGAGGGGGAAATGGGGAACATTGTTTAATGGGTATAGAGTTTAAGTTTTGCGGAATGAAAAAGTTCTGGAAATCCATTGCAAAATAGTGTAAACATACTTAACATTGCTGAACTGAACACTTTAAAATGGTAAGTATGATAAATTTTATGTTGGTTTTTATACCACAATTAGAAATTTTAAAGAAAGAAAGGAAATGATGAAAGGAGGAATCTTAGGATATCAGGAAGAAAGAACAATGGAAAGAGTAAGGAAAAAATGTGTGTAAAACAATAGACTTTGTTCTGAGTTTTCTAAATTTTATTTGATTGATGAAGCAGAAATTATAGCATTGATATTCTCAATGTATGTAGAGGAAGTAATTAGGATGATATATTATAAATGAAGCAGGGTGAAAGGACTTAAAGGGAGGTAAAGTTTCTATACTCAAACTGGTAAATAATTGACACCAGTAGACTGTAATAGGTTATGGATATGTAATGTAATACCTAGAGAAACCACTGAGAAGTCTACAGAAGAGAAACTCAAAACACAATAGATAAATCAAAATGGAATTATAAAAATAGTTTATGTAACCCATTAGAAAGCAAGAAAAAGAAAACAGAGGGCCTGGCCCCGTGGCCGAATGGTTAAGTTCACGTGCTCTGCTTTGGCGGCCCAGGGTTTTGCTGGTTCGGATCCTGGGCACGGACATGACACTGCTCATCAGGCCATGTTGAGGCAGCGTCCCACATGCCGCAACTAGAAGGACCCACAACTATAAAAAAAACATACAACTAGATACTGGGGGGGGGGGGGGGTTGGGGAGAAAAAGCAGAAAAAAAAAAAGATTGGCAACAGTTGATAGCTCAGGTGCCAATCTTAAAAAAAAAAAAGAGAAAAAGAAAACAGAAATGAAAAACTGAAATAACAGAAAAGAAAAAGGGCAGACTTAAGCCCAAAGATATCTTTAAATATAAGTGGTGTAAATATACCAACTAAAAGGCAGAGATTGCCAGAGTGGATGAAATAACATAAGCTGTAAGAAACTCACTTTGAATGTAACAATATAGATTGGTTGAAAGGGAAAAGATATACAATACAAACTTTAAACAAAAGAAAGCAGGAGTCATTATATTATTTACAGTATACTTCAGAGCAAGGAAAATTACCAGGGACAGAGAACATGACAATAATAAAAGGGTCAGTCCACCAAGATAACATAGTGATTCTTAATATATATGCACTAAACAACAGAGCTACAAATTACATGAAACAAAAACTGATAGGGCTGAAAGGAAAAACAGAAAATCCACAGTTACAGTTGAACACATCAGTATTCTTCTCTCAACAATTGATACAACAACCAGACAGAAAGCCAGCAAGGATATAGAACTCAACACCATTAACAAGCAAGGCCTAGTGGACATTTATAGAACACTCTACCCAACAACAGCAGAACACACTTTCTTTTCAAGAGACCATGGAATATGTACCAAAATAGACCATATCCTGGGCCATTAAACGCACCTCAAAAAATTGAAAAGCATTGAAATCATATAGAATGTATTCTGTGACCACAATGGGATCAAACCAGAAATCAATAACAGAAGATAACAGGAAAATTTCTGAAGACTTGGAAACTTAAAAACACACTTCTGATTAATCCATGGGTCAAAGAGGAAGTCTCAAGGGAAATTTTTTTTGAAGAGTTAAACTGAATGAAAATGAAAACAGAACATACCAAAATGTGTTGGATGCAGCTAAAGCAGTGCTGAGAACGAAATTTTTGGTGTTGAATGATTACATTAGAAAGAAGTCCCACCCCCATGAAACCAGAAAAAGAAGAGCAAAATAAACTGAAAATAAGAAGGAAGGATATGCTAAAGATAAAAGTAGAAATCAATGAAATTGAAAAGAGCAAACCCACAGAAGTAAATCAGCAAAATGAGAAGCTCATTCTTTGAAACAGACCTCTAGCAAGACTGACAAAGAGAAGACACAGATTACTAAGGTCAGGAATGAAACAAGAGTGCTATGGTCTGGATGTTAGTGAATCCTAACCCCCGAAGGGGGTGTTATTAGGAGGTAGGGCCTTTGAGAGGTGATTGGTCATAAGGGTTCCCTCATGAATTGGATAAGTGCTCTTATAAAAGAGGCTCCAGAGGGGTCTTTCACCCCATCCACCAAGCAAAGACACAACAAGAAGGCTCTGGTTGTGAATCAGGAAGGGGGCCCTCCGTAGCCATTACAGCAGATCTGCTGGCCCCATAATCTGGAACTTCCAGCCTCCCCAACTGAGAGATAAATTTCTGTTGTTTATAAGCTGCCCTCTCCGTGGTGTTTTGCTATAGCAATGTGAACAGACTGAGACAAGGGGTATCACCACAGACCCTACAGACATCAAAAGGATGATAAGGGAATACTAGGAACCATCTACGTAAGTCAATTTGATAACTTAGACCAATACCTTTAAAAGCACAAACTAACACAGTAGTACCCTGATATCAAAACCAGGCAAAAATCGTGCCAAAACCCAAAACTACAGACTAGTATCCCTTATAAATATAGAACCGAATGTCCATAACAAAAAATAAATAGAATTCAGCAATATATAAAAATAATTAAACACCATGACCATGCAGGGTTTATTCCAGGGACACAAGTCTTGTTAAATATTTGAAAACGGATCAATGTAATCCACCATGTTAACAGGATACAGAAGAAAAATTACATGATCATATCAATTAATGCAGAAAAAGCATTTGATAAAATTCAAAAGAAAAAGAGTTCTTTTTTTTAACTGCAAAGAATACAAGAGAAAAATCCCATTCTCATTTAAAACCCCTAGTCACCCTGCTCCCTCCCCAGGGATAACCACTGTAGCCAATGTCTATAGCCTGCTAGAGAAATTCTATGTGAGATTGAAAGATGGTTTTCTCCTCTCCCCTTCTCCCTTCTCCTTGCTACATCTGGGGAGCAAAAGACACCTGCTGTTTGGCATTTAAAAGCAGTTCCACCCCCTGCTCTGCATACTCTGCCCCTACCAACCCTAGCTACCTCTGACTTCTCAGAAATGCTGGTATAAGCTGCCCACTCCTAACTAGACTGGGGGGATATAATACCCAGCAATGTAAACTTGTTTCTATGAAATATTCCTCCTTCCTAACACACCTGCTATAAACAGATGAGGAAATAAAAATGGCCTGACCCCTCTGTAGTATGCCAGGGATGTGGTGAAACGGTGCAGGGCAGAGGGGAAAGGCTTTAATCAACCTGAGCTCAACTTCTTTGAGCCTCGATTTTCTCATCTGTAAAATGGGGATGATAATACCTTCTCTGCAGGGTTGTTTTGAAGAATAAAGGAGACAATGTATACACAGTGGGTAGCCCAAAGCAGATGGCTTTGACTATTGGCTCTTTATTGATGTAAAATAAAAGGCCCCTCTGCTGTGTGAACCATGTTGGCAAGTTTTTCCTGTGAACTCAGGGATTATCCTTAAATGAAACCAGTTTTTAAAAATTACATAAATGTGCCAGCATTTATGCTTGCGTATGCCAGTATAGAAGTTTTTCAAATAATATAAGAATATCTCCTTGGTCCCAGATGCAACTATTAACTCCTTGATTCCTCAATTCCTCTTCCATGAGGAAGTTGGCATTCCTACACTTACCTCCATCATCCTCTTGCTCCTATCTGTGTATATATATCCCTATATATGTATATGTAAATAAAGTTACATTTCTTTTCTGATTGTGCTTTATTGTAAACAATTCTATTTCTCGATTTATCAACTTTAAACAGTCTCCTGAAAAGCCTTCTGGCTTTATGCATAAGTCAATTCTACAGCTAAAAACCAATGAGTGGCAGTCACTGATTACGTCAAGACTGTATTGGGTGTAGAGACATGCCGTGTGGCTGGATTCCTGAGAAGGGAAGTAGGTCCCATGTTGTTAAAGAGCTCAAAGAGGAGTCTTTCAAGCGTCAAGGTTCTGACAGAATTTCTCTTTTTCCTACTAGATTCCCTTCCGGCTGGTTTGTGCTCAGCTGCCTATTTCTTATGTCCGATATCAAATTTTCTGTGGTTCTTTTTTCATTTTGCAAAAATACCTCATACCCATCCACTTATCTCTGTCTTCTCCACCAAAACTCATCAGGTCCAAAGAAGCAGGCATTCCCTTGCCCCAGACATTACAGGAGCCTACCAGTTGCTCAGCTTTGTCCACATTTACACTCTTGATAATTTGGCAGTCAGGGTGGTTTATTTTTTTCAATTTTAGTTTTTTAGTGAAGTAAAATACACATGCAGAAAGAGCATTTATCCTAGGTGTGTACATCAGTGCATTTCCCTAAATTGAGCACACTCAGATTGAGAATCAACATTACAGCACCCCAGAAAGACCCCTTCCGCTCCCTTCCGATCCCTAACCCCTGCCAAAGGGTAGTGATTTCTAATAGCATAAGGTTAGTTTTGCCTTTTTTTGTACTTTATTATGTAATTTATACAAATGGAATCATCATATGTACTCTTCTGTGCCTGGTTTCTTCACTGTTACATTTGTAAAATTCATCCATATTGTTCCACGTAGTTGAACGTTGTTCATTCTCATTGCGCTGCAGACTGGGTACACTGTGATTTATTTTTCCTTTCTACCATTGAACATTTGAGTGGTTTCTAGTTTGGGGTTATTACAACCAGTATTGTTACATCTTTTAGTTAACACATGTATGCATTTCAGTCAGGAATATATAAATATCCCCTGCAACATATGAGAATTTCAGTTGCTCCAGATCCTCACCAACAGCTTATTTTCCATCTTTTTCATTTTAGCCGTACTGGTGGATATGTAGTGATACATGATAATCTTTTTGAAAAACAAACATGGTATCAGCTTCTCCTTAAAACTCTTTCCAGATACCTACACAACTCTGTGATCTGGCCTCTACTTCCCTAGTTCCATCTACATCCAAATGTTTCCTGTATTCCCACACTCGGTACCATTCTCCTCTGGCCACTTGGGGGCTTGCACACAACACGCTCTTCACTCTTGCTTCTTGGCTCCTAATCCTTCAGATATCCATTCAGTGGTCATTTCCTCAGGTCAAATCCCGCTATCATATGCTCTCAGTGCACTTGCCATAGTTTCAGTTTAATAGTCATGCTATTTCACTTCTAGAACCTCAGTCCTACCAGTGCAGAAGAGTGTTTTTACTCACTGTTGCAACATAGGGCCTGGCACAGAGTCGAAACTCATATATTTGAGGGAAAAATGAATAATTGTGACTTTGATGCAGTACTTTTTGCCTCTGAACTTTTGTGGTGGGATGAATGTTACATTTTATATGCATTGAGAGAAACTGTCAGGTCTGAAACTATTGATATGGATGACTTAAATTACAAAAATCCATTTGGTATATAATACTAATCTGAATTTATGTTCTTCAACCTTTACTGTTTATACCCAAGAGAAGCCAGTAATGTCAGGTCACTCTGTTCCAGGTCTGTTTAATTATAACCTTAAAAAATGCTCAGTGTGTCTCTGAGTCATGGCTGCACAATGTTCTAAATGAACAAGGACATCAGATTCATTGATTCACTGGCCAACCCTCAAATGGAGAATTGGGCTATAAAACTGCACTCAATGGAGTAAACTCTGAAATTTCCCCTGCAATTTTCTTTCTCAGTTTTAAAGTGGTCTTTAATGATAAATGAACAGATTAATAACAATTTAATAAAAATAGCACAACTGCTTACTCTTTGCCTTGCTCAGTCAAGGGTGGGCTTCGGGGATGGCCCCATGGCCAAATGGTTAAGTTTGTACGCTCTGCTTCGGCGGCCCGGGGGTTCACAGGTTCGAATCCTGGGTGCAGACAAGGCACCGCTCATTAGGCCATATTGAGGTGGTGTCCCACATGCCACAACTAGTAGGACCCACAACTAAAATATACAACTATGTACTGGGGGGATTTGGGGAGAAAAAGCAGGAAAAAAACAAAAGGGCTTCAATTCCCTTCCTCAGTCACCACAATGATCCTCAAATCTAAAACTGTAAGCGGTTTCAGTCCACACTGCAACCTAATATCCACCTGTTTGTTTTTCTTCCAGCATCCCTTTGCCCACCCCATCTCTAACTGAGGGCAGGAAGCACTGTTAATCATCTTTTGCTCATTATTGAACTGGATTCTTCTCAGAGGCAGCCTTGCAGGGTGTGGGGAAACCTGCTTAGGCAGACCACCCAGGATTTCACAGAAAAGTGCTCCGTCTGAATGCAGGTGGTTGATCTGTTCAGGTTTCTCTTAAGGCCCATTAAGTCGGCCTTGACGGGCACTTAAAAGTGTTAACTCCTTCATTCCTGAGCCTTCCAGGCATTAAACTTTGAATGTCCAGGAGAATTACTGCTACTGTTAGAGCGTCCTGGGCACCTGCAGCTCTGGTTCTTTTTTTTTTTTTTTTAATTTTATTGAGGTATAATTGAGAAAACATTACATTAATTTCAAGTGAACAGTGTAATGATTCTATATTTGTATACATTGTGAAATGATTATTATGAATAAGTCTAGTTGAGATCTGTCACCCTACATCCTACAAATTGTTTTTTCCTGTGATGAGAGCTTGTAGGATTTACTTAGCAACTTTCAAATATATAGTACTGTATTATTAACTATAGTCACCATGATGTATATTACATCCCCATAATTTATTTATTTTATAACTGGAAATTTTTACCATTTCACCTCATTTACCTGTTTCAGACACCCCTTTCTAACCCTCCCACCCCCTCCCCTGGCTTCCAACAAACACCAGTCTATTGTCTGTATGTATGAGCTTGGTTTTAGGGTTTTTTTTTAATTCCACAAAGAAGTGAGATCAAATGGTATTTGTCTTTTTCTTTGTGACTTATTTCACTTAGCATAATGCCCTCAGTGTCCATCCATGTTGTTGCAAATGGCTAGACTTCATTGTTTTTTATGGCTGAATAATATTCCACTGTATGTGTGTATATATGTAGATATATATATATATCACGTTTTCTTTACCCATTCATCCGTCCATGGACACTTAGGTTGTTTCCATGTCTTGGCTGTTGTAAATGCTGCAGTGAATGAACATGGGGGTGCAGATATCTTTTCGAATTAGTATTTTCATTTCCTTTGGATAAATACCCAGAAGTGAAATTGCTGGATCATATGATAGTTCTATTTTTAACTTTTTGAGGAACCTCCATACTGTTTTCCATAGTGGCTGCACCAGTTGACATTCCCACCAACAGTGCACAAGCTTTCCTTTTCTCCACATCCTCAGCAACACTTGTTATTTCTTGTCCTTTTGATAATAGCCATCCTAACAGGTTTAAGGTGATAGATATCTCATCATGATTTTGATTTGCATTTCCCTGATGGTTAGTGATGTTGAGCCTCTTTTCATGTACCTGTTGGCCATCTGTATGCCTTCTTTGGAAAAATGTCTGTTCAGATCCTCTCCCCATTTTTTAATTGGCTTGTTTGGGTTTTTGTTTGTTTTTTGCTGAGTTGCGTGGGTTCTTTATATATTTTACATATTAACTGCTTATCAGAATGACTTGCAAATATTTTCTCCCATTCAGTAGATTGCCTTTTCATTTTGTTGATGGTTCCTTTGCTATGCAGAAGCTTTCTGGTTTGATGTAGTCCCACTTGTTTACTTTTCTTTTGTTGCTTTTGCTTTTGGCATTGAATCAAAAGAATTTTCTCCAAGACTGATATCAAAGAGCTTACTGCCTGTGTTTTCTTCTAGGAGGTCTATGGTTTCTGGTCTTACATTCATTTTGAGTTGATTTTTGTGCATGGTGTAAGATAGTGATCCAGTTTCATTCTTTTGCATATGGCTGTCCAGTTTTCCCAGAATGAGTTTTTGAAGAGACTCTTCCTTCCCCATTGTATATTTTTGGCTTAATGGTCATAAATTTATTGACCATATATGCATGGGTTTATTTCTGGACTCTCTATTCTTTTCCATTGATCTATGTGTCTGTTTTTATGCCAATACCATACTGTTTTGATTACTATGGCTTTGTAATATGGTTTGAAACCAGGGAGCGTGATACCTCCTGCTTTGTTCTTTTTTCTGAAGATTGCTTTGGCTAATCAGGGTCTTTTGTGGTTCCATATAAATTTTAGGATTGTTTGTCCTATTGTGAAAAATGCCACTGAAATTTTGATAGGAATTGCATTGAATCTGTAGATTGCTTTGAGTTGTAGGGACATTTTAACAATATTAATTCTTCCAATCTATGAGCATGGAATATCTTTCTGTTTATTTCTTTTTCAGTTTCTCTCATCAATCTCATAGTTTTCAGCATACAGGTCTTTCACTTCCTCAGTTAAATTTATTCTTAGGTATTTTATTCTTTTTTTTTCTTAATTGAGAGCATAATAGTTTACAACATTGTGAAATTTCAGTTGTACATTATCATTTGTCTGTCACGTTATGAGTGCTCCCTTTCACCCTTTGTGCCAACCCTCCAGCCCCCTTCCCCTTGGTAACCACTGAGCTGTTCTTTTTGTCTGTATGTTTATCTTCCACATATGAGTGAAATCATAGGGTATTTGTCTTTCTCTGTCTGGCTTATTTCACTTAAGCTAATACCCTCAAGGACCATCCATGTTGTTGCGAATGGGATGATTTTTGTCTTTTTTATGGCCAAGTAGTATTCCATTATATATATTATATATATACACACACACACACATACATTTTCTTTATCCAATCATCCGTTGATGGGCACTTGGGTTGCTTCCACATCTTGGCTATTGTGAATAATGCTACAATGAACATAGGGGTGCATAAGTTTCTTTGAGTTGTTGATTTCAAGTTCTTTGGATAGATACTCAGTAGTGGGATAGCTGGGTCATAGGGTGTTTCTATTTATATTTTTTGAGAAATCTTCATACTGTTTTCCATAGTGGTTTCACTTGTTTGCATTCCAACAGTGTTTGGGGGTTCACTTTTCCCCACAAGCTCTCCAACATTTATTATTTTTGGTCCTTTTTGATACAATTTTATTTATTTTATCTTTTTAAGATTTTATTTTTATTTATCCTTTTTCTCCCAGAGTCCCCAGTACATAGTTGTGTATATTTAGTTGTGGGTCCTTCTAGTTGTGGCATGTGGGATGCCGCCTCAGCATGGCTTGATGAGTGGTGCCATGTCCATGCCCAGGATTTGAACTGGTGAAACCCTGGGCCACCGAAGCAGAGCCTGTGAACTTAACCACTCGGCCACGGGGCTGGTCCCATGATGCAGTTTTAAATTGGATTATTTTCTTGATTTCTCTCTCTTATTGTTCATTATTAGTGTATAGAAATGCAACAGATTTTTGCATATCAATTTTGTTTCTTGCAGCTTTACTGAATTTCTTTATTAGTTCTAACAGTTTTTTTTTGTCGAGTCTTTAGGGTTTTCTGTATCTAATATAATGTCATCTCCAAATAGTGACAGTTTTACTTCTTCCTTTCCAATTTGGATGGCTTTTATTTCTTTTTCTTGTCTAATCACTCCGGCTAGGATTTCTAATACTATGTTGAATAAAAGTGGCAAGAGTGGGTATCCTTGTCTTGTCCCTGACCTTAGAGGAAAAGCTTTTCAATGTTGAGTATAAGGTTAGCTGAAGCCTGTCATACATAGCCTTTATTATGTTGAGGTATGTCCCTTCCATACCCAATTGGTTGATATTTTTAATCATAAATAGATGTTGAATTTTGTCAAATGCTTTTACTGCATCTATTGAGTTGATCATATGATTTTTATTCTACATTTTGTTAATGTGGTGTATCACATTGATTTGTGAATGTTGAACCATCCTTGTATCCTGGAAATGTATGATCCTTTTAATGTATTGTTCAATTTGGTTTGCTAATATTTTGTTGAGGACTTTTGCATCTATATTCATCAGGGATATTGGCTTGTAATTTTCTTGTCTTGTGGCATCCTTATCTGGTTTTGGTATTAGGGTAACGTTGGCCTCATGAAATGAGTTTGGAAGTGTTCCCCCCTCTTCTGTTTTTTGGAAGAGTTTAAGAAGGATTGGTATTAACTTCTCTTTAAATATTTGGTATAATTCACCAGTGAAGCTGCCTAGTCCTGGCCTTTTGTTTGTTGGAAGGTTTTTGATTACTGATTAAATCTCCTTACTAGTAGTCAGTCTGTTCAAATTTTCTATTTCTTCATGATTTATTCTTGGTTGTATGTTTCTAGGAATTTATCCATTTTTCCAGGTTGTCCAATTTCTTGGTTATGATTGTTCATAGTAGTCTCTTATGATCCTTTGATTTTCTGTGGTATCAGTTCTAAGGTCTCCTGTTTCATTTCTGATTTTTTATTTGAGCCCTCTTTTTTTCTTGATGAGTCTAAAGGTTTGTCAATTTTGTTTATCTTTTCAAAGCACTAGCTCTTAATTTCATTCATCTTTTCTGTTGTCTTTTCAGTCTCTATTTAATTTATTTTGGCTCTGATCTTTATTTCCTTCCTTGTACTAACTTTGGGCCTCGTTCTTTTTCTAGTGCCATGAGGTATAAAGTTAGGTTATTTGAGATTTTTCTTGTTTCTTGAGGTAGGGATTTATCACTATGAACTTATCTTAGAACTACTTTTGCTACATCCCATAAATTTTGGAATGTTATATTTCCATTTTCATTTGTCACAAGGTATTTTTTTATTTCTTTGTTGACTTATTGGTGGTTCAGTAGCATATTGTTTAATCTTCACATATTTGTGAATTTTCCAGTTTTCTTCTTGTAATTGATTTGTAGTTTGATACCAGTGTGATTAGAAAAGATGCTTGATATGATTTTGATCTTCTTAAATTAAGACTTGTTTTGTGGCCTAACATATGATCTGTCTTGGATTCTATTCCATGTACATTTGAGAAGAATGTGTATTCTGCTGCTTTTGGATGGAATGTTCTGTATCTAACTGTTAAGTCCGTTTGGTCTAATATGTTGTTGAAGGCTTATGTTTTCTTATTGATTTTCTGTCTGGATGATCTGTCTGTTGATGTAAATGGGGTATTAAAGTCCGCTATGATTATTGTATTGCTGCCTATTTCTTTCTTTAGGTCTGTTAATATTTACTTTATATATTTAGGTGCTCCTACACTGGGTGCATAAATATTTAGAAATGTTATATTCTCTTTTGGATTGTTTCCTTTATCATTATGTATTATCCCTCTCTGTCTCTTATTACACTTTTTGTTTTAAAGCTTGTTTTGTTTGATGTAATAGCTACCCCAGCTCTGTTTGGTTTCTATTTGTGTGGAACATCTTTTTCTCTCTCTTCACTTTCAGTCTGTGTGTCCTTACATCTGAAGTGAGTCTCTTGTAGGCAGCATATAGGTGAGTCTTATTTTTCAATCCATTCAGCCAGTCTATGCCTCTTGATTGGAGAATTTAATTCATTAGCATTTAAAGTAATTACTGATATATACTTATTGCCATTATGTTAATTGTTTCTGGCAGTTTTGAAGTTCCTCTGTTTCTTTTTTTTCTCTTGCTCTCCTCCTTTGTGGTTTGATGACTTTGTTTAGTGGTGTGCTTGGATTTCTTTCTCTTTCTCTTTTGTGTATCTACTATAGGTTTTTATTTTGTGGTTACCATGAGGCTTACATAGACTATTACAAATGTAAGTTGTTCTATTTTAATTTGATAACTTAAGTTTGAATACATTCTAAAGCTCTATATTTTTACTCTCCCTCCCTTCTACATTTTCTGTTTTTGGTGTCACATTTTACATCTTTTTATTTTGTGTATTCTTACCTTTTTAGTTTTGGGAGTTTTTTTTACTACTGCTGTCTTTTAACCTTCCTACTAGTTCTATAAGTGATTAATCCACTACTTTTTGTATATATTTACCATTACCAGTGAGGTTTATACTTTCATAGGTTTTCTTGTTACTAATGAGTGCCATTTCTTTTCAGCTTGAGAAGTCCCTTTAACATTTCTTGTAAGGCCAGTTTAATGGTAGTGAACTCCTTTAGCCTTAGCTTTTCTGGAAAACTCTTTATTGCTCCTTCAATTTTGAGTGATAACTTTGCTGGGAAGAGTATTCTTGGTTGGAAATTATTTTCTTTAAGCACTTTGAATATATTGTGCCAGTCCCTTCTGGCCTGCAAAGTTTCTGCTAAAATATACGCTGATGGTCTTAGGGGGTTTCCTTATATGTAACAAGTTGTTTTTCTCTTGCTACTTTTAAGAGTCTCTCCTTTTCTTTAAGTTTTGACATTTTAATTATAACATGTCTTGGTGTTGGGTCTCTTTGGGTTCGTCTTACTTGGAACTCTCTGGGCTTCTGGGATGTGAATGTGTGTTTCCTTCCCCAGGTTAGAGAAATTTTCAGCCATTATTTCTTCAAATAAGTTTTCTGCTCCTCTCTCTCTCTCTTCCTCTTCTCCTTCTGGGCCTCCTATAATGCAAATATTAGTACGCTTGATGTTATCCTGTAAGTTCCTTAGGCTATGTTCAACTTTTCTCATTCTTTTTCTTTTCTTGCTGCTCTGGGTGAATTCTACTGCCCTGTCTTCAAGTTCATTGATCCTTTGTTCTGTTTCATCTAGTCTGCTCTTGAACTCCTCTAGTGTATTTTTCACTTCAGTTATTGTATTCTTCAGCTCTGTGAGCTCTATATGGTACTTTCTTATAGTTTCTATCTCTTTGTTGAAGTTCTCACTGTGTTCATCCATTCTTCTGAGTATGGTGAGCATCTATATGACATTACTTTGAACTCATTATCAGGTGAATTATTCATCTCCATTCCATTAAGATTTTTTCCTGAGGTTTTATCTTGTTCTTTCATTTGGACCATATTCATTTGTTTCTTCACTTTGCTTGACTCTCTTTGTTGGTTTCTATGCATTAGATAAAACAGTAACCTCTCCCAGTCTTGAAGGAGTAGCCTCATGTGGGAGATGAACCTTATTGTTCAACCCTGCCCTAGCTCTTTGTTTTCTCTCACACTTTTGTGATTGTCCAAGAAGCCTATTTTTTTTTTAATGATTCCTGGTAATTGAGGGTGTACCAAGACCTGTCAGTGTCCCAAAGGGGCAGGATCTCAGTCAGTAGATGAATTCAGGCTGATTGGAAGCCAGACCCTCAGGCAGCAGCTTTTAAAGTATGCAAGTATATGTACTCCTATGGGACTGAAAGCATAGGCCCCACTGGCACAAGTGCCAGGTGATTTAGAGCTGTCCCCTGGGTGGCATTTGCAAAAACCAGAGCTCCAGATGAGTACATAAACTCCTGTCTGGGAGATACCAGTAAGTTGTAGCAAGGCAGAGGGAGAGCACAGTGATGGCATGCACCAGCCTGCATTCCCTGAGAGCACATTTGTACTACTCTAGATATGTGCCAAAGCAGAAACCTGCTCCTCAGGCCGAAGCTCTAAGCCAAGGAAATAAGCCTCTTTCACAGAAAGACTGGGGGTATATTTTAGTCTGCTGTCTGTAAAGTGCCCTGGGGGTGGTAACCTGCCAAGAACTCTGTCTCCAATTGTTAAAGTCCCATGGGATCCAGGAATGCAAACCCTCCTGGCCATCAGAGCCAGGTGATCAAGGGGCATCCCTTGGGCAGCAGCTGCAAAGACAGGCACAGGAAGTAAAAACTGGGGTACCAGACGTGTGTAAATGTTTCCCTCTGGGAGATAGTGGTGCTCTGGAGTGTGGCAGAGGGGGAGCACAAGTACAGCATCCGCCCTCCAAGGTGTCTAAAAAGGATTACAGTTAGCCCTTAAGATGTGTTTTAATTAGAAGAGTGCTCCTCAGGCTACCACTATGGTGACAGCCTAATAGGCCTCTTTCACAGAAAGACTGAGCTCCTGGGTCTGCAGTCTCTTGCTGTTCCCTGGAGGTGGTAGCCATTTAAGAACTCTTTCTCCATTGGTTACAGTCTGGTGGGACCCAGAAATTAAGCCCTGCTGGCCACCAGAGCCAGGAGTAGTAGTGACCTGTGGTGGCAGCCACAAAAACTGGGGCACCAGACACGTGTAAAAGCTCCCCTCCAAGAGACATTGGCTCTCTGAAGCACAGCAGAAGGAGAGTGTGAAGATGGTGCCTACCAGGAAAGAGAAAAGAAAAAGCCTAAAGTTTATTAAAAAAAAGTAAAAGAAAAAGTGTCCAATGGCTAGAGCAAGGTGGAAGGAGAATGTGAAGATGGTGCTGGCTGGGGGTAAAAAAAAAAAAAAAGATGATGCTCTCCAGATGGATCGAGGCAGAGGGAGTGTGCAAAGATGGCACTCATCAGTATCTATCCCCAGAGAGCATCCCACCAGGCCCCCCAAAATGTGTCAAATCAGATGCCTGCCTCAAAGACAAGCAAATGAGCCTCTCCCACACCAAGCCCAGGCTCTTGTAGATAGGCTGCTTCCGCACTGGGTCCTGGTGTGGGTGAGTCCGAGCACACGAGCTCTTTAAGAGCCTTTTCTCCTATCACTATAGTTTTGTGGATCTTGTCTATGTGAGCCTATTGGTTTTCAAAGTTAGACGTTTTGGGGGGTTGTCCTTCAGGTACAGGTCTTAAAGTTGGAGGTGCCCAATGTGGGGTCAAACCCTTTGCTCCTCAGGGAGAAGTTCAGGTTTTGAGTTCCCTCCTGACTGTGGGTCACTGCACTGGAGGTGGGGTTTATGGCAAGACTGTGTCCCACCCTCTCCTGTTCACTTCAACATGGGTCTTCTCTCATTCGCCTGATGTGTAGGAGTCGCTCAGCCAGTTTTCAGGTTTTCTTCAGAGGAAGTGTTCCATACGTAGCTGTAGATTTGGTGTCTTCGTGGGAGGAGGTGAGTTCAGGATCCTCTTGCGTCACCGACTTGAACTGGACTATTCCCTGCAATTTTGATTTCCATCCTTACACAATCAGAAAGGTGAGAGAAGCCACTGCCCAGCTGCAGCAAATCCCTGGCCATAGGGCCCCAGGGCTTTGTGTTTGATCCTCCTGTTGCTAAGTGGTTACTCTGGGACACTACCCAAGCCAGCTTCTCTGCTTTTCCTAGGCCTTGAGCCTTGGAATGAGAGAGTCTTGCAAACACTTGCTCTTTTCTCCATTCCAGAGTCTGTCCCACTGTGAGCTCATCACAGATGATGGGATTCTGCACCTGAGCAACAGCACCTGTGGCCATGAGAGGCTGCGGGTACTCGAATTGGACAACTGCCTCCTCATCACTGATGTGGCCCTGGAACACCTAGAGAACTGCCGCGGCCTGGAGCGCCTTGAGCTCTATGACTGCCAGCAGGTTACCCGTGCAGGCATCAAGCGGATGCGGGTAAGTGTGGGGGAGGAATCAGTCACACCTGGCATAATTTCTAAGCAAACAATGACTACATCAAGAATCAACATCCAAGGAGCCAGCCCAATGGTATGGTGGTTAAGTTCATGTGCTCTGCTTCGGCAGCCCAGGTTTCACTGGTTTGGATCCCAAGCTCGGACCTACACACTGCTCATCAAGCCATGTTGTGGCAGTGTCCCACATACAAAATAGAGGAAGACTGGCACAGATGTTAGCAACAATCTTCCTCAAGCAAAAAGAGGAAGATTGGCAGGATAGCAACAGATGTTAGCTCAGGGTCAGTCTTCCTCACCAAAAAAGAATCAACATCTATTTACATTCTGTCCTAAGCCAATAGTTATGCAAACTGATCTGTTAGACAAGTGTCTCCTTAGACTTCTTCAAAATGTTCTTATTAGAGCCCACCCTGGAAGATTCAACATCCAGAATGGGTCTAGGGTGGAGGTTCCATGTAATCAGATGATCAGCACCCTTATAAAGAAAGAGACTTAAGGTCATTACCAGTAGGAGCAAGAACGTGGTCTTGGCTAATTTCCGGGTGAGAGGGCTTAATAGCATGTGGCTTTCTTTCCCCGCATAGTTCACCTATGTCATTTTCTTGAATATGCCTTAAGTTTAGGCAACTTTGCATTTATACCCCAAAGCAGCCCCAGGGTGCTACAGCTGTCCAGAACTCCACTCAGTTTGCATACAAGGCCAGTGACTTTCTCTGGGCAGAAATATTAGTTTCCCTTTGTCTTTAGAAGGTGCTGTTTTAGGGGACGTGTATGTAAACAGGAGTAACTCTGTCCTACACCAGAAATTCTCTTTGAACTATTTGCCTAATAGTAAAGTGAAATAGATTCTACATGAGAACTGTGGGCTTTTCTAGGATTATGCATATAATCCTAAAAATACCAGTGTAAAGACTACTCCACTTTTTTCTTTTTTCTACTTTCAGGCTCAGCTCCCTCATGTCAAAGTCCATGCCTACTTCGCTCCTGTCACCCCACCGACAGCAGTGGGAGGAAGTGGACAGCGACTGTGCAGGTGCTGTGTCATTCTCTGACAGCAGCTGCCTGGGACCAAGGCATGATGAGATGTCCCTTCCTCCAGAGAAGACCTGAGTCTTCCTGACCTACTCCACTGTCACCCAAATCTGTTGATTCTCCATTGGGAAAGGCATTTACAGGTAAAAGACTTCTGTAGGGATTGCAGTAACTCTGGTGATAGTTTTCACCTTTATTCTGCTGTGATGCAATCAAATTAAAGCCTGTGTCAGTTAACACACGGCAGGAGAGGTCTCAGTGCAGCCAGGACCGTGCAATAAACCCCGATCTCTTGAGAGGTGGGTGCCTTCCCAGGTTCGAAAGTCCTGCCCTCGGCTTTGTCAGTGTTCCTCAAACAAACCATCAGTGTTAGCACCAATTGAGCAAAAAAATAAGCTGTTGTATTTCTACCTGATACTTAAGCCAGTGGGCTAGTTTAATTCACACTGATTCCATTTTGATTAGCAGGACTTTTCCACTTTGAAGATTAAAGCAACTTTATCAAAGTGATTGTACTGCAAATTCCTAATGTCTGATACTTTTATATGTAGAGATCTATGTGGAAGGCAAATAGGTTTCCATGAGACACCAAAGAAGTGAGGACTCTCAACTGGGTGAAGCCGGGTCTTCACCTTTCTGTCAACTTGTCATATAAACTTTTGGGGACCAAAAACTAAACAAAAGCAACTCAGAGTTTGTGTTGCCTGGTTGGAAATTATAGGCTCTGGGGTATGCTATAGCACATAATGCATTTTTGTTATAGGAGAAAAGCTAATGTCATCTCCCACAAAATTTTGGGGACCTTAAAGAAATAGAACTGATTAAGGCTTAAGTTATCTATAATATAATCAATTAAAAATAATGAATGGATGCATGTAGAATGAGTGTGATCTTTTTTCCAAGTTTATTTTAAAATCTTAGAAATCAAGTTACACCAGAACTGTTTGAAA
Source organism: Equus przewalskii (assembly GCF_037783145.1). Taxonomy (NCBI): domain Eukaryota; kingdom Metazoa; phylum Chordata; class Mammalia; order Perissodactyla; family Equidae; genus Equus; species Equus przewalskii. The sequence goes on along the minus strand of NC_091845.1, from coordinate 52,554,363 downwards.
ATTTTACACACTTAAAACTCAGATCAGTAAAGTGTTGGCACCTTTTAGACTCATATAAAAATGAACAAACCATTGCAATGCTTAAGTCAGAGGGTTTTATTGCTATAATCTTATGGTAGACAATCTGAGCAAAACCATTTTCCAATTTCATATCTTCCTAATATTACCTAAAATCTGATAAGATGATCTAGTTTGTGCTCTGTGCTGTCCATATTTGTGATTTTTTTAAAGATTAGGAACCCATCGCCATCTTCATTGTGAACCTCTGTGTTAATGGTAGCCAACGTTTCCTAGCAACCACTCTCCAAACTGAAGAGTTCAGAGCTCAAGGGAAGCTGAAGTGAAATAGCAAAAATGAGAGATTTTCCCATGACTAACAATACCTCTTAGATGGACAGTTTTAGAAGCATTTAGGATACAGTGCCTCAGCTACATTCTAGAAGGGAAGGCAGATACATCTACAACCGCATAAGTCGATTTAACAGGATTACTGGAATAAGCATTAAAGTCCTGATGATTTTATTGCCTTATGGTATACTCTAGTATTCCCTGGTCTAAAAATTGTGTGTAACCATAGCAGTTACTTAAATATACATTTACACCACTGTGTGGAGGGACAAATGACTGATGCAGGAAGCTATTTAAATAAACAAAGGAGCGTATTACACAGACTTGCTTCAGTGACTATGAATTGTAGTTTCTATTTAAAAATTTAAATGACCAGGGCCTTCCATACATTATCTCTCTCTTTTGAGCCAGGACACAACCTATCACAGCTACTAGACTGGCTGCTCAGTGTCCCATCACCTCAACCTCTGCTAAGGAAACCACGTTTGCTTCTTTGAGTATGGAACAGTTACTGGAATAAGTGTGCTCAGTTGCATCAGCTTTGAGGAAACAAACTGAAAAGAAACCACCACCACACGGGCTTCATCTCTTCTAGCACAGGACTGGTGTGTACTCAGGACATAGACACGGAACCCCTTGATCCTATGACTGATCACACTGGCAGGAACTGGGATTTTAAATGAGACACACATTTGCAAAACAATCGGAAAACATTTATTATACTGAAATGTATACATCCTACTATTAAAAAAACAAAGTAGCAAATTTGCTGGTGCCATAATTGAACCTGTTTCACTGGGACAGACTAATGTTCACCACCACTTGGTGTAATTTCAAGTTTGATGAGCTTTTAAAATTCTTTTTACCCCACTTCTAAAACCTGATGAGGAATTCAAAATAGCACACAGCATTAAATGACATTTATTGTTCCATAAATCTTGAGACTCAAAAAGGAATGCTAAATAGACAAGCAAAACTCTAAAACAATTAAGAGAGAAGCTCACTTCTTTCCCAAGTGATTGGTACAGAAAACATGTGGGTCACACAAAAGCAAAGGGAAGATGACAGAAAGGAAAGCTCTCCTGCTCTAGGGTCTGTAGGAGTCACAGATATTTTCAAACCGAAGATGGAAATATTTAGAGACAGTGCTGCTTCATATCAAATACCCCCTTTATGAATAAAACATAAAATGTCAAACTTGTCTTCTGGGAGAGATTTCAAACTCAAAATTACTCACTTCTGTTCTTCCTGAACAAAGATAAGGATCAAATCTGGGTAAGAGGACAGAGATGGTATAATTAAAATGGAATCAAAGTTTAAAAAAAAAACACTGGGTTTGCTATACCACAACCCTCAAAAATGCTTGCTGATGAACTTCGGGAAGACTTGAAAACAGTGGATTCCCTCTGAAAAGCAGACTAGCAGACAAGCATTTGGTTTTATGAAAGAGATACTCTTTTTTATAGAAAAAGAAGCTACTATGTGGTGTATAAAAAAGCCTCTAATCAGCAGAATGTTCACCCATGATTGTACTAAAGCTTAATATTTGAGAAGTGGTGTAGGGAATTTTTATGGTACAATTTAGTGTTTGATTTATCATGTCTAGTGTTCCATGAATAATTTCAACTTGTTGATAACGAGGACCCCTTAACACCAAGTCAGAAACTATCATACTTCTCCCCCTGCTTAAGTCACCTATTTCCGATGTCTGGGGAAGGGCTTTGAAAATGTCTAAGAACAGGATGGTACAGGGTAGAGTAGGAAGGGTGTTAGAGACAGAGAGGAGGAGGAAAAAGAGAAAGAAAACCACATGAGTTTAAAAGACAATGGGGCTTCAAAAATGAAAACCAGAAACAAAATGCTAAAAATGGAAGCAGAAGCGAAAGTTTCTCAATAAAACTGTGACAAAGCAAAACACAAGTCTTTGTACCTATTAGGATTTACACTGATCCTCTCACCAAGGTACTCTTGATAATGCAGTTTGCTTCGAGCCCGGCTTCCTGGCTTGGCTCTTCCTCCATCTGGCATGATCGCATCAGACGCACAGCCTTAGACATGATTCTTCTGAGAAGGTGCCACGCCTCTTACCTGACCACCAATCACTGCATCAGCACACTGCCTCTCCGCAGACAGATTCCATGCTGGCTCCACAGCAGCACTGTCCCCACCTGCCCCAGGTCAGCATAAGGTTCAGGCAATAAAAGCCAAACTGGCACAGAAAGGTAAATGCCCACAGTCCATTTTTACATTCATTTCCAAACCGCATACAGTGTAAAAAGACAGCACAGGCTGCTTCTAGGAACTGTATCTACTGGCCTCTGCCAGAGAAGCAGGCAGCCCTGCCTGCACCGTGGCCCCCAGAGCTGCACGCATGCTGTCCGGACGTGCTCACTCTCACGAGGATGCTTGGCTATGGCAGTGACAGTGAGGAGATTCGCCTCTCATACAGCTCATTAGAAAGGTCATCTTGTGTTTTCAATATGAAACATTTCATACGGTAAAATCCAATCCCAAGACTTCTTGGATTCAGTCTTCACACACTTTTAAGCGTGACTTTATTTGGTACTGAATATAGTTCAGACTATGTAAGACATCATTTCAAAATTATGTGGATACCATCACCATTTTCAGCTACAAAAAAAGGAAAGAAGGTACAATTTTTTTAGCCAGGCTTAGGAAAATCAAGGCTATTAAAGTGAAAAGTCCCAGAAATCTACACCCTTCCTCCCCATTTCAGAATTACCTTTAAATAATTCTACAGGAGCAAAAGCCAATTAACTTGCTCCAGCTCCTCTTCCCTAAGGCAACAACATGTACACATTCCCTTTCAGATATTTTGCTTTCCCATGTCTGGCCCGTACTGCTTGCCAGTTCTAGGGCGGTGGGGGTATCAAGACCAGCAGCGAAAGTGCTGGAAGCAAAGGGGCAAAAGCTGGAGGCAGAAGAAGTGAAAAGCCTGTGCTGCCAGGGCAGAGGACCATCAGCTCCACAGACATACAAATCAACTGACTGCACACATCGGTCCTTGCTGGAAATAATGTTTGAACTGCTTAGAGGTAGAGCTGAAACATTTTAAAAATCTATCATTATTTTTGCCTGATGGCCTAGTGTTTCTCAAGCAATGGTGAGAAGCAGTACAGGCATTCATGGAGGAACAAATGAATTTTTTCATGAGAACAACGGTACCCTGAGACTGGAGGGGATACCTGTGATGCCTGACGTCAGAAGGGTCCACTGCTTTCACAGAACTCTACCATCCAGTTACAGTACGAAAGCCCTTTCTTAAATGATGTGAGTTTTGTGAGTAAAATTGTATTGCTTTGAGAACAAAAAACTGAGCAGAAGGGTACTACGCTAAAGATGTTTGTGAAAGTAAAAGATAAAGTAAACCAGTTCACAGTTAAAACTCAACCTGGCAGGTAACTTGATGACATATGCATCACATCAGGCACAAAGTGACATCAACTTCAGCACTGTTTTGGGCTACTCCCTTCCAGAGTCACTTCTAGGAAAGAGTGACACAGGATATCCTGCTCTTCAAAGTGCAGCTTTTGTGCAGGACTGGAGTTAGATCTTAAACCACAGGCTTTTAAAAGTCTCTTTCTGTATAATAATTTAACATTTAAAAATCCCTCCTTTGGAGGCCGGCCCCATGGCCGAGTGGTTAAGTTCGCGCGCTCTGCTTTGGTGGCCCGGGGTTTCACCGGTTCGGATCCCACCACTCATCAGGTCATGCTGAGGCAGCGTCCCACATGCCACAACTGGAGGACCCACAACAAACAATACCCAACTATGTACTGGGGGGATTTGGGGAGAAAAAGGAAAAAGTAAAATCTTAAAAAAAAATCCCTCCTTTATCTAACTCTTTAATTGCAACTCACGTGAGCCCTGTCCAGGCCTTCTTTGCACATTCTCCCCTAAATGACCCCAACGATTTCACAGCTTTGAGTCACCGCTGATATGCTCAAGGCTTTCAGATTTACATTTCAAGCCCAAGCCTCTCCTGCCAGCTCCAGATGGGCATAATCACTGCCACCTTGACAATTCCAGATACTGAAATGGAACTCCTGCTGCTTTCTCTTCACCATTCCTAACGCTCTACTGGGACCACTGTCTGCCCAGCTGCTCTTACAAGAGTCACAACCACTCCTCCCTCAAACGTGGAGCCCAGCAGGGCCCTGTCTATAGATGTATAGGATATCATCACCCCTCACCTAGATGATATCTCCTGCCTTCAGCCTTCCCACCTTCTCATCTCTCTCCACAGAGTTGCAAGATGGAAGAAAAATCTAATCAGATGACTCCTTTGTTTAAAGAACTTCACTGACTTCCCAATGCATTTCAAATCAAGTCTAAACTACCATCAATAGCAGGTCCTGCTGCCCGTCTTGACTTCATTTTGCTCTGCTTGGCCCTCACATCCTGCACGGCAGCTCCATGGCCCTCTCTCAGGCCTCCAAAGAGGCCAAGCTCTTTCCTTTTCCTTTACCCTGCACTTGGGATGCTCCTCGTATGGTCGGCTCCTTCTCACTCTTCAGGTCTCAGCGTTATCGACACCTCCTCAGAGAAGCCTTGCCTAACAGGCTCATGTCCCCCTACCCAGATCCCCCTTGTCCATAAGCACTCCACACTTTCCCATTCCTTCATGGCACTTAACATATCTGTAATTATGCTCATCTGCTGGCCAATTCTGGTTTGCTTTCCCCACTCTAGAGTTCCACGGAGTCTGTTTTGTTCAAGATCTTTCTAGCACCAAAAGCATGGTATCTGACACATGATGCTCAGTGAAACACTGGCTGAAGGAATTGAGATTTTTTCCCCCCAGTCATCTAGAAGGACTGATTTCTCCTCTTTATTTGCCAGTTAACTTCCATTACAATCGCTAGAAACATTCTCTTGATTCATTTGTCAAACTCTCTTAAAATTAGTAAAGCCAGCATTTTCAAAAGTAAACACACAAGATGACTGCTGATTACAGGCACACACACTCTTTCATGATTCCAGCATTTCAAGACACATGCACACATGCAAAGTACCTTTTACTGTGGAGAATAAAAAACAACTCTCATCTTGAAAGTTCTGAACCATCTAGAAGGATAAAGCAGATGTATAATTAAGATCCAACTGTCCTTTCTTTAGAAAAGATTAAAATTAGTAAAAGAAAGTGTCATAATCTATATGTTGTCACACAAGTACAGGACTCAACAGCCAAAATGGTAATTCATGAAGGCAGTGTGACGTAGTAAAAATTTACACCTGCTGCACTGGCAGGGCCTGCCCATGACAGTCCTTGTGAGATCTGATCCCGTGAATAACCACTCTAAGGACAAGTCACTGCGTTAAGCGCTCTTCTGTTACTACTTGCTCATCACTGAACACTGGCGGGGGAGGAATTGTACTTCTAACCTTACTGTTTTTTAAAATTACTCATCAAATAGTGGACAAAAGGAAAACACATCCAAATGCCTGTCTACATAAAAAGGGCCAAAGCCCCCACTCACCCAGAAGTCCCCCCATGAGTGTCTGAACTGAAAAGGGATGGGGGAGCCACAGTTCTCCCCGATTTGTGTTATTATATCACTAGGATATCTGAAACTCTTGGTTATAAATTCTTACAAATTTTGATCCCCAACTCCCTGAAAACAATTCCCATGAGTACTGGGCAAAAGAGATCACAGAATTTTTCCCGAGTTCTGCAATGATATATATAAAAGTGAACACCAGTGTGAATGGGAAAAGCAAGAGGGCATGCCAGTTCGAGTTACCTGATCGCTAACAAGAATGTGAATACCAATGGGACCCTGTCTGTAAACCTGGTTAATCTGGTGGAAAGGAATATTAAACACCAATGCAAGTTTTCGAGCGACTTCTGAGGCAACCATTTCTTCCAAGTAGATTGCATGATAAACTGAAATGAAAAATAAGAACAGCATCTTAGCAGTCATCTTTGATCTGTTTTCTACCTCATCTAGAGGAAGGTCACACCTTTCAAAGTACTGAAAACAAACAGAAGAAAATGGGAACAACCTGATAGTTCTTTCCCCCTTATCACCCATCTGAAATACAATAATGCATTAAGTTTTTGTGCTCACACCTAGAATACCCAGTAACAGTAATCTCTGTACAAAACGATTTGAGGTTTTAATTTCTCTTAAAAACAAACAGGAATTGACTGCGGATGCGCACAGGAGATCTTTTTGGAGTAAGATTGTGGTAATGTCTGCAAAAACTCTGTAAGCTTACTAAAATATCATTGAATTGTATACTTTAAATGGGAGGATTTTATGGTATATAAACTCCACCTCAAGAAAGCTGTTTTCAAAAACACGTGTTTCTAGCAGTATATACAAAGAATCCTAAAAAGGGTCATAGTTTTTTATTCAGTAATCCTACTAGTGGGAATTTATCCTAAGAAATAAAAGCTACCTCTCCTCCCTCTCCATGCCCCAAAGAATTAAAAACAATGTAAAAGATGCCACACAAAAAGCTAAGGATGCAGACAATGCAGCCTGGTTCCTCTTTACAGAAAGTCCCAGTCCACCCAGTGTTCTGTGTTTCTAGAACATGTGACTCAGCACAGCCGCATGAGTCTGCCTCTTGTGGGTCCTGCTCCCTTCCTGACTCAGGCCCGACATCCATCAGGAGTATCAGTGCTGGAGCTTTGCTTCTCTAAACAAGGGCTTTTCCTGGTGTGTGTACAGAAAGCTTCGCTAATTATACTTTATGAAAAGCTTAGAATTTGGAACTATAATTAAAGACTATACAGATGATCCAGAGCAGGGGTCACCAAACTACAGCCTGTGTGAGCCAAACCCAGCCTTCCACTTGTTCTTTTAAAATAAAATTTTGTCAGAACATGGCCCATTGTGTCAGATTGTCTATGGTGCTTGTGGCACCACATGGCAGAGCTGAGAGGGAAAGAGACCCTGTGGTCCACAGAGTTGGCAAGATTCACTACCTGGCCTCTCAGAGAAAAGGTCTGCTGTGCCTGATCCAGGGTGAAGTTCACCAATATGTCCACACACTCCTCCATAAACACTCATGTTTGAGGATACGCCTTCCAAAATATTATAATACTGACCACACGTAAATGATACAGAAGACCTTGGTGATATGTGGAGAGCTCCTTTAGACTTTTTATCCTTTTAGACTAAGACTTTGTATCTTTAGTCTTAAAATTCACAGCTTTTGAACTCAAAATGATACCAATGGAAAGCTCACCACAGATGCTTTCCTTGGGATTCTGCAGTAAAATTCAAGCTGCTAAGTATTTTTCAGACTCTACTCATTATGAGAGCAAACAGCTGCCTCTCTGAATTCCATAACACATTTTTCTTTGAAAATTCTGGGTGTGCTGCCCTTATTTTGTTTCAGAATTTGGGAAGAGGGAACATATTTCCACATACCACCTTACAAATGGGAAAACATGTGCCTTTAAAAAAATGCTTGCTTTTTTTTTTAAGGATCATATTTAGAGGAGGGGAGGAGGGTCAGGATTTCTCTCTCTGCCCTATCCAGCACTCTATCAGACAATTAAGGCAAACCTGCAGGATGAGAAGCCCCCCAGTACTCAAGGGATAATGACAGAGAGCATATTTACAGTAACAAAAGGCCATGGCACCACTCACTGCACCAAGCGCAGTGCTGGCCAGATGCTGTGAGAGACAACTATACACACTTAGTCCTGTTACACAGACGCATCTTTGCTCATGTGATATTTTAAGTTTTTCCCCAATCAGTAAAATGGAAAACAAGAAAAGAAAAACCCCCTGCTTTCCAAGCTGCAAATGTTATAGTCATCATTTCAGTAAATCTGAGATTAAAAAAACAAACAGCAAAACCCCAAACCATTCAAGCTAGTCTTTCACTTGTTAGAGGTTTCTGGCATAAAGAACTATGTAAAAAAAGACCCACAGTGTGGCTGAAATCACTGAGAAAGGCCAATAGTTTCCTCTTCTTCCAACAACTTGAACCAAGAGCTGCTGCCTCTCGTTGCTGGCAAGACCCCTACGGCAGCAACTCTGCAGTCCTGATGTGACAGGAGTCCTCGAAACCCTGCTCAGTCTCTCCCGTTTCTGCCTCCGCATCAGAAAGGGTCACAGGAAGCTGAGATGCCCTTGATACCCACCGTAGGGTGTCCCACTGCCACTCTCGCCTCCACTGCCTGCAGCATGCTGCTGCCCCTGCAGTGGTGTGCTGCTTGGCTGCTCCTGGCAGACATAGATGGTTAAGCGGGGCCTAACCGACCTGTAAGCAGAAGATGCCACTCATGAGTCGGGGAGACAAAGCTGCCTCACCACATGAACAAATGATAACTACAGGAATCTAAGTTCTATTTCCTTATGAGAACTTTACAATGTTATTTTATTATACAAAATAATTTACTAATAAAAATATAAAAACACACACCTCACACCAACTATCACAGGTGGTCTAATCTGATGATCCAGACTCTAAACCATTGAGATGGTCTGTCAGATGCTGGTAAATTTAAGTTTCAAGATTAAGTCAGCAATTTAAAATCAGTTAAGATTCAATTTTAATGGAATTCTCATACCACAAGTCTAGAAATAGCAATGATAGTAAATGGATCTTAAAAGCCAGCACAGTTTACGGTTCTATCATTTTAATTCACAATGAGAAGTTTACATTTTTAATAACTGTTTAGTAGTAGTCAAACGACCTTGAAAACCATAGATTCTGTATAGCTCACCTAAATGAGAAGTTTGTTTTCTTGGCAACAAACCCAGTCGTCTTCAAGAAATCAGTACTGCCCATGTGCATTTCTACCAGTCTTACAGTCTACCTCTGCCCTCATCAGTGCCTGCATCATATCTGGGCCTGCCCTGAAGGTGTACACAAAACAGTCTTCTTGTGAGCGCGATGCTGCCGATGCTCGACAGCGCACACAGGCACACGCCAACCCAGCGTGGAAACACATTCTGCCCAAATTCCCCACGCGAAGAAAGGTACATTTTTATTTCAAGCACACAGTTCCTTTTAAACACAGTATTTTACCTTGACTTCAGTGAATTATAGAGCCGAATTCCATCGGCTGCACCACATATTTGTACTAAATCCTCCTTTGTCAGTTTTAATAAGTCGGCACCTGGAGAACAGCAGAAAGATTCTTCTCAAAGAAATGGAAAAGAACTAGCAGGACTGGCTACTTTATGGCATTTGTCTTCACACAGTTAACTGTCCTTCAAAACCATCACAGGTATCCTGAGTATACACATATACATGAGCAACACAAGAACACACACACGCTCTCTGTCCCACAGAGCCAAAAAAAATGCTGGCTCTTCCATGTCCTAAATCAAGAAGGAGCTTAGAAGCCCAGAGTCTGGTGAGGCAGATCAATGGGGGGGCCCTATACAGGAGTTCCCCACCTACCTTATTTTGGCTGGGTGGTGGATGTGTGGATAAACGTGATTCTGACCCCAGATAATTAACCTTAAGATCACTCAGACCAATCTTGTATTACAAAAAAAGGAAATGGAAGTCCAGAGTTTGGGGGACTTGCTCCAAGTCACACAAGTCAGCAGCAGAGCCAGGACTAGGCCTCTTTATACGGCAACACACAGTGAAAAGTCAAACATTCTGGAAAATAACTCTGTCACAGCAGCCAGTTTCAGGACAAAAGCATGGCAAAGAATTGCATATTATACCTTAAGATTTCTCCCACAAATAGTTGGTAAATGTAAATGGCATGATATTTAGGATTTGCTTTAAAATACAACAGAAAAGGGGGAGAGGGTAGAGAGCTGGCCTGACCAAAGGCTGATGATTTTTGAAGCTGCGGATGGTTTCATCGGGGTTCATCATACTCTTCTCTCTACTTTTTATGTTTGATGTGTCCATAATCTTTTGTTTCTCTCTTTTATTAACACTCAAGATGTAGTTTAACTGGGAGAATTAAGATACTCTCTGGGATTGAGCCATGACTTTCACAGGATAAATATCCACCTACATATGTAACAAGATAATAGGGTTACCTTTCTGTTTTTGAGGGCCTGAATGTGAGAGCCTAATAACTTTCTAGGCCTGAATGTGAGAGCCTAATAACTTTCTAATTTATAAAAGAAATAAAGACCAAAGAAGCACATCTCCCACAAGGCACAAGCATTGATGGCGTGGTTTTATGCAAGCCAAGTAAGCAAAGACAGGCTCCCTCTCACCTCTCTACCAGGGCATACTGCACACACCTCTGAAAACAGGGTTCACAGCAGTGCCCAGAGGTGTGTGTAAACATCCTTAACCCGTCCACAGAACTGGACAGATACTTATGTGTACAACTCTTTCTGAAATGTGAATGCCCAAGAGGCTCAGGTCAAGGAGCCTAACTCTCCTCCTCACCTTTCTATTGTTGGGAAGCTCACAGGGTAAGGAAAAGGCAGGAGGCCAAGCCACGAGATCAGTGCTCACAGTGAAAAGGGCTCAGAACTCTCCAGACGAAAACATGTATCTACCTCATATAATAGGCGTAACCTGGGACTGCCCCCAGTTCCAACTGCCAGAGCTTTCTGTATGTGCTATGCTCTGCATCTGTCTTCCCCATGAGGGTTCAATATGTGTGTATGCCCCCCAACTGAAATTTCTTAATTTCCAGTTTTTCACAGATAAAGGCTTTTACTCAGTCATATAAAAATGTGGCTACCAGCTAGCACACAACTTTCACTGGCTACTTTAGAGACAAAGAGCAACACAGGGAATGACTAATCATTGCACAAGCCCTGCAATAAATGGCTGACGTAATAGGACACAACGTTCTTTGTGAAATCAAGCTCTCCTCTAGGCCGGGTGTGTGCACACGCACGTTCTTAAAAGGCTCAAGCTGTGTTTTTATAGCCCCATTTCACTGTGGCCCAGCACTGCTCAAGATGTGTTTGGCCAGGACACGTTGGTAAGTGTTCTGTAGGAAAACGGTCCCTGGGCCAAATACATTTGGGAAATGCTGCCCTTGCCCCTCCTGGCATTATCTATTACTGTCCCTCTAGACAGGTTCCCTATATACCTCCTAGAGAAGCAATGCTTGGTCCCTTTAAAAATTCCATCTAAATACTCCCTTAGCTTACTATACAAGAAGAAATTCACACTTTACAAACCATACCTGAGGATATTCGTACCATGTAGTACTATACTGCAATAAAGAGGAGCAAACTATGGATACACACAACTATCTGGATGGACTCAATGGCAGTATGCTGAGTGAGAAAATCTCAAAAGGTCACCTATTATATGCTGCCATTCATATAAGGCCCAGGGTTCGCAGGTTTGGATGCCGGGCATGGACCTACACACCGCTTATCAAGCCGTGCTTTGGCAGCATCCCACATAAAACAGAGGAAGATTGGCACAGATGTTAGCTCAGCGACAATCTTCCTCAAGCAAAAAGAGGAAGATTGGTAACAGACGTTAGCTCAAGGCCAATTTTCCTCACCAAAAAGAAAGAAAGAAAGAAAGAAAATTGCAAAGAACTACATACACTTATACACAAATGAGGGCACATACAACTGGTGAAATGGTAGATTATACTGAGTCAATTTCCTGGTTTTGAGGGTGTACAAGTGGTATGCAAGATGTTACCACTGGGGGAAACTGGACAATAGGTACACAGGACTTCCCTGTACACATTTTGGCAACTGTTTATGAATCTATAACTATTTCGAAATTTTTTTTTAAATTAAAGTTAATAAAAGCACAGAAATAAGTAAACCATACAGGCATGTGCATACACACAGACATACCTGAAAAATTGGAAAACAGTCTTGTATAGGAAGAGAATCTATTTTTGAGCAGCCATTGTTGTGTTTCCTGGATTGTGGCTGAAGGCTGAAGTTTCTATTAACAAAGAAAATGAATATAAATAGAAGAAACTCTTCAAACTTAAAAAAATAATCCAACTCACTGGCATGTTATAAAGAAGAACACTCAAACAGAACACACAAATCCTCCAAGTTTAAAGTCAGCAGCACAGGTCTGACACTCAGCGCCCCAAACAACGACTCAAGCCCTGTCATCAGAGGCTTAAACATGCAGAACTTTGAAAGCATCTGATAGTTTCAGGAAAAAGATACTTACTTCACTAGAGGCCTGTGAAACTCCATCTCCCTGATGATTTGGGGAAGAAGAATTGCTGGAGAGAAGGAAAGCAAGGATGATTATGATACATATATTTTTTTTAAGACCCTAAAGGCTATTAAACTACATAAATTTAAAATAATACTGTGGGACAGAACAATGTAAATTTGCAACAAGAATATTGGTACAACTGGTCAGGGAGTAAATTTGATGATAAGGTTAAGACACAGAAGACAGTTTCTTAATTTGTGCTGCCTCCTTCTCTGTCTGTTCTAGTAAGAAATTCAAGATTTATGAAACACAAGGGTTCTAATTATCTCCAAGAGTGCCAGGAAAATGGAGGATACTGATTCATTTTAGTTAGGAAAAAAATATGAGAAATCAAATAAGATAAACAGTTGAAAATAACTGCAAAAAATCTACTTTAAGAAAATAATGAGCTACAAGAAAGGGTATAATGATCCTAAGCCAAGATAGAAAATGATATCCCTTTAATACATTTATCCGCGATTAAAGAGGGTGGAATTCAAGAGAATAAAAGAAAGAAACTGCACCACTATCCTAGTGGTTTCTAAGGTAAAATGAAAATGAAAAACAATTCCATAGGAATGTGACCACCTTCCTAGTCCTGAGCTCTGACCCTTCTTAGTACTTATAACCTCAATTCCTTAGGTTTATTATTCTGTTTACCAACTGTCTCCACCCACCAGAACTTAAGCTCCTTCACACAGGGATTTGTCTGTCACTTACATATCACAGCACCCATAACAGTGGAGGGCACACAGTGGGCTCTCAGGAAATATCAGGTCAACTAGTGGCTACGTGAATTCACAGCTCCAGTGTAAAATCATAATCATTTGTTAGGCTTATTCAGACCAGACTGACTGTGAAACTAGAAGAGTCCCCCTACATGGCAGCATGCTGGGCTCCTTCTCTCCCCAATGTCTCTGAGTCTATGAGTATTTTTCTACTCTTCAAGCATAGTAACCTAGATGAAAACAAGCTGCCTTCTTAGTCTGTCCATCTCCTCAGGGACAGACCCTGTTATGGTCTGAATGTTTGTGTTCCCTCAAAAATCACTCTCTGAAACCTTGCCCTCAAGGTGCTATATAGCATTAGGAGGTGGGGCCTTTGGGAGGTAATTGGCATTAAATGAGGACATTAAGTGTGGAGCCCCCATGAATAGGATTAGTGGCTTTATAAAAGTCATCAGAGAGTCGGCTTCGTCTGCTCTGCTCTCCACCATGTGAGGACACAAGTCAGCAGTCTCCAACCTAGAAGAGAATGCTCACCAGAACCTGACCCTGCTGGCACCCTGATCTCAGACTTCCAGCCTCCAGAACGGTGAGAATAAATTTCTGTTGTTTATAAGCTACCCAGTCTGTGGTATTTTGTTATAGCAGCCCAAGCAGACTAAGACCGACCCTGTCAGCAGGACCAGAGTAGAAACAAGATGTGACCTACGCCACATTAGTTCTTCAGCAAAGCCCGGGGACAGAAAGCTCTGCAGTGGCACCACGGCAGCCTCTTTGGACGCCTGAGACGCCTCTCCTGCTGCTGCCTGGAGCTCATGAGATTCTCAGTTGCCACTCAGGGCCAGATAATAGATAAACAAAGTCCACCATTCCCATTTCTAAAACCACAGTAAATCTTTAGAAACTGAAAGCCGTTCAAGTTTAAAGACTTAATTTTTAAAAAATAGGGTCTCTGTTGGGAGGGAGAAGAAACAGGGCAGAAAATAACTCTGATATGGTGAGCATTAAAGACAAATGCACTTTATAATAAATGCAATCTAACATATTCAAGTCTCGGTATCACCGTAATAACTCCCTGTCCTCTATTCATGAACCTCATTAATGCTGTGTTCATCTCACAAAGACTATATCTTGAAAATGCCCCCTCTTCTACCATTTCCGTAGTTGTGAATGTGTGAAAAATAAGGGGCTAGGAAAGGCTGGTGGGTGAACAAAAGATAACTTTCCTCTGAAAATGAGGTACAGGCTACTTCCTATCACTATATACTTTAGATAGTAAAAAAAAAAAACAAAAAGGGGGGGTGGGTGCTGAAAATTGAGAGAAATGGAAAGAAAGGAGCATGAGCATGAATCCGCCTCGGGCACACAATTACACACACCAGATACCTGTCTGGGACACTGCAAGTGCTCTGCTGTGGAGAGGTGAAAGTGGGCGCTGTGGAAGGACTGCTATTCACATAGGCTGTGGGGGTATCGGGCCACGGAGAACACTAAGGATAGAAACAAAAATAAATTAATGATATGCTTATAAAGTAGGTGGAAGAAATACTCTTGTAATTCACTCTCTAGTCTGGCCAAAAGCAAGATTAAAACACAAGACACCTGACACTCATCAAGCAACCTCACAGAAACATATCAAATCTTCTGTGCGGCAAGGAAAAATTTTACCTGCTGTATGCGTCTAGATACTGATTAATCTTAGGGAAGACCTGAAGTGATGATAGCAGCAAAAGTTTATAAAGGCATCTTAAATATATACTTATGTACAGTTTGCTTTCGAGAACTTTCACCTCCCTCTTTCTCAATTCCCCAACAGGTGCCTATCAAGGTTTAAGAACAGCAGAGGCAAGAAAGGATTCATAAGCAACATATGACACGGCAGGGTGACCAGGACAGTGGCTGTGTCCTACCTAGCGCTCCTTTTGCCCTTTTCCCCAAGGAGCAGCCTCACCAGTCTCTATTTGCTTCCTTGATTGCTCTGAGCTTCCCAAGTAAGATGAGACAGACCTAGCATCAAAATACATCAACTGTGTATGGTACTGCCCATACCTATCTACATGTTTATCATTTTATATTTCCTGGAAGGCACTTGGTGAACTTAAAATATTTTTCAGCCCTCGGCACAATTCTGACCAAAAATAGAGCAAAGATACAAAGACACATTGACTGTAAATTAGGAGAGCTGAAAAACCTGCTGAGCAGGCTAGGGTGGTCTCAAGGAGATGTCTTCAAACGGAGGTATGGAGGGACTCCATACCACTCCACAGGTATTCTTTCTAAAACAAATCTGCCTCAGAAAGCCCTCGGTTTCAAGAGTTCCCCTTCATAATCAATCTTCTTCCATTTTACGCAAAAAAGACATCGTATCTCCCCATGGCCATGGGGTAGAAGGCTCTGCCAGAAACTAAGAAAAGGCCACTCAAAGTTATCAGGATAGATACTAAGAAAGTACCTGACTCTCAAAACACTCTTCTGTACGTCAGGTGGTTTCAATTCTTTGCCTTCAAAAAACTTCAGGAGGACCTATTGTCAGCTGACACGTAAGTGAAATAATCTCCTAGATCATACAAAAATAGATCACTGGGATTTGGGGCAGATAACTCAAAAGGAGTTCCAAGACCTGAATGAGACTGCTGAAAGAAAAGTAAATGTCTCTAACCAAAGTTTCTCTTATCTATAAAAAAAACCTGGAATTTAACTATGTTCTGTTCTGTCTCATCATTCAAGATGCATTTCCAATAACATTTCTGTTTTTATATTTAACAATTATTCATCAAAATTTGTAGGATTTGTTGTTTTATAAGTGGTACCAATAATGATGTTTTAAATTTCTCAACTGACGTAGAATTATGGTCAAAGGAAATTTTAAAATGAAATTTCAATTAATATAAGTTCATTGTAAAGAAGTAATTAGGGTGATCATTAAAAGGTTTTCAGGCATAAAAGTATGTCATATTAGCATAAAATTGTTTAAGGGGAATGGAAGAGAAAACGAGATCAAGAAGGAAGAGCACAGTAAAATTCGGACTTCACTAAAGAGCTTTATCTCGGACTTTTTACATGAATGATGGTGGGTGTCACCACTGCCAGGGCATTTAGATTCCACAGGATACACTTCAAAAAGTAATGTAATAGTTTTATCTTAAATTGTAAATATAAATATTCACTATGCCAGAAAATTGTCTCCTTTGCATCTATTTAAATTTATATGAAAACTTTCAGATGTCAACCTAAAAATGTGTAAGGGAGGATATTCTTTTTCAAAATTCTTTTGAGTGTAAGTGTCAAGACCACTTCTTGTGTGAAGGAGCTGAGACTGAAGCACCCTGAGGGCAGAAACCAAATCTCTCCAATGGTTACACGAGCTTAAAACAACATGTCTGACACCTGTAAGAAGCATGAATACAAAGAACATAAAACAGAAATCCCAGAATCTTAACATTGTTTACAACTACCCATTATGTATCCCCTCAAAAATGGGGAAAATGACTGCAGACTTATTGCTTCAACTACTGTCAACTTTCAAAAAAGAAATCTAATCTGGCTGGATAGCACTGCTAAACTTATTGCATGGCATACCGATTTCACTATAAATGACATTTTATACAACAATACTCATTCTTTTTAAAGTAGGGTCTTTGTTTTCTTTCTATCTTAAAAAGTAGTATGTCCTCAGCATATGCAGTTTGAGGAACCCAAGACACAGTGAGCCAATTGATAATAACTTACAGGTGTCACATGCTCACGGTCATCTCTACTACCTGGAAGATTTTCCTGTTACACCGTCCTCCCCAGATACAAAATATTACAACGTAACATAACACACAAATCTAAATAGTAAAAACCTTTTAAAATTAAGTCTCTTGGGGCCGGCCTGGTGGCGCAGCGGTTAAGTTCGCACATTCTGCTTCTCAGCGGCCCGGGGTTTGCTGGTTCGGATCCCGGGTGCAGACATGGCACCACTTGGCAAAAGCCATGCTGTGGTAGGCGTCCCACGTATAAAGTAGAGGAAGGTGGGCACGGATGTTAGCTCAGGGCCAGGCTTCCTCAGAAAAAAGAGGAGGATTGGCAGTAGTTAGCTCAGGGCTAATCTTCCTCCAAAAAAAAAATTTAATTAAATTAAGTCTCCCCAAATTTCTTTGGTAATTACTGCCAGCTGTTTGAGGAAATGAAGCCATCAAAAAGCTTCAAGTTATAACGGCAGACTAAAAGGCAGAGACATCAAATTTACTGAAACTCCATAAACACACCTATTTTACTATTACATCTAGATGCATTTAGCAGTAGAAAAGGGCTGTTAATAGTCGACATCTAAAACTTGCCCAATAAATATCAGACTCAATTCACCAAACACTAAAAACCAGCGTTCAGTGAAAACCGGTCCTGTTGGGAGGCCTCTACTTTTAGAAAATAATGGATTCCAAGTTCTTAAATGGCCAGGTTGAAGGAAACACCAAGACCTGCCTGCCTGTGTTTTACAGGTTTCTCTTGCTGTCTCAACCCAGGAGGATAAAAAAGGCATAGCTGGGAATATTTTCAGTGTTTCTTCTACCTTGTCACTCTTGCCTGTCTTTAGAAGCAAGCAGTGGCAAGGTGCCTACGTTTCTGAAGACAATCTGTTAATTCATTAAGGTTTAGCAATACCTGGCCTGGACTCGTACGGTCATGGTTTTGGTATACAGTGAACAAAGTCCCTCCCCTCGTAGGTTAGAAAACAATGACCCCTCTTACACTGCAGAAATTGGCAGTCCTGATTTGACCCAATAAAAAAGAGCTCAGGAGCACACGAAGGGTTTTGCTGTGCAGCAGCTCTTAGGAACCAAGAGTACTGCCTCTATTCAGTGTGGGACCATTTCACACAGCACCTTTGAACTTGAACAGGTAAGTCTGGACATCCCTTTCTACTGAAAGCCAATTGTAACTATCCAAGAACGATAAGAAATGCTGGCCTTCCTTCGTAGGCACTTGAAGAAATACATAAAATGCTGCGGACTTTATTTTTTAAGGGATTAATCTGTACCTTGCTTTTTTAAAACAGGTTTCCAAGAGGAGCTCTAACCACCCCCAGAAGTATCTTAACCAAACCAAATGCAGCCCGGGGCAGCAAACAAGCACACTAGGAAGATGTGAAATCCCAGGCCAGTGAACTGCTGATGTTTTGCATACTTTAGACTTAAGAATCATTAATAATTTACCAACATTTCTACCATCTTCAGAGTAGCTTTGGGCTGTAACAGATTTATGAATTATCAGAACTCGCTCCTTTTAATTAGTTGGTTAACAAGAGAAGAAAAGTGATTTATCAGTCTCCCCAAAAAAGTTTACTAAGAACCATTTGCGAGTCTTCAGCTGGGAAATCAGAAGAGAAATAAAAACATAAAATTGAGGGGCAGGCATTTTGGGGAAGGAGTATACAGTTGTTCCATACAACCTTGATTTCAGTCCAAAAAGCCCAGTTAAAGAAAATGCAACATGTGTGCTCCCCATTCACTCAGATGAGTATCTTTTCAGTTTTATGCATAAAGAAGCATTAACAATATTTTCAATCAATGCTTTAATTTGGAAATGAGGTTCCTGTGATAGTACTTCTGAGTTTCACAGTCTACAGATAATTACAGATACATGTATAAGAGTGAAAATTCCATTTCTGTCACCTTGATAGGACAAACACTTCAATGACGAATAGAGTAGCCATTAATACATATGATGACAGTTATTTAAAAAAAATTATTTAATGCTCTGTCTTTACATTTACCGCAGGTATATAGCTGATCTAAGTCTATATAACAGGATCATCCTTTGTGGATTGTTAGATGAAAAGTTGTGTCATAAAATAAAGATTTGCTAAACCTAGGCTGACAAAGCTCATATTCAACCAAAAACCCCGTTAAGTGCAGGTTGGGGGAACCAGGTGAGAGTGTAGCAAGCTGCACTATTCTGGCCTGAAGCATAAGGTCACAATGCAGGTGCCAAGAGGAAACACTAACACCGTCAAAGATTTTCTTCCTACTAGTGCTGCCAAACAGGCTTTTAAAAGCACAGACAGACACACATTCTTATACTACATGCAGGGAAGTGTGACACAAAGTATACTGCATACATTAATGTCATGCTTGCTGCCATCATTTCTTGAAATAGCCATGAAATTTTCTTATCAGTTATACACATGAGAAAGCAAAACCTTTTTTAATTACACAAAAATGATAATTATTTTACTAAAGAAAGTATTTCAATTAATTTCAGTGCTCGTGAAGGAAGTGTGTGTACGAAGGAGGGAGAGGGAGGGAGGAAGGGAAGGAGACAGAGAGGGAACATATTTCTCAGTGTCGTTTTTCCCTCCAAAACCACCCAATATGGTCAACTTTGTTTTAAAGTGTTAGATTTAGGAAATTTTCCTCAGTGAGGAACAAACAGAAAGCAGGAAGTCTAAACAAAAGCAAATTAAATCAAGACAAGGACATCCGAAACAAATTTGGCTTTACTTTTCGGTGGAAGTTGGTCCTATATCTAACACTGCACAAGGTTTCTTGCACAATGAAAAGAGAAGCAGAAGTCCCTTACACTGCCTCGCTTTGCCAGAGAATCACCGTAGTCTGCTGGCAAAGTCCGCTTGCTGGACTTTTTCTGCTCATGTTCAACTGCATCTTCAATTATAGGCTCAAGCCTCATCTGGACAAACACCAAAGATTGGGATCAATGTCTTTTCATTATACAAAGAAAGATCTAATACCCTGCTTTACGTCTCTGCAGTCCACTTAAACAAATGCATGACTAGCAGGATTCAAAATTAAAGAAAATGCAAAACCCCAGCAGTGACAAAAATAGGACATTCTAGGCCCCGACTTAATCTCTTGCCAACTTCAAGGTTTTTAAGGTCTTTTTCTGAGACCTGATTGGGATTTCAGCATCTTCATTCAAGATCCCACCCAGGAAACCATTAAAATCCCCAAATTTAAATAAAATATTTTCCCCACAAATTTCACAAAGAACATTGTCTACCACCCAATCTTCCCCAACCCCTTTGTAGCAAAACTCATCCTTAGAGATACTGCTAATATGCAAACCTCTGCTTCTCTTCAGAAGCCGACATGCCGCTCTGCATTACCTCTGTGAGGATCGTGGTATCATAGGACGGCTGATACTTTTCTTTTTCGTGAGCAGTTCTCTTCTCCATCTTCTCTCGGTCAGTTTTTTGTTTCCTGTCTGCACCTTTAGGCTTAAAAACAAAGTAGATTATTTCATCCATCAGGCTTCAGACAGACAACTTTATAAGCAAGACTGGGCCTTAATTACTAAAAGCCCGGTTTCCATCATTTACCTTAAAAACCTTGATTTGGCAGCTAGCTGAGTGTAGATGATCTGTATATTCTCCATTTTCATTCTGCTTAAAAGTGTCAACCTGGATCCTAAAAGGCACTCCCTTTTCACCTCCGTGCTTCCGTGGAGTAAACTCTGTGCTGATGCAGTGTACCTAGAAAACAAGTCAAGCTGAAATGGATTCAAAGTACCGCCCAGTGATTACCCTTCTACTTTGTTCCCTCTCAGATGTCCTGCTAGAGCTATAAAATTCAAGATCCTCTAAAACAAACTCCTACATATCAGCCAGATATCTGTCGTGAATTTCTCTGATTGTTTTGATATATGGCTTTCTTTTCACAAATCCAACTGAGCCTTTCTGAACATTTTGGGAATGAGCTCTTCCCCATCCAGTGCCTCTCCTCTAATTCAGGACTTGCTCCGAATACAGGGACAACAGTCCAGTCGTTTCCTGCGTCCTCCCCCTACCTCCACTCCGGACCTTGTGCTGCTCTCAGACCCAGCTCCTAAGCTGTGAACGTGGCTCAATCCACAGCAGTCCTCACCTCATCATTCTGAGCTTCCACTGTGTGCCCTCTGCCGCCATCACCCCAGTTCTAGCCAGTCAATCACCTTATTGTTGGTCCCACATACGTCAACTTGTGATGCTTTGCCCACTACTCATCCTACCTGTATCCATCTAAACTCTTCTGTCAACCCTTCAAAGTTCACTGAGGATCCTGAGGACAATACTCATCTTCCACCACTTCTGCCCCCTCTCCCAATACCACTACAGTGACAGCTTTAGGGTACCGCACAGGGTTAGCAACAAGACTTTGGTAATTTGTAAACTGCTACACAGTTCCTCTAATGGCTCAAGGTTAAAACTGATCTCTGCAGTATGACTGTGCACAACCTGAGACGTAAGGCTGACATTTACATTGCTTTCATTCTAGTCATTTCATATATGACTAGTTACCCTGTTAGACAAACACTATGAAAAAATATTCAACCAATATGAACCATGTCCCTAGGGATTATGCGTGGATGGGGCATGATATTTGGTAGACCACAAAAATGCAAAACACTAAAGATTCTTTACAATTCACACAAACCAGAGGCAACTTAGGCTGGTCAACAATTAAGTAGTTTTCCTTTTCTACATAAAGATGACCTACTCAGTAGTTTTAATTCTATCACTTACAAATTTGAACATACTGGGTATTAGAATTACTGCTGATTTTATTTTACATATAATAATATTATATTTTTGTTTTTAAAAAACTCATCTCTTAGAGACACAAACTGAATATTTATGGGTGAAATGAAATGCTTGGGAGTTGCTTTAAAATATTCTATCAATAAGTTAAAAAGGGAAAACTACTACTAACTGTTGAAGGCAGGTGACGGGTACACAGAGGAGTCATTATTGTTATTCTCTTACTTTTGTGGGGGTTTGAAAATTTCCATATAAGAATGTTTTTAAATAATGCTTAGAGAATCTTAAAACCGTACACTTTTTCAAACAATCCATTTAAATGGCTTTTGTTCAAGAAAAATGCATCTTATGAAAAATGGAAGACTTGATTATTGTTATTACCAATGGTAAAAGTAATGCTTGAATAATGCTTTACATATCAGATTTCCTTTATATTTGTTAGTCTATAAATCACGGATTTAGTAGATTAACTCCAATTTAACAGTGTATATATTTTTTAAAAAGACATTACAAGACAGCTCACAAATAAGCATTTAAAGAAAAAGATATTGTGCATCACAAAAGATATTGTGCATCAAGAATGTAGTCTCATCCAAGGCCTTCTAAATAACTAAGCTAGTACGCTTCTAATAACGTAAAAATCCAAACCTGAATGAAAGCAGATGTGCGTTTTGCAGGGTCCCAAAGAAATTCAACCGCATTTAACTGGCTTGGATTTGTCCTTGTGTCAATTATTCCCACAGACATTGGAATATCTATATTTTAAAAAGAAGTTACATAGAAACTCATCCACTATAATTAAAAAGCTTACAACTTACTATAATTATGTTCTAATGAAATTATGATAGCTCCATGCTGAATTTTGTTCTCCAATGTTCTCCACAGTCAACCACTTCAACATCAAAACCCACCTAATGCATGTCATACTTTGTCCCACCATGGTTTCTATTTCATTTTACTAAGAATATGATAGATGGTGCCAATTGAGAATTAAATAAATGGTTTCAAACTCATAAAGTTCCTGGCTCGTTTTTTTAGCACCAAAAAAATGACTTTTTAACTATAAAACAACTCAAGGCACACAGGATCTGCTAACACCACAACTTTCTCCACAGTCACATGTTGTGCCAACATATTAACAGGCACAGCTAACCAACCGCCGTCCTCTCTCCACGCTCTTCTGATGGCCACTTGTACCTAAATCGAGAAGTCTGTCTCCTGGGCGATTCCACTTCCAACCTTCAAGTTGCTGATGCTCTGTATACTGTAGCCGTCTGTCATGGAATACAACTCTTATGATGCTCTATGGAATAAGTGGGGAAAACAAGTACTTTTAAACTGCTGCAGCTAAAATGCAAAAGCATCTTCACTTCTTATGAATTAACCTCTAATAGAAGAGTACAAAAACTAACTCTGCTTTAACATTTTGTAAGTGAACTGTTTTGCTCTTGGATACCTGGATTATGGGTACAATTATTTGGTGCAAAGAATTATAACTCAAAAATAAAAAGCATGAATAAAATGGTTTAGTAAAATTTTTATTTAAAAATTTGATATTGCAGCTCAAAATTAAGGTACATGCCCATAAAATTAGTGAGCAAGAATTACTTTTCTATGAAGAAACCATCAGATGCACAGAGGAATTACTAAAATTAAAAGGTAGTAAAACCCAGAGAAACAGAGAAACCCAGGTATAATGGTAAAACTATTAATTTAAAATAGTAGTTAATAATCGAGTTTCTTTAGAAAGACAGTCAAGGGAGGGGATCTGCCCGCCCGTCGAAAAGGAGAACCTATATGCAAAATTCATTCTCAACTATTTAACCTGCAAGTTAGGGTATCTAAGAAACAAAAGAAAAACCCCACAGGTCACCTTTATCCAGACACTCAGGTCCCTAGGGAAGGCTGTAACTCTACAAACTCCAGGCCAATTCTCTGCTCTCCAACCATCCCCTCCTTTCCCTCCCACAGGTTTGGGGTGCCAACTACTGTTTCATTCCAGGAACAGATAACAGGTCATCAAAATCCATTCAGCTACCAGATTTGCACTAATGAGTGTGTCTGACACATTTACAAATAAGCATTTCTCAGACTATGATGCAATAAGATAATCCTATTTCCAGTAGACTCTCTGCTGATTTGGACAGGAAATAATTTGTTAGCAATACACATAAATACTACTTTAGTGCTCCTGCCTTTCCCACCCCCCAAATACTGTCCTAAACATAGCTGTAATTATTTTGAAGGGAACCATTTACAAGTAGCAATATTTTAATTTGAAATAGTTAAAAAGGCCAAGTCAGTGGTTAGGACTGATGTGTAAGTCTATAAAGGCCCTGTGGCCACTCCAATCCATGCCCATCTTCCCCACCTGCACCCACGTCTGCAGAGCCTCCCTGGGCAGTTCTCCAGCACCCATTTCACACCACCGCCTGCTGGCAGCAAAGCCCTCACAGTGATGGGGCATGGGCTGTTGGTGGCCCCTGGTTCACGGTCGCCAGCAGGTCGATCTCTCAGAAGGAGGTACAGCATAGAAAATGTCATAATTTTGATTCTTCCATATTTAGTAAGAACCAGATTAAATCCACAAATTCAGATGAAAACAGATAATAGATTTAAGAGCCTTACTAAACCCCATTCTAGAAGGCCAGACTAAGAGAGTACAGTAAAGAATATGAAAGGAGCACCATAGTTAAGAAATTGCAAGATTTAAACAAAACTTCTTAAATTTGGAAAGGAAAAAGTCATTGTGTGGACATTCTGACTAAAAGGAGACCGAACACACCTGGAAAACCAGCAATGGATAAAGGGGCCCTAACAATAAGAGAAAGAACAAGCAGAGCAACCACATCGCTGAGTATGTTAAGCACACTGAAGAAGCTCCAAAGCACCTTTACTAACCCAGCATTTGATGCCCAAGACTCCCTCACAGTAGTAAAGCCAAAGATCGTGGGGCTAGGAAATTAAACTCTCAATGGCTATAGAATAGTTTAGGGATCCTCTAGCTGAAGAAGGATATGATTTTTAAGGAATTCATCCTGTCGTCTTTGGCAGTAGCAGACTGTAGCTCTGAATCCCAGGCAAGCTCTCAGGATATGACTGGATGTATTCCGGCACACCCACCAAAAATCAGACATGTTGCTTACCAAGTGGAAGATGAAACTGACTGAAGACCTTTTAAAAATTAGCCCTTTCCAATCTATAAGCTAACTGTTCAGGGATACTGATGCTTTCAAAATAACTACCTTTGTCTAGGTACAACATGCTAGTGTTATGTCAGCAAAACACCCACTTTGGACTTACAGCCGCCTGGTTTCTCTGTGTCAACAATTCATTATCTCATGATGAAGGGTCATTTTTACCTTAATTTTCTTAACTTGCACTAATTTTGTATATTAAATGTTTTAACTTGGAAATAAATGCAAGGAAGGTGAACTTAAAACAGTCAAGCAACAACTTGATTAACCCTGCCATTCCAAGTTAATCTGACAGGTATTTTAACTAGCTTGCCAAAAGTATTTTAAACATTAAGTCTCACCTATCGGACTGGTTATTTCTAAATCTTACCACCTATTCAGGGAACTGCCCGTGAAAGCCAGCTTGTCTTCATCGATAAATGACAAACTGCTTCAGAATGACTTTCTTCAATGCTTTGATGGAAACTTAATTTTGGCATTTGATCTAGATACCAAAATTTGTTATATTTTCGTCAGAATACTGAAGAGTCATCAATGATGAACTGAGTTAAAATTATTATTTAAAATATGAGTTAAAATTATGAATTAGTAAATTCTATACTCAAGCAAAAAAAAAAGCACAGGAGGAAGAGATGAAACAAGACTGGCAAATTATTGATAAATGCTGAATCTGGGAGAACTTATGATGAGGACTCATGACATAGGTGTATTTATCATATACCATCATAAGAGAAATGATAATAATGAAATAAGAGATGATATACCATCATAAGAGAAATGTGTGGATTCATCACACCATTCTCTCTACTTCTGAGTATGTTTGAATTTTACTATAAGAAGTTGAAAAAAGTGTTCTAACATTTGTTGATACACTTTTAAGGAGCTCAAATCAGGGCCCATCAAGCCCTATTCCATTTTATAGAGGAATCTACAATTAAAATAATTTTTCAACACTTTATACTTTTTTTTAAACCAGCATCTCAGTCATCAAATGTAACTTCCACATGACAGAAGAGTTCACCCACATCTTCCCTTAAAAAAAATATATATTACTAGGTTGAGGGGCCAGCCCAGTGGCTGAATGGTTAAGTTTCAGCGGCCCAGGGTTTCACCGGTTTAGATCCTGTGCGCGGACCTAGCACCGCTCATCAAGCCACACTGAGGCAGCATCCCACATGCCACAACTAGAAGGACCCACAACTAAAATATATAACTATATACTGGGGGGCTTTGGGGAGAAGAAGGAAAAATAAATAAATAAATAAAATCTTAAAAAAAAATACATATATATTGAATTTTAACCACATGTGGTACAACTGGCAGACTTGCCCAAAGGTGCACCAGGACATCCAATGGCTTGTCTGACAGCAAGCCAGCTGGGACTAGGGCATGCTGAGACAATCTTCAACATTTCTAAGCTCCCCGGACACAGAAAATGAGAGCTATTAGTCTGGCTCCTTGACCAAACTGTAGCTATTTGTCATTAGAGTCTAGCAGAGTATAGCCAGTCCAAGTAGGGCTTGCTTACTGCAAACAATGCTGATGACTTTTTAAAATGGTGAATCCAATCCACTAACAATAGGAAGGATTAAAAAAAATAAGACCATCTGACTCATCCTCTAGGGAAATGACCAAACGCACTGATTGACCATAGACATTAACAGATTCAAAGAGCAGACGGCAAATTCGAGAATGGGGAAATAACCTCTCTCCTTCTGTTGCAAGTATGTTGGGAGCCCCAGGAGGCAGAAAGATAAATCTAGGAGCTTACTCCGAGCTGGAGAGACAATGATCCAGTGTGGAACAGACCCTCTATCTTTCCCTCAACTCTCCAAATAATTGGGGGCTTCCTGCCCCCAGGAGTGGGAGGAGTACTAAAATATCCCAAAGACTCCCAGGCCTCTAGGTGCTGAGCAACTGGCTTTCCCAGATATGCCAATTTGTTAGCTTTAGTATTAGTACCCATTCGCCCTACCAAGGCTTCCTTTTCCTTGATTGCCCTCTAAAAAGGAGGGTCCAGAGAGGGGAGGGTCTTTCCAATGAATGCCTCTCCATACTGAGGACCCAGCAGCACCAAGGCCCCAAGATGGCTCTCTGTGGGAAGATGGAAGAATCAAGAGAACTCATGCCTGTTTCTCTCTTGCTAACACGTAGTCACACTGAAGTTTTTTGCTGTTTCCCAATTAAGTTTCTTCCATAAACCTTGCCCTATAATGCTATGGAATTTATAATAAACTGTGGTGCATGATAGGTAGAGGCTAGAAGGACCCACCTTGCATGACACTGGAGGGGGCGGGGATGGTTCTGAAGATATATCCTAAAAGGAACAGGTTGGCCGGCCAATGGCTACGCCTCCTATACCTGGAATGACTGACTTCTTCATTCAGATACATCAGTAAGGTGAACAGAGATTTCAAATTTTACTTAGAGAAATTTTAAGAAGTGAAATAAAAGGACTTTTTAAAGTTTCATATTAACACTTACATTTTTCCCCCACATTATCTTTTACTTTTAAAGAGAAACAAAGTTTTTGTTGTGGTGGTGAGTTTTTCCCCCAATGGCTGCAACTAACTTTTCTATGGTACTTTGGTTTCCAAAGGGCTCTCACAATTACTTCACCCAGTAGCTGCTATAATTCCTATTTTACAGATGAGTGAACAAAATATAGCTCAAAATTTTAGGAGTTTTAATATAGCCATTACTTGTTAAAGTGAAATTAAGTAAAATCTTTTATAAAAACTCTTGCAGCAAAAAAGAAAAATCCCTTGCAGCAAAACTGCTACTTTTTTCAATCATTGCAGTATGTATTAGGAATTAAAATGGATCGTCCTTACCTTTACCAATTTTCCAGTGATCTCCGGCATATCTCCCATTTTCCGATTATCCAGCATCCGAATTTCATAAGACTGACCTATTTAAAGACATCATGTATCAAAAACAATCCATATAAAGAACATTACTCTGTTTAACATAAAAATTCAACTGTCTCTCAAAACATACAATTACCCAATATTAATTTGCTGGAGAAACAAATTCCGGTTGATCTTTCTCTTCCCTGCAAATCACACCATCCATTCCTTCTTACACTATTACAGAAGACTAAAGTTTCTCTGTCAATTTATTTTCATCTTACTCTCTCACACTAAATCTTTATTATGCATACATGCATTATCCAAGACTAATTTTTTATAACAGCTTTATTGAGATATAATTTACATACCATAAAATTCACCCTTTTAAAGTGTACAACTGGTTTTTAGTATATTCTGAGTTGTGTAACCATCACCGCTATCAATTTTTGAACATGTTCATCACCCCAAAAAGAAAACTCACACCCATCAGTAGCCACTTCTCATTCTCCCATCCTCCCGGCCCCTTGCAACCACTAATCAATCTACTTTCTGTCTCTAGGGATTTGCCTACTTTGGACACTTGATATAAACGGAATTATGTGGCCTTTTGTGACTGGCTTCTTTTACTAAGCATAATGTTTTCAAGGTTCACACATGTTGCAGCACATATTAGTACTTGATTCCTTTTTATTGCTGAATATTTTTCCATTGCATGAACAAAGCACACTTTGTTCATCCATTCCCATCAGTTGATGGACATTGGGTTGTTTACACTTTTTTGACTATTATGAATAATAATAATATAAACATTTGTGTATAGGTTTTTCTGTGAGGCATGGTCAAATTTTAATCCTAGAGCTTTCTCCTTTGTGTCCAATGCACCCAACTCATACCTTCTCACTGCTCAATTAGCATCCATATGAAAACATGAGGAGATATTCACACACCAATCTATATAATTAGGAAAATAAGCTGCTGCCTAAAGTTAATAATGTACTCCAAACCCAGGAAAATGATTTCCAGATTATATGCCATTAAAAAATGACAGTATAATTTGATATGTAGAAAATCAGGAGGAATGAAAGAGGGCTTCTAGTATCGTATGAAGTTGAGGCTCTTTATGATATAACTACCAATATCTTGTCCACACTCCAATGAGGCTTGCAGAAAAATATATAAAGGGTACTAGATCACAGGATCAAAATACAACAAAGGTATCAAAACACAACCAAATCACTCCAAGACTGGTGAAGGAAAACAACTATATATAGTATTTACCAAGGAATAGTCCTTAGGATTCATTCAACAGATTGAAAGAGATTAACACTAAAAAACACCTTTATGGTAAGAGACATTTTTAAAAAGTTAAATTTGCAGCATATCTAACAATGGATCTGAACTAAGAAATAATTTTTAAAATAAAGCATATGAATAGATATCTTTGAAAAATACACCATTATACATTTAAAGTTATACTCAACTTCACAAGAATTTAGGAAATAAAAATTAACAAAGCGTAGGGCTGTCCAACCAGCCAGCATAGTGGTCAAGTTTGTGCGCTCTGCTTTGGTAGCCCAGGGTTTGTGGGTTCAATCCTGGGCGTGCACCTAGCACCACTCGTCAGGCCATGCTGTGTCAGCGTCCCACGTAAAATAGAGGAAGATTGGCACAGATGTTAGCTCAGGACCAGTCTTCCTCACACATACACACAAAATTAACAAAATGTGATTTACAGATCAACAAAAAATGTTTAATTAATTAAAAATCAAGTAGGCAGGGATGGAGAGAAATAAGCACATAAAATGTGGGGGAATATAAACTGATATAGTCTTTCTGAAAGGCAATCTGGCTGTACCTATTAACGAATTAAATACTGTATCCTTTGACTCAGGGATTCATTAGTCAAGAAAACAGGAAAAAATGCAAGAGGGGGAATATTTGCAACTCACATTACACAAAAAGGGCTACTCTTCCTAATATATAAAGAACTCCTACAAAATCACTAACAAATATCCAACATCCCTAGAAGAAGAAAAAGGAGGAAATGACATGAACATGTGGTTCATGAAAGAGGGAAATGCCAACGCAGTTCTTAAACATATTGAAAGACATTCAACCTCGACCAGAGAAATGTAAATTAAAACCACACCAAAGCCATTTTTCACCAGTCAGTTTAGCATAAATCTCTCAGTTTGAGTTGCTGAGTCTAAAGGGAAACATTCTCCCACCTAAGCACTAACCAGGCCTGACCCTGCTCAGCTTCGGACAGCAGATGAGACTGGGTGCATTCTGGGTGGTACGGCTGTGGACGAAAGAGGGACTCTCATATACTGACAGGAGGAGTGGAGACGGTAAGAAGCAGTCACTCTCTAGAGATATTGTGAAGGAAGAGCCTAAGCATTCTCTGGTGTATTAGATGCAAAGTGTGAGAGAAAGAAGAGTTGAAGATTATTCCAGATTGTTGGCAAAGGAATTTCCTGACATGGAAGATCACTAGGCTTAGAATTGAGGGGGGAATCAAAAGTGCGACTGAATACATTAAGTCTGAGATACCTTTTGGACATCCAAGTTGATAATCAAGTTGATTTACAAATCTGGAGCCAAGAGGAAGAGATCTCGGTTGGAGATATTAATAGGGGACTTTTCAGGGTATAGTTGTTAGGTAAAGCCATTTAAAGACAGGATCATTCAAAAAGTGAGTGCAGAAAAAGAGAAGAGAGTGAGGGCACTTTGCTGGGATAAATAAAGAGTCAAAGAAGCCAGCGAGCTGGGAGGTGGAAGAAGTGAACAAAGTGCACAGTATCCTGGAAGCCCTTCCATTTGGCTGCCAAGCAGGGAGGGAAAACTTGTCTCCCCAGGATTACCCTGTGATCCTCAAAAACTCAAAAATTCTCAGGATTGAAAACATCAAATAAAGGAAGGAATCTCAATGTTCCTATCCTCTTTTGTATAACTTTTTCTAGTCAACCTAACAAGAATACTTCTGTGCTCAATATAAACTTTAATCGATTTCTACAAACAGATCTTGAGATTTGTTGTTCCTGTATTAACACACTGTAAATTTTTATTCTTCTAAAATCAAAAAGTAGGTTAAGAAAGGTTCTGTAACATTTGTTGTGCTTCAGATGGTCTCCCTACTGGAAACTATGCACGTCCCAGCTGTTCTCCTTCAGTTTTATCCCAACTCACTCACGACTTAGAAACCCCTCTCTATTAACAATATTCTTTAATGGTAATGTCCACTGAGTGAACTACCAGGCTTTTATTGGTTTAATTTCTCCTTCTTGTATTCTTCCATAATTCTTTTAATAACACAACTTGTTGAAATATTAGGCCAGGGTTCTAACTGAAATATAAAGAAGGTTCCACTATATATGAAGTACAAAGCTAACTTAAACAGCTATATCCTGTGAGTTGCTAGTCTTATTTTTTGCTTTACCTTCTGAATTTACCTTTCATGTTTTGATTTTTCACTCCTTTTTTGGCTTAGATACACAAAAGCACTGACAGAAAAATATAACTGTTGAGTTCATGTCCCCACTCACCTTTGAATATGGACTCTAAAGTCTAGCTTCCTCAGATGGACTCCAGAGCAACATGAAGCCCAAGATGTGACAGCCCCTCCTTGGCTAAGTTCAAAGCATTTATTTCTAAGGTCCTAATATTGAACTTTAATCTATAACAAGAACCAAAGCTAACCTCAAAGAAATCTACTAATGTGTAAAATGAAATTAATAAAAAATATTTTTTCTTTTTTGAAGCTTCTATCATTTAACAGTATTTTTAATCCACGAGACACTATTTCCTAGGGCCTAAAACCATTTGCAAAGTAGCTAATATGGATTAATTAACAGGATTCTCCAAGCAGAATCTGGCCTCCAAATGAACAGATATTTCTGATCTAGCAGCAGCAATGAGCTGATCTGGAATAAATCAAGGGGTTAAGATCAGAAGTCTCCCTCGTATCATGAGGTGTGGAAGCATCAAAGACTCAGCTGGAGCTGTAAGAGAAGGGGCAGCCTATGCCAGCTCAAAGGGAGAGCCAACTGCGTTTATTCCACCCTCTTGTGGCTCCATGTTGGGACTACAGTTTTTTACTCCACAAAGTCAGAGACTTAACTCTTCTTGTTACCTATGAGCAGAGGAGGCCAGCTGCTCAGGCATAACTAGGAAAACATAATACAGTTTTTAAACTCTGTACTTCTATTGTTCAAAATAGTACAAAAACGAACACTCTAAGGCATCAATACAACTTGTGAAATGTGTTCCAATTTCTACCTGACTGATGAAGTTAAGGCTATACAGAATTTACATCTTTTTCTTTATGGTGTTATGCAATGATCAATATTCTTCAGCAATAGCTGCCCAAGAGGCAGAAGGTGAGTTTTACGAGGAGGCTACTAGCAGTGCCCAAGCTATGACCAAAGAATGGCACACAGCCCCAACTATGCACCAGCCTTCCTCTGAGGAAAACCATTCAACATAACAGGTGATGGGGAGGGTAAGCTCACATATTTGCTTGAATATTCAAAGTAATAAAAAACTGAAGCATGGTCCCCAGACCAGAGGATCAGCATTACCTGGAAACTTGTCAGAAAGGCAAATTCTCTGGCCCTACTTCAGACCTACTGAATCAGAAACTCTATGGGGCCGAGCAGTCATGTTTGACAAGTCCCCTGGGTGACCCCAATGCATGCTAAAGTTGGAGAACCACTGCTTTATGTAAAGATGTAAATATTCAGTCAGTCAATACTCTTTCCAACATAAAGTGTTCAGGACCTTTTCCTGGGAATAACTTAATACTCAAAATGCTCTGAGTAAAACGATAAGAACTAACCATCTTTTCTTAGCAGCTGAACAAATACTAGGATATGTTATGCTAAACACTCTCCCAAAGTGCTCTACCAAAGAGAAAAATGGCCTGGTTTAGAATGCTGATTATACATTTGCATCATTTTGCACAGGGATCATTTAATACAATGTTATATGAGTCACTGTTCAATATCAAAGGTAACAAGATTTCAAAAGTCCTTTATAGTTCAAATTATTTAGTTGTCTATTAAAATTAAGAACTAAGTCAATTGAAAGCTCTTTAAAATAACTTGCATGGTGAACATGATGTAATGTATACAGAATTCGAAATATGATGTACATCCGAAAAAAATAAAAATTAAAATAAATAAATAAATTGCAGTATGATTCCTATACACGTAACCAAAATTCACTAAACAGTCATTCACTTATTTGACAGGACTGTACATCTGACAACAGTCTAGGACAGTTCTTGTTATATTACATATATATGCTCCATAAGTACATTTACGTTCACATATATTCATTACACGTGTGTACAGTCCACGTATTTGAATATATGTATATGCACACATTTTGTTTATATACATGACCACAAGTGAGGGCTCAGGGTTCATGAGATGCCCATTTCAAGACCCAGCTTAGAAACTTAGACAGGGCCTTCAGAGATAAGCTCTGTCTGGAGGCAGTCCTGGAAGATGTGGAGGTTTTGTCTAGAACCGTAAATGATGACCACCATACGGAAACAGCTCTGATACACACAACAGTGGTTCATCCCGCACCACCCTGGAGATCATCCATGTAGTACCCATTTGCCTTGGTTAATGTGTTAGTTTCCTGTAGCTTCTTTAACAAATTTCCAGAAACTTAGTGGCTTGAAACTATACAAATTTATTATTACACAGTTCTGGAGTTCAGAAGTCCAAAATGAGTCTACTGGGCTAAAATCAGGCTGTCAGCAGGGCTGCGTTCCTTCTGGAGGCCCTAGGGGAGAATCTCTTTCCTTGACTTTTTCTACTTCTTGATGCAACCTATATCCCTTGGCTCTCGGCCCCTTCCTCCATCTTCAAAGCCAGCTGCACGTAGCATCTTCAGATCTCTCTCTGGCTCCTGACTTTCCTGCCTTCCTTTCACTTTTAAGGACCCTTGTGATTTCACTGGGCCCACTTGGATAATCTAGGATAACCTCTACATCTCAACACCCTTAATTTAATCACATCTACAAAGTCTCTTTTGCTATATAAGGTAAAATAGTAACAGGTTCCCACAGTTGCTAAGCAATGCAAACACACCATTTCTACAGTTCAAAACTGACACAGGTTTATTTAAAAGATTATAATTGTACTTTCCAACAAATCTGGCAAAATTCCTGAGTCATCACACGGGTATCTAATCCCAGGGTTGTGTTCTAACCACTTGTAAAAATTGCTCATCTCGCCGCTATAGGAAACTAACACATCAACCAAGGTCTAAATAATTGGTCTTCCAGTACAATCAGAAATCATTAAAGCTACTTAGTTATAAATAATAGTAATAGCAGCAAAGGCTCATGTCGTGCTTCCCATGCGCCGGCCAGTTTATTTAAGTGCATTACATATATTAACTCAATTTAATTCTCAACTGCCTTATGTGGAGCGTATTAAATTAAGTAACTTGCCTAACTAGCAGGTGGTGCAATGGGATCTAAACCCAGGCAGCCTGGCTCCAGACACCGCTGATAACCACTACTCAATCTGCTCTTTCTACCTCTCACACCCCAGTAAATGCAGAAAAGACATTTAAATCACTGGTCACTGTAACTAGTTGAAACACTTAAAAGGAAGAAAAAGGTATTTGAATAATGTGCATAAGGACGTCCACTACGCAGCAGAGGAGCATAGATCCTGGGCAGTTCTATTTCATTCATATGAGAGCTTCTACTAGACATTACTTTCAGAGATGGAACTTCTCTCTTGAATTTCATCCTTTAGTAACAAGACCATTATATTCACCACAGCTACATTAACCATATAATTCACTCATCACATGAACAAATAAGTTTACTAGAATAAATTCAATAAAATATTAACTATACTTCTGTTATACAAAGACTGTCATAAAACATGATTAGAATCTTCCTAGGTGTTTAAAAATGGTTCTAATTCAGTGCTATCTGAGGCGAGCAAAACTTGATAACTGGGTGACAGGGGAAGAAGACTTTGTTGTACAACCTTTCATATCTTTTGAGTTTTGAACCATGTATATAAATCATCTATTTAAACTGTTAAATTTAAAATGATAACAATTAACTGAAAACTTAGAAAACATTAGAACTATTCTAGTAAACAGACTTGGTAGTCAAGAAAATGAGATTTGGAATGAGAAAACTCCGGGTTGAAACCTTTATCTATAAAAAACATGGTCAATAATCTAAATAGAAAACTGTAGGAAAAATTTACTCCCTCTAAAGCTTTAATATCATAAAATGGGAATAACTGTGCTTTCATTAGTTGTCATTATTTCCAAGTAGTACAGAAGAAAGTGACTGCTTAATTTCCCTCTCATTTGTTAGAATGAATGCAAACAGACTGACATGTGGAAGCTTAGGCAGAATGAAAACTTGTGCTAATGGATGACAACTTCAAATGCCCTATCTAATCCTTTATAAATTTTTTGTATCTTGGGGCCAGCCCTGTGGCATACTGGTTAAGTTCAGCATGCTCTGCTTCAGAAGCCTGGGTTTGTGGGTTCAGATCCCAGGTGTGGACCTACACCACTCATCAGCCATGCTGTGGTGGCAACTCACATATAAAGCGTACGAAGACTGGCACAGACGTTAGCTCTGGGCTAATCTTCCTCGAGCAGAAAAAAAAAAAAGCTGAAGATTGGCAACAGATATTAGCTGAGGGTTAATCTTCCTCAGGAAAAAAAAAAAACTTGTATGCTTTTTTGATGAACAAGGCAACACTGCCATTATAAGTCATTTTCCTTGGTTAGAGCTGAAGAGTTCATCTGAATACAGGAAAAACTGATTGGTGAGCATTAAAACTGAATAACGATCTGATTCCTAAAAACAGAAAGAGTAAACAGTACATTATGTCAATACCTAACAGTCACACCATCAAAGCTGATGCATAGATGTTACTATACTAAAATGGTATCACCTAGGTATACTCTGCAAGAACTTTCCATGGCAATGTCACTTTAGCTAAAAAAAATATTCATGGGATTTTACTAGAATTCCTGGATAAAACTAATCAAGCCTAAATATTATTTTCTATATCTATAGCTGATTCTCTTTACACTATTCACTGCAGGAAAGGCTTCAGTAAAAAGTCAAAACTGCAGATGCACTGTCAAGGATGTTTTCTTTGGGAAAGTGCGCTTGAGCATCTGAAGATCCTTTGCTAAGTCTGGACCTTCGTTTGTTTTATCAGTTTAGGAGGTGAGGTGAAAGATACGCAGCAACAATTCAGTCAGGTCCAAACCTTGCCTGAATCTAGAAAAAGCTATGGATCCTCTTCCTAGGAGAACGTACATTTATAAAAAACTTGAAAATTTTAGGGAATTCATGAAAATCTTGGGTTCAGAACCTTTTGGCAAAGTGATAAATGCTGCGAGACAAGTATGTAAAAGAACTATACACACTATGTATATTTGATACTCAGGTATTAAAGGTATTATAATTTCTTTTTAAAAGGCATATAAAAGAATTCTTTTATTACTCGAATGCATTTTTAGTGATTATTCAAATCAAAGTTTTAAAAAATATGTCTACATATGCAGTTCATTTTTCTACTTTTTTTCTTAAAAGAAAAAAATTTATATTAATTATAAATAAACTAACAATTCTACAACCAAGAAAATACTCATCATTGATACTGCAGTGAGCAGAGTTAACCACAAGAAAATCACCTGCACTTATTATATTGATCATAGTCAAGCTGGAGCATCACCTGGGAGGAAGACATAGGGAGGCTGCTGGAAAAACTGGACACAGGTAGTAGTTTCATGGGAATAATATACGTAAAAATTCATTGAGCTGTACACTTCAGACTTGTGCATACTACTGTATATACTGCAATAATTTTTTAAAAAATCTAAGCTTGACCAAACTGATACTGAACAATTTAATCAACTGCTCTAAGCTTTAGTTTTTTTTCATCTGTAAAGTGGCTTAATAAAACTTCTAGGTTTATTGTGGGAACTAAATAAGATAACACATGTATAGTTTAGTACAATGCTTCATACACAGTAAACACTCAGTGAATGTCAGTATAATGTATCATCACTAGAGATGGTAGATTGCCACTTTCTCAATATGAAATATTGCTATGCAGCTTAATAATAGTAACAAATTATGGATTATTTCCCCAAGCCAATAGACAGATACATGCAACATGTTCCTTTAAACAGAGGTATGTGTGTGTATGTGTGTGTACTCATTCATCCCACGGTATGCACATAACAGATCTTATTCAACTATTCCCTAAGTAAGAGAAATTCAGGTTATTTCCTTTTTTGTCATTAGAAATAAAGCTACAGTGAATATCCTTGCCCCTACATTGTTTCTTCTGATATTTTTAGGTCTAAAACAGATTACCACGTAAACTCTTAAAGTTCTTTCAAATGTGAAACTTAAGTCTCAAATATCTGAATGCCTCCCCAAACCAATACTAAATTGACGTTAACAATAACGTTAGGGTATTGCCATAGGTGCTACAGATAGAATTACCTGAAGTAAAACTTCATAGATTCTAAATTTATTTTTCAAATGAAAGGTTAGAAGTTATTCTTCCCCATTTCAGAATATTAATCACAAAGAGTCTAAAATCTATAGCTCTTTCTAAAAGTTCAAGGAATTAAAGATTCCATTTAATGACAGAAAGATAATCACAATACACTCCTAAGTGAATAGACATTAATTCCAATTTTGTTGAAATAAAATAGATATACAGACAAGGAGATATACCTAAACTGTGAACTAGTTCTCTTGGTGGATGCAACTGCAGGCAATTTTCAGCTTCATCCCTTGACATATTTCCCAACTTTTCTACAATGAGTATACACTACTTTTCTAACAATAAGAATCTTCAATTTTTTTACAAAATAAGAGTTCAACATGCTTTCAGTAAATGATCCAACAAATTAATTCCTGCATAACAAAGTACTCTTGTTTACATTGGTAGGTCACATTGGCTTGTGTCCAAACTGCTAACAGCACCTAAAACAACCCCTCATCCTTCCCAAGGGTAAAGTCTACCCCCACAGCTGTTTTCCATTCTGCCCATTCTCACTTGCACATCACCAAAAGATACTATTCTTCTAGAACACAGAGAAGACATGGGTAGACAAAATCTGACAAGGTTTACTTTAGCCACAGACTCCATCTTGCTGCAGCTCATGTCTATTTTCAGCACAAACCTGCTTCATGCCTGAGACCCAGGCTCCTCGATAGCTGGACTTCCGATTCACTCTCAAGTTCCATATTGAAACCACTGTTCCTAAAAATAACTGACATCCTTTCCTACTTGCTCCTCCTTTGGATTCTGTCTGAAAAATCCTGTAATAAATCTTGTTCCAGACCCTCTTTATGTAAATCAGTCTCCACAAACTATTACTTTGTTGGCTCAACTGTAAAATTCCTACAATTTTTGTTAACTAAAGTTGGAAAATGTAAGAAAAAGAATCTAATTTTAAATTATTACAGTAATCTTGGCTACAGTGCCAAAACATTTATTTCAGATTTTTGTAAATTCTTACATCAAAATCTGACACAGCCACACTAACCTTGGTTCAAGTAAGTGAGCGTTTCATCATGCAGTTTTACTGCTGGCGATGTTGCAGCACACATCACGTACTGAAAAGGTGGGTGCTTAGTCTCATCATCCAATGGAAGGCTGGAATCCTCCTGCTTGAAAATGGGCAATGCCAGGACATCGCTGAAAAGCAAAACATCAACACTGACCTTACTTGCACTGAAAATATGTAAAAGCATATAAAAACATTTAGGGGTAGTTTCTTTTAAAATTTAAGATCAGAAATGATATGCAGAATAAAAGAACTATTAATGCTAATCTGGCTCCCCTCAAAGAGAATATTAATAACCCCTATCTCTAGTGTGGGTGTGCAGCTATCATGAGGCAGGTAAAATAAAAAGTATTTAATAGTTAATAAAGTCCATGCTACTGATGAAGTAAGAGATCAGGCTAACGATATCTATGGTACTTGAAAAAAAGTTACTTCAAAAAAATCTTTAAAAACTTTAAATTCATTATTTCCGTAAAAAAAGAACAACAGTGCGTAGCTACCTATTTCAAAAGGTAGGTCACATTGGCCCCATGAAATCACAAAGAAGCATTTGATTAAAATGGTACTTTACAAAAAGTTCCCTACTAGGCCTGGCACGTGCTGAGAGCATAAAGCCTGATGCTTAGTCTAAAACAATGGCTCCTTCTGAGAGGCAAACAGCAACAGCAGAAACAGCTGCTATCTTTTCCCCCAAGAATAACTAGGGGCATTGATTAGGAGGAAGATGGAGGGGGAGTCTTCTAGGGCATTGTCTACATTCTCTATTAACCTGGGTGGTTAAATACACATGGATGTGTGCTTTTTTTTTAACTGAGCTGAGACATAATTTACATACCATAAAATTCACCCTTTTAAAGTACATAATTCAGTGATTTTTAGTATATTCACAGAACCGTGCAATCAACACCACTAATTCCAGAATGTTTTCATCACCTCAAAAAGAAATCTCGTACCAATTAGCAGTCATTCCTTATCCCTCCACTCTATCTCCAGTCCTGGCAACCACTGATCTACGGATTTGCCTATTCCAGACATTTCTTTTTTTTTAAAGGAAGATTTGCCCTGAGCTAACATCCACTGCCAATCTTCCTCTTTTTGTATGTGAGCCACCGCCACTGCATGGCCACTGACAGACAAAAGTGGTGTAGGTGTGCGCCTGGGAACTGAACCTGGGCCACCAAAGCAGAGCACACCAAACTTAACCACTAGGCCACCGGGGCTGGCCCTGGACATTTACTTCAAATAGAATGATATGGCCTTTTGAGACTGGCTTCTTTTACTCAGTATGTTTTCAAGGTCCACCCGTCTTGTAGCATGTATCCATACTTCATTCCTTCTTATTGCTGAATGGTATTCCACTGTATGGATATACCACATTCTGTTTATCCAGTCATCAGATAATGGGATATCTGGATAGTCTCCATTTTTTGGCTATTATCAATAATGCCACTATGAACACTTGCATATGTTTTTGTGTACACATGTTTTTAACTCCTTTGGGTGTATATCTAGGAGTAGAATTACTGGGTCATATGTAACTATTTAACTTTTTGAGGAACTGCCAAACTCTTTTCCAAAGTGGGTGCACCATTTTACATTCCCACCATTAATGTATAAAAGGTGGATATTTGTTTTTGAAATGACTCGCTGAGCTGTACATTTATATCTTGATAACTTTTGTATGTTCATTCTTCAATAAAAAGTAAAATAATAAAATATCCAAACAAATAACTACTACATCAATACCAACAGCAAAGGCTTATCTGAATTTCTTATTTTCCCTTTTTTTCCTTCTGACAAGCTGTTGCCTAAGTCAGGTATGTGGCTGGCCCATTTTAATTAAATTCAATTTAAAAACAAAATGTGGAAATAAATGAAATGGGAGGGAAACTCTGCACTCCCTCCTCCCCGCCTACATTTCTATTAAAGCACTAGAGTGACTGATTATTCAGAGACTAAATTACCCACTAATTCTCCTTCTCTTTTATTTATATCTAGGAACTGTCAAAACACTCCGCAGTACAAAAGTATAACTGAGGAACACATACTCAGTGATGGTCCCCAACTCTCTGCTAGAGTTCTTAACACTGTGACCTAGGAATTCTGTCCCATCTAGGTGGAACAGATATAAAACCGTTGGGGCAGATATAAAAACTTTTCAGGAGATTTAAAAATGGTACTTTAAGACTCAAAGTAGCTGTCTTTATGAAAAACAACCGTAACAGTCAAAATGGCTCCAAAGCAGATGAACATATATATAGTCTTACATCATATATACGTAACCATTTAAAGGTCTCTTAGTTAGAAAGAAAACAAAAATGAGATGAGAGCCATGACTCACGAGCATTATACTTATAAGTGACATGGAGAATAATTTTAAGATCTCAATGCTAACTCCTTGAGTTGATCATTAAATACAGGTCATCAAAATAAGAAATAAGACTGCATAAGAATGACCATTTATAAATAAACTGTCACATGTAGCAAATAAAATTTTATTTGCTTCAGATCCTAGAAGGTGACCACCATTTTATTCACTCACTTATAGCCTAGATGATCCACACAGGAAATACTACGCTCATGGTAGGTGCTAAATGATTCTTGAGTGAACTTAACATACAATCATGTAAACATCATTTGCTCTTGAAAACTCAATTAATTTTTTTACTTAATTAGAAGGAAAATGCATTCCACTCAAGCCAGAGTGATGCTCTTCAAACAGCAGTCAGATCATTTCATTCCTTTGAATTCTCCATCAGCTCACTTTCAACCAGCATCCTTACAAGGTCCTACAAGGCCCTACTCAATCTGCTCCTCTTCCCCCCAGCCTCCTTCCCCAACCTTTTCAGAGCCTTTGCACTGGCTCTACTCTTCAGCTGATGTCCTTCTGGCTCATTTCATTCAAATGTCACCTTCTCACTGACAATCTGACAGTGCAGTCCTCTTATCCACATTCCCAATTTCCCTTTGCTGCTCTATTTATCCATAAAACTTATCACTTTCCAACAGTATACATGACATAAGTTTGTATTCCCCATAAGTATATAACCATCCCCGAAATTTGTTTCTCTTCACTGACTGACTCCAGCATGTAACACAAAGACGGAGCTTACGTATCCGCTGACTCAAGGAAACAATTGCAGCATTAATAACCAATCAATTGTTACTAAAGTGAAAAACTAAGTCTCCAATTTTTTTTTTTTGAGGAAGATTAGCCCTGAGCTAACATCTGCCACCAATCCTCCTCTTTTTTGCTGAGGAAGACTGGCTCTGAGCTAACATCCGTGCCCATCTTCCTCTACTTTATATGTGGGATGCCTACCACAGCATGGCTTGCCAAGCGGTGCCATGTCCGCACCCGGGATCCGAACCAGCAAACCCCAGGCCACTGAAGTGAAACATGCACACTTAACAGCTATGCCACCGGGCCAGCCCTCCAGACAATTTAAGATCCTCATTTCTACTAGGTTGAACTCTAAGAGAGTCCTAGTATTCAATTGTGTTTGTAATCCCATATCTCAGACAGGACTCCAAGGTATCTGACAAGCAAATGAAAAGCCTCAAGGCTTCAATTTATTCCAAATAATTTTGAAGTGTCAGTACCCAAAAATAAGCAGGCACACAGACAAACAAGACTCTAGGAGCAAGAACCAACAGCAAAAACAACAGATGTATGCCATCTGTTCCAGGTTCCGTCTGTTGGTATTCAGCTCTTCTCTGCCTTTGTTGCAGAGGGTTAGAGCCTGAAAACTACATTTACAAGGCTCCTGGCCAGTTGCAGTCTTGTTATTTGCTCCAAAGGGAAGCACTGGTGGGAAATTAACAGGGAATGGGAAAGGGCAGAGGCAGGCAAACACAGCCTGCAGCTGCAGGAAATTTCAGGTGGCAGCAGCCATGCCTCCAGCGGCTAGCCCAGGAGCAACCAGGTAACATGCCCTCCACCCCAGACCCTTCTAGCACTTTTCCAATCAAATACTTCACTAAATCTTCCTCTGCTTGAAACATCTAAATGTTTTCTGTTTTCCTGATTGGACACAGATATTCCCCAAAACTTCAGATGCTTGAATTATTGGACCCATACTGTAAAATTATGCTTATTATGTAAAAGAGAAATAAAAGACAAGCCTGAAAAGATGTACAAGGAACAGGAATTTTTAAGGGATGCAGAACTGGAAAGGAACAAACAGCACTTCTAGAACTGGAAAATAAAATTACTAAAATTAAAAACTCAGGTCTGGGGTCGGCCCGGTGGCGCAGCAGTTAAGTGCACACGTTCTGCTTCGGTGGCCCAGGGTTCGCCGGTTCAGATCCTGGGTGCGGACATGGCACTGCCTGGCAAGCCATGCTATGGCAGGTGTCCCACGTATAAAGTAGAGGAAGATGTGCATGGATGTTAGCTCAGGGCCAGTCTTCCTCAGCAAAAAGAAGAGGATTGGCCACAGATGTTAGCTCAAGCTAATCTTCCTCAAAAAAACCAACCAAACAAACAAACAAAAACTCAGGTTTAACAGCAGCTCAGACAGAAATGTAGAGTATACAAGGAAACTGGAATATAGATACAAGAAGTTAGCAAGAAGGAAGCACAAAGAGCGAAATCATGGAAAACACAGAAGAGACGTTAAGAAAAGAAAGGACAGGGGCCGGCCCGGTGGCACAGCGGTTAAGTTCTCACGTTCCGTTTCTCGGAGGCCTGGGGTTCACCAGTTCGGATCCCGGGTGCAGATATGGCACTGCTTGGCAAAAGCCATCCTGTGGTGGGCATCCCACGTATAAAGCAGAGGAAGATGGGCACGGATGTTAGCTTAGGGCCAGTCTCCCTCAGCAGAAAGAGGTGGATTGGCAGTAGTTAGCTCAGGGCTAATTTTCCTCCAAAAAAAAAAAAAAACAAAGAAAGAAAGGACAAACTGAGATTTACATTGAATTGAAGTCCCAGAAGAGGAAAGAATGGGGCAGAGGTAATATTCGAGATAAAAGCTAAGCAAATTCCAGAACTGATGAAATACACCAATTTACTGATTCAAGAAGCCTAAATTGGGCCAGCCCCAGTGGCCTAATGGTTAAGTTCAGAGTGTTCTGCTTTGGCAGCCCAGGTGCAGTTTCCGGGTGCCA
Organism: Equus przewalskii; assembly: GCF_037783145.1. Taxonomy (NCBI): domain Eukaryota; kingdom Metazoa; phylum Chordata; class Mammalia; order Perissodactyla; family Equidae; genus Equus; species Equus przewalskii. The sequence goes on along the minus strand of NC_091845.1, from coordinate 52,510,901 downwards.
ACCTATACTGCTCTGTTAGTAGCCATGCTGTGCTGGCAGCCCATATACTAAAAAATAGAGCAAGATTGGCACAGATGTTAGCTCAGGGCAAATCTTCCTCAGCAAACAACAAAAAAAGCCCAGATAACCAAAGAAATTCAAATTTTAAAAAATCCACAGAAATATATCAAGGAAAACGTCTAAGCCAGCACAGGATGTGGCAGTTCAAGTTTCTCAGTGAAGTACCAAGTAAGGCAATCAGATGAAGGTGGGTATGGGAAGGAAGAGGTGCAGGTCTGCAGGGAAAGAGAAAGGAGAACAGCTTGAAAGCGGCATGAGAAGTAAGGAGGATCCCTCAACCTTCCAGTGCACTGGCAGGACTGTGGCAACAAACCCCAGCACCTGAGAGGGCTTCAGGGCAAGAGTGTACTCGGGACAGCCAGCTTTCCAAAGAATAAGAAGGTAAAGATACCATTACGAGACAAAGCTGGCTATATTAGTCTCCCAGGGCTGTCGTAACAAAGTGCTAAAGACGGGAATCTTAAGACAACAGAAATTCACCGCCTCCCAGTTCAGGAGGCCAGCAGTCTGAAATACAGGTGTCGGCAGGGTCGGTTCCTCTGAGGGCTGTGAGGGAAGGAGCTGTCCCAGGCCTCGCTCCCAGCTCCTGGTGTTTGGCGGCAACCCTTGGTGTGCCTTGGCTTGCAGGTGTATTACTCTAGTCACATGGCCACCTTCTCCCTGTCTGTCTTCACACAGACTTCCTTCAGTGCATGCCTGTCCCTGTGTCCAAACTTCTCCTTTCTATAAGGACACCAATGAGATGAGTGCCCACCCTGATGACCTAATTCTAACTTCATTACCTCTAAAGACCTTATTTCCAAAATAAGGCCACATTCTGAAGTATCAGGGGTTAGGACTTGAACATATCTTTTCAGGGGGACACAATTCAATCCATAACGTTGACCATTTAGGCAATTTTCTGATGACACACTGAGAATTCCAGAGGGCAAAGTGGAAGGAATTGGTAAGAAAGGGGAGATGGCTACAGAACGGAGGAGGCGCAGAGCCTTAGCTGACCAGAGTGCTTGAGAAAAGGAGTGTCCTGAAAATGTGGAACTTCTCACAGCCCTTCATACAAACAAGTATTCAGGGCACAAAAGGACCATGCCAATATGCTCTAAAAAATGAGATACATGTCTAGGAGAGCGATCAAAACAGAAAAGGCACAAATAAGGAGGAATAAAGAAAGTGATAAAACTAACGGCACAAAAACTCAAAAGATGAGAATGTCACTAACTTTATGCCCTTACATTTGAAAATATGGATAAGATGAACAATTTCCTAGAAAAGTAATATCAAAACTTTCTTCAAGACGTAAAAAGCTTTAAAAAATAATCCTACAGAGACTGATACTGTAGTTAAAATACTTCCCCCAAAGAAAGCTCCAGGCCTAGAATGGTTTCACAGGCGAGTTCTAACCAAAATTTAAATGGTAGCCCTTACACAAAGTCTTCAACAGAACAGAAACAGCGGCAATACTTCCTAACTCATCTTATGAGAGTAATATAACTTCGAAGTCAAAACTAGGTACAAACAGAACTAGAAAAGAAAATGAAAAGCTCATTTCAGCCATAAATATGCAAATAAAAATCCTAAGCTACATCTTATCAAATCAAATCCAAGACTATAATGACAAACCATGATCTAGTTGGGTATTCCCCAGGAAAACAAGGACAGCATACAGAATCTGAAAACAGACCACCACATCTATAGGCACTTGATTTAGAACAGAATGGCATTATAAAGAGGAGAGAAACAGTCTTCAGTAAATGATACTAAGGTAAACTTGATATTTATACAGGAAAAACTGCAAGAGGGCCCCTACATCATACCATACCAAAAACAGAAGAAAAAAAGATCAACTCCAGATGGATTGTAAACTTAGGTGTAATATATAAAGTAACAAATCTTTTAAAAAGACTGTAAAATATCTGTAGACCCTCAGAGTAAGGAAAGACCAAAGGAAAAGATTGGTCAATTTGACCATATCAAAATCAAGAACTTCTATTCAAAAGCCATCATAAAGAGAATGGAAAGACAAGACATGGAGCAGAAACTTTTTGTGACCTATCCATATATTTAAAGGCTAGCATCTAGAATATGCAAAAAAACTGCAATAATAAAGAAAATAAGAAAACAACAGAACTGAATAAAAACAAAGGTGCTGCCTTCAAAACTTGGGAGAGAAACTTACAGTTAAATAAACAGCCTTGGGGGTCGGCCTTGTTGCCTAATGGTTAAGTTCTGCCCACTCTGCTTAGGTGGCCCGGGTTTGCTTCCCAGCTGCAGACCTACACCACTTGTTGGCAGCCATGCTGTGGAGGTGACCCACATACAAAAGAGAAGAAGACTGACACAGATGTTAGCTCACAGCAAATCTTCCTCAGCAAAAATAAATAAATAAATAGCCTTAAATGCATCTCTTAGAAAACAAACACCAGGGGCTGGCTCATGGTACAGTAGTTAAGTCCAGCACACTCTGCTTCAACAGCCAGGGTTCATGCATTTGGATCCTAGAGGCGGATCTACATTGCTCGTCAGGCCACGCTGTAGAGGAATCCCACATATAAAATAGAGGAAGACTGGCACAGATGTTAACTCAGGGCTAATCTTCCTCAAGCAAAAAAAAGAGGAAGACTGCCAACAGATGTTAACTTAGAGCAAATCTTCCTCATCAGAAAAGAAAGAAAGAAAGAAAGAAAACAGACACCAAAAACTAAGGAGAAAGAAACCAACTCAAGAAGTTGAAAAATAAGAGTAAGCAAGAACATGAGGAAGAAGAAAACCACAAAAATAAAACAGAAAACCCAACAGAGAGGAAAAACAAAATCAAAATTTGGTTTCTTGCAAAATCCTGAAGATACAGAAGTACTGTAGAGAGCTTTAAAAAAAAATGAAAACTTAAAGCAGACAATTTTCTATGAAAATAAAAATCACCACAACTGACTAAGATAAATTGTAAATATTCCTATGTCCATTAAGTAAATTATATGTGCAGAACACCTACTCATGCCAAAAAAAAAAAATTAAAACCACCAAATCCAGGTTATATTCCAGATGACTTTTACAAAACCTTGAAGAAACAATTAAGTTCCATCTTATATAAAAATTTGCAGCCCATAAAAAGAGAAAGCAATCCAACTCCCCTGAAACTGACATAGCCTTAATGTTTAAAAAAAAAAAAAAAAAAAAAAGACAGGAGTACAAGTCAAAGAAAATTGAGGACCAACCTCATCTCGGAACAGAGAATGACCTATTTATGAAACTTTGGAAGCATTCTTTAAAATCGGTAAGAAGATTAAAGATTCAAGTTCTTAGAGCTTCTAAACAACACTGCGGTGAAGCCCTAGCCAGCAAGCTAAGGCAAGAAAATGAGATGCAAAGATTACACAGGAAGAAACAAATCTATCGCTATTTAAAGACATTAACTAGGAAATCTGAGATCCTACCAGTTATTAGAGCTAGTAAATTCAGCAAGGTCCTAAAGAAAAAAGAAAGCAAGACACAACAAGAAAATATATATATAGCATTCCTGACTGATTTTCCTCCTATCCACAAAGATCATATTCTACCACCTTGAGAAGACTTCTCCATTATTACTTGGTAGGCAGCCAAAGGGTGTGGTAGAAAGAAGTGGAGGTGACATCCCAGCTCTGCCATTTGTTGAGTGACACTGTGGCAGGCTACTTAACTTCTCTAAGCTCTTATTTAATAATGGGTTTGTTTCCACTTTAGAAGAAAATGTTTTAAGTATTTAAACTCTAGGCACACATTAGACCAGAGGTTCTCAACATGTGGTCCGAGGAATCCTGGGGAACCTGAGGCTCTTTCAGGGGGTTCAGGAGGTCATACCTTTTTCAGAATAACACTAAAACATTATTTGCCTTTTTCACCTTTTTGACATTTACACTCACGGCACAAAACCAACGGTGGTTAGGGGCCAGCCCCATGGCCAAGTGGTTAAGTTCTTGCACTCCGCTTCAGCGGCCCAGGCTTTCACCGGTTCGAATCCTGGGCGCCGACATGGCATCGCTCATCAGGCCATGCTGAGGTGGCATCCCACATGCCAGAACTAGGAAGACCCACAACTAAAAATATACATCTATGTACAGGGGAGCTTTGGGGAGAAAAAGGAAAAATAAAATCTTAAAAAAACACAAAAAACCAATGGTGGTTAAGACTGCCGGTGCTTTGGCATGAATCAAGGCAGTGGCACCAAACTGTACTAGTAGTCACTGAATAAAAATTATTAATTTTATTAAATATTGGTCCTTGGGTAGGTATAATGTATTTCTGTCACACACCTAAGTGCAATGGTTGTCTCAAGGAAAAGTTTTATACGTCGGTGTGATCTGTGAGCTGATTTAGCAGTTTCTCTCACAGAATATCATTTTTACCTGAAAGAAAACCTGACAACTATGATTATTCAGACCTGCATATTTGACAGAAATTTCCTCAAAAAATGAATAAAGTGAGCCTATCATTTCAAGGAAACCACCTGCGATGGTATTTGTTGTCAACAATAAAATCTGAACCCTCCACCATATGCTTTCTCTGATGGACTGGTGGTGATATTAAGGAATAAGAATTTTTTGATATTGCCTAATAAAAAGTGTCAACCAATATTTAGATCTACATAACTCAGAAAAATCATTATTTTCCAAATGGCCAACACATGAATATTTCAAAATCAAGCAGGGTAAGAGATCAAAGTACAAAACAGGCCAATTGATTCTAATGTAACAGTACAAAAAGTATATTGATATAGTTTCAGATTCCACATTGCAACTTTAAGAAACTACCACTTGTCAAGTGCTGGTATAGTATCAAAGAAGAACATCCAAAATTATCTGAAAGGGTTATTAAAGTAATCTTCCTTTTTCCAACCACATACCTACGTGAGGCTGGATTTTCTTCACATGTCAACCAAAACAATGTATTCCAATAGCAGACAGGACAATACATCTGTTTTTCTAAGACAGACATTAAAGAGATTGCAACAAGGAGAAGATAATGCCACTCTTCTCACTGAGTGTTTTGTTGTGGAAAATAATTTTTTAATAGAAAACATTTATGGTAATACATAACGATTTGTGATTGTTAATAAATTTTTAAATTCCTTGATCATGAAGGGACTACAAAGTACACAGCATATTCTATTCAGATAGATCGAGACAAAGTAATTCATAAATGAACGACACAAACAGTAGTCTTAGTCTACTCAAAATCATTCTGCTAAAATGACAGAGATCCTTTAAAAGCTAAATAGTATTCATAGGTATATTCTATCTTTGCTTCCAAAAAAACTTTATATGTTTAAAAACGACAGTTTTGATCACTACATATTAAAGGTGTCAAAGTCACAAAAGAGAAGGAAAGACTAAAAAATTGTCATTGAACGAGCCAAAAACTAAATGCAATATGGAACCTAGATTAGAACCTAGATGGAACCTAGATTAGAAAAAGGACAATAGAGGAAAAACTGTGAAATCCAAAAAAATTTTGTACTTTAGATAGCAATTCTGCACCCACGCAGTTTTGAAAACTGTCCACTGGTTATGGAAGCAGAAGCAGCTGGTAAAGGGAATATACCACCTCTCTATATTATCTTTGTAACCTGTAAACCTAAAATTATTTTAAAATGAGAAGGTTTTTTTAAAAGTTAAAAATTCAACTACCAACATATAAATGAATAAAAACTAATTTTGTCATAGTTAAATCAAGACAATTTAACAATCTCCAAAAAACGCAGGAAGTTAAAGAAAAGAAAAAAAGCCTACTCCTAAGGTTCACAGCAGAACAGCTGGACATCCATCTATTAGGTGTCCCAGAGCAAGCCAAGCAAGCACTACGGAGCTTCTCTTAAATTCAGTCACAGAGCCTAAAGCGAAAAAAGATGAGACATCAGATGGTATTTCCACCAAGAGCCAATGTTTGTGTCCTGTCACTGCAATGAGACACAGCAAGTTCATGAGACCTTATCAATAAACTACTAAGCTTCACACAGCCCTGACTAAAGGATATAAACTGTACTGAGTCTTACCTTTAGTGGGGAGGGGGGACACCCTCATTTTAAAAACTGAACACAATAAAATCTGTGGACAATGAATAGAACGTAAATTAACTGAGAGAGTTCCTAGTCTACATAAAAATTACTTCTTGCCTCTAAGATTTCAACACTCAGCAAATCTTTTTCCAAGGCGATCAAAGTTATTATTAGACTCGATCCTTCAGAGCAGGGATCAGCAAGCTACAGCCCAGGGCCCAATCCAGCGGCCTGTTTTTGTACAATCATGATCTAAGAATGGTTTTTACATTTTTTAAAGGGTTGTAAAAAAAAAAAAAACTGACAGAGACCCTCTGGCTTGCAGCCTTAAATGTTTGCTATTTGGCCTTTTAGAGAAAAGGCTTGCCAATCCCTGCTTTAAGGAATAAATTTAAAAACCAATGTGGACACTATAATCTGAAATCGATGTTTTTTAATCAGCCATTTATTAAATTCTTTCCTGCACTTCAGCCAAGATTAAATCCAGAGATAAACTTTAAAATGAGAAGTTTTATAGAAATTATTGCCAATTCTGGAAGCAATCTCAGGCACCACCATAATAAATTTTAAAAATTTCACTGATCCTAAAATTTTTCCATACTTCCAAGACATGTCACCTACTCAAGGACATTCTGTTTTAGCCTGAGACCAAAAGGAAATAATCAGCTATTAATAGCTACATAATAATCTATATCCTTAGTAATCTTTTACTAACTTAACACTGATCATAGTTGGAATTTTCCCATTACCCCAGAGGATCTGTAAACTGACATTTTAACCTTTCAATCAATATAGGAAATTTGTCTTCACCTCAAAGCAGTTTTGATTTAGCAAATGACATGTAAACTATGGATGTACCTCCCACTTCAGAAAATGTAAAGTAAACCTTTTGCTTCAAAACAGATTTATACCATAGTGAAGTTTAACAGGACTCAGATCAATGCCCTTGGTGAGGTAGTAATTTAATAGCAAAGTTTTATGCATAATTTAAAGAAGTTGCATTACTCCTTAAATCCTGAAAATCAACTTGCTACAGATTATAACATATGAATGGTAAGATGGAAAGAAAATTACCAGGTGGCCCAAAAGACCCTCTTAGGAGAGTTTTAATGAGTTTTACTTTTTAAAGTCATTTGGTTGTCTGTTCTTTACTTCACAAAACATGAATGACCCAGATTTCAAGTTACAATGGGTTTCGGCCTTCATTCAGCGAGGGGAAACTCGGCCTGCATTTGGAACGGTACCATGGCAGGCCGCTTGGGCCAATCACTTTAACAATTATGAGCTTTGGTTTACTCACTTAGAAGAAGAGGACCGGTCTGTTAGTTTTCTAAGGTCTCTTTGGCCATTGCTAGAATCCTGATATTTTAACTAAGATTTTAGAAAACATTTAGGACATGCTTCATTTCAAATAGACTGCAGCAGCTCATACCTCACATACAAATGTGGGAACAACAGTAACACGGGATCACACACACAAAATAAAAACCAGAGCAAAAAAACAGTAGTAAAGATAATATCAGAAATTAGCCTCCACATATCCCAGTACTATCAGCCTACACTGTTTAATGCAAATACATTAAGTCAGACTATTGAGAGAAACCACCTCTTCCTTTCAAGCTATCTTTCCCCAAAGCTGAGGAAACCATTTCCTAAAAGAAATCTTTAAAAAGACCTCTTGTTTTAAGCCATCCAAAAAGCAAATACAGTAAGCATACTTCACTTTGAAAGAAAACTGGAAAGCCGCTTACAAAGTAAGTTTTTCTCAAGAAGTCATTTTTCTAATAATTTCAAATTTAGCACCTCAAGTTTACTTCTTAAACTTAAGAAAGAACAAATGAAAGAGAAAGACAAGCATCAACAGCCTTACTTCCCATGGGATGCCAGAGAAAGAGACTGACTGCCCAAGAAAGAAAGATGCTGGGCAGCTGAGGTCCAGCCGGTGGAGCTTCGGGCCCAGGTGCACCAACGGCAGATTCAATCGCAGGAGGCCCTCGACAGCCTCTGCCTTCTCCTGCCTTTCCCTTATCAATTCAATTTGGGAATTTCCTAAGTCTGAATTCCCAATAAGGGGGCTTGAATTTGCACGAAGCAAGTACTCTCACTGGCTCTTCAGTTTTTGAGGACACAATGAAATACGAAAAAACTAAATAAGCTCCTTAAAAACGGTATTTGCCTTCGAAGATACCTGAACATTTAGATTAAATGACACACAACATATAACCAGGACCCAAAAACATTCAGTGGAAAAAGTTACCCCATGGAAAGTGGTGAAAAAGGCACAGAATTACAAGGATGTCAGGCATTACTTTAAGAACAAGGTGAGGGAAAGGTTTAATAAGAAGATTTTATTTCCTTTTCACGGAATAAACCGTGAACAAAAGTTAATTAGCTGGCTGACTCACTAAAACAAAACTCTAGAAAAAAGTAAAAGCTCAAAATAACCCTCAATAAGCAGGGTTCTCAGCAGCAAACTTGCATCTTACCGTAAGCGAGAAGCAAGTGAAAAAAGAGAGGTGACTTTGCTCTACCCGCCCGCTTAGGCCTTCACTGCACCTGAGGCCCAGGGTCTTCCCTAGGTAATCACTGCCTCTAGTAGTCCCATCTGGGGCGACCCTATGACTTTACATAGCTCAATTTCCTCAACAATTGAGAGAGTTGTTCTAGAAAATAAGCCACCTCATTCAGAGCCCGCAAGTTGCACAACTGCAGAGAACAGCGCCAAGTTCAGGGGGACCAACAGACTCCGAGTCAGAGAGACTGGGGACCAAAGTCTGTCCTCCGTGCATGTCCACACCCTAAGAAACATCTCCACCTTCCCCAGAGTTCGCTATGGCCCAGGGTTTCCCTCGAAGACTTAAAAGCCGAATTACAGGGAGCAGCCCCTATCATTCCAGGCGGGCTCCGAGCCAGCCCTCCGTCGTCGTCAGGACACGTGTGCTCCCTTGGTTCCCCAGGGCTTGGGTGACATGTATGAAAAACCTCTGGGGAAACTGGACAGCACTCCAAAGACAGGAGGCCTTACTTCAATGAACATATTTGGAAAACCTCAATTCGCATTAACAAAAAGCTGCCAAACCATCGAATTTTACACTTTTAATCGGGTGAACTTCTACCATGTAAACTGTATTTCAGCAAAGATGCTAAGAAATAAAAATAAAGAGCTGCCAAACTGACAGGAGTTAAAAAACAGTATTCTTCAGGAGAAAGGGCAGACACTAAGCTCAGAGCTGTGTCAACCTCTCAGAATTAAGCAAAATGAATGGCTGCTGGGCCAGACAGCAGATACTTAACAAACTCTGGTTTGTGGGGCAATCACTGCATCTCTCAGCCTTCTTCGGCAGGAAACAGCCTGCGAGGGAAGTCCCCAAAATGAGAAATTTCACTTTGCGACAATAAAAAAATATACCTAAGGCAATGTGCTTTTCTCCCGTGGCTACTCTCCCTTATGATATAATTACTACTGTAATATCAAGTGATTACAATTGGCAAACAAGAAAGACTACAATGTAGGACAACAGAGTAGGAACTGATACTAAAACCTTGGAGAGTATTTTCCCAGTGTGAGCCCTGCCATTTCGGACGGTGTGTGCCAGCTCTAAAAGGCCTGTAAAACACTTGCAAGGAAAGGAAGCTCCTTCCCCCACCAGCCCAAGCCATCCTAATAGCGGGGCGTGCTTTACAGCAAAAATGAAGCCCTCACGAGTGGTCCCCGGCCGCAGCTTGCGCGGCCGCCCTCCCACGCCCGCTACCGGGGTGGGCAGAGGCCTAGGGTCGAGCAGGCCTTTCCCAAGGAGACTGAGGCTTCCGCCCGCCCGGCCCAGGGCGCCTGGTACCTCATGCTGTAGGCGCCGGCGCCCAGCTCCTGCCCGATGCCCGAGAGGGTGGCATCGAAGTCGTGCACCAGTCCGGACTCGATCACCTCGTCCATCTTGAGCACCCAGGCCATCTTCCGGCCTCGCCGCCGCCCGGCGCGCAGCGCGGTCTCCGCGAGCGGGGCGAAGGGGCCGGAGCTCCGCGGGCGCGTCCTGGGGGAGGGCGCGGGTGAAGCCTCCGGCGGCGCGGCGAGTGGTCACCAGCGGCGACCCGGGCGGCGGCCGTGACGAGAGCGGCCGGGGCCCGACGGGCAGGGCAGGACGAGCCCGGCGAGCAGCTGCAGCGGGAGCGGCCGGGCCGCCGGCAGCGCCTCCCTCCCGCGGGCGCCGGCCCCGCGCCTCATACCGCCGCCGCCCACCCCCTGCGCCGCTAGCGCTGCAGCCGCCGCCGCCCGCCCCACCCCGGGGCCCCGGGCCGCATCCTCCCCGGCACTGCGCGGGGGCGGGAGCTCAGCCCGCTCCGATGCCCGCGCGGGAGCGAGCCCGCCCGTCCCCCGACCCCCGGCCCTCGGCCCGCCCGCCCAGGCTCTAGCGCCCCGCCGCCCCGGCCAACCCCGCCGACGCCGTCCCGCCGGCCCGGACGCTGGCTTCGATACGGCTCCGGCTCCAGCTCGCGCGCGGCTTCCGCCTCCTCCGGCCCCGCCCCGGCCCCGCCCCCGCGTTCGCCCCTCGCCCAGGCCAGCCCCGCCCGGCCACGCGCTTCGGGACACTGCCGGCGCTTCGCGGCCGAGGAACTGTCCCGGCCGTGATACCGGCCCCGCCCAAGCGGCAGGTTCCCAGCCCCTGCGGCCTTGCAGCCTCCCTACGCTCCAACCCAGGAAGAGGCGGTGCCAAAAGGACAGCCAGTTCCGCCCATGCAGAGAGGTCAGCTGATTGACAGGCGAACTGGACAATAGCGGCAAGCGTTTGGTCGAGGCTCCCGTGAATCTCTGTGCCCCGGGCTAAACAACCAATCAAAACGTTCTTCCTCTTGGGCGGACTCGAGAACTGAGTTTGCTACCAAAAGAAAGAGCTCATTGGACTGCACTAGAGGAAGCAGCCCGAAACGCCACTTCCGGAGCTGCCTTGCTCCCCTGTGGTCTTTTCAGGTAGTCTCTGGGTTTTGCCCGCACTATAGATGGAGAGCGCGGTTGGGAGTCTTAGCCAATAGGCTCACTTTCTTTCTGGGGCCTCAAAGGCCCCCTGGGCAGAAAATCTTGATTGATGTTAGTGTAATCCAATCAACGCTCCCGAGAAAGAGCTTTGGAAAGTCTTTTCCCAACTACTGATAGCCGTAAGCGGTATGGCCAGGCTGACTTAAATTAAGGGTTCCGTCGCAGTAACAGCAGGCGATCGTGTTATTGTTGTATCTCATGGTCTGGCGTTCACTGGGCGTAGCTAGGTGTCTCTCCCAAAGGGTCTCTCCTACGGATGCAGTCATATGGCCGGGACTAAAGTCATGTGAGGGCTGCTGCACCAACATGTTTGTTGCTTGATGCTCGCCGTCCACTGGGACCTGAGTTGGGACTACTGGAATGCCTACACATGGCCTTTCCGTGTGGGCTTGACTTCCTAACAGCGTGGCAGCTGGGTCCGGAAAGCAAGTGTCCCAAACTAGGAAGTGGAAGCTGCCAATTTTTTATGACAAAGATTCCTTGCTTGGCCAAATTTTAGTCAGGCTCCTGAACTCTCTCCCTAGGCTCATCTCTGTGCTTCCTTGTGAAACCCTCTACCTCGATATCTGATAAGATTCTTTAGCCTCCACCATCCCCCAGGTGATAACAGATCACCCTGGCCTGCCTTCAACAAGAATCCTGTTAGGTGGGTTTAGCCAGAACCTTCCTTACCCTTGATGTTTCTTCGTAGTAATTTTCCATCCTCTGACCACCGTGCTCTGGTTCTAAATTCCCACTGACCATGCTGGGTTTGGAGTTGCGCCCAATCTCTCTCCCCAACTGCAAAATCCCATTGCAGTGGGCCCTATACCTACTGTAATGGTCCTGAATAAAGTCTGCCTTACCATCTTTAACAAGTGTCATACTTTCCACATGCAAAATACACTCACCGCTTCCCCAGACCCCTGCAAAGTTCTCATTCCATTACAGCATTAAGGTCCAGGATCTTGTGAGGCCCTGGAGCAGGTGAGGCTCCCTGGATGCAGTTCCTTGGGTGTAACTCAAGTTGTTCCTCTCCATATGAAGATCTGTGAATTAAAAAGACAAGTGATCTGCCCCAACCACTACCACATGTTACATGTAATGATGGGAGAGGTATCGAAAACTGTCTTTACAGACATTTCCCTTCAAAGAGGGTGGAAATGGAAGGTATATAGCAGTCACTAGTCCATAGAAATTCTGAAATTCAGTTGGGTAAAGGTTGCCAGTTCCTTGATTAGAAGGACTCTGTCATACTTCCTGGGAATACTCAGTGGCTCTTGTCTCCATCCACTGGGCTCTTCTCCGTTCCACTCTCTGAGTTATCCTTTCACTTCTATAAAAAGAAGCCCATGTTTACAGCTAAATGGTTTTCTCAGCTGCTTCCTGTCTATAGTTGTGCAGGGATCTGAAGTCCTCTCTTCATGTTGTACTGACGTTGTCCCTTTCAGTCCAAGCTAAAACAATTCATTTTTAAACTTGGTGGGTTTTTTGTGAATCAGTTTATAATCCATTCCAATAAAGAAAATCTGCACCAACACCTATCCTGGGGGCAGCTTAGCTGTATTGTTCTGGCTCAAGCTTTCTCAAAAGGTTACGGTCAGGATATCAGCTGGGGCTGCAGTCATCTGAAGGCTTAACTGGGGCAGGAGGAACCACTTCTAAGCTCACTAGCGTGACTGTTGGCCAGAAGCCTCTGTACCTCAACATTTGGGACCATAGGGTTGCCTGAGCACACACTCACACACATACACACACACACACACACACACACCCCAGAGTAAGTAAAACAAGAGAGAGATGCAGCCACAGTGCCTTTTATGACCTGGTCTCCAAAATCACACACCATCTCTTCCACTTTGTTTCTGTTCAATAGAAGCAAGTTACTCAGTCCAGCATCCCTTCATGAAGAGACTTGGTCTCCATCTTTTGAAGGGATGAATGTCAAAGAACTTGTGGGCATATTTTTTTCTATTTTATTTTCTATTGAGGTTATGATAGTTTATAACCTTGTGAAATTTCAATTGTACATTATTATTTGTCAGTCATATTATAGGTGCACCACTTCACCCTTTGTGCCCACCCGCCATGCACCCTTTCCACTGGTAACCACTAATCTGTTCTCTTTGTCTGCGTGCTTATCTTCCACATATGAGTGGAGTCATACAGAGATTGTCTTTTATTGTCTTTCTTGCTTATTTCACTTAACATAGTACCCTCAAGGTTGATGTGAATGGGGTGATTTTATCCTTGTTTATGGCTGAGTAGTATTCCATTGTGTATATATACATGATATCTTCTTTATCGAATCATCAGTTGCTGGGCACTTAGGTTGCTTCCACGTCTTGGCTATTGTGAATAATGCTGCAGTGAACATAGGGGTGCATGAGTCTCTTTGAATTGCTGATTTCAAGTTCTTTGGATAGATACTATGGGCATATTTTTAATCAGCACAGTCACATTCACCATTATCACTTAGTAGGTTTTTGAAGTTACTAAACAGCACAATTAGATTAGAAGAAGAAATTTGAGATAATAAAAATGGAAGAGGTTAAAATTATCACTGTTTATAGATTATGGGCTCATATACCTGGAAATCTCATGGGAACCAAATAAAAATTTAATAACATGGTGGCATATACCATGAATATTCATAAATCAATAGCTTTATATAAACAAACAGATTTGAAAATATAATAGGAGAAAAGGATCAATTTATAATAGGATTTAAAAAGGTAAAATACCTAAGAACCAACTTAATAAGAAGTGTAAAGAACTATGTGAACAAAACTTAAATTCTCAAAATGATCAGAGAAGTACACTGAACATAAAGAATACTACATCCAATATTATAATAATAGTTCTCTGTAAGCTAACCAAAAACTTTAATGTGACTCCAACAAATATACTAACAGAATTTTTTTAATTGGACAAACTGATTCTAAAATTACTATGAAAAAGTAAATGAGCAAAAATAGTAAAGAAAAAATTAAAAAGATTTAAAAGATATTAAAACATTATAAAATCTGAATATTTAAAAGAGTGTGCATTGGTGAAATAATAGATGAGCAAGGGAAGGGAATGAAAAATCAAGGAACAGATCTATATGCATGTGGAAATTTATTATGCAATAAAAACTAGCATCTCAAATCAGTAGAGGAAAATGGACTATTCAATAAATGGTTTGGGAATCACCTTTAACCATCTGAAAACGCTTATACAGGTTTCTGTCACTATCCAAAAGTAGAGTGTTCCTATGAAACCTTCTATCAGCTGAAATGGCATAAAGCAAAGAAGCAGTTACTATTAATTTACATGGAAAAAATTTTGAATGTTACCAGACCCAAAAAATAACTTACCAAAACATACCAAATAACACATAAAATCTAAAATGACACTGACACATAGTAAAAGCAGGAATGACATGGTAAATACACAGCCTATATAAAGTAGAAATAATGTATGTATAGTGTAGTTTCACTCACCAGAATGCGGAAGACAGCAAGCACACTCGATGGCTGAGAGGTGGCGGTGGTGACCAGGGTGTGTTAGATTGAGTCATCAGAGGCTGAGTTGGTGGGAGGTACAGGAGACTTGAGTGTAGGAGAGAGAGGAAGAGGGGCGGCTACTCTCATCTCATCGTTGTCTGAATCCATCAGGGGAGGCGGGTCACTAATGTCTACATCTTCTATATCTGCCCGCCTCGGTGTCAAAGATTGAGGTCTGTTGTCTATTGTGGCTGACATGGAGGGTTTGGAATATGACAGTAGGCTTCATTGTTTAGCCCTTATAACGCCTCCCTGCAAAGCAAACGCTGACTGCTATTTTCTCCTTTTGCCTTTTTTTCATAAAAGTGAAAATCCTCTTCTGATTTCTTTCACTCAGCAGGCATTAATGTAGGTCTTTTGTGAAAGAGAAGGGGAATAAAGCAAACTTTCGGATAGTGGGGGACACCCGTACCAAAATAAATTCCAAGTGGCTTGAAGGTTTTTTTCAAAAAAGGTTTGAAAGGATAAAAGGCAAAATCATTAAACGCTAGAAGAAAAGATGCGAGAATAATTTTAGAAACTCAGAGAGGAAAAGGCTTCTTTAACTATGACGCAAAACCCAGAAATCTTAAGAGATTGATGCATTTGACAACATAAAAATTTTACTTTCTTTATAGCAAACACCACCGTAAGCAAAATCAAAAGAAAACAGAAAAGAAAAAACCCATCTGGGACATAGATCATAGAGAAAAGTTTTATTTCCCTAATATATAAAGAGTTCTTAAAATAGATTAAACAAAGTAGGATGAAAATGACACTTATACCCTCAACTCCAAGAAATATACCAGTTGGAGTACATCTCTCTGAGATTCACCCACACAGAAACTTTCATTGAAAAGAGCAACTAAGCTGAGGGGCTGTTCTTGCAGCACGATCTGAAACCTCACTGCTAGAATTTTTTGTTGCCAGTAGTGGTGAAAATTACTTTCTTGCTATTTTGCAAAACTGTGAAAGAAGCTGATCACAGCTCTCAACAGAAAGGCTGCTATCTCTGTGGTCAATAATCCCATACCTACCATTTTTTCCCAATTAGATGTGACCCTGGGGATCAGGCTAAGGGACAACTGCTCTCCTTACAGAGCCTTTATCCAATCAGTACTCAGCAGCAGCTAATGAACAGGAAGAGACAGCTGGTAAATGGGAAGAATGAGCTCTTGATGGAGAAAATTAAGTCTTTAAGAAATATTCACATTTGACTACAGGGATTAAAAAGTGCTACCTGCTTGGACTTCTACACAGCAATTAATTTTTCCTCAAGAAGAGTTAATTCTAAATAGCGTGACTTTCAAATGCTGACAAGTAGCAACAACACTTTCTGGGTGATGGTTCTTGAGCTGCTTAATCGTTTCAAAATATGCATCCTTTCAGACATGTACATCTTTGTTAAGAGGTTCATAGGTGCTGTCGTCTGCATGTTTGTGTCCCCTCAAAATTCATTTGTTGAAACCTAAACCCCAAGGTGGTGGGATTAGGAGGTGGGGCCTTTGAGAGGTGACTAGATCATGAGGGCAGAGCCCTCATGAATGGGATTAATGCTCTTATAAAAAGAGACCCCACAGAGCTCCCTCGCCCCCCATCTGCCATGTGAGGATACAGTGAGTCCTCTGTAACCCAGAAGACGGCTTCACCTGTCCACACTGGCACCCTGATCTAGGACTTCCAGCCTCTAGAACTGTGAGAAGTAAATTTTTGTTGTTTATAAGCCCCTCAGTGTGCGGTATTTTGTTATAGCAGCCTGAAGAAACCAAGACAATGGGGTCCCAGGTATACCTCTCGGACATGCTAAGGTTTTGGAAAAGGCAGTGCCAAGTACCCAGTGAGCCAGAGTGACAGTTAGCTTTTGACAGTAATCAGCCATCTTAGAATTCAATGACTTTAAACAACAACCATTTACTTAGCTCATGCTTCCCTGGGTCAGAAATTTAGCTGGGTTCAGTTGAGCAGTTCTTATGAGCTCAGTTAAGCTTCCTCAGGCATCTGCAAGCAGCTGTGGGATGGCTTTGCTGATCTTGGCTGCCTGTCCCGCATATCTGGGGTTCGTCTGGGCTGACTGGGCTGACTTGAGTTACACTACATGGTCTCCCATTCTCAAGCAGACTAGCCCTGCCTTGCTCTCATGGTGGGTGAGTGGGTTCCAAGAGACGACATGGCAGTGTAAGACCTCGGCCCGGAACTGGAACACCATCACTTCTGCTGAAATCTCTTGGCCAAAGCAATTCATAAGACCAACCTAGATCCAAGGGCTGGAGAAAACGACTCCACCACCTCTTGATGGGAGGAGATGCAAACTCACAAAAATTCTGTGAATGTAAATTGACAAGGAACAAAAATATTTTTGGCCGGTGGTTCTTAAAATGCTTCGCCATTATAAAATGTGCATTTTTCAGGTTCTCTCTTTGTTAAGAGAGGTGGGGGAAGGATTGGAAAATTGTGGCCATTTTTGTAAAACAACATACCCCAACCGGGTAGATAGGAAGATGGCTGAAATGCTTCAAGTCAACTGGATGTAAAACTAGCAAAGTTTGTACCTGGAACAATTAACAAATATGCTCATTCTGAGGTTGGTGGATAACAATGCCATTTGGTAGGGTTTGATAAAAGTCCTTTTGCCCTTAAAATGAGAATGTTACCTTCAGGTTCTGTATGTGCATGGGGAGAATGCCCTGCAACCAGATTTCGAGAACTGGAACTGTGTCAAAAAGAACATGAACATCATGTCAGCTACATAACCACAGATAAGGCCCAGCTGCTCTTTTGAACATAAGATGGTAGTTTGACTGTAGCTGGATCACCTGGATTCGAATTCCAGCTCTGCCAGTTATTAATGGGTGATCAGGACTAGTCATATAGCCTCTCTTTCTGTCAGTTTCCTCATCTGTAAAACGGAGGTACTGGTAGATCTTTCTCCTGGAGTTGTTGTGAGGATTAAATAACTTAATACATTGGCTGAGCTTAGAACTCTGCTGGTTCACGGTTAGCATCATGTGAGTGTTTGCTATTATGTGTAATCTCTGAAGAGCTTTACTCTTTGACCCATCTCATCAACGAGAATGAGCTGACTCCTATGCCCTGGATAAACAGGCAACTCAAGGACAGACATCCTCCTTGCCAGTGCCCTTGTTGTCACTATTCATGGTGTTTTTGATCATGTCATAAAAACCAACCAAGGATGAAATGTTATTTGACCATATGTGAATGTGGACAGTCTACTGCTTACAGCCGTTTCATTGAGACACACCAGCCACTTGCCAGTTTCTTGGATATTTTACTCAGTGATGACGTACTGAAAAAAGTTTTACTCTGGAACTGTGGAACTGGTAATCTATACGCTTCTAAATGCCTTTATCTTGAAGAAAACAGAACAGGTGATTTTTTTCTCCTAGGCATATTTCGTATACAATTATGCTTCTCCAAAAAAAACTTAGTGAACTTTCTTATTTTTTCTCCAACTATGTATTTAACATTTTTTTAAACCTACAGAAAAGCTGAAAGAACATAAAAATGATCACCTATGTATTCTTTAGTCATATGTTATATTTGAGATTAAGATTTTGTTATATTTGTTTGTTTCTTTCTCTTCATTTACTTATGTGTTAACCACGTGAAATTAAATTGCAGATTTCATACTTCATGCCTACATACTCCAAAATGTATTCTAAGAGCAAAGAAATTCTCCATCATAATTGTAATATCATTATTACATCCAAGACATTTAATAATTCATTAAAGAAACTCAATAATATTATCTAATATTCAATTCATTTCTAAATCTCTCCGTTTGTCCCTAAATTGTTTATTATGGCTTTTTAAAAATTCAGAATTCACTCAAGGGTCACAATTCCATTTGTTTTTTGAGTTTCTTCAGTCTCCTTTCATTTCAGTCTGCTTTCATTAAGAGCAGTTTTCCCCCCACCTATGTTTTGTTTTGTTTTGTTTTGTTTTCTGCTGAGGAACGTTCGCCCTGAGCTAACATCTGTGCCAATTTTCCTCTATTTTGTGTGTGGTTTGCAGCCACAGCATGGCTGCCACTGAGTGATGTAGGTCTGCCCCCGGGAACTGAACCTGGGCCACCGAAGCAGAGTGCATCAAACTCAGCCACTAGGCCACAGGGCCGACCCCTATCTGTTTTTTTCAATAGACTTATTTTTTTTTTAGAACAGTTTTAGATTTACAGAAAAGTTGAGAAGATAGTACAGAGAGTTCTCATATAACCTACACTCAGTTTCCCTTATTATTAACATTTTACATTAGTATGGTACATTTGCAACAATTAATGAACCAGTATTGATATATTATTATTATTAATCAAAGTTCATGGTGTGATCAGTTTTCCTTAATTTTTACTTAATGCCTTTTTCTGTCCCAGTATTCCATCCACGATGCCACCATACATTTAGTTTTTCTGTCCTCTTAGGCTCCGCTTGGCTGTGACAGGTTCTCAGACTTTCCTTGTTTTTGATGACCTTGACAGTTTTGAGGAATACTGGTCAAGCATTTTATAGGATGCCTCTTTACTGGACTTTGTCTGATGCTCTTCTCATGATTAGACTCATGTTACAGGTTTGGAGGAGAAAAACCATAGAGGTGAAGCACCGTGTCACCACATATATCAAGGGTTCACAGTATCAACATGATTTATCAATGTTGATATTGACCTTGATCACCTGGCTGAGGTTGTGTTTGTCAGATCTCTCCACTTTTACTTCCCGATATTGGTAATTTTTGTCTTCTCTCTCTCTTTTTCTTGGTTAGCTTGGTTAAAGTTTTGACTTTTTTTGAAGAGCCAGCTTTGGTTTTTTTCATTTTCCTCTATTGTTTTCCTGTTTTCAATTTCATTGATTTCTTTTTTCCTCTACTGTTGTCTTGTTTTATGTATTGTTCTCAAGAAGTCTAATGCCCTCCTACTTTTCTTTTATTTATAAGTCATTGATCTGTTCGCTTCTGTGGCCAGAGGACTTTTCCCCCCTTACCTTTTTTTTTTTAAAGATTTTATTTTTTTTTCCTTTTTCTACCCAAAGCCCCCCAGTATATAGTTGTATATTCTTCGTTGTGGGTCCTTCTAGTTGTGGTATGTGGGACGCTGCCTCAGCATGGTTTGATGAGCAGTGCCATGTCCGCGCCCAGGATTCGAACCAATGAAACACTGGGCCGCCTGCAGCGGAGCATGTGAACTTAACCACTCGGCCACGGGGCCAGCCCCCCCCCCCCCATTACCTTTAAAGTCTAATCATTTTACTGAAATATGTCTAAGAATTGATCATTTCAGAATAATTTTTCCAGGAACATGGTGGCTTTTTAAATATGTTGATTCAGATCTTCTTTTCTTTCTGGAAGATATTTTTGAATATTTAGTTTTAAATATTTATTCTATTCCCTTGTTTTGTTTTCCTTTTAAAAAACTCCAATCATATGAATGCTTGGATCATTTTTGCCTATCTTCTATCATTATCACTTTTTCTTTGATCATTTTGGCCTCTGTCCTTATTTCAGTTCATTCTCTTGGTTGTTTTCACTTATCTCCTCAATATCCCTCATTGTATTTTTCAGTCACATCTCTTTTACCTTGCAAATTTTAATTTAGTCTTCTTTTCTGATTGCTTTGAAATTTTTCTTAAATTTCCCTCTTGTGTTTGGTCAACTCTCATTTCATATCTTCCTGTTTTACATCCATTTATATTCTGAGTTTTTGACGTTTTGATTTGAGATGTTCTTTATATCTGTAAATTTTTCTGTGTGAAATTAGGTTAATTTGGGAGTAGTGTATATTGTCTAATGAGAATTGAAAAGCACTTACTCATAAAAGGATGTATAAACTTATAAAGTCACAATAGTATTCCTCTGCCTCAGCCTTTGTAACACGTGAAACATTTTTCAGGAATGGGCGTCACTAGATGAGGCTCAGAGTCCTAGATGCGCGAATAAATAATGGTCCTTAAGAAAGAGCTGAAGGTGTAGATCCTCCTTCTTTGTCTATTTACATCCAGTCTCCAGATTACAAAAATCTTAAATTTGAGGCTCTCAAGATAGTATTGGTGATGATTGCAATGAACGTGATCCTTAAGAAGTTCAAGTTTCCTCTTTTGAAGCAGGTAAGATGACCTTGGAAAATTGTTCTTTCTACTCAAGGACAATTCAATTCCATTTCTCTCAACATGGGTATTATTAGTTTCATTTAGCTGTTGTGACAAATTACCAAAAACGTGGTGGCGTAAAATAACACAAATCTATTTTCTTAAATTCTGGGGGCCAGAAGTCTGAAATTAGTATCACTGTGTTAAATTCAGCTGCTCTTTTAGATGGTTCTTTACTGGCATAAATCAATACATCCCATAGTTGTGCATGCAGTTAACAGATCTGACACAGGCTTTTTTCTATTTCTTAACAATCAGAATACCAGAAGAAGTTTGCTTTCATTTGGCAAGGACAACAGTACATGTTAACTTTCCTTAGAGATACATCAACACTCTGCTTCACTTTCCTTAGAGACACGTTAGCCAGCAGGGACTATGATCACTTCCTCAGTCAACAGGTCTGTATTGTTTTACAACAGTGATGAAGTCATGCTGGTTGAAACTGGTGAACAGCAAGCAGATGCTCTTAGACAAATGTTTGTCAGAGCAGGGTTGATACGTATTGACAAACAGTAGGTTAAAATTTCAGGATTATTAGATTAAATATTCCTCAACTCTTTTCTTGTTGTACTTCATTTTAAAAATAGGTCTGCACAAGGGATTGTGATTCTGGAAAGCAATGTGTAAGCTTCTCATTCTCATTCTCAGGTAATTCATGGTAGACTCAGCTCGTGGACAATTGGACCTTCAAGCAAAGATAGATTTATTTTCAACTCAGGGTTTCACATGGAGTCACATTGTGGGGCTGTTTTCCATACTTCTCGTTGGACTGAGAGTACACTTCTTGGAAAGAGACTTTTATGTTAGAAGGATTGCAGGACAGAATCTCAGTACTTAAGCATCCCAGAACTGTGTGGCTGGGCACTAGTGTGCACAGATATGAAAGAAAAAAATCTCAGACGAGTTAGATTATGACGCTTGTCAAAATCCTATCTTACATTTCATAACAGGGGAATTGATTAGAAAAAACAAGTGGCTTCTCAAACATTCTTTTTTCTTTAATTTTTTTTTTTTTGAGGAAGATTAGCCCTGAGCTAACTACTGCCAGTCCTTCTCTTTTTTGCTGAGGAAACCTGGCCCTGAGCTAACATCCGTGCCCATCTTCCTCTACTTTATATGTAGGACGCCTACCACAGCATGGCTCGCCAAGCAGTGCCACGTCCGCACCCGGGATCTGAACTGGAGAACCCCGGGCTGCCAAGAAGCTGAACGTGCGAACTTAACCGCTGTGCCACCAGGCCGGCCCCTCAAATATTCTTAAAGAGGGATTCTCTCAGAATAAAGAAGAATTTTAGACTAAGTTGGCAAGCTGTTGCAGTATTTTCAGTCATAGTTGTAGCTTTTTAGTAAGTTGGCAAGTTAAATATGGATTATAATAACCTAGAGCCATTTTCCAGAAATACTGAGTGATGCAGTGCTGCCTATCTTAAATGTGGGATATTTTTCCTTCTCGGTTCTTCCTCTGGCCAAGACACTCTATGTGACTGTTGTGGGTACATGAAGATTATTCTCATGGATTTTTTTGTGCTAGGATAATTAATTGAGATTTTTGATTGATCGAGATTGTTTTGCTTTTGTTTTGATTTTTACATTTTCATAGGCTGTGGATATCAGACAAAGGCTTATTATTAACAATAATTATTAACACAATTATTAGTGCAATTATTAATAAGATATGTACAATTTGATACTATTTCTTGAAACTAATGTCCAATGTCAGGAAAGAAACGTTAGATAAATTCCAAAGAAAATCACTTTTGTGGCAGCTATTTCATGTTGTCCGTGGGCCTGTGTTTTTATACTGTATATTCTCTTCTGGTGTGGCGTGTCATACGACCAGTTAACCCATGGTCTTAGGCCCTCTCTCATACAAATTTGGTATAAAGTGAGTTCTCTGATCTGATACACTGTTGTTTAGGATCCTGTGCTGGTGGATCAAACACTCTGTAAACCCATGGATAGTGCTGCTGACTAAGGCCCTGCCGGCGGGGAAGGCAAAACCATCCCCAGAATACGTGCTCACTTCTCTGAGTACAAACTTCTGGCCATTCCAGGCTGGAAGGGCTCGACGTGGTCGATTTGCCATCAAGTGGCTGATTGGTCTCCCGAAAGAATGATTCAACACTGGAGACTCAGTGTCAGTGTCTGTGGCTGGCATGTCCATATTCAGTGTCAGCAACAGCAGCTCAGCTTTGATAAGTGGGAGTCCATATAGATGGCCCATGTGTAGCGTCCATCTCTGCCACCATGGCCTTTGTTCATATGCCCTTCATATCAGCACTAAAATGGCTAATGACAGAGACTGACTGACATCAACTGGCTGAGACATTTTGTCTACTTGGCTTCTTTATTTTTTTTCCTTTTTCTCCCTAAAGCCCCCCCCCCCCCCCCCCGCCAGTACATAGTTGTATATTCTTAGTTGTGGGTCCTTCTAGTTGTGGCATGTGGGACGTCACCTCAGTGTGGCTAGATGAGTGGGGCCATGTCCACGCCCAGGATTCGAACCGACGAAACATTGGGCTTCCTGCAGTGGAGCACGCAAACCTAACCACTCGGCCATGGGGCTAGCCCCTCTACTTGGCTTCTCAGTACTTCTTCAGGGATGGATACTCTCTGGTGAGCGTTAACACAAAGATCTCCACTCTTAACACTCACTGCCACACGTCTATCAACACGTCTCTACCACAGAGCTCCTTGTCCTCTACCTTTACAGTTGCTACATGTAGCAAATAAAAATACGGCACACTCAGTTGGATTGAAAAAATAGTTCTCACTGCCAAATTTTTGTAATTTGTTGAAAAAGCTAAACACAGGACATTTAGGTTATTCTGACCAAGTCAGTACAGAACATAGGACAAAAATCATTAAATACAGGACATAGCTTGTGTACTATCAAGATGCCTGACAACTCTACCTAGCTTCCAATATTTTTGCTTCTGGTACCCTGATGAGAGAGGCAGGCCATTCACCACTGCCCAAGAGTGTGCATGTATATATTCATCCTCATCTCAAGCCACTCTTCTTTCCCCACACAGTGGTGAATATGTCCACCACCTCAGGCTCTCCTCCTGGGGGGCACCTTCTTTCACCGTTACCTTTCAAAGCCACTCCCGAGTGAAAATGTAATGTGCACTATCTACTACGGTGAACCGTCATAAACTAAGCTCAGGCGTTTCCCTCTTGCTACACCTGGTTGTATAGACTTTCCACGTGGCTGTAGGCATGAGCTGACCTGAAAGGGGCTGACAGCTGGAGGCTGCGCGCTGACCGCACTCCCTGCAGCTGGGCAGCAAGTCCTTCCCTTCCCCTACCTCGTAACTTCTCCCAAATTTATTTTCTCGTATTTAAGACAAAACTGGAATGAAAACTGTGGAATAGAGATATCTGAAAAGAAAGAGGAGAAACAGGATCTAAAGGCTAACCAACTCTGTATGATTCTATTTCTCTAGAGTATGTCTTTCTGCATCTACAAGTACTTTCCTTTCATATGTACTGTATGCTTTCTTTCAAGAGAAGCACGGACAAATGAAACATTCAAAATAAGTTGCCTTACATAAAATGCTAACCACGAAAATAAATTGGGCTAGGACTCTGCAAGCAAGATAAACTGATTTGGTAAAGCAATAGAAATTTTATCCAACAATAGGTAAAGACAGACAAGAATCACCCTTTGCTCTTATCCATCCGTCTACTTGGAGGGCTGGTTTCTTCTTCTTGAGCAGGACTAAACTATGTTTTCCAGGTTCCTTTGTAGTTTTGTGTGGCTATGTGACTGAGTTCTGACCAAAGGAATATGGACAAGAGTGACATAAGTTACTTCTAGGCTTGGCCATTTCAAAACTCTCGTGAGATTCTTTGCACTCTCTTTTTTGGGGGTGACATTCTGTTTCCTTTTAAAATAAGATCTGATGGAGAGAGTTTCACATCACTGGCGATCTGGACTTTGAGTGGGGTGTATTGACTGAGTGGATTGGGGGTTGTATCTCTTGTAAAAGGGTGACTCCGTTCTATGTGCGGGATAAAGGATGTACACAAACATTTTGCATCCAGAAAGGTGGACTATAGCAGATTGGCTATTTATCAAACCAATTTCTTTTTGTTTAGGCACACAAGTACAGTTCCCAGTATCCCTTGCAACTGCTGGAGGTGGCCATGGAATTATATGTAAGTTCTAGCCAGTGGGACACAAGTGGGAGTGTTGTTTGCCTCTTCCAGGCCCAGCCATTTAAGTTCTCGCCTTGTGATTTTCTATACTCTTTCTTCTTTTATAATCAAGTCAGATGCAAAGTATTCAGTGGAGGACTGTGAGGCCTAGGGTGTGGTGGAACCACTAATTGGACCAAGGGAGCTGGATCCCTGAATGTCTCCGTGGAGCATTACATGGTGCTGTACATGAGGAATAAATGTAAAGCCACTACAATTTTGGAGATATTTGGTAAAACAGTTAATCTTTCTGTAAAACCACAGGTCTAGCTCCCTGTATTAGTTTCCTATTGCATTCTAACAAATTACTGGGTGAATTAAAACAACACAAATTTATTATCTCACAGCTCTGGAGGTCAGAAGTCCACAATATATTTCTCTGGACTGAAGTCAAGGTGTTGGCAGGCCAGTATTCCTTTGGGAGGTTCTAGGGGAGAATTCGTTTCCTTGCCTTCTCCAGCTTCGAGAGGCGGTGTGCCTTCCTCGGTTCCTACCACACTCTGACCTCTGCTTCTGCCATCACCTCTCCTTCTCTCACTCTGACCCTCCTGCCTCCCTCTTTCACTTATAAGGGCCCCTGTGATTACACTGGGCCCACCTGGATAATCCAGGATAATCTCCCCATCTCAGGATCCTTAAATTAATCACATCTGCAAAGTCCCTTTTGCCACATAAGGTCACACGTTCACAGGTTCCGGGCGTTAGGACAAGGACCTCTTTGGGAGTTATTATTCTACCTACC
Source organism: Equus przewalskii (assembly GCF_037783145.1). NCBI lineage: Eukaryota > Metazoa > Chordata > Mammalia > Perissodactyla > Equidae > Equus > Equus przewalskii. The sequence continues at coordinate 52,485,181 of NC_091845.1, read as the reverse complement.
ACACTCCACTGCCTTCACCTCTTTGCTCAATGTCCTTCTCAGTGAGGTCTTCACTGGCCAGTCTTTATAAGATTCTGTCACATCCTCCTTGCCTTTCTTACCCCTTTTCCCTGATCTTTTTTTCTTAGTCCTCATCGCTATCTCAGGTATGCCAAATTTTTCTTGTTTGTCTTTTCTCTTCAACTAGAATATAAGTTCCATGAAGGAAGACATTTTTGTCTGCTTTTTCAGTGCAGTATTCTTAGTGCCTAGAAGAATGGCTGACATTTGAACAGATGTCCCAGTAGTTGTTGAATAAGTGATTTTTTTTCCCTTGGGTGAGGAAGATTGTCCCTGAGCTAACATCCGTGCCCATCTTCCTCTATTTTGTATGTGGGACACTGCCACAGCATGGCTTCGTTAGCAGTGCGTAGGTCTGCACCCAGGATCTGAACCTGCAAACCCTGGGCTGCTGAAGCAGAGTGCACAAATTTAACCACTACGCGACTGGGCTGGCCCCTATTATTTTTAATCATGGTAAAATACATATAAAATTTACCATCTTAATCTTCTTAACTGTTTAGTTTAGTGGTATTACGTACATTCACATTGTTGTACAATTATCACCAATGTCCATTTCCAGAACTCTTTTCATCCTCCCAAACAGTAATTCTGTACCCATTGAACAATAACTCCCCATTCCCTCCTTCCCCCAGCTCCTGGCAACCATCATTCTACTTTTTGTCTCTGTGAATTTGACTACCCTAGGTACCTCATACAGGGGCAATCATACAATATTTGAAGGACTAAGTTTTTAATACCAGCCAACCAAACCCAAGGCCATTCTTTTGGGTCTCCTTGATCACCCACATAGCTGCTGATCAGGAGTAAACCTCACTGTATGGAAATTCTCTGATGTCAGGAGCTAGGTATCACTTTTTTTAAATAAAAGTCACCATTCCTTTTATGAGAGCAAATTTTGAGAGACTAACCTAGCGTTAGACTGAGACTTTAGAATGGAGAAAGTTGTAGGAGAAAATAAGCAGAGACAGTTTGGGTCGAGTTGGGGATCAATGATTTGTGTTGAATGTTTGGCAGGTAAGCCCATATGCATTAAAATAAAGAGAAAGTTTATCCTTTTTTTTTTTTTTTTTTTGCTATACCAATTTTTTTTATTGAGTTATTGATAGGTTACAATCTTGTGAAATTTCAATTGTACATTAATGTTTGTCAGTCATGTTGTAGGTGTACCACTTCACCCTTTGTGCCCACCCCCCACCCCACCTTTCCCCTGGTATCCACTAAACTGTTCTTAGTCCATAATTTTAAATTCCTCATATGAGTGGAGTCATACACAGATTATCTTTCTCTCGCTGGCTTATTTCACTTAACATAATTCTCTCAAGGTCCATCCATGTTATTGCAAATGGAATGATTTTGTTCTGTTTTGCTGCTGAGTAGTATTCCATTGTATATATGTACCACATCTTCTTTATCCATTCGTCTGTTGCTGGACACTTAGGTTGCTTCCACGTCTTGGCTATTGTAAACAGTGCTGCAATAAACATTGGGGTGCACAGGACTTTTGGGATTGCTGACTTCAAGCTCTTTGGATAAATACCCAGTAGTGGGATGGCTGGATGGTATGGTAGTGCTATTTTTAGTTTTTTGAGGAATCTCCATACTGTTTTCCATAGTGGCTGCACCAGTTTGCATTCCCACCAGCAGTGTATGAGGGTTCCTTTTTCTCCGCAACCTCTCCCACATTTGTTGCTATTAGTTTTAGATATTTTTGTCATTCTAACGGGTGTAAGGTGATATCTTAGTGTAGTTTTGATTTGCATTTCCCTGATGATCAGCAGTGATGAGCATCTTTTCATGTGCCTATTGGCCATCCGTATATCTTCTTTGGAGAAATGTCTGTTCATGTCTCCAGCCCGTTTTTTTTTTGTTTTTTGTTTTTTTTTAAAGATTTTATTTTGCTCCTTTTTCTCCCCAAAGCCCCCCGGTACATAGTTGTATATTTCATTGTGGGTCCTTCTAGTTGTGGTATGTGGGACGCTGCCTCAGCGTGGTCTGATGAGCAGTGCCATGTCCACGCCCAGGATTCGAACCAACGAAACACTGGGCCGCCTGCAGTGGAGCGCGCGAACTTAACCACTCGGCCATGGGGCCAGCCCCTCCAGCCCGTTTTTTGATTGGGTTGTTTGATGTTTTGTTGTTGAGTTGTGAGAGTTCTTTATATATTATGGATATTAAGCCTTTGTCAGATATATGACTTGCAAATATTTTTTCCCAGTTAGTGGGTTGTTTTTTTGTTTCAATCCTGTTTTCATATGCCTTGAAGAAGCTCTTTAATCTGATGAAGTCTCATTTGTTTATTCTTTCTATTGTTTCCCTTCTCTGAGAAGGCATGGTGTCCGAAAAGATCCTTTTAATACTGATGTCAAAGAGTGTACTGCCTACGTTTTCTTCCAGAAGCCTTATGGTTTCAGGTCTCACCTTTAGGTCTTTAATCCATTTTGAGTTTATTTTGGTGAATGGTGAAAAAGAATGGTCAATTTTCATTCTTTTACATGCAGCTTTCCAGTTTTCAGAGCACCATTTGTTGAAAAGACTTTTTTTTCTCCATTGTATGCCCTCAGCTCCTTTGTCAAAGATAAGCTGTCCATAGATGTGAGGTTTTATTTCTGGGCTTTCAATTCTGTTCCATTGATCTGTGCACCTGTTTTTGTACCAGTACCATGCTGTTTTGATTACTGTAGCTTTGTAGTATGTTTTGAAGTCAGGGATTGTGATGCCTCCCGTTTTGTTCTTTTTTCTCAGGATTGCTTTAGAAATTTGGGGTCTTTTGTTGCCACATATGAATTTTAGGATTCTTTGTTCTAATTCTGTAAAGAATGTCATTGGGATTCTGATTGGGATGGCGTTGAATCTGTAGATTGCTTTAGGTAGAACGGACATTTTAACTATGTTTATTCTTCTAATCCATGTACATGGAATGTCTTTCCATCTCCTTATGTCGTCATCCAATTCTCTCAGAAAGGCCTTGTAATTTTCATTATATAGGTCCTTCACTTCCTTAGTTAAATTTACCCCAAGGTATTTTATTCTTTTTGTTGCGATTGTGAATGGTATTGTATTCTTGAGTTCTTTTTCTGTTGGTTCATTACTGGAGTATAGAAATGCTACTGATTTATGCAAATTGATTTTATACCCTGCAACTTTGCTGTAGTTGTTGATTACTTCTAAAAGTTTTCCAATGGATTCTTTGGGGTTTTCTATGTATAAGATCATGTCGTCTGCAAACAGTGAGAGTTTCACTTCTTCCCTCCCTATTTGGATTCCTTTTATTCCTTTTTCTTGCCTGATTCCTCTGGCCAGGACCTCCAGTACTATGTTAAATAAGAGTGGTGATAGAGGGCATCCTTGTCTCGTTCCTGTTTTCAGGGGGATGGCGTTCAGTTTTTGCCCATTGAGTATGATGTTGGCTATGGCTTTGTTTGTCATATATGGCCTTTATTATGTTGAGGTAGTTTCCTTCTATGCCCATTTTGTTCAGAGTTTTTATCATAAATGGCTGTTGGATCTTGTCAAATGCCTTCTCTGCATCTATTGAGATGATCATGTGGTTTTTATTCCTCAGTTTGTTGATGTGGTGTATCACGTTGATTGATTTGCAGATGTTGAACCATTCCTGTGTCCCTGGTATGAATCCCACCTGATCCTGATGTATGATTATTTTGATGAATTGCTGAATTCTGGTTGCCAAAATTTTGTTTAGAATTTTTGTATTTATGTTCATCAGTGATATTGGCCTATACTTCTCTTTTTTCGTGGTGTCCTTGTCAGGTTTTGGTATCAGCGTGATGTTGGCCTCATAGAATGTGTTAGGAATTGTTCCATCTTCCCTAATTTTTTGGAATAGCTTGAAAAGGATAGGTATTAAATCCTCTCTGAAAGTTTGGTAGAATTCCCCAGGAAAGCCATCTGGTCCTGGGGTTTTATTCTTTGGGATGTTTTTGATTGCTGTTTCAATCTCTTTCCTTGTGATTGGTCTGTTCAAATTGTCTGCCTCTTCTTGAGTGAGCTTTGGGAGATTGTAGGAGTCCAAGAATTTATCCATTTCCTCTAGGTTATCCATTCTGTTGGCATATTGTTTTTTGTAGTATTCTCTTATAATCTGTTGTATTTCTGCAGATTCTGTTGTTATTTCTCCTCTCTCGTTTCTGATTTTGTTTATTTGAGCTTTCTCCCTTTTTTTCTTTGTAAGTCTGGCTAGTGGTTTCTCAATTTTATTTATCTTCTCAAAAAACCAGCTCTTTGTCTCATTGATCCTTTCTACTGCCTTTTTCGTTTCAATAGTATTTATTTCTGCTCTGATTTTTATTATTTCTCTCCTTCTGCTGACTTTGGGCTTCATTTGTTCTTTTTTCTCTAGTTCAGTTAGGTGTGCTTTAAGGTTGCTTATTTGGGATTTTTCTTGTTTGTTAAGATGTGCCTTATTGCAATGAATTTTCCTCTTAATACAGCTTTTGCTGTATTCCATATGAGTTGGTATGGCATGCTATCATTTTCATTTGTTTCCAGGTATTTTTTTTATTTCTTCTTTAATTTCTTCAATGATCCATTGCTTGTTCAGTAGTGTGTTGTTTAGTCTCCACATCTTTGTGCCTTTCTCAGCTTTTTTCTTGTAATTAATTTCTAGCCTTATAGCACTATGATCTGAGAAGATGCTTGTTATTATTTCCATTTTTTTAAATTTGTAGAGGCTTGCCTTGTTTCCCAACATATGGTCTATCCTAGAGGATGTTCCATGTGCACTTGAGAAGAATGTGTATTCAGCTCTTTCAGGGTGCAGTGATCTATATATGTCTATTAAGTCCAATTGTTTTAGTTTTTTATTTAGCTCCACTATTTCCTTGTTGATTTTCTGTCTGGATGATCTGTCCATTGATGTGAGTGGGGTGTTGTGGTCCCCTACTATTATTGTGTTGTTTTTAACATCTTCCTTTAGGTCTGTTAATAGTTGCTTTATGAATCTTGGTGCTCCTGTGTTGGGTGCATAGATATTTATAAGCGTTATTTTTTCTTGATGAAGTGTCCCTTTGATCATTATATATTGTCCCTCTGTGTCTCTCTTTACCTGTCTTATTTTGAAATCCACTTGGTCTGATATGAGAATTGCAACACCTGCCTTTTTTTCCTTGCTATTTGCTTGAAGTATTGTCCTCCACCCCTTCACCCTGAGTCTGTGTTTGTCCTTGGGGCTGAGGTGTGTTTCCTGGAGGCAACAAATTGTTGGATCGTGTTCTTTAATCCATTTTGCCACTCTGTGTCTTTTTATTGGAGAGTTCAATCCATTCACATTGAGAGTGATTATTGATGCATGTTGACTTAATGCTGTCAATCTGTTGCTCATTATCTTGTTTTCCTGTGTTTCTTTTCCTGTGTGCTTTATCCTACCCATTTAATACTGTAATTTCTTATGCTGGGTTTCTTAGATTTTTCCTTATCTATGATTTGTGACTCTGTTCTGTACTTTATTTTAGTGTCTACCTTGAAGTTTGTATTTAGAATCTCGTCTATAATATAGTCTATTCTCTGGTGGTCTCTTACCTACTTGACCAATACTGATTTAGACCCTTTGCTCTTCCCCTCCTAAATAATTATTTTCATTTTTTATTCCAACTCGTCTTATTCATTTGTTGTTAGAGTGCTAACATCGTTCTTGTTTTGGTAGTTTCCTTACCTTTACCCTAATGCTATAATTGAATATTTGCTATCCTGTTCTGGTTCTATCCATCGGTCTCCCTAGTCTGTGGATTGTGTCCCCTTTCTCCCTTTTTTCTTTTTTCAAGTATGAGAGCCTTCTTGAGGATTTCTTGTAATGGAGGACTTTTAGTTACAAATTCCCTTAACTTTTGTTTGTCTGGAAAAGATTTAATTTCTCCCTCATATCTGAAGGAAATTCTTGCTGGATAGAGTATTCTTGGCTGAAGGTTTTTATCCTTTAAAGCTTTGAATATATCACTCCATTCTCTCCTAGCTTGTAGGGTTTCTGTAGAGAAATCCACTGACAGTCTGATAGGGGCTCCTTTATAGGTTATTCTCTTTTTTTTCCTTACTTCCCTGAGTATTCTCTCCTTATCATTCCTATTTGCCAACTTTACTACTATGTGCCTTGCGGTGGGTCTTTTTACATTGACAAATCTAGGAGATCTAAAACCCTCCTCTACACACATTTCTCCATTGATCCCTAGATTTGGGAAGTTCTCTTCAATAATTTCATTAAGCACACTTTCTGCTCCATTTTCCTTTTCCATATTCTCGGGAATTCCTATGATCCTTATGTTCTTACTCCTCATTGAATCCATTATCTCTCGGAGATTTTCCTCATTTTTTTAAATTCTTAGTTCTCTTTCTTCCTCTGTCTGGTGCCATTCAGCCTGTCTGTCCTCGATTATGCTAATTTTCTCCTCTATGTTGTCTACACGGGCATTCAGGGAATCCGTATTCTGTTTTATCTGGTCCATTGTGTTTTTCATCTCAAGTAATTCTGTTTGATTCTTCTTTATGATTTCAATCTCTTTTGTGAAGTAACTCCAGAACTCGGCTTGTTTCTCTATCTTTCTCTCTACCTCATTGAGTTTTTTTATTATAGCTGCTCTGAATTCATTATCACTTAGTTTACCTAATTCCAAGTCCTCAGGACTTAATTCTATGTTTTTATTGTTTTCCTTCAGGTCTGAGGCTTTTATAAATTGCTGGATGGTAGAGGAGCGGTTTTTTCTCATGGTGGTAGAATTCAGTTGCAGTTACAGCCTGTCGCCACTAGATGGGGTGGTCGAGAGCCACGTGTTATGACCTCTCCGCCTTGGGGCAAGATGGCTGCGCCCACTGGCTTTGCTGGGGGGGAGGGGCTGTTACTCACAGTGCTGGTCTGGGTTCAGATCAGTTCTGTTCTCTGGTCTCCCAAGGCCCTTGATTTATGGGGTGCCCGCGGACGGAAGCTTTCCCCCCATCAGCGGGTCTCCACTGAATCAGCGGCAGGAGTCCTGGATGATTCCTTGGTCGCGCGGCCCCTCCCCGCTCCTTCCCGACCCACGCCGCAGCCATCGCAGACTCTAGGGGAGGGAGCGATGTTCTCTCCTACCGTTCCAGCGCCTCCGAAGGGGTAAACAAAGTTTATGATCTCTGCCTTCTTGGTATTGTAGGTCTCTAACGAGCTGGCATTATTTTTGTTCTCTGAAATTCAGTTCTTCCAATCTTTTGTTGTATTTTGGAGGGGAGAGAATCCTGGGTCAGCTCACCCCACCATTTTGCTCTGCCCCCTCCTCGAGAAAGTTTATCTTAAAATCAGTCAGCTAGAAGTGAGATCTGGATTGTTCACCTTTCAACGTTAGTGTAAAAAAAATGACTGTCTTTAAACTGGGCTAATAGAGGAGCTGTCCATGGTGACTCTTGCTTTTGCACAGGGTTTCTCAACTTGGGCATTATTGACGTTTGGGGCTGGATACATGTTTGTTGTTGGGGGTGGTCCTGTGTATTGTAGGATGTTTGGTAGCATGCTTGGCCTGTACCCATTAGGTGTCAGTAGCCTTCTCTCCCAAGTTGTGACAACCAAAAATGTCTCCAGATATTGCCAAATGTCCTCCAGTGGGCAAATTCAGCCCAAGTTGACAACCACTGCTGTAGGAGGTTGGGGAAGAAAAAGCATATTTCTTGCCGTTGAAGTAATCCAACTCTGATTTCAAGTCTCTACTCTGACCTAAACTTTGATAAGAAAATTAATGTAAATTTAGCTTTAGACCAAAACCAGCAAAACTGTCAATCTCTCTCTCTTTTTTTTATTGAGTTCATAATAGTTTACATCATTGTGAAATTTCAGTTGTACGTTATATCTTGTCCATCAGCATATACATCCTCCCCTTCACCCCCTGTGCCCTTCCCCCACCCCTTCCCCTGGTAACTACTGAACTGTCCTCTTTGTCCATGTGTTTATTTATATTCAACATATGAGTGAGATCATATGGTGTTTGTCTTTCTCAGTCTGGCTTATTTCGCTTAGCATAATACCCTCCAGGTCCATCCATGTTCTTGAAAGTGGGATGATTTTTGTCTTCTTTTATGGCTGAGTAGCATTCCATTGTATATATATACCACATCTTCTTTATCCAATCATCAGTCGATGGGCACTTGGATTGCTTCCATGTCTTGGCTGTTGTGAATAGTGCTGCAACGAACATAGGGGTGCATATGTTACTTTGGCTTGTTGATTTCAAGTTATTTGGGTAGATACCCAGTAGTGGGATAGCTGGGTCATATGGTAGTTCTATCTTTAGTTTTTTGAGTAATCTCCATACTGTTTTCCATAGTGGCTGTACCAGTTTGCACTCCCACCAGCAGTGTATGAGGGTTCCCTTTTCTCGACTCCCTCTCCAACATTTGTTATTTTTAGTCTTAGTGATTATAGCCATTTTAACTGGTGGTATCTTAGTGTAGTTTTGATTTGCATTTCCCTGATGATTAGTGATGTTGAACATCTTTTCATGTGCTTATTGGCCATCTGTATGTCTTCTTTGGAAAAATGTCTGTTTGTATCCTCTGCCCATTTTTTGATTGGGCTGTTTGTTTTTTCTTGTTCAGTTGTGTGAGTTCCTTATATGTTATGGAGTTTAACCCCTTATTGGATACATGATTTGCAAATATTTTCTCTCACTTGGTGGGTTGTCTTTTTGTTTTGATCTTAGTTTATTTGCCTTGCAGAAGCTCCTTAGTCTGATGAAGTCCCACTTGTTATTTTTTCTTTTGTTTCCCTTGTCCGAGAGGACATGGTGTTCAAAAAGATCCTTTTAAGTTTGATGTCAAAGAGTGTACTCCCTATATTATCCTCCAGGAGTTTTATGGTTTTAGGACTTATCTTCAAGTCTTTGATCCACTTTGAATTTATTTTTGTGTATGGCGTGAGATAATGGTCTACTTCCATTCTTTTGCAAGTGGTTGTCCAGATTTACCAACACCATTTATTGAAGAGACTTTCTTTTCTCCATTGTATGTTCTTGGCAACTTTGTCGAAGATTAGCTGTCCATAGATGTGTGGTTTTATTTCTGGGCTTTCAGTTCTGTTCCATTGATCTGTGTGTCTGTTTTTGTACCAGTGCCATGCTGTTTTGATCACTATGGCTTTGTAGTAGATTTTGAAGTCAGGGATTGTGATGCCTCCAGCTTTGTTCTTTTTTCTCAGGATTGCTTTAGCAATTCAGGGTCTTTGGTTGCCCCGTATGAATTTTAGGATTCTTTGTTCTATTTCTGTGAAGAATGTCATTGGGATTGCACTGAGTCTGTAGATTGTTTTAGGTAGTAAAGAGATCTTAACTATGTTTGTTCTTCCTATCCATGTGCATGGAATCTCTTTCCATTTCTTTATGTCATCATCTATTTCTATCAATAATGTCTTATAGTTTTCATTATATAAGTCCTCCAGTTCCTTGGTTAAATTTATTCCTAGATATTTTATTCTTTTTGTTGTGATTGTAAATGGAATTGTATTCTTGAGTTCTCTTTCTGTAAGTTCGTTATTAGAGCATAGAAATATAAGTGAATTTGTAAGTTGATTTTGTACTCTGCAACTTTATTGTAATTGCTAATTATTTCTAATAGTTTTCTGATGGATTCTTCAGTGTTTTCTTTTCTTTTTTTTTTAAGATTTCATTTTTACTTTTTCTCCCTAATCCCCCCAGTACATAGTTGTGTATTTTTGGTTGTGTGTCCTTCTAGTTGTGGCATGTGGGATGCACCTCAGCATGGCTTGATGAGTGGTGCCATGTCCATGTCCAGGTTTCAGACCAGCGAAACCCTGGGCCACAGAAGTGGAGCATGCAAACTTAACCACTGGGCCACGGAGCCAGCCCCTAGTGTTTTCTATATATAGGATCATGTTGTCTGCAAACGGCGAGAGTTTCACTTCTTTGCCCCCTATTTGGATTCCTTTTATTCCTTTCTCTTGCCTAATTGCTCTGGCCAAAACCTCCAGTACTATGTTGAATAAGAGTGGTGATAGTGGGCATGCTTGTCTTATTCCTCTTCTCAGAGTGATGGCGTTCTGTTTTTCCCCATTGAGTATGATATTGGCTGTGGGTTTTTCATATATGGCTTTTATTATGTTGAGGTAATTTCCTTCTGTCCCCATTTTGTTAAGCGTTTTTATCATAAATGGCTGTTGGATCTTGCCAAATGCTTTCCTCATTTTGTTAATGTGGTGTATCACATTGATTGATTTGCAGATGTTGAACCATCCCTGTGTCCCTGGTATAAATCCCACTTGATCGTGATGCATGATCTTTTTGATTTTGCTGTATTCAGGTTATCAATATTTTGTTGAGGATTTTTGCATCTATCTTCATCAGCAATATTAGCCTGTAGTTTTCCTTTTTTGTGTTGTCCTTGTCAGGCTTTCGTATCAGAGTGATGTTGGCCTCATAGAATGTGTTAGAAAGTGTTCCATCTTCCTTAATTTTTTGAAATAGCTTGAGAAGGATAGATATTAAATCCTCTCTGAAAGTTTGATAGAATTCTCCAGGGAAGCCGTCTGGTCCTGGGATTTTTTTGGGGGGGGATGCTTTTGATTACTGTTTCAATCTCTTTCCTTGTGATTGGTCTATTCAAATGACCTATTTCTCCTTGATTCAGCTTTGGGAGGTGGTAAGCATCTGAGAATTTATCCATTTCTTCTAGATTGCCCATTTTATTGGCATATAGGTATTCATAGTAATCTCTTATAATCCTTTGTGTTTCTGTGGTATCCATTGTTATTTCTCCTCTTTCATTTCTAATTTTGTTTATCTGAGCTTTCCCTCTTTTTTTCTTTGTAAGTCTGGCTAGGGGTTTGTCAATTTTGTTTATCTTCTCAAAGAACCAGCTGTTTGTTTCATTGGTCCTTTCTACTGCCTTATTTGTTTCACTAGCATATATTTCTGCTCTGATTTTTATTATTTCTCTCCTTCTGCTGACTTTGGGCTTTGTTTGTTGTTCTTTTTCTAATTTAGTTAGGTGTAGTTCGAGATTGCTTATTTGGGATTTTCTTGTTTGTTAAGGTGAGGCTGCATTGCAATGAATCTCCCTCTTAGTACTACTTTTGCTGCATCCCATATGAGTTGGTATGGTATGTTTTCATTTTTATTTGTCTCAAGATATTTTTTGATTTCTCCTTTAATTTCTTCAATGATCCATTGGTTGTCCAATAGCATGTTGTTTAGTCTCCACATGTTTGTTCCTTCTCAGCTTTTTTCTTGTAATTAATTTCCAGCTTCATAGCATTGTCGTTGGAAAAAATGCTTATTATTTCAATCTTAAATTTCTTGAGGTTTGCCTTGTTTCCCAACTTATGGTCTATCCTTAAGAATGTTCCATGTGCACTTGAGAAGAATGTGTATTCTGCTGTTTTTGGATGGAGTGTTCTATATACGTCTATTAAGACCAACTGTTCTAGCTTTTCATTTACTTCCACTGTTTCTTTGTTGATTTTCTGTGTGGATGATCTACCCATTGATGTGAGTGGAGTGTTGAGGTCCCCTACTATTATTGTGTTATTATTAATGTCTTCTTTTAGGTTTGTTAATAGCTGCTTTATGTACTTTGGTGCTCCTGTGTTGGGTGCATAAGTGTTATGTTTTCTTGGTGGAGTGTCCCTTTGATCATTATGTACTTCCCCTCTTTGTCTCTCTTTGCCTGTCTTATCTTGAAGTCTACTTTGTCTGATATAAGTATTATGACACTTGCTTTCTTTTGTTTGCCATTGGCTTGGAGTATTGTCTTCCATCCCTTCACTCTGAGCCTGTGTTTATTGTTGGAGCTGAGGTGTATTTCTTGGAGGCAGCATATTGTTGGGTCTTGTTCTTTAATCCATCTTGCCACTCTTTGTCCCCCCCACCTTTTTTTTTTTTGGTGAGGAAGATTGGCCCTGAGCTAACATCTGTTGCCAATCTTTCTCTTTTTGCTGGAGGAAGATTGTCCCTGCACTAACATCTGTGCCAATCTTCCTCCATTGTTGTATGTGGGACACCACCACAGCATGGCTTGATGAGCAGTGTGTAGGTCTGTGCCCAGGATCTGAATCTGCAAAGCCCAGGCTGCTGAAGCAGAGCATGCGAATTTAACCACTACACCACTGGGCTGGCCCCAATTCTGTCTTTTTATTGGAGAATTCACTCCATTTTCATTTAGGGTGGTTATTGATATATGAGGGCTTAATGCTGCCATTTTATCACTTGATTCTCCTGCATTTCCTTTGTTTCTCGTCCTGTGTGTTTGGGCTACGGATTGAGTTATGTAGTTTTTTATGTTGTGTTTCTTTGTTTTCTCCTTATTTATCCTTTGTGTCTCTGTTCTGGTTTTTTGTTTAGTGGTTACCATGGAGTTTGTATTCAAAATCTCGTAGTTAAGATAGTCCATTTTCTGATTGCCTCTTATTTCCATAGACTAAGCTGATTCAGTCTCTTTCCTCTTCTCCTCCTAAGTTGTTTTTCTCACATTTTATTCCATCTTGTGAGTTTGTGGTTAAAATGACAAGATTATCTATGTTTTTGGTGTTTTCCTTTTCTTTATCTTTAATGTTATACTTGAGTATTCATTAACCTGTTCTGGTGTATAGCTACACTTTTCTGATTTTGTTTACCTATTTATCTCCTTACTGTGTGATTTGTAACCCCTTTCTCCCCCCCTTTTTTTTTTCTTTTCAGGTATGAGGGCCTTCTTGAGAAATTCTTGTAGGGGGGATCTTGTAGCTGCAAACTCTCTTAGCTCTTGCTTATCTGGGAAAGTTTTTATTTATCATATCTGAAGGATATTTTTACTGGATAGAGTATTCTTGGCTGAAAGTTTTTGTCTTTCAAAGATTTGAATATGTCATTCCACTCTCTCCTAGCCTGTAAGATTTCTGCAGATAAATCCACTGAAAGCCTGATAGGGGTTCCTTTGTAGGTTACTTTCTTCTGCCTTGTTGACCTTAGTATTTTTTCTTTGTCATTTACTTTTGCCAGTTTCACTACCATATGCCTTGCAGTAGGTCTTTTTACATTGACATATTTAGGAGAGTTGGTATCCTCTTTCACATGGATTTCCATCTCCTTCCCTAGGTTTGGGAAGTTCTCTGCTATTATTTCTTTGAATAAGGTTTCTGCTCCATTCTCCTCTCCCTCTGGAATACCTATAATTCTTATATTGCATTTCCTAATTGAGTTGAATATTTATCAGACTTTCTTCATTTATTTTTAGTCTTAGCTCTCTCTCCTCCTCTATCTGGAGCATTTCAATATGTCTATCTTCGATTATGCTGATTGGCTCCTCTATGATGTCCATTCGAGCATTCAGGGAATCCATATTTTGTTTTATCTCATCCATTGTGTCTTTCATCTCCAATATTTCTGATTGATTCTTCTTTATAGTTTCAATCTCTTTTGTGAAGTAGCTCTGGAACTCAATGAATTGTTTCTCTACATTCTCTTTTAACTCATTAAGTTTTTTGATGATAGCTATTTTGAATTCTCTGTCATTTAGATTACATACTTCTGTGTCTTCAAGACTGATTTCTGGGTACTTGTCATTTTCTCTCTGGTCTGCAGATTTAATAATTTTTGATACTGCTAGAGAGTGTGGCTTTGTTCTTTCGCATCCTGGTATTTGGTCGCATTTACCACCTACTGCCACTGGGTGGTTGTCAAGAGACACGTATTCTGAGCACTCTGAAATCTGCCAGGATCCCAGGCCTGGAGCTGGAGCTGGTGCTGGGCGGATGGGGGGAAAGGGCACTTTCTTCTGTGTGCTCTTGTGGGCTTACTCACTCAGCTTTATCTGCTCTCCTGGGGTGTTGGCTTGATGAGGTCACCCGCTATGACAGCTTTCACCCCAGCAGGGGGCTTCCCCCAGGCCACACGGGACCTTGGGCATCTTTGATGTTCCCACGAACAGGAGTCCCCTCCCTGCTTCCTTCCCTCTTGGAGGCTGCATGCAGTCCTGGATTGCAGTCTTTTGTAGAGAGTCTTTTCTCTTATGCCATTCCACTTCCTCCGAGGGGAGTTCCAGCCTCTCCACCCTCCAATGTGGCTGCGTGGGTCTCTCAGATGTCTTTTGTGTTGTGTGGATATCCTCTGTTGGAGTATGAATGTCTTCTTCATTGTATCATGGAAGGGAGATTCCTGGGAGAACTCGCTCCACCATGATGCTGACGTCACTCTGTCAATCTCTTTTTGCACTCACTTCCAATAAAATAACAGATTTACACTTTCTTAAGAAGAAACATATTGCCCTAAGAGTCTGATATCAACACTGCACCAGGAGTCTGGGGCTGCACCCACGGCATGCTGGGAGGATGGTTTGCAAGGAGCAGCACCTCTAGGCACGTTTTTACCCTGATTTACAGGCTGGTCCCTCCTGGACCAATCTCATTCCTGAAAGCACATTAATACCCTTCTCCCATTACCAGATCCACAACCACATACTTACAGCAGACAGATTTTAGGGGTGTCAGATGCACAGCAGGAATTCAAATATTTAATAATAAACGTAATCAGAACCAGATTCATAGGACCAGCCTGCAAAAAATTGTAGCCTAAACACACCTAACTTCTGAAGTTTTCAGAGTAAAATTAAAGTGTTTATGATGTTAATTCTAATCACATTCTTCTGCTTAAGTCTTCAATGAATGCCTTCATTCAATTAGATTATATCTTAGAATACCTAATATTCCATTTTGGGTAATTCCCCCACTGGTATCCATGTTGCAGCTAAACTGAGCTGTGTAGTGATGGCCAGTTGGGAAGACACAAGCGGCATGTTTAATTTGGAAAGCAAATTAAATTATAACTTTATAATAAGAGAAAAAAACTTGAAATAAAAACACTGAAAGAAAAGACATATCCAAGTTTTCTTGATTGTGAGGATGGACGGAAAATTAATTTTTTTGCTTGCAGGTTTTTTGTTTTAATTATTTATGTTTTGGTGAGAAAGACTGGCCCTCAGCTAACATCTCTTACCAATCTTCTTCTTATTGCTTGAGGAAGATTATTGCTGAGTAACATCTGTGCCAATCTTCCTCTATTTTGTATGTGGGTTGCTGCCAGAGCATGGCTTGATGAGTGGTGTGTAGGTCCACACCCAGGATGTGGGCCCCCAAACCCCAGGCCACCAAAGCAGAGCACCCAAACTTAACCACTATGCCACCAGGCCGGCCCCAAAGGTTGCAGGTATTTTCAAGGGAAAAGGGAGTATATGAGGTCTTTTACATTTACCACAGGAAACCATGCTTAAAAAGTTCCAGCAACATGTCCTACTGCTTCCTGTTATTTCATACATTGCTGCTTTGCTATCTTGCTTTCCTCTGCTCTCCCTACCCTATAACCCCAATAAGTCTCAGATCCATTCAGCTCTCCGACTGCGTTGAAGCATCACCTCTTCTTCTAGGAAGCTTTCCATGATTACATCTCATGTGTGCCCCACCTCCAATCCCCAGCTCCCATTAGTCCCCTGTGTTACTATTATAGCACTAACCACAGTGGATTGTAGTTATTTGCTCTACTCTGTCTCCTTGAAGGCAGGTACTCAGATATTTGTTGCTGGGATGGATGTAGGTAAATTTGAAATACTGAAATTCTGATACATATAAAGATATCTTTTCTTTCCTGTTCTATTTTAGATTACTATTGTAAGAATAATTTAAACCCAGCTATTTAAGTAACTAGTGTATCTTTGAATAATCAATATCTTTCTAAATTTACCAATTTCATGTTAAAGCCATCGACAAAATTGCCTAGTATGAAACAAATGGAGATGTGCCAAGGATGTAGCTATTTGTTATAAGAACATTCAGTGAAGATCACCAGCCCCGGATTATGCTGTACACACAAAGGAATACTTTGCTGCCATTAGAAGTCATCCTATAGAAGAACAAAGAAAGGATTAATATATTAAAAATATATAGTTAAATACATGCATGGAAGAACAGCAGCATTCAAAATACTAGCTCATTCTAATCTTGCCATTCTTCTGGTTAACAAAATTTACTGTTGCCTTACAGTTTTCAGTATTAAATCAAATTTGTTATCTTAGTACTCCAGAAAATAGCAACACAGATTATCTCAAGTGGTGTTATTTAAGGTAATTCTTTCTTCTTCAATTTTACATTATTTTCCAAATATTCAACAATAGACAGATAATTGTTAGATAATATTTTTTAAGCTTAATTCTAGACCTTTCTTTTGCATAGCTATAAAACTGTACTGATTAACTGCAATAAAATGAACTAAAACAATGCAGGAATATGAGAAGTCAAAGGTTAAGTTTTTAAAAAAACCCTCATGTATTAAGGATTAATATACTAATCCTTTCTATTTACCGTAAATATTATTATAAATTAATCATTATAAGATACACTTGAATTTACAAATAGATCTGGCCTGATGATGAGATTCTAGTCTTTTACTGTAAGACATAACTTGGTGAAAAGTCATTTTGACCTAAAGTTTGTAAGAACAAAATATGAAAGAATACAGCAAATTTACTCCAAATTTAAAATTTCATGTTCAAACCATATCTCACTTGAAAATGTCTGAAGTCTGTTATAGATTTTGAAAAACCCATTAGAAATAAACATGTTTTGTAATGTGGAATTATGTTTCTCATTAGTTCTGAGCAGTGCAGTAAATGGACACTGATAATTAGTTTAGGAGAGAAGAGCAGGAAGAAAATATTTAACCAGCAGCTTTTTATCACCATTCTTTAATAGCTGACATCTAAATATGTTTCTGGAATGAACAAATTAAGGGTACATTGTACACAGTGATCTGAATGGTCAACAATAACTTTCTTGTAGTCTTATCAACTAAAATTATAGAATTTTAAACATGACTTTTTTCCCCACATTTTTATATATTAGCTTTCACTTAGTCACATTAAACCACACTCTTCTGTTACTCAGTTCATTCATTTCTTGAGTCCTGCCTTTAAGATGCCAGGTGCTTCACCTAAGTTTGCAAGTGCAGTTATTTTTCAGGTTAAGTTACTCTATTTAGTTGTCAACAGTAGTTAAAGCAGAACCTTAAAGAAGAGGTGAAAATTAAATCCATATTTAGATTCAAAATGATTATAAAACATACCAAAGGTCATGGAACATAAAACATTACTGAGCAGAGTTCAATGTTTAAAATGCCTTTTCTTCCTAAAGATACATATATGCATATATAGCTCTATACATTTGATTGTGGTTGCTACTCCTGATACATCTTTTCTCCTCAGGTGCACTTCTAAAATTTATGAGAATACCATTGATACAGAACCTTCTAAAGATTTTTTAGAAACCTAGTATAAGTGACTTGTCACACAGTGAGACAGAAAAGCAACTGATATACACTGTTAATTTTTTCAAGTAATGTTATGTACAGTTTTATTGCCAGTATATGCACAACAGTAAGCATAGAACTATAAATACACAATGTAATTAACAGTAGAAAACAAAATTGTTACAGGTAAAGGAGCGGGGATATAAAGAAACTATTTCCTGCTGCTAGAACAGAAACAAAGGAAGTAAAAGCCTATGACAAATCATCCATTCAGTACTCTTCTCTTAAATTCTTTACATACATTTCTACATTTTTTCAATTAAACAAAGAAAGTACAGATAACTCTGTAACAATAGCAAATTGCCTCCCTAATAGCTATTTGCCTTTCCAGTCAAATTCACTTTATGTTAGGATTTAAAAAAAAAGTCAAGATGAGAAATTAGCATCCTGGTTCCAAATTATCTAATTTGCCTTTCACCCAAACTGGTAATTTTTGAAAGTTGGCTGCACATGAAAAGAACAGGTGTAGCAAAAGGTGATTAAAAAAATTTGTTAAAAAGTAACAGAAAATCACTCTTTAAGTAGTTTTCCAAAAGACACTGTAGGCAGCAGCTCAGTTAAAAGTATTAGCCCTGAAGAGGTAGAGAATTTGAGCCCATTATACAGAGATAACAGCCTTGGCACCATCTTCTCTCTCATCAGGATCAACGTTTTCAAGTAAGACAATTTCACGGTAAAAGGAAACCAGGTTCCACCATTTAAAGAAAAGGTGCTGGTCGACTCCCATGTCTCAATAATTAGTTTATTAAATGAGAAACAGAAGACTGTCAAGGACACACATGCACTTGATTTTCTTTTTGTCTGTTTCTATTATCAAGTTTATTCATAAGTGAATTTGATATTAATAAATACAAAAAAAGCATCATTCACAACAAAGATAAACAAACCAAAAAATCTTGCAATGAAACCTTCTATTTTAATAAGTATGAAGAAAAAAACAGGCAGATGATTTGGTGCAGCTTTCTTAAAGGATCTTAGAGGGGATATGGTTTTAAATAAAGATGGCAAGATCAATAACCAACAAACAATATCAGTTTTACAGAACTGGCTAATTCTGTAACATTTCTCTTTGAGGTCTTAGTTTTAAACTACAGATCACCCCAAAGAAGTTGCAACTAATGACATGTATCACCATCACACCAACAGAATCCAGCTGTAGTTCAAATTAGTCCTGCTTTGTTTCACATCATTTCAATATTTCTAGCATAGGACATGATACGGAACAAAATTCAAAATAGCAATAAAAATATTATTCTGCATTTGAATAAAGGCAACAAAAAGTTTTAGACTGTTAAACTTTTAAAGCTTTAAGCATTCCTGTTTAACCAGCATTTAAAGAAAATTTATACAATCATAACACTGGCAAAGGTTAATGGGAAGACAAAGAAGTACAAACGTGAAATGATGAATCAGATTAAAAATTACTTTGTATTGATCAACTGATATTAATACTGCTTCTTCTTGAATTTGGAATATCTACCATAAAAGTTACATGCAGACTGAGGATAGCCCTCTGTTACAGAAAATACAAAACAAAAAACTAAAACTGGGAAACAATGGTAAGTTCCAGAAGATGTATTTGAAAATTTCCTTTCATTGATGAGGGTGGTCTGTCTGTCCTTTCTTTGAGAGACCTGGTTCACTTCAGTCAGCTTCATTAACTTTGCCCAGAAACATCAGTAGTGGGATCCCCTCCTCCAGAGCCTGTCTGTGCACGTTTGATGTAAAGATTCAGTAGCTTCATCTGCAGATTCAAGCCAAACACATATCATTTGAACAGGCTGCTCCAAATTACAGTAACTCTTTGATCCAAGGGTTTTTAACCAGGTGTCCCATGGGTTTCAGGGACTCACTGAATCCTCCGAACTATGTGTAAAATTTTCTGTCTGTATTTATTTTTCTTGGGATGAGATTTTACTTAAATCTCAAAGTGGTCTGTAACAAGGAAAAGGTTAAGAACCACTGCTTTAATCTATCTATAACTTATATAGGTCTTTAATGTAAGGTGTATACTTATTTTCCTTTATATGTATTTTTTTACAACCTTTTGCTATTTAAAAATAAATTTGATCATAGTAATGATAATCGTTGGGATTTTGGGAAACTCTTTAAATGAAGGTGAGTGCCTCCTGCCAGCTGGTTCATACGGCATAATTCAACAATCATAGGATACCTTCACCCCCTAGGACAAATTTCAAGGTTCTAATAGTATCAAAGAAATGAGGAAAGCAAGACTGACTGACTTTATTTTTTTAAGTATTAAGAGCTAATTGGAAATTTTAATATGCCATATCAAAGTTGTACATTTATCCAGATCATAGTAGTTGTGTCTGCTCTCAGATTTGTCCCTCAAGTGAAGTCAGCAGTTTGGCGGGGTGGTTGGTAGATGTGAAAGAAACGCCTACTGCTTCTGGTTATTTTTAATAGCCAGTGGACTCCTTTCCCACTCCCATACCCAAATCCTTACCCCCAAGGGCTGTTTAATTAAGAATAAATAGATTGTTGTGGTTATATATTTTTGGATTACTTTATATTTTGCAAAATATGGAACACTTGAACATTTAAAAAATTTTCCCGTTTGAACTATGATAATCAAATATTTATTCTCCTTCCTTTTCTATTCTTAAAATGCAAACAGTAAGAGGAGTAAGTTGCATGCTCAAAGCCTGACTTATTCAAAGCCAAACAACAAATTTACCCTTTAACACACACAAACGACTGAATTTTGAAGAATGTACCATGGCCACTATCTTTAGAACAAAACAGCACTACTTACTTTACTGCCAGTGAGCTGACTGAGATGTGGTTTCAGTTCATCACCAATTACCGCGTGAACAGCCACCAGGCAGAAGACACAAGCTTTCCGAACACTGCTCTCTGAATTATCATAACCCTAGGGAGGAAAGCCCTTGTTAGCACTCCTGGGGGATCTGAGAAAAGAACCTTTCCAACAGAGACAGAAGATGCAACTCAAAGATGAGATCTCAAGTGTACTGAGGAGTATACAGTCTAAAAGAAGACAAAGTATAATGATGTACACCTGAATTTTACACAGTATTATAAACCCATGTGACCTCAATTAAAAAAAAAAAAACAAAAAACCAAGTGCACTGAGGAGAGAAAGATTTACTGACCGAAGATACATTGTCAACCTTTTCAGGCAGAGACGCGCCCTTCTCTCCTTTCATCTCCCATTTGGCACCTCCACTCTTAGGTTAGCCTTTCTTATCGGGTTCTTTCTTATTTAGCCCGAAGAACTGAAATTCTCTTGAGGTCACCCCTTTGCCACTCCTCCCTGCAGTCTCCAGATTAACCTTCTTAAAGCTTTCAGCTTTAGGGAACTCAACAGCTCCTCACAAACTCCTTGGCCTGGCAGTCAAAGTGCTCCTACAATCCAGGCTGAATTAAGTTTAATATCCCTCCCATCCATACCATTACTCTAAGTTATTCATCCAGCAGTCACTTATTCAGTCCTCATTATATGTATGATATATACATATTATGTACATTCTGTTCTTAGTACCAAAACACAAAGGAAGAGATTTGGATGTTATCTTCAAGGACCTCACAATTTAGTGCGTAGTATTAGGCTTAAAACAAAGTCACAAAGATAAGACTATAGATACACAGAAAAACGAATGACTAATTCTCTTCAGGAATGGTCTTAATATAGGCACTATATAGTATTAGGCAGGCATTAAAATCACACTATTATTAATATTCTAAGATTATATATTGGATGGAAAAAGTTCATACTTGGGGACAGCCCTGGTGGCCTAGTGGTTAAGTCTGGTGTGCTCTGCTTGGTGGCCTAGGTTTGGTTCCCAGGCATGGACCTACACCACTTGTCTGTCAGCAGCCATGCTGTGGCAGCAGCTCACATACAGAAAGAGGAAGACTGAGGGGCCAGCCCAGTGGCGCAGTGGTTAAGTTTGCACATTCTGCTTCAGCGGCCCAGGGTTTGCTGGTTTGGATCCCGGGTGTGGACCTATGCACCACTCATCAAGTCATGCTGTTATAGGCGTCTCACATATAAAATAGAGGAAGATAGGCATGGATGGTAGCTCAGGGCCAATCTTCCTCAGCAAAAAGGGGAAGATTGGCAGCAGATGTTAGCCCAAGGCTAATCTTCCTCAAAAAAAAAATAAATAAAAAAATAAATAAAAAATAAAAAGAAAAGAAAGAGGAAGACTGGTGGCAGATGTTATCTCAGGGTGAAACTTCCTCATTGAAAAAAAAAAAAAATTCACATTCTATGATTAGGTTAAGCGAAACATGTTACAGAATATGATCTCTCTCCTTTTTTTTGCATAGGAAAATTAGTCCTGAGCTAACATCTATGCCAATCTTCCTCCACCTTATAGGTGGGGCACTGCCACAGCAAAGCTGATGAGTGGTTTAGGTGTGTGCCCAGGATCGGAACCAGCAAATCTGGGCTGCTGAAGTGGTGCACACCAAACTTAACCACTATGCCATGGTGCCAACCCCAACATGATCCCATTTTTGTTAAATGGGATGGGTTTCTGTACACAGAAAAAGCCATATTACATCTATCACTGCAAATTAGTATAACCACTTTGGAGAGAGATTTGGCAATATCTAGGAATTCTGCTTCTAGATATATACATGTAAGTATAAGAAGATATTGCACGGAAGTTCATTGCAATATTTATGTTAATGAGAAAAAAAGAAATAACCCACATACCCATCAACAGATGAATGGATAAACAAATTGTGGTATTTACATAAATGGATTATTATCCAGCCATTATCCAGCTCTGAACATCCAAGATGGCAGGAAGGCTTGGTCATGCCAGTAGTTGCCTAAAATGCCTAAAATAACTGAATCTCAACTATGTGATAGCTCTTCCTCCCTCCAAGCTTTGTTGCTTACCTGTATTAGGCCTGGCATAATCTCTGGCAAAAGCAGGTTGAGGGTTTCCTTGGACACTCTCTCGATCACTTTTGTTTGCATTTTGATTGCGGCCAGATTAATTGGGTAATCTGCGGTTTGGATGATAGGACAGAGCACTTTGATGCACTGCTCTGGACTGATTGAAGTGGCCAACACTGATGCAGCTTCCTCAGCAGATCTCACCACCTAAAACAAGGAGGAAATTAAGCTGGGAAGTAATTTTTTAAAATGTTATACTGGGTCCTAGAAGTACAAACTTAATGAAATACGTAATAGGACGTTATATTGGGATTTGCTTTAAAAACACTACAGTAAACAAAGAAACATAAAAAGCGAGGGTACAGATAAAACAGGATTTGGCAAAATGTCAATAACTATTAAAGTCAGAAGACAGATAAGACATTATCACATCAGTCTTCCTTCTTTTGTGTTGTCTTCGTGTTGGCTAAAGCAACTTTCAAATCATGTTGTGGTCTAGCTGTGCTGGGGAGTGGAGGCTCTGTTTACCTAGACTTTACGTGAATGGAGCCCCCTGCATCAGCCATGCTGAGACCCTGCTCATTAGCATCCTCAACTTTAGGAGTGCTTGTGCCCTTTTTATTACACTATTACAACATAAAATAAAAATCATTAATATGTTATCAAGTTAACATGCTATTCCCCCTTCTGTTCATAATGATTTTCTTCTGTATTGGGCTTGGGGAGGGTAAGACACTTATTTTGCAATAAAGAGAAGAAACAATTGTCTGTCTTCTTATTAGAATCTGTAATCTCTAAAGAAAGTCTCGAAATCATGTAAAAATCAAAATTGCTTTTGATGCTACTTTGGTAGTGTCTCACTTATGATCTCAATCTGTGAGAGGTGCTTAGAAAGGTTGGAAAATACACTGGAAATCAGAAGACCCAGGGCCAATTTCAGCTGTAACACCATAAGAATGTCAATTTTATCTTTTGTAAAAACAGGAATGCTATAGCCCTTATTTGGGTCAGAAGGTGGATAACTAAACTACAAATATTAGACAGTTTTTTAAACCTTCAGTGAGATGCTACAGATATATCACTACTAAACACCAGCTTAATTAAAAAAAATCTGAATAAAAATCCAGATAGATTTAAAAGTTATGACTCACTCTCCTGTAAGATGCACCTATCTTTTGAAAAGTGAATTACCTAGAGGGTTTCAATTTCTTCATAACCTCACCAATACATCTTATTGTCTTTCTTCCGAGTGTGTGTGGAATGGTTTCTCATTGTGGTTTTAGTTGCACATGACTAATGATGCTGAGCATCTTTTCATGTGCTTATTGGCCAATTGCACATCTTCTTTGGACAAACGTCTATTCAGATCCCTTGCCCATTTTTAAATTGCGTTATTTGTCTCTTTGTTGTTGAGTTGTAAGAGTTCTTTATATATATGGTTGTTAGTCCCTTGTCAGACATAATTTGCAAAAATTCTCTCTCCTATTCTCTGGGTTGTCTTTTCACTTTGATAGTGTCCTTAGAAGTACAAAAGCTTCTAATTTTGATGAAATCCAATTATCTTTTTGTTGTTGTCATTGGTTACTTCTGCTTTTGGCATTGTATCAAAAAAACTACTGCCTAATCCAAGGTAACAAAGATTTATACCTCTGCTTGCTCCTGAGAGTTTTACGGTTTTAGCTGTTACATTTAGCTTTGATCCATTTTGTCTTACTGCTTTTTCAACTTTCCTTTATTGATTTGCCTTGTGCTTGTGTCTTGGATCCACCAGAGATACCTAATACTATTTAACCTGGTGCTTTCTCTTAGAACGGTAGTCCCTACTTTAAATTTCCTTTTCTAATTATTTCTGAGGTTTTAATAAAAACCCTCATGGTCATCTCATCAACGTCACTGGTGGGGATATCATGACTATAAAGTAATGAGACAGGTTTACAGGACTCTTTCAGGGAGTCTTATTATTTTATTGAATACACTTTTAACAGATATCTAGCTCCTATAGGTGATTTGCCACTTAAAAATAACAATGATTCTTATCTTCATTAGTTATTTTAAAAGACCAAATTCTTATTGGTAAATGGAAAGTGAAGATGACAATGATAAACTCCAAGTATAAAACTAAAAGTGAAATGAAGGAGAAAATGAAATCAGATAAATTATTTCCTAGAGCTGGCCTATTTTAGGTGAAAGGCCATGATATCACCATAATTCATTTAGTAGAAAGAATATATGCTTGCATCTCAATCAGATATTACCTTGAACATCAAGGTAAGTGTTCATTAAGGAAATAATTTATAAGGGTACTTTTCAAGCAACATTTATATGTAGCATGCAATAATACCAGAAGTACTGAGAGTAAAATAATAATTTAACTGTCATAACTTACCTCCTTATGAGGATCTTTATGTGCTTCCAATGTTTTCATGACAGTCAGTTCTGCATAGTTTTTAAATCTTGCTGGCTGATGCCTTAGGATTTCTCTTAAAACCTTTAATGCTAAAGCCCTGATTGTAGGCTAAGAAGAAACATTTTAATATTTTAAATATTTTAGGTTATAGACAATCTTTACATTTTCCATTTCTGTAACTTAAGGGTCTTAATATTTGGAGGGGATCGTAGACAACTGCATAAAATACGTGGTATATTACATAATTAAGTTTTCACATCTCTAGGTGAGAACTTATATCACACTTCTTTTATTTGTAAGAAATCAGGAACCAACTACATTCTATCACAAAGGAAGTTTTACTTCTGAACAACTAATTTAAATATGCAAGACAAGTAACCTGTACTTTCCTATAAAAATTCTATCAGCAACCTTTCATTTTTTCCATTGCAATTGTTAAAAATCATCAAGCTACTTGGTTCAAAAGAAAAAGTACTTTATAGTGAAAATTCCATGCACAAAGAAGCAGTAGGAGAGACTCATTTTCTCAATTCCCAAATCTGTGTAGTGCTTGACTAATAGGCAATGACAGGCAATGCAGGACAGGAAAAACAGGCTATTGTTTATATATTCTGCCATTTACCTCTTTATCCCCAAGGGTTTCAAGCAATAAAAGTAATATTGTTTTGAAGTGTTCATCCCAAACACTGAAAGATTCTTCCTGTGTCAGTTTCATGAGTTCATAGAGGGCGATTTTTCTTTCTTCTACACGTTCATTATGGTTAGACAACTCCTTCAACAATTCAGCCACCAGGTCAGAATGGTCTAGGGAAAGATCTGTCAAAAGGACGTGACGTTAATCCTGTAACTTTACAGGTTACAACTGTGGGGACGACAATTTCATAGCAGTAGGAAACAGACAGTATTGGTTGTAAAAAAAAAAAAAAAAAAGAAAGAAAGAAAGAAAGAAAGAAACCAAAGAAAAGTGACTAGGCAATTTTCTTTTCTATTTTGTCACCTCCAAAACATCAATGCTAGCTTAAAATTCTTTATAAAAATTCACAAAAGAGACAATAGTATATGATGAACTTCCAGAGACATCACTCAGATTTAACAATTATCGAGACTTTATCATTCTTACTTTATCTTCACCCCCTCCCCACTTTTTTTTTCTGAAACATTTCTAGCAAATCCCAAATACATCATTTCATTTTACACACTTCAGTATGCATTTCTATGGTGTCATGCCAGTCACAATGTCTGAGTACTCCCTTTTTAGTGATATGAATGAAGATCACCGGATTTAAGTGGTGATAACTTGATCCCACCATTGTAAAGTTCTCCACCAATCTTTTACGTAATGGCTTCACTCAGTGATTGCTGCTGAATCAATTATTTGTTAGGAGTTACAAACGGTGATTATCTAATTATACTATTCCTTCCATAGGCTGGAATTCTTCTGTAGAGAGTAACTTTATCAACTAGAGCTATTTTGATTACCCTGAAATACAGTGATAGAAAAGGCAGAATAAATACTTAATATAGTTCCCTTTAAATTTCAGTCAAGAGTTGGGCCCAATGGTTATCAAGGAGTTTTCATTTGTTTTTGCTATTTTTAAAAAAAATTATGAACTCATGAATTTTATGAATGTTAAAGGACACACTGTTTATTTTTCAACATCATCATTGGATAGTGCTTTGAATCACTTTTGTAGGAAAGACAGTTAAATCCAAAAGTTCACATTAAAATATTACAAGATACTAGAGTTCTTCCTAAATTCTTTTGATGACAAAATACATGATAAATTCAGGCCTTGAGGGGCCTGGGCAGACAGTGGCCTGAGCTTGTGCCATACACTCTTTTCCTTCCTAACTCCTTCTCTGGAATAAAATAACCACAGAATATGGTGCTTGAGCCTGGCAGGTACACCTAGGGTCACTCCTTCTCCTGAGTCTCCAAGAAAGACAGCTGACATCACGGAGCTGTATTCTCTGTGAGCCCACTGGGCAAGAGCATGCTGGCCTTTTGTTGGAAAGGGCTGCCATTTATGCTGATCCTACTAGACCAGAGAAGGCTGGTGGATCTGGCATTTGGGAGAGGACTGTTGCCTCAAAAGGAAAGGCTCAAGAGGAAAGAGCACTCTTCCCAAAAATGAACCTTGAGGTTGCAGTTTGACAGATGGTTCACTATTGGTCCATAAAAACAGAAGCTACTGTGTCTCATCCTGGCAGCTGGTTAGCCACTGACCTACAGAAACTAATGGTCGACATTACAAGTCTCAGGGAACCCACAACTACAAGTAAGGAAAGAAAAATTATATTTCACTTAAGGGGATTCAGAAACTTGACGAAATCAAGCCGAACTACTAGAACAGATGACTTCTACTGGAGTAAAACTAACAGATGATAAGGAAGGAAAATCGAAGCAAAATGTAATGACAACATTCACTATTAAAAAGGAAGTTTGTTATGACAACTTTCATGGAACTACAATTAGAGCACTGAGAACCTATGGTCCCCAAACACTCACACACAGGGCACAAAATGTGACTACTGAATTTAAAAGCTTGAGGTACTCTGGAAAGAATGATCACTGAGAAGAACCAAATTAGGGTTTTGGAAGATGAAGAAGAACCTTTGCAAAATGCAGAGCAAAACCATGAAAAAGAAGGGCTGTTGAGTTCAAAGATAAGATCTTAACTTGGAGAATAAAAATTGTCTTGTAATAATTTCATTTATATAGACCAACACTGCTGATTTAACAAAAATCCTGCAGCACAATAAATGCATCACTATAAACCCCATAAAAATCACTCCTGGGAAGTTATGTTATCGGACTTTCACAGGTGTCAGAGGATCATTCTGATAAGAGTGTATTTGATTTCAGCTGAATAAAGGGAATTCACAAGAAAATACTTTTCAAAGAAACCCAGTTCTCTTCTCCATAAACACAGGCTTTGTAATTATTCTAGGAGATAATTAGAAATGACTTGACATATAATGGTCTGGACAAATGACTGACAGGAAAATAATTTCTGCCAAAGAAAGCACATAAATTATTCATTACAAAATGGAACTATTTATGTTACAAATGAGATAAACCTTAGGCAGGCAATTAAGATAAAGTGTAATCAACTGTATTTCCTCTTCTGACACAGAGAGGCATTGTGGTCATGTGAAAAGAACACAGGTTTTGGAGTCTTACCAAATCTCTGCTTCTCACCCTTTGTGTGATAGGGACACATTCTTAATTATTGTGGAGGCTCAGTTTTCTTATCAGTAAAATGTGAAAATAGCACCCACCTCTTAGGTTCATGCTGAAGACCTGGGCATGGAATACAATAAACTCACTAATATTAATTTTCTTTGTGTCATTATGACCAATATTGGCACAATTACAATTCTGATATTTCTGTTGCAGTGCTCAAAAAGTATGGGATATTCTTTTAACTTGGCAAACTTTGATACGAGTCTCCTTGAATAACAGTATCATCCTCACTAGAGGTAGTATTCTGGAGTATTACAATTCCTGGTCAACTTTACAAAGGTCATAATTAGATGTGGACATTAGTGGGGTGTTTTTTTGACTTGTTAATTTTGATAAATTTGTCACTAACGCGTGTATCTGTCTGTAATGTGTACAGAAACATCTGAATAAGACACATACCTAACAAGTCTCAGAATTTTACAACAAGGTCCTTTAATAGAAATTCTGACTTGAATAAAATACTTATCTCCTGCCAGAAGTTTTCGATTTTAAAAACAAAAAAAGGAGGAGAAATTTTACGTGGTGAGGGTAGATGGAAGGAAAATCAAAACAGCAATGGAAGTCAATAAATTAAAAAGAAAGAATAATGTTAGCAATGTTCACAATAAAACAATGTCAAACAAGGTCTTTCATATCTTGAAATTAAAAATGAAAATAGACAATAAATGAAAACAACTGCTATATGAGACTTGGAGCTACTACTGTTTTGGTTTAACTGAGGGTTTATCCATATTCAAAGAGTGTTTACTCAACATAAAATGGCTGCCTTATGTTTTAGAAGTCAATCAAGTGAAGAAATAGTGTTCTCAAATTCAAAAATATTCTACCCAGTTTAGTTCAGTTACATAATTTCCAAAGATATCATCCTCTAACAAATGGAAAATATATGATCCTTAGCAAAGGAGAAGAGAATTAGACAAAAAGGGGGTGATCTTGCTAAACTGTCATAATTTTGGCTTTGTGATATATTAAGTCTCTTAACATGACATGTTGGTAGAAACATGATTCCTCAACCTCATAAAATGAAGGCATTTTTCCATTCACCAAAACTACAAATGACCAGGCCTGGGGACACAGATTCCCAAGCAGAGTAAGGAGGGTTTCCACATGTGAGAGTAGGAAAGTATGGGGTTTCATGGCTCAGTCAGGGTAAGAAGGGTGCCCACATGGAGTGGTGACCCAGTGTGACCTGTCAAACTGCACGCAGAATGAGAAGGCCATCTGTGGCATTGGGTGTCAGAGCCCAAGGGGGCTGAGGACGTCCATGTGGAATGGTAGAGCCCATCAGGGTGAGGAGTGTATCTGTGCAAGTGAGGAGGTGGTGGTGGTGGAGATGGAAAACTGGTTGCATACAGGAGGACTGACCAAATAAGTAAATACATTAACGATAATGGAAGCCAGGTTTCTTACTGTCAGAAAAAGGGGGTTATCAATATGGAAAGGAAGGAAACTAGAATTAATCTCAGGATGCTAGATTGGAATTGGAGTTACTGGTATAAACACGTAGCTTTCGATAGATATAGAAGTAAAAAGATGTAAATCAGTGTGTACACACACACACACACACGTACACACTCTCTAGCTCTGGTCACTGAGAGATCTGGAGAGTAGTGATATCCACTAGCAGTGAGTACACCTCGCGCCCAGATAACAGTGTTTAAAGATCATATTCTATTAAAAGAAATCAAGGATCAATCCTTGGAGAAATAGTTGATTCCAGGGTGGAAGCAAAGATAGCATATTTTGTTGTGCCAGAATGCAAGGATGGGAACACATCAAAAGGACACATAAGCTAGCTTGAACAGGATCCTGCTGGTCAAATTAAGGACAATTTGAGCATCAAAATAAATAACGATAGTTACAAATTATAACCCACTGAATATAACAGGAAACTATGAGTCCGTACAGTTATAAATATGTACATGAATTTTTTTAGTGAATAAATTTTAAGTTTAACGAGGAACAGGATATTTACATAGTTCTAAAGTACCTCCCCACAAAACATTTATTAATTACAAAAAGAGTAACTTCACAATGGAGAAGCCTGGTAAGCATCACCATAATCACGGGAGCAAAGTTAACATCACCAGTCATGGGGCAAAGTGAAATCATGTGTTACTTCAAAGAATGTATTATCATTTCTGGGATGCCAAGAGTACATAATCTGAATCCAATCATGAGAAAATGTCAGACAAACCTAAACTGAGGAAAATCCTACAAAATAACTGGTCTCTAACCTTCAAAAGTGCCATGGTCATGAGAGCCAAGGAAAGACTGAGCACTGAAGGAAACTACAGAGACATGGTGATTAAATGCAATGTGAGATTCTGAACAGGATCTTCTAGCTACAAGATATTACTGGGACAACTAACAAAACTCTAAGGGGGTTTTAGGATAGGTGGTCACTAATGTACCGATGATAATTTCCTGAATTGATGAGTATATTGTGAGTGTGCATGTGCAAGAGAATGTTTTTGTTCACAGAAAGTACATCCTAAAGCATTCAGGGTGATGGAGCATCAGTTTGGCAACTTACTCTCAAATGGTTCAAGAAAAGTTCTTTGTTCTATACTCCCAACTCTTAAACTTTTGATTATTTTTAAAATTTAAAAAAAGGATATATATATATTGCAGCTGAGGCAAGAAATGTCAGTGGACTCAATCTGGTTTGCCAGTTTGAGAGCTCTGTGCATCAATAATCTAAAATAAAGCTGGTAAAGCTAGGTCTCAATTTACCAGGCTGTTGCTACTACACACAGAGTTCAAAGGACGCTTTCATGCTACATCCAATTTATTCACTCCTGTTATGCTGCTATCATGAGTAAACCTCAGCAACACAGTCAACTATTTGTGACAGATTAAAACACAACAAAGTGCACAATTGTGGCAATTTTATAGATTCTTATGTAATTTAGACTTAGTTTTGTAAGTTGTCATAATTTTGCCTTTGTGATATTTGAAATATATTAAGTCTCTTGACATGTTGGTAAAAACATGATTTGTCAACCTCATTAATAATCAAAGAAACAAAAACATATTTTACCACTCATCAAAATCACAAAAATTAAAAAGCATTTCTGGTATCTAATTTCTCAATCTTCCTAATAATTAAGGAAATGCTCATTAAGATGACCTATTTCATATCCACCAGTGACAAAAATTAACATTTAAACAGTCTTTGCTGGTGAGGAAATCAGCACTACTTAAACTGGCCAAGTATTTTGAGTTGGTAATTGGGTAATGACTCTGAAAAATTAAACTTACATAACTCTTAATTGAGCAATTCTACCTCTGGAAATCTCTTAGAGTGAATTACTTGTATATGTGTGTAAAAGTTTATGCAGAAATATGTTCACTGACAGCAACACTGGGGGAATAAAGGAAAACCAGAAACTACCTAAGTATAGAATCATGAGACAGTGTTGAGGGGGAGACTTTCAAGGTTATCTACATATAGCTATATATTACTATACATTACCCGACTCTTTAATAAAAAAAGAATGAATGGATTGTGTAATTTATAGATGAAAAATGTAATTCCTTATTATTAAAAATAAAACATTTGCAGTGTTTTGTACTTTGTATCAGTTTTTATGCATCTTATCTGAATCTTACTGCAGACTGTGATCAGAAGGGCAAGCAGCACAACATCACCATGCTCTTTCAGAGGTGACAAGTGAGACTCTGGAAGGTCAACCAACTTACCAGGCTATGCAGCTTAGTGTCAGAGCTTCATCCTAAGCCCACTGTTACAAGCCCATTCTAAGTGTTACAGCTTAGACCTAAACTGATTCCAAATCTTAATGGTAGCTTTTCCCATATTTGGTCCTTGAATGTATCTTATTAAAGAGTTTATGACTTCACATTTAAAAGGCTATTGTAAAGAACAGATATTCCTTCAAAGGGTTTGTCATTCTAGTATAAAAATTAATGACTGAATGAATTTTGTCTAGAGATAAACTAAATTTATAAGCTAAAACTGGTTTCAGTTGTTTCTGGGAGAAAACATTTCCATCCCAAAGACTCTCACTTTTTAGGCAGTTACAATAAAAGAGCATACATATTTTTTTACTTCATTGATTACCACTCCTCTAAACCACAGGTAGTAGCAGCATGACCCAGAACGTACCATCAGGAAACTGATCGGCATCGTCATCAAACATGGCTTCCTTGAGGGCAGACTTATTGAAGGGACTGATGCTATCTGAATAGTTATATGGATTATAGTCTCGGGAGCGTGGAGAGGAATGAGCAGGCATCGAATGGAGCAATGAAGCTTTATTATCAAGGGCTGTTTGGCTTGAATCAGTAGCATCACCTCCTGCTCTTGGGTCGGACATCCCAGGACCGCCACACATCTATTAATGGGAAGGGGAAGGCATAGAAAATTAACTCACTTTCAAACATCTCTTCGAAATTCTAAAAAGATGTTTCCTTACTGCTTGAAAAGCTATTTAAAAAATGTATGATAACCAGCTGAAAAAAAAATTAAGTAATGGAAATCAATATGATGAGTTAAAACTTGCATTCAAAATGTCAAAGCTTATAGTAAAGATGTAAGGAAACCACAGCTGTGAGGGCAAATGAGAACCATAAAAGAATGCTATTTCTGATGATTTTTACAGTTCCCCTGCCAATGGCTTGACCAAACAATATCTACAGTGTGATTAGCAACAGCTTCTCTATGCCAAAGATACAAAAGGACTTTCATTAGCAACACACAACTAAAAGCTGCTAGATTCCATTATTAAGGTAGTAAATTATATGACAGTATGTCAACAAAGATAAGAAAATCAAATAAAAAAGGCCTGCTTAAAAAAAAAAAAAAAAGGCCTACAAGGACTGCATAACTTTTGGAAGGATGCTTGATGGAGTTTGGGCACAGTAACATACTTATCAACATTAACACTGACACTAATACTAGAATCGAAATCATTACCACCGTCAGTATCACCATCACCACCATCTACTGAGCAACTATGTGCCAAGCCATTAGCTGGGTGCTTTACAAATATTCTTCAAATATTTACTGTGTACCTATTATGTGCCAGGCATCGTTCTTGGCATTGGGGATACATTAGTGAAGAAAAGAGAGAATGATGTCTCCCTTCACGGAGTTTACATTCTAGTGGAAGGGCAGAGACATTAAAAAAACATAATGAATGAATAAAGTATATGGTATGGAGAAGGTGATATAAGGGAGGCAGTGCAGTATTAAAGGGACTATGAGTGTTAAGGTGGGACAGAGGAGGCTGCAGACTAAATAGGGTGTCAGAATAGGATTCACAGAGAAGCTATTTGAGCAAAGACTTGAAGGAAGTAGGGAAATTAGCCATGGGGCTATCTGGAGGAAGAATGTTTAAGGCAGAGGGAAAAATCAAGATAAAGGCCCTGAGGAAAGAGCTGCCCAGTAAATTCAAGGAACAGCAAGGAGGCCAGTGTGGCTGGAGCAGAGTGAACAAGGAGGAAAGTAGTAGGAGATGAGGCCAGAGAAGCAACAAGGGAAAAAAATCTATTCTGTAGACTTTGGCTTTCATGCTGAGACAGGTATCTCCTACAGAGTTGTGAGTAGAGGAGTGAGTACAGGAGGCCAAGGGCAGAATCAAGGAGGCCAGTTAGACGCCTATTTTAATAACCCAGGTGAGACAATTGATGATGATGATGACTTGAACCAGAAACGCAGTGGTGAGAAGTGGTTGGATTTTGGATATATTCTGAAGACAGAGCCAAGAGATTTCCTCACAGACTGAGAATGGAGGATAAGAAAAAGAGAGGAGACAAGGACAATTCTTCTGTGCAAGGTTTTTGGCTAAGCAACTAGCGTGGCTACCAACTGAGAGAGGAAAAAGCAGTTTTAGGGGAAAAGATCAGGAGTTCAAACAGGCGGCTTGATGTATGAATCTGCAGCTCAGGAGAGAGATCTGGGCTGGATAGAGTCATATCATTTATTATATTCACAATAACTTTTAAGGTATGCAGTAATGTCCCTATTTTCTTAATGAAGACACTGAAGCTTAGAAGTGATCATCTGACTAGCCAATAACTGCCAGGAACCAGGATTTAAACGCACTTCTGCCTGAATTCACTACTTGAACTTCCCACACTGTACCCTGCTATCTCTGAGGGGGAAACAAACTCTCAATTAACCAGTGATTCTTATTAACCTGTTATTAATACCACGTGCAGCTTTTGGGGTAGGGAACCTCAAATATGAGTGCTACGCTGGTTTTTGGTAACCAGTTTACTAGGCCCATCTGCCAGATAGGCATGGGGAGAAAAACGACAGCAGGAAAGAAGTCAGGAAGGCAGAGGAGGGAACCCTTTAGAGATGTGAAGCACCATAATGTTCTATAATTCTGCACACACAGAGAAACCATAGATTTCACAGGAAATGGTGGGGTACCTTATTTTGAGAAAAGTCTAAGCTGTCAGAGAAGTCCAAGATGAAGTAGATTAAAAAACAACTACTCTTTGTATAATGGCAGAAGCAGC
The DNA here is from genome assembly GCF_037783145.1 of Equus przewalskii. Lineage (NCBI taxonomy): Eukaryota > Metazoa > Chordata > Mammalia > Perissodactyla > Equidae > Equus > Equus przewalskii. The sequence continues at coordinate 52,450,769 of NC_091845.1, read as the reverse complement.
AAACCAAACAATAATATTCACAAATGTCAGAAATATGAGTCACAACATTCTTAATTGGAGCCACACAAACTGATGACGCAAACCACTATCACAAATCACTACACATAACAGCAAAAAAAATCTAAATGCCTTATTTTGTCTTACAAGACCCACATGATCAGCCCATGTCCCACTCCCGTCTCTTTCATAATTCTTTGACTACACTGGCTTTCACCCTCGCCCTCAAGTATACAAAGCCTGTTCCCATCTAAATGTCTTTGCACTTACCATCTTTTATGGAATTCTCCTTTTCCAGATCTTTATGGCTTTACTCAGTCTCAGTACAAATGCCTCCTTCTGAGAGAGGCAATCATAGATTCACTTTACATTCTAACCAACAACTCCACAGTACTCATATCTACCTGAAAAATCTACAAGGAACTTGAGCAGAGTGACTCTGCCTTGTAAATCCAAGACCCAGAACAGTGCCTGGCACATGGCAGATACTGAGTAAATACTTGTAGAGTGACTGATCCCTAGAAAACTATATTTGAAAATGACAGAGAGCAAAATTTTAAAAAAGCAAAACAAAAAACTCAATGATAAAGTCTGCAATGTAATCAAATACTCACTGAATCGCCATCATCTTTTTTAGAGTCCCTTTTCAACGGCTCATTCATATCTTCTTGACTACGGAAGCTGAAATTCTGAATTGCTTCAGTGACACCTCTAAGGGAGCTATAAATATCTTCAGAGTTCATATTTTCTGTGTCATAATCAAACGCACTAAGAAAAAGACAACAACTAATTTTTATTTATGTGTAGTTTTAAAATACAGAGGAGACTATGTAGGATATTTATAAAGATAGGCAGAGAATGTATATTCCTCAAAGCACAGTTAGCAAAACAAAACCTGACAGCTATAAATGCTTAAGGCACATGTTCCCTTGTCCATCCATCAGGGGTAGCTTACAATGACTCTAGAATGCAGAGCCTTTAACAACAGGTATGTCTTTTCATCTTCAAAAATGTTCTGATCAACCAAGGGTCAGCAAACTATGACCCCTGCAACCTAAGAATGTTTTTCATATTTTTAAATAGTTGAGAAAACATAAAAATAATATTTCATGACATATGAAAATTATATAAAATTCAAATTTCAGTGTCCATAAATAAAACTGTATTGGAACACAGCAATGCTTACTTATTTAGATATTGTCTATGACTATTTCACACTACAACAATAGAGTTGAGTAGACGTGACAAAGACTGCATGGCCAGCAAAGTCTAAAGTATTTACCATAAGTCCCTTTACAGAAAGCTTGCTAACCCCTGTGATTAACTCACAATAACGGTACTGCTTGAAGAGGAAATAAATATATTTTATACAAATCTGTAAGAAGACAAAGAATTTTTAACTTTAAACATAAATGTTATTGACATGAATTTTATAGTCAAATTCTAAAATTCAAGATAGGCTGGAATTTAGCCATCAAAATTGTCATATATGTATTACATGGAAGAAATAGGCTAGACGATAAGTTTGCAATATATTTTTCTTCCTTAAATGCTGATGAAGTATCCTATAATTGTAATGAATATGCATGCCATGATATATGGCTAATAACAAAAAACAAGTTAATAATTACAAATACGGACTACTATGCAAACTATTTCCTAAAAGGCCAGGAAAAGGGAAAAAAATATTAGTCCATTAATAAGTCAAGAACTTCATTTGAAATTCAGCCCATGCCTGAATTACACAGTGTGTGAAAATTACACGTCTTCTATTTTGTATTAAGGACCAATCTCACAGTCACATTTTTCCCTAAGAAGTATACATAATGCCATTTTATATTAAACCCTTCCCTATTTGTTCTTCTCTATTTTTATATTTTCGTCTATAAGCTTAATTTTTTTTCTATTTTTAGAGGTGGTCAATATTAGATCAAAATATTCATCATTATAACTTGACCTCACTATTTATACTGAGTAGTATAACTCAAAGACACAAAGATACAATTGGCAATTTACTGGATTTATATAGCATTATCTGAGAAACATAACTATGCTTCAATGCAATGAGCAGTAATTTATAAAAGCTGTGTCAGTAAGTTTTCTTTTCACTTATAAAAAAATTCCATACCCTATACATTAATATTTAAAGGGTTAGTTTTGGAATAAATAAAGTTTATCCAATCTGTTATTTCTATGTGTCTAAGACCTCTCAAGTCAAGTGGAAACCCACTGGAATTATATTAATGTCTCTTTTTCTAAGAATGGGAATCTGCAAACACAAACCATGATGAACAATCACTCTTTTACTACCTTGGAGATAAAGTATTCTGTGATGTATTGGTAGGAGAAGTAAGAGGACTGGACCAGTTGGCTGGTGAACGTGGTGTCGGTCTTGTCAAAGGACTCCCCATGGAACCCTGATGGAGGGAGTCAAATAAATATTAACATATGACAGCTAAGTTCAACTAAAAGGCTCTTAAGGAAGTATACAATCAAGAAGTAGAAAACCATGAACAAGTCATATTTACAGGTCAATATTTTAAATATTCAAGTACTTATCTCAGAAACCATCCCCACTGGTTTCTGTGGGGAAAAACTTTCTCCCCATTCAGAAATCTAACTCTTTAGTCTTTTTTTGTTCTCTTCACCTACTTCCTGCTCTCAAATATTATCAACATCTTCTTCCTCAAAGATTCAACAAGATCCCAAACTAACAACTTTAAATTAGCTTCTTGTTCTGGGCCAATTTCCTTCCTCCGACCATTACAAATGTTCAAGTTTTCTCTCTCGAGTTTGCTTTACAAATGATTTTCACAAAGATACCAAAGGAGTAAAATCTGGTCATATTATTAATTTGCCTCTCTCTTAAGATATAATGAAATAATCTCTTCTCCTTTTAAAAAGATAACTGACTTTGGTCCAAAGAAACTGTTCTCAGATTGTTTTTAGCCCTCAGATTTTTACCTTAAGTCTGCCATAAGTGCATCTACTTTCTCCTTTATTGATTATCAAAGGTCTTTCTCTGTTCGTCTTTTTAAAACTTAAGTTCAATTCTTTAGGCATATTATGTAAATGATTCCATATCATTTATATATATGAGCGTGTGTATATATATATATACACACATATATATATATTACACTGTAATGTTTCATTTACTCAGATCTTACTTCCACAAAACAAAATCCTGTATATCCAAGCAACTGTTGATCTTCAAGCCTGTAATTATTAAATGTGAACACATCTTTTAAGCACTACTCTCTTCAGACCCTGGAATATTATTTGTTAACCCCGGAATAAGTCATCCCTTCTAGTCCTTAAGTAAGGATTGGTTCATCTAAAGGGTATCCTAATTCTAATGGTTGCAAATCTGATGCCTCATCTAAATTCTGCTCACTTTTCATTTTCCTTGTTCATACTTTGGCCACCATTCACCACCACCCTAATATATACCAAATTATAATATAAACACAATAGTCCATGGACTCTATTTTTACCAGGACAATATTTAATTCTCCTCAGGAAATACTGTCCAATGCAGATGCAAAAATTATATACTAGGGTCAAAAGTTTACTTCATGTAATTGTTGTTCAACCACCCATCACAGTATACAACAGCCAAGAAAATAAGAGAAAAATACCTGGGTTCCATTCCCAGTATTTCGAAGGTGATTATGAAGAAGCTTGGTAGCACCATCTTGAAAGGTTTTTGGTAAAGCTCCTAATAACATTGTAAACTCTGGGGTATTGAGTTCAAATAAGGAAATCAGCACTGACTGTGCTGCCTAGAAAACAAAGACATTCAAGAAGTAGATGAATACATTTTGGTTACTCAAAGGAGACTATTTTCTTCACTTAACCTTTCTGTTCAATAGCCCAAGGCCATCTTTCCCAGGGAAAAAGAAGATATTCTCATATGCTTTCCAATTTCTTTTTTGGAAGAATAAAAAATAATATTTGACTACCATTTAGTTTTTGAAGGTAAAAAGGGAATACGAAAAGTATAATGAATACGACTTAACAATCAATGCAAAAGTTAACCAGACAGGTTCCAGAGTTACTCTATCAATATATCCTTCTGGTTCAGTTTTCCTAATAAATGATTACAAGGAGGAGGAAGGATGAAAATAAGGAAGTATATTCCTAAGCTATACAAGGCCCATCCAGAGCAACTTAGGATTTAATTTTCGTTTTATTAATGTGTGATTCTTAAATTAACTAGCTGAATCTAGTGTTCCCTCAAGCAGTTAATCTAACAAATCTACAATTTAAAGCTAAAACTAGTCTAATGCTTTTGTGGAAATGGAAACAAAACAAAGCTTACTCAGATCAGTTAAGAAAACTTATAAATTTCCTCCTTTCTTCTAAAGTTATTAAAAGCCAGACTTTGAAATTCAGATTACACAGAAACAACGGAGAAAGAAACCCAAATCGTTCACCATCACAGCTTGTATCCAAATGTGCACATGTTGCTCTGGACCTTTTCTGACCCCACTCTACGAAAACCTAAGTGTTCTATGTTTATGTCATCTAAATATACAACAGTAGGGGAATGGTTAAATTATGTTACATTGGAACAATGGCATACTACACAACACAGCCTTGAAAGACAACACAGCTTTATACATGGAGAAATCAGACGACTATTATACACTGCTGAAGGAAAAACATTATAAAACAAGTTATAGGGGCTGGCCCCGTGGCCGAGTGGTTAAGTTCGCGCGCTCCGCTGCAGACGGCCCAGTGTTTCATTGGTTCGAATCCTGGGCGCGGACATGGCACTGCTCATCAAACCAAGCTGAGGCAGCATCCCACATGCCACAACTAGAAGGACCCACAACGAAGAATATACAACTATGTACCGGGGGGCTTTGGGGAGAAAAAGGAAAAAAATAAAATCTTAAAAAAAAAACCAAAAAACAAGTTATAAGCCCATTTTGTTAAAAACAACAAAGTATATATTGAGAGGCTGTGTACACTGACATGTTAATAGTACTTAAATAAAGCTATTTGCATTTTGAAACAAAATTTTATGATTCTGTGTTTTTTTGGAACTACAACATGGAGAGGGCCTAAATGTTAATTTGAGCAAAGGAATTAATGATTTTTAAGGTAGACTTTATTCCATCTAGAGTTTATTTTGGTGTATGAGATTCAGCTTTATTTTCCCCCTAGAGACAGACAGCTCAACTGTTCTACAATTATTTATCAATGAGTGTATCCTTTCCTCATGACTTGAAGTAACACCCTTATCATGAACTAATCTCCTGTATAAACCTAAGTGTCTCTGGACCTTCCTTTATGTTCCATTGATCTATTTGTCTATTCCTGCATTAAATAATACAGGTTTAAATCGCATGATTTAAATTGCAATAGTTTTAGTATATTTTGATGAAGTCCTTCAATTCTGTTAAGTTTATAGTTTAATGTCACATTTGCTTTATCAGATACATGTCATATTTATTTTAAAATATTTTTTCAAGTCTTCAAGTAAAAGTAATAGATACTTATTATGGATTTAAAAACAAAACTGTTTTAGAAAAGGTTTTATAATTTTCAATTCCCCTGTTCAGCTCTCCAGAATTCCTCTTTGTAATACCTGTTTTTTCCTAATAGTTAGGCATTCAGAGGCTCATATATTACTTGATTTATCAGCTTGAGACATTTTCTAGTGATTTCTTACTACAATAGATGAAAACAGGATCCTTTCGATATCAGTCCTACCCCTTTTACCCTCTTCTCCCTTACATAATATAGCAACAGTGCATTTTATTAGCCAGTGTAATTTTTTAAAAACATAAATCAGATCATCTCTCTCCCTTGCTTAAAACATGTCAAAGGTTTTCTTCAGTCACATCGGTATTCTGTATCTTGGAATATCCACAATTCTTAATTTTGATGAAATCCAGTTTACCTATTTTTCCTTTTATCGTTTCTGATTTGGTAGCATATCTTGCCAAATCCAAGGTCATGAAGATTGATCCCCGTTTTCTTTTAAGAGTTTCACAGTTTAGCTTTTACACTTAAGTCTTTGATCCACTTGAGTTAAATTTTTGCATATGGTATGAGCTAAGGGTTCAAATGAATTCTTTTGCATGTGGCTATTTAGTTATCCCAGCACGATTTGTTGAAAAGACTATTTCTCTATTGAATGGTCTTGGCACCTTTGTGGAAACTCAGTCAGCCATAGACACCTAGGTTTATTTCTGGACTCTGAATTCTATTCCACTGATCTTTATGTCTACCCTTATGCCAATCCTATACTGTCTTGATTACTGTTGCTTTCTACTACATTTTGAAATCAGGAAGTGTAAAGTCCTTCTATTTTGTTCTTTCTCACGATTCTTTTGGCTATATGGGTCCCCTGCAATTCCATATGAATTCTGGAATCAGCTTGTCAATTTCTACAAGGCCAGCTGGGATTTTGACAGGGATTACATTGAATGTGTAGATCACTTTGGGGAGTACTGCCATCCTAATAAGTCTTCTGATCCACGAACATTGGGTATTTTTCCATTTATTTAAATCTTCTTTAATTTCTTTCAAAATTGTTTTGTAGTTTCTACTACAAATTTTGCATTTTGTTAAATTTATTCCTAAGCATTTTAATCTTTTGGATGCTATTTTAAATGGAATTGTTTTCTTAATTTCATTTTGGATTGTTTCTTGTAAGTGTTTAGAAATGCAGCTGATTTTTGTATACTGATTTTGTATCCTGTAATTTTGTTGACCTTATTAGTTCTAATAGTTTTTTCGTGATTCCTTAGAATTTTCTATATGTTAAGATCATATCATTTACAAACAGAAATAGTTTTACTTCTTCCTTTCCAATCTGGATGCCTTTTATTTATTTTTTATTTTGCCTAACTGTCCAAGTACAACATTGAATAGAAATGATGAGAGCAGATATCATTGTCTTGTTCCTGATTTTAGGGAGAAAGCATCCAGTCTTTTACTGTTAAGTATGATATTAGCTGTGGAGACTTGTAGATACCCTCTACTGGGTTGAGCAAGTTTCTTTCCATTACTAGTTTTTTTTTTTTTTTAAATCATAAAAGGATATTAGGGGCCAGCCCGGCGGTCCCGCGGTTAAGTGCGCACGTTCCGCTTCAGTGGCCCAGTGGTTTGGATCCCGGGTGCGCACATGGCACCACTTGGCACTCCATGCTGTGGTAGGCATCCCACATATAAAGTAGAGGAAGATGGGCATGGATGTTAGCGCAGGGCCAGTCTTCCTCAGCAAAAAGAGGACTGGCAGGAGTTAGCTCAGGGCTAATCTTCCTCAAAAAAAAAAAGGACATTAGATTTTGCCAGATGCCTATTCCATTGAGATGATAATGTGGTTTTCGTCTTTTTACTATTGATATGGTATATTAATAGATTTTCAGATGTTAATTCAATCTTGCATTCCTGGGATAAATCCCACTTGGACATGGTGTATAATTCTCTTCTATATACTGCAGGATTTGTTTTACCAAGGATTAAAAATGTCCGTATTCATAAGATATTGGTCTGTAGTGGGTTTTTCTTGTGGTGTCTTTCTGGTTTTGGTATCAAGGTAAAACTGCTCTCATAGAATGAGCTGGGAAGTGTTCCTTCCTCTTCTGTTTTCTGGAAGAGTTTGTGAAGAACTGGTACTAATGTTTGACAGAATGCACCAGGGAAGCCATCTGAGCCTAGGCTTCTTTTTGTGGGTAGTTTTTTGCTTATTAAGTCAATCTCTTTTCTTGTTCTATTCACATGTCTATGTCTTGAGTCAATTTTGATAGTTTGTGCCTTTCTGGGAATTTGTCCATTTCCTCTAAGTTAACTAATTTATTGGCATACAATTATTCATAGTATTCCTTTATAAGCCTTTTCCCTTTTTTTGGTGAGGAAGATTGGCCCTGAGCTAACATCTATTGCCAATTTTCCTCTTTTTGCTTGAGGAAGACTGTTGCTGAGCTAACATCTGTGTCAATCTTCCTCTATTTTGTATGTGAGATGCTGCTACAGCATGGCTAGATGAGTAGTGTGTAGGTCTGTGCCCAGGATCTGAGCCTGCGAACCCCGGGCCACTTAAGTGGACCACACGAACTTAACCACTGCACCACTGGGCTGGCCCTTCCTTTTTATTTCTGTAAGGTTAGTAGTAGTATTCCCTCTTTCATTTCTAATTCTAATAATTTGAGTCTTCTCTCTTTTTTTTTCTTGTTGAATCTAGCTAAAAGTTTGTCAATTTTGTTGAATGTTTTTAAAGAACCAACTTTTGGTTTCCATGAAACCAAAAATTTTTCTCTATTTTTTTCTATTATCTATTTCACTAATTTCTGTTTTAATCTCGATTATGTCTTTCTGCTTACTTTAGGTTTAGTTTGCTCTTTTTTTTCCAGTGTCATAAGGTGGTAAATTAGGTTATTGGTTTGATATCTTTCTTCCTTTTTTATTATGGGCATTAACAGATATAAATTTCCCTCTAAGCACTGCTCTAGCTATATCCCATAAGTCTTGGCATATCATGTTTTCATTTTCATTCATCTCAATGTATTTTCCAATTTCCCCCTTGATTTCTTCTTTGATCCACTGGTGATTTAGAAGTATGTTGCTTAACTTTCACATATTTGTGAGTTCTCCAAATTTCTTTCTGTTATTGATTTCTAATTTCATTCCACTGTGGTCAGAGAACATAACTTGTATTATTTTTATCCTTTAAAAAAAACTATTGAGGTTTGATTCATGGCCTGGTATATGGTCTATCCTGGAGAATGTTTCATGGGTACCTGAGAAGAATGTATATTCTGCTGTTGTGGGGTGAAGTGTTTACCAGTAGATAAAGGTCACAAAATTTATATTTTATGCACACCTTTGCAGCAAATATTGAAGAAAATGATTCCTTAAGGAAGAGAGTAGAGAGCTACATAAAGGATGCAAGAAATAAATGATTAGGAGTGAAGAGAAGTCTCAGGAAGACAGTGAAGAGAACAGATGGTCTAGGAAGGAGCTCCCCAGAAAATAAATATGTTTTCGAACATATGTAAAATATTAGCCACAGGTATGTGGCAGAGATGTTGAAAATATGAATAGATATTTATAAAACTAAAAAAACACAGGTGAATGAAAAACAAGGCAAATTATTAACACCAAGATAAATAAAGCTTCTATAAGAAAGGAGGCAGTAATAAACCACTTGGTATAGGAGTGACTAGTTCCACAGTGAAAATGTGTCTTTTCTGTTGATTACCAACAATTGATTCACAAATCTTTTGAAGGTTATGGGGAAAGGTAGAGGAAAGGATGTCGGACTGGTATGGGAAAGCTAAGTCCTCATTTACCAAAGTAGATAGACACACACATAACGACTAAACTTTTATCAATAGGTCAATAGACAATGCCTAAAATTGACAAATCAAGAAATAGTGTAAGTTCTTATTTGAAATACATAGGTAAATTCAAGGGGAAAGATTGGGAATATTTTGAATGTTTATGAGATTAGAGGTTGCAAGGATTACAGCAAGGACAGCTATTTTTGATTCTAACTTTTAAAATTATACTCATATTAATTGGATAAAATTTAACATAATTAAAAAGAGAAGATTTTAAAAAAAGGCTACATATCACCAAAGCTAACTGGTAATGTCCTGAAAATATTAGCTTCCTTCACTGGCAATCCAAAATGACTGCTTTTTTCCCCCTAATTTATCTCTTAAATCTTATATTAAAACATACCTTCCGAACATCCGAACTTTTGGGTTCTGTTGTCCAAGTGATGACCCGAGACACTGCCAGGCGAGTTTCACTGGAATTTATAAAATCTCCTGGATCCATCTGTTTGGCCAGAGTTTCTATGTATTTAAGGATAGCAACTTTCACCTGTAGAGGTAAGCACAATGAGAGAGGACAATCAGATGCTCACTGAGAGTCACTGAGAACACTTCAGAAACAATTACGTGATTATTTTTGACAAATAGAAAATGAAAAAACATCAACAACAAAAAAGAAATTACACAGCCACCTACCTACCTGAGGTACAAGTATACGATAATGTGGATTTTTGTTTTTCACACATGGCAGAACTTTTAAGTCCTAGGCATTTCATTCCCTGTATTTGAACAACTGCTTAAGACTTGACAAGCTTAATACACTTCTTGTGTATAAGCTTTCAGAGCTTACAGCTGACTCTTGTCTAGACTCCCTGGGAACCAGTCTTTATCAATTGAGTGTAATCTAGCTCTTGGGGAAATGAACCAAAGTATTTTGGAAATAAGGTATTGTAAATCAAGAGGGTAATTAAGGCAGGCAATAGAAGTTTTTTGTCAAACATACTCTTAAGATTCACACAATGAGATCAGGTTCCTTAATACGTCCATCAACAGCTAGAATTACCTTCCAAAGGAAGTGTCACAAAAAAGTTTACACGAGCACCACTGGAGAAAAGACAACACTGATTTGCATGAAAGAGTCATCATATGTGGGTTTTTTTGGATGTGTAGGTGCATGGTGGGTAGGTGTGTGGTGGGATGCAGGCTTCAAAAGCAGCAAGATGTAGGGCAAAGCACAGACACTTATTCCGTAGACTTGGCCTTTTTTGTCCTTATGGGAAGCCACTGTTAAATTATCTCCCTTCTCTCAGGTATGTTGGGGCAGAAAAAAAGGTTGAGAACCACTGTTTTTAAAGTCACATCTTCTAACATTCTAGGATTTCTGAATAATTGTTCTCTAAGACTTTATCAGTGCACTTTAGAAATGACAGGGCATAGTTCACAGTCTTTGGATATAGCAGATGGTAAACACCTATTAAATTCTGATTTGCTGAGTCAGAAAAAGCAAGGTTTAAATGTATGATTAAAACAGCAACTTCGAAAAAACATTGCCAAAGATTAAGGTAGTCAGTTTTTCTACGTTCTTTTCCCCCTTATTATTGATCTTAATGTCATTTGTCTCATTCAGTCTAAATAAGGTCTCTAGAAAGTACCATGCTAAGTTAATCTTACAGGAAGTAAAATATTAAAATAAGGTTCTGACTCTTGTATATTTTCCCCTTTCTGCTTCCAGTGAAAAAAAAAAAAAGGAAGGGATAAAATTCCATTCTTCATTTCATAACGAATGGATTTTAAGAAGCAACTATAACTTTGAGAAATGTATTAAAAAACAAGAGTTAACCATCAGCCATCCTGGGTAAAATGTACAGCAGAGAGGGAAAGAGACCTATAGTTAATTTTGCAGTAGCAGGCCCAATTAAATTAAGCAGCACATAATACTCTGGATTCTTGAATCCTTGTCACCTCTCAGTGTGACTGGCTGAAAGGTGACTATAGTAAATCAAAGAATAAACGTCAATATATTTGGTTTTCAATTTGCCACCATTAACAATTAAATATATTTATTTGCATTATCTGAGATTCAATTAGTGCAGTGTCTTGGCAATTTATAGAGGCATGCAAAATTTTAAAGGGGTTTCACAGAATAGGTGTGTTTACTATACCAATGGGCAAAATAACCACAATACACATAGAATCATTTGAAAGTTTACATTTTAGTAGGATATTTCACAAGGATATATACATAGTCTGTAATTTTAATAACACAAACATGCATTCTTCTTCAGAGAAGGCAAAATAATCTAGCTGCTAAGGTAATTCTACAACATGTTTGTGAAACCCGGAAAAAGAGGTCACCAAAAACTAAATTTATTTCTTAAAATATTACTTACTTAAATAAAATCACTCTGTATTGCCATTTCCCCCTATTCTATTGCTTTCTTTCTGACATTTAATCACATGCCACTCCGTAACAGAGAGAGAATTTTATACAAACACCCCTCTTTTACCTGATAGATCCATCATTTTTTTCTTTTCTTTTTTTTTAAAAGATTGGCACCTGAGCTAACATCTGTTGCCAATCATCTTCTCTTTTCTTTTTTTCTTCTTCTTCTTCTCCCCAAAGCCCCTCAATACATAGTTGTATATTCTAGTTGTAGGGTCTTCTGGTTGTGCTATGTGGGATGCCACCTCAGCATGGCCTGATGAGCTGCGCGACGTCCGCGCCCAGAATCTGAACCAGTGAAACCCTGGGCTGCTGAAGCAGAACCTGTGAACTTAACCACTCAGCCACAGGGCCAGCCTCCATCATTTTTTCAATAAAGAATTTTTATTGATCTCATACTCAAGTTTTCTATGTTTTTCTATAACCTGTTAAGTTTTTTATTCTTAATCCTATCACTCATCTGAAAGTTACTTTTATTTTTGGCATGAAGTATGGATGGCTCCAGTATAACTTCTCCTTGCTATCCTAAAATATCAATTTAAAGCTGAAAAGTGATGTTCCCCTAGAGCTTTGTGTATGTGTGTACATATGTAACACAGAATATCATTATATATAATATAGAATAGGCTATATAACATATAATATATAGTATAATATATATATAATGTAAAAGCCACAGATACACACACACATATACATACACGGCTTTTAGAGAAACAGTCCGTAGTTCCAGTCTTCAGCATAATGTTTTCCAACAGAAAAGCTAATTTTAAGTTCTCTGTTTTCCATTTCCCTCTTCCCTTTGTCTTTCTCTTCAGACCTTAGCAAATTTATTCTCTCCCTCAACTCACCTAACACCCTTCTTTCCTTTTTTTTGTTTTTTCTGCTTTATCTCCCCAAATCCCCCCTGGTACATAGTTATATATCTTAGTTGCAGGTCCTCCTAGTTGTGGCATGTGGGACACCGCCTCAACGTGGCCTGAGGAGCAGTGCCATGTCCACACCCAGGATCCAAACCAGCAAAACCCTGGGCTGCCACAGCGGAGCACGTGAACTTCACCACCTGGCCATGGGGCCAGCCCCTTATCACCCTTATTTCTTAAGCTAATGGTATATATCTCCATTTCCACTGGCGCATGAAATATACATTTTCAACAGCTCTTGAATACCTACTACTGGCACCTAAGTCATAACCCTTGTTACAGTTTACAGCTTAATAATAACGACACAACATTATAAGTTTTATATGCTTAGAAATGCTTATTACAGTGGCTTGAACAAAGAATGAGTTCAAAAATATTTATCAATAACATCAAGTAAATTATTCTTCTTCTGCAGGTCACTTTTCAGAATCAAAACAGACAGAACCCCTTTCACAAAGCAGCTCTGAGAAAATTACACTATGTTGAGTATAAGTCAACCCTGGTAAGAAACATAATTGTGATTTAAAGGCAAAATCATATTCAGAAACTTAAAAGGAAAATCAGTCCTGGGGAGTAATGCTTGTGGAAATATATATCGTGCAGAATAGAGCAGAAAAATATAAGGCTTGTAAATGCACATATGCTTGTTATTTCCCTGACTTTAATCTCATTTAATAAAATGCGCTAAGAAAGATCTTTAGTAAAGAATTCAAGTGCTCTTTTTTTATATGAAATTATTTTTTATGTTCATTAATAATGACTTTTAATTACAAATTGGAATCTACTTAGTTTTCACATAAATTAACTGGGAAATGTGTGCTAATAACAATTGAGAAGGTTGATCTTCATTCTAAATTTTATGCACACATCAGAAGTATCACATTGCAAAAAGAAAAGAAGTTACCATTTCAAGGAGAACTGGAGAATAGCACTGAGATTAAAAAATTTTGTTTACTAAAATAAATATAGGTAAAAAACTGACATTTCACCCAAAATATCTACTCAAACTCCTAAACTTAAAAAAAAAGTATTGGGAAATCACAAACATAAAATTAGGTAAGACTTTATAAAGCGAGTTTGCATTACCAGCTTAGGGTTAGATGGCCATACTCGTGTTGCCTTCTAAATGTATATCCCCCATAAGCTTCTCTAAAGGATAGCCTGGCATTCGAATAACATTTGAAATCAAATATGTGCATGCTTAAAAGGCTTACAAAGGTTAGTACTGAATACAGATGCATACAAACATTATCTGAAACACTGCAGAGTTTGTAAAGAGAGTTAAGAAAAGAAATAATGCAGATTAAAACAAAAACAAAAAAACCTTGGAGCTCCAAAAAGAGTGAAGTTGGTCCCGAAGTGCTGGCTTGACTGTCTGAAAGTTTATAAAAACAAAATCCACTGATTGAACAGCTTCTCATGTGACAGAAATACAAACATCAATATAACTTTATTAGTAAAATACTGAAATTCTTTACATTGTCTTCAAAAGACTTCAAATTTTTACCTTCAAGCTTGGTGTTTGGGTCTGATCAACTGTAAATCTCATTAGAATATTAAACTGAAGATCATTTGGAAAAGATTCTCTGAAATAAGAACAAAGCAAAAACAAAACAAAAATTAAGTCAGTAAGTAACTATTTAACCAAACTTAACAACAGAAAATTATGCTTAATACCCAAACATGTCACTCAAAAAGCATGCATGAAGCAGTATCTGTATGTGGTATAGTCTATGTGGTAGAGTATACAACAAAAGCTATTCCCAGAAGAATCTGAACATTTGAATTTATACCCTGAAGGGAGCTAAAAAAGCAACACTATAGTAGATAATGGTCTATCCTGCCTCAACTATAGATTTAATCAGAAAAATGTATTCAGTAAAAAGTTCAACATTATCAGAGATGTTTCCCCACACCTAATGTCTGAATTCTAGACTCACCTCAACTTAGTAAATGGATATTTGAAATAAGTCACTTCAACAATCTACACAAGAAAGTAGAAATATATCATTGGTTCAAAATCTTCTGAAAAAAGATTCTGAATATTTAAATACATAATAAAACATTCTTTTGAAACTTAGGAAATATTTTATTTTTACATTAGATTGACTAAAATCCTCAACTCTACTTTGCAGATCTATTTTAATTAAGATAAAATACCATCTTAAATTACTCAACCAGTGTTAATGAAATTTTTATGAAAGAAATGCAGTGCTTGATCTAAGGACCAAGGCAGCATTAAATATACCATGTGAATGCCAGCATTAACAATTTTCAAATGGAGTGCATGCAGTCTAAATGGTTTGAAAGGACTCAGAAATAGGAACTTTTAACAGAGAAACTAAATATTCCTGACTACTATCAGGTAAACTTGAAATACATGAAGAAAATATTACCTCGTAACATCAAGGGCTTTCTGAACTTTTGCCTGAACAGACCCAAGTAAATCAGCACCCATTTTTTTTAGTAGTTGTGTCAGCAGTACAAACAACCAATCTTGAAGATCGTCTTTGTGGACTTGTATGAAGTCCACCAGTGTCTCCAAAAACATGCTGAACACCTACAGTTGATAAACAGGGGAGGGAGGGAGAAAAGGGAGAAATATTGACCTCTATGATCAATTCAAAACTGAAATAGAAAGGAAAACAGGAGTCAGAGGCACAGCGATTGGCAGCCAAGCGGAAAAACAATCTCTCTTGCTTTTCATTGGACTCTGTGATACAAGAGTACGTCTGAACTGTTATCCGACTTCTGCCGAAGTTCGACAATTAGCTATTCCATGCAGCATCACTTGGTAAAGAAACTTTGGCCATAATGGCTGGCACACCTAATGTTGTCAATGATGTCATAGCTTAAACTGGTAAAACTGAAATCCATTTTATTTGAAATTTAGGGCAAGGAACTACCCATAGTCTCACCAGCCCTCAGCAATTTAAAAGAATGGCACTGAGTTAATCAGAGAATGGCTATGCTGACAGCTACTTTAAAGTATAAGACCATTCTGACATAATGGGCTAATTAGAGACTCCTCAGATTTCTCAAAATGTCAGTTGTCACAAATTTTTTGGTGTGAGGCATATTATTTACAAAACTGCTCCCAAAGTAATTTTAAATGATTTGGGGTAACTATAACCATACCTAAAATAAATTCAGGATACAAATCTACATCTAAGTTTTAATGATTTCTAAAAAGTCCTACATGGCATGCTATTAGTCTCCATTTCTGTTGATGGGTTTTATTTGGTTCCAATATGCATTAAGTCTATATCTCTTTTCAAGAAATTCAACACCATAGTGTATTTCTAGGTAAAGAGGAAAAAACTCAAGACAGTGTCAGACATGTTGTATTATGAGACAGTTTATAATCACAATAAATTACAAAAACTATGGTTTTAAAAAAGTTAATCTCAAAGTAACTATGCTAATTTAAAAACTGAGTTTTGCTCTCAATATATATTTTGTCTTGAATTTCCTTTATACAGTTATACACAAACTCCTGTTTTTTTTCTCTTATGTTAGAAATGAAGGATTTTGTCTATCAGAATTATAAGTAAGCTTTAACATTTGAATCTGAGTTAGAAAAAATACACTTTAGCTATTTACTCAAGATGCTCTATATCTGTAAAAACAGCAGCTATAACTACTTTAAATTTTCTAGTACTCTCTGACCCCCAGGCAGTATCTGCTTCAACACTGTTCTTGTTTACAATGCAGACTCATTAACTTCCGTCCCACACCCTCAACCACACCCAAAAAACTTTGGTTTCTCCGATTCAAAACTTGGTCCACTGTCAGGGCCCAGAACACTGCTGATGAAGTTCACTAGGCCTACTCTATGACAAATGCATGTATCTAATCTAGAACTCACTCTTACCGGCACCTGGCAAATTTGTCCAGTGGTGTGCTGGAGTCAGTTAGTACCAGCCTAGAAAGCCAAATGTTAAATATTCAGGAATTTTGTGAGTTTGCTGGTAGCTTGAAATCAGTCCTGGTAGGAGTATTTACACCTCTGAAATTACAGCAAATTTACAAATCAGGGCCTCCTGCCCCTCCCCCAAGCCTGGATTACCAGTACACCACTCTGGTTCACTCCTCGTTTCAACTCTTGCCTACTTTCCTGAAGACTGCAATTTTAAGCTTACACAACAGTCATGCATCACTTTGACAGGGATACAGTCTGAGAAATGCATCGTCATGCGATTTCATTATTGTGTGAACATCAGAACGTACTTACACAAACCTAGATGGTGTAGCCTACTCCACACCTAGGCTATTCTGTACTAATCTTAGGTCCCACTGTCGTATATGCTGTCTGTTGCTGACCGAAATGTTGTTATGTGGCGCATCACTGTATACCAAAATCCATTCTGAAAATCATAGACATTAGAATGCCTAAGTCAACTCTCCCATTTATCTGGTTCTCAGGAAGCTGAGAATCAGAAAATTAAGTGACTTGCTCAAGGTTTCCACAGCTAATTAATGGCTGGGCCAGGACTTAGAGGTAAGTCTCCTGGTTTTTCAGTTATGTTCCATCCATTCTATTACTACATAACTTCATCTACTGTACTGTCATTCAACATAAAATCCTCCATTGACTTTTCCCTCACTTGATTTCCCCTACAGCTATCCTTCTAATAATTGTTTCTCTAAGGACTAATCATAGAAAGTACTAGTTTTTCATTAGCTTAGTATACTTCGCTATTCTGTAGCTTGACACTGCTTTCCTCCTCTTATTTCCCTTCTTTCTTTCATTCTAGTTGCCAAGCATTTTCCTTTTGCATCCTAAATCTGGGGTGATTTCAAGCCAGTCTTCACCCTGATTCTCTTTTCACGGGAAGTGTGACCTCCTTGACAAGGCCTCTCTGATCTAACCTCTAGAATAGCTCTCTTGGCCTTCCCCAAATCTGTCAATCACACCATCATTGTAGGCACCAGCCCTTTCTGACCTCAAGTCTGGATTTCTCTAGTAGTCTGACTTTAGTCTTTATATTTGCTGTTATACCAGGCCTCAGAAAAACATTTCCGTAACAGGCCGTACAGTAAATATTCCAGGCTTTGCAGACCACATGGTGTCTGTTATTCAACTATTCAACTCTGCCAATGTAGCAGAGCCACAGACAATATGCAAACAAGTGAGCACGGCTGTGTTCCAATATAACTTTATTTACAAAACAGGTAGCAGGGCAACTCATGCTTCTTTCTCACCATCAGATTATCATATCACTCTTGATAGAAACAAATCCTTTAATGTCCCTTCACAGTCTGCAGAATAATGTCTCAAATGCTTAGACCAGGTTCTAACTCTCCAAACTCATCTTGGACTATGTGACAACATGAACTCTTTGTCCCTGAACACATCTTACACACATTCCTGATCTACCATACTCCTCACTCCCTCTCTTTATACACAGTATGTGATTCCCTACAAAGTACCACTCAAGTCCCAGCCAAGAAGCTTCTCGGACTACTTTAGATAATAGTCACTGATCTTCTTTACTTGAAATTTATAGTGGGACTAACTTTATGATGCTATTTAATTTTTTTTCTGTATTTATATTATCTTCCCACCTGGAACATACATTTGAGAATAGAGACTAAATTTTTATACAGTTTTGAATCACCAATTAGAACCAAGCTCAAAGTTATCAGAGGCTGAGGACCAAATATAAAGTTGTTCGATGAATGTGTAGGAGAAGTTTCTTAAAGAGTAAGGATTTTCTCAAGTGAAACTTACCCGGCAATTGGTAGCTAACCCCTTTTTCTCAAGGCAAGGCAAGATGTGTAAGACTTTCCCTTCATCCCAGTGAAGATGAACTTTTCTTGCCTATAAACTTTTGGACATCTTTCACTTCGCTGGACTTAAGCTAGTCATTCCCAGGAGGCCCCTTCTTCTCATGCTGACATATCTAAAGTTTATGTCCTTTCAAGATCTGAACTGCTATTTCCTTCAAGAAGACTTCTCTGAGTCTCCTAAGTAGAAATTTCTTTTAATTAGATATAATATATGAATGAATAAACATGTAGAGACATTATTTATAGTACTCTACATATAGAACTGTACTATTATTTTTCAAAATACTTATATCCTATCAATGGTATTTACTAAATGAAAAAATATATATCTACCTGAAATATATATTGGAAATTTCACATAAAATTTCTTACTTGATTGCCCTATCACAAAGAGTTCACTGTCAGATATGGACTATCTCCCATTTCCCTATCTATGACTAAAGAAGAAAGTGGAAAGTGGATATGCTAATACAATACTAGGGCTAAACATCTGATTTCAGAAGAGTAAACTGAGAATCACTGTTCTGTAAACTGCTCTGTTTGCTTTTAAGAAATAACATTAATAGAATATTAGAAATTATATATGGGGAGATTAAGACTAAATTATTTTTAAATAATTTTGAAACTTAGGAATTCATTTTTTAATAATTCAATGGAACCGACCTGCAATGGAATCAATTTATAATCCTACATATCTCACAACGCTAACTTACTGGGAAAGCATTATAATATTCAAGCTATTACAAGCGAGGCAGCCTTTTCTTAACCTTGCTTATATCTTAGGTGTGCCAGTCATCAAATATAGAACAGAAGAATATAATCAAATTAGATTAATTAGTAGATTAAAAAGCACATCTCCAAACAGAATGACAGTTTGCATAACTGCAAATAGCATTTCGTGGATTGCAAAGGGTCCAACACTGCATGAACTCTTTGGGAGAGAAAATAGAGAAAAAGGGTTAATTTCACAGTCATGCAGTAAAGTTAGGTTTCCAACAAATATTGAACCAACTTACTCTCTATTGAGAGTTCCAACACAGGGGACAGCATGCAAAAAGAAAAAAAGAAAAAAAAGAAAAACACACAAATTAGTCGCCATCAATGCAAAGTTCCTGTATGGAAGAAAAACACTTAGAAAATAAAAGTGACAAATGTTTTGAAAAGTTTATGATAAACTCAAAATAGTTTTCAAAACAAGAGTTAAATGAATAGTATGGGAGAAGAACATGTGATTTTCCTGTGCTGTCTCTTACCTCCTTGCCAAAGAAATTTTAAAACAAAAAGCAAAAAAAAACTCCCTTCTTTTCCAGACCCTACTATCCTCGAGGCTTAACTTGTGGAAAGAAAAAACTAGGGGGGAGAGGGGAGGGGGAAGAGGAGGAGTAGCTACCATTTTAATAATATCAGGATATAATACAAAAACTCAAATCAAACCCTGACGCTTTAAACTCAGCACAGAATGGTGACATACCCAGTTTATTCCTTTTTGTGGGGGGGGGGGGGAGGGGGGGCGGGGGGTGCTGAGGAAGATTAGCCCTGAGCTAACATCTGTACCAATCTTCTTCCATTTTATATGTGGGTCGGTGCCATAGCATGGCTGACAAATGGTGTAGGTCTGCACCCAGGATGTGAACCCATGAACTCGTGCCTCTGAAGCGCAGCATGCCAAACTTAACCACTATGCCATGGGGCCGGCCCCATCCAGTTTCTTCTTAATGAATTCCATTATTGGCAGAGCCTACGACAATCACCAAACAAAAGCTAAACAAAAACAAATTAACAAAAGCCTCCCCATTATACTGTCTTCATAGAACTAACTAAATAACCAAAAACCAAACCAAATAAACAAAATCAGATGGGTCAATAAGAATTGCATGTTGTTACAAAATCCAAGGGAGAAAAACCATAAAGTTACCTTCCTTACAATTCTGGGGAGGACTATGGCTGGTTCTCCACAGCTATTAAAGGAGGCCAAACATTTGTGGTTGGTTCAGTTCTTTACTAACATCAAACTCAGCTTTCCTATTTGAGCTGCAAGGGACTCTTTAAAAAAGTGTTTCACTTTATTACTGTATAAATCCTAGCACCCAGCTAACCTGCACTATTGTCCTAACAAAAAATCAAAAACTTAACTTTAAGAAATAATCCAGCCTTGTTCTTATACCTTCCAGTTAAGGAAGAATTATAGATTATTCTATATTGAATATAGATGCTTTAAAACTCTATTTCTTAAAGTTGTATATATTATTAATTAAAATATCATTTAATAAAAGAGGCCCATGCAGACCACAACTGTCTTATCCTTTGGCTTATATTGCCAACAAAAAATATCAACAGCTAATACTTAAGAATTCACAGAAATTTTTGCATTAAAACCAAGTGTAAAGTAAAACTAAAGTATAAACCAAGTCCTACAGCTGTAATTAGTGGTAGCAATATCAGTATAAAATAGTAGGTATCTACATGTTCAATTTGAAAGTTATAAACTTTAAAAAATTTCAGTAAACAAACTGTTTACCAAGAGTATTTTAATCTTTGTCTTTAATGGGGTATGGCATTCTTGGATAAAATAATTATACCTTGAGATAGAGGATAATCTTTAAAAATTATTGTTTTAAAGTATAAACAATTTATAATCTTTTTTTTTTTTTTTGGTGAGGAAGATTAGTCCTGAGCTAACACCTGTGCTCATCTTCCTCCATTATTTATGTGGGACACCACCACAGCATGGCTTGATGAGTGGTGTGTAGGTCTGTGCCCAGGAGCTGAACCTGCAAACCCCAGGCTGCCAAAGTGGAGCATGTGAACTTAACCACTACGCCACTGGGCCAGCCCCAGCAATTTATAATCTTTAGCTGGATTTTAGTTTATGTATCAAGTGGGATTTTAATATCTTTAAGTAGTGTCACAAGTAATGAAGATATTGAAAACAGAAAAAAATGAGGAGGAAATGATATGAATAACAATAAAGTGAAGACCACAAAAAAAGAGTAAAGTGAAATTCATTAATATTTTTCTTTGAATTTCCCTTCCATATCTCTCTCTCATTAAATTCTCATGTAGACACCTGTTGTCCTAAAGGAAGATACCTGATAAAAGTTTCACCATTGTCAAATACATTGCTGAAAACAGAAATAAATGAATACATTTTACAACAAACCAAAATTTCACAGTACACCTGTAGATTATGTATAAGTACTTAATGAAATATATTTTAATGAACATTAAAAATTGAACAATATTCTGAAAATTTTTATGGACTAATTCAGTATACAAAATGCTGCTTCTATATTACCATACTATATTGCTTTTGTGTTATTTAATGGCAATTCTTTTCTACAAAATTGCTCTGTAAGGTAAGAATATATTTACATTATTGTTGTAATAATCACAGAAGAAAACTGAACAAAAACTTAGATTTTTTTCAACTTAGTCCAATTATTTGCTTTACAAATAGTAAAATGTTTTTAGTAATACAAATACAGTCACCCTAATTACATAAGAGTTGTGCTTGTTACTATATCCTTCAGTTTACAGTCTTAGATGATCTCTCTTTAGAGAAGCTTAAATTTTACAAGACAGCAATTTCTAAATTATGTACAATAGCAAACACAATTTCAATTTTGTTTCAAAAGATTATTACCCTTTTTTGGGCAATAATAAAACAAAAGTGGCTTACAGTTTTTGCTATTATTTCATTTCTTATTTTGGCAATATACAAATGACACCCTATGGGAGAGAAAACAAATCTTAAATACTTAAACATACCTTGCCATGAGGATCAGCAAACATTCTTGTGAAAATTTCACATAATCTTTTCAGTTCAACTCGACTGTCAAAATAATAAAGTGGCTAATTAATATCCTGCTGGAGGAGGAAGTCATTTAAAAGTAATCCTACATACAATTTGGCTTCTTTTTTTTTTTTTTTTTTTTTTTTTTATTAATGTTATGATAGATTACAACCTTGTGAGATTTCAGTTGTACATTTTTGTTAGTCATGTACAATTTGGCTTCTTAAAAAAAAAAAGCTAAAAAACTCAGCTCTCAAAATCAAGAAATTTGTGGGATTACTAGTCAGGGCCAAATACAAATTTATCAAATGTAACAATAATTCTGTTGCAACCCACACTATTTTATAGGTTGAAAGTTCTATGAAAAGAAATACAATCGTATTTCATTAACGTAGCATGACAGAGGAAACTGTACAAATGACATTCCCAGCATATGAATCTTACCCTTTTAAATGCTAAGATGTTTTCTTAAAATCTGCCACCTGACGGCTAAAATCTTTCTAAACTATGACTACTCTCTTGTCATTTAAAATGACATAGTGAAGCTAATATTAACCCAGTCTTGATGGGGTTGGGAAAAATATTATGATGATTTATTGCAGTGATTAACGAAGTGTAATACGCAAACGTTAAAATATATTAGGCAGCACAGAGATAAACATTTATTTTAAATTACATATTTCTAACACTTCCTAAAATTAACATACAGCTAGTAAATCAAACCC
Source organism: Equus przewalskii (assembly GCF_037783145.1). Lineage (NCBI taxonomy): Eukaryota > Metazoa > Chordata > Mammalia > Perissodactyla > Equidae > Equus > Equus przewalskii. Next base: position 52,427,796 of record NC_091845.1, on the reverse strand, counting down.
GGATTTCAGGTATCAAGTCAGGAAATAGCTCTCTATTTTCTGTCATACTCAAACTTATGAATTATCTGAAACTACGTTCTTAAAGGGGTAGACTATAGAGGTTTAAAACATTACACAGATAAAGAATTTAGGGGAAAAAAGCAAGCAAAAGCCATTAGGAAAGGAAACCAAACCAAACCAAACCTGAAAGACTTAAAAAAAACCAAGATGAACTTTGGTCCTTGGAGACATTCACTCCAATTCCATTTCATATTACACTAAGATTCACATATTAGATGAACATTAAGAATATATCTTCATTTTTGAGTGAGCATAAATATTCTTTGTTCTCACTGGAAAACTTATCAGGAACGCATTTTAATAAACCAGTCAGCTTTAATATTATGTGCATTTTTAAATTTTAATTTAAAAAATTAATAACATTTTTCATTGAGCTTCTATTTGTGAATAAAAGTTTCCTTTTAAAATGTTTCTTTAAATAGAGCTAGTGAATTAAAAAACTTTTAGTAAGGACAGTATAGATGATTCTAAAGGACTGCTTTAGGAAGTCCTAAACTTGGAAAAATATTTTGATGCTACCTTCTGAATTCAGGATAAGTCTGTTCCCATACCAGTATCTCTAAAGTGTTATGGAAACAAAGTCAAGTCAAAAAGTGCTAACCTGACAGGGCAATTATTTTAAGACAATACACTTACCTTAGCGTTCTCTGATTTTTTAGTAAGTTCTGCAGACCGAGGAGGCCTTCCTTCCTTTCTGACCAGTTGGAACTAGCACATCTATTGAGGACTTCTGCCACATCTTCTGTCTGTCTCATATATGTAGGAATACTACCATTTCGAGAACTATAGGAGCGTTCTGAACAAGCACTAGATGCATCACTGTTGGCATCATCATCTGAATGCATTCCATATGATTCATATCTCCTTCGAGCTGGTTTTTTCTGTTATACATAAAGACTCTCATTAGTGGTAGCTAAAAGAATATACTGGTATTTCACAATTTCTACTGACCACAAAAGGACTGGTTTTTGTTTTAAAATCATTGCAAAGCATGCTGCTAATCATTGTAATAAAAAATGTCAATATTTAGTTTTTCTTTAGAAAATATGTTTTAGAAGTTAGTAGAAGATGAAATATTCTTTAACTATGGGAAGTGGTAGAAGCAGAATAAGACTGCATGGAAGGTCAGATATGTGAAGCGAAAAGAGCTCCAAAATGTGGGGTTTTTCCTTTTCATGGAAAACCAAGAAGAACTACTAGAGCATAAACGAACAGAAATTGTCCTGGAAATTTGAGCGAGAAGAAGAAAATACTACCTTTTTAGGGATGAGAATGGATCAGAAAATGGACAATGGATCAGAAAAACACGTTCTTCTCCTTTTAAAGTACTTTTTTCCCCCTGTCTTTCTACCTTCTCTTTCCTTTATTCTCCTTTTAGTTCTGCTATCACTTCTCTTGCTACTCTTTCTTCCCTTGTACCTAACTCTCATGTCTCCTAAAGAAGTAAATACAGACGATGAATGGTGAGAACCTGTTTGGCTTACTATTATTAAGAGGCAAGCTCCTTGAAAGTCCTCCACATTTTTCCCAATGTGTCTATACATTCTATTTCAATAAACATGAGAAAACATATTTAGATTCCTTTGATTTCTTTATATCGGAAGCTTATTATTTAATAAATGTAACTGCTAATTATACCTTGTATATTAAAAGTGAAATGAGAGCGAGTAAATAGCTAATTTGAGATTTCCTTACAAGTACTGGAAACAAACCTTTATGTAACGTGATATCTGAATTTAGGCTGGTGAAAAACATTTCTATGAAATATGTTAAGCACAATAATTTAAAACAGTTCCAGGTGGCTATAAATTCTCCAAAGTCTAAAATCTAAAAGAAATGTAACTTGAACTTAATTCAAAATAGTTTTATAATGAAGTTTCTATCAGTAAATGCCTCATACTGATTTAGAGACATCAACTTAATTTAGAATGGCAGTAATGTGCTGGGCTTCAGGATCAGTTCTGTTACAGGCAGCAGTGTGATGACATCATCTCCTTTGCAAGCAGCAGTCAGACTTAAAGGATGAGAACCCCCCCATAGGACCCTCTATTCAAGTAGTTTCTCTCCAATGATAATCACATTTATAGAAAAATGGATTTATGTTTAAGAATTTTATTACTTCTATATGAATTTTTTATAGAAGACTATCACCTTGTTAAACTGATGAAGCAAAGAAAAAAAAGTTATGGTATCATAAGATGTCAGAAAATAGCAATGTCTATACCTTAGTCCGTATGTCTCCTAAGAGCTGAGAGCAGTAAATTTTTGAAGAGAAAAATTGAAAATAATGAAGAACATTTTGCTAAATGGCACAGTGAAGTAGGCATTAACAATGCCCATAACCACAAACATTAAGTTTTTAAATATATAGACACAAAAGAACTGCTTATTAGCAGACTATATCTTTAATCTTGCCAATATCCTTTAATCCAAAGAGATATATTTAAGCTACAAAAATATTCCATAACCAATTTTCCCAAAGAAACTCAAGTCTTCTTCCTATCTGGATCCTTCTGTTGTTTCCAAAGTTAATTTTATTTCTATTATTTTCCCTAGGTCCAAATTAGGCTTAATAGTTGGAAAGTCTTTTCCTAAAACTTGACAGTTACAGCTGGAATATCTATGCCATACAAACAATGGAAGTAAACAGAATAAAATTATTGGGATTCAGTGTTTAGTCCTGGTAGTTAAATATTCCTCATATAATTCAAACACAATCTTAGTATGGTAAGTAATAGTTCAAGAATAACTCACTCAATTCATAAAATTTATGTGAGCAGAATTTAACAGGTAAATCATCCATTTAAAAAGAAACCAGAAAACATAATTTGAGAAATACATGGATGAGGAATAGCAAATTTAAAACATCTGAATGATTTAACATCAGTAGAACAAGATGTGATCAATATATCCCATGCCCCAAAGAACAAAGTTCCTACTTAGTTATATTAACTTATTAAAAAAAATAATCAAATGACTGAGGTAAAGGGAAAAATTCAGCACGTATAGACTATTAGAGTAGAACTACACATTGATTTCATTTTAATATATTATAGCTATGACCAACAAATATTTTTTAAAAGTTGTTTTTCAAAGCTATGTGGGAAAAATTGTATTATGTCAACACTGGTTAAGATGTGATCTACAGTTTTAAGAGGCATAATGTTTGTTTTCATTTTAAAACAAAGATGAGTCCTTTTATAAGTTCTAGGTAAGAAATTGAGTAAATGCTTCTCAAACAGAGGATTAATACCATAATTTGAAAGAGGAAGTGTCATACTGAATTGACCTGGAAAACCGGCAAAAGCTAAATATAGTCATTACTTCAAATGAAACTTCATAATTTTAAGTGAGGAAAACAACAGTGATATATGCACAACACTCTTCTGACAAACTATCACAGATCTGTAACTATGTTTTTAAACCTGTTTAATGTGTCAAGCATAAAGATCAGGAAGATATCGTAATTATAATTTGTCTTGAAGTTGTTCTTTCTCTCAGCTCAGAAAATACAAATAAGTAAAAGATTAAACAAACTCCTACCCCAAACTAAAATAATCCCTGAATACTCAAGGTTAAGCTAGCCATGAAACGATATGCTTGCAGTGTACATATTTATACACTAACCTATCTACCCTTACTCTCAGTGTACTACAGTGCACTAGACACATCACCCTATCAAAGACATCAATATTTATATTCCTGACCTCCCATCAATTACTATTGGCCCTGGCTTAAAATCTGACCAATTAATGAAGATCAAGAATTAACTATGCTGCTCTGCTTTTTACATTGCCTACACTTGATCTTCCTAGATTTAATCCACAAGAATTTTCCCATCTCCTTTCCCACACTGGTGGACTGGCTTACTCATGCATTAATGTCATAATTGGAACATCTATAACGTAAGGAAACGGATAAGAGTACCAAGGCATCTGCTACCGCCTCCTCCACATCGGAACCTGTGTTCAGGACTCGCATGGCACTGACAGAAGATGATAGTCGGCTTGACTGGCTGATCCCATACCCTGGACCTAATTCATCAGAAGGAAAACAGCTTTGAGAGTCGTAAATGTTAACAGCATCAGGGTGGAAACTTTAAGATCCTTAAGGGGAGAAAAAAAAAACCAATGGGGCAAAGCATTTTAAAAGCAATACTGCATTTACTGGGTTTTAGTTTTTGGTCAAATAAAAGGGTAAAGGCTTAAAATTACTCACAATGTGTGGAAAATAAATTTAAAGAATAGTAGCTACAATACATTTATGATCAGAAGATAGAAGAATGGCTGGCTGACTAAGGGCTTGCAAGTCTATCGCCCTATAATTAATTCAGTTCTATCAGTCAGGCAAATCTCATCCACATGGCTGAGTCCAGAACAAAGATCGATCCTCAAACCAGTAACGATTAAGGAGCTCAATGAAGCCACACCAGGAATTTGCAAGGGAAAAACCCTCCAATTATTCTCTCTTCTCCTTCAAGATAGGTTGATTTCATTCTATAACTAAGACATATTTGATATTTGTTAAGCACTTACTGTGTGCCCGACATTCTGAGGTACGAAAAGACAAACCAGAGATGAATTCTCGCCCTCAACTACTTTCTATACCATCGTTTACAATTAAAACACTTCATCCACCATTTTGGTTTTTTTTTTTTAAAACATATATACAAAGATGAAGTACAGAACTGAGAACATAAAACAACTCTATATTTAAAAATAACATAACTTAGGTTACACAAAAGAAAAATGTCCATCTGCCAGGGAGAAAAACGCTCAAATAAGGTTGCTAAAGGAGAACAAGTTACTTGGGGGAAAACAAAAAAATCACAAATGATTTATTGTCCAACAAATTAAACGTAAATGAATCAATTTTAAAACAGATATTATTCAATGGAAACTGAAAAGGACAAAAACTTGAGATGAATGCACAGATGACAGTGAAAATGTACTCATCCTTCACCTGAGGCCCCATACACATCGGGGGCGTAGAGGGCACCAGTAGATCTGGAATGGTGTCTGGAGGCTGGAATAACAGGACCATACAAACCTCATCTATTACCACAGAAACAAGGAATAGTGGCAGCACTATAGTCAGGCAAGGAGAGTTAGTTAACACTGGTATTACTATTAATTGCTAAGGATCAGAATATTGCCAAATAGGGCAACTGAATATTAGCATTGCAACATTATCCTTGACACACAACAGATCTTACACCTAAGGGGACAGACATAAGCCCACAGGAGACAAAAAAGCAAGTATTCAAATGGAAGGAAATGTCAAAAGTACAAGTATGGAACGAAAAAATGAACATTGTAGTTTAAAAAAAAAAACCACTATGGTAACTAGTAACCAATAATAATCCTATCTTCTCTAACCCTGAACCCAGTGAGGCAGTTATAATTATTCCATTTTATAGATGGGTAAACTACAGCATAGAGAGAAGTTAATTTATTGATGAAAGCCACATACTAGTAAGTGATGCACCTCAGTATCTGAATTCTTTCAAGGACTTTGCTCTTAAACAATACACATACCATCTTCACATTGTTCAAAAGATAACATACCTCACTTATGTTAACATAAACATTTTCCATAATGGTTCATAGAATATAAGGTCTGCATACAGTAGAAGATTATTTAAATATCGAAGCACATTTGAACAGCAAAAAAAAGAATGTTAATAATTTAATCAAAAAACCTGGAAATGTGTGACGTATTTCCCTATATTTATATAATCTCTCTCTAAATTTAGCATATTTTAAATTTTAGATCTCAAAACCCCGATTTTCATAACACCATAAAGTCAATCTTTTACTTACATACAGAAACAAAAAAGCCAGGTAAAATTCATTTTAATATTTAATGAATATATTATTCATTTTCAAAGTTACTCTTCTTCAGATATATTAGAGCAGTTAAAACACTTTTATTACATGAATCACTCTTTCCTTTGCCACAAAGAAATGAATGAGAAAATAATCAAAAAGATTGAGAAAAAGGATTAAGAGAATGCTGCATAGATGTTTCATCAGACCCTGAAAGGTGATTGGTATCATTAGTAAAACACACTAATATACAGTTAGTTTTAATTTTACCCATTACACATAATATATAAAATGGTGAGAAAGAGTTGAACCAACATGGAAATGCCTAATGGATGAAAATCTTTGAAAAACTTTATGGAATCAACAGTTATCTGCAGCTGAAAATAGCAGGTAAGAAGCACCACTTACATGCTTGTAATAATATAAGCCTTTAAATCTTGGTTCCAGAAATAAATGGAAACTAAGGGTCCATGTTCCAGAGAAGTTCAGCTTTGCTCAGCGCTTATTTATTTCCGATGCTTTAGGGCTCTCACACTGGCCCTGTCTACAAGTGAATGGATGGCAAGGTATGGGACTCATCTGCTAAATGCCAATATTCAAGTCAGAGGGGACAAAAGGATTCACCAGATAAACAAATAAAAGGATATGAGAATGCAGGCAAAATATCGCGGAAAATGGGAATGGGGAGGATAACCTGATCTCTGGGAAAGCTATTCTTCATTCCTGTGTACCAAAGAGGGCCAATCTGCTACCTTTACTACACAGTATCCATATATAAATAAAAGGGCTATAAAAACGAATTCTTCTAACATTATATGATTAAAAGGTTTAATTATCTTTAACCCAAGTAGGATATTTCATTAGACTCAGGAAAGCTGCTTTCTTTAATAATAAAATTTAGATGATTTAAATTGTCAAATGGAGGTTTTGAGAGGAATCTAGAAAATTAATGGCTAGACAACATAACCTCTTTAAAAATAGACATAATAACAATGTTTATTTTTCAGATAATAGTTGGTTATAAATTTCCTCCAATCTCTAACTATTATACAGGTTTAAAAGGTGTAGAAACATTTTGGTTTCTTCTTTTTCTTTTTAAAGATTGGCACCTGAGCTAACAACTGTTACCAATCTTTTTTTTTTTTTTTTCCTGCCTTTTCTCTCCAAAGACCCCTGGTACATAGTTGTATATTTTAGTTGTGGGTCTTTCTAGTTGTGGCATATTGGATGCTGCCTCAGCGTGGCCTGATGAGTGGTGCCATGTCCACGCCCAGGATCCGAACTGGAGAAACCCTGGGCCACCGAAGTGGAGCAAGAGAACTTAACCACTCGGCCATGGGGCCAGCCCCTGGTTTCTTCTTGATGTCTCACATTTTCTAATAATTCCACAGTATTAGCATTATACAAATGCAGGTATAATACCACTAAAAAAAATCTAAGATCATTGTTACTAAAGCATAATGAACTATTTCTAGGTAAGCAATTAGAGCTTCAGAGGGAAGGGGAGGGGGAGGAGGAGGAAGAGGAGTAGTGGTAATAGTGGTGGCAGTGACAATGACCATGATAATCAAGTGCTCACTGTGTACCAAGCACTGTTCTGAGGGACTTTTTCATGTATTCACTCATTTATAGCATCTGCAAAACAATCCTAGAAAGCACATGCTATTATTATCTTAGTTTTACAGATGAGGATACCCAGGCATAGAAAAGTTATAGAGCTGGGGTAGGCCATCCGACCCTAGAACACAAGCTCTTAAACTACCACACACCCACTCTACTTCCTTCAATTCTTCAAGGGGGCATGCTTATTTTATATAAAGGCAGGACTTATTTCATTTTTTAAACATATATATATATGAGGATGTACCATGTACGTATGTGCATGTGCATACACACATACACAGACACTCGACAGACTAAGACTACTGTATATGAACTAAAAATATCTCTGGCGAAGTATAGAAAGGGAAACTCTTTGGTACCTGGAACTGGAACATAAACAACAAGGGTTGAGGATATCCCTGTCTGTGTTCCTAGCTCAATGGGTTTTCTAGATCAGTCTAATGATATATTTGACCCAAATGCCCCACAGAAGAAGAAATTAATCTCTAGAAATTCTACACTAACATGTCTATTGAAGAAAACAATAATTCTAATAGATGATGAGAACTATGTTTTACTTAAGTGTCACAAAGTCTGAAGAGGAACTACCTAAGTATTGTAGTAATCTACATTTTATGGAATTAAAAGGAAAAATCTGACATGGCTATAGGTATGTACAAATAAAGTGCTAGTTAAAATGCTGAAGGACCATGCAAAAATTCTAAAGATTTTCAATGTTAAAAATTCTGCCTCTCCAATTATTCTAAAATACTAGAGGTTAAGAAAAAGATCATTTAATATTTTATAATTGAGGTAAATAAAGTATTATAGTAAAGTTCATAGTACAATCTCTATAATCAGGGACAGACAGGTTTTACAGCAGTGACATAACATGAATTAGCTAATAAATGGGAAAAAAACTATAAAATACTATAAAAATGTTAATCTCTCTCATTTTACATTTCTATGGATCTGCTGTAATTTCTCTTTCATTTCTAATTTTATTTATCTGAGCCTTCTCTCTTTTTTTCTTAGTATGCCTGGCTAAGGGTTTGTCAATTTTGTTTATCTTCTAAAGAACCAGTTCTTTGTTTCATTGATCTTTCCTAGTGTTTTTTTGTTCCAATTATTTCTGCTCTAAATTTTATTTTTTCCCTCCTTCTGCTGGCTTTGGGCTTTGTTTGTTCTTCTTTTTCCTGTTCTGTTAGGTGTAGCTAAAGATTGCTGATTCGGGACTTTTCTCGTTTGTTAAGGTGGGCCTGTATTGCTATGCATTTCCCTCTTAGGACTGCTTTTGCTGTATCCAGTATGAGTTGGTATGGTGTATTTTCATTTTCATTTGTCTCCAGATATTTTTTGATTTCTCCTTTAATCTCTTCAATGATCCACTGGTTGTTCAATAGCATGTTGTTTAGTCTCTACATATTTGTCGTTTTCCCAGCTTTTTTATCGTACTTGATTTCTAGTTTCATAGCATTATGGTCAGAAAAGATGTTTGATATGATTTCAATCTTCTTAAATTTATTGAGGCTTGCCCTGTTTCCCAACACATGGTCTATCCTTGAGAATGTTCCATGTACACTTGAGAAGAAGGCGTATTCTGCTGTTTTTGGATGGAGTGTTCTATATATATCTATTAAGTCCCATCTGGTCTAGCTCTTCACTTAAATGCACCATTTCCTTGATTAACTTTCTGTCTGGATGATCTATCTACTGATGTAAATGGGGTGTTAAGGTACCCTACTATTATTGTGTGGTTGTTAATATCTCCTTTTAGGTTTGTTAATAGTTCCTTTACATACTTCGGTGCTCCTGCATTGGGTGCATAGTTATTTATAAGTGTTATGTCTTCTTGGTGGAGTGTCCCTTTTATCATTATGTGAAGTCCCTCTTTGTCTCTCATTATCTGTTTTATCTTGAAGTTTACTTTGTCTAATATAAGTACAGAAACACCTGCTTTCTTTTGTTTGCCATTAGCTTGGAGTATCATCTTCCATCCCTTTACTCTGAGCCTGTGTTTATCTTTAGAGCTGAGATATGTTTCCTGAAGGCAGCATATTGTTGGCTCTTGTTCTTTAATCCAGCCTGCCACTCTGTGTCTTTTGACTGGAGAATTCAACCCATTTACATTTAGAGTGATTATTGATATCTGAGGGCTTAATCTTGCCATTTTATCACTCATTTTCCAGTTCTTCTGCATTTCCCTTGTTTCTCATCCCACGTATTTCAGACAACCAATTCAGTCTGGTAGTTCTATATGATGGTTTTCTCAGCATTTATCATTTGTGTCTCTGTTCTGATTATTTGTTTAGTGGTTACTATGAGGTTTGTATAAAACAACCTCGTAGATGAGATAGTCAATTTTCTGATAGCCTCTTATTTTCTTAGACTAACTTGACTACATCCTTTTACTCTTCCCCTTCTAAGTTATTATTGGCACAACTTATCTGAACTTATGTTGCAAGTATGTGATTAAAATGGCGACATTAAATTTATTTTTGATGTTTTCCTTCCTGTTATCTTTAATGTTGTAATTAAGTGTTTGCTAACCTGTTCTGGTAGAGAGCTGCAATTTTCTGATTTTGTGTACCTATTTATCTCCTTGCTCAAGGCTTTGTAACCCCCCCTTTTTTTTCAGGTATGAGGGCCTTCTTGAGCATTTCTTATGTGTGTGTGTGTGGGGGGGGGGGGTCCTGTGGTGATGAACTCCCTTAGCTTTTGTTTATCTGGGGAAGTTTTTATTTCTCCATCATATCTGAAGGATATTTTTGCTAGAGTATTCTTGGCTGAAAGTTTTTGTCTTTCAGAATTTTGCATATTTCATTCCACTCTCTCCTAAATTGTAAGGTTTCTGCTGAGAAACCTGCTGAAAGCCTGACAGGGTTGCTTTCTAAGTTATTTTCTTCTGCCTTGTTGCCCTTAGCATTTTTTCTTTGTTACTGACTTTTGCCAGCTTTACTATGATATGCCTTTGAGAAGATCCTTTTACAGTGATATAGTTAGGAGTTCTATTAGCTTCTTTCACTTATATCTCCAGCTCCTTCCCCAGGTTTAGGAAGTTCTCAGCTATCATTTCTTTGAACAAGCTTTCTGCTCCATTCTCCCTCTCTCCTCCCTCTTGAATACCTATAATCCTTATGTTGCATTTCCTAATTGAGTCAGGTATTTCTTGGAGAATTTCTCCATTTCCTTTTAGTCTTAGTTCTCTCTCCTCCACCTGAAGTGTGTCTATGTTTCTATCCTCCGGACTGCTAATTCTCTCCTCCATAATATAAGCTCTGTTATTTAGGGAGTCCACATTTTGCTTTACTCATCCATTGTGTTTTTAATCCCTAACATGTATGATTGGTTTTTCTTTATAGTTGTCAATCTCTTTTGTGAAGAATTCCCTCTGTTCATTAATCTTGTTCTGATTTCCTTGAACTGTCTATGTGTATCTTCTTGCAACTCATTGAGTTTTTTTATGATAGCTATTTTGGATTCGCTGCCACTTAGATTATAAATTTCTGTGCTTTCAGGATTGATTTCTGGGTGCTTGTCATTTTCCTTCTGGTCTGGAGTATTAATATATTTCTTCATATTGTCTGATGGTATGGATTTGTGCCTCCTCATAGTGATAGTATCTGGTTGCAGCTTCCACCTGCCGCCACTGAGTGGGGGTCAAGAGCTACGTATTCTGAGCCCACTGTGGCTCAATCATTCTCAGCTGCTGCTTTTCTATCATATGTGCGGACACTCTGGCTGACTGGCTGAGCTGGAGTGCTGGGTGGGGGGAGGGGTGCTCTCTTTCACCTGCACGATCCAGGAGGCTTTCTTGCTCTGCCCTTGCTATCTGCTCTCCTGGTGTGATGGCTTGATGAAGACACCCCTGCAGCAGCTTAGCCACTTCTGTGTGGGGCTTCCCCATAGGCTGTGAGGAAACTTGGAGAGTGAAGGTGTTCCCATGGCGCACTGCGGCATCCCCCTCCTCTCAGAGCCTTGTGTGGTCTGGTGCCCTGGGTTGCTCCTGTCGGGGGAGGGAGAAGAGATCCTCTTACCTCCTACCACTTCCTCCAGGGGGTCCAGCACTTCCACCTTCAGCTGTATGGCTGCGTGGGTCTCTCAGATGTCTTTTGTGTTGTGTGAATGTCCTCTGTTGCTTTATGAGTGTCCTTTTCATTGTATCTTAAGAGGGAGAGTCTAAGGGAAGAGCTCACTCTGCCATCATGCTGATGTCACTCTATGTCTCTCACTTTAATAAGTTGTTCATACATTATTTTGTAGTACTCTTTCTAGTAAACTAAGTTAAATATCTAAGTTGAAATGTCAATATTTCTTCTGAAAGGACAAACGTATTTATTTTACCCAACTAAATAGTCCATATTTCACTTGAGAGTAAATATTTAAACATTTTTAAATTTTAGAGCCTTACTTGTTTAAAAAAACGTGAGTTTAATATTTTGTAGTTTAAATCTGTGTGATATTTACTTGATTAGGAAGACAATTTGTTGATACAACGTTTAACTTGCTCATTTAAGACAAGTAAATGTCAAAGGAATTTCCTCAAAATATAATTTTCTTCTGACTCTTTCCTCAAAAAGACCAAAAAGAAATAGGGGCAAAGCCACAGTCAGTAAAGAAGCTAAATCCAAGGTACTTGAAATTATCAGATGGTAATAACACAAGGGGAAAGCAATGCATCTCACACCTGCCCAAATACTTACCAAGGGGCTGAAAAGAGCGAACAGGACTTGTATCTCTGCTGCTCTCCCGACTGGCTTCCCGGCTGCACCCTTGACTCACACTTGGTCGAGGAATACGACTGCTTCGGGCTGGTAGGAAGCAACAGCAGCATAATAAGGGAGAAAACAGAAGGCAGAATTTGCATTTTTGACATTTTGGTTTATTTTTTTTCTTAAAAATTGATCGATAACAAGTTTTTATATAAAGTTGAGAAGAAATTACTCTTGATGAAGCATTACCAGGTAGACAGTTAAATTTCTTAGTTACAGATCTCTATTTTGAGATTAGAAGGGTCAAATAGTATTTTACTAAAATAGAGGCTGCAAATAAAAAGGAAACTAAAATATAAATGAATTATACTTTCAAGGTAAGATATCTAGTTTAATTTATAACCTACATTTTAATTGCCTTGAATTTTGCTTTCTTTAAGTGCCTAACTGAAGTCTTCAATGCTATCAAAGCCTGAAACACATAAGAAATAAAAGGTCTCAAGTCTCACATAGAAAATCTTACCCACTGAGAGCCTAGATGGACTAGCCTCTCTGCTACAGCCCTGGCTCCGTGGTATCTTGCTTCTCTTCTGTGCTGAGGCTGAATTGACCAGGACTCTTTGAACACCAGAGCTCACAGTAGAGAGGGCTGTCGTGGTCAGAACTCTTCCTGGAGACCCAGACCGGCTGCCAGCTGAACACCAAACACATATACAAATGTTAAGATATGAACTCCAAGAGAACTTGCTGAAAGGATAAAAATTCAAGAAACATATCTGAGAAAACTGTGATAGTATGGCAAGTTCTAAGTTCAAAGGAAATGGACTGAGGAAGATTTATTTATGATCATAACCTAGAAAAAAATGGTATACTATATACTAGGACTGAATGGTAAATCGCATAAAATATATTTTGAGTTTTTGCAGGTATAAGATGCTATGTTTAACAAGGACAACACTATTATGATTTTCATAACACAAATAGTATAAAATATTTCCATAGAAATAACTTATCTGACAATACATTTCATATGACTAAAGCTACATATTAAAAAGGAAAAAAATTAATGGTTCTATTACTGCTATTATTTTTTTTTAAGAATATAATAATGAAAATGTGCTTCATGTTAAAACAGTTTGCCTGCTGGATTGCCTATGAATGGATATAACAAAGTTATCTACCTTGCTACTGTGTACATTTAAAAATTTTTACAAAATTAAATTTTAAATGTTTACAAAATTGGGCCAGCTGAAAAAGAAGCTTGCGTTTTGCTATTTGCCTTCAAACAGGATCAAAAAGGGATCTTGGGTAGCCACGTCTGGGATGTGGCTGTAGAAGGGCTGAGGGTAGAACAGGACTAACAGGCAATGTCAAAGAAGTCACACCCTTTTCAAACTGGTGGTTTTCAGTCTTGCAAGGCAGAGGACATATGGTCAGGGAGACAGAGAGGGAGTTGGACAAAATCTCAGAGATTGGGGCAAGGGTTATAAAAAAGCTAAGAAATCTGGATTTTTTTGCTTTTTTTTTTTTCCTGCTTTATCTCCCCAAATCCCCCCGGTACATAGGTGTATATCTTAGTTGCAGGTCATTCTAGTTGTGGCATGTGGGACAACACCTCAACGTGGCCTGACGAGCAGTGCCATGTCTGTGCCTAGGATCCAAACTGGCGAAACCCTGGGCTGCCGCAGCACAGCGCGCGAACTTAACCACTTGGCCATGGGGTCAGCCCCTAACAAACCTGGTTTTAAACTAGAATTCCACAGGTTAACTTTTAAGGCGATGAGTTCCTTGTCAACCAAAACATTTTATGCATGCATTGAATGGGAAAATGAACTGGATAACTCCAAGATATAATGTAACTCTAGATTTTGACGGGTAGCATATAGAAAAATCAAACTTGCACTTAAATCTTCATGAAAGCAACTTTCTGCCTTTGGTGGCCACCAGTTCTCTCCTTTTTTTTTTGCTAAGGAAGATTCCTGGGAGCTAACATCCATTGCCAATCTTCCTTTTCATTTTCCTTTTTCATGTGAGCCAGTGCCACAGCACGGCTGCTAAGAGACAAGTGGTATGGTTCCATGTCCGCAAACTGAACCTGGGCCGCTGAAGTGGAGCATGTCGAATTTAACCACTAGGCCACCGAGGCTGGTCCAGGGCACTACTTCTCTTAACCAATAAGGCAGTCACTCCTCACCTTGTATAATCTTACCCAATCATGCTTTATTTTCACAGAACAAAGATGAAAGATTCAAATGTCAATAGGAACAGGAGGGGGTGTCAATGAGGAAGGAGGGCTGAGTGTGAGGCAGGGAGCAGTGACTTTTTAGTTCCAGCCAGCTCTGTCTTGAGGTAATACCGGCCAGGTTTTGGGATTTTTAAAAAAGTGAAAGCTTTGAAATTTCCTGATTTTTATCATGTTGTGTACACCAAGTAATACATGAATAGTCGCAGGCCGGATGTGGTTGATGGGCTGCTGATCTGTGACCCTTGCCATAGTTCTCTTGACATGGTCTCACTGAATACAATTTAAAAACTCACGATTAATTCCTAAACTTACCAGCACATAAAATGAAACTTATCTTCCATTGGCTATACCAATACTGTAAAACATAGTGTTTCTAATGAAATTAAAAATTCACTATTTATGTAGAAGGAATTCTAAATTATTATAGGGAAATTAATCAAGTCGACTTTAAAATGATGGCTCATTTGAACTGTTTCATGATGTTTCAGGTGAAGAATCTTCAAATCAGGTTTGTTTCAGTTATAACCTTAAGGATACTCACAAGGCACCTATTTTCTCCATGCAATGTCTAAACTAAACATACACACCAAAACACCCAAACACCCAACATGCCACAAACTCACAATGCAAGATAAGCAAATGGACTATTTTATGGGAACACTTGCAACAATATAAAAAGTATAAATAATGAACTGAACACATATGATATTCTCTTAAACTAATATAAATTTAGGAGGTGGAGGTGTTGATAGGAGACTGGAGAATTCCTTGAAATGTGGGTCTATTCAGCAGAGAGAAAACATGCAGTACAGAAGCAGAGTAACCACTTCACTTATTCTAGATTTATTGAATTTATCAAAATTATGCAAGCTCACTCTCTATATACTTAAATTCACCCATGCCCTCTCCTAGAAAATAAAATTGGCAGTAGTCATTTTGCTTTAATCATTACCCTCTCTTCTCTAATGCCTTCGATCCCTACCAACAATGTGATAATTCCAGTGCCTACGACTCATCTTGGAATTATTTATACTTAGAAGAAAATATCAAGGCTCTTTCCCCAGCAACGAACTACGAAGACTAATTATTTCTTCTAAGAAAACCATAGAGTTGATGAAAAAGGGCATAATATACCTAGAGAACAGCATGCCACTAGAAAATATTCTAATTTGCAAAACTTGAAATAGGATACCTAATTTCTGTTGCACTGTCTAATTTTCAAACTACTGTTCTATAGTTTTTACTAGATATTTTCAAGGCATTACTAAAGCTCCTTTGCTTTTGAATGTTTATACCAGTGGGATCAACTTGGATAATTTAAAAAAACTCAGGGTTTTGGTAATAAAATAAAGACAGGCCAAAGAAAAATCATAACTGGCAATTTTTGCCCCCCTATGGCTACAAAATGATGGACTTTCATATGTTAAGAATTTCTGCTGAATAGAACCCATTCTTGATAATGAAAATAGGTGATCAAACAATAGATGCACACATACAGTGTATAGATTCTTACCACCAATGGTATTAGCAGATTGTGATCCTGAACAAGTGTAAAGGCAGAATTAGGGTAAGGGTTATAATCCATGAAGAGGGAAGGAGCAGATTTAAAATGGATGGCAGATGGAAATAAGAAAGCTTTAGTCAGTTCTTAGAAAATAAAAATTCCTAAGGCAAAAAAAGCGAACTTTAAAAAAAATCCCAAAACCATAGATGTCTGTAACAAAAGCAGTACATTTAGTAGTTTTTACAGCTGATAAACTGAAATCAGACACTCATGTATAAAGCAGATGAAATGAAGTTGCAAAAGTAAACGTAAACTCTTCAGCTTTTCTTCTACTGATAGCCTGAAATCTAAATAATTAAATGTTTAAGTTTTTATTATTTAAACATTTAATTTAAAACTACAGGTAAGGGAGGACTACATCTTATAGCTGAAGAAAAGTTACATGAAAAAGCTACAAATTTTATCTTTCGTAGGATGCACAGGAAAAAAACAAACAGCAGGTGGGTGGGGTGAGGAGACAAAGTTTCTGACAGGCTGTACAATCATTTGTACGCAACCAGTCACTACCAACAACAAAAGAAGACACAATCCTTACATAAAATATAAATCTGAAAGTCTCTCCATTGGGTCTGCTTTCATTTATTTTGGTTAGCCATTAGAACACACCTGCTTTGATCCCAGAGATTTTTCTTTTTGCTAAATAGTGATAGAAAAATATGGAAAAACCATGCAATCCCTAAAGAATTACTTTACAACAAAGTGAAGATTGAGATCACAGCAATATTTCTGTGCAAATATGTTGTAAAGAAACTTGCATCAAATTATATGGGTCCACAATATCTTTTTTCAAAAGAATTTAGAATGGAATAAACAGTCATTTAAATAAATAATCAAGCAAATAAATAAAAACCTCTCCAATATGATTTAAACCTAAGCGATTTTACAGTGGTTAAAGTCTTCTGATCTTAAAATCCTACTAAGTCTAAAAAGCCTATCATTATGTTTTCACTCCAGGAGAGGATTTGAAGTACTGTGGATTGGGTTTCAAAGTGAAAAACCAAATGTAAAAAAATTATTCTGCATTCCACTGAAGTGATCAGTAGTTAAAATATACCTAAAAGGGAGGTCCTTAAGTAATATAGTCATACAGAAAGCACTCTGAATCTTTGCCCTCAGCTCAGTCTTAGTATTACTTTAGGAGAGAACTAAGTAGAATATCTTGCATAAAATTAAGTTTTATCCGTAAGATAATAGTATGGACAGTTTCTGGTTGCTATCTTGATTTTCTTTATCCTTTAAATTTCCTAACTTCACCATTACTTATTTCTTTGTTTCCTGAAGGTCAGAAGAATAACAAAATACAGAAGTACAAACAGGAGTATAAAATTCAGTTGATATTAGACTAAGACTACCAGAAGGATAATTTTATCAGCTACAATATATAGTGCTTACACTGGGCCCAGGCACTGTCTTAAGTGTATTAAATGTACTACATCATTTAATCCTCACAACAATCCTGTGAGATTATCCTCTCCATTTTACAGATGAATATACAGAAATATAGCAGCTTTAAATAATAACCCAGAAGAGCCATGATTCAAATCTAGGCAGTATGGCTCCAGAGTCTGTGACCTAAATCAATACTTCTCAGACTTCATTATAACATAAATCACTTGGTGATCTTGTGAAAGACTGAATTCAGCAGATCTGCGGTGGCATGAGATTGTTCACTTCTATCTGGCTCCCAGGTGATGCTGATGCTAGTCTGGGCACATATGTTTGGAGCAGCAAGTCTCTAAACAACTATCCTGTACTGCTAAAGATTAAGTTACTTTAAAAAATTACTCTAAAAGTACACAAGATCAGGGAAGATTGTGATATCTATTCTTAATTTGGTTGAGAGAAGAGCCCTTACTGAGAAGGCATTTGCCATTTTTTCCTATTTGTAAATAATCCTCAATTTGCAAACCAATTTATTAAGCATTTCTGCTTATTTTTAGGACTATTGTTGGGTGCTCTCATCATTACTCTGCCTGGATCCTTTGACTTTGGAAAGAGGAAAAGAGGAGAATCTGCTAGGCAGGACTTGTATAATCATCACTCTGGCTCCCTCCAAGCCCAGCTCTTTTCCCTAATTCCAAAATTCAGGAATTAAGTTAAAAAACAGACAAATAGGGCATCTATATCCTGAGGAATCATCTAAACAACAATGGAAAATAGTTAAATCTATGTCTTTCCAAAACAGCCAAGTATGTAGAATAACCCAAGAATTATTTCCCTAGAAAAAATTTCTGTTTTAGAGATAAATGCTAATGAAAATCTCTGGATAAAGAAGGAATGGGAACAAACTCTTTTAAATTAATAACGCCATAAATGTATGTGTTGCTATTCTGTAATATGTAGAAATGGATTACTCATTTTACCTAGACCTCAAAATTGTGTTTTAATAATTGTGCTTATGAGGAACTCAGCTTCCAAAGAAATGGGAAAAATATAAATCTCAAATTTAACAAGAAACATAGCAGAATCAGTCATTTCAATTTGTTTCCTCACTATGAATCAGTATACTCCTGCCAAAAATGCTAACCATATTGTAATAGATTTTGGGGAGAGTACAAAGATACCATATATCTGTCTTTGAACAGCATTAGCTAGATGCAACCAGATTTGATGCTAATATATGGCAATTATTTTGTCTCTAAAAAGCTCAACTTTCCACATTTGCAAGTTTCTGAGTAGACTGTGAAAACCGTAATGCTAACAGATTTGCGCTATTTAAAATATCTTCATGCAAAAGTTTGTAAAGCAGATGAAATTTTTCTTTCTAGGTGGCAGATACCAATGATGCAGCCCTAATAACACACCAAAGACAAGACAACACCCACTCAAAAAAATTCCAAAACATGCACAACAACTGACCCAAAACATTGAAAAAAAAATACCTTCATTTTTGTCAGGTGATGATGAACCTAAAGTACAGAACAAGAACTCAGTATGTGGCTTTTCTTTTTTGAAATTAGCTTTGTCTTTATCCACTGGTCAATCTCCTAATACAGTAATATACAAGCAACACGCTTACGCTAACATATTACAAATACAGGACAACTGATAGGTAATACATACGCTGTGACTGAGACACCATTTTTGTTCGACTTCTTCCTCTAGAATCTGTCTTGGCATTTCCCATGCCAGCGAATGGTGCTGAAAGTTTTGCTCTCACTCGGCCTAAGGAATAAATTATTCACATAATTAAAGACTTTTTTCTATAATAATATTTAGTAATGAGGGGAAAAAAATCTCACCATAATTTTCTAATTTGGTGTGTTTTTCAAGTATTGTTGAATCCTGTCATAATGTAACCATCACTTACAGGTTATATTTCTCTTAAAATTTTAAAAATATATACTGCTTTTTACATGTTGCACCATAAGCTAACTTTCTTTCAAGGGTAAAAATAAAGTCAAATTAAAAGATTTCCATTCTTAGTTTAATATTATTAGTCCAGTAGAGTTATAATTAAGATAATTACCATAGGCATGTCACTTGTTTCTTAATTGGTAGTGCCAATTCTGAAATTTCAGTTTCCATGAAATTTATTCTCAAATCTGGCCTATAGTTTTAAATTTAAGCTTAATCTTAGAAATAACAACCCAAATAATCCTTCTGACTGAAAATGTACTTCTAAAGGGATTTGCAAGAAGAGAATACTAGGTAAAATATTCAATCTTTTTATCCTATGCTAAACATTAGATTACTACAGATGTATTTGGACACCTTTACTATTCTTTCCCCCCAATCAACCTGTTACATTTATAAAATGATTTGAGGAAATACCTCGCTTTTCTCTTTTATCGCTGCCTCATCCCCCTCCACAAAACCAAGCCACAAACATCTAATTACCAGAGCTCTAGAACCAGAAGAGATAATGCTATCAAAGTGCTTAAGTAAATTGTTGTTAGTAAAAACAAAAATATATTACTAGCAGCACACTTACTAGGTGTTCTCAAGCAACAGTCTCAACCATTATCAAACAGAACCAATACTAACATAATCATAAAGAAGGGCTCAGAATCCTTTTTAGTTAAAAGGTACAATTCGTAGGGCAATCACAAACACTGGCGAGTGTGGTACATCTATATTAATTAGGAAAAAATACACTGAAGACTAAGGATAAATTACAAAATTAAAAAATGAGTGAGGGAAGATGATAGAGTGAATTAAGAACTAGGAATAAAACAGAAGCACAACCAGAAGTATAGCTGGTAGAGGCCTAGCATTCTATCAACTTCTTTAAGGCCCCTGATAAGCCCATAGTTCAGGCCTTTCAAC
Source organism: Equus przewalskii (assembly GCF_037783145.1). Taxonomy (NCBI): domain Eukaryota; kingdom Metazoa; phylum Chordata; class Mammalia; order Perissodactyla; family Equidae; genus Equus; species Equus przewalskii. Next base: position 52,407,516 of record NC_091845.1, on the reverse strand, counting down.
CTTTTACAGAGTCTGTTTAGAGTAGGACACAACGTCCTCCTGATTAAGAAGTAAAACAGAAAGATAAATTACTTTTGAAATGGAGAATCTATCCAATATAAGCAAGAAATCAGGATAAGTTAAGTATTTTAATATTACTATTCTAAATTACAACTGTATTCTAAATTATAATTCTGGCCGCAGTGCCAGAAGCCATTTTCATAAGAGTATTCCATTTTAAACTTAGAATGCAAAAATATTTCGAATTTATCAGAGTAAATGTAAGACCAAAAACAAAGTTAAATCTACTTGGTTTTGTATCACAAGAAAATGTCATCCATGTAAAACTTAGAAGAAAAAAAACATGCTTCAAATCAGAGGTTTAATAAGATAGCCTTCAGGCAGGATAAATATAAAAATTGAATTTTTTTCCTTTCTACAAATCCAAAAGCAACAAATAAGTACTTTTTTAAGGTAAACTGGTTTAGTAAAATAAAGTAGCACGGTTGGCAAGTTTTTTGTAACCTCAAATTCAAATCATATATGCAATTCCCCAGTAACTGATTCACAATCAAAGATACATTTAAAAGTTGACTAAATGCATTTAAACGTGGACAATATTTAAACTCCAATGATAAAGCAATGGCACATGCTCCCCTAAAGTATAAATGAACTGGCATAAACTAAAAGACAAAAACAGAAAAACAACGGAAAGGAATTAATGTCACTACTGGAAAAAATGAAACTATGTACTAACTTTATACTAAATATTATTAAACATGTTAAGCAATTACATTTTCCCAGCATGAGATGATCCAAGAGACAAAGGAAAACTCCAGGATGAAGTAAAAAAACAAAAAAATCCACACATATAACTAACACAACCAAACATAAAATGTAGAAGCTACCACAGCTAGCAAATTATATAGATTTGCAAAGAAATTAGCCTATTTTAGTTTTCAATATTTAATTCCTACTAATGAAAATATTAATGTAGGAGGTATTTGTGTTACTAACAAAATATATCATTCTTACCATCTTCAGATGCTGTTCCTAAATAAGAGAAATAAAACAATAAAATTTCAACAAATTCTGCCAATGCTGATGTTAAGACCTACTTCACGCCTCCCACCCAAAACTAAAATGAAAGGGTGAAAACGGAAAATATCTTCTAGTCTGATAGCCTTAAATTAACTTTTACAAGGTTCATTCTGAGAAAAAACAAAATTTGAAGTAATCTAATAACTCACAACACAAAGAAAGACAATTGAAAACGGCAAAATTCTATAACACTTTTATCTGCTATACTTCATACTTAAAATGTGAAATGGTGAGGAAAATTAGAGAAGTTAATCACTCAAGAAAGATGCAACTCTGTCATTACTCTCTTTGAAATGAAGATTTTTACAGACCTTTCCAGAGTATGAACACTTTCTGTGCATTTTCAAAAGGTAGTCCATAAAAGAACTAGAAAAGCTACCTGACAAATACAGGAATCAAATCCATGACCTAGGCCTCATTAACCCAGGATTTTCACCAAAGCATTACAAAGACCTGATGGATTGATCATCAGCAATTTACTCAACATTTATGTGTACTCCCTAAGATGTCAATGAAAACTAGCTAAAATGACAAATGTCATAACTCTCTACTACTAAAGGGCAATAACAGATATATTTCTGTGTGTGTACAGAGATTTTTTTAAACATAGGACTGAATACCAGTGAGACTAGTACATCACGTAACATAGGTGATTCCTCAAACAGGCTGATGTTTCTGACCCAAACAAGAAAATATTTTGATCTGGAAAGTAAGAAAAATTTGTTTTCAAAGGATCCAGAATCTCAGTGTTAGAAGTGATATTAAAGGATTTGAAATATACAAACTATCTCTTGGTGGGCTTTCATTTCATTCAATAATTTTTGAAAGTTATAAAATACATTAAACAAACAGAGAAGTACAGAGACTAACATACATAACACTCATGTACATAACCTAAGATTAAATAAATGTTCCATTTCATTAGAATGGAAGAAATAGCAATTTCAGAGTTTATGCAGTAATTGACAGAAAAACATACAGTTCTCCATTTTTCCTAGATCTCATACTGTGACTTACAGGTTTAGTATCTTCTCATATGTTCTTAAAAAAAGCTCAAGTTCCACCACGCTGAGGCAGCATCCCACATGCCACAGCTAGAAGGACCCACAACAAAGAATATACAACTATGTACTGGGGGCTTTGGGGAGAAAAAGGAAAAAAAATAATAAAATCTTTAAAAAAAAAAAAAAAAAAGCTCAAGTTCCTAGATAACATTATGGCATCTGAAGTGAAGGGAAAGTGTGGGTAATATACTGTCTAGTATCAGACAAAAAGTACCATACAGATAAAAAATACCACATTGAACCAAGCACTACAGATAAACTATAATCATTTGAATACCAAAATCGAAAAGGCAAAGCTTAAAGTTCAGTTTTGGTTAAATGTTAGTTTGAAACTCACTTTTAAAAAGACAGCATCTGTAACTTGCATTTCATTTTCATAAATAACGACATGAATCTGTAAAATGTCATTTGCCTCTCTTTGTATCAGAGTTAATAAACTAAACAGTTGAATTAAATCACTCATGAGACTCCTTTCCATTCTTCTAAATCTAATATTTCAGAGAAAGATGTAAGAAATCAAGAATATTTCTAAGAGCTCATGAAAAAGTTTTAAGATAACTGATTTAACTTACAACAAACAGTAAATTAGTATTTGAGTGGACTGGGAAACCCAAAAATGGATACGTCTAACCCAAAATTCAACAAGAGAATTATGTAGCCGTTTTCACAATGCTGCTAAATAAGCAGTCTATTTTCAGAAATTAAGAGAATAAACAAAAATATTATATAGAATCCAAGAGGCATAAAAATCTTTAGTAGTATATTTATAAAAGTTCTTACCATCCATCTTGTCAGAAGTATCCTCTTTGATGAAAGAGCAAGCAAAGAACAGAGGAAAACTTAGTATATTAGAAAAAAATGATTTTATAATCCCTAGAAAACATTATTTTTAAGAAGACAGAATTCAAGCACAGACATATATAAAAGGCTTGCTTTCAACTAAAACATACTAGATTAAACAAGATGAGGCTCCTATGTGAAATAGACTACAGAAACCACCCCCCCGCCCCCAAAATCAGGACAGATGATGAATCTGATTTTCACTATCCCAGAGAGAGAAATCAGTGCAGCCCATGTCCCAAGCTTGGAGCCTTGCCATCATCAGGCAAACCCTCTGCTTTGGTCTGCTGAGTTTCTCCTTATCAGAGTCACCTCGCCTTGTTTCTTTTCCTCTACAGCCTATAGCACACCCCTCAGATTCTACTCTTTAGTTCTCTCGTCATTATCTTCTGTCTAGTGCCTTGTTGCTTCCCCATCCCATCCTTTCTCAGAACTTTCAATCCCTATAAAACCTCAAATCTAGATAAATCTCAATTTTTCTACTCTAATAGAGAAAATTACAAAACTATGAAATCATGCATACTGGCACTACTGGGAAGTGGGGTAATTATCAGGCTTGGCCTTTAGTGCCTCTGCAGGAAAGTATAAACATACCAGGCTTGATGCTGCTCTTAATGAGGGCCTACTTACGGGGCTGGCTCTTGGCTGGCCTTTGGGAACTTAGTTTTGGATGCTCCCTATATCAATGATAAGGTTATTCTGTGTGTGTGTGTGTGTGTGCACGCATGCGTGCGCGCACGCAGGGGGGTGGGGGCAGGGAATGGTACTGACCTCTGCTATATCAATTTGCCCAGATTGTTTGTGCAAACAATGTGATTTATGGTGAACATCTGCTTTCTTTTCAGAAGTATGGAATTCTGGTAATTGTGGCTGGTTGTGTGCCAGGGTGGCTACATAACTACCTCCGTTCCACCCTCACCCTGGACTCTGAGTCTTAAGTGAGCTTCTGTGGACAGAAACACCATGTACACGTTCCTGCATTACATTGCTGGAGGAGGGAGCACATTCTGTGCAGCCCCTCATTCTCATCTCTGGGAGTGAGAACTTTGAAAGCCTGTGCCTAGACTCCTGCAGACTACCTGATGAAACTTTTTCCCTTGCTGATCCTGCTTGTGTCCTTTTGCTATGATAAACCTCAGCCATGAGTACAGTTGCCTCTGAGTTCTGTGAGTCCTTCTGGCCAGGTCTCCAAATGTATGGGTGGTCAGGAAGCCCAGAAGAGTGCCTTACCTCTTATGCCCCCTCCACAGCTATTCTAAACCTCAATCCACCTCTCGGTCACCCTGCTTTTTATTAGCACACGATCCTGACTCTGACTCCTCAGGCAGGAAGTCACAACAACCCCCCGGATGACATTCTTCTTAATCCCCCCAAAATATATTTGAATCTATTTCCTTCTTCATTTCCTTCCCTACTACCTCAATGAAACTGGTGACCCTTCCACATCCAAGGCTAACTCTCCAGCTATGCTCTATATATCCCAATCCTCATGCCTTTCCTAGGAACTCTGCCCATAAATTATCTCCTCTCATCCTTGCATTTTTAACTTTTCCTTCTCTACTGACTCAACCACCTTAGCATACAAATGTATTTAACTCCTCCAATCTTAAAAAACAAAAAGTTCCTTAACTTTTAACTACAAATAATTCCTACATTGTTCTTTTACCTCTTTTCTTGACCATCAAGTATAGGAATAATTTATACAAATTCTCCTAAGTTCTTCCTCAATCAACTGAAATCTGGCTTTGACTGTCCACATGATACCACTGAAACCATTTAGATTCTTTTCCATTTAAACAATTCCACAAACCCAGTTTTTGAGAACAAATATTCGTAATTCATAAATATGCATATCAAAGTTTCCTTAACACAAATTGCTATTTGCCATCACATCAAGCTTCCTTTTCAGGATAAAAAGGGTAAACTTTACAATACTCATTATATTCCTGTTGCCCAAGGATTTAGTACTTTAGTGGAGGAAAAAACCCAGTGGCAACTGCTTTAAGGAATGTACTGAGTTTAATATTGAAAGATTACAGTAAGAACAACTCTCTAATAACTTCCAAATGTAATCTCAGGCATAGTTCTCTCTCCTGAGTTCTGTACCACTGTATCTCAATGCATCACTATACCAGCCTGCCTCCCGAACAGCTCCAGTTTGATGTCTCACAGGAACTTCAAACTCAAAATGCATAAAAGTCAACAAGCTTTTAGCTGCTCATCCTTTAGCAACCTACCAACAGGCTAAGAGACTCTTTGAGTATAGAAGTATATATCTTTGCATCTCTGGCAAACAGCAGGGTACCTCGCAAAAACGAAGTGCTCATTAAGTGTTTACTGGAAAATAATGGAAAACTCTCCCTGATCCATAAGTGTTCCACCATGATAAGCAAGGCTCAAAGTAGAAGAAAACAGAACACCAGTCACATGTGTGTAATAAAGCTGAGAGAGAGAGAGAGGAAGAGATAGAAAGAAAGATCAAGAAAAACAGATATATAGAGAGAAACAGAAAAAGAAATAGAAATAGAGAGAGAGAGAATGAGAAAATTCATTATCTAAGCCCTGGAAAGAGCCACAGGCAAGTAGTTCCTTGTCCTTGAGGGTAAACCTGGGCCAGATGAAGAGAAAAGACGACACCTTTCTCTTTTGTAATGAAGCAAACATGCAATTCAAACTTTACAGAACCTAAAGAAACAAATTAAGTCAATCTCATGGTACTACTGTAAGCTTTCTTCTGAAAAAAACATTGTTGCAAATTGGCTCTCTAGTTCACATGAAAACATTTCAAATACAATATTTGTTTCTGGTAATGAAAATAACATATTAAATATAATGTTTTTATTTTTAAGACTCATGATAAGTTTTTGTTTTCTAGTCTTTTCCTGACTTATAAAAAGTTAAGATACAATTCATGTACCACAAAATTCACCCCTTTTATAGTATACAATTCAGTGTTTTTAATATATTCACAATGCAGCACAACCCTCACCACTATCTAATTACAGAACATTTACATCACTCCAAGAAAGAAATCCTGTACCCATTAGGAGTCACTCCCTATTTCCCCGACTCCCAGCCCTTAGCAACAACTAATTTACTTTCTGTTTCTGTGGATTTACCTATTTTAGGCATTTTGTACAAATGAAATCAACTAATATGTGGCTGTCTGTGTCTGACTTGATAATGTTTTCAACATTTATCCATCTTATAGCATACATTAGCACTTCATTTTTATGTGATATACTCCTCTTCATGGCTGAATAATATTCCACTCCGTTGTATGGATACACCTATTTAACCATTCACTAGCCTGACATTTGGGTTGTTTCCACTTTTTGGCTATCATGGAAAATGCTGCCATGAACATGGATGTACACGTTTTATAAGAACATGTTTCAGGGTCAGCCCGGTGGCGCAGCGCTTAAGTTCACACGTTCCACTTCTCGGCAGCCTGGGTTCACCAGTTCAGATCCTGGGTGTGGATGTGGCACTACCTGGCAAAAGCCATGCTGTGGTAGGCATCCCATGTATAAAGCAGAGGAAGATGAACATGGATGTTAGCTCAGGGCCAGTCTTCCTCAGCAAAAAGAGGAGGATTGGCAGTAGTTAGCCCAGGGCTAATCTTCCTCAAAAAAAAAAAAGAAGAGAACATGTTTCATGTCTTGGGTGTACAGCCAGGAGTGGAACTGCTGAGTCACATGGTAACTCTATGCTTAACTTTTTTTCTTTCCTGAGGAAGATTAGCCCTGAGCTAACATCTGTTGTCAATCTTCCTCTTTTTATTGCTTAAGGAAGATTAGCCCTGAGTAAACATCTGTGACAATCTTCATCCACTTTATATGTGGGCTGCTGCCTCACCACGGCTGACGAGTGGTGTAGGTCCGCGCCTGGGATCTAAACCTTCAAACCTGGGCTGCCAAAGCAAAGTGCGCTGAACTTAACCACTGTGCCACAGGGTCAGGCCCTATGTTTAACTGTTTGAGAAATTGCCAAACTGTTTCTATAGTGGATCCGCTATTTTACATTCCCACCAGCAGTGTTCAAAGGTTCTCATTTCTTCACATCCTTGCCAGGTTTGTTACTGTCCACCTTTTTGGTAATAGCCATCCTAATGGGTATGAAATTATATCTCACTGTGCTGACTTGCACTTCCCTAATGATTAATGATGTTGAGCACCATTTCAGGTCCTTATTGACAATCTGCATATTGTTTTCAGATAAATGTCTATTCAAATCCTTTGCCCATTTCTAAACCGAACTGTCTTTTTCTTACTGAGTCGTACGAGTTCTTCATGTATTTGGGATATAAGTTCCTAATCATATTACGTAATTTGCAAATGTTTCTTCTCATTCTGTGTGCTGTCTTTTCACTTTCTTGATGGTGCCCTTTGAAGCATAAAAGTTTTCTATTTTGATGAAGTCCAATTTATCTATCTTTTCTTTGGTTGCTTGTGTGTTTGGTGTACTATCTAAGAAAACATTGCCTAATCCAAGGTCATGAAAATTTACATCTATGTTTTCCTCTAGGAGTTCTAGAGTTTTAGCTCTGGTTTTTTCTGAGCAAATTTTTTTTTACTAGTAAATTTTTTTTTAGATATGGTGAGGTAGGGGTCCAAATTCATTTCTTGGGATGTGGCTATCTAGTTGTTCCAGTACCATTTGTTGAAAAGACATATGGGTTTACTTATGGACTCTCAATTCTATTACATTGATCTATATGTCTGTCCTTATGCTAGTACCACAGAGACTCGATTACTGTAGCCTGGAAGTAAGTTTTAAAATTGGGAACCGTTGAGTCCACCAACTTTGTTCTTCTTTTTCAAGACTGTTTCATCTACTTGGGATCCCTGACATTTTCAAAAGGATTTTAGGATCAGCTTGTCAATTTCTATAAAAAGGCAGCAGGACTTTTTTTGTGTGTGTGTGAGGAAGATTGGCCCTGAGCTAACACCTGCTGCCAATCTTCCTCTTTTTGCTCGAGGAAGATTATGCCCAAGCTAGTATCTGTGCTGATCTTCCTCCACTTTCATATGAGGGACGCTGCCACAGCATGGCTTGATGAGCGGTGTGTATGTCCCCACCCAGGATCCGAACCTGTGAACACTGCGCAGCCAAAGCAGAGCATGTGAACTCAACCACTACTCCACCAGGCTGGCTCCACAGCTGGACTTTTGATATGGATGCACTGAATCTGTAGGTCAATGTGCCATCTTAACAATATTAAGCCTTTAAAGAACCTGGATATCTTTCTATTTAGATCTTTTAAAAATGTGTTGCAGTTTTCAGTGTACAGTGTAAAATTAAAAAGAAAAATATATCTATATATATATATATATATATATATGTCTCTGCCCAGTTCCTGGCACAGAGCTCCAAAAACTTCTGTAATTTCCTGAGTGATAAGAGCACCAGGAGTATTTTTTGTTCTAATATTTGGTCTTTGACTCTGGAATCTGCACAGAGCTCCTAAATCCCTTGAAATTTCCTGGGAGATAGGAACATCCTTTGTTCTAATGAGGTGATTCCTGGTGGGCTCCTGGACAGTTTCAGGATGGGGACTGGTTACCAGAAAGATGAAGCCAGGATTAGAAACTTGGAATTTTCACCCCACCCTCCATCCTCTGGAAAGAAGAGAGGGGCTGGAGATTGAGTTAATGTTTGATCATGCCTCTGTGATGAAGCCTCCATAAAAACCCCTGAAGTACAAGGTTCTGGGTTGGTGAACACATCCACCAGGAGGGTGCAAGGAGGGTGGTGCACTCCAATTCCATGGGGATAGAAGCTCTTGTGTTTGGGACCCTTCTGGACCTCGCTGCATGTATCACTTCATCTGGCTATTCATTCATATCCTTTAATATCCTTTGTAATAAACCAGTAATCTACTAAGTAGACTGTTTTCCTGAGTTCTGTGAGCTGCTCTGCCAAATTTATCAAACCCGAGGAGGGGTTCACGGGAACCTTTGATTTAGCCAGTTGATCAGAAGCACAGGTAACAACCTGGACTTGCAAATGATGTCTGAAGTGGGAGTTGGGGGGACAGTCTTATGGGACTGAGTCCTTAACCTGTGAGGTCTCTGCTAACTATGATTAATATCAGAAGTGAACTGAATTGCAGGACACCCCGTTGATGGAGGAGAATTGCTTGGTATGGAAAACCCACACATTTGGTGTCAAGAGTATTATGAGTATGAGAGTAAAGGAGAAACAAAGAAATGGTTTTTCCTAGAAAAGTCTTACACTTCTTTTGCTATATTGATTCCCAAGTATTTTATTCTTTTTGATGCTATTGTAATTGGAATTGTAGTCTTTCATTTTCAGATTATTCACTGCTAGCATGTGGAAATACAATTGATTTTTGTATACTGATCCTGTATTCTACAACCTTGCTGAACTAAATATTAATCGCTACTAGTTTTTTGTGGATTTCTTAGGATTTTCTACATTTAAGGTCATGTTTTCTGCAAATAAAGATAGTTTTACCTATTCTCCAATCTGAATACCTTTTATTTCTTTTTCTTGCCTAAATGACCTGGCTAGAACTTTCATAATAACGTTTAAATGGCAAGCTGTTCTGAGTAGCGTGATGAAATCTCCCGCTATCCCACTCCCTCCCACTCAGGATGTGAATAATCCTTTTGTCTAGCGTATTCACACTGAATACACTACCTGCCCATTAGTCACTTAGCCATCTTAGTTATCAGATCTACTGTTGCTATACCGCAGTGCTTGTGTTCAAATAACCCTTATTTTACGTAATAATGGCCCCAAAGTGCAAGAGTAGTGATGCTGGCAATTCAAATATTCCGAAGAGAAGCTGCAAAGTGCTTCCTTTAAGTGAAAAGGTGAACGTACTCCACTTAATAAGGAAAGAAAAAAAATCGTATGCTGAGGTTGCTAAGATCTACAGTAACTTTTATTATAGTATATTGTTATATTTGTTCTATTTTATTAATAGTTATTGTTGTTCATCTCTTACTGTGCCTAATTTATGAATTAGACTTTATCATAGGAGTGTATGTAGAAGAAAATCCATACTATATATAGGGTTTGGTGCTATGTGAAGTTTCAGGCAACCACTGGGAGTCTTGGAATGTATCTGCATGGATAATGAGGGACTACTGTATTTACGAATCTTTCAATTTGCATTTGTTTGATTACAACTGCAGTTCAACATCTGTTCTGTGTTTTCTGTGCAATTATGATATATGCTTTTCTTGATATATGTAGAATATTTTTCTAAAAAAAAGCTCATTTGTTTTTCATAGACTTATTAAAACTTGTTGACATTTTAGCTTTTTTTTGTAGTATGTGGCAAAAACTTTTTCCCTTTTTGTTTCTAGCCACTTGATTTTATATTTTCACACTTAAGATTTAAATGAGGGACACTTTCCTCACGATTTTTTGGCTTTTATGTTTAGAAATTCCTTCCCCAACTTGAGATTAGATGAATACTCAACTACTATGTTTTCATCAAGTTAATTTACATTTTTGTTCAACTTTTCAGTCATCTGGAATAAATGGCTGTATGGTGTGAAAAATAGTTCTAACTTAAATTTTATACCAAATTGTAAACCCTATGTCTAAATACCACTTACTAAATAATTTATCCTTTCCTCACTGAATGTGGCTGTGCCAACTTTGTCATGTACTCCATTCATACCTAAAATCTCTGCACTTCCTATTGTGTTCCAATGATCTCCTTGACCAGTGTTCCACCAGTACTACTCAAGAGACAGAAAAATGAAGCACAAAATAGAGACGAGCAAAATGGATAACCAACCTCAAACTTTTGTTTTGTTTTGTTTTTGTTTTTGTTTTGAGGAAGATTAGCCTTGAGCTAACATCTGTGCCCATCTTCCTCTACTTTATACATGGGACACCTGCCACAGCATGGTTTGCCAAGCGGTGCCATGTCCACACCCAGGATCCGAAGCGGTGAACCCTGCGCTGCTGAAGCGGAACATGGGCACTTAACCGCTGCACCACCAGGCTGGCCCCAACCTTTTTTTAAACTTTTAAAGTTGATGGACATAAAAAACAAAACTCTGAATAGTCTTGAGAATATATTTTTAAACTTTGATTATGACTAAGTCTTTGAAGTTTTCCTAGATCCCCAAAAGGATTTAACTTTTGGTAAGCGAACAGAAGTAGGAGAAAGAGAACAGAGAAACTGGATAGAAGGCCAATATCCTTCACAAACTTCCTTAGTAAACCATGGTTGGATGCGGCAGTAGTGCAGAGCTGTGAAAATTCTATAGGCAAATCATGGAATCAAGAATTGTTCCTCTGATCAAGATGGTTAGGAGGAGGAGAAGGGGTAAAGTGGAAACAAGGCAGCCTTTAGATACCGCAGAACGACGTCCCAAGTATAGAATCATATTAAAACATATGGACTATCCTTAACTAGTAAGAATGAAATGGAAATAATTAAGATATCACCACCATCCTGACTTCACTGAGACCAGGGAGAAAAACAACATACAATTTCTTATAATTAGCTGTCTTACCTAATGATGCATAGGAACCTGGATTCAGGGCACCTGCACCTAACCGCCCGCTTCGTACAGACTGCCCAGCAGCATGATGTGCCTTGGCACCAGCAGCAGCATTCACATCAATGTCACTTCGTGAACGCTGAAGGCTTCCTGGAAGAGAACTGGCTTTGCTGCTGCCTGCTGATACTATAGAAAACAAAGCAAAGTAACCTATATTATTTAAATCACTGCAAACAGCATGAAAATTATATAAACTTAAAACCACCATGAGCTAATCCATGATGACCAATGGTCAAAAAGAAAGCAGTGGACAGATGGACACTAGAAAGTAGTCTACAGTGTTTTAAAGTCAGAATGCCTCAGTCTCAATCTTGTCACAACTAAATCTTCTTGGACAATTTTTTCAATACTTCTCTGCCTCATTTTCCTCTGCCATAAAATGGGAAAAATAATTATACGTTGTAAAATTCACAGAACTGTTTTGTAGATGAAGAGATGATGTTTATGACTGATTCATGAAAATGAAGTACAAGATAAATAAATGACAGCCGTGCTATCTTTTTATTATCAGAAAAATGCAAACAGAACTAGTCCAAGAGTAGGATTAGTCAGAAAATAATGCATGTTCTGCCACTCTTAGGCAATGCAAATTAAGTCATTAAATTTCTGGTCTTCAGTCTTTCAATTTTAAAAACGAGAAGTGTTATAAACTGTGAATTAGGATCCATTAACAGGCTGTGAAATCAACTAAGTGGGTCATGGCCAGAATTTTAAAGAATGAAACAGAACAGGAAACAGTGCATCACAAGTAAGGGTAAGTAGTGTTTCATGGAACTCTGAATTATACTACATAAGTATACACATACACAATATACTTCATAGTATATGTATATTGTATGTATGTAATTACATACACTACAATGCACATATTATATGTAGTAATGTATATGGCATACAAACACAAGTACAGTGTATATGTGTAGTATTGGGTTAGTATGTAAAATTATTTTCTCACTGTCCGTCACATCAAAAGGTTAAAAGTTTAAAACAGTTTAAAAATTACACTTTAAAAGCACAGCAAAACAGTTTAAAAGCTACTACTTTTAAATGCGACTGATGACAAGAAAATCATTTTACATAGTAACTTTTACTCTATATATAAAGTAGCTTCTACTTTATTAAGTAAAACATGCTATAACTCTTACTTAAAAAGACAATTTACAGGCCCGGCCCTTTGACTGAGCGGTTAAAGTTCCGCATGCTCCACTTCAGTGGCCCGGATTCGCGGGTTTGGATACTGGGCGTGGACCTATTCCACTTGCCAGCCACACTGTGGAGGTGTCTTGCAAACAAAAAAGAATAAGGGAGGATTGGCACAGATGTTAGCTCATGGCTAATCTTCCTCAAGCAAAAAAAAGAGGAGGATTGGCAGTGGATGTTAGCTCAGGGTGAATCTTCCTCAGAAAAAAAGAAAAAGACAATTTACCTCTTCCAGCCACAGTTGATGGGTTTGCCGTAGACCATTTAGAAGAAAAAGGGCGACTGCAAGGTAAAAAGACATGCTTTTAGTAAGAAGATGGAATTTATCACTCCTTTGATAATTAATGAAAAGTACTGAGTTTTCTGAAGAGTTGAGAAGTACTCCTAATTTTAATTTTCCTTTTAGACCTCACTTTAGAAGAGTTGTTGTCACATATCAATGGTATTTCAATTAACTGTGAAGCAAAAAGGAAATAACAAGCAATGAATAAAGACTAAGCTCTACAGAGACAGGGAGGGACCAGAATGCTGTTGTTTACTCTGGTCCTGAGCACACATCACAATGCTCTCTATAGAGACTCAATAATAGCACTCTCCAACACTTGTATTCTGAGATACTTCACTTAGAAGGAGAGAGAGGTATGTTATTACTAGCACATAGCAACTAAGCATAACCAAAGCTTCTGCCACCTAAGTCATAATGGCTGTGGCCCTTGGCAATTCATGCCCTACCAGGTAGGTATCACACTCCTTACAGCTGTGCTAAGTATTAGTGCGTGGGCAACAGAATAAGGGTAAGACCCACTGCCGAGGATAACATGTATGATTAGAAAGCAAAACAGCTCTAAATCATCTTTAAAAATCTACCATCTCCCTTAATATCTTTTTTTATTATTTATCTTTAATTATAATGATACCCTGCAGGCCACAGATAAATAATATACCTAAGGATGTAAGGGGGATCTGGAAAGTATAAATTTTAAAGGTGGGGGAAGACAGAAGCAAAATTCCCAAACAGGTTAATGTCAGGCTGCAGAAACATTCTTTAAGTTACTATTATCAAATGGTAAATTTGGTAGTTGGTTATTAAACCCAGTATCATATTATTTTATAACTGTTCCCTAAAATTGCTGCCTATTAGATTGAGGCAGACCACTTACAGGTTCACAGAATTTAAGGCTGTTTATGTATAAAGACGTTACACAAGACTAAGATAAAATATTTTCTTTAGATACTTGCTACTCAAAGTATGGTCCACAGACAAAAAGCATTGACCTCACCTAGGAGTGTGTAAAAAACGCAAAATCTCAAGCCCCATTCCAAATCTACTGAATCAGATTCTGCATTTTAACGAGATCTTCAGATGATTCATAGGTATTTTAACGTTTGTGCATAGTAAATAAAAGTAAAGGGGAAAAAAAGCTCATGCGGGGTGCAAATTTATCACATTTAAATAGAAGTTTAGATAGGTAATTATTCCTACAGCAATTATTTTTTGAATATCTACTTTTATTCTGAAAACTTGTAAGTCACTGGACTTTAATACAGTACTCACAGGACCTTGGGAGTGCTTCCTTGAATTTTGTGCCCTACGTGCCTCACTTGCCTCACCCTAGTCCCAGTCCTGCATGAGAGAGCTGCCAAGGCAACTAGCAGTTTTTGTGGGGTCAAGATCCCAAAGAGACAGGAATTACAGAGAGGTAAGCTCACATTTTGTGAGCTGCTCTTCCCTGGGGAAATCTGCAGATACTTGTGGTCACTGCTAGGGAGCAGAGAAGGCCATCAGAAATTTTAGCAATCTCACAGGGCTAGAGAGACAGAAAATATGGTTAAGGCTGCCACGGCTGCAAGGATTTGAGGTGGCCAAGATAATAACAAGAACAGAGTTACAGAGAAGTGAGTCAGATACTAGATAATTTTGCCCCCTTGAGGGATTTGCTGAAATCTTAAACTGTGCAAGAGGTGAGGAAGGGAAACTGGAGTTTTTTTTATCAGTCACACAGTGCTGTGTCAGAGTTCTGAAGATGACTTCTGAATCTCCATTACAATTCTTCCATTAAAATACCCTAGAAATGGGCCACCTACTGTATGAACTATTTTTGAGGTATTAAGAAATGTTTATAAATCAGTGCTTCCCAATCTTTTTCACAGACATGAACATATAGAAACAAAATTTGAAACACTAAACACTTAAAGAAGTTATACTAGCATGTAATCCAATCCTTGAGAGACAACACACCAAAGAATATAAGTACATTCAAGTCTTTCTTTCAAGGCTTTAAGTGAAAGCAAGCAGATATTCAACCATCCAACCTGAACTTTGGGGAGAGGAAGAAATCAATAATTATCATTTATATGACCTTACTTGAGACTTTCTTGTGAGCTAGATGAGGATCTGTCCGATTGTGGAAGAGATGCTACACTGCCAGAACTCTTCAAGTAAGTTTGAAGACTTTTCTGATAAGAGGGCTCAAGGGAATTATACAACGTTTCTGCTTCACCAGGGAAGTGGTTTCTAAGACCCATATATGTCCTGTAAAACAAGCGAACAAACAACAAAGAGAAAGAAAAGCACATAATGTAATAGTTTACATGATTAGACATTAAGAGTAAAATGTGTACATTAGGGAAGAATGAAGATGAACCTACAGGTTTTTAATACATTCACTACGTGTCAAGTGATACTTTCTAAATTTAACAAGTCTTGGTGGAAAGACGCCAGGCTTTTGAGAAAAGCAGATGTCAGTTCAAAATCTGGCTGTGATCCTTATGGTTTGCATGACTTTGGATATATCTCCAAATCTCCAAACTTCAGTTGCCAACCTATGGCGACATCACCTTTACAGGATCACTTTAAGGATGAGAAAATAACATGTATCAACTGCCGCACAGTCTATCAGGTACATGACATAATGCTCAATAAATGATAGTTATTTTTATTCACAAAGAAAGTGAGTATGTTATGATGGAATAGGAGTACTGATGATTATACAAATGACAACAGGAAGTAAACTGAGACATCTAGCATAGATTTAATGAAAAAAAAGTCAATCTCAATTTTACTAAAGAGCTAATCAAGTAGAATACTTGGGACACTTCTGATATTTTCATTCTCCCAATATGATTCCTTTCAAAGAGAAGACCAAAGCATGCTCAAACTGTCACAAATATACATTATAGACCTACTTTCTTGCCTCCACTCTGGCCTCAGCATCAGCATCGTGAATTCCCTTCTTAATAGTTTCAACCAAGACAGCTGCATGTCTATAAAATAAAACATCTTTAGAATCATGTGTAAAACTATGTATTTCACGACAAATGATACTCACTGCCTATATGTTACACATCAGTCACAAAGGGTAGGGGAGGTAAAAAGATTAATTAGTGCATAATAATAAATCCAAGATGGCAAAATTTTCGAATAATCCACCACATACTTTCATTCATGTATGGTTTCCTTCTGACAAGTCAAACATAATTAACCTGAAAATAATTATTTTTATATGGAATCTAGATAATGTATAAATACATAGTACTTAAATCTTAAAATTTTAATGAAATAAAAAAAGCCTTCTGTGTGGTTCCTAACCTACCAATGTAGAAAATGATTTGTTAACCATACAATCACTAACGATCTGACTAAACTGAATAGTAGCTGTCATAAAATAAAGAAAATTTGGAATTATATCATGGCTACATTAAACAACAAATTCTATTTTTTTAAAAAAGGCTGTAAACAGATTTAACGATTTCCATGAAAATGGAAAATCAACATATTCAATGTAAATGTAGGTATAACCCAAGCTTCAAACTTGAAACTAACGAGAAATGTAGCCACGCAAATAGCCAGTGACCAACTAGCTGCCCACACATTTTCCTCTTGCTCATTGAAGAGCTATACTAGACGCTGCTCGGTATATACTGGACCTATGACACCTGACGGCTGGTGTGGAGAAACTTTCCAATGAATCTCTCTGTTTTTTAAATCTCTTTCCTCTGAAACAAGTGCCTTCCTTCTATCTTAAATGATGCATTACTTCATTAACTGCACCTGAGGAAACCTATCTCACATGACTGCAGATAACATTTCTAAATTTTTGCCCAGTTTAACCTGGAGTATCTTATATAACCCATTCTACTTGAGACCCTCACTCACCCCACAAACAAAGAAGAAAATCATACTATTCATAGCTGCAACAAATAAGAGGAGCACCACACCACAGCTTTAAATAATGCAAAACCAATACCATCAACTTCTGAAGAACTGGTGACAATGGGGAGGGGAGGGAGGTAGGAGAGGAAAAGTTCATGCATACCTTTCCAATGAATGAGTCTGCCACTCCTGTAACAACAAATCTAAAAATTCAAATGAACGCCTAAAAAATAAACATAACTAAATGTTATAACATTATATTAAGTTATATTAATTTATAACTAAATGTTAATTAACACTATCTTCTATAATACTGCACTTTGTCTTAAAGTATAAGACATGTTTATAGATATTGTAACTGCCAAATACTTAGCTTACTTTAAGGCTCCAACTACTCCTATGCTAAATAGATAAGGACCTTAAGAGTTCCCCATAATTTTAACTTAAAACGTTTGTCTGACATAAAATTTAACAAATTTCATTTAATTCAAAACATACTTATCGAACACCTACTATGCACTTGAGATTGAAGATATAAAATGGTGACCAAGAAAGATGTGATGGATCTTCCATTTCCACATTTGTTTCCTTAAATATATATGATTTTTAATCACGTATTTATATATTTTCTCCTAAGCCTCTACATCTTAACTTCTTCAACTGTCTCATTCTTGAGCTTCTCTTGTTTCTTGGCAAATAATGGACACAGCTTTCTTGGCATCTGACACAGCTCTGCCCTGTTTTTCCTCTATTAACACTTTTTCTCTACTTGCCCTTAAATAGGTGCTCACCTGGTTGGTGCTAATCTGAGCCCACTTCTCTCATTTTATAGTCTTTACTTGGGTAATATCATCTGAACCCTTATCTCTGACTATCAGTTTCACTTCTCACATCTAGTCCAACATCTCCAGCATTGGTTCTTCAACCCAGCTGTTAAGTCAAAGTTTCGACCAACTCATAAACATCTCTGCAAAGGCAGTGAATGTCAACTCAAATACCACATACAAAAGAACAAATTAGTTCTTACTCTCTCAAATCCACTCTTCTAACCCATATTGTGCAGATTAGAAAATGAAAAATAGGGAGGTTAAATTAATTAGCCCAAAGTGATAGGTCTGGGACTTAAATCCTGGCATCATGACTCCAGAGCTCATAGGCTGACTTGACATCACTTCCCTCATCCATATCCCATTATAAAGTCTCATTTCTACACCTGAAATCTCTTGAATTTATTTATTGAATTAAATCTCCTTCAATCAATAATCATCAATACAGTGCTAGTTCAGATCCTGCTTCTCTTACATGAGCTATAAGAATTCCTACTTAATTAAACTAATGCTTCTCACTGTCCCTTTTTAATCACTGTTCATAGCTGGAATGAAAACTAGGATGGATGACATTACCTCCTCACCAAAAACTGTCATTTACAGAACAATGCAAAAATTTCTCTTCAGGACATTCAAAGCCCTCTATGCTCTAATTTTGACCTATTCCTATTCCTCTCCCCCCATCAGCCTCTTTTCCTACTGAAATCTTCCATTTATCATGTATTCTGGCCTCAGTGGCCTGTCTGATGGCTCTGCAGCATGTGGCACAGCTTTACATCTCTGCTTAGGCTTAGGTTATGCCCCACTCACTTCCCCTACAGGTACTGAATTGCTCTCCATTTTCAAGGCAATTTTATGATGCATTTCCTGACTCCTTCCTTCTCTGTTACATTCCTATGTCTCCAATTATCATTTTCCTTAATGTAAGAGATTGATAAACCCTTTCTGTAAAGGGCCAGATAGTAAATATTTTAGGCTTTGCAAACCACATACAGTCTCTACCTCACGTTCTTCTTCTTTCCCCCTTTTTAACCACCTTAAAAAATATAAACAACAGTCTTAGCTCGTGTGCTGTACAAAACTAGACTGTTGGCCAGATGTGGCCAGCAGGGCATCATTTGCCGACCCTGACAGAAGAGAGAGGTGATTGGGTAACTGTCACCAAGACCCTACATCACTTTAAAGGTAATAACGATGTCATATTCAGCTTCTTCCTAACATTCAAAGTATTTAAGTTACATATATCTATCAAATATAAAAAAAGCTTTTACAATATTCTTAAAAAACAAACGCACAATCTTGTTTTTGCTGTCTTTATTATTGATGATGATAGTGGTGATATTAAAAATTGAAGAAGTCTAAGAGGAGAGAGAGAGAGACTGACTGACCACATACAGCTGTGTACTCTATTCTCAACACTACATTCAATTCTACTAATGTGTGTCTCATGTAATCTTCACAATTCTAACGGGTCAATATCATTAGCCCTACTAACATATGTAGACCCTGAGGCTCAGAGTGGTTAACTAATTGCCCAAGGTAGGACAGTCAATCAGTGGCAGTTGTGGGACTCCAGCCGAGGCCTAACTCTAGACTCCATATTTTCTGAAAACTAAGCAACAAGTGGCCAAATAAACCAAAGCTCACAATGACAAAACTGAGAAACGTGGGTAATCATAATAATCACTTCACTCCTTTTCCCTTATATGACATAAGGTAAAAGAAATTTTACTAAGGTTTCCAGAAAGCAAGAAAGTCATGACAGCTAATTTTTTGTACCAGACTAAGAATTAAACATAACGTAATATTAACGCTATACTAAAAAAAATTCTTTTCTCAAAACTTACCTCCTCACAGGAACTGATTTTGATGTGCAATTGCTTGTTATTAAAGGTATAAGTCTGGGTACATGAGTATGCTGAAAAAGATGTTTTAGAAAAGGTTGAAAATACTGTGCACTTCACATAAACTCCTCTTCTATTTCCCTTACATTCAAGTATTTAGTTATATTAGAACAGGACAAAAAGACCAAAAACTCAGATTTTGAAAAAAATTACGACCAGTCAAAAAGTTTTCTGAAATTAAAATAACAGAGATGATGATACAGTTTCAAAGGACAGGTGTGGCTGTAATATTGTAATAAAGACAAATTCATCATATAACTGCAAAGAACTGTGAGGACAGTGTAATTTTGGGGGAGGGAGCACTAAAAGGCACCGGGCATGTATTTGTCACATTTTCTGAAGTACCAGGGCTACTGCTGGTAGAGGAGAACAACTGCTATGTCATCAAAGCAGGTAATCAGAGTGACTCTACATACCTAACTATTGGGAATACACTTTGAAATAGTTATTTCAACTAAACTTTCACTCTGGCTGAACCATAGCTGGAATTTAGGTAAAGTTCAATAGATATAATCTTCTGATTTCTTTTTTTTTTTTTTTTTTTTAAAGATTTTATTTTTTCCTTTTTCTCCCCAAAGCCCCCCGGTACATAGTTGTGTATTCTTCGTTGTGGGTTCCTCTAGTTGTGGCATGTGGGACACTGCCTCAGCGTGGTCTGACGAGCAGTGCCATGTCCGCGCCCAGGATTCGAACCGACGAAACACTGGGCCGCCTGCAGCGGAACGCGCGAACCCAACCACTCGGCCACGGGGCCAGCCCCTATAATCTTCTGATTTCTATTAGTAATTCTTAGACTCTTCTTTATTCAAGCAAACACTACAAAGTTCATAATAGACATAAGAATAAAAGAGTAATCTAAGCATACATATTGGATGCTTTATATCTCCTATTTTTCTTCTGAGCTAATGTACAGGTTGGGTTACCTAGGAAGCAGGCTCTGAGAGGGAGTTTAGTGTGTGGGATATTAAGAAATGCCCTTGGGATCAATACCTGTGGAAGGGAGGAGAAGGAAGCAGAAATGGGCAGAAGAAGAAATCGATCTCTGATATGGTCCAAGGATATCTTTGCTCAAAGCCATTAGGGAGCTCTGGAGCTAAAATGGCCCTTCAGAGTAGTCTCGAATTGGTCCAAGATGGCCACACCTTTAGACTTGCACATCAATCAGTTATTGAAATGTGGGTCATACTGGGAAGGGGCAAGACCTTGGGAATTCAGCTCTCTGCAGCTGAGGCATTTTTTTTTTTTTTTAAAGATTGGCACCTGAGCTAACATCTGTTGCCAATCTTTTTTTTCTTCTTCTTCTTCTTCTCCCCAAAGCTGCCCAGTACATAGTCATATATTCTAGTTGTGAGCTCCTCTGGCTGTGCTATGTGGGATGCCACCTCAGCACGGCTTGATGAGCAGTGCCATGTCTGCACCTAGGATCCGAACCAGCGAAACCCTGGGCCGCTGAAGTGGAGCGCAGGAACTCAGCCACTCAGCCAGGGGGCCAGCCCCAGAGGCAATTCTTGAAGGGCTGGCAGCTGCAGGGTGTCTGCCGATACTGTTTCTAGTATTGTGGAAACAAGTGTTTCACTGAAGGAGAACGCCAATAGCACATCAGTGTCTGCCACAACTAAATCAACCAAAATAAAGGGAAAACTTGTTTCAGCTACTACAGAAGAAAACCATGCATAGACCTGAAGTTGCTCAAGATAAGACTAATAAAAGAGAGTGCTAACCTGCATGTTACTCAACTGTTAGATTCAGCATGGAAAGGGTCTGTGGACCTGCTCCCCTAGAATATCTAGAAGAAACCATTCCCCAAACATTACTATGGAGTTAAAGCCCAAGAAGACTCCCTAGCCACAACACATTATATAGGAGGTCTCACCTACCATGCTTCTCCTCGATCTCATAACCTCCCCAAAGTCTGACTGCTGATTAACTCACATCCAACACAGTGGCAGGGGTAGGGAAAGAGACTAACCTAACTATTACTACACCATTTTCAGAGGGAGCTGTACCAAAGTAAAATAAAAAGGGACCCTCACAATTACAGATGAAGCATTCAATCACATAAGCTCGGAATAATTTAGACTTTTACTTATTACACAAGTTGACAACTGAAAATAGAAAAGCTTCTCTGGAATTAAAAAGAGAATCAGGTATCAAATAGAGTTCTCCAAGGAAGTAGCCCCTGGGGAAACACACAAAATACAGAAAACACGAGATAATGTTAAAAAAAACACAAACCCCACCTGATTTGTATTTTCAGTGAGATGATGGGATAGCATATTAATAATGTGAGACAAGCTCATAAAAGTTAGAAATTTGAAAACAACGCATAAAATGCAAAGCCTAAGAATGGCAAAATGGGAACTGTCAAGAAGGTAGGATTTAGAGGAATTTTTCCTGACAACACATACAGCTCTAAGATGAGACAAAAAATTATCTAAGAAATGATAAATGACATGAGGGCTCCAAAATCCATATAACAAGAGAAACAGAAGAAAAAAACTTGGGAAAGAAAAAAGAAGCAATAAAAGAAAAACAATACATGAAAATTAACATAAGTTTAAAGAAACCTCAATTTTAGTCAGAAATCCTCATCCACTATGTAAGGCCAGCACTAATGAAAGATGATCTACTCCCAGACCTGCTGTGCGGAAACTTCTAACACAAAGAGACTATCCTATAAAGCTTCCTGAAGGTTTTTATTTTCATCTTTTTCTATAAAAGAATCAAATGGTACTCTCTTCTAGAGACAACAATAACAAGTTAAGAAAATAACTGAGTGAAAAGCAAACAATTCTGAGGGAAAAGAAACGTGAACCTAAAGTCTAATTTTTTAGTTCTTGTGTAAGGGCAAAGAAAACCCATTTCAAAATATGAAAAGATAAACACACACGAACACTGAGAACACACGTTAAAACCAAACAAAAATCACCCAGAACCAATTAAAAAATGAGAAGTAATTACTAATAAACACTGCTCGGAATCAAAGCAGGAAAAAACTATGATTAATTTCAATTGCTGAAAATGAAAATATCTCTTTGTTCAATTTAATTTAAAGGTTAAAGGCAAAAAGGACATGAATGAGATAAAATGTATACTTTTTAAAAGGCAAGGGAAGAAAAACAGAGGTTTTATTTTTTGACACTGACAAAGAATAAAGAACGTCTAAGAAAATAAGAAGCAGATAAGAAGAAACCACAATGAATAGAAAGCAGAAAAGACAGAAAAAAAATACTATTTCAGGATGGTTAATAGTCAAAAACTATGACCATACATAAAGTACATAAAGCAAGAACTGTTAGAAAAAATGAAATTGACAAAAACTAGAATCAGAATTTGCCTGTTAAAGCAGCTGTTTAGGAAATGAGACTGTAAGGAACTTGAATAATCTAAGTATCAAGCTAGACTTAGTGATGAACCAAGTATTCTATACTCTGTAAACGAATTCCATATTTTGCAAATGCTAAACAACTACCAAATGGATCAAAGAAACTGAAAAGGCATTTAAGAAACGGACTCATAGAGTTATGAAAGTTTACTATATGAAAATGGTGTCATTTCAAGAAAAGACTGATCTGTAATTCACAACATGCCATTAGGTCAACTGGTTTTGTATTCGGGGGAAAAATCAAGTTACATATCTATACTTCACACAGAAATAAAATCCAGTTAGAGCTAAACCTAAGGACCAAATTAAATTTTAAAACAAAAAGTTTTAAACAATTGAACCTTTTCATAATTGTGAGATGGGGGAAAGTCATTTTAACTATAAAAAAACTACAAAAGGAGCATTGTCTCAATGTATAAAAATTTAAAAGTTCTCTATATAACAAATAACAGCTTAAACAATATTTGAAGAACTGACAGACTGGTAGAAAATATTTGCATATATATAACACAGAATTAATATATTTACAGTATATAAAAAGGTCTTAGAAATCAGTCAGAAAAAAATGCACAGAGTATAAAGTGGCAACCCATAAAAGAATTACAAAAGGAAAAAATATCTAACGTCTCTAATAATCTAAGAAAAACAAAGTACAGTATGAAATAATATTCCACTTATTAAATTATAAGACCTTTAAGAGACTGTTAACACACAATGTTGGTAAAGGATGGAGCAAAAGGACTCCATAAACTTCGGGAGGAGAAGGGTGAGGACAATTTAGTGCTATGTCCTTTAATAGAGAACTGATTTAGACATTAAAAAGAATTATATATAGCGACAAGGGAAGTGGCCCAAGTCATTAAGTTTAAAAAAATAAGGTAAAAAACATATTACTTACATATATGTAAAATATAAATACTACATTTACATTTTGTGGTAAATATAGTTTGTACAGGCACAGAATAGAAGTTTGGAAAAGTACATACTGAATGCCTAGAGTGATTAGTTATAGAAGAGCAGAAATCAAAGGGGGAGATTTATTTTTTTAACTCTGTTCTTTTGGGCCCCTTCAAGATATGGATGATGAGAAATATTAAGAATTTGCCTGCCATCTTTTGTCACTGACTGTAACATTTTTACTGTTTCACATTTGCTGGTTACTACCTGTAACATGATTACACATACACATATGTACACATATGTACATGCATATGTGTATCTATTCAAAGGAAACATGTATGCAAGCATGTTTACTTTGTAATTCTCTATACTATTTAAATGTTCAATGATAACTATAATAACCATGTATTGCTTTTATTATCAGAAAAATAATTTAAAAGTGATTTTCCCTGGGGGTTAAAAAAATACCAATTATTCCCTGATCCCCAAACCTAATAAGGACAACACAAAGAAGGAAAACAACAGGCCAATATCACCAATGAACACAGATGCAAAAATCCTCAATAAAATTTTGGCAAACCAAACACAGCAATACATTAAAAAGATCATACACCATGATCAAGTGGGATTTATACCAGGGATACAGGGATGGTTTAATATCTGCAAGTCAATCAAGGTGATACACCACATTAACAAAACGAGAAACAAAAACCACATCATCATCTCAATAGATGCAGAGAAAGCATTTGACAAGATCCAATATCCATTTATGACAAAAACTCTCAATAATATGGGTATAGAAGGAAAGTACCTCAATATAGTAAAGGCTATACACGACAAACCCACAGCCAACATCATACTCAACGGGGAAAAACTGAAAGCCATCTCTCGGAGAACAGGAACAAGACAAGGGTGCCCATTCTCACCACTCTTCTTCAATACAGTACTAGAGGTTTGGGCCACAGCAATTAGACAGGAAAAAGAGTTAAAAGGAATCCAAATAGGCAATGAAGAAGTGAAACTCTTGCTGTTTGCAGATGACATGGTCTTATATACAGGAAACCCTAAAAACTCCATCGGAAAGCTACTAGAAGTAATCAACAATTACAGCAAAGTTGCAGGATACAAAATCAACTTACATAAATCAGTAGCATTTCTATACTCTAATAACGAACTAACAGAAAGAGAACTCAAGAATACAACCCCATTCACCATCGCAACAAAAAGAATAAAATATCTTGAGGCCAACCCCATGGCCAAGTGGTTAAATTCGCACAATCCCCTTGGGCGGCCCAGGGTTTCGCCAGTTTGAATCCTGGGTACAGACATGGCACTGCTCATCAAGCCATACTGAGGTGGTGGCCCACATGCCACAACTAGGACCCACAACTAAAAATACACAACTATGTACTGGGGGCTTCGGGGAGAACAAGGAAAAATAAAAAAAAATAAATCTTAAAAAAAAAGGAATTGGAAGAAATTGGAAGAAATTTAACCAAGGACGTGAAAGACCTATACAATGAAAACTACAAGACTTTCCTGAAAGAAATTGATGACGAAATGAAGAGATGGAAAGACATTCCATGCACATGGACTGGAAGAATAAACATAGTTAAAATGTCCATACTACCTAAAGCAATCAACAGATTCAACGCTATCCCAATCAGAATCCCAATGACATTCTTCACAGAAATAGAACAAAGAATCCTAAAATTCATATGGGGCAACAAAAGACCCCTAACTGCAAAAGCAACCCTGAGAAAAAAGAACAAAGCTGGAGGCACCACAATCCCTGACTTCAAAATATAGTACAAAGCTATCATAATCAAAACAGCTGGTACTGGTACAAAAACAGGTGCACAGATCAAAGGAACAGAATTGAAAGCTCGGAAATGAAACCACACATTTATGGACAGCTGATCTTTGACAAAGGAGCTGAGAACATACAATGGAGAAAAGAAAGTCTCTTCAACAAATGGTGATGGGAAAACCGGACAGCCACATGTAGAAGAATGAAAACAGACCATTCTTTTATGCCATTCACAAAAATAAACTCAAAATGGATCAAAGACTTAAAGGTAACACTTCTGGAAGAAAACATAGGCAGTATACTCTTTGACATCAGTCTTAAAAGGATCTTTACGGACACCATGTCTTCTCAAACAAGGGAAACAATAGAAAGAATAAACAAATGGACTTCATCAGACTAAAAGCTTCTACAAGGCAAGGGAAAACAGGATTGAAACAAAAACATAACCCACCAACTGGGAAAAAATATTTGCGAATCATATATCTGACAAAGGGTTAATCTCCATAAGATATAAAGAACTCACAACTCAACAAGAAAAAATCAAACAACTCAATCAAATAATGGGCAGGGGATATGAACAGACATTTCTCCAAAGAAGATATACAGATAGCCAATAGGCACATGAAAAATGCTCATCATCACTGATCATCAGGGAAATGCAAATCAAAACTACCCTAAGACATCACCTTACACCCATTAGAATGGCTAAAATAACCAAAACAAAAAATAACAAATGTTGGAGAGCGTGTGGAGAAAAAGGAACCCTCATACACTGCTGGTGGGAATGCAAACTGGTGCAGCCACTATGGAAAACACTATGGAGATTTCTCAAAAAATTAAAAATAGAAATACCATATGACCAAGCCATCACATTACTGGGTATTTATCCAAAGAACTTGAAATCAGCAATTCAAAGAGACCCATGCACTCCTATGTTCATTGCAGCATTATTCACAATAGCCAAGACATGGAAGCAACCTAAGTGCCCATCGACTGATGATTAGATAAAGAAGATATGGTGTGGGTATACATACACACACACACACACACACACACACACACACACACACACACACACAAATGGAATACTACTCAGCCATAAAAAAGGATAAAACTGTCCCATTCACAACAATATCGATGGACCTTGAGGGTATTATGTTAAGCGAAATAAGACAGATAGAGAAAGACAGTCTCTGATGAGTCCACTCATATGTGGAAGATAAACAAACGTGGACAAAGAGAACAGGTTAGTGGTTACCAGGGGAAAGGGGGGGGGTGGGGGCTGGGCACAAAGGGTGAAGTGGTGCACCTACAACACGACTGACAAATAATGTACAACTGAAATTTCACAAGGTTATAAACTATCATAACCTCGATAAAAATTAAAACAATAAAAAAAAGTTAAAAGATCAATGCTCAGTGGGAAAAAAATACCAATTACTTATTTAAGTACACTGAAAAAATGAGAGTGAGAGAAAGGGAGGAGGGAGGGAGGAAGAAAGACAGACGAAGGGGAGGGGAGGGGAGGGAAGAGGAGAGGAGAAGAGAACCTACCCGAATGATGAATCTGATTGCTGCACATCCAGAAGTTGCCATGACTTTTGCACTATTGGGGACGAGATTAAAAAGCGTAGGTACAATGGCTTCAGCGCCATGATCAAACTTATTTCCCAAAACTGTTGAAAGATGGCTACAAAAGACAAGAAGTGATTTTTAAAACAGTTTACTATTAAATATAGATAGGATCATATACATTTTTTTCCAATCTTTGTTGTTTAATGAGGTCACACAGTTCTGACTGAGTGCCTCCCACCTTACCCTCATACACACACTCACAATTACAATATAATGTAGCAAAGGAGTGATTCTTACCGGGGGTTTCCATGCAATTCAGGGGGTCATCAATAATCTTAAGCAAGTGGTTATGTATGAAGGTTAAAATCAATTTTCAATGAATTCAGTACGAAACTGGACATTCTTATAATCATATATGGTATCATACCAATGAACACTGAGTAATGCAGTTTATAAAAATGCTGTTCAAAAACTAAAGCATAAGATAGTATCTCCTCCATTTGGGTGGGAGTTAGGTCTCCAAGGGAAGATTCCTCAATGTAGTAGTTGTAAAGAAAATAGGTTCTACATTCCAATCAACTTGGTTTGAATTCTAGTTCTCCCATTAGCTATAGGATCTGAGATTAATTGCTTTATTTCTCCGGTCTTTAAATTCTTCATGTTCAAATAGAGATACTAATAGAACCAAGTAATTTAAAAAGTGATTAATTCAAAGCATGGCACATAGTAAACACTTGATATTAGCTAGGTATTTTGTTGACTGCACAATGAACTAGAGCTAGCAAGGGCCAGGAGCATCTCCTTCACAGCAGGGTGGCAACTCCATTCAGCTGGAATATTATCTTTACTTTTTTTGCCCCCAATTTATTTAGACTAAACATAACAACAACAAAAAGAGCTCACCCATTCAAAATATTATTTTACTGAATTTACTTAATATTTTTATTTTAACCAGTTATAATGGCAGAAAAACAAAAGAGAGAACGTGCACATATTACATATTTCCTTCTTTTTCCCATCCTTTAACTGTGTATCCAAAGTTGAAATTTGGCTACCACCATCTCTTCGCAACAGCTCTTGGAGAAGCCATCTGATCTCAGAATTTAACCGTTAACATGAGGGGTAAAACATTCAGCTCAGATTGCCCCGAGCTTTCTTTAGTCTTTATCTATCAGATATTTCCATTTTGATGCCCCAATATCAACCTTAAATTCAACATATTTTACAATCTAATTAAAAAGCTTACCCAAATCAGCACTCCTCAAGATAGTCTCTCTTTCTATTCATGGTACCACCACTGTTTTAGTCACAAATACTTCCCGACGTCTTTGGTGTAGGATTTCAGAATTCTTGGTTGAAAATACAACTCTACCATATCTAGTTAGTTGGGTCATCCTAAGGATATCTGTCTCCTCTTTTCAAATTTGTAGTTAAAAAACTAATTCAGCCTTTAATTGTATCATTTTAGATAAAACACTTAGGAAGGATGCTGTAACCACAGTTGCGATAATGCTTGTAGTATTAATTTCTATATATTTACATCTTATTTAAAATACATGGTTGGAATACAGTTAGTTTCAAAAACTCAGGTTCTTGATTCAAAGAGGTACTCGGACTCAGACCTATTTCTTACTGTTCAGTTATACTTTGTTTTCCAATGTCTAAACTCACAGGCAAAAAAAAACCTCAAATCACAAGCAAGGAGGTGCCACCTGAGCCTGGAAGTTGTTGTCTTCCTTTAAAGAGCGTGAGTTTTGTTCTGGCAGGCAGGTAATTTACTTGAGAACCAGCTTGATCTTTATAAGCTCACTGGGAGGGCGGGGTCTAGAGTAGCCTTATATTAGAGCTAGTTTGGTACTGTTCTGATATAAAGGCCTTTCCGGGGTCTCTCCTAAATGCCCTGGGTGTTCAACAAGGTTTCTCCATGCTGGATCGTCAGATTTTGAACCTCGCCCAGCACATACGAGCTCTGGGAACTGTCATTTTACCTTCTACCTTCCAGTAGCAGTTCTGTTTAGTCCTCTGGGAGCTGCACCTTTCATATACACAGATTAGTATTCAGCTAGACTCATGGGATATCCTACACAGATTTCTATAGCTCTTTTTCTGTGTCTCTCTCTTCTCTCCAGTATTCTGCACTGCAAATTTTAGCCACTTCAGTCTTCAGAAACTCCAGTCTCTGCTTCTTCTTCATCTCAGTGAGACTGTCTTGCTCTGCTTGGGTTCTCCCTCCCTTCCTCATGGTTCAGAAAGTGCTTCCAGGTCAAAACTGTGATCATACTGCTCAATTGACTCTTTTAGGAATCACAGTCTGCTCTGTCTGCTCTCCATTATCTGTAAATAGTTGTTTTACATATTTTGTCCAGTCTTCTGCAAGAGGGCTAGTCCTGTACCAGTTATTACATCACGACCAGAAGCAGAATTCTCATCATGGAATATTTTTCAAGGTTACATTTTGTGGATTTTTTTTTTTTTTTGCTTTTCTGCTATTGAGAGATATTCAATTATTTTGGTATACTGGCATTTTGACCTGTATCTAGCAATCTTGCTAAAGCTCCTTAAATACAATCATTTATCTATAGATTCTTGTGGTTTTCTGCATGGATAATTATATCATATGTTAATAATGGCAGTTTTGTTTCTTTTCTTGCAGTCCTCATAGTTTTTATTTCTGTTTTTTTTCTTTCTATTCTGACTAGGATATCTACTACAATCCTGAATAGAAATTATTAGTAATAGGCATCTTTGTCTTCAAAGGAATGCTTTATACAACAACAGTATTCAGTAAAACAATTTAAGTGTTCTACTATCCTTGAATTTCAAACATATGGAATAAGCTTAGATTTTGATAAGTTAATGACGCATGCTACAACTCCAGGATACTTGCTAAAATATCAGAAACAGCTTAATATCCAAATTAGTAAAGAGAAAATTGAATGTAGCCAGTTCTCAGACCCATTCATTTACTTCTTATGTATCCTCATAGAGTTAGCAACCAAAAATCCACCAGTATGCTTTAGACACATAAACACATCTTAAGGTTGATATAAAGTGTTAAGAAAGATTAAAAAAAAAAAATCACACAAAGTGAATCCTTATGCATAATAAAAATGATTTTTGGATCATATATACCCTTTTTTGGGGGTTATCCTGCTACTACTGCCTTACTTAATGAGCACTGAATCAATGAGTACTAAATTCATTCATGAAAATACTTATCACAAAAAGAATGTACTTACGCTACAGTAATGCAAGCTTCTCTAACCACTTGGGATCTAAGATCTTTAGCTGAAAGTTTAAGTGCTCCATCCAACAAGCGTAAATGTTGGAAAAAACAATCATATTGTGCAGCTCCAGCAACAAGCAATGATCGAATTTTTTTAAGCTGAAATAAAGAGAATTTTCATTATTGACATAAAAAGTGGCAGTGCCAAAAGAAAAACAAGACTATCTAAATGTGATTATTTGAACAAAGTTAAAAAAAATTTCATTATATTTATACAACTATATTCAGACATTTTCACATTAAATGTATCATATATAAACATGCAAACCAAAAAGAGCTTTCTGAAAAAAAAGTTATAGATTTTAATTATATATTTAATAGACATATGTAACATATGAATAGATAAGTAAATTTTAAAGTTTTAAGGGAGTCTTTTTTTTATTATGGTAAAATACACATTAACATAAAATTTACCATTTTAACCATTTTAAAGTACAGCCATGACATGATGACATTCTGATCAATGATGGACTGCATATACATCAGTGGTCCCATAAGATTATTACCATATAGCCTGGTGTAGGCTGTACCACCTAGGTTTGTGTAAGTACACTCTATAATGTTTGCACAACAACAAAATCTCCTAACAACTCATTTCTCAGAATGTATCCCCATTGTTAAGTGATGCATAACTGTATACAATTCTGTGGCAGTAAGTACATTTAAATTGTTGTGCAACCATTACCACTATCAACTAAGGAGCCTATTTTTAAAAGGGCCAAATTTGGAAACTATATTCATTCATAATCAAAAGTACAGAATCAAAATGGCCAACCATTAAGTCATCACCACATCCATATTTTAACATTATCACACTTACTTTGTGAAACAAATAACTTTCTCCCTATTTCTATACTTTCAGCATCACTTTTTAGCATAGAATTGCCAACTGTTTTCCATATAAACACCAGATATATCTAATAAACTTACATAAATCAAGAGAATCCACAAGTGCACATTTGTGTTCATACATACTCAGAAGTTACAAGTTTATCTATCATATCCAATATTATGTATAATTTCACACGCAACTCAGAAGTTTTCTAAATTTTTAAAGATATCTTGAAAATTAAGTCAGATGGATTAAAGACGAAAAACATAAAAATAAAGTACTATGGATATTAGAAAAAAATTTGAAAAAATAGTTCTATAATCTTAGGGTGTATGAGGAAGGGAAACTATCACAAGCAGAAGAGAAATCAGAAGGCACCCAAACAAGATTAACTAAAAACAAAACAAAAATCATAATATGGTATGAAAAAATTACCTGCAACATGTAAGTACAATACAAAAAGAATAACAATAAAATGAGAAAAAGACAAATAACCCAATATTAAATTGGGCAAAATAAATATATGAAAATGTGCTCAACCTTACTAGTGATAAGCAAATACAAATTACAAAAAAGACACATCACCTTCCCCCGTAAGATTGGCAAAAATTAAAAAGACTTGATAGCATCCAGTACCAGGAAGATAACAGATACTTTAATTTTAAGTAAAATTATGAATGATTAATACCTTTGTTCAAAATATTTTGACAACATCTACTAAAATAAAATTGTATCTACTCTTTACCCAACAACCCTACTTTTAAAAATTTAACCTACAACAATAAAAACACCATTGTTATAAATGTGTGCAAGGATATTTATTGCAATATTGTTAAAATAGCAAATAATAAAAAACTGTAAGCCCATCAAATGGGTAATGGTTTAATAAATTATAAGGTACCTTTCAACTAAGGAAATATGTACATATTGATCTGCATTCAATAAATATCTGAGGAACTATTATATGCCTGACATCTATACCAACTGTAATGAATGGGTATGATTTATGTGAAAAAGAAAAGTTACTAAGTAGTGTATCTAGTATGATCTCACTTGTTTTTGTTGTTTTTACGGTGAGAAAGATCAGCCCTGAGCCGATCCGTTGTCAATCTTCCTCTTTTTGCCTGAGGAAGATTGTCCCTGAGCTACTATCTGTGCCAGTCTTCATCTATTTTGTATCTGGGATGCTGCCACAGCATGGCATGATGAGCGGTGTGTAGGTCTATGCCCAGGATCCAAAGCTGTGAACCCTGGGCCACTAAAACAGAGCACGCAAACTTAACCACTATACCACGGAGCTGGCCCCTGATCCCATTTGTTTTTATAAAAGGGGTGGGTGGGGGGAATATACTCCAAAATGAAAAGATTTGTTTCCTTAATAGGGAGTAAAATATTAACATTTTCTTTATAATCTACATTGGTTCACTTATTGCAATGAGCCTGTGCCACTTTCCTAATTAAAAAAATTAAAAGACCATTTGTGTTTCCAAATGGGTTGTTTTAAAGTCAAACAAAAAACTCTTCAGTAAAAAGTTTGTGTTATACATTGACAACATTCAGTTTATCATCTTTCTGCATACATCACCTGTGACAGAGATCTTTTCATATACCAGACTAATCTCAGAACTGAAGAAAGAATAGTGAACCATATTTAACAAATTTGGAGCAACATATTCTCTGTTAAAATCTTTTAATATCTTAAATATGCAGACTTTCTATCAAAAAGAAGCTGAAAAGTTATCTTTTGTTCATAGTGTCATAAAGACCATATTTCATTTATTAATCACAATGGAGATTGGGAGCTTTCAGAGCAGAAGAGTCTTCAAATGGAACTCCCTCTCTGGCTTTTAGAGGACACTGAGGCATGCATTTGGTACCTCACACGTAAATTTGACAAATTCACAAACTTTAAAATATACAATCTTTTGTCAATGCAAATACTACTTAAAAATTTATCAAGTATTTTCTCAAGGAATTTAGGATAAATAGAATATTCTTTTTTTTTTTTTAAAGATTTTATTTTTCCTTTTTCTCCCAAAGCCCCCCGGTACATAGTTGTGATTTTTAGTTGTGGGTCCTTCTAGTTGTAGAATATGGGATGCTGCCTCAGTGTGGCCCAATGAGCAGTGCCACATCCACGCCCAGGATTTGAACCGGTGAAACCCTGGGCCGCCACAGCGGAATGCAAGAACTTAACTACTCAGCCCCAGGGCCGGCCCCCCAGAATATTCTTAACTCAAGGATACTACACATTTTTTCTTTTTTTAAATCATGGGTGAAAAATATTTATCACATTCAGAGAGAAATATGTGAGAAAAGGAGGAAAAAGCCCAGACAAATGGACATACTGTTGTGAATTCATGTCAATACCATGAATAGTGAGCATGCAGGGACAGTGAACTGCTTTACTGGTAAACCTTCCATGAACTGAGGATGGTGCCGATGAACAACTATGTAACCCCACAGAGAGGCCACGGCCCTGAGGTATCAATGAAGCTCATACTTTCCCGGTCAGTCAATAATTAGCACAAGTGGAGAGACTAGCAAATGTGTGATAGATTCCACCTGATCAGCAAAAATAGACTAAAAATTGACCCTAAATCAGAAAATGCCTATTATCTCAATGTGTTTTCCAGAAAGAAATGTTACCTATCAGACTCTTTTTCATAAGCAAATACCAGATAATACTACTACTGAATTTACATGTTTTTGAAAAAGAACACTGGAAAAAAGAGGAGAGGGACAAGAAAAGAAAAAGTAAAAAACTTACTGCATTGGCACGCTGATCCCAGTCATGTTTGTCATCTGACAAAATTTCCCTGATTTTATTTAATGTTTCTTCAAGTTCTCGACTAGAATAGATCTTAAAGAAAAGATGCAAAATTATAACAATATTTCTTGCCATAAGCAATATCAAAATTATGCCCTGATATTTAAATAACGTTTCAAGTAACAAGGTTATTTCCCATTCTAGCACTGGTTTTAATGGGGAATGGAAATACATTATAGACAACAGTAAAATAAAATGCTTTAAACTGTCTTTCTTGCCTGTACCCTTATGCTATTTCTCTACTCAAGAGTAAATTCAAATATACTTCTAAAATGCCCTGTCATTTAAAAACAAGATGCAAATATCCTAAGAATTGATAAAAATAGGCATAATTTCTTAAAATAACTTCACGTATATAATATATCGATTGCATTCATACACTTCTTATACAATATTGCAAAAGGACATGTTTTAAGTTAGTCCCCTAACCCGGTGCTAGACTGTACTCAGGATATTTATGTGCTTTGTTTTCTCTGGAGCCAACTGTTTGCCAAACACCAGTTAGCCTTTCCTTCACTTAAAAAATATTTACATAACAGGGAGGTATTAAGCTAGGCACTAAAGATGCTATGGTGAGCAAAAATAGGCATAGTCTTTGGCTTATGGATCTTATAATCTAGGCAGGGGGAGAAAAAAATTAATTAAATGATATAAAATATGAAATTTCAAAGAGAAAGTACCACCAAGGAGAATTACACAGTGCCTTGAAAGTCTATATATAATAGGGGGTTTGAACTAGTTAGGGAAGTCAAGCTTGAACTGTGAGCTAAAGGATAAGTCAGACATCATTAAGCAAAGTGGAGAGAGATTAGCCTTCCCTGGAGTAAACAGCACGTGCAACGGCTCCGTGACAGAAAGAAACTGAAAGAAGGCCAGAATACAGGAGTACAGAGTGAAAAGAGGACCAGGGTAAGAGCCACTGAACCAGCCCTAAATCAATCAGTGCACAGTGTTTCTCTATATCAAGAGAAGGTTCAGAGGTAGGCATGTGACCTAAATCAGTTCAATCAGAGTGAATTTCACAAGTTTTACAGGATCAACCAGAAAAGAGGCAGAGGGTCGTGAAGGTGTGAGGCTTGAACAGTTGCAGCCATGTTGCTGATCATGTGGGAAGACAATGTAGAGGAATTTAGAAATGAGAGATGATGAGAAATAAAGTCCTGGTAACACCATCTGAGTTGTATCAGATACCTTCATCAAGACAGCCCTACCTACATCCTTCACTTTCAACAGTCATTAAATCTCCCTTTTACTTAAAAAAAACAAATAGCAAGGGTACAAAAGGGTATGAGACAAGGCTGAAGAGGTAGGAGGGGGACCAGATAACATTCTGTTAGAGAACGATTCCTGGAGGCTTCTGAGTTAGTTCTTTCTTGCCTCTGTGGGGGATCAGAATTGGCCACCACAAAATATGTCTCTTTGCCGTGATTTTTTTTTTTTTAAAGACTGGCACCTGAGCGTGTGGTGCCATGTCCACGCCCAGGATCCGAACTGGTAAAACCCTGGGCCACTGAAGCAGAGCACACGAACCTAACCACTTGGCCATGGTGCCAGCCCCTGCCTTGATTATTTTTAAGAACAAAATACTCAAAGAAACTTTGACCTTCCCCCTGACTGCCTAAAAGAATTTAAGATAAAAGGCCTGTCCCCAGGACCGGCCATCACTATAGATAACCCTGGGTATTGGTAGACTGTGAGGGTCCTTGCTAAGCCCATTCTTATTCACCAAACATTTGCTTTTCCCCATTTCCATGTGAATTGCCTTCCTCCCCTTTGAAGCCCTAAACCACTACCCCCAACAGTCCCTTTCGTCTTTAGCCGAAAATATTTAAGGTGGAGGCTTTGGCCCAGAATTCTGGCTGAATTTCTCAGTTTTCCTGGGTTTCTCCCATGTATACATATTATAAAGCTTTGTTTGACTTTCTCCTGTTATTCTGTCTCACGTCAATTTAATTCTTAAGCCAGCCAGAAGGACCTAGAGTGGGTAAAGGAATTATCTTCCTCCCCTACACCTCCCACCTCCCCTTCACAATAGTCCTTCTGCCATATTTCAGAAGAAAAGCAGGCCCCTCTCCCATCCCTAATCTTATTATGATGTATTGCTCTGAAATACTATGCAAGGCTTCCCTACACACAACATGGAAAAAAGGGATAACTCAAAAATCTACTTTACTGAGGGGGTATATAGTTTTTAAACATTATTTTAGGGAGTATAACAAGCAAAAGTAGCTTGAATATGACTAAGTTAGAAATCTGTTACAGCAGAATGATTCCTAAGTTTCTAACTTTTATAACTGATTAAGTAATGGTTTCCACATATAAAACACTGGAAGAGTAGGTAGGTAAAGAGGAAGATTATGAGTCCAATTTCAGATAAGTTAAGTTTGAGATGTCTCTGAGACATCTAAAAGGAGATGTCAAGTAAAGAATCAGCGGAGAAATTATTTTGGCTCTCAAGAGAGGTCTGATTTGGTGATAAAAAGCTGTGCGTTATCTACGCAAAGGTGGGAACTGATGCCACGTGTTTGAAGGAAGTGACTTAGTAAAAAAGTGGAAAGTGAGAAGACAACGCCCAGTACTAACCCTTAAGAAATCCCAATATTCAATAGCCAGGTAAAAGAAGGATTTGCCTACAAAGGAAACAGAGATGAAGCAGACAAAGAGGTAGGAGGGAAAAATGGAAGGATGTTGTTTCGCAAGCACCTTAAAAAAAACAAAAGTGGACGTAGTCGGATATTGCAATGTAATATGATTTAATGATATGGATTCAATTTTATGTCAGTCTCACTCAAAAATCACTTGAAAATCTAACTGTACCAACAATAGCTTAGTAATAATAAGTCAAGTATATTATTTATGTCATCTTTTAAGGAAAAAAGAATTTTTAAAGAGTGACAAAAATAATTATATGAACACTAACATGGGCAACAGTTATGGGGAGTGCCACTTTAGTGGTATCCTTACCTGAATAGAAGGGACATCTGTAAAAGCTTTTATAAAATCATCTTCATCAACTGCTCCAGCACCTCCTTCCTTAGAAGCACCTGCTAATTAAAAAGAAAAGTTTATTTTTCAGCATTTTAACATCAAGGACAACATGAAAATATAACTCTTTGGATATCATAAAGGTATAATTTTGAGAGATATTCCATTTTATAAGAAAGCATTAAAAAAAAATCTCCAACTTTCAGAAAAGCCAAAGTACTCAGCAGCAGTTGATTAACTCTATAAGGTACCTGGTTTGATTGGTAGCAAAATCCAAACTATAAGAACAATACCTTCCCATCCCTCATTCAATGCAATAACAAGGACACAAGAAATACAGGTGAAAGGATAAATGTTTACAAAGCTGAACAGCAATTTTAAATGACACTAAATGTCAATAAATGATGGCAAATGAAAAATGCAGAAGATCCATGTGTGCTGCAGTGGTCAGGAAAGCAAATGTGAAAGAAATGAGTGTCTTAAAATGAAATTTAAATATGCAAACAAATCTTCCTTTGTTGCACACAGACAATAAAAAAGTAAACTTAAAGGCAGTAGTTGTTTAAGAGCCGGTACTTAAGCTATTGTCTTTCTGCTCCAAATTCACTCTTTTATATTCTGTGATGCTGGGCCTAGGATTAAGCAAACCATTTTTCTGCTAATTCTAATGGTTTCTCATTAAACTGTCAATGGGGGAGCTGGAGAGAGACTGGCAGCTGAAGAAAAAGGGACCTGCTTCCTGATCACTTCCTGTTCTTGTCAGTAAAACCCTAGCAACTCTGGCAGGATGCTCATTTCAGCAGCAGCACCTGGTTCTAGTTTGCAATTTTTTCTAACACTCACTGAACGAGCTCATTCCACCCATCAGAAACACCCGACCAGCTAGTACCTCTCTGCAGAGGTCTGAGTCACAACTCTGCAGGGGCCCCCCTCCAATCCTCTAGGTTTTAATAATTTTAACCTCCCCATTTTGTTCCTCCAGGTCTAGAGGTAGGAGCTGCATCCTGTAACTGCTATGTCCATGATACTTTAGTGTTCTCTTTTTACTATCTTACTTCATCAATACCCATTTAATAATTCTTTATATTAAATTCTCTCTGTAAAAATAACTGTTGTGGCTTCTATTTCCTGACTGAACCCTGGCTGATACAGGTGGTACTTAGTTTTTAACTCTATATATTTACTTTTTCATGGTAAGAATTCAACACATGAAATGGATTTCAACTACACAAGATACACATCCCAAGGGACAATTAACTTAAAAATCTCTCCAATTAAAATTAAAAATATCTCCCCAATTAATACTTCAAAACTGGACTTAAAAAATTAACATCATCCTGATAAAAAAACATTCGGGTTCCAAAGGTATGTAAGAAGATCCTCATTTTAAAAAAGGTAAAAACCTTTAAAGATCTCTGTATGTGAATTTTAACAGCAATAAGAGATGGACCATGGAACAGCATAACATAAAGTTGCAAGGCAATATAAAACTGCAAATTAAAAGAAATGATAATTTAATAAACTAAGAGGAATGAATGCATGCTTGCTACAGGAAATTCAATTACAAAAGTAAATAAATTACAAAGTTATTCCCTAGATATTACAAAAATCCAATGAAACAATAAAACTCTCAACCCCACCCCCATGATCATGATCAATCCTAGTAACGGATTTACTGAAAATAATCAGTTAAAGCAAAGAAACAAAAAATAAGATACCTACCATATTATCTTAACATCTATACTACATTCATTTACAAATCTCTATATGGGGCTTATTGTTTTTGACTATGGGTCCCCTGATAAGAGTGCAGAAGCCTGGATTCCTACAATTTCTTTCCAATCATTCACAAATGTCTTGTCCAGGCCACTGAAGAGAAACTTATTTAGGGACTTGTCCTTATCAAGTAGTTTCTAAATATTCAACATGGTTTTCATAAAAACAACTTTCTTTCCACATTCATTAACATTCTGTTTATTTACATACCACTTCTTGCAAATTACTTTGTTACAATAACAAGAGCAACCATTAGGCAAGTTTGAGAACAAAAAAATTTACTCTTAGAAAGTATACATCTCAACTGGTGGAGAAAACCCATACACATGTACAAGAACAGAGCCAGTTAACAACCTTAGTGTGCTGAAGTGTGGAAGACACAAAGTTTTACAGAGGAAAGGAAAAGCGAAGATGAAGCGTTACTACAGTGTATATGCAGTTTACAAAAGGTATCACATGTAGAAGATAATGTTAACTCCCATACATTAACCCACCAGCCACAAATACATCAAAAACCTTCAAGGAAATGCAGAACATCTGAATAAATCCCAAATAAGGCCAAAAAAAAGTGTCATTGACTAAGGACACGCATAGGAAAGTCTAACTTTGGAAGTCACAATTCACTCTAATCACAATGCCTTTAATATCCAGTGAGTTCTGTCTTATGAGTAGGGCCAAATAAGCTAGTAGGGAGGGAAGAGAGAGTAGAAATTAAATGGCTTTTAAAAATCCCACAGAAGCTGCAGAGCTGAAAGGCTACAAATATCACTAAATGCAGCTTTATGGCTATTTAAGATGTGACAATTAGGTCTTTAAACCTGGACATGGGCATTACCAAATCTGGCAAGAAGTCGCTTGGTTTGAATAGTTGACTCCAATCTACCTCACTCTTACCTTTGAGAATCACTTTGTACATACAGAGGTGCTGCTAGTGGAAGTGTACTGGATACATGAATAGTAGACAGAGGACATGCTGAGCTCCCCATCCTAGCCTTGCTTATCTCTTGTATGAATCACAAGTAAACCTTTTTATGATCCTAGTTTGCCTAATGTTTCCCTCACCTTGGTTGTGATTGCCCAACAAAGTAGAAAAAGCATTCCTGCATAGGGGAATAATCTGTTGAATGAACTGTTTCATCTCACAATCATCATTCCATTTTCTGATACAGCTTGAAAGTTCACCTAAAAAATGCTATAAAAAACTTTTAGCACCAGCAAGAAGAATGGATACCATATGAGGAGAATCAAAGAGTAACGGGCTCTAATGTCAAATATTACTGCAAGAAAAGGAGAAGGAGTATACACACCAAGAGGAGACATTTTTAGATAAAGTTTGAGAGCAGGGGCACAAGTAGAGGCTGGGCTGAAGGGAAGAGCGATGCTGGCTTTCAACTTGACTAAAGCTCTTTCAAATATACCTGGGTCAAGAATCATACCAGAAGAAAGTAAGAGCTTTGCCCAGCTGTCTGATCACTCTAAAACCAAGGTCAGTAAATTTTCTCTGTAAAGGGCCAGATAGTAAATATTTTAGACTTTGTGGGCCATGTGGTTTCTGTTGCAATTACTCAATTCTGCCATTGTAGTGTGAAAACAGCCCCCAACAATATGTAAATGAATGAGCAGGCGATATTCCAATAAAGCTCTATTTATGGACACTGAATTTGAATTTCATATAGTTTTCACATGTCACACACTATTACTCTTTTGAATATTTTTAATCATTTAAAAACGTAAAAAACATTCCTAGCTCATGGGCGAAACAAAAAGAGTTGGCTAGATTTGGCCTGCAGACTACAGTTTGCTGATCCCTGCTCTACAACTCACTTTAAGATGGTAATCACTTGGACTGGGTGGGTGGGGAGGGGCGCGAGAGGGAGAGGTGGATTAAAGAGTACTGTTATTCAGGGTACACCATGTTTCTAGTAGGCTAGAATGGCTAGAATAGGCACATCTCAGAAATTCCAAAATATTACTTTAAGAGGTTTAAGTGTAAGGAGAAAACTTCATTCTACTTAGTCCCTAACTATTAACAAGGTGAAGTGCTGGATACAAAGGTGAATGAGGCAAAGGGTAAAGTAGTATGTTTCCGACACAGGAGCAAGGACAACAAAGTTTCAGAAGTGGAATGAGGCAGGTTCTTCTCATTCTACAATGAAGAGACTAGCACTAAAGAGAAAGATAAATGATGGAGAAACAACATGGAGGTAAATACGGCACGAAGT
This sequence comes from Equus przewalskii, assembly GCF_037783145.1. NCBI lineage: Eukaryota > Metazoa > Chordata > Mammalia > Perissodactyla > Equidae > Equus > Equus przewalskii. The sequence continues at coordinate 52,366,292 of NC_091845.1, read as the reverse complement.
CCAGTGAAATTCATACAAAATCCATAATTTTTAAAGACAGTTATACTAACGAAAGCACGACCAGTGCTTTTGAAGAGTGTTATGAAGAGACAGAGATAGTTTAAAATAGCCTTCCGGATTCCCAACTTTCTAAGAGAAATTCTAAGACTGAAAAAGATACTCAGTTGAAAACACAGGACATTTTCATGCAAAAGAAGGAAAGATTTTAGGGGGCAGGGGGCAGAGGGCAGAGGGCAGAGTCCAGAGCCCAGAGCCCAGAGCCAAGGGCAGAACCAAAAACAGAGGAAAACACTGGTTCAGAGAATCACACCCAAGGAGAGAATGCAACCCTCATCAAGGAATATTCATGACCCCTGAAGTAACGGAACCTCCTATTGGATTTCAAAATTGCTATAAACCAGTGACTACCATGAATTTCCCATTTCTCTCCTTTCTAAATGTCTATTATGGAATGTCTACTATGGTTAGCTTGTCCTGGTACCACCATCATATATTGAGTCTGTGGAGTACAAGACAGATGTCTTTTTAGTTCACAGGCCTCTAGCTGGAGAGGAGCCACACCAAAGAACCCTTACATGCATCTGGACCTGATGTAAATCACAAGATCATGCACTTTGAGCTTGATGCTATACTTAGAATGAGACTTGTGGGAAATGTCCATGAGTGCATTTTGTATGTGGGAGGCATATGAATTATTGTGGTCAGAGAGCAAACTACATTAGAACGTTTGCAAGGATAGCTGTAGCAATTCCTCTCACTCTTGAATGCTCCTTTTACAAGGTGACTTTCAGCTCTTCCCATCCGAAAGTGGAGTCCCCAACCAACAGGTGGGGAAGAGTAAGCTAAACTTCTAGAGTTGAGACAAGATCTGGGAGAGGCTAATGGGGTCCCTGATTGGTGATTCTCCAGTAATGAGAAGGAAGAAATCTTCTCTGAGAAAAGCTTCTAGAATCCTCAATTTGTACCTGAAGAACACCCCCCAATTAAGTTACAGCAATGATCTCAGAATCAAAGTTCAAATACATAAGAAGGCAAACCATCATGAACTGGAAGTCACAAGGAACAAATAATAGATTTTAGAACTGCAGATATTAGAATTGTCTAGTTAAAGATTTCAGAACAGATGTGAATATAACATTTAAAGAAATAATGTGGGTAGAATTACAAAGACACCAATCAACAAAAGGCATTAGGAATGAAGAGAGAAATTTGGGGGGAAAATGCAATAACTTGAATTGAATAACATAACTGTTGAAATAAAAAAACTCTTGCCTGAAAGGTTAAACAGTAGAAGAAATAATTAGAGAAATGGAAGATACACTTGAGTAAACTACCCAGAATGGGGCAAAGAGAAATAGGGAAACGGAAAGATATAAAGAGATATAGAGGACAGGACGAGAAGGTCTAACATATATCTAACGGGAGTACCTGAAAGACAGAATAGAGAGAACAGAAGAAAGGCAATATTTAAAAGAGATAATGGTTGTAAACTTTCTAGATTCATGAAAACCAGGAATCTATAGACTCAGATGCACAACCTAACTCAAGGATAAATAAAAAAATATCCACACCTAGATCTCTGAGGTGTAACTGCATAACACTGATGACAGAGACAATCATCAGAGAAAGAAGATATCACCTAGAAAGGAAAAATAGACTTCTCAAAAGCAACAGTGGGAACCAAAGAGGGTATATTAATAACTCAAGTTTTTAAAGAAGAAAATATTGTCCATCTAAAATTATGTACCTAGCAAAACTAACTTTTAAGAATACAAGTGGAAAAAAAGTAAGTGCACTGAAAATGAAGAAAAAACTGCCATTATTTAAAGACATCATTATCTAAATCAGGGGTTGCCAAACGTTTTCTGTAAAGGGCCAGATAACAAAGATTTTAGGCTTCATGGGCCATACGGTCTCTCCTGCAACTACTCAACTCTTCACAAATGAATGGGTGTGGCTGTATTCCAATAAACCTTTATTTCTAAAACCAGATATCAAGGCCAGATTTGGCCTGCTGGCTGTAGTTTGCCAAACCCTGGTGTAGACAGAAAATCCAAAATAATATATAGTAAAATCATTAAAAATTAAACTTTAGCAAGGTGACTAGCTATAAAATCAAAATACAAAAATCAATTTCATTTCTATGCATCAGCAACAAAATTAGTAATTTTAACTTAAAAAAAAATACTACGTTGATGGGCCTTAAGGGCATTATGCTAAGCGAAATAAGTCCAACAGAGATAGACAGATACTGTACGATCTATATGTGGAACCTAAAAATAAAACCATGCTCATAGATACAGAGAACAGATTCGTGGTTGCCTGAGGCAGAGGATGGGGAGTGGGTGAAATGACTCAAGGGAGTCAAAAGGTATAAACTTCTAGTTATAAAATAAGTCAGTCATGGGGATGTAAGATACAGCATGGTGACTATAGTTAATAATACTGTATTGCATATTTGAAAGTTGCTAAGAGAGTTAGATCTTATATATATAGAGATAGATATTTTCTTTTTGGTGAAGAAGATTGGCCATGAGCTAAAATCTGTTGTCAATCTTCCTCTTTTTGCTCGAGGAAGATTGTCGCTGAGCTAACATCCATGCCAATCTTCCTCTATTTTGTACATGGGATGCCTCCACAATGTGGCTTGATGAGCTGTGTATAGGTCTGCACCTGGGATCCAAACCTCTGAAGCCTGGGCCACCGAAGCAGTGTGTATGAACCTAAGCACTAAGCCACTGGGCTGGCCCCTAGTAGATCTTAAAAGTTCTCATCATGAGAAAAAAAAAATACTGTAACTTATGTATGGCGACAGATGTTAATTAGACTTATAATGATCATTTAACAATATATACAAATATCAAATCATTACATTGTACAACTGAAACTGATATAACGTTGAATGTCAATTTTACCTCAATCAAAAAAAAAAGAAAATGTGTTGAATCTATAGATGAATTTGGGGAGAAGTGACATCTTTGTAATATTGTCTTCCTATCCAGGGATATAGTTATGTCCATTTACTTACACCTTTTAAAATTTCTTTCAATAAAGTTTTATAATTTCAAAAGAAAAATACTACGTTCAATAGTAACAAATATTTTAAAGTATCTAGGAAACACCAAACCAAACACATAAAAACAAAACAAAAAAACGTGAAAAACTTCTGGGGGAAAAATCATAAATTTTAATGAGACATTAAAAAATACTAAAATGGGAAACTATACATGTTCATGGACAGGAAAACTCAGTATCATAAAGATGTCCAGTCTTCCCAAATTAATTAAGTAATAATCAAGCCTCCAACAGGGTTCCTTGTCAAGGTGATTCTAAAATTTATTTGGAAGAAGAATGGGCCGAGATATTCCTGTAGAAGTAAAGGGAGGGAGTACTTGCCCTACCAGATATCAAGACTTACAAAACTATGATAATTATGACAATCAGGTTTTAGTGCAGAGATAGACCAACTATTAGAATGAACAAGATATAAGTTCAAAAACAGATCCACAAATATATAAACTGTGATATATGACAAAGAAGTGATTCAGATCAATGGAGAAAGTAAAACTATTCGATAACAATGTCCTAAAATTCAACAAAATGCTGAGATAATGGATTATCTAGGTTAAAAAAAAAGGTATTTCCTTACCAAATATTAAAACTTACAGTAGACATTCTGATTCCCATGGGAAAATGGTAGTCATCCAAATTCAAATCAAATGTTCAACTAAATGCTTCAAAAACCACCGAGACCAAAAAGAAGAGCAAATAAAATTACTCACAGCACATACTTGTAGTACAACAAGAGACAAATAATGCTTCAAGCTTCAATTTACAAGTAAATGGGGCAATATAAACATACAAGACCAGCAACGATAACTACAGAGTTCTCACTGGAGAGAAGTATCAGAGGAAATTATAAGCAAGAGGAGGATCCTGGTAGTGATGGAACATAGACATCAACTAAAGTTAGAGGTAAGTAGCACTTAGATGTACACTTAATGTGTAGAAGAGGGAGGCATCCCTTCAACGCTTGGTGGATAAAGAAAAAAACACGAAGAGAAGGGCTCTACTGAAACAAGATGGTATCATAGAATCAGAAGTAGAAAACCCCCCAAGTATCATTTAGTAAAGAAGCTGCATTTCACCATACCAACAGAAGAGGGCATTCTTGAACTAAGAAACAGAATAAATTTTTCTTCCTGGCCCCACAGAATCACTTCTTATAAAAGAGCTAGAGGAACAAGTTAAATGACATCACCAAGAAATCAGACAAATCCAGAACATGGGACAATCTAAAAGACAACCGCCCTAGACTCCTCAAAAAAGTCAATGTCATGGGTATAAAAATTGGTAAGGGGATTGCTTTATACATAATATATTATGGAATTTTCTTGCATATGATAATGGCATTATGTTTATAATGGAGCATGTATTTAAGCCTTAGGAGATGCATATTAAATATTTACGGCTGAAATGTCATGATGTCTACAATTTACTTTCCAACTGTTGAGATGAAAAAAAAATATATATGTGGGAATATATCTATCTATACAGAGAGAATGAAATCAAATATGGCAAAATGCTAGTTATTACATATCTAGGTGATAAGAGTTCACTGTATGTCAACTTTGATATACATTCAAAATTTTTCATAATAAAAAGTTTGGGAAACCAATCACTATAAAACTAGAGTAGGTATAGATAAATACATCAGGAAAAAAGGAAAGAAACTAACCAACATATACAGTAGTATCTGAATTCAATGAAGTAAGGAATGTTTTATTTAACTGCATGGACATTAATTGGTCATGCATAAGAAAATAAATTAAAATGGATATACTGTCACCTTATATAAAAATGAATTCCAGATATATAGAACAAACTAATGTAAAATAACTAACGTTTTAGAATAAATTAGAATATTTGTATAAGCTTGGGAGTGGACCACAGTCCTTCTTATTTAAGACAGGAAATTTGGAAGTCAAAAAGAAAAGGACAGATACTTTATTTACCTACCATAACAAAAATTTTAAATTTTGATGTAAAAATGCCATAGGCAAAAGAGAGACCGAGGAAATATTTGTAACTTTTAACAAAAGAATAAAAGGCCTAATATTTTAAAAACTGTAACCAATTGATGAGAAGACAAAACAGCTCCCCCCAAAAAAGGGGGAAAATAATAACAATATGTAATTCACAGAAGAGGATATGCTAATTCCTATTAATGAATTTAAATATTCTAAACTTACTAAAATATGAACTCCAAGAGGGCAGGGTCTTTGTTTTTGTTCACGAATATTTCACAGAGATTACAAAAGTAGCAGCACACTAAAAGCTTTCAGTAAATATGTGCTAGCTGTTGGCCAGATGGACAGGTGGATGGAAAAATGAAAATTAAAAGAAAGCACCATTTTTCACCCATCAAAACAGGCAGTAATTAACAAGGCTGTTACATTTAATGCTGGAGAAGGTAAAATAATATCTTTATTAAAATAAAAACACACACAGGGGCCGGCCTGGTGGCGCAGCAGTTAAGTTCGCACGTTCCACTTCTCGGCAGCCTGGGGTTCGCAGGTTCAGATCCTGGATGCAGACATGACACCACTTGGCAAAAGCCATGCTGTGGTAGATGTCCCACGTATAAAATAGAGGAAGATGGGCATGGATGTTAGGTCAGAACCAGTCTTTCTCAGCAAAAAGAGGAGGATTGGCAGCAGTTAGCTCAGGGCTAATCTTCCTCAAAAAAAAAACAAAACCACACAACCTTTAATTAAGCAATCTCATTTAGAGGAATCTATTTTACAGATTAGAAGTGCCAGAATGTTCAAACTTATAAGTACATGGAGATCTGGATTCTTTGGAATAGCATAAAGTTGCAAACAACTTGAATGACTTTAATAGGGAAATAGTTTATTAATTCATGGTACATCAATAATGTGGAATACTGTATAGCTGTTAAAAGCATGCAATAACTCTCATTCTTGATATGGAAGGACGGAAGGATGTTCTGTGAAAAGAGCAAGTTGCAAAGCGTTTACTAGAATGTTTAATGTGGACAAAAATAAACTCTAATCTGAATACCTATACAAATAAACATGGAGTAAGATGTGGAAGGATACCTATCAAACTTAACACTGGTCACCTCAGGGCAATGAGATTAGACAGGCAAGATACTAGTAAAGATTTTTTTTTCCAAACATCTCTCTATTGTTTGACTTGTTAACAGTGAGCATGCTTTTTATATTTAAAAAAATTAAATAACATTTCTTTTCATTAGTAAGTAACATAAATTGGTTCTAAAAAAGAAAATTGACAAGTTAATAAAAAAATTTAGTTTAAATTTAAAACATGCCCATCATAGAAATAATGCTTCTTACCAATTCAGCTATATTATAACGTATGTGATAAATATAAGCCTAGAATCACAGTTGCTCCAGTGGGCCCTCCATATCTGTGGGTTCCACATCAGCAGATTCAACCAACCACAGACTGAAAGGTCTACCATGTTTGCATCTGTACTGAACACGTACAGACTCTTTTTCTTGTCATTATTCCCTAAACAATAGAGTATAACAACTATTTACATAGCATTTATATTGTATGAGGTATTATAAGTAATGTAGAGATTATTTAAAGTATAGGGGAGGATGTGTGCAGGTTTTATGCAAATACTATGCCATTTTATATAAGAGAGTTGAATATCCGGGGATTTTGGTATCCAGGGTGTCCTGGAACCAAAGCCCCACAGATATCAAGGAATGACTGTACAAAATTCTACTTTATATTGATCAAGTATGCTGAGTCTAATGGAAAATTCCTCACATGTACGATCTATATTAACGATATATCACTCTTTTCTGAGGCCAATCTTGACTCAATTTGTTTACTGGTATGAGACCATAATTTTCTAACACCAAAATCTCAGTCAAAAAGTATAGGCAAATGAAGTATGGAAGGACCAAAATGCAAACAATATTAACACTGGTTGGTGAAATAATGAGCACAGACAGATGCTGTAATTATCTTCGTAAGTTTAAAACGTTGAACACTCCAGATGGTCTCCTCAATGCCTAATATGAAGCCTTGCACAAAGGCTCTATATACAGCTGCAGATAAGGACAGTAACTTATCTATGAAGAGAGTGAGTCTTCAGTTTGCCTATTAATTTTAATCAAATAGTTTGACTGTTTATACTATTTTCTCCCTTCTCTTATAAACATTCTGAATGCTTCAAAAAATAAACCTGTACGATAAAATTTCTTTATCACTTTAAGTTGGGCCCAAGAGGTAAAACAAAACAAAGGTCAAAGAAAATAACTACAGCAAAACACATATATTCGTATAAACAGTAGGCAATTAGGTTACATTGATTTATATTTATAACTTATCTGTTAATTACTTGAATCATATTTACCTTAAAACCAAAGTTAAGATAGATAGCACGAGGGCATCTTATAATGGATAGTCAATGATAAGAGATTCATAGTAATTTAAGACAGAATGGTGACTGGCCAATCCCTAAATTCCAAGTGTCAATTATAGTGTTTTGTTATATGGAATAAAAATAAGAAATATGTATCACATGCAGCATTAGTTATGAGATGACCCAGAGATGATCCAAGAAGAAGCCCTTGACAGTGGGCTAAGCACTGGGTCCTCCTCTCTTCTGTGCTAAAAACTGTCTGATCTTGGATACATCATTTAATTCTCTGAGGTTCCGTCTCTTCATCTGAATTGGGGTCAGATTATCTTTAAGGCCTCCTGAGGCTAAAATCTTCTCAGTTTAGTATCTTCCCCTCTCATTAAGGGAAGAAGAGAGGAAGAAAAGAAAACAAAACACAAACAGAAAAGTCATTTGGTTTTATATAAAGTACAAAAACAAGAAACAGGTTTATCAGTTAAAAATTTGGATTCCAAGATTAAACAACAAATTATGTGAAATTTGTTTATTAAACATATACCAATTCTCATGATCTCTATTTATTTAAAAGAAAGAACAACTTTGCTGTTTGCATGACAGAAAAAAAATGGGAATGACCAGCATAAATTGTGGAAAATAGATATTTGGACATTCTTAATAGAACCTCAGGGCAGACATAAATGAAGTAAAACAAATATAAGATATCCTAAAGATGAGTAAGCACTACTGAATTTGAAATGGTGGTAATTACCTAATTATAAGAATTGAAAGTTAAAACTATTTCAAAGTAGTCTTTGATATTAGATAGAAACAATGGAGAGAAAATACTCTGTCCACCTGAATGAGTGAGTGAGTAAGTGAGAGAGAAGAACAGAACTTTGAGAATTGATAATCTGGGCAATGATGTATCTCAACGATTAAATACAAGCCTCAATGACAAATCACTAACCTCAAAATCTGATACTAATTATAAACAATAACAATTATATCATCATCTAATTCCATCTTTACCTTCTAAAAAGAATAGCAGACAAAATATAGGAAAAGGGATATTATAACTCAGAAAATGAACTTTAAAAAGGCAATTTCAACAAGAAAATACTAAAAAGCATTTCTATTTCCAATTAAAAAATTAAGGGTTTGCTTATTTACAAATATTCTATTTTGCTGGGAATCATACCAGTTGAGGCTTTTTAAATTTATGGGTCCTGAATGGTAGTGATCATTACTGTAGATTACAACCTCAGAGCTAAAGGATCTAGAAGAATCCTTTTTTAACCAGAGAAATTAGTGTGGGTGGCAGTATAGCAAAGTGATTTTTGTGTTTTGCCCATTTATTAGATGCACGACCCTGTGCAAGTTACTTAACTTCTCCAAACTTTAGTTTGCTCATCAGTAAAATTGGGATAACAAAGTACCTAACTCAGGGGTTTTGAGGTTTAAATGAGAATATATGTAAGAAAACTCAAGAACATTTTTTTTAATTATTACCTAAAATACTAGAGATATAAATATTTTAAACAATCTTGTACCTTCAGCAACTGTATTCCAAACTATTAAGCCAAAAGAATGGAAAATATGTTTACCTAATTCCTATTATGAAGTTACGTTATTCAGAAAATGGATTATTTAAGGGAATTGATTTTATTCTAATTAGTAAACCACCTAATATAGGTTTTTATAGCAATGATATATCGGTATGGAGCAACTCATAACCCTTTGATTCTCCTTGTTTTAAAGCCCACACAACCACAATATGAGTAGAATAGGCTGGCACACTGAGCCAAAAAACAAAGTAAAACTAACATACACTAAATATTAAACAGAAGTCCTACTGTCTTTAATTAATTGGATAGCACACTTTGTTAAAAAATAGCATACATCTCTTTAATCTTGTCATATATCTCTGGGAAAAGTAAATTAAACTCCAAAAACTCCAAAAGTAGATTCAGTCAAGGTTTCAAGGAAGCTCACTTTATTTTTATTTTGGTAATCTTACCTGAAAAAAAATTTGTTAAACTCAGTGTACTGTGATTGGCTTATACCACTATTATATACCTCCACCTAGCATATTCCTTTAGTTAGGAACTAATCACACCTATCCATTTATTATATACCTAGGAGTAGCAAATAAAGTGCCTGGATTGAATCACCATTATTCCACATAAACTTATAAAAAAGAAAATGTAGTCTAGAAAACAGAATAGTTATAAAGAGAGACGCGACAACCTTCAAGTATTTGAAAGTATTGTTTTAACAAAGAATTCATCTTCCCTGCTTAAGTTACAAGGAGGCAGATTTTAATGCAATATAAAAAAAGACTTAGTTTATCCAGAATTGAAATGGGCTTATAACCTTTCTGGAGGACACCATGCCTAACTGAAAGAACACAAGAAACTAGTAAACTTTAGAAATTTATTCCAAGGAAATCATCAGAGATGTTGTGAAAGATACACATAAAGGAATGATGGCACAGTTTATAAGAGCAGAAAATAGTGAAGGCAATCTAGATATTATTGAGCCATGAATAGTTTTCACTTAATAATTTAAGACAATGAGGAAATGTTCAGGGTAGAATATCAGCAAGAAAAATGGTATACAAAACTACATAATGAGTGGTGCCAATTCTTTCCTCCCCCTAAGAAAATATTTGTATGTTTAAAAATAATTGGAAAAGTAACCATAAAAATAATTGGAAGAAAGTATATTATAACTTATCAGTTGATTATGTCTACATGTAGTGGTATTACAGGTGAGTTTTGTTCCAAATTTTAATCATGAGCACATATTACTTTAATCAGATGCTGAATAATCACCTATAAGAAATATTATGAGATTGCTATACTTGAACCATAAATTGAACTCTATGACTCCCAATGTTCCTTGTAACTCAAAGATTCTACAACTCTAAGAAAACTTTCTACAACTAGTTCAAAAATTAATAAGCCTCTGCCAAGAACAGAAAATCTAAAGTTAAATTTTCAAAGAAGCACTGATAGTCAAAAGTAGCATTAATTTCTGAAGCAATATCAATATCCTCTGGCTAGCAGCTCTTAGAAAAATGAGCAGTGAACCTAAATGAGCTGTGGCAAACAAAAGAAACAAACAGTTGCAGAATGAATCTGCAATTGTCAAAAGGAAGAGGAGGAGGAGGAGGAGGAAGGAATGAAAGCCTCTCCCTTATTTTTATCAAAAGAGTCACTGCCCAGATGGATATAATTTGTATGAGTGATTAATGACTACAATCACGAAAGGTACCTAACATTTTCATATCTGGTAGGACTACAAACCAGAGAAGGGGGAGTGACATTAAGAAAGTCTCTGATTCTTTAAAAAGAATTTTAAAAAAGAATTTTATCAGATGGATAAAATCAGAATTAAGTGAGCTTTGGTAGGTAAAATATAATCTCAATTTTCATCCAAGAGAAAAGTAAAACGTGTAAAACAGAGCTAACTATAAACCACTGGCTCAGATTCAAAAAGATATTAAATATTATCACCAGACATTTCAAATATTAATCCATTTTAAGTCAAATAAGACAGTTTCATGAAATAATTATTATAGATTAGAAATCTATAACTCAAAAACAAGAAAAAATATTCCCTTTGTAATAACTGAAGGTAGCCATTTGTTACAAAAGGAAGAAACCACAGAATGTCATATACTTCTCATCAAGATACCTAAGAATGCATAATAGAAAATATCACGTAATAGGATATGATAACTAACATTTGGATGAGAATACACTCCCATAATTGCAAAACAAAAAGAAAATAATTAAAATACTAAGTGTAAATTACTCAAAATATCCAGAGAAATCAGTAAAACATTTCTATTTCATAGTATTTTATCTATTTATTCATATACATATTTATATATACATATATGTGTATATACATATATCATACCATCTTTCTTGCTAGTTATATGACACATTAGTTAAAGACAGTTAAGATGAAATATTTATGATAGTTTTCCTATACTTAGAATATCATGAGACTTGGAAAATAATGTTTGCTTGTATAGAAAGATCAAGAGAAAACAACTTACAGAACCTGGTCAAAATATACAGTTCCTTTTTCTTTCCTTTCTGTTTTTAATAAAAGAACTACAGACAAAAAGAAAAAACAAAAATCCTGAAGACCGTGATTTTCCCACCAGTTATGATAAACAAGGAAAAAACTGTTTTACCATTACCAAATTATAACTAGAACACAAATTAATTAACAAGAAGAAAAGAAAAAGAAACTGTAGTCCTTTTTGCATTAAATGATTACCCTTATTCTTACAGAATTCATTCTACCAGAAAGACCTGGCAGAAACTAGCAGCTAGAAAGTACTCACGGCTTTCTAATTAGAATATGAAAAAATATCCATAAATTTTTTTAAGATAAACAATATGCTGGAACCAGTTCTAATCTGATAAAAAAAACTGTACTATGTGCTGTATAATTACATAAAACCAGTTTTTTCCTGTTTATTTTTGAGGCAATTTTACTTGACACCACCCATTTCCTATTGTGACAAATGATTCAATAGCCAGTATCTTCAACCATTTTTTCAATGTTGGAGTATTTAACACTCAATAACTCGATGACTGCGTAAAAACATCAAATAAATCAGTATTTCCTTAACAACTACAGCACCGGAAAATTAATAGCTAAATTGTGAAAAACCTGCTCTCTCTTTAAAAACAAAAAAAGCCAAACCCAAAAAACACCCTTAAAGATCTCCCTTTAAAAATGGCATCTGAAAAATAAATACTCTCAAGAAAACACTAATTCACATATGTTCTGACAGGAAATAGCAATATATAATATTTTAAACATTTTCGAAACGGCAGCACGTTCTTCTGGGTTGCAACAGACTCTCCAGATCTGCAACAGTGCTGCAGTCATGAATAAACATATTCCTCTGAAGTCCTAAGTATGTGTGGCCATATCAAGGGCATGAGGCATGCACATCAGATTTGAAATGGATTTACATTACCTCCAACCTTAGGGCCACCTGCTGAACCAGGCTTCCTTGCACTGTTGACAGGATTTCCGGATGTTTTAGGTGCAGGAACCTTGAAGGCTGAAGCAGCTGATGATGGCCTATTTCCATCCACTGATTCTTCATCATCAAAGCTTTTATCTGCACAAAGCATTAGAAAAACGTATTTTAAGAGAACCAAGCTTTGCTCCATTTTCCTTACGACTCAAAAATCAAATAAAGCTATATATGAAATCACTACTTTGTAAGATATATAATACAAAATAAAGCTCCTTTGACTAAGCATTTATATATTGGCTAACACTATAAAAAACAGCTCAGTGTAATTTAAAATCAGATTGTAATATATTTCCTACCTATATTCATAAAGTCAAAACATAAAACCAAATATATTAACTCTAAAGATAGTAAAAAGCATTTTTCCTTTTTTTGCTACTCATATCAGCATTTTCTGCCAGCTCCTCCCATAGTGCATCTTCCAGCACACCCTGCCTTATTCCTTATACCCAGATTCTGCAACTTACAATCACAGATCCGTTTGCAAATCAGTCGCCTCATTCCTCTGAAAGCTCTTAATTTCCCTCACCCTAGGATGCTCCCAATAGTTCACATGGCCAAATACAGTAGATTTGATACTAATCAAAGATTCTATCAAAAATAGACAGAAACAACCACAGAACCACCACTGAGGTTTGTGCCGGCATTTTTCTTTCTCCTCCCTGCCCTAGGTGCTATAACAGCCAATCAGCTACAAGGTGACATCATCTTATGGCAGCTATTGCCAGATGAAAGGTAAAAATTCTCCACGTATTTTAAAAATTCTGTATGCAGCTGCAATCCTTATTCTATATCAAAATTTCAAAGGCATTCAATACCAAAGGTTTATAAACCTATATTTGTTTTCTGTTATTGAATTCACATGAAAATTTATACAAATAGAAAATAAGGTTTTATGCAATATTCATTCTGCTGGGACGCTTATTATTGCATCAGTAAAACACGGAATATCACAGTGCTCATTACTGTGCATAATTAACTCTAATCTTACAATCTGCTGTTTACTTAGGCCTTAGAAACCAAACTGAACAATCTGTATAAATGATTCCAAAATATTCTGCAAAGATCCTTTTATAATATTTATGAATGACCACACTAGTATCATCTCCTTGTATCAAATGAAACATCCCCACTCCCACCCCCACAAAAATCACAAGATGTATGCATTTTACTCGTCTGAGAAGATGGTTTTCTCTAGGACCCCGCACAAACCAATCACGACAAACAAGATGGGCGAGGCAGAGAAGCAGCTTCACCACAGCCTTCAGAGCAATGTGCCAGAATCTTTTCCTTTCAATCTGCTCCCTTACCTATGCAAACACCACATCAACTACAAATACCCAAATCATCCCTACAAAAGGATACTTCAACTCCAACTGCTAAACATATTTTTAAAAAAATACACCCAAAAAATGTAAGACTTTTATTTATTGGAAAAAAGAGAATCAAATAGACACCCTAAAATAAAGCCACATTCCATTTCAGCAAGTGTTTTTTCTTAAATAGCACAACTTATAGGAAAAAAGTATCTTATAGTTAAAAAATATTTTTTTCTTTTTTAGCATAATACTATTAGGGAGCCAGTCTGGATCACTTAAAACCTAAGTTCTACATAGACCGCTCTGTTAAAAACACTAATAGAATTCCAAATAAACTTTTTTGCCACCACCACGTAAAAAAACATAGCTAAGAGAGGCAGAGTAGACACAAATCTACAGAAAGATAGGTACTGAAACACTGAGTAGCCAGAAGTTTCCATGGAAACAGTGTTTTGTTCCTATACACACAAGAATTGAACAGAGTAAATGTCTCTACCATTAAAAAAAATTAACTCCTAACATTCTCAAACTACTAGGAAATTAATTTTTAACTTTTGATCAAAATAAGGCAGAGAAAAGTATATGAATCATAAGTATGCAGCTCAAGGAATTCTCACAAAATGAACATGCCAGTGTAAACAGTCTCTAGACCAACAGATCAGTATCAGCATCCTGTAAGCACCCTCACTGACCCCCTAAAGTCAGTATTTCTTTTCCTACCAAAGCTAACTAGTCTTGACTAATACCATAGTTGGTTTTGCTCATTTTTGAAATTTATATAAAAGGAATCACACATTATGTATTCTGGTACCTAGCTTCTTTTCACTCAATATAATGTTTGGAAGATTCACGTTCATTTCTCATAGTTTTCTAGCATATGAATATACCACAATTTATTAATATGCATTATACTGTTGATAGACATTCGAGTTGTTGCCAGTTTGAGATTATTATAAAATAGTGCTCCTAAGAGGTAAGCAAAGTTAAAGGGTTCTAAGGCTTTTAGCATTATTGTGGAAGTAGTAAACACAGTAATTTATTTTAGATTGTAATAAGTCAAAGATGCATACTGTAACCTCTAGGGCAGCGGTATTCAAAATGTAGCCCCTGGCCAGCAGCTGAGCATCACTTGGCAATTTGTTAGAAATGCAAACTCTCACTGTGTATGACTCCACTCATATGAGGAATTTAAAACTATGGACCAAGAACAGTTTAGTGGATACCAGGGGAAAGGTGGGGTGGGGTGTGGGCACAAAGGGTGAAGTGGTGCACCTACAACATGACTGACAAACATTAATGTACAACTGAAATTTCACAAGATTGTAATCTATCAATAACTCAATAAAAAAAATAATAAAAAAAAAAAAAGAAAGAAATGCAAACTCTCAGGCCCCAACCCAAATCTACTGAATCACAAACTCGGGGGGGGGGGGGGGGGGGGTAGCCAGCAATCTAATCTGTGTACTAACAAGCCGTGATGCATATTCAAGTTTAAGAACCACTGCCCTAAGGCAGGAGTTGGCAAACTTTTTCTAAAAAGGACTACACAGAAAATATGTTCAGGCTTTGCAAACCATACATATATGCAGTCTTTCAGTGCAACTACTCAATTATGCCGTTGTAGTGCCAAACCAGTGATACACGATACATTAAACAAATGGGTGTGGCTGTGTTTCAATAAAATTTTACGTACAAAAACAAGGGGGGCTGCTGAATTTGGCCTGTAAGTAAAAGTTTGCCAACCTCTGCTCCAGGGTAACCACTAAAATAAGAGTAAATGTATACATAAATAAATAGAAGAAAAATAAAGTAATAAAAAATATTTGATTAATTGAAAAGCAGGAAAGGAAATAAAAAAATATAAAACAAGTGGATAAAATAGAAATGAAAGACAAAATGGCAAAAATCAAATCAAATCAAATCCATCAGTAACTACCTTAAACGTAAATAAACTAAATATTCAAAGTAAAAGAGCAAGACTGAGTTTTTAAAAATAGGTTGCTTGAATGAGATATACTTTTAGGTAAGCTCACATAAAAGTTAAAAGTAGAATGATAGAGAGATAGACCATGGCAAACACCAACCAAAATAAAGTTAGTGTGGCTATACTAATTTCAAACAAAGCAGCTGGAAGAAGCATTACTACAGATAAAGAGAGACTTTCAATAATGATAAAGGGGTTAATACATCAAGGAAAATTTTTTAGCACACAGTAACATAGCTTCAAATACATAAAGCAAAAAATGAAGAACTAAAAGGAAAAACAGACAAATCTACAAACATAGAGGGAAATAAACTTTTACCCACTTCTAATAAGGCTGTATCTTTTTTTTACCATAAGCTAAAATAATTCATAAAACTAATTCATCACCACAAGCAGCCAAATTAAAAATGTTTTGTAATTTATATAGAAGTTACAAATATTCTAGGCTTAAAAATATTTTCTTAATAACTAAAACATATCAGAACAAATCAGCTATATCTCTTCTACCACCTACCACTTCCTGAAATAAGATACTTTTATGAATGAACTAGAAGTTCAACTGGAAGTGGGCGGGAACGTTCTCTTGTTTATGCTAGAACCTCATTACCTAGAACAATCCCAGGATAACTGTCATATCTTTTTCCTGCTTCTCACCTTTGCCCTCCTGAAGTTTATTCTCAATATTATGCCCTGAGTTGAACAAAGTCACATCACATTGCTGCTCAAAATCCTCCTATGACTCCATAAAAAGGCCTACCAGGAGTCCAAGATCTCTTAGATCTCAGATACCACAGAGGTCTCTCCAACCTCATCTCCTACTCACTTTCCATCTTTCTCTCTAGTACAGCTCCATTATATTCCTTGCTGCGACTCATATCAGGGCCTCTGCACTTGTACCCTTTGTCTAGAATGCTCTTCCCCTCCATAGCTACACTGTCTACCCACCTCTTTCACATCTTTATTTATCTATTACTTTTTCAATGACATCTTCTCTGCATACTAAAATCATAAACTTCCCAACATCCTGACACTACTGATATACACCCATCTCCCTGCTTTATCTAGCACTTACCATACATACATTTTACTTATTTTATTATTTGTCTCCTCCCACTGAAATGTATTATCTACTAGGGTGAGAACTTTGGTCTATTTTACCTACTGCCATATCTCCAACATGTGGAACAAAGCTCAGAATGGCATAATCCATAGTAGGGAGACTTTCGGTCTCCAGTAAAAGCTTTACTAGGTGATTTGAAACAAAACTCCAAAGGCAAACAACTATAAGCACTGTATAAAATATATATTTAAAAAAATCTATGTAAGACCAATATATATCTGACTAAATAGTAAGAAATACAAGGACAAAACTGGTACATTTTAACTTCTATTCTGAAGGCCTTGTGGGGCAAAGGGAACAGGATTAAAAACCCACATAAGATGCAGAGTCTAATAAGAGACTCTTCCTTCCCACAGCTGGTATACCAAATGACTATATTTTTAATATTAATGTGAACCATAAGTAAGCTATCTTCTTACATTCTTTTCAAACTTTTCTCAAAAGAGAACAACAGAGAAGTAAATCAAATGGAGTACTTCATTAAGGTCAACAGCTTGGGTGTTCAAGACACTTAAGCCCTTAAATTCGGTAACCTTGCTCAGGTAGTACTTCCAAGCAACACCCAAAGCAAATGTAAAACATTCCTGGAAAAGAAGACTCTGGCCTCATGCTATTTGCACAAATAAATTTCCAAAGGCCACTCGGCATGACACCATGAGCAAGAATAAATAAGAAGAAATAGACAATAGCAATGGATTCGTTTCAAATCCTAGAATTATCAAGCACAGACTATAAAATACCTGTACTTGGAAGATTTACTAAGAAAGCTTGAAAGTAACTTCAGGGATCAGAAAATTATATAAAAAGTAATTTAGATTTTTTTAAAAAAACAACAGAACTTTTAGAAATAAAAATACAGTAACTGAAATTTAAATTCAGTGGGCAGGCATAATAGAAAATCAGACACAGATCAAGGGATCATTAGTGAACTGGAAGATAAATGCGAAAAAAATGACCTAGGATACATATAGTAGGT
Organism: Equus przewalskii; assembly: GCF_037783145.1. NCBI lineage: Eukaryota > Metazoa > Chordata > Mammalia > Perissodactyla > Equidae > Equus > Equus przewalskii. Next base: position 52,348,417 of record NC_091845.1, on the reverse strand, counting down.
GCTTTAATATTTACTGAATAAACAAAAAAAGGATCAAATACAGAAAGTAACTTATAAATTATGATTGTGTTGACACCTCTGTTCTCACTCCAATGTTTCAAAAAGCCAATACCATGATTTGGTGCAGAAACTGAACAAGATGAACATACTAAAAAGTATTACAGGATAGAAACTAATAAAGTGAGAAGGCTGCAGTGGTTATACATATAATGGAAATGGAGAAGAAGGAGAGAAATAGGAGGAGAGGACTTGATAAGAGTAGGAGAAAGAGATGATGGAAGAGGAGGAAAAGATGGGGAAAGAAGGAATGCTGGTGATAGATAGGAGGAAGAAATAGTGATAGGAGGAGGAGATGGAAATTAAGGAGGAGGAGATGGAGGAACAGATGGACAAGCAGAAATGGATGAGAAGGGGAGGAGGAAGAAGAGATGGAAATAGAAGAGGAAGAAATGGAGGAGGAGGAAGAGGATAAGAGAAGACAGCAGGGGAGGGACAGACAGAAAGAGAGGGGCAGAAAAAAAGAAGCCCAAATAGGATAAGGCTTTACCTTTTGTGGCCTTCACATAACACTTGAAAGCTGTCCCCAGGAAGCACGGGGATATTATAGACCCACAATCCCAGATCTGCATGCCTGAAAGCCAAAAAACTCTAAAAATCCAGGTTGTTTTGTCTTTTTAAATTCATTTGGTGGCAAAATCTGAACCGATTTGAACTCAGTGTATGGCAAAATATGATGTGAACTGACATGAGGTTATGCAACATCTTTATTTTACTCACTGTGAATTTGTGTACATTTAGCTGCAAAAATATTAATGTGCTTGATTACAAGGTGCAGCTCCAGACCAGTCGGAGTGGTTACAATAATAAATGGTGTATGACCATATTACTTTTCTAAAATACGACACACGCTGAATTCCAAAATACAACGGGTTCCCAAGGTTTCAGATAAGAAACTGTAAATTTATATCACCATAATCAAGTCCCTTCCTTGTTTTCTTTTTCCCTTCAAAGGAAAGCCATATACTCAAATGGCTGTTTAAACTTTCCATTTCAATTTTAGGGGTACATGTATTCTAAAACCTAAAATTTCTGCTTCTGAATTCATATAAAAGATGAAAAATATGTTCCATCTCACATGGCAAACCAAAGAGCAAGTCCAAACTTTCTATCGTGTCTCATTAAAAACAAAATACATTTTGTGTGGATTTTCTTCAATGAACCAACCAGTTCAGTAAGAAGAACCCACAACACCGTGGATTTTCATGTGCAAAATATACTGTTTCATATTAAGTAGCTTCTTATACCAAAGTTCCTCTTTTCATTTGAGGCTACTATATCCTTCCTTATTCTCAATTAATTAAAACAATGAGCAACAGGACTTGGAATTTCTGAACTGTTTTACACTCTGGCATATCTGTCAATGACCATGGTCACATATAGCAGTTAAATTAGCAACTGATATTAGGAAACAATAATCCCTACAAGCTACCGTAGGTGTCTTAGAAAACTCAAACAACTTTTAGTTGTCTGCACTCTCCACTCTGGTTTACAATAAGATACTCTCCTCGGCTTTCCTCTGACCTCACAGATCCCTCTAGCTCAGTCTATTCCTCCTTTACCCAACCACTAAATGTTGAATATCTTCCTTTTCTCCAGAATACACACTTTCTAAGTGGCTTCATCCATTCTCAACAGTTTTAATATCTTTGATACACCAACAACTCTCAAATGTTTGTCTCTAGCCTAGGCAACCTCTGAATTCCAGATCTATATATTCAACTGCCTACTATTCATTTCCCCCAAGGATATCTCAAACACATCTCTAATTTGATATAGGTAACCTAACACCAAAACCATCTCCAAACCTGCTCTCCCTAAGTCTTCCCCCATCCCAGTAAATGACCACCATCTATTCAGCTGCTCAAGCTTATGATGTAGGAACCTCATTCTTTTCTTTTTTATTAAGATTGGCACCTGAGCTAACATCTGTTGCCAATCTTCTTTTTTTTTCTCTTCTACCCAAAGCCCCCAAGTACACCATTGTATATCCTAGTTGTAGGTCCTTCCGGTTGTGCTATGTGTGATGCTGCCTCAGCATGTCCCCATGAGCTGTGCCATGTCCACACCCAGGATCCAAACCAGCGAAACCCTGAGCCGCTGATGCAGAGCACGTGAACCTAACCGCTTGGCCACGGGGCGGGCCCCAGAAACCTCATTCCGAGTTCTCCTCTGCCCCTCATGGATCATCTATCAACAGTTCTTGTTGTATATAACTCCAAGTCATATCTCACAACCACCTATTTCTCTTTACCTCTGCTGCCACTCCTAATCTAAGACCAGAGCAGTATCATCTCTGCCTATAGTGCTACAACTTCTTAACTGGTCTCCTGGCTTCTATTCTTAACTTTCCAAACCACAAAGCAGACAATGCGATCCTCTAAAAATGGATCTGAAAAAGCCATTTGGACCAACGGCTAGTGAAACTGTTAAGTGAAAGGCTGATGGGGAACTTCATAAAGAATAGATCAGGCTGATAACACCTGAACCCACTGTTCAATACTAACATCACAAAGAAAGACAGGCACTGTATGCCTTCTGACAAAAATACACAATACCACCCATAAAAATTTGTACCAAAAAAACCCCAAAGAACAAAACCAAATCAGACCTGATTGTGTTCAAGTCATTAGCAGAATTTTCAATTTTCAGAAAATATAAAAACAAAAACATAAAACCACCATGAAAGTACAATCAACAAAATCTAGTATGTGGGAAAACTTTACCTGACTGATGTTTTTTTCTTCAACAAATAAATGGCAAGAGGAGAAAAAGAAAGAGACAACTGTTATAGATTAACAGAGCCTTAAGAGATATATCAACCAACTGCAATGATGTACCTTGTATGAATTCTAATTTAAACTGTAAAAAGATATTTATGAAACAACTGAGGAAATATAAACACTGAATATTTCATACTAAGGGTTAATTTTTTAGATGTGAAAATAGTACTGTAATTGTCTTTTCAAAAGACATTTTACTTTATTTTATATATGTGTGTGGTGCATGTATATGTGCGTGCACACACACACACACAACCCAGTCCAGGATAGCAGAGATAGGGGAAGATAGGTAGGGATACAGATGAATAAAGATTGCCTATGTATTGATAATCTCTTGAAGCTGGATAATAGGCGGTAATGGAGATTTATCACAATATTCTCTATTTCTGGGTATGTTTGAAATTTTTCCTTAAAAAAATTATGATAATTTCAGTCATTTTACTCTCTTGCTTAAAACCCTGCAATGGAACCCCAATAAAATGATAAGTTCCATCATAAGAGCAAATAAAAAATGAGGCAGGGCAGAGAGTTATGTGAAAGCAGCACCTAAAAGATTGCAACAAATTCTTACAAGATGCAAATGAAAAGGATGGAAGGCTTTTGAAGTATAACACCACAGCAAAGCTGCAACTTAGAATTCTCAGAAGCAGAATGAAACAGCAGAGAAAACCGAACTACCTTGTAGAATGAGAGAGAAGTGACAATTTCTAAGCCAGTAAGTACAGAAATGATTATCAAGGAACAACTCAAAATCTATAAAATGATTTCATCATTCAGCTCTTCCTATCCCCAATTCAGGTGGCTCAATATCTTACATACAGGTATGTACATGCACACACACAAGATTTTGTAAAAACTGAACCACCAAAAAAGGAAAAAGAAAGTTCTTGGAACCATTTAGACTTCTGTTTGCCAAAATTAAAATTTAATAGAAAGATTAGATGAGAAAGTCAAAGAAATCTCCCAGAATACAGAGTAAAAGAGAAAGATATAAAACTTAAGAGAGAAGACAAAACATAAAAGTGAATCAACCCAGGAGGCCCAACATCTGACTATTAACAATTCCATAAAGAGAGAATAAAGCTAATAAAGGGGAGAAACTTATCAAAAAATAAGATTTCCCCAAGCTAGAGAAAATCACAAGCCCTCAGGAGTAAAATAATCAAATAGTAAATATTTTGTCTTCAATTTAAACTAAAATGAAAAATTTCAGTAAAGTGATTAGAAATTGAAAATCCAAGTGCTTCAAAATAAAATGACCAAATTTTAATATTCACATGAAGACGTTGTGTTCTCAGCTATAGAATAGTTAATCTTAGTTAACTATTTTATTTATAAAAATAAAGTCCATCCCATACAAAGTTTAAAAGAGGCCAAGAAATGTGATAAAGTTTCTTAAAATTTCTAGGTAAGTATTAACTCACTAGAAAAAACATACTTGAAGATTTTTATCCTTTTCTTTAGAGGGGCCTTTTAAAAATTCAAGACTTTCAGAAGTTCAATGAAGTAAAGAGGCAAACACAATTTAAACCATTATTTGGTATTAAGAAAATTAAATAATGTATTTCATGATAATCATAGTATCAAATTAAAAAATAAGTGAGGTTCATAATAAGGTTTAGTTAGAAGCTTTACAAAGGTCATCTCAGGTAATAACATTTTCATGACAGCTACAAGTAGGTCATAACAGCTGTCAAGAACACCAACTACACCATTCCTCATGTACAAAGAAAAGATGTAACCCTTTTCTTCAAGATTCAGGTTCATTAGCAACATCATGTTTAAGGATATATTGCTCCTGGTGCCCAATACCTTGCACCCAGATGGTTAAATGGGTCTGTTTCAAGAAGGCTAACATTTTTGAGCTTAGTGCCCACTACTTACTGCTGCTGAATAAATTTACTTTTTCTCCTTATAGACTCATTTTTCCTTTTTCATTGCTCTTAGAAAAAAACTTTGGTCTTTCTGCCAGTAAGTTAAAGGGTTGCTTTCTTTCAGTGATCTAAATTACCCAATCCTAGCATATCACATAGAATATTCAAGGGTATGGAAGACGAGTGATCTATTCAGCATTAACTTCTTTCTATTGTTCCCCACCTCCAAAACCAGCAGTTATATATCAGTTTAGAGTGGTCCCAGAATGCTTACCTCTAAAAAGCCAAGGTTATATCATCACTTGTATATGTTTTTTAGAAGATTCATGTTTGGGATAAGAGACTGTGTTGAAATGTTAAAAGTTAAGAAACAGTCTATTTGAAACAAAACCTTATTTCTTTCCAGCCATTCTGCAGCATAACAACAAAAGGCCAAATTCCTCTTGCAGGTTTTTGAGGCAGACTGCAGGGCTCAGTGCCACATAATAATCCTACAGGTTTTTAACTCTGGTTTGACTGCTCAGAGCTGCTTCACAATCATCTGACTGCTTGGTTTTATACTCTTGGGTAAGGATAAAAACAGCTAAACAGAAAGGCACCTGAAAGCCACTCCAGAACTCTTCAATTGATAGTCATTATAGTGCTTTACAAATCCAAGTCTGCCTAGAAATAAAACTGCTCATGAAATCTTTCATATGGCCTTGAAGTTAAGTTTATGTAATAAATTTAACAGATAATAGATTAATAACCAGAATATATAAAGAGCAACTATAAATAAACAACAAAAAAGTCAAATAACCAAAAAGTTGGCTAAGGATGCCAGAAGGCAATCCCCAGAAAAGGAAATACAAATAACCAAACATACAAAGATAATCAACCTTGTTAGAAAGCAGAGATGTTTTTAAAAAGGTGAGATATTTTTCACCCATCATAGGCAAATTTTTAAAAGATTAATAACAACAAGAACTGAAAAGAATGCAGAATAGCAGGCACTGTTTGGTAGGAATGCAAGTGGTAAAGCCTCTTTTGGAGGACATTAGCTATAGCTAACACAATTTGAAATGAATAAAAACTTTGATCCAGAAATTCTACTTTTAGACTATTTTAAGACATAGGTGTGTGTGTGAGTGTATACACATATATGATTTGTACAAAGGTGTTTATTTCAGAATCATTTAGGAAAACTATATGTGATTAAATAATCTAAAATTCCATAAAAGAAGAAACAGGTATGATACATCCATACTATGGTATACTAGTTCAGACAAATGCAGCAGTTACACACGATGATATTTTTAAAAATCTCTATGCCATATTGAGTAGACATAGTAAATGGCAAAAATAGATTCAGAATATCATTGATGTAAACAAAATCAAAACAAACCACTTATTTTGATACTTAATATGCATGTAAAGCAGTAAAAGGTAGGAAAAGGTAACTCTGTACTAATAAAAGTATTCATCTCTGCTTACACCTGGTTTTGGAGCTGCAAGGTGGTTCTGAGGAGATTTTGGCTTTATAAGAATTGTTTGAATTTTGAAAAGGAGAAGGTGTTTGTGTATTAAGTTCATAACTAAAAATAAAAGAATAAAAAACATAGGTTAGGAATAGCATAATCCATTTGTTACATATGTTCACAGGACACTAGTGTGACGTAAATGTATTATATGTGAGAGACTAATATGCAGAGGAATATGAAACTGTTAAGAACTATATACCCCAAGATAACGTGTCTATATATAAATATATTTATTGTGTAGAGTTTTTATTTTTTAATAAAGGTGTGTTACTTTAATTACCACTAAAATCCAATAAAAGTATTTCCATTTTGAAGAGAAAGAGAATGAGCAGGAAGGTTACCCTCTGAGCTTTATAAGAGATTGTTACTTTGATTTTTTAAATCAATAAATTCCTAAACAGCCTGAATGTATTTACGTATTACTTGAAAAAAGGAAAATTAAGTAAATATACATTGATAGCCATTGAACTTAGAACATTTAAGAAAGAAAGAAAATCTGGATGTGGCCCAAACGAAATGCAACATTTAGAGTTTCCTGTAAACTAAGGTTTAATAAACAAACAAACTTGGCAATGCCCTTAGGTATATGAGAACTTAATTTGTTAATTTTGATGGCTTTTGCCTTAATTAGCAGTTAAAATTACATTGTTATTTATTTCTATAAGGGGATATAAAAGTTACATAAATTCTTGGAATAAACCATAACACCATGCAAAACCAAATTCACTATCATATTTCCATTAACATGTACATAATAGTTTAAATGACTGTTTACCAATATCATCATTTTGGTAAGTTTGCCTCCCATTCCTCATAGTCCCAAGGGGACAAACTCCTTAGAGAGAAGTCATTATACAGTCATAAGGAAGGCTGAAACTGTTAGAGTTAAAACTTCCAAATACAGACCAGTCTTCCTTAAGAACCTAATGAAAAATATACAAAACATTTTTGAGGAACCTCAAATTCCCCACTGTACACATCTCTGGTAGTAATTCGATTAAAAAGTATACCTCTAAGCATCTTAAGAAAAGGTTTAATAATGAAAAAGGATGCTCAAGTATTAAGTGTTATCAAGGACAATACCAAATGCACACTTAATGCTCCAGATTTGGTTCTGGTTTGCTCTCTGTGCCTGCATTTGGGACTTATAATCTCAGCAAGGCTCAATTTCCCAATCTGCAAAATGGAAATACCAAAACACTCTGTGTACTTCACAGAGGTATTTGTACCTGAGGAGTTTATGTATACTAAATACACTAAAGTGCTTTGGAAAACTATAAAGCACTTTAGAAATATGTTTTTAAAATAATTCTTATCATAATAAAACACTGGTAAAATCAATTATTAGTCAAATTATACCTTATGTAGACTTTGTAAAAAACTAAATATTTTCTAGAGAACTATTTACTAGGGTCACTGACAAATCATAAGCACATTAATTAAAATAGTGTCCATGGCAAGCCATTTTGCTTCTTTAAATACTTTACTACTGGAGAAATCTACTTCTTGTTAAATACAACAGGAAAGATGTCAAGCTAGCTTAACCAAACCTTCCTGACAAAATCTGTCATTATTCCAAAGGCCATGTTCTCTTTTCAAAGCTTTGCATATATTCCATGTTTCCAATATCCCTTCATATCCATCACCAAAGACTGAGGGCTTGCTTGGGTTGCAAGGTAAATTGTCACCTTCTATTTACCAGATCCTGTACAGACATATCAAGTAGAAAAAGATACCAAATGACAAGCACACACATGCATATGTGCACACACAAGTGTGTACACACAAACAAACCGTGTCCTTCATTCTTTAGGGAGAAATATGTTTCTTACACAGCAAATGATCATCACTTTAAAAGCAAGTGTATAACACAAGCAAAAGAAGAAAAATAAATCTTACTCACCATCTCCCATAGCCATTCAGATGATCCAGGGAGCTCTCTTAAACCAAGAGGTCAAACAGCAGAGCAAATAAATGCAGCTCAGTGCCTGCGCCACTGGGCTCGGCCTGCAGCCTGCAGACACCCGGAGCACTGTGTGACCCAGGCCGCGCTGCAGCTCTGCACCGCAATAGCCAACAGCTGCTACTCCACTTCAAAATAAAAGTCTGGGGTCTTGCTGAAAACCCTCGTCTATTTAGCAAAGCCTAGCAGAGCTTGATCAAGATTATTCTTTAACTGCACATACATGGTTAGATACAGGTTATGATGTTTCTTCTTGTACTGGCTGCCTGAAATTTAATGTAAGAAAAGCTCTAGTAGCCAATAAATGCGATCCCACTGGGGGACTTTTAATGCAATCATCAAAACACAAGGCATGTGTTCAGCAATCATTCTCTGCTTCCCTAAAGATATCCGTGTAATCAGTAGCAATCACATGATCTGATGGATTAACTGATTTGCACCTTTTTAAAAAGGTTTTCACTCTTTTGTCGTTACCTTTTAATATTTATAACAGAAGACTGCTGAAGTGCACAATCAGGAATAGCCCAGTTTCCATGATTAACTGCTCTCATTATGCAGGAAGCATTTCTGGCTGCCGTAAACAAATCACGTCAAAGGCAGCCCATCAAAGGCTGCTCTGTGTGCAGACAGCAGGGCCACATGGAACAAAGCTTGCTTCTGGTGGAGGAGACAGAACCTAGCCAGTGCGCAGCTGCAGGGACACGGAGCACCCTCCATCCAAGCTGCAGAATCATCAGCACATTATCAAGCTCGGAGAAGGCCCTGGGGCTCATGGTCACAAACGGTCATGTTTTAAAATCAACCTAAGAAAAGGGATGCTGTGCTTTTCACCAAAGGGTATGTTATAAACACACAAAAAACTAAGCTGTAAATTACCTTACTGAGTCTTATAAGCCAAATATCAAGGTAATTTCAAAGCCTAATTTCTATGCCTTATTTTATTGCCAGCCTCCCTGAGCAATTCTTTTCCCAGAAACTGTTAAACAGAGAAGCTGGGAAGTATTTCACAATGATTATACACCTAGACAGCATTAGACAAATCAGAATTATGCAAATTATGCATAGTTTTTTTACAGTGAAAAGACTTACAGTCACAGCCACCAACACTGTTGGTGTTTACATCTCGGTTAGCATAGGAGACTACCTAGAAGACACCATGACAACACCAGGCCCTGACATCATTACAGGCGGCCTGAAACTTTCAGCCTTTTCCTTCCTACAAGACTGGTGTTGCCTCCTTTCAGCCACAATCTGATTAATTTTAAATCCAGTTTCCTTCTAATAGCAGAGCTAATTCCACTGCACTTAAAGATTCTAACTTATTCTGTAACATGAGAATTAAAGTCAGGCTTAAAAAACCCTCAAGACAAAAAAATGCCTTGTATTTCTCACTATTCCTAAACTAAATGATGTGCTCCAATCTCTGATGATAAAATTTACTTTGTGTTCTTGAGTGTGCTATACTAATGTTCTAGAAAATCAAGCCAAAAAAATCAATCAAAACTTAAATCACAAGAATATAGATATGGCAATTATGAAAGATCAGAGACAAAAGCATGAGATGTGAAATTATGTATCAGGATACGCATAAGAGGAGAAGAAAGAGAACAAATAAAGACACAGACTATTTCTCCGAATAAATGTAAGTAAATAGTGTTAAACCATGTCACTCCCAGTCACATTTCTGTCCAGCCTAAAACCCTTCCTACTCCCAGAAGTCCATCAAAACTCCTCCCATTGCATACAAGGCCCTCACATCACAGTTCCGGCATACTTTTCTAACTACATCTCATACATGGTCCACCTTCCAAGCCACCCCTAGCCTCGCTGGGCTTCAGCCAGCCGTGGCTTCCTTTCTGTTTTTCAAATATACTAAGTTCTTTTCCACCTGTGCACCTTTATAATCATGTTTTCTCTGCCCAAAGCACTTTTCATACCATTTATCCCAAGACTAGCTCATTCTCATTTATCAGGTCTCAGTCCAAATATGTCAACTCTCAGAGGGGCTTGCCCCTCTATTCTACCTAAAGTGGCACCACTGAATTACTTACAATCTCCAAGCCCTATTTACTTCACACTTAATGATTGTTTATATGACAACTTTTAGCTATAGCGGCTCTTAAAAAATTATACCACCTTAACAACAAATTATCTGATTTTTTTTGGTCTGTATTTAATAAAATGACTTCTTCATCCAAAAACATTCTAAATCAATATAAGAAGTGTGATGTTTCATTATTATGGTTTCAGTCAAAGACACACTAAAAATGTTTACTTACCATTAATAGTTTCTAGTCACTGAATATCATATGGAACAAATCTGAATTGGATGCTATGTTTAGGAAAACTCACAACAATTTGCTTTGCATATGACCACCAAGTGAGGGAGAGAAGAGGTGGTATCTTCAATGCTTCTTCAGTCTGTTGTGTGCATCAACTATTTCCGCAAGGTTTCATGTTGAACCTTTATTTTGCCCGAAAATGTTTTCCTGTTCCATAACTTTAAAGTTTTAGTTTGAGTGCACAATAACAATGAGCCAACAAAGGGCTGAAAATTTTGTGGGGAAAATTGTGCAGAAATAAAAAAGAAGTGGAAATAAACCTTCATTACATTTCTTTAGGCACAAACTATTTATTCGCCTTCAAATTCTTACTTACAAAAGTTTGTTTTCAGTGTTCAATTGATATATTTTTCCACCTGTGAAAATTATTCAAGTATCCTGGGTTGGGATGAAACATACCATAATACTAGTGGAAATAGTTTTTTCATATAATGGCTCTTCACTCAGCAGCAAGGATTTTAGGAACAATTTAAATTAATTTCATTAAATTGATTAAACAAAGGGTGGTCGTATTTCTTCCATTACTGACTATAATCACTCTGGATATTCATTTACTTGTTTATAATCTACCTTCACTAGAATGTAGGCTTCATTGAGGGAGAAACTTTAACTGTCTTCTTCAGTGTTATGACATGATCTAATTTACATTTTAAAAAGATCATTCTCACTTGTGGGTAGAAAATAGATTCCAGGGAGCAAACATGAAACAGAAATCTACAGCAGTGATCCAGGTAAAAGGTAAATTAGACACAGTAGGGTTTTAGCAGTGGAGATGGAAAAAAATAAGCAAATTTGTGATATATTAGGATTTCAGAGGCAGAAATGACTGATTAATTAGAATGGGGGATCCATTCAGGTTTCTAGCCTGTGCTGATAGTGTATCACTGGTTGAAATGGGTAAAGCGGGGAAGGAACAGATTTGAAGGCAAGGAAGAGACAACAGGGTTTCACTTTTGGACATGTTAAGCCTGAGATGCCTATTAGGCATCCAAATGGAAATGTCATCGAGGCCATAGGCTACCAAATCTAGAGCATAAGGGAGAGATGAATGAGGGCTAGAACTACACATTTGGGCGTCATCAGCAAATAGGTATCATTTAAAGCCTTTAGGCTGGATTAAATCACTGAGAGAGGATAAAGACAAAATAGTGAAGAAGCCTAGGCCCTGAGACCTGCCAACATGATAAACGGGCTTCCTTCTTCTAGTTTCCTCCCTTATCAACCAATCCATTAAAGCATACTACTGTCATCAAACTCATTATGACCAATTTCTACATCCCTATTTTTATATATATATATGTTTATACACATATGTACTTTTTAGACTTTAACATTCAATTTGCCCATACTTGAAATATTCAGATCATAATCTCCAATAAAAACAAATCTCTGAAGACTCTCTCCAAGGTAAATAAATGCCAGATACTAACCCCAAACCTCCCTGTTTATGGAGAGATAAACAAGAGAAAAAGAAATAGGAATTAAAAGATAAGGAACAAAAAAATCTTCTATTTCGAAGGTAAAAGAAAGAACCTCACGAACCTGCCCAGATGGCCTAGTGGTTATAGTTCGGGACGCTCCTCTTCACTGGCCCAGGTTTGGTTCCCGGGCACAGAACCACTCTACTTGTCTGTCAGTAGCCATGCTATAGCAGCAGCTCACATAGAAGAACTAGGACTTACAACTAGAATATACAACTATGTATTGGGGCTTTGAGGAGGGGGGAAAAAAAGAGGAAGATTGGCAACAGATGTTAGCTCAGGGTGAATCCCCCCTTGCAAAAAAAAAAAAGAAAAGAAAAAGAACTTCACAAAATAAAAGAATGACAGTACTTTCAAAATAAACCATATCCAAATAATAAATATTTTAGATTTATAATATGCATTCAACTTTTCACATAGTTGTAACTACATACTCTGCAATACACAAATGAGAATGCACTGTAAATGGTACGAAAACACACAAGAATTTTAACAACTGTCCACCTTTCTGCTGTTTCTGCTTTCTACGGAAATGGACAGAGGTAACTGCTAGAAAAATAAGGACAAGGTACTTAAACACCTTCTATTCAGAGAAGAGAAGTGAGAAACAGTTGGCAGTCAGGGTGAGGACTGGTAGTGCTGAAGTCAATTTATGCTTCTAGAACTAACTTTAGATTAGGTTAGACACAATCTTTTTAACGCTAAATTCTCACTCCATCTGCCTTCCTGCAACAACAAGGCTCAGTCTTGGTTTAGTCCAGAGAAAAAGAACTAGATTCTATTAGTAACTAGTTTTACTATTATTTAACTATACAACTCATACACCAAATTTTTTCTCCAACTTCATTTACATTACTAAGCTAAGCACACTCTCTTTAATATGAACCTACTTGCCTAGGTGGAAAAACCATCTACACTATCTTTGGAAATAGAATATATTCTTTACATATATGGCTAATTAATATTTAAAGACTGAAGTCTAGGTAAATGCTACCCAATTAAAAAAAAAAAAACCCACAAATTTAGCAACCTTACAATAAGAAGAGCAACCACAAAATCAAATGAATGCCAGATACTAACCCCAAACCTCCTTTAATTCCAGCTTGGTCTCATTCTAGTTAAGAAGCCAAAGAAGATTATGCTGGTGAAGTTCCTATGTCTGTGTCTCTTCACCAGCATCATAACTGACAGTCTACACATTGGTGTAATAGAACCCATCAACCCCACAATTTCTACTAAAATTAACTAAGTAAATCAATTACGCTGGGAATAAAAAACACATTTGATTATTTTTTCACTTTATTATTTTTTGTGAGGAAGATTGGCCCTGAGCTAACATGTGTTGCTAATCTTCCTCCTTTTTGCTTGAGGAAGACTGTCAGTGAGCTAACATCAGTGCCAATCTTCCTCTATTTTATATGGGATGCCACCATAACATGACTTGATGAGCATTGTGTAGGCCCACACCCAGGATCCGAACCAACAAACCTCAGGCTGCTGAGGTGGAGTGCATAAACTTAACCACTACGCCACTGGGCCAGCCCTCAAAAGACATATTTTATGCATGGAACGTGGAGGGCAAGAGAGTCATCATATCTTCAACCCAGAAGGCACAAAAAAAATAAGGCAAAACAACAGAATTATTTTACACAATAGACTCATTATTAAATTTTCACTTACTCCAAGAGTCAGAGGACAGGTAACGATCAGCAGGAGGTAAAGACTTCGTTATTATGTCCTAAGTTTCAAGCCACAAAATCAAAATCTGCTGAATCAGTGATATAGTTATCTTGGAAACATATCTTTAGTGCCTAAAACTTTGTTAAACAGTCTTATAAATGTTTGAAAACTGGAATAACAATTATTCTTACCTTTGCAGACACTCAAAATCATACCGCCTGAATTTTGCACTTCATCAAATTTGGCAAATATCATTTCTAATCTGGGAATAAAGAATAAATTTTATTTGTTTGTTTTACATACAGTTTAAACAGAAACAATTTCCTTCACTATCTCCCTGAGAAAAAAACAATTAGAGGAATTCAGTTAGTCCTACAACTCTCCTTTACAATTAACTCACTGACTGGAAGGAGACACAAAACCTCTCTTTTGAGTCAAGAGAAGCTGCCAAATACAGGTAGCACTCTACATACTCGCAGGCATGTTTGCAAAAGGTAACTTTCACACAAGGCAGTTTTACATGTTTCTTCCATCATAAAATTATTTCTCCAACCCATCTAAATACTTCAGTTCCAATCGTAGAACGAATCCACTCAGTCACCAAGACATCTTTAAAAAGCATATAAAAATCATGCTAAGGAAGCTTAAAGCAAACAAAAAAACAATGAAATATAAAATATCAGAAACTGAAGTGATGCTGATACAACTGATAATCTGATGTTTCCCCTATTAACTTATTTTCATTTTAACACCAATTCCATTAGCACTTCTGATTTTATATTCAGAAGAAGACTTTCTCTACACTTCTGCTATCACTTTCTTTTAGTTAAAAACATGTTTCTTATTACAAAAGCAATGAACACTCATTATAAAAGAAAATCTGGATATATAAGTAGGAACAAAGAAAAAAACACAATCTCACCATTCAGAGACTATTTAACTCTACATGTTCTGATGCTTTATATTTATATATAAATTTTCTCCAGACTAAAATGGGATCATGCTAACAGCACTATTTTTTAGTTTACTTTGCCTTTACTTTCCAATAGATCATGCTACGATTTATTCTTAAATTTATGACTTAAGAGATTTGGGGGAGGGTACAGAGCCATTGTCATGTTGTCTTTAATTGCCAAACGTTTCTCTCTAACGTACTCTTGCGTTTCTGTCATAATTTCACTTCTAAAACCTTAGTTAAAAACCTTGTTCCACATCCTATCATTTCTTACTTGTAAACTGAAGATGCAGATACTTTTGGCCTAAAATTTCTTTTTTAGTTGGAAACTTTTCAAGGAATTCATTATAATGGGGTTTCTAAACCTTAACCTCACGTTCTACCTCACCCTCCCATTAAATTCAACAATTAAAAATATTCACACATCTGAAAGCACTTCAGTCGAAAGACACAGGTCTCTTCATCCTACACAGTATCTTCCAGAGAATCGAGCAGTCACTAGCCAGATTGCCCAGAGACAAGATGAGATGGGAGAGGGAACACTGGAACTGGAAGGTGGGATGTCAGAATGAAGACCAGACAGTCCAGAACAGAAAGGAGAGGACTTAGGCGAGCTCTTTGGGAAAAAGGCAGAACAAGATGTGAGGAAACATGAAATTAACACTCAGCTATAGAGAAGCAAAATCGGAGTAGGAAACTGCAGACAAAGCTCTGAGAGAGAAGAGAGTTGGTAAGGAATTGAGGTGGGGCAGATAAAATATACAGCAAGGAATGGAGACATAGGCAGCTTTAATGGGAAGAGGGGTCAACTGAAAATACTAAGGAAATATAACAGCAATGGAGTAAAGAGAAAGAAAGAAAAAAGGGTCAAGGTGGAAGATATCACCCAAAGGTCTTTTGGGGCTGGGCTGGGCTACCAAAGACACACAGAGATGCTTACCTCACACTCTTCATCTTTCTGCCAGCCCTCACTTTGCTCTTTATATACTTCCTATGACCATCCTGCTCTCTTCTTAGTCTCTCTTTCCTTCTAATGCTTCTCATCTTACCAACTTTCACGTGAAACAAACATTAACATTTGTTTGGTATTTACTGAAAAGATTTTAGTCCCCTGTCAAAATTTTATAAGGAGTTAAGTTCACACCTTCCTATCTTTAAAACAAACAAAAAACTAAACAGTATAATTTTCTTTCTATGTGGCCCTCACTGGACGACCCTCACCCCTGATCATTAAGCTTGAACTAATGAAAAGCTCCACATAAGCCATTTCGAAAAATAAGTTTATTCATAATGTTATACACATAATGATATACAAATATAATCTAGTGAAAAAGGAGGAAAGAACTTAAGAGCAGAAAAAAGAGACTAAGTGTTTTTTAAGTAATTCAGGAAGAAAAAAATTATGAAATTCAATGGAAGGAAAATACAACAGAGGCTAGAGTGTCCAAGAGATTATAAACAAAACTTAAGAAACCAAAGAATAGAGGCCAGTAAAGATCTAGGAAGGTTCTGACTCGGGATAAGGATAGAGACCAGTAAAGCTTTAGCATATAAGTGGAAAAGCAACTCTAACCAGAGTTCATATTTAAGTTCAGAGTCATAATAATAAATCACAGGTACAATATGAAAGAGATAATTAGGTATCTCAGAGCTTATCTTTTTTTGAGTAACAGCTTTAGTGAGATAAAACTCATACACCAGACAATTCACTTCTTTAAAGTGTACAGTGATTTTTAGTATATCCAGGGAGTTGTGCAACCATCATAACAAATTTTAGAACATCTTCATCATACCAAGGAACAACCTCATACCCATTAGCACTCACTCACCATCTCCCCTAATTTTCTCAGTCCTAGGAAACCACTAATCTAACTTTCTTTGCAAAGATTTGCCATATCTGGACATTTCATACAAATGAAATCATACAATATGCAGCCTTTTATGACTGGCTTCTTCCACTAATAATGTTTTCAAGGCTCATCTATGTTGTAGCATGTATCAGTCATTCCCGTTGATGGCCAAGTAATATTTCATTGTATGGATATACTACATCTTGTTTATCTACTCATCAGTTGATGGACATGTGGGGATGTGAGGTGTTTCCACTTTTTGGCTATTGTGAATATTCACAAAGCTGTTATAAACATCTGCATACAGTTTTTCACATGGACATCTGTTTTCCTATCTCTTGGGTATATAGCTAGGGGTAGAATTGCTGGGTCATATGGTAATTTTTTGTTTGACATTTTGAGGAGCTGCAAACTGTTTTCCAAAGTTACTGCACCATTTTACATTCCCACCAGCTATGCATCAGAGTTCTAATTGCCCTGCATCCTCATCCACACTTATTATTGTCTGTCTTTTTTACTTCAGCCATCCTAGTAGACATGAAGTAGTATCTCATTGTAGTTTGCTTTTTTTTTTTAAGATTGGCACCTGAGCTAACAACTGTTGCCAATCTTTTTTTTTTTCCTGCTTTTTCTCCCCAAATCCCCCTAGTACATAGTTGTATATTTTTAAGTTGTGGATCCTTTTGGTTGTGGCATGTGGGATGCCGCCTCAGCATGGCCTAATGAGCGGTGCCACAACCGCGCCCAGGATCCAAACCGGCAAAACCCTGGGCCACCAAAGCGGAGCGTGCAAACTTAACCACTCAGCCACAGAGCTGGCCCCTCATTGTAGTTTTGATCTGTACTTCCCTGATGGCTAATGACATGAGCCATCTTTTTATGTGTTTATTGGCCACTTATATATCTTCTTTGAAAAAAGATCTATTTAAATCCTTTGCCTGTTTTTAAATTGAGTTCTCCCTCCTTTTACTGTTGAGTTGTAGGAGTTCTTTATATACTTGGGACATAAGTCTTTTATGAGATATATGATTTGCAAATATTTTTCCCATTATGTGGGTTTTCTTTTCAATTCTTGTTGATGTTCCATGAAGCACAAACTTTTAATATTGATAAAATACAATTTATTTTGGTGTCATATATAAGAAACCATTGCCTAGCATTCTCTAAAAGTTTTATTACTTTAGCTCTTACATTTAGTTCTAGATCCATTTTGAGTTAATTTTGGGCTATGGTACGAGGAAGACATCCAACTTTATTCTACTGGATGTGGAAATCCCATTTCCGCAGCACCATTTGTTGAAAAAACTATTCTTCTCCCACTGAATGGTGTTGGTACTTCTGACGAAAATCAACGGACCATAAATTTAAGGGTTTATTTCTGGACTCTTAAATTGTATCTATATGTCTAATGTTATGCCAGTACCACACTGTCAGAGCTTATCTTTTTAAAAGTAGCTGAGAGAGAAAAATAAATTTCAATTATTATTTTAAAAATATTTGACCAATAGCTTTATGTTATACTTAAGTTTAACTTTTAACAAAGAAGAATGTTTTGATATAAATATAAGGGTGGACGAAAATACAACTTCAACCTTAGAAGGCTGTATCCAACAGGAAATTTGGTAATCACAAAGAAGGCAGCATTTGAGAGGCAGAAATATCCCTTCTGAAAAATTAAAGTTAGAATAATCACTATGACAGAAGAATATAGTTTCAAATGAATGCAATGTTCAGTATAAAGTTAACTCTTGAGAATAAATGCTAGTGGAAAGAGGGAAACAGTAGTGGAAGAATCATCTGAAGAAATGGGTAAACCAAAATACATTTATTATTTTACCTCATAAAAGTTTCAGAACTCCTTAATATAAATGTGTCCAGTATTGCGAAGACTCAAAATACTACCTATAAAATAATGAGGTCCTATGCCAAAAGCAAGCACTCTACATGCTTAAGAAGCAAAGTTCACCACACCTTGTACCTATGCAAAGTCCTTCCCATTCCCTACTATCTGCCAGAGAAGCATCATCGAGAAGAATGACACAATCACAGCACAGAGGAATGAACTATGGACTGGGAATCAGGAAGCCTTCAGCTTCTCACCAACTAGCTGTCACTGCTGGGGTCTGAGAGTCCACATCTGCCAAGTGGTTAGCCACTTAGAAGAAGGAGAAACCATATACAAGAACAGATAGAGTTAATAAGTCATTCGCTTATTTCAGTTAAGAACATTAAAGTATAAGCTACCTACATATCATAAAACCCTTATGAGGTTGATTCTGATTGGAGGAAAAATGAAATAAAGGAGTTCCCTCAAACAACTAAAATTATTTATAAAACATAACTTAGAAAGAAAGGAATATCATAGGCAAACCTTACGTTGAGCATAAATGCAAAAATCCTAAGCACATATGTGGACACAATTTATAACAAAGAGAACACTGAAGAAAGATGTTTTCAGTAAGTGGTGTTAGGTCAAGCGGATATCCATATGAAAAAAAAATGTATCTGAAGCCCACCTCACACCATTTACCAAAAAGAAAATCTCATGTGGACTATAAAGCTAAATGTGACTAAAACTTCAAAACATTACACAGAGAATGTCTTCATGAAATTAAAAGCAAAGATTTCTTAAACCGGGCACAGAAATGTCTAGTCATAAAGGAAATGACTGAGAACTACATTAAAATTAAGAACCTACATACATCAAAAGATATCATCAAGGAAGTAAAATATCAAGTCACAGGCTGGGAGAAGATATTTAAAACATATATATAGCTGACAATGGGCTTATGTCTAGAATACATTTTAAAAAGTCCTATTAATAATTTTTTTAAATGACAGACCACCCAATTTTTAAAAAGGGGTAAGAAACCTGAAAAGACACTTCAAGAGAACATATCCACATACCTGATAAATATATGAAATGGTGCTCTTCTTTATTAGTAATCAGAAAAATGCAGATTATAACCATAATGACAACACATGCACCAGAAACTTAAATTTAATAAGAGTAAGACTAACAATACCAAATATCAGTGAAAACGCAGAATAACAGGAACTTGCAAATAGTGCTAGTGAGAATATATATGGGTATAACCACTCTGGAAAATTTTTCATCAATATCAACTAAAGGTGAACATATCCTATGTCCCAGCAATTCCATTCTTAGATATATTACAAGAGAATGAATACATATGTACACCAAAAGACATGAACAAGAATGTTTTTAACAGCACTACTGATAAAAGCTACAAACTGAATACAACTCAAAAGTCCATCAACAGTATGTGTTGGTGGGAATGTAAACTGGTGCAGCCACTATGGAAAACAGTATGGAGATTCCTCAAAAAGTTAAGAATAAAAATACCTTATGACCCAGCCATCCCACTACTGGGTATCTATCCTAAGAACCTGAAATCAGCAATTCCAGAAGTTCCATGCACCCCTATCTTCATTGCAGCATTATTCACAATAGCCAAGTCATGGAACCAATCTAAGTGCCCAGCAACTGATGATTGGATAAAGAAGTTGTGGTATATACATACAATGGAATACTACTCAGCCATAAAAAAGGACAAAGTCGTCCCATTCACAACAACATGGATAGACCTTGAGGGTATTATGTTGAGTGAAATAAGCCAGACAGAGAAAGACAAACTCTGTATGATTCCACTCATAGGTGGTAGTTAACATATGGACAAACAGAACTGATCAGTGGTTGCCAGGGGAAAGGGGGGTGGCGGGAGGGCACTAGGGGTGAAGTGGTGTACCTACAACATGACTAATAATAATGTACAACTGTAATTTCACAAGGATGTTAACTTTTATAACCTTAATAAAAAAAAATTAAAAAAAAAGAAAGTCCATCAACAGTATGGATTCATAAAGTATAGCCTATTCATACAATGGAAAACTATATGGCAATGAAAATGAACAACTGTAGCTGGATCCAACAACCCAAAAAAAACTTAAAAAGCTAGTGTTAACTGAAAGAAGCCAGACACAAAAGAGTACATCTCATATGATTCTATTTATAAAAATTCAAAAACAGGCAAAACTAAACTATGGTGATAGAAGTCAGGCTTGTGGTTACTTTTGGAAAGGAGAGAAAAGGCACAAATCAAAAAGGCTTTGGGGAGGCTTCTGGAATGTTGTAATGTTCGACTTCACCTGCGTGGATACATGGGTGTATTCACTTTGTAATAATTTACAGAGCTGCATACTTATGATTTACATACTTCTCTGTATGGATGTCATACTTGAATAAAAATTTTAAATACTTTAATAAAAAATAATTTCAATATAAATTTTAAGATATATAATGTAACATATATTCATACATATACACTGTCACACACACAAATACATATGTTAACATCATTTCTTTCATCCACATAAAATGATGCAGAATTTACCCAAATGAAACTCTTGTTAGCTCTGGAATGAGAAAGTGAATGAACGAATAAGTGAACAAAATGCATATTTATTGGACAACCTTATTACCAAAAAGTAATTGGTACTGGAAAAAATCTATATGGTAAGAGAGGCAGCCAGATATGATGAGACCTATGATAACAGAACATACCACCACCTATGAAGTAGTCTCGCTCCTCCTGATACGTCTCACCAAAAATCTGATCAAACACTGAGATCCAATTACCAATTTACAGGATATAAAGACAGAAGAACATGTTAAACCACCACAGGAAAAGAATTAGCAATATCCAGAATATGGAAACTTTACAGGATAAACTACCCAGTTTATTCAACAAACACAAGGAAAAAAAGTATTGGGGGTACACAAAGACATGAAAAGACTTATAAGACGTATGAACTAATTGTTGGACTTTATTTGGATACTGATTCAAACAAACTGTTAAAAATACATACATACTTAGGACACTTATGTAACGACTGGAAATCTGAACCCCGACTGGATATTTGGTATTACAGAATTATTTGCAAAAAAAATTAAGGCATGATGACGGAACTGTGGTTGTAACTGAAAAGAAATTTTTTTTCCTTTAAAAATATATTGAATAATTACAGATGAAATGTTATGATGACTTGGATTTGCTTCAAAATAATAGAGGACAAAAGTAAGGGTATAACATACAAAATGGGCCATGAGTTAATTGTTAAAGCTGGGTAATGGGTACATGAAGGTTAATTACACTATTCCGTCTACTTTAGTTGGAAATTTTCCATAATAAAAAGCTAAGAAAAAAATCCTTTCAGGTCCCCTTAAAATGGAGATGAAAATTTCATTACAAAAAGAAAATTTAATTGGAATAATATCTTTAATAAAAATATAAAAAACTCCGAGAAGTACTAAATAAAAATGTACCTTTGAAAAAAATGTTCTGATACACTACAAGCTTATCAACAGGATTTTTACTGATGTGACTGATGATGCTCTACTCGGATATCTTAATTTTCTTTTTATTTGACTAGGTTTTAAGAGTATTGACTGATTCTTATATAGTTTTCTGTTATCCAGTATCGTTGTATGGCACCTTCCAACACTGGGTACTCAAAAAATATTTACTTAACGAATAGCTTAATATTTTTAATAAATCCTTGCTCAAGCATCTTCCAAATAATGACCATTATTGTCTGGTATCAAAAGATAGTTACCTGACAATGATATTGAATTACATATTAAATAATAAACAATATATAAGTATATAATGAAACTGTCCAAAAAAATTACAGCACCTTAAGAACTTTTTAAACAGTGATAACCCATATATCTTTTTGTATCTTTTGAATTTTAAAACATTTCAGAAAATTGAACCAATTTAAAATAAACATATGAAATTAAAAACCTGTAAAACCAGTGGCAAAAAAATAAACAAATTTAGCAAGACTTACCTAGCAGAAGGAATTCCTCTCTTACAAAGGTCCACTCTCACTTTCTCTCCCACATGTCTATAAATCTCCACTATAGCCAATATTGCAGCATCTCTCACCTGCCAAAGAATTCAGAATTTACAAAAAAAAAACCCTTACATGAAATACAATAAAATACTTCACCTCAAGGTAACATTACACTAGCAGACCCAGTTGAAGCTCCAAGTTGGTTTTAACGCCTCTAAACTCCTAAGAGATAATGGCAGGTCATTAACAAAAACCAAGAGGATGTGCCAAGAAACCTCTAGAGAAGGTTGTAAAAGGTTTTACAGAAATCTAAGAGATGTGTAAATAAAAGTTACTAATGTGGCTTTTAAAAAATCTTCTATTTGGGGCCAGCCCTGATGGCCTAGTGGTTAAAGTTTGGCGTGCTCTGCATCGGTGGCCCAGGTTCAGTTCCTAGGTGTGGAACCATAGCACTCGTCTGTTAGTGGTCATACTGTGGCAGTGGCTCATGTTGGAAAAAAAAAGAGGAAGATGGGCAACAGATGTTAGCTCAGGATGAATCCTTCTCAGAAAAAAAAAAAAAACCAACTTCCATTTGTAATAAGATTGTGTAAAGAACTGCCAATAAGAGTATGAATACAAATCATCATGGTTAATATATTTTCCTGGAATAAAACTGCTTTTCAAGATCGTGGCCTGAACTCAAACAGATATTTATACACCAAAGTTCACAGCATCATTATTCGTAATAGCCAAAAGGTAGAAACAACCCAAATGTCCATCCACGGATGAATGGATAAACAAAATGTGGTATAAACATACCATGGAGTATTATTCAGCCTTAAAAAGGAAAGAAAAGAAATTCTGACACATGCTACAACATGATGAACCTGGAAGACTTTACGCTAAGTGAGATCTGCCAGATACAAAAGGGCAAATATTGCATGGTTCCACTTTTGTGAGGTACATAGAGTAGTCAAATTCGTATGGAGAAAAATTAAAATGTGGTTGCCAGGAGCTGGAGGGTTGGGGAAAATGGGAGTTATTATTTAATGGGTAGAGTTTTAGTTTGGGAAGATGAAAAAGTTCTGGAGATGGCTGGTGGTGATGGTTGTAGAACAGTGTGAATGTACTTAACACCAATGAACTATACCCTTAAAAATGGCTGGAACGGTAAATTTTATGTTGTCTATATTTTACCACAATCAAAAGAAAAAAAATGTGGCCTAAAGACAGGAATTTGGAAGACAGCTCTAGTTCCCTTGCACAGCTCACTGTCAAAGAGCAAATGAAGAGACAGAACTCTACAAACCTCCAGAGGCAGAGCTAGGGCGTGAAAGCAGGGAAAATCTTATCCAGGGTAAATTCGAATGCCCAAGCTGTGCCACAAAGGTTACAGCTAAGATTCAACTCAACCAGGAGGGACAAGATCCAGAACACGCTCCTGTTATCATGCCTATAGTATAAGCAACTCAGGTAAAGAAATGTCTAACAAGTGATATACCACTGGCACAAATTCTCTCTGTTAAATAGGGTTATGACTGTTGCAAAAAGTTGTTGTTACACAACCACATTCAGAAATGAAGAAAGGAAGCTGACAACCTGTCCTCACAATTAACATATAGGAGGACTACAGAAGGGAATCCAGGTTCTTTGTCACTCAATCTTTCAAACTCAAGAACTATTCTTTAAGTCTCATCTCTTAATACTAGCCTTAACAAACTGACAAACTTAAGCAACTTATGTGAATATAATGTGTTCTTAAAAACTAACTTTGGTGGATTAGAAAAAATGAGGTGAAATCTTTATTTCACTACCCCCCACCACCCTCTCTTGTCTTCTTTTTAAAAATGGAATAAGAGCACTTGAAAGGAAGGAGTACCCAAAAAACTAATCAATGCTTGAATGTAAATAAAATTTTACCTGACTGTTGGAATCTCCAAATAGGATACACAAATGTGGTACCAACTTGCTGAGGACTAGTGGCTGAGCCCCAAAACTAAATATAATTTGAAAAAAAAATAAAGAGAATTTGGTTTTAATCAAACAGTAAACAAAATATCCTTATACTTTCTTCTTGTCTGTATCAACAAGACAAATATGGTGGAAAGCATGGGCACACATCATTAGAACATGAAGGAAATGAGACAAGCAAGAACTAATTCTAAACAATGTGAAATATGCAAACTTGAATAATCATAACTGACAATGAAATTGTCAACACATGATCCAACAAAGCAAAATGTTCAACCAATGGCGCTCTTAACTTAGCAACCTTTCAATAACTCAAGAAAATTTAAGCTTTTGCTTCAAAATAGTGAATTTTTTAGACTCTGGGTCTCAAATAAATTTGCATTCCAATAAAATCTTTATTTATGCTTATTTTGATGAGGTCATGGGTTGAAAGCAAATGACAGGAGAGCCGAAAACCACGAAAGCTGTGCAGACTGAACGCACTTACAAGCTCTAGATGGCAGTAAGGACCATAGAGGAGTAAAAGAAAATAAATGAAGGTATAGTTAGAGAAAAAGAAGTAACACTATAGGAAAAGTTGAAAGCTACTACATATTACCTATCTTGTCACAAAGAATTTGAAAAAATAATCCAGAAAGAGAACAAAAGCCCCAGTTTACAATTTCTTCACACCAGAATTCTGAACTCTGTGGCATCTATGCTGTCAGAACTCTGCACACTGCTACCAGATTCACCATCTAGCTACCTGGGAGAGTCTTGTTCAGTCTACAATTTTGGTAACCAACCACACTGCTCTAGAAAGCCAAGGAGGGGGAAATGGCCACAACATCCGAAACACCACTTAATTAAAAACAATTCCAAACTGGGTCCAGAAGAGAAGTAGATCCTAAGTTATATCAGCATACTTATTATATGACTAGCTACTTTGGTTAGCAACTATTAACATACTAAGAAAAAGACTTATTATCTTTGACTAATAATTTCAAATTAACAATACAAAAGATAACATACACACAAAAAATTAACAGATAAAGGTATCAAATAAAATAAAAACTCCTGTACCAGAGAGCAATGAATAACTATTTAAAATTTGTTATTTCCATAGCTTCCCTTGAGTCTTGTGAAATGGATATTGTCTTTTTTATGGAAAAATGAAAATGGCTATTTTCAGTAATCATAAAACTTACATGTTTAAGGTTTCAATAAGACACAGACACACGCCTTCTCGAGATCGAAAATTCTTGTGTTTAAAACCAGAAGTCAACTGTTCCCAAATGTACTATTTAAAAGAAAAGTAAACATGTATAACAAAAAATTAAATACCTCATGTTATAATCTTTTATCTATTCCCAACCTTACCAGCAACCTTAGTGGTAAGAGAATTTTCCCACGAGACTATTTCTCTACAAGTTTTTCTAAGCCAAATTTGCACCAATGCTGCTCTTACCCATTTTTTAATATCTTAACACATTTTTAGTTCACTTTAGATTTCAATTATTCTCAGAAAAACTATGTCCCAAATCTAAAAACCTTAGAATTTCCAAGGACAGAGAATTTCTTCTAAGCTTCAGAAACCTTCAATAACAATGCTACCATTATAAGCCCAGTAGTCCAGTAAGCATTTAAAAGGTCCAATGTTGCCTAGCAACTACTGTGGACTGTCACACTGAACAGGCTTTTTCAACATTTTATAATTCAGGCTTTTCTCCTTTTATCACTGGATCCATACACAGAAACATATTTGGGCAAGTCATTTTACTGCTACCTCCTATAATTTTCTTTTGGGAAAAGCATACATAAACCTAAACAAATAAGCTAAAACAACTATACGGGTTTGGTATAGGAAGGAATCCATCTTTATTTTCCCAAACATAACGCCAATTGTCCCAATCAATCCTTTTTCCATATTTACAAACATCACCCTTATCATTTACTAAATTCATGTACATGTACATGCACGCACGCACGCACGCACTCACACACACACACACTCACCCCTCTTCCTGGACTTTATTCTTTCTGGATTCTATATTCAGTTTTACTAATATATTTCTCTCTCTCTCTGCCAAACTTTCTGGAAGGTAACTTGGCAGTTTACAAAAAAAATCTTAAATGTGAATCACCTGACTCAGCAACACCATCTCTGAAACACTAGTCTATATAAACACTTATATTTACGTCCAAAGATACATGTACAAGGATGCCCCGTATAGTACTGTTTGTAATAACAGCATGTCAAAAACAAGTCAAAATTTGAACCCTTAAACAAGTGTTGAAGGATACCCACCAAACTATTAACAAGGACTTAGCTCTAAGGAACAAAATATCTGCAAAAACAGTTTACTTTTACAATTCAATACACTTTGATGTTTTATAAAATATATGTAATACTATAATGTTTAAATGGTATTTTAAATAACACATAATATCATTGTGTATACTGTAAATTCTGATTTTCCACTTAACATGAGCTATTCTTTAAATCCTTGTTTACATGTCAATTTATTTTTACTTTCAAAACATCTCCATAAGGGCAAATTTTTTCTACTGTATTCATAAAACATGGGTCACTGTCATAGAATATATGCCTTATATTATTAGTAACCACCTGTTAAAAAATTTGCTTCCTGTCTCTGTGACTTGCAGAAATTAATACATGTAGTAGTTCCCAAAATAAGCTTTCTCACTGAACACTATAATTTGCAGGTAAGGCAAACCAGAAAATCCTAAAGAATAATATAATCAGTATATTGTCAAATCTCTAAAATCTCTGAAGTAGCTTTTTAAAAAAACATTCAAGAGTAGAAAATACGAAAAGGAAAAGCAAAAAGCCAAAAAGTTAAATATTAACATTTTATCTTAAATTGCAGCTTCTCTAAAGCATTAGCAACAATTCATTGTTTAAAATTTCAGCCTTCACATCCCCTGGGGCTTCACTGACTTGCCGTGATTACCATCTATCTTTACCGATATTTCATCATTAATTAGCAAAATCCGAATTTTAAAATGTAGGCCTACCATAGGTGATGCTACTTGATCCATTAACTTCAATATCAGAGTCTGGGTTTCATCTCGAACCTTGTCTTTGGCATCTCCCATTCTGTCTATTAAAGCTACAATAACTAGAGAAAGACAGGGGGGAAAGAATAAATCTTTATAATTCATCTCCATTATAAGCTATAGTTTACAAAATTACAAACAGCAATTGTTTCCATAAATGAAAAGTTATCAGGTAAGCAAATTTTTTTAAGTTTTTTACTCTTGAGTCCAATCAAAAATAACTGAGAAGCAAGTTTCAAAAGAATAGATGCAGTATGACATTTACTTATAATAATAATGTTTAAAAACCAGGCAAGATGAAGTATTATTCTATTTAGAGATACATATAGATAGTTAAGCTCTACAAACCAGCAAGAGAATGATTATCCCAAAGGTCATGACAGTGGTTACCTCTAGCAGAGGGAGGAACATGTCATCAGGAAATGCAGAGAGGGAGTATCTAAGGAACTGGCAAAGTTCTGCTTTCTTGACCCAGGCACAGGCAGGTGTTGGTTTTATAATTATTCTTCAAATTGTATATGTTTGTTATGCATTGTTCCATATGTACGACATATCACTCAACTGAGAAAAACAAAAGCCTAGGCCCCTGAGATTGAGGTCTTTCTCTACTACGTCCAAGACTTTGGCATAATGCCCATAATAAGCATTCAGAAGTGTCAGCAGAAGTCTTCCTCAAAGATCTGTAAATAATATAATGACCAGTGAATTATCCTTCAACATGTTGAACATTCAAGAGATAATTATTGGGAATCCAAAATAGAGCTTTTCACCCTGTAGACTCTCAATAAGAACTTGTTAAACAAATGAATAAATCCATCACACTGGAATTTGGACAGTGAAACAAGGAAGAACTTTAAAGCATAGCTGTTAGCATATTTTATTCTCTGCATTGTACAAGACGCAAAACTGATGACCAGACATCCTGATTATTCTAGTACTCTTTCTACAATACCATTCTGGATTAAAACTATCTGTTTAAGATCTGTAAATTATGAGACCCTTTACTGAATTTAGTTATCATAAAACCAGGGTTGGTGATCAGTGTTAAATGTAAATTATATATTTTTTTTTTGGCAGAAAATTTTATCTTTTCACAGTACATGTGGTCACAAAAGAAAATTTAAATATTTTATATTAAAAAATTAATAGAGCCCATACTCTTTTTGGAACTTTGTCTGAAACTGAACATGAATCTCAATTTTCCTGAAACATCTCTTCACTTTTGTTTTTTTTTTAAAGATTGGCACCTGAGCTAACAACTGCTGCCAATCTTCCTTTTTTTCCCCCAGCTTTTTTTTTCCCCCTAAATCCCCCCAGTACATAGTTGTATATTTTAGTTGTGGGTCCTTCTAGTTGTGGCATGTGGGATGCCACCTCAACATGGCCTAACGAGCGGTGCCATGTCTGTGCCCAGGATCCAAACCCTGGGCCGCCGAAGCAGAGCGCACGAACTTAACCACTCGGCCACGGAGCCGGCCCTATCATCTCTTCAGTTTTAACGTAAAAAGACAAAAAAATACCCATAAGGATAGTTAATAGTGCACCAAAAGAAAACAATGTCACTCACATCAAGTTACATATATCTAAGGTTACATTAAAAAAGAAAACCTTCAGCACACAATTTAATTCTATTCCTTCCTTTTACAGAAAGGCTCCTAAAGTGGTTTGGCTAAGGTCTAAGACAGGATAAAACAAGAAAGCTAATCCTGGAACTCTTAGTCTAGTACTGTAACACTGTAAGAGTACACAGATATAATGCTTATCTTGCAGAGCTATTGTACAAATGAGAAATAATGTGAGGATAATCTTTTGTGTACGTGAAGTAGATAAGCCCAGTAAATGAGTAAAAAGTAGGCAGTCAATAAATGGTAGCAAAGTTGTGATGAAATTTTCCCGTTATACCACACTGACTCTCAAGTAACAAGTTCAAGTTTCACTAAGGACAATGATGAGCACTTAGAGTTCAAAGTAAAAATGATATTGATTAACAGTAAATGCACAGGGATAATCAGAAAGAGTAGATCAAAAGATAAAAAACTATACATATAAGAATATGCAGATATGTAGGAAACACATATGAAAAACACTAACCAACAAAAGCAACTTAATGTAATTTATTAAGTATTTAAGGATATAAGAATCATGGAGTAGAGAAAAATTCAATGTAGGGTAAGGTTAACCTGAAAAGCTCCCAAATAATGAAACGTGAAGTGAAAAAGAACAAAAGACCACGGAGAAGAGGAGAAGATTTCAAAAAGAAAGAGCACAACAGAGGCATAAACAAGTTAAAACAGAATTAACAAGAGTGAGCAAGTTTCTGATCAGCTAGAGTGAGAGAGAGAAAGCACTTGCTGAAGATCATGAATAAATAAGGCTTCTGAGATAAAGAAGGGACATAGGCGCAGAGAACTGGAACACCAAGGACAATAAAACAGAAGTAAGTTCTGAAAGCAGGGCAGTCCCGGGAGAAACAAACTAGGATTCTAGTCCCAATACTACCACTGCCTCAATATGAGTGAGCAGTCAGTACATCAAACCCCATTTGGCCCTCCTTGTGTCTAAAAAATGAGTGAGAGACATAATACCTGGAATTACTCTCAAGTTTAAAATACTATCTTGTAACAACTAATAATAGAGAGTTACTACAAGGCAGGGGTTACAAACACAAACACCTATGGTCAGGGAGGTTCGGAAAATGTCAAAAATGAACCAGATCTAAGAAGTGCAGTATTCCAACCCTGCTGTGTTATAACCGATATTCTCAGCTATGAGGAGACAAGAGGAGATGGGACACAAAGAGATGACGCGAGTGATAATAAATTGGAAAGCTCATGACTCAGACAATAGGGAAGCTACAACCCAGCTTCAGCCAATAATTATATGTGAGAATGGAAGATCAGGGCTGCCAAACTGGCCAATTTTTCAAGACAAGCCAGAAATATGAATTTTTATGTAAAACTTCCTAATTTTAAACACTGATTCAAAACATCTTAAGAAAATACATAAGCAAGTAAAAAATGTTTGCAGAGCATGGTTTTTAACATCTATAGGATTTTATGGAGGACACTGACATAGCAAAAATCATCTTTTCAGAAGATATTCATACAAAGAATGAATTGGAACCAGGTATTGATTAAAAAGGGAATAATGAAGAGGAAAACTCATTAAGATGCTTCTGCTAAAAGCAGACAGTAAAAAGAAAAGAAAAAGTTGGCAGAATTTGGCAGCATACCAAACATAAAGAAAAAAGCTGACCAAAGATAACTAGAAAATAAGTGTGATGATGCATTAGGAGGCATTAACTTAATCCATAAAAGAAAATCAAGAACATGTGAGGCTACCCTTAAATGTTTCCATATAACGGGAACCAAATAAACTCACCAAAGCACTCCAAAAGGCATATGAAGGTCATTCAGGTTTGGAAAATAGGTCAGAGCCAACTTGTAATCCTAACTACTACACAAAGAAGAGCACTGTACTAGTATATTGTACTGTACTGCAAACACACCGTTAAGTAAGTGCTGCTCAAAATACGGGTGGCAGTGTAGGACCAGTGTACAAACTATTTATGGCAAAGAAATTGAGAGTGTTTATAAAACAAAATTTCTGAAACAGTCTGACCAAAGCAATTTTGTTTGTTGAATCTAGTAATAAAGTGGGCCTTATATATTTTTTATTTCATTTTGCTGAAATTTATTTTTATTGTATTTTACAAAATATTGGTCTGCAACAGACCAGCAATGAAAGAACTGGTCCTTCACCACAGATAGTCTGAAAAGTGGTGCTATAAGTTATAATATAAATGTTTAATATGTTACAAAAAAAAGTAAAAGATATAGTAAAAAATTTGAAAATATGAAGTAAAAATCTATCAGCAGTATATTTAATGTTTTTTGCTTTTGTTTTTTTGTCTCAAAGAGAATACAATTATTTATTTAGATAGGCTTAAAATCTTTTGTCTGGGTAAACTAAAGCTAATTAGCAGATCTCTGGGTTGTACAAAATTACATTTGCGCTTTTACAGAGAATTTATTCTGTTAAACAAAAACTATGAGAAAAAGTATGTCAAAACCTACAATAATTTTTTAAATAAGTAAAGTTAACTTACCCATTGCTACATAGGACTTAAATCGTGTTGATAATCTGTCCACAAAGGCACTTAAAATTTCCAATCCCATTAATGAAACCTATAGAAAGAAATTTTAATAGATACAAATTACTGATGCACACTTTAAATATGAGTATTTAATTGTTGACATAAAAGATTTTCATATAATATATTACCAAGTTTTAAAAAAATAAGGAGATTGAAGTATTCAGGGGTGAACAGTTTGAGGTTAGAGCACCCTATTCTCAAATGGCTCAATAATAATAATAATAATAATAATAATAACAACAATAATGTGTAAATAGACAGGAAGATAGTAATGAAGCATATTTGCCGAAATGTTAATAACTGGTAAACTGAGTGAAGGGTACACAGGAGTTCACTGACTATACTCGCAACTTTCCTGTAATGTTGAAATGTTTCCTAAATGAAACAGTTAAAAATTAAAAGAGCACCTTTAATTACAGAGGAATTTCAGCTTCTGTCTAGGATGGAAAAACTGGAAAAAACATCACACCCATTGTAATAAAAAAATGTCAAATAATCTACAAAATCATAACTATTCTTAAATCCATCAGAAAGCTGAGGTTGTAGAATAATCAACTAGCCTGAAATCTAAGGAAAAACAGATGCCTCCAAGGCAAGATGGGATATAAACAGAAGGTCACACACGGCAGAGGACAGAAGAAAAGCAAAGCCATGACACAAGTGGGTAAGAATTCACCTATATTTAACTCATTGTTAACAGCTGAGTGTGGGCTAGTATGAAAATACAGAATCCCTAGTAGCTACAGACACAGGAGAGTTTATACCCACTTGTAAGCTCTTTCTCTACAAACCTCCACTAGTCTCTCATAATTAAGACCAAGGACAGGGCAGGAGACCCGAGGAAGTATCTCTCGGTGGTACAGGTCTCGAAGGAAGGGAGCCGCTGCTCCAAACCTTTCCTGTACACTTGTCCTATAAGAAACAAAAGTTTGAAACTACTGATGGAAAGACAAACACAATCGTCCCCAGGACAGAGGCAAAAATTCACTGTTACTGAGTACAGAGAAAAGAAAAAATGCTATCTCAGGGGGAGGAGCAGAAAACCATCCTGGGCTCAGATGAGTAAAAGTGTCCAAGTGAAGAGAGGCAGGATCTGATAAAGCCTCACCCTCAAGATGCAAAGACAAAAGGCTCCTAAGACCGAAGCTGGACCAGAAAAATAGAGAATGCTACCCACTCTCCATAACCAGGCTAGCAAGAACAGAATAAGAAGCAACTCCAGTTTATCACCAGGGAAGGAGAGAACATAGAGAAAAATCTTCTATGAAGAGAAGGCCTAAAGTGTGCAGTGGAGCAGAAACATTGAGGACCCAACAATTCCACTCCTAACCATATATACCCAAAGGAACTAAAGAAGGACACAAATAGATACTTGTATGACAACGTTCATTACAGCATTAGTCACAAGGGCCAAAGAGTGGAAAGCCCACATGTCCATCAATTGACGAATGAATTAAAAAAATGTGGTATATGCATTCAATTGAAGATTATTTGGCCATAAAGAGGAATGACTGATACATGTTACAACATGGATGGACCTTCCAAAACATTATGATAGGAGGAAAAAAACCAGTCACAAATGGCCATATGTTGTATGATTCAATTTATAAGAAATATCTAGGACAGGTAAATCTATAAAGATAGAAAGTAGATTAGTGGTTGCTTAGGACTAGAAGATCTGAGGGGACAGAGAGGTAACAGCTAAAAGGTACAGACATCTTTTTGAGGTGATAAAAATGTTCTAAAACTGACTGTGCTGATGGTTGTGTGTATCTGTAAATACACTAAAAATCAATGAATTGTGTACTTCAAATGAATGAACTGTATGGTATGTGAATTGTATCAATAAAACTCTTACAAAAATCATTGGAAATCCACGAATAGACTCACACATAAAATTTAACAGATGATAAAAGCAGTATCTCAAATCAGCAGGAAAAACATGCACACTTAGTAAGATCTCACTTGGGAATCTATCCCTAAAATATACTGGCAAAAAAGAAACTTCAGCGTCTTTCAAAATCTTGTTGTTGATCAAAGGAGCTATAGATAAAAGACAGAAGTAGTAAAAAGTGCAGTACTCAATCTGAATTAGAATATCAGTATAAACTCATGATGTATTTTTCTTTGAAATTAAAATAAAACCTAACCCTATCCATTGAAAAAAATCTAGAAACAATGATCAAACGAGTAACAATGAGTTCCACCAGCACCCACACTGTATTTTCCATATACCATTTCCTACTAAAAGGAACCAGAGCTTCTTGGAGAAGTGGCTGAGTCCAGGGCAAGAGCAGGAAATACGACATCCTGTAATACCAAATAGCAAAGACGCTACCAAAGATTACTAGGGTCATGTCGAGACAGGACAGTTTGAATAGCAATAAGGATAATAACTGCATTGCTCTGAAACTCATTAGATATGTTTAAATAGAAGAGTTCATAACAAGAACAAAAACTACTTGGCCAACACTGGAGGCTGCTAGAAGACCACCTCATTATTTTGACAATTAGTAAATAAAAGGAAAGAATTATATGAACTGTATCTGCCTTTCTATGTAAACTATATCACTGGGTAACCAAATAGTAGTAAACGGGAGAAGTTTCTCTTCATGATAAAACTGAGGCTGTCCTACTCTGGCACATCATGAGAAGGCAGGATTCTTTGGAAAAGATAATGCTGGGAAAAGTAAAAAGTATCAGGAAAAGAGGAAGACCAAATATGAAGTGGATTGACTCCATAAATGAGGCTGTGGGCACGAGTCTACAGAAGCTATGTTAGGGTTGTTGAGGATAGGACATTGTGGACATCGCTCACTCATAGGGTCACCAGGAGTCTGAGGCTGATGGCAAGATAACAAGTTAAGAGATCTAAACACTGAACGTTAATGATGGCTGCTAACATCACAACAAGAGACTATCAGACCTTAAGAGGCTTCCTGATGTTATGTGCCTCCTGATGGAAGAAGAACACTATTTATAAAGTAGTCTTCCCACAAAAAAGAAAACCAGACTGAATCTGATCAAACTTTAGATCCAACTACTAACTTACAGGA
Organism: Equus przewalskii; assembly: GCF_037783145.1. Classification (NCBI taxonomy): domain Eukaryota; kingdom Metazoa; phylum Chordata; class Mammalia; order Perissodactyla; family Equidae; genus Equus; species Equus przewalskii. Next base: position 52,313,807 of record NC_091845.1, on the reverse strand, counting down.
AATACAGAAGGAACAAACAACATCACAGGAATGAAATCAGCAAAACCCAGACTGTAGGAAACTCTACCACAAATAAAATCCAAGATTTTTGAAAAGAGAGACCAAGGGAGAAAGAGATTTAAAAAGACTCAACAAACATGTTAACTGAGGTAGGCAGAATAATAGCCTCCCAAAGGTGTTTACATCTTAACCACCAAGACCTGTGAATATGTTACCTTACAAGGCAAAAAGAACTTTAAAGATGTAGTTAAGGATGTTAAAATGGGGGAATTACCCTGGATTACCCAGGCCCAATGCATCACAAGAGCCCTTATAAGAGGGAGGATGGAGAGCCAAACTCAGAGGAGATGTGATGATGGAAGCAGTGGTCAGAGAGAAAGATTTGAAGACGCTATATTGCTGGCTTTGAAGATGGAAAAAGAGGCCATGAGCCAAGAAATGCAGGCAGTTTGTAAAAGCTGGAAAATTCTCTCCTACAGTCTCCAGAAGGAATAAAATCCTGCTGAAACCTTGATTTTATCCCAATGAAACCCATTTTGGACTTCTGACCTGCAGAACTGTAAGAATATAAATGTTGTTTTAAGCTAGTAAGTGCATGGGAATTGGATAAAGCAGCAACAGGAAACCAATATATTAACAAATCACAATGTGTGAACTTTATTTGTATCTTGATTTTTCCTAAAACAACTAATTTAAAAATTTGCACATTTTAAAAAAATTGGAAATTTGAACCCTGGATATTTGATATCAAGGAATTTTTTTTTTTACATATGATAATGGTACTGAGGTTATGTTAATTATTTTTTTTTTAAAGATTGGCACCTGAGCTAACACCTATTGCCAATCTTCTTTTTTTTTTCCTTCTTCAACATTTCTCCCCAAAGTGCCCCCCAGTACATAGCTGTATATTCTAGTTGTAGGTCTTTCTAGTCGTGGCATGTGGGAAGCCGTCTCAGCACAGCTTGATGAGCAATGCCATGTCCACACCCAGGATCCGAACCAGTGAAACCCTGGGCCACCAACGTGGAGCACGTGAACTTAACCACTTAGCCATGGGTGGGCCCCCAAAATTTTTTTTAAAGAGCACTTATCTTTGAGAGACTAACCAGAAAGACTAATGAATGAAACAATGTATCCGTGATTTGTGACAAAGTGATGGGGCAGGATTAGCCATAGACCGATGTGTGTTATGGGTGTGTTATTTTATTGTCTACCTTTACACATGTTCAAAATTTTCCACACTAAAAATTTTTTCTAAAAAATTATAGTAAGCATGATTCCTAACGGTGAAATACTAGAACATACCCTTGAAACCCAGGAACAATTCAAGTACGCCCACACTCTTTTATTCAACCCCACCCTAAGGGTCCTGGCCAATGCACCAAAACCAAGCAAAACGAAAGGACTGGAGAGAAGAAGCAAAACTTTCATTAGTGTCTGATATTATTATATGTACAGAAAACTTAAAAGAACTCACAAATTGAATTTAAAAAGTTTTTAATTGTATAATAAGTAGGCTGGTCATAAAAACCAATATACAAAATGCCATTTCACTTCCATAGGCCAGAAAACAATTTTTAAAAAGACAAATAGCATTTATAATACTCAAACACTGTAAATTACCTAGAGTAAATCTAATAAAATGTGCAAAAGACCTATTTGGAGTAAATACTGAAACATTAATGAAAGACATTAAAGAAGACCTAAACAATTTTCATGGATAAAAAGAGGTCAATATTATAAAGATATCAAGTCTTCCCCAAAAAACATGATATTCAATGTAACTCCAATAAGAAGCCCCAATTTTTTGGTGCAACTTAACCAGCTGATTCTAACATTCACATGCGTTAGTAAATAAAGACCCAACGATAGTCAACTCATTCCTAAAGAATATGGTGGATGAATTTAACACAGCAAATATCAAGATTTACCACAGAGCTACAAATAATTTTCCTGAATTTCCACTTGCACATCTTTCAACTTAGCCTGCATCTTGGTTAAGGGTCCTTTCAGCAGAATATTAAAAAACCCCAAAAAAGAAGGAAATAAAACAACTAGAGTAATATTCCAGTTTGCTCCTCACCACTTCCTTAGGAACTCAAATGCCTCCATTCCAACCCTTTAAAATATAAAAGCAAAAAAAATGTACTTTCTAACAGGTATATACAAAATATAAAAGTAGGGGGTGGCCCCACGGCAAGGGGTTAAGTTCAGTGCGCTCTACTTTGGTGGCCTGGGTTCGGGGGTTTGGATACTGGACACAGACCTACAGCATTCATCAGCCATGCTGTGGCAGCAACCCACATATAAAGTGGAGGAAGACTGGCACAGACGTTAGCTCAGGGATAATATTCCTTAGCAAAAATAAATAAATAAAAGCAAACATATAAATACATAAAAAATGCTAAAAATATAAAAGCAAAAATAACATACTTTTTAACAGGTAGAAAAATGGAAACTCTAAAAAACAAACTTTGTGCTAAGACCAAGCTTAAATTTTAGGGTGTTTTCAAGTCATAAAACTGAAATTTTAAAAAATTTATGAAATGTTATCCTTAAGAAGTCCCAGAACCTTTAGGGTCATTTTCGCATTCTCTCTCTCTCTCCCTTTTCACCTCTGAATCACAAATGGTTGAAGGTGTTTGAGTAATCTGACGTCAATAAACTCACAAGCAAGTGTCACCTTGGCTATAGAGTTTCAATTCAATATAATGTTTAATCTTCCAAATAGTTTAAATCAGAAATGTTGTCAACCAACAGCACAGCTAAGTAATTGCATGAGAATCGCCACCAAGAACTTTCCATGTAAAAGTCAGAAAGCCTGACAACAAGAGTTCTTGAAATCTAGGAGGGACACAAGCTTAATTCATAATCACAGTTGTTTTACCACCATAGGTGGAACAGAAAAAAGGCCTGTATTGTTCATAACAAGCATATTCCTGTAATGCTCCTTCTCTCATTAGGAAATACTGTAGTTTTAAGGGGTATTCTTTTTCACAAACTAACTCAGTATCTAAGAAAATGAGTAAAAGAATGGATGGACTAATTGGCAAATGGACATGTATGCACAAATCAAATGAGTAAAACCAGATGGCTTACAAAATTTGAAAACCTGAAGAGAAATATCAGGTTATTTTCATATAAATATATAAGTAATAAAACTATTTCCCTCCAAAAGAGGGGAAACAAATGACTTAAAATTAAAGATACTGGTTAATTCTATGTAGAGTGAGGCGAGAGAAGTACAACCCAATATTTACACTTCTAGACATACACCCAAGAACAACTGTTCTCAATGGGGGGTGGTGTATGACACACAAGATTACTCCCCAGAGCTGTGCAGCCCAAAGGTACACGGTCATACTCGGCAGCCCGGCTGCCAGCCACTTAAGCAAATGAAAATCCTGTTTGAAGTTATCAGAGCCTAGAATTCTTTTTTTTGCATGGTTTTAGTATAAGAGTTTTCCAGGAATGCAGCCAGCAAATAAATCAATGGACAAGTGTGCTTTCATTTACTGATTCAACAAATATTGAAAGCCTGCTATGACTATAAATGCTGGAAGGTAGGTACAGTACTGGGAGTCTTAAGAAATCCCAATTCCGGGGCCGGCCCCATGGCTGAGTGGTTAAGTTCGCGTGCTCCACTTTGGCGGCCCAGGGTTTTGCCGGTTCGGATCCTGGGCACGGACATGGCACCGCTCATCAAGCCATGCTGAGGCAGCATCCCACATGTCACGGCTAGAAGGACCCACAGCTAAAAATATACAACTATGTACCGGGAGGCTTCAGGGAGAAAAAGGAAAAATAAAATCTTAAAAAAAAAAAAGAAATCCCAATTCCATTTTCTCAGTGAAGTGGGAAGCAAGACCATCAGCTGACACTGACGATGGAAGAAGAGATATTGTTAGGTCTGAGGAAGAGGAACAGATGTAAAATAGTTGTCTAAGCAAAAGAATAAATGAACTAAGAAAATATAGTATGATTGCCAGGCACCATGAAGGGCCCACTTGAAGGTCAGGAACTTGAAATCAAACCAGTTAAAGATTTTGTGTTGTTCTCCAACCACCTTCAGTTGCATTGGTGTAGTCTTGGGCAGGCAGTGTTGGATTAATCAGGATTGCATTTTATCAAATGAGGGACATAGAGTGGGAGTGAGGAGGGAAAGAATTAAGAATGGATGTAAGAGTGTGACTGACTGACCATGATATTTAAGCTCAGACAAGAGGGAGTGTGGGACAGTTAAAAAGCTAAATGAGGGAGCTGGCCCCGTGGCCTAGTGGTTAAAGTTCTGCATGGTCCACTTTGGTGGCCCCAGACCTACTCCACTCACCAGCCATGCTGTGGAGGCACCCCACATACAGAGTAGCGGAAGAGTGACACAGATGTTAGCTCAGGGCTAATCTTCCTCAAAGCAAAAAAAAATAAAATGAGGAAGACTGGCAACGGCTATTAGCTCAGGGTGAATCTTCCTCACCCAAAAAAAAAAGAAAGCAGCATCAGCAGCTAAATGGATAGGGTGTCACAAGGAGTGGTCCAACTCTTTAAGTTGGTGCACTCAAATAAATTTCAGAATTTAGAGTTCTAGGATATCACAGTCATCAACAGTAATGCCACTTGTGAAGTCTGAATCACCAGCAACCACACACTTGCAGTGGTCTGAATTGGCAGTGATAGTAGCATTTACACCAATAATATGTACTGGTGCACCCATCTGATTATCATCACGTCTTCATGGATAGTCAGAGTGGCACATTTACATATTGAAATATATTTTATCTCATTATAAATTATGTGTAATTTTCTTTTATAGCATAGTGAGGACATTATTGGGATTTTTAAAAATTATGTGTATTGGGTATTATCTATAAACTTTATTTCAGGATTGTATAGAGGGCATTAAAAGAGGGTACTGCATCTGACAGGGTTCAGAATCACTGCCATAGACAAACTCTCATGCACATATACAAGGTGACAACAAAAAAGACAATGTTAATAGTAAAAAGTTAAAAATAACCTGGACATTCTTCCTATATGGCAAGTAAAAGGAGGAGGCAAGATCCATATACACAAATACAGATCTCAAAACATTTTTTTAGCAAACTAAAACATGGTGTTTTTTAAGAAAATGATGATTTTAAGAAATACAAGCAAAGTGACACTGACATTGGAAAGTATCATCCTTCAAATGGCAAAGGAGCTATGATTTTGGATTCCAAGAAAAGACTTGAAATCCTAGCACATTACTTAGCCCAGCACTACATAGTTACAACATGAATGCTGTTTACCGTTTTCTCCAGTTTTAGAGTCAACTTACTATTATAGTTGCAGATAGGTATTACAAAAAGTGAACGTACTGCTGACAAATATTGCATACTGAAGAGGTTTACAAAAGTCCAGAAAAGGAAAATCCTAATCTCCCTAGGTTTAAGTACTCCTCCACCAATTCACCAGTTCTATGACCTAAGGCAAGATGCTACAAAATGAGGAAAACAGTAAGACTGACTTTCTAAGGCCATCTTAAAGATTAAAATGAGATTAATGCAAATAACATACTGGAGACAGTGCCTGATACTAAGCTCTCTTCAAACGGTGACCATATTTAACTGCATTTTAGCAGGGAAACTTTACTGCCATAATACCACTTTAAAATTTGGGGACTCCTGAAATTACAGGACTATCCTTAGCAAAAGTCAAATGCCAGAGCATATACATTACATACATACCTATTTCCCTATTTTTAATCTCCAATTATGACTTCTCCACTGAGCTCAAGACTCCAACCGTCTATTTAACATCTCAACTTGGGTTTTAAACAACCTTCTCAAACCAAACTTTTTACTTCCTTCACCCAGCTTGTTCTCTCTGTCTTCCCCATTTCAGTCTTTCACTCTATTGGTGCTTAAGCAAGGCAGTTATCCCTAATTCCTCTCTCGACCCTCACACTCAATCCAACTGGAGGTCCTGCTGGCTCTACCACCAAATCACCCCCCAAATCTTCCACTTCTCAGCACTGCCATTGCTACCAAAACAGCCTTAGCCACCCCGCTTCTGCTGCTGCTCCTTCACAGTCTACTCTGTGAAGTAGACAGAGTAGCCACCAGTCTACATAAAACCCTCCAATGATTCAGAATAAAATCCTATAAGGCTCTTTCCACCTGCCTCCCCAAAGTCATCTTTCTTAACACCTCACTCACTTGTGAGCTCTAGCCATACTGGCCTTTCTCATGTTCCTTAACAGAACCAGGGCCTCTGCATTTGCAGCTTCCTCTGCCTAAACCATTCTTCACTCCTACATTTCTTTCATGTCTATACCCAAATTTCACCTCACTTCCTTGATTACCCCAAATAGTCTAACCTTATCCTCATTCTTTGACATCAGCTGACTTATAAGTACTTGTTACCTGAAATTATCTGATTTGTACACCCATCTGCCTTCCTCTAATAGGATCTCCATGACAGCAGGGATCTCACTCTCCATCTCCTTTCAGTCACCCTCTCAGCGAGGTCTGCAATGACAACTATTTAAAATTCCAACATTTGCATCCTGCCCAACATTCCCTATTCCTTTCACTGCTTTTCTCCAAAGCATTTATCACCATCTAACATACTGTAGATTTTAGTCATTTATCTTGTTGATCGCTCTCCCTCCACTAGAATCCAAGCCCACAAAGGCAAGGATTTCTCTCTTCTTTTTCACTATTGTGTCCAAAACGCCTAGAAAAGTGCATGCCTGCACATGGTAGGTCCTCAATAAATATCCAAATGAGGCTGAATGAATGCGCTTTACTAGTCTTGTTCACAGCTAAATCTTTAGTATCTAGAACAACATCCAGCATATAGTATAGCCATTCAAATTCAGTGAAGCAAGACAATCATTAAGACACTCAAAACCTGAAGTACTATCAAATCCAAAGAAACATGCTATTTTATTCAGCACAATTTGAAATTTGAGTACAATTCTCTATTTGTGTGTACGTTCAAAAAATTCTATGATAAACTTTTCCAAAAGAGTTAAATATGTTCACTCTATCTTGAGAAAAAAATGATGACCTAGTTTGGTAATTTAAGCTTATAAAACCCAAATAAGAAAGTAATTAGAATCCCCTCTCTCTGACAATGTCATAAAAGCTTTTATACACTATTTGGTAGAAAGGAGAGAACTAATGATTCAGGAAGGAGAGAGCAGAATTGATGAATTAATGTCCTTGAGTAGGCAAGAGGGCATGGGGTCTAATACGCATGTGAAGGGACTGGTATAAGTGAGATAGATAGACAATTCATTCATCGTAACAGAGAAGAAGGTAGAATATACGAGCACAGCTACAAACAAGTATGTAGATAAGGCTGTGGGAGCCTATAGCAGTTCTCTTCTGATTGCTGAAATTATCTCTGGCTGCAGTATCTAGTGAGGAGCATGGAGAGAACGTGTAGTAAAGAGATGAGAACTTGGGTCAGATCCCTGATGGATCAGAACTCTCAAGGACTAGTTAAAGGACAAACATAGCACTGAGTGGAAGCAGTGCTTAGAGATACAAAAGAAAAATTGGAATACTGTGGTATCATAGAAGCCAAGAGGGGCCAGCCCTGTGGCCAAGTGGTTAAGTTCACACGCTTCCCTTTGGCGGCCCAGGGTTTCACTGGTTTGGATCCTGGGCGCAGACCTAGCACCACTCATCAAGCCATGCTGAGGCGGTGTCCCACATGCCCAACTAGAAGGACCTATAACTAGTAAATACAACTACCTACTGGGGGGCTTTGGGAAGAAGAAGAAAAAAAAGAAGCCAAGAGTGTTTCAAGTGCTGGGACTGCTCAACTGCATTCACTGACGGTACTTATGAAGAATGAGATGGCCCACAACAGTCACCACAGCCAGTGGAGAAGGTGACAGAACAACCTTCACTTGGGAAGGGGAACAAGCATTACCAAGGAGCTGACTTTCTACAACAGCCTATGCTGCAACATAAAATCAACTATCTTGAGTGTACACATGCTCTTCTTACACTGTAAGTAAATTTAGCTTGTTTCTTCCAAAGAAAAAAGACTAAACCCCCAACCAGTAATGATATATTATTAAACACTAACTTTTCCCAAAGTTTTAAAAAATGATAATAAAGAGATAGTATGTAATGGAGCATCAAGGTGGTTAATTCTCAAACTGTTAATTATCCTCACAAAAGTCAAAACCTTCAAAATCTCATATAAGTTTCACTATTAAATCTGCATAATTCTAGAGTTTGCTTTTCTTCTCTATAATGATAAAGCTTTCAAAGTACAGCCTACTTATTCGCTGGGTTGTAAGTATATATTACTAAAAAGAATCACTTCATCCACAGGAGGTTGGGGCCAGCATTTTAAAGCAACACTGCCACCAGAAGACTAGAAAGAAAACTAACTGCTAAAAACTACAGCACTAGGCTAATCACAGAATATTAACCTGGTCTCCCAACGAGGCTGCATTACAACCTGCCTACTATCGGCCCTTCGGAAACACTCATTCCTTCTTGTACCCCATCCTTCTATTTTTTGTCTTCAGCATTAGCTAACCTGCTAGGACACGGTTTCAAATCCCAGCCAGTCCTCAACTGCGGCAAAATAAAATGACAGAGAGCGTTCAATTGCTTTCTGCCGACAATAAACTAAAAACGAAAGAATAATGGCCTGGGGTCAGTATCTTTTCGTTAAAGATAAACTTAATCGGGAGCCTGATTCAGCTCTAAAGATGCCTTAGAGAGGAAGAGCATAACCTTCGAGACACAAAAGTTATCAAAAAGAAAGAAAGAAGGAAACAGGAGAGTAAGTAGGATAAAAATCACTAAGAAGAAGAATTAACTTGACACCGCTTTTCAACTGAAAAATTGTATCCTAACGTCCTATGACTTGGTCTAGGTAATGTTTACATTGGTACAACCAAATGTAAAAAGTCTTCGAGCCCTTTGTGTGTGTAAATTATTAGCGATTTTTTGAAAAGATGATTAAACACTGGGCCTTAATGTCAAGTAACTCCGCACCGTGTCACGGAATCGCTGAATTTGTCACTGTTCACAAGTGGGGGAAAACTTGGTCGTGGTGGGAAGTCAGTCCCCTGCTCGCGTTCGGAGAGGGAGGCTAGCCAGTGCGGGCGCGGCAGAGGCCCCCCCAGTCCATGGGTTTCCCCTTTACCGGGTGGTTCCGAGGCGCCAGGCGCGCCCCGGGGCTCGCCCGGCCGGACGCGCACGTCCGGAATTAAAGGGCTGGCTGCGGAGGAGGCGCCTGGCCCGGCCGCGCCGCCGCCGCTTACCCGGTAGTTGCTCGAGCCCACCCAGCCAGTGAGCGCGTCGACCGTCTTGCCCAGGCGGCCCAGGTCCTCCTCCAGGTCCGGGATGGCGCCGGGGGCGCCGAGGTAGAGCAGCAGCTCCTGGCCGACCTGCAGGCGCCCGCCGACGTCCTTCTGCTGCACCTGGGCGCCAAAGTACTCCATGCTGCGGGGCTCCATGGCCGCGCCCGCCCGCCCGCCCGCCAGCCCGTGAGGGGCCAACTTTCGCCGAGCGCCGCCCAGCCGCCAGTGCGGGGCCCCGCGGGAACGGGCGGGAAGCGCTCGGTCCGGCCGACGCGCGGCTCGCGGGGCGCGGCGGGCGGCGGGAGCAGCGCCAGGCGCCGAGCGGCCCCCAAACTACTCAAACTCGGCGCCCCCCGAGCCCCAGCCCGCTTCAGAGGCCGCTGCCGCCGGTGACGTCAGCACGCGCGTGACGTCAGCGCGACGCCGGCGAGCGCCCGCCCGTCTGGGCTCCAGCTTCGCGGCGGCAGCGGCCGCGGCGGAAACCGCTGGGGCCAGTGGGACCCCGGTGGGGGGAATTGGGGTCGAAGTGGGTCGGCGTCCTCTGCAGGTCGGTCGTTCTCCGCCACCCGCTGTCGCTGCGCCCTGCCCCTGCCCTGTAAAATATAGAAAGCTTCCAAATTTTCCCCTACTTGAAATCAACACTTGGGGAAGTTTCTGGTACTTGGAATCCCCCTTCCCCATTCCCACTCCTGTTTTTTTTTAACCTTGTAGAATACACTTCCTCATTTTAAAAAATTATGATCTCTGCTTCCTGACCCCATTGGTTAGGTCACCATGTAATGCTTTTTTTTTTAAACAGGTTTAATTTACATTAGGTAAAATGCACAGATTTTAAACGTACGGTCCGTGAGTTTTGGCAAATATATTCACCAGGGTAACCACTACCCAATGAAGACAGATCACATTTCCATCACTCCAGGAACTTCCGGGAACTTCCCAGTCAATAACTACTGCCCCCTCCCCCACGCAATTCTAATCTGATTTCTATCACTTTAGCATAGTTTTCCCTGTTCTTTAACTTCACATAACTTCATACACGGTACTCATTTTGAGTCAGGTTTCTCTCTGTCTCTTTAATGTTACGAGATTCATCCAGTGTGTTGCTGTGTCAGTTCCTTTTTATTGCTGAGTAGTATTCCATTGTATGGAAGCACCACAATTGTTGACCCATTCACTGTTGATAGACATTTGCCTTGTTTTCAATTTTTTTATAATTATGGTTAAAGCTGCTATAACCGTTAGTGTATAAGTCATTGTGTGGACACGTTTTAATTTCTCTTGGGTAAATACCAAGGACTAGAATTGCTAGGTCTTATCATAAGTGTATGTTTAGCCTTCAAAGAAACTGCTAAACTGTTTTCCAAAGTGGCTGGACTATATTGCCCTGCCACCAGCAGTGCTTGAGAGTTCCAGTTGCTCCACATCCTCCACAATATTTAGTTTTAGCCAGTTTTGTGGATGTAAGGTGGTCTATAATACATTCTAAATGCACACCATATTTATCTTCCTGCCAGTTATTTCCAACCACAATTTAATAATTATTTGTACACTATCTATCTCCTCCACTACACAGAAAGCTCCAAGATCATTTGTGTTTTCCCTAGAATAGGGCTTGGCAAATAATGGGGGCTCAATCAATTTTTAAAAAAATTTTTTTAGGAAGATTATCCCTGAGCTAACTGCTGCCAATCCTCCTCTTTTTGCTGAGGAAGACTGGCCCTGAGCTAACATCCATGCCCATCTTCCTCTACTTTATATGTGGGACGCCTGCCCCAGCATGGCATGCGAAGCAGTGCCATGTCCGCACCTGGGGTCCTAACCGGCCAAACCTGGGCTGCTAAAGCAGAACGTGGGGCACTTAACCAATTCGCCACTGGGTGGACCCCAAAGCTCAATCAGTTTAAATTGAACAAGTGAATGAATTCAATGAATTGACATTTGAAATGTTCACAATAACAAAATAATAATAACAACAATACATTCAAAGGACTCTTTTCTGTATTTATTCTAAAATTTTTTTCCTATATTTCTGTGTTTCCCATTGTGTTGTGAAGTTTCTTCCATCTTTAATTGGCAGTAGTTTCCCTAAAACTGGTCCTCAATCAAATAAACTATGGTAACTATTTCTTTGGTGTTTAAAGACTCCATTTGTAAAGGGTTGCAGAACAATATAAAAAGAAGATCTTGTCTAGAAGAAGTTTACACTCTAATTGCCAGTGACCAGGTGCAGTATGTAGTGTAGAAAAAATAAAATGTAGGAGCCCTGGATTCTAAGTTCAGCCCTTCCTGTCCCTATGACCAAAAATAACTGCTGCTCTTCGCTCTCTGTTGTGTCCATTCACCTTTCTGAACTTTCATAACTCAAGGATCAAACCAGCTAGTCTTTAAGTTATAACTAAATAGTCTTCAACTTATAAGATAATGTGATGGCATTTAGTACCATTTCAAGTACCTATGAAATGCTTAGTGAACACTGATTACTATTACCTATGTATTTCCTCTGTGTGTTTCATTAATTCATCAACAAATGTCTTCTGAGCACTTTTTATGTGTTAGATACTGCAAGGCTCCATAGATATAAAGTTCGTTAGATCTGGCCTCCATGCAAACAAACTCATATGGCGAAAAGAAAATCAGCATTACTAGGATGCTACGATGGGGTAAGCCAAAGGGTTTTGGAAGCCTAGATGAGAGGCTCCTTATCTAGCTGGCACTGAGAAGGGGGGTAGGTTCCCAGAGAAGGTTATACTTAAACTGAGTTTTGAGAATATGTAGGAACTAGCTAATTAAAGAAGTTTTCTGGGGAATAGCATGTTTGTCTACATAATATAATCGTAACTATTTCAATTTAACATAGTTATTATATACCTCCTACAAAATCTACACATTTATCTATATCACTGTTGTCTGTCCTGGGTTAAACATCATTAGAGCAAAAAGTTCTCAAACTTTCTAGTTCACGGGACTCTTAGTATCTTAGTCATTTTTTCACACACTCCTAGACCAAAAGAAAGACCTAAGAAATACCACCTACTTTATAGTAAGATCCAAACAACTTAATGAGTATTTGTGTCCTAACATCTTAGTTGGCATATAAAAAAATAATACGCATAAATTGAAAAAATACATTTTTATTCATTCTTAAATAACAGTACTTAATTGCTAATGAGATGTCTGTGCTTGGTCACTGTGCAATTTTTCAAACCTTGGAATCAGACTGGATACTGCCATCCTCATCCTGTTGCACATTGATTTTCATGCAGCACTTGCTTTTCATCACAGCAACCATGGAAAACACAGCCTTGCCAAGATATGACATCAATGAAAGAAATGAATCACAATCTAATGTTGAAACTGTGAATTCCCTGGAGCCGGTAGTTCACTCCCTGTCTGACAGATGCCAAGTATCACTATTTCCCTTTAAAATTTAAAATATCCTGGAGGGCTGTTAGTGAGTTTGCTGCTGCACCCCATGCTGCGGGAGCACACAGTTTGGGAAGCTTGGCAGACAGATGCCTGATGATGCTCAAGTTATCAGAGAGACAAAGAACAGAAAACGCAAACAGCTGCTCATGCAGTAAGAAGGCATGAATCCAATGAGAAGTGGGCTTCACAAAAGCTGTTTCCTGAAAAGCTCAGCCCGACTTATGTTAGGTCTTTTAATCCTGCAAGCCACCCTATATGGAAGATATCATATCCCCATTGTAGAGACGGGAAAGCTGAGGCTCAGGGGTTAGGTCTCCAGTCTTGCTCATGATTTCAGATCCATGATTTAAACCCAGGATGTCTGGCTTCTGTGGTCTACCAAATAAATAACCTTGAAGGTGAGAAAATGAAAAAAAAAAAAATAGAAATTAACTACCAAAATAATAACACTCCCTGTTTAATACAGTCTTTCTTTGAATATCTATACACTATTTCCATGTAGAACCTACCTTTCTCTTAATTGCTGTTAAAAGGAAAAGGATAAGGAGATTAAGGAAATAGGTGGGAGTATCAGGGAAAAAAATAGTGTAGGAAAGTCTACATTCTTTCATAATCAGTCGCTAAAATGTATCTGGGAGCACAAGTCTGTTTTTAACTGGCAACAAGACTGAAATAGATCATTTAAATACAGGAGACTGACTTCCTGACCTATTTGTTCATGATTTGCGATAATAGTGGAAACTTTGAGTAAACTTTGTTCTAACACTGGACTTTTTTTTTTCCATACGAAGACTAGAGGACAAATCAGCACACTGCTAGTTTAAAACCATGCTTCAACAAATATCCATCAAGAAGGACATTGTGTTAGGTACTAGAGTGGGCGTGGGGCATTGGATGGCTTGCCAAAGACAGATCACAATCTCTCTTCAAAGGTTAAGAGGCATATGTACACGAATGTTCAAGCAGCTTTGTTCATAATAGCCTCAACTGGAAACACTCCAAATGTCCACCAACTGGAAAATAGATAGCTATGGTGTAACCATACAGTGGAATTCTACAAAGCAATAAAAAACAAACTACTGATACACTCAACAATGAGGATGAATCTCAAAAACACCATGTTGAGCACAAGACACCAGACACAAAAGAGTATATACCATGTGACTCTATTTATATGAAGTTCTAATACAGGAGAAACTTATTGATGGTGATGGACATTAAAATGATGATTATCACAAGGGGAGTCATGGGTATTGACTAAGGGCTGGAGAGAACTTTCTGCAGTGATGGAAGTGTTCTGTATCTTGATCTAAGTGATGACTATACTGGTACATACATAGGTAAAAATTCAGGAAGCTGTGCACATAAGATTAGTACATGGTGCATTTACTATATGTATGTTATAACTAATAAAAAAGGGAAAAAATGTTAAGAACAAAGGATTAAAAGGAAAAAAAAGAAAAGAGTTGTAGTCTATTGCAGTGCTATCCAATAGAACTATAATATATATGTGAGCATATGATATATGTAATTTAAATTTTTCTGGTAGCCACATTTTAGAGAGTAAAAACAGGTGAAGTTATATTTAGTAATATATAAATTAGATTTTACATATAATTATATATTAATATTTTATTTAATGATATTTTAAAATCACATGGAGTAAAATTATAGGTGATATTTTATTAAATGTTATATTTAATAATGCTATTATCTTTAATAATATTTTAATATCCAAAATTTATCATTTAAACCTGTGATCAAATTAAAAGTTTTAAAAACATATTTTACATATTAGTGCAGGTCTGTTGAAAATAGTACCAATTTAGAAGTAGGAAACTCAAGATCTAATATTACTAGCTGTGTAAACTTAATAAAGTTATCTAAATAAAGGGGATTAATAATGATTATTGGGAAAGATACTCCCCCATGAGTCTTGCTGGATATACCAAGAACGCAAGGCCCTGATCACTCTTTACCTTGGCTACTTCTTAGGGTTATGTTAGCAGCGAGCAACCTTGAGGGATGAAGTACTGTCTCCCTCCAGGACAAAGAACAGGTTCGCTTAGAGCTTGCTATAAGTTGGAGTGTTCCAAACTCAGTGTTCTCTCCTGTAACGCAACCCCCATGAGATTTAGGAGGCAAAGGGGAACTAATGCAAACGTGAAGCTCCTTCTGCTTGCTGTGCCATGATTAAAAAAGTCTTTTGCATTATTTACAGTAGCCAAGACATAGAAGCAACCTAAGTGTTCACTGATGGATGAATGGATAAAGAAAATGTGGTGTATATATACAATGGAATATTTTTCAGCCATAAAAAAGGAAATCTTGCCATTTTCAACAAGATGGATGGACCTTGAGGGTGTTATGCTAAGTGAAATAAGTCAGAGAAAGTCAAATACTGTATGATCTTACTTATATGTGGAATATAAAACAAAAAACAAAAAAACCCCGAGCTCATAGATACAGAGAACAAACGGTTGCCAGAGGCAGGAGGTGGGGAGTGGGCAAAATTGGTGAAAGTGGTCAAAAGGTACAAACTTCTAGGGATAAAATAAATAAGTAATGGGGATGTGATGTACAGCATCGTGGCTACAGTTAGTGGTGCTGTATTGTGTATTTGAAAGTTGCTGAGGGAGTAGATCTTGACAGTTCTCACCACAAGAAAAAAATTTGTAACTGTGTCTTGATGAATATTAACTAGACACATTGTGGCAAGCACTTCGCAATATATACAAATATCAGATCATTATGTTGGACACCTGAAACTAATATAATGTTGTATGCCAAAAAAATAAAATGATAAAAGATTGTGAAAAAAGTCCTTTGTCTCACCCAGGAGTCTTGGGTCTTCTGTCAGCATCTGTAAAACAATAACAAGCTGTTATTAGCTTGTAAGTAGGGTAAAATCAAATCCTATCACCCACCACTGAAGGCTTTTTCATATCTTTCTTGGTAAAAATCAAGTTAAATCCAATAGGACATAAAAAAGACTCCATAAATGTAGTAAATAATATATTTCAAAAAAAATTAGGTGACATAAAATTAACCCCTAAACAAATGAAATGCAAGTATTAAGGAAGTTCAGCTAAAAAGGTCAAACAATTCTTCATAGGTTTCTCTGGAAGTTAATAAAGGATGAAATAAACCTGTCCCAACAATTTTTGTTACAAATTTTTTTCTGTGAGTAAATACTTTCTCATTGATTTCTAGAGTAAGAAAGTCAAAGGTGGGTTCCCAATGAATAGAATGCTTTGTTGAAGAAAGGAGCTAGGAGGTGAAATGGGAATCAGGTTGAAGATGCACCTGAGAGTTTTGGGATTTCTATCACCCTGCCTGTTGGGACACCAACACCTCGTGGATCTCTCCATAGGGTTTTTTGATGGTCTTCATGTCATGGCAGTAGACTTCATCCAAAGTGAGTGATCCAAGACCAAGGAAGAAGTCACAGTGTCTTTTATGACCTAGTCTCAGAAGTCACACGCCATCATTTCCACAAACGTCTATTTGCAGAGGTCAGCCCTGTTCAGTGTGACAGGGGACGACACTAGGGCATGAAAAACTGGAGGCAAGGATGGGGACCATTTTGGAGTCTGGTTACCCTGCTATCTTTAATTGTAATGCTTTTTAACTTGTATCTTCAAATAGCCACAGGAATCAATGGTTAAAAGGAGTAAGTTTAATTGTAAGTTTGAAACGGTGAGAATAGAAGAAATTCAGAAAAGCCTGAAATTATTGACAGAACTATCCAAAGCTACCTATAGTTACTTTTGACAGTGATGTATTCCAATCGCCATTTTAATAAGCTGAAGTCCATTTAAAACGTGCAAGATATAATCAGATGTTCAGTTTAATACAAATTTCCATTACTGTGGATGTGTGAATGAACCTAAAGCTCAGCATCTGTGTTTTGAGAAAACTGAGCAATAATCTAAGTCAGTCAGAGAATGACGATCTCTATATGACTCCACTCATAGGTGGAAATTAGTATATTGAGAAGGAGATCTGATCGGTGGTTACCAGGGAAAAGGGGGGGTGGGGGGAGGGTACGGAGGGGGAAGTGGTGTACCCACAACATGACTAACAAAAATGTACAACTGAAATCTCACAAGCTTGTAATCTATCATAACATTAATAAAAAAATAAATAAAACTGAGCAATAATCACCTGAAACCATTAAATTTGAAATGCACTTAAAAATCAGATTTGCAGAGCTGGCCTTGATGGTCTAGTGGTTAAGGTTTGGCGCTCTCACTACTTTGGTAGCCTGGATTTGCTTCCTGGTCACAGAACCACACCACCCATCTGTCAGTTGCCATGCTGTGGTGGTGGCTCACATAGAAGAACTAGAAGAAACTACAACTAGACTATGAAACCATGCACTGGTGCTTTGGGGAGAAGGAAAAAAAAAAAGAGGAACATTGGCAACAGATGTTAGCTCAGGGCAAATCCTTGCCACAACACAACACAACAAAACAGTTCTCACCCAAAAGAAGAAACTATCTCTGAAAAGAAGCCCAAATTAAAAACGGTTGTGAGATATCATTGTCCCATAAAAAAAACAAATTTGCAAACCTTTTTTTTTGCTGAGGAAGCTTAGCCCTGAGCTAACATCTGTGGCGATCTTCCTCTACTTTATGTGTGGTTCTCTGCCACAGCATGGCTGACTTTGGTGGTGGTGTAGCTGTAGGTGTAGACAGTGTAGTGGTGTAGGTCTGCACCTGGGATCCGAACCTGTGAACCCAGGCTGCCAAAGCGGAGCACACCAAACTTGACCACTATGCCATGGGACCAGCCCCTAAATTTGCAAACTTTTCAGAAAAACTGTAATCACTTTTTTCAATTATAAAGAGAGAAGCTCTGGCTAGAGTATTACAATAAAATGTACAGATCAAATAAAATTTGTGTAAAGCTTCACAATCAGTTTTTCAATTACCTCAGACCCTGAGATTTTTTAAAAACACATGAAAAATTGGTGACATTCTAAATGGTAGACATTTTCAAATCTGTTTAGATCAAAAAGAGGATGCCAATCTGAAAAATGTGCTCTTATGAAAAAACAACATGGTTAATAAACACATTTCAGTGTGCTTTTTAAAAAAGTCATATGTAATCCAATTCTTTCTCTTATAGTTGGATGAATGCAAGGTTGTTACTGATTAGGCAATTGTTTATTATATTTGTAATGGTGATGTCTGTGAAGATGTGTGTAGGTAAAATAAGTGGTGAAAATATTTTCAACCAAATAGTAAAATTCTGGCACACAGCATTTTCTGGAAACAAATGTATGGGAATGTGCAGAGATGAAGCCAAATATATGACAGACAGAACTCCGGAAGTGGTAACCCACATCAAGGCTCCTGTTCCAAGAAGACTTTTACGCAAATAATCCATTTTTATATTTTCTCACACGGCTAGTAAAGAAGTAAAGTTTGCTTTAAAAAAATCAGCGGTTTGATTATTTTTTCTTTTGAATCAAATTTATAATTAACATGTTGATTTTGAAAACTTGCTTTATTACAGAGATGTATATTGGCTTAGCCAGGAGGGCTGCTGGTCAGAGTTTTCTAACTTAAGACTGCATTGTTATTTTTCTTTATGAAAAAAAGGAAAATGCCATGAAAAAGGGTAAAACTTGGATTAAAAGAATGAATTCTTTATATGTGCACCTTATTAATAAAAGTGGTTCACAAAGTTGTCTTAATTTGCATTTTAAAAGCTAAACTCTCAAATGACAATTACACAGTAAAGCTAATATCTTCACTGCACATGACAAGACTGCTAAAGTGAAGATAAAGTCTGAGTTAGAAGAGTTCATAGTGGAAGTAGGACTTGTTTGAGACTTTTGGTTTATTTACATCAGATGAGATTTAAAAGATTGGCACTAAGCTAAAAATCACCAGTCAGCTTTCTTCACTGAAAAAAGTCCCTTGACAAGTATTCTAAGATAATAAGGGAGGTGGAATGATCAGAAATGATTTCAGTTTGTCAATAAATCACAAGAAAGTTGATTCTCTGGCGCACTGTGGTAGCTACAGATTTGGCCTGCCTAGCATCCTTTCCCATCCACCTTTGGGATGAAACCTCTTTTCTTTTGGGGAATGGGAGGTAGGGAGACCAGCTGTCCTCGTTTGCCCCTACCCAGTTTCAGCATTTAAAGTTCTGTGTCTGGGGAAACCCCACGGTCCTGGGAAAACAGGAAGAGTTGGTCTGTCTAGGGGTGGGGAATGTGGAGTGGTGAGAGGCTGACAGCCAATTGTTCCTATCTTCCCTGACCATAGGTGCGGCACTAGATCAAGGCATGATCAATCACTGCATCCTACCCATATGGTCACAGTGATTGAGTGAGAAATGGATTTGAGGAAAGCTGGTCTGTCTCCGGCACTTTTCTATTAGAGGTCATAGGGAAAACGAGCTCTTTTCAATTTGTGCAGTTTACCATGATCACCATCTTGATTGTCATATGGAAAGACCCTGCCCTGGAAATGGAGAGCTGAGGCCTTGAGAGTTTGACCCCTCGAAACAGCCACGAATGAAGCCAGCTGCAACTCTGGACTTCAAACTAAGCTATACAGTCCCTTCTCTGCTCCAGCTGGTTTGAATTGAGTTGCTATTGCTTGGAACCATAAGAATCCTTCCCATTACACACTGTTAGCATGAAGACATATTTATTAAAATTGTAGGGGCTGGCCCAGTGGCACAGTGGTTAAGGTAGCACGTTCTACTTCAGTGGCCTAGTGCTCACCGGTTCGGATCGTGGGTGTGGACCTATGCACCGCTTCTCCAGCCATGCAGTAGCAGGCATTCCACATATAAAGCAGAGGAAGATGGGCATGGATGTTAGCTCAGGGCTGGTCTTCCTCAGCAAAAAGAGGAGAGTTGGTGGCAGATGTTAGCTGAGGGCTAATCTTCCTCAAGAGAAACATTTAAAAAAATAAAATAATAAAATTTTAATCAACAGTAGTCTGAAAATGTTGTACTGTTCCACCTCTTTGTCAGCATTTAGGGCATCTCTACTTAATGATTATCCCACATGGCTCGTGAAGCAGTTAAAAAATTATATCCACACATTTAACTGTATGGATTCTAGAAATATTGTGAAAAAAATTGCCTGATAATGAGCTGTTAGGTCTCTGCTATTCAGTCTAATTATCCAAAATTGATGTACTTGATGCAATAGCTCACAATTAACCAAGGAAACAGGTGGGAAAAATCTTTTTAAAACCTTCTCAATGGCAAGAAATGGAAAATGTTTCTTAAGTTAAAATATGCATGGCCATGTTATGGATTAGAATGTAAAATTGACATAAAATTTTAAGTTAAGAGCCTGGACTTCAAAGACATTTCTTACTTGTGCCTAGTTGTTTTAGTTTATATATCCTAGGGCACATGTTTATTTTCCTGTGTAGTTAGGGAAGGTATTTGCGTAATAAACTTAGCAAAGTCTCATAATAGAAACAGGAACTCATTAAAATTTTTGAAAAAATTGGAGGCATGACCAGATCTACTAACAGCAATAGATGAGATGGTCTGGAAAGAGAGGAGGTTAGTGATGAGACGCTTTAGGAGTTTAATGCAGTTGTCCAGACTGGAAATAATGACAGTCTCAGTTAAGATTAATGATTTCCTGCTCTGGTTCCCACCTGACCCATGCAAAGCGCCAATCATAAAAGGGAAAGTACATATTAAATACTAAACAGTCGGTATATATGAAGTTCTTTATTTAACGAACTCTTAGATAGCGCTTATTAAGAGACAAGTGCTGTTCTAAGTACTTTACAGTTATTAATTCATTTAGTTCTCATAACAAATTTATGAGGTAGGTACTATTAATATCTGATTGTACAGATGGGGATGCAGAGGCAAAGGGAGATTAAGTAACTTTTCCCTGTTCATCCAGCTAATAAATGGCGACACCAACATTTGAACCCAGATAATCTGACCCCAAATCCCTTAGTTTTAACTGCAATGCTATGCCCATTTGGGGGGGGGGGAGGGCGTTGCTGTACAATTTGAGTGTAATACTCAAGATATACATTTTAAGGCATCATTTTGAGAGTGAAAATGTAAACAGGTGAAGAGAAAGGTGCTTTATAGTCCTGAGTCATTCAGAACTTCTAGATGGATCTGTGGAAGAGAATTTGATCCATGTACAAAAAATTGCTAAGCTCAGAAAACCATCTCTGAGGTTGTAATATTAGCTCCACCTTGGTTGATGCTTAGGCAAAAATAAATAAAATAGAAATGTAAGAACCTGTGTTTATCCAGGCAAACCAGTTAAATACACGTAGAATATCTCTAGAAATCAATAGCGCTGTTGGGAAATATAAATACATTTATCATGTTTTGCATTGGCATCCAGGGAGAGGTGAAATGAAAGGCATTTTGGTGTTTTTCTACCTGTGGCAGCAGTGAAAATTTTGAGGTTTCCAGAGGACTGAAGTCAGCCCAGTTAATAAAAGACTGCAGAGCTAACAAATATTCATGAATGATGGGAGGAAATTCACAATGGTAAACACTAGTGAAGCTGAAAATATGTTAAGAGAAAACCATTAGACTCCTTAAAGAAAAAAAAAAAGCAGTTAATACCAAATAAATTACCACCTCTCTAAAAGATAAGAAAGAGGTAACTATAATTAATTTAATGAATTAGTTTAACCAACATTGCAGAGATAGTGTGATAATCATATTATTAAGTCTGTTCCTGGGAATTTTCTAAACATTTTACATACATATCTTTTGTCATGTAATTCTCATGACAACCCCATAAGTTTTGATTATCATTATCCTTCTGTAGATGAGTAAACTGAATCACAAAGAATAAAAGTCACATAACTAATAAGCCAGAGAAAGGAGATTCAAAACTCTCAGAGCCCCTACCTACAGACAGTTCTGTACATTCAGTTCCTGCATTTCTCTCCTTGATGGTTTTCCCTGGTGAGGAGAGCATGCTGTGGAGTTAAGACCCCAAGAGCGACCTTCAACCATAGAGGTTCAGGAAATGCTGGATAAATATCCTGGCTTCTCTGCCTCTCTGTGAGACAGTTCTAAGTATTTCTACACAGTCCCCAGAAAGATGAGTCCCAGTTGCTCCCAGGAGTAATTCAGTCATTAATGTCCCCTTTCTTGGCTTTCCTTCCTTCCAGGTCTTACTTCCTCACTCCCTCACCACCCTTCCAGGGATCACTTCCTGAATCAACTACCTGTACCCAAATCCATGCCTTTGGAGAAACCCAGACTAGGGCAAAATCCAAGCCAAGTCGGCCTCCAGCTCTAGCCTCTGCCTATCTATGCACTGTAAGAGCTTGTTGTCACACTAGTCCCTCTGGGAGGATACACACTCATTTTACTGTTTTGGACAAAACTTGAAATTTGCCACCGTGATTATATTTTATCTTATACCCTAAATCCCCAAAAACTTGTATCCGGGAAGACACGCCCAGCCTGTTAACCATGACCTTCACAAGGGCTGGATTATTTCTTCTGAACCTCCAGTGTCTGATAACAGATTCTTTGATGCCTGCTTCTAGGCTACTCTGATACATATCACTATCCCCTCAACCGGAGCTGCTGCTCTGCCTCAGCCCCAGCGGTGTGTTCCTGCGTAGCCCTGCCAGCGTCCACCATGGCTCTGTGAAGGACAGTCTTGGTGGCCCTCAGCTTCCATGGACCCAGCTCCAGAACAGACCTGCTTCTCCCGCTTCTACTCCCTCCCCACACTGTCCACACCTCACCTTCTCGTGTACAGTTGGTGTCACTGCATTGCTTCATGCTAGGAAAACTGCAGTTTTGCCCTTTAAAAATTGCTTTTTAAAAATTTTTAAAAATTTTCCCCCCACTATTGCTTTTGTACCATCAGTGCAAATGTCAACACAGTGAAAAAGGCAAATAACATCTTAGTATTATTATGAAAATAATTTTGACTCACTTTGAGAACCACTACATTAGAAAATTTATAGCGGGTTTATTTATGGCCTCCCAAAAGATATGTCCATGTCCTAACTCCTAGAACCCATGAATGTGACATTATTTGGAAAAAGAGTATTTCTCTCTCTCTCTCTCTCCCCTTCCCACTCCCCTCCTGCTCATGTGAGGACATCATGAGAAGGCAGCCATCTGTAAGCCAGGAAGAGGACCCACACCAGAACCTGACCGTCTGGGTACCCTGATCCCACAGTTCCCAGCGTCTACAACAACTGTGAGAAAGAAATATCTATTGTTTAAGCCACATAGTCTGTAGTTTTTGTTATAGAAGACTGAGCTGACTAAGACACCTGGCTTCCCTTTGATCTGTTCTGCACTTTGCAGCCAGCGGTCTTTCTGTTTCACAATTCAACGTTACTCCTTTACTCAAAAATCTTCAGTAACCTCTTTAATTCCAAAAGACAGATTATAAACTGCTGGTCCAGCTCCTATGATCTCTCCAGCCTTCATTTACCTTACACCCCTAATCACAGGGAACTAATTGCTGTTTCTTGAAAACTTCAAACACTGTCTTACTTCGATTGAATACACACAGTGACTTCCTGGGTCTCAGGAATTGCTCTGCACCATTCTAAGAATTTTCAGGTCATGAATAGCCCATTTTTGTTTAATATCAAAGCTTGTTAAGCTTTTACAAAGAAGGGTGAAGTAGAAGAAATTTAACACATCATAGAAAAGGAAACTTTAGCCAGCCAGTTTTACAAAGTGCATGGGGCATCTTGGAGTAGAGCCAATGTGAGTGGGTGAACAGCTTTTCAGAAGGTGTGACACAGATGGGATTTAAATGAATCCATTTTTGAGACTCACTGTTTCATTACTAAGGTTTTCGGAGAAGCCTCAGATACAGCCAGTAACGCTGTTCCTACCACTGCAAACTGCTACTGGGACAATAACATATGGCAGGAGGAGACTGGACTAGGAACTTTAACATCTGGGTTCTGGTTCTACGTTTGTCTCTTCCTTATTTTGTGTTTTTACACAACTCACATAACTTCTCCAATATTATAACTATGTGTTATTTTATAAAAGTACCTCATAAAGATATTCTGAAGTGCTTTTAGCTTCCTTAGTGTAGTCCAGTTATCGAAAGGATTTAGATAAGACTGCATGAATGTTCATATTCCATGCCTTGGGGAAAAGGAAACCCAGCGCCCTGGCCAAGACCTCTGTGAATTCCCTGTGGAGTTATGGTCTCATGGCCCAGCTGACTCTGGCTGCCTCCGCTGAATTCTTGTTCTCCATTGTGCAATTTGAGGCTGCTCCTTCCTCTCTACCCTGTTTCAGTCCATTCTTTAGTTTTCATACCAAAAACAGCTCATATTTATCCAAGATTTTGAGTGTGTAGCAGTCTACAATGAATGTTTAGGGAGGTGGGGACACATATGCATCTTAAAATCAAACATTAGACACA
Source organism: Equus przewalskii (assembly GCF_037783145.1). NCBI lineage: Eukaryota > Metazoa > Chordata > Mammalia > Perissodactyla > Equidae > Equus > Equus przewalskii. Next base: position 52,289,670 of record NC_091845.1, on the reverse strand, counting down.
CTTGTTCTAAACAGTCTTTTGGCTACATCTCTTATTTCTGTATTCACTCCTCTCTCCTCTGTGCTTGCCTTCTCATAAGAAAAAAAAAAAAACATAAAAACAAATTCTTTCCATTTCCTTCTGTAGAGCAGTTTAACCTTCTCAAGCTCCTGTTTCCCAAAGCAGCTCTGAGCCATCATCCAGGACTTTCATGGTTTCCTTTTTTAGATATAAATCTTTGGACTATCTGGTATTTGTTTTCATTTAAGAATAATTTTTAAAATTTTTTATTGCTTTGTATGAACCAACACAAGGAGGTAGGATATAAATTAGCAAACAAACCAAAAAACAAAAAAATCAACAAACCAGAAAACAAGGATTAACAGGAGCATCTTGCTCAGAATAAATCAAAGAAGCTCTCAAAGACTGCGTTTGTTGTCAAGCTCTGTGAACACATCAGTACCCTGTTCAGATCCCTTCAGAATCTCCTTAGGCTACACAAGCAACCTCCTTCAAAGGTTGCCCTGGGGCTACTGGAGCCCCCTCTAGTTGGAAGGTTAGAGATGCCTGAGAGTTCACATTTCCCAAGGTGGCCAAGCCAGCCACTGACTGGTGAGGGTGTACAAAGCCTAACTCCCCAGCCTCATGACGGGGTGAACTGAGCGGCGTAATTTACACTCCAGAGCTCCCTACAAGATCAGACTGAGTCCAGGAATTCATCTAAAATTGTACCCTTGCTTGTCTGCCTCCTCTTCCCTGTCCTGCTTCCCCCACTCCCTTACTAGTCTGCCCTGGGAGTGCTTCCTTAATAAGTCACTGTCCACTTGAACCTGTGGCTCAGTCTGCCTCTGGGAGAACCCAATCTAAAACATTAGGTATTCCATTTTGTGGGATAAACAACTTGGGAATTCACCGAATACCTCTTGCACGTGTTGGGTACTATTAAGAAACGATCAGCATCATGTGTATAATACAGTCTGTAGTCTCATGAAAAGTACAAACTACTTAGTCAGATAAGACTTGGAGAGCCATAAATATATGAGGCCAGTGCCCTTTATGCATGTAGAAAATATTGAATATCCTCTATGCACACATGATAGAATCTCAAAGAAATAGGGAAGGAGTGCTCACAGCTTCATAGTCTTAGGTGCTGGATTTTGGGGGACACGTAAGATTTTTAAGCAAAAAGTTGGAAGTTTGGAAGTGGAGGCTCTATTAACTGGAGAAAATAGTGTGTGTAGTTGAGCATGTGAGGTTGAGAAGATAAAAGAAGTCATAGTGTTAAGAGAGCTCTTGAAGGGATACTCTGTCTCCTGTAGGACTGAATCCCTGCCATGTAACTTCATCCCTTTACTCTGCCAGTCATATTCCATTAGCATATGATAAGATGCAGGTTAGTGGGTCGTTCTGTTCTTGTGCAATAGGTACAAATCTTGGGGAACATGTTCAGACATGCAAAGCAAATTACATTTTTTTCACCCTGTATAATTGTTCTTGTAAGCCTCCATTCCCCTGGGGTAGTGGAAATTTAATCTTGGTCAAATTGCATGTCCCCCTACCACCCTTTTCCCTCAAGTTGTATCTAAGTTCCAGGGGCCTTTTGGGGAATTTGGTAGGACCCCTGATTCTTACCATCAGCTGGACATCTGATACTTGGGTTATCAAGCACGGGCAGTTCACTACTGAATTGTCCCTCATTCCTATCCTCAAGACACCTTTAGATCCCACTGTTCTTTCTGCAACTCCCATGCTGCGCTGGAGCACGGTGTGCTCTGGGAGGTTGGTCCCTGGGGTCTGCCAAGGGGTGAGCAAAGTGCAAGGTCTTATCTCTACTGAAACTTCCATCATTTCCCTGTGTCCATTCTCTCTCTCCTTTCCCCTCTACTTGTAGAATCATATTTAGTAACAAGACAAGAATTGGCTCTTACATTATTCTGGGCTTTTTTTCTCTCCCAAACGTTGTCTGTATTTTGAATCATTTCTATTCTTTAAGGATTTTGAATCTACCAAGTGAGGAGGAGACATCCTGTTCTTTTTTGGCTATCATCTGTTGACATGGTGAATAGAAGTGCAGAGAAATCATAGCAAGAAATACGGCAGGGAACAGAGTGAGGCAAGTGAGGTGCCCACAGTACAAAATTGAAGGAAGTCCTAACTTTCAGGGTCATATTCATGTTGACTCTACAGAACCCTGAGAATGAGTGCCTCCTAAATTTTGTGCCCTAAACATCTCACTTGCCTCATGCAAGTCCCACACCTGGAAGGAAATACCAATCATTACAAAAAAAAAAAGCAGTTTATATAAATTTTAGCCTGTCTAATATGGACAAAAGAATAAAGGAAATGTCAACAGTGGTTATCTCTTCATAGTGGATTATGGACGCTATCTATGTTGTTTATTCTGTTCTGTATTTTTCTCAATTCCTCCAATAAGCATGTAGTAATTTTATAATAAAAAATCAAACTTTATAACAAAAATTATTGTGGTGAAATATTGACACTCAGGGAAGCTAAGTGAGGGAATTGTCTGTCTATTCTTGCAATTTTCCTGTAAGTTTGAAATTATTTCAAATTAAAAAATTTTAAAGTCATGGGGCCAGCCTGGCGGCACGGCAGTTAAGTTCGCACTTTCCACATTGGCGGCCCCCGGTTTGCCAGTTGGGATCCCAGGTGCGGACACGGCACCACTTGGCAAGCCATGCTGTGGTAGGCATCCCACATATAAAGTAGGGGAAGATGGGCAAAGATCTTAGCTCAGGGCTAATCTTCCTGAAAAAAAATTTTTTTGTCAGGAAAATTATAAAAAAATTTTTTAATGTATTAAAAAATTAAAAACTTCAGTGACCTAAAATAAGTTGGAGGCTAGCCTAGAATATTTATAAATCCCGTAGTTCAACATACTTTCTCAAACTCTTGGTATATATAGGCTACTTAATGGCATTTTACTCATTAAGATTTTAGTGGGTCACCAAATTTAGGAAACTTTCTTAAAGGACTTATTGCAATTTTTATAATGAATAATTATAAAAGTTGGTATCCATGAAGCAGATGACACACAAAGGAATGTCTATATAGTTTGGGCTGTAGATCAGGCTTTCTATCCAGTGGGGTTTTTATTTTTGTTTTTTGGTTTATTTTCTAATGTTGCGTTTGCTAAAGTAAATGACCTGAGCTCTGCTCCAGATCACTGGGACAAGCAGCACGTTTTAGTGTCACTATCAGTTACTTCTAGATATTATGATCAAACGTGAACTCTGAAATTGCAGATCAACTTTTCAGACACCATTTCTGGCACTCTGCGAAGTCAATGAACATATTCCCCCAAACTAGAAAGAAAACTATTCAAATTGAGAGACAGAAAAAAAATGGATTCCTAGTCTGCTTTTTGCCTGGGATTTCTTCCCATTCAGACATAATGTTTAAAAGTGATTTACAAATATGCCCCACACTATGCCATTTATTTATGACTCTTGCTAGTCCCAGATTTTGTGATTTGTAGAGAAAATCATCCATTGCTGAGAAAGGATTGAATGCTCAGTGATTGATCTTCTCAGTTTGAGCTTCCTGAGAAATTGTATCCTCAATATTAAACGTTGTAATATGTTGGCTGTGTGAAAGCTGGTGAAGATAGTGAATGTACCACTGAAGTATGCCACTCGCGCAAGGCACTTGAAAGCTGGCATTAACAATAACATACAGAAATGTGTTCAGGTGATCCTTCAATAGAAAGATTGATGTGAGTTCCTCTCCCCTCAACAGGAAAGATGCTTCAGTGGGGAAACTCAGTTATATTTGCTGCTTTTTCCCCTTTTACATAGACAATCTTTTAGAGCAGTTTTAGATCACAACAAAATTGAGCAGAAAGTACAGAGATTCCCATATACTCTCTGCCTTCACAGGCACAGCCTCCCCCACTATCAACATCTCCCACCAGAGTGGTACATTTGTTACAGTCAAAGAACCTGTATTGACACCTCATTGCCGTCCAAAGTCCACAGTTCACGTTAGGATTTACTCTTGGTGTTGAACATTCTATGAGTTAGGACAAAGGTATAATGACATTTATCCACCATTATAGTATCACACAGAATAGGCTCACTGCCTTAAAAATCCTCAGTGCTCTGCCTACCCATTCCTCCCTCCCCCAACCCTTGGCAACCAGTTATCTTTTTACTACCTCCATTGTTTGCCTTTTTCCAGAATGTCATATGGTTGAAATCATATATTATGTAGCCTTTTCAAATTGACTTCTTTCACTTAGTAATATGTGTTTAAGTTTCCTCCATGTCTTTTCATGGCTTGATAGCTCATTTATTTTTTGTGCTTAAGACTATCCAATGGCTGGATGTATCATGCTTTATTACCCATTCACCTACTGAAGAGTATCTTTGTTGCTTCCAAGTTTTGGCAATTATGAATAAAGCTGCTATAAACATCTATGTGTAGGCTTTTGTGTGGACATAAGTTTTTAACTCATTTAGATAAATACCAAGGAATACAATTGCTGGATCATATGATAAGAATATATTTAGTTTTGTAAGAAACCTCCAGACTGTCTTCCAAAGTGGATCTTTGCATTCCCACCATTTTGCATTCCCATCAGCAATGAATGAGAGTTCCTGTTGCTCCACATCCTTGTCAGCATTTGGTGTTGTCAGTGTTTTGGGTTTTGGTCATTCTAGTAAGTGTGTAGTGGTATCTCATTTTGTTTTAATTTGTATTTCCCTAATGATATGGAGCGTCTTTTTATATGTTTGTTTATTTACCATCTGTGAGGTGTCTGGTAAGCTATCTATTCAAATATTTTGCTCATTTTTAAATCAAGTTGGTTGTGGGGCCAGCCTGGTGGCATAGTGGTTAAGTTTGAGTGCTCTGCTTAGGTGGCCTGGGGTTCGCCAGTTCGGATCCTGGGCACGGAGGTATGCACTGCTCATCAAGCCATGCTGTGGCAGGCGTTCCACATATAAAATAGAAGAAGATGGGCACAGATGTTAGCTCAGGGCCACTCTTCCTCAGCAAAAAGAGGAGCATTGGCAGCAGATGTTAGCACAGGGCTAATTGTCCTCAAAAAATAAAAAATAAAAACATAATTCAAGCTGCCTGTATTCTTATGGTTAAGTTTTAAGAGTTCTTTGTATATTTTGGATAACAGTCCTGTATCAGATATGTCTTTTGCAAATATTTTCTCCCAGGCTTGTCTTCTCATTTTCTTGACAGTTTCTCTCACAGAGCATAAATTTTTAATTTTAATGAAGTTCGGTTTATCAGTTATTTCTTTGATGGATTGTGCCTTTGGTGTTGTTTCTAAAAAGTTGTCACCATACCCAAAGTCATCTAGATTTTCTCCTATGTTATCCTCTAGGAGTTTTATAGTTTTGCATTTTAGATTTAGTTCTATGATCTGTTTTAATTTTTGTGAAGGGTTTAAGTTCTATATCTGGATTCATTTTTTTTTGTATGTGGACACCCAGTTGTTTGAGCACCATTTGTTGAAAAAGATTATCTTTTCTCCATTGTATTTGTCTTCCTCTGCTCCTTTGTCAAAGATCAGTCAACTGTATTTATGTGTGCCTATTTCTGGGCTCTCTGTGCTGCACCATTAATCTATTCATCTCTATTTTCATAGTGTAAGCCCTCTGAATTTATTCTTTTTCTTTAATATTGTATTGGCTGTTTATATCTCCATGCAAACTTTAGAATCAGTATGATGATATCTGCAAAATAACTTGCTGAGATTTTGATTGCGATTATGTTGAATCTATAAATGAAGTCGAGAAGAATTGACATTTTCACAATATCCACGAACATGGAATATCTCTATATTTATTTAGTTCTTCTTTCGTTTCTTTTATCAGAGTTTTGTAGTTTTCCTCATATAGATCTTGTTGCTGCCTTTTTAAAAGCATGTATATGAAAACACATAGCATTCTGGTTGCAATTTGATCATGCTTAAATTGTTTTTCAACTATTACTTTATTTTTATTACTATAACTACATTACATGGTAAAATACAATAACCAAGTTATTGACCAATTTCAGAAGACAGAAAAAAAGAACTCTTTGGTTATAGTTCGTCCTCAACAAGAATATGGCACAATGGCCGGCACGAATTGTACTAACATTGACACTTAAAGCTGGTCTCAATTTTTATTCTCTTTCATGAAGCTAGCAAATCAGGTGAAATAATTCTTCCAAGCCTTATAATTGTTAAGGCCAAGAAATACAGAAATACAAAGAAAGGATATAGAAGTATTCCAGATTAAAGGAGACTAAGAGAAATGACAACTAAATGTAATGCATGATCCTGGATTGGACTCTGGATTGGGGGAAAAACAGCTATACAAGTCAATATTGGACAGTGCGCAAATTTTAATGTGGACAATGGATTAGCTAATAATATTTATCAATATTTAATTTCCTGATATTGATAACTGTGCCATGCTTACACAAGAGGATGTCCTTGTACTTTGGAAATACACAATGAAGTGTTTAGAAATAGAAGGGCGTGATGTTTCCAACTTACTTTCAAACGATTTAGAAAAAATTTATACATACATTTTTATATAGATAGAGATAATGATAAAGCAAATGCAGCAAAATGTAAACAAACTGAATAAATAGTATATAAAAAGCCTTTTACTATGAAACTCTTCTGTGAGACATGTGAGAAATCATAACAAAATTAGAAGTTACCAAACCAAAAAAGAGAAGTTTTAAAATTAATCCCCGGGGCCGGCCCCATGGCCAAGTGGTTAAGTTCGCGCGCTCTGCTTCGGCAGCCCAGGGTTTCACTGGTTCTGATCCTGGGCGCCGATGTGGCATTGCTCGTCAGGCCACGCTGAGGCAGCGTCCCACATGCCACAACTAGAAGAACCCACAGCTAAAAAAAATACACAACTATATACTCGGGGGCTTTGGGCAGGAGAAGGAAAAAAAAATTAATCCCCGAAAGTTTAGAAACCATGTATTTGACATATTTTTCTGTTTTCCCTCTAATAATGCAGACCTTTTTTTAGCCCACTCACTAGCTGCACAGACTATTTGGCGTAAAGGTGTAAACATAAGGGAAAAATGGTTTAAAATACCACATAATGTTCTATCAATACATAGCTGCTAGACGGAAAATATAAAATTGAAGAGAAAGAAAGGCTTCATCTCAGATTCTTATAATCTTTTGCTCCACTCTTTGTGAAATTAATTCTGACGGAAAGATTATAATGTATGTGAGTAGATTAGTTTCTGCAGTGAAGGAGACCTGGGAGAAGATGGTATATCTCTTTCTTTTCAAGAGAAATGGGAAGTATTTAGAGGTAAAATGGCATGACATCAGTAATTTACTCTTGAGTGGTTCAGAAAATAACAATGTGAGAGAGAGAGAGGCTAATAAAACAAAGGTGGAATAATGTTAACAAATGGCGAACTGAGATGAGGAGTGTATGAGAGTTCTTTGTATCATTTTTTTCTCTCTTTTTTCTGTTGACTTTTCTATTTGCAATTATTTCAAGTAAAAGTTTACAGAAAAAAATACAAAACAGTATATTATGAGTTATCAGATGGCCCTCCTCACGGTCCTCACTCTTTAGAACCAGGACAAATTCCGAATCCCAGTCTTGTTTCTAAAGTAGCTGTCTACCCTAGCCAATGTCTACATCTGTCTCAGTTTGGTATTGCATTTTTTTTTGCAGCCTGCGTCTCAAACCCTATGCTACCTGCCAATGAGCAGGACTCAGTCTAAAACATCTCTATACTGAGAAAATCTGCCAGGATCGGTCAAACCGGTCAGGGTCCTTCGGCAGTTTATACGGTTAGGCACATAAGTAGCACTAATATGCCCATTTTTAATATGTGCTGTTTAGCTGAACCTCAAAAAACAAAATAAAACAAAACAAAATCTACTTTGCTTCAAAAACAGAAGATTAGTCTGAAGTTTTCTGTTTGCCGGTGGATCCTGTGTGGCTGAGAGCTCCGCATCCTTCAATGGCTGGCTGCAGCCTCACTGGCGGGCAGCACTGGGGCCTGCCTGAACTCCCAGTCAGCGTGATTACAGTTTTTATCTTCATGATTCCCTTCAGTATGCAATCAAGGTCAAGCCGCATACTGTTCCCCAGCAAAACAGTGAATAAAGCAATGTACGGATTGACGTTCAGTCCAACCTTTTTTATTTGCATGTCAGTGCCCTCTCTTGCAGCCTCTATAGCTGGTGTGCCATCAGTACAGATACGAAAGCACATTTTCCAGGCTCTCAATATTTTTACAAATAACAGGTAGCATTAATTTGAAGGGAAATTTATTCTATTGGATTTGGGCTATTTATTAAGATGGCTAATAAGTATATAACTTATATTTAATAGAGGATTTGAAAAGGAAGATTTACAATCATATAGATATATATATTTGGGAGTGTTTGGTGGAAAATATTTTATGAATAAATTAGTGAAAAAATAATACATTGAATCAGTAGAGTTAGATGAATACATTTTTTTTTGAGGATAATTAGCCCTGAGCTAACATCTGCCACCAATCCTCCACTTTTTGCTGAGGAAGACTGGCCCTGAGCTAACATCCATGTCCATCTTCCTCTACTTTAAATGTGGGACGCTGCCACAGCATGGCTTGCCAAGCAGTGCCATATCTGCACCCAGGACTTGAACAGGTGAACCCCAAGCTGCCAAAGCAGAAGGTGTGAACTTAACAACTGTGCCACGGAGCCGGCCCCTAGATGAGTACATTTTGATCAGCAGGATTCTTAAGAGCACAGGCATGATGATGGAGAAGAGGTATTTCAGTTTCTGCACTTGCATGGTCAGAAAGTGAAGTAAGGGCCAGCCCCATGGCCTTGTTGTTAAGTTTGGCGTGCTCTGCTTCTGTGGTCCAGGTTCAGTTCCTGGGCATGGACCTACACCCCTCATTGGTGGCCATGCTGTGGTGGCAACCCACATACAAAATAGAGGAAGATTGGCAAAAGATGTTAGCTCAGGGTAAGTCTTCCTCAGGAAAAAAAAAAAAAGTCAAGTGAGACAAGAGCTGAGATCTCACCAAATGGAATGGAGGTCTCAGATGAGAACAGATTGCAGAACCATATGAGGGCAAACCAAGGAACTCTGTCCATGCTAATTATATTATAAATGAGCAAAAACACATGAAAATAAAACAAGCTGTATACAAGAGCTGATGGAGGGCAGTTAAGAGGTCCATTGGGCATAACGTTTAGAAGAATCTTCAGGAAAAGATAAAAAAGATTAAATCATCTGGGGGAAGGGCATAGATTTCAGATAACAGGGACACACTGCAACTGTGAGTGTCTGAATATCTTGGCCAGTGCACACACCTATCATTTCTCCCACTGGCGTAGCTACTACCTGTAAAAATCCACATGGCCTCACCTGTCTTGCTTACCATGCTACTGCATGGAGAAAACCTGGAAACGAGACAGCAGAGCTCTCTATTCTCACAGCTTTTGAGCATTGGTTTTACTATGAGCCTGAGAGGAGCCGGCTACTGTGGCTGTCTCCCTTTCCTCTGAGGAGATCAGAGACTAAGGTGAGATGGGTCAAACTTAAAAACAAAATGTTCTCTGGAAGATGGGTTTGCAGTGGTAAATGGAACAGGAAGTCACTGAGCACTTTCCCCTCATAAATGCCGAGAGCTGACTCCTGCTGCTCATAAATTGTTTTGTTCAGCTAAAGAGCTAGATATCTGTGAGAATGCATACATTATGATAATTTATTTTCTGTGTCCAACAGTGTCATTTAATAAATAAATTTTGCCAATCTTTCATTCTGTTAGCTCTCCAAGCATAAGGTTTATCATTAACTTTGTTGGGTGCATTTCCCAGGTTATTGATGGTAATGTAATTTAATCCTCTTTTTGTTACTCAGAGTGCAACTTTGAATGATGTTTTTCTAGTTTTGGTCTCTTCTCCTATGTTTGCAACAAGACCCATGAGCTATATTGGAAGTAATTACTTTGCACTAAATAAAGAAAAACTCAGCAGATTTTTACCAGCAAGCCCAGGGCTGCTTCTTAGAAAACGAGGCAATATTTTGATGATCTCATACCAGTGATGGACCAAGTTTCCAAATACACTGTATACTGTGGTCCAGCCACAAATAGATTGCTGAGCTGCTGTCAAAATGTTCAGATAGTCATAGTTATACTTTGTAGTCCTTTTTTCTAATCCACCGTGTTCACATCTCCATTTTATATTTGTTCTGGAGACCTGGGACAACTGATCAGGAAATCCTTGTTTAAATTCACTTTTATAAGTCTTAAGTCCCCTTATCATCCTTAAAACATTTTTCTCCTCTCTAGGGAAGGGTGGGAGAAAAGGTGACAGTTTATTTGAGGACAGCTATTTACTGTTCTTAATAAAGTCACATTAAGATCTCTGAACATCTTCTTTAGAAAAATAGATTCCATTTGATTGTAACAAATGAAACATTTAATATTTGCAACATTACTTGAAGAAATCTTTGTTTCAAAAATTGTGCTAAATTCTGGCACTTCCTCAAAAAGTTAAACATGGAGTTACTATATAACCCAGCAACTCCACTCCTAGGTACATCCCCAAAAGAATTAAAGATACACAAAAACTTGTACACAAATTTCATAGCGGCATTATTCATAATAGCCAAACAACCCGATGTCCATCAACTGATGAATGGACAAACAAAATATGGTATAGCCACGCAATGGAATATTATTCATTCATAAAGTGAAATAAAGTACTGATATACATTGTAACATGAATAAATTATGAAAACATGCTAAATGAAAAACGTCGGTCACAAAAGACCACATATTATATGATTCTATTTACATGAAATGTCCAGAATAGGCAAATCCATAGAGACGGAAGTTAGGTTAGTGGTTGTCTAGGGCCTGGGGATTCCCTAGAAAGCAAATGGGAGTAAATGCTAAAGGGGTGCGTTTCTTCTGTAGTAATGAAAATGTTCTCAAATTAGATAGTGGTGGTGATTGCATACCTCTGGGAATATACCCAAAATCATTGAATTGTACAATTTACACTAGTGACATTATAGTACATAAATTATATCTCAATAAACCATTATTTTATAAAAATATACCAACTTTTTGTTTAGTATTGCAACTAAAAAACAGAGAGAGACCTGCTTATGAAACATAGCTCATGTAGGTGATGGAGTTACCATTAGATGTCACTCCTGCTAATCTTTACTGCCCTAAGTGAGGTTTTATGTAGGGTTGGAGCAATGATCTCCTTTGAAGCATATTGAATATATGGACTATGTGACTATTGTTTACTATCGAGCCACATAGAACAGTGTGATTGTATCTCCTTTCTTTTGTAACTTTTTGTTTATTCAACCTATGAGTACGTAATTTCCTTGTTTTCCGTTTGGTTGGTTAATTAATATTTTACATACCTATCATTAATTCATCCTCAAAATCTTTGTCAAAGTGGTAAAACTCCTCCCAATGACCATAAGCACTACTGTTTTTTTTACAGGCATCCTTCCTGGAAGCCTCTGTCCTGTTCTAGTCTAGGGTGGTGTCTTTCTAGGTGGGTTACACAGCTGTCGTGGGACTTCCCTTCACCGTAATTTAAGGAATTCCTTTCTTCTGTCCCTGGGTCATGGTTCCCATATTTTCCCTTTCTTGGATTATGCTCTTACTTGTGAAGCACATCTTCCATGGGAAGAGAAATTATTTAAGACCTGCCATTTCTGATTGTGTATTTATTCTACTTTCATACTGGAGTGGTTCACTTATAGAATTTTATGTTGTAAATAATTTTTTCTTACATTTTGGAAGGGGTTGCTCAAAGATCTTCTGGAGGGGGGCCCGGTGGCACAGCAGTTAAGTTTGCACATTCCACTTCTTGGTGGCCTGGGGTCCGCCGGTTCGGATCCTGGGTGCCGACATGGCACCCCTTGGCAAAAGCCATGCTGTGGTAGGCGTCCCACGTATAAAGTAGAGGAAGATGGGTATAGATGTTAGCTCAGGGCCGGTCTTCCTCAGCAAAAAGAGGAGGATTGGCAGTAGTTAGCTCAGGGCTAATCTTCCTCAAAAAAAAAAAAAAAAAGATCTTCTGGATTCCGCTGTTTTTGTTGAGAAGCTTTGTAACGTTTTGTTATTTCAGCTGTAGTGAGATGTCGGGCTGACGAGTCTTGATCTGATTCTTTGTAATTTGTTTTGCTAGGGACTCAGTAACCCTTACAATCTGGAACTTGATATCTTTTGGTTTGGACAAGTTTTGTCTTATTTCTTTGAAAAATTTCTCATATATACTGCTCTTTTTCCTCTTTCTGGAACTCCTATTTGTTGAATATTAGACTTCCTGGACTAGCTACGTTCACTAATTTTCATATCTTTTTTTCTCCTATTTCCAATACCTTTGATCTTTGTTCTACTTTTCGGGGGAATTTCTCTATTTTATTTTCCAACCTAACTATTGAATTTTAAAAAGTTTTTTGGTTGTCATATTTTCATTTCTAAGAACTCTTTCTAATTCTCTTAATGTACTTTTAAGAACTCTGTCCTTTTGTCATAGATGTAATGTCTTCTGTTCTCTCTCTAAGCGTTCTTACAGATTTTTTTTCTCATTCCGTGCATATTCTGTTTACCTTCACTTCCTTTTTCTCATCTCTGTCTTTCATGACACAATGTTTCCTTAATTGTTTATTTAAAAGGAAGATAACAAAAAACTATTGGAAATTTGTGAAGCTTTGTATATGTGAGTTAGATCACTAGCGGTGACCAGTCAAGAACCTGGATATTTGATTGGGGCTTCACCAAATGTCAGGAACTACGTTTTTTATCTTAACTTGATCAGTTTTCCCAAAGAATAACCCTCCAATCTCCTGCCTAGGATGCAGTTATGGTTTTAACTGTTCGCCCAAAAAGACATATTGAAGTCCTCCCCTTCAGTGCCTCAGAATGTGACCTTATTTGGAAATAGGGCCAATTGCAGGTGTAATTTGTCAAGATGAGGTTGTACTGCAGTAGGGTGAGCCCTTAATCCAATACGATGGTTTCCTTATAGGAAGAAGAGATAGAGTGACATGCACACAAGGAGAGGACGACCACGTGAGGATGGAAGCAAAGATTGGAGTGATGCATCCATTGCACCAAGGAACACCTTGGCTTCCCAGAAACTGGAAGAGGCAAGGAAGAATCCTAGAAGATTCGGAGACAACGTGGCCCTGCCAACATCTCGGTTAGAAGTTCTAGCCTGGTGAACTATGGGGCAATAAGAGTCTGTTGTTTAAAGCCGCCTAGAGTGTAATACTTTGCTACAGCAGCCCTAGGAAGTTAATATAGATGCATAAGCCTGGTTTGCAAGAGTCTAGGAACCAGCAGGGAAAGAGTGCTAGAAGTTTTCTCCATTCAGTATTTAGACTTTTATTTATTCCCTGTCTTCTCCTTATGGCACCTCACTCCTGCGCTCAGCTCTGTCTCAGACCCTCTTTGGTTCAATTTTTCCAGTGTTTGAGTCTCCAATATTATGCTGCAGTGGAGGAAGGACAGCCTTCTGGTGGTGCAGGGTAGGGGAGTGACCAGTGTTCTGACCTGGTGTTTGAACTGCTCCTTATACATTTTATCGACTAGTCCTCCCACTTTAGACTATCCTTTTATTCTTCTTCATCGCAGAAGAATGAGTCCAAAACTTGCTAGTCTCTCCTCGCATCACAGCCCCACGCTTGCTATTTTAATTGTGATTTCAGCTCTGGAAGCAGTATGATGTACTCTCTCATCCTACCTTCAGAGGTACTTGGTTCTTCTGAGTTCAAGTCTTCTCTGGGGTTTTCGCCCTTCAAATTAGTTTGTTCTAAACTGCTCACCCTACAATTCACAGGTAGGCATGTTTTCAGTTTTTTGAGTGCTGTTAAGTCAGTTTTCACACCTCAATCTTCTCTTTCTGCTTTCCAAATTTTGGTGTTTATTTTTTATCCTTATGAGTTTATATCTTTTAAAAAATCATTTATGATTGTCTTGGTGAGGATTCAGGGAGAGGCAGAGAAATGAATGTGCTTAACAAAGCATGTTTAGCTGGAAATCCAATCATACAACTTTTTAGAGGATTCAGTTGCCAGTTAAGTAAGAATAGAAGGGAACTTGCTCAACTTGATAAAGGGTGTCTACGAAAAACCTACAGCTGGCTCGATATTTAATGGCTAAAGATGGAATGCTTTCCCCCTAAGATCAGGGACAAAACAAGTATGTTCACTCTCACCACTTTTACTCAACATTGTACCAGAGGTTCTAGCCAGTGCAATCAGGCAAGGAAAAAAATTAAAAGGCAGCCAGATTAGAGAGAAAGAAGTAAAATTGTCTTTATTTGTAGGTGACATGATGTCTATGTAGAAAATCCAATAGACTGTACCAAAAATCTTCTTGAATTAATAAATTGGTTTAGCAAGTTTGCGGCACACGAGAATTTACAAAAGTCCATTTTTTCCCATATACTATCAAAGAACAATATTAAATTGAAATTTTAGAAAAACACTATAAATTACAATAGTATGAAAAAATAAAACATGTAGGGATAAATCTGACAAAAGATATGAATGATCCGTACACTGAAATCTACAAAACATTGCTGAGAGAGATTTTAAAAGGTCTAAGCAAATGAAGTGATACATATATCACGTTCAAGGGTTGAAAGACTCAAGTGTGTTTAGACGTCAATTCTCCCTAAATTGATCTATAGATTCGATACAATTCCAATCAAAATCCCAAGGCTTTTTGTGTAGAAATTGACAAGCTGATTCCAAAATGCAACTGAAAATGCAAAGGTTCTACAATAGCTAAAACGATTTTGAGAAAGAAGAACAAAGTTAGAGGACTAACGTCAGCTACTTTCAAGACTAACAAAGCAATAAAAATCAAGATAGTGTGGTACTGGCACAAAGAGAGACAAATAGAGCAATGGAACAGAATAGAGAGACGAGAAGTAGACCTGCTCATACACGGACAACTGATTTTCCCAAAATGTGCAAAGGCAATTCTGTGCTAGGTATTTTCCTAAGGGAAACAAAAGCATATATCCATACAAAGACTTGTACACAAATAAATATTGAAACTCTACATCCTAGCCAAAAACTGGAAATAATGCAAATGTCCATCAACAAGTATAGGATAAACAGAATGTGGTATATCCATACAATGCAATGATGACTAGAAAGGAATGAACTATTGATACATTCTACAACATGGTAAATCTCAAAATAGTTATGCTGAGTGAAAGAAGCCAGACATAAAGGATTATATACTATATGATTTAATTTTTATAAAATTCTAGGAAATGCAAACTCATGTAGTATAGTGACCACAAAGCAGATCAGTAGTTGCCTGGGAATGGGTGTAGGGTGGGGAGGAGTTGGAAAAAGAGATTACAAAGGGGCACAAAGAAACTTTTGGGGATGATGAATATGTTCATTATCTTGATTGTGGTGGTGGCAGGGGTGTGTGTACACACACACACACACACATACAAAACTGTATATTTTAAAGATGTATAGTTTATTGTATGTCAAGCATACCACAACAAACCTGTTAAAAACTCAACTCTAGTTATTTTGGTGAGGTTTCAGGATGGAGCAGAGAAATAGATATGGTTCATCTACTATATGTAACTGAAAATCCAATCATATAACTTTTAAAGAAATACTGTTCTCATTTCAAAAAGCACTTCTAAAACTTTTGCTTGCTCTATCTCTATTACTCATTAATACCTCACTATTCATTTATGCCTCATCTTGCTCCCAACCCAACCAAGTTCTGGGTTGGGTGCTAGGGATGGGCCTCAATGCAATGAATTACCAAAGGTGGCTGGAATGTTATTGCCTGAGGATTAATTTGTTTGTTAAGTCAGGTACAGATCTGTCCCTGAAGCAAGAGAATAGATTAAGCAATCTTTCAGGTTCTTTTCTTTTCAATAAACTTGTTAAGTAGTCATATTATAAATGGTTAATCTTAAAAACAAAAGAGGCAGGTAAATTAATGGGTCTCGGCATTTGCAGTTTCATATACGCTCCCCCGTCCTCTTCCCTTAGTCCAACCCTTATCCAAGCCTTAATACCTAAAAAGACCTTGACTCTCCAGGTTTCTGGGATGGGTGGAGTGAGCATGAATGATGTACACATGTCAAGTATGGCCGGGACATATATGGACACATCAGAGGCACACCTATACCAGGATTGGTGGATCTGGATTGGAATTCTTTTCCTCAGAAATGCTTTAATCACACATTACTTTCTTTAATAAAAGGAGCCTCTGGTCTTACCAGTTCTGTTTTACTCACAACCCCAGTAGGCAAATAATGTTTGGTGTTTTTTTTTTTTTAAGTTTTTGTTCTCATAGCGAATGGGAGAGTCTTAAAATGATCAGGAATTTTTCTTTCTTTCTTAAGAATTTCTCAAGATTCTTTCTTTCATAATTTTTTTTCTGTTGACAGATCTTCCTTTAGCTATTCTTTTAGGTTGGTTTACTGGTGACAAATTCTTTTAGTTTTTCTTCAAATAGGAGAATGCCTTGATTTCCCCTTCATTCCCCTTCATATATTTTCACTGAATATATAATTTTGAGTACACAGTTCTTTTCTTTAAACATTTCAAAAATGTTGTCCCACTTTCTTTGACCTCCATGATTTGTGATGAAAAATCTGCTCTCGTTTGAATTATTTTTACTCTACTGGTAAGGCGTTGTTCTTCCCTCTCGCTTTCAAGACTTTTTCTCTGTCTTTAGTTTTCAGAAGTTTGACCATGATGTGTCTTGGCATGTATTTCTTTGAGCTTATCCTGTTTGGGGTTCAACAGCTCCTTGAATCTATAGGTTTATATATTACACCAAGTTTAGGAAAATTTCAGCCATTATTTTGTCGAAGACTTTTTCAGTCTCACACTCTTTCTCTTCTCTGATAGCATAAATAAAAGACTTTTGTTATGGTCCCACAGGTCCCTGAGGTTCTGTTCCTTTTTTTCCTTCAGTCTGTTTTCTTTCTGTGTTCATATTGGGTGAGTTTTATCAATCAAACTTCAAACTGACTGATTCATTCTTCTGTCCTCTTCAGTCAGCTATTGATCCCACCCAGTGAATTTTTATATTTTATTGTATTTTTCAGTTCTAAAATTTTCATTTGGCTCTTCTTTATAGTTTCTGAGTTTTTTGGCTGAAATTTGCTATTTTTTCATTTGTTTCAAGCATGTTCAAAATTTCTCACTGAAGCATTTTTATGACGGCTGATTTAAAATCCTACTTAGACGCTTCCAACGTCTATGCCATCTTCGTCTTGCCATCTGTTGATTGTCTTTTCTCATCTTAGTTGAGATTTCCCTGATTCTTGGGAAAATGATTGATTTTTTAAAATTAGTTCTGGACGTTTAGTTATTATGTTACGAAACTCTGGATCTTATTTAAATCTTCAGTTTTAGCAGGTTTCCTCTAACATCGCACCAGTGGGGGAAGGATGATGCTGCCTTGTCACTGCCAGAGGAGTGGAAGTCCAAGGTCTCCATGTGGTCTCCACTGAAACTTTGGAGGATGGAGGGGCTTGTTACTGACTGATTAGGATGAAAGTCCTGGCTCCTCACTTGGCCTTGTCTAACACTACCCCAGTTGAGGGAGAAGCAGGGAGGAGGAATGCCTCATTCCAGGTGGGTGAGGGTGGAAGTCTAGGCTCCCCATTCAGCCTCTGTTGACAGTGGTGGGGGTGGGGCCTCAGTTTCTACTGTGGCATTTGGCTGCGGTAGGGCTAGTACTGTCTAAACGTTTTCAGTCTTGCTAGACTGCACTTTCTTGTCCTTTAGCTAGAAAGAATAGGCTTTTATGGGGCTTTCTTTTTTTTTTGGTCTACATTTGTTGGTATTTCTGGGTTGTTAGCTTCTCCAGCACCCAGTTGAGAATATGAGGTAAAAAGAAAACCCAGGAAACTCAATGCATGTCATTCCTTGGGTCCATTCTGTTTTCTTTGCTCCACCTTTCAGAGTCTTCTTGTATTTGTTTTGTAAATAATGTCCAGGGTTTTTAGTTGTATTTAGTGGGAGAAACAAGGAGAAGTCTATTCCATCCCGTCCTCAACCAGAAGTCTCTTTAGTTTACTTTTCATACCTAAAAGACCCAGTCAGGAGTCATATTGCATGTATTTAAATCCCAACTGTGCCATCTGGATAATTCTTTTTTTTTCAGGAAGATTATCCCTGAGCTAACATCTGCTGCCAATCCTCCTCCTTCTGCTGAGGAATACTGGCCCTGAGCTAACATCTGTGCCCATCTTCCTCTGCTTTATATGTGTGATGCCTACCATAGCATGGCTTGCCAAACAGTGCCATGTCCACACCCAGGATCCGAACCGGTGAACCCTGGGCCGCCGACGTGCGCACTTAACCACTGTGCCACCAGGCCAGCCCCTTGGATAATTCTTTAAGTCTCTGTTTACTCATCTGTAAAATGGGGATTATACTAGTACTTGCCTCATGGGGTTGTAGTGAGGATTAAATGAATATATATACACATCTATATGTTCATGTATATGATATACATACATCTCTATCTCTATCTTTGTGTCTATGCATCAGTCTATCTATCTATCTATCTATCTATCTATCTATCTATCTGCCCAGTGCCAGTGGCTGGCACATAGTAAGTGTTGAACAAAGCACTGGGCTGTTATTATTTATAATAGCATAAGATAGATACCTGCTGGGTAGATTGTCCCAACCCATGGGTTAGCAGGCTCTAGTTTCTCCTTTCAAGGATTTGTGCTATCTATTATATTCCGGGAGGAGCTATCTCAAGCCCATTCGTGAATTAACCCACACTCGAACCCAACATCTCTATTGCATGGCACCTTAAGATCTCAATCCTCAGTACCAAAAACAGGCCCCTTTCTGCTCGTCACCATTTCCCACATCATAAGTCCTCCAGGTAGTTGAAGCTCACCACTGCGTCAAGTGTTCACAGAGGTCTCTCCTTAGTTTCCCCCAAAGCATCTTGTATATCAGGCTTACCAAAAGTCCTAACATAATATAAGAGGATTAGCACAGAGAAAATGGAACTTTAAAACAGTGTATCAATCATCACTACCCTTAAATCAACCACGCTACGAAATCTTGGTTATTTTGTGTCGACCAAAAGCTCTTGAAAGTATTTTTTTCTCCACGATACAGCTCTTACAAACTATAAAGCAAAAGACAAAAATTACAGCTATAAGTTTTAAAACAGCAATATTTTCTCTTGTCCCTACAACACTAGGAACAGTCTACAGCAAAGGAGTATCAAAACCATCTGCACAAAGATACGTTTTCTGTATCTTTCCACTAAGGAGTCAAACATCTTAAGGAATAATTCATTAGATAGCTCTAATTTATTTTACTCTATACTCTCCCAATAAAGTTACATCTTCTTTTTATGTGTTCGAGAATTATTCAAAAAATGTGATTTAAAAAAATCGATAAATTTCAAAAAACAGAAATAATATAGGCAACATTAGCTTTTGGCAATATTATTTTGTACCTAATACAATTAAGTTAGAAATTAATAACAAAATCATACCAACTAATCATAAATATATTTTATTTCAAAGAGGATATTGATCCTGAAATGTGAGAACACATAGTAAAACATCTGACATACACAGAAAGCAGTGCTTGGAGGAAAATGCAAAGTCTTAACACTTACATTAAATTTTTAAAAAGTAAGACTGACAGTAAAAGAATTAAATGTCCAAATCACGAAATTAGAAAAAGCACAAGAAAATAGGCCTGGTGATATAAAAATTAGTGAATTAATAAAGATAAAAGCAGAAATTAAAAACTTTGAAAAAAAGTGACAATGAGAAATAAATCTAAAACCTAATTATCAGAAATGAAGTAAGAGAAATAAACTGTTTTTTAATTTAATTAAGGTTAAAAGAGTGAAATCATAAATGCAGAAAATAATAATTTATATGAGGAAATTAAGCATAGATGCAGGAGAAATTAAAAGGTTCGGGAGGGACTGCCATCGTGTATCACTATAGAATAAATTCTAGAACCTGGTTCAAATGAAGGATTATCAAAACTGAACTCAGAATGGATAGAATATATGAAGACTTTAATTATCATAGAAAAAATGGGAACATATTAAAGAGCTACTCCCCAAAAAGCACGCTGGCACAGACATTTTCACTGAAGATTTCTACTAAATCTTTAAGAAATAGTGACTCTATGCTTCTATGTTCTAAAGCATGCAGGGATAAGACTTCTAAATTTCCAGTGAAGAGAATATAACCATAAAGATAATACACACACAAAAAGCCCTATAGCTCAATATCACTTATGAATAGGTATATAAAAATCCCAAATAGCATATTAGAAAACAGAATTAAAGAGTATATTAAAAAAAATAATATAACTTGACTAAGTGGTATTTACTCCAGGAAAGTAAGAATTTTTCAATAATTCATCATTTAGTAAAGAAAAAGTGGGAAAATCATATAATCATATCCACAAGTACTGAAAAGCATTTGATGAAATCCAGCATCCATTTTTATAATAGCTATTAATAAAATAGGAATAATAAGATGGATTATTCAAAAAACTGTACTGAGATAACTGGCCATTTATGTAGAAAAAATAGAATTGAATTACTGTTTCTCACTTTATACCAAAACAAACAGATGCGCTCAATTAAATGTAAAAAAAAAAAAAAAAAGAGGTAAACTCAGAAAAGTGTTAGAAGAAAATATGGGAGAATTTCCAAAATGATCTTAGACCTTACCTTAAGGTAAAATTTGCCTGATACCAAGCAAAAAATCAAGAAACCATAAAACAATAGATTATGTATTCAACTATCTAAAAACAAAAGTGAATTCTGCATAGCATTGAAACTCCATAAACAAAGGAAAGGACAAATGATATACTTGGAAAAATATTTCTAACATATCACAGAGTTAATTTTCCTACATAGAGTGCTTACAAATTAATAATAAGCAGACAAAATCCAAAATAAAAATGGCAAAGAACATAAATAGATAGTGCACAGAAAAGGAATACAAATGGCTCTTAACCACATAAATATGTGCATAATCTCATTCATTGTAAAAGACATCATTTTTTACATGTCAGGCTGGCAAATATAAAAAGTGTGGCTAAATATCATGTTGGTAAGAGTTGGAGAAATAGCCATTCTCATATATTTTCAGTGGTAGTGAAATTGATTTAACTTCTGTGGAACGCACTTTAGCAACATCTGCCAAAATACAAATGCATGTACCCCTTGACTCAGAAATCCCACTAACAGGAATTAACCCCCCAAAATATTCATAAATTATGATATTTCACACAAAAAAGGATTCACACAAACAAGGATTCACTATAGCATTGCTATATATGTTTATTTAATAGCTAAACATTGGAAACAATCTACATGTCCAAAACTAGGGGACCAATTTCCTAACTATAGTAGATACACACAACAGAATACTCAACAGCTTTTACAAAAGGAGCAGCACTATGTGTACTGGTTAGGAACATCTCCAAGATATATTATCAAATAAAAAGGCAAAAGGCAAAATAGTGATAGTGTATAATACCATCCGTTTATATAAAACAAAAATAAACTCACAAAAATACGTATTTAATATAGCTATTTTACATTTACCTATTAGACATATTTTTTATATTTCTGTAAGTTGACCCAAGACACTGGCAACTCTGGTTGCTTCTTATGAATGAATTGGGTGCCTGAAGGAAAGAAGCAGGAAGAAAGGTTACTTCACACTCTAAACACTTGTCTTACATCAGGTTCCCTAGATGCAGACTTGAGCAGGGATTCTTGAGAGTGCGTTTTCAGGAGAAGAGGAGTGAGGGAAGCCGGAAAAGGCAGGGATCAAAAGCTAAACACGAATGTGTCTTAGCTGGAGTCTGGCTTCTGCCTCATATCTTGAGGAACTCTAGAGTGTGAATTGTGCCATAGCATTGGTCCTACCTTAAGACAGAGGGTCCAGGCTTTTGCAACCTTATCAGTCAGTCATTGGCTGCGAGCTGCCCTCAGGAGGGCGTATCCTCTCAAGAGAGGTGGCTTCTATTGCCCAAAGGCAATTCTCTAGAAAAGGAGGTAGCTCTGAGCGATTAGCATTAATCTTCAGAGCAGCTGAGGAATCAGACTAGAAAAAGGGATCTGGTCCCAACAGGTATTTACTACAACCTCATTTTACTTTTTGAAATCTGTAGAGTATGTATTTACTTCCTCAAAAAAAAAAAAAAAGATCAATTAAAAAACCAATATTACAGAAGGGTCTCTTTTTGTGATTTGTCTAGATCCTGAATTTAGCGTGAATGGCAAAATGTAAACAGTAAAAGTTAGCCTTGGAAATCCTTAGCAAGGCTCCCATGTGGGACCATGTGTTAGTCAATTTTTCCGCCAGTATTGGAGCAAATTGTGTTTTTTTGGACGAGCACCACATGAAATAGTTGGCTTGCATTTAGGTGACCTACAGTTTGAAAAATCCATGACTTTAAATACTGGACTCTTATTCATTGATGAGAGTTCCCAGGATACAGAGAGGCACTGAGGCCAGAGTCAATTTTTATCTACGACCCCAGGCTCACCGCAGGACAGAATGGTAGGGGGATCAAACATTTTTTGTCTCTATTCTTTATTTTTCCATACCAAACGTAGTTATGCGTGTAGTATATGTTGTACAGAAAAAAGTATCCAGAAATTGGAGAAAAGGCAAAAAAGATGATTAAGTGACTTTTTAATATCATATTAGAACATTTTCTAATAGTCTCACCTGAGGGTCATATCTCTCAGGAAATATAAGTTGTTTGGCTAGCAACTGCTTAGGGCCTGGATGTCTCACAACTCTGTAAAGTTAGATGTCAACTTATAAAAACTGGTAAAGTGTGATTTTTTTTCCCGGTCTGGTAGAGAAGATAACCCAAAGGTAATGGTTTTATTGCCCTGTAGGATAAACCAGTTTCATATCCAACTCAACATTCTGATTTCAGCATTCCTTTTCCCACTGACATTTACATCCCAGTTACTCATATCCTCATCAAACTATTTTCTCTGTCTTCTGGTTCCTTCATTAACAAGTTAAATAAAACTTTGTCATGTGCTCACTGTTTATTTGAGAATCATGCTTTTTAAATAATTTGAAACAATATGCTTTTTCATTGTAAATTAGTGTAAATTTATGTGGTTAAACACACACACAGTGCAGCTTGCTACAAAATAATACATCGGGTGACAGTGAATCTCAATGGAATAAAACACTACCAGATTCATTGTACATTATCTTCTCTCTTGAGGGCAGGGTTGTATGTGTCTAAATCTGAGTTAGTGACTATTAGCCTGGCTGTTGAAGTGTTCGACATACTGACATAGGTAGTGTTTTGCAAATGGCTTCATCAGGAAAGAAAATAAAAATAAAAAGTATTTGTATATTTTTTCCTGGTGAATTTTCCCCCCAAATCCCCTTGGCAGAGCCCTCGGGCTAGGGCTGCCAAATTAGCAAATAAAAATAGAGGACATCTAGTTAAATTTGAATTTCGGATAAACAATTAATAATTTTTAGTACAAGTATGTCCCAAATATTGCAAGTATTTTATCCGAAAAGCTTACCCGGGGCATCTCAAAGTTCAGATGGGGTTTTAGGAAGCAAGTGGGGGAAGCGAGATGGTTGTCAGTAGTGCCAGAAATGCAAAGGATCATAGGCAGAGTTTGAGTCCTGTGCTGGGGGTACGAAAGGCCAAACCCAGGAAGTGGAATCCTGTTCTCACTTCCTAGGAGTGAAAGTTGAAGAGTTGAGCCAGGAGCTGGGTGGCACCGTAAGGCACCAGCTAGAGTTGGGGGCAAACAGCTAGAGTCAGGAATGAGGCCGATCAAGAGAACTCAAAGAGGACATTTCTTTTTAATTGTAGTAAAATATGTTGTTATTAGTGCCCTAGGGTCGATTCTGACTCCTAGTAACCCTGTGTACAGCAGAGAGGAAACCTGCCAGGTCTTGTGCCATTCTCTCAACTTCCAGTGCTGTATGAGACAATGCTCCATGGCTATTCACGAGGTTTTCATGATCGTTGTGTTTTAGAAGTGAGTGAGCAGGTCTTCCATCCTAGTCTGTAAGCTCTGCTGAAGCTTGTCCACCATGGGTGACCCTGTTGGTATTTGAAATACTGGTGGCACAGCTTTCAGCATCACAGCAATAAGCAGCCATTACAGTATGACAACCAACAGATGGGTGGTGTGGTTCCCTGACCAGAAATGAACCTAGGCTGTGGCCATGAGAGTGCCGAGTCTTAACCACTAGTCCACCAGGCCTGGCTGGTAAAATATACATAAAATAGAATTTATGATTTTAACCATTTTTAACTGTACAGCTCAGTGCAACCATCACCACTATCTATTTTCAGAACTTTTTCATCTTCCCAGATCGAAGCTCTCTACTTGTTAAACAATAACTCTCCAGCCCCTCATAACTGCTATTATAGTTTCTGTCTTTATGAATTTGCCTATTCTAGGTACTTCATAAGAGATGAATCATATAATGTTTGTTCTTTTGTGTCTGGCTTATCTCACTAAGCATGTTTTCAAGGTTCATTCATGTTGTGGCATGTATCAAAATTTCATTCCTTTTTAAAGATGAATAACATTCTATTATATATACATACCACATTTTGTTTATCCATACAGAGGAAATATTTTTGTGGATATTTTATTTTTTTTAATTTGCCTATGTAAGTTATTTATTGTGATATAAAAACCACTCTACAACTAAGTGTATTAAAATAAACACCTTTTAAAAAAAATTGCTCTTGAGTCTTTGGATGGACTAGGCAGTTCTGCTGATTTGGGCCAGGCTTCAGTGATCTCACCTGGGTTGCCTGTCAGATCTGTGGTACCTTCTAGGTTGGCTAGAAGCTGCCTGGTGTGGGACAGCCTCAGCTGGGGTGGTTTGTCTCTGCATCATGTGGTCTCTCATCCTCCAATAGGCTAGCTTGGACTTGTTCACATGGATAGAATGAGAAGTGTGTAAGCCACCTTTAAGTCTAGGCTTGGAACTAGCACAATGTCACCCTTGTCTCATTCTATTTGGTCAAAGGAAGTCACAAGGCCAGCCTGGATTCAAGGGATGGGAAACAGACTCTACCATTTGATGGGAGGAGCTCAAAAATCATAGCATCTATCCATAGTTATGGGGAAGGGAATAATTGTGGCCACCTTTGTAAACAGTCTCCCACAACCTACTAAGCTAGAATAAAATTATTTTAAAACTTTGTTTTGTACTCCTCAAATTGATCTACAGATTTAACGTAATCCCTATCAAAATTCTAACTGCGTGGGGTTTTTTTCCCCAGAAACGGACAAGCTGATTCTAAAATTCTTATAAAATTTCAAGGGACTGAGAATAGACAAAACAATCTCAAAAAAGAAGAAAAGGTGGAGGACTCCCATTTCCCAATTTAGAAACTTATTACAAAGCAATAGTAATCAAGACAGTATGGTACTGGCATAAGGATAAAAATATAGAACAATGGAACAGAATTGAGATTCCAGAAATTAACCTATACATTTATGGTCAATTGAAATTTGATGAGAATACCAAGACCATTCAATGGAGAAAACAATAGTATTTTCAACAAGTTGTGCAGGAACAACTGGACATCCATATGCAAAAGACCAAAGTTGGATCCCTACCTGCTATATTGCGATTCATAAGAAATATATAGGGGCTGGCCCCATGGCTGAGTGGTTAAGTTTGCACACTCCACTTTGGAGGCCCAGGGCTTCACCAGTTCAGATTCTGGATGCAGACATGGCACTGCTCATCAAGCCATGCTGAGGCGGCGTCCCACATGCCACAACTAGAAGGACCCACAACTAGAAATACATCACTATGTACCGGGGGGCTTTGGGGAGAAAAAGAAAAAATAAAATCTTAAAAAAAGAGAGAGAAATATATATTTGGTCATTCAGATCATTGAAATATATTTCTCAGATATATTTCATCTTCAGCCACAGTTCCTGGCTCACAGCTCCCAAACCCTTGGAATTTCCAGAGCAATAAGAGCAGTGGGAGTATAATATTTGCTCTCTTGTCCTCAGTTCCCAAAAGCACCTCAGGGCCATAAAGGTGACTTTTGGATCCCACCTTAGGGTGGTTGCTGGTTGCCAGGAGAACCAGCCACGTGATCTGAGGATTGGAACTTTCAATCTCACCTTCTGAAATCTGGGGAGTGGAGGGGGGCTTGAGGTTGAATTAGTTGCCAATGGCTAATGACTTAGTCAATCATGACTATGTGATGAAGCCTCCATAAAAACTCAAAAGGACAGTGCCTCAGCCTTTTTCAGAGAGCTGCCATGTTGGGGAACTAAAACGCTTTCATGTGCCACCATGCCAGGTCCCAAGCTCCACAGCTCCACGAGGACAGAAGCTCCTTTGTTCAAGACCTCACCCTGTGTATCTCTTCCACTGGCTTTAGATTCGTATCCTTTAATATCTTTTGTAATACATCATTAATCTAGTAAGTAACGGGTTTTCTTGAGTTCCATGAGTCATTCTAACAAATTATTCAAACCCAAGGAGGAGGGTGTGGGAACCTCTGATGTACAGCCACTCAGTCAGAAGTACAGGTAACAACCTGGGCTTGTGACTGGCATCTGAAGTGGAGGGCAGTCTTGTGGGAAAGAGGCCTTTACCTGTGGAATCTGATTTTATCTCTGGGTAGATGTTATCAGAATTGAGTTGTATTCTTGGCCACTTGCTGCTGTCTGAGAACTGCTTGTTGGCGTGGGGAAGCCTCCACACACACATGTTAGAATTGGGTCTAGAACTCTTTGCACTGTCTCACGTCATGTACAAAATAACACAAAATGGATTAAAGACCTAAACGTAAGAGCTAAAACTATAGTACTCTTAGAAGAAAACATAATAGTAAATCTTCATGACCTCAGATTTGGCAATGGATTTTTAGATATGATACCAAAGGTATGAGCAACAAAAGAAAAAATAGATAAATTGGATTTCATCAAAATTAAAAACTTCTAGTGTCGTACTTCAAATGACACTATCAAAATAGTGAAAAGACAACTCACAGAATGGGAGAATATATTTGCAAACCATTTATCTGATTACATACTTACATCTAGAATATATAAAGAACTCTTAAAACTCAATAATAAAGACATATAACCCAATTTGAAAAATGTGCAAAGGATCTGAATAGACATTTCTTGAGAGAAGATATATAAATGGCCAATAAACACATAAAAAGCTACTCAACATAATCAGTCATCAGGGAAACACAAATGAAAACCACAAAATACCACTTCACACCCACTAGGATGGCTATAATAAAAAAATATCAGATAATAACATGTTGGTGACAGAAACTAGTCACAAGAGACCATATATGGTATGACTCCATTTATATGAAATATCCAGAATAGGCAAATCTTCAGAAAGACAAAAAGTAGATTATTGATTGCTTAAGGCTGGGAGGAGTGGCAGGTTAGGGAGGTGATAACTAAAGGGTACAGAGTTTCTTTTCAGGGTGATGAAAATGTTCTAAAATTGACTGTTATGATGGTTGCACATATCTGCAAATATGCTAAAAACCACTGAATTGTACAGTTTCAATATGTGAGAACCAGCCCTCAAGGTCTAGAGGTGAAAGTTTGGTAGTCTCACTGCTTTTGCGGCCCAGGTTCGTTTCCTGGTCGCGGAACCACCTGTCTGTCAGTTGTCCTGCTGTGGTGGTGGCTTACGTAGCAGAACTATGACTTACAACTAGAATATACAACCATGCACTGGGGTCTTTGGGGAGAAAAAAAAGGAAGATTGGTAATAGATGTCAGCTCAGGGTGAATCCTTCCCTGCAAAAAAGTAAAAAATAAATAAATACGTGAATTTTGTGTCATTTCAATTACGTATCAATAAAGTTGTCATTTGACATTTTCTTAAAGGCCATATATTGTTGTGATTCCATTATATGACATTTTTTAACAGTCACATATCGTTATGACTTCATTTACATGAAATTGAAATCCATTTATATAAAATCCAGATTGGTAAGTCCATAGACATAGAAAGTATATTAGTGTTTGCCAGGGATCAAGGGAAGAGGGAATCAGGAGTGACTGTTAAAAGGTATGGAGTTTCTGCACACGTGGATTGGAAGAATAAACATAGTTAAAATGTCCATACTACCTAAAGCAACCTACAGATTCAACGCTATCCCAATCAGAATCCCAATGTCATTCTTTACAGAAATAGAACAAAGAATCCTAAAATTCATATGGGGCAACAAAAAACCCCGAATTGCTAAAGCAATCCTGAGAAAGAAGAACAAAGCTGGAGGCATCACAATCCCTGACTTCAAAACATACTACAAAGCCACAGTAATCAAAACAGCATGGTACTGGTACAAAAACAGACGCACAGATCAATGGATGAGAATTGAAACCCCATAAATAAAACCACACATCTACGGACAGCTAATCTTTGACAAAGGAGCTGAGGGCCTACAATGGAGGAAAGGAAGTCTCTTCAACAAATGGTGCTGGGAAAACTGGACAGCCACATGTAAAAGAATGAAAATCAACCATTCTTTTTCACCATTCACTAAAATAAGCTCAAAATGGATCAAAGACCTAAAGATTAGGCCTGAAACAATAAGTCTTCTAGAAGAGAATTTCGGCAGTACACTCTTTGACATCAGCTTCAAAAGAATCTTTTCGGACACCATAAGCCCTCAGATAAGGGAAACAATAGACAGAATAAACAAATGGGACTTCATCAGACTAAAGAGCTTCCTCAAGGCAAGGGAAAACAGGATTGAAACAAAAAAACAGCCCACTAATTGGGAAAAAATATTTACAAGTTATTTATCCAACAAAGGGTTAATCTCCATAATATATAAAGAACTCACACAACTCAACAATAAAAAAATCAAACAACCCAATCACAAAATGGGCAGGGGACGTGAACAGACATTTCTCCAAAGAAGATATACGGATGGCCAATAGACACGTGAAAAGATGCTCATCATCACTAATCATCAGGGAAATGCAAATCAAAACTACACTACGATATCACCTTACACCTGTTAGAATGGCAAAAATATCCAAAACCAAGAGTGACAAATGTTGGAGAGGCTGTGGAGAAAAAGGAACCCTCGTACACTGTTGGTGGGAATGCAAACTGGTGCAGCCACTATGGAAAACAGTATGGAGATTCCTCAAAAAGTTAAGAATAGAAATACCTTATGACCCAGCCATCCCACTACTGGGTATCTATCCTAAGAACCTGAAATCAGCAATTCCAAAAGTCCCATGCACCCCTATGTTCATCACAGCATTATTCACAATAGCCAAGTCATGGAACCAACCTAAGTGTCCAGCAACTGATGATTAGATAAAGAAGATATGGTATATATATACAATGGAATACTACGCAGCCATAAAAAAGGACAAAGTCATCCCATTCACAACAACATGGATAGACCTTGAGGGTATTATGTTGAGTGAAATAAGCCAGAAAGCGAAAGTCGACCTCTGTATGACTCCACTCATAGGTGGTAGTTAACATATGGACAAAGAGAACTGATCGGTGGTTACCAGGGGACAGGCGGGGTGGGGGGAGGGCACTAGGGGTGAAGTGGTGTACCTACAACATGACTAATAATGATGTACAACTGTAACTTCACAAGGTTGTTAACTATCATAATCTTAATAAAAAAAAGGTATGGAGTTTCTTTTTGAGGTGAGTTAAATGTTCTGGAATTAGAGAGTGGTGATGGTTGCAGGACATTGTGAATGTACTAAAAACCACTGGAGCATACACTTTAAAATGGTGAATTTTATGTTACAGGAATTTTATCTCAATAAAAATGTCGTTGCTTGTTTTGTTTGTTTGTTTTAGACACTGAGAAAGGCTAAAGATTGCATACACTTCTATTTAAGGTGAGGTCATTAAGTGTTTGATCCATTCATTAAATTGAAACAAATTATCTCAAAAAGTTTAATTGAAAGTGCTCTGGTTTTTCTAGCTTTTCACTGCTCCAACCAACACTGACTATAATTTGCATCGTTATATATTCTTTAAATGACCATGCTTACTTATGGGAAGAATAAGAAACCCAACCATTATTCTAGATTCATGTTTTTAATTAACATAATTATTTCAATCTGAAGCAGTTTTTAAAAAGCATTTACTGGACATTAAAGTGGGCTTTAATAGCTATAATTTTCAGATTTAATTATTTGGTGTAAATACCTACTTATTTATCTAGATATATATAAAAAAGGATGAACAAATTATAGTCATTTCTGTTTTTGGAGTCCTTCCCTTGGTCCACACTATGACAAAGCTCTCTTGTAGTTAGGACGAAGATCAATATGGAGTGATTCAATACCACCTTGATCTTCCATTCCAAGTATTTTCACAGTTACATTACAGCTAACGTTACAGAGTGATGCATGGTGACAACATATATCTAAATAATTATCATCTGCTTTGTGAGATGTCATGAAAATAGATTTTTAATTGGTTGCTTTTTCCTTAACTAAAGCTTATTGCCTCAAATTTGTGTCTATTGAAACTTCTCTTGCTGAGTGTTTGATCAACTATTACTATTTTATGTATTTTTAAAAAGTATTATTGGTATCTCGGGCTTCAAATTTTCTTAAAGTTTTGAGTAAGAAATGGTTGATTTAAAAAATGATAATGGGGGCCAGCCCTGTGGCGAAGCGGTAAGGTTCACCCGTTCTGCTTCAGTTGCCCAGGGTTTCGCTGGTTCGGATCCTGGGTGCGGACATGGCACTGCTCATCAGGCCATGCTGAGGTGGCATTCCACATAGCACAACCAGAGGCACTCACAACTAGAATATATAACTATGTACTGGGGCAGCTTTGGGGAGAAGAAGAAGAAAGAAAAAAACGAAGAAGATTGGCAACTGATGTTAGCTCAGGTGCCAATCTTTAAAAAAAAATTATAATGCCCAGAATTGATGTGGAAAAACAGACACTGTCAATACTCTGCAGCTGGCGATATAAACTGGTACTAAACTTCTGGAGAACAAGTTGGTAGTATACATCAAGATTCTAAAAATGTATGTAACCTTTGACCGAAAAATTCCAATTTTAGAAATATATCTTAAGAAAATAATTGAATTAATGTGCAAAGTTCTATGTTCATTATATCTTTATTTCTATATAAAAAACTGCACTATAAGTGATCTACATTTCGATCAATAGGCATTAAGTTTGACATATTTATGCAAGGAAATACTCTGTGGCCATAGACTAATATTCATTATCATGGAAAGATGTCCAAAATATACTATTGGTGAAAAAACCACGTTATCAATCAATATTCATTGACTAATCCCATTAAAATGCTACACAGAGTTTATACTTTTCTATATTTTCTGATGCTAATATGGAAAACAAAATAATGGCCTACAGACTCAACATATATCCCAATCCCCAAGAAAGGAGATGCCAAGGAGTGTAGTAACTAATGGGACCATTCCTCTAATTTCCCATGCAAGTAAAGTGATGCTCAAGGTGCTCCATCAAAGGCTTTTACCTTATATAGAGCAAGAAATGTTTCCCAAAAGACTGAAACTAATAGATTTCAAGGCAATTAACACATTCATTGTCTACTGGAGTGCTCCAAAGAATTTCAGAAGAAGGTTAGTTTATGTTTTATAGACTACAGTAAAGCCTCTGACTGCGTGGATCCTGAAAAGCTATGGGCTTCTGTGAAAGAAATAGGCGTGCCTCCGCACTTGATTGTCCTGATGCGTAACCTGTATTGTGGAGAAGAAGCCACTGGCAGGACAGAATATGGAAAGACAGAATGGTTTCCTATAGGCAAGTGTGTCAGATAAGGCTGCATTTTATCTCCCTATCTGTTTAATCTGTATGCGGAATGTATCATACGAAAAACTGGGCGAGGTTCAGATGAAAAATTGATGGAAGAACTATCAACAATCTAAGATATGCAGATGACACCACCTTACAGGCAGACAGCAGCAATGACCTGAAACAACTTCTGGTGGAGGTGAAAGAAGAAAGTGCCAAACTAGGACTGCATGTGAACATCAAGACGACAAAACTCATGACTACAGAAGAACTACACAACTTTAACATAGACAATGAAAACATTGAAATTGCTAAAAATTTTGTTACCTTGGTTCACTCATCAATTTAAATGGAGACTGCTGCCAAGAAATCAGGAGAAGACTGAGACTTGGAAGGGCAGCAATGAAAGAATTATGAAAGATGGCCAAGTGTAAGGAAGTGTTATTAGCGACTAAGGATGAGACTGTCCACACTTTGTGTTCCCCGTTAATATGTACAGATGCGAAAGCTAGACATTGAAGAAAGAGGACAGGAAAAAAATTGGTTCATTTGAAACAAGGTGTTGAGGGACAGCTCTACAGATACCCTGGTTGCCAGAAAGATGAACCAGTGGGTCCTAGAGCAAATTAAGCCTGAACTATCGCTGGAGGCAAAAATGATAAAACTGAGGCTGTCTTACTTCAGGCACATCATGAGAAGCCAGGACTCTTTGGAAAAGACAATAATGCTGGAAAAGTAGAAGGCAGCAGGAAAAGAAGAAGACCAAATATGAGATGGATTGACTCTATAAAGGAAGCCATAGGCATGAGTCTACAGATGCTGAGCAGGGCTGTTGAGAACTAGACACTGTGGACATCACTCATTCATATGGTCACGAAGAGTCACAGCCAACTTGACGGCATGTAGCAACAATAATTTCTAAATTTTTGCAATGAGCATCTGTTACATTTTCAATCATATAAATCAGTAAAACAATTTCCATCTGAAGAAAAAGATGCCTTTCTTTGCAATAATCTGTGGTTACCCCTCTCTGCCTTATCTTCTTTAATTACTAAACAGCATTCACATCCTGGGACGTTTTTGAGCTTTCCCACTACACTACCCTGAAAAGAAGGTGAAGTAAATATCTCCCTCCTCCATGACAGCTTAAGAGATGCCAGGGTCAGGCCAAAGATCACACCAGAGAAGGTCAATAATGGCCAATTCCAGGGTCTTTTAAACTTTCCATTCAGGGTTCTTAGGTAAAGTGTTGCTACGATATTTCACAATTAAGTTTGCCTGACACCCCTCAAAGGAGCTTTAAGGACCTAAGCACAGGTCATCCCACTGACCTCCCTGAATCCTATGCCTCCCTCGGCCTTGGGGACTCTTGTCATTCCCCGACACCACTCTCTACAAAGCCAGTCCATGCCATCCCTCTGTTCTCTCTCCAGGAGAATCCTGTAGAAGCCTCTTCAAGGTACCTTTAATAATAGTGTTGGCTTCATTTTATTGGGGCAGGAGGAGGAGCTTGCTGACAACTCTATTTCCATCATGGTAAGTATCAGGTATTCCGAAACCACATTATTAAATGTATTTGGTTACCTGGATAAAAAGTTATTTCAGAGCCAGCCCTGATGGCCTAGTGGTTAAAGTTCAGCACTCTCACTGCTTCGTTGGCCTGGGTTTGGTTCCTGGGTGCAGAACCACACCACTTGTCTGTCAGTTGCCAAGCTGTGGCAGTGGCTCACATAGAAGAACTAGAAGAACTTACAAGTAGGATATACAACCATGTACTGGGGCTTTGGGGAGGGGAAAAAAAAAAAAGGAGGAAGATTGGCAACAGATGTCAGCTCAGGGTGAATCTTTCCCTGCAAACAAAAAAAGTTCATTTCCCCTGGCTACTCTTAGGTGGAGAAAGTCCCACCTCTATGATTTTGTTCTGTAAACTTAAGGATGATATAAATAAAAGATAGAAGAATAGGATATTTTCTAAGTTTGCATAAGCTGTATTAGTCATAACTGTCCCTCCCTCCAGCAAAAAAAAAAAAAAAAAAAAAAGCAAGGGGTGATAGTAGAGAGCAGATCAGACTCAAATGCCATTTGTCCAAGAATTGTGTGCAAGTCATACTTTCACTGTTCTTATACATCTTGGTACCCCCACAGTTTACTTTCAGTAAATGTCTATTAAATATGAATGGAGTTAACATTACATGAGGACTGAATATGTATCTTACATATTCAGTTGTCCACCACAGTGGATCTTGATATGCTGAATGTTTGAGAGAAGGGCTCTGCTATAACCAAGTTAGATCCAAATTCATAAAAAGATTGGCAACATTTCTATCTATGAAGAGGAAAATTGCATCCTACAGAGAACACTGAAGTTCATAACTCTGTCATTGAAAGTAGTATTTATATAAGAGAAAAAACTTTTAGTGATCAGGAGAAATGAAAAAAGCGTAAAATTTGTCTCAAAATAGCCAAGCCTGGGCATGTTTTACAAAGCTTTCACCAAAACTGGGTTACTTGTCTGAAAATAATTGCAGTTGAGTCCTAGATTATAAAAATGACGCAAATCTCAGTTTTGGTAATTATTTATTATGAACAGTGTCTCTCAGTGTGATTTTTCACACTCACTCTGGGGCGGTCTGAAATCCATAGTGTCTCTCTTGGGCTCCTCTAGCTTGTCCATGTAGGCGCCTGTTGTCTTCCCAGGGCTGCATTCTTCACTCCTGCTGCCCCTCCTGGGTAACCTGATAAACAGCCCCAGGATAATGGAAAGTAAAGACTTTTTTCTGCATTTGGGATTAAGTGCATTTTAAGCGTGGCCAACTGCTAAGGGAATGAATCTCCCTTATGAGGGAAATCTCAGATAAGAGAACAAGCTAGTATAAGATATTTTGGTCAAGAATACCTCTAGGTGCCCCTCAAATATCATGTGAGTCTTGCCCTGTAAGGCAGGCTCCTCTCAGTCTGGCTCTCTTCCTAGGTGCTCTAAGGAAGCTAAGCACAGGGCACTCCACCAGGGTCACCAAAGTGCCCAATCTTTCCCACCCTGCATCAGTCCCTATCAAGATAGCCCACCCCTCTCCTCTCACACTGGAAGGACTCTAAGTTTTCTCAAGGAGTCTTTGCAAACAATGGTGGCCTCTCTGTTGGGGGAAGGAGTAGAGAACGCTGATGAGGGGACTCTGTTTGTTCACAGGGGTAGCTCAGTGGACTCTCATTCTTGTCAATACTGTACCAATTCTAAGTTTGTCACTTTCACTATACTTCTGGACGTGGGCTCCCTCTTCTGGTTCAGAGGATATGAATATGACATACAAGATACAGGAAATTATATCTGCATTATTGCAGTTGCAAGATCACTTGGGCACTGGGTAGAAAGATGATTATAGCTGAATGGATCAATAATTTTTAAGCAAACATTGTAAAGACCTAAGTTAACTTATTTAATCCAGAATTATACATGTATAAAGACTCAGTGTGTAAGAAATTATGCCACTTGAATGAGGAAAAATCTGGCTTATTCGTCATTCCAAAAGTAATCATTAACATTTATTGGTGCTTCTTATGTTCTAGGTATTACTATTAACATTTTATGTAAAGAATTATGTGACTTTTTATTATGGGAAACTTCAAATTTAAGAAATAAAGAAAAGATCATAAAAGAATCTCTATCACCACCCACTTTCAACCATTATCATCAACATTTTAACATTTTCCCATATGTGTTTCATCAACCACCGTCATTCTCCTTGTTCAATTTTTTTTCTTGAGTATTTAAAGCAAATGCCAGATGTCCTATAATTCACTCATAAATATCTTAAATGTATTCTAAACTTTTAAAATATATTAGCTATTTTAGTCCTCACAACAAAAGTAGATAGTTATTATTCCCATTTTATATATCTATAAACTGAGGCAAATGTTAGTAAGAGACTCAAACCCTGGAGTGTGACTGCAGAGCCTGTGTGGTAGCCAGCCTCCAAGATGGCCCCGATCTCTGCCTCCTGGTATTCACACCTTCTGTAGTGCCCTCATGCGTTTTACCAGGGTTGGTCTACGAGACCAACAGTGTATGGCAGAAGAGGTGGTATATCACTTCTGAGATCAGACTGTGACTTCTGTCTTGGGTGCCTGCTCTCTCTCTTTCTTGGATAATTTGTTCTGGGGGAAGACAGCTACCATGTTAGCAGCCCCATGGAGATCCCCAGATGGTGAGGAAGCAAGCCTCCAGCCAACAGCCAGGGAAGAACTGAGGTTTGCCAACAACTTCATGAGGGAGCTGGAGGCAGGTTCTCTCGTCCTGTTTGAGCCTTGAAATGACTGCAGCCAGAGCCAACAGCTTGACTGCAACCTCATGAAAGACCTTAAGCCAGAATCATCTAGCTAAGCCACTCCCAGATTTCTGACCTGCAGAAATTGTGATATAATAAACATTTGTTGTTTGAGCTGCTATGTTTTGGGGTAACTTGTTATGTAGCGATAGATTACTAACATACCCTGTATCCTCGATTACTGTTCTATTCTGCCCCACACACAAGTTTGTAATAGCTTTTGCTTTGCCATTTCTATGATACTTGATGTTAAGGACAATGCTGAGGCAGGGCAATGAACTGCAAAGATATACAGGGGATTTTAATATTAGACATGCATTTCATTGTTACTCTAATCTGTGAGAGGTGAATACGGCAACTCTTTAATAAGAGGACTAGTTAGTTAAACCAAATATTCCATATTCATATCACTTCCATATCAGCACAACTAATCTACCTCATACTTTAAAAAAAATGACTACAGAGTATTCTATATTAGTTATTAAGCCAATTCTCTATTAATTGACATTTTGACTGTTCCCAGTTTTTGTGGGTTTTTTTTTTTTTTTTTGCTGTTACAACTCATGCTTCACTGAACATCTTTATATATGCTATGTTGGTGAAATTTGCAAATATAGCCCTATGGAATATTTCTAGCAGTGGGCTTGACAGGCCAAGGGTGCATTCTACACTGACAGTGACTGTCAAATCAGCTACACAAAAGTTCCACTTATTTACGATGTCACCAATCCTATGTGAGTTTCCCTGTCTTCTCACACTTTCATTAAAATCACAAAGCACTAGACTTCTAAATTTTGCCTATCCAAAAGGTGAAAAATATCTTCTGTAGTGTGGATTTGCATTTCTTTAACTGTGGATGATGTTATCCTCTATAAGTTTATTGGTCATTAGTATTTCTTTTTCTCTGAACAGTCTGTCCTCACCCTTTACCCAATTTTAATCTTAGTGGTTCATAAGGGCTCTTTATAAAGTATGGAAATTAGCCTGTCAAATGTGTTGCTAATATTTTTCTCAGTCATTTGAGCTTTTGAGCTTTGACTTTATGATTTATGGATTTGTCTGCTACTTAGTAAGGCTTTCCCTATTCTACAATAACAAGATATACGTTCCCATGCCTTATTCTAGAAGCTTTTGTTTTTCATTTGTTACATAACATCTTTGCTCCCTCTGAAACTTATTTTGGTTTAAGGAGCATTTTTTGTCCCCCAAAAGTTGTCTCATTATTTTGACACCATATATATAATAATTTGTCATTCCCCATCAATTTGAGGTCTCACCTTTGTCACAATCTAACTCTCCATATATATTTGGGTCTATTTTGAAATCTTTATTCTGTTCCATTGACCTGCCCATTTTTTTTGCAAGTACTAAAGTGCTTTAATTATTATAGTGTTGACACAAACAATCAATAACCAATCTATAGATAAGAAAGGGAAGGTGATATCTATTGAGCCAAGCTGAGGACTATCCCGGAAGTACAGTATTCTCCAGGGAAGAAAGCACTCCCGAGAAGCGTGGTTTAGAGCATGGTTATACACTGTTTCAGAACAAAGAACATATATCAAGCATGACAGGAATACAGCTTTTTTTCCTCAAAGTCACAAGGAGTTGTTTTGCTGCAGTTTAGCACTTACATGACAGGTCAACTTGACCTTGGTTTTCTGGAAAGAAAAACCTTATCTTCAAAGAAGTCCTGGTACTGGCATGAGGGGAAGGGGGACATTCAGCCCTACCTTTAAAGAGTACATTCTTTGCTTTGGGATAATGTTTGAAGCAGATGTACAATGCATGTTTGGCAGGCCATAAGTCAGGCTTCCCTGGGAAAAACAAGTTTTAGGCTCAATCAGGTTTAAACAAAAATGGGTTCCCCATTTACCTGAATATGTGAAAACTTCTTACTATTCTTATTATTTTCATCAATAGCTTCAATATATTATAGTGTTAAGACCAGTCCCCTGCTGTACTTTGCTTTAAATTTTGCTAGTTACCATGAATTACAGAATTATTTCCTGGGTACCATGAGTTACAGAATTATTTGCTGGTTACCAGGAATTATAGAATTATTTTTCAAGATAAAAAATTCCTGTTTGCATTTTAATTGAGATTGGATTGAATTTATAGGACAATTTAGGAAGAATTTATATGTTCAACATATTTAGTCTCCTGATCCAAAAAATGTTATGCCTTTCAATTTACTTGTCTTCTTTTATGTCCCCAAATAGAATTTTAAAGTTTTCTTCATTTAAGTTCTACGTATTTTTTATATGTGAATATTTAGATATTTGATCAGTTTATGGGTTTAGAAATAAAATAGTTTCTTCAGCTAAATGTCTAATAGTTGTTGATTAGGGACATGCTGTTGATTTTTTTTTTTTTCTTTTCTAAAGATTGGCACCTGAGCTAACATATGTTGCCAATCTTTTTTTTCCTTCTTCTCCCCAAAGCAGCCCAGTACCTGGTTGCATATTCTGGTTGTAGGTCCTTCTGGTTGTGCTATGTGGGATGCTGGCTCAGCATGGTTGATGAGTGGTGCTGGGTCCATGCCCAGGATACAAACTCGTGAAACCCTGGGCTGCCAAAGCAGAGCATGCAAACCCAACCTCTTGGCCATGGGGCTGGCCCCATGCTGTTGATTATTATACATTAAATTTATAACCTGCCATTTTACTGAATTCTATTATTGTTTCTAATAGTTTT
The DNA here is from genome assembly GCF_037783145.1 of Equus przewalskii. Taxonomy (NCBI): domain Eukaryota; kingdom Metazoa; phylum Chordata; class Mammalia; order Perissodactyla; family Equidae; genus Equus; species Equus przewalskii. The sequence goes on along the minus strand of NC_091845.1, from coordinate 52,250,838 downwards.
TAGTAAATCTCTAGGTTTTTTTTTTCTAGATAGATATCATCCCATTCAGATGCCCTTTATTGAGACGGGTGCACCCATCCCCCAGCTGTTGTGAATGTTGACTGCTAACTACTTGTAGCTGCCCCATTCTCTGGAGAACTGCCCTTGGTCGAATGGGAGCTGACTTGCCTGGGAGATAATATCTCCCTTCCACCCTCACCAAGCAGCTTATAGTCAATAACTATTGACTTACTGATTTAAGAGTTGAAAAAATAGCTTGCCTCCTTGTCTCAAAGTGGTACCAATTCTATAGCGCCATTCATGCTCCAGAGCTCTCCATGGGATCAGGCTGAGGCTAAAATTCAGCTGAGATTACATCCCTGTTTATTTCCTCTGCTGCCTTATCCTGCCCTTCTCCCTCCCCTTCCCCGAAGAGCACTCGTCAACAAATCGCATGCTCCTACATCCCTGTCTCAGGCTTTGCTTCTGGGAAATCCAACCTTAAGACAATATGTAATCCTATGGGTTATATAAACAATATAAAAATATAAATAAAAACATTTATGTATATATTTAAATATGTTTATATAAAATGTATTTTTATAAATAAATGAATATATAAATCAACGTTAGACAAATATTATTGGGCATCTGTAATACGCTAGCACTTTCTGGACACTGGGCTTCTGAACAGACCAAGTTCCCTGTGTTGTGGAGCTTACATTTTAGTGGGAGACATTGACAACGAACAAGTAAACAAACAAATAAATATATAATAAGGAGGATAAGAGAGCAGTGTTTGATGGGGGTAGGGGCACTATTTTTGAAAGAGCAACGAGAGAAGGTGTATCAATTTTATTTTTTGGACAAGTAAACAGAAAGCCCATCTCCATGTGGCTTAGGCAAAAAAGGAAGTTTATTATATCATATAACAAAGTCCAGAGGTAGGAGGGCTCCACAGTTAGTAAAACAAAGGTGTCACCAAGGAACCAGTTTCTTTCTGCCTTTCTGCTTTGCCATCTTTGGTGTATCAGTTTTGACCTCTAGACAAAACAAACATAAAGATTCTGAGGCAGAGTAAGTGTTAAACTGCAAAGAATACTTTGGAGACAAATTTAGTATAAAGCCTTGGGGATTTACCTGTTTATAGGTATATAAGAGAGTGCAGCCTTCCGAAGACTGTCTCTGATCAAAGACAAGGGTGGGACCTACAAAGGCAGAAGCCACAAATTTTCACAAGGAAAAATGATTCCTTGGTTTAAACAACCCCTTGGATTGCCAGTTCGAAACTGCTTGGTAATAGTGGAGCTTGGCACAGCTGATTGCTATGCCCCAAGTCAGTTTGTAGAGTCTAGATAGTTCAGTCACAAATTTACCATCAGGCAGCTTTTCTACTGACTCTAAGTTTTCGAAAAGCAGTTACTCTAGATCCTTCTTCTGGGGAAGCGTTTGTTCTGACGCCTTGCTATATTACAGGCTCAAGGTCATGCAGTAAGTAAGTTTGAATGCATACATTCAAAGTTCAGCAAAAATTTCTTTTACTGCTCTTCTCGTGGTCACAAGATGGCTGCAGCAGTTCCAGATGTCAGAACTAGACACACAATATTAAGAGGCTATCTTGTATCATGCTGTAACAGAGTAATTTACTAAGCCTTCAATAATCCCTCTCAATAGTTAAGACAAGATACACTAGATATAAGGTGCTGGATTCAAAATGCAATACTCATTTCCCCCCAAGCAATGAAGCATTAAAGTATTGGTCAGAATGAGCATCACGGTGACTCACAGTTTTAAAAAGTCAGGTTGAGTCATGCAAGGACAAAAGATTCTAAATAAATTGCCCAAAGAAATATTCAGTTGAGTTTGCATTGCATTCTCTTCTTGTCTAAGTAGATGTTGTTTTGGGACTGTTGATTACATATCGAATAATCCCTGAATTCGAGGGCTCTTTTGTAATTGCTAAACATCTTCAACTTCCCCGCACCGCCTCCCCTAACCAATCTATGTCAAGTTCTGTCTGACTACACTACTTGAGGAGGAAGCTGGGCTTTCAACAAGCACATCTGGAAAAAAGTAGGAAATAAAGGCAGAAATCTCAGCCCTTCCTTCTAGGAAAAATGCTGGATTTTATTCCAACTCAGTGGTGGTGCACTCACTGCCTACAGCAGGGAAATTTGCCGAGGCCATTGCAATACATGAAATACGGGTAGCTTTGGAGATAATTACAACCTACCACCATCAGATTTCCCTTGTAACATAAAAAAGTTAGAGAGAGAGTGGAGAAAACATGATGGAATTTTTAGCCTAGGAAAAGGAATAAAGGAGAGAGGGAGGCCTAGGGGCCACACAGTCAGACCAAGCCAGTTTCACAATTTCACCTGGCGCCAGGTTGAAATGGTGTACTTCAAAGCTCCTGTGACTGGTTGAACCACATCTTCTCTGTCCTAACTTGGTAATATCTTTGGCAATAAACTGCATTCACTATTGCAGCTTGGCTTGTCTAGCTAATTCAATTCTTCTTAAATCAGTTTCTTGTCAAATATACCCTCTAGTTTGATTCATGATTTTGCCTCCTTTTCACATAAGCAAAAATATACCTCTTCTAAGAGATTTATAGTCCAGTTTATATTCTGGTTAACTGGCCATGGAGCTTGTACTGGCAGAGGAGGTAACACAGCTGGCAAAACATGAATTCATTCCAGAAATGTTTGCTGAGGGTCTGCTATGTGCTAGCAGAGGATGAGACAAGCAAGACAGCGCTCTCTTTAAGATGTTTAGCAATTATTTATTGCTACTGGAATTGATAGATACTAAATCATTTAGGAGACACCATACCCTAGTCAGTAGACATTCATTAACAAACTTCATTGTTTCGGGGCTAGAGTTCCATAGAAGGATAATTGTGCCAGCCTCTTCAGCTTTCCGGGGTAACTTGGAGCTTATTCCCAAGATATCCATCTCCATCACAGAGTGAGGGCATAGCAGCAGGAAGCTTGGGTCTGAATGGAATGGCATTATGCTGATACACTGAATAATTCCATATTACGTTTCTTTGGTTGACTCAGTCTCCCACCAAATATTTTTAAAACTTCTATTCAATTTACATGTGGATGCTTTCACGCATTCTCTTATTTATTCATCTAAATATATTTATTAAGCACTATCTGTGGATGCATGAGAACTATCAGCATCATTCCCAAGATGGAGGCTTTTGGGAAGCTGATCATTCTATTTCTGGTGCCTCTCCAGGCTGACTGGATTTAGCTTGAGATGCTCTTTACAATAAATGTTATCTCCACTGGTCTGAGATTTGGCATGGGCACTCTCAGCTTCCTGCAAATGAGGACTGGGGTTGTAGAGAGGAAAAATGGGATGTTTCTGCTGAAATCTTGAAGATATCCTGAACATACAAATATCACAATTAGAAAAACATTTATAAGGAGGAAATGGTATGCTGCTTGTTGTACATTTTCAGGCATTATCTCTTGACTGTGATGTCTTTGATATCCTCCAAAGACCTTTTTTCCTTGATTACTATACCCCAAGACCCAAGCTACTAGGTGCTTTGGAGACATCCTGCCATATCCTCCTTCTGTCTTCCCTCAGCATGGAAACCTGTTAGTGATCAACTGTATCACCATCGTCTTGGTGCTCAGTTGTATCACCATCTTCCTCACTTCTGCTGAACACCATCTCTAAAAGACACAGATGGCCAGACTGTGGAAGAAAATCAATCAGTGTCCAAGCTCAGACAAAAAAAAGTAATAAATTAATTTGCTTAATTGTTTTCTCTTTAGGTTGTAGGAGTGAATCTTTATTCATTCAGTAAATTGTTGAGGGTTTTTATGTATAAGGCAAAATACTCTGCCTTTAGAAGCAGTTTCACTGTTGTTTTTATTTTTAAGGAATATTAGTCCTGAGCTAACATCCGTGCCCATCTTCCTCTATTTTATATGTGGGACACCTGCTACAGCATGGCTTGATGAGCGGTGCATATGTCCACACCCGGGATCTGAACCAGCGAACCCCAGGGCAGCCAACGCGGAGCATGTGACCTTAACCACTGCACGACTGGGCCGGCCCCCTTTTATTTTTCATATGTGTTTAGTTCCACTGTTAAAGGTATCTCTGCAGAACAGTTACTCCTGTATGTGTGTGGGAAAGCCAGCCTCCAAGATGGCCTCCCAGTGATGTTCACCTCCTGATAGTCCCAACTTTGTGTAATCCCCTTACATATTGTTTCAGGGTTGGTCTATGAATATGGCAGAAGTGATGGCATGTGACTTCCAAGGCTCAGTCAAAAAAATTTGTGGCTCTGTCTGGCCACCCATAGGAACTGTAAAATGATCAATGTTCATCGTTTCAAGCCACTAAATTTTGGGTAATTTGCTATGCAGTAATAGTTAATTACTAACCTCAATGCAGTGTGTAAGGCCATAATTAATCCATTTAAAGCTTTAAAATGGGGTTTCTGAATAGCCAAAGCAATCCTGAGAAAAAAGAAGAAAGCTGGAGTTATCATAATCCCTGACTTCAAAATGTACTACAAAGCTATAGTAATCAAAACAGCATGGTACTGGCACAAAAACAGACACACAGATGAATGGAACAGAATTGAAAGCCCAGAAATAAAAGCATACATCTACAGACAGCTAATCTTTGGCAAAGTAGCCAAGAATGTACAGTGGAGAAAGGAAAGTCTCTTCAATAAACGATGTTGGGAAAACTGGACAGCCACATGCAAAAGAATGAAAGTAGATCATCATTTTACGCCATACACAAAAATTAACTCAAAATGGATTAAAGACTTGAATCTAAGACCTGAAACCATAAAACTCCTAGAAGAAAATATAGGCATAGGCAGTACACTCTTTGACATCGGTCTTAGGAGTATCTTTTCGAATACCATGTCTACTCAGGCAAGGGAAACAAGAAAAAATAAACAAATGGACTACATCAGACTAAAAAGCTTCTGCAAGGCAAAGGAAACCACGAACGACACAAAAAGACAACCCAAAAACTGGGAGAAAATATCTGCAAATCATACAGCTGACAAGGGGTTAATTTCCAAAATATATAAAGTACTCATACAACTCAATGACAAAAAAACAAACAACTCAATCAAAAAATGGACAGAGGACATGAACAGACATTTTTCCAAAGAAGATATATAGATGGCCAATATGCACATGAAAAGATGTTCAACATCACTAATTATTAGGGAAATGCAAATCAAAATTGCAATGAGATATCACCTCACACCTCTCAGAATGGCTATGATTAACAAGACAAGAAATAACAAATGCTGGAGAGGATGTGGAGAAAAGGGAACCCTCATACACCACTGATGGGAATGCAAACTGGTGCAGCCAGTATGGAAAAAAGTATGGAGATTTCTGAAAAAATTAAACATAGAAATACCATACAATCCAGCTATTCCACTACTGGGTATTTATCCAAAGAACGTGACATCAACAATTCAAAGAGATTTATGTTTCCCTATATTCATTGCAGTGTTATTCACAATAGCCAAGATGAGGAAGCAACCCAAGTGCCCATCTACAGATGAATGAATACAGAAGATGTGGTACATATAGATATATATATATATACACACACACACACACAATGGAATACTACTCAGCTATAAAAAAAGACAAAACTGTTCCATTTGCGACAACGTGGATGGAGCTTGAGGGTAATATGCTAAGAGAAATAAGCCAGACAAAGACAAACACCACACGATTTCACTCATATGTGGAAGAGAAGCAAACACATGGATAAGGAGAACAGACAGTGGTTACCAGAGGGGAAGGGGGTGGGAGGAGGGCAATAGGGGTACAGGGGCACATGTGTATGGTGATGGATAAGAACTAGATTGGTGGTGAACATGATGCAGTCTATGCAGAAACTGATACATAATTTACAACTGAAATTTACAAAATGTTATAAACCAATATGATGTCAATAAAATAATTTTAAAAAATAAAAAATAAAACAGGGTTTAATCAATCAAAATGATTTGCAATAATAGAAATAACAATTTTTTTTAAGATTGGCACCTGCACTAACATCTGTTGCCAATCTTTTTTTTTCTTCTTCTTCTCCCCAGAGCCCTCCAGTACATAGTTGTATATTCTAGTTGCAAGTGCCTCTGGTTGTACTATGTAGGACGCCACCTCAGCATGGCCTGATGAGCAGTGCCATGTCCGCGCCCAGGATCTGAACTGGTGAAACCCCGGTCCGCCAAAGCAGAGTGCATGAACTTAACCACTTGGCCACGGGGCTGGCACCTGTGGAAGTTTTTTATAAAAGCAATAGAAAAATAATATAGGTGGTACATTTTTTCAGATCTTACAAGTCTTAAAGTGTCTATGTTCAATCTTCACCTTGATTGATAGTTTGGCTGGTTATACTATTGTAGGTTGGAAGGCATTTCTCTTCAACACATTAAAGACATTGCTCCATTGTCTTCTTCCTTCAAATGTTGTTGAGAAGTCTAGAGTCATTTTTATTATGATTTCTTGCATGTGATCTGTTTTTTTTTTTTTTCCTTTCTGGACACTCAGAGTATCATCTCTTTCTCTCTAATGTTTTGCTATTTCACAACACTTGGGTCTTTAAGAGTATAAAATTCTGTATGTCAGAAACCTGGTGCTTTAAAACTCCATAAATAAAATTGAAAAGCAAACAACAAACTGGGTAAAATATTTGCAACATTTGGAATAAAGGGTTATTATTCTTATGATAGAAGATACTCTTACAAATCAGTATAAAAAAAAGAGTTCTCCAAAAGAAAAACTGAAAACAGTAATTCACAAAAGAATATGAAAATGGCTAAGAAACACATAAAAAAACTATGGCCTCACTAGAAGTAAAATAAATGCGAAATAAAACTGTGAGAAAGCACTTTTCACTTTTTCAATTGGTAAAGATTAAAAAAACAAACAGCCAATGTTGGTTAAGGTTTCAGCACTTTCATATGCTGTTAATAGAAATGTGAAGTCATTCTATCAACATCTAGTCTCTTCTAGATGAAGTACAATTTCGTTAAGTCAGATCAAAAACTTTTAAAAATGCTCATATCCTTTGATTTAGCAAATTTGCTTCTGGGATTTTATTCTAAGGAAATGGTAATGAATGTGAATAAAGACTTAACTATCACCTTGGCCATGTTGTATATAACACTGTGAAAGTGGAAACAATCTACATACTCAACAATATAAAACTAGTGAAAATCTCTCTACGGCAGTGGGACGTTTTAGCAGAATATAGCAGCAAATTTATTGTATAAAAAGTGATCAGTATTGGTAAGAAGCTGACTCATGGGGAGCTGAAATGAAATGCGATGAGAAAAATTTTTTTTTATAATTCTCTGGACTCTGTGCTTTGTTAGTAGTAAGGTTGTTTTCTTTCTAGTGATGAACTATTTCTACTTCCAGACATTGAGGGGATATAAGAAGGGGTCTTCAATAATGTCGATAAAATGATAATAATCATAGCAGTAGCAGCTAACATCAAGTATATACTGTCTGCCCGGCAACCTGTCAAGTATTCATTTAATTTCCATAGTAACCCTTTGGGGTAAGTAGTATTACTTTTTTTTAGATGTGAAGACTGAGGCTTGGAGTTGTTGAATAAATGCCTCAAAGCCACACAGATAATAAATATTGCAGTTAGAATTCAAACTTTGGCAATCAGGTGTTATGGACTGCATGTTTGTGTCCCCCCCCCCCGCCCCCAAATTCATTTGTTGAAACTCTAATCCCCAATGTGACGGTATTTGAAGATGGAGCCTTTGGGAGGTACTCAGATCATGAAGGTGGAGTCCTCGTGATGGGATTAGTGCCATTATAAGAGGAGATACAAGAAAGTTACTTCTCTCTCCGCTCTCCATCGTGTGAGGATACACCAAGAAGATGGCCATCTGCAAAGTAAGAAGACGGCCCTTACCAGCTACTGAATCTGCCAACATATTGACGTTGGGCTTTCCAGCCTTCAGACCTGTGAGGAATAAACATTTGTTGTTTAAGCCACTCAATCTGTGATATTTTTGTTCGAAGCAGCCTGAGCAGACTAAGACATCAGGATTCCAGACATTCTTATCCACTGGACTAAACTGCCTCAAATTAGTAAACAGATTTAAAACAATATGTGTGGTAAAATCCCATTTTTGTATATAATAAGCGGCTCTGCAATGTAGAATTTTAAATTTTTTTTAGCAGAGAAACTGCCATTTAAAATTGACAGCTGCATCTGTTAGTGGAGCTTCCCCAATAGCCCGTTGTTCTGGAAGCGGGATTCCTTTTAATTAGGTAGTTGTAAGGCAAGCAGTGGAAGGGTGTAGCTGGACACTTTGGGAGTTGCCAATGCTGCTCTTATCATCACATCCATGTATAAGCAGTTTGAAGGTTGCTGGGAGAAAGCAAATTTTCCCAAAGACTAAGGAGCCTCTGGGAAGGAAGTTACTGAGACCCTGACCACTTTCTTCAGGAGGGTCAGTATTATTACATCATGACTGATGCACCGAAGTGGCCCTGACCTGAGATGACAGCAAAACACACCAGGGCTTACCCAGGAGAAATTCACCACGAAGGAAAAGGGATCCTGGACTGCTTACCTGGGCTTAACATTGCTGACTGGGGAGGACAGGTTTCTAGCTCAGTCCTTATAAATCTCACTCTAGCATCACAGGCGTCCCAGGAAAAAAGAGCCCTTGGTGTTTGTAATGCTGAAACTGCAGGCCATCAGAGCACTTAAGTTTTAATAGCTCCATCTTGTGAACAGTCTTGATATAGCAGATCTGTTTCAACAGTGACACCTTGTGGGGCACAGGTAGGAGAGATGGGGTCTGTGAGGACTATAGCAGTTTTCCATTCTTTCATTTTTCATTTTTCCAGCTTTATTGAAGTATAATTGACAAATAAAATTGTAATATATTTAAAGTGGACAATGTGACATACATATACGTTGTGAAAGGATTCCCGCCATCGAGTTTACACATTCATCACCTTTTCTGTATGTGCATGAAAACACAAGTTCTACTCTCTTAGCAAATTTTAATTATACAATACAGTTTTTTCAACTATAGTCACCAAGTTATCATTAGATTCTCAGACGTTATTCATCTTACAACTGAAAGTTTGTACCCTTTACCAACCTCTCCCTATTTCCCTTACCCCGCAGCCCCCGGCAACCACCATTCTACTGTTTCTATGAGGTTGATTATTTTCCCCCGCAGATTCCACATACAAGTGACACCATGCGGTATTTGTCTTTCTCTGTTGCTCATTTCACTTAGCATAATGCTCTCCAGGTTCATCCATGTTGTTGCAAATTGGTAGGATTACCTTCTTTTTTATGATGAATAACATTCCAGAGAGTGTGTGTGTGTAGCCCACAATTTCTTTCTCCATTCCTCAGTCCACAGACACTTACAAGTTGCAATGAACATAGGAGAGCAGTGAACGTAGTAGTACAGATACCTCTTTGAGATAATGATTTCATTTACTTTGGATATATATCCAGAAGTAGGATAGCTGGATCATACGGTAGTTCTAAGTTTAATTTTTTGAGGAAACTCCATACTGTTTTCCAAAGTGGCTGTACCAATTTACATTTCCACCAACAGTGTACAAGGGTTTCCTTTTCTCCACTTCCTTACTAGCATTTCATATTGCTTATGTTTTTGATAATAGCCATTCTGACAGGTGTGAGGTGATATCTCACGGTGGTTTTTATTTTCATTTTCCTGATGATTAGTGAGCACTTTTTCCTGTACCATTTGTATTTCTTCTTTGGAAAAATATCTATTCAGGTCCTTTTGCCCATTTTTAAATTGGTTTTTTTCTTGTGTGTGAATTGTATGAGTTCCTCATACATTTTGGATATTAACCCCTTATTGGATATGTGATTAGCAAATATTTTCTCCCACTTCCTAGGTTGCCTTTTCATTTTGTTGATGGTTTCTCTGCTGTGCAGAAACTTTTTTAGTTTGATGTAGTCCCATTTGTTTATTTTTGCTTTCATTGCCTTTTCTCTTGGTGTCAAATCCAAAAAATCATTGCTAAGCCCAATGTCAAGGAGCTTACCCCCATGTCTCCTTCTAGGAGTTTCATGGTTTCAGGTCTCAGATTCAAGTCTTTAATCCATTTTGAGTTGATGTTTGTGTGTAGTATAAGATAGCGGTCCAATTTCATTCTTTTGCAGGTGGATATAAAATTTTCCCAACCCCATTTATTGAAGAGATTATCCTTTCTCCATTGTATATTCTTGACTTCTGTGTCAACAATTAATTGACTATAGGGGTTGGCCTTGTGGCTTAGTAGTTAAGTTCAGTGTGCTCTGCTTCAGCAGCCCAGGTTTGGTTCCTGGGCACGGACCTACAGCACTTGTCAGTGGCCATGCTGCAGCGGTGACCCACATACAAAATAGAGTAAGACTGGCAACGGTGTTAGCTCAGGGCAAATCTTCCTCAGGAAAAAAAATTAAGTGACTATATATGCATGGGTTTATTTCTGGACTCTCTATTTTGTTCCACTGATCTATATATCTGTTTTTATGCCAACACCACACTGTTTTGATTACTATAGCTTTGTAACATAGTTTGAAATCAGGAAGAGTGATGCCTCCAGCTTTGTTCTTTCTCCAGATTGTTTTGGCTATTTTGGGTCTTTTGTAGTTCCATATGAATTTTGGCATTTAAAAAAAATTTCTGTGATAAATGCTGTTGCAATTTTGATAGGGATTGCATTGAATCTATAGATGGCTCTGGGTACTATGGACATTTTAACAATCCATGTACACTTTTAACAATCCATGGATACTTTTCCAATCCATGAACACAAGATATCTTTCCATTTTTGCATCTTCTTCAATTTCTTTCATCAATGTTTTATAGTTTTCGGTATACAGATCTTTCACCCCCTTGGTTAAATTTATTCCTATTTTATTGTTTTTGATGTTAGTGTAAATGGGATTGTTTTCTTAAATTCTCTTTGATAGTTCACTGTTAATGTATAGAAATGCAACTGACTCTTGTATATTTGATTTTGTATGTTGCAACTTTACTAATTCATGCATCTTTCATTCTTAAAGCCAGTTATAAGCAAGATTGATCCTATGGATCCTCTTTCTGAGTCTACCATGGAAGGACACCAACATACAGTACATATGAGGTACCGTGTATACATGTTTAATATATATATAGATATAGATATCTAGAGCACCAGATACTCCCAGATGGTCTCCCATCCAAGCACCAACCAGGTCCAACCCTGCCTATCTTCTGAGATCAGGCACATTCTGGGTGGTATGGGCGTAGACACACCTGTTTAATTTGAATGTTAAAAACAGACATATACACCAAAAGACAAATGACAAAATGGTAATGTAAAATATATGACAAAAGAATGATTTTCTAAATAAACAAAGAGCACTCAGGTGTCAATAAGGAAAGACATGGGTAATCCAATAGAAAAAGGGCAAAAGAATAAAAATAAGTAGTTAACAATAAAAAGAAATATAAATAACACTTAAAAAGAGTCCTGACTTCATTCATAATTAATTTTTTTAATTAAACATGAAGATTAAAAGCATAGTGAGATGCTACTTTTCATCTAACACGTTAATAAATATTGAAAAGTAGGATACAATTCAATGTTAGTGAAGGTGGGAAGAAACTCTCACAAATTGTTAGTGGAAGTAAACATTAGTGCAAAACTTTGGAAGGTAATTTAGTAACATATATCCAAATTTAAAATACACATACACTGTAATCCATAAATTCCACTAAGAATTTAGTAGTGTTTTTCAATTATTTTTTGTTTACATATTATTTAAGATACATTCATTTGCAAGTAACAGGAAAATCCAACTCAAACAGGTTCAAACAACAATGCAGATTTAATGGGCCATAGACCTAGATCCCAGAAACAGGGTGGGCATCAGCTCTGGTTTGATTCGGCATCTCAGTGATATCATTGGTGACCCAGTTTCCTTCTAGCTCTCCTCTCTGACTTCTGGCATGTTAGTTTCATCCAAAGGCTAATTCCTCATCAAGGTCACAAGACGGTTGCCAACAGCTCCCAAGGTACAGTTGACATATGCATTCTTTTTAAAGATTTTATTTCCCTTTTTCTCCCCAAAGCCCCGCAGTACATAGTTGTGTATTTTTAGCTGTGGGTCCTTCTAGTTGTGGCATGTGGGACACCACCTCAGCATGGCCTGATGAGCAGTGCCATGTCCACACCCAGGATCTGAACCCGCAAAACCCTGGGCTGTGGAACTTAACCACTCAGGCACAGGGCCGGCCCCGACATATGCATTCTTTATGGCTGCAAGGCACCTTTGAAAACCTTTCCTACAGGAAGTTCTCCATTTTATGAGTCCTTACTTCACGAACGTAGAATCCAGAAATTCTGTTTCCCAGTCTACCTTGCAGCTCTGCCAATACAAACATTCAAACTTGGTGACATGAAGATGCAAGAACCATGCAGAAATCCTTCTGGGAAGGGTGGCAGCACTATCTCCAGAGGCTGCAGTTGCAGAGGTTCTGGCAGAAGCCTGCTGGGCCCAGCATCCTTTGCCAGTGGGGTATCTGTGCTCAGTGGGCTGGCAGTGGTATTTTCTCTGGAGCACTTCTGCAATAGGATACATTCTCCTGTGTGGCCCTGAAACCTGATTCTCTGGCCTTTCCAGAGATTCTGTGAACACCCTGATATCCTTTTAACATATTTAAAATTAAAATTTTTTATTTTATTAAATCTTATCATTTTTTACTTTTTTATTTGTTGGGGAGGAAGATTGGCCCTGAGCTAACATCTGTTGCCAATCTTCCTCTTTTTGCTTGAGGAAGACTGTTGCTAACATCTGTGCCCATCTTCTTCTATTTTGTATGCGGGATGCTGCAACAGCATGACTTGATGAGTGGTGTGTAGGTCCATGCCCAGGATCTGAACCTGTGAACCACAGGCTGCCAAAGAGTGCACAAATTTACCCACAACATCACTGGGCTGGCCCCTATCATTTTTAATTTAATTTAATTTAATTAATTTAAGTTAAATTATATTGTTTTGTATAAAATTTTATTATTAAAATTAAAAAATTGAATAAACTATCCACAGTTCATTTCTAGTGTGTGCAAGTAAGAACTCTGACATACAGAGATGTATTTCTTCATCATATTTAGGGAAAGTAAGGTTACATTCAGAAATTCTCTCAAAAGAACAACAAGTTTCCTTCTCTGAGACCTCTGGCAAACTTCTTCTATATTTCAACAGTCAGAATTGGGTCATTTTTTTTTTTTTTTGGAACTACTAATGCTTGAGAATGAGATTACACTAATAATGTAAGGCCTGACCTACATCCTTATCCCTTAGGCTTAAGACAAAGGACAAAGAGGGAGAGGTGAGGGTACCCAGGTGAAGATCAGGACAGAGAAGGATCATTGAGTGAAGGTATATGGGAGGGAGGAGGACCTTAATGTCTAACAGACAGAATGACTTATCTTAAACCCCTTAGCTGTACTGCCAACTTGTTCTTAATATCTGTATTCCTCTTTGGTGTCTCAGCTCTGCATGAACCACTGATCATGTTGCTGATGGTCACCACCTGGAACCTCTGGACACAGTCACCAGGATAGGGTGTAGGTTCCTTACCATGGAGTCAGCAGACGTGTGAATGTGGGGCCAATCACATTTTTTGCTTTCTTGTTCCTTTATTCTCCCTTTAATGACAATTGAGGCAATAAAAAGAATGACAGTGACTTCTCCTGAGTTTAATGAAAAAGTCCTCAAGAAATTCAACTCTTGTTGTACTCCAGTTCCTAATTTTTCTCCCCTATTCTTAGGTACCAATCTCTCTGCAACAATGCTTCCTTCTCACCTCTCAAAGCAAGCCTTCATTCATTCTTTGGAACAACCCACCCTTCCAAATGGATTAGACTATATCTCCAGCAGTATATTCCTCAAAATTTGAAGGCTGTTCTGAATACTACACTTCTCAAGAGTGAGTCTCACCCTTGGTACTATTGACATTTTGGGCTGGATAAGTTTTTGTTGTGGGGGACTGTCTTGTGCATTGCAGGTAGTATCCCTGGTCTCTACCCACTACATCCCAGTAGCATTCCATCCCCTCCCCAAGTTGTGACAACCAAAAATGTCCCCAGACATTGCTAAATGTCCTCTGGGGGGCAGAACTATCTCTATTTGAGAACAATTAGGTTAGACGAATATCCTGGGGGAGGGTGTGGTGGGTAATGTCAGTGGAGTCCTCTTATAGTCCAAGTTAGGGTGGGGAACTTTGACTATCCAGGTCCCAGAAAAAGTACCAGGTAGGTGAAGGAACTAACTTCTACTGTGACTTGTAGATGAGTCTCTTTGTTCTTCTAAAGGCCTTGCAGGTGACTGTTGAATCACCATCTCCCAAATACAAATATCAACTTTCATAGAGTACAGCCTAACCACAAGGTGGAAGAAACATACTTTCTCATCTTTCTTATAATATGCAAGGCCACATCTCTCATAATGAGGTTAGTATTACACACTATTATTTAGAGCAGACCTAATCAGATTTGAAATTATTACTTGGAAATTTAATCTTGTAGTTTCTTTTTCTGTGATGGTAGTTGCTGTGTTGTTTGGTGCATAGATATTTTGAGCTATCTGATACATAGTTATTTAAAACTTTTAGTTGTAGTGGCCAGGCCCATGGCCGAGTGGTTAAGTTTGTGTGCTCTGCTTTGGCGGCCCAGGGTTTCACAGGTTCGGATCCTGGGTGTGGACCTAGCATTGCTCAAGCCATGCTGAGGCAGCGTCCCACATAGCAGAGTCAGAAGGACCTACAACTAGAATATACCACTATGTACTGGGGGTCTTTGGGGAGAAGAAAGAAAAAAAAAAAGTGGCAACAGATGTTAGCTCAGGGGCCAATCTTTTTTAAAAAATTAATTAATTAATTTTTTTGGTGAGAAAGATTGGCCCCTGAGCTAACATCTGTTGCCAATCCTCTTCTTTTTGCTTGAAGGAGATGGTCCCTGAGCTAACATCCGTGCCAATCTTCCTCTACTTTGTATGTGGGATGCCGCCCCCGTATGGTTTGATGAGTGGTGTGTAGGTCTGCACCTGGGATCCAAACTTGTAAACCCAGTGTTGCCAAAGCAAAGTGTGTGAATTAACCATTACACCACCAGGTAGACCTTCCAGGAGCCAATCTTTAAGGAAAAAAAAATTAAAACTTTTAATTGTAGCCTTTAGTTACAATTTTTTTTTCTGGATAATTTTAACCTTTAGCATTATGAAATGTCCTCAAACATATTTAAGTCTTTTGGGCTTGAATTGTCTGATATCAAGATAACAACCTCTGCATTCTTATTGTTTCCATTTGCCTTGTCTATCTCTGTCGATTCCTTTCTATTTGTCCTTTCTGAATCACTTTGTTCAGGTGTATTGCTTGTATGTACCATAATGTTGCTGTATCAGTTAGCTTTTGTTGCATAACCAACCACACCAAAATTTAGTGGCTTAAAACAAGAGCCATTTATTTAGCTCATGATTCTGTGGGTTGGCTGAGCATTTGTGGTATAGGCTGGCTCAGCTGATCTGATGGGCTTGTTCATGTGTGTGGTGTCAGTTGAGGGGCTGGCTGGTAACTGGATCTAAGGTAGCCTTGTTCACATGTTTGACAATCAGTAGATTGTTGGCTTGGGCTAGGGGAATGGCTGGGCCATGTATCTTTCATAATCCAGCAGGCTAGGCTGCACACACAGAGGTCCTAGGGTTTCAAGTGCAGCAAGAAGGAGCAAGTCCTGATAACTTAAGTGTCTGCTTGCCTCACAATTGCTTATGCCCCATTGGCCAAAGCAACTCACATCAACAACCCAGACTTAAGGGGTGGAGAAACAGATCCACCTCTCACTGAGAGGATCTGCAGTATCACATTGCAAAATCATAGATGAAGGGAGGGGAAGAATTTGTGGCTAATTTTATAATATACCGCATTTGGGTTTTCTTTTGTGTCAGTCTAAAACTCTTTTTCTTTCAATGGTTGATTTAAACCCAATTATGTTTATTAGATGATTGTTGTGTTTGATCTCAATTTTGTCATATCATTCTGTGCTATATTTATTGAATGTATTGTTATTCTTACTGTTTTTCTCCATCTGGTCTATTTGCTCTTTTTAATTTTCTCTTGGTGTCTAGGAAAGTTTATATTTTTGTTTTAATAGTTACCTTTATACTAATGACTTTTTCTTAATTATTTGGTCCTCCTTTTTCTTACTTCCTTCTGCTATTTGATTTGTTAGCTTTAAACAACATTCATTGATATCATTTAAATAATATCTTTTGACTCCCCTCTATCCTATTTACTAATCAAGTTACTTATTCTACTCTTCCTTTCTGATGTTTGCAATGTACTCTGAAATGGATCCAAAAAGTAAAACATTAATGGATGGAGGGATAGGAGGATGATTAGACAGATGTGTGATAAAGATAGAAATGTGTGCTAATAAAATGTTAATGTTAGAATCTAGATGGTGGGTGTGTAGGTGTTCGCTGTAAAATTCTATGCTGTGATTGAAATTTTAAAAATTAAAATGTTTGGGGAAGAAGAACATAGGAGCCAGCCTGAAGGTGCTTCCATTGCCAACTCTTGGACAAAATAGAGCATCAAAATAAATAATGATAATAATGAATATAATCTACTGAATAAAATAAAAAACTCCTGAGTCTATGCAGATATAAATATGTAAGTGAATGAATAAAAAAATAAATGGGAGAGAAAGGAAAACTCTTTCTTATAGAATAATGCCAACTAATAAACATAGGAGGAATGATGGATAAGAAAATTACCATTTTGCAACCATCATAAAAATAACAGATTCAGGCAAGAATCATCAAAGGATGCAAACACTACTGTAAAAAAGTTTAATGAGGAATAATATATTTATATAGTCTCAAAGTATATTCCCATAAATTACCTGTTAATTACAAAGAGAAAATGGTAATTTTTCAAGAAGAAACCTGGTAGACATCACCTTAAAATATTTATTGTTTATTATGACTGTAAATTTTGTTAACAGCATACCAAGATATGTACTATGATTTTATTTCCTTACTTGCTTAGCCTTTTTTTTAATCTTAGTGTCACGTTCTTTTCTTCTTCCTTATAATAATTCTTACTTTCTTCTGAAAGCTCTAATCTCTCCGATCTTTCCTTTTTTCTCTGTGGGATCTTCCTTCCGGAGCCCTTCATGCTCCTGCTTTGATCTGGGCTGACTGCTCTTTAGGCCTGCTACACAGCTGACATTTTAGGACTTCCCTGAACTGCTCTCCTAGACGTCCTCCTGTGAATTATCTCTATGAGAGCGCAATCAAGACCTCTGTAAACATCTACCATAGTTTGATAGGTTGGTTACAGAATTCTCTTGATTTAAATCTTGCTTGGCACACAGTGGAAGCTCAAGAGGTATTTGCTGAATAACTTAGTATGGTCATCTAAATGTCATTGGTACTTTCCTCTGTACCATGAATTTAGAGTTTGGTTTTTAATATGTGGTCAGAAATATTAAGTAAAGATAAATAAAATGACATATATTCTGTGTATATGCATAATTTTCTTACAAGGAAACTCAAGTATGTTTAATATGAAGATACCCTAATGAACATTTACTTACTGCTCCCTGAATCTGAAAGAGAGAGCTAACGTTTGCCTGAGGGAACAGACTAAAGAAACATTCTTATGTACGTATAAAAGCAAATTAACAACAAAAGTCGAGTGAGAGGGTGAGGGTATGCCTCTTTCAACTTGAAATACTTAAACAAATATTGGATTTCAGTGAAAATAGGAGTCTTGAAACATGCCCTCAATGTTGAGATACTCACAAGATAATTTTCAGCTCTTGGCAGAAATGTTTATGCGTACTCTATAAAGCAATTTTTCTTCCTGCTGAAGAAAATTTGCCCCAAGCTAACATCTGTGCCAATCATCCTCTATTTTGTATGCGGGTCACTGCCACAGCATGGCCGCTGACCAGTGGTGTAGGTCCTCACCCAGGAATCAAACCCAGGCTGCTGAAGTGGAATGTGTCGAACTTAACCACTAGCCCACGGGGCCGACCCTCTATAAAAGCAGTTTTTTCAAAATAATGCCGATATTTATTCTCAGAAGTTACCTTACCCAAGTAAAATGACTTTCCTTTAGGGGCTGGCACTGTGGCATAGTGGTTAAGTTCGCCTGCTCTGCTTCAGCGGCCCAGGGTTTGCCATGTTGGATCCTGGGCATGGACTTATGCACTGCTTATGAAGCCATGCTGCGGCAGGCGTCCCACATATAAAGTGGAGGAAGATGGGTATAGATGTTAGCTCAGGGCTGATCTTCCTCAGCAAAAAGAAGAAGACTGGCACCTGATGTTAGCTCAGGGCTAATCTTCCTCAAAAAAAAAAAAAAAGACTCTTGTTTAAAAGAGACACTGGTGGCAAAGGGCAACAGTTATTTAAATAGCTTTGAATGGTATTAGAGAACTGGCAACTGATGAAAATAGGATCAGCAGTACATGGGATGAAAATGGGCTTACACAGAGAGTAATTCTAAATAAAAGGCTAAATTTCCCCATTTCTCTTTAAAATTTTGATGCCATGTGGACAAACTTTACACACCCATATGTGAAAAATGGATAATTTTCTCTTCTTGTTTTCAGTTTTTGTTTATTTTTTCAAAAGTTAAATCTGCAAATAGATTAGGGAGGCAAATAGTTTGCTATTACATGCTGCAAAAAGCCCAGCGCCCCTGCCCTATACCATTCTTCTCTTTCCATTCCTTACACAGGATGTGTCTCCCCAGGTGACATGGAGTACCATCCTTGATGTTCTTGATTTCATCAAGTCTATTTGAGTTTTTCTACTCCATACCTCTTTCTCTCTAGGTGCTCCCCTGCCCCCTACCCTCCCAACACTCTAGGTTTACCCTGAGTGTGGAGTAAGGAAGTGAGGACAGTCTCATTTACCTTTTGCCCTTCACTTTCTCTCTCTCAGACTCTGCCTCTCAGCACTCAAAGAGCTTTCTCTTTCTCGCATTGCAGGAAATTTCCTTATATCAAATCTTTGTCCTATTTACTTTCTTATTCATTGTAAAAACTCTTTACTACAGTCTTCTGTGCTTGGTTTTATAAGCCTCTTTTCTCAACAAAGCTTGGCTCCTCCAAAAATCACAAGGGCTTACTTTCAGACTGTTGTCTCAACGTGGACTTGAAAAATTCTGTTTTGAAACTCAAAGCTGTTTTCAGCAGGGTTCTGTCCTTCCAAAGAGGCAATTATTTCCATTGGTTCAATCAGTGGGAGTAATGATGGGCCCACCGGAAGTAGGAATTATCAGGGAGGAAAATCTATTGATTTAATATCCCCCAAAGTATTACTCTGAGAATATACTCTAAGAACATATTTTATAGAGTTTCATTACACAGATGGAAGATCAATGTTTCCATAAGCAAGTCTGGAAGCATTGAAACTTATCCTTGGAATGCATCGTTAGTGTTTCCTAATATGCAGTTCTCCCTTCCTTCCTTGTGGCATACAGAAGACCAACCCTCCCAGATCCACTGCAGTTTCATGGGGCCAAGTGAGAGGTTCTGGCCAGTGAAATGTGAGCGGAAGCGAGAGGGGTGAGGCAGTGAAAAGCTCCTATGTGGTGCTATAGATCCCCTCTTCTCCTTTGAAAGTGGAGTCTCATGTTGAGATGGCTGAGCTACAAGATCAAAGTAGTCCGGATTACTGAGACACTGCTTGGTGGACAGATACCCTGGACTGTGGTCTGTCCCATATTAGACTTTGTGTGAGCAAGGAACAAACGTTTATTATGTTAAGACACTGAGATTTTGAAATTGTTTATTATCAGAGCACGAGCTAGCCTACTGTAATAAATGATCCTTCTTTGGCCACTGGCTTATTGCCTAATTGATGATTATGTAGAAATATATATATTTTTTTCACAAGCAGCAAAACTTATTTACTCATTTGAAAATATTTACTGAGTGCCTGTGCCAAGTGCTGGAGATATAACAGTATACAAAACAAACACAATATTTTCCCTTATGGAGCTTATATTCTAGTGGGGAAGTCAGACAAAAATTAAATCAACAAACAAAATACTTGCTAGTTAGGAAAAGCGTTATGAAGGAAACAATGAAACAATGGCTGAATTAGACATTAACAAGTGGGCAATCTACTTTAGATGGTATAATGGAGAGGAGACATTTCAACTGAGATATGAACAAAAGGGGAAGGTATCCTAGGTCACATCAGGAAAGAAAGATCTAAGCGAGTTTGAGAAACTGAAATAGGACCAATGTGACTGTGCAGAAATAAATAAGGAACAAGTGGCAAAACATGAAGTTGAAGAGATAGGCAGAGATAGATCCCGCTATGGTAAGGAGTTTGGATTTTATTCTAAGTTCCACCAGATAGGATCACCTTAATCTCTCCTTGATCCATGCCACACAGTTACCCACATCTATGTTCATTTCCTACTTCCTTCCGTGTGCCTCAACAAATGACATATTCCTCATCTTTCTGACAGCCAATCCTTCCCCTTGTACCCTCTCTGCTCTGGTTACCCTTTCTCGCCTCTATTCATGCACTCTGCTCCTTTGGTTATCCTCAGCTCTTCTGAATCTTCATTCTCTCTCCAATGGATCAGTCTTGTCAACCAACCTACAAGACACTCCATTATTCTCTGTCTTAAAAAACACCTAATCTCATCTTCTATTTCCTGATAGCTTCTACTCTATTTCTATTTGTTTGCGTTCCTTTATTGTCCCTGGGGCTTAAAAATAATTTGTATGCTGACTGTTGATTCCCAGACAAGATCTCTTCTTGGAGCTGTAATATTATATACCCAATTGTCAGTTTATTGACTCCACTTGAATGCTTGGGTACAAACACTCTGCAGCCCCTGGCCCCATCAGTGGATTATCCATCAGTTTTCCTTATGTCAGTAAATGATTCTACCTACCGTTCAGATGTTCAGGCCCCAAAACTGGGAGTAATCTTGATCATTTGCTTTTCTTCACCTTCCTATCCTGTTTATCAGTAAATTCTTCAATTTTTAACTCAGAAATACATCAACTTGGCTCACTCCCGCTAATGTTAGCTTTCACGATCTCTTGCCTGGATTTCTGAAATGGTCTCATGATGTGCCTCCCTGCTTCCATCTTGCCTTCCTCTAATGCATTCCCTACTCAGCAGCCAGAGTGGCTATTTTATTTATTTTAACCTGGAATATTTTAATTAAAATAAATTTTACAAACTGGTAAAATAAACTTTTACAACAAAATTAGCATATATGCTTAAAAAGTCATACAAAAAAGATAGGCAAAAATAAAAAAATATATATACATAATATACATTTCCACTTCCAAAGATTACAACTGCTAACACCTTAGGGTGTACTAACACCTTAGGGTGTAATACTTCTAGAGCTTTTTTTGTAGTACATAAAAACACATATGTACATTTTGTAACCAAAATGAGATATCATCATAACATACATACTGTTCCGTGACTTGCTCTTTTCAGTAAATGACCTCTACCTTTTCAAGGCAATACTTTTTCATCTTGTACTCAGTCCATCTATATTCAGATTTCTTCAGTTCTCCTTAAGATGCATTTTATAGGTGGTCTGTTCAAACCAAGATTCAATCCAGGCTCTTAAGTCCCTTAAATTTCTTTTCATAGAGCAGTGGCTTTTTTCATAAGAATAAGTTGTTGAAGAGATGGGGTCAGTTATCTTGCAGAATGTTCTATTTTCTAGATGTTTGGTTACTTCCCATGGTATCATTTAGTTTGCTCCTCTATCCCCTGTATTTCTTATACATTGTGTAATAAATGCAAAGGTTTGATAGATTCAAGTTAAATATTTTTGCCTGGAGTATATCATAGATGATATTGTATACTTTATACTACATCCCATCAAGAGATACACTATCAGATTGACGCACAGGGGGCCTTCCTAAAACGTAAATTGTATCATGTCACTATTGCCTAACTGCCATTTATAGCTTCCTGTGTATATTTTACAATACAAATTCTTTAACTTGGCCTACAAGCTTCTCAATGATTTGATGCCTGCTTACTCTTCCAACTTTATTTCGTTCCATTCTCTACTTTTCTATATTTCATTCCATTCTCTAGTTTTTAAGAGTAGAGAAAACTACTTAAGTTTTTTGCCACACTGTTTGCTTCAACTCCCTGAACGTGGTAAGTACTTGCCTCTTACGACCTTTGCACTCACTGCTCCTTGGTCTGCGAGGCTCTTCCTTGCCACTCTCCTAATGTCAAGCATCGTCTCAAACTGCAGGTTATTTTAAGTTCACCTTCTCAGAGAAACCTTCTCTAATTATCTTGTTTAAATTAGGTTCTTCCAAAGAATCTTAATATCCTACATGCTAGTCCCTGCGTCCTTACCTGACTGTAGCTTCACAACGGCAGGGACCTTGCCTACCAGGCTCAGTACTTGCACACAGCAGCGCGGTGAATGAACTACCATAGGTCACAATAACCCTGAGGCTGCAAGCTCTTACGTTGCCGCAAACTCTCGCAGGTGGCAGTAAGAGGAGTCCTTCACCGAGAAGTCGTTCGAGTGGAGGAATAGTTACTTTTACATGAAAGCGCCCTGTCCACCCGCCGCGGCAGCAGGCGGGGAAGAGATACCCACACGCAGAGAAAGCCGACACCTTATCACACGGCGCAGGCAGTGCTGGGCCCAGGTAAGCGGCGCCGCCCCCTTGACTCGCTCACGTGACCGCGGGCTGCGCCTGCGCGGGAGCTCCCGGAAGTGGCCGGACCCGAAGCGCAGGCCCAGCGCTTGTCCGTCAGCCCGTCGGTCCGCCAGTCCGCCAGCCAGGTACCCAGCGCGCCTCGGTTCTCGTCGCCGTCCCGCGGTCTCTGTGGCCTGAACGGCGGTCGAGCAGCTCGCCATGGCGTCGTTCATCTCGGTCCAGCTGAAAAAGACCTCGGAGGTGGACCTGGCCAAGCCGCTGGTGAAGTTCATCCAGCAGACGTACCCGAATGGCGGGGAGGAGCAGGCCCAGTACTGCCGCGCGGCGGAGGAGCTCAGCAAGCTGCGCCGCGCCGCCCTCGGCCGCCCGCTGGACAAGCACGAGGGCGCGCTCGAGACGCTGCTGAGGTGGGCCTGGGGCTGCGCGGGGAGGTTGTCCGCAGCCTGCCGCCCTCCTTCCCTCCTCCACCGTTCCTTCCTCTCCCTCCCACCCACGGCCCCTGCCCCGGCCCCGGCCCGGCCGCCCCGCCCTGGCTTGGCCGGGCGCGTAGGTGTGGTCTGCATTCCTTCCTGGTGAGCAGAGCGGCCCGCAGGCCACCGCCGACCCTGCCCGCTCTTGCTGCCGGCCCTCCCCCAGCCCTCGGTCCGCCGCGGCTCGGTCGATCGGATACCTGGGAGGAAAGATCTGCCACGTACTTGATGTCTCCTGCCACGTTTACCCAGAACTAGTTTTCTTCACTTTTGGGGGGTCTGTAACTGAGACTCCCTTTCCCCCGTTTTTGGGGGAAATCACCGCAAAACTTTCTTGGTTAGATTTGGATTTCATAATACTAGTTGCTGGAGGGAAGTGGGAGAATTGGGACACTGAAACACGTCTGTTACTTATTACATTGTCCACTTGTAATGAGCCATCTTTCTAAGTTCATCATAATCAAGTGACATGGAAAATTCCAGCGGTTAGGAGCTACAATTATTTGAAATCAAGCTTGAGTGACATAATGGAACGTTCAAGATAGGTTGCTTAAAATCAGTTTGTTCCCAAGCAGGTATGTGCATGATGGAGTAAATCTGTTGTCTTAGCAAGTGCTTAGTGAGCTCATGCTGTATTTATTAAGAGCCCCTTTTGTGGTGCTTTCCAGTTAGGATGGCGGAACATTTTTATAGTTAAAAAATTCCTTTCACCTGCCTTATTAATGATCTCATTTCCTGTGTATATCATACTCATGTTTCACAGGAGAAACATAGCTGTTATAGGATGCAGGTAGGAGAAGCCCAGGTTAAACTAGTTTATTTGTTCTGATAACTGAAAAGTCTAGGAATATTGCTTCCTTAGCTTTAGGCCTCACTGGAGATCATCTGGCCTCCATGATGGTTCCCTCTTAGGCGAGCTTTGTTCCTGTATTGGGAGAGCTGGCCACTGGCAGCTCATGCCGTAGTTACAGTGGTTGGTAATAATCAGGATCTTACATAAGAGAGTGCTCTTCTCCTTAAGGCTGGCGAAAGTCCAGGGGAGGCTTCCGATTGGGTTGGCTTGTGCCCATTTATGATGATGGGAAATGGGCTAATTTAATTGCCCTTGTCTGAGTCACTCTTCTGGTTTAACTCCTCCATCTTCCACGGATCAAAGCAATATTGCTGTGGACTGGAGAAGGGCTGGTTCCCCAAAAGGAGGATACTGAATAGATTGCTCAGAGAGATTATGACCCCTTTGTGTCAATTTTAAAGATAAGGCTCTTGGGTGGCAAAGATCGTTAGTTTGATACTTCTATAAGAATTTTTAAAGATAATTTAGGAGCACTTAGCCAGTCTTTAGAATCAACATACTTTAAAAAATCTCCAAAGCAGTTTTTATGTAGACATGAATAGTATTCAGTGAGGATTTTCCATATGTACTATTGAAAAAGCATGGATGTGTGGTATAACGAACACTATGATAATCTTGTTGAATTGATGAGGTTTGGTTCCAACCCTTAAGGAGCCTGGAGTCTTCAGAGAAAATTAGTGCATAGATTTCAGACTAACAGACAAGAGGGAATAGTGGGGTAGTGGTTCTGATAGGGTTCTGTTGTGAACTTTAAAACTTCATTGATTTGTTCATTCCTTTATTCTTTTCCCAGGCGTAAATGTGAGAACTGTTCTTAGGTACTAGAGCTGTTGCAGGGATAGTCTCTTTGAAACTAACCATATTTCTTTAATCACCTCTGTATTATCCTCTCCTAGTGCATTCATTCAACAACTACATTTTTTTCACTTGTTCTTCTAGTGGGGTTAGAGTAAGCTAATAGATACTACAGCTGATTAAATTTTATAGTGGAAGTGTGTACACAAATTCCTTGGGTATATATGCTGTAAAAATGAAACAATTGTGAGATGTTCATTCAATCAAGCAGAATATCTTACTTTTTTTTTTTTTTAAAGATTTTATTTTTTCCTTTTTCTCCCCAAAGCCCTCCGGTACATAGTTGTATATTCTTCGTTGTGGGTCCTTCTAGTTGTGGCATGTGAGACGCTGCCTCGGCGTGGTCTGATGAGCAGTGCCATGTCCGCGCCCAGGATTCGAACCAACGAAACACAGGGTCGCCTGCAGTGGAGCACGCGAACTTAACCACTCGGCCACGGGGCCAGCCCCAGAATATCTTACTTTTAATAGTTATGTTTGGAGCTAGCCTTGATGGCCTAGTGGTTAAAGTTTGGTGTTCCTGCTGCTTTGGCAGCCCCGGGTTCATTTCCTGGTCAAGGAACCATGCCACTGTCTGTTAGTTGCCGTGCTGTGGTGGTGGCTCATATAGAAGACCTAGAATGACTTACAGCTACGTATACTACCATGCACTGGGGCTTTGGGGAGGAAAAAAGATTGTGTTTGGATAAGTGTGAAAACTGAACATTGATTTACATATTTTTAACTTGACGTTTAGGTAAAATTTTTGAAAAAGAGGATTTAAGCTAATTCTTAAAGAATAGAAGCTAGCTTGATAAGTACTGGTACACAGCTTCATGTATAGGTCCAGTGATGGACTTGACATTTTATTATTACTAACTTGTAGATGTTCTATTAAAAATTTTTTTTTTAAGATTTTTTGTTTAAAATTTTTCCTTCTCCCCAAAGTCCCCCAGTACATAGTTGTATATTTTCGTTGTGGGTCCTTCTAGTTGTGGCACATGGGACACCTCTTCAACATGGCTTGATGAGTGGTGATAGGTCCGTGTCCAGGATTTGAACCGGTGAAACCCTCGGCTGCTGAAGTGGAGCGCATGAACCCAACCACTCGGCCACAGGGCTGGCCCCTATTAAAATTTCTTAAAATACACATTTGTGTGTATGATATTGAGAATGAATGTCATCCTTTATAAAGTGACTTTAACTAAAAATTGATTTACAAGAGCCTTGGTAAATGGTGAGCTTTAGGGTGATCAGATGGGAACCCTGATGTGTTTTGGGGAGGAAAACTCCAGATAGCAGTGTCTGTGTCCTTTATGGTGATCAGTTTCTTTAGAGAGAAAGCTTCCAGCCTTCTTCCATGAGAAAGCCTGGTTGTCAGCTTTGTGAAATACGATTGGGCACAGGGAGGTTGGGGACCCACATAGTGGTGTATGCAGTCTTTTATATCATCTAGTTTTAGTGTGGCACCTGTATTATGATTGGATTCAGCTGCATATGGTAGATCTCAAATTATCAATGAGTTAAATTATGGTTTTATTCCTGTGTAAAAAGTTGGTAGATAGGTAATGCTGGTAGTCTAGGGCTGGTATCATGGTTCTGTGAAGTTCATCGGGCTCAGACTCCTTCCACCTATCTGCTCTATACAGTCCTTGTTCTCAGGGTCCATTTAGCAGTCCTACCCAAGGTTCAGACAGTGTGATGGAGGAAGGGAGAAAGGACGCAGAAGGCTCTACCTCCAGAATGTTTCCTGGAAACTGCCCCACAACACCCTGCTTATGTTATTGGCTGTTATGTATGTCCGCATCTCATAGAAGTATGGGATAGGAACAGGAATTTTTATTAAAGGCAGCCGTATACCCAGCTAAAATCTGGGGTTCCATAGAAAGAAGGAGGAGAGAGAATGATGTAGGCAATTAGCACCCCCAACTGTAGCCGCTCAGTCCCCATGCTCCCCACTTAGCTGTGCTTGATCCGCACCTTAGCTGTTCTTGATATCCCTAACATTTTCCTGAGAGTAAACCTGCCCTCAGAGTAGAGGAACTGTGGGCCTAAAGCTTTCTTTCAAAGATTTTCGTCCACGTTTGCTCTTCCCAGCCTCACGTTGCATTCTTGTCTTCAGTGGTACCTCATGCTTCTTAGTTCAGATCCTTTCTCCCTTCTCTGGTGTGATTTGGCTTATACTTTGTTAGCTCCCTTCCCTGTAGGCAGGTAGATTTTCAGCTTTCTCTTCTTCATTATTCACTTTTCACCTTTTAGAAAATTTCGGGAAAGCTCTGTAAGCTATTGTGCCCTTTCCCATTTTCTTTGTCCTTGTGCATTTACGTCTTTTTAATTTTTTTGTGTGTGTGTGAGGAAGATTGGCCCTGAGCTAACATCTGTTGCCAGTCTTCCTCTTTTTGCTTGAGGAAGATTGTCGCTGAGCTAATAACTGTGCTAATCTTCCTCTGTTTTATGTGGGGTGCCGCCAGAGCATGGCTTGATGAGCAGTGCTAGGTCAACACCCAGTATCCAAACCTATGAACCTCAGGCCGTCAAAGTGGAGCACGTGAACTTAACTGCTCTGCCACCAGGCTGGTCCCCTTAATTTTTTTATTCCTTTTTAGTGGGATTTTGGGAGGGAGCAGAAAAGGCTGTTTATTCACATCTCTTTGTTTAACTGGAAGAGGGTATCTGCATTTTCAGCTTTCCACAGTGGTGGTATCAGTTTTCATTCCCATCAGGAGGTATATGTGACTTTTTTCTGCCTACACATCCTTGCTAATACTCTCTGATTAATAATTTAAATTAATTGCTTTTTGCTAAACTGATGGATGAGACATGGTACCTTGTTTTAGATAGTATTGCCCTGACTTCTCTGAAGTCGAGCATCTTGTGTTTACTGGTCCTTTAGTTTCTTTTTCTGTGACTTGCTTGTTCTTTTTTTTGCCCATTTTCTAGGTTGCTTGGTTTTTCCTTACTGATTTTTGGGAGTTATTAACATTTTCTGTTTATCCTTTTTCCATTGTGTGTATTGCAGATAATCTTCACATCTGTTTCTTGTCTCTAATTGTGTTTATGGTATCTTTTTTTTTTTCTTGGTGAGGAAGATTGGCCCTGAGCTAACATCTGTTGCCAATTTTCCTCTTTTTGTCTGAGGAAGAATGGCTCTGAGCTAATGTCTGTGCCAATCCTCCTCTATTTTGTATGTGGAATGCCACCACAGCATGGCTTGATGAGCGGTGTGTAGGTCCATACCCGGGATCTGAACCTGTGAACCCTGGGCCACAAAGTGGAGCATATGAACTTAACCACTATGCCACCAGGCTGGCCCCAGTGTTTATGGTATCTTCTGTCACACAGAAGTCCTTGCAAACGTTTTATTCTCCTCATAAGCAGTAGTTATAATTTTTTTCTTACTCCTTTTTTTTTTCTTCTCCCCAAAGCCCCCCAGTACATAGTTGTATATTCTGGTTGTGAGTGCCTCTCGTTGTGCTATGTGGGACGCTGCCTCAGCATGGCCTAATGAGTGGTGCCCTGTCTGTGCCCAGGATCCAAACAGGTGAAACCCTGGGCCGCCAAAGTGGAGCGTGTGAACTTAACCACTTGGTCATGGGGCTGGCCCCAATTTTTTTCTTAGTCTTAGTGTTGTGCGTGTGTTATGTATGATTTTCCTCCTTGATGAGATTTGCTGAAGGTTTGGAGCCACCTTTTTCCTTTTTTAAAACCAAATCTGAGTTGTTTTGGTTTGTTTTCTGCTTTTGTCATTCACTTATTTTCTTTTTCTTCTTTCTGTCTTTTTATGTTGAATGATTATCTTTTCATATTTTTTGTTCTTCGAATACATTTATTTTAGTACTGTATGTTTTTTCTCAGCCTGCTTTGGGCTGCATCCAACTGGTTTTGATATGTAGTAGTCTCATTGACATTTTTTTAATTGTAATTTTAGTTTTGCTTTCTTTAACTTGAGTCATTTATATAAATTTCGTAAAATTTCTAAGTAGATTTATCACTCTTTTGTGGGTTAAATATTTAGTTTATTGCATTATAGTAGTATCTTTTTCATTTGTAAAATAAAGTTGATGGAACTAGTCTTGTAATTTCTGAAATTTTTTCAAGTACTAGTGTTTTACAGATCAGGAAAGAGAATATTGCTGTTCCGTTTTACTTCACAACTGTACTTTACATTCCGATTGTTGGTTTAGGGGTGAAGATATTGAGATAATAGTAGCACTAATGACGTTACCACAATTTGTTAATCAAGTAGTGTGGAGGATATAAAGGTATATAGTGCTTGGCCTTTGGTCTCAAGGAGTGTCTATAGTTGCCAGACCTTAATTTGGCTCAGTAATTTTATTCCGTATAGATGAATAAACATGAAAATTTAAAGGAAGATTAAAATCTGATTTGTTTTTCTGTGTTCTGACTTTTCTAATGTTTAGTAAGTAAAATAGCTTCTCAGGACTGTTTCATTCTGTGTACCTTAAAGAGAATCTTCTGTGAGAATCTTTTGCACACAGGAGGTTTAAGCCCATGCAGCTCACTTTGTGGCAGCATTAGACTAAGATCCTGCCCTCCTGACTCCCTGGCTAGTTACTTTCCACTGTACTCTGCTGCAACAGTGCTTCATTAATGATTCTGCATTTGAGAAAGCGAGTGAAGAAGTGTGAAAGTAAGGTTCAGGAAGGCTCTATTAACTCTGACCAGTGTCTGGCCTGTCTCTTTGAGATCTGTTGTTTCCCTTTCTGGCTGATGGTGGTTAGAATTGCGCGGCCCTAACTGCTGACTGGAGCTGTGTAGGTTATGCGAATTTGCATTGCAGTATCACTTTCGCTAATGTGGGTTGGTTGTTCTCCATTTCCACACCTTCCTCCTAAAAAGTTTTTTTTGAACTGGAATTTCTAATAAGAATTTGTCCTATACTTAGCTTTGGTATATTCAAAGAGATACATTCATTTCCTAGTTTTTTTCCCACGCTATTTTAAAAATTGAGTGATTAGATATTTGCTGTAAAGTGACTGAGTTTTATAAAATATTGGGGAACATATGAAGGTACTTCTGAATAGTTGCAAAATAATAATTTGTAGCTACCCTTTTATCCAACATGTACTATGTGTCCAGACACTATTTTAAGCATTTAGTATATATTGTATCACTTGTTCCTCATAAGTTAAATGAGGTATTGCCTTCACTTTAGGAAGGGTTTAGAGGTTGAGTAACTTGCACATAATCACACAGCTAAGAGTTAGTGGAGCTGGGGTTCAAACTCAGGGTTGTCTAACTTGAAAGCCTGAGCTCTGTGCACTATGGCATCATTCCTTTTAAGTATGTTTAGGATTTTATAGTTGATTAAAAAAATTCCGCTTATTTCTAAAATAAAATCTTTGAAGATTCTTTGCAGCATCATTTCTCACAATGCACTTTTTTTTTTTGCCAACTCAGTGTAGCATACTGGCTTTCCATCTTCCTACTTGTAGAAAACTTGCAGCCTACGTCTACTTTGTAGGAGCTATATCCTGGGCTAGAATCTGCTGATATAGTAAAGCATATTTAAAGATGAAGAGAGGGGTGTGGTAGAGTCTCTCGTTTCTGCTCTTGTTCCCTCTCTAGAGAACTTTGATACCTGGGATCTCGGCTGAACTGTGAGGGCTCGTATATGGTGGAATTATATCGAAGGAGTACCTTGTATTTAGTGCTCTAGG
Source organism: Equus przewalskii (assembly GCF_037783145.1). Classification (NCBI taxonomy): domain Eukaryota; kingdom Metazoa; phylum Chordata; class Mammalia; order Perissodactyla; family Equidae; genus Equus; species Equus przewalskii. Next base: position 52,220,250 of record NC_091845.1, on the reverse strand, counting down.
AACAGCGTTTTGCCTGTGGTAACTGCAGTTAGCAGTGGCTACTCTCTTTTGAAAAACATAGTTGACCTCTTTGTTGGTGTTTACTCCGTATTAGATATTGTTGATTTCCAGTGACTGCCCTCTTGTACTTTTATTTCAGATTACACCACCTGTCCAAAGACAGCTTTTTTACTTTGAGGATTTCATCACATAGCTTCTAGTCATCTAAATATAGGACATAAATGCACTGTTTCCCCATGCAACTCAAGTTTTGAGAGTTGACCCCAACAGCTTTGGAGTGAAGAGAGTAGATATAAAAAATTTACTACATTCTGTTTAGCCTTTCTTTTTTTCCTGATCCATTTGCAGAGCGAGTAGCTGCGTCTCCTATTATTTCCTTTCTCGCTTACTGTAGAGGAGATTGGTGCGAACGGTTCGACTGTGGACCTTCCTTGCTTGCTTTAGAGCAGAGGTCGGCAAACTAAGGCCCGCCCAGCTGCCTGTTTTTGTATGGTCCACTGGCACCACTCTAGTGAATTAACACTGCAAGCCTTGGAGACGCCCTGAGGTGTTCGCCTCTGCTCCATCCTCCCCTTTATTCCCAGCACCTGCCTCCCTGGCTAGTGGCCATGCCTCAGTGCTACCCAGGGCTTGTTCTGGTGCCCCCTGCACATTGGTACTCCACTTGACAATGGCCTGACATTGAATGGTAGGATCTCAGCCTGGGAATTGGTGACTCAGCATATTGCCTTGTCTCCAGCCAGCTGTGCCAACTGCCCAAATTGAAATGGCTGGGCTCTCTGGGAGGAGAGAAGGGCGGGCTGGAATTTGGTTGTCACTGGGGCAGAGTGAAACTGACTGTTGGCCACCACCCATTCCTCTCCGCTGAGCCCCTCTCCACCAGACTGTATACTCTGTTTTCAGAGAACATCTTCAGCTAGTGGCAGTTGGACAACTGTGTATCTTGTGTGTCCACCAACTTAGATGGCCCAACCCAGGTGAAAAGGGTACAGGGAAGGGCAGGAGTTTTCTTTCTTGTTATGTAAGTACCCACATAGTATCCTTGATTTTGCCTTCTGCTTGGCAAAGCCTAGAATAGCCCTTTTCGGACAAAGTTTGTCAATCCCTGCTCAATAGCCACATCGGCCTCCTTGCTTGCCATGCACACTATTGCCTTAGGCCCTTGGTACTTGCTCTTCACTCCTTATGGTCATGTCCCTTGGTAGCTTTTGTTCATTCTCAAAACAGAGAGTATTTGGTTTTAACTCTTCAGAGATAAGAAAAAAGGTAACTTAAGAAATTTGCATTTTACTCATTGTTTGGTGCTACCATAAAACAGTGCTAAATATATTATAAACTGTTATAAATTCTATGAAGGAAAAGTTCAGAGGCCTAAGAGATTATAAATGGAGAGGGGAGCTAATTTAAAAAAGGAGTTACATTGACTGCCCTTATCACTTCTCCACCACCATGGACCACCCTGGTCCATGCTAGCATCATCTCTTGACTGGATTACCGCAGTAGTTTCCTGACTGATTTCTCTGCTTCTGCCCTTGCATACCTGCAAGTCACTTTTCTACATCGCAGCCATGGTGACTATGTGAAAATAGATTAGCTCGTGTTACTCTTTTGTCCAAACCTCTAACGGTTCCCCCCTTACTCTGTGTAGTAGAAGCCAAAAGTCTTAACAGATGCACTCAAGGCATCATTACTTCTTTGATTTCATCTCCTCCTATTTTCTCCTGTGCTTGCTCTATGGCTGTATTGGCCTCCTTGCCATCCATGGCAGGGGCATTTTCAGGCATACTCTTCTCTTAGCTTCTTGGCACTTGCTCTTCCCTTGACTGGTAATGCTTTTCTCACATATCTGCTTGGCTCACCCCATGACCTCCTTCATGCCTTCTCTATTATTCATGATATTTAAAAAATTTTTATTTTTTACTTTTATGTAGTCAAGTGACCATATTATTTAAAACTACAGTCTTTTTGGGGGCTGACCCCGTGGCCAAGTGGTTAAGTTTATGTGCTCTGTTTCGGGGGGCTGGGGTTTAGCCAATCAGATCCTGGGTGCAGACCTAGCACCACTCATCAAGCCACGCTGAGGTGGCGTCCCACATAGAAGAACTATAAGAACCTACAACTAAGATATACAACTATGTGCTGGGTGGTTTTGGGGAGGAAAAAAAGGACGAGTGGCAACAGATGTTAGCTCAGGGCCAGTCTTCCTCACCAAAAACAAAAACAAAAACAAACCTACACTCTTCTCACTTCACCCCATACACACACCTTATCTCTCTTACCTCTTTTTCTCCATAGCACTTACCGCTGTCTACTATATTTTTACTTATTTTGTCTCCCCGTCTAAAAATAAGCTTTGCAAGGGTGCAGATTTTTAAATGTTTATTTACTGCTGAATTCCTATGTCCTAGAACTGTGTTTGATGCCTAGTAAACTCTTAGTATATATTTGTTGAATGAATGAATGAATGAATGAGGAAAGGCTTCTTTCATGACATGTCTGCTTAGAATAGAAGAGTGGAAAATTGTGATGGGAAAAGTTTCCAGGTACAGAGAAAAAAATGGGTGAAGGCCCTAAACCAGGAGAGAGCATAGCATTTAGTGACTAGAATGTGTAGTGAATATTCTGAGGTGAGACTGGAGAGTAGACTTTTGTACAGGTGATCCTGACCTTGTCAAATGTTTGGACGTAATTTTAAGTACAATGAGACTTCATTAAAGGGTTTGAGTACCTAAGACTTCAGAGATCATTTCCTAAGTACAAGAGTACTCTCTACATGACCACAATACAACTTTCAAAATCAGAAAACTAGCATTGATTAAATATTGCAGTTTTATCTGTAGAACTCATTCAAATTTTGCCGATTCTCCCAATAGTGTTATTCATAGGTCCAGGTATCTAATCCAGGATCCTGCATTGCATTTAATTGTCTCTTACTCTCCTTCAATCTGCAACAGTTGCTCAGTTTTATTTGTCTTTCATGACCTTGGCATTTTTGAAGAGTACAGGCTAAGTTACTTTGTAGAATGTCCCTCAATAAGGCTGTGTCTTGTATTTTCTCATGGTTTCTGCATTCCCTATCATTGAAGTGATGCTGTGTTCTTTTTAGTGCATATCAAGAAGAACATGATGTTGATTTGTCCCATTGCTGGTAGTGTTTAACTTTTATGACTTAGTTAAGATGGTGTCTGCCAGGTTACTTGACCATACAATTAATAAGTATGTTTGTACTACTTATTTCGTATTTTGTGGGGAGATACTTTGAGACTTTGTAATATCCTGTTTCCGTCAAACTTTCAGCTTTTAGCATCCGCTGATGAATCTTACCTGAATCAGATACTGTGATCTGAAAGGTACCAAATGCTGATTTTTCTAACTCCATTTCTTTTAGATTTATTAGTTGGCATAGTATAGTAGGATAGAGCTTTCCTTCTCTCTTCACCTATTTATTTAATTTTCTTCAGAATGGTGTTATTTTCCTCAATGGGTTATGATTTATTTAGTTTATTTAAATTCTTCTGTACTTGGCTAGTGGAAGCCCTTTAAAGCTAGTTCCTGTGTCATTTTGACATGTCCTCATCATTATTTGCATATTTCCTTAACTTTCTGGCATAGGAAGATGTTTTATACCTGTTTTTGTATCTTTTCACTATATTAAAAAATGAATTCAGGGGGCCGCCCCGGTGGCACAGTGGTTGTTTGCACGTTCTGCTTCTCAGCGGCCTGGGGTTCTCCGGTTCGGATCCTGGGTGCAGACATAGCACCACTTGGCAAAAGCCATGCTGTGGTGGGCGTCCCACGTATAAAGTAGAGGAAGACGGGCATGAATGTTAGCTCAGGGCCAGTCTTCCTCAGTAAAAAGAGGAGGATTGGCAGTAGTTAGCTCAGGGCTAATCTTCCTCACACACATACACACAAAAATGAATTCACTCTGATACCTCCAATTCCAATCCAAAGCTACAGAGTTTATTCTAGCCTTCTCCCTTCCCATATTTGTAATTCCTTTCCGTGATAGTTAGAAACCTGACTCCCATTGTCTTGAGTGTATTTACTTAGTTGCTCAGTTCTTCCTGTTTGTAACCAGACTCATGGCCATGTCAGCCAAAAACTTGATCCCAGACACATTGCACCTCCTCCTGAAAACTTGGCCTTACAGATAACCATTGGAAAGAGCCCTGTTGAAGGGGGGACAGAGTTGGGCAGTAATAAGGGAAAGAGGAAAGATTAGAGGCCAGTTAGAAAGCTTGGCCTGGGGCACCACCCAACCCCCCTTGCTAGCTCAAAGGTCAACCTGATCAGGGGGAAGACTGCTTCCTGTTTGATGATGTTGCGGCAGCTGTGTGGAAAATAGATTAAAAAGAATGAGGAAGGAGAAAATGAGACAGGGAGATTGGCTAGGAAACTTTTGGATTAGTCTACTTTAAAGGGAGGGTAGTGAAACCGTGTGGCAGTGGTGGAGATACACAGAAGTGGACATACCCAAAACATGTTTGAAAGTTGGTAAACCTGATTTTAATCATCACCCTGCCAGATATATTAATTTGCCCAAAGGACATAAACAGTTATCTTAATAAGAAATAGTACTTTAAGAAATACACTGCTTTGCTGAGCAGTGTTAGTTTGCTTTTAGCCAATACTGGTTGATAAATATTTTTCTTTGGTGATGAGTGTGAATTTTTTGTTCACAATTTTTTCTGCATGTATTTTAACTCCTGGTTTACACATTAAAAGACTATGTTCATTAACTTTAAAATAGCTGATTGAATATGATTTGTGGGCCACTCAAAGTAAACATGAATAATTTTAGTATAAACCAGTTATTTACATGTATGTGTAATATTTAACTCTAATAATTTTTAATTTTGTTCTATTTTTTAGATATTATGATCAGATATGTTCCATTGAACCCAAATTCCCATTTTCTGAAAATCAGGTAAGTCATTAATTTTAATTTGTGTTAAAGTTATATGATAATGGCAAATCACCCATTTCCTCCCACCCATGGTATAATTTCATTAAAGTAAATGATACCTTTTCTCTATCTTTAGGTTTTTATGAGACTTTTTAATACAAATTAGAAGCTTTTTAAGCCCATCTGATATGAGTCTGTGTCCTTTTGAAGAGTCTTCCGTACCTCTATTCAAGTCATTCCTCAGTCATTTCTGGGCTAATGTAGAGCATTGGTCTACAATTTTTTTTCCCTGCATTTTATATCAGTAGGATCTATTGAATGATTAATATAATCTATGTTGTCCTTCCTTTTTTGGCTTTTACAGAATTAAGAAGGAAACTGTAATTCAGAAAGTATTATTCTCAGTTTATGTGCTTCAAAAATTATTGACGTAAATTATATTTGCATATAAAGTTGCAAATGCTATTATGATTAGATATTAGACTATAAGAATGTCAACTTTACTTTTTCTTAAAGGCTAGATATTGAAAATGGTGATTTCTTACAGTTTTATTTGGGGGACTTGTTAAAAACTTTGTGTGACATTTCTAAATTTTAAAATAGTTTATGTAGAATCCTTTAAATGTTCTCCTACTAAAGTTTTTATAGTTGAAATAATATGTTGAGATTTGCTTTGAGATGCTCCAGGAAAAAAGTACATGTGTGTGGGAGGAGTGTAGGGAAAGTGGGAGGTAGATGAACCAAAAAGGGCAAAAGGCTAAAACTGAGAATTCATTATGTTATTTTCTCTGGTTTGGTGTATATGGAAAATTCTCTAATCCAGAGTTAAAACATTTTTGTATTGGATTGCAATACATAATTTAAAAGAGGCTAAGTTCTTTTTAACCTTTGTATGTAGAATATTTTAGGAGAGTGAGATGCAGTTTTTTTATTAAGTAAATTTTTAGTCATGTGTAACATACATTCAGAAAGGTGAACATATGTATATGACTTGAATCTTCACAAGTTTTTAATTTTATCTTCTGGGAAACCTGTCGTACTTACTTTGTTGCCTTTGCATCTCTGGCTTTGACAATCATTTATTAAGTGCCTGTTCTGTTCAAGCCATTGTGTGTTTGTAAAGATGAGTAAGATAGCGTTTTCAGCAGAAGACAATATATGTACAATTACTGAGGCAGAATGAACATTTGAAATTTCTTACTGCCAGTATTTTAATTTAAAAAGAGAAAATTTTATGGTCCAGGAAAAGGAGTTGGTTGTTTAGGGAAGATAATGTTTTAGACAGCAAGTTGAAGCCTATGTCCTTTTCCTCATTGTGGAATTTTATTCAAAAAAGACTAAATATTTAATGAGATCCAGGAAGGTAACATAATTTTCTATTTTCTCTCTTTCTGTCAAGATCTGCTTGACATTTACCTGGAAGGATGCTTTTGATAAAGGTTCACTTTTTGGAGGATCTGTAAAATTGGGTATGTAATTTTTTAATAAAAATGATAGGAAACTTGGTCTAACCACTTTGTATTGTTTTTGGCTTTTAAAAATGCTCTCCTCGTGACTTTGTAAATAATAAAAATTTTTGCATTTCATTTTCTTTTTAGCTTTCAACTTCTAATGCAATTTCCAAATATTTGTAGAGAGCCTACACCTTGCCAGGCACTGTCCTAGTTATAAAAATGAATAAAGCGATTGTACTCAGTCTGGTTGGGAAGACAGCTGATCGTTCTAAAATACAGTAGGTAGTATATCAGTCTATGAACAAACTTATGGGAGCATAGGTGAGGAACAAGTTAATGCTGCCTGTTGAAAGCAAGCAATGTTTGAGTGAGGCCTGGAAGGATGAATTTGTTTTTTCCAGGTAGAAAATAACATTATAGGTAGACCAGTATAACCAAAGGTCAGAAGAGTGGATGCTTTTTTATGTACAGCTCATCGAGTTAATTTTTTTGTGTGTTAATTTTCTCATCTATGAAGTGAGGAATAGTACTGTGAAGTATGATATATCTCATTGGGTTCTTATATGGATTAAATGAGAGAATACATGTAAAGTCCTTAGAACAGTGCTTAAATATTAGCTGCAAATTTATTTATGCAAATATAAATATTTATAGTATCTTATATATAGTATGTATGTATTATAGAATATATACTGTATAATATTACATAATATCATACAGTATAAATTATATATAATACATATTAATGTAATTATTGTTAAGCCTTGAAACCATAGATTGAATTGGGGATTATGGAGGGTGAAGACATTGGAAAGAAGATTATGAAAAGTTGCAAATATATTATGAACTTTACTCTTGTTTTTTATATGTTAATAGCTAACTAACATTTATTGAGTACTTATTTCACTTAGGGACTGTGGAAGGGGCTTTACACGTGTTACCTTACTGAATTCCCCAGTAACCCATTGAGGAAAGGCACTATGATTACTAATTGAGCAAACTGGTTTAGAAAGATTCAGTGGCTTTCTAAGATCATTTGGCAAGGATTTAATGAAGCTGGATCTGACTCCAGAAAGCCTAACTCCAGAGACTAGGGAGAGACAGACCAGTTAGGAGACTGATAAGGATGATGAGATTAGGCAAGGTCTTATATGTGAGTCAGAGGAGAAGGATGGGTTTAAGAGACATTTCAGGTGAAACTGACTGGTTCTGCCCACTATCTGTCAGAAGGAAGAGTAGGAATTGAGGGTGGACTCTAAGATTTGTAACTTGGTTTGACCTGTTGGATATTTATTGCTTTCAATACACAGGTTGAGCTTGACTTTTCTGTGTTATGTCTGGGTAGAAATTTGTCTTTGTTATTTGAAACTAATGGATTTAAACCTCAAAAGATGTAGACACATTGATTTGGGAATGATTATCACTAAATGATAATAAATTTATCCCCTCTAGTAGACTATAGATTGGGAAAAGTATGAAAACCAGAGCTAGGGAAGATAACATTTAGGGGAAATAGAGGAAGAGATTCTGGGAATGAGGTTGAGAGAAAGCTTTTAGGATCTTGGAGCAACCAGGGAAAAACAGAGACATGGAATTGAGTGCCAGAACAGTTTCAAAGATAATGTAGTCCAGTGGTTCCTGAACTTGGCTGCACATTAGAATTACCTGAGGAAAATGTTAAAGATACAGATGTATCCTTAAAGATAAAGATAGAGAATGCCAGATGTGATAGGAGGAAATTTCAGGGATACTAATAATGGAATTAGTATCTTTGAAAATGTCTCCAAGTGTCTGTGATATTCATCTAGATTGGAACATCATGGAAAGAGTCACTGTGGCAGAGGTCAAGTCATGTGAGGTTGGAGAAGTCACTGAATTTGGCAGTGAAGGAAGTTTCACCAGGGGCATGCTGAGGAAGCCAGATTGCATCAAGTTGAGGGGTGGACCAGAACTGAGGAAAAGGAAACAGCAATTGTGCGTTGTTCATTTCAGAAAAATTGCAGTAAAGATTTGAGGATAAAGGGAGCATTATGCTGAGAGGGAGGCAAAGTCAAGAAAAGGATTTTTAGTGCTGTTGTGACAAGCAAATTGATAGGCTGAGAATAAGGAGCAGATGTGGGAGAACTAGGAGGTACTCACGTGGGATAGGCTAAGTGATGAGCCAAGTTCTTGGAAGAAGTGGGAAGCAAAGAAATTAAGAGCAGAAATAAAGCAGGAGGTAGTTCATCAAGGCATTTCTAGTAGCAAATGTGAATTAGATGTCCTTCAGTAATGTCTTGGTTAAATAAAGCATGGGCTACCCATTCATTAGAATATTATGTAATTTTAGAGTACTAAGAATGATAATGCAAATATGTATTTGTTGACATGAGAGGCTATGTCCAGGGAATATTGAATAAAACACCTGTTAGGGGCCAGCTCCGTGGCCAAGTGGTTAAGTTTGCGTGCTCCGCTGCGGCGGCCCAGGGTTTGGATCCTGGGCGAGGATATGGCACTGCTCATCAGGCCACGTTGAGGTGGTGTCCCACATCCCACAATTAGAAGGACCGGCAACTAAGATATACAACTGTATACAGGGGAGGTTTGGGGAGATAAAGCAGGGAAAAAAAAAAGATTGGCAACAGTTGTTAGCTCAGGTGCCAATCCTTAAAACAAAAAAAACCAAACACCTGTTATAGGTCAGAACTGCTGCATTGTACAACTCAAGGGGCCCTAGAGTTGGTCTCCTTGGAACACCGTTCATATAGAACCCAGCGTGATTACTGCTCCTGGAGTTGTGCGTTCCAGGCAATTTGAATATGGTATAGTATCCAATTTGTGAAAAATTGTATGTGTGAACATATATGTAGTTATTTGTGAAGATATTCACCCAAAAATTAACAATGGGTAACTCTGGGAGGTAGCTTATTGGGTGATTTTTAATTTATTTTCTTTTGTAGTTTTTTTTTTTTAACAATTGTTTGAATTTTAGAAAAACTTTTTATTTATAATCAAGCTGTTTTCATTTTGGAAAGTTTAGTGAAAAGAAGAGCTCAGGTGAAAAACAAGAATGGAGTTGAATATTAAGAAAAAAGAACTCTACAAAAAGGACAATTATATATTTATTTTAAAGAGAACCTGATTTAAGTTTAGATGTGATAGAAGAAATAATAAAGGAAAAAAGAAAAGATTTAATTACAAGAAAACATTTTCATAGAATCTCTTACACACGAGAAATTGTCAAAATAAAATGACAGATCACAGCCTGGGATGATAATGTTTATGGGAAATGCAATAGACCGGATATATGTCTTATATAGAAAAAGTTTACTTTTATCTGTTTGGAATATATTTCATTCTTCTTGAAACCTACTGACTTCTGTCATAGCGTTGACGAGTTGCTTCATATTTAGACTGTGACTTTCTCGTGCTGCTCTCTGTGTGTGTGTTTAGAAGTTTTAATTGCTTCACCACCACACACATTCTGTGCTTTTACCATATTCTGAAGGTATTCCAAACTCTCAGTCTTAACTATTTCTCTCTCTGGAGTCACCCCTTTTCCTGCGAGACTCCTGTTTCCGATGGCTTCTTGAATCTGGACTGTTTGCTATCCAAAGCTGCTGCATAACTATCATCCGGGACTGTCACTGCTCCCTTAGGTTAAAGCTATTGTTTTCTGGATATGGTGTCTAGCTCTTTCGCTGGAATATATTCTTAAGTAACTTTCAGAGAAAAGGTCAACTTTCTGAATCCTTTCTTTGTGAAAATGTCTGTATTTTGTCCTCACATGAGTTTGGTTTGAAATTCTGGCACCTGGGGCTTATGTCAAAAACCTTGGAGTCATTCTTGACACTTTCACTTCATTCCCCCCTGCATTCAATTAATTCATCAGCAAATCCTATCAGATTTTCTTTTAAAATACGTTCAAAATCCAGTCACTTCTCAGCACCTCTACTGCTGCCATTCTGGTCAGAGCCGCCATCACATCTCAGCACGTTACTGTAGCAGCTACCTGTCTAGTCTCCTGCTTCCACCAGGGTTGCTTCTCTGCGGTCTGTTGTCCACTGTGTGGGCTGAGTGAGTCTCTGTTCAAAACTGTTGACTTTCCACCTCATTAGAGTAAAAGCTAAAGGCTTTACAGTGTAAGTTGGCTTTTACTTCCCTGACGTCATTGCTTACCGTTTTGTCCCTTGCTGTCTTTTTTTCCGGCATACTGCCCTTAATATATATTTGTTGACTTAATTTGAGCTACGTTTCTTTAGAACTTGAAGGCGTTGTTCCCTTGTCTTTTACTATCCAATGTTACCTATGAAAAGTCTGATTTTTGTCCTTTTGTAGGTGACCTGTTTCTTTTTCTCTTGGGAAGATTTTTATAATTTTCTCTTTATCCTTCCTGTTTAGAAATCTTTAAAGATCTAATTGGCTCTGTTTTTATTCTTTGTGTATGGCATGTATTATTGGCCCTTTCAGTTTGAAGACTAATATCTCCCTTCAGCCCTGGGAAGTTTTTGTACATTTCTTTGATAATTTCCTCTTCACTTTTTTCTCTCTTCTCTTTGGAATGCTTTATTAGTTCAATGTTGGCTGTTCTGAGCTTCTCATTCATAACTCTTAGATTTTTCATTTCTTTGACTTTATTGGCTGCCTAGATATTATTTTCTAATCTTTTGAAAAACTTTCGGCAGTCAGGTTTTTAATTTCCTGGAGGTTTTTCTTATTCATGGATTGTTCTGTCTTTATAACATCCTGTTCTTGTTTTATGGGTATACCATCTTTGAATCTCTTTAAGAATGCTAATTAGGATCTTTGAAATGTTTTTTCTGTTATTGGAATTGTCTTCGTTTACTTTGGGCTTAATTTATCAGTTCACTTTGATCTTTATTTTGTTGTAGGCTCTCTTCACATCCTGGTTATTCTTGATTTTTCATATATTTATTTAAGAAAGTAGGTTAGAGTAGCTGGTATGTATGTCTGCCTCCCCTTTGGGTGAGGAGGCTAGAATTGAGTTGGAGATGAACTGAAAACTGGCCATTATTACAAGGGAGAGTACTAAAATGCTTTAACAGGGAGTTTTACTTCATGGCGCTGCTCTGGCACAAACACACAACTGTAGTGTTCTGATTCTCCTACATGCTTTGTTCAGTGTTTTTGTAAGGAACCTTCTGATTATTTTGCTTGGGCTCAATGTCTGGCACATTATGTGAGACCTTGAATGTCTCTGATTGAATTTGTCTTGTTTTTTAAATTATGGTAAAAACCGTATAACATGAAATTTACTGTCTTAACCAGTTTTAAGTGTATGGTTTCAGTAGCATTGAGTATATTCACATTGTTGTGAAACAGCTTTCCAAAACTTTTTGATCTTGCAAAACTGAAACTCTGTACCCATTAAACAACTCCCCTTTTCACCCTTCCCTCAGTCCCTGTTAACCACCATTCTATTTCTGTTTCAGTAAATTTGACTGCTTTAGATACCTCATAAGTAGAATCATACAGTATTTGTCTTTTTGTGATTGACTTATTTCACTTAGTGATGTCCTCAAGGTTTATCCATGTTATAGCATGTGGCAGGATTTCCTTCCTTTTTAAGGTTGAATAATATTCCATTATATGTATGTACCACGTTTTGTTTTTGTGTTCATCCATCACTGGACACCTGGGTTGTTTCCACCTTTTGGCTTTGTGAATAATACTGCTAAGAACATGAGTGTACAAATATCTCTTTGAGACCCTGCTTTCAATTCTTTTGGATATATACACAGAAGTGGAATTATTGGATCATATGGCAATTTTATTTCTAATTTTTTGAGGAACCTCCATAGTGTTTTCCACAGCAGCTGCAACATTTTACATTTCTACCAATAGTGCACAACAGTCCCAGTTTTTCTACATGCCTGCCAGTAATTGTTGTGTTCTGTTTTTTTTCCAAAGTAGCTATCCCGGCGGATATGAGATGTGTAGATTCTTGGTCATAGTTGTATTTTAGCCAGATAATCTGCTAGCCCTCTGAGAGATGCATTGGCTTAGGGAGTGAGACATAGATGGCCATCTAGGAGGTGCTTGCATTGGCTTAGGTTTGGAGTAGTGAGGAATTGGTTTAAATGTGGTGGGAAGATACAATTTTGAGAGAGGTGATGGAAAAATGGAAAAAATTTATTTGAATTTAAGTGAGAAAAGACATGAGAATGACTTCATTTTGAACCTAATAGCAATGTGGACGTAAAGGGAAGGAAAGAAGAATTTATTGATCTTTTGAGTTTTAGGTGATGGGAATATTGTTGTGGAAATAAATGCCTGGCAGGGCAGCTAGAAATATGGGAGCATATTATGGGTGAGAAAACAGGTCTGGAAACTGGTTTTTGTGAGAGCCCGTGGGATGGAGGTCATAGTATTTATTTCTCTTTGAAATATTCATTTTCTTTAGGAAAAATAATCTGATAAATTTTTTCTTCTCAATTTTTTACAGCTCTTGCAAGCTTAGGATATGAAAAGAGCTGTGTGTTGTTCAATTGTGCAGCCTTAGCTAGCCAGATCGCAGCAGAACAGAACCTGGATAATGATGAAGGATTGAAAATCGCTGCTAAGCATTACCAGGTATGCAGAACAGTAGTTACTACATAATGATCAAGACTGCATTGGATTAAATTGAAAATAATTTGTATTTAGGTTTATAGATGTTTCTTTACCCATAGGTTTTTTTTTGAAAAGTAATCTGCTTTTTAATGAGGTGATTCGTATTTTTGAAGCCCTTAGATAAATTGCTCACCTTTATACCCAGCACCTAGCACAGTGCCTGGCACACAATAAAGGCTCAGTATGTTGGGAGAACAAATGATTAAATGTTTGAGATGAAATCCTTGGTGAATAAATGACCTCATTTAAAAAATTTGTACTTTATTTTTATATATTTTTTTCCTTAGAGTGAGACACACGTAAAATTTCACTAGTGTCACAAAAATCAAGACCTCTTGGCAAGAAAATTTTAACTCTGAGACTTGTGGAGAGGTCATATTTAAATGTGGTCAGATTTGTAATGTTCTTCAGTTAGCTAAATTTAAATTTTACTTTCTGTCATTTACTAATATGGCATATTATTTACTCAGCTTTTTTTTTGTTTCAATTTAAAGAACGTAAGTGATTGTTGTTAAGTGGTATCATCTATAATTATGTTTTCATGTTTTATATTTCTTTATAATTTACAAAGTGTGTTCTGTACATTATTTTACTCTCAGATGAACGTGATACATGTTGTATAACGTCATTCTCATTTAACAGACAAGGAGACTAAAGGTCAGAAGTGTTACTAAAATGGTCCTTTGGAGTTTCAGGTGTTCTCTTTCCAAATTTTGTGGAATTCCTAATGGTCCTTCCACTGTCTCCCATCCTCTGGAATTTGCTTGTCTTAGAGGTGGAGTCTGAATTTTTCCGATTGTTTAAGTTTAAGGGAGAGGTGAGGAATGCTGTTCTAGGAAACAGAGAGAAAAATAGGCTTTAAGCAAACAATGTGCTTCAAATCGTGGCTTGCCATACAGTTTTGGAGGGGCACAGATGACAAACATGATGCATATACCTCCTCTTTTTGAGTCCGTAAATGGCAAATGTTTAAAAATGTGAAAATGAAGTAAAATTTTATTTAGTTAGTTGGCATGTGAGATCTTAGAGGGCATTCTGAATTATTGAGGACACATTCCATTCTGTGGTTAACCTCCGATTCACAGCAGGTGGCTTAGTGTGATGGGAGGAGAACTAGTGGTATTTGAAGACCTTGTTTAGGCTGTTTGCCACCGAGAAGCTGTGTACCCTTGGGTAAATTCTTTAGCTTCTGTAGGTATCCAGCTCCAATTTACGAATGAGAGACTGGATCTCTTGCTGTTCTGTCGGTGATTCTGTTAGTTTACTAAGCAAGCCCAACTGATCACTCCCTGCAGATATTCTAGTTTTACAATACTTCATGACTGCAGGAAACACGATGCTCACTTTAATACAGTTAACCCTGAATCGTCCCTGCAAAGCTTCTCTCTTTAACCCACACCACCTTTTAATCCCGGATTGACGTCTTTCTTTTATCCAGGATCATTTGTTTCATAAAAGAAAAGTTCTTTTAGTGTTAACCTCAGCAAAATATAATTGGGAAGAAAAATCTGATGGGGAACATTTCACCAGGGGGCTCTGAAAGCCAAATAGAAATTGTTAGCAATGAATGGTAATGCTGTTCCTTAGAGGACTGGGGATCTCTACCATTTGGGGTTTCCCCTAAGTGTCATGTTTAATTATGTGAGAGAGGAATTTGTTTGGGACCAAAACAAGAGCATTTTAGTACTAAAAACATTTTAGTAATGTTTTATCCTTGCCTCTATTCTCATGTTAGTTTTGAGGAAGTGTAGCTAAAAATGTTTAATCAATTTGTCCCATTAATTTACTTTGTTTTTTGCTGCAATTTACTTTTAATCTTTGTTAAATCTCCTTTTATTCTATAGTGTTTTAGAAAAATACCCTTATCATCTGTAGGTCAGATGTTTTAGATCTGTTTTGCACAATATAAAAATTTAAATACAGTAACTGATCAACTGAGTTAACATTTGAAATAATTTTGTGTGTAATAGTAGAAAATCGTCTTGCTGAGTTCCTAGATTTTTAAGAAATTCTCTTTTTCCTTCCTGTAGTTTGCTAGTGGTGCCTTTTTACATATTAAAGAGACAGTTTTATCTGCCTTAAATCGAGAGCCTACTGTGGACATATCTCCGGATACTGTTGGGACCCTCAGTCTCATTATGCTGGCACAGGCCCAAGAAGTATTTTTTTTAAAAGCCACAAGAGGTAATTCCAATTTGTTCGCCATTTTGTTGAATGTGAAAAGGAGTGATAGGCTGTTAAAATAAGAAGATGATTAGAATATAATATGCTCAGTGTATAGCTTTCCTCTTTGACCTTGACACGTATTACTGAAAATTTTCAGCTTTCCTTTTTTGAACTTAAGGTGGTACAAATGCACGTATAAGAATGTAGGCTGTGTTTCATGAAAAGGATTGTTAGCTATTGTCTTAAAACAGTGAACTCCAGAGTAGTATTTATGTGGATTTGTAGTATGTCAAAAAGTCATTCAGCAGATATTTACTTGTGTGGCAGTCACTGTTCTAGGCTCTAGATAAATAGAGTTAGCAGACAAACAAATTCCTATTTTCAGGAAGCTTACATTTTAGTGTGGGGGAGATAATAAGTAAGATAACAAGGTAATTTTGGAGAGGGGTAATTACTATAAAGAAAACAAGATAGATTGTGTGATAATGGCTGGTCATGTGGCTGTGGGATAAGGATGTAGGGGGAGTTATGCTAATTTTAGATTCATTACTCAGATTCTTTAAGAAGATCTCCTTTAAACGAGATGTAACTGTCAAGAAGGAGCCATCTAGGCAGAGTCCCTGGCCCTGTGAATGAGGGGAAAAGAACATTTCTTATAAGGCATGTAAGTTAGTATGAGAGATTGGAATGTGCACTGAATATGTTAAGTGCAGAGAAATTGAAAATAAGGGAGCAGTCATCATATGGAAGCTTTATGAGCTGGAATAATTTTTTTTTTCTTTTTGGCTGAGGAAGATTTGCCCTGAGCTAACATCTGTGCCAGTCTTCTTCTATTT
Organism: Equus przewalskii; assembly: GCF_037783145.1. NCBI lineage: Eukaryota > Metazoa > Chordata > Mammalia > Perissodactyla > Equidae > Equus > Equus przewalskii. The sequence continues at coordinate 52,204,273 of NC_091845.1, read as the reverse complement.
TTTAGTATGTAGGCTGCCAGCACAGCATGATGACTAACAGAGCAGTCTAGGTCCTAGCCAAGGAACCCACCCTGGGCTGCTGAAGTGAAGCATGCTAAACTTAACCACTAGGGCACTGGGGCTGGCAGAACTGGAATAATTTTTTCTTTTAAAATAACAGCTTATGTTAAGATAGAATTCATATACAATAAAATTCACCCTTTTAAAGTATGCATTAGAACATTATCATCATGCCAAAAAGAAATCCCATACCCACTCTCCATTCTCCTTTGCCCTCAGCCCCTGGCAGTCACTAATCTATTTTCTGACTCTGTGGATTTGCATATGGAATAATTAAGTTTTATGCAGAAGAATTGATTTCATCAATGAAGTTTTTTTTTTTTAGATAAATGTACAGACTTATCTCAATGTCCATACTAAACTATGATATATCAGATTATTTTATATTTATTTTAATTATAATGGTCAATTTAATATTTTATTCCAGATAAAATGAAAGATGCCATCATAGCTAAATTGGCTAATCAGGCTGCAGATTATTTTGGTGATGCTTTTAAACAGTGTCAATACAAAGATACTCTCCCCAAGGTCAGTTATTGTTTTTGTAAACACTGGGTTATTTTGCATGTGGAAATATTTGGACATTTTTGTGTACAAGAAGCAAATTGACAATTATGTTCTGTAAAGAAGTTTGAAATTTTAGGAGAGGCATTTGAAGAATATTATTTGTAGGAATAGTTTTTTATTTAAGATGCATGAAAAATTCTTATATATTTATTTAGGGAATGGCTTTGCCTCTACTCTTTACTAAACCTGTCTTTTCAAGCTAAAACTTTTTCTGAAAATTTTTGAAAATCTGTCTCCAATAATTTTGTCAAATCAAGTCATTGTGTAGTTCTGAATCACTGGTGATTTGGTATAAGCATGAATACTTGAGCATGTTGATTATTCACACTTTTAATTATTGTCCTGTTTTCTTAAAGATCAGTCTTAAAGCGCAGAAACAGAAATAAAGACAAAAGGAAAAGAAAACAAACTCATCTCATACTTTGATTAGAATTAAGTTTTGCCAACAGGGATAGAAAATTGGGCGGCTGTTGGACAGCTAAGGAAAACAACTGTCTTAAACCACATGTCGCAGGAAGTATTAATAGTTTTAATGTAGACTTTTCTGAAGTGGCGTTTGGAAACACTAGTCAGTGATGCTCATTTGTAAATGACAAAGCAGATGATTTGATGAACAAGTAAATTCAGAATTTAAGATTGAAAAAGGAAACTTAGAGATTGAGTGAAATGTAGTATGTTTCAACAACTCTCAGAAATGTTCAGAGAATTAGTTTCATTCATATGATAGCATATGTTATTTGCTACATGATCTTTTGTGGGGGAATTTACAGGTTTATAAGTCATTCAGGAGTCTTTGTACATTATGAAATTGCAGACAATTTTGTGGTAAAGTAAAAAAAAAAGCATATAAGTACATCAACATTACAACATTAGTTTAGTCAGAAAACAAACAATAAGGAATTAATGTGAAGATTCCTGGAGATTTAAAATACACCAAGAGATCAATAGAGATTTGCCCAGGACTCTTGGGTATTAATAGAGTTACTGTTAAAAAGAGACTTGGGACCTCCTCTCACCCTTTTTTCATCTGAAAGACCTCGTATTCAGCTGCACAGTGTACCGTTACATCCGTTGGGCCATTAGTTCAGTCCTGTCACGGAGAGAAGAAGGTCACCTACAAAGACTTGGAAACTGCTTCTGTACTTCTGGTATTCCTTGAAAATCTCCTGTTGAAGTACCAAGTTGCTGCAGTCTTACCTTGAGAACTGGCATGGGTGCAGTTTGAGATTTAGTTGTCTTTTATTTTTGCCTTTTTACTAAGAGCTCATAAGATATTTTCATATTCTAGTTATAAAACTGGAATATCTGCAAGTAGTGATCCAGGAAGCTAGGAAATTATTCACTGGGAGACAGGAAAGCACACAAGGTAGTAATTCAGTTTTTGATTCTCTTATTTTTTTGTCTAGACAGTGATTGTCTAGTGTATTTCTTGGATTTTCTATGGCATGTACTTCCTGAAAACAGTGAGGTTGCAGGCTGCAGTTTGACGTTTTGCAAGAGCCTCTACCAATATAACTGCTTTTGTGGTTCATGTTTTTGAATCTTTTCAAATTAATTTTGACTGGAATTTTTTCAAAACAAATTAGGGCAAAATAACACTTTATCATGTTAGTCGTTGACTTAGTACGTTTGTCTGTTTACCGTGTGTTTTTGAGTATATGATACTGAAATGTTAGTGTTTGTGATACTAAATAATGTTTATATGGCTAAAAATCATCTTTATTAAAAAGTCTCTTAGGATATGAATGTAAGTGGGAACTTACTTTACTGTCTTTTGTCTTTTAAACATGATGAAACAGTCAGCTATAGAGCATTTTCATTAGTATATGTGAGTAATGGTGGTTTAGTTAACTCTGAGGGCTGGGTAAGGGCTCATAAGAAAGCTTCTAAAGCCCTGTGCTTGGTCTTCCTCTGTGAATGTCGATTCTGCTTCTCTTTCTAATACATGCTTTCCTTTCTTCTTTGTAAACAAAATGTCGACTTCATGGCTCCATGAAAGAGAATTGTAAAAACTTAAACTGGCTTCACTTAACAGTTTAAAAAAAGCCTTAATTTTAATTGGAAGAGAAAAACTGAATTAATTGAATCCAAGCCATGCAAAACCATGTGGTCTTCTCTGTTTACACCTAATGACTAACCTATCTCTAAACCATTAATGGGGTAATTCTAATTTCTGTCTCCTTTTCCTTCTCCTTCCTGCATCCTATGTTGTCTGTGGTGGTTTGTGTGGTTGGACTCTCCCCTGGTCAGTATTTTTATTTCCAGGAGGTGTTCCCCATCTTGGCTGCAAAGCACTGTATCATGCAGGCCAATGCTGAGTACCACCAGTCTATCCTGGCAAAACAGCAGAAGAAATTTGGAGAAGAGATTGCAAGGTTACAGGTGAGTCTCTGGGAAATAAATATTTAAGTAATTTGGATCTCTATTTTTTTCTTAGTGAGATTCCCAGGTTTGCTCATAAAACCTTTCCTCTTGTTGCCCCTATCAACAGACAAATTATTGTTTTTATCTTTAGGCTTTACTTACTGAGTGCTTTTTGAAGTTTCATATTTTTTGTAAAAAAATTCATGCAAAATTTGCATTCAGTTCTCTTTTAAATTTATCCATGCTTATTTTAATATAAAATATTCTAAATTAATTACCATGCTCCAGAAAGGATGTGCAATGCTTAACTTAATGAAGGCTTAGCTTTGGTCTAAATTGGGGCATATAATTTCACAGCTTGAGAAGGCCAGTGGTAATATATATAAATAGATCTTGTAAGCAGCAGAGTACCTTCTGTGCACTTGTTGTCCATACTGTCGGCGTTGAGGTGGTCAGAAACTTGTGATGACATCTGGGACAACTTCACAGCATAGGCAAGGGCTGTTTTATGAGTTATTTGTATTTTGAGTATTGATAAGCAGAGGGTAAAAAGAGGACTGTTAAGGAAATTTAAATATGGACTGGATTTTAGAAGATACTATGCAAGTATCATTTAGGAAGTTCAGATTAATTAGTCTTTTCATGAGAAAAGCAACCCAAATCTTATAAAAAATGAAATATATGCTTGTATTATATTCCGCACTGACAAAATCAGAGAAAGGCATACTTTTTTATAAAACTCAGATTATCAAATGTATCTCATTTATCCAGGGATTCACTTTGATTGCAGTAACTTAGATTCTTATATAAAAATGCTTCTGAGAAAGGAGTTTTTGTGGGAAAGACTTTTTTCAGGCTAGCATATTTAAAATATTAGGAGTTTAGTTTATTTTCTGGGAATTCTGGGACTATTAGATTCAAGTAAACCCTTTTAGTCTCTATAAATGAGTCAAAGAAGAGTTTCTTTTGAAATTTTAATCTAATTTTTAAAATCCCTTCTGGAAAAAGGCAGCTATTTCAGACTCAGCTGAGAGAGAAAGACTTTTTAAAGTTATAGACATATAAAAGTTTGTAGCTTGAGTTTTACAGCTTTAGTCGTAGGTGAAAAGTTAACACAAAACATGAACACCACTTCGTATCTCAAAGGGCTATTCCTCTTTCCGGTAGGCATGAGATATTTTTTTACTTGATTCGAGCTCAGAAATAGGCAAACTGAAAAAACAGACAAAAAAAGATTTCCAATAAATCATATTCTCCGTAGTCCTTCACTCAGTAGAGTACCCAGTGAATTTGATAGAGATCGTTTGATGGTTACACCATTAAACCAGCTTTCCAGTCATTGCTGTCAGCAGTGGGAAAAAACTTACTGGCCACGAGCAAACCAGAAACAAAAATAAAATCACAGAGTCAGGAAAATCAAAACAATAGGTCAGATAGCAGCAAAGGTAAAATTGCTGCTTAGGATTCATTTCTGGGACCAAGAAAAATTGTACCTGGCCTTATACAGCTCATGAGGTGCACTTTGTGGACAGTGCAGTTTATTTGGCTCCAGAAAGGTGGGTCCACTTGATCACCTTGGTGGAATCTCTAAAACTGCCAAAGTACAATTTTCAAAAGGACAAAAAATATAGATAAAAAAGTGTGATTCATATAGAATGTCAGAGATTTATTTAATTCATTAATGAGGGATCTAGTAAGATGGTAAAACAGATTTTATGAAAGTATCATTTGTTTTCTTTGTTGTGATAGTAGCTTGTAGGTATTAAGGAGATTGTCCTCATTAGGAGATCTATGCTGAGGTATTTAGAGAGGAGGAGTCGTCACGTCTAAACTTTACTTTCATGTGGTTCTGCAAAAAAAAAGGTATGTGTATATACGTATGTATGGGAAAGAGAGATAAAGCAGTATGGCATATTGGTAGCAGTTGTTGAGCCTAGGTAGAGAGTCTGTTGTTACTCATTGTTCTGGTCTTTCATTTTTTCTGTGGGCTTGAAAATTTCCAAGTAAAAATTGGAAAAATTAGTTATATATAAAAGTATTCACTTTAACCTGTCTCTCTACCTTTTCCCTTCTATCCTGTTCCCTTCATCCTTTTTTCTCACTGCCCCAGAGGTAATTTTCATTAGTTTCTTCTTTAATCCTTTCAAAGTTTTTTTTCTTTGAAATATAAACAGATACATACACACAAAAACAATGCACATTCTTAACTCTCCCCGTTCTTACGTAAGAGGTAAATGCTATATACAGTATTGTGCATCTTGCTTTTCTTATATAAAAACGTATCCTGAAGATCTCTCCATTTTAATACAGCAATAGAGAGACCGTCCTCATTTTTCTTTAGAGCTGCGTTGTACTTTTTTGTGTAAAGCAGTTTATTGCTGTCTCCTATTGCTGGATACTTGTGTGTTTCCAAGATTTGCTATTACAAACAATGCTGCAGTGAATAGTTATGTATGCGTGGTGTTTTGTATTTCAGCAGGTGTCTTAGCCCAGGCTTCCATAGCAAAATACCATAGACTGGGTGGTTTAAACAACAGATTTATTTTCTCATAGATCTGGAGGCTGAAAGTCAGACCAGGGTTTCAGCATGGTCAGGTTCTGGTGAGAACTCTTTTCCTGGTCTGCACACTGCTGGCCACACAGCCTGCACCCAGGCTCCTTGCTGTGTCCTTACATCGTGGGGAGAGAGAGAGCAAGCCCTCTGGTGTCTCTTCTAAGGGGACTAATCCCATCATGAGGGCCCTGTCCTCGTGACCTCATCCAAACATAATCTCCCAAAGGCCCCATCTCCAAGTACCATCACTTTGGGGGTTAGAGCATCAACAAATGAATTTTAAGGGGACACAGTTCACTCCATAGCAGCAAGTATATCTTAAATTCCTAGAAATGGGATTGCTGATATCAAAGTATGAATACATCTGTAATTTATTATGTATTATACTTGGATCTTTGATCCACTTGGAGTTTATCCTGATATGTGATGTGAAGTATGGATCTAATTTTAATTTTTCTAAATGGCTACCCAGTTGTCCCCAAATCATTTATTATAATGACTTTCTTTACCTCACTGATTTGAGAGTCTGACTTTAGCATATACTAAAGTTGTCATATATATTTGGGTCTATTTCTGAACTTTTCATTCTATTTCATTGGCCTGTTTGTTCATGCTCCAGTTCCATACCATTGTAGTCAATGACACTTTAGAATGTTTTAATGCCTGATAGATATTGTCAGCTCTCATTTTGTGAATTTTCATGATTGTTCTTGCTTTATTCTTCTATATGAATTTTATTTTATTTAAGTATTTACTGTGGAAAACTCAGACATATATATAAAAGTATGAATCATCAAGTATCTGTTACCCAGTTTTAGTGATTATCAGTATTTTGCTATTTGTGTTTCATCTGTTTCCCCTTCTCCTCTTATTTTTTTGGAGTATTTTATAGCTATCTCACATATCATTTCCTCTCCAAGTATTTTAGTATGTATCTCTAATAGATAAGGCTTAAAAAAAAATTAAAACCATAATGTCATCTCATCTAGCAAAATTAATACCAATTAATATGAATTAATAATTAATACTAGTACCCTAATATTATCCAAACCTAGTTTAGTTTTCCCTGATTTTTTTCTAAAGTATCTTTTTATAGTTGGTGTTCAAGTCAGGATCTGTACAAGGTCCTCACATTGCATTTGGTTGATACGTCTCATAAATCTTTAATTTGTAATGACCCTCCCCCTCCCTAACTGCCATGTTGAATTTTCCTCACTTTTTCTTGTTTTGTATGTTTCTTACAGTGATGTCTATTATCCCCTTTTTGTTCCTTGAATAAATATTTCAGTCTTTCTTTTCTTAAATGATTTCATGTTTTTCTTCACTTTCTTTCCTGAGTTCTGTCAGTTCCTGTTTCACATTCTTTTGCTATCAGGCTGTCAGACACTGTTGTCTAGGCCATCTGGTCCTCTCTTCATATTTTGTGTTCTTTCAGTACTGTCAATGAATAGGAGGCATAAACTGCAAAAGAAGCAAAAGTTTATTTGAGGTCTCAAGAATTGCACTTGGGGAGACACAGATTCGGGGAGAAACTCAGATGTGTTCTGAGGAAGACAGAGGAGGCAGGGGTTTATAAAGGCAAAGGACGTAGGTCCACAGAGGATTACATTGAACAGCTAGTGATTGGTTCTGGCCTGGGGTGAGCTGACTTGCCAGCACGTAGTTGGTCCCTGGGTTGTATCTAGGCAGATTGTCCGTTCTTGGAATGACGAATGCTTCCAAATGTGACCTCTGGTGTCAGGTAAAGTTCAAAAGTTCAGTTAACACTTGGTGGCTGTGGCATAAACCCCCCTTCCTGAAGGGCCTCCCAGCTCCATTTTAGAGTCCTTGACATATGTTACTCACTTTGTTAACACTGTCTACATTACTATGATTGTGTCCTTAAGTTTTTAAGTTTATTTTAGATTTTTTAGTGTGCTGTTTTCGTCTGCTATGTGGCAGTATTTCTTTGGTGAATTTTCATTATCTATTGGAAAGTTACACCGCTCGTTTTCATCCTTTTTGTAATGGTTTCTTTGTGTTGAGGCAGGTGGGATGCCTTTTCAATTACTTGTGTTTGATTGAAATTGATATTAGTGGAGGAACAGCAAGAGGTTCCTGGGTGGGGAAATGGGCCCAGGTAGCTTTCCAGGCCTCATGTGAGGGCTCCCTCCACAGCTTCACTTCTCTGGCTCTCAAGGCTTAGCCTGGTTTAGGAAGGATTCTGCTTTTGTACCTGTGTTTCCCTGAATTCCTCACAGCCTTTGCTTTTCAAGTGATGTGTCTTTTAGAGTTTGTGTTCTGTTGATGTTTTCTGGGTACTCACCCCCCTTCAGTTTCTCCTCCCTTTTCAGTTCTCTTTTCTATTTCCTCAGCATTCCTGCCCTTGTAATTAATCTGCCTCTTGTTCTCAGCAGCTTCCTCTTGGGATGAGGCCTCTCAGCACTCCGTTTTCCTGTGACCCATTGGTGGCTCGACCTCATCCATTTGGCTTGGCTTTACCATCAGCAGGCAGTTGTTACCTCACTCCATTTCATTGTTTTCGGATTTGCTTAAAGCATTTTCACTCAGGATGGGGCCCTTAGCAGTCCCCTTTATTCCTGGTGTATTCAGCATATCTGAGGGTTCTAGTCCCAGTTTTGCCATTTGGGGGAGTGTTTGACCATATTTACAAATCAAATTTGATTTACAAATTTAAAAAGTGATTTAATTTTGTGCATTTTCCCATCTCCTAGTTTACACTGAAGATGTACCTTTTGTTTGTTTTGGTTATCATTGTTTCTCTCTATTGTATTGATTTTGCATATATATCTTTAAAATTTATTCCTGGGTATTTTTTCTTCTGTTGCTAGTAACAATGGATTTATTTCTTTTGTTCTCTCTTCAAATCATTGGTGGTTCATGTGTATTTACTTTACTGATTTTGTATCTAAGCTACCTCTCTCATTATTTAGAATAGTTTAGTTGATTCCCTTAGATTTTCTTGGTATACAAACACATCACCTATAAATAATTTTTTCCTTTTCTTTTCTAAATTTTATACCTCTAATTTCATTCTTTTGTCTAGTTGTTTTGACATGTTCTATGGTCATGATGATACTGGAAATCTTTATTTTATTTTGACTCTAGGAATGTTTCTTAGATTTTTCTGCTGCATATGCTATCAGCTTTGGGGATTAAGATTTTATCATGTTAAGGAACTGGATATCTGTTTTATTGAGATTTTAAAAAAAATCAGGCATAGATATTGAATTTTATCAATGTTTTCTCAATATCAATGGAGATAATTTGATTTTTTTAAACTTAAATCTATTATTTGGAGAATTACATAAGTAGGTTTTCTAATATTAAGCCATTCTTGTGTTCCTGTAATTTTCATGTTTTAGACTTGCTTTATCTCCTTATGTGGTCACTTTATATAGATGTTCTCTGTATGCCGGAGAATATTAGGCATTCTCTAATTGTGGAGTCTAGGGTTCTCCATGTCTGGTAAATCAAACTCATTGTGTTTTCAAATCTTCTTTAATCTTACAGTTTTTTGGTTTACTTGGTCAAGTCATTGCTGAGACACGAGTGTTAAAATCTTCCACACTCATCATGGGTGGATTTATCAATTTCTCATGTAATTGTTTATATAGATAGAAACTATTAAGTGCAAAATTTAAGTTTTATATCTTTCTGGCAAATGTTAAACATTATGTACTGAACTTATTCCTAATAATGCTTTTGACTTTATTGTCTTGTTTATCTGATGTTAATATACCTAATACCACCTAAGTAATGTAATTTGAGCCCTAAATTTATGTGAGGCATATGCTCATGTTATGAATTATAAGGGCAAACCTTTTTTTAAACAAAATTCTTACTGATGCTGAGATAACATGCTTCTTTGTTGACTTCCTATGTTGCTGGGTAATTTTTTTCTGATCTACCCTTTCACTGTGGGTATAGCCCTTTGAAGTTCCTGCCTTCATGTGAGGGGGCAAAGGGGAGGTTTCTCAGTTCTCTGTCTTATATAATTTCAAGAATCTGTCTCAGGTCTTCTTGAAGGATTTTAATACTGTTTTAATTGCTGGTTGTTTGGTTACGGAAATACCTGACAGCTAGCCTTCCTTAGTGTCAGTTTATACTTATTGGCCCATGGATTTCTTTTACTTTCTTGGTAATTTACCCATGTGTTTAAAGAGATGTCTTCTGTGTCTTATTTTTCATTTTCGATATTTTGTGATGGGAGAATTTCTAGGTTAGTCTGTTGACCACTTCGCTGGAAATATGAAATTTTTAAAAAAACAATGCTTGGATGCTTGGTTGAAAAAAAGAAAGAAAACTTTTTTTTTCTTTTTACTTTTTTAGCATGCAGCAGAATTGATTAAAACAGTGGCATCTCGCTATGATGAATATGTCAATGTGAAGGAATTTTCTGACAAAATCAGTCGTGCCCTTACTGCAGCAAAGAAAGACAATGACTTCATTTATCATGATCGAGTTCCAGACCTTAAAGATCTAGACCCTATTGGCAAAGCCACACTTGTGAAATCTACCCCAGTCAATGTACCAATCAGCCAGAAATTCACTGGTACGTCAAGTATTCAGATGTGCTTTAATCTTACTCATCTTTTCTCCAGTTTAATCTATTTTTTGTAGCTAAAACCACACAATTGCTATTGTATGCTTTGAATATGATTTGCATTCATGTTGTTCAAAATGAATATGAGAATAAAAATTGTGTTGTATCTTTAGTGAAATTTTAAGATGGAAAGTAAATAGTAAGGCTATGTAAAGTATACAACAGTTCATACAACACAGTATGAAACTGTGTTTTTGAGTAATGATAAAGACTTTAAACAAGCACTTGTCATTTTGTTAGATGTTTGTCACATTATTTAAGATTCTACCGTTAAAAATAAGCAGACATAGGGGCTGGCCTGGTGCTATAGCGGTTAAGGTCGTGCATTCTGCTTTGGTGGCCCGGGGGTTGCTGGTTCGGATCCTAGGGGTGGACCTATGCACTGCTCATCAAGCCATACTGTGGCAGGCATCCCACATATAAAGTGGAGGAAGAGATGGGCACAGATGTTAGTTCAGGGCCAGTCTTCGTCAGCAAAAAGGGGAGGATTGGCAGCAGATGTTAGCGCAGGGCTAATCTTCCTCAAAAAAAAAAGAAAGGAGATGTAAATATGACTTTAAACATATAAACTTCTGGAGTCGTGGTTGTATCAAATAAATAAATGTTATAATATCTGTGGATATTGTAGATATATGCAATGTGTGGTAGCCTCTAGCTGAGATCCCAGGGATAATATTCTAAGTTGTTGAGAAAGGGTGATAATTTTACTTATTTCTGTTTATCAAACACAAAGTGTTTAGCGTGTGCTGGTGGGCTCTTTTAAGCACTTTACAAATATTAGCTCACTTACTTCTCACAACAACCCTATGAGATAGGTACTATTAGTGTCCACATTTGACTGATAAGGATACTGATGCACAGAGAGGTTAAATAATTTGCTTAAGGTTGCAGAGGTGGGAAGTGGTGGAGCTGAAAATTGAACCATGGCACTGTTGCTCACTCAGTCAATTTAAACAACAAATGAACAGCATTTTCTTATGTATAAATCTTCACCAAAGATCCGGTAAACTCAGTGACAAATACATCCTAAAAGTTAAGAAAATTAAATTCAAAGAAAGAGCCTCACTGTCATTGTTCAGGAATATAGTAATCTGAAAATTCTCTTCATCAATGTACTTTCAATAGTGATTTAGTGTTTTTTAAATTTATTTTTATTTGTTTTGTTTATTTTTATTTTATTTTATTTTTTGTGAGGGAGATTGACCCTGAGCTAACATCTGTTACCAATCTTCCTCTTTTTGCTTGAGGAAGATTGTCACTGAGCTAACATCTATGTCAGTCTTCCTCTGTTTTTTTTTTTTTTTTTTAAGATTTTTTTTTATTTTTTCCTTTTTCTCCCCAAAGCCCCCCGGTGCATAGTTGTGTATTCTTTGTTGTGGGTTCCTCTAGTTGTGGCATGTGGGACGCCACCTCAGCGTGGTCTGACGAGCAGTGCCATGTCTGCGCCCAGGATTCGAACTGACGAAACACTGGGCTGCCTGCAGCGGAGCGCGTGAACTTAACCACTCGGCCACGGGGCCAGCCCCAATCTTCCTCTGTTTTATGTGGAATGCACCACAGTGTGGCTTGACGAGCAATGCAAGGTCTGCGCCTGGGATCCAAATCTGTGAACCACACGCCTGTGCTGTGAAGCTGAAGTGGAGCATGTGAACTTAACCACTATGCTGCTGGACTGACTCCCAAGAGTGTTTTAGTTTTGATCTTTAATTTAAATCTTTGTAGACTTTTTATGTGAATATTGGAAAAGAAATCTGAACAGTCATTTTACAGTTGGAATTTTCGTCTTAAAATTTTGTTGAAATTTTCATTCCTAATTTTAGATCTGTTTGAGAAGATGGTTCCTGTGTCAGTGCAGCAGGCTTTGGCTGCCTATAATCAGAGGAAAGCTGATTTAGTTAACAGATCAATTGCTCAAATGAGAGAAGCCACCACTTTGGCAAATGGGTAGGTAGAGCGTAACTTACCTAAATTCATTTCTAAAGTTCTAGTGTTTTCTGCTTGGTTGTTCTTTAACTAAATAGTTTATGAACATTTTAGTTTTCTGAGCTTGGAGCTGAATGTCAAGGATATGTGAAATAGCAAATATATAGAGAGACACGTGCACACACACATTTCTTGGGGACACTATATTTATTAAGCCCTAGGAAATACATTATAGTTGGAAGAAATTCAATTACTGAAACAAAATGAAAATATTTGACCACTAATTTGTATTTCAGGGGATATTTATTTGAGGGAAATGATAAGTAGAAATGGACTTTTTAAGTTAAGATACATGGTACATTAAGTATTTTTTTTTCTTTTTTTAAAGATTGGCACCTGAGCTAACAACTTGCCAATCCTTTTTTTTTTTTTTTTTCTGCTTTATCTCCCCAATTCCCCCCGGTACATAGTTGTATATCTTAGTTGCAGGTCCTTCTAGTTGTGGCATGTGAGACGCCGCCTCGTCGTGGCCTGATGAGCAGTGCCATGTCCGCGCCCAGGATCCGAACCGGTGAAACCCTGGGCCGCTGCAGCGAAACGTGCGAACTTAACCACTTGGTCATGGGGCCGGCCCCGCATTTAGTATTTTGACCAATTTTTGTTTATGATAGATTGAAGACTAAGAAAATAGTTCATTGGTTTTTAAAATATCTTAAATATAATTTTCACACAATAAAATACACCTATTTTAAGTGTATAGTTCGATTCTTTTTGATAAAAGTGTATACCCGTGTAACCACCACCACCAGGATCAAGATAGAGAACATTTCTGTCATTCTAAAAAATTCCCTCATGCCTCTTTCACTTCAGTCCCTCCTCTCTTAGCCCCTAGCCACTACTGAATCTACTCCCTGTCACTAGAGGTTAGCTTTACTTTTTATACAGTTTAGTATAAATGTAATCGTTATAGCATGTACAATATGTACATTATAGTATATAGGACGTTACAATATTGCTCCAGTGTATACAGTACTTACAGCTTGTATAGCATGTACAGTGTATAGTCAACATGTTGGGCTTCTTTCAAGTAACGTAATGTTTTCGAGATTCATCTATGTTGTGTGTATCAGTTTGATCCTTTTTCTTAATGAGCAGTGTTCCACATTATGGTCAAATAGCAGTTTGTTAGTTCTTTCACTTGTTGATGGAAATTTCAGTTGCTATGAACATTGATGTACAATTATTGGTGTGGACATGTTTTGTTTCTCTTGGGTAAATACCTAGGATTAGAATTGCAGAGTTGTATGGTTAGTGCATGTTGAACTTCGTACGAGATGGCCAGATTGTTTTCCAAAGTGGTTGTTCTAGTTTGTATTCCCTCCTGCAGTGTTTGAGAAATGCAGTTGCTCTGCATCTTCATCAGCAGTTAACATTGTCAGTCTTTTTACTATTAACCATTTTAGTGTCTGTGTAGCAGCATCTCATTGTGGTTTAATTTGCATTCCCCTAACTACTAATGATGTTGAGCAACTCTTCATGTACTTATTAGTCGTATATACATCTGTTGTGAAATATCTGTTTAAATCTTTTGCTCATTTTTTAAAATTGAGTTTTTCTTCTTATTAATCTTTAGAGTTCTTTGCATAGTTTAGAGACATGTCCTTTGTCAAATGTATGTAATTGAGAATATTTTTTCCCTAGTTTGGTTTGGTTTTTCATGTTTTTAATTTTGATGAATGCATGGATTTTGACCTCATTTTGCATCCTCTAGCAAGAAAGCAACATAAGTTTACTCTAACAGCCCTTCCTTTATGTAAATGAAATAGTAGAATAATTCTTACTGTGCCACAAAACTGAGAACAGATGAAGATTCTGTAATTAATACCTAGATCAACTATGTTCTCTTGACATTTTGCCTAGATGGTAGGAAATAATAACTGTTTTGTGTATTATTTCTGACCTGTGAGTGACATTATAACAATGAGGGCTGTGATAAAAAATTGGATTTAAGATAATAGTTTTGACTTTTATTTACTTAGACTGAAAGAAATTAAGTTTGAGCCGTGAGCCAATGGTATCTAGTATATTTTAATGTGTATTTCTTGCTTTTTTGGCTTTTAATTCTGTACTGTGAACTTAATTCTTTAATGATTTTGTTTTAATTCTATCAATCACTAATTTTCTTTTTCCCTTTATCTTTGCTTTATTTTTCCATTGATAGGGCTTATCCACTTTTTTGGGGTGCTAACTCCATTGCCACTGATTCAGATATAGGAGATTAATGTTTTAAAGGTGGTTTAGACCTCCAGATGACATAGTGTGTTATTTTTTCAGGGTGTTAGCTTCCCTTAATCTTCCAGCAGCAATTGAAGATGTATCTGGAGACACCGTACCTCAGTCTATATTGACTAAGTCCACATCTGTGATTGAACAGGGAGGTATCCAGACTGTTGACCAGTTGATCAAAGAGCTACCTGAACTACTGCAAAGAAATAGAGAAATCCTGGATGAGGTATGTTTTAAGTGGTTTGCTTACTCCTACTGGGTTTCACAGGGTGGTCATCTTGGTGAATTACTATGGCCTAGAGCCTGCCCTTCAGCCTTGCGAGGAATTCCAGTTGAGTGAGAATGGGTTCATACAAGTTTTAAGGGTGTATAAATGCACATAATTGAAATTTGTATGACTATTGTGTAAAATGAGTACATTGTGAGAAATATCTGTCAACAGACTGTTCACAGTCTTTATAGTGATGTCTGTGAAAGGTTCGGTTTCTTGGTGAACATAGAATAAGACTAAGGAAGTTAGGCCTTCAAATATTTTATAAGCCCACTGCATCCATCTTCCAGTGGAGAGGGCGTTTTGTCAACAGGAGTGGGAATACTAAAGTTTTTTAATATTTTTTACTTGGCTAAAGCCAACTGTTTGCCACTGTTATTCTCCTTTTACTGTACCTTCACCTCTTTCCTCTAATTGATACATTTCTTTCTTTAGCTATAAATGTATTCAAACTGATTATATTGGCTTTTGCCAGTTTAGAAGTCACGTTGTTTTAGGTGAACTTCTGTTATCAATGCTTTAGTCCATGATGCTTTGATTTTTCAGTTAACTTTCAGAGGCTGTTGTGTTTCCTTCATTTCCAAGCACTTTGGGGCCGGGTTAGAGAACTCAAATAGTTATGACAGTGTGAACCTTGGGGATGAGAATACTTACCTCCCAGGGTTATTTAAAGGATTTACTAAAGTAAAAGAGTGGAATGCCTAGCTTATGGGACACCCAGTATGTGCTTAATAAATTATAGCTATTATTACTATTATATTACTATGATGGTGATAACATTGCAAGTATAATAACTGATATGATGATGATGGTAGTGCTCGTAGTTATTCGCCTTTCATTGCAAATCAGCTATTGAGAAAGATTAGGAAATTTAAATGGAAATTTACTGCACTATTGGCCTGAGAAATCTGATTCATGAGGGGTTCTACGTTAACATACAATCAACGTTACCACCTTTACCTATGTAGACGTAGTCAGTAATCAAAAACTAAGCAAACAGAATTGGGGTTACATAGTTCAGTACCAAAGCCTTGCTATGCTGAGCTTAATAGAAATGCAGACTCTCACACCCCACTCTAGATCCACTGAATTAGGGTCTGCATTTAATAAGATCCCAGGGTGATTTGTGTGTACGTTAAAATTTGACAAACACTCTTCTTAAGGTCATAGACTTTATGCATGAGAATACTTTAAAATTGTTGTTTAAAATGTGTTGATTTGTGGCTCAAACAAGTTTGTTATCTGGTGGTACAACTGAAAGGATGTTAGAATAGTGGATAGACAGACGGAGACAAATGTGGAGAATGCTGTTCAAGACTGTACATAAGTGAAAGCAGCAAGAAGTAATTGTCTGATAGTGAGGGAGAGGACAAACATTGAACAATGCAGGAGGCATAACAAGTCAAATGGAAAGCAGTCTGGGGCACTTAGTAGGTAGAAGTTCTAAATCATTATTTAATATTTTATAGTTTACACATAATTCAGTGGTTAAGGTTTCAGGATGTGGAATTATATTTGGACTTGATTCCCAGTTCTTAGTCCTAGCTGTGACCCTGGGCAAATTACTAAACATCTTCGTGTCTCAGTTTACTCATCCAAGAGATGAGATAATAGTATTGAGCACTTAAGATAGTTGTGAAGTGGGATTGTGCATGTGCCTACTAGTTAATAGTTATTTAAATATTAATATTACTATAGTCCCTTAATTTTAAAGTGTCGTTGATTGGAAGATGCATATTTGATTTTGAAACAAATTTTATGGAAAAAGAACATTGCCTATGAAATAACTTTATCAATTATGAGGAACATCTTCATTAGAAATATTATGTGAAAAAAACTCATAATTAAGGAAAAAGTGGCATTATTAGTGTGTATGATATGTGTGTTGCCTGCCTGTCTTACCAGGAGGTACATCTACTTGTCTTATTTGATGTTGCTAACAGCTTTGGGATTTAGAGTCACTGTTCCGTCACTTGTACTTGGAGAGTCTCATTTTAAGTAAGTTGTGAAGTAAAAAGGTTGTGAAGCTGATACTCTTTTTGAGTGTTCATCTCTCTGCTAGCTTTTAGAAATTTAGTTTTAGTATTGATTTTCAGAAATTTTGAAGTGTCCACTAATTTATTTAGTAAATAATAACTTTATCTTGCTTGGGACCTCATGGGGCCTTTTAATCTTAGATCTCTGTCTGTGGATTCTGTTTCTTCAGTTATTCCTTTTCCTCTGTTCTCTCCATTCTCTCTAATGAGTTCCTGATGGATGGATGCTGGTGCTTCTGGATCAGTTCTTCATATCTCTTAGCATTTCTTTTACTTTTTCTCCTCGTGCTCTTGCTCTTTCTGGGAGACTGTCTCAGGCCAGCCTTCCAGCTCATTAGTTGGCTCTTTAGGCATCCTTTTGTGTTCTTCAGCCATTCTGTGGAGTTGTTTTTTTAAAAATTTCATTGATATTTTTCATTTCCAAGATATCTAATTGGTTCTTTTAAACAATCACCTATATTCATCTCACAACTACATGTTTTTTTTTGAGGTAAAATTCACACAACATGAAGTTCACCATTTTAACCTCTTTAAAGTGTACAATTCACTGGCTTTTAGTATATTCACAGTGTTCTGTGAGCATCAGCACTATCTAATTTCAGATCGTTTTCATCACCCCCAAAAGAAACCCATTGGCAGTCATTTCTCATTCTCCCTCTCCTCCTGCTTTTGGCAACCACTAATCTGAATTTCCATGGATTTGCATATTCTGGACATTTCATATAAATGGAATCATAAGCGATATGTGGCCCTTTGAATTTGCCTTCTTTCACTTAGTCTAATGTTTTCAAAGTTCATCAAGTTCATGTCAGTACTTCATTTCTTTTTATGGCTGAATAATATTCCATTGTATGGTTATACCACATTTTGTTCATCTGTTCATCAGTGATATTTGGGATGTTTTCACTTTTTGGTTATTTCGAATAAGCTGCTATTTGTGAACAACTGTTTTTGAGCACCTGTTTTCAGTTTTCTTGGGTATATACATAGGAGTGAAGTTGCTGGGTCATACAGTAATTCCATTTAACTTTTTGAGGAATTGCCAAACTGTTTCCCAGAGCAGCCACAAAATTTTTACATTGTTACCAGCAGTGTATGAAGGTTCCAGTTTTTCCACACCCTTGCCAATCCTTATAATTTTTTTTTGAAAAAAATTTATAGCCATCCTTGTGAGTATGAAGTAATATCTCATTGTGATTTTG
The DNA here is from genome assembly GCF_037783145.1 of Equus przewalskii. Taxonomy (NCBI): domain Eukaryota; kingdom Metazoa; phylum Chordata; class Mammalia; order Perissodactyla; family Equidae; genus Equus; species Equus przewalskii. The sequence continues at coordinate 52,186,404 of NC_091845.1, read as the reverse complement.
ATTTGACCTTATATATAGAAAATCCTAAAGTTAGAAGTTTGGTAGGGATTGTACTGAATGTTTAGATCAATTTGGGGAGTATTACCGATCTTAACGGTATTAAGTCTTTGATCCATGAACATGGATGTCTTTCCATTTATTTGCCTTTAATTTCCTTCAACAATGTTTTATAGTTTTCATTGTATGTCTTATACCTCCTTGGTTAAATTTATTCCCATGTATTTTATTCTTTTTGATACAATTGTAATAAATGGAATTGTCTTAATTTTCTTTTTGGATTATTCATTGCTAAAGTATAGAAAGACAGTTGCTTTTGTATTCTGCAACTTTATTGAATTCGTTTATTATCTCTAATAGTTATTTTGTGAATTCCTTAGGATTTAAGGTCATCTCATCTGCAAGTAGAGATAGTTTTAACTTCTTCCTTTCCAGTTTTGGATTCCCTTTATTTCTTTTTCTTGCTTGCTTGCCCTGGCTGGTACATTGTTGAATAGAAATGGTGAGAATAGACATCCTTCTCTTGTTTGTAATCTTAGAGGGAAAGCGTCCAGTATTTCACTATTAAGTATGCTGTTAGCTGTGCGGTTTTCATAGATGGTCTTTATCAGGTTGAGGAAATTCCTTTCTATTGTTAGTTTATTGAGTGTTTTTTTTTATCATAAAAGGGTGTTTTATTTTGTCAAATGTTTTCTCTGCATCTTGAGATGATCATATTGTTTTTTTCCTTCGTTCTACTAATATACAATATTACATTGATTTTTTTTTTTTTTTTTGGTGAGGAAGATTGGCCCTGAGCTAACATCTGTTGCCAATCTTCCTCTTTTTGCTTGAGGAAGATTGTCTGTGAGCTAACATCTGTGCCAGTCTTTCTCTGTTTTGTATATGGGATGCCACCATAGCGTTGCTTGATGAGAGGTGTGTAGGTCTGCACCCGGGATCTGAACCTGTGAACCCCAGGCCGGCAAAGTGGAGCGTGCGAACTTAACCACGGTGCCACCTTTTTTTGATGTGAACCATCCTTGCAATCCTAGGATAACCCCTTGGTCATGGTATATAATCCTTTTAATGTGTGCTGGATTTGGTTTGGTAGTATTTTGTTGGGTATTTTGCATCTATATTCATAAAGGATATTGGTCTGTAGTTTTCTTGGAATGTCTTTGATTTTCAACTTGTGTGTCCTTCTGCTTTTGTCTTTTGTAAATAGCACGTAGCAAGATTTTTCTTTTTAATTTAGTTTGACAGTCTTCATCTCTATCTGTGGAGGGTTAAATCCATTTATATTAACTGTGATTATTCATGTATTTGGAATCATGTTCTATATTTGGTGTTTCCTACTTGTCTCACACTTGTATTTCCGTATTTTTCGTTTTTTTGTCCCTTTTACTCCCACCCCTACTTTTTCCTGGTTCTATTGAGTTGTTCCCTCCATTTTTTTAAAACACCAGCATAAAAGTAATACACTCTTTTTTTTCTTCTTTATAATGTGTCTGGGTATGGATTTCCTTTCATTTAAATTGCTTGACATTTCATTGGATCCAGTAAATTTGAGGAATTGTATCTTTCATCCATCCCGGAAAATTCTTAGTTTTTACTTTGAATATTGCTTTTCCTCTATTCTCATTATTGTCTCTTTCTGGATCTCTGATTATATTTATGTTGAATCTTCTCACTTTATTTTCCATGTCTCTTATCCGCTCTTATTTTCTGTTGCTCTGTGCTTCATTGTGCATAATCTTTTAATCAGAAGTTCATGTTAGGATTTCATGTCACACAGGTCATGTGATTTCCATCCTCAGTTCAGGCTTTTGATTAGGAATCTTAGGTGATACTTCTTATCTTTTCTAGTTAGAGCAACATCCAGTCAGGTAAGTTTCCTTTTGTTGGACAATTTTCCTTTTTAAAAATTCATCCACTCAATGTCACCCATTTGGAAGTGTCCCAGTTTGAGGAAAGATAGTGCCTTTGATCTGACCTCTTACTCTTCTAAGCCCCACTGATGTTTCTTGTCTCCTGCTCGTGTTTTCTTAAATTCTCCCTCTAAGCCAGTGGAAACTATGTAGTTGGTGAACTACTGACAGTGGGCCAATTGTGGTTTGTAGGCTGTTTTTGTATGGTTCACTAGTTAAGGCTGATTTTTACCATTTTTAGAGGATTGTAAAAAAAGTAAAGAAGAATATGTGACAGAGACTGTGTCCAGCAAAGCCTAAAATACTGACTCCAGTGTTGGACAGAGAAGTTGACAGACATCTGCTCTGAGCTGTCGGGTTAGCAGATACCATTGGCTCTAGAACCTGTTTCCACTCGTGGATCAGCACTTTCTTATGTTTCTGGCCCCTACTGTCCTGTCTTCTCAGCTGCGCATGGAAAAGGCATTTTTATATGTTAATTTTCAGTTTGTTTTACTGGGATAGACGTCTAAATCTTATTTTCATGTAGTTAATCAGTTTTCTCTTTGTTTTGTTTATGTCTTCTAAGGTCCAAAGGCTTTCTATTTATTTTAATCTTAAAAAAAGTCTTTGTTTAAAGTAGTCTTGGTGATGAATGTACATAATCTCTTAGATATTCTTCCTTTTCAGTTTTACTAAGTAAGGTAATGGCTAACCTAGCCTTAAATTTTACAAGACTTTTTGTTAAATACATTATCACTTATATTTCTGCAACAAAAATTGTACCAATTTATATTCTAACCAGTAATGTAGTATTCCCATCTAATTCTCACCCATATTGAGTATGATCATTTTTAAAATGTTTTAAATTTTTTATACCAGAAATGATATCTCATTGTTGCTTTGCCTCCTTTTTAAAAGTCTTTAAGATTGTTGGATGAAGAAGAAGCAACTGACAGTGATTTAAGAGCAAAATTCAAGGAACGCTGGCAAAGGACACCATCCAATGAACTCTATAAGCCTTTACGAGCAGGTAAAAATGTGCATAAATGACTTTCCCTTGTATAAATTCCCAATTTGGGTCTACATTTTTGCTTGATTAAATTAGGCTCTGTTGTAAACCTGTTTTTAGTGAAACTGCTATTATGAAAACCCAGCTGTTTTTCCGCAGTTCGGTGTAAGATAAAAGGAATAATCCATCTTCATTCTAAGAAGTTCAGATTCTTAAAAGGGTATAAAGTGAAAATTAAAATGATTCTTCAACTCTCTTTTCCTATTCCAACCCCTGCACATGTTTTCAAAACATAAATGAGATCATATTAGATGTATAGTTTTGTAATTTCATTTCACTTAGTAGTGAATCCCGGGTGGTAACAGATGAATTTTAACAGTTAATTTGAAGCTAAATTATTATTTTTAAGACTTTTTATGCTTGTTGCAATAAATGATGTCATCCTGGTAGCTAGAGACTTGTTTTATTTCTCTGTAAAAGGAATTAATACTGTTGAGATTTTTCTAAAAATGTAACTGCTGTTCTTTTAAGTCAAGTTGAAGCAATGATTCTTTGAGAGAGGGTACTTTTTAAGTAAGTTATAACAATTTTTGGAGTGAATGATTTCTTTCTATATTCACGTGTTGTAGGAGAAGATTAGACTAATGTTGATTAGCTTTTGTTTGGTGGACAGTAACCACAGATGTATTTTAAGGTATAATTGCTTTTGCTTTATAGTTGATTTTGTCATTTTTCCAAAAACAAAATTGCAGAGACTGACAGGAGCTCAGCTTCAATTATCTAGTGAATTGGGCCTGTAGAAAGAGAAAAAAGTAAAGTTAGAGAACAGAACTAAAAGTAAAGCAGCGCATAAACATTATTGTTAAAATCAGTGCTGTACTCTGGTAACATTTTCTTTCCTGCAGAGGGAAACAATTTCAGAGCAGTTTTGGATAAGGCTGTGCAAGCAGATGGACAAGTGAAAGAACGGTATCAGTCTCACCGTGACACCATTGCACTTCTCTGTAAGCCAGAACCTGAGCTGAATGCAGCCATCCCTTCCGCTAACCCAGCAAAGACCATGCAGGGCAGCGAGGTGAGAAGATGCATTTTGATGTGGGTGGTCATCTGCTTATGAAGACTGTGTTAAAGCCATTACATGCAGGGAATTGCCAATTTCTTTCTTATTGACATCTTTTAAAAAATACTGATTTAAATTGAGGTTGTTATATTTAAAGCATGATATATATACCGTCTAATAGGTAATTATACTAATATTACTATCCTGTAATAATAATTTCCATTATTAAATGCCTCCTATGAGCTGAGTACTATATTCTAGATACTTCATATGTTCACAGTCTTTAATTCAGGTTTTATAAAAGAGAGAGGCTTGGAAATAGGTAAACTTCCCTGAAATGGAAGGACTGGGTTTGGCCAGATAGTCTCTGACCACAAATTCTTTGTTTTTTACATCGTTCTATACTGCCTTCCACCGTATTCCACTGGGACTGCTTCTGAAGGGAAAATTGACAAGATGTGCATGTTAATAAATGGTCATGGCATTTGTACGGTGACAGGAAGGAGAAAATCAATAGCAGGGTATCTGATTCAGAAAGTCTTAAAAGAGGAGAAAGTGTGAGTATGGTTTAGTGGTTGATCACTGAGGTAATGTAGTAGGATAAGATAGAGTCTCTGAAGTGCATAGGAAAATAAGCCAAAGGGCAAGAAACATTGCTACTCTGTCTAAGGGACTGTGCTAGGTACTTTGAAAAATTAACAAATGAATCATACACAGCCTTTACCCTCAATTTATGGTCCATTGTGGAAGATTAGACATATACAAGGATAACTGTAACACAGGGTAGAAATTTAAAAGTGTTGTAACTACAGAAAGTATGATGTGAGGGTTTAGATGATGAAGTACTTAGATTCCAGCATTTTGGAGCTCCTCTCTTAGGAGATTTCTTTTTGTTTTTTTTAAAGATTTTATTTTTCCTTTTTCTCCCAAAGCCCCCCAGTACATAGTTGTGTATTTTTAGTTTTGGGTCCTTCTAGCTGTGGCACGTGGGACGTTGCCTCAGCATGACCTGATGAGCGGTGCCATGTCCGTGCCCAGGATCCAAACCAGCGGAACCCTGGGCCACCGAAGTGGAGAGCGAGAACTTAACCACTCGGCCACGGGGCCGGCCCAAGGAGGTTTCTTAAGATATTGGCTCATTATAAGAACAGAGTAGACAGGCAGAAAAAGTGAACACTTGTAGGATCTGAGAAGGACTAAGTGAGTGGGTGTGTCCAGAGAAGCTACTAGACATTTAGTGGAAACCAGCCCCCAAAGTGAAGAGAAGACTGCGTGGTTGAATGTGCACAGAACCTGAGTCTCTAAAGGCAGGGGACCTTATGGAACAAAGAATATCAGTTAGATGCTTTGTGGAAATGAGGGAGCGAGGGAAGGTCGTTAGAAGATTAGCCAAGAACAGAGACTTCAGACCCACAGAAGAGCAAGAAATTCCGGCCCATTCTTACTTTAGAAAAAAGAAGTGTTTAGAATCCTCTTTTTTCTTTTTGGTGTCTTGTACATGACTCAAAACTTACATGGCTTTTGTCCTCTGACTCTCCTGCTTTCAATGGGAAAGCAAAAATGGTTTGTGCTGAGCGTAATCAGCCTTCAGTGATCTGTTATTTTATTCAGTTGTAGTAATAGCTGCTTTTGTTAATCCATAGTGGTGTTACGCAGGGGAAGAAAACTTCTGTAGTCGATATGAAATTTTTTTTACTGAAACTAGATTTTTTGGGTAGAGGTAACCAAAAAATTTGTAATGCTCTGTATATTTATTCATCGTATGCCTTTATCAAAAAAAGTCAAACATCATATCTTTATCAAATCTATTTCAGATAGTTGTCATAGTAGTTGATGACACATTTTAGCCAGAATTTTTAGGATAAAAACTCAGTCATTGAATTGCTGATTATTAAAGTGATACAAAGTACATGTTTTATTAAGAGGTTCAAGCTTAATGGTAGGGCCATTGTTTTGTTTTATTGTGAAGAAGCCTACTATATAGTTGTTTATCTTTGGTCTATTTGGGCATCTGGTTTTAGATATTGACATACTCTGAAAAATTTGGCAGGCTATTGCTAATTTGTATTTAAAGATCCTTTTTTAAATACTTAGGACCACTACGTGTGATTGTGTGCCTCTGATCAACTGGGGTCTGGATTCTGGTCTACACTTGCCCAGCCAAGCCTTGGCCCTGGTGTAGGGCTGAGTCTGCCCAGAGGAAGGGGCATCTTTTTCTTTGCACGAAGGTGATATCCACTTATATTCACAGTGTTGCATCTGCCTAGGGTGATGGAGGGGTGCCACTGAAAAAAAGCTTCATCTCCTCAGAGGTAGTGCATAAGGTAGCACTGTCCAAAGCTATGTGCCCTCCCAGGGGGTGCTTTTTCTGCTTCACACAAAGGCACCTTATAGACTAGTGGATGATCTGCACACACAGCTTTTACTCTTAGTTTTTCAGAGCAGAAAGTATACAGACAAGTGTTGAGAGTGGCTGGCATCTGTTCATTCATTTGTTCACCAGACATTTGTTGAAGGCCTACTATATGCCAGGAACAATGGCACTGTGGTCCCTAACAGAAAGATGGGAAGTCTGAAAGGTGAAGTTGAAAATTTCATTGAGAACATTTCTTATGTGCCTAAGTGTTTTCAGTGCTATTTGATGTTACAGAGAGTATCATCATCTAAAATGGGGCTTGGCAAAAATGGCTTGTGGGCTAAATCCAGCCTGCTTCTTGGTTTTGTATGGTCTATGAGCCAAAAATGCTCTTTATATTTTTAAATGGTGAAGAAAAGTCAAAAAAAGAATGTTTCATGACATGTGAACATTATATGACATTCAGATTTCAGTGTTCATAAATAAATTTTTGTTGGGACGTAAGCACACTCATTCATTTACCTTTTGTCTATAGCTGCTTTTGCATTACAAAGGTAGAATTGCTACAGAGTGTATGGCTCACAAAGCCAAAAATATTTTCTGTCTGGTCCTTTACGGGACAAATTTGCTAGCCCCTGGTCTGAAAGATGAAATGTAGACAGCCTAGGTGATCTCATTCCTGCTTTTCTGTTTGACCTCATCCTCCTCCCTTCTGTCTTTTGTTTACTATGCTGCAGCCAGACTGGCTTTTTTTTCCCTTTCCTTTGAACACACTAAGCTCGTTCCGCCTCAGGACTTTTTCGTTTGCTTTTCCTTCTGTTGGGATCTTTCTTCTCTTTGCGTGGCTACTACCTCTTTTCCTTAAAGCCTCAGATGTCACCTTTCCCCCTTCTTTGTCATTGTCTACCACATTACTCTATTTTTGTGTATTTGTTTAATCCTCCCTCCCAGCCTCGTAAATGAAGGAAAGGATTCTGTTTTTGTTAATGGTTACGTTTTAGAACCTAGAACAGTACCCAACACATAAGGATTCAAAAAGTATTTGCTGATTGAGTGGTAACCACCAGCAGCCTAGCTTGATAGGGGATGCAGTTAATTGCAGTTGAAAGCTAATTAGAGTTGTTTATAAGACTGAAATAAACACTGCAGGATTCTAATTATTTTTTTAGGTTTTAATTTTTTATTTTTTAAGTGGGGTATAATTAACATACAGCATTATATTAATTTCAGGTATACAACATAATGATTCAATTTTGTACATACTGTGAAATGATAGCCACAGTAAGTTTAGTTAACAGTGGTCACCATACATATAGAATTTTTTTTCTTATATTGAGAACTTTTAAGATTTACTCCCTTAACAACTTTCAAATATGCAGTACAGTATTATTAACTATAGTTGCCATGCTGTATGTTACATCCTCATGACTTACTTATTTTATAACTGGAAGTTTCTACCTTTGACTCCTTTGCCCATTTCACCCACCATCTGCCTCTGGTAGCCACCAGCCTGTTCTCTGTATCTATGAGCTTGTTTTCTGTTTTTTAGATTCCACATATAAATGAGATCATATGGTGTTTATCTTCCTGTGTATGAGTTACTTCACTTAGCATAATACACTCAAGGTCCATCCATGTTGTTGCAAATGGCAAGGTTTTCTTATTCTTTTTTATGGTTGAATAATATTCCTCTGTGTGTGTGTGTATCACATCTTCTTTATCCATTCATTTGTAGGTGGACATTTAGGTTGTTTCCATATCTTGGCTATTGTAAATAGTGCTGTAGGGTGGGTAGGGATTCTAATTATTTATATACTTCAACTTGATAACATGTTAAATCTCAAACTTGAGTTTATAAGAAAATTTAGGCAGTGGTTTCCTTTTCTTACTATCCTTGTCATTTATTTGTGGAAGCAGTTTAATTCATTTTCTACTACATTCGTTCTGTTAAAATAAGGCCGGAATTATACATTCTAAAATATGGTTAAACTAGTATATATGACAGTTAAAAAAAGAAGAAGATGTTTGTCATGCAAAGAATTTTTCTGTCTCTGTGTGGTGGTCTAAAAGTTCATTTATAAATTGGTTGTTTCAAATGGCAGTTTTTTTCAGAGACTTAGAATCATAGCATTTTGGAATAGAAATACAACTTATTAAATAGCTATTTGGTCCTTCTTTATCACTTTGATTAGAAAACTGACTACTATAAAAGGAAGTTAACTTTTCATCATAATGGAGGTGGTATTAAAACTTGTGGTTCTTAAAGTTCTGCTGGGTTTCTCTTCCCACATTACTTTGCTGCCCTGGGTATAGTTAGTTTTTCACTGAAGAGGAACTTGTATCCATATGAACCACGTGTATCTTGGTGGAGGGTCTTGGTTTCTGTACTATGTAAGAGACATTCAATCTATTTCAAGATAATAGTGTTATAGTGTTCCTGACTTTTAGTGTTGTTTATTAGACTATTTTTTATTTATTTTTATTTTTTTATTAAGGTTATGATAGTTAACAACCTTGTGAAATTACAGTGGTACATCATTATTAGTCATGTTGTAGGTACACCACTTCACTCCTAGTGCCCTCCCCTCACCCCCCTTTCCCCTGGCAACCATCGATCAGTTCTCTTTGTCCATATGTTAACTACCATCTATGAGTGGAGTCATACAGAGTCTGACTTTCTCTGTCTGGCTTATTTCACTCAACATAATACCCTCAAGGTCTATCCATGTTGTTGTGAATGGGACGACTTTTTCCTTTTTTATGGCTGAGTAGTATTCCATTGTATATATATACCATATCTTCTTTATCCTTTTTATGGCTGAGTAGTATTCCATTGTATATATATACACCATATCTTCTTTATCCAGTCATCAGTTGCTGGGCACTTAGGTTGGTTCCATGACTTGGCTATTGTGAATAATGCTGCGATGAACATAGGGGTGCATGGGACTTTTGGAATTGCTGATTTCAGGTTCTTAGGATAGATACCCAGTAGTAGGATGGCTGGGTCATAAGGTATTTCTATTCTTAACTTTTTGAGGACTCTCCATACTGTTTTCCATCGTGGCTGCACCAGTTTACATTCCCATCAACAGTGTACGAGGGTTCCTTTTTTTCCACAGCCTCTCCAACATTTGTCACTCTTGGTTTTGGATATTTTTGCCATTCTAACAGGTATAAGGTGATACTTAGTGTAGTTTTGATTTGCATTTCCCTGATGATTAGTGATGATGAGCATCTTTTCACGTGTCTATTGGCCATCTGTATATCTTCTTTGGAGAAATGTCTGTTCATGTCCCCTGCCTATTTTGTAATTGGGTTATTAGACTATTTTTTAAAACCAGTTCTGCATATTCCTATTTCTCCCCAAGCTTTATTTTACTTGGCTGATTTTTTTTTCTTCCTAGCTTTTGTTGGATGTAACTTATAGAGAGATAAAAATGGCATTTCTTATTTTTCTAATAGCCAAACAACCTTCACATAGGGTCAAAGTCGTGGTTGAGGTTCCATTATCAGTTTAAATATGCTAACATAATGCTGTCAGTACTTTTAAAATTTTATATCCTGTTGCATCCTTCCATTACACAATGTGTCACATAATTACAGAAATAGCTATAATTCATAAAGGATACTTTAATTCTTAATCTTCCCTCATTGTTCCTGTATTCCTGTCTGAATGCTTATATGCCTAAGTCTGTTTAGTCCATAATGTACCCAAAGCATAGAGTTCAACCATGAAACCTAACTACCACTTAATAATAATGGCTACTAGTGATTGAACACTTATCCTGTGTTAGAAGTTACATTGAGCACTTTGTATGGATTATTTCAGTTTTCGTAACATTCCTGAGATAGATACTGTTATTATTCTTGCTTTGCAGATGGGAAAACTGAGTTTTCCAGGTAGTCAGCTGCCCTTGGTTACACAGTAACTAAGTCCATTGCTTCCACTAAAGGAGAGTAGTCAGAGTTGGAGTATTTTTTTCTATGTGATTATGTTTCACTTTGATGGACAACTAGATTCATTTGTTTCTTTATTTGAGTTTTGATTGAATTTTGTGTTTTGAATGTGTAAAAAATGTTCATGATTCAAAATGTGCGTGGAGAGAAGTCTTATCCCTATTCATTTCTCCTTGTTCTCATCCACTCTCTGTAAGTAACCATATTCATTAGTTTCTGGTTTTTCCTTAGTGCTTTTATTTTTGCAAAAAAGACATATGCACACATATGTACATAAGATATGTGTCTTTATCTTTATATTCTGATTTCCCTTCTCTTTTACTCAAAATGCAACATACTATATATATGCTTTTGCACCTTTTTTTCCAAATGGAAAAGAATATATCCAGGAAGTCATTTGGAAGCAAGATTTTTGTATCCACATTGTCTACCTGATCCCTAAAGCAGATTTTGCTGTGGGCATCCAGTATGATTCTTTCCCCTCTTCCTTCCTTTTAGAGTGTCTGTGGTTTGATGCTTCTTGGACCTCTAGGAGTCGTTATTTCTTTCCACTGCTCTAAAAGTTTAAAGACTGAATTTAAGTTAGGTCACTTAGGAGATATAGGCGATAAAATTCAGAAGAAAGTTTAGACTTTTGCTCAGGTCTGTGGTCCTCACAGATGAAGGTTACTCTGGACGCTCTTGTCAGGGAGCTCACTAGGACTGTGGAATGAAGAGTAGGACAGAAATTCCTAGAAACAGGCATTAGGTGAGGAGATCTGTTGGAGTTGGAAATGAGACAGGGATGTAGAGGGGGTTCATGGATGTCTCTTCTTGCTTTGTCTTCCCCCAGCTTTCTTTCTGTGAGCAAAATTGGGGCAAGCAGAGTGGGAGGCTTGGGGTTGGTGTTCTCCCTTATGGCCTTAGCAAAAGTGTGAAGAGATGTGAGTGAAAGGGGGCAGCTTATAAGTGGCCTTAGAGGGCACTTGAACATTCTAACACTCTTCCTGTAAAGGGGTGTTTATGAGTTGCGTGGATGTTAGTCAGAGACTGCCCGGACTGAATAAGAGAGATAAAACTCATGATGTGAAAAGATGTACAAGAACCCTTTCTCCCTATTTCTCTCCCAGTATGTGAAATAAACGTGGTTTATAGCTCGCTTGCGCGCTCTCTCTGTCTCTCGCTCTCGGGTGCTCTTTCTATATGTCTCTCTGTCTTCATATCTGTCTCTCTATTTCTATCTTTCAGTCTCTCTCTGTTGGCAAAATGGAGTATTTACTTACGTAGGAAAGACATACTTCATACTTCCCCTATTTCAAAGTTGCGAGAGGGACGCACTATAGTGTAGAGTGATTAAAGATTAATTTTGGAGGTAGGCAGACTTAGATCTCAAATTTCACCTCTGCCCCTTTCGTAACTGTGTAACCTTGGGCATGTTACTTAGTTCTTTTGAGACTCAATTTCTCCATCTGTGGAATAGAGGTAATAAGCACCTATGGGTACCCCTATGGGTATTGTAAGGAATACATTGTTGTGTTTGTACACTATTTAGGATGGTGCCTGGCACATAGTTAATGGTCAGTGAGTCATAGCTCTTGCTGCTGTTAATCATTATTGCTGCTGCTCTTATAACTGGAGTCCACTGAAGGTATAGCATCTGTGTCTAAATAAATGTGATGGACACTTTATCCTTGGCCCTCTGAGAAATCATCTCTCTGTGACCCTGGATAAACCTTTGTATGTAATTCCCTTCTTGAAACTGGCTTCTGGCTTTTGGGGCAATTAAACTAAGGGTTTTCTTTTTAAATGTTTAGGTTGTAAATGTCTTAAAATCCTTATTGACAAATCTTGATGAAGTAAAGAAGGAAAGAGAGGGGTTGGAGAATGACCTGAAATCTGTGAATTTTGACATGACAAGCAAATTTTTGACTGCTCTGGCTCAAGACGGTGTGATAAATGAAGAAGCTCTTTCTGTTACTGAACTGGATCGAATCTATGGAGGTCTTACGACTAAAGTCCAAGAATCTCTAAAGAAACAGGAAGAACTTCTTAAAAATATTCAGGTAAAGTTAATATATATTAATATATATTAAATATATACTATGATATATTAAAGTGTATATTTAATAAGTATGTTAAAAAATTACATAAAGGATAAGCTTGGACTAAATTTATGTCCTTTTAGGATTTTTTTTGCAAGTGTTACATATTAATAGAAATCTGTAATTATTGGTTATGTTTTGACACCCACTGAATTTTTGGTATTTTTATTTAAGGAAAGATTTAAAGTTCTGTGCTACCACAAAAGAAATATTAGGTAAATTTCTAGTAATTTCTGCATGTAGTCATCTATGATTTTCATAGTTGGAAAAGTATCAATAAAAATATGAGTGATATTAATTTGATAAATAATGTAAATACATGCATCTTTCTTTTAACAAGGTCTCACACCAGGAATTTTCGAAAATGAAGCAATCTAACAATGAAGCTAACTTAAGAGAAGAAGTTTTGAAGAATTTAGCTACTGCGTATGACAACTTTGTTGAACTTGTAGCTAACTTGAAGGAGGGCACGAAGGTATGAAGAACAAAATAACAGCAGTAACCAGTATAGAGTGAAAATAGAGTTTGGGAAGTTAATTAGTGTTTCTAGTTGGACCAGATTATTCTTTGTCTTGAATTTGTCAGCTTTGATGACTTTTGCCTCTGAGAGGTTGGTTGTAAGTGGGAGAAAGCTTAATGAAGGTGGCAATATTTCATGGGAACTTTGAAGAATGAATTGTATATTTCACCAGGCAGAAGAAGGGTGTAGGCATTCCAGGAAGCAGAAATTAGCACAGAGATGTCAGAAGCCAGTGACACTTTTTTGGGGGATAGAAAGTTGACCAGTCAGTGGATTATGAGGTAACAGATGTAGTCAAAGCTGATCTGCGGTGGGGAGGGGGCGGGTGTGGCTTTTGTATTCTGTGCTGATGGTTTGGATAATGATAGACTTGTGATCTGCCTGAGTCTCAGAGTACTTACTAAATACGGCTTAAGTATTTTCCTGCCTTTCCTTTAAATACTTTAGGGAAATGCTTATATTTGTTTTACCAATTACCTTGCTTTTGAGGGAACAAATGACTTTTAAATTTTTCAGATACACAGTTCATTTTGGTACTTTAGCTCCCTGATGATCATTGAATAAAGTTATCTTGATGTAAGTACCTTAGATATAATGTAGAACCCTCTGAAGAGAGGGTAGAAATACTGCAAAGCCTTCCAAATAGAGAGTATAGTAAAATACTCTTTTAATTTGGTTTAAAATGCTCTGTTGAAATAGATCACCTGAGAAACTCTCCAGAGAGCCTTTAGAAATACTTCTGTTTCTGAAATGACGCCTGCATTTCTAAAGTGAATGTGCAAATGTAATCCTTCCACTTAAATGTTTAGTGTCTTTATTAAGTAGTTTACTTTTCTGTAGGAATTGGAAACATGTTCACTGAGACCATGAAACTTTTAATTTGCTGTCATTTAATTTTTGGTGTTCTCTAAAAATGATTTTATTATTTTTATTTTCCTTAGGAATCTTAGGTCATCTTTAATATTAAGTTGTTGGACTTAAGTGGTATGCCTCTGTCTTATGCAGAGGATTTTAGTGCTTAAGCTTTCACCGTTATTGTCAAATGAGCTTTAGATTGTGTTCCTCCTTAGATTAAGGAATTATTCTGATTTATTACTTGGATTTGTTCTTTGCTTGTAGTTTTACAATGAACTGACTGAGATCCTGGTTAGGTTCCAGAACAAATGCAGTGATATAGTGTTTGCACGGAAGACAGAAAGAGATGAACTCTTAAAGTAAGTTTGTTCTGTGTATCAAATTATAAAGTATTTTTCTTTTAAAAAATCCTATATGGAGACTCTTGGGGTGAGCTTGACAGTATGAGATAGCAATTTCCTTTCTTTCCTCCTGGGTATTTTACAAAATAACAAGCAAGCTGCATAATCTGAGAACAAAAGGATGAGAAGGAGCAGAAACTTTAGATGTAGGAAGTACAGTGGTGTCACAGAAGTGATAAAGAAACAGCTCAGGGTGGCGGGGCTCAGGAAATACCAGTAAACATAAGCAGTTTACCTTGAAGTGGCAAATAGTTTCCTTATATAAAACTAGAGGTACAGACTCTGGAGAAGTCAGGGTGAATAGCTCAGAAAATATCAACAAAATCTCTTTCTGAAGGAGCCTACCGAGAAAGCTGGGCCAGTAATGTAAGACTCATTCCATGATTACTCTGCATGGAATCAGAGTAATCATGGAATAGAGAGTTGACATAGCATCAATACGAAGGTACTGTATTTATTAAGGTGAAAAAATGAACAAAATTTGACAGAACTTAATAGATAAGAACATTCATCAGAATAATACTGTCACAGAACAGATGAAAATTCTGAATGACTGTTTCACCATGAATTGAAAAAAAAAGGGCTAGGAAGCAATCACTGTAAAGAACACCAAAAACTCTGAGGAGCAAAAATGCCAGAACTCAATGGGGATTGTGAGAAAACAAACTGATAAAATGTGTGGTGTCAGAATTCAGGAAACAAATAGAACAAAACCACCACAGATATAGGATGAAATGAGAAGGAGTGAAAAGGAGAATAGACAGTGAATAAAACACAAGAACACAGAACAGAAAAGAAGAAATCTGAGAAAATGAAACCAAAGTAATGAAAGAATTAAAAAGAATTAGAGAAAAGATGGACAAAGAAGACCCAACATATGCAAAATTGGATTCCCCTCAAAGAAGAAAAACCAAAACAGTGAACAGAACAAATATTTATTGATATTACTCAAGAACATTTTCCTAAAATAAGTGAAAGTTTGTTGAAAGGGTTTATGTTATGGTCAGGAAAAATGAATGAGACCTGTCAACACCAAGGCGTATAGATTATTACCCTTAAAAGATAATGGCGGAATCCTTTAGGCAGTCACACAAAAAGATCAAGTCAGTTTATAAAAAGGTAAAAAAAAATTAGGTTGGCAGCACTGCATGCTAGAAGAGAGTGGAGTGATTGCTTTTGGAACTCAAGGAAAGCAAACATGAGCCAAACATTTTATATCCAGTCAAACTGTTCTTAGGTATATACAAACCCTTATGTTCATTAATAATGAACATAAGGAACTCAGAAACTATTGTACTCGTGAGCCTTTCTTGAACCCTTCAGCCAACCTAACCATTATTCACCTGTCTGTCCATGTTTAAATGGTTTTCCACAGAAGAAGTAGGAGAAATTATCAAAGAGCTAATCTCTCTCCACCCCTGGGAAAGAGAAGGACCAGTGGTTTTTGTGGAGTTTTTCTACTAAACCTTTAAAAAGCAAATAATTTGAATGCTTTTTATATGATTCTAGAGGTTAAAATAAAAAAACAAACCTCCAAATTAGTCTTATTGATAAGAACATTTGACAAAGATTAAAACGAAACACAATCTTCAGAGCAATTTCACTTTTGAATATGGATGCGAAAGTCCTAAATAAAATCCTGGCCATTAATATTCACCGGTGTGTTAAAAAAGAACCATGACCAAGCGAGAAGGAGTTTTTATTCCAGTAATGCAGTGATTCGTTCAGTATTTTTACATCGAAGGAGAAAAAGATTCTCTTCATAGATGAGTAAAAAGTATTTGAGAAAATAACTATTCTGGTATTCAATAAAATAGGAGTAGATGGGTTCTTCCTTAATATGAAAATATATGTGTGTATGTGTTGTGTATGTGCATGTATATATGTATATGTCTCTATGTCTATATCTGCACAAAACTCAGCATGATGGCTAATGGAGAAACACTATAAACATTCCCCCTAAAGGCAGGGACAGGCAACAAATTCCCACTGTTAACACTGTCATTTAATATTATACTGGCAGTACCAGCCAGCACAATTAGACAAGAAAAGGAAATTAGAAATGTAAAAATTGGAAAGGAGGAGGTAAAATTATCACTCCTTATAGACTTTATGATTGTACCACTTGAAAACCCAAGAGAACAATCCCAAAACTCTGCAAATAGAAGAAAAAATATTACTGAAGGTAGTTGATCATAAAAATTGGTGAAATCAGTGGCTTTCATATAAGTAAACATATAGAAGATGTAATGGAGGAAAAGAGCCTACTTAGAATAGCAGCAAAAAAGATAAAATACATAGGAATAAGTTTGCTATATATGAGACCTGTATGAAGAAAACTTTGAAACATTATTCAGGGACACGAAAAAGGACTTGAGGAAGTTGAAAGACATGATGTTCTTGGATAGAATGACTCAACTTCATGAAGATGTCAATTCTAAATGAACTTATGCATTCGCTGTAATTTTGACTTTAAAAAAATCAACAGATTTTCATTTAAAACTAGTCAAATTGATACTAAAACTCAAGTAGAAACACAGATTAGCCAGGAAAACTGAATAAAAAGGAGAGTAAGGGGAAACTAATTCTACCACATATTAAAATATATAATGTTGTCAAAACACAGTGGTACTGGTACATGGTTAGACAGACCAAAGACAGAATAGAAAATAGAAGGAGATCCAAATACGTATGTGGATTCAGTGTGAAAAAGATCCTACACTAGTCAGAGGAAGTTAGAGACAACTGCCTAGCCCTTTAGAGAACAAAAGTTGTTTTTATACCAGAAAAATTCCAAATGGATTAAACTTGAGATGTGTAAAATGAAATGTAAAGTCTAAAAGAGAATATGAGAGAATTTGTTAATAAAACTGAAATGGAAGAGGTTTTCTAATTCTGACTTAAAATCCAGAAGCCATTAAAAAAAGGATAAGTTCATCGTAACATGATAAGCAGAGTCAAAATGTAATAACCTGGGGAAAAATATTTGGCATTTATTCACAGGCAAAAGGCAAATTTACCTAATTTATAAAGAACTCCTAGATATTAAAAAGGAGGAAAAAAACTCAACGGAAAAATTGGCGAGGTATGTGAACAGAAATTTCCAGAGGAGGAAGTATAAGTGCTTCTTAAGCATGTGAAAAAATGCCTATCCTCATTCAATATAAAATACTTACAAATTAAAATTACTCTGAAATAGCGTTTTTTAGATTGGGGAAAATCTGAAAGTTGATAACATGCTTTATCGGCCCATGGGGGTAACAGTTCCCACACATTGCTGTGAGAATGTACACTGGTACGGTCCTTCTGTGGGACAATTGAACTGCAGAGGTTTGCATTACAAATCCATACATCCTTTTATCAAGCGATTCTGTTTTTGAGAATTTATTCTGAGAATATATTAGCATATGTTAGAAATGACATATTTATGAGCTAATTCATTTCTAAGTTGCTTGTAGCAGTGAAAGAATAGAAATAAATTAAATATCCAGGGCTGGTGAAATAAATAAAGCTATATCTGTACGGTGAAATACTGTGCAGCTGTTTTTTTAAAAGAGTGGATGTTTTCTATTTACTGATATTTAAAGATCTATAAGATAAATAGTCACGGTAAAAAAAAATAAGGTACAGAACAGTGTAAAGTATGCTTTTTTGTGTAAAAAGGGAGAAAATAAAAGTGTGCATTTGAATTGGCTTATTTATGCCTGAAGAAGCTCTGGACAGGTTCATAAGACATCAAGAAGAGTGGGAGTCTGTCTGGGAATTGAAGGGTGGAGTGGGAGCTTGCAGATAGGGGTCTCACTCTTTAGTTTTTGAATCAAGTGAGTATGTTACTTTTCAGAAAATTAAATTAATCTAAATGATTGATGGGACTTCGTATGTTTTTATAGTCACAACCAAGTACTGTGATTTTTATGTTTTGTATTGTGTTCATTCCCCCTGCCTCCTGCTTTTTTTTTTTTGAGCTGGAGAATCCTTTTTTCAAACTCAGTCTTACAGAGATACCCAGTTTGTAAAACAGATAAAAATGTGTCTGGCTCAGATCTAAGCCGGGTTAGGTGTTAGAGCCGGACCTTTTGTCCCTCTTTCCTTTCCTTCTTTCAACCAGCAGCCATTGAGACATCTGTACAGAACCCCTAAATTCTGTAGCTCAGGACCAAGAGAGCTGAAAAAGACTCTTAAGTTTAACTTGGAGGTTGGCAAACCACAGCACCCAGACTAAGTCCAGCCTGCTGCTTATTTTTGAAAGTAAAGTTTCATTGGAGCACAGCCACACTCTTCATGGACGTATTGTCTGTGGCTGCTTTTGCACTAACACCAGCAGCATTAAGTAGTTGTGACAGAGACCCTATATCTTACAAAGCCTAATATATTTACTGTGTGACTCTTTACACAAAAAGTTTTGCCAGCGGTTGGTTGAAATCATTTTGCTGTCCGTGATAATTGACTTTCTAGTTTCTCTTTAAATGGACTGTTTCTCCATTTAAATCTTTAGTGTAAAAAGGGCTAACATAACTATTTTTAGAATTTTATAGCATAATAGAAATTCATAGCTTAGGAAGAAATTTTTGGATACTCTCATTTTAAAATACTTCATATTTCAAATCTCTAGTTTGAAAATTAGGTTTGTTACTATTTCTGTAGTGTGTATTTCTGTATTTATACTATAAACAAAATCAGTTCTGAGTCAGTCATCACCTTGTCAAGTGGTTTCAGCTCAGTGATTAAAAGGTGAATGAGTGATGGAAAAGTAGGCCAAATAGTCATAAAGTTAGCCTTTAAAATTCTGAGGGTTTATTTTGTCAGAATCACTGTTAATGCTCAGGGCTTAAATTCTTTAAAACATTTGTATTGACTCTAAAATAAAAGCGCAAGTAAACATAAGTGTACTTCTTGTTGAATTTTCACAAACTGAATACACCGAAGCGGTGAGCACTTAGATCAATGCACAGAACATTCTCAACACCCCAGAAGCACCGCTCCTGCATCTGCCAAGTCATCACTCACTCCCCTCAGGGCACCCACTATCCTGACTGTGAGAGTGTAGACTGCTTTCTCCTGGTTTTGCACTGTATATAAGTAGAATCGGTTGTATTCTTTTGCGACTGACTTTCAATCAACATTTTGTTTGTGAGATTCATCCGTATAGTTGTAGATCTTTTATTTTCATTTCTGTATGTATTTCACTGTGTGAATATACTACACGTTATTCTACTGTTGTTGAGTATGTGAGTAGTTTCTAGTTTTGGCTGCTATATTATAAATAGGATGGGCTTGAATATTCTCAAACACATCTGTCCACTGTTGCTGGTAGCAGTAAAAGAATAGAAACAAATCAAACGTTCAGGGCTGGGGAAAGAAATAAAGCTACATCTGTATGGTGAAAATACTATGCAGTCACATATACAATTTAAAATTTAACATTTCTTGTAGCCACATTAAAAAAGTTGAAAGAGGGCTGGCCTGGTGGTGTGGTAGTTAAGTTTGCATGCTTATTAAGTAGTTAATGTTTAAGTAGTTGCATGCTTAAGTAGTTAAGTTTGCATGCTTATTAAGTAGTTAATGCTTAAGTAGTTAAGTAGTTGCATGCTTAAGTAGTTAAGTTTGCATGCTTATTAACCTACGCACTGCTTATTAAGCCATGCTGTGGCAGACGTCCCACATGTAAAATAGAGGAAGATGGGCACAGATGTTAGCTCAGGGCCAAGCTTCCTCAGCAAAAAGAGGAGGATTGGCAGCAGACGTTAGCTCAGGGCTAATCTTCCTCAAAAAAAAAAAAAAGTTAAAAGAGGGCCAGCCCTGGTGGCCTAGAGGTTGAGTTTGGCACCTTCTGCTTTGGCAGCCTGGGTTCAGTTCCCAGGTGTGGACCTGAGTGACTTGTCTATCAGTGGCATGCTGTGCTGGCGGCTCACATACAAAATAGAGGAAGATTGGCAACAGATGTTGGCTCGGGTTGAATCTTCCTCGGCGCACACACACAGAAAAGTTAAAAGAAACATGAAATTAATTTCAATAAAATATTTTGTTTAGCCTAGTATATTCAAAATATTTTAACTTCAACATAGAGACAATGTAAAAATTGTGAATGAGGTATTTTACTTTTTTTCCACACTGTCTTAGAAATCTGATATGTAATTTCTGCTTACAGCACATCTCAGTTCACACTAGAGCCACATTTTAGGTGTTTAAAGCGACATGTGGCTACTTCTAGATATGCCTTTTTTCCTTTTTTTTTTCGTGAGGCAGATTGGCCCTGACCTAATATGTGTTGCCAATCTTCGTATTTTTGCTTGAGGAAGATGATCCTTGAACCAACATCTATGCCAGTCCTCCTCTACTTTGTATATGGGATGCCGCCACAGCATGGCTTGATGAGCAGTGTGTAGGTCTGCACCTGGGATCTGAACCCACGAACCCTGGGCCACCAAAGTGGAGTGTGTGAACCCAATCACTGCGCCACTGGGCTGGCCCCCTGGATCATGCTTTTGGTGAGCTTATATATATGCAGCGCTGTTGGGTATACATCTAAGAGTGGAATTGCTCGGTCATGGGGTATGTGTATGTTTAGCTGTAGTTGATGTTGCCAAACAGTTTTCCAAAGTGGTGGTACTAATTTGTATTCCTACTAGCAATGTATGAGTTCTGGTTACTCTATATTTTTGCCATTAGCTATGCTGGTGGGTGTGTAGTGTTATGTCATTGTGATTTTAATTTTCATTTCCGTGATGACAAAGATGTCCTCTTTATATAAAGTAGGCAAAAAGAGTAACTCTGAGCTTTGCCTTCTTTTCACTAATGATTTAAAACTAATGTCAGTATGGATAAAAACTAGACTATTGGTGGTGAACACCGTCTATACAGAAACTGCTAGACAATAATTACACCTGAAGTTACACAATGTTATAAGCCAATATGACCTCAATAAAATAATTAAATAGAAATTTTAAAAAATGAAATAAAAAATAAAACTAATGTCAATAATCATGGGCGTTGGAATATTGGTATTTTATTTCATATATTTTTGCTTTTTTATGTTATTAGTCTTATGATTTAATAGCTTTGATTTATATAATTACTAAGTGACTAAGAAATTTTTATTTGTCCTATAAATGTGCTTTTTACTACAACCATCTCTGGAGTTTATCAAAGGAAAAGAAAAAAGTATTATGTTAAGGCTTTATAATGTATTATAATTATAATTATATATATTAGATACATTTATGATTAAATATACTCAGATATCTAAATAATTACTATAATTATTTAAACAATTGTAATAAAATATATAAAATATAGAAATATATTTACTGTATATGAGATATATACACATATATGGGAGATATTTCAAAACCTAACCTTTTCAAAATTTAACATCGATTAAAAACTTCTATTATGTTGTAAGCATTTATTACAAACATTAAGAAGTTGTTTTGGCTTCTTGATGAATGTATATTAGTTTTCTTTATATAGGGAGTGACTAATTCATCTTCCAGTTGGGACTCTTTTTGAGAGTGAAAGTGTGGTCTGGAGGACTCTGGGAGTTGCTGTTGATTGTTACATCAGGACAACAGGTGCAGCCACTTGGAGATGTGTCATATTTACTTCTCTGTGTATATGAATCAGTGCAGTGAGAAGCTCATTGATACCATGTGTTCATGGAGTGCATTTTATCTTAGGGTTTTGTTGAGTGAGATTTTGGAGTGGATTCCAGTTACAGTTAGAGGTGACTTTAAAATATTTTTCTAATTTTTAATACTGTATTTTAATGATCCTTTCAACAATCTGTCTTTCCTGAATTTACCTTAGTAATAGATTATGAGGTATCTTTTAACATACAACATCTCAGTGCCAGATTTCTTTGAATATCTTCAGAAAGTTTTCATCAAGAAATTTACATAGTTGAATTGGTTAGCTTTCTCACTTGTTTTGTTTTCTGTAAACAGTGATATGATAACAGTGATTAAAATATCAGCTAGGTGACTGTGAACAGTTCTAATTTTCTGATAACTTGTAGATTGGTTGTTACTGTGTTAGGAGTTTCTCATCTAGGGGATGACGTCTGATTGGAGAGTGGGCAATCTTTAGGACCACTTGCCCAATATGACATGTTCCTTGTTCTAGCTGTAACTGTGATCTCCAAAGAAATTTTTCTTGTTTCTTAGTCTTCAGAAAGAAAATAAGAACTGACTTCCTTTTATTAAATAGGAAGAAAGAAGATTTAAGTTAGTTCTAGTCAAGAACAGAAATGTAGTATATTTTAAAATACCATCCTTGTTTTAAGTCTGTTTTCTGTTTCATATATGAAGAAAAGAAAAAGACCTGGTACTTTATATGTGTTGGGTTTTTTTTTTGTATTAATTTCTAACACTTTTGTCTTTAATAAGGGATTTGCAACAAAGCATTGCCAGAGAACCTAGTGCTCCTTCAATTCCTACCCCTGCATATCAGTCCTCTCCAGCAGCGGGGCATGCGCCAACTCCTCCAACTCCAGCGCCGAGAACCATGCCGGTCAGTAAGCAAGCACGTTGTTAAAATCGAAGCGTTATGTTAGTGGCAGCTTGCTCGCTGTAAAGGATAAAACAGACTTTACATAGTAGAGATCTGGTGGTCACCACTTCACCAGCTGACCAACCTTCTGATGTTTTGCAGTATAAAGAATACAGCATCACTCGTGAATTATTGCCAAGAAATGTTTAACTTGAATCTAATCAACTCTTTAGAACCAGCTCTCAGTTTGTAGTAAATACAGTGATAAAACAAGAAGTTAAATTGTGCTGTTAGGAAACAATTGGACAAATCCAGAACTGGGACATTCTGTGAGACATCTGGCTTGGCCTTTTCTAAAGTGAATGTCATAGGAAGAAAAAAGTAGGTGAGGGGGCATATTCTGGATTAAAAGAGAGGACAGATTCATAATAATCAAATGCACTACATGAACCTCAATTGGATCTTGATTTATGAAAACACCTATAAGAGTTTTTTTGTGCTGAATAGAGAAACTTGAATGTGGAGTGGATACTTGATGATATTAGGGAATAATTTAATTTTCTTAAGGTGAAATGGTATTGTGATTATGCAGGAGAATATTAGGACTTGTATGCTGAAGTGTTTAGGGCTGGTGTCATGAAGTTTGCAATTTACTTTATGGTTCTGCCAATATATAGATAAATAAATATATGGATATAGCTATACATAAAGCAAATATGGCCAAATGTTAATAGTTACTGAATTTAATTGACAAATATGTGGTGGTTATTCTTTTAAATTTTCTGGTGTTTTAAAATTTTCATATAAAAAATGTTGAGGCCAGGAGGAGATTACAGTAGTAAGCTGTGTCTGATCTGCTCTTTGCTCCCACCTCAAATGTCTAACCATTGATAGGACCAGTAATGAGCAATAAATGGTTAAATATTAGACATCAGGCAAAGAGCAGTGGCTATGGAGTATACACAAATTGGAGAATTATTCCTCAACTATGATACATTTCTAGAGTAATAAGCCAACATTTGAGAATGGGAATTAGAAATATATTTGGGTGGATTCTAGAGTTCTTCATATGACCTCATTTATTTTAATTGATAGCAATTTGACAGAAACATGAAACATTTTGTAGTCAATGCTGACTTTTTCTTATAGCCTACTAAGCCCCAGCCCCCAGCCCGGCCTCCACCTCCTGTGCTTCCAGCAAATCGAGCTCCTTCTGCTACTGCTCCAGCTCCAGTGGCGACTGGGACCACGGCACCAGCTCCATCACAAACTCCTGGTTCAGCTCCTCCTCCACAGGCCCAGGGACCCCCATATCCTACCTATCCAGGATATCCCGGGTAAGGCTGAAACTTCGTCTATCCCAATAAATTGGCTAATGTTTCTAGCTCTAGTTAACCTGTTAAAAACAGGGTTACCCCTTTCTCTGAATGGAGGTATCATGAATGAATAAGCTACATTGTCAGCTTACACAGAAATAAAAATAGTTATAGTCACTTATTTGAGTAGTTGAATAGCCACTTCCCAGGCTTACTTAATTTATGTTTTTACATATTGGGATTGTGTTAAATGTACCTCTTCAGGAATTCAGAATGTATTTCCTTGGTTGTCTTTATTTAGGTGATAAATGGATAGGTGCCTTTTCTGATCTTAGCATAGCAAGACTGCTAAGGCCTTGTTTACATACCTGTACTTCGAAATCTTGGCATTCTGGTAAACTGTTAAACAGAAATCTATCTAATTATGGCATGTATTTTGTTAAAGAGCAGCTTTCTTTGTGATAATTTTTTAGTATTAAAAATCTAGACATTTGGCTGCCTTTTAAGATGTGCTCCCAACTTTATTTAGTAAGTACATTCTGTCTTCCAAATATTAAAACTTTGTAAACAGTAAATTTATGTGCATTATAGTGAACATTGAATCTTGTGAAATAGGAATGTACTTAGATTGCCACATAAAATGAAGGGTCTCCATTTTTATTTCTTGTTAATAGTCAAATATTTAGTCCTATTTCCTTCAACAGTATTATTTTCTGGATAGTATTAAGCACTTGGTATTCTTTCATTTCTATTAATAAGAGGATGGGAACACTTTTCTTCAACAGGTACTTCGAAACAGCTGTTTTTTTCTCTCGACCATTCTCTAATAGACTGAGAAATAGAGAATAATGGCTTTCTTGAAAAACTTGGTTTTAGAATTTATTATGTGTTTCATTTTCTAGTATTTGATTTACTGATCCAGTTTTTTTGTTTTCTTCTACCCATCAGGTATTGCCAAATGCCCATGCCCATGGGCTATAATCCTTATGCATACGGCCAGTATAATATGCCATATCCGCCAGTGTATCACCAGAGCCCTGGACAGGCTCCATACCCGGGACCCCAGCAGCCTTCATACCCCTTCCCTCAGCCCCCACAGCAGTCTTACTATCCACAGCAGTAATATGTCACCTCAGAAGCTCAGCCGGTTCAGTTCAAACAGGAAGAAATACCAACCCTGCAATAAGTGTACTAAACTTTACGCTCTGGTTAATATAATGTCCTCTACTGTACTGAATGCAGTGTATAATTTCTGTCTGTGGCTAAAAGCTAAAAGCTGTGCCCCAGCTCCACATTTGATTGCACATGTGAGATTTGCTGCTGTTGCAGTATAAACACTAGGTATAATAGGATTTGAAATAAATTACATTACACTTCATAAAAGTTGAAAATGAGGAATTAAACCCACAAGTGAAATGTTTGAAATTATTATACTTATGTCTCCATAAGACGTGATTGGGACATCAGATACTTTAATGATGGTTTAAGTTCTGATATTCAAGAAAACTAAGTTTTCTTTCTCTCTTGGTTTATTGATTTGGTTTAATTTCTATTATGCTATTTTGCATAATCAAAGCATTGTAAATCTTATAATTTAAAAATAAATTACTTAAGAACAGTTGTCATTGTTATGTTTTGTCATTGATTCTCATTACTGTCTAATTTCTTTCTGGTAATAGTCTCTCATTTTATATGTACAAAAGTTAAACAGATACTATGTTTAAATGCATGATTAGTGAAAGTTAATAGTCAGGTTCAAGTACATTTTATAGGAAAACCAAAAGAATAGTAACATAATTTATCTTTCATATGCTGATTAGTAAATTAATTTTGACATTTATTTTGGAAAGTCCTATAATGTGGAAGAGACACAAGTGTTACCAAAGATTCTTCAAATAAATATACAAATAAATATGTATATTTAATGTTTTATTATTAGCTTCTCCAAGAAATTGATACAAATTCTGGTAATAATTCTTTTTTTTCCATAACCTGGTTAAAATGAATACATGTCATTGACAATACTGTCTAATGTAATAGAATTGTGTAAAGAAAATTTACTGTACCCTTCTATTCCTTTTTTCCACCTTACTGTCTTAACTTAGAAACATTTAATGGACAATGTACATGAATAGATCTAAGCCCTTTCACTTTTATGCTCCTAAAAGATTGGACTATTTTATAATTCAGGGACTGCACAAAACAATTGTTGGGAGCATATGCCACTTCTGGAATAGGCTGTGTTTTTAATATTAATCTCTGCTGTTAGGATAACTAGTTACTGTATAAACCGCAGTAAAAATAGTGAGGCATCATGGAATGAGAAAGTGAGAAAGGAATTAGTTGTCTAATATCACAGTAGGATCTGTTCTGTGTGAGGTTCATTTCTGAACACATCAGGCA
Source organism: Equus przewalskii (assembly GCF_037783145.1). Lineage (NCBI taxonomy): Eukaryota > Metazoa > Chordata > Mammalia > Perissodactyla > Equidae > Equus > Equus przewalskii. The sequence goes on along the minus strand of NC_091845.1, from coordinate 52,160,067 downwards.
TACGAGCAGATTTCCAGTGAATCTGTTTATTTTCTGTTTTAACGCTGACCTTTTATTGTTTGACTTAAATGATACTGTCACTTGATCCACGTTGTTTTCATTGATAGTTGGGTTTATATTTTAAATGTTGGACTGAAGGTATGATTGTAAAAGGGGGTGAATTGGTTTAAAAATATGTGTATATTTTTAAAAATCTTCTTTTGTCGTTGTATGTAGAAAACATGAAGGCATGTTACTTCAATATAAATGACCTTTATGTAGAATATTGAAATTGGTTTAAAGTCCAATAGTTAAAACCTTGACAAAAATAGTTTTTTACATATCATAGCTGAGTTTTATTAATGTGGAATCATCAAAGTTTGACCTGGGCTTGTTTTCCTCTTGTGTAAATGGCATTTAAGTTCTACATTCTTATTACTCAAGGTATCGTATACTAACATAAGATACTCAGTGAGAGGGGTATTCCAAATTGCTAGTATATAATTCTTAACGAATGCAGGAAAAACAAAAACATAATTGGCCTGAATATTCTCTTGGGGAAAGAAGACACTAAAGAAAAGAGTAAGTGCATCAGAGAGCCAAAAGAGAAGTTAGAAGGCCATTTAGCCCATTCTCTGTGCTAAGCTAGGCCTGCTCCCGGAGAGCCACAGGAAGACTCTTCAGCAACTTTGGGAAGGGAGGCTCTGCAGCCCCTGGTTGCAGCCTCTTCCAGCATGCCTGACTCGCTCAACTCTGTTAGCAAAGCCTTTTTCTGTGGTTACCGAGACCCATTCTCTCTTGTCAGTTCACTCATCCTTTCGATAATTGAGGATTTTTCTTTGGATCACCTGTGTCTAGGTACAGATGAGCTTTTCCGCAGTCCTTCATTGCTGGTCTGTCTTCATAGGCCTATCTGTTTCATTAAGATGGCTCATGGAAAGAAGTTTCTCTTATGTCTATTTTGCATTCTGGCGAATAAGGACTCCCTCACTGGGATTGTTTTTGTTACCAAACTTTTTAAATTCTTTGCTTAACTTCCTATATTCCACAAAATACCCTAAAAAGTTGTCATGAATAATGCTGCTTACTTAGAGGTAGGAGAGTGTCACTCTGGTTCAGGTATGTTGTGCCTATGTTTATAATTAGGCTTTTTGATTATCTTCCTAAACTAAAGAAAGGAAACCATTCCAGACCATTAATGTTGGGCTTTGGAATATGATTTTAAAATGGACTATACTTCAAGTAATAAAGCTCTGCGTAAGGGAGCTGGTCAGAAGATGGGGAAAAACTGTCTCACTTCTGTTATTTCTGGCTCCTAGTTGGAGACAGATGGCTTGATTTCTGAGTCTGGTGTAAAAGTATTGGTCTATTACTATGCCCCTTGGTCTGTATTCTCAGTTAGCAAAAACAGTCACTGCAAACCAGTCAGTGTTTGTGAGATATCCTTGTACCCATACCCCAACTTCTTTGCAATTTATACTCTTCTCCCTCCCCATATCTAAGGTGTTAGAGAAAAAAAGAACAAGATTTCAATTTTCTGTCCCTGATGTTCCATCCCAGTCAGCAGCCTTTCTATTCAAAACAGATTTTAAAAATGTTTTCCATTAGAGCTTTACAGTTTGCAAAAGTGCTTTGTACACATTTTTGAATTTCAAAAACATGTTAACTAGGTTTCAGTTTGCTAATGAAATTTTTCTTTTTAAATCAGTATGTCTTGAAGAATCTTGCTACAACTTAGTGGCGTCTCATTTTTTTAAACACTTCTGCAATTATTAGTTAATTCTTAGTACAGAACAGGATACGAAGTAGGAAAAAACAGTGCTATAGTGTTATATTACTAGTTGAAAAATAGACTTTAGAACTAAATGGTTGATTATAAGATTTACGTGAGAGGGCAAAGAAGGAAAATTATATTTTTAAAGAAAAAGAGAATATTCAGGCTTTATTTCTGGTATGAAGCTTATATTTTTTAAAAAATCCTATATTATCACACCAGAGATTTTAGATTCTTTTCTGGTTACAAACATTGCTGGTAGTTGGATTATATTTTTATTGTATTCATTTCTCTTAGGGGGAAAATTGTAAAGAAACAAAAAGGTTCCAGATGAATGTATCCTAGAAATAAAAGTTGAAAGATTCTTACTTCCTTGGAGTATGAATTCTTATTTAAAGTGTTTATCCTTCAGCTTTATAGTTTCTATAATTTCTTTGACAAATTTTTTGGAAATAAAATACCCACTTTGACTATAAAAGGAAGACAATGTTGTTTAAATATTTTCTTAACAGTTGTCAACCTTATGATTTATCATGAGCAGACCGTGTTTTTCTTTACTTATGATTTGTCCCAGTTCTTTCAGATGAGTAATCTCTTCTTCAAGTGTCATTTTTTGGGTTAATTTTTGGAAATACTTGGCAAGGTTACCATATTCAGTTGATCAGAGAAGGGAGGATGGTAAAATGTGTACATCTTTTAAAACATTTTCTTCCTACTTCTCCCATGTTTTAAGGTCAGATGCTTTATTATGTAGCTCAGAATACACAGGTTATCAGAAGAAGTGTTGATTTTGTATGTCTTTCAAATTTGTTGACAAGCTACCTCCGGGAATGAATGAATAGTCTGAATCTCTATTATATAAATTTTAAATGTATAACAGTTGGGCATGGCTAAATCTTTTTTGTTTTCACTTATCTGGCACCTGGTAGGAGAGTATAGAGAGTTCACTTGGAGGGGGGCTGTGAGGCTTGGGAACCTAGACATGGGGTGAGAGGACAATGGAGACCTAAGGGACCCTCCCTGGTACTTGGGTTCTGCTGCATCCTAAAGGAAAGTGACTGAGAAGCCCTGCAGAGCAGGTTTGGCTTAGGACCTGCCTGTGAGCAGTCTTGAACTTGCCTAGAGCACGTGCACCAGAGAGCCTCAGGCTGCTGCCCATGAGTGTTCCCGTCCACTAGCAGGTCTTGCATTTGTAGATAATCTAGGGCACATCCAAGTTATCTCCCTTAGCACTCCTGTCTGCAAGGGACCCTGGCTTCTCTCAGTGCTGTGGCTCCTGATATCCTTCCTTTTTTGCTTAAAAGTTGCTTAAGTCCCTTTCAGCTTAATGGATACCAAGTGATACAGGTGAATGGCTTCCAGTCTATTACCATTTTGTTTCTTTTTAAGTTTTCCTGTATTTTTAACTTTTAGTCTTTACATATTTTGAAGCCATGTGATTCATATTCATGTCAATTATGTCTTTATTGTGAATGTGATGTGACCTTTTCCCTTTTTCACCTTGTAATATATTTTGTTAATACCACCACCGTTGTTTTCTTTTGGGATGCATTAGCACATTTTCTAACTTGTGTGTGCCTGCCTTAGTTTTAGGTGTGTAGCTTTAGTTACTTGACCCAATCAGATGTTTTTGTAGTCTAATAGGAAAGTTTAACTAATTGACAACTTTGTTATAATTATGTGATCTTTGACATTTTGTCTGGTATAAATATTTTGTCCTAATTCTTTTTCCTATCCATCATTCCTTGCATTATGTTTTCTTTTTTCTTTTCTAGGTATTTAGAACACCGATACTCATATTTTCTTCCCTCCCATCCTCAGCCAAATCTTGTCTTTTTTTTAAATATATTTTTGTAAACAGGGTTTAGACTTGTATTATTGTTAATGAGCTATTATTCTTAAGCATTATCTCTTGATTATAATTGTTGACCTTTACTGTCAGTTTTTTCATTCAGTTTTATATTACTCAATTTACAAAGTATGTAAACACGGTCTATTAAAACCTGGATGTAGCTGGGCCTCCTTTCTTTTCCCTCTTGGGAAGGCCTTTGAGCATTCAGGAAGTTTGATCTTGCTGTCTCTCTTACACCAAATTCCTTAGTGCCTCCAGCCCTGTGGGCTTCTCTGTTGCCAGTAAGCACTGGGGATTCCAGATGAGGGCCCCCTAAAGGGCCACTGCCTTCTTTCTCTGCTGGAACTTGGAAGAAAGGGGATGAAGAAACCTCGCCCCTTCAACCTTGACCACCCACCACAATAGACTGGGCTGCATGATATATTCTTTTTAAAATTAGTATACTTTTTGAATAAGAATTTATGCACGTGTTATAAATTTCAAAAGGTAAAAAGTATGTAATAAAAGACTCGATCCAATTCCTTTCCTTGGAGACAGTCTCTGCTACCAGTGCACACAAAGTTTGGATTGTGTTTAGGCTTATCAATTACCAGAAGAAGATGTGTTGCGACCTGCAGAAAGGACGCAGTGAATTATGACAGTGGGGCCTAAGACCGACATCTGCCCTGGCTTTTCCTTCTTTCATAGAGACAGAAGAGTGCATTTTTAGCTGGAAACTTCAGAGAGCTAATTCTAAGTTTGGCTCTACTTGACATTAACACTAATGACATGTATTGAATGATCATTAATCTCTAATCCCCACTAATGCTTTATGGTTTTTCATAATTACCCAGAGTGTGTCTCATAATTTTTGACAAAGATTTACATTTTAGGTTGACACATAATGTTTCAGCATGAAAACTACTAACATTGACTCATAGAAAACAACTTCACCTCAGAGAGAGAACACATTTAATTTTCTTTTGATACCATGGTAGGCAGAATAATGGCCTCCCAAATATGTCTGTGTGTTATTCCCCAGGACCTGTGCGTATATTAGGCTGCATGGCAAAGGAGAATTAAGGGTGCAGGTAGAATTAAGGTTGCTAATCAGCTGACCTTAAAAATATAGTTTATTCTAGATTGTTCTGGTGGGCCCAATGTAATCACAGGGTTCCTTGAAAGTGGAAGAGGGAGACAGAAAAGAGAGAAAGATGGCATCATGAGGACTCCAGTCAATGTTGCTGGCTTTGAAGACAGAAGAATGGGGCTGTGAGCCAAAGAAAATGGGCAGTCTCTATAAACTGAATAAGGTAGGGAACCAGATTCTCCTTTAGAGCCTGCAGAAGGTGAACACAGCTCTTGGTTTTAGCTCAGTGAGACTCATTTTGGACTTCCAATCTCCGTAACTGTCAGATGATTAATTTGTGTTGTCACTAAGTTTGTGGTAGTTTATTACAGCAGCAACAGTGAATGAGTTATACTCAGTTTGATTTACTAACAAATAGCTTCCTCATTTAGCTCCCTGGGTTATAATGAACACACCGTATGCTCTAGCTTCTCTCATGAGCAGAAAGGTGGAGATTTACAAGAGTGGCGACTCCCCAAAGGACATGTAGGCCCAAGTGTCAGCTTCACCATTTCCCTTTAGTGAAAGATTGTTTGCTTCCTAAAGAAGATGCATTTTCTTACTTCATATTTTGTTTTCTCAAAAGAATCTTTCCATATCCGTTTCTTTTATCACTATGTGGAGCTTTCAGGAGGGAAATACAATGGAGAAGGAAGTGAGGGGAGCTCTGCACAAGGGAAGCCACTTTGAAATTTAGATTGTAGCATTGTGGAAGAGATGTCTGCTACAAAATCATTGTTTTTCCTTATAGGTAATCTCGTACAAAATTTTTAGCCATTGGAATTGAGATTTTTCTCCTAGCAATGGTCTATTTTTAGTAAAATTGCCTGATTATATATGAACCTTAAAAAAAATTAATGGACTATGGAAAACAGCATGGAGATTTTTCAAAAAATTAAAAACAGAAATACTATATGACCCAGCCATCCCACTGTTGGGTATCTATCCAAAGAACTTGAAATCAACAATCCAAAGAGACCCATGCACCCCTATGTTTACTGCAGCATTATTCACAATAGCCAAGATGTGGAAGCAACCTAAGTGCCCATCGACTGATGATTGGATAAAGAAGATATGGTATATATACACAATGGAATACTACTCAGCCAGAAAAACAGGATAAAATCGTCCCATTCACAACAACATGGATGGACCTTGAGGGTATTATGTTAAGTGAAATAAGCCAGATAGAGAAAGACAATCTCTGTACGACTCTGCTCATATGTGGAAGATAAACAAACACATGGACAAAGAAAACAGATTAGTGGTTACCAGGGGAAAGGGGAATGGAGGGTGGGCACAAAGGGTGAAGTGGTGCGCCTGTAATATAACTGACAAATAATAACGTACAACTGAAATTTCACAGGGTTGTAAACTATCATAACCTCAATGAAAAAAATTAATAGACCTTAGTTTTTAGAGCATTTTTAGGTTTACAGAAAATTGAGCAGAAAGTACAAGTTCCCATATACCCCGTACCTCCCCTTACACTTTCTCCTATTATTAACATCTTGCATTAATATGGTAAATTTGCTACAATTGATGAGCCAATATTCATACATTATTATTAATTAAAGTCCATGGTTTACTATTAGGCTTCATTCCTTGTGTTGCACATTCTGTGGAATTTTGTCCATAGTGCATCATGTCACATGCTCATAATAGTATCATATAAAATACTTTCACTGTCCTCAAAATCCCCTTTGCACCATCTATTCACCCCTCTCCACTTCCTCCCAGCCTTTAGCAGCCACTGATCTTTTTGCTTATTATTGTTTTGCCTTTTCCAGAAGGTCATATATGGGAATCACACAGTATGTAGCATTTTCAGACTGGCTTCTTTCACTAAGCAATGTAACTTTAAGGTTCCTCCTTGTCTCGTTGTGGCTTGATAGCTCATTTATTTTTAGCCTTGAAAAATATTATATTGTTTGGATATATTGGATATGCCACACCTTGGTTATCGAGTCACCCTTTGAACGTCATCTTGGTTGCTTCCAGTTTTTGGCAAATATGAATAAAGCTGCTTTGTATGCAGATTTGTGTAGATGAGTTTTCAACTCATATGTTTGAATACCTAGGAGCATGATTGCTGGATGGTAAGACTAGGTTTTGTTTTGTAAGAAATTGCCAAACTGTCTTCCAAGTGACTGTATCATTTTGCATCCCCACCAGCAATGAATGGGAATTTCTGTTTCTCTGCATCCTCTCCAGCATTTTGTATTGTCAGTTTTTTTGATTTTAGCCATTCTAATAGGTATGTAGTGATATATGATTGTTGTTTTTATTTGCAATTCTTTAATGATTTATGATGTTGAGCATATTTTCATATGCTTATTTGTCATGTTATAACTTCTTTGGTGAGGTGTCTGTTTTATCTATTTTTAAATTGGATTTTTTATTCATGTATGAGATATTTTATCTATTTTTAAAATTTATTTTTTTCTTATTGTTGAGTTTTAAGAGTTCTTTGTATATTTTGGATACAAATCCTTTATCAGATGTGTTTTGTAAATATTTTCTCCCAGTCCGTGGCTTGTCTTTTCATTTTCTTAACTGTATTTCACAGAGCAGAAGTTTTTAATTTTAGTGAAGTCAATTTTTTTTTTCATGGATTGTGCTTTTTAGTGTTATTGAAAAACTCGCTGTCAATCTCCAGATCACATAGATTTTCTCCTATCTTCTGGAAGCTTTATAATTTTGTGTTTTACGTTTAGGTCTGTGATCCTCTACTTCATTTTTGAAGAATAATTTTGCCTGATCCAGAATTCTAGGTTGCTACTTTTTCCTTTCAACACCTTAAATATTTTACTCCACTCTCTTCTTGCTTCAATGCTTTGTGAAGAGAAGTCCAATGTAATTCTTATCCTTGTTCTTCTATAGGTAAGGTGTGTTTTTCTCTGGCTTCTTTAAAGATTTTTCTCTATTTTGGTTTTCTACAGTTAGAATATGATTTGTTGAGGTGTAGATTTTTAAAATATTTTTATATTTATCCTGACAGATGTTCTCTGAGCTTCCAGGATCTGTGGTTTGATATCTGTCATTCATTTTGGAAAATTATGAACCATTTTTACTTCAAATATTTTGTTTGCTCCTTTCTCTCTTCTCCTTCTGTTGTTCCCCTTATGAGTATGTTACATGTTACATTATTGTCCTACAATTCTTGGATATTGTTATCATTTTTCATTCTTTTTCCTCTTTGCATTTCAATTTGGGAAGTTTCTATTGACGTATCTTCAAGCTCCTAATTTTTTCCTTGTCCCTGTCCTGTCTTCTGGTGAGCTCATCAGAGGCATTGTCATTTCTTTTATAGGGCTTTTGATTTCCAGCATTTCCATTTGACTCTTTCTTAGAGTTTCAATCTCTGCTTACATTCCTCATCTGTTCTTGAATATTGTCCACTTTTCTATTAGAAAATACTAATTATAGTTATTTAAAATTCCTGGTCAAATATTCCAAAATCTTTACCATATATGAATCTTACTCTGTTGCTTGCTTTTTTCCTTCAGACTGTTTTTTATCTTGCCTTTTAGCATGCCCTGAGTATTTTGTTGAAAGGAATACATGATGTATTGGGTAAAAGGAACTGAGGTAAATAAATCTTTAGTAAGAGGGTTTATATTTACTTGGCTAGGAGTTAGACAGTTTTCTGTAGGTTTGTTTGTAGGTGTCTGAGTCTTCAATTTCCTCTAGTGTCCTTGTTTTTTTCCTACTATTGTCTTTGGGTTTCCCTAGAAACTCCTCCTTAAACAGAGTCTGAGCTTTTCGGTTCATTCAGTGGTAACCCTCTGTGATTTTATAAGAGCCCTGTTGATGTGGTGGTAAGGTGTGGAGGTAGGAGAAGTGTAATATAATCTTATGATTAGGTCTCAGTCTTTTAATGAGCCTGGGGCCCTGGGCTGTAACTTTCACAAGTGCTTCTCAGCTTCCTGCCCCGACCCGCTGCCCCCCACCCTCAGGTGAGACAGGAAGGCTAGAGGGGGCTGGAGTTGGGTATTTTCTTTCCCCCATGTTGTTTCTCCCCCTGAAAGCAGGAGGAGATTTTTCTTAGATCTTTATCATGAAAACCTGATGAGCTTCCTGGAGGTAAAGCTCATAGAAGAATGGGGGTCCCTCTAAGACTGGGCCCCCAGAAGTTTTCAACTCTCAAGCTAGCTTGCACTCAGTTTCCAGCAGTTTGTCGGTTACAGTTTGTTTTCCTCCTAGATCATGGCTCCAGGGGCTTTTGCTCCTGGTGAGCTGTGGCTCTCTGTCTTCACCTATTTCTCTAGTTTTGGGAGTGTCTCTTTTCCCTGTGACCTCAAGTCTCTGATTGATCTAAAAAGAATGTCTGATTTTTAGTTTGTTCAGCTTTTTGTTGTTGTTCTTGTGAGTATGGAGTGATGACTTCTAAGCTCTTCTCATGTCAGAGCAGAAATCAGAAGACCAGATCAACTTTTTGATATAAAAACTCAAGCTTTTCTTAAGCTTAGAGAATTTATTACCTTTCTTCCATGTTCTCAATTCTGGGAGGATTTCTTGAAATGGTTTTTATATTAGTTATAAGAAATGAGCTCACACGATTATGGAGGCTGAGAAGTTCCCAGATCTGCAGTCTGAAGGCCTGAGAACCAGGAAACCCAATGGTATGGGTTCCAGTCTGAGTCCAAAGGCAGTCATGTACCATCTCGAAGACCATCAGGGAGAGAGCAAATTCTCTCTTTCTTAGCATTTTGTTCTATTCAAGCCTTCAATGGATTGGATGAGGCCTGCCCACATTTGGGAGGGCAATCTGTTCTACTCAATTTACTGATTCAAATGTTAATCTCATCCAGAAATATCCTCACAGATGCATGCAGAATAATGTTTACCCAAATATCTAGGCACCCTATAGCCCAGCCAAATCGACACACAAAATTAACCAAGACAGTCCTCTAATTCAGAATTCACTTTCCTGCAGCACTGAGTCTTCCACACACCATCCCCAAAGCATTTTTAAATTTGACTGTCATATTTACCTCTTGATGCAATCTTTACTGATCTCACATTTCACTCCATTGTCAACCGCTACTGTATTTCATTGACATCATGGTAGCTACTCTATTTCATATAAGAGTGACTTGCTCAACATCAACTGTGTGCTTACTAGTTCTAGGCACTGTACTGAGTCTTTAGATAATTATTTGTTTCATAAGAACCCTCTGAAATTGATATTATTTTTATTCATACTCACTCGAAACAGAGGAGTCAACTTGTTGAAGAGAAGTTGAGAAACTTGTCCAAGGTCACATGTGTTGACTGGGGAAGAATTCAGTACAATTCCAGCAGCAGATATTTATTTGGGCAATAAGAATTGCAATTCAGGAGTCATAGATTCAGGTAGAAACCTAAAGTGTGTTCTGAGGAAGACAAACAAGGTAGGGCTTTACAAAGGCCCCATAAAGGTTTACAGTGAACAGCTAGGGATTGGTTCCAGCATGGAGTGAGTCGGCCTGCCAGCACACAGTTGGTCCTTGGGTTCTATCTGAGCAGATTGTTCTTGGAATGAGAAAATGTTTCAAGATGTGACCTCTGGTGTCAGGTAAAGTTCAAAAGTTCACTTAACATCTGGTGCTGGATGTGGTGAGTGTGCCAAGCCCCACTTCCTTAATGGCTTCCAAGCCCCATTTTAGAAGCCTTGACATATGTTACTCCATTTTGTTATCACTGTCCACACATAGATGCCAAATAGCTGAGCTAGGGCACAGCTCTCTTTTACCTGCTGCCTGTGATCTGAACGGCTGTCACCACAAACACGGCTTCCTCTTGTGTGCTGCTGCTAAAAATAGCTAACATTTAACTGAGCTCCCATCATGTTCCAGGTCCTCTTTTAAGCATTTAAAACCCATTAACTAGGGGCTGGCTCCATGGCCGAGTGGTTAACTTCATGTGCTCCACTTCAGTGGCCCAGGGTTTCTCCGGTTTGGATCCTGGGCGTGGACATGGCACCGCTCATCAGACCCTGCTGAGGCAGCGTCCCACTTGCCACAACTAGAAGGACCCGCAACTGAAATATACAACTAGGTACTGGGGAGATTTGGGGAGAAAAAAGCAAGAAAAAAGAAGATTGGCAACAGTTGTTAGCTCAGGTGCCAATCTTTAAAAAAAAAAAAAATAGAACCCATGAACTTATTTTAACAGAGAAGCTACTAGTGAGGTGGCCACTAATTTCACCCCATTACTAGAGGATGAAATGAGGCACAGAGAGGGTGACTATCTGGGGCAGGCATGTGATGGAGCTGGCATCTCATTGAGATGAAAAGTTAAAGTCTTTCTAAAGTTTCTCCGGTTTCTTGAAGTATTTCTTTTATAGGAGGGCATTTGCTCTCATTCCTCACATCCATCTATCCATTCATTTTTTTTCTCCCCAATAATTCAAAACTCTATGTTGAGAGACTACTTACTGTTCTAGGTGTTGGGATGTAACTGTGCCCTCAAGGAGTTTATGATCCAGGAAAGAGTGAAATTGAACTAGGAACAATAGATTGGAAGATGAATGTTATCGTTTTTTTGAGTAAGATTAGCCCTGAGCTGACTACTGCCAATCCTCCTCTTTTTGCCGAGGAAGACTGGCCCTGAGCTAACATCCATGTCCATCTTCCTCTACTTTATACGTGCGACGCCTACCACAGCATGGCTTTTGCCAAGAGGTGCTATGTCCGTACCCCGGATCCAAACCAGTGAACCCCTGGCCACTGAGAAGCAGAACGAGTGAACTTAACTGCTGCACTACTGGGCTGGCCCTGAATGTTATCTTAAGATGTGAATTTGTGGGAGGGGATTCTCCTTGTCTTTCTCTCTGTTTCAGCTCCAGCCAGGTAGCTAGACCCTCTGTGTGTTCCTGCCCCAGGGGTTGTTTGCTGGGTGGGGAGCAGAAGGTGGAGTCTTTGGGGCCAAGAGTTGAAGGAATAGCCGTTGCCCCAACTCTCACCATGGATCCTCGTTCTATGCAGCTGAGAATATAAGCCCCATCATGTCTGGGAAAGGCATTATCTGTTGGAATTTACACTGGGATGTCCCACCAGGATGGGTGAATTACTTCTCGCCCCTGGGTGAAGGGGAACTACTCAGTCTCCATGGGGTTCCAGGTGTCCTGCTGCAAGCCAGACCTGTTGAGACAGACTATACTTGGAATGGAACAGGCACAACGGAAAGAGGGGAAAAGGTGCTTGGTATGGCATAGCCCGCCCCGAGTCTGTCTCCTCACACTTGACAGTGCTGCCTCTCCTAGCCAGAATGCATGGTATGCACAACCAGCTCAAGTCCCTGTAGCTGCCAACCTCCCTCTCCTCAAGACCAAATGGGCACATTTTGGCTGGTACAATAATTTGGCTGCAGTTTTGTACCCTCCATTGGCCCGGAGGACATTCCAGCACACTTAAAAGCCCTTACTAAACTCACCCAACAAGTCTTAAACTATAGCTGGCAAAGCCTGTCCTTATTCAACATTGAAACATCTCTAATGAGGAAAGCAGTCTTCCAAAATAGATTGTCCTTGCACATTGTGGCTGCCTCACAAGAAGGTGCCTATGCCATCATCCAAATAGCACGTGGTGTGTTAGTACCTGATGAGTCTGCTAGTGTATCATCTTTACTAAACACGTGAGGACAGAAGCAAACGCCCTGAGTGATCCGACCCCCAGCCTAGAGGACTTCATAAATTGGTGGTTTGGATCATGGAGCTCTTGATGGAAAAAATTGTTACTTATTTTGGGAATCATGTCTCCACCTGTGTTTTCTCTTGAATATGCCTATATTGTTGCTCTGGTATCTGCCTCCTGCGCAGCCAGACATCGCTGAAATGAGCCACCTCCACGCTAATGAAATCCCTTGCTGACCGCTCAGGGCACCTTGCGAAGAGGAGGAGTGTAAGATTGCAAGAACCTTCACAAGGGGTTGGGGGTTGGAGGAGCTCATCAAGAAGATGCGACCACTTCAATGCTTGAACACTGTTGGCTGTTTTAATTGTTGCTAGCACAGGCAAACTTTTCCCTCACTTGTGGAGAATTTGGTGGGATTGTTGGCCTTTCTATGACTTCAGGCTTATCTGTACTTTATCTGGCTGAAATGTGCTTCTATTTCTGCCATGTTCAGCCAGAACGGGACAGAAGCTAGTGCTCCTGATTTTTAGACCCGTGTTGTGTCAGTTACATTAAGTGTGTTTGTCAGATTGGCCGTTAGGTCAGATTCCCCAGTTCTCTCACACCCTGGAGATAACAATAACATTTTTCTCCCTGAAATACTACAAAATGGGTAATCTCCTTGCCTCATGTGGAGAAACTGCTCAATGAACAGATTAAGCTAGATTAGAATAGCTGGGTCCCACCGACCCCAAGGGGTCTGTGGATTGAATTCAGGAGACCCACATCCTAGAATGGGAAAAGAGTGGATGTTTGTGTTTACTAACCTCTACCTGAAATATAGAATTTTCTTCAATTATAAATGGCAACAAAAGGTCAAATACTGACCTTTGTAGTATTACCAGAACCTGTGACTTTGTCACTTCTAGAAATCCTGCATATTCGCATGTTGCATTACAGTTGCTACCGATTTCTCAAAATGTCATTTATGCTCATCACTACTTTGCGTTTATGGTAATTAGACCTGCACTAGGGCTTGTTATCTGCTGTGTTAAAGAAGCACGTATATTAGTATAGCCCCCATTCGTTTAATAATTGGATAAATGAATCTAAATATAATTGGTTTTCTTTGTAATTCTATGTATTTTACCTTGTGAATTTGGGAAGAGGGCCATAGGCTTTACCTGATACGCTTCAGGGCACAAAAAAATCGCTAACCTTCAGACGTTGGAAAACTTTCTAGGTAAGAGCGCAATATCCAGTTCGACCACAAGAGGGAACTATTTCCCAACGAATGTTTTAAAAGAGCACGGCAGGGATTTTTCTAATTCCCTCAACTCTTGTTCTAAAATTGGTTCAAGTTTCCTTCTTTACTGTTAGCGATGTAATTGGGGCCCGGTGATGAGGCTGTAGCTGACACCTCGCCAAGAGCTGATGCATCCTTGTATTGTGAATCGAGGAAGATGCGATTCGAAAAAGTGAGTCTCCCACGTTCTAGTGAGAAGTGAAGTTTAGCGCCCCCAGTGGGTTTGCTGTCGGCGTCCCCTGCCCCCCGCCCTCCCCTCCCCTAGAGGAAACCTTGTAAAGCAGAGTATATTTGGTTTGTTATTTTGGTAGGAACAGACCCTCTCTCAGGGTAGAAACCTAGCTGAAGGTTTTCCATGAATTCAGTGGCTGTTAAAAGGTGTTGTGTTTGCGTGTGGGAGCGGGGAGGGGGCGGAGGCGGGAGATGGTGCAGGAGGGAGCGAGATCAGAACTTCATAGGCGGAGAAAGGCCGTGATCCTATAATAAAAACCCAAGGACCTAGCCAGACCTTCCACTTGGTTGTGCAGTGGTTGCCCCAGGGCTGATTTTAATGGGAACAATTTCACACGTTCCTTGTCCTTTGGCCACATCAGCACATAGGTCACTGTATATATTTAGGGCACAGAATAGAGGTCTTAAGTGTCTAATTGCAAAGGGCAACAGCCACTTTTACAAGTCAGCATCGAACCAAGGAATAGCTCTCCAAACATTTCCCTTACTCGCCCTGCAATAGGTTCAGGCTGAACGAAGCGGGCCAAAATGTCTACCTGGGCGGAGTCGCTTACTAACCACCCAGTAGCTAGTTCTGTGTTTGAACTTCCCGCAGTGACTCTAATATTAACATTTGTTACACTATCTGCTTTTCTGACCTTTAAGGATTGTTGGCTGTTATTTTTGCACTTTTAATTATGAGTAACACTTTCATTCATTCCTTCATGCCTGCATGCATTTATCCAGTTGTTTTTGAAAACCACCCTTTCAGGCTCCATCCTGGATGCTGCGGCCCCAGGACAGGACCTGACCCAAGCGCTATGGGTCGCTGGTGACTCACAGAACGCTTGGCACGTGTTGGGTAAATGTGACTACTCTGAATGGGGTCCTTTCATGTATGTCTACAGCATGACCATGGGGCAACTTGTTGATTCTCTCTGAGCCTCAGTTTCCTGACATACAAAATGGGAATAAGATTACCTACCTCCCAAGATTATTGTGAGAATTAAGAAAATGAAGGGTGTACACACCTAGCACCCTGCCTGGCTATTTTTATCGAGGCTCTAGTTTTGTTCTTTGAGCACGCGGTGAACACGGGGTAGGCAAATGTTAGTAGCCAAGAATGTAAGCATCCTGCTTCACGTGATGGCACTGGTACCTAGCTGACAACCTTCATTAAAGTGCCAGTAGAATTATTTTGTGAGATGACAGTGTGACAAAAGGGTCAAGAGCATGGGTTCTACAGCTGGATGGCCTGAGCTAAGTCCCAGGTCTGACACTTATCAGCTGCAAGACTTGAATCAAGTTACTTAGCCCCTTTGTGCTTCAGCGTCCCCATATTCAAAATGGGAGCAGTAATGGCACTTTCTGCATAAAGTTATTATGAGTTAATGCATGAAAAGCAGTTGGAAAGGTTCCTGGGACATAGTAAGCACTCAGAATTATGAGCTATTGTTATTGTTGTTATTTCCCTAGGCCACTTGTTAAATGTTCTCTGATGATGAATTTAAAGGGTTGTGTGAATCTACTAGACAGTCTAGATCAGTGGTCTTACGTCCCTGGATCCTGTTTCTCAACATGCTGTGATGAGAATGGGTTGGGGGTGGATGAATGGTGGTAGTGTGGGGTATGGGGAGGTCACTGACAGTGGATTGACCTTTGAGTTGGACCTGGGCAATTAGAGGTTCCGCATCCCTAACCCTATCCCTGGAACATACGTTCTAATCGCCACCCCCACAGTGGGAGCTGGTTTCAAGGACACAGCCTTGAGAGAGCAAGGTATTGTTGAAACCACCTGGACTGTGTATATGACTGAGCCTTGTTAAGGCCTCTTTATAAACTTTTAAGACTCTGGCAGGGGGGTACAGAGATCTACTCGTCTTGTGGCCGCCCAAGACAAGCCTTGTATGTAAGTTCCCTTGCTTGTTAAACCTGTCGCTTAGCAATCTGGAGTGGCCTATGCCTTTCTTCACTCTATTCCTGCCCTTCGTGTATGGGGGCCAGTTTGCAACCAACATGTGGTGCTAGGGGTGGTGGGATTGTGGTGGATGTGGTGCTGGGGGTGGTGGGTGATGATGGATGGGTGTTGGTGGAGTGGTGGTAGGTAGTTGCTGGTAGTCTAGGTAGAGAGTGATGATGGAGTAGTTGATGATGAGGATGGAGCAATGGGGGCAGCAGTGGTGGTGGGGGGGCACTAGCAAGAGGACTAGGTGGTGAGGTAGGAGGGCCAACCCTTCTCTCTGACTCCTTGGAAGCTGTCCGTGCTGTGATTAACAAAGTAGTGCAACTTCAGGAACGAGGTATGTCCCTGAATCCTGGGTTGTCGGGAGAAGAGCTGGCTCCTCAGGATGCCTGACTGTGCTCCCAGAGGGTGCAAGTGCTCCCTCAGCCAGGATCAGTCCTGGGTGAATTCTAAGTAGTAAAGTCGGTTTTGACATGTGGTCTAAGAACTTATTTCATTCATTTTTGGACATGCCTACACTTTATTTTATAGTCTTACCTCATACTCCATTTTTCTTCTCTGAGAAACCACAAGCACTTTAAAGATATGGTACAAATGTTTCTTATAACATCACTTTGATGTTGGGGTCAGATAAAGGAAGCTCGCTTTACGAGTTACAAAATTGAGGTGATTCTCCAGGTCACATGTTTCTTAAACTATTGAGAAGTGGCATCTGGTCTACAACCCTTCCTGTGGCTGGCGGGATTAATTTTTGTTGGAAAAAAGGGCCATTTTGTTATATTTCAACCTCCTCTCAGCTATGGAAAAAGAGATGACAAGAGGAGCTCTTTCTTTTCTTTTGCAGAGAGTCATGCTGGGCGGCTTCTCTCCTGTGTATTTGTCTGTGACCCTAATTCCTTTCTGAGGAGAGTGAGGTCCTGGTGAGTGGGGGCTGATGCTGCAGGAATGAGGGAGGAAACAGAAGTAGAACAGGAAGTTTTCATTTTAAACTTTGTGAGCAAGTGGTGTTTGTGCTGCCCTTGTCATCCAGGGAACCATTTTGGAGAGAGAAGAAAAAAAAAACACCTGCCATTTTTGACCACTTAGAAAACGTATTTGCTTCACGTTCAATAAACTGAGCCAAATCACATTTTACTGGTAAAAGCATCTGCAGTTTCTTCCAGAAAGCCTTTGAAGATGGGCTGCCGCCATTCCTGTCAGAGGCCGTGTGGTGTGGCGCGTGAGCCAGCACGAGGGCAGCTTGCCTTCAAGCCGATGTGTTTAAACTGAAAAAGAAATAAAAGGGTGCACTTCAGGACACACTTATCTCCAAAAGGCTGCTCCCTACAACTGCTAACAGTGCATGTTAAACAGGAACCGTGGGCTCTCAGCAGCCTCTCCAACTCCTATTTTCCGATGTTTTATGGAGGTGATTTAAACCTTAGCACTCTTCCTTCCTTCCCTCCGGTGAAAGATCTTGGTGTTGTCAACTCATTAACTTGTGTTCCTGTTATTTTCCCGGAGTTGCAGTCCTCTGCTTTCAATAAAGGGGCATAGCGCTGTCAGGGGATGTTGCAGTCACAGAGGTGGCCTCGTGGATGATCAACAGTGATGGCAAGTTTGCACATTTAGGAATGGCACATAAGGCAAAAATGAGAAGCAGTATCTGAAGTGCTGATGAAGAAGAACTTCCTAATATTCCCAGCCTGTGTTTCCACGTGAGATGTGAGCTGCGAAAGAGGAAGAGTTATGAACGATTTGGTGCTTGGTATCGAGATGCTCAGAGGCTTAGCCATGCTGCTTTGTGGTGTGGAGTCTTGGGGTGTTTATTCCGCAGACATCCTGGGGACCTGCTCAGTGCTGAGAAGACGTGAATCCTTTCATCGGGGAGTGAACAGTCTTATGGGAGAGAGGTAGAGAGACAGTTACGCTCAGAAGTGCAATAAGAGGAAGAAATACTGCAACAAAATGTTGTTCCAAATAGGATTCAAGGAAGCTAGAAGTGCACCCAGGTAAGGTAGAAATACATGAGGGCTAAGTTTTTCTCTGCTGGATTGAAGAAAGGCAGAGAGGGAGAGACTTTCAATGACCACCTGCCAAAGGTTGCCAGGAATACACAGGTGGTTAAAGTTGGGTTTGTAACTCGCTACACGAAAGGAGAATGCACACCACAGAGAATCATGAAATGCCTGGGTAAGATGGAGCTGGGAGGCGCTTAATAGAAGATCTGGGCTTGTGTTTGGTGTTTTGAGTATAAGGAAGTGGAAGTCATTGTTAGAAAGCCAGGAAATTGGGTGATTGCGCATCTTAATACTTTCAGTCTGGGAGGTGGAGGAATGGAGTGGGGTTAGAGATGTCATTGGAAAAGAAGCAACAGCAACTCATGGTAGCCTAGGGAGGGGACGTTCGGTCATTCTTGTGGTTGCACCGTGTCTTTTTTTAAACTCTCTGTTCAGATATGATTATGAAGTGGTATTGTTTTTGTCTTGTTGGAATTCTCAACTGGTGTTGATACTCTATGAAATTGTTTATTTCATAAGGGGAACATTGCAGCCCAGCTGGTAGCAAATAGGCCACCTGCTTGCTGAAAGCTCTCAGGGCTGCTTTTACTTTTCTCAAAATGCTTGCTCTGGGCAATGAAGGATGAGTAGGAGTTTCCCAGATCAAAAGGGGAAGGTATCCCTGGCAGGGAGAGGGTAAAGGTAGAGTGGAGACTGGGTGGCATTGAGAGTCACAAGAGGCTGAGGACACTGTGAGCCACTCAGGATGCCAGAAGTGAGGGTGCATGTGGAGAACCAGGGAGAGAAAGGCCAAGGAGTCAGACAGGGCCAGATGTGGAGGGCTTGTGGGATTGTATCCTTTGGCCATCTTCATCTGAGCGCTCAACTCAAAGGAGCTGGTCAACAGATGTTTATTGAATGGGATGGACTTCTTTTCCTTGCACACTCTTCTCTCTTCCACACCAAATATTGCCATCAAAGTCAAAAAGGAAAGCTACCTGAGGGAAGGGTTTCCTTCTAGGAGTCCAGATATCCTTCTCTTACAGTATCTCTTCGAGTAATATGTCACAGAACTAGAAGGGTTCTTATGGCACATTTGGTCTGCCTCTCTTCTCTCACAAAGGAGGACCTGAAGCCAGACTTGCCAAAGTACTTGCTGGAGGCTCCAGAGCAAATGGGGAAAGGATGAGGTCTTGAACTCACATCTCCTGCTCCTTGTCTCTGTTCTTTTCACTACAGCAACCCTTCTACTAGTCATTCAGAACTTTCTGAAATTAATGCTTAAATAACCCTAATAAATCCTGGGGCTCCACATGGCCCAGTCACTGCAGTGAGACTCCCCCGCCCCAACTATACACAAAAGCTAAATTCAGCATCCAGAATTGAGAAGGAATTTCATTTGTTATGTGACTCTGTTGAAGAACTTTAAGGGGATATGATTCATGAGTTATAGTAACACTTTTTAAAGGCCCTTTCCTCTATTCTTCTCTCAGCTTCTGCAGATGGTCTCTTGTGCCAACACCCAACTGCTTCTTGAACAACAATCTGGAGCTGAATTTTCTCTTGCTCCTTCCTTTCTCTTGTCTAGTTCTTTATCAAATAGACTGGCCTGGCCTCTCTACCATTCCCTCTCTCCCTTCGTCCTGTTTCTCAGGACCCATTCTCTTCTTATATAAGTCAGGATTGTGTCTGGTTGTGTGTTGCAGAAACCCCATTACAGGGGCTAAAACAAGTAAGTTTCTTTTTCTCCCCAGACCAGGAGTCCATAAGAAGATGCTCCATGGCTGATCCAGCAGCTCCTTCTGCTTTTCTGCTCTGCCATTTATGGGGTATGCCTTCCTTCTTCATTCTCACAGATGGCTGCTGTACCTGTAGGCATCATGTTTACATTCCAGGCCAGAAGAGGGGGAATGGCCAAACGCAAAAGACATGTGCCTTCTGAACAGTTTCTTTATATCAGAAAAACAGTTACTTTCCTGGAAGCCCCATCCAGTACATTTCCATTTACATCTCATTGGCCAGAAAAGGTCACATGGCCATTGCTTTCTGCAAGGGAATCTGGGGAGGTAAGTCTAACTGGTCACCTTGCAACCCTGCAAAAAAAATCAGGGTCCTGTGGGGCTGGCCTGCTGGCACAGCGGTTAAGTGCACACACTCCGCTGCGGCAGCCTGGAGTTCGCCGGTTCAGATCCCAGGTGCAGACATGGCACCGCTTGGCAAGCCATGCTGTGGTAGGAGTCCCACATGTAAAGTGGAGGAAGATGGGCACGGATGTTAGCTCAGGGCCAGCCTTCCACAGCAAAAAGAGGAGGATTGGCAGCAGATGTTATCTCAGGGCTAATCTTCCTCAAAAAAAAAAAAAAAAATCAGGATCCTGCTAATAAAAAAGGGGAGATAAATATTGGATAAGAAGCTGGCAATGCCTGGTATACTCATCTTCTAGATTTTGCATCACAGGAATTTGAGGGGCTGATCTGGCAAAAACAGGGCTCTTCTCCATATAGGAGTGGGGAAGAAAAGCTGATTAAACAAAGATATTCATACATGAATAAATATTCACTTAAATGAGTATGATCCATTTTAGAACACATTGATTATGTTTTCATTTTGAGAATTTTTAACCTTTAAAAATAGGTTGGAAGTTTAAATAGACATTTAAGATGTATTGCCTATAGGGAACCAAATATTTTTTTCTTAATGCATTATACTCTACATCAGTACTTTGCTCTGAGATATCTCAATTCCAAGATGACGAGTTTCCCAATACATTCTACTTAGAAAGATTATGGTTGTTTTTCTCTTATTATGTGATAAAATAAAATAATTACAGAGAATATAAACACCTAGCTCTTGGTACTATAATTTCAATTCTCATCTTTGTCAAGGTGCATGTAGGCATTTAACATTATTACAATGGGTGCATACAAGTTAGGAGTGATCTGTTCTTTTCCATTTAACATTATTTTATAGACAAGATTTTACAGACTGACAGTTCACACAGTTATTTTTAGTGACAATATAATATTCTGATGTGCTATAGTTGACTTAGCCATTCCTCTTTGATCAGAGGTATTTTAAAAGTACTTGACAACTGATGTGTCATTAACATCGATCAATCAGAATAGATGAGGCTATTCTGTTGAAGTGGAACGTGTCCTGGAGGCCCCTGCTGGACTGGGCATTAACTCTTTTGTTGCTGGTCGTACAGTGGCCCAGGGGTCAATTTGTCGGTGTTGTGGTTGAGCAGTGAATATTTACTAACTGATATGGAAGAACTGTGACAATTTAATAACCAATTTCATCAATTAGCTTTTGCTGTGTAACAAACCATTCCAAAACTTAGTGACTTAAAAAACAATACATTTAGCTCATGGTTTTGTGGGTTGGCAATTTGTGCTGGGGTCAGATGAGTGATGCTTCTGATCTTGGTTAGGGTCAATCATGTCTGTGGACTGTGCTGGACAGGTAGACAGTCTGCTTCTGGGTGTTGCAGGGTCACCTGGTGTGATGCAGATGACTTGGCTGTGCGTAGTTCATCCTCCAGAAGGCTAGCCTGGGCTTTCCACATGGCTGGATGGAGTTCCAAGAAAGCAAGCAAAAACATGGAAGAATTCCTGAGGCCTGGGCTTGGTATGAGCGCAATGTCTCTTCTGCCACACTGAATTGGCCAAAGCAAGTCTCAAGGTCAAACTCAAGGACAAGGAAATAGATTCCATCTCTGGATGGAAGGCACTGCAAAATCACATCGAAAAGAGTGTTGATACAGGGACAAGAATAATTTGGACCATATTTGCAAAAAACTACCATGCTGTTTATACCAGAATGGCTGGCTGAATATCAGCTCTGTTAGTAATGAGCATTTATAGTTTGCATTTTTTTTGGGCATTACATATACCGCTGCTATGAACATCACATTCTTCTTGATGATTTTACCAGTCTTGGCATTAGAAAAATACATACTAATGGAGCAGGGTTGGAAGATCTTCACTCATTCGAGAATCATTTGTTCAGCATCCCTCCACATTAGGTGAGGGATAAACAGAAGCAGCAGACACATTTGTTTGGAGTCCAGCAGGAAAGATGCATAATAATGAACAGCACAGTGTGGGATGTAATTTCTCTTTTGGTAGTGGTGTGTGTGGAGGGGTCTGGAGACAGGTACATATGGCTTAAAGGGATGTTGGTGGGGAACTTGTGTGTGTCTTGTGTAAGGCAAGCCAGCCCAGGGGTAATGGCTGGGTTTGGATTTGAAAAATAAATTAGCTAGGTAACGAATGTGGTGAAGAGTGAATTCTGGTGAGCACAAGGCATTTCATCCCAGGTAATGAGGGTGCTTGGTGGCCTAGTGGTTAAGATTCAGTGCTCTCACCACCGCAGCCCGAGTTTGTTTCCTGGTCTGGGAACCAGACCACCTGTCTGTCTGTTGTCGTCCTGTGGCGGCTGCGTGTTGCTGTGATGCTGAAAGCTATGCCACTGGTATTTCAAATACCAGCAGGGTCACCCATGGTGGACAGGCTTCAACAGAACTTCCAGACTAAGACGGACTAGGAAGAAGGAACTGGCCACCCACTTCTGAAAAAATTGACCGTGAAAACCCTGTGACTAGCAGTGGAGCACTGTCTGATCCAGTGCCGGAGGATGGCGCAGAAATACCAGGCAGGGTTCCACTCAGCTGGACCAGGAGTCAGAATTGACTCGAAGGCACCAACAACAAAATGAGGATGCTTTGGGCAGGGAGCAAGCCAGAGGGAGATGGGGGTGAAAAGCAGGGCAGGGTCCTAAGTGCCCTCAGCCTGCCTTTGACCTTTATCTTGGTGGCAATTCAGGGCCACTGATGACAGCACATGAGATTGCTGTGATTCTAGTGAGAAATCACAATAGAAGAGATAAATTTGGCCTTACCTCGCATCTTCCAACAAAATAAGGTCCAGGTGGGGCTGGCCCCTAGGCCAAGTGGTTAAGTTCGAGTGCTCCACTTTGGCGGCCCAGGGTTTCGCCAGTTCGAATCTTGGGCGCAGATATGGCACTGCTCATCAAGCCATGCTGAGGCGACGTCCCACGTGCCATAACTAGAAGGACCCACAACTAAAATATACAACTATGTACTGGTGGGCTTTGGGGAGAAGAAGGAAAAAAAATAAATAAATAAAATTTAGAAAAAAAAGAAAGGACACCAACAAATCCATTAAAAAAAAATAAGGGCCAGGTGGATCAAAGATTTAAGTAATAAAAAAAAATTAAGTCGTAAAGTATTAGTAGAAAATGTGAGAATTGTTTTAATCTCAAAATGGGTAAGATTTTCTTTCCTAAGAATGATACAAACCTAGAAGTCATAGTAAAAGAGATTGATGTATTCAACTACATAAAACAGAAACAGAAATAAAAAACGCCTGCATTGCAAAAAACACCATATGCAAAATAAGAAAACTAAAAACAAATTAGGTAAAAATATTTGCAATGTGGCAGCCCTGCTATCTGGTTATTTAGTTTTCCCAACATTATTTTGTTGAAAAAATTTGATTTGAAATATCATCTTTATCATATGTTAAATGTTTATCTATTTATACACATTCACATTTATTCATGAATCTTTTTTTGGGCTTTGAATTCTGTTCCTTTGATCTCTCTGTCCTTTTATGCACCAGTACCTTATTATTTTAATTACTATAGTATTGTAATATATCTTAATATCTGGCAGTCCACTCACATTGTTTTTTAAAGATGACTTTTCTTGAAAAATTTAGCTTTTTTTTTTTCCATATGAGGGATATCCCATTTAAGAATATGGTGCATCTTCCCCATTGATGCAAGTCCTTTATTTGTGTGGATTCTTCAGGGATAATTTAAATTTTCTTCACACAGATTCTACACATCTTAGGTTATTTCTAGATATTTTATCCTTTTTGGTTATTACAAATGAGATATTTTCTTCCATGATGTCTTCTAACTGACTATTAAATTCTCTATATTAGTTTTGTATACACCCAACCTACAAAAAATTTTATTGTTTGCAGTAGATTTTCATGTAATTCTCTTGGACTTTTATTAGTTGATAAACATACGAACTACAAATCTGGACAACTTTGCCTTCACTTTTAAATTTTTTTGTACTTTATATTTCTGTTCATTGTTGATTGCACTGGTTAGTATTTCCGGAACCATGTTAAATAGTAAGGGTGATATTCTTGTTTTGTTCCCAACTTTAATGGGAGTGCTTCTTGTGTTTTCCCATTAAACATGAGGCTGGCTTAGAAAATTGAGAGATATATCCATCACATTAGGGAAGCATCCATCAGTAGCAGCCTCTGCTGGAGCCAATTCCTTCAGCCAGGCTAGTACCTGTGTGTGCCTTTTCCCTATGTAGAATGTACTCATCGTCTCCTAAAAGGAACAGAGTCCCTTTTGAGTCCTGCATCTGGGTCAAAGGCTGGGATCTCTGGGTGATGCACAATTCTGACCAACAGATCAAGATAGGCTTCCCTTGATCTGACTGTCTTTAAACTAAAAGGAAAATGACCTAATCACAACATGGCTGATATACTGTGACTCAGTGGATGCAACAGGAACTCCATGTTGAAAAGGGAAAATGGCAAATGCTGCAGACATTGGTCCATGGCAGAGAGGACATTGAGCTGTAATGGAAGACATTCCCTTGTTTGGCTGTAGAACATATTTTATGGTTAGTCCTTTCAGACTACCTATTTCTGCTCTCTGGGAAAAGTGCTATTGTTCATCGTCTGCTAAAGTCCCCAACTCTGCCTGTGGGAAACTTTCTCTTTGTCTTTTATTCTTCAAATCCATAAAAGTACTGCACTCCCGGTCAACTTAGATTGCCGGCCACAGACAGAAAGCACCTCCTCTCCTAGCAGAATTCTGTCCCCTTCCATCTCTGTTTGTGACTGGTTGGCTCTAGACTGAGTTAATCTCTCTTGTAACGTTGAGTGGAAGAAAAAAAAAGGCAGCCAATGCCCACCAAAATTTGGAATCTTCCTAAATGCTTCACCTCCATTGGCAGGTTGTTTGTCTTCCAAGGTACCACGAGTGATGGTTTAACTAAGAGCGTTGTATGGAATAATAAGAGTCACCAGATGACCAGCCTGTGAGGTCATATTTTAAGTAAGATGTTAGTGATTGCCAGACATATCTTACTCAACAATGTTAAAATGTAAAAAAATGGCTGGCAATCATAATATGCTCTCTATTGTAAGATGCAAATCAACTTCATAAACGTTAAAATGGGCAAGAAATGTGCATCCTAGATGCAATAAAATATCATGTCTGCATCCTTGCCTTCTGCTGTCCAGCTCCTTCCACTTGGACAATGCCGCATTCTAAACTTCACTACTTGAGACTCCGCACCTGCGGGTTACCAAATTCTGACTAAATTAGGATTATTGGAGTTGTTCCATTGTCTTCAACGTTCCTTTTCCATTTGTGGTCCAAGGTGGCTGCGCCAGCACCAGGAGCCAGGACTACTTCTCTACCAGCAGGAAGGAGGGAAGGGAATAAAATGGACATTCTCTCTCCATATAAGTATATTGTCCAGGAAGTTGCTCATACCATTTCTGCTTATATCCCATTGTCTGGAAATTAATTGCATAGTCATACCCAGCTTGGAGATGTGGTTTTTATTCTAGGTAGCCAAGTACCCAGCTAATGTTCAGGTGAACAATTAATGTTGAAGGAAAGGATGAATATTGGGGGCAACTAACAGTTTCTAAAGGTTTATAAGATGGTCAGTAAAGTAGCTCCAATTTTTATTAAGAATGAAATCATCCTAAGAATATATGCAATTTCATTAAATGCCTTTGAGGCATCTCTGGAGATGATTAACCTGTAGGCCCTGACTCAGTCTGGGCCTCTTGTCCTGTCGTGGAGGACACACACTGTCACTCTGAACTTCCCAGCAGCTATTGGAGAGCTGAATTAAGCTTTCGTTTTTGTGATTCCTTGATTCCCATCTGGTCCCATCACCAGCTTATAAACAGCACCAGAGAGAACGGGGGCCATGTCTGTGTTGCTCACCACTGTGAGTCTAGCATCTAATATAGAACTTGGCATTTAGAGAGTGCTCCGTAAATTTCTAAAGAAAAAGTGAATGAATGAGCAGTTCCGGTTTTGTGTAAGGGTTCTAAAAGAAAGTAGTGAACATCTGTCTGCCTCCTCCTGCCTAGCCCATTGCTCCCTCCCACACACAGCAGTTCTGATGAGACAGTTACTACGACAGGTAGGTGGCTCCTGGGGTGCAGGCTGCAGCTTCCAGGCCTACCTCCCTGGGTCTGCGTGGACATGAGGAACTTTGAATTAATCGTGGAGGAGAGCCCTGAGAGCCTTTGCAGACAGCTCTGGGTAAAGTGCACAAAGCCGTTGGCGGTGCCAGGCTGTGAGGCCATTAGCACAGGGAACAGGGCCTGCTTGGAGAGACCTGGCCAATTACCGGGAGTGCAGTGGCAGGAAGGTGCGCTCAGGTTCACACGAGCCCCAGCCTGCTGGCGTGTTATCTAACACGGCAGGCCCAGCGTGACCCTCCTGCCTTTGGAGCAGAGAGATGCCATTTAGCATTTTTTGACCGCGGCAGGAGCAGCAAACTGGGCTGAGAAATCTTTTCTTGCCAACTCATTAAGGATTGGGCTGGAGCCTCAGGAAACCTGCAGACTCGGGCCATGTAGCGGGAGAGAAGGCACAAAGGCATCGCCTCACCTCCAGGTCCTCTCACTTCCCCGTGGTCTCCCTCTTGCTCTCTTGGGGAGGGCTACGGGGAAGCTGGAGGACAGAGGGTGGGTGGGGTGGTGGGGAGAAGACAGGGCATAGAGGCTGCCTCCCTGAGGTCTCGGTGTCTCCTCACCTTCCTCAGGGACCCACGTGTCAGAGGGGCTGTGTGCTCTGCAGCTATGGACCTCCTATGAGTCCAGCATGTTCTCTTGCCAGGCTGGTTCAGTGTTATCAGCCTGTACTGGACTCCTGCTGTGTTGCAGGCCCTGTGCTGGGCTCTTGAGGCCCAGCGGTGTGGAGGACACTCATGGAGATCAGACATGTAAGCAGGTACCCTCAACGTGAAGAAACATGCGCAGTGACAGAGGCATATCCTCAATAGCAGATGTACCCAGGAGAGGGGGCATTGGGCTGAGGCAGGTGTCAGAGAAGCTTCTAGGGGAGTAGGGGCATGAGCAGGCTTCACAAGATGAATGGATGCTTGGGAGATGGACAAGGGCATTCCAAACAGAAGAGTCACAGAAGTACCAAATAGCATGGTGCGTTTCGAGAGCGTTTTGAGAACTGTTGTACTGCTCTGCTACTCCTGGTTAAAATGTATCGCTCATTTACCAAGTGCCAGGGAATTTTGTTCTAAGTATTTTCTCTGCTTTGTCTCTTTTGGTCCTCATAATGTCCCTGAGAGGTAAGAACCATTGTCCCATTTCACAGTTCAGGAGCTAGAGCACAGGGAGGTTAAGTGTCCAAGAGTCACAGTTAATAAGTAGTTAATAGGGAGTGGACCAGGTTCCTTGGACTTGAAAGACCATAGCAATATAATGATAATAGCAATAATCTTGTAATAGTAGGTAATACTTGCTGCATACTCACAAAGTGCAGGCACTGTGCTGAGCAGTATTTCTGCTAATTCTCATCACATACAAGCGTGTCCTCTTATCCCCACCTCACAGAAGAGGAAGCTTGGCATGGTTAAGTGCCTTGCCAAGGGAGAGCAGTCCATAACCAGTGGGGTGAAGATTTGCTCCCAGGCAGCCTTAAGGTCAAGCCCCCCCCCCCCACTTTTTTTTTGGTGAGGAAGATTTGCCCTGAGCTATCATCTGCTGCCAATCTTCTTCCTTTTTTGCTGGAGGAAGATTAACCCTAAGCTAACATCTGTGCCAGTCCTCCTCTATTTTTTTTGTAGGTGGGATGCCTCCTCAGCATGGCTGATGAGTGGAGTAGGTCTGTGCCTTGGATTTGAACCTGCAAATCTGGGCCGCCAAAGTGGAGCACATGGAACTTGAACCACTCGGCCACCCCCCAAGCCTGTGTTCTTAATCATTGTTCTTTTCCTGCCGTCTTTTCCTGGAAGGGTGGATGAGGGAAGGTGAGTCTGGAGAGAAAAGTAGATAGGCCTCAGACCTTGAAGGGCCTTGTATGCAGCACACAGGCCAAGGGCTGTGAGGCCGGGCAGGCATGGAGTTGGGCTGCTCGTTGCAGAGGCCTCAGGGCTGCAGTGCGAGGCTGCTTTGGAAGGGCAGCCTTGGGGTCTACTCCACTAGTCCAGTTGGGGTCCTTTCTCTTTGAATTCCGTTTTTTTTCCCCTCCAACTAGTTGCTAAGGTCTGTCAGGGTGGGGGCTGTGCCATCTGCTTCTCCTTGGTCTTTTCAGTGGCTGCCGTGGTGTTAGGGTCACACCATGAGCTAATAATGGACTGTCAGCAAGGATTGAAGAAACCAGTCCTCACTGCTCAGGATTCCCTGGGACACCCTGGGCTTGGCCAGAATGCCCTCTGTCCACTGAGCCTTGTGCTTCCCTGAGCTCATCACCTTAGCCTGCTCCTCCCAGTAATTGGCAGCACCTTCGTGATGGTAAATTTTATGTGCCAACTTGACTAGGCCAAAGGGGTGCCCAGATATTTGGTCAAACATTGTTTTGGTGTTTCTGCAAAGCTGTTTTTGGATGAGATTAACATTTTAATTGGTAGAGCATAGGCGATTAAAACAAGATTGCCATCCATAATGTGGATGGGCCTCACCCAACCAGCTGAAGGCCTGAGTAGAACAAAAAGATGGACCCTTCCCTAAGCAAAATAAGTTCTCCAGCAGACTCCCTTTGGACTTCATCTGCACCATTGGCTCTCCTGGGTCTCAAGCTTGCCGGCCCACACTGCAGATTTGTATTTGGCAGCTTCCATAACTGCATGAGCCAATTTCTTATAATAAATGTCTCTCTATGTATATGTATACACACGCGCACGCGCGCGCGCGCACACACACACACACACACACACACATCCTATTGGTTCTACTTCTCTGGAGAGCCCTGACTAACACAAATCATCCTCCCAGTTGTTCAAGCAGAACTGAGAAATCATTATAGACGTCCCCCTCTCCTCACCCCCAGCATCAAATCAGTTACCAAGTCCTATTGACATCATTTCCTGAAGCACTTCTATATCCATCCACTTCTCATCACATCCACTGCCACCTCCTGGGCCAGGTGGCCATCACCTCCCCATGGATGACAGCAATACCTACTAACCCACTAGTCTTGCCTCTTCTCCACCCATTGTCCACACAGCAGCTGGAGTAATTTTTACAAAGACACATCTTCCCCTGTCAATTAGCTGTTTAAATTCCTTCAATGGCTTCCTGTGGATCTCAGGATAAACCATGGCATCAGTTAGCTTTTGCTGCATGACAAACCGTGTGAAACTTAGTGACCGAAAACAGGCATTTATGGCTTATGATGGGTAACTTATTCTGGACTCACCTGAGTGGTTCTTCCAGCCTTTTTTGGGCTCACTCATGAATCTGAGGTTAGCTGGTGGATCAGCTGGGAACTAGCTGGATTAGGAGGGACTCAGCTTGCATGGCCGGGCTCTACTCCACAGCATCTCTCATCCTCCAGGATCTGGGAGGGGTTCTAAGAGAAAGAGATAATAGAGTCTGAAAGGCATCTAGAGGCCCAGGCTCAGAAGGGGCATATCACTTCCTCTGCATCTCTTTGGCCCAAGCAAGGGAAAAGGCCAGCTCAGATTCAAGGGATGAGGAAACGATTCCACCTCTTGATGGGAGGAGCTGCAAAGTCATCTTGCAAAGGGGCTAGATCCAGGTAGGGGGAAAATTGTAGCCATTTTTGCAACCTACTACAGCCCCAAACCCTGACCCTGGCTGTAAAATTCTTTGTGATTTGGTGCCTGGTTTCCTCTCCAGCCTCATCGTGGTGTCCTGTCCCCTCATTCTTGGCACTCCAGTCCCAAAGGCCTTCCTTCAGTCCCTTGAAACTACCAAGTTCTTCCTGCACTGGAGACTACACACATGCTGATTCTTTTGCCTAAAATGCTGTTCCCTCATTCAGCTGCACAATTGCTCCTCACCTTTCAGGTCTCAGCATAAACTTTGGGAAAATCTTTGTTGACTAACCTGGACAAACTAGATCGGGTTCTCCAGTTATAGGTTCTCAGTGCACGTCATTCTCTCTTACTAGCACTATTGACAGAATTACGTAATTCTTATTTTGAATGTTTGTTTAATGTCTGTCTCCTCCTAGACTGTAGATTCCATGGACCTTAATTAATTGAGTCATCTGTTTAACGACTGTTTATGGAATGCTAGGCATTGTGCTAAGGTGCTGAGGGTATGGTGGAGATAAAAATAGAGCCAGTTCCTTCCCTCAGGGAATTTATAATCAGATGGGAACACCATCATTAAGATCATTACCGAAACAAAAGTAAAATTGCGGCAGAGGTAGCTCTACAAAAGAGGGTTACATGATGCCGTGGGTCTTGCTGGCAGGGCAGTTTGATGGGGGAATTGGGACGCGGAAGGCTTCCTTAAGAGCTGAGATATGGAGAACAAATGTTGACTGGGCAAGAGCTGAGGGTGGAGGGAGTGGAAGGAAGCAGCTGTGACCAGACTCCTGGTGGGAGGGAGAATGTGGGGTACAAAGGACTGAAGGGGGAAGCTGGGTGGCAGAGAGTGAGGAGATGGACACAGCACGAGGCTGGGGAGTAAGGGCTAGAGCATGCAGGGTATTCTCTGCAAGGTTGAGGAGTTTGGGAGGGGGCTGCCATGACATTGGCTGTGGACACGGTGAGTTTGAGGTAACTGAGATATTCAAACATTGCTCTTGAGTAGGCTATTAGATAGAGAGGTTTGGAGCTCAGAGGAGGGGTCTAAGCTGAAGATACATATGTGTGAGTTGGTGATAACTAAAGCCACAGTCTCACGTAAGACCCCCTAGGGAGGCAGCTCTTCATTTCTTTTGTGCTTTGAATTTCTTTGGCAGTCTGAGGATGCCTATGTTTTTAAATGTGTGAAATAAAATGGATAAGATAACAATGGAAAGCAATTACACTGAAATATAGCTATCAAAATATTAAAAATAAATTTGTGATAAAGAAGAATGTATGTTTCTTTATCAACTCATTAAATAACAATACCCAGTGGCGGTTGTAAAAATTACTATAATTTCAAAGTACGGATGAATATAGATTTTGAGACCTGTGGGATGCAGATACCTGGTATTTTTACTGGGGACTATCACAGTCCTGCAAATGCTGCTGTGGTTTGTTGTCTACGTTTGTAATCGGAGGAATTGCTAAATTTCGGTAAGAGGCGAGTGAAAATAAAGATGCAGTTTTTTTTTTATCACATCCAGGTTCACTGATTCCCAAGAGGCCTGGGAACCCCATGTTAAGACTCTTGGCCTAGAGTGAGAGGAAGAGAGTGCTTAGGATGCTAGGACAGAGTCTAGGACCAAGCAGAGGAGGATAAGACTGCAAAGGGGCAGAAGAGAGCCGTGAGAGAGAGGTGGAAAAATGAGAGTTTTGTCCGTGAAAGCCGTGGGAAGTAACTGACCCAAGGAGAAGGTGGTCAATTGTGTCAAATGCTGAAAAGTTCTGCAACATGAAGACTGATAAATGTCTGTTGGATTTGGTGGCTTTGAAGGAAATATATTTGTCTTATTTATTGCTTAATTCTTGGTGGATTTCAGGGCACATGGTAGGCATTCAGTGTCTGTTGAAGAAAGAGACAAGTTGCTATCTTTCCTCATCGTGTCCGGTGGGAGACTGTCTACCTGGCGGGACAGTCAATGAAGCCTGCAGACACATCCTTAAATTAATCTCTTGACTGATAGCTATGGAAGCTGTAGAGACTCTGCAGGGGTTAATGAACCCCCAGAGTTTTAGAGGCTCTCATTTGTGTGCTATGCACTTGGGATGGAAGTTAAAGTGGTCCCTCCCCATCTAGGAGGGTTGGGTTGGAAGCTTTGGGCCCAGGGATGGCACTCTCTCTGCTCTGCCCATGACTGCCAAGGTTCTCTCAGTGGGTTGCTCATACTCAGAGCTGAACATCTCCCAGTGGAGGTGACTTCCTCTGAGGATTCACCTTCATTTTTGCATTCTCATCCAGTGCCTGGCATCAGGTAGGTGGACCCATGTATTTGAGAAGTGCTTTGTTGTGTCCTGGGAGATCTGGATTATCACTTCAGATCTTGAGCTATTTGTCTAATCTCCCCACTCTATAGTATCTCCCTGTGGAGTGGGGTCGCTTCTGTTGGTCGTCTCTTACCCATGCTCCAGTGCTGTGGGGTGAGAGAACTGAGTCATGTGTGGTTACCCTAAGGGAAGTGACCATTATGAGTTTTTGTCGTGAAGGTTTCTCTACTATAGGTTTGACCTGTTTAAAACAGCAGAACATCCTAGGATGGTGTTGGGCTAACGGAGGCAAAAACTTGGCAATGAGAATAACAAAACTTGGGATTTGGTGAGGACTTAAAACTCACTCTTTCCAAGAGATTTCAACCTGTGCTCCAGGGATCCCCAAAGGTTCCATGAGGTGCCCTGGGCGCTCCAGGATGGGGATAAGAGAGGCTAATCAGGTAGGATTCAGGACCCACAGGAGCCGCTGGAGTACCTCCCTTATATATTAGAGCATCTCTATTATATATGGAGCACCTCTACAATATCATTTGAAGAAAGGAATCTGGTGCTCAAAATTTTTGAAAATTGCTGATTTAGTCCAACTCCCTTATCTGACACACAAGACAACTTAAACCCAGAGAGACAGAAAGCTGTGCCCAAGGTCATGCAGAGAGTCAGTGGCAGAGCTAGAACTTGAACTCAGGACACACATATATAGTCTTTTGTACAGTTTGATTAAGTATATACTTATAAAGTCATGCATATTACTATTTATGTATGTATGTAAAACACCATGCTCATACATGGCTTATGGATAATTTCTTATAATTGCATGTCTCCGTGGTGAATTTTTGCTTTGACAGCTGTTTGGGGAAGGGTGCTTAGGATTCTTATAATTCAGAAACTCTTTTTCACTTTTCTGGCTTAAGAAGTACAAGGTAAGGGGCTGGCCCCATGGCCGAGTGGTTAAGTTCACGTGTTCCGCTGTAGGCGGCCTGGTGTTTCGTTGGTTCGAATCCTGGGCACGGACATGGCACTGCTCATCAAACCACGCTGAGGCAGCGTCCCACATGCCACCACTAGAAGGACCCACAGCGAAGAATATACAACTATGTACTGGGGGGCTTTGGGGAGAAAAAGGGAAAAAAAAATAAAATCTTTAAAAAAAAAAAAAAGAAGTACAAGGTAAGTTGAGCAGGTCTCTGAAGTTGTTGAGTGTTTTTCACATACAGAGAAACGAACCCCAAAAGAAAATGGTCTAATGAGGTTAATAAAGGTCAACATTCCTTGGGGAACTGGGAAATTAATTTGACGGCTCAAACCTCTGAGGGGTTAATGGAAATTGTAAGGCAACAGCTCCGCATATTGAAAAGTCTATAAATAGCTCAAAGTCCTGAACTGCCTCCCGAAGCTGTGATATTGTCCATATTAACTTCAGCAGCTTTGTGCCAGGCTCGACTGAATTTATTCCAGCTGCATCCAGAAAACCCCTGCAATACCTTTCAGCCATGACCAAAAGAGTGGGAGGAGATAGAGGAAAGGCTGACTGATTACGAGTTCCATGCCAAATCCCCTCAGCGAATGGTGAAGGGGCTGTGCCTGCATGCTTGTGTGTGTGTGTGTGTGTGTGAGAGAGAGACACACACAGAGAGAGAGAGAGAGAGAATTTTTGTGTGGTATCTCAATTTGACTAGAGCACATGGGCCTCCTGAGGCTTAGAACTTTTTTTTAATCTTCAAATTTTTTTTGGTAATAGGATTTTGGGTAACAGGGCATGGTAGACTTATTTATGAACCTTAGGGCTTGTCTACTTCAAGCTCCTCATTTTTCATGTGAGGGGCCCTCTGTGGTCCGGAGAGGGAAGGTAACTGGCCATGCCTCAGCCAGCCAGTGAAGTGGGCCCAGCTTCCCTGGTCTCTGCGGCAGAGCTGGCCCCCCTTCCGCTGTGTTTCTGTAGCTCCTGTCCCATCGCAACCCTTCCCACCTGGTGTTTGTCTGTCTCTCCCACTAGCCTGTGACTGTCTCGATAGCACAGACTCTGTCTTATTCATCTTTGATGCCCAGCACATAGCAGAGGGTCTTGGCAAATTACAGGTGCTTAGGAAATTTTTGTTGATGGATTGATTAAATGAATGAATGAATGAAGAAACTTTCTTAGGAGAAATCTCTGAGTCAAATTGTCCTTATAGGAGGCGCAGGAGGTCAGGGGAAAAATTTTGAACAGAAGCCAAGCATTCCTCCCCTTTTTCCAAGCTGGGACACAATGATGCCTTTTGTTTCTATAAAATTTATGATTACAAAAAAATGTTCGTTTGATCCTCCTGATACCTCATGAGAAAGACAGGGCAGGTCTTTGTTGTCCCTGCTTCATTGATGAGGAAGCTGAGGCTCTGGGAGACTCAACACTTTCTCCAGGCCACACAGCTGCTAAGAAGCCAGGACTCCAGTCCTCTAGGCAGCAGCCAGAGCTGTCTTTCTTATTCTGGGGGCAGGTGACCTGTTGGATTGTCTTAGGAAAACCTTGCAGGAAATCCCTGAGTGAGAAAAATCATGGCCAGGCGTTTGGTGAAAGAAATCAGTTAGCATCTGTTTAGTGCTTTCCAGATCCTTTGATGTGCTTTCTCATAAATCGTCTCATTGCCTCCCACGGCTACCCAAAGTTGTGGCTGCTATCATCACTCACATTGCATAGACCAGGCAACAGAATCAAAGACATTGATTTACTTCTATCACCTAATTGATAAATGTAGGCATTGGAGCTGAGCCCAGGTCTTCAGTGATGGAGATGGGTCTGAGAACAGGACGAAAGACCCCTGTACAAGATGGATCCTGTACAAGATGGTGGGCATTCCTGGGTTAAAGTTTCTGCTGGAAACATGGCTGCTGGGGAGACTCTGATGCGCAGGTTTAGAACCTGGAAGAGAGAGGGAAGTTGGAAGGAAAAGTTCTGCAGAAGATGAGAAAGCCAGCCAAAACAGAGGGATAGGAAAGAAATCGGTGATATCATCAGCAGGACATGGATGGGAAAGAGTGATGTAAGCTAAACAAATGGAGAGAAACAGAACATATAGTTCTCCCTGCGAAATGCCTTTAAGCTGCAAATGTAAAGAGATGTTATTTTTGCATTTGTGACATTTTAAGCTTCAGCTACTTGCAATTTAAAGCAAAAAAAGAAAATCCCAGATCAACCTGACTTATTTGTTAGTGAGTTAAAGAAAATGACAGAGAAGGACACAACATTTAGCTGCTAATTGCCATTCTTTGACAACCCACGAAGGCTATCCTCAGCTTGGTTAAAATAAGCACGTTCTCAACTCCTCACTTTTCATCAGTGATATCACTCCCGAGGGAAAGGTGGCGAGAAAAGAACAGAAAAACACACCAGGAACGACGCATCAGAGCAAGTTTGAGAAAATTAACATTATGATGAAGAGAAGGCCCTGGGACAGAAGGACAGGCGAGGGCACCCTTTCAGAGCCAGGGGATGGAGTCACCTTGTGGGGCTTCCTGGCCTTTGAGTCCCTGCTGCCCCATGGCCCTCATCCTCAGAAGGGTGGCAGGGCTCACTACAGACCTTTGCCCTGCAATTTGGTTCTTCTCTTTCTTTGAGGTTTTGATTGATCTCAGATTTAATTTTGTTTTCTAGGATTTCCTGATACATCTCCAAGCAGGAAACAATATGATTTTTCCTTTATCCTCAGTGAAAAGAGGTCAGGAACTTACAATAAATTTTCTTTGTGAAAGAGGATGAATTGAGATCTTTGCAAGGTAGGAAGGAATAAAAAAAGAATTGTAAATAAAAAGAGCTTGGGAGGGCGTGATGAGTGAATCCTGGACTATAATGAGGGGCTGCTATAAACAAATGAACACCCCCCCGCAACCATGTGTTCCAACTGCGTCATCACTGCCCCCTCCTCCACCAAAAAATATTCCCAAACCTTCAAACATAGATGAAGAAGTGTCAAAGATTTATTTATTTATTTTTTAATTTAATTTATTTTTTTTTTGAGGAAGATTAGCCCTGAGCTAACTACTGCCAATCCTCCTCTTTTTGCTGAGGAAGACTGACCCTGAGCTACCGTCAATGCCCATCTTCCTCTACTTTATACGTGGGATGCCTACCACAGCATGGCATGGGATCTGAACTGGCAAACCCTGGGCTGCTGAGAAGCAGAACATGTGAACTTAACCGCTGCACCACCGGGCCCGACCCTCAAAGTTTTGTTTAACTCATTAATAAGGGACTCAACAGGATGTTAAGGCTGTTCCCACAAGGGGGTGGTGATCTTGAGGCCTAACTCTTCCTGGGAAAGGACCCTCCTTGGCTCTACGAGGCCCCACAGTGTGGCCACAGCTTTAGTCTTTTGCTGTCTTGACTCCCTGAGGAGGGGCGGCTAGATGGAGATGGAATCTCTACTTCCCCAGGGTGCAAAGAGATGCCACAGGGCAGACCTTTCTTATTGTTAGATTTTAGAGGAATACCCTATGCCCTCGAGGCTCCGTGTTGTCATGTACTGGATACAACAGATTCTTCCAAGGGGTGCGGGAGGCTGCTTTCTTTGGAAACTGAGTCAAGTAGGGTTGATTTTTAGATGGCAGCTCTTTCTCAGGCAAATTTAAGATAAAAACAGCCAAGAGATAAGATTGTGAGTAGGAATTTTGAAATCAGACTTGAGTACCTTGCAAAGACTGGACTCCTTTATTTTAGAGGCTTACTTGATTCATTTGAACACAGAGCCTGGCATGTAGTAGGTGCTCGGAAAACGTCTGCTGAATGCATCACCTCAAGAATTTCCTTTAGGGCAGTGGCTGGCCCCATGGCTGAGTGGTTAAGTTCGCGCGCTCCGCTGCAGGCGGCCCAGTGTTTCGTTGGTTTGAATCCTGGGCGCGGACATGGCACTGCTCATCAGACCACGCTGAGGCAGCGTCCCACATGCCACAACGAAGAATATATACAACTATGTACGGGGGGCTTTGGGGGCAAGGACCCCCTTTTCCAGGAGGAAGTGTGTGAGGGGCTGCTAGGGAGTGAGGATGCTGTCATGTTCTGCTGAATGATCTTCATGGCTGAGAGCAATTTCTTGCTCTCTCGCTCCCATTTCATATTCCAACTTTTTTAAGGAGAAGATGAATTTAGAGTATTTCCTCTTATTCCTCCTTACTTTTTCCTCTTTGTGATGATATCGCTGACATAATCCTCATGGTTGGCATTTTTCAGTGACTCACCACTTTGCTATTTTGGCGGCTGTACATTTGGTAGATGATTGTCTTCCCTCTCTCCTGAGCATGACTCCTGCTCACATCTGCAGTCTTCCAACACGGCAGAGCCTTGCCAAGGAGCAACGCCTGGGAGTGAGCCTGAGAGTGACTTATGAATGAAAGATGGAAAGTGAAGCAGTAGGTGAGAAGACAGGCCTGCTCCACCAGGCATGAGCTGTAAGTTAGTCCTAAAAGCCACCTGAGGCTCAGCTTTTCTTAGACACAAGGACAAGAGGAAATTCTGGGAAATGAAGGCTGCTATCCTTGAAATCAAGCATGGCGTGGGTGTTCCAAGGGGTTGAAATTCTCGGGATGCTACAGCGAGGCGCTCCTGAGAAAGAGTTCACTTCTGAGGAGAAGCTTCCAGAGCATGGTGTTGTGGGGTTTAAGTTGAGGTCCTTAATGGGTCAGAGGGTTCCTTCCCTCTCTGGGAAATTCCTCCATTTCCTCTGAGGGAGCCCAGATCTCTCCATAGGCAGTATTCAAGTTAGCTTGAAACCAACAGTCTGGCTCCAACGTGCTTCCTCTCTGACCTGTCCTGCTTTAAGTGCCCCTAAGGGGCCTCTGCTGCTCCCTGACTCTCTCGGTAATAATCTTCTCTAGGGTCCACATGGAAACTTTAAATATACCTGCTCATGGTATATCTTTTAGGAAGATTTAAAATTCTTATTTAGCGCTTAATACACTGAAACTTTGTCTGTCTTCCTTTCTCTGTATTGGCAGCTTGAACTTAGACTATGTTCCTACTGACTCTAAGATACCTTCCTCCATCCTTACGACCGCTGACAATCTTCTGAAGACACTGCACTGGAGGACACTGCCATTTGTCCCTCCAGAAGTGGTCCCATCCTGAGGCCTGAGGGGAAGAGGCCTCTCAAGCTCCACACAAGGAAGAGCTAGGTCAGAGGAGCCTACCCCGCACCTTGTAGCCCTTCTGGTGAGAGGGGAAGAAATGAGGTCACAGAGGTGTACTCCTTCCCACATGTAGGAGGCCAGGGTGGCTGGCATGGACAGAACAAGGTGGATAATGGCAGGAGCTGAGGTCATAGGGACCAGAAACCAGATTATCCAGGGCCTGGTGGGCCAGAGCAGGGGTTCCTGAGCCAGCACACCTCTCCACTAGTCCCATCATGTCTGTAAGCCTGCCTCCTGTGTGTACTAAGAAGATTTTGTCATTTGGGGAGGACGGAGGACTCTTCAGTGAGTGGAGAATCACTAATGCCATTAAACCAGAAGTCCAGGATCCTAGACCGTAGGGATTTTGTCTTAGAGAGACCAGAAAATCCTGCTGGGTTGCTAAGCGTGAAATCCTTTGTTGTTATAACTCTCCTGACATTATGACTTGACTACCAACTAAGGCTGCGTGTATTCTGAAATAGGGACGAAGCAGCATGGCGGATTGACTCCTTGTAGCAGCAGCACATGGCACATGGCATGCTGACAGTGAGTGCTCCATGATCACTTGGTGTGATTTGGGGGTTTAGGCTTGATCGTGCACCCAGTCTCACAACTCATTCATTCATTCCACCCAAATTTATTCAGCATCTACCATGTGCTGAGCACTATTCTAGGCACTTGGGATTCAACAGTCTCTGCCCTCATGGAGCTTATATTCCGGTAGGGGAGACAGACAATAAATAAGGCAAATCAGAAAAATATATAGTCTAGTAGGTAGTGATAAATGCTAACAAAGAACAATAAAGGAAGGAGGGTGGATATAAAGTGTTAGCGGGTGGTCTGGGAAGGCCTCGCTGAGAAGGAGACTTCTGAGTGAGGACCAAGAAAGTGAAGGAGAGAGCCTTATAGATCTCTGAGGGAAGAAGAGCTTTCGGAGCAGAGCACGCAGCAAGTGCGAAGGCCCTGAGGCAGAGTTGTGCCTGGCATGTTCAGTAACCCCTGCTCTGGCCCACCAGACCTGGGTAATCTGGTTTCTGGTCCCTAAGACCTCATTTCCTCCCACTGTCTACCTTGTTCTGTCCACGCCAGCCACCCTGGCCTCCTACATGTGGGAAAGAGTACACCTCTGTGACCTCTTTCCTTGGCCTCTCACCAGAAGGGCTGCAAGGTGCGGGGTAGGCTCCTCTGACCTAGCTCTTCCTCGTGTGGAGCTTGAGAGGCCTCTTCCCCTCAGGCCTCAGGATGGGACGACTTCTGGAGGGACAAATGGCAGTGTCCTCCAGTGCAGTCTTCAGGTGGCTGTCAGCGGTGGTAAGGATGGAGGAAGGTATCTTAGAGTCAGCAGGAACATAGTTTATGTTCAATAACAGGAAAGCAGGTAGGAAGGAAAGCGAGGGGAAGCTCCGATTATCTCAGAAGATCATCAGTAGGGGAACCCCCACTGGCCTCTCTGAGCTCAGCTCATCTACAGGTTCTCACACTAGTGCTTTGAAGGACTTGCCTCAGTGTCCCCTCTGTAACCCTGAAGTCATTTTTCCCAAGGCTTTTTGGGAGACTTACTGTAAAATGCTCCTGGCCCTCCAAAGATTTGCTACCTTTTTTTTTTTAATCGTTTTATCTAGAATTGCCATTCAAATATAGAAAAACAGAATGGAAAAGGCCTTGGAAAGAATTGGAACAATCAAATGTATTTACTTCTCAGTATTTCTAAAGCTTCAGCTTATGGCTGCTTCTCATGGCCGATTCGGGCTTCAAATAACAAAGGGATTTAGTAGGTAGAAAACTCTTCTTAGCTATCAAATTGAGCAAGTTGGAAGTAGGAATAAACAATGTTAAAAGAGTTTGTAACTTTTATTCCTTTATATGGAAATTTTGATGGAGGTTAGTTTGGTCAAAACAATGGTCTTGCATAAACAAAATAACTCTTGCCCTCCCTAAGTCCTCACACTGTCAGCTCTTTGAGGCCTCAGTTTGGGAACTGAGCACTGTCCTGGGTGGCACCCGCCCTCCATGGTGCCGACCTGTTGCTGTTCCCTGGAGGGCACAAAGGCCCCGGGGCCGGGACTGAACACCTGCTTCTCCCTCTGCCTCATGCCCAGTGGGGTGGGAGCAAGGAAGGTTGT
Source organism: Equus przewalskii (assembly GCF_037783145.1). NCBI lineage: Eukaryota > Metazoa > Chordata > Mammalia > Perissodactyla > Equidae > Equus > Equus przewalskii. Next base: position 52,119,897 of record NC_091845.1, on the reverse strand, counting down.
GCAGAAATAAAAGCCGTCACCACCAAGTAGAAGGGTGGGGTGGGGTGGGGCTGTGCGTGCACATGGCCGGATGACACCCCCTGAGCTGGGCTATCAGTGGTTGCATTCCCTTGGAGAGTCATTTCCAACAGGCAAAGCAGGTTCCAGAAGTTTCAGCAGAAATCAAAAGGCAGCAGCAATAATACCTCTTCTGCTCCTCACCACCCTCCTTTCCACCTCCCAGCTTTTCTTAGGATAAGGGTCTGCTGTTTCGGCCTGGGTCAGATCCTGTCTTTTTGAATACTCCTCATCTCTCTTAGAACAAAGTAACAGTCAAGGGGCAGCAAGAGAGGGAACGTGGTGTTTTCCTAACAATGAATGAGAATAATATTGAGCCACTCAGGACAGGCATGGGCTAATTCTCGCCGTGTGTGTATGATCTCAGTGACTGGTATTCTTGTCCTCATTTTACAGAGGAGAAAACTGAGGATGAGAGAGTTCAGCATCTTTCCCAAGGCCACACAACGAGTGGTAGGGTCAGATTTTAAACCCCAAACTCAAGCACGTAACCACTCTCTCCCACTGCCCACCAGGGTGAGCTTTTCCCGCACTCTGAGCGGGCTGAAGCGGGGTTGTCCTGTGGACTTGGCGGGGGCGCTGTGCAATTTAGAGACAGGTTAAGGCTCCTTCTGAATGCTTTCCTGCTGATTAATACTTGATGAGTCTCTGCTGCCCTTTTAGCTCCTCGCTACTCAGTGTGGTCTCCGGACCCACAGCATCAGTATTGCCTGGGAGCTTGTTAAAAATGCAGAGTCTCAGGCCCCACCCAGACCTGCTGCCTCAGACTCTGCATTTTAACAAGATCCTCTTGTGATGCGAATGCATATGAAAATTTGAGAAGCACCGCTCGGAGAGATGCCTTTCCTAAACTAAGGGCTTAAGAAAGCTAGTTCAGGAGACTTTTTCAGAGCGAGGCCTAGGGTCAGCTGTCACACCGAGAAGCTCCACACTGTTGCATCCTCAGTGTCAGAAATTGCCCTGCAAATGGTAGGCAAAGCTGGATCCACTACTAGTATTTATTTCCAGGGGAATGAACAAAGTAGCTCAAAGAAATGCTCTCAGTAACTGCCTGTGAGTTGGCAGATCTGACAGCGTGCGGACGCTAGATGGCAATGGATGGACAGGCATTGGCAGAAAACTTGCGAAGCTCTGTCACTGCCAAGGGTCAAGACAAAATGATAAAGGCGTAGGGGTGGGGGGTGGTGGCTAAGCACAGTTGGGTAGTGAAAGGAAATTGTTGGGATGATATTAAAGAAACTGGGACTTCACCAGCAAGTCTGGGAAGGCTGTTTTTGTGGGCAAGAGTAATTGTTTCTTTTTTGCCTCTAGCTATGTTAAATGCACACGATCTTCCCACAGGGGAGGGATGTCAGCAGCTGGGTATGGTGAAGCTGAAGGGAATTAACTGTGGGTAAAAAGTTCCCAATCCACTTCGTTTTGCTCCCCGAGGTCAGGGGAGGCAGCGGCAGCCTGTCTGCAGCGTGGATCAGTCAAAGCCAGCCTGCAGGGAATGAGAGCATCCTTTCCCACCATGCACTGGGCTCGCGAGATATGACCATATGCTGCCCAGTTGCTTTGGCAACACCCTCTCAGCTCTGAAGGGGATGGAGCAAGACTCGGAGAAGTGTTCAGATCAAAGCTCTGCTTCCCCTCTGTGTCCAGCTATTTGGCTAAATCCAGACTGGAAAAAGAATATGCAGAATTATCTTGGCTCCTAAGGTTCTTTCTTTGTCATCCTTCAGAGGCGCCCTGGGACTAAACTCTAGGACGGATCCCTGTAATACCCATGTTGGAGAGGCGAAAGTCCATCTTTAGATTTGAGGAACTTAGCTTCTAAGAAAACAAGGCAAAGGAACGTTGCATGAACTTCCTCAAGTTGTGAGGTCCCCTTTAGAGCCCGGCTCTTTTATCCTGTAGTGGTTAGTTCCAGTGGGACTCTCTCATTTGGTCAGTGGACCCAAACATTAGAGAACTTTAATGGAAATCCATTCGAGAAAGAGTAATGTTTTCCTGACCATTTGGTGGGAGTGCTATGTGAAAATATCTTAGACCCATGTCAGGTGGGTGGATATGCTTTATTCTTAGAGATTTTAGTATTTGAGTTCAGGATCTGAATTTTTTCAAGTTATTCTCTTTCTTCTACCAAAATTTAGGCTTGGCTGGACAGCTGACTCCTGCAGAAGTCTGCAGGCCTTCTGGTAATAAGATTGTAGAATTATGGAATGGATATTAGAGATTGTCCTGTCCCTCTCCTGCCTTGTTCAGATGGCAAAACTGAGGCCTAGAAAGTTCCATTTGGTTTATTTTGACAAGCCTTAAGTGAGTACCCACTTTGTGCCAGGGACTGAGGCCATATGAGGAGCATGAAACACAGTCTCTATCAGTTTACGGATCAGTGATCAGCTTGTCTATCTAGTCTGTGGACAGGCTTATGGCCCAGGTCATCCTGCTGGTGAGTGATGACTTACAGATGCAGAAGGATGGCTTTCTCTCTCTCTTTCTCTTTTTCTTTTTCTTTTTTTTTTTTTTACATTATATTAGTTTTCCTCTCTCTTTCTTATTTCCTTTTGTGTGTGTGTGTGTGTGTGTGTGTCAGTCTGATGATTTTTTAGGCCCTTGGGGACTTAGTATTTACCAGGTGGAAGGGAGTAAGCAGCAATATTAGCAATTCCAAGGACGTGTTTGATCACTTATGTCCTTCCCCAAAGGCCTCAATACAAGAGGTAGTGCTTTCAGACCTGAGGAAGCAAATTTTATTTTTTTTATTTGTAGGAACTTGCCTTGAATTCTGAGAGGGGGAAATAAACCAAACTAGTAAACTTAAAGGCTTTCTTTTTTTTTTTTTTTTTTTTTTTTGCCTGAGGAAACACACCTTTTGCAATAGAGAAGCTCAAACTTACCCTCTGGATGATGCTGTCGAAACCACCACACAACCCCAGTTGATGGTAGGCTGCCCTAACTCCCCATGTTCTCACCTCTCCTTCTCTGAGCAGATTTTGTGGGTAGGAAGAAATGGTGAATTAAAAATAAAGATGTTACCAGCCATAACTGGAAAATTGCTAGAGAATGTTTGCACATATTACACGGTCATACGAAAATAGGCCCCCAGTCCTGCTCACTATGGCCAAGCCTGGTAAAGGCCACCGTCTGGGCTTCTGTGTCCTCACTGACCAACCAGAATTAGAGACCTGAACATCAGGCACCTGAAGTTTGCATATAATTGAGCTTCTGGGCCTCTAAAAATCTTACATTTTATTCACAAACACAGGCATCTGCTACTAATTAAAGTATCAGGGTATAATTATACCCTTTCTTATTAGTAGATATGGAATCTGACAGTTGCTTAGATACAAAATAAGCAAGTGCAGATTGTGTTCTGCGCCCTTCACAGGCTGGGGAGACAGAACAACAGAATTTTCAAATGTTCTGCGTAAATGAGTCTTGTTGCCCAGAAAGTGTGAAGTTCTGAATTATCATCGGTAAATTTGCCTGGGAACAGATGTTAATGCCATCACATCTCTGTGGTTTGAGCTTTACTATCATTCAATTATTTCCATGGCTTGGTCCCCTCACCTCTGTACTGTACTCCAACCCCCAAAATGCATCTGTCTTTCCAAGGTACCCACTGTTACAGCCATCCTGAAATCTAACAGCATTGCAGGGAGAAAGCGGATGTGGTTTCCTCAGGGATTTCTGGAGCCAGAAGACAGCCGTCTGGAATGGCAGGCCTGTGCCATGCCCAGGTCAGCCTTTGGGCTTGCAAAGATCCACTTTGGGCTCAGGGTTGTGGATTTGGCATCCTGGGGTGCCTTCTGGTCATTCTAAGATCCTCTCTCCCTGGTCAGAGATGCCTTCATGTAGTATGATTAGGGAAATTCCCTGCTAACCCATCAGTTATAGGAATTCAGGCGCCAGGTCTCTTTTGGGTCACCCAGTATATCTCCACTGTCCAACATGGCACTTGGCACTTAGAAGGTGCTCAATATAACTAGTTATCCAAAGAATGGATTCTGTTGACTCCCTTACATGCAGGTTACCCTGGGAGAGGTAACGCTTTCAACCTTAGTAGTCATTTACTCCTCAGTGAGTGTGAACTGATTAGATCAGAACTGGGCAAACTACTGCCCCAGAACCAAATTCTGCCTGCCCACCTGTCTTTGTGTGGCCTGCGAACTAAGAATGGGTTTTACATTTCTAAATGGTTGGGAAAAAATCAAAATAAGAAAACTATCTCATGACGCATGAAAATTATATGAAATCCAAATTTCTGTGCCCACAAATGAAAGTGTTGTTGGAACACGATGATGCCACTCATTTACATATTGTCTTTGTTATTTCTGCACTACAGTGGCAGAGTTGAGTCGTTGCAACAGAGACTGATGGCCTGTAAAGCCTGAAATATTTACTCTCTGGCCCTTGATGGGAAAAGTTAGCTGGCTGCTGGATTAGATCATTCCGGGGGTTTACCTTTGATGCTAGGGGAGCGGGGTACAGGAGAGATAGAGGGTCTAGGGGCGAGTCATTGGCAGGCTGGCTGGGAGGAGAAAGCAGCCAGGAGATCTGGATGCGCATTTCAGTCCTCTTTACATTTGTGCCAGCCCTTCCACGGTGGAAGTTTCCAGTTTCTCATTGTAATTCTGATGAATGCCCTCAAGAAACACAGTGATAATCATTTCTCAGACTGCTGCCTGCTTGGATGCAAAAGACTGTATCTCTCTGTTGTTCCTCGTTGTTGTAAATCCCTAGTTCAAAATACTCTTTCTTTGTCAAAGACATAACGTTTTGCTTCTCAGACAGTGTTTGGGTCATCAATCTGTATATGTGAGCAAGTGTGAGCTGGAGCTTGTCTTTGGAAAGTGATTGTCTGCCGTCTTCAGCCACTCAGCGGGCACCTTGTGCAGCTGCACCATGTCTTGGCTCCCAGGCTGTGTTGACACCCCTGGTTGGATGCCATAAGCTTTGTTTCTAAACTGCTAGCAAGGGTGGAGGCCTACTCTTCCAGAGACATGCCTCTGTGATTTAGTGGGCAAGGAGGCAATCAGCCTAGTTAAAGCCGTGGCAATCCACTTGATCCATCCCAGTTATCTGCCCGAATCCCAGGCGGCATCTTGTCAACCTGAGCCTCATCTCTCCAGGGTTCACAGGAGCACCTCCCGGAGCAAATGGCGTCATACCATGCTGTTATTAGCCATCTAAATTCTGAGTTAAAGTCTTAATTTTCTCCCAACCCCACACTTTATTTAGAAAGAGGTTACCTCTCTGTTGGTTGCTGGAGGCCTGACTCATCTGTGGATGTAAAAAATGCCCAGCCTCTTTTGATGGTGTATTTAATGGTTTGGGGGATAGATTTGCTTTCCGAGTGACAGTGATTAACACTGGCACTGTTTACCTTAAGGAGACCTGGGTTTTGAAAATCGTAACCAATAAGAAGACTGTCATGTCTTTTTAAAGGGTCGACTAGCAGGGCTTCCTGTGGGAGCATGAGCCAGTTATCTGATCTGAAAGGGTTTATTTTGAAAATAATGTGGGAAATGGTTTGCGGAAAGAAAATAGAAGTTTCTACTTTCTAAATAATACTTAATGTTTCTTGCATCTATTATGAGCTGGACATTTCTGTAGGCATTTTGTATATGTCTTCTCTCATTACTACTCAAATCCTACAGAATAGGTGTTATTATCTCCAGTTTACAGAGGAGGAAACTGGGACTTAAATAGGATGAATGAGCTGCCTGAAATTCCACGGATGGGAAATGGCGTAACTAGGATTTGAACCCGTGAAGTGTGACCTCAGAACACATGTGCATAGCATCGCAAGATATCACCCCTCTGGAATGACACTTCAGTCACCTTGTACTTTAAGGACAGAATTTAGAAAGAATCAAACTATTAGAAAGTTAACAAGTGACTGTTGGAAATGCAGACCCAGCCAACATATGGTTATCCATCTTAACTGGTACAGGGATCATGCAGCCCCATATTTTCTTTAGCTAAAAGTTTCCATCTTCTTGCTTCCTAGATCTTTAAAAAAAAGATTTTGTTGACATTATTTACTTATTTATTATTTAATGGGTTCGAAATTCAAAAAGGATGAGAAGGCATACACAGAGAAGTCTATCTCCCACCCCTGGGAGGTTTCTCACAGGCCTCCTTATAGGAAAGCGAAGCTAATATGGTAGATTACAAAAATGGTCACACTTCTTCTCCCTCCCTCTATCCACACCTCTTTGCTCTGTGACCTTGTAGCTTCTTCCATCAAGAGGTGGAGTCTATTTCCCCATCCTTTGCATCTGGGCTTGCCCTGTGACCTGCTTTGGCCAGTAGAATGTGGCAGATATGACCAAGTGCCAGATCCCAGCCCAGGTCTTGAGAGGCCTTGTGAACTTCCTGTCTCTCTCTCTCAGAAACTTGCTGGGTTACCATGTAAGCAAGCCCAGGCTAGCCTGCTGGAGGGTGACAGACGAATGGAGCAGATGAGTCATCCTAGCAAGTGCAAAGGCCTCGAGGACCAAGGATGTTTAATGTGTATGAAGAGTAGTCAGGAGGCCAGGCCGAGGGGAAAGTGGTAAGAAATGAAGCTGGAGAAGCAGCCAGGACCCTTGTAAGTCATGATGATGACTTCAAGTTTTTTTCTAAGTGTGTGTTAGGGACAAATGAGTAAACAGACGAATGCAGGAATGAATGATCAACCAGGGAAAATGAAAGCAGAGGTTTTTTAACAGGTGAAATGAGCAGCCACTGCTTGCCATGGACAGCTCGCCTGGGATTTGAAACTCAAAGAAGAGCAAAACCCATGCTGCTCCATGAGAGGCTCAGGTCCCAATGAACAGAGCTAGAGAAAACAGACACCAGGCTGTGGGCACCATATAACCTGATCCCCATTGCTTTCTTTCCTGGTTCAGAATTCTCAGTGGACATCCAATTAACTCTGATATTGACTTGATTTCTGATACCCTCACTAAGGGTTCAACCACAGCGAGGTGGCAGTTATGAGCAAACAGAAATAAATGAGAGGCCTTACGCCACAGGGCTTCTTGGGCTGGTGTGGAAGAAAACTCAGAGAAATAACCATCAGTCCCATATCCAAATCTCTGCTGGCCCGCTCCACAGAGTTTTTCCCTTTCCTCAAAAAAGTGAAACAGATTTCTGATGACTTCGATAATATGAAGGTACCTGCAATGTTGGAGAATGAATCAGGTAGCTTTTGCTGAAAAAAAACAACATCGAAATTTAATGGCTCATGAGTCTCCTGACCTGGGATGCTTTGAATAATCTCAGCTGGGCTTTCATGCAGTCTGTCGGCAGTCAGTGGGTTGGCTTGAGACTGACCTACGATGGGCTCACTTCCCTGGGTGGTGGTTGGCAGGCTGTCGGCTGGGGAACTTCACTTCTCCTCCACATGGGTTCCTGGGCTCCAGGAGGTTAGCTTGGGCTCATTCACAGGGCTGTGTTCGCTTGGTGCCCTGTGCAACGAGAGAGGGCAAGCCCCAGTGGGCAAGTGCTTTTCCAGCCTCTGCTTACCTTATGCTTGTTGTTAATGTCTCATTGGCCAAAACAAGTCCCAAGGCTGGTCCAGATTCAAGGAGTGAGGAAATAGACTACACCGCTTGCTGGGAGGAGCTGTGAAATCATATAGCAAAGAATTTGTGACTATTTTTGCATGCAGTCTATCACAGAGTATGAGGGAAAGAGTGTATCTATTTATTTAGTTAGTTTACCCAAATACTTTCTTTTGAGAAACTGATTTTTTAAAAATTTGCTTAATTTCTTCTATGCCAGGGGGCCTTTTCTAATTCATGTGGCTGGCATAAAGGTTTATGATTTTATCTGTGCATATTGCACATAAACAAAATTATAAGTATTTTTGGAAATAACTTTCCTTAGAAAGTATGATGACATATGATGATCATATATAACTTGCCAAATAATCTTCCTACCCTTTTAATATTCTTAACAGAACATTATTCACCTAAGCATAGTTATGCTATCATTAGTTAAATTCGTGTTTATGTTTCAGTCTCAGACAATCTCTATGATGCAAGGTTATGTCCCTCTTTGAGAGATGAGGATGTTGCTGAAAGTTAGGAAGAGAACATGATGCCTGGGGAGAGAGCTCCAGGCATAGTCCTGCAAGAAAACACACTTCCTAGTTCTAGTCTGTTCTAAAACAGATGTATGACCTTGGGCAAGTCACTTAACTTTTCTGGGCTCCATTTCTTTATGAGTAATATGAGAGTTTCCTCCTGATGCTCAAGTCTATGATGGGTCCTCTGGTCTTCCTGGATAGCACTACTTCTGCCTGTGGAGGGGTCATTACCTCCTCCAGGACTGCCCAAGAATAGGTTTGCTCCATCTCGGCTTCTGAATGATTTAGATTTCAAAAAAGGATTTCAAACATAAAAAAGAATTGGATTGAACCTTGTTCTTTAAAAAGGCAGGAGATGGAAATGCCAGCGCCTTACTGGGCATGAGGAACTCCACTTAGGATGGGGAGGACTTGACTGTGGCCTCCTGCCCCATGATGTCCAGTGGTAGCAGTGTCTCCTCTGGAGTGAGCACAGAGGGATTGTCAGCTGCATCCTGAACTCTTCAGCTGCCCTTTCATCCAGGGCTGCTCGGCCCTTGGCGAGAAGGCACAGGCCAGACCAGGGTCTGTGCAGGAGACTGCAGCTGTCCACATGATGGCCTCTGTAGAAGTGCCTCAAACTTGGTTGTTCACGTGCTGGTACTGAGGGACTGAAACAACAGCCGGTTCCAGAGAGCAGCTCCTCAGCTGAGTGACGGCTTTGACCCCACTCCCACTTTGCCTGGGAGTGGAAGCTTGCTACACAGCCTACTTCTCAACTGTCTGGCTTTCAGGACTCTTGCTTTTCTCTTTTGGTTTAGCAGTCTGAATACTTGCTGGGCACTTGACTTGCCTCTCTCCCTGGATTTGGCGTGAGGTCCTGGGCCAGCTTGCAGCTCCCTCCTTCTCCAGAGACACTGAGTCAGGGAGAAAGTGTCACATGCTCTACAATGTGCTACCCTGGGGCTTTCTGTTGCCATTTATTCTCAGGTTATGGGGGTGAAACACTTAAAGGCCTGGAGGGTTCAGAAGATTGCAGAAATATGTGAATGAGGCCAGGCGTCATATTGTCAGGTATAGTGGGGCCTGGGAAGAAATGGAGATGGCATGTTCCAGCTAAAGGGCTTTCAGTCCAATTTTGAAAAATACCATGAACAAAATCTGCTTTTGGTCAGGTCAACAGGCTACCTCTTCAAGTCCCTCAAGGATTACAGTGAGTTTCACATGAGGCCAGCCTGACTTGTTGGAAGATGCAATCATCAACTTTTTATCCCCATAAACCCATGCCAAATTCTTAACTGGGGCCCCCAACTCCCTTCCTCATGCTCCTTGGGATAGAGTTTTTGATCTTCTGCTCCCCACTTGGAGTGACCTTCAGGGACAACCCCTCAAGCAAATTCCCCTCATGGATGCTGGGCCTGACTGGCTCCATATTTGGGTGATGGGTTGAGCCAGATGCTAAGACACAGGGAGGATTTGACATTCTGTGATGCCAAGTTCCCCTGCAGGGAGGGCACATCTTCCTTCCTGGAGTGCAGAGGTGCTTCCTCCCTTCCTTGGTCTCCTTTTGAACTTTCTCACAGATATCAGTAAGCTCAAGGAAGTTAGAGTGGATGAGGGTGTTGGAGGTGGAAATGGAGAGTTGAATGGATTTGAGAAATATATAGGAATGAAAATGGACTGTATTGGATGTGAGAGGTGGTAGAGAGAGTGCCCTTGTTTTGTTTTGAGAAATAAGATGGCTCATGGTGCCATTTTGTGAGATGGGGACTGCTATAAAAGTAGTGGATGGCCACTACTGCCTTGAATGACTCTGTCCATCAATCGTTAACCATCTCGATGTACTGTTTCCTCAAGAATAATCACCTCACATAGTCCTTGACAAGAGCATACCGAAAAGGCTGGCATCTCTGAGTGTTCACAAACAGGAAATAATTTGGAGCCTCCAAAGGGCACCCCCTGGAATGCCAAGGCTGGCTGCTGTTCCCAGCCCTGAACTCAAGCCGTCGGCACATCCTTGATGGGAACGAATGAAGAATAAATTAACATGCTTTGGAACGAATGATTGGATTCCACTCAGACTCGATTGCCTGTGTTTCCTGAAAGCTCAATTTATTTTTAGTCTGAGAGAGTGCATCGCTCTGAAGCACCAATCTTTTCTAATGGCCGACTCACAGGGGGTGAGGTGAGACCCTTCAGGTTCCAGGAAGAGGCTAGTGGTGACGCATGTGTGTCCAAGCCCAAATCTGAGAACTTGAATCCAGCTTAGCCCTCTCCAGGCTACCTAGGCAGCCAGCAGCAGATAGAAATCCTGGTTCCAGGCACCTGTGGACAGCATGGGAGGGTGTCTCTCCTCAGGCAGGATCTGGCGGAAAGCCCAGCATCTTCACCTTCCACGGTCATGGCTACCAGTGCTTTGGGCTGCACGTTTCAGGATTGGCTGGTCTATGTAGAGAGAGAGGTTATCAGTGCAGAAAGAACAGATTTGGGCCTTGGCAGAGAGAGAGAGAGAGAGAGAGTTTGAAACACACACATTTCCCTCCCCCTACATAAAAAACTTCTGCCAAGAAATGAGATATTTTTAGATAAATATGCATTTTCCAGAGTATATCCTTTAAGGTAACTTTGTATTTTGTTAAATTGTTTTTGAAAGGAATGGTTTTAAAATATATGAAGTGATTTACATCTTTCTAAAGCAGAGTACCCTAAGATCAATTCAGACTTAAAATATCTTTTTTTTTCATTTTGGAAAAATTCAAGCATATACAAAAGTGAGAGAATCATAGAATAAACCCTGTGTACCCAAAGCCAGCCTCAACAATGATCAATTCATGACCAGCCATGTTTCTTCCACGTTCCCCACTTCCCTCTACCCCAGATTATTTAAATTCACCCTGTTTATGCTGACCTAAGGTCATCATTATGAACATTATTTGTGTAGTACATCTAATACACATCCCTTTTCAGTGTATTTTTCATATTTGTATCCTCGCCTTTGTGAGGATTCTCCCTGGTTTGTCTCCCATAATCTAGTCTGGAAAGGTATATAGCTAAGGTAGTTAAAATTCTGTGTTAAGTATGAGCATGTAGGATTTGAGAGAGTTTTCCTACCTGGATTTTAATATTGGGTTTATCTTGGGCATTCACAGGCTGTTTCTGGAGGGTTGAGGTTTAGGACTTTTCCTCTCATGAAAATGGGAGTGTTTTATTGTGCTGTGACAGTGCGCTTTTTTTTTTTCTTTGAAAATGAAGTCATTATTAATAGATGCAAAGAAATGGAAAAATATTCCTTTTTGGGAAAGATTTTGAGACATAAACGAGGAATTCCAAGTATACCCAATACATCATTTGTTGCATAAATATGATGGAATTTGTCTTGTTTTGAGGTTCAGCACCATCTCCTGTGGCTTTGCTCAGGAGCCATTTTGAGCAATTGCACCCAGTTTCGCACCAGATGCCTCCGGATTGTTATATTTTTCTCCCACCCTTTACTCCCTATTTACTATCTTTTTGGATTACTTGGTTGTTCACTCTCTCTGCTCTTTGCAATTCTGTATTTATAACATAGAGAGGGACTGTAAGTTTCTGGGTCAACCAAACCTGTTACATCAGTAATCTATCATTGTGTGAAACTGAATCCCTAAACCCCCCTTTTCCAAAAAAGTGCATGAGAACTCCCTGAAGCAGAAGTGTGTACCTAATGACAGGCTCTGAGGACAAAGGTACAGACAAGATTTACGTAGCTGGTGCTGTAGTGGGGTAGTTCCAGAAGTGGGATCATGAAGATGGGAAGGGAAATGCTTGAGGGTCCTCCAGAAACTCTTGGTACCTCGCAGTCAACAGGGCCTACTCCCACCTTCCAGTACCTTCCAGCACCTTCCAGCACCCTCTGCATGGGGTGTCACTCCCTGGAATGTGTGGAGAGTAAGCACACGGATTCTAAGGAGCAAGCATTCTGGGCATTTGGGGGAATGTTCAACCATTTAAACTTTAATTGAAGAAACTGGGATGTAGAAGCTGTTTTACTCACCCAGCTTCTCTTCTTTATTCCCTTCGTAAGCTCTGCCTTCAGCGTTTTCCCTTTTTATGTTATCTGCCTTTCACAAATGTTTGGCAAAAACATTTCTTTCAGGATGAAAACCTGAAGGCATGCCATCAATCCTTGAACATTGAGGGTGCTCAAAATGAGTTTTTCTTGGGAACAAAACCACCCTTATTTTATATAATTAGCTGCAGTTCACGAAGAAAGGAGCGAGTTGAGGAGGAGGCCTGGCAAAAGGTAGAGTTATTGTTACCACAAACACCTCTACGGAATGGCATATTTTGGAAGTGCTTTCTGTCAAGATTGGGATGAAGGTGGCAAGCTGGCACCCTATTTTTCACACGAGGAATGTGAGGTAGAGACTCAAGAGTTGGTCTGGGCTTTCCCGATGTTAATGTTTATCTTTATGTCTTCCTTCCCTGGCTTACCGTGGGACCCCAGACTTCTTACCCTCCTGCCCCTCGCCCTCCCAGTGCCTTTCTCTTTTTACCATCACTATCCAGACTCCTACTTCCCAGGCTGGACTCAGCTTCTTACCACAAATCTACCATATGCAGCTATTTCTTCTGTCTTTCCATCTTCTTCAAATCTCTTCTGGCCCATAAACTTTCAGGTTCCAACACTATGTTTTTTCAGGTTGAGAACAAGAGGTTTTTTTCTAGATAGCAGCCTTTTGTAGGAGAAAGAGGTAGACTGGGGGATTTCGTGACTCTTTCAGCACCATTTTGACTTAAAATAGAATTGATCTCATCAAAAGGTGCTGACTGAGGGCCTGGAAACCACCAGGTATCCTGGCTATAGAGGTGTCACTTCTCTGGGCTGTGTGTGTACATGAAACCCCAAGAATGGGCTTGTGGCGGTGGTGGTGTGGGCAGAGAATGCTGCTGAGGGAGCTGGCCCCATGTCTGAGGGCAGGCCTGAACTTGGGGCTTTCCCTGGGATGAGCTAGTCTCAGGCCCTGAGTGGCAAGCCAGTCAGTGCCTCTGAGTGAGAAAGTAGTAATGGCACAAAGTAGGGTGCTCATGGCAATCCCTCCATTTTCTCCCTCCTTTCTGTTTCTAATCCTCTCACATGGAGGGAAAATGGATATTGATAACGAAGACTCAGGGAACATCCTGCTCCAGCCCCAGACTGAGGAGAGTTCACTATGGTGCCCTCAGAAGGAGGTAACAAATGAGCCCATGGGTGGAAAGAATGCCTTTCTCTTGGAAACCATATTAGCAGTAGTGGTTCTGGGCTAAGAGCAGTGCTCCAAATTCTGTTGAACTCCTTATTTATCTTTGTGTTAATCTGCAATGTACTTTTGAGTACTACTCATTATGTACCAGCCACGATGCTCTGGGCCTTACATACATTTCCCATTTAAAATATATGTGGTAGGTACCATTATAATCCGTACTTCACAAATGGGTAAATTGAGGCCAAGAGCTGTGCTGTCTCCTAAGTGTCACCCAGCTGAGTGCCAGAGCTAAGGTTCCAGCTTCAGAGCCCACGATCTGGAGCAGCTCTTACCACCTTTCCATTTTGAAGCCAGGGCTGGGCTGAGGACAGGCTGGAAGCTGGGATTAAAGCTGAGGGTCAAGACGGCTAATACCTTGGGGGCCTCTTGTTTTTTTCTCTTTCCTGTTGTCCTGCTCTGTAGGGGATCAGTTCTCTTGTGGTCCCCTGATTCCTCAGCTCATTCTGGAGGGGAGCACCTCTTCTCAGAGCCTTCTCAGACTGGATTGGCTATGCCCAAATTTCAGTTTGGCTCTGTCCCTTTATCTCACCAGCTTGCTCACACGAAACTGGTTGCATCAGCCATAAGTTGTGGATCACGTCCTCATATCCCCTGTGGGAATATGACAAATGGGAGAGGGTGGAATTTTTTTAAGGAGACAAGTGTGAAGCATGCTGTGCAGGCATTCTGTAGCTGTGCTTGTCAGAAACTTGTGAAACTCAGAAAAAGGCATGGGGGGAGGCCCATGTCACTAGTGGCCACCCTCCCTCTGACAGCCCCAGGTTGTGGTCAGGACAAACCAGATGCAGGGCTTCTCCATGTCAAGTGGAGGAAGGCTTTGTGGGAAACTGGGTTTGTGTATTGGAGCTCTAGGATGCAAGCTTCAAAGGTCTTCCCCTAAACTCTCTGTAGGACATCCAGACCAAGGGCACCTGCTATACGTGGGTGCTGTCTGGCTCCTCGTGATGGGATGCTGGCGGTGCCAGGATGGCGTGTGTGTGTGTGTGAATGTGCGGGTGTGTGCTTGTCTAAGGGAATTGCTAAAGTCGGTCACCTGACTGACTTTTGCACCTGCAGGCTGTGAGCCTCTGGCTGTTTAAGGACAGTACCCTGCATAGGGTAGCTTTGTAAATACAGGCAATAGCTCATGAAGGCCGGGGTTCTGGAGGCTGTATAATCTATTACAGCTGTGTGCTCTGTTGATTTACAGGACAGCAATCTCCATTTTTGAAATCCTAGCCAGTTGTATCTGAAGTATCGTAGACCCAGTACTAAGAAATATGTGGCAAACTGGTTCAGTATTAATCTTTAAAAAATAAATGCCCTGGGGCTGGCCCCGTGGCCGAGTGGTTAAGTCTGTGCACTCCGCTGCAGGCGGCCCAGTGTTTCGTTGGTTCGAATCCTGGGCACGGACATGGCACTGCTCATCAAACCACGCTGAGGCAGCGTCCCACATGCTACAACTAGAAGGACCCACAACGAAGAATATACAACTATGTACTGGGGGGCTTTGGGGAGAAAAAGGAAAAAATAAAATATTTTAAAAAAAATAAAAAAAATAAAAAAAAATAAAAAAAAATAAAAAAAAAAAAAAAAAAAAAAAAATAAATGCCCTATAGTACTTCAGCACTATAAATCTTCTAACCTTTTCATATCTGCAATCTCCCAAAGGGTTAAAGGAACCCCTCTTTCAAGTAAGACAGTTCCCCTCTTCTCCCCTTGGTACCTTCCCTTGGGATCTGAGGTCTTTCTTTCTCTGAAGCAATTGAGAACGCCTTTTATAGCCAAGATTTTTTTTTCTTTGTCCCTCTGGGAAAAGAATCCTGTGCATAAATTCAGCGTTAAAAGGATAAAGACTCTGAAATCTGGTTCAAAGCAGAAACATGGATCCTGATATGGGCAGGTTTCAGTCTAAACAAGATACTACCAATAATGGAGACCCAAAGATTAACTGCATTTGCTCTGGAACTATTCTCAGATGTTAATTGCCTATAAAAGTTTTTTCCCCAGCCTGTCATCTCCTTAGCTAATTTGGTGTACTTCCTGCCCATTGTAGCCGTTTAACAAGTAAGAAAATCTTGAACTAAACAATAAGGCAGCAGTAACAATTTTCAAGACACATACAAGTCATTTTTGGATCGAGTTTGGATTATCCAAGTTAGTGCTTTTCCTTCATCATAGCTTATAACCTTGGCTTCCTAGTAGCTCAGATGAATGGAACAATTATGGTTTTATCACCTTGTGGACCCATTGACTTAAGTCTGTCATCTGATCACACAGCCTAACTCTGGGTGGTCATCTGTGTTGTTGGCACCTGAGGAATCAGCTGAGGGTGGGTAGTTGAATGAGAACAGATCAAGCCCCTCTTCCAGGAGAGCAATTCAGCGTTGCGGGATAGCTCATTCTCTTTCTGTATGTTGGAGGGCATCCAACCATCCATCCAGCAAACATCTGAGGGCCCCATAAAGAGGTGGGAGTTCACAGTCTGGTGGAGGATCCAACAGCCCTAGAGTGTTGAAAGAAGAGTATTTTGAGCAGACTGCTGGAATGTTGGAGGGGAGGATATAATTTAAGTTAAATGACATCATGAGTGAATTTTAGAAGTTCTTTATGGAGGTTTAATTTGCATATGGTAAAATGACCAAATCTTAAGTGTACAGCTTGATGACTTTTTTACACTCATGTGGCCACCAGAACTTTTCCATTATCCCAGAAAGTATGCTTCCAGTCAATCCCCCACCTCTGGAGATCACCACTGTTCTGACTTGTTACCAAAATCAGTTTTACCTGATCTTGTACTTCATAGAAATGGTATCATACAGTATGTGCTTTTGGGTCTGGCTTCTTTCACTCAACACAGTGTCTGTGAGATTCATCCGCATGTTGCATAT
This sequence comes from Equus przewalskii, assembly GCF_037783145.1. Classification (NCBI taxonomy): domain Eukaryota; kingdom Metazoa; phylum Chordata; class Mammalia; order Perissodactyla; family Equidae; genus Equus; species Equus przewalskii. Next base: position 52,103,644 of record NC_091845.1, on the reverse strand, counting down.
GTCAGTGGCTTGTCCTATTTGTTGAGTCATATTCCATTATATGAATATACCAGGGTTTGTTTATCCCTTCTCCTGTTGATGGACACTTGGGTTGTTTCTAATTTTTGGCTATTTGAATATTACTTGAATAAAGCTGCAGTGAATACCATGTACAAGTCTTTTTGTGGACATAGGTACTCATTTTAAAGTGAATGAAACATAGGAAGATAAGGAGAGTCAACGGATTTTCAATTATTCAATGTGATGAAACCCTTTATAACACAGAGAGAGAGATCCAGGGCTGACTGGATTTCGAGACAGGCTAAATATGTCCCTTCTGAGATGCGTCATCTCATTTGAATGTGTCTATTACAAAAGGTTGTGTGAGGAGATGACTTAATCATGGTGCCTTCAGCTTAGTCACAGATTTCCCTGCAGGGAGGGAGGCCTGCAATGGACCATACTTTTGACTTGTTGGGGAACCAGAGACCCTTGGGAATAAAGCTAAGAGTTCTAATCTTCTGTGTTGAAGAGGGGACCACAGGCTGCCCCACTGCTAGTGTGTAAGGGGGATCCTAAATCTTCCTATTGGTCCTGATTCCAGTTTCTGAGCAACAGTTAAGGCAGAGGAGGCGATGGTGTGCCCTGCTCCCAGTTGTTGGAGTTTGAAGTCAGCAGATCCTCCAGTGCCCAAGGCTCTCATCTCCCCGGCTGTGTGTGTGTAGCAACACGAGAAGGCCGACGCCTCATGACAGACAGTTTAATCTTACCTGCCTGCTGTGAGGTACACTCACCGTCCCAGAGAATTGCAAAGTATAAATTGTCTCTTAACACTGATAAACAGTAAGGAGGAGGAAAAAGCCCTGACAAAATATTACAACTTAATTGTATTTCTCAGCTGGGCTCAGGAAATCTGCTTCTTCCTTAGGCTAATACTATTTACCAAGTCTCCCAGCCCCACAATAATTATTTCTTTAACCCTTGGTGGGACGGCACCTTAGCGTGGGATGGGACTGCACTGCCGGGGAAGCTTAATGAGGCTGTTCCAGGTGCGCAGCTGGGGGAGGTTTGCCTTCATTAGGTGCATGAATCACCATGACTTCTGGCTTCCGGCGGTGAGTGGGGTGGGAGGACAGGCTGCCCCTGAGAATAGAGGCTGCTGGGGATGGGGGAGGGGATGAGGAATGAGGAGGCAAGACTTTCTGCTGGCCTGGTTTTCTAGTGCACAGGTGTTTGCAATTCTAAATAAATGTGCAGTGTCAGGACTCAGCAGCTTATCAGCAGAGACTTATAATGAGGGCTGAGCAGGGAAATAAGATTGGCCCTCTCTGGGCACTTGTCGTTATGTTGGATGGACCCAAATTCAGGCCGAATTATGAAAAGTGATAACCTGGGAGAACTGACTTTGGGGGTCCGAGAGACAAGGGTGGTAGCCCCCTGTTGGGAATAGGTGTGCTGCAAAACTTCCCCTCCGTGGAATCTGGAAGGTCACTACTATGAGCGTTGTTGCCTTTCACTTTGAGAGGTGTCTTCATGCTTTCTGGCAAGTTTTGAGAAACACTAGGTTTTGAATATCCATTCAGAAAGAGAGGCCAGAGACCCAAGGTAGCAAAAGCTTTCCCCCTTCATAAGGCAGTGTCCCTTGGGGACTCACAAAGGCCCATCTGGTGGTCTTGGCAAGCGATAGCTGCTTGCTTCACCTGGGTGACCATTCACTCCTGTGTTTGTCTGTTTACTCACTTTTCACTCATTGCTATCACACACTTAGACTAAAACCCTAAGTCCTAAGTGTTGAATAGTGTCCTCCCAAAGTTGATGTCCTTTCCTGAGCCTCGGAATGTGAACTTATTTGGAAATGTGGTCATTGCAGTTGTAATTAGTAAAGTTAAGATGGGGTCATACTGGAGTATAGTGGGCCCTTCATCTACTATGGCCATGTCCTGATAAGAATAGAAGAGAAAAGAAGAATAGAGGAGAAGAGACTCAGAGAGAGAGATATATACAGAGGAAGGACAACTATGTGAGGACAGAGCAGAGCTTGGAATGATGCATGCACAAGCCAAGGAATGCCAAGGATTGCCGGCAATCATCAGAGGCAAGGAGAGAGTCGTAGAACAGATTCTCCTTCTGAGCCCCCAAGAAGGAACTGACCCTGCTGACACCTTATTTTGGACTTCTTGCCTCCTGAAACTGTGAAGGAATGAGCTTCTCTTGGGTTTTTTTTTTTTTTTCCCAACCGCACCCTCCCCCAACCCTCCCCTGGTACATAGTTGTATATCTTAGTTGCAGGTCCTTCTAGTTGTGGGATGTGGGATGCCACCTCAACGTGGCCTGATGAATGCTGCCATGTCCGTGCCCAGGATCCGAACCCTGGGCCGCCACAGCGGAGCGCGCGAACTTAACCACTCGGCCACGGAGCCGGTCCCTGAGCTTCTCTTGTTTTAAGCCACCCAGGTTGTGATACTTTGTTACAGCAGCCCTAGGACAGTAATACACTCATCATGGCTTAGAAAGCTCCTGGCTACTTCTCCAGGCTCGTTTCTTACCATTCTCCCCTTGGTTTCCCTGGCCTTCTGACTGCCCATCACATGTGTTGAACACATTTGGTCCTCAGGTCCTTTGCACTTGCTGTTCCCTCTGCCTGAAACATTCTTCCCAGATAGTCCCATGACTAGCTCCCATACTTTACTCAGTTCTCTGCTCAAATGTCACTTCTTCAGAGAAACTGACTCTGGATGTCTTATCTAAAAGAGCATCTCCTCTGTCACTCTCTACTCCCTCACTCTGCCTTAATTTTCTTCCTGGCATGTATCACCAGCAGACATCACAGTGTGTGAATGTGCATTTGGGTTTTTTTTTCTTGCTTCCCCAACAGATTGTAAGCTCTATGAGGGCAGAGACTTTGTCGTGCTTACTGCTGTAGACCTCAGTAGTACCTGGCAAATAGTAAGGGCTCAATAACTATTTATTGTTAATATTATCTTATGCTAGGTAACCGAATCCAAACCCAGTCCCTGTGCTCCCTGGGCTCCTATTCTAGTAACTGACACACATCGAGGTAAAGAACAACTGGTGTTAAGAGAAGGAGAGTACGTGTAAGTGGGACTTCACCTGGTTTGGGAGGCCAAGGAAGGATTTCCTGAGCAAGAGATGCTTGAGGTTGGATTGTGGAGTTGGAGTTGACCAGGCAGGGAGTGTGCAAAGGTCATGTGGTGAGAGGAAGTGTAGGTGTGTTTGAGAAAGTAAGAAGGCAGGTGTGGCTGAGAGCCAGGGGGAGAGTGACTGAGGGGTGGGGGTAGCCAGAACATCCAAGGCCATGAAAGCACCCTGGTCCTCATCTTGAGGGAAGGGAAGACTTTGAAGGGTTTAAGAGTGGAAGAGAGGCAGGAGGGAATGACATGATCTGATTTGTGTTTTGCAAAGTTCTTTCTGGCTACAGCCTGGCAAATGCCTTGGGGTCACCAATTAGGAGGTTGTTGTGGTTGTCTGGAGAGCTGCCTGAAGATGATGATAAGTGACCAGATTCAAGAACCATTCAGGATTCCAAATGGACAGGATTTGGTAATGGGTGGCAGTTAGGGTATGGGGAGGAGGGTAATATCAAGGGAGGATCTCAGGTTTCTGACATGTACAATGGGATGGATGGTGGTACATTCACAGAGTAAAGGAACCCTGGAGGGGTGTGTGTTGTGTGTGTGTGTGTATGTGTGTGGGGGCTAGGAGAGAACCTCAGATCCATGATAGGTTCTGCTGCATTGCTGCGTTAGGGACCTTTCAGCAGCCTCGGTGGAAATAAAAGGTGAAGCCTCTGAGAAGGGCTTTCATTCTGAGAAGGCTTGTGCCCTTGTGGTAGATTGGTAGGTTGGTGTTCACCAAGGAATCATGGATCTTTGTATGCATGCCCTTGGGTAGCCCCTCCCACACTGACCCCGGACTTGGCAGGGGGACTTCCTTTGGCCAGTGGGACACTGGTAAACGTAAAGTGAGCAGAGGCCAGATAAGTGCCTGCACTTTCGGGCTTGTCTCCTGGAAGCCTCTCTTAGAACCTGGCTGCCATGCTGTAAAGAGGCTCAGGTAGACCGCTGAATGATGAGACACCCTGGAGAGACACCCAGGGGATGAAAGACCATCTTGGAAGTTCCAGCCCCAGCCAAGCTCCACCTGAATGCAGCCACACTAGTGACCACAGCCACACCACGTGGAGCGGTACCCAGTCCATCCACAGAACGGTGAAGAAGAATAGATTGTTGTTGTTTTAAGCCACTAGGTTTTGGATGGTTTGTGATTCAGCAATAGATAACTGAAACAGACCTCTGCAGATAGATTGAAATGGGGAAATCAGGCTATTGTTAGGCTCTTCTGGGTAAAGAGTCTCCAAAACAGACATATTTTAGGACCCTCTGCCTATAAAGTTTCTGTTGTCACCTCTTCCTTTACTTTGACTTCAGTTATAGCCTTGTAGAAGGTGGTCTGTCTTAGGGGTGCAGGTGGCACCAGAGGGCAATTGCCAATGGCTCTCCCTGTCTCCCTTCTTTCCAACTTTTCGCTTCACCATCCCTTCCACGGTCTGGATCTATGCCTGGTTTTCCTCACTTCCTTCCTGCTTCCTCCTCTTCTGCGGCTGTGGGGAGCCCTCAAGGCTACAGACACTTCTGAAACCTGGTCCAGGATCTGCATCATTGCCTACCCTCCTATTCCTTTGTCCCATCTCCTAGCACTGGAGCAAAATTAGGTCTCCTTTGTCTTTTTTTAAATGAACAGGTTTAACCACTATAAGCTGGCTATTATTTTGGACTGAAAATGCTGTTTGTGAGCCATTGTCATCTGAGACCCGGGACCAACACTGACACCTCCTTAATTGTGTGCCATTAATGATGTACATGCCACAGTTAGGGGCACATTGTGGATCCGTTTCCCGCTTTAATTCTGTGCTGTGTTATATGAAACGCTAATGAGTCCAGAATTCTCAAAGGTCATAATCGGAATACATTTCCTTTTCTTCTTTTTAGGGGATCAGGGGATAGGATTCAAAACAATTAAAATGAAATTTACTTCATCATTTGGCTAACAACGTCCTCAACTGTGCTAATTACACCGAGATATGTATTCATTTACTGGTCATTTGGACAGATCTGAGTGTGTCTGATTTCTTGTAAGGCCCTCATCTCTGAATTCTACACAGGGTGTTTTTTTTTTAACTGCTCACCCCATTGATTATGAGAAATAACTGGAAAAAAAAAGTCCATCCAAACCTTTACAATACAGAAAGTGCAAATTTAGCAGAACCAGCATTGAATTTTCCAGGGAGTCATTTATCATCCTTAGAAAGTTTTGGTTCTTTGCAAATAAAAAAGAGAAAGGAATGGTAATTGCTCTGCTCAGCTAATTGACAGAATTGTGTCAGAAAAAGGAGGCATTTCAACAGTGCCTCCGATGATGACATTTGAAGGGTGTTCCCATTCTCTCTCCACTGCTAAATTAGGTAATCATTATTTCCCTGTGAATCTTATTAATCTAATGCTTGCTTCTCCCCCACCCTCAGATAGATTTGAGATTCAGACAGAAATGTAAAAATGAAATGCCGAAGGTCAGATAATAGTTTGGCCCGTTCGGGTTGTATTCCCTAGTTTTGTGGTTCAGTGCTTAAGTTGGGGAGGCCAAGAGGGTATAAGTTTAAATTGCAGTCAGGGGAATTCAAGCCAGCTGTTAGTGAAAAAGGACCTTCTCATTATATGAATGGAACCCAGAAGGTTTGAAATCTCTGTTGGTGAATTTTAAGAATAGGTTAGTCCACTGATGTGCTAAGATACTGGAGGCTAATAAGTTAGAAAAAGCCCAGAACAGTCCTTCTCAAGCTTTTTCTCTTTTCAGATGGCATCAATGGGGGCAAAAGTCTCCACTGGGTACTCAGGGATAATGATAATGACAATCTCCAATTATTCACTGTAAGAAAGTGTTCATTAGACATAGGGCTTATAATATGGCTTCTGATGAGACGTTAATGAGATAATGGCTGGTTTGAAAAACAACTGCTGCTTGGTTTTCATTAGCTGTTGTAACCAAAATGCCAACTTATGGTGGAAACAGATAGTGTAGAAAGTCTGGCGGCAAAACCAGCAACTCCTCAGTAGGACAGATCGACAGCAGCCCTATATGACACTTGGAAAACAGCTGGATGGCCTGTGGTGATAAAGGAAAATATGAAGGCAATTCCAGCTCGTGGTGGTATGTTGGTCATAAGTCCGACCCCCCTGTTGTCTCTGATTGGGTTTGCGCAAGACCTCCCCAGTCTGCCTTGATGATCCTTCTGCCCCTTGGTATGTGCTCCTGCCAGCCCCACCTTTCATCCTCTTGTCCTCCCCACGCCTTCTGTCAGTGCTCCTTAGAGCAGCCAGTAAGAACAGCAGCTGCTGCCCTGAGATGATGAGGCTGAACGTGCATGTCAAATGCATTCTGGGACATTTCCTCCTCTTCTAGTCTTCCTAGCTTCCCCAAATCCACCTAACAAAGAGGAATAGAGTAGATGGTGAGTGGGTCTCTGTAAAATCAAAACAAATCTGGGCAATATCGTTTAGAAGTAAATTACCTGGATTGACCTATCAGATATTCCAAATTTTTTGAACTAGTGGTTCTGGAAACTCGAAATCTTTCTTTTAAAACCATCTTGCTCAATTTAGTTAATAATATTTAATATTTTAAACGAAAGCCTTTATGAAAGAAAGTCTAGCCTTTTTTCCCCTGGGCCTAGAGAGATAAAAATTTCATGTCTTCCTCTGGCAAGTCAGTCAGAATCAAATCCTGCTTCAATGAGCAGCTTTCAGAGCCTGACTCCCACTTCCAGAGGAGGTGATGTACGACAGTGTCCTTGCTCAGAAACAAGGTAAAACGATTCGTGTTTATGTGAAACAATCTAGTGAATGGCATGATGCTTTCTTCATTTTGTTTTATGATGGAAAATAAGTTATTTTCCTCCCCTTTCTAAGACATTTTCCTTTGTAACTTCAATCTTCATAGTGAAGTTCAATAAATGACATAAAAAAATGATAGAAAAAAATAATCACTTGAAAATGTTCGTTAGTCATCCTATTGTTCCAAGAAGGCAGAGGTAACTATATTTTTTCTTTCTCTTCCTTTTTTCTCCCAAACTTGCCTTTGTGTTCTTTGTTGTAGTTTCCAAGTTGGTGAATAGCTGTCACCTTCTAAAGTTATCGAGGAATAAAAAGCCAGAATGACGTGCAAAGTTGAGCGGTTAGGTGGTGGCACCAATTGCACTTTCCTTGGTCAAGAGTTGCTCCATCCTTTGCCATCCCTGTGGCTGGGGAAGCCTCTCCTCGAATTGTAATTGAGTTAGCAGCAGAAGGTGGAGGAAAAGTTCTTGGTTTCTATTTTTATTTCCTCTACTCCCCTTTAGTATACCTTTCACATTTATGGACCATGCCCACTAGGGACCCTGTATCCATTAATCACAGGGTGAGTCTCTTAGAGGGTACGTCTCTACTTGTGGCTGCCATAAAAGGAATGAATCAAATTTCAGCTCTGTGCCTGGTTTTGGTAGCACATGACTCATTTTCATGGCCCTAGAACTAAAACATGGTAGTTAAAACAGTAAAGTGATATTTATAGGGTAATTTTGATCAAGCCTGTCATAATTTTCTTTCCTGGGTAAGTCTGTATGTCCTTTGTTACAACTCTAATTACAGTGACAGATTTTCAGAGGGAATGTTAGGGTAGAGGTTATTTAAATATGAAACTGAAGGTTTGACATCAGTTAAGAGTGAATGATTTTTATTTCCTAACATATATTTTAATGTAACATAAACTTACTGGCTTATTGTCCTCCCTGAATACTATTATTTTTATTGTGTTTTATCATTTATTTATTTTTCATTGAGACAGAGGAGAATTGTGCTGATCTCCTTTCTTTCCAACCAGGCCCGGAGCAACCTTACGCAGTGTTCCTCAGTTAAGATATGAACCCGCAGTGCGCTGTTCATCTAGCTCCTGGACCGTCTCCCTCCTGAAGTCCTGTAGCTGCAGGCCCCTCTCAGGTTACGAATTTAGCAGTGCTTCTCTGGTGACTTTCCTCTTTCCACATCACTCCAGGGATCTCTATTAACTTAACACACTAAAAATAACACTGCAGAACTGCTGAACGAGCAAGGGCAACTGGCAGGGAAGGCTAAATATTGCTCACATTGATCAGAATCCCGGGCCCTGCTCCCATGATGCTTGCTGTTTGACACCAAGCTCATTAAGAATGTGTTTGTGTGTCTGTGGGCTTGAGAGGCAGGAGAGGAGAGTGTGCTGGGCCTGGGGGCTGGATGAAGCGAGGATGCTGTTGCCAGTCAGAGAGGTCTTTTCTTACCAATCTTGGGCTCCCTTTTCCTCTGAATTAATGTAACTCTTGTTTGAGCCTGGACTGGACTTGCCTTTCCCTCTTGGCAAGTGTTCTTAGCTGAGAATAAAGCCAACTCTTACCTTGACTTTAGTCCCAGCCACAGTTGTAAAATTTTTTTCTTGCACAGAGTATAATGGTCTCATCAAGTAGTAGATGGCAGCAGGTTGTATTTGCTTAGGGCTGAGCAGCCGGCAGGAAGAATTTAGGATCTGGAGTCTTACCTTCTGCGTTTGAGGCCTAGTTCTACTGCATGTTAGCTATGCTGCATTTGACTGGTTATTGAACCTCCCCACCCTCAATTTCCCCATTTATCAAATAAGAATATTAATTGGAAGTAATACCTCTCTCACAGGGTGGTTGGAATTCAGATGGGATAGAATTGAGTGTTTAGGGAAATGTAAAGAGCCATAGTATTTCCCAAATATCTGGAGTATTAGCGTGATAGTTAATTTTGTGTGTCAATTTGACTGGGCTCAGGGATGCCCAGATAGCTGGTAAAGCATTATTTCTGGGTGTGTCTGCGAGGGTATTTCCAGAGGAGATTAGCATTTGAATCAGTAGACCGAATAAAAAAGATCACCCTCACTAATGTGGTGGTCAAAATCCATCCCCTGAAGCTTGACTAGAACAAAAAGGCAGAGGAAGGACGACTCACTCTCTCTGCTTGAGCTGGGATGTCTGTCTTCTCCTGCCTTTGGGCGTTGATGCTTCTGGTTCTCAGACCTTCAGACTAGGACTGGGATTGACAACATCAGCTCACCTGGTTCTCAGGCCTTTGGGTTTGGACTGGAACTGTATCATCAGCTTTCTTAGGCCTCCAGTTTGCAGATGGCAGATCATGGGACTTCTCAGCCTCCATAATTGCATGAACTAATTCTTCATAAGAAATCTCTTTCTATATATCTATATATGTCCTGTTGGATCTGTTTCTCTGGAGAACCCTGACTGATAGAAATAGGTTGAATCAACTGAAAATATCAATAATCAATTTTGTCCTATAAAAATGGCCATTTCATATGGTTCAGCCTAATATATTAATAAGAGGTTTTGGAAAGTCTTTCTCTTCTCACTTCTCTGAATTGTCCCTGTGAGACAGAAAGATTATAAACAACCTTATTTTAGCACCTGAGGAAATCTAGGTTGCAAAGGTTACTTGTACAAAGTTGTATAAAAATCCATGAGTGGAACCTTTTCTCCCATTACTCAGTCTGTGGTTTCTTGACCCTGCCCTGCTCTTTAAAGTCCTGAGCTGAAAATGAGAAGCTGGAGAAAGAATGTGATGGGAAGTCACTTTCCCCAGAAGTTGAGCAGACTGCAATATGAGAGGTCACAGCCTCTATAACAAATACCATCATAAGAAGTGGTTCTTATGTTAAGCACGCTTTCTTGAGCTGATGCCGGCTCTCCTGAAATGGTGACTCTTTCAGGGTCTGTGTGAATCTCTGCTGGGCCACTGCATACTGGTTGCTTGTGATTCTTGCTTTAAAATCACCAACATGTGCAGCTCAGTGTTGACCCACCCGGGGATCTGAGGATCCTACTCCCCAGTGAGGGGGTTTGGCTGGTATGTGTCAGAAGATGTTCCCACTCTGGGCTTAATTTTGGCCCAGGCAGGATTTCTCAGCATCAGCACTGTTGACATTTTGGGTCAGATTCTTTGCTGTGGAGGGCTGTCTTGTGCATCGCAGGATGTTTAGCAGCATCCCTGGCCTCTACCCACTAGATGCCAGTAGCACTCTCTCCAGTTGTAACAAAAAAATGTCTCCAGACATTGTCAAATGTGCCCCAAGGGCACAAAATCACCCCCTAATTGAGAACCCCTGGGCCCAGGGGACTTCAGAGTGGGAGTGAGTGGCTGGTCTGGGCTGGGCTGATGGTAACATATTTCAAGGCATTTACCAACTTGTCTGATGTGTGTCAACACATCTGAAGGAATTGCATTTCCCTTTCTCCCACTTCCCCATGAAAAGTGATGATTCCATAAGAGATGAGTCATATTTGGGGGTATCGTTTGCCAGTTGCATATGAATAGGAAGAGAGGTGCAATTGTTTTAGGGCCTTTGGTTGGAAGAAAAGCAGTTTAACAGAAGCCCAGGTTCTCTCCATTTCCTGGCAAAAACATCTGTCTTCTTGTTTTTCTAGTTAATTATAGATTTTCATGAGCTCACTCAGCTAATCAAGTTTAATGACACTAGACCTAAATCACATTATTGTTATTTTTCAAGGCTGTGTTGGAACTGTGCTGCGTTAACCCGCCAGCAGCCTGGAGACAACTGCAGTCACTCAAATGCCGGAGAAGCAATGCTTTTATTAGCAGTGCAACCAGCTCTTTCATAACGTGTCACCACTGAAATTACGAAAACGAGATAAAAGCAACAGAAAAAGGAAATTTTCCATAAAGAACACTTTAGCAGCTTTATTACAAAGCAGAAATTTTATTGCAAGATGGGCAATGAGACATGTGTCCTATATTTATGACCATTTCCAATATAACTTTTGGTTTGGAGAGACACAGCAAAGGATAGGTCTGGAGCTATTATTGCTCCTTCATTTCCAGGTCTCTGATGACAGCTTGATGCAAAGACTTCCCAACCGGCTGATTGTGACCTACCTTTGAGCTTGATGCTGTTTGTGACTCTGTCTGTACCCTCTTTTCCTGTCCTAAGGAATTCCTGGTGGAGAATGAGCACAGCTGCTAGTCTTGCCACTGCCTCCTGAGCTCACACTTGCCTTGCCTCATGAATAAAAAATATTGTGTATTCAGCTAAAAGTTGGGTTCTTTTGCCTTAGGACTTTACATTGCCTGGAGAAAAATTCACGATAGTTTTCATTTAGCATTTAGTTTGGTCTGGATCACAAACTAACAAGTTTTTTTTTTTTTTTTTTTGATAAGGGGCATTTAAAAAAGTAATAACATTTTCTGGATTCTGCTGCTGGCACATCTTCTGTTAGATCTTTGCATTTCTTTCAACACATCATATGGAGTGTTCATGTTTCAAAATTCAGTCACTGTCTTCTGAGGACAGTCTGTCATTCATTTCCAGGCCCCTAAAGTTGCTTTGTAGACTCTTGCACCTAATAAGCTAAAGAGAATTTATTCTTTTTCTCTGCAAGTGAGAGACTTGTAGTTGTTGGTATACAATGTCAAATAGACTTCCATGAACTTCATGAATATCATTATGAAAAAGTCTGGGTTACTTGCGGATACATAAATTCATTGGGCTTGAGGGCTTGAGGGCTTGAGTTTTTGAGTCAGATCTGGATTTGAATCCTGGATCCATCACTTAGCTGTGTGACACTGGGCAAGTTATTTTGCCTTTTAAAGCTTTAGTTTCCTATCTGTAAAACTGATGTAATAATTGTACTTATATGCTAAGTTTTTGTGAGGATAGAATGAGGTAGTGAATGTAAAATACAAAGTAGGATGCCCAGCCATTGTAAATACTCTGTTGATATTAGAGGATGGGGGTGTCATTATTTCCAAGCTGGAATTGTCTGGTGGTATTTGCCTACTTTAGTAGACTAAGCTGCCCTCCTCAAGTAGTTCCTGGATGTAACTATCATGATCTCTCCTTCAAATAATAATTCTCAGGTCCTCTTGAATATATTTTAAGATGTTTCATGGCCAGAAGAACTTCCATAGTAATTCTGCTGCTCAGCTCCTAGGAAAGCGGAGGAGGATTATAAATAACAAGCAATAAAGACAGCAAGTGTATGTTCTAGAAGTGTGATAAATCAGTTCTATGGGAAGTCATCTGAACTTTACTGCAAAAGGATAGGAAAGAGTCAATTGGAAAAGTGGGAATAATCACGGAGCTGAAAAACCATTTTCACTGCAGAACTATTGGAATTAATTATGGTAAAAATGGATTCCTGGTCTCATTGAAGTTTTGTTTGGGAGGCAGATAGACTGGAGGGGTGGTGGCTAGATAGGTGTTTTCTTGAGGTTACTAGAAGGATTGTTTGATGCCTTGGAGTGGGGATTTTGGCATGAGGTGGAGGTGTATGCAGCTGGGGAACCAGAAGTTGGAACGGGGTTAAGCGAAAGTGTTAAGTACCTGCTATGTTCCAAGGGTTTTCACAGAGGCTAGCTCATCTAATCTCGAACAGTCCTGAAGGGATGATGGTGTTATCCCTCAGTTACAGGTGAGATCAATGCTTTGAGAGGTCAAGTAATTTACCAGAGGTTATTCAGTGATTAGGTAGTAGAACTGAGATTTGAACCCAAGTCTGTTTAATTCTACAGCCCATAAAACCAGAATTCTGGTAAGTTTTTTCCTCTTCCTCCTCAAGGGAAAATTAAAGAACAGAAATGAGTATATTAAAATTAATAAAATGAAATAAATGAGTGTATTAGAATGTCCAAGCACCGAGCTTCATGTTGTGTGAAGACAAAAAGGGAATTTGAACCATTTGTCAAACACTCTTTCCTCTAAGAACAGCAAACAAAAAATAATAAAACAAAACAGCAAAAAACTGACAAGACGTTGTCCCTGAAGTTCTGTGGATACAGCTGAGAAGGTATGGACTAGGGCTTTGAGCTCATTTCTGACTAATTTCAGGTTTTCTGGGTCTAGCTCATCAACTCCTGCAATCATGGTGGAAGCAGGTATGAAATGAAGAAGATGCTGGAAGATGGAATCATGGTAGATATAATGACAGTTTTTCAAAAATGGGAAAGATACTGAAAACTGAAAATGAATATCTATTGGAATAGATTTTAATTTCCTTGTACAATAATGGAGCAGATACCGGGATAAAAGAAATCTGTAGTCATGTGGAGGACAATAGAATCACCAGCAACAAGCAGTTCAGGTCGGTAAAAAAAGAATCATGCCAAAAAATCTGATAGCCTCTCACTGATGGGATTATGAAATTAGTGGATTAAAGGAAAAATAAATTTAGTATATTTGAATTTTTGGTAATACCTTAGAGAGAGGTGGAGGATATCCAGCTTAATTGAATAGAACATTTTAGCTAAGTATTTGACACTAGGTTGAATTGGATTTTTCTTTTAAAAACTTACTTTAATTAGACTAGATTTTGCTAGAATTGCTGTGAGCATGCTTGCAAGTGGCTATTTCAACATATTTTGGATATAGTAAAGATTGGCACATTAAAAACAAAGAAACCAAAAAAAAAAAAAAAAAAACCACCTACTTTGGATTTTCTTTTCTTTCTTTTTTTTTTTGGTGAGGAATTTTGGTCCTGAGCTAAAATCTGTTGCCAATCTTCTTTTTTCTTGAGGAAGATTGTCACTGAGCTAACATCTATGCCAATCTTCCTCCACTTTTATATGTGGGACATCACCACAGCATGACTTGATGAGTGGTGTTTAGGTCCATGCCTGGGATCTGAACCTGTGAACCCTGGGTTGCCGAAGCAGAACACACAAACTTAACCGCTATGCTTCTGGGTCAGTCCCCTACTTTGGGATTTTTGCAAACTAAAAAGAAAATATCCCTTTTTTGGTTTAACCCCAAATGGACTACTTCCTGCTTAGAAGAGCTCCTGTATAAGACGTTTTTATCTTTTAGCTGTGTTGCTGTGATGATATGATAATGCACCTTGTTCCCTTTTCCTGTGAAACTCTCAAATGTTCTGTTAGTCTTCCCAGGAAACCCACAGCAAGATTCATAGAGGTCTTGGATGGCACATTTAGAGATCAGACTGCAGTTTTGAAACAAAGTGGTGACTGATAAGAGTTTCCCCGAGGAACTTTTATAGAATATCACTGAATTTTGATGTAAGAAGGGGTGGAAGACATAAATGAGTTAAATGGAAAACAGTTGTCCTGTTCTCCAGCATAAAGCAGAATGAGGAATGCATTACATTGGGGGAGGGAAATAATCTTTGTTGAGTACTTAATGTGTGATTGGTGCTTACCGAGTCTTAGGGAAGCTTATTGACTTTATGTTGCTTTTGGCTATCATGAGAGAAGACTTGAAAAGGCTCAAGCCCAGTGCCGAGAAACGTACTTTTTATCCATATTTTTTTATTGTAATGAAATCTGTATAAGGTAAAATTGACCATTTTAACCATTGAAAATGTGCAGTTCAATGGCATTATGTTCACATTGTTGTGCAGCCATCACCACTATCCATTTTTAGATACCCATCAGGCAATAACGCCCCACTCCACTCTCCTCCCCAGCCTCTGGTAACCATTATTCTACTTTGTGTCTCTTTTGAATTTGCCTGTTCTAAGTACCTCATATGAGTGGAATTCTACAATATTTGTCCTTTTGGCTTATTTTACTTAGTATAATGTTTTCAAGGCTTATCTGTATTGTAGCATGTGTCAGAATTTCATTACTTGTTCTTTTCTTTTTTAAAATTGTTGTAAAATATACGTAACAAAATTTACCATCTTAATTATTATTTTTTTTTAAACTTTTTTTTTTTTTTTTAAAGATTTTATTTTTTCCTTTCTCTCCCCAAAGCCCCCCGGTACATAGTTGTGTATTCTTCGTTGTGGGTTCCTCTAGTTGTGGCATGTGGGACGCTGCCTCAGCGTGGTCTGACGAGCAGTTCCATGTCCGCGCCCAGGATTCGAACCGACGAAACACTGGGCCGCCTGCAGCGGAGCGCGCGAACTTAACCACTCGGCCACGGGGCCAGCCCCCCATCTTAATTATTTTTAAGTGCACAATTCAGTAGTGAAGTATATTCACATTGTTGTGCAATGAATCTCCAGAACTCTTTTCAACTTGCAAAATTGAAACTCTATACCCATTAAACAGTAACTTCCATTCCCCTCCTCCCCAGCCCCTGGCCCCTGGCAACCACCATTCTACCTCTGTCTGTGAATTTGACTACCCTAGGTACCTCATATAAGTGGAATCATAAAGTATTTGTCTTTTTGTGACTGGTTTATTTCGCTTAGCATGATGTTCTCAAGGTTCATCTATGTTGTAGCAGTGTTAAAGTTTCCTTCCTTTTTAAGGCTGAATACTATTTCATTGTCTGTACATGATCATTTTTTTCCAGTTTCATTGAGAAATAATTGACATACATCACTGTATAAGTTTCAGGTGTACAGCTTGGTGGCTTGATTTACATACATTGTGAAATGATTTCTACAATAGTTTAGTTAACATCCATCGTATCATATAGATACAGTAAAAAGGAAAGAAAAAAACTTTCTCCTTGTGATGAGAACTCTTACGATATTCTCTCTTAGCTTTCCTATATATGTCATACAGCAGTGTTAAGCATAGTCATCATGTTGTACATTACATTCCTAGTACCTATTTATCTTACAACTGGAATTTTTTACTTTTTGACTATCTTCCTCCAATTCACCCTGCCCTCACCCTCCACCTCTTATAACCACAAGTCTCATCTCTTTTTATATGAGGTTTTTTTTTTTTTTTTTTTTTTTTCAGATTCCATACTGTTTTAATTACTATAGCTTTATAGGACAGCTTGAAGTCAGGAAATGTGAAGCCTCCTGCTTTCTTCTTCTTTCTCAAGATTTCTTTGGCTATTTGGGGTCTTTTGTGGCTTCAGCATATAAATTTTAGGAGTGTTTTTTCTATTTCTGTAAAAAATGCCACTGGAATCTTGATAGGGATTTCATTGAATCGATAGATGGCTTTTGGTTGTGTTCGTATTTTAACAATATTAATCCTTCCAATCCGTGAACACAGGATACCTTTCCATTTATTTATGTGTCTTCTTTGATTTCTTTCATCAATGTCTTGTGGTTTTCAGAATAGAGATCTTTCACCTCCTTGGTTAAATTTACTGATAAGTATTTTATTGTTTTTGATGCTATTGTGAATGCAATTGATTTCTTTTTCAGAAAATTTGTTATTAATGTATAGAAGTGCTACTGATTTTTTGTATGTTACTTTTATATCCAGCAACTTTACTGGATTTCTTGATTAGTTCTAACAGTGTTTTGGTGAGTCTTTAGGATTTTCTCTATATAAAAACATGTCATCTGTGAATAGAGACAATTTTACTTCTTCCTTTTCAATTCTGATGCCTTTTACTTCTTTTCCTTGCTTGATCACTCTGGCTAGGACTTCCAGCACTATGTTGAATAAGAGTGATGAGAATGAGCACCCTTGTCTTGTTCCTGATCTAAGAGGAAAAGCTTGCAATTTTTCACTGTTGAGTATGATGTTAGTTGTGGGCTTGTCATATGTGGCCTGTAATATGTTGAAATGTTCCTACTATGCTTAATTTGTTAAGTGTTTTCATTATGAATGGATGCTGAATTTTGTCAAATGCTTTTTCTGTGTCTATTGAGATAATTATATGATTCTTTTCTTTCATTTTATTAATGTGATGTATATGCTCCATTTCGTTTATCTGTTCATTTATTAGTGGACATTTAGGTTATTTCCGCCTTTTGGCTATTGTAAATAATGCTGCTATGAACATTGATGTGCAAATATCTGTCTGACTACTTGCTTTCAATTCTTTTGGGTATACACCCACAAGTGAAATTGCTGGGTCATATGTTAAGTCTATGTTTAATTTTTTGAGGGACTGTTTTCCACAGTGAGTGCACCAGCAGTACACAAGGGCTACAATTTCTCTACATCATCATCAACACGTGTTATTTTCTGTTTTTTATTTTATTGTTATTATTATTTTTTTATTCTAGCTATCCTAATGGGTACCAAGTAGTATCTTATTGTGCTTTTGGTTTGCATTTCCCTAATGATTAGTGATGTTGACATTTTTTCATGTGCTTACTGGCCATTTGTATATCTTCTTTGGAGAAATTTTTATTTAAGTCCTTTGCTGATTTTGTAAATTGTTGTTGTTTAGTTGTAAGTGTTCTTTATGTATTCTGAACATTAATCCCTTATTGGATATACGATTTGCAAATATTTTCTCCCATTCTCTGAGTTGCCTTTTCACTCTGTTGTTAGTGACTTTTGATGCATAAGTGTTTTTGATTTTGATGAAATCCAATTACCTAATTTTTCTTTGTTGTCTGTACTTTTTGTGTCATATCCAAGGAACCCTTTGCCAAATTCAATGTCACGAAGATTTCCCTCTGTTTTCTTCTAAGAGTTTATAGTTTTAGCTTCTACTTTTAGGTCTTTAATCCACTTTGAGTTAATTTTTGTATATAGTGTAAGGTAAGGGTCCAATTTTATTCTTTTGCGTATGGATAGCCAGTTTTCCTGGTACCATTTGTTGAAAAGACTGTCCTTTGCCCATTGAATGATCTTGGCACCCTTCATTTGAACATATGTGAGGGTTTATTTATTGGCTCTCTATTCTATTCCATTGGTCTTTAGGTCTGTCTTTCTGCCAGGACCACGTTGTTTTGGTTACTGTAGCTTTGTAGTAAATTTTGAAATTAGGAAGTGTGAGACCACAAACTTTGTTGTTCTTGTTCTTCTTTATTGTGGAAAGAACATTTAACATGAAATCTGCCTTCTTAACAAACTTTTAGGTGTTCAGCATATTATTGTTGACCATAGCTACAATGTTGCACAGCAGATCTCTAGAGTTTATTCATCTTGCTGTTGTTTTTCACAATTGTTTTGGCTATTCAGATTCTATGTGAATTTTAGGATGAGTTTTTCTGTTTCTGCAGAAAGTGTCATTGGGGTTTTGGTAAAGATTGTATTGAATCTGTAGATTTCTTTGGGTAGTATTAACAGCCTAGCAATATTCAATCTTCTAATCCATAAACGGGGGATATTTTTCCATTTATGTATGTCTTCTTTAATTTCTTTCAGCAATGTTTTACCTTTTCTAGTGTACAAGTCTTTTACCTCCTTGGTTAAATTTATTCCTAAATATCTCATTATTTTGGTGCTATTATAAATGAAATTGTTCTCTTAATTTTCTTTTTTATTGTTCATTATTAGTATATAGAAATGCAACTGATTTTTGTGTGTTAGGTAACACACTTTTACTCAGGGTATCACATCAACTTTTTTCAGTTCACTTTCCACCCCCCTCATCCCCTATCAGCATTAAAAACTCACCTCTCAATATGAGTGGCAGGGATGTTGTTAGGAATGATAGGAGGAATGAGCCTACAAAAGCATATTGAGAGGGATTTGTTCTTGTAGGTGTCATTGGTGATCATACCTTCTTTGTTTGAGCTCTTGGTACACTACAATCAATAGCATTGAGCTACAATGGCTGGCTATGATCAGTGAGTTGCAATGATTTTAGCTGGTGAATTCCTTGTCATTGGATATATTCAATTACAGACTGAATAACCACTTATTAGAGGGACAGAAAAAAAAGACTGTTTACTGGATAGAGGGTTGTGTTCAGTGGAGTATACGGGTTTATTGTCCCTTCCAAATTTCAGGGTCTTCAACTTCTCATATAACTTTGGAAAAAAATCTTCTGGTGTTGGAAGGCTGGATTTGGGTGATCAGCCTTTGTGAGGCCTTCAGAACAAAGGGTCACTAACCCATTCCCTCAGTAACCATCACTGAGTGATCACTATGGGCAAAGCACTGTGCTAGGTATGTGAGTTACAAAGAATTGAATAACACATAGTCCCAGTTCTCAAGAAGCTTTTTCTATGTTGGACAAAGTGGGCTTAGCATATTAATGGAAGTTACAAGCCTCACCCCTGCACTCAGGGCACGTGATTTGAAAGTGGGGTTCTTCTGCGATCTATGTAACTGCAGGTGGAAGATAGAAAGGCAGGAACAGAAGTGTTTGCACAGCTTGCCAATCCAAACTTCCGTCTTTTTTGTGCCTCTCATTGTGCCCGTCTAGAGCCAGCTTATTCTGGCTTGTGGGAGCTGATCATGTGCATCTCTTTCCAACTCCTTGTTTGGTGACATCACATTGGTAGCTTGTAATTGGCCAAAATGAGAATATTTACGCTGTAGAAGTCAGCAAACACTACAAATCAGAACTTTTTCCCTCTGTCTTAACCTAGCTTACCAGCACAACACTGGATGAGAGTCACTGTAAGGATTGAATGAAATTGAGAGCTCAGTAGTTGGTTTCTCAATGAAAGAAAGGGAGTTGTAGTTCTTGCTTTCTCAAGGCTGATGCCATGTCTGCCAGAAAGCCCCAGACAGCTTTCTGGATTGCTCAGTGGAAGTTGTTCTTATTTCTCAGGGAAAATTTTTCACTACCTCTATGATTCCACTTGTGTCTTCTCTGATACTACCTCCCCACGGGTCGGGGATCTAGGCCCTGTAAGCAATGATAAGCCTTTACCTTATTCATACTTTGACAAATCTTAGACTCTGTTAGGTTTTCTCCGTCACACGTGTATGAAAGCTGGTATAAAGATTATCTGGGAATCCATCAGAATTATTTAAAATATGGAGAATGACCCTTATAATGAGAGTTTTAGTAGATAAGAGCAATGCTTTTATAGGAGGAATTGGATGGGCAAATATGTACACAACAACAGCAACAACCACAGCTACTACTACTCAGGAAGCTGAAAATTTCCTTCATCATCATTATCATTAATTTCTATGCGTGTGTAGTTTGAATAATATGAATTCTTCTCCGGAGGACTGCCTAGGAGAGCGCAGTCTCATTAGGTAACTGTTTCTACAGCCTCTTTTACTCACATGCCCACACACCCACACATGCACACCCACACACACGGAGTGTGGGCGGTGGCAAGGACGCTGTAGTGGGTCCCAGAGGCAGCATTACCTTAGTAATTTTCTGGAAACACTCAGCTCACAGACACGGAACTGCAGTTTACAGGAAACTATCCATCTTCCTCAAAACAGTTCAGAAAAGGAATCCATTTTCTTTAATATAAATCCTCTTTGTCTTGTGATGTATAAATCATCCATGTGAAAGAAGCCCTTTGAGGTATCAATTCAAGGCATTCTCTCAAAATATCATCCCTCAGCATAGCCTGCGATGGAAGCTAATCCTTTGTGGCTGCCAAAGGCAAAATTCATCCCACTTTTCAGTGAATTTCCCACCTAAAGCCCTCTGCTGCCCTCTTAGCAATTAGGAGGGACTATCAGGGTCAGAGTGACCTTTCCCAGGTGTGGTTATCTGGATATGAAGAAGAGCAGAGAGGAGAGTCTATCTGACACAGTGGTTTCAAATTAGTGACTCTCTTAATAATGAACATACTTATTGAGGCTCCCTCCACAGGAGAGTGAAGCTGTTGCCACACTCTTAGCTTACAGCTGGGTCACTTGCTCATTCTTGTGTACTTTGGGAAGTGAGGGATAATCTTAAGGCCTCTGTGTATGTTCAGCCTGGTTTTTAGGACAGAGCGGACAATGATGGTAGCCTCTCCAGATTCACTGGGTTCTGTTTTTTCAGTTTGGTGTGCCCATCTCCAGCTGCTGCGGGTGCTGCTGCTATTGGCACATAGTAGCAGCCTTCTCCTGAGGACTGCTCTTAGATGACTGGAGTCACTTCACCTGGAGATGCCTTGGAATTGTAGCCCCCTTGCTTACACTGGAGCAGCATGTAGTACTGACCAACTGGCTGGGGTTAGGTGAGGGGGAGTTTACAAAACTTTTCTCTCTTGTCTAAAGGTAGGACAGACTCCAAGGTACAATTTGTGTTCCAGAGCTCCCTATGGGATCAAGTTAAGACGAGATTTCACCTGAAAGCCTCATTCTTGCTTATTTCTGCCTTGTCTATATTCTGCTCTCTTACTCCCTTATACATTTCTTCTGAGAGCACTCCCTCAGTAAATTGCTTGGACACAAATCCTTGTCTCAGGCTCTGCTTTTAGGAAACCCAGCTTCACAGGGTCCATCTCAAGCTGCTTCAAAGATCTTGCAGAGAGCTTTTTGTTCTCAGACTGAAGGGGTGTGGTTTATTCCATGTGGTCCTGACGTTCAGTTTAAATGCATGCTTAAGGACAATTGCGATCTCTTTGGTCTTGATGACTATTAATTTTGTGCATAACATTCTTGATTGAAACTTTGGTCTAAAATCTATGGCTGTCTGAGCTAATCTTCGACAAAGGAGCTGAGGGCATACAATGGAGAAAAGAAAGTCTTTTCAACAAATGGTGCTGGGAAAACTGGAAAGCCACATGTAAAAGAATGAAAATTGACCATTCTTTTTCACCATTCACCAAAATAAACTCAAAATGGATCAAAGACCTAAAGCTGAGACCTGAAACCATAAGGCTTCTAGAAGAAAATGTAGGCAGTACACTCTTTGACATCAGTATTAAAAGGATCTTTTAGGACACCATGTCTTCTCAGACAAGGGAAACAATAGAAAGAATAAACAAGTGAGACTTCATCAGACTAAAGAGCTTCTTCAAGGCAACGGCAAACAGGATTGAAACAGAAAGACAACCCACTAACTGGGAAAAAATATTTGCAAGTAATACATCTGACAAAGGCTTAATATCCATAGTATATAAAGAACTCATACAAGTCAACAACAAAAAGTCAAACAACCCAATCAAAAAATGGGCAGGAGACATGAACAGACATTTCTCCAAAGAAGATATACAGATGGCCAATAGACACATGAAAAGATGTTCATCATCGCTGTGCATCAGGGAAATGCAAATCAAAACTACGCTAAGATATCACCTTACACCTATTAGAATGACAAAAATAAGTAAAACAAATAGTAACAAATGTTGGAGAGGTTGTGGAGAAAAAGGAATCCTCACACGCTGCTAGTGGGAATGCAACTGGTGCAGCCACTATGGAAAACAGTATGGAGATTCCTCAAAAAATTAAAAATAGAACTACCATAAGATCCAGCTATCCCACTACTGGGTATCTATCTAAAGAACCTGAAATCAGCAATTCCAAAAGTCCCATGCACCTCTATGTTCATTGCAGCATTTTTTACAATAGCCAAGACATGGAAGCAATCTAAGTGCCTATCAACAGATGATTGGATAAAGATGTGGTATATATATACAATGGAATACTACTCAGCCATAAAAAAGAACAAAATCGTCCCATTTGCAACAACATGGATGGACCTTGAGGGTATTATGTTAAGTGAAATAAGCCAGATAGAGAAGGGCAATCTCTGTCTGACTCCACTCATATGAGGAATTTAAACACGTGGACAAAGAGAACAGATTAGTGGCTACCAGGGGAAAGGTGGGGTGGGGGTGGGCACAAAGGGTGAAGGGGTGCACCTACAACACGACTGACAGACAATAATGTACAACTGAAATTTCACAAGATTGTAACCTATCATTAACTCAATAAAAAAAATAATAAAATCTATGGCTGTCTGCATTAAATGTAAATTGGGTATTTCTAGGGAGCTCTACCTCCCATGATCATTCCACACTGTGACTCACTGTCTATGTTCACTGGATCACATTCTCAGGCATGAGAAGGCATCTTGTTCTCAAGCTGCCTGCTGTCTAACTGGGCAGTGGGACAAACACACCAAAATGAGGTAGTCTGCAGAAACTGCCTGATAAAAGTGCCCACAACATATACATTGAGTAAGAGTTTAGAGGCTTGAGAAATCACTTTGGGTTGAGTGTAGCAAGGAAGACGTTTTGGTGAGTGGATTTGAATTGGACTTAGGAGAATGAGCGGAGGACCTCAGGTTAAGAGAGACTGTTGACTCAAGGCTGGAAGACTGAGCCCTTCTGCCAGCAGCATTTACTACCACACGTGGGAATAATAAGGTGAAATTCAAAACACCCTTTATTGCAGGAGACCACAAAGAGGGGCACATGGTAAAAATAAACTTCCCTACTTCCTTGGAAATTGATATAGCCATATGACTTGTTTTGGCCAATGAAATGTGAAGGGACGTCTGTCACTTCCAGGCACACTTTTTCAGAGCAATGTATGACTCTCCATTTTCCTTTCTCTTGCTGCTGCCATCAGGGAAGCACATGTGGAGATGGCATCTCTGAAGTGTCCCTCTCATTTCAGAAAATACTTTGCAAGCACATACGTTATATACCTGGATAGGTCACTTGTCTTGTGACTTACACAATGATGAGAATTGGCTGCAACTCTCAGGTTCCTTCTAGCTTATTTGGTTTTTTGATGAAGGGCCCACATTCAAATTTAGTCAGACTCTTGTCTCTTCTTGGAAGCACAAAGAAATAGGGGCATCTTCGGTAGAAGCATCTTCTACTGAAAACAAATAGTTTCTTGTAACATCAACAGACAAAAAAATCAATCAGAAATAGGAAAAATAAAGTTAAGTGTCCTTTGCTCCTGTTGAAAACTCTGAAATTTAGACCCTGACCACATAGACATTTGTCTTCCTCCAAATCCAAAACCTGAATACTCCCTAAGAACTGTGAAAGTTGTCATTAATGAGCATGTTTGTGGCTCAGACGAATATTCCAGGGAAGTCAGGGATCTTGTTTATCCCAACGGGTGTAGTTGTGTGTTAGAGATGGTGTAAAGTTCAATTTCTTTGTTTTATTTGTTGTGTGGAGGAACATCTGTTGTTCAGACTCATTTGTTTAGGGCTGTTATAAACATAGTTCTCCAAGCCTATTTTACTTTCTGTCATCCCAAATTCGCCCATAAATCCGTTTCTACGCTGTTTTGTTCATCATGAGAAGCCACTTTGTGTGTAGAAGTGCTGCTTGTATGTTGAGCTCTTGCAGCTCATATGCCATATTTGTTGCCTCCTTCTCAGCCCAGCAGGAAATTACCTTCTGCTCCAATGATCCCCTTTCCTTCTCTCACCCCACCATCATTTTAGTATAATTTTCTCTCTCCAGATGATCTCTTGGAGTCCTTATGCTGACTGTTCATGGCAGGGTCTCACGTCCTCTTAGAAATAGAATTCTCATCTTGAGTTAAAGAAAGGAATCTTAAGCTTTCTGAAATCATCTGCTATGTAATTATAGAGGACAGCCTTCTGTTACTCAATTTATACCTAGGTTTTATAGAATTTACACTTCTGTTAAGAGGGTGTTAAAATAGAACTCTTTCTATCTTAGTTTCAGTAGAGGCTGTGTAAATCTAATCACAAAATAATGCATGCTAAACCTACTTTCTAAAATGAGGTGCTAGACCACCTATACAGGGCTGTGAAGGAGGTAACTGGGAACAAGAGTTGTGATCCTTAATCAACCTCCGGCTTGAGGATAAAACATGATGGAGTTTGGAAAGGCTGGGTGAGAGAATATCTTTGAAGAAAGGCGATGGAGGGCTCTGGTATTTCCCCATGGGGAAGAGGGAGAGTATGGTTATGTCTAGTGAGAGGTAATTTAAGGAGACCCCATGGAGCCTTGATATGTATTCCTGGGGCTCCAGTGGACTGGTGGCTGACTCATGCCTGAAAGGTCAACAGAAGAGAGATCAGTGGAGCAGCCTACCTGGCAGTGGAGTGAAGACAGATGATGATATTGGGAAATAACAGCCTTTCCACTAATGTCAATGGGTATCAAAGGTGCCTTGACTTGGGAGTGAAATTTTAAACTTTGCTTAAGAGGGTGAATGGGTTCATGGATGAGCTATGGAACCATCGGTAGGGTGTGGACAGACTGCTTGATGCCCATGGGTAGAGGAAGGAGTCACAAGCAACTAGGAGCAGAAGGGGTATTACCTGCAAGAAGTGAGATGCAGTCAAATGTCCTAGTGGGGAAACTTCCTTGAATCCCATAAAGGCACCCCAAGTAAGAAAGAGTTGTTTTTGAACATCATTCAGCCACTTGGCACCCTTCTTTCCCCACTATAGAGGAACAACAATTAAGTTTTCCTTGTGAACTGTGCTTTTGATACTATGTAATATCCTTCTTTATCCTTTGTAATTAAGGTGACTATATAATTTATCATTCAAACAGAGACACTTTTTTGTGTGTGTGTGTGTGAGGAAGATTGGCGCTGAGCTAACATCTGTTGCCAATCTTCCTCTTTTTGCTTGAGGAAGATTGTTGCTGAGCTAACATCCGTGCCAATCTTCCTCTATTTTATGTGGGATGCTGCCACAGCATGGCTTGATGAACAGTGCTAGGTCTGTGCTTGGGATCTGAACCTGCAAACCCCGGGCCGCTGAAGCAGAGTGCGTGAACATAACCACTATGCAACTGGGCAGGCCCCTAAACAGAGACACTTCATAGTGTAAAGGGACACTAAAAATAACTAATAGGTAGTTCTAAGAGAGAAATGTATAGTGATAAATGCCAATGTTAACAAAAAAACCCCTCCTCAAATAAACAACCTAATTTCACACCTCAAGGAACTAGAAAAAGAAGAACAAACTAAGCCCATAATTAGCAGATGAAGGAAATAATAAAGATTACAGTAGAAACAAATGAAATAGAGAATAGGAAACAATAGAAAAGATCTACAAAACTAAGAGTTGGTTCTTTGAAAACCTAAACAAAATTGACAAACCTTTAGCTAGACTAACCAAGAGAAAAAGAGAGAAGACCCAAATAAATATAATTGTAAATGAAAGAGGAGACATTACAACTGATTCTATGATATACAAAGGATCATAAGAAACTACCATGAGCAATTATACACCAACAAATTGAACAACCTAGGAGAAATTTCTAGGAACATACAACCTACCAAGACTGAATCATGAGGAAATAGAAAATTTGAACAGACCAATAGTGAGTAAGGAGATTGAATTAGCAATCAACAATGTCTCAAAAAAGAAAAGCCCAGGACAAGATGGTTTCACTGGTGAATTCTACCAAATGTTTAAAGAAGAAATAATGCCAATCCTTCTCAAATTCTGCCAAAAAATCAAAGAGGAGAGAACACGCCCAAACTCATCTTTAAAGCCAGCTTTACCATGATACCAGAGCCAGATAAGGACATTACAAGAAAAGAAAACTACAGGCCAATATCCCTGGTGAATATAGATGCAAAAATTCTCAAAATAATTAGCAAACCAAATTCAACATCATATTAAAAGGATCATACATCACAATTAGATGGGAGTTATCCCTGGGATACAATGGTTCAACATACACAAATCAATGTGTGATACACCACATTAATAAAATGAAAGATAAAAATCATATAATTTGTCTCAATAGATGCAGAAAAAGCATTTACCAAAATACAACATCCTTTCATGATAAAAGCTCTCAACAACTTGAGTATAGAAGAAATATACCTCAACGTAATAAAGCCATATATGACAAGCCCACAGCTAATATCATATTCAATGGTGAAAGGTTGAAAGCTTTTCCTCTAAGATCAGGAACAAGATGAGGGTGCCCACTCTCACCACTCCTATTCAGTATGGTACTGGAAGACCTAGCTAGACCAATCAGGCAAGAAGAAGAGTCAAAAGGCATCAAATTGGAAAAGAAGAAGTAAAATTGTCTTTGTTTGTAGATGATGTGATCTTATATATGGAAATTCTGAAGACTTCACCAAAGAACTGTTAGAACTAATCAACAAGTTCAGTAAAGTTGCAGGATACAAAATCCACATGTAGAAATCAGTTGCATTTTTATACACTAATAACAAAACATCTGAAAAAGAAATAAAGGAAACAATACCACTCCCAGCAGCATCAAAAACAATAAAATACTTAGAAATAAATTTAACCAAAGAGGTGAAAGAACTGTACAGTGAAAGCTATAAGACACTGATGAAAGAAATTGAAGAAGACATAAATAAATGGAAATATATCCCATATTCAGGGAGTGGAAGAATTAATATTGTTAAGATGTCCACACTACCCAAAGCCATCTACAGATTCAATGCAATCTCTATCGAAATTCCAATGGCATTCTTCAAAGAAGTAGAAAGACAATCCTAAAATTTGTATGGAACCACAAAAGACCCCAAATAGCCAAATCAATCCTGAGAAAGAAGAACAAAGCTGGTGGCATCACACTTCCTAATTTCAAACTATATTACAAAGCTATAATAATCAAAACAGTATGGTACTAGCATAAAAATAGACACACAGACCAATGGAATAGAACCAAGAGCCTAGAAATAAATCCATACATATATGATCAACTAATATTTGACAAGGGAACAAAGAATACTCAATGGGCAAAGGACAATCTCTTCAATAAATGGTGCTGGGAAAACTGGAGAATCACATGCAGAAGAATGAAGTTGGACCCCTATCTTGCATCACTCACAAAAATTAACTCAAAATAGATTAGACTTATACATAAGACCTGAATCCATAAAACTCCTAGAAGAAAATGTAGGGAAGAAGCTCCTTCACATCAGTCTTGGCAATGATCTTTTTGGCTATGACACAAAAAACACAAGCAACAAAAGCAAAAATAAATAAGTGGACTATATCAAACTAAAATGCTTCTGCACAGCATAAGAAACAATCAATAAAATGAAAAGGCAATCTATAGAATGGGAAAAAATATTTGCAAACTGTTTATTTGATAAAGGGTTAATATTCAAAATATATAAGGAACTCATGCAACTCAATAGGAAAGAAACAAACAATCTAATTATGAAATGGGCAGAGGATCTGAAGAGACCTTTTCCCAAAGAAGACATACAAATGGCCAACAGGTACATGAAAAGCTGCTCAACATCACTAATCATCAGGGAAATGCAAATCAAAACCACAATGACATGTGACCTCATGCCTGTTAGGATGACTATTATGAAAAAGACAAAGAGATAACAAGTGTTGGGAAGAACGTGGGGAAAAGGGGCCTGTGCACTGCTCCTGGGCATGTAAATTGGTGCAGCCACTATGGAAAACAGTATGGAAAAAATTAAAAATAAAACTACCATATGATCTAGCAATTCCACTTCTGGGTATATTTCCAAAGGAAATGAATCAGGATCTTGAAGAGATATCTGTACTCTCATGTTTATTGCAACATTATCCGCGATAGCCCGGATATGGAAACAACCGAAGAGTCTGTCTGTGGACGAATAGCTAAAGAAGGTGTCGTGTATATATATGCACAATGGAAAATTAATCAGCCGTGAGAAGGAAGGACATCCTGCCATTTGGGACAACACGGGTGGACCTAGAGGCCATTATGCTGAGATAAGTCAGACAGAGAAAGACAAATACCACATGACATCACTTATATGTGGAAAGTAAAAAAGCAATGTGGGTAGTGACAATCTGGCCTCTCAGACTATGCGCAACACGAGCTCTGCAGCTTTGATGCCTCGTGGGCGACTTTTTCACTCTGAGTCTGAGGAGGAACAAGCTTCCTTGTTGTTCTACGTACTGGTGGGATTTTTTTGCTTCCCACTGTGCCTGCAACACTTAGAAGGGCTTTGGTCTAAAGGATCTCTGTTCCAACTCCGTACTTGCACAGGCCTTGTCTGGCACCCTCCTTGGACAGTTTAAAAACCCATCTAGATTGTTCCTGGGTCTGATTCTCCCTATTACTAGAGTTACTGCAACATCAGCTTTTCCTTTGGCGAAGAGACCTGTTAGAGAAACCCTACTTACTGAGCTCCACCAGATGAGCTGTATGCTTGGGGCCTCACGCTGTAGAAGCACAGAAAGATGTAGGAGGGGCTTTGAAATTTCAATCTTCCCATTTTCCTTTCAGCCTTAGCTTTTGTAAGTGAGATGGAATAGAACAACTGAGCAATTCCTTGTTATACAAATAATGCGGCCCCTTTCCCACTGGAAGGCAAAGTGGCTGCAGTCCCTTTAGGTATTACATAATCGTCTCACCCTCTAGTCTGCTGGAAGCTGTGTGAGAGTTTGGATAGGTAAGCGGGGACCAGACCATGAGGGCCCTCAGAGGCCATGTGAAGGAGTTGAGATCTCTGTTTTCCGCTGGAGTAATTTTTGACACCCTCCAACTTTATCTTGTAGCAAAAAAAAAGTCTCAAAATATCCCAGTGTTGACTTCAATGATTTCATTGTAATTTTACTTAAATATATACAACTGTAAAACTAGGCTTAGTGTCCTGATATTTATAGCTCTTATGCAACTATGAAACCAAAGCAAATTTATAAATTGCATTCAAACAAAACTGCAAACTAAACAGAATATCAAATAAAAATTTAATTCGATGTGTCAGATCAAGTTGTTTTGGGGAAACAAAATTGCCCCTCTTAATGTGACAATGATACTGCTATCAGGCAGAGTGTTTGGAGTCTGACCTACTTGGGCTGTGTGTCAGAAATGACTCAACCATTCACCATTTTTCTCTTGTTAAACACTGCAAAACCTTAATCTGGGCAGTGAGGTGAAGTGCTTCAACCTTCATTTGGCCCCAAGGCATCATTTATTCAGCGTTTGTCTCTGGACTTCCCCTCATTAGCCTGGGGAAATTAAAATTGTACTACCTGGAGCCCATGTAGTTGTTAGCAAATGCAAATGTGGGCACTAAAATTTCAGGATAGTACTTGATTTTAAAGTGAAAATCCAGATGATCCAAAATATAATTATATTTAAAAAATTTAAATTTTATTGAAATGAAAAGAGGAAAAATATTCTCATAAAGATTTTGAAGTCCTACCTTGCTATGTCTGAAGACCTTCACAGTCTCCAGCTAGGAATGCCAATCCCACAGATGATTTAGGTATTTAGGATACTTCAAGTGACAAGACCTGAAGATCACCAGGGGAGGGGACCGTACTACAGGCAGAGAAGAGTGAGGAGTCTGGGACAGACATCCTAAAGAGCGACAGTAACTGAGCTAAGGTTTAAGGTTGGCAGGGGGTGGATGGGTGACATTCCAGGGGTTACTGTCGTGCTCCACCAAGATCCCCTCTTTAGGCAGCTGCTGGGAATATCGTGTTCATGGCTCACAGCCGCTGGGAATTACCCTCAGTGACAGAGAATGCCTCAAGACTGCCTTGCCCTAGGTTACGCTGCTTCCGAGGGATCCACTCCTAGCCAGTGTCTGATGTAGGGATACAAAGTCTTCAATTTGGGACAACATTGAAGGGCCATCCAAGCTCCAGAGCCCCATATAGGATCAGCTGAGGCATCAGTGACAACTGTATTGTGGATCAGCTTCTCCCTCTGCCCGATCCTGCTGTCCTCCCTTCTTTCAGGTGTAGCTCCTGAGAGTTCTCCCCAGTAAACTTCTGCATGCAATTTCTTATCTAAGAATCTGATTCTAGAGGGCCCAATCTAAGACAGAGACCAATGGGACCTGTGACAGAACAGATGGGAGTGTTCAGTGCTGTCTCCAGTGCTCAACACAGTGCCTGGCACATAATAGGAATCGGTAAATACTTGTTGAGTGAGTGAAGGAATTATGCATTTGAAGAAGTCAAGGATGACTACCACAATTCTGGTTTTGAATATTGATTAGATGATGGGTCATTGGGGGGAATATGATGAATTTAGATATTGCAGGTTCTCTGATTTTTGTTTATTGCCTGATCCCATGGTTTCTTCTTAGGCCTGGTTCCGTGCCTTCTCCCCAACCACAGACTACACAGTGTGTCCCCTCCAAGTACACATTGTATAGTTTTCTTGGGGTGGCTAGCCTTTCAGTGAGTTTCAAATGACTGATGAGATGGTGTCAGTGAGAAGGAGCTCTGTTGACTGCTCCCTGACATCCCCGTCTAATAACCTATAGTTGAGATTCTAGGCCTTTTGTTTTCCTGCAGGCGTCTGGGAAGTGTGACACGCACTCAGGAGTGGTAAGTCTAGATTTAATGGGCCTCACTGTGCATCAAAACATAAAATGACAATAATTAGATTGGATCAGGGGCAGAAATACTCGGTTCTTTGATTGTTCCAAATTTCATTTCTGGAGGTGTCCAGGGAGTGCTTTCCCGGTGGAGACAGGAGCATTACCATTTTAACGAGCCCAGTCTCCCTGTAGTTTATGGCTTCCTTCCACCCACGGCAAATCTGATGGGCAATTGCTTTCCCTCTTAAGGTGGCCTTTCTGGGATCCAAGATTAGGTCAGACACTCCTCCCCACTGTCAGGCAGCCTCATAAAGCTCCTTCCTTTAATTGGAATTCCAGGCCATTAAGTAGTGGCCTAATTTGCTGCCATGGACTGTTTCTCATATTAACTTTGCCAAAGGTAAGAAGCAAACCAGATTTGGGTGTGGGTCTTCTCTTAAGTTGTGTTTCTTAAGGTCAGATCTGCATTTCTAGAAGAGAGAATGGTTGAATATGCTTTGAGAAGGAAGAGTGTGTGTGGGGGGCTGTGGAGAAACTTCAGTAAAACATAGACTTATGGAAATATGGAGGTGGCTGGGTCCTTATGGGGAATCAGGTCTCTGCTGTTCTGCACATCCAGGGAGGTGAGGCTGCTAATCTCAAGGTACAGAGTTGATTTAGGGCAGAGAGTTGAGCAGAGCTTGGGCAAGCTGGGATTACCACATAGGAAGGTATTGTAGGAGTTGTGAGGTTCCCTGCATGACATGCAGACCAGGCTCTTTCCCTTGGCAGAAGAACAGTTGGGCAAGGCACCGAGGGGGAAAGTTAAGCTGTCGGTACAAATTCCCTATTTCTGATGTATGGATCACTTGATCAGGACTATCACCCTTCCCATACTAAGAGATGTCAGTGGATTGCATCTGCCAAACAAAATCTTAATCAGGAAATAAACTTCCTAGGTTATCAGGACTAGTTTGAGAAGTGTCTTAGACCCGTGGAATTGGAGTTTCTGATCAAATTTTGGACGAATGCTAAGCTTTCCAAATAAGAGGGACTCGCAGAGGACCCAGCCTACTATAATCCATGATTGTGGCCATTATTGATGTTCAGGCTCCCCGCTGCAGGTTTCTCCCTGGAGTCTGCTTTTAAGATAGCAAGAGCTCTGGATGGCATTTGGTACCAGCCACTGCCCGCAGACTGTCACTCTCTGTAAATCCCTTATTCCTGCTGGATCCCTCAAACAAAGCTAATCTGCCATCTGACACCTGGGCTTGTCACCTTTAATTCCAGGCCTCTGAGCTGCTGTCTCTAGGGAAATAAAGGGAAGGATTTCTCTTCTGCCCTCACATACTCTTGACATCTATTATTCTACTCACAGGCTTCTGCCCCAAGAGGCACAGAGCTGCACCTCTTTTCTGTTCTGTTTCACAATATAAAGCCATTCCTGAGTTTTTGACTCGCGCATTTTTCTGTTTTAACTTTTTGGGTAAAGAAACCCTGTGGCAACAAATCAACTCCTTTTTAGAAGCTGTTTCTGTTAGAAAGTTTATGAACCAAGAGAGACATTGAAAAAGCAGCTCTTTCCTAACAGTAGAATTTCAGGTATTATGAGGATTCTAGGGGAAGTATTTTGAGTCAGAGGACCTATTTCTAAAGTGCCCTCCACCTCTACTTTCACCCCCAAACCCCTAGCCTGGAGAGGCTGGGTTTGCTCTATGCTTCCCTCAACCTCTCAATGAGCAGGCAGATTGGTTGGCTGGTGATTGATCCAGTTTATTCAGGAGAAATGGTGCAGCTGTTACATGATAGGAGGCCGGGTAGAGTATGTCTGTAAACTAGAGGATCCTCTGGGGGTCTTGCAGTACTTTGGTATAGAGGTGAATCAATACATTAAAATACGTACATAAGAGAGAAAGGAAAAAATGTATGATTATGTGTACAGTCATGCACTGCACAATGGTGTTTCAGTCAATGGCAAACCACATATACAATGGTGGTCCCATAAGATTAGTGCCATTATAGCCTAGGTGTGTAGTAGGCCATACTGTCTAGGTTTGTGTAAGGACATTCTATGATGTTTGCACAATGATGAAATCGCCTAATGCCGTGGTCTTAGAAGGTATCCCTGTTGTTAAGCGATGCATATCATGAGATATATCTGATCCTGAGAAGGTGCTATTGGTGAAGTTAATTTAGGCGGCTGGTCAGGGAAGGTGTGGCAGTTAAGCTAAGACTTGAAAGATGAAGAGGACTTACTTAAGTAACGAGAGCGAGGAAGAGGAAGCAGGAAGACCATCCCAGGAGGCTGTTTCCAGAAGCCTTGTGACCAGAATGAGTTTGGCTATTTAAAGGAACCTAGTGAGTCCAGTGCAATTGTGGGTAGACGAGATTGGAGAGGGAAGCAGAGGCCAGATTGTGCTGAGCCCCGCAGGCAGGTGAAGGGTTTAAACCAAAGCATGCTGGGAAGTCTTTGAAAGTTTTAAGCCTGGAGGTGACCTGAACCCTCCAGTTGCAGCAAGGAGAGTGGATTATAGGGGCTGACGTGGAAGGAGGAACACTACGTAGGAGGTTACTGCAAAAGTCTGGAGAGAGGTGTTGCTTGTGATGGAGATGGAGGGAAGCGGACCGATTCAAGATAAAATTTGAAAGTAGAATTATCAATTACTAAACATACTAAGTGTTATTTATTTTTTCCCTTTACATTTTTATTTTTAAATGAACATAGAATAAAATGGACTTTTTTGTAGTGTACAGTTCTAGGAATTTTAACACCTATGGATTTATGTAACTAGCACCACAATCAGGATTCAGAACAGTTCCATCACCCTCAAAAAACTTCCTAGTGCTATTCTTTTGTAGTCACACCCTCTCCTTCCATATCTAACAGAGCTAGAAGAGCTAGAGTGGAAACCTGAACCCAGACAGAACTATTACTATCCATTTATATCCCAATTGTGTTACGATCATCTTTTTGTACTCAGGAGCATCTAACCAGGCCCAGCCTTTCCCACAGGGTTATTTCAACCTCTTAACCTTTCACAGGCTTCCTACTGCATGAGTGTGCTCAGTGCCTGTCTTAGTAGGCACAAGAGATGCAGAGAAAGCCTGTAGGAGCCACTTGAGCTCACCAAAAATTTCCACATCCTGAGATATATTCACAAAATCAGTAATGGGGGAAGGCAATCTATTTTTAGGCACATAAATAATTTAGGTCGGAATATTACAGGTAGCATTGCATTATAGCTGAAAACAAATCTCGATTTGGATGGTTATAAAATGATTTCAATAAACATCATTGCTAAAAGCATAAGCATTTTAATTAGCTCATCTGTAACTCCACAGGGCCTGCTGAGATATAAATATATATATATATTCATAATACAGATTGTTGTGAATATATTTCTTATTAGTTGCGCCTCTCTCTCCTCCTTTTCCATTATTGTTTTGTCACAAAATGTCTTCTATCTTTTGAGTGAAAGGAGAGGTCTGTTTACTTGTATTCTGCAGTCATGGAAAATGGATGCAATTTGTTTTTTTCTGGAAAGGGGAAAGGTTTCAGGATGGCTCACACTCTGTAAATTCGTAAAAGAACTTCAAATATCACTTCGTCGAAAGCTGCAACTTCCTTGTTCCTGGATTCCAGTGAGGAGTAGAGGAGTTGACTGAGTCTTGTCGTGGTAAAGGCACTCAAGTGCAGGGAAATGCATTACAGATGAGCAGCTGAAAGGGGAGACGGGGAAGAAGGGGAGAAACCTAGGAAGCCAAGAGACTCTGTTATGGGTAGGGTTTTCTGTTCTTTTTCTTGCTGGGTCTTCTTAGGAACCCTGTGAAACAGCTTGTGATTTCCAGACTCTGCAGATGGGGAAACCAAGCCTCAGAGCGTAACTTTTCAAGGCCATATAGTTGTGCTTTGAGTCCCAAACTCAAGCCTGGGAAAGAAGACGAGCCCTATCAGGGGTCAGCAGTGCCTTTGGCCTCCAGTGATGCTTGAAGGTGCACTAGGAAGCTGAAAGATCTTAGCAAGAAAGATGGAGAAAAAGAAGGAAATGCAAGGCAAAAATAAAAACTAGAGGCAGCAATGGAAGGAAATCAATAACAACTTTGATATCTGTACCAGTGAGAATATCTGCCAGACACTTTAGAGTTTGCAAAGTTCTTTTGTATCCACTGACTCTCATGATTTGGGAGGCAGTGGTGGAAAGAACTCAGGTTTGCAAACAGACCCATTCTGGTTTGAAGCCCATTTCTGAGTCACACCTGAGCAAGTTGTGTGGCCTGAGAAATGGTCCTGCCCCAGATTCGAAATTGACCTTCGTTTTGCTTATCCATTGCTGTGTAACCCACCACCCCAAAACTTAGCAGCTAAGAGCAAGCACAATTTATTTCCCATGATTCTGTGGGCTGATGAGACAGTTCTCTTGCTTTACGTGATATAAGCTAGGGTACTAGGATGGCAAGTAGGTCCAAAATAGCTTCACTCACATGGATGAGAATTGGTGTTGCCTGCGGATTGAAGGCTCAGCTGGGATTGTTGGCTGGGAGCCTTCGTTCTTCTCCATGTGGGCCTCTCCACATGGCTGCTTGGGCTTCCTCACAGCATGGTAGCAGGGTTCTAAGAAAGGGTGTTTCAAGCCTTAATATGCAAATATTTATCAAGCTTCCACTTGCATCATGCTTGCTAGTGGACAAAGGTAATTACATGGCCAAGTTCAGAGACAATATGGTAGGGGCCTACACAAAGACATAAATACTGAGAGATGTGGTTCATTTGGGACCACCAAAGTAATAGTGACAGTAACAGTCTACTACCATCTCTAAGAATCCACTTTGTAACCACAGTACACAAAACATTGTACATGGCTCAGCTCCTCTCTGAACCTTCATGCCCTAACCACAATTTCTTTGCCAAACTCTGTTAGAATGTTCCTTCTGATACTGAGTCATAATTGGCCTGCCAGTTTTACCCACTGGTCTTGGTTCACATTGTGCAGGACACTGCCAGGCATTGTAAACAATACAGAAGAAATATGAGCTCTTTTCCTATCTTAAGAAGTCAGCTGGCCAAATGATGAGGTAAAGCTAGTACACATGAGAACAAGCAAGAGCATGTTGGCAAGGGAGGGATAGAAATTCAGAGGAGGGAGAAGTGTAGGCTGGAGTAGGTGGAGATGTTGCTTTTCTCCTTTTCGCCCTCTTCCCCTCCCTCCCTTCCCTCTTTTTCCCTTCCTCCTTTCTATTCTCCTATTCTCTACCCAACTTCTTCTTATCTTAGGTGTGGGATCTTCCGAAGGTGAGAGCGAACCAGGCTCATCTACTGTGTTAGTTATCTACTGCTGTGTAACAAATTATCCTAAAACTTTGTGGCTTAAAAAAACCATTAAATATTTATCTTTCATGATTGCTATGGGTCAGGAATTGAGGAGTAGCCAAACTGGACAATTCTAGATCAAAGTATATCATGAGGCAGCCATGAAGATGTCATCTGGGGCTGAGGTCATCTAAAGGCTTGACTGGGGATGAAGGATCCACTTCACAGGTGGCTCTGGCAGTTGGTGGGGACAGTGGTGGGAGGCCATATCCTCCAGGTGGGCCTCTGCATGGGCTGCTGGAGTGTCCTCATGACATGGAGTCTGGCTCCCAGAGCAAGCAAGCTGAGAGAGTAGGAGCCAGGTAGGAGCTGTCATTTTTATAACCTACCCTCAGAAGTCTCATAGCATCATTTTTGCCTCATTCTCTTTGTTAGAAGTGAAACCCCAAGTGCGGCCCACTTTCAATTGGAGGAGAACCAGCCTTCACCTTCTTAAGGGAGTAGTGTCAAAAGATTTGCAGACACTTTAAAATGACCATGTCTGTATTTCAAGGGTTCTTCCTGGGGTCACTCAACATATTCTTTCTCCCTTCAGTAATTTCTGAGGCAGGGACAGCCCCCATCATGGTGATAAATAACTCCAGGGGAATGCAGAAGACAAATGATTTCTCATTGACCAAGTCTTTGTTCCCCTTGGTAGGGAAGTTCTCATCTCACACAGGCTACAGCTAACGCTGACCCTAGCGAGACTGAAGGATGGCTCTCAAAAGCCAAAATGCTTTTGAAAGGACAAAAACGGTTTGAGTGGAGAAGATGGCCAAGAGAGACCACTGTCAGTCAGGCAAATCATGAAGGCCATTGTTCCCCTCTGTCCAGTCAGGGCACTGTGCCCTTTCTAAGGTGAACTTTCTGTGACTCTCCCTTTTCTTCCCTTAAAATGGAGTGTATTTACACTGTGTGCTTATTTTTTTCCTTCCCCTCATGTGCTCTCTGTGGAATTCATTATCTCTGATTTAGTAAAGGGCGTTACACACCCAAGGAATCAGTTTAACTAATTCCAGCTCATCAGCAAATATCATTCTCCTCTCCAGCTACTTCCCTTGGAGGAATCTGCAAAGATTAGATTTGACCTGCTGCTGTGAAAAACACTAAAAGGAGAAGGGTGAAAACTGGAGTAAGGGTCCTCAACTCTTGGAAGGAATTATCTGGGATATTAAAGGAATAGGTTTGCCTTGTTTGGTTGTTGTCGTCACTTTCTCTCTTCAGATTTTCCACTGGGACTTCTCTTAGAGCCTGCCTTGCTCAGGCTGGGTTCTGCCTGGCTAGCTCAGTTGTACAGAATGAGAGGCTTCAGCTCAGTGTCTTGCTTTGAGTCTGGTTACAGCACTAGACATGATACTAGGCACTCAGGGGACACTCAGTAGATGACTCTGCAATGAGCAGGTGGGAGAGGGTTTGGGAAGGAGAGTGAGGTTTGCATGGAGTGCTAACTTGAGTTCTAGCTCTTGATCTGTGCTCAGCATCCCAGCACTTGAGTCCCATGGCCTTGAATTTCATTTCTGTGAAACAGGAGGAGCAGAGGTAGGTTGGGGATCATAGACATTCCGTGGTTCTTGGATGTTGCTGTGTTTTGGAGGAATTAGAACTGTAGTCACCAGATGTGGCAATATCTAGACAGATGCTTTAGCTCAAGACCAGCTCTATGCTGATGTGATGGCATAGACTGGGGACAGATGCCCTGTGTGACCTGGTGCAGGTCAAAAACCCTCTCTGGACCATACTTGACTTGTCTCTAGAATAAGGAGGAGGTGGCTGCTCTTCTGGCTCTAGGTCCTCTGCTTCCAAATGTTTCCTCCATCAGCAGCTGTGCTGAGAGAGGATCCTATGGGATTCCCTGGGCAGTGCCACACCTTGGTGATAGAACACACTCAGCCTGGTCCTAGGGATGCTGGGGACTCTTGTTTCCTGAAGTGGGCTGTCAAGATGGTGAGATGGAGCCTCTGCCTTTTCAGTCATGGTCTCCACAGTTTGAGAAGGAGCCAAATTTGGGCATTCAAGGTGCTATTGATTTTTTTTTTAAAGATTGGCACCTGAGCTAACATCTGTTACCAATCTTTTTTTTTTCTTCTTCATCTTCTTCTCCCCAAAGCTCCCCAGTACATAGTTGTATATTCTAGTTGTGGGTCCCTCTGGTTGTGCTGTGTGGGACACTGCCTCAGCATGACTTGATGAGTGGTGCCATGTCTGCGCCCAGGATCCGAACCAGTAAAACCCTTGGCCACTGAAGGGGAGCCCGTGAACTTAACCCCTCTGCCATGGGGCTGGACCCAGGAGCTATTGATTTTGAGTCTTTTAGAATTGGAGGCAGTTTTATAGATAATTGTGTACAACCCCTTCATTTTTCTCATGAGCCCTAGAGAGGTGAAATGGACAATTTAGCAAATTAATGGTTAGGCTTCGACTCTGGGCACTTTGAGAGTTTCCTCTTATACTAGGCTTACTTACACCTTCAAGGAAAAAAAACAAGTCAAAGTTCCATAGATTTCCAGTACCAGTGTTATGTAGGAGGTTGTCTGAGGCCTAGCACAGCACCCATCACATAGTAGGTGCCCAAGAAGTGCTGGTCAAAGAAATGAATGTGTGAAGGTCAATGAGATAACTTTAAATAGTAAGGTCTAGGATTTGTCTCATGGATTACAAGTTAGCAATCATTCTTCCTCGTCCCCTATGCCCTCCCTTTTGAACCTGACACTTATTGTAAATACTTCAGAGATATTTTCCTTTTATTTATTTTATAGACCATACTCTTATCTTAAAATGACAAGACCTAGATACATGGATATTATGGCTCATGTACAAAAACTGGGTCACTTTCCAGCTGATTTATGGGACTAGTCCAAGGGCAGGTATATGTAAAGTCTTTATATGGGATTTAAAAACAAGTGTGCAGGTAAAAAATGATGTATCTTTATTGATTTAGGAAGCTGAAATGTCAAATGTTATTTACAAAAACCTCACGCCTTTTGTATTCTTAAAAACTCATTTTCACTGTTATTAATTCACTACTTGTGTCCTCAATAAGGGTATTACAATTTAATTGATTTTGAACTCACTGATTTTGAAGTTAATGAAATTGTTTATTTCAGTAACTTCACTTTCGTTTCTTTTCTTCACCATTAAACTTGGTAATATAAATCCCAACTGATTTGCCTAACAGCTGAAGGGGCTAAAAATAAGAGATCTCGATTCTCTGGAAGTTTTCCAGTTTTATATCCTGGATAAAACACCAGTTCAAAATGTCATTGTGGCTTCTTTTCTTGAAAGATGTTTTCTTTATGACTCCATATTTGTCTTATTGTTCAAGAAGAAATTGAGTCTCTACTCTGCTTACAGAATATTTGGTGACTTCCTTTGACCCCATGAGAAGTCTCAAATATTCAGCATGTGGTTCTCGGCTCTCCATGATCTGGCTGCCAGTGTACCTCCTTTTCTATACCCTTTCTTATTGTTCCTGCCACACACTGTTTGCTCCTTGTCCCGCAGGTGTACCACAAACTTTAATAATTAGTTATCTATTGTTGCATAACAAGTTACCCCAAAGCTTTAGGTATTATTTTGTGGTTTCTGTGGGTCAGGAATCTGGGCATGGCTTAGCTGGGACTTCTGCTTCACGGTCTCTCCTCTCACAAAGCTGCAATCAAGGTGTTGGCTGGGACTGCTATCACCTCAAGGTTCAACTGGACCAGGATCTGCTTCCAAGTTCATTCTTGTGGTTGTTAGCAGGATTCATTTCCTCTTGGACTCAGCTCTTTGTTGGCCGCTGGCCTGAAATCGCTTTTGGTTCCTTGCCAAGTGGACTTCTCATCAAAGAGAGCATGCAATAAGAGCAAGAGAGAGGGAGAGTGAGCACGTGCGAGAGAATACCAACAAGATGGAAGTCACGGTCTTTTGTAACCTAATCACAGAAGTGACATCCCATTACCTTTTGCGGTTTCTGTTGGTTAGAAGCAAGTCACTAAGTCCAGCATGTCGCAAAGGGGAGAGGGTTACACAAGGTCAGGAACACCAGGAGGTGGGGAGCCATATCAGAAGGTGCTGACTACAAATAGTATTTCATTTCCATTCTAGGGCTCAGAAAGTTTAAGTAACTAGAAGCACAGAAAGATTAAGTAACTAGCAAGTGACAGTGGAAGGATTTGAGCCTGATTGTCAGGTTTACTTGGAACAGAAGCCACTTTCCTCATTTCTCCATTCTCTGAGTGCACCATAGGCTCTGTGACATAGGAGCCTAGTAGGTATTAAGTAAGAGCTAAATGAATGAATCAATGAATGAATACAGATGTGGGTCACACAACAACTGCTTTTACCCAAACTCTGGTCCTAGTTCTTGATCCAGTATAAATAATAAAGAAATTACCATTTGGTTGAATAAAGCTGAATTATATTTAATCATTGAGGAGAGTTCTGAATTTTAGGTGTAGGACCCAAGAGAGAAGATAGAGTTTTGTGAATTGTTCCCATCTGGTACAAAGCAGACTTCATTACTACTGAGAACTTCAAAACAATATCTAAGAAATTGGAATGCCAGAACCCAGGAAGAGAGATTATGGAATTGTATGAAAGACTGCCACAAATTCAAGAGGAATATTAGAGTAGTATTTGGATGGTGGAATAAGTAGCTAACTGTTGGCAGGGTTTTTAATCAACCTTCCTTAAAGATGAATGGGATTAAAGCTAGCAGGTAAATGACTAGCTGAACCAGAGATAAACTGGTGGTATGTCTGTGGCAAAATGGATTAAGAGTGCACAAGCAAGCAGGGACTGAGGACAAAGAGATGGCTCTTCCTGCATGCTGCAGATCTTGACTCAACAGCACTTTTTTGCATTTCTCCCCTTTCTGGATTCGTTGAGATGTTTGGACTCCTGTTGGAACAGGTCAGATGGACCCAGATGTCATGGCTGATGGATAAACCTATCCTTATAGAGGTCCAGTGAAACTCAGCATTTGAGGATGTTAGAGCAGTACACAGCACTGGGCAGTTTATAAAGTGATTTCTCATAGGGTCTTATAGTGAACCTCTGAGGTGAAATTGTCAAGATTGGACAGACCTATCACTTGACTAGTCCCTTCTCTCTCTATGGGGAAACCATGTGGTAATCAATTCACTGTAAGTTTTCCCACTGAGAATGGATCACAATTCTAGTGCTTAATGGCATCAGGCTAACAGCTGGGCAGCCAGTGGATGGGTGCACTCTCAGGGCCAGGGTCTTCGCTTCTTGCCACATGGGCTGTCAACTGTTGCCTCTCTGAGTCTCGCTTTCCTGGATTCTAAGTGGAGTTCCCTCCCTCTTCTGACGGACACTTCTTTTGTTGATGTTATTGTTGGTGTTCTGAATTAATACCATGGATAGAAATGAAGCTAATTTGTTTCTCTCTTTGCAGCTTGCACAGGAAACATTTTGTTTCTGAGGTGCCATTTGCACAACTGACCTCATACATTATTTATTGGTTTTATAATTTAGCCTAGCCTTTCAGATGACTGCAGGATGTCAGCTGCTCATGAGCACTTTTTCTCCAGTTTATAAATAAGGAAACGAGGCTTAGAGAAGTCAGAACAGGGATTTTCCAGGGTCACAAAGCCAGTAAATAGGAGACACAAATGTAGGTTTTCTGACTTAAAGCTCTGAGGTCTTTCCACTCTCCCTCCTGCCCCCATGCTGGTTCCTCACAGAGTCACAGTCAGGGGACTCCCATTGTACTGTTCCTTTTATGGTACAGTCACATCTGGGATGTGCCGTGTTGTTGGATGAGGTTGGGTCACGATGAAAGGGGAAGCTTAAGAGAAGCTAAACAAAGAAGAGGTAAACCTACAGAAAGAAGGAACCAAGCAAAGCAGAAGTATGGAGGTGTTGTATTCCTCCTCCAATCTTGGGGAGAAATGAATGATTTAGTGATAAGGGGGACTTGAAATACAGGTGCCAAAATGGATGATGCCATGACCAATCCCACTCTCTGGTTCCATTCCTGGGACAGGTTGGCCACATCTTTGTCCATTATCTTTTCTTCACTGGAGCATCTCTTTCCCTAATGGATGGCTGCTTGTCTGGGTGATAGAGGCTGTTGTTCTGCCATCAACAACACTCAGAGGTAAAGGGCTTGGCAAGAGGCAGCTGCTGCCCCTAGGAGTCTGGAACACAAGAGGAGCTGCCCCTACCGTGACATGCACCCTGATTTATTTTCAATCTAAAAATAAAGTTTGATCAACAGATTAAAAATGTAATTAGAAATGATGTGTATGCCATTCAAACAGAACATCTTCTGGCACACTCTCTATTGTCTCTTTCCACCTCTTCTCATGCCCCAAGGCCTTTTTGGTTTTCCCAACCCTCTACAGATGGCCTCTTGGACCCCAAAATCCTTGCTCTACTAGAGTGTTCCTCGTTATCTGTCTTAGCCCTGGCAAGTTCTCCTCTTCTCCCATTAGCAGGAGAGTGAGCGAGTGAGTGTCTCAGACCTCATCTCACTTTCAAGCAGCAGGGAGAGACAGGAATCACCTCATAATCATCTCATAGCTTGGGTCTGGCTAGCTCATTCCTGCTGTGCAACATATTCAAAACAACCACCACAAAAGGTGAAATTAACTCTTCAAGGCCAAGACCCACATTCATAACAGACATTTGGCAAATCTTTACTGAGCCTATATCATGGTCAGGCTCTGGGGCTGGGCAGGTACCATGGGGAAATAAAGT
Organism: Equus przewalskii; assembly: GCF_037783145.1. Classification (NCBI taxonomy): domain Eukaryota; kingdom Metazoa; phylum Chordata; class Mammalia; order Perissodactyla; family Equidae; genus Equus; species Equus przewalskii. The sequence goes on along the minus strand of NC_091845.1, from coordinate 52,060,792 downwards.
CAAGCCCTCAAGTACCTGGACCTAACCAGGCTCCAAACGAGGCCAGATCCTTCCCTCCCTCCCTGATTTTGAGGAAAAGTCATGGATGCATGGCTTAGTGGTGGTGATGTGACGTGGAAATTGTCAGTGTCTTGAGCAGAGGTGCTGGGAAAAGCACGGTGAAAGTTCCTTGGGGCAGTGTGGGCCACAGAGCAATGGCCACACTGCCCACTGGACTGCACAACAGCCTTTAGAACCCAGACAATCCTCTTCTGCCTTTCTCTAGAGGACATGCATTGCTGCTTTCCCAGGGGACCACAATTCCTCTGCACTTGGTGGTTAATTTGTCTGTGTTCCAGCATCCAGTTCCACCACTGCACCTCATTTACAGCACTGCTTAATTGTTCCCGAGGGCCTCTGCATTGCCATCTAGAGAGTCTCTCTACAAAGAGGAAGCTCTTCTAGTCTTTGCCTCCCAGAATCTCCCTGTGTTCTTCTGGCCCATTGATTAGGAAAGCTAGGAGACTTCTGACTTACACTTTGATGGGAGAGAGAATGGAAAGTATCACCAGAGGGACTGGCTTGAGTTAGGATGATCAGAAGGCACATGAATTCAGCTTGAGATAACTTGGCTTCTTTCATACTCCCACGTGCTCATCCAAAGATTGAGATGGGACCTACTATTAAGGAACTGGGCAAGTCAAAATCTTTCTAAAGAGATTCTGAATAATATCTCTTTACAGATTGTACTATAGAAAAACATCCGGAGAGAAATGACTCATCATTTCTAATTAAATGTAAATGGTTTTTTCTGGGGTTATAAATAAATTCTTCATCACTCACTTGAAGGTAATAAAGCTTGCAAATTTTGTGTTCCAAAGTTTGATGTCCCAGCTTGCCTTTTTCTGCCATCCAGCTTGTGTCTGGCTTTACCTTACTCAACACCAGTTGGTGTGTGTTTAAAGAATAAAAATAATTTTAATATTTGTCAAGGTAGAATATAATTAGGTTGGTAAATCTTCTGTTTGAAAGGGCATGAGCAAAATCCCCAGACTAAATAGAAATTATTTCTGGATTGTCTTCTGTTTTTCAATTATTTCTGTTATCTATCTCTTCTGTTATCATGGGTAATCAGAAGTTGATATTTCAAAAAACCAAGCCAAAACAGAGCAAAAATTACCCCCACAACTAGGGGATGAAGTAGGAGGAAAAAAATGTGAGTGAACCATACAGGTGCTTTGTCCATCATCACTCTCTCTATCCATCCATCCATCCATCCATCCATCCATCCATCCATCCATCCAATATTTCGTGTGCTTATATATGCAAGGCATGAGCTTGGATATGGCAGCTGCATATTAGAATAAAAATCTTACAGACTTTAAAGCCATGCTGGCCTGAGTTATAATCCCAGCTATAAGTTTATGCTGTTTGTGTGATCTGCAAAGCTCACAATCTCTGCAGCCTCCTGTTGCTCATCTCTATAACAGGTTTCCAGATCCCTCCCTCATAGGGCTGTTATGTACCTGGAACAATACCTGATACTTAAGGCTTCTGTAAATACTAGTTGTTTCTCTTGTTTTATCTTCCTTATTTAGTTCCTGATTAACTGATATGCACCTTTAAGAAAGGTTACTTTAAATGGAGCTCACCATAATGTTTCCATCTTGCCATTTTGTTAACAGAAGTAATTGAAGAAAATGACAGTAAACAATATGGTAATTAAGAGAACCCAAGGCATCTTGAGTGTTAATGTTTTCCAAGGATTTCTAAGTTCCTCAGAAGATGACACTCAAGCATTTAGACCTGGGGCATCCTGGGAACTTGGCCAAGCCAAACATCCATGAGATGCCACATGTGCATTCCATTACCCTGGGCTGGTCTTGCACAGGGTCTCCATTATGTTAGATGGAGATGCCTTGGGGAGCTGCCATCCCATTAGATATGTGGAATCAACTTCCCCAACAGGTGTGGTTTCCAATTTCCATCCCAGAATCTATCAGGACTAATCTCATCATGCCACCCAACCTGGTTTGCCTCAGTGACTCTGCTAAATGCCTGAGCTCCCTGGCATTCTATCCTCAGCTGGTCTTTTGTCCTTGCTGGTTCTGTTCGTCCTGTATTCTATTGTTTCTCAACCCAGGGTTTCTGGCACTATTGATGTTTTGGGCTGGATAACTCTTTGTTATGCAAGGCTGTTCCATGCATTTTTAGCAGCACGCACCAGGTGCCTCTATTCACAAGATGCCGGTAATATTCCCTTAGTTATGACAACCAAAAACGTCTCTAGTAATTTCCAAAGGGGGACAAAATTGCCCTGACTGAGAAATGCTCTAATATAACCTACGCCTTCCTTTGTGCCCTCTTAAAATGTCATCAGGAAAGTTATCTACCTTCTCTGAATTTTCCTGTCTCATGTCTCTAATTGAAACTTGGCTATCCTTTGGCTGTCTCGAATGGAGATTCTTTGTGCTCTCACATCTTACCTACCTAAATAAAGGCTAAGAGGTGAAGTAGGTGTCCTCCCTTCTCCTCACTGCTGCATCGAGACAGGTATTTTTCATCCTCCCCGCAAAAATCTGCTCCTTTGAAGCTCATGCCATCTGGTAATGATGTTCTTTCTTATTCCTTAATGTGTCATCCACTGACTGCCCCATCTTTCTTTCTTAGTCATGGGAGAATTCAGTACCTGGTTTACTCTCTTATTCTTCTCCTAAACACTGTTATCATTCTCAGTGTCTTTAGCATCCATATTGATGACTCATCCAAGACCACGACTTCTTGGTTCCTGATCTCATCTTCAGTGAACTTTTAATTTTCCAGATAAATGATAGAACATTGATTGCTTGCCAGGGACTATTCTAGATTCAAAGGCTACAGGAGCAATGGGATCGACATAGTCTCTGCCCTCATGGACTTTACTTTATAAGGGTGGAGGGGTGCAAACAATAAGTGAGCAAACAGGAAAATTTCATTTTGATAGTTGCTATTAAAGGAATAGACAGGCTAGATAGATAGGGATGAATAAGGTTGAAGGGATGAATTTGCATAGGAGGGTGAAGAAGATCCTCTCTGATGTGGCGAAATGTTGAATTGAGACTTGAAAGGTGAAAAGGGGTTGACCATGCGAAGAACCAGGGGAGGAACAATTCAGGAAGAAGAAATCGAAGTCCAAAAAGTCTTTGGGGGTGGTAATAGAGCACGGAATGTTCAAGGAATAGAAGGTTGGCATGAGTGGCTGGAGCAGTGAGTGCAGAGGGTGACACTGGATGAGATGAATCTGTGAGGTATGCGTGTGCCTTTGTTGATTTGGTTGTTTGTATCTTATGTGCACAAAATTGAGTTCATCCTCCTCCTCAGTTTATTATACCCTATCATTGCTGGTCTGTGGCTGCTCTCTTTTAAATTTTTAAATATATTGCTTTCCTATTTTATCTTCCATTTCCAATCCAATTTCCCTACCTCCCATATACTTCCATTTTGGTGTATTTATCCTTTGTGTATATTCTTCCATTCTACTTTCCATACATCTATTTGCATAAATATATCCATGTTCGTTGTATTTTAAAGTATTTGAATTAATGGTATTGTGCGATAGATCTTGCTCTGTTCTTTACATTTTTCATTTCAACTTAAGTTTTTGAGATCTCTCCCTATTGCTATGTGTATCTTGTTCATTTCTTCTGCTTGCTGCATAATATTCCATCATATGTACCTACATCTTTTAATTATCCATTTCTCAATTTGTAGTTACCTTGTAGTTTCCAGTTGTTTACCACTGTAAAAAACACTGTACATGTGCTCCCCAATGAGAGGACACATTCTCTGAGATGTGTCCCTCAAAATGGGAATGTTGGATCATAAAATATGAACATCATTTGATTTCACTAAATACTGCTAGTTTGATCTCCCAAATTCTGTACCAGTGGACACTCTTATTAGCAGTGCATAGTTTTCTGTGTATTTATCACCAATTCAACTTAAAACTCTCCCATACTTGTGTAGCTTTATTCTCAGTTTGCTCAGCCACATTAGCTATTCTATCAGTTTTCTCTTCCTGAAGAAATATCTTCAAATTTTCTCACCTGACCAAACTGAATTGGTTGCTCTCCAGGACTGCTGCCTAGCTATCACATTGGGATCTCCCTTCACCATCACCTTAGGGATTTCCTTTCCTTCTCTCTTATGTTCCTGGGTTTTTATGTCTCCCTCTTTCTTGGCTTACTTTCTTATTTTTGTGGAGCACATCCTCCAGTAGCTTTCTGAGAAGTGATAGAGATTTTACTGAGAGTGTTTCATGTCTGAAAGTGTCTTTATTTTACCTTCACATTTAAAGTTTGGATATAAAGTTTTCTATTGGAAACTATTTCTCTCACAATCCTGATGGCATTGCCTATTGAATTCTAGCTTCCAGTGTTGCTATTGAGAAGTTCAGTGCTATTCTGATTCTTGATGCTTTGAATATAATTTTTTTTTTCTACTTAGGAACTTTAGCATCTTCTCTTTGTCCCCCTTGTTCTGAAACTTTAAAATGATGGGTCTCAATGTGGGTCTATTTTTATCTCCTGTGCTGAGTACTTTGTGAGCCTTTCAATTTGGAAATGCAAATCTTTCAGTGCTGGGACATTTTCTTGAATAATTTTATTGATGATTTCTTTCCATTGATGTTCTCTGTTCTCTCTTTCCAGAGTGCCTGCTGTTTAGAATTGAACCTTCATCTTTTCCATTTCTTGGTCTTTTTACTCTACCACCTGGGAGGTTTCCTCAACTTTATCTGCCAGCACTTCTAATGGCTTCTCATTCCTGTTGTCATATTTTTAATTTCCAAAGGGCTCTTTTATTTGTTCTCTGAATATTTTAAAATGCGTTCTGGTAATATTTCATTAGTATTTCCTTTATTTTTAGGTATTTTCTCTGAAGATATTAATCATAGTTTTTCAAAGTTTTTATCTTCCTGCATACTCTTTGCTTTCTCTATTTCTTTCCCCTGTATGTTTGTCTTATTTTTAATTATTCATTTTAGAGGCTTTTCTCAAATATCTTGTTATCTTTGGTTGTCTGCTGGTAATTAAGAGGAACATCAAAAAAACCCCTCATTTGGAGCTCTGTGTTGCCCTTCATGGCTTTCCCCATAGGGTGAAGACTGTACTGTTTCACTGGGGAACTCCCAATATCAGTATCTTTAGATTTTTTCCATGAGGCTGGCTAGATTCCTCAGAGAAGGTGTTTTAGTCTCCCGGTTGGAGGATTTATCCTGACTGTCAGTATCTGGGGAGCTGAGGTAGACTGAGAGGTCTGGGGAAGGAGGGTGGAGTTTCAACAGTCAGTGTGGATCTTTTAGTTAATTTTTGTATTTTTGGTACAGTAAGTTTGTCTATCAGTTGTCTCTGATGTATCTCATCCACAGCTCCCCACTTTTACCCTCTTTCCAGCGTTGATTCTCAAAGTATTATCTGAGGACCCTTAGGAGTCACTAAGACCTTTTCAGGGCATCATCAAGATTAAAACTATTTTCATAATCATACCGAGACTTCATTTGCCTTTTTCACTCTCATTCTTCTCGTGAGTATACAGTGAGGTTTTCCAGAGGCTGCATGATGTGTGATATTGCAGGAGGTTGAATGCAGAAGCACATAGAAGACCAACTATCTTACATTAAGCCTGATATTAAAGGGATTTGAAAAATGTAAAACAATGCCACTCTTCTCACTAATTTTTTTGAGTTAGAAAATATAATTTTTTGTATAAAATGTGTTGTTAATGTATAATTACTATTTATTGCCATTATTTTAAAAACGAGTAAATAAAAATGGTTTTAAATGACTCAGTTTTAATTTCTCACGTGATAGATATCAATATATATAATTCTTATAAAATCTTTTTGGGGGTCCTCAATAATTTTGAAGACTGTATAGTTGTCCTGAGGCTAAACATTCAAGAACTGTTGCTCCAGAGAATGGCTAGATGAAATTGGGGAGAGATCCGAGGATTCTAACCTTTTGCTTTACTTCTCTCTTTTATCCCTTCCTTTCAGAGGTTCATGTACCACAGACAACAAAGCAGAGAGACAGACAGAGCCTGTGTCCCTGAAGACATTGTTAAGCTGATGAATCAGACAGCCCTGAAGGCTGATCTCCCTCTAGAGATGCTTCCTGTTATGTGAGATAATACTTTTCTTTGTTTGGTTTGAGGTGGTTGTTAATTGCAGTTGAACATCTAATGGAAGCCAAGAGAGGCGAATGTTTCAAGAAGCCAGGAGCGATTGACTCTGTAAATGATAAACACTGAAGGTTGTGCTAGGATTTGCTTACACAGAGGCCATAGGTGACCTTGACAGGTCATTTTCAGTGGAGTGGTGATGGTGCAAACCAGATTAGCATGGCTTCTTGTGTACCCCCTCTCCTGCTGTTGTTTCTCATTATCTTTTTCATTTTCCTTCTCTACCAGATCACAAAAAGTTGGGGTTTCTTTCAGGTTAGTCTGGTCTTTCTTCTCCTCTCTGTATTCTTTTTCTTCATCTCCTCCATTCCCATAGGTCTACATGTCATTTTATGCTGGTGTTGTCGCAGATTTATGTTTCTCTCTGTGTTCCAGATTCTCATATCCAACTGTTCACCTGACATCTCCAGTGTATTGTTTCCTAGACATGTCAAATTTAACCTGCCCAAGCAGATGTCTGCATCTGCCCCCCACCTGCCCTCTCACTTCCCTCAGCTGTCTCTGTCTCTGTTCACAGCACCTCCAGTCACCCAGCTGTTCGAGCCAGACACCAAAGTGTCACTCTTGAGTCCCCTCTCCCCTTCACTCCCTGGGTCTGATCCATTAGGAAGTTTTATTGATTCAATCTGCAAACCATAACTGGGGGCCAGTCTTCTCTCCTCGTCCAATACCATCTTCTTGACCCGTATCACTAACATTTCCAGTCTGCATTCTTAAAAAACCCTCCTGGCTGGCCCTGCTTCATTCTTGCTTTCCTCCACCCAGCCCTCAGATTGCTCTTCTAACAAAATACAATATAGATCATGGTGCTCTTCGTGCCTTAAATCCTTCAACTGCTTTATCTCAATAATAAAATCCAGATCCCTTCCCAAAACCTAGAAGGACCTGCATGCTCTGGCCCCAGCCATTGCTGTCAGCCTTATCATAGATGATCCTGTCGTTGCTTGCCTCAATGTACCTTTACAGGTCTTCTTTTAGTTTCTCGAACAGTCTTCCTCTACTTTGGATGCTCTTCTCAGCCCTCCCTGCTTGGACAGCTGCTTCCATTTTTAAAAACATCACCTTAAATGTGATTTCTTCAGCAAGGTGTTTCCATCTATTTTACCTAAAGTCAGTTCCCATGTGATACTCTCCTATTCAGCTCTTAGTTTTGTTTGATTTTTTAATTTCATTTTTTTAAATTTCATGGTGTATGCACAGCAGAAAGGGTCTCACATTTGCTAATGGCTCTGAGGTGGAAGATGGTTCCCATGATGGCTGTGGCTCCCTTATAAAGGGCCAGGAATTTGCTTCTTGGAAGAGTTCAATAACTCTTAGCAGCTCAGGGAAAGTATAACAGGAAAAACGCCAGAGACCATACTGACTCTTGGAACTCCAAAATAATTGTTTTTGAACTTTTCCATCTGAATCCATTAGAGATTTATTTAATAATGTTAGATTCCTTCAAAGATTCAGTCTTTTGTCCCGGATTTACTTCGTATGTTACTGAACCAAATGTCTTGTGACTCCCCATTCTGATTTTTAATAACAGTGAATCGATAACTTTGTTCCCATTCTTTGAAGTCTGCAGCTAAAGTGTATCTGAAAGGATTCCCCAGAGGGCGGGGTGAGAAGCAGGGACACAATCGTGGAATTTCTGGCTCAAGTGGCTGCTTTGCCGGAAAGCGGCAAGGTCATTGGTTGGGAGGTTAAGCTGACCACTAATCAGTCAGGTGATGACAGACTCAGAGTGTATTTAGACCCTGGCTGTCCACCTCCTCTTCCAACATCTTAATAGAACAGTGGGCATGCTTTGTCTCCAACAGGATTTTGGCGGATGTAGCTCTAGGAGCATCTTTGTGTTGGGATGTCATGGAAAGCAAAAGCAAGAAGACAGGGGATTCCTGTAGTCTCTTCCTTCCTCTCTGAAGCAAAATTTTGATAACCTTCATAGGCAAGAAGAGGAAAATGTCCTTGGAGGGGCCAACCCAGAAGGAGGTGACAGGAAGGAAGTGTAGAATAAAGTTCCCTACAGCTCTCGAGGCAGCATTTTGTGTCATTCTGTCAGTCAACCATTGGGTGCAGGTTGTCCCCTGTGGGGCACCGTGGAGTGTAACTTCCTGGACAAGGCAGGTCCTTTGGCCCAGAGCAATTACCTGGAGGAGGGGCAGTTGTGAGAAGTTACCAGCCATTATTTACAGCAGCAGGGGCATGGGTGCACCCATGTAAAAAAAGCAGGATCTAGTTAGAGCATAGTACATCCATGACAGCTCCTGCCCCTGGAGGGGATGTCCCTCAAAGTCAATTCCACTTTTCCTTCTTATGTGAAGGCCTTTCTGGGCCATCCAGCCTGAGCTGGCCACTCCTTTCCCCCTAGTCCCTTGGCCATCCCATTGTCATCTCATTGTCATTGACTCTTTAGTTGCCTGTCTGCCTCATGAGACAGAGCCCCTTGAGAAAGGAACCTGGTCTTGACCACCTGTTGTCCCTCTCAGCCCTGGAGGCTGGCACCATCCTTGGCACACGGAGGTATGTGCAACATTCTCTGATGTCTTGGGTCTCCTGCCTCAGTGATCCTTGTTCTCTCTGCCCTCTGCTCACTCTACAGACTCAAGTCAAACTCATTGACTAAATCATGACCTTGGGAGACTTTGATGAGCCACATGTGAAAATTAGGCAACAATCAGCTGAATTGAAAGTCTTCAGCCTTATTTTTTGGTTATCTATGTCTTTACAAAGTTTATTTAAAACAAAGTGTATGGTAAATTTCTTTTCCTTACCCCCGACATGGCACAGTGTAAGACACTTTGTTGTGCTCCTCTTGGAAAGGGAAGAAAAACCTGGATGATCTTTAAGCTTAGTAATTATTTCCATCAGTGGGAAATCAGTACTGTGTGTGTGAAGTGAACAGGTACTACTGGGAGAGCCTGACTGTTTAATTTCCTTTAAATGCCATTTGCATGGATTTGGTCCTGAGAGGATCACTTTGGGATTTAGGGAACGAAAGAGAAGTGAATGGAGAGAAAGGAAAGAAGTGACAGAGACTCAGAAGCCTGGAGAATGGGGTGATATTTCAGAGAGATTTCAGCGTTTATTGGCAACTACCTGGGGGCTCAGGGACAAGCACAGCTTGACACCCTTGACCTCCCCACTATGCTTCTGAGCCGTGGAGAAGCTGGCAAGACCCAGGATATGTCAGCCTTTTGGGGACGTGCTGTGATCACTTCCTGGGATGAATGATGGTTGAGTCACAGCCTCCCCAGGTGATCAACTCTCCTTGTCTCTAAGAAAAGAAACTTGAGGAACTGCATACACTTTTCCTGGCTGCCTCTGAGGCTGCAGCTGCAAGGTGGGAAATGAGTGAATACGCCCATCAACCAGCCAAATGAGGGTCTGGGGAATCTGAGGGGCTGTGCATCATTTGTCTTCTGTATCTGATACTTCAGGGTAAGTGAGGAGGAGGTAAAATGAGTGTCCTAGGAGCTTCTAGACTCCTGTTGTGTTCTTCCCCTTTTGCCAATGCTCATAGGTGTCTTCTGCCTACACTCAATCCCTCTGTCTTACATGTTGTTTTTACAACAGGATTCGATTTTAAAATGAAATTCTAATGTGTTAAGCACCTCTGTGTGTGAGGCCATTGGCTAATTGCTGAAGATTCAGAGCTTAGAGTTTTATAGGTGAGACAGATGTGTCTTCAGTAGATATGGGCATGGGACACAGGGTATCAGGGAGGGAGGTGCTCTTTCCTGTGTTGGGGCTGGGGGTAGAGTCAGGAGAGTCTGGTGAGTTTGACAGGCAGACAGGTAGGGTAAAGGCTTTCTAGGCAGAGGGAATAGCCTGTGCAAAGGCTTGGGAGTCTAACCAGCATCAGGGGGCAGGGCTGTCCAGACAGTTTGATATGCTGGAGAATGGAGTCAGGGTTGAGGTGAGGATGTGGCTGAAGAGCTTGGCAGAGATCCTGCCATAAAGGGCCTTAAGATCATCCATATGAAGGGGCGAAGGTGCAATGTTTCTCAATTGTAATTGTAATTGTAATTGTTGGGAGTGGGGATAACAATGAATTCGAACTCCCAATGATTGGATTTCAGGAGTCAAACACTGGTGGGTGAGTTTTTTTCTTGGGCAAGGAAGTTTCCCTAGCTTTTAATTTGGGCTGCTTCTGAACTAGTTCTGGAATATACCCACTTTGACTAGTCACCATATATTACTGAGAACCTACTATGTGCTCAGAACAATATATGTGGCTGAGAAATACCACAGTTCCCCAGGTCATGGACTCCTGTGGCTCCACCAGGGCAGAGCTTCTCTGTGCTCTGCTCATTGCCAGGACTAACTCCTGACCACACCCGGCTTGACACAAGCCATATTCATTCCTAAATCCCTAGTCCCCCAGGAATCCCATGGCACATGCTCAATAAAGGTCTGATGACTGAATGACTAGGATATACAAAATCATTGGTGAACATAGGTTGGGGGAAAGTCATTTGTGGGTCTAACATTAATAACCGTATCTTCTAGAATTTGGGGATGTAAGGGTTGACCCAGACTGAGCAACACAGATCCAACTTGCTTCTTCCCTGAATTGTTTTGTGACCTTAAACAGTCCTTGGCTGAAATAAGCCTCTTTTCAGCATCTGTAAGATAAGAGATTTGGATCAGCGCTTCCCTAATGTCCCTTCCTGTTCAAATATACTAATATTTTAAGTCTATAAATAGGAATCTCTAGAATTCTGGATTCAAAGACATAAAAAAGTGTGAGCCCTGAGAGTTGTGGCAAGATGCAAAAGACCCAAAATGAGTACCCGGAATTTAGAATCAATTTCTATCTTGCTTAGGAAGCGCTTGTTTTTATGCCTTGTTAAATATAGACAGGAAAACCGCCTGTCTACTCTGGGGTGCTATGGCAATTAATTAGTTAATGTTCATGAGGTACAAAAGGAACAAAAAGTGCTGCTTGTAAAAAGTCATATAAATGCTAAGTGTTATTGTTTTCCATCTGATTCTCCCCCATTCGATTTCGCTTTCATATCAGAGTAGTCATAACAGCATCAGTTGGGGCTCCTCTCGCTAATTATGCTGCCAATAAAAGGGGAAAAATTCCCTTTTAAATTTCCATTTTAATTTCTCTCTGTCTGTGACCCCCTCCTCCCTTCCCTCCAGTGCATTGTTCAGAGTTGCTAACTACTCAGAGGTCAGTAAAAGTTAGCACCTTCTGTTTTCTCTTCATCCTTATTGCAGTCGGTGAGAGACTGACACCCTCCCAATGAATTAGCAAATGGAGCTTCACTGCTCACTGGGCCAAAGCTGTGGAGGATACACAAATAAATACTGCAGGTGCATCTCTACCTGCCAGGGGCTCCTATCTGTGTGGGAAGGGTAGAGACTGGCCTCCTCTCCTGCCACAAGTAACCACTGTTCAAGGCAGACTGTGTCGAGCTTGGTGAGGGCGAGGCTGTGGTGTTCTCGATGAGCCCCGTAGTAAACTGTGGGATAGTTGGTACAAATGCAGATTTCTCTGTGTATCAACTATCCATTGCGATGATAATGCCATGTAACAAACCACCCTAAAACTTAGTGTCTTAAAACAATAAGTATTTATTTAGTTTAAGAGGCTAAGATTGGAGATTCAGACTTCGCTCACCTGGGTGGTTTCTCTGGCCTCAGCTGGGTGTGCTTTCATGGCTAGGGGTTAGCTGGCTAGTGGCCAAAAGAGACTATCCTTGGAGGGCATATCCTTAGCTGTGCCCCCCATCTCTCATCCTCCAGTTGGCTAGCTTGGGTGTGTCATTCTTAGGACATTGCAGAGGTGCAAGAACAAGAGGGAAATCGGCAAGGCCTCCTGAGATCGAGGTTTAGAAGTGGCACATCCTCACTTTTGTCTACTCTATTGACCAAAGAAAGTCACGTGGCTGAACCGAGATTTGAGGGTAGTAGTGGGATCCAGATTCTGCTACTGTAGTGGAAGGGACTGCAAAAATCACAGGGCAAAGGGTAGGATACAGGAGGGGGTGAGGAACAGGGGCTATTAAAGCTCTCGGTCTACCACAACACCCTTCAGCCCTAGACTTTCTCAATCTCTAGGGCTCAGGACATTTGCATTTTCAGCCAATTCCCCAGGATTTTCTGATGCTCAGGGAAGTTTGAAAACAACCGGACATAAGCAAAGAGCAGCAAGACATGAGATTACCAGCTGCCTGGGCTGGTCTTGCCCCAAATGCTCCTCCTCCTGCCTGCTTCCCATTTCCTCAGATCCAGAAGAAATGAGTTGAGCCTCTTCAACTGTCAATGAAGCCATGTGTACTGTGACTCCTGGGGGGAAATGATCCATGGGACCAGGACCCCCATGAAGGCCCTGTGGAACTTGGTTGCGAGCCCTGGCAGGTTGGGCAAGACTTCAGGAGAAGGAGGCGGGGGAATGTCTGGAACAAGAGCTTGGAGGCAGGGAAGCTAAGGGGTGTTGGAACACAGTGTGGTGTGGCTGGAGAGAATTCTGGAAAGGCAAACCAAACCCAGATTGTAGTGTGCCTCCAGCAGCTGGCACATGGGGAAGTCAGTGGTTGGCAAATATGTGGTCCTCTTATGGGGACGTCTCTTAACAGAATCACTGTAGAGAATGGGAAGAACAGTGTCATGTACTAAAATAGGACTTCCACTTCCAAAGTTGGGCCTCATCTCTATGAGGATCTTTCCTATAAAATTGCGTGCGTTGAACCGGCATGTTTGTGGGATAGAATCATAAAGAAATTAGAATTCCTTTTGTTCCTCGCTGTTTTGTTAAATACACTTGGTGGGACTAATTCTTCCTCTACTCTTCGTTGACAATCCAGGTGGAGTCCATGACTTCTCCGGTCCCTCTTGAGTAGTACAAGTAATTCAATATCCATTTCCTATGTAGGAGTCCAAACTTTGAACTTGATTTAATGTTATGTCTTTTCCATTTTTCATTCTGCCAGCTAAGGGCTACTGAGGACAAGAAAGCCTGAGGTCAAGAAAAGGAATGTGGCTTGCCAATTCTTGCTTCCTGAGACTTCAGTGTCTACTCTCACTACCCTAATTTGTTAATGTCAGTTTCCACAGGTCTTGGGTATAGAGGACGGAGAAGAGGTAGGGGGCACAGGAATATCTTACTTGGCTGGTACCAGTGTAGACTCGCTGATATTCTTTCTGACTTTCTCTTGGGGTTCTGCAGAGACACCCTGTCTTAGGTTGGGTGCATGTTAGTGAAGGGAAGTTGGATGGGCAAGGAGAGGGAGCCAGGCAAATGTACGACTTCAGGCAAAATTCCAGAGAGAGTCACATAGATTGATCATGAGGGGGCCTCACTGGAGTGTAAATTACACCTCAGTTCCTCTTGACTTAAGGTCAGGGGACTGGACTCTCATCCTTCTTTACCCTACAGATGTTCGTTAGGAGCCATCACGGCAGTCGGGTGTGCAGGGCATAAACTCCTGGGCACTTGCTGCAATTTTCTTCAGCAGGCAAAGCAGCTCCAGTAGCTCCAGGGAAGGCCTCCAAAGAGAGTTGCAGGTGTGGGCTGTTAAAAGTGGAAGCACACAGAAGCTGGGAAAGGGACGGACAGAAACGGTAAAAGGGATCCAAGGACTATGGTGATGCACTGACTATCTCCCACACCTCCCCTTCCCTGAGGACCACTCACTTGCAATTCACCTGATGCAGGTGATGACACTCACCTAGCTCTCGGTGTTCTCTTTCCTCAGACCCCAGGCATCTGACAAAACCTCCAGTTTCTCTCTGAGGGCTCTTTCCTCCCTTTGGGTGTATCTCTTGGAAGGATCAGATGGCCCCCTGCCTGCTCTCTTTCTTGTAAAGTTCCCACTGGTCCCCAGCAAACACTCAGTGGTGGCTTTTCTGTTTTGGCATCTTTGGGAGTGCAGGCCACCCTACCCAGCCCTACCTCCTTTGACTTGGTTGTCAGCTGCTAGCCAGCACATTCCTTTGTCTTGGGAATAATCAAGGAGGAGTCAGACAGCAGTCCACTGTGACCCCAGACTGTAGAGGGCTCTCCTCAATGAGTCACAGCATAGCTCTCTCCCAAGGAATCCTCAAAAACTCTCTTCCAAGAGTCGACCCTTCGCCCTTTTATATGAGAGTCTTGTGGTTATTATTATTTTTGGTCAACTCCTTTATAAATTCTGCAGATGCTCTCCCACCTCCTTTGGAATCTGCCTCAGGATAAACCTCCATTTTTTACATCTTGTTGCACTTATTGTGTGTGGCCTTCTGTAGGAAAGATGTTTGGTTGAGTCCACAAACGTGCATGGAGTACTGGCTGCATGCTGGGCTGTGGCGAAGCTGGAAGAGGTAGAGCTGGTGCCTGCTGTCTTCAGGGACCCCCAGTCTGGCACTGGAAACATGGCCTTCCTCTTGGTTAACAGCTTTGACAAGTCAGTCTGGCGGGAAGCCTTTTGAACACATGACAGAGTCCGAGACTTTTATATTTCCCTCTTCATTTGAAGGAGAGGGGGAGTGGGCTCCCCACAAAAATCTTCTGAATGAGTGAATGAAAGAAATTCAGTCTTCTGGTTTTGAAATGAGTGTTATTTTTTGTTCCTTGAGGTCAAGATATTAAAAGAAGAAGGTCCCAGTGTCCTTACAGAGCAATCACAGAGGAGTCCCAGAGATGTTTCTGCGTCTCCTGTTTCTGGAGGATTTACAAGGAAGTGGGAGGGTCCATCAGCACAACCCTCGCCCCCACCTGGCTCATCCGAGGTGAGTGCTGTGGAGGGAGGAGAGCAAGACGCCAAAGTGGTGTTTAAAAGTGGAGAGAGGGAGGTTTGAGGGGGCTTTGACAGGTATGCAATCCATTGTCCAAGGGGCCCTGAGAGTTTGTGTTCTCTGCAGCAGGGTGCCCCTTAGCAAACACCACCGGCTCTCTGTTCCTGTCCCAGCTGCTTTGTGCTGTGCCTCATAAGCGCAGAGAGTTGGCCGTATAGGGCGCTTTGGAGCCTGAAAGCGCTGGGTTCAATTCAGGCTCTGCCACTTTCAAGCTCTGCATTTCTGGACATGTCTGAACCTCAGTTTTCTTGTCTGTAAAATGAGGGCAGCCATGCCTACCTTACAGGATTTTGGTGAAGGTTAAATGAGATATCACATAGGTAAAGCCCCCAGACATGGAAGAGGCTCCATAAATGTCTGTTTCTTTCCTTGCCTTGCTGGTGGAATGCTCTGGGTTTTGGAAGGAAAGATGAGAACTACCCACTTCCTCTCTGGAGCAGCCACAACATATGATCTGGGGCTGGGGAGACTCAGCTGTGGAAAAGCCAGCCTCTGTTGGCAGTTTGTGGTGGTCCTAAATGTCTGAATTCGGTGGCAGGAGGGAATTGAAGGGCCCACACTGTGCAGTGCCCAGGTTGAACAGAAGGCGATCCAGAGAGCTGAAGTGACTTGCCCAGGTCCTCACAGCTGATGGGTGATAGGCCTAGGAGTTGATTCCTTGTCCTGTGTCCCTGCATTGGCCCAGCTGCCACTTGTTAGGGGAGTAGAGCATGTGCTTGTGAATGAACTCCTGGCTCAGAGTGCACGGTTGGCCCTCACTCCTTACCTCCAAAAGTCTTCTGTTCCATGAGGGGCAGCAGGCAGTTTCTAAGCCAGGTAGTACAACATTCTTTTCATTCTGGGAAGCTTTCCTGACCTCCTGCTGTCAAGGTAGGTGGCCCTGCCACGCTTGCCTGGGATCCCTGTGCAGAACTTGCATGCTTATGTTTGTGCCCCCTGCCTGAGACTATGAAGGTGGGTTCTGGACTTTGTTCCTTGTTGCATGTCTAGGGCCATCTGTGCACCCTGGCACCTAGTAGACCCCAATAACTGTTTGTGGGTGAATGGCTAGGCCAGCTGGATCCATTCTGCCGATGCTTCTCTTCTGACATTGGGTGCCCTAGCTCGAGCGTGATTACTTGGGGTGACTCCCCGCCCCCCGCCCAGGGAAGCCTCCTCAGCCTTTTGGAGAGGCACAAATCTGGGCACTAGTAATAGGAATGCTAAAGGCTTCTGGCCTAAGTAAGTGGAGCCACATAGCTTCATTGATCCAGCCTCCTTTTTCTCCCTGAAGCTTGGAGAATGATCTGAGTAAATGTAAAATGTATTCACCAAGACAGAGAGTTCAGTATCTGGAATTACAAGCCTACTTGAAACCCTTCAGGTTCTGGGTAATGTCCTCCCCTGAGTTGCTTCACGTGGGTCTCTCCACCCTGATCTCCATTCGGCACCCAGGCAGTGAACAACCGCTGTGTGCTGGGCCCTGTGGCTGGGTCTCTGTGCTGGGAGGGAGATGAGCTAGCTGCTAGGACCTCAGTCGGTGTCAGCTCCCTCAGCCATGGGGGAGGGTCTCTGGGGAAAGGTGACTCACTCAGAACAGGCTCCATCGCACAGGATGCCCTTTTCCTGCACTAAGCAGAGGAGGATGCTTTAGCTGGATCATTGCATCTTCCCCCAGGAGGCAGCTAGCAGAGGTGGGATGTGAATGACATGGATGGGCTGCAGCGATCCTATAGAAGTGGCGAGGAGAGACAGCTCCAAGACAAATTGTGAGAGGAAAAAGCCCCAGATTTCACTAGACTTGTTGAGATGAGGGTGGAGGAGGGCAGAGGAGAGAGAGGAGTAAGATGAAACCCTGGGGAGGGCCAGAGAGGCAGAGATGTAGCTATTAACATCTAAACAACATGCAAATAGCTTCGTGGCTTTTTCTTAAAACCACATTTTATTTGAAACTCACAAACTTCTGGTTCTAATTGTTTCTTTGGTTATATTTGTCTTTGCTGTGAAATTTTGCAAATGAGACTACATTCTTCAGTAATGATATTTCTCAGTTGCTGTGATCATATTTTCACTTAGGGTAAAAAATAGGCAGCTTGTTCAGAGTGGCAGTGGCTGTTCGGCTTTTCAAAAGCTAAGAAATTCAAGAGCAGGCGTGAATGACTTGAGCAAAACATTATTGCTACACATGTGATGCAGTTCTTGTTTCTTAGTCCAAGTTCCTTTGTTCCCCCCTGCCCCACCCTTCCTCATTCACTCATGAGACCTTTATTGAGCATCTACTATGCACGAGCTGGGAAGCCCAGATAAACAAGACAGATATAGTCCATATCCATCTAGTATAGATATGATAGGAGCGCAGAAGTTTGCATTCATTCATTTATTTGTTCAATAACATTCACGCAGTGCCTGATATTTCATAGTCTCTGTGCTAGGCATTGGGAATACCGGGGTGAACAAGACGGATACTGCCTTTGCCTTGGTGCAGGTTATAATCTGAGAGGGGAGAGATGCCAAGCAGAGAAGTTCATAAAATAAAAATATGATGACACAGTTTGAAGGATGCTTACTGGTCCAGTCCACATGGGTATCTTTCCTCACTGGTTCAAGTTTTGTAACTATGTTCAACCTTGTACTGTGGAAATGCACAGAATGATTGTGGATATGTGTGTGTAACAAGGAGAGTGTATGTTTCCTTCTTCATTTCTTCTCAAGAGGAGGCAGCTTCCTGTGGGAAACACAAATCTCACGTCAATGTCTTGCATCTTTGTTGACCACTCTTCCTTATCACCAAGAAAACCCAAGGGACCAGTGGTGGAGGGTGGGGTATAGATTTTTTTAAATGGAGCTCTTCAAGGCTATGTTGTTGGAAAACCAAAGGCCAGCTGGGGGACAGTGAATTCCAGCCACAGTTGGGACTCCTGTTCTCACTGATGTCAGTGGTTTTGTTATATCCCTGGTAGCTCCAGTCCTCGCCTGGAAACCTGAGCCCTACACCTGCTAGGACGGGGTTCTGATGTTTTATGTCATAAGTAAGGTAGGAAGAGCCACAAACATTATTTATTCTTCAGTGTCTGTGGCATAGTGATTTAGCCTGTACGTACAGGAGGCTCACACTCACAGCTCTTCCCAAACACCCTGTGGTAACACATGGAAGGCCTCTGAGACCCCATGCTCCAGCTCACCCCCCACCATCCCATCATAGCAGGCTTGGAGCCCCAAAGACCTTTCTGCTGTAGGTCTTTGGACAAGCCTCTTCTCTCCTCTTCTTCTGCAAACAATGCTGATCTCACAGGGTTTTATGAGCATTTAATGATACATGTCTCATAAAAAGCATTCGATAATCAGTAAACCACTGAACTTATTGCTGTTCTTGGTTATAGTAGTAATGAATTCCTTGGTTCTCACTTCTGCAAATATAGAACTCTTAGGGAGTTTCTGGTGGATTGTGTCTTCCAAAGATGGCACAACAATATCTCCCAACTCATGTGCTTCCTCAGGGTGACCTTACCGCTCCCCCCTCAAGGACTGTGGCTGATTTCCCCATCCCCTTGACTCTAGGTTGACCCCATGCCTGCTTTGACCAATGGCATATGGCAGAGTGACCCTGTGTCAGTACTGGGTGTAGCCCTTAGCCAGCCTGGCAATGTCTGCCTCCTGACTCTTGAAGCCACCTGCCATGCAAGAAGTGTGACTGTCCTGAGACTCCCAGATAATGTATCCTGTGGAGAGAAAGAAAGGCCAAGAGCAGAAAGATGTACCCAACCTAGCCTGACAGCATACTAAGGGCCAGATGCACTGCAAGTTACTTTCAATTGTATTGGCTCAACATCAAGGGAAGAAACCATCTTGGAAGTGAATTTTGCGGCTCCAGCTTCCTGAAATTTCCAACTGAATTCCTGAATTCCCAACCCATTGAATTGTGAATTCCCAACACACTGAATTGTGAAAAAAATAATGATTGTGTTAAGACTCAGTTTTGGGGGTAGTTGGTAACCCAGCGATAGAAAACTAAATGGTCCTCTGTTTCTCTTCCAGGTTTCTGTGTCTTTTCCCCAAGGCCTTGCGAATTGTGTTGAATTGAGAAAAACACCGGCTTTCACAACTCTGGTGATGTAGTGTGTGAATCTTTCCTCGGCCACCTATTAGCTGTGCATTCACATAACTTTGAACTTCAGCTTTCGCATCTATTATAGGACCTTATAAGGCCTCCTAGGGGTGTGGTGAGGTTGCAGGGAACCAATCCATTTGAAAGTGCCTTGTGGTGTGTCTGGCCCTTAGTACACTGTCAGGCATAAGGGAATCAAAGAGCCTTCTGAGGCTCTGTGGGTCACCTGTCCATCAACCCCACAGCCCTGGTGAGGCTTGTTCCCAGCAGAACTTGAGGATGCTATGTTTTGGATGGGATGGAGGAAGGCTGCGTAGTGTGGAGGCTTTGAATGCAGCTCATGCCTGCTGAGTACCTACTACACGTGCCCGGTCTCTCTCTAGCCTCAACGTTATCTCTTTTAGTATTACTACCTTAATATTTATCTCCATTTTACAGATGGGAAACTGAGGCACAGAGAAGCTGATGTGGCTTCCCTGAGGACCTATGCTAGCGATGATGGAGCTAGGATAAGAAATCGGGTTCCTGGACACAAGTCCAATATGATTTGAGGCAATCACTTAGGATTTTTGACTTCAGCATAGGGTGGAGAAGATAGGAGAGTATCCAAGAGGCATATAATTTTAATCTTAAAGTATTGCGACGCAGTAGATCCTTGAACGACATGAAAGATATTGAATTCCTTTAAAGCTGCAAACACCAGAAGTTTACTCCTTCCAATTGATTGTTCTTGGCAAAATAGGCTTAAATGGCATCTTCTGCCTTCCGGTTCCAGTTGGAGGTTCTTCTGTGTTGAGCATGTGTGTTCCTCTCTTCTGGAAGTTTTTCTTGACAGAAGCAGAGAGGTTTTTGACAAACAACTTTAATATTCTTTGTGTCTGTGTGGCTGGCTCTAATAATCCTGCAAGCTTACAAGGTCACTGTTAAGATTAAATCTGAGTCATCAGAGGCAGATGTTGACACATCATTATTTAAATCCTGAGCTGCTGAAGGACTCTCATCCCCATGAGCTATGATTCACTGTCCAAATGAACACCCCAAATTCCACACAGCCTGCTGAGCAGGCACTCCGACTCCATTAGGGAAACAAGCTTACCTTGCTACTTGCCTTGCTCTGTGTGATGAGAAAGCCCTACTTTCTGTTGCAGAAGAAGGGTAGTATATACAGGGAATGTGTGCGTTTCAGAAGGTCCAGGCTCCTGCTGCATCTCTGCCACTTGCTGTGGGCTTTATCTTTTCACCTGTTCTTCATAGCCTGTCCTAAAATTTGTGCCCACATATTTATTTATTTAGTAAAGTGTATTATCTTGAGTGTTCAGCTTAATGAAATTTTACAAGTATGTTCTCTAAATGAACGTCATCCCAATCAAGACATAGAACATCTTTGCCACCCCAGAAGGCCCTCTTGTGCCCCTGCCCAAATCAATAACTCCTTAAAGTAACCACTGTCCTGGCTTCTGAGACCATGGATTACTTTAGTCTGTTCTAGTATTTCATGTAAAAATAATCAAATGGCATCTACTATTTTGTATCTGGCTGTTTTGCCCAGCAAAATGCCTGTGAGATTTATCTGTGGTGTGCTGTGTATCAGTAATTTGTTCTTTTTCATTGCTGAGTAGTATTCCATTTATGGATATGCTACAATTTGTTTATCCATTCTCCTGTTCATGTACACCTAGGCTGTTTCCAGACTTTGGCTATTATGTGTACAGTTGCTGTAGCTGTTCTTGTACACATCTTTTTGTAGACTTATGTTTTCATTTCTCTTGAATAAATACTTAGAAATGGGATTATTGAGTTATATGATAGACATATCTTCAACTTTATCAGAAACTGCCTGACAATTCTAACACAGAATATTTTCAGTCTTTCAAAATTTTATTCCTTCTGGAGGGTGTCCAGTGGTATCTCAAATTAGTTTTAAGCTGCATTTTCCTGATGAATAATGATGCTAGCACTTTTACTTGCGCTTATTGACCATTCATATTACTTTAATTTTTGTGAAGTGTCTGTCTAAATATTTTGCCCATTACAAAATTTTGATTTTATAGGTAGAATGGATTAATCAGAATATTATCTGGGGGATGGGTGGCAGAATGCAGCTAGAAAAAGTGCGGAGTAAGAGAGAGTCATCAGTGCAAACAATGGGTACAGTTGTCCCCTTCTTCCCAGTCCACCCCATGACGGAGTGGAAACCTTTAAGGATGCCATCACTTGCCTTATTTAGAACAAAGAGCTATAAGTGGTAGGGATAACTTGGATAATAATCTCTGAGAATTTTGCACACACACATACACACATACAGCATTGTGGAAGGAAGATGAGCTCAAAGATCAGAAAAACTGTTCTAATCCTGGAATCCTGGGAAATACCATGTAAAAGGGGCATAGTCACACACCTGTAGCACCACAAGGGGCAGAAATAAAATAGAGTTTATTGGGGGAAAATCGTAAGCAGAGAAGTAGAGTGCAGGTAATCCCCTGAATTCCCATATTCCTGCAGTGTGGGGCAGGTCTAGGATACGCGGCCCACAGCCAAGTCCCAGAGGAGAGGGACACCCCCTCCATGAGGCTCCCTATACTGACAGGTCTGGGGGAGAGAGTCTGTGCAGCTACATGGCAATGGGAGCTCCTTGGTGTTATGAGGAAGGAGGGGTCTGGGGAGCCCAGGAGTTGGGCTGGCAGCGACCTGTTCTTCAGTTGAAATAACTCAAGCCCGCTGAGCTTGCTCTTTGTTAAGCCCCCTAAAATGGGGGGGGGGGGGAATGAGCCTTCAGGGCTGTCCAGATGTGTCTCTCATCAGGAGAGTTCTTTGATCTCTCCAAGCCCCTGTTTTCTCAACTGTAAAATGAGAATAATAATACCTATTTCGAAGAACTATTGTGAAGATTAGATATAATCATGTAAAGTACCAAGCACACTGCCTAGCATCTAGTAAGAGCTCAACAAATATCAATTTTCTTTATTTCAAGGGAAGAAAATAAAATACTTGTTACCAATGTGGAGTCTTAATGCTCATGGGCAATGTGGCTGGTCAGCTGGTGACAGCTCTGTGTCCGGCAGAGGCATTTGCTCTCCCTGGACATCACACCTCCTTATCTAAAACCTGGAAGGAGGCTCTTATGACAATGGCCTCTGGGGATTATAATTAGCGCGTGGCGAGGGCAAGATGCATTCTCACTTCCCTTATTTGCCGTGCAGCGTTCATGTAATGGAGACTCTTGATGTGTAGTTGCTGGATGTTGGGGCAGGACGCAGTTGGATTAAAGTTGTATATTCTGGCACCAAAACATTGGGCTGTTGTTGGCTGCATCTAGAGCTCATGTGGCCTAATTTGTGAAGGTGTACATTGTGAAATACCAGATTTTCCATAACGGAAAAATAAGAGTATTAAAGAAAAATATCAAAAGCTTCCTTTTTATAATTCTCTTAATAAAAGCTGATTGTTTATTATGAGCTGTGAGTTGCCATGGTGACGTGAGGATGCTGAATTTGAAAAGAATTGAAGTAGATATTCCAATATGGACAGGCATAGCTTATATACACTTAGAAAAAATGCTGCCTTTTAGAAACAGGCTTGAGATGTTGTGTAGAGGGCTTCGTGGTGTCAGTAAAATTTCCTGAGTTTCTGTGTCATACTGGCTTCTGTTTTCTAGGTTGTCCATTTAATCCCCTCTGTATTTTATTTCTCAATCATAGGGTTGTTTACTTATTTGTTCATTCATTCATTCATTAACAAATAGCTTTTGATAGCATATATTCTGAGGGATGTTCAGAGAAGTAAAACAGGTGGCCAGCCTCTCAGGGTGACTTCGTGAGAGCAGTAGCACATCCCTGTTACTGGTTGACCTTTCCCTCTGAATTAGTCTGCATTCAATCACTGTATTCAGTGATTTCAACACCGAGGAAGTTTAATATAAAGAATTATTAAGCTATAATAAGATAATATGTGTAAAGATGGAAAAGAGCTCTAAAAGGTACCCAAGCAATGACAATGTGGAAGGGGGTGAACGGACCTCACGGAAGAAGGCCGAGGTGCAGGTCCCTGGGTGATGGAGAATTTGCTGGGTTGTAGAAGCCAGAGCTAATCCACAGTCACTGGACAAACAGCAACAACTCTGTGGGGTGCGAGTGAGCTGAGGCTGGGAGTTAGAAGTGCAGAGGGACTTGGGGAGGTGCCACTGTGGGATGGAGGCTGGGAGCATGCGGAGACCTGCAGCAAGATGGTCCCTGGGCTGAGGCGGAGGCTGTTAGGTCACTGGGGAACTACCCAATTTGCGCATGCATCTGGGACAGAGTGCCATTGGATGTCCCCGCCCACATGCACCACTGACAGACATGCAGGTGGAGCTAGAAAAAGCAAAACAGAACAAGCAGAATCAGAAGCCCCTACCTCCTGCAATGTCCCACCAGTGCCCTCTACTGACAAACCTTAACATTGTGCTCACTGAAAAGGAGAAATGCTTCGAGAGTCCAGTCCATCGTCACAGAGCAGGTATTGAAGGGTGAATTTGGACCTGAGAGGCTATAAATAAATAACTCAACCAAGTTGGCCTGCTATCTTGGTTGTAGTTTATCTTGTAAAATCTTTGAATATATTTGACTTCTACAACCATCCCCAAAGTGGCTTCACTGGCTGCAAAGCAGGAAAGTTCTTTAAAGGCTTCCAGAGAGCAAATCCTTCAGAGAAGAGGACTCCCTTGCCGACCCTCCCCAGAGGAAGACCTGAGATGCAAGCCTAAGTTGGTAGCAGTCATTTGGACTCACCCCTTCCCTCATGAAATGTAATTTGTATTCGTTTGGTTTACAGACTTGGAATCACAAGGACGTGGATTTGAGCCCAGCTCTGCCAGTCACCAGCTCTATGACTTTGGACAATCTGCAGTGATGTCAATGTTAGTTCACATACCAGTATGTGCTATTGGTGCTCCAGGATTGGCCTCCAAAGTTACAGCTTTCCCCATCATGTCATAGGCTCAGCCACCGTTCCTTAAAGCAGAGATCAACACAGTTTTTTTAGAAAGGGCCAGGTAGTAAATATTTTAGGCTTTGCAGGCCATATGATCTCTGTTGCATCTACCCAACTCTGTCTTTGTAGAGCAAAAGTCTCCATAGACAACAAGCACTTGAAAGAGCATGGCTCTGTGAGGGGAGGGGTGTCCAGTATTGGACCTAACTGTGCCGGGATCAGTGTCTCCCTAGGAGTGTTCTGGCTCTTATGCTACACGGGCCTCTCCCTTTCCAGAAGAAATTTCATCTCAGGTATTATTGACTTGCCCTACTATGAGTCTTGGTTGGAGCCCCTGAAGACGTTCTAATGAATTGTCTTGCTTTTGAATCTGGAGCATCCAAGGCTGGGGTCTTGGTTGCTTCCTATCTAGAACGTCCAGTCTTCTTATTTAAACTTAGTCTTTAAGTTCCAGCTCTGCAAACCCAATAAAGTGGCAGCTTTTGCTAAGTTACTAAAAAAAAAAGATGTTGTTAGACAGGCCCTGAAGTGATGCATTGTGGGACAAAGAAGATCCACTTCCCTGTTTAAGAAGCAGCAATGACAACATAACAGCAACAGACTATATCTGGCTATGTCGTTTTGTTGTTGCTATAGCTGCCAAAGGTAAAAAGTTGTCATTATGGGCAAAGGATCATCTGTTATTGTCACCTGTGAGTTTTCTTGGCCAGAGAAGATACAGCAAATTTGAATATATCAGATAATGAATTTTAAGGAAAAGTAGAGACCAGTGGAGTGACACATTAAACTAATTGCTTTAGTGATAGTGGAATGGAGCTCCCCAGACAGACATCTGGCAACCTGCCTCCATCCTGGGCTGCTCCGGGCGCCTGGTGGCTGTGCACCGGCCCACCCACAGGCTCACATGATAAGGTAGCAATGACACTCTGGCATTTTCCTGTGCCTTTTTTTTTTAAGTTCTATTTAAATTCTGGGGCAGAAGGGTTGATATGGAGATATTTATGCCCTTTTTATAACTGCTGCTTAAGCTGCTTCTTTGACAGACAAATTCTAATTAAACAGAAGAAGAAGTTGCAGAAACACAACGGCTCTAGGTGCTTTTCCTGTGGCGTGTCACATCCGAAAAAGCCACATCCTGTACCTTGCAGATACGTTTTTAGGAACTGTCTCCATGAAGTCCCACTGGCTGTTTCTCCAGAGATGTTAGTTAGGCTAACACCTTCCCCCTGCCCCCTTTTTTTTTTCTAGTGGAAACTATTTTTAGACAGCAAATTAATTGTAGGGAAGTTCAGGTCAAACAGATTTGTATTTCTTTGCAGTAAATTCTGCCCTTGGCTTAAGAATGTTGCAACAGCCAATTAAATGGCTGAGTTGGGATTTGAACCCTAGTCTTTCTGTCACCATATATTCCAGGAAATATGAAGAAAATGAACAACAACAACAAAACAACAGTGATGACAACAAAAACAAAACCACAGTGCTTGATTTTGGATATAAGATTTGACTTAGAATGGAATTTGACTTGGAATTTGAGGAATGGAGGATCATTCCAGTGGTGATGTTCAGTAAACAATTGGAAATGTGGGCCTGGAACTTGGGTGACAAGTGCAGAACTGAGATTTAATTGTGAGAATTTTCTGTTGTGAGCTTCATTCTTTTATCCAACACTCTTTGTTTAACTTCATTAAATGGCATTTTTTCATAGGTGCAGTGGAAGAAGCCCTAAAGGGGAGTCAAGACAAGCTTTCTATACAGAGTTTTGCCTTTATACTTGCTGTGTACCTTTGGGCAACTCACTTAACCTGTCCGACTCTGGAAAGACTACGAATTTGGTGGGAGTGGTAGGCATTCAGTCTCACTGGCGCTTGTTCACGTGGCAGGCACAAAGTTCCAAGACGGCAAGTGGAAGCAGCCGGTATCAATGCTGCTTCTGTCACTTTCCATTCAGTCAAAGCAAGTCACAAAGCCAGCCCAATGGGAGGGACTGCAAAATGACACTGAGAAGAGGTAGGGAAAGAGAGAGGGGAATTGTTGGAAGCAAGTTGTTTTTCATTCTGGGATCTTCAAGGAAAATAAGTGATTAATAGAGTGTGGTGATCTGGGCATGTGATCTGCCTGTGTATGACATGAGGCAGGAGGAGAAGCAGGTGGAAGGGGTAGAGAGAACACTGGACGAGGAGTCAAAACTTACTAGCAGTGTGGCCTTGGACAAAATGATTAACCTGTTGGAACCTCAGAGTTTTATCCTAAGGTTCCAAAACCCTTATTAAGCCTGTTCTATTCTAGGCAGCAGAGCCATAGGGAGAAAAGAAAGGTGATCCTTGTGAGTTTCTGTAGTTGGTGTGTGTCAGTGATTCAGGGAGTGAGGGATGTCAGTGTCAGCCACTTCCGCCAATAGAGGGTCATTTGGTTAGACTACACTGGGCCCTTGCTTGTTGTTTGGGTCAGTTTTGAGCTTGGCTCATTGGACCGTTGTTTCTCTGAAGGACCTCTGAGTAACGGCAAATAAACAGTGTTTCCTGTGCTCCAAGGCAGGCATTTCCCGTGGGAAATCTTCCCTTGTTAGCTCAGCTTTTGAATTGCTTGACCCCTTTGGGGAACATGGGTTGGTAAAGGCCTCAAGAGCATCTATATTCTGCTCACTTGTCTTGGTTGATTTTCAACTTTGTTTTCTAGCTGTGAAAAACATATGTACAGATGGCAGTAATTGGGAATTTAATAATTTTTTGATGTTTCTTGTGGTGCTTGGGAAATCCACCGAGGATGAAATATATGTATTTTCAGTGTTTCCCCATTCTGTCCTAAAACTCTGTGCTAAAACTATACAGGAATTTTATTTTCTCCTTTTCTTTCTTTTTTTAAAGCACAAAGCAGGCTAACTTTGAAGTCAAGTTTCCTTTTTAGAGGGTACATGTATCGGTTCCTTATTTTCTCCTTTTGTTTTTATTGCTATAGTGTTCTTTATTACATTTTCCCAAGTCATTTTAGAAATAAAAAAGGTGTGGGAATAAAACCACCAGAGTAAGATTCAAACAGTCTCCCCATGAGAATTGCTCTCATGGCTGTAGCAGGATATAAGCGTTTTTTACCTGATGTTATTTGATTACTGGGTCATCAAAACTTTATCAGCTCTATTGCATTGACTCCCAAAAGCTTGAGAGTAACAAAGGAATTGCAAGTAGTACTGTTATTATGTCACATGAGCTCCAATTTCATCTTTGAAGAAAGTAGTGCAAAGGAGTGGAAAGTTTTTGCAAGGAGTGTGAATCCTTCTGGATACCAGGCCCAGTTCTACAACTGAGGAGCTGTGCAGTCTTGGAAAACCTGCTTCACCTCTCTGAGTCTTGTTCTCTTTACCTTAAGATGAGGCTTCTTACCTAGTTACTGCAAAATGTTTTAATTTTAGACCTAAAAGGAATCTCTCATTACTTGCTTCATGGATCATAGGTTAAGGATTATTTAGAGTTCTGTGGGGCCTTATCATAAATAAATTATTGGTATTAAGATTTTGGAAAAGTTGAAAATAATCCATGCCTTCTCTCCCCACCAAGCCCAATTCTTCTTTGATGAAAGAAAAATTTTGTTGTTTTGAACAAAAATCCATAGGTGGAAAGGTGGTAATACTTTCTCATTGGCTGAGTTGCTGGAGTAGTCGCTTTTTGTTGGGGATGCAATGTATATCTCTTCCTGTTCGGGTCTGTATTTGACAGGCAGTGGTAGTGTGTGAGAGCTCCCCCTTCTGGCCTCCCTACTCCATTTTAAATGGTTTCCTTTATTCACTGTCACAGCAGGCTTTAAACGCCAGTCTTTACTCTTTATGTGCGTCTGAATGTGTTTGTTGGGTGTAGTAGTACATTAATTTTTGTTCAGGTCCAATTCTCTCACTTGCATATTGGTTTACACAAGTGGCATCACCATTTAGGGATGCTCTCTGTGAATTTTGGGGTGAGAAAACATTTCCACTCCTCAGCCTGTTTTTTTGTCCCTTCAAAACATGAGTGAAAAATGGAATCTAAGAGGTGTGGAACAACGGAATCAGGCAATTAATTATGGTTACTTTTAGTTGCCTGGAGAGGGAAGAACACTACTAGCATGTGGGAGAATTCCAAAAGATGAATGTGGGCGGAACATGAGCTCTGATTGGACCTCACACTCTCCTTACGTTATTGATGCTTGGGACGTGTTGGCTCGTCCAAGGGTTACTATTATGGAGGGAGATCAGAACTCATGCCAAAAAGTGTGGGAGACATAATGTCACATGCTTTTACTACTGTAACCATGCTTATTACTGTTAACCAATGTTTGTCAAGTACTTACTGGGTGTCAGGCAATGTACGTCTACATTTATCATCTCACTTAATATTGAATACAGCCCTTTGCTGTAGGTAGCATTATTATCTTCATTTGGCCAATGTGGAAACTGAGGCAACAGTCTTCCTTCGTCTTCCTTACCCAGCTGGTAAGTGGTAGAAATGTTATTTGGAGGGAGTCATGTGGCCTCTAGAATCTTTCTTTCAGTTATTGTGCTGTGTTATCTCCACAAACACATATGGTCATCTGTGTCTGATCAGCAAGATCACACAGATTAAAACACTTCCAACTAGTTTATGCTCCTGCCATTAGTCTAAGCCCCTTTCAGGTGGCTTTGGTCAGAGCTGCAGATGCGGTGAGTCATGAATGTTGCAGAAGCTTTGAGACTCTAGTCTTTGGTGGGTGCACTGAGGATGCTGTATTGGAGCGTGTGTATTGCAGTACTTCCTTCCTATTGCCCACTGCACCTCCATGTTCTGCCCTGTCTGATCTTCACTTTAATCTCTTAACAATCTCCCCTTGTACTTTTAACTTCAGCAATGTCAAAAAGCTTACAACTCCCTGAGTTCACCGTGCTCTCCTGCTTCATCTTCAAGGGAAGACGCTGGCTTCCTTCACATCCTTCACATGGTGATGTTCTCTGTCCCTCTAGGCTGATCAGATGCCCTGCCTGGGCATTTTCTTGACATTTTTTCAGATTTTCACTGGTTCCTTGGAAGTCCTTACTGTCAGTCTAAAGTGGCATACATTGGGCATTTACCATGGTGAATCAAAATGATTTGTTTCATGTCTGTTTCCTAAATTTCTCTGTATCTGTAAATTTCCCTGTATGAATAGTATCCAGTCCTAGTTGACTGGATACTATTCATCTAGCATCTCCAGAGCCTGGCAGGAAGATCTTTGATATATGTTTGGCATATTGCTAGTCCAAAACAAACCTGGATAATGGACTCTTTTCTGAGTGAATAGTTAGCTTTCATTACTTTTTTATTAGATTGAATCATATGAAATTGCTGTTTTTATAAGTCAAAACTGCTTGAATACCAGCATCTCAAATATATATTTTTCTATTTCCATGAGCATTTTCATTCTTTTCCACTCTTTCTGCTTATATATACCAAGGGTTACCCTACCTATCTTAAACACATCTTTTCCTCTTTCTGACACTGCCTTCCTTTGAGTCCTAAACTTCTTGAAAGAGCTGTCTACATTCACTGTTTCCACATCTACACCACCAACTCATTCTTCAGTATTTTGCCATCTGACCCTTCCTCTCTCTACTGTCTGGAACCTGCTTCTGTTGTTTTTAAGCAGTCCTGTAATTGCTTCAGCCAAAGACTGTCCCTGTTCTTCATCCTCTTTGACCTTCTTGCGTCTTGAAAACACTGTGGTGTTTTTTGAAACCCTTCTTTGAAACTCTCCACCTTCCTTGACTTCCATGATAGAAAACTTTCCTGGCTCTGCCTCTCCTGGTTCCATAATTGACTCTTTGTTCCATCCCTGACTCTAAATCCTGCCCATGTGTATCCTCTTTCCTCTTCTCCCTTGAGAACCTCACACCCTTCCATTGATTCATCTACCATTGATGAACAGACAATGTCCACATCTGTGTATCCAGCTCTAACATGTACTCCACGCCCAGTCTCCCTCTGGCCTTTACACATCAATAGCTCCAAACCAAGATTGCCATGTTTCTCCCCAAATCACTTTCTCTTCCTGCTATTTCCTGCTGTAGTGGTCAGTTTTAATGTTTTTGCCTCTTGGTCCAACACTAGCATTTCCATTATTCTTTTCCCACTGCCTAAACCCTTACCCTTGACTGCTTCTGTCGGCATTCCAATTTTTCTCCACCCTTCTACCTGCACCACACACTCACAGGTCATTGAGAATAGTCATTGGTGAACCTGACATTCGTTTTTGCATTTCCCACAGTGACTAGCACCATGCCCATGTTAATAGGCCTTCAATACTTATTTATTGAGTTGAAGAAATTAATATTTTGAATTACTGACTGCATTGTCTGCGATTGTCTGACTGCGTTGTCACAAGCTTAGAAAATAGAAGAAAGAAAGAAAAATCACTCGTAAATCTACCACCCGAGCATGCTGTCCCAATCACTTTGGTATATTCTCTCATTAGTTTACCTACTTCTATTTTTACGTGGCTTACAAAGTTGTCATTGTTACCCCAGTGGTCCAACCAGAGCACATGGTTTTTCCCAGCACTGATGCAAAGGGCTACATCATAGTCATTAACGTTGCTCACCAAATAGTCCAGTTTTCTGCCTTCCTGGCAGGATTATAATCCATAGCTCCCTGTGGTTAAGTAAGGACATATGATCAGTTCTGGCCAATGATCAATTCATGACTGATCCTCCAGAATGCTCTTTCCATGGCTATTCCATCAACCTTGCTCCTTGAGCGAGATAACGTCACGGAGGAGCCCCCAAGTGACCCACGATGGACAGGAAGTGGGAGTGAGAAGAAAAGCTTTATTTTCAGCCATTAAAATTTTAGGTTTGTCTGTTATTGCAGCAAATCTCAGCTCAATCTGAGATATAGATTGCTACTTCTGGGAGCTAGAGAAAACCTGAGAGATTCTGTGGTTTAAGACCATCATTTTACAGATAGAGACACTGAGACTAAGAGAGGGGAAATGGCGTAAGTCAAAAAGAGTCAGTACTGGTCCTGGACTGGCACCCAGGTCCGCTATCTCCTTGAACAGCATGCTGGGCCCCACCTGAGGCTAGCCTCCCATGATGCTGCCCTGCTTTTCCTCTCTGCTTTTTGGTAGTATTTCTGCTGTGGAGTGTGTGGGGCCAGGCTGTCCCCGGAGTCTGGGTCACTGGACTGCTTTAATTTTATACCTTGACAGGTCATTTGAGAGAGCCTGGGGGTCCACTTTTGGAGCCCTCTGCAAAATGCCTTGACGCAGCTGCCGGCATCAGCACCACGGCAGCTAGAAGAATGCTTCCTTTTACAGATGATAGCCTCAAGTTCTGTGCAACAGCATCTCTGTACAAGTGAGAATTCAACAATTCCACTTTGGAATTATCCAATGGTGACAAAATCCTCAGATTCAAAGGTATGAGGATAATTAGGACTCTTGTTAATCATTCTGTATCCCTCTCCCTACCCCCACCCCCAGCAATGAGATTCACACAGATTAATTACTGCCTGCTATAAATAAACGCAGAGAAAAGCAATCTGCATAGGAGAGGCAGAGGGTAACTGTCATTTAATATATCACAGCTTTCCGCACACCTGTTCTGCCTTCACTGTTGCCATGGAAACCACACTTTATAAGAGAAGCTATGCATAATTAGCATGGATGGAGGTCTATATCAATCAGAATAATTTGGAAGAATACTAAAAACCCAAAGGAGCAGGCCAAACTACTTGTCTCAGTAGGAAGGAATCAGACCTCCACTGCGCGGTAAATGAGGAGGCAGTTACAGTCGGAAATCAGCAGAATTAGCAATTCTGGGTCAGCTGAAAAACAGGGAGACAGTCTTATTCCACTAGAGAGAAAGAAAACTTTGTCGTCGAGTTTGACTTTTTTCTTTTAAGTGCTATTTAGAGTCACACAAAGGAAATCCAAAGCCAAACAAACATATGAATTAATTCTGAGGCCGTGGGGCTTGGATGACAGGTGCTGCCCTTTTGAGTGGGGGGCTCTGCACATGGGGAGCCCCTGCTGCAGTGTTAGGCAGCAAGGCTGGGGCTCCAAGGCTCCAGCTGTGGGAGGGGCAGGTCGCTGAGTGTGGGGTTCCTTCAGGGAACAGCAAGCAGCTTTCAATCAAAGTATGGGATTTTATGAGAGGTTGGAATCACCAGATTTCTTGTTAGTGGTAGAATGGCCTTCAGAAGTAATCTACTTCAAATGCCCCAGTTTTTGGAGGAGGAATGGGAATCACGGAGAGATGCCACTTGCCTGAGGTTTCAAAGCCCGCTGATGGCCAATCCTGAAGCAAGACTCAGCTCTCAGGTTCCTGTTTGCTGAGGCCGCTGATCTCGCCACTGCTGGGTTGGTCATCCTGGTTGGAAGTTCTCGGGTCCTTTATTACTGTGGGGATGAAACTGAGCACCTGGCGTGAGAAATCATTCAGACGTTGGCTTTTTCAGTCTTTGACAATTTCCCTTCGTGTGTGGACATACAAATTCATTCCCTCATTCGTTCAGCAAACATTCATTAAGTAGAAATGGGATAATATTAAGTTCTTTTGAGATAACACACACAAGACCACCTGTATACTTTATATTTCCAGAGCTCTCACTGCATCACTGTTTATATTAATTAATATTTATTCATTCAGCATTTATGCACTGAGTACCTACTCTGAGCCAACTCTATTCTAGGTCCTGGGATACAGCCATGAGTTAGGCACGAAGATCTCTGCCGTCACAGAACTTGCATTCCAGTGGGGAGAGACAGCCCCTAAATATGGAAACAAATAAATAAGATAATTTTATATAATGATAAAGTCAGTGAAGAAAATAAAGTAGGGTGATGGGCCCGGGTTATGAGTTTGGGTTTTGTTCTAACTGCAGTGAGTGGCAATCAGAGGGTTGTGAGCAGGGGAGTGGTGTGATCTGAATAAGCAGTGCCTTTCCTTGTTCCCCAAAGCAGGATTTGAGGTCACTGCTCTGGGCAGTTCTTGGGCCAGCAGGCATCCTTGGGCTTGTGCCCAGGAGCTTCTGTGGCTCTCAGAGAAGGCCTTGGGGACAACAAGTAAAGGTACCACAGCTTGGGTGTGTGGTTTTCCCTTCTTTCATCTTTTCGTAGTTGCTCATTCTATGCTTTCTCTCTTCGTGGTCCCGCTAACAATTAAAATAATAAAAATTAGAATAATAACAGCATCGAAAAATAATGATAGCAAACTTTTATAAAATGAATCCTTATTATATGCCTGGCATTGGGCAAATTGCCATGTGGTATTTAGCTCGTTAAATCTTTAAAAGGTAGAAACTATCATTAAGTTGATTTTATAGGCAAGAAAACCAAAGGTAGAGGTTAAGTAGTTTTTCCAAGGTTAAATACTTACTTTAATGGTGGTGCTAGGATTTGAAAGCAAAACCTGTCTGTCTCAGGGTCTATGCCATTAACCTCTATGCTAATTTGATAAATCAATAGTGTCAATATGTTAAGAGAGAAGGTTTAAATCCTACAGCTCCCACACTAAGGAGAGTGGGAAGAAAGAAGGCATCAACACAGTGTCTACTATGTACAGAGAAGATAGGTACCATGGAGCCCATCTTCAGGATGAAGAAATGCAGATTCAGAGATGTTCAGTAACTTGACTAGGGGCTGCTAGGATTTGGCCTTTGGGCTGTGGTACTCCAAGGAAGGTCATCACAGCAGAGGTTTAGGACAGGCCTACCCGGGAATTTGAGTGTGCCTAAAGTGGTGTCAAGGATGCCCTCAAGATAGCCAGGCAGAGGGTCTGGAGTGACTTCAGACCTTGAGTGGGTTGTCTTTGGTCTTTAGAGCATCATCTGGGGGTTTTTAGGGGTCCTGGGGGTCAGAGCATAATGGGATCTGCTGGCACATCCCCCAACCCCTGCAAGAAGATCAGCAGTCATGTTAAGTGTGGCTAAAGGGCTCCCCTGCCCATGGTGGAGAGGGTGCCCAAGGAGCAATGGTCACAGAACAAGTCTGACCTGTCAGGGGATGGGTATCTCTGCCTCCACAGGTATCACTCACTTCTGCCTATTTGTACCTGATGTGCCCTTCTGGTGGAGTCCAAGCTGCCAGATGGCTCTTCTGACAATGTGAGTGCATGGTGCAAATAGGCCATTTATGGTTGATATGAAAATGTTTAACTGGCTGTGAAATCTGTTTACATGATCACGAGAAATTTCAACATTACATTTGTCAATGAAAGAAAAGGAAGAAACTTAGATTGCTAAAGCATTTCAACTGCAGTAATTTTTGGAACAATTTTAGGAAATAGTTTTATATCTTTTCTCATCACTTGTATAAACTTGCATGAATCCTTGTATGGACAAAGATTTTTCTCATTTTTGGCCGTCAAGAATTTGAAAAGAACATCTTTAAATTGCCTTGATCAGGAATTGAACATAACCATTTCAAGCCTAAAAAGTCTTGTTATGGAAATAACCTCAAATTTCCTGTTAAAAATTTAAAAAAACGTTTCATTTGGAAGTTTTATATACATTCATACTTAGTATCTTCTATAACACTTTATATTTTAATTTTCTTATATTTATACAATAAAGTAAATGTAATAACTTTTCTCCAAGTCCCACATAGATGTACCCCATTCACTAAACTCCTCAAGTTTGCTCCAGTGTGCCAAATATCTTCATTTTCTATTTGTTCTATGGTGTGATACAAGCTGGGAAGTATTGTGAGTCAGTCTGCTTAGTAGCTTCCTTCTGGATTAGTTCTGGCTGGATTAATTAGGATGAAGGTACCAGCTCAGGGTCCAGGGGCCTAAGTCAATACCAAAGAAACAGAACAATTAGGAGTTAAGGTCAAATTAGGCTCAGGTAGATGGAGCTCAGGAATGGGGAAGAGGGGCTTGGCCAATATGAGTCAATTCAGGCAGGCTCTGAATTGGGAAAGGGCAAGAACATAAAGTCCATGGTGAAAGAGGATGCTGACCATGCATTCTTGGCCAGGACTAGTTTAGGAGGATGTCATTCTAACACCTGGTTCACTTGGCAGAGATGGAATCTTGGGGAGAAGAAGGAGTGGCCAAACTGGTGGCAGGAGGATGCCTGGGGGACTCACTGCCGTTGAGGGGGGCTAAGCTGAGGCAAAGACTTGAGAACACCATCACAGTTGTGGTGGCCAGCAATGTGAGTTCGAGCTTGTCAGATACCATGAGTAGGAGGAAGCTCCTATTGTGGACCTGCTGAGTAAGATAGAGCTCGTCCTGCTCTGGGGGGCTTGAGGCTAGGGATGGTTGGAAGATTAAATTCTCCAGGCAACTAAAAAAGGCTCCTTTCAGTTCCAATCCGTATGGAGGACATAAAGATGCATCCTGGAGATCCCTAGTGTGGCTAAAATGGTTAAAGTGACCCATTGGTCCAGTTCCACCCCCAGGGAGCTCAGGCGAGTATCTGTTTCCAAGAGCAGTGAGCTCCGTCACATCTGGGCCTGTGGAGAAACCACCTCAGCCCTCTTAGCCCACAATTCATGCCTGAGCAGGCCTCTATCACAGCTTTGTTCAGTTGCATGGGCAGTGGGGTGGTGGCTGTCCCCTCATGGATGGCCTATGACACAATTTAGCCGTCTGTAGTGGTTAGCCTTTGCTGCACAATAAACCACTCCAAAATTTTTAGCTTAAATAATAACCATTTTTTTATCTCACAGTTTTGTGGGGGTTGTTATTCTGACCTTGTCTGGGCTTGGCTGGGTTTGCTCACGTGTCTGTGGTCAGTTGGTGGGTCAGCTGGGGCCTGGCTGGTTCTGTATGGTCTCACTCACATATCTGGCCATTGGCTGGCTCCTTACCTGGTAGAGTGTCTTTCATCCTCAAGTGGGCTAGTCTGGGCTTGTTCACGTGGTGGCAGGAATCCAAGAACAGGAAGAGAACAAACTCCAATGAGAAGGTGCTTTCCAAGCCTCTGCTGGCTTCACATTTGCTTCTGTCTCGTTTGCTGAAGCAAGTCACATGGTCAGGCCCAGAACCAATGTGAGACGAGGAGGGTACTACCAAAGGGATATGTGAACAAGTTGGGTCATTTTTCCAATTAACCCACCACACCATCATTTCAATTAATGTTTGCAAAGGAGGATTGCCCTAGGAGGCAGTGAGTACTCCACTCTTATCAGGAAAGCTAGGAGAAGGGATCCAAGCAAGTACCTAGTTCTGGCTAGCGTAGGTGACTTTAAAGTCTTTCCTCAAACTTCTATTCCTCCATGTTTTAACTAACTCCTAATTTGGGGCACTTTGGGCATTGTGTGGAGGTTAGCCTGCAAATACTACTGCTCTCTCTACTTCTTCTGGGCTAGTTTTTTCCTTCTAGAATGCATTCTCTTAATACTGCTTATGTTCAGAAGCCAGTCACTTCTCTAAGCAGACTTCATCCCTTCCAGACTTAGAATTTATATATATTTTTTCTTTTATAGCCAATAGAGTATTTATCAAAAATGATGATGGTCTGACCCAGGATGAAGCAGGGTAAAGAGTTTTCTCAGGAATGTTTATATGGATGTTGTGCTGGGTCTGATAATCTTAATGTTTAGGCATAGTTTGTTTGGAAAATGAATATCCCAGCTTGAAACTGGAATGGATATTTTATTATGGATGCCAACGTTAATGGTATTTTTATAGCAACAAAGCATATCTTGAACCCAGGCATTCCTCTTTATTCCAGAATCTTATCAATAGTTATTTTGGCCAAGGTTTAGCACAAAAGATCGATTCTCTGTTTATTCCTTTGGCTTTTACATTGATTGTGTATTTGTACTGTTGTACTGAATATGGTTACTTATATATATGTACATGAATAAAATATGTTTAATAAGCATGCATAAAATATATGAACTTGAAAACTGTTCCCTGGTGGAACATTATGGTCTTAGTTGAAATATCTAAGTGACTTCCAAAAGAAATCATTAGTTCCACTCTAGTGTGTTTTGTTCCTGCATAGGAGGTCACACTACACACAACTATGATTCCTAAATTTTTTTGTTGTTGTTCTACAAGTCCCCTGAGAATTCTAGTAACTCTTATGTACAGGACAGAGCAAATAAAAAAGAAAACACAAAAAACTGTTGGATTGGTTCCTTGAAGGGCAGACAAGCCTTTTGATTCTACTACATTATTATGGTGGAGGATCTTTAAAATGAAGAAATATTGTATTGTGGTAGATTGCAAAAATGCTCCCTTTCCTCCCCCCCCCCCACCCCTGCCGTGTCTATGCCCTTTGCAAAGTGACTTTGTAAGTCCTCTCATCAAGAGATGAAGTTTACCTCCCCTCCTCTGAATCTGAGCTGGCTTTATGACTTGCTTTGCCAGTGGAATTTAGTGGAAATGACTGTCGCCAGTTTCGAATGTAGGCCTCAAGAGATCTTGTGCACTCATCTGGCTCTCTTGGGATTCCATCTTCTACCAATGTGATCAAGCCCAAGCTAGCTTGCTGGAAGTTGAGAGATGATGTGGACCAGAACCAAGTCAGTCCAGCTGTCTCAGACAAGGCCACCAAAGATTAACAAAGCTTTCCTCTGCCGCTGACTGCAGATACATGGGTGAGCACAGCCAAGATCAGATAAACCTGGCTCAGATCTGCTGAGTCACTCAGCCAACCTGTAAACTCATGAACCTTAACAAACACTTGTTGTTTTAAACCACTAAGTTTTGGAGTGGTTTGTTATGCAACAACAGCTAGGTGATACAGATAGGATCACAAGAAAGTGAGGGAAGGGTTCATGTCTGATTCTCTAGTTATTATGAGCTTCTAGAACAGGATACGTGTTCATTATTAAATGTTTATTAAATTTATGAGTACAACATGATTTATTTGGTTTCCTGGGTTGGAAGTATTTCCGATGGCATAGCTAGAAGGATGGTCATTTCCCTCATAAACTGTGGGATTTCTATAGGAGAGGAATGGGTTCTGTAGCAGAGGTGCTAGTTGTTCCACAATATCTGCTTTCACCTTCTTCTGTAGTTCTAGACCCTTAGTTTTCAGTTGGACATATGGCTTCCTGCAATAAACATTATATTTTCTGGCCTCTTTCACAACTATCTATATGACCAAGTTCTGGCCAATAGGATGTAAGTGAAGGGGAGGGGACATACTCTTTTTTTTCCCTTCCTTCATTCCTCCTGGTTGGAATAGAGATGTGCTGGCTGGGAGTAGGGCAGCCATATTGGAAAATAGGGTAGAAATCATGCTGAGGGGACAACAGCAGCAAATTTAAGGGTCTTGCATCCCTGATGCCTTTATGAGACTTTCTATGGTCAATGTTCTTAATTATTCACTTCCTATTCCTTGTAGGAGAATCATTCATTCTTGCTCATTGCCAGTGATTAACAGTACCTCCCTACAGACTTCCTCACTCTATTTTTAGGCTTAGCCCTGTGACTTGTTTTGGTCAATGAGATGTGAGCAGAGTGATGTATGTCATGTGCAATGAAGAGCTTTAAAAGCCACTGCACCTTTCCCAACTCTCTTTCTCCTTCTCTATGTCACAAGCCAGCATATCCCAAATAGGGGCTGATCCTTCAGGCTGGGTCCTAGAAGAAGGAAACAAGTGGAGCAGAGTCATAGCAGCCAACCTACTCTTATGTGAGTGAGAAATACACATTTATGGTTGTAAGGTTTTGAGGATGGATTTGGAGAAGGCTTATCTTTAGACTTCTTTCATGTGAGGTAGAAATTAACATCTGTCTTGTTTGAAATGTTATTTTGTGTTTCTGTCACTCATGGCTAAATTGAATTGTAGCTAACTGCCTTTTATCTTATTCCTGAGTAAGAATGGTGTGACCATTCATTCAATGGACACATACTCAGTATGGAGGGTTAAGACTAGCACTGTGCAAGGCACTGGGGACACAATGGTGATCAAAAAAGACCCAGTCTCTGTTCTCATGGTGCTGACAGTCTACTAAGGAACCCAGACATGGAATAAAAAAGACAATTCAGGAAACTTTCAGGGAACCATAAAGGAGTAGAGTAGGTTTACCTGTGTGAGATTGGGAAGTCAGGGAAGATCTCTTTGAGGAAGCGGTATTTAGTTGACATCCAAAGGAGGAAAAAGAATCAGTTAGGTGGAGAGTTGTGGAGGACAGAGAGAAGAGCACACCAGGCAGAGGAAACAGCAGGTGTGAAGGCCCTGAGGCAGAAAAGAACTTTGTGTATTTGAGGGATGAAAGAAGTCAGAGTGGCTACAAGGTGAATGAGCAAGGAGAAAAATGGACAGATGAAGCTGGAGAATGTGGCAGAGGCCAGACTGCATAGAGCCTCATACACCATTCCAAGTATTTTGGTTGTTTTTTTGAGAGCATTGGGGAACCATTGAACATAACCTAATATAATTCAGTCTGTGCCTTAAGAGCACTTGTTTGGCTGTGTGAAAAATAAACTGAAGGAAAATGTATGACTCAGGGAGGCCAATGCTGGGGATCCCTTATGGAGTACATATGGATGTATATATTGTTTTACCCTTTACGTTTAGATCTCCAATCCATCTGGAATTGATTTTGTCTATAGTAAGTGTCAAGATTTACTTTTTTCCCAAATAGATATCCAGTGACCCAGCACCATTTACTGGAAATGTCCTTGTCCCACTGCTCTCCTATCACACCTTTGTCATAGATCTGTTTCTAGACTATCTATTTAGTTCCATTGGCATATTTTTCTATCCTTTCACAAATGCCACAATGTCTCCATTACTGTAGCTGTATGATAAATCTTGATATCTAATGTATAAGTTTTCCACCTTTGTTCTTCTTTAAGACTATCTTGGATACTTTTGCCCTTTGCTTTTTCATGTAAATTTTAGAGTCAGTTTGTCAATTTTCTCACACACAGGCACCCACACACACCCCTACTGACATTTTGATAAGGACTGTATTAAATCCACAGATCCTTTTGGGTGAAATTGAGATCTTTACAATCTTAGATCTTCCAATTCATGAGCATGGTACATACCTCCATTTATTTAGGCTTCTTTAATTTCTCTCAATAATGTTTTGTACTTTTCTGTTAAAGGTCTTACATGTATTTCTTTAGATTTTTTCCTCATGATTTTTGGTGCTATTGAAAATGGTGTCTTTAAAATTTTATTTTCTAGTTGTTGACGTAAATAAATGCAAGTAAGTTTTGAATATTAATCTTTAATCTAGTAATCTTGCTAAATTCATTTATTAATTCTAAAGTTTGTGGATTATTTTTCATGTATATAATCATATCATTTATGAACAATGAAAATATTACTTCTTTCATTCTAATATATATGCTTTTTATTTCTTTCTCTTGTCTTATTGAGCTAGTTAAAATCTCCAGTACAGTGCTGAATAGAAATGGGGTGGCAAGAATCCTTGCCTTGTTCTCAGGCAGCTGGGAAAGCTCAGTGGCCAGCCATGACCACGACTTCATTTTCTTAAGTGTTGAGGAATATGGGAGGGACAAAGTGAGACAAAGAGAAAAGGAGAGAGAGACAGAGAAAAGTAGAAGAAAGAGAAATGAAGAGATGCCCTGAGATCAGATGTGACAAGCCTCCAGTGCTGTGATGGCTGAGAAATAACAGGACTTTGAAGGAGAAATGGGAATGCTATGCAAATAGCCTGAAGTAGCCTCCAAGGTTACAGAGTATGCCGGCTGGCCCGTTAGTAAGGCTCATGGATGCTATTGTTTGGTGAATGTGGTTATTAATTTAACAATACTATTCTTACTTTGAATGCCTGTATTTGAATGGCCCATGTGTGCCTGAGGGCCATGTGTACTCCTGGGGGGCTTTTCGGCAGGCCACTCCACGTATTTGCATTATTTACCTGGCGGTTTATGGTGTTTGAGATTTCACCCAAGGATACATCCTCAGCATCCAAAGGTCTGTTAAAAACAATCTATTAGAATGCCTATTCTACAATGATGCTAGGAAACTGTGTTTTCACTGGGTTGTGCTTTAACTTATATTGTGTTTATGTATGAAATTGAAGAGTTGAATTTTTGACAGTTTGGTGAAAATGAGCGCCCTCAAAAGGGACAAGTGCTTCGAAATGTCAGTGGGAATAAAGTTACTTGGAGGTGTTGCCCCTGCCTTGGAAGGATATTTCTCATTCGTCATTTATGCATTCATTCTGTTTGCTAATCATTCATTCAGTCATTATTATGGAACACCCATGGTGTACCAGGTACTAGGGCAATGTTGTATTGGTAATTGTTTAACAACCAGCTTTCTGAATGAAATAGCCCTGATTTGGAGCATTTACCAATTTCTTTGATACAAATATTACCATCATGGTTGGTGTCAAGGTATCAACATTATAACACTGAACATGGAGTTAGGAAGAGATGCTAACAATGAGCTTGTTCAAGTTCATGTGAGGCAGCACCCACGCATCTCTGTATTCTAGACACTGCAGATAAACAAATGACCAAAAGTCTTAGACAAGAAGTCATGTTTGAGTAGGAGTTAGCTAGCCAAAGGTAGGAGTGGAGTGAGGTGGTTAAGGGGGAGGAATTTCAGGCAAAAGAGAATCTTGTGCTAGGACCCTGTGGCTGCAGCACAGGCAGCAAGAAGAAAGGTCACCTGATGAGAAGATTAAGTGGAGTTTTCCTCCCCTGGGTTCTGGGAGATCCACAGGGTTCTGGGAAGGATTGTCTGCTGTGCACTACCTGTAAACAGAAAGATCAGGTAGGTTTCTAATTTGCTTGTTATGGCTTACACTTTACCAGTGATTCTTAAACTTTACAACACATTAGAATCACCTCAAAGGCTTATTAAAACAGGGCTGCTGGAATCCACCCCGGAGGTCTGAGATGTGACCAGATCATGCTGCTGGTGCCGCCCTGAGGACTACACTTTGAGAACCATTGGAGTAGCCCATTTGGTGCAACCAAAGCTTGGATTTGATTGGCCCCAGAGACCATGCTCTTGTTACTCTTTTGTTTTTCCTAGTCTTTTTACCTGGAGGGATTATGTCTGCTACTGTGCAGCAAATCCTTTGCTGCATATTATGTGTCCTATGAAAGACAGTATTTCAGAAATGACACTAATATCAGTAAGCCAAATTTGAGAGTCATGGTTTGAAAGACAAAATCTTTTTGGCAGATTTAGGTGACTATACTTTGATGTCAGTACTGGCCCGTTTGCTTTGGGTAATTAAGGTTCCCACAAATACCCAAAAATTGATATCCCAAGAATGGAATTGTCTTGTAGCACCATCTAACATGAAATTGTCCCCCTCATTTTTCCACGAAAGGACTATTTATTTGGATACCTCTTACCCACTACTTATAAATTCTGTTCTTGACAAAATACTAAAGAAATCAGTGTCAGTCCATCAATCATTTATTGAACACCTATGATGTAGTGTGATGTTGGCAACCTCTTTTTTAATTTAGAGCTACTTTCTACTTCCTCTGACTTCCCAGCCCTAGCTAAAATCTCACTTGTTCCTTTGACTGGGATGCTTGACCAGCTGAAAAATGATTTTTTTATGCTGTGTGAAAATCCCATTATTAATTTCACCTGGTTGCTTACAGCCAGCACTTGGATGCCAAGTACTTCTTTGGATATGAGAAATTTGGCCAAAATTGCCTTTGAGGACTCTTACCTACAATGCATCTTATGAAGTTCCCTTGGTTACTGTCTTCTATCCCTAAAGATGAATTTTGGTTCACAAGATAACCACTTTACCCTAGAGATCATAAAGTGATTCAGAAAAAAACACTACACCATGTTTCTTTTCAAAGTATTCTTCATTACCAACAAAAACCTTGAAAAATTTTTCAGATATACAGTTATCCATGTCTGGACCAGATGCATATACATCCATTTACTTATTTCGAATTCTTAAATAAGAAAGAATAGGGGTGAGGCAAGGCTGGGAATGGACTATTTCATTTGATATTGACCACCTGCTGTCTACATAGTTCTTTTGTCCAAGACACTGTTAGTATGTTGAAGAAGCAATGAGTCACAGTCTGTCTGGAGAGATAAGACAAATTCACGTGGTCCAGGTAATTAACAATGCAAGACGGTGTAAACCAAATGGCAAAATGTGTCATTTTAGGCACTAAACATTCCCCAGGTTCATAGAGCAGGCTGATCCTGGGGGTGCAGAGTGGGTAGCAGGCCTCCTGGATGAGGAAGACAGGTTTTTGGATGTTGGGCTCCGCCCCTGCTCTTACCCTCTCCCTTCTATAACCCTTGCGGTGGTAGGAGAGGGCATTCTGCTAAAGAGTGAGGCACTTTGAGGGGCAGAGGGGGCATGCTGAGGAGCAGTGGGCAGGTGAGGTAAGGTGGGCCCACATATTGGAGTCACTTCAGCAGCAAGCTGAGGACTTTGAACTTGAACCTACAGTTAATTAATATGGCCTTAGGGATTTTAGAGGACAAC
This sequence comes from Equus przewalskii, assembly GCF_037783145.1. Taxonomy (NCBI): domain Eukaryota; kingdom Metazoa; phylum Chordata; class Mammalia; order Perissodactyla; family Equidae; genus Equus; species Equus przewalskii. The sequence continues at coordinate 52,017,413 of NC_091845.1, read as the reverse complement.
TTCAAGGTCATAACCTTATATTTTAGTAAGACTAGTTGTGTGGCAATGTGCAGGGGCTGGAATTGGACTAGGCAGAGAGAGAAGTATGGAGACCTAGGCACAATCCCGATGCAGGTGAAGATGGCCTGAGCAGTGTGGTATCCATGAGAGAGAGAGACAGGGAGGGACGGACTTTGCAAAGGCAAAGCGTGAGAGCGCCACTTGTCTTCTTTTTATGCACAGAAATGGGAAGATTGGTACCGCCACTGAGAGAAATGGGCCAGGTAGGACGGCTCCAGTCTGACTAGGACGGGGACTGATGCTTTCTGTTTGGAGTCTCTGGTCTGTGCACTGAGAACTGACCATCCTCAGCAGTCTGTTCAGTGGGTGGCTGGAAGTAGAGGGTTGGCATCTAGCTGAGGGTTGGATTGGAGGTAGCTACCCGACAGTGGTTAGCAGAGACACTCGATCTGGCACTGTGAAGTAGAATCAGATTGCCAAGTGACAGTATGCAATCGAAAAGGATAGGGACAGCGTTTATTTGCAGACTTTTTGTTCATGGCTTATTATGTGCCAGACATGGTGCTGAATACTTTGCATCTACTGTCTTGCTAGGTCCTCACCAAAACCATCACCCTACAGTGCAGCCCACCAGCAAAGGAAGACGAATGGCTGAAGAGAGGGAACGATCCAAAGTGGAGAGTCTTTGTGCAAGGATGGGGCTGAATGGTTGAGAGCACTAGCTGTGACCTTGGGCAACAACTAACTTAACCTTTCTGAGGCTCCATGTTTTCAGCTTAATATAAGGATAATAATAATCACCCCTATGTTCTGTTATCTATTGCTGCATAACAAACCACTCACAACTTAATGTCTTAAAAGGCCAATACTCATTTGTTGTACTTGTGAATCTGCAATTTGGGCAGGGCCAGGTCGGGACAACTTGTCTCTGCTTCAGAAGGCCTGGGGCCTGTGTTGGGCTGGCTTGAGGGGCTGGGGCTGGCCGAGCATCCCTCTCTGCACAAACTCTCAGGGCCTGTCTGTGTGGCCTTTCCACATGCTCTCTCCATCACGTCAGCTCAGAGTTCTAAGAGCGAATGTTCTAAGAAACAGAAAGTAGAGGCTGCCAGTCCATTAAGGCTGAGGCCTGGAAGCTGGCACAGCTGGCACAGCTGCACTTCCACTGTGTTTCTGTTGGTCAAAGCAGCTTTAGATTCAGGAGAAGGAGACAGACCCCACCTCTCAAAGGATGGCCCTCTTTTGTGGCCCTCTGTAACTGTCATTTCATAGTGTTGTTGAAGATTGAATAAGACAGTGAACATGAAGGACTTAGCAGACCACCTGGAAGATCCTAAGAGCTCAGTAAATGGTAGCTATTGTCATTATTCAAGGAAGCATCAGAATTATCAGAGAGGGACGAGGGATTGAATAGAGGTCCTGTGACTCAATGACCAAGAGGCCATTGGTGATCTTATAGAGACAGAGACAGAGAACTTAGAGAGACTCCTTGTTTTCATGGCTGTGGTAGAGGTGGGGTGGCCACTGTGCAGCAGGTAAGGAGTGAGTGGGTGGTGACTCCAGGAAGGCAGTACCTGGGCTTGAGAAGGTCAACTACGGAGGACAGAGAGAAACTGGAGAGTAGCTGTGGGTGGGCAGGGGGTGGGCTGAAGCCCTCCAGGGGATGGTTCTCCCAGGATGGCTGAGGTGTGGGGGTGGCCTGGAGTGGGGAGACATGCTTGTGTGAAGGACAAGGAGAAGGAGAGAGAGGTGCTTGGAAGAGGAACGGGGGTGAGGCAGAGGGACTGAGGGAAAGTGTGTGGGTATGTGTGTATTTGAAAGGCCAAATTTATTCTAAGCAAGCTATTTATTTAAGATTTTCATGCAAATGAAGACAACAGGGATATAAGCTCCTTAGAGGAGGACCTTTGAGAGGAAGAAGGGTTTACAGTCCTCATTTCAGGCCGGCAGACACGCAGCTGCCCATGCCAGGCTAAGGGCAAAGCTTAAGCTGAGTGGGGGTCTGGATGGGTGGAGAGGGAAGTGTTAAGTCTGTGGTGTCAGCGGTTGGGGATGTCGACTGTTCGCTTAAGAGCAGAGAGTCACATAACCAGGGTAATATGAAGCCAAGGCCACATGAAGAGCAGTTTGGGAGGCCTTGAGAACTAAAATATTTATGGTTTTTCCCTTACCCATGCGTAATTTACCAAAAAGAAAAAATTAAATTATAAAATTAGTATTAAGAAGTCAATCAAGTTTATGATGTTTCCCACGATGCTTTGATACTTTTTGCCTTTTGCATTTGCATTTGATGCATTTTGAAATAGCAATTGTCAATGTTTTAAAAACATGAAGTTTTGGTACCCTTGCTTTGTAGGAGGTTAAGTCTGGGCTTGACTGGCCTGGAGGATAGCCTGGTGCTGTGTGCAAGGCCCGCTGTCCCCAACTCTAGCCCTGGTGTGAGCTGCTGGCCCTGAAATGCCTTCCTTGCAGACTCAGCTTTTTGGGTGAAGAGTCCTCCCAACTCCTCAGCCCCCTTGGCCAGACCAGGGTCTTGCCCGGCTGTCTACTGTCCTGTGTGAATATGCTGGAGAATTTATCCCTGGGGATTCCTTTTGTTTCCGACATGGGCTTTACCAGGGCAGGGAAGTCTTGGTTTGTTTCTTGCTGTATCTCCAGAGCTTAGTCTAGTGGCTGGTAAGGTAGCTGGCACTTGATCGTTTATTACGTGTATGTAAGAATGAAGGGGACATCATGGGGGACAGGGCACAAGAGGAGCACTGACAGCAGACCTTGGGTATTTTACAAATGTCACTGGCTCTCGGCAGAGGGGAAGAATGAAGTAGTTCAGATAATTAATGGCCGATTCCTTAAGAAATGGTTTCTATGTTCCAGGAAGGGAACATGGGGGAAAGGAAGGGTTAGTTCCATGGATCCTGGGTAGGTTTTTTTTTCTCCACAAAAACTGAGAAGTTTATACTTCTATTTGAAATGCAGAGTGAAACTGTGTACGGCCCTTTAAAAAAGTAGAATGCATTTACTTCGGCACAGGCCATATGGGACTTGGGAGTGGGCGTCCATGGTACCAAAATAAACTCCCTGGATTCGCAGCCATGAGCAGTAAGTCTGGAGCAAAGTTTCTCGTTCACCTTAGAAAACTTGAATTTATTTTAAACAATTTAAAATAGAGTAGGCTTTTCCCTTTATAAAACCAGTGCAGGCCTATTATAGAAAATTGGGAAAACACAGAAAAGGCAAAGTCTTGTTAAATGAACTTCTCAGAGCATAGGTAGGGTGCTGGGTGACGGCTGCAGGGAAGACCCCGGAGACAGCAAGAGACTAGAACCTAAGGGACATTTCTGGGGCAACTTTGAGAAGTGGGCTGTGGCAGGGTCCCCTCTATCTTCTGAAGGCTGCGAGTCCTCTCCTGGGCTTGGGGCAGGGTCTGTGCTGTCAGCCTGTACCTGTACCTCCACATTACAGTATCCGAATGTCTGTAATCCCCAAAAGAAGACGTGGCCTCTCCTTGGGGGAAACAAAGTAGACTGGTGTTCTGCAAAGATCATCTATTTTCTCCAGCAGCTTCTGGAGGGTGTCCAGGGAACACAGGGAAGCTGTAATCAACCCTGAAGGCCAACGGGACTTTTTCTTCCAACCAACAACTTGTTAGAGGCTTCCTACTTCGTACTGAGCCTTGTGCTAGGGGTACAGTGGTGAGTGAATAGGCGTGATGCTGGCCCTCATGGACCTTACGATTCAGATTATATCAGCTTAATTTACGTGTATCGTCATACTTAACTGAGAGAATATGGGCCTCTGATCATAGGACCCCAGGAAAGCCTGCAGCCCCACCCTCTAGTCCTACCCAGCTCTGTCATTTGGGGAAGGGGTCCTCATCACCTTCACCGACCCACTGCAGAATCCTTGGAGTTTTTCTTAGTTGCCCTCTGTTTACTTTACCTCAGAGGTTGGTGTTCTAGGATTTGAAGGAAGCAGCACGGAGTCTTCATGGAGCTGGGTGATGGATGCAGGCCCAGCCATCCTTTCCCTGCTAGTGGCGACGCAGGTGGAGAAACCTGGATCCCAGCAACATGGTGGGTGAGGTTGAGCTCAGCAGCCTGGGCCTGCCCACCGAGCAACTCTTTGTATCTCCTCAGTGACGCAGGCAATCAGTGTCCTCATTGTACCTCATCTTTTCTTCTCACAGAACTTGAATCAGGAAGCTTCCGGAACTTACATAAAAGGGGCTGGTGACAGCTTAAGCTAATACCCTATCCATGGGATTTCCATCACAAGAAAGATCTAAACCTTGAGTCAAAAGGGAAAATGCTGATGCTGGCTTCTCGGACAGTGGTTAGGAGAGAAATTTTTTTGGACTAGCTTGTTTGTAGGAGAGCCCTGGATGTAAAATGTGGAGGCCTCTGGGACAAATACTGTTCACAATACCCATATTGCCTCAAAATTCAGCCCTAAAGAGGCATTTAGAGAATCTCCTGAGCTACCTGCTCCCTTCACAGCACAGAGCACTGCAGCTGTACCTATGATTAACACAACTCCTCAGCTAGGCTTTCCTTAAACAGCTCTGGTTTCAAAGATTCTGTTTCATCATCCACATAACCATGAAAATATTTTAGAGGCTCTGCCATTGTGGCATCTAAATTCTACTTTACTCATTGTCTCCTACCTAGAAGTAATTAAACCTATTTTGCTTATTTATGTTCTAAAGAGTTTTGAGAAATACAGCAACTGGATTTCTCAATATACAGCCCAGGGTGGCAGCACTCTGATCGCCTCATAAGGAAGGGCCATTCGTTGTGAGTCAAAAGTCCTGGTTGTTCAGAACAGCTCCAGCTTCAAATATTCTATCCCAACAGTCAGACCCATAGGTTCTGAAGTTTGGTTTTGAAAATATATCTCCATCGCTGAGAGGCAGTGAGTTTTTTACAGGGACAAGGACTTCATCTCTGTTTCAGGGTCCCCAGGGGAACTTAGAGGCAGTCCCACTTCCCTTCCAGAAATTGCTGTGAGATTTCACACAGGGAAGGTGAGACTGGCCCTTTTCATTTATTATTTTTTCTTCTACGGTTACTGCATTTTTTTCTGAAGACAAATGTTTTGGTGAGGCTGAAATGCAGCATGGGTTCAATTCAGACATTGACTTAGCAAATGAAATGAGACTCGGGTACCAGCTGAGTTGGAATCAAATCGTAGGGTTGTTTCTTTGGGAAAGAAGATCCCTCCCTTGGTCCGTATGTCAGCTGTCACTTCACTGTGGGTTCACTCGTTGTGGTGGTGGCCTGTGGAGGCGTGGGGCTGACCTCAATCAATCATGAGATCCGGTTGTGAACTCTATGTGCTCTATTTTGGATGCCATTTTGGAAATTCTATGAATCCATCAGGACTTTGAATATTGTCCACAACTCATTCTGTTTTTTTCCTTGAAAATTTATTATATAAATATTTTTACAATAAAGGATTAAGAAAGATAATGTAATTTTTTAAAAAATAAATAAAAATAATACAATTATTATTACCAGACATTATCATAATTTTTATACATATTCTTCTAGTCATTTTTACGTCTGTGGGTTTTTGGTAGCTTTAAAAGACAGGCACATTGGGGGCCGGCTCTGTGGCCGAGTGGTTAAGTTCGCGTGCTCTGCTGCAGCGGCCCAGGGTTCGGATCCTGGGCACGGACATGGCACCGCTCGTGAGGCAACGTTGAGGCAGCATCCCACATCCCACAACTAGAAGGATGTGCAACTAAGATATACAACTGTGTACAGGTGGGGTTTGGGAAGATAAAGCAGAAAAAAAAAAAAGATTGGCAACAGTTGTTAGCCCAGGTGCCAATCTTAAAAAAAAAAAAAGACAGGCATATCCCTATAGTAAATGCAGTTTTCATCCTAACCTTTTTACTAAACATTATAACGTAATTAGTAATTAATATTTGTTATTGACTATTCTTGACTACCAGTCATTATCTGATTTTATTTACTTAAGTGTTCCTCTATTGATGGTCATTCAAGTTGTCTCCAGGGTATCATTATTATAAAGAAACTGTAGTGAATGTCTTTGTGCACACCATTTTATGACATTTAGGATGATTTTTAATTTATTTAATTAATTAGTTAATTAATTTTTTGGTGAGGAAGATTGGCCCTGAGCAAACATCCTTTGCCAATCTTCCTCTTTTTGCTTAAGGAGGATTTTCCCTGAGCTAATCTGTGCCACTCTTCCTCTATTTTGTATGTGGGACACCACTACAGCCTGGCTTGACAAGCAGTGTGTAGATCTGCACCTGGGATCTGAACTCACGAACACTGGACCGCTGAAGTAGAGCATGTGGACTTAACCACTATGCCACCTGGCTGACCCTTAGTATGATTTTTTAAAGGATATATTCCTAGAGCTAAAAATTTGATATTCTATGGGTTATAGGTCCTTTACTGATGCTGTAAACATTTTTAAAAATTCTATGTTTAACAATTTGTAATTCCTGCTTTAAAAGTTTTTTTAGACTAAGACATAGAATTACGTCACTGTGACATAGAACTCCATGACCGAATATGTCAAGACCTTGATGGTTTATTCATCCTTGTGATGGAAAAATTCCTTCTGAGGAGAACCCTTTCTTGGCCAGGTGGCTCTTCTCCTTGGAATTGCCAAGCCCTCCCATGTGTCGACTGACGTCAGTGCATGGGGCTCTGCCTAAACAGATAGCATTTCCTCTCCAGCTATTTTGCAGAGAATGTAACCAGAAATTCTGCTGCCCATCTCTTGTCAAAAGCCTGATGTGGGAAATAACCTCCAGAGGATTGCTGGAAGGATACTATTATGGACTCAATGTTTGCGTCCCTCCAAAATTTGTATGCTGAAGGCCTAACTCCCAGTGTGATGATATTTAGAGCTGGGACGTTAGGGAGGTAATTACAATTAGATGAGGTCATGGGGATTGAGTCCCCATGATGGGTTTAGTGCCCTTATAAGAAGAGGAAGAGACACAAGAGCCGTCTGTCTCTGCCATGTGAGCATACGGTGGGAAGGCAGCTATCTGCAAGCCAGGAAGAAAACCCTCTTTAAGAACCAAATCTGTTGGCACTTTGATCTCAGACTTTCCAGCCTCCAGAACTGTGAGAAATAAATGTCTGTTGTTCAAGCCACCCAGTCTATGGTATTTTGTTACAGCGGCCTGAGCTGAGTCAGACAGATAGGCAGGCCTTCCACTCCTTAAGCCTTCTCCAGTTTACCCTTGGATACAGCTGGATCACCAGAGCTTAGACCAACTTGTTCTGGGCCCTTTAACATGACTTTTTCTGAACTGTGGTTGGAACGTTGCTCTGCCTCCTGGGAAGGGGGGATGCTCTAGGAGCTGGCAGGACAGGAGTATCTTCTCAGGCGCTCTGTAGCTCTCATCTGGTTTTTCTTGGACTTTAGGCCAGTACTAATGTGAGCAGCCATTAGTGAGCTGGTACTAATGGGTCTAAAAGAACTCTTAGCAATGAAATGGGTCTGTGTTCGCTTGACTGGAAGACTCGTTGAATGCAAGATCAATTTTTTAGCTAACTTCCTCTCATCTCTGTTGCAGGATGGGTTCTCAGGGAAGCTGACCCTGAGACTGTCTTAGTGTGCAGGAGGCTTTTTAGGAATTGCTCTTGGGATGCATACCTGTGGAAGGGAAGGGAAGGAGGCAGGACTGGGCAGAGGGAGAAGCTGAGCTATGATGCAGTCTCAATGAAGTCCTCAGGATGAGTCCACAGGGAGCTCTTCGGCCAGCATGGCCCTTCAGGGTTGTCCAAGTTGGGGTGAAATGGACCAGGAGGACCAGTCATTGGAGCCAGCTGCTCACAGAAGCAGGTGTGACCTTGGGTAAGGCAATTGCCACAGGGGGCTGACAGCTGAGGGTGGTCTGCCAGGAGCACTCTGAGCAGGTGGGGGAATGTGTTCGGTAGTCCTAGAGGGGGATCTGGACAGTGTATCCCATCGTCCAGCACACTCTCATTGACAATGGAAGCCTTTAGGCATCACCTGATTTGGGGCATTGCTAGGCCTGTGGGTGTTTCTTTGCGAGAGAATTTAGCCTGCGTTTGTGAATATTTTCCCTTTTGTCGGCACTTGGTACTATTGCCACCTGCGATTGAGGAAACCCACATCGTGGTTAGCCTCCTAATTTTATAATTGCCTTTCCAGAATAATAACCTCATCCAGGTGTTTTGTAACACAAAACAGCAAGGGAAATTAATTTCAATTAGAAGGGGAAAAATACAAATTGAAGTGGAGTTGTGGAAAGAAAAAAAGCCTTACACGCTCTTCTTTGAGTGTACTTCATTTAGGTAATTAAATTCCTGCAATGCGACGGAGCCACTGGCAGTGGTGCCCTTTAAAGACCAACATTTAAAAAATACATGGCTCTGTGGCATGTGGAGCTGTTCTGGCTGCCCGACACACATCTGGAAATGAAAGGGGTGGAGAGAGAGGCAGGCAAGGCGAGAGCTGCAAGGGAGGTCATAGAGACACAAAGACGCGTTCTTCTTTTGGGTTTTCACACTTAATTTTTTCTTGGCATAAGAACACGAGCCTTGTAAAAATGATTCCAAGTTAGTTTCCAGCATTTTGAAGAGGTGTTGAGGGAATTGAAGGCAAATGGGGCCCTACGGGCTTTTATTGAAGAAGAAAGTGTAAGGATTCTTCTTGTCCTCTCCTCCCTTCCTTGAATGAGACAATCATGGATCTTGTTTTCTCTGGCTGGCTTGGCAGAGTTTCAGAGGAGATGTGTTACCATCGGACATAAGGAACCCTTCTCTTGGGGAGCTGGCAAAGCTGGCATGCAGCAAGAGAGAGACAAGTTCATAAAGGAAAAGGGAGCAGGGAAGAGGGACCTTCTCCCCCTTCTCGGTGAAGATCCATGTCACCAAGAAGCAGCTGGTCCTCAGGCTCCTGGAAGGAGCAGCATAGGGTGGGTGGCATGCCAAAGGCTTTGACCGCTGCTTAATATTCCAAATGAGTTGACCCATATAGATGGAGTGTTCAGGAAAGCTCAGCACGGCCAAGGCCAGTTGGAGTAGTTCTTTTAAACAATTAAGTCTCTGGGAGGTGCCACACTATCTCTGAAACAATTACACAGCCTCTCCCCCTGAGAAAATTTTTCTGACTTTCCAGTTCTGGCCTGAGAGAGGAAACTGAAAATCTTTTGTCAGATTTATTCTTCTGGGTTTACCCCAAATGTTCCATTATAACATTAGTTCACCCGTAATGAAGGGTGAGCTGACATGGAGAAAGTGGCATTAAGGTTGCAAAGACCTTGGCTTCTCTAGCACTCCGTGGTTAATATTAACAGCTGGAGGGTGGTTGGCTCTGGAAAGACACGTGTTTAAATCATTCAGGGAAGAGGCCCATTAGCTGAAGTTTCTTGGGCTGACGAGCTTCCTTATGTTTTTGAAAGAGGCGGGAAGCCCATTTTTATACCTGTATAGATCTCCACATTTTTGATGCTTGTATTATTACTTTATGAGGTCAAGATTGTAGATTCACCTTTCCAGAGATTTTTACCCTCCTGCGCTCTGCTCTGTGTGACGGGGGCACTGGGCACCTTCAGTGCTATCAGTACACCTTACCCCCTCCTCCCTTTAAAAGCAGGACCCATCACACACCTGATTTAACAAAGATCAAGTTAAATGATCTGGTGTGCTCATTTTAAAGAGCATGCTCCCACTTCTCTGGGAACCAGTCCACACGGTGAATATCAACTTGCATGCGTTTGGGAGTTCAGACTCATATGGCATCCAGTAGTCCAAAACCTCTATACCTGCTGGTGATGAATCCCCCAGGAACAGGCTTCTGAGTAAAGGTGGTTTTCTTGCTCATTTGGGAATTTTCTAGCACTTTCCTAGCCCAGTCTCCGGTGGCACAAGGGAGGAGCTGCTCTTTGAATGTTTCTCCTTTCTTCCTGGTTATATTGTTAAAATTTTTTGCATAAAGACCAAAGACATTTCTCCTATAAGCAACACTTTGCTGCCACTTGCTTTACAATTCCATATGTATTCTTCCTAATAGATGGTCTTTCAAAGGAGGGGACACCAAGTCTTGGAACAACAAAGTTTCTGAGTTGATCTAACTTGACTATAGATGAGTGAACTGATGCTCAGAGAGGTCAAGAAACCTGCCGAAGATCACACAGTAGTGAATAGAGACCTGACCTTCCAGCTTTGTGTTTGGTGTGGTTTGTACCCTTCTTCCTCAGGACTAATTTTATAAAAGCTTCTGGAAACAACAACTTACCAGAGTTTTTTCTATTTTATTGGTCACTCTTACTTTATCATTTTCTCCCTTCTTTGTATCTTTTTGAGTCAGTTCTTTTTCCGTCTTTAGTTTCACCATGAAGCTCATTAATTTTTAAACTTCCTCATTTCTAGTATAACATTTAAGAATATAAATTCTCATTTACATACTACTTTACTTTCTGTAACTTTTGATATGTATTTTTATCATTTTTTTCTAAAGATTTTATTATGTGCATTGTGATTTGTCCTTTGACCCTTAATATACTTAAAAGTGTGTCTTAAAATTTCCAAGTCTATGGGTTATTGGGGTTATCTTTTTCTTATTGATTTCTAATTTAATTACATCACAGTCAGAGATCATAGCCTCTCTGCATTTCATTCTCTGGGATCTATAGCGAACTGCTTTGCAACCTTTTATGTGGTCTATTTTTATAAACGTTTCATGCTGCTTGAAGAGAATATGTATTCTCTAATTGTTGGGAATGGCATTTTATACAGAGCCATTAGATCAAGTATTTTAATTGTGTTCTATATCTTCACTAATTTTTTATTTGCTTAATTAGATACTCAGACATGCACATTAAAATTCCTATTATGATTGTGGATTTGCTAATTTTTCTTTGCAATTCTGTTAATGTGTGCTTTATATATTTTGAAGCTGTGCTGTTAGGAAAAAAATGCAGTGTTTAGACACTGGAGCCAGACTGCCCGAGTTTGAATCCTGGCTATGACCTTTACTTGCTCTGGACCTTGGGGAAGTCATTTATTTCCTGTAATTCAGTATTCTCATCTGTAAAATGGGCGGTGTCCTGGGGATCATTGTGGAGATTAAGTGAATTAATACATAGGAAATGCACTTAGAACAGTGTCTGGCACATGGTAAGTGCTCCTTACTATGTAAGTGTGAGTTCTTATTCTCACTGGTGAATTCCCCTTTTGTCCCTATGTAATGACTATGTATCTGTATCTACATGGATATAGATATCTATCTCCATATCTGCATTTTTTTGTTTAGTCTTCCTTTTCTGATATTCATGTTGCTACACTAGCTTTTTCCTCCCTTACTTGGAAAGATATGCCCAGCATATTTTTTTCCATCCATGTACTTCTAACATTTATATGTCATTATGTTTCAGATGAGTCTGGTAAATAGCATATGGCCGGGTTTATAAATATTCAATCTGAGAATTTCTGTTTTTCTTTAAATTAATACGTTTAATCCAATTAATTTATATGATTATGAATATGTTTGACATTATATCTGCCATCTTATTTTATGTTTTCTATTTACCATGCTTTTTCTCTGTTTTTTTCTTTCCTACATTCTTTTAGATTAATAAAATATTCTTTATTGCCTTTTAGCTTCAACGGTCTTTGAAATTTATTCATTCTATTTCTATTCTTTTATTGGTTACATTTTAATTTTTAACATGCATAGTTAACTAAAGCAACAACCTCAGCAATAACCTTATCCTGCGTAATTCAAAGACTTTAGAACATTTTAATTCTGATCTTTCCTTTTCCCATACCCATGTTTCTGTTGTATAGTATTTTAGTTCTATCTGTTATAAGTCCTCCAAAGAAGTCATTATTGTTGTTATTAATTTTATTTTTTCATTCAATGCTTGCATAGCCTTACCCATATATTTACCAATTTCCTGCTTATCCTTGCTTCTTGCATCCCGCTCCTACCTTAGGATTCGGTTTTATTTTTCCTGCGTTATTTCCTTTAATAGATATTTTTGTTATGACGTGAGTTTTTATTTCCTCAGCCTTTGTCTGAAAATGACTATTTCTCCCTTTTCCTTGAGTCAGGTATTAGCTGCTTATAGAATTCTGGAATGATATTTATTTTCCCTTAGTCCTTTAGACGTATTAGTTCATTGTGTTCTGGCTTCTACTGTCACTGGTGAGAAGTCTGCTGTCAGTTTAATTGTTGTTCTCATAGATAGTCTATTTTTTTTCTCAGGTCCCTTTTATGGTGTTTCTTTTTGACTTTGATGTTCTGGAGTTTCCGTATATGTGCCTAAGGATAGGGTTGCAATAATGAATCATTTTTTCAGCTTATTATTCTTTAACTGAAGATTTATGTCTTTCATTAATTCTATGAGAGTCTCATCTATTTTCTCCAGGAATATTTGCTTCTCTTCTCTCCTTTTAAAAAGTTTTTTGACATTTTCCACTTCTTTGTCTCATTTATTTCTTCATCTCTCTCCTCTAATTAACTAACTTTTGAGCTGTGTTTAATCTGTTGTTTATCTTGTGCAGTGAAATTTTAATTTCTAAAAGTAAATTTGCCAATTCTTTTAAAATATTTTTCTATTCTTTCCATATGATTTTATTTCTTCTGTTAGCTCTTTAATCATTTTAAAGATAATCTTCTATGAGTCTTTTAAGATTGCTCTTTATCCTGAGTTCTATTCTGCCTGTTTGTTGTGTACACCGGGTCATTATCACAACGAGCAGTCAAGTGGTTTGTCATTTTGGATTGTGAGTTCATTTTCAGCAGAGCTTTTCTTTCTTTCTTTTTTTCCTTTGGGAGTTTTGTGGATGCTGGGCTGTGAAGCATGTTGCTGTGAGTGGGTTTTCATTTGATTTATTCAGGTGTCCTGGAGACTTTTTTCTTAGGATCTTTAAAGTTTTTGTTATTGTTTATATCTGTGCTTGGGGATTTCTGCTCCATACCTGTTGTTATAAATTTGGACTCCACATCCCTGTTTGATATAAGGCCTTGGTCTTTCTTTCCTTGTGAGAAACTTTTTGTCCTATCCAGAGTCTCAGGTAGGGACTAGGTTTCTTATTATTTTCCTTAGCCAGTGGGTACAATTTTTTCTAGTCTTCTCTTTTATGAAGATAATAGCTTTTCCATGGCCTGGTGTTGGGAGTGATTTCTGTTTTGATCCAAAGCTGTATCTCCCATTCCCATGGAACCATTAAAACACAAGATCGCTGGGGCCTGTGTTCAGTTTGACCTGCCTCTGGAGTCTCATGACACCGGCATTTGGTTTTATTTTGCACTTTTGTTTTGGGCTCCGAGGAATTTCTCCTTTATTTTAATTTAAGCTAGGTATTTAATTTTTTTCCTTTTGATCTATAATTTCTATGTGGTTGTATTGATTGAAGGTAGGAGAAGGGCTGTGTTAGCTCAGTCTACCATGTTTCTAGAACCCAAAGTTCTAAGTTTTATTTCTTATTATGGGAACATTAAAAAAAAGGAAATAATAAAAGATGAGAGAACAAATGACAAATAGGAGAAAATACTTGTAATATACATGATATAGGATGTTAATCTTTAATGAAAAAGAGACCTATAAGTCAACAAGAAAAGATGAGCAAGCTAATAACAAATTGGATGATTTTAATCATAGGAAAGGCACAAAAAACCTCAATCTTTGTGGTAGTAAAAAAATGCAAATTCAAATAACAAAATACCTCATTTTGGCTATCAGACTGAAAACTTTAAAAACAATTATAGTGTCAAAGGGTTGTTTAAGATGTGGGTGTATGAGCAATCTTAGGCACTGTTGATGGCAGAGCTGAGAGTAATTTTTTTAGAAGGACAACGGGCAATATGAATCAGAAGACTTAACAACTGTAAAGTATTCTTTGGCATTATGACTTCTAGGAATTTTTTTTTGCTTAAGAAGATTTGCCCTGAGCTAACATCTATTGCCAATCTTCCTCTTTTTGCTGGAGGAAGATTCACCCTGAGCTAACATCTGTGCCAATATTCCTCCATGTTTTATGTGGGATGCTGCCACAGCATGGCTGCCAGTGAGTGAGGAAGATCTGTGCCAGGGAACCGAACCCTGACCGCTGAAGCAGAGCACATCGAACTTAACCACTAGGCCATGGGGCTGGCCCCTAGGAATTTTTATTAATGAACTAATTGGGTATGTATATAAAGATTTGTGTATAAAGATGAAGCATTGTTAATAATGGCTAGTAATTGAAACAAATTAAATATCTAAATAAGGAAATCATGGTCTATCCATACAATGAAATATAATGATTAGTTAAAACAATGACAAAAAAAATTCATTAGAGTTAAAAAATGTTTAGTATATATTGTTAATTAAAAATCAGATGACAAAGTAAGAGATATGGTAGAATCCACATTCATCTTTATTAATTTGTATTTAAACAAATCTAGAGAGGCAAACACCAATATGTTAACTTGATGTTGGCAGGGTGGGTGATTTTTATTTATTTCTGGCTTTTAAAATTTTTAAACCTGTACTTCATATATTGTTTGTATAATTAAATGAAGTTAATTATTATGGTATATCCATAGAATGAAATTTTTTGTGGCTATTAAAATCTGTGATTCTGAAGAATATTTGATTATACGTGTAATGCTTAGAAAATAATATTGACATAAAACAAAGTAGGATGCAAAACACAGTAGATTTCCTATATAATGGAGTATATGAAAATGCATATATGCATATGGAATGGAATAGTAAATATATGAATATTATTTGTTAGATTAATCATTATTAACATTAAAATCAATAATGGTTATTGATAATGGTAGGCATATTGGTAATTTTTCTTTCTTTAGTTTTGAACAACGTCCATGCATACTTTTGTTAATCAAAAAACTATTCAACTCCAGTTTTACTCCCAGAGAAGTGGGAAGGAGGCCAATGGGAGAGGTGGGCGCCTGTGTCAAGAGGCCAGTCGTCTTGTGACAGCAGCAGAGGAGGCCAGTGGTGGGGCAGACAGGCCTGCCTGGTTTGTCTCCCAGGCCAGCCTCTTCCTTGTTGGGAGTCCTGTAAGCTTAAAGGGTTAAAGCTTTTTGAAATTTCCATCTGCAAATGAATGAGATTATTCTTCTTAGAGAAAATTTGTAAGGAGAGTTGCAGTGGCATCTGAAAAGTGTAAAGAATTTTCCTTTTTTTAAATGCCCATGTAAATTCACCTTACCCCAAGGGTTTGTGGGAGCTGTGAGAGGGGTAGAAACCTGGGTGAAGTGGCCCAGGGCATTCTTACGGTGGGGTTTGTTTAGATTTGCCCTAGTGGGCCCAGGGGAGCCAGAAGGCCTCTGAGCAGAACATTGGAATTTAGGTAAGACACGCATCCGGATTGCACATTCACCCGGAGTTCCTTTTGAGCTGGCAGCTTTCCTGAGGTCTGAGGAGACTTCCGAAAGCTTCAGCCGACCTAAGTGCTCCATCAAGTGGGCAGTGTAAGACTCGGGGGAGCATATGCGAGGGACGCTGGGGCAGACTCTCTACCCATCAGCCCAGTTAATTTGTTAACCCCGGTGCCTCTCTACCCATAGGGGTGGTTAGTTCACTCGATCTTGATGGCTGTGTAGTGGGATGAGTAACTAGTTCAGAGGGCTGTGGGAAAGGTCCATCTTGGTCAACTCTCTGAACCATGAGACTTTTGTTAAAAAGTTGAATTTTCTAACTTGCAAGCATTTATAATAGCTGAGAGAGAACTACCACGCTTCCTTTAATGATTGCATGGGGCTCATTTGACATGAGTACATTTACTTTTTGAATTCAAATGAATGTTCTTAATCTGCTTACAAATGAGTGTGTTCTTAAACATTTGCTTGGTAATTTTGTGTTTTAGAACATTCTTCATAAATTATCATAAATCACAGAGGAGACACTTTTTCTCTACCATGGTTCAATTATCAACAGTTTTAGATGAGTGCTACAAAGAGGCTGGGAGGCTTCTGAGGAAATCAGCAGAGAGCTGCCTTCCGCCCGGGCCCGTGTGAGTGTATAGATCTCTGGTGGGATGCTGTGGAAGTGGACAGAGTGGTGCCAGGCCTGGGCAGGGCACAGTGCAGGGGATGTCAGTAACGAGAAGCTGGCTGGAGACTGGCCTTCCACTGCGGCTCTTGGGAACTTTCACGGGGGCTGGCCTGAGGTTTGCTCTGGGTCTTGCAGTGCTGTCTGGATGTCCAGTTCTGGTCACAAAACTTCTAACACATATGGTTAGAATATTTTCTCTTCTTAAATAACACACATTACAAAGAAAGTCGAAGTCTTCCTATTCTAGGTAATAGAAAGCATAAGAAATACTATTTGTAAACCGATGAGAATTTACTGAGTATCTTTGAAGTTCTCATTTGTATTTTCCCCACACTGAAACTGTGTCTTCGACAAAATCATGTTGGTTATGCAGAATTAAGAAGTGAATACACCCACAGGTTTGGCACACATGGGGTTTCTATTTCACAATCTGTTTAATCTTTTTGCATATTCCAATGGAGGCTCACTGTAGGAGTATGTGTGTCTCTTCGACTTGCAGTCAAGTTATAAAAAAAAAATCTAGGTCTAGAGTTTGAAAGTATAGAAATAAAAATACTCGGAAAAAACCAGGATAACAAACTCACAAGGAAGGCAAGTGTTGGCTTCGTTTTAATTTTCTTGCAGAGTTTGTGGAGTTCCTAAGACCTACCTCAAAGTATTCTCCATCTTACATCGAAGACTACAGGGACCCGCATCGTTCTGTTTCACACGAAGCTAAAATTAAATCTCAAGTAAAGGTTTATATTTTATTGCTTGGTGACATCTTGCTCACCACAGACACATAATCTGTGATTTAAAAAATTAAAGATTTGAAAATTTTCTTTGGAAATTGTTAATGGACCATGGGGTCACTTAATGGGAAAGAAAAGTAGGGAATTACCAAATTCTTTGAAGACATTCTCTCTCTCATTCACTCATTCATTTATTCTAGTGATTTTATTCTCTTTAACCCTAATTTTCTAATACTGCTCCCTCTCTATAAGAAACCATTCTCAGATCTTACAGGATGTCCCTTCCTCTGCTGCTGAGCTCTCTACTCCTTGCATTGTTGTTGTGTGTGCTTGTATTTTAAATTTATGTAAATAATACTGTGGAATAGATCTGCTTGTGTCCCTTACTTTTGTCACTAAGCCCATTTTTAAAAGATCCATCTGTATCTGTCACATTACATTCAGTCTATCGCTGCTAATGCTGTATTTTATGGAATGCTTCCCTTCATTTTACGTCGCCACTTTTGCAGTGATGGACATCCAAACTTTCTCCAACTCCTTTCCAGGGCAAAGAATTCTGATTTTATGGACTTTTGTGAGAATTTATCCAGATTTCTAATTTTTACCAGTCTTAACTGTGGTAAAATGATGTTTCATTGTTGTTTTAATTTGTAGTTTCTCGTGATTGAGTTTGAGCATCACTGCAATGGCAGTATGTAGAGTTTCCTTTTTATCAATCACCTATTCACATTTTTGTCCATTTTCCTACTGGGATTGCTATCTTCTTATTTGCAAATGTTTCCTGTATTTTTTATATGTTAGTCCCTGATCAGTTTGTGTGGTACAAGTTTCTTCTCCCAATCTGCTGTCTGTCAACTTTATCCATAGTATTCTTTGTTGACCAGAAAGAATGAATTTT
This sequence comes from Equus przewalskii, assembly GCF_037783145.1. Classification (NCBI taxonomy): domain Eukaryota; kingdom Metazoa; phylum Chordata; class Mammalia; order Perissodactyla; family Equidae; genus Equus; species Equus przewalskii. The sequence continues at coordinate 51,999,754 of NC_091845.1, read as the reverse complement.
TAAGTAAGCGAATTTGTGAATTTTTTTTTGGCCTTGCAGTTTGTGCACTTGGGGTTTTATTTAAGAGGTCCTTATCCACCTTTAGATGACTAATTTTCACCTATTAACTTTATAATTTTATCTTTCACATTTAGGTACTTATCTGTGTGGAATCCACTTTTGTATATGGTGTTAGATAGAGTCCCAGATTTCTTTTCTAAATATAATGTGTTAACTTTCCCAATACTACCTGGTAAACAATCTCTCCTTTTCTCACTGATTTATGTGTTACCTTTATTAAATGCTGGGTGTATATATATATGTGTGTGTGTGTGTGTGTATTCCTGAGACACACCTGCTCGATTTCTATTTGTTTACTTTTGCTCTAAAATTAAACTGTATTTTGTAATTACAGCTCCGGTAAGTTCTCAGTCTTTTTTCTTGTTTTTCAAAGTTGACTTAGTTTTCTGGTGAACTTCTGTTCTTTCATAGAGGTGATAAAAATGACTAAGTACCTAAAAAATCAGGTGGGATTTTTATTGTGATTACAGAAATTTGTAGATTATTTGGTAGAGAATTGAAATGCTGATAACATGATCCTACTCAAGACCGTGGAATGCCACTCCATTTCTGTATCTCTTTTTCTTTGTCCTTTATTAAAATGTAACAATTTCCTCCGTTGTGAATTGTTAGACTCCCTAGATACTTTATAAGTTTTGTTGCTAATGTGAAGGTTATCTTACTTTTTATTATATTTTATAGTTTGTTACTGAGTTAGAAAGAAATGATTTTGACTTTTGTAAGTTGATCAAGGTCTTGTAAGCAACCTCGGTCAACTGTGTTACTTCTAATAGTTTGTTGCTTTTTCTCAGTGATTATATCACCACAAATAATGAGTGTCTCTTTCTTTCTGATGTGAACATCTCATATTTCTTTTTTCCCTCTTGACTTCCAGTACTATGTTAAACAATAGTAGAGTTAGTAAACATACTTGTTTTTCTTTTTTTCATCTTAAAGGAAAGACATTTCACTGGATTCCCCATACTCTTCTTTTTCTGGTTTGCTAAAAGATTTATTTTTCCATAAATAGTTGGTGAACTTTATCAAATTCTTTTCCTGCATCATCTGAGACAATTGCATATTATTCTTTCCCTTCTAGTCTATTAATGAGATCATTTACATTGCTGTTTTTTCTAATGTTGAACCATCTTTTTACGTCTGGGATAAACCCAACTTGAGCTTGATATAATATTTTTATTTTTTATTTTTTAATTTTTTGGTGAGGAAGATTAGCCCTGAGCTAACATCTGTTGCCAATCTTCTTCTTTTTGCTTGAAGAAGATTGTCCCTGAGCTAACATCTGTGCCAGTCTTGCTCTGTTTTGTATGTGGGCTGCCTCCACAGCAAGGCTTGACGAGCAGTGTGTAGGTCCCTGCCTGGGATCCGAACCCACAAACCCTGGCCCACCAAAGCAGAGTGTGCAAACTTAGCCACCGGGTCAGCCCCTTGATGGAATATTTTTAAAAACTAGGGGTGTTTTTAGAGCCTCAGCTCCTACATCACTTTTTTGGTAAAGCTTTTCTAATCTATCTCTTTTTGCTCCCGGACCCTCCTTTCTATGTGTTCTCAGAGCCCTTTGTTATATTACTGCTCCGGAACTTACAGTGGTCTTGCTTATTGCTATTCCTCTCCTTACCGCATTAGATGGGGAAATATCTCATGTTTCACTTTTTAAAACAGTTTTTAAAAGGTATAATTTATATACCATCGAAGTTACCTATTAGAAGTTTACAATTCAATGCTTTTTAGTAAATGTAGAGTTTGGGCAACCCTCATCACAGACCAATTTTAAAACATTTTCACCCTAAAACATTCCTTTGTGCAAGTTTGCAGTCAATTCCTCTTTCCATCTCCAGTCTCAGGCAACCTCTTTATCTGGTGTATTTGTCTCTGTTAATTTGTCCTTTCTGGGCATTTTATATAAATGGAAACATATAATACTCTATCTTTTGTGTTGATCTTCGTTCACTGGGCACAATGATTTTGAGGTTTATCCATGTTGTAGGATGAATCGATAATTTGGTTCTTTTTATTTCTGAATGCAATTCCATTGTATGGATGTATCACAGTTTGTTTATTCATTTACTAGTTGGTGGGTATTTGGAATGCTTTCAGTTTTTTAGCTGTTGTGAATAATGCTGCTATGAAAATTTTGTGTACGAGTCTTTGTGTGGACATATGTTTTCATTTTTCTTCGGTAGATTCCTAGAAGTGGAATTGCTGAGTCGTTTGGTAAGTTTATGTTTAACATTTTAAGAAACTTCCAAACTGATTGTACCACTTCACGTCTCCACCAGCAACATGGGAGCATTCTAGTCTCTCTGCATCTTCACTAACCCTTGGTATTGTTTGGGGTTTTTTTGATTATGGAAATTGCAGTGGGGGTGTAGTGATATTTAATTTCCATTTCCCTAATGAGTAAAAACATTGATCATCTTTTCATGGGATTATTAGTCATTTGTATATCTTTCATGAAGTGTATTCAAATCTTTTCCCAATTTTTAAATTGGGCTGTTTGTGTTCTTGTAATTGAGTTTGAGAGTTCTTTACATATCTGGATACATGCTTTGTAATTATTTCTCCCACTCTGTAGCCTGTCTTTTCATTCGCTTAGCAGTATCTTGTGAAGTGAAAAAGGTTTTAATTTTAGTAAAGTCTAATTTATTATTTTTTTCTTCTATGAGAGTGCATTTGGTGTCATATCTAAGAGCTCATTTCCTAACTGAAGGTCATGAAGATTTTCTCCTAATTTTTTGAGTTTCTTGGATCTATAGGTTAATATTTTTAATTAAATTTGGGAAGTTTTGGGCCATTATTTAATCAAAATTTCTTTCTGCCCCTTTCTCTCTTTTTCTTCTTCTTTTTTCCCCCAATTTTATTGAGATTCTCTCTTTTCTTCTTAAGGAACTCCTGTCACACCTATGCTGGTATGCTCGATGTTGTCCCATGGGTCTTTGAGGTTCTGTTAATTTTTCTTCAATCTTTCTTCTTCCTCTTCTTGAGATTGAATAATTTCCATTATTCTCTCTACAAGTTTATTGATTCTTTTTTCTTCCATCTCATATCTGCTATTCACCCTTCTAGTGAATTTTCTATTTTTGTTATTGTACTTTTTACCTCCACAATTTTTATGTGCTTTTTTATATTTTCTATCTACTTATCGTGGTTCTCTATTTTTGGATTATTCTTGTCATATTTTTCTTTAATTCTTTAAACCTAATTTCCTTTCATTTTTTCATTTTTGAATATACTTATGATAACTACTTCACAATTTTTGTCTGCTAAATCCAACATCCAGGGGCATTTAGAGATAGTTTCTATTGTCTGCTATTTTCCTGCATATGGGTCACATTTTTCTATTTCTTTGTATGTCTCATAATTTTTTTGTTGAAAACTTGAAGTTTTAGATAATATATTGTAGCAAATCTGGATTCTGAATGTTCCCCCCTGGGGTTTTTGTTTGTTTAGAACATTCCTATGAAATCTGTCTCCTTTGTGGCATGTGGCTGCTGATGTCTTTGCACACACACACACACACACATATATATATATATATATATATATATATATATATATATATATATTCTTGTTTTTATTTTTAAGCCTGGTTTCCTGGGGTTTGTCCTTGTGTCTGCATAGCTTAGTGGCCAGCCAATGATTCTTCACAAGTTGTATTAATGCACCCTTAGCCAGTAAGACTTCCACCCAAGGATGATGATGCGTGTTTTGTTTTCAGAATGCATCCAAAGTTCAGACAATTTAAAGTCTGCCATGGCTTTTACTTTTCATAAGCCTCTCTCTGGTCTCTCCTGCACATGCATGCCAACTCGAGGTCAGCCAGAAATATGTGGAAAGATTATCAGATGTCTCTATGAGTGTCTCATTTCTTGTATTTTCCTATTACATTTCTGGCTAAGTTCTCTAGTTCAATGTTTGCCCCAAATAGGACCGCTACCTCAGACTGTTGTAATGACCGGACTTCCTCATTTGCTCACCACTGAGGTTGCTGCTTATCCTTCACTAAGTACCAGAGTTTCACCTTTAGCTCCCAATCAAGTCATCCCTGTCTGGCAGGGAAGCCGTTGGTAATACGCAGCCTGCTTCACCTGTTAGAACTACTGTGCTAACTGATCTGAGATGGTGACAGGAGGTTGATGGGATCAGCTCCAGGCAAATACGCTGCAGATTCCCACTGTTCTTATCCAAAGTCAGTAGTTTTTGTGAATACATCTTCTCAGTTTGTTGTATGCCTTCGGTGGATTGCCAGGGTCCTGAGATAGCTGTTTTGGTAATATTGTCCAGTATTTTAGTTGCTTTGAGGGAGAATATTTGGTGACCTCTTTTATCTGTCATGCCGGACAGAACCTCAATTGTTTTTATATCCCTAGAAACTATTTTCTTATTTGTTACACAAACAGTTCTCAATTTATGATAATGAATCTCTGATATTTAAAATATGATTTGCCTTAAAGGTCAATTCTAGACAAACTTCCTAGGTTGAGAGTTTGCCTTCAGAGAAAAAATAGTAGTTGAACTTCTCTTAACCAGCCTCTACTAAGCCAATTCATGACATTAACTGATGTAATTGTATAATTTAATTAAATATTATGTAAGCCAATGAACATTGAGTATGAAAAGAGAGCTATTTCTTTGAAAACAAAATTCCATGCTTTGAAAAGACTCAATAAATGTGAGTTGCTAAAAAATTACTGTTGAATTAGGTGTGGGTGAGACAACCATAAATGATTGCAGAGAAATACAAAAATATGGAAGGATTTTGCACTCAGATTACCTCATAATTGTCCTTAAATTTTCACTTTATTTTAAAGAAATGGAAACTGGAAATTGTAGCTGATGGTTATGAATGTGACCTTTGAAGGAAGATGATGGAGAAGTTTTATCAACGTTCTAATATTTGAAGAAAACATCTTGGTCCTACATAAAAAGTTAGCAGAGAAAAGCATGTTTATATTTTAAGTTATCATAAGCTATTTAGGGTTTATGAATCACTGTTTTTTTTTTTTTTATGATTCCCTGCTTTAGCTAAGTTTTTGATTAAACAAATTATTACTAATCCCAATCAGGAAAGTGGTTTCTCTATGCTTCCATTGCTCCAGGACCTGGGGAGGACTTGGTTAGGCTTGCTGCTGTCTGCCTGCCTGGGAGGCTCCAGCAGACTCTGCAACTGGCCTCTTGAGTTAGCTTAAGGCTCACCCTTCCATCTCCTACTCCCCAGTAGAGGGAAAGAAACACAGATTTGGATGGGGACCATAGGTATTGTGGAACCATTGTACCAAGTCAGAGAATCTTCATTGAGATAAGCAAAGAGCTTCAAGCTCTTTCACCTGTTTGGCAACTTGGTGATTCTGTTGTTGATGATGCTGGGAGGAGAGTCTGAAGCTGCTCCTGGTCTCATCCTGGGAAGACCCAGTAGTGCTCAGCTTTATACCTTAGGGAGAAATAGTATCATTTCCTTGACTTTGTCTTCCAAGGTCAAGGTTACTTGGTGGTTGAAGATTAAGATGGACCAACCAAGAACCTTCATTCAGGGCCTTGAAGGAACTCTTTGAGTGACATGGGGACATGTGGTCTCCCTCAGTTCACAAAGGTAATGTTTTCAGACAGGAGTTCAAGGCTGAAAAGCTGTGGCAATGATGGTGTGCATTCATCCTGATTGTTTTCTCTTCCTCTTTCCCTCAAACACCTCAAACAGGCAGTGGTGACTGCCTGTTGGCTGGTCAATGAATCATGTGTTTGGATTCCACGTCAAACATTTCCCTCTGTCAAGGAGATGGATGTGAGTATCCTGCTCCCCACTTGATGCATCAGAATTTATTCATCCCTAGTCCCACTTCCTCAGCTAATCTGAAAACACATTCAGACTGAAAAGTTAGGGCAGATTGTCTTAATATCTTTGTTTTTGAATAGACAGATCTTTTGAAGGCAGAAAGAGGGGTAACATTAATGTGGGGCTTTAGGCACTGATGTTAGTTGATGGGGGAGAAAATTTTAGGTTGGCAAGACTTTTAGTGCTACTCAAACCATATTGCAGAAGAAGCTGCTCGATTTGTCCAGACTCTAGACTAAGGCAGAGCTAGCTGTGGTGGACACCCTAAAGAAAGGAAACTCAGAGAAAGCATGTGAGATTGTAATAATTTTGAAAATCTGGTTATCTTAATGGATTGAGAGATCATAGGAAACTTTTTATATGTTGTCCAAAAGCATTGTGCTCATTGAAATTATATATGCACACCCATTTTAAAAAAAAGTGTGGAAAAGGCAGAATTCTAAAGTTCTTTGTCTTATATAAAGTCTCATGACTTAGCTGAAAAAAGCTTGGTGCTTTTTATTTGCTTATTGAGTCTGAATCTATGTCTTCGTTCTTAGACTTTTGTCAACGGTGAGGAAACCAATGAAGCTTTGAATGAAAAAGTGACCTTAGGTAGACAATGTGGCCACTCTCCCTCTAGAGGCACTCGACTCAAGAGAAAAATCTTAATAAGGCTGCTGAGATCCTGGAGCACTTATGATTTTCTGGAAGAGTGGAATTTTGGTGTGAAACTTATAAGAGAGCCATGGACCAAGAGGCTACGAGTTTTCTGCCGAATCAGAGCAGGGCTCCCAGTGTCTTGGGGCAGAGAGGAAAAGAGAAATGGCTTGACTCACCTCCTACTCCCTTTTGCCTTCTGTTCCATCTTGTCTCCTCCCAACCCTTCTTTTGCAGGCTTTTTGCATGGTTACCCAGTGAGGAAGGAGAGAAAGAAGCAAGTAGAAGAGAGGGAGGTACATGGGGCTCTTTTGGAATGGGTTTCCCTCTTTTCCTCTGAAAATGAAAGATCTCCCTCAAAGGAAATAATGCCATTTCCTCTACTCTTGCCTTACCCTGTCTCAAACCTGCTTTCTCCCAAACAGCACCCCATCGCTTTATTTGTGTTTCCTTTCTGCATCGCTATTGATAGAAGATATTTCTATTCTCTCTCTCTCCCTAGCTCTGTCTCCCTCTTCCTTTTTCTCTCTCTAGCTTCTAGCTCTCATCTGGTCTTGCTGAGAGAACATAATACTGCCTTATTTGTGACTCCACAGTCATTGCCATGGCAACCGACTCATGGCCCAGGTATGAGCCTGTGCCTTCGCTGTAGGACTGTGCGAAAGAAAAGGCCTTTATTAAAGCTGAGTGTCAGCAGGTTCCCCCCCACAGTCCTTGCCCAGACAAGAACTTCTGCAGGAGTCAAAGGAGGGGCACATGAATCAAAGGAAGGGTTCCCAGCTTTCTCAAAATTTCCCCAGTGTAAATGAAATACCTGCAGCCCAGTGCACGTACGTGCGTGTGTATATATATACACACACACCACTTCTATTTCTGGACCTTCAGCTATAGAACATTTTTCCTTTTGAAGGGAATCGGTTCGATGCTGTGGCCTGGAACAAAAGCTTGTGTTTGAAGTGAGAGATGGGCTCAGCAGTTCAAGCCTCCTTATATAGGATGGGGGTGGGGGAGGGAGTGGGGAAAACAGCAAGGACAGAGATGGATAAGGTTATGAGAGTGGCCATGTGGGAATAAGGAAGAAATGTTAGAGCCCCTGACTCAGTGATGACTAAGAGAGATAGGGAGAAAAGAGGGTTTCCACTGGGGAGTTCTTAAAACAGAAGCTCATGAAGCAGCATGACTTCTACGCACTAAAGTGATATGAAATGGCAAGGGAGCCTGATAGCACTCCGCACTTGTCTCTCTTTTCTTTTTTCTATCCCTTTTCTGTGGATCTCTGCTTTTTGTTATATTCCACTTTAGTCTGGGTCAAGGAATGTCATTTTGGAAAGATGCTAGAGATATCCTAGTCAAATTACTAGGGACCCTCTTTCTGCCTCCCACCTCCCCTCCACCAGAGCTCTTTTGAATCCAGATAAAGAGAAGACAAGGGAAGGGTCTCTTGCCCATCGCTCCTGAGAAATGTCTGCTCATGGAAAACAAATGGAACTTGCTGCAGTCTTGAGCCAAGAGGGTGTTCTGGATTTGTACCACAACCAGGATGAGTTAATCTTTATTAAGCAGATGTATAGAGGACCAGCTTGTCTCCATAACATCTCCATGGCCATCCACTCCCCATTTCTTTTATTGATCTGCCTGTCTAAACAAGTACTTCTCAACTCGGTGGGAGTTTTCCAATTAGATAAAAGGCAATTCATGTTGCCTGCTGCCTCCATGCTGCACTGACAGCCCCAAACCAAGAGAGCATATTCAAGACTTCTTGGCAGAACAACCTGGTTTAATCAAGGCGGCCCCCTCCCGAGCATCCTCCACAGCAGGACATTTCTCTTAATATGTGGAGGCTTTCTTTATTGGAGGTGGAGAAAAATGGGCTGCTTCTCCGGGAGTGGGGTTTCAAGGTGAGCTGTGTAGTTAATGGAGAAGATGCATGGCCCACTCTCTGGGCTGGTGTTTTAGAAAAGGCAATTTGGCAATTATTTTTTGGTCACGAAATGACTTGAGGGTTTTTGGATCTCTGAGATTCCTGCTGGGAGCTCTGGCCTTAGAACCTGCACAGCCTTCTGGAGGGTGGGGGAGCCCTTCTGTCCCTGGGTGAGTCAGAGCTTGGGTAGCACAGAGTTCTGAGGGTTCTACCCACTGTCAGGAGAGCCAAAGAGAGGCTGGAGGGGTGGTGCCACAGAGGTGAGCCCTTCCATCCTAGGATGTGCATCACTGTCCATTGGTGAGTATAGGTGGCCCAAAGCCTGGACATCAGCAGGGGCCTCCCATGGCCTGCTGAACCTGGTCTAACTCTTGAAGTTCAAAGTCCTTTTTGCAAGGCAGCTTCATTTCTCCGGACTCTTAAACCTCTCTATTCTGGCTTGGCTCATCTTCCACATAGCCTGGTGACCACATTTTCTGACTTTTGGTTCTCCTTTTCTTCTTACCTGTTAAAGCTGCCCTCACCTGGGAACTTTCTCAGCTACTATCTTTCTCCTTCCTCCAGATTCCTTTCATACTGTTAGTATTGTCTTGCTTATTACTTAGTCACTAATTAGAGCTCCTATCCTTTATTGAGGGCTCACCATGTGCCAGGCACCATGCTGGGTGATTTACATGCAATTAACAAAGGCAAACCTTGCAATGTTACTATGAAGTTGGTGCTATCACTATCCCTATTTTTCCAATGAGGAAACTGAGGGTAAGCACCTTGCTCAAGGCACATAAGTATTTGTACCCACATTGGTGTGATTCCAACCTAAATTCTTAGTTTTTAGCATGCACCATCAAGGATGAATAATAATCATAATTGTAATGAAAATAAATTATTTGCGTTTGAAGCCACATGGCACAGTCATGTTTGCACGACATACAGCTTAGCAACCATAATCTTTGACTCTGAGGCTTTCCCAGATAGAATGACTTGGGTCTCCAACCCCTTCTGTCTCTAAAGCACCAGCACTTCTATTGGAGACCAGTAAAGCTTTCCTGTAGCTACTGTGGGTGCAGATCTCTGTGACAGGGCCTGGGGAACCTATTCGGTGGGGACACTTGAAGGCCTCATTGGACTATGATTGGTAAAGAGTTTGTGCCCCTTAACTGTTGTAGCTTCTAAATGGAAAGCCTTGGATAGTTAGGCTTATAGCTTTCTCTATCCCAAGGAACTTGGGCCAAGTCGTCCGGGGTGAGGGAACATTTATAAATACGGCCCTCAAAAATGGTCACCTCTGCCAACCTCAAGCCAGTGTTTCAGGAAGAAGCCCAGGCCTCTCAATTCAGATTCCTCTCTCTCTAGACAAGTCCCTTCTCCTGTTTATATTTCTTCCAAAGACAGGAGACGTCTTGGTTCTTTTTCTTTTTTCAACAGTCTCAGTCCTGGAGTTCTGGAGTTCATGTACCAATCCCTAAAATTACCCTTTGCCATTGGTCCTAGGAGGGCAGATAGGTTTTATGCAAATAAGATTTTTGGCAGATCGTACAGGTGAGTCAGATCTGTCAAGTCTGATGTGATGATTAGGTGCCCTCTCCACATCCTCAGCTCAAGTTTATTATCTTGGCTGGCTTGACAGAACCTTGAAAGTTGGGGAGGTAGTCAGGCTCTTCTGTAGCCACTGCATTCCTGAGCAGTGGGCTGCACATGGAGATGTCCAATAACCAGTGTCCATGTTGGTACATTGTGAACCCAGGGCAAAGCTGAAGGCTAAAATACGGAATGTGGTAGGATGTCATTGATAGTAGGATGACGGCTTTGCCATTGAGTCTTGCACCCTTCCCTCCATTCCTGCTCCGGACTCAGCATTTGAATAATCCGGAACAGCTGTACTGTCTAGACCCAGCAGAGGAGGTGGGGTGTCTCCATGAGCTCTCCCTCCTCCCTTCTTTGCTTGATCTCCCCCTCACAGCACAGTCTCAGAGGAGAGGCACAGGTTGATTCTCGCTTGCCTGGATGGCTTGGGTGGACAAAGCTAGGTCCTCCTCTGACCCATGATAATTACAGTGTCAGTGTGAGGAGAGCCGGAGTGGTGAGGAATGAGACACCTTTTGAATACTGAATTTCTGGGTCTTGACTTCTCAGTGGTGGCATCTTCTCTCCCACCAGGCACTGTCACAGCATCATTTCGACTGCTCCTGGGGAGTCAGAGCCAGAGAATGATGGAGCTGTGTTGTTCTGAAGCCTTCGGCACCTGCTGCTTAGAATCTCCATGAAGCCACTGCAGAAGGCTCTGGAAAGAGGCACTTGACCTTCCCTTACATCTGAAGAGAGAAGAACCAAGGACTAGTGTTGGAATCAGTGCCCGTTCTAGCTGGAGGGGTTCACTTTTGCTCTTGGGAAGAAAAGGAAGTGTTTGAAGATTCAGTAAAGCTTCTGTTCATTATCAAACCCCAGCAGGACTTTATGATAATTTTTATAACTTCTTCATTCAAAACTCCGGGTGCTTTGAAGGTTAATAACTCGTGTTTATCAAAACTTCCCTTTAAGGAACTCGGAGAGCTTTGTAGACATTATCTAATTCAGCAGCACCACAGGACAAGGGAACAGGAAACAGGGAGAGGATGAACAGACAAGATTGTGCCAATTTAGGAGAACTGATAATATTAATAGCTCCAACAGGGAGTTTAAGTGAATTTTAGAAAATCGCAAAACAAGTAGTGAGCCATCCAGGAAGATGTCTCTTTACACCCCAGCACCGGCAGCCTCAGACCACCACCTGGCTCTAACCCTCTGGGGAGCTCGGGGCAGCTGGACCTCGGTAGCTCACTTTCCTCTTCTGTAAAATGGGACAGTGAGTCCTACTTCTGTGTTGTGGTATCTAGTGTGGTAAAGGAGAAAAGGTACCAGCACAGTGCTTGGCACATCGTCAGTACTGGGTGACTGTTACCTCCCCTCCCACCTTCTGTAGGGAGCCGCGGAATATCTTCCTGGTAGACTGGAAAAGTAAACTGCATGTCTTGTACTCTGTTGAGCGTGAGGAAGAGGAGGAAGGATGCAGGCGGTGTCTGGGGATGAGGGAACAACTCAGTTTTGTGAGAAGACTGACCCTCCCTCCCCCAAATCCGGAACAAAAGGTGCACATATCTCTGAGGGAAAGTGAAATGGGGATTTGAAGCAATTTTCTAATTATTTAGGAGTGAAAAAAGTGTCTCTGCCTGAGTAGTCTTTTGGGGGTTGAGTCGTTTGTGGAGGTTTACATTTCTGAAATAGTTACGCCAATCTTCCATTTTGCTCTGTCTGGAAGAGGAACCATCTATAAGAAGATTTATGGCCTGAGTCTGGTTTGAAGCACTCCAGAATGGCAGGAGATTTCCAATTTTTGAGCAGGACAGGATTCGAGAGACTTTTCTCCCAAGACTCACAGATAAGCATGAGTGTACCAGCAACCCTCTTTAGTAGCCGTGGCCTTTTAGGATCTTGAAGTGACATGGAGAAGCAAAAAGGAAGGACTCACACAACCACAAGCTCCTTCAGCACTTTACTGGTGTTCTCGTGACTGACCAATGTGGGCAGCCAAGACGTGCACTGTTCCCACCCAGGCTCCCCCACTGCACATTCTAAACTAAACTTGGGTAAGATTCCTTCTCTTGGTTCCTCTGTCAGTTCCTTTTACTGACTGTAGGCCCTGTCGATCCCTGGGAATCCATGGGATGATTGTGAGAGGCACAGACTTTTGACTTGTAGCCAGAGGTCTGAGGTCCCTTTTGGTCCCCCTCCCTGAGCACATCTATCTTTGGCACACTCTAGCCCTGGAGGGCTTTGCTGGACATCTTGCCATCAACAGTATTGCTTGGATTCACCCCCTCTTGTCCTGCATCTTAGAGCAAGTTAAATTTGGAAGATTTGCATATGCCAGCCACTGAAAAGATAAAGCCAGATGATGCCAAGGAAAAAGAGATTGCGGAGCACTGTAGGTGGTTCTGGTAATAGAGAAATGATGGCTGGGAGTTCCTATCGTGTTGCTTAATCTCAGGGCCAACTTATACCATCTAAAAAGAGTGCAGAATAGTTCTCTCAATTCCGGTGGGAGCCAAGCTCCCCAGCAAGGCCATCTCACTGACACCACATTCTAAACATGATGTAGATACAAAAGAAGGTTATCTTGATTTTGTTTACTGATAACTAGGCCCTTGCCCTTCTCTATAGACTCGAAGTAATATTCAAAGTTTAGAAGAGGAAGCAAATTTTCTCTGTTCTCTAGCCTCATCTTGAAGCCACACAGGTTGCTCTATCATCTCTTGAGACAAATTTCTTTCCTGGGTACTACCTGGAGAGTGATGAAAGCTGCCTTCCCTGGCTCTGAGCTGAGACCTTGATGCCAGGCTGAGAGTTGTCCTGGGACACTTGCCTCTGAATGTCTCAACTCCAGGAGTTTTAAATCTCAGTCATAAACATTTCAGAAGTGTGCTTTTTCCTGCACTGGATATATATGTTCAGTGACTGAAGAGCCCAGCCCAAGACCTAGCATCGCTATTGCTGTTGACTGTGTAATTCTCCATTTACAGATGACGTTTGCTTTTCATTGTTCTCCCAGGCTCTAACTGGGGAACGTTTCATGGAATAGCATAAAGCACAGGTGTTCAGGACCTATGCAGCCGTTAGGAGGGAAATTCAAGTTGGCATCCAACAAAGAGATCACCTGTGAGGTTGGGAGTTAAGAGGAGCTGAGTGAAGAGCAGACCTTGGTTCCTAGTTTAATGGGCACTAGTTAGACCAAATTTAGTAGAGTGAATTGCAGAACCTGTGAAATGGGGAGAGAAAAGCCACATGTAGTTCAAGACCAGTTCTGAGAGGTCCCTGGCAAAGCTGGTAGCCAATGGGTATGGCCAAGGTTGGTTGTCAGGTCTCAGGTCCACAGTCTGACTGGCCAGGGAGAATTGCCCAAGTCGTATGTGTCTGCCAAGTGCATTGCTAAACCCTGAGCTGCCATGCAGGGGCTGGTGTGCCCACCTAGTAAGTCGAGTTCTCCCTGGCTGAGAGGCCACTGACTTATCCTGAGGAAGAGAGTTCTTAGGCTAGACATCGATAAGGACTCCTCCATTCCCCACTAATTCTTGATTGCTTTCCAAAGAGCTGGACACTTTTTTTCCTGAGAAGTTACCGTGCATTCACTTGTTCACTTACTTATCAACACTTCCGAAAGCCAGGTACTGGACGGAGTGCTGGGAATAGAGCAAAGAACAAACACAGTCCTCTCCAAGGATTTGGTGCCCGGTGGGGAAGACTGGTCCATCTACAAGTGCTTCCCATCTGAGGGTGCTAATGGCTAGGACAGGTGTTCGCACATATGAAGGAAAGAATTTAACTCGGACTCCGTGTGTGTGTGTGTGTGTGTGTGTCTGTGTTTTGCAGGGAAGGTTTACATGGAGAGGTAATGAATCTCAAAGGGCAAGATGGAGGGAAAAGGAGGAAGGGAGGCTGGCGGTAGGAATGGAAGAAGAGTGAAAGCAAGGAGCATAAAGCTAGTAGACATGGGAGAACATGACCCTATTAACCGAGTGAGCAAAGCCTTGAGCCCTCGGAGAAGTCCTCTGCAGTTCTAGAGTGAAGAAGGGAGCAGCAGGAGCCTGTAACCTCTCACCATCCCACAAGGAACGGGGTCTGGAGAGGCTTTTCCTGGCCTGCTCCAAGGAGAGTTGTGTGCACAGTAGAGTTGCCAGATCTGGCAAATAAAAATGCAGGATGCCCAGTTAAATTTGAATTTCAGATGAATGACAATTTTTTTTTAGTACAAGTATGCCCTATACAATATTCAAGATATACCTTTCCTGAAACATGACTTGTTGTTTATCTGAAATTCAAATTTAACTGAGTACCCGATGTTTTGTCCGGCAACCTAGTCTACTGCCATCTCAGGACTAAAGAGTTTGAGGAGGCCCCAAGGGTTTGGACATCCTGGTGGTGGATGACTTGGCAAGATGGTGCTCAGAGGTTTTCTGGGTTCTCATTTCCAATCTTGAAGAAAATTTTGCAATTTTTGCCATTACAGCACAAATGAAACCTTGACTTGTTACGTAATTTCTATGGCTAATTCATTCATACATTCACTTTTAATTCAGTCAAGAAATATTTAGTATGCTCCAGGCTCTGTGCCAGGCACAGCGTACTCAATGTGAGCAAACAGACTGGAGCCTGTTCCTTGAGGTGTTTTCGCATCCTTTTGACAAATCTCTCACATTTTGGCAGTTGCCATATTTTCCCTGCCTGAACCAAGGAAGACACTTGCTTCCTCTCTCCTCATCCTCCCCCACCCTTATTGACCCAAAATGATTTCTCACTGCCCTGCTTCTTCCTGCTACCCTATTTCCAATGGCTCAGATGTGCTGATCTCAAAGTTTAGTCTGCATCAGATTCACCTGGGGGCTTTGTTAAACCATGGTTTCTGGGTTCTTTCCCCAGAGTTTGATTTAGTAGGTTGGGGTGGGGACCAAGAAGTTGCTTTTTTAACCTGTTCCTAGATGAGGCCAATGTGAGAACAACAGTCTTAGATGACGGGATTCCTGCAGGGACCTGGCAGAGGAATTATTCCCGCCACCCCAGTGCCATTTCCTGCTTTTCATCTTCATGGTCATCACTCTGGATTCCCTAGGGCTGAGGGTGAAACAGGCTAATCTGATATTTGAGAGGTCATAAGGGCTGTTTTGGGAGTAGGATTTCCTGGTTAACCAGTGGAAGTGTTAGAAGGTAAGTCTTTCTGGGAAGGGAAATTTTAAAAAATCTTATAAACAAACATTAAAATTTTTAATGTAATGAAAGTTGATTGTGGAAAATGTAGAAAAATCCTAAAAGAGACAAACTAGAAGATAAAAAATTATTCATAATTCCACAGGCATAGTTCCTCTGAATGTTTTATATATGTATGTGTAAATACATTTATATATTTCATTCATTTATTTGTTCATACACTCACTCGACCAACATTTATTGAATGCCTTTTCTGTGCCAGGCACTGTTCTAGGCACTGGGGTTATAGTAACGGTGGAAAAAAATCTCAAAGATCCCCACCCTCATGGAGCCTACGTTCTATTGGGAGAAACGGACCGTATGCAAGAATAGAAGTAAAATAGATAATATTTTAAAGAGTGATAAATGCTAAGGATAAAAAGTTAAATCAGGAAAGGGGGATATGAAATACGGAGGAGGGGAGGGTTTGGGATGATCAGGGAAACTGACACTGAGAACGTGATTATAAGCTGAGACCTGAAGGAAGTGAGGGAGTAGTCGTGAGGCTATTGGTGATCGCACTCCAGGCAGGGGAAATGGCAAGTGCTAAGGCCTTGAGGAGGGACTATGCCTGGAGTGTCTGAGGAACAGCCTGGAAGGCAGCGTATCTGAAGTTGAGAGCTGTAAGGGCACAGATTGAGGCACAAGGCACCAGATCCCACACCCCTTGTGGGTTGCAGTAAGGGCTTTGGCTTTTCCCTTTGTGAGATGGGGGCCATTGGAACATGGGAGTGATACCTTTCCATTTCCTTAACAGGACCACTCTGGCAGCTGTGTTGGACAAACTTTAGAGGGACAAAGGTTAAATCAAGGAGACCAGTTAGGAAGCTACCGCAATATTCCAGGCAGGATACAATAGTGGCTTGAACCAGGATGGTGGTGGTGGGATTAATAAGTGGTCCAGTTCTAGATTATATTTTGAAGGTAGATCCAAAAGAATTTGCTGATAGACTGGAGAGTGAGCAAAAGAGAGAAGTCAAGACTGAGCAGCTGGAAGAGCAGAAGAGCTGGAAGAGTAGAATTAATCAACTATGGACAAGGAAAGACTGCAGAGGGAGCTGGCTTTGAAGTGAATGTCAGGAGCTCAGTGTGGGACAAATGCAGTCTGAGATGCCAATTAGACATTACCTGGAAATGTTGGGCAGGCAATTGGATATGTGAATCCAGAGTTCAGGGGAGAGATCTGGCTAGAGATATGAACTTGGGATTATCACAAGTGGTGTTTGAGGTGTATTGGTGCCCTGTCTGGAACCCCTTCACTGGACAGGTACGTTCCTCCCACAGCTGCTGTGGGTGTTGCAGCTTATGGCTCAAAGTTGTCCCCTCTTCTGGAGAACTGCCCTCTGCTGGTAGATAAAAGAACCCACCCACCCTTGTCCCACCAGGGAATAGTCTGTAGTGAATGATTGACCAAGTGTGAGTGACACAATTCACGTTCCAGAGATTTCCGTGAGATCAAGTTGGAGCTTGTCTTAAACTGAGACCACCGATATCCTTCCTTCGCCTGACCTCTCTGCTCTCCTAACTTCCTAGGGGTTTCTTCTGAGACCATCCTCTCCATAAACCACACGCCGTTGAATCTCTCTCCCAGGCTCTTCTAGGGAACCTGATCTAACAAGAGAATTCCTTTTAGTTCCTGGGGTGTGGGGATGTTTGTGTTCTCTGCCTGTGTGAGCCATTCTTCTGGAAGTGTCTGGGCTTTTCAGGTTGTATATTAGCTGATTGCATGATGAGTCAGGATGGATTTGAGATGCCACCAGCCTCCCAGCACCCTGTCGTTAGCAATGCAAGGCTTGTTGTGGGCACAGGCAGGAGGGCAGGCTGGTCCTGGGGGGAGGCAAGTCATTATTTCCGCCTCGGTACATTCTAATCATATTTCCCTCTGTCAAACCGAGCAGTACTTTCCATCTTACTGCAGAGTCTCTG
Organism: Equus przewalskii; assembly: GCF_037783145.1. Classification (NCBI taxonomy): domain Eukaryota; kingdom Metazoa; phylum Chordata; class Mammalia; order Perissodactyla; family Equidae; genus Equus; species Equus przewalskii. The sequence goes on along the minus strand of NC_091845.1, from coordinate 51,982,607 downwards.
CTTTCCTTCCGCTCGGATCAGAAACAAATCAGCATGCTCGAGCCTGGCAGTAGATCATTTAGAGATTTTCATCTCTATAGTAGCCAAGGGCTGGCAGCATCTTTTGTATTTGCGTGTGAATACACGTGTGCATTTCGCTTTTAAATAGTATACGGCACTACCTCCCATTTTGAAATACTGTATATTTTGCACTTTAATTTTCAAGAATTATTGAGGTCACAGAGAGGGACAAATCAGCATAGAACCAAGTTCTAACTGTGAATTCTACCCAGCCTAGTGATTCAGGTATCTGTCTAGTCTTCTATCCTTTTCTTTTAAATTGAAGTATTACACACATACGATAAAGTGCCCAGCTATTAAGTATATAACCATAGATATTTTTACACATGTGGATGCCTATGTAGGCACTAGCCAGATCAAGATATAGAACATTTCCAACACCCTAGAAGGTTCTCTTGTGTCCTTTCCCAGTCAACCCTTGCCCTTGCCTGAAGTAACCGCTATTCTGATTTCTATCACCATAGATTACGTTTCCTGTTCTTGAACTTAACATAAATGAAATCATGCAGTCTGTAGTCCTTTGTACCTGGCTTCTCTGATCTATTATTTTGTCAGTAAAATCCATCCATGTAGTTGTATGTTGCAGTAGTTTGTCTTTAAAATTTCTGCATTGTATTCTACTGCATGAATGTACCACAATTTACTTATTGATTCTACTCTTATTGAATTACTTCCAATTTTTGGCTACCTCATATTAGCAAAACTATCTTAGTGTCTATAAACTGATTTAACACCCCTCTCCCCAGAGGAAGCCTGCACAATAGACAGGATGGGGATTTATACCCTGATCTTTGTTTTTGGATGAGGAACTTTCATAGGGAATTTCAGGGACTCATCCAAGGTGACATGCCACGCGGGGACAGGGACAGGACTAGAACTTGGGTCTCTTGACTACTGGTCCAGTGATCTTTCCCAGATCCCTGCTCGCACTGCCCCTGAAATTCTTGGCATCCACAGTCCGTGATAGGGGACCTCTCTATGCCTTGGGATGATTATAAAAACTGCCTTCCTGATTTCTGAGACCCTGCTGAGGCACCTCATTTAGCTGGAACCCATTTCCTGTTTGAACAAGTGCAGTTTTCCCAATAGCCCTTCAGCACGGAGAGACGTACTTGACACTCAGGTAGCAACAACAATTAAGTCTCTTTCAAAAGGAAGCAGCTGAAGCTCCCACTTGACAGTGCCTGGCGACTAAGCAGTTCCAGCAGAAGCTTATGCCTGTCAGGCATAGGCAGGGAGCAAGAACATGTGGGGTGGATGTCACCTGTAAGGACACCTGGACTTAGATGTTGTCATCACAATGGTACCTGTTCTGCGAGATTTGGCAAAATCGACAGGATGCTGTCCTCGCCCTCCTGCCAGCTCTCAGGAGCAGGTGCTGGTGGGAGGGAAGTGTGTCAGTATTTAGGGAGAAGGATGAAAAGAAGGCCTTGGAACAGACGATGCCCTGAGCATCGCTTCTGATGGTTTCTGAGCTGAGTGCCCAGAGAAGGAGCCATTTTTCTTCTGTCACTCTGCCACACACCTCACAAATCATCGCAATGCCTGCTGGCTTCCTGCAGGATTCGAAAGGGCCTGATCATAACAGGCTGCTGGCTGTGGCTGCTGCCTCTGCTTTCCCTTTCCTCATCGGTCCTCCTTTCTTCCACCATCTCTATTGCTTTCCTGCTATTTTCCCCTTCTCTCATTATTCTTGATTTTTTAAGCAAGGAAGCGTATCTAGGATGGAGTAGTAAGGATTTACAGAAGGTTTCTGGCACAAACATCTTCACACTCCCTATGCTTTTTATGTCTTCTCATTATGTGTTTACAGATGAGCAAATGGAAACTCAGCGAAATTAAGAAGGGTGATTAACTCATTCTGGTTTTCCTAGGACTTTTCTGGTTTCAGCACTGAAAGTCCTGCATCCTGGGAACCCCTTTAGTTCTGGGCAAACAGGTAGAGGTAGTCACCTGAAGGTTAAGTGACTTGCCTAAGGTTACAAGCCAGGATATTCGAGGGCTGAGATTTGAACTCAGGTCGTCTAGTTCCCAAAGAGGTGTTTTTCTGGCTCTCTGATGTTGACTTTTCCTAGGTATTAGTTTGAAATGATGTAGTAAGTGCTTTGGGGGATAGGTTTGGCAGCCTAAGACGTGCATGCCAGAGCTGCCGCTGAGGTGGTGCAGGAGATGATGGGGAACAATCTCGAGGTTAGCTCCATTTGCAGACAGCCTCAGAAGAGTCCCCACCCTCAGCCTGCCTGGGTGGCCCAGCTGCTTGAGGCTGAAAAGAGGAAAACGGCTTGTTTATCTAGCTAGGCCAATGAAAAGGGAGCAATAGAGTACTTTCAGTCACTTCTCTTCCTAATCTCCCCATCTTGACTCAATTTGGGAGTTCCCAAGGTTTGAGAAAGTGGTGTAGCTAGTGATGAATGTGACATAGTGATGGTTTTGGACTATGGCCTGCAACCTGCTAGATTCTTAATTTTTGGCCAGTTTTGGGAGAAGTTATCTTGGTTCAAATGGGTCTCAAAGCTTTTTTTTTGCACACGTTTGCTGTGCCCAGCCACAGCTCCACCCCTAATAGGGGCTCTGTCCTCTTAGAGTGTGCCCCCAACTCTCTGGTTCACCGGAGCAAGACTAGCATCCCCACTGTCACTCTCCTCGAGGCTAATGCACCTCTATGGACAACTTCGTTTTCTTTTCTTTTTTTTTTAAATTTTTAATTTTTTTAAATTGCAGTAACATTGGGTTATAGCAGTATATAGCTTTCAGATGTACATTGTAATATATTTGGAATTATGTGTAGATTACATCATGTTCACTACCCAAAAACTAATTATAGACCATCACCTCACAAGTGAGCCTAATTACCCCTTTTGCCCTCCCCACCCTTCCCCTATGGTAACCACCACTCCAATCTCCAATGCTATGTGTTTGTTTGTCGTTGTTTTTATCTTCTACTTATGAGTGAGATCATATGGTATTTGACTTTCTCTGTCTGACTTACTTCGCTCAGCATAATACCCTCAAGGACCATCCATGTTGTCACAAATGGCCGGCTTTCATCATTTCTTATGGCTGAGTAGTATTCCATTGTGTATAAATACCACGTGTTCTTTATCCGTTCGTCCGTTGATGGACACCTAGGTTGCTTCCAAGTCTTGGCTACTGTGTATAATGCTGCAGTGAACACAGGGGTACGTGTATCTTTATGCCTTCGTGTTTTCAAGTTCTTTGGATAAATACCCAGCAGTGGGATAGCTGGATCATATGGTAGATCTATTCTTAATTTTCTGAGGATACTCCGTACTGCTTTCCATAGTGGCTGCACCAGTTCGCACTCCCACCAGTAGTGTACCAGGGTTCCCTTCTCTCCACATCCTCTCCAACACTTGTTGTTTCTTGTCTTGTTAATTATAGCCATTCTGACCAGAGTGAGGTAATACTTCATTATAGTTTTAATTTGCATTTCCCTGACAGCTAATGATGTTGAGCATCTTTTCATATGCCTGTTGGCCATCCGTATATCTTCTTTGGAGAAATCTCTGTTCAGATCTTTTGATCATTTTTTAATTGGGTTGTTGAGCTGTATGAGTTCTTTGTATATTTTGGATATTAACCCCTTATGTGATATATGGTTTGCAAATATCTTCTCCCAATTGTTAGGTTGTCTTTTCGTTTTGCTGATGGTTTCCTTTTCCATGCAGAAGCTTTTTAGTTTGATGTAGTCCCATTTGTTCATTTTTTCTTTTGTTTCCCTTTCCCGGTTAGACATGGTACTTGAAAATACACTGCTAAGACTGATGTCAAAGAGCGTATTGCCTATGTTTTCTTCTAGCAGTTTCATGGTGTCGGGTCTTACATTCAAGTCTTTAATCCATTTTGAGTTGATTTTTGTGCATGGTGTAAGGGAATGGTCTACCTTCATTCTTTTGCATGTGGCTGTCCAGTTTTCCCAACACCCACTTATTGAAGAGACTCTCCTTTCTCCATCGTATGCTCTGTGCTCCCTTGTTGAATATTAGCTGTCCATAAGTGTGTGGGTTTATTTCTGGGCTCTTGATTCTGTTCCATTGATCTGTGTGTCTGTTTTTGTGCCAGTACCATGCTGTTTTTGTTACTATGGCTTTGTAGTATATTTTGAAATCAGGGAGTGTGATACCTCCTGCTTTGTTCTTTTTTCTCAAGAATCCTTTGGCTATTCGGGGTCTTTTGTTGTTCCATATAAATTTTAGGATTCTTTGTTCTGTTTCTATAAAAAGTGTTGTTGGAACTTTGGTAGGGATTGCGTTGAATCTATAGATTGCTTTAGGAAGTATGGACATTTTAACAATGTTAATTCTTCCATCCAAGAGCGTGGAATATCTTTCCATTTCTTTGTGTCTTCTTTGATTTCTTTCAACAATGTTTTATAGTTTTTGGTGTACAGATCTTTCACCTCTTTGGTTAAGTTTATTCCTAGGTATTTTATTCTTTTTGTTGCAATTGTAAATGGGATTGTATTCTTAATTTCTCTTTCTACTACTTCATTGTTAGTGTATAGAAACACAACCGATTTTTGTATGTTGATTTTGTATCCCGTGACTTGACTGTATTCCTTTACTGTTTCTAAAAGTTTTTTAGTGGATTCTTTAGGGTTTTCTAGATATAAAATCATGTCATCTGTGAAGAGTGACAGTTTCACTTCTTCTTTTCCAGTATGGATCCCTGTTATTTCTTTTTCTTGCCTGATTACTCTGGCTAGGACTTCCAATACTATGTTAAATAAGAGTGGTGACAGTGGACATCCTTGTCTGGTTCCTGTTCTTAGAGGGATAGCTTTCAGTTTTTCTCCCAATTCTATTTTCTTTGACCCAACTTATTTACCTTGCTTACTCAAGCAGGATTTGACCAATTACCTAAATTAAAACTTTTTCTGTTAGATTTTACTGTTTGGTGCAAAGTTATGTGATTCACTTTCTATTTTAAGCCAAATCATGCTTATTACCTGGTCCTTGTACTTTAGCATGATCCCCAGCGATGCACAACAGTTCTCTGCAAGGGGGAATCCTTACCCTCCCCACCCTCAACCCCCTTCCAAGGCTGACATCCACTTCTCCGCCACCCAACCAAGACTAGGTCATTCAAATAGAACTTAAGGGAATACTGTCTGGATACATTTAGGCACAGAGTGGAACAGGGGATTGAGCCACACCTTAAATTCGTAGGCAAGCCAATCAAGAGATGTATCATCTTTGTTTTGAGATTGCTGGTTCTCAGAAGTGATAACATCATCCAGGGAGGGTAAAGTTGTGTGGGAGGAAGGAGGAAGGCTGGGAAAGGATTAATGGCTTGTCATCTGTGTGCCAGGCATCATACCTGTGTCATCTTGTTTAGTTCTCGTGACAAAACTTATGAGGTACTGGATTTACACAGGAGTGAGTAAGTGACTTGTCCCATGTCTCAGATAGTTATTAAGTAGAAGAGCCAATATCTTAACCAAGTCTGCCTCCAAGGCCCACACTTTTCCTAGAATCCTACAGGGAGGAGAACGAGGAATTTAGAACAAATTTCTTAGGATTCCTTCTATTGGATGACATTAGGAGATGTGTCTATATACCTAAATATATCTCTCTATAGTTTTTCTATCTTTTAAAAATGGGGAATACCCCTTGAAGAACTTAAAATTTATTTTTAAAAACAAAAGACTTTAAAAAATTGGTAACTATCCACTAAATTATGAGCTGGTTTATATAAGCAATTTTAAGCAGAGGTTGGGAAAGATAGTCAAGAATGGTCCAAACCTATGGCAAGTCAAATTTATCCTTATAAGTAAAAAAACAATATATAATATCGGAACCAGCCAGATGTGAGGGTGAGTTCTGGCTGCTACTGACAAGCTGAGTGGCCTAAGACAAGTTCCCAAACCTTTCTGGGGCTCTTTCCTCAGGTGTAAAACAAGAATAATAACCCCTGCTTTGGGGAGTTGGCAATTATTTAGTGCAGTGAATTGTCAACAGAGGTTAATTCCTTCCTTTCCCAGAATTCCTCGCGTTTCAGAAGTAAGTCTTCTAATGACGGTAAAGCGTGAAGAGCCATTTGGTAGGACACCAGAGGAGGGCAGAGGATGAACCAGCTGTGCTCCCTGTGAAGTTTCCTTTAGGGGATGATTTCTGCGCCACGGACTCATCCGGCACCTAGCTTTCTCTTTGCTTTCCCTTTTCCTGGCCATCTTTTTGGTCCGTTACACCACCTCCGTAGAAGCTGAGCAGAGAAAAGAGACAAATCAATAGATCAACATTGCTCTATTTCAGCCACCCTGAGGGAAGGTTCGGTGGACAGGAGTTTTATATGTTTCCCTGAACATCTTGGACTGTGTAGGTTTCCCTTTTACGCTCTTGTCCTCACCTCCATCCCAAGCTGCGTGAACGTCTCTGACATCTGCTGACTTCTTGTCCCCACAAACTGGGGGATGGAGCTGGCTCCACTGGATAGACCCTTGACTCTGATGTGGGAAGGATTTAGCACCCCAGCCAGGTACACAACTCCTCCCACATAAGGCTGGTAGAGTCTCTTACGTGTCTCTGGGCGTCTGGCCTGTGGCTTTCTGGCACTGGGCCTTCAGGGTAAGACCAGTGCCCATGTCGAGTCCAGTTCAGGCTTGGACTCAGGCAGAGCAAGAACAGGCAGGCGAGGGTTCTGTGGCATGTGCCATCTGCCTCCTCCAGGACTCCTCACACTTTGTTCTGCGCCCCAACCATTTTGACTGCTCATGGCTCCTGAGCAGTCACACCTCACTGCCTGAAATCCTTTCTCCCGCTCTCTTGCCAGGCTCCAGCTCATTCTTCACAGCTCAGCTGGGCATTACCATCTCTAGGACGCCTTTCCTACCTCCTTCCTGGCCCGTCTAGGTAAGGCAGCTTGCTCCGAGGCTCCTTGGAACTAGATCTCACCTTTTCTTGGATTTCATCACACTGCATTATGAGAGTCTGTTGATGCCTTAAAAGAAGGGGTTGCAGCTTGTCAGTCCTAGCCCTCTCTCTCTTTGTGTTTCTGAACCTGACCCTCATTCTTCTCCCCTGCTATTGTCATCCACTGACATCCTCCTCTTCTTTAGCCAGGACTATTGTCGTACTCTCTTATCTACTCTCCAAACCAACCCCACAGTGTCCTTCTAGAATGCAAATATGACTGGGTCACTCCTTTTATAAAGCTTTCATGGGCTCCCTTATGCCCACAGAAGGCTGCACTAGCCCGTCAGGTTGGGTCGCACCAGAAGCAGACCCTCAGACAAAGAACAAAAAGCAAATACTTTATTTGGGAGATGAAGGGAACATGAGAGAGGATGGGCACCTGAGACAGGGAAGGGAAGGCAGGCAATACAGGGTGTTAGTGAGCAGATTACTACTGTGGACGCTCGGAGCTCAATCCTGCAGGGTGCCTGAGAGACTGTAGAACGTGCCTCAGCGATGTCAACAAAGGGTTATAAACCCGAGTTTTCTCCCAAAATTCCTGCTGGTCATTTGCTGTGTGAGCTCCCAGGGCTATTAATAACCTGACGCTCTGGTCTGTCCTGCACAGGGGCTCAGCAAGCTCCAGTGGCCAGAGGATGCCTTAGGCAGCGAGGGCAGGTACCTGCAGGAAGAAGCTGTCTGTGGAACAGTGAGTGTTGAGGGGCAGTGGGAGGAGTACTGACAGGATCCCCCACAGCCTGGCTTATAAGGCCTTGCGTGACTCAACCATTTCCCACCTCCCAGCTCCTCCACCTGCATCAGTCCTTGTGCTCCAGCAGCCCTGCTCTGCTTGTGCGGCCCTGCACACCCCAAGTTGGCTTTTTGCCTCCATGCTGTTGCTCAGGATAAGCTTTCTGCTGGGATGCCCTTCTCTTACTTTTCCATCACTTTAACATCTACATATTTATCAAGATTCAGCATCACCTCCTCCAGGAAGCCTTTCTTGATTAACTCCTTCCCCAACCTGATTTGGATTCCGTTTTGCAGCATCTTTCACAGATCTACTTCCTTTACCACACCATGGGATCTGTGGCACAGGCACCTCATCTGATTCCTCTTTAAGTCCCTAGTGGTGAGTGAGCATGTGGCCTGGCACATAGTAGGCACTTACTAAACATGTGTTGGACTGAACTGTGCCTCTTGGGTTCATTGTTTAGTACACAGTTGGGACTCTATATTCGTGTCCTGAATTGAACTGATGTTTGCCCCAGCTGCCTCTTTTCATTGGCAGAGGCAGCAGGAGAATAAAATAGAGTCTTCCCCTACCTCAGGGGGCAGAGGCACTTCACTCTTCTACCTAGAGAGACTAGAGCTGAGCAATGACCAAAGGGAGGCATGGAAACCATAGGAGACAGGAAGCATCAGGGAAATGCACATGCATGTGCACACACAGAGAAATGTGGACAGATGGATCCACAAACCGATGGAGAAAAGAGAGAGAGAGCTCAACAGACAGAGTGAGAGGGACTGGACCCAGAAGAAAGGGAAAAAGGATTGAAAGGCAGAGGAATGAATGGAGAGGAAGGAAAAAGAAGAGAGAAAAAGTGAAGAATGGATGGTGGGAGGAGGGAAAGGAGAAAATAAGGTCAAATAATGTGCTAATTGGGAAAGTGAATAAAACCCCCTGGAAAAAGGTTTACCATCTCTCAGGACGGCAGAGATGGGCATTGGAGCTGTAGCTATTTTTCCTTGTTTCCCATTGATGACCCAAAGTGGTGTGTGTAGGGGTGTTGTTGAGTGAGGAGGGTGTGGGGGCTGCGGCTGGTTGTCCTGAGCCACGTGCACGGGCACACATTGGCTGCTATTGTCTGGTGGCACCTCCTTTGGTGGCGAGTGATGTGTGGTATTTGCTGGGCCCTCTCTGAGCCCTCTTTCAACCTGCAAGGAATGGAGCAGAGTGGTGTGGTGGCTTCCATGTGCATGCTTTTGGCCTTGTGCTGTGGATATGCTGTGGCTCATGAAAGAATAATGACCCACATCAATTTTTAAAGCTGCCTAATGCTCCTCTGAGCCCAGCTGTCTGAAAGTTTGCAAAGCAGGCAACATGGCTCCCTGGGAAAAGGCCACATGACATGAGTGAGTGTCAGGTCTGCTGCTGCGACTGCTAGTGCCCTGGATCATTTCTTGGTGGGTGTCACAGTGCTGGGGTGGGGAGAGAAATGGTTCGTCCCATCATTTGGGTTGGAGGGCAGGAGCTGAGAGAACAGCGCTTTGCAGGAATTCCCTTCTTCCTGAGTTCCGAGGTAGACTGGACTCAGGAGCCTCGGAAGAATTTTGAAAAAAGCAGGTTCTTTGATTAAACTCTTTACTACAGATAATTTTCTTCCCTACATATGTTTGATAGTCTCTGTGCCAGTTATTAAGCTATTGTCTCTCAGCTCCAAACCCAACATTCTGCACTCTTCTCAGTGATGCTGGGGGGCTCTGCAGACCACGTTTCTGCCTTGCCGACTGGCTCTCTGTTAAGCTTTGCCAGTAGGGGGCACAAGAGGGAGAAGGGATTTGCTCCTTCCTGTTTCCTTGCTGTTCTGCCCAGCAGCGAGCACCTCAGCAATGCTTCCTCACCCCAGCAGAGCCGGCTCATTGCCAGAGCAGCAGCTGAATGCAGGTGGTAGTTTTTCCAGCACTCACAGAGCCAGACTCACCCCACCTCCTTGGAGACACGGGCACCAGCCAGGTGGCGTCTCCTCCTCAGAGGTCTGGGTCCTATCTCTGAGGGGCTACTCCTCCAAAATTCTGAGTTTTAACAATTCCAATATCTTTCCAGTGTTCTGCCAACCCCAAGGGCTGTAGAGGTTGACCACCCCGTCCTGGTTTTCCTGGGTTTTGGAGTGCTGAAACTCCCATATCCCAGCAGCCCGCTCAGTCCCAGGCCAATCAGGAAGGACGGTCAGTAGCTGCTTCTTGCACCTGCTACCTCAGTTACCTCACTAGCCATTTTATATCAAGATAACAATTCTTTATAATAAAATGTCTCTGTTCAAATACTGCTATGATTTCTGTCTCCTGACTGGAACTTGGCGCATCCTCATATGGAATTCTTAGGAAGTGGTGTTAAATCAGAAAGCATTCATTTCTTGTGGGGCAAATCCAAAGCGTTCCACTAAGGAGTATTACCTTGTTTTATTGCTGCTGTTTTGATCACTGTGGCTGTAGAAGCAGCTGCTGCTCGGGCAATAACAATACCTCACCTATGTAGAGCATCTCACAGTTCACAAAACATAGCCGGCCACTTTTCCTGGCTTGCTTTTCACAACAGGTCTGCGGGGTAAATATTATTATCACCACTGAATTCAGAGAGGGGGAGTGACTTGCCCACAGTCATAGTTAGTCACAGATTACTGAGTTTCCAACTAATTTTTTAAAAAACTCCAGTTCTTCCTCTTTTTACTTTGCAGTTTTTCTTGAATTGAATTCAATTGCAGGCAAGCAGTAGTTACCTTCCATTTTCTTTGCTTCTTCCCACCCTGCCTCCCCTGCTCTCCCCCGCAGGCTTCTGAACTTTATCTAGCTCTACTGGATGAAATGGACCACAAGGATGTATGGACTAGGGGAACGAGGCTCTTTGGATCCTACACACTCTGCTGGACAACTCCTTGACGCTGGCAGGTCCAGTGGGACTGCATTTAACCTAAAAGCTTTCTGGAGCCTTGGACTTAGACCTGCTTCACTTAAAAGGCATTTCCCAGAACACTCAAGTTTATTAATACCATAAAACAATCTATGTTAAATAGCTGGATCATTTCATATTCAGAGACATCCCCAGTCTGAACTGCTTTATTTGGATGGTGACTGAAGTATTCCTGTAAATGATTTTGCTGAGTGGCCTTGGAGAGCTTTGCCTGGAAGAGGGAGGTAGGGGGAGCAGTAGGAAGGCAGCTGCGGGCGCCTGCCTTCCCACTGTCCAGTGCCACCTGTGTGGTGCCACGGAGAATAGAAACATGCCTGATGTAGTCCCTGCTCTCAGACGGCTTACAGTTTAATTATGAAACTGGAGGCTTTGCTTAAAGATTCTGAAGCAACAATACGATGCTGCAGCCTTGTTCGAGTGGAAGGAGTGCTGTATTTTGAGTTAGAAGACAGGTAGAAGTGAGAAACTTGAGCAAATATCAACCTATCTGATCCTCAGTTTTCTTAACTCTAGAATGGGGATAATAATACTTAATGTCATTGGTTAAGATGTGGTTTTGAAAATATTAGGATCCACAGATGGCCAAATTCTACCTTTTCTATCACCTCTCATGTCCATTGGGTTCTCAAGGAAGTTATCCCCACAATAACAGAATGGGATTCAAAATGGTACTTTATTGTTATCTAAGCAGGTATTCTGAGCCCCTAATGTTACATTACTTATCTATGGCATAGTGGTATTAGATAGTACACATTTATTATCTCACAGTCTCTGTGAGTCAGAAATTGGTGCATGGTTTAGCTGGGTCCTCTGTTTAATATTCTTTCATGAGGTTACAGTCAAATGGCTGACCAAGGCAGGGCTCCAATCTGAAGGCTTGACTGAGCAAGGATCTGCTTGGGCTCACTTATGTGGTTGATGGCAGGATTCAGTTTCTTGCAGGCTGTTAGACTGAGAGCCTCAGTTCCTTGCTGGCTGTTGGCCAGTTTACCTTCAGTTCTTCGTCACAGGCCACTGTGTGTGGCCGCTTGCTTCATCAAAGCCAGCAAATGGGAGGGTCTGTTAGCAAGGTGGAGTAACAATCTTATGTAGTCTAATCATGGAATCTTATCACCTTTGCCATATACTGTTGGTTATAGGCAAGTTATAGAGGAGCCCATCATCAATGGGAGGGAAATACACAAGAGTGTAAATACTAAGAGGTGCTGATCACTGGGGGCCATCTTAGAAGCTGCTTACCACGATAGGGCTCTTAGATATAAGCTGGATAGAGCATGTGGCTGGGTCTTGAGTTGGTAGGGGACTCCCACATATCCCTCCCTCACTCCACCCTATAAAATCTAAATCTTGGGACCCATTCAGTAAGGTGTACCTGTAGAGGGAGATGCAAGCCTCCAAGTGGTCCACTTATCCATCTCAGGCATATTTGGTGAAAGAAAAATGTGGATATGGTTCATCTGCCTTAGAGGCCATGCCTAAGGCAGCAGGCAGGAGGAAAGAGTGGAGCCTGGGATCTCACATTTGTGACATAGTAATGAGCCAAATAAATGTTGTGGGCTCTGATCAATTAGATTAGTAATTCCCTCACCCTTGCAGGGTTGCCAGCAGTGGGATGAACAGGAGTTGCCTTGTTGAAATCAGAGCTGAGCCTGTTGCATGGTGGCTATGAATGCTAAACGGGAGAGTTTATATGACAAGACCAAGTACATTAAACATCACTTTAATATTTAATTTTTAAATGAGTTTTGCACATAAAATAAGCTACAGGATAAGAGATTACTGTGGTCAGAGGGGCCAGGAAAGATCTCATGGAGAAAATTAAATATAAGATACTGATAAACAGAGAGAGGCGAGGTGAGGGAAAAGGTGCAGAGGTAGGGTGCATTCATTTATTCATTTAATGAACATGAATTGAGAGCTGACTCTACGGCAATTCAAACTGAAAATGTGGAGCTAAAAATAACAGTGTGGACAAATGAAGGAGACATGGGTGAGCAAATAACTTAACTATACAATGATCCAAGAAACAATTAAAGGAGGTACAGAGTTGAGAAGTAGCCTAGAGGAGTGGAGGGGTTAATCCCACTCAACAGAGGAGGGAGGGAGGAAAGCGATAAAAAACAAGACAGAGGAAACCACACAAATAAGATCTGAGATGAGTCTTGAAGGTGAACGAAGCAGGTTATGGAGGCAATAGATGAGGTCTCAGGTTGGAGGGGAAAGTTTTGTGCAAGAAAAAAACAGGGGCTGTACATGCTCTACCCAGTAACAATGATGATCAGGGATCTTGTTGCATCTTCCTTTCCTTTAGCTCTTATATCAGTTAGCTATAGCCGCATAACAAACCACTCCCAAATTAAGTGGCTTAAAACATCAACCATTTATTTTCTTTTTTCAACTTTATTGAGGTATAAGTTATACATTAAAAAACTGCACATATGTAATGTATACAATTTGATGAGTTTAGACATATATACCTGTGACACCATTGCTACCACAATCCAATAAACATATCCAAAAGTTTAATTTCCTTGTGTCCCTTTGTTTTTTTTGTTGTTATTGTAAGATCGCTTAGCATGAGATATACCCTCTTAACAGATTTTTAAGTGCGCAACACCGTTTTGTTAACTATAGGCACTATGTTGTATACAGATCTCTAGAACTTATTCATCACGTTTAACTAACTTTATGCGCATTGAGCAACAACTCCCTGTTTCCCCCTTCTACCATCCTCTGGCAACCACCATTCTACTTAGCCGTTTATTTTCCTTTAATTTTGTGGGTTGGCTGAGCTCAGCTGAGAGGTTCTCGTGCAGTAGGTGGTGTTGACTGGGGTCACTCATGTGTCTACATTCAGCTGGAAGCTAAGCTGAGCTATAATGTCCAAGATGGCTTCACTGAGACGTCTGGTGCCTCAGCTTAGGTGTCTAGAATGGCTGGCAGCTGGCTAGGCCTCAATCTCCAGATGGCCCCTCATCACATTTCTATATAGCTGCTGGATCCTAAAAGAGTGAAAGTGGGAAATGTATGTCTCTTGAGATCTGGACTCCAGAATTTGTATAACATCACCTTGTCATATTCCGTTGATTGGAACAGGTCACAGGGCAGATTCAACGTTAGGGGAATAGATTCCACCTCTTGATAGGAGGAATGGCACATGTATACTGGGATGGGCAGATCACCGGCTGCCATCATTGCAGACAATCTACTGCAGCTGCACACTTATCCTGGTACTTGATGTAAAAAGCAAGATTCAGCATTAACCATGCAGCAGGTGAGGTCATTCAAGCAAATGGAAGGGGTCCCCTAGAGGGTTGAAGGCTCTGCCAGCTCTCAGAGGCCTATATTCCCACTGAAAGTCATGACGTTTTTGCCACAGAATCTGCCAGTCCTGGCTCAAGGAAGATAAGCAAAAGCTGCTTGCTTCGTTCTAGATAGGATGTTTTATTTATCTTTGAGAAGTAAGCCAGAAATGGAATGCTGTCAGGATTTGAAAACGTTTCTTTACATTTGATGTGCTTAAATCCAAAGAAAGGGAAGGAATTTTGCTTCATCAGTAAAGCTTCAATCTCCTTGATGAGCAGATGCAACACAAACTGAAAACAAAAGGCATAATATTACCATGGTGATGGCTAATTGTGGTGAACCTGCACCTGTCAGTTCACAGCGACACAAATAACACTCGGGTAGGCTAAAGTGCTAAGATACAGAAAGTATTGTTCTGTTTGAAATGTCGTGAAAATCAGTCTTCTCTGATTAGAATAACATTACAAATACTAGCAAATTAAATATAGTTTAATGGTGAATAGGAAAAGGAAATCATTTTCCCCAACGCTATTTGAGAATCGGGTTTAGTGTTACAGTGCAAGGGACTGCAATATGGTTGGGATGCTCTGAACTCGAGAGAAATTTTAAATAACGTATGATTTTTGGGGTCCTCTTATCTCGTTCTCAGCAGCTTTTTTTGCATTGGCAGCCTCTTTCCTGGATGCCCAGACATCTTCTCAGTAACTGAAATTGTGGGAGGAACTACAGGGAAAACAAAAAGACAGATCCTGTTTTTAAGGAGAAATATGAAGCCGAACCTTATGGTCATAATCAGGAGGCCTCAACACCTGCCAACTTTGGGCAAAAGATTTCCTTCTGTGAAACTTAATTTCCTCATATGTAAAATTGGGAGAATATGTACCTTGAATAAGATGATGGATATAAAGCTTCCAGAACATAACAGTTGTTTAACGTCAATAATATTAGAAAAGGCCAGTGTACATGAAATGATGGTCGAGTCAGGAAGAAAGACACCATAGTGATCGGCTAAACTGTGGTTTGAATTCTGTTATGGAAAAATTCAGCAAAGGCGATGGGGCTTCCTGAACAGGGGGAGGCTTGAGCTGGGCATAGCAGTGGAGCAGACGGAAGGTGCTGAGAGGCTGTTCCTGTGAGGCATCTCATGAGGGAAGGAGTGGAGGCAGAAACAGGCATGTTGGTGGGCAAGGGGGAGACTTAAATGATTTGCATGAAAGAAATGGTGACCAGTTTTGGGGCCTCGACAGGGAGGGCTATGAAACCCAGGCAGAGGAGTGTACGTAGTGAGGAGGCTGCAGCTCTGAACCACCTTAGGAGACTGCACATATTCCCAATTATTTTATGTTTGTGTGATGTGCTCTTTTTCCTCCTTGAATCCATCTCAGTGCCCTTTTTTCCGTCTATTTCCAAATCACACTTTCATCTTCACTCTATAGTGTGCTGTTTACTTCCAAGTGCAATTAAAGGACTGGGCCAAAAAGCAAATAGAGCACATCTTACCAACTCTACCTGCAAAATGCATTGTGTTTGCTTAACTGTGACTCAGATTTGGAACGACCTGAAAAGGAAAGGGCAATAATGTTTGGGTGCTGACAGCACCATCCATTACCTTGCTGGGAGCCAACAAAGGGAGCCAGTGGAACTGTTTGAGCAAGGATGAACCAGGAAGCAAACGGTAACTCAAGATTGATAATAATTCCTCTTGCCTGCGTTGTGATTTACAAGTGCGTAGAATGCTCTCACAGCCAGTAACTTATGTAATTTTTAGGACAACCCTAGGAGGTTGTTAACAAAAACGTTGCTGTCCTTATTTTACACGTGAGGGAGCTGAAATAGAAAGAAATAGAGGGCTTGCCCAAAGTTGCTCAGTAAGTAAAGGGTGAAGGCAAATGGAGGCTCGGGATGTTCGTCACATTCACCTATCAAACATCTGTTCTGTGTTTACTGCTCTTGACATCCCTGCTCCCTTCACCCCCATCCTAGTGGTAGACTGGAAGATGCTAGATTAGGGAGTAAGTAATTGGGAAGCCAGTCAGAAGTCTACTTTGGTGACTCAAATATGAGGTGAGGAGGGACTGCATAATTGTAGACCTTTGCTCTCTCTCCTGATCCCTGTGGGCATTGTTTCAGTCTCCCACGTGGCTCCCTTTCTTCCTTCCACTCCTTAAGCATTGACATCTCCCAGTGCTTGGCTATTGTCTCTATTCTCTTCTCACTCTTCGTTCTGGCAAGGTATGCCATTCTCCACCATAGCTTTTATCGTCAATTCTGAATCCACATCTCCAGCCCAGACCCATCTCCCAAAATCAAGATCCACTTAAGGACACTCTCTTGACTCACAAGTCCCACCCCCTCTCTTTGTCTCAGGGATCATAGGAACCCTTTATTCCTTCCCTCTCCTCAATCCTAAATTCTCCCTCTCTAGTGAATCCTTCTCATTCATATTTAAAATATTCATTTGTTCCACTAAAAAATTAAAACAAAAATCATTTCCCCAAATTTTCTTTGAATCTACTTCCTTCTACAACTACAACCCTACTTTTCTTCTCTCCTTCACAAGCAAAATTTTCTAGAGTGTTTTATATGCTTACTGACTCCATTTTCAGCTCCCATTCATGCTTCTCAACCCACTCCAATCCTTGCCCCTATCACCCCACCATAATAGCTCTTGCTAGGATCTGCAAGGACCTCCATATCACTAAATCTAGAGACGTTTTCTGTGTTCACCTTATGAGTCTCATCAGCAGAAATCAACCTGGTGAACCACTCCATTATTCTCACAACATTCCTACCTCGGCTGCTGTGATGTGCCACTCTCCTAGTTTTCCTTCTACGTTTTTGGAGGCTCTTTCTCTTTTTTCCTTTGCTCATTCTCCAATGAAAAATGATTAAGCGGTTCAACTCCATGCCTTCTCTCCTCACTCTATACATGATAAACTACATTCGAGTCTTCAGTGACCACCTATACAGAGGCAATTTTCTCACTTACAAATCTAGCCTACATGTTTCTTCTGATCCCCAAGTCTGCACAGTTTACTTATTAACAAACTTGTTAACAAACTTCTCTCCTTGGATGACTTCAAGAGTCCTCAAACATAACGTGTCCAAAAGTGAACTCATAGTTTTTCTTTTCAAATATGGTGCTCCTTTAATGTTGCCTATCCCAGTGAATGGACTTTCAATAAATTTAAGTCTGAACCTCTTCATGTCTGCCTTGACTACTCCAGTCTTGGACACCATATTCCATCCCAGCCATCACCATACTTCCCAAGAAGCTCTTGAATCCATTCACTTTGCCCTACTTCCACTGCAGCCACCAAGTCGTAGTTGTGTCTTGCTTGATTACGGAAAAATCTCCTAATTGGTTTCTCTGGTTCACTCTTGTCCGCCTCAGTTCATTTTTATACTAAACTGGAAGTGACCTTTTATTATCTCAGTCTTTGCTAAAAGCCCTCCAATATTTCAAAGCACTCTTTGAATAAGTCCTTCACATGCTCCACTCCATCATTCATCTCTTACCTACCTCTGCAGACTCATCTTGCACTGTTCTCTTCCTTCTTTCTACTCCAGCTCCTTCCTCCCTCAAGGTTTCTGCACAATTTCCTCATTTACATAGATTTCTCACCCACTCCTCACTTATTTAACTCTTCCTTGTCTTTGCACACCTAGCTCAGCAGTGGCTTTCACAGAGGTGCTTCCTTGACCTACTATATGTGGTCCCCCATTCATATGCCTTTATAGTCCCAGCTTTGTTCCCTATGTAACCCTTTTCAGGGTTTGCAATTCTGTATTTACGTGACTGTTTGTTTAATAATGGTCTTCCACATTTGACTACCTGCTTCATGAGAATAAGACCTGGTGACTGTTTTCACATACATTGGATCCCAGGACCTAGCAGAGTGCCTGATGCATAGTAGGCAGTCAGCAAATACTTGTTGAGTATGAAATACAGTCACGCGCTGCATAATGATGTCAGCGATGGACTGCATATACGGTCCCGTAAGATTAGTACCATATAGCTTAGGTGTGTAGTAGACAATACCAGCTGGGTTAGGTAAGTACGCTCTATGATGTTTGCACAATGACAAAGTTACCTAACTACACATTTCTCAGAATCT
This sequence comes from Equus przewalskii, assembly GCF_037783145.1. NCBI lineage: Eukaryota > Metazoa > Chordata > Mammalia > Perissodactyla > Equidae > Equus > Equus przewalskii. The sequence continues at coordinate 51,964,518 of NC_091845.1, read as the reverse complement.
ACCCCTGTTGTTAAGTGACCCATGACTGTATATACAGCTAGATTTTGGTCACCTTCACACGAATGAGTATCTTGAAGGCGTGCCTCAAACTGAACTCAGCCTTTCTCCCTTAACCTGTACCCTTCCCTCCTTAACCTGGAGTTCCCCATTTAAGTGAACGGCCTAGCTGTCCACCCACTCACCCCACTAGAAATGTGCATATTGTCCTTGTTTCTTCCACTTCCCATCACGTTTAGCCGCTAAAGTCCTATAGATTCTATCTCCTTAGTATCGCGTGTACTGTGTGCCCTTCTGGACCTCACCTTGCCTGTCTTAGTGAAGAGATTCTCTTGCTTGAAGCATTGCAACAGTTTCTAATTTGTGTTCCTGACTCCAACCTTGCCTCCTAATTCCCTTTTCCTTTCACTGTTGGAGTCATCTTTCTGAAATACTAATATGCACCTTGTTTCCTTCTTAAAGTTTCAATAGCTTCTATTTGGGTGAAAGATAAAATCTAAACTCTTTAGCATTCCTTTTATGCTAACTGTTGCTAGCAAGTCTAGAGTCTCCTTTTCCTCTTTTTCCCTCCTCTCTTCCCTCTCTTCGTTCCTGACACACTGATGCCCTTTCTGTAGCCCTCAAATGTTGCCAGGCTTGCTTGTACCAGTGTGTTTTTGTTCATGCTCTTCATTCTTCTTAGGATGATCTCCTTGCCCACCTATCCTTCTAGCTCAGCAGCCTGACATCACGTCCTTCTTCTGGGAAGCCTTTCTTGCCCTTCCTTAGGCAAATTGCACACTGCTTATTTTAGGTTCCCAAAACACTTTTTATGCACCTGTTCTAAAGAAAGTACCTATTTCTGAGCTCGGATTCCTAGTAGAAGGGTGTCTGCAATGCTTAGCAGTCATGCCTGGCTGCCACTCAATAAATGATTTTTAAATATATGGATATGTTTTCATCAAATGAGGTAATAGGTTGTCAGCCACAGCTACCCACCCACTTAGACTAATTTATGTAAACAGGATTTATGGTAAGGCTCCCAGGAAATCCCCTGAAACCCAATTGTAGGCAGCGCAGCTGGACTTCACAGAGTATTAGGAAGCTGTCAGGCAGCTGCTCTCTTTCTTTCTCTTTCTCTGGAGCTTCATTCTTTCTTGTCTGCTCCTATTTGCATATCTTCTCCATTCTCCTCTTGCATACCAGCTTTCTCTGGAAGGCTCTCAGTCTCTGATGCTCCATAGCTTTGGCAGGCACACAGCTTTGGGTCGTGTGTCTGCCCTTGACACATGCTACAGTGCCAATATCCGACTTTCAACAGTCCCTGCATCTCAGTTCAAATTATCTAGGAAATTTATTGGTTCTTGGCCACCAACGGGGTGGCTAGCTTTGAACTGGTTCTTTTTAGTGTTGCTAGGGGAAAAGTCACTTGGCTTGAAGCTATTGGTTGGAGGAGTCTCTGAGAAGGGCTGCGGGAAGAGCAGGAAAATTGATTGATTACTAAAGAAGGAATAAAATCATAGTTTTGTAATTTGCTTATCAGGACCACTGCAGCTGGGTGTGATGTGAATAGCTGAAGCCATGGACAGTCAGCTTTCTAAGGCTTCAGTGCCCCAGAGAGTCTGCTGTCCACCTTGTCCTTATACCAACTCCTTCTCCTTCATCACAACTCCAGCCTTAGTGCCTTTCAACCCGGCAAAACAGCTTCACACATAGGACATCAAATAGAAGCCAACTGCTAACTCAGCAAGGGTACGGCTCAGCTTTCAGATGTTTGCTTAAACCAGGTTTACTCAGACAAAAGTGATTCTGGGCAAGTAGTGTGCTTTGTCTTGAACTGGAGTCTCTGGAGGGAACAGCTCTAACTTCAGGTACAAGAGACACTGGGCTTTAGCCGCTGGCCGGGCCTTACGTTCTCCAACTCTTTCCCAGGAAATGACTTTCATGGATTTGAAAGTATCGAGAAGAGGCATGGAGTAGAAGAAGACAATTGTGGAGTCAGACAGGCTTCTGCTGCATTTTTATCTGCAATCTTTGTGTGCTTCTATTTTTCCTTCTCTGATTATGTAAAGTAATTTCTGAGGGAACCCATATATAGAGCTGAGTTTTCTAGGCCCATTTTGGGCTTATGATGCAAACAAGTCCTGGGATGCCTCATTTATTGCCTCCAACCCACAAACTGGTGTGTCTTTTAACTCAGGACATCCTGAGTCTCTGGGCCATCAGATAAGGAAGAAATGGATTGTGTTTGAGGTCCAGATGTGGTGAGACTGATGTTGCCAAGTCCTGTTTGGACATCTGGATGTAGGGCTTTAATTCCAGTTTAAAGGACGGTGCTTCTGATATTATTTGGGCATCTAGGGGCAGGAGAATCAGGCCCAAAAGAAGACTTTTCAAGGAAAATTATTAAACATTCTAGGCTCTCAGCTTCTTTCTTTATGAACATGGACCATCAGGAATAGAATGTAAGGGGGTGTGGGGCCCGTCAGAGTCTTAGGCATGGTAATCGTAACACACAATTAGTTGAAGAAGGGAAAGACTGCTGCTGTTTTCCTGACTGTCCCTCGTAATAAATCTTGTGCAAGCTGTGTAATTTCCAGAACACCAGAGGGCCAGTGAACAGACTGAAGAAGTTTGAAATTTGGTGGTCTCCAAACTGTAAGCTGAACTAAGCCTGTCTGGGTGCGACGCCTGTACTCACGATATTCTGTGGTCAAAGAGGTGGACTAAACTCTGCCTACGAGGGAGTAAAACAGGTGTTATTTGTAATTAAAAAAAAATTTACTGGAACAACACTGCTCAGCATTTTTAATATGTGAATATATATATATATATATTTTTTTTTTTAAAGATTGGCACCTGAGCTAGCAACTGTTGCCAATCTTTTTTTTTTCTTCCCCCCAGTACATAGTTGTATATTTTAGTTGTGGGTCCTTCTAGTTGTGGCATGTGGGATGCTGCCTCCGTGTGGCCTGATGAGCGGTGCCGTGTCTGTGCCCAGGATCCGAACCTGCCAAACCCTGGGCAGTTGAAGCAGAGTGTGCGAACTTAACTGCTTGGCCATGGGGCCGGCCCCTAATATGTGAATATATATTAAATCTGGAGGTGCATGTAGTATGTGGCACTTAGCAAGCTTGTTTTACGATACATCCTCTTTCCCTCTTTCTTTTTAGTAGAACATCTTATAAGGTGTCATTATATGAAACACAGATATAATCACGTGACAACTGAGTTCAACTAATACTGTTCAACACTGTGCATGTACATTGCACTGTGTTAAGTATTATAGGAGATGAGACAGCATTTGTGTGCTAGCCAGGACTCCTTCAATTGTAAGAGATTAAGACCCAATTTTACCTAGCTTAAGTAAAAAATGGAATCTATTGACTTATGTAACTTGGAACACCAAGGAGTGGGCTGGCTTTAGGTGTAGCATGATCAAGGTGTTCAAATAACATTGTTGGATTTCTCTATTTCTTGTCTGTTCTTGGTATTATTATGAGATAGTCTCTATTCATGTGCCAACTGTCTTAGGTTGGGCTCCAGGAAATAGATTATTGAATAGAGAGATGCATGAAGATTTACTGGGGAGAGCTCTTGGAATTACGCATGTGAGAAAGTGAGAAAGCCATGATTGGGCACAGGAAGAAGCTGACAACTGAAGTGGTTGCATCAGAAGCCTCAGCTAATCCTAGCGGGAGCTCTGGAACCATTCAGAGTTGTCCCCAAGTTGAAGCAAAGAAGCTGTGCCTCTGTATCCCTCTATCAGCAGGGCATTGGCTATGGGTCACTCTCTCTGGGAGGGAGCATAACTTTGATGAAGTGTTTCCTTGTGACAGAAAGCAGTTTCTGGTGAGAGATGGAGTTCTGAGCCATCTGAGCAGCCAACACTCTGGCAGTTGAGGGAATAAGTGTATCGGCCCTGAGAAGGGTAGCTGGACAGAGAACCACGGGTCCAGGATAGTCAAGCAACATGGCCCTGTCAGCTCAAGCCTGAACCTTCTTATTCACTATTTCAGAAGGAGAGAGATTATCTTTTCAGGTGACGTTTGTGAAAAGGGAATTTCATTATCTGGCCTGGATTCCTATCACCCCTATGATGGAGGAGGTGGAGGTCATGTGGTTGACAGATCCACCATATGTGGGTGGGACAGTCCCCAAAAGGAATACATGCTGCACAGACAAAAAAGGGGACCAATGTCAACTATAGCCTTCAAAATCTTATTGCACCAGACAATGAGAAAGAGCACATCCACAAGTGATGAGTAATAGTACAAAAGATTTTATGGCAAATACTTCTAAAAAGTACGACCTGGGGCCACTTGGTCTTCTTGTTTTATAGGTTAAGATAAAGAAGGGAAACTTGCTTCTAATTTATATTTAAATTTACTACTAAGTCTATATTTTACATTTTAATTTTGAAGATAACTCTACATACCATACATACCATACATACCATAGTGTAGGCTGGGCCATTTTGGTTAAGAATGTTTTTAGAAAAGACAAGATAAAAATTACGTAAGTTGGAATAATTTCCAACCTAACGTACACGGAAGTACTCATCAGTAAATATTGTTCTCTAACTCTATTCATTGTTCATATGAAGATTTATGCTACTTCATTAATAGTGGTATACTTGCTCATATTTGTTGTATACTTATTTGCCAGACTCAAATAAGCAGTTGATATTCATCATTCAATCAATCTTTAAGATAACCCTGACCTAAGTACCATGAGTGTCCCCATTTTACAGGAAGGGAACTGAGGTTAAATGAGGTAAAATAATTGTCCAGTGTCTTATAAGTAATAAATAGGATTTGACTCTAGACCTGGTACTTAACTCTCTGCTGTGTTGCCTTATTACTAATGTTGACAGTTTTTGATTAGATCTTCTCAAAACAAAATCTTACTCTAGTTGAAAACCTAATTCCTGTATTCTTGTGTGGTGAATTTGAAATCTGAAGATATAACAAAGTTGCATCCTTTGACTTATTTCATGACATATATTTACCTGCACAGAAATCTTGTCTTTAATGTTTTAACATTAAAATTGATTTTACAAATAATATTGCAACAGCATGAAAAATAACAAAGGCTAAAAATTTAATCCTTGATACTACCATTCTTCAACCGTTTGTCTCTTTGTGTTTCCTCATGGGTCTGGTCCACAGGAAGACGTTATTTTTGCCTACCTGTATCCATGACAGAGCTATTGGGTTGAACCACATGGAGTTTTCAATGTTTGATCATTTTTCTTACAAAAATGGTAACTTGATATGGCTCAACTTAATATTTTTCAGGTGTAATTTAACACGTTATTAACATTTATCATGTTGCTGTGTAGCCTTCGTACTTGTTTCATTGAATGTCTAATGTTCCATCAAGTAAAATTCACTTAATGATTCTTTGTCTGTTGTCCTCAGTTTTTACTATTGTTAATGAATATCTTTGTACACAGACGTTTCTCTCTCCTTTGAGTTATTTCCATAGGATAAATTCCTAGTGATGGAATTACTGAATCCAAGAAATTTAGTGTTTTATGGCTTTTGATATGTATAGTTAAATACTTTACAAACAGAATCTATTTAAATTGCAATCAACAGTGTATAAATGTACTAACTTCATCAGAACCTGGTTAGCCTTGAGTATTATCATTATTTTTGATAATATAATAGGTGTAAAATGGTACTTAATTAATATTTTAATTTGTTTTTCTTTGATCACAGCAAGGTAGAGCATTTTTGCATGTTTGTTTACTAATTTCAATTCCTCCTGCATAGATGATCAGATCATATTCTTTGCTCATTCATCTGTTAGGAATCTTATTTGTATATTATTTGTGCATCTTATATAATATAGATAGTAAACCTTTATCTTTCTTTTAAAAGCATCTTAATTCCTTGTTTTTCTCAATTTTCATTATCTTGTTTTAGAAGTTACAAAATAAATCTTTTATAGCATTTAATCTGAATTTTTCCCATCAATTAAAACTTAGGAAGTTTAAATTCCTGCATGTATTTAAATATATCTAAATATATTTATTCTTTGCCACATTTTATAAGATTTAAAAATATTTACTTTTTTAGTGACCTAAAATTTATTTGATTTATGGTATAGGTTGAGGATGTAAACTAATTTTGTTTTAAATTTGCTAATCAGATATCCTCGAACTATTTCTTAATAAGTTTTTCTTTCTGTGTTGTTTGCAGATGTTTCCTCTAAGAGTGCAAATGCATTTGATGTGATACAGTCTATTTCTGGAGCATGTTTTGGTTCCACACTTTTTTTCTTTTGGTGCTAGATGTATTTTAATACCTAACAGGATGGTTTCCTCTAATACTTTTCAAATTGAGAACATTTAAAATATTTTCCTCCTAATTTCGCTTCTATTTTTTAATTCTTAGACTGAATAATAACATTTCACAATTTCGTAATTTGGTCAGGTTTAAAAATAATATATTGGTTCTCTTTCACTGCTGTAAAATAATACCACAAACATAATGCTTTAAAACAACATGGATTTCCCTCCCTCCAGCTCTGAAAGTTAGCAGTCTGACACTGGTCTCACTTGGTTAAAATCAAGGTTTTGGTAGGTCTGTGTTCTTTTTTGGAGGCTCCAGGGGAGAATTCATTTTATTGTCCTCTCCAGCTTCTAGAGGCTGTCCACATTCCTTGGCTCATGATTCCCTTCCTCCATCTTCAAAGGCAACAATGCTCCATCTCTCTGACTGTTTTTCTCTCTGAGCAGAGCCAGAAAATATCTTCCAATTTTAAGGACCCATGTGATTAGATTGGATTCTGGATAATCTGGGATAATTTCCCCTCATCGCAAGGTCTTCACCTTTAATCACATCTGCAAAGTCTCTTTTGCCGTGTAAGGTAACATATTCAAAGGTACTGGGGCTTAGGATGTGGACATATTTGGGGGGCCATTAATTTGCCTACAACAAATAGCATCAGAATTTTGTCTGGTATTCTGTTAAACAGATGTTAAGTGATCTTGGTATATCTGGAACTTGAGCAATATTTCACTTTCACATCTATCAGTAAGGTATAGTTCAATGTTCATGGTGATCACCTGGTGACATTTTGAGGATTATTTTAGTAGTTTTAAAGACCTTGTCTCTTTAATTGTACTCCTTAAACCTCCATTTTGTGTCTTCTATTGTGAAAGGACCTCTCTTTGCCCATATTCCTTCCTAGTACATTTTCCTAACAAGTTATTGTTTATGTCCTTAATTCTCTATGAAAATTTATTCCTTAATGTAATCTTAATTTGGCATTCACTCTACAAGGAGAAACATATGCTGGCAATACATGGTGTGATGTGAAAGGAGCTCCTGGGGAATCAGTCCAGCTATGCCATATTGAGAAACCTGCACTTTCATTATTTATTCAAAAAGATGCAAAAATGCTGAGCACTGAGATGACCTTCAAAGCTTAAGAAAGCTTGCTGAATACTATGACCTAGTTTGCTCGATGTCCTGAGCAGAAGGACACCCAGCAGTCCAGGAGCTGCCCTGGCAAAGGGAAGCGGCATATGGGCCTGGGGTGGAGAGGCAAAGCTTCGCTTAGGGACCCTGCATGGCCCCTCTCTCCAAATGATTGATTAATTTCTACTTCAGCAGGTTGCAGTTTGCTATCCACTTCCTTCTAATTTTGATATTCATGTTGAAAGCAGGCTCATGATGTAGGGGAAGGAGCTTGGGTTTGGGAAACAGGAGGCCTGGTTTAAGCCTCAATTGAGAGGCTTTGTTGAACCATATGGTTGTGAGGAGGTAATTTAATTCCTCAGGGGATCCATTCTCTTATTTGTAGTCAGGTGGTTAGGACTAGATCTGTCAATCTATAAACTGAAGGAGATTTTAAAGAAGGCAAAAATCCATTTGAAGAAGGAACAAAGCACCAATCATTTCAGTTCCTACTTGTTTTGGTCTTTGCATTGATTCTGGGGTAACACTCAGGAAGCAGAAACTCTTTTTGACCCTTTTACTCTAGAAATAGCTTTGACCTTGTGAGCTAATTCTCATCTCATCTCAGCCTATGAGCCCTTGAGAAGTCTCAGAATTCCCGGCTCTAGGTAGCGATGGTGGGACTTGACATCCCTTCTAAATGATAGGCATATAGGATTAAAGACACCTTGGTCTTCTGACACTGGATCCTCCAGCCTGTGTTCCACAGGAAGCTGTTGCTGCATAGGTCAAGAGGAGAAACCTCATAGGCTTGTCTTCAGGACCCATATCAAGTTTGGATGGATTTGGCTTCCCAAGTAGTCCTTCCTTATGGATCTTGTTAATATTCTGCCCTCCCACTCTGTGCATTGGCACGTCTTGCTATTTTGTCTCTTCATCAGCTACTGCTCCCCCCTTGCAGATCAGGGGCTGTAATGACTGACAAGCAGGGAGTAGACAATGGGATCCAGAGAATGTCTTGGAGCATCAATGATCTCAGCCCCAAACTTATCAGATCACAGTACTTTTCACAAACTTCCACTTGCGGTCCATCTTCTACTTAGTATTAGTTCTTCCTGCATAGAGCCTGGTGGGTGAGGTCCAACCCTATATGGAGGACCAGGAAGCACTGGCATCAGATTGAACTGCAAACGCAAGTTTTTCTTCCTTCCTCATATCCAGGATTCTTTTTGTCTCCTGTTGTAGGAAGCATCCAGACTGCTGCTGGAGGTGAGAGCTGACTTCTCTGATCAAGGTTATAATTTGCTGTTGTCAGAGACATCCAGGTCATCCCTGATGCTTTCCTGGGTTCAGCAAGGGAGTGAACCACGAGCTTTATAAGTCCCAGGAATCATGCCATAGCATTGCATAGCATAATTTGCGGTTATGGCAACAACAGCACATCTTTATTGAGAGCCTTTATAAACCAGTCCCTGTGGATATGGCGACTCATTTTGAAGAGTGCAGAATCTTGTTTGGAATTCAGATATAGAAACAGTTAATTTTAGTGTGGTGTGACATAAATGTTAACAATAGGGCACATATCTTGTTGACTTGCTGGATTGAGAAATTAATTTCTGGGAGGCCAGTTAGCCTAGTGATGAAGAGAGCCCCTAAGGATTAGAAAAACAAAACTTGTATGGTGTTCTCTTTTGACGGTTTAGTGGAGAACAGAGGAAATAGGTTTTTTAATTTTTACTTTTTTTTTACATTATATAACTATATTATTTGTATTTAAAAATTTGGAGTCAGACACATTTGGTTTAGGATTCCAGCTCTCTCATTTACTAGCTTGTGGTCTTGGAAAAGTTTCTTAATTTCTCTGAACCTCATTTTCTTGAAGACTCACTGAGATAATGCACATGATGATCTTAACTACTTATCTGTCACTTAATGCCAGCTGTCATTATTGCTATTATTCTTGATATTATTGTTTGAAAATATGAGCAATGTGGCAAAAGGAACCGATATTTTGGCTCTCAGTCTGATCAATCAAATTGGGCTAGTCAGTGGTGTATGAATGATGGGAACCATGATAGAAAGCTATCCCAGTGTTCCAGAAAGTCAAGAAACCATAAGCTGGCCTGGTCACAGAGAAACCCTCAACTTCAGAGGATTTCTTCAGAGGGAAGAATTCAGAGCCTCACACCAAGCTGGCAGGGTGCCTTGGCCTGCAGCCTGGACTGAAATGAAAACTGGAGGGAAAGGAAAGCCCTTAGAACCACGCTTCAGAGGAGGAAATCCTCTGAGAGCCCTGTGGAGAAGAAAAGGGAAAAATCAGTGCTGTCATACAACCTTGGCTTTTGAAAACAGACTACATTATAGCATGTCGGAGCAGGAAGAGACCTGAATACGAGGACCAGAGGGTCCGAGGGAGGAGTTCAGGCTGGGCTGAGCCAGGGCCTCAGCTGCCAGACCAGATTGGAATTCAGAGGTACCAGATGTAGCAGATGGCTGTGCCAGCAGGTTGCCTGCCTTCCTCCCAAGCTGTGAACATGGGTGGGATCGAGCTTTATGCTTCCTTACATAGCTGCGTTAAACTGAATGTAGGAATATGGACATTGGCAAAGGCCCCCTTAAAAGCATTTTTTAAAAGAAGATGATAGTGGTGGAAATGAGGATCGAAAGATGTGCATGTGAAAACACAACTTTATGGAAGTGGAAGAGAGAGGAAGGGAACTGCCTCTGAGGAGGGGAGTTGGGAGCAGGTACCTTTCGTCATAAATTCACTTTGGCATTTGTTTCGATTCCCTGACATTTTGCAGATGACTTTATCTTTTCTTGGGAATTGCCTTTTTTCTTCTTCTGTTTTGGAATAACCCTCCCAAGTTAGAAGGAGCATGCTCATCTTTGTCCTAGAGTTTCTTCACCACCTCTCCCAAACCTTTCCTGTGACCAGGAACACAGTTCATACTCTATTCCCGGGGTTGTTGAGAATCTTCAGACTTTTAAGTAGATTTGTGACTTAGTCAGCTTGAGCTGCTGTAACAAAGTGCCATAGACTGGGTAGTTTAAACAACAGAAATTTATTTCTCACAGTTCTAGAGGCTGGAAGTCTGAGATCAGGGTGCCAGTATCGTTGGGTTCTAGTGAGGGCTTGTTCCTGGCTTATAGATAGCTACCTTCTTGCTGTATCCTCACAGGGACAAGAGAGATGGAGCTCTAGTCTCTTTTTCTTCTTAGGACATTAATCCCATCATGGGGACTCTACCCTTATGGCTTCTTCTCAACATAATTATCTCCCAAAGGCCCCACTTCCTAATATCATCCCATTAGAAGTTAGAGTTTCAACGTGAATTTTGGGGGGGGGCACATATCTGGTGTCCATAACAGCATCTAAGCCTTTAGTGGGAAGGGACACAGGCTCAGACCAGTGACCATTGAATTCACAGCCTGGAATTGAGGAAGTGACCCAGAGACTGGGTCAATAGAATGCGTGCTTTGCCACTCACTGCCTGTGTATTAATTGAGCATATTAATTAGCCTCTCTGAGCCTCAGTTTCCCCATCTGAACTTGCTGGGATGAGATGTCCCATACTCTATAGGGTTATTGGGAGGAGTCACTGGGATAAATTATGTAAAGCACTTAACTTATAGTAAGTGATTAATAAATGTTAATTATTCTTATTATCCATACCCCCAACACAACATCATTATACATCCATATATTTATTTTTTTGCAAACAGACCAAGAAACTGTTGAGAAGATAATTGACTTTTGCAGATAGAAAGCATTTGAATAACCTCTAGTTCGCTGGGTGAAATTTTCTGCTCATGTTTATTTGCAAAGCCATCATCCAAGCTGCATGACTAGCCATCAGAGAGATATCTTGAAATAAAATTTTTCAAGGGCAGATGCAGATAATGACACCTTGTGGAGCCAGGCTGATAAAAAGTGAAAAAGATGCAGGGGGAGAGATTTCCTGATGAGACACTCCCAAGAGAGAGTCACCTGTATTTTGTGCTCTTTCAAAGGTGAATCCATGCAGTCCATGAGAGGCCCTGGCTGTATGCATGAAATAAGCAAAGAAAGGCCTCAGTGATCCTAGACCAAAGCACCCTAGGAAGGGGTGTGTGTGTGTGTGTGTGTGTGTGTGTGTGTGAAGCTTCTGTTAATAGCACACATTGTTTGGGCTGTGAAATAAACCATACAAGAACAGAGCAGACTTGCCCTTCCATTATTTCAAATCCTTCTCTGATGCCCAACTAGCATTGTTATGATCTGAGAGGAAATGAGGTTCATTTCCTCCATGCAGCAGGAGAGCTCCCAGGGCAGGCTTTGAGGATAATAACGATGACTAAGCAGCCACCATTTACTGATCAGGTGTACTTGTCAGGTGTTACACTAGATACTTTATACTCACTATCTCCAACCCTGACAGCAGCCCTGTGAAGTACCCCCATCTTATGACATCTCTCTTTGCCTGGAGATTTATGAAACTGAGGCCCAGAGAGGTTAGATGACTTCCTCGAGCTCATAAAGCTTGTAAGTGGCAGGGTTATGGTTCAAACACTTGTAGTCTGAATGCAAAATCTGTGGTCTGTCTCCCCCATAACTGCTGTGCCCCGTCTCCCAGAAGAAACCCCAAACACAGACTAACTGTAGAATCCTGCCTCCAGCATCTGTCTGGCTATGACCTAAATCCATATTAGCACTAGAGCATGGTGGTCAGTAGCAGGATGAACATTCTGGGAAGGGCTGTGGTGTACCCACTAGAGTTGGGCTGTGCCTAGTAACCTGGACTACAGGTGGACTGGTAGTATCCATGGGGTTAACAGGCTACTATTGCCAGACAGAGGACTTTGTTGGCATTTTCCCATGGTCTTCTTTTATTTAGTGTTGCTAAGGTAGTTTGAAGTGTCATAATCTTTCTTAAGGTGACTGGAACTTTGGCCTAGCTCTTCAAAGTAACCTTAATTTTTGAAGTATAGTATCTCTATTAGGATATGTCTTGGTGCTGGCCATTCTGTAACAATTTTCCCCATGTATATAGTGGGCTCTTTCAATCTATAGGTCCTTTCTTCTTTTACTGATGGGAAATTTTCTAAAAACAGATCTTCAATTTTTTTTTCATAAAGATTTTATTTTTTTCCTTTTTCTCCCCAAAGCTCCCCGGTACATAGTTGCGTATTCTTCGTTGTGGGTCCTTCCATTTGTGGCATGTGGGACATTGCCTCAGTGTGGTTTGATGAGCAGTGCCATGTCTGCGCCCAGGATTCGAACCAATGAAACACTGGGCCACCTGCAGCAGAGCATGCGAACTTAACCACTCGGCCACGGGGCGAGCCCATAGATCTGTAACTTTTTGGTGTCCAGTTACTGGGTTCTCTTCTTCAGAGTAAATGTTGCAATTATGCGTATATTGATTTGCCATTATGCATCCTCAATGTCATTTTTTCTTGAATCTTTAAAAATTTTGTTTGTTTTGGTCATTTTTGTCATCTTGTTCTACTTGTCTCTTTCTGTGTTTCACTAATATCTTTGCTCCTTTGTGCCCCTTTCAATATGGACTTCATATTTGTGAGGATTTATTATATTTTCCATGCATTTCTTGAATTCTGTCACAACATGCTTTGTCTCCTGTTATTGTCCGTTAGGTATATTGACAAAAATTTGTAACTTTGCTTTGAGCTCTTTTATTTTTCTTTAAGATTTAAAAAATTTTAAAAAAAATTTAAATGATTTTTAGTTGTGGTAAGATGCATATAACATAAAATTTACCATTTTAATCATTTTTAAGTGTATAATTCGGTAGTATTAAGTACATTCACACTGTTATGCAGCCAATCTCCAAAACTTTTTATCTTGCAAAACTGAATCTCTACAACCATTTAAACAACAATTCCCTATTCCTTCTTCCCCACCGCCCCTGGCAACCACCATTTTACTTTCTGTCTCTGAATTTGATTACTCTGGGTACCTCATATAAGTGGAATCATATAATATTTGTCCATTTGTGAGTGGCTCATTTCACTTAGCATAATGTTCTCAAGGGTTATCCATGTTGTGGTATGTGTCAGAATTTCCTTCCTTTTTAAGGATGAATAATATTCCATTTCATGTATGTAGCATATTTTGTGTGTCCATTCATCCATTGATGTCAGGGTTGCTTTCATCTTTTGGCTATTGTGAATAATACTGCTATGGACATGGGTATACAAGTATCTCTTTGAGACTCTGCTTTCATTTCTTCTGGGTATATTCCCAGAAATGGAATTGCTAGATCACGTGATAATTTTATTTTTCATTTTTTGAGGAACCACCGTATTGTTCTCCATAGCTACTGCACCATTTTACATTCCTATCAACAGTGCACAGGGTTCCAATTTTTCCACATCCCTGCCAACACTTTTTTGTTGTTCTTGTTTTGATAGCAGCTATCCTAGCGGGTGCAAAATGCTGTCTGGTGGTTTTGAGTTGTTCTCCCCTTATGATTAATGACATTGAGCATCTTTCATGTGTTTGTTGTATGTCTTCTTTGGAGAAATGTCTATTCAATTCCTTTGTCCATTATTTAATTGGGTTGTTTTTTGTTGTTAAGTTGTGGGAGTCCTTTATATATTCTGGATATTAATACATTATTAGGTGTATAATTTGCAAATATTTTTCTCCCATTCAGTGGGTTGCCTTTTGAGTGTTGAGTGTCCTCTTTGATGCACAGAAATTTTAAATTTGGATGTAGTCTGATTTATCTACTTTTCCTTTGTTACCTGTGCTTTTGGTGTCATATTCAAGAAATCCTTGCCAAATCCAATGTTATGAAGCTTTCCTCTATGTTTTCTTCTACTTTAAGACTTTTTTGCTTCAAACTTTTGAATGCTTAGTGATATAATTTTTTTCCTATTCTTTGTCAACAATTTTTGTATATTTTTCTTGTCGCTGTTCTCATTTCCTATTTGTTTTCCTATTTTTATTTTCCTTTTACTTTCATATAGTCTTTTAATATAAATCTGTGTAACTCTTTTCTATGATGTCATTCTTAGATGAAACAAATTCTTCATGGATCTACTTTTTCCATTAGGTTTGGGTGAGGAAGGGCCTTATAATACAGGGTTGTATGCACCTGAGAGCAAATGAGTTACTTTAGCTTTTAGTTATCCCCAGACAAAAGAACCAATGCATGGTTGTTTGCAATTGAGAATCTATTCTCTATCTGTATCAGTCATAGTCTACTTCCTGCAAAGTCTGTGTGTTTCCTCGTTGAGCTCCTTTCCCCTGCAACACTTGGTGCTAAATAGGGTCCTGGGAAACTTCCTCTGACAGCTTCCTGATCCCTTCATGTTGCTCCACATGAGAAACTGTTTTTCTCCCTAGAGCGCAGCATCTTGTTTGGACAACTGTGCTCTGACAGTTTTGTCCGAGATCTGTACCTGCTGATGTCCTCGTGAACTCCTTTACTGGACTTCATAGCCCTTTCTCTTTTAACATATTTCAGAGTTTCAAAGGTCTACTCCAGTTTGTTGAAGGTGGAATTTGGGTTTCTGTTTCCCATTCTCTTGGATGTTGGGTGACTTCCCAGAGAAAAAGGAGGCAGGGCATTATGATGGGAGTCCAGGTGGCTGTATGCACTTCAATTTTCTATTCCTTTTCCTTTTTGAGCCAGTTTGACAGCCTCTCAGTTTAAGATACAGAATGGAGCACGGAGAGAGCAAGAATTACATGGAAATTATAGAACAGAACGGTTGGATAGTGGACTTCTGACTCTATCACTTACTAGTTTTGTGACCCTGGGCAACTTACTCTTCTATGCTTAGTTTTCAAGAGAAAACTCTTAGTTTTTCTTCATTAGTAAAATGGCAGTAATAGTAATTTGTTGTTAGTACCGTCAGGTTGATTCCAACTCCTAGTGATCCTGGGTAGAGCTGAGCAGAACCCTGTCTGGTCCTTCTGTGCCATCTTCTCACTTTCGGTGCTATGTCAGACAGTGCTCTGCTGCTATTCATGGGGTTTTCACGGCCAATTTTTTCAGAAGACAGTGGCCAGGTCCTTCTTCCTAGTGTTAGTCTGGAAGATCTGCTGAAACCTGTCCACCAAAGGTGACCCCACTGGTATTTGAAATACTGGTGGCATAGCTTTTAACATCACAGCAACACACAGCTGCCACAGTATGACAACCAACAGAAAGGTGGTGTGGTTCCCTGATCAGGAAACGAATCTGAGCTGCAGCCATGAGAGTGCCAAATCTTAACCACTAGGCACCAGACCCTGCAGTAACAGTAATAGCCAAGGTTTTACTGGGTGCTCACCCTACGAGAAGCACTGTTCTAAGATTATTGCTTGTATTAACTCATGTAAGTCTCAACTTGTATCATCTCCATTTTACAGATGAGGAAACTGAAGCAAAAGTTTGTTCAATAAATGGCAGAGCTGGGATTCAAAACTAAGCCATCTGGTTCCAGAACCTGTGCTTGTCCACTATACAATAATTCCTCTGGTGTCTAGTACCTGCCTCGTGGGGCTATTGAGAGAATTAAAATGATAATGTGCATCAAGCACCAAGAACAGGCACAGGGTAAGTAAGAAGTTTCTCTTCTTCCTCACTGCCCCTTCTCTTCCTATGTCTCATCTTTCTCCTCCTTCTTCTGCCTGTATTCATACCCTTTAAAGATATGGTAAGGGAAAATGATGGTGTGACATCATTTTGCTTGACAAAAATATTCAAAATAGCCCTGAGCATTTGAAAACACTTCTTTCTTTTCTGAAGAAAAGTTTAAAATGCTGACCTTGTATTGGAGATAAATTAGAAACTGATAAGGAAGTTTTATCTTTCAGTCTTTGTGCCTGTTCTCACAAAATTTTTAGAGTCTTCAGGAGCTAAAGATGAGGTAGAAGGGAAGAAACCTGTCACTGATGACTTTTGGAAGCAGCCCCTGAAACTCTGAGGAACTGGGTCTTTGCTCCCCTTGAGCCAGTTTGTAAGTAAAGGAGGAGGGTCAAGAGCAGTGTTGGGCTTTCAGGCTGTCCTCTAGAGTAGTAAGCTCTGTCTACTTCCCTCACAGTGATCTCTGCCTCTTGGTTCCAAACATCAGAATAGGTCATAAAGTGGGTAGTTAGTGACCAATGGTTGTAAATCATTCTTCCATCTTTCATGTTTTTCTCCATGTGTTTGCTTCACTCTTGCTCTGCAAATTTTTTCTTAGAGGAGAAGAAGACACAGGCTGGAAAATGGACTCACTGGTCTGAAAATGTACAAACTTTCCCTTCCAACACTGAGAAAGAGAGAGGAGAAAGGAGAGGAAGTGAGAGATAGATAGATAGGTAGAGAGAGACCAACTAGACTCCAAACTAATTCCACATTTCCTGATGGAGAACCTGATTGGTTTGGCTTTGGTCAAGTGTCTGCATGGGTGCAATCGAAGGTGGCCGATTGATGACATCCCTGCTGAGGGTATAGACTCTCTGAGAAGAAGGACTTGGACAAAGGAGGAAAAGATTGGTGGAGAGATTGATTGGCATCTCTTGGACACTAAATTGCCACGTCAGGCCCCAGTCTGGTAACTGGGACCTCGATGTGGCAATGCACTCTGTACTCCAGACTCAGTGACTGGAGAAACTAGCATCTACAGTCCTGCCTCCAGTTCCCCAGCCAGTCCCTGAGCCTGCCCACCTGCTGGCCTGGATTCCTGGTGTTTAGCTCCATTTGCTTCCAGCCCCTTAGTTCCTTTTACTTGTCTGATGTGGACTGTTTGCCTTGGCAGTTGGTTCCTCACTTTGTTCCTCTTCAAAACAGGTTTGGCTGACGTTGACTTTGTCTTATTTCTGACAGTTGGTTTCTCCCTTGAGTGCCTTGTCCTAGTGCAGGGCACCCTGTATCAGACTCAGCCAAAATCATTCACAAGTCCTGTTCTGGAAGCAGGGATGGGGCAATAGTCCTCCCCACCACTTCCATCCACCTCTCTCCAAATCATCCCAATCTATTTTAAAGAGGGAACTGAACAATCTCAGGGACGTTTCATCCCTAAAAAGTTCTCCAAGGAAAGTTCAAAGATGGGCTGTTGTTTAGAGATCAATGAAAACGAGATGGAATTTAAATATTAAGAAGTAAGCTCTTGCCTTCAGGTAAAGCTTGCATTTGCATAATAATGAGAATGACTAGCCAGATGGAATTGAGAATCTGACTGGAATCTCAAATCCTGGTGAAAGAAGATTCATTTACCAGAAATGGCAATGGGAAATATGCTAATCAGAGGTTTGCTGCTGTCCATCACATTGAACAGATTCTGAGACAAAGAAATAGAGAGAGTTCACAAATAGGAGGTGATACAACTTGACATTAAACTTAATTTGGTTTGTTTTCCTATCAGCTCCTGACAGATGTGCAATTGTGGAAGTCTTTAAAGGGGGTGGGCGAGAATGATTCCCTTCTGTCAGAACTGTCTGACATTGTCATCACCAGTGCTGTCATTGTCATTATTGTTATTGTGTTAGAAACAACAGGAGGGAGGGAAAGGAAATCTGGAGTATGACCCGAATCATTATTGAGAAGTAATGGGAACACTTAAAAAGAAAAGTAAAAGGAGAAGAAAATAAGGACTTCAAATAAACATTTTTCTGTGTCTCGATAGTTAAGATAGAGGGGAATTAGTATCTGGGTGATAGAATCCATAATTTAGAAGACACCTTAACTTGGGAATTGAGTTCTCTGAGGGAGACAAGGTTGTTAGCCTGTCCCAGACTTGAGCCTGAATTCTTTTATTTTGAGGCAACAGATGCTATTCTGAGGGAAGATGGAAGAAAGTTGTGGTAGGCAAAATTCCAAGATGGCTCTTAGGATCTCCTCCTCCTAGTCTTATATCCTACGTAATTCCTTTCTTTTGAGCGTGGGCAGAACTTGTGGCTTGCTTCTAATAGAATCTCTCCCATGATTATGTTACATTATGTGGCGAAGATGAAGGGATTTTGCAAAAGTAGTTAAGATCCCTCATCAGCTGACAGAGTTGATCACAGGGGAGATTATTGTTGGTGGGTTTGACCTAATTTGGGTGAGCCCTTCAAAAGAGGACTTGGGCTTTCTTTGAAGTCAGAGGCTCCAAGCAACAGAGACTCTCTCCATTGACAAGTTTGAAGAAGAAGCTGCCATGAGAGCTGCAAGGAAATCACTTTTGTCAGCAACCCAAGGGATTCTGGAAGCAGATTTTTCCCTCGTTGAGCTCCTAGATGAAACCACAGCCTTGATCAACATCTTAGTTTTAGCCTTGTGAGACGTTGATCAGAGACCTGAGCTAAGCCATGTATGGACTCCTGATTCATCAAAACTATGAGATAATAAAATGGGTATTGTTTAAAGCCATTGAGTTTATGGTAATTTGTTACATAATGATAGAAAACTAATAGAGTTTTTTTTTTTTTTTTAAGATTGGCACCTGAGCTAACATCTGGTGCCAATCTTCTTGGTTTTTTCTTCTTCTTCTTCTCCCCAAACCCCGCCCCCCCCCCCCCCCCCCACCGCCCGCCCGCCCGCCCCGCAGCACATAGTTGTATATTATAGTTGTAGGTCCCTCTGGTTGTGCTATGTGGGATGCTGTCTTAGCATGGGCTGATGAGCAATGCCATGTCCGTGCCCAGGATCCGAACCGATGAAACCCTGGGCTGCCAAAGTGGGAGTGTGAGAACTTAACCACTTGGCCACAGGGCTGGCCCCAAGGAGTTTATTCTTAGATAAGTCAATTGGAGCAATGCTACGTGCATTAGCCTTTCTGGTGGGAGGGCGGAGCAATGGGGATTAACAACACTGGTGTCATACACATTTCTGTAGCTGGTTAGATGCCAGTCTAGGCTCTTCTTATCGCTTTATGGATGTCTCCATAGGGTTGGATGGCCAGTATGACCTGGTCTCTGACCCCCAAATTACCGTCTGTTCAGCCAGGCTTCTTTATCTTTTCAATGGGACAACTGAAACACTGTGATTCACCCAAGACCACACTTTCAAGGCAATGACTAAGCTTATGTTAGAGTTGCATCCATCTCTTTATCCTTAACATCCTGCCTCTTATTACTCAACTTTAGTTCAGTTCAATTAAAAACAACATTTGTTGAAAATTTACTATATTATAGGCTTCCTATTGGGATAGGAACAGGAAGTGGGTGTGCTATTAATGATGATAGAGTGGAGGGCAGAACCAAAGTCAAGGGCACACAGTCCTCCAGAAATTTCACTCTAGTAGCTATTACAGACATCAAGAGTTATAACAGATAGCAAAGGGTTGTGGCTCCACTATTTTTTGATAGTGTGACCTTAAGAAAATTATCTACCTGAGCTTCATCTGAAAAATAAGGTTAATTATAAGGACAAAATAATAATAAATAAGGATAATGATAAGGATAACAATAATATTGATAATATGGTTTTGAGAAGTGAGCAAAAATACATGCAACACTGGCATTATAGTACACTCTCAATATGTTACTATTATCATTTTATTGTTTATGAGGGGAATAAATAACGGAAGACTTCTTGTAGGAAAGTCTTCCTACTTCCTACTTAATTCAGCCTAAAATTATTGCTAGTATTTTATGGGAGAAGATACGGGAAGATTCCAAGCAGAAGGACCATTAGGATCAAAGATCCAGAGGTAGAAGATGGATGATGAGTTGGGCAGATAGTGGCTTCCTGTAGTCTTTCTACCACGTCTTCCTTCTTTCCCTCTGAAGAACTTTCTTTCTAGTTCTTTCAGACTAGAGCTTGGATTTTACAATGGCATAGATGTTGGCCTCCAAGTTCTTGTTAAGTTTGTTTTTCTCTCTGACTGTAATTGGGATTTGAACCTTGACACTCAGGAGAATAACGACAGGTATATGGCTGGTGCACACTTTTCAGAGTGGCACAGCCTTAGCTTGGGGGATGGCCTATTGAGATACTGAACTAAGGAGTATGAGGGCTCTGCATACTACCACAGCTACCCCAGCCTTTGGGGAATGAGAAGGTGCACAGTCTCAGGTCTGGAAGGGCCCATTAGTGATTAATTTCAGTTAAAAAGAGTCTTGGATGGCTTTGCAAAACCAAGTGCAGCAGGGTGGTTTTCTTTGCCTGTCTTCCCCTTCTTTTCTTTTTCTCCTCACTCTTAGAAGACAAGGGAAAGAGGCAGAGACTCACCAGAGGAGTCCCCTCCATGGACATGGCTGCCATTTTCTCTCTCCCCATCCTCTGCTCCCCTATCCTTTCACAGATGGTTTTATTGTCCTTCTTTGTAGCCTACTTCTTTGGTGACCATGTCATTGGGGAGCTAGAAGCTGGTAATGATTTTAAAGTTCATTCATACCTGTTCTGCCTCTTTCATAAGAGGAACAGAGTGGCTGACTCTTCAGCAATGGGGGAAAGAAGGGCTTCCAGCAGCACAAGTGGGACAGCAGTGGAGTGGGGCAGGAATAGAGGAGAAGTTTCATGAATCACGTATGATAGGGGGTTATTCAGCTAGAGGACTGTGGCCTTAGTGTTGCTCAGATTGGACAATTTATGTAGCATCTGCCAGCAAAAAAAGCACCATCCTCCTCTCCCCCAGGTGACCTATGAACTTCCATTGTGGGGTTCAGGTTTGACTCAGTGAATATACCTAAGCCTTAACTAGCATTTTCCTGGCCCTAATATATTTGAACACATCTCAGCCATATGTGGATTGAAACATAAAATATCTCTGCAGTTGGGTATCTAAGATAGTGTATGTATATTAGTCAGAATTTTCCAGAGAAACAGAACCAATTGGAGATTATCTACTTTCTTTCCATCCATCTATCTATCTATCTATCTATCTATCCGTCTATCACCTATCTATCTAATGAGGAGATTTATTATAGGAATTGGCTCACACAATTATGGAGACTAAGAAACAATCTGCTGTCTGCAAGCTGGAGAACCAGGAAAGCTGACGGTATAATTCAGTGTGAGTCAGAAGGCTTGAGAACGATGGTGGTGGGAGGATGCTGATGCTGTAAGTCCCAAAGGAAGTCTGAAAGCCCCAGAACCAGGAGCACTGATGTCTGAGGGCAGAAGATGGATGTCTCAGCTCAAGTGAGTGGGCCCTTCTTCCACCTTTTTGTTCTATTCAGGTCCTCAATGGATTGGATTATGCCCACCCACATTGAGGAGAGCCATCTGCTTTAGTCAGTTCATTAATACCTTCTCACAGACACACCCAGAACTAATGTTTTATCATCCATCTGATCATCCCTTAGCCCAGTGAAGTTGACAGATAAAATTAACCATCATATTCTTTCTTGCCCTGCGTCTGCATGAAAGTAGACTAGCACCTTGGTGGTCCCAATGGGAGAGCAGGGCTCTCAGGTCCAGGCCATACTACTGCAGAGCTTTTGGATGGATGGAGCATGGTGCTGCTTGGAGGTCGGGCTGGTGGTTACGGCTGTGCATATATTTGTATATCAATTGTGCTGGTGCTGGGGAAGGCACTGTCGCAATGATTTGTTGGTGGCCTGAGCTGTCTTTTCTCCCTTCTGTAGTGTAATGCCACTTGTCATTTATAATTAAAGTGTCACTTCACAATTAACAAAGTCATTCTGACCAGCAAGAGACTATTGGAGGAGGACTCTTCCCTGGGAACACCAAACTGGCACTGAGCTGTTTGTCATCATTGTTGTTATTGTCTTCCTGTGGTTATGATGATTATTAATAATGATGATCATGATCATTAGGCCTAGGAAGAAAATAATGATAAAATTCTCTAATTAGGCATTATAAATACATCATGTTCTTATCATTATGTTGTCTACTATTAATTATAATCACTATAATCACTAAAATGATACGAATTTGTGCTTGAGTTTGTCTTCTATGTGATCAAAGCATTGAAAGATGTGATCTTGTTAGGTTTCTTGACGCTCCGGCAAAGGGAGTGCAGGTTTCAAATTATGGCCCTATGTGTTGTGGTAAGAATGGACTGAAGGGGATGTAATAAAGAACTCCAGGGGCCAGCTCCATTGCCGAGTGGTTAAGTTCGCGTGCTCCGCTGCTGCGGCCCAGGGTTCGGATCCTGGGCGCGGACATGGCACTGCTCGTCAGGCCACTTTGAGGCGGTGTCCCACATCCCACAGCTAGAAGGACGTGCAACTAAGATATACAACTGTGTACGGGGGGATTTGGGGAAATAAAAGAAGAAGAAAAAAAAGATTGGCAACCGTTGTTAGCCCAGGTGCCAATCGTTAAAAAAAAAAAAAAAAAAAAAAGAACTCCAGAAATTCAGCAAAATCAACTCTGGGGAGACACATTGTAGGGAGGAGTGTTTGATGTGCTAAAAAGTCTAAAACAGAATAGATATCAGGAAGTTCAATTCTACTTTCGATTTGAATTTTGCTTCTGACATGCCTCAGCTGCTTGACCTTGAGAAATTTGCTTTGCCTCTCTGAGCACAGTGATTAATTGTGCTTTATTCTCCTATTACAAATAGAAGTTGCACATATTTTCCTGTTTCACTTCCCCTTTAGTTTAATGAACTAGTGGATTGCAGCCTGTAATAAAGTCCCAGGCTGTGAACTCATGGAAGAAACCAAGTGAATAGTCACTCTAGCACCTGGCACAGAGCTTGGCACGTGGTTGGTTTGTGCTTAATGAATGTTGGTTGAATGAATAAAGATGTTGAAGGAGATGGCTTTATACAATTTATATATAATTTATAGCTAGAGGAGATTTTAAGTAGATGTATTAATTTCTGGCACATAAATAAGCTTCTGAGATGCCTGAAGTCAGAGATAATCTGCCCTTTGCCTCAGTCAACTGCTACCCTTGGCCTCTGACTCCTCCACTTCTCTTGACTCCCTCCAGTGCTGGGTAGGGACCCATGGTGGCAGCTTGTTGGGGGAGAAGGAGGTCTCTGGGCTGTGGGCATTAAAAGAGATGGACACGTGAAGATAGCCCATTCATGCTGGCCATTACAGTTGTCAGGCCAATGGGCTGTGCCGGTGCTTATCTTCCTGCCTCCCCTCCACTGTGACCGAAGCTCTCCCTTCAAGGACTTGCTGCCCATTCAAGGCCATCCCTAAGCCAGGCCCACTCTTTAACTTAACTCTTCTCACATACAAACATCATACACTGTGACTTGGACCTGGGCTTGGAGGGTGTCCTGTTTGAGGAATCCTGAAGTTGGCTAAAAACGGCATGGAATTTAGATACTCCAGCGTCCTCCATTCTGTGTGATTTATACTCTAATTTGCACCTAGGAAGAGATGTGCTGACAAAAGTAAGCTCAGTTTTGTCTCAATTATTGGAAATTCCTCATTAGTAGGGAAGAAATTACTGAACTCTTAGTTGTCTTTTTAAAGTACTGATCATGAAGTCTTAGCACACTGCTACTTGGCTTCTGACGCCCTGGTCTCATTTACTCTTGTCAAGGCCAGTGCCTCCCTAGTATTGCCATATCTAAAGGATACTTTCAGGCCTGGCTGTACGTCTTCTGTGCAATTGTCTATACTCTTGCTTTCCCCTTCAACACTGTTCTCAGAGGCCATGTGTTTGAGATAGAAGGACCCTGGATCCTCTTGGAGGAGAGGCACCCAGGAAAACTGACCCCCACGTGAGACTGCGCCATGAGAGAGAAACAAATTTATATTGCCTTAGGCCACTGAGATTTGGAGTTGTTTGTTAAAGCAACTAGTGTGCTGCCCTCACTGCTATGGCTACTGACAGAGAAATTCCTAGAAAGTGGAACGTTGATGAGATGGGAATGCAAGGGAGAGAGACATTCCTCACTTGGTGGGATCACATTTGTGCTGTCTCTGTCTTCCGTCCTTCATTGTTCTCTTTCATAATAATCTCAAACATCTGTCTGGAAGTTAGCAGCTTTCATTGACTTCCCTATATGACTCTCACAGATGAAGAGTGGAGGAGAATGATGTTCCAGGAGGGCCAGAGTCAAGCATAGCACACTCTTCACCAACTTTTCTGCTGTGCCTCCATTCTGTCCACATGCTCGCTCTTCAGCTTCTCATAAGGTACATCGCCATTGATCATGTCCCTGATCTCTGCCTACAGGGCTGGGCAGAGGGATGGAGGCACGGACCGTGGAGTAGAAGTGTGAGATGGCCATAATTTCAGGCTAACAAATGCTTCACAAGCTCCTTTGCTGGTTGCCAGCTCTCGGCTTTGTGTGCTGGAAACATCTTGAACAAAATGTCACGGAGAGCATCTCGGCAGTGTCCTGCTGACTGAGGACATGGGGCTGCCGAGTGTGCCATCTGCCTGCAGCCTCTCTGAGGTAATTATATCAGAGTCTCTCAAGTCCTGGAACAAGGGGGATGTCAAATGCACTTTCCTTCCTCTAGGAAGGTAATTTTCATTTTCTCAGTTCGTTTGGAGCTGCATATCGTTATTGTCTCCAGGTGTGAGAGAGGCGCAGGGAGAGAAGATGGGGGCGTATGTGGAGTGAAGAAAGAAAAGCGGCAGAGTGGGAGGCTAGGACAGGGGTAGGAGGTGACAGGGAGGGAAGAGGGAGAGAGGGGCTCAGCCGCTTCTGAGCCCAGAGAGGGGCACATATGCTAATTATGGCAACTTTTAATTAAACGATAGCCTGGAAAAATTCCATTATTATTACTGCTCAGCTTTCTGACTGTAGTGGCTTAATGTCTTCTTTATTAGTGTAATAGTCTGTAAGCATTTTCTTTTTTCTCTGATTACTAATTTGCATTAGGAAAAGGAAATGTCTAATAGCTCTTGGAAGGAAAATATTTCCAAAATTTGCTGAAAACAGTGCTTTTATACTTTTCCCTCTGCTTCTGCTCCTATTGTTTTTCCTTGAGGTGGGAGGAAAGGGGATTCAGTTCTAAACATGAAGGATGGTTAACGAGACTCTCCTTTGGCAAGAGAAATGCGAAGCGAGTCCTCACTGGAAACATTTTTTAAATGTGGGGCTCCTCCAAGTCACCTTTCCTGGGTCACTTTTCTTGGGATCTGGATCTTATGGGTTCCTCTGACTTTGGGCAGTCCTCAGGGCCCTTCTGGGGAAGGAGGAGCAGCAGCATCTCTTACTTATGGAATTACCTATGAAATTTTAATGGCAAAGGCTAGTGACCAAGACCACAAGATCACTAGAGGGCTGAGCAGCTGTCTAGGTGCCCTCGGGTCAGGTAACAAAAGCCTTGTAGACATTAAAATGTGTGCTTTGAAACATTATTTCCACTGTTCTCACAGCAAGCTTACAAATTCGGTTTTATTGATTTTTTTTTTATCGTTTTACAGTCGGAGAAATTGAATTTTATAAAGGGAAAAATGATTCACCCAAGGTTGCCTAGTAAGTAGACTGAAGAACTATCCCTATTTTCTTGGGACCAAGGGAGTTCCTGGGACATGGGGCTTTCACTTTTAAAATGGAGATGGTCCTGGGCAAAATGGGACAAGTTGGTCACCCACAAGTCAGTTAGGTTCTGGGTCTTCAGATCCAAGGATAGGATTCTTTCTTGTTCCTCACAGCTGGCCCTGGTATGTTCACTGTTTTAATTGCTGTGTTAATTGGCTTCATTTTGGCTTTTCTCATTTTGTGTATGGATACTTACTACTCTACCAGTGAAATCATATGGCTGATCTAGAGCCATACAGAGAATAAACTCACCAAATGTTAGCAATACTGGCTAGTACCTCCTGAAAAATTGTCTTTGAGAAGTTTCATACTTTACCCACTGTTCGAAACAAAATGATCTTTTGGTAATTTTGGTAATTTTCGTTTCACCTCTATTGCTCTTCTAGTTTTGGCCAGAAAATGTTTGCTTGCCTACCTCTCTCAATTATATGGTATATTACATCCTTATACCAACTTCAGTGGTCATGTATCTATAACAGTAGAAAACGTGGTTGATTATAAGTACAGATGGTGTTTAATGACCACCAATATGGTTTAATGAGTAACTAGAGGAAGCAACCTGTTGAATACTGAGGACTGTACATACTAATGCAGTATAATATTTGACACAACATAATTCAAATGTATTGTAAAATTGGCAAGGATCCAGAACTTGGTTAATAAAAAGTAAGCATTGTTATAGTACCATAAACGAAACACCAAGAAGGTTTTAGAAAAGATGTTTAGCGGGATGTACGAGAGTAGAACCATAACCACAGGATGTATACTCTGGCAATAGCTTGGATATTGATTAATTTATTAGAAAACAAGCCAGCAGGGAATATCAATTTCTCTATAAATGTAGTAGAAATATTATAAAAGCTTATCAAGAAAGCTCAAAAAATAAGGAGCATTAAAAAAAATAAGGAGCAGTACACTCTTTAACCCCCTAAGAACATTTTATCTTTTATCACTCTTCAGCCTTATATTTCTAGGAAGCATTAGGTCGAGTATTAGTCTGAATCCATTGCAACCTTTTTAGGTCAGAAATTGTTGAGTATTGGCAATTTTATAAGGTCCAACTTAACATGACTATTTCCATCTTGCTGAGGGAGAAACGGAATTTATTATTGAGACAAAGAATTCTCAGAGAAACAGGGCAGAGAGCTATTTAGCACTTCTGCTCCCCAGTGTAGTGCTCTTTCTGTGTTTTTTTCTTCGTAGCTCCAGCTCCAGCGGCTGTCACAGAGCAGAAACTTGATAAATGTCTGTGGTGGTTTTGAAAACTGCAGCACATTTGTTGACACTCTTCCCATCAAGAGGTAGAGTCTATGTCCTTACTGCTTGAATCTAGGCCATCTTGTAATTACTTTGACCTATAGAGTATGGTGGAAGTGACGCTATGTGAACCCCGAGGCTAAGTCATAACAGGCCATGTGATTTTGCCTGGTTCTCTTGGAATGTTCATTCTTGTGACTCTCCCCTGTGCAACCCAGTCGCCTTGCTGTGAAAAGCCCAAGTCACATGGAGAGGCCACATGTAGGTGCACATGTGTAGCCCAGACTTCCAGTCATTTCAGCCCAGATACCAGACATATGGAGTGAAGGAGCTTCCAGATGTGTTAACCCCCAGCTGTTTGAATCTTTCCAGCTGAGACTCTGGACACTGCGGAACAGAGTCAAGCCGTCCTCCTATGTTCTGCTCAGATGTCTGACCCACAGCATCTAGGAGCATAATGAAATGACTGTTGTTTTAAGCCGTTAAATTTGCGGTAGTTTGCTATTCAATAATAGGTGACTGGAACAATGTGGAAAGAATGTGTACTGCTTGTCCAGGAAGTCAGGCTTCACTCTCAGTTACAAAATCGAGACAGGCGCCCCCAAGTTATCTGAGTTCCGACCCGCTGCTCTCCCTGCCCACTGAAGCTTGTGCTTGCTGTTAGCTGTGCAGGGGCATAAGCTACGCATGTCGAGGTGACACTGCCCCTCATTGGCTTGATGATCTGCGAAGGCGGAGGATGGTTTCTGCCTAGTGTGGGAGTCTCAGTCTGCAGACACTCTGGTTTGTCAAAAATGAGTACCCTTGAAGAAGGTACCCTCAAATGGGTTCTGGATGCTGCTGGAATGCCAAAGGATTCCTGGTGTGTGCATATCTTTTACTTTTAAGATAACTTTAAGATGTACTTTTAAAAGATCAATGCATATTCATTATACCATGAATTGAAAATAGAGACAAGCGAAAAGAAGAAAACAAAAGACATCTATAGTCCCACCTTGAAACAAGTGCTGTTAATACCTCTCAAACCTGCTTCATTGGGTGTAAATCACATGACCCATTTGTATATGATACAGTGAAATGCATGATTATTATAATCAAATTTATAAACATATTATATATTCATTTTTAACATATGTGATCATACTATGCATATTGTTCTATAACTTCATTTTACAAAAATGTTGTTGACACTGTTCCATGCCTGTATATAAAACTCTAATTTATTTACTTGTACTGATTGCACCGGATTCATTGCATGATTGCTCTGTAATTTATTGCTTTCCCTGTTGATGGATGTTTACACTTTTTCCGTACCTTTATTGTACAAATCCTGTATCACCTTCTAAAGGTAGTGCTTAAATGATTCAGGCTGGCTGTTGGCTGAGGTTATTTCTTGTCTTTTGCTTATCCCAGGCACATCTTTAATAGGAAATGTTTTCCCTTATCCCCTAAATCTGTCCTTGGGAAAATCCCAAGATAGCTATGGGATCTTGAGATTAGACACTATTTAAAGGGAGTAGGCATTTTCCTTTACAGACTTTGTACAGAGTTGTAACAAACATGTGCTCCACCAAAGAAAGAAATATTTAAAGATGCCATGGGAAGTGGTTTAGGCCAAACATGAAAGCTTTTTTCTTCCCTCACTGTTGTATTTGTAAATATGTCCTCTCTGGTTTTTGCAGTTGGGAAACATCAGCATAAACATGGAATAAAAATGAGCTGGTCAGCTAGTTGGTTTAGGTTTTCTACAATAGAGGAAATAAAAAGGAGATTTAAAATGGTATCTACATGGATGAAGCTTTTGTCATTCTTTTTTTTGTTTTTGTCTCCAAGCAAAAGGTCCAAAAGGACACTCTTGCTTTCTTTAAATCAGTAAATTATAGGCTGCAGTAAATTCTACTGCAAATCAGTAGAGTATAGGCTTTTATTGACATTCTTTGCGAGAGTAACCTGCAAACTTTTCACAGGACATTACTGATGTTGCTAAGAGGAAGCACTTGGAATTGGGATTTTGAGGTACTAATGAGAAAAAAGGCAACTGAGAGGAGCTCTCTCTTGACAGGATTTGGACATCTTCTGTTACCTTTCCGGCTCCTCAGTGTATTCCATAGCTTGAGGCATTAACCTGCAGCTGGTTGAGTGGCTGGTTTTTGATAAAAGGGTAAGTGTGGAGGTAGTTGGAGGTTGGGGGCAAGCTTAGGTTTTGCTGTCAGTCTGAGTTGAGTCGGACCCCAGTTCCATCATTTACTTGCTTGGAGGCATAGAGTCTAATTGGACCTCTTTGAACCTCAGTTTCCTATTTTATATGATGCAGACTGCACAGGGTTGGCTTTGTGAGGGATGTAGGGGGTACATATAAAGCGATTGGCGCAGAAGAAACACTCACGAATATTGGTTTCCATCTCTGCCTAAGATTGCCATTTTGAATGTCATAGTGTAATGAGCTGGAGAAAATGAAATTCACCGGAATTCTCCTGAAAAAGTGAAAGGCATCTTTGAGGGAAAGCATTTTTATGAGAGCTTAGGCTAGTGCTAGTTTCCTACTTCCTCCTCCATCACAAGGGGCTGATATATGTTCTAAATCTGTTTTGTGTGGTTAATGGAAGAGGTTGTTCCACTGGTCATTCCAGAGGTGTTGAGAGTGAAACCAGGAGATTCTGGGAAGACGTGAGCTCTGTGAGGTAACCCATCTCCCTGTGTCACCCCAAGTCTTCAGGAAGCCTCTCCAAGTCATGAAACACTTGATGTGAATGGTGATTTTCTTTAGGAAAATAGTAAAGGAACTGAGAGTGCTGTGGATTTAAAGATAGCCAGGGATTCAGAGGCAATAGAAGAAGGAGGAAATGAACTTCTGAACTTGCAGAAGTTGTGCAGAGGGCTTTCTACTGTTACAGGCAACGGAATTGGGAGTCAGGACAAGTTTAACCTTGTCTCCCAGTGGAAGGCCGATCCCTGGGTTAGCTTTTCTCTTTAAGGTTGTGCATCATTTGTGAGTAACGTTTCTATTTACATCTCTTTTGGACACTGGAGCAAGACTGATTTAGCCAAATCACTGGGAAATAAGACCTCTGAGTCTGACTCTTCTGTCTCCCAGACAGGTTAAAGAATCCTTTGACCTGCTAACACTTTTATGACCTTGTCAAATATTTAGTGGCTTTCCTCACAAATCCAAGTACCTTACTCAGAGATAATGTTAACTGGCAGCAGGATAGGTCAGGGCTGGATAACATCTAAAATTAATGCAAGAAATGTACCTGTTTGTCCAGAATAGAGTTTCTTCCCATTTTGACCCATTTTTTCCCCCAGATCTTGGGCTTATGCTTATTTGCATGTCTGCATTATTATGCACTTTCCACTCTACAATCTTTTCTGTTCAAGGAACAGACTGTAAGTCAAGAGCTAGAGTTGGATTCCAGTGCTTGGGCATATACCAGCCAGGATCAGACCTAGAGAACAGATTTCAGATGGAGCCAACCAGTAGGCGAAATATTCTAAGAAATATAGACGGATGGTCGAATCCTTTGTTTCCTCTTGGATTTGTCTATATATACTCAACAAACTTCAACCTTTCTTGATAGTAACAACTTTATTATGGTAATTATTGGAAAGAAAGAGGGTTAGCTTTGTGCCAGGTCCTGCATTAGATGTCTAAACATAGACCATGAGTGTAATAAATCCAAGTGCCCCTTAAAGGATTGTAGGAAAAAAGTTTTCATTATAAGTGACAATAAAACCTATGCATTTGGAGTTACAGCTGACAATAAGGATATAACTAATATTGAATACAGGACGATAAACTTATGACTTGTAATTTCAGAAAAAGCTGATAGAATACTAATTGGAATGACTCCTTTCAGTAAAGATATTACAAGTTCTGCAAATGCTACTGAGTGCCAAAGCTATTAACCAGAGAAGATTATTCGAGGAAAAGGAAATGAATAGTTTTGAATACTCGTTAAGTGCCAGATTCTTAAATATATATTGTCTCCTTGAATACTTATAATAACCTTGTGATGTAAGTATTATTACTTTTACAGATAAAGACATTGAGGGTAAGAGAGGTTAAGGATTTGACTAATCTCATATGGCAAGTGAATGCAAATGGGGGGTCTAGAATTCAAACCATGTCTATTTAGCTGCTAAATGTAATCTCTTTCCATCAGTCAGGTCTCTGTAGCGTTAATGCATTTGATTCAGAAGATATTTTGCTTCAAAGCCCAATATAGGGGGTAGAACAGTTATCCACAAAGTCAAGAAATGAGACGTTCCAGCTTCACATTTATTGGCAGTTGGCAAATGTCTGTCTTCCATTGCTTCTCTAGCCCCTGGAGAGAAAATAAAAGTTCACAAGTGTAGTGAAAAGAATGGGACATGTCAAGGTGTTTTCAGACATAGAATGTTGAGAATAAAGATAATGAGTTGAAAATATTAAAGAGAGGCTGGCTGACTTCTTAGAGAGAGTTTGCAATGTCAGAACTGTAGTATGCAATCCCAGAAACTAGTCAGTGTCCCAGATTTGATGAGGCTCAGGGAACTGATTCAGTTTTCGAGTAGACTATTATTAATTTACAAAGGTGAATTTCATTTCCTGTGACCTATAATGGTACCTACCACCCAGGGATGGGGGCAATGCACAGGACAGCTCCCCACAGCAAAGAATTATCAGTTTCAAAATGTCAGTAGTAACAACGTTGTGAAATCTTGCTTTAAGGTAAACAGTCCAACAGACAGCAGACCTCTTGTTCTGCAGGTCTTTCAGACAACAGTGTCTGTGAGAGGGTAGGAGCAATAAAGACTCTAAGGAAACTTCAATATGTAGGTTCACTTAGGTTGGCTCCCAAAGGAAAGTTAAGTAACTGACATTAAGGCTTTGAAACCCATATTTTCTATTTCCAAATCCAGTGATTTCCATAGGTCCACCATTTTGACTTAGCAAGTACTCTGCACAATTTCATAAGAGATTTCTTTTGAAGAGAATATCTAGTTAGAAAATAACTCAAAGTGGAGTTATAAAATATAAACAATTTTGTTAGCGACAAACACTTTTAAAAATGAAAAGCTTTTAGTGAGGGTGCATCAAGGTTAAAGTACCAAATTGCAACTTTCTATAATTTTTGAAAAAAAAATTGTCTTTGAGAAAATGATGCAAATGTGTGAATATCTATTTAACAGGCCCAAATGTAATTTACTCTAGAAAGTTGGTGGAAAAATTGCTCTTTGTTTTAGAACGAATATTGGTCTATGATGTGGTGTAGTAAGGGAAATCTAGATATACACAATATTGGGGAAATTATTTTATTGGGGTGACTTATTAAAGAGATCTGGAGCTTCAAGTGTACAATCCAATTTTATTATTTGTGACCAAGTGTTATTTTTATTTATTTAAAATATTTTTGTTTACTAAAAATAATAAAGATGATGAACAGTGAAATTCCTCCCTAATTTCTCTTCTCATCTTCCCAGTTCCTCACTCTTTCCCTCAAAGAGAATGTTATTAGTTTCATCTGTTCTCGTCCAGAATTTCCTTATGCATATGCAAGCAAATAAAAAGATGCCTTACCTTTTTTACCCAAAGACTTGTACTACATACACTGTTCTTTATCTTATTTTCTTATTTAAGAACCGATGTGAGCGATGTTTCCAGATCAGTACAGAGAGAGTGTTCTCATGTTCGGTTTTCACTACTACAGGATATTCCATTGTTAAGATGAGCCATAATCTACTTAACCAATCGCCATTGAAGGGCATTTGTGGCTTCCAAACTTTTATTATTAACCTTATGCATCGGTCAATTCAGACATTGTGCAGGTATATCTGTGAGATAATTTTTGAGAAGAAGAATAGGAGGGTCAAACTATAAATGTATTTTTATTTTTGAAATATATTGTAAAATGGTTGAACAAAGGGGTCACATTCCCACTAGTAATACACAAGAGTGCTGCTTCCATGTAAACTGATTAATGCAGCACGTTATTAAACTTCTGGGTTCTCACCAATATAGTGAGTTCACGTTTGGATGCTTAGAACTGTTTGTATTTCTATTTTTTTGAACTTCCTGTTCATATTGTTTGCCCATTTTTCTACTGGGTTGTGATCTTTTCCATATTTATTTCTAGGTGCTTCTTACTATGCTAAGAATATATATCCATGAAATAAGTTCCATATATTTTTCGCAAGTTTTCATTTTTCTTGACTCATCTGATGTATTTTGCCATTTAGAAGGTTTAAAAATTCTTTTGCAGTCAAATTTATTAATTTTGTTTTAAGGCTTTTGGATTTTTAACATAGTTAGGATGGTCTTTCCCTCACTAAAATTATAAAAGAATTCTCTGCTGTTTTATCTTAGCACTTTTCTGTTTTCCGTTTGAAAATTAGATGTCTGCTCCACTTGGAGTTAACTAGTATGGTGTGGGTTATGGCTCCAAATGCATTTTTTTTCCCCAAATGGCTATGTAGTTGGACTAATACTACTTATTGAGTAGTCCATCTTTCCCCCACTGATATGATATGACAGCTTTGTCATCATTTTTTTTTTCTTTTTGTATAATCTTTGAAGGTTTTCATATCAATGTTGTATTCACTTCATAATTTATATGTTTCCCTTTCTTTTCTATGTTCTGAAACATTTAACATTGGGTTTCTGCTGTTCAAAGGTTTAGTATATTTTCCCCTGTGAAACCGTTAGGACCCGGTGCTTTGTTAAAAGGTGGCTCTGACAACTTTTCTGTTTCTTCTATGGAGATCAATGTTTAGATTTTCTCTTTTTTTCCTGGGATAAGTTTTGGTAAATTCTATCAGTTTTGGAAAATTATCTACTTTATTTAGATTTTCAAGTATTTCTGTGGAATTTAGCAAAGTATTCTTATGGTTCTTTAATTGTCTATGCATCTTATCATATTTTACTTTTTGTATTTGTGCCTCCTTTTTAAAAATCACAAGATAGAGAATCATTCATCTATTTTTACTGTCCTCTCTTCTCCCCAACAAAGAATCATTTTTTACTTTGTTGGTTCAATTGTTTTCTTAGTTTTTATTTCATTAATTTCTGCTATTATCTTCATTAACTTCTTTGGTTTATTTTACTCTCATTTTTTAGTGGAATGTGTAAGTAATTATTTTATTCTCTTTTTAGTGGCGTGGGTGGTTAAGTTTATTAATTAATCCCTGAAAACAGTTTTAGCTGATTTTCATAAGTTCTAATGTCTGTAGTTTTCCTCATCCATGCTTTCCAGAAATCTGTAATTTCAGTTAGTTCTCTTTGACAAATTGTTCAAGAGAAAAATTTTTAATGTTTAGGAGTAGAGGGTCCTTTCATCTTCTCCTTTTTAAATTAGATTCTAGTTTTATTCCATTGTGATTGGAAAAAGCTGTCTGTTCTATTTTTACTTTTTGGAATCTATTGAGATTTTATTTGTGGCCTAATAGACAATTCTCACGACATTTCCATGAGAACTGAAATAAAATGCATTCTTTATTTCAGGGTGAGGAATGACATGTATCAGTAGGAGCACTTCATCAACTTTGTTATTTCCATCTTTAATATCCTTGCTCTTGTTATTTTTTTGTGGGCTACTTGATTGATGTCAATGACTGAGAGAAATGACTTAGCCCCCTATTACTAAGACGTCTCTATTTATTTCTCTTCATAACTCATGAGATTTTTACTTTGTGAATACTGTGGCTAAATTATTTGGTGCATGCATGTTCATAACTTGAAAATCTTCAATTTGAATAGCAAATTTAGCATTACCAAGTGCCCTTCTTTGTTTCATTTAACGCTTTGGAGCCTTAATTCCACCCCGTCTAGTGTTAATGTTGTTATCCCTGCTTTGTTTATTGCTTTGCATTGCATGGCATAACTCTGCTCAGCCTTCTTTTCTATTTATCTGAATCGCTTTTTAAAGATGTGTCTCTTTTATTTTGGCACAGAATTTGATTTTGCTTTGTGAACCAATCTGAAAATCTTTTTCTTGTAATACACACGTTTACATTTTTTGATGTAACAGATACATTTCATTCGAATTGTTTTATGTTTTGTTTTCTCTTCTCTGTTTTTAACATGTGGTTGACTGTGTTCTTTTTGTTTGTTTGTAGCTCTGTAATTTATAAAGGTTTGAAGTTTTGTTTTAGTAAATGACTTCCATAATTATAACTTTCTGTGGCCTTCTACTATTTTAGGCATCTACTACTTCCCAAATGATCCTGTTTCCTAAAACTTCCTCTTCTTTACTCTATCACCTGCTATTAGTCAATAAAATTAAGAAAATGCTTCCTTTGTACTGCAAAATGTGTCTCTACTTTTAGTACATGGTTTGTATCTTCTAATGTCCTTGAGAAGAACTCATGGGTACAAGATTCCTGTAGCTTCACCTTCTTTTCCTGGAATTTCTGCATTTCTGCATTGTGGTCCTCATTCAGGGAAGTATTTATTTAATTAATATTGAATATAAATCCTGGTAAAATGCTTGGTTACAATTTCACTCTGCTCCCTGGCACCATTTTTCTGGTAAGGATTTTTATGTGTTGGTAAGTTTTGCTACTCCTTCCTGTTTTTCTTATAGTAAGTTTGTATCAATGTTTTACCTATATCTTTTTATTATTCATATTTCAATCAATTTTATTTCCCTGCATGAGCTCCTTCTGAGTTGTTCCTTGGTGATGGTAGGAAGGGGTACAGGATGCCCAGACTAGTCTTCCAGCCTTCACAGTCCAGGGGCTTCCTTGTTTTTTGCTGCCACAGAGACAGGCTGCTTCCTGAAAATATAGCTCATCTGCTTATTTTTTTTTGAGTAGAGCTTCATTTTCTCTGTCTTTCCAAATCAAACTGAGTGCTGGAGGGCTTTTTCCTCCAGCCTTTTTTACCCCAGTTCCTGCACTCACTGCGACAAGCAAGAGCAATAGCTTACTTCAGGATGAGTTCCTCATCTTCAGGAAATGTGCTTTTTGCTGGCACTCCCTTAGATCTGCCACTGCTGGGCCTTCTCACCAGCCCCCGTGCTACTTCTTGTTGCTTCTAGTGAAG
Organism: Equus przewalskii; assembly: GCF_037783145.1. Lineage (NCBI taxonomy): Eukaryota > Metazoa > Chordata > Mammalia > Perissodactyla > Equidae > Equus > Equus przewalskii. The sequence continues at coordinate 51,928,515 of NC_091845.1, read as the reverse complement.
CCTCTGTCTCATCTCGGTTGCTTTTGGGAGCCCTTACATGAATTTTGCAGTCTACAGATTATATGTGTCCTGATTTCACTGAGAATGGAATTCGTGCAATTTAATTCTCGTTTTTGCTTTTGTAAGGTTTACAGAAGGAGAAGTATTTATTCTGGAATTCTGATACAATTTTAAAAGATAATGGGCACACTACTGTTTTAGGTGCATGGGTCAAATGAAGCACATCTGTAATTTTTAAAATATACTGTTTCACCCACACACTTATGAGTAATTGTAAACATGGGGAGGGAATATTGGAAATCTTATGTAATCTTCACCTTTAGTTTTATGTTTTTAATTCCAGCTTCTTTCTCTTCTACCCAAAGTCAGGGCATCTCTGCCAGACAGCGATGGATGTGTTTCTAAGTCTCTTTAAGACAGTTAAGTTTCTCAGATTGTGCAGTTGCATTAGGGACAATGAGGCAGGTTCTTTGACATTCTATGTGACATGGTATTTGTGCATGGTTTGGTTCCCCACAGTTTTACACCATCTCGCCGTTCCCACTCACTTACATGCAGACATAGTTGTAGAGTTCTGGGGGAAAACTATGGATAATAGACAAGGCTTTTTAAAACCCTAAGTCATGATATAGAGTCAGTGAGCATTGCAGTGAATGGCTTAGTCACAACATGGAGAGCAGTCTTTATTTTTGGGTAACCTGGAAGGTATAAGCATTTCATGAGATGTGGTATTTTCACTCACATGACATTCAAGTCATCTCTACCACCATCTTTCAATGTCAAGGGCAAGGTTATCTGTATATTTCTTTTATTATTATCTTCCAGAGTCATTGAGCTGCTTAGCAACCCTCTAGTACATTTTCTGGGTTATTGCCTATCATGTTCAAGGCAGAAATGGTTGGGGGATGGGTTGAGTAGTGATGGCAATGAATATGAAAAAGATTTTTTAAAAATAAAGAACATTTTGCAATATATTAATTTCTGTGCTGTTGGTGATACAAAGATGAATAAATCATCTGCCTCATATTCAAATGGAAGGCAGTAGACTAGCATTTATTAAACACCTATTATGTTGCAAATATTGGGCCAAGAATTTTATTTAGACCTTTAAACAACCGTAGTGTGTGGGCATTATTAGCCCTATCATAAAGAGAAGGCATCTGAGGCTCAGAGTGAAGGGGTAGAGCCCAGACTTGGATGAATAACCTAAAAGCTCACACTCCTTCTGCTGTACCACACTGATTACATTTCAGTACAGGGAACAGACATGAGGCAATTCCCTGACATGCAATTGATGGCCTGGGACTAGAAATGAAACCAGGCATCCTCTGGGTTTCCAATTTGAGTACTTGCATTAAGGTGCCGTCTAAACCTGGGTCCTAAGATTATGGACGCTATTTGAAATTCTGCCTGCATCCAGAGGCTGGAGAAGTGGCTGGAAGGAAGGAAGGGGCAAAATGTTAAGCACTTTTGGGGTGCTTAATGCCAGGAAGATTAAACATTAATAACCAAACATAAATATTATTGAGAATGCACAGTTTCAGAATATATTGTACTCAGAAAAATATGTAAGCCAGCGGGTCTCTTACCCATTCTTTAAGGGAAAGATTATAAAAGTGTGCTCCGTGCTTCTTACTCCTCAGTGGCTGGTCTCACACTTTCTGGCTCGGCATAGATGTGGGAAATCGGATGCTTTTTTGTCCCACTCTGGTAGAGAATTCAGCACTTGTCACTGCATTGGCTCTTTCCTACCACCTCCATTCTCACGGCCCCACTAAGTCAAAGTCATCTTGCCACTTCACCCTCATGGGCTTTGTGTTGAGTCCACTGTACTGTCTTCCTCACACACATTTGCTTTCAACGCAGGTTATTTGAAGTACAACTTTGCAGTGTGCCATTTCCCATGTCACATGAAGATAATATGGCTGTGTAATTAAAAAGTTTAGCAACACTGACATTTCTGTGTTTGCACTAGAATTATCTTGATATTACCAGGGATTGAAGAATGCTGCCACCTGCTAGGAACATATGCACATGTTTGAGCAAAGGTTAATGAGTCTCTTCAGAAAAATGATTCAGGTGTGGGATCAAGAGTAACTTGGTACATGCTAATGTGATAGAGCTGTGTGTTCTGAGAAGAACTAGGTCAGTTTTGGGGAAGACAATTTGAAGATCCCTGTTTTGAGAGGTGATTGGTGGAATGGTGGTTTGATTGATTATTTCAGTCTTAAATATAAGACAAATTTTCTCTGACTTGACTAGACGCTCCACCTTGCAGGTCTGTGTGCAGATATTAATTATGTGTCAAGCTAGTTGCACATATTTTAGGGGGTCAAATGTCCCTTTACTTTAATCTCTGTGTATTTGTCTTTGTATAGTTTGATGCTGTGCATAAAGATGGCAGCCGTTGTGGCGTTATATAGACAATGACTTGGATTGTATTTATTGAATACAAATATAGGTTGATAAATTTGATACTGTTTAATTATACTCACCTTGCATATCAATTCTCCATTCTCTGAAGGTCTTACTTTAGTTAAATATCACGGGCAAGACTTTGAGAGAGTCTTCTGAATCCCTGTTGTTGGTGGTGCTATGGAGTTGATTCTGCCTCCTAGTGGCCCTGTGTACAGCAGAGTGGAACCCTGTCTGGTGTTTTGTGCCATCCTCCCATCTTCCAGCACTTTATCAGACAATGCTCCGCTCCTATTCACAGGGTTTTCATGCCCAGTTTTTTCGGAAGTGGGTGGCCAGTTCCTTCTTCCTAGTCTGTCTAGTCTGGAAACTCTGATGAAACCTGTCCACCATGGGTGACCCCGCTGGTATTTAAAATACTGGTGGCATGGGTTTCAGCATCACAGCAACGCACAGCTACCATAGCAGGACAACCAACAGACGAGTGGTGTGGTTCCCTGACCAGGACGTGTACCCAGGCAGCAACGAGTCTTCATTACTAGACCACTGGGCTGGCTTCTAAATTCCTGAGTCTTTGGCAAAAATGTTAATTTCAGAAACCTATTTGTTGAGGCATTTTCTCTCTGGTTTACAAAGAGTGGTAGCACACCATTGAAGATTGCTTTCTGGACAAGTAAGACATCCTTCTCAAATCAAGATGGTGGCTTAAACTGAAGGAGCACTTTCACATCCCAGAAAAGCGTAATAGTGAAGCTTGTCTCTCTCTTACTCAACTTGCCTTACTTTGAGAAAGGACTTGTTATTTTAAAAATAGTCATCTTTTATTTCCTGCCTGTCAGGGCCTCTCTGCTTTCTTTGAAAAGCCAGCATTTACTGATACTCTGTGATTGACACTTTCCTCAGTACTAAAAGGGAGCAGAGAATAGGAGAATATTCCGTTTTATTGACAGGCTCTGAGACCTTGTCGGGGACAATTGCTTAGCAACCTTTATGGTGCCACTTTGGGGAAAGGGGGAAGAAAAGGCCAGAATTACATATAAATGGAAGGAAGGCATATGTGACAAAGGCCAACTATCATAAAACACTGAGTATTATTTTAACTAGGTCCTTAAATTAGCAATGTAACTTGTAAAATCTGCACAAATTATCTTTTCTTCCCTTGGGTTGTTGGATTACTGAAGAGTTGAGATAATGTTAGATTTCTGCAAAACGCACATCGATATGGGGAAGTGAAAGGTAGCTGTGTTCAGGGAGAGAAGTTGCTGTCTCGACTCTCATCCTGGCTGTTTGACTCTTGTTCAGGCCACTTTATGTTCCTGAGCTTCATGGATAAAATTGGGATAACCACCCTTGTGAATACTGAATAGGTTTATAATGCATTTGAAAGGGCCTTGAAAATTGTTGAGCACTTATAATATAAGGGGTTTTTATAATTGTGCTATATTGAGACACTGTGTATTAATACGATACACATGTAAGTTTATGATACACATGTAAGTTGGACATAAATATCATTTTATTAGTATAGAAAGTACACGGGCTTATGTTTGAAAGTATTTTTCAAAGTGCTTTTGTAAATGTTGCACCACCTGATCCTTATAGCTCTGTGACAAAGAGTAACTAACTCCATCTTCCAGTTAATAATTCTTAACCCTGTCTCTAAGTATGGAGTTTCCCACAGCAACACTGGGTGGTGGACAGGGGCTTGATCAAGTCAGCTGGTCCCAAGCTTGGGGTATTTCTACTCTTTTATCAACTTCTGTTGCTACCTTCAATTATTGTTGTAATAAGATTATGTAAACTAGCTCTTTTCAAATTATCTGTGGTGAACAACTAGTTTTTTCTTTTTTTAAATATTACTGTGTCACACATGGATACTGTCATAAAATACAATAAAAATGAAATGTTAGAGTCAACTTTCTGGTTTGAACAATGGACTATGGTTAAGTAAGTTATTATCATTGGGGAGGGTGGGTGAAGGGTACATGGGAATCCTGTACTGTTTCTGCAAATTTTTTGAGTCAACTTATTTCAGAAAAATTATTAAGAATAAATTGTTAGAAAATAAATACAAAATACAATTCTTACATTTTTAACTATTAGCTTCAACAGACACAAAATTACTCTGTCAAATGGCTATCAAAGTTTCTAAATGCATACTCTCGATTTCAATACTTATTCTGGTTACTACAATACCAGTTAATACAATACTGGTGGTAGACCAGTAACAAACAGGCCCACTGACTACACCAGCATGAATGTTAATGAAAATACATTTCTCTTCTGTTCAAATAAGTAGTTCTTGAAGGAATTGGAAGTTCTCAGCCTCAATTTTCAAGTGCAAAGGAGAGCGTCTTGTTGTCCCAAACTTTGTCTGTGCCCAATCAACCATGGCAGGGTGGAGAAGGTAGAATCATGCCTGACCCAACTTAAGAGTGAGCATTCATTCTCAGAGCAGTGGGGAAGAATAGAAAACCTCAAGAAGTGACCAGTAAATGTCTCAATATGTGACCACTGCTAGAGATACAAAGACGAGTCCTTGATGGAAATAACTGTAGATAACTGTCAAAAACTACCAATTACTAAAATAATCTGAGTCTCAGAATACGGCAATTCAATGAAGAGAAAACTCCTACTTGGGGGGATTACAGAAAGTTTCTTGGGGTGGGTGGCATCTGAGCAGTTTAGATAATCCTTGAAGTAAGTGTGAAGTTTGACAAGAGATAAATGGGGGAAGTCATGGTTGGGTTTTAAACACATTGTTATTTCAGAAAAAGCAATCATTTAGAGGTGGAGAGGATGGATTAGAGGTAGGGGGTCATGCAGCCATCAGGAGTCAGGATCAGGGAGGCCAACTATGGGCTGATGCATGGGAAGGAGTTCAAACACTTGAAACACTGGTTGTGGGATGAAGAAAGAAATGGATGCAAGAGAAATTTCAGGTGTACTATAGAGCACAGCAACTGATTTGATGTGGGACATTAATAGTAAGAGACTCAGGGAAAGAAACACATTTGGGAAGAATAAGAGTGAGTTCGGTTTGGTGTACTGCTTTCAAGGGGCTGGTGCTGGTTTAGATGGTGCTTTCCTCAGATAGAAACATGGGTGTCTAAACCAGGAGTATGTGTTCCCCAACTTGGTACCTTGAATAGCGTCCCCTAGAAAGATATGTCCGAGTCCTAACCCCTGGTCCCCTGAATGTGCCCTTCTTTGGAAATAAAGTCTTTGAAGATGGAATTAAGTTCAGGATCTCTAGAGGAAATCATCCTGGATTTAGGGTGACTAAATCCTTATAAGTGTCTTAGAAGAGAAAGGAGAGGGAGATTTGACACACAGAGACACACAGAGAAGGCCACTTGAAGACAGAGCAGAGATTGGAGTTATACTGCCACAGGCCAAAGAACTCTAGGGGCCACCAGAAGCTGGAAGAGGCCAAGAAGGATTCCCCACTGAAGCCTTTGGTGGGAGCAATGCCCTGCTGACACCTTGATTTCAGGCTGATGGCCTCCTGGAGTGTGAGAGAATAAATTGCTGTTTAAGTCACCCAGTCTGTGGTAATTTGTTATGGCAGCCCCAGGACACTAATACAGAACCTCTTTTGAGAGTTCAGTATATACTTGTCGAAAGATGTTGTTCTTGTGTTGTGAAGTACAGGGAAAATCAAGCTGTTTCTTCATCTTTATTAGTATCTTGTTTCTGGGTATTTTCAAAGGTGGCTTTTCTTGCAAGTCAGCAGAGGTGGAAATAAGATAGTTCAGAAGAATGAAGTTTAGGACACCCAGCAAGTGTGAAAGTGTTTGAATTACAGATTGATCCACTCCCCCTCCCATCTAAGTCTTTTCTTTTTTTCCTTTTTCCCTTCCCTCCTCTTCCTTTCCATTCCCTTCCTTTCCTTTTTTTCCTTTCCTCCTTTTCCTCCTCCTCCTTCTTTTTTACAGAATCTCTCTGTATTGGAAGATTTATTGCCATAAAATGAAAACACAATAAGTTAGCTTTAAATTATTTTTTCTATTTCTAACTTCCAATCAGAACTTATCACCTTGGAATATCTAGTGTTATTACATTCAAAAGTAACCAGGGCTGGCCCCATGGCCTAGTGGTTAAGTTCTGTGCACACTGCTTTGGTAGCCCAGGTTTGGTTCCTGGGCACAGACCTACACTGCTCATTGGCAGCCATGCTGTGGCAGTGACCCACATACAAAATAGAGGAAGATTGGCACAGATCTTAGCTCAGGGTGAATCTTCCTCAGCAAAAAACAAAACAAAAACAAAAACAAAAACAAAACGTAACCAGAGCCCCTTACACAGTTAGCCAGTTCAGTCTTATTCTGATTAAAGATGTGATTTTTCTCTTAGGCCTTTTGAAGTATTGAAAAATAACTTGCAGACCCTCTAACTTCATTGGTACTGTCAATATTTGACAAGATATTATTACCTGGCAAGCAGGAATTCTGTTTAGCCCACGGTCTAACACAGGCTATGGCACAGAGCAGGTTTCCACATATGTTTGTTGACCTAATCTGTTGAATACAGGCTTGGATTTACTGGCCTAATAGTACAGAGTTCTTAAAGTGAATTTTCCTCATGAGATGGAAGCATTTAAGTGTCTCAGACTTTCATGAACTTGGGAAACCACTATATGTTTGCATAACCATAAGAGCTCTCTCCACTGTAAGTATCAAAGAACCCGTCAACCTTGCTTAAACAAACGGAATGTGTTGGCTTGTGTAACAGAAATGCCAGAAGTGCTGACTTTAGGTGAGAGTTGATCAAGCACCTCAACAATGCCGAGAATGGACCAATTTCTTTCTGTTTTCCTGTTCTCTCTTCCATGGTATCAGCTTTATCCTAAGGTGGGATCCCCTTGCAGATCTAGGAAGACAGCCAGTATGAAAGACAACTACCTGCTTGTTTGTTAATATCCCTGGGAAAGAATACCCTTACCTAAGCTGTCAAACAAAAATCCTGAACTTTCCTCTGATTGGACCAATTAGGGTGGACGTCTATCTTTGAACCAATCACTGTGGCCATGAGTCATAATTACACTACAAGAAAGACCTCATAGTTGGTTTAATGGTGTCTTGGCCTGACTCCTAAGCATAGGGTACTGAACTCCATTTTGATTTGGCAGTCCTTAGTTCAGAGATTCACTAGACCAGGGTATGTTAACTTGGGAAGGCTGACAATAATAAATGGGGCTCTATTTGCATCCAAATATATTGCACTGAGCTATACTCTTTAGTTATATTATATATTATATAATCCCAAAAGTGATGGTGTGCCACTGATCCAAATGAGGGGGAGTCTCTCTCAAGATGTCTTCAGACTGGCTAATCTGCAGAGCTGTTCCAGCCCCATTTATGGAGGGGGGCAGTTGAGTATCTAGAAGTCTAACTAGGCCTTACTCTCTGAAATTTATCATCTGTAACTGTGGGTCTATTGTTTAGAATTTTTGTAACCTGGAAGCATGTAACTCCTTTGGAGAATGTTGTCGACCTCCCTGCTGTATATTTTTTTTTTACCACACTGACTTCTTCCTGTATCTTTCAAACAGTAAACCTTGTTTGATTTACCCAAGCCAAGGTCAATGTTTGTTCTTACTCAGTGGATCTGTCTACTATTGACATTTGCCAATTCAGTGGTTACCCATAGCTAGCTGGCTTAAGTCAATACTGAACCACTCCTGGAGCTGGGCCTAGGGTTAGTCCCACCTAAACCACATAGCAGTTCCACAGTGGACCAGGGCTAGGAATGATGCTGTGAGAGGCTATCACAACGTCAACTCATTTCCATTGTCTGTTCAACTTCTAATGAATGTTTCACTTGCTGTCACAGAAACCATTAATGTCTTTCTTTTGCAAATGAGAAGACTGAGATCACACTCTTCCAATTTAAATTATTTATTAGTCCAATATATGTTATTTGTTTATACAAAGAATATTTGGAGCTACGAGAAATGTTACTGGAGCCAGCATGCCATAGGAAGGTGGTTTTGTTTTGTGCTTCACGGAGGCTCGGGGCTTCCCGAGATACCTCACAGCTGAGGTGGACGATGAGGGGTGAGGCTTCAGGCTCCAGCCCTGCTTCACTCGTGGTGCTGCTTTCTTGGATGTTTCACATGTGTTGTAGTTATACAGGCAGGATTCCTTTGCATGCAGGATTCTGATGCTGCTAGCATGAAGGTTGAAAACCACTTCTCCATCCTAGATCTGCGACCTTGAAAAAAAAATCCCTCCCTCTCTTTGATCCTCAGTTTCCTTTACCTGTAAAATCAAGGTGCCAGACGAAAAGTCCTTGAAGGTCCCTTTTATCTTCAACAGCCTACGATTTTGTGACTTTTGCCTTTGGCCATAGTGGTACTTATTAGTTGCATGAAAACTGACTAAATTACTACCTTAGAAGTTATTAATTCGGCACAGCTTCCCCATCTTAGTGAGTTTTCAGCTGGCTAATGCCACATGACAGTCATAAAATGCCAGCATTGCTGGTGTGGGGTGGAGTTAACAGTATGAGATTTGCTAAGTGTTTCTGTGCGATCAGTGTGAAAGCAATCACATCTCCGGAGTGAGAAAGGTCAGTGCCTGTAGCTGCCAAATCTCGCCACACTAAGGGGACATGAAGGGGACTGCTACCCACCGAACGCAAATCAGGCTAAAAAATGAGTCTCCTCTGCAGCCACAGTCCAACAGCTCTGAATGTCAAATGATATTACTTTGGGAGACGGTTAAACCCTCTTCTCAGGGCACAGCAGTGCATAAATCCCTTCATCTCGTTTGATTAATCTGAGAGACTATAGAATATGTTATTAGGCACAGAAAACATGACTGTAATGTGATAGTCTGTAGTACTCCTGAGCTTGGAGATTCCTGTAAGTCCCGATCTTTTCCCTGGTTCCAGATTGCTTGAAAGGGGGGAAAAAAACCTCATTGATCTTAGTGACTTAGTGTCCTACATGAACTAGTGTTAGTGAATATATAAATAAGTTTAAAAATAAAGGTTATGCCATGAATCCCAGCCCCTATAGGATAAGGACTCTTCCTCTTCTAAAGAGAGGACTCGTTCTGTCTCTGTCTTTCACTACCCACACTTTAAGCCCTGGAACACACACCTGTACTTGGCAGGAAGGAGACCATGATAGTAACAGTGGTTGTCTCTAGCTGGTGAGATTACAAACGATTTTTTTATTCTTTGTGTTTTTGTATCTTGTACATTTTTATAGTGGGCACATATTATAACAAGAAAATATATTTGAAATAATGTGTTATTTCAAAACACATTTTCCATTGTTAATTTTAAGGTAATTCTTTTCCCCAGAAAGGCCCCTGCGAATGCTATCTTTTTTCCATTCTGCTAAAATGGAGGAAGGTATCTGAAATGCCATGTGAAATAGATTAACGGAGCCTTGCCTAGGAAGCATCCCGCTTCTTCCTTTTCAAGACCTGGAGCCACTGTGGCCTGACAAGCGGTAAGAAATGTGATAATAAAGACGATGAGCCACTCCAGGGCTGGATTTCATTTCCAGCTTAATTAAATCCTAGGAACACACCTGACCTCTAGCTTTGAAGAGCCGCTGCAAAAGCCAGGTGCCCTCATCAGCTCGGGCTCGCCCTGCAGTGATTGTGGGAAGCCAGCCTGAAAGGAGAGGGTAGAGGGAGGCAGAAGCCAATGGAGATGAAACAGCGGAGTCAGGAAGCAATATTTCAGAGAGCGCTGTTTTATCCGGTGGGCGATCTGTTTGCCCTTCTGCTTAAAAGGTGAACAGCAAAGCTAACCTACAAATGTACTGAATTGCAACTCCTCCAAGGGCACCCTGCTGTCCTTGCCACCTGTCTCCTCCACCAAGTCCTCAACCAGCTCCCTGCCCCCACCCATTGTGGTAATTGGGTAAAAAGTGCACTTGGTTGGCACAAGCCCTGACTGGTCTATCAGTACGCACAGGTCAACTGGCTCCTCCTGTATTTACAAACTCATGGCTGCTTCTGCTCCTTCAGCCACTGCTGCTCCCTGATGCTGCTGCCTGGGGTTTCTTTGTTGTATATCCCAGAGACCAGAAGTCCTCTGGAAATGTAAATAAAGAGGAAAAATCCTTGCCTTGATTTACTGAGCCCAGGAATTATACAAGGAACTTGAATGATATCATCGCACCTAATTCTCATGTCCACTTGTGATGTATTATCAGGGATTTATAACGAGGAAATGGGGCTCCAAAAGAGTAGGTCTTAGATCTTAGATCTAACTGTCTAAAATCTAAGAAGCAGAGCCTGAGACAAGGATTTGGGTACCTAGGATTTACGGAGGGGGTGCTATTAGAAGAAACGTGGAGGGAGGCAGGAGGGCAAGAGACAAAAGATGCGGTCTCAGGATCTCAGCCTTGCCCTAACCCACAGAGGCTCTGGAGCATGCACCACACTGCTGAGTAGTCCCCGCCTTGAGGCCAGGAGGCTGACTGAACCCCTATCAGTCTTCTGCTGTGGGCCATTCCGGGGGCAAGGACGTGACTCCTCAGGCCAGGAGGTTCTCCTCAGCCAAGGACAATTCTCTGAAGGAAGGGGCCAGCTGGAGCTCATGAGAGCCAAAACTCACAGTGTTTGGGGGATAGTTGTACCAGCCTGTAAAGGGGCTCTGGCAGGGTACCACCACCACCCATTAATCCACAATTCATCCACACTGCTTCCCTTAAGAACCTAAAGATTCTTACTCTGGGGTTTGGGGTGATCCAGGTGGGTCACTTCCATTCTTGTAGAATTGTGAAGATCGTTGCAAATGTGTATAAAACATGCAATGCATAAGAGGTACTTAATAACCGCTGAGAAGATGGAGAGTCCCTTGACCCTGTGGAAATTAATAAATAGAAACCTCATTAAAATGGAGTCAAGGAGCCAATAGGGAGAGTTCCCAGCCCTGGTCATAGCAGGGTCCAATAGGAAGAAGAAAGATTTCCTTTTCTTGACTGTCAAGAAGGTCAGCCAATGGGAGACTGTTACAACTCAGCCAATGAAAAGCCATGCAATTCTTTGCTTACAATATCCCTCCCAGCTTCCTCTTCCCTCTATAAAAGAGTTTCTCCTCCTCTGTTTTGGGGGGAATTTGCAGACCCTGAGTTGCAACTCTTTGCTGATCCGGAATAAACACATTTTGCTATAGAAGTAACTGGCTGTCTATTTGTTTAAGGTCAACAACCTCAAGCTGTGAATATTGCCTTCTCCTCTTTGATCTTTGAGCATTTTGTATCCATTATATTCAGAAAATAAGAACATATCTATCTCTTTGACTCAAGTGTGAGTTTCTCAAAGGAAAAAATCTGGCCCTATTTCATGTGTAACACACCTGCTTGTACACATGCTTTGCCCATAGCAGGCTACTAGTCAATGCCAGCTGTGCTGTATACTCCTTGAATTTGGTGGGAGGCTCTTCCTCATGTTATTGTTTCAGTCACTCACTCACTCAACATTAATTCAATGTCTATTAGTTGTGAGTAATTTAAGGAGCACTGTGTTGGTGGCTGCCTGTTTTACTTCCTATCCATCTATCCAAGAGTCTCAGAGTCCAAAAAACAGCAACAAGAGGGTGAGCACTGAGGTAATTCTAGCAGAGGTTTAGTTACTGGGCTGGGAAGAAAGGCAGTTACATTGGGGGTCATGTAGGAGAAAGAAGGAGCTTGGTGGAATCAGGAGAGTTGGAACATCACTCCTTAGTTTTCACAGCTGTACAATGGGACAAAGATGCTGCCTGGCTGAACTTAAGGGCTGTTATGGAGGATCAAAGGAGACAGTATAGGTGCAGAGAAGCCCGCAGACCATGCAGAGGAAATTAATAGATGTTTAAGGACCAATGATGGCTCAAAGGCAGGGACGATAGGCAAAATGGCTTGGCATCCTTCCCTGAAGTTCAGGTGGCACATTCTACTTTCGCCTCATATATACTCAGAATTCAGTGCCTCAGGAAAAAAAAGAGAAATAGGAAACTAGTGTTGTTCCTTCTTTGCCTCCCAGTTTTAGTTATCTGTATATCCTGTAATTAGGGTCCCAGCTTACACCTCCAATTTCTGAAAGTTTTCCATTTAATTTTACAAGAACGTATATACTTTACAGTGTCTGACACCTGCTCAAGCAGGCAAATAATTGTTTTGACACTGTGACAGTTGTCGAGAGTATATTTTAAAAATTTCTGAAACCTGCCAATGGGATAATTAGAGTCTAATTCTCATTTGCCAGGGCAATGAGCTCTCTAGGCCAAATGACTCCCCAATGGCGTGCCAGCCACTTTTCCTGGTCCTTATTGGCTGGTGGAGATTTGCTTCCACATAATTGTTCCATTCCTCACTGGGGACTGATTTTCGACCTTTAATGATAATACCAATTACGTATTGAGTGCATCATTTGTGGGTTTCTTTGGACGGGCATTTTACTACAACTCGCATTGCTTGAAAAATAGCTTTAATTTAATTCAATTTAATTGTTGGGCTATTCAGGGCTTCATTTCCCTTGTGGAGTGACCCTCAGCTGGCCCAAGGCTGTGGGGCATGGAACGAAGGAGAATCGGCACTCCTGTTCTGGGCAAAGGGGCCGGGGAAGGAGGGATGATCTGAGGATTAGAGTCCAAAGAAGCAGGTAAAGAGAAAATCTGGGCATGAGGTGAAGATCAGTGCAAGAACCGGCCAGAAGCACTCTTTCGTGTCATGGGTTAGATTTAAGAAGGATCCTGGAAACGCTGGGGATGGAGGAGGAAGTGGTGTGATTTCTTCCCTGGACTGCTGGGGCTGCACCGCTGGACCATGAACTTGGGAGCTGTTACCATGCTGAGCTGGGACAGGCATCCTTCCAGAATCCTAACCTTGTTGGGTGCCCCAAAGAACATCTATTTCATTCCTACCACAAAGTGGATGCAGAAACTGAGGCCCAGATTAGTGAAATGACCCGTCCTAGGTTACAAAGCTTGAAGATGTTCAATTTAGGCAAAATTTACTCTGCTGGCCTCAGTGTAATCGAGAAGTACAAATTGGTCCATGCATGTATGATTATGCTGAACTTTCTAGGTACACAGAGGAAGTTAATCAAAGTGCTTGTAAACCAGTTGGGGAGATAGGATTTTATGAGACTCCCCTCCTATCAGTCATAGGCCAGTGCCCAGGGAAGGGGGTGATGGAGGGCTGAGCCACCTTATTCCTGAGTCCTGGGGTTCTGCTGTGTGGAACAGGTAGACATAAAAGAGAAACTATGTTCTCAAGGTGAGAGAAAGGTCCAAGTTAGGGTAGACAGTCACAAATGGGGCCTCAGCGAGGGGGCAGAGAGAGAACAGAAGCCAGGTGAAATGTTTATGCACACAGAAAGTTAAACAGTGCAGAAGGGTATATAATGAAAATTAGCTGTTCTTCTCCCATCCCTACTTTCCTCTGGTTCATTTTCCACAGGTAAGCCCTTTCTTTTTCTTCTTTTTCTTTTTCTTTTGTGAGGAAGATTGGCCCTGAGCTAACATCTACTGTCATTCTTTTTGCTTGAGGAAGATTGTTGCTGAGCTAACATCTCTGCCAGTCTTCCTCTATTTCGTATGTTGATTGCCACCACAGAATGGCTTGATGAGCAGTGTATAGGTCCACGCTCAGATATGAACCTGCAAACCCCAGGCTGCCAAAGCGGAGCATGTGAACTTAACCGCTGTGCCACCAGGCTGATTCACCCAATTTCTTCTTTAGGTTCTTCCAGTAGTTATCTGCAAAATTCTCAGTAGTATGTGAAACCTTTATTCTTCCAATTGTTAATTTTAAACATTAGCTATAGACTCTCTGTTATGCATAATAAAAAAAAAAGAACTCTCTCGCTTCTCCTACCTTCCCTCCACTCATTTTACTTTTCATAGGTATTGTTTTGGATTCTTCTACTGGCACATTAATAATTTTAAAAAGTATATTTCAAATGCTTCACCTTGATCCATCAAATTTAGACAAATTTGACTCAGTTTTGTAAAAGATCCAAGATGAAATTGGAAGCCCTGAACTAACTTCCACCTTTCCTCCTTCCAATTCTCATGATCTTCCAATGGCATCATTAAACGTTGTCAAGGTTTATAACTTTTTCATTCTATTTTACAAGTATGCTTAAGCCTTCCCTGCTTTGCCCGTCGCTTAAGTTGAAAACTCAAGCACCAACACGGGTCATTAGCAATGTTATGATTACATATTACTCACCCCAAGACCAAGTTGAGTGACTGGCCCTTCTGAGAGTAGGAAGTGACACAAATCGTGTGTAGATTAAGGCTATCACCTTTCCAAATTAAGTTTTTGAAATATTAAAATAAGAACTTATTTTCATTTACTTCAGCTTCTCAAAATCATGACATTTTAATTTGCTTCATTTCTGTAGTTTTTAAATATAAATTTTGTCTAAAGTTTCCAATTTTCTTTCATTTTTCTTGTTGAAAAGAAACATGATTTCTTCACCATTTTACAGATTTTCCTGCTTTATTACATTATCTATCAAATGAGAATTTACCTTTTTATGATGACTTTTGTTCTGAAACTCTAACTTGACGTTCTAGTTGGGACTTTTTATTTTTCACGGCCTGTGGCAGAGTTCTCTCTCTGGTTTTCCTTTTTAATGCACTTGTGGCTTTGACCTACTGTTTTCATGGTTTCCATTTTCTTGGTTTTTTTTTTTGGTCTCCTCAAGTATATCTTCAAGTAGCTTTTTTTCCCCTAGAAAGTGTACATAATGAGGAAACTCTAAGAGTCTTGCATGATTTAATATTTAGCCTTCATATTTGAGTGCCAGTTTGGCTAGACATAAAATTATGGGTTCAAGCTGATTTTCCAGCAGAGCTTTGAAACTATTTGTTGTATGTTAGGCTCTTCAGAGGCAGAGACAGAGTTTGGAGAGCAAGATGTTTTTTAATGATCAACATCTTGAGGGCAGGATTGGGCTGACTGGGAAGCAGGACTGAGATGCAGGCCTGACAAAGCCTCAGCCAAGATGGTGGGCGCTCTGGAGAGAGTACTATCCAGGAATGTCCTGTGTCTGGCTGAAATGGCTGTGCCTTTTACCTCCCTCTCTCAGTCACCAGACACAGACTGCCCTATAAAGGGCATGAACTAGTGTCCTTATAAGAAAATGAAGAGAGACCAGGGGCACAAGCACACACAGAGAAAAGGCCATGTGAAGACACAGTGAGAATGTGGCTGCCTGCCATTCAAGGAGAAAGGCCTCATGAGAAACCAAACCTGCCAAGACCTTGAACTTGGACTTCTAGCCTCCAGAACTGTGAGAAAGTAAATTTAAGTCCCTGAGTCTGCAGTCCTTTGTTATGACAGACCTAGCAAACTAATAGAGCTTCCCAAATTTTTCCGGGAGAAATTTTTGTGACACCCTTATTTAGAGTCTATTTCAAACAAATGTGATTTTCTAATATTTCTGAACTTTATTAAGGTTCAAAGTTAAGTAATTCGGAAAAACATGTTTTCATTATTTTCATGCTGGTTATGTTCTGAGCTTCACAGCAGTCTCTCCGCACAATATTGTCTGCTCATCTCCTCCACCTTCCACTTCTCCAAAGAGAGTTATTCTTGTATTTGCGACATGTTCTTTAACATTTTTAGCTTTGTATCAACGTAGTGGCCTATGCCCATCCCTAAATCATGATTTCTTAGTTCTAGGAGTCAATGAATAAATGGAAGTGAGAATGAAGGAAATCAACTTAATTAGTGGTTGCATTTAAATCTAAATAAATAGAGAGGTTGAATTTCTCTGTTACCAGTGGAGCACTTTTCAAAAAAGAGCAAATTATCTAAAATCATAACCTATTTCTTCCACACCCTAATTCCAAACACTGAATTGAATGTTTGATTATATTGATTTGCTAGATAATTTTTCCAAGTGACAGTGTTTTTGGACGTCAGATATACGGTTGAATTCCAACAGCAAAATATTGGCCAAAACGTTCATCACTTAACTAGCATGTGTTGAGTGCTGTGTTTCTATCTCTAGGCTTGGTGCTCAGGGGATGCAGAAGATCCATAAAACGCGGTGTCTCTTCCTAAGGATTGTTGTCTTTTCTGAAGGATTGACCTGCATTAAATGATATGGATGAGTCTCCTATGGGATGATCAGGCTGTTGGAAAGTCGGAGAAACACCATAGAGGTGGGAAACATCAGCTCAGTTAAATCACAAACAGGTTGAATTGTTTTGAAAGGGTTGAAATGTTCACTGAATTTTTACTCCATAATTTCAAGAGAATAGGACTCGTAAGCTGTTCTGCATTGCTTCCCAATTGGCCATGCTGTCTCACGCTGTGCTTCGTCTTTGCTGCTTGGCCTGGACGGTGCTCCTAGACCCTTCTTTCACCTACGTCCACATTGAGGCCTTCATGGACTCTACTGACTATCTTAGCATTATCCCATACAAGATGTGACCTTAAGGCAAGTTATGCATCTTCTCTAAGTCTCTAACTGAAGATAATTATGGTTTCTTCCTAACACACGTAAAGCACCTAGCCTAGTTTAGGGCATGGAGTAAATAACTCATGAAGTATCAGGTATGTCTGGAAGGTGCCTCCTTTCTTCAAAGAGCAATTCAAGTGTCTTCTCCATGAATCTTTCCCACCCTCTGCTCAGCTGTATTTGGTGTTTCTCCCTCTGGGCTCCTATGGCATTTGCACATCTCTCTTATTTCACCTCTCATATTATAATAATAATTTGTTTAATTATCTCTTGTACTAGTCTCTTAAATCATGAGAAGCCTGTTTTATATTTTACTGTAATCTTGGCCTATTATAAAAGTGCCTGGCATATAGTAGACATCCAAAGACTGTTGCTGATTAAATAACTAAGACCCATTGCTCTTTTATTGGAGATGAGGCGATAGGAAAATAAAAGAAAGGAAAAGATGGAGTTAAATTATAGAACATGGGCAAGGGACTCATTTAAGGATTTCATGATATTCAATTGGTTGGCTGGCTGGGAATTGATGGTTATAAGATATCTGATGTGATCTGACCCAATAAAAATTGGGAAGATGAATGAAATTCTCTTTGGGGAGACTGGCATTCTTGAGAATTGACAAAGGTGGTTATCTACCATCAGCTTTAGCATTATTTTGGTTCTGCTCACAAGTGGCTCTTAATGCCTGACCCTAACTACTGCAGAGTCTAATATCCTCCCAAATGCCATCCTCTACAAACAGCAAAAGTATTTCTTAGACTAAATCCCTGAATTTCTCTCAATCTGCCGGGATGAATTTCCAATTATTTTTTTGGCCCAGAGAACATCCTTTTAAGACACACTTTTGAAAAAATTTCAAAGCATCATTATTATATGTGTAGGAGAAATCTTTATTTCAGAGATTATTCACCTATAATCTGAATCTTTAAAATTACTTGGTTTATGTGGGGTTTATGATATTTGCTGGGGATCTTTCTCCTTCACGAAGGAGATGACTCAGCCATCTATTCAAAGTGAGTTTAATTTAAATATCATTATTAGGAAGCTAAATTGGTTCAGAAGATCCTGAGACCCAAGACAATTTTTCTGCTCAGATCCCCGAGGGCAAAGCAAGGGAACCAAGCCTTGTCCAGGACCCTGGGGAGGTATCAGCTTGAATGACAGGTTGATGGGAGTGAAACATTTTGAAACAATGTTTAAATAAGGATTATTTTTAAAGAACTATGGTGTGAATCACACTAATTTCAATCACAGTCTTGTAGGTGAGCTGACAAATTTATATTATTAGTGAGATAGATGGGTAGGTGGCAATTTTTTTTTTCTGTTCACTAAGAAATGGTGGCAGGGAGATGTCCAGGCTCCAGCTTTCATTTTCATAAGGGTTAGCAAGCTAAACTCAATTCCCTTGTACTGACAGTCATTTAAGGTTAGCATTCATTTAAACATACAGCATTTCACTGGATTCTTGGGACTGCCCTGTGAGGTAGATAGCTACTCCTATTTCAAAGATGTCGAAATTCAGACCCAAAGAAGCTAAATGATTGGCTCATGATCACAAAATAATACATGATTGTGACGGTCAGTTTTATGTGTGTCAACTTGCCTAGGCTATAGTCCCTAGTTATTCAATCAAACCTAGGTGTTGCTATGAAGGTGTTTTATAAGTATAATTAGTGTCTATAATTAGTTGACTTCAAGTAAGGGAGAGGACTTTAGATAACCTGCATGGGTCTCATTCAGCCAGTTGAATGGCCTTGAGAGCAGAACTGAGGCACCCCAGAATAAGAAATTACACCCGTGGACTGCCTCAACTCATGCCTGAGGGGTCAGCCTGCTCTTCCTATGGCCTCATGTGTGTGTTTTGGACATGCCTAGCCAGTCCCCACAATCTCATAAGCCAATTCATTGCAATAAACCTCTTAATATATATTTCCTACTGGTCTGTTTCTCTGGTTGAATCCCGGCTCATACAGTGACCAAGCGACTCCTTATCGAATTATGAAAACAGTACCTTACATTTGTATTGAGCTTGATAGTTTAAAAATGTCCTCACATATATGATCTTTACTACATCCTGAGGCTGTGAATAGGTAAGCTAATCAATTATCATCCTTCTCATCACCACCAGTATCATCATCATCAGACTACAGCATCATCACCATCGTTGTTGCCATTTTACAGCTGAGGAGAAGGGTGATGCAGCCTATAAGAGGCAGATCTGGGGCCATGAACCAGTTCTTCTAACTCCAAACATTATGTGCAACATCAGCAGCCACCTGCACAAACCTTCAAATACCTTATCCTTTGAGTTTCTAGATGTCTTCCAATGATCGTTTCCTCCACTATAGCTTATCACCACACATATTTCTAGCCACTACACCCACAGTAAACTCTGGACCTTGTCATCATTATTAACCATATCATTTCTAAAATCTCTATTTTGAACATCCATTAAAGAAATACCCTCCAGGTGTGACCTCTTCCTGTGGGTTCTTCTTTATCAAAGTTCTGGTCATTTTGAAGTCCCAATTTAAGTAGTGAATAGTTTGTATTCATGGCTAAGTGTATCCTAACTACAGTTTTTTATAAAGCAATTTTTAATTTAGTAATATGAAAGTTCGTTTTTACTCAATGAATGTCAGTCTAGCCACCAAAATTCCAATGTAGATATCTCCTGCATCTAACATTATGCTTAATATTCTTGAACGATTACGATGAGGCCATGTAAGATATTTCTCAGAGACTGTGTGTATGTGTGTATGTGTGTTTGTGTGCATTCTGTACATCACAACATGTCAACTAGAGAACATGTTTGCATCTAACTCCTCCCATCACAGAGACCAGCTGGAGAAGGACAGCATTAGAGGGGTAAGAGGAGCAGCTACACTCTGATCTCATTGCTTATCCTTCAGGCTGGCACAGTGATGCACCAAGAGGGCCCTCCTAGGCCTATAGGTTCTCCAGTGGGGACATCCAGCTCCCCTGGAATTGTGGATTGCTTCCCGGGAGGCCCACTCAGGTCTTTCTTCAAAGGAATCGCTGAGAGAATCTTCAGAGCTCCATCACTGGGGATCATAGAGTGATAGAGAAGAAGGTGGGGCTTACAGCAACCAATGTCCAGATCTTAGCAGACTGCATTCCTGCTTGCAGTGGCACCAGAGCAGAGATCCCACCTAGTGGCTCTGTCCATCTGCAGAGTGGAGCCAGTAGCCCTATCTGACCAGGGAACTCATTTGGCAGTTCTGTCAGATTTGGACCCCCAGCCAATGATCCCTACCATCCAAGGAGCCAGTTCTATGACCCTACCTGGTCAGGGAATCAAATTTGCAGCCTCACTCAACTCCTGAGTATTCCCTTCAGTTCCAACTGACCAAGAAGGCTGGCCAGGGAACCTAGGAAGCCACAGAGCCCATCTTATAACTCTGCTTGGGCAGGTAGCCAAGCCAGCAGCCCTACTCAACCGTTGAGCATAGCCTCTGGCCCCACATGACTAAGGAGCCTGAGCAGTGACCCTGGGCAGCCTGTGAACACAGCCTATGGTACTGCCCAGCCGTGGATCCCAGCCTACAGCCCGACCCCACAGCAGATACCAGCCTATGGCCTTGCCCAGTTGCTGAACACAGCATGAGGCTTCACCTGGACAGGGAACCCAGACAGTGACTGCCCAACCATGTAGCACAATCTCTAGCCCCACTTAACGGCAGGCTACAGCTAGAGACTTCTCCCAACCTCTGAGCCCAGCCAGACATTGCCCAACAGCAGAGCACAGATATCAGCCTATCTGATCATCTATTCACCCAGTCTGTGGCTCCAAGAAACTTCAGGGCACAGCCTGCAGCTCCACCTGATCACAGAGCACAACTTGAGGCCCCATCCAACTGTGAAGCCCTGCCTGCAGCTCTGCCCAAATGCAGAATCCAGCTAGCAGTGCCATCCATTTGGGGAGCACAGCCTGAGACCTTATCTGACCAGGAGCGATTGCGGAACCGAGCCCGCAGCCCTGCCCAATCGCACAGTCCAATCAGTGGCACCACCCTGCTGGGGAACACACCCTGCGAACTTTCACAACCAGAGGTGATTCCAGAGCCCAGCTAGTGGCCCCACCCAAACGTGGAGCCCAACCTCAGAGCACAGGCATTGGCCTCACCCAACTAGGGACCCTGATAGCAAGCCCTGCCTACTCATGGACGCTACCAGCTGATCTGTCCAGTACCTCAAGCTGAGCTGTCTGGTAAAGGATCATCTCTGCCTAAGCAAACTTGTAAAGACTGGAAGAGGAGATTGCTACTCAAATGTGCAGATACCAATACAAGGAATCAAGGATAATGAGGAATCACGAGGTAAACATGACACCACCAAAGGAAAGCAATGAAGCTCCAGTAAGTGATCCTAAAGAAATGGAGATCTATGAAGTGTCTGACAAAGAATTCAGAATAATCAGAATTCAGATGTAAATTGGTGCAGCCACTGTGGAAAACAGTATGGAGGTTCCTCAAAAATTAAAAATAGAGCTACCATATAATCCAGCAATTCCACTTCTGGGTATGTATCTGAAGGAAATAAAGTCAGTATCTTAAAGACAGATCTCTATTCCATGTTCATTGCAGCATTATTCACAATGGCCAAAACATGGAAACAACCTAAGTGCCCATCCTTGGATAAATGGATAAAGAAAATGTGATATATATGGAATATTATCCAGCCATAAAAAATAAGGAAATAAGGAAATCCTGTCATTTGTAGTAACATAGATGAAACTTGAGGACATTATGCTAAGTGAAATAAGTCAGACATAGAAATATAGATACTGTATGATCTTCACTTATATGTGGAATCAAAAAACCCCGAATTCATAAAAACAGAGAAAATTCATAGAAATAGATTGGTGGTTGCCAGTGGCAGGGGTGGAGTGGGGGAAATGGGTGAAGGTAGTCAAAGGGTACAAATTTCCAGCTTGTAAGATAAATAAGTCCTGGAGATGTAATGTATAGCATGGTGACTATAGTTAACTATCCTATGTTGAATATTTGAAAGTTACTAAGAGACTAGATCTCAAAACACACACACACACACAAATTGTAACTATGTGAGGAGGTGGATGTGTTAACTTACCTTATTTTGGTAATCATTTCACAACATATATATATGTATCAAATCATTGCACTGTACACCTTAAACTTATACAATGTTATGCGTCAATTATATCTCAACAAAGCTGGAAAAAATGTAGATGAAAAAATAAAAGCTTACTGTATGTATTGTCTCTGCTTTTCACATTTAGGTAGTTCCATTTTTAAACAGCACAAATCAATAAGGAAAAGACAAATCTCAATAAAATGGGCAAACGACTTGATCAAAAAAGAAGATATGTAAATAGCTAATGAGCTCATGAAAAATTGCTCAACATTATTAGTTATTTGAGAAATGAAATTAAAACCACAAGGAGATACTAGCTTGCATCCACTAGAACAGCTTAAATTAAAAAGACTTGTAATACAAAGTGTTGTGGAAGATATGGAAGCATTGGAACTCTCATACATTGCTAGTGGGAGTATAAAACTGGTACAATCACTTTGGAAAAGTGTTGGCAGTCCCTTGTAAGGGTAAACATGCACTTATCCTGTGAGCAATTAATGCCACTCGCAGTATTTACTTAAGAGAAATAAAACCATGTTTACAAAAAGGTTTGTATGAGAATATTCATAGCACCCTGATTCATAATAGCTCCAATCTGGAGAACCCAAATATTTCCTTGATTTATTTCTCAAGAACATTTCTTACTGTGAAAGGAATTTTAGGAATTTCAGCATAGGGACCAGGTGGACCTCCCCACTTTCCATGAAGAAATGGCATCGCAAAGGGAGCAGATGACACACTTTCTTAAACTTCAGACTTGTACCAAGGAGCAGCTGTAGACTTCATTCCAAATCACCACTCTGGGTGGCTTGGTCTTTCCCCTCAGTGTTCAGGGTACAGAAGCCCAGAGAAACGGGACCCCACTTGCTTTGATTCCTGCTCTGTTCCTGGCATGCTAGAGTGAAAGCCAGTTGTGTGTCTCTCCCAACTCTGCATCCAGTGATGTCACATTGGTAACATGAAACCATCATGGTGGGAGTATTTACACCATAGGAATTGGCAAAGGCTACACGTTAGGGCTTCTCACCTCCCACTCCCTGTCTCCCTGGAAAGCCAGTTGTTAAACATTTGCCAGCGTATCACTCTCTGTACCTACCCCTTCCTCCCTGGTGATTCTGCTTTGACCAAATTAGTCATTCTTTCTGTTTGACCAATATCTAGTGTACATTGTTGTATCGCCAGAATGGAACTTTATACACTTTTATTGTTCCCTGATTCTGCTTCAGAGTCAGCAGGTGACGGCAATTTTCCTCTTTGCCAAAACCTAAAAGAAGGAACCTCACTTCCTCACTTAGTGAAGGAGAATGTCAGATGAGATGATTTTCCTTGTTCATAATTTTCTAAACATTAAGACTAAACAAGTAGGAGCAACTTGCAAGGAGACATTACTAAAAATATAGGTGATTTAGGATAAATGCATCTGACAGGAGGGTCGAGTAGGGGTTAGCAAACTTTCTCTTAAAGGCCAGATAGTAAATATTTGAGGCTTTGCCGAGAGGCAACATTGAAGCTGTTATGCAGGTACTTACATAACCACTTAAAATGTAACCATAAAAGAAAACATTTTTAATTTGTTACTGTGAAGAAACAGGAAACTGGTTGACTTGGTCTGCAGGCTGCAGTTTTCTGATCCCTGCCACAGAGGACTGGCTTGGAGGATGAGGAATAAGGCAAGGTGGTCAGGTTGGAGGCTGGCAGATGACGGTGGTGAGGGTTTAGACTAGGATGTTGACAGTGGGGAGACAGGAAGAGGGTAGAAGAAGTTAGAGGGAATGTAAATATTTGATTAGACATATGTATAGTGGATAAAAGAAAGGATGAATCAAACGTGATGCAGAGAGTTGGCTGCAATTTGTAACTCTGTCTTTGGGATTCACAGACATATTGGGATATTAAAAGCTCTGAGAAATCTTGCAGTAAATAAAACTGTCTTTGTTCAATCCAGCATTTCTCCAAGTTATTTGCTCATTGAGTCCTTTATTCATGGACTACCTACCAATGCCCTCAGTGAAGTAATGCATCATGGAATGTACTTTTGGTTTCACTGACTTGATCTAAAAGTGTATTGGAGAATACAGTGTCCTGTCATGAAAACAGGGACCATACCAGTTAATTTAACAGAGATGATTTAATATAGGGAATTGAATTTCTAAACGGGAATTTGGAAGACTGTAACTGTAGAAAGATGTAGTAACTGCAGGAAATATTTGCTACCCTTGGGGCAGGGGGAACAGAGGGAGGAGGTTGGGGTTATTAGGACCTAGAAGCTTGGATGAAGGTCCCTACAGAGCTGCAACCCAGACCATGAAGCAGGAGTTGCCACCTGGTTGGTGCTGGTGTCTCTGAGGGGAACTCAATGGGTCTGGTTCTGGGAACATGGAAAGAAAGGACCTGGAACCAGCTGTTGCTGCCAGGGTGGAGAACCATTGCCGAGGTGACATTGATAAGAACAGGAAACAAACAGCAAGGGGGAAATCTCTTCTCCTTCCTCTGGCCTTGTAGTCTGCCTTTAACACCTTTTATTGGCAGATCCTAACAGGAAGCTAGATGGCAAAGAAGAAATTTTATCCGTGGAGTCCACCTTAGAGTCATAAAATAGAGAACAGAAGGGTGGGTGGGTGCTGAGAGACAAAAGTTTAATAACCAGCCCAATTCCCAACCTTCATGTGTGGTCAGTTTCCAAACAGACTGAGTCTGGATGACTCAAGACTTCTTTCTATGCTCTCAAGGGCTAGAATAGTCACAGGTATCTTTTTGAGGCTTTCCCTTTTTCTTAGACAGCAGAAGCTGTTCATTTGAGTAGAGAAAATCATGGTTTTAATTACATTTTTCTTATAATCCAGAAGGGTTTAAATGAAGAGAAAAGAGATTTTGGCAAAGAGAAAAACTATTTGGCAAGTTGTTCTAAAGGGGTTTTCAGCATCCCTACATTCAGCTGTTCCTAATCCTGTGATTATGTACTTCAATTTTCCATTTTAAGTACCAGGTACTTAAATAAAGAGGTACCTCCTTTACTACTGGTGGTCGGTGCTAGTGGACAGCCTGGGCATGACAGGGCTGTGTGTGGAAACGAGATGCACAAAGGACAGAAGGAAAGAGATACCCTGTTCTCCTAAAGACTCCCTCTTCTGAGCTGTGCAGGGTGAGGCACTTTTCTGGAGGAGCTGAAGCATCCTGGAATCTTCTCTTTGGATGTTCCAGTGTTCACTGCTTTTTTCTTACACATGATTTTCTTACACATGAGACTGCTCCAGTGTGGAAGTCTGACTTCAGGTAATGTGCATAGTTTGAGGAAAGAGGATGGCTGGTTTTTAACCCAGCTCAATCACTTACTAACTGGGTGGCCCTGAGACAGTCAATTCACTTTATGACTTACTTTAATATTAATAATGATTGCACCTGCCCTGCCTTCTTTTTTCACTCACTCTGAGGATCAAAAGAGAGGATGGCTGAATGTGAAAACATATTGCAAAGAGTAAAATGAAATAAAAACACAAGGAATCAATGTTGATGGGGTTGGGGCTATCAGTTCACCTGTTTCTTGACTCTATAATGATACAAGAGAGCCATCCTTCCCCCAAATTCCTTTCTGTTAGAGAGAAGGTACAATGTGTACCTTTCTGGGCTTGTGTTGCACATTTATTTCCATATAAATATTTGTCTCTAATGTTCTCATCAGCAAGGCTTCCAATGTGGAATTGAAAACAAACCTAGGAAAACTCTCTCTTTGTTACTAGACCAATTCAGTTTTCTGTGTTTGCTATTTTCAGTTTTTCTTGGGGCCAAAGTGGAGTAGATGTTTCTGAAAATTTAGCTTGAAACTAGGAGTCTACTACTACTACTATACTACTACTACTATTACTACTACTACTACTATTACTACTACTACTATTATTACTACCACCACCACCACCACTACTATTACTACTACTACTACTATTACTACCACTACTACTATTACTACTATCACTACTACTATTACTACCACTACTACTACCACTACCACTACTACTACTACTACTACTACTGCTACTACTACTTCTTTTACTACTACTACTACTATTACTACTTATTATTATTATTATAGTTACGGCAGTAGTAGTAGCATTTATTGAGTGCTTAGTGTATGCTGGTCACTTTTTAAAGCACCTACACTGTATTACCTCCTTAAAAATAACCCTATGAGGTAAATATTGTTTGTATTCTCATTTAATATTAGAAAACTGAGGCATAACGAGGTAAAGAACTTGCCTGAGGTTACAAACAGTAAATTATGGAGCTGGG
The DNA here is from genome assembly GCF_037783145.1 of Equus przewalskii. NCBI lineage: Eukaryota > Metazoa > Chordata > Mammalia > Perissodactyla > Equidae > Equus > Equus przewalskii. Next base: position 51,902,251 of record NC_091845.1, on the reverse strand, counting down.
ATTTGAACCCACATAAACTAGTTCCAAAGTCTGAACTTTTGCTCCTCTCTTGTATTCGAGAAACACTTTTTCATATATTGTGTAACCCAAAGTTGCCTCTCAAGGATTCCTATTTGTTCATGTAAGGATATCATTTATTGAACACCTATAATGTGCTAGGTAGGGTTCTAAGCATTCTCTACACATTATCTTATTTAATCCTCACAATATTTTACAATCATTTTCCTTATTTATCAGATGAAAAAAACTCAAGTTCAGAGAATTTAAGCAATTTGTTCAATCAGTCTTACACTTTTAATGACTGTAGAAGCTGACATTTGAATTCAGGTCTACATGACTCAAAGCTCCATGTTTTAATGTAGTCACATACCTCTTTGCTTACTAACAATAAATATTTTTCCTGCTTCTCAAAGAGGCACCCCTCAAACTTCCCTGAACATTAGTGTAAAGTTTATAACAACAGGAAAGCGGAAATAAAGCTAAATGAAGATCAGAAATCATGTAGTGTCATTAGAGACCGGGTAATTATGCCAGGAAACTGGGATGAGGTGCGATGAAACAGAGTCTAATGCTCAAGCTTTGAACTTCTTAGAAAACAAGACCAAAAAAAAAAAAGAGAAATCCAGTTTATCTAATTTATCTAGTTCTTATTGTCAGGTAAAAAGAAGCAGACAAGTTATGCAGAGGACAGACACTTTCTCTAGCATTCAAAGTCGAGAAATTTATCATATGTCTTGTATTTGTGCAATAGTCATAGTTTAGAGGGAGCTTCCACTATGTGCAGCATGATGTGAATGAATACTTGGTGAAAGATACAGATTAGAATTTACATCGTATGTGAGATAGATCAAATATTTTCAGAGTATCTTTAAAGGAAATGTATTAATTTCTGACATCCTTATTAGAACTCATATTCTAGTGTAACATATCAATTAATGTCCTTAGATCTATTATACTAACTACATGGGTAAATGTGCTTATCAATCTCAAAACAGAAACAACTTCAGGGGTCAGCCTGGTGGTGTAGTGGTTAAGTTCATATGCTCTGCTTTGGAGGCCTGGGGTTCACAGGTTTGGATCAAGGGCATGGCCCTAGCACTGCTCTCCCAGCCACGCTGTAGCAGCATGCCACATAAAATAGAGGAAGATTGGAAGTGATGCTAGCTCAGTGACAATCATCCTCAAGCAAAAGGAGGAAGATTTGCAACAGATGTTAGCTTAGGGCCAATCTTCCTCACACACACAAAAAAGAAAGAACTTCATTTATGTACTAAGAGCCATTGTTTACATCTTGAAATTTTGGAGAGAAAATTTTAAAACAAACTTAAAACTTGTTCAACTTCCACTTAGTGGATGGTCTCTATTTTCTTCTTGCAAGGTCTGGTTGAGACCTGAGGCTTGCTCACTCATTTATTCAAGTGTCTTTTAATTTAGTTCCGTATTAGTTAAGGAAAGCCTCAGGCTTGGCTAACATCCAGGCAAAAGAAACAAGGGAAGAAATTTTGGCCAAGAACCTGGTGGATCCCAATGGCCTGTGGTGCATTCATGGGCTCTATGCACAACTAAGTCCACTGAATCTTGCCCGTTAGTGTTATGCTGGAACGCACAGACTGAAACTAACTATAAATCATCCATGAAGGTAAGAAAAAGGCAGGGGTACGATCAGGAGACAAGTCAGAATCTCTGAGGTAGGTGGTAACCTTTCAAGGTCAGGGAGATAAAGATGCCCAGAACTGGGCTTATAGTCAAGTGATAACAGCACAACATTTTTGAGGTTGGGACTGCAGGGCTTTAGCAAACCATAATCTCACCTGCTTAGGCTGGGGACTGGAACTCCTCATGCTGAATCAGTTCATGGATAAAATTGCAAATAGACAGATCAAGGATAAATTGAGAAGCTCATGGGATCATGGTCATGTGTATAGATGTATGACCATAGCTAGAGTCTAGGGTTTGGCTCAAATCTGACATCTATTTATCTAAAATCTATTTGTCCATCTGTCCATCCATCCATCCGTCCATCCATCCATCCATCCATCATCTGTTTAATAGAATTATGTCTACTGACTCAGGAATTAAACCTAGTTCAGTACTAATGGAAATGAAAGCTAAATTAAATTTATTTGTTTCATCAAAATTAAGGGAATTAAAGGAAAGTAAGCTATGCATTCATTTATAACTACAACAAACATTTATTAAAACAGTCTTGTGTGCCAGGAACTGTGGTAAGAGCTAGGGAAAGTATAAAGATGAGTAAGACATGGTTCTTGCTTTTTAGAATTCACAGTCTAGTAGAAAGCATTTACATTCACCCCTCTGACCTCATATCGTATCCTCTTCTGTTCACTAACTCCACTCTAGAGACACTGTCCGTCTTCCTTTTCCTAAAATATGCTAGGCATCTCTTGCCTCAGGACCTTTGCACTTGCAGTGTTCTCTGTCCAGAATGTTGTTTCCCCAGATATGAACAGCGTTGACTTCCACACTTCCTTAAGGTTTCTGCTCAAATGTCATCATCTATCTCAGAGTATCCTATGTAGGATAGCAACTGCCTCTCGCTTGAGGAACTCTATATCTCCATAATTCTGAATTACTTTTCTCCCTAGTCATATAAATATACTTATTTTGTTTGTTTGTTTGTTGTCAGTATCTCCCTAAATGCCAGCTAGAATATATGTTCCATATAAGTCGGGACTTTGTTTTGCTCTTTGCTCTGTCCTTGTGTCCAGAAAAGAGCTTGACAAATAGTAAGTGCTTAACAAATATTGTTAGATGAACAATACAAAGAAGAAAAAGCAATGCTAAAATGAGCAAATGAATTGTTTGACAGCAATGGGGAAAGGGTGACTCTTTTGGATAGGGGATGTGGCTTATGGATGCTTGAATAAAAAGTTATTACCTTACTTTTAAAAGGAAAGTCCACATATGTGGGAGAGCTCCATGGCTACCTTCCAAGCCAGATATACCCAACATTTCAGGAATCAAGGTGCTGCCTAGATGTGATGAATGACCATATGATGCCTGAAAATTTTCCATTACTCTTTGCATTTTTTTCTTTTAGTCTGGCACCATCTGGAAACAAATGGGTTTGACCTCATTTCCAAAACTACTTGTGAAGCCTGTTCCTGTTAATCAGGAACTAAATCTTCACTAGCGGGCTGTCTGTGCTTGATTCTGTGCTCCAATCCTTACAATTCCATCTACTGATGGGACTCAAGAGAACACTGAGCATTTTCCTTCTTGCAAAAGCCATCACTCACTAGAGACTGGGAGCAGGGAAGGACTCTAATATCCACTGGAATGGCTCAGTGCAACCCGGACTGCCAAAGAAAACAGGTGTTCAATGATTACTGGAACGAGTTTGAGGCAGAGAATCCAAGCTGCGCGTGGGCCCATGTGATCGCTTTCCTTTTAGTGCTTGCGGATGTCAGACAGGTAAATGAGGGCTCTCAGGCAGCCAGAGATGACCCTTTGGGGCAGCTTTTCATTCTTACATTCATTCAGCCAACAATTATTTATTGGGCATCTGCCTTGTACTAGGCTCAGAGCATGACACAGTCTTGATCCAACAAGAGGGTCTCTCTGGTAAGTTTGTCAGATCCCCCAAGAGTTTCTGGAAGCTTTCTCTTGGAAGTTGTTTTAATGAAAGAGTATTATTTGCAGGAAGGAGAAATTCATGCAAACAAAATTCTTTAAAACAGAGAACGGGGGAGAAATTTTTCAGAATTCAAAGGCAGGAGGTGGCAACATAGTCACTCACTACACGTTTCTCTACATGGTGCTATGCTCTCTGGGCACCTACTTCACTTGTCTCTCTTTCCTTGGATGTGGTTCCTCCAATGCTCAGTGCATCAGGCCACAAAAGACCATTTTTGACTGGCTGGATAGCACTCTCCAGGAGCACTCAAAGGAGACTGCCCACAGCCTGTGTGTTCCATTCTAAACTCCTGCAAGAGAGAATCTCAGTTGCTCACCTTGTATGTGGGGTCCTCTTCTATGCCATTAGATATAACCAGGAGTCAGGGTCCTGTGGCCTGCTGCCCACTCAGCAGGGCTGTGGGAGGTGATTCCCCCAGAAGGCAGACTGAGGATATAGGGAGGTCATGACTGGCATCTCTAGTGTAGACTAAAAGTGCTGTTCAGAGTTAGGGACCAGTGAATTAAACAGGACCTGAGGGAACAGAGCTGTCATTGACAGGAGCTATAGTTAGATACATGGGATGTGGGGGAGGGGTAGTTCAGATATGAAGAAGGAAGCCTGGATACCAAAGCTGAAACCATGGGAAGAACTGGGGCACTGGGGTCATCAGCCAGGGACTTGCAAGTAGGCAAATGCCCATTCACCCTTCAAAGCACTCAATCCTACACTAGGTAGTGACGTCCTTGAGGGGAGGAGCCTTGAACTTGTTCATCTCCATGTTTCAACATCCAGCACAGTGCCTGGACATTGCATATCTTGGAAACATAGCTGTTGATCCAATAAATGACTGAGTAACTGAAGACACCTGAAGGAGTACTACTTCCTCTGTGAAAATTTTCTAAGACTTCCTCCAACAAAGTCGGAATTCCCTCCTTTAAGCTTCTACCACACTAACCACATTTTATGGTCATTGTCAGATGACAAGTCAACCCTCATTACACTGAGTGAACTCTCTTAAGTAGAAAGTGGGTTCTAATAAGCAAAAATAAACAAGTGGGACTGCATCACACTAAAAAGCTTCTGCACAGCAAAGGAAACCATCAACAAAATGGAAAGGCAACCTACAGAATGGGGGAAAATATTTGCAAACCACATATCTGATAAGAAGTTAATATCTAAATTATATAAGGAACTCATACAACTCAATAGCAAAAAAAGCCCCAAAATAATCTGATGGAAAAATGGGCAAAGGACCTGAATAGATGTTTTTCAAAGAAGACATACAGATGGCCAACAGGTACATGAAAAGGTTCTCAACATCGCTAATCATCAGGGAAAGACAAATCACCTCACACCTGTTGGGATGGCTATTATCAAAAAGACAAGGCTGGCCCGGTGGCACAGTGTTTAAGTTTGTATGTTCTGCTTCGGTGGCCCGGGGTTCGCTGGTTCAGATCCTGCATGCAGACCTATGCACTGCTTGTCAAGCCATGCTGTGGCAGGTGTCCCACGTATAAAGTAGAGGAAGAAGGGCATGGATGTTAGCTCAAGGCCAATCTACCTCAGCAAAAAGAGGAGGATTGGTGGTGGATGTTAGCTCAGGGCTAATTTTCCTCAAAAAAAGGAGAGATAACAAGTGTTGGTGAAGATGTGGAGAAAAGGGAACACTTGCACAGTCTTGGTAGAAATGTAAATTGGTATAGCCACTATAGAAAGCAAAATGGAGGTTCTTCAAAAAATTGAAAACACAACTATGATATGACCCATCAATTCTACTACTGGGTAAATATCTGAAGGAGACAAAATGAGTACCTCGAAGAGGTGTGTGCATTCCTATGTTTGTTGCAGCATTATTCACAAAACCTAAGATATGGAAACCACCTGAGTGTCTGTTAACAGATGAATGGATAAAGAAAGTGTGGTAACTATATACAATGGAAAATTATTTTGCCATAAAAAGGAAGGAAATTCTGTCACTTGTGACAATATGGATGAACCTGGAGGGTATTATGCTAAGTGAAGGAGAAAGAGAAAGACAGAGAAAGGTAAATCCAGTATGGTGTCACTCATATATTGAATTTAAAACAGTCCATGTCATAGAAGCAGAGACTAGAATGGTGGTTGCCAGGGGCTGGGGGGTGGGCGAAATGGGATGATGTTGGTTAAAGTGTACAAACTTTCAGTGATAAAATGAATGAGTTCTGGAAATCTAATGTACAGCATGGTGGCCATAATTAATAATACTGTGTTGTATAGGAGAAATTTGCTAAAAGGGTAAATCTTGTGTTCTTATCACACATGCGCACACACACACAGAGAAATGGTAACCATGTAAGGTGTTTAATATGTTAATTAGCTGGATTGTGGTAATCATTTCACAATGTGTATGTATATCAAATCAATATACAATTTTTATTTGTCAATTACACCTCAATACAAAAGGTATACTTGGAAAAAAAAGAAAGTGGGTTCTATTAATCTTAGAATTTCCAGCTTCAAACACAGTGACTGGCTGTGTAGGAGCTTCTCAATAATTGGCTGTTAAATAAATGTTATATTTGCCTTTAGATGACCTTGACCCAAAGGCTTACTTTGTTGATTAAAAATTTGATGACTTATTTTTTTAATTATGAAACAATATTATATTCATTATAATTATAAGAAATAAATAAAACAATATTCATAACCTCACATTTTGGTATATTTATAAATTTATGTCCTTTTGGAGGAATAAAATTGTAATTATACATATGTATATATGCACATATTTAATAGTTATATATATATATATAAAATGAACATTTTCCCATATCAATAATTTTTCTTCAACACTTGGTTTTTAATGTCTACAAAATATTTCATCATTTAGATATAATACAATGTATTTAGCTATCTATCACTGGACTTATAGGCTATTTCCAGGTTTCACAATTGTAAATATTTCTGTATGAGAATTTTCTTACACATGAAATTTTGTGCCTTCCTCTGGGTACTATCCCAAAGTGGAATTATGAGATCAAAGGGTGTGGACTCTAGAGCTCTTCATAATTATTTCGATACCTCTAGAGTGGGTGACTCAACTTACTTGACACCAGTTGTGTATGATGACTCTCGTTTCCCCACAGTCTCGCCATCAGATGGAATTATAATTTAAGAAGTTGTCAATTTGATCCATGACTCCACTCACTCAGAATGGGGCAGAGACCCTGACTTGCCCTGGGAGCAACGTCACTGGCTGACAGCACGAGGGCTGTGGCAGGGCAGAGATGAAAACAATACCGTTCATGCTCTCAAGTAACTCAGGGTCTTTGGGGTTAGAAACATTTTATAAACATCTCATTTTAAAGCAAAAGCAGCACAAAAACATCAATATGAGAAAGCCAGCAGGAAGACAGGCACAGGCTGCTTGTCTGCAGGAGGCCTTGGACATGGGTCATTTCTCAAGGTGCTGTCACAAGGAAGATAAGACAGGCCTTTACAGATACGCTAGTCTAGTGCGATGTTAACAGCAAGAAGCAGATGCCCTGCTCGGGGGACATCTTTGGAAGCTGATCAGGTGTCGAGAGTGACAGGTAAGGACTAGGATAATTGGAGGCCGCTTGACTCTGCTGAACCTTGGACTGTGGGGTTCCTGACGCTGCTCAGAAGTGATGGGCAGCTCAGGAACCCCGGCCAGACGTGATGAAGCCCAGGGTCTGGGCTGCCCCGCGAGTGACTTAAGGAGCTCACATGGGAGTGAACAGGAAACACTAGGCTATAGCTTCAAGTGGAGGGAGGCCTGGGGAGGAGTTTCGAGACCGAAGATAAAGAGACTAATGGATTAACATTAGTCCTAGAGAGGAATAGACTCTTAGCATTGTGTCTTATCTCTTCTCTGCCTTCTCCAAATCCACCCCATTTCTTCTCTGCTCACTCACTCCAGCCTCCAAATACTTATTAGGTGGAATGATCGAATTTCTCTTAATTTCCCTGTCTTCTTACGGACTAAGCATCTGGGGTTTCAGCTTCCCCAACTGATGTAGTCTATCAAGTATTTTCCTAAGCAAAAATTATCCTCTCATAAGAGGATGTTTGGTTTCAGTTATTAAAATGAGTTTTTAATCCTGGCAAATAGAGATGCTGGCCCAAATCAAATTTGAGACATCGTATTTCCTCACCCCTTGCTGAAGCTCTAGGTTTGTGCTGACCCCTCTCTTTCCTCCTTGTTGAGGGCACAGGGCTCCTCTGATCTCTGTGCTGGCTTAGGCCAGGGACATCTTGAAGGTATTCTTCATTAGGGGAACAACCCCTCCCAGACCTCTGTTCTTGCTTTTGGGAGGCAAGTCACCGCTGAGAGAAGTGGATGGGACTGGCTATTGGCCCTGCACAGAGTGAGAGAAAAAGGGCACCTTTTGGTGTGGAGGCCCAACCTCTGCAGTACACCCTAAACCCAGCGCCTCTCGGTGGAGCAAGGAGCCAGTGAGTGCCTGGGTTGTGCCAACACTGTCTCCACTGTCTCCTCATTAGCTACTGCAGGTAAAACAGGGATGAAAGAGACTCTCCTGGACTAAGGAGGAGCTGCCAGAGAAGAGGGATTAATGGGCAATAGCCCACGGGAGTACATTAGTGACTCACATTATCTTTTCTTCCTTGGACCTGAGTGGATTTCCCTGCACATTTGGGAGTCTCAGTTTATTGTCGTAAAACATGAGTCTGAGCTGCAAATAAGAGAGAGCCTAGGGACTTGTCTTAACTGCAGTATGTGAAAGACAGAGACATTTCCCCCCATTCTAAGGAAAAGGAGAAAGGGCCATTTATCGAGTAACTACTATGTGCCTGGAAGTATAGACTGAGGTGGATGCTATTGGTATTCCATCCAGATACTCTTGAGGCTCTTTTGCCATGTCTGCATCCCTTCCCTGATTTCAATGGGCATTTGCTTCCAAATGGCTGGCCCCTGAGTGTTCTTTGGTGGATGGTGCTCTGCTGTGGGAGTTGCTTTGCTCACATGTGCAGAGGTCAAAGTGCCTGTGAGTGTAGGTTTCCCTTCTAGCTCCCGCTGAGGCTCTTGGCTGGTGACTGATGGGTGAAGGGATATGCAAGTCCTGCTCTCTTGCCTCCAGTGGGACAAACCCTGAGGTATAACTGCCCCTCCAGAGCTCCCCTGTGGACTCAGGCTGAGGCCAACCTCTGCAGGTCTCTCCCTGGGGTGGCACCCTCACCTGGCTTCCTCCTCCTCTCTCTCCTGCTTCTTGCACTCCCTTGCTGGTCTCCCCGGGAGCATTTTCTTAATAAATCACTTGTGTGTGAATCCTAGTCTTGAATTCTGCTTCTCAGGAATCTGATCTACGTTGCCTTGCCCTCATTTGCACTTGACAAAATGTGGAGTAAATGTTATTATCCCCATTTCACAGATGAGGAAACTGAGGGTCAAAAGGAGGTAATATGTCCAAAGCTAGCGATTTGAATCCAGTCTGTCTGACACCATGAACTCAAATGCCATGAAAAACAATCAGCATTTAGATAAAGCTAGCTGGGGGTCTCCCCACAAACTCAGTTGTTTTCTCGAGGTCACATAGGGAGTTCGTTTCCTGAACTGAATCACAGGAATGGAGTAAGTCTGAGGTCTCAGGCCTAGTGCAGAGTTGGCTGACAGCTGTGTGACACTTTTGCTGACTGTCTTTCTTCTTCCTTTAGCCTGTACCTTACCTCCCCACCTACCACACTGATCAGCACGCTTTGTCAAGAGTCTGCTTTCATCTCTGGCTCCTGTACAAATCAGTAAGCTTGTTGAGGACCAGAACCTATCGTGGTGCTTGGCGCATGAGAGGTACTTAAATGAATACAACTTCAGTGAAAGCACCCAGCCACAGGGCAGGTTCCTTCAAGAAAAGTCCACTCTGGAGAAGTCAATTAAGTCAAAGTGAAGGGATTTTTCTGAGTCCTTAAAAGGAACTGCCATACCTTGAGTTAATTTCTTACTCTCTGGTACCTATATCGTGACTTCACGCAAATACCTCAAGCTAATGCTCTCTCTATTGAGTATCTTTCCTCTGAGGTTTCCTTTCCAGCAGCATTAACTAATTCTGTCACAGGGTTTTTACCCTTGATACATTTTCAGATGATATACATATTTTAAAGGCCCAGCGACATCAACTCTAATTCTGGGGAATTCTGAATTCCTCTTCTTAATTTTCTATGCAGAAATTTTCCACTAAAATCAAGCTTAATCATTACATTGGACATCAAACATGAGTAATGCGTAGGGCATGATTTAACCAATTTCGGTGGTTCAAATAATGGCATTATTATGTTTTTGATTTTGAATCAATATTAGAAGCACTTGTCTTTTTCTATTGATGCTGCTAGCATATTTTCCTTGCTGTGTTTTTATCAACCCTCCCCTCAGTGTACCAAGCCAGACAATAATTCAGATGGATATTATGGCCCACAGTTCCTGGAATTTTTCTTCTGAAAGGTCTGTAGGTGGACTTTGTGATTATGTAAGCATGAAGCTAATAGGATTGGCGGGAGCCCCGGCCGAGAGCAGGCAGGTGCTGGACAATTCTCCCTCAGCCTCACTCTGCTAATGCCTCCCTGGGTGTGGGCCGGTGCTGTGCTGCTTCTGTTATGCTGCACAACAATATCGCCTCCTACTGTGCCCTGTCACATGTTAGTTCCCAACTGTAACTAAGGAAGAGGGGGCCTGACTTTTGGACTCCGGCAGCCTTTAAAGTCACAACTACAGAAGGAACTTGGATCTAGAATCTGAGAGTGTGTAAGGTTGGATGCAGGGGAATCCCTGGTAATAACTGGGTTGAACTGGGTGCTGCCATTAACCATAAACTTCGTGGAAAATAACGCTTAGGCGTGTGTTTCGGTTATCTATTGCTGCAACACAAACCACACTGAAACTTAGTAGTAGAAACTATCATTCCTTTCTTGGGATTATGAGGGTCTGTAATTTTGACAGGGCACAGAGGAGGTTGAATATCTCAGCGTCACTTGTGTCTGCTGGGGCTGGAATGTCCAAGATGGCTTCTTCCCTCACAAGTCTGACACTTGATAGAGGATGGTTTGAATGGCTGGGGCCTGGTGGGAATGGGTCGACTAGGATCAGATTTTGGCCTTGGTTCTTGCTGTTGCCTGCTTTCCTTGGTTTTCCTTCACGTAGTTTCAGAGACTCTCTCTCTCCAAAATGCTTCTCCATGTGGTTTTTCCAGCAGAGTACTGAAAGTTCTTACATGAGAGCTTAGAGCTTCCAAGAGTGCAAAAGCACAAACTCCAGAGCTTTTGAAGGCTTAAGGTCAAAACAGGCGCAGAATCACATGCCTTGTATTCTTGTGGGTCCAAATTCAAGACAAGGGAAAAAGGATGTGAGTATTGGAGGTGTGGTTCTCCACATCCCCTGATGGAACAAACTGCTGCAGTGTGGTTCGAGGAAGGTTTATAGACATGGGACACACAGAATAGACAGAGGCTGCTGGGGTCTGCGAAGTGCCTAGGTTGCCAGGTAAAATGCGGGACATCCAGTTAGATTTGAGTCTCAGATAAACAATTAATAATTTTTTTCCCACTCAAGTCAGCATAGCACACAAAATTTGGGACGTACTTATGCTAAAATAATCTGTTGTTTTTCTGAAATTCAAACTTAATTGAGCATTCTGAATTGCAACTATAGATGAGAGTCCTGCAAACAGGACTAGGGCCCAGGTCCTAGAAGCTGTTTATTGGTTCAGTTACAAGGTTGTTCCGGACAAATGAGGACTGGGGTGTGACAGGGCAGACTTTTGAGGCTAGCAGAGAACAACTGGACTGAGTGGGAGGCCTGAGCATTAAGGCACATGCCAGAGTGGCTGAGGTTGGGACAATAGAGTCAGACACACCAGAGAGGGAATCCTAACTCTGCGTGACGGCGCTCAGCATCAGTTCTTTGGTTTTATTTTTTGGCGGGGGCGGTTTGTAAGTAAGGCAGATAACAGTGCTACTTCATAGAGTTGTGGTGAGGATTAAATATAGGGGAGCCTGGAATACACTTGGCACAGTGCCTGGTACCTAGTAAGCACAAAGAACAGATGAGGTATAATCACCATCAGAGTAACAACTGCAGTAACGATAATAGTGTTGTGGGTATTGAAGCTGGTGCAGAGAGAGCGGGGAAGAGGCACAAAAGGAGCTAACATTCCCAGAACACATGCCAGGCTCTGTGCCTGGTGCTTGCAATTCTCCATCTCCCTTAATCATAATAGCCTTTGCAGGGACAATAAATCAATTTTAGAGATTAGTGAATAGATTTGGAGGAATTAATAAATTTGCCTGAGCGGCAAAGCCAGGTCTGTTTGACTCCAGAATTCTTTTCCCATATAAAAAGACAAGTTAATATAGTTCATTCAGGCAGACCTAAATTTAGGGGCTTCCAGTTAGTGTCCTGTTGCCAGCCTTTCCCATTGACCTTGGCCTCTGTGTTGCCTTAACTCTGAGCCTCCCCCCGTCAAATATAAGATGGGAGAGTAGCATCCACATTGCTTCTCCCAGAGCCTGTTGAAAGCATTCACTGTGGTAAAGGGCATTTGGAACTCTAAAGTGCCCCACAGATGTTGAAATTGTTTTATAAAGCCTAGGACATCAAGTGTCAACAGAATTGAATGTTAATCCTGTATTCTGCTAATTTGAGGACTTGACAGGATAGGAAATGCAGTTCTCCCGAAGGTGGTGAAGGAAGGACTCAGTGAGGCAGAAGAAGGAGAGAGGCGAGACTTATCGTGTGGTGTGCTATGCTGACTTGCTCCCTGGAACATTCTAGAACAAGATTCTGGGGGTATGCTTCCCCCAGGAGACTTCCAAGTGGATTTAAGGGCAAATAGCAGAGCAGGACAAGAGCACGCCTGTGTGGACTCTGTAGCTCTCCCTCTGGCTCATGCTTTTAGGTAGGCTTGCAAATAGTCCCTTGCCTGAGGCATAGGGAGATGTAACCTAGTGATTGATGAAATGCTGATTTCACATTTCTTTCATTGTCTGCTAAAGATTTGGAACTTATTTACAAGGCCGCTATGAACTTTTAGACTTCCTCAGACAGAAGCAGCTTAGGAATATGTGGAAATGTTGTCATTATCTATTTTATGGGCAAACATGATGTAAACAGTGACTGACACAGCCTGAGTGAGCCGGGTCGTGCCTCTGGCTCGGGTTTTCTCTTTCTCTAATTCACTCTGGGTCTGAATTTCTATCCTCCCAGCACACTGGACGTGCAGCTGCATTCATTAATCTCACCAGCTCTGCCCAAATCCGCCACATAAGGAACAAAACGGTCTGCAACCACAGACTCATTTCCCGGGCAGTAAATTATGATAACGTGAGAAGAGAAGGTTCTAGTTCTGACACATATTTTCCAAGTTTACCAGAGGTAACAGCATAGCTGGCGGTGTGTGTGTATGTTTGTGTTTATGTGTGATGGGGGTGGACTGAATGTGTGGGCTCTGAAAGGCATCTTGTGAACACCACGGTAGAAGAGAGAGGCGAGATCGTTCGCTGCTTGGTAATGAGATTCAGTGTTATGGGGCTGTTATTTTTAGCATTTAAGCTATGAAAATCTCATTTTCTCCCTAGAGGCCTCCTCTCTGCCATTCTTTAGCACATCAGGTGAGAAATCAAGTGTCATCTTTAAAAAATGATAACAGATCCCAAGTTAGCTTGTAAAAAATACTGCTCTCCCCCAATTCTAAGTGTTTGGTGTGGTAAGAGTCATCTTATAAATTGGAATTTTGATTTGAGATGAGCAGGGGAGAGAGAGAAAAAGAGAGAAGAGATGTGAAAATCTTGAGTTAGATGAGGGAGATTATAGATAGAGAATTAAAAAAAGATGGAAATGATTCTATTCTTTCTGAATAATTAAGCATAAATGCCCAGTGCAAGTACGTGTGCATATAACTTTATATGTGTATGTTTGTATGTATATGTATAACTTGCATCTCCCATATATGTGTGTGTGTTTCAGATATCCTTTTGATGAATTCTATGAATACTTTTTGATGATCTTAGTCTAAATTCTCTTCTTTGGTAATGCCCATATTTTATGCTCACAATTGTGCCCATCAAATTCTGTTAGAAGAGCTAGCGAACTGATTGCAATCTTAAAGGTCCAGAGGTTTTTCTCCTTCGACTACATAAGCTCCAGAGACAGATTTCTACAGTTCTATTTTTATCCTGTTTACCATTGCATAAATCTAGTCAATTAGTAAAATTCAGGAGATTTAAACAAGAAGGTGCTCATGGCTTCAAATACCAGCTATATTGGTGATAACTTCCAAATATATAGCTCCAACATTAACCTTTCCCATGAGTTCCAAACTTGTAAGTCCAACTGCCTACTTGCCAGGTCCACCTGTGTAAGTAACACATATCTCAAACTTAATACATCGTAAATCAAACTCTTAATTCAATTCATGCCTACCCCTGATTTAATTCTGTTGCAGCTTTCTGCTTTTCAGTAAACTCTATCAGTTTCTTGAGTCAAAAGTCATTGTCAGCCTTGATATTCCTGTTTTCTTCTCCTAGCCTAACCCAATCCATCAACAAATTCTGTCAGCTCTACTTTCAAAATACAATCAGAATCTGACCATTTGCCACCTCCACTGCTCCCACCTTGATCCAAGCCACCACCATCTTTTGCCTTTATCATTGCAATAGCCTCCTAAATGGTTTTGCCCCCTCTACAACCTATTCTCCAAGAACGGTTCACGTGATCCTTTGAAAACCTTGGCCATATTATGTCCCTCTTAAATTCAAAGCCCTCCAATGGCTTTTAAGTGAAAACCATTGTGGCAGTGAAAGGCAAAGTAAAAGCTGGATCCTTACATTGACTGCAAGGCCATGTGTGCTGCCTTCGGCTCCCACCACCTCCTGCTTGCCCATCAGCACATTCCTCTTCATGCATGCTTATTGCTCCTCTCCCCGTGAATGTGCACTGTTAAAAACTAAACTGAGGCATACTACCCTCCCAAAATTCAAAGCCACTCCCAAGGGTGACCAAAACAAAGAAGCACTTATACAATTCCCCTGGGAGCTGGCAACAGTTGGTAAGACCCTAGCTGCAAAAGCAGCAAAAACCACATTTCTGTCAGGCCAAACTTTTTGGGCCCCCAACCTGATGGTTGTCAAGCCTAGTTATCAGGACACAAAATAAGACAAACAAGAAAGCACTAACTGTCCTTACGAGAGAAAAGGTCGGTAAGCAATGGGTATCTGAAAGCAAATTCATGAGTCACAATTCAAAGATTCAATTCTTATAAATGTTTTTGCCTGTCAATCCGAATTTGGAAAGGAAAGGACCATGCGAAATTTTACCTTCCTCTCTCAACCAGGCACTACAGATAGAGATCTGGAGAGCTGGTGTTGGTAAGAATTTTCACCTTTTTCTGGCTTCTGCCAGTTTTCCCAGGATACCACTCAAGCTCTGGAGCAAGTGGGTGTCCCAGTATGTCTCATCCTGGTCACTAGAAGCTGTACAGGAGGAAAAATAGTTTCCCCTCTACCGTTTATGGTGAGTGCTGGGCGGAGACCCCTTTTTCTCTGGAACACCTCATAAATGGATAAGCTTATCTAGGGTTAAAGTTCTGCACTGTGGCCACTGCAATTCAAGATTATCTTTGGTAAGATTAACCTGCTTCTTTAGCCTTAAAACAAATTTTATTCACCTGAGACCTTATACAGGACTCAGTTCAGCTTAAATTGGACCCAGTTTGATTACAGACCCAGTCCAGTTTCCAGGTCAGGTCTGATCTGACCCTGGATCTTCTCCATTCTTTTAACTTGGACCCAGTGGGATTCTGGCCAGTTTCCAGACCCAGTCTGAAAAAAGGAATTCTCAAAGTCTGAAAGCTCATAATGACAAAAACTGCTGAGCTGGGATCTGAGAGGGACTTACCCATCCCCTCCAGAGGCAGGGATAAGGCAGCAAGCTCAAGGGGCTCAACGGGTCTGGTTGCTTCTTGCTCCTGGGGGTCCTTGGGGGCCTCTTTTGGCTCCCTTTTGTGACATCAGAGCTGTTAAAAGGTAAACTGAGTCATATTAAAAATTTTAGGAGTTTATTTGAGCAAAAATTGATTCCATTTGGGCAGCACCCAATCTAGCAGATAGAAAGAAGTTCTGAGGATCTATACGAAATGAAAGACTTTTATAGCCAGAAGGGAGCAGGAATGAGGAAATTATTCTAGGCAGAAAGTGGGTTGGTTTTTGCAAGGTTACTTTCCTCTGGGGGATGGCAGGAGTCTATCAGACAGATTATCTAACTAGTGCTGATCAGGAGATTCCTGATTGACTGGTCTAAGACTCCATTTCTGAGAGAGCTGAAACTGTAATTAAGTTAAGTCTCAGTTTGGTGACATAGGGTTTAACGTAAGCGACTCCATTTTGGGCCCATTGTCCTGTTTCCTAACAGCCCATTTCCGTTCACCTTCAGTTCATTCTGCCTAGATGCTTTTCTTTCCCATATGTGCATATTGATCTTCCATTCCATTTTGTCTCTACTCAAATGTCACCTCCTTAGAGAGATTATCTTTGAGTATTTAATAAAACAGTGCCCCTATTCTCTTTCTGATTCTACCTCCCTTAGTCTATTTTATTTTCCTTCATAATACTCATCACCATCTGACATTATATGCTTATTTATTTGTCTGTTTCCTCTCACCCCAATGTAAGCTTCCTGAGGCAGGATTTGTTTGTTTCCTGTTTTTTTTTTACTACTGCGTCTTCGGTGCCTAGAACAATACCTGGCCTGTAAAAGTTGTTCCGTAACCATTTGCTGAACAAACAAATGAATGGGTGCTCTGCTAATGCTTTCTACAACGTTCCTGTAAATTCTCTCTGGTGTTAGCGCCATTATTTTATTTTGATGCTCTGGGATGTGATGCAAGGGAATGTACATAACTGACAGTTTAAAAGTGGAATTTATTCATCATTTCTCTCTTGTCACCCACTGAAACTCCTTATTCTGGGGAATGATCCTGATTAGGGCCGAGGGATCACATATCCAGGAAAAGTGTGGGGTGCTGACTTTTTTTCTCTTTTTGTAAAGATCCTGAGAGAGACTTCTTTGTAAGCTCATTCTCTGGGAAGGGCAAAGTGCTTCTTGAACGCAGCCAAGTCAGGAGAACTCCTTGGTGACCTCCTGGGCTGACTTGTGCTTTTTACAGCAATACGGAGGAAAATCTCCTAGTTATGATGCTATTTTGCAAAACTAAAAATAAATTTTGAAACCAAACTGTTTTACAAGTTTCCTTTCTTGACTCATATTTTCAGCCCAGTTCTTCACTCTTTCCCCAGTGTACCACTGCAGCTTGGTTCAGTCATAGTATTTGCTTTGATGTTGCAAAATATTTCTCTGCTTTCTCATCAGCTTAAAACAAGTTTCTGTAAGGGGAGGAATAGGTGAGAGGTGGGCTTCTTAAAAATCAAATATACGAAAAATACCCTGATGGTTGCAAACTTATGTAGGATGCTGTATTTTAAACAGTCACAGATGGTATGCATTCCTGAGTCCCTGTCAAACGCAGTCTGGCAGATCAAACCCTCTTAGCTGATTTTGTCCCCAGTGGCCAGGATCCAGACTATCTGCAGTTGTGTATTCTCGGGGGCTCTCTAGGTCCTGAGTCATGTCTGCACAGACTTGATCCATACCTGACAGGCCCTGCTTGTAGCTGACAGCAAAGCAAATGCTTTCAGAAAAATTACTTTTTTTTCCTTTTGGTCTTTTCCATTATTGCCTATAAGACTACTTCAGCTCGTCATGATGTCCTCTTGTTTTGCCGTATTTCCCTTTCTGGTGCCTCCTTGCTGCGTGGTATCTTTGGGTAGAGGGAGGGAGTCTCGGGCCCAGTGGGGAAGGAGAGAGTTTCCCCCGGCTCCTTAGGGTCAGTGGAGCTTCTGATACACCCCCCTTACTGGGCTTACCTGCTGTTGTAGAGGGCTCCTGTTCAATCAGGAGGAGAGCTGAACCTACCTAGCTTGGTTCTGTTCCAGGCTGGGGATCAGGAAACACCTGGCCTAGGTCACCTCTTCTCTAGGTTTAGAGGTCGTATGACGCCTTGCCACTGTGCTGTGCCTTCAGTCTTGGGGTCTCAAACCAGTTCAACTTCCCCTTCCACCTTTCAGAGTTCTCCTTTGGTTATAACTCAGGAAAAGATAATTTCCTGAGTTATTTGCAGTGTTTATTATTGTACTTAGTGAGAGGAATGGTCAGGGCAAGACTATGCCATCTTGTCCAGGCCAGAAGTTGACAAGTTCTGTTTTTAAAAATACATTTTAGTCTAATACTTTTTATGATCTGGAGGAGAAGGCAAATGCTTCACAACTAGGTGGACTTGAGTTTGGGTCACAGCTTCACCTGTTAGTACACATGTGACTTTGGGTAAGTTCATTAATCATTGTAAGTCTCAGTTTCCACATAGGTAAAGAATAACCATATGTGTTAGTCAGGTTTCTGAAGTTTCAGTCAACAACAACAGATCTGGTTAGCTTGAGAAAAAGAAACAAGGAATATCCTAGAAGGTGGGTCAGTCAGGAAAACTGATGTGGATCAGAAGCCATATCAGTTATTTTAATACAAAGGGTTTAAAAAGGAGTTTGGATTAATTGGATGTTGGAGGACTGAAAAGGCAAATATAGAGCATTAGGACTAATATAAAATTAGTAACTGTAAGAATCAGTTCCACTCCTAGGGCTGAGGAAACAAAGGAAGGAGTTTAGGATAGTCAGAACCTAGAGACCTATGGGTGGGTCCCAGTGAGTTGGGACCCACACCTCTGAGGAAAAGGCTCTGCCTTGCTGGTGCTAGTAATTTGGGGGCAGGAGGAGTGCTAGTGAGGCTGGTTCAGCGAGTGTGGAAATAAAAGCTGGGCAATAGAAACAATGCTACTAGAACCAATTATTTCTGGAATTAACTACTGCTACTGGGGTGAAGAGATGCTGTTCAAGTGTCACTGAAAAAAGTAGCGTGCATGCAGGAGGAGTAAGCTCTTTCTCCCTCTTGTCTTCTAGTCTCCCTTTCATTTCCCCTTTTGGCAGAGTTGAATGCAGATCTAGTGGGCAAAAAATTCCCTGTGATTTGCATAGGTCCAGCTCTAGCAAAGTAAAGAAGGGTATGTTTTGATCTGAGAGACAATCACTTAATAACTAGCCAAGAAGGATACTAGGTAGTTCACAGAATCAAAGGAATAGATGAAGAATCAGGTCTTAGAAAGGGCAAGAACCAGACCTGATCAGGGAGGCTTGAAGTAATCACTTACTTAATCCTTTAGAGCGTTGACATCATGTAGGAATTCTTTAGGGTGTTGTTCAAACCTCTTTTGGATCCATAACGTCCTCATTCAAGAGCAAAATATCCAAGATAGAAAGAGAAATTTGCCAAGCTTAAGTTATATATCCAATCTAATGGTCAGAAGAACAAAAGGATGGGAAAAGTATGGGATCCCATAAGTGGCAGTCCCCTGGGATCAAATGGATTATGGAAAGGGCAGTCTCCAAAGGAAATAACGCTGGGAAGAAAAAGAATTAGGAGATACATACTGCATTCCACTCCTCCATTGCTTTTTATTCTGGTATCAAGGGAAGCTTGAAGTGGCCGAGTCTCAGTTTCCAGTTTAGTAAAAAGAAAAAAAACTGCTCTATTTTCTGGAGGAAACAATCCTTCCTTGGGTCCAGAACTTCTAGACTCTACCATTTAGAGTCTCAGAGATAGAGGGTGAAATGTTTGCAAGGCATTGAGAAGCCCATCCATGTGTCTAGTCCTTAGATCCTGGATTTTTATATTCTGGTTACGAGGAAGAACAATTCATATTTATCTTGAGTGTATAGTAGACTCTGAAAGAGAGACTCATACAGTCCAAAGATTATCTCCTGTAACTGTAGTTGGGTCTTCCATAACATTTCATGGTTCTCTGAGACCAGTTACTTCTGAGTTACGAGGTGCTGGTAAGCCTGATAGATTCCATTGGTGTTAGTTTATACGTGCCTTCTTTTACCCTGAAATGTGTTCCTTTGTCAGTAATGTTTGAGATACGCTGACTGGACATCATGGCTGTGCTAGAATAAGCACGATATCAGGGAGAGAAAGAAAGATATCAGATTACAGTTAGAAATATTTTTATTCCATTGAGGACCAGTTGCTGTCCTGTACATGACAAGAGTAATAAGTAATTGACTTGTCACAGGTATCTGTCTGGTCCTAGGATATGATACCTTATAAGGAACTCAAGGTGGGTGGTGTGTTTCAGTTTTTACCCTACTGACTTAGATTTTTATATATTGCTTCTTTTCATCTCTTACAATAATTTAAGGTAACTTTAAAAATACCATACTTTTTTAAAGTATCGTTTTTAGTTGTTTTAAAATAATTTATGAATGAGTTTTGATGTAATTGGCTTAGTAATTCTTCTAGTGTTGGCTTTTTTTTCCTTTTGTAAACAATTCTGTGATAAATGTCTTTATACATAAATCTCATAGTGTGCTTTAACTCCCTTGACTAGAGAACCCGTAAGAATTTTGGCGAGTCTTCCTGGGTTCAGATTCTGGTGTGTAGTGATGAGCAGGTTATACATCAACTGATATGAATGCTTCCTCCTGATGCAGTGCAGTGCACAACCTGCACAGCTATAAGTGGCAGCCCTGAATCCTAACTCTGCCACATACTTACCATGTGAACTTCTGCAAGTCCTTTTGCAGCTCTGTTGCCTCAATTTCTGCATCTATAAAGTAGAGAAAATAATCCCTACCTCATAGGGTTGCTGTGAGAATTAAATGAGTTAATATAGATAAAAACCTTAGAACAGTCCTGGCACATAGCATTGCTGTGTATGTTTGTTATTATTATTTATTATTATTTTGTTATTATTGTCAATGGTTAGGAACATTTCAAGACGTTAGCAGCAAACTGCCAAACTGAAGCTCATCTTTAAATGACTGAAGACCTAATATAATCCTCTAAATCTGGAAGCTTGGCAACTCTAGTTGATGTCATGATTTGGATTAAAGACTCTCCAAGAACTGTAGAATGAAGTGTATCTGCTCTTGGCGCCCTGGTCAGGTGAGGTTGAAATACTAAGCCACATTTTCCAGAGATGTGATGACGCACAGAAATGGAAGTTCAGATGGCTCTATAGGGGAATGGAAGCCCAAGAGGAAGCGTGTGATTACAGAATCATGATTACAACAAAGGGAAAACCAGTCAAGAAAGCAGGTAGAAAGGAGTTTGGTAGAAGAGAAGCCTTCCCTCTGTGGGGAGGAGAGACGACTGCATGCTCTCCGTGAGCAGGTGGAACGGAAGGCTGGTTCCCACCAGAGGCTGATGCTTAGTTGCTGTCTGCCACAGTTCATTCTGAGTCTGGGTGTTTTGTTTACCTGTGGCTTTGTGTGGCATTATGGTCCAGATGAGAGTCACATGCTTGCATCTGTTCTCCCTTTCTGAAAATTCTTCTCTAGAATAATGATCACCTTGTTAACCAACACCAACAATTTTCAAAGGAATGTTTTCAGAAAGATACAAAGCACCAGCAGAATGCTTGACCAAACCCATCTGGTTTCAGAAGGCCTCCTTTTCTCAGATGTGTCTACTCTCATTAAAACAAAGCATGAAGATTCCCATGCCTGGGGATACATGCAGAAAAGCTCTACTGCAGGCAGTTTCAGAGACATCTCCATGTGGAATAAGCAAACTGAAGGCTTGGACTTCTCTTTCACTGCATTGAATGGGCTGTGGACTGCTTTCTGCTCTTTCACCGCATACATTTGCCTCTCCATTTACCTTCTTTCTGGGAGGAGAAGCTAATTCAGACTGTTTGGGGGCTAGGGTATTCTTTGGGGTCACATTTAACTAATAGGCAGGGCTCCTGTGCTATCTTAGTTTGGGGGAAGCAGACCCCAAGACAGGGTTTTGAGTATAAATAATTTGTTTGGGAGGTGTGAAAGGAAATCATGAAGAGGGTGGAGAAGTGGGAGAGGGGAGGGAAGTCAACCAATAAGAGGTGTATTAACAAGCCAGTTACTGCCATGGACAATTGAAGCTTAATCCCGTAGGCACACTCTGAGAAACAGAATAGAACACAGGATGCAGATGTATCCTACCCTGTGGTGAGGGAGTTGGGGTGTTTATACACCAACTTCCATCAATCATTAGCTGAGGGCTGCTCTGAGAAATGTTAATTCTTCGGTATTTCCCAAACTCAAAGGCCTGCTAGAAGTTTTAGAAAAAGCCCTCAGGCAAAGAGATGCAGATACCGGCACTTGGAAGTCTGCCTGCACACACCAAAATGGAAGCAGACTGAGGATTATGGATGGGGCACCTACCATGTTTGTTGCATGTGGCTTAAAGATCAACATCCAAACTCATGTCTTCCTCTGTTCCTTTTTCCTGTGGCAAATCTTGGCAGATCAATGTGGGTAATGGGGGTAATGCTGATTAAAAGAGTAATTAATCATATTAAAACAGGAAAAACTGTTAGGTTAAGTAATATTTATGGAAAATATAGCTTTTTGTATATGATCATGCATCTGGTGTTTGGGATTATTTTGTTCAATATGTTTTCTTGGTAGAAATACAGCATAGTGTACAAATTGGTTGGGATGTAAAACATGTCTAGGGAAATAAGACATTTGGAGTCACAGACATGTTTCAGAGGAAGAGACTACAGAGTTTTGATATTTTTGTAACTATGAGACTGGTTTCAGTAGAGAAAATGTCTGAAATTCTACTGAGGAGGGTTGAGTTGTGGTGAAAAAGGAGGCATTGATCTTGTGAGCTTCAGAACATCTTGGAAATGGCACAGGCCTGGCCTTTTTCCCAATGTTGTGGTCACAGCCAAGGTTCACCTGCTGCTTTTCAGCTCCTTCCAGCCAGATCAATTGCGTGGAGGAAACTTTGGGCTGTAGGATATGGAATCTACCTTCAGGTGGTTTTTGTGAGTTGGTTTGGGTTGCTCTTGTCACTGGGCTTAATGGAGCATAAATAGGAAGCATTCTTTCCCCATGAACATTTTTGTAAAATATTCCTTCCCTACCTCTTGGATGATGTCACAAGGATATTCCATTGCTTTTCCAGTTCTTTTGAGATACTAGAACAGTTTCATTTGTAAGACTAAGAAGTCAATCTATTCTAGCTTCAAAACTTTAGATTCTCCAATTCAAAACTTCTCCTCTCTTCCACAGTTAGACTTAACCCATGGCTTGAGGATAGGCAGGAGAGAGGGGAAGTTGTGGTCTGTTTCTTTCGTTTCCTATCCCTCCCCTTTCCCAGCTAACTGCTGAATTTGATTTCTTCAGAGCCAGAGAATATGGAGTGGAGGATTTACAGAAGATGGAGGCTGGAGGCAATGTTTTTTGTTTGTTGTTAGTTTTTAACCTGACACTAATTGTATCTGTCTTGTGACTGTCAAAAGCCCTTCGTCAAGGCAATTGCTGGTTCCTTTGCGTATTCTCAGACATCTCCAATGAGGACTTCTATGCTTCCCTGTTTTCTGGGGCAATGGATGCACTCTCTGCTGACTCCTTCAACTCCTCTCCGTATCCAGCCTGCCAAGGCACATCACTCGGAATGCTTTGCCCCAGCAGACAGTCTTGTTGGGTGAGGTCTTCTCAAGCTAGTTTAAGCATGAGCTAAACTTCACAGGGTCCACATGGGAACTTGGCTTCCCTGATCCACCAAGTTCTCATAGTGCCGTTCATTTCTATTCTGTCCTCAGCTAGCCCCTCACCTTCACATCTCCCCAGGTTCTAGGGAACCTATGTCAGTTTCTCCCAACAACTCTTTCCCAACATTCCAGTCTTTTTTTTTTTTTTTTAAAGATTTTATTATTTCCTTTTTCTCCCCAAAACCCCCTGGTACATAGTTGTATATTCTTCGTTGTGGGTTCTTCTAGTTGTGGCATGTGGGACGCTGCCTCAGCGTGGTCTGATGAGCAGTGCCATGTCCGCACCCAGGATTCGAACCAGCGAAACACTGGGCTGTCTGCAGCGGAGCGCGCGAACTTAACCACTCGGCCATGGGGCCAGCCCCCCAACATTCCAGTCTTATCGTAAGTTTCTTGGGCTCTACATATCTTCAGCCAGGGAGGAAGTTTCTACTCGATCTTCTTGTTAGGCAATGCTAATTTCTAAAAATGAGTTTTTGACACTTCCCACTTGTTTTAGGTAAAATAAAGAGTAAGAATCCTCTCTAACGATTCCACCTTTAATTAGCCCATCTTATTTTATGTAGACTGGATGTCAAAGATGGGCTGAATGAGTTCAATCACTCAGTGGTCCAAACTGCATAGATGTGTCAAGCACGATATAAGCCAGCATAGGCTAAGTGTATAACGTCAACCCCGGAATCGCAGTGGCTTCAAACAATAGAGATTTACTTCTTGGTCATGTCATTGACCAAAGTGGGTTGGTGGTTCTTGTGGGGAAGCTCTGCTCTGTACAGTTGTTCTGTATCTAAACTTCTCTACTTGTGTCTTTGCTGTCTTCTATGTGGAGAGTCTTATTTTGTGCCTTGTCTTCCTTTGGTAGTCTGGTGAAGCCTGTGGACTTTTTCTCAAAATAATATTTTTAAGTGAAAAGAATATAATAATCAACTACTAATAAAATGTGTTGAAAGTAGTATACGTGCTTCTTTATTAAAACATTAAATAGTAAAACTGAAGTGGCAGATTAATGATTTATGCAATTCAGAAGTAGTCTTGAACAAAATGATATTTTGAGATATCTCTAAAAATTGTAATATACTATGAAAACATCTGTGACTTTTGTTGGTGACAATGTCACACGTACTGCTAATGCTATACAATTTTTTGTCTACATTAATAAATTGAAGGAAACATTAATATCAGTTATAGGTTAGTGAGTATAACAGTGCAATCTTTTTTCTCATCAAACTTCATGAATTTCCTGAAATGGATTCATTGAATTTGTGGACTCTCATTTAACAATCTTTATAGGGCCCTGAAATCCTCTACAAGATTTGGGCCAGTATTATAAGAGAAGGCATGGGGAAATGTGACTGATTGCAAAAATAGCCACCGTTCTCTACCCCTCCCTCTTTCCACATTCTTGGCAATTCGACTTTGTAGTTCTTCCCATCAAAAGGTGGAAGTCTAGATTCCTGTCCCTTCACTCTGGGCTGCCTTTGTGACTTTCTTTACCAAATGGAATGTGGTAGAAATGAAAGTGTGCCAGTTCTGGTCTCGGGTCTTAGGAAACTTTGCACACTTCTGCTTTCAGTTGAAATCCTACTACTTCCATCTGAACAAGTCTGGATGTGTCTGCTAGAAAATGAAAGACATGTAGTCAACTGCCCTGTCATGTCCGCTGACTGCCAGGCAAACTCCAGAGGCAGAGATGCCAGCTGATTTGCGTTTGACTGCAGATACATAAGGGAGCCACACTGAGACCAGAAGAACCACCTAATGGAGCCCAGCCTAAGTTACCAACCTGCTGGATTGTGATCTAAATAAATGTTTCTTGTTTTAAGCCACTATTCTGAGGTGATTTCATAGAAATAGCTAACTGATGTGAGGCAGATAACTTAGCTTTTAATTGACTTGGCTAGGTAGTGAGACGGTTCCTTTCATTTACGTTTCACTGTTGAAATCCAGATATAGGGTCCACCTACATACAAGAGGAGACTATAAAATGTAGGCTAGTAGTACGTCCAGAAGAGAAGGACATAGACTTTTTCTCTGCTTCAGAGTCTCAGGTGAAACTCCTGTATAAAGACAGAAGGACTATGTAAAATCCTTCTATGCCTTGTGATGGAGACTGACTACCTGATGCTCCATTGACTCTCGTTGCCCCCATCTGCCTCCAAAGAGGTTAAGATTCTGGTTAAGCCAACTCAAGGCCTAGTCATCTTTATTTGAAGAAGAGGAAGGAGGAAGCATGCAGGCCTGAGCCATAATCTCCAAGTGCATCTTTAAAGTGCCTCTAGTTTCTTGTGTATAGTTCTTTGGGATCCCATAGGGAGGAGCTGTCATGGCTGCATTCATGCACTCTTGTGTTGCTGTGTTGTGATTGATACCATCAAAGCAGCATCAATATCTTTGTTTGTTGCTCTTAGGAGTCAGTATCCAGTCTAGTGTCTGTGGTGTCTGGTAACAGGATTTATGGTCCACGAGTCTGAATGACGCTTCAAGCACCCTAACACCACACAGAGAAACCAGGGTGTGTTGAAGGGATTGCAATATGCCAGATAGACCCAGGTCTCAATCCTTTCTTTACAACTTGCTAACTTTGTGACCTTGGGCAAATTCCTTAGATGCAGGAGCTGTTTCCTTTCTGCAAAATCACAGTAAACATCCGTGTTTCTTGTGAGCATTACTTGAAAGAATGAGTGCGAAAGTACTTGGCATTAGTAGATGCTCTGCCAATACTAACTGAATCTAAATTAAAGGAAGAGCAGGCTAGTTTTAAAAATCATGCTTTAAAAAGTGGATATAAGACAGAAAGTTGAGTTAATCATAGCACATTATAGTCATAAGTCCATGAAAGACCCTCTCTTGATTTATTTAATGTCCTCTTTTTTTTTCTGTTTCACTAATTCATCCTTTTCCATAAGTAACCATTCTAATGTACTTTATATATATTCTTAAATTAATTTATCTTTGGAAAATATAATGTTGTTTTGTATGTATGTCTATGTAAAGTTTATGCAAATATTGTTGTGCTATACCTTTCTTTTTTAACCTTTTCACCCAACACCAATGTTTTAAATGAGTGTCTATGGTGCTGAAAGTAATCTCATTCATTCCTTTAAGGATAAACAGTATTCCATTATAAGTATTTTCCACCTTTAGCTTATCCATTCCCCAATTTTTGGATACTCAAGGTGTTTCCAATACCAAAAACATGCATTCAAAATATCTTCTAAAATGCCCCTCTACTATCTTGCTGGAAAATTTCTCTGGCACATGTGTTAAGGAGAGGACTGATGGATCACGGGTTGTGCGCACACTTGATTTTACTAAGGACAGCTAGGTGGCTTTCCAGAAGAACAGTGACAGTTTACGTGCCCACCAGTACTGCATGCGGAGCCTGTTCCTGACAGCACCACCATCTTTCTAATTTGTATTTTGTGAATATAAAATGATATCTCATTGTCATTTTAATTTTTATTTGCTTTCTTGTGAGTGTGAGAGTGTTTTTATGTGTATGCTGGCCTTTCAGGAATTCCTTTTCTGCATCATCTCTCCGTGTCCTAGAGAATCAGTTTTGTCAATGCTATATACTAACCAAATTATCCTTTCCCCATTGCTTTGAAGAGTTACCTGTGTCAAAGTCACATACAAACTGGGATCTATTTCTGAGGTCTCTATTCTGCTACACATTTGTTCCATTTGTCTCCTTCTGCACCAGTCCATATTGTTTGTATTACAATGGCGTTTGCCTGTATCTCAATATCATGTATAGCAACCCTCCCCCTGCTGCCATCTTTCCTCTTCTATTTCAAAACTGGCTTAGCTGTTTGTGGCCTTTATTCTTCCTTTATATCCCTAACACCAATTTATTAACCTGTTGTTCCAACACAATTTATTAAAAGAGTTAGCTTTTAATAAGTAATTTATAAGTTAACTTAATCATACATCTACATTTCTAAGATATGGTAAGGAGTATTATTATTATTATTATTATTTTTAATTGTAGGTTCTTTTTTTTTTATTTATTTTTTATTTTTTCCTTTTTCTCCCCAAAGCCCCCCGGTACATAGTTGTATATTCTTCGTTGTGGGTCCTTCTAGTTGTGGCATGTGGGATGCTGCCTCAGAGTGGTTTGATGAGCAGTGCCATGTCCGCGCCCAGGATTCGAACCAAGGAAATACTGGGCCGCCGGCAGCGGAGCGCGCGGACTAAACCACTCGGCCACGGGGCCAGCCCCAGGAGTATTATTATTTTTGTTGATTTTTTTTAGTGGTCATTTTCTTTGCCTCTTTGACGAAAGAGTTATCATGGAGAGTGATTTTTAAAAAATTTCAAGTGGTTTTACTTTCAGGGTTAAGATATTCTTATTAATTTCTAGTTTTATTGCATTTTGATTAGAGAACATGGCCTGCAAAATACTTGTTAGAACTCTACATTATCTTTGTGATCTAATATGTGATGAATTTATGTGAACGGACCATGGGCACTGAAAAATCTATTCTCCATCGAGTTAAAGTTTGGTAATTATTAAACCAACCATTATTAATTATTTAGCTCAAATCCTTTTATCTAGAATTTGTTAACTCATAGGGGGCCATTAAAAAGTTTATGAATGGGCTTAAGGGTATCCATAAATCCCCTGACAAATAGGCAATATGTGCATGCTTCTGAGCAAGGAGAGAGCTTTCATGAGATTCTCATAGGAATCCAAGAGTCTAAAAACATGAACAACCACAAGATCTTGATTTTTGTTTTATGTTTGTTTGTATCTATTTGATCTGTCAATATCATTGTAACTGTGCTTTTATAATTTTTTCTTGTTTTTCTGCCAGTTTTCAGTTTTAATTTTGAAACAATGTTGATTGATGCATAAAGATTCATGGAAATTTAAAACATCACTGTGAATTTTATTCATTATCATTATAAAATGATAATTATAAAATCATTAAAAATCCCTTCTAATATCTTTCCTTGAATTCAGCTTTATCTGATTTTATTATCCCACTTGTAACTTTCTGTTTATTTGTATTTGTCGACATTTTTTCAACTTTGGATTTCTTGTTTAATTGGATTCTTTTTATATCAAGCATGTTTAATGTGGAATTTTATCTCTTTTATGCTTACTGAGATAACTGATATGTTTACTCCTACTTCTATCATTTTGTTTTTATTTGGTTGTTGATGTTCATGGTGTTCTCTTTTTGTTCTTGTTTCTGTCTTTTGCTAAATGGATTTCTATTAATGGCTTTTCTCTTCTTCAATGGTTTGCATATTTTGACTGCAGTTTATTTAAAATCATACTGTTAATTCTTTAAAAGTTTTTCCAAATGTGTTCTAACACATAGTCTCTTTTTGATATAAGTTAATGTCTTTTAAGCTCCCTTTATATTTTAAAATAAGAATTTGAGCATGCTTTTACTTACTCTCTTATCCTCTTCTATTTATTTATGAAAACTTAAATTTTAATTCATTTCTCTGCAATTCTATAACTATTTTGGTATTACAGATTTCATGGGCATATTGTTATTTTTTGCATTTTTAAATCATATTTTAAGAATTTAGCCAAATTATATTAATTATCAGTAACCTCTAATAATTTCATACTGTGACATCTCCTTTCTTGGCCTCTTAATTTTGCTTTATGTTTTCCATTGTTTCATGTCTATCTTCAAACAGTTTTTTTAAAGAGAACGTATTTTCAAGTCTTTCTTATTTCTGAGATTGTATTTCTTTACCTTCCCACATGAATGATAGCTAGTGTGAATGTGAATGTATTAGTTAGCAAATTTTCCCTGGAAAGGTGCACCAAAAATTAGTGACTTAAAACAATAATCGTTTATTTGGCTCACAATTCTGCAGGTTGGAAATTTGGGCTGAGGTCTGCTGGGAAGTTCTTCTGGTCTAGCCTGGTCTCACTCACGTATCTCTGGTCACCTGCTAGGTTGGCTAGGGGCTGGCCTCCTCTGGAGTGGCGCTGACCTATGTGGTCCTTCATCATGCAGCAGGCAAACCCAGGCTTGTTCATATGGCAAGCAGGCAGGGTTCCAAGAGAGAGCACAGAAGCATGCAAGGCTCCTTAAGGCCTGGGTTTGGAACTGGCTCCATATACCTTCTAAGATATTCTATTGTCCAAAGCAAGTGACTGAGGCCACCAGCTCATATTGAAGGGCTGGCAAAATAGACTCCACCTCTTGGTGGAAGACACTGCAAAGCCACATTGCAAAGAGGGATTCATAAACACAGTGGCTACTTATTGTCACTTTAGCAAATCAGTCCAATATGGTATATGTAATTTCTGACACAATCCCTTAAAAACTCAGATCTTACTTATTTATCTTCTGGCATTTAGTGAGTTATCCTATTCTGTTTCATTCATATTTATATGTATTTGATATTTACATATCTTTCTGTTTTTTTCTTCATATTCCAGAATTGTTTTCAGCTTTTCGGGTTTGCCCTTTACATATAGATTAAATTTCTATAACATCGGTTTTACTCCTTCAATATTTATTATTGTTTTATTGAGTTATCTTGCAATAAGCCCTTTTCCTAACATCTCTCCTTTCACTTCATCCTGTTGCTAATTTTGATTACAACTTTTTCTGACCTCACAGTGAAGCTATATATATATATATATGCCCTCTTTTATGGTCAGGAAATTTCATTCTTGACTGTCTGATAATTTTCAGGCACATTGCTTTATAGATTTTTTAAAATAATAATTTCATACTTATTTTTCTCCTTATTTATAATCAGAAAATCAAGATTTATCTAGAATCAGTTTTTTTTCTCTTTTGGGTTCTCTTAAAAGTTAAATATTAAAAATTATATTACTAAAGTGATATATTCACATGCTAAAATATCAAGCAGCAAAGAATGGTATAAAATAAAAAAATAAGTCTCTTCCCCTACAGCCTACTGCCTTCCTGGCAGTAACCACTGTCAACAGTTTCACGATAGACACAAATATTTTTCTTTTGCATACATAGGGCGTAAACACATATTTTACTCAAATAAGATAATATACTCACATTGTTCAGCACCTTTTTATTTTTTCACTTAATAATTGTTTTGAAGCTGTTCCTGGGTCAGCACACGTAGAATTATTGTGTTGTTTTTTAACAGCTCTGTGGAATTCTATTATGTGGATCAATCAAAATTTATCTATTTATTCCCCTACTATCAAAGGTTTAAGTATTTTCAAGTTGTTGTTAGCATGATTTTTTCTATTACATAAGTCTTGTGAAGAATTCCATCACATCTTTCTGTATATGTGTATGCATACCTTTAGAAACATTTCTAGGAAAGACCACATGTATTTTACATTTTCGTAGTTATTGGCAAATTGCCTTTGAAAAAGTAACACCAATTCCCAATCTAACCAAAATGAATGATCATACCTCTCTCCCCATTTGTGTTTAAAATATTTGGTTTAATCATTTGTTTAAGATTGCCAATCTGATAGGTATTTGTATCTCAATGTTTTCTTGGTATCTTTAGATGATTATTGGCCATTTATGTTTATTGTTTTGTGAGTTGGTTGCTCATTTCCTTTATCCTCTCCTTTTATTTAAACTAGGTTGTCTATCTTTTTCTTATTGATTTTTAAGAACTTGTTCATAAGCAGCATAAAATGGTGATTTGCAGCAGGGCGTCTTGTGTTACTCTTCATGGTTTCATATCCTGGCTTCACTGTCAGCTATCTGACCTGGTACAAGTTCCTTAATCTATCAGTATCTCAGTTCCAACATCTATAAAATGTGGATACTAAGAATATCTACCATTTAGGTTTGTAGTGAGAATTAAAACAGATAATTCATGTAAAGTACTTACCATAGTACTTGATTCATAGTTAGTACTAAGTAGAAGTTAATAATAATAAAATGATATTTAAAATATTGGCCTATTGTCTATCATATGCATTGCAAAAGTACTTTTCCAGCTTTTCATTTGTCTTCAATTTAAAAGACATTTTTAATTCAAGATTATTTTAAAAAATCAGTGGTGATTTTTTCAGACAATTTTAGGGCTTTGTTTTTTACTTTTAAGTCATCAATTTATCTGAAATGTATTTTCACATAAAGTTTGGAGTGTTGATTCAGCTTCATTTTATTTCCAAATGGTACATCAATTGTCCCAATACTATTTTCATTTCTGATAAAATATGTCAATTTTATTATATTATAAATTTGCACATGACTTTAAGGTTGTATATGGACTTTCTAGATTCTTTCATTGATTTTTTAAAATTTCTTCTCCTGAACCAAATTACATAGCTTATAAATATTTTCACTAAATACGGTAGGCATATCCGCTTTAATTACCCATACTTTGTGCTGTTTTCCAGGTTAAATATACACATTCATTTATGACTAAATTTTAATATAATTTACTGCGATTTTAATTAAAGATTATATAATATAATTGGATATTTTGTCATAAGTAGAAGTAATAATGCTAAGTGAGCATTTGTGTCCCCACTAGCCTGAGAGATAGAACATTACTTAGAAGGCTCTGGATGCCCCTTTCTGATCTAATCTCCAGATGTAAACACTATTTTGAATGTGCATTTACATATTTACACATATTGCAGTGGATATTTTAGCTTTTCTTGTTTTTGAACAGTGTATAAATTCAATCATCCTGAATGAACTCTTCTTGACTTGATGTTTTGTTTTTGCTCAACATTAAGTTCATGGCATTCATCTACGTTAATTTTTTTACTGCTTTTTGTATCCCATTACATAAATACACCACAATTTATTTATATATTCCATTGAGGGGCATTTGAGTTGTTTCCAGGTCTTTAAAAAAATGTTTTATTACTCTCACTATTGCTATAACGTTCTTGACTATGTGTTTCTGGTACACATATGTAAAATTTCTCAAGGAGCGGAATTGCTGGACGTCGGGCAAACACGTCTTCAACTTTGTTAGCTATTGTGAAGTAGTTTTCTTAAATGGTTGAACTAATTTATTTTTCCACCAGCAGGTTATAAGAAAGCATGATTTTTTCCAGGTTCCCTCTCCCATTTCTTCCCCAATGCCCATCTCTGTAGCAAAACAACCACCACTATTGTTATTTTATTTACAATGACATTAAATTAAAAAATTAATTTAAGGAGACTTGGTATCTTTACAGTTTTGCATCTTTTTATCTTAGCACAATGGACGTCTTTCCGTTTAAAACTTCATTTATGTTTCTGAGAGTTTAAAAATTGTCTTCAATTTCTTGTTAGACATCACATTTTCCTCAAGTTTTTATTATAACATTTTCAGCCATATGCAAAAGAGTGACCATGTCCTATTAGGTTTGCTGAGCCATTTGAAATTAGATTGTGTTCGTCATGACGCTTTATCCCTAAATACTATGGCCTAATTCTCCTAAGAATAGGAACATTCCCTTACATAGCTCAATATCATTATCTTACATAAAAGAATTAAAAATAATTCCCTACTATAAGCTAGCCCACACTCATGTTTTCCTAGTTATTGCCAAAATGTCTTTTTTCTTTTGAGGAAGATTGGCCCTGAGCTAACATCCATGCCCATCTTCTTCTAATTTATATGTGGGACGCCAGCCACAGCATGGATTTTAAGTGGTGCATAGGTCTACGCCTGGGATCAGAGCCGGTGGACCCTGGGACGCCAAAGCGGAGTGCACAAACTTAACTGCTATGCCACTGGGCTGGCCACCAAAATGTCTTTTACAACTGTTTTTTCAAAAGAAGATTGAATCAAATTTCATCGATTACACACTGCATTTTATTATGTGTCTATAATCTCCTTTTTCAAGAATAATACCCTCTCATATTTATGAGCTTTTCATACGACTTTTTTTCCTGTAAGGAAGATAGGCCCTGAGGTAACATCTGTTGCCAATCTTCACCTTTTGTTGCTTGAGGAAGATTATTGCTGAGCCAACGTCTCTGCCAATCCTCCTCTATTTAGTATGTGGGATGCCACCACAGCATGGCTTGCTAAGCAGTGCACAGGTCCATGCCAGGGATCTCAACCCGTGAATTCTGGGCTGCCAAAGTGGAATGCGCAAACTTAACCATTAGACCACTGGGCCGGCCCCTTATACAACTTTTTATTACAGACATTTTCACACATACATAACTGTACATGGATTAATAAGTGAACCTACATGTATCATGTATCCACTACCTAGTTTTAACAATTACCAGTATTTTGCTAATCTTGTTTGCTCTGTTCATCCCTCTTCATACGCTAAACATGGTTTTTTTCTTGCTGACAGCTTTCAAAGCAATTCTCAGATACTATGCGAATTTATCCTTGAGTAACTCCTTATGCGTCTCTTACTGATAAGAGCTTTCCCCATGTAACCACCATGCCATTACAACAGTTAAGAAAAATATCAAGTTCTTAGAATTATCTCATTCCCATTTCATGCTCACATTTACCTGATTGTCTCAAATTTTCTTTTGAAGTTGGATTGCCTGAATCAGGACCTTAATAAAGGCCCACACATTGCATTTTGTTTTATATTATTCTATAAGATGTACAGTCCGAAGACTGAATTCAAATGTCAGTTGAGATGTTTATTTTCTCTATTTTTAATTTTAAAGTTTGCCTGTTGCCTTTTGATTTAGCATTATTTTTTTTGGAATGTGTAAAACATTTTCATAGTTCAAGAGTCTAAAGTGTATAAGGGTGAACACTCAGAAAATTCTTATGTCCACCCTCCACCCTTTCATTCTCTTACTCTTCCCATTACCCCTGACTTCTATAGGTAACCATTTGTACTGGTTGTGGTTTATCCTTCCATTATTTCTTTTGACAAAAATAATTGTGCACGTATGCATGTGTGTATGTGTTTGTTTATTTCCTCTGTTTTCTTCAAAGAAGGTATCATGCTCTATAAACTGTTTTGAATCCTGTAGGGTAGCAGAGCACTCCACTGCGGGATTACTTTGTTTCCCTGGTTTGTTTAGTTCGTTTCCTGAATGATCTTGAGCACATATTGTCTTAGTATTTGTGAAAGAGTATCTTCAGGGTAGATTCTGAAATGTGGGATTGGTGGTCAAAGGGAAAAGGCTTATGTAATTGTGTTAGATATTGCTATCCTAGCATAGGATGTATTTTTCCTGCTGTGTTTTCTATCAGGCCAGACTTCAGCATTTTCAGCAGTCAGGCTTTTGGCTACATTCTCTGTCCACTTGTTCTGTAGTTGAATTTATCACAGATATTCAGTTAAAGGCAAATAAATCTGTACAGTTGAGAGTTCAAGTTCTTATTTCTGGCAGACTTTCACTTTATTGAGGTGGTGCCTTTCTCTCTCACCAGCACTTTTGGGCCCTAAATGCTGTAAGTGAATCTCTACAGTTACTGGAATACACTGCTCTCTAGGGTCTCTTCGCCTCTGCTCCTGCCTGTGGCACTTTTCTCATGGAACTCCTCCTTCCCCAGATATGCAATTTACGCAAATACGTATTGGCTTAACTGCTGTTCAGGTAATTTCTTGGTATTGCAATCTTATTCTGGATGTAAAAGAATGGCACTTGATTGTGGGCTATTTGGGGAGTGGGTAGAAGAGGGGGCTGCTATTCTACTTTTAGTACAGAATATTTGGGAGCAGAGACAGGCAGAAGAGAGAAATTGCTCTTCAATTTTCAGTTCTGTTCTTATTAATTTTTGGATGAAGTTTTCTCTGGATTATATCTGTTCTTTCCAGATTCATGGATTGCCTTTCAGCCCAAGTTTTTGTGCTAGTATGATTTTTTATCTTATGCTATACTTTCATTGGTAGTTCAGTGAGAAGATAGTTAGGAAAATCTGTATTGGGACTGCTAGTCAAGCATCACTTTAAACTAGAAAACTCATTTTTTAAGTATTGCGTCTGTCAGCTATTGCTGTGTAACAAACCACCTCCAAATTCAGTGGCTAACAATAATAATAATAATTTATTCTTGCTCATTTGTGGCTTGGCTGAGCATCAACTGATCTAGGCTGGGTTTGGCTGGGAAGCTATGCTTTCCTGGTCAGTCTTACTGGGCTTAGTTCCTCACTGCAGACTGGATTCAGGTCTGCTCTATGGATGTTCATTATAGAACACAGGCTGAGCGACTTGGAAAAGCTCTTCTCATGATGATGAAAGAAGTACAAGCCAGATAACGGAAACATGAATTTCCTCTTAATCCCTTAGATTTGGAATAGGCACACTGTCTCCTGGACCCAATTTCATTGGCCAAAGTGAGTCAGATGACTGAGTTTTTTGCTTCAAGGAACAAAGAAATCTATTCTACTTCTAGTGGAAAGGACTGCAAAATCACATGACAGAGAATATGGAATCAGAGAGAGTGCAAAAAATTAGAGCTAAAAACTCAATCTGTCAAAGTATTTATTGTATGCAGGTACTAGGCCAAGTGCTTCCCACAGATTGTTCATATCTCCCATTTCCCCCTACACTTCTACAAAACTAATTTCCTTCTATTTCTTCCTTTCTTTTTTTCTGAGGAAGATTAGCTCTGAGCTACCATCTCTTGCCAATCTTCTTCTTTTCTTTTTTTACTTGAGGAAGATTAGCCCTAAGCTAACGTTGGTGCCAATCTTCCTCCACTTTATATGTGGGTTGCCATGACAGAATGACTGATGAGTGGTTTAGGTCTGTTCCCAGGATCCGGGCCCATGAATCCGGACCACTGAAGTGGAGCACGCTACTGAATCTAACCACTGCGCCACTGGGCCAGCCCCACAAATTTCCTTCTGGTTCTTAATGAGGAATCTGAGGTTGGAGGATTTTCAACGACACCGTCAAACACCTTTTAAGGGATTTAGTGGGGATTTCAAACCAGCTCGCTCTATCCAGCAAGTCTGTGCTTTTCCAACTCTCCTTCTCCAAATTAAATTTCTTCCCCAAATGCCATGATTGCTCAGCATTCTGTAAAAACATAGTGCTCATAGAAGACAATCAGAGACAGAACCAGAAGTTATAAGGCATTGATATTTGCAAAGCTACTATCAACTAGTGTCTAACACAGGAGGAAGTGAAAGATGCACTCTTGGGAAGAATCAAGATTTTGTTAATGGAAGTGAAGTTTATGCCAGACATCAATTAAAGCCTCTGGGTAACCTTGTAACTTGGTGTTGCCTGGATCACAGGGCTTGGAAGAGTGGTGTAGAAAAGACATCGAGAACAACAATGCCAGCCACACCTGCCGTCCCATGGTTAGCATTTCGGCATCTGCTGTACAGAGCGGGTTAGCAGAGGAGAGAACCTCAGCTTCGGAGGCATATATAATAATGAGTCCTACAGTCATTAATGTGTGAACCCCAGGCAGGGAGCTCACATTTTGTGCAAGAGAAGAGTTTTTGTTCAGTCATAAGCGCTCCCCTACTGGGTCTGGAATTGCTGTCTGCACCAAAAATGCCTGACTTCATTTTCTTTGAATTTAAAAGGACCTTCGCAAACATTTTGGCTGAAATATAAAGGAAAACTTTTTATAAAGGAAAAGAAATTAGAAAAAAGATTAGTAGGATGTTATTGAAAATAGTTTATTGAAAATGCCTGCATGAAAAAATAACGTCAAAAAATAAGAATATGCTATGCCCCCAGCCCACTCTCTGCACGTCTTTTTCAGACACGGTATTGTTTCCGTAAAGGAGAACAAAGAAAAAAAGAAGGCTGATAGATACAGATCGCCTATATTTTGCAATAGAAACTAAAATGGAAGTTTCTTTTAAAATGATGTGAAAACCAAACTTTAAACATTAATTCATGTTTTTCAATAACATAAAGTATAAGTATCCCTTCCAATGGAGGACTCAGGATTTGGGCTTCAAATATTGACTTAGTACATCATGGGTTAATTTGTCTCCTGTTGTTGTCTCTCCATCTCACTGGAGCTTCACATTAGTCATTGCTGGGCTGTAGACATACCTAGAGTTGGTCACCTTATCCTTGTACAAAGATTGGCTTTTCTACTTTTCCCTACCGGGTACAAGCAGAAACAACCAGGGGCTGGTTTGTACATATGGGTACCTAACTGAACCTTTCTTGCTGTTCTAATGAGAAGACATTGTAAAGTATTAAAAGTTGGGAAGTCAACACTATGATTAACAACAAACTCTAAATTTCTTTCCTGCCTACAGGATGGACCTCTGGACCTTTCATCGGGGAGGCTAATCTTTACTGGATTATGACCTGGAGGAAAATAAATTTCTAAATAAAGTCCTCTTGATGGATGGTGAAGCCATTGTAGGGGCTCTAGACATCTTTCCTCGCTTCTCTTCAAATTTTACCCTCCAGTACATTAATATTCAAGGAAACTTCATCAATGACTCCCTGTGTCTATCCTTTCGGAGCATGATGCAGTGAAGAGGTCTTAGGCAGAGAAGACCCTCAATCTTAATATTATATGTCCCTGCTAAACCTCAGGACCAGATCCATATGTATTTTTTGTTAGGTACTTACAAGCTTTTCCCTTGGAGGATTTTTCTTAATGGGCAATGCCTCTGAGTGGTACATTTGATTATGGCTACTTTTTGGATAAGTGTAAACAACTCATTTGAGTAGCAAATATCTAAAACTCTTCACTAAGTTCTTCTCAGAGTCATGGGGAAAATAAAATTAGCGAAATTCACTTTTACTCAGATTACCCTGCCCGTTCTTGTTTTGTCCCCCACCATGAGACCTCTGAAGTTGTCACCTGCTCCTACCCTCGTATGATCTCTCTTGCCCATCAAAGAATCATAAACTCAATCACACCCAGTTGAGGCAACCTATAGGAGGAAGGCATGCCTTTACAGGGATGAATGTATATTACCAGGGAACAAAGCCACAGATAGGGTGGTTTCCAATCTAGGGCACCTGGATCCCAAGACTCTGCAGACAGTAAAGAAGATAACTTGAACTATTTTCAATATTTAAAAGACGTTTACCCATGAGACAGTCACCTAGCAGATAAATCAAGTTTCCTTGTTTGAACTTTAATTTTATCAACTCAATGTGGTAATTTGAGTTAACAGGTGCTGACGAATAATTTATAAATACCAAATATTTGTTATTCAAAAATCCATCAGATATGTGATTCATGGAGGAGATTAAAAATCAGCTTGAATAGTGAAAAGTTGAGACTCCTGAGTTAAAGAAATAAAGATCTAAAGGAGAGAGAGGAACCGACAAAAAAGCTTTCATCGAATGAGCACCTGTTGGGCACCTGGCTAGACACTTCTACACATAATCACTCACTAGGCTGCGGGTACCTTCATGTGGTGGCCGCGTTTTATTGCAGTCTATCCATGGTGTCTAGCGCAGTAGTTAGTTTGTAGAGGCTGTGTCATACACATTTAAGAAGTGGGATGGCAGATGAGAGAACTTAACCCACCTGAGGACACACATAGGGAGCTAATATTAGAATCCAGATCTGTCTCAGGAACTTACATTTTTCTTTTCAGCCTCGCCATGCATTTGTATCAGCGGGATGGAGAAGTATCACGAAGATTAACCAGCCATACATCTGCCCATCTTGGAGTTACTGTTTTTCGTGATGTGGTTATCTGTCCCGAATTGGAAAACTTTCTGCTTTGCACCAAAGTACCAACTGCTTTTCCATATCACTCCAAACAAAGAGCAATGTCAGAAACGAGTGACTGAGGCTTTCTTGTGAACTTTGTGGCCTCTCGGGCACCAAACCTTGTGTGCAGGCTGTGCTGAGGCTCACGGAACCTGGCTTTGAGCTCTCCCAACAAACGAGGGTATCATTCTCTCTAGTCCTTCTTGTGCTGTCCTCCAGGTCTGCATACGAAGCTGGGTCTGCCTTGATTTGAAAGGCTCAAGGCTGGGTACAGCAGGTCAAGACAATAAAAAAAGAGAAGGCCAGTGACAGTGTGAACCTGAGGAAAAGACTCCTTTCCACAGTCATGGTCTGGTTCTGTCAATCAGCCCCAGAATTCCTCTGCAGGGCTGGGATGCCACAGCTCAGGAAAAAAAGGGGGATTCTGGGGATGGAACACACATGCACACAACCACACTTAACACAGGCATGCAGGGAGGGAGGGAAGGAAAGAGAGAGAGAGGGCTGGTAATTAAATCTCTTGTGTCGAGGAGAGATCCCACCTTTCCCAGCTGTATTATTTTAATTTCAATAAACACTTCCTGAGAGCCCACTCCCGTGGAGAGCTGTGACAGGCACTCTGCCCGCTCCAAGCGGAATACAAAGGCCCCTAGGACAAGTCTCTGCCCTCACAGTCTAGAGGAAGAAGCAAAAACCAAACCAAACAAAACCCACCAACCCTGGCACCAGGCTTGAGAATTTCCGAGCACTTTCACAAACATCTCAGTTAGCCCTGTTTACAGGACAGGCGAGGCAAGTGTCATCTGAAACGTTACAGATGAAACAAAGGCCTCACTGAAGATCGCAGAGCTAGCAAGTGGCAGCCCCAGAATCCAGGTCATCGAATTCCTGTTTCCAAGCGTCCCTGCAATGTGACACTGCCTCTTTGTAAACACTGGTTATGATGCCGCACTGTGGGACAGCACAAAGGGAAAAATGATTAATTCTTCCTGGGCCGAGGGAGAAGGAGGATCAGGCTTCTCAAAAGAAGTCATTTTCCACAGGTAGAGGAAATGCAGATTGTTGTAGGCAGAAAGACACAATGTCACGGGAAGGTAGGCAATGCTCCCGTACAGAGCCGTGGTGAAGGGGCTGGTCTATTTAATCCAAAGTCTTCTAACTGATCAGTTCTAGGTCCAAGAGAAAACAGCCAGAGACATGAAGCCTCAGTCCGCCCACAGCTTGCCTCTGGGTTTCTATTTCCTGTGTGAGGATCCATGTATTTCTCAGGAAGTGGACGTGGGGGGGAATGACCCTTCTTCATTTTCCCTAATCCTCCTCTAATCCAGTGGCTTTGCAGGCGTCAGTGTGAAGATCCTGTCAATATACTCCAGAATATGTTACGTGTTGGTCATCCAAGGGATGCATGCATGGGATTCAGGGTGTTGTTTTGTTTCACAAAAATGCTTTTAACTTCCTGTGTGACTTTGAGTGCATCATTTGGCCCCTCTAATCTTATTTCTTCATCTGTAAAATGAGGTAATCATAATAACCAGGAAGGGTTGCTATGGGGAGCAAGTGAATTGATTTTTATGAAGCATGTAGCATAGCTCCTGATATGTAGCTAATTGTTTATAAATAGGAGCCATTACTACTACTATTCAACCTGAGGAATGGAAATAGGTGAAAGTCTGTCATGTGCTGACCCCGCATCTCCCTTCTAGTCAGATGTAGCCCCTGCAAAGCCAATGAGACCACAGGCTGAATGGTCTCCATTGTTATAGTCAAGTGGGGTCCTTCAAAATGGCTGCTGAGACCTTTGATCCATGGATTCACGGGGAAGAGGAAGAAGGAGAAATGAGGGTTTAGCATCTGTTCCGGCTGACGGAGTGGACCTCAGAGTGTTTCCAAAGCAGTGGCTTTTGTTTGGGTGGTTCAGTTCGTCAGCGAGACATAGTAACAGGCAGGTGATACTCAAGATGTGGCAAAGGACTGAAATATGGCAATGCTAACCAGCCACTTATGAGCAGACCCCAGACAGATGAGGGTGGACAGGGTAAGGGGTGGTAGCCAAGCCAAGAGAGCTGGAGCTCTAGCAGGAATGGCCAGGTGGAATAAGCCATCTATGCCTGTCTTCAGGGCGAAGATGGCATGGTCAGGGGAAACTATGGCTCTGATGACTTGGACGTTCATGGCTCATCCCTGGCTCATCAGATGCTAGGTCTTTTGTAGCACAATTGAATCTGGATCCCCACTGAACGGTATGTTTGAGGCTGTTCATGCATCTTGTGGCCTTACACAGATGGACTCAGGGTTTAGGCAGGTGAATTGGGGAGGTTTGGGATTGAGCAAGCCTGGAGAGGAAAGCAGCTGAGGCCCACCATGAAGTCCCTGTAACTGAGTGTTCTTTGCCACAGTCAAAACTGTTCATTTCTTCTGGATTTTGCTGATTCTGTAAAGATCATTTGCCACCTATTGAAACAAACGTCTGATACTCCATCTGTACTGCAGTTATATTTCACAATCCTATCAGCTAAGACCTCCACAGTTGCAGGAATTAATATCTTTTTCTTCAGCTAGGAATCCTTTTGCCTTTTGGGGGACTCTTCAGTGTGGAGGAACTGTAGAAGGCAATGGAAAAAAGCACGAGTCAGAAAAGCATATCCCTGGTTTACAAGTGGGTGATAATTTTCCTAGGAGGTAGAAATCAGGGAAAACTGCTTGGGAATTTTAACTGTACTCAGAGTTCTCTCATGACTGCGGTTGACTTTGCTGAAGGCCAATTATATTGCCTGTGGAAAAA
Source organism: Equus przewalskii (assembly GCF_037783145.1). Classification (NCBI taxonomy): domain Eukaryota; kingdom Metazoa; phylum Chordata; class Mammalia; order Perissodactyla; family Equidae; genus Equus; species Equus przewalskii. The sequence continues at coordinate 51,860,650 of NC_091845.1, read as the reverse complement.
ATGGAATTTGAACTTTATTTGACCTGATAACATAGAGATAATAGGGATAGAAAATCACAGTTAAAGGTGGGATCTAGTTCAAAAGATGTGATGTTATCATTGCAGTAAAAGTACCATTTATAGCTGATAATACAGACTGGTTCATCAGCACCCATTCCACCTCTCTTTTAGGTAAAAACTACGTTTGAGATTGAAAAGCTAAAAACCACATTTTCCAGACTCCTTTGCAGCTAAGACTTTCATGTGACCTAGATTCTGCCAGGCAGGTGTACCTGCAATAAGCTTGGAGGCAGGCAAGAGCAATGGGAGGCATTAGCAGAAACGGATCGGACCTTCTGGAAAACACTGCGGCAGTGTTCCTTTACTTTAGCACCTTGTTCTTGTTTCATAGATGCAATCTTTTCTCTTATTTCTCTGAGGTGATTGACAATATATATTTTATGGAAGTTTTTTATTTATGAAGATATTTTTCTTCCTCTGTGTTGCCTTTTTTCCCCTTTGTTTTGGTCTTTATATTTTACGTTAGAGGTTTTCCTGGAAGGCTGGTGATTCTCATTTGTGTGTTCATCTATGAGAGGTGAGGACCGAAAACTTGGAAACCCTGAGCAAATGAGTTGGCTGGAAGACTGCGAGCCTCACTGTAGGGTGGTCTGACTGGGGAACCTCTGGTGTCAGTATCTTCAGGTCCTCGGTGTGGGGCTGGGAGGAGGGTAAAGGCAAGGCTGCTAGTAGTCTCAGTTCTGGGAGAAGGAGGAGGGCTGGCCTCTGCATTCAGTGCACGTAACTCTACCCACCTAGATTACTTTTGGTAGGGTTTGCCACTGTCATCTGGGACAGCCCAGAAGCTTTCTGCCTAATCTTCTCAGAAAAAAACTTCCAGACTTCTTCCCAGGTGGGAAGTCATCTTGTAGTGTGGGGTAAGGATGGGACCGGGAGAACGACCTGATTCTTCATCCATCCTTTTGAATTTGACTTCTGTCTCTTTCACCCTGCTTTCAGAAGTACTTACTGCTCACAGTTCCTGAGCTTTTGAGGATTCGACTATGTTATTCAGGTTGGCCTTGGATTCCCTGCTGCCATTTTAAAATTCAAGTTTCTACAGTTTGCTAAATCAATTACTCCTTGTCCACCTTCCATTCACTTCGCAATTTTCAACATTTTGTTGCTATCCTCTCTCCTGTTCTTTCCCTCTTTGTGAAATTATGCCTTTAAGAAAAAACTCTTTACTATAGCTGTAGCACGGTTTTTGGAAAAATGGAAAATTAGATGCTTTGAATCTGCCATCTTTATGTACAGCTGTCCACATATTTCTTTATAACCAGTTTCCACCATTCCACCAAAATTCATAACATCGGTAGAAATGACCTTCTGCTCAACGTGTAAAGTCATAACATTGTAAGCATGTTCATGTTATTACACTTTTGAAAACATTTTTATTGGCTGTGTATTTCAGAACATAGATGTACCTTAAATTCCATACTTGAGTGAGGAAATTTAGATATACAAGTTTCAGTGATTCCTTCCCAGGAAGATCAAGTCGAAAACTCAGAGTATCAGGCTTTTACATTTCACTAAAATTGGATATTTTTTGCTTCAGTTGTTTCACTGTTATGATGAGTATCTTTCTGCATGACTTTTTCATGCATTAGAATGGTTTCTTCAGGCTAGATTCCCAGGAGTGGAATTACTGGATCCCGGGCATACGTATACAAACACCCAGAAAATCTTGGCATCACCTTCTTTGCCCACTTATGGTGCCAAGTTGTTTGGTCATTATGATAGTAGCTAATCTCAGACTTTTCCTGCTACCTGGGCTTCTGCCAATTGCAACTGGAGGAACCCTTATAATGTACTTAGATTGCTCAAAAAGCACAGTTAAGGACAATTCTGAGTGCCAGCTCCCAGTTTTAGCAAAATTTTGAAGGGTTCTAAACAAGAATCTGGTTGTAGTCCAGAAGACGGGACTCTATTGGCCTTGTTGCCATCAGAGTTCCTCCCTCAGGGTTCCCTGTCTTTGCTACACTCCATAGGTGGGGTCAGACCCATGAAAATGGTGTATCAGGGACAAGCAGAGAAGGGTGCTCAATGGGACCTCAATGGTCTCTGGAGCCCATCTCTCCTTGACCAGTGGAGCATTTATGATGTTTTTATGTCATTTTACTTAATAATGTGTGTCCTGTCACACATGGTATTCTGCTTTAAGCAAATGTATAAGGCAGAACAGGCTTGAACAAGCTTGAAGAGGAAAAACGGTTAGGTACTCAAATGAGGACCACATCCTTTACCATCCTACAGTGGTCAGGTGGGGAGTCACTTGAGTAGAAATCCCCCAGGGTCCATAAAAAAGATAGAAAAGAGGACTGAGTCATAAACACTTAAGCTGAAAACACAGCTTTATTATGTGAGGTGTGTGTATGCATGAATGTATGTGCTTATGCTCATGCACGTGTGTGTGTGTGTGTGTGTGCATGCATGCATGCATATGTGTATCTGTTGGTTTAGTGTTCTAGAAATAACAGCTCCTGGTTGTTATTTGTCAGTTTCCATGGATGCTACACCTTCAGGTGTTTGTAGGGGTGATGCTGAAGGTGAGGGAGGGGTAGGTGTTGGTGATTGTTGTGCAGGGTCCTCACGGGTGAGCTGAAGATGTGTGGGCACCCCCATCCTCAGGCTCTTGGATAACAGCCTCTCAGGCCCAGTAAAGCAACCCTTTGATAGGCCTCATGACCCCAGAATACCTCCTAAAGAACTGATGCTTTGAACAAATCTTTGAACAAAACAAGTCCACCTCCCAGATGGGACCCAGATTACTGAACATTGCAACTGCCTTGGCAATTTCATTTAGTATTTTATTGATGCATTTGTATGAAATGTCATAAAAGACAGCACCTGAAAGCTAAATATAATGTAGGAAAAAGCTTGTCCTTTAGTGTTTGAGGGATTTTCATTCTGATTCATCTGTCTACTTCTCAGGGGTTCCCACATCTGAAATGGGAACATAATACTTAGCTCATGAGGTGGTTGTGAGGTCAGGTAAGATGACCCTGTGGACCCACTGGGTGTAGTGCCTGCCTACAGCCTGTGCTCCAAGTGCTAGTTGGCTTCCTTATTCTCAGGGGAGAAGTGCTTTTGGTGGTGGGTCCCAATCAGAGACTTTCCTGAACAACCCATCAAGGACAGAGTTCTTAGAGCTTTGCTCCCACCTGCTTCCGTCCAACTCCAATAATTGATGTACCTCTGGGAATCTCCTTTTTCCTCTGTCATTTCTTCCCATTTTACTAAGCAGTGGTTCTCAAAGTGTGGTCCCTGGACCAAGAACATCAGCATCACGTGGGACATTAGAGATGCAACTTCTCAGGCATCACCCACTGAATCAGAAACTCTGGGGCTGAAGCCCAGCAATCTGTGTTTGAACAAGTCCTCCAGGTGTTTCTGAGGCAGACTCAAGTTTGAAACCGTTGGTCTAGGGACTCTGGACTCCCATTAATGTTACCTACTTTCCAATTTGTCCTGCTGTCCAGACATGGCCATCCTGCCTTGAGACTGAGAAATCAGCTGAAATCTCTACCCATGTCTCCAAAAGATGCACATCCTGAGTGGAAACTTTATCCTGTCTCAGTGGTGGTGTTTCCATCTTACCTGTGCATGCCCAGGCACACCTGTGGTGCTCAGCGCTTGGCAAGGCCTCTGGCCGCAGAGAGGAAGCCTTGTTCTCAGCTCTCCTACAGCTCTGCATCTGGATTATGGGGCATAAACTTTATTGTAGCTTTCCTTTTACGCTGTATTTTATATCCTGTCAGTGCTTGAAACAATTGTGTTTTGTGAAAATGGAGAGAAAAAAAAACAAACCCTTCAAACGTTGCTTGAACACTTTAATAGTCTTGAGTGTTTTCCCTGATCAGAGGTTTATAGCATATGCCAGTCTTTCCTTCATTTTCCAGCTCCAAAATTCTGTCACTTCTTTAGTAATTTGGAGGAAATTTTCACCATGCCAAGCAAGGCATCAAAAATCACTATTACTGTAATCTTCAAGGTCAGAATCCTGAATATTAACATCAAATCCTTATTTCTGTATTCCCCTGTGTTCAGCACAGTTTTCGCATGCTGAGGGGTACTCAATAAATATCCATCGAATGGACTTGCCCAATGCATACCAGGCCTCTCTGGAGCCTACAGGTCTGGCCTGATCAGTTGCTGGCATATTTCGAATGCTATTGAATTAAGACTTCCTTGAGTAGGCTTGTGTTTATCTTGCAAGGAGCTTTGCCAAGATGAAATTAGATTTTATAAGGTCCCGGATGGTTAGGGGAGCCCTAGCAGGGCTTTAATATTTTAGAGAGCAATTATCTTGGGCTTGATATCAAGACCATGTAAAATATGCAACATCTTCTTTGTGTAATATTTTGTTGAAGGTTATTAGGCTCAATGATGAGAGGCCTCAGAAATTACCCTGATTTTAACAGTAGTTTGGGGTTCGGCCAGAATTGGAAATGACTTGGTGGTCCCAACAAAATTGCTATGGGCAGAAGGTCTGCTTTCCAAACTTAGGGACTTTGTGCTTACTCTACCCTCTGCCCTGGAGTGCTTGCCGAGGTCTTCCCAGCACATATTTCTTTATGGCGTTTGTTGAGAGGCAGTATAGCACAGTAGTTAAGAGTGCAGACTCTGGAGCCAGACTGCTTGGGTAGAGCACTGCCTCCCTCTCTTTCTAGCTGTGTGACCCTAGGCATGTAACTAAGCTCCTCTCTGCCTCAGTTTCTTCAGCAGTCAAATGGAGATAATAGTACTGACTTCATGGAGTTGTTGAGAGAGTTAAGATAATTCATACATGTAAAGTGCTTTGAACATTTCTTGGCACTAAGAAAGCCCTCGGTCACTGTTAGCTATTACCGCTATAATTCAGGTTCGGGTGCAAAGTTAGTTGTTCTGAGAGACCTTTCCTGACCACTCAATCCAAAGCAGTCATCTGTGACCCAACTCAATCTTTATCACGCCACCATTTTATGGTCTTCGTAGTGTTTAGCACAATCTGGTGTTATCTGATCTGATCATTTGTTCATCTGTTGACTTTATGTGTCTTGCCAACCCCGGAACATAAGCTCCATGGTACAAGGGATTGCGTCTCGGTCACTGCTGAATCCTCAGTACCTAGAATACTGCTGACATCACAAGAGGCATCCAGTAAAAATGTGTTGAATGAATTACAAGTTCCAGAGTTAGTCTACTTCTGACCAAACTCAGAGCTATATTCTCCCATATTATGAAGAGGCAGGACAAAATCTGGGTCTCCTAGACACCCTGGAGACCAACTTTTCTCTTGCAGTTCTTGAGAGAAAAACCAAGACTACTCACTGTGTGCCTACTACGGGAAGGGATGTCACTCCAGTAATTAAAAAGATATTTGCCTTCTGTACCAAGATTGTAGCACAACCTGAATCTTCTCTATCTAAAGAAGAAAAGTAAACTCATATATTTAATATTTAGTGGGGGCACCTTCCTAGTGGGACAACTGCTAGACTATGACTCAATAATGCATAGGATTTGGATAGATGAAAAAAATAATGATTCAAGGCCTTGGGACACGTAAGCAGTGACTTAGAGACAGGAACGATTATGAGTAGCACCATTAGCATGAAATTAGAAAACCACTCAGATGTGAGAATCTTTGAGAGAGATGCTAATCACCGAGGTGACTTATTCCCTAACTTCTCAGGACTGGTGGTGAGAAATAGAGATGAAATATTCAGGTCCTTAGGTAGAGTTGCACAAGAATTTATCCATTTCTTCTAGGAAGATCTGTAGATGCGGACTATATTCTGGGCATTGAACTAGAAGGGGATACACATATAAGTAAGACATGGTTAAAACCTTCAGAAACTTCATGATATGGTGGTGATACTGATTAATAAAATAGTGATCAATACAGCATGAGAATTGTAATATAGAGGCTTGCCCAAGATGAAGTAGTGACTTGTGAGGTCAGAAAATGCTTCAGGCAGAAGGAAGCATTTAAATTTAGTCTGGAAGAATGTACAAGCAATAACCAGGTAGATAAGGGGGTGAAACCATTTGAGGCCCTGGGAACACTGTTTAAAGGCACAGACATGTAAAACACTAAGGCATGTTTGGATGGGAGAATAAAAATATAAATAAATCGTGTGATTGGAGAATGAAGTGGGGAGGGCAGGGCATGAGATTTGGCTGGAGTGGTCATTGGGCCAGGTCATAAGAAGTCATATTTGCTATGTTAAGGAGTTTGGGCTTTATCCTGAGGACAATAGGATGCCTTTGAATAGTTTTAAACATGTTTTCTTTGGTAGCTGGCAGGAGGATGGGTTAACGATCATGAGACTGGAAGCAAGGAGACTGGTGGGATCTGCACTAGGGGAGCGGCCCCTGGAGATTGAGACAAGACCTACTGAGTCTGGCACTGTTGTAGCAGAGACAAAGGAATGGCACATTTTACTTCTGATGCTGCTCTGCTTAGGGGTACAGAAGAGGGCATTGCGAAGGTAGGATCCTTCAAGAACTATATGAAGTTTCTAACTCCAGGTTTGCCAAAACTAATAGATGGCATGAGTGCCTTGTCTGGATCCCATTTATCATGTTGGGATACTCACCCTCTAGCTGTGGGGAGTGTAGGCTGCTGCAAGCTCACAGAGGTACCCCTTCTCCAGAGGATTGTCTTCATTTGATGGGAGCTGCCTGGACCTAGTAATACACATGTCCTAACCTGGGGAAGCCCACAGCCAATGACGGACTCATATAGGGGCACAGAAGTTGGGCCTAAAGGTGAGGACAACTTTGCACTGTAGTCTATCTCCTGAGCCCCCTATGGTCAAGCCAAGGCTAGACTTTCCTGAGACCACATCCTAGCTTGGCTCCTTCCTCTGCCTTATCCTGCTTTCCTCCCTCTGTTTCTTCTGAGAGTGCTCCCTTAATATGGCATGTGCACCAGAATCCTTGTCTCAGGCTCTGTGTCAAGGGAAATCAACTTGAGATATCAGGAAATGGTGAAGACAGAAGGTAATGAAAGATTGGTGGGGAAAAAACCCAAACAACTATCCACCTGAGGAATCAGAATTAGAAAACATGATCTGAGTGTACATGATTTGGAGATAAATGATGCAGTGGAACTGAAGGGAGATACCCCTGTCATCTTGCAAAGCTTATGAAGGAGAATCCAGATTCTTCAAAGTGTGTGCATGCTCTCTGCTCTTAGAAGTATGGGCCTCAGCTGCCCTGTGGCTCCCAACGTCTGAGGGGCTGAGTTCCAAGACTCTTTTGATGAAAATCCCAAGGCTGGAGGCCCTGCTCATGTGTTTACAAAGCAGATGTGGGAAGCGGTGGAAAGCAGAGTGAGGGCCTGAGCTATTCTCATCTCGTTTCAGTCGAGGCGACCTAGGCAATGAATCTGCCGTTGCTGGACCTCAGTCACTTCATCTGAAAAGAGAAGGGTGGGACCAAATCACCTCAGCTTCTCCCAGGCCTTGCTTCAGTTCTGTCTTCTGAAATGGAATTGCTAATGCTAGTAACGTCTATGTCCTATTTTTGCCTGGGTGGCTCCTAAGGCTGTGGGCTGCAGAAACAGATAAAATTTGTCCCTGGCACACTCCTCTCCCTTTTCTAAGCCACCTTTACAAAGCCTTTAGCTCCCTCCTGTCCCCCTTTGTGCTGAATAACACTACTCACGTGGGTAGAAGTCATTTTTAGCTTCTGTGTCTGGGTCGAAGGCTCCAAGCTCAGTTTTCTCATTGTTTTGCTGTCTCCTGTTCAAAGCAGCCCTCACCACACTGAGGAATAGCCGGCCAGAAGGAAGCCCAGGCCAGCGCCGAGGGTGGCATTGGCAGTTCCTCTCCTCCCACGCTGAAAAAGCATCGAGCTGCTGGCATGCAGAACAATACTAAGAGGGACTGGCTGGGATTTTTATTTCTACTCCCCTTTCCAAAAAGCTTTGCTTCATTTTGGCATGGAGACAAAATGCAACCACCCCCTTCAGCAAACACTATAAAACCTTCTCCAGACAAAACCTCCCTTGGTGCTTTAATCAGGCAGCTGTTAACTACCAGGTCCAGGTTGACACTAGGGGATTATGCGCAAAGATGAGGAGCTCTAGGTCATCTTAGACACCGTGGGTTGTTTGGACTTGTCATTTTAGCTCTTGGTCTTGTGGATGAACTAGGGGAGAGAATAAGGGAGAGGAAGTGGGGGAGAGAATGGTAGAAGTGAGAGGAAGAGAGGAGTAGGTGAAGGAGGGAGAGTGGGAGGAGACGATGGAGTTGGGGGAAGGAAATGTAAAGAAAGCTGTTGAGGTGGGGAGGGGAGAGAGAGATTGGGAGAAATAAACAGAAAGAATTGGGGAGTATTAGAAAGAGAGAGGGAGAGCCACACAGAGAAGAAAAGAGAGAGAGAGGAGAGAAGTGAGGAGGAGAAGAGAAAAGAGGGGGAGAATTAGACAGAGAGTGAGAGAGAAAAAGAATTAGAGATGTTGACGAATTCAGCAATAGTGGGGGAAATCTTACTCATTCTAAAGAATTTTGGAAGAGGAGGGCCATGGGCTGCAGCACAGTCATATTGAGGAAGGGTGGCTATGGGTGAGTAAAGCTGGTGAAAAAATGTGAAAAACCTTCTGACGTTATGGCAGACCAGGATTGGAAGATATGAAGGATGTAAGTGGCCAAGCTGGGTTTTAGACCGGGCACACTGGCTTCTTAACCCATGGTTTTCCCAGCACATCCGTAACTGCCCAGGTGCTGTCTAGTATTCCTGGGGGCTGCCTTCCTTTAAAAGGAGTAGGGCTTAACATGACCTTCTTCCTGATTCTGCTCAGTGCCACAGGAAAGGGGGTTTTAGGGGATCTACTGAAACTTAGGGCACAGTGTTCTGCCTCTGTTCCTCAACAGCTTTGTAGCCTTTGGCAATTGCCTGACCTTTCTGAACCTCAGTTCCCTCATTTGTAAAATGGAGATAATAGTAGTACCAATTGGACAGTGTTGTTCAGTATAGGAGGGTCCCCAGGGCATTGTTTTCTCCCTCTTCCCCAAGAAATTTCCCAGTGGAGTTCTCTGAGTGACTGTGGAGTCTGGTTTCTTCCCCATATAGCCTGATCCCCTGGGCTCCCAGGAATAAGGTCTCTCTCCAGCACTAGGTTGTAGCCCAAAGATGGGCCAGAGGCACCATCTCTCTGCTGACTATGAAGGCTTAGTCAATCTTGGTTGAGCCATTGTGAGGGGGCCTGCGGTTGTGACAGGGTCTCCGAGGAGAAGACAAGGCCATTCCTCCTCCAGTCCAGTTTTGGCACCTGGAAACCTCGCATACTTAGATGTTTTGGGCACTTGGTATGCTAATGAGCCTTGGTGGTCAGAATGAAGCTGGGCAGCCACTTCCACCAGGCTCTGCGCACCCAATGCAAGAGGAAGTCCAGTACTGTGCTCTTGTTCACTGACAGTGAAATGAAATCAATGAAGCAGGTAACTTCCCCAGGACGCAGTCAGAGCTGGTTTCTTCTTCAACCCTTTTCATGGCCTTTTTGACTTTTTGGCTTACCATTCCCCAGTTACGTTCTTCTGCCCTGACTTGGGGCTTCTTATGGTCATGAAGCAGCCTGCTCTTGCATAAACATCAAGGGTAGACCAGCCTTGGCACTCCCAGACAGAGAGCACAACACCATGATTCCATTTAATCTGTCTAGACTGGTCAAAGGAGGGCTCCAGACTAACAACCTTATTGTGAATCAGTTTCCTAATATCATCATTTACCAAAGCCCATCAGGGTCCATGCTCCATTCTATAGATGTCTCATTGTATCCTCACCACATCCCCCTTGGGTTGGAAGGAATGGACTGCTCCAGTTTTCAATGCAGATATGAGGAAGCTCAGACATGTGAAGAACCTTGCTCATAAATGGTGGAGCCAGGATGGGAGAGGGTCCAGGCCTCCCGACTCACAGACTCAGAGCTCCCAGGAGGAGTGCCATGGAATGCTGGGTAGAGGACACTTGCATGTGAGGGAAGGGGAACCTGAATAAATGTGGATGGACAGGAAAAAAGCTCCCCTAGCCCTTGGCCAGAGGTCAGAGTGGTGGTGGATGGCCCCCTTTGCTGAAGTTAGAAGAGGTGAGAATCCTGGCTTTGTCATTACTATCATGGTAGTGTTGATGAACATTTAATTGAAAAGTATGTCAAAAAAGGAAGGAGGTGGCAAAACCTCAGACTGAGATGACTTTGGTCATAGAACTCTAGAAATTTAGTTTCAATTGTTGCATCTTAGTCATTAGGAGTATGAAAGGAATAGACAGGCTTTCTCTTCCTGTGCAGAAGCACACCATCACACACACAAACATGCATGCACCTACACACACACACACAAAACACCTGGAGCTTCAGAGAGAGCCAGACTGCACTGCTGGGACAGCTGGGGGGCCTCCTTGTCTCCTCTCCTAACTACTTCCAGGGTCCAGGCAGGCAGATTCCACCTGGGTATTGTAGCTGTCATCTCACAAGGAAGGAACAAGGACAGCATCATGTGGGAAGATGCTTTATTTTCTGTACCGGTTCCCTGCCTGGGCTGCTGGATCTCTGCTGAGGCTGGAGAGATTAAGGGAAAATTGTGTCCTTGTGTTCCCTGGGGCTACATTATGCACCTAGGCACTTGGCTCAGGCCTCTCCAGCACTAATCAGTTTGCATTACAAGGATCTGTTTCCAAGTCTGTCTTCACTACTGCATTGTCAACTCCTACCGAACTACAGGCCAAACTGGATTCATTGTTCCCTCTGAGCACAGAACCTGCTGATGAAGAAGCTGGAAGGAAGGCACCGTGGACAGTTAGAAGACGGCATCACCCGGGCTCTCACATCACAATTCCGGATCTAGCCCTTCATCTGCAGATGCAGAAATCCAACCCATGAACTAGAATTCGGGGAATTTCTGAGAGACCAGGGAACTGGGCTAGCAAGTAATGTGTTAGTTTTGCAGTAGGAAAAGACTCTTTTGAACCCAGAGTGCTGGAGTAGGCTAGATCAGGGCATTCTCTCCCTGTGAACGAGCCTGTGCTGGATACCCTGAGCATGGTTCTCAACCTTGATCATGCATCAGCATCACCTGGAGGGCGCGTTAAAACACAGATGCCTGGGCCCCACTCCTGAGTTTCCTCTGCATCAGTAAGTCTGGGGTGGGGCCTGAGAATTTGCATTCCCAGTATGCTCCCAGATGATGCTGATGCTGTAGACCCAGGGACCTCCACTTTGAGAACCAGTGGTCTAGATCAATCTGAAGATTACAAAGGCGTGGGGAACACGGCTTCAGTGCTCTCCAGATGCTAGGGGTCTGCAAGGATGTCTGGGCATTTGATCAGGTCGTTATACACCACACTGCTTCCACTCTTCTTTCACTTGCCTTCTTCTTGTAAAAATAACCAAACCAAAAGAAAACAATAATCCACAACAAGGAAAATGATCCTAAACCATAACAGCCACCACCACAAAAAAAATAAGACAAAAAATATGTGTCCTCAGTGTTGTAAAATGATTTTGTACAATGTCCTCAGTTGGAAGCAACCTCCATTGGGACAACAAGGATCTCTGGCGTGGCCTAGGTGGGCTAGAATTTGCCAGCAAGATCCCCAGCTTAAGGGCAGGAGGCAGATCAGGTAATGGCTCTGCTTGGAGGAAACTGAGCCAGAAAGCTGGTGTGAGGATGAGCCGCAAATGCCCACCTGTTCTCTCCTCAGCACAGCTGTCTCCTAAGGCATGGACGCATCACCATCTGTGCTTTTAACATGTGAAACACATTTTAAAATATACTATTTAATTAAAAATGATATTTGTCAGCTCACTGCTGTGCCAACTCCCTTCCCACAGTCGTGTTGCTGCCGGAGCTATAGAGCCACCGGGGAAGCAGGCCCAGGGAGGGGTCAACTTTCCAGGGAGGAGACATTGAACAACAGGGTGGGAAGTTCAAGAATCAGCCTCAAAGCTTCTCATCGCTGGCAGTCATACCCTCATGTCGTCCTTGGAGATGTGGGACCCTCCAGGAGTCCAGGGTCATACAGTCTAAGGTATTGCTAGTTCTAGAAGGGGAGGGAACCTCTTAACCCCTCCATGAATTTTTCCACCCTTTCTCCTGCCTGCAGTACAGACCCTGTGGGTAAATATTAATCAATCAATATGCCTATCTACAAAAACCCTAGTAATCCATGGGTTACCTCTCTCTGCCTGGAAGCTGTCTGCGTACTCCGGGTTTCCAGCTAGAATGTCCCTTCTTCTTTCAGAGTCCAAATTATGCTCTGTTAGCTAGTTTGCTTCCCTCCATCGTGGAAATTTGGAAGATTTTTCACAGCCTGGGTATGACAGACTTGTTCCCGCTGTGCTATGAACTCATATCTGCTCGGCCACACCACCTTCCCACGAGGAGGTGTCTAGGGGTGTCGTCTGGACTTTTAGCTCTGTTATTAGCATTGAAATAAATTGTAACCACATTTTGTGGCAAAAGGGAGGAGGTGAGGAAGCGTGGAAAAGACAGAGAGGAAGAGAGAGAGGAGACCCTAATTCTAGACAGGTATGCTCTCTGATCAGTCTCTAGAGAAATCTTCCCAGTTAATTGTGTGCCCTAAACCTAGGGCTGAGAATGGATTTTCTGCAAATTTTTATAGCTTTCCGTGTAACTTGTGGTTTGAAGGCAGAAGGACCAGCAGGTGGGGCTAAAGAGAGGCTTGTTTTCAAGGAGGGAGTAGCCCACTGACAGAGGAAAAAATTAATCTTGGGAAAGAGTTTACTTTTCATATCTTAAAATGAAACTTAAGACCTAGTAAGTCATTGCAGTTCATGTTTTTTCTGTAGAAAAGGGCCCTGCTTTCAGCAGGGCCAAGCACTGTCTCTTCTACCTCAGACCACCTTCATGCAACTTCCTTTCCTCCTTTCTTCCCTCCTCCACCCTCCCTCTTGCTCTCTCCCTCTCTCCCTTCCTTCCTCCCTTTCTTTCTTCCTTTCTCCCTCCCTCCCCGCCCCCCCATTCAGATTTAATGATTCATTTGTCTGTTGGGACAATCCAATTTGCCTCCTCTTCATAGAGCGCTATTTCGGGAGTAGCTATGAATAGAAGCTTTTCAGAGAAGACTGAAAGAAAAGGCAGAGCAGCTCAGCCTCTCATGTCAGAGCTCCCACCTCTAGACTGATTAGCATTATTACTTCGGAGAAATTCCTTCAGCAAACTTCCAACCGAATATTTGCGTAGCTTTTCCCAGGAAGATACTAACAGTTTTCAGAATAACTGAGCAGAGTCTCCTCTCACTGACAGACTTGGGATCTGTTCGTCTCTGTGAATTATTTGAAATCTCCCCCCTCCACTTGAAAGCATCATGGAATAGTTTTACGGGTCGTATTTGTAACACAAACATTTTCAAGTTCAGAGTGCATAGATAATAAATAAATAATACTCTAAGTTTTTAGATGAATCAGTAACTAATTCGTGTTTAGATGAATCAGTAACTAATTCGCTTTGGAGATAAAAGAAAGTGTGGCATTGTCATCACGTCAAATTAACATTGATTACAGAGATTTTTAAGTTTAACACCACATGAATGTTGGTTTTCTCAGACCTTTTATATTGCATTTCTACAATAAATGAGCACGTCTTTGGAATCTTATATCAATTGTTGGATAAATGAGAGAGAGGATCAATGACCTTGATGAACATAGCACTTAGTCTGATAGCACACACACTCACACTCGTGCGTGCCTGTTAAGAACTTTGACTGCATTGGGAAAGACATTCTGCATTAGATTGTGGGCAGACTCAAGTGAGGAAAAATGGTGATGAAAAGATAGGTCATTGTGGTAATGCAGAAATGCACCTTTTCTCAATTTCAAATTGAACAAGATAATGAAGTTAATTGGGTGAATATGTTGGTTCAGTCCTCAAAGTTCAAGAGAAACCAAGCAGGAGATGTGGAAAGACAAATGAGGCGTCAGGAAAGCGCTCCACAAAGTGATGATGCAGAGTGTTGACCAGGATGGCTTGTGGGGACAGCACAGTCTGTGGAATCACCTAAACGTGGAGTCACTACTCACCCAGCTGCTTGCTGGTAATAGGACCTCGGGACAGTTACTCAGCCTCCTTGAGGCTCAGTTTCCTCTCTGAAAGATGGGCCGGTAATACTTACCTCAGGGGTTAAGTGGTAAATAAGGTAAACAAGCAAAATATTTAGCATAGCATCTGGCAGGTGATGTTTTCCACAAGTGTTATCCTATGTACCATGATGCCTAGGGACACCCAGAAATTGTCACAGGGAATAGGGCCAGAGTATTTGAGCCATATCTAGCAGTAAAAATAACTGACATTGGCATCCAGCTTTGGGGTTTACAGTGCACCAGCTTTTCGTTCATGGCCTTCCCACAACCTCCTAGTGAGGAGGTGAAAGCAAGCAGTATTTTCCCAAAACCAGAAATGAGAAAGTTGAGTGATCTGTCTACTCAGATCTTTTTCTTCCAAGCCCAGCACTATTCTGCTGCATCTCCGAAGGTACCAACAGGGACTGTAGGATGTGCAAGGAGAGAAACCGATGCAGATCCTAGTTCTGGAGCAGAAAAATAATTCCTCAGAGAGAGTGAGGGGACCACCACCTCTTTCATTCCTGTGGGTCAAAGAGTGCGCGTGTGCACGTGTGCGCACATACAGACACACAGACACACACCCCTGAAGATAACCTGACCGCTAGTTAAAATCATTTGCTGAATGCCTGCCTGTAATCCATTAAAGGAAGATGCATTTTCCAAAGGCTCATCTCCACTTTTTTTGAGAAACAAAAGGGGAAAGTCTGATTTAGAGACTGGTGGGGTGAGAGAAAGACTTACTGGGTTAGTTCTAGAAGGGCAAAAAGTGGCGTGCTAGTGGCGTATTAAGGGACTGAAAATTTTATTTTTTCCCCACAGCTTTACGTTAGCGTCTTGCTTACACATCCCTTCCTTCTCTTCTTATGAAATGATGCTGGTGAATGCAGAGGAGAGGACTTTTATTTTGCTGAAAGGGGCTTTGAGACAAGTTTCCATAACGACAGACTTTTTATATATAGAAACACACTAACTGCTTTTTCAAAAAAAATTCTTCTGGAATCAAAGTCTGAGTCATTTTACATATAGTAAATTTTTAACATACTCTAGGGGATAAACAGAAGGGGTCCACAGACATCTTCAAATCAGTGGGTTCATGGGCAATTGGGCTGCAAATTGCTTCACTAGTTCTCTTTGTGAATTCCCTGCCTGATGGAGGCCTGGGCAGCAGTCTGTACCGAGGAGGCTGGAGAGGATGCTGGCAGCATCCTGCATCAAGTAACACTTCCATCTCAGATCACCTTCTTGTTCTCTCCGCCTCTCTCCTTCTCTTTCCTCACTTTCCTTTCCTTCCCAGATGGTGATGGGGTAATCCTGAGGACTCTCCACTGTGTACATAAACAAGCAACGAATTGAAGCCCCGATCAATGGTTATGAATTTCGTGTCAGATTGGGTCTCATTAGCTTGCGGACATTACTTTGAGCTAATCAATGCAGTGTGATTAGAACACAATTTTAAATATAGAACAACAGCTGGAAATCCAAATTACTGTCTGCCTGCACCCCCAATTTACACAAAGTCAACTTTAAATTAGACTGACTGAACTGAACTGGTCGTTTGTTTTTCCTTCAGCAGAGAATAACATCAATAAGGCTGCTTCTTGGCCTGCCTGAATGGTTGTGGCCGGTATAAAATCATGAAGGACTGCCATCTTTCAAGAGGTGCCACTGAGCATAAAACTGGGAGTCGGAAGTCTTGGGGGGGTTCCCTGACCTGCTTGCTGTGAAACTCTGGGTATGTTCCTTTAAAATCTCTGGCTTACTTTTCCCTAAAATGGAGCTAATATCCTCTCCCCTGCCTGTCCCAGAAAACAAGGATAAAATTATTTAAGTGAAGGTGCTTTATAAGCTCAGAAGGTGCTGAAGAGAGAGGGAGGTACCACTTCCAGTTTTTATCATTTGACCATCCCTTTCTCCTTTTGTTGGACTTCCTCCCTCCTCTTCACCTTTCTTCTAAGCCAAGCACTTGATGCCCTTTTATCCACCACTCCCCCCGCAAAGCTTCATAAAAGCCTTTTCTATGACGTCGTTAGGGGACTCTGAATCTCTTAGAATTCTTTTTCTTACAAATCGAACCAAGAAGAAGATATGAATATGATCTAATAGTGCTCTGATGTGGCTGGAATTTTACAAGTACTTTAATCACTCTAGATGCCTTGAATCTGGCTTAAAACACAGAAAACAAAATGTGTCCAGTCTTTTGACTTTACCCTTTTCTGCAATAGGATTTTGTGTTATTGCAACCAAGATATTGGACGAGCCCTATTATTTTTCTACAAAATACCCCCAAAGTGCTCAGCATTTCTTTTATCGAATGTCTACGACTGAAAAATCACCCTTCTTCAAATCATCCTTCAGTTGCTGTGATCAAAGAACAGCTAAGGGATTGGTAGGCGTGCAAGGAAGGGAATAGGGGAGCATGTGGTGATGGGGCCAAGATTCTAGGCTTGGAGACCACCTCCTCTGAGTTCAGTTTTCATTTTTTCGTGCTTCTGAAAATATACTCTTAATTCCCTTCTTCCCACTTGAAATCAGATATTAGCATCCTCCCTGAAGACTGCCTCCATATGGAGTGCAAACAACATCAAAATATAACAGTCCAGATTTTGTATGCTATAAAAATATAGCATTTATTGACATGAAGTTAATTATATTGGAGTACACCAGAGGAATTAAAAAGATTAAACTTCTACCCAAGACACTCCATTTCTCAGAATTCATGCAAGTTATCATAAAACTTGTTCAGGAGACATAGTCTAAGCAGTTTGACAGCTCAAGGAACAATCCCAGGTCTGAGCATCTTGAAGTTATTGATGCCTATTTCCTGAGCTTGCCTGGTGAAGTCTCCAGGGAGTCCTGGTTGCATCCTATCAGCAAGGTTGACTCTGGAAATGCCCAGACTCTTCTACTGGGTTCAACCAGGACATTTTGAGCTTTTCAGCTTATAGAATGATTAAGCTACAATCAGTAATGTTTTGATGCATTTGAATGGCAGCCCTTCACAATAACAAAACAACAGCAGCAACGATAACTACTATATTCCCTGTTAAGTGCCAACTCAGTGAATAGCACCTGTGTTCACTGGTTACACCAGCCTGCGGAGGTTGTCTTAAAGCTTTACTTTCAACTTCCATGTCTAATCCCTCACCAAGTGCTATCGATTCCACTTTCATAATTCGTAATAAATCTTTCCACTCCTCTGCATTGTTACGGCCTCCATTCAAACCTGAGGACCTGTGATCACATTCCTAGATTATTATGATCATGGCTTGTTGAAGCCATTCCTGCCTCTCTCCAACCTATTCTCCTCGCTTCCACCAGAGCGATCTATAAAACTGCACATCTGGTTTCAGGCTTAAGATGGCAGACTGATGTGTCTAACCTTCCTTTCTCCCAAAAGCCCCCTGAAAGGACAAAGGAAGATTTTTGAGAACAATAATTTAAACATAATAGTGCTAGAAGATAAGGGCAGAAGCCAATAACAAAAGAGAAAGTTTAAGGAAATCCTGGGTGATAAAACACATATGTGATCAGTTTGATAGCGACAACAGAACTGAAGAAACACCAGTCTGAAACACCCGAGATGGGAGCAGTCTTCTGCAAGGGGGAACAGAAAAGCTTTAAGATGGAGGTCAACAAATACAAAATTCTGCCCATAGGGTGATCACCAGAATTACTCATTAAATAACTGAAATTATAACAGCTGAGTCTCCTGGAGGTGTCCTTTTCCTCCCACTTCCCCTCATACATAAATCATATGACGATGGCACAAAATCCAAGAACTAGTCTCTAAGGAAAATGTGTGATCTTTCTAGGAAGGCGTCCTGCTGTGGTTTTGGGGATCTGCTGAAAAGCTGAGCAGATCGGAAATTAACTCAGCAGAAATTAACATTAGAAAGAGTGAAATAAGGGCATCAGGAACAAGGCAGCTCCAACCAAGAAATCATTCCAATATGAAACCCAAGCCCTCTTTACATGGCAGTTGTGGGGGACGCTGCCTGCCGACAGCTCCCAAGCCCTGCATCCCACAGGAAAGTCTGCAGGTCATCAGAGGCTGCCTTCCGCTGTTGAGGAAGCCTGTTAGGAAAATGGATCCACCGAACTGCAGAGGAAATTTTCTCTTTACTTATGAATTCTCAACCGAAAATCAGACCTTTAAGGAAAACCAGTAGCATAAAAGGGCAGTGTCAAGATGAAAAAAAAAAAAAAAAAAAAGCCAGAGCAACCTTCTGTGGAAGAGAGACAATAATTGGGAAATAAAAAAGAAGTTGAAAGTTCTAAAATACCCTTCAAAAGAGAGGCACGTAGATATTGCCCATTTTTTTTTCTATTCAATAAACAAAGAACAAGATATTATATATGTAAAAAAGAATAAACAGTTAGCAAAAAAGGAATCCCTGGAAACTAAAAATATGTTCAATAAAATTTAAAAAAAGAAATCAAAGAATTGACTAAATCAGAAATAGAAAAGCCAGGGTCAAAGACCAAAGCTGGAACATAGGTCAAGGAAATCTGCCACAAAGGAAAACAAATGTCTAAGAGGATGTCTTGTCAACAGTGGAATGGACATAAATCAGAGTATATTCACATGTGGAAAAGTATGTGGCAACGAGAATGAGCACACGGCAACTACTGTGCAACATGGATGAATCTTAAGAACATAAGATTGAGCAAAATAAGCCAGCCATGAGGAGCACATACTGTATTGTTCTATACATGTATAAAGTTCAAAAACAGGTAACACTACTCTACGACATTAAACGTCAGGAGAGTGGTTACCCTTGGGGAGGTGGTATGAGAGGGCTCCAGGATACTGGTAATGTTCTCTTTCTTGATCTGGGTGCTGGTTACCCCGGTTGTTCAGTTTGTGAAAATTCATCAATTTGTACACTTGTGTACACTTTTCTCTATGCATATAATACTTTGCTAAATTTTATCAAAAAAGAGCAAAACACATATAAAACTTCATGCATTCAAATTTATAAATTTTTCCTTAATGGTTCTGGGTTTGGTATCATATTCAGAAAACCTTTCCCTAAAGCTACCTAACTCCTTCTATGAAACCAACATTACCCTGATACCAAAACCAGACAAGGACAATGCAAAAAAAGAAAATTATAGGCCAATAACACTGATGAACATTGATGCAAAAATCCTCAAGAAAATACTAGCAAATCAAATACAACAATACATTAAAAAGATCATAAAACATGATCAAGTGGGATTTATTCCAGAGATGCAGGGATGGTCCAACAGCTATAAATCAATCAACATGATACACCACATTAACAAAATGAAAAATAAAAATCATATGATCATCTCAATAGATGCAGAGAAAGGATTTGACAAGGTATAGCATCCATTTACAATAAAAACTCTGAATAAAATGGGTATAGAAGGAAAGTACCTCAACACAATAAAGGCCATATATGACAAACCCACAGCTAAGATAATTCTCAATGGAGAAAAACTGAAAGCAATCTCTCTAAGAACAGGAGCCAGACAAGGATGCCCACTTTCACCACTCTTATTTGACATAGTACTGGAAGTTAGAGTAATGAGGCAAGAAAAAGAAAAAAAAGTGATCCAAATTGGAAAGGAAGAAGTGAAACTGTCACTATTTGCAGATGACATGATTTTATATATAAAAGACCCTAAAGAACCCACCAAAAAACTTTTGGAAATAATAAGTAAATACAGTAAAGTTGCAGGATGCAAAATCAATGTGTAAAAATCAGTTCCATATCTATACACTAACAACGAAGTAGCAGAAAGAGAAATTAAGAATGCAATCCCATTTACATTTGCAACAAAAAGAATAAAATACCTAGGAATAAACTTAACCAAAGAGGTGAAAGATCTATACTGAAAACTATAAAACATTGTTGAGGGAAGTTGAAGAAGACACAAAGCAATGGAAAGATATTCTGTGCTCTTGGATCGGAAGACTTAACATCGTTAAAATGTCTACACTTCCCAAAGCAGTCTACAGATTCAATGCAATTCCTATCAAAGTTCCAACAACACTTTTTGCAGATATAGAACAAAGAATACTAAAATTTATATGGAACAACAAAAGACTCCAAAGAGCCAAAGGAACCTGGAGAAAAAAGAACAAGCCTGGAGGTATCACATTCCCCTGATTTCAAAATATACTACAAAGCTATAGTAACCAAAACAGCATGATACTGGCACAAAAACAGGCACCCAGATCAATGGAATAGCTTTGAGAACCCAGAAATAAACCCACACATCTATGGACGGCTAATTTTCGACAAGGGAGCCAAGAAAATACAATGGATGAAGGAAAGTCTCTTCAATAAATGGTATTGGGAAAACTGGACAGCCACATGCAAAAGAATGAAAGTAGACCACCAGCTTTATACCTACCTAAAATTAACTCAAAATGGATTAAAGACTTGAATGTAAGACCTGAAACCACGAAACTTCTAGAAGAAAACATAGGCAGTATGCTGTTTGACATCCGTCTAAGCAGCATATTTTCCAGTACCATGTCTGACTGGGCAAGGGAAACAATAGAAAAAAAAAAACCAGATGGGACTACAACAAACTAAAAATCTTCTGCACAGCAAAGGAAACCATCAACAAAATGAAAAGACAACCTAAGATTTGGGAGAAGATATTTGGAAACCATATATCTGATAAGGGGTTAATATCGAAAATATGTAAGAACTCATACATCTCAACAACAAAAAAACTAATAACCCAATTAAAAAATGGGCAAAAGATCTGAGCAGACATTTCTCCAGAGAAGATGTACAGATGGCCAACAAGCACACAAAAGGATCTTCAACATCATTAATTATCAGGGAAATGCAAATTAAAACTATAATGAGATATCACCTCACTCCTGTCAGAATGGCCATAATTAACAAGATAGGAAACAAGTGTTGGAGAAGATGTGGAGAGAAGGCAACTCTCATAAACTGCTGATGGGAGTACAAACTGGTGCAGCCACTATGGACAATAGTATGGAGATTCTGCAAAAAATTAAGAATAGAACTACCATACAATCTAGCTATTCCACTGCTGGGTATTTATCCAAAGAACATGAGAATATGAATGAGCACAGATATATGCACCCCTATGTTCATCACAGGATTATTCACAATAGCCAAGACTTGAAAGCAACCTAGGTGCCCATCAAGGGACTAACGGATAAAGGAGATGTGGTATATATACACAATGGAATACTACTCAGCCACAAGAAACAATGAAATCTGGCCATTTGTGACAGCATGGATGGACCTTTAGGGTATTATGATAAGTGAAATAAGTCGCAGGGAGAAAGTCAAATACTATATGATCTCACTCATAAGTAGAAGATGAAACAACAATAAATAATCACATAAAGACGAAGATCAGATTGATGGTTGCCAGAGGGGAAGGGAGGAGAGAGGAGGGTGAAAGTGGTGATTAGGCACATGTGTATGGTGATGGATTGTAATTAGTCTTTGGGTGGTGAATATGATGTAATCTACACAAGAACTGAAATATAGTGATGTACACCTGAAATTTATATAATGCTATAAAACAATGTTACCACAATTAAAACAAAAGAAGAAAGAAAGAAAACCCTTCCCTAGTGTGAAATTACAATTTTCTTTTTCCTGATGCTTTCTTCTAGTACATTTGCGATTTAATTTTTTGTTGTTTAAATTCCATGCCCACTTAGATTTCATTTTATGTCATCATTTAAAAGGCAATTTCATGTGTCACCAGCACATATGTAATGATGTATTTAATCAGTCTCCTATTGTTAGAAATATAGGTTGTGTCCAGTTTTCACTATTTAGAAGATAATAAAATATAAACAATTTTGAGCAATAAGGAGTTGAAACATTCACTCGTTAAGAGTTCCAGAAAGAGGACAGAGATAATGAAGTGGAAGAAACCAATGGAAAATAGAGGAAAGTTTGTCAGAGGTGAAGAAAGAAGGGTCTTCAGAGTGTAATGGCCTAACCCACACTGAGCAGGATGCTGAGAGAGAAGATCCACAATTAAAAGCAACCAAATGAAAGTAAACAACTTCAAGAATCAAAGGACTATCCTGAAAATTTCTGTAAATAAGAATCAGATCCTGAGACGCGATAAGGATCAGCTTAACATCAGACTTCTTACCATCTAGAGTGAAGAAATACTTTTTTTTTCCCTAAAGAAAATAAGAAACTTCAAATTCTGGATATGCCCCCCAGCCAAACTCTCAAAGATATTTCTGAGAAATCAAGTACTCAAAATATTTACAACCTTTGAAGCCAATTTGAACGTAATTAATTTTCCTGAAACATGAAAAGGAATCTAAGAGAATAACTTGAGTCCTGGTTCTCCATGATCTCTGTTTGGACCTCAGACTCAGTTGACTCACCAGTGTTCTTGGTACCTCCATGTTCCCTGATCAGAATACACAAAGCCTTCTGGGTTCCCTGCTTACCATGCACCAACCATGAGCAATCAAAGCTGCCACCTCAGGTCAAATATTTAGATAACACCCTCCTTTCATGTTGTGTCATCACTCCCTACCATTTTGGACTTCATGACAATCTGAATGGAGGGCTTCTCTGAAAGCTGTGCAGCCTCCCTCAAGCTATGACCCAGGAAGTGTTTTGCTAGCCCCCAGTGTTCTCATGGTCTCACGGATCCTTGTGCCAGATTTCCATTATGCACAAACTCTTTGGGATTTCAGCCTAGAGAGAAGCCAAGACATATTTTTCTGACTGTTTGCTTCTTCATCTCTTTCTCTTCTCCGTACTCAACATAAAACCAGAAGGATTGGGCTGTCCCATGTGGCAGAGATTTATTATATCCTGAATTCTCTCTTTCCCTTTGGCTTGTGGTTCAACTCCCAGCACTTGAGGGTCTAAGAAATGCAAAATATTCTCTCAATTTGACAATTTCCTTGATAGGAACTTGAAAATCCTTTTTGAATAGTTGGAAACTGAGTATTGACTCATGTGTTCTATCTGGTATCCACTTTCTTCTTCCCTAAAGTTTCAAGTCTTAAGTTTCATCTAATTTAAGGGCAGCTAGCATTTCCTTGATTCCTCCCAATCAAAATCAGGTCTGCCAGATAAACGTCCACCCAGGGCATAGCATTATCATAATTTCTTTGTGTGACTATCTGCTTATTACATGGCTTCCCTAGATCATGTAGTCTACAAGCGAAATGCCTCTAAATGAGTCTATGAGGTGCCCTGAGACTCAGAGCTTTCAAGTCTGTGGAGGACTGCCTCTACTGCAGCATTGCTATTTCTCTATGCAAAATGACAATAAAGCTGGAAGGTGGGACCCATCTGTGTACAAGTGTCCCATGATGAGGCATGGGCTGAGGGAAGGCAGAGATCCACTCTGCCCTCTTTGTAGATCTTTGCAAAGTTGTTTCCAAAATGGTGTCTCACTGGATGGGGATGTGAAGGAATCCATATTCTGGCTCTGCCATATTGGTGCCATGTGAACATATCGTTAAATAGCCCTGGGTCTCTTGTTTCTCACTGAATCACTCTATATTTCCTTTCACATACATCGTCTTCTTAAATTTTCCAAATAGTCACCTGAGGTGGCAGGGCAATACTCTCATGATCACTTTGATGTTGAAGCAACAACTATAGCACAGTTGGAACTGAAACCATATTCTGGTGATTCCTATATCTCCTTCCACCACACTGAGTGCTGAGTGTCTGGTAGTATTTATTCATTGCAAAATTAGTACTTTAGCTGGGTGATTTCTCATTAGCTCAGTTTGCTCCTCTGTATAATGGAGATAGTAGTAATTATCTAACTGGATTTATTGTGAAGATTACATTAGTTAAGTTATGTAAAGTGCTCAACACAGACAGAGAGTGGACCTGTGATATTTGACAATTTCTACTTTGAAAATCGACTCTTTCTCTCTTGCCAATTATAGTTATAACAACGAGGAAATTGACCTCTCTAGACTAATATTATGACATTTTTGCAATGATAGAAAATGCAGATTCCAGGTGTCAATTTTAAGGAACTGTTCAGCCACTTCGAATAAGAGCCATTCAGCTTGTTTCTACCTGAGTTCACTATGGTCTCTGATCAAGCAGAGAAGGGACCTGAGTCAGTTGGGGTTCTCTTTTGCAGTGTTGGTGGTAGCAGAAACCTCAACTCAAAATTGCAGTTAGTTGATTAGTAGTGGCTGCTTAGAGCACTGTTTTGGGAAGAATTCTCACCACACAGACACACATGAGTTAACTATATGTGGTAATTGGATGGGTTAATTCACTTGATTCTTGGTAATCATTTCACAGTGTATATGTACATCAAATCTTCATGTTGTACACTTTAAATATATAGAAGTTTATGTGCCAATTATTCCTTAATAAAGCTGGAAAAAATATATGCAAGCTATGTGATAAAAAAGGGTAAACAATATCATTTGAAATATGTGGAAAATATATTCCTTCATTAGTGTGAATTACTTTACTTACTTTCTTTCTTCTTCAAAATAGCTGGGGTCCTCCACCTTAATGGAAGAGTGAGTTTTAATTTAGAGAAGGTAGGGGTAGGTAATTTTGGAGCCTCAAGAATTTGGAAGGAGAAGGAAAGGTGAGCATGGGAGTTACAATGAGGTAGGGGCCTGAACTGATTATTCTTCCTTTGCCCTTCCACGTTTTCTCTCCTCTGCTCTGTATTGATCTGTATTCTGCAAGGATAATCCACATACACTATCTCAATGGACTCCCTTGCCCTTTGGCTTCCAGGTAGATTTGGACAATGGTAAGCCCTGTCCCGGAGAAGAAGAGGAGAGGACGGCCAGAGTCTTTCTTTCTGTCTTCCTCCTTGACCCAGCTCTCATGCCTCTGACTGTAGCTGTGCCCTCTGTGACTGCATCTCCCATTGTGTGACCCTTCCACAGTGCAGCCCTCAGTAGGCTCCAGAAACACGATTTCCTCACCTTGCCCCATCAGTCATAGGGGTTAGAAATGGTATTATGCTTTCCTAGTCTCTGAATGCTGCAATATTTCTTGTTTATTCCCTTAATCTTTTCTACACCTCTGGAAATGGTCTGTTCAAAAAGTCTCTTTATCTGAACCATTCATCTGAAATGGATTCTGAACCCTGATGGGACCCTGGCTGATTCAGGGTCTTTGGTGATCCAGGTGATGAATGAGTCATGGTGAATGAAGAAGAGACTAGAGGGACCCTGAAGGAAGCTGACTTCATCTAGTTCAACCCTTTGCCAAGAGCAGTCCTCCTTCTTTGCCCCTTTCCAAAATTGGGTAAGTGACATTTCCATCAAAAAATGGATCCCAAGAGTAAAAAGGGGCATAGGACTGTCATTTTCCCAATATTTTGTCCCAGAGCTCTGGATAAGAGGATGAATGGAGTAGATTTAAGCAATATTATCTGGTCCTGGGCAGGAGCTTTCAAATACTGGAGGACTCTGTAGATTTGACCAGTTAATGTGGATCCATTTTACACCCTCAGATTTGATTCTTAATCAGGATGTCTTTAGGGTGGGTTTAATTTAAGCAATTTCCCCTGGGTTAAAATAAGCCAGGGCTGACCCTTGAGAAAGGACTCAAGGATGAAAGGAGGTCAATCCCTTGGTCAAGAGAATTCAGGACGCAAGTCTCTTATACAATACTTGTCTCTCCATGGCCATTCCAATCTGCCGACTCTCCATTTTGGAGGTAAACAGCTGGGAGTGTTAAATCCACACACGTAAGCTGGTCCAGCGCTCATGCTCTAGATTCAGCACACAGTCCACATGAGAAAGACCACCCCATGATGCATCTCCCAAAGACCAGGAGAGCTGACAAAGGGGCCACGACTTCACAGGAGCGGTTGTGCTTGGAACCAGAATTCTTGTTCTTCCTTCTTTTTCCCCCTCTCTTCCTTTCAGGGTTATTAGTGCTAGTTTCAGAGATACCTGACCCTTTTCCAGACCATCTCTGATATTTTGGTGTACTCTTTGCTTGCCTTTTAAAGCACGTTAAACATTATTTTCTCACCTCTCTCCTAGTTTTTGAAATACATATTTTCAGCATTTTACTTGGGAGGCAGAAGGCCTGGTCTTAGACATTGCTGTGTGACTACGCAAAAATCAGTTCCCCTCTTTGGGCCTCTGGTTTACTCCTATGCAAAGTGACTGAGTAGGAGCAGGTGATTTCCAGCACCTCTGTCATTGATGGCATTTTACGACACTTTGCTTTGAGGCTGAGGCAGGGTTGACATGTAACAGCACCTGCACATGATTAGTGGCTATCAACATTCAACTTAGAGAGGTTTTGTGGGTGATGTGGACTCACGCTTGGAGCAAAACTGCCTAGGAGGAGCACAGGCAAATGTGCAGGTAGGAGTGGCTCTCCACAGTGCGCTGCCTAGTAACAGAGTCAGTTGTTGATTAACAGAGAGAAGAGAGCACAGAAAACTGAAATCCACAGAGGATTTTCAAACATCATCTGCAGCAATAATTTTAACCTTCTCTGATCCCTTTCAACTCTTATTTTTTTGCTTTCTCTTAAAACCAGAGCTGCTAACAAGGGAAAAATAGACTGATTTAAATTTCATCTTCTTTAACGTTCTCAGTGCAGGCTGAGGTAGAGGTGCTAATGAACAGTGGCAAGACAACAAGGGTTCATTGGAGGGGTGAGAAGAAAGGCTAGAGAGGCTGAAGCCTGAGTGGTGAAATTACGAAGAGCGAAGGTGCAATAGCTTGTGCTAGGTGCTGTAACACACAATCCCTGAATCTCCTTGGCTTAACACAGTATATGTTTATCTTCATTCATGGTATAGCGTGATGTAGGTAGTGGGTGGTGATGCTCTGCTCCATGCCATCATTCAGGAACCCAGGATTCTTCCATCCTTTGAGGCATCAGAGACCTCCACTGGATTCTCTGATGTCTGGCTCATTGATGAAGAGAGAGAGCACGGAGGATTGTGAGGGAAGCCTTATGGGTCAGGCCTGAAGATGGCATACGTAACTTCTGCCCACTTAGGACTCAATCACCTGGCCCCATCTAGCTGCAGGGGAAGCTGGGGAATGTAGTCTAGCCACATTCTCAAGAAGAAAAGAAACAGGGTGGTGTTGTTTCTTCTTCAAAGAAACAGCATTATCTCTGCGATCAGGTCCTTGGTCTATGCTGGTTGATTTCTCAGGGCTCTGAAATGGGGTAGCAGGAGATTATCTCCAATATTTCTCATTAGGAATGTGCAGTATTTCAGTTCTAGTCTATTAGGCAAACTAGATTTCTATGGGTCCAGCTCCCAAGGAGGGCCAGAAGCTCTAGTCTCGTGGGTCACAGCGGAGCTGGATGTCCAAAGATGTGTGTCCAGGGCCAATGTTCCCAAGGGAATTCGTGGAAGAATGTTAAAGTTCTAGCAAAGGTCTGTGTCGGGGTGGGGAGGACAATCCAGGGGTGGAAAGAAATAGAATGGGATGGGTCCTACCATATTCTCAGAAGGTTTTTGGCATCCAGGGCATGTAGAGGGGTCTCAGGAAGAGCTAGTTTCATTATCCTGATGGAAAGACCTACACTCTCTTGCAGTGTCCTGAGCAGGGGTAACCCTGGGGAACAAAGTGTCTCTACCCAAGGTCTTAGTGTCAGTGGCAACCCTGGGCTTGAAGGTTGAGGTTGGCTGAAGCTGGGGCAGCCCTCCTCATATACCTTTCTCCAAGAGCAATGACAGGTGAGTGAGAAGCCCCACATGGACTTTTTCCTACAGATCCCCAGGAAATGGAGGAATGACAAAGGCTAACTCTTGTTTAACATTTCTGCTGCTCTCTTCTTTCCTTCCACTTTATTCAGGAATTCAGAAGTACAGGAAATTACTTTGTTAATCAAATGGGGAATTTAATGAACCCGCTGATATCAAAAGAAAGACCTGCAATATCTTCATCTGTGTAATTAATTAGCCTATGTCTGTGAAGTGTTCCAAGCATATGAAGTGCCACAGATATCTTGTGTTATTAATTATTATTATGCATGGGAAACATAACTGGATTTCTTGACCTCTGTGCACTTAACAGCTCCTGTTTAATGGTGTGTTAATTGTAGCTTTATTTTTTGATCAGCTTCGATTCTCTTTAGGTGGTGATATATTGAGACACTTTTTCATGTCTTTCAAGATTTTTCTTTAGAAAACGAAGTTCTGAAAATGTCTGTGCAAATGTGAATGGCAGCGAGGAGCAACTGAAGGTGTCCAAGAAGGGGAGGAGTGTGTGACCTTGTGGGAAGCAGGTTTTTAGAAGACACATCTGCTAGTGTCAGGTTAAATTAAAAGGAGAAGAGACTGGAAGCAGGGAAGAGTTCCACTTAGGCATGAAGTACTGAGAATTTGAACTGGGGTAGTGTTGGTGGAGAGAAAAATTTATTATTTTAGGAACGGTTGAAGATAATGTCCTAATGGGCCCTCTGGCGTGCTGGGGAAAAGCTGTAAGTAGCTTAATTCCCTGTGTTAAAAATGAAAAGGAATCTGGGGAGCTGGAAGTAGCCTTGTAAATGGATAGATGCAAAACGAATTTGGAAGGAGAGCGCCACCACAAGAGTCCAATGGACTTGAGGAGGAAATCCTCTGTGGCGAGGGTGTGGGTCTGTGGCCTGTGGCAGGTATTGCCGAGGCACTGTTTCAGCATAGGGCTGTCTAGTGATCTGGTTTATGTGCTAGTCTGTGCTTTGATGCAATGGAATACTCGTTTTTGCTAGGAAGAGTCTGTAAAGGATGCAGCTCACAGCGTTGTGAGAACGGCGCTTTGGAGAAGTCAAGGTGTTCAGCAGCAGGCAGAGGGAGGAGGAAGTTGTGAGAGTATGATGTGAGCTAGGTGGAGAGCCCTCAGCCCACATGGATTCACGTGACTATGAGAACAAAACTCAGGAAAATCTTGAACAGGGCGTGGATTTCTCACAGTGTGTGAGATGGGATCCAGCCAATTTTATTTGATCTTCAAAACCAAAGTGACCTCAGCTAATATCTAGATATCGAAAGGAAAAGCAAATCTTAAAACTGGAGATACTTCCCCAATAGAGGGTTAGATACAGAACCTTATGTAAGACAGAACACTGCCTTTCTCTCTCCAGGTTTGCCCCTTATATAGCCATTTATTATTTTTCTACTTTTCTAGAATAGTCATCCATATCTCAATGGGACAGACTATCTTTTCCAAGCTTTCTGAAAATCCTTGTCTTCTAGAGCCACTCTGTTCCAGATTACTCTGGGCTTTTAATGAGATAAAGTCTAGATAACTGTTCTGGATCATTTGGGACTCTCAATGAGATGAGACCCAGAGATACCTGTCCCAGACCACTTCTGGCTCTTACTGAGGTGAGGGTAACAGAAGATGGGCTAAGTTTATTTCCTCCAAGCTTCTCAGAGACAAATACAGCTGTACCATCCCAGGAAATCTATTCAGACAAGAAATGCAAACATTAATACATAAAGTCTTCCAAATTGCTACCTTCTTTCCCTAACTCCTCCCCTTTTCTAGTCTTCATGTTGTTTCTTTTTTATTTAGAGTGTATGTTGGTAGACATTATCAGTGGAGAGGTAGAGGTTGGAAGTTGGGGGAGTAGCTGTTTATGAATTCTAGACCTGGACAGCCTTTGTCGCTAAATAGCTATGTGACCCATGGTAAGTCACTCAGTCTTTCCTCCTCTGACTAGCTCTGACATTCTACCTGTCCACTGTTTAGTTTTTCATTAGATTGCCTTGTTTAGTCGCCTCTATTGACAAAATGCTCAGGCTCACTGGTCATTTCATTCTTCCAGAAAAAAAGAAGACAATAATGAATGTTGTCTTCTACAAATGACACTGATGCAAGATACTACGTTTTTGCTAACTTTAATAACTCTAGTGGTGAGAACTCCCTGCCTGGCCTCTGGTACTCACCTGTGAAATGGCTTGAGTGTTGGAGTCCCCTTCTTTTAGGAGAGAAATTACTGTCCTTGTGGAAGTTACCACGTCCACCCAAGCATGCAAGTCATGTCAAGGATCCTAGGCAAAAATCACAATATGTCTCTAAAATATATTTCATTCCTTGTGTTTCTTTCTCTTGTCATTCTAGGATGCAAACGACTTGAAGACAGGGGCTGTTTTTAACGGAATCTGAACAGTGCCTAACCCCTGTGGATATCCGTTGAATGTTAAATAACAACAGTGATCATGTAACAATGATGCCCAGCTCACTTGGGAGAGAATACCAAATAGCTTGGAATTTTCCTGTTACTGGCAGCGCAGCCCAGGAGCATCCTGAGGTGAATTTAAAAACCTCAGTGATTCAAATCACATTTCCCATAAGAAATACATCTTCTAGCTTGGACTAATTGTTCAGCTTATTGCTGGTTTACTGTGTGATTTGTTAGTCTTCGTTTGACTCTTCCAGGTCTGGAAGAAAAATATTGTGCTTTAGTGATAAATAATCTCAAAAAGAGGGGAAAAAAAAATTCTACGAGCTCCCCTGGCCAGTACCTTTCTCCTCTTTTTCCGCATCCAGTATTTTTCCAACTGCTTCCGTTGTTCTGAAGTGAATTATTACCGTATGAGCTCAATTTAAGGAACCGCTATAGAAAATAAGCTGCCATAAGCTATTAAGAAAATAACCCTATTTCAGTTTTGAGTGAAAAGAAAGAAATTGACTCCATTCAAAATACATATTGTTTTTCATTGAACCAGAGTCTTTCTCTATAGTGTCAATGAAAAGGAACTACAGCCTTCTTATCCTCCCTGTTTTTCTCAGTTCTCCCCAGTGTTATCCCACAGTATCCTGGAGGAAGCTGTCAGAAGTCTTGGCTAAAAGCTCTCTGATGGGGACATTAATGTTTGGTTCAGAAAGAGCCAACGTTGGTGGGTGTGAACGTGGCCCCCCCAGCCCCCCGCCCCAGCCCAAGATCAGCAGCACTGTGCAGAGCACAAACATCCTCCTCTTGACAAGGGCCCAAACATGGCTGGGTGTTACTGGGCTTGGGCATTCATTCGTTTATTCATCTATGGTCTACTAAGTGCCAGATGTTTTGTTAGGTGACAAGGACCTAATAAATAAGACACGATCCTGACCTAAAATGACCTCACCATAGAGATGAATAAAGAATTATGAGCTTGCTGAATATAATGACAGTGACAGACATAGGGTGGTGACAGGCTGTGGAACCACAACTCAGAAGCACCTATTCAGTCTTACTGGGATCACAGGAGCTTTCTGGAGGAGGTGACACCTGGGTTTCTCTCAAGCACAAATAGGAATTTGCCAGCTGTAGAAAGGTCCAGGAGAGAACCTTTCAGTGTAATGCCTTATTTGCTCTTGGCCCCTTGAAATTTAGGTAGGTTCGTTTTACTCCACACTTCAAACCTTGTCAGAATCCAAAGAGGGGTTCTTTTCACAGCCATCTTTGCTTCCCTGTGTCCACCACTGATTCTAACAGCTATTGAGAACTACAATGGCGCTGATGCTGGGCAGGGGGCTTTGTAATATCTTATTTGTCTTAATTTTACTTCCATATTTACAGATGAGGAGGCTGAAAACACACAGCCTGTTTCATACCTGTGATGGTACAACATCATTATCTATTATTTTATTATTTCATATATTATCTTATCAATAAGAGAGATTAATTGGGCCGGACCGGCAGCGCAGCAGTTAAGTTCGCACGTTCCGCTTCTTGGTGGCCCGGGGTTCACTGGTTCGGATCCCAGGTGCGGACATGGCACCGCTTGGCATGCCATGCTGTGGTAGGCGTCCCACATATAAAGTAGATGAAGATGGGCACGGATGTTAGCTCAGGGCCAGGCTTCCTCAGCAAAAAGAGGACGGGCAGTAGTTAGCTCAGGGCTAATCTTCCTCAAAAAACAAAAAAAAAGAGATTAATTATACCTAGACATTTAAAACATTTAATAACCATAGGTAATATAAAAACAATAAAATAAATATAGTCCCTTCTATAGCTAAACTATATATACTACATAAACTAAATAGTATCAATATATACTATATTTGCATATTTATATTAAATATTATATATATTTATTATGTCCTACAGTATATATTATATATATTATATTGTTAATATATAGAGTGTATTTTTACACATTATATACCTACTATCTATAAATTAAACTTACATAATCTGAAAACTTCTTTCAAAGCGCCATATGTCATAACACAAATCCTTCATCATATCAATATAATCATTTCCTAGTTGTTTGTTGGTGTTTTGAAGTTACTCCTTCAAAACTGCTGATGCAGCATTCACTAGCTAAATGGTGCTCTGTCAGAGCCATGGTTTGACAAGTACATCAAACTCTTCCAACATTTTTTCCATTACATTGATAGCCATTGGGAGACTGGGATTCTTGTTAGAACGAGAGTGGAATTCATACCTTTGCCCTATCTTGGCATTCAGCTCTCTAATGGTCTCCAGGCCTTGACTCCTCCTTCCACCTTCTCTTCCCTACAGTTAGTCAAGTTGGTACCTGGGTGCTGGCCCCAAGCAGGCACTGCTTCTGGGAGCAGGGGTCAAAGGGAAGGCAGAGAGCAGGAGGCAGGAGTAGAGGATAGCAGGTGAGGGGCAAACTGGCCCCTCCCGGTTGTGTGAGCCAGGACCTGGATCTTTGGTTTGCCTTTCTCATGGTGGGGACTCCAAATGACCCTGGGCCCTGCCACACCAGTCACAGGAGAGTGGGCACTGTTGAGAAAGAGGCAACTGGTTGGGATGCTCTCTACAAAGTGGGACAAAGGCAGAGGGAGAGAGACAAGAAGACATGGACAAAAAGAAAAATGAACCATAGTTCTTGACAAGCTGTTCAGGTGGGCTCAGTCTGTCCTGGGCAGCATGGGGTATGGGAGGGGCTGCGGTGGGAGGTACAAGGCTCCTCTGTCCCAAGGTCACTTGATGAGGCAGAGGGGGCTCATGCAGATACTTCCTGGGATAGCTGGACAGAGTTCCCTCCAACTTGTTCATCATGTTAGAGATGGCTGCTCCCCTCTGGGGAGACCGGTGGTCAAATAAAGCAGAGCTCCCCAAGCTCACCTGGGACTCTGCTCTGACAGCCATCTAGGCCCATGGGCCCTGACCATTCTTCAGCCACTCCCTAAGCCTGGCAGGGTTGGGTCTTTCCTCTGGGTAGGTACAAATAGATCCTCCCCGGCTTGACTGAGTAGCCTCCCTCTCCCATCCAAACGCTTTTGGACCAGAAGGCAAATTCTCAGTTCATTAAAAAAGTAACAATGGACTGCAGCAAATCCAGTATCCAAAATAGAAAAGCATCTTGACATTGCAGAGGTGTGTGGTTTCTGAGATAAAACACACGTGCTAGCATTTACATTATTAATTAATCCTACCATTTATGGTAGTTTTGCTGTTTACTGGCAAATATGGAGGTGCTTAAATATTTGAATAGCTTATGATGGTGTGTACCCACTGAAGATTAGCTCTCGTTACATTTATCCTCTTCCCTAAAAGGTGGTTTCTGGAGGGGGTGTTGAATTATATTGCTTGAACCTGAATAAAAGCCTTACTGATTATTTTGGGGGCTATGTGGTTTTTTATGGTTGAGGGAGGGGACAGGCCACCTTCTCACCCTTTATCGGAGTAACATCTCTCCAGTATGGAAGGTAGAACTCTTACCTTGACTGCTGACCAGTAAAACTGATACTGCCCGAGTGTGCCACTCCTTTCCCCTCCATGCAGAGGGGAACACATCGTTCCTCATTCTGCTACATTTTTTTTTTTAAGTAACGTATTCTCCTCTGCTAGGGAACTCAAAAGTAGACATTATACTGAAATGCGAACTGTGAAAGTGTATCCTGTAATTTATGGTCAATGTGCTTTGAAGGTGAAAAACACCCTCTAGTCATACAACATCACTGTAGCTTCTGTCTGTCTTTTTATCCACTTTTCTCCCTAGTTTGCTAGCTGACTTGACTAACCTGCGAAAGAGATCTGAAGAGAGAAGAAGAAATGAAGAAGCACACTGGAAAAGTTCTTCATTTATTATTAACTTAAAACTCCAATTGACTTGCTTCCCCCAGGGCTGGAGACGACAATGGGAGCGTGGAATTGGTCCAGTATGCCTCAAAAATTCAGAGAAAGAGATTGGTGTCATGGAAAGATCAGTGAACTGGGAGAGTGAAGAGCTGAATGCTAACCTTGATTTTCTGAGTCCTTAACTTCTCAATGACTCTGTTCATACTTCGGACACCTCTTCTCTCTCCTTGATATCTTCTGCTTCTTGCCATTCTGTGGTTTTCTCTTCTACCTCTTCTAAGTCTTAGGGATATAACAGACGGAAAATGCCTTAGGACTGTGTATTGGTTAATTTTTGTTGTGTAAAAAATCGTTCCATAACTTTGTGACTTAAAACAAAAACCATTTTATTTAGGTCATAGTTCCGTGAATCATCCAGTTCTTCTGGCATGGGGTGGCTCAGTTGATCATAGCTTGCTCTCTTGGGCATCTGCTGTCAGCAGGCAGGTCTGCTAGATGATCTAGAAGGCCTGCCTGGCATTTCCAGCGGTTGGCAGATTGGCAGCCAGGGTCTGGATGCCCAGCGTCTGGTATGCTTCCTGGGGTGCATGAGTTCTCCTCCACATGGCCGTTTTTCTCCAGGGGCCTAGCTGGGACTGAATCACTTGATGGTCTCAGCGTTCCAAGGTCGGCAGGTGGGCGAGCCAGAAAGCTCTACCATTTTTCAAACCTTTGATTAAATCACATTTGCTAATGTCCGATTGGCCAAAGCAAATCACATGGCCAATCAAGATTCAATGAGAGAAGAAGTAGATTTCATTCCTTGATAGGGGAAGAAATTTATGACCACTTTTGCAATCTAGCACAGACTGCATTTTGAAATACTTGAAAAGAAATAATGATAATGGCAGATAGCAATTTTGAGTGTTTACTATGTTTCAGGCATTACACTAATCACTGAATTTTACATAATCTCATAATATTTGACCTCATCAAACCTACATCGTTGGTGCTTCCGTTAAAAAAAAGAAAGTGCTTATGTTAGAACCCTGCTCTGTTTTACGCAGCAGAAGTAGTGCAGAAATGGTTCTTGTAAATAGAAATTTTGTAGCTTGAATTATATTTTTAGCACCAGAGGAGAGTTTGCTATTTCAAGGAACCCTGTTGCGAATCCTTTTTGAAAGTAAAGAATCCTTTTGTAACATTCCAAATCACCTTCTGGTTTAGTTGCTTGGCAGGTCAAATCAAAGGGATTTCAAAATTTGGGTGATATAGAAAGGGCTCTGACTTTGTAGTTGAAGTGCTCCAGGTTCAAATCTTACTGGCTGTGTGATCTTGGGCCGGCTATTTAATTTCTCTAAGCCCTGGTTTCTTTTTTTGTAAAATAAGGTTAATAGATACCGTCCTCCATTGCGCTGTTGGGAGGATTACATGACAAGGAAAAAAAATATGTAAAGAGCCAGATATTTTACAAAGTTCAATAAATGAGTACAATGTATTCTTCCACAGTATCAGACGTTAGATTTTGTATAACTACTGGTCCTGCCCTTTCTCACCACGGACAAGAATCTTTTGAAATCTTTGTTTTCCAGTTTGGGAATTAGCTTGGCTTAGTTCCCTTTGTCTGTTCTTCCAAAGTCTTGCTGTAAAGCTTTATAGCCATTTTCATTCCTTGATCAAATTCAAGAGAGTGGATGAGGAAATGAATTCATAGCTCTGTAGACATCATCAGGTAAAAAGTCTGTACTAAACCAATTTAAAATAAATTAGATGAGAATAAGGCAGGTGTTGCCTAACACAATCTTTTAACCCAATCAGCAGAGAACAGGAAAACAATTAAGCAATTGGGAAGACATCCCAGGGTGTCTGAGGGCTACCAACCACAAGGTGGCCATGGGAGTGACTGCCACTGACTTTGGGTCACCGGGTGAACCTGCAGTGTCAGCGCAAAACCGTGACTTGGGGTGGCCAATCTCCCAGTGTTATGAGAGCATCAGAAGGAATTTATAGCTGGTGAATTACAAAAGCAGCTTTAATTAGCCCCAAGAGGCAATTGCATAAGAACTACAGAGAACATTGCAGACTCATATTTGCTTCCTTCTCAGGATTTTATATGAGAACCTGGTAATGAATGTTCTTTAACAATAGGAGCTGAGAGACCTTAGCTCTAATAGCACTCCTGAGGATACAGCCTCCTTTATTTGCAATCCTGCAAAGATCAGTTGGATACTATTGTCAAACCTTGAAATCACCCCCTCCCCCACAACTTGTAACGTGGCTTAAATCAGAAGGGAGGGCCACAGGGGAAGAAATTTTCCCTAACCCCCACCCCCTACCCCAAGCAGTAATGAACAGTAAATAATCTAGCACTCATAGGCTTTAGAATTTTTTTCGAAGGAACAGCACGTTTTTAAAAGGAGTTTTAAGCACAAAGGGTTTTTTGTTTGTTTGTTAGTTTGTTTGTATTAATACAGATTAATAGTGCCTCTCTGACACTCGCAGGTTCAAATACTGTTTCTGAACTCAGGGGCTGCTCTGGCCAGATGCAGTCGCTGGTTCCTTTGGTCTGCTTTTCCTAGGTCTTGGTGAAAAAGTACTCAGTAGATTAATTCTCTAGTTGAATTTTGGAGGGTGGCTCAGAAAATTCCTTCCTTCTTCTCTCCTTCCACTGAACAAATATATGCAGCGCCTAATGTGGGACAGCCACTGGTTTAGGTGCTGGATATGTAGTCGGGAGCCCAACAGGTGTGGGTGCTCGATCATTCCTAGGTCTTTCCTGAAATCAGTGCCCTCGAGTGTGGCTGATTTTGGCTAGAAATCCAGATGGATAACTGTAGGGATCTTTACAGGTAGCAGTGGAAAGTCAGCCATATCCCTAGGCTTGTATTTCCTGAATCAGGTGATAGTCCAGGACGAGGAAAGGACAGGGAGGAATTCAGCCCTGTTTTCCTCAAGTCTTGTAATATTGTTATAATGGTCTTAAAAATAGGCAGTTCAAAAAAGATAGAAAAAAGTCATCATTTTCCATGGCAATTTTGCTCTGAATCAAACATTTTACCTGTTCCTAGTGGTGGCTGGTACAGAGCACTAGTGGCAAACCTCATCCAGGAGATGGTCCAGCTTCTCCGAACTTCTGTTGGTAGAACCACTTAAGAGCTTATTAAGATACTGATTCCTGGGCCCCATCCAGGGACTTCTGAGTCATTGTATATAGCGAAGGGGCTGAATTTCTGCCTTTTTAATAAGGACTCCTCTAATGCAGTTCTAGGCTAAAAGTCTCAGGCAGGCCCATGTGGCTTAGGTGCCCCATATTGGATCCTGAGGGCATTGACTCTCCATTTCTCTGGCAAGAGCATCTCACTTTTTTTCTGTAGAACTACTCTGTTCATCCTGTGGGGTAGAGAGAAGTTTTATGTCCTTTGCTCATCCAACTTGATGCTATTTCCCAGAGTGAGGTAACAATAGGAAAAATCTATTGGAGCCCATTGTTTCTGCAGTGGTACTCTGATCAGCTGATATTAACTTCTGCTATCTAAATCCTCAGAGCTGCTCTGGTCCAAGCTTTTGTCCAAGTTCGGTCCTTCAGCCATTTCTTGCATTCTGTGAACGATAGCAGAATCTTCAAATAGATGATTTTTGGCCTAAGTCAGCCAGAATTGTTCTGCTGGTATAACCAAAGAAGAAGGGAAGGACATGAAATCTTGACATATGGTTGGTACGCTGGCTTTGGGTAGGTGTTGTGTCTAGGAAGGAAATGAAGGTCCTTCTTCTGCATAGTCCATGCAAGAAACGTCTACCATGCTCTATTCTCCACCCCAGAGAGAGTAAAGTGTTTCTTTTCTCTTCTTGAGTTTAGACAACTCTGCTGTGCATATTTTTCTGTGTATCTGTTTCTCCATCTAGGCTCTGATGACGAAAACAGTGTCTTATTCCCTTTCTGTCATTCTGGGGACCAGCGAGAAGCCTGGAATATCGAAAGCTACATGTGTGGCTGTGAAATGGGATTACATTCTGACCCTGAGCAGTAATGCAGGGGCTAGGTTTTGCGTGGGACTCGTCCTTCATTGTGAGCCCTGCTTGGGTGCTTGGGGCCTGTTTCTCTCTACCTTTGACCAATCTTGTGCTTCTTAAGAAAAAATAACTAGGTTTCAGCTGCCTCCAGTTGGGCCATTATCCTTAGTCTTTGAAGTCCAGGGGTCTCCCATTTGCCTAGGAATTTATATATTTCTTTGATTAATTTCTCATATTCTTGACAGCCTTTTATTTCCTGCCCCTCCTGAGTCTATTCTGTACTAATGGCCTAATAGACAAAAGAAAGATATCCATCTCTAAACTCCCCAGGACCTTGAGAAATAAAAGTTTCCAATTAGCATTCTTTCCTTGGCAGCCCAACTTTGTGATTAAAGAGTTTCATTGGCTTTGGAAAGTTTCAGAATTTAAAACCAAATGCTAACAGAGACCCAGGGGCAAGACCTTAAGAATAGAGGCCAGAAAGGAAAGCAGGAAGAGCAGATGTAGCCAATGAAAGGGGGGGAGTCCACTGTTTCTGGAGAGGCAAGGGAGGACAAAAATAGCCTACAGAGATAATTTCCTCTCCCACAAGCAGAGTCAGTGGCGAGTTCCACAGAGGCAATGTGGTCTGAGAATGAGGAAATCCCATGGGGCTGTCTTTGTGAAATGTGCTTTGTGAAATGCCACTGAGTAAATCAAGGAATCTTGCTTTATAACTCCTTCCTCTGTATACTCAGTTCCTGGCCTAGATGTGCTTTGAAATATTGCATCTAAAGTGGCCATGTAGGATATCAGAGGTCAGCTTAGTAGTATGAAGAGGTGGAAAGAGACTGGCTAGATTTCAGGGGATAGGATTGTGTCCCCTGTCCACCTACCTAGTTTATATCGTGCCACACTACAGTTCACCCCTGTGCTCCAGCTTACTGCTGTCTGTATTGCACTGTGCTCTCTCACATCCATGTATTTGCACACATTGTTCTCTGCCTAGAACACCCTTCCCCTTTGGCTTAAGTTAGGTTCCCTAAGAGCAGAATGGAAGATGCATTCATATGATTTCTTAAGGGTTATGGTCTCAGGAGAGGGGAAGAAAAAGAAGCAGGAAAGGATAGGGGAAGGAGCTAAGTGAGAATGTGATCTCAACTCATCCTACAGGGAGCTCTGAGTGTGAATTGCACCATAGAGATTGTCCCAACTTCAGGCAGGGCCCCTGGAACCCCTTGTCAGTCAGTCATTGAAGAGAGGTTATCCCTGTACATGGGGTTGTAACCTCCAAGGTGAGGTACCTCCCGTTGGCCAAGAGCAATTGTCCTGAGAAAGTAGCAGGTGTGAACTGTAGCAGTCAACACTCACAGAAGCTGGACAATGGGAGCACTGTCCTGGTAAAGAAGATCTTGGTGGAGCCTCAACAGCATCCCCTCTGTGCCCATTCTTTACTTTGTTAAGTTCTATTCACTGATTTTTTAAGACTTGGTTCTGGCCACATGTTCTTTGATGGTTTCTTTCCTTTCTAGCAGGTTAGGTGTCCCTCATCTGTGTTCAACAGCCTCCTGGACTTACTAACTTCTACCTTATCTCACTGTACATTAATGGGCCTACATGAATATCTCCTCCTTTATTTGTCATCTCCTTGGTGACATGGGATTTCCTTTCCAATCTCTATCTACTATGTATGTACCACATGTACATACCACAGCATATACAACATAATAGTGTTCCAT
Organism: Equus przewalskii; assembly: GCF_037783145.1. NCBI lineage: Eukaryota > Metazoa > Chordata > Mammalia > Perissodactyla > Equidae > Equus > Equus przewalskii. The sequence continues at coordinate 51,820,874 of NC_091845.1, read as the reverse complement.
AAAATTGTACTGAGTGGATAAATGAAATGTTGGACCCTCCATTAGTTTGCTGTGTGGTCAAAGTCATAAACCTAACTTTTGTGAGCCTAAATTGCCACTTCCAAAAGTAGGGAATAATACCTGTACAGTAGTCTCTTAGTGTTGTTGAGAAAGTCAAGCCACCCAGCACAGGCTTAGCCATGAGACACCAGTAGTATGAAAATCAGCTCTAGCTTTATCTTGCTCATCCTACTGCAAGAGTCTGCTTGACAACACTCGTATAAAAACGTTATGCAGCCTAGATGGAAGTGTCCCTCCTGCCCATTCCCTCTGTTGGCACCTTGGACAGTTCCAACAGATCTTTTTCATATTGAGCTGAAATCTGTCTATCAGTAATGTCTCCTCTTTAGTCTTAATTTTCCTCCTGGAGCCACTCAGAACAAGTCTGCTTTGCATTTCACAAGACAGTCCTTATGGACTGATTATTTCAGGGAGTGCTGCTGTCTCATCTGCTGTTCTCACCTCTTGCTGACAGTTGCAGCCAAACCTTTGAAGTTCAAGTCTTGCTTGTCTCCTTCCCTCCTCAGTTGTCATCAGCTCCGTCTGTTACCCAGATTAGAGGGAGAGAGTTGGAGGCTCAATTTTTGTTAACTTCCCAGGAGAATGGTCCTCAGGGAGGTCCTCTGAGGACATGCATGGGATCTTGTCTCTGTTTTTCTAATCCTGGCAACTCAAAGGGGAACATTTCTACTTAGAGGGATCCCACATTCTCTTATTCTTCCTCAACATATCTTGATGATAAATGACATCATACCCATAAGTAATTTTTGGCTTTTTGGATAAAGTATGTTTATACTAGGGTGATGAGGAAACACCAGCGCACCAGGGGTTAGAATATCTGGGCCTTACTTCTAGTGGCCATTAATTAGCTGTATGACTTTAGGCAAATTTCCCTCTTTGTTCTGGAGGTGACTACTGCAGGTTTCAACAGGTGAGAGGAGTAAAGACAGGTAGAATAAACAAATGCCAAAAGGCCCCAAGATTTAGTGATGCTTTTGATGATGTAGGGTGAGGGAGAGAGCAATCAAGGACAACTCTCAGAGCATGCAGGGGCTCTAGCATGTTGGAAAGGGAGGAGGAACCTGCAAAGAAAATAGAGGACCAGTTGGGGAGGTGGGAGGAGAACCAGGGGATTGCGGAGTTCTGAGAGCCAGATGATTCCAGATGAGAGGAGTGGTCTCACCATGGCTGAGGTCTCAGGTAAGATGAGGACTGAAAATTATCCTTAGACTTTAGCAACAGAGAGGTCACTTGATGATCATAGTGGCTTTTTTAAACCTGTGAGGGAGGTGGAAGACAGAGTGAAGTGAATTGAGCAGTAAGCAGGAGGGGAGCATATGGAGACTGTAAGGATAGATAAATTTCTGGAAAACTCTCGGTGTGGAGAGGAGGAGAGAAGGCTATTGCTGCAGGAAATGTGAAGTGGAAGGAAGATATTTTTAAGGTGGAGAAGACAAGCTTTTTAAAGTGTTTTTGGGGAAACGTGATTGAAAGAAAAGGGTTGACCATACAGAAGACAGATGGATTAACTGATACCCTGAAAAGACCAGGGAAGAGATCCAGAATGCAGAAGGAAGGACTGCCCTTGGCAGAGAAGGACACTTGAATGTCTTGAGTGTCACATCAGGGTTATGCGTGTTGCTGTGGAAACTACACTCTACTTCATGGGGCCCGCTGCTATTTCTCCTTCTCTCACCCCTGCCCACAATATCTGCTGGGTACCTTTTATCTAGATCTCAATTCTCAGCAGCCTGAACTCCATGTGTGTGTATCAGATGGGGGAAGGAGAATGTCGCAGGACATCATAGGCACCTCCTTAGTGATTGGGACTACATGCCTTACTGCCTCTGTTCACACAGTGTCCGATCAGGCATGATACTCATGCTCAAGGCTTCTTACACACTTGCCCTTTTCAAATGTCCATTCTCACCTGACTTCCCCTGTTCACATCCTGCTGACCCATAGTTGATGGTCTCTCTCCCTTCCCTCAGATCAACTGGACAAGCTGCAATTGCAGGGTGTATGATGGTCTCATTCCCCCTGGTCTGGCTCAAGCTCCTCTGTGTCTGGGTAAAGAATGAGTCAGCATTCTCTAATGTTCTTGGCCAGTCCATTTTTCTTATAAATGAAGTTACTGTCCTCATTTGCCTAGTTTACGGAGGGGTCTAAGGAGTCCCTCTGCTTCACCTGTGTGTGCTAAGTGGCTTGAGTGTCATTTAATCTAACCTCAAGATGTGTGACTAAATCTATACATGTTAATAAAATTCTGACCATGTTAAAAAAAATCCAAGTGTCACATTTTAAAAAAATCCAAGAAGCAATTATTAGAAATACCAATTAACTGAGAGCTTTAATATGCTCATATGTGTTTATACATAACTAGCTTTTAGAAGGCCTTAATTCAGAGTCATAGACTTTTCTAAAGCACCAAGAAACTGCAAGTCAATAAACATTCTATTCCCGTGCTCATCTATACTCATCCAACCCAATGATGATGAAATGCACACTGACAAGAGCAATAAGAAAAATAATAACATTATCACAGGATCAATGTCTATTGCCGGCTTCATAAATAAAGAACTTGGCTTCCCATTGATGTTTAATTTTTGTAAATGCCTCTGGAAATTTAAGTAGCAGTAGGAAAACATTATCCTGAGATAATGTTCAATTTCTCCTAACATGAGCTGTTAAACCTTGAACGTGTGCAGTTTTCAGTCTGAGGCAAATTCAGGAGAACAAATCTCTTTGGAACAGACTGTGGTAGATTTATTTTAAATAGTCTGGCTTCAGTGCTACAGGTCTAGGGGACAGGAGAGTAGAAGGGTGTTGGAACAAGAGAGGCAGAGAAATCCTGGAAGCCCCCTCTTTCTGTGGCTTGTTTTGCGGTATCCATCAACAAGATGGAGACTTTCTCCTCTGTCCATGTCCCATGGCTGATGCTGCAGCATGAGCCAAATTTGTAAGTACTTGGGGGCAAGCGATGAGGCTCAGAAGGGCTCACCTGTCTCTGTAGGACACTATGATGTCCTAGCATCTTGTTATTCCTTGCTTTACCTCAACTATTCTGGCGTAGACTCAAATCCCTGGGGCTGTTTAATCAGTATCTGGTTTGAGCAACAAATGAACTCCTGCTAGTTCCACCCTAGGAAAAGCATTACAGTCTTTTGAAGGCATGGAATCATTAAAGCTGAAAAGGAGCTTCCTCAAGAGATCGTCTAATCTAGGATTCCTCAGTCTTCAGGCAGGGAAGGCATAAATGCCCCCATTCCTCAGAAGAAATTCTGAAGATCCAGCTACTTAGAATAGAGGGCAGGTAAGTGATGTCGAAGTCTTCTACTGTTAGGGCAGTGTTTCTCAGACTTGGGCTTGCACAGAATCACCTGAGGCTTGTTAAAACACACATTGCTGGACCTCACTCCTAGAGTTTCCGATTCTGTAAATCTGGGGGTGGGGCCTGGGGATCTGCATTTCAAATGACTTCCTAGGTCATGCTGATGCTGTTGGTCTTGGTCAGGTGACTGCACTTTGAGAACCACTGGACTAGAGTTCTTCTCTTTTGATTTCATGACTCAGAAGCTAGGTTGTCTTGAGTTAACAAGTGAGTCTTTCTGAAACCTTTGGGGTCAAATAGGGGCAGAAAATGCCTATGTCCCCAAAGGAAGCTTACTCCTTTATAGGAGACTCTGCAGAGTCTTTGCCTATGTAAGAGTAAGCTGTGTTCCTCCCCATGAGCCCAGGGCCCGGTTCCAGCTACTCCAAAGCCATGTGGGCTGTGGGCTTGGAAAGATACAGGGATTCCTCACATATCCTGGCCTCTGATGTCAAATATTTTAACTTGAGAGGAGAAGAACGGTCTCTCTCCTGGGAATCTGAAGTAGAAGGGCAAATTTGTGAAGGCCTTTCTGACATCAGAACAGCTGAATTTGCACTCGCTGTGGCAATCATTTGGTGCCAAACAGACCTGACAGTGATGAATGATGCAGGATTTCACAAAAAATTCCATCAAAGCCTGCAGTGAGGAGACTTCAGTCACTGAGCCCACTGCTCCCTGGCCCTTCCCGTCAAGGCATCTGCGGGACAAGGAGACATTTGAAAAGCTGACAGGCAGCAAGGAGGGGAGGTGGAGGCAAAGAAGCAGCGAGGTGGGTCTGGCAGCTTCAGTATTTAACCAACTGAGGCACTGAAGAGGGTCAGCAGATCAGTGGGAAAGGAGAGAAAGGTGGAGAACAATGGAAGGATTTTCTTCAGTCTTTAGAATTCTAGACCCTTATTTGACCTCCCTTCTTCTGTGACAGAAGAATCTCATGAGAAACTCCACTTGCCTTAAAATACAGTCCCAACCTCAACTGACCCAAAGCAGTGACAACAATTAGGCTCCATGCAAGGTTATGTATTCTAAATATTCTTGCTTGCATTATATCTTATATAAAAGTTAGAAAATAAAAATGCTAGAATTTGCAAGTCACTGTCCTCCTTCTCTCTGTCAATTTCTAGTCTGCAGTCTTTCTAAGCATTTTTTCTGCCTCGTTTCAATTGCTTCCATTTTTTTTTTCCTTTTGTTCTCTTGCTCACTGGCTCCTTCTTCATTCCACTTTGAGGAAATCAGATTTCTGCTCCTCCATCCATCTCACTTTCCACTCTTGGGCTTTTAAGAGCAGACTGTGTAGGAGGTTATAAAACACACAGTCCAGTTCCTAGAGCCATTCCTCCCCCAAGCAACTTAGATTTCAGGCAAAATGATCCCACTTCATTTCTATTTTGCTTAATGTAAATGTTACTGAGGTGTAACATGCATATAGAAAAATACACAAATCATACATTTTCAGCTTAATGGACTTTCACAGAATGAACACATGGAGTGACCAGAACCCAGATCAAGAACCAGCACATGACCAGTACCCCAAAGCTCCTAGTGTCTCCTTTCAATAATTCCTGCCCTCAGGAATATCCACTCTCCTGACTTCTAACACCACAGATTAATTTTGACTGTTTTTTGACTTTGTATAAATGAAATCATTCAATACATACTATTTCGTTTCTGGCTATTTTCTCAATATTATGTTTGTGAAATTCATTTATGTTGTTACACATACATGTAGTTTGTTCATTTCCATTGTGTGCTCCATCTCCCTCCCTCTCTCTCTGTGTGATGAGCATATCACACTTTATTCATTCTATTATTGATGGACATTTGGGTTTTTCCTGTTTGAAACTATTATGGATTTTGCTGCTATTTACATTCGTTTACATGCTTTTCGGTGAACACACATCCTCTTTCTACTGGATTCATACATAAGAGTAGAGTTGCTGTTTCACAGATTGACATTTATTCAGCTTTAGTAGGTACTACTAAAGAGTTTTCTAAGGTTGCTTTACTAATTTAGACTCCCACCAGAAAAGTTCAAGAGTTCTAGCTGCTCCACAGTCCTGCCAACATTCGGTATTTTTAATTTTAGTCGTTTTGGTGGTTGTGTGTTGATAGAGGATTGTGGACTGACTTTGTGTTTCTTCAATAGCCAATAAAGCTCAGCACCTTTTAACATGTTTACTGGCCATTTGAATACCCTTTTTGGTGAAGTATCTAAGTATTTTGTCCATTTTAAAAATTGGCTTTCCTGCCTTTTCTTATTGCTTTGTAGGAGTTCTTTATGATTGTGGATATGAGTTCTTTGATGGATATGCTAGAATGAATGTCTTCTCCCAGGTGGTGGCTTGCCTTTCTGCTCTCTCCATTAAACCCCTTACTTTACAAACTCATACTTTAAACTCTAGCTTAAATATCACCTATTCAGTGACTTTTTCCCTGTCCTCTTTCTCCCAGAGTCCTTGTCCACCCCCTTGTCCTCCCATAGCTTCTCCCTAACGCTCTCTCATAGCAATTATTGCATTAGTTACAATGATCACTTTTCTTACCTCGCCCCTTCCAGCCTATGAACACCTTAGGCAGAGACTACTTCTAAATGGAAATAGTGGCTGGCATTTTTGTGGAGGTTCTGTTTGTTTTTTACTTTGTAATTATCTGTGTCCCAACTTTCTACTGTGTGTATGTATTACTTTTATGATGATAACACAAGTTAATCTTACCTTGGGAAAAGAAATGTGTATAATACTTTATCCTGGTCCCTGCCTCATCTCCAACACTGTGTGTTGGACATCTGTCTTTTCCAGAGGAACTTCCAACTCAACATGTTAAAAAAGGAGCTTCTCATTTTGTCTTTCCATCCCTGCTCAGTTTCTTTCCTGGCCTCTACGACAGGTGTGGGGTAACAGTACTATTGTCTAGAAGGCGAGGTTGTCAGAGAGTTGATCTAACTTCCAAATTTTCTTTCACTTTCCTCTCCCATATCCAAACCATGATTTTCTACTCTGTTGTCTTTACCTCTTTCTGTTTTCTTGGAAAATTATAACAGCTTCTAAATGGTTCCGTTGCCCACCCTTGTCAAAGAAAAATTGCACTTGATAGAATTAAACAGGTAAGGGAGACTTTATTCAAGACTGTTGTAATAGAGGCCAAGATCATTGCCACAGGGTGGAAAGATCGAACTCAACTCCACTGAAACAAAAGACACAGTTTTTAAGCACTGGGGTGAGCTAGTATAAAAGTACTGGAGGACGTTAGGGGAGAGGTTAGTCAATGTGATTAGGCCATCTGTTTTCACTAATTGCTGTTTATCAAAGATAGATTCCTACCATCCTACAGAGACTGGGAGATGACTATAATCATCTCTTTTGATGATTTTATTTCAAAGGGATGGCTCCTAGGTCCTTGAAAGACATTTTCTGGGTTGTAATTGGCTACGAGAAGATTTACCTCTCAAAGGGGCAGAGAGAGAGTTTACAATGGCAAGTTTTCCAAAGTAAATGCTCTAGGAAAAGTGAGGTTAGGGGCCTATAGTCAGGAAGAATCCTGTCTAAAGTTTAGTCAAGCTGAGGGGAACATTAAGCCTGTCTTGGTCACCCTCACCCCAATTTAAATGCCCCAATTTTAGCTTGTTTTTAACATTCTTTCCCTCTGTTCCAAAACCTTCCATGGCTCCATACTAATCACCAAATGAGCTCTAAAAGCAGAAATGTGTTGAAGAGTCTCCATGCTGTCACCCCAGCCTCCTCTGAGTCTTATCCCTGCTCTACTGGAAGTGGTGACACTGTGAAGATTCTGAGAATGGTCACAACTCAGTGTGGTGATGAGGTGTCTCTCCCCAGGTGAGGAAGATCATTAATGGGTGCCATTCTCTGGGGCTGGGACCAGGATGAGGGGTCCCTGCATCTCTCTGTAAACTCTGCCGGGGAGTGTGAGCTGTCGTATACCCAGTCATTCTTCCTGGTCTTCTCCTCATCTCTCTGTCTAAGGATATGGAAGAAAAGAGGTGAGGCAGAGCCATGAGGGCCAAGTCAGCAAAGAGAGCTGCACATGTTACACCAGCATTCTCTGCCCTGCTTTCTGGTAAGGTGAGGGTAATGACACAATTCGTTGCATTATATTGGTCTTTTAATATGACATTATGGCTAGTCATTTTATAGCATCGTAGTATTATATAGAGAATACATTTAATACTCTCTGTGTCTTAGATACAGCCATCCCCATTTTAAAGGGAAGGAAACTGAGGTTGACTTTAAAGTATCCCAGGATGTAAGTAACAGACCCTGGGCTGAGGTGATCGTGGGCTGGGTGAGTAGAGCAGGAGAAACAAGACCAGGTAAATTCCAAAGTCATTCAATTGCAGCCAGATGTGTTTCTGGCAGACAAGCATTTCCTCTCAGGCGGGAGCTCAGAGAGTAACTTGCTCAGACTTCTCAGTTGTGGCCCCACTACCCTTCAAGGGTTTTCTGATGGTTGTATCATCTCAAGGTCAGTTTAGCAGAGTTCTTAGACTTTTCCTCAAGTGGAAACCAGCAGCGCTCTGCCAAGGTCAAGGTTGTGGGCCAATGGGACAAACCGTGTCCTGTGCCCATCCTCTGAAGGTCAAGGATGTGGCTATGGCTCCCCTTAATGTCTCCTGAATGACAAGGAAAATCTAAGATTTCCAACCCTCCTGCTCCATTGAATACACAGAACTCAATTGAAAGTCCATAACACGTTTAAGTGTCTGAAATTAAATCTGGAGTCGAAGCAGCAGCATCTTATTACTTTTAATCAGCGCAGTGCCTGAGAGCCCCTTTGGAGAAATCATTATTTTACCTTTACATTTGGAAGGGAGAACTGTCTCCCTGGTTCCTCTGGTCCCTGGAAAATGACAAGGACTCTTTATCCTGCCTGTCCATCAGACTTGGGGCTGCCTTCAACTTCTGCCATGTCCAGGGCATGGGTCAGACTTAATTCTTAGGTCTGAATCATTTGGGTCCCACTTTGCATAGCGCTCAGCTGTACTTTTCTTAATAAAGAGGCAAGAGGCTGAGGGATTAGTAACTATAGTTACCATTTATCAAGCACTTTCTTTATCAGTTAAGGTTTTTAATAGCAAACAATCAAAACTGGTTTGAGGAGAAGAGTAATTTGTTAAAGGATATTAGGTTCTACACAGAATCTCCAGCAAGGCTGAAAAACAGAGTTTGGAAGCTGTGTAGCCAGAAACAATGCCCAAAATCTCACTGCAGAATTGGAGGTAATGGGGGTACCAAAACTGCCATTCCTGGGCGCAGCGCCATAGCCTGATCTGTTGATGCTGAATACTGGAAGCCATGCCTAATTCTCCCCGCAACAACAACGAAAGGTAAATATTATCTTCATTTTACAGAAGAGATGTAAAGTTCAGAGATGCTAGGTAGCTTGTTCCAAAAGTTGGCTAGAAACTCTCAACTCTAAGTATAGTGGGGCCTATATTAGTTCTGCTCACCATTGTAAATTCAGAACCTAGTAGAGTACCTGGTCCATAGAAGATACTAAATATACTTATGGAATGAATACACGGGGAGAGTGGTGGAGATGGGTATGGTTATTGAGTTTGTGTTTGGCCTACTTTGACACTACCTATCCTCTCCCCACTTATTTTGGGACCATATAGCATGTTTCTGGCCAAAGTGTTGGGGAAATGACTTAGGATCAGGCTGTCATAATTTTGTATTCTCTTGGTCATGGTGATTGGTCCTAAAGCATGAAGGATGTAAGTTTGGCCGGATATCCCAGTATATGGAGAAAGACTAACTGCAATATGAAGGAATAAAGTCAATATGCAGAGAGAAGCAAAGACAGGATTTATGATTCAATTTTCCTGCATGTTATTAATGTTGACTCTTATAAGCAAGTACTATTGTTCCAGTCAAGAAAGGCAGGTTGAAAGTGATGATTTGTCTCAGGAAGGGGATTTTATTTTGGATGTCGACTCCAATGCCCCATTAGATGTATGTGCTTCAAGAAATATTCCAGAATGGGGTCAACATGTGTGTTTTCTCAATCCTTCTTTCTCTCTCCTTGGCAAGCCCCCATGCATCCTATATTTGAATGGAACCTTTTTTTTTTACCTGCAGTTTCTCCATCTCCAAACCCTTGCTCAATGAATATCTCTGAGATCTGTTTGTTGGGACAACTGTTGGCCCAGGGATGTGATGGTGATCGTGGATAGAGGAAAACAAACTTCCAGGTGGACAACACATGTTCTGGTGGTCATGGCAGGTTTCAGACTGGGCATCTGTGAGAACCCTTCTACTGGAAGCAGTCTATTGTGTAGGGCTTTTATGTGGCTGGGAACAGAGTACTCACTTACGCTAGCTCTAGTAATGGAACTATTGTGAAACCAGCAGAGAGGGACCCAGGCCTCTTGTAGGAGCACAGCCATAGCACAGGGCTCTGTGAATACTGTAATATAATCTGGAAATTAAGTGTTTTCCCTACCCAAAGTGGCTCTTGCCTCAGATCATCTTGGTAATCCTTGTAGTACTGGGATTCCTTCATTATCAGAACTCAGTTTTCCCCCCTTTGTCTCTGCTCCTGCTCCAGCACTGACAGCATGACCCCCCTCCCTCATTACTTCCATGGACCACTGGCTGGCCCACAGATTGGCTTCTTAGCTTCATTCCTAATCAATCAGTTCTTGCAAGGAGGCCAACATCACGTGGTATGAGCCTTCTGACTTATTTGCAAGTAACTCCTAAGGCTGTTTCCTCTGTAGGGTGGAACTGGGAGGAAAAGGAAGGCATTCTAAAGCTTGACTCTTGCCTTACAAATGATTTGTTTATGATTTTACTCCAAAAAGAGCAGTTTGAATTACTTTATAGAAGGCAGTGAGATTCATAAGTACAGCAGGTTCTTGTCACGCACCCAATCACTTCCTCTCAAATTCTGTGATTCTTGCATGTTTCTCGCCTTTCAGATCAAGCTCATATCTCTCTGTCTCTCTGCTTTTTGCTTCAGGAATTTCTCTGAAGCCAAAAAAACCACTCAGGTACAACCAGAGTGGTGGAGGAATTAACAACCCTCTTCCCCAGAGCAACCTTTAACCAAGTGGGGAAGAGAATCAGTGGAGAAGTCTCTTGGCATCCTTGTCCTTGGAGATGTGCTCTTCTTGGTTCCATAAAACATCCTCAATAGCACTGACACCTAGTTTCCCACAGAGGTAACTAGCAGTTAGTGCACTCTATGGTCACTTTTCTTCCTTCTCTGTCTCACTCCTTTACTTTTGCTTCTTGGGACTGTCTCTGATAAATTGCCTGCACCCAAGCTCTTGTCTCAAGCTTTGTGTTGTGACACCAATTCTCTGACACCAACTGGGTATCCTACAACTCAGTTCAATTCAGACACTAACTACCTGGTAATAGTGGAGACCCCACAAGTTAATGACAAAGTCCTTCACAATACTACCTTACTTCAGATGCCATCTGCAAGGAGTCACCTGCACTTTTGACCTACCAGTTATAAATAAATTCAGAGACTTCCACGAACATCTCAAGTTTGATAATTTGCTAGGACAACTCACAGAACTCACCAAAAGTGCTATACTTACAATTTCAGTTTTATTGTAAAGGATACAACTTAGGAACAGCCAAATGGAAGACATGGATAGGACAAGTCTAAAAGGGTGGTGATGGTCAGATACAGAGCTTCCATGCCTTCCCCTTGCAGAATCTGGATATGTCACCCACCCTGCACATAGGTGTTTTCACCCAGAAGCTTCACTGAGCGTTGGTATCCAGAGTTTTTGTTGGGATTTCATTACATGGGCATGATTGGTTGACTCATTGGCCACATGATTGAGCTTAATCTCTAGCTTCCTTCCTTTTCCCAGAGGTTGGGCTGGCCCAAAGTAGCAATCCTCATATCACATGGTCAGTCCTTCTGGTGACCAGCTCCCCTCCTGAAGCTATGTAGGAGCCTCTGCCATGAGTCACCTTATCAGCATAACAAAGTCACTCTTATCATTCAAGAAGTTCCAAGGGTCTTTGAAAGTCTGTGTCAGGAACTCAGGACAAAGACAAGATATATTTATTATATCACAGCTGTACTTTTGGGTGAATTCAAGCTAAAACAAAAAGTTTTTACACTCACACCCAACATCGATAAAACAGCACTTTGTTGGCAGGTTCCAGGCTTCTCTCATGTGGTGAGTAAGAGAAAGCCACAGAAGTTTGATGGGATGACATCATGGAAGGCCTCACATTCCATGTACATAATGAAAACAAAAGACAGCCACGTCAATTTTCTGAGTACAGAATAATTGAATGAATAGATTGGCCTTGAATTCCCATCAGAATCACATGCAGAGCTAGGAATCCTGAGTAGGTCTTCCTGGAGTGTCTTGTGGGCATCTGTAGTTTTGAACAGCAGTCATGACTGAGACTCAGGGCTCTGGAGGCTTTGAGAATCCTGTGCATGTAATTAGCAAAGGATTTCAGAGCCTCTGAAACACTCTGGCTCCATGTGTCTGTACACTCCATGGGGTATTTGAGCCTTGCTTATCTTTGGACTTGATGGCTAGAACTGCCAGCCCCACTGTCTTTCCCCATTCACCACTGGATCCAGCTCCGTACCCAACCCTCTCATCTCCAAAACTTTGATGAATCAGTTTCTATTTCCCAGGTGCAAGTATGCTCCCACATTTGGCTGAAGACTTTCCCGAGCATCTCTTCCACCTTCTCAGATGCCCAGACTCGGTGTCTTTGTTGTCCTTTCTGGGTTGCTGGCCCTTTTTTCCTTCTGCATCATAAGGAAAGCAGCTTGCTGCTGCTCTGCCCCATTTCTGCTTGCCTTAGAAACTTTGCTTTTCATAATGAGGCTTAATTGTAAGTTTTATTGACAGACATATTCTGCCACAGGAACCTGTCTTGAATCAATTAAAATCAATTGATCACACTATGATTAACTTTAATTGTGGGATGTTTCCTAAACCCAGCAAATAACCATTCACATATCGTTAAATTTATATTTTTACACCCCTTTGTTGACAAATGATCTATTGTACTTGAAAGTAATTAAATGTTAGCATGGTCCCAATTAACATCTCATTAACAATAAAAAATGCCTTGATTGTCAATACTGAGCAAAATCTATGACAATCTACCACTTACATTGTGCAGCATATGCTATTTAAACACCTGGGGGCCTAATCTCTTTCCAAATATAATGGATGATCTGGTTGAAATGTGAAGCCACTTTTAAAGCCATTGAAAATCTTGGGATTTTGGGCTGTAATTTGAGATAATCAGGGAAAACAAAACCTTGTCCACTTAGAATTAGTTGCCTATCTTTCTCTGTCTTTGCTTTGCTAAACCAAGATTTAATGTCTCTAGATGATTGTTGCTTCATAAATCTCTTTTACTTTATTCAATATTTTATATTATCTTTGTCTCTTTCAGCCCTAAAACAATCTCATTCCCTTCGATCTCGAGTGTTTCTTTACCTAAATGCTGTTGTGCTATAAATTCCAAACTGTGTCTTTCATTTTTCACTCAACCTTTTGAGACCCATCTGAATCCCATCTAAGTAGAGTATGTGGGTCTATTTCATATGCAAACATTGTTTCTCCATACCTACATTGATAAGCATTCAAACTGTTTCCAATTCCTTGCTTTTACAAGCAATGCTGGGATAAATATCACTGTGCATCTGATTTTGGGTATCTATCTGAGATCATTGAGTCATAGGGCGAGTCCAAACTACACTCCAGAATTGATCATATTTTACAGAGGTGGAAACAGAGATCTAAGAACATTTCTAAGAGATGTTAAGCAAATTTTCAAGGTTAAGTTGGTGGCTAGGCTTAATCTCAAATCTTCTGAATCTTAGCGAAGTATTTATTTCACAATACTACCATCTTAATTTCCCTGAGTTCCCTGAAATTTTCTAAGTAAAATTTCTCTAGTATGATAGTTTCATTGTGTTATAGCTTGGAATTGTCCTCATTTTTGTTCACCTTAGGTAAAGAGCCAACATTTAATATACAATTTACAGCTGACACAGAGACATATGCAACTATTATCAGATAGTGGCATTGGTAATTTAAGCCCTGTTCTCTTCAAAAAGATCTGCCTTTGTGCCTCTCACCACACCCAGACGGTGGCCTTGGCCAGTACCAGAGTCCTTCCAAAACAGTCCCCTTCCCTGCCACACCCAGTGGGTGGCCTTAGCTGGGACCAGAAGCCCTCCAAAACAGCCCCCAACCACACCACACCTAATAGGCAGCCTCAGCTGGGACCAGCATGCCCCCAAAGAGACACTTGCTCCAGGGGGCCAGCCCCAAGCACCAGAGTGCCTAAACAGATGCAGTTAGACCTCACAGCCAGTCACACCAGAGACCTTCCCCATTCACCTGTGCACCTGTAGCTGTTGTGGCTAGGCCTTGTAGCCAGCCACACCAGGGCCAGTCCCACACACCAGCACACCCACAGCAATTGTGGCCCAGCCACCACAGGAGAATGCATGCTCACACACAGAATACCTCTGGACCACCTGGCTCTGGGGAACTGTGCTATTGGGCACACAGGATACTTTCTACATAAGGGCACTCCTTCAAAACTGGGAGACATAGCTGATCTGCCTAATACATAAAAACAAATGCAGAGAGTTCGGCAAAATTAGGAGACAAAGGAACGTGTTTCAAACAAAATAAAAAGACAAAATCTAAAAAAAAGAACAACAACAAAAAAAGGAGATAAGCAATCTACCAGATAAAGAGTTCGAAGTGATGGTCATAAAGATGCTCACTGAACTTGGGAGAAGAATGGAGCAACATGGTGAGAACTTCCACAGAGAGATAGAAAATATAAAAATGAACCAATCAGAGCTGAAGAATATAATAACTGAAATGAAAAATACACTAGAGGGAATCAACAGCACATTAGATGATGCAGAAGAACATATCAGATATCTGGAAGACAGGGTAGTGGAAATCACCCAATGGGAGCAGCAAAAGGAAAAAAGAAAAACAAATGGGGATAGTTTAAGGGACCTCTGGGCCGACATTAAGTGTGCTAACATTCATATTCTAGGGGTCTCAAAAAGACAAGAGAGAAAGAGACAGACCTATTTGAATACATAATGGTTGAAAACCATTAGAACTAATAAATGAATTCAGTAGAGTTGCAGGATACAAAATTAATATACAGAAATTTGTTACATTTATACATACTTATAATGATCTATCAGAAATAGAAATTAAGAAAACAATCCCATTTACAATTGAGTCAGAAAGAATAAAATACCTAGTAAGAAATTTAACCAAGGAGGTAAAATATGTCTACTCTGAAAACTATAAGACGTTGATGAAAGAAATTAAAGACGAAACAAAGAAATGGAAAGATATACCATGCTCATGGATTGGAAGAATTAATATTGTTAAATGTCCATACTATCCAAAGCAATCCACAGATTTAATGCAATCCCTAATAAATACCAATGACATTTTCCACAGAACTGGAACAAATAATCCTAAAATTTGCATGTAACCACAAAAGGCCCTGCATAACTAAAGCAATCTTGAGAAAGAAGAATAAAGCTAGATAAAGTATAATAAATAGATAAAGCTAAATCAAATATCATGCTCTCTGATTTCAATCTATACTACAAAGCTATAGATCAAAATAGTATGGTACTGGCACAAGAACAGGCACATAGATCAACAGAATGGAATAAAGAGCCCAGAAACAAACCCAAGCTCATAAGATCAATTAATCTATGACAAAGGAGGCAAGAATAAACAATGGGAAAAAGTCAGTCTATTCAATAAATGGTATTGGAAAACTGGACAGCTACATGCAAAAGAATGAAACTGGACCACTTTCTTACATCATTTACAAAAATAAACTCAAAATAGATTAAAGACTTAGATGTAAGACCTGAAACCAAAAAACTCCTAGAAGAACACATAGTTGGTAATCTCTTTGACATCAGTCATAACAATATCTTTTTTCATCTGTCTTTTCAGGCAAGGGCAAGAAAAACAATGGCTAAACACATGAGACTACCTCAAACTAAAAAGCTTTGCACAGTAAAAGAAACCATCAACAAAACAAAAAGGCAATCTCCTGAATGGAAGAAGATATTTGCAAATGATATACCCAATAAGGAGTTAATATCCAAAACACATAAAGACCTTATACAACTCAATATCTAAAAAACAAGCAATTTGATTAAAAAATGGGCAGAGGACCTGAATTTTCCCAAAGAAGACAGACAGATGGCCAACAGACACATGAAAAGATGCTCAATGTCACTTATCATCAGGGAAATGAAAATCAAAACTACAATGAGATATCACTTCACATCTGTCAGAATGGCTCTTATCAAAAAGCAGCAAATAACAAGTGTTGGTGAGGATGTGCAGAACAGGGAACGCTTGTGCCCTGTTGGTGGGAATGTAAATTGGTGCAGCCACTATGGAAAATGGTATGGAGGTTCCTCAAAAAATTAAAAGTAGAACTACCACATGATCCAGCAATTCTACTTGTGGGAATTTACCGATGAAAACAAAAATGCTAATTTGAAAAGATATATGCATTGCAGTATTATTTACAATAGCCAAGATATGGAAGCAACCTAAGTCTCCATTGAAATATGAATGGATAAAGAAGATATGGTATATATATATATGCACAATAAATATTACTCAGCCATAAAAAAGAATGAAATCTTGCCATTTGTGACAACATGAATGTAACTAAAGGATATTATGCTAAGTGAAATAAGTCACGCAGAGAAAAACAAATACCATGTGATTTTATTTACATGTGGAATCTAAAAAACAAAACAAGTGAACAAACAAAACAAAACAGAAACAGACTTATAAACAAAGAGAACAAACTGTTGGTTGCCAATGGGCAGGGGGATGGGGAGTTAGGCAAAATAGGTGAAGAGGATTAAGACCCACAAACTTCCAGCTGTAAAACAAGTGTCATGGAGATAATATACAGCATAGGGAATATAGTCAATAAGAATGCAATAGCTTTATAAAGTGATAGATGATTACTAGACTTAGTGTGGTGATCATTTTGTAATGTACATAAACGTCAAATCACTGTGTTGTACAACGGAAATTAACATAATACTGTATATCAACTATACTTCAATAAAAAAAGAGATCTGCCTTTGTTACTGGGCAGAGACCTGAAAAACCAGCCAAATATTTTAAAATAGGTGATAGAGATATAACAATTTTCAATCTGAGATATCAAAGCTCCTCTCACAAAAGGGGGTAAAACACTGCTTCAATGATCAAAAAGCAGCTCCCACATTCATCTTTACAAGTAAGCTTGCCCTGAAGGGTGCATATGTGTATGTCTTTGAGAGGGATAAAATGATATAAATCTTCAAAGCTTTTAAGTTGTCTTTGGAAATTTATATTTCCTTTGGGTGTTTGGAGAAGGTTTGATTGCTAACATGCCATCCCTAGACACATTATTCTTGCTCTCTATTTCCTCAGTTCACCTTAATTCCTCAAGGGTTAATTGAGCAGCTACTGAATTGCACTGGATTGCAAGAACAATACACATTCCTTGTCCTTGGAATACAAGACAGTGGGAAATAAGTGACAATTTTGAGCACTGAGCCAAGTGCTGTGACTGACCAGAGAGAGCCACTGAATCAGTGAGAGCGACTGGTGAGCGGAGGCGAGAGATTTGGGTCAGACAGATGTGTAGGAGGTGGCAGGCAGAGGAAGGAAGGCAGGCATCACAGGTACAGAGGCAGCAAAGCCCTTCTTCCTCCTCTGCTTACACCCTCCCTCCTTCTCCTCCTACCCCTACGGTAGCCATGTCCAGAAATAGTCCAGCGTCCCTGAGGGAAGAGGAACAAATGTTCTACATTGCACCATGCTCAGCATACCCCTCCAGAACTTGTGCCTGTGAAATGCATTTCACGCCTCATCTGTTCCCTAAATGAGATGTGAAAGCAGTTTACACCTCGTTTACATTTATGCTGTTTTACCAAACAGCATAGATACAACTCCATCCAAAGTAATGAAATGAGGTCTACTAAGTGTTGGGAGAGAAGGTGAGAGGCTTGGAGGATAGGTATAGGGAGCAACCGGTGTTCAGTTGCTTCTACGTGGGGGAAATGGCCTTTCTTTCAAGCCAACAGTACGTTACTGAGTACAATTCACTTAAGTAAAATGCAGAAATCATAAGTGGACAGTTATAAGAATTTTAAATTTTGCATATACATGTGTAACCAGCACCCAGATCAAGATATAGAACATTTCTCTCATCCCTGAAAATTTTCTCATGTCTCTTTCCAGTCAATAGCCCCCTCCCCAAAGATAACCACTATTCTGACATCTATCACCACTATAGGTATATCATGTCTATTCTAGAACTTCATGTACATACAGTACAAACATATAGTATGTACTGTTTTGTGTCTGGCTTCTTTCATTCAAAGTCTGTGAGATTTGTGTGTTGTGTGTATCAGTAGCTCCTTCCTCTTAATTTGTGTGTGTGTGTGTGTGAGGAAGATTAGCCCCGAGTTAACAGCTGTTGCCAATCTTCCTCTTTTTGCTTGAGGAAGATTGTCGCTGACCTAACATCTGTGGCAATCTTCCTCTATTTTATGTGGGATACTGCCACAGTGTGGCCTGATGAGTGGTACTAGGTCTGCTCCCGGGATCTGAATCTGTGAACCCCAGGCCGTGGAAGCAGAGTACGTGAACCCAACCACTACGCCATGGGGCTGACCCTCATTCCTTTTAATTTTTGAGTAGTATTCCATTGAATGAATCAACCACAGTATAGTCATTCTCCTGTTTATGGACAGTTGGCTATGCTCTGTTTTTGTCTATTATAAATAAAGCTGCTATGAATATTCTTGCACAAGATTTTATGGACACATACGTTCATTTCTCTTGGGTACACAGAGAGGAGTGAAATTTCTGGGTTGTAGTGTAGACGTGTTAATTTTATTAGAAACTTCTAAATAGTTCTCCAAAGTGCTTGTACTATTTTAGACTCCCGCTAGTGGCATATGGAAATTCTGGTTGCTTTTTGTGATTCAAAGTAATGAAATTGTGTTGGAAATCACTGTAAAGTAGCACAAATTCATTTAAGGAACACAAGATAAGAGACAAGATTGAACATTTTGGAAGAGAACTAGAAGATGTAAAGTTTCTATGCATGGATCCTTATTGTCCCCAATAATATCTCTTGAATGCCCTGATTTTGTCTAAAACTCACTATATTTAAAAATGTGCAATACGTTTTGTCTCCTCCAAACTACATGCCTACAGGGTGTCAGAATAGTGTACTAGGAGCTATGCACCAGTAACGTAAGAGGAGGCCATTTGCCCACCTTCGCCAAATGTAGACTGATAAAGTTTCTAATTTTTGTCAAACTAATAAACAAATATTTATATCTTACTTCTGTCCTTATTTTTTGTGCTTTGCTTATTCATAGAGTAGAACATTTTGTTTATTTGTTTATTGATAATTGCATTTTTTCTTAGTCTTCATGTTCTTTGAACATATTCTCTGGTGTTTGTCTTTCTCCTGTTGATGTTTATATTGCTTTGTATTGACTATTGCTTGTCATATCTGTTGCAGATATTTCTCTCATTTTGTTCTTTATCTTTCGTTTATAAAAATGACTTTTATTATTTCAAGAAATGCTGCTTGCTCATCTTGAAACATTCAAGCAATAGAAAAAAGATCATGGAAAGATAAAAATTCTTCCAAATTCCACTCCCCAGAGACAAAACAAAAAACAGAACCCAAAAATAATCAATACAGTTCTGAGGAAAATCACTTCTGACATCTCTTTATTCATATACAGAGAAAACTAAGTAGGTATGCAGGCAGAAGTTTAGAAGAATTGCCTAAAAAATACAACATAAGTTGTAATTGAAATGGCTACCCTTAAGTATTTTTTTATTACAAAATATATGAATCCTAAAAGATTCTTTATTATGAAAAACTTCTTGAGTTTGGAATAATGTTTGAACCACACAATTTAAATTTGGATGGTATCTTTGGAAATCTTTGCTATAAAAGGTGAAAAATTAGCAAACATACTTTTTTTCTATATTTCTTCAACACTTCTAATTTTATTAATCTCAGTATTTTAAGGCTGTCATTTCATAACATTTACAGCCTTTCTTCTAAGTGCAATTTCCACAGCTGTCAATTTTTCTTCTATTTTTAAACAGATCATCAGCATTTCTTTTACCTTGCCATTGCATTTATATTTTCTTTATTTTGGTTTATTTCTTTTTATATTCATTTTATTATTCTAATCATTTTCTTCCTGAAGGGATCACAGGTGTTGGATTTCCCGAGTTCTTGCACATTTCAGAATATTTCTCAGTTGCATTTGCACTTGAAGAGTGACATGGCCAAGAATACAGTTCTGGAGTTGCGCCTTCTTTACTCAGAACCTTGTGGATATTGCACCATTGTCTACTGGTATCAAATGCTGCTTTGGATAATGCTGAGATCAACAAGAACTTCACCAAATCCCTCCCCAACACACACCTACATGCTCCATAAGCCTGTGTGACTTTCTGCCTAGATGCTCACCTGATTTTTCTCTTTTTAAACATATATGTATACATACATATATATATATTAGTGGTTACTCTAGAGATTACAGCATATATCTTTGACTTGTCAAAGTCTACTGTTACTTAAACCTTTATCCTCTTCTCAGACAATGTTAAAAAATTTAACTCCATTGGGGCTGGCCCCGTGGCCGAGTGGTTAAGTTCACGCGCTCCGCTGCAGGCGGCCCAGTGTTTCGTTGGTTCGAATCCTGGGCGCGGACATGGCACTGCTCATCAAGCCACGCTGAGGCAGCGTCCCACATACCACAACTAGAAGAACCCACAACAAAGAATATACAACTATGTACCGGGGGCTTTGGGGAGAAAAAGGAAAAAAATAAAATCTTAAAAAAAAAAAAAATTAACTCCATTTAACCTCTTATCAACTTATGTGTGATTGTTGTATATTTTAATTCTCTATACATTTTAAACCATATAAAACACAATAATAACTATTCTTATTGCTATTGTTGTTTTATACAGAAAGCATTCATTTAGGTTGACATGCTTTTTTAGCTTTTTGTTGCTCTTCATTCCTTCTTGCATCTCCAAGCTTTCAGATGGAATCATTTTCTTTCTGCTTGAAGAACATCCTTTGGTTTTTCCTTAAGTGTGGTCTGCATGTGCTACTTATGAATTCTTTTAATTTTTATTTGTCTTTATCCCACCTTCCTTCTCCGGGTATGTTTTGCTGAGTACTGAATTCTAGATTGATACTATCGTGCTTTCAGTGCTCTGAAGACGTGAGTCCCTTGTCTTCTGTTTGATTCTGTTGTTTCTAATGAGAAGTCAGTCACCTAGCAGTCAGATTCTTGCTCTTTGTAACGACATGTGCAACTCCATTTTTTGATGTTTGCTGACAACTTTTAAGTAGCCTCCTCTTCCCTTCTGCCTCGCATCTGGACAAGCTGATAAGAAAGCCTGGGTGCTCCCTCTTGCGGGTGAGAGACTCAAACCACGTGAGCCCCTGCCTGCACAAGGGACTGTCACCCTGACCCTCCCTCCTAACCACAGTAGAAAGCACGCCAGTCTCCTTTCCTTGTTCTCTGAGCTCATTTCAGACCTGCTTGAGAGGCCTGCTCTGCTCTCCCCAGAGACCTCAGTTATGGAAGTAATAAACCTTTTCACATGGCATGTGTGGCATCTTCAGTCTCAACATTTGAAGCAAACTTTGGGTGGGAGTCCATCGGCCTCTGCAGGGGAGCATAGCACTTTTTAAAGGATCTTTTGTTTGGCTTTCATTAATTTTACCATGAGGTATTTAATTGCTCTTTTATTATTATTTTTATTTCTCTGCTTAGGCCTTCAAACTGTAGTTTGATTTTTTGTATCGTTTTGAAAAATTCTCCACCATGATCTCTTCAAGCATTGCTTCTGTCCGGTTCTCTGTGACCTTTCTTTCTGGGACTCCGTTACATGGACGTCAGTCTTTCTCACTTTTTCTGACCCCTTTTCTGTATTTTTTATCCTTTTCTCTCTCATGCTTCACTTTAGATACTTTCTTCTGATCTTGCTTCCAGTTCAATAATTCTTTTTCATCAGTGTCTAAATCTGTACATTAAGTTCTTGGTTTAGCTAATGCTATTTTTCAGTTTAAGAATTTTGATTTAGTTCTATTTTATAATTCCTAGTCTCTTCTCAAATCCCTAATCTGGTATTTTATTCCTTGAATATATTAAGGATGATTATTTTAAAGTTTGTGTTTGGGAACTCCATTATCTTAAACCTCTGTAGGCCATTTCAACTATTTTTTGTTTCTCTTGGTTTTTGTTTAGATTTTCTTGCCTCTTCGTTTCTGTTTGCTTTAAATTCTTGCACGCCCAGTGGGAGAACTGGCCTGAAGTACCTAGTCTGCTGTTGTCAGAAGTGGAGGCCTCAGTCTCTAATTTATTTTGTCTTCACCCCTGATGTTCAGTAACTTCATCAGGATAGAACTTGCTAATGAATATTTTGCAATCAATTTGCTCCACCACTATTCCTCAGGATGTAGTATTCCTTTTTTTTTTTCTTTCCGAGGAAGATTAGCCCTGAACTAACTGCTGCCAATCCTCCTCTTTTTGCTGAGGAAGCCTGGCCCTGAGCTAACATCGTGCCCATCTTCCTCTACTTTTTTTATATGTGGGATGCCTACCACAGCATGGCGTGCCAAGCAGCGCCATGTCCCCACCCGGGATCCGAACCGGCAAACCCCGGGCTGCCGAGAAGTGGAACAATGTGAACTTAATCGCTGCACCATTGGGCCGGCCCCGGATGTAGTATTTCTTTATTCCAGGTAAGTTTACTTCTGCTATGGTTGTAATATATTATTTTACTATTCTCTCTCTATATATTTTTCTCTATATAATATATATTATACAATAATATATATTTACAATAGTAGAAGTAAACTTTCTCTGTTTAAGGTATATATATATATATATATATATATATATATATATATGTATATATGTTTGGTTCCTTTTTTCTTTCTCAGAATATCAATTATGTTGATTATTCTTCTTTGTTTTTTATTTTATCATTCCCCTAATAATATTTTAAAGATAGGTTCTTTTTCTCGCCATTTGAGTGATTACGCAAGCTTTGCCAGCCAGGTGCCTGGCTGTGTTTTAGTTATATACATTCAAGAGTTTTCTGCTTTTAATATGGCTTTAATCTGTAATGTTTTCTTCTTCCTCTTCCATTTCCACCTGTGCTTTGTCAGGTCACTTTATCACTTCTTCTATTATCTTATAATCTCTTTTGAAGCCTTTTGAATCTTTAGTTCCCTTTTTGAGGCCCTGTTTTAAAAGAAAGTTCCATGTAATTCTTTGAGACTCTGAAGAATCATTTGCATGAGCTCTTCTTCTCTTTCCTTGTGTATGCTTTTAATCTTGTGTTGTTTTCCTTTCTTTCCGTTGTTTTTTTGCTTTGTGTGCGAGTCTGGTCCCTTTTCATTTATGGCTCACCTTTACGTGGGGTCAGCTAATTATTGTATGGGGAGAGACTTGGGGTGAGAGTTGAGCCAAAGATGTCTATGGCTTAGATTCAGGATGTGTGTCTTCAAACATACTGTGATTTAATCTTTCATCTGCCTTACCCCGGCTTGACTCTCCGCTTAGTTGCTGAAGGTCAGTGGTCAGTGTGGCCCAGAGCAAATCCCTTTAGTTCTCTGGCTTTCTGGGTTACCATCTGGCATTTGTCTCTCCCCCACCTCCCTGCCTCCGCCTTCTCTTTACTTTACCTCTGCAAGTCTCATTTGGTTAGGAGTCTCAGGAAGCACATTGGCCAGACTTGAATAAAGAGAATCCGTGTGATATTCCTGCAACATCTGGGATTACAATTTAGATAGGGTCTAGCAGGAGCACGGTCAAACTCTAAAGGCAGAGGTTTGTTTCCTGGGCTGATGACCAGTTGCAAGTGATGAATGTTCCAACAGAGAGGCCTCAGCCAGTGTCTCACAATTGGGTTTACATGGATCTGCATGTCTCAGGAGCTGCTGCTGGGGGTCAAGGACCCTTGGGAAGCTTCTTCTATTCAGGCCCAAGCTGGCTCCTTGAGTTGACCTTTTCTTTATACTAATCCTGCAAGGACCTGCTCAGTTGTTTTCCTCAATGACGGCCACTTCCCACTGCGACTTTGGGTTCTCCTCTTCCAAAGTCCGGTTGTGAGAGAAACTGTCTCTCCAGCTGTCCTGAAAACAAATGCTCAAACCTTCGTGTTTTAAGAGTTTTATCGCTCATACTTCTGGGCCGGAAGGTATCTCAGGGTTAACAGAACAGGGGAGTGATGAAGTCTAGAGAAGTGTGAGGTCTTGATTTCAGGGTTATAAGCTCTGACTTCTTTCTCAGGCAGATTACTATGAGGCCTTTGAACTTATTGTAGGATAGTGTATTGGGTCAGCAGCTGGGTTCTAAGTTCAAACCCTGGTTCTACCACTTCCCATTTGTTTGATTTAAGCAAGTTACCTAGTCTTGCTGCTCTTTAGTTTCATCCTTGTTAAATGAATATTTTAATAGCATCTGCCTCCTGGGATTATTGTAAGGATTAAATGGGCTACTACTGTAAACGGGGTCAGGTTGTGCCTGGCACATAGTATGTGTTCAGTGAACTCTTGCTTTTATTAATTCCTCTGATTTCCTTCCTAAGCATGGAAACCAGTAGCCTCATCCTCAGATTTCCCACTCTTCATAGAAAGTTCGTCATGGAGAAGGGTCTTCATGGAGGAAGTGTTCTGGTAGAGGAATAACCCTCATGAGGCCTTTCACTCAGTGAGGACCCTTCTCCTATAGGAATCCTAAAACCAGGGGGACTCTTCTTCCACAAGGACGTTTCCCCATAAAGACCCTTCCCTATGAGGACATTTTCCCGTGACGATCTTTTCTCTTCAAGGACCCTTTCTTCATGAGGATCTTTCACAATTAGGAGTTTTCTTCCGTGAGAACTCAGCCCCTAGAAAGACTCTTTTCCCAAGAGGACCGTTTCCATATGAGGACTAATCCTGCCAACAGGACATTTTCCCCATTAAATATTGTCTCCATGAAGACCCTTCTCCATGAGGATCCTTACCTTAAGAGGAATATTCCTTTAGAACTTTTGCTTCTCAAGGACTATTACTCCAGGTAGTGGCCTCTGGAGACCCTCTGGGAAAATCAGCACCAAACCTTTGGACATTTTCTCTTCTTGAGATCCTCCAGCTAGGTCATTAGGCCTCAGTCTTTGGCCAAGAGTAATCTCTTTTGGCATTGTGCGCAATTGGCCAAGGGCCTCCTCTTTAATTTGGGTGTACCTCTGGCTTTTAGGAAAAGACTGGTGGTGACAGGTGGACATGGACCAGACACTCACTGTATTGGTGACCATGATTATTTTCCTCTAGCTGAGTATGCAGTGACAGGGAAATGGGTGTGCAGGTCGCATGCCCATTAGCTCAGGATGTCCTGACAGCAGACTTGCTTATGGGACATCAGAGTATCAGGGGCATAGTAAGGTAAGCATTCTTCTTCAGGAAGATGCATGACATAAGATGGGGTTCTATGGTCCCTGTTCTCAAGAAACTATTAATCTAGAGGAATTGGAGGAGTAAATTATGGAATATAAACAAAATGGAGTAAACAGGTACTGAATTCAACTATCGTTTTGTTCATTCACACTCAATGAACTATATTTCTTCAAATTGTGATAATTTGAAAGAAAAAGCATAGTACTGAAAGAAGGCCAATATGCATGGCTTTTTTTCTGGAAAAGTCTGGCAGGCCCTGGTGCCAAGAGTACAGAGTTGCCAAAGAGAAATTGTGGGAGATGAGGCTAGAGAAGCATCTTAGGTTCAGATTCTGGGAGGCAGTGCTAAGGATTTTTGATGAGATTCTATAAGCAATGAGAATCCAGAACAGGTATTTTAGGAAGAGAATGATCCAAATCACTTGGGAGAAAGATAAACATTTTGCTGGTATGTAGAAATGGAAAAGTGGAGAGGCTGAAAGAAAGGGAATGTATTAAGAAGCCATTGCAGAAATCCAGGTCCCAAATGCTGAAGGCCTGATGTAGAACAGCATCTGTGAGGATATGAATGGAGGAGGCAGATGTGAAAGCTTGACTAATCCCTCCTCAGTGATCAGAGGAATGTGAGACAGGAAAATCAAAGATGGCTCGAAGTTTCTAGCACAAGTGATTTAGAAATTAAGGATCAGTCTTACCAAATGAAGTCTCATGTGCTAACCAAGACCATGATGGACAAACACCTTTGCTCATAGAGTAACGTGGAGAAGTGTGTATAGGGTGGTGATGAGAACACTGGGCTGGGAATTAGGACACACATGTCCTACTCCTGCCTCTTCCACTGACTGGTTACCCAACTGGGAACAAAGCCGTTAACCTCTTTAGGCTTTAATCTCTTCATATTAATATGCATGGCTTGCTGATCTTTTCAAGTGGGGATAGTCTATTTTAAAGGTTTAACATTTCTGCTTCCTACTGAAAATGCAAATGAGCAGTTTGTTTTCCTTCTGATTGCTTGTATGATCAAAACAGAAGAAAGACAACTGAATGAAGCGTTTTCACAGACTTTGCATTCCCTTAAGGGGATCTCAGAGCCCTTAAGCTTCTCTTAGCTTCTTTTGAGGTCTCTCAGCCCAAGGACTGTCATCATATGTCCTCCATTTTGTCCACACATATAGCAGGTGTGTGTAGGTGGAGCTCAAAGTTAAAAATAACTCAAGTAAACTCACACATCCTTTCTTTTGCAACTTGCTGTTCAGTTGAAGCTCTTAAATTGTGAGCATTTTTCTTAGTGCTTAAACAGAAATAAAAGCAACACAGTAGGAACTAATAACCGCACTGTGCCTCCAATTCTCACCCCTAAACCAACCTCCCCAACAGACATAGCAGCAATGTGATGAGAATTTTCTATACACATAAGGTACCAAGAATATAATGTTTGTAACCCTTATTGACAATGATGCCAAAGTTGAATCATGTGCAAAGGGGGTGTAACACTAATGAGCTGCTTAGAGCACAAATTCCAAAGAATAGGCTATGTAGCTTCAATGCCTTAAATAAAAGAGCAGCTTGCCTCCAGAGCCAGGGCAAGACTGAGAGAGGCATACTCAGCAGTACTGTGGCCTTCGGAAAGTCAACTCAGTTATTTGGTGTTCCCCGCTGATTCCATAATGATCTAATTTTTGGTGACCTCGGAGATAATCAGGCAGAGCTCTAGAAGGAAGGGATGTCTGCCAAAGATCTTAGATAAGAGACCATTTTGCCATCCCATGTGACTGAAGAATTTTCCATTGGGTTGCTTTGGAATGTACTGAAATATCTGCATTCTAGAATGGAAAGGACCTATGTTGATGGAACAGAAAAAGGGATTTCTCCCCACTTCCATTCCTGATGGCCGTCTAAGCCCACAGAGCTAATTCTTCCAGTCTTTCACATCTCCATGGATATTAACTAATAACAAAGAAATTCCTATGCCATGGCTATAGATTAGCAAGTGGTGTCATCCTAAAACTTCAAGGATATTTGGCAAGAAACAGTAGAGAGGAGAAGGAAGAACTGATAAGTTCCCATTCTCCCTACAGAGAGGAAGAACCTACCTAGGACATTAAGAAGACCTCTGGCAAACAAAACAAAACAAACAAACAACTCAGTAAATTTCTCTTGACTGAATCGTCAGGGCCTGGAAATAAGAATTTGTTATCAGGAATTGATGTGTCAGGGGGACAAATTATGATCATGTTAGAGTTCCAACCAAGATATGCAGGGATCTATAGAGAGTGGGAATAATCCTAAGAGGTCACCCCGCATGGCCTGGAATGTGGATGGTAAACGGAAGGTCATGGGGACACTAGACTGGTCTCAGGGGGAGCTTTCTGCCTTAGTGAGCTTCCTTCTGTTTGGTTAGGTGGAATGTGTGGGAAGGAGAGAAAGAGTTCAAGGATTAGAGAGAATATTTAGCCCAGAATGATATTTCTTCCCAAGCCTGCCTCCTTTTATCTGTATTCACCAAAATACTCCCACATCATCCTTCAAAAGACTACTGCTTCTCAATAAATTAAAATCTTTCCTTTTTTTCCTCAATCTTTTCATAAAGATTTGAACACTATTATATTTGAGCCATATAACCTTCAATAGCACTCAGGTAAACCCCTAAAACTAAGCAGACATAGACATCCTATCACCACAAAAGAATATGTAAACATTTAAAAACCTACCCAATATTTGTACATATAGAATCTGTAACTGTTTCTAAATATCTATCTATCTAGAGAATCAGTAATAAAAATTAAGGATACCAATATGGATAAATAGTCCCTTATAAGCAAAGTTACAGCTGTTAATAGATAAATAATAATAATAATAATTCAAGGAAATCAGAAAGGACATTAGTCAATAAAACATAAGTAGAGAATCCTGAAAGAATTTTCTTTCATCAAAAGAGGAAAGAGTCCTTAGAAAAAAAAATATGATGGCTGTATTAAAAAGAATCCTGGGTGAAGGATATTACAATATGACTTCTGGATTACTCCAAATAATTTACTGACTGTATATTTCACTTTCCACAAGGCTTATTAAAAGTTTATCCAGATAGAACTCAGATAAAACATGAATTTACCAAAAGAAAAAGAGCTCCAATTGTTTGGTGTTGTGAACAGAGAAGGAAGATGTGCCCAAGTTCCTGGCCAGATAAACACCGCAGAAGTGAAATACTTCCCCTAACAATGGGATGGATACGGTTTGACCATGGATCTACTCCAGGAGAACTCTGCTTTTTCTCAGCTATAGAGACCAGGGAAGTGTGAATGCCTTAGTCAAATGAAGCAATCCCCTTCTTTATCCACAGATTAGCCCTTTAATAACACTTCCCTTCCTTGCTCTTCTTTATCAAAAGAGGTCCAGATCTGCATTGGTTCATTTTTCTCAAAGATGTAACATCAGAAGTGAGAAATTGTTTTTCAATGCCTTAGATCCTCCTAAGAATAATCAGAGGAGTGGGGTCTAATTATCCTTAACTTTCCTGTTTTTATAAGGAGACAAAAGTTGGCTAATGATCAGGGTGACCATATAATATATATTCTAAGTCAGGACCTTTCTGGGAATGAAAATAGGAGCTATTAATAACTGTGCTAGGACAACGTGTAAGATGGGATTAAGGGCCCCCTACGTATAATTAAAATCAGAACATGTATCTAGCCAGGTTTCAGTGATTTATTGTGCATTTCAAAACAGAACACACTTCATATCTAACACAAACATGGTCATATGATTTTTATTTTAATTCTCTCTTTAGAGGAAAAACTACAATAATCTATTGAGAAATGCCCTATGCAGTCTGACATTTCTCTTCATTCCTGATCCTTCCAAGGTAAGATAATCATAAATAGAACTTAAATAAATCTATTACATAAAACAATGAACAATGATGACCCTCACAAAAAATAGATTTAGGAGTCTGGTAACTGTTGGAGAAATATTTCTGGAGCTCAGAGAAACATGAAGATATTCAAACTTTGTAAGAAAAGATAAGATACTCAGGGAATAGATGCAGGATATCAACTTTACTTGTAGCAAGACTTAGAGAAAGACCGACAAGGCAGATTATAAGAAAAAAATAAGGGCAAAATAGGGTAGAATACATTTTCCTGAAATTGAAAACAAAACAAAACAAAGTCCCACCGAAAACATAAGTCGAGAGGTAGGAAAAGATTCACCAAAGGCCAGAATAGATGAATGAATAGAAATCCTTCCTCAGATATAGTCTAATGATATTTTAGAATTTTAGGAATAAAAACAATCCAATAAGTGTCCATGCAGAAAAAAGTTAAAAAAGTAAGCAATCATGTATTTATTTGACAAGTATTTGCTGAATACTGTGGTAGATTGTGTTATTGTCCCCAGGTCACTGCCCTATCTTTAAGAGGAGTAATACCTCCCTGCTTATCTATGTGACTTGCAACGCTTCCCTGTAATAGGAATGTACCCTCCATTGATGTCAGGCTTAGCCACGTGACCTCCTTTGGCTAATGAAATATGAACTGGGGTGTTATGTGTGTCATCTGAGTAGACGATCTAAGAGTGAGATTTATATATGGTTCTACCATTGTCCTTTCCTTTCCTTTTTTTTGTCCATATCCTAAGTAGAATCTGCTCCATCAGCCTGGATTCTGGAACAATAAAGATGTAAAGAGAGCTACAGCTATGGAGTAGAGACTTGGCCTACCTGTAGTCAACACCTAATGTGATCGATAAATAAACTCTTGCTGGTTAGAACAACTGAGATATTAGGGTCGTCTGTTACAGAAATAGAATCAAGCAAAAGCTGACTGACAGAAGTGCCTACAATATTCCACTTACTCTGCTTGGTGCTTGAAACTTAGCCACCTTGCCTTCATGGGACTTAGAGTTTAGTAAGTCATCCGATGAGACTTTAGATACCGAAAGATAATGGGTCAATATTTATTGGATTTTAAGACAAAGGCAAGACAAACATATTCTCAACTATGTAATAATTTAGAGAAAATGCCTTAGAGAAGATTCTTAGATACATAGATTCTCAGGTATGTAATACTTAGAGAAGATTCATACATTCTTATAGAAAATTACTTGGAGACATTAATAAGACAACCGAAATACGAATCAAATGTGATCTAGAGAATGAAGAAACTTGGTTTAAATAGGACTGGTAATGAGCATTGAAAATATAGGGCCGATTCAGTTTATTTACTCATTCCTTCAACCAATATTTATTAAATGCAGGTGATATTATTTCCCTAAAAAATTCAAGAAAATTGATAACAAAATTATTAGGAGTAATAAAAGAGTTTCTTACAGTGGCTAGTTACAAAATTATACATGTAAAACATCGTTAGCATTTTTGTATACTTGTGGTTATAATTAGGAAAAAGAACTCTGTCATCATAGCAACCAAATTGTATAACACCTAGGAATGCAGTTAACAAGGAAAACTTTACTAAGGGATATAAAATGGGTGAGAAGATTCAGCACTGCAAAGGTATCCATTTTCCCCACATTAACTTATATATTTAATGTAAGGAAGAAACTGGGGTTCAGAGATCTTGAATAACTTGCCCGAGGCTGCAGTGCCTGCAGAAGGGAAGTGAGAATCTGAACACTAGTCTCTCCAATTGTGTTCTTTTCATGATTTCATACTGCTCCAAACCACTAAGAAGCAAAAAATATACGGTTTAGGATAAAGATAACTTTGAACATTCAAATTTCACAAGGAAAGCTGACATATGTGTCCTGGCTGTGAAGGGGGATCATTAGCCCAATGCAGGCTTTCTGAAGGGTTTCTTCTCTATCAACTCCTTCTCACAATGATAACCCCAAGTACGCTATCCACACCATCTAGGTATTGGTAGCATTGCTACTTTCAATTAAAAGGATCCTTATTCAAGTTTCAGGCAGTGTTCTGGCTGATTTCCAGACTCCAAAGCCCTTTCCTAATGGATCCTGGGCCAACGACCCCATCCTTGAGGACCGTTACTGATTTTTTGCCCTTGTTCTTGGTCTTGCTGATGTTTACCCTATACCTTCAGCAGTCATTGAAGGTCGTGATCCACCATGCCTTGCCCTCCCTCCTCTGTGGTTTCTCTTGACCTTGTAGGATAACCTTGTCTGATCCACGTGTGTATATAGCATCACTCTTCGCTCTGTCTCCAGCCTGACCTTGGTTGCTTTCAGTACTTTCTGATACTCTGACCCAAAAGATCAGGAATCTTGATACCTGGTATTATAGATATATTTTGTGCTTCCCAAGTGGGACAAGCTGGAAAGTTTAGTTTTTATTGACTTAATCTTGCAGTTGAATACAGCTTCCCCCTCACCAAATGTGAAAGCTGAGTTAAAAGAAAATATAAGTGAGCATCTTCACTTCTCCCCTTCTTCTATAATAATTTTTAATTGGGCACATTTCCTTGCTTCCCTTACATTTAGATTTGCCCATGTTATTACGTTCTGGACAATGGAATATTAGAGTTGTGTGCAATTTCTGAGCTACAGTCTTGAAACGAGGAGTACATTCCCTTTTCTTTCTCTTTTCATTCTGCTGCTTAGAGAGTGGATCTAAGGATGAGCCATTTTTTATCATGTGGACAAAACTTCCCAGGGATGGCAGAACAACAATACAGTAGGAGCTTGGGTCACAGACGCATTTGCAAAAACGGAAATTTCTTCCCAGATTGGAATTTTATATATATTAAAAAAACACCCAACTTGTGTCTAGTTTAAGCCTCTATTATTTTTGTTGTCACATGTAGGCAAGTTTGTAGCTAAACACAACCTCTTTGTCATGTGCATCATGCAGACTTTGCTTATTGTCTCCCAACAGTGTCTCCTCAAGGTAAGATTCCCTTCTGGAACACAGCCTTGGAAGTAAATGTTTGCTTTACTTAATACTTTTGGTTTGAAGAGCTAGCCCCTGAGTTTCCATCTGTCCAGCCAACACTGACACGTCCACGTTTCCAAGGTGAGCATGTGCAGGAGACATTTCCTCTTCTGTGTGGGTCTTGTGCTACATAAGCGTCTTCCCGCTGCTATACTGTGTCCTCTTTCTCTCTTCCTAGTTCTGTAGCCTTGTGTCTACCATACTGCCCAATTTAAAGCAGACACTCACGAAATGTGTGTTGATGCATAAGCACAATAGAGGACACATAAGCAACACTTGCAATTATTACTCCATTTCTTTTCTTCATGTTATGTTGTTCCACGGAGACCTGCATTGGAGCATAACCCTCTGCAGTCAGGGAAAGTGTCATTGCAAGTTCCCGGGTAGTTTGGAAAACCCTACGTGTTGTAGCCAATGGTGGAAGTTGGGTCAGAATTCATCTTTGGACCAGGAGAAAAGCAGCAACAGCCACATTCTGACCAGTTACATTCAAGCTCAGTAAGGGAGATTTTTATTTTGGCTTCATTAAAATAGAGTCTCGCTTTGTGATTATGCAGTCATTCTCTGTATAACCCATGCCATGCTGAATCCTATACACTGTGTCCCCCACTGAATAATGATAATTTAGTTAGTTTAAAATTTTGAGACCTTTTAGAACACATGATGTATTAATGAAGCAACATAACCAAAGTTTAATTAATAATTAAAAGCAGGTATTTGTATTTCAGATAAAAATTTAGCCATTTTTAAGTGCACCTGGATCAGTGATTGTTTACTGGGTGAAACTCTAAATTTTTAAAAGCATTTAAAGTTCTATTCTCTACAATATCTACCAAATCTTCTAATTAAATGTGAAAGCCTGAGTCTTGGTCCCTCTTGGACATACTTTGGACATGTAAGAATTTTGTTTCTGTAATTTCTGAGTGAAAAGATCTGTAGCTTTCATCACATTTTAGAGATCGTTGATGTAAAACAGATTAGCAACCCCTGTGGTGTTTACAAGAACCACAGATATTGACAAAACCTTCCTTTCCCGTCGCGAGTAGTGCTCATTGTCTGAGTGGAGGTCTCACCTAGAAATTAGGGAATTGAAATTCAGAGTCAGATTATCTGATTTTAATCACTTCTGAAGTTTGTAATTTACATCAACAAGCCCCACTTGAGAGAGAATTGAACTAAACATGATATAAAAAAAGGCCAGGGTTGAAACATCTCATCTTTCAGGAGTTCAGGCCCTCACCATTTCTCTCTAGGGTTATCTTGACACTTACTAACTGCTTCTCTGCCTTCGGTCTCATCCCTTACTGTCCTGACATCACAATCTTGCCAGAGTGAACTTTTCAAAAGGCAAACTGAATATGTTCCTGGGTCTTCTCATTTGTTCTTCCCTACCTTTTCTAAGTGCTTCTTGTCTCCTGCACCCTGTGGTCAAGGCAGGCTGAGTGTTTGGCCTTTCAAATCCTCAGCACAGACTTGAATGCTCTTCCTACCCGAGAAACTCGTTCACCCTTCAACAGTCAGTCTAGTCTCTGTCTTCTTTGGGACGATTTTCAGAATATCCACAGTCAGACTTACGCTGCAGCAGCTCAGGTCCCACAGTGCTTTGTACAAATTTTTGTTAAAGCTCTAATCCGGTGTCTGTTATGGTTCATGTCTGCCTCCCTCAGGACACAATGATTGCCTTCTGTTCATCATTGTATCTTCAGCACATGAATGAATGGAAAGATCACTGGATAGTGAGCTACAACTTAGCTATTTTGATCCCACTAAATCAGAATGTGTGACAATTTATGTGAATTGACCGGATGGAGCTCCTGAAAGGATGGGGTGCCACATTTAAGCCTTTTTCTTTTTCCCCAGGTACAACACCATGCTTGAAACATCATAGAGACCCCAAAAAAGCAGAGGTCTTTGGGTCTTTGCAGAGTGGATGGAAGAAATAAAATTGCGATGAGATGCTTTAACTACTAAAGAGAAAAGTGTTTTTAAGCACTTCTGTACTTCCAAGAACTTCATATTATTAGTTAAATCAATATTTTGATTATGTATAATACTTAGTTCATTACAATGAGTCTAAAAGACTTTATCAACCTTCTTTTGATTATTTTTCATAATTGGAAATAATGCAATGTCATCTTGAAAAATGGTCTATATTTCAGTTTTATTTGCTTATTTAGTTTTCTTTCATTTATTCCTTTATTCACTCAGAAATGATGAGGCCTGTGCTCCCTTGAGAGAAATTTTAAATGTGTCCTAAACTTTCATAAACTAGAAGTAAATATAAAACTATAAAAATTAGAAATAGACTCATAAATAAGAGAAGTCTTATTAAGTCAAAACTAATGTATGATTATATTTTAAACGCCTCTTTTGTTCCAATCTGGGCAACTTTTGTAATAAAAATCATTTAGGGACATGTGTATACACATCAGGAGTTTCAGTTTAACATTATAGCTTATGAAGGAGCTACAATGGTAATTCACGTTTTTCCTTATTTTTTTCTGTCACCCCCTCCTCATTATCATCACAAATAATATGCTTAGACTATGGAGCAGTGTCGACCAGTCTGCTGCAAAATGAGAAAACAATTGCCATTTATTCTGAAGCTGCTTATACTTAATTGAGGAATTGCTGATACATTTTAAGCAAGGGAATGAGAGAAATCAGAGTTCCATTTTTGGAAAGGTTATCTGGCCATGACATCCACATTGAACCCTGGCAGCTGTGGAGTCTGCTGTGCCTCCTCAGCTGGGCAGATGTCTTGCTCTGGTCGGTGCACCACCGCCACAGCCTCCTCTCTGCTCTCTCTGTTTCTCCTCTTGGACACATCAGATTTAAGGAACAATCACACATTTCCCCAAACCTCCCACCCTCTCTCTGCCTGAAGTACCCTTTTCTGCACTTGGCTCTCATATGTTTCAGATTTATTTCATCTGTCATGTCTTGGAGGAGCCTTCCCCGACTTCCCCCAGCCCAGACAAGGCCCCGCTTCTCGGGTCAGTTTCTCCCCTCTGATACACAGTATCATAAATATCTCTTGCTTGACCTTCTCCTTGTGGAACTTCAACCCTACTGATGGCAGGAAACTCATTGATGTGGTCTCTCATTCATGTGGCCTAGCTCAGTACCCTGCTCGTAGTAGGTTCCATGAGTGAACTGAGAAATGAATGAATGTGGTGAAAGTAGAGGAAAAAGTCTAGATAGGCAGCCAGTCTGGATGCCAGATAATCAGGACTTGACTTTGGAGACAATGGGAAGGCATGGCTTGGAGGCTGTGGAGTTACTCTAGCAGCCCCTGACTAGGCGTCATGAGCAATGGAGAAAAGAGCATCAAAGGTGATAGGAGCTTTTGGCCTGCTTCAGAAGACTGCATGTGCTAGGATGGATGTATGGGAGGGAAGATATAATTCCAGGGTAGAAAACCGGTTTTACAGAAGTGGAATTTAATAAAGTACGTAATACTGTAACCGTTTAAGATAGCTCCGACTATTTTGAACTATCAGAAGTTTCTCTCTTCTGTTGAACCTGTTTTCAACATGCAATTTAAACCGTTCGACACAAAATTTTCTTCCTTTCTTATTTCAGACTCAAGTGAATATGTTTGCTTTAAAGGGAGAAATAAATATTTGAAAAGAGTAAACAGTTGAAAAATTAAAATATGAATAATTTACATGCTGACTGTCAGTTATTTTGTTGATTGCTAAATTATGTGTTCATTGAATGCTGACTATGTTTAAATACCTCCTTCAGTGTTGCTATGGGAAACATACATTTTTACCTGACTTTTGTGTACAGACTTTATTTTTGTTTACATTGTTCCCAGTTAATTTTTATTTTTTGAAAGAATAATGACTATTATTTTTTCATAAACATATATGTTCATTTTTTAAATAAAAAATGCTGTAAAATGGGGCATGCAAAGAAGAAAAATGTCACTTGAAACCCCACTACCCAGAAACAGCTATTTTCAATATGTGGTAAACACAATTTCAGATGTCACTTTATTAATATACATATAGATAGAAGGAGAGGTAGAGACGGAGGAAGAATGAAGATTGGGCTCATAAAGCGTATGCTATTTTTACTGAAGTGACTAAACATAATTCTTCTTTAATTTAGCAGAGATAAATTTGCAGTGAAATTAGAGGAACCAGTGATCTCGTAATTCTCACAGTTGCTTAGACTAAGTTTTATATTTACATGAATTTACTGCTGACCACCAGCCCTTGTTTGATGGCTTCTCTTTTCCTATTGTGCATATTTTGATGGATTTCTTTGCTAGCAGAATTTTTCACCCTCTAGTCGTTTTTGCAAGAAAGGCCCACAAGTGCTGAACTTTCTGAGATTGCATGCTAGAAAATGTCTGTTTGTTGCTTTTATACTTTCTACTTAAAGGAATACTTGAAGAGTATTTTTCCCTCAGAACATTTGAACCACTTGTGTACTATTTTATGGCTTTGATAGTATTGCTTTGAATAAATCTGAGATTATTATTTTTTTCTACTGGAATGCTGATTTGGTATTTCCTTTTTAACTTCTATGTTTTGAACTACAACTCACATATAGAAAAGTCCACAACACACAAAACGAGCTCTTATGTATCCCTCACTCAGGTCAAGAAACACAACATTGGGGGCTAGCCCTGGTGGCCTAGCAGTTAAGTTCAGCACTTAAAGTTCTGCATTTCACTTCAGCAGCCTGGGTTTGATTCCTGGGCATGGACCTACACCACTCTGCTAGTGGTCATGCTGTGCTGGTGGTCCATATACTGAAAAACAGAGGAATATCGGCATGGATGTTAGCTCAGGGCCAATCTTCCTCAGCAAAAAAAAAAAAAAGAAAAAAAGAAAAGAAAAGAAAAAGAAGAAGAAAAAGAAAGAAAGAAAAGAAATAGAACATTGCCTTTGCTGGATTTGCAAAATCCTTACAGCAAAGTGGCTTCTTATGGAGGGCTCACCTCCTTGTATCTTTGACTTTTCCCAGATCTTGTGATAGTAACTCTTTACTACCTTATTAGCTTTTCAGCCCCTTCCAGAATATTTTTAAAAAGCATTTTGTTCAGGTTTCACATTAGTTGTCTTTGTGGAAGGGTTGTTCTGAATTACATAGTCCAACAATACCAGAAGCTGAACTCTCCAACATGGTTCTCTAACCTTGAATTTCAATGATTTTGGTAGAATATGATTGTGGTGTTCACTGTTGGGTTTTTTTTTTTTTTGAGAGAAGGGAAGGTCATTGCCCTTTTCATCTGCAAATTCAGTTTTTTCTTCATGTCTGGGAATTTTTCTTTAGTTTGATGATTGAATTCTTGCAGTACATCTGTTTCTTCTATATCCCTCACCATCTCTATAATCAGTTTTTAAAATCAACATCTTATTGATATATTACATATATACAAAAAAGTTCTCAAATTGTAAGCGCATAGCTTGATGAATTTTCACAAACTGAACATATCCATGTAATAAATACTCAGTCTAAGAAATTCATCCTCTCCGAAGTCATCTCTGTGACAGTCCGCTCTCTACTCTCTCTGAACTATCCACTATTTTAACTTCCAGCAACAAGGACTAGTTATACTTGATTGTGAACTTTATAGAAATAGAATTGCACAGTAATCTTTGTTTCAAACTTCTTTTACTCAAAAATACGTAAATGAGTCGCATCCATGTTTCTGTGTGTAGTTGTTCATTTGTTATTATTACTGCATGGTATTCCATTGTGTGACTCTATTACAATTTATTAACCTCTGTTTAATGGGCTTTGGACTGTTTGCAGTGTTTGGCTCTTGTGCATAACGCCATTGTGAACATTCTAGTACATGTCTTTTAGCGATCATGTTTCTACATTTTTATACTTTTGCAAGAGTGGAATTGCTGGGTCATGGAATAGGCACGTATAATTTTAGTAGATATCATGAAACAGTTTTGCAAAGTGCTTGTAGCAATTTACACACCCACCAGCAGCACATGCTGTGAGAGAGTTCCAGTTTTTTCACACTGTTGCCCTCACTTGGTAATTGTTCTCTTCTTCATTTTAGCCATTCTGCTGAATGAATTTTTAATCAACTTTATTCTTTTCTTTCCAGTTCGTGTTCTGGATTTCTAAGGGGTTTTATTCTGTATCCCTCAGTATAAGACTTCTCTTTTCTAGGTCTCAGTCCTTTCATTCATAAATTGAGCAGATATACCATCTTGAATGTTGAAACAGTGGCAAATAAGTTTCTAAGCTGCATATTTCTCCTTTCCACCATTGCACATCTAAAATTCTCTTTGTATGTTTCTCCAGTAGTTGTTTTGTGTGTGTGTGTGTGTGTGTAATTAGTATGGTGATACAAATTCCCTTCCAAGGAAACTCAACCTATATTTTTTGACTTCTTTCTCAAGACAACCTGAGGGAGATGGCAAGTGACACTATAGCTTGACAGAGTGCTGGCATTTTGTTGGATCATTCTAGAAACACTGATCACCCAGTATCATTAAATTAACTTTAAGTACACCACTTTCTTGGATTCAAATTTGACCTGAAAAATTACTGGGAAGAGCAGAGTGTCAATGTTGGACTTTGAATCCACACTGTTGCTAACGCCTCTCGTTTTCTTTCTGTGGCCCTTATAACATTCAGCACTTTGATTTCCTGAATACTGAGGTGCGTAGGGCTGTGCATGGTATCATTTTATATGTTCTTGTTAACCTTCACTGAGGAGCTGTATAAACAAAACACAAGTGAGCTATGGAGAAACCCGGTTGGAGGCTCCGAAGATCTGTGTGATGATTATCCTACAGCTCCTCAAACAGGAAGAATGCCTCTCAAAGGCAAGCAATCAATCTGCTCCTCAGCATAGCCTGGAGCCCTGGGGTTAGGCAATGTCAGGAGATTGCTCTTTGATTGTTCCTTGGCTGAAAATGGCTCTGGCTATTTATATTTTCCTGCATTCATGTTACTTTCAGAACTCACTCATTGCTGATACTGCTGCTGGTCACAGAAATAACAAAGAAGAATCGAGCAAGTTGTTACTTTCCCTTGTTTTTTTTTTTTTTAATAAAGTAGCAATTTTTTCTTTTTGAAAATCTTTTTTTTAAGATTGGACCTGAGCTAACATCTGTTGCCAATCTGCCTTTTTTTTTTTTTCTCCCCAAAGCCCCAGTACATAGTTGTACCTAGTTGTAGGTCATTCTAGTTCCTCTATGTGGGATGCCACCACATTATGGCCTGATGAGTGGGATGTAGGTCTGCGCCCAGGATCCGAACTGGGAAACCCCAGGCCCTGAAGTGGAGCATGTGAACTTAACCACTCGGCCATCAGGTGGCCCCTAAAGTAGTAATATTTATATAGTGATCTCTTTCATGCCTGAAACAAGGAATATTAGTGACTGTAGTGACACAAGACTTTATTCACAAAGGCTTCTTCTTAGAGGTAATTCTGAGTGATGGGCTTTAAAGATGGAGAGAGTCCAGATTATAAATCCTCACCATCTTGTTCTCTGTATGAAAAAATGTCTCATCATACAAGACCAGAGAAGAGGTAAAACTTTCCATTAACCATTCTAGTTACTTGAATTCTATTTACACTTTTACTTGACCTACTTGTGTTTGCCCTGTCTTGGCCCCTTAGCCATGATGGAAAAGGGCTCCATGAAAACACTGATGGATTTATCGTAGATGTGTGCATCCGTAGCACCTCTGTCGGAGGAACGCTGAGGCTGAAGTATTTGAGTCCTCTATCTGATGCGGGAACTTTCTCCCTGAAGCATCTGTGCTGAATACCCATGAGAGAATTTCTTACCAGTCTTAGAGACTTGAACCAGCAGTGTCTCTTGAAACTCCTTTGAGGTGAGAATGTGGGAGCCCTTGGCCTGATTAGCCTTGCAGTCTAATCAATCACAGCTGGTGGAATGGATGGGAGAAAGAGCCATGCACATTTCATATGGAGGCCCAGCTTTATCATCAATGTCTGTGTCACATGACGATCTTGGAAACGGACCCTGGTGTTTCAAAGTTGGGATAAAGCCGCATATCAGGAGTGTCCGGGGGTTGGGGCTCAAGGAAGGAGGGAGGGCTCTGTCTAGCTCTGAATGGGCTCTGTGTGACTTCAGAAGAGGGACGAGAACACAAACACAGGCAGCAAATCAGGCTTTGTGTGAAACATTTGGCAATGTCACTGTCTGCACTTTTGAAGTGTGGGGCTGCTGCTCATGACCTCATGGGGAAAGCACAAAAGAGATTGTCTCTTTGGCTACTTCCCTGGAAAAGCACAATCCCTACTTCCTCCAGGGCCTGTTAACCAGGCAGCACTAGGGAATACACATCTGACTTCCCAATTCTTCCTATTTTGTGAATGTGGTTGTAGGGGGGGCATAGAAATCTGCTGAAGCAGAAAGTAATGCATCTAACCCTCTTTAATGGGTTAGTTTTATTGTGCTTTGATGAGACCTGCATGGAACACCTGTGCATCATTTAGTCTTTGTTTATCATATTTCTTGGTCTTCATACTGACTACACTGCATATGTAATAAAACAATTAAGAAGGAAAGACTGGTGTGTAAAGTAGTTCTTGATAGAGTACTTAAGGGCCTTTTGGATGACAGCAGGATGATAACACCCTCAGGCTGCTGATAGCATGATGCAGGTGAAATGGACCAGTGCCAACATGGATCCTTTCCTAGATTGTCAGACCACCTGCCAATAAGGTCACAGTGGACTCTGGGAGCAACTGCCCTCAGGAGGCCACAGGTGTGTGAGGACGGCTCTTTACTCTCAATGTTCCCCTCCCAAGATGGCCATTGACATCTGAAATGTATTTAAGCATTTTTTTTTTCTGATACCTATGACTTAGGTTGATGGAGCAGATGAGCTCATCTTGCAGACCATAAAAAGTGGAAGAGAGGATGCCTAAGAAATATAAATGCTTCCTAATGAGGGCAGTGAATTAAACTCACTTTCAAAAACCTGTGTGAATAACCCAGGGCTGTGTTAAAATATTTCTTCCTTTAAAAGAGACATGTTTTTATATCTTGGGGGAGACAAAAAAAATCATATAGTTCTTTTGGATCTATTTTTGAATAGATGAGTGGGGAGCAGGTGTGTTCTGGCTCCTAGTCTCTCTACTTTCAAGGGTAACTGATCTTCCTTTGCAGGAAGGAGAGAGAATTCCTCCTTGGAATAGTAAATTCCAAAACGTCATGTTTCAGCAACACATTTCAGAAAGCCCAGATTTTACCTCTTCTCTTTGGCAAGGCATGATCTTTGCCACTCTTTCTAAAAACAGACGATGGGTCCAGCCTAGTCACTACGATCTGGCAGTTGGCCAGGACCTTGTGTTGAGGGAGGCCATTTGGGTCCCCATCTCAGATGAATTGGGTAGCTCGGTTGGAACAGCTGAGGGCAGAACTTGGCGAGGAGGGTTACATCGGGTTCAGGCAGTCCAGAGAGGTAGCCAGCAGGAGCCTCTAAATGTGAAGAAATTATTCTGAGATCCTGAAAGGAGTTGACAGAGATATCACAGCACTGTTACAAATTTGATTTTTCAAAGACTCAGGCAAGCCGTAATTGTTTATTCAGATATTACCGCTAGAGACCTATATGCACAAGGACATAATGCAAAATTTTGCAGTTCTTAGAAATGTTATCCTGTCATTAAGTCTCAATTTCATCCTTTTATTTAAATTAGCTTTTGCCTGTCCTTCTGAATCTCTTGAGTTTGTCTCCCTGTGCTGCCCATATGCCTCTGCCTTCAGAGGAAATATGACAGCTCACTGTATTTTACAGGTTCTGGCTACAGCTGCTATGCTGGACTGCAACTTTCTGTAGAGTCAAAAGACGAACGAACATGTCCCAGGAGATACAGTGATTTTTTTTCTGGTCTTTGTTGGTCTGTTGTGCTCACCTTTTAGTCTCTTTGGCTTCAGACTGAACACATGCCACATGCATGAACACATATACAGATGCATGCACGCATGCACAATTGCATACATACATGCACGTGTGGGCATTTGTGCACACACAGGCTTAAGCATGCACTCCCATTCTGATTTTAGTTGACGTTTCCCACATTTTAAAGGAGAAGATATTTAGGAGCATTAAATCTATCTGTCAAATGTAAATATGAAAAACTAGAATGATATGAAATACAACTATATGAGTTTACAGTAGGCACCCTTAACACAAATTAAAGAATAAGACTTAAAAATGAGAGATGGACATATACTTGTGTGCAATTTTAAACAAAAAGAAACAGGGTTGATATCATAAGAAGTAAAATTATATGAAAAAATTACATGTGCAAAAGGTAATAGTCCAAATTGCTAATGGTAAAATCTAAATGAAAATATCACAACACTTTAGGTACTGAATTACACAGATGTAAAAAATGAAA
The DNA here is from genome assembly GCF_037783145.1 of Equus przewalskii. Classification (NCBI taxonomy): domain Eukaryota; kingdom Metazoa; phylum Chordata; class Mammalia; order Perissodactyla; family Equidae; genus Equus; species Equus przewalskii. The sequence continues at coordinate 51,778,633 of NC_091845.1, read as the reverse complement.
AAGAGAGAAATTAAAATCTCAAGGAAATAGTAGGAAGCAATATTTTAAATAGTAGGTAATGGGATAAAGAGAAATCAATAATGGGATTGATAGACTTTATTTAACGGTTGTATTTTGAATTGTCTCTTATTCAAGAAAGAAATGTTTCTACATTTATATAGTGATTTGTACGTTTATATACATATATTGGAAAAGGTAGAATTCTATGTCAACATATGCTAATACAGATAAATACATGGATGAGAGAATATTTTATGGGATAATATAAAAACAACTAATTATGGGAGAAATAGGAAACAACTGAATGGAACCTGGAAAAAATTATAAAAATGTCTAAAAGTAACCCCTGGAAAGATGTCAGACCCACATGATTTTAGGAATGAATTATTTCAAGCAATTTTAGAACACAAAATTCTTGAGCCATTTGAAATATTTGAGCACAAAAAAGACAATTTTCTCCTTTTTTTCTTACAACTAGCATAACTATAGAGAACTACAGACCAATCTCTCAAAGAAATGGAAATGCAAAATTCTAAACACAAGGTGACTGCTTGAAACCAAGTATATTAGAGAAATTATATGTCATGAATAAGTAGGTTTTATTCCAGGAATTTAATGATGGCTCATAAATTCAAAAATATATGTTATGATAATCTATTATGTTATTAAAGGAAAAATGTATGACCACTCCTGATTTGAAGTGAATTATAGGAAAATAGACCTAGAAGAATAGTTCCTGTATGTAATAAAAATATATCTAACCAAAACATGTGCATCATGCTTAAAAGGCAAACACTGGAGCCATTTTCATAACAAGTCAAGATTGTCTTTTCTCTCTGCTTTACCATAACTGACCCAATGTATAGTAAAGAAAGCACTTCAAATCAATAGGATAAAGCATAAATATTTGTTAATATTATTGGGAAAACTTACTGCTGTTTTTTAAAAAAAATACTCAAGCAAGCAAAGTTAAGGAGGATCCAAAACCTTTTATAAGCTTAACTCTTAAGTGGACAAAGGATGAAACGGTGAAAAAAAATCAAACTATTAGCATACGTGGAAGATATAAGCACATATTTATGTTAGTTTGGAGTAAACAAGAACTGTCTGACCATGATGGAAATCATAAAGAAAACTTTGAAAGGAAATAAAATAAAATCACTTTAAATTAAATTAAAAGAAAAAAGAAAACTGGGTAAATATTTTTGCACAAGTATGACAAGTATAAGGTTATATCTTTAATTTATAAAGGGCTCTTACAAATCAATAAATAGGTAAACATCCTTAAGGAAAACAGGCAGTCTACAAAAAAAAGGAAATGTGTCAGGAAACAGAAAAGCAACAACAGTGACTGATCACTAATCTTACTAGTTAAGCAACAATTGGTTTTGGAAAAGTTGACTGAGTGAATGAAAGATAATCAATTAACTCCCGGCAGTAGAGAGAGTGGTGATTCAGATGGAGGCTCTGGAAGAGAACAATTTGAGTTAAAACACTTTCCTACCACTTTCCAATTGCTAATCTCAGTCTACTTCTCAGTCCTCAATGCCAACATTTATAAATTAACAGGCTGGGCTTTACCTGAGTCCTGGCTGAAGTAAATGTGAAAGCCATGCCTACCCGAAACTTATAGAAGCTTATCCAAGCATTGCATCTCTCCATCTCAAAGCCGTAGTAACCAAAACAGCATGGTACTGGCACAAAAACAGACACACAGATCAATGGAACAGAATTGAGAGCCCAGAAGTAAACCCACACATTTATGGACAGCTAATATTTGACAAGGGAGCCAAGAGCATACGATGGAGAAAGGAGAGTCTCTTCAATAAATGGTGTTGGGAAAACTGGACAGCCACATGCAAAAGAACGAAAGTAGACCATTCCCTTAAATGGTGCACAAAATCAACTCAAAATAGATTAAAGACTTGAATGTAAGACCCGAAACCATGAAACTTCTAGAAGAATCCATCTCTTTATCTATATCTGGCATCCACCATAATCTCTTTCTTTCTAATTATGTTTTTATTTCTCTGTGTTAAGAAGGCATGGGTAGATACAGAGAGAGTGAGAGAGAGAGAGAATTACATCCAAAGATAGTGCAGTAGTTAAAACTTGTGAAATTTTAAGTCCGTATTTTTACAAAGAATATTTAAACCAAAAATATATAACATTCATAACAAAATTAATAAAACTTGATTTAAAAAAACGACAAATATTGTGATGAAGGTAGTTTGTTGGCCAGTGTATTGGTCATCCAGGTAAGTGATGCTTGCTCTCACGCTACATAAACCTTGACACAGCTAGATGAAGCCATGACTTTGGGCACATACAGCCTCAAGGTGGCCAGAACAAGGGAAGAAAGCAAGCTGGAGGGTTACTTTGGACTTTTTAATGGCTTACGTCATTTTGTGCCCACAATCCTTTGGTTAGAACATAGCCATATAGCCTGGACCTAACTTCAAAGGAGATTGTGAAACGTAGAGAAGACGATGACAATCTGATGAGCATTATTGGTCTCTACCTTTGGTAGAATATGAATAGGAAAGGTCTTCAGGATGACACAGGTGCACTGTGAACTTTTTAGAACCATCTTCAGAGTCTGTTCCATTGTAATAATCCATTGGCAATAACACCTTTATCTGGGAGTTGGTTGGAGAGTATTGAACTTACTCCTCTATTTTCACTAAAGGTTGTCAATCTATAATAATAATAATAACAAGGATACTCAGAGGTATTATCTAGGATCTGCAGCCTGGATCAGAGAATTTAAAAAAAATGTCTGTTGTCCAACTCTTACCTAAAGGTTAGTTGAAATAAGAAATAGTTGGGAGTGAGTGTGTAGGAGTTCTCCTTGAAAATTGTATAATTCTTGAATGAAGCAGGACAAATCTCTGTAGATCCTCTATATTATTCCCTTCCCTTGCTCTTCACTACCTCTCTCTCTACCCCTCCAGACTGCTTTCAGAGGATTGCACTTCGGTTTCACGCCTGAAGTTCCTAATGAAGCCCATCATTGCATTTCCAATTGGGTTACTATGCGCCATATCTCTCAATGGTCCATATATGAACCTCCAAGTGAGAAATTTCTTTCAATACTGAGTTTTAGTAAAAGCTTGGCTTATTTTGAAGGATGCTACATTTTAGTCATTTATTTATTTTTCTTCCTGCTTTTTCTTTTGTTTTGACCATGAGTAAGCTCACTCAAATTGTGGGTTCAACTAGCACATTAAGGGCTACAAATACTATTACACCACGCTCTCTCCCACGCTGATCTTTCACTTACATTTATATATTTGAGTCCTGAATTTTTATTTTTATTTTGACTTTAGTATTTAATATGTGTTTTAAAGTCACCTTAAATCCCGTGGGCTAAATTCTCCCTGGAGAATCAGCTGGCCCAGAAACTTCCAGCGATGATTATTGGAAGGGCTTTTTTGATACAGAAAGTTGGGGCACATTTGGTCATGAGGCCAAACTTAAGAGAAAAGTATCAATTTCTTGGATGTTCTCTTGTGCATATTTTATTAAAGAGGGGGCTTGGAAGATAGGATGTTTATGGGGAGTAAAGAGAAATATGACAGCCAATTTAATAAGGAACAAAAATAAATTATAGAGTCCTTTTAGGATTCACAAAGGGTTTTTGCATTCTTCTATTCTAGAGGGCATGTTTTATATCTCATTTATGTATTGCTTCACTAATGGGTGAGGAAAGGAAGCACCTTGACTAGATTTTTAATATCTCTCTATAAAGATAATATTCGTGAGTGAAGAAAAGAGATTTGCCCATTTCTCAGACTATAGAATGCTGTATAGATAGACCAGAATTAGATTATAGACTATGACCTGGTTTCCATGGCAGCAATGTTGATTATCTTATCTCATCCTCTCCTAAGTTACCCAATTTAACTGCCCTATCCCTTTTGTCACACCTCCCCCTCATTAAACCCTTACCAGATCCTTTTCTGTTGCTATTTAGGCAGTATAACAGCTTTCACAGCTGCTTGCTGAATGAAATGGGAAAACACACACACACTTTGGGAGTTTGTGTGGGGAGAGGAATTTCAGCAGTATTTCAGGATGAAGGGATGCAAGTGGCAGGTATGTGTTCTCTCTCTCTCTATACACACACACAGTACAACCTCCTGGCAGATTTTGCACAGAAATGTGCCCTGTTTTGGCATGCAGAGCTGCCAAGTGTGTCGATTTGATGGAGTCTGGGTTCCCCTGACAGTGTGACAGGCTATTAATCACATGTGACCAAAATAGCGCACAAAAGAGGGCACTCCTGTTTTTTTTCCTTCCCTGGGTGGGAACGGGCGATTGGCTGAAACTCTGTGTCTTTGCATCCTTTCTGGTTTCTTTTTTTAGTCTTTGTCTTTGTGTCATCCTTCATCCTTATTGGAGGACTTCTCATTTAGAGCTGTGAAGCAGGTGTGTTGTCTTGGGCTGGTGAGGTCACGGGGAACGAGTCGGTGGAATAGCGATAATATAGAAAAATAGATGCTTGTGTCACATTGACTTGTTTCCTCCTCAGACCCATTGAGAGAATCATATGGCTTCATAGTTATTATCTTAATGGCTTTGTCTTCTTAGGAGGATAAAATATGTAATATTCAAGATTTAAAACAATTTTAATAGCCAGGTCATGCTGATTGTTAATATTTATCTTTGTATGGTTTACAGATATATGACACTGGCATATTTATTATGTTTTTACATGTTCTATTTCAAAGTGAGGTAATCACATGCTATTCTATTGGGAATTTCTAATATGAGATAGTGAGACCTTAGGGTCAGAGTCTGCTGTCACATGTCTTGCCTTGGTCAGAAATGGCTTGGGTACTTGATGTGTCCAGTCTTCTTTCTACATGTGATGGAGATGGCCAACAGAAGGTGGACATGCCTTCATGATCCTTCTAGCCCAAGGACATAAGATTATGTTGGCTTCAGTAGTCACTGTGTCTGAAGTTGGAGGACAGATATTTGGAATTGGGTCTGTGGTAGGGAGGTTATGGGAGGGGGCCAAGATCAAAGCCAGAACAGCAGAGGTCGACCACGTTCTCAAGTAGGAGTCTGCAAACATTTTCTGTAAAGGGCCAGATAGGTTTTGTAGGTTGTATGGTTTTTGTTGCAACTATTCAGCTCTGCTGGTGTGGCATGAACGCAGTCACAGATACTGTATAAATGAATAGACATGGCTGTGCTCCAATAAAACTTTATAAAAATAGACAGTTGGCCCTGTTTGACCCACAGGCCATAGTTTGCTGACCCCTATTTTCAAGAATGGTACCAAGTAGATAATAGTTACTGGCATGTGGGGTCAAACAAGAAGGATGAGTTGATCAACAAGTCTAGCAAGGGGAAAAATGAGCAGTATTGGTAAAAGTTGACAATTAAGTGATATTCACTGTATGCCAGTCACTCTTCTAAGTGTTTTACATGCAATAATTCACTGCATCTTCAAAACAACCCCATGAGGTAAGTAGTATTTTACTGGCTGGGAAACATCGAGGTTATATAACATTCTCAAGATCACACAGATAACGAATGGCCAGACTGGGATTCAAACCCAGGTTCTGAGATTCAAATCCGGTTCCAAAATTCAAATCAAATTTCAAAGTCCATGCTCTTAAGTGCTGTGGTCTATTACTCTGCATTGTGCAGCTGGCGAGTGAGAGGTGGTCAAGAGGAATCCTGGGGACAGAGTTCTTATGCCTACAGTAAACTTTATATTGTTTTAGAGTGTGCATAAGGCAGCATTTGAAAGGCCAGAATGGGATGGATAGGCTGTACATTGATAATCCCTAACACCAAACTGTAGTTAGATAGGACTGCAGACAGAAAGAGACTGACAGGATATATCCACTATGACATTAACTTTCTTTGTATGAGAAATATATCATACACATAAAGGAGTGTACTTAACATATATAACGTAGTGTAAGGAATAATAATCAAACATCCTCGAACTCACTATCCTGCTTAGAACGGATCATTATCAAGACCACCAAAGACCGACTGAGCCCCTGATTCCACTACCTTCCTGTCTCCGTCTAAAATAGCCCATCATTCTCCATTTTAAATAGTATTTATCTTGCTTCTCTTTATAATTTTATGACATCTGTATGCAATCTAAACAGTATGTTATTTAGTTTTGTCTTTTATATGAATGGAATAATACTGCTTCGATGACTTGAGTTTTTCTTTCAGCATCAAACCTTTGAAGTTCATACGTTCTGCTAAATCTAATTGCAATTCATTCATTTCTGTTGCTGTATAATATTCCACTGTATGGGTATAATCAACTTATTTATTCATCCTGTTAATGGCCATTACTTTTGCTTTAAGTTTTAGTCTGCTAAGGGTAATGCTGCTATGAACATTTCTATACTATGTGTTTCATATTATGGAGCACAAATGCAAGAATTTCTTTAGGAAATATTTTTATGTGTGGAATTCCTTGCTCATAGGTTGTGAACACATTTAACTTTAATAATTCCAAAAATTATTTTTCAAAGTGGTTGTACCAACTTACTTGTCTACCAGGAGTGTCTGAGAGTTGACGAAGGTTTACACCCTTGCTAACCCTTCATGTTTATGGGCTGGTGGATGTGAATGAGTATCTCATTGTGGTTTTAACTTGCATTGCCCTGATAAGACTGGAAATTTTTTTCAGATTTTAATGTTATTGCCTTCAGACTCTTCCTAATTACTGTGGGTGAACATCAGACTCCTGCATGGTTGATGGGAAAACTTCACTCTAGTTTTCTTCCTCATGCTGGTAGGATTGGTGGGTGAGCAGCAACCCAAGCACAGAGATGTCTTCTCTGGATCCAGGTGGACAAATCTGTGTCTGCACATTAATCAGAATTCCATTCATTCTTCTAGATTTTGGAGGCCTAGGGACTCAGGCTTGTTCATACGCCAGTCCCACCACAAACTAGCAGATGGAAATAAGGCAAAGTTATTCCACTTCTTGGAACTTCAGTTGCCTCAGTAAGAAAATGAGCACCATAGTACCTCTCTATGCTGGATATTGCCTATTGGTTCCAAGTTCTTCCTTGTTTTGTATGGGCTGGAAGGCTGAAAAATACATTTTCTAGCCTCTGGTCAATACAGTTCTGGTTTGGGTTCTGCCAATGCAAGACCTGCGTGTAGACTTGGAAGACAAAAAGGAGGAGCAGCATTTATTGCCTTCTGATTGTGGTGAGTCACCTTGTAAACATCTAATGGATGTGATGTTCATGGTGACTTCCAGGTGAGCTTCTAGGAACCCCTACTTCAGTGTGACATGCAGGTGAGATCATTGACAGGGGCTTCCTATGATCCAAGTAGTTTCTGATTTTTTTCAAAGCCTGCAGTGGTTCTCACTGGCTTTCACTCCTCTGCCCTGTATTTAATAATCTCTATATTAACGTCCAATCTGCTAAAATACCTAGAGAGATTTCTCTTCTCCTGATGGAACCATGACTGATACACAGATATAGAATACCTTACACTACTGAACTACTACGGGCTGTTGTGAAGATTAAATAAAATAATTTGTGTAGAGCACCGAGTATGAGCCTGGCACATAGTGGGTGCTCTATTAGCACCCACTTTTTCCACCTTTTTTAAGAAAGAGGATCATCTCCCACTTTGAAATATAGAAATGGAAATGGATGGAGAATGGTGAAGGCTCCTGCTTCACATAGTAGATTAGGAGACCTTGGATGAACCTTCTTATAAAACTTTGTTTCCATGACACCTGGGCTTTAACACAACTGCTATAGCACTGCCAAATATGCAGTGAGACTCCCAAATGTCTGGAAGCCAGGCTTGTGTGCCGCTGGCCAGGTTCAGTCTCCACCAGGTGTGTTGGAATGCCAGCATCCCTGCCTAGCTGTGATGGTGACTTTCTTTATGGTGTTTACTCTGAATCTCATTAAAACATCCCTACCCAGAACTAACCCTGGATCGAGCCCCTGCTAATACTTGCTAGAAACTTTTCTAAACAATTTTCTAAGTTGAGTCAGTGAATAGAAAATGCCTCTCTTCCTCCGCAGTGTTGAAGCTTCGTCTAGTAGGTAGTTGGTGCAGCTATGGCCTTCTGTTCATTTCTCCATTGGCCTCAGACAGACTTGAAATAAAGCGCTCTGTGACTGGTTAACAAGCAGAAATGCCAACAGGCCTGAACTTGTTTCCAAAGTCTCCTTTGCTATCGTGTTTTGGCATTTTCAGAGTCCTTCATGAAAAACCTCAGAAAAGCTAAACTGCAAATCAAATTCTGTCTGACTTCAGAATTCTTAAACTTTTACTATAGGAAGAAATGCTCCACTGAGAGAAGACGCCATCCTCTCACTTTCTCAGTGACAGCCAACTGGATTCTATCCTCCCATCCCCTTCACCAGCTATAGTATGTGAATTAAGCAGAAGAGGGCTTTGTTGGCCTCAAGTTTCTCCTTTCTGAATCCCTTCTTCTCCTCGAGGGGTCCTGTTCTTTACGCTTCAGAGACTCAGTATTTTTGAATGAATTTATGTCACTGTGTCCCCTCTCTATGGGATATCTGCCTTTGAAGGCCTACGCGCCCTTGGTGTGGAAAGCCTGCTTACTCACACATTCAACACACATATAAGGTGCCTTCTGTGTGATTGTCGCTATGATCAGCAGCGAGGACAGGAATGAACAAACCTTCCTGTTCTCAAGGAGTCCAGTAGGAGATTACCCTGCAGCACCAGCTTGGCTGTGGGAGCTCAGGTTTGGGAAGGGTCATGGGTCTCAGGGAATGGGCTTGATGGGTGATTTGGGCATAGCTGGGAGGCAGTCCCCACTGGAGGTGAGGAGCAGTGGGCTTCCATCAACCCCTGGGCTGCTGTAACACCTTATGAGATATTCACTAGACCTTTCCTGCTCACTGACCATGTTGGCAGCAGATGTGGGGTGGCTTTGTCTGAAAGTTCAGCTGAAGGACAGCCTCATCCTTAGGGGGCTGAGGGGTGTGCTCTTTGGAAAAATGCAAGGACGTTAAGGGGAGAGGGATTCACACAGAAAGGCTATGAGAGGAGGAGCTGGGAACAGGTGGGTGGGGAGCAATTTGTAGCCAATTTCTTTGCTCCAGAGCAAGGCAGGCTCCTCTTAGGCACACGCTATGCTCTCAGAGAGCACCAGTGGTCAGGGGCCTGTCGGTTTATCCATCTGTGTCTGCAGTTAGAGTAATTCATATTACCAGAGCTGACCACTAGGCTTCCCAAGGGGCTCCTGGATCTCAGGCCTGATACCTCCACAGCCACTAAGCAGCTCCTTAAGACTGACTGCAGGGCTGCAGAACCAGGCCAGATGTGCTAAGGATGTGCATTTTCTGGGCAGAGAGAGGGGATGAGATGATTCACCAGTTGTCTATTGAACACGGGCTTGTCCCAGTGACGCACTGAAACATGACAGAATCCCTGCTGCAGGCCACTAAGAGAGACAAAATGTGACTAGTCACAGCACAGAAAAGGGAGCCATCAATTCCTCTGGAAACTGGCTGGGAAGCATGCCAGGGCCCAAGGCAATCAGCAGGAAAGACAGAGATATCAAGGATTGGAGACCTGCTTTGGAGGCATTAGAACTGGCAAGTATAGTTTGGGTCACCATGAAATATGGATTTGGGCAAGCAGTTTATGTGGGCAATGATCTTGGGAAGCACAGTAAGAGGGTGGAGAAGTGAGATAGGCAAGGATGGGGAAGGCCAATAAAGGGGATGTTGATATGAGATCCCTGCCATGGGCCACTGGGACTCATCCTGATAGAGACCATATAAGAGGCAGTTGCAAAGCACACCTCAGACTCTGTCCCACTGAGGGTGAGGAAGCTGGGTATTTATCCACCAGCTCCTGTCACCTCTCTGTGTTGAGGGCAGCTCTTGGGGTGTTAACTCTCTGGCACTTCTGACCTGTCCTGAGCCCAAGCTGAGCACACTCCCAGGACAAAAGAGTGGCATATATGGGAAGTCTGCAGGTGACCTCTGAGGTGGGCCGAGAGGACATGGGTGGGGCCCTGACAGTTTCTGCTATGGGAGCCAACAGGAGGACTAGGGTGGGCCATAAAGCTCCTTGACTCAGGTGGTGGCCATGAAATGCTGTACACTCCAGGCTTCACTTCACTTTTTCAATCTTGTTCACTCTTTTTGATGGAACAAGAGAAGGTCAGATTATCCAAAGTGTCCTCCTTCCCACTTTCTCACAGTGAGCACCTGTGCCAGAATAAAGCAAAACAAAACATGTATATAGTCTGGTTAGTGCTAACTAGGGTATACGTGTGTGTAAACGTACATGTTTATACACACATAAATGGATGCGTATGTATGTGTACATCTTATGTATTTAAATATCTGTAAGTTACGTGATTTCTCAGTAAAATAGTACTAACCAAGGAGGAGAGTGGTTCCTCTAACATACGCCAGGGCCCTGCTGTTCTACTGGGTAATCCTGTGCCCAGTTGATTTCAGCTCAGTACAAGTCAGAAGCAACAATGTCTGCTATGTCTTCTGTGTGTTATCCCTGGAGTTTGGTGTTCATTGCCTAGTGCTTTGGGAATACCTACTTTATGGAGTATTTTGGGGGGAAACTACTTAGACAAATTTGGTTTTAGAGCCGTCTCATTTCCTGACAAAATACCTCCATCTTTTCCTGCTATTTTCTAAGGCAGGGATCAAGGGTGATCATTTTCTTATTCCAGGGAGAATATTAGAATTGTATTAAAGGAAACGGAATACATTTGTCCTGACTTTTAAAATCCCTTTGTGGTTTTCCTCATTTGTAAAACAGGAATAATATTGTCTATTTCAGAGGGCAATTGTTGATGTGTAATATGATAATGGATCCAAGAAGACTTCTAGACTCCACTGTCAGGCTGGCTTCAAGGAGAGACTGCGAGGTCCCCCAATTCCAGGAACAAGCAAGATTTGTCCAGTGGGTGTGTTGGAGCAGGAGGTTAAGGCAGGAGACAGCTTTACACCAACTGACACAGAGCCCAAGGACATCCCTATGCAAAGAAAGAGTGCCTTGCAAGCAATCTAAATCCATCAACTGTGCAACAAAAAACTTTGTACTAGAAAGAGGGAGAAAGAAATGGGTCTGGCAGAGGGTGGAAAGTGCTAACAGCATGTCTGGAAGGCCCACTTTGCCAGATGACATTTTTGTAGCTCTATAAGTAGCATTTCACTTCATCTGCATGCTCTTTTTGTATGGTAGCCATTGTCATTCTCATTCTAGAAAAACTGTGGCTTAGAGAGTAACTTGCCCAATAGTGGTGGAATGAGCATTTGAGGCCATGTATGTCTGATGCTCAGAGCCACCCTTGTTCTGGATGGTGCTGCCACAGGAGAAAGAAGCCTTGGGAAGCTACTTAAAGCAGCCAGCAGAGCTCATTGTTGTTGTCCTGCCTTTTTGTCATGGAAGCAGGAAACACAGCAGGCCTTGCTTACTGGCTGAGGGTCACAAGCACCTGATCCACTTATCCGGCAACACTCTGGGGTACAGACTTCCTCTTGATGCCTAGGAAGGACTCTAGGTCCAAGAACGCCTTTACCATACCCCTGAAGTTCTCCTCCTAACCTCAGAGTTAGGTCTCATGCACATCTCCAGTCCCTCCTCCACGCATCCCCCATGCCCACTATGCTTGAGACCTGCAAAATTTGGTGCGGTCTCTAAATTTGCCATGTCATTTCACACATCCATGCCTCTGCCTGAAAATGCCCCTCTTATCTCCTTCATTTTCTTGCTTTTTCTCCCTTGCTAAGACCCACATCAATTGTCTCCTTTTCCATAAAACCTTCCTAGACTTGCCGGAGCAGAATTTAATACTCCCTCCGTTGTGCCACCACCAAACCTATGCCGTAAACCAAATGTGTACTTAAGTAAAGGAAGAGATTTGAGGGTCAGGAAAACTCTATTCCCCATCCCAGCTCAAGCACACCTTAACTTACTAGTTGTGTATCTTGGGTAAGTCACTTTACTGCTGCTACTACTTTATGGGTCTCAGTTGTCTCATGTGTTTGTAATCAGTACTCTGAAAAATCATGACACTTGGGATGTGATAAAAATGCAACGACGCCTGCTTCTTCTTTTTCTTCTCTTCCTGCTCCTCTTCCTTCTCCTTCTTCTCGTCTCCCATTTCCTTTTAAACTTTCTTCATTGGTGAAAGGCTTTTTGCTATCACTTCTTAAAAGCTTGGGAGTCTCCATGGCTTTTCATTTTCACTCTTAGGGAATCTGTGGCTACTTTAAGTACTTTAAGGAATGAAAAACAAACAAAAAACTACAATAGTAATTCTAGGAAAAAAAAGTCCAGCCCCAAACATTAATCAATACTTCAGTCTTCATTCAAATGTAAGACTTCCTCCGCTTGGCTAAGGCCTGCATTTGGTGACCACGAGCCTTTTGGGAAAGAGGGTGTGATGGCTTTATGCTTTTTTCTTGTACCAGCATTTACCCCTTTCCCTAGCTTGCTAACATATGTTTTGCCACCAGGGTGAAAGCTGATACAGAGTGGAGGGGAAAAGAATTTACAAGAAAGTTCTTAGGTAACTGACAACTGGTGTTGTCCTTCCAAGGCTCCTTGCTCTCTGACCCTACCAGAGGTAAAGCCCACTCTGTCTCTCTTTCAAAGGACTCTTTCATGAGCTATGTGGAAATTTCTTTTGCTTGGATGCCTCTTTTGCAAAATCTGTGACCTCTGACAGATGACCCTTGGCTATTAGGCATTCATCTTCATTTCCCACCTACTTGGGTCCCCTTACTTCTCTGGTTTTTGGAAAGGTCTATGGCAGGGCAGAATCCTAAAAGGACCCTCGATGACCTTCACCCTTATATAATTCCCTCCCCTTGAATCTGGGTGAAATCTGAGAATATGACAGGCTAAGACTTCCGTGATTGTTACATTAGTTGGCAAAAATGATTTGCGTATGCAATGAATGTTACTTAATTAATCAGTTGACTTTGTACTTAAGTAAAATCTAAAGGGAGATTAATCAGGTTGGCCTGACCTAATCACAGGAGCCCTTTCAATCTGCCTCAGGAGGTCAGAGACAGGGGGAGTCACAGATTCCAAGAGGGATTCTCCTTTCCTGGCTTTCAAAGTATATGAGGCCATGTGGTAAGGAAAGTGGGCAGCCACTAGGAGCTGAGAGTGGCCTCAGCTGACAACCAGCAAGGAAATACAGACCCCGGTCCTAGAACAGCAGGCAACCAAATTTGGCCAACAACCTAAATGAGCTTGGAAGCAAATTCTTCCCCAGCATTTGGAAAGGAAGGCAGCCCCACTGACATCTTGATGTTAGCCCTTTCAGATCCTGAGTAAAGAACCCAGTCGTGCCATGCCTGGACTTCTGATCTACAGAACTGTGAGCTAATAAATGGTGATGTTTTAAGCCACTAAGTTTGTGATAATTTGTTACACAGCATTAAAATACTAATATACGGCCTAAGAGGAGCCTGTGCTGGCTTTTTTATGCATGCCATCCACCTCTGGCCCATGGAAAACACTCACACCTCCTTTGTGCTGACAAAATCTGGGGGTACTCATCTATATCAAGGTATAAAAGGCTAACTTAACTTGCCAGGTCATGCCCTCTGTTCATGTCTTTGATTTGCCAACGGGAGCCAAGCAATGTGGAAACAGTTCTCAAACATTTCCTTTTATTTAATTAACCAATATATTTATGTGAGCATGATTCACCCTGAGCTAACATCTGTTGTCAATATTCCTCTATTTTGTATGTGGGATGCCTCTACAGCATGACTGATGAGTGGAATAGGTCCGTGCCCAGATCTGCACCCAGGCCACCAAAGTGGATCGCGCAGAACTTTTAATCACTCAGCCGCAGGGCCGGCCCCCAAAGATTTCCTTTTAAATCCAGCATTTTGTCTGATATCTAACTTTGACATACACGCCTTTTGTATTTTCTTACCTTACTTAAAACTTAATTTTAACTTTTTGTTTTATGTTAAAAAGCAGAAAACATTAACCACTGCTCAGGGATATTGTGATCATTAAATAAATTGCTGTATGTAGGATAGAAAGCAATGCTGGTGTTCTATGTGCTAACCAGCCCCACAGCTTGCTATAGATATTTTGGATGGGATTCGAGAATTTAAAAACCACCTGAAATACGAATTAAGAGTAATTTTTGGAAGAATTAATCCTGGGGAGTTTAGACAGATAATCAGTTCCTATGAGAAAGCATTGAGAGGACATCAGAAGAAGGTATTTCGCTGGGGTCTCAATGGCACTTAGCCTGTGAAATAATCAACCTGATTTTGAGAAATGACTGCAGAGTTCTGAAAGTTATTTTAGTCATTAATCCCCTAAAGAACTAAGAGATAGTCTCAAAGAGTCCTACTTAATGCTTGCCCGGTCCTCCTCTGAGCTCACAGGCTTTTTACGTAGCAGATGAAAATGAAGCACTTAGTTGAGGCCTCAGCAGCCATGACATGGCTTCAAGGCAGCCAGCCATCTGCAAAATGTCTAGAAAGGCAAGTGTGTACTATCTTCTTTCTTTCTGGCCTCTAATTTATTGGCAGAGAAATGTTAAATGGAACTTTTTCAAGAGTCACCATATTGCAGAAACAGATTTAAGAAAGATGGATTTGGGAGAATAAAGTTTGCTGTAGGAGAGCATCCAGGTCCCCAAATGGAAGGCGTGTGGCTGATGCCATGGTTCTTACAGCCTCCCTGAGGAAAAGGAAAGTTTCCTATCTGTACAGAGCCACACACCAGCAATATTTATTGACCAAGTACTTTTGGCTTGCTTTTTGTGCATTTAATTTTTAACAAACATACAAGTTAGTAACTATAATCATTCCATTTTTACAAGTGGGGAAACACAGGTGATCTTCCTAAGGTTGTACAGCTAAGTGGTAGAGTCGGAATTTGAAACTATGATTGGTCAGACTATAAGTTATGGAAAAATTTAAAATAGCAAATATTATTGTTCAGAAAAATTCACTAACCCTGTGTTATGGATTTAATTGGGTCCCTGCCCTCACCCCCAGCACCCTGAAATTCATACATTGAAAGCCTTAACCCCCAATGTGGCGTATTTGGAGATGGGATCTTTAATGAGATAATTAAGATCAAACAAGGTCATAATCCAAGAGGACTAGTGTCTTTATAAGAAGAGGAAGAGACACCAGGTAGGTTCTTGCACAGAGGAAAGGTGATGTGAGGACACAGTGGGAAGTTGGCCATCTGCAAGCCAACGAGAGAGGCGTCAGGAGATACCAAAACTGCTGATACCTTTATCTTGGACTTCCAGCCTCCAGAACTGTGAGAAAATAAATTCCTATTGTTTAAGCCATCCAGTCTATGGTACTTTGCTATGGCAGCGCCAGAAAATGAATATGCCCCACCAACTTTATGGGTGGAGTGTACTTTGCCATCCCTTGACTTAGAGTTTAGTGATATGATTTACTTTGGTCAATAGAATGTAAGCAGGCCTGATGAAAGCAGAGGCTTAAAAAACATGTGGGTGTGTTGGCTTGCTCTCTTGTGCCTGTAATAGTGCCATGAGAAGGGCATGCTCCATCCAGCTGGTCCAGGGTGGATGAGAGACACTTGGAGTAGAGCCTTGCAGCTTGAAGCAGAGCCAACTGGAAGAACCTAGTCTCAGTCAGGCAATGCCCAGCTGCTGTAGTTTGAAGCCAAGCCTCCAACTGACCCCTATACCCATGACAATAAGTGATCATTGTCTTAAGCTCCTGAGTTTTGTTAGGCAGTATTACTGTGGTAATAGCTAACTGATACACTCATCAAAGATCAGAATAGGGAACTTTATATAATTTCTGCACAATAATTTCTCACCATTTATTAGGAGTAGGGGTAGAAGGATATTTGGAGAGAAGGTAGACAAATGGCAGCTGTAATAGTTCTCCCAACAATTCAAATTAGGAGAAGTGACATTCCTATTAAAAATATATATAAAGTGGAACTGAACCATTATTCTCCACTATTTCCAGGACCATATTTAAATGGAGAAGGAGAGGGAGAGAAAATAAGCTTTTTGGATTCAGTTATGCTGAGTTCAGATGTCCTTACTTTATCATTTACTAGCTATGAGTGACATGGCACAAGTTACACAACTTCATTGAGCTTCAGTTTTTCTATCTGGTCTTGTCCCCCTGCTTGGAAAAGTGTGACTCAGAGCAGGTACTATTTATACCGCATCTTTATAGTCAAGGAATCTTAAAGGGATGGGGTAGGGTAGGTAAGATTTGAGAAACATAAACTTTTAGGGAGTGTTTTTACTGTCTAGATATGTGGAAATATGGACTCCAGAGGGGTGAGCAGGACGGGAAAAGGCTGCCTTCCTTGCTGCCCTGGGTTGATTGTGAGGTCTCAAATCCTAAGTATGTGGCCCAATGGGGGAAGGTGTAATCTCAGATCATCAGAGCTGAAAGGGTCCCCAGAAATATTATAGAGTATAGAAGTTTTCTCTTCTTTGAATAATGCATAAGGTCTAGTTTGACTAATAGTTCAGGTTCCAAGCTCCAGAATTTCCTTGTCCTGTGAACTAAGACAAGTTACTTAGTCTTTTTGAGTCTGTTTCTTTATCTGTAAAAAGAGAATAATGGTACTGTGTCCCTTTTAGTGTAAAGCTTTCCATTATTATGAGAATCACATTAAACCAAGGATATCTAAAGCCCTTAGCACAGCATCAAACTGCAGATAAGCACTCATAAACATAATCTTGGGGTATTCAATTCATCTCCTCCAATCCCCTCCTTTTGCAGATAAGTAAACTGAGGCTCCCTGAGGTGAGCTGACCTTCCCCAAGCCACAGGCCTATAAAATGTCAAAGTAGGACTAGACAGGAGAAAATTTTTCCAAGTGACAGATATCTCCAGAAGAGGCATCCCCACCTGCTCAGATTTTAAGATGCATATGTTGTTTGGAGGCCTGGGAGAGAGGGTTAAAACTATAAATCCTCTGTATTGGAAATGACCCAGCGTCTAGCCTGCCATTGTTGCAATAGTCTCTATGGTTTCTCCTGGTAGCTTGGCTTAAGCTGTTATACTGCCAGTGACAGGAAGCTCATCACCTACCTTGTCAGTGCATTCCATCTTGAACAGCTTATTAAAAAGCTTTTCCTTATAGTGAGCCTTAATATAACTTCCACTTCTGGAGCCACACAGGATGAATTTAATACCTTCTTCACAGCATAGTCTTTGAATATTTGAAGATGGCTCTTGTGTTTCCTGACTCTTCCATCCACACATTTATTCAGCAAGTGTGTATTGAATAGCATACCAGGATTCTTTTAGTGGTAATAAATGGAAACCTCAACTTAAACTGACTTAAACACTTCATTCATTCATTCATTTATTCCCCTATAAGACAAATTTTTATTGAGTACATTTTATGTTTGATGCACTGTTCTACATGCTGAGGATAGAGCAGTATATATAGCAGTCTCTACCCAGATGGAGCTTGCATTCTAGTGTGAGAAGATAGACAATGGACAAATAAATATGCTTATCTCAATAAATAAACATATAATCATTCAGATGATAAGTGCTTTGGAAAAAAAAAAAAGAAGTAGCTTGAAGGGCATAGAGAATGCTAAGGGGTGGAGGTAAGGAAATACGGGATCATTTAGCTGAAAACTTCAGAGGTGGGGCACAGTTCAGCTCTCCATCTTCTTTTATCTGTGATTCTTTCACATCTGCTTTGTGCTAGACTAGCTTCCCTCATGTTAGCAATTTGGCTGCTGATGAACCAAGGCTATGTGCTTTCTCATTTATATTCAGGAGGAGATTGGGCATTAGTTTCTTCAACAAGGCAACAGAAGTTCTGAGCTTCACTGTGCCCTGTGTCTAGGGGAATATCATTCACTTAGTAGCTTCGGCCTTGGTATATTCCCATGGGAACTTTTAGAGGGACGTGTCCACTCCTAAAATTAGAAGTATCCTCACTTTCCCAAAGCATATGACCACCATGCAACAGGGGAGTATGGACTCTAAGATGAGTAGGCAACTATAGCATCCACTATAAATACTATATGTAGGCACTCAGGGCTTACAAAGATAAAGAGGACATAGCCCCTGACCTTAAGGAGGTCACAGCTTACTGGAGGGATATGGATAAATAGATGATTCCATAATAGGGATAACCAAGCTGGCCCAAGATAATCATCAGCCTCAGAGTGAGGGGTATGAGAATGCGGTCTTAGAATAGTCATTCTAGAATTGCCAGTATTCAAGATTTCCATGTCTCTGTTCCAGCTCTTCATTCCCTTGTCAGTAACAACCTTACCCATGTAACTTTTCAGAGCTCTCACATTTGAGGGGAGTATATTTCTCCACACTCATGTGACTCACTTTGGCCAATGGGGTATTAGCAGACCTGAAGCCAGCTGAAGCTTGAAACATGCTTGAACATTTGGAGTGTCTTCCTGCACTCTGCCATCACATTGGCAATAATGTACCTGAGTTCCCCTGCTTATCTCAGGAGAGAGAAGAGAAACAAGTGGAGCAGAGTCATCCCAGTTGAGCTACCCCAGTGGAACCCAGTCTCAATCAGCTGATCCTAGTCAACTTCCAGACCCATGAGCTAAATAAATTCTTATTGAGAGTACAAATGAGGTTTTGAGGTTGTTTGTTATGAAGGATTATTGTGGCTGACAGATACAATCTTAAAGGACAGTCTTTGTGAGACAGAAAATATTCTAAATTATTTTAGCACCCGTTTAAAGTAGCAAGAGGTAGGTCTGGTAGACTTGGTCACAGAATTTTGTGCTCTGGAAGTTTTGTGAACCAAGAAGAAACAAGGAGAAAAGCCCACTCTTTCTTGCCCTGACAGATGTAGGAAGAAGACAGGAAATGGAGATGATCTGGTCAGAGGAGGCAAATGGCCAGAGACATAGATGATCTGGCATTAGCATCCCTGAATCCCTTTTGGTTTCCCAGTGGCATGGATGGACTTAGGGATGGAATGCGGATGTGTGAGAGAAAGGGTCTACCATAGGGTACCCCCGTGGGGGAAGGCAAGGTGACCCTATAACAGGGATGGATTTAGACATGGCAGAGACACTGAGGGGTCTGTGAGAGGAGTCAGCGAGAGTCCAGGGCAAGACCAATCAGCCAGAGAGCACCATCAGGTCTTGAAGAAGCTGAGAGAGGCCAGTCCACAGGTCACACCAACAAGACATGCCACAGCAGGTACTGGCAGGATGCCGGAGGTGGGACTGGCCTCTCCTCAGGGGACACCACTTCAGGGGATGGCTCAGCTCTGCCTCTCCACAGCCAAAGCCAGAGAGAATTCAGAGGGCACTAGGTCAGTTCAAGGACACTCTACTCTCCTCCCCATTCTCCACAGCCCACCCTCATGACAATACACCAAGAGGGGACAGGATGGAGCCTGTGAGAGGGGTTTCAGAAATCTGAGAGTCTGAGCACTTTTACCTAAAGAGACTAAAACTTAATTCGACAGATTCTTTAAATTCAGAATCAGACCCAAGAGCAATAGCTTAAACTAAATTTAGTTTTCTCTTCCTGCTTACCCATTGGGAGGGGGCATGTAAGAAAGAACAGACCAGTTATCGACCAAATGAAGAAACCACATTTTCTTTGTACACAGAAGAGTAATGTGGATGGATTTTCTATGCTGCCACAATTACGACCAGTGTGGTGAAGTCTGAAATGATAGTAAGCTCCAGGGCACCAGGGAAGCTGCAGAGGCAGTCTTGGACATAGATGAAGGGGGCCAAGGCAGGAACGGCTCTTGAAATTAATCACTCATGATAACCTGAGTCTTACAGGATTTGTAGCAGGTGCCCAGATGAAGAACCAAGGCAAAGGAAGATTTGAGAGGGAGAGAGTAGCATGTGCAAGGACCTGAGTTAGAGGGTGAACACTTGCAGTCCCTCTAGCTGACCAACGTAGGATTGTTTTCGAGTCTCCTCTTAGCCGGGGCTCTCCAGGGTGTAGAGGACTTTGGCAGTCTGGGAGCAGGGAAGGTGGGTGTGCGTGTGTTGGCTGAAGCAGGGACTTCCTCTCCCTTCTCTTTCCTCCTCTCATTCTGACAGATTGTGTGAGCTCTCCAGGGATTTTGCTTTACTTGTAAGAAATGGTAGGAGGGTGGGGCAGGGGTGGGCTGAGAATATGGCAGGATGCAAGCGTTTTGAACACATATTTCATTTGATTCTCCTAACAGCCTTCTCATATTGGTGTTTTTATCTCTAAGCCATCAGCACATTTTCTTAGCTCTTATATTCAAAAGTAACTAGACTCGAACCACTTCTTACTACCACCATCACTTCCCGACTTGCCCCTGGGTCCACAACTGTTTCTCAGTTGTACTGTCTTAATAGTCTCCTAACTGGCCTCTCCACTTCCACCCTGTTCTCCACAGTGGTGAGAGTGATCCATAAACCGTCTTGAAGTATGATTGTGTCACTCCTCTGCACAAAGCCATCCAGTGGCTCCCCACATAATTCACAATAAACCCACAGTCCTTATGGTGGTCTATGAGACCCTCCATGATCTGGCCACCCTTCCACTTCCCAGTGTCATCTCCCACTCTCTCCCTAGTCTATCTCTCCCAGTCATTCTGACCTCCTTGAGGTTCCTTCTTACTGTTCCCTAAACATGACAAGCACAATGGAGTCTCAGGTCTTTTATAGTCATTTCCTCTTCATGGAATGCTCTTTCCTCAGGCATCTATGAGGTTCCCACCCTCCCTTCATTCAGGTCCTTATAAAGGAAACCCAACAAATATTACCTTACTCCCAGCATGCTTTATTCTTTTTATCTTGTGTTATTTTTTCTTTATAGGACATATCAGCACTTGACATAGTCTGTTTTTTCTTTATTCTCCCTCTAAAATATATGCTCCATGAAGACAAAGACTTTATGCTTTATGTTTTGTTGTTTTCTTTGTTTTGTCTTCAGTGCCTAGAACATTGCCTGCCTCACACAAGCACTCAATAAATATTTGCTGCATATAGCTCAGAGAGATCGAGCAACCTGCCTAAGGTTATCCAGATAGCAAACGGTAAAACTAACACTCAAGCCCTGTTGGCACTGAGAATGACGCCCTTTCTAATCCATTTTCTCTGCCCCTTGCCTACTGCCTGGATATCAGGACTAATAGGACTGACCAAATGGGTCCTTGTGACACTGATTTCCTTAGAGAAACATGCTCAGTGAAGAAACATGAGGGTTAATGAAAAATTCTCTCCCTTTGGTAATCCCGGACATTAGAGGAATGCAAAACCTCAACTGCCTCTCTGTAATAAGAATTCACGAGGGCTTCCAATTTCCTTGTCCATGTTTTTGTCTGCTCAAGAATCCTTAATTAAATTTCATATTACTTGGTAGTTGTCCTACACCAGAAAAAAAGAAAGAAAGAAAACGAAAGAAAGAGGTCAGTGAACTCACTTGGCTATTACAGTTGCTGCTCTGATTGGGGAAGCCGAGAGTAAGCAGCTCCTGTTAGACATGGACACGCCAGTGGCTACTACATCCTCAGGAGTATTATGAAAATGTCTATCCCTCTGGCCCTCTACTCTAGTCCAGGTAGGCCACTGCCCTTCGCTCATTCCCACCCTTGCTTCGTGGCTTATACTCACATTGCCCTGTGGCAGTGACTATTAGTGTCAACAGGCTTTGGATTTACCTCTTATCTCCTTATTGAAGATTGTATTTTCCAAAGTAGACTGCACCAAGATATCTCTGATCTCACATGATCTTTCACAATGTGATATAGACATGTCTCCACTGAGTAGTGGAATCTATGTTTCCTTTCTTTGAATCTGGGTGGGCCAGTGACTATGGTGGAAATGATGCTCCAAGACTTCTGAGGCTGCCATAAAAGATGATATGTCTTCTTTGTGGTACTCTTGGGATACCCAGTTACCATGCTGTGTGGGAGTCAAGTGGCCACAGGAAAGGTTGTCAGTAGTAGTTCCAATCACAGCCCCATTGGAGGGCTTGGCTGACAGTCAGCATCAAGTACCAAATGGTGAGGGCAAGAATCTTCCCACGAGAGGCCCCCAGCCTTTGAACTGCTCCAGTAGATACTACGTGGGGCAGAGATGGGCTGTCCTCACCAACCGCTGCCAAAATTGCAGATTCATGAGCAAACTAAATGTCATTGTTTTAAGCCACAAAATTTTGGGGGTGTCTTGTCACTTCGCAATAGGTAATTGGGACTTCTTCCAACCATGTAAGGTCAACAACCATGTCATATACTTACTGCCTAGCCTTATGTAGAGGGTACACCCTTAATGGATAGATTAGTAAATTAACTTTTCTTCTAAAGTAGATTAAGGCAGACTCAATCCCGTTTTCTTACCAAATTCACAAATAGTGTTGCCATTACCACAGGTATTATTTTGTAGGGAAATTTCATAGGAGACAAAGAACTGGCCTGAAGGAAAGAATTTACCTTCGGTAAGGGGGCCAGTTTTTCATACTCCTACATTGGTAATCACTAGTTGTAGCCCAGGGTGTGGGTAAGGCAGCTGCAGTTCCGCCTACAGCAATTCTTCAGTCAGTGAATCATAAGCATCCAATACTCACATCAGCTGGGCGTGGGTGTGGGACCAGGTAAAAGATGCTGGGAAGAATCCCAATAGCATCCGCTACAAAGATGGGTTATGAATTAACCCATGGGATACCTTCCACTTTCCTTCTTCCCTTCAACTTTCTCATCTCCCCTCCCACCACCAAAGGAATTCTCTCATGACAACAGACTGTGCGCTGAATGTTTCTATCTAGCTGGGCAGTATTAAGGTTGAGTATTGAGTCCAAAAACAGACCACATTTTGGAAAGAAAGAAAAAAACTCATTTGCTCTTATATTTAATGTTATTTGTTTGTGCCAGTAATGTATCATTTTAAGAATCAATATTTAAATTCCCTAAACCATAGTTTTTTCAGAAGGGAGTTAAAAAAGTTAACAAAATTTGAAAAGCGGCAGCAGGGTAAGGGTCACCCTTAGAGTTCAGGCCTGTGTTCACATATGCAGACAACTGGGCACCAAACAACGGGTACTGAGGTTGGAACATTAGTCTGAACAATGACCCTTAGTGAAGTCATTTCCCTTTTAATAGTCACATTTGAAAATCACATCTCTTCCCAGTTATGCCACACTCTACCTCCAATTGATGAATATATGGTAATAGATTAACAATATCGTCAAGTAAATAGAGTGAAAACATCCCCAAATAGAAAAAAGGAGAATAAAAATCACTGGTGAGGGCAGGTAAGTGGCATGAACCTAGCAGAGACTTCCTTGTCAGTTGGATTCTTCCAGAAGCAGATGCTGTGACAGAGACAGAAGTACAAGAGGTTTATGGGGTCAGAGTGAGAAGCCTGTGAAAGAATCAAGGGGGAGGGAGACTGATTGTAGTGCAGATCTCACAAAGTCTTGGCCAGCCCAGAAAGTTGCTTCAGAGCAAGGATTGCCCAGTAGAGGAGTCCTGCCTTGGACCAAGATGTGCAAGACCCAGAACATTCACCGTGCCTGGGGGTTGTCCTGAAAAACCATGGCCTTAGCTCAAAAACTGAGGTGGAATCAGAAAGCGCTGCAGCTGGAAGCTGTCAGATAACCACACTCCTTGCAGCTAAAAGGCAAGCCCTTTCTTGAAGGGGTAGCTGAGTTGTGTATCTCCACCACTGCCACAACCTCCAAAAGGAGACAGCTTTTCACACCTGGAGGACCATGGTGGGAGGGAGAAGCGCCCTCAGTGCTGAGCTCTAAAAAACCCGTTACCCTCTGGCAACACCCTGCTGTGCTGCTCCTCTGCCCTTGTAGCCATTTCCTGCCTTGAGGAGGTAAGGTCCTCACCAGGAGGATGGGCAGCAAGGGGCCGAGCTTGTTGGGATTCCTGGCCAACCCTTCATCTGATACACTATGCACATTGCGGCAAGCCAGAGAGGGCAGGCCAGTGAGCAGTGGGGACAAAGCCAGGCCCTTCTTGCCTTCACCCGTTCTGGTCCTCATCCTCATCCTCTTGGGCTTATCCACTCTCAAGGGAAGCTCTAGTGGGCACATCCTGTCAGTACCTTCCTTATGCCCTTGGAATCTGGCCATTGGAGGATCATAGAAGCTCAGGGGGCCCTGAGAGCAGTAAGGAGTTACCACAGTGCCAGGGACAATGGTGGCAGGAGGGAGTCATGCTCACGACCTGTCAGTTCATGACTCATTTCCCTGGGGTTGTGTACTATGAAATGATCGTGGGTTTGGGTATGTCTCACACTTTCAATCCTGTCAGATTTGTCTCAGAAATGCTTTGATGGCTTTCTGCTGACCAGTGAGATCAACACACTTTCTGCCTCTCAAACTGTGGAAGCACAGGGAGAGACCAGGGGAAAATCCCTGTTCCAGTTGTGGGTCAAGAGAATTATCTTTCTTGGTTTATCTTTAAAAAAGTGCCTGTGGGGGCCAGCCTGGTGGCCTGGTGGTTAAGTTCGTGTGCTCTCTGCTTTGGAGGCCCAGGGTTTGTGGGTTCTGAAGCCGGGCATGGACCTGCACACCTCTCATCAAGCCATGCTGTGGTGGTGTCCCACATACAAAATAGAGGAAGATTGGCACAGATGTTAGCTCAGGGCCAATCTTCCTCACTAAAAACACCCAAAAAAAGTGCCCATGCCATTTTCCAGGACAACTGAAGGAGAAGTGGTGGCTGAGGCTCCTGTGACAGAGGGGGAAAGTGCTGGTCATTTGAAATCAAAGACTGCATCTGAACATAGGGATTACAGCTTCTAGCTGTGGGATCTGGGCAATTTTTTACATTTCTCTGAGCCTATTTTTTCCATCTGTAAGTTCAGAATGCTTTTGAAGATAAAATGTTTTCTCCTTCCTTCCCTCTTTCCTTCTTTCTCACCTTTCCTCATTCTCTCCTTTCTTCCTTCCTTCCTTCCTATCATTATTCAATACACATTTATTGAGTTGCTGTGCTAGGCACTGGAGAAACACAGATAAACAAAACCATTGATGACTTCTAAGATCCTAGTACAAGAAAAAATGACAGTATAGTGTGTATATGCAGGCATAGATGTCAATGAGTTGCAACAGTAGCACAAAAGAGAAAGTGATGATCTCTGGAAAGGATCACAGAGAATGTAGCGTCTGAGCAAAAGGAAAGGAAATAGCTTGTGAAGTGGACCACTTGGGGCCATAGTGGGGATGAAGGAAAGAAAGCTAATACCAAACTTCAGGCGCAAAAGCTACAAAAGAATGCACATGATTTGGTTATTGACTTGTTGAATTTGAGGCATCTATGAGAGCACCAGGTCCTCCTGACAACTGGACACCCGGAGCCACGTCAATGGGGACTGAATGTTCAAGACTGAAGGCCATGTTTGGGGACCCTTGGCAGGGGACTTGATGAGAGGATTTAGAGATCTCACAGTGATGAGGGCTGGAACAGAACTCTGGGGAATACCAAAACTTGAGTATGTTGAGAAGGAGACATCTACCAATGAAGCCCAGCAAGAAGAGTGATGGGGAGAAACTGGATAGAATCAAATTGCTGAGGGTGCAACAGAGAATGCGTTATGGAGGAGTGGCGTAGAGCTTGAAATGTTGCAGGGAAGACGAGGTCAGCGAAACTCAGACTGCTCATGGAATTCAGCAGTTAGAAGGTCAATGGTGAGGGAGGAGACCATGTGACAGTCAATTAAGGCATATGAAAAGGTTTTGAAACCTTTGAAGAGCCATGGAAAAGAAATGTCAGTTCCTGATGGGGGCAGGAATTAGCCACCTTGGGCTGATCAATTCAGAATGTGCAATGAGAATAACATGAAATTCACCACTCCAGATTTACAGCTTCTCAGTTATATCATGTGGATAACAGAACATCAGCATTTTAAATAGACACCCCTGTACGCATAATGAATGTTTTTTAACGCTTTCACATCCTTATCTCAAAATTAGCTTTGTGTTGGCTCCAGAAGATTGCCTGAAATTTGTCACCTAGGAGCAAAAATAAAATTGGGGGCACAGAAAGAATGAGAGAGTGAAATGGCAAGTTATGGGGTTGTTGCTATGTGGGGATAAATAATCCTGGTGACTGGATAGTAGTGCTGAGTTGTAGAATTTATTTTCTGAAGAAGGAAACTTTAATCTTAAAGTCTTTTTTGGATAGTCCCAATAAGGAAAGGGTTTCCAGCAGAACAAAATAGATTTTCCAACTAATAGTTTTATCCTGTAAAAAAGAAAAGGAAACTAATAAAATATAGTAAGAAGAGAAGTATGGCTGCTAACGCAACCATATCTAGAGGCAATGTGGACTTCTAATAATTCGGTGTAGATATCCAGGCATACTGCAGGTGCCCATGGCTGTGTGCAGCAAGGTGACAGCTGGGTGAGGGTCATGGGATCCTGAATCCATTTGATTTCTTATTATATTAACTGAGCTTCAGTTAAACAGCTAGAGAGCAGTCTCATATAATGATGCGCATGTGACCATGACAAGTGTTGTTCCTGAATTGGAGTTTGACACATCTGGCACATTCCTGCCTTGGAAGTTATTGTTTCCTCTGCTTGGTTTGCTTGATTCCAAATGTCCACATGGCTCTTGCCCTCCTCGTTCTTAGGCCTTTCCCTAAGCATTGCCTTCTCTGAAATCCTTTTTAAAATAACACCTGCATCCTGAATGAGTGAAGGAATGGGCTTTAGCAGCCTGTCAAATTTTCAGGTCCAGAGAGGGATTGTCAAGCTTCTAGAAAAGTACTTCCATCAGAAAGTTCACTATCAAGTTACCACACAGCCTCCTTTCTTTACCAGGCTCTGTGATTCCTGCCTCTTCATTTAAAGCATGAACTGTATTGTTCAAATTTATCAGGAGCTTCCAGAATGTCCACTCTGAGTCTTCTCTCTGCTATTACATAAACTTGTCCTCTTTTCAAGTGCCTGGCAGGTCATAGGTTGGAGCCATTCCTGTGACCTATAGATATTTAGAACATCAGAGCCTGAAGGAGCCTGGAAAGTCCACTAGTCCTGTCTGCACTTCTATAGATGCAGAAACTAGAACTCAGAAAATTGTCATAATTTCTCCAATGCTATGCAACCCATTGGGTGAGTGGGGCCTGCAGAGGAGAGGCGAGACCTCCTCTGAAGCTGTGCTTTCTTGCCTCATGTATGTTATCATATGGGATCCTCACAAACAGTGTGGGTCTGGTGTCATGATTTCACGTACAGATTGAAAAATAGATGATCAGAAATGGTAAATTACTTTCCCAAGATTGCTCAGTTACTGAGTGTTAGAGTCAGGATCGGGACCCAGATTAGCGTTGGTTCTAAACTCACGCTCCATTGACTAGATTCTATTCGTGCTGTAATTTGTGGGAAAGAGTCACATACTGGGCCACTGCATGTGACAGTGGGGAGTGGGTGTGCGGCCACATCCTTCTTTGCTGTTGGTTACCTTAATATTTCTGAAAGATGGTTTTCACCTTTCCGCTTGTCACAGGAGAAGAGGCGATTCTCTTTTCCTTCTAGCAGTCAGTCCTCTGTCATTTTTCTTTCTCTCTGCTCTGTCTGCATCTGCTCTTCCTCTGCCTTGGCCTCTCCTACCAACTCAAACATTCTTGGTTTTATGTACATCTCATAGTACAATGGGACAAAACTGACCGGCTGTCCTACACACTCCTGCTCCTTCTTCTTCTTTAAGACTTGGCTTCCTGGATGAATCCTTTGCATTTACCACCTTCCCATCCCCCTCAACCCTCTGCAGTTCTGCCCTGACCAATCTCAAAGCTGTTCCTACTCCCCACATCCTCTACCCTAGCCCCTGGTAACCACATTCTATCTTCTGCTTCTGTGCCTTTGACTACTTTTGATGCCTCATATAAGAGGAATAACGAGTTTTCGTCCTTCTGTGACTGGCTTATTTCACTTAGCATAATGCCTTCCAGATCCATCCATGCTGTTGCAAATGATTTGATTTCCTTCTTTTTTAAGGTTGAATTATATTCCATTGTATGATCTCATGTTAAATGTTCTTATTATGCCAAAAAGAAAGAAAGAAAGAAAGAAAGAGAACAACAAAGGAATACAAGGAAACTTTTGGAGTTGATGGATATGTTTATTATCAGAATTGTGGTGATGGTAACACAAGTGTACATGTGTCCAAACTCACCAAATTGTATACAATTTCGATTATGTGCAGCTTTTTTGTATATCAATTATACCTCAATAAAGCTAGGGAAAAATAACATACCTGTTACAAGACACATTGCCTATTTAAATCAAGGTTAGTTTCACACATGAAAAAAAACGCTGTTCCTGTTAAGAGCACTAGCAATCTCTTTGTTGCAAAGTCCTGGGACCTCTCTTTGGGTTTATTTTACTTGACACTTCTATAGCATTTGACATGGAGAACCGCTCTACTGTTCTCCAAAATCTGTCCCCTTGGATTCTGCATCAGCATACTCTTGGCTTTCTGCATACAACTCGCCAGCTTAGCTGTTCTTTGCTGCATCTCTGCGGCAGATTGCAAAAATGGCTTCAGCAATCCCTTCCATTGCAGTGTGCATGCCCCTGCAAGACAAATTTGCTGATCCTCGATTAAGGGGTGGAGCTTACTTCTGCATTCACTGAATCTCGACATGGTCACGTGATTTGCTTTAAGGAAATTAGCAAATAGAATTTAGAGAAATTAGCAAGCAGGTTCTTACAAACTGCTTGCCCATCATTGCTTGTCCTTTTCTGACTGTCATTGGAACTTTGAGTCCACAGTGTAAATGAGCTCTACCTAGCCTGCTGGAGAGGTCACATGAAAGGGAACCAAGGTACACCGGCTTGCCAATTACTAGACAAGTGAGTGAGACCATCTTAGATCAGTCAGTTTGAGTCACCAATTCCCTGTAGCCATATGGATGACCACAGGTGAGACAAGCAGAAAGGCCACCTGAATGAACTCAGCCCAAATTGTCAAACTGCAAACTGGATGCAAATGAAAGCCACTAAGTTGTGGGATATTTGTTATGTAGCAATAGATAACAGATATAGCCTCCTAGTCCATCTATTCCTTCAATTTTTGTGTTTTTTACATGCTTCTGCATCATATTCTCTTTTCCAAATATTTCCGCTAACATCCATATTCTAACAATTCCTGAAACAATATTTTCAAATCAAATATTTCTTCTGATTCCTTGATCAGAAAAACAACTGCCTGTTGAAACTTGGCTGTAGCTCATAGAGCTCAAAATTGTTACATGCTCTATGGAAGGCACCCCTGCCACCGCAAACCTGCTGCTCCTATTATCCCTATCTTGGAGAATAGAACAAAAAGCTGCACATTTTTTCTATCTGGACAGTGGATCTCTTCCTTATCTCCTTCCATCTCTCACACTAAATGTTTCATCAGTCACCAAGTTCTGTGAATATTTTTCCTCGATCTTACTTAAAACTATTCACCTCTCCTTGTCCCCATTTCATTACCTTAATTCTGGCCACCGTAGTCATCTGCCAGAATTACTTTCAGCATCTTCTTTTTTTTTTTTTTAAAGATTTTTTTATTTTTTTCCTTTTTCTCCCCAAAGCCCCCCGGTACATAGTTGTATATTCTTCGTTGTGGGGTCCTTCTAGTTGTGGCATGTGGGATGCTGCCTCAGCGTGGTTTGATGAGCAGTGCCATGTCTGCGCCCAGGATTCGAACCAACGAAACACTGGTCCGCCGGCAGCTGAGCGCGCGAACTTAACTACTCGGCCACGGGGCCAGCCTCCATTTTCAGCATCTTCTTAAAGAGACTTACTCTTACCATCTGGCTGCCAAGCTAGATGTACTCTGACTATCTAGTTGCCAACAAACCTATTCTTGAAAACAATGTATGTTCTTCAGTTTTGACTGTAGTATTCCACGGAAGTCCATTAGATCTGTATCACACTGACTTTTTTTCCTACTTGTCAGTTATGTGGATAGATGAGTTAAAATTTCATGTTATGGAATTGTCTAATTCTTTGTGTAGTTCTGTCTTTGTTTTAAGCAACTAAGTTGATAAAAACTAGGTTTTGAGCTTTAATTCTGAGGCTTGTAGGTGCATACAAGTTTGCAGTTATATTTCCTAAGTCTTTTATCATTATGAAGCGAGTTCCTTTATCACTAATAATGCTTTCTCCTCTAAATTTTATTTTGCGTGATACTATTTTATGTGCTGGTATTTGTTCCACATATTGTTTTTATAAATTTATCTTATAACTTTTCCTTGCCTTCATGTTTTAGGTATATTTTTATCTAGTCTGACTATCTTTGTCTTTAAACTGGTGGGGTTAGTACATTTCCATTCACAGTGATTATTGATATATTTGGATTTATTTTCATTCTTTCATTTTACACTTTGCATTTGCCTAGCTTTGAATTTCTTTTGCTTTCGGATTGAGGGAGGCCCCCTCTCCCTCCTATTAGTCCGTTAGTTTTCTGTCAGTATTTTGGAAGTTTACGTTCTATTTACATTATTTAATTGGCTACTCTAGAAATTTTTACGACATATTTAAATTAACAAAGTCTAAAATCAATCAACAACTTTGCCTTCTTCCCCCCAAATGTAAGAAATTTGACATGCTTAATTCCCAAATTCTCTCAGAATTTATATGATATTGTTACTTCATAGCTCTTTTGTATCTTGTACATATTTTATCACACAAATGAGACATTGTTATCATTGTTTTATAAACTAAATATTCTTAGATTTACCATTTTCTTTGCTCACTATACTTTATTATATTCCCAATCTTCTGTTTGAAATAATTTTCCTTCTTTCTAAAGTATATACTTTAGGAGTTCCTTTAGTAAAGGTCTGTTGGAAACCAACCCGGTTTTTACCTTGATGGTTATAAAATTCTCTGCTGACAGCTGTTTGACTTCGGCACTTTAAACGGATTCCATTGTTGCTGCTGGGAATCATCCATCAGCCTAAGTGTCCTGACACTGGAGGTGAGCTCTTTCTCTCTGAGTATCTATAAAGGCTTTGTCTGTTGCTTGGTTTTTGGCAGATTCATTAGACTGTATCTCAGTATGGGGTTCTTTTTAATTATCCTTCTCAGATTAGGGATGAGCAAACTCATGCCTTTCATCAATTCTGGGAAATTTTGAGCATTATCTCTTCAAGTATTACCTGTCTACAAGCCCATTACCTCCTTTTAAAATTCCACTTAGGCCTGTCTTAGATCTCATCACTCTATTTTCTATGTTTCTTAAACTTTGATTCATACTTTTGGTCTCTGTGCTATATATAATTATTTTTTGCATCCATCTTCCTATTGAGTAATTCTTTTTTCTTTCTGGGACCTTTTCCAGTTCAATAATTCTTGCTTCAACTGTGTCTAATCTGTTATTTAACCTACATTTTGAGTTTCTATTGTCATTTATTATTATTATTATTATTTGCGAGGAAGATTGGCCCTGACCTAACGTCTGTGCCAATCCTCATTTATTTTATGTGGGATGCCGCCACAGCGTGGCTTGATGAGTGGTGCTAGGTTTGTGTGAGGGATTCAAACCTTCGAACCCCAGGCCACTGAAATGGAGCATGTTTACTTGACCACTATGCCACGGGACTGGCCCCCATTTATTGTATTTTTTATTTCTGTAAGTTCTTTTTGAATCTTTCTTTCAAATATGCTTGCTATTTTTGAGACATATTCTCAATCACTTATTTCTTTAAATGTATTACATATATATTTTTGATATATTTTAACCATTCCAAAATCTGAAGACATTGTGCTTTACTTTCCTCATCTGGAAAATGGGGATAAAAGTAATTGCTGCTCCTAGGATTGTTTTGAGAATTAAAGATTAAACATATGTAAAATTCTTAGAAGAGTACCTAGCACAGAGTAACCTGTCCAAGTGTTAACTATCATTGCTATTATTATTTCTGCTGTTATTTGTGGAACTAATTTTGCTCTTTGCTGACTGCCTCTGTTTTTTTTTTTTCTTACATGTCAAATAATTTTTGATTGTGGGCTCACATTCCTTGAAACCTTATCAGTGGAAATTTCTGAAGGCTTGTATGTATGCACCATACATTGCTCCAGAGCGGGCTTGCACTGGCTTTTTCCAAGTCTGCGCATACTACCAATCCCAACTAGTTTAAATTAAATTCTTGCCGTGGGTGTTTTCAGGCCACATAGATAGTGTGAATTCCAGCCCCAAATTTGCCTGAGGGTTGGATTGTGGTTATGAGTTCTCAGGGGAGACTTGTTTTCCCTTCGCCCAGAGGTAAGACTCAGATAGGCAAACTTCCTTAACATCATTCTTTGCAAGGTAGGTTCTTTGCTAGTCTGCCTGGTGAGGTTTTCACTCTTTAGAGTCCCAGCATTTTGTGTGTGTCACTGATTGTAGGTCCCATGTATGATGGTCCTATCTCCAGGGAGAAGAGAATGACCCTGGATCATCACTAGCTTAAGTGCTTGCTTACTTTTATGAGTTCACTTTTTCTGGTCATTTTTGTTTTGAGGTGGGGGTGGGAAGCTGGGCACACGCTAGAGTTAGGATGCGGGGGAAACTTGAATTGTTTGTTTGCTTTCTAGCTTCTTTCTGATGGGGTCTCCTGCCTGGCACTTGTAATGAATCCTGCTGGATCAGAGGTGCTTGGAAATTTCCCTTCCTTCCCATTGCTCATTAAGGTCTGTACAACCTCCAAATGTGCATGCTCCTCCTCTGCTGAAAGAGCATCCTCCCCTGTCTTCAGTGATGGTATAGGCCAGGATAACTGCTTTTTCTTTTTTCTTAAGCAAACTAGGTCCTCATCATGAATTTATGTTGTGCTTTTGACTGATTCATTGGGCCTAACCAATAATATTATTTGTCATGTGAACTGAAAAGGGGATAGAAATGGGGAGAAGGGTGTACTTCATAATTTCCTAAAATCTGAGGACTGAAATCTCACTTTTACAAGAAAGGCAGCTTCAATACAATTTTTGGAAACATAAAGCTTTCTGTTGAGCTAGTTGTGAAGTCTCATTGGTTGGTGAGAATTCAAGCATATTTTAGCAGCACGTGTGATGGAAGTTGTAGGTAGGGAGGCAGGGGCAGAGTCTGAGGCTACAGGTGGAAACAAAGATGTTCATTGAGATCCCAGCTCTAAATGCAGTTGCTCAAAAGCTGGGCTTTCTCAGTCCCTTATTTGAAGCACTTTGAAAAGCTGGCATTTCTACAGGCATTTTTGTTAGTGGTGAACTCGGGTGGGAGGGCCTGCCAGTTCAGAGGTTAATCTTACTAATTAACAGGAAGGACATAGGCCTCAGAAAGTGCCTCAGCAGACTGGCAGGTTTTTCCTCTATTTCATTAGGTTGACTTTGAAACGGTTGCAGGCAAATGGCACCTTTCACTTTAAAAATCGAAACCATGGCTTTTTAACAATTTTTAAAATTAGAGTTTGAGAAGTCCATGGTGTGAGGATATGGACAATTTTGGCATTAGTCAGAAACTTGTCCGCAGGAAGTCTGGAGAAAAGGAAAGACTGCATTTTTAAGTGCATCATTCTCATTCTTCATTTCTTCGTGCCTAGCCTTTTCCCTTCTTTACGCTTATTTTTAAAGCCCTGCTTCCCTCCTCCTCCCAGTGAAAACCCACGCCATATTCCTGGGTCTGTTGTGGAAGAACAGACTGGAAGACATCTGCCTCTTGCCTTATTTTTTTAAATTCCTCTAAACGATAGAGCCAAGACTCCACACCAGAGCTCCCGCTCTCTGAACAAACCAAATGGCGGCCGTTGGCACCGTATTGACAGCTTGTTAATGGAGGAATCCTTGACAGTGTGACAACCCGTGTGGGCTGCCTCGGGAAGCCAAATCCGCCCCCACACAAACCCCAGTAATTAACAGGTGGGGAGGAATAGCAACTAACTGCTGCTGAGGAAGGGAAAGATACTCAAACGAATGAATTATGTATATTAAAAAATAACTCCAATTTTGTAATCCTTTTCTTGGTTCTTGCCGGCAGGCTGTCCTGGAAAGTGCTTTGACATTGGGGTCAGATGAGCCTGGATTTAAACCTAAGTTTGGCCACCTACCAACTGTGCGACTTTGGGAAAATTCCCTCTGAATCTCACCGTGAACAGTACATAGTCAGATACTATTTGTGAAGGCACAATAATAGATGTCACATATCAGTGTTCAATTGTTGAAATCTCGTTTGATGGTGATGGATTTGCCAAATTGTTCTTATAGTTCTGTCAAGTTTTGATTTTTATATTGTGAGGCTGTGTTTTTTTCAGTCCCTTAAATTTGAAATTGCTATGTCTTTTTGGTGAATTGGGCCTTTTATCATTAGAAAGGACTCCTTTTATCTCTAGTCATGCTTTTTGTCTTAAAATTGTTTTGTGTGATGTTATTTTAAGTGCTGGTAGCTCAGTGCAGTGTATATATATATTCAATTTATTTTACAATATTTCTATGCTTTCACATTTCTTGGGGCTAGGGGTGGAGGATGGCAGGTTTAGAGAAAGGGCAGGCTCAGGTTGGCTGTTGCTTGGTTAAGGCATTCACACTGGTTGGACTGACACCCCAGACACCCTTTCTCCCCTAACTCCCTGAAGCCCACTATATAGTCAAACACATTCTCTGAAGGAATGCCTCCTGGAGGCTGCATGTGGTGGCACCATTCTCTCTGGTCTCTGAACACTTCCCTCTCAGCTCTGACTTACACTAGAAAAGATGTCGAGGAAATTTCTCAAAACTTCTATCTGTAGCTGTTGGTATATTTCTAAGGGCTAAACTTAAAATTAGGAGACATTTAAGGTGGTTTAAGATAATGATTTCCAAGCTTTCTGGGGTCTCAGATCCCTTTGTGATGTGGTGAAAGCTATGGACTCTCTCCTCAGAAAAAAATGAACAAAGACAAAATTTTAAATTTCTGCTTATCCTGTCTACCTCCTAAAGTTCCAGAGGCCCCAGGTAAAGGAAGATTTAAATATTCATGTTGTCAAAGTTAAGGGATAACAGGCAGGATGCAGAATTTAAATAATCACAAAGTTATTTATCAGAATGGCAGACTGTGTCACCCTGGCAGAAAGTTCATTGCCTACTCTGGTCTAAGGTGGAATCAGATTTACCAAGGAGACCATGCCCTGAGCTAGCACTCCCTGTGTACACTGGAGACCTGAGCTGAGGACTAAATGAAAGGTCTAGAACCAGTGAACCCTTATGACCCCAGCTGAGGCACCCAGGAAACACCTTCCAAGGGAGGCCTCCATGTCCCAGGGTGTGCCCTGGGCTCCCACTGAAGAAAATCCCCATTGAGGATAAGCTGAGGAGAAAATATCACAAAACATTGAAGAAATGCCACCAGGTGAGATAACCAGCAGGTGCAACAAATGGAAGTGTTGATAACTGAGAAAGCAGAAGTAATAAAATCAGCTGAAAAAGTACTTTAATAGAAGTGTGTTTAAAATATTCAAAGTTAAAAAAGCATAGAATCCATTGAAATGGAGATAATGGAAGAGGAGAGACACATTTGGAAAAAACATAGCTAGTTTTAGAAATGAAAATATTGCCATGGCTGAGAAAGGACCTTTAAGGATAGTTTAAACAGTAGCTTAGATATGACTAAAGAGTGAATAAATGAAATGGAAGAATTACCAGAGGAAATCATCCAGAATACAGCAGAGAAGGGTAAAGAGCTGGGAACTGTGAAAGAGAAATTGAAGAATGGAGGAGACAATGTGAAATTTCACCTCAGACACCCTGTAATGGAACTACAACATTCACACATAAAGAGAAACTTCCGAAATTCAGTTACCAGGCAGAAAAGACAGCTTACTTAAAGAAGTCACTGTCAGACAAAAGGCAGACTCATCATGAGTAATACATGTCAGGAAATAAAAAAGGAAAGAAAGAAAAATTTCTCCAAGGTGCTGAGGCAAAATTGTGTGAGTATCTATCTTACTAATGTAAATGATGCAAAAAACCAAAAAACACAAAACCAACTCCCACCGGAAATATGCTGAAGTGTTAAGTTTATTCTGGTTGGTAAAATTAAAAGGGACAGTTATTTTTATCTTAATATTTATGCATTATTCACATTTCCCACAATCACCATGATTTACTTATGTAATAAAAATAAATATTGAAAAATAATAATCTGTGCTGAAAGAATAGGAAGGCTATGTCTGTGTCCGTTCAAATTAAGCCTATTCTTTAAGGATTAGCTCCAGTGACCCTTTATCCACCAGGCCTTCTGGTTGCTCCTTTACCTCTGCCAGACAGATTCATCCATTAGGTGTAGGGAGCACAGTGCCCAGGGCCCACAATATTTTATTTTAAGTGCTTTTAAAATCAGAAGGAAAAGCTGAATATAATAAGAATGACTTATAATAATGAATACAGCCTGGCTTCTGTTTTATATTTGTCTTTATACCAATGCAGTGGTAAAACATAATTTTAAGTATATACATAATAATTTTTTTTAAATGAAGAAGGGGCCCATGGATCAGGCAAAGATGCCCAGGGCCCATGGAAGTCATAAAACAGCCCTGCACCTCTGCCTTCCTGTCTTAATTTTGATTCCCCAGAGACAGAACCTGAGATAAAGCCCTACAGGCAGTTTATTTGGGAAATGATTTTAGCAAGCAGAGGTGAGGGAGAAGAGAGAGAGAGATAGGGAGGGAGGAAAGGCCAATAAAAACGTGTATTCTCAAGGTCAATCTTGTGAGTAACAGGGTTTAGTTTCTCCAGGACCTCCTGTCCTAAAGATGTACAGAATGCCTACCAGTATTCTCTCCCCAAGGATAGGTGGCCAGGGTATTTATCTACTGACTATTGTCCTCCACCTTTTGAGCAATGCCCCCAGAGGCTGTTAACTTCCTTCCACTGGGCTTGTATAAATGCTAGGTGGCTCCAGGCACTGCAGCAGAAAACATGAAGCATTTGCTCCAGGTGGGGTTCTGTTATCATGAGAGCGAGATTGCAGGGCTAAACACCGCTGAACCTAGAAGCAGAGGGGGGCAAAGGCGATGAGACTCAAAACCATGAGGTGTTTCTTCAAGGAGAGAGACAAATGAAGAATTATAGCACAGTGTGACAGAGGCAAGCACAGAGGGCTGGCGACAACAGTGGAATTTGTAACCAAGCCTGGATGTACCAGGAAGAATTCTTGCAGAGATGACAGCTAAGGTGATTCTTAAACGATGAGTGACAAATAATGGGGAGAATATAGGGAGGACACTCCAAACAGAGCTAGTCCAGGGAAGGGAAGCATCTTTCTGAAGGTTGAGGACAGCTGACCTAGGACAGAAAAGAGGTGTTCCTAAGGCTCTCTGACTTTTGGGCCCCTGCTATTCCCATATCTCATTTTGCCTTTCTGAGGGCAATTGTTTGATACTATTGCATAAAAGCTTTCATGTGTGTGCTAGCCCCAAAATTAGGAAAGGAGAACTGGTTGTATGGAGAAACTAGTGTCCAAGGTGGGAGTCGTGACAAATTTTTCTATGTTTTCTGGGAAAGGAGAATCACCTTCACTTTATTTCATACTTATTATTAAGCTGCACTGTGGAGATGGAATTTAAAAAAATACAGCCATAGACTAATGGAGAGAAGAGAATATATTAGCCAGTAGACAGGTCTTCAGTCAATTTATATGTGTTCAATCAGTCCAATGTTCCTCTCTTTGATAGCAATGAGTACATTTCTTTCCAGAAGCCAAAGTCCCTGTTATTTTCTCCTTATTAATGTGATCAGGTATTTGTGTTACTCCAGGCAAAATACCCTGGAAAAGGCTTGTAGAGGCAGTCCTTCATGATAAGTGCACCGTGGGAAGCGTGTACTTCAGAGACCCCAATTCTCTGGATATAGCTGCTGACATTTTCCTCTTCCTGTTCGGCATGAGTCTGAGATCATCCCATAATTTTACCTCATGGAGTTGTTAGCTGCTTTAGGAAGAAATGCTCTGGGCTGATAAACATCCCACTACACAGAAATGTCATGCTGAAAAGGTTTCTCTTTTTGGAGAAATGGCCAACAGCCCTCAATTTCAACCACTTGCTTCATTACCGAAGAGAAACAAATGACAAAACTTCCAAAGTAGTGGCTGGAACACACAGTGTTCCCAACGTTTCTCTGAGCGAGGAAGCCGGAGAATGCCGGAGGGAGACTTTATTACTTGTAGAGAAACTCATTTCTTGGAAAAGTTTGGTTCAGAATATGAAATTTGGTGTTGATTACAGGTCTGAACGCTGATTCATTGTTGCTGATGCCAGTTCTGGACATAGAGTAACTACTCAAAACTAAATCTGGCTGCTACCATTTTCCAATTGTACTGTGGGTTTTTTTAGTCTCAGTATGAGGTGACTCCATGACCTTGTAACGAAGGAGAGTAGACTGAAGGAAAGAATATATTTCTTGAGACTGTACAAAGGGCACTATTTCATTGGTTCTCTTACTAATGACTAGACTAAGTATTTTACATATGTTATCAATTCAATTAACTTACATTAATGAAAAACATGCAATGTCATTTACTGTGAGAATTAAAAAAGTTATGCAATCTTCACCACAGTATCAAGAACTTAGACATTTCATTATCCAAAGTTTGTAGATGAGCAAATGTAGCTCAGAGAGTTTAAATCAATTGCTTAAGGTTACACAACTTGTAAATGACAAAGTTGGGATCTGAACCCAGGCTTGTCTGACACCAAAGCTCATGCTTAGGACATCACAGATCACACTGTAGTCATCCAATAAATGCTTATAAAACTGAAGTTTATGGAAGCAATGATGGTAGACTCATTGAGGATGGGCCTAGGGCACAAGAGAGCTATTATCCTCAGAATACCACTCTTTTTCCACTCATTAAACTCTTCTTGGGTCTATATGCCTGTCAGTACACTACATTATGAGATTCAGAGATGAACAATATATGGTCCTTAGCCTGGACTGCCTGATGGGGAAAACAGAAAGACAGAAACAATTATAATAAAGTACCTTATACACCAATTCAGGTATAGTTCTGGTGATCAGTGGTTGAGTAATAATCAACCCCAAACTTAATATCTTAAAGCAAAAATTTTATCATTATCTCTGATGGTTCTATGGGCTTTTGGACTCTGCTTGGGGTCCCTCATGTTTTTGCACATTGGTGGTTGAGACTGTGATCATCTGGTCGTCAGAAGGCTTTTTTATTCACATGTCTAGTCCCTGTGCTGGCTGTATTGGCTTGGGCTAGTCTGAGAGATATCTCTTTCTTCACATAGATTCTCCACATAGCTGGCTTGGAATTCCTTATGGCATGAAATCCAAGACAGATGGATTTCTTCCTGGTGACTGGCTTCCCTTGGAGCAAAGCTTCCCAGAGACAAATTTGGAATCTGCAAAGGTTTTTCTGACTAAGCCTCAGAAATCAAACAGTATCACTTCTGCCGCATTTTGCTGGTTATAAGTGAGTCCCAAGTTCAGCTCAGATTCAAGAGTGGGTCTATACAGAAGCATGAATATTGAGAGGCATAATTCATTGCGAGGCTATCTTTTGAGGCCACTACCACATACTAGGCATCTTTCAAGTGCTTTGAGAGCCCTGTGAAGGGACAGACCAACTTTACTCTAGGACAGGGGAAGCTCAGCCTGAGAAGACTCTCGACAAAGGTAAAATGGTTCTTATATGCCAACAGGTTAGACTTTGAGGAAACCCAAATAATTGGATTGAAGAATAGTTTGTGTGAGTGGAATGAGATGTGCAGAGAGTGGCATAGAGCTACAACAGGAAGTTCCTTCCTGGCCATGCAGAGAACATGGGCTTTAACAAATAAGAGAATAGGAATAAGTGTAAGCTTTAACGCCAAGGAAGAAGGAGATGAGATTTGAATGTTAGGAAGAGTACTCAGTTTGATCTGAGAAGGCAATAATGCAGTCAGGGAAACTTGAGGTGGGATGAGGAGCACTCTCTAGTTACTAGAATCCACCCTCCTTAGAAGAAAGCAGCACATTGTGAGTTCTAAGTTATAAACTGATTAGCTAAAGAGGATAAAGGGGATGAAGGAGATAGAGGAGTAGAGAACCAGGGGGCTTCTGCATTAGCGAGTCTGTGGAAGGTGGTACAATTTATTGTGGTGGAGAATATAGAAGCAGGAAGCGCTGATGCATCCAGTCTTGAATTTGTTGATTCTGAGGTACCTACAGGAAAATCAGTTAGAGATGCCCTATGTGCTTTGTAGTGCACACACTTGGTTTGCCCTGCCCAGATTCCCTTTACTGGGCTAGTCCGTACCTCCCTTAGCTGCAGGGATGGCGGCTGCCCGTACCTGCACCCTTATTTTGGAAATTTCCCTCACAGAATTGCTTAGGAGGTTATGCGCACTCCCTGGAGGCAGCCCACAGCCAGTGTCTGACTGATACAGGGATGCAAATAGTCATCCCCCTTGCTACCAGGCGGGACAACCCTGTGATGCCATTTATGCTCCTGAGCTTCTCAGGGGCTCCGCTGAGGCTAGAGTTCAGCTGAATTCACATCTTTGTGCAGCCTTTTCCCCTGTTCTCACTGGCTGCCCCCATTCCTCTTCCCCTGTCAGTAGACCACCTGTACAAGAACCTCAGATTCAGGGCTACTTCTAGGAAAACTGACCTAAGACAGGCCTTTAGAAGGTGTACCCATGGATAGGTTGTTTTGATAACAAGTTCTTTGCAGTGAAAATCTGTTCTAAAAAATGGTCGGGACTTCTTGTAAGGTTGAGTTGAGTTGTGGTGTGTAGAGCTTTAAGAAGTGTTGTGAAAGCGTAGCGTGTAGTAAGGTGTGTGAACTCCGAACTCTGAAACCATAAAACCTGGTTTTAATCCTAGCTCCACTCCTTACTAACTGTATCGTCTTGGGCAAATTACTTAATCTTTCCATGCCTCAGTTTCCCAATCTATAAAAAGGGGAGAAATAGGGGCTGGCCGGGTGGCATAGTGGTTCAGTTCACGCTCTCTGCTTCGGTGGCCTGGGGTTTGCAGGTTTG
This sequence comes from Equus przewalskii, assembly GCF_037783145.1. NCBI lineage: Eukaryota > Metazoa > Chordata > Mammalia > Perissodactyla > Equidae > Equus > Equus przewalskii. The sequence goes on along the minus strand of NC_091845.1, from coordinate 51,737,736 downwards.
GATCCTGGGTGTGGACGTAGCACTGCTCGTCAAGCCATGCTGTGGTGGCATCCTACATAAAGTAAAGGAAGATTGCCACAAATGTTAGCTCAGGGCCAATCTTCCTCAAGCAAAAAGAGGAAGAATGGCAACAGATGTTAGCTCAAGGCCACTCTTCTTCACACACACACACACACACATAAAATAAAATAAAATGGGGAGAATAATAGTCCCCATACAAAAGAGTTATTGTGAAGAGTAAATGAATTATTATCACTGAAATATAAAAACACCACAAGAACAATTTTGTCTATTGTGTTCACTGCTGTAATCTCAGCACCTAGAATAACACTAGGTCACATGCTAGATTCTCAATAAATATTTGTTGAGTGACTATGTGTAAAGCAATTAGGAGAACACCTGGCACAATTTCATTCATGGAAGTTTATCCAAGAAATATATTCAGGTAATAAAACTGACGTGAATAAAAGATTGTCAATTACAGAAACAGCAATAGCTTGTGTGAAATTGCAAAAGATTAGGAAAACATATACAAATATTTCTACATGTGTATGTATACACATAGATTCATACAATTATCAAAAAGACTGTATAAATTATGGATTATTCATACAATGGAATGATATATAGTCACTAAAAATATGAGGCAACTTGAAATGTACAGATATGGAATGATTGCCAACATATATCGTGAAAACGTAAGATGCAGGAAAAAATAAGGAGCAGTGCCTATAGCATGTTATCATTTGCAGAAGAATGTATGTCTACACGTATTTGTAAATATTTCTGTATATGCACATATATGTGTACACACACACACAGTCTCTGGTAGGATTCACAGGAATTTGGCGAAGTGTTTGCCTCTGGGGAAGGGATCTGGGTATCTGGACTCAGGAGTGGGAAGGAGACTAAAGGGAAACCCTTTTGATTTTTGTTCTGTGTGCAAGGCAAGTGGATCCTATTTAGCAACTAATCAAACAATTCACAGTTTTTAAAAGAAAGAATTGATGTCAACCAAGGGTTGGCTGCCTAGTGGCCGATTTGAGGGTGGGTGTATTTCAATTGTCTAAGAGAGCCCCAGGGCATCTTGCTGAAAATACATGGCAGACTAGGACTGATAAGAGTGCAGTATTTTTCTGCACATGGGGGCGCCAAGCCCTTTACCTGGCAAATCCCCTATGAATTGACCTCTAAAGATTGATTATAGCTCACCCTTCCACTCCTCTGGCTTGGAAAATTAGATTGAATACCATTATTAATTTTGATTACCAGACCTGAATTCTCTGTAAGCTCACTTAGCAGGCAGACAGCCTCTAGCCTTTCATAAATAATGCTCTTGAAATCTGCCTTCCTAAGGGGATGGAAGTCTGCTGAGAGTAGGCCAGAAGTGCCTACTGTATGCCAGGATCCCTGCTGGGTGGCTGACATGTACATCACATTAGTTAATTCTCTCACCACCTCTTTGAGAAGGCATCATTATTTCTGCTTAAATAGGAAACAGGCTTAGGTGATTAAGTGGCTTGCCTATGGATAAATAAGAGTAAAAATGAAGAGAGGAGGCACATAACAGGCGCCATCAACTATACCTGTCCTCATGGATAATTACTGTTTTGTTTGAAGGGGAATTGCACGAGACCCATAAAAAGTATCAAGAAGGGAAAGACGCTGGCTTGCCAAAAATGTTCCTGACTGCAAAGCAAAAGGTGCTTTCCTCCAGTAGAACTCTTATTCTTGATTCCCTGCATGCTAGAAGGGGGCCATGATGTTTGAAAGGTGAGGTCTGTCACTCTAGTGAACCTCAGTGGTGCTGAGGGACTGCACTCTAGGCCCTTCCACGCTGATTGAAAAGGCATAGCATTCTTTCGAGGAGGAGCAACTTTGGACATCATCTCAACTTGGGCAGGTCACTCTTATTTTATAGGTGAGGGCACTGTGACCATGGAGGGGAAGAGAGATACTCAGGTCACACAGGGGTGTGGTGCGAGTTACGGCCACATTCTAGGACATTGGAGGCTTATTCCATGGTTCCTGTGGGGTTTGTTTTTCAGTTCTTCCTGAAGCTGGATCCCACCAAACCTTTACGAAGGCCATGTTACTCTTGGATCTAGTTTTACAGACCTTGGAACAGCTCCCTTATTTATTCTGCGTCCCTTCCTTTTTGAGTCCCCATGTTCTTTGTTGCTGACTCAGACCATGTTGTGGAAGTGACCTACCAATTTTTATAAATATAATTTTTAGCTACTAATTTTTATAAATAGTAATTTCTAGTTCTCTCCAAAGTACATTGGAAGTGTCTGCTGAGAAAGAATTGAGTCTTATTTGCTTTGGCCTTTCTAGACTTCTTTGTTCTGTGCCAGTCATGACAGTAGGTACTCATCCTGGCTTACCTAATTGAGTAATGATCTGGCATCCATTTAAAAGACCTGCACTTGGGGCCAGCCCGGTGGCACAGTGGTTAAGTTTACATGTTCTGCTTTGGTGGCCCGGGGTTGGCCGGTGTGGATCCCGGGTGCAGACATGGCACCGTTTGACAAGCCATGCTGTGGCAGGCGTCCCACATATAAAGTAGAGGAAGATAGGCATGGATGTTAGCTCAGGGCCAGTCTTCCTCAGCAAAAAGAGGAGGATTGGCAGCAGATGTTAGCTCAGGGCTAATCTTCCTCAAAAACAAAAACAAAAACAAAAAAAAGACTTGCACAAAGCCCAGGGATACTGTCACGTTGGTGTATGGATTAATGGTAGAATATTAAACATGAACCTGAGAACTGTAAATTGGAAAGCGGTATTGCTTCTGTGGTAGACAGAGTTCTAAGATGGCCCCCAAGATTCCTACCTCTTAGTGTATGTTCCATGTGTAATCCCTTCCCTTTGATTGTGGGTGGGACCTGTGAATTTCACAGATGCCACTCCCATGCTTATGTTACATTATACGGCAAAGGCGAAGGGATTTTACAGATGTAATCAAGGCCTTCAATTAGTGTGACTTTGAGTTAATCAAAGGGAGGTTCTCTGGATAGGCCTGACCTAAACAGGTGAGCCCTTTCAAAGAGGGCTTAGGTCTCCCACGAAGTTAGAGAGATTGTCCTGCTGGCCTTGGGTTGTTCAGCCTCAAGGAAATAAATTCTGCCAACAATCATGTGATTTTGGAAGAAGACCTTGAGCTTCAGACGAGAGACCTAGCCTGGCAGACACCTTGATTCCCAGCCTTTGAGACCCTGAGCAGAGGACTCGTCTAAGCTGTGCCCAGACATCTGGCCTACAGAAACTGTGGGATAATAAATGGATTTTAAGCTGCTAAATTTGTTATTTGTTACATAGCCTAGAAAACTAACAAAGCTTCTGTGTTTGTGGAAGGAATGTAGACCCCACCTTGTGTGATTGACAAGTTGTCCTACACATAACTTCTTCCATTTTTTGTTCCTTTACTTAAACTTGCATATATTTTTTTCACATGACAATATTTAAGGACAGGAACATATATACCTTTAGGCATCTTTGTATAATATTTTAAAAATTGCTTTATTTCCTTATGCCTGCCTTCAATCATCGGTAAACAGGAGTAACTCTGCAGCTGGCATGTCTGCTGGCCCATTAGGAGACCCTCACCAGGAAGTTGGGCTGGTGAAAAGCTCCTACAAACAGAACAATAATCTATGGGATTATTGGATATATAAGCAGCTATGGTGGATTGGAAAGACAACTGGATTTTCAGTCTAAATAGCAACATTTACATTCTTATGCTACTATTTAAGACTGGTATGACCTAGGCAAACCATCTAACTTATCCAATCCTCAGTTCTTTCATCTGTAGAGTGAGGGGTAATAATAACTGGCAGTAAAGACTAAATGAGCGATTGCATATGATTTACATTGTCACCTTCAGCTTGCTTTAATCTCGTCTAGGTCATTTCCTCCTTTAAAGATTTGGGAGTATCCTCACCCTCTTGATCACTTAGATTCTCCTAGTAACACTGGGAGGAAGCCCTGCAAATGGGATTTTACTGGGAATGGGAAATTAGGTGACAAAGGCAAGGAAAAATTTCCATTTCCTTTCAGAGCAAAATGTCACCCTATTCTGTTTCAGTGAAGAATAAAGGAATTTGAATAAAACGTCAGTTTCCTTCTGAACTAATTTGGGAATCATAATGACATGCACAGTCTCAGTTGAGCACATAAATATTCATAATTAAAAATGAAATTGTCCTTTTTTCAGATTGTAAAAGTGAACAGAAGTTCCCAGGGGTGTCCAGGCCCAGAAGAGCTGTTCGTTTTAAGAAAAAGTCTAAGAAAATTCTAAGATACAGAAGCAAAATACAAACGCATATGTATATCTGTATGTATAATATATGTATGTATATGTATAAAATTGCAGTGGACCAGCTGAGGGTTGGTGAAGCACTGTTAGATGAAGGACCAGCTGAGGGTTGGTGAAACACTGTCAGATGATGGTGTCCCTTCCATCCTTTCCACAGGGCTCAGAGGACACAGGAGTTGCTCACTCAGGGAGGAAAAGAGCTTTGAGGACAAGTCCTGGCCACTTGCTCCCCCATCCCACTCCATCACCCTGCTTCTGGCCAACCCTTTAGCTCACACACACGTTTTATTTTCCAGACATACTGAAACTCTACCTCTTCAAAGTTCAATATAGTGGGGCAGGCATACATTAAACAGGTAAAATAGAGCATGGAGTGTGCATAAAGGGAAGAGAAGGTGCTCTAGGGCAGTTTAACCTTTAGTTAGTACTTACTATATCCGTGTTATAGATGAATTCACTGAGACTGAGAGATGTTGTGCATGCCTATTCTTGGTGACATATTAGAATATTTATTCCCTTAATTAGAATTTTTTATTTTTATTTTTTAATTAAAGGGTGTTTTTAAGCTATTTTCTTATACCTAGCACCAATAGAGACCCACATAGTTGTTCAGGGAGAAATGGACAGGCTGTAGTTTCAAGGTCTGGTCTACGCGGTCTGGACTACGTGGTCTCGAGTAATGCTCCAATTTCTGGATCTTCATTCTTGCTTGCACAATTTTGTGGTTGAACTAGACGACTTTGAGAGAGTTCCTTCTAGCTCTACCTTCCGTGGCTCTGATTCCTATCTCCTTCATGTTCCAGTTTTCCAAACTTTATGAAGTTCCTGTGGTTCATTTTTCTGGGCTCAACAGAGGGAATCATTTTGGGGAGAAAAGCCAAGGCCTGTGTCAGTTAGAACCTTTCACCCTAAATAATCTGCTCAGCTTTCTGCTCAAATCCAGGGAAGCAATTACTTCTTCTTTGCTTTAGTAAAGTAGGGGAACTCCGAATGTGACCTGTTTTAGGTTATTGAGCCTAATCGAAATACATCTTCCTTAACTGAGAAGATAGAGAGGTTTAATAGCTTAGCAACTCTGCAGTTTCTTCCAGAGCCTTGGGAAGCATAGATTCCTATTCTTTCTTTTTGATACACTTGCTTCTTCGGAGTTAATGGTTTCTTCCTGTAACAGTGCCATGATCGACTTTCCTGGACGCCACCCACATCCATAATCCCAGTGACAGTGCCTTAATTGAAATGACATCTTAGAATTATTTCTTTAAAATTCATGGTTTAATTCAGTAAATTTAGTATTAATTAACGCCAACAGCCCTGGTGTTTTGGTCCCCCATTTGTCACTCTCTCAGCTCATGGAGCAGTACAGGAAGTAATAGGTCTGTTTCATTCTACAGGACTTATTTTACTTTACAATTCAGATTTGCTAGTGTAGCAGGAATGGGAATTCAAAATGGCTTGGTATTTTGTAATGATCATGTGCTTGGAAAAGAGAAAGAGAAGGAAGAGAGGAGAAGGAGGAGGGAGAGGAGGAGAAGAAAAAGAAGGAGTCAGTGGAGGAGTCTTGGTGCTAGGGGAAGCACCAGGACAAGACCAGGGTACACATCTGTCAGTCAGAGGCTCCTAGGGTAACCTCAGATAGCCATATACTTCAAAAGCCTTGTTCCATTTGTATAACATTCAAAATGAGATTTGTATCTGTGTGTGAGTGTCTATGTGTGTATGTAAATACAGTTAACTCTATTTTCCAGCCTTTTGGGAAAATGATATGTGTAGTCAATCAAATAATGTTCTAACAAAGAATTATTATGCATCTTCTTAATATAATGCAAATTTTGTAAGAATTAGGCTATGCTGGGAATGTAGATATTGAGTCCTAGTGGTTCAGTATGGACTTAGGTTGGGTTTCCCCAGAAGACTCTGAGTTGAAGATTTGACAGCAAGTAGCTTATATGAGAGAACCATCAAAAGATGCACCCAAAGGTGAGACATGAAAGGGAAGATGGCCAGAAATGTGTACATTTTTTAGTCAGTTACCACATGGACAACTGGGACTCAGTCCTGCTGGGGAGCTCTGGGAAATGGTGCAGAACACATCTCTGAGTTATGCCACCCAAGGTGGGAGGAAACTGGATATTCATCCTCCAGCTCCCATCTGTTATCACTTAGGTCTCTTCCCCGGGGACACTAACCTGGGCACTTTTAGCTTGCCCAATGTATGTGGGCCAAAAGAAAACCCTTGGGCAGGGAGGAGCAGATACTTGCTTTAGGTTGCAAAAGGCATATACAAAAAGATGAATGCCAAAGAGATATGGGTGGAGCACTAACAGCATCTGTTATGCTTAATAATTGATGTGTAGTCAGGCTCAAATATTGTCTGAGATTAGAATTGGGGGCTTTCAGGTCCCGGGACAGACTGCTTTGGCGGTCATGATTACCATGAGGGTACAAGTACTCATCATGATTTAATATTTCTCGGTCAGGCACAATTAATCTGCTTGGCCAATGTTCTGCCCAGCTGCCCTTTACTGGGTCAATGCACCCATCTCTGGCTGCCATGAGTGATGGCAGCTAATGGCTTACAGTTGCCCCCTTCTCCAGAAGATTGCCCTTGGCTGATGGGGGCCGCCTGGCCAGGGAGGTTATACTCCCGAGGAAGCAGCCCACAGCCAATGACTCAGAGCCCTGACATAGCCTTGTGTATTATCTGAGAGGACTGCTTGTTCTATCTATAACAGCAATCATCTGTGTATACCTTAGGTGCTATCAGTGTCCTGTCTGTTCCTCTTGGCCTCATGCACCAATGTTTGACCACTCCACGAAAATGCCTTTTTACTATGCTATAATAGTTGCATCAGCCTTAAGAAGACAGTCAGACACCTAGCAGAGTGGGTGGGTGGATGGAGTTTATGTGTCTGTATTTGGGCCTGGAGTGGATAATATTAATGCATTGCAAGCCAGGGACAGAAGGCAGTGAAGATCTTTTTACATGAGGAAGATCTTATTATTCTTATTTTAGAGGTAAGGAAACTGACTCCCAGTTATTTCATTAACTTGCACGAGCTTACACCACTTGTCAATTGGTAGATTTGGGATTTGAATCAGGCCTTCCTAGACGTGACGTGAGGATCATGTTTTCTCTACCATGCCACACTATCTTTCAAAGACAAGATACCACAGATCCCGTTTGACTAGAAGTTTGAAATAAGGGGAGAAATTATGGCAACTGCAGCACCTCTGTCTCCAAAGGTCCTGAAAAATCAAGAGTCAATGGCTCTGGCCAATGAAACATTGCGGGTGGCCTCTGGCTCTTCCCAGCTCTGTTGATCATGTGATCTGCGGACCACATGAGAGCTCTGCAGACTTGGTATTGCTCTCTGATTCACAGGCCTGATTGACACATCTCAGTGGAGGGTCCTTGGGACTTCTTGCTCATGGAGACTAATCTCCTTGATTCTCATGCTGAGTTCAATCAAATCTTCTCTTATTTATAACTTAGAAAGTCCTCATAGTGTCTTGGGGTGAGTGTAATGCATGCCCTTAATCATCAGTATAGTATTAAGAAACATGCCTTTACCATAGGGCCTGTTGAACTCACATTGTCAGACAAGAAACATGGTCTCTCCGTGAGGCTTCCGTGTTTCTGAACCAGGAGGGTTCTAACAACACAGGGACTGCGGATCATTTCAAGAAGTGATTGTGTTTGCTCTATGCTTTTTTACCCAAATTTCATTTAAATTCTACAAACATTTGCTGAACACCTACCAAGTGCCAGGCACCACATTAGGCCCTGGGGAGACTACAAAGATAAAGATGTTGTCTTGCTTTCATTCTTCTAGAGAAGCCTAGCAAATAAACAACCAAGTATCACACATGGCAGAAAGAATTAAGGACTAATTAGTCATTCCTGCACCCAGCTGTGGGAGCCCAGAAGGACAAGTGGTTAATTCTGCCTGCAGGGGATTTGGAAGTGACATTGAAGGATGAGCACAATGTTGATAGACAAGGAAAGGGGCTAGATCTTTTCATCATTGCTGGCAACCATAGAAAAGAGAAAGCAATGGTTCCTTAAATATTTTCCTATAGTAGAGTTACATATGTAAGTTAGTGTGCATGGATAATTTTTTGTGAAGGAAAGATTCATTGAGATGCAAGGGAAGGAAATAGCTCACACCTGGCAGAACTCCAGCCACAGATGAATTATTATGTTTATCACTGGTTTCCCATGACTTAGCCTTAAAGGGCCAGCCTCCCACCTGCAGGACACAAGCAAAGCCATGACAGCATGATTGTACTAATATTTCTGATCATCTGCATACCTTATCACGTGGCGATTATCTGGACCAAATAAGTCCTGATGCAATTTGTTTGTTAGGCAGCTGAAATAGACTGCTGGCATTTGACTGCTTTAGTTTAACAGACCTGGGCTGTGTTTATATTGAGCAGAGAAATAATTTTTTCCCATTAAAATGATTTACAAAAACTGTCACTCTGCACTTCTGCAGGTTCATTTTAAAGGGATTTGGTAGGATTCTGTTTGTTAGCAGGAAAGGAAGAGAACAATATTGCCCCAGTTTTCACTGCAGAGAGTAATGGGAAGTGACAGCCAGAGGCAGGCTGAAAAGGTGACAGCAGAAACAGTGCGGTGGTAAATGAGAAGGCGAATGATATTTATTGAACACCTGGTATGTTCCAGGCACAATTCTAAGCATGTTTTTTGTATTGTTTCATTAATTCTGTAAAGATAAAATGGAATTATGTTTGTGAAAGTGCTTCATAACATGCTGTACAAATGTTGGGCATAATTAATATTTTCCTTTATTGTAAAGCCTCCTGAGATTCATTTGAGGCCATTCCTTGCTTTCTGTTACCAGGTGTTAATTTATGTTGAAGCAACAGAAAGTCAGTTTTCTTTTACTCACAATATCTAAGCAGGAAAAGGTGATGGCAAGAGCAGATAGATCGACTCACAAGACAATGAAAACGTGTTCTGGAAGGGGTCTTTGTTTAGATATCTCTTTTCAATTCCTCTTTTGACTTTGACCTTATTAGCTGCTTGTGCACCAGTCAACAGTGCTATCGGAGGTGAACAGTCACTTTTTCTCTTCCATGTGATCTCATCCAGGGCTGGAGAGGAAGTAATGGTAGGGAATTGGAAGTGTAGTTTAGGTAAAATGATCTCCTGGCCCACTATTCACCTTATTTCACCCTGTTCCAGATTCTTTTCAGTGAGTTTGAAGGATTCATCCCTCTAACTTTGGAGAAGTGGTGATCAAATCCTATATCCAATTTCGTTAGCAATTCCAGTCCTCTTAGACCTCGGTAGTGTCTAGACATAAAAGTTCTGTTGGTTGCGAGATGGTCAGTGAAAACAGACAGCTCATTCCGAGCTTAAAGGTGCTGAAACTCAGCCTTCTGCCCTGGGACCAGAAAGGATTGAATTACTTTTCTACTAGGGAGCATATGGCTGATATCGTACCACGTTAAACTCCTAGGATTGGAGTATGTCTCAGAGCCAGTCTTTCTCTTACTACCTCCTTCCTCAAGATAAAAGCTAAGGGAGGCTTAATTAGTATTGTACTTTATTTAATGAAGGTGCAAAAAATAGAAACTCGAAGAACCAGAGGCAAATCTCATTTCTCTTGACTTATGTTTTGCATCAGTTTCTTTCACTATATCTTGGAAAGTCTTCAGTGGCTCCCACTGTTTAGAGTCAAGTCTAAATTCCTAAGCATAGCATTAAGATGCTTCCTCAAATGTCCCTACCAAGACCCCTCGCTTTATCTCTCTCTCTCAATAATCCTTTTCCAGTACCCTCTACTGTAGCCAAATTGTATCTCTCCAGATTCCCAGAAGGCCTCATGGCTTTTCTCTTGTACACTTTTGTTTTAACATTCTCAGTGCCTATAATACTTTCTCCTTCTTGGTTCAGCCAAATCCTCTTGCTCCTTTTAATTCCCACTCAACTGCTACCCATCCATGAAGACTTCTCAGCTCCCTCCTTTCTTGCCTTCAAGTGGTAATGGCCTGCCTTCCTTTGAAATACTTCAGTCTCAGAGCACTTCACCCAAAGCAGTTCACCTTCACTATGGCAGACTTCACATTACGTAGTATTTGATTCTTATTTATGTACACGTCACCATCTTCTTATAGATAATATTTTTACTACTCCCTCATCTTTCAAGTCTTAGCAAACCTTTTCAGAATTCCAACTTAATTGATCTGAGTTAGATCTCATAATCGTTTAGGACCCTGAGTGATACTATATTACAATCTCATGACTGAGCCATAGTAGAGACAAAGAAAGCAGATGTCCTTGAGTCAGACCTAGGTGTTAGTCCCAGTTCTGCAATTTTCCACCTCAGTGATATTGGACCAATTACCTAACCTTTTGGGACCTCAGTCTCTGCTCTTCAGATGAAGCTAATCACACCCATCATGGTTAGTTATTGTGGTGGCTTGAATTGTGGCCCCCCCCGAAAAAGATGTGTTTGTGTCCTAATACCCAGAACCTATGGATGTTACCTTATTTGGAAAAAGGGTCTTTGCAGATCCTCAAAAAGGATCTTGAGATAAGGAGATCATCCTGGATGATTTGGGTATGCCCTCAATCCAGTGACAAATATTTTCATAAGAAATACACAGCAGAGAAGGCAGACACAGAGAAGAAGGCAATGTGAAGATGGAGACAGAGGTTGGAGTGATGTGGCCACAAGCCCAGGAAGCTGGTAGCCACCAGGAGCTAGAAGAAGCATGGAACAGATTCTCCCCTAAAACCTCTGCAGGGACTGTGGCTCTTGATTTTTGGCTTCTGGCCTCCAGAACTGAGAGAGATTAATTTTCTGTTGTTTTAAACCGCCTAATCTGTGGTAATTTGTTATGGCAGCCCTAGAAAGCTAATGCAGTTTTTATTATGTCATGTTGCTCTCTGTCCATCCCATGAACCTGGGAGCCCCTCAAGGACAGGGATTGTCCTCATTCCCACCCCCACACCCCCCAACAAATCAGCCCCCCAGGGGCTAGCTCAGTGCTTAGAGTAATCATACCTGGTTGATAAATTGTACAGAGCATGTTTTCTGATTAGCCCTCCAACAGACCCAGTGGAATTGAGATTGTTGTCACTAAGAAGGAAAGAAAACTTTAAAAAAAAAAAAAAGAATTAGAAAAAGATTTAAGGAAAGAAAATCCCTGCAGTTTAAGAATTTATGCTCCAAAGTGTTTTTCTTTTATCCATTTGTTATCAGTCCCAAAGCCAGGACAGACTTAATATATAATTTAGATCAGAGACAATGGAATTTCTTTCATCTTCCTTCATTAGCATTTATCAAGTGCCTACTCTGTGCAGAGGCTTGTGCATCACTAGGCTCTCTTAGTATCCACATTTCAGTTTCTTGGCTGATTATCAACCTCTAACTCCTATGACTTACACAGAGAACATCAACTTTGTCCTAGGGAGACCCCATCCCCCTCTATTGGGGTAGGACTTTGTCCATGGTGCTGAATGAACGTGCATATTAAAACTATCACACCAGCATAGTAACTGTATGTAAGATATACATGAACAGCAGCAGGGGGTTAGGTCATTATATTAAGTTTTTTTTTTAATATAAAGGATTTCTAGAACTCTTCAAACATCTCATTCATTCATCTTTCATCCAAATATTTATAGATCCCATCCTCCATATCAGGCACCGTCCTAGGTGCTAGAGAAAATGAACCCTGTGATGAAAGTTGCCTCAGTCTAGTGGAGGAGACAAACTCATAATAGACAAAGGCTAGTGTTAAAGCAGATAGATTTGGGTTACCAAGAACAATGAGGTCAAAGCCAAAGAAGCAAGAAAGAACTGGATTGTGTTTTGTTTTCATTTGTTTGTTCATGTCTTCGCTCATTCATTGCTTATTCAACATCTGTCAGTACAGTACAGTAGTAAGCTTTCAGCCCTTATGGGTGATTGAGCCCTGGAAGCCAGAGGTCTTTTTCCCATCGAGCACTTTCTGCAGTGGTTGGACATTTGACATGATGGTATCTCATTCCCTTATAGTGCTAAGGTTCTAGATTTTTGTAAGATAAAGCAAAAGAAGTAGAGAGAATAGGGCAAAAGAAAGAAAGGGAATTAATGTGGATTTTGAAATGCTAGACCCTCTGTTTACGCTATTTCATTTAGTTTTCCCCACAAGTCTGTAGAATCTAGTGGTATTGTCTGATTTTACTTGTAAGGCAGAAAATATGAAGAAAGATTAAATAGGTTTCTCAAGGTCACATAGACAGCAAATAGAGGAGTTGAGATTGCAACAGTGACTGTCTGAATTCAAAACCTGGAGATATCCTGACATCTCCCCATACAACTGGACTGGAGACGCATTTTATGTACTGTGTTACAGGTGAGGCTGGGATACAGTGAGGTCATTCTCACACCTTAATTACTACCCCCCTTTGGTTTGTGTACAGGATGACATCTTTGTGAGCTATGATGTGCTAAGGCCACTGTCGATGCTGCCGAATAACTCGAATGTCCATAGATGCTGGCAGTCAAGAGGCTTGAGGAGGAGGATTGGCTGTTGTTAGCTTTTTCCCTGGTTGAGGACCTGCTATCAATCTCTGGGTAGCGCTGGGCTCAGTGACAGCTGTCCTGAGTTGTAACTCTTTTTGGTTTTTACTGAAATAACTCATCATGATGTTCTATATGTCACTTGTCAAGGAAATCAATATGGTCTAGACTTGTTAGCTTGCCAAGATTTGTATCGGACAATTTATGGTCAAAGGCAAGTTTAGCAACAGAGCAGGAGGGGCAGAGCTGACAAAAGGATCTGTGTCTCCCTGTAAAACATTGAAGCTTTATAGCCCCTCTCCAATGGTGAGGGTGGGGTGGGGTGACCCTCAAGAGACCCTGGTGAAACTAAGGAAGGGAGGGCATTTACAAAGGGAAGGGATCTGAGAAGAGGAAAAGGAAGGTCTTCTTTAAAATAAGGAGGATCATTTTGCTTGGCAGTGTTGCTGTGAGGATTCAATGAGATACTTAATATTACATAGTGTCTAGCATCATGCCTGGCTCAAAGCAGATAGTGAATGAGTGATGGCCATTATAGAGCTGGAGAGGAAGAAAGAGAAAGAGATCATGAGTAAAAATCACATCCACAGCAACAGCTCAGAACTCTTCAGTGCCAGGAGCGAAAAGAAGCAAATTGTCAACATGAAGGGTAGAAATCGTATGTTTCATATCCTTTGGTTGTTAAGTTGTTTCATTCATTTAAACATTTATCAAGCAGCAAACACTGTGCTAGGTGCTGAGGAAATGGAAACAAATAAGAAATGGTGTTGCCCTGCAGGACTTCAGAGTCTAGTTGAGGAGACAGATGTAAACACAATTGCATTGTACGTTAACGGATGCTGTAATAGAGATGAGAAAGGCGCAGTGGCGGAGATGGACACTCTATGAGCGGGTCCACATGTCTGTTTACTTCGTGGCCATCACAGTAACAGATACATGGGAAACCCCTAATAATATCAATTGACTGAGTAACTATTAAATGAAAGAGTGAGGAAATCCTCTGGGGTGGTGAGAGAAAGCTTCACTGGGACAAAAATGTTTGAATTAAGATACTCGACACCTGAAGATTGATTAAGACTCTTTGGGGCCAATAGGGATGTGTGTGTGTGTGTGTGGTGGAAAGTAGGGTAAGGGGAAAGAGATGCCAAATCAGTGGAGAAGGTATGTGAAAGACAGATAAGCAAGAAACAGCAGGGGCCACTTGAGAATAGGAAGCATTTGGGCGTGGCTGGAGCATGGGGAGCGCTGGAAGTTGAGGCTGAAATGGCAGACGTTGGTAGATTAAAATATGAGCCAATGCTACTGATTCATTCATTCGTTCAATTAAAAGGTATTTACTGAGTGTTTACCATGTGCCAGAGACTGTTACAGGCCTCGGAGATAAAACATTGACCAAATCAAGCAAAAATTCCTCCCCTCATGTAGTGTGCATTCTCATGGGAAGAGACAGACAGCAAAAAGCATTTAAAACAATATATTACACATTCAACTGTAATTAGGAATATGGAGAAAAGTAAATTCCCGAAGGGAGGTCTGGAAGGCTGGGGAGAAGTGTGTGGAAGAGCAGCAAGTGGGACCCAGTGGTTGCAAACCCTGCAGTTCTTTGTTTCAGGATTTGAATTGGCAAAGCCAGGTACATTTCTTCCCGGCTACTTGAACTTGTGGTTTCCATGTGAAGTCTGATGCCTGGAGTTGATGACAGCATTGGGAACTTGGCAGGATTCTCTGGACCTCTTTAGCCATCCTACGTATAATATCATAGGCAGTTTTTCCTGTTGAAGAAAAGAATAATCATTGATTTATTACTAATTTTGACTTATAAACACTGTCATCCATATTGTGGAACTAGATTTCATACACATAAACACTTCAACTGAATTTCTCACGTCAACTTAATTAAACGCTGATTTTTCTTATCCCTTGAAAAAAATGAGTAGTGTTTTTTCTGTTTCCCATCTCAGGCACAGGAAAGCCTTGATTGTGGCTTCCATATAGTCTTCTGGTGATAGGTTTGAGGTGTGCAGTAGCTCCAAGCTCCTTACTTGCTGTAATTGCTGTAGCATTAAACCCTTATCTGAGGAAAGGAATGAAATAGCTGGATTATTTTATTTTAATTAATCACCTTAAATCCTTTTGGGTTGAAGTAGGTATAAATAAATGAAAGAGCCTCCTAATTAGGATTGGGATCTGCTCTGTTCTCTGATGTACAGTGAGAGGTTTCAGGTTATCAGATGGAAGCCGAAGCTGCAGTTTATTTGGGCAGAGAGTGAATTGGGCTACCTGCTCATTCTCATTATTATGGGTAGTGATGCCAAGTGACATAAAATCAACTCTGCCTGTTCTTCCGAGGACCTTTCAAGACCAAGCACTTTGCATTGTTCTTCGGGCCCCCAAATACTACAGGGGTGCTCCTCTGCCCCTCGTTTCCTCACAATATCCAACCAGAAGGGGACTACAAATGCTGAGAATTTGGGGTTCTTAGCTTGCCTCCCACCTCCCGCCTGTCCGTCATCCCTGTATTCTCCATTTTTCAATCCTTCCCTCACTGATTCTTACCCCTCGTCTTGCAAACATACTCAGGCTTATCCCATATTAAAGAAAAGTGGAAAAAGAAACCCTTCAACCACCATCTCCCAGCGAAGTCCTGTCTTTCTCCTCCCTTTCACAACTCCTTGAAAGAGTTGTCTATATGTCTCTCTTCTCCCTCACTTTTCTTCCTTCCTTGCTCCCCATCACTCTACACTTTGTGCTCAGCAGCATTCCTTCCACTGCGTGCTCTACAGAGATTGCTGTTGGTAGAGATGCCAGTGACTCCTCAGTTTCCTAAGGTAATGGGCCATTATCTCTTTATTTCTTGGAAGCATTTGACACTGCTGAAAAGTTGCCTTCTCCTTTGCTGTTTGTTATACCCCTGTCTCCTCTTCTCCTGCCACCTCCCCTCCCCGTGACTCCTTCTTATGGTTCCTCTCCTTCTGTTCTTCATTGGTCTTGTTCTCACTCTTCCTGCTCTTGCCTGCTTCTTAATGTCAATTACTGCCTTCAATTGTTATGCCAATAGTGTTTAGATCTATATCAACAGCACAATTTGTCTCCTAATATGAGATTCACTTACTTAATTGCTTACTGATCATCTCCATAGGTGGCCTTTACTTTTTTCAACAATCATATGGCTATGTTCACACTGGAACTATTGCTCTAATATCCACAGTTCCAGCTTCCAACTTTGCCAAAGCACCATAAAGTCTGGGCAGTACAAATCTCCAAACCCAGCTTCCTGCCTCCTCTAGAAATCCTTCATAAGGTGACCAAGGTGTTCCTTGGTCTGAATGGCTCATTTTCTTGCAAGAGGGGCTAGAAGTCACTGGGACTTCACTCTCTTGCCAACTCTGTGGCTCCTTGTGGCAAAGACTACCTAGATTTTCACCAAATCTGTTTTTTTTCTTTTTGGGGACATAGACCACATTTACCAATCTGCTTTGCAGTGACTGAGTGGTATGTGATGTAAATTATTTCCAGACCTGACCCATAAGAGCCTCCTCTGAGATTTTCCATTTCTTCTCTTTGTCTCCCTATGGCTGAATAGAGAAGACTCAGAGGCCCTAGGGAAAGATGGAGACAAAAACAAAAGCAAAAACTAAACTGCGCGGTGCAGTCCGTGTCCCTTCTGTTCTGATTCTAATTGAACTTTTCATAGCAAGAAATAAGCATATTGTATTAAGCCACCAAATTTGGGGGATTGTATGTTATAGAAGTTAGCCTATATTAACTAATATATCTCTATTTCCTAATAGTTAACAATTATACAGCACTTAACATACTCCAACCACTTTATCTTTATGAATTCACTTAATAGTCTCAAAAAATAGGTGAGGTATGTATGAATTATT
Source organism: Equus przewalskii (assembly GCF_037783145.1). Classification (NCBI taxonomy): domain Eukaryota; kingdom Metazoa; phylum Chordata; class Mammalia; order Perissodactyla; family Equidae; genus Equus; species Equus przewalskii. Next base: position 51,720,991 of record NC_091845.1, on the reverse strand, counting down.
AACCCTGTTTTGAAGATGAAGAGGCCAGAAAGGTTTAGCAACTTGATTATGATCATATAGCTGGTAATTGGCAGAGCTGGGACTTGAACCTGTGTGATCTGCCTGTGGAGCACGTGCTCTTAACCACTACATGGATTCAAGAGAGATGTGCAGAAGGTAGAATAATGGCTCTCCAAGATATCTATGTGCTAGTTCCCAGAACCTGTGAATATGTTACTTTATGTGACAAAAGGGACTCTGAAGAGGTGATTAAATTAAGGATCTTCAGATGGAGACATTATTCTGGATTATCCGGATGGACTCTATGTTATCACAAGGGTCCTTAGAAGTCAAAGGAGGAGGTAGAAGAGAAGGTCAGAGTGATGCAGTGTGGAAAGGATTCAACCCAGCATTGTTAGTTTTGAAGATGGAAGGGGACCAGGAGCCAAAGAATGTAGGCAGCCTTTAGAGGCCGGACAGGATGAGGACATAGATCTTCCCTAGAACTTCCAGGGGAAATTCAGGCTTGCTGACATTTTGATTTTAGCCCATTGAGACCTGTGTCAGGCTTCTGACCTACAAAACTATAAAATAATAAGTTTTATTGTTTTAAACTGCTGCATTTGTGGTATTTTGTTCCAGCAGCAATAGGAAACCAATATAAGATGTAACAGAGGAAAATGTTCTCTCACCGTGGGTAGCATTCACATTTCTCACAAGTTTCTGAAAAGCAAGCTTATCATTACAATAATCCTGCTCAATTAGTAGACTATCAATACCTACTGTGCCCCTTTTCTTCTATTTTTTATTCAGTTGTTTTCAGTTTAGATCAGGAGTATTTTTTCCATTTAATTATTCATAAAATTTACATGTTAGGAATGAATAATCATGAACATTCTATTTTAGCTAAAAATTTTCACATAGTGATTTTATTCTAAATAAATGCACCCACTCTATAATCTTCATTTTTAATAGTCTCTGTTGAACTACTAACCACTTCTCAACCAATTGTTATCTTCTATTAAAAGGCTTACGATATTTCATGAATAACCAGATAAAACACAGCACATGGAGAATGCCATGTTTTATATGCTGTCCACAATGTTAAGAAGCTCAAGAGCTAAAACTTGAATCCACATGGAAAATAGCCCCCAGACTTAAGTATAAAGATAAGAATGATTTTCCCCGCTGTCACCACCAAATTCTTCTCTCCTTTATTCCCCCATATACAACCAAACATCTCTTTCTACCATTGGTTTTTATTTATATTTCCACTGATCATTTCTGATATTCTTACTAATATCTAATACATTGTTTCCTTTGTGACCATGTAAAAATATAGCTTTAAGAAATGAGAGACAAATATTGATCCTGATGAGAAAGATGAAGGAAGCTGCCAAGATCATGTGGTTAGTTAGAGCTGAAGCTGGGGTCCAGACCCAGACAGGCAGGCTCTGGTGCCTGTGCCTGATCGCTACAGGGCACTGCCTTGTGACTTCACGTTCTGGCAGGTAAGATAGGTACCTGTTCCCAGATGTCTTCCCGGAATCAGAGATTGTTGTGTTTAGTCAGTGCATTTGTCAGCTGAGGATGCTGAGGCCCATATGGGCAAAATCACTTACCCAAGGCCACATGCTACAGTCAAGGGCATAGAATCTAATTCTTTCTGTTGCAGTGAACTCACTTGACTGGAATTTGTTTAGGAAAGCATAAAGTCTAACCAAACTTGTCCCACAATTGGATTCATCTTTTGGTGCAAAATTGAGAAGAGAGCAAGAGATTCTGGAGTAGTTGCTCAACCTTGTCTCTACGAGGACATATCTTTATGGTTCTCCCTCTTAGCTGCAATCCTGGAAAGGTAAGGTTGAATGCTGCTTATGAGTCTTGTAAGTACTTTGGAATCTTAGGGAAATCAGTGATTGATTGCTCATTCATTCATTCATTCTTTTTTTTTTATGTGTGTGAGGAAGATTGTCCCTAAGCTAACATCTGTTGCCAATCTCCCTCTTTTTGCTTGAGGAAGATTGTCCCTGAGCTAACATCTGTGTCAATCCTCCTCTATTTTATGTGGGATGCTGCCACGGCATGGCTTGATGAGTGGTGTGTAGGTCTGCACTTGGAGTTCTGAACTGGCAACCCCTGAGCCACTGTACTGGAACACATGAACTTAACCATTACACCACCAGGCCAGCCCCTCATTCATTCATTCTTCAGTGAAAACACATTTAAGCTCCTAGGCACTGAGGCCTCAACAGTGAATAAGACACAGCCCCCTTGAAAAGCAGCCTGCAAACAAAACATTTTTTCAGCCTGTCATGGCAGCAAAGGCACAACTATAGAGACCAACACTCCTAGGTTTACATTCTGGCTCATCAGCTGGGTGAACTTGGGCAAAACTACTAAAAACTCTCTAACAACTCTCACAACCTCTGATTCCTTTCAAAAGGAGAGTAAAAATATCTAACTGAATTGTTATGAGACTTAAATGAAATGTGACATCCAAAGAATGTAGCCCCAGATTGGATGTCAATAAATGGTAAATGGTTGTGTTGAAAGCTGGGTATGATATGTTCTATAATAGAGGAGTGTCCAAAGTGCTGGGGAGACCCAGACACACTGAAAATTCTGTCTGGCCTGAGTTCCAGTGAAAAGAATCTTCAGAGTCCACAAGTCTTAGCATTTTCCCATGACTCTTTTTAAGATCAAATGATCATAAGCTCATTTTACCAAATCTTAGAAACATGGGGTTTATGGTTGAGTTACATTTCTAGGTATGAAGAGTAGTGTGGGAGGGGAGTCCTGAGTCCTGGGACTTCTGAAAAATCACAGGCCTCTGTGTTTCCGTCTCTCCCCTGCTCTGCAGTAAGGTGAAGGCATCTCTCTTTTCTGAGCACCGGCCTCTTGTTTACACACTGACTCCGTTTTATTCCATACTTTTTGACATATCTCATTTAATCCTCACAACACCCTTGAAAAATAGAGATTATATTGACTTTTATAGGCAATGAAGAGTAGGTGACTCACTCATTTGAACTCGGTGCTGTGGACTATCCGTGAAATGATGAAAGAAAATGCAACTCCATTTCTTCAGTTGATTTTTTTGATCTCTGTGACATGTTTAGGTTTGCACACGCAATTGGGCTCGGGTCCTTTGACAAGACTTTCTCTTCTTTGCAAGAGCAGCAGGATGGCCATGACAGAGTCTCGCTTCAAACTGTGTCACTGACAGTCTCCATCTTCTCCTGCTCCGTGGTCTCTGATTGACACAGTATGGCCCAGAGCCCTGAGTTCTGGAGTTTCCGTGAGCAGTGGTGTGTTCTCGATTTTACGGGGTGAGGATTTCAGGAGATTGTGTAAAGGCCTTCACCACTCAGGCATCCCTCACACTTTTTTCAACTAAGCATAAATAGCCTGCAGACAAAATACACTTCCATATTCATGGGTCATATCACAACCAACGTACACATCTATTTTTGCCCTGGCAATGGGACCTACCAAAAAAATTCTGTGGTGAGGTGGTATTGAGTCAGTAATTTGGAGTCCAGTGAAAGGGCTACATTATGCACATTTTACATTATTTACACTGTACAGTCATTCATCAAATGCTTTACTGTGTGCCAGGCTCTCAGAGTGGGTATAAATGTGAAGAAGGTACAATTGGTGCCCTCAAAATCTCGGACTATTTCTCAGTAGGCAGAAAACAAATTACATTGAATCATATAGAATTGCTGATGGCTGATCATTTTTTACTTCCAAAAACAAACAGACATTTCACTTGATTCAGTGTGCTCCATGTAAGAGGCAAGGTGGGGAAGTAATTACAGCCCAGTGGGTCACAGTAGTAATAGATATTAAGTCCTTACTCACCATGCTCCAGGAGCCTGATATGAACCATTTCGCTTAATTCGTACAGCAACAAGCAGAGGTGGACATCAGAGTTACTCCCATTTTGAAGTGAGCAAACTGAGGTTTAGAAAGAGTAAGTTCTGCTATTGGTAAGTGTCAGGGCCAGAGTTCTGCAAAGGTCTGTCTAACTCTGAGGCATTTGATCTGTGTCTCAGTCTTAAACCTGTAAAATGAGAAGGAGGATGTGTTTCCTCTTCCATCGTTTTGCAGTCAGATTGAACTTTACCATAAAATGACACTGGTTTAAATAGCACATCTAAATCCTCAAAAATCTGTACATAATTAAAGCATAAGAAAGGGACACTTTTTGGAGAAAATTAATATTGCACTGTGGAAAAAAATCCTATATATATGCAAACCTTAATCTTATTTTTGGTTGGTTAGAGGAGGAATGATTCACAGTACCAAGTAGGGGTAAAAAAATTCAGAGGCCTCACGACGTAGAGCAAGATTGCTAACAATAGCAAATGGACCAATCGATAGCGAAACCATTTTAGAGAGCTCGCTCATGGAGAATATTGATATCTAACTTGGTCATTCCTCCTGTGAAATAAACAGGCACCTCATTTCTCTGTGAGAAAAACCATACACAGGAGCCGGGGTAATGTTTCTAAACAATTAATTGGATTATTATTGAGGCTTAATGGATTGGTTCAATATATTCACACAAAGCCATCAAGAGAATTGAGCTAGCAGTTTCCTTGTAGCTGTCATCAAAATATATGACAGGATGTAGGAGTTTTAAATTATTATTACTTTTCACAGTATTCTGTGTGCATCATTTACATTATGAATACAGCCTGTTTGGAAGCTGTTGGCTCGGTCTTTGGCTTTATTTCAAAGAGCAGATATGGTAGACATTGTGGCATACTCAGTTTCCTAAGGAATGTGATATAGCTATTTAAATTGTAAATGAAAACATCAAAACTGCCTCATTCTCACATTCATGCAAAATGTCTATAAGGCAAGGGTTTATGCCAGAGGTACGAGAAAGATTGTAATACATGTGTCAGTTCAACCCCTAGCCACTGGGAAAATACAGCTATTTTCTTCATGGGAAAGGAATGGAGGAAGAGGAATATCAGAATGCTTGACCTGCCCTCGGGCATAATCTGTCCTAGATATAAACCAAAAAAAAAAAAAAAAAAAAAATTGCCAAGTAAAATATTTCTTTCTTTCAGAAGCCACAAAATGGAAGATAATGATTCAGTGAAAATTTATTGATTACTCAGTATGTACACGTATTTCACACACATTTTTGCCTCATTAATCCTTAAGGCAACTCCTTGAAGTGGGATATCCTATATGAAGGTTGAGGCAATAGTGTTTTAAAGAGTGGCATACCCAAGGTCATATGACAACTAGATGGGGCAGTGGCATGATGAGAACTTGAGACTTTTGAGACGTTTGAGTTCAATCCCTTTTCTTTTCTTTCATGATCCTTCTGTATATTACTGTTAATTCAACTCATTGTTTGAAAGGGTGATGCAAACCGATGGAGGGAGCCATTAGGTTGTCCATGTGAAAATAAGAAAAGAGGAAGCTCATTTTCTACCAAGGATAGAGTTTGGGATGTGAGTACTTTCTCCCCTAGTGGAGTCCCCAAATCCAGCGCTCAAATATCTAAATGCACAGGTTAGCAGGAAGTTGTACCCATCTCCTTTATAGGCCCGGTCATCCTTTACATAGCTCCATGTTCTTACATGCCTTGGGATGCTGTGATGCTGCCTCAGCTTGCTGGTCTGGCATTTAAACATGGCCTTCCTGGCCAGTGCTAGTGCTGTACAAGTACTGGACAAGTTGAGGGAAGTCCAAAGCAGCAGGCCTCTTGGCTGCAGAACAACACCCTGCTTGCAGCCTTGGGCTTGGTCCAGAGAGAACCATGCGGACATAGCCCTTTCACTCACCTGTTCTGGGTTTCAGGGAGGTGTTCTGGGTGGGATACCTTGTCAAGATTTCGGCTCTTTTAAATCACACTCACAGGCGCGTTCCCAAGAAATTTAGATCAGAACAAGTTCCGGTGTCTGTGACATCATAGGGCCTGAAAAACTATGTCCCTTCTCAGCCTGGCTGGCTTGGTGAAGGGACCAAGCTATAGATATTTCTGCTTTCAAGGTAATAAGTAATTTTGTTGATGTTGTAAGGAATCAAGATCTTTTGGCATAAGAGAAAAGAGATACAAGAAAAACATAAATGAAATAAAAGCTCTATGATATAAACTTTGAAGCAGAACTATCTTATGATTTCCTGATTGTTTTGTCTTAATAATGCCAATTTCTTAGTCTGTTCACTAATCTGTCTAGGCTTATAAAGTCCTAGAATCAATGACAGCCAAATAGTAACGAACATCCCCTGTGTAGATTGTGGTATGTAAACACTATTTCCACTAAATGCAACCAGAACTCCTCAGATATAGCTGATTCTAGGTTTGGGACAGAAAATATACAAGGTGAGCCTTAGTATTTTGTTGTAATAGAAAGCTAGAAACTATAAAAGACTAAAGAGATCATATGAAGCAAACCAGGTGCCAACTTAAGAAAGCTCCTACTTGTCCAAAATAGAAAAATTTGATCATCAAAATAAATAATGATTGCAATGGATTGAAGCACATCAAATATATAAAAAATGCATTCCTAATAATACTAAAAAATAATTAAAAATATCTCATTGGTCATCATAGGAGTTTTCTAGGGCACCAACTCATTACTCTTACATTTTATTATTAAGGGGAAATAAGCTTTTACTTGGGCTTTCTGATGCAAACTATGTTTCAGATTAAGAACGTTACTGATGAGGGAGATTTCTCTAAAGAAGGATTCCTGCTCCTACTTGCAGAAGGAGTGACAGAATCAGAGAAATCAGCATAGATTAGGTGATTAGGTAAAAAGCCATGAGAAGAAAGGTCGATGGGGCATTTTATAAAGAGGAACCAGGCTGACAATACATGCCTACTGATCCACCTTAGCATCAGTAAAATTGGAAGACAAGCCATTATGTGGCTCAAGACATGATATAAAATGAAGTATTTAATATTACCTATGAAGTACTGTTGACTAAAAATAAAACCTAGAATCTAATCAAGCCTCTGTACCAAACTGCCAGTTTATAGGAAATATGGAAGATAGATGAACAATCTAAAAGATACCACAAAAATACAAAATTCTTTGGGATAATTGACTTTATTTCTCTACAAATCAATGCCGTAAAAAGGAAGAGTAAATATTATTGGAGAATAATAGAAATTTAAGAGAAGGTGCTAGATAGTTTGCAATAATGATCACTTTTCTTTTTTAATGTGATTTTACTTCTCATCCTATCAAGAAGTGGAGTTTATTGTTCTGAATCTGGGCTGGCTTTACAACTTACCTTGACAAATAGAACATGGTGGAACTGACAGTATGCAAGTTCTGGAGTCTACACCTGAAGAAGGTCTGTAGATTCTGTTCTTGCACTCTTAGAGCCTTAAGTCTGTTTTGTGAAGAAGCCCAGGCTAGTTTCCTTGAGAATAAGAGGTGATGCGGAGAGAGAGACCCAACTGACAGCCAGCACCAATCACCAGACATGATGAGGCCATCTTGGACCATCTAGTCTTCACTAAAGCCACCAGCTGACTGCTGCCACATAAAGGATCCCAGGCAAGACCAGCAGAAGAACCACTCAGCTGACCCTAGATCAAATTGTTGATCTGTAAAATGTGAGGGTAATAAGTTATTCTTGTTTTAAGCCACTAAATTTTGGTGTGGTTGTTAGGTAGTAATACATTGCTGAAGCAAAGTCATAATAACCAAATGCAATGTATGGACTCTACTTGGAGCCACGTTAAAACAAAACAACTTTAAAAAGGATCCTTTGAGACAAATAAGAAAATTTGAACACGGGTTGCATATTAGATGATATCAACGAATTATTGCTAATTTTGTTGGTTATTTCATCATGTAAACAAAAAATGATTTTTAGATGCATATGTGTCATGGAAATGACATGACATACGGGGTTTGTTTCAAAATAACCAAGCAAAGAAAGAACTGAGCAGGATAGGTGAAAAGAAATTGGTAAAATGTTGCTAATTATTGAAGTTGAGTGATATGTTCATGACAGTTTTTATGCTATTCTCTCAACTTCTGATTTCTTTTAAAAAGTTTTCTTATATTAATATTTTTAAAAAAGAAAATACCAATTATTCTTTGTGGCTTCTCAACAAACATTTATTTTCAACATATGGGTCCTTTCTCTGCCTTTTCCTGTTGAGGGGTGGATGGTTCATCTGGAAATATACCTGGGAGGAGCTGCTGGCAGGCTGTGTTAATTGCTGTATTATTGGAGTTTGAGAGCCATTAAGACTGTCATGCAGTGGGAGCTGCTAGTTCTGTATTAATTTCAGCAGGAATGCTGGGGACCTTCACATGGGAGCTGTCTGCAAACCCAGCAACCTCATTATTCACATGCTTTTTATTAAAAAGGAGGTTTTATTTGACATTGCAGAAAAAAAAATAACGTGACCTATCTCCAGCCTAATACCTGTAGAGAGACGATCTAGTTGCTAGCTAGGTAGCAGTCCAGCTGTCCCAGGTGGCTGAAATCCTTACACTTGCTAATTGAGCAGAGGAAGAAATAGCCACAGTGAACTTCTTTCTAGGGGTTTTACAGCTGTGAGTCTGGATCATGTCATCTAAGCAAAAGCAGGCTTGAAAATTCCATTGAGGGAAGTTTTGTATGTGGAGAAGGTGGCCACTCTGATCTAGACGGATTCTCTGATGCAGAAGTGGTGCATCTGAACATTGTTATGTCCAAGGAAAGAGTGTTAAGTGAGGGCTTATCCTGCCCTAGGGAATAAGCCACCTAGAGCCCTGGTTTTCTTATTTAAAAAAAAAAAAAAAAAAAAAAAGAGTGAAGCAAATAAACCTCTTCACTTTCCAAGCCTCCTACTTCTTACAGATTTTAAATTGAGGGCTAAACTTCCTGAGGGCCTGCTGCCGGCCAGGTTCTAGGGGAAGCCGTCCACATACCCGACCTTATTTAGTCCTCACTAAAACCTGCACTGTTTGCATTAGTTTGTCATAATTAAAGATGAGCAATCTGAAGACAGAGAGACTACATAACTGTCCCAAACGTTCTACAGTCCTCTACAAGCTCCTAAATACAGAATGGGTTCTGAGCTGAGCCACGTTGCAGAAATCAGAGAATATATTTATTTGATTAAAAACCACAAAATCAAGATGGGCTGTTCTAATATTTTGGGCCATCCCAACAATCAAGGATGTCATTGTTATGCTTGATGAGGAGGGTTGATTTGGTTGCAGTGTATAAATTTACTCAAGTTTTAATTGGAATGCACTATAATATCATGTCTAAATTTTTTAAAAGCCTGCCTCTTTCAACATGTATAAAGCTTATATATATATAAAAGAAAATTCAGGGACAAAAAAAATTAAAGTTGGCTGCATTTCTTACTAAAACAGTCCTAATAATAATTTAACAACACTTTGGAAAAAATGCTTTTACTTTTGGCTCACCTGTGGGTCAAGTTATTGTAGGAGAAAGGCTGGCTTTTGAACCAGAGGAAGCTGAGATTCAGTTCTAGCAATGTCCCTTCTCAACAGTGGGACTTTGACAATATTTCTGAGCATTGATCTCCTTAATCTGTCAAATAAACATGATGACGTTTGTAACCCATGAAGAAAGAAATGAGATTATATAGTAAAGCTTCCAATATAATGTCTGACAAAGAGTTATCCTCCCTTTGAATGGAGATATTTGCTTTTCTGTGTATTGCATCTGCTCCGTGTTCTATATATTCTCTTTACCATTCTGTACAATTTAAGGAGCATTAGTAATAACAAGGTTATCGTCAGTGAGGTGAGATTAGGGATGTAGATAAGATAGTATTTTATGGAATGTGTTGACTCCCATTATTGAAGTTGTGATAAAGGCAGTGAAAATTACCAGGGGGGCAGGCTACTCATGATGCTGGCATTTGGCATGACGCTCATGTTGAAGGCGGTCTATGTCTTTTCCCTATCGGGTGTTCCTTCAAGGGAGCTGTGCAAGGTGTTGTGGAGGGCAGCTGCATGGCTTGTCACCTGTACTAACTTGGACAGTCAGGAAGAGAAGCACAGGGACAAATGTGTTACTTAATATAAGCCACATTCTATCTCTAGTTGATGTCATTTTTTGTGATAATCCTTTTCCAAACCCCTCCTCAGACTTTTTCTGAAAAGGGAGCCAAATAGAACACATATGGTCCTGCCTTTTTTTTTATGCATGTTTTTCATACTTATTTGTCTTTTCCTCCTACAAGGTCTCTCTCTTCCATGCCACCAATATCAGCAGCTTCGCTTTAACTTGAGATTTCCCCATCTTCTAGAAAACAGGTCCTCTGAATTCTGCTCAACACTTCCCACTCAGCATTATCTGGTTAGATTACCTGGGAAGACCCAAATCTTCATTCTCCCCAGCTGCCCTTATTCACTGAGATTCCTAAAAAAGATCTTTGCAAAACTTAGGCAAAGCAAGCAAAGCATAACTTCATTGTTGCCTGGGAACATGACTCCACACCCCACCACAGAGGTCCTGGGAGTTGGACAGGGCCTTGCCCGCCCCACTCAACACTCTCACCTAAGTCTGGTTCACCATTCAAGATCAAAATTCAAGATGACTCAGAGCATGCTAGCAGACACCAGAGGAAAAAGAGAAAGACACGTAGGCAACAAGAGAGGGAGAGTTTTCCTCTATGGCCTAGAGAATTAGCCTAGGACATTGGACCCAGGTCTCCTTGGGGGTGGATGAGGATGGAAGAAGCCCTGCTCTTACACCCCAGTCTGGGTCAGAAAGAAGCTGCATTCGTGCTCAGACACGCTGTTCTTTCTATATCTGTTGGGGGATCCTCTTTTAGGAAACATGGTCCATACAGAATCTTCATACTTAACACTTTGAACCAGGCTGTGATGTGTAAAGAAGGAAATGGGTAGAAAGGAGGAGACTTTTAGTTTCCTAGAGGCCAATAACCATCATCCCTGCTTAATTGCAACCTGATTTCGAGCTTTAGTATTATACTCAAATCCTTTATTACAATATCCTGATTACAAAATATTGGCTTTACTTTTTGGCTTCAAGATTAAGCTGGGATCTTAGAAATTTTTCAGATTGGGTCTGGCAAGTCTTAATGCAAATGGCTAGTGGTTTTGAGATTCAATTGTAAATATGAAATAGGATGTTTCTTTTATATATTCAGATTAAAATTTGTACTTGTATTATGCAGTCTAAATTTCAAAGCACTTCAATCATAAGGTAATTTATTCAAACAATGAACATTTTTTGAGGCACCACTATACCCCTAGTCAGATGCTAAGAGCTTGAAGTAGCAATATGCTCTCACCCACCCTGGAACTTAGGGGATCAACTGTTAATGAAGTCATAGATGAGGGAGTGGAATCTTGCAGAAGTTTTGTCCATTTGCCTGAGGTCCCTCAGAGATAAATTATGGAGCTGAGGCTGAAATTTATGAGTTCTAGGTATATACCTTCTAGGTATATACCATGACAAATCATTCACATGCACACCGGGATACAAGTCCAAGAATGTTTATAGTACTGGAATGGAAGGAAAAACTTGGAAACCACCTAAATGCCCATCAAAAATGGAATAGACAAATTTTCCCAAAGGAAACAATAACAATACCTTCTGCTTGCCACTGTGACCTAATTGGCTGGATTTGTTCACGTTGCAAACATGTACTGGTGTATTCTCTTTGCCTGTTACTGTGTCAGCTTTGGGTGCTGAACATATTGTAATGGTTAATGCACATTCCTGCCCTTGCAGAATTCCAATATCCTTTTGCTTTTTCTCACAGTATTGACACACCAGTTCGATAAGCCATTTTTTTTCATTTAATTGTGGAAATGGCATAATAATACATCAATAGATTCTCTGCTCTTGATGACTCCTCCACTTAAACTATGAAATGCATTATTATCTTTTTCCCTAGGAATAGAAGAGCTAGGTCATATGGTAACTGTATGTTTAGTTCTTTGAGGAACTGCCAAATTATTTTCTAAACTGGCTGCACCATTTTACAACTCTACCAGAAATACATAAGGGATCCAATTTCTCCACATCTTCTCCAACACTTGTTATTGTTTGTCTTTATTTTAGCCAGCCTAGTGGATGTGAAGTAGTGTCTTATTATAATTTTTATTTGCATTTCTATAATGACTAATTGTGTTGAACATCTTTTCCTATGCTTATTGGATATTTAAAAAACCTTCTTTGAAGAATTGTCTATTCATATCCTTTGCATATTCTACTTGGATTGTTTGTCTTCCTGGTGTTGAGGTGATTATAGACAGTTCTTTATATATTGAGTTTATATGTGAGTTCTTTATATATTCTGGATATAACCCCTTGTAAAATATATTATTTGTGAATATTTTCTCCCATTTAATGGGGTGTCTTTTCATTTCCTTGAGTCCCTCGAAGCATAAAAGTTTTTAATTTTAATTAAGCCCAATTTATTCATTTTTTTCTTCTGTTGCTTATGCTTTTGGTGTCATGCTTAAGAAACCATTGTCTAATCTATGGTTATGATTACTTCCAGGTTTTCTTCTAAGAGTTTCATAACCTTAGTTCTTACATTTAGTCTATAATTGATTCTGAGTTAATTTTTGCATGCGGTGTGAGGTAGGGGAATGATTTCAACCTTTTGCATGTGGATATCCAGTTGCTGCAGTACCATTTGTTAAAAAGACTATTCTTTCCCCATTGAATTCTCTTGGCAACCTTGCTGAAAAACAATTGACCATTAACGTAAGGATTTGTTCCTGGCCTCTCAGTTCTATTCAGTTGATCTATATGTCTATCCTATGCCAGTACCACATTATCTTGATTACTGCTGCTTTGTGATAAGTTTTGAAGCCAGAAAGTGTGAGTCCTACAACTTTGTCCCTTCATAATGGCAAGATTGTTTTGCTATTCTGAGTCCTTTGCATTTCCATATGAAATTACTTCATGCATTATTTGAACCAATATATTAAATTATTAAAAATATTATAAAGTTCCATTATACATAAACTGACCAATGCTGAATTCATCTAAATTTACTCTTAAATAAAAACAGAAAAGAGGAAGAAGAGAGATTCTCCCCACCACTCCATTTAGTGCCCCCATTGTGTGTTGAAAAGGGAGACATGAATCTGAGATCCTAGTAGTTGTTCTCAATTCCCACGTACTTCTCAAGTTTGAGTATTTTGCAAAGAGAGATGCTTCTGGTGTTTAAGATTGCAGGGTGTATTTTTCGGATTAATTCTGAGGATGTGAAATTTGTACCACATGTGCTTACTTTAGAACCTAACTCCTACTATGTAGTGTCTCTTCCATAGGCTTCTTGAGGACAAAGATTGTATCATCAATGCCACTTCTCAAATTACATTGGGGAGTTGAGGGCATTCTGATACTCGTCTGCTTCCACCCTACTGCTATTTGTACGATCTTAGCTCTCTAAAATTAGTCCAGGTTGGTGGAATCCATTGCTCAATAGAGACATCTGACTGGGCAAGAAGAATCTCATTTGAAGTCCATGAAGTAAACCAAGATAATAATGTGGAAAAGAGTAGATTGAATGATGGATTATGCTGGTGGAACCCATCAGGACAATACCTGAAAGAAAGGAAGGGGTGGGCATTGGTTCTACTACAACCTGGGAACTGGTTTCAAATGTAGCTGGTTTTATGCATACTCAAGGACATATGGTTTTGAACCAAGACATGAAGGCACTTGGAGCTACATAATTCCTTAGTAAAAACACAAAGTAGATTCCAAAATAGCATTTTTGAAACTTTTCTCTTATGAATTTTATACCATAAGATTTTGATAAGAAGATTGAAAGGAGTAGCAACTAAGTACTTACTGCCATATTGAGTACTTGTCAAGGGATTTATCAATAATATTGACATATTTCCAAAGACAGGTGAAGATAGCAGTTCCTTGGTGAAAAGGGTTGTGACCTAAAAATTAGGCCTCTATAAAAAGCTAAAGGGTGTGTTTTTCTAAATTCTATATTTGTATTGCTGCATAATTCCCTGTGTAGATTTATACAAAAAGAAACCTCATTTGCTTTGATCGTTACAGGGAAAAAATCAATATTGAGCATAGTCATTAGATCATAATCATTAGATCGTTTTTTCAGATTTTGGGTCACTCTGTGGTATATTTGCCCCCTCAACACTAGTCTTGGGCTTGTTGCCCAAGCTTGGAATTGTAGAATTTCAACATTAGAACTGATCTAACATGAAGGTCCTCAATATTAAAAATCTCTCGTAAGAAGGTATCTAGGCTGTGCTTCACTACTTTTGGTAATGAGGAATTCATTAATTACTCAAGCCATTCAGTTCCCTTTTGTACAGCTCCGAACAATGAACAAACATACACCTCAATGCAACTTTCAATCCTTTGTTTATTTCTACTCTCTAGATACATGTCTTCTAGATATTCAAGATAGCCATCATCTTCCTTCAGAGTCTCATTTTCATCCTAACTAAACGTCACTATTTTATTCAAGCATTTGTTAAATTTTTAACTATTTAAAGGAAAATTTAGCCCCTTATAGCTGAAACCCAAATTACATCTATTCTCACGAAAAATGTGGGAAGAGCCCAGTCACACAATTATGATGCTAAAATTTTTATCTAGGAAGAAAGAGACAGGTCTTCAGATAAATCCAGGCCAGTCATTCTTGTCCCTTGATAATAAGATGCAGTGCCTTGTTGATTTCATTTTCTGATGTGACAATATATGATCTCTTCATTTTAACTGCGTGGAGTGGGGCAATTGACGGTGCTCCCAGATTTGCAGAACCATGAAGAAAGAGTCCTGGCTTCTGGAACTTCATTCATCACAGGGAGTGGAAAGTTGTGCTTTCACTTTGGCCCTAGTCCCGATGTGGGGTTATTCCTCCAATCCCACTCCAACCTTTTAGAGAAAAGTGATGGATCTCAGAGATATGCAAGCCTGCACTTATCATCCAGGCGGGTTAGGAGAAACAGCTGGGCCTATAAACCCTACTCTTCATTAACCACCTCTTTTGTCATGTTTCAGCCCATTTAACCTTCTAGCATATATGCACATTGTAGTCACAATTTAAAAAGCCAAAGCAACATAATAATTATAGAGCTATATCTTGGCAAAGCAACTCAAAAGCTCAGTGACTCCATTAAATTTTTAAAGAAGTTAATCCTCTGGGAAGTGTTCCTATTAATTAAACAAAAGTGAAAGAAAATAGGTTTTACGTTTATTCTCTGTAAGGAAGAAGGTGGGCCATAGCCTGAAGGCAAAGGAGCTGTGTGATCCCAGGCAAATGCATCACCTCCTTATGCACTTGAAGGGTGACAATTTCAGGCCATTTACCTGCAAAGCCAATATCTGTTCAGTCTTTCCTGAAGAAGAGAGGATTTTTTGGTCAGAGAAGTTTTCCAGAAGTCCATAGGATTTAATCCAGATCCACGCTGCAGCATAGGAGAGAAGAGGCAAAGCCTCAGTTGGTACTGAATTTGGTGGATGGAAGAGTGGAAAATTGTCTGGTGGAGATCAATGGCCACGGCAAAATTAGAGACTTTGGGTCTCCTCCTCCCTGCCCCTGTTGTATCTATCCCATCTAAGAGTGCAGATGCTATGCACTCAACTCATGCATTTGTGGGGCAATTGAGGGTGTGTGCAATGAAGGAATCTGGTGTACATGGTTTCCCAAACATACCTGGGAAACAGAACCCTTATGTGAAGGTGTGTAATACACAGACGAGATCCTTTGTGGATCCCAGAGAGGCACAAAGAAAAGTTACTGGCTAAGAGTGTGTCAGAGACCTGAGACCCTGGAGTTTGGGGACTATCTATGCTAGAAGGTACAAAGATGACCGAGCCCCAGGGCAGGCAGATTGTCTGTCCTCCAGTAGCCATTATGAGCAGGGAACCTTATGGATGGCCAAGAAAAGGCTGCCAAGTTCAGATCTGAAAAGCAGTTTTGGTACTTATATTGGTTATATATCTTGATATTTAACTTTCTGTATTTATATTTGCTGACAAAGAGGGGGTTAACCAGCTTGGTAAAACTGGGACATTTGAGAGGTGCCTAGAAATTGTATAAAGTTTCAAGAGAGAAAAATTCCAAAGAAAAATGATCTATTTTGCTATTTACCATTGGTATCTGGAGAGGGGAAATGTGTGTTCCACCAGTTGTAAGATAGAAAATAGAGGACCAAATGAAATTTGGAAAGTAAAAGGAAGGGAGAAGATTAATGAGGGAGGGAAGTTGATGGAAAGTGTCTTAGTTCAGGTACACTAAAAATAGCCTGAGACGGGGATTTCTATGCAATTAATTTATTGCGATAGTGATTTCAGAGGAATCCTGTGAGGAAATGAGGGAATCAGGATACGACAAGGAAGAAGCTAGCAAGGATGCAGGTATAGCTGAAATGCAACCTCAACCTGATCCATGGTGAATGACACCCGGAGTTGGCTCACCTTGAGACAAGGATGCTGGCCTTTTGTTCCTCTGTATCAGCCAGTCATTGGCTGATAAGACGTAAAAGCTTTGGTGGCAAGTTCAATACATGCTTTGTCACAAAGAGAGGAGGTGGAATGGTAGTTTGTAAGATAAATGTGTGTGCAATCCTGGAGGGAAGAGGATTCCAGATTGAACTAACATTTATTAAGAGAAAACTATCTGCCAACTGCTTTCTGCTGCCATTGTCATATTTTAGAGATGAGAAAATCGAGAAGTAATGTAAAGTAGCCAAGAAAGTGGTGGAGCAAGAAAGTGATGCTGGTTGCTTGACTCCCAGCACTGGTTTCTTTCCTCCCTGCCCCACCATACGAATCAGCAAGAACACACGAGTGGGGACAGGCCTACGTGTGTGAATTACGGGTAAAGGAATGTGAAGATTAGGAGTGACCTGGATCTACAGGGAGAAGGGAGACCTAATGTCAGACCGAAACAAAGACATTAGAGTGGCTTGTCAGACAAGCTCTCTGTTTCAGTCATCTGTCCGATGGTGTTGGTTAGGAAGTGGGTTGGAGGTCCATGCAGCTAAATTATTGGGAAGTCTTAAAGGTTCTCATCATACAGCAAAGAAACCCAAACACTGATTGCAGGGAAAAGATCTCGTGGTAGGAGAGGCTGAAATCAAGTGCTGGGGCTGCAAAGGAATGACTGGATGCTAATAGTCCTGGGAAGGAGTATGAGATGCAAGAGTGGTCTGTGAGGTGGGAAGATTCAAGCACCAAAAGGCCAACTGCAAAACCTGCAAAAAGCCACAGGAGTTCCATTTAAAATCTCCTGCTATCTAGAACACGTAAGAAATAGCAAGAGCCTTTCTAAGATATATTTAACCTACAGATGGAGAAAGATGCCTGCACTCAGGCTGTATGTCAGACACCCAAGGCTTCCTGAGGCCAGTGAGTGCTCCTGTCCATTCATTTGCTCTCAGGGTTGTGCATTGCTAAGTGTATTCTTAGGTACTATTTAGTTTTAACCAAACCTGTACTCAGATAAAAGACAATTGACTTGACAAGATTTCTGTTAAGAAAAGTGTAGACTGAAGAGGATTCTAATAATGCAAAGAGCGTAAACAATAACAGAATGGGGAGATGGTACAGCTTCACTTCCATGTCTTGACCAACATCATGATGTTTTAAAAAACTGCTCATTTAAAAAATGTCCTAAAATAATTGGAACATCACACATTGAGTGTGGAGATTAATTATCATAGGAGTGAACAATTGGAAAAGTTTGGAAATTACTGATAGAGCAGAGAGACTATGCGATTTGGAGTTAGATATGTGCTTGCACCAGGCTCTGTGTCTTTACTCGATGGATGACCTGGGACCAGTCAGAGGGCTTCTGTGCAACTCAGTTTTCTCATCTGAAAATAGGGACAGTAATCTTAGGGGTTAAAGGAGATAAAGTTTTTATGCTTCTAGCTTGGCTCTGGGCATAACTAGTGTGCAAAAAAATATTAGCTCCCTTTGTTTTCCTCTCAAGGAAATTTGAACTTTATGAGATGTTTGTTTCTCTAATCTAGTATTAGGTAAGCAATGTAAAATAAATCCTGGGAAGTTATTTGTAATTTTCTTTGTTTATTTTTTATTTCATTTGAAACCAGAATGGAGGCTAACAGTCATATGAAATGTATCTTTTGTACTGGAGGTAGGCCTAGAGAAAAGGATTAATAAGCTTATGTCGTTGAAGTCATTTGTAATCACTGGTCCAGAGTTGCCATGCTTGCCGCATTTTTATTAGTACTAATACATGCACAACGTTTGACCTTTGGAAAGAGACTGTTAAAAAAATCTGGGTCTGCGATACTGTGATTTATGTATTTCTCATAAATATTTGGTCTTTTTCCAGTTTTTGGGCTCACAGCTCCCCAAACCCTTGGAATTTCTTGTAATAAGAATGATAAAGGTATCTTCTGTTATGTTAATGAAGTGACTTTTGGAAAGCCTTTATTACTAACCGAAAGGATGGGGGCTGGTTGGGGCGTGGGCATGACACCAATCATGTGATTAGAGGGTTGGAACTTTCAGTCCCACCAACACCCCTGACTCCAGGGAGGGGAGAGGGGCTGGAGGTTGAGTTAATTATCCATGGCCAATGATTTAATCAATCCTGCCCATGTAATGAAGCCTCCATAAAAACCCCAAAGGACAGGGTTTGGAGAGCTTCTGGGTTGGTGAACATGTGGAGATTCAGGGAGAGTGGTGCACGTGGAGAGGGCATGGAAGCTGTCTATGCCTTTTCCCACATACCTTGCCCTATGCATCTCTTCCATCTGATTCTTCCTGAGTTATATCCTTTTATAATGAACTGGCAATCTAATAAATAAAATATTTCTCTGGAATTCTGTAAAATGCTGTAGCAAATTAATTGAACCTGGGGAGGGGGTCTTGGGAACCTCAGATTTATAGCCAGTGGGTCAAAAGAACAAGTAACAACCCGTCCTTGCACCTGGCATCTGAAATGGGAAAGGATAGTCTTGTCGGACTGAACCCTTAACCTGTGGA
This sequence comes from Equus przewalskii, assembly GCF_037783145.1. Lineage (NCBI taxonomy): Eukaryota > Metazoa > Chordata > Mammalia > Perissodactyla > Equidae > Equus > Equus przewalskii. The sequence goes on along the minus strand of NC_091845.1, from coordinate 51,702,058 downwards.
ATCTGATGCTAATCTTTGGATAAATAGAGTCAGAATTGAGTTGAATTGTAGGACATCCAGCTGGTGTCCCGAGAATTGTTTGTTGGTGTGGGGACCCTCCACACACACACACACACACACACACACTAGAATTGGTGCCAGAATCTATTTAGGGTCCCAGATTGGGTTCTCTAGAGGCAGAGCCTGACACAAGGATTTAGGGTTGTCATGAGTGGTTAGTAGTGGAAAGTCCACTCACCTTTGTGTCTTTCCACAATGCCAGAATTTATCAGGGTAAATTCAAAGGATCTCGTAGTAAGTGACTGAGGTCTGCAAATAGGGGCAACAACCTGGCAGTGGCCCTTTATAGAGACTTAATAAAACATCACACATTAAGTCATATTAACATCATAAGAACATATTAATTAACACCGAACACAGCATTCAATATGCAATGGGTTACAAACCAAAGTCCACAAAGTCCTTGGCATGGTCCAGCGAGTCAGAACAGGAAAATGGTCCAGCCCAAGGGAACGGAGAGAGTCACGGGAGTCAGCAAGTCAACCAGCAGCATGTGTCCTCTTTCTGGGTTGGCTCGCTGGCGTCGGTGTTCCTTCGTCTCTAGCTTTTATGCTGCTTCCACATCTTATCCAGGTCTGGAGTTGTGCTGTCTGGTTATCTCTGGGTGTATCTACGGTTTTTGTGGTTTTGGGCATTCTGTGGGTGTTCCTTTAAGGCATTGTCAGTTACACCCATAACTCCATTTTCTTGTGCAGAGTCCTCAGCATGAGTTCTTCCATTTCGTATGCTGTCTACAATAGGTCTCTAGTTTACTGAGAGAGTCTTCACAAAAAAACAAAGCAAAAGAAAACAAAACCAACCTCCTAAACAAACAGGAGAAAACTCCCAAAGTCTTAAGGAAGGGAGCCAAGCAGGATAAGGCAGGGGAAGGGAGGGGGGGCCAAGCAAAGCAAAGTCTAACCTTGGCCTGTTCCAAGTGGGGCTCTGGGTCATAAACAGCACCACAAACTTGTGTGCCCTCAAGGCAAACAGACTGACCTTTTGACTACTAAATCAAGCGTGGGTCATTGACTATACCAGTGGGGGTAGGGAGGTAAGGGAGGGTTGTAGCTTTCCTGGCCAAGTGGCTCCTATCAACTGGGGAGAATTTTCCAGAGAAGGGGATTGCTATCAGCTGTTAGCAGTCTACATTCATTGCAGCTGAGGGCTGGGTGCCCAGGCCTGTTGAAGGGGGATGTACGTGGGACACTCTGTGTCTTCTACTCACCAAACTGGACAAATTCAGTTTTTCTGGAAAACTTTTTATTGTCTTATAGCATACTGGCACACACCAGCAGCACCATGTCAGGTGTTTGGTGGCCAATAGTAACATACTCTTCATAGCCCAGAGCAGTGCCGTCCAATAGAAATATAACGTGGATCATACACATAATTTAAAATTTTCTAGTAGTCCTATTGAAAAAGTAAAGCAAAAGAGGTAGTATTAGGATTAATAATATGTTTCACTTTACCCCAATATATCCAACATTACAATATTGACGTGTAATTAATATAAAAGTTATTAAAGACATTTACAATCTTATTTTTGTACTCAGTTTTTGAAATCTAGGGTGGTTTTACATGTGGTTAGTGGCTGCTATACTGGAAGGCACTGGACCCCAGAGTCTAGAGGGGTGATTGACTTCAAAGGGGCTGCCTGGTTGTCAGATCCTAATCAAATAATAAATCCTGTTTTTACTCTTCATGTACATGTAGAGCAGGAAAAAGTTTTCCTCTACCTTTTTAGGTTCTTCTGGCTGGTCTAAAAATTAAATTGACACGAGACAGAATAACAGGAGAAAATCAAAGTGTAATAACATGTATACGTGGGAGAAACCCAGGAGAACTGGGTAACTTGCCAGAATGGCCAAAGCTGCTACCTTAAATACCATCTTCAGCTAAAGACAGAAGAGGATGTTGGGGGTGTAGTGGTTTGGGATTTCAAAGGGGAGGAAGGCAACTCACATGGAGATGGAAAAGGAAATGTTTGGTAACAAAAGTTTACCATGCCTTGCAGAGACAATGGGACATGGAGAGGACTTTGATCAAATGGGCCTTGCTAGGTTCCTCCCTCTCTACCGCACCTAGTTCATATTATACTGTAATTATCTATGGTGATAACTTCTTCCTGGAACAGGCCTTCTATCTTGAATTCTTTTAGGCAGTTAGGAGGAAGGTCAAATTTTCCTCCTGAGTCTTTTTTCTCAGAAATAATCAAGCCAAAGATACACATTTTGGGGTAGCAAATTCTACTCCCCTACATATGGCATACACTTGAGGAAGTATCATGAAAATATGAGCTTACCTTTTAGGAGAAGTGGGGAAACACTGGACTTTGTAGTTGGGTAAGCTTGGATTTAAGTTCTCATTCTTCCATTTACTGATCTTGGCTAATATATTTAACTCCAATTTATTTGAATCTCAGTTTCCTAAATTGGGAAATGGGATAAGGTTTGCATGGTGGAGTTGATTGGAGTGGATTGGAGACCTGCCTGGCTTGGAAGAGGTGCTCAATAAGCCAGTGCTTATCATTGCCTCATTTTGCTAATGGAGTAAGTGTCCCAAGTGGAGAAGATGTGTAGATACCATTTTCTCTGTTTTCTCTCTGTCCTTTCAATCTCCCCTTTTCTCTTCTTTTTTCTCATTATTGCATTTTCACTTATTCCAGTTTCTTTCTTACTGTATATCTTTTCATTCACAAATTTGAATGAAACCTTCTTGAAAGTATTGTTTTGAGGCTAGTTTCTTGCAAACAAAGATTTTCAAAGATTAAAGCTATCCTTGAGGTCCAGTTCAAGTGTCACTTTCCTTTAGAGTTGAAGACTCTTGTTTGAATGTTTCTTTCCTTCCTTCTTTTCTTCCTTTCTTCCCTCCTTCCTTTTCTTTATTTACTAGCTCTTCCTAGTGAGCTTGCAGTCCTTACTCTGAAAACCTTCTTGGGTTTTGGTGTTTATTTTTGTAGGACAGAAACTTGAAGTCTTTAGGTTAACAAAGGAAAGTTCAGCTCCACTTATACTTTTCACCAAAACAAGCCTTGTGAGCATTAGGGAAAAACAAATAAACAAAAAACATCAGTCCTTTCCCAATCTGGTAGAAAAGATTATTCATTTTTGCTGTTTTTTTCCTGTAGCGTCCCACATTGTCACTGTCTAACAGATGGCATTGTGATTGTATAATTGCTATCATGGATATTATTAATAATGCAACGGACTATGATCTCAGCCTTCCTTCCTTTACTAACATTGAAAGAGTCCTGGAATGTTCCAGTTTAGCTCACAGACTTCTTTTTGAACTAGTTTATTCACCACATGACTAACCCTTTGAGGAAGAGCAGCAGCCAATCTCTAGTGGTAGGCAACCGGTAGCAGTCCCACATAAACAGAAGCATTTACATACATTGTAAATCTGCCCAGGGTTCACAGACAATCCAAAGTAAGAAGTATTCTCTCTATAGCCCAGAGAAGTGTTGTCCAATAGAAATGTAATGTGGACCACATATGTAATTTTAAATTTTCTAGTTGGCCACATTAAAAAGTAAAAAGAAAGAGGTGAACTTAATTTTAATAACAGATTTTATTTGACCCAATAAAGCATAGCTTTTCTCAATACTTCTATAACTACCCTGTCTAGGTTTCCTTATGAACAAAATGAAAATTGCATGCTGAATGGATTGCAGAAGTCAAGCCCCACTACAGTGAACAACACTTGATAGACAACTTCCCTAACTCTGAACATGAGATGATCAAAGCAAGATTTGGCCTACGCTAATTAGGGTAGTCAGGTTCAGCTAAGTGTAACATCTGAAGTTTGTGTAGGAGGGCAGAAAGTCACGCTTGGACAAGGAAAGAGCCAGTTAATGATCATATTTAAAGGCCAGCCATTTACTTTTCCAATAGCCTAGTGACATTTATCCTAAGTCACTTAAGAAATGTTATAAAATATCATAGATCCATTTAGCATTGCCATAGGGAGGGCTTGGGTCTTAAGATTAGTCTTTACAGGACTGTGGCTCTGTATTGTTATTGATAATATAATTAAAGGAAACTGTTTTGGATAGAACGGGAGTTGCAGGTTGGAACCAACGTTTTGACAGCTTAGCTTTATTCACTACTCTAATCTTCTGGAGAACCTATAGATCCCCACAGTGATTTGTTAGGAGAAAAGGAAAATATTGTAGTGATCCACTAAAATGTGATATAGGCTAGGGGAGCACAGAGGGGCCCTCTAAGATCCTACACTAGAGAATGACACAGATACAAGGCAAGAGAAGAATTTGGAGGGCCAAAGTATTGATGCATTCACCCTCTTAGTATTTGGCATGACTATAAAATAAAGAGATGAGTTTTCCCATATAGCAAATTTGTTATATTACTTAATAGATAAACTCCCTTAAGTACTACTGATTCTGAAGAATGTCAAGGAAATCCAAGAAGAAGGTCTAAGTTGAGAAGGAAAAAAATAATGGCCATGCGGCCAATTGGAAAACACAGCTATTGAGGTAGAATAAAGAAAATAGAAGATGAACAACCTGGAAGACTAGTAATTATGATCAACATAATTAGTAATTACGTAACGTGATGGATATTTTAGCTAATACTATGGTGGTAATCATTTTGTAATATATAAGTGTATCAAATCAACACATTGTATACCTTAAACGTAGACAATGTTATAAGTCAATTATATCTCGATGTAGCTAAAAGAAAAAACAACACACTGTGGTGAAGAGTCCGCATTGCTTCCATTGCTTCCGGTTAGAAGCCTTAGGGTTAGAAGCCTAGAACTGGTGAGTGCTGAGGATTTACAGGCAAAATTTACAACTAGGGACTGCTACTTATTTCCAGTGGCAACAGTGTCTGCTACTCCAAGAATTTTAGCTGGTAAAGCTAGTTATATGACAAACCTGGGTCAGATTAATGCCCCCTCTTCTTTTCCAGTGGATATAATTGTTTTTCCATTTTAACTGATGTAACTAATTCTTTGGGGAGGACGGAGTTGGGGAAAATGCATATTGGGAAAAACATCACCATCAGAGTCTAGAGAGGGATTTTGATTCTGGTTTTAATTCTATCACTTATTGGCTGTAGCAAACTTTAACCAAATCACGTTATTTCTCTAGGTGTCTCACCCTGTAGCAAGCTAATTTGCATTTGTTCACATGGCAGCTCAGCAGGATTCTAAGTGAAAGAACAGAAGAACACGAGGGCTCGAGGCCTGTGCTCAGCTCCGGCACTTCATCACTTCTATTGCATTCTATTGGCCAAAGCAAGACCCAAGACCAGATCAGATTCAAGGGGAGGGGAAATAAACCACATTGCACAAAATTGTACTACAGTGCAAAGGGGCGTGGACACAGAGAGGTGGAGAATTGCAGCTATTTTGCAATTTAACACACAGGCCGTGGTAGACTGGCCTGGATGATTGTGCTACCACAGACCTCAGCATGCGAGTGTGTTTTCTTCCCAAGTTCCTCTCACACTGTGGATTTCTCTCTTAAATATTTTGGGAAGTTGGGGACGGGCAGCAGATTTGTGGGACTGTCAATAGGGCAGACAATGGTGTACTAATTTCTCCAACCACCCTCTGAGCCTTCCAGTCATGTGCTCAAAAGGATAAGTATTTCTTCTTTTGATTCACTAACCAAGATATATCTAAACTGCTTTCTTCTCGGGGAGATCTTTTTCCTTGCTGAACCAAAACAGTATGGGATGCAATGAAGGCTAATAATTTCTCTCTAGCAGGGATATGGCATCTAAGTGCCGGAGTTAAGGACCAGGAACATGGAGTTTTCAGTTTATTGGCACAGTTATACCTGAAATAAGAAGCACTGAATTCATTATTTACGCTTGATGCGCATCATGCGATGAGAGCACTTAGCTCCAAGGAAAGAGGCAGCCTGCAAATGGAAATGGAAAAGGCATGGACTATTGATTAAATAGGCTAGGTTTTGTCTACTCCCTGCTACTTATTCACCTTGTAGTCCCAGGAAGGCTGACAATATTTTGAGTCCCAGGCAGGTTCATGTTTTAGAGTTATCAGGGTTGATGGTGGAGTCAGGGTAATTCAGGCATCTCTGTAAGAAAAATTCATCCTAGGGGAATTGAAATTCAGGCCCATGGGCTTGGGCTCTAGTGATTTTGTTGTAAGAAGCAGGGGCTGACTTGAGTAGAAAGCTCACTGTCTGTACTTAGATTTGCCTTCTTGTCCAGCACCCATGGACTCTGAGCTAAGTTCCAGGCAGAGGGGACTCCAAGTAAAATTTTGAGAGATTTTCTCAGCCCCAGCAGGACATTGGATTTTCTGGTAACAGTACTGGTATCTCTTAAATAGGTGCCACACAAAAGGGAGATGAGCATAGTACAGCTCCCATGTAGAGAGAGCTTCAGATGACAGGACAGAGCAAGAAGTGTGGAGGGAGCTCTGGGGGACTGGGGAGAGACAAAAGGGGTACCAGTGCTTTTCTGGAGGATTCTTATAGCAGAGGAGGGCCTGAGGACCTTGTCTACCTAAGCTGTCTACAGACATCATTGAGGGCATCTGGGGGATGGAGAAGGAATAAGGTAACACACATGAGATATTCTTCAAGGGGCTAATTTGCAGTAGAGCTTTTGTTGGGACGGGACATTCTTCATTGTCAGCTGGTGGAACTAGAGTGAAAGCCAGAGAAATATGGATTATGGCTGAAACTGTCATTATTATTGAGCACCTACCATGTGCACAGCACTGTGATGGACACTTGGACTGTAGCTCTGGGCAAGCCTTGATACCTCCCTGAAAAGGGCTGAGTCCAGTGGGATAGACACGACTCTGAGAAGGTCACTCATAAAGGTGGGCAGCAAGGGCAGAGGGGTGGAAAAGAAGGAAGGTAACTACACAGCTGGAACAGGGCTGTTTAGGCAAAGCTTCAAGGTGCAAAGTAAGCACAGGGCTTGTGCTCACTTTGGGGTGAGTTTGTTAAGCAGAACAGGTTGTGTGTGTGTATGAGTGTGTGTGTACATGCATGTATGCATGCTTTTTTTACTTTTCTATGCCTCAGTCTCATCTCTGACAGCAGATTATTCATGATTCACAGGGTAGTTGTGAAACTGGAATGTAATAATGTCTGTAAAAATTTCTTTGCAAATGACGAAGTACTAAAAAGATCATTTAATGTTGAAAAAAGTAGTACAATGAAAGCTTTATTAACGTTTTACCAAATCAAGTTGTGGTAATTGCTAACACTATTTAAGAGTTTAATAAGTCCTAGGTCCTGTTCTGAGTACTTCATACACATTAGTTCAATTTAGTCCTCACAATATTCCTTTGACGTAGGTGCTGATGTTACTCATTCCCATTCTACAGATGAGGAAATAGAGGTAGAGAGGGCCTTAGTTAGATCGAATTGCTGATAAGTGCTGAAGCTAGGATTCACATTTGGTATTTCACCCCCAGATTCTGCAGTCTTAACCATAATGGCATACTGTCCCTTTATTGTCATTTCTAACGCTGCCTGTACTAGTCTGCTCCAGCTGCCACAACAAAGCACCAGAGACTGAGTGGATTAAACAGTCGAAATCTATTTCCCACAGTTCTGGAGACTGGGAAGTCCAAGATCAAGGTGCTAGCTGACTCAGTTTCCACTGAGGGCTCCATTCCCAGTCTGCAGATGGTCATCATCTCTCTGTGTCCTCACATGGCAGAGACAGAGTGAGTGAGCTCTCCTGTATCTCTTCGCACAAGCACATCAATCCTACGAGATCAGGGTCCCACCCCCACGACCTCATTCAATCACAACTGCCCTTTATAGGCCTCATTTCCAAACACAGTCATACTGGGGGCCAGGGCCCCAGCATATGAATTTTAGAAGAACAATTCAATCCATAGCACTGCTTCACACAAGCATTCTAGCTACTGGAATTCATTGATTATTGAGTGTTCACTGATTATTGCTGCATGCCCAGAATTCTCCTAAGTACTGCAGATATTGCATTGAGCAAACAAAGTCTCTCCTCTCAAGGAGCAGACTCTATCCTCTATCCTAATGGAGGCACAGACAGTGAACAGATGACAGATAACACTTCAGGTTGTGAGCAATGCCGAGGAGCAAAAGCAAAGCCAGCAAAGAGAAGAGAGGGAGAGAGTGATTTTGGCTAGAGTGGCGAGAGGGAATGTCTCTCATGATGTAATCATGAAGGATAAAGAAGGGTTGGATCTGTAGCCCATCTGGAGGAAGAAGATTCTGGGCAGAGGACTGGATGCAAGGGCTCTGAATTGGGAATGTGTTAGGGTGTTCAAGGTTTCACATGGTGGCCAGTGTGGATAAACAGAGTGAGCAAGGACAAGAGTGGTAGGAGATATCAGGGACAGCAGGGGCAAGATCATGTATGACTTTGTTATTAGAATTTTAGTTTTATTCTGAGGGATATGGGAAGCACTGAAGACTTTGGGTGGAGGAGTTACATGGCCAGGCATGCATCTGTTTTTAAAGGACCATTTTGGAGGAAGTTACAGGATGCATTGGTGGATCAGGGAGATCACTTAGGAGGCTATTATAAAAGCCCAAGGGAGAGACAATGGGGGTTCAGACTCAGAGTAATATTGTTGGAGGTGGGGAGAAATAGAAAGATTCTAGATATATTCTGAAAATAGAGACTGCAGGATCAGATGAGGGATAAGAAAGACAGAAAAGAATTAATGATGGCTGCAAGGTTTTTGATGAGAGCCACCTGAAAGAGGGAGTTGCAGTTTGCTGAGGCGGCACTGATGGATATAAGTTTGGGAATACAGAGTTAGATTTGAAATGTTTCTTAGCTTTGTAAGTGGAGATGGTGAGTAGGAGCTAGAAATAAGGGTCTGTAGTTCAGGGGGGGAATTGGGGTTGGATATTTAAATGTGTGTGTCCTTTGATTGTAGATGGTATTAAACTAATGAGACTAAATAAAATCACCCAAAAAGAACCTGTGGCTAGAAAAGAGAAGAAACTCAAGGCCTGAACTCTGGATCATTCTGGTATTTAGACATCTGGGACATGAGAAGTAGCCAGCTGAGAAGACTGAGAAGGAGTAGCTGGCGAAGGAGAACAGGAACCAAGAGTGACGTCATGGAGACGAAAAAAAGAGCATGTTTGAAGGAGAAGAGCTGACTGATTAACTGCATTAAATGTTGAAGACGAGGTGAGTAAGATGATGTCTGAGAGTTGCCATACACTTGGTAGAGTGGAGGTAATTAGTGGCCTTGATAAGAGAAGTTTTGTGGAGAGGATAGGAAGGGAGATTGAGGACGCAGAAAACTCTAGAGGAATTTGTTATGAAAGAACAGAGGAAACGGGTCAGTAACTAGAGAGAGCTGTGAGGTCAATAGAGAAGTTTATTTTTAAGATGGGCATGTTCATAAGAATATTTTAACACCGATGTGAATGATAGAAGGATTGAGGAGAGTCGGGGGCAGAGAGAGATCTTATGTTGCAGCAGAGAGGATGGATAAATGAAAAACTGATTCCTTGAGTAGGTGAGAGGGAATGGAATCTAGAACAGAAATGGAGGACTTATCTTGAACAAAAGCCCAAATATCTGTTCAACTGTAATAGGAGGAAGGAAGAGTATCTAGATATAGATGCAGGTTGACTGACAGACACAGTGGGAGCAAGTGGAAGTTCTATTTTGTTTGCTTCTATTATCTCAGTGAAATAATCAACCAGGTCACTGGCTGAGACCGTGGGTATGGAAAGAGGTGTTGGAGGCTTGAGTGAAAATAAGGAGTGAAATGGAATTTTAGGAGAGTGGAAAAATAAATTGTACGGACAATGTAGTAGGATTTGCACGACAAAATGTAGGAAATGCATTAATAGTCCCTAGGCTTGCATGAGACCAGTTAGCATCCATTGTGAGATTTTTCTCTAGCTATATTAAGCCACTAAGATTCAGATCCAGAGTAGTCAAAGAATTAGATCAGAATTAGACTCTTGCTAATTGGAAGAGTTCTTTCTTTCCAATCATATTAATATAATGGAAGGAAATAGGAGCAAGGTAGTTGAAATGTATTCAAAAGAGCAATTATAATGACCAGCAATATTTCAGAAATAAAATAGATAATGGCAGCTGATGACTCTGAGTGACACTTGTTGGGAAGATATTATTTACTGTTATTAATATTTTTGTCTAGAGGGTGGGCACATGTTAGGTGATAGGAGGTGGCAAGAAACCTTCTTTTTCACTGTTTTTTTTTAAAGCAAATAACTTGTAATTCAATTATCATTCTAGTGATAGATGTGTTTTAAATGCTATGAATATTTGTTGAGTACTTCTATGTGTCAGGTATTATCTTAGGCACTAGGGGTACAAATGAATAAAACTTCTAGGGGGTGAAATGAGTGTGTAAGCTATAGCATGGTAAACACAATGCATGAGCTATGCACAGGGGCCTTTTGCTAGAAACCAACTGAAGGGATCTTGATATTCGTGAGGATGGAGAAGGCTTGCTGGAGAAAATGAGTACAGAGCTGAGTGGTACAAGTAGGAGACAAACACATGAGGAATGTTGGGATAGAGGGTTGGCAAGGGAATTCCTAGCCTAGGGAATGATATGAATAAGTGTCTGAAGGTTTGTAAGTATGAGGTCAGTTCAGAGAATTCAAGGTACAGTAGTGTGCCGTGAGTGATGACATGTTAGGCTGAAGAATAAATGTGATCCAGATAATGAAGGGGCTCCATATGTTACAGAGAAAAGTTATCTTAAGGGCAATGGTCGGTCACTAAAGGAACTTAAGGAGGCAAGTGACATGGTCAGACAGATTTGTATTCTAGAAACTTCACTTTGTGCTATGTGGAAACTACACTGAAGATAGGGATAAGATTCTAAGCATAAGACCAGTTCAGAAGTTTCTGAAACATTCCAAGTAGGACATGGACCACCCAAGGGGTTTTTTGAAATGGGTGGAAGGGAAGATTCAACCGATGTTTGATAGGAAGACTCAACAGAACTTATGCATATAATGGCAGAGCTGGAGGCAGGACAACAATCTGAGGGTTCCTGGCTCAGGTTGACGGGGCTAGAATTCCATTCACCAAGCAGAGAGTGTAAGGATGGACTCCATTTTGGTAAAACTCAGTTGGCACAGAATTTTATGTATTCCCCAAATCTCTTTCCTTTTCTTCCTGGGCACAGTGAGACCATTTCTCATTCTGTCTTGTATTGAATAGAATTATGTTAGTGAATTTAGATTGGTGGAATACTGTTAAAAGTGGTTTATGCAACTTGCAGACCTGACGCCTTAGGGGCAATCTTCCATGCACTTTCTCTTCTTCATCGGCTTGCTAGATGCAATGAATTCAGCACAAGACTTTGAGCCTAGGGGATAGTAAAGTCGCTGAATGAAAGGAATCTGGGTCCTTGAATGACTGTATGAAGCAGAGACTCTCCTCCACCAGCCCTACATTGGATTATGACATGAGTGAGAAAAAACCTTATAATGTTAAGCCATTCAGATTTGGAGGTTGTTTTAGCAGTTAGTCTACCATAACTAACACACTTCGACTGAGGACTGTTCATGGGAGAGCCAAGCAGCTAGAAAGTGGGGTTCTGGAGCTAAGACTCAAAAGTTATGAGGTAAGACTGAGAATCACATCTTTCTTTCCTCTCCACCCACTACCTCCAGGTCACCTTTGCACCCCTGCTTGAATTCTCTTTCTTGGTGAACTATGTAACTTTCTTTTTAGTCACTCAAATCACAGACCTGTCTGTAATTCTCTGCTTCTCCCTTGTCATCCACATTCATGGTGACTGACTCTGCCAGATTTCCTCCTTTATGTCTCATGTATCTACTTCTATTGTCTTTCCTTCCCGTGATTCTTCTCTCTCATCATTCCTTTCAAGGGAAGCTAAATTTCAGTTGATTGAAGCATGAAAGGGAGAAATTGAATGAAGGCACCAAGAAAGAACACATCTTTTAGAAGCTTGGCTCTGAGGAAGAAGTGAAGGGGCTAGACTTAGAAGAGGATTTAAGACCTAGAGAGCTTGATTTGTAAGGTAGAAGACACACAAACATTCACTGGTGCGGAAATACCTAAGACGTAGACATATAGAGAATAATTGATGAGGTACAACTTCAAATCAGTCAATAAATGGAATGGTGGAATGAGTCTTGAACTGGAGCTGACCAGTAGAAAGGAGGTAAAGATGGGCTCAAATGTATGAAATAGGAAGGTATGAGTAGGAAGATAAATGATTGTAAGACTGATGCTTCAGTATGGTTTTTTTTTTAAGGACAAGGCCAAACTGATAAGCATGAGGATTGGAGTGAAGTGTGGATAAGGCTTTGAACAGTTTTTATGAGAATAGGGAATATGAGCGACAGAGCTGAGGAGAAGGGGAGGAGTCAGTAATCACCCTTGTTGTGGTGCCAGTATTATTGTTTGCAGGATTTTCTGGAGCATTGCTCAGGAGCCTGGGTAAAGAGTTATGGAAAGTGGAAAGCTGGGTTTACTCAGAGGTGGAGATAAAGTGAGAGAAAGAGATATTAGTGGGTGCTGGTAAGGAATGTGAAAAAGGATCCACTATATTTTTCATCTAAGTAGGAAATCAAGGGGTATAGGGAAGAGTTGATTGGTGTGAGAAGATAAAGGGGAGAATGAGGTAAAAAAGCAAGTATCCTGAGACTAAGAGGGCCATAGAGCTAGAAGGAAGGGGTCCTGGGATCAGGGAACATATCTACTGACACGGGTTTGGTATCAGTTGCTGGAGTAGAGTGTGGGAGTAAATTGCTGGAGGTGAAGTAGTTGGTGTATCAGGAGGACAGGCCTGACCTCAGTCACTATTTATTATTCAAGAAGTTAAATCTACACTTAAAACAGGGTTTCCCATTGGCCACACTATCGATATTTTGAACTGGACAATTTTTTGTTGGGGAGGGTGTTGTCCTGTGTGCTATAGGATGTTTAGCAGCATCGCTGGCCTTGAAAATGCCAGTAGCAGATCCTGTCTAGTTGTGACAACCAGACACATCTCCAGATAATGCCAAACATCTTCTAGGGGGCAAAACTTCCCCCTAGTTAAGACTTAGAGGACTTAGAACACTTGGGGTTAAGATTTAAGACTGACTTAAGGAATGAAGATAGGAGATTTTCTCTTCTGATGTCATTCAATAGAATTCTCAGGATCTAGAAGCAAACAAATTTCAACAACAAAATAAAAGATAAAGTTATTAGCATGTGACAATGCAAGCATCATTGGAATAAGTGTAATTTTTTTTTAGCAACCTCTAACGGCAATTATTTTCCTAGAGATAACACTCGTTAGAGTACATGTTTTCAGATATATTTGTCAAAAATATTTCTCCTTTATGTACACCTGCTTCACATAACCACCTGAATTTGCTGGCAGTCTCAGCTATAGGCAGCACAGAGTGACTCCCATCCTGGAATAATTATCAAGTTAAGCCTAGGACAGTGGGGGCTGAGGCCTGAAATAGTAATTGTGGTCTCACAAGGTTTGCCCACATGCCTGGTTCTAGATGCACTGAGTCTTTTTTTTCCTTCTCCCCAAAGCCCCCCCAGTACATAGTTGCGTATTCCAGTTATAGGTCCTTCTAGTTCTGCTACATGACATGCCGCCTCAGCATGGCTTGATGAGTGGTGCTAGGTCCATACCCAGGATCCGAACTGGCGAAACCCTGGGCCACCAAAATGGAGCAGGCAAATTAAGCACCAGCCATGGGGCTGGCCTGTCCCTTTTTGGTTTTTGTCACTGTGTCTTTTAAGCCTCTGAAAAATCTCATATTCTTGTGTTTCTGTTGACCAGTGGGGAGGAGATTACATCTGGACAAGGAAAGAAGCTAAAACTCTATGGAGTTAATTCACCAACACTGAATTTGAAGTTCAGTCTAGAGAATTCACCCTACCACCTCACTTCACCTGGGCTGCCCTCTAATTGCTTTGCCTTGTCTGAGCTCACAATTTCTTCATTCAATTGAAGCTGGAGTCAATTTGTTGAGGTGCTCCAGTAAGAAAATATTGCCAAGCGGAGCGAAAGGGATCATCAGTTGAACCACACAAAATAACTTCTGGAATAAAATGCCAGCAAGTTGGGAGCACTAACTTTCTCATATTTTTAAAATGTGAAGTATAAAGAACTGTTGATTGTGAAACTCATGAGTTGAGCACATGGGAAATGCCTTTCCCAATGTCCTTACTCAGCCTAGCTCCTCAGCAACATCTCCTGGCATCCCCCATACCTTAGCCACGCCAGGTTCCTTATGTGCCTTGGAAGACATTGCTCCTTTTTTCCCATGCCTTTTCTCCTGATGTGAGTGTCCTTTCCCAGAATACCCTTCCCCCTTGTCTGCCTGGTGAATTTCACTCATCGTTCAGAAAACTTCCTATGCTTCTTTCTCACTGAAGCACCACTGATGACACCATATAGTTGCTTCCTTCTCTAGTTTCTCATGTCACACAACTTGGTAGCATGCTGTCTTGGGATTATTACTTATCTGTCTTTTTCCAACACTGGATTGTGAACTCTGAAGATGGGCACCATGTTTTATTTCCCTTTGTATGTGTGTCTAGCATTGCATCCTCACATGGTATATTCACCAAAGACAAAATATGTTTCCCCAGAGAGAGGGCAGGTTTAAGTGACCCATTAGCGAAGAGTGGGCAAGAGGCTCTACGCCCATCCTGAATTATCTTCTAGAGAAGAATGCTGTTGCCATATGCCTCTACCACCTCAACCACTGTGTGATGCAATTGTTGGCTGACTTAACTAGCAATGTCCACACTGGAACATCAAAACAAAACCAGCTCTACCATTGATCTCATTCGTCAGGTTTGAGTTTGCCCTTGGGGCTCTGTCAGCAACTCCAACTGTGCTTAGTTGCTGGTGAACACAGAAGCACAGAGGGAAAATGAGACATGGGCATATACCTAGTTTGGAGGAATGTTTAAGGGGATATTTTATTTTTTCACTATTTCCTTTTTTTTAGTGATGCTATGAGAATTTTTTTGTTAAACAGCTAAAAGAATTTTTATGAGACTAACTAGGTGAAAAAGGCCCGCCTCACTTATGGCCATGCCTGTCTGTGGATAAGCACGCACATACCTTCATAAATACCCACCCAAATTCCCTTTGACTCATTCTGGAAGCTATCCTCCTTCCCCAGGATCAGGAGCAATTCTACCAGCTATGACAGAAACCTGCTGCTAATAAATGCAGCCCTGGGCCAGTGACCTTTACCAGGAATCATCTGTCACCATGACGTGAGCCAGCATGTGTGGAAAGGCCTGCACACAAATGTGTTAGGGAGGATGGAACAGAACAGGGAGAAGAGAGCAGACCAACCAGGAACGCAGCTGTGGCGGGATGTTGGCTCCGTGGATGTGGAGTGTTTTCAGGTGCTGATTCCTGGACTAGGTGGATGGCGAGAGAATGAACAACAACAAAAAAGGATCAAAAGGACAACATACCCCCTCCTCGCTGCCTGCTCCATTATTGGCCTGTCCCAGTGTTCCCAGCATATTCCTTGGCCTTTTGCTATAAACAAGCTCTGTGAATCATCTGCTACTCAAGGCAGGAGGGGCAAAAAAAATTAAATGAACAAAGTTTGACGGTTGAACTATTGATAAAAAGCTCACCCCTCTGAGCTCAGAAGTGGATTGAGGTTTTGCTGGGCCTGACGCTCAGGCAATCAGTGTTTGTGTACATGTGTGCACATGCGTGTAGGTCTCTTAAACAAACAACATTTAAAATACAAAACTGCATATAAAAATGAATATTTATTTTTAATGAGATATTAAATCACAAGAATTATGACATTAAAAGTGCTGGAAAACACCACAAGCTCATAAAGCCCGGAAAAATAAATTTTATCATTATCTGCCAATTTTTATTAACTAAAAATTTTATTAATTGTCCTTAATAATTATGTATGTATATCTATACAGATGCCTGTTTAAATATGCATGTGGATACTTCTATAAAAATATACAAAATTATTCTGAAATTAAGGCATAAATAATTTCAAATAGATCAAAATTATTGCTACCTTGTATTGAGATCCATAGTTATGTTATCAAATAATCGCTGTATTGATTAACATATGGATAAAAGTGTGTAGGAAGTTTGTCATTGGAACTCTTCTTCCTTTGGGTGGCTCTGCCATTTTGTGTGCCTTTTTGTCTGGGATCAGCAGTCTGATGTAACGGACATACTAAGATCCAATTTGATACACTGGGACACACAAAACATAAAACAACTTAACATAGTGCTGTGTCCACGTCCACTGTCCGTGGAACTGCCACAGCTTTGCACCTTAAAAACTCGGGGATTTGGTTTGATACATTCTATTTTGCATAATTCCCATCAATAAAGAAATGTATTTATAACTGTTTAAGGTGTGTTCTCAAATATACTCTTCCCAGGAGAAATTTTTCATTTTCATTTGGAATTGATTAGAGTGAAATGCTCTGCTTGTAAATTTACACGTCTGTTGTTTGTAAGAAGTTTCCCCAGACTAGCTTCTGACTCCACACATTTTAAGCCTATTTCTCCTCCTCACCTACATACTTCTGGTGCCAAGAGCTTTGGGGTCTGACATTGTATTATGCTCCCACCTCGGGTCCTGTGTCGTGATGCCAGGTGAGTCAACACAGCAAGAGTATTCCGGGAAGTTATTCCCGCTGACCTACAGCAACTGTACATGAAAGGGACTGTGAAACATATAAATATGTTCCACTGAACCAAAATTAAATATATGTCCCGTCTTAGCTGATCGAAAAATATAGATGCTCGCTGTAATGTCACTCAGTATGAGAGAGCAGAGATAGACATTTTAAGCAATTGTGGTTTAAACTTCTTTTTTGCAAATTTTACAAAATCTTCCATGATCTTGTGAACACATTGCTATAGCTCCTCCCAGGAGCCTTGGAAGAAGCCTGTACAAGTCAGAGTTTCTTTGGGAGAGTTTTCATTCATTCATTTTTTTCACTTGTTTATTCATTTTTTGATTGTCTAGCATTTATAGGCTGTTATAGTATCCACTGGTGCCCATTGTGTGACGGGACAGACAGGCAGATAGACAGAAGGCTAAACTAAAGTCCAGAGAGTCAGTCCCCTTTTCCAGTCTCTACTACTGTGGTTACTTCAGTAAGAAATAAAGGAAATTCTTTGTTGTCTCCTCTGTGGTTTGATAGCTGTTTTCTAAGGGGCCTCAAGGTGCAGGATGCCTTCCAACTCTCCTTGCTGATTTATCTGTGTGGTTCAGAAGCCTTGTACTTTAATCTTTTCCCCTGCTGGTGACTCCTATTTGACCAGCCAATCTCCCTCCTGCAACAACCAAGAGAATACAAAATTCTGATAGATCGAGTAGACATAGACACTTTGATAGAAAGAGAAACAGAACGTTGTATTCATCTCAGGATCTCTGAGTAAAGATTCTTAACCACAAATGGCACTTCCATCCCACCATTCCATGTCATGGGTGCCTGAGACTTTCCAAGAGAGATTCATTCTATTCTTGAAGGCCTATAATATCACAAATGGAAGTTTTTCCTTTTCTCCTATGCCCTTGGGCCAGTTACATCTCAATGAACCTCAGGCTCTGCATCTAAAAAACCTGGGTACAATGAGGGGAAAATGACAGAGCACTTGTGGTATGCTTGGCAAGCAGGAAGCTATGAATAAATATAATTTTCTTTCCATTAGGACCTGAATGTTCAGGACAGGAGCATTCTGCAAAAAGCTGCAGAACAAGCTTCCTCTTTGCAATGCTGTGTCCTCACGTGAGGACATAGAAGCTGTACATTGAAACCTCCATCTGGCTGGTTAGTCAGCATGTGACAGATCTTTTAGTGAATCTGTTCACTTAAAATATATTGCTGGAAATTAAAAAAGTATCTGAAGAAGAGAAAAGCTGGATAAATTGGTGAAGTTCTTTAGTTCATGTCCGTACTCTTGACACCAATCCAGGCACATGGGATTGTCCATGTATCAGAAATATAGAAAAAGCATGCAGTTATTTCCCATTTTACATTTTTTATTATATACCAAGTCACCTATAATGTTGCTGTTAGGGCAGATTGTATAATATTTGGTCCATATTGCACCAAAGAGAGGGATATTAATTTTCATTTGGGTTGGATCTGAAAATGCTATGCACACACTGAGCGACATCTCATTTTTCCTGATAATGATGTTGATATGTCTCTGGAATATCCATATGCTCAGCCTGTGCCGTTTCAAACTTGTTCTTCATTAATTATGGCTATACAGAAGCTGCCAAAAATTAAGTTCTATGGAGGATTTAAATTTGAGCTCAGAAATGAGTGAAATTTATCTGTAGATGGAGAAACAGACTCAAAGAGGTGGCGTTTACAGAGTCAAGAAGTAGCAGAGCTAGAAATTAACCCCGTTGGGCAGATCTTAAGGTTTGCTTGGAGTTCCCATGACACCTCACAGCTTCCCATCTCAGAGGAACTGACGAACAGAGGCAGTGTTCCTGACCTCAGCATGGAGAGAAACATGGGTATGAATTTTGCAAGTTGCTGCTTCACAAGTAAATGTGTGATTTCAGCTGTTCCAGAGTTTCATATGGAAGTATAGAAGGGATTTGCTTTTTAAAAAATTGATAAATACTCCCATATCTGCATTTCAAGTGTGTGAAATTGTGAGCTTCTACCTCAACTTGCCTAACATTGTGGAAACTGTAAACAAGGAAGGATTTAGGTGAGCGCTGTGCAACAAAGATCACGTCACCTTTCTTTTTAAGGATCCTATGCTTTTATTGATAACTTTCATATACATTATTTCGTTGGTTGGCAAACATTTTCATAAAAGGGCCACATAGTAAGTATTCTGTACCTGTTTTCTTTTCACAGTGCTCTGATATAGATGAAAATCTGCTGAAATATATTAAGCAATTAAAATGATTAAAAGGTGTTTGCCTCCTCTGCCATCTCTTCCTTTTCTTTCTTCTTCTTTATTTCTTTTCCTCTTCATACAGTGGTTAAGAGCATTGGCTTTAGAGTTAAAAGCCTGAGTACAGTTGGGTGACGTTGGGTCAATTACCTAATCTCGTCAAGTCTCATTTTTTTTTCTGAAAAAGGGAAATTATAACGATATCTCACTCATAGGGTTGTTATGAGGGTTCAATAAAGTAATGCATGAAAACCATTTATAATCATGCTTGGCACTGAGCAGATGCTCCACAAATAGGTCCAGCTCCCTATTCCTTCATTCTCCTCCTCTTCTTTTCTCCTCACCCCTTCTTCATTGCATAAACAGCTCTTCAGGTACAGTTTTTAGTTTTATTGTTTTCCTAAACTGCAGGTCTTTGTATCCTCAGGGGATTAGTTTGTACCTCAATAGTTCTTTCCCAAAGGGTGAATTTTCTCGAAACCATCTCTGACATAAGTGCTTGTGGCCCATATGTGTATAATGTCATATGGCTATGTGCTTGCTCAAGGGTAGAAGCCCCTTAAAGCTACATCTCTTAGAGCTTTGATATGGTACTCTGAACAAGCATCCTTTTATTCATGAACCAGGTATTCTGATGATCCTGCGCTAGGCTTGAGTCAGTTTATTAATTCAGAAAATCCATAGCACACCTACTATCACCCTGATTCATTAAGGTTTCACAAACACACATAAGATTACTCTATCTTTGCAAGATTGAGAACAGAATTCCTTGAGAGTTCTGTTTTTCTCTTAGACATTGGTTGTGGTGGTGTTAATGGTACAGCAAACATGCATGAAATGACAGGCCCAGTAAACCTTGAGTGAGGTACTCTAATTTCCAATAGTCAAGGTTGTTTGTGAAAGTTTCACCTTAAGTCTCCTAGGGGAAGACTTCAAGCTACTGGCCAACCATGCTTCTCTCAGGACCAACCATGTCTCATCTCCATCAATGACACATGAAGACAGAAGGGCAAGCAGACGGGAATGTTCACACACAAACAAGGGCACTGGGGAAGTTGGCAAGCTCATCCTTCCCTTCCTGCAGCTCCTGCTTCTGTCTTTAACACATCGATTGGATCAAGCTTGAATTTTTCTTTGATCCTCCTGACACCCTGCTTACTATTGTTTGTTCAGCTTATGATTCTTCTGCCCCCAAGGTAAATCTTCATACTGCATGGATCAATAGGCTACGGGGGTCTTAATTAAAGCTTCAGGATAAAATTGATACTGGAAACTAAATTCCTCCAGTGTCTGGAAGAAAAGGAAATGTATTTCTCACGGAGGCTTTTTTATTGTCTCACACTATCACTTCTAAAGTTTGTTGAAACATTGGATATCACATGGTGGATTTCTGGGACACAGATTAGATACATAGATAGACATAAGAAGAAAAGTTGGATCCTTTGACAAGGCTTTTGGATCCTTAGGTGTCTCTCTAGAGGAATCAATATCTAGTGTAGTGGTGGGTGTTAATTAAAAAAATCTGAATGCTTATTTGAACTGCAAAACCCCCACAAATCTGGGTTTTAGGTCCCATCTCAGGTACAGAAAGACAGAATTGCAGAGGCATTTGGGAACATAGTATATAAGGGATTTGATTTCATTAATTTAGCTATCTCTAGCAGTTTTTCAGTAAGTCCCTTGAATGAGCCCTCAATCCTCCCTGCAGGTAATGGAAGCTGTCCCCAATCATGGTGCTGAAACATCTACAATGAAAACATTGAGCCATCAAGCTCTTAAAGCTCAAAGCTGATGATCAAAGATGTGAGGGCAGCTAGGGAAGCCATGAGAGTTATTGACAGGTTTTGCAGTCAGCAATTGTTGTCATTATTGGGTCTTGCTGGTGTAGTGGACTTACCATTCAATAGCTCTGTAACTAGAAAATTGTTTAGTTTTTATGAACCATTATTTGCCCATTATTAAGTGTGGTTAATATGGGTATCAAATGAGATTGGTATGTGAAAATTCCTATCATAACATTTGTAATATTTTTCATGTTTACCAGATATTAGTTTCCTCCCCAGACTTCTTTGGCTATCTGAGCCTAATATTCCCAGGAGCTATTGCTCTTGCAGACGCCAATGGTGGATCAGCCTGATAGGGGACCCTTTTTGACTATAGAAGAGTATCCAGCTATTTCTGCCATTTTTAAACACCTGCGGTATTCAGAATAATTTAAGGGGAAGATACTGTTGATGGATGACCTTTCAATATAATCAACAGAATAGGGAGAGAATCATAGTCTTATTCTCATGAACCTGATGGAATTAGCATCCTAGAACTAATGGGGGGAAGATGGAGGTATAGGAAGGGATGTGATGAAGACAAGGGACACATAAGCAAGGTAGTAGAAATTTAAGTAGTAAAAAAGTTGAAGTTTTATGCACCTTGAAGTATTTTTTCTTTAGCTTTAGTTAAATATTTAAGTTTGCCAACCAGATTATTGAAGAAAAGAGAATGTAAAAATACATTGTGGGGTACTTTCTAAATCTAGACATTTACCTGAGTCCTTGGGGTTGTCAAGTAGGGCCACACTGAAACACTTTGACCTCTGTTTTCTGCTGTATAGGGTGGTTGATGTGCCATTCTGAAAGGACAAACATAAAAATATTTGTGAAAGAATACATAATCTCTTGGTGTGAGTTTCAAATTTGGAAAGAGAGAAAGTGTCAAATCCTATGTGAAATTATTAGGTGTAGAACATTTACTGCACAATTTAAAGGCACTTAAGTGCATATACCAAGGTAAACTCTGTCTCCTACACCTTGCACAACTCTACTATATTGCCTTGCTCTCTGAAGGCAGAGGGGGAGAAATCTTTCATAAATTAAGCCCCCATCTATGGCTGGAATAAATTTGCAGTTTGAGTTGAAGTCCAACTTTTAATTTTCAATTCATCTTTGGCAAAAACAGTACTTATTTCTGGTGACAGTTAAACACAATGAATGTGCAAATGATTCACAATAATTTGGTGTATATGTTGTAGTTACAGACATATGCTGGATGTTTCCCTGGTATGTGTGTGTGTGTGTGTGTGTGTGTGTATGTGTGAAAATACGACATCATGAAATGAGTACCAAATTAAAAAGCAGAATTCTAGGGCTTTTAGTTTTAACTTTTTTACCTATTGGCTGTGTGACTTTGGGAAAGTTCCTTAATCTTTCTGAATATCAGATTCTTTACCTATAAATTTATGATAATAAAACTCTGTTTATTTCATAGGGTTAATATAAAGATAAAATGTTTCTTATACTCTACAGCTCAGGTATAGCATTTTACTGACAGTTTCTAATCCCCTAGTCTGGCTGTGATCACCAAATCAAAGAATATCCCTAGTCATAGCAATTGAGTATAAATTTGGGATCAACCAATGCTAACGTCATTCAGAACATATACTTACGTCCAGGCTGCTTTCAGTCTCATGCATCTACACACACTTCCCCAGAGGTACAGACCTGGCATCATTCCTTTTCATACTTAGGGGCATCCAAGAATGAGTAAAGCCTCCAGGTGCACTCAGAGCCAAGACCACCATCCACATTGAAGAAGAGCAGGTGAGTGGTCACACAGATGATGCACCATATCTGACTCCCTCTGAACTCAGTCATTGTTTTGGTCCATCTTGTCTTGGCTCATAAGGGTTCTGATTTAATGAAGATTTAAATAAAGATAACCCTGAGGGAAATAAATGAATCACACAGCAGAAGAAAGCATTGAGGTATGACCTTATTTGCTGACTTCCAAATTAAAATGAGAAAATGGTACTTCCTTCTGTTAAGGAAAAATGTGATTACTAGTTATTTAAAATAGAAGTGAATATAAGAAATTTAGATAGAATAGAAAAACTTGTCCCTAACCCTGACCCCTTTTGGGCCATGAAAAGTCATTTACGCATTCTTGAACCTCAGTTTCCTCAGCTATAAACAGGGATATAAATTTCTTCCACACAGTAGAAGCTCAACAGTGTTTTGATGCTTAGATTGTAGGCTTCATGGCTGGATGAGTAGTCAGAAATATCTTTTGCTCTCTGCTTCACATCTCTAAAAAAGAGGGTGTTAGATACGGTAATTTCTAAATTTCCTTCATGCTTTGGCTTTGTTTGAGTTTATGAGGAGTATAGAGTTGTGCCAGGTCTTAAGGTTATCAAGCCAAACATCCTTCCTTGACAGATGAGAGACAAGTTGTAATTCCATAAAATGCATCTGCTCACCACTTACTACATCTTTGTCACTTTAATATGGTTCCTGCAGTAGATAGGGTGATGTGGTCAATGAGGAGTAGGAGACTTTACAGGATCCAAGGAATATGGCCTGACTTTTTGGGGACACAGCTATGGGCAGCTGCTCTTGGATCTTGTGAATTGTTTGAATACTCAGTGCGTGCATTCTGTGCAGTGCTGCAGGAGGAGACTCACAGGGCTCAGGCCTCACTGATTGAGAGGAAGCATAAGCAGATTGGGAATTGATTTGAAAGTAATGAACGTTTCATCTCATCAGGCACTTTCAAAAGACTTTGTAGAGTCAATAGGTGATGGGGGTCCTTTAATTAAAAGTAAAAGGAGAAACTAAAGCTTGACTACAGCATCTGAAAGGAAAGATGACCTTAGCGATGAGGATAAACATTGTCAGAATCCCAGGACAGAAAGAGCTGTTTCTATTGAATTGAAGTAATTTAAACACATAACACACAACAACAGCTGGGAGAAAAACTCATATGCATGCTAATATATCCTTGTCCAACAATTCTCTTCCTTCTGTCTAGAAGAGACCTCATTTTCATGACTTCACCTCATATGTAAAGACATAATGAGTGGGGTTAAAAGTGAGGTTCCACAGGCTATTGTTACAGGTAGCTTGATAATGGTGTGGTGTGTGCATGCCATAGTAGGTCCTGATATTGCTGTGACTTGAGATGACTGAATACAAGTATGGTGTGAACCCTTCTTGTGAACCAGGGCAAACCTGATATGAGACGCCTGGATCTGTTCAGAAGGAATAAGAACACTGACCTCTTCTCTGTTTACATTCTTTCATTCGTTGACTCATTTTACAAACATTTAGTTGGCATCAATTTTGGGAAATTTCCTACTCTGGAAATACCAGGGAAATAAAGATGAATAAGGCAGGGTCTCTTATTTAAAGGAAGTTATACTAATAGTGAAGGAGAATGACAGTCAATGACTAATTACGATGCAAGGTGGAAGAAAATAAGTAGAGGAACATACAGCACACTCTAGAAGTAGAGAAGAGGGTTATGGAAAAATAAATGACATCCTTTGAACATTTACTTTGTGCCTTGAACTGTGTTAGACTTTTTATTTATATCTTTCACCATCATGAACAATTCTGAAAGGGAGATAAAAATCCTTATTTACTGTTGAGTTAATCAAGGCTCAGGAGTTTTCAGAAGTTGCCCAAGGTCACACAGTGAACTTTAAAGCTAGGATTGTAAGCTTTAAAGCTTATATACCCATGGGTTCCCCATAGCAGCCTTTCTCCAGTGAACAACTGGAAGCAATAGTGGTCTGATAGTTGATTTCAGTGAGAAGTCTTAAGCAAAGGGTTTATTGATTTCAGTTACAGCAGGCTAGTAGTCTTGAGTGCCTTGATTTGAATCCTAAATTCTTGGAGACTCTGACTATAAATGTCCCCCAAACTTTTCCTGTCCTTAACATGGTTCTGGATGTACTGTGAAGTAGAAAGGAGGTGTGGCTGGGGAAAGATAATTGATTTTCTGGTTTCCGATTCCTTATCCTCCCAAAGTAGCCTATCATTTCCACTTGTCAGTCAGAGGGTCTGAAAATTCTGGGATGAGCATGCTGGGAACAAGGTAACACATTTTCTAGAAGGATCTGGTCTCAGTGTCTGATCTAGACGGCAGTCCTCTTCCTAGTTAGCTTTCAGGACCTACATTGACCTTCTTCCTTATTCTCTACTTGCTGCAAACACTGAATATGCATCAGGGAGAATCTGTACCTTCTGTTTTCACAGCACTTTAGAAACACATCTCTTTGGCTGTATCTTTATTCACATTATGTCCTCCCCGACACCTCTGTCTGGTTAAGCACGCAGATTTGTTTTCAACCTTGTGTTTCCATTTTTTGATTCTCTTGACAATAAGAACTGTCTTAAGTACTGTTTTTTAAATTGAAATTATTATTTTAAAATATTCAAGGAACTGTTTATTTCCCCAAATCTGTCTTAGACTTGTGAGAAGGGGCAGAGCGTGAGGGCTAGGAAAGAGGGTGGTAGTGATCTCTTTATTCATTTTTCTACAGTGGGATTTGGAGTTTTGTCCTGCCTGAAGCTGCCTGATATAAGCATGCAAGTCCTATGTTATATTTTCCCTACACTAAGAAAAGGCATTCATTCATAATCTGAGTGCTAACTAGGTGTGTTACTCAGTCCTAACCTCTCCCACACTGTCAGCCCTAGACTTGAACATCTAACTATCTGCTCAGCACCTCCACTTGGACATCTAAGGACACCCCAAAGTTACATACAGAATGGAACCCCGGATTCCCCTCTGCACTCCCTCACAATATGATTCTCTCTAGTACCTGTCATTTCAGTAAAAGACATCTTCATTTACCTATTTGCTCAAGTAAAAAATCTAGGGGTCATCCACTGATTCTTTTTTTCTTCACACCTCTCATCCAAACTATGAGGACATTACGTCAATTTTACCTTCAAAATATATTGCTGGTCCCACCCTTCTCACCATATCCAGCACACTCCATCTTAGTTCAAAACATCATCATCTCTTATTAGCCTTATTACTATAGCCTGCTAAAAGTGTACTTCTTTCATCCTTGCCACTCTAAAACTCGTTGTCTGTCAGCTCTAGAGTTCTCTTATACTCCCCATCATTATTAAGAAAAGACAGGGGCCAGCTCCATGGTGGAGCGGTTAAATTCGCACGCCCTGCTTTGGCGGCCCAGGATTTTGCTGATTCGGATCCTGGGTGTGGACACGGCACTGCTCATCAGGTCATGCTGAGATGGTGTCCCACATAGCACAACCAGAGGGACCTACAACTAGAATATACAACTATGTACTGGGGGTCTTTGGGGAGAAGAAGAAGAAAAAATAGAAGATTGGCAACAGATGTTAGCTCAGGTGCCAATAACAAAAAAAAAAAAAAAAAAAGAAAAGACAAAGTCTTTAACAGAACAAGTGTCTGCAGTCTGGCTCCTGGTTTCCTCTTGAACCTCATGTCCTTCCGCCTCTTCCTTTCATGCTATCTTCTAGCCAAACTGGCTTTCCTTCTGAACTTCTAATACACTCAGCTTATTCGTGACCTAGAGTCTTTGCTAGATCAGGCTACATGGCATAACATGGCAGGGTTCTTTTCTCAGGCTGAAATGAAGGTGCTGGCTGGTTGCATTTTCATCTGGAGCTTGGAGGTCCTCTCCCAAGCTCATTCTTGTTATTGGCAGTGCTTAGTATCTTGTGGTTGTAGGACTAAAGGTCCCCTTTCATTGCTGCCTGTCAGCCAGGGGATGCTCTTGGCTCCTAGAGGCTGCCTGCATTCCTCATCATGAAGCTTCCTTCACTTTTAAGTAAGCAGTGGTGCATTGACTCTTTCTAATTCTTCAAGTCTCTCTGACTTTCCCTTCTGCTACTTGCTTGAAAAAACTCTGCTTTGAACAGGCTCACCTCATGAGGTTGAGCCCACCTGATAATTTTAAGATCACCTGATTTGGAACTTTAATTACATCTGCAAAATCCCTTCACAGCTGCACCTAGACTAATGTTTGATAGAATAACCAGGGAATGGGAATCTTAGGCTGGGGAGACCTTTAGATTTCTGCCTACCAGAGAGTTTTTCTCTCCAGAAATAATGTCAGTCAGAAGACACAAAGTGGCTTTGTGTAGAAGAGCCAAAAATTAGAAACAACTCAACAAGAGAAGGAACAAACAAATTATGGCATCTGTTCACTATGATTTGAATCAACAATAAAAATAATCTAAATACTGAAAAGGTCTAGGGTATGACCAGGGGAGTAAGTGCAGAAGCAGGATGAAGAATAAGTTCATTGGGTGACAGGAGGTCAAGGAATTGAATTTATCTCTAAGAAATAAATGGCTCACAAAGAATTATGACAAGGGCCATGGTGGAGTTAAGAGTTAAAATGATCAAAGAATGGAGCATTTGGCACTGGAGTCTATAGGTGACTGTAGCAAAGAAGAGTGGTTGGTAACAGTATGACGACATGAACATCTCCTTTCATTGCTGAATGTAGATTTGAATCTTAGGTCTCTGGCTTGATCACCTCATAGAAAACTCTTTGAAATGCTTTATGGTCTGCAAACTGCAACTAAAGTTTGCATTGCTTTGTCAACCTCATATATCTTCCTGGAGAAAAAATAGTAGTTGCAACAAAATCTCCCATTTTGAAAAGGGGAGGATGGGGAACCCTATCAGTGGGAAGTGGTATATAACAAACACATCATGTTGTTGGGAATAGCAAGGACTTATTGCCTTGGTTGTGGAATGAGATCGTTTCTCTTCCTTTCCTTGCTCCCAGGTCTGTTCTCTTGAAGGATCTTCCTCATGCATAAGGCCACATCTGGGAGGGGATTAGGATTCCCCTTCTGTGAGTAGTACTTCTTTCAAGGTTTGAGTGTCTAGAGATTCCTTCCCATTTTGAGCAATCCAAAACTGTCAATATTTGAGCAATCCAAACTGTAAAAATCTCTTGGAAATGAAAAACTCTTTAAAAGTTCATTGAATTTCTATTTAAATTCAAGAGTGTGTAACCAAAAGTAGAGATCCCATGGCATTATCATTTTTGAGTCTGGAATGGGGCTATGCTCCCCTAGCCTTCAGCTTAAAGGCCTGCCTCTCAGTTGCTATCTTGGCAAAATTCAAAACAAAAGGATGGATTAGAAAGACACTGTTAACCTCCCCCTGCTCCCAGGTGGCAGTAGTTACCTATTCTCTACAGTGGGCATATATTTCCCTTTTCTCAGACTATGCCTGCATACAGGGCTCTGGGTATTTGGCCTCTCTGAGTTTCAATGCCATTTTTTGTTTTTACCTCCTTGTCTTTGCAATAAGTAACCCTAGGCTCAGGCAGAGAATCCATATTTTACAATTTTACTAGACTCAAAATTACTAGAATCATAACTATCTTGAATTGTAATCACTCAGCCTAAAGAGTCTCTCACAGAAAATCAGTATTCTCCCCTTCCACTCTCTCTGGCCACTTATTCTTTCAGATGGGCCAGTTTTAACTCAAAACCTCATGATGTGGAACCTTATCAAAGTCTCCAAGGAGTAAGCTTCCCACTTCAACATTCCAAAACTTGCTCACCAAATTCCCTAAGGCCTTGGGAGGCATTGGAGTCCAAGCCCTGAGATTTACCAGCTTCTTCAAGGGTGCCAACTTCTCAGACCAGACTGTGTCGTCTCACTGTCCTCATCCCCTTTGAGCCATGGGCTTCGCTTCTCATCTACCTTTCTTCTCACGTTAGTGAGTCTGACCCCCGATTTAAAAGTTCAAGACCTGTGGACAAAGAGAACAGATTAGTGGCTACCAGGGGAAAGAGGGGAATGGGGGGTGGGCACAAAGGGTGAAGGTTTGCACTTACAACACGACTGACAGACAATAACATACAACTGAAATTTCACAAGATTGTAACCTATCATTAACTCAATAAAAAATTAAAAAAAGAAATCCTTAACAGTTCAAGACCTGCAGTCTCATAATAGGCTTCCCTAAAACTGATAGCCCATCAGGACTCCGCCAGTTTTGAGGGTCTTTTGGCTCTTCTCTGCTTGCCTACCTGGATACTACCATTGGGCAGGGACAATCTGTCTTCTTCTACAAACACTAGTCTTGCCATCACCTGCAGACGCTGCTTCTTCCTGTTCCAGATCATGGTCTATCTCCACCAGAGTTTTCCTTCGCCCTGAGTTATATCCAGGCTCTTACCCTGCCTGGGCTGCCTTCCCAGTTTCCTCTCTGGCTCCCTCAAAGTATGACAGGTTTCTCCAAGTACTTTCCTCTCTAACCCTCCCCTTTGGTCGACCTTGAACCTGACGTCCACAGCCAAGCTCATTTTCCTAAATCAAAGTTTATTTCATAAATCCTCTCTGTTTAAGAGTTGACACTTGTTTCTCAGCATCCAATTTGGTCTGGCTCCATCTTTCTCTATATACTAGGTATCAATATGTTAGGTCCAATCTTACTCCTCACAACTCTATTTTTCATAGGATAGTTTCCTTTTTCTCTCCATAACCATGAAAATTCCCGTGTTTTTGTGTTTTCTTATGCTGCTCCATCTCATGCCTCCATTCTCTGTCTGCCAAAATTTCACTTATTCAGACCATTCCAAAAGTTTCTTATCCTTCAAGGACTATTAGAAGCCTTTCTTTTCTGGGGTTGTTCTCATATATTCAATTCCCCTTCTCCTTTAATCTCAGAATGTTTTCCCTTTTCACATCTGATTTCAATAACAAAGAATATTATTTCAAGTAGAATTGGATTAAAAATATATATTTAAAAAATTCTACATTGACTGAAGGCTTACAGTTCTATTTATGCCTCTCTCTCATTGCCAGGCAAAAAGGAGCTTAATCTTTATACCATCCTTAGAAATTATATTCAGAACCAGTTAAATCTGATCCTTAATTTTTATGCATGTTATCAAATATGCATTAATCTCATGCCCTAAGACCTATGAGTCTCCTTTCACTAGGTAGCTCCCCAACAAAAAAATATCCTAAGCAAACATTTAGTTGGAAAAATGAAATTACAGAAATAAAACTGGACTGGGAACTTTAGTTGCATCATTACTTAAAATATCTCATAAGACCCAGTTTAGTCACAGATAGGAAGAGGGCCTTTTTTTCCCCTCAAATGAAGAGAATACATACTGACAGTCCTTCAATTACTTCCCGCTTATTTCTGTTTTATATATCTCAGCAGAATTTCAAAAGTCACATATAAGAAGAACCCCCCAGAGTGCAGTTTTATTTTAGCAAACTGTCACGAAGACCTTAGTGGTTCCAAATCAATACAGTAGTAAAAGACCAGCAGGAAGTGGATTAGTGGTATATTTAGAAGCCTTATTCAAACTTGGATAATGAGATCCTGAACTTACACCTGCCCCCTTGGTTTCCCTAGGAAAGGAAAACCTCAGCCTTGCTTGTAATTATGTATAATTGTTTCCTTGCAAAAAATAATGAGTAATTTAACCAGTGATCTGTTTTTGCTAGTTCAATCTGCTGCCACTCTCACATGGTGAGGTCTGGCAAGGATAAGACTGAAAAGTTTATGCTTTTAGTTTCTTGAAGCTCCTAAGTTCAAGTTTCTAGGGATCTCATGCTTTTTTCATCTTTTAGTTACTACACCTGTGCTGCAATTACTGGCAATGGAAGCACAAAGAAATGGCAAGAAAGATTTTCTTCAGCAGAAAAAAATCTACCTGGATTATGGCTTAGTGGTTTAGCAGAGATGAGTAGAGTCCAGCCAATCATTCCTTGACTGGGTGAACTCAACCTAGCTTGGCAGTAAAAGATGTTAGTAATGAGGAAGTGGCAGAACATTCTAGGAATGGATTGCATGCAAAACAAAGCTAACTAACACCTTTGAAATTGCCATCTATTTATATAGTAACTAATGCATGAATCATGCAGGTTATGGGAGCAGATTCCAAGACTAGGAGGCAAGAGAATTTGGTTTCCATCTGAGCTCTGACCCTTCCTAGTTGTGTGATCTTAAGTAAATTTCTTGACCTCTCTGGGTCTCAGATTTCTCACTTTTAATAAAAGGATGCGTAATTCTTAATGGACTTACATAGTTTGCTGACTGTACAGTGAGATCTGCAAATGCAAGGTAGCATTATTAATCAATGAACTCTTCAACCCAGGCCTCCATGCCCCCTCCTCTTAGTGGACTTACGGCAATGAAGACAGAATGAAGGAGAGCTTTCTCTTCTGGTGACTCCATTCATATTATGTGGACTTAGGAATATTTGCTAAATTCTGCCCCCTGAAACATAGCTCCAAAGGGTCATTCCAAAGCCTTATAAAATAGATCCCATAACAGCTCTTCATTAATCAACTGAGATATGCTGAAAGGGAATGCAAATAGAAGGAGGCAAAATAAGCTCTTATTGATAACCGTTCTTGGAACTGGGATAGATGTTTTACATCTATTATCTCATATAATCCTTATACCTACCCAGAGAATTATGTTAAAAATCCCCTTTTAATCTCTTCGCGGATCAGAAAGATAAATCACTTTACCCAAAGCCACACAGCTAAAGTGTGACATAAGCATAAATTTACCCAGTTTGGTCTGACTTTAAAAATGTATTTTCTTTTCGCTAAACTATACTGCTGTTACCTTCAAGAAACTTAGTATCTTAGTTAAGTAGAATCATGAATATTTATTTAATAATACTGGTCAAGAATAATTATATTGTAAATGGTAAGTTGTCTATATTATACACTATCAGTATCAGAGACAAGAGAAAAAGAGAGAAAATCAGAGCTTATGTCAACAAGTTGAAGGGGAATTTGATTCAAGTGTCTAGGTAATTGTAGCTGTGATTCTTCTGGAAACATGTGGGTATAGGAAGCATTTTTTTTAGCATGAAGTTGCCAGACAATGCCAGGAAAGCAAAACTACATAGTCCTCATTTTGAATGTTTCCAACACGAAAATTTGATTTAACATAACAAATGATTCAGCAATTACACAAACCAAATTGTGTGCCTTGAAACAAAATCCCAATCTAGGAGCAAGTTATGTGCTGATTCTGGCAAAACGAGGATGATAACCCTCTATCCATGACTAGAGATGTTTCTCTACTGCTAATGTGTCCAAGTGTGTGTTTGTTTTAATTAAAACATCCAATGGGAGATGTGTTTGGGCTGTGAACTGACGTAGCAATGTAACAGTGACCTGTTGCTCGTATTTCCATCACCATAGGCCAAAGTCACAAGAAAGAGAAACAACTGCCATCCCTGTTCCCCACATCATAGGGCAGCCGGAGAACAAATTAGGGTGAAAGTGAGTTTGTATAAATGCTCTTCTCACTTCTTTATGGCAAAAATAATTCAAATCAGTCAAGCACAGAGTTAAGTCTAAAAATAATGGTTTCAAACAGAGTATTAAATCTATATGCCAATGTCAAAAATAATAATACTAGGAAGAGAAAATGCATAATTATATAGTAATAATCTATATTCCCGAATTAAATAATAAAACTCAGGAAACTAGGAGAAGCAGTTAGGAAAGAAATTGTGTGTTAAATTCTTCTTTTTGCATGGGTGAATGCAATAGATAATGGTTGATTCTTTGTACAGTTATTAGAGAATTGTAGGTTCAATTACATTTTATAAGCCTTAAAGGTAGTGAGGTGCTGAAGCCGGCTTGCACTGACTTTTAAGGGTCAACTGTGTGCATCTCTTCGAAACTCTGCATTCTGTGACATTATGTTGGTAGCTTGAAATTAGCCATGATGTTAATATTTATACCATCAAATTGGCAAATGGGACAAACCAGGGAGACTGTTTTAATTTCAGAGAGCCCGTTGTTAATGCACTGCTGCTTAAAGGTTACCGTGAGTAGATGTGTACCTTCCTAATCACTGGAAAAATAATTAAAACAACACGAGCCTATGGCAAAAGGCACAAAGCAAAGGAAAAAGCGAGGACACATGAAAACAGAGAATAACAGGATAATAGTAGCAGAACAAATCATATTAACATAATGTGAGTAGAAAAGAAGAGGAAGGTGTGTGTTCTAGTCAGAGGAGATAGCATCCAGAAAGATCTGGAGGCAGAGACTGAGGTGTATTTGAGATACTGAAAGTAGCAGTATTGAAATGGACAAGAGTTTAGAGAGAGACTGATTGGGTAAGCAGCCAGGATAAGATTGTCCTTTACGTCACATGGAAGAGTTCAGATTTCTTCTTAAGGGCGAATGGAGGTCCCTGAATACTTTAGGTAGCAGAGAGAAATGATCAAATTTGGATCAAAAGAAGCTTTTCCTGCCTAGAGGATGGAAAATAGAGTAGGGGCAGAGAGATGTGAAAGAGTGGAGGGAAGAAGTCCCCTAGGTAGCAGGCTGCTGTGACCTCCTGGAGGCGTCATGGTGGTCGACTGACTAGGAGAGTACATTTTGCACCCGACTTGGTGATTGTATGTCAGGGCTCATGACACAGGGATAGTTTGGAATGATGTTGATGTTTATGGTTTGGCAACTGGATGATGGTGGTGGTGTTAAAAAAGGGAGTAGTGGATTGCAATAGGCTTTGGGTATCTTGAATACGACCTCTCTGTGATAGCCCAGTGGATATGTCCAGAAAAGAGTAGACTATAGGGGTTTCAAATTCAATAGGGAAAATGTGGATGAGACATAGAAATCTGAGCACCATTAGCAGAGAGATAGTATATAGATTTAGACTGGGGATGAAGATTTGGAAGTCATCTGTACAGAGATTATATAGATAGTTTTGGAATTGATTGAGATTTCCTAAAAACTAGAGTAGAAATAGAAGCAGGTGTAGGACAGAATCCTGAAGAATACCGAAGTTTAAAGGTTGGGTAGAGAAAGGGACTTCTGCAAACAGGTCTCAGTATATGCAACACCTAGCACAGGGCTCTGCTCAAAGTAGGCACTCAAAGATCTGGTGAATGAATAGATAATGAAGGAAGAGTAAGGGAAGGAAATTTGAAGACAAAACAAATGTTGTCAGGCCCGGTGGCACAGCAGTTAAGTTCGCACATTGCGCTTCTCGGTTGCCTGGGGTTCACCGGCTCGGATCCCGGGTGCGGACATGGCACTGCTTGGCAAAAGCCATGCTGTGGTAGGTGTCCCACGTATAAAGTAGAGAAAGATGGGCATGGATGTTAGCTCAGGGCCAGTCTTCCTCAGCAAAAAGAGGAGGATTGGTAGTAGTTAGCTCAGGGTAATCTTCCTCAAAAAAAAAAAAAAAAAAAAAGGATGTGGTCAGAATGTACACCATACAAACAGAGGCAGATTTACTGTGAAGATTATAAAGCTGAAGTTTCAGGGCTCCTCACTTCATAGGCCTCTTCAAGACTCAATAACTAAACTAGCATTCATAATTGAGTACCTTTTAACTTTTCATAGAAAGGGTCCAACAAATAGTAATAGCTTCAGGCCCTTTTAAACCTAGTTCCATCTCTGTGTAGAATTCAAGAAGAAAACATATTGAACGAGGTAAAGACAGTCATTTCCAGAACATAATGTCATGAATCTTTGTGCACTGAACTACTGAGCTTTGAAAACTTGAAGTGCAAGCTATAGGAAATTGAGAAGAAATTGACAGGAACACAATGGTAGCAGGCAAATTCACCTCTTAGACCAGGACTAATGAAATACAGGTAAACAAAAATAGGGATTAGAGGATCTGAATAGCATAATTATTAAGGTTGGTCTAATAGAGATGTAGTTAATCTATATCCAATAAATTCCATAATTGGGAATAGTTCAAACTTTTCTCTTTGACCACAAGGCAATGCACCTTGAAATTAGTTTAAAAACAAAAACAAATGAAACTGTTACTTTAAAATGTTAAAAATCCCACCAAAGAATGTTCACTTCAAAGGTAACAAATGGGTATTTTAGTACACTTAACCATGATAATAAAAAATAACAATAATTATAATAGTCATAATACTATGTATTAAAAGCCATGTAAACCACTAAGTACTTACATTAGGAAACAGGAATAAATGAAAATAAATGCATAAGCATTTATATCAAGAAGTTAGTAAAAAGATCAAGTAACTTTGAGAAAAGCAAGAGTAAGGAAATAATTGGATTAACACAGAAATAGATTTCTTAGAAAATAGGAAAGCATCAGAATTAGTAAGTAAAGCCAACAGCTTATTTGGAAAACCAAGTGAAACAAAGGAGGTAACCCCAAACTTGCCAATCAAGTGAAAAAAAAGTGGGAGCGGTGAAGAAAGAGGTGTGCACACACAGAATTAGAAATGAGAACTTACCGTTAATCCAGAGGAGATCATGAGAACTCTATAAGAATATCTTACAAAACTCTCTTCAAATAAATTTGAATATCTAGATGAAA
The DNA here is from genome assembly GCF_037783145.1 of Equus przewalskii. Lineage (NCBI taxonomy): Eukaryota > Metazoa > Chordata > Mammalia > Perissodactyla > Equidae > Equus > Equus przewalskii. The sequence goes on along the minus strand of NC_091845.1, from coordinate 51,667,023 downwards.
TGGATAATTTTCTAGGAAAATACAAATTACTAAAATTAAACCTGGAAGATACAGAAGACTTCTGCATGGGCAAACAGACAAGATATTGAGAAAGTTTTGAAGACTTCTCTCTCGAAACAGTGCCAGGAGCAGATGGTTTCCTGGGTGAATTCTTTCAACCTTCAAGGAACAGAAACTTCAATACTATTTAAATTGTTCCCAAGCAGAGAGAAAAAAGGAAAGCTTCCAAATTATTTTTCAAAAGCCAACATAACATTGATTCCAAAACCTCAGAATGAGAGCAGAGAAAACAAAACTTGAGACAAATTTCCATTATGAATACCAGATTGAAGTTCCACAGACATGTAGGGGTCTTGAGTCGGTTTAGTTCAAGATCTTAAAAAGGCTGGAGGAATTGGGCCCATATGTCTAGTCATATATACTGCTTTCTTATATTACAGTATAGATACAGATATTTATTTTAATTATTTTATGACTAAATATAATTTAATTTTTATTTTTTAAGACTTTCCATTACAACAACAATAACAAAATAATTAAGTTCATTCTTTTGCTGGACCCTATGTTAAGCTCTTTTTCAAGAATCATCTCTTTTAATGACTACTAAAACCCTCGGTTGAGAGAGGTATCATCATCATTCCTACTTAAATATAAGGAATCTAAGCCTCAGCGAATTTATGTCACAGCTAGAGAATGCTAGAGCTAGATTTTGGATCGAGGCAGATTGACTCTAGAGACTCCTCATTTTTCAAATGAATTTTAGTTGTAAAATTACTGTCATCTGGCACCCGGAAGAAGTCATGTGCTGTGCGGATCCCAAGTGCTGGAGAAAGCACTTTTTCATAAGATCTAGGGGTGTCATTTATGCTCCCATGTAATAAGTGTATTTGTTCTAATTGAGTAGTGGACAATCCAGGCTGGTTGAGGGCAGAGCTGTCAATCAAAGCCGAGGGAGTAGAAACCTGAAGAAGGATGAGTGGAGATCAGTATGCATTAACAGAATGGGGCAATGACATTCATGCCATTAGTAAAAAGAAAATTGTGTGTTGATCTTAGGTCAGAGGATACTTTTTTGGGCCAACGATTCTTGGGACAACTGAAATAGTAGACAAACTTTTGGATGCATGTACATCTAGGTGTGTCTGCAGATAATGTCTATGACTTTCAAAAGATTCTCAAAAAGGGTTATACATTCACAAGACATCACACATCCCTGCTGCAGATGGAAGTAAAAGTGCTAGAGGAATAAAATGGGTCCAGGAAGGAAAGGAAGTAGCCTGGACAGCTGTCCATTCCCAGATTGTGCCAGCTTTGGGGAGGAGGCATCAAGCTCTATCCTCTTCTCCTCTACCCTCCCCAGTAAGGCTCCCACTTCCAGTCTTTGCCTTCCTGCTCTTTCCTGTCCATTCCATGGATATGGCAGTAGGGGAGCATTCTGTGAATATTTCAGCCTTTATGCCTGTGCTGGTGTGTGTGTGTATGTGAGGGATGTTTGCCAAGGACCTGGATTACATAGGTGTTCTGGTAGCTCGCATCCTGGTCCTGAGACCCAAGGCAAAATCAGTCAGCTTAAGACCAAGGAACAGAAGCAGGAGGCGGATGCAGGGGCAGAGTTGGGATAAAGGATCGGTGTGCATTTCTTCTTTCCACAGATTTAAAATCACAAAGCTTCTCATACTGACCTGTGTCTTGCCAGGACTAATTATTCACTTAGTGCTTCTGTGCTCTGACTCAGTGCTTTCATATGGAGCCGGCATCATTTGGGATTAAAAGAAATAAACTGAAAAACTCATATTTCCAATGCTAGTCCCAGATAAAAAAAAAAAAAAGAAGGAAGAGTATGGTTGGATACTCACAAGAGTTACCATGTAGGGTGGGTTATCAGGTAGAAAATTATCTCTTACTGAGGAAATTTTCTTTTCAAACATCCTCAGTGTGAACTTTAATAGGCACAGCCAGAAAAGGAGTGTTGTGTTGCTAATACAGCTAAAATTAGCTATTGGAGGCAAGGTGTGTGGTGTCTTTCTTTTAACCAATACCATATTCTAGTTGGAAACAATGGAGCTGAGGGCAGGAGAGACAGTGATGCAAAAAGCAACAGGAGGAAAGAATCCAACAAAAAACTAAATTGCCCACAGCAAGAGAATAAATAAAAAACTGCAAGAATTACATATTTGTGTAGTCTCAAAGGCCTCATAAAAAGTAACTCTTTGATTTACTTTCTCCGTTTCCTGTAGTGGCTGCCAGACAAAATTAAAAATGGGCCCATGAAACTAGTGAGACTGAGATAGACATAAAGTATGCTTCAGAGGCTCCAGCTTTTAAGAGCCTTTCCACTTAATTGTCTTTGGTTGCCAGCTATGGAGGAATGGAGCAAGAGAAGATGCAGGGCTGGCTTGAAACGCTTGCAGAATATCTCAACACTAAGCATTCTGCTCTGTGCTTGCTGATGGCTACTCTCCTGTATTTTAGCTGGATCCCAACACTGTATTCCTCCTTCCAACTGGGCTTATGCCAAGACTCAGGGAGTATAGATTGCTAGAGCAGGGAACATTTTGGAGAAGTCTATCAGTGTAATTCCCTCCAGAAATATCACTCAATGATTCCTAGCTTCTGATGAGGCCTTTGTTGGATATAGTTCTGGGAGTGGGAAGAGAGAATAAAATCTCTCCTCTCTGCCTCAATTCAGCTCTTTCATGATGGTGTATCTTTCTGCCTGTTTGGTGACATAATATACGGATTCATATGCAATAAACCTTCATTGCATACCTGCTGTAACAGTTATCTCTTGCCACAAGACTGCTATGAAACAACCACAAATCACAGTTCTATACAAGAAAAAGTGATTATTGTGTCTGCAATCAGCTGGAGGACAGCTAAGTGATTGCTGATCTTTGTTGGGCTCACTCATGAGTCGGCAGATTAGTTGGCCGGCTGTTGGCTAATCTAGAATGGCCTTGGTTGGGACATCTGGAATGACTTGGCTCTCATTCAAGTGTCTTTCATTCTCAACTGGGCTAGCATGGGCACATTTTTTTGTGTTGATGGCAGAGGCTCAAGAGAGCAGGCAGAAACACACAAAGCCTCTTGAGACGTAGGTCCAGAACTGGGACACTGGGACTTCTGCCACATTCTCTTGGCCAAAGCTAGATACAGAGTAGTCTGAATAGAAAGAATAAGATAGAAAGTAGATTCTCTCCCTTTAGTGAGAAAAACTGCAAAGTCACATGGAACATAACAAGGACACAGCAAGGGAGTAAGAAATTAGGGTTATCATTGCAATCCACTGCACATATTATGTACGCTCCATGTTTGTAGAAATCCAAAGTTTCTTTGACCCCCAAGCCTCTTTCCCTTTCTCTCATGTGATACACATGTTGTCCTCAGCCCATCATTGCTAGAGAGAAAGGCAAATCCTGACTATTTCACTATATGTGTCCTTCTCATGTGTTTTCTGGATCCAGAGCTCTTTGTGGAAAGCAGGAGTGGTATAAATGAATGTAGGAAGAGGTCTTTCATTAAACTTTGTAACCTGGGCCACAAGCAGAATGGCAGTGAAACCCACAGAGTGGGATGCTGTTGATGCCCCATTCAGATCCCTGCTACTGAGCTGGTGAACCCATTTCCCAGCTACTGTGAGTATAGGCTGTTAATGGTTCAAAGCTGCCCTCTTCTCCAGAAAATTACCTTCAGCCAAGCAAAGGCTGCCTTCCTCCATAAGTTATGCACACACACCCACCTCCCACTCCAGCAGCTTTTAGCCAATACTTGAATGAAATGGGAATATAATAGGTTGTCCCCTAGCTTGAAGGAGGAGCCAACTCTGTGGTGCAATTTGTGTTCCAGAGCTCCCTATGAAATCAGCCTGAAGTTAACCTTTAGCTAAAACTATGTCCTTAGTCTGCAGCTTTTCCGGATCCATCCTAGTTACCTCACTCCCATTCTCCTGAGAGCACTTCATCAACAAACGTGTAACTAAACCCCTGTCTCCAGCTCTGTGGCTGGGAACCCAAATAAGATAGCCATGTATCACAAATATAGTTAAAAGGGGAATGCATCCTCTTCTTCTTCATCAAAGATCAACTTGCAGTTCTGACTCCAGGGTAGCTCTTATGTAATACAGGTGGTTTCTTGCTAAGGGTCAGCAGTGCCCAGCAGGATATGGAGGGATGGCTGGCTGAACATTGGTGACCCTGAAATGCTTAGAATCATCAATCTTCCCTGTGAGACACCATGGAGGCTCTCAGACATAACTGGTTGAGACTTGGAGAAAGCAGAGGGGAAGGAGGTCCTGTGTAAGTAAGAGAGAAAAGAAATCAGTAACATTGGGATTATTAATGTTGATATGAGTCCATCTATCCTAACCATCCAATCTGGTGAGACCTGGTAAATCTTTTGCATTTGCATCCTAAGAAAGCTCAGTGATTTTGTTATACAACTGCTGGACCAAAGTATGTATCTCTGTATGAGATCTAAGGATGAAGACGTTGTAGTACTTAATATTTCAAAAGAGCTATTGCCTATTGCTATGTCTCCACAGGGGTCTCAGCAACCCCTGTGAAGTTAAGAATATTAGGTCTGCTATTAAGGAGCACTTAAGCTTTCATATTCCCCATTGACCTTCAAGCTAGCATCCCACCTCAGTCTTTATCCTTCAATTCTCCAAATGTTGGTCAGATTGATTCTGTAAAAGTTAATTCTTATCTTGTTACTGCTCTGATGAAATTCTTCTCTCCCCTTTGATTACAAGTTAAAATTCAGACTACCTAGCATAACATAAAAGGCATCTTATGACATGGTCCCCAATGCCTTTCCAGCCCTGCTCTCTCTTCAGTTTTTGCTGGATCTTGACTAAGCTACAGGCTATTTGCTGAGCAGGGCAGGAGTCTTGCCCTCGTCAGCCTGCGCATGTGATTTTCCTTGACTTGGTGTGTCCTCTTCCTGTTCTATGGCTGGCAAACTTCCAGTCTTCTGTGACAAGTCACATTCATCCTCACCTCTTTGTGGAGTGTCTTTTGACCATATTAATGCCATTTCTGCCTCAGGAATCTTATGTACTCATTATATTCATTCTGGGCTCCCAGGTTACTCTGAACCTACATCTATCATAGGAATTGTTTGATGGATGAATTCATTAGAATAATAACACTTCTAGAAAACTCTGAAGGCAAGTAATGCAAACTAACAAAAAATACACAAACTGGTTCAAGCGCAGTGAACAAAGCAAGAGTTTTTAAGAACTTTAGGCCACACTCATTTTTTTTTTAAGCCCACCTAGAATGACTCCTTGATGTTACTTATAATATAAAGTCTGAATTGCAGAATTTGAGAAAGTTTTCTTGTCTTTTGATAGTATGAACACCATATGGGTAGACAACGTGTCATATCAAATCCAGCTCAAAGGAATAAATTAAGCTCTTCCTTTGTTAATTTATATCTTTTATTCTCTTCCAAATTTAGGTCAAACATGTCTCTATAACAACTCTCATTAATTAAAAATAAAAGTTAAAAATTTTAGCAAGAGATAAGATGTGGAAAACTTTAATGGTTTCTCTTTAGGGTTCTAAAATAATTTTTGGTGAGAAAGGGGGCTAGAGAAGGGGAAGCTCTTGCGAGATGCAGCTCATTTCCGTCAATGCTATGTGATAGTCCTCAAAGAGATCTGGAGCGTGGCACTTCTTGAAATGAAAGATACTGCCCATATATGTCCTCCATGATTTCCAGCATCAAATCACCAAAGTTGAATCACCAAAGAAACACAAAACCTCATTAATAACTAGAGGAAGGTTAAGGACCACATTTATATCTATCTCCATGGCTATCTGGTTTTAGAGTGCATAAGAATCACTTGGGGAGCTCGATACAAATGTTTTGCCTTAGCTTAAGTGTTAAGAAAATTGTGACTGAGACTGTGTGGTCAATAAATCTGCATTTGAAATAAATGTCCTAGATGATCCACGTACAGGAGAAACTTCAACCACACTTTGAGCACTAATTCCTCTAACTATTCCCTCATCACAATAGCTATAAAAATACTTAGTAAAAAAGGAATACAAAATATCATGCTTACATAAGAGCAGGTCAATTCCATGGTCAATGATTTTATTCTTCCTCTTGCATGGATCTTCATCTCACTTGCTCCTCTCTGACTTTGTTAGAATCAGCTCACTTGGAAAAACCAGAGCCTTGGTCATATTCAACTCTCTGCTTACTTCATAATTGCATTCATACAACAGAAAGTGACAAACAAAAACTCAAACTCACAGACATGCTGATTGAACTTTTTTCTGGCTCTGGCCATGACTGTGGCTTTCATCAAGCTAAGACCCTCATTGAAAATGACTTTAAAAGATGGACAGCATCAATGAAAAGTACGTACAATGATTTGAAGGCAATTGATTGTAACCAACACAAGCAAGACTTGAAGGACTGCAATCATCGAGAGAAGAGAAGTAAAGGAGATGAGATCCTCACTCACTCCAGCTCTTTTACTAAACATCATTTAATGAGCATTTTCCAATTTGTTACTTAGAGAAATAGAGCTCATGAAGAAAGAGGCAGCCATGCTGGGCTGATGAAGCATATGTTGGCACTCAGAGTTTTCATGACTGTGAGAACTTGAAGAAATTCCAGAGAGAATTTGACTACTTTTTCTTCTCAAAAAATCCCCTTGATTCTACTTACCTCAAGTGGCAGTCATGAAGGTGCCCATCTTGCTTCAGAAACTAAGATTCTGAAGGTTGCTGCACCAGAAAGTTCTCTCTACTTCTGCTTCCTTCTTCTTTTATATTTCATAGGCATTATTACTCTCAATAAATCTGTTCAACTTCTAACTCTATCTTTGTATCAGTTTCCTGGAGGCCCAAGTGACCTGTTCCACCAGCTACCACCTTAAATCTTTTCTCTCTTCTAGCAAAACTTCTTAAAATAGTTGCTAAACCCACTGGTTATAATTCCTCTCCTCCCATTGGCATTTAACTCACTCCAATCACATCTTAACCCCGCTACCACTTGCCACACATGTGCATTTCATATACTCCTTGGAAACTGCTCTCATTAATGTCACTAATGTCCAATTCCACGTCACTAAATCCAAGGCTCAATTCTCACCCATCAGCTGATTTGCCAAAGTGAATTACTGCCTCCATATCGATGATATATGTTTTTCACTTGATTCCCAGGAGTTTAAATACCACTCAAGTGCTGACAACCTCCAAACAATGTATAAATCAACCAGTCTTCTCTCCCCTCACACTCCCTGCTCCAGTGGGCCTCCTCTTGGAGGTGTGAAAGAACACTCAACTCGATATGTCTGATCTTCCTCCTAGTCCCCAGCTTTCTCCCTCTCAGTTTATAACAATTTCATCCTTCAATCTGCTCAGTCTCTAAATCCTTGAAGCCACTTTCTCTCACATCTGCATCCAATCTGCATTCAATCCTGTTAGCACCAGCTTCAAAATATCCAGGATGTCTAGAATCAGACCACTCTTTACCCCATCCACTAACACTTTCCTGGGCTGTGACACTCATTTCTCTGAATGATCACAGAAACAGGGTTCCTGTGCTCCCCTCTTGCCTCTGTCTATCCTCAACACAGCAACTAGTGTTAACTTTTTAAAGTGTAAATCAAATCTTGACACTTCTGTACCCAAGCTTTCTAGTGGCTCCTGGTTTTACTTAGAGTTGAAGCCAGAGTCCCAATAAAGGCCTGCAGGCCTCCTTGTCCTCTCCCACCTCCTGATTGTTCTCTAACTTCCTTTCCTATTGTCTCTCTCAGCCACACTGGCTTCCTTGCCATCTCACCTGTGCATCAGACATGTTCCTGCCATAGGGCTTCTCCATAGCTCTTCCCTCTGACTTGACTGGTTTTCCACGGAACAATCCTGAATACCCTATTTAATGAAGTTACTGAGCACCATTCCCTAATTCTTCTCCTCCCTATCCTACTCGACAACTTTCTTTTCTCATAACATTTATCACTCTTTAGCCTACTATAAAATGATCTTACTCATTATGTGTACTATTTACTATCTATTTATTGTTTACTGATGGATGAATGAATCAGATTGACTGATTCTTCCAGAAACTCTACCTAAACTCTGAAAGCAAGTACCCTAGAGGAAAAATGCACAAAATGGTTCAAGTGCAGGCAGGAGTAAGTTGAATATAGGCAGGGACATCTGGCCCTTTTGTTCTCTTGTATATTCAGTGTCTGGTACATAGCAGGTGCTCAGTGAATAGTAAGGTGGACAAAGAGCAGATGAATATGGACAAGAGAGATAACCAAAGACTGCCCTGACGTGAAGGTCCTGGTCCTGTTCATTCTGTTTAGCCTCCTCACAACCTCTTAAACTTCCTAAGCAGACAACATCTGTTTTTTTTCTATAGCTTTTTCAAATACGGACATATTACCCATCTGGCACTAAACCTACCTAAAGCTTCTAAATAAAGTAATATGAGATTTTACCTGTGCCTGTGAGTATTCACTAAATAATATCTTTTCCCTATCTGCCAGATACATAGATTTTTCTAGGAGTAAAGATTTATAAATGACAGTGTAGTTGATGTCTTTGTTCCATGTTGAAATTGCATGAGTTTCAAAATTCAGGGGGCTTTAGCATAATTTTGAAATAAAAATAATGATGATGATCATCATAATAATAACAATAACACTTCTTTTTTAAATCTGAAGTGAGGATTGGATGACTCAGCCTGTGGAAGCCCTGGTCCATTTCTTGGAGCACGGCAGGGCTTTCATACATGTAATGTCACTTCCTTCCCTCTGGTATAAAGAAGAACGTTTTCTACTATCCCCGCCTCCTCCCCCTTTATCCCATGCTCTTCTTTTCAGTGAAGCTTTCTTGGGAGGATAATTTATTTCAGCAGACATGTCTTTCCCTTTGGCAGAATTTCTAAAGATGAGTGAATGCTTTTCCACTCATCACTGGTAATTAGATTTCCTCCATATTTCATCCTTAGAGTGTGATATAAACTTCCATGTTTTTTGCTGTTGTTTCCTTTCTTTGAACTTGATATTAGAGTGGTGGCCCATTAATTTGTTCATTTATTCATTCACTCAAGTCAGTCCTACTATACATTTCTATTGTGACCCTACACCGTGTCTGGCTCTGTGCTACATGTTGAAGATTAAAGATGCAAAGATATGGTCCACGCCTTGCAGGACTTTCCAGTCTAGTGTAGAAAAAAAGACATGTAAACAGACACATTAAACATTAAAAACATCAAGAAGAATTTAAAAGTGAAATAAGATCTCAAGGGATTTAAAAGCAAAAAGCAGAATGTCCAATTCTGTCTGGGGCAGTCATGGAGTACTCATAGAGAAAACTTGATCTGAGCCACAATTTGAAGTGTCAGTAGTAATTTGCCACCATGCTTAAGGATAGGAGTGGGGCAGTGGAGAGAAAACAAGGACAAAGGTATGTTGGTGTGAACAACCTGGTAAATCAGGAAATCTATAAGTCAACTGATGTGGCTATAATTTATGGAATATCCACGTGGCCAGGACAGGTCATGAAGCCCTGGAATGCCATCTAGCATTTTGGCTTTTACCTCTTGGGCATTAATTCTTCATTATGTCTATTTAAGCATCTGCATATCTTTCAAAACGTGTTATAAATATAGAAGTATCTTCTTGTGGTGTATAGTAAGGACAATGACAAAAGGCTCATAAAGACAGGAAGAGAAAGGCAGTGTAACGATAAGACTGTAGAAAGCAACAGTGAGCCTAAGTCTTTGCTTTCGTTTCCTAGTGGTGCAGAGAAAGAAGACAGCTCATAACTTGATGGGTTATCTCTTTCTAACAAAGAACAACTGTCTCTACTTCATGGGAAGATGCATGCTTTCTCAGATTTGTACTTAGAAAGAACACTGTCTGTAGGTCTTTGCATAAAGCATCATTGAATAATGGTGAAAGGCATTGTCTTTGAAAGTGTTTTACAGATAATTCAGAGATTTGTACTTAGAACTGCTTGTTTTATGTTCAGTCTCTCAGTGAAAGATGAAGAACATTAGGCTGACATTTGGTAATGTCAAAACCCAGGAGGCCAGAGCGATAAGACATGTTCAGCAGCCAGGGGTGTGTGTCTTTTTTTCCTGTTGTATTTCTCATGGCGCCTAGCATGGAGTTAGGATAGGATAGACTCTTTAAGAAAGGCATTCTCATATGATTATACTGTAACAAACTAACTTTGAATTTTGTTTAGGTTTCCAGAGTTGTTTTCATGGTAAAAGTTTCATTTGTTCTGCTCTCAGAACAAGCTCTGAGCTGAGAATTATAAACTAAAGATAAAAATAACGACAACCAAATAATTGCCCAGGTTCCTACTGAAACTCCTTAGTAGAGATAGATTTGATACCTGGTGAGTGTCCGCCACTGGCAAATTCAAGATTCACATGTCAAACATAAAATGATGTTAGATGCTTATTCCCCTTACATGGGAGACAGTCACAAAGTCAGAGTAGGACCACAAACTGAAAGTTTATTGGAGGCAGAAATTTTGTTTTTTTTAAAGCCTGGCAATATTTTTGAACGATTAAAAGAATTGATTCTTTGATTTCTGTGGATTTGTATTGCAAAAATGAAGTTCAGTGGGAGAAAATAGGAGCCCCCATCTTTAGCATTGGCATAACATAGTTCACAAAGTATAAATAATCTTATTTAATATTTATGACTGTCCTGATGCATAGAAATTATTATTTCTCCTTCACACATGAAGAAACTGAGGTGCAGAGAGGTGAAGTGAGTTTGCCTGATTTCACAGAACCCAGGACTGCTGAATCCTCGTTCTTTGTTCATATTATTAGGCCATACCTGTTTTCTTTAAGGTGCTTCCCTGGGCATGGAGATCTTTGATAGGGGTCTTAAAAATAGGGATCTTGGCTTTCTGAAATGAGATTATGTGAGGGCCAGAAGCCAGGAGATGGGCTATGTCATTTCTTAATGTGTTTTTCTTTCCGTAAGTCACTTGGCTCTTCAGTGCAATTTAATGATGTCCCTGGTATTGGGTTAACTCTGGTGATAGTATGGGAGGTGGTGGATGGACGGGTGGTGCAAACAACTTTGATGCACATGGTGGCTGTCTCCCGTAGCTGCCTGGCTGCCTACTTTATTCTTGTGTTTCCCAGGAGGAAGCGAATATTTCATTTTGGAGAAACTGGACTCTACCCCAAAACGACCCTGAAGTCTGAGCTGCATACTAATCTCTATCAATGAGAGAAAAGCACTTTGTTCTTAAAAAGCCACTTGCTCCTTCTTCTTGCCCTTGAAGACTTCCTATTTGAAGCAGCAGGGAACAGAGGAAAGCTAACAGTTTGTTCTTTGGATTTCTACCAGTGCAATTTTCTGTTAGTTTCTTAAAATAAGTATTGCCATAAAGGACGACGAAAGACCTCTGATTTTGTCACTCCATCAAAAGCCTTAATATGCAGGAGGAGTGCATGTCTGCAAGGGCTGAACCATTATAGTGTACTGACCAGACGTCTCTTGGTCCGCAAGTCTCTTGGTCATTTGAATTTCACAACAACCAGCAGCCACAAATCCTGATATAAATAATAAATGATACTGCAATTAGCAATTTTTCTTAACAGTTTGGGATTGTGAACACTCTTTTTTCCTTTCTGGTTTCCCTCTTAGGGTCTGTTTCTTCCTTTGTGTTTGATCTTTCCTGTCTCTCACACACAGCAAGTATCTTTTATCCATCTCTGTATCTTAATCTTCTATTAGTCTTCCACAAGCATATTTGCTTGAATGAAAGGGCACACAGATGTTGACGTCCATATTGTGAAGCACACACATAAAAAGAACAATTAATTTACATCTATGACAAATCTGCTTTGTTCCAACACTGACAGCCTTTGAAAATGTATTTTCCATCAGAGACCCAAGCTATATTTTGTTTTCATCTAGATGCTCAACAGAATTTAACTTCAAGTTAGGTTCAAATTCCCCTAGTGAGAGTATTCAATTGTTCTCAGAAATAGAAACAGTGAATACTTCCATTTTAAACATTTGAAGGCCTTTTTTTCAATGTGTTCATATTTTTGCTTGCATTTTAAAAATAAACTTAACCCTTGTCTACCGTCATCTGCTTCATCAAAGGCAAAATGTAGTTACAAATGGTTTCTGGTTATAGTTATGAACAATTATTCCTAATTTTAGGATAAATATATATAGGAGATAAACATGTTTTAAGGTATTCCTACTGGATAAAGTTGGTACTTAATGAGAAACAGACTTCATGACTTGATTGTCCTTGGAACTGTCTGAGGATGGACATGAAATTATACCACACACACACACACATGCACACACACACAAAGTGCACACACTTCTCACAAGTCTGTTTCTCCTTTATAACTTTGTAGCTCAGCCTGTCCATGTCTTGAGCTTATCCTGACCTAGCAGAGGAGGTTTAGTAGTCTTCTAGTAGTCAGGCCTGAAGTAGTTGTGCAGCTATAGGTCTGGTATCTAGCAGATGTAAGGTTAGCATCTGGTGTCCAGTCAGCAGCGTGACTCAGCTTTTTTGATCCATAAAGAAAGGCTTAGTTTCAGCCCCATCTTACTCCATGGCATTCCAATTTCCCCACTATGTCTGGAGCCCTGCTCTGAGCAACAAGTCATTTGTTTTCTGCCAATATTCTGACTAGCTCATTCTAGAATCTTCTACTTTGGAACCACAATCTGTCCTATGTTCTTGACTGTGATCCAGACCTTTTAATCAAAGATCTGCCTAGTCTTGCCTTCCCATAGCTGATGTCGCTAGATCCATCATACCAACCTTATCGCTATCCCCATTTCTTATCTTCAACCCAAACCCATCTTCAAGTCCATCTTCACTTCCATCTACTACCATCCTCAACTCCATTTACCAATGCTAGTTGTAGATTCTTGTACCTTACTACCCTCAGTCATAGGACTGCTCAATGTGCGACCCTATTCTGGAATTCCAAAACAAATTTCTCAGCTCGCATTCACTGTTGTATATGATCTGTGGAATCAGCCGATTGATAGATACAAAGTAACATTTAGGCTAGTTGAGCAATAGATAATCAGAAAGCTGATTAGGTGCTGTTCCAGCTTCCTCAGTAGCACTTCTCTGTTCATACGCAAGGCTCTTTCTTATTTCTTCTAGTTCCTCTCACTTGTTCCTCTTCCTTAAATCTATCTTTGTCCATGTATTTTGTGTGTGTGTGAGGAAGAGTGGCCCTGACCTAATATCTGTTGCCAATCTTCATCTTTTTGCTTGAGGAAGATTGTCCCTGAGCTAACATCTGTGCCAATCTTCCTCCATTTTGTATGCAGGTCACTGTCACAGCATGGCTTGATGAGTGGTGTGTAGGTCCATGCCTGGGATATGAACCCATGAACCCTGGGCCACTGAAGTGGTTAAGCAAACTTAACCACTACACCACTGGGCTGGTCCCCGTTCATATATTTTTAATATGAATTTCCACTATTTTCTTACCTAAAATCCAAACCTTTTCTCCTAGTTCGTGGTTCTATTATTCTTTGCCTGAGCATGAGGTTGCACAAGAAACATATCTCTTATCAATGTCCTCTGTTCCAGGAATTTGACTTGTTGGGCCTGAAAAAAAGTTTGGAGATAGGAAAATCCTGAGATGTCTTTCTAAAACCATGGATTTGGGGCTAGTTGGAGGATCAAAAACATCTTACATATATTCATTCACAAGTGGATGCTTTACACATCTCTGCTAACTGTGCTGTAGTGTGCCAGTTAAGGTTTACTATTAATAACAAAGTGTCTGAAAGCTATGTAGAAGATCTAAAAAAAGTAATAATAAATTTTTGTATAATAGAATCTGCTCAAGATAGAGCATTGAGATTAGCAGGCAGACACAGAGATAAAGAGATCTGCTAAGAAAGTCATTTAGAAGATAATAAATCTAACCCAAATGAGGCCTCTGGGTCCCACCCTAATGCATCAGATACCCTAATTTCAGAAATGCAAATGTTATAGGATTAAAGCAAAATGAAATATTGAGAGAAGATTAAGCATAACCTGATGCACTATTAATCTCAGCCTTCCACTGAGAGTCGTGTTTCAGAAAGAGGCAGAAAAGAACTCCCCAAAGGAAGCATTTATGTCTGAGAGCCTATTCAACAGGAGCAAACAAGCCTTGCTTAATGTGTAGATATTATGGAAGGAAGACTTCTGTCTCCACTCTCTCTGGCTTTCTAGAAGAAGCATTGACCTGTGCCATAGTCAGAATATATCAATGTTGTTTGTAGTCACACCTCCCACCACGCTCCTGACACTGCAGCACCTGTAAAGCGAACTTAGAAAGACAAGACAAATTATGCAATTTGTGAGAAGCACAGAAAACAACTACTGTGGAAGTTAACATTAATAACAGCCTTGTTACGAGTTTAGCTTAGTCTAAGCTACATGGAATCTTGACTTTCTTACCAATTTACTATATCCTCTACTCTGAAAATTATTTAAAATTATTAGAAGAATGAGCTTTCTCAATAGCAGAACACATCAAAAAAAAAAAAAAGTGGAAAGAGTGGTGCTTTACAGAATCCCATGATTTGTACAAAGGCTTCATGTCAATAAAGAATCATCAATACTTGTCAAATCTGCACTGAAATTTCCAACCACTGAAAATACAAATTCCAGCTGCCCAATTTCAAGTCAACACAGCTTGTCTGAATTCAACCCTTTGACATAAAAACAACTTAAAATTTATTGAACGCCTTTAAGCTGGCAGTTTAGACTTGTAAGATACCCGTAGAGCACAATTGGGCTGAGAAAATCCAACTTCTGTCATATACAAGGATAACAATCAACCAAATTTTCTTTTTTTAGGCCTTCCAATCAGGTTCCTATTCAAGGCACTGTTTGGTTCCTGACATTACCGAGATTCATAGGGCTCCATTTTCTTGCCACAGTGGGATCAATTTTTTTTCTAGCACATCCCAGAATAGACTTATTTGTAGAGCTTAATAAGGCCCCCTTGGAGTCAGAAAATAAGATTGTTTCAATCATTATTTGCTTCTTTGAGTATGAAAATATTCTAGACAGGTTGAAATCTTTCAAGTGATGAGTTACTAAAAGAAATCTGAATTTTCACTTTTGATCTAAAGTTCAAGACTTGAAAGATCTCATGGTTTCATCTTCGCTCTCTAATTGTTTTGATTTTATTGGTTTCTGGAATCCTCTTGACCTCTGCGTCATCCTGTGGAATAGTAATTTTTGCAAATAGTGACTTTACATTTTGTTTAGTTCGACAAATATATTCTTAGCATCTATTCTGGATCAGACCTTGAGTTAGGACTTGACATTATAGAAATAGAGCAATCCCTGCCATTGTGAACCTCAAAGTTTTGCAAAACAGCTGAAATAATAGGGTCTAGGAAAATGAAGTTCCTAGGAGAGAGAAGAGAAGCTGCTGGAAAGCACATCTGCCACTTCGTAGCATGACGTTGCCCCAATCCCTTTATTTAGGGACTGAAAACACCAGTCTTCCCTGGTAGGGAGTGGTTGAAGGAGGAAAGCGGGGCTCCGGCTTCTACAGATGAGTAAATATCTCCAAACCTCATCCTGCTTAGTCAAGACCTCTTTTCTTTCCATCTATCTTGGTCAAGCCCTAACATGCACAAATATGGTGTGCACTGCCTATTGGATCTCTTCAGTGATCTTTGATGGCCATGAACACTCACTGAATGTGAACCATGTACTATAGAGTGTGTACCATGTGCCGAGTACAGGCATGGAGCTTTCTCTCATAAAGCCAACCAGTTGGTGATGAAGACAGAAAATGAACAAGAATAGAAAGAACAACATAAATAATTGAAGTTTTTTATTGGTGCTATGAAGAAAAAGAACAAGCTACAGCAACAGAAAATAAGCGTGTGAGTTCTGTTACTTAGGGTGGTAATGTATGGCTTCTCTGAGATGGTGAGGTTTAATGTGAGTCTTGACAGGTGAGGAATATGCCACACGAAACTATGGACGGGAGAGTGTTTCTGACAGTGAGAAGGACGCCAGAATGGGTAGAGGAGAGCAAATGTGGAAGAGAGTGGTAAGAAATGAGGTTGGTGTTTAGTTAGGATATTGATGAGGCTTTGTAGGACATTGCAAGGAGTAAGGATCTTATTCAAGTCCAATGTGAAGACATTAAATGTTTTTAAACTTATCAGATGTCCTACTCTATGGTTTGCATTTTTAAAAGGATTCGCGGCTGCTTTGTGGAGAATGTATTTGTGCCAGTAGGGTGGCAAGAGTAGAAGAGGCTGCACTATTCTAGGCCATTGCAACAATCCAGGCAAAAGATGCTGGTGGCTTGGCCTAGGACAGGGATCATAGAAATGCCAACCTCGGGAAACTAGGATGTGGCAACTTGCTCTTTATGGTCTATTTGTTTTTCACAAGTTATAATATATCCCAACTTTTCCAACAAAACTAACCTCCATGAACCCATTTATTCACTTAATCAAATGGGAATATGTGCTTGGCGCTTACTAGATATGGTGGTATACAAACCAAAAAGTCTCAATTTTTGTCCTATTAAAACTCACACGCAAGTGGCGGAAGATATAGACGTACAAGTTACAGTGCACTAACAAGTGCAGCAGCGGGAAGCTTATGCAAAATTAACCAATTGTACGGAGAATGGGGTGGTTTGCCAGCAAGAAATCATACTCCACATAGCATGTATCACCTCCATGCTGATCACATACCCAGTACAAGGCTCTGTCTACTGGAAGCTATATACTAATGGAAATCCAAGGATCACTTAAGGCAGCTTTTCCATTGACGAGAGCATCACAGAAGTCTCAACATTTCTACGTTCCAAGAATATTGAGAGCTGTTGGTTTGTGAATGGCCACAATCATCATCTCCTTCACTCCCTGTGCTTGGAATACAAGATGACATTACAGCTGATGAGAAAAATTATGACTGTACCTTACTATAGTTGTAGAAAATTAACAATACATAAAATGTATTCATGATGGAGGCTCAGTAAGAGTGTTCAGAATTTAGGAGATTCTTGATCAAATTATCTCATTAAAAAATTTAACTTAGGGGCTGGTCCCGTGGCTGAGTGCTTAAAGTTCCATGTGCTCTGCTATGGCGGCCCAGGGTTTGCAGGTTTGGATCCTGGATATGGACCTACTCCACTGATCAGCCATGCTGTGGAGGCATCTCACATACAAAGAAGAGGAAGATTGGCACAGGTGTTAGCTCAGGACTAATCTTCCTCAAGCCAAAGAAAAGGTGCATTGGCAAGGGATGTTAGATCAGGATGAATCTTCCTCATCAAAAAAAAAAAAACAACCCAAAAAACCACTTAGCTTATGAACAAATGAAAGATGCATAATTCAGTGATATATCTTTGGAAGTTGCTACCTTGTCAGAGAAAGAGAGAAAGGTCATAAGAGAATGAGTAGCTATTAGTAAAATGGAGCTTGCGCGTGGCATAAAGGCAATGGCCTGACTTATTTTTGGATTGATGAGAGAGAGCTGATTTTGCAACCCATTTTAGACCTCAAAGATACCATGGTCAGTCTCAATCCATGGGGAACCCTGGTGCTTGATAAGGCATACTAGAGCTCCAATATGATTTGAGAACCTATCACTTTCCCCATATAATCCTGAGGATCAGAATCTAAAATGTTTGCTGAAGCCTGGTAACCAGAATCAATTCTCTCCCCTACTCCCTACACCTCACTCACTATCTCTGTCTGTCTCTATCTCTTGTATGTTTAGGAATTAATTTCCTCTCTTTCCCTACTGAATCTAATGGAGAAGAATTACTACTGATGCTAAATTAACCAGAGGCAATCAGCATGGTATTTGGAACAGGACAGATTTTGGTTTGCATCCTAGCTTGGCTATTTAATAACTGTATAAGTTTGAGCAAGTGATTCAAATTCTACCAGCCTCAGTTTTATCTATCAGCAAAATAGGGATAATAATTCTGGTTTTACTCACATCGTGAAGATTGCATTAAATAATGTATGTGAGGTGCCTAGTTTGGTTCTGGTACATGGTAACACCCAACAAGTCTTCAGTAGCATAAGGCAATTGGATTTGGCTTATTTCTTGGCACAGGTTGTAGCATTTAGTACTCTCCATGCTCCATCTCTCTGGATTTTTGGTCCTCTTTGGATGTTTTCTTTCTCAGACTGTGGCTCTTCCGAAATTCATTCTTATTTTTCCACACTCCAAACTTTTATATTGAATATTTTCAAACATGGAGAAAATTCGCAAAATAAAACAATGACCATCTGTATACCATCTAGATTCCACAATTAGTTTATATTTTACCATATTTGTTCTAATTGTCTATATTTATGCCTTTTACATATAAGCATTTAAAAATTGTAAACAACATGAAACCTCTCCCTAAAGATTTCATTTAGCATGCATTTTCAAAGAATAAGTACATTCTCCTGCATCACTCTAATGATATTATCACTTCTGAACATATTACATTAATGCCACGTCATAACTTAATATTCAATCCATAATCAACATTTCTCAATTGTTTGTTTATTTATTTTTTAGATTCCACATATGAGTGTAATCATATGGTATTTGACTTTCTCTATCTGACTTATTTCATGTAACATAATGCCCTTACTGTCCATCCATGTTGTAGCTATGTTTCTTTACTCTTTGAAGTAGCATCCAATCAAGGTATGAACATTGCATTCAGTTAATGAATCTTTTGTTCTTTTAACCCAGAACGGTTGTCCCAATTTTCCCAAGAAACTGAATTTTTAAGAGTCCAGACTAGTTTTCTTGTAGAATGTTCCAATTTCTGGATTTGTCTGATTAAAACCTCTTCCTCTGTTCCAACCCCACATATTTGCTTATTGGCCCAGTGGTCTTTGAAGTGGCCATGATGCTGATACATTACATGCTAACACTCTGAATCTTTCTTCTAGCCTGCTGGAAAATCATGAATAGGTCTTTAATACTGGAATTTTGATGTCACTTTGATTGGGGGAAGAATGTCCAGAGAGGAAAAGTCAGCACTGGAAGTGACACTGAGGAGAACTCTGTGCTCCTTCTACTAAGAGGACTGAAACCCAGAGGAAAATTCCACGTGCGAAGCATAATGGAAACGTGGAAAGGGAAGCTGGTCAAAGTGACCTCTGGAGGGTTCTTGGAGGTGAAAGAGTCCACTGAGAGATGGCTCCTTTACAAATGGCTCCTGAACCATTTACCTGGCAACCCAGGGTCCTCCTTCATGGTGTCTTGACTAAAGGATGCAGAGTTTGTCACAAGTCAAGAGAAGCTAGTTTGCCAAGAGTTCTAACTGAATCCGTTGAGGGCTTCTTATAGTGTCCTGACCACATAAGAACCAAGATCCTTGCAGAAGAAAGCAAGAAAATTTGTCTGGCTAGATATATTTAATAGATTTTCCTTTTGTCTCTTCCCTATAGATCAGCAGTGTCCAACAGAACTTTCTGCAAGGATAGAAATATTACTTTTCTCTTGCTATACTGTCCAACAGGGCAGCCACTAGCCATATTGTAGCTATTGAACATTTGGAATAGGCTAGTCCAGCTGAGGAGCTCATTTTAAAATTTAATTTAACATTAACTAATTTAGATGTAAATATAAATAGCCACATGTGGCTGGTGGCTACTGTATTGAACAACACAACTGCAGATAGTGTTACCACTTGAATCTAATTTCCAGATTTGGAGACCAGGGGCTACTTTCGTTTATTGCATTCTCTTTCTCCTCTCCCTTCTCTTCAGTACTGTGAGAGAACATACATTATTTTCAACTCTCCAGGTTCTAGTTTCCCTTTTCCTAGAACAGCCACAGGATGTCTAGGAGCCAGCAGAGGGGTCAGCCACAATGCAGCTTATGCTAAGAAAAGAAGTCTGCTGCCATGAGTGGTATCAGCTCCTTATTCTTCATTCTGAGCCTTTCATCTTTCCATCTGACAACTTGTTTGGGATCTTCACCCCCTTGGTAGGTGAGCTGAGTCCTGGGAAGCACAGCTCATAAGAACTCTGCTTCAGAATTGACAAAGATTTGATTTTCAAGATCAAATTTCTTCAAGAGAAGTTTACCAACACTTTGTCTTTGTCTTCACAGGCTGCGCTTTGTGATGTGATTGTGGAACAGGACAAGAAGAGACTGGCAATAAGAATTACTACAAAATGGCAACAAAAGCAGTGATTACATTTCCCTGTGTGTGACGTGCTTGACACTTGTATTAAGTACTTGACATATATTTAATCTTTATAATAACTCATGTAATATGCATTATGAGTCCTTCTTTTACAAATGAGGAAACTTGATGTAAAGAAAGGTATGTGACTTGCCCAAGAGCATACAACAAGGCAGGGAGAGGGCTAGGAATTAAAATACGATCCTCCTAATTCTACCACTTCTGACATGACAGTAATTTTCAGCCTTGGATCTATTCTGTCTCTGTCTCTGTCTCTCTTTCTGTACACAGATACACAGACACACACACACACACACATACACATTTGTGAATTTTCCAGGCATCTGAATTGTATGACTTCAATTTCCAAACTCTTACATGGAAAATAATTTAACTTGACAAAATTGTTGAATATATATATTGTACCTGTCCTGTTCTGCTAAGCAATTAAGCCTTCCTTGATACCTATCAGTTAAAGGACTGCAGTGTGAGATGTGCAAGTTCTCCCGAGGCAGGTAGAACAGTTTGCCTTACATGAACTAGCTAAGTCACCAAGCTTTAAAGTCACCAAGGTTTATTGTTGTTGTTGTTATGATAAACTAAAATTATATAAAATTTATCATTTTAACCATTTTTAAGTTTACAGTTCAGTGGCATTAAGTATATTCACATTGTTTTGTGTGCTTTTTTGGTTTGTTTTCACTTATGATGAGTCTATGTTTACTTTTTTAAGCTTTTTGAAGTTTAATTTACAAATAAAATTTTAAGATATTTCTTATCATCCCAAACGGAAATTCTATACCCATTAAATAATAACGCCCCAATCCTCACTTCCCGGCAGCCCCTGGTAAGCACTATTCTACTTTCTGTCTCCATGAATGTGGTTATTCTAAGTACTAGAACTTGGAGCTTCATGGTAGCCATTTTGCTGACATTCTCAAGTCACCGAGCTTTGAAGGCTAATGTACTTCTTGTCCACAGGTTGTGGAGGTGGAAGATTAGTTTGAGGTGTGCAGGTGGGGGCAGGGAGAAGTCACACATGGGAAGTACCAGGTTAAGGACAGGGTGAAATTGAAGATCCTTCATGCATCTAGTTCCCATTTTTCCAAGAACAAAATGGAGAATAGTTGCCAGGTACATAACCCACCCCACTTCTTCCTTCTCCCTCCCTCCCAAAAAGGTACATTTATCCCTAAATCCTGGTAGCCTCAAGGAGTAGAAGCTCAGTTAATTCAGGAGCCAGGTAACTTTTAGTAATGGAGGAAATCGATATTTGATCGTCACATTCATCAAATTCCCTTCTACTTCAGTGCCAGTGGGGACCTGGATTTTGGAGACATCTGGGCACACTCGAAACCAAACTTAGAACCAACTAGGTTCTACTTCAACCAAAGACTCACCAATTCATTTCAACATTCTCTGAGCTCTACATCCTCTCCTCCTCTCAAGGGATATAGAAGGTTGAAAACAAAGTTCCTCCCTGATGTTAAGAAGCTGAATTTATACATTTTTGATTTGGTGCGTTATTGAATATTTTAGCATCTGACATACTTTCAGTGAAAACAAGTCTTTTGTAAAGTAATTTAGAGATAGTATATGAAACTCTCATTAACACAAGAGAAATGTTGATCCCTTTGAGTTATACAGAGAAGAATAAATATCTAATTATTTTAGCCTAATCATTGTCATTCCTTTTCATCTCCCAACACCCTAGTTATTTCTTATTGTTTTTTTTTCCCTATCCCATCAGCTGTTTTAAAAAGCGATCCTTTGAGTTCAGCTGAGATAAAAGAGGCTTAAAGACAAGAAATAACAGAAGTCCCTGCACTTCGTGGGGATTACAAGTGGAATTAACATGGCTCTATAAAATAAGCTACTGTTTGGGGTTTGGAAATGACAGGATTATTTATTTTCTGATATCCTGGGTACTGCTTAGGTTGTTACTAATCATCTCAACTACAAGGCCGAGGCTGGCAAACTTCATTTGCAGATGGAAAACTATTGAGTTTTGAGCCTGTATCACATTATTTTTTTCAAAAGCAAGGTTTGAACTTGGAAAAAAATCTGGTTTTTAGAAACTGTCTAAAACGAAATATAAAAATATCCATCTCCCCTCTCCTCCCTGAGGACCACACTCTAGAGGTGAGTATCTTTTAAGCATTTTCTTATTCATTTGGCGGTTCCCATTAGAATTTTAAATGTTTTTATTTCTGTTTCTACTTCTTGGGATATCAACTTTAGACAGACAGCACCAATTGTATCTGTGCAATGCATGACCAAGAGTTTAGGAAGATTTTTACTATTCTGTACCTCATCTTCTTGTCTCCCATACTTCAATTTTATCAGTTATATGATTATTTTAGTTCTTCTGGTAATTACCTTTATAACTACAAATGATAAATACTCACATTCACATTTCTTGATTTATCAACTTTAGAGGCTTTTGAAGGGAGAATAAATTAGTACATTTGTAATTGCTTCTATTTCTCATCTTCCTTTCACCTAGTAACTTTTGTTGGTTTTTTGTTTGTTTGTTTTATGTTGTCAAGATTTATAGCACTTATATTGTTCTTTGATACTCATAATATTACTTTCTGCATTTTGTCTATAGGTAGATTTCCAAAATTGAAATTCTCAAAAATAGTATTTACAGAGTCATGATTATATGACTATTACTCATTTTGAAACAAGTAAAGTCCCATAAAGGAGGACTTTTAATTCCATTATCATTAAATCCTGCTGCCTCTACTCCCCAAATACTCAAGTGTCAAGACTCAATAGATTCTGCTTTTTTTTCTTCTTTTTGAGCTTTCTTCATGTTTTTTAGGTATTACTCAGGGCTGCTATTTCTTATGTCTCACATTATCCTCTTCCTCTTACATATTTTTTTCCTAGAGTACCTCTTTGAGGGGTTTCTTTTTTAAAGTGGATTATTTGACTTTACGTTTTATGAGATCGGGCATGTCTGAAAAGCATTTTGTCTAATACTTGTTTAATGGTTTGATTGGGTATGTATATATTTCAGGATTTGAAAATCTCAAATTTGAAGAAAATTGTTGCATTGTCTTTTAGCATCCATTGTTGCTAATGAGAAATTGTTTGATCTTTTTCCTCCAACTCTAGAAGTTTCTAAAATTTCTCTTCGTTCTAGGACTTCTGAAATTCCCTGAGTTGTTTCAACGTGTAGATGCTCCCCGCCCCGATTCTGGTAGCCATTTGAATCAATTTAAAGCTGCAGTATTTTTTTTCAGTTCAAGGACACTTTCTTCTAGTTTGATCATGGTATTTAGTGCTACTTACTCCATTAATCAGTCCAATTACTGAGCTTTTTTTTTCAATAGCATGTTTACTTTTCTGAAACTTTCTTTTTCCTGTTTGCTTCCTCTTCCCAGATGCCTACATTTGCTTTTGGAAGAAACAGCTTTCCTTCTGTCTGAAGATACTTATTAGAATAATAAGTTCTCTTCCTTGATCAACTTTAATTTCTCTGAGGTCAAATGTTCTTTTTTTCCATTTTGGGCTTTCTTTTTTGTGCAATAAATTTTCCCTAAATATCTCAGGGTCCTTAGCTGTTGGTTCAGTTTTACAAATGAAATTAACAGATACTTGTTGTACCCCACGCCATATCCCTTGGTCCCCTTTGTATTTTACCTGTTGTTCTGGGAGACAAGTCCTTCGTGTATCTCATTTGCCTGTCACTTCTCTTCATAGTTCTACCTGAAGGGTTTTGAAACCTGCTGGGGCTTCCCTAGTCCATGCCAAGACAGCACGGAAATGTGGATTGGTTAATGCCTCCAGGGACAGCCCTCACCCACTGTAAGAGTAGGGGGGTAGTGGATAAATTCCTCAGCCTCCTGTTCTTCACAGGGACAATTCTGTGTCACATTCTTCATGGTTCCTAAGAGAATCCCAACACGATAGATTCTTAGTTGCCTACATTGGTAACCTTCAAGTTATACATTCTTAATACTGTTTTTTTTTTTTTTGAGGAAGGTTAGCCCTGAACTAACATCTGCTGCCAATCCTCCTGTTTTTGCTGAGGAAGACTGGCCCTGAGCTAACATCTGTGCCCATCTTCCTCTACTTTATATGTGGGATTCCTACCACAGCATGGCTTGCCAAGTGGTGCCATGTCCGCACCCAGGATCCGAACCAGTGAACCCCGGGCCACTGAAGCGAAACCTGCGAACTTAACTGCTGCGGCACGGGACCTGCCCCCAAATTATACAATCTTTATTGAATTTCCTCATTCTGGTCTTACTCTTTCTGTTCTTTACTCCTGTTTCCTGGAATCATTTCCTGTATAAACTACCTGCACCCATGTTCTTGTCTCAAGTTCAACTGTGTGGGCTCCTAAACAAAGACAGGATGATTAGTGTACCTAGAAGACTGGGCTTTTCTCTAGAGCTGTGTAAATCTCCCTCCCAATAACCCTATTCTTTAAATAGGAGGACTGACTTTGAGCTTGGTGTACGCAATGGAGTGTTTGAACAAGCAGC
The DNA here is from genome assembly GCF_037783145.1 of Equus przewalskii. Lineage (NCBI taxonomy): Eukaryota > Metazoa > Chordata > Mammalia > Perissodactyla > Equidae > Equus > Equus przewalskii. The sequence continues at coordinate 51,642,343 of NC_091845.1, read as the reverse complement.
TTCCCTGTAGAATGCCTAGATAGAGAACAGACAATTTGGCTGGGGTACCACAGTAGCTCAGATAAAGAGTTCTTTGCCCTGAAGGTGGGGCACATTAGTGCTTTTGACTCTGGGAGGAGCTACCTTCTCTTTTTGTTTCTCATGATTGACTGAAGCATAAGTTCAGAGTTGTTTCTGTCTTGCCCTGTTTCTCTCACATGCTCCAGGAGTCATGCAGATTGCCTAATTTCTTTAGAGAAAAGTTCACCCTGGCATTATAAACTACTGCTTGCTGCATGAGCCCTTTAAAGATGGAGTGGGAGGGGGACAGGAAGACTATTGCTTTTCTGGCCAAGCAGCTAATTTATTACCATGTTGATTAGCCCAGGGCATATGCCCACGTTGGCATAAGTTGACTGTGTTTGAATCTTCTCTGAGGCTCCATTTTCAAAGATGTCTCTTCCTTGTAATGTTTTAAGTTGTGGTTTTCTTTCTTCCATTTGTCCTGTCAATACCTTTTATTTGTTTTCTATCCTCTAGAACTTTCTCCAATTTTCTGGTCCATTGATGGCACCCTTTCCTGTTTACCAGCATAATTGTATCTACACCCTTTCAACTTAACTAGACCGTGTAATGAGTATACATGTATGTGCTGGGTCCATCATCTTGAACAATTTCTTTTGTTTCAGATGATGAAATTGAAACTGACATAGGTGACTTGTCGAGTCACACAGACATAGAGCCTCAACGTCTAGACTTAAACTCAACTTAATCTTCTTCTTATTCTTGCACCCTTCTGTTTCATCATTTTACCCAGAGCTGTGAGTGTTGAGGCAAACTTCATATGAAAAGGTAGCCATATTTTGAAAGAAACTGTATGGAATCAAATTGAACCCATAGAAGAAAATCATAGGTACAACAGAGCAAGATCTCTAATATCAGGGGTCTCAAAGTAATGCATAGATTGCTCCCTATTCTTACCACTTCTTTTAAATGAAACCTTTATTTGCAGGAGACATGCTGAACGAATCTGGTCTTGCTGGCAGTTGAAATTCAAGAATGTTGGGTTGTGATAGTTGACTAAGATAACATTGTGGTACTGGTAGAGAATTATGAAATCAGAAATACTTGACCCTCTACCAGTCTAATCGACTATGGAAGTTTGAGCAAATTACTCTGTCTCTGAGCCATCTTGAATTTCCTTATGTATAACACGAGGACAGAATCAATGACTTTTAACAATCTCTGGTTCAAAATCATGGTTCAAAATCTAATCAAGCAGAGGGAGGAATATGCAACGTAATTAATTGACGAGGTTACTGATAAAGAGCTGTATGGGCACGATCCTTACAGGTGATGACATTTGGATATGCATCTTGGTCCAGTGGACCAGCTTCAGTACTTGTTATAGGTGTGCTGAGTTCCGGGCTAGACTCCAGTTAAGGTTTGGTCTTCATCAGTGTTAACCTGGGAAGGGCAGATGCACACACAGATAGTCCTTAGCTAGACAGTTTCAGTTATTCCTAGGCAGATACTTCCCATTGAAGGGCACCAGGCATTTTTGCTGAGTAGATGTCTGTCCATTCTAGCAGTAGCTGACTCATTTCTCTTGTGCTCATAATCTCTGTTTCTACATGGCTGTGCCTTCCATAGAAAAGCTGTTGCCGTAGAACTTTACTAGAACAACCTGGGCCCTAAGGGTACAGCCTTTAGCATTTGCTGAAGACCCTGAATCTAAGATTCTCAAGAACACCTTGGTGTTTTGGAGGAAATTTTAAGTTATTAAATCTCATCCGGATGACTGGCTTGGATCTGGCTTCTGTCTTGATTTTCCTGCATAGGGCATCTGCTCCCTATTCTTCTGGTGACTCCCCAGAATTTCTATTCTGAAGGACTTAGTGCTAGCTGTATGTTTAAAAGAGAGAACTCTGGGACTTATTTTGAATTTGCATATGCATACCAAGTACCCTATTTGATTTTGTTGAAGCAGTTCAACTACTTTTTCTTGCCCTTATTGGCTTCATCCTCGAAAGCCTGGACAAGCACCATCTCTGTTTTGGGGTCTTCTGAGATGGAGAGGTTTCCAGGGCCATCATGGCACAGCATCATGTATACACTGACCTGGAGCTTGGTGCACCTTATTTAAATACCTCCAATCCTATTTTTGCCTATGTTTATCTCAGTCACAGGCTGCATAGTTGGCATGCCTGGCCTTTGTCCCACTCCTTTATAGCTTCTTCTTGGTCCCACTGACTCCCTTGCAGGGCCTTGTATCAGCCCACGTTCGTCAGAGGGATCCTCACATTTGTGGACTATTTTAGGAGGAAGGATGTGTCTCTGTGCACCCAGTCACTGGACATCTCCTGTGTGCCAGAAACAGGCAGGGCCATGGGTCTCTCAAAGTCATACTCAAAAAAGTGTCATCTACATCTCCCTTCAGTCCCAGTTGGTTCTCAAACAGAGACTTCCATCAGAGAAAGAAGCTGTCACCGCCTTTCATGAATCATTAAGAGAAGGAAAGCAGAAAAGTTGAAAGGTTGGCAGTCACAATGACAGTAGGCTATTATAAGCAGGTTAAGAGACTTTTCTTCAAGTTTCTTACCCCCAACTGCTGTTCAAATAATCAGAAAGGGATCCTCCCTGAACCAGATTTAATTCTCAGGAGGAATGAAAAGACATTTAAAGGGCAAGCCAACTTCATAAAATGACATTAAAAGGTTTTAAAATAGTGTTTTGCTTCTACAGGGTGTTTGCAAATGTCAGAGGTAACATATTGATTACAGGCCTAGCAGTTCTTGTTCTGGGATGCTTAGCTGCCTTTGGCTTAACTAATGCTATCGAATCATGCTCATGGTATGAATTATCTCAACCACCTTACTTTGTTTGCCTAAACTTTCCCAGCCCACTGGATTTTATCCTCAAGTGAACAAAAGGTATCCTCAAATCTGCATTGTTTGTCATTCTTTTTTTAACTTTCCATGTAAATTACATAGAGAAACAGTCTTAAAAATGGCTATAGAAGTTAGCTGGCCTACAAGCTCTTGCGATATTGTCCTACAGGCTCCTGGAAAATGTTGGAAGCTGGTTACTTCATCTGAGGATATGATGGTGAATGCCTAAACAAACAAAAAGCCACCTTGAAAGGGGACAGGTAATCCCCTTTAATTCAACTTGGGTGCTATATTTCTCCTATATTTCCTGGGCTCAGGTCTCCATGATGAAAATATCCCTGGTACTGTTGTTTGCTGATACTTATCAGCTGTTAGTGAGTGCCAAGGAAATTGTAGAAAAAGCTGATATTATCATCACAAACAAAATCCTGGATAAATCTCTTAATCTCTCTGAAGTCATATTCCCAGTTTGAAAACAATGGAGACCGTGATAAATGCTTTGACTACAGGGTCATGCTAAGGCTCCCAGGAAATGAGAATGGTGCATATGTGTGCTCTGACTTACAGTTTACAAAGGCCTTTCAGTGATTGATCAGGCTGAAACTAATAACTTCTCTCTCATTTTTAGGATCATCCAGAATCTAGACATGGGATGTGTTCATGGCATTTAACCTAGCCAGGCAGTTGGTGTGGGCTCCAAATCATAACCCCACACCTGCATGTCCCCTGATATCAGCACAAGCCAATATGGCTGTAGCTGTGGCCTTGACCCCACACAGCTTGGCCAAATACCAAAGACTGATTAATTCATCAGAAGACCCAAACCACTAGTGAGTAATAAAGATGCTTTTGGCTTACTATTTTAAGAGTTTTATATAATATAATAAGATCTTGCTGTTTTTAGGGGGGCAAGGGAGAGATACTTATTTTTATTGTAAAAGTGATAACATGCTCACGATAAACAAATTATAATAGTAATGAAGTGAGTAATAGGAGAATTAAAATCTTTTCTCTGACTCCCATCTCATTCCCCAGGAGAAATCTTTGTTAATGGATTCTTACATATCCCTCAAGAAATTGTCTATTGCATCAGGAATGAGCAACCATTCACTCTTCTGCACCTTTCCTTTTCCCCCCTAAATAGGTATACAATAAATAGTATACATTATATGTTATAAAATATATAAATATCTCTCATGTATATGTGTCTCTCTCTCTATGCAAATATATATATATTTGCAAATATCTATGCAAATATAGAGAGACACATATATATATGACTGTAAGTACATATACACGTAGTCAGCCCTGGTGGTGTAGCGGTTAAGAGCTGGCGCTTTCACTACCCCTGGCCTAGGTTTATTTCTCAATCAGGGAACCACATCACCTGTCTCTCATTTGTGGCGGGTTGCGTGTTTCTGTGATGTTGAAAGCTATGCCACCAGTAATACCAGCAGGGTCACTTGTGGTGGACAGGTTTCAGCAGAACTTCCAGACCAAGACACTAGGAAGAAGGACCTGGCCTCCCGCTTCCAAAAAATTGGCCATGAAAACCCTATGAATAGCAGCAGAGCTTTGCCTGATATAGCCCTGGAAGGTGAGAGGATGGTGCAAACAGATCAGGTAGGCTTCTGCTCTGCTGCACAGAGAATTGCTAGGAGTCAGAGTTGACGGCACTAATAACAACATATATATATAGATCTACTTCATATTTTAACGGCTACCTATCTCATCACATAGATATGACATAATTTATTCAACTACTTCCCTGTTGAGGTAGACTACATTTTTTAAAGTTTTAATTTTTTTTGTTACGAAAAGCAGGGCCATAAATATCCTTGAATATTTAATTTACATTATTTTGTAAGTTGAATAAAAGCCATATTTCCTTTTGTCATCAATTTTTTTTATTTAGAAATTTTAAAATCTATAGCAAAGTTGAAAGAAAAACATAAAGAATACTCAGATTTCCTCTATCTAGAGTTACTAGTGGTAAATACTTCACCACTTTTGCTTTCTCTCTCTAAATATATATTGATATTTATATAGATTGCAGAACCATTTGAATGTAAGTTGGACACATTATGACATGTCACCCTAACTACTTCACCACGTATCTCCTAAGAACCAGGCCAGTCTCCAACAGCTATAATACCATTGACATATTCAAGAAATTTAAAACAAAATTACCAATATTGTAGCATTACTTAGTATATAGTCCATATTCAAATTCCCTCAGTTTTTTTTGAAAGTTATTTATAGATGTTATTACTGTTGTCCATATCTGATCCAAGCAAATGTTACCAATTGCTTTCAATTGTCCTGTTTCTTAATCTAGTCTCCTTTAACGTAGTACAGTTCTCCTGATATTTCATTTTGTTGCTGTTGTGACGTTAAATTGTTTGATATGTGTGGCTCAGTTATCTTACAGAATGTCCCACAGTCTGTGCTTATCTCTTTGCTCCCTTGTGATTAGATTCTGGTAGAAGGTTTGTTGCAAGAATATAGCGTAGATGATGGTGTGTACTTCTCATTGCATCCCAACAGGAGGCAATGGGATTTCAGTTTGTTGGATTACTGGGCATCCTCAGACGATCGCTTAGTTAACATTGCTTTCCCCACCTCTCTCCATAGTAGTTCTTAACCCTTGTAATTGTTAAGTAGTCTCAGTGAGGACTTTAAGACTATGTGACTATCTTATTCTTCAACAACATTTACCTACTTGTTTTGTTTTCTGTTGATGATCACTGCCTGAATTAATAATCACATTCTAGCAGCAAAAAGGTGATTTTGTAATTCTATTATTCCTTCTTTGGTACCACTTATAGATCCTTTTGGTTCCCCCCCAACCAGTGTGTTATAATCCATTTTTATGCCAAAATTGTACTAAATTTGCCAGTGGAAGTGCTATCGTTTGTCTCTTATACCCTGGCTATTTTTCCTTGCTTTCTAGTGCAAGATGTCCCAGGATTACCTTGCACCGTTCTGGTCCTAGACCTGGAGCCATTTGCTTCTCCAAAGAGCCCTGGATCCCTTTACAGGCGAATGTTTTTTGGAAAAAAGATCTGAGTGCTAGTTATGCCCATTGCTACTGTAGTATTTTTGTTTCTAGGCCCAGACATCAGCAAACTATGGGCTATGGGCCATATCCTGCCTGTGGCCTATTTTTATACATCCTGTGAGCTAAGAATGATTTAAAAATTTTTAAAGAGTTGCAAAAACAAAATAAAAACAAACACACAAAGAAATAATTAAAAGAAAAGAGTATGCAACAGAGATCATTTATTGTCCTGAAAGCCTAAACTACTTACTATGTGTCCCTTTACAGAAAAAAAATTCTCAATCTCTGTTCTAGCCTTTTTCATCATATAGAGCTAGGAAAAAATATTTTAAAATCACATTGAGTTTATACTAATACCTTCAATTCGATTCCAGCACCACAGTTTCTTCCTGACTTTCCCCTATTGTGCATTTATAACACCCTTCCCTTCTTCCAATGAGAACCAAGGTCCCAACAAAAATAATATATTTACTTATTTGCTGTTTCTTATAATAACTTCCCAAAAAGTTTCACAAATCTTAGATAAATATCACTCAACAACAAATCTACTAATTCAAGGCCAAGATTTCTTTGTGTGTTTTTGTTTTTGTTGTTGTTCTTAGAATTTATCCTGCTAGAGCTGTATAGGCGGGGTACTGTTCCAAGTTACTCAATTAAGTCTTTTTTTCCCTGTGTGGTTATTCGATCAATGTGATATATACCAGGTTCATTTGTTTCTGTTGTATTTAATTTTTTAGGGTATTCATTTTTCACCCTATACAAATTGTATTTATAAAAATTAAAATATATATCAAACTAAATTTAGAGTAATCTCATTTCCAGATGCATCTTTTCTATCCTATTCCCATACACCCCATAGATAACTGTTTTCATTAGATTTTGGTTTATCTGTCTTGTGTTTACTTGTGTATATATTATTCTGTATTTTTGATCAAATTAATTCATATACATATAATCACCTATATATTTTTGAATATATATATTAATTTTTCATACGTCATCTTTCTTACACAAGATGTAGCATAGTATATGTACTTCTATATACCTCAATTTTTTCACTTAAAAATATACTGTGGATACAAGTCCATATCAACTTATGAACATCTTTCTCATTCTTTTACATGGTTGCAAAGTACTCCACTATTTGGATGTATAGTTGTTTATTTAACCATTCTACCATGGACAAGTTATTTTGCATTTCTAATATTTCACTATTACTATAAATAATCTTGCATATGCTTTTTCTTATTGTGGAGGCAAAACTTCAAGATAAAACTTCTAGAGGTGGGATAATTGTGTCAAAGAGTAGATAATGAATATATAGTTTTGGCAAACGTTGCCAATTTTCCCCCCAAGGGATCTTTTTCTGTTTCTTACTGCGTCAGCAATGTGTGAATATGCCTATTTCCAATAGTCTCATCAATGGAATGCATTGCTCTTGTCAATCTTTTGAATTTTTGCCCATTCGGTAGGTGAGAAATGATATCTCTTAGTTTAGTTTTGATTTGCATTCTTTTAATTATAAGTTGAGAAACTTTTCATATGTTAAAGGACAATTTGCATTTCTTTTTCATATAATGACTATTTCTAGTTTTCATTCTTTTTTTTTAAACCAGATTTTAGGTAAAAGACCTTACTTCTTAATTAATGGCATCTATATGAGGAATCTTAATTGAGGCTGGCTCCATGCACTAAAATAAATATATGTTTTTATTTCTCTTTGGCACTATGACTCAGATGAAGAACAAATACTTTTCCTACAATAAACAAATGATTCCTCTAGCAGATAGAGCTTTGGCCTTGAGCCACTCTTCTAAGGCACTTAGACAGATAAATCAAGGATAATGCAGTTAACAGTGATCATGAACTGGGTACAGGCTGCTGATGGAGACTTTATGACAATCCAGAATGAGAAAATGAGAATGATCTCATGACACATGGAAAGTGCAAGAATAGAAATTAGCTGTAAGGAATGTGAAAGACTCAACTCAGGCCCCTTGTAGAGTGAGGCCAAAGCCACTAAGCCCCTTGATGTTTGGCAGCTGCCCATTCCTATCAAAGATGCCAAAAGACCAGAGGCAAATGGGTGTAACTGATTTTAAAAAGCCCTTCACTTCACTTCACTTCACAACCCAGTGGAGGAAATACTCCTAGACAAAGAACACAAATCCAGGTAACAGTAGGAATATCTGGCAGCCTTAATGAAAAAGACAAAAAATACAATAGAAAAAAGGTAAAAGTAATAAAAGACATTTCAAAAGGATGGTTCCCAACTCCTAGAGAAAGACATTCCTGGGTTGTAAAACTGGAAGAGACTGGGAGAAGATTTGTGTTTTAAAGGAGCAGAAATGCTCCAAGAGAAGTGATGATGGAAAGGGCCTATACTAAGGAAGAAATCAGTCTAAAGTTTAGTCAAGTTGAGCGGAAGTTAAAGCCATCTTGGTCAGTCATCAGGGAAATGAAAAGCTAAACCACAGTGAGATTTCACTACTCTTTCACTAGAAAGGTTAAATTTATTTTTATAAATAAGTAAAAGGACTGGAAATGTCAAATTTTGGTGGCAATATGTAGCAACTGGAAAGCCCCTAAACTGTTGGCCAGAGAGTAAGAGGACAAAAGTACTTTAGGAAAATATTTAGAGGCATCTACTAAAGTTGAATATGCACATGTACTATGAGCCAGCAATTCCACTCCTACTTACATACTCAAAAAACATGTGCACATAAAGAAGACCTAGCAGGTTTATTCATAATAGCTAGATACCTGAAACAACCCATATATTTAACAATAGCAGTTTGGATAGATAAATTGTGGTTTATGCCTATAATCTGGTTATGTAAATGAATGAACTACACAAACATAATATTGAATGAAATAAAGCAAAACGAATGCCAGAGATTATAGCCTGTATGATTACATTAGTATGATGTTGATAAACAGAACGAGTCTATGGAGACGGAAGTCAGGATAGTGGTTTGCTTTATTGTGGATGAGGGGTTACACTGGGAGTGAACATAAGGGAGGGCTTTGGGTTGCTTCTAATATTCTATTCTTGACCTGACTGGTATTTATAACCCATAGAAGTGTTTACAATTTGTGAAAATTTACCCTTGTGATTTGTGCGCTTTTCTGTATGTATTCGATACCACAAAAAGGAAGCTGACTAAGTATAAGAGAGCTCCCAAAGATTGGTAGAAGTTGCTGAGTCTTCAAGAATTCTTATTCCTACATTGGGGAAAAAATTCATGTGTGCTAAAAGGAGGGAGGCATGTAGTTAACTAGGGACATTCTGGACCCAAATTTTATGTGAAAAAGCCAAAGGCTGTCAGCTCATCTTTATCATAAGCAAGCAGGCCATTTGTGCATAAAAAGTACGGTTCTTGAATAATCATCACATTTCCTTGTTTTACGAATGTGGAGCCATCACTCCAGCAGGGAAGGTGATGACAGCAGTCACTTTTGTTGCTGTTGTTGTTCTCTTGCAGGCATTCTAAAATTAGAGGCAAATAACTTACTGGAGCTGGGGGTTTATTGAATATTCCCACTTTGTTTATTTTAAGCTATAACATTACAGTGGGTATTGAGTACTTTCTAATTTTCCTTGCAAATGCCCCCCGCAAAAAGCACTCCAAACATTTTTTACTCTCTGCAAACAAAAAAGAACATTGGCTTGGAGTCAGAAAATTATGGGTTCAAATTCCACATCTTTAACTTTGTTACATTGTCTTTGGTAATAATAACATTTTGGCTAATGGCTGCCTTACTAATATATGGATAAAACCAGCTCTTTCCAAGATTAACGTGAGTTTTAAAATAATATTATATTTTAACATTCCTGGCCATGACCCTATTTATGGTTTAGAAGTGATGGTGTGGTTGGGGAGAGCAAGAAGGTAATAAGATTATTACTTTTTTTAATCCTTTAAAGGCAAGCTGTCAATCCTTGGATGTCTTTGTGTGTGCCTTCCCACCACCCTAATTAGCATTTATAATCTAAATGAAGACCTGATGTGGCAGTCCCAAGTAAAACACTACGTTCCTTTGCTTTTCCACTCCTTGATTAAATTTGATGTGGAGGAAGACATCATTTCACATTTGGTAAACATTAGGAAGTTAACCAACACATGGGTTTATGGTACTTTACTCATCCAAGCTCAATTTCTGCTATTAACTTGTATGCACAAATTCACCAGTAATCCAATTATTGTGCAACCATTCGTTCCTTTCATTCAACCCGCATGCCTATACAGATCAGGCACTGTCTTGGGCACTTTGACGTGTATTATTTCACTTAGATTTCTGCTCTCAACTCCAGAACTTCATCAGCAGTTTTAAAGTGAAAAAAATAATAAGAAGAAGCCAAAGATTAGTGATCAGTTTGAGAATGATCAAGATGGCTTTAACTTCCCCTCAGCTTGGCTAAACTTTGGACTAGTTTCTTCCTGACTTGAGACCCTTTACCTCCTTTTTCTTAGAGCCTTTCTGCTCCTTTGAGATATAAATCTCCTCCCAGTCTCCCGTCAGTTTTACAACCCAGGAAAGTCTTTCTCAAGGACCTGGGAGCTATTCCTTCCTCATCAAGAAAGGTACAGCCCCATTCTCCCAGTCTCTGTGGGAGAGTAGGAACCCAACTTGACAAGCACCATTAGCCAACACAGATGGCCTAATTATCTTGACCATCCTCCCTCCAAAGTTCCTCCAGTAATTTTCCAGAAGCTCACTCTGGTGCTTAAAAACTCTCCTGCCTTTTGTTCCAGCAAGTTGAGTTCAATCTCTCTCCTTTTGCAATTGTCTTGAACTCTATTACAGTATCTTTAATAAAGGCTTCCTTGCCTATTTAAGTCCATTTGGTGCAATTTCTCTTTGACATGACCAAAGAAGTTGAATACTTTTACGTATACTTTATTTGTGAAATGTCTAAGACTTTTTCCCATTTTTCTATTGTAGTTTTTGCCTTCTCTGTTATGATTGGTAGTGTTATTATTATTACCTGGATTTGTGTACTTTGTTTGATATGTGTGTTTCCATCACTGCATTGTAGTCACGTTGTACATAAACTGAGTGACCATATGCACATTGCCTGGTTCTGCACTCTATTTTGTTCTTTTCACCTTATTGCTTACCCGTATGCCAAAGCCATTGAATCTTAATTATTATAACGTCATAATAAGACATGATGTCCAACCGTCCAATAGTGTAAGTGTTCTAAATTTGTTTTCCACTCCCACATCGTGTTGGCTGTTCTTGGCTCTTTTCATTTCTAATTCCATATGCTGGAATTTTAGTTGGAATTGCATTGAATCTATAGGTCAATTTGGTGAGTACCAAAATGATTGAGTACAGCACCAAAATGATTTCTCTGGATCAGAAGAAAATCTTTAGATGTTTCACCTTTAAGCATATTTGTTATAATTTTTTTAAGATATCTATTATCATGTTAAGGAAGTCCATTCCCTTACATTGCTAGTCTGCTAAGAGGCTTTAATAAGAACTAATTTAAAGTCAGTTTTTTTTCTTTTATTTTTGAAGATTAGCCCTGAGCTAACTACTGCCAATCCTTCTCTTTTCGCTGAGGAAGACTGGCTCTGAGCTAACATCCATGCCCATCTTCCTCTACTTTATATGTGGGACACCTGCCACAGCATGGCAAGCCCAGTGGTGCCATGTCTGCACCCAGGATCTGAACCGGCGAACCCCAGGCTGCCAAAGCAAAATGTGCACACTTAACCGCTGCGCCACTGGGCCAGCCCCAGTTTTTATTCTTGATAAGGAAGGACTAGTCTCTTTTCAGTTTGCTTTTACTCTTGTGGCATAGAATATTAAATACTCATTAAAAGTCTGAGGTATACAGAAAGGCTGCCCCTCTTTGCTAGGCCTTGAACTCTAATTGTTATGTCCTCAAGATTTTGAGACTGCTGAAAACTGTATGTAGTGTCTCAGTCATTTAGCTGCAACTCTTTTCTGGGCTTCTTGGATTCTTGTTCTTTCACCAAATAGAAATCACTAAAGGGAATTTACAGGGGAAATGCTGAAAAGAATTTTGGGTTCATATCAATGTGGTTCCCTCCTCTGATATCTTGACTCCTTCAAACCTTAGATACTTTGGTTACTCCCAAATCCCTTCAATGGTTTTTTAAAAAATACAGCTCCTCTATTGTCCAAAGGTTTCGAGCTAGAAGTTAAGTCCACCATTTTATTTTATGAATTGTTATACATGCTTCTACCATAAATACACTGTTGTGTTATACTATAAAATTCAAAGAATAAGGAATTCTTTCCTTCTCAAGAAAGTTATTATCCAATGGGGTGTCAGAGACATAATAAAATATGTTATATGCAAATAATGTTGTGATGGTGGTCATGGCAGGCCACCCCAAAATATGACATTTTGACATACTGATTATTTGAATTAAAGTTACTTGAGAAACAGCTGGTACAAGAAGGACACTCTGACCCTCCTGTCTCCCTGAAAGCAGGAAATAAACCTCCCATGTGAAAGGTACTCTCCCTGAACCAGGAAGTAGAGAGACATCCTAATCACCAGAGACAGGGGATTTAAGGCCAAGAAGACTGTGTAAACAAACTCTGGTTACTTTCTTCGATAATTAGTACCCAAGCCTAAGTTTCTTTGTCTTGTCAATTCTTCACAAGTTTATTGTTTCTTTGTCCAAAATGTATAAAGACTGTCTGTTTTCATCACTTCTTTGAGTTTTCATATTTCTACGAGCTCCTATATGTACATAATTAAATTTGTTTTTCTCCTGTTAATCTGTTTTGTGTCAATTTAATTATTAGGTCAGCCAAAGAACTTAGAAGGGTAGAGGGAAAATTTTTTCTCCATGACAGTTGCAAGTGGAAATAAGATTCAGTCACTCTGCTGGGAACCCTTGTTTAGACACATTACCATTACATTTATACTTCTTTGCATGCTAGACAGTAAAGATTGCCTAGCTTGATGGGTGCCACAGGTTAGCAACACAAATATTCTGTGTTCTAACCCCAAATCTCAGAAAAATAAATTTTGCATTTATAAACAAACAGGCCTAGTAGAATCACCTACTATTAAGGACTAGAAGAGACCTAACAGATCACACTGTTCAGTCTTCTCTTTGAAGTCCAGAGAGGTTGAATGTGCTGCCCAAGTTCACACAGGCAGCAGGATGGGAGAAGGAACTAGAATCCAACGCTTAGGCTTCTTATGTCATGTTGTCCAAATATTTTAGGTATGTAGGAACAATGATTTTGTAACCATCAAAGGGAAAGCATGTTTATATGTGGGCTGAAGTTTCATTTCTTGAGGAATGTTGATTGATGTAGAATAGAATTGCAAATTCTAGCACTTTATAAAAAGCTGATGCTGAACTGAAAAAAAATCAAAGTAAAATGTTTCCTCCAATTCAATTAGAAGCAAACCAAGATAAAACCACTTTTGAGATTCCAATATGGTAAGCACTTTCTTACTAGTCTCTTCATCACCTTATCTCTCATCTGTATCTCATCACCTCCTCTCCTTATATGTCTCCAATCCATCCTCTTTTGCAGTCGCTATGATCTACATTAAGAAATGAATTTTAGGGGCCGGCCTGGTGGCTCAGCAGTTAAGTGCGTACGTTCCACTTCGGCTGCCCAGGGTTCACCAGTTCGGATCCCGGTGGCACTGCTTGGCAGGCCATGCTGTGGTAGGCATCCCAGATATAAAGTAGAGGAAGATGGGCACAGATGTTAGCTCAGGGCCAGTCCTCCTTGGCAAAAAGAGGAGCATTGGCAGCAGTTAGCTCAGGGCTAATCTTCCTCAAAAGAAAAAAGAAAGAAATTTTACATTTTCATGAATCATTAATGTGTACACATACATACTTATAATTTATATGCTGAAACAAAATTTCCCAAAATGATGCTTAAGCTTACAATATATGATCAGTTTGATATAGTCTATTCATTCTATTCATTCTATTTCATTTAAAAAAATATGCTGGTCAGGATTTACTACATTGATCTAGGTTCATATCTATCATTTAGAAAACACTGCACTGCATAATAGCCAGTTATCTTTTTCAGATGTCAAACATCAGCCCTGAATTAAGCCTTCCATTTCTCATCTCATCCTTCCAAATCATAGTACACACTATAAAGTCAGAATCTTCTGGCACAGAAAACATCTAATGGTCTGATCTCATCTCCCAGCAGTCCTCAGGTATACTATTTATTCTAGTCTGTCTGAACTATTGGATACAGTTTCCCATATAACCCCTTCCTCTCATCAATGTCCACATGCCATTCTGTATTTTGTGTATGCCGCTTTCTCAGGGACACCTGCCAAACCATCCAATCTGATTTTAATTCTCCTCCATGGTGATTTTGCCATACTTTAATGGAACATTTAATAATAATCATTCATTGAACACATAGTAGGTCAGGGACAGTGTTATTGTATAACCCTATGGTATAGATACTAATATAATCCCTGTTGATTAGATGAGGGAACTGAGGCTTAGAAAAGCAATGCAACCTTCTCAGGTAGTGCTACTGGTAAGCTGTAGATCAATGGCTTGAACCAAAGCAAGAACCAGAGTACTTACTTTTAAACATCAAGCTATTTGAGGAGGCAAAGGGGCAAAAACTACATTTTGTCTCAGTCAGGAATCTCAGTCCAATCCCACAATTTAAACTTCCCTCTGTAGGTATCTTAGACTCTAATCAGATGTCTTATGATTTTTCAGTTTTTTAATTATTTTTTTTGGTATTTTCTGAGCTCCATACCTTCTCTGTATACTTCTCTAGTATGTTTGTACTTTTGTGGGATGTGGGGCCCAAGCAACTTCAGATCCACATGGTGTCATCTGGCCACTTCTGACTCTTGCCTTGAAGAACCAAGCCTAGGCTGCTCACAAGTCACTGGACTTGCGCTTTTAAAGCATGGCTGGTCCCATTCCTGGGTGTTCTACTGGTATTTGCTGCTGAAGCCTTTGTCTGCTGCAACTGGAGTTTTGCCTTTTCAGCTCAGTCAGGGACTGGTAATTTCCTCTGATAAGCTTATTACCACAGCATGCTCAGGTGTTACAAAGGCCTCTCATCTTGGCATATCCTCCACCCTGCTCTGGGCTCACCTCAGTTGTCTAGTAATCTCACCCTCACCATCGGGAAACCCATTGGCTCTGGCCATGCTCCTGTCTGCTCTATTGAGGGTGGCACAGGAACTTCTCAGGGCCTCCACACCACACGGAAGCCCAAGGAGGCTCAGAGAACTAACAGGTGCTCTTTCTGCATGACTACTTTACCAATTTCTCATTTTTGATTTTCTGCTTATGGCAATTAGAAGTCTATCTCAGAAATCTTTGCCTATCCCAGGATTGAGATGATATTCTCCTGTTTTTCAGTAGACATTCTTTAGTTTCAGCATTTATATCAAGGTTTATATCTTTCTCTTCCTAACACTCCCCCCATCCCCCAAACCCAATAATTCTTCAAGCTAGAAAGGCCACCTTTAGGGCTTCTTGCCTCCTCTACCACATAACATTTTTCTCCCTACCCCAGGCGTAGAGTAAAACTCTCGACGGTATTATCCAACAAGATGCTCTCTGGATATGTTTACTAGAGAGATAAAGAAACTTAGAAATTGCTTCTTTCTTGCAATAAAACCTAGTTCTCACATCTATTCTTTTGCTACAAACCCTTATGCCTGTTTTAGGTAATAAAATTTTTTTTAACACTATCTTTTTATCTCTACCTCTTGCACAGACTGCCTCTTGCTTAGGAAGAAGACAATGTACACAAAAATTTAAAAGAGGAAAACCTCATTCATGTGTTTGAAAAAAACATAATCTTCATTACACAGAGGTTTCCAGCAACTGTACAATGAATGGATTCTACAGAAATGAAGACATCTGAAGGAGCTTATGAAAACCTGGCTGCACAGCCCAGAGGTTGTGGCAGAATATAAAAATAGCACGGGGAATAGAAGCCCTGTGGTAGATGTGGCAGCTGCAGCTGCACTGGAAAGAAGGAGAAGAGAAAATCAGTGTTGGGGGATAGAGAAAGCAAAACAGTAATTTATACTGGAATGGGGAGACTAGTGTGATTATAAAATTAATAAAAAAAAAGCAAGGAAAAGTTAGAATAGGCCAGAAACCTTTCTTCTGTTCTAAAATTGATCTAAATGAAGTTTTCATATTTTCTTCTATGTTAGATGTACATGATATTAAGTTTATATTTGTTTATACCTCCAGAAGACATTATGGTGCTATAATACAATACATTAGAGTGTTATTTATATATAAAGAGTCTAACATGAATAGAGTCATGGACAATATATTTTATTATTCTTACCAAATGGAAATTCTGCATCCTTAATTTATTCATTCCAGAAATATTGTCCATTCATTGAACATGTTTTATGTGTTAGACCTGTGGGATACAAAGATTAATGAGAACCTGTTTCTTACTTTAGGAAGTTTACTGTTTAGTGAGTAGCCCTTTGGCATAAATTGACAACAGTAAAATACTCTGCTAAGTGCTGTGATAGCTGCCTCGACAGGTATTAGGCAGATTTCTGGAGGAGGGTGTGGCTGCGTGGGTGTATTAAATAACAAACATGAGTTCTTGGGGATGCTCCCAAGGGCATGTAGGATGCTTGCCCTTCCTGTTCCTATCATCATCCAACACTTTGAATTCAGAAGTAGCCATGTATGTGGGGTTCATTTTTGGTGCAAGGGGGGGTTACTTGCAGCAGGAGAGTTAGAGGAGAGGGTGTTGAGAGGGAAATTTGTTTTGTTGGGGAACAAAGGAAATCCCCCTTTTGGAAGTGTCAACCTTTAAAAACAGAAAGCAGTTTAAGAGGCAAAGTGTTCGAGTTGAAAAAATTGCACAAAAAGTTGAAAAATTCGGGGAGCACAGATTCAGGTAGAAACCCAAACAGTGTCTCAATTACAGGGTGAAAGCAAGGAGTTGTTATGAGAAAAAGAAAGGAATAATTACATGAGTTGAAAGAGGAAAGAAAATTTTTTATTGGCATTACCAGGCTAAGCTACTCTTGGTTATACATTGATTGGTTACTGATTCTGTCTTCAGATGGAAGGTCCATAATCACCAGTCCTTGTGATCACGATGTCCATTTTCCTGCTGACTTCTCAAACAATAGCTTGTAAAACAATTGTGATTTTGGCCCAGTCAAAAGGTTTGGCCTAATCCAGGGTTCAAGACAGCAAGGCAGTTTCTCTGAAAAGGCAGTGCTGACTCCAATTTAAAATGGCTCCACTAAAGGCAATTTTGACAGAAGTGAATGTTAGGTAACTAAATTTTATCACCAAAATGAGTCAAGACAGATGCTTGGAAGTGTATCATGTGATAATTCTTTGGGGCAGGAAATGTTATGTGGCATACATATTGCTCCATATATAACAAGTGTTTCAAGCCTTTGGAAGATTTTGAGTCAGTGAGGGAGTGATGAATACAAGACAAGATGTTTTTCCTCTGTGTGTAGATTAAAATCAGATTGAGAATGAAATTTATTTCTGCTTCTCTAGAATCCTGACAACAGAATTTCCCTGTGGTTCAGAAATATTTTAAAAGAGCAATAAGAAAGAATTTAATTCCCAAGTGCTTGCTTAGCAAGCACCATGCCAGTTAAGCACTATTCTTGTGTCATTGTGCAGATCCCCAGTGGGCCAGAAGAGAAACTTCTTAATTAGATTTCAATGGTCCTTGTTTGCCAAGGTGCATTATTCAGAGATATCCGGAGAGTGACTGGCTAACCGTTTGTTCTAGTTTTTGCATCTTCTCTGTAGTATTCTGCTGAGATGTGACTCTCTCTTGTAACTTTGCAGTTTACTCTGACAACAGGTTAAGTTAGTCTGCCCCTGTCATATTCAAGACCTGATGGATGTCAAGGGATGAGACTAAATTAATTCAACAGGTGGCAGAGAACCCTGAGGGAGGAGAAGCCTACTCCAAGTGGATATGCTAATGCAGATTTCAGTGCATGATTATCATTCTGCAGTTCAGGAATAATTGAATTTGCATGTCCCCAACGTTGAAGAATTGATTTCCTAAATGAGGAAATCTGGGGTATAATGACCATGTGCCTATGCATTGCTGTGTATTATTTCAAGATCCAAAGGAATCTGCAGAGAGTAAATTACTTATTCCCCTTGGATGGATGGAATTTTCATGCTATGTTAGGAAAGCGGAGGGCATTTTTTCTCCTAATCGAATGGAATCCTTGTCTGTTCTAAACATAGGATCAGAAGTGCCATGGAGGCTTCTGGGAGGGTAAATAATTAGCTACTCTACTGCCTAGAGAAATAGTTTAGAGGTTTTTAGAGATTCTGCACAAATGGTCTGGGATATTATGCAAAATTAGTTTTGGTTAGATTCTAATTTATCCAATTTAACATAATTATTGAGAAAAGCAAACTCTGGACAGTTAGGAGCAAGGAATCAAGGGCCTGTGCAAAGGAGATTGGACACGAAAATTCCACCAAAGAGATAATGATAATTAGATATGACTGGATTTATTGCTGCCTCTTAGCATAGAGAATCTGCCCCATAAGTACCCCATTGGGACTTCAGTTGTATCTTTATTATTCATGCAACTTTATCAGGATCAAAGCCCTGTGAGTAAAGGTAAGTAACCATGTAATGTCATCATACTTTTCCAAATATGGTTAAATTAGACCCTGAATCTATTTTTTTGACCCCCTGGCAACAGGTAGAAAATAACAAAACCAGAATTGTGAGGCAAGAAGATTTTTTTTTTTTTTAAAGATTTTATTTTTTCCTTTTTCTCCCCAAAGCCCCCAGGTACATAGTTGTGTATTCTTCGTTGTAGGTTCTTCTAGTTGTGGCATGTGGGACGCTGCCTCAGCGTGGTCTGATGAGCAGTGCCATGTCCGCGCCCAGGATTCGAACTAACGAAACACTGGGCCGCCTGCAGCGGGGCGCGCGAACTTAACCACTCGGCCACGGGGCCAGCCCCGAGGCAAGAAGATTTTATACTGTAGAACACACACTGGGAAGGGATGACGTTTTTAGAGGGACATTCATAACCAGCCCAATTCCCCCTCAAGTCTGGGTCAACTGACTCAAAAAGCAAGATAAGGAAACATGATAAGGCATACTATGGGTTGCTGTGGGACACTTCGATCCATTTGGTGTCTTTTATGACTTTCAGACGTGTTAGGGAAGTCAAGTCATAGGCCTCTGTGTTGTAGAAGCCAGGAGAAGTAGGTTTTGAATGGGACTGGAGATGATAAGGACTAAAGGAGATGGAACATCTGATTAAGTCATAAGTTAACAGAAAATGACCCTTGAGACTAGCTCACTGGAAAGTAGCTCAGGTTGAGTAGAGATCTAATGGAGCTCAGTAGTTAATATTTCAATTGGGCTTAAGTCATTTCAACACGAGCATCTGTCTTCTCTCTTACGAAGCACAAAAAGACGTGTCAGAAAGGCCCTTGCCACAAGAGCTATGTTGTTTGGCCAAAAGGCTGATATTCAGTAGAACTGTGTGGCATGCTCTTTACCAAGGAGTTCAAGCTGCCAGTTGAGAGCTGACCCAGTTGTCAGGCATAAGAATTGTTGAAGAAGCTGGGAGTATTAGGAAAGATGGGAAGGCATAGAGAGCCTGAATAAACACCCAGGGTCCCAGAACTCGTTTTTCAAATGAGGCAATTAAAGATCCAGGAGTTTTTAGCAACTTGCAGAAGTCACATAAAGCTAGGCAAATGGCAGAGTTAGGGTTTGAATCCAGCTCCATCAAACTCTAAAGCCTAGCTTCTCCCATTGCAATTTACTGCCTTTACTAAAATGGTGAGGGTCCATCTGTACTAAAGCTCTACCATTATCACTGAGAGCTTTCAGAATGTGTGAGCCTCTTAACTTAGTGGCAAACCAATCATCCTGGAGTACACTACGTTCCTGTCAACAGTCTTCCTCAGACCTAGGTCTATCTAAAGGAGCATGTTCTCATCACCCAACATCCGTAACTGCCGTGTGTTAATTACTTCTCACTGTACTTCTGTGAGTAGCCAAGTTGAAACGTTCCTATTTAACATATGAGGAAATAAGTTTGTCACTTGCCTAAGTCTGCATACGGTCCCTGGTTTACAATAAAGATATGTCAAGTATTATACCAGGTCTTAGCATTCTTTGTCCCCAAATTCTAGCAGAGTTTCTCACTGATAATCCTAATATTAACAGTGAAAATAGTAATACCTATCACTCACAGGTGAGGAAAATAACTCAAAGAGAGTATAAGAACTGGCCTAAGGGTTAAGAAGCTGGTCAGAGGTAGGCGCAGCATTCTAACCTAGATGATCTAATTCCAGGGCCAAAATGCGATTCACTCCCACACTGGACTTCTTATGCTAATATTTGACTTATGTTTAACAGACTTTAAAGTACTTTCTCATAAATTAACTCTCTTTATCGTCACAATAATCATGTGAGTTAAATATTATCATTATCCCTATTTAAATATGAGGATATGGGAGGTTAAATTACTTGTCCAAGGTCAAATATCTGGTCGTGTGGAATCTTCTTTCTCTGCACTCCAGATTCTATCCATGAATTCATTAAGATGAGACTCTTTATGTTGTTAGTCACTGATTGCCAGCTGTGCTCTGTAAATTAGTCAGCTTTCTCTCTGTATCTTGGGGTAAAAAATTGCAAAAATGACCACAGTTCTTCACCCTTGCCTGCAGCCGTGTCCTTTGTAATATGACTTTGCAGTTCCTCCCATCAAGGTGTGAAATCTATTTTTCCTCCTCTTGAGTCTAAACTGATGATGTGACTTGCTTTGACCAATAGAATACAGCGAAATGATGCTGTGACAGTGCTAACCTAGGTCTCAAGAGGCTTTGCGTGTTTCTGATAGCTCTCTTGGAAGTCTTTCCAGTTGCCATGTGAACAAGTCTGAGTTAGTCTGCTAAAGGACTCCCAAGGCATCCTGCTGAGGGAATCCTAGGGTAGCTATAACCAGTCAATCTGGCAGCTCATTGCAGATGCATGACTGAGCCCAACCAAGACCAAAAGAGCCATACAGATAAACCTAGCCCAAATTGCTGACCTGCAGAAGTGTGAGCTAAATAAGGGGATATGTTTTTAAGCCACTAAGTTTGGTGATAGTTCACTATGTATCAAAAAGCAAGTGCACCACCAGGGTGTTGCATATTGTCTCTTGGCACTCCTATGTCCAATTACTTTTCCATCCTTTACTATGATTCCTGAAGGATTCTATTCTTTCAGAGGTATCCATTAAAATTTGATCCTACTGCAAATGTGTTCAAGGTGTCTCAATGAAAACAATTTTGGAGAAGGGCAATGTCCAAGTTTTGAGTCTTTTTTTGTTCTTTTTTTGAAACTCTGTTCAACCAAAGGTTAGGTAGAGTCCACTTCCCCTATTTTGATTTTCCCACCATGTCAAGTTGCAGTGGCAAAGGAATTCTTCGAAGGCAAAGAGGCCATGGAGGAAGGAAAGAGTGTTTCAAGTGTCATGGAAGAATGAGTTTGGAAGTGATATTATGTGATTATTGGTTGCTCACCATGTGCTGGTTGCTCCCTAAGACAGGCAGATAGATAGAAAGATAGAAAGATGACAGATAGAGTAACAGGATAACTCCAGGTGTGGTCCATTATATTCTAATTGCACTAGGATCATGTAGTTGTGCAATCATTGGCATTTTGATTTTACTAAAATAATGTAGGTTTTTCTCCAATAGTAAATTACAGTGAAAGGTGATGTGATAAAAGCTGTAGCAGTGCATTTCTATTTTTTTCATTCGTTTCTCTAAAAGTGAACAGTAAAATCAATGAAAGCAAGTGACTATATCCTTTACTTAATAATGTTTTTAGCATTAAGTCATTCCTGGCTTGAGTAAGAGCATTCATAATTAAAGGCAAATTTCCTGTTAGGTCATTTGAAAAGAATGAGAATATCTGATTTGACTTGGTTTATTATTTATTGACTTGGCTGTTTATTTATTCATGCATTTATTAATACATATTTACTGAGTACCTCCACTCTCTATTAAGTACTGGGAAAACAAAGAGCAGTAAGATATAATGCCTAGCAGAAAGTCGCTTATAGAACGGTATAGGAGACTTTATTATATTTGGTAAGTGTAGTAAGACAAAACCAAATATTACATGAGCAAGAGATTAGTTTGGTTTGTGAAAAACAGAGATACAAAGATAAACTTATGTAATATTAGATGTAACATTTTGAATTTCCATTTCTTTTTGAACACCCTGATTTATGAACCTCTTCATTCTAACTTTATGAAAAACAAATCACCATAGTCTATCTTTAGTTCAGAATACAAACCATTTCCTCTAGAGCAGTGCCTTGAACTTGCAAGGTGTTATTTCTCAGCTGGTTTGTGACTGACTACTCAGTAGGCCACATTCTAGGAGGCAAGCTATTTCAAAGATGAGGTACATGAAGTAAATTAAATCCCAAGGGTATGAGTTGTCTTTTTACTCATTTCATTATGTTTTTTGATTGGAAGCATCATTGTGCATGATACCACATTAATGTTATAAGACTCGTCAATGATGCTGGTAGAAGCATGTTTAGCAGGTAAAGAAAATTTGAATCTAATATAACTGTTATTTAGAATGAGGATGAATTACTGGCTCTTCTATGATTGAAGAGATCCAGTGTAATCACCTTGCCATCAGGAGACAGACTGATCTTCTCAGAGTATGGTTCCACATTTGGGGCTCCTGGTTGATCACTGCTGTTAGTGAGTTAAAGTGACTAAGACACTCAGCAAACTCATCAAAGGTGGTATCTAGATGAATATTAGGAAAAGACTTTTTTTTTTAGCCTATGTCCAGTGGCCATCTCTGTCACTATGCCACATTTTTAGAATCACATTGGGAACTTGGGCCAATTGACAAAACTTGGTCAATTGACAGACTCAGAGTAGGCCGTCTTGTTAACTAAGAGCATCTTCTGCAACAAGATCCTGAGATCCATTTACAAGCGGCACATTAACATATATTTTCCCCAAGTCTGCTTGTCAGCAGTCTTCCAACCTTATTCCTTCCAAGGATATGATCTTATGTTCATAGATCTATGTGGATCATTACTTCAGTATATCTCTTTTTCCAATCCAAGTGGAAAATTCATTGTAATCCTTAAACTTCTGCTTACTAGGGATATTTCCCTTCCCTTTCATATCCAGCCCACTTTTGAGTGTGGTTATAATGCTGTCACTGTTCACTTTCACCTGGTACTAGACTATCATGCAGAACTTTCCATAAGTTGACGTTTTTTCCCTCTTGTCAAGCAGTTATAGAAGGGTTTCTCAATCTCAGCACTGTTGATATTTTAGGTTGGATGATTCTTTGCTGTAGGGGAGCTGTTTCTGTGCATTTTAGAATGTTTACCAACATCCCAGACCTCTACCCGCTAGATGCCCATAGCGTACATTTCCCCACATTGTGACAAGCAAACATGTCTCCAGACACTGACAAATGTTTTTGAGGGGCAAGACCCCCAGTTGACAACCACTGAGGTCGGGTGACTATGCATAATTATTTGACCAGGACAGCCCATTTTAGGCCTGCTGTTCTTGCTTTCTTTTTAGCTCAAAAATGTCCATGTTTATATGATAAATTATAATTGCTCTAGTCATAAGAGACTCCCCATGAGATCAAATGTGTGGGTTGAGGGAGGAGCAATTGTGTGCCAAGAGAAGACACACTGTGTCTATGAGCCATCTGCTCATGTAACTTTCTCATGCTTTAGGAACTGCCTGGGTCCAGTCCCATACACACATTTTCCATTTGATAAAGGTGTGCTGCTGTGTGCATCTGACTTCATGGCTTGGAATTGCTAGATAATACACAGTCCATGATGTCTATCTCAGTTTGAATGGACACATGGATAAGCACCAACCAGAATACAAGATGAGGCAAGAGCATTTTCCAAAATAATAGTTACTTAACGAATGCACGGGCTTTTTATCCATAAAATTCTAAGAAATGTGATTTTCCCACCATGATTGTCACAGGCTCCAGACAGCATCCCCACCTACCCTAGATTTCAATCTTCATGGAATCAGCTGAGCTGTGACAGTCAAGTGGAAGAGCTACTTGCACTCCAACCTGGACAAGTTGGATAGCTTCCACTTGCTCTTGAATTCACTCAAAGCTGAAAATGTTTCTAATAACCTTATAAATAGCATGGAAGAGCACAACCAAGTATAGTATATGTTCCCTTTAAAATCTCAAAAGACCTCTTTGTCTATTTCTCAGTAATAGGGAATGCAAGATACAAGAATCTTTCTTTCACCTAAGAAGGCATACACCAACATGTTCCGGATCACTGGATCCCCAGAAATTAAAAGCATGCTGCATTTGTAAGGGATTAATCTCCTCACCACTACTGTGCAAGTGTTCCCAAGGCATTTGCTGTAGTTGCTGCTACTTTTAGCTTCCTAGTCTTACTAATATGATGAACCAGCATGATATATTCTTGGATGGTGAGAAGATCAAAGTCCTTGCAAACTAAATTGTGAAACAGATACAGAACACTGAGAAGGGTAAAGTTATATAGCTCTTTCTGCCAGGCGAAAGCAATGGATTGTGGTGTCTCTCCTTTTTTGGGATAAAGATAAATAATTGGTTATATTAATAACAGCATATTAGCTGCTGTAGATTATTTTACTTTCCTCCAGTAAGCAGACCATATCTAACAAACCAGCTGCAAATGGAGTCATTATCTAATTGAAAAAATGACCATTAATTGTCATCCACAAGGACTCATCCATCTTCGTACTAGCCAAATTGGTGAATTAAATAGCAAGAAGAGAAAACTCAACACTCTAAATCTATCAAGTCTTGAATGATGGCACATACTTCTGGAATTTCCCCAGGGATGTCATTATATTTTTGGCTCAGTGTTTTGGTACAGAAAGGGAGTTCTAGAACCTTTCATTCGCCCTCCTACCAAAATAAACCCTACTCCATGGATCAGACTACAATTGTGAATATGCCAGTTGCTGAGGATATTGAGTATAAAATATGTTTGGGAACCAAGGAAATATACATGATATAGATAAAGAGCCAGCTGAGAGTACTATGTGTTAGACTCAAATCACAATCTATTTAATACCTGACCTCTGGAAAACCCTCATTATTTCCTATGGATCATGATGACATTCCAGGTCCCTAGGGATTAGCTTTGATTTAAATTGAACTTCGAACAACCTCCCACTGTCTGGGTAAATCTCTTTATTCAATGCCCACTTAGCGGTTAATGGCCACAAGGCCCTTTGGGGAAAGCTAGGAGGAAGATTCATGGTAAGTACCTGTAATGTTATTGCAGAATCCTCCTGCAAGGATATCTAGCTTTCTTAGTTCAAAGAGGTCTGAATCTGAGAAGTAACTCAAGTGTAAAGGGGTTCTATCACCGTGGCTCAAGTATCATCTCTGTTAGGCATAGAATTTTGGAGTGATAGATCTCAAGCAGAAACTTAGTGAGCTGCTCATCATTTCCTGTTATGTAGAACATCATTATCAATTAGCAATAACTGCATATCCTTGTGGTTCAGACCATTTGTGATCCGCACTTTACCCACTGCTGTTTCTTTGAGCTATGTAAATTTTTTTTCCTCAGGCAGTTATGCCTTACTAAATAGGTATAGTATTCTAGCATCCTCCAGCCCTATTAAAATTCAAGGGGTCAATTTCAAATTCAGCATCTCTAACCAACATCTCCAAGAATATTTAGTAACAATGCTGGTTTTCTCCCCTCTAGTTTCTCGAGTACTCGATGAAGTGAGTTTCTTCTGGTCTCTTCTGGAGGATTTTGCAGGATGCATTTAGGAGTGAGTGGACAGTTTGTAAAAAATGAACTTCTTCTAAAATTCCTATCTCCCAAAGTCTTTGATAATTGAATGTTAATTTTATTAAAGCTATATATATATAAAATTTTAATATCTAAATAGTATGAAAAAGCATATAACAAGAATGATCTATTCCTTGTCTCACCCTCCGTACCTTTTTTTCCTTCTTTTTTGGGCATCAAATAATCTTTTCAGGTTGGTGAAGCAGGACTGGGAAGGAAGTAATGGAGGCAAGATACTACTCCCATGCCCCTACAGGAATATTGTACTTAGCAAGCCTTGCTGGGGCATTTGCCCCTAGAGAGACATCACTGCTGCTGGAAGTTCCACAGGAGTTATGGCCATGGATGCATACACTGCTGAGCTCTACTGGCAAGGACAACTGCTGCCTTGCCATTTGACTCTCCACTCCATGTAGCAGTCTAGGTGACTAATCTCTGACCCTGTGCTTTGACATCCTACCCGAGGGAGTCATGTTCCCAGGTGAGAGCTTCAGACAGACCAGGTTTAGCATATATGTCTATACTTCATGTCTGTATTTTCTGGAACTTATAAGTGGAAAGTCCCTGCTTTCAACTTATGTTGAGATACTGGGTGGGAAGCAATAATGATATATGTTCACCGTAAGAAAATAACTACTTTCTTTTCCTTTTTTCCAAGTTTCTTCTCTGGCTAGGTGGAAATGTGAAGAAAATTAATGAGGGTTGATGGCTATTATTCCCTCTTCCTTACACTGTAGCATTAGTGTGAGCCCTGAGACGATGTGGGGTCTCTTCCCCGGCAGCCCAGGGCATGCTGTAATCTTAGATTTAGGAGGGGGAGTTTCAGCTGCTATTTGGCAACTGTTACACGTTTCCTGCCAGGAAGAGCTTGACACTTCTGATTCCAAACTTACAGCTTGAGAAGACATGGTTTTCCTTTAGTTATCCACACCATTCAAAGAAAGGTGACTGGCAAGGGCAGGGCTGGCCATGGCCACGAACTGTCTGCGTGGGATTTGAACACATTATTGGCCATAAATCACATTGCTCTCACCAAATAGTCTAGACATCCTTCATACAGCTAAATCCAGGAAGGCAAGTGGCATATGTCTTGGCTTTGTCTCTTGGCTCCTATTTTACTCACCACTGAGGCGTATAAAGAAACAGAAAGAGCCTTAGAGAGTCTAAGGGCTGTCTGACTAAACACTTTTTATTTTCTAATTGAATTAGAGTAAAAACAGTAGTTAAAATATACCCTTGGCTTTTGTCATGAAAATCACAATAACAAATTAGCCTAAAATAGCCAATTTTCTGAGGTTTCCAAGGAAACAACATCAATCGGAATTGCCATCTGCCAATCAAATCTTTTTTCCAAGGGACATTAAAACAAAACAATGTAAGGGAAAGGGCCAGAGGGAGTTTTTCTTGCTAAATAAAGGTTAGAAGAAAAGGGGAAGAGTTCTGAAGGAAATTGTGTTGATTCTTTTTACATCAGTTTAAAGAAAATGGCTGAACTGACTCTGGTCCCTCAGAAGTGGCTTAATTGAAAACAAAACCTCACAGATCATGTTTCTGTTTTAAGAAGTCAGGAGGGCCAAGTTCTCTAACTCCTCAGACCCTGAGACGCTATCCTTCCCCTGTCTGATTTTAGCTTTCATTTATTGAGTGCTCTACTCTTAGTTAACCCTTACAGCAATCTTACGAGGATGTATAGTATACACTTGTTATTTTGGTCCACTAAACATCCGTTCCACCTTTTTGTTGGCTAAAGTAGGTTGATTTCCTTTTAAGAAATTACTTTTTCCCCATCTTAGACTATCCAATTAGACAGCAAATTGAGATGCGCTAGCCATGGTGGGAATGTGAACCAAACTATACCATTCACAGATAATTCCACACAGAGGAATCTGAAGCTGAGCTTTAAAATTACTGAAAATTGTTAGAATTTATTTGCTTTGTGGAGGTCCTAGATGAGGCTACAGCGTCACTGCTAACTTGCCCACAATGTGGTCTTGTTTCCTTTGCTCCTTTGTTATTTCTGTAAATTACTAATATTCTTCTGACAGGTGTCCGTTTTTGTTTACATAAGCTAGAACCAAAAGTAAATATCAAGTGTTATTATTCTCATTTTAATTGAGAAAACTGAGGTTCGAATAATCTCATTGTTCACACTTCTCCCTTTTTGATGTCTTGAATCTTTTTGCTTATTTTTCTCCCTTTTCTTTCTATCTGGGTGGGAGGGGAAAGTGAGAGTGATTGTTTCATGCAGTAGGATTGGATACAGTTTCTTTCAGAATGTACAAATGTCTCTGTTTCTCTCCTCTCCTCTCCTCTCCTTTTCTCTCCTCTCCTCTCCCCTCTCCTGCCCTTCTCTTTTCTTTTCTTCCTTTCTCCTAGAGTCCTTGGGTGTGAGCATCAGCACAGAAGAAGAAATAGAGGTGTTTGTTTCAATGAAGAATATGGGAAAGAGCATGGGCATTGAAGCTAGGTAGAACTAGATCTAAACTCTAGCTCCACTAATTTCTAGCTTGTTATTGAGGGAAATCACTTTCCAGTTATGGGAAGTTTAAATTCATTATAAGTTTTTGTTGCCAATTTAGAGATTCAGGAAGATAGCTACATTTGGAGGGAAGTAGCTCAACTAACTGCTACATCGGGTGTGCTTTGACATCAAGGAGCTCCCTGGAGCTGTTACTGCCTTTCCAAATGTGCTCTGTTACTAGGAAGAAGCCACATTCAAAGCATAGCCACTTCTCTGCACATGTACCTCTGCCTCAGGTGGGCTGTGAGCATAGACAGTGAGTACTCTTGAGTTTTAGTGCCAGGTGAACCTTGGCACCCAGAGTGGAGGGTCCAAAGAACACTTAGATTTGCCCCTCAACCCCTTGCCCTGTGGCTCCCAGTATGCTGAGCCAGGAGTGTTAGGATGGTCTTCTTGAGGTCCCTTCATTCCCTCTTTGTGTGCTATTCTCCTCCACAGTGGGTGAGCGGCCCGGTGGGGATAGTTCCTTCTGCTTTTCTTGCTGTAATTTATTCAAGATTCAAATGAGTGGATAATACCCTCAACTAGTCTCAAAGCAATATGGAATAAATTGGATTTATTTCAGGGGGTTTTGGGAACCGTGAGTTAAAGATTGGGGTTTAGGTCACTGCATTAGTGACACGCTCCCTCACCCAGAGTTCTTTTATTGCTGTTGCTGCTACTTTCTCCAATTAGACAAATGATAGGATTATAGGTATATGGAAGAAACTAAGACGTTATTTACTGCCCAATAACTCCTAGTTTTTCTCCCCCATCCCCGCTCTCCTTATCCACGATCTGAGCATCAGGCTAGAAGAAGAAACAGAAATACTTAAAATACACAATATTGGAGAAAGCATGAGTTTTGGAGCTGGGCAGAGTAAGAATTAAAATCTAGCTCTATTCATTTCTAGCTTGTTGTTGGGGAGAATTACTTTCCTTTGTAAACAGCAGTATCCTACTTTATCCTATTCGAAATGGTGATAATATATGCCTTTTAGCATTGTTATAGTGATAAATGGTATATATTATTGTGCACTGCATGGAGGAAGCCAACTATGCAATAGACACCATAAGTCAAGCCCAAAATTACCAGAAACCAATCCCTCCTTTACAGCTGATATGTTTTAAAAATTTAATATTTTTGAATAAATGAAATGTTCATGATTGCTAGTTGCTCTTTATTATGTAATGCTCTCATATTTATTTCCTATTGCTGCTGTAGCAAATTGCTACAAATACAGTGGCTTAAAAAACAAATTTATTCTCTTACAGCTCTGGAGTCAGAAGTCTGAAATAAATCTAATGGGGCTAAAATCAAAGTGCCAGCAGGGTTAGTTCCTGCTGGAAACTCTAGTGGAAAATCTGTGCGTGTGCCTTTTCCAGCTTCTAGAAGCCACCTACATTCTTTGGCCTCTTCCTCCATCTTCAAAGCATCTACTCTCTGACCTCTGTTCCATCCATACATCTTCTCTCTCTGAATATATGTCAACTACCTCCCTCTTATGAGAACTCTTGTGGTTATGTTGAGCCCACTCAGAAAATCCAGGATAATTTCCACAGCTCAAGATCCTTGACTTGATCACATCTGCAGTCTTTGAAATATAAAGTAACATATTCATAGTTTTCCAGCATTAGGACATGGACATTTTTGGGGAGGCAATTATTCAGACTCCCTTGTAGCAATATAATCCCCCCATTTGATGAATTTAAAGTGTTTGTGCTCCAAATTTATCTTGTTTAATGTTAGGATCCTGCCCCCTGCTTTCTTTTTTGGTTTGTAATTGACCATTATAGCTTGTCTACCTTTTTATTTTTATCCTGTCTGAATAACTTGGTTTAAGCGTGTCTTTTATATACAGCACAGAGAATTGTGGTTTGTTTTGTGATTCAATCTGAAAATTTATTTCCTTTAACAACCCCCATTTACATTTTTTGATGATATATATGTATAAAGTCATTGACAATATCATCTATTTCCTTCCTTTTTCCTGATGTTTAGAAAGGTACATTTGCACTTTATTCTTTCATCCTTCAGTTCTTTCTTAATTCTATAGATAAATACATTCAGTGTTCACCGCCAGTCATTTTGCTGAAGATTCTCTAATCACCTAGCAGATTCTTCAAAAAGGCACGTAGGTACAATATCTCCTGAGCCTTTGCAAAGCCAAATTGCCTGTAGCCATTACTACTTGGCAGAATATAAAATTCTTGGCTCACACTTTCTTTCCTTTAGCTTGAGACGTTCCTCTAGTATCTCTTTAATGTCTGACGATTGATCCAATTTTATTTCCCTGAGAATAGCTTGATCTTTGTACCTGGATGGGCAAAGGATTCTTTCTTTATCTTTCAAGTTCGGTATGTTTGCTTGAATTATTTTTGTGTTGACTTTTGGGGCATCAGTTTTCTTTTGAATACAGTATGGTCTTATAATGTATAGATTAAAATCTCCCTTTATTTTAAGAAATGTCTTAATTTAAATTTTAAATATCTACCCTGTACACTTGATTTGATTTTTTTTCCTCAGGGATTCAAAGTATGTATTGTGCCTACTTTACGTATCAATTATCTGTCTCTAAATCATTTTCCTCTTTTTTCAGTTCCTTCTCTGTTCTTGCCTCTATTTTCCTTGTCTTCTAGTATTCATTTTTTGGTAGTTTTGTTTTGTCCTATGTTTTGTTTTTAATGTACTCTTCATTTTCAAATTTTATTTCATTTGTTTCCTTTTTTCCCTAAAATTATTATCAGCTTCTGTTTCAACTCCTACTTGTTATCACCTCTTGTTATCTGGTCATCTTTTTCATAAATTTTTATTTCTGCTTTGTGGTATCTCTTCATAGCTGGAGTTGTTCATAAAGTTTGGTTATTATTATTGTTGTCTTTCATGTTGAAATGTTGGGTTACAGTTTTTCTCTACTTTACGATGACAGTTTTTCTTCTATTTTTCAGATGATTTCTCTCATGATAACTCTAGTTGAATGTTTTACTTATACCTTAAAAAAGCTGATAGTGAGTTACTGAATGCTTTGGATTTTCCTTGCGTGGTTATTACATTAGATTATCTTACATAAGTGGGAAGAAATAAGTATGTTTCTTGGTTTCTCAACCAAAAACTGCCTTTTTTTTTTTTTTTTTTTTGCTTTAAGTGACAGTTTTCTAAATGTATGTACCTTCTGTTTCAGGCTCTAACCTGGTTTAAGAGGGCTTCTACTACCAGTCCTGAATTTATAAATTCCTTTTACCAGCTGCTACTACCAAGGGATACTCCCACTGCCTTCTAGCGTTTCCTTCTCTCTTTTACTTGGTGGTTATTGTTGAGAACTATCACATCTGCGCCTCCTGTACACTTTCCACATCTTCTCTTTCCATTTCCCCAAATGCTCATGCTTTGTTCATCCTTAGTCCAGTTCATAGCAGTGCTCAGGAGGGATCTGGGCCTCTCCTTCAGGAGATGAATATTACTGAGTGATGTGTGGAACCTGCCATGGTTAGGGCACCAGTGCCCTGCCTATTATTGCTTTCCACACCTAATGTGACTATATGGCTTCCATGCGGGTTCTCCTGCACTCAGGAGCTTTTGAACCACCAGATATCTAATTTTGAGTTGACAGAATTTCTTTGACTTTTAACTTTGCCATCAATGTAGTTTGGAGAAAACTAAGAAACTGAAAATTACACTGCCATCATACTAAATTTTTAAATAGTGGTTCTCCAAATAGCACCTTGAACTTTTATTACAGCCAGTCTCTTGGTCAATATTAAAGTTGCTTTATGTAAGTTT
The DNA here is from genome assembly GCF_037783145.1 of Equus przewalskii. Classification (NCBI taxonomy): domain Eukaryota; kingdom Metazoa; phylum Chordata; class Mammalia; order Perissodactyla; family Equidae; genus Equus; species Equus przewalskii. The sequence continues at coordinate 51,610,279 of NC_091845.1, read as the reverse complement.
ATAACATTTAAGGGAAGCATTAATTGCTCTCAGATACAAACCCTAAGATCTTGATGGCTTAACACAGTGGAAGTTTATTTCTTGCTCATGTAACATTCAATTGGCACGAGGAAGTGCCAGATAGGGGAGCATAGACTCACAGACAGTCAAGGGCTCTGTTGATAGAACCTTTGCCATCTTTATCACCAGGACTCCAAAATCACCCTGGGCCTTGATGTCCACTTGGCAGATGGAACAGGGAGAGAGACTGGAAGTTCCTGCAGGAGAGTTCCATGGGCTCGGTCTGAAAGTGCACACCTGGCTTCTACTCACTTCCACTGGCCACATTCAGGCATAAAGCCACATCTAACTAAAAATGAGATTGAAAAATGCAATCTTGCTCTGTGTCCTGGAAGAAAAGGAAATAAATTTAGAGAAGAGCTAACCTATCTTGGCCACAAAGTATCTGTCCCTTCTGCCGGTTCACCAGCTCTGTCAAGGCAGGGCTAGAGTTTTACTCATGTTTATCCACTACTTAGCATAGCATAGAACCTGGGACACAACAGAGGCTCAATGAATGTCTGTGCAATTTAATGGAATTGAATTTTTATTCTACAACTTAATCTAACTTATTTAAATAGCATCTAATTTTGGTCATGGGCAATGCATTTCTACCTGGGACTTGCAATGGAAAGGGTTAAACTAACTCAGAGAAGAGATGACAGATTGACAAAGTGGACTGGATATGGAATAGATCTTTCTTAAATCTCTATAAACTGTGACAAAATCCTGCTTTATTTTAACTTGTCATGTAAAAGGACACATATGTTGAGCTAGGTTAGATCAGATTGTAGTCTGTCATCAGAAATGATCTCATGCAGCATGATGGAGAGTAATCCAAGGTGACACTAGTATTGCTGCTAGATTTATGCTTGGAAGAAGTGCTTTGGACAGACAAAGTGGCGTGTGTGTGCATGTGTGTATTCAACATTAAAGGAACTTCCTATTAGCATGTCTAATTATTACATTTTTTGTTGTGGTATTATCTAAAATGGGGTGGCATGCCACAAAATGTGTCATTATTTTTAATGATGCACATAATCTTACCATTTAAAATAGGCCCAATTTTGGGCAATTTCAGCATGTTGATCTCTTCCTGGGATGTAAATTACCACATGACATAGAATTCTTGAATTTGCAAGGAACCAAGAGGTCATCTAGTTCAACCCCTCCTTAATTAAGAGATCAGGAAACATGCTCATAAGTCTAAAGACTTGTAAAAGAATACATAGCACAATGTGGACTAGAACCAAGTTCTCTTCTTGCAAGAGCCAATATCTCTCTGGTTCTCATTGGTGAAGGACCACCAGGCTGCTTATGGGAGAGTCTTCCAAGGCCTTCACCAACGTGGTTCTCCTTGAGCATGGCAGGATCCCTGGGATCCAATCAGGAGAGGCTGGTAAAAAGACTCTGGAATCAATGAAGCCCACTCTGAGGAACTTTCTCCCCAGATTCCTTCCCTGTCAAAAACTGGTTTTCTAATTCAAAGTCAAAAGATGATAAACAAAATAAAGGGAAAGAGTGAAGGAAAGAAAGAGAGGGAAGGAGGGAGAGAGAGAGAGAGGGAAAGAAAGAGAGAGAGATGGGGGAGAAGCAGGGGAAAGGGAGGAGAGGGAGAAAATGAAAAGAAATTAGCAAGGTTTAGACTCAGTAACTATCTCTTTAGCATCTCATATATCACTGAAGCTTGTGTTAAGTCCTTACAAGAAGAGAAGATGTAAAAATGGGAACACTATTTCTTTAGACTTAACCTCATCTTCACCTTCATATGCCACAATAAGCAAATGCATGTAAAATGCTATACTAATTCATTTAAACATGCTAAATTCTAACGTATTTTATTTAAACTTGTTAAATTCTAACCTATTTCCAGAAAGATTAGAACTATTCTTATTGTTTTTGCTGCTTTGAAAATTAGCTTCAATTATTTAGAGAAGATCCTAGGTCAAAAACTGGAGTTGGTGCAAATTAAAAGCACAATGAGATACCATTGTACACTTATTAGGATGGCTAATATTACAAAAAAAGAAAATAAGAAGTGTTGGTGTGATGGTGGAAAAATTGGAAACTTGTACCCTGCTGGTGGGAATGTAAAATGGTGTGACGACTCTGCAAAACAGTATGACAGTTCCTCAAAAATTAAAAATAGAATTATCATATCATCCAGTAATTCTACTTCTGGGTATACACCCAAAAGAATTGAAAGCAGGGGCTCAAAGACATATCTGTCTACCCAAGTTCATAGCAGCATTATTCCTAATTGACAAAAGGTGGAAGCAAACCAAGTATTCTTCAGTGGATGAATGGACAAGCAAAATGTAATTGATATACCATATATGCAATGAAATGTTATTCAACCTTATAAAGGCAGGAAGATCCGACACATGCTACAACATGGATGAACCTTGAGACATTATGCTAAGTGAAATAAGTCAGTCACAAAAAGATAAGTACTGCATGATTCATCCCTTATATGAGGTTGTTAGAGTGGTCAAATTCAAAGACACAGAAAGAATGACGGTTGCTGGGGGCTGAGGGGAGGGTGGAATGGGGAATTGTAGTTTCACAGTATATAACGTTTCATGTGGAGTTTCAGTTTTGCAAGATGAAGAGTTCTGGAGATTGGTTGCGCAACAATATAAATGTACTTAACACTGCTGAACTGCACACTTAAAAATGGTTAAGGTGGTAAATTTTATGTTACATGATTTTTACCATCATCTTTTTAAAAAGTTAGAGTTAGTAGGGGGACGGGTCCAGTGGCACAGCAGGTAGGTTCGCATCTTACTCTTCAGAGACCTGTGGTTCGCTGGTTCGGATCCCAGGTGCGGACCTATGCACCACTAGGCAAGCCATGCTGTGGCAGGCATCCCACATATAAAGTAGAGGAAGATGGGCACAGATGTTAGCTCAGGGCTAATCTCTCTTAAAAACAAGAAACAAAAAAATAGAGTTGAAAATATCATGGTTGAATCTCATCCCCTTTTAAGACATTCTGAGGCTTGGCTCAGAATGAGATTATACCAAAAACACATATGAAGGTTTTAGCATCAGCTAAAACTAAACATCAAGTAAGAAGGCCAGTTAGTAAAAAACTGCTGGTTTTACTACATTGTCCAATGTAATGGACTTTTATTGTGTGTGTGTGTGTGTGTGTGTGTGTGTGTGTATGTGTGAATATGTATCATGTATGGATGTATGTTACAGCTGATTTGTGCTGAGTACCTGTCTTCACAATCATTCTCTCAGTTAATCCTTACATTAACGCAGTGGTTTGGGTATTGTTTTTATGCCCAGTGAACAGGTGATGTAACTGATGTTTACAAAGTCCCTTAAGTCACAAAACTAGGGAATGGTAGAGCTGGATTTGAAATCTATGTCTGACTCCCAAGCCTCAAGCTGTTAGCCACTCTGTCTTCGGGTCTGCCATGTCAAGACTCCTAATAGAGGGAGGGAGCCACAGACCAGATACAAACCCCAAATCCTGAGCCGGTGGCTGTCAGCCATCGTTATCCAGCATTCCTGCTACTTTTCTTGCTCTCTTATTCCCCATAGTGGTTTCTCCAAAACTGCACTTCTCTCCTAAAGTTTTCCTCCTTCCTGTCCACACTTTCTCTCAGTTTTATCAGGATATCCACTTCATGGGTCACGTACCAGGCATCACACCAGAGCACGCTCATTTTCTTCCTCCTCCGCTCTGCCTCACCCTTCATCTGTATCATGGCACATCTCTCCCTCCTCCACCGCTTCCCCAGTGAATAAAGCTTACACTAAACCTCTGCTCTGAGCTACATTTTGCCTGACTCCTGATGAACCTTGCTGTATTGACTTAAACAACTATAGTGTTTTTTAAAACAGCCTTATTGAGATATAATTAGCATACAATAAATTGCCTATATTTAAATTGAAAGATTCAATAGGATTTAACATATGCATACATCCATGATACCTACATCACAATCAAGATAGTGAATATACAGATCACGCCCAAAAGTCTCCTCATGTCTTTTGGTAACCTCTCCCTAATTAAATTAAAATGTCAATTTTCCCTCATTTAATCTACCGATTTAACACAATCCCAATCAAAATCATAGCAGGATTTTTTTTTCAGGTATTGACAAACTGATTCAAATGTGCATATAGAAACTAGAATAGCCGAAACCATTTTACAAAAGAACAATATCACATTATCGGATATTAAGACCTAACTTTAATGTTACTATAATCAAGTCACCATGTTATTGTCAAAGGTTAGACACATAGATCAATGGAACAGAATATTAAGTTCAGATATTGACTAACACAAATATGGTCCATTGATTTTTTTTTTCTTTTTTGTGAGGAAGATTGGCCCTGAGCTAGCATCTGTTGCCCATGTTCCTCTTTTGCTTGAGGAAGATTGTCACTGAGCTAACATCTATACCAATCTTCCTCTATTTTAGGTGGAATGCTGCCATGGCATGGCTTGATGAGCAGTGCTAGGTCCACGCCCAGGATCCAAACCTGTGAATTCTGGGCCACCGAAGTGGAGTGCACGAACTTAACCACTCCACCACCAGGCCAGCCCTGGTCCATATGCACCATTACCAAGGTGCAAATACATTTCAATGGAGAAAGGATTATCTTCTCAACAAATGGTGCTGGAATAATTAGTTGTCCCTTTGCATAATAAAGAATCTTGACCTATAACTAACATCTTATACAAAAATTAACTCAAAATGGAGCATAGACTAAATGTAAGTCTTACGAGTACACAACTTTTAGAAGAAATCTTCGTGATCTTTGGTTAGGCAAAAGTTCTTAGATCTGGTACCAAAACACACAATATATTAAAAAATGGTAAGTTGGACATCACTAAAATGTAAAATGTTTGCTTTGTGTAAGACATTATTAAGAGAATGAAAAGAAAAATGACAGGTAGGGAGAGAATACTTGCAACTCAGTTATCTGAAATAGGACTTATTACATAACAAACTCCAAACTCCAGAATAAGAAAACAGAACCCAACGAAAATAACAGGAAAATGTTTTAACAGACACTTCAACAAATAAAACAGAAAGATGACAAATGAACACATGAGAAGATACTCTCCATTGAGTTATTAGGAACTGTAAATTAAAACCATGAGATGCCATTGCACATCTATTCAAAAGGAAAAAGGAAATAGAAAAACGAAGAAATCTGAGGAAATCAAGTGGTGTTGAGGATACAGAGCAACTGGAACTCACCCACATTTCTGGGGGGAATGCAAAATGAGAGAGCCACAATGGAAAACTGGTAGTTTCTTATAAAGCAATTATATCTACCATATAATTCACTAGTATTACTTTTAGATATTTATAGAAATAAGAGCTTGTATTTGTGCAAAAACCTGTATATGAATTCATGTTATATACATGAATGTTTGTAACAGTATGTTTCATAATCACCCAAACGAGAAATAAAGCGAACTTCCTTCAATGAGTGAATGGCTAGAAAACTGTGGTACATCCATATAATGGAATACTATTTATCAATAAAAAGAAATGAAGTATTGATAAATACCATGACATAAATGAACCTCAAATGCATTATGCTAACTGAAAGAAGCCACACTCAAAAGATTACATGCAGTATAATTCCATTTACATGACCTCTGGAAAAGGCAAAACTGTAGGTTTAGAGAAAAAGGAAAATCAGTGGTTGCCAGAGATTGAGGTGGAAGGAAAGTGTGACTTCAAATGGATGTCATGAGGAAAATTTTTGCAATGAGGGAGGTGTTCTGTATCCTGATTATGGAGATGGTTACATGGCTCTATACTTTATTAAAACTCACGGTACTGAATGACAACAACAATAAAATGCACTCTTTGGTGTATAATTTTTTGAAATATTTAAAGATTTGAAAAAAAAGGATCTTCTCTTTTTGAAAAAGAGAAGCCAGGTCTGGCCCAGTGGCATAGTGGTTAAGTTTGCACGCTCTGCTTTGGCAGCCCAGGGTTCACACTTTCAGATCCCGGGTGTGGACCTGGCACAGCTCATCAAGCCACACTGTGATGGCCTCCCACATAAAATAGAGGAAGATTGGCACAGATGTTAGTAACAATCTTCCTTAAGCGAAAAGAGGAAAATTGGCAACAGATGTTAGCTCAGGGCCAACCTTCCTCACGAAGTAGGTGCATCTTTGTCAGAGAAGGATCTCCTCGCACAAAATGACCATAGCCTTCACTCCTGGGTACTAAGCACAGGTTAGCAGGAGGATGGTACTTTGTACTGAGAGATTAATTATGCTTAAACAATGAACACCTGCCCTAAGCCTGCAAGCATGTTGTGATCAGATAACATCTAAGGGGGAGTGGGAGTAGCTGAGTATTTGTGAGTGGCTGGCAAGATAGTTAGGTCTATTAAATACAGCTTTCCAGCCCTGATGGAGCCCATTAGCTGCATTACTGGAGATGGGTATATTTTTTTTTCTGAAGCTATCAGTATGTTCAGTCCAAAAGCTAATCTGTGCATTATTGCTTTGCTGGACTTCAAATCCTTTCTCATTAGAGACATTGATATTGATTAAAAGTCGTTCAACAAATATCAGGTCCTATTGCCATGGAAGACTTCCTGGATCCCCTAATGGTAACTAGAGTCCAAGATGATCATTCAAATTCATTAGAATGATTTGGAATGGAAAAGTTGATGGGGAAGCCAGGCTGCTCGTGGTGTCAAAGTAAGCTAATACTGCCATCCTACCTCTCCTCCCACACCTCTCCCTAAAAAGGCAGTGGCTACAAACCTGGCCAGTGCAGGTCTTATTTCCATGGAGTCACAGCCTGTGACCTTCTTCTTCTTCTGTAAGCAGTCCCAGCTAAAGAGGATGCCAGACAAGCTCAGGCTGGTGCCGTAGATGATGTCTTCTGTATGTACCACAGCACACACTGGGAAGTTTGGCAGGATCTCTGCGGCCATGAAGTTGGACTAGACCTGAAATGTGTTCTTCCCTAATAGAGTGTTTTAAACAGTTGTCCTCTTTTATTGGCTTCTGGTAATCACTCTATTTGTGACTGGGTTTCTGCCCCACTATGTACCCTCTGTCTCCTTCTGCTGCCTGGATATCACCAATCTGGGCAACCTCAACTCAGAGTTATTTTCTGTTCTTATCTAGCAAAACTTTTCCTATTCTATCTCAGATACTATTTGAATTTTCCAGAAATAATGCCTTATCTGGGCTCCCATACAATTAGCTCACATGGAACTGAGTAGATGGTTCTTCTATAGACAGCATGCTGTTTGGGGCAACTTGAAGAATCCCTATACATATAATTTTCAGGGTGGATAGAGGGATATAGGAAGGAATCTGGGTCCCAGTACTAAGCTCAACACAGTCCCATATATCATTTCGTTTACCCAAGGGTTGCAATAAGGAAGTCATAGTCAGGGACTTCCGAGACCCTCACTGGGGGAATTTCAACTTCTCATGAGGATCTACATCTGAGAAAGTACCAGAACCCTGAAGCTGGCTGGTACACTCATCTTCCAGCTGTATGAATGTTGATTGCTAATGACTTAGAGCTGCCTTCCTTCTGTGGTGAATTGCCCTTGACTGATGGGAAGCTGGATTATTGCTGGAAGTTATGTGCTGCTCCTCCAACATAGGGGTAGCCAGTAGACAATGACTGAGTGATATGGGGCACACAATCCAAGCCCACTTGCATCAAGTGGAGATGATTCTGTCTTGTGATTTATGCCCCAGAGTGCCTGGTGGATAAGACTTTACCTGAGACTACGGGTTTGTTTGGTTTTCTCCCCATGCAATTCTTTTCCCCCTCACTCTCTTAAAGAGTTGTCCTGGAGGATGCTGTCTTAATAAACCCCTTGAACATGATTTCTTATGTCAGATTCTGCTTTCTGGGGAGCCCATCCTAACCACCAACTCCTTGTGGCTATTGACGATGTCTATCTTCTCTAGCTTTGATGTGCACATCTTTTCTTCTGGTACAGTTTTGAACATCACCTTACTCTTAGTATAAGGTGGTCTGGAGGTAGTTTGGCAGTTGTGCTTTGTTTGACTGCCTTGCCTCTGGTTCATATCTAGTCCCTTCAGCAGGCATCTGACTCAGACTAACACAAACTCATGTGCAGGGTAATCTCCATGGACCATGTGGAAAGATTTGGAGAAGGGTGAAAGGAGACATTCTTCATTATCTAGAACAAGAAGAAGATGAAATGAAGCAAGTATTTGATGGTAAACCCAGAAACAATCAGTACAACTAGGAGCTGTTCTAGAATATGTCAATTCTGACAGAATAAGAGCCCAAAGCGACTTCTAGAGAAAAGCTCCCCATAGGCTTGGTTGTTGCATTTTAAGCCCTTCCTAAAATATTGTTTGAGTCCTATAGTCCTTACCCTTGCATTTTTCTAGACTTTCCTGAATATGTTGTACTAATAAATATTCAAAAGCCTTTGTACTAACTATAACTTGATAGGTCATTGGGAAACCTATATATGAATTGTACATGTGTGTAAGAGACATCAGTTAAGATCAGAATTCACATGCCAATCTTCCTGCTCCCTTCCCTATTAGAAAATAGAGGATAATAAGAGAAAACCTAGGGAAAAAATATCAGGAAAAGATGTCTAAAGGCTTTGTGTGGTAGGAAGTAAGTCTTCTCTAGAGGAAAGATGTGGAAGATGGGAAAAGGAGGCAGAGCTTCGGAGCCTGGCAGATTAGCAAGCAAGAAGCAGGGAAATCTCAGTCAGTCATTACCCCAGTGATCAATACTCAATAATTGAAACAAGTAAATTGTTTTAGATTCTGTTTTTCTAGCTGCTGACATGCTGTATAGACCACTTTAGCATCCTTCAAAAGCAAGAAGATTATGGGCTTATAGGCATGTTTTTATGGTTGTCAACTCTTCACAGTGATTTTGAAATATTTTCTTTTCCACTTGAAAGATGAATTAGTCCAATCTCATCAGTTTTCAGAAGATCAACAGAAATTGGAGAGATATTTCAGCAAAACAATTACATTGTAGTATTATTAGCCATGTGTCCTCATTACAGAAATATAAAGGTACCTAATGAAATAAGAACTCTGAGGTGGAAGAGGGTCAGGACCATGGATAGAAACCTTAGAACAAGAGCTTTGACTGACCGGCGAGTGAAGGAAGGAGAGTATATATAAGGGACATAGCAGACACCTTTGGGACCCCAATACATATCCTCATCTCCAGTTTCAGCTATCCCTTGGCAGACAGTTCTTTGTGATCTTTGATGAACCACATGTGGACAGAATTTTATCTTCAGCATATGCCACCTGCCTTCCACTTTGTGTCCCTGGTTTCTCTAACACTTTAGACACTGGCAGGAACTTGTTCATTAAGCATATGTACACAGTCTGGAAATGCAAAGAGTTAATGATCCAGATGCAGCCTTCAAAAAGTAGGTAACGGGATGGGAGCTGATGGTTAAATACTTCCAGTCAATCCTCAAGTTGGACAATTCTGAGAGCTCTTGTATATGTTCCCAGAGGGTTTCAGAGAGAATCTAATCCCAATTACCCTCAGTGGTGACCTCAATAGTGTACCTTTATATGAAGGTTTTCTCATTCCCTCTGCCTCTCATATCCTTCACTCCTACATCCTGGAATAACTCAAAAATAAATAACCTGCCCACAAATCCTTGTCTCTGCTTTTGGGAAGAACCCAATAGAAGAGAGTGTCAGATGTAGCCTTAGAAATCAGATGCTCATGATGTAATTGAGCCCAGCAGCCCACAGCAGTGAACTAAATAACATGTCCTTTTATTGTCTTTTCCTCCTTCCTTCACCCTCCCCTGTCCTACCTCTTCTTCCCTGGATCACCTCCTGAGAAAACTCTGAACGTGAGTTCCTGCTCAGGCTCTGCCATTGAGGGGGACCTAAACTTAGGGATTGAGTGGAAATGACAAGAGAAGTGAAAGGATAAAGTGGTATCATAGAAGCCAAAGAGTGAACAAATTTCCAGAAAGAGACAGTGATCAATAACATCAAAAACTACAGAGAGGTCAAGGAAGATGACAATGGAAAATAGACAAATTTAGCAATCGGAAGGTTACAGGCAACCTTGGAACAGCACTGTCAATGCAATGAAGAAAGTAGATTTTTCTTCTGTTGTTGAAATTTGTTCAAAGCCTCTGTTTCTTTGGTTTTGTGCTACAAACCTCCTCATTTTCCTGCATCTCCAGGCTATAAACTTTAACATTTCTGATATGCCTAGAGAAATAATCTGTGCACTATTGTAATAATTGCGAGACACAATTCAACCCTATCCTTTTTGTCTCCCAAAATTTATGTTGCATTTTTTTTTTATGACAAAAATATACCACTTCATCAGGAGCTGCCCCAGCCCCCTTCTCTGATCTTACCCTATACCCCGTTCCTATTCTTTTCATTTGTCTGTGACTCCCTAATTGTTTGGCCCCTTTAATGTTACACAGAAGACAATGGTTCATTTCCCTCCTCATCAAAATTGATTTTCTTGCCTTTCTTTGAACATGTGAATCCTTCTTCTCTTAAAAGTCTTATTATTAAGCCTCTCTAAATTCCGGAGTTTGTTGTGAGTGTTGGAAGGATATTAAAGAAAAAAAACCCACATTGTTAAGGATTTTGGCTCATTTTTGGCATGAGTGAGGATAGGGAGAATCTAGCCATTCATTAAAGAAAAGGGTCCAGAAATGACACACTCAATGGCAATAAAAATAATCTTGCAGGGTGGAAAAGGCAGTCTCTTCAGACTTTATTTTACTCTTGTTTATATAGTTTCTTTCTTCACAGTCTCCCAGGCATTTTATATCAATGTCTGATTCATCCATAAATGCCTGCTATACACCCTCCTTTGTGTATGCAAAGTCAATTCTATTGGACATATGAATAATAATTCTGCTTATTGTAAGTGGTTCTGTTCCATAAATAGTTATTTAGCATTGAACGGTTTTCTAGGCACTCTGAGAACATGATATGGAAGGAGTTCTGCAAGGAGCTCATGAGTGTTGTCTCAGAAGTCAAAGTACTGCTCAACCTTGGGGAGTGGCTGCTTGTGACTGAAAGAGGTCTCCGGGGGCTTCTGGTGTCTTGTTAATGTTCTATTTCTAAATCTGAGGGCTGATTACGTATGTGTATTCCATTTGTAAAAATTCAGTTAGCTTTATACTTACATACATTTATGTATATATTTTATTCTTCAATATAAAGCCCCAAAATTTAAACCTAAAAATTAAACCATAAAGTTATTAGATGTGAACACAGCCAAATTGTTTTCAGAATGAAGAAGTCTTCATAAACTATGACTCATAAATTAGAAGTTCATACAGAAATGATTAAATTGACTGCAAAAAGAAAACATACCAAACAATGTCAAAAGATAAATTTCAAATAAAAAAATATATTTGTGCGGCTGGCCCCATGGCCGAGTGATTGGGTTTGCGTGCTCTGCTTCGGTGGCCCAGGGTTCATCCTGGGCACGGACATGGCACCACTGATTAGGCCATGTTGAGGCAGCATCCCGTGTGCCACAACTAGAAGGACCACAATTAAAAATATATACAACTAAATACTGGGGCGATTTGGGGAGAAAAAGCAGGAAAAAAAAGATTGGCAACAGTTGTTAGCTCAGGTGTCAATCTTTAAAAAAAATATATATTTTATATATATATATTGCAACTAACATCACAACAAAGGGCCAGTCTCCTAGTATTGTCATACTCTGCTTTCCCACAGGGTTATATTATGAGAAATGCATTGTTAGGCTATTTCTTGTTGTATGAACATCATGGGTTGTACTTACACAAACCTAGGTGGTACAGCCTACCACACATCTAGGCTCTATGTTACTAATCTTATGGGACCATGGTCATATATATGGTCCATCGTTGGCCAAAACATTATGTGGCACACAACTATATATAAAGAGTTTCTAGAAATCAGTTAAGTAGAATTATCTAATTGAAAATAAGAGTAGCGTTTGAAAAAATATGCCATGTTAAAAAATTGAGATAGAAATGGCTTTTAAATATACGAAAAGATGCTCAGTTTCTGTCATAATACAAGAAATGCAAATGAAAACTATAAGAAGATACCGCTTTTTACTCATTACATTGAAAAGATCATTTACAAAGTTTGATAACACACTATGTTGATAAGGATGTGGGGAAACAGGTATTCCCATGCATTATTTGTGAGAATATAAATTGGTTTAATTTTCATGGATATTTTATTGGTATTATGTATTGAAATTAAAAATGAACATACCATGTAATCCAGCAATTCAATTCTATGAAATTAACTTACATGTATATGTGTCAAATGACATAGATATAATGAGATTAAGTAAAATCATGATGATAAGAGCAAAATACTGTAAACAGATAAAATTACTTTTGCTAATATGTGGATAAAAATCTCTGAAATATACACACAAACTCTGACGAGTCACGGTGAGAAGAACATAATTAAAAAGTGAGGTGAGAGAGAGTTCATTGTCTACATCAAATTTTTGTTGAAAATTACCCATTGGGAAAATTAATTACCTACTTAAAATAAAACTAAAACAAAAAAAAGCAAGTAAAACTGAAGTTTCAATATTAATTATATTAAATTTTTCTAAGAAAAAATGGTAATTGCTGTAATAGTAGGAAAAAATAGCTTATCACTGTACAATATCTATTTTTGGCTACAGGTTAGGAAAATGTTTATTCCCTTGTACCATGCTTGTTGGTCTGTGAATTGACAAAAAGATCCTGAAAGACAATTTGACTATAGATATCAAAATATTGAGTGACCGCACTTGAAATTTATCACTAGAATATGATGGAAGATGCACACAATATTATGAACACTATTATCCCTACTCTTATTTTTATTAATAGAATATTAGTATTGAACAATGAGTAATCAATAAAAACTGAAAATAAATGAGCATGTATTCATATGATGAAATACTGCAAAGTCATTGAAAAAAATTCTATGCTCCGAGACTAACCACATGGGACAGTATTAAGTAATGAAGCAAGATGACATTTTCTATCACATAATCACAATTTGGTAAAATTTTGCAGAGAATTTCTGAAAGGAAATGTCTCTAATTGGTAGGAGGATAACCAGTTTTCTCTTTCTTACTTTCAGTATTTTTAAGTGCTATATATTGAAAATATATTACTTTATAATCAAGAAAATGAACAAACAACAGATGCCATGCAGTATGTCAGTGCCTGGCATGACTAGAGTATTCTATGTTGTTCTGTAGCGCTAGTTTCCTACAGGTAATATATGGACCATTTTAGACGGACAGCTTTGCTCTGCTCTGAAAGGTCCCTAGTAGTGGTGATTCTCACAGACAAAAAAGTTTAAAGATTTATTTCAGAAAAGCCTTTTTGTCATCTGTCCAATGGGGCACTTAGATTGATTCTTTGCTCAGTTTCCAAGAGGACACAAGCAGACTGCCTTCTCTGAGATTGTCCAAGTTTATATTCCAATGTGGTCGGTAAAAACAGCTGGTCATAGGTCTGGAGTCAAGTAATTTGCTGCTCTGGGATAATATTGACTCTGCAGACCTCAATCCTGCTCTCAGTGCCCCTCCTCCAAGCTCAGCATGAGAGGGGCAAATTAGGCTTCCTGCCACATGTCCAAACAGCCGTCCCTCAGAATATTCTGCATCATCTCCCAGAAAATGCCCTTGTCTGAATTTGCAGAAAATTGCATAGAATTCAGACAAAATATGTATCACATGGTTGGACTGAAAAAGGGATAGAACTTCTATCCTTCAATAAAAAGGGAAAAGACATTGGAGTTAGAACAGCCTGTGTCCGAATTCCTCCTCTGCGTCTTGCTCACTATTTAAGACTGTTCATCTTTCTGAGCCTCAGTTTCTTCATCTGTAAAGATAGGTCATCAGTATCTATCATCCCAGATTGGTGGGTTATATAGAGAAATGTACAGGAAAGACCCTCACACTCTCTGGCTCATGGAGACACTATTCTATGCCTGATACTGATCAAAAGGGGGTTATGTATTTTCTCACTTAATTCTCAGTTCCTGAGTATCTTTTATAATCTTCCATTATCTTGCCCTGATCTTATAACTTAGTTCTTCTAAACTAAAAGAATCAATTTGGTTGCAAATTGGTCTATATTTATAGAGAAACATGAGAAGAAAAACTCAAGATATGTGTTGACAAGCCAAGACATAATCTGGTAGCACTATATTAAAATATAGAGGACAATAATTAACAACGTCATTTTGAAATAGCATGCAATATATAAACATGTATGTATATATTTAAATATTATTTTTAAATTAACTTACAATAAAATAGTCTTTTGGTTAAAATGAACTGACAGATTTATACAACATTTGAGTAGCTACCACCACAATCAGGATACAGAACAGTTTCATCATACCCAGTTTCCTTGTACTATTCTTTTGTAGCAAATCTCTCTCCCCACCCTTAACCTACGGCAACCACTGATCTATTCTTCACTGCTATGTCATTACGGTTTTGTCTTTTCAAGAACGTTATTTAAATGGGTTCATGCAATATGTAGCCTCTTTGAGATTCATCCAAAGTGTTGCCTGTATCAATAGTTTCTTCCTCTTTATTGCTGAGAAGTATTCCATTGTATGGATATACAATTTTTTTTAACCATTTATATGTAATAGGGCATCTGGATTGTTTCCAACTTTTGGCAGTTAAAAATAAAGCTAGAAGAAACATTCATGAACAGAGTTTGGTAAGAAAATAAGTTATTTCTTTAACGCAAATACTTAGGAGTGGAATTGCTGGATCATAAGTGTATATTTATTTATTTTTGTATTACTTGATTTAATTTTCTACTAGGTGGTGATATGTATTTAATTTTACAAGAAATTTCCAGACTACTTTCTAGAATGACTGTACCAATTTTCATTGCCATCAGCAATATGTGAAGCCCGATTGCTTTGTATCTTTACCAGGATTTCATATCGCTAGCGTGTGTATGTGTGTGTGTGTGTGTGTGTGTGTGTTTGTGTGTGTGTGTGTGTGTTAGTTTTCAAACATGCAAAACCAATTCAATTGAGAAAAGAGAGTGTTGTTAGGTGCATACATATTTAGGATTGTTATAGCTTCTCAGTGAACTGACACATATTATTATGTGATATCCTTCTCTATCCCCAGTAAACTTTTATGTTCTGACGTTTCCTTATCTGATATTAATGTAGTCAACCCATTTTTCTTTGGAATACTGTATGCATGGTCTATCTTTTTTCACTTTTTTACTTTTAACCTATCTAAACACTTGAAGTGAGATTTTTGTAGGCAACAGATACTTAAGGCATGTCTCTTATTTAATCCATTCTGACAATCTCTGTCTTTTAATTATGTTCAGAATATTTATGTTACAGGTGTTTATTGATATGTTTGTTTTTAGATCTATCACTTTGTTATTTCTTTTCTGTTTATTATCTCTATTTTTCATTCCTCTACTTCCTTTTTTTCTTGTTTGTTTTTGGTTATTTGAATATTTTCATTACTAAATTTTAGTGTATCTATTGTGTTTTTATGCATATTTTCTTGTACAGGTTTTATTTTGCTTTGTTTTGTTTCTTAGTGGTTGCTCTAAGGACTGTAGTGTAGTATACTACATATTTAACATTACATAATCTGCTTAAAATCACTATTTTTCATTTCAGGTGGAATGTAGAAACCTTACCACCATAAAGTTC
This sequence comes from Equus przewalskii, assembly GCF_037783145.1. Classification (NCBI taxonomy): domain Eukaryota; kingdom Metazoa; phylum Chordata; class Mammalia; order Perissodactyla; family Equidae; genus Equus; species Equus przewalskii. Next base: position 51,594,534 of record NC_091845.1, on the reverse strand, counting down.
CCTCACCTTTCACTCTTTGGTTAGTAGTTTTCTCATGTATTACTTTTACTTTCATTGAAAACTCCATCAGGCAATCTTATAGGTTTTTTTTTTTTGAGGAAGATTAGACCTGAGGTGACATCTGCCGCCAATCTTCCTCTTTTTGTTGAGGAAGACTGGCCCTGAGCTAACATCCATGCCCATCTTCCTCTACTTTATATGTGGGACACCTACCACAGCATGGCTTGCCAAGTGGTGCCATGTCCACACCCAGGATCCGAACCGGTGAACCCCGGGCCACTGAAGTGGAGCCTGCGAACTTAACCACTGTGCCATCAGGCCAGCCCCCAATCTTATAGTTTTGTTCTCAACTGTCAGGCATCTTTTAAAGAACTCCAGAAAAGTTCTGTCACATTTACTCAGATAATCATCATTTTGATTTTTCTTCTTTCATTACTGATATTCCTAGTCTCCTTCTTTCTGATGTCATTTACCTTCTATTTGAAGAAATCTCTTTAGTCTTTCATTGGCAATGAATTCTCTTACTTTTCCTTCATCTAAGAATGTATTTACTTCAGTTTTATTCCTGAAGGATATTTTTCCTCAATATAGAATTGTGGGTCAACAGTTCTTTTCTTTCAGCATCTTAAAAACGTTAACTTTGTTCCAGACTCCATCATTTTTCATGAGAATTCTGCAGTCATTTGAATCACTATTCCTCTGTAACTGAGGAATGATTTTTTTCTGGCTTATTTCTGGAATTTTTTGTTATCTTTGACCTTCAGTAATTTTTTTTTTTTGCTGAGAAATATTCACCGACTAACATCTGTTGCCAATCTTCCTCTTTTTTTCCCTCTCCCTAAAGCCCCAGTGCATAGTTGTATATCATAGGTCCTTCCAGTTCTTCTACATGGGCCTCCACCACAGCACAGCAACTGACAGATGGGTGGTGTGGTTCTGCAACTGGGAAATGAACCTCAGCCGCCAAAGTGGTGGGAGCGCTGGACTTTGACCACTAGGCCTCCAGGGCTGGCTCTCAGCTGTTTGTTTATTATGTCTCTGGGAATGAATTTCTTTTCATTTTTCCCTTTTGAAGTTTTCTGATCTTCTTAAATCTGCAGTTTTATATCTCTCAAAAACTTGGGGGATTTTTAGCCTTTATTTCTTTGAATAGTTTTTTTTTCTGCACTGTCCATTTTCTTCTTCCCTTCTGGGATACCACTGATGTGAATATTTGAGCAATGAATGAAGATTTCTGAGAGTCTGTTCAGTTTTTTCAATCGTTATTTTTCTCATTTGTTCATACCAGATAACTCTTTTTCATCTATCTTCAAGTTCATGGACTCATTCCTCTGTCATTTCCTTTATGCGATTGAGCTCACTCAGTAGATTTTTTCGCTTGGGCTATTGTATTTTTCAGTTCTACAATGTCCTTTTGGTTCAGCTTTATGTATTCTATTTCTTTTCTCATATTTTCTATCTTTCTATTTGTTTAAAGAGTATTTACTGATTTGTTTGGAATTTTGGTATTAGATGCTTTGATAACTTTGTTAGATAATTGCAACATTTTCATCATTTTCTTGCTGGCATCTGCTGATTGACTTTTCTGATGCAAGTTGAGATTTTTTTCTGGTTCTTTCTATGGCAAGTAGTTTTCAATTCTATTCTTGACGTTTTGAATATTGAAACATGAGGCTGTAAGTCTAATTTAAATTAAGTCCTATGAAGAACATTGACTTTTTCTTTTAAGCAGGAAATGTACTGGGTTGAATTCAAGCCTCAAGTTTGGACCAGGCTTCTGTGGGTGTTGTTTCAATGTCGGTTCCTTTTCGAATGTCAGTTCCCTTTGTAGAGCTCAGATCTATCCAATGTCTGTGTCCCAGCTGTTGATCTTGAACCTGGCGGGTGGTTTTTATCTTGGTTCAGTTCTCAATGTCTTTGGTTTGCCATTTGGAATTAGATCCACACATGTGGCGGCTTGGGGTTGAGCTCAGGAGTTCTCAAACAGCTTCGTGTTTTGCTTTCTCAAGATCCTGCCTGTCTGTGATCTCCTTGGTGTTTTCTGGTTCCCTGAGGCTCTCTGCTTCAGTTCTCCAGCCAGAAATCTGGGGCTATAGAGACTCTGCTGGGTCATGAATTTCCCACAACTGCAGGTACTCCTGTGATCAGGTGGTAGGAGGCCAGAGAGAGAGAAAGCAACAGTGGTTTACCTCATTCTCTTGGAACCACAGACCCTCATATCACTGAGCTATTTTTCCCTGCCTCAGAATTCTAGGTGCCTGCAGTCTCCCACTGCTACTGTGGTCATTACCTCCACAGCTGCCTTAGCATGATTATCTGGACACTGGGGCATGAGACAATGGAGAAAACACATACGTATGTTTAAAAAAAAAATAGTGGGGTGGGCTGCCCTGGAGGCATAGTGGTTAAGTTCGTGTACTCTGCTTTGGCAGCCCAGGGTTTGCAGGTTCAGATCCTGGGTAAGGACCTAGCACTGCTAGTCACGCCACACTATGGTGGCATCCCACATAAAACAGAGGAAGATTAGCACAGATGCTATCTCAGTGACAATCTTCCTCAAGCAAAAAGAGGAAGATTAGCAACAGATGATAGCTCAGGGCCAATCTTCCTCACACACACATGCAAAAATAGTAGGGAGCCAGCCCCAGTGGCCTAGTGGTTAAGTTTGGTGTGCTCAGCTTCAGTGGCCTGGGTTTGGTTCCTGGGTATGGACTGACACCACTCACCTGTTAGTGGCCATGCTGTGGTGGCAGCTTTCATACAAACAAAGGAAGATTGGCAGTGATATTAGCTCAGGGCGAAGGCAAATCTTCCTCAGGAAAAACAAAACAAACCAAACAAACAAAATTAGTGGGTATTTCCTCCACTTAGAGAATTAGAATCCCTTTCCTGCTCCTTTAGCGAGAACTAGAGGGCTTCTCTTGGCAGTCTCTCTGTTCATGTTGATGACCAGTTCTGTGTTTGAGGCTGCTTTGAATCCAGGCCAAGGGACAGTAGAGGTGGGGGAGGGCTCAGTGCAGGTTCAGTGGCACTTTGAAATATGATCTTCTTCTTCAATTTGGCTCCTATCATTTACTTTTCAGAGTTTTCAAATGGCTGCCCCATGCCTTCTATCCAGGTGTAGTGTCATTGTCCCATCTTCTCTATAATTGAAACTGATCAAACTCACTTTTTTAGATTCTGAAACTGGTGTCCTACTTTTTTCCCATTGTGCTATGATGCTTTTTACAAAGTTTATCATGAATAAAGATTTCTTTCCTTATTTGTTAAATGAAACTCACTTGTAATCCTTTGGGTATTCTAAATATTGAATGTTGAGTTTCCTAAAATTTGTCAAAGTTATTTCATGACATTGGCTTTTAGCTGTTCTGATACATTTTTTGGAATCCCTGGGACCCAAACTCTTGGGATCCCATCACTTCTTTATCTAATACTGTCATGTAGAGGCAGAGAACCAATCTTGTCTGAGTAGCTGCACACTCATGTGCCTTATCTCATGTAACTGTCCTTACCTGCTTCCCTGAGCTGTTTCTACATCAGAAAGAATATAAAAAGGTTTTCTTATTAAATGCTCTAAGATAGAGAAGCTCTGTTCACACTTACTAAAGTTATCTGTCACAATTGGTACATTGAAGAATTTACTAAAGAGCTTCCCAAACCATCAAACAAGAACAAGTTGGAGAAGAGCATGGGAAGTCCACCTACCCTACTTCATACTCCAACAGAACCCCAACCCACTTTCTTATAAAAATAACTGAAGAACAGATAATTCAGTTTATCTTGGGATTCTGGTCATAACAAAGCTATTAATCCCTATGACTTGTGGTAGATTGCAAAAACAGTGCAAATTCTCCATCCCTTTTTGTATCTATGCCCTTTTTCAATGGCTTTTAACTCCTCAAGAGATGAAGTCTGTTTTCCCACTGTTTCAATCTGGGCTGGCGCTGGGACTTGTACTGGCCAATAGAACGTGGTGGATGGGATGACTTGTCAGTTCCAAGTCTGTCAGGCCAAGAAGCACTGAATGTTTGTGTTCACTCCCTAAGAACTATGCTAAACCGCCATGCTAATAAGCTCAGGCTAGCCTATAGGAGGATGAAATACCACATGTACTAGAGATGAGCCATTCAAGTTGAGCCCATTCCCTACTTGATCCAGTACATAGCTGACTGCAAACTCATGAGTGGACCCAGCTTAGATCAGTTGAGCGATGCTCAGATCAGCAGAATTACCCAGTCACCCCATAGACAGAAGAGCATCAATAAAGTATATCATTGTGTAGCCTGTGCATTTTGGGTGGCTGGTTATGCTGAAAAATCTAACTGACACATGAGACAAGAACTACTTTTATCTAAGTCTCTCCCTTCCTTCTCGAACACACACACAGACACACACACAAAGAGGGAGAGAGCGGGAGAGAGAAAAAAAGCATAATGTTTCTAACTGAGCTGCACTTAAAGACCGCACTCTGCAGTTCCTGATCAAATGGATGGCAGTCCCAGCATGTTTATGAGCCTGCCAGTAACCACTAACACAGCTCTAGGAAGCTGATAAGTTTTTTCATACATTTTATGGCCCACATTCTTGCCACTGCAGCCATCATTGCCATCAAAACGCCACAATGCATGGGTCCCCATCTTCAGCATAAATTTTCCTTCTGAGAAAAAGGGAGATTGACTTACACAGAATGACTTTGTTGATGGGAAGGAGAAAAAGAAGCCTGCAATTTAGACTATGCAAACGGTGCCGTGCAGACTCACATTTTGTCTTCTCAACCCTAATTAGCTCTTTTGGAGCAGATTGTTTGCAATGAGCTCCAGAAAATTGAGTATGATTTACTGGAGGCAAACAGGGTTCAGTTGTTGACCTTTCAGTTGTTAACGAGGCCACATCTTAAGGATGAACAACAGTAAACGAGGAAGCTTGTCAATAAGAATCAAGGCTGTGCCAGGATCCAGTTTTACACCAAAAACAAGCCTCTGGAGAAAAATAACTTTTCTGGCACGAAGTGACAGTGTGGAGAGGGCTATAAAAGAGTGTCATCCCAACTTGAAGCTGATAATTCAATTTTAGGGTGTCTAATATTGAGAGACAAATGTAAAGCCAACAATGTTGCCATTCTGCTCCAGAAGGGAGTGAATAAATGGTAAATAGAATAATGTGACAGTAAGATTACTGACTTCGTAGAAACATGAGGGCGTTCTGCTAGAATTGTGAGTTTTCAATATAGTCTTCGGCACGAACTACAGCATTAACAGAACAGGTGATCAGGGTGAAGTGTGGGAGCCTCCACAATGCTTTTGCATGAGGTTGGAGGATTCCTGTGCTCTGTCCTGTGAAAATCTACAGCCAATCCCCACGGCTACTTGTCCTCTTCTAGCTGAGTGTTCCATAATAATCACTCACACTTTGCTGAGTATGCTGCCTTCCTTTTCTTGGATCATGCTGTCCTGTCTATCAGGACTATCTTTCCTGACTTTGATAGTCTAGCAAATTCCTGCTAATCTTTAAAGCCCTAATCAAATTATCGCCTTACTAAAGGAGAATGAATCCCTGCTTCATCTCTCTTCTTGGGCACGCTTTACATCTGGGCTTCCCAATAGACTCTAAGCAGCTAAAAGGCAACAGCTGCACCATTGTTTCTGTAGCTTGAGCTCCAAACTCATAGCTGTTTGGAATAAATTAAGCAGAGGAACACATGCAACTTCTGTAAAGCTCAGAGCATCATTTTTCCCCCCCAGAGATCCGTAGAGAAAAATTCTCACCAAGAACATGAAGACACTCACCAAGAAAGAACAAGAAAACATTTTTATCATAATTCCTGGGACAATCTTACATACAGGCTGGAAATTCAGTTTCTGTATCTTGATTGACTGATGGAATGAGATAGTATCTTGATCACAAAAATGGCTACAATTATTCCTATCCTGTATCAACATCCTTTTGTGATGTGATTTTACAGCTTTTCTCAACAAGAGGTGAGGTCTCTTTCTGTACCTTTTGCGTCTGGGCTGAGCTTGGAACTTGATTCACCAATAGGATGCGGTGGAAGTGATCCCATGCCTGCCCCAAGCCTAGGTCTCAGAGGACTTGAATTCCTGTGCTTTTTCTCTTGGCAAGTTGCCCAGCTGTTCTGTGAACTATCTCAAGCTAGCCTACTGGAACGTGAAAGATCACAGAGACCAGAAACAAGCCGACTCAGCTGGGGCCTACTGAGTCCTTCAGCGCTGGAGATGACCTAGCACTGAACACTGGATGCATGAGTACCGCAGATGAGACAGGAGAAACCATCCTGCTGAGCCTAAACTGCTATTCCTTAAGATGTAAACTAAATACATGATTGTTGTTTTAGGTCACTATATTTTGAGATGGTTTGTACTCAGGAAAAAATTAACTGATACAAATAGTCAAACGTACAAATGTTGGTCTGGTGCCGCAGTGGAGGGGCTCTGCAGGTTTCTCCTGACACTCGGGTTGGTGAGTATCTGCCCAGATCCTGGGCTTTCTGAATTGCTCCCCCTTCCTCTTCTTTTCCGGAGGATATTCGGTCCCTTAAATCTCTCTGCTTCTTCACTCTTCAGCCCCTACTGTTTCTCCTTAGCTTTCAGCGTGAATTCTCTATTGGGTTTCAAATTGTGGGTTTTTTTCTCACTGTGCATTGACATTGAGGGTTTCCAATTAATTAATGCACAGGAGAGGGATAAATGAATACTGCCTATACTGGGCCAAATAAATACAAGACTACTTTTCCATTGCCAAGTGTTTTATGCTAAAAATCAGAACAGAAAATCAAAGTGAAACAACAATAACAAACTTCCCAATTCTTGGCTTGCAGTTGCATTGCAACTGTTATTCTGGCATGATTTGTCTTTTTTGCCCCTGGAGGAGTTTGTAGAGTATGTCGTATTCCAGGCAGGCAATGAGGTAAGAGATAAAATTCCTACTAGACACATTCTACCTTTACTATAAAATTTTGAGTTGATAGAAGAGAGTGGTTTGCAATTAATCCTATTTCCCTTTTCTTGCCACCCCCAGCCCCAATCAGTAGGTAGGAAGATGTTGTGGTGAGTGACTGAACTCCAGGTTGTGCTTTTCCAGCGTGGAAGTGACTTTGTATGTTTCAGGTTCTACAAAGCAATTTAAAAAAGAAAAATACATTTTGTCCATCCACAAATATTTTAAATTTTGATACTGCCAAGTATTTGTCCAGGAAGTATCAATTTACATTCTGATGTATGAGTATTAATTTCTTCACCTTATCACAAGCACTCTTTTTTCCTCAATTTTTTGTTGTGTTAAAATATATATAAAGTAAAATTTGCCATTTTAACTATTCTAAATGTACAGTTGAGTGGCATTAATTACATTTACAGTGTTGTACAACTATTGCCATTGTATGTTTCTAAAACATTTTCAGATCCCAAACTGAAACTCTCCCATAAGCAATCCTTCTGTGTCTGGCTTATTCTACTTGGCATATTTTCAGGATTCCTTGATGTTGTAGCATGTATCAGATCTTCATTATTTTTACTTATTTATTTATTTTTTTGAGGAACATTGTCATTGAGCTAACATCTGTACCAGTCTTACTCTATTTTATATGTGGGATAAGGCCATAGCATGACTTGATGAGTGGTGCGTAGGTCTGTGCCTGGGATCTGAACCTGCGAACTCCGGGCCATGGAAGCTGACCTCACGAACCCAGTCACTACACCACTGGGCCAGCTCCTGGAAATTCATTCTTTATATGGCTGAATAATATTCCATTGAATGTATATAATGCATTGTGTTTATTTATTCATCTCTCAATGGACACTTGGGTTGTTTTACTATTTGGCTATTGTAAATAATGCTGCAATGAATATTCATGTACTGATTAAATCCCTAATTTCAATTCTTTGGGTATGTACTTAGGAGGGTTATTGCTCCTTCATATGATAGTTCTATGTTTAACATTTGAGGAACTGCCAAATTGTTCTCCACAGTAGCTATATCAGTTTACATTCTCACCATCAAAGTTTCTCCATGTTGTTGCCAATACTTAATTTGCATTTTTTAACTTGTAGCCATCCTAGTAAGTGTGAAGTGGTGTCTCATTGTGATTTGTTTGCGTTTATCAAATTGTTGATTTTCTCAATGATCATGTTTTGGTTGTTAGTTATCTCTATTGTTTTCCTATTTTCTATTTTGTTTGTCTCCATTCTAATCTTTACTATTTCCTTCCTTCTGCTAACTTTGTTTAGTTTGCTCTTCTTTTTCTAGTTCCTCAATTTGTAAAATCAGGCTATTGATTTTTTTTTTTAATGTAGGCATTTACAGCTATAAATTTCCTTCTGAGTGTTGCCTTTGCTGCATATCATAAGTATGGCTATGTTTTGCTTCATTTTCATTCATCTCAAACATTTTCCAATTTCCCTTGAATTTCTTCTTTGCCCCATTGTTTGTTTAAGAGTGTGTTTATAATTTCCATATATTTGTGAATTTTCCTATTTTTCTTCTGTTAATGATTTTTCATTCATTGTAGTTAGGAAAGATATTTTCTATAATTCCATGTTTTAAAATTTATTGAGACTTGTTTTGTGACCTAACATATGGTCTCTCCTGGAGAATGTGAACGCGAGAATGTGTATTTTGCTGTTGTTGAGGGGAGAATTCTGCATGTCTGTTGGGTCTAGTGGTTTGTAATATTTTGGAAAATCCTCTATTTCCCTACTGATATTCTGTCTATAACATCTATCCATCACTGAAAGTGAGGTTATTGAAGTCTCCAAATATTATTTTGGAAATGTTTATTTCTAAATTCTATTTTAATTGTCAATGTTTACTTCATGTATTTTGGGGCTCAGTTATTTAGTGCATATATGTTTCTAATTGTCATATCTTCTTGAAGAATGGATTGTTGAAGGCTGTAGTCATCTGTTTATTAACTGACTTTTCCAAACTATTTTTGCAAAGACTGTATTCCCTGTCATTTGAGGTCACTTTCACCTCTTTACTTTAGCTTGTGTTTGGTCAGTGGTTTGAGAGAGATTTCCTTGAATATCAGGTGGCCAATAAACAAGGAAACAAAATGTCTGCCAGTGTACATTGCTAGTCTAGGGGGTGAAAAATATAATCTCATTGTTTTCATTTTTATCTTCCTGATAGTTTGTGAGCTTTTGTCTTTCTTCTTGAGTTCCTTAGGCCCTTTGCCAGGTATTTAGGTTTCTTATTTCTTATGTGTTTATAGAATTTTTTCAGATAATCTTTGTATGAATTCTTTGTTACATGTGTTGCAATTATTTTCTTCCACTTGCCAATTTTACTTTAATATTATATATAGTGCCTGTATTGGAAAGAATTTTATGACTTTTATGTAGTTAAACTTAAGAATATTTTCCCCTGTGCCTTGCTTAATAAGGCCTTTCCTAGAAATATTTTCTATAGTAAATCTAATTTCTTGTGCCTTAGCTTATTAAATAAATATTCATTGCTAAATAAATATTATTTAAATACATAAAATATTTATTAAAATATTTACTTAAGTAAATACTATTTATTCACATTTTGACTCCCTTATGTCGCACTTTTGATTTTCTTCAAGTGTCCTGTGCCTTTTGATTTTTTTTCATCTTTCTTTCTGAAATTCCCCTTTTATTATATACTACAGCCTGCTTTCAGTGATCACGGGAATGGTATGGGTTAAGTTTATTTGCATGATTCACCAATGGCTGATATTTGAGGAAGCATGTTCTCTCTTCTTTCAGGATGCCACTCTTTGTTTTGGCACATCTTGGCCTCTCCCACATAAGTATCCACATCACTGCCCAAAACTTTTTGTCACTAAAGTAGGAAAGATAAACTGGTGTGAATTTAGTTCCACCAAGACTTACCTTGATAGTCGTTCTCAGCACACCTTTCTGCTTCTTGTATCTTTTGCCTCCAACTTGGAGAGCTAGAAATACCCTTGCTTTTTACAACTGTCCTTTCCTTTGTGTTCTTTTATCTGTGGTCTCCTCTGTCAAGCTAATTCTTTCTGCATTTTACTTTCATGGATTCTTTAACAAGTTTGATTCACCAAGAAGACTCTTTATCGTTTACTGCTAATGTTACAATTTTGTTTTTTCTAATATTGTTTTTATGTCTTCTCTAGGGAAATAAAAAATATAAGCATGTGTTCACAGACTGATATCCTGATCCAGTTTCCTATGGATATTTTTATTCTTACCACATATTTTAAAGTAGGATTTGAGGCTATTTGAAAGATTACATGTAGTAAAAGATGATTAAAAAAGTACATAAAGGAATGGGAAGAAGGGAATGAGTGAAAATTGAAAGAAAAAAACAAAAAATTGGTTTGGTACCTGTAGGAATTCACACCTTTGGCAGGCTTGGGGCTTGGTCTTGAGAAGAGATGGAAAAGTCGAGGGTCTGTTGGGAAACTGACCTTTGACTTACCCAGAAGTAAGTTTTCTGGGGTTAACTTTTCACAGTCACTAGAATCTGGTGACCAAAAAGGTGCTTAGCCAGTATTTCCAGAAGAGTATAAATATCCTTTGAGAATGGGAAAGTGATCGTTCTCACCATGATCAGAACTTCATTCTACAAGGATGAAATTATTGGCAGCTGGGCATCTCAGGGAGGACTTTGGGAATCCTGGAAAGCTTCACTTTCAAATGGGAATAAACAGCAAGGTCTCTACATTGGTATGTTTCCATATCCTTTGTTGGTTAATAAAATGCACAGCCTTAACTGTGTCTGCGGGCGTCTTTTGGTTTCCCCATAACTGTCCAAAAATGAGAATACTTAAACCATTCAACATGAAACATTCTCTTCTTTGCAATAGAGGAGATGAAAGTATGGATCTTGTTTCCCTATTACTCAGAAAACTCAACCTTGTGATAGGAATGTAAGGTATAAAGTGGTAATTCAGAGTTTGACTCTTCCTGGAAAAAAAATAAAAACACTTGATCTTATAGAGACAAGTCCCAACCTTGCCGATGCTCTTTTTTTTTAAAGATTTTATTTTTTTCCTTTTTCTCCCCAAAGCCCCCCAGTACATAGTTGTATATTCTTCATTGTAGGTCCTTCTAGTTGTGGCATGTGGGACGCTCCCTCAGTGTGGTTTGACAAGCAGTGCCATGTCTGCGCCCAGGATTCGAAGCAACGAAACACTGGGCCGCCTGCAGCAGAGCACACAAACTTAACCACTCGGCCATGGGGCCAGCCCCTTGCCAATACTCTTTGTAACTACTTTGGTAGACAGCTCGATGTCTTCTCCTGTTTTAGCCCTGAATTACAGTCTGGCATTTATGACATGTTTATACTCTTAATATTCCATGTTGATCGCTCTAACTATATCCTCTGGACAGCATTTGTCTCCACATTAGATTATACGTTCTGTGAGAGAAGGACATGTGCCAAACTTTCCTTCAAGTATTCTGGACAGGACTGTGCTTATGCAGTACTGATATCTATGCAGTACCCCACCTATCCGGGACTGATAAAGTGATCAATAAATAATCACTGAATTTTCTTGCCAGTAAATGGACAATTGATTATGTCACCTTTTATGAGTATTATGGCGAGATTCTCCAGCTGCCTTCCTTTGCTCTAGGGCTTTTGACTTGCCTTTTTGTGAAGCTAGCTAAATTTAGATGAGCAGAAGCTCCAGAAGCCAGATGATACAGAGAGACCAAGATAAATGTTCATGATGAAACTCATATTCACAGTAGCCTCTTAATAAGGCACGGTAAAATGCAACCTTCAACCAAGGAATTAAAGGACCCAGTGATCAGGAACTATTCCTTCTAATTATAAGCCTTTTGTCATTCACCGAATGGCTCTTGGAAATTCAATTATTCTTTTCTTTTCTTTCTTTATTTTTTTGATGGGGAAGATTGTCCCTGAGCTAACATCCGTTGCCAATCTTCCTTTTTTTCTCCCCAAACACCAGGCCACCAAAGCAGAATGTGCGAATCTAATCACTTGGCAACAGGGCCAGCCCCCACCAATCTTCCTCTTTTTGCTTGAAGAAGATTGTCCCTGAGCTAACATCCATGCCAATCCTCCTCTATTTCATATGTGGGATGCTGCCACTGCATGGCCTGATGAGCAGTATGTAGTTTCTTCACTGTGGATCCAAACCCCGAAAATCCCAGGCCGCTGAAGCAGAGAGCACAGACATAACCACTATGCCACCAGGTTGGCCTCTATTATTCTTTTATTTATTCATCTGTAAAAGCGAGTGGAAGGAGATTCTAAAGTTTCCTTTCATAGAGTTAAAAAGAGTTAAGAGGAAAATTGGAAGCTAAATAAAATTTCTGAAATGAGAAGTAATTCAGATATAATTCCTGACATATTCATGTCATTTAACAATAGTTCACCTGTTCAAATCTCAGTCTACTTTTAAGTATAGCTCAGTGTTATCAAGACTCAGTAGCTTTATAATTTATTATTTTTTCCGGGTTCTAATCCACATGATATCCCTGACTTACTTCTGAGCAAATGTCTTTTCTGTTCTGCGCGTCAATAAATCCCACCACAGAATTGGGTTTACAATAGAAACTGCTTGAAAGAAGAAATGAGTTCAAAACTGGAATTAAGTTTCCTCAGGTAAAAACAAGTTTTTTTCCTCCCTACAGAACCTTGTTGAGCATGTACCCACTCTTAAGGAAAGTAAGCTTGGACTTGAAAATAATTGACCAAGCTATAATATGAGGAACTGTCTTGGCTCCAGAGGGAAATCAATCAAGGGCTATTGTGGGGTTGTGATGGGCTTACTTCTCCTGTGGGATGTGGAGAGTGTTTCCTGAATCATGGTGGGAGATCACTGTTTTGTTCATCTCTTTCAGTGCTGATCCTAAGGAGTAGAAGCATCACTTTTTGTCCCTCCGCTGGCAGAATTGATCTCTCCTTCTTCCACATTCAGCCAGAACTTTGTATATCCTTTATTTCAGCCTTCTTGAGATGCAAGAAAATGTAGCAGAAAGAGTGCAGGCCTTGGAGACAGACAGATGTGACTTCAATCCTGTCCCTGCTACTAATTAACCATGTAACTTCAGACTAGGCTTCATCAGTAGGTTGGGGGTAATAATAACTACCTTGTAGGCTTGTTGTGAGAGTTAAATGTGCCACTGAAAGCAAATGCCCCAGGGAAGTGTCTGGCACCCGAAAGGCACACAGTCAGTAACAGGATGGTATTTCTGTCATAGGATGAGAGAGAGAAAAGTTAAATCACAACTTCTCTCTGAGTAGCCTAGAAGATACGAACAAAAATAGATATCCTATCGCTGCATCAGCCACAGTCAAACACATGGAATGGCACAACCTCACTCAACTATCATTGAAAAGTATAAGCCAGAGAAAGAAGAGTGCAAAAATACCCAAGACTTGGTGATGTTCCTAATAATATTTCCAGCCCATAAGCAATGCAAAGGGAAAAGTAGGTAGGTGGGAGAAATCCTGAAAATTCTTGCCCATATTCTCTGAGTAAAATGTAGATTTAAGTCAAGAAGTGGTCAAAGAGGTCAATTATCATCACTGTCATAGCTCTGAAGTGTTATCTAGTACAGTTATATGGGAGGAAAAAACTATAAAAATGAGAATTGAGGACATTAAGTTATTCTTATTTGCAGATGGTATGATTATACACTATTAGAACTCATGAGAATTGTCTGAAAAACTATTAGAAATAAAAAAGAGAATTCAGAAAATTCCCTGGTTGCAAGATTTATATCAAAGTCATTAGTTTTCTTATATAGCAACTATAAACAGAAAATTTAATGAAGGAAATATGCCACTTACAATACCAAGAAAAACAGATTAAAAAAAAAAAACTAGATACAAGAAATATTCAATGTTTATGTGAAGGAAACTTTAAAACTCTTCTGAGGGTTATAAAAGAAAACTTAGAAAAATAGACATAACTTATTCTTAGATAGAAAGTCTCAATATCATAAAGACGTTATCTCCTAAAATTAATCTATGAAGGCCATGCCATCCAAATTAGAATACCAATGAGATGTTTCAGGGAGGACTTTACAAAATGATATTTTTTGAAGAATGCATGTACAAAATTGCTATGCTGATTCTGAAAAATAAGAAAAAATAGATAGGTTCAGTGGAAAAAAATCCGGGATCTAGAAACTATTCATCAAGATATACGTGAGTATGTTCTATATGATAAAGAAGTCATTTTATTCAGTGGGAAAAGATGGACTAGTTAAAAATGGTGTTGTGAAAATTGAATTGATATTTTTGGAAAAAAGAAAGCTGGATGGCTACTTCATTCTCAACATGAATTTGAGATCTATTAATTGTATGGATGTGAAAACTAAAACTTTAGAAATATTCTAAAAAAAATAGATGGCAAGAAAAAGTCACTGCATTTATAAAGGAAAAATTGATAAGTGCAGCTATTTGAAAATTAAAAACTAAATCATGGCAAAAACATGGTAATGTGAAAAATCAGAATAAACTACGCAAAATATTTGCAATATGTACAGAAGTCTTGTAAAGTGATTAGTAAACAAATAGTCCACTCATAAATCGAATAATTTTATAGAAAATAAGACAAACTACTAACAAACATAAAAACGCTCAGCTTCACTTGTATTAAATGAATAAAAATAAAATTAGATAGCATTTACATCTACCTAATTGGAAAAAGTGAATATAATTGATAATACTAATTCTAACAAAGGTCAGGGAATATGGGTACTCTCATTTGATTAAGGTTCAAACTACCCCATGCTAAAAGGCAATTTGGCAATAGCCAAACAATTTTAAATGCACACACCCTTTCACCCAACAATTCCATTACCAGAAGGTGGCCTGAGGGACATTCTTGCAAAACAACACCACGAGATGAGGTATCGTTCTCAACAGTTAAAAAAGTCAACATAAATATAATCTATGGGGTATTGGTCAAATAAATATAACATATTCAAACAGCAAAATTCTATACAGCTTTAAAAAATGTGCTATATTGGTATCTGTTATTATGAATAGATTCTCAAATATATTAATTGATAAAAGCAAGGTGCAGATCAGTTGCATTGACTGATCCCTTTTGTATAGATCAGTGTGTGTGTGTATATGTGTATTTGGTACATGTATATTTAATCGGAAAAAGATTCAAGAAAATTTTGGTACTCTTTGATTACGTTTCTAAAGTTATTGGGGACTGGAGGGGTGAGAAATTACCTTTTTTAAAATTATAGACTTTATTTTTTACAGCAGTTTTGGGGTCACAGCAAATTTGAGTGGAAAGTCTACAGACATCCTATTTACCCCTTCACTCCAACATGCCTTACCTCATACACACAGCCTCTCCCCATCATCATCCCGCATCAGAGTGACACATTTGTTATAACTGATGAGCCAGCATCGACA
Organism: Equus przewalskii; assembly: GCF_037783145.1. Lineage (NCBI taxonomy): Eukaryota > Metazoa > Chordata > Mammalia > Perissodactyla > Equidae > Equus > Equus przewalskii. The sequence continues at coordinate 51,579,159 of NC_091845.1, read as the reverse complement.
CAACATTATCCACCTAAGTCCATAGTTTACATTAGGCTTCACTCTTGGTGTGTATAGTGACATGTATCCACAATTATAGTATCCTACAGGATAGTTTCACTGCTGTAAGAATCACCCTGTGCTCCACCCCTTGCTCCCCCTAAACCCCTGGCAATCACAGATCTTTTTATTGTCTCCATAGTTTACCCTTTTCTAGCATACCATACAATTGGAGTCATACAACATGTACTCTCTTGAGACTGATTTCTTTCTCTTCAATTCTTTGGCTCATTTTAAAAACAAGTAGCTCATTTTCTTATTTTTGAGTTTTGAGAGTTCTTTGAATATTTTAGATAATAGTCCTTTATCAGTGTGTCTTTTGCAAATATTTTCTCCCAGTCTGTGCCTTGTGCTCTCATTCTTTTGACAGATCTTTCACAGAGCAGAAGTTTTTAATTTTAGTGAAATTCAATTTATCAGTTCTTTTATGACTCAAGCCTTTGGTGTTGTGTCTAAAAGGTCATCACCAAACCCAAGGTCATCTGGGTTTTCTCCTAGGTTATACTCTAGGAGTTTCAATAGTTTTGCACTTTGCATTTAAGTCTATGATCCATTTTGAGCGAATGTTTGTGAAGAGTATAAGGTCTGTGTCTATATTCCTTTTTATTTTGCATATGGATGTCCAGTTGTTCCAGTACCATTTGTTGAAGAAACTATCTTTTCTCCATTTAATTGGTTTTGCTCTTTTGTCAAAGACTAGTTGACTATATCTATGTGTGTCTATTTGCGGGCTCTCTATTTTGTTTCATTGATCTCTTTATCTCTTCTTTCACCAACATCACACTGTCTCTATTGCTGTAGCTTCAGAGTATGTCTTGAAGTCAAGTAGTGTCAGTCCTCTGACTCTTTCTCCTTCAGTATCATATTGGCTATTGTATTACTTCCTAGGGCTGCCACAACAAAATACCACAGACTGCGTAACTTTAGACAACAGAAATTTATTATCTCATAGTTCTGGATGCTGGAAGTCCAAGATCAAAGTGCCATCAGGGTTTGTTTCCTCAGAGACCCCTTTCCTTGGCTTGCCAATGGCTGCCATTTTGCTGCCTCTTCAAGTGGTCTTTCATCTGTGTGTGTACATCCCTGATATTGCCCTATATACCCTAATCTCTTCTTATAAAGACACCAGCCAGATTGGGTTAGGGTCAACTCTAAAGGTTTCATTTTGACTTAATTATCTCTTTAAAGGCTCTTGGAAGAAGAGGAAATTTGGACACACCGAGAGATGAGAAGAATGTGTATGCATAGAGGAAAGACCACGTGAGGATACAGCGAGAAGGTGGCCATATGTAAGGCAAAAAGAGAGGCCTCAGAAGAAACCAAGTCTGCCTACATCTTGATCTTGGACTTCTAGCCTCCAGAACTGTAGAAAATAAATCTCTGTGATTTAAGCCACCCAGTCTTTGGTAATTTTTTATGGCATTCCTAGCAAACTAATAGATTTTATATCCTGCAGTCTTGCTATAATTGCTCATTAGTTCCAGGAGGGTTTTTGTTTTCCAGTCAATTCTTTCGGATTTTCTACTTTTATTCTGAATGCTTTCTGATTTACAAAATCTAAAAAAAAACCTAACATATATATACTAAAATAAATAGTAATAGAAGTCATTCTTCTTCCCTGAATTGTGATGTGTTTCTCCTCCATGTAAGAATGTACATGTTGAGGGTAGCATATTGTTAGGTCCTAGCATAGTTCATGGAATGACAATTAATATGCACCCAATATGTGCTTAATGAATGAATTAGAGTTCAAACAGGCTGTTTGCTCCCAGTCTTCTGAGAAGCTTTTGGGAAAATGACCCTTATGGAGATAAAAAAGAATTGCTCAAATATGCAAAAATCAAATGAAGAGCGAACGGAAGCTGTTGCTTAGAGGGTCTACCTTTTCCCAACTGATCCTGGGGAGGAAATTCTCCCTTGAGCTCCATTCTACAGATGAAAGGACTAGGTTTTATAGAACATAGAAAATCGCTTTTCAAGTTTAGTGCTTAATCCTGTTTTTCTCCAGTCTTCCAATGTGTTCTTGGCCAAGGAGACATGAGCTGATGAGTGCATGTGCCTGCAAGGTTTCCTCTGTGGTTAAAGGTCAAAAGGAAACATATCTGGCTCATATAGACAGAAGCTAGTGGCACAGGTTTAACTCACTATATGCATTTTCTTTTTCCGTATTTGGGTAAATTGTTTCTATTAGAGCTAGACTGTATATATCCCTATGCTCAAAGGTTAATGGCTAATTGGAAAGTAGCCCAGGGTTTGACACATAGTTGGTGCCTAAAATTTTATTGCACTGATATGTGTATGAATTACCTAATGCAAGAGCAATGCATATTAAGTTAGGATATTTTTTTTTAAGCTTCATTCTTTTAAAGACATTTGTCTAGTGTTGTTGCCTCTAGGATTGAACAAAGAAGCCTGTTTTCATGGGCTGATCAAGCAGACATCTCATAGTTTGTCACAGATGATAAAATAAATGTCTGCCTTAATAAAAAGAGAAATTATTTATATGGCTAAAAATAATCTAGAAGCTACAAAATTATTTCCTGGTGAAGAAAGACCTTATGAATTATTGTCAATTTTAGTGTCTTTACTGTGTCACCCCTTCTCTGCTTTTTGAGAAAGCAAGAGAGTAAAAAGAATATGGCAGATTTAATAGCATTCTTATGTACCACGCTGACAAATGGTGTATTTGAAATATAATTCCCTGGATTTTGAAGTTAAAGCAAATTAAAAAGGTACTGTGCCTGGAACTTTTCTGCGTAAAGCAAATGGTATCCATAGAAAGGCACCACATACTTGCAGAGTTCACTCACCTGGCATCAGACATCTAACTACATGTCTTCTGTTGAAAAGGCCAAGCCCAACTGAACTCTTGAAGACTTGAAGACCTTTCCTCCCCAATCCATCCTCTTGTCCATCAATGCAAAGTAAGTACGTACTTCGAAATCTCTTCTCGGTGAAATTGAGTGCCTACGAGGCACAAGCATCAGGGCCAGACATTTCAAGAGATGCAGAGAAAATCAAGATAAGATGAGGCCTCATCACTCTGAGAAACTTGCAATGTAGCTGGAGAGTCAATTCATCTAATTTCTTTCTAATAGCAGGTACCAGGGGAAGAGCCTGTTTCTCAGGGGTTTGTGAAATTCCCTGGTACGATGACAGGGAGGAAATATTAAATTTCTATCCATATTTATTTTTATCTAATTTTTAACATTTCTATTTTTGTGTTTATTTTATAACGTGTGTGTTATATTAATACGCCAGCAAATGTTGGTAACTTGTAATAAGTGTGAATTGGGGGTATGGGTTTATTTTGTGTGTGGGGGGGGTTGTTTTACTGATAGAGGCACATGTTAAAATCATTCTGGAGACCACTGGACATAACTGGTACGGTGTTTTATGCACTATCTTTTAAAAAAACCTTCAGTGCGTAGCAATGGGCCTGGGTAGTATGGCATTCTAGTAGGTGTGTAGATAGAGGGGTGACGTTTGGAGAAATAAGTTGTTGAGGTTTGTTTCCAGATAGCAGATAAACCATCATAAAATCTGGTGCTAATGAGTACACGCAATCAAAATTCTATGTGGTGACAGCAGAGTTATATGCAAAGCAAGACAGAGACATTATCTCTCTTGCCATTTAACCTGGCAACCGGGAGTCCCCTGCCTCCTCTCAATTACTCGGCTTCTTTTTCCAAAAATTTTAGGAAGCTACTGGTGAGTAGATGATGTTTTGCTTGGGGCTTTTGTGACCTTTATTCTAAATATCTGATTCTGAATGCAAAAGTTAATAAGATATATGTTTTGCAAAAGAGACTGGGAGTTTTAGGTACTGGTAGAGTTATTGGTATTGGTAGAGTTATGCCATCATCCTTCAACTCCAGACATCATTTTCCCAACAAACATTTTAATTTCCTTTAATATTTCTTCATAATTCAATTATCTCTCAATGAATAACTTTTACTTTCTTTGAACTGTGATTAACTTACCAAAATCTTTCAGTAAGTCACGTGGGACAGGAATTCATGTTGACTGTGACTATGTGGCCTCACTGGAAGTATGCACATTTGGTGATATCCTTAGTTCTGGAAAATCTAAGAATATTATCTGAGAAATCATATACTTAGATATGAAAAATCATATATCAGATGCTTGGAGAACATTTTAATTCAGAAAACATATGTAATTAATACATTCTTGAAATACTGGAAGCAAATAAAATTTTGATTCCTTAGGTCTTTTTTTAGTGATTATCTATAGTGCTAATGGACATTGGTTTATCTGAATCAATTGTGAAGTGTGTCCTATTGACGGATCATAAAATACTTTGCAATAAAACAAAATAGATTCTAGGTTTTTCCTATAATAAGATCACCTTCACTCACATGCATCTCCATATGCTTCCTTAGTGGGAAAGGAAGGGTGGGCCTTATAGCTATGGCTGGAATTTGAAGAGAAATTGCAGAACACTTATTAGAAGACATTGGTTGGATCTTTGAGCATCATTTCTAAAAGTGTTTCCACGTGTATAGGTGGAGGGAGTGAAGAATTGAGAATTGATGCCCATATAATATCATAAGAAATTATCAAGCTCAGGGCTGTGTCAGTGGTATTGCCATAATTGCCTCCTAACTGGTTTCTCAACTGCTCTTCTTCACCTTATGTGCTATTCTTCACATGGCAACCAGAGTGATCTTTGAAAAATGCAAATCAATCAAGTAACTTTTCCAAAATTACACTCAAAATAGAAAACACGTTCCTTATCATGGTCTATGACTCATCATGATTTGACCTCTGGTTCATCTCAGACTTTATCTCTACCAGTCTACACTTTGTTCACTGTCTATGCTTCAAAATTGCTAAAGCCATTTGATGAAAGAAGGATCAATAAATGGTGCTGGAGTAATTGGATATCCACAGACAAAACAATGAACCTTGATCTAAACCTCACACCTTATACAAAAATTAACGCAGAAATGGATCACAGACTTAAACGTAAAATATAAAACTACAAAACCTTTAGAAGATAACATAGGAGGAAATCTTAAGGACCTAGGGCATGGTGAAGAGTTCTTAGACATGACACGTAAAGCACACTATAAAAGGAAAAGCTGATAAAGTGGACTGCATCATAATTAAAATCTTTCGCTCTACAAAAGATCTTTATAAGAGGATGAAAAGACAAATTACTACAGAATAGCATAAAATATTTGTAATTCGCATATCTGACAAAAGACTCTTATCTAGAATATACAAAGAACTCTAAAATCTCAACATTAAACAAACAAAACAGTCCAATTAAAAAATGGGCAAAATACATGAGGAAACATGTCACCTATGAGGGTATAAGGATGGCAAATAAGAATATGAAGATATGTCCGGCATCACTAGTCATTAGTCATTAGGGAAATGCAAACTAAAACTACAGTGAAATATCACTGCACACCTATTAGAACAGCTAAAATAAAAAATAGGAATAGTAGCAAATGCTGGCAGGGATGTGGAGAAACTGGATCACTCACACATTTCTGGTGGCAATTTAAAATGATACGGCCAATCTAAAAGAGAATTTAGCAAGTTTCTACCAAACTAAACATGCTAATCCCATATGATCCAGCAATTGCTTTTGGATATTTAGCTCACAGAAATGAAAACTTATGCCTGTGCGAAGACCTATATATGTTTGTTCAAATCAGCTATATTTCTAAGAGCTGAAAACTGGACACAACACAAATGTCTCTCAAGAGGTGAGTGTTTAAACAAACCATGCTATGTCTGCACAGTGGAATACTACTCAACAATGTAAAGGAATAAAGTCTTGGTGCACACAACATGGGTAGAACTCAAAGGTCACATACTATATTATTTTATTTATATAATGTTCTTGTAATGACAAAGTTTCAGAGTGGAAAATAGAGTCGAGTTTACCAGAGATTAGGGGTGTTGGGGAGAGAGACATGAGTGTAACTGTAACTGAAGGGCATGTGGGAGATCTCTGTGGCACTTGGACAGTTCTGAACCTTGATTGTGGTGGTGGTTACACAAATCTATGCAGATGATGAAATGGCTTAGAACTGTACATACACTTTGTACTAATGTAAAATTCCTGCTTTTGATAGTGTTCTATAATGATATAAGATATAACTACTGGGCAAAATGAAGGAAAGGTATGCAGAGCCTCTCTGTACAGTCTTTGCAACTTCCTGTGAATCTATTTTTACTTCCAAATGAAATGGTGTATTTTTTTGAATTGCTTCAGTTTGGTTATTGTAACAACTGCATTATGAATCTTCTTTACATAGTTGATACCAGTATTTCAAGTAAGTTGGTTCTGGATATTCTAAATAACAGCAACTAGAAATAAACATTTTGTTTCTACATTTATATGTTAACATTTTACATTTCATATGTAAATATTTGTGTGCATGTGATTGTGCATTAATATTCCTTCAGTAGTGTGTGCACAAAATTCCTAGCCTGCTTTTTCTAATTATATAGTTATATCGTGTCATGAAGTGTGCTATTTTATAGAGCAATGTGTGTGCCTATGGCTTCATATACAGGCATTCACACGTGCACACCTATTACTAGTAGATGGTAATTATATATGATATAGTATAATGTCTGAAGTTTCATTTAATTGCACGGTGGAAATGAGTTTAGGTACATAAAAATATTTTTTTAGTGGTCCTTTAAAACATCAGTAATTTTGTATAACACTCACGTATATTAACTAGAACTAATTTTTCATTTTATTGTTTTATTTTTAATTATGGTAAAATATATGTAACATAAACTTTACCATCTTAACCATTTTTATGTGTACAGTTTCGAATTAATCCTTCTGAATTATTTTTATTTTATTATGCTTAACATCGACTCAAAGGAGTGGCAGAAAGTTTATCAGACTCTACAATCTAAAAACAGGTATTTCTCATCAATAATAATATCTTTCTAGAATTAAAGAACTTCTAAAGGCGGCCCGCAGGTAGAAAAGCTGTAAGGAGCAAGAGAAGAGATTCTCTTGTGAACAGAGCATTATTGGTGTTGTCCTTAAGATGGGTTTGCATAAATTTAAAAGACAAAAGATCAGATTATATCAGAAACAGAAGGACTCAGGAAATAACAAAAACAACAATTACAACAAAACATTGACCTGTTGCTCTCCCACCCCAGCAAATTTGACATCCTTAACCACTGTGAATTTTTGTAAAACACAACAATCCCCTTATGGATAAATATAATCAGCCCATATAAAGTATACAAAGAATGCTATTTCATATGTATAAATGTTTGCTGGCCATTTCTTTAAATTCAATGACATTTTTATCCCCATTCTTTCCTTTTTGTTGTTAAACATATTCTTTAGATAGGTTCACTTATGAGAGCTGGAAAGGACACAGAGAAGTAACACAGTTCAATCGAACTAGGAGTTTCCTTTGAAATTCGGTTTCTAGGTAGTTGTTTATCTCAGTGATTAACGTATTAACTTTGAATATGTGACACCAGCTTTCATGTAGAGGGTGATCAAACTAAAGTAATACACAGACACTAAAGAAGTTGTACTTCAGGCACAGACTTCAAAGTGTCCTCTGCTGGTGTCCTTTGCGTGTTCTAGTGCTCATTTTCTTTCTCTTAACTACAGACCAAGTAAGCAAAGCATGATTTGGTGAGGTAGCCTGAAGCCTAATGTTAAGACAAAGAAAAGAAAAACTCATAATCTTCTAAGCATCCGGTTTGCAGTTTGGGAATTATTCACAGTAATTACTTCTTTCTCTCTTCCATCCTTAAGATGCATTCCAGCCATTAAGAGGCAGAGATGTAACTCAAAATAGACTCCCTGGCTGCCAATTAGTAGCTGTATAATTACTTATTGCTGGATAACAAACCTTTCAGAATGTAGTGACTTAAAATAATAACTGTTTATTTAGTTTGTGATTTTGTAGGTTGGCAGTTAAGGCTGGGCCCAGCTGAGTGGTTCTTGTAGTATAGACTGGGCACATCCGACCTTTGCTGGGCTTGCTTATACATACACGATCAGTAAAGCACTGATGTCTGAAGGCCTCAGCTAAGACGGTTAGGATGATTGGCAACTGCCTCGCTAGGGTCTCTCATCCTTCAATAGGCTAGTCTAGGCTTGCATACTTGGTGGTCACAGAGTTCCAATTGCAAGAGAGAGGGAAAACCACAATAAACAAGAGCTTTTCAAGTTTGCCTTTGCATCATATTGGCCAAAGCAAGCCACATGCCGCACCCAGAGTAAACGGGGATGGGGGTGCACTTCTAAAAGGCATGGACATGGGAGGCAGGAACCGATTAGAGTCATCGTGGTAACTAATAGACGATAGAAGCTCTGATGCATGACCTTTGAGGGAGAAGTTGGAAAACAAACGCTATAACTTGGTATCTGAATATTTCAGTGGAAACTGAAGATGCAGCCCACTCAAAAAGAAAAGTCCAGTTTAAAGAAATACAGATGCATCATAGGGAAATTAGAAGCAAATAGCTCTGATTTCCTGTATGAAAATTTGATAAGCCAGATTTTATCACATTTGAATTTCAAGTAGCAATTTTAAAATTCTGAATCTGGATTTTAGTAACAAGAAGCAAATGATAAGACAATATTGATACTAGATACTTAGTTTTTAATAAAATATGAAATTGTAGCTTATATTTTAATGTTCATTATAATTTACTAGACTGTTGCAGGAAACTATTAGATTTCATTTTAACGTTAATTCTGGGTCATGACACAGTATTATTACTGTTATTACTGTTATTCTTGTTTTCATAAGAGGAAACTGAGGCTTGGAAAAATTAAGCGATTAATCTTCAAATCATGTGGTTACATAAAGAGAGTTCAGCTGCTATTGTTTTGGCCTTTTTTTTTTTGAGTATTTAAATCGAAGGGATGTTTTTACCCTGTAAATGCATGCCAAATGATGTGTTCTGAACTTATTCAAAATCATCATTTAGAGTTAACTCTGCTGATGTCATAATTTCAGCATCAGTAATCAGCTGTGGACATTTTTGTCTTCAATTTTCAACAAAGAGTAATTCACTCATTTTCAGCTCTTGTCAACTTTAGAAGCTTTCTTTTCTTCTTTTCTTGATCTCTCTTTTTTTTAATTTGAGAATTGTTTTGACTGCTAATGAAACTTGCAGTGGAATTTTCTTATCACATGACAACAAAAGCTCTATTTCTTTTAACATTAATAAGCCAAAATAGCAATTTCCTTTCCATATATGTTTAATTATATGTTACAATTGTACCATAGAAGCCAATATACTTTGACTCTTAATTCAGTGCTCCTTTCATTATACTATGGTGGTCTTGTATTTAATATTCAGTCGACCAAAGCTTAATCTGTCTTTTGATAAATATATATTGGCAACCAACTTTGAGGCCGGGCCATGCCTTCTGCAACATACACACAGAGCAAGGAGAAATGTTTCCCTTCTTCAGGCTCTCTTAACATTTTCTTATATGGCTTACATAGCAAATGCTTATCACTTCGTTTTATTATTAATTGTACAGGTGTTTTTCTCCTTAAAAGGGAAGGAGACCTGCTTCATTGATCTTTGTGGCAGTACCTAGCATAGTGCTACAGCAGATACTAGATGGATATTTGTTGAACTGAATCTTCATCTCCCATAATTACACAACAATGATGATTAAATTCAGATTGACTCGTAATGTTACCATTAATCATCAGACCCCAATGCAATTATCTTCAGAATATGAGCCTGACCAAGGCAGAGAAATGGGATAATTTTAGAATTACTTTCAACAGTAAATATTAGGCATGCTCTCTAATTACCCCCAAATCATTGCCATTTTTCAAGAGTTATACTTAAATTGATAAAAATTTAACACAAATAATCCACCTCTGATGATTATAGTTCAATAAGTTTTATTATTTGGAAAGGTTACCACATAGAATGGATCATTTGACATTTCTCGGGGACTAAGTCAGCCTGCTGAATATGTCTTGCAAGTAGTCCCTTAAATTTAGAGTCACAGAAACTGAGGTAGGGTAAAATACCAAACATATGTTAATGAATCAACATTGTCAATTTTAGGTGAAGATTTCCAACTTTAACCTCACAGGAGGTAAAGAAAGTTGAGAAGAAGAAGAAAAATGATGATAGGGAAGTAAAGTGGTAGGAAGAAGCCAGAACTGTGAAATGTCATAAAGTTACAAGAGAATTTAAAGAGCATCTCGTTCACCCCTACAATATATACATATTAGGGATGGTCAGTCTTCTTTCAGTTCCCCTCCTCCCAATCCCAACCTCAGGGTCCACCAAAGTGTACTGTCCATCCCCAGAGCTCAGAACTCAAGTCTCTGCCTGTAACAGCTAGGAGAAGGGGTAGAAGATGGTTCTGAAATTCAGAATGAATGAGGCTCCCCTTCAGAAGTTGCTTCAGGCTGGCTGAAGGGGTGGAGGAAGGCTGATAACGGATTGGCAACTGGCCAAGGCAGGCTGCACCTAGATTGGTGTTGCCTAGATCTTCTATTCCAGGAGCTGGAATAGAGCACAGTGCCTATTTTGGCAGCAACTTTTTGTGGGCGGGTTCTATTTAACTTAGAGACAGAGTGGTGATTGGCTCAGGCCTTATTCCTTTGTTGATGTAAAATCAAGCCTAGCTTCTTTTCTTCCAAGCTCCCCCTTTAAAAGGTTCTACTACCTCTACTTTTAAGCCCTTGATGTTATAACGGACAATACCACCTTCTTTCTCAGAAAATAAAAATATATAACCAAAATTACCTTTTTTGAAGAAGAAGGTTAGCCCTGAGCTAACATCTGCTGCCAATCCTCTTCTTTTTGCTGAGGAAGACTGACCCTGAGCTAACAACATCTGTCCCCATCTTCCTCTACTTTATATGTGGGGTACCCGTCACAGCATGGCTTGATGACCAGTGCGTAGGTCTGCACCTGGGATCTGAACCAGTGAACCCCAGGCTGCCGAAGCCGAATATGCAAACTTAACCCCTGTGCCACTGCGCCAGCCCCCAAAATTACCTTTTAAAGGACTCAATATTCATGTCACAAATTCTGGAGGAGGGAAATTTGTTGGAAACTCACTTGGGATCTTCTTATTTTCTCAGTTTAACACAAACGGCAAATTATTCCCCATTCTTTCTCCCATGGAGCTCAGTTGTTTGATAGATTTTTTTCTTTAAACCAATGAAACACCAAAGACTTTAAAAAAATAAACACTTTAGGATTCAGCACACAGAAAGAAAAAATGCGTAAAATGTAAACACATAGATTAATGAATTATTATATCTCAGACATCCATGTATCATGACCCAGGTCAAGGCACAGAACATTTTCTGTACCCCAGAAGTCCTCTCAGTGCCCCTTAACATCACAATTTTGTTGTCTATATTGTCTCCTTTAGAATTGACAAATGCCCCCAGAAGAAAGTCAGACCCCACAATCTAAACCATAATTCTTCACTTCTTGTGAAAGCGCTCAGATGCTTTCAACCACATGCTTTTGGTCCAGGTTTTAAGCTGTCCGCGGTGGGAAAGTCAGTCCAGATCACCCGTCTAGTGCTCCAGTGCTCAGGTGGAGCCCACACAAGCCCCTTCTTGATGTTACTCTCTTTGTTCCCATAGTGAACTTTCCTCTCAAAGATGACCCAGGCGTTTCTCTGACACCTGTGCTGCTCAGCCAGTATCAGTAACACACGTTTTAATCTATGGCAAGGCTTTCTATTACCTGAAGAAGAGAAAATTGATGTCCAAAGAGATATGGTAGAGTGTCTGTTTTTAGAGGAACCCATATTTCCTGATTACTGTGGAAACCTTAAAAATCAGTCAATCTGAAAAGTGAGATTAAAGTTGCTGAAATAATTTAAGTGGCATTTTCTTCTAACCCCAACTCCAGCTCTGTGGAAAAGTTCAAGAGTACAGTTAGTTGGGCAATTCAGACATTTTGTCTTCCATTTCCTATCTGTGATGGAAACCCAGAGAGAGGCTAGGAAAGGGAGGCGGAAAGCTTTGGGTCACATGGGGCTCTCCTGGATGATGTTCGAATGAGCTATCCTCTATTTTTTTGTGAGAGAGATAAAAAGAAGGGCATCTTATTAGAACTTCCACCATAACTAAACTTATGGAGTTTGCAAAACTGGAAATTTCTTCTGAGTAGGCTGCTGAAGCCCTGTGGAGCTACTATAGGAAAAGCTTCCCTACAATTTTCCCTAAAAGCTTACCACTAAACCGCAGATAACACTCAGCACACCTCTACCTTCTTCCTGAAATCTTCATGAAAGGACAAAAGAGAATGAGTTCCAATCCTCCTAAGGAATTTTCAATTGCAATTTTAAGGAGAAGAGATATGGGCATGAGGAGGTATAAAAAGTGCTTTTACAACTTCAGTATATATAGTGTTTTCTCTTTGTCCATTTTGGCATCAGATATGTTTTTTAGGGGAGAAGGAGGCTGGCCCCACCTGACCTAGAGACGAGGTGGTAATGGACTCAAGTATCATCTCTTTGCAGATGCAAAATCAAGCTTAGCTTCCTTTCTTCCAAATTTCTCCCTTTAGGGTCCCATCACCTCCATTTTTAAGTTCGTGACCCAAAAATGGATAATGTCATCTTCATTCCTGAATAAAACACAAGGAAGATTATCTTTCAATGGACTCGGTATTCACAACACAAAAAATCTGGAGAGGAAGGGTGGTTGAGGGGAGTGGGACATGGAGACTCAGTGACTGGTTCACACTCAATGGCCAGGACAACATGGTAATCCGGGACAACCAAAGATGGCCTGGAGGAAGGGCATGAAGGAGGGGTTGTGGATGGATGTGTCCACCAAACGAGAAAAACACATTCCCAGAAACCAGAGGGATCACGTGCACAACTTAAAACTAAAAGACTCCATCCACAAAGTGGAGCAGAGGCAACGGTCAACAGCCGGCATGATGGGAGAAGGAGAGAGAATGGACCAGGGAAGTCTGCAGAAAAGCCTTGAGAATTTTTAATCTTTGGTTTCACAAGCAATCCAGGTGACTTCACTTCATGGATAAAGAAAACCAAAAAAGGACCAAATCTTTAATTTTGCTTTGGTCGACAGGAAGCTTAGTGACAAAGTTAAAGTTCACGTGCTGCAAACCATGTTGTATCTTACAACTTGCAAATCTGTTTTATTTCCTCCTCCTATTTATCTAATTGGGATATTTAAAATGTTCCACTTTTAATGTATGCAAATATATTGTTTTCTACAATCTGTATATCACTTTAAGAACTTTTAAATTAATTACAATATACATAAAGGAACAAGCATAAAATCAGGCTAAAATGGACAATAGGGACAGATTAGAAAGATAAAAACAGGGGCTGGCTCCGTGGCTGAGTGGTTAAGTTCGCGCTCGCTCCGCTGCGGAGGCCCGGGGTTCGGATCCTGGGCGCGGACATGGCACCACTCGTCAGGCCACGTTGAGGCGGCATCCCACATCCCACAGCTAGAAGGACGTGCGACTAAGATATACAACTATGTACAGGGGAGTTTGGGGAGATAAAGCAGGAAAAAAAAAAAGAAGAAGATTGGCAACAGTTGTTAGCTCAGGTGCCAATCTTTAAAAAAAAAAAAAAAAGAAAGAAAGATAAAAACAGTGTATGACAATTTAAAGTCTAAAAAGAGCAAGGAGGAGAGAAATTAGGTATCTGAAGGAAGTTTGGGGGTTCTCCTTGTTACCTGAGCTGCAGTTCAAAGAGGAGAGGGAGGAATTGGAGCTCACACAGGATACGAGGGAGAACAATAATCCATGTAGAGGAACCAGTAACATTAGAGGCTTGGACGGGGAAAGGACATGGTGGATTTGAGGAACCGCTTATCATATGGAGTATAAATAGGGCAGGGGAAGTTTTCTCAAGAGTTGGACAGGGAGGATGTTGTGTTACATCCTATAGAGATGACGACGATTGAGCTTTAAAAGGAAATGAAACATGATCAAATTTGTGCTTAAGTAATGGTGCTCTGGTAGCAACTGAGAGAGGAAAGGAGTGCAGGAGATTGATAGGACGAAAGGGGCCATTTATGCATTTGTAGTTTTAGGTCCAAAACTTATTTGGAGACGGGGATTTGAGTGACAACAGTACCTGAAGACATTAAAGTTGATGATAGCACTCAAGAGGAGCATAAAAAGGAGGATAAAGTGGACCCAAGATGGAAACCATGGCCAAGAAATAGCAAGAATACCAAAAAAAGGGAGCATACCAAATGAAGATAACAATACCTTAAACTGTTTGGTTAAAAATAAATTGGTAGACATGGAAATTTAGTCAAAATTTTAATATGATTGAAAATTAATATCTTCCAGGCATATTTTCTAAAGACTGGAATTAAGTAGCATGTGGGATAATTGTGTAATACTTTGTATGTTTTTAACCACTTTTGTCCTGTTTATAGATATTTTCTTTTCATTTTTAACTTTGTACTCATTTGCAGCCAGTCATTACTATGTATTCTTTTATGGTGTAAATCTAGAATAATTTAAATATCTTTTGATAGGGAATTAGTTGAAAGAAACCAAATGTCTACTCATTGGTAGATGTGTAAATAAATTTTGATAGCTCATAAAGCAGTAAGTATGGTAAAAATTTATGTTTATACGCACAGAAATATGACCTATTTATGTATGAACCATATACTTATTAGAAATGCACACACATGTTCCATACATAAAAATATACACAAATAGTGGGGGGAGAGAGAGAGAGAGAGGAGTATTGGTAGCTATGACTAGATAGATATAAATAAATATATACATAGAGATATAAAGAGAGATGGATGTTTAAATTTTGTTCAATATGCCAGGATATCTGTCAACATGTAAAATATAGTTGTATGCATTCAGCTTTTATTTAAATCAAACAAAATAACTTTTCTTTCTTTTTCTGTTTTTATAGCTGTGCTTTCTAATTGAAGAATGCACAGTGTTTTTGGCTTTTTTTTAACTACTGTTACTATTTTTTCTTTAAAAAACTTTTTTTCTTTTAAAACAAAATAACTTTCAAATAATTTTAAAAGTAACACATATCCATGAAATGTATTAAAATAGTCAACAGTAATAGTTCTTTTCCCCATTCTTAGCACTCCCTACTCAATTCTTAGAGTCATAAATCTTAACAAATTATTATGTATAGCTATCAAATTTTTCTAAACATATATAAGAATGTGTATGTATGTGTGTGTGTACACATGCAATAAGGATATATGTGATATATATTCACACACACACATACTCTAAGAGCATGGGTTCTGTAGTCAGACTGGGTATGCATCCTGGCTCTCTCTCATCCTGTGTGATGGTGGGAAAGTTACATAACTTCTCTATGCCTTGTATTCCTCATTGGTAAGGTGAAAATGATAACAGTAACTACCTCAGGAACTTCAGGATAAAAGGAATTAATATAATAAGGTACTTTGGACTCTATTTATCACATAAAAGGCATTTGATAAATATTAGTTCTTAATTTTATTAGAAACAGTCCATCAGAGTCTGTTATCACTGTCTTCACCAACTGTCTACATTTAAACTTTTACCCTTTACCAACCTAACCTTGATGAAAGGTGTAAAATTTGAAAAGCAGTTTTAGGATGGGATGGGATATGATCGGGGCTTGTAAAGAAATTGCTACCTGATAACAGAGCAGAATTGTTTAACGGCCACTGTCTACAAGTTTATGATGTTGTGTTCAGTACAAGCTAAACTTTGGACTAGAAGAGGGAGTGATCGGATTGACCCAAGATGGGATGCATTTGCAGGCATGCAAGAAAAGAAAGAGCGAGAGCAACACTGAGAGAGAGAGAGAAAGAGAGAGAACCAGAGAGAGACAGAAGAATAGCAAGGGAGGACAGATGCCAACGGTAACACAACAGCTAAAAAAGATTTATTGTGAAGTATATGCTGGCTAGAAAACCAGACTACTCAGACCCCAGTTTAACTTACCTCTGCTAGGCAAAAGATGATGCAACGACAATATACAGGATGTGATAAATGTCATAAGTATGTACATGAAATTTTCAGAACACAATTGGGGGAGAATTAATGTTTTGCTTATAGGGTAAAAAGAGAGGAACAGGGGATCATGGATAGAATTTACAGTGACCTTTGGAGTGTAGAAGGGTTGTTAGGACGGTTGAAGTCTGCCACAAATATACTCATGCAATCATTCCTTCAACAAGTATTTACTGAACACCTACTATGCCAGATACTTTTCTAGGTATCTGGGGAGAATGTAACAGACAACAAAGCCCATTTCCATGGAGTTTACATTAATAGTAGGGAAAACCAGACAATAAGCAAGTTGAGAAAAACCCCTAAAAATATAATATATTAGATGGTGTGATGTGCTAAAGAGAAAAAGGGATAAAGCTGGGAAGGGGGATACAGTGCTGGCGGTGGGTGATGTGGATGCGTCACTGAACAGATCATGCAGGTCCCCTCATGTCAGGTGGACAGAGCATGTGCCTCGAGGATGTTATTCTCATGTCAATGCAGATGCTTCATCTTGATCACAGCAATGACTTGAAATAGAGTTAACTTATTGTAAAGAACACCACTAGGTGTTGAATGAGCGAACAGAATCTGTTTTGAAAGCTAGTAAAATACTTTCTGAAGGACAGTGACCTACTAAAATGGGGGACCCCTAGGTGCAGCTGTGGAACTCTTTTAACTCAGAGCTACTGACTATTAGAGATGGAAGGAATGTTACCTAGGACCGTCTTCAACCTTCTCATTTCAGAGTGGTTAGAGGGGTTAAGTGGCTTGCTCAGGGGTACGGAGAGTTGGTGGCAGACCTGACGCTCGAGTGTAGATTGGCTGCCTGCTCATTCCCTTCGGCTTCCATTAAACCAACTTTTCGCTTTGCTTCAGGCAGACCACAAGCCTCGGAGAGAGGGAGCATGACCTTGAAGAAATAGACCTGGATGGAGTGTCAGGAGAGAGCATTTAAGAAGGGGCCGCCTTGTGTCAGGCACAATTCCAGGATTCCTACTTTTGTTGTCTTATTTTGTCTTCATAACAACCACTTAAACAAGGTTTTATGATTCTATACCTTCTGACTTTTTTTAAGAATGAAAATACGACATACTCTAATTGAAGGCTCCTGGGTACTTGTCTTTATTTCCATATCCTTCCTTTTCCAGAAAAAACTACCGTCTTGAGCCTGATATTTCTTTAGCCCTTGCATGATTGCCTATTATTATACTTCATAAGTATGCTTTAAAACAATAAATAACATTATCGTTCAGTTTTCAAAATTTTATAATAATCATATTCTAAATGTAGGATTCTGCAGTATATTTTTCACTCATAAAACATTTCTGAGATTTATCCAAATCCGTACATGAATTCTAGTTCATCTATTTTTTTCCTTTTAAATAGACTTTATTTTTTAGAGCAGTTTAAGGGTCACAGAAAAATTGAGCAGAAAGTACAGAGGGTTCTTATATACCCCCTGGCACAACAGGAGTACAACCTCCCCCATTATCAACATCCTGTACGGAGTGATAGATTTGTTACAGTGATGAATCGGTATTGGTATATTTCTATTAACTGAAGTTCATAGTCTACATTAGATTCACTCTTTGTGTTGTCAGTTCTATGGGTTTTGACAAATGCATAATGTCAAGTACGCATCATTGCAGTATCATACAGAATAGTTTTGTTGCCATAAAAATCCTATTTGCCGGACCTATTCATCGTTCCTTCCCTCCTACCAACTCCTAGCCACCACTGATCTTTTTACTGTCCCCATAGTACTGCCTTTCCCAGAATGTCCTGTAGTTGGAATCATACAATATGTAGCCTTTTAAAATTAGCTTCTTTCACTTGGATTCCTCCAGGTCTTTTCAGGGCTTAATAGCCTTTCTCTTTTCACCACTGTATAATATTCCATTGTCTATAAGCACTATAGTTTATTTATCCATTCACCTACTGAAGGACATCTTGGTTGCTTCTTCCAAGTTTTGGCAATTATTAATAAAGCTCCATAAATATCCGTGTGAATGTTTTTGTGTATACCTAAGGTTTTAGCATCTTTGAGTAAATACCAAGGAGCATGATTGCTGGATCATATTGTAAAAGTATGTTTAGCTTTATGAGGCACTGCCAAAAGGTCTTCCAAAGTGGCTGTACCCTATTTTATTCATTTTAATCATGGTTTAGAATTCTATTATTTGAATATTTCAAAATTTACTTATCTATCCTCCCAATAATGGGCAGTTAGGTGGTCTCCTGTCTAATTTTGTGCCGTTGTATGTCTTCTTTAGCACATGGTGAGTTTTTGTAAGTTATGGATCCAGGTATGGAATTTCTAGGTTGGCAATAATGCATGTCTGCAACTTTATTATATATTTTCAAAGCAATCTCCAAAGACATTGTGTCAATTTCCACTTCCTCTTTCAATATCTACCTGTGTCATTGTACACCAGGCTAGCACTTGATATTGTCAGATCTATTTGTTTTACTCAATCTGAGAGCTGTGAACATAGAAATATACTCACCTTTGATTTTGTTCATCTTTATTTATTTTATTTTCAGAAAGTTCTGCTTTTTATTATTATTCTCTTCCATCTGTTCTATAGTAGTACTCTCTCTTCTTTTTATACTTTTTGAATTAAGCGGTTAACATTTATTTCACTGTCTCTTGTTTTTGAATAGGTGAATTGGAAGATAAATGACTTTGTCTGGATAAGCAGCCGTATTGCTGTACCTACAACCTACAGATTTTCTTATGTAATGTCTTCGCCGTTATTCAGTTCTAAATATTTTGTAATTTTTATTATGATTTTCTGTTTAACCCAGGACTTAGAGTTATTTTTAAATTTCCAATATATATTATTTTCTTCCCTCTTCTAGTGAACTGTTTTGGACTATTTTATTCCATTTTAATTTTATTGTGATTAGAGAATGTTGTCAGTTCCTCCTTTTATGGCCTGGTACATGGTTGATATTTATGTGTGTTGCTTGTATATTTGAAAACAATGTATTTGTGTGCTACTCTGTGGAGAGGGGGGTTGATGTTGAACAATATTACTTTGTTCAAATTTCTTAGTTTTTGCCTAATATTTTGTTTTTTAATCTATCAGTTTCTGAGAAATATATGTTAAAATATCCCAATATGATTGTAGAATAGTGAATTTATCATTGTAAACCTCTCAGTTTATACTTCATATACTTTTTCTTAATATTTTTTTTCCTTCTTCTCCCCAAACCTCCCCAGTACATAGTTGTGTATTCTGGTTGTGGGTCCTTCTAGTTGTGGCATGTGGGATGCCGCCTCAGTATGGCCCACTGAGCAGTGCCACGTCCGCACCTAGGATCCGAACCGACAAAACCCTGGGCCCTGAGCCGGAGCTCATGAGCTTAACCACTCGGCCACAGGGCTGGCCCCCATACGCTTTGTGAAGTAAGTGATTAGGAGTTCATGAATCTTTTTTTCCTGGTTGATTGTTTCTGTATTATGTAGTGTCTATCTTCATTAACACCAAGACTTTTGCTTTTTATATTATACTATTTGTTGTTTAATACTGATACTACAGAAGTTTTGCTTAGTATTTTTATATTGCATCTTTTCTACTACCGTATTTTGAACTATTCTCTGTGCATTTCTTATAAATGTTTCTCCAGAACCTAGTGCTGTACCTTGATTTAGTTCTCCCTTTACCCATCAGTTTATTGTTTTTATAGTGTATTTGGTTTTATTTGTTTTATAATCTGAGAATACCTGATTTTTATTGGGCGATTTTAATCCATTTATATTGATTATAACCACAGATATGTATTGACTTCAGTTATCATAGCAGATGTTTTCTTTGCTTTTCTAATTCTCCAGCTTCTGCTGCTTTTATTTTTTCTCTACTAATGTGGAATATGTGTGCGTGTGTGCGTATTTTTAGATGTTGATCTTAACTCTTAAAAAATTTCAAATATACAATGATACTTTTTTCTAACAAGTATAAAATTGAGCATTATTTCTATTCTAGAACCTCAATGGATATTTAACATGATTTAAGTAACTGGTATAATCCCATCTTTTTGTTTTTAAAGCTAGGAATTTTTTATTTATGTTCTCTTAAACACAAAGCTTCGATTATTAATTTTAAACAGTCACTATTTAGTAACTATACATATTTTATCAGTTTCTGGAATGACATTTTTTGATAAAAGATTTATTGAGATAGAATTCTTGTGTCATATATTCACTCAAAGTGCACAATACGATGGTTTTGTACATTCACAGAGTTGTGAAATCATAATCATAATTAATTTTAGAATTTTTCATTGGTTAGTCCAAAAATTCCTGGACCAATTAGCAATCACTCCTCATTTTTCCCTAATGCTCCTGGCTTTAGGCCACCACTAATCTGCCAGGTCTCTATAGATTTGTCTATTCTCACTTTTCTATAAATGGAGTCATAAATACGTGGTTTTTTGTGACTGGCTTCTTTCCCTTAGCATGATGTTTTCAAGGACCGTCCATGCTGTCACAGTATTAGTACTTTATCCCTTTTTATTGCCAAATAATAGTTCACTGTACAAATATACCACATTTTATTTATACGTTTGTCAGCTGATGGACACTTCAGTTGTTGCCAGATTTTGGCTATTATGAACAATGCTACTATAAACATTCGTCCAGAAGTTTTTGTGTGAACATATCTTTTCATTTCTCTTGGGTATATACATAGGAGTGGAATTGATGGGTCTGTGTTTAACAAGTGGTGACTCCAAAGTTTAACATTTTGAAGAACTACCACTGTTTTCCAAAGCACCTGCAACATGTTATATTCACACAGCAATGTAAAATGGTTCCAATTTCTCCACATCCTTGCCGACATTTATTATTACCTATCTTTAAGCTTGTCAGGTGAAGTGATATTTTATAGTGGTCTTGATTTGCATTTTCCTGATGGTTATTGTCATTGAGCATCTTTTCATGTGCCTACTGTCCATTCTTTATCTTCTTTGGAGAAAACTCTATTCAGATCCTTTCTAATTTTTTAATTTGTTTCTTTGTCTTTTTGTTATTGAGTTGTAATGTTTCTTTATACGTTCTAGATATATCTATCATATATATAATTTGCAAATATTTTCTCCCATTCTGTAGTTTATCTTTTCATTTTTTTGATGGTATCCTTTGAAACACAAATATTTTTAACTTTGATGAAATCCAATTTATCTATTTTTTTCCTTTGTTGCTTGGGTTTTTGGTGTCATAGAAAACACTCACTTCCTAACTCAAGGTCAAGAAGGTTTTCTCCTATATTCTCTTCTAAGAATTTTAGTGTTTTAGCTCGTATATTTAGGTCTATGTTTAATATTAATTTTAAAGTTAATTTTTGTGTATAATGTGGGGTGGAGTCCAGCTTAATTGTTTTGAATGTGAATATCCAGTTTCCAGGCACCATTTGTCAAAGATTATTCTTTCCATTTGAATTTTCTTGGCGCCCTTGTTAAAAATCAATTGACTTTAAAAGTGGAGGTTTATTTCTGAATTCCTAATTCTATTCCATCAATCTTTATGCCAGTTTTGATATTGAAAGGTATGAATTTTCCAACTTTGTTCTTCTGCAAGATTGTTTTGGCTATTCTGGGTTGCTTGAACTTGCATATGAATTTAGGATCAGCTTATCCATTTCTACAAACAAGTCAGCAGGGATTTTGATAGATTTTGTATTGAATTTCTATCTTAATTTGGGTAGTATTTCCACGTGGACAATGTTTAAATCTTTTGGTACATGACTGTGGTATATCTTTCTATTTATTTAGGTCATTTCATTTAGTTTTCAACAATGTTTTGCAATTTTTAGTAAATAAATTTAACATTTTAACTCTTTTATAGAGCTCATCATATATATCTTATTAGAATCTACTTCAGATTTATACTAACTTAATTCCAGTGAGATATGAAAACATTATTCCTTCTTAGTTCTGTTCCTTTTTCTCCTTTATGTCTTATTATTGCTGTAAATATCATATCTATATGTCTTAGAAACCCAACAACATACCATTGTAATTATTATTTTGTCTTTAAATAAAGCTGGAGAAGAAAGAAGAGCAAGGATGCATTTATTGTATAACTTTTTATTTACAATTTCATGTTTTCTTGATTTGTTCTTGCAGAATC
Source organism: Equus przewalskii (assembly GCF_037783145.1). Taxonomy (NCBI): domain Eukaryota; kingdom Metazoa; phylum Chordata; class Mammalia; order Perissodactyla; family Equidae; genus Equus; species Equus przewalskii. The sequence goes on along the minus strand of NC_091845.1, from coordinate 51,556,973 downwards.
AAGTACCATATGTTATCATTTCTTCACTCCAATATAGCTTTTCTCCTACCCACCTCCATTTTGCTATTATTGTCAACTATATCATATTTTTATATGTTATAGGGCCAGCAATGCATAATATAATATAATGAAATAAGTAATTCTATTCTCTTGCTTTCAAAATAAGTTAAGAGGAGAAAGGATAAGAAATATGCATTTATACTGTCTTTAAAAATTATAATTTTTGCTTAAATACTTGCTTTCAGCAGATGTCTCCTTGTGACTCATTGGTAACTAACTGGTCACATGGCAACCTCTCCGCAAGGGAGGCTAGAAAAGCTGAGGACAGGTATAATAGTATTGGCTTAGATAAGTCATGACTCATTATCTGGTACTGGACACTTTGGTGCCAGCCACACCCGCATCCCCCCAAATTACAATGTATTAGCTAGAAAAGAAAAGGGAGCACATATTAGATAGGTGGAAGGCGGCATCAGCTGCATTGCTGTTTAGCCTTTCTTCCTCTCCCTGCAGTACATAATAAATTTAGCACATAAACTACTGCCTAGTGTATAAACTTAACTTCATCTAGAGAAAATGCATTTTCTAATTGTTTATTGTACTACTCAGTAGGTGAAGCGTACTTCTCCTTAATAAAAAAAATTCTGGCTCTATTCATAGCAGTAGTCAATCACTTAATTTGCATTAATTCAAAGCATACTGACTTTCTCCATCAAAACACAACTAACATTTGGAAGTGCTGCTATTGAGTAGAATTGTGAACAGCATGTAGAAGACCTACAGTCTGATTCTGACTTTGCTAAAAGAGGAAACAAATTGCTGGTCCTGGTTGGGAGGTTTTACATTAAAGGCATGCAGAAGGAATGGGATCCTTCTGAACAGAACTGCTTTTTGGAGAAAAGAAGCAAATATGTGACATCACCTATTTCCATGAAAAGGGAGAAGTGAGGACACAAGGAATGAGTTGTTATTAGGCTATTAAAGAATTTACACCTAAAATGTTGCTATAGGACACCGTCCCTTTACACTGCCACAGAGATCCTGCTACTTTGATACCATTGATGTTTGATCCCCAGAAGTTTGCCCTTCTGGGCTTGATTCCATCCTTATGAATATGAGCAAGGTTTACAGTTGATCAATTTCAATAATGACCCCAATTGTTAACTTCTTGTATCCATGCCATTTGCAATATGACTTGCTGCTCCTACTGTCAGGAAGTAAAGTTTCGGGGCTGGCCTGGTGGCGCAGCAGTTAAGTAAGTGCGTATGTTCTGCTTTGGCAGCCAGGGGTTTGCCAGTTCAGATTCCGGGTGTGGACATGGCACTGCTTGGCAAGCCATGCTGTGGTAGGCGTCCCACATATAAACTAGGGGAAGATGGACACGGATGTTAGTTCAGGGCCAGTCTTCCTCAGCAAAAAGAGGAGGATTGGTGGCAGATGTTAGCTCAGGGCTAATCTTCCTCAAAAAAAAAAAAAAAAAAAAGAAGTAAAGTCTCTTTACTCTCCTCTTGAATCTGGCCTCACCTTGTAACTTGCATTGAACAAAATAATGGAGTTGAAGTGAGGTGTGTCTGTTCCAAGCCTAGGCTTCGCTCTACGGGACCCTCGCTATCGCCATATGAGCAATTCCAGTCTAGTCTGCTGGAGGAGGAAAGCCTGGTAACCCTTCACCCCTTACATGCAACCAACAGCCATCCAATCACCAGACATGTGAGTGAGGCCATTCTAGACCAGCTCCCCACCTGATGACCACAGGTGCATGAGGAAGCCTAGCTTAGATCAGCTAAATTTGGTCCAGACCAAAAGAACCACCCAGCTTATCCACAAATTTATGAGCTAAAAATGTCTTTAATGTTTTAAATCACCAAGTTTGGGGTGGCTTATTACACGGAAACAGCTAAGTGATATAGGATTTAAACTATCATTTTATGAGCAAGGATAGTTAAAACACTTGCTCTGAGTAGTAGCCCAGATAAATCACATCTTCAATGAAAAAATACAGACTTGTTGTTATATAATTTAAGGTAAATGTGCTGGCCCGAATTATCATTCCTCTCTGCTCAGGGCAACTTTCATCTGCATTTCAAGGTCATTTTGGTCAAATTCTCAAAGCCAAAAATGTCTCAGTAATACTTGCAAGTACTAATACAGTTTTATTTAATTTTATTAATTCATATCAGGAATAACCTAATACCTGCAAATGTTATCCTTATGGATATAAATTATTTTCATTTTAAATTAGGAACTTCTTCTGGTTTTAAAAATATTACATGTACATTAAAGAAGAAAATACAAAAAATGGTGTAAAGAAGAATTCTTTTAAAAACAGCCTATAATCCCATCAACCTGGAAAGAATTATTTGACATTTAAGCTGACTTAGAGTTTCCCTAAATGGTTTTCCAAATTGAGACAGGGTCCAACTGGGCTCCTGCAGATAGAATATATTCTATATGTAAATGAGAAACTTCTGAATATGGTCTGAAAATATAGATATGTGTTATACACACATACACAATTACCTCATCACCGGGGTTTCTTGAAGATTTTTTTATATTTTTTTTAGGGGAGGGGTATTTATACAAGTAAATCAGAATGAAAAGCAGCAGCAGTAAAAATAAAAGTTACATCGTCTTCCGACTATGATTTGAGTACGAAATATGATTTTCCAAGTTCTTAGAGTAATCAAAATGTTTGAAATTTTGTCACAAGCTGACGCAGAAGTTCTAGAAAAAAATAACACCCAAAACAATGTTATTTATTGAGTGCTTAGTACATGCTAGGCCCTGGGCTGTAGCCTCTACATTTGCGATTTTCTTTTTCCCTCTAAATAACACTCTGAGGCAGGTGAGTTGGTTCTCAGGCACAGTGTTGTCTAAACCAGAAATCACACACTAGATACCTGAAACCTGCGAAATTACTTGGTTTCAGCATTTAACATTGACTGTGATGTTAAACCATCAGAAAAACAGAAAGGAAGAAAGGAAGAGAGAAAGGGGGAGAGAGAGGGAGACAGGGAGAGAGAGAGAAAGGAAGGAAGGAAGGAAGAAAGCCAGGAAGAAAGAGAAAGAAAGAAGAAAGAAAGAAAGAGAAAGCAAGCAAGCAAGCAAGAAAGAAAGAGAGAAAGCAAGCAAGAAAGAAAGAAAGAGAAAGAAAGAAAGGAACAAAGAAAGAAAGAAGGGGAGAAGAAGGGAGAGAGGGGTGAAGAAAGGAAGGAAAGAAAAAAGAAAGAACAGAAATTCAGAAATTGAGTTACTTGAACACTCATGAAAATTCTGGAGATTTCTTTTAAACACCTAGATGTCAAGGTTCTCTTGAAAAGCACAATATCGAGCAACACAAGCCCACAATCCAGTGGGCAAAAATAAGTTTATTCAGAGGTCAGTCCCCTGGACTGGGCATTTAATGCCTATTTTACCACATCGCCATCATTTCCTTTTATTTTGCAGGCCTTAAGGCTAAGTGTGGAATGTCATGTATTGCTTTGTATGTGCTGATGTATGTGTGTGTGCATGTGTCACACCTCTCCTGCCATTCTAGGCGTCAGGGTTTGAGGTCTAAATCCATAATGAGGAAGGAAAGAGTTATTTAACTGTCTCATAGTATTGTACTTTGACATTTCCTGGGAATTATTAATTCCCATTAATATTCAGAGAGGTGGTGAGTCTTTCTGCCTAACCCCCACCCAGACCTGCTAGAATAAGAATTACAAATTTTTCTTTAAGAGCTGCCCTTGGTTTTACAGAAGAAGCACTGCCTATTCTAATAAAACTCCTCATTGAAAATACAATTTTGTTAATTTTCTTCTAATCAATCTGATCTGTATTACAAACCCACATCCCGCTGGAACATAGGGAATGCTAATCCAGTGCGTTTAGTCTGACGCAATAGTTTAAACATGTTAATATTCATACTTCCAGAATTAAAATCCTTCCCGCCTCTCTCCTCTAAGACGTGGCATTTGGGTACATAGCCGAGGGAGGTGGACAAAAAGTATTTGCACTTTTTATTCTAGTTCTTCTGATCTCATCGGTAAAGTTCCTTGTCTTCCTGGTCCTCTAGGTTTTGATCTCCACTAAGTGCCTGTAAGTTTCCAGACGGTGGTGTGCTCGAGCCAGCTTGTACCAGCTTATGGGAGCCAGGCGTCTACATCTCTTGCTAACTTCTTTTTTTGTCATTTTGGCTTGTCACTTTGGTAGCTTTAAGTGGGCCATAGCAGGAGCATTTATACCCTGGGAATTGGCAAATGCTGCAAATCAGAGCTGTTCCTCTTGCAGAGCTGATTGCTAAATATTTACCAATAAACTTCTGTCTCCAGATGACAAAAGTGAAATTCACATCCTTTTATAGTCCCCTTCCACCTTGACTGCAGGCTTGGTATGTAACTTACTTTAGACAGTTTGACATTATCAAGTGTGATGCCAGCAAATTCTTAATAAACCCTGCACAATGGGGCTAATCCTCTTGGAACACTCCTTTTTGGAACCTTGTGGCCACCATGCTGTGAGGAAGTCCAAGTCACATGGAGAAGCCGTGGGAAAGCGAACTGAGGAACACAGCTAGGGGCTAGAATGAGGCCTCAGATATGTGACCCCAATTCAGTAATCCCAGTCAGCCTCCATCTATGCAAGCCACCTCAGCAGAGGTCCCAGACACCATGTGATAGAGACAAGATGTCCCCAATACATTCTTCCTGAATTCCTAACCCACAAATTTGCGAGCAAATAAGCCACTAAATTTTGGTGTAGTTTCTTACACATCAGAAAGACACTTGAAAGAGTTTTTTTCACCCCTTTTTCAGCTTGCACAGACTCTTGTAGCTCTTCCTAGCTGACTCAACCTCACCTTGCATTTTGCTCATACTGCATATGTCCTGAGAATCTTCTGTAACTTCCATTTGGTAGCTGCCCTAGTCAGTGAACACCTAGTCAAAGATAAAGTAAAGTTATTCTATTTGTCTGACTTACTGGCACTCCCTTCCTTAGTTAGGCAGCATTCCACAGAAGCAACAATGTCTCAGAGAAGCTGACCTCTGGTCCTCTGAGATCTGATTGCTCTTGCCTCCAGGTTTCTTTGGTTGCCTATATCCAGGTTGATATAGGGGCAATCTCCTTCCAGCATCCCAAAGCAATTTGGTCCAAAGTTTCTCGTCCAAGATAACTCCTTTAACTTTCTTAAGGCACCTTTAATTTCTGGGCTAAGTTTTGAAGAACATCATTTAATGACAAAAAGTATGAGAAAAGATTAAGAAAACTATTCTTTTCCAAATGAAAAGGATATCACAGTACATTCACACATTTTTTATTGAAGTGTAATTGACGTATAATATTATATTAGTTTCATGTATACAACATAGCAATTCGACATTTATATACATTGTGAAATGATCACCATGATAAATCTAGTTACCGTCTGTCACCATACAAAGTTATTACAATGTTAATGACTATATTCCCTGTGCTGTACATTACATCCCCATGACTTATTTGTTCTGTAACTAGAAGTCTGTACCTCTTGTTAATCCCCTTAATCTAATTCGCTTGCTCCCTCAACCCCTCCACCCTCTGGTAACAACCAGTTTGTTTCCTCTATCTATGAGTCTGTTTCTGTTTTATTCAGTTTGTTCACTTGTTTTGTTTTTGAGGTTCCACATATAAGTGAAATCACATGATATACTTCTTTCTCGGCCTGACCTATTTTACCTAGCATAGCACCCTCTAGGTCCATCCATGTTGTTGCAAATGGCAAGATTTCATTCCTTTTTATGACTGAGTAATATTCTGTTGTATATATATACCACGATTTCTTTATCCATCCATCTATCGATGTACACTTAAGTTACTTCCATATCTTGGCTATTGTAAATAGTGCTGCAATGAACATAGGAGTGCATGTATCTTTTCAAATTAGTGTTTTCGTTTTCTTTGGCTAAATACACAGAAGTGGAATTGCTAGATCATGTGGTAGTTCTACTTTTAATTTTTGAAGAACCTCCATACTCTTTTCTATAGCAGCTGCGCCAGTTTACTTTCCTGCCAACAGCCCACAAGGGTTTCTTTCCTCCACATCCTCACCAATACTTGCTATTTCTTGTCTTTTTGATAACAATCATTCTCACAGGTGTGAGGTGATATCTCACTGTGGTTTTGATTTGCATTTCCCTGATGATTAATGACCTTGAGCATCTTTTCCCATGCCTGTTGGCCATCTGTGTGTCTTCTTTGGAAAAATGTCTATTCAGGTCCTCTTCTCATTTTTTTAATTGGCTTTTTTTTTGATATTCAGTTGTATGAATTCTGTATATTTTATCAGATATATGATTTGCAACTATCTTCTCCCTTTCCGTAGGTTGTCTTTTCATTTTGTTGATGATTTCATTCATTGTACATTCACACATTTTTAAGAGTCTAATCGAGGCTGATAATCTAAATCATCGTGCTGGTAATATTGAGAGGTGTATTCTACAGTGTCTTGCATTTGACATATAGCTGATCTGATGCTGCTTTGGTGAATAACTTAGTAATCAGACCAGGCTCCATTCAGTCACTTTGATGCTAAGAATCAGATTTTAATTAATTCTATGGATAAAATCAGTTTAGACATGGATTTTATGGTGCTATTTTAAATGTAACATTATAAATTAGAAACATTGGATGTGAGTCCTATATTGTGAAGATTGAAATGTGACCATATTTTTTTGGCTCTCTGGATTCATGATTTTAAAGTATACTAAAAAGAGAAAATTTTGGAAAGAAATATTCAAGAAACCTTGAGAGTCTTAGAAATATTATTTTTTTTGTTTTTATTCTGGTTTATTGGGTAGAGGTTTAACGATATTCGCTGTGATTTTAGTAACAAAGTTGAACATATTTTCATATGTTTACTGGATACTTGGATATCTTTCTTGAAGTTTCTATTTAAATCTTTTGCTCAGCTTTTCTATTTAACTGCTTTTTTAATTTGCTTTTTAATTTGAGTTCATAATAGTTACATCATTGTGAAATTTCAGTTGTATATTATTTCTTTTCTGTCACCACATAGGTGCTCCCTTTCACCCCCTGTGCCCATATTTAACTTTTTTGAACTGATTTATAAAATTCTTCATACATTTTAGATGAGTCCTCTGTCAGATAAATGCACTCAAATATTTTCTCTCCACCTGCAGCTTACCTGTTTTGTCTCTTAAAATGGTAACAGTTGATGCAATTGAACTATATTAATCCTAATAAAATCCAATATATCAATTTTTATAGTTTGCTGATCTTTTTTTTTCAGTTTAAACAGCCTTTGCCTATTCCAAAGACATAAAGATATTCTCTTATGCTTTCTCCTAAAATTTTTATTTCTTTATATTTCACATTTAGATCTACAATCTGTCTGGAATAGCTTTTGTTTATGGTATAAAGTAGGGATCAAGATGCATTTTTTTTTCAACAAGAATATCCAGTCACCCAATATCCTTTATTGGAAATACTATACTTATCCTGCTGCACTGCGGTGTTCCCTTTGTCATAAATCAATTGGCCATAGAGGTGTGATTTTCTGGACTCTATTCTGTTCCAGAGTCCTTTTATATGTCCTGATACCAATATTATATTATCATAGTGACTACAACTGTATGATGGATCTTGAAAATGTGCTCCATTAACTTTGAAATTTATATATTATTTAACTAACATTGCTGAATAGTTTTTCAGATATGAGCAATTGACTCTCTCCTTCATAAATTGCTTGTTTATTTCATTTTCCAATTTTCTATTGTAGTATTTATATTTCTTACTGGCTCATAAAAGCTTCTGGTTTAGTAAGCATATTATTCTTTTGTTTACCACATATGTTACAAATACTTTGCACAGTTTACGGTTTCTTTTTTACTTTTGCTTACCATACTTTGACATATAGTAGTCTCCAATTTTTATACGGTAAGATCATATATTTTTCCTTTTTTTTTTTTTTGAGGAAGATTGCTGCTGAGCTAACATCTATGCCAACCTTCCTCTACTTTGTATGTGGGATGCCTCCATGGCATGGCTTGATGAGTGGTGCTTCAGTCCACACCTAGGACCTGAAACTAAGAACCCCGGGCTGCTGAAGCCGAGCATGAAACCATGCCACCAGGCCGGCCCCTATGTTTTCTTTTTGTCTCATATTTAGAAACATACTTTATATTTGGAAAAGCACTTTTTACTTTGAAATGAGGCAACACATCTTGTCTAGGTTTTATGGCTTTTTTTGTTTACATTTAACTTTTAATCTATGTTGAAATAGTTTTGCATACCACATAAAGTGGAAAGATAAATTTTCTTTCTCCATTAAGGAACTATTTAATCTCATAGTAATTATTAAATAGCAATTTCCTTCATTTGTCATTTGACCAAAGTTAGATGCCAAAATCACAAATATACATGAGTGTCTGTTTGAAGTTTTCAACAACGATTTTAATACACTTCTTAAGAAGGAAAGTGTACCATTAGAGAATAAGGGTGAAAGAAAAGAAGTAGACAAAAGACGTGAGCATCAGAGGTCATGAATACTATAATGGCAGAGAACAGGAGCAGCCTCTCAGGCGAGCTGGGGCAGGAACCAAACGATTGGAGCAGGGCTTCCCAAACCTTACAGTGCATGTGCATCATTTGGGGATTTTGTTAAATGTAGATTCTGACTGAGTAGCTCTTGGGTGGGGCCTATGATTCTACCTCTCTAACATATTCCCAAGTGATAATAATGCTTCTGGTCTGCAGACTGCCCTTTGAGTTGTAAGAGACTATAGCATTTGGGCCTTCATACTTTCCTCCAGTTCGCATATTCTCTAGTGTGTGTCTATTTCTGACACCCGGCTCACATGCACAAATTCGCTTCTTTGCATCTTCCTGGTAGACTCTTCCTCTTTACTTCCATCTACCCTGACTTTGCTTGAATCATAATCAACAGGCTCTTTTGCCTGTCCTGACCCAGGTGAAACTCTTTTATCAACTTCAGCAGATTTGATAGCATGTCTTGGTCTCCTGCATCATTCCGTGTTGCCAGTCTTCTTCTGTGAAACCAGAATTCATTTTCTGTTTATTTCCAATAACATTGAGCTGCACTTAATGGAAAGCCTGACATCCAATTCTGCATTTAAAAGAAAGTGATATTTTTTGTGGGAGCTCATATATTATGTTGAATTTAGAGAATGCCAACGTTCTTGAAAAATGAAAAATGTTGGATACTCCAATAGAAAGAAAGAGTATCACTATGTCTTTAACATTGAGCTTCCTAGCTTTCACACTGCAGTTAAGGTTGGTATTGTATAAGTGTTTCCTAGCATTCTAGTTATCTGTCATTAAAACTTGCTTACGAAATTCATGGTGTTAATATGCTGTTAAGCAAAGAAATAAATGTCATTGCATTTAAGTAAGAATATCTTTTGAAATTAATATGGTTATTGATATGCATCATTAACTCTTTTGACATTTGTGTGTTCTGAATCATTATTGAAGAAAAAAATGAAAATAACAACTGTCTGATATTTTAACTCACTAGTAATTATTGTTTTTATTTTCTATTTTTTGTGTGAGACAGATAATTAATTTTGGTACCAAATTGCTTTCTCAGAGAGAATACTTATTTGAACGTTACACAATTCAGGCTGGTTATCCAGCCACTTTGCTAAAAAGAAAATATCTGCTCAATTGGTCATCTTTTTTTTTTTTAAGATTTTTTTCCTTTTTCTCCCCAAAGCCCCCTGGTACATAGCTGTATATTCTTCGTGTAGGTCCTTCTAGTTGTGGCATGTGGGACGCTGCCTCAACGTGGTTTGATGAGCAGTGCCATGTCCGCGCCCAAGATTCGGGCCAATGAAACACTGGGCTGCCTGAAGCGGAGCGCGCGAACTTAACCACTTGGCTACAGGGCCAGCCCCCAATTGGTCATCTTTGTTTCAACCAGGACAAGGATGGATTTTGATTAGGAGACCCAGTGAGGGATGACTAGAATAAGCCAGATAATCTTTTTGAGTGAAATCACTACCTCTAATCAGAATTGCAGCCATGGGACCTAAAGAGAGAAGTACCACCAGCCTACTGGTATCTGAGTTGGAAGATGTAGAGCAATCACTGGTAAAACCAATTAAAAAGTAGTAATGACGAAATCCGGCCATTTGTGACAACATGGATGGACCTTGAAGGTATTATGCTGAGTGAAATAAGTCAGAGGGAGAAAGTCAGATACCATATGATCTCAATCATAAGTAGAAGATAAAAACAATGACAAAAAAACACATAGCATTGGAGATTGGATTAGTGGTTACCATAGGGAAAGGAGGGAGGGCAAAAAGGATGATTAGGCTCACATGTGAGGGGATGGACTATAATTCGTTTTCGGGTGGTGAACATGATGTAATGTACACAGAATTCAAAATATGATGTACATCCGAAAATAATAAAAATAAATAAATAAATAAAAATAATTTGCAAACATATCACAAAAGCAGTATGATAAAGCAATCATCGTAATCCTTAGACGACTTCAAAATTAACCTCATTACATTTTCCTGTCTCATTTAATGTAACAAAAAAGCTTTTATGAGACCGATATTATTCCATAATATGAATCAGTATTCTTAATATATACACTAAAATTTAACCACATTTGTAATATAACTTGTTCAACCTTCAAAAAAAAAAAAGTAGTAATGAAAGGAAGGACACAGCGATTGTTCCAGTTAGCCTCTTCTGACTCATTTCATGAATGTTCATGGATTGCAAAGACATTGAATATGTGAGCAGTGTTGAGTGGATAGGCATTCCTTTCTGACTATAACGTCATGCCTGAACTAGAGTCAGAAGTCCAGCTGAACACACCCTTGGGTGATGCTGGAGTTGCTGATAATGGATTCATCTCATACGCAAGTCTGCCACTGCTGTCATCTGAGCCCACTTCCTCAGCAGGAGAACTTCTTCTCAGGTGTCAATTCCTCTTTGATGAGTAAGTGAGCTACATAACTTCGTGGGGACCAGTGCAAAAGAAAAACATGGAGCTTCTTGTTTAAAAATCACTAAGAATTTCAAGATAGTAATGGCAGAGTTCTGATAGTGTTCTACTCTGGAAATGATAAACTCAGGAGAAATGGAGTGGCTCTACTACTGAGGCAAGACCTAGCACAGGCAGCTAGGAGTATAATCAAGGTCTGGCTAAATAATATCAGCCAGACTCTGGGGAAACCTATGAACATACCATCATCCAAGTCTATGCTCCAAGTATGATGCCAAAGAAGACAAAATGGAAAGCTTTTGCACAAGTATCCAAGAAGAAATTGATCATACATCCAAACAAGATACACTGACAATTATAGGTGACCAGAATGCAAAAGTAGGAAATAAAAGTAGAACCAAACTGCTGAAAAATTTTTACTTGGGGTCATAAATGAAGCAGGAGACTGTCTAGTGGATTTCTGTGAAATCAAACTGCCCATTGCAAATACCTGCTTCTAGCAACTGAACAGATGACTGGATATACGGCCATCCCCTGTTGGTCAATATAGAAATCAAATAGACTATATAACTGGAAGCAGGAGATGAAGAAGCTGGAACAGATCATGGTAATGACTACGAACTGTTCATATCAAATATCAGAGTAAAGATGAAAAACTAAAAGAACCGCAGTGCCAAAATATAATGTAAACAACATTCCCAATGAATTCAAAGTCTGCAGAAAAACCAGATTTGCACTATTAAACTTAATTGACATAGAACCAAGGATTGAAATAAAAAATGTCAGTAAGGGAGAATGTGAAAAGACAATGCCTGAAGTAAAAAGAAAAGAAAAATCAAGATGGGTGACAGAAAAAACAATAAAAATTGATAAGGACAGATGAGAAGCAGAAGTAAAAGGTGACAAAAATAGGGTTAGAATCCTGAACACAATTTTTTCGTGACTATCAAGTAGAGATAAAGAGAACTACTATAATGGCCAATTCAGAGAGATGGAAGAAAGTGACAAACAAGAAGGAGAGTTCTCTGTCAGAGATTCAAGAAATCGAAAGGAAATTTAAACCTAGATTAGAAATGCTGAACACCCAACGAGGAAGCACACTATCTGATCAGGGGAAAATTAAGGGAAGGTGGAAACAGTACACTGAAGATGTACACAGAGGAGACAAAAGAGTGACAGATTCCTTTAAAGAAGACTCCTATGAGGAAGAATCCATAATTTTAGAAAGTGAAGTGAAAGCTGCCCTGAAAGTACTGGGAAGAAATAAGTCCCCAGGGGTAAATGGGATATTGATAGAATTATTTCAAGCAACAGAGACTGATTCTGTCAAAATCCTAACAAGAATACGCCAACAAATATGGAAAACAAAACAATGGCCTACAAACTGGAAACACTCAATATACATCCCAATCCCCAAGAAAGGAGACGCCAAGGAGTGCGGTATCTATAGGACCACTGCTCTAATTTCCCATGCAAGTAAAGTGATGCTCAAGGTGCTGCAACCAAGGTTTTGTACCCTACATGGAGCAAGAAATACCTGATGTCCAAGCTGGATTTCGAAAGGGAGAGGCACATGAGATCTAATTGCAATTATTTATCTGTCAGTTACTGGAGCGCCCAAAAGAATTTCAGAAGAACGTTAGTTTATGTTTGATAGACTACAGCAAAGCCTTTGACTCTATGGATCATGAAAAGCTATGGGCTGCTCTGAAAGAAATGGGCATGTCTCAGGGCTTGATTGTCCTGATGCGTAACCTGTATTGTGGGCAAGATGCCTCTGGCAGGACAGAATATGGAGAGACAGAATGGTTTCCTATAGGCAAAGATGTCAGACAAGGATGCATTTTATCTCCCTATCTGTTTAATCTGCACACAGAACATATCATACAAAAACCTGGGCTAGATTCAGATGAAGGAGGATTGAAATTAGTGGAAGAAATATCAACAACCTAAGATATGCAGATGATGATACCTTACTGGCAGACACCAGCAATGACTTGAAACGACTTCTGATGAAAGTGAGAGAAGAAAGTGCCAAAGTAGGATGGCATGTGAACATCAAGAAGACAAAACTCATGACTACAGAAGAACTACACAACTTTAACGTAGGCAGTGAAGACATGGAAATTGTTAAAGATTTTGTTTACCTTGGTTCAGTCATCAATTTAAATGAAGACTGCAGCCAAGAAATCAGGAGAAGATTGAGACTTGGAAGGGCCGCAATCAAAGAATTAGGAAAGATCATCAAGTGTGGGGAAGACAGTTAGAGAGCAAGGCCAAGACTATCCACACTCTTGTATTCCCACTCATTACGTACAAGTGTGAAAGCTGGACATGGAAGAAGGCTGACAAGAAAAAAATTGGTTCATTTGAAGCAAGGTATTGGAGGAGAGCTCTGTGGATACTCTGGTCTGCCAGGAAGATGAACAAGTGGGTCCTAGAGCAAATTAAGCCTGAACTATTGCTGGAGGCCAAAATGATAAAACTATCCTACTTTGGGCACATCATGAGAAGGCAGGATTCTTTGGAAAAGACAATGAAACTGGGAAAAGTAGAAGGCAGCAGGAAAAGAGGAAGACCAAATATAAGATGGATTGACTCCATAAAAGAAGCCATAGGCATGAGTCTACAGATGCTGAGTAGGGCTGTTGAGGACTGGACACTGTGGACATCACTCATTCATAGGCTTTCCAGGAGTTGGAACCAACTTGATGGCATGTAACGATGATAAGAGGAGAGCATTAAACCATATGTAGGATCCTTCTGAGCCCAGGGCACAGGTTGCATGGCAGTGAAGCCACCATTCCTATTTTTGGATATATTTTTAGTATAAACTATATGTAACTTGTATAAATTTTCTAATAATCAGCAAAGAAGCCTCAAGATGTCCGCCTTAGCTTATATAGCTTTTTTGTTGATGTTGAATAATTCCTGGTTTCTCTAATGAAAGCGGAGGGAGAGCTGCAGATGGTTTTTCCCAAGACCATGCAGGAATCTCTAATGAGGTTCTTCTCTTGAAGTAAACACTTTCCAAGAAACCTGCAAAACTTCAAGCCTTTTTGGTTCTATCCTGAGGACGTTTTGGCTTTTTCACCCTTCATAATGCTCGTTACACAAATTTTTGCATTTTTGTAGGTTCTGAGATAGCTTGGGGACCCTAGGATAGCTTGGCCTTGGGACTCATATACCGATGAGGGAGGATTTCCGGTAATTCTCTCTCTACTTCCAAAAAGAATCCTTCCTCTTTGACATAGAGGTTAAAGTTGCTTTCTCCTGGCTTTTTTTTTTTTTTTTTTTTGAAATATACACCTTGAGCCCAGTGTGATATTTGATTCTAACTGACACCATTCAATGTTATGTGCCAGTGCCCCTCCAATTATTACTGTATATTAATTTTGATTAGACAGGAGGTGGCTCTGTGAGTCTTGACTTCCTGCCAGCACAATCAAATGTGAGCTGTGGGAATGGAAAGCAAACGTTACTTTCTAAACCCTGGTGAGGAGTGCATTACTTATAACTTATTTAAAAAGTGATTTGTGTTTCAGTTAAGTGATTACAAGTGTCTTTAGTGGATTCAGGGTCTGACGTGGGCATCCAGTTAATATTCTGCTCTTTCCTGGTCCATGCACAATGCAATTTCAAAATTTCATCTTTCAACAGCCTCCTTGTTATGGACTGAACTGAGTCCCTCCAAAATCAGTATGTTGGAGCCCTAACCCCCAATATGACTGTATTTGGAGACAGGCCCTTTAAGGACGTAATTAAGGTTAAATGAGGTCACAAGGGTGGGTCCCTTAGGACCAGTGTTCTTACAAGAGAAAGAGACACAGATCTCTCTCTCTCTCTCTGTGTCTCTCTTCGAGCACACTCAGAAGAAAGACCAGATAAGGACACAGTGAGAAGCCAACTGTCTTCAAGCCAGGAAGAGAGAACTTACCAGGAACCAAGCCTTATGGCACTTTGATCTTGGACTTCTCACCTTCAGAACTGTGAAAAAAATAAATTTATGATGTTTAAGCCGCCCAGTCTGTGGTATTTTCTCTTGGAAGCCCTAGCAGGTGAATGCACTCATTTCCCACATTTTATTCGTTTTAGAATGCTTCTTCCTTCTAGAAGCAACTGTTGTGAAAATTTGAGTGCAAGAGCATATGAAGATAAAAAAAAAAAATGATTGAGTGGATTGACTTGTTCTTAATCCTTGGTTTGTATTAACGTACATCAAGCTGGAGTGAGGAGACCTGTAGAATTCAAGTGGTTTCACAACCTAGTCAGATTACAAGCTTTTCTCTTGAGCTGAAAAATCCCTCTTCCTCCTGCCCCACCATATATGGGAAGTTAACTGAGATTTATAGTCAGAATATATGTGGTATAGTCAAACTGAATTCCCCTCGTATTTACTAATACGTTTCTTTAACTGATTTTTACATTGGAATAATAAATTTTTGACTTTGTTCATGTACCTATGAAAAAAACATATTCAAACACACTTAAAACTCTTTTAGAGCCAGCAATGTGTTCTGTTTGTTTTGGTATCCATAGTACCTATTCTAATGCTTGGCATACAGGAGCTTTCTACTATATATTTGAATAACAAAGTGAGTAAATTAATGAATCATTCTGCAATTAAATCTCCTAGAGACATTTCAAAGTATGTTACCTCTTTGAAACAGATACAACAACGCAGTAAGTTATGTTGAGTTTCAATAATTTGATTAAGCCATGATGACATATATTATAGCTCTTGCTATGGATCCTATTATAGCCAATGCTTATGCTGAAACAGCCATTACTACAAAAGTCCTGAAAATTAACTTGCCAAAGACTGAGGAATTTATATTTCCTCCCTGTTCAAATAATAAATTTTTGTTATTTGATTAATACTGACCTCATGCCAAACAATTCAGTCTACCAAGCAAAGTCCCTGTCAGTCAAGATCCCATATTCCCCAAAAAAGATTCATGGGGTGCTGGTGATAGTTGAAACAAATATCAGTTCTAGGGTCCTGTCTTTCTCTCTGCTTATCTCTCTCTCTCTGTCTCTTCTCTTTATCTTAAACAGAAAACTCTCAACATGCTGTCAAAGGAAACAATTAGGTTTCATGCAGCCAGAGCAGTATTGCTGCGTTAGTTTCAAATTATATTAGGACCAAGGCATCAACATGAATCAACCTCCCCTTTCTTCTTTATTATGTGACTGTGAAGTACAATTAAACTTTGCATTTTTCCTTTGCTCCAATGGAATAAATGCTTAAGCTTGTGTAGGGCTTCCCTCCATACTATTAAGATGTACTTGTTTTAGTTTTGTTTCAAGTGACAAATCCTTGACAAGAGAGAAGCTGACTTCAGGATTAGAGGATATTGAATGTTTTTGTCTATCTGGAATCTCTTTCTCTGAATACAGCAATGCAGTATGAACACAAAGAAATTCATTTGTTTCATAGAGCAACTTTTCCAGACACTTTGGTAGGCTCTTTATGTTTGGTTAATCATTTAATCCTCATACCAAAGGCGGGTTAGATATGATTATCTCCATGCCAAAGATAAGAGACTAACTTGGAGGGTAGTGTGCACATACTGATCCAGCTAGGAAATGCTAGAGTAGGATTAATATCTAGATCTTTCTGGCATCCTTTTTAATCCAAATATGTAAAAGAAGTATTTTAAGAGGGGTACAATGAAGTGCTATTGATATATTAAGTGTAATAATGTTCAGATTTAAGTGAATGAATAGAAATGAATTTTAAATAAATATTCCCTCTTTTGCCAATTCTCATTTAAAAATTGAGGAGTTGGAATAGACTATGGTCATAAACTTGCCATTCACTGAGTACTTTTTTTGTGCCAGACAATGGGCTAAGGACTTTGCATGCGTAAGTTCATATATTCCCAAGAAGAAATGAAGTAAAGGTTATTGTATATATTTTATGGATGAGGTAAGTGGGACTCAGACAAGTTCATCAACTCAGTCTAGGTCATGTAGCTTTAGGTAGCAAAGTTGGGACTCATACCAGGTCTCTGATTCCAGAGCCACATCCTTAATCACCAATTTCTTCTGTAACACAAGCTCAGACTCTACTCCAAGACTAGCTTTTCAGGTTTTATCAGAAATCCTAGGCCTGGGAATGGAGCTAAGGTGGGACTAGGTTGGGGTAGGGCAGAGGCAGGGTTGTGTTTCTACTAAACATGCAAAATGGCCATAACTTCAGAATATGGACCTTAAAGCAGTATATATCCTACAAGAAGGAGGTGACCTCAAAGCATTTGTGCTCCCTTTGTGTGCAATGAGCATGGATTGGAAAGCCCGATTCAACAGGGACATGCATGCAACCTTCGGGTTGCTAAAGCCACAGGGCCATGTGGCCTCTTGAAAGCTGAGAAATCCATTTTGTGACTGTAGGTAGTCACCAGAAATTTCAAAACACATCCCTTGTCCTCACTCTTGCTTTTGGAGAGAAGAATTCTTTGTCTTCATTCCAGGAGCACAGTCATTTTTCATTTCTTAAAATTGTTTGTTTTACAGGGTCACATTAACATTTTATGAGGCCACATCAACATTTTTTCCATGTTCTACAAACAACCAACTATCCTTGTAGAGGCAATTGCCAAGAGCAAACTCTGCTTTGTCACTAAACTCTTATCATCCATCTTTCTTGGGTGATTTCCCACCATTTCCCCCCATTCTATCTTCCCTCAAGCCTCATTACCATGCTTATTCTATTTAGGGCCTGGTGGTCACCATTCCTTTTCTTTAAATCTAAGTTTCAGAGGAGGCTGCTCAATGTAGTAACTGCTATCCACATGTGGCTATTTAAATTTAAATGTATAAAAATTATATAAAATTAAAAATACACTTTCTCAGTTCACTAGTCACAGCTAATGTGGCTAGTGGCTACCATATTGAACATTGCAAACATAGGATATTTCCATCACCATTGAAAGTTCTATTGGGCAGCACTGCTTCAGAGCTTTGATTTCCTAGAGAAGATATCCCTTAATGAATGTTGTGATAGGTTATGTTAATTTTCATGATATTCCTTACCCCTCCATTGCATGTCTCTTCATGGGGTGCCATTCATGTAGTGCTACTCCTTGCAAGAGGATTATATATACCTTTGCTCCATTGCCATCAAGTTTGGCCATATGACTTACTTTGCCCAATGGACTATGAACATGAGCAATGTGTGTAACTTCTAAGAGGAAATTTTAATAACCAGTGTGTACTTTGCCATGAGATCTTTTCCCTCAGTCCTGAGGCAAGCACTGTTTGAAAATGGGGCTGCTTCTTGGTCTCTGACTGAAGGTGGCATGGAGCAGAGCTGAGCGCATTCACAATCAATGTTTAATGTGGAGGACAAGTAACCTTTTGATGTTTCAACTCACTATTTTTCATATCATTTATTATCATACACTAACTTAAACTGACTGCTACAAATATGGACTCCCTTTAAATATTCTAGAGATAAAACCAGGGATACTAAGTTATTTTCATCAGTGATAGTCTGTATAGTGCTGGACTGGAAGCCAATGCAATAGGAACCGATCATACAGACGGTGCAGGTTATAGTCAGGTTCACGTATTATCCAGAGAACAAAGAGTTTGCCCTGGGTGAATTGGTTAAGCGGAGTAACAAGACAAGAGCTGGTATTTTTGGAGTTCATCCTATTATCAAGTGCCCGGAACCAAAGTGATTTTTATCTCTAGGGTGTGAATAGCCCTTGGATGAAAAGTCCTCTGCGTGAAAAGATGTGCTTTCTACAGTCAAGTGATTCTTTTCATTTATTCTAATAACCTCTCTGGTGTCTGCATGGGGGAGGTTTAACTTTATTTCTATTTTTTTTCTCGTTGCAATACTACTTTTATATTTTGCAGTTATATCAGTGTAGTAATAAGAAAATATGAACACACAGTAAGAGTTTAAGGAGTTGCAGATTAGTAGGCAATAAGTCAATGCCTTGCCCAGCCTGAGGAGGAGTTGTAGGAGGGGAAGGGAGCTCAGGTTCCCAGCTCGGTATTTTATTTTTTACTTTTATCCTTGGATTCTTACATTGACTGAAAGAAGTTTTTTTTTTTTTTTTAAAGATTTTATTTTTTCCTTTTTCTTCTCAAAGCCCCCCGGTACATAGTTGTGTATTCTTCGTTGTGGGTTCTTCTAGTTGTGGCATGTGGGACGCTGCCTCAGCGTGGTCTGATGAGCAGTGCCATGTCCACGCCCAGGATTCGAACTAACAAAACACTGGGCCGCCTGCAGCGGAGTGCGCAAACTTAACCACTCGGCCACGGGGCCAGCCCCCTGACTGAAAGAAGTTTTGGAAATCATCATTTCCTTGCAGGTTGGATCCTTGCTACTTATGGTGACAAATAATGCCCAAATGAAGAGAGTGATGGAGAGTTAGTGACTCACATTTGAATCTCTTGTGTATCTTGGTCAGTAGAATTTTGAGATGATCAATGAGACATCTACATGAAAATCAATTTTTGAGCTAAAATACCCCAAATAAAAGGCTGTTATCTCAGGTGATGGAAAGAGCACTGGTCCAAGGGTAAGATGTCCTGGCACTGACACTGACAGGATGTGAGGATTTGAGGTATTCCTTCATCTATATGACCTCTGCTCCACTATCTATGAATTGAATGTTTTGTCTAGATAAGATCACTGGCTCTAATATGTAGATCAATTTTAACAAAATTATCACAACAGCTTTACAAATACATACATCGTGTGCCTAGGAGTATTTTAAAGAAAAATACGTGTAACGGTTTACACAGAAACTGTAAAAGTTTATTGCTATATTGGAGCAACATTTCTGTATGTTACTGAAATTAAGATAATAGCAATCTAAACCACAGTAAGTTAAGGTGCTAATTGTTATTGCCAGGGACACCACTAAGAAAATAGCTCAAAAAATATAGTAAAACAACAAAGCAAGAAAATGAAAATGGGACTCTAGAAAACATCTCCTTGACATAAAAGAAGACAATAATGTAGGCATAGAGGACAATGGCATAAGACATGTAGAAAACAAATAGCAAAATGCAGGTGTAAATACTGTCTTATAACTAATTACATTAAATGTAAATAGATCAAACCTTCCATCAAAATGCAGAGACTTGGGGCCAGCCCGGTGGTGTAGTGGTTAAATTTTCACACTCTGCTTTGGTGACCTGTTACTTGCAGGTTCAGATCCCTGCCATGGACCTGCACACTATGCTGTGGCAGTGTCCCACATACGAAATAGAGGAAGATTGGCAGAGATGTTACCTCAGGGCCAATCTTCCACATCAAAATAAAACAAAACAAAAAAATGTAGAGACTGGCAGGATGGCTACAAAAACATGATCCAAATATACGTTGCTTATAAAGTTACACTTTATATTCAAAGAAACAAACAGTTTGAAAGTAAAAGGCTGGAAAAGGTACACCATGCAAACAGCAATCTAAAGAGAGCTGAAGTCTTGATACTAATATCAGACAAAATTAACTTTAAGGCAAAATTATTTTTAGAAAAAAAGGAAGACATTTATGATGATCTAAGGGTCAGGCAAAAAAGGAAGATGTGGTAATTATAAAGACATATGTACCTAAAAACAGAGCCCCAAATACATGAGGCAAAACCTGACAGAATTTAAGGGAGAAAAAGCCAAGTCAATGAAAATAGTTGGAGATTTCTATACCACACTTTCAATAATAGACAGAACTAGGCAGAAAATCAACAGGCAAATAGAACACTTGAACAACACTGGAAACCAACTAGACCTAACAGACATCTATAGAACACTCCACACAACAACAGCAGGATACACATTCTTCTGTGGAGAGAAGACGAGATCAGTGGCTCATCCTTTGAAGTGCACACAAAACGTTGTGCAGGGTAGTCCATATGGTAGGCTGTAAAAGAAGCCCCCAAAATTTAAAACAACTTTAAATAAAGAATTAAAGTAATTTCTCTGATCATAATAAAATTAAATTAGAAATCAATAACAGACAAATTGAGGTTTGAACACAGATGACCAAATGAGGGACACATTACATTTGTCATTCTCATGATCAACAGGATCCTAATTCATGCCTAGAATTGTGCCCTAGGGATGAGCCAAATTGATTGAAGAAAAATACTTACCTTTGAATATCTCCTCAAATATATATACACACATATTTCAGTTTTTGATTGGCTTATGAGCTGGCTAATCAGCTCAGTTCATAAGGTGTGCATTTAAGACATAGAGAAGAATTTCCACAGCTTTGTTTTTCACTGAGTTTTAAATGGCTTCTGGCTAATGTTCTTCTTAATGTTGATTATTAGCTGTAAGAACTGGATACCAAATGTTTCCCTGTCAGAGGCAGAAGGGTACAGAACTTGTTTAAGATAGCTGGTTAGAGTTAGCACAGTTGTTGGCTAAGAGAAAGAGAAAGACTAAAGCAATGAAGGACTTCATCATGATTAAAACAGTATTAGAATAGCCATGACTAAAATAAACTATTTTGCATTAAGGTCATAAATATAATGAAGCTAAACAACTTTAGGGATGGAGAAGAAGGATGTTTAGAATTTCCTATTTTGCAGAGGAAGGTAATTGGACTCAGTGACCATCATATTGTACAATAGATTTGCTTATCTATTGATGTTATCTACATGAGTGATAACTGAGGACCGGATTAACCAGTTTACACCACTGTTCGCTCCACTCTTCTCATTACCATTAATGAGAGAGCACACATAGTTTGAGGGGAAGATTTGTTCCTGAGCCTGTACTTCTGGGCTTATCCTCTTGATTCTCTTCATATTACCCTGTACACTTTAAGGAATTCAAATTAAAAGTAAAGGAAATTGAATTTCTTCTGTGACCTTTTAAATAATGAAGTGTCCCTAAGTTCTGTGCCTCAGTCTTTTTAATCTAAGAAAAATCCCATATCCGCTCTTAGCATTCATTCATCTGCCATGTTTCCACAGAAGATCATTAGAGAAGATTTTCGCTGGTTTCTTCAAACTAAGTAATCCAATTCCTTCTTGAACTATTTCTTGGCATACTGAAGCATGTTATTAAGGAATGTTGTCTTTCAAATTTGTGAAGTAAACATTTCTCCCTTCCTTTCTACATTCTTGAGGCTGTTATTATTTAAAAGAAAATTTTACTTCGAGACAGAAATGGAATATAGCCAAGAAATAATAATAGATATTCAGTTTATTATTTATTTTCTTTGCTTTATTTATAGTGCATGGCATCTGATCCGGCTAACCTGGTCTCCTCATTGTTCCCTGGATTTGCCATGGGCCCCTTGCAGCCTTTTATTTCATTCCCACTCCCCAAGTAATTACAATAGTTAATACTACTTGACTGTCAATGATGCGTCAGACAGCTTTCACATGTTATTTCTAATCATCCTTAGAGTCCTGTCATTTGTATGTTATGGTCTCCACTCACTGGATGAAGGAACAGTGGTTCGGAAATGTTAGCCACATTTCTGGTTTATGTGATACGGTGAAGTGAAGATTCATAAATTCATAACTGGGCATTCAAACACAGGCTGGACCGAAATTTTGGGCTCTTCCTTCCCTTCTTGTTGAATGATGTGCTCACTTTCAACTTCTCTGAATGGCAATTGCCAATCTGATAATTGTGCTATTGAACCCTCCCTTCTCTATGAATTTTTTCTCTATTTCTCTATTTTTCTATTATTAATTTGTTCCTCGAACTCCTTCCTCTGTATAGTTTTTTTTTCCTTTCTAAGTACGCTTTCTCAACCGGGTAGAAAGCTTCTTAGACAAGTATCTCAGGTTTGGTTTCTGGGAAGAGACTCTAAGATGAAGTTCTGTGTGCACGTTTTATAACTGAGTGCTTTCAGGAGACACATCTACAAGGAAGTAAAGAAGGCAGGAATGGCAGATGGAGAAGCTAAACTGAGGCCTCAGTTGATGCTGCAAGAAGCTCTGGAAGTGGAATAGATATTCAGAGTTGTATGCAATTATGGCAAGGGGCACCTCTGTGATAGGCAGTTAATAGTCACAGAAGGTGGAGGATGGGTGTGTCGTCTTGAAGAGGGGAATGTGAATGAACCCCACAATATCCCCTAGAGTAAGGATGCATATATTGATTAAATAAACACTGTGATGGGCTATTATGTGCCAGAAACTTCCTTTTGTTTCTGGTCTTTGCCATTGTCTCATCAAGGCTGCATTCTTTTAGGGGAAGAGACAGGTACATAGGTACAATGGAGTGATCAATTCCCTAAAAGCAGCATGTTCAATAGTCTATGGAGTGTCTAGAGCAAATGAGGTCCCAAGCTGTACAGAGAGGACAATACTACTGAGGTGTTGGTGCCTGAACTGAGTTTTGGTAGATGGGTAAGGATTTGCTGAGCAAAAATCCCTAGAACAATGATACCTGGAACAAAGTGGGATATAACACACTTGTTTCTTCCTGAATTTATAGATTTCCAGACCTTGCTCATTACCACACACAGTAGCTTCTCAAGAAATAATTTTTGCGTGACGTATATTTGACACAATAGTAGATGCTCGATAAATATTTGTGTAATAAATATGGGGAATTTGAACTGACATGAGAATATCATGTCAGTAAACAAACCAAAACATTCCTTCAATTTGAAGTGAGTAGGAACGCAGAATTTTGGGGTTAGTAGGAATCTGAAGAACAGTCCGATCCTATCTTCTAGACTCCTGCTATTCCACAGAAAGCTAATTAAAGCATATGCATTGTAACTTAGCTATTTTTTTAAAAAAATGTAGCAACTCTTATGCAACTCCTTGTTGCACTGAATAAAGCTAACACATATTCAGTGCCATTCATGTCTCTATGACTCAGTAAAATAATCAGTACCAGGCTTTAAAAATAATAAGGCATTCTGTTTAGATTTTTGTTTTTATTTATTTTGTGACAACATGTTTGCGTAGTGTGTATGCCCAATACTTTATGGCATAAGAAAAGAATAAGCATTTTCTACTCTAGGGAATTTATCTTTCTTAAATACAATAGATTTTAATGAAGCAAATCAGAAGGCAACGCATGATAAACTTTATGGATTACAGAAGCATTGCAACTGAGCAGAGACGAGAGTAAAAATTGTATTGTATTGTATTGTATTGGTCAGGAAATTGTTCATGAAGCAAGAACATTCTTCACTTGCTTAAGAGTCACCTTCATGCTGGGAAATATTAGTATGTATGGATAGAGGAGATGGACAGGGTCAAATTTTGGAAGTCCTTAAGTGCCTAGTTCAGAGGAGAGGAGATTTGTCCTTCAGGCAGTTACATCTTTCAGGTAAACAATAATAATGTCAGATTGAGATCGGGTGATAGTGACAATATTCAGGCGATGCATTGGAAAGTTTTAGCTGGCAACAATATCCACATTGGATGCAACTGGGACACAAAAAAGGCAGAGAGGCCAGTTAACAGGATAAAGCCAACAAATAGGTAATGATCCCTTAAATAAGTATGGTAGCAAAGAAAACCTAAAGATATGTAAAGGGAGGATATTTAAAGAGAGGATATGTTTACAGAGGAGTTAGAAAAAAACCAAGAGTCAAAAGTTGGGGAGCTAACACTAAAGAGATTATTTTATCACTCAATGATTTCATTCAATTACTTAGCAAATACATTGGTTCTTTGTGTTCTCTATTTATAATTTAGATCCTACATCCGGCAGTTTGTTTGTTTTCTGCTTATTGGATTTCAGCCGGGACAGAGAAGAGTTGAATCACAATCTGTTGAGGTGAAATTGTCTAAGGTTCAATTATATTTGGTTCTTTCTTAATTCATTCATCTAACTTTTATATAATATTTCTTATACATTCTATATTATAGATGAAGAACAGATAAATAAACAATTATAATTTAATGACATAGTACAATTTATAGAGTAGCATGGATTTGTATAGCGAGAGTGGGGCATGGGGAGGTCTAACCCACGAGTTAATGGGAAGAAGTCAGGAATGCCTTCCTTGAGAAAATGACAGCTGGATGTAGAATGGTTGGATGAGTTGTGACTAACCATTTAAGAAGATGGATAGTGATTAAGACATTCAAAAACACAGAGTTATGATCTTACAGGAATTTTGGACTGACTTGAGTACTTTCATATAACAGATTATGAGAAATATGAAGAGATATATGGACAGCACCTACAATATGAAGAGAGTTTTGCTTTAGGCTGAAGAATTTGAGTTTTATTTTAAGGTTTCAGGATTCTAGTCCAGATAATGATATGATCAATTCAAAGGTTGAAAGCTCAGCATTGTATCCATGAAGAGCAAAGAGCGGGGAACTGTAGAATCATGGCAAGAATTTTGAATAAATGATTGGCAGTGTAGAATGAAAAATAGTAGTAAATCTAAGGTGTCAAAGAGGAAGAATGCACAGGACTAGGTAAATGATTAGATATAAAGTGAAGAAGTGGGGGAGCAAGGTGATGTGGTGGACACTGGCTAGATGCTCACCAAGCCAGTTCCTCTTCCTTTGCGCAGAGTTAATTGATGTTTCTTAATTATCTTGCAGCTTGGTGGAACCACATGAAAAGTTCTTGCCAATGGAAGATAAACAGAGATGATGTGTGAGCAAGAGAATTGAAGAGGGCATGCTTTTTCCATGCTCTCTTTGATGCCCCAGGTAGTTGGTTGGATGATGTCAGGATGAACTTGGAGCCACATTTAGAAGATGGCAGATTCAGTACTTGAAAGCAGCTTGCATCCCCAAATGACTGTATGGAGCAGAGATCTCACTGATCTACATTGACTCTATATGTATAGTGAATGAGAAATAGTGTGTGTGTGTGTGTGTGTGTGTATGTGTGTGCATGTGTGTATTAAGACTTTGAGATTTTCAGCTGTATTTTTTATAGTAGCTAGAGTTACCCTGATTAATATGGCTGTCATTCAAATTTATGGCTTGAGAATATGGGTGGATGAATAATATCTTTCACCAAACTCTGGAACATGATAGGATGAGTTTTTGGGGTGGAAGATGACTTTAGATTTAATTAACTAATTTTGACATGACTGTGATTTATCAAAAAGCATATGCCAATTGGGGATTTTGATATGATTCTAGAGCTCAGAGGAAAAGATAAAGCTGGAAACATAGTTATAGGAGTTATTAGCATAGATTAAATTTGAAGCTATGAGAGTGAATGATAATACTCAAGAGTTTTTGTGCTTTGAAGAGAAATTGTCCAGGACCAATACCTTAGGAACATGAAAACTGAATAAATAAAAAGAGAAAGAACTTCAAAGGACACTGGAGGGAGGCAACAAAATGTTTGGGAGGAAATCCAGGAAAATGGGATGTCTCATAAAGTAAAGGAGGATAGACCTGCACACAGGAGGTAACAGCCAACAAAATCAGCATTTGCAGAAAGGTCAACGTCTAATCAAGTGCATCAGATTTTACTGCTAGGAGGTCATGTATATTATGACCATAAGCTCTATTTGTTCAGGGCACCCAAGTTGATGGTTAATTATTAATGGTGCCCTTTTGCACTCTCAAAAGCATCTGATTTGGGTGATAAGCTATATAGTCACATTAGTCATAACAATCATTGGTAATAGTTTCAGCGGTGATAAAATGAGTTTGCTGTAGATTGAGAATTTCATGGGTGAGCAAGTGAGGAGGAAGGTTTTTTTTCATAAGCTTGACTATGAAGGGAAAGAAAGAGCTGAGGTAGTTGGTTGACGAATCAAGGGAGGGGTTTTTGTTGTTTGTTGTTTTTATTTTCAAGTTAGGAGAAACTTGAGCATCTTTTGTGCTGAGGGGAAAGAAAACTACAGAGAGGGAGAAATGTTAGATTTCTTGGTAATAAAGGAGAGTTCCTAGATTAGGTTCTAAATGAGGCAATATAGATTAAATGTCAGGTCTTCATTGTGTTATCAGCTATTGGTTCTCCATTTTGCCACTCAAGGTCACAGATATTGTAGGTTTTAGGCCTGCATTATGAGTGACATCTCCTGAAAGATGAGGCCTGTACATTAGCAAAGGTATCTACCTTTGTGGTTCTGCAAGTAAGTCATGTCTTCTTCAGCTTCAACAATTCTTTAGATGCTTTGTCACTATTTTTACATGCTAATCTCTGTAGTCAAATCATGGGCTATAAAGCCAACACATTTTATTTAATCCTGGAGGTATAAACAGGAGTCTGTTTGTTAGCCAATGAATCTTTTTTCTTCTCTCTTGGGGATCATAATTACTATCCAGTCTTTGGCTATTAGTGTCCTTAGAAGTCTGTAAATCTCCGCAGCTTGAAATAGAGAAAAAGAATCACTTATCAGTATTATCCTACTGAGTAATCAGTGTTAAATTAACTACATATGAGGAAGAGGTCAGACTAAAAACTGCTAAGGTAAAGTCAGACTAACCACAATTAGGATTCACATCTACTTAGGAGAACCAGGAAATACAACCTTCAATGTCATTGAATCATCCATCTATAACAGGATATTTTGTTTAGCAGAAAACTTTATTGCAACAAGAAGCATTTTTTAATGAAAGAAATCCTTCTATTATGAAAAAAATGAAACTACTTTAAAACAGATTAGATTCTTTTTTTTTAAGTTTGAAAAAGTAATACTGCTTGAATTGATGACAGGCTTATGGGCAAAGCAGACACAAGCTCAGTGGTTCATGTATAATAGCAAGCCAGGAGACTTAGCTGGAAAGTTGAAGTTGAGATCTCATTATAAGAAGGAACTTACTACCGTTGGAGATCTGTTCCACTAGAGTTAATATTCAGCCCAAGAGAAGCCATTTTTCAAAGGGATGTCAGTAGTAATTGTGATTTTTCCCAAAGTAGCAACATTGTATATAAATGATCCTGTCTCATTCCCATGATGAGACCGTCATATTAAAAATATTTTAGTTTGAGAACTGTGTGACTCTTCTTCAGTGGTCAAGTAATACTTGTATTAGATTTTGCTGACTTCTTTTCTCCCCAGGTCTCTAGAAATTTAGACCTGTTGGAGAGTGCCTACGTATTTCCTCAAGGAGATGAGTAAAACTTGGAGAAAGGAAGGATAGCCTCAGCAAAACTAACATTAAATAGTATCGGAGAGAAAGAAAAAGAGTGACTTAAGTGGACAGGAATGTACAAGTTAACATATTAAGGGGAAGCAGTCTTGTCTAGGCCCAAATGATAAGCAGTAGACAAGGGTAGTTTAGAGAAGAAAGACAGAGAAACTGGGTAGGCCTACATCAAGGGAGGTACAGATCAGATCACAGGATGTCAGTGTGGAGCACTGTTTTCAACGTGAGGAGAATGGAGCAGTGTGTTTAATGGTAGGCTTTATTGTGGGTGCATGGTAGGAAACTTATGAACGCTTTGTCTCTATAATCTGCACTTAAACTAGATTTGATATGTTTCTGCTCCTAGGAACCAGATTATTATTCACATTAAGTTTGTCTTCTTCCCGTCTTGTCCATCTCATTGAATGAATCCACCCAAGTCCAAGAAAGAAATCCGGAAATCATTCTGAATTTCTCTCTTACCTTATCTTTCACAGCCAGTCAATACCAAAGTCAAGTAAATCCCATTTTCTATAGGTATTTTAAATCCATGAACTTCTTACCTTCTCCACTTACCTAGACTACCCTAATCTATGTCCTATTATCTCTTAACTAGACTTTTGTAAATATCTTTTTACATTTATTCTTTTTTTTCTACAAAACACTCTCTAGATAGCATCTACTCTCTACACAGCAGCCAGAGAAATGTTTGAAAAATGCAAATCTAATCATGTCAACTCCCTTCTTAAAGTACTTTAACTGTTCCTCATATTTTTTACAATGTTTTCTAACACCTTTAACTACATGACCTTCTCCTTTATGTCTGGTGTCTCTCTCTGGAACATTTTCCCCTTTTCTATTCAATTCTTTCAGCTGCCCAACTTACATTCACCCTTCTGGGCTCGACTTAGACGCCTCATCCATAGGGAAAGTTTTCCTTGATGTCATTCAAGCCAGGTACAAACCTGTTGTTTTAAATTCTTATAGCACTAGCATGCGTCATAGTGTAACTAACCATGTTTGCTACTTATGTAATAATTGGGTTAGTACTTCTCTTCCTGTTAGCCTGTAAAATCCACGAAGACAGTGTCCATGCAAAGTTGGATTCCCTAGTACATACAACAGTGCGTTGACCTTGGTAGGTTCTCATTATCAAATGAATAAATCAATGAATGTTTAGCTAAAAAATGAATACCAGTGAATCTTTTCATGATCTTGAAATTAATTTATACACCGAGTCACTTTGACAAAGATTCCAGATTAATATGCTTTATATTTAAAAAATTTCCTTTTGTCATTCTTTTATGCTGGATTTCTTAACTTTTTAGGATGAAATAACATATATTTTCATGTTCTAAGTGGCTTCTTGACTCTTGGTAAAACTGAGGGTTCATGTGTTAGTCAATATGCATGTGAATGCCAAGAGTGGTTTTGCTGGATTTTCCCAGGATTCTGTATTTGGATATAAGATATTCTACAAGGGAAAGACTGGGAGAACATCTCTTGAAAGCCAATCACTTTCCAGAAATTAAATGAGTTTCTCAAAGTCATAAAAGACAGTTAAAGAAAGGGCTTCCCACTCCTAGCCCAGTGATTTTTTTTTCTGTGGTACCATCCTGACTCTATTGGTACTGTCTTATAAAATATGGCTACACACAGATGTTGTAGATAAATGGGATACTAATCCCCTAGGCTAACTGGTGACAGTTTTAGAAACCATGGTACAGTGTAAAATATTTTAGCAAACTGGCCTGTTAAAATGGAAAAGACTGTGGGCTTGAAATCTAGGACAAATTGAGACACATCCTGCACTGGTCACATTCCTTTTTGTTATATTTCTCTGCTTCGGAACTCAGGTACAAAGGGGTGTTTCTCATTCTCTTTAGTTCATAGAACATTATTATTATTTGTCTATTTAAGGTTCCTCTTTTATTTCACTTTTTTCCCCTTCATTCCTGATCCCCACTCCCACTATGAACATCAACTCTGATGTGTTTGGCATGTGTGTATAATATGCATGAATGTCCTGAGTAAGATGAGTATTGTTTTGCATTTGTTTCAAACAAATCTCACATCTGGCAATGGTAATGAACTCTTTTATTAGTTTTGATACTGTTTTTTTCTACCTAGTTTTTAAAGTAGGAGATCAAATCATCAGCTAATAATGAGAATTTTATCTCTTTCTCTCCAAGTTTGACGCTTCTGCCATGTTTTCAGTTTTGTAGCGTTGACTCAGACATCTAATGTTAAACAACAGTGTGTAAGGTCACTCTTGTCATCTTAAATGGGAATGCATCTAAAATTTCTCAGCTAAGTATTTTGCTTGATGTAGAGTGGAGTTTTAATCACTATTATGTTAAAGATGTTCATTTCTATTACTAGAGCTCTCGCAGTTTGTTTATATGTTATAAGTGGGTGCTAGATTTTATCAACTGACTTTCAAGCATGAAACCATCTTTGCAATCCTGAGATAAGCCTACTTGATCAAGATGTATTATATGTTTAATCCACCATTAGATTTAGTTAACTAATATTCTATTTGGGATTTTACACTTACATTAACAGGTTAGTAAAATGGACATACATATAAGATATTTTTGCATATATATATATATATATATATATATTACTTGTACTGTTCTTATAGAACTATCTTTGATTTGGGTAACTTTCTTTACTGTTTTGTTTGTTTGATCTATATTTCACTGATTTCTCTCCTTTAGTTTTATTTTATCCTTTCAATTCTCTCTTTAATTTAGTTTCAATTTTCCAACTTCTTGATTTGAATGCTTGCTTTCAGTGTTCCTTGGCTTTTGATAAACCTACTTAAAGCCAAAAATTCCTCTTTAAGTGTTATTTTAACAGTGTCCTATAACTTTTGAATTGGTGCTGAGCACAATGAAAAACTGAGCATGTATTCTGATGCACATTGTGTCTCAAGCACCCACTGGCTGTATGACTTTGCTCAAATAAAATTCCGCTGAATAGTTTCTTCACAGAGAGAGCTGAGAATAGTGGTTCTCAACTGGAGGTGATTTTGTCTCCCCAGGAGACATTTGGCAATGTCTGGAGACATTTTCGATTGTCACAATCAGCGGTGTGCTACTGGCTTCTCCAGGGATGCTGTTAAGTATTTTACGATGCCCTAGACAGGCCCCCTCAGTAGTTTCGTGGTCGAGAAAACTTAATCTAAAATATGAATAAAATTATATGTAACATGCAATGTTGTTTTGAATATTCTCTATCACTTACCAGCACTGTGATCATGGAAAACTTACTTCTTTCTGAATCTCAATTTCCCCAGAGTGGGAGATGATACCACCTGCTCTGAAGGGTGACAGACAGTATATGAAAAGTGATGTGAACGAGTGTTCAGTAAAAGATGCCTTTTACTGTTTTGCTTTTAGTGTTTTGCTCTTGGCTTTTGTGAGGAGAGTGTAGGAAAGAGCTAAACAAAAACTTTTCTGCATCCTGCAGTCACGCTGCGGAATCCAGTGCCCATTGTATAGCTCTGTATCTCTAGTTATATAAGCTTTTACACAATGAATTTTTTCACTGAAAACTGAAGAATATCAAGTTAACCTATCTTTCAAAATATTCTACTATTGGGACTTTTTATTAATTAATACTGATCTGTTATTGAGGTTCTACTATAAAAATTTTACTTGGATATGTCTGTTTTATCCTGCTATAATTGGTAGGATTAAAAGATACAAAGCATTTGTTGGCGTGTGTTTTTAATGTGGACTTTGTCTTTTCCATTATGTTGTATCGTTTCATAGCACTTGGATTATATGTTGGTTTTAGCATATTATCTACTTTATTGTGATTTATTTGTTTATATTTCTGTCTTCTGTTCTCTACCAGAATATGTGAATTCATCAAGTAGCTTATTCATCTTTGCCTTCCCTGCAATTAGCACATGTAAGGAGACAGAGTCAATGCTACCGAGAAGAGGTCAGGGTGGAATACTTCAGGATTGGGGAATAGACAAATTTGGAAGACAGAGATTTTGTTCAGGAAATTGATGGAATATAATACCAGGAAGGTCAGATGTGGACAAATAACAGAGGGACATGAATATCAGGCAGATCAAGGAGTCTGAAAAGTACTTGATCAGTTAATGAAACATTAATGAGTCTGAGAAGGGATTGACATAGTAAAACGTAGACATTTGGAAAGAGTAAAGTGATTGCAGTATGCAGAATACAGAAATAGGGAAAGACACTGAAAGGAGGACAAGTCAGGGGGCGAATTCAGTTACACGTGAAGTTGCTAGTCTAAATCACAAAGAAGGTTATGAATTCAGGGGAGGCTCATGTCAACAGAAGAAGTAATAGGACCTGGCGACACTGCTCATGGCAAAGGGGAAATGGCCTCATACGTGACTCCAAGGTTTTACTCCAGGGAGTGGCGCTGATGTCAGAAATGTGGAAAGCTAAGTGTGAAGCCAATTCTGTTGTATAAGATAAAAAATGAACTAATGTCTATGAATTGAACTAACGTGGTTCTGGTGCCTAGGTTTCAGGGACTGGTTAGGCAGTTTACATGACGTAGTTCTCCTAGAGAGATGTTTGTATTTTAGAAATTTTGAATTCCGTGTGTTAAGAGGCCACCTATGTGGAAATTTATAGTAGGTAAATAGAAATGTGATACGAAACCTGGATATGGGACAGAGTCACTCAGGATAGAAGTGATAGTTAAAGACTTGGGCATAGATAGGATTTTCCAGGCAGAACATAGAGAGAAAGCATCACCAAAATTATATTGAACATTGGGAAAAGCCAGAGTTGAAAGAGGTAAGAAAGGAGCACAATATGCACAATTTATTGAATATTTAGTATGTACCAAGCGCTGAACTAGAACTTTACATATTATCACATTTAAAGTGCCTAGCACAGAATAAGTGGGAAATATTTCTTTTAACAAAGGAATGAATTTCCATGGTAACAATATCATGAAGTAGGTATTATTTTTGCCACGTTACAGATAGAGGAACTGAGTCTAAAGATGTTTAAGTAACTTCTTCATCATTGCATGACTAGGAACTGGTGTTTTAGTATTTGAAGGTCATTCTGCTTGAATTCAAAATGTGTGGTTTTTCTGTTATGCCACACTGTCACTCTGGATAATGCTATTCCAAGACAGGAGGAAGTTTTAACTAGGGGAATATAAAATATGTAAAATGCTAGAGAGAGGTGAAAAAAAAAAAAAGGAGAAGAATAAAAGCCTAGGGATTTAGTGGCTAACTGCTAGTTCCTTGTAACCGTGGTATCACTTGTTTGGTGGCAAGCAAATGTAGGAGACTCAAGCTCAGAACTCAGAATCCAGGACTCGGGTGAGGACCACACACGTCACCACCACCTCAGTGTTTCCCACGCCTCCTTTTGTGTTCCATCTTATTGCTAAAATATGTCTTTCAATATTTTTTTCATTGTAGGTCTGTGGATGGAAAAATCTCTGTCTTTGTTTTGTAAAATCTTTATTTTGTGCTTGAACAATAGTTTAGCTGAATGTAAAGTTCTTGGTTAAGAGTTATTTTCCCTTAGGACAGTTTCTCTTGATGTCTATTGTTGCTGGTTAGTGCTCTCCTTTATCCAATTATTGTTTATTTGCTTTTAATCTGTTCCTACTCTCCTTAAGTGTTAAGATTTTCTCTGTAATATGACATCGTACAATTTCACTAAGATGTTTTTGGATGTGATTTATTTTTATTTATTCTAATCTGTATTCACATGGCACTTTTTAGTTAAGAACTTACATGTTTCTTCAATTATAGGAAATTATTAACATTTTTTGTCTTCTTCCCTTTTTTCTGTTCTTCTAGAATTCTAATCATATACGAACAGGAGATTCCTAGTTTATCTCTCACATCTCTTCACTTCACTTTCATATTTTTTTAATCTCTTGATTTTCCTGTGATACATTTTGTGTGTTCTATCATTCTATCTTTCCCTATGATAAATCATTTTTGATTGATTCCTGGCAAAACATTTTCTATATTGGGGATTTTAAAGTTTCCTGTAATGATGTATTTCACATCTAACGTTTTTACTAATTCTTTTTTCATATTCATATGTACTTGCTTATTATTTTATCTTCCTGTGGAGCCATTTTTTCACTTCTTTAAGTGCCCAGGATACGCTTACATTAAAGCCTTTGTCAGATATTTCAGTGAAACTAGCTTCATCCAAAATGAATTTATGTTTAGATTATTGATTTTTACTCTCTTTTTTAGCATTAGGTTTTTACATGTGTTTTGGAATTTTTAGCTTGCAGACTTTTCGTAACAGTCATATATAAAACCTAAGGAGTTTTTTTTCCTAGCCCTTGACAAAATCATATTAAAAATAATATGAAAGAACAAAGAGCAATCGGTAGCTTTTAAGTTTTGAAATAAAAAACATGGAAAGATAGGTCTTATTTCTATTGGATATTAAGATATGTTCTAATTGCATATTAGTTAGCACGTGTGGTATTTGCATAAATGGGCAAATAGAATAGAACAGAGCACCCAGAAACAGACCTTGTCATATATGGAAGTTTAGTATATGACAGATGGTACATTACATGAGATGGACCATTCCATAAATTGTGTGAGAACATTGACTATCTTTATAGGCCAAATACACATCTTCACTTTATCCCATACACCAAAATAAATTCCAGTGAAATAAATATGTATTTTTTTGAAGAAATTATAGGATAATATTGTTATAATCCTAAGGCAGAAAAAGTTTTCTTAACAGTACACACACAGATTGCCATCATGGAGGAAAACATTGATATGTCCTATTACCTTAAATTTGTCTCAAAATGACACCATAAAATAAAGTTAGGCAGAAATACACAAACTATACTGGATCTTTGCAGCACATACAATGGCAAAAAATTATTTGGTGTTCTTGTTATTAAAATAACTTTTAAAATTCAATGTAAAAAAGAAAATAGTTTACTCAAAACATGGATGTTTGTTATGAGCAAAACACAGAACACTCATGAATGTTATTTATGTATTTGGAGCAGCAGAGATTCATAAAAGTATGATATTCCTGTGCTGTTTTTGGAAGTTTCCTAAATGGAATCTACAGAAAAATGAGTGATAGAAATGGCTCCTAATCCTGGAGGCATAATGATTCCCTACAACTCAGAGGAGCGAAAAGCTGAGGAGAGCAATGTTGGAAAAGGCATATGGTGAAAAATGTTTTTCTTCCTCTCCTTGGGCTCTGAGGGGATTACTTTGGAAATATGAAAAAAAAAATCAACAAAAGGCTAAAAGTTCTTTGAGGTTATGCTCAGGTTGGAGAAAAACAGAAGAGAGGATATGGGTTGCAAGGAGAACAAATCTATGATGGTTGTTCAGTAGACTTTTATGACCATAAAGTAGCAGGTCTAGAGGCTTGTTGCTGGATCATGAGGCTAAGAACGGGAAGGAGAAGAATCATAGCTGATGGCAAGGCAGAGGGATTAATAAGGATTAACATTAGGAGTTGAGCAGAGTTTCCAGGAAGCCTAGGTATGCCACCATTGGAAATATCGATATTTAGTAAAAAGACAAGAATTGTTCAGATGATCCACTTCAAGGCATAAGACAGTCTGCTTGAAAAAGAGTGTCACAACCCTTGTCAGGGGATTTCTCTTAAATAGATTTTAAGTTCCTAGGTAATGGACTTTGCACGACTGGAGACACTGAACCTTGTGAACACTGAAACATTATGTAAGTCTTTTTTTTGTTTTTCTTTTCTTCTTTGACGTCCTTTTTTCCTGGGACACATTGAGGATCTGCTTTGTGGCTGATGCCACTAACGTGTGTCCCAGTCAGCATTTCTCAAGCAGATTTTGAGGAATGTAATCAGGTATCTTGTGACGCATGGGCGGGAGGAGATGGATATTGGGGAAGCTGATGGAAAAATTGCATTAGAAAATTTGATAGACAAGAGTGCCTTCTCTGAGATTCATAATGAACATGAGCATTTCGACAGTTCTAAAATGTCTTCAGGAAAGAGATTTGTGTATTTTAGGATAACTCTCCGTTTAACTTATTTTTTCCATGGAAGAATTTAAAGAATGTTAGCACTCTATTGGACATTTCTGGGAAATACTGGTCTAGATTATAATTCATGCTCTGGAAATACTATTATGGCTCAGGAATCATCAATTATATTTTTAAAAATATGTGTTTAGATCGTTAGGTCATCCCATTTGTTCTAGGACTTGACTTAGGATATGGAGGAGTGAACAAGAGACTGGCATTATGATAACTCACTGGATCATTGGAAGTATGTGGAATATGGGAAAGATGGGGTGGAGTAGCCTATTTGGGGTGAGGTTAAAGGAGCAGCATCAGTTTCAGAGGAAGAAGCCTCTGTCACTTCTTTCTGAAGCAGAGACGTGATCTGATCAGGAACGTGAGCAGATGCAGGACTGGCGTGAATAAGGTGGGTAGAGTTAGGTACTCTGTTTATACAGTACAGTGTTATTTTCTCTGTCAGAATGGATCGAATTGATAACCGGAGGGCCCTTACTATGTTAAATGTTATAAGGTGGTGGAAAATCCATTGCATTTGATTCTAATGATATCACGTATAGTTATTGGCCATGCAAATAATAATGTAAAGAAGTAGGACTGAAGAGCATAAATCAAATTTGAAAGAGAAAATGGAATAAAAGGTGATTTTTGACTTAGTGTAGAATGTGACCATGCACCGAATCCAGTAGAAAATAAGTGCCGATTAGTTTCACAAGTCTTTGGAGTCAACATCAGAGTGGTAGTCATGAAGTTATCGAGGACTTGCACTGTGTATATTATCCGTCCCAGGTAGATACACAGGATTGGGGGAAGGATGTAAGAATCAATTTAATGAAGATATACTCACTTTTTGTGATAACTCGCTGATATTTTCCCCTCCCCAAAACAACCTCATTCCTGGCTGATCACTGGTATCGATCTAGTTTATCAGGAAAAAGAACCCATAGCAGTGGGGTGCTCATGACGCGTTCCAAATTCAATGATGTGTGCCAAGTTCTTCCACCCCTTTAGGCCCATAGAGGAGACTTGTTGGGGAAGGTCAATGCCACAGGTGTTGTTGAGTCATGCTTCATGGGTATGTGACCCACAAACAGTTGGTTTAGCGCTCTACTGTCACCATCTTGAAAGTCTTAGTCATTTTGAACAAGGTGACTTGCATTTTCATTTTGCACTGGGGGCCCTGAAAATGATGTAGCCGGTCCTGGCCGTGGTGGAACAAGAGCACATTGCTGTGTGCTGAAGGGTTTTAGAAGCTCTTGGGACTTCTTTGAGCTTTCTTTTTGCATCCTCTTTTTGGGACTTCTTCTATTCTCGTGAATTTAGGGAGATAATAGAGACCAGGGACCCTCCCTCACGATAGAGAAATCCGGTAGAAAGAGAAGGGAAACTCAGGAAGAGGGATAGGACAGGCTAAACTCACAATTTATCAGGAAATGACAATGTTTCAGAAATAACAAGATGAGACTGTATGAATCCTCCTTGGCCCAGCCAAGTCCCTGAACATACGTAAAAAGACACTGAAATTAGTCTAAATGTTTAACACTCTTACGTTTTTAGTCCCAAACTCCACTGCAGATCTCCAGCAATCTGGAATAGTACAAGTAGAAGCTCTGTTTAACAACACCCCTCTCTAAAACTCAAATTCAACCTCAGAGTGTTCCATTTTGAAAGACCTACTCATTTCTCAACATCAAGAGAAAAGTGAGAACAATAGTTTTATTTATAACTTACTCAAGAATGTAGCCCAATCAGGATTTTGCATTCTGACCAATGAGAGTAACACTCCTGGAGCTAAATTAATAGACACCTGAGGGAAGAAACAAAGAATGTTCTTGAATCTTTCCCCCAAAGGCCAGAACTATCCATTTCAAATATACATAATTTTAAAAGCTCCAGTTGTTATCCATAATAAAATTTTATAGGTGACTGCATTTCTCTTCTCTCCGCAGTCTAATAGCTGTAGTCCAGAAGTTGGAGCAAGTTTCCCCAGGGACTAAAACTGTTAGAATCACCAAACAAGAATGTCCACTGTGAAATGCAGTGAGCTCAAGCAATTTACAGCTTTCATTCTCCCTTTCCACAAATGGTACTTCATTGCTCCTCCATAGACCGGGAGAAATGGGTTTATTGCATTCATTTTAAGAAATATTCCTGC
Organism: Equus przewalskii; assembly: GCF_037783145.1. Taxonomy (NCBI): domain Eukaryota; kingdom Metazoa; phylum Chordata; class Mammalia; order Perissodactyla; family Equidae; genus Equus; species Equus przewalskii. The sequence continues at coordinate 51,518,811 of NC_091845.1, read as the reverse complement.
ACTTTTGTGGGCCTCCCTACAATTTCAGTTATATTTCATCTTCTAAGAAGTTTGCTAAATGCAGCTTCAAACAGCTCACTCTGGTAGGTGTGCTTGAGCCATTATCACCCATTTTTCAATAAAGCTGTGGGTGAAAGTGTCATTGATTCTTTTTCACCAGGAGAGAATATTAGCTTTTTATCCTCATCATATTATCTCTCTGCTTGACTGATAAAACCGTCATGCTAAAGGAAGGTCAGGAATTATCGAGTGGGTGTTCATTTTAATTCATTTCTCACCCCCCTCTTCTAACAAATGTATTGGGAATGTAACAGAAAATTTGTGTTTATGAAATGAGAGAAGAAGAGAGAGATAAGTGGATGAAGTCCTCATGGATTAATGACTTCATTTTGTTGCCTAGAAATATGGGTGAGCTTTAAAAAATCTTCATTTATAACTTACACTTTCTCCTTATTGCATTTTCTTATTTTGATAGAAACAATTCTCTGATGACATTTAGTTGAGCAATATGGCTTCCTTGATGGGTTAAATATTCTTGGACGTGGGAAGGGGAGGGAGATAGGAGAGGACAGATGATTCACACGGCAAGACAAACATGATATCACTCCCATTATTCAATGTATTCAAAGATGTTATAATTAGTGTGAGTTTCTTCTAATTATATTTTGTTTTCCAGGTATCATGGATTAATGACATGATGAGCGACTAAGGATGAGGAGGATCAAAGCAGAAAAGATTTCTTAGACCACGGGTGGTTCATTCAGAGGGAACCAAACTGTAAACATAGGTCATAAAACTAATGGGCCAGCACCAGGTGCTTCTTCACTTCTCATTCCACTTTTTTGTGATTTTTATCCTGCCCTATATTCTTCAGATGGTCTCGTGAGCTGGGCAGTTCAGGCATTTTTTCCTCACTCTTCTGCTCCCTAACTCTAGAATAGCAATGTCACCAAACACCTGGGGGAGAGCATGATTTTTGTCAGCAAGATCTAGTTTGAATTCCAAATTGGCCACTTAATAGTTATATGACATTAGGTGAAATAATTAACTTCTCTGCATCTCACTGTTCTTGTAGGAACAATAGTGGGGGTGGTAAGTAGATTATGAAGTTTCACTTTGTCTCTGAAGCCGAAAACTTAGACTTGATCCTTGGCTCCATGCTATTTTCCATCCCTCACATCCAAATGGTCAACAAGACTTTTCCAATTCTAGTCACTGAATAGCTTTTGAGTCTGTAATCTGCTCATTTTTTTCATGCTATTTTAGACCAGACCCTCACCACATCTTACTTGGGCTAATGAAATGGCCTTCTAGTTGGTTTCCTGTCCTCTAGTTTCATGCTCCTTTCCAATTCATTTCTCACCCATTCAAGATGGTATTCTTCCCAGCTGCATATTTGATTCAATCCTAGCCCCTCACTGGAACTATGAGAGTTACAGTAAAGTCTAGATGGCTTTTGATGACATGTCACATTTTTCACCAAGTGGCTTTTGCCTGCAACTCTAATTTTTCCTCTATTTCTCTGCAAATAATTAATGCTCTTTGGGCTATTTAATTTCTTTGTACATGCTTATCGCTAGGCCAAAAAATCCCACTGTGTAGCATCTCCCTGCTCCTCCAGTTGGCCTGGTTACTTGCCATTCATCTTTGAAATCTAGGTTAATATCTCTTTTCAACTCTCCCTCATTCCTTTGAACAATCTTCATAGTTTTAACGTACTTCTATTGTTATATTTATTATACTAAATTGAATTTGCTTTATTCATGCCCCTTATTTTAGAGAATTTCCCTAGGTGGAAGAGGCTATTCCATAGGACTCTTGTATTCTGTGTTTAAGACAGTTCTAGGTTTAGGACATGAATGAATGAATTAATGAAGTCACGAATATTGGATAATTATATAAACCTTCAGGATAACAGTCCACATTAGGTACCCAATAAATGTTACTCTCCTTTTCTTTCCTTTTTCTTCTTTAATGTCAGTGTTGTAGTTAGACACACGCATGATGTTGTGGAAAAGCCTAGAAGACATTCTTGAGAAATGCTTGCTTTAGGGAAACTGAGTAAAGGATAATTTCCATGGGAAATAGCAGCAGACTAGGTCCATGGATGCCACCAAAGGTGACGTGAATGATATGGAGGCAATTCACTTAGATTAACTTCTCATTGGTATGAATCTTGGTAGGAAAAAAATCCATCTCCCATCTTCCAGCCCGGCATTTTACCAAGCTCCTGGGAGTTCACTGAAAGTGCCTTTCTGCAAGCTGCTTTCTCTTTCTGGGATGGTTTCTCCCTTTCTTCAGCCATCTGTCTCCAATTTGAACTATAAATTAGAGGTCCCTTCTTGTGGCAAGCAACCCTAACATGCCAAAGCCGGTTTCGTTACCTCTTCTCTATGGCCTCACATCCCCTGTGCTTCCTACCATCCACCCTGTTTTGGAATCATCATTTATACTTCATTCTTCTCCATCTAGCTGTGAGCTTCCTGAATACAGGCTTGGTGGTTCATTGATTTCTATGTTCCCATGCCCTATGCAGTGTAGACATTCACTAAGTATTTGAATGAGTTAGTGAGTGAACAAATGAATGAATCACTGATGGAGGTCTTCTCCTGTCATTGTTTTATACGTGCCCTTTCTAGAGTATATCCCTCTAGGTGGCAGAGACTGTTCTGTGTAATCTGTGCACAGAACAGGGCGTTGCCTGTTACTCAGACTGATTGGAGGCAAAAACTCTAAAAGCCAGGAATAAATAGCCCACCTCTTCCCATCCAAGCATAGTGGAAGATGTAAAAGGATCAACCTGGAAGGACTTAGAGATACGAGCCCACGCTGTCGATCATGACACCCACCTGCAAACATTTGCAATGTCTTTCTCTTTCCGGCCTCTCATTAAACCTGCAGAAATTATGGGACAGTTAAACAGCTCTTGGCTGGCACTTGACTTTTTCCTCTTTGAAATCTGCAAGTTTTAATTATTTGTTGCCCTCATGTGGGTCAGAGTTCACCTCTCTGCTGGGAACAGCCTGTCTACTGACGCCTCTGCACTGCCCCACTCTCGTCTTTCTGCTTGCATTTTTAGAATGCTCTAACACTTAGGGAAACTTCTCCTGATTAAAAAGGTTTCAAATGAGTCAAGATGGCAGGTTAAAAATAACTGAAATGCCCCGCTGTCCCAGTTATTAAACGATGGCCTGGCAGTTAAAACCTCCAGGCAGTGCCTCTGGCGAACTGAGTCCAGCACCACATCATTATCCTCCAGAAATCCTTGGGTCAGCTGAATCCACAGCCATTAGCTAGAATGGAAAGGTTTTGACCTGTCATTTAAACAGGAAAAGTCAACCCAGCCAAGTTATTCATTACAGGGAAGATTTTTAGTGTTATAAGAAATCATGGCCTCTTTAATCTGAAAGGAATAATAGAGGAACATCTTAGTGCTTCCTTATCTGCCTTCCACTTGTGTCACTGCCACTCTGAACCAGGCATCCCTCCCATGAGTTCTGAAAACACCTCCATGATCTCTACATCATAACTCTCATCGCTGTGGGAGCCGGCCCAGAGTGGTGGCTGGCAAGGCAGCCTTTGGAGTCAAATTATGGATGTCAACCCTGCCACTTTTATGAGCTGTGCAATCTTGGACAAGTTACTTTACCACTCTGTGCTTCAGTTTACTTAAGTGGAGGTAAATATGATCCCTAGCTCATGGGCCGTTGTGCAAAAACTAAATGAGATGGTACATGTACAGTTCCTTTAAGAGTGTCTAGGACACAGTAAGCACTCAACACACGGTAACTGTTATTATTACCCTAATGTTATTTTTATAATGATTATTCCTTAGTCCTTTATGTGCGTGCCTGCCTTTCCTACTGGGCTGTGAATATCCTGAGGAAAGGAACTTTATCTTCTGACTCTGAATCTCCAGGGGATAATCAGGGCTTTGTTTTCAGCAGAAAAACAATAAATGAATGTTTGAATATATGAAAGAATCAAATTCAACATTGTTTTAGAGAGAAGAAAAACTAGACTACAGATCAGAGAGGGCCAGGTAGCCAGAATCATAACCCAGCTTTGCTGGCTCCTAGTCCGGTGCACTTTCCTGAGCATCACAGGGATATTTGCGGAAGGAAAACAGATGGCTGAGGTCAGCTTCGCACTCTGGAGATTTGGCCAGTGGTGGAATTTGAGAAAAGAAAAGGAGATCTTGAAAGCCCTGCCTGCGACATGTGCTCTCTAACTCTATCATGGAGGCAAATTTTCCAGAGATTTCTGAGCCATCAAATTAAAATCTCTCTCATTTAATAATGCCTTTAGAAAATTTATAGATACATAGATATGTCTCTGTACACATCTAATCACATGTGAACCCAGAAGTCAGAGAATTAATTGACTAACTCAAGATAATAAATAAAAAAGTGACTGAGCCAACACGTCTCATTATTTGCCTCTTCCTTCAGGACTCTTCTTAATAGTGCAAGTTATCAATTATTAACTATTTATTACGTTAGATGATGTAAATTCATAATCTTAATTATTCCTTATAACATTCCTATTTTACAGATGAGAAGCCTGTAGCTCACAGAAGTTAAGCCACTTCCAAAGTCATATAAACAGAAAGTAGCAGAGATGAGCACTCCAATTCATTAGCAGAACACCCCACATCACTCGTTGTCACATCTAACAAACCGTCATGGCAAGGCTGCTTAGAAGCTCTGGACTTCCAAGGACCAGAAGAAACGTGACAGCAATAATAATCATAATCAAATCCAATGGTCTGAGATTCAATTTCATGTTAGTTTGCTCATTTTTCAAAGAAGATTTTTGGACTTCTGCTTTGGCCAAGATGGAGTAAAGGGGAGTGGATTCATTTTCCTACCAAAAAAAACCACTAAAAGGACAAAATATATATTTTCAAGACAGTGTATATTAGGCAATGTGAGACAGTTACTCTGAGAAACAAGACAAAAACTCAGCAAATTAGGAGTAGAGAAGACTTCCTCAACCTGAGATAAAGCATCTACAAAAATCCCACAGCTATCATCATGTTTAATAGAGAAAAGACTGAAAATTTTCCCCTGAGATCAGAACCAAGACAAGGCTATCTACTTCCTACATTTTTATTCAGCGTTGTACTGAATGTTCTAGCCAGTGTAATGGGGGAAAATAGAGAATAAAAGGCACTTGGAAAAGGAAAAGGAAAACTGTTTTTACTTGAAGTTGACATGATCTCTGTGTAGAAAATCCAACGTAATATACAGAAAAGCTATTAGAACTAATAAGTAAGTTTAGGAATGTTGCAAGATACAAGATCAATATGAAATCAATTGTATTTATATGCACTAGCAAAGAATAATCAGAAATTGAAATAAAAATAATACCATTTACATATCATACAAAAGATATGAAATGCTTAAGCATAAATTTGCAACAATACGAAAGACTGGTATACTGAAGATAACAAAACATTGCTGAAAGAAGTTATAGAAGGTCTAAATAAATGAAGAGATACACCGTGTTCACGGGATGGAAGATTGAATATTGTTAAGGTGTCTGTTCTCCCCAATTTCGTCTATATACTTGACACAATGCAAGCAAAAATCCAAGCAGGTTTTTTTCCTTATTTGTTTGGTGGAAATTGACTACATCATTCTACAGTTCACAGGTAATTACAAAAAATTCAGTATAGCTAAAACAACTTTGAAAAAGCATAAAGTTAGATGACTAACACCACCAGATTTCAAGATTTGTTGTAAAGCTACACTTAATCAAGACAGAATGATATGGGCATTAATAAAGACAAATAGGTTAATAGAAAAGAATATAGGGGCCGCCCAGTGGCGCAGCAGTTAAGTGTGCATATTCTGCTTTGGCGGCCCCAGGTTCAATGGTTCGGACCCCGGGTGCAGACATGGCACTGCTTGGCACGCCATGCTGTGGTGGGTGTCCCACATATAAAGTAGAGGAAGATGGGCACAGATGCTAGCTTAGGGCCAGTCTTCCTCAACAAAAAAGAGTATGATTGGTGACAGATGTTAGCTCAGGGCTAATCTTCCTCAAAAAAAACAAAAAACAGAAACTTCTACTGTTTGTAAAACACTGTTAAGATAATAAAAATTCACAGGCCATAGATATGGAGAAAATATTTCATAAAAGATTTGTATCCAGATTATATAAAGAACTCTCAAAATTCAGTAATAATAAAATGAAAAAATGAGCAAAAGATCTGAACAAAAACTTCTCCAAAGAAATTATTCATGGTGGAGAACATAAAAATATGTTCAACATCGTTAGTGATGAGGAAAATGCAAATTAAAACTACAATGACATCCCACTACACAAGTATCAGAAAGGCTAAAATTAAAGACTGACCAACCAAAGGTTGGTGAGGATGTTGAAGAACCGGGACCCTCGTCCTCTGTGGGTGGGCGTGTAAAACGGTCCAAACACTTTGGAAAACAGTTTTGCAGTTTCCTAAAATGTTAAACATACACCTATCATATGACCCCGAAATCTTATTCCTGGGTATTTGCCTAAGAGAAACGAAAACGTATATTCATAGAAAGACTTGTTTAGGAATGTTCATGGCAGCTTTATTTGTAATAGCTGAAACCCACTGATGATGAAAAAGTTAATGGAGGGATAAACTGTGATGTCTCCAATCAGGACTGTTATTCAACAATCAAAAATAATGAACTACTGATACAAACACAGGAAGAATAAATTTCAAAATATTTATGCTGAGTGAAAGGAACCAAATAAAGATGTAAAGAGTATATCTTGTGTCTCTATTTATATTCAACTCTAGAAAATGAAAACAATTATTTAGTGTCAGAAAGCAAATCATTGGTTGCCTGGAAGGTGGAACAGGAAGGCCTAGAGGCCGGTGAAAACTTCTAGAGGCAGTGAACGTGTTCACTATCTTGATCGTGGTGAGAGTTTCACTGGTGTATATATATGTCAAAATTTATTACATCATATATGTAAATATGTTCAGTTGATTATATAGCAATTATACAGTAATAAACCTATGTTTAAAAAGACTTGATTCTTGGTCATACCCTTGAGGAAGTAGTCCTGAGTCGGCACTCTCAATCAGATGTGCTGTGTCATGGGCTCATCAGGCATGGAGTATCTGGCAGAGGTTTCACTACAGCGATGAAAGTGAAGTCCTCTTGTTCTGATTATATGATTGAGTTTTGCTGATTTTTCCTTACTTATTTCTAAGTTATTACCTGGCAATATGGAGGTCAGAGTGCTGCTGGTTATTGGCTGAAGCACATATCTACAGTGGTGACGTTAGCCTGATGGCTTTTTGGGAGTTACAGGCAAACCAAGAAGTAGTGTGCTTGGTGGCTTCTGGCCAAACATGCTGTTGTTAGCCTTGAGGATCCCTGGGTCCCTTAAGGATTGAGATACAAATTTGTCTGCACATCAGAGGTCCATTCCCGGGTCTTAAATCCGCTTGTACAAGACAAAGTGCCCTCCAGTTGGATTATGACATGGCTTTTAAAGTCCAGAAACTTTCGTCTTGAAGCGACCAAAGCCAGAGAAACACAGCTTTGCCTCAACACACAATCCCCAGAGCCAGAGACACAGACTCTCATTTGATCTCTAACATTTTTCCATCTCTGAGGGTTGGCACCCTTGAACTTTTCAGTGATATTGAGGTTCAAGGCAGTCCAAAGAAGACACCAGGTTTCCACGACTGAAAATAGAGCCAATTGAGAACGACACAGATAAGGCAGCTGTGGATCAAAATATCACATTCGTTGAGTCTAGATAAGATGATGTGGAATCTAGTGAGATGGTTTTATTTAAGATAGAGCTAGGAACTGTGCCTTAGGGTAACCTAAAAACACTGAGACCTTTGTGCTTTCATGTTAGAACCTCCTCTGTAAAGGATACAACAGGAAGGAACAAATTCAACTTTCAATAGCTTTGACTCGAGTGTTCCTGGGAGCACAGAAGAGAGAGTTCACAGCATGGCATGCTGGAAAACTGCACGCCCTTCTTCCCCATTTCTCCCACTAGAGTTCTGTGATGTAAAGCGACTACTCAACCTTTTTCATTGCATCCTGTCTCTCTTCCCCTCCCTCTCCCCCCTGCCCCTGCCTATGTCTCTTGTCCCCTTCATCCTGTCTCCTCAGAGAGCTCTATGCTCTTCCTTTACTTATTTTTTTGTGTAGTTCCACTAGCTACCCTACCCCTTCATTCCTAGCAGATGAGAAAGGATGAAAATCTGTGAATATTTCACCTCTCATATTTCCTTTCATCCTTGTCTCTTCACAGTGAGAAATGTTCCTATTTCAACGAGCATCTCCTGGTCACCTTCAAAATCTTCAAATCCTCAGTCCCCTACATGGACTCCTCCCGTTCCCTGATTTGCTTTTCTCCTTGGTATTTATACTGTCTTAACTTATCTGCACGTTTTAATTAACGATTTTTTTTTATCATCTATCTTCCTCTCCCCAATTAGAAATATAAACCTCAAGAGGGCAGAGAGTTTTATCTGTTTGATCCATTGGTAGATTTCCAAAGCCTCAGATTGAACTTAGCACATAGATGGGTACTCAATAAATATTTCTGGAATGAATAAATGTAATACATGAGAGGAGTCATCCTCTTTGGGTACTCTGCCTTTCAGAGCAAGTCACTCTGTGGATGTCAGTGACAACCACGATTCTTTAGTTGGGACCACTCCCTCCACTTTCTGCAATCATCTATTGACTTCTCCTGGCTTCTGAGCTTGGCTAGCAGCAGCAGGTAGATTCCCAATTATTTTGATATCTGTCATCACTGTCCCAATACAACAGGATTAGTCTTCTCTTGGAGGTTATGCATCCCTGCAAGGGAGTATGAGCACAGACTCTCTGGGAATCTTGGCTCTTTGGGTACCTGGAGCTTTAGCGTCAGGAATCAGAACTCCATCTAGACACAAGGCTACATCTCATCATTGAGAAAAACGGATCTGGATGTGAAGTTCAATTCTGCCATTTACACACTATATGTCCTTTGACCAAATCTCTAACATTTTGAGCTTGTTTTGTTTTGTTTTTCACCTATAACACAGTTGTACCAATCAGACTTCACAGGTGATATATTAAATGAAATAAAATTTTTTTTTTGAGGAAGATTAGCCCTGAGCTAACTACTGCCAATCCTCCTCTTTTTGCTGAGGAAGCCTGGCCCTGAGCTAACATCCATGCCCATCTTCCTCTACTTTATATGTGGGACGCCCACCACAACATGGCTTGCCAAGTGGTGCCGTGTCTGCACCTGGGATCCGAACCGGCGAACCCTGAGCTGCCGAGAAGCAGAACGTGCGAACTTAACCGTTGTGCCACTGGGCTGGCCCCTTAAATGAAATAATTTAAATAAAGTGCCTATCCAAGTCAGGGCATATGGTAGGGACTGAACAGTTTGTCTAAATAGACATACACATGAAAAAGGGAAGAAAATAGTGTATCCAATAAGTTGAAGTTACACAGAGGAGGCAGTATGGATTTAATACGAAGAGTAATATTGGGACAATTAGATGTATGCAATAGAATGACTCTCCTTCAATGTAGTGTTAGTCGTATAACGATGTCTTAAGAGAGGCTGGGTGACAATGAATCTGGGAAATAAAGAGGCAAGAAGTGCACTGGGTATCAGAGGTGCTTTATGTGCTGGTTCAGGTCCTCTAAGAAGTAGATGCCAAGATGAGATTAAACACGTGAGAATTTTATTAGGGAAATGTCTGTGAGGGGCAGTGCAGTGACGGACAAACAGGCTTGGCGAGCTTCAGACCGTGAGCCATTGTGATCTAGAGTGAAAGAGAGAGGGAAGGAAAAAAGGAAGATTGAATAGAAGTGTCTTAGACTTCCTTGCAGTTCTAAGGAATGTCTGGCAAGGTGGTGAGCCAAAGGTACTGTGAGAGTCCCGCATCTCCCAGTAAGGAGCCTAACTTAGTATTCTTGTGCCCAATCATTGGCTGGAAGCAGCCCATGGGAAGGTTGGCTTTGGTGCAAACACAGTGATGGATTTCAGAGCACTGCAGCTGGAGCCTTGGTTCAATGACGCTCCCAGAGTTGGGGTCTGAGCAGAGCTTTCCACTACCCTTCCTGTTGCCTGCAATCTGTGGAGACTGAAGAAGCGTCAAACACTTTCAATGTCTGACCATTACCTCAATCGGTGACCTTAATCTGGAAGAAGGCTAAATTCTTTGAAATGTTTTCCACCACATTGATTGATCCTAGATTTCAACTTGTGGAATTAAAAAAGAAAAGGAGAAGCCCTAGTAAAATTTTATAGGAACAAAATGCACCTCACAGACTCTTGTGGAAAGACCAGCTGACGTAGGATAGAACCCATCTTCTCTCTAGCAGAGAGCTTACCTTAGAGGCAGTTGAGAGAGGAGGAAAACGCAGACCCAGGATTCCAACGCTAACATCCCTCTCCTGCTGTGGCCTGGGGCACCCAGGAGCCCCTCTCTGGGACTGTCTCTTCCAGGTGAGATGCTGGATTCAATAATCAATATTCTCAGAGGACTCAGCAAATCTTAACAATCCATGCTACCAAGGCTGTTGACATTTAACTGGAATCACTGTTTCAGATTGAGCTGCACTTTGGCATTAGTCAACTCCAGAGAGAGCAGAAGAAACTTAATTTTTTCATTGGATGAACTTTGGCAAAAATTGGATTGAGACTGAGACATCATTTCTTAATACTGCAACCAGGTTGGGCCCTCAGTCACATTAGATTAATTTATAAACTGAGCATCTCCTCTGTGTTAGACTGACAAAATAGGAATGAATAAGACAGGGGTCATGCCCTCAGGGCATTTGCAATGCTATTGCATAGGGCGTCTTCTTCTGCTACCGTCTGCTACCTGCTCTCATTCTTAAAGGATGACAGTCTACACACCAGTCAGGGCCCTCACACTGGTAGCCTAATGTCTTCACTGCAGCATCCATCCATGTTTCCCTTCCCCTTACAGCAAGACGCAAAGGAAAAAGTACAGTCTCTGAGTCCAATTCCAACTTCCTAAGCGTATGAACTTGGGTAAGTTTCTTAACTTCCACAGCCTTCAGTGTCCTACTCTGAGAACACGGAAAGAGAATCCTACTTTGCTGGGATGTTCTGAAGGTTAAGGATAATCTATGCAAACACTTGTCACAGCTCTTAGCACGTTGCAGAGACTCTAATTATTGTTGTAAATACTTTTGTTGTTATAAAATGTTACACATTTGCCTGAACCTACTCCTACTATTATGATAAGGAGTTAAGAGGTTATTTGTCACAAATGACCTTCTTGTTTTAAATAATAGCATTATGAAATCACAGTGTCTGTGCCAGAAGAATAAAGTAGAGTAGGTGCCAGGCCCCTTGCATAAGACTTTGAGTTTGAAATCTGGAGCATCTACTAAATTATGACTACTTCAGTCAGCCCTATGAGCAAATCTGACTGTTCATTCAGATAACAGGAACATTCAAGCATTTATTTGTTTGTTTCTCCCCCGCAGTATTGCAACAGTCCCACTCAAACCTTAAATGACCCAGTTTGGTCATAATCATTTTCTCCATGTTGCTGAACTGATCTTCTAATTGGCTTATTGATTAGATGTATTTCAATTCTTATTTCTCTCAATTATTTCTGTATCATTTGACATTTTATGAAGGACTCTATTTCTTAGAACATTTTCTTTTCTAGCATATCTGACATTGAGCATCTTTTAGAATTTTTTGACCACCTCTCCTCTACGCATCCCTGAAATATCTGGGACTCATAGGATCCTGTCAGGCCCCTTCTCTCTCTATTGTCTCTGTGGGAAGTCTCAGTAGATTCCTTGGTGTCGAAGATCACCTATATATTGATTACTCCAAGATCTGTATCTTCCCATGAGCCCTCTTGAATGAGCTCCTTGCCCACATATCCTGCAACTTATCAAGGATCTCCAACTGAATGTTCTTGTTGATGCCTGCCAGACAAAGAGCAGCAACAATGAATACACCTGTAGCCAAACAAAATTAGATTTACTTAGCTTGCTGTGGTGAGGGAGAATGCACACCAGAGGCACTGTGGGAAACAATTCTGAATTGTGTGCTGTCAGAAGGCAAGTCGGTGATTGTGTATCCTGGTAAATTTCCCTAGGAAGCAGGATGATTCAAGAGAGGCTAAAGTTATCGTTGGTTGAGAAAAGTAGCTACTTCTGTTAGTTAGACCAGGGGATGTGTAGCTATTTTTATGGCTGTAGAGTAACCTTGACCCTGCCTTGCTTTAGACATAGTCCCAGAGTGGCCTTGTCTGATTACTGTTTATGTGGCGTGAACGTAGTTTATGCTTGATTGGAAAACTATGGCCTAGGGTCATTTTTCACCATCTGATTCCATGGGAACCTAAAAATCCCCTCTCTGTACTTCTCTAGTGATTGTATTCATATGGTCCCCTCAGTGAGTCTTTAGGACTCTCTCATTCCCATACACCCAAACCCACCAACAGCAAGTCCTGCCACCTCTTCATCCTGACCTCGATTGCCTCAGTTTAGAAACTTGACATTTCTTCCCTCTTTAATACAAAGATGTTTTAAAGAATGCTCCTATATCTTACTGTTTGTCACTACAACATCGCTGATTTATTTGAACATTGCTAACATAATGAAATTTCTAAATATAAACCTGCTCATGCAACCGGCTTGTTTAACAACATTCCCCGGCTCCTCCAGCACTCAGGAGATAAGCCCAAGTGTTCTTGGATTGGCTTATGAGACCCTCCTGATAGGGTCCTTGCCAGTGTGCTTTGGAAATACAGAATAATGAGATAAGACTGCCCAGTGTATGCCCTCAGGCAGCTAGCAGTTTGCAGGCCTCAGTGATGGTTCCTCTCCCTGTGCGTGAGCTTCTGCTAGTCATACTCATTAGACTGGGAACATCTCATTGGGTGAAAGAAAGCTTTGATGAGAAGATAGATAGGTGGAAAGAATAATAACAGAGTTTATACTTGGGGACAGTTTTATAGTAGGAGGTGGGAAGGAAATAAAAAAGAGGGAAAGTAGACTGATAAAAAGAAAAAAAGGATTTGGAGAACAGAAGTATGATAAAAGGATACGGGAGAGTAAGAAAAAAATACCTGCATTTGTGTTCCAGGTGTGTGGGTTCTTTGACCGTGACCATCCTACTGTGGCAGATGGGCATCTGTTATGTCCCCACCATGTTATGTAGAAGGATTGACAGCAGGCAGACACTGCTACCCACTGCTGTATCTGCTACAGGGTCTATGGTGGGCTTTCTTTTTTTGAGGAAGATTAGCCCTGAGCTAACATCTGCTGCCAATCCTCCTCTTTTTTCCTGAGGAAGACTGGCCCAGAGCTAATATCTGTGCCCATCTTTCTCTGCTTTATATGTGGGACGCCTACCACAGCATGGCTTGCCAGGCGGTGCCATATCCGCACCCGGGACCCGAACCGGGGAACCCTGGGCCGCCGAGAAACGGAATGTGCTAACTTAACCACTGCGTGCGGTGGGCTTTCTTGACAGCCAGTCTTTTTAATATAATAGGATTAAAAACCTTCCTTAGCACCAGCACTCTTACTATGTAGATTCTCTGCAGTAATTTACACTGAAGAATTAAAAAGAAGAAAGATATTTTGTACTACTCTATGAAATTCAACCAGAGGGTATGTTCTGCTGGGTGGCTAGCTTGCAAAAATAGCCCCAAAATGGTTCAAACAAAATGTTACACTGTAGATCAATAGTAGGCTTTGAGCAGAGCAATAGTTTTTCTCATCATCTCAAAAATCTTTTGGTTTCCTAAAAAAACATTAAAGCAGTGAAATAGATTGGGTCACGACCACTGAACATGTGTTAATCCCTTGAACATTTTGGCATTCTATCAGATTCTATAAAACATGTTCAAAACATACCTCTGAGAAAGAGGAATATAATATCCAGATTCCCAAACCCGTGAGATGCTACTGGGTGGAAAAATAATATCACCCATTAAAAAGTGTGTTTCTGATACTTAATTTTGCATTCACACTGTAAATAAAAGTGTGATATAACTAAACATACAGGATTTGACACTGTTTCGGTTACTATCACCGTCAATAATCCAATTAACATTGTAAACTGAAAAACTGCTAACTGTTAAAATTCATAAGTATAATCTTCTCTCACTGAAAAGTGTACTTCTTGGGAAGGTGCTGTTATTTCTAACATCACATTTTGATGAAACATAAAATTATGAATAAATGTTGCCACACCCTCAATAGTCTCTCGTGGAAAACTTCAGTTCCATTTATTTCATCACATATTGTCTGAACACTTTATGCAAGAGGTGAAGTTAGGTTCTGAGGGGGAATGTAGAGCTCTTCGGAGGAATTTATTAGCATCAGAGAGATATGCAAGCTTGTAAATAGCCATGGTTGAGTAAGCTACAGGACACAGGAAATACACAAACTGAGCACTGTGGGGCTTCAGAAGGAGACTCTCTTCTTTTGGTGGTCAGACATCAGGAGAGGCTGTGTATGTGGATGGTGGCACGGAGATAAGAGCTGAAAGGCAAAGATGAGGATGTAGGAGTTTTGAGGTGAATGGTGGAGGGTGAGCAAAACCACGACTTTGGAATCATGTCCAGGCATCTGCTGCTTTGATTACATACTCATTTTGACTGCTTGCAAGGAATTGCTCTGACATTTAAAACTGAACTCCTGGAAAGAAAGCTCACAAATTAAGATGAAACTAACAATACCCAACTCACAGCATGGCTGTTACACGGAAATGAGTCGATGCATAGGAAACATCTCATACATGGATGAGTGTGGCTCAGAAAAGGCAAAGGTTCCTCTCTTCTCAATGATAAGGGCTATAGCCCAACCTTTTCATTTCCTAGGCTTTTAGAATTGCCATGACATGTAGTAGGCACTCACTAGCACTTGCTGAAGTAGTGTTACTCATATCCTTGGAATTATCTTGGACCCATTTGGCATTTCTTATCTTCCAACCAACGCTTCCTACCTCAAACTGTCTCCATATTCTACGAATCCTTCTTCTACAATGCCCATTGGATCTAAACTTTCCTTCATCTCCCTGCCACTATCTTATCTTGGGTCACAGTTACTTTATACAACAATTACACACAATCCCACTGTAAATGACCAAAGTACTACCTTCTCCCCTTCTTTCTGACTCTGTACCTTGCACATCTGCTGGGAAAATCCTCCTCAGATATTTCTCTGCATATTTCTCTAGATCAGGGATTCTCAAAGTGTAGTGCATCACCACCACCTGGGAACTTGCTAAAAATGTGGATACTTAGTCAGAAACTCTGGGGGCCAAGCCCTCCAGATGATTCTAATACATAGTAAAGCTTGAGAACCACTGCTCTAGATCTTGTTCCCTTATTCTAGGTCTAATTGTGACATTTTCTGCTTATTGGCTTAAGCCATAATAGTTAAGGGCCTGCCCACTTTAATCTGACCTTTCTTCATTCTGTTCTATTATCATCCCACGTGAGCGTTCACACACACTCCTGTTTCAGGTAAGTTGACAGTAGTCACTCTTTTAGTACTTTTATGAGTCAGTTCTGTGTTTGTTGCAGAAAGAGGGTTTGGAGAGAAATGGCAAGAGATGAGGCTGTTAAGGCGTTCAAAGGCCATATCAGGAAGGAGCCCATAAACCATGTTAAAGAGCTTAAATTTTATGATAAAAATCACGGAAACCTATTGAAGAGTTTGAATCAGGAAAATAATCATAAATAAATATAAATTTGAGAAAGGTCATCCTAGATGCTATATGAGCCATTGATAAGGAGAATGGAAGGATGCATGCTTAAGTGAAATATTCTTGAAAGAGCTCCTTGGAAGCATCTGATGACAAGTCAGCATAATATTTTAATTACCACCAATTTCCAGGCACTGGCCTGGATGTTAGGCTGTAGAGATTAATAAATTGTGATACTTGTACTTGAGTTGGTCGTAGGCTACTTGGAGAATCAGCCACGTGAACCTATCATTACAATGCAGAGGAAGAGTTATGTTAACAGGGGCCTGGGAAGGATGATATGAACACACCAAGGTGGGACTTCGTGGGGGAGATCGGCCACACCTAAAAGGAGGAAGTGATTTAGGTCACTTTTCTGGCGTTCTGAGTTATAATAAGACTCTCAAAAAATTTGTATGACAGTTGTAATGGCATAAATGTCATGTTGGCTTTTCAGATAGTCTACAGTGTCGTAATGTTCATGTATCTCCTTTCCTGAGAAGGGCATGGGCTAGGATGGACATTGTATTTGTGTGTCCTTCTTTCATTCCCCCACAGTATGGTATACTTAACAGGAATTAAATGATTTATTGAGTGGGAATGAATTAACATGTGAATGGTAAACTTACCTACTGACTTCTAAATGCCTGATGCTGACTTTTGATAAATACACAGAAAAATGGCTTTTAATGGGAGACTTAGTCCACAAGGTATTAAAGCTGGAGAGCATATTTTGTGGTTCCCATCCAGCATTTAATGGACCACAACTCTAAAGTAGAAGATATTAGCTTAGCTGGGATGTGGGGTTGGTTTTTAAAAAACAGAGGAATCCAAAGTTAGGGCGTTAATGTTCAAAGGCTCTTAGTACAGGCTTGACTAGGGACTTCTCTTACCCTAAGTTCCTCCTAGACACAGAGCTTGAGATAGGGGAGCCTGGGCAGATAATACAGACTGGGAAGTGATCACAGGGAACAAGAGTGAGGGACTGGGAGTTTGTAAAACAGGAAAAGCAGCCAGATCAGGGGTAAATTCTCAGGTTGGAGCCTCCAAGATCTTAAAGAATAGACCTCCAAATTCTCCACCTCCAGGGACATAAGAAGAGTGCGTTTATCCACTAATGCCTATGCCCTATCGCTTAAAAGTTTCCCACAGAGGTTCTGGGCTTTGCCTATGTGAGTGCCTGGAAGATGTCTATAGGAGCCCCATAACTCTATGTCAGGGGACACTGAGGAAGAAAGTCAGAGATACATGCAGAGCTGAAGCAAGGTGCTATCAGTTTTCAACTGAGTAGTCTGGGTTATTACAGCACGACTAGAGTGAATGTGAGAAAGCAGGATGTAAGGAGGAGACGTCCCACACAGTACTTCGCATAGGTGTCTCACTGGACTTGTAAACAATCCTGTGAGATTGGCTTCATTACTATAATTTCACAAATGAGAAAATTGAGGATCCTAGAGGATAAGTAACCCACTCATGGTCACCCAGAATATTATAGCCAGGATTGTAGCCTGTGTTTGTCTGACTGCAAAGTCTACACTTTTTTCAGTGACATCACATAGATTCTCCTTTAGCTTGATAACCGTCATCCTTGAAGCAATGATATGCCCTCTCTTGCTGACCCTTCTTGCCATCAATTCCCTGTTCGTGTTTGTGACTCTTTGGCTCCTGAAGAGTACTCTTGAATATTTGGTGTTCCCCATTCTCATCCCAGCTCATCCCAGCCTAGCATGTTCCTTCTGCATGTTGCATTCTGAGTCTATGACGATGTTTTGAATCTATCCCAGTCTTGCCCTCCTGGGCACCGGAAAATGTCTTTTTCTCCCAATGATACCATACATGCTGTGTTTATGAACTTTGACAGTTAAAATTACTCAGTGGTAAAATTTATAATCAATAAAATAATTTTATTTTTGTCTAATATGGGAATTATTGTCTTAGCTTACATTTTCAAGCCAGGCAATACAGTCAGACTACTGTTTATTTATGCCCCGCAAACTTTTATGGTAAGTGATAAAGAAAACAACAGAATGCCTATAATCATCCAAAGACCTTTCTCAGAAAAGTGAGCTCTTTGGCTTACTATTTCTAGGATCTAAAATATTTATTGAAACATGTGAGGCATGGATTTCTAAAAAAACGTGGAACTAAATTTTTCTGTCATGAAAGAAGGCAAAAATAGCTAGAAAGGGAACTGATCACCTTCTTTAGAAGTTTTCAGTGAGGAAAAAATCTATTACCTACTTATTGACTGACTTTATTCATTTAAAAAACTATTTAAACATGCATAAACTTTTACCATAAACAAAGCAACATCAAGAAACAAGTGAAGTCTTTGGAGCCGGCCCAGTAGCGTAATAGTTAAGTTCGCATGCTCTGCTTCTGCTGCCCAGGGTTGCCAACTTGGATCTGGGTGTGGAGCCTTGCACCTCTTATCAAACAATGCTGTGGCAGGTGTCCCACATATAAAGTAGAGTAAGATGGGCATGGATATTAGCTCAGGGCCAATCTTCCTCAGCAAAAACAAAAAACAAAAAAGGAGGATTGGGAGCAGACATTAGCTCAAGGCTAATCTTCCTCAAAACAAAACAAAACAAAATAAGTGAAGACTCTGATTATAAGGAAAAACAAGGACTTGATTCTTCTCTTACACAATATACATTCACACACATGTACACACATACACATAAATTCACACAATTTTATCTCAAATTCTCCTTTGTTGAAGAGTTAGAATCATTGACCTTAACCCCAAAGATTGTCTACTACCTGTTTCAAACTCATGGTATGGCTCCACGATGCCTAGAATAGAATAGGGCATCATTTCCCAAGAGACAACTCCAGTATACAATCAGAGATTGCCTGAATTGTATCTTACTGGGTAGAATCTAGAGTTTTATTATAACAAACTTTAAGAAAACATGGGAAATTATTTTCCATTAATCAACTATGACACAGGGTCAATATCCTTCATATACAAAATGCAATTACAAATAAATTAAAAAGGTGATGAACACAAACATGAAAAGTTTAAAGACATGAAGAAACAAATCATGAGAGACAGACTATAAATGGTCGATAAAATTTTAAACCCCACTTTTAATCAAATGAATGTATATCATATGTCCTTATCCTGTCACACCAGTGAACGTTTAAAGAAGAATCATAACCTCTGTTGATAAAAGTAAAGGAAATTTACACAATTATGTAGATCCAGTGGAAGTGTAAATCTATATAGTATTTCTGGGTAGTAATTTGGGAATATATATGAAACGTCTTTTTTTCACTTCCTTCATATTCCTAGGAAGATATTGAAATTGTATCTTTGCCATTTGTGCTTCAAGTGAGGAAGATGATGTTTCTCTGGTGTTTGTCCCAAAGAAGCTGGCAGAAAATAGCCTTGAGTAGATAAATAGGTGCTGGCAGTCAAGAAGGGAATCAACTAAGTTACAATCACACACTTACAGAAGAGAGAATGAAAAAGTGTGTGGTGTGGCAGAGGAAAGGGGAGAGTTAATTCTTGAGTGACTGCTAGAGAGTGCAACGTGAGGATTCCCCTGTGTTTTCCTGTGTGGGCACCTGCTCTGTGCTTGGAACTTAAACCTTTGATAATGAATAACTCTTTTCTCTCATGGAGATAATTAAAAGCCTGCAACTCTCTTCTCTCGTGGAGACAGTCAAGTGCTCGGAAGTCATAGAATTGGACTTCATCTTTTCTACAATTTCATGTGGCCATTCTTCTAAGGTGCTCCCTTCAAAAACCACATCCTCGTCTATGGCCCAGACCCTGGGTCATGAGCTCCTTGACAGGAGTCTCTTCTCCTCACACAACTGTCACACTGAAAAGTAGAGGGAATGAGGACACAGTTTCTAAGCCTGTTGTCAGAAACCACTCCTCCATTTTATAGCGCAGTTCTGGAGCTGAATTCAGACTGAATTTCTTCCAGCTCTGTGTCTCTCTTAGCACCCACACACACTAGCCTAGATGCATATGCATATTTTCAGTGTTTCATCGACAATATGAAAAGAGTCAGAGGAAAGTTTTCACAGAACTGGTGACACCTATGTTCGGCCAGCATTCATTTTAGTGCTTAGTATGTATGTTAGTATTCAGAGTGAGGAAACAGAAGGACAAGGGAGGCTGTGGACCACTTCCTGTTGGAGGTGTGGCATTCCAATTCTGTTAAGAAAACTTTACACCCAAAGCCAGATAAGTGGGATCGTGTCCCTCATGACTGTAAATGTATTTAATTCGTCCTCAGCATTCTCACTATTTCCTGTGTTTAGTCAATCATGGCTTTTGTCATTTTCCCCTTAGACTTTTATTTATTCTTTGTTATATTTTACCCATGATCTCTCCGTCTCTCTCTCTGTCTTTCATGCTCACCTTATTTTTATGTTTTTTCTTTTTAAAGCAGGGCCATTACATAGTATATAAAATATTGTTTGGAGTGTTCATTCCAGGACATTTTTAAAAATTGCTATACACTGACCTTGTCCTCAGAGTATTTAATCATATGAAATATCATAACTTATCACACCATTTTCCTAGGAGTAAAATCATTGCGTCTGTGGGTTTTTCACATGTAGTACAAAATTTCTCACTGACTTTTACTAACCATGTAGGAGTTTGCCTATTTCCCCACGCTCTTGTCAACACATTTAAAAAAATCTTTTCAACACAACAGGCTTGTCAATTAAAATAGATTCAGTTGCACATAACAGAAATACCCAAATGACATTGGTTAAAACAATTTAAACCTTTATTTATGTCTCAGGTATGAGAAATTTGGACATAGTCCTCTACATGTGAAGGACCCTTGTCTCCTAACGTTTGTCTTCATAATTCTAGCACATGGTTTCTCTACTTCAAGGTAAATTATAGTACAGAAATGTCTACTGGGAGAACTCCAACCATCACCTTGGCATTGCAAATTGGAAGAAGGAGGAAAAACAGAGGGGCAGAAAAGAGCCCCTTCTAGATTAGACTTGCTTTTCTTGTAGAAGCACTCCCAGAAATTCCATATTAAACTTCCAATTTCATCTCATTGGCCAGAACACCACATGAATATACTCAGTTACAAGTGAAACTGAAAATTGCAGGTTTTTTTTTTTTTCTCAATAGCAATATGCTCAATCAAAAAGCAAGAATTTATCAGCAGAGAGGAAGAGGAGAATAGACATTGGAATAGGTGCCTAGCAGACTGTTACAATAGCAAAAAAGAAGTGTGATTACAGCATGTTACTTGTCAGTCCTTGATCGTTAGTGGTACGAAGTATTTTGCCCCATTTGGTGGAGATTCGCAGTTCTTTTCCGTATTGAGCAGGCATATCTTTTGGCCATTTATGTTGTTGAAAAGGAACATGAAATATTCTTGTGAAAGGAAGTTGACAACAAAACTGGATGTGAAAGGTGAAAGCATGGAAACAGGACTGATGTGAGTGCTGGATTCATCTAAATATGGAACGAAGACTAATATCTTTTGGAAGATGGTTGCAGAAAGTGAATATTAGGGTCTCTGACAACAAAAAAGCACATATGACAAAAACAAAACCTGGAGGTGGATCATAAAGGAGGTAGTAAGAAAGAATGTGCAAATTTTCTTATATTTTTTAAATAGTCTGCTAATAGCTTCTGCCTAATTTAGATACACCTAGAAAGGGAAAAACAAAGTTATAGAGTACATCAGCAGTAGAAGCAATATTAAGAATATGCTGATAATAACAACAATAATAAATATGAAAAGCCGGAATGAACAGGGGAGGTGATAGGAAATGTAAACTCTTACTTTTTCACTTTCCATAAAAGGCACTCTGTACATGTTGCACAAAGATGACTTAGAGAGTTGTGTACTATAAACAATGAACTTAACCAGCTAAATAATGAGAAGGAAGTCACACACACTCATAGCTCACATATCCTGAAAAATACATACCCAATAGCAAAAAGACAGAAAACATTAAAAAGGAGAAAGTAACATAAGAAGAGGCTAGGGAGATCAATTTTGTTAGTTCAATAGAAAAATGATATAAATTTTAATCTACTGAAAGCATTAAAGTCTCTGATTGCATTAAAAAGCAATACCCAAAATGTATTTGATGCAAAAACATGTCTAAAACAATGCGACTCAAAAATGTGAAATATAAAAAGAGGGACAAGTGCCTACAATAACATAGCAGCAAAAATAAGTGGAGGATAAAGACAAATCGACATCAGTCTAAGAGTAGAGGGAGTCTTTAAGGCATCCGTATTAAATGATACTTTCACACTTATTTTAATGATAACACTCAAAAATTTACAAAGAGAGCAACAATAATGGAAAATATAGACTAACTTTACTTATGAATATTAAGGTAAAACTTTTAAAACTATTTATAATAAAATATAATTCAGTGTATTTTAAAAATAAGATACATCATAATCCAAATGGTAAGTGTGCAAGGGTGGTTCATTCTTAGAATAGCATAAAAAATATGGTAGGTTGGTTCCTTCAAGATGTATGCCAGTTTCCTTAGAGGGAGCATGTGTGCAGTGAAGAGAGTGAATAGCTAAACTTCCACGTACGACACATTCCCTGTGGGAGAGAGACGGACATGACTAACAGTTTTGTTGTTAGCTGACAAGACCCACAATTATGAAGGCGATCGTATCTTATCCAGATCTCAGCTTAATTGGTGATTTCCTCAAGTCCTCAGGAGTGGAGGCAGCTCTCCGATTCCAAGATCTCTGCTAAGGTCATGTGGTACTGGAGCCCTCAGCAGGCTCAGAGGTTTCCTGATTCTTCTGCTTCCCTGGTGTGACTAAGGTAGCAGCTGCTTGGGGGGTCAGTTCTGCACAACTGTTATGGGACCATCTGAAGAGTCACCCTAGACCTGGACTCCAGTTTTGAATACTTTCTGTTTGAAATCATGACATTGGTTTCTACTATCTGCAACTATACTCTGCCTGGTGAAGACACTTCACTATAAATACAATTCACCATATTTGTGTGTCATAATTGTCACATTGTCTAAGTGTCATACTGTATACATAAATGCTAAAAAAAGAATTTTTTAAAAAATTCCCATGTGTGAACAATAGTTAGGTAGAAAAAATAAAATAAATACAAATTATGCATTTAGCAGTCACATATATAAACAATGCTTTTGTATACACTTAACAAAAAGGATTTGGGTGCTGGCCTGCTTGTGTAGTGGTTAAGTCCATGCACTCCACTTTGGCAATCTGGGGTTCGCGGGTTCAGGCCTATACACTGCTCATCAAGCCATGCTGTGGCGGCATCCCACAAACAAAAATAGAAGAAGATTGGCACAGATTTTAGCTCAGGGACAATCTTCCTCACCAAAAAATAAATAAATAAATAAACCACAAAAATGCTAAAATTAATTTTGATTGAATTTACATATTATCTTGAAGAAGATAAAGTAGTCTATGTAGGACTCAGAATTCATAAGATGTAAATTAAAATAATAGTAAAAATAACCATATAAAAACTTTGAGCTTCTCATGTTAAAAATATCACAAACATAATAAAGGCCATATATGACAAACCCACAGCCAACATCCTACTCAATGGGCAAAAACTGAACGCCATCCCCCTGAGAGCAAGAACAAGACAAGGATGCCCACTATCACCACTCTTAATCAACATAGTAGAGGTTTTGGCCAGAGCAAGTAGGTGAGAGAAAGGAATAAAGGGAATCCAAATAGCAAGTGAAAAAGAGAAACTCTCACTGTTTGCAGACGACATGATCTTATATATAGAAAACCCCAGAGAATCCATTGGAAAACTAATAGAAATAATTAACAGCTACAGTAAAATTGCAGGGTACAAAAGCAACTCACAAGAATCGGTTGCTTTCCTATATGCTAATAACGAACTTACAGAAAGAGAACTCAAGAATACAATTCCATTTACAATCGCAACTAAAAGAATAAAGTACCTAGGAATAAATTTAACAAAGGAGGTGAAGGACTTACACGATGAAAATTATAAGACATTACTGAAAGAAATTGATAATGACATAAAGAGATGGAGAGAGATTCCATGCACATGGATTGAAGAATAAACAGTTAAAATGTCCATACTTCCCAAAGCAAACTATAGATTCAATGCAATCCAATCAGAATCCAAACGAAATTCTTCCTGGAAATAGAACAAAGAATCCTAAAATTCATATGGGGCAACCAAAGACCCCAAATTGCTAAGGCAATTCTGAAAAAAAAAGAACAAAGCTGGAGGTATCATAATCCCTAACTTCAAAATGTACTACAAAGCCACAGTGATCAAAACAGCATGGTACTGGTACAAAAACAGGCACACAGATCAATAGAACAGAACTGAAAGACTAGAAATAAAACTGCACATATATGGACAGCTAATCTTCGACAAAGATACCAAGAATATATAATGGAGAAAAGATAGTCTCTTCAATAAATGGTATTGGGAAAACTGGACAGCCACATGCAAAAGTATGAAGGTAGACCATTATCTCACACCATACACAAAAATAAACTCCAAATGGATCAGACTTAACGATAAGTCTTGAAACCATAAAACTCCTGGATGATAATATAGGTAGTACACTCTTTGACATTGAACTAAGAAGGATCTTTTCGAATACCATATCTTCTTAGACAAATGAAAGAAAACAAAAATTAAACAAGTGGGAGTTCATCAGACTAAGGAGCTTCTGCAAGGCAAAAGAAACTAGGATCAAAGCAAAGAGACAACCTACCAATTGGGAAAAAATATTTGCAAATCATGTATCTGACAAGGGGTTAATCTTCATAATATATAGGGAACTCACACAACTGAACAATAAAAAAACAAACAGCCCGATCACAAAATAGGCAGAGGGTATGAACAGACATTTTTCCAAAGAAGAATACACATGGCCGATAATCACATGAAAAGATGCTCAACATCACTAATCATCAGGGAAATGCAAATCAAAACTACACCAAGGGGGCCGGCCTGGTGGCACAGCAGTTAAGTGTGCATGTTCTGCTTCGGCGGCCTGGGGTTCACCGGTTTGGATCCCAGGTGCAGACATGGCACTGCTTGGCAAGCCATGCTGTGGTAGGCATCCCACATATAAAGTAGAGGAAGATGAGCATGGATGTTAGCTCAGGGCCAGTCTTCCTCAGCAAAAAGAGGAGGATTGGTAGCAGATGCTAGCTTAGGGCTAATCTTCCTAAAAAAAAAAAAAACACTACACTAAGATACCACCTTACACCTGTTAAAATGGCTATAATCACTAAGACTAAAATGAACAAATGTTGGAGAGAGTGTGGAGAAAGGGAACCCTCATACACTGCTGGTGAGAATGCAAACTGGTGCAGCCACTATGGAAAACAGTATGGAGAGTCTTCAAAAAATTAAAAATAGACCTACCATATGACCCAGCTATCCCACTACTGGGTATCTACCCAAACAACTTGAAATCAACAATCCAAAGTAGCATATGCACCCCTGTGTTCATTGCAGCACTATTCACAATAGCCAAGACATGGAAGCAATCCAAGTGCCCATCGACTGATGATTGGATAAATAAGATGTGGTATATATATACAATGGAATACTACTTAGCCAGAAAAAAATACAAATTCATCCCATTTGCAACAATACGGAAGGACCTGGAGGGAATTATGCTAAGCGAAATAAGCCAGACTGAGAAAGACAAACAACATATGATTTCACTTGTATGTGGAATATAAGCAAACACATGGACAAAGGAAACACTTCAGTGATTACCAGGTGAAGGGGGTTGTGGGGTGGGCACAGGGGGTGAAGGGGAGCACGTATGTGGTGACAGTCAAGAAATAATGTACAACTGAAATCTCACATTGATGTAAACTATTATGAACTCAACAACAAAAAACTTACACTAAATAAAAAAATATATATCACAAACAAAATCAAAGCACAAATGAGATACTGGAGAATAAATATCCCAACATACATTTTACTAAGATTCTATAAAAATACTACAAAAATCTATTATAATTAATAAAAGAGAAAGTGTCTTAAATGCTTTATAACTTAATAAATACCAAAAATGAGGAAATAAAATATGCTAAAACATACTTCCGATTAAAGACATTTAAATAAAGTAAAAGTAAGATGAACTTTTCATACATTCAACTGGCAAAAAAATTTAAATTTGGTATTGGTAGTAGAAACGTGTATATTATTACTTCTCTTCAGAGGAAAGTAAAAAAGCTGAGTGTGTGGATTCGGCAATTCTAATCTCTTGATTTGTATCTGGAAAAGTTCACCAAGTTATTGGAACTAGAATGTTCAACACAACTTTGTTTATGATATAACAAACAGCAGAAAACAAAAAATGGTCAAAAACATATATATTTAAAAATCTAAATAAATATTATAATAGACTATTTTATAAACATTAAAATATATGAGGAGAATAAATATACGCTGTTAAGGAAAGAGCTCTAAGATATTTTACTAAGTGCAATAAACAAAGATCATTAGACATGTACACTATTAACTATTGTATAAATATGAGTGATTATATGTTCATAAACAAGTATATGCTGACACATGCACAAAAAATTGTCTTGAAGGGACTGCATAGGCCTGTTATCTTGGTGACTTTCACCAGGGGACTTGGAATGTGGGGAAGGACATTTTGCTTCACTACTTTTATTTTTCTATATTATTTGAATTTTCCACACTTGACCTTGACATGTTTTCAGTAGAAAATTTATCCACATGGGTTATTTAAAATGTAAGGTTACAGGCATTTTGTCTTCTTTTTTATTTTGTCTGTAGTCGAAAGAGCCTAGTTAGTGTATAGAGGTTCAGCAGTATCTAACCTTTCTTGAGAGTTTACTAGGTCACCATGACAAGTTTTCCACGAATCCTCTCAATAACCTATGCCACAATAACGTGAATTAGTTAAGACTGATGCCATTACTCTATATGTGAAGCTTCAAAAACTCAAAAAGGTCAACAGGACTTTGCCAATGCCACACTCAAGGTAGGAGGCGGAGTAAGGGTTCAACACACACATTTTGTTCTCATGTTGTGCTCCTTTTGCATCTCTTTTGCTTCCTATTAACCATAACAAAAATATAGTTCCTTTAGACAATACATTTCCAGTGATAAAAGAAATTTTAACTCCAAGTATGGATGAATGCTTAATTCTTTTCCATGAATAAAAATAGAAGATAATATGCCGAGATGACACTGCATCAATAAAATATGATAATCCATTATTACAGCATGTGTAGGTGTGTGATATCTCCTTGTTAATGATTTGCTATGAAAAAGTGCCAGATGAACTTGACATTTGATACTGATACAAATGTAAAGAGAAGACCTTGTATGGTTGCCTATTATATCTTCGTAAAGGTTTGAAGAGTTTTATTTTCCTAAAATGGAAATATAGGATTGATTCTAGTCAAAATGGAAAAGCCAACAGCTCTCTGACTTTACAGCCTGCTCGTTTTCTTCCCTCTCCAACGACCCTTCCCTACCTCTTTATTTCTTATGCTATGTGCCTCTTTTCCCATCGATTCTCTCCCCTTCCATGGCCTCAGACTCTTTCAAAGGACAGTGGCCCAACATACAGCTATAGTGACTAGCAGCTCCTGTATGTGGGATTCAAGTGATGCTTTAATTTTAACCTACATCAGAATTCTGTGGTAGGAGTTACTTGTATTTTAGAACATTCTTTCATCCCTCATCAAAAGAACTTCAGGAACAGGGTGAGGGTGAGAGGTTCTTGCTTTGGAACTGGAGCAAAGGCATCAGAGTGGACTGAGGGCTTGTGACCCTAGAGGTTGCTTTTGTCTAATGAGCAGTTGTTTCCATTTCAATCTTCTTGTAGCCCCAGCACAGAGGTTGGAGGGTAAAACCAGACTTGACTGAAAGACTATGGAAGGGGATGGAGACTAGATATTTCTTGATCTGCTTGTCTCTGTTTCCCTCAGTCTATGTTCATCGTCTCTTCTCATTACCACAGTATCATTTCAAATACCACTTCTTCCCAGAGGCCCTTACCTCACCTCGCAGAAGCAGAAAGAGGAACCAGGAACTGCTCTCTGGAAAATGCCATTGCAGTGACCTTCCTAACACAAGCCTTTTCCCTTATCCTCAAATAATATACAAAAATAAAAGTAGGGAAATATTATCTTTTATTTCCTAAATTGTTCTTGATTTGCACTTGCTCCAACTCACAGCATGTAAACCCACAAACACACAAAAACACAATTTTGATGTCAGTATTGTATAATCAGTGTAAAACACTGAAATAAACCCAATCTTTCCCTTGACTATCTCAAAGCTTCTTTGCTGCCATCATTTCTCATCAGCATCTCCACATTCTTCCTCTGAAGCATGCCTCAAGTACCAAGGCGACATACCTTTGCAACCACTGGCATGCAATTCTCAGCACCAGGAAGAGAAAGAAGGCTAAGATGACTAGCGTTAATAACAACAATTTCCTTTCAAAGTTTTCTAAAGCCAAACACCTGACATCCTATAGAACCCAAGATGGGACAGAGAGAAGTTTTTTCCTCCCACATCTCAGAACTGTGAACTTCAGGAGGTTGAACACTTCCCACTAATCAATACTGGAAAACCAAATATCTTCTGGTGAATATGGAAGTGGGTGCATTTCAATATTCATTTTTCCCTCTCCCACATCACCTTCCCCTTGTCCTTTCTGTCACTCGGCCCTGGCTCTTCCTCTGATCCCCAACTGCAGCTCTTTCTTTACAGGACTGCAGCACTGAAGCAGCACACTTTTTTAAAGCAGAATTTAGAACTTGACACGAGGAAGAGATCCAGCTAACTCTGCAGAGAGAATCTAATTAGGTAGATGGGACTTGAGAAGCTGGAGTTTTTCTAGGACACCTGGCTCACCCTTCTGTGTAATGGAAGTTGTCACTGGCCCTTTGCTGGCAGCTGAGGCATCAGGATGTGGGTGTCACTTCTCATCTGAATTAAATGCTGCCTCCAGCATGACACCTCAGGCAAACAGGAACTGCTGGGTGTTCAGGCATTGGGATCTTTACCAGAGGTCGCTTTCAACTCAGAGACACTGTAATTTGCACAGGGAGAAAGCTATCAGCTCAGGATAACGAAGAACTTCCTAAAAATCAGACTGCCAATCACCAGGTAGAGTAGTGGGTTCTCCACTATTGGCCAAATTCAGGCAGAGAGCTAGCCTGCTGGGGAGATGAAAGGAGGGTCTGCCTAGAGCCATAGGACTTGCTAAGTTCACTTACAGATTTCAGCCTTGGTCTCTCACCCGTAAAATGGTGGATATTATATTCAATCACATATTCAATAAATATTTTGGGGGAATCCATTGTATACCAGGCATTCTTCTGTGGATGGGAGTAGCATGATTAACAACAGAGGCAAAGTTTTTGCCCCCACGGAGCTTGCCTATTCATGAGGAAAGGCAGAAAGCAAGAAAATTAGTAATTGGCTGTCATGTGGTAATAGTGGAATAAAGGGAGAGAGAATGATGGTGGAAATGTTGCCAAACTTGTAGAATTAAATGAAATCTAATGAGATTAATGAAAATTAAATGAGATAATAATGACCAACATTTATTAAGCGTTTTATGGGTTCCTGGTCTTATGCCTTAAATAAACCCCATATCAATAAGAACTAATATTCTCATTTTACAGACACTGCAACCAAGACTGAGTAGCTGTGTAACTTGTCAAGTAAACTTGGCTAGTTAGAATCGAGGCTGGTAATGGAATTCAGGTGTGAGCATCTGGCTTATAGTAGACACTCAATTAATTACATTGTTGTTGATGCAGTTTGCTAATATTATTATGCTATTGAGCTATTATGAAAGTTGTGAGAAGTTAAAATTGTATGCACTTGACAAATATTGCCTGTGCTGCGATGTTAGAGGCTATGATGCACACAGGAAAACATAGCACACCAGCTTTGCTTTGCTCTAGTGTTACAACTAGTTTGAGGAGATCTGTTTCAGGAAAAAATAACAAAGTAGCATATGACTCAGGTATATGACAGTTCTACACAGCAGACGTCACAGTTATTTTTGGCAGTGGGGGACAAAAGGAGGAACGTAGCAATGGAGTTTCCTGTGGTCAAGAAAGACGTCCAAGGTCTTGAGAGACATAAATATGCAAGGGACTGGTGGGAAGGACACAGCGTAAAACAGATGGGAGCTTTGTTTGCAAAAACTAATGAAGCTTTATCAAAAAACTGAAAACACTCCAAATGTCCATCAACAGGACAATGGCTAAACAAATGGCAGTATATTCTCCCAAATATACTATTCAGTGATACAAAGGAATAAATTACTGACACATGCAGCAATACCGAATCACAGATATATTATGCTGAGTAAAAGAAGCTAGACTCAAAAGAGTATATATGGTATGATTCCATCTGTATGAAATTCAAAAATAGGCAAAACTAATCTATGGGGACAAAAGTCAGCAAAGTAACTCACTCTTGTGGTGTGGAGGGAATAAATTGGAAATGGGCATTAAGGAACATTCTGGGACGATGAAAATGTTCTACATCTTGAACCGTGTAGTCATACATAGGTGTATGCATGTATAAAACGTCGTTGAGTTTGACATCTCAGATTGCATGTAGCACCGTATATAAGTTAAACCTTAATAAATTAACCACAATGGAGGAAAATAGGAATAGAGTGGGAATATTCCAGAGAGCAGAGATTGGTTCATTTAACCAAGACAGAGATCTAAAAAAGGCATTTTGGAAAATAAAAATTTAGGAGTCAGTTTCCAGAGGGCTATGAGTAAAAAATACAGGAATTATGACTTATTCTATGAACAATAAGTAATCTCTAGAGTTTTTGAGTAGAAAGCTAATAACGGATGTTTCAGGAGGAGGTCTGTCAGTGATATGAGGTCTGGGCTGGGGCAAGGTAGACTGGAGGTAAAGAGAATGTTAAGTGCCTACTGTGTGCCATACTGGCATTTTCATCATTTGCTAAATGAGGAAACTAAAGCTCAGAGAAGTTGACTTTCCCTGGATCACAAAGCTGATTACCATCAGAGCTGGGATCTCGAGTTCCAAAGCCCAGATTTTTCACTAGGCTGTATTTGTTCCCAGAAGTTCCAAGGTAAGGTGAGGTGAAACAAGCCAGCCTGTGGAGGTCTGAAAGGGGAGAAGAGGAAAAGATGTATTACTTAACATTGAAGAGGATGATCAGAGGGATTTCCAATGCACGTGTACATAGCTATGTTTTCCCTAACTGATCTAATAGGAAGATTGAAGTTCCTTGAGCAAAGGGCCACTTTTGGCACCTCGTGAAGATACCATCCACCTTGACAAAGATGGACTAAATCCTTTGGCATTCGAGACTATGTAGGAAGTTGGCTGCATACCTGAAGAATAAAAGGAAGAGTAAAAGAAATGTCCGGAGGTATTTCCATATACTATTGGGAAGAGATTGTGACTTCAGGGGACAGGCCTCTCAACTGGGAACAGGGGGACTTTCTTGATGAAATGTATAAAGACAATCTTAAGCCCAAGACAACAAGGTGTGAACATTTTATTCTCTTTCTCTAAGGTTGATATAACATAGTTTTTTTGTAGGGGAGTTGTGTTTATAAACTTATTTTAATTCTGTAAGTATAGCATGAATGCATCGAGCTTTAAAAACAATATTACAAATAAAACAAAGTCCCCCCCTGAGCCAACCCTGATGGCCTGGTGGTTAACATTTGGCACACTATGCTTCAGCGGCCCAGGTTCCATTCCCAGGCACGGACCTACACCACTTGCCTGTCAGTAGCCATGCTGAGGCAGCAGCTCACATAGAAGAACTAGAAGGACTTACAACTAGGATATACAACCAAGCACTGGGGCTTGGAGAAGAAAAGAAAAAAGAGGAAGATTGGCAACAGATGATAGCTCAGGGTGAATCTTTCTCTGCAAAAGAAAAAAAAAAAAGAAATAAAAAAATGCACCATCTTTAAAAAAAAAAACCCAAAAAATCACAACGTCCCCATGACTGATTCCAGTTCTTGCCAACAAGGTAGCCACTATTTTTATTTTTGATATGTGCCCCTATCATATACTACACATTAACATACAGGTGGATCTATCTATAAATATTATATGTCTATATAGACATAGATATATATATATAGATAGATAGACATAGATATATCATATAGGCATATAATTATTTTTGGTGGCTATTTTAACTAAAAATTTACAAATTTTAAGGATTCTATAGTTTTCTTTTTTCATGCAACAGTGTGTATTAGAGAGTTTTCTCTGTCAAAATTTATAAACAAACCTCATTCAATTTTAAAAGCTGGACAGCATTCGTTAAGATGAACATCCTTTAGTTTTCTTAACAGTTATCCTACTTATTTGTTGCTATTATAAAAACCCTCCCACAACACATCCTTGTTCTATGCCTCCGAGTGCGTATGTCTGAGTATTTTCCTCAGAACAATTCTAAGAAACAGATTTACTAGATCACATTTAAAATTATAATAGATCTGTAATAATTTCCCTCAAACATGGTTGAACCAATCTTGACACCTATAAGCAGCATATAAAAGTGCCTGGCACACTTCACATATACCCTATTGTATAATTTTCCCCATAAGTCTGTGTTTTTCTTAGCTAGTAATTATGTTATTATTTCTGTTATTACTGACGCATAGAAGACGTAATTCTTGTCCTACAAGAACTTGCAATCAACATCTCAGTGGTTGACAGGAAAATAAAGGAGCTAATTAAGAAATAGAGACAACAATGAAATTTCCAGAAGAAAAAAAGAGGGCAGTGGTCATTTTTGACAACTTCTGACATTGTTGCAGCTTCCGTTCTCTAGTCGCAAAGTCTGCAGACATGAATTGTCTCAGTGGGAATCTACGTAACCAAGACTCTCCACTGTGGATTCCGAGATATTCCTCTTGACAGTAGGCAGGAGAGTTACAATGTAAGCAACGTGGAATGATGGAAACAGTCACTGCTGTGGGTACTAGGTCCAGCATTTCCCTCCAACAATTGGTCATCCTGGCCATTCCATATCCTTTTGAGCCTTAATGTCCTCATTTGAGAAAGGGAGAATTCTCAAATATTCTTTCTAGATATAGAATTTCTTTATTTTAAGAAGCCGTGAAATAATATATATTTGAATAGGGTATTCCTTTAGAACAAACCTTGGTGGGTATCCACATCACCAGGAAGGTTTTTTAAAACATGAATTTCTAGGTCCCACCACCAGAGGTCTTGGTGGGGCCTGGAAATTTTTATCTCTTACTAGATCCTAGGTGATGTTAATGCTGCTGGTCTGGTGATCACACTTTGAGAACTACTGCTTTAGAATGCTTCTAGACACCCAAGAGATGCAGATCGAAAAAAAGCCTGAGAGAGAGCAAGCTGCTGAGCATTTCTAAGTGATAGAGTTATAGGCTCCAGAGGCAATGAGCGTGGAGCCAAGCTGTATTTTGAAAGAGGCCATATGGAGCCTACAAGAGAGGAGGGTCATCCCAGGAGGAGGATTTTGCTGTAATCCAGGGAAGACATGAGCAGATTTTGAAAAAGGATTACATGGAAGAGGAAGGATGGGGAGAGATTAATTAGTGATTCAGGAGTTAGAATGAGAGGATCTGGAGTTGCATGTTGGGAATGAGGTGAGGGAGGAGTCTTGGACGCCTTGCAAATTTCTAGTTTGGGTAATAACATAAATGGTGGTGTCATTTGAATTGTAAAAGAGGGTAAGAGCATTATAAGAAGGTTAGTCAAGATGCGCGTGCATACTGCACAGGGTTAGTGCCATAGTGCCATGAGCAGCTCCAAGTTACTGCACAAGGACAGAGATACGTGGGAACCGATAGGAATGATACCTGGATGCTTAATGAGATCTTAAATTGAGGATTATCCTCCCAGAACTGACACCAAATAGGAAGGTCTGGGAAGCGGGTGTTTGAAAATGGGGTTGATTTTATTTTCAAATTATATAGTCTTCTGTAAAGATTTTGGAACTTAAGTAAATAAATAATAGCAAGGTCAGGGACAACTATAAAGACTGATAAAGAGGCTACTGTGGCAGCAACAGCTAAAAATTCACAAGGATGAAATAACAGAATCATGAATAAGTCAGAAAAGCACACATACATACGTACGAGACAGAACTGAAAAGGAAGAAAGGAAGGCTGTGTTCTTTAAATAGTCTTAGCTTATATCTTAAATAAAAAGTAGCAGCTTTTTAAAAAATATATATAAATAGATGAAAAACTGAAAAGAAATATATTAATGCATAAACAGTGGACCTGTCTGGGTGCTAGATTTAAGGACTCTGTTTTCTATATAAATCTTTATTTTCTCAATTTTCCATATCAACATATTATGCTTTAAAAACTTGAAAAAGTTATTTAAATGTTTTTTAAAAACTTGTTTTTGAATAGTGGAAGGAAAAACCATGATGGAATTCTTTAGAGAACAGAATTTGGTTTTCTGGTTCTGCTCTCTCTGCATCCCAAGACAGATCTTGGCAGTCTTAAAAAGAAACATCTAGATCTCTCATTGTTGAATGATTGGCAGGCTGGAGCCCCCTGAGGATTGCAGCCTCACAGGCAATTTGATCCATTCTCATAGGGAAGCCTGGGGCTAGGAGGCAATATTTAGAGTAACAGGATGTTGAAACCAATTTGAAACACCAAGAAAAATTTTTAGTGATGCAGAATGGCTCTGCCCACAGCTCACCCCACCTGCAGCCCCTGGGAGACCAGGACAGATAGAGGTGCTCTTGCAAATTCCCTTGGGAGCTCTGGGCCTGATTCGCTCCCCAGGTCTAGAGGACCCAGCAACAAATGGCCTTAGCCAACGTTGATGGATGACAATAATAAAAGCAGAAAATTTAAACGAGAAACAAGACTTCTCCCTGCTGTGTTCCTTACTAAGAAATATGACGTCTGATTTTAAGCTCCATTCTTTATGTGAGACAGAGTCTTCATGGAAAGAGAAAAAAAAGGTATATTATGCTCCCATTTCCCATTGATCTCTGTCTTTTCTTTTCATCTATCCCTTTGCTTGTCAGTGAGTTCTGATCCTGCGGCTCTGTGACCTGAGAAATGGAAACACACGGGCTCAAAGATATAGGGAATGCCTTCCCTTCCTGATCCATGATCCTGCCTTCCTTCTCTTTGGAAGGACTCAAGCCAGGAGCCTGGCTCTTGGAACTATAGGTCAATTGCTACCTACAAACACACTCATACTAACTCTCTTCTTTCCCCTCTCTCCTCCATATTCTCTTACAAATGACCCACAGATGTTTTTAAACCTTTATTCATCTGTATTGGATGATTCTCACTTAGGTCAACACAGAAATCACCTCTGGCTTCTATTTAAACTCTTTATTTCTCTATATTGTACATTTAATAGAGAACATGCAGTGGCCCACTCCTATTTCTCCTTCAAAATGACCAGCATAGTTGTGAAGTGGCTGTGATCACACAATGATGGGAAATTGATGTGGGAATTTTCTTGTGTGCTGCTCTACAAACATTACATCTTTCTAAATCCTGTTGGGACTCAGGCTTGGTGTTTTCATCCCAGCAGGTTCTCTGTCATCAGGTAGGCCTGAAGGCTGGGGAGGGAGTAGTTATCGGAAGGAAGAGGGTGCTGTAGCTGTAGCCTTTGATGGTAGAGGAGCACTGTTAGTACCAAACCACAGAGCACCAGGAAGGGAGCCAGGAAGTAAGCACCCCAGCCTCTCTTTCCTCCTCCATCTAAGCTCCAAATAGTGCTGCCCATTTGCCTAAACCAGCATCTGGAGGGGTTTCACTGCATATTTTTACTCACACACATGAAAGTACTTGTGTATATCTATCTATATAATTTTATTTTACGTAAATATGATCATTATATATTTTCTTTTGCAATTTGCTTTCTCTTCGAAATAATATGTGAGAAAATCTCCATGACCTCCGCTGAAATGAAATGGGACCTGATCAGGAAATACTGATAATCAGCCTGTGAGCAAAGGTTTTATTTCTACAAAATTACAAGAGTCAACCATTAGGGTGAAGCTGAGAGCAGGCCCTTTGTTAGGTTTATGTTTTGTCCAGTGTAATGAAATTGGATAAATAAAAGAGGGCTTCAAAGTATCTTAAATCACAAGAATGTTACAGAATATTACAGTTATTCTGCAACATAGACCATTTTCCCAGCTTAAATAAAGAAAGATGAAGTTTTCTGGCTAGAAAGGTCATTAGTTAATCTCATGGAAGCAACTTACTGAAAACAAGGGCAAAATAGATTTCTGAGCTGACTCACATAGCTGAGTAATTTCTGAAGAGGCTATTTGAGGAGGTCATCAAGAGGACGTGATCCCTCCTTGACCTGCAAGCTGTACCCAGGAAACTGGAGGTTCTTCACCCTCTCCCCTGTCCTTGGAACGTAAATTCTGCCAACCATTCCTATGCCAGAAGCTGTTTCAAGGACACAGCCTTGAGTAGGTAAGGTGTTGTTGAGACCACCTAATTGGACTATGTTACTGGACCCCCAGTGCAGAGATCTACTCATCTTGCCACCACCCAAGGTAACCCTGTAAGTTAGTTCCCTTGCTTGTTAAGCCTGCCACCTACCAATCTGGAGCATCTTGCCTCTTTCTTTGGTCTTTCCCAGCCCTCTGTATGCAGGGGCTAGTTTCAGATTTTACCCAGGGAATTCCAGAGTTTGTGAACAAATAGAGATTGCTTGAGGTGGGAAAGGAAGTTGCCCTTACTCATCCAAAAGTAATTTGAAAAGGAGTTATGATTTTAAACTTTTTTGTGGGGAGGGTGAGGAATCACATTAAAATTATTTTGTGTTTCTTCACATGTTTCACTTCAATGCCTCATCTCTAGTATCACAGTACTTTAAATGACTGGACATTATTCCATATTAGTTATGCACCATAAATTTATTAATCACTGATATATTGAAGGGCATTCACATTTGTTCCAATTTTTCTTTATTCTAAACTGCATCAAACATCCTTTTAAAAATTTCACTGTATCCATATAGAACACACGCAGAGAAAAGTACATCAAAATACATATGGAGCTCAATAAATTATTAACTTGATAAATATTTCAAGGAATAGAATATTGAGAATCCCAGAAGCTTCCCTCATGTTCCCTCCCAAACATTCCTCTCCCTCCTTTCCAAAGTTTATGTTTCATGGTTTCTAACATTGCATATTTGTTTTCCTGTCTTTAAACTTTACATAAATGAAATGATCCAGTAAATAATCTCTTATATTTGTGTTATTTGGCACATATTGTTGGATTCATTTATCTTTAAATGTGCAGTTGTGGTCTAACATGTTTATTGTTGTATAGTGTTTCATTGACTTATCATTTGGAATGGGTGGATATTTGTGTGGTTATTAGTTTGTGGCTATTATGATTAATAATGCTATAAATATTCTTCTCCGTGTATATTCTTATATATACTACTCCATTTCTACTAGATATTGACAGATTATATGTTATGTTCAAATTTAGTGGATAATGCCAATATATTTTCTAAAATGTTTGAAGCAGACTCTCAGTATAGAAAAGGATGTAATTTTTCCACATTCTTAGACTGAACTTCAATGATAGAAATTTTCATTTTTAGACATTTTGGTGAATGTGAAGTGATATGTCATTATAGTTTTTTCTCATTTTATCGATACTAATATAACTTTGTATATTATTGTCCATTTTGTGAAGTACATTTTCAAACTTCTTGCACTTTTTTATTAGATTGTCTTACTGACATAACTGATTTTAAACTAAATTTCTCATTGATTTGAAAATGTTCTTTATATGTCTTGATAGGAGCACTTCTTTGCATATGTATAGAGAAAATATTTTTTTCCCACTTTGTGGCTTGCTTTTTAGTTATTTTACTGGAATCTTACGATGAACAAAAGTTGACAGTTTAAATGTAGTACAATTTTTCCCTATGGTTGGTATATTTTTGGTCTCGTGTAAAACTCTGTTATCATAC
The DNA here is from genome assembly GCF_037783145.1 of Equus przewalskii. Taxonomy (NCBI): domain Eukaryota; kingdom Metazoa; phylum Chordata; class Mammalia; order Perissodactyla; family Equidae; genus Equus; species Equus przewalskii. Next base: position 51,481,081 of record NC_091845.1, on the reverse strand, counting down.
AATGTTATGAATATATTTTTCTATATTATATTCCCCCAAATTTACTTTTTGCCTTTCACATTTAGAGCTAAAATCTACTTGAAATTTATTATTTGTGAGTTGTGAATAAGGAGCAAGACTTTTTCTGTCCATATGGATATTCAATTTTCCAAGCACTGTTATTGAAAACAGTCCCTTCCTGCATGGTTCTTGATTCCTGCCATTGTCAAAATCAAGTGCTAGAATATGTGTAAATCTGTTTCTGTGTTGCCGTTCTGTTCACAGTATCTATTTTTCTACCCTGGTGGTTATAACACATTGTCTTAATTATTGTAGCAATATAATAAATCTTGGAAATTAGTAGAGTAAATCTTTTTACTTTCTTCTTTGTTCCACTTCTCCTTCTTCAGGAAAATGTTGGCTGTTTTTGGCCCAATAGGATGCTAAATAAAAGTCATGTGGGAGGGTGGGCCTAAATACCTTTTTTCCTCTGATATTAAAAGAAATATTTTACACAAGTACCACTACCTCTAAAGTTTCTCTTCATAGATATTATTTTAGAAATATGCTCCACCAGTTTTCTTCTACTTCTAGTTTAACAAGAGCTTTCTATCATAAATGAATGTTGACTTTCATAATATTTTTTCTGAATCTCTTGAGTATTTGTATAATATTTTTCATTTATTTTGTTAATATGGAAAATTACATTGACGTATTTTTAGATGTCCAACCAAACTTTCATTCTTGGATATGGATATAGATATAAATTGATATATAACTTTTTTGGCTGTCATTAGCTGATATTTTTAGCATTTTTTTGTATCTGTGTTTATGAAAGAGAATTTGCCTTTCTCTTAATGTCTTTGTAAGACTTTGGTATCAAGTTCATGCAGGTCTCATACAAATATCTGGGAAATATTTTTTATTTGTCTCTCTACTAGAAAATTACCCATAAAATTGGTCTTTGTTTCTTCCTTATAGATTTGGTAAAATTTACTAATGAATCCACTTGTGCCAGGTATGGCTTGTGGGAAGATTATTTTTTTAATCACTGATTGATTTTCTTTACTAGTCATAAGACTGTTATATTTACCATTAATTTTTGCATTAATTTTCATGAGTTGCACTTTTCTAGGAATTAGTTTAGTTCATCTAATCTTTACTCATTGTTTTCATGACTTTCTCTATCTTCTTGAACATGTGCCAATTTATAATAGTTGTTTTATTAATGCTTATATTCTAATTCTATAATCCCTTTCATTTCTAGGTATATTTCTATTGACTGATTTTTTCCCCTAGTTATGAGCACATATTGCCACTTTTTTATGCCTGTTAATTTTTTGTTAAGTGCTGGACATTTTGAATTTCATAGTTTGGATGCTAGAATTTGCTATCTCCCTTTAAACACTGTTGGGCTTTCTTCTGGCATGCAGTTGCTTAGGGTCAGTATATTCATTTCCAGGCTTGTTTTCAAGCTTTGTTATGGTGAGTCCAGTCTTTATCCTAGGGCTAATTTAACTCCACGACTAAAGCAGTAATCTTCTGAAGACATTACCCAATGTCATGTATTGTGATATTTTCCACTCGTAGTATATTTGTCACAACTAAGGGATCAACGTTAGTATATTACTATTAAGTAAACTCCACACTTCATTTGGGTTTCACAACTTTTTCACCAGATGTTCTGCTGTTCCAGGATCCCATTCAGAGACAACATTACATCTAGTTGTTATGTTTCCTTGGGTTCCTCTACACTGTGACAATTTTTGATGACAATGACAGTTTTGAAGAGTATTAGTCAGGTACTTTTTAGGATTTTTCCCATTGGGTTTGTCTGATGGTTTTCTCAAGGTTGAGCTGGGATTATGGGCCTTGGGGAGGAAGATAACAGAGATGAAGAAATATTCTCATCACATCATATCAAGGGTACATCCTATTGATGTGACTTTTCACTGACGATGTTAACTTGATCAGCTGACCAAGGTGGTGCCAGGTTTCTCCACTGCAAAGTTGCTTTTCTACCCCTTTTCACTCTGCGCTCTTTTGAAGCAAGTTTCTAAGCCCAGCCCACGGCAAAGGACAGAAGGAGTACAATAAGCTGGAGGAGGCACTGCATACATAAATTATCTGAAAATCTGCTTTTACAGTTGTTTCTTTTCCCCTCACTATACATAGTGATTTTAAACTTGCTTTTTAAACCACATATCTGATTATTTGTCGTATAAATTTTCTTGGGTTTTATGTTGATTTCTTTGCTTTGCTCATGGTGTTTTGCATCTTTGTGCGTTTCGTAATTTTATATTGCAAGTGCATGTCAATGGAATTTTATCTGTGGTGATCATGTGTAGCCTGGCATATAAGACACCACTTATGTATATCCCATTTCAGGGCCTCTCAGCCTAAACCGTCTCTTGTTCCTCTTGCCACTGTGGTCAACAGCTCTCCCTGGGCTCCTACTTACTTCACATAGACACAACCCCGCATCGCCTAGTCTCATGCTCACACCTCTTGCCTTTTGCCTCTTGCCCAGGGATTCCTTTTTGATGTCAGGGTTTGGAACCTCAAAGACCTAGCTCAGCAAACATTGGAACACTGGGGACATTAATGTCTCATGGGGTAAAAATTTGTCAAGTGAAATATGGGAACCAGGAGATGGAGATGCCCCGTTGCTTCTTCTGGAAAGACTGCTGAGAAGTACTTGTATGGTTACTTGGAGGACAATCCCTGTGGGATCCATCCTGATATTGGGAGCCCCTTCCTTCTCGGCTTGACTCCCCTTGTCTCTCATTCATCCTAAGAAAATAGTAGCCGTACATCCTTTGCCACAGACTCTGTTTTCCAAGGAATCCTGGCTAAGATAATTGCCTCTGCCTGATCCTCCTGAGGTGTTACCAGTTTGGGACCACCTTTTGTTTAAATTTATTAGCTTGAGGCTTCTTAAACCACAGATGCATTGCAAATTTCAAATTTAAACTCTTATGAGCAGAGAATTACGTTTATAAATTCTTAGGGGATTTTTTCTTTTCCCTTGTTCAGAATTCACAGCCAAATAGACTTCTTTCCCCCTTTTCTTTATCTCTGAAGAGCCATTAAAAAAAAAAAATCTAGTGCATCATATTACTGAAGATGCAGCATTTTAAGAATCACAGGCTTATATTGGGACTTTAGCATTAGCCCAGGTCCTTTTCTCCTCACTATTTATGGCTCTAACTCTGAGTTATTGAGATTTCAATTTCCAAAAAAATGGCTGAAACCTTAGTGCCTACTCATGTCTGATTTCAGATTTTTCTTCTCTATTGGTCCCTCAATATTTTCCTCACATTATTTAGAGGCTTGCTATGCATTAAAATCATGTTTATTATTTTTCATTCATTTTTTTCTAGGTGTTTTTATTGGTAAGACTTTCATGATATATTGTCTTCCATATTCCCACGAACAGAAGCCCTGAATATTTGCAATTCTGCCAAGCTTGGTGATCTGGTTTATAAATGCACATCAACTTGGAAGCAGCAATTCAAGAGGAGAGTTTGCTGTTAGCAAACCCATGGCTTTCTTGAGAAATAACATGGAAATAGAGAAGACAGGAAAAATAGATGTAGACCAAAATAGTAAGCATTGCAGTCCAGCAGTAGTTAGTGTAGGGACCATCATCTCTATATATTTCAATAAGCCTGAGGGTCATCCACATCCTAGACCTAAATTATAACTAACGTTACTAATGTTGACCTCAAGGAAATGCAACTTTTTAAAAATATTCACCATATTGAAGATGGTAACACTATATAAAATATATTTAAAAGTATTTTCTCCTGAAATAACTTTAAATGTTATGTTACATAAAAGAGTGGATTATAATAAGATAAAAATTATAATCATTACTGATCATTAAGCTTCTAATAAGTGTCTGGTACTAGACTCTGCATTTTACCTAATTCTTAAACATGAACTGAATTCTCACAATAAACCTACAAGGTAACTAACTATTCTGAGCTCTGCTTTAGAAGAAGTGCATTAAAGTTACGTAATTAGTAAGTGACCAAGTCAGAATTACAATTTCGTTGCTAATTCCGTTTCACTACGTTGCCACCCTTTTCCATTCAGGAAAGTCTCTTAATCTCACAGACATGTTCTAAGAATGTCCCAGATAGCTGAGGCATTATCACACTCCTTTGCCTGGGAGACGCCCCGACAATTCAGGAAGTGGCATGTACAGTGTCGGTCCTTGGATCCCTGTTTATGACTTCTTTTTAGCAGGTTCCCATGATGGTCAGATCCTCTATCTGGAAGAGCCTGTGATGGAGGCATTTTGGCACAGATGACAAATTTGTGGCATTGAAACCAGTGTGGGGGATGAAGAAGGGAGACTAGGTAGTGAGTCAGAAATGACAACAACAGCAACCAACAGGAGGGACAAATTTTCAAATATGATAATTCTGTCTGGACAGTTGGCAAAGAACAAATGCTCCCTTGCTCCCTGTGGAAATGATAATTTAAAAAAGCAGACCAGGGAGCTTTAGATAATTATTTAGTCCTTTTTAAATATTTATGAGTTTCAGTGTGCTACATACATTTTAAAAGATAGTTGACAACTCCAGCATATATCATCTTGTTCCTTCTGCAAGCTAAAAATAGTTCTTCTTTTTAATGTAAAAACAATACTTTCAGTTTGGGGGCCATGAATAAAAGACCGTAAAATACTGATTTACAGGCATGACAGCAAAGAATGTTATAAGAAATTCTTCCTGTAAACTTTTGGATAAGTAATCTGGTCTGTCACTTCTGCCTGAGAGAGGGCCCACGGAGGGGACTCATGATTAGGAGCCAGGACTGGGGATGAGGTTTTGAGGGCCTGAGGTTAAGTCTGCCAGTCTACCCATGGGGCACTAGAGGCTTAAGGAATCAGCCCAGGCATAGCCTGGAGGATGAAACTTAGAATTGATTTACAAATGAGAACCAAGCTTGACATCAAAGATGCAAAGCAGTGGCAGGAGGAAAGAATAGCAGGAAAATAGACTGCCAAGAAGCAAGTTTCGACATTTGTTTCAAATAGGGCTCATGCTTTTACTCCCCTTCTAGGGGGCGGATGCAGGTATACGGATGAGTCTCACTGATTTAATGGGGCAACTGGGCCCCTCCCACTCTCCTCTGTGTCTTATGGACATAGAAAGGTTTCATGAATGCTGCCAGTGCCCCATCCAGATCCACTCTTCCAGCAGGTATGCCCAATCTTCAGCCACTGAGAGTACTAGCTGTTAGCACCCCATGGCTCCTTTCTCCGAAGAATTGCCCTTGACCTAAAAGGAACTACCTTACTTGACAGGTTACTTCTTGAGTCAGAACTTGATCAATGATTGACTGACATAGGGTACAAAATGCCAGCCCCTTTACCTCAGTGTGAGACTGGCTCTGTGGTGCAATTCACACATGCTCCAGAACTCCCTGCAGGATCAGGCCGAATGAAGTTCATCTTCAGCTGAGATCACATCCTTGCTCAGCTCCTTCCTCTGTCCCATTGTGCTATCTTTACTTCTTTACATGTTTCACCTAAGTGCACCCCCTCAGTAAATCATTTGATGAGAAACTCCATCTCAGGCCCTTCTAGGGAACCCAACTAAGCCCAAAGGATAAGTGGGGCATTTGTTCTGCCAGCCAAATGGGGAAACTGGATCTCTAACCAGTGAAGTGGTGTCTCTCACACTATACTATACAAAGTGCAATAATACCTTTGATGTTTGCACAGGGATGATTGGGTCACCCAGAATACAGCAGGAGTAGCAAACTGAGTCCTTCTCCATGTTTACAACACCCTTCTCCTCCTGAACACTCTGCTCATGCTTTAGGACTCAGTTTTCATGTCACTTTCTTGGCAAAAGCTTCCTGCTTCTCCTCCTCTCCTCCTCAGCCCTTTGCTGATCCAATTTCTCCTTCACTCAGGCTTCTAGGGGAGTTTGCTTTGCTCTCTGTTACTGACATATCACAATGTGTCATGAACTTGACTCTAACTTTTATTGAGTGCCCCATAAATGCCCTAGCTTGCTTCAGGTAGAGGGATGAGGCAAGCCAATGTTCTACACCTGAGGTCCTGCTTCTGAGGGTGGCACTTTCTTTGCACTTCCTCCTACCTAGTGAGGACACCAAGGCTCCCCTTCCGCCACCTATTTCACACTGTCTGAAGGTGGCAGCAATCCCCCAGGGTCAACAGCCATTATATGAGCTCTGTCTGGAAGTGGTGTCTCCAAAGTCTGTCTAATTGGTGGGTGTAGTCATGGAAGAGCACTGGGATTATCATGGGAATGCAGAGTCTTCCCTAACAAGACAGAAGAGGAGGAATAGCTCCAGGCCATCTTCATGAATGGCAAATATCTTTGCTGAATTCTTGTGCTGAGTCATATAAACAAACAAGGATATTGCCCTGTCATGGAGCTGGCTATAAAATTGCTAAAATGACAGGTTGTCTTGGTAACACCCCCAAGGAGAAGCTTCCTGACCTCAGAAGGCCTGAACCATGGGGAGATCTGCAACTTGGCTAGATGAGCAGGCTGCTAAGGGAGAGCTAGCCCCTACAGACTCTAGAGAAAGGAGCTTTGGAGGCCCACTAGAAAACATCTAGCACATTCCTGCAAGTACCATTGTGCCCTGAAAGAATCTGCACATACTGAGAGACGTGTACCCAGAAACACATGCAGGCGTATATACGCACTCAAGAGCAAGCATCCTGCTGCAGGTCTGAGCTGAAACCTGGGTACCTGAGTCTGCTGTGTTGAGTAATGGAGGAAGCCCCTAGGGGAGGGGATATATAAACCTGGCTCTAAGGAGCTTCCCTCACCCACAGTGTGGAGACCCTGAGCCTGTAGGTACTCCTCCTTCTCACACCTAGGCCTGGAACCTCAGACTAAGACTCCCAGCACAGAGGTGTTTCTACCACATCACTCTTTTTTGTTTTGCCATCAACACTAAAGCAAGTAATTTTGGTTTCAGAGCTTAAATGAAATCATTGAGATTGACTTTGGGAACTTACTGTTAGACCAAATACTTTTCTCCCAAAGCATCGTAAGAGATTTTTTTGTAACCCTAATTAGAGTTATTTTATTGCAGTCTAATGCCAAAGCACAGATTCCTAATATGTTTTTTTTTTATGATCTAGGAACAAAGTCTTCTGTTGCCTAGATCGGTTGACATTTTAGTTCCTTCTCTCAAGTGAGAAAACAATAACATTGCATCTAAAAACCCCGCCGTCTGGTTTGAGCATATCAGGCAGTTGAAAAAGCTGATTAGTGGAATAAACTTCCCAGCTCCTCCTTTGGAAGCTGGAGGGCTACCCCAATGGAAACTTGCTGTCCTGTATCATCTTCTGCCACAGATCACTCCTGGAGGCAGAAAGGTCAGAGATTCAAAGCAAATCATAGTTGTGGCTGATTTCACTTGGAGAGTTGCCCGGGTTGACTGAGTGGTCAGTGTTGTTTACCTAAAACAAGAAATTGTCTGCTGTATCCTTGATGCCTCCACTCCTTCCTAACAGAGTTGTTCAGGAATAGAAAAGGGGTGGCATTGTGATTAAAAGAAGAATAAGAACAATATTCAAAACTGATACAAACAATTCAGTCAAATGGAAGGCTGCCTAAGACTTTGACACTCACTATTGTCATTCAAGTGGTATCTTTTGCCTATGTTAATTGAGAAAAATAAACACTGCTCCATGTGGCCGCATAAAGTCAGAGCAAATACATAGTAGGAAGCATAATCCATTTGCCTCGCTGCAAGTTCATATTACTGAACCAAGCCATTTGGAGAAATTCTTTAGCTCAGCTCAGGGCGACTTTATCAATTGCTGATTCTAATCCCCAATGCCAACATTTATTAAGCTTCTACTCTGGGCCAAGAACTGTAAATGTGAGGAAAAAGATAACTTCATTACTTGGGGGTCTTGCAACCTAACTATAAATTTTTTTTTTTTAATTTTTATTTTTCGGATGTACATCATATTTCAAATTCTGGATACATTACATCATGTTCACCACCCAAACACTACTTATAGTGCATCCCCTCACATGTGACCCTAATCACCCCTTTTGCCCTCCCCCCTCCCCCGTCCCCATTGGTAACCCCCAGTCCAATCTCCAATGCTATGTTTTTTTTTTGTCGTTTTTATCTTCTACTTATGAGTGAGATCATATGGTATTTGACTTTCTCCCTCTGACTTATTTCACTCAGCATAATACCCTCAAGTTCCATCCACGTTGCCACAAATGGCCAGATTTCGTCATTTCTTATGGCTGAGTAGTAGTCCATCATGTATAAATACCACATCTTCTTTATCCATTCATCCCTTGATGGGCACCTAGGTTGCTTCCAAGTCTTGGCTATTGTGTATAATGCTGCAATGAACATAGAGGTGCAAGTATCTTTATGCCTTTGTGTTTTCAAGTTCTTTGGATAAATACCCAGCAGTGGAATAGCTGGATCATATGGTAGATCTATCCTTAATTTTCTGAGAATACTCCAAACTGCTTTCCATAGTGGCTGCACCAGTTTGCACTGCCACCAGCAGTGAACAAGGGTTCCCTTCTCTCCACACCCTCTCCAACATTTGTTGTTTCCTGTCTTGTTAATTACAGCCATTCTGACCGGAGTGAGGTGATACCTCATTGTAGTTTTGATTTGCATTTCCCTGATAGCTAATGATGTTGAGCATCTTTTCATATGCCTGTTGGTCATCTGTATGTCTTCTTTGGAGAAATCTCTGTTCAGAGCTTTTGCCCATTTTCTAATTGGATTGTTGGGTTTTTTTGTTGTTGAGCTGTATGAGTTCTTTGTATATTTTGGATATTAACCCCTTATCTGATGTGTGGTTTGCAAATATCTTCTCCCAATTGTTAGGTTGTCTTTTCGTTTTGTTGATGGTTTCCTTTGCTGTGCAGAAACTTTTTAGTTTGATGTAGTCCCATTTGTTCATTTTTTCTTTTGTTTCCCTTGCCCGATCAGACATGGGACTTGAAAATATGCTGCTCAGACCAATGTCATAGAGCGTACTGCCTATGTTTTCCTCTAGAAGTCTCATGGTTTCAGGTCTTACATTCAAGTCTTTAATCCATTTTGAGTTGATTTTTGTGCATGGTGTAAGGGAATGGGCTACTTTCATTCTTTTGCATGTGGCTGTCCAGTTTTCCCAACACCATTTATTGAAGAGACTCTCCTTTCTCCATCATATGCTCTTGGCTCCCTTGTCGAACATTAGCTGTCCATAAACTGTCACTCTTATTTAACATAGTATTGGAAGTCCTAGCCAGAGCAATCAGGCAAGAAAAAGAAATAAATGGGATCCACATTGGAAAAGAAGAAGTGAAACTGTCACTTTTTGCAGATGACATGATTTTATATCTAGAAAACCCTAAAGAGTCCACTAAAAAACTTTTAGAAATAATAAAGGAAAACAGTCATGTTGCGGGATACAAAATCAATGTACAAAAATCTGCTGCATTTCTATACACTAACAATGAAGTAGCAGAAAGAGAAATTAAGAATACAATCCCATTTACAATTGCAACAAAAAGAATAAAATACCTAGGAATAAACTTAACGAAAGAGGTGAAAGATCTGTACACCGAAAACTATAAAACATTGCTGAAAGAAATCGAAGAAGACACAAAGAAATGGAAAGATATTCCGTGCTCTTGGATTGGAAGAATTAACATTGTTAAAATGTCCATACTTCCTAAAGCAATCTATAGATTCAACGCAATCCCTATCAAAGTTCCAACAACATTTTTTACAGAAATAGAACAAAGAATCCTAAAATTTATATGGAACAACAAAAGACCCTGAATAGCCAAAGGATTCCTGAGAAAAAAGAACAAAGCTGGAGGTATCACACTCCCCGATTTCAAATTATACTACAAAGCCATAGTAACCAAAACAGCATGGTACTGGCACAAAAACAGACACACAGATCAATGGAACAAAATTGAGAGCCCAGAAGTAAATTTTTAAGATATAGACAAGAGAGTATTTTATATTTATTCATTCACTCAACAAATATTTATTAAGCACCTGCATTCTGGAAGATGGGGATCAGTACTGAACCTAAGAGAGATAACTGCTGCTCAAATTCTAATGAAGAAAGTCTGACTGTAAACTGATAAATAGGTGAAATATACAGTGTGATAGGACCCAAAACATGTTATGAAAAAGAATAAAGGAGGCAAAGAAGGACACAGGGTACTGAGGAGGGATTTGGGAATATCATTCTATATTGAGTGGTCAAGGAAGAAGACTTCTCTTTAAAAGACATTTGAGAAATTAATAGGAAAATAGGGAGAAAGTATGTGTCTATGAGGGAAGAGGTGTTTTAGGCAGAGAAAACAAGTGAACGGGAAATGAGGGGAGAGAGTGCTTTGTCCTAGGAGTCAAAGACCAGCAAGGAAGGGGATGTGGCTGTAGGAGAGTGGACAATGAGAGGGAGGAGAGGAGTCAGCTCAAGTAGGGACTTGCGGCATCACCAGGACCTTAGCCGTTACTCCGAATGCGTTAGGAATTTTCGAATGGATTCAGCAGAGAAGTGACCTAATCTGGCTTTAAATTTGAGAAAGGTTACTCTGGGACCTTTTGAAAAATAAAATGGTAGGGTGACAGATAAGCACAGAGACAAGATAAGAAACTATTGCAATAAACCAATCAAGAGATGCTGGTGGCTAGGACGAGAGGATAACAAGGGAAGAGACTAGATTCTGGATGCATTTTAAAGATAGAGACAACAGGATCTGTTCAAGGGTTTGCTATAGGTTTTGAGAGAAAAAAGAGGAACTGATGAGATTGCACAATGGATGAGTTAGCAGAGTGGAGAACACATCATTAGTGAATTCTGGGACGTGGTAATGTTTAGAGATTGGGAACACAAGAATTAGTTAGCAAAGGACACAGGAAAGAAGAGGCTAAGGAGCCAAGGGTAAAGCCAGGAGAGAGGGTGGTATCATGGAATTCAAATAAAGAAAGTGTTTCACCTAGGAAGAGAATGACTGAGAGTTGTGTGTGCATCACGCACGCCAAAAAAACTGGAATTAGTCATTTGTTCCACATGAGTTCATAGGAAAGACTTATTCTTAAGGTTAGAATGAAGTGGAGGAAGTTTCACGGAGAGGACCTGATTTAGGGTGGGACTGTGATTGGGGGAGAGAAAGGCATTCTATGTGAGAAATCTCCTATATTAGCGAATGCTGAAAAATTGCTTACCATGTGCCAGGCACTGTTCTATGAAATTTACATATGTATTAAATATGTGTAAATATATAATCTCAAAATCTATGCTATAGATACCATTAATTGCCCCTTGTTATAGATAAGGAAACAGACTCAGGGGGAAAATTTTGCTTGTGACTACACAAAAATTACGTGTTCGGTAATATGACTTCAGAGTGCCTCTTCTTAATGCCTTTATTCTGCTATACTCTTCATAGGTAAAGACGTTGTTAAGAAAGGCCTAACCTAGATTGATAAGCTATCAAAAGACTAATATGACTAGAGGGGAAGATTTTTTTATAAAAGCAAGTAAAGTTCAAAAGTAACACTAGGGCCATATTCATAGAGGGTGGGCAGATCTTGATGAGCTTGGACTTTATTTTGTGGACAGTGGGGAGCCATTCATGTTTGTGAATGGTAAAATTTTGAGTAAATATCTCCCTATTTTCTAGAGGACACATGATAATTTCACAACCACAGACTGAGGAAGTTTTGAATTTGAAACATTCTTAGAAATTATAAGAGTACAGAAGCTGAGACTAGATATTTAAGCCAACTCTCTAGGGTCATACATCTATCTTCAGGGTTGTCAACAGGACTAGAACCCAAGCTTTCTGTCACTTAACCTCACATCTTTGTCAGCAGACCTTAATGACAAGGCAGTAACTAACTTAAAAATTGGCCTGGATATAGTGACTTGGGTTTAGTTTTAATTTTTTATTTCATTTAACTTTACCATTTATTTTATTGTGAAATATTTCAAGTTCATAAAATAAATTTAACAGACACTCCATTTCAGTTTGAAGCTTTAGACTTAAAACTTTAAGAACAAAGACAATCCAAGAAAAATCACCTGTAAAATGTTTAGTAGGTATAGCAGACATAGCCCGTGCTCTGCCTCGGTCCCCTCTGATCCATGCATACCACTCTGAATTCTAATAGTCATCCCGCATTTTTTGTTGGAGGGCTGCCCTTGAGTTTCCAGAACCTACTTTGTCCATGTACTTGGCAGGTTAGAGAGGCCTGGGAGGTAATGTCTTCTAGGGGAGCCCTTAGGCAATGACTGCTGGATGTGGGGTATAAATACTATAGCTCCCTCACCTCTTGGCTGCAATAATTTCCCCTTGTGATTAAGCTCCTTTTGCTCACTGTCATAACTGATTTAACAACGCACTCTTTATAGATTTCCCTTTTCTTCATTATTTTATCATCCCCCTACCAATGTTGTCTTTATTTCCTGAGTAAACTTTTGCACAGTTGTGGTCTCAGTAATGGTTTCTAGAAGAACCTAAACAAAGACAGTAGATACAATTTATAATGGAGATTAGACCATCTCTGGTGCCCTTTATATAAATAGAAGTTCTGTTTTTTTGCTGATGATTGCAGTGTTGACCTGTGTGGTGGTAGAGAATGTGCCAGTTCTAATTTTTAATTTGCATTTCCTGTCACCCAGAAGATGAATTCAGGTCTTGCCTTTCCCGCACACCTTCAGGAAAAGTCACGAATTTGTGTCCCTTTGTCATTTCATTTCAGCAGCAAGGGCTCAGGTCACTTGCTAGCAAGGAGCAGCAGTACAATTTCACTTTTCTCTTTATTCAGTAGAGAGCACGCTTGAATAAGCAAGGTAACTCTTTTCAGTTTTAATTTAAATTAAAAAACATCTGTGTCTTTGTCCAAGCTCTTGTAGCCATTCTCTGGGAGTTAATAATAGTGAGTTGGGCAAGAGAGTGCCTGATTTTCTGTGCTCTCCTCTTCTCTGGGTAATGACCCTCCGTGGTCATCACTGGTGATCTTATTTCTCATAGGTGGACCTTAATAGCAATACCAACCACCATTATAAGAGAAAAGCCCTCACTGAGAGAAGCGGATGAGCAGGTCCCCAAGACATGAATTACACGAAGAGATTGTAGGAACAGTAGTTCCATTTCCTACAATTAGAGTTAAACAGGCACATGACTGAGCAATAAAGTTCTGAGGAAGGTAATTCATGTTTCTCTAGTACCTACCACATATCATGCACTGTTTTAGGTTCTTTCACATGCATTATATTATATAATTGGCCCTTACAATTTACTGATGAATAAAATGGAGCTCAAAGAGGTTAAGTGACTTACCCAAAGCAACATGTTATTTAGTGGTGGGGCCAATAGCTGAATAGAAGCCTCTCTGATTTCAAAGCCAAACTTTTATAACAACATCATCATGATCAACAGTAAAGGATGGGGGCCAGCCCAGTGGCGCAGCAGTTAAGCACGCACGTTCTGCTTCAGTGGCCCATGGTTCACTGGTTCGGATGCCGGGTGCAGACATGGCACCGCTTGGCACGCCATGCTGTGGTAGGCATCCCACATATAAAGTAGAGGAAGATGGGCATGGATGTTAGCTCAGGGCCAGTCTTCCTCAGAGAAAAGAGAAGGGTTGACAGCAGTTAGCTCAGGGCTAATCCTCCTCCTCAAAAAAAAAAAAAAAAGTAAAGGATGAAGAGAAGAACACCCCAACATGAATTTTCTTCTACTTTCCTGGAAGTGAAGAGATGCTGACACAAGACAACAAGGGGCTTTGAGCCAAATGAGAAGGGATGGAATGTTTTTGTTTTTCTCAGCATTCAGGAGAAGAAATGAGTGTCCTAAAAACTAACTCTAATTAAAGGAGATATCAGAGACTGTTTCCCTGGCAGGGAGCTAAGAGTGACACACGAAAACATCTGTGACCAGAATCCAAGAAAGATGTTGATATCAGACCTGAGTATCCCTGGACAGCAAGAGTTCTCACAGCTCTCCGGACACACAGATCATTCCCTGTGGTCCTGGGCATGCAGCCCAGAGGGTGACTAGTTCTCAAAAACTGGGGGAAACTGGGGAACCTGCTCAGCCTCTAAATTAGATACTTTATGCTGTGCAAGAAACTATCACAAAACTTAAGAGCTTAAAACAACCACCATTTATTTTGCTCAGAATTCTGTGGATCAGCTGCGTGGTTCTCCAGGACTAGGTTGGCTTGACTGATTTTTACTGAGATCCTTCAAGCATTTGTCATTAACTGGCAGGTGGGCTATCAGCTGAATAATCTAGGATAGTGTCACTACATGTCTCGCAATTGGCCAGCTCCTGTCCGGGTCGACAGAGGTGACTGTACCTTGTGGCATCCTTTATTCAGCAAGTTAGCTCAGGCTCTTTCCCACGAAGAGAGAGATAGGGTACCAGGAACAGCAAGAGAAGGCAAGATTCAGTGGACAAGTTTCTCCCGAATGATAACATCTTGCAAAACTGTAGTACATTATCACAACCAGGATACCCACATTGATACAACCAAGACTCAGCAATTAAATAGTCACGGAATCACTCTTATTCCTCTTTTATAGACACACTTCTCTCCTGCCCCCACCCCTTCCTTAACTCATGCCAACCACTAGTCTGTTTTCCATTTCTATAATTTTGTCATTCCAAGAATGTTATATAAATGGACTCCTAGAGTATGGAAACTTTGCTTGAGATTCATGCAAATTGTTGCATGTATCAATAGATATTTCCTTCTTACCACTGAGTAGTATTCAACGATAATTGCAGTTTGTTTAATCATTTACCCATTGAAGGACCTCTGGGTTGCTTCCAGATTTTGGCTGTTTTGAATAAGGCTACTACAAACATCTGTGCACAGATTTTATGTTGACACAGCTTTCATTTCTCTGGGATGTATGCTGAGGAGCGTAATTGCTGAGTCATATAATATTTTCATGTTTAGTTTTTTAAGAACATTTCAAACTGTTTTCCAGTGTGGATGTACCACTTGACATTCCACCCAACAAAATATAAGTGATCCAATTTCTCCACATCCTCATCAGCATTTAGTGCTATCTGATAGATTTGTAGTGATATGTCATTTTGGTGTTAATTTGCATTTCCCGATTGGCTAATGATGTTGAACATCTTTTCACGTGCTTACTTTCTATTTGCATTTCTTCTTTGGTGTAATATCTCTTCATGTCTTTTGTTAATATTCTAATTGGATTTTCTTTTCACCTGTTCAATTTTGAGTGTTCTTTGTATAGTCTACATACAAGTCATTGTCAGTTCCATGGCGCACAAATATATTCACCTAGTCTGTATCAGCCTGTATCTTATCTTTTCATCCTCTTCACAGAGCAAAATTTTTTTGGGAAGAAAATTGTTTAATTTTGACAAAGTTCAGTTTATTAACTGTTTTTATGTGTCATACTTTTGTTTTCACATCTAAGAACTCTTCACCAAGTGCAAGATCCTGAAGATTCTTTTCCATGTTTCTTTGTTAGATTGTCTCCTGTTAAAAGTGTTCTAGTTTTATGTTTAAATGTGTGATCCAGTCTGAGTTAATTTTGTATCAGTTGAGAGATTTGGGTCAAGTTGCTTGTCTTTTCCTCTTTAGATTTCCAGTTGCTACAGAACCATTTGTAGAAGAGATTATTCTTCCCACACTGAATTGATTTTTCACCTTTTACAAAAGTTGTTGGCTGTACTTGTGTTGGGCTATTTCTGAGTTCTCTGTTTTATTTCATTGATTTATGTGTCTATCCCTCTGTCAATACCACAGTCTTGATCACTGTAGCTAAATAATAAGTCTTGAAGTCAGGTAGACTGATTCCTCTAACTTTATTCGTCTTTTTCAGAACTTTGAACTCATCTGGTTCCGTTGCCACTCCATATACATTTTAAAATAATATCTATCACTTTACAAAATATCTTGCTGGGATTTTGATTGGAATGTGTTAGAATTGTATAACAATTTGGGGAGAAGTAACATCTTTATGTTGCTGAGTCTTCCCATCTATGAACACTGTATAATTCTTTGTTTAGATCTTCTTTGATTTATTTTATCAGCATTTTATAGGTTTAAACATACAGGTTCTACATGTTTTGTTAGATTTACACTGAAGTAGTTCATTTTATGAGCAATTATAAACGGTATTGTGTTTTTAATTTCAATGTCCAAGTGTTATTGCTAGTATATAGAAATATAATTGATTTCTGAATATTTATCTTCTATTCTGTGACCTTGCTGAACTTACTTAACACACTTATTAGTTCTAGAAGACATTTTTTTTTTTTTTTTTGGTAGATTCTTTGGAGTTTCCTACGTAGACAATCATGTCATCTGCAAATATTTAATTTAATTATTGATATTTAGGGCTTAAATCTGACATATTTTTCTGTTGTTTTTTTTCCATATTTTTTCTCTTTCTTCTTTTCCTGCCTTATTGTGGGTAACTTGAACATTTTTATAATTCGAATATGATTTTTCTATAGGGTTTTAGAGTGTATCTTTTTTAGGTTTTTTGTGCGTTTGCTCTAGATATTACATTATATTTATATAACTATGACAGCCTACTGGTGTTACCACTTTACCTTGTAATAAACTGTAGAAACATTACTCTCCTTTACATGTCTAGATTCTCCTCCCATTGAATATAATTTTCTTAATATTTCATCTGCATACATTTAGAACCAAATCAGACATTATAATTTTGCTTCCACCAACAAACGTAATTTAGAAAACTCAAGGAAAGAGAAAAGTCTATTCCATTTACTTGTATTTTTGCTTACCATGTTCTTTCTTCCTTTCTGATATTTCAAGATTCCTTCTTTGTTATTTCCTTTCTATTTAAAGAAATTTCTTCAGCCATTCTTTTAGGATAGATATGCTGGTGAAAAATTCTTTTAGTTTTTCTTCATCTCACAATACCTTGATTTCTCCTTGTTTCCTGAAGGGTATTTTTGCTGTGTATAGGATTCTGTGTTGACAGTTCTCTTCCAGCGCTTGAAAATATTGTGCCACTTTCATTTGACCTCTGTGTTTTCTGATGAGAAATCTACTGTTATTTGAATTATTTTTGCCTATAGAAAAGGTATTATTGTTCTCTCATTGCTTTAGAGATATTTTCTTTGTCTTCCGTTTTCAGTAACTTGATTTGATTAGACTTGACGCGGATTTCTTTGGGTTTATCCTGTTTGGAGTATGCTCATCTTCTTGAATCTGTAAGTCTATGTCTTTTGCCAAATTTTGAAGGTTTCCACTTTAGTTCTTTGAGTACTTTTTCATCCCTATCCTCATTCTCTTGCTTCAGAACTCTGATGACACAAATATTATTGTTTCTTTAATTCCCATAGGTCCCTAAGATTCTTTTTATTTTTATTTTGTCTCTGTTGTTAAGACTTGGTAATTTCTATTGCTCTATTTTCAAGTTCGCTTAGTGTTTTCTTTGTATCCTCCAATCTTCTGTTGAGTGTATTCATTGCATTTTTTAATTTAGGTAAGTTATTTTTCAGGTCTAAAAGTTCCATTTGGTTTATCTATATGTATTATATTTCTTTGCTGAAGCTCTCTACCTTTTCGTTTGCATCATGCATGTTTGCAATTGCTTGTTGAAGCATTTTTTGTGAAAATTATTTTTAAATCACTGTCAAATAATTCTAATTTCTCTGTCATGTTAGGGTTGATGTCACTTGATGTCTTTTTTCATTCAGTTTGAGATCTTCCTATTTCTTGGCCTGATGAGTGAATTTCAGTTGAAATGTGGGCCTTTTGCATATTATGATATGAAATTCTCAATCATTTAAATCTTCTGTTTTATCTGTCTTCCTCTTAGACACCTCTGACAGGAACAGTAGGGCACCTCCTTGTTACTGCCAGGTGGAATAGAACATAGGTTCGCCACTCAGTTTCCATTTACACACAAATAGGGAGAATCCTCATTACTGCTGGTCAGGGATAGGAGTTCTCGCTCCCTGCTAGGTCTCCACTATACCTCTCTGACTGACAGGTGTAGAGGTATGTTATTACTGCTCCTCACATACCTCCACTGACACCACAGGGTGTAGTTCTAATGCTGTTAACCCTGCGTGGTGGTAGTTCTGACTAGCCATAAGGCTTCCCCTGACACCACTCAATCAGGAAGAGGGAAGGATGCCTCATTCCTGCAGGGTAAATGTGGGAAAGTAGAAGTCCAGCCTCCCCACATGGTCTTCACTGATGCTGCTGGGAGTAGGGAATGTTGGTAGAGGTCTAGCTACTGCTTCCAGGGGTGAAAGCCCTGGCTCTCTACTTGTACTTCTAAGCCATTACCCCAACACGGGCATTGGGGAAGTTTGTTATAGCCTGTTAAGGGTGGAAATCTAGGTTGTCCATTTGTTCTTTACTGGCACAGTTAGGGCTGATATCACAGTTATTTCTATGGAGTTTGGCTGGAATAAAGTGTTTATTGACTAAAAGTTGTGTGTCATGCTAGCCTTCCTTTTTCCTTGTCCTTTTGTTACCGAGAACAGGTTTTTGTTGGGGCTTCTTTTGTCTGTGCCTGTTGGCGTTTCTGAGTTTCCAGATTTTTCAGCTCCAAGTACGGGATATATGAGGCAAAAGAAAACTCAAGGAACTCACTACCATGTCATTCTTTGGGTTCTGAGATCCTTAGTCAATCTGCCTTGTTCTCTTTGCCTTTCAGAGTCCTTTATGATTGTTTTATACATAATGCTGAGGTACTTGGTGGGAGGAAGAGGGCAAAGCACATCTATTACATTGTCGTATAAGCAATAACCCCCCAAGCACTTTTAAAGTGTCTCCTTATGTCAAGTTTCTATTGTTTCACGAGTCACAATTAGTCACAAGGCCAATCCTAAGTGGTAGAGAAATTGACTCCATCACGTGATGGAAGAATCTTCAAAGTTGTGACTTTGTGTTGCAAGTGTGTAGATACAGGAAGGGAGGAATTACCAGCCGTATTTATAATCTATCCAAATTTCCCTGATAGATGAGAGATGAGATGAAAGAGGTGTGGAGGAGAAGAGAGAGAGTGCAAGAGTGAGAGTGAGAGCAAGAGGGGAGGGCATGGAGAGAGAGAGAGAGGGAGAGAGAGGGGGAGAGAGAGATCAATAAGGCTCTTAGAAAAATCAAGAGAAACTATCTTTGATAACACAGTTGTCAAGAAAAAAATATCCCAATCAGTAAAAGTGCAGTGTTCCACAGAGGGGTAATAAGAAAGTGTGTAAGAAGCAAATCAAGATTTGAAAGTGTCAAAATGAACACATAATTTCACGTGGGTGGTAAGAAGAACATGGGCACAGAGAGATGATGTGGCCAAGATACCCCTTATGGTCTTTGACAGTTTATTATTTTCTTGCATGATGAAAATGCTTCACTGCCTCCAATGTCGCAGAGGGAATGGAATGATAGTTAATTTCATGTACTTTTAGAATGAATTATGATGTTTTTTAAGTTTCTAAGATCTTTTATTTTTCCGCTTTTGGAACGTCCAAGTTCTCCCACGTTATGTCTGTCAGTGACTGGGAGTAATTACAGACAAAGTTTGAGATTCCTTGCAACTTTCCTGCTAAAAGCAAACCTCAAACTCTTCTTTCTGCTTCCTGTTGATTCATCTATTTTCCAAAACAGTATGTTCTGAGTTCAGTGTGCAGCATAAACATTTCCACAGAAGCTGGGCAAGCTCACGTCAAGTGAGAAGTGACCAACCTCCCCACCACGATGTGGCCCAGAAAGTCATGTCGAAGGGCATCTCCACATCAGGAACACTCCAGTGAGTGATTATAAAGTGCTAAGTCCACTTCATCCTCCTCTGTGTTTCAAAATACTACGTGTTAAGTGCTTTCTTTGTGTTAGATACTGTGCTATACATGCTGTATAAAATGTCTCATTTGCCTACTTTGATGTAAGTATTATAATCACTCTTCACAGAGAAGAAAACCAAGACTTAGAGGAGTTTATGACCAGAAGGGCACACTAATAGTGACATTACTAGGAATCAGACTCAGTTCTCTCCAGCTCAAAGGTCTGGCCACTTAACCATGATGTCACATTGTCTCCCTATGTGAACCTCAAATGTCAAGAACAGTGAGGCCAGGATTCTAGGACTGAGGGACTTGATTCCAGAGCTTTTGGGACTTTTAGCATTGAAGTGAAATTTATGATACTGAAGTTGAACACCACAAATATGAAGGGGTTGGAAAGGCTCCATTCTTCTCCAAGGATGCTCAAACATAGCATTTTAGTGATAGAGTTTTGAAAGAAGTTTGCAAGAGAAATTTTATTGGAGTTTTCAGCAGATAGTCTTAGATACCTCCAAATATTGCCATGCATTCTTATTCTGTGCTTAATTAATTAATGTTGATATACTGAGATACTAGGTACTAGATTCAGAGAAACTTTACAAATAAAAATGCTTCATCTTGTTTCTCTTGACCCCCTTACCTGTCCTGCTTAGGCCAATACATTTTTCTGCAGCAACTTTAAGTAGTAAATCTTTCATCAAACTAATAAATACTAAACTATCTGAAATTTAATAACTCCCTACAATGTCTGCAGCCTAGCTCTGCTTTTTTGAAAATAAACATTACCTATGACTCTTTATTCTACTACAGTTATGAGCATTTCAAAATTGTGAGAAAAAAAGTCATTAAACCAACAAACCACAAATTATAGCAGACTAATTGCCCCCACCAGGAATTATCTACATATATATGGGATTTGAGAACTTCCTCTCCTCTCAAAGTCCCATTGACAATGAACATCCTATGGCAGGGTATTCTTTGGAAAGAGACAGAAGAGAAAATAAATTATCAAGATTTGGGAGATGAAAAAGACACTAGACGTTATATTTATTCATTTATTGTCCACTCATGGCACGGTGCACAGAAGGCATATTGGATTAACACAGACAATTTTCATATCTAACTCTTCCACTTCCTGCTATATTGCTCATTCTCTCTGAGCTTCAGTTTTCTCATCTGCAAAATGGATTTTCTTATTGAATTGATTCTCTTATCATTATGAATTGACCTTCTGCATACCTGGTCATATTACTTGTCTTGAAGTCTACTTTGTTTGATATTAATGTCAAAGCACCTCCATCCTTTTATGCTTAGAGTTTGCATGTATAATCTGTTTCCATCCTTATATTTTCAATCTGTTTATGCCTTTATATTTAACATGTGTCTGTCATAAACAGCAAATAGTTCAGTCTTGTTTTTTATTCATTCTGCAAATTTTCGCATTTTGATTGAGTGTTCAGACTGTTTATATTTAGGGTAAATATTATATGGTTGGAGTTAAGTTTACCGTCATATTCCTTGCATTCCTCCTCTACAGCATCGTTGCCTTGCCCCATCTCATGAGCTGGAGCTTCCATGCCAAAATAGGCAAGGCAAGGAGACTATATACAATAACATAGGCATATGAGAAGAAGAATGGTTTATTTGCAAATATTCATGTACTGAAAGAGAATGGTCACATTAGCAAACTGATTACTGCAACAGGGCTAAAATGCGATGTATATGTACATGTGTAGAGAAGATGGGGCATAAAAATGGCAGATTACAGATCATAAGGCATTCAAAGATCAATCTGGGGAATCTGAAACTCATTTTAGTGATGATGGTGAGTTACTGAAGGATTTTAAATCATTTGGGTGATATGACCTGATGTATATTTACACAAATCACACTGGTGGGTGTGTACAGGCTTTTGATTGGGGGGAGAGAAGCATGGGGGCAGAGAAGCCAGACTCCATTTTGCAGATAAAGAAAATGAGACTCAGAGAGCTGATGCAATTTACTCAAGTCACAAATTATTTAAAGGTGAGTATGGCATAGACAATCCTGATTCCTAATACATCTTTAACATGGTTGTCTTACTGGGTACTTTTTAAAATTACATATCCTGTACTCACATAATAAATGCTTTTGATAGTATTGAAGGTAATAATATAATATGGTTGTTTCATAATACAGATACATTGCTGTTTGCAGTCAAACCTACACTAGCCTGAATGGAAAAGATGTCGTAATCTATGTGTTTACATAAGTCTTAAATGGAAGAGGAAAAAATGGTGGAGTCATCAGAGTTATCTAGTGGCTGGCTTAAGAGGACAAACTGACTGTTCCAAACTTAACTGACTATAACAAGTACATTTTTAACCTGTTCCCTGAACAGATTTCATATGCATTGTGTCAGCCAAGTCATTTTAGCTGCTTTTTGCCCCTTTTCCATCTCAAGCTAAATATGTGATTGATGGAGACTACGTTTGATTGACAGATATAACAATTTAAATATAAACACTTTATTAACCGTGCAAGAGCATCTTAATAAAACAACATGATGGAGATAGATATACAGGGTAGATGTGCTGATTTTGAAGCCAATCACATTGTTGCTTAACGTGACAGAAGCAATGAATCAAATGGAATGCTGTGAAAATAGTTCCAAAGATATTTTCTCCACACTATTTAAATCAGCAGCTCCCCGTAAGTAAGCAGTGCTAAAGGATTATGCAAAGGCTGCATGCTTTCTTGCCCCTTATAGGATTTTAACTTAGATTCCAAATTCTCTTGTTCAGTTGATTTTTTGCAGAGCTGAGATGGCTCTAAGAGGTTGTTCATATTCACTCTGTCCTATGAACCTGGCTGTACCCTGACGCTGGAGGATGATTCAAAAATCTGAGTCATTATTTCTGGATGAGTCCATGGGCACAAAAAAGCAGTTAGATGATGAGTTAACGCTAGTAGTTAATTTATTAAGCACTAATCTTGAAGCATGTGCTGTACTAAATGCTTTGCCTGTACTAACTCATCTAATCTTCAGAACAACAGAATGGCCTGGGTAATATATTACCTTTATTTTACAGATGAGGAAACTGAGTCTCCAAGAATTTCTGTAATTTGTCTAAGGCCAAACATCCAGTAAGGAGTAGCCAGAATGAGAGTCGAGGCAATCTGCTCCAGATCTCAAGTTTTTAAACTCCAGGGCTCTCCTACTCATAGGTTACATGACTGAACAAATATTTCAAAACGCAGGCCCTGCTGATCAGATGGTTTCTAATGGTAACCATCTTGCATAACTTCACATACTTTATAGCATCTAAAGCTCTTTCATGTTTGTCAGTTAACTTAATCTTCCTAATAATCTCACGAAATAGATATTATTCCCATTTCACAGATATAGGAATAAAAGCTGAAGAGGCCAAGTGAGTTTTCAAGGTCATGCATGGAAGAAGCAGAATTGAGTTTTGGTATAAGTTAGACTTGGGTTCAAATCTGAGATCAATCCTTTACAAGCAAGTAAATTAAATTTAGTGAGCTGTATTTTTCTTACCTAAAAAATAAGTTTCTCTTTAAAACAACTATTTTACTCAATGTAGTGCCTGCCTGCCACCTGATACCTACACGATTGATATTCGGTCTTTCATTTTGTCAATCTATATAAACTTTTGCTATCATCTATTTTGCAGGGCTAGAGGAAGAAAAAAAGGAAATGCTAAAATCCTCAGCAAGAACTACATTGTCATAGTCAAACATCCTAAATAGAATTTCATAATCTGAGAGAAGTAAAGGCATGAAAAAATCAATGACTTTAATAAGTGGCACTGTCCTTCATGACATAAAGAAGATACATGCCTCTTAACTTTTTTCTTTTGTCCTGATGGCTTTAGCATAGTCCAGTTGTAGGTCTGATTATTTAAGAACCATTGAACAGGGGGCTTCTGCCTCCAGGAAGACTGAGCAGGTGTATTTTTCCCCATCCTTCCTACTAAGTACAACCAAAAACTTTGGACGTTATGTACAAAGCAAACATAAGAAGCCTGAAAGGTGGAGAGAAGAAAGCAGACCAGCTAGGGATCTTGGGACATGTGGAATGAAATGGTGATAATTTCCCTGAGTTTTCTTTTTTTAATCCCAGACTTGGAGCTGAAGAAGCCAGCAAACTGGAAATGCCAGGAGGCACAGACACACACATATAAAACTCCAACTAAAGCCTTTCTCTCTAGCCAAAGGACCAGGAAAGGGGCATCCCAGCATGACAGAAAAAATTTTACAATAGTTGTTCCACTCCAGACAAACACCACAGGAAAACCGTGGTTCCCAATCCTACCCATGATGACAGGATCTAGGTGGGAGCCTGGACTCCCACCCTAATGAGGCTGTAAGGAGGCTTTCCAACACTGATGGGTTGGTGTCAGTGAATGCCAAATAGGAAGCTGGGACTTTTATCTCCACAGACTGGTAATGAGCTCCCCCCACCCCCAGCCCCAGGAACCTGGATTCCACACCACCAATTCTCATGAGGGGCTCCTCCCTTCTCCACTGGAGTGGTGTCAGAGGAGGCCTGGTGGAGAGTCAAGACTTCTATCATCACCCAGTGTCAATGAGGCCAAATACACCAGGTATCAGTGGAGACCATGTGAAAACTGGAAATCCCACCCCAGCCCAGGACAACGTTGAGATTCTTCTGACACCAGGAGGGCTCCTCTCAGTCCCTTTTCCTGTGTCTCTCTGATAAACTAGCTGGCCTACAGTTTAGCTATAACACCAATGAATCTATAAATCTCCTCCCAACTGTCTTTCAACAAAAATTCCAGTGTTTTTCAGAGGACTTTTAGGCTTGACCTTCTCCACATTCTGTTGCAAATGAAGTCAGCTCCTTTGGGGAGAGATTTAGAAGCCTGTTCTATGACCTGCTTCTTCCTTTTGGAAATGTCTCTGCCTTAGGGCTCTAGTGCTGAGGGTGGGGAAGATGGCACACTTATCTCTGAGTGACGGCCCTGCTTTAGGTGCTGCGCTTGGTGGTTGGGGCATTAGCAGCCTAAGTCTCCTTGCCTTGCCTATTTTGGCATGGAAGCTCCAGCTCATGAGATGGGGCAAGGCAATGATACTGTAGAGGAGGAAAATTTTTCCCTTTTTCTTTTCTAGGTTCTTTGGATGGCTAATAATTAAATTGACGTAAGACAGATTACCAAGAGAAAAAAAACAAATTTAATTTTGTATGTACAGAACTGCAAAGAGATGAGGCTCAAAGAAGTGGCCAATACAGGCAGCTTTTATACCTTTTAGATAAAGAAACAATTTGTGAAGAACAAAGGGATTTGGGCTTGAGGTAGCAAATTAATGAAATAGTAACAAAGTTTGTTTATACAGCCTTCTCAGCCTTGAAGTCCCTGTCTCTGATGATAAGGATGGCTTTTACCCTCCAGGTGCAGAGAGGATATCCTTCATAGGGGGAATTTATTTATTGCTTTCAGGCAGGCAGGGGAGGGTCAGTCGTCCTTCTTGTACCAGCTGTTTCTTAAGCAACTTTAATTCAAAATAACCAAGATGTTAAAGTGGCGCATTTTGAGGCAGCCTGCCCTGAGCCCCGTCAATGCCATAGTCAAGGTAGAGCTCCATTTTCTGAGTGGAGTTTGGGCAGAAGAAGGGGGCCCCACTTCTTAACTGCGCTCATCTTGAACCCAACTTCTGCAACAGGTAACTGGGGCAGTCTGAGATATACTGACATTCTGCCCTTCTTAGAAAGATAGCCTTCTGACTGGGAGGTTGGGGGAGGGATCCCTGAGCTCTTGGCTATACCAGTCCACGGGGAGTTTCTGTCCCACTGAACTGGGAGGGAGTGGGAGGGAATAGGTCTTGTTTCCAGTACCACAGACTCTCACAGTTCTTACAGAGCTTTAGTCGATTTTCTTGAATAAAAGTTTCTTTATTTGCTGTCTACCCAGAGGGCCATTTCAAGAAACTTTAATTTAAAAAAAATATTTTTCATCGTTTTCACTGGGGGGAGGCTCAGTGGAACTCCTCTCTGTATTATTTCTTACAACTGTAATCTACCATTTATCAAAGTTTTTTTTACAAGTTTGATAAAAAGGAAAAAAGGGCGTTGAAATGGTGTCTTGAGTTAGTTCCAGGACAGACATTTTTGTTCAAGTAATTCTTTGGGAGAAGCTTTCAGGAGAAGGGGAGGGAAAAAGAAGGGGCAGAGAAGGCACTAAGCTGGTCTCAGCTGAAACCAGTTTCAGGTGGATCCCATGACAGCTCCAGAACACGATTTACACTATAGATTTGGCCTCAGCTTGAGAGGGATCAGTCGTCATTCATTAAATTTAGATTGCCCTTGGGGAATGACTGCCTCTTTGGCAAGATGGCTCTTAGATGCCCAGAACAATTACCTGGAGAAAAGCCCAGCTGTGAGCAATTAGCAAATAACAGTAACAACAGGTGAGTGGGGTGGGGGGGAGGCTCAGACCAGGTAAAGGGGACGTGAGTGGCACACCAACAGCTTCCATTACTTCTAGCCATTGTTGATCTTAAACAAACAGCCAGTTGTGTCTCCAGCAAAAATGGGTTTATTCAGGGTCTGCAAGCACCGCAAGCCACCGCAAGTTCCTAGCAGCAAGCAGAGGAGAAAGTCTTTCATAGAGGGGAAGGGGAAGTTGAGGGCTGTTGAAAACAAAGAGTCCATTGAAGGAGACTGGGAGTTCAAGTATAGTGGCTTTTCACTGGCTGAGTTGTGAGGGTCTCTCATCGGCTGAGCTTCTTGCAAGTCAAGAAGAGGAAGTCTCTTTTCTTCCTATTGGGTTGGCTGTCAAAGCAGGCCATGAGAGTGCCCCCTTCTAGCCTCCTGTCTCCATTTTAAATGAGATTTCTGCTTATTCATTTCCATACCATTCATTTATTCTGTCACTTATTTATTGAACACTGTTTCGGGGACTGGAGATATCAAGATAAAAGAGAATCAATCTGT
This sequence comes from Equus przewalskii, assembly GCF_037783145.1. Classification (NCBI taxonomy): domain Eukaryota; kingdom Metazoa; phylum Chordata; class Mammalia; order Perissodactyla; family Equidae; genus Equus; species Equus przewalskii. The sequence goes on along the minus strand of NC_091845.1, from coordinate 51,454,327 downwards.
GCATTCCGTCTGTCATGAAAGTGATAGAAACAGCAGATTCTTATGGTAAATGGGCCAAGCCAGGTAAAGAGAACAGCCCCTTTTGTCCTGTGGCATATAAAACATATATAAATATATATAAAACAACACAGCTGAATTGGCAGTTCTAAAACGCTCCCGTCTCATGGAAGAAACAAATCCCTGGTATTGTTCAACATCACACGTATTGTTTTCTCACTGACTCATTTAACAAAGAGCTGTTGAGCTCCTTGCTAGGCACTATTGTTATGAAGATAAATAGACCAGGCTCTGAGTTTAAGGTGCTAACTGTGCAGTGCAAACACTGAAGAATAAATTAGCAAACACAGAGCAATCTGAGAAGTGCTATGATAGAGGTCAATCTTGGGAACAATGGATGTCAAGGGGAGGCATTGCTTCCTGGCTGAGAATTTGCCCACATCCCTTGATTTCTAATTCAGTGCTCTTTTACTGAACCACAAGCAGTAACACTGGAGGGGGAAGGGTTCCTGAAGAATTCCTTAGGGTTTACATCGAATCATAATCATGTTAAATACATCAGCCGTCACATTATGCACTGCTAGAGTAAACTCACTCTTAAAATTTACCATGGCTATAAATAAAAAGTGTTGTTTTCGCTTCCATAAATTTAACTATGCCTTTTGAAGTAAATATAATTACATTTATTGGCACACTTAGAATGAGTAACCTTGTGAAAATTGTTCCTAAGTGTTAAGAGAGACAGCAGGGGAAAAAAACTAAGGAGGATAATACACGGGATATTATCATAACAATTGGAAAATGATTTTTATACTTACTAGCAAAACATTATGAAAGCATGCTCTGAAAATCTTTCTCAACAACATTTTAATCATATTACCTGTAATCCTGAATCCCTCCTAAGTGTTATTTTCCTATCAGTTTAGATCAGAAAAATTATTACCAAAATGAAAACATTCAGTACAAAACAAGGAAAATCTTTGTGCTATACTTTTATCTGTTTTAGCAAAAGTAGGCAATTTCACATTTAAAACAATTTGATAGGCAGTTTAAATATCTCATTTACCATGTTTCCTGATTTTAAAAATGCTATCTGATCATTTAGGAAATCTTGAAAATATAAAAATGTGTAAATCTTATAATCAGATTTTCTAACTTGTATTATGCAGGCTATTAATTTGACTTAGTTATTCTTTATTAGGGTGTGGGAGTATCGTTGTCTTCCTAGTTTATTAAAAGTATGGGCTTATTTTTTGTTTATTAAACAAATTTTAGTCAATTAAATTTAAATAAATGTCTTTCCATCATTTGGTGGAAGTCTATGAATGAATGGCTGGATAGATAGATTTACTAATATAATGTATGATATTGTTATGTTTGCTAAGATTACTCTTGTTTGTCACTTTTTTAAATTAAAGTATAATTGACATATTATTAGTTTCAGGTGTGTGACATAATGATTTGATGTTTGTATGTATTGCAAAATGATCACTACGATAAGTCTACTTAACATCCATCACCATACATAGTTACAAAATTATTTTTTCTTGTGATGGGAACTTTTAAGATTTAGTCTCTTAGCAACTTTCAAATATGCAATACAGTATTATTAACTATAGATATCATGCTGTACATTACATTCTCATGACTGATTTATTTTATAACTGGAAGTTTGTGCCTTTTGATCCACTTCTCCCATTTCATCCATCCGCCACCCTCCACCTCTGGCAACCACCAATCTGTTCTGTTTCCATGAGCATAGTTGTGTTCTTTCTTTCTTTTTTTTTTTTTTTTTAACATTCCACTTATAAATGAGATCATATAGCATTTGTCTTTCTCTATATGACTTATTTCCCTTAGCGTAATGCCCTCCAGGTCCATCCATGTTGTGTAAATGGCAAGATTTCATTCTTTTATATGGTTGAGTAATAGTCCTTTGTTTATATATACCACATTTTCTTTATCCTTATCCATCGATGGACACTTAGGTTGTTTCCATTTCTTTGCTATTATAAATAATGCTGCAATGAACATGGGGGTGTATATGTCTTTTTGAATTAGTGTTTTCATTTTCTTCAGATAAATACCCAGAAGTGGAAATGAAAGATCACGTGTATTTCTATTTTGATTTTTTTGAGGAACCTGCACACTGTTTTACATAGTGGCTGCACCTATTTACATTCCCATCAACAGTGCACAAGCCTTTCCTTTTCTTCATATCCTCACCAGCACTTGTTATTTTTTGTCTTTTTGCTCATAGCCATTATAATAGGTGTGGAGTAATATTTCACTATAGTTTTGATTTGCATTTTCTGGACGATTACTGATGTTGAGCATCTTTTCATGTACCTGTTAGCCATCCGTATATCTCCTGTAGAAAAATATCTGTTCTGATCCTCTGCCCATTCTTCAATTGGATTGTTTGGTTTTTTGCTATTTAGTTGTATGAGTAATTTTTTTTATTCCATTGTGAGTGATGGTAGGCTGCTGTATCAGTGGTCCCAGTTCCTCACTCTTTTTTGTATCCATATCCTTTACCGGTGACTTTGCAGTGCCTTTTTGCTGAAGGAGTATCATATGTTTCCCTATCTCTTGACTTTAAATTTAGTTGTATAACTTGCTTGGGCCAGTGGAGGTTGAAATACAATATGTCAGTTCCAGGCCTAGGTCTAAGAGGCCTTGTCTCTTTGTACCTTCTTTCTTCTATTTCTACAGTTGGTATGAGAAGAACATGCTCGGGTCAGCACTAGTTCCAGGAGAAAAACAAGTGAGATGTGAAGCAGAGCTGGATCAGCTGAGTTGCCCCAGTGGAACCCTCAATATCAGTCAACTGCCTGCCAGCCTGCAAACATATAAGTCAGTCCAGCTGAGATTAGCAGAACCATTAATGAGCCCAGCCTAGATCAGCTGACCCCAGCCAAACCAGAAACACGAGCTAAATAAATATTTGTTGTTGCATGGCACTGAGGTGTTATGGTTGACGGTTATACTGAATCACTGTGAAAATAGATAATTGATATGTGGTCAGACAAAATAATCTCAACTAACGCTATGTTTTATTACATATTGATGAAAATTTCTTCTGGCCTACTATGTGAAAAAGTTTTATAAATGTACTATAAACACTTGAGAAAAAATGAAGGGAGAAATTGACAGCAAAATAATCATAGTAGGGTATTTCAATATTCCACTTCCAACAATACATAGATCATGTAGACAGAAAATCAATATGGAAGCATTGGACTTCAACTACACATTAGAACAGATCGACTTAATGGACATTTACAGAACATTTCTCCCAACAGCAGTAAAATACATATTCTCCTCAAGTACACATGGAATAATCTCCAGGATGGATCATTGTTAGGCCACAAAACAAGTGTCAATACATTTAAGAAGATTCAAATTATATAAAGCATCTTTTCTGACCACAATGGTTGGAAATCATTTAGAAGAAAACTAGAAATCAATTAGAATAAATTAATTAGAAGAAAACTGGAAAATTCACAAATATGTGGAGATTAAACAATGTGCCCCTGAACAACCAATTGGTCAAAGAAGAAATCAAAAAACAAGTAAAAAAAAACTTTAGACAAATAAAATGAAAATGCAATATACCAAAACCTATCAAAGGCAACAAAAGCAGTTCTAAGAGGGAAGTTTATAGTGATAAATGTTTACATGAAGAAAAACGAAAGATTTAAAATAAACAAGCTTAACTTTACATCTTAAGGAACTTGAAAAAGAACAAACTAAGCCCAAAGTTAGCAGAAGGAAGAAAATAACAAAGATCAGAGTAGAAATAAATGAAATAGAGACTAAAAAAGACAATAGAATAGATGAATGAAACCAAGAGCTGGTTTTTTGAAAAAATAAACAAAATAGACAAAACTTTAGAGAGACTCACCAAGAAAAAAAGAGAGATGACTCAAATAACTAAAATTAAAAATAAAAGAGGAGATACTAAAACTGATACCACACAAAAACAAAGGCTAATAAGAGACTACTATGGACAATTATATGCCAACAAATTAGATAACCTAGAAGAAATGGATAAATTCCTAGAAACATACAACCTTCAAAGACTGAATCATGAAGAAACAAAAAATCTGAACAGACAAATTGCTAATAAGGAGATTGATAATTAAATTAATAATTTAATGTAATTTTGGGGGGAAGAACACTTTCAAACTCATTTTATGAGGTCAGTGTTACCCTGAGACCAATACCAGACAAGGCCACAAGGCCACTTTAAGAAAAGAAAATTACAGGACCATATCCCTGATGTGCATGAATGCAAAAATCATCAATAAAATATCAAAACAAATTCACAATGCATTAAAAGTATTGTACACCATGAACAAGTGGGAATTATTCCAGAGATACAAGGATGGTGCAACATCTGCATATTAATCACTGTCATATACCACATTAACAAAAGGAAGGATAAAAATGATATGAGCATCTCAATAGAAGCAGAAAAACCATTTGACAAAATTCAACACCATTTCGTGATAAAAATTATCAACAAATGTGTGTATAGAGGAAATGTACCTCAATGTAATGAAGGCCATATATGACAAGCCCACAGCTAACATCATACTCAACAATGAAAAGATGAAAGATTTTCATCTACGATCAGGAAAGGCAAGAAATGCCCACTCTTGCCACTTTTATTCAATGTAGTACTGGAAGTCCTGGTCAGAGCAATTAGGCAAGAAAAAGAAATAAAATGCATCCAAATCAGAAAGGAAGAAGTAAACCTGTCTCTATTTGTACATGACACGATATTATATATAAGAAATCCTAAAGACTCCATGAAAACACTGTTAGAATTAATAAATTAATTCAGTAAAGTTGTAGGATACAAAATCAATACACAAAATCAGTTGCATTTCTATACTGTAACAACAAACAATGAGAAAGAGAAATTAAGAAAATCCCATTTACAATAGCATCAAAAAAAAAAAATCCTTAGGAATAAATTTAACCAAGGAGGTGAAAGATCTGTACACAGAAACCTATAAGACATTGAAGAAAGACAATGAAGAAGACACAAATAAATGGAAAGAGATTCTGTGATTATGAATTGGATGAATTAATGTTATTAAAATGTCCGTATTACCCAAAGTGATGTACAGATTCAGTGCGGTCCCTATCAACATTCCAATGGCATTTTTCACAGATATAGAAAAAACAATCCTCAAATCTGTATGGAACTAAAAAAGACACCAAATAGCCAAAGCAATATTGAAAAAGAAGAACAAAGCTGGAGGCATCACGTTACCTGATTTCAAACTATATTACAAAGCTATAGTAATCAAAACAGTATGGTACTGGCATAAAAACAGGCATGTAGATTAGTGGAATACAATAGAGATCCCAGAAATAAGACCATGTATATATATGATCAATTAATTTATGACAAAGGAGCCAAGAATATATAAGGGGGAGAGGACAGTCTCTTCAATAAGTGGGTTGGGAAAACTGGATAGCCATGTGACAAAGAATGAAACTGGTCCCCTATCTTATACCATACACAAAAATCAACTCAAAATGGATGAAAGACTTGAACATAAGAACTGAAACCATAAAACTACTGGAAGAAAACTTACCAGGTAAGCTCCTTGACATTGGTCTTAGCAATATTTTTTGTGCTTTATACCAAAAGCAAAACAACAACAACAAAAATAAACAAGTTCAATTACAACTTGAAATTAAAAAGCTTCTACCTGGTAAAGGAAATCATCACCAGAAAGTAAAAGCAACCTACAGAATGTGAGAAAATATTTGCAAATCATATTTTTGATAAGGGGTTAATATTCAAAATATATAAGGAACTCATACAAATCAATAGCAAAACCCCCCAAATAATCCAATTTAAAAATGGGCAGAGGAATTGAATATATATTTTTCAAAGAAGACAGACAAATGGCCAAAAGGTACATGAAAAGGTACTCCACATCACTAATCATCAGAAAATGCAAATCAAAACCACAATGAAATATCCTCACACCTGTTAAAGTGGCTGTCCTCAAAAAGAGAAGAGATAACTAATAGTGGAGATGTGGAGAAAAGGGAATGCTTTTCCACTTTTGGTGGAAATATGAATTGGAACAGCCATTATGGAAAACTGCATGCAGGTTTCTCAAAAATTTACAAATAAAGGAGCTGGCCCAGTGGCACAGCGGTTAAGTTCATACATTCCACTTCAGTGGCCTGGGGTTTGCCAGTTAGAATCCCGGGTGTGGACCTACACATCATTTGTCAAGCCATGCTGTGGCAGGCACTCCACATAAAAGACAGAGGAAGATAGGTATGGATGTTAGCTCAGGGTCAATCTTCCTCAGCAAAAAGAGGAGGATTGGTGTAGATATTAGCTCAGGGCTAATCTTCCTCAAAAAAAAATTTTTTTCAAGTAAAACTACCATATTATCCAGAAATTCCACTGCTCAGTCTATATCCAAAGGAAATGAGAACTGGATTTTGAAAAGATATTTGCACTTCCATGTTCATTGCAGCATTAGTCACGATAGCCCAGACATGGGAACAACCTAAGTGTTTGTCAATGGATGAATGGACAAAGAAATTGTGGTATATATATATAACCTATATATCTATCTATACATAATAGAATATTATTCAGCCATGAGAAAGGAGGTCATCTTGCCATTTTCAATAGCTTGGATGGACCTTGAAAGCATTATGCTAAATAAGTCAGATAAAGACAAAGACAAGTACTGTATGATATCACTTACATTGGAATCTGAAAAAAGCTGAACTCATAGAGACTACAATGGTGTTTACCAGGCGCTGGGGAGCTGGGGAAATAAGGAGATGTTGTTCAAAGAGGATAAACTTCCTTTTTAAGATGAATAAGTTCTGAAGAGCTAATGTACAGCATAGTGATTATAGTTAATAGATTGCATTATATAGTTGAATGTTGCTAAGAGAGTAGATCGTTAATTTTCGCACCACAAAAAAGAAATGGTAGTGATGTGATATAATTCAGGTGTTGGCTAATGCCTTGGCAGTAATCATTTTGCAATATATAATTGTATCAAATCAACATATTATACACCTTAAACTTAGGGTTATGTGTTAATAATATCTCAAGAAAGCTGGGAAAAATACAATATAATACCCAAAAAAAGCCCACAATGAGAGCTGTATAAAATTCTCATTTATATTGTATTTTTATCAGTCTTTGCCTTTTTCTTTTGAAATATATATTAGTTCTATGAAATTTGTATCTAATGCTTACGGTCATTTAAATTTTATTGTGAATTATGAGTAAAAATGTGTTGTATCCTTCATGGGGACTGTTTTGAAGAAGAGGAGAATGTGTTTTTATCACGACGTTTTCTTTCCGTTTACAAAACTGTGGAGAAGAAAGTACATGCATGCTGACCTTTAACTATATCTAGGGACATGTTCTAAAATCAATTGGGAAGAAAAAAGAACAACCGAAATTTCTTTTCTTGCTAAATGGTGTAAGCAGATTGAGCATGGGCATTTCCCAGGGCTGCAATAAAAGAGTACTACAAACTCTGTGCCTTAAAACAACAAAAATGTATTGTCTCATAATTCTGGAAGTGTCAGTAGGGTTGATTCCTTCTGAAGGATCTCAGGAAGAATCCACTCCATGCCTTTCTCCTATCTTCTGATGAAGCCTGGCAATCCACCATGTTCCTTGGCTTGTAGATCCATCATTTCAATTTCTGCCTCTCTTCACATGGCAATCTCATCCTGCATCACTGTGTTCACATGGCTATCTTATTTAAGTTCTGTTGGATTAGGGGCCCACTGCACTTCAGTATGACCTCATTTTAACTTAACTAATGACATCTGCAATGATCCTACTTCCAAATAAAGTCATATTTTGAGCTAACTGGAGTTACAACTTCATCGCGTCTTTTTGGGAGAACACAATTCAATTCATAATCGTCTGCCCTCTGGCTTACAAAAATTCATGTCCTTCCCACATGCAAAATAAATTCACCCCATTACAACATCCCCCAAAGTGCCATTTCAGCATCAACACTAAGGCCCTAAAATCATGTAAATATATGCAACTCAAAAAGGCCCAAATGTCATCTTCTGAATCATCTAAATCATGTGTGAGTGACACACTGGATGTGGTCCATCCTGAGGCAAAATTCTTGGTGGGACAGGCACAGAATAGACATTCTCATTCCGAAAGGGAGAAAATAGAAGGGAAAAAGGGATCACTGGTCTAAAGCAAGTTTGCAACTCAGCAGGGCAAATTCTGTTATGTTTCAAGGCATGAGAATAATTCTCTGTGACTTGATGCTCTGTCTTCTGGGCTTGATGGGGTGGCCCCACTTCCGTTGGCCCTCGGTGGCAGCTCTGCCCTCTAGAAACTAGGAAGTCCCCTAGGCCCAGGCCTCCACATCTGTGACTCTGTCCTGAGAGTTATTCTTCCTTCATTTCATCCCATCTTTATCCTTCTCAGTTTAGGCATGCAGTGCTTCTGCTAGTATAAAATTCTTAAAACCTTCCTGGTCGTCTGTAGATATTGAGAGGATTACAACAGGAGACAGGGTTCTCCTCAGTTCCTTTTCAGAGAACCACATCTTTATTCCTAGTTACAGCTGAGATGGTTGATTGGATCAATAAGTGACATACTTATTCTCTTTAGCAAATGGTTGTCCTGTCACAACCTTGGTTCTGTTTCCAGAACATGCTACTGGAGAGTCCAAATCATTAAGCACTAGTTCCTTTCTACTTAGCAGTTCCTTCTTTGATTTATCTCTTTCCTCTCACATTTTATTATAAGTAGCAAGGAGAAACCAGTTCACTCCTTCTACTCTTTGCTTGGAAATCTCTTCAGCTAAGTATTCAAGTTCATCGCTTACAAGTTTTATTTTCCAAAAAACAGTAGAGCGTAACTCAGTCAAGTTCTCTGCCACTTTATAACAAGGATTGTCTTTCCTCCAGCACCCAATAATATGTGCCTCATTTCCATCTGAGATCTCATGAGGACCATCTTTAACATCCATATTTCTATCAACAAGCTCTTCAAAGCAATACAGACTTTTTCTATTATGCAACTGAAAATTCATCCAGCTTCTACCCATCACTGAATTTCAAAGCCACCTCCACATTTGTAGGTATTTGTTATAGTAGCACCCTACTTCCTGGTACCAAATCTGTATTAGTTTCTTAGGCCTATCATAACAAATTACTACAAATTCAGTGGCTTAAAACAAGAGAAATTTATCATCTCGGTTCTGGATGCTAGAAATCTGAAATCAAAGTGTTGGCAGTGTTGGTTCCTTCTGAGAGCTCTGAGGGGAAATTTGTTCCACCTCTCTCTCTCAGCTTCTGACAATGGCCAGCAATCATTGATGTTTCTTGACTTGTAGATGCATCACTCTAGTCTCTGCCTCCTTCTTCATAGCATCCTTCTGCATCTCTGGGTCTTCACATGACCATCTTCTTATAAGGTCAGTCATATTGGATTAGGATCTACCCTATACCAAGATAACCTCATTTTTAGATAATTATATCTGCAACAACTATGTTTCCAAATAGGGTCACATTTTGAGGTAGCAAGGGTTAGGACTTCAACACATCTTTTTCAGGAACACAATTCAACAGTTTTAGAGAAGGAAAGAGTATATTTTTTATAATCATGTTTTCTTTTCCACTCAAAAAACTGTCTCTGGAGAAGGAGTTACCAGCACAGTGACCTTGAACTATATCTAAGAATATTTTGTAAATCTGTTAACACAACAACTGCAACAAAAGGTAATTATTTTTCTTGCTAAATGGTATAAATAGATTGAACATGGACATTTATTTCTACACTCTTCTGAAATTTCACAAAAATGACAGTAAAGGGATAAAATAAAATGGAACAATTTTTGCTAAAGAATGTGGGAGAGAAAATGAGAGCCATAAAATTCAGGAAGCTGGAGAACAGATAGAGGAGCAACAACTGACTTAGCAGACCTGGGAAAGCTGAAACCTAACCTCACAGTGTGGAAAACCTAGAGGCCTGTCTATTCATGATACAGAACCTCTCCCTACCGAATGCACACACAAACTCTAGTGATTGGAGGTTTTAAGAACCTCCAAAATCAGGAGCAGATGGGTCTAATAACCAGAAGACTGACAGAAAGTCTGTGAAAGAAACAGGTACCCCAGATTCCTTCTCTGATCTTGCTCACCTGGGCAACTGCCTCTCCTATCCCAGCAGAGAACTGGAGGCTTATTTGCTGGAAAGTTTGAAGCAGAAGGACTTGGGTCTTGGGGAATCCAACACACATTTGAGTGTAAAGACATGGCATGGAATCATGGGGATGAAATGAAAGTCAGAAAATTCTGGAAAGCCAACTTATACCCCCTGTCCAGAGAGGATTCCTCTCTTGAGAAACTAACAAATCCAAGAAAACAAATATAGAGTTATAGAAAGTTGGGGAATGAGCCCAAAATGGAGGGGGCAAACTATAATCCAATGAAGCTGCTCCTGGAAAGCCATGTCCTCAAACATTTTCTTACAATATAAACACTAAGGCAAGGACCACCATACAGTTAAGGAAAGCCCCAGCATCACAGTCAGAGACAGAAACAAACAATGAAAGTAAGAAAGATGAAATGGAGATAACGCAGATGGCAGAAGGAAACTTAAAAAATTAAAATACCCTTGTGTACTGTTGATGGGATTGTAAATTGACACAGCCACTATGCAAAACAGTATGAAGAATCCTCAAAAATTGGAAATAAAACTACAATATGATCAAACAGTTCCACTTCTGGGAATATATCCAAAGAAAATGTAAACATTAACTTGGGAAGATATCTGTTTGTACCTCCATGTTCATACTAGCCTTATTTACAACAGCCGAGACATGTAAACAACCTCATTGTCTATCAATGGACGAATGGATAAAGAAATTGTGGTATAAACATATAATGGAATATTATTCAACCATAAAAAATGAGGAAATCCTATCACTTATGACAACATGGATGGACTTTAAAGGCATTATTCTAAGTGAAATAAGTCAGACAGAGAAAGACAAATACAGTCATGTTACATATACATGTTATATGACATGTAACAATGTTTTGGTCAACAATGGGCTGCAAATATGATGGTGGTCCCATAAGTTTACTACCCATATAGGCTAGGTGTGTAGAAGGCTCTATCATCTAAGTTTGTGTAAGTATTTTAGGGGAGGAAGAAATTTTCCTCTACCGTTCTAGGTTATTCTGGCTCATCTAAGAATTAAATTGACACGAGATAGATTAAAAGGAGAAAAATAAAAGTTTAATTACATTTATACATGAGAGAAACCCAGGAGAACTGAGTAACTTGCCAAAATGGCCAAAGCCCTCACCTTGAATACCATCCTCAGCTAAAGACAAAAGAAGATGTTGGGGGTGGGTGTGTCAGAGACTTCAAGGGGAAGGAAGGCAATTCACAGGTAGTGAAAAAGAGTAAATGTCTGGAAAACAACTGTTTGTTTGGCCACACAGAAACAGAAGAACACAGAGGGGAGCACAACAAACAGCCTTTTCAAGGTTCCTCCCTGTCTGCCACCTAGTTCATGTCATGCTAAGGTGATAGCTCTCTTCCAGAGACATCATTTTTTTTATCTGAATTCTTTTAGGCAGTTAAGGGGGAAGTAGCAAGAAGAACTTTCCAAGTATTTTGTTTCTTAAAAATAATCAGTCTAAAATAATCCCCATGTTAAAGAGAGACATTTTAGTGTGGCAAATTTTGTTCCCCTTTAGTACACTCTATGATGTTCCCACAATGATGAAATTGCCTAACAACACATTTCTCAGAATGTAGCCCTGTTGTTAAGTGACACGACTGTACTGTCTGCGCTCTATCAAACGATCATGCTGTATACGTTAAACTTATACAGTGATGTATGCCAATTATTTCTCACTAAAACTGGAAAGAAACAAAGTTTCCACAGAAAATACAGAGGCCGTTATACTAAGTTGAAAATAGAAGCCAAAGAAATAGGAAGATTTAAAGAAAACAAATTGCCTAAAAGTGACATATTTTAAGTAACATCATCACAGTAAATATTGGTTTTCCAGATCACTGGAGACAAATAAAAGATCTCAAAATCCCACAGAGAGAGTAAAATAGCAATATATATATAGAACTGGGAATCAAATGACCTGAAACTCCTCAACAGCAGCACCGGAAGTAATGGCTCCAGAATTTTGAGTGACAAAGTATCCAACAAGCTTATATGACCATCCAAACTATGAATGAAGTAAGAAACACATGGATACTTTCACACAAGTAAGTTCTCGAGACATGTCTCTCCCCTATATATTTTTCAGGAAGCTACGGAACTATGTGTTCCACCAAAATAAGGGAATAAGTCAAGCTACAGGAAGATATCGAGTCCAAGAAAAAGAGCCACAAGATAGGATAAAAGAGAAAGATGTTGTAGGGATGATAAAAAAGGGAAATCCAATGTCAATAGCTATGCAGTAGGCCTAGAGGGATAAAAAAAAAAATGTGGAGTTATGGAACTTTCATGCTCTGCTGGAGCGAGTGGGGATGTTGTGTGACCTGTGGTCAACTTCGGTCCAAAAATATTAAATAGAAAATACCAGAAATAAACAATTAGTAAGTTTTAAATTGTGTGCCACTCTGAGTAGCATGATGAAATCTTGTGCCATCGCCCCATCCCACCTGGGACATGAATCACCCCTTTGTCCAGGATATACACACTGTATGCACTGCCCTCCCATTAGTCGCTTAGTAGTCATCTAGGTTATCAGATCTATTGTCAGGATATTGCAGTGCTTGTGATGAAATAACCCTTCTTGTACCTAACAGTGGCCCCAAAATGCGAGAGAAGTGATGCCCGACAATTCGAATATGCCAAAGAGAAACCATAAAATGCTTCCTTTAGGTTAAGAGGTGAAAGTTCTTGACTTAAGAAAAAAACTCTTACACAGAGGTCGCTAAGATATACAGTAAGAATCAATCTTCTATCTGTGAAATTGTGAAGAAGCAAAAAGAAATTCACGCTAGTTTTGCTGTTGCACTTCAAATGTGTATGTATGGGAAAAAATGTAGTTTATATAGGGTTCAAGTATCCACTGGGGGTCTTGGAACGTATGCCTCATGGATAAGGGGGAGCTACTGAATTCTCAAAGTGTAGTCTGAGCATAGCGGCTCTGCAATCTGTTTGTTACTGTTCTGTGATTAGATAAGAAGAGTACTTGACAGTAAACATTTGGAAAATTTTACAGCAATTTGACAGAGTAATTTTATTGAATGCAATAATTACAAAAATTGGACTTGTATTTCTGTCTTATTTTTCTGGTAAATTATTTATACGGTTTTTTACAAAAGTTTTGGCCCATAATAGATTGTGTGTGTGTTGGGGGGAATAACAGGTTCTCATCACAGATAGACCACAGATAGTCTGAGACGCGTGGAGCCAAAGTCCCAGCTCCAATCACTCTATCAGATCACCCTACTTTGTTTCTTTGTAGAAATTACCAGCATCTGACATTAAGAGGTTTGTTGAATTTTTTTGTAGAGGGTAATGTTTGGGGGGAGAGGTCTTATCTTAGCACTAACAATTCGAATAGTGTCCAACAGACAATAGATGCTAAACAAATTTTAGTTGAATGAATAAGTGAATTAAATTTTAACTGCTATCACAGTGACAAGAGGCAGAGATCCTCAAAGCTCTATCTAGGTGTGGCTCCCAGCTGTGGCGAGGTGGTAAGGCACATGGCTCCTGTCTCCAAACCACAAGATTCAAATCTGTGACTCCAGACAGCCTTCAGAATTTTATGAATAATCACCTCTTTGAATGACAAGGCTTTGCTTTCTGACCAGTTAGCACGCTAATTATAAATCTGTTTAAACTAAACATTTTGAACAGACTCTACGTTGTTAATATTCTTGAGTTAAATACTCTATGTGCTTGTGGTAATAAACTGTATTTTTTAAAAATTTTTCTACTCATTTTCAGACCGTTTTCTAATCCAGATCCACCTTCCCTGCCCTATTAGTGTGAATTACAGATTCTTCACTGTCATGGTTAAAAGAGAGTGAGTTAATTTGGATCTCTGGCCGACTAAAGCTGAAGGATATTTTTAGTGGTTCTAATGACTGAATCTTGTGGTTTGCTGCAAAAGGTTCTATTGAAGTTAGAAAGGGGTGATGAAGCAGTATATGTCGCAAGGGTTTGAGGGGGAGATGAGAGAGAGAGATGGGAAATAGGGAAAACTGTTTTCCAATTACATAACAGCAAATACCATAGCTGTCCTTACAGAAGGTCAGAAATGCAGCCACTGAAGCTGTCACATAATAGACAATTTGATGATAGTAACTAGGAAAACACAAAAGGCAGCTAATCTCCCCCCTACTGATAAAGCTGTCTGAGGTACATCAATTTAGTCATGGTTGTTGTTAGGAAATTGCACTGTTTGATGTTCCACAAGCACATCATGTAGTTTCCTAGGAAACATCCTTTTTCACTTAAATCTAATTCTCCCACGTTGTGGGATCTGATGAGTCACTCAGCCTGACTTTTCTCTCACTTCCCTCTACCCATTAAAAAGGACCTACCAGCTGGAAACCTACTAAATGAAATGAATTTATTAGCTCTTTCACCTTGTTCTTCACTTAACTCTTGCGTTTCTTCTTTATAAGTCTAACTGCTTCCCTGATGTGAAGGGCCAGAAATAATGAAGGAGCCAGGCGTGTGATGTGAGCAAGTGTTGAGCATTGACTTCTCTCAATTTCTTGGTTATTAAACTATATTTCAGCTTCTAGCTTTAAATGGAAAACATTACATGCATAGAGGCGTTTTTTCCTTGTAACTTGTAGTGGAATTTGACGGCAATTTCATTTGATTTCAGATTCTTCCAGTCACACTTTACTGTACAGTTATGTGTGAGAGAGAGAGAGAGAGAGAGAGAAAGACACAAAAGGAGAGAATGAGGAAGGAGATGCGGGAGCGTACAGCTAAGAGAATTTGTGCAGATCTTTTCATTCTGATCTGAGCCAATTAATAGAAGCATTGCCGCAAAAAATCTAGAACCTGAAGATAATCAAAATACAATTTTCATTTGCTTGTAAAGTGCAACTATATGATATACATTTTTAAAAATTAGAGCAGCGTGTTCAGTACTCCTCAATATGTTGAGTCCGCAGTTAATTAAGATTGCACATTCTAAGTGTAGTTGTCTCTTGTGACTGGGGAGATGGCATAGACGTGAGTGACAGAGAGAAGTCTGCTGAGATGTAGCGTGAATAAAGAATTCTCAGAACAAAGCCTCACTGATTCTCTGCTCCGAGGAGAGCAGACAGCACCCCCTGTGGGAGGGCCCAGGCTGCTGACTGTAGGCACTCCCTCACTGGCCCATGCCCTGAGTGAGTCATGACTGTCTTCTCCCCTTTTTACTATACTCACTGAGTCTTTGCTATGTGCCAGGAACCAAGCTAATTGCTTTTCTTATGTTATCTAATGTAAGATGAGGTATAATACTATTACTTTCATTTCAAAGATGAAAAAATCAAGGCCTAGAGTTGATAAATGATTTTCCCAAAGTTACACAGATTAGGGAAGTTTTAGGACTCATTCTCAGCTCTAACGTCCATGATCTTTATCACTAATCTGCCTTCTTTCTCTTGTGGCAAATTTATTAGTTTTATTCAAGATGAGAGATGGTAGGGGCCGTGAAAATGCCTGTAGCTGAGCCATCAAGCCACTAAACTCACAAAAGCAATTGTAAATACGTCCCAAGCCTAGACGGGTCTCACCAAAAGCATGATCAATATGGTCAGAAACTGAACTTTTGCACTAAAGTTACCTAGGGCAGAGTGGTCTATCAGAGACTTACATGTAATCCCCAGAAAGAGTTTTCTCTCCCGAGATGTGAGAAGTAGAGATGATACATTCTCAACCGCCTCCTTTGCTGAAGGTTCCTAATGCTGTCTGTTGTATCAACATCAGGGTAAGGAGATTTGGTAGAAGACATTTTGCTGGGTGACTTGGAGTAAAGCCACCTTTGGTTAGAACCATAACGACTTGTGCATTTTTATCTGCTTCCCACTTCAGGCTTCTTAGTAAACATTGACCTGATGAATGGGCTCCATTTATACAACTCTTCTTGAAAACCAGTAGTCTAGCTTCAAGACAATGCAGAAGTTAGCTTTTAGTGCATAACAAACCACCATGAAACTTTAGTAACATACACCAATAAATATGACTGTGGAGACCAATGGATCTAGGCTTGAATGCTCTTGGAAAGACTCACATGTCTATAGCTGTCTAGACATCTAGGCTGGGCTTGGTTAGGGAGATTCTGTCTGCCCATGTGTTTCTCATCCTCCTCCTAGGTCCAATGGGCTAGCTCAGGCATGTCTTTTTCTTTCTTTTTTTTTTTTTTTTAATCACAATGGCAAAGTCTCCAGAGCACAAATGGAAACACACAAAGCCTGGTGAGGTCAGGGTCAGAACTGACATACCATCACTTCCACTGAGTTCTATTGGCCAAAGGGAGGCATATCATAGAACCCAAAAGATGTATGCCCTACTCCGCACAGTGGGAGAACACTGAAGGTTGAGTAACTAAAGGTGTGGGTACAGAGAAGATGAAGAATTCAGTTCAATAAAGCAATCTACCAGAGACAATGTGCCACATTTTAAATTCTATGTCTAACACTAATGGTGTGAAATTGGGCACTTTATTTCTAATCTGTTTTAGCTTCCTCTTTTGCTATACTGTATTATTTCTACCACATGGTGTCCTTGTGAGAATTGAATGAGGAAAAGCATGTAAAGCCCCCGATATGAAAAGCAGCTGACCCAGGGCTCCACAATGCTCCATCCTTCTTCCTACTCTGCCCAACCACTCACTGCCCCACTCATTTCCCCTCAATGTTCCTGTTTCAGAAATGTTCTCTTCTGATGTATAAGGAGACTTCTTCCTAAGGTTAGAAGACTCAGTTACAAGATTCTATATTCTCTGGTTTGCCTCATTTTAGTCCCTTGTATGCTACCATATGACAATTAAGACTATACAAGCAATCATTTTCCAGGAGGCACAGATGTTGTTTGTTTCATCTGAGAACCCAAGTCCTTCTTGGTCCTACTTTTAAGGTCCATTTCCCAGGAAACATTTCATGCACAGAACAGTAAGAGCAGCGAATGACATTATTAATATCTAAAGACTCATTAAATTCTACTGAGTATTAAAACGTTCCAAACTCTCTGGAGAGTTCTGAATATAAATGTTCATTTAACCTACCTTTAAATTGCAGTATTTCAATAGACGAAGAATCAGATTTTGGTCAGCAAATGTTACATAACAGCTGCTTCCAGAGGGCTGTTGTCTGTTCCCATTTCCTTTGAGTGTTTGAATTTGGAACTGCAGGAAGAAGGCTTTTCTTGGGTATAAGATTGCCTTTACCTTCAGGCTGAGAACAACATCGTTCTCGCCTTTTGAGGACCGTCATTGTATAGGTCTCTGTGTCTTAAACACCAGTAAAAATGTCACAAACCGTTCTGGAATCCATCAATGACATAGGAGATGTACAAAAGATTCTGTCACAGGAGATGTATAAAAGATTAAGTCAGAAGGAATAAGCTTAGTGCAGCTTTGGGGAGACTAGCCAGGGCATCTTGTGACCTGGCTGAATCTGGTTGTTTTTCTAAAGTTTAGTTGTGTAAGTAGGCTCAGATGTGCTTTCCAGTGGGAAGTTGGCACCGGATGTGTTAGAGGAAGGTCAGTAGCAGATAGCAGAGTGTGGGGCTCACCAAGTCACTAAGGCCCCCATCCAGGACCCTGAGAAAGTCGAGTCGGAGGTATCCCTGTGCCCAATTATTAGGTGGGTAGAGCTTTGTAATGGGAAATAGGAGTAGGGCATCTGCATATTCACAGAGATAAGTGGAGAGAGGGTAGGCTTATACAGCAGAACAAAATTGGGACCTTGCTCAAAACTCAGGCAAAAACACGTTTCCTAGACCTGGGATACAAGGTTAAAACTAGATTAACCACGTCATCACACTGATCCTCGCTGTTTTGATGCTAAGTTGAACTGCTCCGACTCCCAACCCTATCACACACTCATTGGGTAGAAACAGCTCTGCATACATGTGACTTCTCCTCCATCCTTCTCCACCTCTGTCACAGAATATTTAAGTCATTAACTCCTAGTACTGAGACCAAACTGAGAAGGGCTATGTGGGTCTCTTTCCAACCTGAGAAATGAGTATATCTGACAGGGCCTCAGAATAAAACAAAAAACTGGATTTCAAAGAGTCACTTAATTGACTACAGAGGTGAGGTTGGGAAGCACAAGTGATTTGGAAGGTCCCAGAGACTAGCAAAAGTGGAAAAACATTACCACTCCTAGGCGTGAAGATATAAGGAGAGGAAAGGAAGGCTGATGAGAGCTGGAACTGAAAAATTGAGACCACTTAACATAAATGTCATTCTAGAGGTGCAGGGTTCCTGCTACAATTGAGACGCTGAGATGTAGAAAGAGCTGGGAGATAAGTCCTTGGTCTTTCTCTGTCCCAGACTCCTGCTGGAACTGTCCATTGGTGAACCCAATCAGAACTCTGAGCATAAGGGAACCCTCGTGATGTCAGGGATCAGACTTTGGGGGCACAGAGCCTGGCAGAGAAGGTAGGGAAAGGACATAAGGCAAGTGAAAAATGATGTAAAAATCTATGACATGATTAAAGCCACTGAAAACCATTGAGTCTACTGTTCTGATTTCTCCTTTTCAGATAACTACCCTCATTGCCTCAACTGTCTCCTACTTATCAAAGCAGAGGCCTTAGAGATGAAATATTTCATAAATACATTCATATTGTTTTAACAGTTTCTCAGTGTGGGATCTTAGAGATTTGTTATTTGCATTGCTAAAAAAAAATCTTTGTGTACTAATGTATAATATAATCTTCATTTCACTGAGAAGGGAGATCAAAAAGCCTGCAGGAACTGAGCTCTCTCCATATCCCTGGAATGAAGTCATAGTGAGGTCTGATGCTGAGGTTACAGAACCCCCTGACTGTCAACACTCCTTAGTGCTTCCACTAAACTCCATGAATGCCATGGGACCAATGTGTTACACGTTTACTGACCACCTAACATGTCCCAGGTGCTGTGCTAGGTGCTTAGGAGGAATATAGCAGCAAATAAGACATCACAGAATTAGAAATGTTAATTCTTTTAGACACCTGCCTAAAAGTGCCTACAATTGATATATTGCTGGTGTGCCAATGACGATGTTTGCTTATTTATGTAATTGTGGAAAAGCTAGGGTTTACTCATTTCTTCTGTAATTCTCTCCCTTCTTTATTTTAGATCCTTCTGTGATATCATTTTGGCTCTTTCTCTTTCTCTATCTCTTTCTTCCTACCCCACCCCATCTGCTTTCCCACAGATGAGAACCAAGAGTTCAGGGGAAGAACGCCCCAACTTGAGAATCACTGCACAAGGATGGATTGCCTCTGGATGTCCCTTTTGCTTTGAGAGACATTCGTCCTCTGGTTGTAACACTGTATAGCTAATTACCAAGCATCTCCAGGTATGTGGCATGGAAACAGGCAAATTACACACATAATCTCCTCTAATTTGTTCTTATGGATGGAATTTATTTGCACACATCAGTTCTTGGCTTATATTGCTGCCGCCACCAAAATGATTAATGTTGTGAAACTAACAAAAAGCAAATCATCCTGATTTCTAACTTTGGTAGCACTTAGTCTCAGTCTACTCAGGTCTATAAAGTTCTCATTTGTTTTAAAGCACAAAAATGTGAATATAATATAAACATCGCTAAACCGGGGAAAAGCCCTTGAAGAGGGAAAGTGAGATATCGTGTGGCCTGGGCAAGATTAATCTTGAACGAGTTTCATAAACACAAGTAACAGTGATAGAGAGGCAGCATGTAGACCGTGCCCAAACGCTTGGTATCTTCCCCAACTCCATCACTCTTGAGAGGATGTCTGATGGAACTATGTTCCTTTTTCCTTCTTGCCTGAGCCCTCTGTACCTGAAACAACTTTATTTTTTCTTTCTACCACTTGATTTCTGCACCTTTAACCAATCTTGGCTTTGGGGAGGATTTTCTCAGTGACTCTGGGAACAGTTACATGAATTACAGAACTTGAGAAGTATAGAGTCAGGAGGCAGTTTGGAATCCTCTAGTTCATCTTCCTCATCTCACCTACGAAGGACTCACTGTCTAGCAATGCAGAGAGAGAAATTTCTGTGATGATGGAAATTTTCCATATGCGCACTGTCTGATATGGTAGCCACTAGTCACATGTGGCTGTTGTATTCCGAAATATGGTTAGTATGACTGAGGAACTGAATTCTAAATTTCATCTAACTTTATTTTTAATTTAAATTCCAATAACCACATATGAATAGAGGCTACCATATTGAACAGTGAAGGTCTAGAAAGTTCTTGTGATGTGCTCAATGTCACACAGCTTTTAAGTGAAAGAAATCCCCTGATTGCTCAGGACTTTGACTCAGTTCAAGAATCTTGATTGCTTTTCAAATACCAACTAAGTACAGAGTAAATCAACCAACTGAAGTACACAGCACGCAATTAAGGTTTCAGAAGAGAAGCATCAGCTAGCTTGGCAATGACAAAACAAAATGGGAGCTGTCAGAATCTGGTAGCAGGAGAGAAAGACGGGTGCACTAATATTATCATCTTATAGTAAGCATATTCCAGATATAACGCTCAAAGGGATGAAAGGAAAAAGAAGTTTGAGTATATTTTTTAAATTTTATAAAGACAGCTGAAATGAAAGATGAAATATTTATAGAACCATAAAAATTCAGAGGCTGGGGGAACAATAAAGACAAGATGGAATAGGTATAAGAATACTAAATTTATCTTGAGCAGGAATTAACAGATAATGTCCTAAAATTGACAAATTAAGGAATGTAAGCATCAACAGTCACAAAAACATCTATGAGCAGAAGAGGTAAAAGTGTTGTCTCTTTAAGGTGTGGCAATGGGTAGGGAGAGATGGATAGACGCACAGAGAGTTAATACTTTTCTGCATTTTATTATTTTTGGCTATGTTTGTGCTTATTTTTCTTAAATAAAAGCGATTTCTATGAGCTTCTTGGGTTTGAAATTAGGGCAGAAAATAAGCTTATCAGAAATATTTTCTTTAAAAGGAGGGATGCTTGGAAAAAACACGTAGGGTACAATTCAGCACATCACTGCTTTCCCCCACGTATTTAGCCAGAATTATAAAAATATTTACCCACAGAGTCATTTGTATTTGTCTAATACATAGAGCCAGTGATTTTGTCTGGCACTCTCAGTCCTTGGCAGCATTAAGTTAGATCTTCTAAATAATAATTCAATGCAGTCAAAATAAGACAAATCAGCTTGGATATTACACAAATATTCAAACACAGCTCATGATACTTTCCAGTCAAAGAAAAATAAACGTGTATACAGATGTGGTCTTGCCTATTGAAATATCCCAGGAAAGAGTGTTCCTGTACATTGTCCAGCTTGGCTATTCACACACGCTGAGACTGAATGGGGTAGGAGCCAAGAAGGAGCTCACTTATTAGAGTTAGGGGAAACAAGGCAGAGACGCCCAGGCTGGGGTAATTAAAGTCCATTTTTGAGCTGGGTGTTGAGAATCCTGGATATCTGGCAGCAGATAAGGGTTGAGGAAGGGCAGTTGACCTGCTGCAGAGTTGTAGTGCAGATGCTGAGGGGTCAGCTTCAGAGTACGATGAGTTCACGGATCCTAATAAGGTGTGGCCAGCTGGGCACAGATTTCTGGGGTTGAGGAGAAGACTGGAAAGTCCAAAGTGAAGACTGAGCCCCAACCAACCAGTAGGCAAGTAGATAGAGCTCGCCCAGCACAATCAGACTGGTAAATCCATCCGGGCTGTGGAGGAGCTCACTCTCTGAGTTTAAACTTGAGAAGAGGTAAATGGGGTACAAATTGGGTACAGCATAACATGAGCCCCTCGGCAATAACTACCTGAGCTTCTGACCATGGTCAGATAGGACTCTAGGTGTAATGATAAATTTATTCCTACGTGCTCCTTGTACTTAGCGTTAGCATCTTCTTTTTCAAGTCTCATTCCCTAAAATTTCACCCTGAGTTATTTCACATTCTTGAATATGATCCATATATTAAATGTCCTGAAAAGTCCTTATACCTCCAGGGTCTAAAATGGTGTGGGATTCTCTCCACCTAGGCCCCACCAGGGCAAAGGTAACACACCCCCTACTAGAAATGAATTCTGGAGGCAGGCTAGTCCATAATTTTTCTATGCCTGATGGGCCTGGAGGCAGAAATGTTCATCCTCAGGATTTTATCCTCCGTAACTAAGTTGACTGCAGGCTTCCAATCCCACCAATCCAGTCTGCAGTACCTACACCCAGTGGACATTGTTCTGGGTCTCCATCATCAGATTTGTGCCAAGAATTCCCAAGAGGATTGTAAGCTAGCCCTACATTGCTAATGGAGCATGGAGGATCCAGACTTCCTCACCCTCTTCCATTCCTGTAGCTCCTTTCTATCAAATGTGAATCTTCCTTCCAGAAACCCCTTTGCTTTTATTTTAGGCTTATTGCTCTTGCATGATGCCAAGAATTACCACAGGTGTCCTACTTACTTCAAAACTGATTACACACAGGTCCGGCCCGATGGCGCAGCAGTTAAGTGCGCATGTTCCGCTTCTCGGCGGCCTGGGGTTTGCCGGTTCGGATCCCGGGTGCGAACATGGCACCGCTTGGCAAAAGCCCTGCTGTGGTAGGCATCCCAATATAAAGTAGAGGAAGATGGGCATGGATGTTAGCTCTGGGCCAGTCTTCTCAGCAAGAAGAGGAGGATTGGCAGCAGTTAGCTCAGGGCTAATCTTAAAAAAAAGACAACTGATTACACACAAAATCATGCCTACTATCTTGGTCTGCTCAGACTGCCATCACAAAATACCATAGATTGGGTGCCTTTAACAACACAATATTCTTGGGTTCTTTTTTTTACAGTTCTGGAGGCTAGGAAGTCCAAGGTCAAGTTGTCAACTGATTGATTTCTAGTGAAGGCTCTCTTCCTGGCTTGCATCTAGTTGCCTTCTTGCTGTGTCCTCACATGGTCTTTCCTCAGCGGGTGCATATGGAGGGGGATAGCTCTCCTTCCATCACATGGAGAGATAGCTCTCTCTCTGCTCCTTCTTATAAGGCCACTGATGACATTATGAAGGCCTCATCCTCACGACCTCATCTGACCCTAATAACCACCTGAAGGCCCCATATCCAAATACCATCACAGTGGGGATTAGGGCTTCAACATATGAATCTGAGGGGGGAAAACATTCAGTCCATAACATTCCACTCCTGGCCCCCCAAAATTCACACCTTTCTCACACACACAAAATAATTCATTCCACCCCAACAAGCCCCAAACTTTTCAGTTGTTCCAGCATCAACTCTAAAGTCTCAAGTTCAAAATCTCATCTAAATATGGTCTAAATCAGACATGAGTGAAACTGGAGGTATAATTCATCCTGAGGCAAAATTCCTCTCCAGCTATGAATCTGTCAAACAAAACAAGTTATATGCTTCCAAAATACCATGATAAGATATAGGATATGGGTAGACATTCCAATTCCAACAGGAAAAAATAGGAAAGAAGTAAAATTGACAGTTCCCAAGCAAGTTGAAAACCTAGCAAGCAAGGCAAGCCTGATCTGAAGGCTCAGGAGTAATCTTCCTTCATTCAGTGTTCTGACCTCCAGGCCTACTAGGATGGCAGTCCCATCTCCTAGATCTCTTGGGGTAGTAGTCCTATCTCCAGACCCAGTGAGCTGGCAGTCTGGCCCCTAAGCCTTTGCCAGATGTTGGTAGGCTCCCAAGGCTCTGGACAGTGGACAATGCAGCAGGGGCAGTAATGGCCTTCTCTGAATTACCTTTGGGGTCATTCTTCCCTTTTGTTGGAGGGTAGCACATGTTCATGGCCAAATAGCTATATGGTCCAGTCCTGTATGATCAAAAATGTTCAACAAAACTTCTTTCATTTCATCTTGTTTACCTGTCCCCTTAGTACCAGATGGCAGTGTTTCTGCTTGTATAATCCCATCTCTATTCCTGGCTTCTGCTGAGATGGCTGTTTAAGTTCTGAGTGGTACCCATGATCGCTTTATCAAATGGTTGTTCAGTTATACCCTTAGTGTTCTCCTTAGAACAAGTTTTCTCAGTTTTTGCAATACAGGTAGGCTGATAATGTTCCAAATTTTCAAGTTCTAGTTCCCTTTTGCTCAACAATTCTGTCTTCAATTCATCTCTCCTGTTTGCATTTCACTATAAGCAGTAAGGAGGACCCAAGCCACATCTTCAGTATTTTGCTTAGAAATATCCTGTGCTAAGTATCCATTTCCATCACTTACAAGTTCTATCTTCTACAAAACCCTAGAACTCATCTCAGCCAAGTCCTTTGCACTTTATAACAAGGATCACCTTTCTTCCACTTTCCAGTGAGAACGTATTCCTCATTTCCATCTGAGATCTCATTGGAATAAACTTTGGCTTCCATCTTTCTAGCATGCACCTCAAAACACTTCCAGCCTCTACCCATTACCAGTTCTGAAGTCACTTCCACGCTTTTTGGTATTTGTTACAGCAGTACCCACTTCTTGGCACCAAAATCTGTCTTAGTCTGCTCAGGGAACCATAACAAATACTGTGTACTGGGTGCCTTGCACCATGGAAATTTACTTTCTCACAGTTCTGGAGACTGGGAAGTCCAAGATCAAGGTGCCAGTCTATTTGATTTCTTAAGTGCTCTCTTCCTGGCTTGCAGGTGGCTGCCTTCTTGCTAGGTCCTCAGCCTTTTCTCTCTCTTACTTTCCTTACGAGCCCCCAATCCCATTATGAATGCCCCACCCACAAGACCTAATCTAACCCAATTACCTCCCTAGGCTCCATTTCCAAATAACTTCAACATGTGAATTTGGCGGGGATACAAAAAGTTCAGTCCATAACAACTACTAAGTGTGAACGTATGTTCCTTGCTCACAGACCTGGTGCCTAAGGGTAGATACAGAGCATGTTCCCTTGCATATTCCCTCTTGATTCACTTCCCTTCAGCCCCTCTTACTATGAGTGTTTGAACTTGGATCACACCATCTGCAGGAGATGTTAACATGCATTTTGGTCCACACAATATAATTTTTTAATGTAATCACTTTTCTGCTTTCCCAAGACTCTCTCTCACCTCGAAATCTAAGCACTTAAATTTTTCCTTCCACTTCGGTTACATCTGTTGGCCAGTATAGCTGTTGCCTTGGTTCACTAAGACATAATGCAGGATCAGAACTCAAACATGCTGATAGATGTATGGGACTGACAAGGAGAATTCCCCTGATAATGGAGTGATGGTGGGGATAGCCAGCCATAAGTTTCATATTAATTTTCAATCTCAGATTTTGTATTAACTGTCAATCTGTTTGTTATTGTTTCCAGTGCTCTGTATTGTTTGCTTAAGTTTTGGCATTCTGACTTTAGTGACTTGACTGTTTGGAGGTCGATTTGACCCAGATACAAAGCAATCTGATAGTCTAATTTATTTCATGCCATCTGAGGTGTCTGCTGAGTTGCAGCTTGGAGAAATTCAACATGAAATTGTTTCTGTAATTGTTGACGTGTGGAAGACCTGTGATGTACATCTTCAAAATGAGGCGAGAGAGGCTTCCAGCTGGCTAGGACTTCAATAGAGTAATTCAAAACTTAAGTCATGGACCTATGACAAATAGATCCTATCGCTCTCTGCTGATAAAAGAGAAATATCAGAAAAGTTGAGTGGTTTCTTAAAAATTTAGATAGGAAGGATGCAGATGGTGGGCAGGGGGAAGGAGGAAGACATGGGCATAAAAAGAAAGAGAGAGAAATGTTTTTTATAAATGAACATTTTCTTATCTCAATAATATAAAAGATATGGAGACTTTTTTTTTCTCTTACTATTGAATCTGCCTCTGATGTTAATTATGATTTAAAATTAGCTATTGATTACTGAATATTGGTGCTTCATCTTTGTCTTTGACATCAGTGAAGCTGTGATATGATGTAGATGGACTTGAAAGAGCTCAGACAGTTCAGGAGGTTTTACGAGAAGGTTTTTCAAGCATGGGACAACTTGCAGTCAAGAAATCACTGTTCAGTTCTAAAGCCTTCAATTAATGATGGTATATAAATTATTTAAGCTCTCAGTGCCTTAGTATCCATATTTATCAATTGAGAGGGTTGACTAAATGACACCTAGGACTTCCAGAAGTTCTAATGGAAGTATTCTATTCTATGCTATGCTGTGCTATATTATTCCATTGTGTTCTTCAGCGTTCTTAAAGTCATTCATAGATGGGAAAATCATGTAGTTTATCACCCAAATCGGGGCACTTTTGATATCCTTCAAAGTCAGAATGAAATATTGCTTTGTAAAAGAATTGACCTTTTAAAATGTTTGAAAGGTCACAGAGGGAGACGATATGTAATTTAACTTTCTTACGGAATTTGAAAATAAAAATTCCTCTGCTAATAAACAATACTTTATTTACAAGTGTGGTTGCACACCTGCACCTCTAGCACTAACAGTGTTGGGAGCCTGGCCTGGAGCTGCCATTCAAGGAGATCCTGCGCTAAGAATCCACCTTCGTGCATTTCTCCCTGCCACTCACCCATGGAGCCAGGAGTCCCACCTGGGGGCTCCCACAGCACAAGCACAAACCTCTAGCACAGTGGCTAGTGCGCTGTTTCACAATCGTTAGTTTCCTTACCTCTCTCCTCCACAAGATTGAGGGCAGAGTCTGGCTCTTTCCTCTCTGTTGCCCAGGAAATGAGACTGAAGGAGCTAAGTGAGGTGCCAAAAAGAAGAGCTCACTCTCAGGTTTGTGTCAGTGCAGGGTCAGCACTTGCAATGGACCTAAGTGTCAGTGCCTCCTCATATCTTGCACCCTAGGTGCTTGGATTGTCTCACTCGAGTCCAGGTCCTGATGGATAGAGTTTTTGGTGCATAACAAGCCTTTAGCAAAGCCCAGCCATGAGGAAGTACTGAACTTTGGAGTCAGACATTGTTTTAAAATGTAAGTTATATTGTTATTTAGGTAAGCTGAGGCCAACAGATTAGAAGAGGGTTGCCACTGGAAAGAAAGTTTGCTACTCACAGATCCCCAGAGGAGGGGCACACCACATCACGTAGGGGCCACACAGGGAAGCATCGGGGTTGGTCAGGATGCAGAGGGAGCTGAGGGAGAATGTGGGCAAAAGCCTTTCTTGTGGTTCCCATGGGGAGGAATGGGTGAGGAAGGTTTAGGAATTGCTAGTTTGCTTAATTTTAGCAGGCTGTGAGGTACAGGAGCTATCTCTAGTTGTCTGGTACCTGGCCCTGGGGTGATTACAGCAGGGAGCAGTGGCCCTGACTGTGAGGGCCTGAGATAAAGGACGTGGTTGGCTTCTGGGCTCTGGACAGGTTGGTTTGCATACAGAGGGCGCACTTGTAGACTAGTCCTTTGCAGTCTGTAGGAACTGGCTAGCCCTAGAAAGGGCAGTCCCTCAGGGTCAGCAAGGCCCCAAGATGTCAAAGCAACAGAATAAAAAGACATGTTTAATACAAGCTTTCCAGAGTTTGAATACATGCTGTCATATATAAGCCTAATGGCCTTAGGCAAATCAAGCTGTCTCAGAAAACAGGAGTGTTAATAATGGAACAATATTACTGGGTCATTATGAGGATTAGAGCAAAGAGCCCAGTACATAGTAGGTGCTCAGTAAATGACAGACATTAGTCAATATGCACAGTAGAATATGTAGAATATGGCATATATATTTATGCATGTATCATTAGACAAATTTTGAGCAGTATATACCTCATTTTGTGTGGCCTTCACCACTGTTTTGAAAATGGCCTCCACTTTTGGCCACTTCTTTGAATAATATTCTGAATCAGTTTGCAAAGTAGACTAACTTCTCTTGGAAACTTGAGTCTCTCTCGAGGCTCCTGAAACTTCTTGCTTTGAACAGGTTAAAAATAACCCAAGTACTTTCCTTCCCTGGGGGATGATGGTACTACTGACTTCACAAAGTCAGGAGCTACAGGGGATTGTGTATGTGTATTCCAAAGACAGTTTCTGGAACTTTCCAATGCTTCAAAAAGAAGTTAGTTTTGGCTGTCTTGCAAGTTTCATAAGAAGCTCTCTCTAGGCTGGTACAGTGACAGCAACAGCCTCCTCCGACATCAAGCAGGAATTTTTACCAGCACCAGGGCACATTGAAGAGGGGCCCTAAATATGGCATATGGAAGCAGCAGTGGACAAAGGGTAAGCTTTGTCGTCAAGCATTGGCTTGCCCTTGCCAGTGTTTAGGAAGTGACGGTGACATAGAGCTGTTAACTTCAGACCTTTATCTCCCATACCGGGAATAACATCCGTGGGTTCAAAGAAGAGAGAAATCACAAATGATGTGTTGTGCCAGCTGCGAAGAAGAGTTCCTGTGTTTGCAGCGGAGACAAACATAGCAGCTTTCTCCAGGGACTTCTGCTATTCTCCTGCTGTCATTCAGTGTAAAATAGGATCCCGATCAGGAATCCTATGACAGTGAGAAGCTTTCCCCTGGGCATCCTTCAGGGGTTGGAGTGGGTCTTTGCCAAGCAACCTTAGTAGGCTGACACTGCTTAAACAGAGCCTGAATATACAGAAAGAGACTCGAGTGTGGGCAGCATAAACATAGTCTTACCTTCTCTCATTATAACAGCTAAAAATTTTCTTTAGGATCTTCCATTTCATTCCTTCCTGGACTAAGAAGCACCAGTGTACTTTGGAACAATTACAGTGAGCCTGCCAGGATTGTGAGCAGTGAGCCAATATTGTGGCTCGGATATTGAAAAGTAACATTATTAAATGTGAAGTGGTCTCTTTACTCTATTTAGTTTTTTTTAAGCATTTCTTTTAAGAAATAGCTAAGGTAACACTTCATGTAGCGTTTGCATTGTGGAATTTGTTGACAGAATATACGTTACAGCACTGACCTTTGGAAAATTACTTTCTTTATAAGATAATTTATAACTCCTGGAAGTTCATGTCTGTAGAAGATAGTTTGCGTCTTAACATTTTCTTTCAGTCTCTTAATCTGTCACTCTTTCTTTTTGTTATACTAAGTAGACCCAGTACACAGCTAAGCTTCTAGGATTAAACTGCCTATTTTCCGAACTGAGTAGGGTAGTTTGAGCCTGGGTAGACTGAGACAGGGTACTGGGCTGGGTGCCCTGTGAACATAATCAGCCTTGGGTTGTTCAACGAAAGCTCTTAGTTCAGATAAAGAAGAAGGAAGAGGAGGAGGAGGAGGTAAACTGTTAAGATTTTTTTTTTGTTTGAGCATTTCCAGGATGCCAGGCACCTTGCTATGCTGTTTGCATATTTTCATAGATAATCTTCATAACCACTCCGTAAGATAAGTATTATGATAATCTCCATTTTATAGATAAAGACACTGAAGCACAGAGAAGATAAGTAAATTATCCAAGGTCACAACGACTGAGTCAGCCAGAAATCAAACCTAATTCTGATGAAACTGTCCAATTATTTTTCTTTATCAAATTATACAAGTAAATAGTTATTAAAATCAAATGGCACTAAAAGACTTACAGTGAAAGATCATTCCCCATTCTTCAATCCTTCTATGTAGAGGAATACATTTTTAACCCTTTTTGATTTTTTTCCTGGTATGCATCTCCGTATTTCTAAAAACTGTGATTGCATTGGGCTTTTTTAGTTAAGTTCAGACCTTATAAGCTTCCTGTTCAGCTATCTATGAACTCATTTCACCTGCACGTGTTCCCATTCTCCTTCCTCTCTTCTCATTCTCCCAGTGACAGTGTTTACATTATTGTTTCTATATAGATGATGCCTTCCGCCAGTTGAGTGATTCTTCTATTTTCTTTATATAATTTTAAATTTTTCTTGGAATTAGTATTTATCTAATTACTTCATTCACTGATTTAGCTGTGTATCTCTTACAAGTTTCTTCTCAAATGTTCTCATAGGTCTATCAGATGCTGATGCTCTCCAGATGACCTCCACATTATAAACCCACCCCTAGAGATACCCTCTTTCTTTTTGTTCCAAGACAGAGTGGTTTCCTTTCACCCCAATCCCATGTTGGATACCCTGCTTCCTGTATCCTTCTCTTTCTACGCTCCCTCACTCATTTTTGGTAGCCCATATCCTCCAGTAATTTCTTTAAAAAGATGCGAAAGAAAGGGGCAGTTGGTTGTTTTGAGTTTTCTTTACTTTATTCTTACATTGTTGATTAGTTTGTCTGGGTAAGAATTCTAAGTTGAAAATCAGAGTTTCGGAAATGATGCCTCATTCTCTTTTAGTTTCCTCTGCTGCTGTTGAAAAGTCCTATGCCATTCTGAATCCTGCTCTGTTACATGTGACCTAACTCCATTTTTAAAAGCTTTTAGGATCATCTCTTTACCTCCACTGTCCTGAAATACCACTATGATGTGCATTCATTGGTGTGTATGATGTGTGATGCTTTTTTTTGGTCTGGGAAAAAGTTAGTCCTTTTCTTCTGGCAACTCCTGCCCTTCAGTATTGGAAATTTTTCTTGTATTATTTCTTCAATAATTCTGTCCCTTCTAACTATTGTATTTCTATTCTCTCCTTCCAGAATTTTTTTTTTAGTTGAAATGTCTTCCTTTATCCTTTAATTTTCTTATCATGTCTCTCCTTTTTTCAATCTCTCATTTTTTGTTTGTTTGTTCTGCCCTTTGGAAGTGTCCTTAAACTTTTTAGATTCGAAGGTTTCTAACTTGTAAAAAGCTTCCTAATACAAGATTTCAACATCTATGAGGTTTTTAAAAATAATTATTACTTTTTTTTATTGCATTCTCCTCTTGTGATATATTCTTTTATTTCTCATAGGGTAAAATAGTTTTCACTTTAAATTTGTTTCATTTTTATTTATCTAATTCATGCTCACTATAGTTTCCCTGTTTCTTTTAAGTTTCTATTTTTCTGTTTGTTTTGGCTTCTGTTTTTTCATGATGAAAATTTTCTTCAATTGTTGGTACCCTCATTTCATCGTCTGCTCATTGACCATTGATTGACCATTGGCTGCTCATTTTATTTTTAAGAAGGAGTCACAAAAATTCTCCCTCAAAGCTCTGGGTGCAGGTACATGACTTGTGAACTTTGTGGCTTCATTGTAAGGTGATTACGAACAGAGACAACTTTTTTGGGGGAAATTATTACTCACTGTCAGTGTCTGGAGATATTTTCTATCGAGCCATTTTGTTCTTGTAGTGAAGAATCTTCTGTTCATATAGGGGATGGCATGGGTGATGGCCTCAGTGTTTATTTTACAGACTTTCAGGTAATTCAACCATGTTCCAAGGCATTCTTCACTTCAACCTGCCCTGTGGCCTGGATCCTCCAAGTCCTATCTCTTTCTCAGGACTAACACTTGGGCTGCTCTTTCTCTTGTGTTCCTTTCTGCAGGCCCTTTATTTGTAGCTTCCTTTACTCTGTTGACTCTAGAATCAATGTCTTATCTGCTTTCCAACTTCCAAAAATTTCATCAAATCTCTTCTCCACCATTGCCATTTCTTCTTTTCCCTTTGGCCTTATTGGAAGGTCCTGTGAAATTCCTCTGTTATTATTTAATTAGAGTTTATTGTGGAAAGAAGAGATTGACACACATGGCTCATTCTACCATGTTTAACAATAATCTTTACTGTTTCTCATTGTCTTTTAATATATAGTCTCCTTTTGCAACAACAGGCTGTCTTTACAATTTAGGTATTTATCTTATACACACAATATTTTACATTCCTTTGATCATTTAGTTTAAGAAGCACATGCTCAGAAGCACTATTTTATTTCATTCATATAAATATCCTTCCTATAAGGCATAGGTATAATATTATTTTATTCACACCTGACAGATGGAGAGATCTCCACCCAGAGAGTTTAATTAACATGCCCAAATCACACAGTCAAGTTTTTCAAGCTTCTCCCTTACAAAATTTTGCCTCTTCTCGCCTCCACCTCTAAGGCCTAATTTGTGCAACTTTACAAAATAAATAAAGGAAAAAAGAAACGGAAGAAGGAGATGAATTTCAAGCACTTAGTTTAAAAAATCTTATTTCTAAACTATGAATTTTCAAAATCAAGTTGAGAGAAATCTGAGGATTTTAATATGTTCCATGACACACTATTACAGTGAACAATTGGGATTTGACTGAAATAATAGAATGATCTATACTGTTCTAATGTCTGTAGAAAGATTTAGTGAAGCAAACAACTTCTCTAAATGTTGGGTGGTGGGGGAGATGTTAAAAAATGAGGAGCACAGTTCACATATTTTGTGCTTTTACAATTAACGTTAGGTAGTTTATTGTGTGGTGTGAACAAAACTGACAGCCACATCTATAGGGCTTTCTCCACCTCTGGACATAATTTAATGGAAATAATGTGTATTTATTACAGCATGATTCTCATTAAACAACAGCTTGGCCATTTGACATAAAGTTCCTGCAAACAGCATGCTCTGCTTTCTGCAAGGGACCTTCTGTGAGCACAGAGTCCCTGCTGTGATGATACTGACAACTTCACGTTCTGTGACCTGGAGGGATGAGAGGCAGGGGCTCTTGGCCTTCTGGAACCCAGTCTGTCTCTGAGCCCTCTAGTGGAATTGAGGGAGGTCTGTATTGCTTTCCTGGAGGCAGAGACCAAGGACAGGCCAGGCTGACACCTACCTCCCAGGCCCTCTCTTGTCAGATGCCCAGGTTTTGTCAACTGAGCTCTAGCTGAGGATGCCAGCTATACCCTTATCTGTGGAGAGAGCTTTCTGGGCTGGAGAATGGTCTTTGGGGTAGGTAGCCCAGAAACATCCTTTTTGAACAATGCCTGAACAGTACTTTCAGTCTCACTGTTCTGAAACGTTTGAATAATTCCTCAAGTCTTAAAGCAAAGACCAGTCAGTCCTCAGCTGGCTGAAAATTTAGCTGGATTCTCAGGCAATTGTCTGCTCTCTTTAAGGCCTTGCTTGAATACTATTATTTATAGAAAAACTTCTCTAAATCAAGAAACACCTAATCTCTCAGATTCTTCTCTTAGTGTGCTATTTACATTCTGTTTGGTACTTATTTCACTGCGCCCTCTATGGTGAGCATGACAATGGTGTTGATTCCAATGATGGTTTTGCTAGGATGACATAAGTTGAGAGAGAGTCCTATATTTAAATCATCTTTCTGCTCTGCACTTGGTCCAATTGTTTACTGTTTCAGTTTCCCCATCTGTAAAATGGAGACCATAACACTCTCCTTTCTAAGTTGTAAGAAAGATTAAGAATGAAAATGTACATAAATTGCCTGACACTAACATTGTCTTTCTTTTTTTACTTTTGTATTATTTACAAAACTATTTGTTGATTTAGATTACACTTTTTTGTTGACTGTAATATTATATTTTACATTTGAGAATCTGCCTGTTTAAAAACACCTATCTTTGTACCTACAGATCTTATCTAAGTACGTATATGTCTCCCTTCATGAATTTATCCTCCAGTAAGAAAATGCTACTATGTTACTATTAGGTTGGTTGCTTTCCATCATGGCCCAGGATTGGGCTCATTCATCTCCATCCCCCTCTGAGTTCCTCTTTTGGTCAGTTGTACACATCGATGTTCTGACCAGTTTCGGCTGTGGCATGTTGTGGATGGCGATCATAGAATCAAGTTTGGCCCTCTGATCTCATGACACACATCCTTACTAGGCAGGGTGAAGCTTCCTGAGAATTACTCTTTGATGCCTGGGTCTTGATGTTTTGCCCTGGGAGAAAAGTACCAGGTTGCTGCGTCCACCACTAATATCAAAGGATAGTTCCACCTGCTTATAGCCATAACCACTCCTTGTCTTGTGCTTTACCATTGTTATGGTGCCTTGACAGGAGCTACCTATTGCAATCCATGCTACTGCCCAAGACGTGGGTTACAAGCCCATTACAGATGGGGAAATGGAAGTTCAAAAGTGTATGAGATTAGCCCAAGTTCAGCCAGCGTATGCAAGACTGCATCTTAAGTCTTCTGACTCCAAGTTGATGCCCTGCCTCAGTCGTTTCCATGCTGTTTTAGTAGTTTACGCTGCTGGCACCCACTCACATCTTCTCTTACTCATCCCACAAAGTCAGACCCAAAGAAACTCACGACACGCTTGAAGGATGTGATTCATTCTGCTCGCAGCAGGGAGACTGGAAAGAAGTTTTGTTTGCGTCTCTCTTCTTGGAAGAGCTCCTGCCCGGTCTCACCCCAGGGGCATGTTGTAGAAACATGAGGGAGGGTTACAGCGTGAATGAGCTCCCTCTCTGATTGTTATACATCACTCTAGGGGCAGTTCTCCCTCCACTCGCGCCTTTCGGCCTTTTAAGAGAACATGTTTTCCCACTAACTCAAAGGCCAAGTCCCTTGAGAAAAATGTACTGGTGCACATACTGATTTATATTGATTCTTCCAAGTTGTATAGAAGATTCATTTATCTGCGGGTGGTTGGGAGTTTCTAGGGATTCTTACATTTGAGCAAACAGTGCCTTTTAACCGTTGAGGTCTACTCTTCTGTAATTTTCTCTTCATCTCTTTAGGAGGGGCATTTTTTGTCAACTAGGGCTGTTTGCCACTTTTCTTTCTTTTTTCAGGAAGATTAGCCCTGAGCTAACATCTGCCACCAGTCCTCCTCTTTTTGCTGAAGCAGATTGGCCCTGAACTAACTTCCATTCCCATCTTCCTCTATCTTTTATATGTGGGATGCCTGCCACAGCATGGCTTGATAAGCAGTGCATAGATCCGTGCCCGGGATCCAAACTGGCGAACCCGGGCCCCAAAGCGAAGCATGCGAACTTAACTGCTACGCCATGGGGCCAGCCCCTGTTTGCCACTTTTTACAACATAAATATATTTTCTTAATGGTAGAAGTAAGTTCAGGCTCCAAAAAAGATAACACAGTCTGAAACCATGCAGAAGAAAGCTCAGGTCTAGCTGGGAGTAGGAGAATTAGAGAGAATGCCAAACCCAGACTTGCCCTGGAGCAGGCAGCCAGTGTGGCAAGCTTGAGACCCCTCAAGTAGTCAGGACCTTTGTGAATTGCTATGTGGTTGTGTGCTGGTGTCTGGAAGAGACATTCTGAGTCAGGGGCTAAAGTGACAGCTGGTGTTTGAAGTCTGCATCCGTGGGCATGGCAAGGGTGTGAGGCATGAATGAATTGGCCAGGAATACCTAACAGCCTGGACCAGAGGCTAGTGGCAGTTAAGTCTGTCTTTATAGAGAAAGACTGTTGGGTGATCATCCCAGCTGGTGTTCAGGATTCTCTCTGAGCCATGGGTTTTACAGTCTAAGTAAACCCCAGCCTCCAAGCCCCATAGACATTTGGCAAGTAGATCATTCAGAGATGCTTTCATCCATTTCGCCCACGGAGAGTCTCAGTGAGATTATGTGTATGAGGAATTGTGGGGCTGCATTCTAAACATGGCAACTTTTACATGACCAATAAATATGCCTCCTTGTCTCAGGCCAAAATTGGTCTCAGTGCACATAAGTGAAGTTGTTTTGTGTTTTTGATTTCTTATCACTTGCTTTTTTTAGCATGGCCAGCACTTATAGGAAGTTTTATTCTATATGGTTTAGTTGTATGTAACTTTGGCCCCTTTAAGGGAGAAAAATGAGAAATAATTCAATTTGACTTCTGCTGCATAAATGAGAGCTGGAGCTTTGGGAATGTGTTCAGCAGTAATAATAGAAATCACCTGTTTCCTAAAAAGGCATTTCCTGGAACAACAACCACAAAAAAACTTTTTAAATGTAAGCCTGGGGTGACTTTAAAAAAGTGCTATGGGGGTTTTAAAAAGATTTCACTACCTGTGGTTTGAATGAACAGTAAAAAGAAGAAACTTACATTTGTGAATTCCCCAAGATGTGTCTGTTCTTAACTGGGCTATTCACAAAGATGCATCTGTAGCTGAACTCATGTCTTTGTGCTCAGCCCTTTACTGCTAGGTTTGTGTGCATCCAGATTCTGCAAAGCTCACTTCAGTACACTTTACTAGCATTTCCCAGAGAAGCTCATCTGGGCATAAAAAGAAGAGCTAAAATATGCTTTTATGAACGAGTCCTAAAACATCTTGCTTTTGTGACCCAGTCCCTAGGAATAACCCTTTCTCCCTTCACTGCCTCATTCCTTACTGATAATGGGACCATTCAGATAAACTAACTCATTGTCTTAGGACTACATCCCAAGAGGTTTCACTGAGACCTTTAGCAAAAGCCTCTTAAATATTGAGAAACAGAGCCTTATCCATCTATTCTGGCTCAAGATAGATGAGGAGGAAGTAGACTACAGATTCTCGTCTTCTCCCTTCACTTCTTGGTCAATGTACTCTAGGGACTGGCTGTACTAGTTTCTTTTTTCCTTCCTCCTGAAATCCAGGTGCTGAGATAGCATCTTTTACTTATATTGATTACTTAATTCATGTTTACAGTGCAATCTATCTTTCCTGTAGGCAGTTGCATAACTGATTCCTTTTTGCATTGACCTTTCCAGAACTCTGCCTTATTCTTTCCTATCCAAGACCAACTATATTATCTCTTCTCAGGAACTTCTACATTATGAATTTTTCTGTTCAAAACACCTAATGTTGAATATAATAGTTACATTTTCATGTACTCCTGAGTAAATAGGCAGGAAGAAGTGAGGGGATTGCATAGTTCTAAATGTGGGAATTCAGATATTTTTGGCCTCCCAGGGATTCCTCAAACAGTCTGTGATGGGCTGATATGCTGGTCTTCCCTCTTCAATATCACAAACTCCTAGATGTCAGCATGGTCCCAGAGCTCAGGACTGGAAGGACTCAGAGGAGAGTCGGAAGCTCTGAGAGGCACAGAGTTGAGATAAGGGAAGTAAATGCCACCATGCTTACTTTAGTAAGTCTTTGTCATGCAAGAGGGTGAGAAATATTTTTCTACAATGTAGACTTCAACGCATTCAAAAGCAGTGTTTATCAAATTGCAAAGTACATACATATTATCTAGAGAGTTTGTTAAAATGCAGATTCTGATTCAGATCCTAGGTAGTTCTGATGCTGGTGGTTGGAGACTACACTTGAAATAGTAACATCTAAAGCTGCGTTATCCAACATGGTAGCTAGTAGTCACATGGAGCTATTAAGCACTTGAAATGTGACTAGTCCAAATTCAGATGATCTGTAAGTGTAAAATTTAAAGTATAAAATACACACAGGATTTCAAAGATTTATTACAAAAAAGCATAAATTTAAAATTTCTCATTAACAATTTTATATTGATAACATGCTGATAACGGTTTGAATATATCAGGCTAAATAAAATATACAATTAAAAATCATGACACTTTGTTTCTTTTTCTTTTTTTAATTTTAAAACAGTTCTAGGAAATTTAAAATTACCTGTATGGCTTATATTGTATTTCAATTTCACTGAACTGCTCAAATACTGTTTCACCTCCATTTCATTGGCTATTGGTAGCACTTAGCATGTTCTATACCAGTAGTTCTCCAACTTTACTGTGCGTCACAGCTACCTGACGGGGTTGGTAAAACAAAGATTGTTGGCCTACTCCCAGACTGTGATTGGGTAGTTCTGGGGTGGGGTCCAAGAATTGTGATTCCTAACAAGTTTCCAGGTGATATTAATATTGCTAGTGCACGGACTACACTCAGGGTAACAAGACCCTAAATGTCTTTCCCCTCTGCCTATCCAGTAGCACTCAGCCTATTTTGCCCCTCTATTTTGCAGTAGAGTCTGTGCACATATCTTCTATGCACATCAGCATCCATTCACCCCGTGGCACGGTAAAGTCCTTGATGGAAAGGTTATGCCTATTCATCTTGGTATCTCCAAAACACTGAGTTCAATAATTGGTGTGTTAAGTTGAAACGAATTGGATTTAATGGAATTAATCACCTTTTTTCCTTTTTATTCCCTTCCTAGAAGCTCTGGCAAGTACAAAATATTAAATCAGGAATGAAATAAAACAAGGATAAGGGTTGATCTATTGATCCATCTACTGATTTACTCTATTATTGATTAAATTACATTGAGTTTTGCTTCTGTTCCTTTCTCATCAATTTAGCTCAATGTACATTTTTTATCACTTGGGGTACTGATGCTTCGGGCAATGAGTTAGCCCAGTTTCAGGTGATAAGTGTACAGCTAATTGGAAGGCCAGGAAAACACTACCAAGTACACCAAAGAAATTACAGCTAGGGTGTCATGGGAGCCCAGTGAGGGGAGACAAACTAGCCTCTAAAATGTGCTGATTAAAGACTTGCTACTCAAAGTGTCCTCCTTAGACCAGCAGCATCAGCATCACCTGAAAACTTGTTACAAATGCAGAATCTCAGGCCAACATCTGAACTTATGAATTAGAATCTGCATTTTAACAAGAATCCTAGGTGATATGTAAGCACACCGAAGTTTGAGAAGCACTGGATTGAAAGACACGTGTAGAATCAGGTGCCATATAAGCCTGAGGTTAACTTTGGGCCTCTCCTGCCTTCTCAAAAGGAAGTCTGAGTGTCTGGTCTAAGACGAGTCAGATGGCAGAATGGAGGCAGATGCCCCACGCAGATGGAAATACATTTCATTGGGATAATCAGACCACAGCAAAGCTCCGCCAACCTGCAACAGCCTCGTTCACAACGGGAGCAAATCCCTGAAAGACTCGTGGCTAGGGGAATTAAAAGAAAGAGAGAATTTCAACATGATGGTGAGGCTGAGGCTATCAACCAGCATGATGTTGCTGCTCCTTGACAGCATGAAAGGAAGCCTGGCTCTACCGGCCTACCTGTCTGGGAGCCACCTGTCACACATGAGTGGGAAGCAGATTTACTGCCAGGTATTAGGCAAAATTGCATCACCTCTCTCCAAAATTGTGGGGATTAGATAAGTGGAGTCCAGGACTGAGGTTTGAGGAATGATGCCACCATGTGAACATCTCCCTTAAATCATCTTTATAAGAATGGGGTGCATAAGGCAACTTCGGTAGGTTGAAACCCTTGTTATGTTATGTGCAGTAATCCTTGTATGCTTCTAACATGTAACAGTTAATATAATTGATGTAATACAATATGTGAGTGCTTTTGGTTTGGAGAAGAGTATATTAGGTAAACCTCACAGTTTCTGAATTATTATTATAATGACCCTGGTGCTACAATCAATGAGTGGAGATGACAGAGGCCTGTCCAAATAGACATTATTTCTATAAATATACTCTTTCAGAAATTGTTAAAGGGACCAAATATTTGTACCTTCTCCAAATCTTCTACTGCCTTAATATGTATATTTTACATTCATTTAATCATTAGTTCAATAAATATTAATTAAGCAATGGATATTTAGTCACTAATCTTAGAGCTGGGGAAATACATATGGACAGGCAAAATCCTTGACCTTAAGGCTGTACCATTGTTCAGTGAGAGTGGTAGGCACATTAACAGACAACATGGTACCGTCAGTACTGGGGTAGAGATAAGTATGTTAATTAATATGAGTATAGGCATAACAGAGAATGATGATGATGATGATATCATTAGCATGTATGTCTACTGTTTATTACATATCAGGAACTGTGCTAAGTATCATCTATAACTCAACTCATTTATTTTTTATCATGACCCCATAAAGCAGATATTATTATTATTCCCATTTCGTAGGATAAAAGTAATAATGCACAAAAAGTTAGGTAGTTTTCTCAAAGTCACACAGCTAGAATGACAGAGATAGAAAAGCTTCAAAACTAAGGCAATTTTGTTTGGAAATAACGTACTGAGGCCCAGAGACATAAAATTAAATGCATATAATTACATTAAAAATGAACATTTATTAAAGGCTGATTGTTACCAGAAATTGTGCTAGATATAGGAAGGTACATTATTACGTAAGACATTGCTTCTCTTATCAGGAAGTCAATGTCAATAAGACACATAAACATGCATGGGGATACATGTGGTACACTATGCTGAGTTTGCTGGTGTAAGTATGTGGAAGGTACTGAGGGAGTGAAAAGAAGGGAGTGATTAACTCTACCTGGGTGTGGGCAAGGAAGACTTAAAAGGAGATGATGTGCCAGCTGGGCTTTGATTGATGAAAAGGAATTTGCCAGTTAACTAGTATAAAAGTTATCTCAAGCAGAGGAAACAACAGGCAACAAGAGCTGGGACACTGAAGAGAAAGAGAGTTTTCCATATACAACTCCATTGAGTATCTACTCTCCATAAGAAGCTATAACACCCAATACAAGGATTAGAACAATGAGGAAACAGAATCTTTGGAATCTGCAAGGAAGTTAAGGATTCTTCATCTTTATGCCTGGCAACAGCCCTAAGGCAGATGTCTAGTTAGAGACTGTACAAGGAATACAACTCTTCATCTTTTGAACCTCCTGACTCTAGTAAAACAATGGTAAAATATTGTGAAGGGATAAACATAGAAAAAAGGAGAGAAGAGAAGAGAGTTTCAATGAACATAGGACTAAAACGGTAACTTAAGGTGGAAAATATATCAAGGGGTGGTACCTGATTGTGTAGGGTAAAGAAAGGTACCACCTACTGTCTTGCATGGAACCCAGGTAACAAGAAGCTCAAGTCGGAGGACTTTCCAATTAATCTCAATGAAATATCTTAATTGGGCATCATGCTGCAGGAACTTAATGAAGTAGTAAACAATGTCCTCAACACTCTACACTGATTGTCATAAGATTTCTTCTAAGTCACAGCAGTCACTGGAGACTGAAGCTCTAAAACCAAAACAAATTCCCAGCAAGGAAGAGGAACTGATCTGATTTCTCTTCGTGATAAATAAGAATTATATTTACGTTATCATTTAGGCCACCAGTAAGGGCAGAACCAAATTTACAGACCAACTCTAGCATCTTATAAGGCTCTGATATGATGTGGAACATCTGTGTTGAATATACTTTCTCTAGTTGAGGACATTTGTATTTCTCTCTCTCCTTCTCTTTCTCTCTCCTGGTTTTGATTTTTATTCTTATTTTAGTACCACGCTATGATTGTCATATACTTGGTGGAATAAAGCATTTTAAAAAACATGAAAATGGACACATTGTTGTGACTGAATTTCTTTTGAGTGAAAAAGATTTCATCAAAGCTATTTTAATATAATGGACATCTACAATTTAAAAATGTTAGAAACGTGGAAAAATAAGAAAAGTAGGGATTAATGGTAGGAAAATAACCTAAAACAAAACAAAAATGGTAAATATGCTTTAACAATATACATGAAAGCTATTGTCTAATTCTAGGGAGCACAAAAATTATCACTAATAAAGCTGATAGAAATACTCATTTTTAACTCTCTGCTTTTGGAAAGTTTATTTATAAACATTTATTTATCTAATCGTGTGTTCATTTATTCAACAACTATTCACTGAACTCCTTCAATGTGCCAGTCCAGTCACTAGGTGTTTTGAATACATCAGGGAACAAGGAAAATAAAGTAATTGACCTACCTTTGCAGGGAAACAACCAATACATAAATAAACAAAGAAAATAGTAACAGCCTGTGACAGATGATAGCAGAAAGGAAATACAAAATGTGCCTTATTTAAAAGTGCCTTGGAAGAAATTAGCTATTGCTGCTTAACAATTCACCCCAAAACTAGTTTAAAAAACTAGCAATGGTTCAGTTCACATTCTGGGTTTGTCAATTTGTGCCAGGCTCAGCTAGGCAGTTCTGTGTATCTGGGTTGTGCTCAAACAATCTTGGCCAGGTCTCACTCATGCTTCTTCAGACAGCTGCTAGATCAGTGTAGGGCTGGCGGGTCTAAAAGGCTCAGCTGGGATGGCTTATATCTGCTCCACAAACTTTCTCACCCTCCAGCAGGCTACCATGGGCTTGTTCATTTACTGATGGTGCAAGGATCTCAAAAGGGAGAATGAAGTACGCAGAGCCTCTTGAGGTCCAGCCTTGAAATCCAAAAAATTCCAGCTATAATAGAAAGAGTCGCTAAGGATTGAGGCCATCTTTGCAATTTAACACATTAGGACGGGACACCCAGAACTAAGTGCTCAAGTATTGCAGTGTTTAGAGCTTGGTTGCGTAAAGAGCCAGCGAAGAACCAGCAGAGCATGTTGTTCTAGGAGTCTCCGGAGGAGAGCAAGAGATAAAAGAGTTAAAACTAATGAAACAGATAAAAGAAGTACAGATAAAGAACCCAAAATAAATGATAACTTTTACTGGCTATAAAGTACAAAACGTTGGAAAAATTGTCTCAGAGTTTGTTAAAATTACCGACAGGTAAAAACTCATTGATCCTTCTGGTCTTTTCATTTTTCACCAAATCACCTCTTTTGAAACCGTGAATTAGTTATGTTCTTATATTTTGCACTACTTATCAAAAAAGAAGCCCTATGGAGACTCAAGGGAGGGGAGAGTCAAGAATGTTTAGGAAGAAAAAAAGCTTATTTAATTTAATTGCTTGTCTGTGGCTCTAACTCAAGTCTTTAAGAATAAAATGTATTAGACTGCATCCAAAAATTGCAATCTGTCATTTCCTTTAATATATATGACATATGTGTGTATATTTATATACGTATCTATTATATATGTTTAATATGTGTATATATACATGTATACATGTACATCGTATCCTTTTTATTGTACATAATCTGTTTTGGAAAAATGCACAGTTACTTTATTTTAGAACTTCAGTTCATTTTTTTTCCAGTTTCCATTGTGATCTGTCAGTGATGATGTGACCTATTGCATACTGCTCTCAGGAGTTTGATCATCAGTATTACTCAAGCGTTACGAATGAGCCAGGAATGTGTTCCGCGGCATTAGACATCCAGTATTATGATAAACAGCTCTGTGCTCTAAAGGAGAAAGAAACATTTCAATCCAACATAGACGGAAGGACCCTAACCTTGCCTGATTCCACAGATAAACAGAGGTTGCTTTTCAGCTCAGATGAGAAGGCAAATTTCAAAATGGAATTAAGAAGCTGACATACACACCTGAGTCAGGCTCACTGCACTTCGATGATTGAACCATAATGGAGTTCCTGTTTCTAATATTGCCTAGTCACACACAGCCTGGACTTTGTTTGTAATAAACAGTTTGTGTCAGACAGGATGAAACAAATATATAGGATTGAACTCAGTGGCCCAAAACAGCTTTTCCTTTCTTCTAAAAAATAAAGATGTAGATTAACTGCTTATATATAGTTCATCTCCTGTCACCACTGAAACAGGAAGAGTACTTTCTTTCCTCTGACAATTTATTTCCA
Source organism: Equus przewalskii (assembly GCF_037783145.1). Classification (NCBI taxonomy): domain Eukaryota; kingdom Metazoa; phylum Chordata; class Mammalia; order Perissodactyla; family Equidae; genus Equus; species Equus przewalskii. The sequence continues at coordinate 51,410,969 of NC_091845.1, read as the reverse complement.
TGCTTTTATGCCCGCAGAGTCAAAACTTCCCATTTAGGCATAATATTATTAATTTTCATGAAATTCTGGTGACATTACTAATTATTTGAATAACGAAATAATTGGTCAATTCAGCACTTCCCAAAGTGTTCTGATAAAGAGTAAAATAAAGTTTCTATTGTAGAAAACAGCTAAGAAATCCTCTGTAATGCACATCAGCATAGTAAAAGTTTTTGAGAAATTTCTTATTAAAGAAATTGGTTAGACATTATAATCCGGAATCTTACATATAATTTATTGAACAAGGAACTATATTATTCCCATAAAATTTCAATTTAAAGTTCATATTACTTGGTATTTTGTAGAAAAGAATTTGGGAAACTCTGAGGTATATTCTTTTTCTTTTCCTGAACAAAACACCAGCCCCTATGCGAGAGGGCCAAGTCATAAAAAAATTACTAGAAATGGGTGCGTATCTCCATAACATTTACTCAAGAGGAAGTAGTTCTGGGATCCACATGGTCTTAAGTAGTTCTAGAAGAAAACAGCAGAAAAATAGAATTGCAGAGGACACAAGGTCCCATGCACAGAGAGCTGGGGCGGAGGGATCATGGTAACATAGAGAGAGGCAAGGTAATGTTTTAAAATCCTGAGAAATAAAGCCATAGAGCAGCAGTGTTACCTGATGGCTCAGAGCAGGGGCCCTCCTGGCATATTGCAAAAGTTAGAGACGTGTCTGACACCTTCCAGCTCTGTGAGCTCTGCCATATTATTTAACTCCTTTGGGCTTCAGTCTCCTTTATCTATAAAATGGGATAGACCCAATACTCAATTCCAAGGATTTTTGTGAGGATTAAATTATGAGAATAATATCTAGCACATAACAAGCAGTCATTTAACATTAGCTATTACTAGAGAAAAGAAAAAAATAGCACTGTCATAGTCAATGTTTCATTTGGGGTAGATATTGCTATCTATGTCTGTTGTCTCAGACTTATTGATAATGATTGCTGGAAAGGAATTAAAGATCATCTAGCTAATCACTATTATCTTACTTACACATTAAACTGAGGCCTAGAAGTGGCTGGGCTGGAAGCATTTAGGTCTCATACACTAAGTCTGCCACTCATGGGACTGTAGGAATTTAAATGACACAGAAGAAATTCTCATGCATAAAATTAACATGTTCCATTTTGAGCACATAGTGACCTTTTCCTTTAATTCTCCAAACACCTTGAATATTCTTAAATATAGTTTTGAAGTCAAACATTTCAATTTTATTCCTGAGTTTATTGGTAATGCGTTTTACCATTTTGCTCTTTACCTTGAAACTGATGTCAATCTAAATAGAAGAATCTTTATTTTTCTAAGGGAGACACCACTTTTATTGTCAAAGATTTTTCACTGGGAATGGATGCTAAACATTTCAGACCATCTAGACTGGATCATTTGGATCTGTCACCTGTCCTCTAACTCTTACCTCTTCTCTATTTCTTATTTTTTAGCTTTCTCCGTCCCCTTCTAGGATCTTGCCGGTTTGTCGTCTATTCTGGTGATGCAGTTTTCTGCAGTACCGAGTCTACTGCTTTATATCCCAAGCCTCACTTTAAATTCAGCTCTCAGAGTTTTCTTTTCCATGTACAAATTTCTGAAAACAGGTTATTTTTATCTATCTGCCTTGGCTTTATAAATACATGAATCTTTCCTCTTTAACATTCTGAGAATAAAGTTAACAGTCCTTAAAATTGTCTCTCATTTTTCTGTAACTCTTTGGTTAAAATTTTGCTATTCATTCCTAGTTTTCTTGCTTCGTGACAGAGAAAACGGCCTTCACATTTTCTAGTTCTCGGAATTAATTGAGATTTTCCTGTGGTCTCATATAGAATTGATTTACGTTCATGTTCAAAGAAAATTTCAAAACAATTTTTTGCTGTGCATGTAGAAAGTGTTATTTAACCATTGAATGAGTATTATTGGTTACCTTATTATCAAAACCTCTATATTTACTTTATTTTTAAAATTTTTGAAAGGTGGAGGTTTATGTTCCAAGCTACCACAATTATTATAAATGTGTCCATTTCTTCCATATTTCTATTTTTTCCTATATATTGTTTTCAAACTGTCATATAATCACCATGCATTATACCTTTTATCAAAGTAAATAACTATTTTTGTTTCACATATTTATTCAAAGTTTGCTTTTTCTTATATTAATACAGAAATCATTTTCTTATCTTAATTTTTTCTAATTCTTTAAATGTAAACTTTGAGGGTCAGATGTGTCCTTTTTAAGCAATGCATAATGGAATTTGTCTGATCAAGTGAGGTCACATAGAACTGAGGAACCTTCTGTCACTGACCGGTGGCTCGGTTTCACCTTTAAACCCACAAGCTCTCCTGAACATCCACTCATTACTTTACCTGATTTTCTTTTGCAAACTAGACCTGCCACGTATAATACTTAGTAAATTACATAGTAAGCTAATTAATTAATTAGTGAAGAAGTGTTTCCTTTCTATTAATTCTTAAGATAATAGATTTTTAAAGACTGGTCTACCTAAAAAGTAGCTTGCAAGAAAGGCATTGGTATAAATATAATGAGTTTATGTATGAAATTTCTTATTAAATGTGCTAGGGACTATTGGCTAGACAGGAAAAAGTGCAAAACACCTCTTCAAAAATTTCTCCTGTGTGTCCTTGGGCAAATCCTGTGAGCCATCTGAGACTTAGTTACCTCATCTATGAAGTGGAGCCATTGGTCTATCTTAACTATAAAGTCCTCCTTTCCACACAGAGTTTTTATAACTTTGAACTCTAAAAATCAAACAGATCCAAGTACTCAGTTAGGACACATGCATTTGGGAGAAGGTGCACTAATTCTATGAAATATAGTTTAGAATTTAATGTGGGTTATGGACGAAAGAGGTGATAAATGATTTGAATAAGTGATGGTATGCTGTTGAACTGTGCGCTTGGTTGTTTTTTAAATACATGTAAAAGTCCAATGTGATGAATCCAATAACTAACGGCATTTCTTTCACAGAAAATACGTATTTCCAAGCTCTAGTCAGTGGCTCCTGCGTTTATCCATTTAGTCATTCGATATTAAGTGATCACCAAGTCTAAGGAAAACTGCAAGCCAGGGGCTGACTGGTGGTACAAAAATGAATGAGACAGCAATCCCTGGAGACATCTGCTTGATCACGGTCACAGCGGTTTGATTACTCAGAGAAAAGAAGAAGACTTTGATTTTGGCCCTAAAATAATATGTAGTAATAACAAACAGATGTTTCATTAAACACTAGTTCTATAGGGCATTATGATGTTGTATCAAAAATTTATTATACATGTGTGTTTACATATATATTTAATATGATAATGTTCCTATTAATCTCCAAGATAAAGATACAGCATTCAACATATTTTCCAAAGAAATTCTTTTATTTTTGTGTTTGTTCATTTGGCAGACCATCTTGACGGACGTGTTCCATGGGAAATCTTCGGGATGTGCTTGGTTGAAGCAGAAGTAAAGTGCAGATGGATTGGGCACCCTACATAACACTCTGGCCAAATGCTGAGGAGCCTTTTTTATTTAAACAAACAAATAAACAAACAAGATCAAGAAACAACTGTTTAAGCTAAGTAGAAATGCCTTTTGAATTATTTATTCTTTCAACAATTTGCGCCATAGCTTCCTGTTGCTATGACTAAGTGTTTGATGAGAACATGGAATGAGACTCACAGGACACCTATGCAAAGTTTCTTCTCCGAGGATGTCACCAATACCTCTGTAGAAAAGTAGTTAATATCACATTTATCTTGCTGTATCTGTAAAACACTCTAGAAATAAACCTGGAAAATTATCCATTTTATCACATTTCACATCTATCCTCAAAACGACTCTGAATAAAGTCATAGAAAGAACTTCAACTGAGAAGACAGAAGTTATTTGAAAAACCTTTAGATTCTGTGAAAATCTCTCTTGGCTTTGCCCTTCTATGTTCATCCATGATGCCAGTTCCTCGATGGGCCGTTGGCTCACATTCTGCATACAGCTCCACTTTGCAGCTGCAAAGTAAATGAGGGGCAGGAGGGGGAGCAGAAGTTAAGATCTTGCAGCCAGAACCACCCTAAAATCGATGATAAGATGATTAATGCTGATGACATATGGAGAAGTAAACAAGGCCAGACAGAGAACACTGCCAACGGGTACCCAAGGATAAAGAGTGAGGACTTCCAGAATGAATTATAGAACGATAATTGAGAAAAATCCACACGTGCAATTTATTAAAATGGGGAAACTGTAGTAAGAGATAAACTATTTCCCAAATATAAATGCAAGTGACGGGTACATACGTTCCAGCCAGAGTAGGATGCATCATGAGTCACTATTATGAGAAAAGAATGGAGCTCGGCATGTTTTTGTGTGGATTATCCATGGGATTCACAAAAATAGGTTATAGTTTTCATTTAATAGCTATCTATGGTAAAATACTCACTGATGCTTTTGCTCGTGTTTTTCTTTTTGTCTTTTTAAAACTTGTTCTTCCCTCAGGAAGCACAGGGTAGACCTAGGTAGCATTACTGTTGAACGTCAGGTATTTTAGTGTTTCTTCACATTTTTTAGTTCTACAAAGTGTAAGGCATGAAAGAGTGCCCCACAGGATGACGTCTGCTCCATTCGGCACAAAAGCAACTTACATTCTCCCAAGCCTGGTCTGGCAATGCTCTCCTATGGAAAATATCAAGAGAAAAACAAAACTCTAGGGACAAATAAAGGATGAACCAAATAATGACACTTTAAACATATTGATGTTGGGGCTGGCCCGGTGGCGCAGCGGGTAAGTTCGCACGTTCCGCTTCTCCACTGCCCGGGGTTCGCGGGTTCAGATCCTGGGTGCGGACACGGCACCACTTGGCACACCATGCTGTGGTAGGCATCCCACGTATAAAGTAGAGGAAGATGGGCACGATGTTAGCTCAGGGCCAGGCTTCCTCAGCAAAAAGAGGAGGATTGGTAGCAGATGTAAGCTCAGAGCTAATCTTCCTCAAGAAAAAAAAATGTTGATGTTTTTTCTTCTTCTAAGGTTATGTACTCTCAGGCTCGCTGTCCACTACAGATCGGCTTTGGTCGTTAAATGAGTGAGTCAGACTGTTGTCTGGGTATGCCACTTCCTCACTATTGTGCTATAAATACGTTGATTTATGGATAAAGTTATGCATTTTATATTATATTGTGTAAATGTGGTTATCGCCTTAGTATTACACAGATCTTTCTTCAGAAAGGAATTAAAAAGTTTCTCTGCAAGAGTCATAATAAAATTATCAAACTATTTTGTCCCTCCACAAACCTATCTAAATGTTGAAACCCTTACCCTTCTCGGTACATGTAAGTTACTCAATAATATTGACTGTGTTTACTCTTCTCGCTCTCCCCATCTCAGGGAACAGGAAGGAAAAGCAAATAAGTATGTACTCCAGTGAGACAAGAATTACATTGTTACCATAATGTCAACTTTTGCATGATCTTTTGGAATATGGTCTGATGCCAGGTTTTTATGCATCTTCAGTTAGTCAACGATGCTAGAAGAAGAATACTAAGAATAAAGTGTTCAGGAGTGTCAACGATGCTAGAAGAAGAATACTAAGAATAAAGTGTTCAGGAGTCTCAGCTACTGCTCTCCACTCCTCCCCCACACCCTCCCACATTGGCCACCATCACTCTTGCTCCATAGGTAATACAGCCCATGGTAAAAGACCCACTGGCCTTGACTTCAAAGAAATACAGTATTCGTTTTCAAAAACTTGGAAAATATGGTGCAGAAAAAAAGGCATGTATTTTTTGCCAGTTCTCTCTCTTACTAGGTTTGTGGCTTAGAGTCCAAGTTTCCGCACCTACAAATGAAAGATAATCTTTTTTTCTCTCTAAAGAATTTTTCGAAAATTAACGAAGTAAAGCTTTTAAACATACTTACTCCAGGACCTGGCACAATGTAACTGCTGTCGGTCTGCATGTCTAGAGAAAATTTAGTATCATTGCCCAACATGGCTATTCATTTAAACATCTTAGTCTCATTATTAAAGTGGTAAAATCATGCCACAGGAAAATTAGTAAATGGAAAAGAATACAAAAATAAGTCCTTGCTATGTATTTCATAACATGCTAAATTTTATGGTAGTTTTTCTAGTCTTTTTTCTTTAGAACCTGATGTTTCCAGTTTATCTTGGTAATCATTCTATACACACAATTTGGCATACTCCTTCTTTCATACTATTTCCCATATTGTTTCATAACCATGAAATTTTTATACCCACTGAAAACTTTATATCATAAAAATATATGTAATTTTTTGAAAAATTATCTTAATTTTGAAATTTCAAAAATTTATTGAAAACAAATGCACTTGCAACAATTACTCTTGTATATGTATTAAAAACGAGTTTATTGACTCACACTATGAATCAATGTTATTATATCACGTCCTTGCCACATAACTTTTCTTTTTTTAGTTTATCTTTTCAGCATGAAGTAATTATTAAATTACCTAGTGCTCACAATGTATTAGGTTTAAAATATCTTTCAACTAGAATAAATGCAGTATGCCAAAAAGATAGCACAAAGCCCTGGATACACTAACAAATGCATTGTATGTGGAAATGATGGATTTTACCTAGAAGTAAATTACTCATCTGTCTGGATCTCTGAAAATATTAACCAAGCAAAAATGGTTGCTGAGAACACAGCACGTTTTTCAGGAGATTTTTTTTTTTTTGATAAAAGATTTTGAGAAATTTGTGGATCAAAGAAATATCTATTTCTCCTTCCATTCTGGTTGAGCCCTGTCCATGGAAGGAGTTCTTCATCTAAGGTCCAGGACCACGCTGGAGGTTCGTGGACGGACACTGGGAGTTCCATGGGTGTCAAATCTGGGGGTTTTGTATCGATCTGAATTGGTCTTGGGAGAAGGGCCTTGCTTGTTCATAGGATCTAGTGCTAGACTTGGCGATATCTCAGTTTCGTTCCAAGTATGAAGGGGTATGGTCTTTGACGGTCTGCTGGCTCACTCTTGTATTTGGAAACGTGTGCTCCCATGTTGGGCCTAGTCCAACCCTCCTCTCCCCTATAATCCTGAAGGAAAGGAATTGACTAGGCTGCGGGAAAAAAATCGGGGTATGGAAATGACTGCTAGCGGGATCTCCCTGGTATGATGAAGAAATGACCTAGAGAGTTCAGAGTGGGTTGCTAGGAAACAAATGAGTAAACAAACAAACAAAAAATTCAAACCAACTCCTCCCCCAGTGGCAGAATGCCCAAGCCACACATTGTTGTTCCATTTCCCCTTCCTCAGACAAAAAATGAGGTCTTATTTAGAGGGGTTCACAGCTTCTGAAAAGGGGGGAGAATATGCCTAGTTATTCCAAGATTTCATTCTCTTGTTGTTAGTGCCAATGAGTAGATTCTGACTCCTAGCGACCCTGTGTACAGCACTGCAGAACCCTGCCTTGTCTTTTTGTGCCATCCTCTCACTTTCTGGTGCTATATTGGATAATGTTCCATGCTCTTCACAGGGTTTTCATGCCCAATCTTTTTGGAAGTGGATAGTTAGGTCCTTCTTCGTAGTCTGTCTAGTCTGAAAACTCTGCTGAAACCTGTCCACCATGGGTGACCCTGCTGGTGTTTGAAATACTGATGGTATAGCTTTCAGCATCAGAACAACATGCAGCCACCACAGTGTGACAACCAAGAGATGGGTAGTATGGTCCCTGACCAGGAAATGAACTCAGCCCTGATACGAGCACCGCATCTTTACAGCTAGACCAGCAGGGCTGGCTATTCTCTCCTTTACACCTAGCAAAAAGCCTTAAAATATTCTACCATCCAGAGAATTGGGCCCAAACCGGTAAATTGTAAATACTCCACACTTCTTTTCCTCTATTTTTTAACATAATATCTCTGCATATACTTAAAATAATATGAATTCTTTTGTCCCTTTTCCATTTCATAATGTTAAAAATGTTTAAATTGCTAAGATAGTCACAGAACGGCATTTTAGAAGAGTCAGAGAAGCTGTGCTGTATTTCTAGAACACGCAATCAGATCCAAGGATCATCAATCTTTATTTGGGTGCCTAAATTTTCCAAAACTATATCAAAGAAAACTAACATGTGCATGGCGATGATGTGCCAGGCACTGAGCTAAGAGGATTACTTACATTATTTCATTTTAGCCTCACAGCAAATTGAAGAAGTTGGTATTTTCAACCTTATTTTTTTCATGCCGAAGCAAGTCTAGAGGTATTAAGTAACTTGCCAGAAACTTCAAAGCTAGTATATGGTAAAATTGAGAGTTACACCCAGGTTTTCGTGATTCTATTGTCTTTACGCTTTCCAAACCTTCCCTTTTCATTAGAGAGACTAGAGATTCTTTTAAGATCACATGTCAGAAAATGCATATGGTGGCATGCTTCCTGGGAACAAAACTGGTAGAGACTGGGATGGTTATGCTAGCCTCAGTCAAAACTGGAAAGATGCTACTGAGCCTAAGCTACCTTGATCAGTCCAATGTGGATGTGGAGAGCAAAAGCAACTGCTTTGAAGGCCTACAAAGTAATGCTTTCACTACCTGATTGGGGACGCTTGAGTTATGCAAATGGCTACTCTATGAGAATCATATTATCAATGTTTGAGTCATGTTTATTCTCTTGGCAAAATGAATCTACTTAGATACAAGATTTGTTATTACTTCAAATTTGGACCTAGCAGTGCTTTATTTATCTAAAACATCCTTCCAAAGTGATAACTCATTTACTCTTAATGATTCTCCTATAAATTCGTTTATGGGTGATTTCAGCTGTGGAGTGTCAACTGGGACACGGAGGTTTAATGAACACTGGTGTGCCAAATCCTCCATTATAGCGGGAAAATGAGGCACTTTGTCCAAGACAGTTTACTCAGTGTGCTCAGGATAATGAGCTCTGCATTGTAACAAAGTGAGTGCGTGTCTCCTGTTTGGTTTAGAGAAGAGCTGTATCAGAGCCGATGGCTGACCACAGCAGCTTTTAGAGTGATGCTGTTGGCGCTGTAATATGACGAGCTTTCAGAACAGCCCGGCACCAGACTCACTTTTGTCAACGCTAAATTGAGGGCTCTTGCTCTTTTTCTCATAGGGTGTTGGTGAAATAAAAGAGATGTACTTCTTCTTATTCTCTTCCTTCCTTTCTCCTCCTTTCCTACACCCTCCCTTCATGCCCTTCCTTCCCTTCTCTGTCTCTCTCTTTCTCTCCTTATTTCTGTTTTCAACAAACCTGTTTTCTTAGGGGCCGGTGTGGAAACGAAATGGTCTAGTCCAGGGGCTACTACTCTTCTTTTCTGTAAAGGGTCAGACAGCAAATATTTCAGGCGTTGTGGGCCATATGGTCTCTGTCACAAATACTCAACTCTGCTTTCTGAGCCTCAAAGCAGCCATAGACAATACTTGAACGAATGAGCATGGCTGTGTTCCTATAAAGCTTTATTTATGGACACAGAAATTTGAATTTCATATAACTTTCACACATCAAGAAATATTCTACTTTTGAATTTTTTTTTAACAATTTAAAAATTTCTTAGCTCACAGGCCTTATAAAAACAGGCACTAGTGTAAGTTTCTGTCAAAGGCCACTTCAGCTCTGACATTTGCCTGGCTCCACATGCTGATCAATTTGGCATACAATTCCTCCCTCAAAGATACTGCCTCTGTCCAAGAGATCTCTCCCAATTTCTAATGCATGCTTAAAATTCCCAGAATTATCTTTCATTTGCTGACTATCCAGACTCTTTTGATCTTTAAAACTAAACCTTAATGAACTTTTTTTCATGAAATCTCTTTCCCTTGGTATGAGTTTGCTAGGCCACCATAACGAAATACCAGTGACAGGGAGGCTTCAACAGAAACTTCTATCTGACAGTTCTGGAGGCTAGAAGTCCACGATCAAGGTCTCAGCAGAGCTGATTTCTCCTGAGGCCAATCTCCTTGGCTTGCAGATGGCCATCTCCTTACTGTGTCCTCATATGGTTTTTTTCCTGGTTTCTCCTTCTCTTCTCATAAGGACGCTAGTCCCATTGGTTGAAGGCCCCACCCTATGACCTTATTTAACCTTAACTATACCTCTTTAAAGGCCCTATCTCCCTAGACAGTCACGTTAGGGGTTAGGACTTCAACATGTAAATTTTGGGTGGGCACAATTCAGTCCCTAACACCCTCAATCAGATGTGCAAAACCTAAGGGGAACAAAAACTCAATAATCAAAATAAATAATGTTTTAAAAAATCAAAATCAATGCAAAAAATTAATGACAAAAAATCAAAATTTTGAAGAAACGTAAGTTCTGTATCACCAATTTTTTCTTTGGCCTCAGGCTTCAGTATGGCTCAGCACGGCATTGATTTCTTCCTCTATGCTCCTTCAGCCTGTCCTTCTTTTCTGTCCCTTTTTTATTTATAATTTATAGCCTCCCCTTCCTTGATTGTGAATATTTTGAAAGTAGGTGTCATATTTTATGGCTATATTCATCTCCCCAGTTTCTAGTACACCACCTGGCACATAGTAGTGTGCACAGTAACTATTAGTTCAAATGCAGCCACTACATACAGTTCAAAGGTGTTCCCTCTGATGGGGCATCATGGGATTAATGATGCATTTAAATATTTGGAGCATTTTTTTAAATCAGAAATTTGTAAACTAAGGATCTGCAATAAACTTTCTCATCATGATGAGAAAGGAAAATATGCCTGGAAAGCTTGAAGAAAATGTAAGAGCATACAGGCAGTGTGGTAAATGATGGGATGGGACCTAAAGTAAGGTAGAAGGAAGAGCATATTTTTTCTGAGAAATCTACTCTACAGCAAGTTGTACATGAAGCTTGTCATGTCAGATTCCTCTTTAAAGCTCACGCCTTTAGTATGAATTTATAGGAGAGAATACAAAGGAGCAGAGAAGTTAAGTAACTTATAGCCCACAGTCAACGAGTGGAGTAGAGAGGATTTGAATCACTCTGAATCCCATAAGAGCTACTTCCATAAAATTATATTTGGGTACACATTAAGGAATAGACATTATTCTTCTCTTAAGGGATTTACATTTACATAAAAGAATAACAAAGAGCAGTGCAGATCATTACTGGCTTCAGGGTTCTGGAACAAAATGGTCTCTTAAATCAGCCCTCCTGCTCTTTCAATTCCTCCTATCAGATAGTTAGCTGCTTGAGGATAAGTACTCACTCTACTGTATATTTACCATGATGCCATGGATTATGATGAATGAATGCTTGACGATTCCACTGCAGTCACACGTGGTTTGGAAGAAACAGGGGGCCTGTCAGTTCGGGACAGAAGTTTCCCAGATTAGCACAGCGTGCCTACCGTTTGGATGTACTCAGCCATGGGGCCTCATGAAGGACATCTCAACTGTGCTTATGGTTCCTAAGGAATTTATGACTCCATCCTCCAAAAGTATGGCATATGATTGTGCTTCCATCCTTGGCATCTATTCACTAGAGACCCTGTTCTTGGTTTTTTGCTACCCTGGATTTACCTTTTAGAAACATTCTATTCCTTCTAGCCTCCCTAATATCTTACCGCCACTACTATTCAGGAATCTAAAGTTCATTGCTCTTTGCTTCTTGTCCTACAGCAGGAATCTTCCCTATGTTGGAAGTGTTAACATGTGTTAGCATGTGTTAACATGCCCAAAGCTTGCTTCTGAGACGACATTCTTAGAATTGCTGATTACCCTTCCCTACATGCGCAGGGTGATCAGACAAAGAGGGCTCTAGGAGATCCAATGGCCCCTCCCTCCTGTATGGTTTTGAAGATTGTTCAATTGCCCGGTAATCGTCACCCTCTCAGTGGGGTTGTGTGTTTCAATGCTTGACATGTTCCCCAGTGATTCATAACACAGTGAGAATAAGAAACTTTCCCATGTGACCTCTAGTAGCAGCAGCAGAACCTTAAAAATGGGGGCATATTCATACTCATGATGTGTGTAAATACTGAGAAAGAGACAGCTATCAAAAGAGTTGACTTTGGGATCCGAACCTCCCTTCTGCCTACAAGGTAGAGGAAGCTGGAATGTGGAGGCAAAGGACACTGGTCTTAGAGCCAGGAGATTGGGAAGAAATCCCAGCTAGGCCACTCATTATCTATGCAATCATTAGCAAGTTACTTCATGTTTCTTCATCAGTTTGTGGGAGATAATAAGGTCTTCGTTTTAGGATTGTTGAGGATATTAAAGGAGATGCTAATGAAGCTTAAGCTGCAGGGCTTCTCACTTGCATAGGCTTTGTAACTCCTTTTTTTAACTTAAAATTGTAAACACATATTTTTTCAATGCATAAATTTCAGGCCCAGCAAAATCTGGGTCCATACTTGTTTCAATATTTCTCATCTTAAGACATTTAATATCAGATACTAGGAAAATCCAAGATCTCAGAGCAAGAAGTGACATACTTATTTTTTTAACCAACCCTAAAATAACATAAAAGCACATGAGTTATCAAGGAAGGAAGATGTTTATTTAGAAATCCAACATCATAACAGAAATTATATCCACTTATTCCAATTACTTCACGAACTGTGTGGGTGTATGTATAAAACTTATATACAGCTGTTGCTACAGCCTGTTTACATTTTAGCTTTCATTGTGACCTCACTGGGTGAAATAGCTGGAAATGGAGTTGGAATGCAAGAGAAGTTAGCTCCATGTAAGAGCAGAGGCACTTCTCTCATTTTAATAATGAATTAGTAATATGTCTAACATTTACTAAGCACTTACACGTGGTAGGGATTGCTCTAAGCACTTGAACAATGTTAACTCACTTGATCCCCAGAAGTACTTTGAGAGAGAGATTCTATCATTGTTTTAAATATAATGAGGGAAAAATAGAGATGCAGAATAGTTAAACCACTCCTCTGTACTCACACAGCTACTGGGTAGAGGAGCTAGGGCTTAAAGCCAAGATCTCCTACCGTGGAGGTCATGTCCTAAACCACTATGACAAACTGCCCTCTATAAGTCAACACCAGATGCATTATAAGGGTAAAGATGAGGAAGATTCATAGATTTAGGGGTGGGACGAGGTAACACTTTTTTGTTATGACTTTGACTTTTTTCTTTTTTTTCAGGAAGATTAGCCCTGAACTAACGTCTGCCACCAATCCTCCTCTTTCAGCTGAGGAAGATTGGCCCTGAGCTAACACCTGTGCCCATCTTCCTCTATTTTGTATTTGCGATGCCTCCATAGCATGGCTTGATAAGCTGTGCATAGGTCTGCGCCCAAGATCCAAACCAGCAAACCCTGGGCCACGGAAGCAGAGCGTACGATTTTGACTGCTATGCCACTAGGCCAGGCCCTGAATTTGACCTTTTAAATAAATAAATAATCTGACTTTTAAGTAAAGAATGATGTCGGGTCAATAGTTGACAGTACGTTGGGGAAGGGAGAAGATTTAAAGTAGTCATCTTGGAAAAAGGAAGAGTGATTTTTCTAGGGGAATATAGTAGCTATGAATTTTGAGTAGAGCTGGTTTGAGATCTGTGGTTATAAAAGTAGAAAAGGATCAGTCGGCACCATTTGGGATTTTCTCCAACAACCTTCAGTTCCTTGAGTATCTATCCTAGGCAGGTGTATTAGTCACAGTTCTCCAGAGAAACAACAGGTTATGTATAGATATATATAAGAGGAGATTTATTCTAGGAATTGGCTTACATGATTATGGAGACCAAGGAGTCCCACGATCTGCCATCGTTTGTCTGGCCGAATCTCACTTACCTTTAGTATTCCAGTTTGAGTATACTATCTCCTCCAACTCTGCCCTGACCCTATAGAACAGGTAAACGACCTCTGCTATGAGTGCTTCTGCTCTCTATGTGATTGTTTGATTATAAAAATGGAGCCAATACAGTTGGAAGTCCCTCGAAAATTAAACAGAATTGCCATATAACACAGAAATTCTACTCCTAAGTATATATTCCAAAAAAAATGAAAACAGAACAGGTACTCAAGAAAATACATGTACATATATGTTCATAGAAGCACTATTCACAATAACCAAAAGTCAAAACAACCCAAATATCCATCAACTGATGAATGAATGAACAAATGTGGTATAGGCATACAATGAAATATTATTCATCCATAAAAAAGTACTGATACATGTTATAACATGGATGAACCTTGACAACATTATGCAGAGTGAAAGAAGCCAGGCACAAAAGATCTGATATTGATTTCATTTGTATGAAACATCCATAACTAGTAAATCCATAGAGATGGAAAGCACATTGGTCATTGCTAGGGGCAGGAGAAGGGAAAATGAGGTGTAACTGCCTAAAGGGTTTGCTTTGGGGTGGTGGAAATGTTTTGGAACTAGACAGAGGTGGTGGTGCACGATATTGTGGATGGACTGAATGCAACTGAATTGTTCGCTTTAAAATGGTTAATTTTATGTTACGTGAATTTCACCTCAACTGAAAAAAATGGAGTCAATTCTTTACCTCTTCTTTATTCATATCCTTTACAATGTCCTCTGCCTATCAAGAATTGGAGTCTATTTCTCTACCCCTTCAATCTGAGTGGTGCCTGTGACTTGATTTGCCCAATCAAATTGTAGCAAAAATGACAAGGGCTACCTCTGAGCCTGGCACCCAAGAAGGCTTTCCTGGTCCCCATCTCTCTTTTGGAGCCTTCCTCCATCCTGTAAAAAAAGCTTGGGCCAGCCATGGAGGAAGAGAGACTCACGGCCTAGCCACCCCCTTCACCGAGCTAAGAGCGGCTTCGCATTGCCCGGACCAGAAGTGCCAGCCTGATCTATTTATTGTTCTACACCACTGAGTTTGCGTGGTAATAGATAACCATTTTTTTCTTCTTTTATATTGACAGAAATCACTTTTTAACTAAAATTTATTTCTTAGCCTATCTATCTTGCAACACTAATTCCTTGAGGAAAGAGATTTTGTCTATCTTGTTAATTTTTGTCCTCTTAGAAAGTAATACAGTGCCTCGTAGTGGTACGCATTTTGTAAACTCATGCTGCGTGAATGAATTGATGAATATAGACACATATTTTTAACAACCAAGTTTGAGTTTTACTGAAATTGTTAACATAACCTAGTGTGGTGGTTAATTTTATGTGTCAACTTGACAGGATCATGGGGTGCCCAGATATTTTGCTAGACATTATTTCTGGGTGTGTCTGTGAGGACATTTCCAGATAAAATTAGCATTTGAATTGGTGGATTCGGTGAAGCAGATTGCCCATCCCCGTGTGTGTGTGGGAATCATCCAATCTGATGAGGGCCTGGGTAGAACAAAAGGCGGAGGAAGAGAGAATTTGTCACTTTTCTATGACTGGATAATCTGGTACATCTGTCTTCTCCTGCTCTTAGAATCAGACTTACGGAATTGGCTCCTCTGTTCTCAGGCTTTTGGGCTCAGACTGAACTACACCATCAGCTCTGCGTTTTGAAGAAATACTCACATTTGAGTTACACATGTATGGCTTGGTTTTTCTATGTATGTTTACTTATTCAGACATTGCAATGCTCCAGTATGAATTTTAATTCTTTAACTGTAAGCTTAGTCTTGTGGCAAGCATTCCTTACCTCAGTTAGCTGCATTGGCTTGTCATCCTCTTGTGTGTGCCATATTGTTCTTTCTTTTTGTATCTTAGCCTGTATTTTTTTAAATATTTTTTTTGTGATTCCCAGTGTCTTTGTTATTTCATCTGTCTATCCATCTACCTATTTATCCCATTTAAAGTGAATTTCCACTTTTTCTTCATAAAATTTCTTTTCACACTACAGGAGATAATATTAAAAAATACTATTCTACGGGGCTGGCCCAGTGGTGTAGCGGTTAAGTTCACGTGCTCTGCTTTGGCAGCCTAGGGTTCGCTGGTTCAGATCCCGGATGTGGACCTACGTGCTACTTATCAAGCCATGCTGTGGCAGATGTCCCAAATATAAAGTAGAGGAAGATGGGCACAGATGTTAGCTCAGGTCCAATCTTCCTCAGAAAAAAAGAGGAGATTGGCTGCAGATGTTAGCTCAGGGCTAAACGTCCTCAAAAACAAAATATATATATTATTCCCAATTCCATGTTCCAGTATCTTCCTTATAGCCCATATTACATATACATTTTATATATATCCTACTTAAAATGAGGGTGCATCTTTCTAGATGTAACATTTTCCAACAAGCAAGTAGGCATATTGGCCATGGCTCCTCTGCTCTTTTTTTGTTGTTGGTGGGGAAGAAAACTGGCCCTGAGCTTATAACTGTTGTCAGTCTTCCTCTATTTTTTGTATGTGGGATGCTGCCACAGCATGTCTTGACGAGCAGTATGTAAGTCCACACCCAGGATCTGATCCTGCAAACCCAGGGCTGCCGAATGGGAACACGGGAAATAAATCACTATGCCACCAGGCTGGCTCCCCAAATCTACTTTTGATTTGGACTCTGGCTATTCCATTATCTGATTTATAGCTTGGGAGAATTATTATGTATAGTTTCTAGACCAACTACCAGTGTTTAGCAGGATTTTTCTAGTGAGGCCTTGAGCACTTGAAGAATTGTCTTCTATGCTGATGTTGCCTAAACTCTAACCTAGTGGGTACATTTTTTAAAAAACCAGAAGTTACCATGCATTGTCTCTAGGCATCTTCCAGACTCCACATACTCAAAATATTTTGTTCATGGGGATTATACCTCCAAAGATTTAACACATTGCTTCCACTTCTCTGAAAGTATCATATCATTTGCTCTTTTCAAGGAGTTATCATCTCTGAATATATGTAGATAAATGGGATAAAGGAGAAGGGACATGTACTCAGTCTCAAAAACAATATCCATTCCCAATTTTTCCATTTGGTGCAGACTGAGCCAGGGAGCTGTTAGTGAGAAAGGAGAAAAGAAAGTATCTTATTAGTGAATGCTGTTGTGCACATCCCAGATATCCCCTTCAGGGTAGAGACACATATTCTCCCAACTTTGGGGCTTATTGGCTGCTGATGACTCAAAGTCCCTCACCATGAATTCTCCATCACCAAAGGGAGCTGAACTGTGGAAAGTTAAGTACACTTCCTGGGGAAAAAAAGGATGAAATGACTGATCAGTGTTGGGATGCAAAGGCCTTCATCTGAGTTGAGGACATCTCTGTGCATTTGGTTACTTAGACTTTCAACTATGTACCTCTGCCTGTAAGACTTAGAGACAATGAGTACAGAATCTTTCCAAAATAGGGAACCCTTGTTTATTCTTTCTCTAAAAGCAGGTTTTTAATAAACGAAGCTGCCATCCTATGATTTTACTAATCTCCCAGGGTGGCAGTTGCGTGATATTCTGGGTCAGACAGAACACTTAAGTGACTTGCCTGATTATGTTTTGTCCTGGAATGATAGCACAAGTATTATGAGAGCTTGAAAAAAATGAGGCAACATACTTGGACTTTTCTCTTTTACCATTACCCTCAGTACATCTGGTTCAATTCACAATTGTACAATGCAGGTGTGATGATATTTAGCTGATCTAAATTTGACTTTCCATTCTGAAAACAGAGATATTAATTAATACCTAATCAATTTACCCTGACCTAATAAAACATCATTTTCCTCTTGTTGAGACAATGAGTAGAATGCTGGCTTTATTCATTTCAATAGTGCTAGTCACAGTGACTTTCTCTTTGATCCTTGAATACCCCAGGCCATCTCCATGCTCTGGACCTCATCTGCCTGGAATCTCCTGGTTCTTTTCCTTGCCAAAGTCTGTTTATTCTTCTTGCCTATCTCTCTACCAAGATATCATCTTTGAGCACTGGGATTAGATAAGTACCTATTTATAAGCTCCCAAAGCATTCTGTCACTTCTTTTCATGATATTCACAGCACTTTAAAATTATATTTTCTGTGACTATCTTCTTAGCTAACTATACACTGTAAGATTGTAAATAATAAGTATGGCTTGCCCATCATTGCTTTCTGGATGCCTTCCATGGTACCTGACATATAGTAGTTAGAAATGTTTGATTAGTGAATGAATAATGAACAACAGCACAATAGAGAAAAAAAAAAAAAACAGTAGAAGAAAGAGAGAATGCTAAATCATTCAACTACCAGCATCTTCATGGAGAAAGTTGATTAACATTAATAGAATGACAACTCTTTGTATTAACATTTCATTTAATATTCATAATAACTGTGTGAGATGGTATCTAGCTCCACTTTACAGAAAATCAAAAAAAGCCCTCAAAGATTATTTAAATTATACAAAGTCACACAGCTCCCAAGCAGTGGAGATGAGATTTCAGCACAGTTTGGCGCAAGAGCCACCTGTTTTCTCTCAGGTCAAATGGGGAGTTGAATGAGGATGTGGTGGGAATCTCTACCCCAGCATCTTCCACTCCTTGAAAATGATGCTAATCTATGCAATCCCTCCAAGAATATGGTATCATTTTCCTTTTACTATTTTTATAGGCAGAGGAAGTTCTAGCAGCTTTTACTTGGCCTTTCCCACCATAATAGCCTTCACTCCACAGGTCAGAGAACCAATGTGGGGATTCTGTTAGTTGCTGAGTATGTCTATTCTAATTACGCATCCTAGAACTGGAGAAATAATCACATGATAGGTTCAGGGATCCACTGGGCTCACTGTGAGATGAATCCGAGCTAAAACTCCATTGATGGCATGACTTTCATACACTCCTACTCTGACCACAGTGATGTTTTGGGTCTCCTAGAATTAGTGTCAGTCCAGAGACAGTGTCTAGTAAGCACCAAAAGGTCTAATTATTTGCCTTTCTCCAAAGCACAATCACCCTGGTAAATGGCCTTAGGTTCCTTTGGGGAAAGCTAAGAGAAACATTAACAGTATAAATTTTTTGTGGTGTTCCAGGGTCCTTCCTCAAGAGGACTTTGCTCCACCTTAATTCAAGGGAATTTGAATCTGTAAAGCGGCTCAGGACAGGGAATTGATCGAGAGATCATGATTTTCTCTCTTGCTTATTCGAGTTAGATTTCTGTCACCAGACTTAGAATTGTTCCGCCTTTACAAATCAAGTAAGAATTGTAGATCCCCCATCTATTTCTTTTCGAGGCATACCATGATTAACTAGCTAATGCCATAGAATTCTGTGAGTCAGAATGTTCTGGTTACTGTTTTGGCTTTGGTATTCATATCTCTTTTCAAGTTTATATGGAAGAAAATGTTAAATATAAGTGAATCAAAACCATACAAAGTAAACATTCTGAGTAGACTGGATTAAATTTGGAGATAAAAATAAAACAGGAAAAAAGAAACTCTCATATATTTAAAATTATGCCTATATAGTTCTAAATAATTTGTAGGCTGAAGAAGAAATCATACTGAAAGTTACAAAAATTTTAGTAGAAAATCACAATGACAGCAACATATATCAAATTCATAAACAGTTTTATAGAAATTTGTAACCCTAAATGCATATACTAGGGAAAAAGCAGAAAAATAGTAAGTTGATGAGCTAAGTCACTAATCAATAAGTTTGAAAGTAAATAATTAGAATAAAGCCAGGCTAGGTAGAAGAAAGGATAATAAAGATAAAAGACACAAATTAATAAAATAGAAAATAGAAAAAATGAGAAGATAAAGAAAATCAAAGACTGTATTGGTCATTTTGTTTCTTAAAAACTTAAGAACAAAAAAATCAAGTAAAATGTTACATGTTGAACTTGTGTTTTGTATGTGGGTGTCTGTTTTATTATTTTTTTCATAGTTTAATGTTTGATACGTTTTACACAAATTTTTTAAATGAAGAAAAGGGAGATAGCTTAAACATTTTTTCTCTTTCTTCTCTTTTCATTTTTAACATTCTAAAGACCTAAGAAAAAAATGGAGACATCAAATATGCTGTCCTCAATGAAAGGAGTGTTTCTGTATGAGGTTAGAAAGAGACATGAGAGAGAAGATCTGACAGAATAGTATATTTTAAAGCCTTCTTTTTGTAATGGAAAAAAAAAAAACCTTTTAATAACTTTGTCGTTCTGTTCACCTTTGTCTCTATTGAGGAGAATGAAAGAATTTTTTACTTCGGCAGACTGTATTGTACTTATCATGAACTGCTTTTCTACCTGGTTTGATGACTCATTATTCCTTCTATTCAGAGGTGCTGGACCTTGCAGTCCGTTTGCCCCCAGTCTCCTGGCTCCAGTTGGAGCAGCTTAAAACAACGGAGATTCAGTCATGGGGCCAGTTGACTCTTCTTGTCTTCAATTCTGAATTTTCTCTCTTACACAATTATGGAAAACTCCAGATAATTCCTGTCGTGCACAAGGGTTTCCTGCTAGTCAAATTATTATCATTGGAAGTTGATTACATCCATTCACTGAAAAATAAATTGTATTAAATGCTTATTACATGTCAGACTCTGATAAACAATCTGCCAGTATTTCTTATATTAATATTTCACACAAGGAGACTAAACTAGTTCAATTTTTCTTTGGCCAGAACAGAAATAGAATCTTCTTTGGAAAGAATTTCAGTCTTCCTTACTTCTTTTCTTCCTTTCCCTTCCTCCCTTCCTCCCTCCCTCCCTCCCTCCCTCTCTCTCCCCTTCCTTCCTTCTTTCCTTTTTTCCTTCCTTCCAGTCTTGTGTCTTCTCTGCAAACTTTTCAAAGCACCGGTGACCTAAAGCTGTCATATATTAAAGAGAAAAACTGAATACAAAAAGTTCCATATCAAGTACTACCAAGAAGATAAATCTAATTACTAAAGTATTATAAAGTCATTGTTACTGTGCAGTTCCGCTCACTTTAAAGAATATTTATGTATTGTTTTATGGTTTGAAAAATGTTTTCACATGTATTTTATCATTTAAATGCACAGAGCCTTGTGAGGCAGATATCGAATCTCTTTTACAAATGAGAAAATTAATGTCCCATGATTTAAAAAGTGTAAGTTTATATTGTTATCAGTAGTAGAAGTAGGACTCACACCCTGGGGGTTCATTCCAGGTTCTGTGGTCTATCTATCACACTTGCTGTTTCACGTAGGTGACCTCACGGCATAGGGGGTGAGGAGTGGAGGGGTAGGGCTGTGGTTGGAGGTGGGAAGCAGTGATTCTTAGAGTCTCTGTCATGTTCTCAGTGATTTTCCCAGGTGAACATTCATGTAAATTAGTAAATTTTAAGGGTTTTAAACTTTTGTCAGCTTTTATTTTTAACACTGGAAACTTTTATTACGGTAAAAGTTTTTAAAATCTCTAAATCCACTACCAAGAGACCCACTTACTTATTCAACACTAAAAATAATTACTTTTAAGTACGTGTGCATGTTAAAACCATTTAAACAGAACATAAACATATGAAATGGAAAATAAAAGCCTCGGTCTTCCCATAATTCTTTTTGCTCTAATTTAATCATGGTTAACAGTTTCTGAAGTATCCTTCTAGAGGTTCTATCTATCTACTTATCTTTCTATCTACCACATGTATGTGAATATATGTGTGTGGTTAGAGTGAGTATACTTATTACATGCTATTTATATACAAAAGATCCTATACTACATACTGTTTGTCACCTTATTTTTTTCACTTAATAGATCTCAAAAAATTTTTCATATCGGTCAATGGTTTATGAGGTCCGTGTTAAATTACTATTGTAGCTTGGCTTTCTCTGGCCTTAGTTCTGCTTATTTTTGTCTGCGGCATTATCTGACATAGTCATGTTCCAGTTGCTTCTAAATTTCTCGCTCTGGGGAGCAAGAGTGAGTTCTTCCCAACATGGCATCTGCTGCATCCTTGGTACCATGTGTTTGTGGAGTCATCCTGTACACTTTGTATTCCAGAGGAGGAGAATCTCTCAGCCCCTCATTGATAAGTTCCCTATTTCTAGTCCTGATTGTTCAGTATGAATAGGAGTCTTAGGTGAACTTTTCTGATGGAGGAGCTATTACTAGGTACTACAGACAGAATTGTGTTCCCCTGTTATTCATATGTTAAAGCCTTAACCCATAATGTGACTGTGTCTGCAGATAAGGTCTTTAGGAGGTATTTAAGGTTAAATGAGGTCATAAGGCTAGATTCCTAATCCAGTAGGATTATGGCATTATAAGAAGAGGAAGAGATACCTCTCTCTCTCTCTCTACCAAGTGAGGACACAGCAAGAAGGCGGCCATCTGCAAATCAGGAAGAAAACTTTCACCAGGACCAGAATCAGCTGGCACCTTGAGCTTGGACTTTCCAGCTTCCTTAACTATGAGAAAATATAGTTCTATTGTTTAAAGCACTCTGGTCGATGGTATTTTGTTACGGCAGCCCAAGTAGATTAAGAGACCAGGTATGAACAAAGGCCTGGAGAAAATCAGTAGTGCCTGAAGCAGAGCAGATGAGGTCAGGATCACATTGGTAGTAATACAATGGGGTTGGAATCCGGGAGCAAGGAGTCCAAAAAATGTTAAAAGCATGTTACTATTGTGTATATAATACCATAATTATATATTATATAATACCATATTAAAAATAAAACTGCTTCAGGAAATTAAAATTTACAAACCCCGGCCTGCAGGGGATCGTGTCTTTTATGGGTAGTCACAGTCATCCTACCAGGGCTGAAGTGACCCTTTCTCCAGCAGGAATACGCAGATCTTTTCATCATGTACCCCTACCAGCAGAGGAAAGTAAAGATGCATCCTAGAGGTTCTAGGGGAAAAGCTCGAAGCATAAGCAGCTTATCCAAGAGGGAAGTTTTAATCCTAGTATATTTATCTTAATGTATATGCAATTTGCATTCTACTTCTTAATAGATCTATATTTATTATTACATGAAATAACATTTAAATTTACTTACCATGGGATACAATTGATGCTCCAAAAGATAAGAAAATAAGCTCTGTTAACCCTTTACTTTATTTATGGCTCTCCGTTTTCCCCGACCCCCACCTGCCACATACTGTTGCACCCCTTTCGGTGATGAGCATTCTGGCTCAAGAAGCCCTAAAAAGGAACGACAGCACGCCCAGAGGACAAGAGGAAGCGCTTTCCTGTGCACAGAAGGGCATTTTGCTGGCATCTTACAAAAATAAAACAGAAAATAGATTACACTATCTTTTCAGATACTCACCAGAGACAATTCTTCAAAATTTTCTGTTCTTCTGACTTTCCTCTTAGTGCCACAGTCGCAAAGATAGAACTCGAATTTAAACAACAGTCCCCTGAGATGAAACACTGCTCGAGAGGGACAGAATGAAGAGAATTAAAACACAGAGAAATTATCTGAAGCCCTCAAGCTATTGCTACTTGTCTCCATTAGTTTCTAAGCACAGATTTGGGTAGAAAGCTCTTTCTGTCATTTGAACAAGAACCGGAAAGTAAACCACCTTCCACTGGACTAATGCCATTCATCTGGTTTTGAAACTTCCACTTTACAGTGGCTTTTCAGTATCGATGTGCTGGTATGTATGCAAAGGATTCAGTGTGATCAGAGGGACTGGAATGATTCACTCAAGCAATGCAATGCACACTCTTTGTCATTGTATAACCTTCACCCAGTCTCTTTATCCTGGAAATGCAATGCTGCATATATTCCTCATAGAAAAACATTCACAGTAAGTGGTATAGTACATTCTCACCTATTTCAATTCCATCTAGCTTATGAAAAGTGTGCCTGGCACTTTGCAGAACTGAAAACGATGATAATTTAGCACAGTCAATTTTTTATTAGGTATGTCAGAAAATAGGCACGTTTTCAGAGCGTTCTGAGGAAAATGTGCATTATACTGTTGTGGTGGTCATGGGTTCTGGAGTTTCCTGTAATTCACTCTCCAACTTCAATCATAAGCCAGGATTTGGGGTCAGAACTACATAGACTGTGGAGAATTCTCAGTCATGCTAAGATTTTCTCTGATTGTTCCTGGTACTTAAATTTGAAGAATATGTGAGGGACAAGCAATTCCTGAGTTGTAGAGAAGGTAGAAGGCCTAGACACAGCATCCATCCCTCCCTGCCTCCATCCATCCATCCATTCATCCATCCATCCATCCATGTAGGCTTTCACTAATTTTGCTTCCATACTACATAGTTTATAAAGGTCAGATAAAATTAATTATATTCTCTCACATAATCTAAACAAATTTCCAGGCCAATTATTGCTTTTAAAAACCACGAGGCATGAAGACTTGTTAGGTGTCTGAATTCAGATTGAAGGGACTTTTTTAAAAGAGCAAAAATAAAATCAGTGAAATCACTGAAAATAGAACTAAATTTTTTAAATAAAACTAAAATGCTGTTTCAAATGTGTTTGCAATGAAAAGCAGAAATGACCAAAAACCAAAACACAAGGGAAAACTGAGACCAATAGAAAACTAACTGTGTTTTAAAAAGAATTCTTTTTGGAATTGTTTGCATATGTACCATACATTTAGTACTTTCACAGTGGTTGTCAAACAATGTTTCATTGAAACACTAATATTCAACTAGCTAGACTGTGGTCGTCTATTCTTAAATCATACTGTCTTATTTTTCCAACCATGTGAATTATTTGTCACTAGTACACAAAGAGATAAATACAGAAATCGAGAGTTAGCAGTTGGAAACTTTGGTGGCAAAGTAATTCAATGTCTGTTTAATCTAGAAATACAGCTAAATGAAGTTTGTATTTTATCTTTGCTTTTTATTTCATTTTTCTAACTACTTATTTATATTGCATTTTACTAATATCAGTCCCTGGTGGATGGGTATGAAACAAAACAAAGCAATGGTAACATCAAAAAAACTATCCATCATCACATTAGTTTGAAAAGTATTGTTCCAGAATTCTGTTGACTAATCTGGAATTTGGAAAACAATACTGTATTTTCCCAAGTTCCCCATCTCCATGACACATACTTGTACTCATTCAGCTCATTAACTTATTTCAGTGCAAGGCCAAAGGTAAGAGTGGTTACGCTAATATGATCTTAGCTTTAATGACATTTCATATTTTCACTTAACAAAGGCTATTCAATTTTCTTGTTTTCTTTTAAATGACTTTATATAAAGAGAAAATACTTATTTAAAAAACGTTTTATTCTGACAAAGCATATCTGACCCTTGAATTAACATTGTGCCACAGCCTATAAGCCATAATGACAATAATAAATTTCAATAAAAAATATCTTCTACTTTTCCTGACAGAGTAGCAACATCTTTGCTGACAGTCATGACACACTGTCTCCATGATGATGCCGGTGATGGGACTGGTTGGTTTAAACTACCTGGTCCTCTAATGGCCCAGTGCTCCCAGCTGCTGTCTCGTCCCCTCTGAGCTGAGGTGTCTGTGGGCCTGTCAATGGTTTTGCGACAACTGGGGTGCAGAGAGCCTGAGTCCCCTGGGAACCTTTTGGATTTTGAACCAGAGCTTCCTGCTGGCCTATTACCAGCAGCATCTCCTTGAGGTCCTTATATAAATCACAGAGGGGTGCCTCACAAGTAAGGCTCTTGAGTATGGCCATGAATAATGACCATGCCTCAGGCTGCATTTGGGTGTTTCAACCAAAAAAGTCAGTATTTTTCTAATAAGGATTGGTGAGTGTAGCGCTGGAAGGAAAGTCAGCAGGCAGGGTGCTGGAGCCTCTAAAGTCCTTGGTAAATACAGCTCATCCATGTCTTCCCCATATCTTGTAGAGCTCTTCTAAGGAGAAGACCCCCTTTGAAATTCATGAGAGTTTCTCTCTTTGATCAGCTTAATGGAGTGTAAGCCAATGTAAAAGACAGGATTCCAAGGAGAAAACAGAAAGTAGGGAATAGAACCAACACAGTACTGTTCTCCACACTTGAGTGAGGAAATTACTGCATAACCTAATCTTAACGACTGATTTGTGTCCCCTCATAATTATGCGTTATAACCCCAGCACTTCAGAATGTGGCTATGTCTGAAGGTAGGTCCTTTAAAGAGGTAATGAAGTTAAAATGAGGTGGTTAGTGTGAGCCCTAATTCAATATGACTGGTGTCCTTAGAAGAGGAGGAGATTAGGACGGACAGAGAAACCAGGGATGCTTGTGCGCAGAGGAAAAACCATGTGAGGACATAGCGAGAAGGTAAGGAGAGAGGAATCAGAAGAAACCAAAACTGCCAACTGGGTGACTTAAGCCTTCAAAACTGTGAGAAATAAAGTTCTGTTGCTTAAGCCAGCAAATCTATGGTATTTTGTTGTAGAAGCCCTAGCAAATGAGTGAGCTTACGTGCGCTGATTGCAGATGAAATTACACTCCACTTGTGTGTTTCATGTTGTTTGATCTGAGGATGAACAAAATGTAAACACATGTGAGAACAGATGTGAATACGTGAGCGTACATGTGGTGTGAAGGTTAATCCTTATGACTGGGTCTACAAGCCACACAAATTAATTTCTGCACAGCTCTGCTATGTAGAGAGAATAGTCCACCTTGGTAGACTGACTTGAGGTTAATGATCGAAACTGATACCCTAGTGGGCTGCCCTTGGATCTCATACCTGCCATAGCTTGTAAAGGACCATATGCAAATAGGAAAACTGATCTGTAGGGATTTTACTTGGTGGGTGGCTGTGAAGAAGAGCAGGCTTTGAAACTTTGGTCATGGAATATATTGTTCATGTTTTTATGAAGTTAAAATTCTGTGATGTCTGAGAGGAGTATGGGAAGGAATGTAAATGCAAAGTAAGGGAATGGAATACTGGCATACAATCCATCAAATAAATACAATTATAAGAGATTCTCTAAAAAGAGAATACTAGAGGATGAGAGCTTTTTGTAGAAGGTCTAAATGATGAGAATCAAAAAGCCCTGTGAAGAGCTCAGAGACAATAGCTCCAGTAGGGGATATGGAAAAGAAACAAAATTCAGATGGCTGTTTTCAAGGAATGGAAGGGAGAGCAATGTCTCTGGAATAAAGAAGATGGAGAATGGAGGAAGGTGAGGTCAGCCTCATCAGACTGGGACATAGAGTTTAGAGTTACTCTAAGAGCATGTGAAAGCCATTGGAGGGTTTTATGGAGTCAGGCTAACATTTAAAAAAAATTGTTTTCATTTGGCAGAGCCTTGTGACATTTTGATGATGGTGATGCCTGTGAGGGGGCTGCCTGGTTTGTTTAAACTGCAGAAGAATCTTCTAATAGATGCCTAGTCAAGAACAGGGGCCTAGAGTAAAATGTGAGTTGTTCAATTACATGTGCTTCACCATTCCTTGAGCACCTCCTTTGTGTGAGCTCTGTGCTAGATTCTCTGCAGGATTCACTCATGACAATGACAAACTTCCCCTTTTCTCAAGAAAATTCTAATCTCACTAGGAAGGGAAATCGTTGTTTGGATTTGAGAAATGAAATTCTAACTAGTTTAGTTGACATTCAGGGTTTTTTTTTCAAGAGAGACAAGCTGTCTGTGTTAATTCAGATGAGTAATTTCTCCGGCCAACTTCTCTGGTTCATCTGAATATTTATTCTCGATCAGTCACTAGTACTATGTGATGGACTAAGGAGCAAACAGGTTGACATAGGCTGAAAAATAAATGACCTTGGCTACGCAAGGGATCTAATGGAGATGGAGATCATAGCTTTCTTAGGAGAAATTGGTGAGCTACTGTATGAGAAAAAAACAGTGTCAAGTAGGGCCACACAACACTGAGAATATCAGGCTTTCTCAAAAGACATGTCTATCCTAAAAGAAAAGGGTAACTAACTATGGGCTTCTTTCAGTTTTTCTTCAAGCTGGTCTATCTATCCTTAGTAATACAGCAGTTTAGCAGACTTACTAAATACCATTCACAGTAATATGTGATGAGAGTTCTAAGAAAGGCGTGTGTATTACACAAACACAGAGAGAAGAAATCATATTTGTATGAATTGCAAAACCCAAAATAACGTAGTTACCATCTTGACTGTGACAAAGGGGTGGGCGGATGACATTTTAGAGGGAGGGGACTGAGTGATCAAAGATGAATATGCACAGTAACATATTCAAGAAAAATATACATTATGGGCTAGAATAAAAAGTGCATAAATAATAATAATAAGTGGTATTTGTAGAGAACACATTATATTCCTCAGGTACTGTACCTTATATACATTATCCTATTTAGTCCTTATACAAACACTAAGTGAGTAGATTGTATTACAACCTCATTTTGTAGAAGAGATAACTGAGATTAATATAACTCATTTTCCCAAAATAGCTCTAAAGGTATGGCATGGCCACACTAAGGAATTTAAACTACATTCAGTAGTCTCATGAGAGCCATTAAAGCTTTCAAGTGGAGAAATAACATGATCAGAACTGTTCCTGGGAAAATAAACAAGGCAGAGGAGAATGTGGTGGTGAGAATGGGTTATAATGGGCTTGGAGAGTCAAGTCAAGAGGTTCTTTCAGTAGCTCAGGAGGAGAGGAGATCAGGGTTTCTGCCAAAGAGGTGTCAATTGGGAATAAAATGAAAGTATGGGTATTTGAATAATTAAAGGTAGCGTCTATGAGATTAGTAACAAGATTGTGGGACAAGAGAGATAGTGAGTGAGTCCAGGCTTGTGAACCTCCAGATATCTTAGCTGATGGTAATGTCATTAATAGATGGTGAGACAAAAATGGAGGAGGAAGTTTAAGTTCAGAAAATCTAATATGGAGTTATCTCTACTTGCATGTCAAACACACACACAAATATTGCCTAATACACACAACTATTTGCTCCATATGAGAGTAGGATGGACATCTCAGCAAAACAAGGGTATTATCAGTGTTCACTCCCACCTTCAACATATTTTGTACCAGTTTCGAGACTAGACCTTACTCATTCTCAAAACTCTCCCCCTGCCATGTGAAGAAGCGTGGGATGAGAGCTGCTGAAGGATGAGAGATATGTTGGCCAGACATATCTGACACCCATTCAACTACCACACACATGTGTGAAGCTATCTTAGAGCAGGCAGGATCAAACAACCAGTCATCTGACAGCAGCCCATTAGCAAGTCCAGTTAAGATCAGCAAAGCCTGCCTGACTCACCAGAACTGTGACCTATAGATTTGTGAAAAACAGTAATGTAGAGTTATTGTTTTAGGTCAATATGTTTGGGCATGGTTGTTACACAGCAAATAATAACTAATGGAGTGTTATACACTTGAACACTGTTGAAAAATTTTGAAAATAGATCAAAAGAAAAAAGATAATTAAAATCATTCATACTTCCCCTCAGTTAAGATGTCAGTTTTGGTACAATTAAATCCTTTTACAGTTATGTACTCACAATGCTATGAACTGAATGTTTGTATCCCCCAAAACTGATAAGTTGAAGCCTTCATCACCAATGTGATGGTGTTTGGAGGTGGGGACTCTGGGAGATAATCAGGTTTGGATGAGGTCATGGAAGTGGAGCCCCCGTGATGGGATTGGTACCCTCATAGGAGAATGAAGAGACTTGAGCTCACTCTGTCAGCCATGTAAGGAAACCAGGAAGAGAGCTCTCCCCAGAACCTGGCCATGCTTGCACCTGATCTTGGACTTCTCAGCCTCCACGACTGTGAGAGATAAATATTTGTTGGTTAAGTTATCCAGGATGTGATATTCTTTTTATAGTAACCTGAAATGACTAACACACAAAATGAAAATGTGATAAGACTCTCAATATTTTGCTTAAAACTAACTTTTTTCACTTTGCATCTGGCATGCATCTCTCCATGAGAATCAATCCACTTCTACATGTAGTTTGCCATTTATTCTCCATCCATAACCTGTAAATGGACATCTGGAATTCTCTACTTGTCTTATTCTACACTGAGTGTAATTCCTCTGTCAAACGTCTTCTTTGACAGAGAAGTAAGATCCAGATAAAATGGTACACTTATCAGGGAAAATTATATGAAATATAGTACACAGTTTTGTATGGAGTGCCCCTGAAAGTAGGTAAATGCTTTGTTTTGTTTTGTTTTGTTTTTGCAGGGGAAGATTCACCCTAAGCTAACATCTGTTGCCAATCTTCCTCCTTTTTCCTTCCCTCCACCCAAAGTTCCAGTAGTATATAGTTGTAAGTTCTTCTGGTTCTCAGGAAAACACTTTTAGTAGAAGGAAAACATGACCCAAGTTATATTAAAGGTACCAAGTTAGGTGAAGTGTGATATAATGAAGGTCATGGGCCAAAACAGTCAGACTGTCAAAAAGAAGGCAAGAGCTGAGTTATCAGTATTTTTGATTTGTCAGAACAAAGGCAAAATGTTTTCCTTTTCAATAGGGAAAGAATGAGTGGGAATATTAATCAAAAACCTACACTTCCCCCTTTTGGATGATGTTGCAGGCAAAGAATCTAAAAGTTGGTGTATGATGTTAGAAAGAGATATAATTTATTTGATCTTCTATAAAAGACAGTTTGACATGAATAGTCAAGGGGACATTGTTTTCAGTACGTGTTTACTAGACACCCTCAGGTTTATGATGTCTTAGGTGCTAAAAGGGGTACAAGTGCATGTATTGCATGATAACAGCATTGATCTCTTACTGTGTATCAGCAACACATGTCTTACCTATTATCTTGCTGAATTATTCCTGGACTCCTATATTCAAGGTGTATTTTCCATGAATTTCACAGGAGACACTGATAGTCTAGCTATTTTTTTAAACGTTGTTGTTTTGATGAGAGTAGGGTGCCAGGAGAAAAATCAGCCTTAAATAGACCTTTATTGAGCAGCCATTTTTAGTGAGACGTTAGGAAGAACAGGAATTCAAGAAGTATAAAGAACATCAGCCTCCCAAGGGTTTCCTGTTTTTGAGGGTTTGCAAAATTGATGTTCATGCCCTTGACTGAATTCAACATTTGATGTGCAAAACTACATGAAAACTGTGAAGAAACCCATGGGGCAGCAGAAGGTTTGGAGTCCACATGTGTAGGAAACTGCTTCTCGGGGGAAGGGCATCTCCATTGAGAATCCAGGTGGCAGAGCTGGAGTGTTTCAAGTTTTAGGTGAGCAGGTCTCCTACCCACTTCCCATGTTTCTAGGGGAGCCATTGTTAACCCTTTCAGCACAACAGAACAGCAAAACAGCACCAACCCAGCATTGGCTAGTTGAGCCAATCAGAATTCTATATTACGCCAGTATGGCAGTGATTAGAGATGAGGGAGATAGAAGTGAGAGTGTGCTAAAATAGTGATTAGCTTGTTGGTGTGCCTGAATGGTTGATATATGTCTGAGATGATGGTATCTTCTGCCTTCCAGGAGAAGTGGAGGGGCCTGGGGTAACCAGTGTCCAGGATGGGTCACCTCCAGCTGTATCTGAGAGTAGACTCATGCATTTACACCAAGGTGCCGATAATATTTCCCAGTGGATCATGACATCAGAAAGA
Organism: Equus przewalskii; assembly: GCF_037783145.1. Lineage (NCBI taxonomy): Eukaryota > Metazoa > Chordata > Mammalia > Perissodactyla > Equidae > Equus > Equus przewalskii. The sequence goes on along the minus strand of NC_091845.1, from coordinate 51,379,655 downwards.
TTGGAAAGAATTTTTCCAAGCTCTTAATTCTATTTGGGAGAAAGACATAAGAATTGATAATCTTAATAAACTTATATGTTGAAATAAAAAGTATGGGTCTTAAATAATTTATGGAGAGTCACAAGAAGAATGAATTCGATCTTGAAAATGGAAGGAAGGGCAGGAGAAAAATGTCACCCATGAAAAATTATTGTGAGTAAAAACAAAATGAAATAAAGTATCTAAAATATATTGACATTTATCAATAGCAATGAATATAAATGTAAATGACATTAACTCACTGATCAAAAGAGAGAGTCTCAGATTGAGTATAAAAGGATCCAATAAAAGCAGGTCCAAAAGACATATATTTAAAGTAAAAGTACAGAAGAGTTTGAGAATAAAGGAAAGAAAAAGTTCTATGAGAAAACTCTAACGCTTCAAAATTTGGGTTAGTAGTTTAAATACAAAAGGAGATCAATTTTAAGGGGAATATTTCTAAAGGGCAAAGAGGCGTACTCTTGAATTAAAGAGAATAATAGGTCAATGCCACATACTGGTTCTTTAAAAATATCAACAAGATGCACATGACTCTGGAAAGACTGAGTAAACAGAGAAGAGAGAATGAAAAGGGTGAAATGAAGGTATCTGAAAAATAGTAAAAATATCACTATGAATAATTACATGCTATTACATTTTAAACTCTGAATAAAACATTTTTGTAAAAATGTAAACTGCTCACACTGACGATAAAGAAAGTAGATGACTTCAATAGAAAATTAAATATTTAAAAACAGGAGCAATATCAATCTCTCCTCCAAACACATATGCAAAAGTCCTATATCAAATAGAATTTACAGGATTTTTTTCCTATAAAACATTCAAGGAGTAGTTAATCCCTATCTTATAAAAATTGTTCTATACTGCTCAATATAGTTTTAAAGGTACCCACAAATGCAATAGGACAGGAAAAACCAAAATGAAACAATAAATAAATAAATAAAAAGAATAAAATGGGAAAGTAAGAAATAAAACTCTCATTTATAGTGGAAAATATGATTATTTAGATGGAAAACTCAACACACGCCACGTACAAATTATATAATCAGTAAGAGAGTTCAAGAAGATCAAATTACAGAAGTCAACAGCATTTCTATATACCAACAAAATGATGAAAACTTTAGTTGGATATATGATATAATTTGCAATAAAACAAAAACTATGAATTAATTAAAGAATTAAACCTATCAGAACTCCCAAGAGTCTACGGGAAAATGTTTTAAAATACACTTTGAACTCATATGGAGAAAATCTTAAAATAAATGTGGAAAAATACCTCATTCACAGAACAAATGACTTAAGATTATAAGAAATCTTAATTCACACTAAATCAATCTACGAACTCAATTTAAATTCCAGATTTCAAGAAGGAGTTTTATTGAGGAATTTGAGAACTTTTTCTTAAATTTATATGGAAAAGTAAATTTCCTAGAAGCAAAGGCAACTTTTAAAAATAAAACCATTAAGGTGAAATTCATTATTTCAAAGTTAAATATGTTCTATTAAGCCAAAGTATTTAAAATGGATAGTATTGATGTGATAACAGAAAAAAAGACCAGTGGAAAAGATTAGAGAACTCTCAAAAAATTCGTATGGCAACTTGATATGATAGAGCTGGCAACACAAACCTGTAAGTAGACAATATATTATTTATATAGATGGCACTAGGAAAACTGGGACTCTATATTGAGAAAAATTTAGTTTTATTCCTACCTTACAGAAGTTGGGAACTAAAATAACAAAGCTAACAGAATAAAAATGTTAAGGAATATCTTTAGGGTGGAAAATGAGTTCTTAAATAAAACACAAAAACATGCAGAAATAATTGATTAATGTACAAAATATTCAAAGAAATATGAAAAAATCATTATGAAAATGTGAAACACACACCCATGCTAACACCCTCATGCTGTCCCTGCCAACACACATTAAAATAGTATTGGACAATTTAGAGGGGAGAAAACCTAGCGGCAAGTAAGCATGTGAAATCATGCTCTCACTCACTATGAATCAGAGAAACAACAGTGAAACAATAAAAAGTATATCAGACTGGCAAATAATAGAACCTCAATTATTGCAAATATTGGTAGAATGCTGAGAAATGGGAACTTTTAATAGACTTCTGATATTAGTCCCTTAGTGATATTTTGAGCGCTTAGTAACATTAAATTCTCAAATGTCCTATTACCTCAAATTCTCCCCAAACAAGATCAAATATACGCCTCTTTGGGGACATACATAAGGATTTTCTTCACTGCACTTTTTGTGGTAGTGGGGGGGGGTTGGATGCTGCCCAGGGTAATGGAAATATGAAATACGGTGGATGCATCTATGGAATACTCCGCGGAAATCAAAAGCGAATTATAGGTACTTACCATAATAAGAATGCATTTTAAAAGCATAGTTTTGAGTAAAAAAAGTTATAAGAACAAGATTTATGGTACAATAATATGTACACGAAATTAAAACACACATTCACAACAACACTATATATTTTTTGAAGATGCATGCATAGCCAAGCATTTGTACCAAAACATCTAGGACATAAATTTTAAAAAGTGAGAAGAGCCTCAGAATGGAGAGAAAAATACAATAAAACAAGAAAGAAAATGTGGCAAAAATGACAAATACCTACTAAGAATAAATGTACCTAAAACACGTATGGAGAAGGTCATCAATATCATGCTTGCTTTGAATCATATCCATCTTAGATCAAATTAAATCCAGCTTGCCCCTCACCTACTAAAACTGGCAGGAAGTCTAACTTCAGTTACTTTTTTTATGGTGTCATTCTTGTTTCTGTTGATTTTCCCGGAACTCCATATGCTTCTGTGATCCAATAAAATTTCCAGAGGTTCTCATGGTTTTAGTTGTCATGGTCGCTGATGCTCTTTAGCTTGCCAGCTCTCTGTCAGGATCTAGACTATATTTTTTGCTTGGTGCTGCAGCTCTTCTGGGGAGGTTTTAGCAACAGTTGCCTTCTGTAGTCCACCTTACTATTTTTGAGAGTCTTTAATGTAACCATTACCAACACCTCCCTGTGAGTTTAGATTCTTTCATAGAGTTGAGTATTTCTCCATCCTCCCTACCAACCTCCATCACATCTCCTTCCAGTGTATCCTGGGATAAACACAATGAAATCAACTCTTAGAGTTATCAAGAACCTGAACCATGGAACAGAAAAGCCCAGCTCTCCTTTGAGTGATGAACCGGTGGAGTGAAAGAAGGGGAGCATCTCCCCGTCTTATATAGGTATACCTGATAGCTACCAGAACCTAGCACAAAGAATGTCTTCATGGCTCTGCCAAGCATAGATGTGAAGCAGGCTTCTTTACTTTAGGACTTCCCATACCATGCATTATGCTAAAGAATTACAAGGGAATTAAATTCTTTAAAGAATGGCAGACACCCATTTCACAAATTTATTTGCCCTTGGATATTTTTTTTCCTTAGAATATATTATAAACACACTTTGGGGAACCTCAGTTTGGGAAACTCTAAACTAAGGGACTACTTTACTTCATTAGAGGTTGTCACTGTATGGCTAAGTTCAACTCAGTAACTGAGTTACATGTAAATTATTTGGTTACCCAGAATTCATGTAAGCCCAGAATAGTCATTCTTTGTAGTGTCATTCTTATATTATACGTCTTTAATGATGAAACAATTATGTCTTCCAGTTTTTCCAGATTTGGCAGAAGAAATTGACTCTGCCACATGGCTAATTAGGAATCAATAATACTTGATCTTATGCAATTCGCTGGCGATTTGCTCAATTAGTTCTTACAGAAGCATGTTATTCACTCTATAGGATGTAGTCACTTTGTGTTAAGTACAATTCAGAGATAAAAGCTAAGATTTCCTAACAGGTGAAAGTGGGCTTTTTTCTTGTTATTTACAGTAATATTAAGTGACAGGATCCCAATAATTGTCAATAATAAGTTATTATTAAAGAATTTTTAGTTTAAAATTCTAATTTTCTTGATAAAGGAACAGACCTTTAATTGTCAGGTTCACGTCTTCCTTAAATATAACCTACCTTAGCAACACAGTTGAAGAGAAACAAGGTCAAAATGAACACAAATCTCTTTTAATTTGACTCATTTGGTGATAACTTATGATTACATAGCCTATAAGTTAGTACAAAAATTTTTAATAGAATTCTAGATTGGAGTAAAACAGGAGCTTAAATAGAATGAGAAACATGTTAAAGAAAAAGATGCTTCCTGAATGCTTTTCAAGGAAAGATGAGAAGCTAAGAGATGCTATGAATCTATTTTTCTCAATTTATCTTGTGTTTTTGCCAAGAAATTAATTACATCTACTGCACTACTCTATACATGTGTGAGGAGGTGATAAAATGACAACTATGTATATATGAAAACCCTTAATAAGCATAAACAATTGTGATGCAATGACAAGATCATGGACTTTCATACACACCAAGAGATATGTACAAAAGTAGGCAGAGCAGCACAAATTTACTAGCTAAAAACTGGAAACTACCCAAATACCCATCAATGGTATAATGGGTAAATCAATTGTGGTATATCTATGCATTGGAATATTATGCAACAATGAAATTGAATGAATGGCAGATGTATGTAACAACATGGACAAATTTCACAGATATAATACTATTGAAATTAGTCAGACACAAACAAATACATTTTGTGTGTGTGTGTGTGTGTGCATGTGTATATACTCTTTAATGCACTTTACATAGGTAGGCATGAATAAATTAAGACATTGGAAGCCAAAGGACATAGGTAGAGGTTGTCTTCTGGAGTGTTGGCAATATTCTCTGTTTTGACCTGGGTTGTAGTTACAAGAGGGTGTTCACATTGTAGATCATCCATTCTGCTATAGATTTATTTTGTGCACTTTCCTTATAAATGTCATATTTCAAAAAGGCTTTAACAATCCCTCCTAAAAAACATGGAGAACAAATTTGGTACCACTCTGATTTCAAATCCTGAATCTGCCATTCATTAGCTTCTGTGGCCTTGGGGAAATGTTATGTAACGGCCAAAATCTTGGTTCCCTCATTTGTAGAATGGAATTTATTATAACCACCTAGGATTGTGTCATAGGATTTAGTGAAATCCATATAATTAGTGTCATCCACTCAGTGGGACTTTAATGAAATTAATAAAAGTTAACTCCTCCCCTGCTCAATTTGTAACTTATTTCCTGACAGTATGCTGATAACCATGAGGAGGAGGTCTATGTGGTCACACTATCCTGCTGTCTGAAACAATGAGATTCTAAGCCAGCAGGAATGAGAAAATAAAGTTCAGTGAATATTTGTTGATACATGTGATTGCTTGACTACTGCCAATCTGTCCAGCATTAGCCCATCAAAAAGCACAAAGTGGGGGCCGGCCCTGTGGCACAGCAGTTAAGTGCGCACATTCCGCTTCAGCAGTCTGGGGTTCGCAGGTTCAGATCCCGGGTGCAGACATGGCACCGCTTGGCATGCCATGCTGTGGTAGGCGTCCCATAGATAAAAAGTAGAGGAAGATGGGCATGGATGTTAGCTCAGGGCCAGTCTTCCTAAGCAAAAAAGAGGAGGATTGGCAGCAGATGTTATCTCAGGGCTAATATGCCTCAAAAAAAAAAAAAGCACAAAGAAGGTCTGGTTACAAGACTGAGCAGATTATGAAGTCTTGGCTGAAAAATTCAGTTTGATTCATAGACTAACATTGATCAATCAATTCGATTCAGGGATTAACAATGATCTATCAATGAACTATGAATCCATGGCTTCTTTTAGATCAAAATCTTCACTCCCAAGAAATTCTCGTTTGCTCTTTTTTGCATGTTTCCATTGTGTATTTTACTTTTACATTCAGAAACAATTATTATGAGAAATGGTGGGTTAACATGGCAAAAGTCAATTAATCTGTTGATTAATTCAACCGAGAAATAGGCAGTAAGTGCTGATTTTGTGCTGAATCACAGTTCAGTTTTGGTTTGAGGACATGAGCAGTTGTTAATGCATATCTAAAAAAGTCATGTTCAAAAAACCTTTAAGTTCAATTACATAGATTTTCTGGTAGTCTTCTATTTGAATAAAGCTTAAAAAGTTGTTGTAAACTTACAGCTTCACATACGTTTTACAAAGTTGTTTGATACCTCTGTGTGGAAGATAGCCCAAATGTTATCATCACAGCTTCATAGAGGACATAACTAGCTCGTAACTGTATACTATCTTCACATCTAATATAGCGGGAACTCAACCCCCAATCTCCTTATTTTAAAACCACAATCAGCTCAATCAACATTTATTTAGAAAAAATATAGTTAAAAAAGGATGAAAAAATTTTTAAAATAAGTAATAAAAGATTTTATTCATGTATACATTTTTGTTTAATTTTATTTTTAAGTGAAACAAGGCATTGCGTTAGTGCATATTGCACAATTGAGATAGCCCCTTAGCTTCAATGAGTCTAATTATATTTAAAGATGTTTTTGTCTTCTTAGAGTAGACAGCAAAAGTACATTAAACCAAACTTCATCTGTTTTTTTTTTTTTTAACATTATGTTTACTGTGAAGGTCATTGATTTATTGGGCTATATAATGGCTGATTTAGGAATCCCTCTACACATCTCACACCTCAGTCACCTCCAAAGAAATAGGTGGCTCTTGCCAGCTAAGATGCTTAGGAATGAAGATATTCCATTGGTAGTAGCTCAAACTTATAATATGTTAACTTTGCAGTTTTATGCACTATTATTACAATGGCTGTGTGGTACAGTTGTTAGGTTCTGAAATCAGACTGCTGGGTTATAACCAGAATTCTGTTTCTTACTGGCTGTGGGCCTATGGACAATTAGCTTACCATCTGCTAACTTCAGTTTTTCGTGTCTATATACTAGGAATTATGATAATGTCTACCTCATAGAATTATTTTGAGGATTAAATGAGATGATAGACTTGAAATGTTAGGTCAGAAAGCTCTGACACCAAGTTTAAAAAGCTATACTCCCAAACGAGCTGGATTTGTCCTAATATTATTTTTTCTTTAAATTTTTTATTTTGAGATAAATTTAGACTTACAGAAGAGTTCCAAAAGTAGTATACAGTTTTCATATACTCTTCATCCAGCATCCCCTAATATTTACTTCTTGCATTACCATAGTACAGTATTAAAGCAAAGAAATTAACATTGGAGCATTAATAACTATAGTCTTTATTTCACTAGCTTTCTACCAGTATTCTTTTTCCTTTCTAGTTTTAAATCCAAAACCCACATTGGATTTAATTGTTATGTCTTCGTAGCCTCCTCCAAATCATGACAATTTCTCAGTCTTTTCTTATCTTTCTTGACTTTGATACTTTTTCAAAGAACAGATCAGTTATTTTGTTGAATGTCCCTTAATTTGGGGTTGTCATGATTAGATTGAGGCTATGCATTATTGGGAATAATTCCATAGATGTGAAATGCTCTTCTCAGTACATAGTATCAGTGGGTACATTATGCTGATATGTTTCATTCCTGAAGATGTTAACCTTGGTTACTTGCTTAAGAGGCAATCTGCCATGTTTCTCCACTAGAGAGTTTTTGTTTTCCCTTTGTAATTCTAAATATTAGGGGGGATATTTTGAGACTACAAATATCCTCCTTCTCCTTACACTTTTACCCATTTGGTTTTAGCATTCATTGATGGATCTTGACTGCAGTGACTATTACTGTAGTTTTCTAATGGTGCTTTTCTGTTTTCCTCATTCCTTCTACATTTAATAAGTGAAATCTGCCCTGAGGATGACCGCTGTTTTATAACAGTATAGGCTAATGGATATTCATTTTTTTTCCTGTTTGTTTTTCTGTGTTTGTTTTTTTCCCCAGTAATCTTATTGACATCACAATGATTTATAACATTGTGTAATTTCGGGTGTACATTATTATTTATTATTTTCTGAATAGACTTCATTGTGCTCACCACCAGTAATCTATTTTTTGTCCATCACTATACATATGTGCCCTTTCACCCCTTTCACCCACCCTCTAATCCTCTTTCCCTCTGGTAACCACTAATCTGTTCCCTTGGTTCATGTATTTGTTATCTTCCACATATGGGTGAAATCCTGCAGCATTTGTCTTTCTCTACTTGGCTTATTTTGCTTAACATCATACCCTCAAGTTCCATCCATGTTGTTGCAAATGGGATGATTTTATCTTTTTATGGCTGAGTAGTATTCCATTGTATATATATTTACCATATCTTCTTTATCCATACATCTGTAGAAGGGCACTTGGGTTGCTTCCACGTCTTGGCTATTGTGAATAATGCTGCAATGAACATAGGAGTGCATAAGTCTCTTTGGATCATTGATTTCAAGTTCTTTGGATAAATACCCAGTAGTGAGATATCTGGATCATGTGATATTTCTATTTTTAATTTTTTGAGAAGTCTTGATACTGTTTTCCATGGTGGCTGTACCAGTTAGCATTCCCACCAGCAGTACACGAGGGTTCCCCTTTTCTCCACATCCTTTCTAACAGTTGTTATTTTCTGTCCTGGTAACTATAGTCATTCTCACCAGTGTAAGGTGATATCTCATTGTAGTTTTGATTTGCATTTCCACAATAAATGGTGATGTTGAACATTGTTTCTTGTGTCCGTTGCCCATCTGCATATCTTCTTTGGAAAACTGTCTGTTCATATCCTTTGCCCATTTTTCGACTGTGTTGTTTGGTTTTTTGCTCTTTGGTCTTTTGCTCAGTGTTGGACTTTTTTCTAACCATTTACTTTTAACCTATCTGTGCATTTATAATTAAACTGATTTCTTATAAATAACATATAGTTGATTCTTGCTTTTTTATCCAGTCCAACAGTGTCTGAGATATAACTGGAATTTTAGACCAATGAAATTTAATGTGATTATTTATATGTTTGGATTAAAATATATCATTTTACTAGCTATTTTCTATTTGGCTGTCTGTTCTTTTCTCTTGTCTTTCTTTTCCTGCCTTCTCTTAGATTAATTGAACTTTTGTTTATAATTCAATTTTATCTTTGTATTGACTTATTTATACCTCTTGATGATATTTTCAGGAATATTCCCTAGGATTTACAGGATTCATCTTTAATTAATCAGAGAATATCTTCAAATAATATTGTACTACTTAATGAGCAGTGTACAGACCTTACAGCAATAAATTCCCTATTATTTTCTCTCATCCTCTGTGCTATTTTTGTCGTGCATCTCACTTTTTCATATACTATAAACATAGAGCTCATTGTTATTATTTTTGTTTAGACAATGAGTTACCTATTAGAAAAAATTTAAATAACAAAAATATATTATTTCCTTTCATTTGTTAGACTTTAAGAACATTTCAATTTTTGTGTTTTCTTTACCATACTCCTTTTGTTTGAATAATTTTTAAACATTTTTTGTACATTAGGTCGTCTGCCAATAAATTTCCTCAGTTTTGTCTGAAAAAATTATTTACCCTTTATTTTTGAAAGATACTTTCACTGGGGATAAATTCTGGGCTGACAATTCTTTTTTCTTTCAGTAAAGAAAAGAGACATCATTCCATTGTCTTCTAGTTTACATGACTTCTGATGAGACTGTAATTTATTTTTTGTGCCTCTCTATCTCATGTAGCTTTTACCTTTGGCTAACTTCAAGATTTAGATTTCTTTAGATTTCTTTAATCTCTTGTTTTTATCAATTTGAATGTGTGATGTATGTGTGTGTGTGTGTGTTTATATTTATTCTGCTTGGATTTCTCTGAATCTCATGTCTTGAATATCTGGTTTGGTGTCCTTCATAAATTTTAAACAACATTCAGCCATTTGTTCTTCATATTTTAATACATTTTTTATGCTCTGCACTTTCTCTCTTCTATTCTTGATATTCCAACTTGCAAATGTTAGACCATTTAATATTGTCCCGCAGCTCTTGGAAGTTCTGCTCTTAGTTTTTCACTCATTTTATTCTTTTTACTTCAATTTGAGTAATTTCTAGTAACTGTCTTGAAGTTCACTGATTTTTCCTCAGCTATGATTGATGCATTCAATGAAGGCAGTCTTTATCCATGTTACTATTTTTCTTTTTAACATTTCTGTTTGATTATTTCTTATAATTTATATCTCTCTGCTGAAATTACCCTTCTGATCTTGTAGTTGTACACTCTTTCTGTCTGAGCAGAGGTTGGAAAATCTTTTTTGTAAATGATCAAACAGTAAACGTTTATGCTTTGATGTCTAAATGGTTTCTCTCATAACTATTTGACTCTCTTGTTGTAGCACAAAAGAAGCCATATATAATACATAAATGAATGTGATTGTGTTTCAATAATCGCCTATTTAAGGATATTGAACTTTGAAATTCATGCAACTTTCACATGGCTTGAAATATCATTTTTCTTTTGATTTTTCCCCAAATATTAAAAAATCTAAAATCTATTTTTAGCTCATGGGCCTTTCAAAAGCATGTTGTTGGCTGAATTTGGCCTTCAGGCTATAGTTTGCCAGCCTTTGTATTAGAGCCTTTAGCATACTAATCATCACTATTTTAAATTCCCTGTTAAGTAGTTCAGACATTTGTTTCATATATGAGCCTAGTTCATATCTGAGACTGTTATTTCTTCTTACTTTTTTATATGCCTCATCATTTTTTATTGAATAACAGAAATCTTATATAGAATAGCAGAGCCTGAGAGAAATAGTTTTTGGGTCTGAAAATAGGTATACTTTGCTTTCTGCCTAGCCCTCAGTATGGGATGTTAAAGTAAATCTTGTTAGGAGTTGAGCTAGTTTTGAGTGGGTTGCTATTATGTGTACACATAGTCCACCAGCAAGTCCAAATTTCTCTAGTAATAACTTGAGTTTAATGTGGGGGCTTGCCTCCAAAATGTTAGCGCCATGCTCAGCTTTTTGTCTTCTTTTGTACTGTTCCTCAGAGAACATCTCTTTCCAAGCTGTTACTCCTCTCCTTACCCTGTCTAGCTGTATTCTGCTGTTATTGAAAGCAATGGTGGAGGGTGTTTTCTCGTTCTGATAAAGCTTTGGTCTTAGACATGTGTCCTTTGGTCTTGGGAGTGTGGTCTTCTCTGCACTCCTGCTTCTCTGACAACTGTTGTTCTGGATTCAGTTTGTGTTTCTGACCCTCCACTGAGGAGAAGTTTAACTTCTTCTCCTCCAGCCGCAATGAGTTTTCACCAGTACCCTAAGGGCGACAATGTTTAGATTAAAGTTTTCTTTTATAGGAGTGGTAGGGAAGAATCATTTAGGTGGAGGTTTATGTCCCTCCTGCAGTGGTTGCTGTCCCCTCCCCCAGCTGTGCACAACAAGGGGAAATTTTTTAAGACTTTTTCTGATATTTTCTGTAAGCACCTGGTAGGATTCACCAGGAAAGAGCCTGCAAGAGGGTGCAAACTCCTCGATTACTGTGGCCACCAGTTTCCTGGCCTTTGCACACTTGTCCTCTAACAATTGACCAATCACTCTAGCTATACTCTTCTTACCAGTGAATGGTTTCACTGACTGCAGGTAAGACAATGCTTGTTCCACATTGTGTTCTGCAGACACCCGTCTCTCCCTAGATTTTGATTGCCCTGTGACCTCAGCTCTCTCATAGTTGTAACAAAAGCCATGAACTTACAGTTTGTCCAGCTTTTATGTTGTTGTAAAGGTAGAAGTGAAATTCTTTCCAGCTCTCTGCACCCATAAGTGTAAAGTAGAAGTTCCCAAAGTTCCCTTTTAAATTTAATTTTCTTATAAGATTTAAGTAGAGAGTGACTCCCACTTAACTTAGTTATAATCATTTGGGGTGACCTGGTACAAAAGCAGTTTATGATAATACTTGGGTTTGATGTCAGCCTTTTTGGGTCAGGATAGACTCTTCATCAAGGTATCTCCTCTTTAAAGGGAGAGAGGAAGCAGAATGGGTAAGAAAGTTTAGTTCAAGCATTCTATTTGACTTAACTTTATGAATGGGATTCTTTAGAGAATTACAGAATCCTGATACTGACATGCTGTGGGCATAAGGTCAACGTTCAAATTATTAAATGCCAGAAGACTTCTGTGTCTCCTTTCTTGGCCCTTGATCTGGCAAGCTACGTCTTCATCAGCTCTTGCCCCTTCGGGCTCAGAGTCTAGCTGTAGGTACATGCAGCAAAGCAGCAAGAAGACAAATTCAAACGACAGAGGAGGATCCTTCTGTAAAGACTTAGCAGAATGTCTAGAACATATTGAGCATTTGGGGAATATTAGAGAGTAATGCTCTCTGAATGGCAGTTGTCTGCCCATTTTAGTGTCTATCTTCTCCATTAAATGGCTAATCCCTTGACAAAAGGGACTGCATCTTAGCTGCCTTTGCATCCAAAACACCAAGCCTTGTGCATAGTAAGCACTTGATAAATATTAGTTAATTGCATTAAAAACAATAAATGATTGTCATGCTCAATTATGTTTGTTTCCCTGTCCCTACTGAAACCTCCATGAAAGCAGAGACCTATCAGTCTTTTTCTTCATTCTAGTCGAGTGTCTCATATTATATACGGCAAATTGTAGGTGCTTAATAAATACTGATTACTGGAATTAGTCTCTTTTGACAAATTTCCTCTGCTTACACATCTTTCACTTGGCCAAAAATGGTTGCTCTGGTGTTTGAGCATAGATGGTATTCTACATGCATCATCAAAAAGAAAATACAACTCTCATTTGGTTTTGTTTGCTGTAGGAATGGTTCTCTATTCCTTGAACAATGTATTATTCCCACAGACAGAATTACTTGTTACAGAAGAGATATGTATAGCACCTTAGGATAGCTCATCCAAGAAGGAGGAACTCTGGATGAGGCTAAGTCAGTCAGAACTCTCGGGAAGGAGTCATTTACAGCTTTCAAGTATGCAGCTATATATTCTCATTAAATGTAATGTTGGCAGTAGTCAGTTCCACTTCACTGAACTTTTCCAACAATCCAATTTGAAAAGCTCATAAGAATAATTGATACCCAACTCATTGGAGACAGATATTAGAAGAGTTGAAGAACTTAGCATTTATTTTAGATGAATTTATAACCTAGTGGAAAGAACAAGGAATATATCCTTGAAATGATATTACACGTAAAGTTTCATGGAGTGAACATAAACAAAATTTGAACTGTTTCTAAAATGCCCACATGTCTCCAATGCTGATGGCAGGCATAAATTGATGCAAACTTTTTTGCATTATAGAAGCAAAAAATACAAGAAAATACAGCATATATGAAATCATTTGTAGGGCTGATGGGATTTTAGACAACTTCTTCCTTTCCTTTGATATTTGCTTAATAAATTATGCAGTAGATGCTTTACTTTTGAGGGAATAAAGTATGAAGGATTAATAAATGTCAGAAGGAATGACTTCCTAAATTAAGAGTATTTGGCATAATTAAAAGCATCTTTCTTTTATCAATCAATTGCTCCATGGCAAGTATTCTCGTATGTTCTTTGTAATTATTGCTCCATTTATTTTTCATAAAACCCTATACGTTTAAATATTCATCATCGTCATTTTAGAGATGAGGAAACTGAGGCATGGAGAAATTCAGCAAGCAACTAAGCAAGGGAGCCCGGATTTCCACTTGGCAATCTGAATCTGGAGTCCCTACTCCTCACCACTAGAGTAGAGGGTTGCATGAGCCCACTCCTAGCCTGGTGGATTGTGGGAGACAAAAGGAAGCAATTTCATGAGAACTGACTCCTGGAGTAAGGGAGGAAGGTGAGAAGGCACAGAACTATTGTAAGGCTTAGGAAAAATGAAGGACACAAACTCCTAACGAACACTTCTTGAGCGAAGTCCAGTTGGAGCAATTTAGAGAGAGGACGGAGGAGGGATTCTCGCAACCTCCTTGAGTCTAACAGGTGCAGACATTCAGGCTTTGAGTGGGAAAGGTATTTTGGAAGGGCCCTCTACTCTGAGATATAGAGACAATGCTGAATCCCAGGTAACTCCCTGTTTACCTATTTGGGTTCAGGTATGTTGTGTGGGATAGAAGTGGGCAGATTATCAAAGACTGAGAATAACAAGAAACTTTTAAGAACAGGCATGCAAATTTAGGTATTAGGGCTATGCAGCTGGAAACCACAGTTATGTTTTTCACACATCAGCTTGTTTCAGATTTAATGTTCATTTGAAACTCTCTCTTACTGTGTCCATCTAAAGCCTTTGGAAATAAGCAGTGGCTAATTAAAGGGCCTGGGAATATGATTTCAAAAGATACATACTCTGGAATCACATAGCTGAAAGTAAAAATGCCAATTTAGTGGGTACTTAGTAGAGTGATTTACCTAAATTGCTGAGAAAGAACGCTAACAAGGAAGAAAGCGATTTGGAGACTGAAGTACTAAATAGAATTGGATGCCTACTCTCTTTTCATTTTTGGAAGATGTCAGATATCTTTTCACTATGAAGGTGTATACTTATATGCACCACTTTAAACCTTGCTTATAATCTACAGGAATAATTAGCTTGAATCCTGAATTTGCTCTACATCATGGAACCTCATTACTACATATCTGACATTCTGATGGAAGCTAAAGAAAATCAGTCCCAATACTTTAGCAATGCTTGCATTTAAGAGGTCATGCTGAAGAGTTCTTCCCACCGTCCTGACTCTCCTTGCATTCCAAAGAGAGAACAATGCAATCTACTTGTGGCTGCATGAACTGTGTGACATATTGAAGTAAAGGAATTCCTTGTTCCTTGCAGTACCAGCCCGAGACTACTGTGTTCTATGGAGTAAGGGGCCATAATTATTTCACCATGTATTTCTTTACTAAAACATTTTCCATGATTCCTGTAAGGAGCCAGCTCCCGGGGAAAGTGCATGCTCCATGCCCATTGATAAAGCTGTCTTCCGTCTTCTGCATGAGGCTATAGGTGGGCAGCAAGCTCCATATTGTATGGCCAATTTGCAGCTGTTTGATTCAAATACTGCTGAGCCTACTAGCTATTATTTTTCTCTGATCAACCTTCCCCCCTTTTTTAAACCTGTCAAACTGAAAACAATCAAGAAGGTGTAAATAATTACTGGTTCCTATATTTATTTAAGTGGGAGCTTTCATTAGGAGTGAGACCACATGCCTGGAATTTCACACATTTTCCACTTCCACAAATGAAGCTTTCAGAGAAGCTTAATTTGGAACAAATAATGAACTGCAGGGGAAGATGAGAAATCTTTGAAAACACATTGGAGGATAGCCATCTGATGGCAAGGGTGAAAGTTGAAGAGTCCACCAACTTGGGCTCTAGGAATAAACTCGGCTTTTCCTAGCTGGGGAGTTCTAGGCAAGGGCTGGAGTTGGCTGAGTCTCAATTTTCTTTGCTGGAAAGATAGGGAAAGGAGGAATGACTCTTTTTATCAAATGAGGTTATATATTAACTTTCAAAATATTATAAAATGCTGTGTTATTATTATTATTGCTTTATCTTGTCCAATTATAATTGATTGCACTTTATCCAGGTCAAAAATGTCACAATAATTCACTCTGTCTGTACTTATGTGCACAAACTTGACTCCACCATTGTTCTAGGTTCTGTAGAAAGAGCAGTAACCTCTCACGCAGCTCCAAAGAGGGATGCAGATGAAAATATAGTATGTCAGGTGCCAAGTGCTAAAAAGAAATAAAAAGAACAAAGTAAGGAAAGAGTGAGTGATGAGGAAAGGTGCTATTTTGGATTGGGTAGACAGGAATGTCCTCCCTGATAAGGTAGCATTTGAGAAGAGATCACAAATAAGTGAGGGAGTGAGCCAACTAATGGAAGAGTGTTGCAGCAAGGGGAATAGCAAGTGCAAAGGCACTGAGGCAGAAGCATGCTTTGTGTGTTTTGGGAAGAACAAAGAGGTCACTGTAGATGGAGCATGGTAAGCAAGGGGCAACTTGGCAGAAGAGAAAATCAGAAAGTTAGCACAGGGTGAGATGATATAGGGCCTTGTAGGCCGTGTTAAGGAGTTAGGATTTTATTCTGGGGGAGATGTGAAGCATTGGAGGATTTTGAGCACAAGTGTCACATGATGTGACGTGGATTTTCCTACTTTGTGGAGAAGACTACAAGGGGGCAACAGGGGAAGCAATTATAAAGAAAAGACCAGGTGACAGGTGATGGAAACAGTGGAGGAGATGGTGATAAGTGACCAGATTCTGAATATATCTGGGAGGCAAAGCTGATGGTATCTCTTGAAAGACTGCATTGTGGGGCATGAAGCAAGAGTTGTCAGTATACATTGCTGCCTATAAAAATTGTCAGTAATTAATTTGAAATGACGCTCCCAACCCATGCCGAGTGTTTGTCGTGAGATGCATTCTGAGTTAGTTTACTTCTATTTTACTTGACTTGAATTTTATTCTACTTTTACCTCATTTTCACCCTACACTTATTTTAATATTTGAGGCTCTCAGGTGCAGAGAATCGAACGAATTGTGTGTTTTTGTTTCTGGAACATTATTATCACTAAGGCAGGCAAGCCGTGTTCTACCTTAATTAATTTTATTTTAACACTTTAACCATTTCGTCTGTGATCCGTGTTCTCATTTTCACCTTTTATTTCTAGTACACAATAAAATATATCTGATGTTTGTCTCTGTATATTTATCTTTGAAAAATATGTGGTGGTATTTGTGAATCTGTGCCCAAAATTGTACATAAAAAATTTCATGCTATAGGTTGTATTTTCTTATTTCTTTTTTAAAATAACACTATATTTTAAAAAAATTTATTCACGTTGCTGTATACACTTTTAGTTCCTTGATTCTGAGTACTGCAGAGCATTCACACTGCATAGCAACCCTGTTTACTCATGCATCCTCCTGGTTATCTAGTGCTTTTTATAGCTGATTGTTCTGTGAGGAATGTCCTTTTATTTGTCTCTTTATCATCTTGGGTGGCAATTTCTCTGGGGGATATGATCAGTAATTAGTTTTGGATTAGATAATATTTATCAACATGTTCACAATGAATTTATACACAATCAACAATCATTTCATATTTAAAACAGAGAATAAGGATGTTTGGTCAATTTTCAAAGGATAAGTAACTGAAAAAGTATTTTTATTGATATAGGAACAATTTAGAAGATTATAGAATCCTCCAGTATTCAGCTTTGGAAATTAAGAATTGAGAATAAGAATTCTGCCTGGAAGACAAGATGAAAAGAAATCTTTCATTTATGAGAATGAAAAAGAGCAGAATGAAAGATAGTGACAGTCATTTTCAATTCCAGATTAAATTTTGTCAGAATCAGATTCATTCCTTAGTTCAATGTTTCCACTCCAATGGAAAAGTTTTAACCCCAAATCAGGAACTATCTCACCACAGTCAGTGCCCTTCCGGCTCCACAGAGTAAACTGCCAGTATCTCTTCATCAACTTTATGAGACACATTTCTTACTTATATAAGTACCCATAGAAAAAATTCTAATAAAACATATTTATACAAGTACCCCCAGAATAAATCCTAATAACATTTTGTATTTAAATAATATATATATAGTGAATTAATTAAATTGATCCAGCTACACTGAAAGGCTATATGGTAGTATCAATTGAACTGAAAATTATTTTATACCCTGCAATTTTACTTCTAAGAAACTAACCAAGAGAAATTTTGCATATCATTGCAGCAGTGTATTCAACTGCCCAAAATTTTACAAACAATCTAAATGTTTTATTAATAGGAGAAAAGCTAAATTAATGATGATATATGCATGTTATATGATATGCCATGTCTTGGTTTCAAATAATGAGAGTCATCAATACTTACATACATGAAAACAATCTTCACATTTCTTTTTCGATAAAAAAGTAGTTGGCCTAATGACATGCACATTATGGGACCATGTCTACTCTTCAGACTCACCATGTTTCTGTGTAGCTCAGAATCTGTTGCTGGGCTCCTAAAGTCAACAACAGATTGAGACTTCTTATGAGGTTTCCCTGTGTGTGTGTTTGCTCAGAGACAGTGCGAGCCCTGGAGAACCCCCTTGCAAGCAAATGCTTGATCATCTCCTCAGTCCCCTTCAATACGGGCCACAGAGACTAAAAGCTTGAGATTCTCCAGGATACTGAGCCAACTGATGGAGAAGACTAATTTTATTGGATTCACCACTCTCCTCCTCCCCATACCAGTTACACAAGTTCTTAAGAGAAAATGAGACAATAGATGTTGATGATGAGAGGAATGACGTAGGGAGATGGAAATGCAAATGGTCAGCCAGCAAACAGAAGCTCCATGAGGGAAGCCCTGAGGAAGGGCAGAGTCCTTCACCTCTGATGCTCAACTTCTGATCTCCCCAACCAAAGGAAAGCACTACATGGCATTAACATTCAAACACCCCATTCAGATAACTGTTAGGATTCTGATTTAATTTCTTTCTGCTAGGTCTGTGGTTAACACAGTGAAAAATAGATTTTTAAAGAGGAAATGAAGTTTGAAATAAAAATACTAAATGCTAAAATTTGCTTTCATATTTTAATGAAGTCGTGAAGTCGTGGCTGGTTTCAGCTGAAAAGAATTACCTGCTTCCAGATTAGCTGTGTTGTTGCACTGCGATGGGCAGCCTAACAGTGGTTAGGAGGGCACATTCTAGATCCAGACCACCTGGGTTTAAGTTTTGGCTGTGTCATTGCTTCCATGTCCTTGGGCAAGTATCCTAACTTTTTAGTGCCTCCATTTCCTCATCTAAAAAATTGAGATGATAATACCTATCTTGGTTTTTATGAGAATGTAATGATTTACATCTAACGGCAGTTCCCCAAACATCACCAACAAAGCTGGTTGATAAGACAAAGTTAATTGATCCTGTGACAAGGGACAATACCACCTTCACAGAGGTGGGGTAGTCAATCATCACAAGGAAGACAATATCAGATATACTGAGAATTTGAACTTGGGTTTAAGGCAGGAACTTAATCAAGACTGAGTAAAGATCATGATAACACTGTTTAGGATGGATGCAAATAGCAAGTTCAGGATTTTGAGACATAAACTGTCTATTGATGCTTCTTATTAAAAAGTGGATCAATCATTGTGGGAGTTCCTGTAATGCGCAATCCAGTTATTTGTCAAGGAGAGAGTCCTGAAATGGTAAAGTTATGCTAACATAGACAGTCAGCTGTGTGCGTGCCTGTTGGGGAGGTTGTTTACATGGATTCAGTTTTGAGTTAGTGTGTGTAAAGAACTTATTACCTTGTCTAGCATAGAGTAAGAGCTCAAAAAATGTTGGTGTTTTTTTCTTAGATACGTTTCCTCTGCAGTAGAAAAATATTATGAAGTGTAGAACTGATGAAGCCAAGGCTACTATACACCCGGTTTTATCCATAGATTTGGTAAATACATGACAAGTGTTCAGGAATCATGTGGTAAGGAGGTGAAGAGTAATAGATTGGGAATCAAGAAAACTGACTCTAGCCCCATCTCCACTACTGCTGATTTGTGTGACCTTAAACAACTTGCTTACCTTTTTCTAAATCTAGTCTCTCCTCTCTATAAGCTTGGAAGTGATACCACTGGCTATATGCTGAAGGAGTTTGGTTATAGGATGTAAGGTCCTGTCCACTTCTAAGAGTGAAGGAGTATGTTTTTATTTATGTACTATTAAAATTAAAACTCATTTGACTGAAAAATAACTAAGAAGTGTAAAGAAATAAAGCACTGAGTGAGCCACATTTTCTGGTGGTGAAGTCCCCCAACAGAACACGCCAGGTGCTGCCCCAGTGTAGCCTCTTCTTGTCTCAAGGGCACCATTTAATGGAAAGCACGACAGACTTCAGAAATGTTCTCCAAGCGGGTCAGGTTAGCTGAAGTTAGAACGCAGATATCTATCATTAATAAAGGTAACCTAATTTATGAAGAATCCTTATTAGATGGAATTTACTTAATCTGACTACTTATTCTTTTACAGTTTTAGGAAAATATTTAATAAATAATTTTTTCTTACATACATTATATAAAAGTATTTTATTCATTCAAATTATACATCGAATGTGCCCCATGTGCCAGATACCCTGCGACTACACAAAGCCCATGCCTTGAATGCATCTACATTTAACTGAGAAAATAGACAAAGAACAAAAACACATGGATTGATATATATTATAATTTCAGATAAATATAAGTCCTATGAAGAAGAAGAAAATAGAGGTCTTATAAAGCAGGTTCACCAAGAGGCTGAAGGCAAGGGACTATTTTAGGTTGGAAGACCAGGCTTGCTTTTGTAAACAGGTGATGTTTGAACAGAAATCTGTAAAGTAAGTGTGAGATGTGAAAATCAAGAGGAACGGCACCCCAGGCAGAGGGAGCAGCAGTGAAGAGGCTCTGAGGAAAGACATACTTGATATATTGAAGAACAATGAAATTGGGGTTGGAGTGGAGTGATTGAGGTAGAGCAGACAGGAAAGATAGCCAGGGTCCTGGTCACGTAGGGAGACTGAGGAAAAGGAGGAAGGATTGTATTCCAAGGTCGTGGGGAAATTCATTTGAAGTTTTTAACCAGGTGTGTGAGATGATGAATTCAGGTCTTAAAAAGGTCACTCCAATGATGAAGAAAGCAGATTCTAAGAAGGGGAAAATGAAAACCGGGAAGCCCGTTAGAAGGTTCTTGGAGCTCCAGGGGAGAAACAGAGGCTTGGGGTAGGTGATAAGGTGGAGATGGGGAAAGTGACTGCATTTGCCATATATACTGAAAATAGAGGGGCCGGCCGCATGGCCGAGTGGTTAAGTTTGTGCGCTCTGCTTTGGCAGCCCAAGGTTTCGCCCATTGAGATCCTGGACATGGACATGGCACTGCTCATTAGGCCATGCTGAGGCAGTGTCCCACATGCCACAACTAGAAGGACCCATAACTAAAATATATACAACTATATACTGGGGGGATTTGGGGAGAAAAAGCAGGGAAAAAAAGCAGATTGGCAAGATTGACAACAGTTGTTAGCTCAGGTGCCAATCCTTAAAAGAAAGAAAATAGGCTGGTGGAACTTGCTTTCTGATGAGATCTGCTACTGGTGAAATAGAGAAATCCAGCACAACCTGAGGCTTTTGGTCTGAGCAGTTGGTTGAATGTGGTGGAATTGACTTTGACGAAAGATTGAGAGAGGGAAAGATCAAGCAAATCTTTGGAGCAAGAGAGGGTAAGATTTGCACAGACTTTTTCTTTGTGTCTGCTGCTACCCTGCTAGGGTCTGGTTGTAGCAGGCTACACTTGGCCTCAAGATGTTATTTTATGTAGTTACAAAGGTAATTCTGCTCCCCGTATATCTCCCCAGGGTGCCTGAGGATATATTAGAGTATACAGCAGGGTTGAATAACAAACACTTGTCATTAAAATATCTGAGATGTCTGGCCAAATGTGTCTCTTTTGTGGTCATGGTCCCATCTTTGCTTCTTTTGACTTGTTGTCTGATCTTGTCTAGGGTGGGGTTTCCTGGAAGCACAGCCTGAGATGGGGATTTTGATTTGCATGATTTACTGTGGAAGCAGAGCCTGAGAGAAGGATTCTGGTTCATGTAATTTATTGTAGGAGTGCTCTCAGGAGAAGCAGAGGTGATAGAGGCAAGATAGGGCAAGGTAAAGAGCTTCCTGGAGACCAGATTTCCTGATTCAATGGCGCTCAAAAGTATGAATTACATCACAGAATTGTCCCACCTTGATGCCCCTGGATCACTCCCTCATTGACCACGAGCTACCCCTTGGGGGATTGCAAGGAGTAAGCTGCTAAGTACCTTCTGTGGACCTAAGGCAATTTTCTAGGCAAGGGGGCTGTTTTGAGTCACAGTAGCTTGGGGATGGATGCAACAGCCTGCTATAGAGGACCTGAGCAGTGCACAGATAGTGTCTCCTACAGATCTACCGCCTACATCGGCCATTCCAGTGTAGCAAGCCCGGTCACATCAGGCCAAAGTTGTAGCTTCAAAAAATCTAGAGTGCAAAGCTGTGCAAAACAAGCACAGAAGATAACTCATGTTTGGGAAAATCCTTCATTGTCCTAAAATGCCTGAGAAATGTTACAACTACTATAGCAGGAAGGTGCATAGACTCTTCTGTTATATACAAGTATATATACACAAAATATATGTATGCATATATATATATACAAAGAAAAAAGTACTCTCAGCTGAATTCTTGTAGGAAAACTCTCTTCTATAGTTCAAAAACCCTTTTTTGGTAACTCCTTCCTAAATTTCACATTAAAAATCCTTCCTAGATTGAGTAATTTGTACTAAAAGATTTTCCTTTGCCAAATTATACTAATAATTGGTATGTATTGAGTAATTACAAGATTCTAGCCTCGCTCTGAGCAGTATATGTACATTGTCTCATTTTATCTTCAGTTCAACACACGAAGTCGGTAATTTAATTATTATCTGCAGTTTCCACATGGAGAAACTGAGGCAAAAGGACATTAATTGACTTTCTGAAAGTCACCAGTGAGGGGTAATAATTTGAACCCAAAGTAGTGCTTGTGAAACTTTAATATGCACGTGATCTTGTTAAAATGCAGCTTCTGATTTGGTAGATCTGAAGTGGGATCTGAGATTCTGCATTTCTAACAAACTCCCAGATCTGCTGCTGCTCATCTGCACTTTGACTAAGAAGAGTCTAGAACACCCTATCATATTGCTTTCCAAAAATGCTATTCATATGAGGATGTTGCCTGGTGATTTTGTATTTAACGGTTTCATACTTACTACAAACAAGTAAATTTTATTTTGTCTCAAGTCACTCACATTTGTCGTGGTGTGATGCTGTGAGTGTTTGTCTTTACCTAAAAATTATTCTTTAACCTCAAATTTTAGAATGAACAAAGAATCCTTAAGCAGTTAAACATCTTCACCAACAGGTTGAATTCATGAGTTCTCAGCTGATTTTGCCTCTGGCTGCCTGAGACAGGCCTTAATCCTCCAGAAAATATACAACTTGCAATCTCAAACACTCAGCTACATATAAGAGATGGCTCCTTGGCTCCTTGTAGCTCTTTCTTCCTCTCATTCCAGAGGACCCAAACTGCAAAGGAACTGCAAATGCCTTCTCTTTGCTCTGCCCGAATATAGCAAGGAGCCTCCACGTGTTTTTCTGGAGATGGTTATGCTATGGAGTCTTCTCTGATTCATCACATACTGAGAATCACGAAAAAAACCAAACATAAGCCCCAAACATGATATAGTTACTCAGGATAGCTTAGAGATGACTAGAGGCACACAGCAATTAATTTAACAGCTGATTGCTAAGTGTATGTATGTGCCAGGCACTGTGCTAGACACTGGAGATCTGATAGTGAATGAGAACACAATATCTAACGACGTCTGATGATGAAGTTAGCTTTAGCTTTGGCAGTGGAGAATGTTCCTAATATCCCCAGGTCTGACACCTTTATTGGCCAATTACAGAAGCATAGGGAAGGAAATCCTTCCTCACTCCCAGGCTACAATCATAATCCTGGCCAGCTTTGTGTTACTGTCATTGTTGGCCTGGATCTAAGAGGTGTCATACACAAATATCATCAGATTGTGTTCCAGTTTTATGCAAAACTAAGACAAATCTGTTCTTTTATTTAGAGATATGGGAGTTGAGTACGGGATGGTGATTATAGATTTGGGGTTGGTCTCTCAAGCTTTGAACTAGGTTCTACCATGCTGATGGGCTCTGCTACTTACCTAACAAACAGCAGCTCCATGCAGTCTGCTCTCTGAGGGGCTCATACAGCAAACAGACTCCCAGGGGTCAATAAACAACTCAGTCAAGTCTGTATTACTTACATACAAGTGAGATTTTTCTCCAGGGTTGATATAGTGGTATTTCATTCAGTTTCTAATTTAACACTCCCTTTCCTTCATTCTTTCCAGCAGGAGCTATAGAGATACTGATTAAGCAGCAATTAAACATCCTAACACTGTCATTATCTCTCCTTAAGTAGCCACTTCAGCCATGAGGAGAACATTAACTAAATCAGAATTTAATTTTCCAAGGGTGTAGGTAGGCTTTCAATTTTCCTGTTTCTGGGTTTGTCAAAAGGAACAGAAAGCCTTTTGTTTATCCTGAGAGACTCTTCAGATTGAATTTTGAATTCGTGGGGATGGAGTTTCTGTCTTTACATCATAATATTTGTAAAGTATATTTCCATCCAACTGTAAAGCAGTGTCTGCAGGGAAGAAACCACGTCTTGTACAGTCTACTAACACTCCATCAAGTCAGCATTGATTGGGCAAGCAGGTGGCCCCTTGATCAGCAATGACCTTGCCAAGGCTCACCACCTTCTCAGGGTGGCTTCTGTTTGTTCAACTGATTGTGAATTCTGGGCTCAGAAATCGAAGACCTTCTGCAGACTGCTCTAGAGAGAGATCTGCTCAATCATCTCCATTCTAGTTATTTCTTTACACTGCTTCCAAATTGGTCTTCTTTCTCAAAATGTTTAATGGTTACCCTTCAATCTGCTAGGGTATTACTAATGTCAAGACCCACTTTTCACAGGCTGTGGCAATTTGGGTACCTGAGATACTCTGTAAAGGAAATACAGGACAGTTTGTTTGGCAGAATCTGATGTGATTTTATTCTGTGGCATGGCCCCACCTACCTTTCACAAATCACCTTGTGCCTCTGCTCTCCTTGCCAACATGTTCCAGTTACATGAACTTGTTTTGTCCTTGCAACTCACCAAGATGGTTTCCACATTAGCGCCTTTGTAGACTCTGTTCCCACTACTTATAAATTTTCTTTATTCTGACCTTTCCATGTCTGGCTTGTTCCTTTCATTCAAATAGCTTAATATCTTCCTGGTGACACTTTTCCTGAATTCCCATGAAAGCCACCACTTAGTTAATCCTTTCATGTATTTTATGCATGAGTAACTTTTAATTTTGCTTTTATATTTTGACTTTCATTCTAAAATGCTCAAAAGAATTTTCATTCTGGGTTCAATATCTGCCTTTGTTTTCCTTTGTAATAGTTTCAAGATAAGCCAGGACAAGGGATTTCCTGGGTTTATTGGCAAAACTCAAACAGGCCTTGAAGAAGTTGTATATTACTCAAATGCTTTTGGTAATTGAATAAGGTGGAAGATCCCCCCATCCACCATCACTACTGAGAATGCCCACATCCTCAAAGACTAGCCTTCCATCTTCGGAAAAGCTAGATTGCTTATAGCCAACAGTATTTTTTGAAGAGTATGACCTGAAAGAGTCCCAAAGCATTGGGCAAATTATACCTAAGAAAATTTAGATTAATTATCTAGGTCACAAGGAAAATCCCTGTTGGGTACCTAAAAAAAAATCAGAGCCCCAAAGTTGGTATCAGTACCCTTAATTGTTCCCCAGGGCCTTATCCGACACACACTCTTGGGATCACTGGGAAAGCTTCAAAAGAACTTCCAATATGTAATTCAATATAATTTAGCGAACATTCATTATGTCAGCAAGGTCTGTGGGTTGATACACACAGGAAGAAAACTTGGCCTCTGCCTTCAAAGAGTTCACAGTCTAATGCAGGAGACAGACATGCAGATTTATGATTGAGGGTACCAGGCACATTGTACAAGACTTCTAACCAAAGAGCCAAGGGAGGACAGACAAAGAAGAGATGAATCCCAGATGGCGCATCTGTCAGACACCACCCTGTTTATCATGTAATATATTTAGAGAAAGTGGCTTAAAATAAATGTCACTTGTGCCAGTGTTGGAGAGGTTGTCAGTCTCTAACTCAGCGTTTCAAATGCTCATAGATTCCGATGAGCTTAGCATTCTCAACATTAGGCTCAGAATAGCATAGGGCAGGCAATGATGCCTGAGATGAGTGCTGTGATTCCTCTGCCAGAGAGCAGGAGAGGCATGAAACTCTCCAGGCCGTTCTCAGAAACTGATTACCCAATACTCCTCCGTTCAAAAAGCTCTTTACAATTGCAGTCTGTGAAACAACACTTTTACATCTTTCAATAAATTTGGAAAGAGTTGCCTTTTTCCAAATTTAGTTTACTCTTTCTCCACATTCTTATCATTCCTAGGTTTCAAAGTTGATTAAGAGTTGTGTTACTAAACTAAATTTGCAGTTATAGTATATAATTTTTACTCAAGGCAAGCATCAAAATCTATTTCTACTTGAATAGCACACATTAATGTGCTTTACTCCATGCTATCTCATTGCTTACTTCTATTAATGGTAAATCACTGGAAATGGTATAATTCTTTATAGCAATTTTTGGACACCAGTCTTCTGCCCAAGCAAGTTTTGTGCCTGTATTTCCTGTTAACTATGTTATGAGCATAGGATCCAAACAGACAAGTGGCTTTGGATGCAGGTTACCTGAGGGCTCTTTCCTTTCTAATTAGCCACTTTCCTCTATATGGTTATCTCCCAGTAAGATGTGACAGTGCAGAGCTCCAAGAGATCCAATGGTGGTGTCCAAAGGTGTTAATGGCATCCAAGGATAGAAGCAACTGCTTCACCGTGCATGTCTTTATGGAGAAAATGAACTGGAAGTACTTGTGCCAGAGTTGGGTATGGGAAAATAACGCAAAATCATATATTTCACAGTAGAAAATTTGGCAAATAAAGTTATTGTTTATATCAACAAGTGAAATTGACTTTTTTGATTATTCTTTTTTACATGTTAGGAGTTTATTTAAAATACATTTAAGGGGATATTTAAAGTAACACTATCTTGATGTGGTGTACCTATATTTTATTGAATTTTATGATTTGCTGCAAAATATTTTCCCTTACCATGCCTAATCTTCCCTAAAGGAATATGTCGTCATCATCTTGTGGGAACACAGAGCTCAGGCCTGTTTCTTATGTCAACAGAGATATTTAGGGTTCTATAGTACCTTGCATTCTCTGAACTGCGGAGAGTCAGAGGACAGTATATTTAGTTGATGTGGGAGAATAATCAGGGCAATGCTAATTAGAGGAAATTTGAGCATAGTGCCCTCTCTGATTTGAGTGCCCAGTGTAGCTTCATCAACTGTGGTTCAAGCTATAAGCAAAGCAAGAGAACATAAGGCTCTTGGTGATCTCGTCCTAATCCACTTCCCCAGCTCTGATCTACTAATGGACCCAAGGTGGCACATTTTCCCTCATCTTGTCTTAATGAAAACTTGCCATTGCAAATTTAAATCATGTTCCTTGATTCTTCCACAACTTTTGTTAGTGTTCTCCCTTTGCTTTGAATAAGTTTCACCATTGCTTTTATTTCTTTTCTTCAAGGTCTGGTTCCTTTGACATCTCTATAAAACTTTCCTCTAGTACCTCCAGGCATTTCTACTCTGTTACAACAGCACTTGACTCAAACTATTGACATGACATTTACCTTGAAAATTAGTGTTAGTTTCATATTGTCTGCTTTTGTCCCCTTGCTAGCAGCTTCCAAGTCTCATAGATTTTGTACTTTTATGCCTCACAGAACAAATAACATCCAGTAGAACTAAAAATAATTCAATATTAATTCAGCTGACATATTATTTTTTAGGAAAAATATGACCCATTATGGGAGAAGAACTTTTTGCGTCAAACAACATTTAATGCATTTGTTATACCTGTACATAAACATACATAATCAAAGTAATAGTAGTTTTGATAGATGGTTTTCACAGTAAGAGGGTGATCAATGCAAAGAAGAGAAGGTATTTGCAGCCATTAATGAAATTATTCAGTACTGGAGTTGGGTGAGGACCTTAGAGATTGCATAGACTGAGCTCCATGTATTACAAGAAAGAGATTCAGAGAGGTGAAATGGTATATGGTCTAGAACATTTGTGATTTTGATTACCAAATGAATATTTGACTACCAACAATTAAAAAACAGTTGTGCCTTTAGTAGTAACCCCTTCTCTATGTCGCAGAAACTTCTATCCAAGTCCTTTGTGAATATCTCCTTCATGATGTCCCAGAGTCACTCACCTATCTAAAACTGAACTCAATTATCTACTCCCATCTCCAAAATTCTTTGCCTTTTATATTTGACTATAGCAGTTATCCCAATACATTCATACTCTCAATCCAAAAACCCAAGCTTTGGGCAGGCTGGTGGCGCAGCTGTTAAGTTCACATGTTCCACTTTGGTAGCCTGGGGTTCACTGGTTCAGATCCTGGGTACAAACCTATGCAGCGCTTGTCAAGCCATGCTGAGGCAGCATCCCACACGTAAAGTAGAGGAAGATGGGCACAGATATTACTCAGGACCAGTCTTCCTCAGCAAAAAGAGGAGGATTGAAGGTAGATATTAGCTCAGGGCTAATCTTCCTCAAAACAAAACAAAACAAAAAAACAAAAACCCAAGCTTTGTCTCTGAATCATCTTTTTCTATTATATCCAATAGATTATCAATCTCTGCTAATATTCTCTGCAAGTATTTCTCAAATTTATCTTCTCTTTTCAATCTCCACCCACTCAACCTTATTTCCATTTACTCTTCTATGGCATGGGTTAGTTTAATACCTTAATTGTCTCCCTTCATGCAAACTGTTCCATCTAGTCCATCCCATGCATTGCAGTAAAAATGATGCTGTTGTGACCACTCCTCAGAAATAAAGGCCAAATTCCTTACACGATTTTTCATGACATTGCTCTACCTCCCATTACACCCAGAACCTCTCCTTATCCTGTGCGGATATTATCCTTACGGCATCCTGACCTGCTAGCAGTTTTTCATACATGCCACGTCCATGCACACATGCCTTATTGATGACAATTTTTGTTTTATTCATCAGTTTATACTAAGCCCTTTAGCCTAATATATGGCGTATGATAGGTTCTCAATAAATATTTGTGGAATTTAAACTAGAGAAGGAGTGGAAAAGATACGCCTTGAAGATTATGGATGTTTCCCTTACATAGTGTTACTGACCTAGTGGACAGAGGTATTTGCAATCCTTTGTAAAGAACATTCAACTCTCACTACCCAGAGGTATGGCATTCAAATTTTCAAATCATCTAGATCATTTTGTCCTTTGTCCCTCACTTTGCCATACTTGCCTTTAGGTATTTTATAGTCAATGAGAGAAGACATGGTATAATATAAAATATTTTGTATTTTTGTCACAAGGTCACTGGTTCAAATCTCAACGCTCATGCCTATAAGCTGTGTGATCTGAGACATGTAGATAAACATATGTGAGTGCTAGTTTTCTTATTAACAAAGTAATATAATAATAATCTCATAGGTTATTTAAAATTTAAGTATAATAGCATATAGAAAGCATGTAGTATACCACGTATCCTCAATAAGCATTTGCTTTCCTTTATATTGTTTTGTGGCCATAGTCTAGTTGGGTCTGAGATATATTAGAAACTCTGAATCAAGTTTTATTTGAAAAGATGGTTGAACAACTGCCAAGAGCAAAATATCAAAATATATTGCTTTCAATTATTCATTCTCTTTTATCCCCTACATTGCTTTAGGTATTCAGATATTGTCTGCATTGCCAAACACACCTTAAGGTGATAAATCGAGAGTGAAGGAACGTCATCCTAGAGCAGTATGAACTAGTCCACAATACTGTCTAATGTGCCCTGAGAAAGAAATGTTTGGGTTAGTGCAGCATATTGGAAAGAACACCAGAGGATATTACAGAAACTGGAGGTTTTACATCAGCACTATTATTACCTGAATTTGGACAAGTTGCTCATATTTGAGGGGCTAGATTACTTATCTGTACAATATGATAACAGTAGATGACAGTTGGTAGGAGGGGTCTTACATAGCTCAAACACTTAAAACTCTTGATTCTACCAGTGCTTTTCAAATAGAGTCAACCATAAGGGCTATAAACAGATAATTAATTTTTTAATGATTAGAACATAAGATGACACTATAATAGATGAATTTCTCTCTCCTTGACAACTCAAAGGTATTTTAGGAGTTATCCTTTTATATATGTATAATCATTGATCCAAACTGAATTAAAAAGTGATGCTACAGGGAAAAATAGTTTCCCAGGGAAAGATGCTGAGTGAATCAATTTTTAATGTGCCTTGGAAGAAATTCCAGTCTTAATGTAATTAAGAAGACAGCACTTTATGTAGAACATTCTGCCACAGTTTTATTTGGTCCATTTTCTAATTTTAAAAAGGAAAACACATTAAAAGTGAAATGAATGGACCATAGTACATGCCCTATTCTGGTTGGAATGATGGATGGGCAATGTCCACAATAGGCTAGTGATAATAGAGTGAGTCCTTGGTTTTTCGTGGCCAATAAAAGTGAAAGTGTTTAATGATCCCCTCTAACAAATGAGTAATTTCCATTATCTGTCAGTATTCTTTTGTTTTCTCTTCTTTACATTATTCTGTTCAACTTGGTTTCCTAGTTTTATAATTAGAAGTCCTTGAATATGAGTAGAGGGGAAAGAGAAAAATCCTAAGAGCAAATAATTTTGAAAAGAATTGCCTTTCAGAAAATTTAGGAAACAATCACTCTTTGATTGAGTGATGATGCATCTGTCTGAAAATAACGAAAGGCATTTATTTCCTGTTAATGCAGATTTTCAGAATTTTAAATATTGCTTTTTATGACCTTTGGTCAACGAAGTATTGTTTTGGCATGATGTGTGGTGTGCAGTAAGCTGATTCCCAGGCAATACATAAAGCAAGAGAACTCTGACGAGGCAGCCTGGGTAGAGAAAGGAGACGTGGTTGAAGGGCTTGCCCTGAAATTGTGTAGCCATGAGGCCAAAAGCCCAAAGAAGCATAGTTAAGTTGGGCTTTGGGAGGTGTACAAAGAGATCCAGCTTGAGTGAAAGAGGGCCAAGGCATTTTCAGATAGAATCAGTATCTGAAGTCATTTGTTAATAATGCCATGGTTCTGAGTATTCTAATTATTTACAGCAGAGCCCTATCCTGCACCAAAGTGGAGGAGGGGAATGCATCCCCATGGAGATATGCTGGTTATTAAGCTATTTTCTCTCAGCTTCCAACCCACACTTTTGTTCTCTGCTTCGTGATGCAAAGGCTAATAATTTGCACACCACATCTGTCCATTGGAAACTGGGTTTATGTCAGATTCTGCCAATAGGGGTTCAAGAGGAAGGTCAAAATTCTGGTCAAATTAAAAGAATAAATGCAGGATCACCAATAGGCACTAGATGCTCTGGCTTGACTTGGATGGTACCATGAAGATACTTCTATTTATTTACTTTTTTCACTTGGGAGACAAAACTGTGCTGTTCATCCTCTGTGCAAATGGAGGAGAGGTATATTGTTCCATATATTCACTTTGATTAAATAATGTTCCAGCCTATTTCTTACTCCCAGTCCTCATCATATATCCCATGCTGGTTCTAGAGACTGGCTTGGTCCTGCATGAACATGCCTTAGGCTTCTTGTGCAACTCTCTCATTGTTGCATTCTACCATAAGTCAACACTCTTCCATTCCATTCTCTCATTATAGTCCAGAATCTTGTTGAACTGTCTCATCTCTTGCTGATTACAATTCTCGATACCATTATAAGTTGATCCCTTTTGAGAACTCTAAAGTTTTATTTCATTTGAATCTGGGTATGAACAATATATGTGGTCTATCCTCCATCTTAAACCTAAAGTTTTAAATTTTCTTTAAATAAATCTTTACAAATTACAACTGTCATGAAGTTTTGCTTCCATGTCTTATTCATTCAGTAAGAAGGAGTTTGATGATGTCGTCTGTAACTTTTCAATATTATCACATTTTTTTCAGATAATAAATTGTTACTATTCATTCAGAAATTGCAGACGGGATTTATACTATGTGCAAGAAAAATATGGGAAGACAATGCATAGAATAAGCTGTAACCTTAGATATATCTTCATATTTGAGATTCACTTCTCACTCACTATTTGACCTTCCAAATAACTTAACATCTCTGAGCCTCTAACTTCCTCACCTGTAGAATGAGGGTGATGGTGCTTATCTCATAGACTCACTATAAAAATTCAAATAGATAATGCATATACTGCAACAAACAAATTACCAGGCAACCAGGGAATTTTGAAAGAGAGTATATTAATTAAGATCATACAGACAGACTATTTTTAGGGTATAATTGTAGATATAAAATGATTAATGTGGTCCTGGGGCCAGCCCGATGGGGCAGTGGTTAAGTTCGCAGGTTCTGCTTCTTGGAGGCCCAGCGTTCGCCATTTCGGATCCTGGGTGCTGACATGGCACTGCTGGGCTCACCATGCTGTTGTAGGTGTCCCACATAAAAAGTAGAGGAAGATGGGCATGGATGTTAGCTCAAGGCCAGCCTTCCTCAGCGAAAAGAGGAGGATTGGCAGCAGATGTTTTCTCAGGGCTAATCTTCCTCAAAAAAAAAAAAAAAATTGTGATCCTAATCATATCCATCCATATTTTTTAATTTAAGAAAGTAGAGGCCTAGAAAAGTTAAATGCACTATTTTCTTTATACAACAGGCATTTATTGGGAATGGAAGAAGAAACAATTGTCTGAGAAGTTTGAAAAGGCTTCACATTTGTGACGATTTTGGAAAAGGATTTCTGTAATTCAAGAATGAGGGAAGAGCCAGCCACAGAGACCTAACTGCATGAGTGTAGTTGGCAGAATACCCCCCCAAAGATGTCCATGCCCCAGTCCTTGGAATTGTGAATATGTTATATTACACTGCAAATATAATCTACAATTGCAGATACACTAAAGTTTGATCTTAAAATAGAGCAGCTATGCTGGTTTCACCTAGATTACCTAATCATTTAAGACCTTACAAGCAGATAATTTTCTCCTGGCTGAAGTCAGAGAGATGTAACAGAAGAGGAAGTCAGAAGATAGAGGTTGTCAAAGATCTCAGTCTTACAACCACCAAGAACTGAACTCTGCCAACTACCTGCACAATCTTGGAAGTGGATTCCTGCTTAGAGTATCCAGCAAGAAATGCAGCCCTGCCAACACCTTGATTTGCCCTTGAGACTCTAAGCAGAGTAGGGGGCTGAACCCACCTGGACTTCTGACCTACAGAACTGTCAGCTAATCAGTGGATGTTGTTTTAAGCCAATAAAATTCTGGTACTTTGTTATACAGAGATAGGAAAGCAATACAGCAAAGAAGTGGGCAGAAGATATCTGGGAGTTTTTGGGTCTGTAGAGGAGCCCATTCTAGGCTAGGTAGCACAGCGGGTGGACGCAGTAACTTTAAATGGCCAGACGTATACATAGGGGAAGATTTTTATCCTTATCTTGTTAACAATGGAAAGCTATTAAAGAATTTAAAAGAGAGGAGGAATGAGATCAGGACTTAGTGAAAGAAAGCTCTCTTGGCAGCGAGTCAGGTGCTATACAATTTTCCAGAAGATAATTTTAGGTATTTCATGAGCATAGAGGTGAGATTTGGGGATGTGAGGAATGTAGGAGAAAGATAATAAAGCTGGAAGGTTTCTAACCTGGTCTCAGTAGATAATAAGGCAGTTGAGCAGGATAGAAAATGTAAAGAAAGTCACTTTTGTCACTAAGAGCACAGTCTTTGTGGTAAACTACAGCCAGATATTGACTCTCTCTGGGCCTCAGCTGTCTTACCTGAACAGGAGGATAGTAATAGTGCCTAATTCTTAGAGTGGTGATGAGGATGAATGACATGATAATGTATTCATCGTTTAGGGTTATTGTATAGTTAGATGCGATGACATGTACAAGTCTTGTATCGACGCGCTGGCACCTAGAGAGCACTAACTTAAGATAGGATATAGTCATCTTTATTTCAACAACCTCTATAGTTAATTTTAGCAAAGCATGGCTACAACTGGTTCCTGTGACTGCTGTCACAGCCTCTCCCCACATAAGATTTCCTGCTTCCAGAAGAGGATGGATGAACTGTCCTTTTCTTTTCTTCAAATAGACAACTTCTCTTAAAATAGATTCTCCAGTTACTCAAGTTGTCTCATAAAGTGGAATCTATTTTTATTACTGAAAATCTAAGGGTACTGGCTAAGAAAAGGGAAGGCAAGTTCTTTTTCAGATAGGAGTAACTCAATAATACTAAGCAGTTGATTTACTTTTTTAAAGATGGACTTTTCTCTTAACCATAAGCAAATTTGCATTGTCTCATAGCGTTAATTAAAATATCTTTGCCAAATATCCCTTGTTAATGAGCTGTTTTTCCAGTTCAACTGGTAGAGTTGTGACCACCGGAGAACCTAGCCTTAGAAGGACAGCAGGAGTGTATGAGAGGAAGCAGATTTACAGAGACACACAGCTCTGACCACTGGGAGTATTAAATGTGCTGTTTTCTGAAAGAAAAAATATCTGCAGTATGGACCTTGGAGTACACAATCAAAATATTTCCAAGTCATTTTTGAACTATTTCAAACAAATTATTTTCAAGATGTTAGTTATAGATTTCATTTCTTAAAATACAAATGTGGAAAAGGGAATAACACTGCTTATTTTAAGATCAGGAGATAATTTGGGATGAGTGATGCATCCCTTGGATATTGGTGCTATAAAAAAATGCCAGGAGGGTGTGCAGAGCTTTATAAATGTAAACCTTCTTAACAAGCCTTTAAAAATTTCCTAGGGATACAAAATTTTCCAACATAACAAATTCAATTTTGGTCTCTTGCGCTTGCCTATTTTTATTGTTTTTATTTATTCATAACCTGACTTGCTCAAAAATAATTCAAAGTGTCTTATAAAGATGCATATCTTGAAACAGAATTAAAAGCATAGAGAAAGAAGTGAAAAAGTTTAAAATAGGAAAAATACAGAAAGTAAGGCAGAAGCAGCTGGTAGAAAAGCAACAGCCTCAGAGCTTATATGCTTTGCTCCAGGTGCCACACATTTGAATCTAAGCTTTGCTCAGGGAAAGCATAGCTCTCTCCTTGTTCTGTAGGTAAGTTTCTCTACTGGTTGCCATGAATAGAACACTGCACAAAATCATGAGCAGCATCCTCAACAGTGTCATATATTAAGCACAGGTATCAGTTGCATAGCACTGGTCCTTCTGATTTTCTTGAATACAGGTTGCTGGTATGATACCAATACAAATTTTGATCAACACGGTTTCTTTAAAGGCCTGATATGATACTGTCCATATTATCCAGGGGTATTTTCGAGAAGACTTAGAAGAATAGATGGGTATGTGTCAATTAGCCTCATTCTCTTTTAAAGCACTTCTCATAGATGACTTTTTTAAAGGTCTTGAGCAGTGAGGAGTTTAATATTATGCTCCCCAAGAGGTTCCTGAAATGTAGCTGCTTTAAATCATCTGAACCAGGGAGAAGACTGACCGGCTCTCGGGGAACGCAGGAGTCTGTGTTATAATTGCATTATTAAATTCATGGTTCTCTCCCGACTTATTCAGTGGAGAGTTGCTTTATAAATCAATTCATTTGTTAAAAACAAATACTTATTGAGACTCTACTGGCCCCCTAGGCAGTTTTTCTGGAGGTTACAATGATTATAAAATAAATCTAATTCAAGACCTCAAAAACTTTACAGTATTGGCAGGGACTGTACACAGAATAAATTATATAAGGAGAAATTGATGAGTGCTAAAAGGAAGAATAGACAAATTGTTTTTAAGTTCAAAGGAGAGTTAAAAAGAACATGGAATATATGTATTTAGGGGCCAGCAGGAGGATAATCTATGAAGAAGACAGACAAAGGGTAGAAAAAGAAAAAAAGACAAGAACAGAAAGATTGTGCTGCTTTGGATTATAAAGCAATGGGAAACTTTGAGAAATAGGTAGAATCATCTGTGTCAAAAGCTGCATGGAGGTAAAGGAGGGTGAACCTTCAGGAACTGTCATTACCTATGATGATAAGGGACTCACTGGATATCAATATTTAGCAATGGAATAGCTAACAAGAGAGGAATATTTGCCTTTTTAAAAATGATGTTCTTGTATTTCCTTTAAAAACATTATTTTCCTCATAGGCATTTAGTAAAAATCAGTCTCTTGAAAATATATTTGAAGTTCTTGAAGAGTGGACTCAGACATTCCGGTAAAATAGAGCCAAAAAATCATCGCAGATCTGATTTAGAATTGTCAGTAGTGCTGTGTAGCATCACGTAAACAATGCCCATCCTCTTTGACTTCTCATGCTCTCTTGTAACTCTAGGCTTCCCGATGGATGTGCCCAGCACATGAGTTTCCATAAATGGGACTCGGGTTTGCCATGTGGGGGGAAGAATATCCCCCCAGGTTGGTCCCAGCAGAGAGAAAGCGT
This sequence comes from Equus przewalskii, assembly GCF_037783145.1. Taxonomy (NCBI): domain Eukaryota; kingdom Metazoa; phylum Chordata; class Mammalia; order Perissodactyla; family Equidae; genus Equus; species Equus przewalskii. The sequence continues at coordinate 51,343,474 of NC_091845.1, read as the reverse complement.
GATGTGCAATATCCAGTTAGTGCTGCCCTGCTGCAACACTGGGTGCACCGCCAAGCCGAGGCTCTGCCGTTGGACTCCTGTGTCAGCAGCCAGCAGCAGAGCACTATGACCTGTGTGTATAGACATAGGTCTCATGGAAATGCTATATGAGATCATAGTTCCTGTGTCCAAGGTAGAGCCAGGAAGGGTGGTTGAGTATGTTTCTCTCCAACTTTGAAAATGAATTGACCCAACCAAAATTTTCTAAGCATTCTTTAGGATAATGTGCACTAATTTTATTTTCATTGCATTGAATTCTACAGCAGAAGTGTTAAATGTTTAGTTCTAAAATATTCTGTTAAAATGATTTAAACCCTCTTTACCTTCCTCTCTCTTTTGCTCCCTATCTACTCTTTCTCTTTATGTATCTTCATATGTAGTGTATGGATTTATATCCTCTAGGTATATGTATTCTATATAAAATATATTCTACTTTATTTGTATATTATATGTTCAAAATATATAGATTATTCAATATAGGATATTAGAAACTATTAGAATCTAAATACATAGATTATTGTAATATATATTCCAAAGAATATTTAAAGGAAAAATAGAAAAATATGGACGTATATCAGAAGAAACAGTAAGCAAATTTATGCATTCTATCTGTAAATCATTCAGTTACGGGAAACTTATTATGAGGTCAGATTCCAAATGACAACTTTTTGAATACCTGAAAATTATCTGAGGTATGTAGATGTAAGGAGAAGATGATATCTGTAAGTCCTATTGATTTTTCATGGAATCTTCTGCAGTCACACTAACCTCTTAATGAGCTTGAAGCAGTTGTAATATCAATGGAACAGATTCTCTGAAAGGAAGATGGGCATTTTTAAAAATTAATAGACTTTGTTTTTAGAGCCATTTTAGGTTTATAAAAAAATTGAGCAGGAAGTACAGAGAATTCCCATAAGCCCCCTCTCCCCACAGTTTCCACTATAAATAACATCCTGACTTAGTATGGTACTTTGTCACAATAGATGAACCAATGTTGATACATTACTTTTAACTACAGTCCATGGTTTACATTACTTTCACTCTTTGTGTTGTACAGTTCTATGAGTTTTGACAAATGCATGACGTCATTTATCCACCATCATAGTATCATACAGACCAGTTTCACTGCCATAAAAGTCCGCTGCTGGACCTATTCATACCTCCCTCCCTCTCACAAGCCCTTGGCAACTGCTGACACGTCTTACTGTCTCTATCGTTTTGCGTTTTCCTGAATGTCAATATGGTTACAATCATACAATATGTAGCCTTCTCAGACCGCCTTTTTTTACTTAGCAATATGCATGTACGATTCCTCCATGTCTTTTCATGGCCTGAAAGCTCTTTTCCTTTTATTTCTGAACAATGTTCCATGGTCTGGATGTACCACAGTTTATCTATTCTTCCACTGTAGGACATCTAGGTTGCTTTCAGGTTTTGACAACTATGAATAAAGGTGCTATAAACATTCATGTGCAGGTTTTTCTGTGGACGTAAATTTCCAACTCATTTTAATAAATATCAAGGAGTGTTGAAGGATTCCTTGTAAATTTTGATTTCAAGTCCTTTATCAGATATGTGTTTTGCAAATATTCTCCTAGTCCTTGAGGCTTGTCTTTTCATTCTGTTCACAGTGTCATTTGAAGAGCAGCAGATTTTTATTTTTCAAATGTCGTCCAACATCAGTGATTTCTTTCATAGATCAGGTGTTTGGTGTTCTATCTAAAAAGTCATTGCCACATTTGTCTCCTAGGTTTTTTCCTATGTTATCTTCTAGAACTCGTATAGTTTTGCATTTATGTTTAAGTCTATGGTCCATTTTGAGTTAACTTTTGTGAGGAGTGTAAATCGGTGTTAGATTTATTTATTTATTTTTTTGCAGATGGATGACAAATAAATGGCAAGCTATAGGAGATATTGGAGTATATGAGGAAACCATTTGGTGTAAATCTAATTCAGCCTGACTTTGTTTTTCCAAAAGGGCCTGACGTGGCCGTTGAGCATGCATTGTATATCTGCTTTAAGCATTTGCTATGTCCCAAAGACAAGAACAAATGGCCTTATGATTAAGGTGCAACTTCTCCCACATTGGCATTTCCTCAAGGATAAGTATCTTTCCCTAGGCTAGGAACTGATTGCTGTGATCACCTGTGACCACCCAGCTCAAGGCAACAGACCTGCTAACCTGCTGTGTCCACCAAGACAGCAGATCTGCCATCTGCCATGTCCATCAATCACTGTGCTGACAGCAGTCTCGTGACTGTTGTAAAAGGAACATTTCAATCATATGTGAAACACGCTCTTTGAGGGTATATAATCACCCTGTACACCCCACTTCTTTGATGCCCTTCCTTCTCTGGGAAGGAAGGCCCCAGGCTATATGGTCCTCACATTTGGCTCATAATAAACTCACCCAAATTTTCATTTATAGATTGGTTATGGATTATTTTTGTCACCATGGATGACCAGTTGTCCCAGCTGGTTATTTGTTGAAAAGACTATCCTTTCTCCATTGAATGGTCTTTGCTCATCTGTCAACAATCAATGGGCTATATTTGTGTGGATCTATTTCTAGGCTCTTTATTCTGTTTCATTGATTTATTTGTCTGTTATCTTCCAGTGCCGCACTGTCTTGGCTATTGTAGTTTTATAGTAAGTCTTGAAGTTCAGTAGTATCAGTCCTCCAATTTTGTTCTTCTTTAGTATTATGGTGTCTATTCTGGGTCTTTTGCCTTTCCATATAAACTTTAGACTTAGTTTTTTGATATTCAAAAAATAACGTGCTGGGCTTTTGGTTGGAATTGGATTGACTCTATAAATCACAATGGGAAGAACTGACTCAACGATATTGAGTCTTCATAATTTGAAATCTAGACATTGTTTGAAGATACAGCAACTGAAACATGAAAGTTATATTTAGGAGCTAAAGAATAGGCCTTACTGGGCTTATATAGATTGTAGTAACAGTAAAATATGGAGCCTATTTTGCTTCTGAAAAACACATTTACAAAGTCTAAGAGTATTGCCTGCATTTGTTAACACATCAGTTCAACCTCCAGATAGATATTGCTATCAGTATGTGTTCTGCAGGAGTACAGAGAGCTTGGCCAAGGTTACATCTGACTGTATGAAATGCACAAATCCAATTTCTTTTGGAGGCTGGGAAAGCAGGAGAATAAGTTGTGGAAGCTCACAGAACTTGCTTTGTATTCTCCAAAGACTCTGGTCTCTTAGAATAATCATAAAAATGCCAACACAAGCACATTTAACCTCTAAACGGTGATGATGGTATTGCTCCCTGGCATTTCTTGAAAAGTTTTAACAGGTTTTCAAGTTATTCAACTTTTATGCTTCTGAGAGAGAAAATCCACCTCCAGGGTGATGTATGTTAAGTACCCTGTAACTATCCAGACTAGTAATTGTTGCTTTATCTACATCTCATTTTACAACATAGAATCCTTGGATTAAAGCCATTGTCTCTTTCCCATCAAAGTAAAGGCTGATTTTAAACTCATTTTCGCTCTCATCCTTCAAGACATCATCCACTGAATTACAGAAAGATCATTTCTTTATGTGTCCTGAAATAGAGTGGCAGAATGTGTCAGTAGAAGGAACAACATAAGACGTATTAGATTTGATTTATGTAAGACCTGCCCACTCTAAGGCCCAACACTTTTGTTGGTTGACTTACCAAAGTATTTTGAAATAATAGTTAACCTCTCTCATATTTTAGAGTTAATATCTAACTTTTTTATCATGAGTGTGATAAAGTTTGTAATTTCTGTTGATTTATGAATATTAGCTTTTTAAAATAAACCTGTTACATCACTCTTTTATTTATGTATTTTTTTGATGAAGATTAGCCCTAAGCTAACATGTGCTGCCAATCCTCCTCTTTTTGCTGAGGAAGACTGGCCCTGAGCTAAAATCCATGCCCATCTTCCTCTACTTTATACATGGGATGCCTACCACAGCATGGCTTGCCAAGCGGTGCCGTGTCCGCACCCAGGATCCAAACCGAGGAACCCCGGGCCAGTGAAGGGAATGTGCACACTTAACCTCTGCACCACCAGGCTGGCCCCTCATCACTCTTTTAAATGTATTGATTGAATTATAAATACAAATTTCATGTAACAAAACATTCAAAAAACTTTTTGGAAAAGCCTGTGGATAATGAATTTTATGAGATGTGGAATGTATGAAATTGTCTTAATTCTGCCTTCATGCTTGATTCATAGTTTGTCTTTATTATTTTTTTTACTTTTACTTTTGAACAAAGTTGTACTCAGAAATTGAAAATTTCGCTATATTTTTCTTGAAACTCATCACATTCTGATTCTTTCTAAAATGTTTCTAAGTAGTCATTTATTTGTCTTACTCCGTGGGTACTTTTAAGATTTTCTCATCATTATACTTTCCTCTATCCATTCTTTCTGTTTTATCCTCTGGAAACTCAAGTACACAGATGTTGGAACTTCCTGATGTACTGTCTACATTTCTATGTTTTTTCTGTTATATTTTCCATTTATTTGTTTCTTTTATACTTCATTCAGAGATGATCACTGGGCTGAGGGTTCCAGCTCATTAATTCATTCTCTCACTTTTTTTTCCCACATTAAACCATCTGCTTAATCTTTTATTTCGATGGATCCATTTTTATAAGCTCATGAACAGTTTCTTTTTCAGTGATGCAACATTCTTCCACTCTCCCTGAGAGTATGGAGTAACCTCACTTTTAATTATTCCATTTGCTCTATCAACTGTTTCTCTGGATGCTCCTCTGTTTACTCAGAAGCTCCCTTTTCACTGTGTTTATATTCAAAGTTTTGTAATTATCAGCATTTGCTCCTATTTTCATCTTAGAACTCCTGACCCATTCTTTAGATGTTAGTTCTGGTTACGGAAACTTGTCCTTGGAGACACTAGTTATAGTTTGGGGTGGGCGGTGGAGGAGGCTCAGTGGGACTCTGCACGCCTCTTCACTCTGCAGGCAAACACTCCCTGCTTTCATCCATTTAGCCTGCGGGTGAACATAAGCAGGAAGGTAAGAGTGTCTAGAAAGCCTGTCTGCTCTGAATGCTGCCCTCAGGAAGCCACCCAGAGGGCTGCCTAGGTTCCTTCCTTTGCTCCTTGAATTCACTCATATACTGAGCTTGGAGGTTTTCTGGAACTAACCATGCTTCCCTGCACAGCCATCTCCTGCACATGGTTTCAGCTCAGATCTTTTTTGTGTGTGAAGAAGATTGGCCTTGAGCTAACATCTCTTGCCAATCTTCCTTTATTTGCTTGAGGAAGATTGTAGCTAAGCTAACATCTGTGCCCATCTTCCTCTATTTTATATGTCGGACGCTGCCACAGTGTGGCTTAATGAGCCATGCTAGGTCTGCACTGAGGATCTGGGCCTGGGAACCCCGGCTGCTGAAGTGGAGCATGTGAACTTAATTGCTACGCTACCAGGCTGGCCCCTCAGCTCAGATCTTTTTTAAGACCTATTTCTCCAAAGATATAACTCATTATGCTTCTGGTCTTTTAGAAATTCCACAGAATGGCAGGCCTACTATTGCCTTCCTTTTCTGTTTTCCAGCTTTGCAAAAGATTTAAATTTTTGTGAAGTACACTTTGTCATTTCTCATGATTTTGTGTGGGAGGTACGTAGACGTGTTCTCAGTCTGCTCTCTTGATCCAATTTCTGCTTTATTCTCTAAAGAAACTCTCACGTCAAATTAAAACACAATTATTTTCTTATCTTGATAATACCCTGTAATTTCTCTAATGCAGTTTCAGAGGAATGATAAAGGCAAATGGGTATTGCATCTCCTAAAAGAGCTGTAAACCAAGGGGAACAGAGTTGCATATGTCAAGGATTTAACATTGATACATTTTATGCCATCTTGAACTGCGCCAGGAAGCATCATCCTTCCTCAATGAGTTTCCTGGGACCAGCCATTTCAATTAAGTTGTTTATATTACCAAGCCCATTTATACAAGCACATGCTTAGCTGCCCTGCATGATAGCATAATGGACAGGTTAAATGATGGAGATAAAGCTTTCTGTCTAGCTGAAGTCTTGTGCGTGTGCATTCACACATTGACCCAGACCCACATAAACTTTTCTTCAAGACTAGACACGTTACAAACACACTCCTTCGAGATTTAACTTTAGTACCACATACTATGGGAGGCTATTTTTGCTCCCTCTGAGATGGGATATGTGCCTCTCCACTGTGTTACGAGCACTCTATTATTGCAACTCCTATAGTTCACATCAGTCTGTACTGTAATTTTCTTCTCTATTTGACCTTTCCCATCCCCTCACCTTCCACTGAATCTGAGCTCTTTGAGGATAAGAATCGTGGATACTCTAATCATCCTTCTCTTTCAAAGATGACTTGCAATGGTCTGTCGCATAGTGAATATTAGGCTCAATAAATATATTCTAAGATTAATATACACACAGATAGATATAGAGAGATAAGTATTTACATATACTATCAACTATATAGAAAATAAATGCAATTGTTATAATAAATAAGTCTATCCTGTTTCAGTTACTTCGTTATATATGTATAATCTGATATATGTATATATATATATATATATATACACTCAAAAGCTATTTGTTTCTAGATATGATCAGTACATATTTACACAAATATATCTCCTGGAACATCAGATAAAGCAGATACAGACAAGTTACACAGAGAGGTTTATCTTAACAATTTTATATATTTATGATACAAATTTTGTAGTCTATTAAACATGTGCATATGTATCAGTTTGCACATATATTTAAACATACACATGTATATACATATATATATATACATACGAAGAATATAGTATCTGCAAATATGTATAGTGACTAAGAGAGGGAAAAGGAGAACTGTTTCTCGATACTATATTACTTTGAGAAGTTGGGTGTGGATGACAAAAAGTCATCAACAAAGTTTGTGTTTTTTGGTTGCGTTTGTGTTTTATTATTTGTGTGTGTGTGTTTCTTTTCAAGAGTCAAGGATTGACAGAGTAAGAAAGATGTTGTGGACTTTGAGGACACAGGGCCTTTACATGCATTGTAAAGCATATATTACATGTATTTACACGTACTATGTGTAGTTTGGTCCACTGTTCACCGAGTTTTTTTTGTTTTAGGGATGGGAGCCAAGTACTTTATTAAAATGAGTCCAAAATATGATCTTGTTATGGCATTTGCAGACTGGTTTCCCAAAATTAAAAAATTTCGTACTCAGAAATTGAAAATTACTGGATATTTTTAATCTACAAACAACTGTTTTGAAATGTAATACAAATGAATCTCCTGTTTGTAGATAAAAATATCCAGTAATTTTCCCAATGCTCTTCAAAGGTTTTGACAATTATGACTGTCCTGTCAAATAAAGAAGCTGTATTTATCCCAGTAAGATGCCTGGGACCTACCAAACATCTGGAGGGCAGTGCATATCGCAACCATACCCTCATGCACGCGACAAAAGCTATAGAAATCTCACCAGCTTGTAATACAAAACAAACAGAATTTTGAAAGTAAAGCCGTCCCCTTAACTACACTTCAGTGTGTACCTGTTAGACATCTTACAGCAAAATGTGTGTGTTAGGAAGGACTTCCACACCAAGTACTTACTATGTATGGGGCGCTATGTATTTCTTTGTTCTTAGTTTTAGTTCTTAATTCTTGGGCCACTGTGATGAATTAGTTTATCAATCAGGGTCATGATTAATTTAGAAACAACTTCAGCTATTTCAAACAGAAGGAAATAATGTGGAATTTGTCACATACTTGTTGGATGCACTGGAAGAGTAAAGGGTGAAATAAAAGAGAAGGAGAAAAACAAAATGAAAGAAAGAAGCAAACAAAAAAACCAAAAGGAAGAAAGAAAATACCCAGACATCAAAACCTGCAAATACCCTCATTTTCATTGTTGTACATAAAATCTTTCCCACATTAGCTGTAGTTTTCAGAAGTTAACTGAGGCTCTGCGTCCTTTCTAACCATCAACCACTTCCCTCACTCCAGGCCAAACGCAGCGGTGCTCCCACTGAGTTTAGCAGCAGTTGCAAGTGAAGGATGGGTACCATCTTTAGTTCTCCATCGCACTCCCTGAATTTCAGTGGATGTTTCGAAACATTTCTCTCACCAATTTCCACCAATTTGGATTAACGATCATTACAATTGCTTTCCATCTATTTTTCTTTCTGGTGGAATGTAGGGGCTTTTCAACAGGGCTGAATGATTTACAAGGTATTTTTGAGTTGACAGTCCGGAGGCAGGGGGCAACAGCTTTCTCAGGTGGGCATACTGCTCATTGCTTCCTCCAACTTGATCGTCAGTTGAGAGAGGATTCATGACACACTATTCTGTGTGTTCCAATTTTACATCTTTCAAAACAGATACGTTTGAGATTTACCCTGTCCCCCAAACGAGACAAGAATAATGCACTTGTTACTTTGAGCTTTGGTGAGGAACTAGAGTGTCCACGTGATTCTGCTGGCATCCCTATTGTTTAATACCCAGGCATCGTTTTTGTTTTCCCTTCAGTGTTTGGTAAGTTGCGATGAAGACTGGTCTTTTCCTCAATATGATTTCCTCTGTTACACTTTGCACAAAGTCAAGACGTATTAGACTATGAGTAATAATGATGACGATAAAATGAAAATAATAACTAGCAGTGAATCATCACTATGTTTGAGACTCTGTTCTTAACATGCGTCAGCACATTAATTCTTAGAACAACAATTTGACATAGTGATATGATGATCCCTATTTTACAGGTGAAGAATCTGAGGCTTAGAGAAATTAAGTATATTTTTCTTGTTTTAGATTTCACATCTAATAAGATGCACTACTTCAAACAATGCCATGTACTTTTTTTCCAGCATATGCACACACAAACACACACACATTTCAGTGGGGATTTGCCAAAGAAAATAGTTATATGCAAGGCATTGATGACTATATTAAATCGGAAGTCTGCAGGCTCACTAACAAAAATATTTACTAGTTAAATATAATAGATGTATATATTTCGGAAGGAAAGAGAGCCTTCCGAAGAATAATGTAAATGCAAATATGCTTATACGTTCTGCCTGTTAAAATGACTCTTAGCTAATCTTGATTAGAGGCATAAAGGAATCATGATTTATATAAACTTTTTCTCTAGTCAGTTGACATTACAATAGTTATTTGGAATTAATAAGCAATATTTCAAAAATATCCTTCATTCACTCAATTATTGACAATCATATGCATATATATTTATTTGTATGAATTTTCACATTTAAAGTGATATATAAATAAATATGTGTAGTGATAATAGTAACTTCCTCTGAGATAAATATTATTGCCACCATCATTTGCTATCTTAAATATTTATGATTGCATATAACAGTTTTCTGATTGTAAATATAAGCTAACTCTCCTCATTGTAAGTTAAACCATCCTAAGTTCCATTTTTCTTCTGGGGGAAAACTAGTCTACATTATATGTCTTCTGAAGGAAAATTCCAATTTCTACATGACTAAATAACCTTTAATATTTTGGCATTTTCATCTAGCTAGTTATTATACCTTATGATCTAATTAGCATTTGGTATTTGATATCTCCAGTGACTAACCAGACCATCTAAATTAAAGCATTTCAAATCCTAATGTCTTGTTAGAGAATTCTATTAAAATGGAAGAGAAACAGTGTCTTCCTCCATTTCTCACAGTTTACCTTTAGGTTTATTGGTTAACGTTTAATTCTCCAATGAAAACTTAATGATCCTGAAATGTCATGCATTACGAAGTCCCGGGTTGCTCCTTGCTGTGTCTCATCTCTCAGCTGAATTCTCTGAGGACTCCAAGAATCTGAAAATCTCATCTTCAATTGTTAGGAAACTTTTTTAAAATCTCAAGACAATATACTACAACAAATCCTTTTATATATATTTTTAAACCACCATTATATAAAATGAAATAAAAAAAATTCCTAATCATTGTGGCCTTTTAAAACTATAAATCTTTGAAATTAATTGTATGTAATATTTTTTCAGAGATTTCATGATGCATCCACATACACACACATTATGAAATACTGACTAAAGTTCAATTTGTTACACTTTGCTCCTAAGTAAAAATACATACATATAGAGAGAGATTTGTAAAACGTTGGTAGGAAACCCAATCGGAGCTTACTCAGGAAAAGAAAGGAATGAACTTTATATAATGCACTAGGTATCTACATATTTAGTTATACTATATACTATATCATAAACACATACACATGCACACACACAAATGGCCCGAAAACAGAGTAAGCAGTTGTCATAAGCAGATTTAAAAAATTATCAGGTCTTGTAAAATTCAGTTTAGATCATAAACTTGCCCCAGAACCATCTATTTAGATCTTGCCACAACTTCTCCTTTTGAAACATCTCCAACTTTCTTCAATCTATCCACAGGAAAACAACAACTATTAAGTACATATGGGAAACAGAACAACAGGTATTAGTGGTGAAAAAGACAGAGAAAGAGGGGTCATCCAGACTTAAAAAAAAAATGTCCCTGCCCTCAGGAGTTTTATATCTATTGGGAAAGGCTGGATTATAAATTAATAGTCTCTCTCCAGCTACTTCAGCTCAGGGAGAATTGCCATTGTGGGGATACAAGGTGTGCAATAGAAAATTCTGAAGGCACACGTAAGGAGCACTGGGTTGGAAAGTTCTTTTCTTTTTTCTTTTCTTTTTTTTTTTTTGAGGAAGATTAGCCCTGAGCTAGCTACTGCCAATCCTCCTCTTTTTGCTGAGGAATACTGGCCCTGAGCTAACATCCGTGCCCATCTTCCTCTACTTTATATGTGGGATGCTTACCACAGCATAGCTTTTGCCAAGCGGTGCTGTATCTGCACCCGGGATCCATACCAGCGAACCCTGGCTGCCGAGAAGCAGAATGTGTGAACTTAACCGCTGCGCCACTGGGCCGGCCCCAAGAAAGTTATTTTCTTAAGGAGCAATAGGTTTGCAAATTATTTCCTTCCTGCAAAATCGAGGTGGTTATTCCACAAGATCAAGTAAGGTATGCTTCGGGAATTCACAAGTGACTAAATCGGGATGTTTACATAATTAGGTAAATATAACCACCATCTTTTGCAGGAATATGTGTAGTGACAAATGTGATCAGAAATATCATGTGCCATAGAAATTATTAGTGAAGAGTCATCTTTCTTTGAGTAACTCTACCCTAAGATAGTTTTTTATTCAATTAGCAAATTGACTGTGACAAAAGGAACATTTTAGATTCATTTTTAACCAGCAGTGGTTGGTATGAAACAACAGGGATCAGAGAATGTTATTGAACCATGACAAAAGCAAAAGAAGGCAAAGCTGTTGAAACACAGCCTTCAGAAACTCCTGGACAACTTCACAATATCCCAGGACAAAGGGATTAATAATTAATTTTAGAACCATTCTATATTATATTTCTTGTATTTACAATTGTGTATTTGCTTATGTTTAAATTAACAATGAAATTATATTAATATAAATGTATAATTTATTAAATATGAGTCATATTTATTTAGTCATTTCCTACTTTTATTCTGTTCTCAAGTAATCCTTGTGTTAGTAAAATAAAAAAGTTAAATCACACCAAAAAACACAGGCTCTGGAGTGTAAAATACTTGGATTCAAATTGTATTTCTGCCACTTACCAGCTGTGTGATTTGGGATAAGTCCCTTTGCCTCTTTCTGACTCAGTTTCCTCAGCTGTAAAGTAGAGATAACGATACTGTCAGCAGCATATGTTTTTGCCATGAGTAAATGTAATGATCCATGCGTTATACTTGCCAAGTGCCTAGTATGACTAAGCACTTAGCAAATGTTAGCTATTATGATTATCATCATGGTATGTCTTATTTTCAAATTTAATACAAATTGGAGAAGCATTTGAGCATATGATTCTATTAACATTATTAGATAAGAGATTCAGGGCTATCCCTAGTGAGAAAGGAGCAGATAAATTTCCTTGCAGAATTTCTGCCTGGCTATTCCACCTGTCAAAAAGTCATACAAATAATAAAAATATTCCCAAGAACTCATATATAAGAAGTAAGTGAAAGAAGCAAATAAAGTTTTGGGAAACCCCAGGGGAAAAAAGCAAATAAGGTGTGGTATAAAAGGAAGAATTCATTGAAGATACAGCATTTGAACAAAGTTTTTAAAGAGAAGTAAAATTTAGATCCAAGGAGATGGGGAAGATCAATCAAAGAAGAAACTACGAACGTCTCACAGTTGGAAAATGTCAGAGCTGCAGCCCTCATCTGGTGTTTTAAGTTCCCTCAAATGAGTAAAGGAAACCTGTAGCACATGTTATTGGAATGACAGGGTTGGAGCGCTTCATGGGGAATCTTGAACATAGGCTTGTGCTTCAGACTATTGTTCAACCATATTTACTCTCCTCTTATATAGTAATAGAATTTTCAGTTTCACATGGAGTTGACCAGTGAAAGACAACATTTTCTCATTTCTATTGGAATTAGAGGTGGTCATAGACTAAATTCCAACCAACAGAGTGGAAGTTGATATAACGAAGATAACTTCTTTGCTGTACCCCTCGAAGAAAAGAATGTGTCTCTTCTGGTCCTCTTTTCCTTCTACTTGCTGGCTTAAATGCAGACGTTGTCATGTTGGGCTATGAAATAGAAGCATCTGCTTAAGAAAACAGAGCAATTTGAGGTTCCTAAAGATTATAGAGTCAATATATCAGCCCTGGGTGAACAGTCTGGATTTTCACATGTAAGAGAAATAAACTTCTATCTTGATTAAACTATTATTATTTTGTAAGTCTCTGTTACAACAGGAAAAAGAACTTCATTTGGATGAGCATATTTTAAATTTCTTACTTTAAAGAACTTTAAAGAAGTGCTCATCATCATGGAAATATAACTAGATAGTATGTGACAAATGTTGGCCGTTCCTCAAGTGTAGATAGTATTCAAAATGTTAGTTTAAAGTATTACAATTTATTCACAAAATAGTTTTTCATGAAAGTATTAAATTGTATGTGAAAAAACTTGCACATGTTCACCATTATCTGGGCCCCCTCTTTTTCTGGGCACATCGCAGTCACACTTTCCTCTTTCCTTGAAGTTAGGCACGGCCAGATGACCTACACTGGCTACCAAAAAGAGTAACAGGTGTTACTGTTGGGATGAGGCATTTAAAAGCTACTGTGCAATTCTCTATGCTCTCTTTCACGTCCTCCATCATTGCTTCCATTCCAAATAGTGGAGCCTCTGTCAGCCTAGTCCTGGAGAGTGAATGAGCCAACCTCTACTATCCCAGGCAAGTAACAAACAGCATGTAAGGGAATGAAGGAAGAAATACATCTTTGTTTAAGCTGCTAAGAATTGAGAGTTGTCAGTACCCCCAGCATAACCTAGAGCATCCTGACTTACACAATGGGGGAATTCAAATCACACTGCCCAAGAATTAGAGAGGACATAGCTTTTGCTGATAATCTTTTTCTCTCTCTCTCTCTCCCCTCATTAATCTTTTTCTCTCTCTCTCTACCCTCATTCTTTGTCCTCATCTTTTAGGTCAAAGAAATAGGGTAAGATTCTCATTTTTTTGCTGTAATCGGAGGGCAAATGGTGAAGCCAGAATCAAAAACCAGTACACATCTAACAGAAATTGTACCCAATTTTCATCACAGCACAATAGTTTTATCCCCTGCTATATCATGCTTATATGAATGTTAAGCAGAAATAAGTGGAGAACTAAGGTAGTTTTTCATAGGCAAGAGATTCTAAAATATATTTAAGAAAACCTTTCTTGTATATTATTTTATTCCATTTGGAAACTTAATCCTTCCATTAATTAAACTTTTCTTCTGCTTATAAACCAGTGATGTGAGGTTATTCAGGGTTAACTCAGCCACGTTATCAAAGCAATTTTCCTTTCAGATTCTGCATAGAGCTACTGATTGAAATTCAGAATGGCTGAATCTAAAATGAATGTGATAGGAAATCATGATTGAAACAATAGGTTGTTTTTTTGGTGTCCTCTTATTTTGTTGGGCCAAAACCAATATAAACTACCAAAGAAAATGATGGTACACAGGTGTTGTTGTTGCATTTACAGCCCAGTGTGGCTTTTAAGGTGGTTGCTATAGTAACATGATCATTTATAGACTATAATCCCATTAGGAGAAACTAGTGATAAAGTAAGCTCATTATAACAGACCTTGTATTGCTTCACTTCCGGTTGTGTCTGTTTTATGGCAAATTACATTAGTAGAGCTATTAAATAAAAAACACATAAGAATGTCACACTTAGTCATAAAATATTTTTGGACAGAGGAAATGGGGATTTTGAAAATTACTGCAGATTTTTTTTAATGTTAGCAAAACTTTGCAAACAAATGCAAATTATTCAGTTGTAAAAGACCAAATACTAAAGTAGTAAAATATGTAATGCACATATACAATAAGTACATAATATTATATACAATATATACATAGATAATAAATAAACAATATTACACGTTTCATTACTTTAACATTTTAATCCTTCCGCCTACAGCATGCTCTAGGATCACATCTCTGGATATGGAAGCCAACGGGTTATTTATACACAAAGAAAGTGGGATCCAGACAGCATTCAACAAGACAGTGGGTTGACTGGCCACAATTTTTAAAAGGACATACTTTACTCCTGAATTCCTTCATTTCGTCGGAGAATTGCTTCATTGTTCAGAATTATTCTAAATTTCTCGGTTTTTATTTCAAGAATACTGTATCCACTAAGTAAAATCAGGTTCTTGCCCCCGTGTTGGGCTGAGCACACACATTTCTATATAAGAAGATATAAGAAATTAGTCACCTAGTTAAGCGGGGTCTGTGCTGATGGAGTTGAGTGAATTAAAGATTTGGACTGACTTCAATTTCCAGGAAGATGGAGCAGAAATACTTTTTCCTATTCCTCCCACTTAATACAAATAAAAACTCTGGACATTACATATAAAACAAACATAAGAAGGCTCTGAAAGGTGAAGAGAGAAAGCAGACCCGTCAGGGGTCTTGGGACAGAGGAACGACATGATGGTGAATTCTCTGGGATTTCATTTTTCCATACATGTATGAGTCTGGAAGTGCAAGAAACTTGGAAAACAAGCAACTTGGAAAGCCAAATGAAGGTGGACCCAATAGCCCCCAAAATAGTCTGTTTTCTCCAGACATGGAGCCAGGAAAGGGGCATCTATCAAGAAAAAACAAAAACCTTTTAGACAATAATTGCTCTATTCTAATAAGACACTACAGTAAAAACCGTGGCCTGATGCCCACTAATGCCAACAAAGATTGAATGGGAAACCTAGACTTCCACCATCTCCATCACCAGGCTGTAATGAGGTGCCAAGTAGGCCATATATGGAGTCAGAACTTTCAGCTCTCCTGGGCTATAACAAGGACCTGGTCCTGCAGTGTTGGTGGAGACCGTCTGGAGAGTCAGTCCCAGCAGAAATGAGGAAAAATGGAGATAGGTCAGAGGAGGCCAATGCAGAGTCAAAACTCTCACCACCACACAGAAATGATGAGGCCGCCTACTTGTGCTATCAGTAAGGCCATGTGAAGAGAAGTGAAAGGCTACTCCTACCTTTCCTAGCCAGGATAAGAAAAGCTAAAACTCCTACCTCTGCCCAGCAGTAACCAGGAATCCTTCTACCCCTTGGGCATCAATGGAAGCTGAGAGGGGAAACTGGGCTTCCACCACCAGCTGGCGGTAACGAGGCAGTGACTCTGCCTGAGGAGAGGATGTCACCTTACCTATCGGGTAAAAACAATTCTATTGACAGCAGTTTTTTTCATCAGAAACAATGGAGATAATAAGGAGGTTACACAACATTTTTTGAGTGCTGAAAGAAAAGAAATCCTAAACCAGAATTCTCTATAGAGTGAAAATGTCCTTCAAAAATGAAGGGGAAATAAAGACATTCTCAGATGAAGAAAAGTTTGCATACTGTATGATTCTATTTATATAACATCTTTGAAATGGCGAAACTATAGAAATAGAGATAAGATTAGTAGTTGTCAGGGGTTAAGGAGTGAGTGGTAGGAGGGAAGTGGGTGTGGTTATAAAATGGCAATAGGACCGATCCTTGTGGCGATGGAACTCTTTCTGAATTTTGAATATTCTGCTTATGATGATTGTGACACCAAACGTTAGATTTATATGATGTTACCATGGTGGAAACAGGGTAAAGGGTGCATGGGATCTACCTGTATTATTTCTTAGAACTGCATGTGACTCTGCAGTTATCTAAAAAAGAAACTTATAGAGTCTTAATCTCTTCTTCCATCTTGGGACAGGGATGTATTATGACTTTTGTGACTGGAAAGATGATTATTCTATCTGCATTGAAGATGCGTACTGAAAACAGGACATTTTTAGCCTTGTTCTCAAAATATCTTCGTATTCTAGTATAGTGCTCATAACAGGCATGTAAGTACTTGTTGACTGGCTGAACTAGTGAATGGATTAATGACGAAACTGTTCTCTATATAATCTTCAAATGGGCTTTTTTATTATATAGATGAATCTCTTGAGTTAGACATAGCCAGCTTATTCCATCTTCCAGTAGACAGCCCTTTGGGATTTGATAACAGCCTTCATACCCCTTCCTCCTCTTCAACATTTTCTTTCTCAACTCTTAGTTTTTTAGTCATTCCCTACATGCAGGAGATTTTTCATATCACTAGAGATTCTGGTTATCTTCCTTTGAAGGTGCTCTGATTTGTCACTATTGCAGATAATATGAGATTCTATAACTAAGCCTGACAGGAAAGATGTAGTCTTACAATACAGGCAGGGTTAGACTGTAACCTTCCTTCTATATTTTTTAACTGTATATTTATTGATATTTTAGTTATCAGTAGCACAAAGAAACATTTTTTAAAAATAAAACTGGCTTATAACTCAAAAATTCAGAAACCCATATTGACATTAAAAATGAATATG
The DNA here is from genome assembly GCF_037783145.1 of Equus przewalskii. Lineage (NCBI taxonomy): Eukaryota > Metazoa > Chordata > Mammalia > Perissodactyla > Equidae > Equus > Equus przewalskii. Next base: position 51,326,432 of record NC_091845.1, on the reverse strand, counting down.
ATGTAAGTACATGATTATAATATTTGAGGAGCAAAAATCCATCCCTAAAGGTAAACACACTTAGTTTCGGATTTATCTTTTCTGAAACTAAGAGTAAGTATATTGGTAAATGTATGTATTCTACACATTTGCACACCATATATATAGTATATACTCATATATACACATATACTTATATATTCATCATATATATAAATATAAATTTTATCAAGAAGTTTATGAAATGTGTACAATTAAGATGTATTGTATTCTTACAGATGAATAAAGTGAGAACAGAGAGAATAAATAACTTGTTCATGGTAGCCTATGTGACAAATAGACTGACAAGAGTAATCACGATAATAATCTCTTTTAATAGGTGGAGAGAATGATGTCAAAGATTAAATGATATAGAAACATGTTCCAAAATGAGAAAAGTAAAAGCAAACTAGTAAGTAGGTAATTCCCATTTTTGTAATCTGCAAAAATATTGAAGGAAATTCACAGTGTTTAATGCAAAACTTGGGTCAAGGGATTATAACTATTTTTACTTCTTTTCCCGTGTTAATCTGTATATAAAATTTTACCATACATATGTACTAGTTTCTAATAAGAGAAAGCACGAGTTATATGAAAAATTCAAACAATCATAGATTTACACAGGTTTTATATACGAGATTTCAAAAAGCACCATCATAAGTAATAGTGAAAGCTCAAAAATATTTTAAATGCATAACAAAATGAGAATTATAGAAAACATTCTGCATATTTCATGTAAATGCCTATTAAAGGACATTTAAAGGAAATTTTGTAGACTGATAAAATACTTACAAATAAAGTAGAATGTTTAATGTTTAAGAATTTTAAACATGAAAAATTATTTCTACTATTTTCTCAGGCAAGTTTTTGTTGAGTTGGAATTTAATATAAATATATAATAGAATGCAAATATGTAATATAATATACATATGTGTATTACAACATAAATGTTTTATATACCTGTTAAGCATGGATTCATATGTTTGAATAGGAATCGTGTAGATAATTTTGTTTTCACTTATAAAATTTTCTTACTATTTTCTTGTTATTTCTTTTTGCTTCATGAGTGTTTAGTACTTGCATAATCAAAATACCGACCTAACTGTAAACTGATATCTCTGGTCATACAATATATTAATGGAAAATATTGATTTTAACAGAAATGAATAATATTCTCTAAAGCCTAATCTTTTTATGTGAAAATTAATTTTGTTGTTTCATTTTTATGTGCAAAATATCTGAGTCTCACAGTACAACACTGATCATGATGCTTTTTAAGCACTTCACTGATACGTTATTTTCATACTAATTCATATTATTTTATATTATAATTTCATATTATTTTCATAGATATTTCAGAATTGGAGAAGTAATGTCTTTCTTCGACTTAAGAAGCCGCTATATTTGAATGTTTAATCATCCACTTCAATCTCATATGTAGGAAAGCATTTCAACTCTGCCAATTTTTATGTTGGAAATTCTCTCATTTGCCTTCTTTCAACATCTCCATAGTAGACATATCATCTACCCAGCTGTTGGAAGGTTTTGCTGAAAAGATATATTTTTTTAATAGAATGTATCTATTGCTTTCTTCTTCTTCAACATTGAAATCCTTGAGGATTGGGGGTGCTCGTTAAGACAAACAAAATGAATACCCTCTGCTTGCTGAAAAACATGGCATTTTTTTGCAAGGATTTTTTTTTAATATAAAAGACAAATACATTTACCTCCTTTATTCAAATACCTGGAAAAAAATGACCTCCAATTAACATCACAAAAATCCTGCAAGCAAATACATAACTAAGCTGTTCATTTTCCAAATGAAGATCATTTGTTAGCAGATACTAATCTCCCACTGTGCCCTGGCACTAAAGTAAGTTATTGATTAATTACCACCCTGCTTGAAAGACAAATGCTTTGCCTTCCATCCAATTGTCTCAAGTGCATTCTCACTGCTCATTTCCATTTTTAAGTTCAAACCTGTTTACTGAAGTCAGACAATTGTGCATCCTTATGAACATTTCCTGGACTCTGCACACTGGAAAGTCAATGCTGGGTAATTGTATCAGTAGAAAATAAAATTATTGTTTACAAGTACATGTAAAGGATTTTATACAACCTAGACGTGGTTAATATCTAAAGGGGAAGATACTGTAATGAAGCAAGGTTTTCTCTGCTTGCTATTAAAGGCAAGTATATTGCTGGAGGGATACTATTGGAAGCTCCAGTGGCCTGGAGAATGTCTTCCCTTCTTGTATTTTTATGAGTGAGAACAGAGAATGTTCTACGTTTTGTAGTCCTGAACATCTCATGAGATATTTATCCTTCCACCAAGGAAGTCATATTATTTGCTGTGGGATATGATGCAATGCTCCACGAAATGGGTCTCACACCAGTCTAGCATGATGATCTGAGGAAGAAGTATCCCACGGTGACTTCCTTTGGGAAGAATTTTATTCTATTTATACCCTCACAGATATGCAGTCACATTTGGAGATTTACAATACAGATTAGCATATATTTGTAACTTCAAGAAGTTTGGCTGTAACAAAGCTGCCTAACTTATTTTGACCTCATGGTCCCTAAATTCATTCAAACACAGATCTTGATTGAGTAATACATTTTTATATCATATGGAAGAAATATTCCTTGGAACACAATTTTAAAAATATTATACTAAAGATCTCACAATCAGGAGTATACAAACATCATATGAAATCTTGGTTCACTACATGACCCTGACATCACTTTGTCTATAACAGTTTATCCCAAATTCTCACATAAAAAGTTGCTTGGTAACATTATTTTTCACCATCTGCTTGACAATCCATCCATTTAAGGGAACATTGCTGAAATGTGTCCTTCTCTCCCACATTTTCAACTTCCAAAGCATATTACCAAGAAGAGAGCCTGTGATAAGGTAGAAAGTACGTCAGGCATAGATTCAGATGTCAGGTTGAAGTCCAAGTTATGCCTTGAAATGTTGAGAAAATATTTGTGCTTCGATTTCTTCATCTGCAAACTGAGGATAAGGGCAATTGCCTTATAAAATCTGCTAAGATTAAAGGGAAAGATGTTATGTTTCTACATCGCATACAATTAATACAAAACTATTGTAATTGCATTCTATCAGTTCTACTATAATTTCCTTCTTAGGGAAGCTCCATTGGGCCTGAAAGATTAAGCAATTGAAGAGAAAGAAAGTTCAAATGTCTTGTCCACTACTAACAACATTTAATTAGGTTCACATATAAGATTAAATTACATGACAGTGACCATATTGAGTATGTCATGGGAGAAAGAATGGGACACAGAGTACTACAGAACTAAGTATCTTTTAGCATACAACTACATCTTCTGTTTGGCAACATTTCAATCCATGGCAACAAGTACTGTCTCACCTCTAATGGAAGATGAGTGCCAGTGTATGACCCTGTCCTGAGTAGAGAAATATTTCTTTGGCTACGTATAAAAAATTTGGCTATGTCAAAAAAGAAAGAAATTAGAAGGATATTGAATCCCAGAAATAGTGGACTCTAGATGATGAGAACAATGAAAATAAATCTCAGGTTCTGTGCTCGTTTCTCTTTCAACAAATAATATGATTAAGAGAACAGGATGATCTTAATGAAATGGTGAGGAACACATATAATTCATCTCTCCACAAGAACAAATGAAATTAGAAACTCTATGGAAAAAGCACTGTAGAACAGTTATGGCTTAAATATGAAAGAAACCAAAATGTGGCTTGATTTTGAGCAAATGACGGAGAGGAGAAAGGAGACTACGCTTGACCTTAACACTTGGAAAAATTTTCCTGTGGAACAATGTTGTCATGAAAGGATTACTTTTCCTTTCCTATGAACAGTAGAGGAGGAAGAAATATTCCTCTACCCTTCTAGGTTCTTCTGGCTGGTCTAAGAGTTAAATTGACATGAGACAGATTAACAGGAGAAAATCGAATAAGTTTAATAACATGTATAGATGCAAGAAACCCAGGAGAATTGAGTAACTCTCCAAAATGGCCCAAACCACCACTTTAAATACCATCTTCAGCTAAAGACAGAAGAGGATGTTGGGGGTAGTGGTTTGGGACTTCAAAGGGGAGGAAAACAATTCACATGGACAAGGAAAAGCAAATGGTTGGTAAACAAATGTTTGTCATGCCTTGCAAAGATAACGAGACATTGAAAGGACTTGGATCAAATGGACCTTGATAGGTTCCTCCCTGTCTAAATCTAGTTTATATTATTTTACAGTTACCTGTGGTGATAGCTCCTTCCTGGAACAGGCCTTCTATCTTAAATTCTCTTAATCAGTTAGAGGGAAGTTTAAAGTTTCTTCCAGAGTCTTTTGTCCTTTAAATAATCAAGCCAAAGAGATGCATTTTGGAGTAACAGATTCTGCTCCCCTACAGAACTCAGTGGATTGCAGTGAGTGGCATTTATCTAATAGTAACAGCAAAGACATTACTTATTCATTTTTAATTTTTAAAGCCAAATTGGAGAAAAATACTAAAATTTAAAGCAGAATTATAGTATGGAAATTAAATATTGTAAACTTTTAGATTGTGAACATAATGGTATAGCTAAAAGAGTTTAGGCATTAGAAGGAAGAAGAGAAATGAAAGAATGTAGGGCTGCTAAACTACTTATATTTTATAAAGATGTTATCGGTCAAACTCTCTAAAAGGTTAATGCATTTAAAAATAAATAAGTGTGGCCAATACATTTATGAAAGTAAAATTATAATGAAACCTGGGAGGTGGTTGAGGGAAGAAAAGATCAAGGGAAGTAATTAGAATTCCTCATCTTATAGCAGGCAGCAAACAAGTAGATCTTAAATTTGGTAACGTTAAGAAATGGAATGAATAAGTACATGTAGAAAACCACCAGAAGAATAAAAACAAAAATTCTAAAAATTAATTACCTCCAAGGGTAAGCTAGGGATAGAAGATTTTTAATTTCATACTCATCCGTACTAGCTGAACATTTTATATAGGCTTCACTGTAAGAAAAATGCTGTTTATCCACTTGCAGATTTGGATCATTTGAGGTAAATGTATTTTTACCTCCTTTTTCTCTTCTATTACTGGAATATTTTCCTAGCAGTCTCAAAAGACTGTTTTTGTTTTATTTTGTTTTGTTTCATTTTACCCATCCTGCATAGGTTTATCGACCTTTACCTGAAATTGAACCGTATCAACTGATGCTCCTTGCCCCTGCTGAGTGAGCTGCTGTTTTCCAATTTTGCACTGAAAAAATTCTAGGGCATGTGGCATTGAAAGGTTTTAGCACACTTAGCAGAATCTTTCGGAGTTCTGCTGGGAGTCAGGAAGATACTCCAGGGCGCAGAGGCACTTTGTGTACTTGAGAAGTAAGAGAACAAAGGCTAAGTGTCGCTGGGTAATAGAGGGCATAAATCCCCCCGAAGTCAATCAGAATATAAGAGCAACAATTTACAGAATAGCAACAATTACAATTATAGCTATCATTGATTGAGCCCCTGTACTTTGTCAAACAAAGTAGGACGTGTTTTTCATACAATGCATCACACACACACACACACACAACACCTTGAAGTTTTACATACTCTGCAAATAATATTTTGATACGGAATTTAGAAAAACAATCTGAAACTCAGAGAGATCATGCAACTTTCTCAACAGCACAAAGCTAATAAGTTCCAGGTCTGCCTATCTCTGTTAGGAACATTTAAAGGGAAAGAGGATTGAAAAGACATGGAGCATCTAGACCATGATAAGGAGAAATATCATCATCACCCACTCAAATGCTTGCCAAAAACCTGGGACCCTCAATGACTTCGCTCTTTTCTTCACATTCTATATTCAATCAGCAAGTTCTGTGAATTCTATCTCCAACCTATAACTGAGACACTGCTAACTTCTCCCATCCACACTGCCAGTGCCCTATGAACGCTGCCATCGCTTCCCTTTCTGACTGCAACCGTCACCTCCTTGATGATCCCCTGATTCACTGCCTGCCTCCTCTCCCATCCACTCTCATGGAGCATCCAGAATAAACTTTTAAATATGCAAATCAGATTAAGTCTCCTGCTTAAAATGGCTCATGGCTTGCTTTCCGCATGTGGAACAAAATCTTAAACTTGACCACAATTTGCAAATTCTACGTGATTAGAAACATTTGTGCCATCCTCTCCCTTGCTCACTAAGACTCATCTGCACTAGCCTTCCCAGATTACCTTGAAAAGGTTTAGATATCCTTCTATGGGGTTTTGTATCTGTGAATTTATTTCAGTGTGGAATGGGAGGCACCAGACAAAGGCAACCGCACAATGGAGATCCAATGGCACAAAGAATGTTCGTTGTTGTTTACTCAACTCCAGAAAGCTCATTTTGAACCTGAAACAGGCATTGCATTCTCCCCTGAGTCCGCTTTCCATTACGTACTGTTCAGTGGAGGATATGGAATCCTTCATAGCTAATATCATTACTTCTGATTACTCCTTGCAATTCCTGGCTGAAATACTTCCCTATCCCTGCATTCATCACATTCCTGCCAAGACGGCAATGTGTCCGTCCCAGAGCTAACTCTAAGGAATTTCTAGGAGAGTGGTGCTTTATTACTTCTGGGTATTTCTAGATTGCAAGTGTAGTACAGAGAAATGACAATAGGGTGCCTCCAGTTCACGTTTTAATGTTAGCCAGGTCCCCCAGTAATTCAGATCATGGGCTGCAAAGAAAATGCATGGGAAATTACAGCCAGAGAAGTCCTCCCCAAAATATCCTTTCAAACGATGAATTTTAAGCCATACCCCCATGGTTCTTAATCAGTTTATACTAATAAGCAAGGAAAGTACAGGGTCCTTAGTTAAACTTTGAACGCCTTTTTGAGTTTGGACACTCTTAGAATACACCTAAATTTCTCTCTTTCTACGTAGATAAAGTATTCTCCTGGTATTCAGTTTCTCCGGCATCTCATCTTCAATCATGAATATTAAGATGATGTTAACTGATGTGATTTTTTTAGTAGTTTTACTCTTAAAGAGTACCTGGCTTTCCAAAGACAACGCTTAAATCATCCCTCAACAATTTGCATTTTTCGGTCCTCAGAAGAACCATGGATGTATTGGCCACGCTTAATCTCCTGGCAATCTTCAAATCACTTATCAAATTCGCTTTTTACCTTTTCTATATGTCAATCATCAGCTGACACTTCAAACTCTTCTAATCTTGCTCTGGTTTTTTTTCCTGTAGTAGTTATTATCTTCTAACATACTATATAGCTCATTTATTCATTTGTTGAGCTTATTGTTTGTCACCCTGTTCTAGAAGATAAGCTCCATGAAGCCACGGACCTTTGGATGAGTTGCGCTCTGTGTGTCCTCAGTGTCTAACACACTGCCCAACACATAGAAGACTCAATGGATATTTGATAGGAATAATAATAACAACAAAAGATGATCACTCAGGCAAAATTCCAGCCTATGAGAAGAAGTTTCTTAAACAACAAGCTATTTTAAAATTCTTTTTTTAGAATCTATTTTATTTATTTATTTTACCCTTTTCCATAACCCCCAGCCCTTGGGATCCACGATATTTATTTTCCTAAACACAAACAGAAGATTAATGTGTACGGGAGTTAGATAGTTTTAATGGAATTTTTAAAACTGGTATCTAAGCTTTAACTTCAATTGTTCTCATAAAAAATTTTGGTTTGTAAGTCATTTGTCATGGAGCTTCTGGTTCAGTCTCCCCTTCTGCTGACCTTTCTCCCAGATACTCTCTTAATGGATTATGAGGACCTTGCCCTGATGAGAGTCACTGATAGATTACACTAACACCTTGGGCCTCTGTGAGCTATTTCTCAGCCTTTTCTCCAGAGAGCACCCAGGCTTTCAGATTTTAAGTCCCCTTTGCTGAATGCCATCTTCACCAGACAAAGGGATGAGCAGTCTAGCAAGTAGCTAGTGTTATACGTATCAAGTTCTTCCTTTCCCCACATGTCCTACACATTATGTCATTTCCTCTACCTCTGTGCTGCTCAAAACGTGGTCCTTGTTAGAATGTTTCATCTAGAAGATATAGAAATCAGGAAGGAGGGGCTTGGCTCCATGCATTTTAATATGTTCTCCACGTGATGCTAAAGTACGCTGATATTTGAGAACGAACCACTGTCCTCATATATCCAAAAGAAACCAGATTCTAGCAAATACAGGATTAAGTGACCTGTAAATCAAAAATTAGTGAATGGAGGTTTTTCCAACTCAATGTAGTTTTAGAATGTATTTGTCAAAAAGTAATTTGATTAACCCAGTTTCTAAGGTAAGAAAATGAATTGACTGCATTGAGGAAAATAAATCAGAGGTAGTAAAGACACAATGTAGTGCTTATTCCTCCAAGCCTGGAGAATTAAAAAATATATATTTTAAAATAAAAATAGTGCTGAAGATGTTTTATTATTTTAATTTGTATTTTTACCAGTGATTTTGAAACTTTTTATGTTTATTGGCTCTTTGTGTCTTTTTTTAGAATTCCTGTTTATAATCCCTCTCATTTTTCTATCTTTATTTTCTACTTTTCAAATGACATTTAAATAGATTTTTACATATTTAGAATGCTGTTTGTTTTCCATTGTATTATTTACCTGGTTTTTATTTTTCACATGAACTTATTTAAGTTGTTTATGAATACTCAATAGTTTTAAACATTATAGATTCCTGTTTACCAATATGTTGCTTAATCTCATCACCTTTAAGAACTTGTTAGCAAATCCTTAGTGAAGAACTTGACACCTAGCTCTCAATTTCCCTCTCCTGAGTCCCATCATCACTCTTTGTGTCATCAATGTCTATGTGGACAATTCCTGTATTTTTATCTTTAGCCTCCCATCCCAATAAGCATTTCCTCATCCTTATTCTCAAGTCCAAGGTGATTCTCTCAGTGATCCTGATAAAAGATTTCTCTTCCCAACTTCTGAATTCTATTTTCTCAGTTACTTCCTGTACGATGGGTCCCCAGTGTTCAGGGATCCACAGATCATTGACTCTCCTGTTTGGGCTTTTTTTTCCTTTTTGACTCTACCTGTGTTAGTTTGCTAGGGCTGTTATAACAAAGTACCAGAGACTGAGTAGCCTAAACAACAGAAATTTATCTTCTCTCAGTTCTGGAGACTGGAAGTCCAAGATGAAGGTGTCAGCAGGATTGGCTTGTTCTGAGACCTCTGTCCTTGGCTTCTAGATGGCTGTCTTATTCCTGTGTCTTCACACAGTCTTTGATCTGCATGTGTCAGTGTCCAAATTGCCTCTTCTTATAAGGACACCAGTGATGTTGGATTATGGCCCACCCTAATGAGCTCATTTTAACTTAATCACTTCATTAAAGATCTGTCTTCAAATACAGTCTAAGGTACCGGGGCTTAAGACTTCAACATATGAATTTTGGGGGGACATAATTCATCCCATAACACTACCACACAGTTTACTAACAAGCATACAGTGAATAGCTTGCCACTTCACTATTTTTTCCCAATATCTGCACATTTTCCTCCATTGCCTTACTATCATAATGACCTGGAAAAATCTTAACTCGAAATGAATCCAACTTTCTACCATTTGCTGGACTACATCCAAGTGGCTCAATGACTTGGAAACAATTTCGACAAGGACACAAATTGGTAGCATGATGAATTATCAGATTAGAATTCTCGCAGTCTTCTATAACACTTACAAAGTTACTGTGTTCTACACCGATTCTCTTCTCTTTTTATACCGTTACCATAGAAGAATCACTTCCTTATGTCTAAAACTAATAGTTTTGTGTTCTTGATACTAAAGCTCCTGTCTCCCCAACAATATCACTCTTATTTTTGTATTTTGATTTAACTTTGCTCTATGTAGTATCCCTTTTCATCAGGGATTTTATATTTAAACATGCTTAAGCCCCTTACATGTTACAAAAATACATGTCAATATTTAACAAATATGTATTTAACGCGATGTCCAAGCAGTCTTTCAGGCATGACAGTGCACCAGTGTGCAAGACACATTCACCACTATGAAACAGTCATAGTCCAGCAAGAGGAAACAGTTCATTAAAGAAAAGTCACATGTGCAAAAATGTATAACCAGGCATTGATGAGTGCTAGGGAGGAAAATAAAGATGGGTAAGGCAAAGAGATGTTGGAGGTTCACTATTAGAAAAACTTGTTAGAAATCTTCTCCAAGGAGGTGACTTTTTAGAAGAGATTTGAATTAGTTGAAGAAATGAGCTCTGTAAAAAATAGGAATATTCCAAACAAAGGAAATAGTAAGTGTGACATCCCCCAGGAATACTCTTGGGGTGTTGGAAGAACAATAATGAGCTATGAAATTGAATATGAGAAAATGATATCAGAGAGATAAATATGGGTTAGATATAATATGCCATTAAAGGCCATAGTCAAGATTATGGATTTGTTTTTATGTATAATGGGAAGCATTAGAGTTTGGAGCAAGACAGGGAAATGGTATAATTTGGGGATTAAACATATTTCTGGGTTGTTCTGTGGCAAAGAGACAGTAGAGAAGGAAGACAAAGAATTCTTAGGAGTCACTTTAGAAAGTCATTTCCCCAGTTCTTGTGAACAGTAAGTTGGCTTGGACTGTGTTCATTGTGGGGGAATGGTGATGGGAGGTCAGATTCAGGACATATTTTGAAGGTATAGTCAATACACAAATTTATGGTAAAGCATGAGAGAAAGGGAGGGATAAAATATGCTTCTAAACATTTTGGCTAGAGCAATGGGTGAATATTAATGCTCTTCACTAGGATGGGGGACATTTGGGGAAGAGTAAGTTTGAGGAAGAAAATTAAGAGCTCCATGTTATGTTTAACATTTAAATTAGACATCCAACTAGAGAAGTTGAATAGACAATGTGTAAATGGATCTGGAGCTAAGAGCAAAGATATAGTTACAGAGAATTGTTATTATACAGATAGTGCCACTCAAAGTACAGTTCTTGGCCAGTATCAGCACGTGAACTGTTACTGTGGAAGGTAACCTGAGAAGTGTCAAAAATGAGAATAACTGCTTAGAAATTGTGTTATTGGGGACTATCAAGATCACGTGATAGTCATGTGTGGTCTTTGTGCTGCAAAAGTCTCAGTTTGTGATAGGTTGGGAACAAAACAAGGAAAACCATTTCACCAGAGAGAGTTAAAGAAGCACTGAGATAGCTGCTGTTGAGGGGGCTTTGTGTGATCTTCTGGAGATTAAGTCTAGATAGAAAAAAGGAAAGAACCAAGGATTGAGCCTGGAGAGACTCCAAATTTTAGAGGTCAGGTGGAAGAGGATGGGCCAGCTAGAAATTGAAAAGGAATAGCTTGTGAAATAGGAGGATAATAAAGAGAAGCCAAACAAAGAAAATATTTCAAGGAGAGAGTGTGTGATCATCCATGTCAAACGCACTAGAGGGACTGAGTAAGATGAAGACTAAAATATAGCCTCTTCAACTTCGAATATCTACATCCATATATCTATATCCATATCCACGTCCATATCTCTATTTATATCCACATCTGTATCTACATGTAATTCTACCTATATATCTATATCTATATCTATATCTACCCCTCATGGCTTTTTCCACTTTCATCAGTACAAGTAATATTAACTCTCTATTAAATTATTGCTGTAATCTTTTAATTGCTCTCTTTCTTTCATGATCTTACTCCCTCCAATTAATTCTCCACAGTGAAGGTAGAATTTTTATTTCTAAAGCTCAATATCAATCAATCATTCCTCTAACCTTTTTAAACCAGTCTGTATCTACTTGTATAATAAAAATGCCATGCTTTATAACTTTGCTAAAAATACCTTTTCATAGCTGTCAAATTCTTCTCTTTCCAGTCCCAAGGCTCTACCAGACTGCGGGGACTGTGACAGTGACTCACGTGTTTAGGATTTCCATGCATCACAGTGAGGCCGCAGCATCCACATCACACACATCACAGCGAGGCCGCAGCATCCACAAATGTGGTGATTCACATTGCAGATGACCAAATGCAGGGTGAGGAAAAACAGCTCTGCAGGATCCAAAAAGCTTCTGCCTCTACAGGCTTGGCACAATTTATTCTTTTTGATGTTCAAAGCAAGTTCATTTCCCTAGCAGGCTCCCCCATTGTGTGTGACCCAAATCTCCTGCAGTATTCCTCTCCAGATGTCCCCCCAAGGAGGAGCGAGCTGGCTCATGTTTTGCTCTATTTTGCTCTATTTCAGATTATTATTTCTTTATTTTCCATTATAGCATTTCTTTCTGTAATATTATAATCCAGTTGTGTTTTTGGCTCATTTCACACTTGCATTTACCATAATTAAATTAGTCTGTTTGGACTCTTTCTGTATATAATCTATGATTCTCCATAATACTTTGGAGATTTGTATGTGCTCTCCTAAATTTTTGGCTATGTGGTTTAGATTTCTACCAAACTAAATCTATCTCATCCTTTAGTATAATAGATATCTGTTTTGATAATTATCACTCAGCAGTAAGAAAGGGAACTATTGAAGCTACCTTAGAAAGAGAAGATTGGGGCCGGCTCAGTGGCCGAGTGGTTAAGTTCGTGCGCTCTGCTGTGGCAGCCCAGGGTTCGGATCCTAGGCGCGGACATGGTACAGCTCATCGGGCCACATTGAGGTGGTGTCCCACATCCCACAACTAGAAGGGCCTGCAACTAAGATATACAACTGTGTACAGGGTGGGTTTGGGGAGATAAAGCAGAAAAAAAAAATTGGCAACAGTTGTTAGCCCAGGTGCCAATCTTTAAAAAAAAAAAAAGAGACGATTGTAACCTCAGCATATTATCTGGCTTAGAGATAGCACCAAATTAAAATTATTCCTCATGTAATTCTGCTTAAATTTTTCCTATTTAAATAGAAAAACAATGCAGAGTTTAGTTGGGTCTGAATAATGGTATGAAAATTAACTTCTTTTTCAAAATGGTAAGACCGATTTTTCAGTCTCATTTAATAAACATGGCAAACTTTCACCAATGAATGGAAATGTCGCCTTCAATTTATTAAAAATGTAAAAGACATCTGAACTTCTTCTGGGTTTTAGTATTCTGTTGCATTGATATCTTTTACCAATCAAATTCTGGCACAATGACATTCGGATTTTTTGACCTTATTATCTGATATAACAATTTAATACTTATCTATCTTCTTTTTATTGAAAAAATATGAATCAAATAAGTTCTTTCACCTTCTTGTTTGGATACTGTTAGGTACAAGAGTTTATATCTATACTATGAATGTGAATAAGATTAATTTTCCTAGTTTTTCCTCATTTGTAGGGAAGGTGTTGATGTATTTTTTTAAATTTCTAATTAGGTATCATTTCTAAAATTCTTTATTTTAAAATATTTTTATTTTGCTAGCTTATTTATCTTGGATTAAAAAATAGTTTAATTTTATTTAACATGTTTAAATGTATCATTTTTCTATTATTGAAAAATATAAGCCTTTAATATAGCTGTATCATATATATTTATATATTTTCTCTTGTTTTTCAAGTGACTACCTTGTTAATGTTTTGTTGCATTTTTTTCTTTTTTTTCATACTTTCACTTCTAATTTATTTTTCTGCAGTGAGAGTGGGAAATCTTGTCTTTTTTCTGAATTTCATGGAGATTTTTCTACAGCTTAGTGATTATGTATGATATTGGTAAATGCTTTGAAATACATATAAAGGAAATATTTGACTTCTATTATAAAACACACATATGTGTATGTGTGTGCATATTTAGTTGTACAAAAACGTATTTTTTTACATCTATTGGAATGATTTTTTTCTCTGTTATTTATTTGAAGAGTTACATTAATAGATTTCTTATTGTTTGTCCGCTCAAGCGTTCTTGAAATACCTTTTATGTGATCATGCTATATTTTATTTTAATATATCTTTTATTTCACTCACTACTCCGTTTATATTTTTAAATGTATATTTATAATGCATTTTTCTCTTTATCTGGACAAACATACAAGTCATACTCTTAAACTTTCTCAAAAAATTCCTCCTAAACAATTGTTAGCCATAATTTTATGATTCCCATTTAATTAATAGCACAAAGCATTCAAGCATTTATTAGAGAATTAATCCATGAATTTACTTTAATTTTCCTCTTTTTAAAGGCTCATTGGAGATAATTGAAAGAAAAACAATTGTAAGGCAGATGTATGATCTATCTCTGTTGGTTCTTTAAGCTCAACCCTTGTATTGTAGTAGGTTATTAGAAACCAGAAGACATTAACCACATTCTCTCTTCCTGAAGATTTAATGGCATTCTGTCACCATTTTGATATAAGAAATATCCAATTGGCATGAATTATTTTTGATATTAAAAATAGCTTAAGATGAGAAATAACCTTTTGGAGAATATATATGCATCTTTTAAAAAGTATAACTGAAAGAGGCCTGCCCAGTGGAGTAGTGGTTAAATTCCCTTGCTCTGCTTCAGCAGCCAGTCTTCCTCAGCAAAAAGAGGAGAATTTGTAGCAAATGTTAGCTCAAGGAAAATCTTTCTCAAAAAAAAAAAGAGTAACTGAAAATATTTTACATTTCTTTTTGAAAAAAATATAAGTATCCCTATATTATATTTTTATAGAACTTAGCATGGTGAAACATTTAAATTCTCAAGATAGGCTTGAAACTTCTTAAAGCAAAATTGGTATTCTTTTTTCATTTGTCAGATACTCAGGATCTGTATTCAATGTCAAGTTCAATAACTAAATTTTTCCAAGTGGTTGCTGACGTCTCTTTTACAACTTTACTCTATTTTATATGTAATTAATTATATAATCTGTTTGAATTCACTTTCTAAGGAAAATAAGCAGGGAAGAATTTAGCTTGGCCATGAAGAAAATAGTGTAGAATTGAGATAGTAGATATTCTTAGTAGCTGAAATCACATAAAGAAGACAAAGTCTCTGTGCTATTTGTCAGACAGTGTGCACATGAAGGCAAATATTTACATCTGCCTGGATTTCTAGTGAGCTGAGGACCTGGGCCTTCCTGCTCTGCTGTTCTGGTTCAGTTAATGTGTTTGTTAAAAAAGATTACTGTATGTCAAAGATCTTCATCAGGCCATCTTTATACATTGCAGAATTCAAAATGCAGACTAACTTTGGTTTTAGTGGGAAACATATATATATATATATTTTTTTTTTTAATTGGGAGTTCATTTTAAGAGGGCTGGATTTGTTCAGATTACAAATACGGTTTTCCTTACTGTTAAATTTTTAGCATTCAATGGAAAATGAGTTCCATATGCTGTTTCTGTGAGTGTCCATATCAGGTATGAGGTCATGGGAAGCTCTAGAAATTTAATCTAGAAAAGGGCATGGCACAAAGAAATAGAGGGAACCGATATCAGCTGGATCTGAAATGGCTCCCGGTTGAGCCTGACACTGCACTTGAATGTTTTCACTGTAATATTTGTCCTTCCCCTGTTGTCCCATTCTCCATGACAGATACCAAATAACATAGGATCATTTGGAGGGAAGAATAAGTCTTTGGTTTCATAACCAAACATTAATCTGCAAGTTACAGCAATTTGCTTCCTATGTTGGTTCCAAGAGGAATACCCTAATGGACTCATAATAGACCATCATTATTACAACAGCTAAAAGTAAGGTGCCTTCAGTAGGATAAACTATTATATTGCAATTAAGGAAGTCCAGTGGACTCATTGGTGCTTCCAGAAAATTATACTCGAATGCTTGATTATGGAAGTCATTGAAGGAGGGGCCATAATTAAAATATCTGTCTGTCTCTAGCAAGGAGAAATGCTTCCAAAAAAGCAATATCGTTTGCGTATATAAACTTTTATTTTTATGATTTGAAAAGTGTTCTTTTCGCAGGTGAGAAACAAACAATTTTGAGTGCTTACTATGCATCAAGCATTTGTAAACTGAAAATATAAATACAATTAGAAGTAGTACTTTTCCTAAAAGGAGAGGTGCCTCGAATGATGGCAGATAAATGAACATTTACAATTCGCTCTGTGTACTCGGTTAGCAGTAGGTGCAGGGTCCTGCCAGATCCCGCAGAATCTCCAGAGGTTAGCCAATGGAGGTTAGGGATGAATTTCTAGAGAAAGCAACGACTGGACTTAGTATTTGAGGATGTGAAGGATTTAATCAGGTGAAACATGTATGGTGATAATTCTTTTTGCTCAAAAGAATGGACCTTAATATCTGCTAGTTAGAGGAAGTCAGCACATCAAAGTTACATGAGAAGGACATGATAAAATAGGCTAAGGACAAGTACTCCATTATGGTAAGAGTAGAATGTCAGTGACATCTGTGCAAAGAGGCCCTGGAATAACCAACAGGGAGCTTGTGAAGACACCTAGGTTCCAGTCTAAGGAGAAAGACTCTATTCTGTAGGCAATGAAGGCCACTGAAGGATTTTAAGCAGAAGAATGGCAAAATCAGATTTCTATTTTGAAGTTCAGATTTCATTCTTTTAGAACAGAATGTCTCCTCACTAATCTTTCAAAAATTGATGATTGACTCCCTAATTATGATGGATCTCCTTGCAAGAATATCTTTTCTTTTTTAATAACTTCATTTTATTTTTTTCAGGGAAAGATTTGCCCTGAGCTAACATCTGTAGCCAATCTTCCTCTCTTTTTTCTTCCTCCCCATAGTCCCAGTCCATAGTTGTATATTCTAGTTGTAAGTTCTTCTAGTTCTATGTGAGCCACTGCCACAATGTGGCTACTGACAGACCAGTAGTGTGGTTCTGTGCCAGGGAACGAAACTCTGGCTGCTGAAGTGGAGTACACCGAACGTTAACCGCTAAGTAATCAGAGCTGGCTCAAGAATGTTATCTTCTTTCCTAGTGGTTCAAAAACCCTTATGGATGTTCCCACCTAACTTTTCTTAAACATTACCCTGATTTCAACTATTTTGCTGTGTTTTTCTGCCTTCAAACTCATGACTTTTGGTGTGTTTTCTACCAGATATATGAAAATTGCAGAATTTATACAATAGGAGTATTTCCAAACTTGAGTAAAATACTCACCAGACTTTCAAACCACTGCTTTCACATAATTGCCAAATTACCTAGAACTTGAGATTAAAAGGAAAAATCAAGCCTCCTCTTTCAAAATCTGTAAAGAGGCACAGTTAGTCAGATTTCTCTAACACCAGTGCTTTTGAAAATGTGAAATTTCAGGCTCACAATTTGCCAATTTGGCAATGCACAGATTACCTTTCAGTAAGAAAGAAGGAGGCTGGATTCCTCTGCACGTGCCTGCTCTGTGTGTCCTTCACGTAAAACAGCTTGAGTTGCTTATATAATGTGATGGCTCAGGGATTCTGTGATGCTGTAGGATTTTACAGAAAGAGTAGAAATAGACATTCAAAAGGACCATTCTTATTCATCACATTTTGCCAGTTATGTCAGTTATGTTTTTAAAATACAAAATATGAATATGGTTTTCTTGGTCTAAGTTAATAATTTTATTCCCAGACACACTTACTGGGCAGTATTATTATTTTGTTTTCTCTATCAAAACCTTTATTCATCACCCAGCATCTTTTCGATCCATCACTTTCTATTTCACTTTCTCCTCTGTTGGTTTGATTACAACCCGCACTTCAAATTATGCTTAAGAATAATTTTCCCCCCTGAGGAAATGAGGATGGTCTTGCACCATGGGCTTCAAGCTGTTTGGAGATAGGAGCTCTTACTGTTTTGTTTCTACTCTCTGTATTATAGACGAAAACTGATGCTTAAAAGCATAACGTTTCTCAAAGTTAGCAGCTAAAATTGTAGAGTGCCTATTATGCATCATCTGCTCTAAATCCTTCATATATTTTAACCTGTGTAATCCTCACAATGACCCTGTAAGTGTGTTATTACAATTATCTGCAACCTAGAGGAGAAAACTGGAGTGCAAAAAGTTAAGTAACTTTCTCAAGTTCATTCAGAGATGAGTGGAGAAACTCAGAAAGCTGACTCCATAGTCTGTGCTCTTAACCACCGTTTTAATACTCAAAAATAAAACTCTTGTCCCCTTCTTCCTCTCCAAAATGGCATCCATCTATAGAAACAGTATATAAATTCTCATTTGCACTCCCCTGTGAGGTGGTAACCCTGGTGCTGGGAGCCTCATTTTACTGATAAGGAATCTGAGATCATTCTAATCGCATGAGTTAGAGACCCCACGCTTCGAGTCAACGCGGGCTCAGTGCTGTCTCTTAGAGTTCCACATCTGCCAAAAGATATTGTTGCTTCACCTTTGAGGGTGGACCGAGTTAGAAGGAAACAACTATAAAATATCACCATACGTGCTGATATGCTTTCCAACGAAATCCCTGGTAAACCCACACCTACTACAAGATATGCATTGACTACGATTTAAAATATAAATATTGGAAATGAATGTGGTTTCCACTTTCTACACTTTTCCCAAAAATAATTCACATGCAGCCTCTTTACTCGTGTCCCCCCATAGAATCTGTGCTCCCCCTACAAGGAGAACTATCCCTTCCATGTTCCCAGATGTAGGAAACGAGATTGTTTATTTTTTCTTTTTATTCTTTGAAACAAATTCGTTTTTACAATGCTAATTCCTTGAAGTCATCCTTTGTGCCTGGTACTTTTCTAGCTACTGGGGGGTACAACAATGAAAAAATTTAGACAAAAATCCTTTCCTTCACTGGAGATTATATTCTAAAAGGAGAGGAAGTGTTGTCAATAATCAAATAAGTAAGATATGTAATAGGTCTTGTAGTGATAAGTGCTAAGGAGGAAAATAAGAAAGAGAATGATGGAGGGTACAATTTTAATGTTGAGCAGTGTACATATCATTGAGAAGGTGACATTGAGCAAAGACCTAAGGGAAGTGAAGAAAGGAGGTATAGAGGTATCTGGAGAAAGAGCATTTCAGGCAGAGAGGACAGGAGATATAGGAGGATGTTTGTGGGTTCCAGGAATAACCAGTAGTCTGGCATGGCTGCAGCAGAAAGATCAAGGGCAAGAGTTAGGAGTGAGTGAAACAGGAACCTATTGGAAGGTTTGGAGCACAGAAGTGATGTGACTTGTTTTGAAAGCGTCATTCTGACTGTGAATAGACAATATATTGTGAAGAAACAAGAAGGAAGCAGGACAATCTTGTAGACAGAGCTGTTGCAAATCCAGGTAAGAGATGATGGTGGCTTGGGCTAGCTGGTGGCAGTGGAGGTGGTGACAGGGAGTTAATTCTGCATCACTTTGTGCAGATAGATAGTATGAGTATATGTTGATGGATAGAATATGTTACGTTAGAGAAACAGAGGAGTAAGGATGTCATATTTTTGGCTTTAACAGGTGAAAGAAAGGGGAAAAGAATAGAAAAAGATATTTATAAAGAAATATCCGGGGTGGCCTGGCATTCACTAGTTTGGATCCTGGGTGCCAATCTAGCACCGCTAGTCAAGTGATGCTGAGGTGGCACCCCATGAAGAATAACCAGAAGGACCTACAACTAGGATGTACAACTATGTACTGGGGCTTTGGGGATATAAAAAAAAAAGAGGAAGATTGGTAACAGATGTTAGCTTAAGGCCAATTTTCTTCAGCAAAAAAAAGCAAACCTCAAAAGAAAAAAAAAGAATGCTGAAGAAATATCAGAAGTTAACCTTTGGGCAACAAATAAATGAAATATTTGATAAATAAATGAACCAACTGGATTCAGGTTCAAACACAAAGACCAGCCTAGAATGGCAAATTATTTTCTAAAAGGTAACATAAAAATTATTTGTTCATGGACAGGTACCATCCGGTTTTATATTCATGATAGTAGAGACTTTTAAGGTTAATTAGAAAATTATTGCAGGCTTTTTTAGCCCTATTTGCTAGCAAATGTTTTTCTGCCTACCAACATTCAGAATTTTTCCTTTTTTTTAACAAAGGATACCAAAATACCAAACAAAGTGATACCAAATAGAAAACTTGTGGTCTCATTTTTTAACAAGACAAAAACTGTATGTGTAATTTTAAAGATTGGAGCTAAGGCAAGAAGTTAACTTGGTTTGAATGTTTTTTTCTCTCCCAGAGTGATAGCTCCGTGCGTATATAATCTCCCTTATCTAATTCTTGAAGATTTCACAAGACATGAGTGGAATTAAATCAATTTGGAAACAGGAATTAATTTGGAAATGGAAATAACTAACATTTATTTTTAGACTTGCACACCACATGTACATAAGATCACCACTAATACTCTACACACACAAACAAATAATATAAAACCATTCGTTTGCAATAAAATTTCCTGTGTACTTCCTGAGGTCACCTTGTCAATAACATTCTTGAGCAGAGAGCGGTTACTATCATCTCCTTTTGTGTAGCTGGAAACTAAAGTTTAAATCAAGGGGCTTTTCCAAGGTCTCCCATTCAATGAGTTGCTGAGGGAAGATTTGAACCCCAATGTTTTAGGTGCTAATTTACTCCCACTGCAACTAGACATCTCCCTAATATATAAATTCTATTACCTCTAATTCTTTTTGTTACAGACTCATGAATTTATTCCTCTTTTAGGATCAAATTTGATGAAATATTTAAAACCTGTCTGGAGAGCTCACTATGTTGGTTTTATCTGCTCCAATGGCCGTGATCAACCAGTGGATTTTCATACAGGATTTGAAGGTTATGGGATTTGAAACACTTAATTTCTTATTG
This sequence comes from Equus przewalskii, assembly GCF_037783145.1. NCBI lineage: Eukaryota > Metazoa > Chordata > Mammalia > Perissodactyla > Equidae > Equus > Equus przewalskii. Next base: position 51,305,721 of record NC_091845.1, on the reverse strand, counting down.
TCCTGAAGGTACATTTTTCCCTCACTTGCTTCAAAATCTCATATTCCTAACCCTTCACATCAGATTGAAATCTACAGGATTTAGTTTATTTTGACAATCTAATGGGAAATGAGCAATACCACATAAGTTACACGAATAGTAACAAAGAAGTTGTAATTCTGTATTCATCACATTTTACAATCATTAAATGTCATCTAACTCTAACTCTTTACAGACAAACAAATCTTTTTTTCCCTTGTTGGTCCATCAACGAGGGTTTATTTAGCTTCATGATTCAATGTCTTATGGTCTCCTCTTCATTTCTTTTTTCTTTGGTTATTCCTGTAGAAGGGCCAAAGTGCTATGGAAATATGCCACGTGAGACTGTAATTGACTTAGCTTATTTCTGTGTTCAGACAAACCTTAACGGGATCACTTAGAACACTCATTATAGAGATGTCATCCATAGGCAGTAACTCACCAATGTTTTAAAAACTTCACTGAGGGGCCGGCCCGGTGGCAGAGCGGTTGAGTTCACGCACTCCTCTTTGGCGTCCTGGGGTTCGCTGGTTCAGATCCTTGGTGCAGACCTACTCACAGCTTATCAAGCCATGCTGTGGCAGGCATCTCACATAAGATAGAGGAAGGTAGGCATGGATGTTAGCTCAAGGCCAATCTCCCTCAGCAAAAAGAGGAGGATTGGCAGCAGATGTTGGCTCAGAGCTAATCTTCCTAAAAAATAATAATAATAATAATTCAATGCATTAGTTCATATGATAAGCATTTCATCTTATTGATAAAATTTTGTGTCTTTTGTTAAGAAGATTGTTCAAGATTTTGCTTGAAAGACAAGCGGAAGTGTTTGGCATGGGAAAATTATTCTGTTGTGAAATGAAAGATGTACTGCATTGGGGGGGGGGTGGGTAGTAGCAATGTATACTAGAATATGTTGGGATTTTAATGCTCAGCAGTATTGAGAGGGAATAATAAGGGTTCTATGGACTATTCAGGCAAGGTTCTACCTTTGGATAACGAACATAAAATTCTCTTCTTTTTCTTTCTTTCCTGAAATTTGTCACCGAGGTATTTTTAGCTCAACAAGAGTGAGTGACTCTGCTCTCTGAGCGAGTGGGTCACACTCTATACTGTGGAAAATGCTATTTATTATTGATATCACTATGCATATTCTATGGAATATAAAACACTCTAAATTTTCTGCTGGTGCCTTTGGCACAATGGAGAAGAGAACTTTTTAAAAGGACAACATTGCCTCATCTATAATAAATTAATAACAACTCAATATGTGGTTTTTAAAAGTAACTAAATGCATTCTAGCTATTTTAGAAGGGATTTTAGGCTATATGCAAATACACAGCTCTGGAAATTTCAATTTGGGGATTAGCATTTTGATGCTTTCTCTCCCTTAGGTTATGCTTGTCCTACCTAAAGTGTTTATATTCCTCCTGAAAATCTGTACATGAACAAACAGGAAATAATCAACTCTCATTTGTAAAGTGCTTTATAATTTACCATTTTATATTTTGTTGTTTATATCCTTTTTCTCTTGCTAACTGTGGAGAAATATCATAGGATGGGTTATCACTTGTCCATGTGCCAGATGTGAAAACTGAATCTTGGAAAAGTGGGTCAAGTCATGCCATGCATTGGCTTGCCCAGGATTAAAGACTTCACTTATGTCTCAGCCCCTTCTAGACTGTTTTTTAGGCTCTAACTTTTATCTGCTTATTGACTCCCTGGGCAATCCCTGAATCCAAGTGATAGATACTTCATTCGGCCCGTCTGTTTCTCAAACTTGCCTTTTGAAACTTTGCTATTGGACTATTTTTGTGTCTCCGATTTCCACTTAGCTTCTGGAACTCCATCCCTACTCTTGGCCCTCAAAGTGAGTAAGACAGAAAATCAGACATAAAGCAAATAAAGAGAAAGTGCTTCTGTGTTTGCATATTGTCCATCTCTCCTCAGAGTTATATCGAGAGAAGATGAAACCGTGGTATTCCTATGCTTATATCTGCAGGTCAAGATGGATCCCTAAGCCTTGGGTTTCTGTCACATTTTTGGTATCTGCTGGATGGCTGAACATTTGCAAGTCATATTAACCACTCTGTTTCTCATTATCCTGATAGAAAATGTCAGTAATAATCTCTCCTTTTCTGACAAAGCTATTGTGAGGAGCAAATGGTCTGTGAAAGTGAGTATGTTTTTGCTTTATAAAGCTCTGTGTAAGGATATATCAGCTACTATAATTATTACCATAGACCTCCTCAGAGCAATCAGTGGCGACTGCTTACTGCTAATGGGAAAAACATTTGAAGCCACGAAGAATATTATGCTTTTGTGTGAAAGGTGTAAACCTTCAACAAGAAACTCAAATATGCGAGAAATTTGATGCGTCTTTGTGTTTTCTTTAAAATAATTTTAGTTTGAATCTATGTATCATCCTCCAGATGGGCAGAACACATGAAAGGACAAGGTTTTAAGACATGCCTAAGCATTGGAGTGGTTTCTCTCATAATAAATGTGTCTACATTTACACCACTGAAGCACCTGCTGTCCCACCATGCATGAGGTAGTTTGGCAGCTGTGCTATTTCCTTGTCCGGCATGAGGCACAAGATTCTTTAAGATGCCTGAAAATCCAAGCGTCTTGCATTTGACTATCCTAGATCTACCAAGCAGTAATCCCTAAGATCGTGGTCTTAACATCTCTCAGGGAGGCGCCCAAGTCCTGGACTAATTGCTAGCCCACTAATTGCCAAAACTTCTAAGCTTTTCCCAGAGTTAAATTGTTCTTCCTTTTGAGGCTTCTTACAGACACCACCTTGAATTCCCTCCCCGTCTGCAACTCCTCCCGTTATCTCTTTAAAGGACTTTGTCATTTTGAATCAGGCTCTGTTTTTGATTCATAAGGGACACTGAGGAAAGAAAATAAAAAGAATCTGACCACCTTCTTACCATGGTGGAAGAGAAAAATACAGGGAAGATGAAAACAAATTAATATGTCAGTAACTATATGTGTAATTAAGGATTTGGATATGAATTGTTAAAACACAAAATAAGGTTACCTGACTGCCATCCTGGTTTGCAGAAAAGTACTAGTCAAGAAGTTGACTTGATGGTGAGTTCCCTCATTATTATATTAGATTTTCCTTAAATTTTCTGGTATAAAAAAGAGAGTAGCATCATGTAGAATGAGTTCTGCAGTGTGGATAGGCAAGTTCAGGCTAGGAGACGGAGAGAGGAGGGAGGGAGGAGGAAAGGGAGGAAAAAAGAGAGAATTAAGAGAGTGAAGTTGATCAGTAAACACATAGAAAATTGGTTAGAAAAAAGAAGTTCTGGTTGGTCTTCAAACAAGGGATGATTAAGGAATAGTTTTCTGTGCAAAAAAGTGTTTTATAATTCCAATCTTTCACTGAAATAATGAATGAGTAAAGACAAAACATAGGGAAAAAAGTAATAAGCAATATGCATCTAAGACATAGCAAATCTTAAAAGTTTTAAAATATAGTGTTTTATTTCTTCTGATTATGAAAGCAATAAGGGGACATTGTAGAAAATATGGGAACTTAAACAAGAAAATCAACATTATTCATAATCTATTATACAAATATGCATATATAATAAAAATGGCTTCATTAATTAACTTCATATATATGCAGTTTCTTCATGCCTTGAAAGTTATTTGAATAGGTCATTTTGATAGTTATTAACATTCCCTTCTATAAACCTATCATCAACTGTTTAATTACTCTTATTGGACATTTAAGTTGTTTCCATTTCTTTGATGTTACAAATTAGACTGAATCAAAAAAAATCTATGTACGTTAATTTTGTCCTCATTTTATTCATTTTGTTGAAAGATTATAGGAAATTAAATTATTTAATCAAAAGAATAAATGTTTTTATTACTCTACATGGGTGATAATTTTTTATCATTAATTAATGTTTTAAAACTAACTTTTAATCATCATTCCTTCCTGATGGTAAAAAACTTATTTCTCTAACTTATTTAATGACAGCAATTCACTTTATCCTTCAAACATAATCTTTATGAAGAACATGGAGGCCTCTGGAATTAGCCATGTCTTACGCTCACACATACTATTCTTGTTTCTGGCATTATAAGTAAAATTGGATGAGCAGCTATCAGGATTACTTTCTACTGATTTGTAATAAAATTCAGTGTTGTCTCACTTGCTGCTAATCTCTACTATGAATAGAGATAGTATCAACTCCCAATCCTGAGTCATATCCCTCTTGCAAATACGAATTCCAGTGACAGACCAGCTAGCTTTCTGACACACACCAAACTCACCATAGGTTAAACCCTGGCTGATGTGTATTGAAATCCTTTATTTGAAAATGAGAAACTTAAAGCTTTGATAATTAAGGTACAGGTCAGCTTATCCTACATGCCTCAAATCCAACATCGTGATTTTCCCAAAATGGTGCAGATACTAAACAACCCAACTATAGGCAATTACAAAGACTTTTTACCTGGTAGGCCTCAAGAAAGAAACCTGTCCTCCCTTCTCCCAGGTCCCTCTCTATGGCCCTGGGGATAGGACCATTGATCCTTCTTTAGCCAGTAATGCTGTGGCTGAGGTTGCCTGGTAGGTCAGCTTAGAAATCCAACAGAGGGGTTTCGGACCTCTTGGAGAGTGTGTCCTCTTTTAAAATGCTGGTTTCAATGCAGAGTCATATTCTCTTGGACTCTGTTAAATAGGAGAATTTTATAAGCTTTTTTTTTCTATTTTCTAAATAATCATTGATGCAAAACTCAGTTGCTGACTTCAAATAATTTCACTAATTGTAAGAATCTTTATCCAGGATTTCTTGTTTCATTCTTCGGCTGTTTGAGATGTTTATATTTTCTTTCTGACATTCTTTACCTGCTTCTTTTTGATTTTTTTTCTCTACGATTTTATTTTAGTCTCGTCTTTATAGCTTTATTACTTTGTAGGATTTTCAATTAATCTTTTGCTTACTGGGGTTCCTTTCTTATTAAAAAAATAATATTTTAATACAATATATTTACCTCATTTCCATCCAAGTATTAATCCATTTTGTATGTGTTTTCTTCTCTGTTGTACATCACATACTTATTTTTTTTACCTTTCTTTAAAAAATATGTTGAAATTCATGGAACATAAAATTAACCATTTTAAAATATACAATTTAGTGGCATTTAATATACTTACCATCTTGTGCCACTGTCACTCTGTCTAGTTCTAAAGACATTTTTGTTAGCCCAAAAGAAACCCTGTACCCATTAAGCAATCCTTTTTCACAGATTATGTGACCTTTTGTGTCTGGCTTCTCTTCCTTAACATAACGTCTTTGAGGTTCATCCGTGTTGCAGCATGTATCAGTACCTCTTTGCTATTTGTGGCTGATTGATATTCCATTAAATGAACATACCACAATTGGTTTATCCATTCCTCCATTGACAGGTATTTAGATTGTTTCCACCTTTTGGCTATTGTGAATAACACTCCGATGAACATGTGCATACCTGTATTAGTTTGAGTATCTGTTTTCAATTCTTTGGGGTAGATACCAAGGTGTGGAATTGCTGGATCATATGGTAATTCTATACTTAACTTTTTAAGGACCTGCCAAACTGTTTGCCAGAGCAAGTGTACCATTTTGCATTTCCATCAGCAATAAGTGAGGTTTCCAATTTCTCTGCATCTAAAGAACACTTGTTATTTTCTGGTTTTCTTTTTCTGACCATTCTCGTGGGTATGAAGACATAGCTCATTATGGCTTAATTTGCATTTCTCTAATGACTAATGACATTGAGTATCTTTTCATGTACTTGTTGACCATTTGTGTATCTTCTTTGGAGAAAAGTCTGTTTGAGCCCTTTGCCCATTTTTTAAATCAGGTTGTTTGTCTTTTTGTTGTTGGGTTGTTAGTATTTCTTAAATATTCTGGATACTGGACCCTTATCAGATATATGATTTGCAAATATTTCTTATATTCTGTAGGTCATCTTTTTCACTTTCTTGGTAATATCCTTTGATCTACCAGTTTTTAATTTTGATATTGTCCAATCTGTCTATTTTTTGTTGTTGTTGTTCTATCATATACCATTTTCTACCATAATTTCTTGGTTTCCTGGTACCACATTGCCACACTCCAAAACAACAGCCTGAGAGGTCTTGTGTGTTTTCACTTTTACAAGAGGTTTTCCTTCCTTTTCTTCTTTTTAAACATAGCAGCCACATTTGTTTTAGTTGTTTCCCTACATATCTTTCCCACCTACACTCTGCTTTTTCCTCTTTTCATTTTAATCATTATCCTCTTGTTATGTTTATCTAACCAAGGTTAGATAATTTTTCCATTTTTAACTACTTGAAAGAATTCCTTTAATCCTAGTACTCTAAAAGTTTGTCCTATAGAAGAATTCGTGGTGGGAAACTACATCCACATAAATTTAAAGAAGTTCCTGAACTTACTTCCTTTTGCCCATGACTCTTCTTGTCTCCTCTCCTTCAAAACTTGAGGTGACTTTCCTGAGTACTGAATGAGGGAGACAGGGAAAGTGAGGAAGAAGGAAAGGAGAAGGGAGCTAAACAGTCCATCTCTAATAATGTGGTATCCAAAAGTCTTTAACCAATATGCCTGAAAGCACTGAATTTATGACATGTCCTTTGAATCTAAATTTAATTTTTAAAGTACATTAGGGCAGCTAACTAGTTTAGAAGGACAGAAGGTAGTATGGGACTATAGTAGAATAGAACGGGCTTTAAAGCTAGAGCTGCCTTTACATCCTGGCTCTGCTCCTTTGGAGCAATGTGCCCTGCCACACTCTTTCTTAACCTTTCCAGACCTCAGTTCTCTCAGTTGTGGTATATTCTTCCCTCAGTTATGGCATTTTATAAGGGCACAATAAAATAATAATTGTGAAGCCCTGCGTGTGGTAAATATTCACCAAATGTTAATTCTGTTTTATTATTTTATGATTCTTAGTTCAAAGGGACAGATCAGTGTGTAATGTGATAATCATAGCTTTGTTGAGGTCAGAAATATTTATATTAGGTTTCTCTAAGATTCAATCATAGAAATTCTAAATGCAAAATGTTTAACTCACTGAAAACTACAGGAAAGCATAGGGTAACCCATAAAAACAGCACTTTTATATGGCATGACCACATAAATTTCCTTCACCATTTCAAAGCTATTTTCTCCCCACTTTGCCCTCATTTTCTGATGAAAAATCCAGAAGCTTTCCTCCACTCTAAAACAGGATTAGGAAAGAAAACACTCTTAGAACTCACATTAAGACATGAGACAAGGAAAACAAGCACAGAGAGACAAGAACTATCAGAGAGAGGAATTAAAGGTGGCTGTGTCATAAAATATTAAAACATGGTTTAATCAGAAGTAAGATAGGTAAGCAAGCTTAATTAGAAATACATATTATTAGTTGACTTTAAAGTATAAAATGAAAAATTAAAGCAATCTTATAGGATATGTAATCAGCGAGGAATAATATGTTGGAAAATGAGTCTGATGTTGTAATTGGTGTGTGCAATTAAAATTAATTAATTTCCGTTAGCATACATGCATGCAAATATGAAATCAACAAACTTTAAACATTAAACTCATAATTATAGTGACACTGGTATGTTGCTATGAAGAAGTGAGAGATTGCATTGTGACATGTAGTCAACCTCCACTATAACGTGCTGTTTGTGATCAAATCAGGGAGGTATTCTGTCCACAGGTTGTCTGGGCAATTGTGATTATATGAAGTGCACCCCCTCCTAAATTTTTTAAATTAAAATTCACGGTAATGTTTTGCCTGTGTCAAATTTTCCTTCCTATCACATCTTAAATGAAAAAGGGACTTAATTTTAATTAACACATCATCGCAGGTACTCTAATATTAATGTTCACTAAGCCCTTCATAAGATTAATTAACAACCGTTTTGTGATGAAAGGACCCAGGAGGCAGATATAAAGTTGGGAGACTATTTTTAGCAATTTTGCTATTGATTTTACAAAATACTGAAGACAGAAGTACAATGCATTAAGATTCCACAATTAGGTCGGAGTTAAGTTATTCTAAGTAAGAAGAGAGAGAAAGGAAGAGAGTATCCATCTATTTATCTGTCTGTCTGTCTGTCTAACTATCTATCTATCTATCTATCTATCTATCTATCTATCCCTTTCTCTCCTACCTCTCTCTCTAGAGAAAGAGATATTGGTGGACTCCAGTGAAGTTATAAAATAGGCCACATACCAGAGTGAGAACAAAACCACAATAATGGAATGAAATTTGGACCTATTATTTAAAATGGACTCCAGATCTGTAGATTACATAAAGAAAGACGAATTAATATATCCTTGGACTTTAAAACAGGCAGCTACTGCCATGCGTTATTAACTTTTCCCCAGTCAATACAGGCAATCTGAAATTACTAGGCCATTCATCTGCACCTTTCCTTCATGCTACTGTCTACCTTTACCATCCACTGCATCTTTGCTTCTGACATATTCCACTTGTTGCTAGACTCCAACTGCTTGGCTCTATTCAGGTTAGTTTTTGCCTCTGGTCTGGTGGTATAACTTGGTACATGCAGCTGATGCCCCACAACTGCCCCCACATATTATGGAGGATTGGGTAGAAGCTTCTCTTCAAAGATAAACTCATGACATATTCCATCAACTTCAGCAATATCTCTCCTCACTGCAGCCTCTCAGAAAGTGGAGATGGACAAAATGGGAGAAGAGAAAGCAAGCAAGAGGAAGCAACTCAAGGAGACACAGTAGGATTGGTGGGGTCTTCTGAAACACTTTTCTGGTCTTCAAGAATAGACTGATGGATACTAAGAGACGTCAGCTGAATTTCACAGCTGCTTGGTAATTAGCTTCCACAGTGACATTCAGAATGTTGCTCTAGGTCACTGACTCCCTTTTGACCTTTGAGCTGCTCTCAACATCAAATAGAGTAAAAGGGGAAAAAATTCATTTTCTACCACGCCTTTACCCAATAACCTACTGTTTCCTTAAACCACAATAATTCCCCTGCTTAATGGTGAACAGTTTGTATTTTATAAAAATATTTATTTATTTATTTAACATGGAGTAGTAGTTGTGTTGGACTTTTTCTTGACACTATTTTTAGCAGTTACCCACTGGCTCAGACTCAATCTATTCAGGTCCCTCTACATCTTGGACATGGTACTTCCTCATGGATTTGAAAGCCTGTTGCAGCCTCAGTGTCTTCCTTTGCTTTAAGTAAAGAATTTCTGGTCAGAATCCCTGAGTTTCTGTAACTCCCTTCTCATTTACCTAGAGTGGGAAAGGATTTGGACCACATGGTTTTAAGAAAAACAGTAACAATGATAGCAACAAAAACAAACAACGGAATAGTTTTGTGGACATATTATTCAGTGTCAAGGCATAGAGATAGAACCAGTGTTTCTGTGGGATACGTGGCCATTTGAAATGAAGTAAACACAGGGAGACTGTCTGCTTGGAACTTTCTTTGTGACATTGTAATAATCAGTGTTCCCCAGAGAAACAGAACCAATAGAATGTGTATACATATATGTGTGTGTGTGAGTGTTTGTAAGTGTAGATAGATAGATGATATACATAGAGACATAAATAGATACAAATTAGATGTAGATATAAAAGTAGATGCTGTCAAAATCTCAGCAAGGTTTTATTTGAGATATAGACAAGATTAGTTTAAAATTTAAATGGAAAGGTAAAGGAAGTAGAATATCAAAAGTTATGAAAATGAAGAATGAAGTGGGAGGAAAAATCCTACCTGATTTCAAAACTAATCACAGGGCTACAGTAATCAAGACTGCATGATTGGATAGATGGACACTTCGATCAATGGAAAAAAATAGAGAACCCCAAAGTAGCTTCACACAAGTATAGATGACTGTTTTATTTTTTAACAGCTTCATTTATCTATAGTGCACAACTCAATAATTCACCCATCTGAAGTGCACAGTATAACGGCTGTTAGCATATTCATGGATATGTACAACTATCACCACAATCTATTTTAGAGCATTTCGGTCACCTCAGAAAGAAACCTCACACCCTTTAGCTATCACCCCCGTACGTTCCACATCGCCCTACTCCCATCCCTAAGCAACCACTGACTACTTTCCATCTCTCTATATTTGCCAATTCTAAACAAGTTACATAAATGGACTGTGATATTTTACAACTAGTTTCTTTCACTTAGCATAACAATTTCAAGATTCATCTGTGTCTCAGAATGTATCACTATTTCAGTTTTCTACGGTCAAATTGTATTCCGCTGTATGGATATACCACATTTTGTTAATTTATTCACCAGCTGATGGACTTTTGGGTTGTACAGCTAACTGATTTTTGATAAAGTTTCAAAAAACAATTCAATGCTTGAAGGGTAATTTCTTCAACAATGGTGCTGAAATTATTGGATATCCATAGCCCAAAATAATAAACCTCATTCTAAGCTTCACACTGATATAAAAATTAACTCAAATTATAGATTTAAATGTAAAACTACAAAACGTTTAGAAGAAAACATAGGAGAATAAGTTTCAGAATATAGGGCTTGGTGGAGTATTCTTAGTCATGATACCCAAAGCATGATTCAAAAAGAAAAGCTCAATAAATTGGACTTCATCGAAATTAAATCTTTTTCTGTTCAAAACACCCTTTAAAGTGATCAAAATAAGGTACAGACTGAGAGAAAATATTTAGAAACTACATATCTGACACATAACTCGTACTAAAATATACAAAGAATTTTCAAAAGTTACCATTAAAAAACAAACAATCCAATTAGAAAATGGGAAGAAGATATGGGCATTTACTGAATACGATGTACAGTTGGCAAAACGTACATGAAAAGATGTTTAACTTTACTAGCCAGTATCTGATTTAGACAATTGCTTTCTATAGCAATCAGACAATGAAAATAAGATATAAGCTTAATTTACAGCATATATGCACAATCAGTATTACCAAAATACTTTTTAAACCATTGATATTTTTTCTCTAAATGATTTTTTCTATGGAGAAACCAATCAAAAGTGAAACTTCCTGGTAATCACAATTGAGCATCAACTAGTTCATGTGGTCTCTAGACCTATGCTTCTATAGTGTGTAGTCCCTACCTAATTGTCCTGATTCATTTTACCAAGTTCAGTGGGAAATGTTAATTAACAAAACCAAAACTCCTTAGAGTAATATGGTATTTAGGTAAGAGTTGACTTCCACCTAGAAGTTTTGTAACACCTCCAGGATTGTTGTTGTTTTAACGTTTCTATCATTCCAGAAATATTCTAATGGCCAGAATCAGCTCTCTTATTTTGAGGCCAAGATCAAGAAGCATGTCATTCACTGTCATTAGAGTTCACTTGCAGTTAACTATAACTGAGATTCCCCAAATTCACCAATGTTCCCAGCCTACCAGGAAGTGACATTCTTTACCTCTGTAAAGATGGCGCTCATCAGGTCCCATCCTACTTTCTTGAAAGACTTTATAGGTGTTCTTTGAAACATATAAAGTACAGGTATTTAAATAAAATTTGTCTTTAAATCTTTCACTTTTGACGTAATCATGGTGAAAGATAAGATTACTAACTTAGATATAAAGCTAAATAGTGCCCTATATAATTTACATACAATATAAAAGCATAACTTTGGCCTTATCTTTTCTACCAGACAGAAAAAAATAATCACAGTTATGATTGTTTTTGTTTTGTTTCAGTTTTGTTTTTACAAATGATCATCTAAATTTACAGGTTTATAAAATATTTGGGCTCCAATCAACTGTAACTAGTAAAATGATGAAACTTATATTCCTCAAGAGAGAATGATGGCCCTTGTTGGGCATATTAGAAACTCTGACATAATATTAAATGGTCACATAATTATTTTTTTTGCCTTGTTTCTAATTTATCCTAAACACTATCCTGAAACAGTATAAGTTTATGTGTTTTTAGCAGTTATGCAAATGGCACCTCCTGAATAAGTCCTTGTGTCTTGTTTTTCTGCTCAATATCGTGTTTGTGTCACCCATGTTGTTTCTTAAGCTCCTGTATTTTTTTAATTTAATGATTGCTGTGTATATTGTGCCAATATAACATGATTCCCATTGTACTAGTGTACAAGTTTAGAGTCCTTTTGCTGTGTAATTTTTTATATACATATGTATGAGTTATCTATTGCTGCCTAACAAATTATCACCATTGCCATATTCTATTGGTTAGAAGCAAGTAACTAGGCCGTCCTACACTCAGGGGAGGGGGTGACGCAAGTATATGCAGAACAAGAGGTAGGCCTTTTAAGAGGCTGCCTAGCACAGCATATTATACCTACCTTTTTTAATAAGTGGAATCTCACTTTACAAATATCTCTGCAAGATTTAAAGCCTGAATAATAGGAGTTCTGCAGTAGAAATTTTGCTTAGCACTGAAAGCAAATAATCTCTAATCCTCTTAACGATCCTGCAAGTATTATTATCTTCCTTTTACAATTTAAGGAAGTACGGCTCAGCAGGGTTAAGTAATTTGCCTTTGGAAATTCTGGTATGCAAGAGAGAACATATTGCATGCTTCAGAACCAATGTCGTCAGCATGCTGTTTGAATATAATAATAACAAGCATTAGAGATTATAGAGAATAAATATTCCTGCTGCTCATCTTAATTGTGATGGTTACCGCCTATCTCCACCAGAAACAAGATACAATCAAATGACTTTCCTCTAGACCTCACACTAGAAGTATTCACAAGGTAAAAAGTGACAGTGGAGCTCTACTTCATATTCCCATATATGAGTAATTCTATGACCTTTTGATTTTACGAAATATAAGCTTGGAACCTATAATTCACAATATGTAGTTACTCCTCGCCAAGGTTAGTGCAATTATATGATTTACTGCAAAGAGTAGTGCTGCTACTTCTGTGTACCACTGGGCCAATCTAGATTCAGACAATATTGCCAAAAAGTCCTACCAAACATTTAGATGGAAAATTAAATTTAATCACATTGTGTTTTTAAAGTTAGAATACAGAGAAAAATCTCTTTTTTTGCTAATTGCCTTTGTTTTCGTTTCCTGTTTTAAGTGGTAGGTTCTCTTCTAATACAGATGTACTTTAAAAGATGGCATGGAAGAATCTGAAATTGACAGCCATGTCTGGCATTACCACCTTATTTCATTGCCTATGGAAGGCCACAAAAGATTGTATATAGATTTCATGATGCATAAATATATATTTTTGAGAATATTTTTCTAGCTCTCAATGTTTCTTCCTTGAACAATTTGAATAATCTCCTAGCTCTACTCTTTTTCACTCTTATTCCTCCAATTATTTATTTACTCATTCAATGACTATCTATTAACTTTCAGGTACTGGCTTCCAGAAATCCTTTTAAAAATGCATAACTGATCATGTCACTTCTTTGCAGGGCTATTTTACCATTGTCAGGGCATAGTCCAAAGACCAGAATAGAGGGCTTCGGCCTACCTGCCCACCTCATCTGCATTGTAAACACATAATCAGGGCCCCCAAACAACTTTTCTACTTCAATTAGTCTATCCTGTTTTATTCCTCCATGTTTTTTATTGTTGTAAGCTTTTCTTCCCTTGTCATATAGCAATTTTTTTTAATTGTATAGGCATACTTCAGAGATGCTGTGGGTTCAGTTCCAGATGACTGCTATAAAGCAAATATCACAATAAAGCGAGTCGCACAAATTTTTTGGTTTCCCAGTGTATGTACAAGTTATGTTTTCACCATATCCTTGTCTATCAAGTGTGCAATAGCATTATGTCTAAAAAGCAATATACACACCTTAATTAAAAAATACTTTATTGCTAAGAATTACTATCATCTGAGCCTTCAATGAATTGTGATCTTTTTGCTGGCGGTGGGTCTTGCCTCAATATTGGTGGCTGCTGACTGATCTGGGTTGTGACTGCTGAAGATTTGGTGTCTGTGGCAATTTTTTAAAATAAGACGACAATCCAGTTTGCCACATCAATTGACTCTCCCTTTCACGAACAACTTCTCTGTAGCATGCAGTGCTGTTTGATAGCGTTTTACCAATAGCACATCTTCTTTCAAAATTGTGGTGAATCCTCTCAAATCCTACCCCTGTTTTATCAACCAAGTTTATGTAGTATTCTAAGTCTTTTGTTGTCATGTCAACAATGTTCACGGCCTCTTCACCAGGAGTAGATTCCGTATCAAGAAACCACTTTCTTTGTTCATCCATAAGAAGCAACTCCTCATCCATTAAAGTTTTATCCTGAGATTACACCAATTTATTCACATCTTCAGGCTCCACTTCTAATTCTAGTTTTCTTTCTATTTCTACCACATCTGCAGTTACTTCCTCCACTGAAATCTTGAACCACCCAGAGTCATTCATGAGGGTTGGAATCAACTTCTTCCAAATTCCTATCAATGTTAATATTTTGATCTCTTGCCATGAATCACAAATGTTCTTAATGACGTCTAGAATGGTGAATCCTTTCCAGAAGTTTTTTCAATTTACTTTGCCCAAATCCATCAGAGGAATCACTATTCATGGCAGTTATAGCTTTATGAATTGTATTTCTTAAAGAACACGACTTGAAAGTTGAAATTACTCCTTGATCCATGGGCTGCAGAATGGATGTTGTGTTAGCAGGCATGAAAACAACATTAATCTCATACATCTCCATTGGAGCTCTTGGGTGACCAGGTGCATTGTCAATGAGTGGTAATATTTTGAAAACAATCTTTCTTTTTGAGCAGTAGCTCTCAACAATTTTTTAAAAATATTTAGGAAACCATGTTGTAAACAGATGTGCTGTTATCCAGGCTTTGTTTTATTATTTATAGACGAGAGGCAGAGTAGATTTAGCATAATCCTTAAGGGTCCTAGGATTTTTGGAATGGTAAATGAGCATTGGCTTCAAATTACAGTCACCGGCTGCACTAGCCCCTAACAAGAGAGTCAACCTGGCCTTTGAAACTTTGAAACCAGGCATTGACTTCTCCTCTCTAGCTATGAAAGGCCTAGATGGCATCTTCTTCCAGTACAAGGCTGTTTCTCTACATTGAAAATCTGTTGTGTAATGTGGCCGCTTTCATTAATTATCCTAGCTGGGTCTTCTGGATAACTTGCTGCAGCTTCTACACCAGCACTTGTTGCTTCCCCTTGCATTTTCATGTCATGGAGATAGCATCTTTCCTTAAACATCAGGAAACAACCTTCGGTAGCTTCAAACGTTTCTTCTGCAGCTTCCTCACCTCTCTCAGCCTTCATAGAATTGAAGAGAAGTAGAGCTTTGCTCTGGAATAGGCTTTGTCTTAGTGGAATGTTGTAGCTGGTTTGATCTTCTATCCACATCACTAAAACTATCTGCATATCAGCAATAAGGCTGTTTCACTTTCTTATCATTCCTGTGTTCACTGGAGTAGCACTTTTAATTTCCTTCAAGAACTTTTCCTTTGCACTTACAACCTAGCTAACTGTTTCGCACAAGAGGCCTAGCTTTTAGCCTATAGTGGCTTTCAACATGTCTTCCTCTCTAAGCTTAACGATTTCTAGCTTTTGATTTAAAGTGAGACGTGACTCTCCCTTTCACGTGAATACTTAGAGGCCATTATAGGGTTATTAATTGGCCTAATTTTAATATATTTGTGTCTCAGGGAATAAGGAGGCCTGAGGAGAGAGAGAGAGATGAGGGAATGGGTAGTCAGTGGAGCAGTCAGGACACACACAACATTTATCAATTAAGTTCACCATCTTATATTTGGTGCCTTGAAAACAATTACAATAGTAACATCAAAGACCGCTGATCACATGTCACTATAACAATTACGATAATAATGAAAAAGTTTGAAATAATGTGAAAATTACCAAAATGTGACACAGACACCCAAAGCAAGCAAATGCTGTTGGAAAATGGCACCAACAGACTTGCTTGATGCAAAGTTGCCATGCACCTTCAATGTGTAAAACACTCACTAGCTGCAAAGTTTAAGAAAGCAAAGATTAATGAAACGAGATACGCTTGTATTTTAAAGGTCGGACAAATTCTTACCTCCTTTCTAATTCCTTTCTTTTTTTTCCCCCATTTCATGTATAACTCTATTAACATTTTTAACTGTTCAATTTTTATGTATTTTTATTACACAAACAATCATGAACATATTCCTGCCAAAAAAGATTAAAATAGCCTGTATAAGCCAGGGTAGTCACCCAGGTGGCTTACTGGGGCACCCATTAATGACATTAAAGTTCTATGGGTCCCCACATAAATCACCTGGGTTCCAACACAATCTTTCTTGAGCCTATTACATAGCTACCATGCAATTTCCCTTTGGAAAATGGAACCTTTCACCTAAGCCTTTCTCTATGCTTATCAATTCAATAGCATGAAAGAACAAATTGGCAGATGAATATCCTCAGATTCTAATTTTAGGGGACCATAGACAGATACTCTGGTGAAAATGTTCCTTTCTTGGGAAATAGGAACTCTAAAGTAGCCAAGTTCGTGGTTTTAGGGACAAGAAGCAAAAATTCTGTAAGTGACTTATTAGGTGAGTAGCGTAATGATATATCCACCCTAAATTCCTGGATTCATGTATTCCAATTGTGGAGAAATGCCATCATATAAAGACCACTGGTTTAAAGATTATCCCACATCCTTTAAATAGTATCCCAACCTTAAATGGTGGTATCTCCCAGTTGTAATACAACTCTCCTTTAGTAGGCCATTTTACCATTGTAGCAAGCTAATTGCCTTTGGGAGATGGGATATAAGATAGACTAGTGAATGCCATAGGTGTTAAGCCCATTGCTTATTTTCATTGTAAAATGAGGTTCTCCACTATTGAAAAATGGTGTGGGATACCCTGGCAGAGAAAAAATCATTCTTTCAGTCTAAGATGGGGCTGATGGAAAAATTGAGGACAAGGAAGAAAAATTTGCGTTCAGAATATGTATCTATTTCTGTAAGGCCACGTTTGTTACTCTCCCTAAGATGGAAAAGGTCCAGTGCAATCAACCTATCACTAGGTGGCTGGCGGATCCCTTCAACCCATCAATTCTGGGAATGATGCCACATCAGTGCTTGGATTTGACCTCTTTTATTGGCAATTTGCATACTCAGTAGGGGACAGCAGTAAGATCAGCTACAGTGAGAGGAATTTCATGTTGTTGAGCCTACATTGAACCTTCATGGCTGCCAAATTGGCCCCTTTGTTCATGGGTCAATTAGTTAAACCCTAGGATAGCTGAGAAAAAAGGCTCACTGACAGTGCCAGGAGAAGTCCTCCTGTCCACCTGGATACTGACAACCTAAGTCATGGTGAATGCAACCTGTAAGCATTCACCATAGGACACAAATATACTCTTATTTTATTTCCATTCTGAGAGGAACATCCACATACTTCTTCCCTAGATATCCCAGGCACTGATTTTCCAAACTAATTCAGTGACTTTGTTGTTAGTGCCATCAAGTCAATTCTGACTCCTAGCAACCCTGTGTACAGCAGAGCGGAAAATGTTTGGTCTTTTTGTGCCATCCTTGCATCTTCCGGTGCTATATCAGACAATGTTCCGCTGCTCTTCATGGGGTTTTCATGGCCAATTTTTTTCAGAAGTGGGTGTCTAGGTCCTTCTTCCTAGTCTGCTTTGGTCTGGAAGCTCTGCTGAATCTTAGCCACCATGGGTGACTCTCCTAGTATTTGAAGTACTTGTGCCATAGCTTTCAGCATTCCGGCAACACTTACAGCAGGATGCAGCTCCCACAGTATGACAACCAACAGATGGGTGGTGTGGTTCACTGACCAGGAAACAAACCCAGGCCACAGTGGTGAGAGGGTCAAATCTTAACAACTAGACCACCAGGGCTGGCTATTCAGTGACTATGGGGACTGAAATCAGGTTTATGTCCATTGATCTAGAATTTATCTGATTGTGTAAAACAAGTAACACCTTAGTAGGCTGCCCATCTATTTCATGCCTAAGGATTCTGTGAAAAGTTAGACCCTCTCATATATCCCCGAAAGTCAGAACACTTTGCTTGCAGCTCTGTCCCTGTGGTTTATTGTAGTATTTGCACCCACCTAGTGAGGAATGATGAAGTGCCACCATGTGTCTTCTGCAACTCCAGGATCATATTATTCTCACAAAAAGAGGAAGCCCAAATTCATAATGCTGAAATGGAAGCCCGGATTCTCCCTTTATCTCCAGACTGAAGAGTCTACAGAAGACAACCAACTGCAATAGAGGTTAACAAGAATGTTGATGTTCCCCTCATCAAAGAATTTTTCAATGATTTAGTGAAGAGAGTTTCCTCTGAGTCCCCTGAATGGTGGGGTCCAATTACAACATTCCCATATCCCTGAGCCTTCAATCTCCTCTCTGTGTTGTACGACAGAGAAAGTCTGGAATCTCAATTTTGTTGAATTTAGTGCACCAGTGAACTCAAGCCTCAATAGAACAACTAAGAAAACTTTTAGGTCATGAATCCCTGTATTTTGACTTCTTTTGTCTAAAATCCTTGGACTCTCATTTCCACCAATGTTCCCCAGATTCCCCCCAGAGCAGAATATAATTATTCCCCCTGGTTCATGCAGAAAATTAAATCTCCCTAAGGACCAGGGGGCAATGGAGGGTGGTACATTTGGGCTCAGAGGTGAAGTGGCATCTCTTTGTGAAGAACTTGACCTAGGTAAGGTCAGTGAAGTGTCTTCATGCAATGGAAGGATGGTTTCCTCCTATGGTGGGGAGGTGCTCTCTCTGCTGGGAAAGGAAGATTTTCAGTTCAAGGTTCTTAGCTTCTTCTGTGTCTGTTGAAATGTCCCCATCCTAAATATCAGAGTCCCTGCTTATTCCTAAGTTCATAATCTTAACTTTAGCACAGATCCTTGACAAAGGGCAGTGTGTGTATATATATATATATATATATATATATATATATATATATATCTATATATATATATCTATATATCTCAATGGAGGTATATATAGATATGTACACCAATAGAGAGAAGTTCTGAAGACCAATTAATGATAATGCCCAATATATTACTGGTATTTTGGATTGAATAAGCAATAAAAATAAAACTTGGAAGGAAAGCCTTTCTGAAAAATGACAGATGGGGGTCAGAAGTGGTTTGTGTCAATGGGGTAGTGGTCTTTTCATAAGTTAATGATTAATTGTATATATTCCATATCCCTTTTCTAGTTTTTATTCCCAAGGGAGATCTATTAGTTGGTTATGAATATGGATTTGTATTTTGTATCCACATTGCAAACAAGTCTCCACATCTGTCACATGTCAAACTCTTCTGGTAATTTTTACAATTCATAGGATATGTGTGAAATCAATTCTGTCACCATTTTACTTTTTGAATTTTAGATTTTGCATCTTGAAATATTTTTCTATCACCAAGTTACATGTATATTATCCCGTAAATGTTTTACCATTGCCGTATCTATTCATATAGTGTTACTTTTCTTTATACCAGCTCCTTAATCTCTCTCTCTTTCTCTATTCCTCTCTCTATCTCTTTTTCTTATGTGAAGGAGTAGTCTACCTTTGTGTCAACATTTATTGACTTCTTTATATTTTCAGCAATAATTTGAAATTCCACTTACATAATAAGTTAAATTCCTATAAATTAGTAGGTCTAATTCTGAACTCTATTCTCCTGTACTGATGTATTTTTTCACTAATATTAGACTTTTAATTACTATATCATTGTAGTATGTTTTAATATCTGAACAGTCTCATCTATCTTTCAAAATGTTATCATAATAAAGGTGTTGTTTTTCACATTATCTCCTACATAAAATAGTCTGGGTTGTTGTTGAGTGTCTAAAATTTTGTTGAAACTTTCAATGCATAGTAGTGACTATGAGCGTGAAGAAATATGGTATGACTTTCCCTTTGTTTAGATCTTTGCTTATGTCCTTCACTGAAGTTTCTAGTTTTTATGATAGACCCTTCACATTTATAGTTAAGTCATTATGGATTTGGTCAAGGTTTTAGTTTTACTGGAAACAACTCATCTTTCTAGTTGCATTTTCCAATGTAGCTGGTCTCGGGAAAACTTTGGATTTGTTTCTGTTGGTCTTTTTGTTTCCACCTACCTCCTTGAACTTTTTTCCTATGTAGAAAAAGATATTCATTGAAATAAGTGACATTTTGTTTCTTCCTCTCCAATATTCGTATACTATTTATTTATTTATCTTGTCATTTTCTATTCATCTGTTTATTATACACTCCATCACAGTGTCAAAAAGTAATTGTGATAGGAATCTTTCCTATCTCTTTCTTCATCTGATTTTGGTCAGAATGTATGAAATATTTTATTAAAATTTTATTTTGTTAGATTTCTGGTAGAAAATCTTCATGATATTAAGTAAGGTATAAGATTTTCTTCTATTTTAACTAACATAAATATTGGCTACAAATGTTGAATGTTTTATTGCTTTTGGCATCCGATTGAGATCATCACATCTTGTAATCTCTTTGAATCTCTTAAAGTATTAGAATAGCTTAATATTTGCTGAAATTAAACTACCTCTGCATTCCTGGAATAAAGCCTGCTTGGTGTTATAATCCTTTAATACACTTATAGATTTGTTGATAAGAGGTTTATTTAGATCTTTGATTCTGTTCGTATCCATGTCTTGCTTAAACATTTGTGTTTTTGTGCTACTACTAAAATAATTTGGCATCAGGTTATGATAGACATACAAAACAAATTAGAAGAGGTTTTCATCGTATTCTATGACTTGTGACACTTTACAAAAGTTGAGATATTATATGTTCAGGCATGTATTTGCAAAACAATGCATAATGTGTGTAAACTCTATGACAGGCACCAGGCTGAGATTTGACATGGACTAATTTAATCATCTTAAAAGAAAACACTTGCTGTTATTATCTTCGATTCGTGATCGACATTAGCGATAAGGAAAGTGAAGAATAGAGAGGCTCTGTTGTTTGTACATAATATCCTTGGCGGTGGGTGGATTAGGAATCAGACAGCCCAAACTTCCATTACTTCCTTAAGCAATCTTGATTCTCATTTATAACCATCAAAAAAAGTCATCTTTAAAATACATGAAATATTCACTTATAATCTCTAATGTAAAAGGCACAGTTTAAAGAATAACAACTAAATCATGGTCCATGTCTCCACCAACTTGTTTAAGAAATGGAATAGTAACACTAACCCTTCAAGTCTCTGTGTGTTCTTTTACGTCCTCCCATTTTCTCTCCAGAGATAATTACTCTCCTGAGTTTTGGGTTAATCAATTGTATGCTTTTCTTCACAGTTTTACCCCTGTTAATTTATTCTTAGATATTTGTCTACTTATTTGTACATTTTGGCTTTTATGTCCAAAAGTGTATTTCTTGGGGCTTTCCCCCTCTTGTTTTCAGTGCTGCTCAGTAATTGATTATTGATTGTACCACATTTATTTATCCATTCTTCTATCGATGATATTTTAGGTCGTTAACCATTCTTTGCCATCACAAACAAGTGTTTTGAATATTCTTGTACGTGTCTCCCAGTGCATGTATGCAGACTTTGTCAAGGATATACACCTAGGGAGTTTATTGCTGGGTTATTGGATATAAACCTTGTCACATTAGCTAGATAATGCCAAACTATTTTCCAAAGTAGTTACATCTATTTACAGCAGCACATAAAGGATTGTACTGCTCCACATTCTTGGCAAAACTTGATATTTTTTTCAAAATTTTAAAAATTGTAAATATTTAAATTGCTTAAACTATAGCCAATACTGGATACAAAGCAGCTTTAATTTGCACTACCCTGATTATATTGAAAATTTTTCCACGTTTATGTTGGCCATGCCCTTCCTGTTACCCACTTTTTCTCTTCAGATGATTTGTTTGTTTGTTTAATTGATGCATAAGTATGATTCATATAATCAAAACATCAATCCTTTATGATTTTTCTTGTGTGAAAATATTTTAACTTGATTACAGCTGAGTTCATTGTCATGCAAGACAATGTCATTGCTCCTCAGGACCCACCTTGACCACTGTCTTTGCTTCTAGACCTATAACTAGACTCAAATCCCAGCATGCCCCTAAAGGTGAGGTACAAAGTGTGACCCATGAGGAGGCGTGCTGTACTCCCAAAGAACTTGAGTTTTCTAATTTATACATGGGAACATGTATGGGAATGGGTGCTAGGTATGGGATAATGGTGGAAGGAATATAAAGTTGGATCAGGCCAAATTTTTTGACATGGTCTCACTAAGCAGAGTTTCTGCATTTAATCCTGCAGCTCGGGTTGTTAGAAAGGGCTCTAACAGTTTGTTTGGTTATTGGCTGAAACATTGACGAAAAGGTGGCCCACAGTGAATGAATTTGAAATACAGGACGTGCCTTGGTTTAATATAG
This sequence comes from Equus przewalskii, assembly GCF_037783145.1. Lineage (NCBI taxonomy): Eukaryota > Metazoa > Chordata > Mammalia > Perissodactyla > Equidae > Equus > Equus przewalskii. The sequence continues at coordinate 51,283,301 of NC_091845.1, read as the reverse complement.
AGGAAGGGATTCAAAGGCTTAAGGAAATTGGAACGTCAGATTGAATTTGTCATTTAAGGCCTAGTTACCCACCCTGGGAGGGTGCAAAAGACATATCTTTCATTGATCCTTTGAGAAATAAATTTGTGAGGGGTGCCCTGGCATCTTTGAGGAGCTCTGTGATGACCTTTCTCTGTAGGCCAGACCTCACTGTGGGAACTGCAGTCACCGAATTGGGAAACCTAGATGCAATGGGAGTAGCTGGTTCCTAGGAGACAAGGGTCAAATGGTGGCACACAACCACCAACAGCAAGGTGGGCATGGTTAGCACGATGAACAGCAGTCTAAGATTCAGTAAGAATAGTCTGACTTGTGCAGACCTGCGGCATTGGCTAATTGATCATGGTGTTCCTAGAAGTGAAATAGATAGGAAGTTTACTAAATTCTTACTTGATCTGCAAAAGTAGAAAACTGCCAGGTCAAGTGAACAAAAGTCTAACATCAATCATAAAAACAGAGTGCCATGGCCCCTCAATCAATTCTGAACCTTAAGTCACTTTACACATCCAGAGCCCCTTGAATGAAGGGGAGGCCAGGTCCCCTTGAGGAAGGACCTTGGTACAGTACCAAAAATTTATACTGTTAATCTTTCTACCAGTCTTCCCCAAAAGAATCTAAGGCCTTTTGCTGGGGTAACTGTACATCGGAGAAAAGGACATAATCTTTATCCTCAGACTTGTGGGAGATTATTGGACACTGGCTCTGAGCTGACACTGATTCCAGGAGACACATATCACTGTGGTCCACCAGTTGGAGCAGGGGCTTAAGGAGGTCAGGCGATCAATGGAGTTTTAGCTCATATCTATCTCACAGTGGATCCAGTGAATCCCTGAGCCATGCCTGCGGTTATTTTCCAAGTTACAGAATGCATAATTGGAATAGACATACTTAGCAGCTAGCAGGATCTCCACATTGGTTCCCTGACCTGTGGAGTGAAGGTTATTATGATGGGAGAGGCCAAAGAGAAGCCACTAGAACTGCCTCTACCCAGGAAAATAGTAAACTGAAAGCAATACTGCACTCCTGGAGGGACTGCAGAGATTATGCCACCATCAAGGGCTTGAAAGATGCAGAGTGGTGATTCCCACCACATCCCCACTCAGCTCACCTATTTGGCCTGTGCAAAAGACAGACGGATCTTGATGAATGACAGTGGATCATTGTAAGCCTAACCAAGTGGGGACTCAAATTGTACCTGCTGTACCAGATATAGTTTCATTGCTTTAGCATCCCCTGGTATCTAGTATGCACCTATTGATCTGGTAAATGCTTTATTTCTACATCCCTGTCCACAAAGCCCACCAGAGGCAATTTCTTTTCAGCTGGGAAGACCAACAATACACCTTCACTATCCTACCTCAGGGATAAATTAACCCTCCAGCCCTATGTCATAATTTAGTTTGCAGGGATCTTAATTGCTCTTTTCTTCCATAAGATATTACACTGGTCCATTCCATTGAGGACATTCTGCTTACTGGGCCTACTGAGCAAGAACTAGCAACTATTCTAGACATTGACAAGATGTTTGTGTGTTAGAAAGTGGGAAATGAATCTGACTACGTTTCAGGGGCTTTTGACAGCAGCGAAATTTCTAGGGGACAAGTTGTGTGGAACATTTTGAGATATCCCTTCTAGGGTAAGAAAAGTTGTTGTATCCAGCCCTTTCTACAATGGAAAAAGAGGCACCACACCTCGTGGGCCTCTTTGGATTATGCAAGCAACATATACCTCACTTGAATGTGTTAGTTATGTACACTTACCAAGTGACCCAAAAAGCTACTAGTTTTGAGTGGGGCCTAGAACAAGAGAAGACTCTGCAACAGGTTCAGGCTGCTGTGCAAGCTGCTCTGCCACTTGGCCATATGATTGAGCATATCCAATGGTTTTTCTGGTGTCAGTGGTTGATAAAGATGCTGTTTGGAGCATCTGGCAGGCTGCTTTAGATGGATCACAGCACAGGCCCTTAGGATTTAGAGCAAAGCCCTGCAATACTCAGCAGATAACTACTATCTTTCTGAGAAACAGCTCTTGGCCTGCTACTAAGCCTTTGTAGAGATTGAACACTTAACCATGGGCCACCAAGTTACCATGCCACCTGAGCTATCTGTCATGAACTGGGTGTTATCTGACCCACCAAGCCATAAAGTTGAGTGTGCACAGCAGCATTTCATCATTAAATGGAAGTGGTGTATATGTGATCAGGCCTGTGCAGGCCCTGAAGGCACAAGTAGTTACCTGAAGAAGTGGCCCAAATGCCCATGGGCCCCATTCCTGCTGCACTGCCTTCTCTCTCCCAGTCTGCACGTTTGGCTTCATAAGGGGTTCCCTATGATCAGTTGACAGAGGAAAAGAAGACTTGGGCCTGATTTACAGATGGTTCTGTATGATATACAAGTACTACAAGAAAGTGGAAGCTGTGGCACTACAGCCCTCTCTGGGACATCCCTGACGGACAGTGGTGAAGGGAAATCCTTCCAGTGGGCAGAACTTCAAGCAGGGTCCCTGATTGCGCACTTTGCTTGGAAGGAGAAATGGCCAGGCCAGACATAAAATTATATACCAATTCATAGAATAATGAACTAAGGAAATAAAAACCACACTGCATCGTATTCCCAATTCTAATTTGTAGAGTCGAATTGTAAAATTTTTCCAATCATGATCTTCAAGTCTATAGCCAAAAAGCCGTTGTTACATGGACAGATATAAAGTCTTTTAGCTGCCAGCCCTGCAGCTCCCTGAGAGTCTTTAAACGCTGCTGACAAAACTTTTGTAACTGAGTAAGGCGGGGAGAAGGGGAGGAAACTAAGTATTTGAGCTGCCTGTTCTGGGACAGCTGCCATGGCAAGGGTGGGCTGTAAGCGTCTCAAAATCCATCTGCACCAGGAGCACCTCTGTCCTTCCTTCCCTTTCTTTTCACTCTGCAATAACACTGAACAAAACAAGACTCCACAAGAGCTCACATTCGTAGACTCAGAAGAGCCATGCATTTGAAGTCTGTCACCTAGTAAAATGTTTTTATATGAAAATGATTTCACTGAGAGAGAGAGTGTCTGTGTGTGTGTTTGTCAAAACATGATGGAAATTTATAATATTCTATGTTATTTGTTTGCTCAAGTTGTAAAATGTCACCCTTTGATAAAAGGGTTATATGCAGTATATGCCTTGGGGTTATATGCAATAAAATTGCATTAATTGGAATATGAAAAGCATCTGAAACAAATGACAGCTACACAATTACACAGAACCACATGAAAGCAGCAGAAAAAAATAGTACCTGTTTATTGCAACCCCAAGGGGAAGCTGGATTTTAAAATGTTGTATACTCTCTTGGAAAAAATAAATGCACTCCCCACACATGTAAAACACTGGTGTTATTTTGAGACAGAGAGGACGCAGGGGCTTGATGAAGTCCAAAGCTACAAAGCTAGAAGTGTGCTTAGAGTGAATTTATTCTAAGAATTCTAAACTGAGATCCTCATTAGGATTTCCTGAGAAGATTGAACCCATACAACCATAAAGCGGTCAGTAGGTCTGAGAGGATTGGAGGTGGGGGCTAAGGTTGGTTATTTATTATTTGCCTGTTGATTATACATATTTATATAAATTTTATGAAATGATTTTGTTGACATATGGAAACAGCTATAACTCAAACTCTCATTTTTCTGACGAAACAGTGGACTCTCATAGCATTGACATGAGTTTTCCTGGGTTATATGATAGTGATTTATGTTAACAGCCTATGAAAGATGCTCATCTTCCATGTTCTGGAAAAAATAATATGTCTTTCTCATATACATTGATTATTTTTAGAAATTTTAACTGTATATAGATGTGTGTGACATATTGAAAAACAATATCATGTTAAGTGTTTCAAACAGAGAAGGTTTAATACATGGAATTGGTCCCCCAGTTTTGGAGAGCTGAAGGGGAAAAAAGGAATGCTGAAATAACTCAGAGTAATAATAGGCTGGGGAACAGGAAAGGAAGAAGTGAGCTACCAAACCCAGGAGTGCAGAGGAGGGACCCTATGGAATTGTTGCTCACAACTCCCAGGAGTGTCCTCACCTGGCCTCTGATGGTAAAACAGGACCATGGAGGGATTCCATAGCTTATGCTCAGTCCTCTGGGGAGGGGACATCTTCTTGTTGCTACTAGCATCTCTGAGAGGTTGTGATGGGGCTGGTTCTGAGTGCTCCAAAGAGGCTGGGGGTTTGGGCCAACCACACCTCTGGGGTAACCACTGTGGTTGGGGCATGCTGATAGCACTGGGCCAAACAGGAAGGAAGTCTCTTCTCCTGCCTCTCACCTTCCACCTTCCCTCTAGTGGTTCCAATAGACCTTGCCTCAGCACTGATGAGTCTTTGGGAGCTCCGGCACCTCGATGCCAGGATTCAACTTCATTTATAATTCCAAGGAGAATACTTTAGTTGCTCTGGACCCTACCCAGATCATCTCAAGGGGATGATTACACAATTAACTAACCACTTCTTGATGGTTTATTTTATCTGTCATTCAGAATGTAGCACAGAATCTATCAATCAGAACAATATACAACTTATTACATGTGTGGAGGAAAGTACACATTTATGCTTTACTCATCCTGTGTCTACGCTGTGGTCCTCCAGTTTACACAAAATACTGTAACTATCTAATAAAAGCTACAGACATAATACTCTGTTCATCACAGCTTTAACATTTCTATTATTCTTTCATAAATGTGTATATCTGAGAATAGTGATTAAAACAAGTTTATGTTATGAAATAGTAATTCAATATAGTAAAATAATTTTATATGAAAATAGAAATATTTTTAGTCATAAAACTGAATATAAAATTGCAGAAACAGCATTTTTATTTTTGTCACCAGTTTTGTTTCAAAGCCCAAAGAGCTACTTAGGTCCATTGTAGATATTTTTTTTCCACAAAAATTAGTCATATTTGGTCTATTTTCTCTAATTTTCTAAATTATATCTGTACTAATAACCATAAAAGTTAACAGTGACTGAAAACTATTAGGCAGGAAGTGATCTCTAGAAATTCCATTTTCTTGATGTAACCACCATTAATATTTTCAAGACTATCCTTTCATATATCTCCTCAGGGAAATAAGCTTCTATGTTATTTATGAATATGGGATCTTATTTAAGTGGGATTTTTGTGGGAGTAGCCAACCTTCCCCCTTTCCTGTACCATCCCTTCTTCCTGTAACTAATGGTAACAACCTGGTGTATGCCCATACATAAGTTTTTCCATGCTGATATCATCATATGCCAACATGTACAGAGACTTCCTCATCTTTTAGTTAGGATCATATTATTAATACTTCTTTAAAACTACAGTTAGAAACTATATACTATACTATAGAAAGTATATACTATATATAGTATAAACTATATAGTTTATACTATAAAACTATAGTTAGAACCATATCATAATTCACTTTGCCGTTCCTCTAGAAACAGAAAACGGTGTTGAATCTAGTTTTTTTTTTCCTGTACACCTAATGAACATAGTCCATCTATATTCTTATCATGTATACTTTAATTTTTGATAGAGAGATTTTCACGGATGAGATTCCTAGGCTTTAAAGCTAGGTACATTCTTAATTTTAATAGATATTGTCAGATAGCTTTCCCAAATGTCTGTATTAATTGGTTTTTTTCAACAGTATATAAGAGAACTCATTTTCCCAATCACTTTCAATAGTAGATGCTATCACTCTTAATTTTTGCAGATCACATGGGTCTAAGTGATATCTCATTATTGCTTTAATTTTCATTTATTTTTCTACTAGTGAGATTGAACATTTTTGTAAATGTTTATTGACTATTGGGATTTTTTTTAATTAGATATCTAAATCTTGTCTTCATTTTTTATCATTTTACCACCAATTTGTTAGGATACTTTCTATGTTATAGATATTAATTTCATCTTGTTTCAAGTATTTTTAGCAATCTAATATTTGTCTATTGAATTTGTCTATGGTGTCTATCTACTTACCTATCTAGATATCTATCTTGATATATTTATGAATATATGTATACACGTATATTTTTATTTAAATTAATACTTTATTTGTAGAGCAGTTTTAATTTACAGGAAAATTGTGCAAAAAGTACAGAGAGTTCCCATATACTTTCTGTCCTTCCCCCTTAGTTTCACCTATTTTTAACATCTTGCATTGATGCGGTGAATTTGTTACAATTAGTGAAGCAACACGTATACATTAAAGTCCATGCTTACATTAAGGTTCACTCTTGTGTGGTACAGTTCTTTGGGTTTTGACAAATGTATAATGTCATGTAGCCACCACTACACTAGCATAGAGAATAGTTTCAGTGCCTTAAAAATCCCCTGTGCCCCACCTATTCGTTCCTTCCCCATTCCCCCTAAAACCCTGGCAGACACTAATATTTCTCTCTCTCATAGTTTTGCCTTTTCTAGAACACCATATAATTGGAATCATACCACACTTAGCCTTTTAAGGCTGGCTTTTTTACCCTTTGGTTCATTCACTCACTCAAATGCATTCACTCACTTGGCAATATTCATTTAAGTTTCCTCCATGTCTTTTCATGGCTTGATAGCTCATTTCTTATTATTGCCAAATAATAGTCCAGTGTATGGATGTAACACAGTTTGTTTATCCATTCACCTATTGAAGAACATCTTGATTGCTTCCAATTTTTGGCAACTGTGAATAAACATTCTCTACAAATTGATGTGTGGGTTTTTGAGCCAAAGTGTAAAGTGTCCCTGGAGAAAGAAGCTTGAGGACATCTACACCGTAACTGGTCTCCCTGCATTGACTTTCTGTTGCATCAACTTCATAGCCCATTCAGTAGCCAGAATGATCCTTCGAAACTGAGTCAGGCCATGTCATTCCCATGGTCAAAATCTTTCCACCATAGTTTTGTAATATAATACAAAGACTTTGCTGTGAACTTTAAGACTCTACTTGATCTGAATCCCAACCTCTTCTACCCTATCATCTGTCCCTGAGGCAGAGACAATATCTGCAGCACATATGACCAAGTAAAATTCCAAATACATAAAAGATTCTTAGAAACCAATAACAAAAAACGACTAACAATCCCATAAGAAAAAAAAATGGCTGAGAGAGTTTAAGACTCTTCAACAAAATAAAAAGTTTATCCAATGGTCAGTAAACATAGGAAAGAGAAGTGCACAACTTTATTTTTAAAAAAGAAAGAATTTAAATAAAAACAAAGAGAAACACATACCTAGAGAAAGGCTGAAATTAAAAATACTGACAACACTAAGTATTTGTGAGGAATGATAACATGAGAACTCTTATTTACTTCTAGCAGGATTAAAAATATTTACAACTGGTTTATTAAAACTTTTGGCATTACCTATTAAATTTGGACACACTCATGCCCTCTGTCAATGTTTCTACATCAATGTATGTCCCTAAGAAATTTTATGTGTGTGCGTATGCATCAAAATATCTGTGAAAGAGTATTTATATCAGCAAAGCAGTAAAGAATGGATAAACGTAGTATATTTATTCTATGGAATACTATACAACAATGAAAATTAATGCACTAAAGTTAGACACAACAACATGAAGGGATATCTCCAATATAATGTCAAGCAAATTAATCCATAAATGAAAGAACACGTATGATCTGTTTCCATTATTGTAAAGCTCAAGAAGAGAAAATGTTCATTTATGGGATAGTGGTGCAAGATAGACAGTAGGAAGTAGGTAGGAATCGGAAGGGACATGAAGGAGGCTTCTGGGATACTGGTAATGTTCTATTTCTTGACTTTGGTGATGGTTTACTGGTGTGTTCAGTTTGTTATAATTCATAAAACTTTACAATTACAGTTTTGTGCATTTTTTGGTGTATAAATAGGTAGTAAAAAGTTAAAAGCCAAAATAATAAATTTGAGGAAAATCAATGTAATCAAACAAAATGTCAAACAATATTCCAGAGAAAATAATGTCAAATATATTACCCCTAAATAACTTGAGTATGTACATATCTCTTTCTTTTCGATACTTGTTAATTTGTATAGGCTAATTTTGCATTTTTAAAATAATTTTGCAATACATTACTAACAACAGACTTTTTTTTACATGATTCCTTCTTTTGAATACTGAAAGAATCATTAGGAAATGCTCATCTTCCAAAGTTTTAGTGAAATCTGTTGGAAGGATAGCATCCTAAAATGAAAGTATTTATAGAAGCCAAGGAGCCAGATATTTATATTTCTTTCTAAACCTATAGTCTTAGTCAAGTTATTTATTTAATCTCTGCAGTTTCTTATTCCTGATTGTAATATTCTTTTACTCAATTGTTGAAAGGAAGCATTCTAAAGTGCCTGGCACATAACTCTCAAGAAAATATAAATACCTTTTCATTCTTGCCCATCTCTTTCCTTTACAGGAAAGAAAGTTGCTAGCTCTTAAAAACCACATGGCCGGGGCATTGGGTTGTATTTTAATTTTAATCAAAATTCAATAATCGACAACTTGACTTATTTCACATGACCATATACATCTATACAGGAGGCCTGAGATCAGTATGGAAAGAAAGTGTGCTTAGAGAGCATTTATTATCACAAGGAACTCCAAAGACAAGTTCTCTGCAATCATCAAGAACCAACACACCAAATCAATATGCCATTTCTAGTCTCCTCTAAAAGGAAGATTGTTAAGTGGAGTTCAGGTATTCTAAATTTATGAGAACATCAACAACAATGAGTGGTCACTAAATCTTAAACAGCAAACAGTTAGCTGGATGCTTATTTCAAAGAGACACATGTTGGACTCCCGAATGTGTTTAAAGCCACTGGGAAATCTCTCCTGTATCAAGTTTGTTTTGCAGAAGGCCTTTGTTTCCACTCTCTCTTAGGCTTTGGGGATCAGGTTTCATTTCAAAATCCAGGTCAGCAACTCAGTAAAAGGCAAGATGTCAGCACTTCCTGATACACCTGAAGAAGACAGAAGCAAGTGGGGGGAATTCTCTCAAGGTTTGCTTTTTCAGTTTACCTTAGATAATCCTTGAAAAGTTCAGCTGCTTACTGGAGACTTATCTGAGGGACCTCCAGGGACTCCAACATTTCTCGGGAAACTGTATTCTGCACAATGTTTAATATTTTCTTTCTCAACACAAATAACACCAAAACATGTTTTTTTCTTCTCAAGCAAGTTGTGTTGCATTTTTCTTTACAGATAGATTCCAGTGGGGTGAGAAAACATTTTAACAGAGTGAAACTGGAGACAGTGTGTGAATTTTTAAATAATTTAATTAACATGTTTTGCAAAACAAGCTATGGGTTAGAAAGACAATGTTTGTAATTGCATTCTGATTACTACATTCTCATTTATAACTTTGGAGGCTTTTACTAGAAATATAGCACCGGCTAGGATGAAAAATGGAAGCTAGCAACATTCTATGTTATGAAAAACATTTTATTCTTGGACTTTTTGATATACTCTCTGTTACTTGTTTTCATATATGAGCACATTTTTGAGGAGGGCGTTATGATCCAATGAAGAGACAACTGGACACAAAAGATCACAAATTTTGATTCTCAATATGTAATTGATGTTAGTTTCTCCAGGAATAATAATCACCAAAATGTTCTCATCTATCTCATCCTTATCACCTGCACAGGCTAGAAGCAACTCATTTAGACATAGAAATACAGAATTTTAGAAATGTTATAATTTTGTATTCTATATAATCTAAGATTAACATAGGCTTATCATCTAGTCTATACCTATGTAGCTTTTGTTGCGTAGCAAAATGCCATAAAATTGGTGGCTTAAAACAACCATTTTATTTAGCTCACGAATTTGTTGGTTGTGAGGCTTATCCTTCTGATCCAAGCCACTTGGCTGATCTCTGCTGGCCTGTCACATGTAGCTGTGGTCAACTGGTGAGTGGGCTTGTGACGGGATGATCTGGGTTAGCCTGACTCACATGTTTGAGTGAACAGGTTATCATCCAGAGTAACTTGGTTCTCCTCCCTATTGTCTTTTGTTTTCTAATGTGTTAGCTCAAGCTGATTTACATGGTGTTCTCAGAGAACATCAAGAGAAAAAGTACAAAATGAAAAAGACCTTTTCAAGTATCTGCAAACCACGTGGCCAAGCCCAGGGTCCATGCATGAGGCGATTACAGAAGTGGCTGATGACAGGGAGTGTGAATAAATCGGGGAGCATTACTGCAATATCAACCACATAGTTCCCTTCCTTCATTTCATAGATAATAAACTGAGATGCAAAATTCCTGCACAGTTTGGGAGACACAGTCCCATGAAATCTTTGCTTGATTACTTCTTTCCACTTCTGTCCTGGTGTAAGTCGCTCAGTCCTTGTACAACTCCAAAATCCCTGTATTTCTCTTTTAGTAATTTGTCTTCCTTATAAGATTCTGAGCTCTTTGAGGAAAAGCATTTCAATTTACGACATAATAAGCATAGCATCAAGTAAGGGAATAAATAGATGAGCAAATGAAGACTTAGTTAGTACACAGTTTTCTCAAAAGAATTTCTGTGTGCCAAAAGGATCTACATAGGTTATCACTCAATTCGTAGAGCTGCTGTGTAGTAAAGAATTATCTTTTCCCAAAATAAATTCTGGCCTTTGCCCTCACCTCCTGGGAGGTGATCTTTACACCCCTGGAATGTCCTACCTGATAAGAGTGTCTTTATTTACCAGAGGCCTTGGGCCACATCGGATAGTCAAGGATTTGTGGTGGGATCTTTAGGCCATGAAGTATCTGCTCTACCTCTGGAAGAGTTGGAGACTGAGCCATATGGAAAGTCAATCATGTTTACATGATCAAGCCCCGATAAAAATTCTAGACATCAAGTCACAAGGGACCTCCCTGGTCAGCAATACTCCATGTGCACTGCTACATTTCATTACTGGGAGGAGTTAACACTGTCTATGGCTTCATGGAGGAAGGGCAACTGGGAGCTCTGTGTCTGGAACTTTACTTGACTCTGTCCTTGGAGCATTTTCCCTTGGCTGATTTTAATTCATACCCTTTCCCTGAAACGAAAGATAACTGTAAGTATGTTGGCTTTCAGTGAGTTCTATGAGTCTTTTTCAGCAAATTCTCCCATCTGGTGGTGATCTTGAGACCTCTGAACTATACAGTTGGCGTCAGAAATAACAATGGTCTTGTGAACCGTCCCTAACTTCACAGCTACAAAGCTTAAATTGAAGCACTGTTTCCCCATCGAGTCAACATTTCTCACCATTTCCCAAACTCTGTTCTAAACAACCAGTGTCCTGTAATCTGCCAATAAACGTTCTTTGAAAGGAAGGGTCTGTGTATATATTAGGCATTAAAGGCATAGAACTGAAAGACAGATAAGGTCCCTGCTCTCACAAGGATAATATGGTAGTGAACTTGACAAGAATTAAATAATTTCAGAGAGTCATAAATGTTATAAATTTAGTGGGAGAGGGTATTATGAAGAAATCAATTGGTAGAGGCTTGGGTAGGAGAGAAAGAGTGGTCGGGAAATGTGTGTCTGAAGATGTGACATTTGTCCTGCAATCTGAAGACAGGAATCAGTCATGCCCATCTGTGTGGCAAGAGATTTCAGGAGGAAATGTGGTTGAAAGAAGGTCAGTGTTGCTGGATTCTAGTGACAGGGGCTTAGGGTTCAGGGGACGAAGTCAGAGATGTAAGGAAGGACCCAATCATATAGGAAATCACATATTCTCAAAGTGTGGTTTCTGGGCCAGCATCACGGGCATCACCTGGTAGCTTATCAGAAATGCAAATTTCCAGCCTGATCTAGACCTACTGAGTCAGAAATTACGGTAGTGTAGCCCAGCAATCTGTGTTTTAACAAGCCCCCCAAGTAATTCTGATGCATGTTCTAAACTTGAGTACTTGGATATAGGCTATTAAGACCTAGTAAAGATATAGTTTTATCTGGAAAAGAATGAAAAGTGATTGAACCATTGAATGGTTTTAAGCACAAAATGAAATAAATTATTTTGTTTTAAAATGGCACATTAGGGGCTGGCCCCGTGGCCGAGTGGTTAAGTTCGTGCGCTCTGCTGCAGGCGGCCCAGTGTTTCGTCGATTCGAATCCTGGGCGCGGACATGGCACTGCTCATCAGACCACGCTGAGGCAGCGTCCCACATGCCACAACTAGAAGGACCCACAACGAAGAATATACAACTGTGTACCGGGGGGCTTTGGGGAGCAAAAGGAAAAAATAAAATCTTTACAAAATAAATAAATAAATAAAATAGCCACCAATTTCCTCTATCCTCTCCTTAAAAAAAAAAAAAAAAAAAAAAAGGCACATTAATGGCTGCCTTATGGACAGCAGGGGGCCCGAACATAAGCAGGAAGATCAATGCTGATGGTGCCGCCATCATCCAGGTGTGAGAAGTTACGGTAGAAGTGCCGATAGAGAATAGTGGAGGGATATAGGGCATACTTTTGGTTAAATAAAATTAATTAGTCTTTAAATGAAGGACTTATCAGAGCTTCTTTAACCCTCAAGGGCATTGTGAATCTCTAAAAAAAATAATATAATATGAATGAGTTCCTCATTTTTATTTGATCACAGGATCTTTTTCTTTTATACCATTACAAAGCTATAGAAAAATCTCCCAGGAAGCTAGTCTCCATGGAAAAGAAACACAATTTGGAAAACACTGCATTACAGCTAAGAGAGAAAGAAGCTAAATACTTTCTAATTAGTGAAGTCATAACTATATAACTTACTTTAAAAAGAAATGTGGTTTTCAAGAATATTCAGCAGCTACAACAAGGATAACCAAGTGGTTTTCTAATAAAAGTACCACTTCTGTGAATAGGAAAGAATAATTTGCATTTCAAAGAAATTCTCCAAGAGAGCTACCCTCTTTGTAAGTCATAATTATAGTTATTCTCTGACCAAGTGGTCATTTTGAAACATGCAAGAGCATTCTAATAAAATTATATTTACTTGCATGTTTATTTTAATAATTTATTTAGCAAGTCTCTCAAAAAAAGTAGATGGAGATGTTTGGCCCAGGATCTACGCAAATTATAATTTTTAATTCAGTAAAGTATGCTTTATTGTATGAATGTTCAATACTTGTTATATTTCTTAGCAAGATCCAGGTTAATTTAAAACTTTCCTTTTAGGATAACTGTCACACTCACTATCTTTCCTTTTATACTCAAAGATGCAACAACAAAATACATTAGATCTCTTCATTCTGAAAGCACAAAAAATTAGAATTCATGATTTTGCTTATTGTTTTTATTTAATGCATATATACCCTGTGTTCCAAAATTATCCAGAAGAGACTGCTAAATAAAACTTAGACCAAGGTCCTAGTTTTTAATAAATAAACAACTCACTGCCTGTGCTAGGCTTCACAGCCCACATTTACAAAGTGGAAGTGTGGGCTAAATACTTTCTTAGGTCTCTTCCACTGATACTTGTAGGAATGTGTATATTTCCCCAAAGTCCAGTGATCCCTTGTAAATGGGAGGAAGGGAAATTTAATACAGCAAAGAAACTGACTTTGCAAATCCTCCGCAGACTATTTTAATCTTCTCTATTTCCATTTACGTGATCCAAGGTTACATTATAAAATGTTCTCTTAAAAGTCATAGGCATCCACACAACAAAAATTGCTCACATATCATCCTGACACTGCCAGCTTGGCCCACTCTGCCAACCAAAGCCTGTATAAGTCCCAGGTTCCCTGTGTCTTATCAAGTGACAAGAAGTTTATGAGATACTCAAGAAATTTGGAATGCGTTAGGAACTTAAGAGATTAATGTGTTCTTTGTGACTCTTTCAGAATCACTGACAATACTTACATCTTTTAAATGGAGCAAATTCAAATGGTCCCATAGCTCTTGAAGGAAGCTACATAACTTTCAATAAACACCAAGTAAACATTATCTTGCAGGATCTGATTCTTCATTATTTAAGGAGATAATATATTCTACCTATCCCAGACTTCCAGAAGACTTTCAGGTTTATCTCTACTATGAAACATGTAAAATATGCAATTGACTATGTTTGTGAGAAATCAAATCATGTAACATTTATAAATGCCACGCATAATGCCTGGCATGTTGCAAAGACTTAGTTGATATAGTTTTAATGGACAGTCAATCAATCTGTCCACCAATCATCAAGTCCCAACCACCATATTATTTTAACTTAAGTGGCTTGGAATACGACAGAATGGTTTATTATTAAGTCATTCACAGTGTAAAACAAGGATTGGCAACTTTGGGTTCATAAAGCAGGGGATGTTAAATCTTCCTGTGGAATGGGGAACCTATCAGATTTTGGCCTGCAAGCCAAGTGAGAGATTTAGGCTCTATAAAAAGCATCTCAGATTATATCTAGACGTGCCTACTATATACCACACAAACCATGGAACTTTTCTTTCTTGAGTAAAGGATTTGACTCATTACCCCATCTCCGTATCCTACCAAGGAAATAAAAAACCTCCAGAAAAGCCAGAGTACTCTGCTTTGTAAGATACCCTTGTAAGGTTAGCTGCGGATAACAACACAATGTGGGAATGGCTATCATAATCATTTTCAGATATGCAAACAGCATCCTGAGATTTAAAGTGATAAAGTCACACATCTTGTGGCAAATCTAGGATTCATTCCAATATATCTCTTTTCCCAACTCTATATATTTCCTCCACTATAGGCCACCTTTCCAGTTAACTGTACTGAATTTCAACTTACTCATGTGTAAAATGGGTTAATAGCACCTATCACACAGTATCATTGTGAAGATCAAATGAGATTAGCAAACATGAAAATGCCTTAAGAATAATAAAGTGCTGCACAATGTAAAGTGTTGCTCTCTGGGTGTTGTTTCTCTCTGGGGGTGGTGTGGCCTCAAGCCAGAGGTGTTCCTTGTTGTCTCCAATAAGGAAGCTCATTTTTGAAAACTATGAGGTCTAATATATGCCCCATTTCCTCTATTATGTCCCTGTATGTCTGTTCTGAAAATAGGTAAATAATTTTTCAGCGGCTATTTCACTGGAAATGGGCTTTGGCATTATTCAGAGATGTTACAGTTTCTAGTCAGTCCCAAATCTCCATGAAATACTCTTAATCAAGGCAACATCGGTTCCTGTGCCTCAATGTTATCATTCATTGTTGTGGGTAACTAAATAACTTCCATCTCTCAAAATGAAATCTTGGGGACTTTACTAGCAGGACATGTCTGAAAGATCATGGCCTTCACAGATAACAAGGGAAACCTATATATTTGGTTTGTTTTGTGCACCCTCTGAGGTAGGTGGACATAAAATAGCCTTACAAAGAGTAGCCACGAAATACAAGATACCCTTGATCCAGTTGTGCTTCCAAGAATATTTTTAAGAAGTGAGGATGCTCAGTTGCTGTTTTGTGACTTTGAAACGCCCCAAAGCTTTTCCTGTTGTGTCATACCTACGGATCACAGGAGATCTGATGATGGCTGGCTTTTGGGGTCTCTAATCTGGCAGAGCTGTTTTAACATTCTGATGAATGACATTAGCAAATCAATGCTCCATAAGCTCCAAAATTAGCAGAATTAATCCTTTTTTAAATGACAGTGAATATAATTTAGAAGAATCAGGCTCATAAAGTTCATGTTCTCATGAAAGTTCCCCATGAAAAAAAATATATGTCCACGCAGGATTGCTTTGGCAGAATGCCCGAGGCATCATTGTTTTGCTTAACTTGTATAAAGGTACTTTTTGAAATCTGTGAACAACTTCAATATTGAAGTATTTTTCTGATAGTTACACTTTTATATCATCAACAATTTCATCTTTCCTCTGTTCAGCAGAATATTTTGTCTCTTTGTGAATTTCCTTTTGAAAATACTGAGCTATTATTTAAGGTACATAAACAGAACTCTTCTATAAGAATGCCTGTTTCAAGTAGGCCCCTAGGCCTTCAGACAGGACAATGGAACAAAATCCATTAATTGTCATTTCCCAGACTGAATGGGGTGAACTTTGACAAAGCACACTTGTGGAAAAGCTATTAGCGTCAGTCGCTCCGCTCCATGGTTAGGGTATTTGACCCCAGGGAATGACACAAACACTGAAGGTATTTTTTCCTCCTTTGCTTATATTTAGACTGTGATTCAAAAATAGATTACAGAAAGATTTAATACTCCAGAGTGGTTTACTTTTCTAGCAGAGCTCTTAAAAGCACTCCAGGTTGTTAACAATTATTATTGTACCTTCACTCCTGGATACCGGAAATAATAGCACTGTTACTACAATGATATCCTTTGAGTTCAGACTGACACTTGCACAAAAATGTACAAGGTTAAATCGGGACTTTAAAATGGGCACTGATGATTGGTGTGTTGAAATGGACATAGACAATATCGAATATTTGTACAGTAAAAACATATTGTTTTAGTGCAGAAAGGTTAACAATCAACTGCAACCAGGGCTGAGTACTCATGAATAGTGGTCTGATGATGCAGTTAATAATAAAATAAATTAAAATTTTGGGGAAATGTTCAGATAATTCAAACATTAATAATGCTTTTTGTTACTTGACTACTTGAGATAATTGTTTTGTTTCCTCTTCACAAAATTTTTGTGTACTCAAGACTTATGTGTTTTAAAGAAAAAATCTTCAGGGCCAGCCCAGTGGTGTAGTGGTTGGGTTTGCACATTCGGCTTCAGGGGCCCAGGGATTGCAGGTTTGGATCCTGGGCACAAACTTATACATCATTCATCAAGCCCCGCTGTTGCGGCATCTCACATATAAAATAGAGGAAGGTTGGCACAGATGTTAGGTCTGGGACAATCTTCCTCAAGCAAAAAGAGGAAGATTGGCAACAGATATGAGCTCAGGGTCAATCTCCCTCGCCACAAAAAATAAATTAAATTAAATTAAAAATCTTCAATATTTAGGTTTCCTTAATTAAAAATCTATGCTTGTCTTGGTGTGTAAATAACTTGGGACTTAAAAAAATAAATTTGCAGTTAGCCTGCTCCTTTGACCTTGACTTAGACTTAGAAGTGGTGGTAGTGGATGTCTACTATTTGGTCTTTAACCCCTCCCATCCTCCGACCACACACACACACACACACAAAAAAACACAGACTCACACTCAGATATGCACATACTATTTTTGGATTTATTCATATCTCTACTACAATCATTACATCTATCTTCTTGACCAAGGTTGTCTGGTACAAAGGTGAGTCCAAGAGCAATGGGGGTCAGAAATCTTCCCTAGGATTTCCCAGATTTGAACTAGGGCTAGAGATGCTATAGGTTTAATAGCTCTATTATTTTCTCATGTTCATTCCATTTGTAAGAAAGAATTCTCTGATATTTAAATGCAGCTGCAGAGAAAAGCAGAGATGAGAGCCAAGGAATGAGACCCCTCCGAGCATTTAAGCCAGAAGCCCAGTTTGTCACTTGTGATTATAAAAGACATTATAGTATCTTCCCAATCATTCCCAGTCTTCGCTCAGCTCAGCTCTGCTTGGCTTTCTATTACAATCCAGAGTTCCCACTAATCCAGTAAGAAAGGCTGCTTATTTCTGAAAGGAGGGGAAATCACTTTTGATTTCTGATGGATCTGAATTTAAATACCAGATCAATAACTTGATTGGTCATGTGTCCTTGAGCAAGTTCCTTGATCCTTCTAAACATCAGATTTACCTTTGATTAAAGGAAAAATAAGTATAATAGTACCCAGTTTACTGTAAAGACTAACATATCACAATTCGTGAAAATTTGAAATGGTATTTCCTTTTCCCTTCCTTATCTAGTTATTTCTAAAAAAACTAGAGCAAAAACACAAAACAAAACAGAAATTTATGGTGGAAGAATAGTGGAAGTGATCATTTTACATCTATTTCTTTTGATTTTAATGATAAAGCATTTTTCTTTAAGTTGACAAGCACCAATTAGGATGCTCCTAATGATAACAATATTGTTTAGTTAAAATTAAAGCTCACTGGATGCAAGTTCCAATAAAAGATGTATCATATTTAGACAAACAGAAGTCTATGGAATGATTTGCTAAATGAAACAGCAATAAATGATGGAAGAAAATATCATGGGAAAAAAATATCTATAATATTTTAGAAAAGGAAAATCCCAAGGTTAAAGTGAATGAATGGTTATGAGTGGAAATGTTTCCCATTGAGCCCCAACTTTCAGGTTTGTGCAGCAATCTCTGAGATTGATATTTTCTGCTAATTATGACTTGCAAGGTGAACTTGTATCTCATTTAATCTCTCGCTTACTTCCCTGGGCTTTACCCACAGAAAAGAGTTAGAAACTGGACACCACCCTGGTAGGATGAATAAGCTGATGTAGCACCTTCTTTGTTAGCCAAGGCTGTGTGAAAGATGGGTGAGGAAGCTCCAGCAAGCACTTGGCCTGAAAGCCTGAGAAACAAAAATAGCTGATTACGATGGGGAATGGAGTGTTAGAGCCTTTGTTTGACGACAGAGAAATCTTTTTTGTTTGAGATAGTAGGACACTCATCTGTGGGCATCACGGAGATATTATTAAGGGATCTTAATAAACTAATAGCTACTATAAACTGTGATATAATGTCAATTACAGGAGTATCAACTTACCTCAGCACCTTATAGTATGGAAAATCCTTTATCATACGTGAGGTCAGTTCACCTCCAGCTGCCCAGGGTAATAAGCAGGTGAGGAATTAAAGCCTCAATTATCTCAGCGGGCTTATACAGTTTTGCTCAAAGTCATAGCCAGTGAGTGCCGGAGCAGGTTTCAAAGCCAGGCCCGCCAGATCCAATCAAATTTTGTTATCGCCTCTCCATGCTGTTCATGTACCCATGCACCTGTGAGTCAGGCTGCCCCAAGAAACCTTGAGATGGATCTGGGTAGTACTTTTTCTTCTCCACGCTGGTCTATTTTCTCTCTCAATTTCCTCTCTTCTTTCTTTCTTATTCCAGTTAATTTATATTCCTCCTCTGACTTACTCCGCTTACTTTATTGCACTTTTCTCTACTTTGAAGGTATATTTTCAAAGTATTTTAACAGATATAACACCACTGGTTTTCACAACAATCCTTGCTGGAAGAATACACTTAATTTTCAGCCCCATTTACCTGTGAGAGAAGTCGCTATGCAGAGGTGTTCCACGGTCATGATCATGCGCAGCACAAAGGCGGTATCAGGACCAGGTTCCCAGATGTGTGAGGGCAGCAGAGCCTTAGTGTCTTTCACTGCTTTAAAGCCTTGATTAAAAACTAGCTTCACAGGCAGACAGCAGGTTGGGAATGCATTTAAATTCATCTATTCACTTATCTATCAACCTACATATTTATCCAACAGAGTCCTATTCTTAACTCTGAAATGACAAAGGTAAAAAGATTGAACAGGCCCTGCTATTAAAGAAATCACAACTTGCTATGTGCGAGATACTTTCGTGGATACTATGGGGGAAATAATGAAGAACGAGCCCCTGTTCTAAAGGAGTGTACCTCCTAGGGAGGAGACAAGTCGGTGAACTTATACATGGGGAGGTCATTCAAGTTGAATAAGCAAGACTTGATGCCAAAGGACTTGGGCTCTGGCATTATCTTATTGTGTGACATTAGGCAAGTTATTTTCCCTGAAATTTTAGGCAGAAGAAACAACATATCGGGCAGGAGGAGGGGTATTTGAATCAACAGTCACATTAAGCAGTGTGGAGGTTCTAGGTCTTCCATTCTTATCTAAATGATGCTGGATAAATTATCTATCCCAGCTCCCAGCACGGCCCCACCCAGAATATGAAAACACACATTTTAATTTTAAGTTTACATTAATAATCGCTGCAATATAAGCTATTAAGTCCACTGAATTCAGTATTCCCAGATCATTTTTCTATTGCTCTTGCTGCTAATTGGTGCCCAAGGAAATGTATGTGACACAGGATCGGGAATATATGACACAAAACCATACAAAACTAAGTGCAGCATAAAACATATTGTAAACGAAAAATTAATTATTTTGCAGAGTCTTCTTCAGATTATATATATTGACATGCTAAATGAGGGCAAAATGAGCAAGGGGAATACTGATTAAGAGAACAGAAATGAACTTTAAACTCCAGTTTAAAAGAAAAAGAAAAAGAGCTAATAAGACTCAATGGCGTTGAAGGAATCAGTAAGATCTAGTAATCTATTTTTAAATAGTGCAAAACAATATGACCAAGGATCAGATTGTGTAAATGAGCAAATAATTAGTAAATAAGGTTTAGATTTTCTAGGAAATTGTAAATCTTGACCGTGAATTTCAAAGAATACTTCTTTTGTCAAAATGTCCACATTTTATATTGACATGCCACATTGTTGGCTCTCCCCCTAAGCCCAGACACAGTACTCTATCCATTGTCACTTTGGTTTGGATCATGATTACCGGCTGAAGCATTTCATCTTCTCAATCCTTAAGAATGTAGCACGTTTTCACCAGGGTTTCCTACAAGCATAAGTAGCTCTGTCTAGGCATTAGGAGACAGTAGACTGCATCTACGGATATTTAGCCCGTAAAAAAGAAGAACTAGGGGAATAAGGTAGCTATGTTTTAAAAAGTGAAGGACTAGCCTACAGAAGAAAGATGAGTTTTGTTATCAAGGACATCAGAAAATAGAATTGGCATGAATGGATAAAGGTAAAGACAGCTGTTTGGTTCATAATAAAGAAGAACTGTCTAATAATTAAGCATAATTGAAGTTGAGTGGCACGGAGGTAGCCAGCTCTCTGTCCTTGGAGGCATTTTTGCAAATGCTTAGTATCTACTGAGTTGGAGTCTATAAAAAGGGATTAAGTGACAGATGGAAGGTTGAAATAGAGCCGTGTTTTGAAAATGTGGGCCACACCATATTAGTAGGATATGAAATCAAATTAATGGATCTTGATCAGCATTTTTAAATGAATATGGTATTTTTTTACGCAAGCGGTCATTCATATTTATTGCAGAAAATATACCAATATAGATAAATCAAAAGAGAAAAATAATCCAGAAACAGTATCATAGTGATAATCATCTTAATCACTGTACTTTCTTCTACTCATTTTTGTCTGTACATATACATTTAAACACATTTGTTACCTATCTATATATGTATATATGCATATTAAATGCATATTTAGATATATACATATATTTTCATCCACTTTAAATGTATCTCTAGATTTAGTGGAATCCATTTTTCACTTGTTTGGAAAGCTAAAAAAGCCCTATAAGATATTTTAAATTAATGCCATGCTGGTAAAAATGTTGCAAGCCCTGTGCTTTGCACTCTCTGTATATTATTTTGCATAGTCCTTATATCTACAGTGAGGTAGATGTTATTATGCCCAGTTACAGATTAAGATGCTGAGGGTTAGAAAGATTAAAGATTTATCAAAGCCAAACAGCTAGTGTCTGACCTAGAATTTGAACCACCGGCTATAGTGCTAGATAGCTCCATGAATTAGGATAATACTGTATTGTTTTCATAGTAGTTAGGGAAAGATAGGCATAAAAATGTTTTTAGATCAGTTATCATGCATCACAACTATACTAAATTCATATAAATGAAACAGAGACTAAAAAAAAACAATAGGAAAGATCAACAAAAATAAGAGCTAGTTCTTTGAAAAGGTAAACAAAAGTAACAAATGGTTAACTAAACTCACCAAGAAAAAAGAAGGGAAACAAATAAATAAAATCAGAAAGAAAGAAGAGATGTTATAACTGATACCACAAAAATACAAATGATCATAAGAGACACTATGAACAACAACAAGAAATTTGACAACCTAGAAGAAGTGGACAAATTCCTAGAAATGTGAAACCTACCAAGAATGAATCATGAAGAAACAAAACATCTGAGCAGACCAATTACTAGTAGGGAGATTGAATCAGTAATCATAATCTCCCAAAGAACAAAGGTTCAGGACCAGACAGCTTCACTGGTGAATTCTACCGCACATTCAAAGAATTAATACCAATCTTTCTCAAACTCTTTCAAAAAATAGAAGAGGAGGGGGCGGGCCCAGTGACATAGTGGCTAAGTTTGTGTGCTCTGCTTTGGTGACCCGGGGTTCACAGGTTTGGATCCTGGGCACGGACCTAGCACTGCTTGTCAAGCCACACTGTGGTGGCATACCACATAAAATGGTGGAAGATTGGCACAGATGTTAGCTCAGCAACAATATTCCTCAAGCAAAAAAGAGGAAAATTGGCAATAGATGTTAGCTCAGGGCCAATTTTCCTCACCACACACACACACAAAAAAACCCTATAAGAGGAAGGGACACTTCCAAACTCATTTTACAAGGCCAGGATTACCCTGATACCAAAACCAGACAAGGATGCCAGAAGAAAGAAAATTACAGGCCAATATCCTTGATGAACATAGATGTGAAAATCCTCAACAAAGTATTAGCAAATTGAATTCAACAATACATTAAAAAGATCGTACAACAAGATCAAGTGGGATTTATTTCAGAGATGTAAGGATAGTTCAACATCCACAAATCAATCCATGTGACACACTAAATTAACAAAATAAAAGAAAAAAATTATATGATCATTTCAAAGATGCAGAAAAAGCTTTGGACAAAATTTGGTATATGTTTGTGATAAAAGTGGATAGAGAGGGAAAGTACCTCAACATACTAAAGGCCACAGCTCACAGCTAACATCATACTCAGTGGTGAAATGCTGAAAGCTTTTCCTCTAAGATCAGGATCAAGAAAAGATGCCCGTTCTTGCCACTTTTATTCAACATAGTGTTGGAAGTCCTAGTCAGAGCAATTAGGCAAGAAGAGGAAATAAAAGACATCAAACTGGAAAGGAAGAAGTAAAATTGTCACTATTTGCAGATGACATGATATAATATATATAAAACCATAGAAACACCACCAAAAAACTGGTAGAATTAATAAACAAATTCAGTGAAGTTGCAGGATACAAATTCAATATACAAAAATCTGTTACATTTCTATACACCAATAACAAACTCTCCAAGAGAGAAATTAAGAAAACAATTCCATTTAAAATTATGTCAAAAAGAATAAAATGCCTAGGAATAATTTTAACTAAGGTGAAAAATCTGTACATTGAAAACTGTAAGTTGCTAGTGAAAGAAATTGAAGAAGACATAAATAACGGAAAGATATTTCATGCTCATAGACCGGAAGAATTAACATTGTGAAAATGTTTTCACTACCTAAAGCAACCTACAGATTCATTGTTGGCATGATGTGGAGAAAATGGAACCCTTGTGGGAATGTAAACTGATGCAGCCACTGTGGAAAACAGTGTAAAGGTGCCTCAAAAAATTAAAAATAGAACTACCATATGAGCCTGTATTTATCTGTGGGAAATGAAACCACTAACTCAAGTAGATATCTACACCCCCATGTTCATTGTAGCATTATTCACAACAGCCAAGACATGAAAACATCCTAAATGTCTGTCACTGGATAAAGAAAATGTGATTGATATATATATATATATATATATATATATATATATATATATATATATACCTATATATGATGGAGTATTATTCAGCCATAAAAAAGAATGAATCTTTCCATTTGCAACAATGTAGATGAAACTTGAGGAATTATACTAAGTGAAATGTCAGACAGAAAAACGTAAATACTGTATCATCCCACTTATATGTGGAATCTAAAAAAAAAGTGAGCTCTTGGATATCGAGAACATATTGCTGGTTGCCTGGGGTGGGTGTGGGGGGTAAGTGAAGTGCACTTACTAATGGAGTCAAAAGGTACAAATTTCTAGTTATAAATTGAATGTCACAGTGACATAATCCTAATTAATGCTTCCCCTTCCCCCCATTAAAAGTCACTGTGCAGAAGCTGCTCACCCCTGAGGCTCAGACAGATATTAATGACCAGGTTCTGGCCCAATGGCTGTGCAGGGACAGGGCCACTGGAGGCCAGAATTAGAGAGTGAACTGCGCATGCTTCGGTTGCAAGTCTATGGAATTCCAGGAAGCCAAAAGGCTAGGACAGAAACTTAGGCTTCTGGTGTAGGCTTCTGGGGACCCAGCGCAATATCTGCCAAGGTCCAAGTCTGCAGCAAGTCAAAAGCACGAGTCCATTGCACATCCTGGGGTCCATTTTTTCCCTCTGGGCAGCACTCAGAAGCAGCGAGGGGCCTAGAAGTCGTCCCAGGAGACCATAGCAGCCTGTTCCTCCAGGCTGTTCGTTGAAGAAAAGCCTCAAGCAATTGCTCTCTCTTTCTAGAAATGTAAATGGGTTCAGTCACTATGGAAAACAGTATGGAGGTTCCTCAAAAAATTAAAAATAGAGCTATCACATGACCCAGAAATTGCACTTCTGGGTATATATCCAAAGGGAATGAAGACAGAATTTCAAGGAGATATCTGCACCCCCGTGTTCATTGCAAAATTATTCACAATAGCCAAGATATGAAAACAACCGAGTATCTGCCTGTGGATGAATGCATAAAGATGTTGTGGAATATTTACACAGTAGAAAATTGTTCGGCCATGGAAAAGAAGGAAATCTTGCCATTTGCAACAACGTGGATGGAACTTGAGGTCATTATGCTAAGTGTGGTAAGTCAGAAAAAGAAATACTGTATTGATATAACAAATACGTGGAATCTGAAAAAAAGGGAACTGGTAAAAACAGAGGGTTGAATGATAATTACAAGAGGATGAGGGGTCGGGGAATTGGGAATATGCTGCTTAAGGACACAAATTTGGAACTAGTGGATAAATGAGTCCTGGAGATCTAATACACTGCATTGTGACTATGCACGACAATACTGTGTTATAAACTTCAAAGCTGCAAAGAGACTAGAGCTGAATCGTTCCCACCACAAAAATGAAATGATAATTATGTGAAGTGATAAAGGTGTTAGCTAACACTACAGCGGTAATCATATTGCAATGATTAATGGTATCAAATCAACATGTACATCTTAAAACTACACAATCTTCCGTGTCAATTATATCTCAGTAAAGTTTAAAAAATTTAAAAAGATATGTATAGATCACTTATCATGCATCACAAACTACATTCAGCTCATTCTCAATACTTTGGTACCAAAGTTGAACTTGCCTCCTAAGGCTTTTACCACCTGGAAATCAAAAGATTTGGATATTTACTCTACCCTGACCTGTAACCAGCTGTGGAAACTAAGATAAGTTGTTGTGTTTCATTAGCTCTCTGTCTATCAGCATTGTATTAGTCAAGGTTCTCCAGAGAAACAGAACCAATAAGAGATATAGATATATAGAGATATGGATATAGATATAGATATCGATGTAAGGGAATTTTTATTATGGGATTAGGCTTACTTATTTATGGAAGCTGAGAAGTCCCGCAGCACACTGTCTATAAGCTGGAGCATCAAGAAACTGGTGGTATAATTCAGTCCTTGTCTGAAGGCCTGAGAATCGGGAGAGTGTTGGCATAAGTCTCAGAGTCCAAAGCCCTGAGAACCAGAAGCTCCTATGTCTAAGGACAGAAGATGGATGTCCCAGCTCCAGAAGACAGAGACAGAGAAGTTTCCCCACTTCTTCCTTTTTGTTCTATTCCGGTCCTCAATAGATGGGACAATGCCCACTCTCACTGGTGAGAGTAATCTTCTTTACTCAGTTTACTGATTCAAAGGCTTCTGGAAATCCTCACAGATAAACCCAGAAATAATGTTTCCCAGTTATCTGGGCATGCCTTAGCCTAGTCAAATTGATACATAAAATTAACCATCAAAGCATTTTTTTTAAAGTATAATATCTAATACAGTAAAATTCACCCTTTCTAGTGTCTAGTTCTCTGAGATTGACAAATGTAAACAGATGTGTGGCCCACATCTCAATTAAGATGAAGAAAAGTTCCATTACTCATCTTCCAAATTCTCACATTGCCTTTCGGAGTCCATTCTTCCCCCCCCAACCCCAGTCTCTGGGAACCACTCAACTGTTTTCTGTCCCTATGTTTCTACCTTTGCAAGAATGGCATAGAAATGGTATTATACAGAATCAGACTGTCAGTAATCTTTTGTGTCTGGCTTCTTCCTCTTAGCCTAATGGATTTGAGAATCATCCAGGGTGTCTCATGTATCAACAGTTCTTTCCATTTTATTGCTTGGTAGTATTCCGTTTGCCTACAACCAGTAATATATGAGAGTTCCTGCTGAAATTCATTCCCACCGGTAGTTGGAATTATCGATTTATTTTTTTCTTTTTCTTTTAGTCATTCTAATAGATGTCTAGAGGTTGCTTATTCTGGTTTTAATTTGCCTTTCTCTAATGACTAATGACATTGAACATTTTTTCATGTCCTTATTTGTCACTTATATATCAGCTTTGGTGAAGTTTTTGTTCATGGGTTTCACTCATTTAAAAAATTGGTTTTGTTTTCCTATTATTGTGTTTTGAAAATTCTTTCTACACTAGACTCAAGCCCTTTTTCATGTATGTAATTTGCAAACTTTTTTTCCCAATATATGTCCTGTCTTTCTTCTCTTAACAGCATCTTTTGAAGAGTAGCTGTTCCTAATTTTACTGAAGCTCAGTGTATTAATTTGTCTTTTATGCACCTCACTTTTGCATTATATCTGTGAAATCTTTGTTCAACTCAAGGTTAAAAAGATTTTCTCCTACGGTTTTTCTAAAAGTTATATAGTTTTAGGTTTAGGTTTATGATCCGTTTTGAATTAATTCTTGTATAAGGTATGATGCATGGATTGAGATTCATTCTTTTGGCTTATGGATATTCATTTATTCCAGCACCATTTGTTGAAAAGACTACCATTTCTCCATTGAACTGCCTTTGCACTTTAGCAGAAAATGAACTGACCATCTATATGGCTCTATTTCTGGACTCTCTATTTGTTCCATTGATATATAGGCCAGCATTTTAATGGAATAAATATATTAGAAAAAGAAATGAAAGAAGGAAAAGAAAGGAAAGGAAAGAGAAGAAAAAATATAAGTATGTATCACTCCTGGTAAGGGCAAATATTGTTTCATGAAACTTCTTGTTCAGTTAAATTTGTTGGTAAGTGTGTATGTGCGTGTGTGTGTGTTTATTGAATCATCATGTATAATACTTTGGTGGTATCAGTTACAAATGTGAAAATATTGAACTAGATGCCTCTTTCTGCCCGCCTTTAAGATCTGTATGATCTATACCTGAGTGGTATGAACTCATCTGATTCTTCCATCTCACCTGTAAATACACTGCACACTGTTGCATGAAACAGCGAAACAACTGAAATGATGGAAATGACAAGATTCTAAGAATATTGGAGATAGTAGAAATGGGTGATGTGTTCAACTAGGACCATATACTCATTTAGAAAATCCTGCTCGTGTTTTACCTGTATGCCCTTAGGAAAATTAGTCTCATCCATTTTGTTTGCCTTCTGCGTTATAGATAGATAGTTAGCTAGATAGATAGGTAGACAGGTATATAGATACATAGATAGATACACAGATACGTAGATACATAGATAGTTTCTCTCCCAATTCTACTTTTGTTCTCTGCAACGCTTCATGATGGTGGCAATGTCTTTCGCCTTTCCGCCAACATATGCTGACTTTATATCTGGGAATAGGCCCATTTAGAAAAAAAAATTTTTTCTTACAGCCCTTAAAGATATATATGCCAATATGATTATGTTCTTACCAATGGGATTTAAGCAGAAGCATCATGTGGCAGATTTAGGGAGCTTTTTAATTTAACTTTTCTTTTCCCTGAATGAAGTACTGTCATACACACTATGCCCTTCTTCATTCCTTCCTTTTTAATCTTTTCTAGTAATTGGAATGAGCATGCAATCTTCTAAATTTGAAGATGAAGCCCCCACCCCCCAATGCTGAAAGGAGCCTGAGTTGCTGAGAATTTTAGAGTGAAGCTGTCACTCCAACTGTAGGCAGCATAACACTGTTCATTTAGGAAGGAAAGCTCAACTCAATCTTGTTTTGTTGTCACTTTAGGTTTTTATGTTATTTACAATGACATACTCATCATCTCTTCTACAGTATTCCCAATTCCCCCTCACCACTGTTCTTGAGTCCGTTGTTTTCCCCACCTTTGTAAATCATAAGACCACATTGCTATTGGTTTAGACCAATGAAACTTGAGTCCTCTATAACTCTTCTCTTTCTGTCTCCTTATCCGATCTATTCACAAATCCTGTCTGTTCTTCCTTTACAGCAGTTACAGAAATCTCCTTCTCATCATTTGAACCTGGTCTGAGCCATCATCATCTCTCCTGTGGATTGTTACGGTTACCCCACAGCTGGTCTCCCTGTTTCCACCCTTGCTCCCCTTCATACGATTCTCATCAGAACAACTGGAGGGAGGCTGTTTGAAATAAGTTATATCACTTCACCCTCTGCTCAAACCCTGCCAGTGGTTCCTGTCTCACTCAGTAAAATCCAGAGTCCTTATGATGTCCTTCAAGGCACAGTTTTTCTGACTCCTGGTATTTCTCTATCTCTCTGTTCTCCCTTATTATCTGATTTCTACCCACCCTGGCCTGCATGCTGTTTTCTCTGCCAGATGGCCTCTTATCCCAGATAATTTTATGGCTCACTCCTTCCCTTCATTCAGGTCTCTGCTCAAACGTAAACTCATCTGAGAGGAGGTTTTTTCCACTTATATAAAATATTACCCCTTCCAATACTTTGTCTCTCATTCTTTGCTTCGTAATCTTCACAACACTTAACCTCACAGACATTAGCACTTTAAATTTGTCTGTTGACTCTCTTCCTTCACAGACACCAGGGCTTTGTTTTGTTCACTGATATATCTACAGCACCTAGAACAGTGCTTGGCACATATATATATATATATGGGATCCTCTCAAAAACATATTAGTTGAATGAATGAATAAGTGGATGAAAAGAAGAGAAATGTATACTTTTGAGTCATGACTCAAAATTAACTTATCTCTTGTCCTCGCTTTTCTCCTCTCTCACATGGGCATAATAATATCTACCTGAGGGTGTTGGTGTGAGGAATAAGTGAAATTTTCCTCATAAAAAATGTCCACACAAGGACCTTTACAAAGATGGATTCAATGAAAGTTTGGTAAACCACTGAATGTTGAAAAAATGTAACCAAAGTTATCTAATGATCTTGAGAGAAAGTATCTTGCAAGATTTTCCAGGCTAATGACATGTGTAAATTCAGATAATCCTCAAGCATTAAATAGAATTTACAATGCCTTAATTCAATACTCCAAAGCATTAAACATCCATGATTAAGAAATATCTGTGTTTTATGACTTGTAAAATGAATGGTACTTATTATAAATCTGGAACATTCGGCTGGAGGCTCTGGAGCCTTTGTGGCATTTGGCTAACCCCCTGAGAGCAATCTTGGTAGAGAGAGATTGACACTTTCCAATGAGTACCTTGTCCCCTGGGAAAGGCTGCTACAGTTTTTAACAAGCAGAGAGAGTCCTTTTATTGCTCTGTTCACATGGAACATGCCTCCCTTGAGAGTGCAGTAAGATCACACCTGAATTCCCTTTCCACCAGAATAATCCTCAGGCAAATTAAGTTGGAAACCTTCCTTTTATCCCTGTCATACTTGTCAGTCTTCATCTCCTCTGATGGACTCTTCTTCCTCTCTTCCTTGTCTGGGCTCTTCTAGTCTTCCTGTCCTGTGTCCTTTGCATTGTCTACTCTGCTTCATCCCAAGACTTTGCATTGTGCTCAAAGACACCCAATTTTCCTCCTTAATATCTTGAAATTTCTCTTCTCCTTCTGGCATTGGCATATAATTTTTTCTCTAATGAGGACATTCGTCCCCTGAAGTTATCTCAGGCTTGTGCTGCTCATGCTTTTGTACTTCATATGTCCTAGGCTCTGGAGCTAGGTTGGAATTTCTCATCACTTCTATGCTCTAGGACTTTCTGCAATAATGGAAGTATTCTATGTCCATTCTATCCAACATGGTAGCCACTAGTTATATGTGGGTATGGAACACTTGAAAAGTGTTTAGTGTAACTTAGGAAACAACTTTTTCTTTTCCTTTATTGATTTAAATTAAATAGTCCAATGTGACTAGTGTTTGCAATAATGGACATCGAGAGACTTTTTCTTCTATTCTCAAGTAAAAGGATACTTTTGATTCTAGAGTTACCACCCTGTACCTTTCACCCTCTGACTAATTCAGCTAATCAGTTGAATTGATCAATTAAATTCTTTGTCTCCTGGTTTGCTGTCTTGTATTCCTTTCTGACCCCATTACTCTGGGTAACTTCAATTCACACACATGTAACATCTGTTCAACCCCTGATGCCCCAATTATTAATATTCTTACATTTAATATAATTTACTCTACCCTATAGGTTTCTCACACCTGAAATATTAAATTCAAACCATATCACCTTCTGACCACCATGCTACATAGCCGAGAGGAGAAAGGTTAGATAATGTCCTTGTTTGCCTCTCAGATGGTCCATGTACTAGAAAGTGCTCTCTGGTGCTTCAGTTTAGGTTTAAGAGCTCTTCCCTACTATGTATCCCACCCACATGGTCGATAACATTGTAACACTTAATACTATTCCAACACAATACATTATAGCACTTAACAGCACTTAACTATAACTACCTCTCCACTTCTCAATCTTCCTATTAGAACATATGGGAAAAAACTTTCTCATTCACGCTACTACATGGCAATCAGATGGTAGCAGACACAGAGAAGACTGTCAATAAATAAGTGAATGAATAAGTGGACTCATTTTATTTGCTAATGGGATGAGTCAGAATACTTTATAAGCAGATCCCTGACAACTGCTCCAGACTCATAGATTTAGAGCTGTCACAGAGTTCTTAACTCAAATTTCACGGGTTTTGTTAAAGAAAATTTACACTTTTAGATTTTCTTGGCTGATTTTTTGTTTGATCGGTTATTTTTTTGCAAACCAATTTATGGAGGTATCGTTGGTATACAAAAAGCTGTAAATATTTAATGTATACAACTTGATGAGTTGGGAGATAAGTATATACCGTGAAACCATCACCACAATCAATGTCATAAACATATCTATCACCACCAAAAGTTTCACCTGTCTTTATTTTTTTGTATATATGATAACACTTAATATAAGATCTACCCTTTTAGCAAATTTTTAAGTATACAATACAGTATTGTTAACTACGGGCTCTATGCTGTGCAGTAGATCCCCAGGACTTATTCACCTCGTATAACTGAAACTTTGTACTCTCTGACCAAAACATTCTCATTTCCCCCCTCCCTAGCCTCTGGTAACCATCATTCTACTCTATGCTTCTATGACTTTGGCTATTTTAGATTCCTCATATAAGTGGGATCATTAAGTATTTGTTCTTCTGTGACTGGCTTATTTCACTTAACATAATGTCCTCTAGGTTCATTCATGTTGTCACAAATGGTAGGATTTCCTTCTTTTTTAAGGCTGAATGATACTCCACTGTATGTAAATACCATATTTTCTTTATCTATTCACCAATTGATGAATTTGGGTTGCTTCTATTTCTTGGATTTATGAATAATACTGCAATGAAC
The DNA here is from genome assembly GCF_037783145.1 of Equus przewalskii. NCBI lineage: Eukaryota > Metazoa > Chordata > Mammalia > Perissodactyla > Equidae > Equus > Equus przewalskii. The sequence goes on along the minus strand of NC_091845.1, from coordinate 51,251,721 downwards.
ATTGGGGTGCAGGTAACTCTTTGAGATAGTGTTTTCATTTCCTTCAAACATATACCCAGAAGTGGGACTGCTGGGTTGTATGGTAGTTCTATTTTTAAAACTTGGAAGAACCACCATACTATTTCTCATAGTGGCTGTACCAGTTTATATTCTCGTGAACAGTTTACAAGTTTTCCCTTTTCTCCACATCCCCATCAGCACTTGATATCATTTGTTTTTTTGATAATAACCATCTTAACAGATGTGAGGTAATATCTCATTGTGGTTTTGGTTTGCATTTCCCTAATGATTGGTGGTATTGAGCACTGTTTCATATACATACCTGTTGATCATTTGTATGTCTCCTTTGAAGAAATATATATTCAGGTCCTTTGCCCAGTTTTTAACAGGTTGTTATTATTATTATTATTATTTTTGCTTTGAGCTATATGCATTTCTTATATATTTTGGATATTAACCACTTATCAGACATACAGTTTGCAAATATTTTCTTGCATTCCATAGGTTACCTTGTTTCTTTTGCTGTGTAGAAGTTTTTTAGTTTTATATAATCCCATTTGTCTATTTATGTTTTTATTGCCTTTGCTTTTGGTCTCATATTCCAAAATATTGCTGTTCTAATGGATTGTCTTTGCTTAATCAAGCACAGTGGAACCATGTCTCATTCTTACCAGGAATTTGATATGGTTTCTGTGAATGAATGCAAAACACAATTTCAGATAACAGTTACAACATCTCTCTCCAATCTCTCTACTTTTATGATATTAACAGGTTACAGTTGGTGTTTTCTTTATTTTTCTGAAAGAATAAAAATACAGAGGGCCGGCCCGGTGGCTCAGTGGTCAAGTTCACACATTCTGCTTCTTGGCTGCCCGGGGTTTGCCGGTTCGGATCCCAGGTGCGGGCATGGTAAGCGATGCTGTGGTAGATGTCCCACATATAAAATAGAGGAAGATGGGCACAGATGTTAGCTCAGGGCCAGTCTTCCTCAGCAAAAAGAGGAAGATTGGCAGTAGTTAGCTCAGGGCTAATCTTCCTCCAAAAAAAAAAAAAAATACATACTCATGTAAGTCTTGAGTTCTGTGGGACCAAGGCAGGCACTTACTGCTCCTTTGAATATCAGCTCTCCCTTCTGGTACCTTATGGGTAATGTGATCTGAAGTTCTATGGAAGAAGGCTATGGTTTAAATTATTTTAACACAGAAATCTTTCAAGTATCTTTGGGAGAAGGATGAAATCTTTGCCAGCTCTAAGAGATTTTTAAGAAATTTTGAAAATTACTTTTGTTCTCTATGCTTCATTATTATTATATTTTTAAAGGAAATACAATGGTCTGACTCCCATCTTAACCCCACTGTTTTGAAATACCATCTTTGTCAAACAATAGGAATAACCAATTATAACAACCTAGGATTCCAAAGGTTTCTTTTGGAAAAACCTCTGTTAAAAGCTCTGGGTAACTTATCTAAATTAAGAGTCACATCAACACGTAAGGTAGATATGAACATAAGCGTGCTGCTGATGTGGAAGCTGAAGCACAGAGAGCTTAAGTAGCTCTATCAATAATAGAAAAATTATACATTTTGGTTATGAATTCCTTCAACTTAGTTCCAGTGCCCATGCTATTAACTACTGAGCAGTATTGTCCTGTTCCTGCAATCTTCTATATACACTACATGAGTGTCAGATATCTTTTTTCTCGAGTGCAAATATTACATTGTTTTAATCACCATAGATTTATAGATTATGAAGCTATAGAACATCTGGCAAGGCAAGTCTTCTCTCAGTGTTGTTTATTTTTTTTTAAATACTGTTCTATGTTAGGTATTACTGAGTAATTGTATATTATGCAGCTACACATTTAGAATCAGAGGATGAGACTCCATCATATATCCCATAAGGATCCTTATTACAATTATATTGAATGTGCGAATTGTTTTAAATAAAATGCTCTTGTATATAATTTTGAATATCCATATATAGCAATATTGTATGTCTCATTAAGATATCTTATATGCCTTTCGCAAGGTTTTATACTCTTTTATTTATCTATTTTTATTGAGGTAACTGATTTATAACATTATATAAAATTCCATGTGTACTATATTGTTATATTTTGACTTCTGTATAGACTATATCACGTTCACCACCAAAAGTCTAGTTGCCATCTGTCACTGTACAAATGTTCCATTTACCTCTTTTGACCTCCTCCCACACCCCTTCCCCTCTGGTAACCACCAGTCTGTTGTCTGTATACTTTTTTTATTTAGATCTTTAATATTTACTAATAGCTATATTTCAAAGGTAGTATTTTTGCTATTTTGAATGACATTATTTTTCTGTTGATTGAAAAGAACTCAATACTTAAAAAATATATTATTGATGGATTTTGTGAAGACTTGATTTTTTAACTTTCAATTTTGAAATAATTTTAGATTTAAAGAAATTGGGCCAATATGGTATAGGGATATCCCATATACCTTTCACCCAGCTTCACTTAAAGTGAACATCTTGCATATTCATGGTACAATGAAAGAAACTAGGAAATTAACATCAGTGCAAATATTATCAACCAAACTAAAGATTTTGTTTGGGTTTCACCCATTATTAAGGTCCTTTTTTTTATTCTAGGAATCTGTAACACTTGTCCTTGTTTGTCTTTCATAACTTTGACTCTTTTTTTTCTCCAGGAAGATCAGCCCTGAGCTAACTACTGCCAATCCTCCTCTTTTTGCTGAGGAAGATTGGCCCTGAGCTAACATCCAAGCCCATCTTCCTCTACTGTATATGTGGGATGCCTACTATCACGGCTTTTGCCAAGCAGTGCCATGTCTGTACCCGGGATCTGATCTGGCAAACCCCAGGCCACTGAGAAGCAGAATGTGCACACTTAACGGCTGAGCCACTGGGCCGGCCCCTGACATTTTTGAAGAATACTGGACAGTGATTTAGTAGAATGTCCCTCAGTTGAGGTTTACCTGATAATTTCTTATGATTAGATGGAGACTACGTCTTTTTAAAGAATACCACAGAAGTGATGTGTCCTTTTTAATATACTATATCATGTTGCCTGTTATCAATATATTTTAATACTAACGGTATTACTCCTATCACTTGGTAAAGGTGATGTTGGCTGGGTGTCTCCACTGAAAATTTTCTATTTTCCCCTTTGTAAGTAATAAATATCTTAGGGGATATACTTAGAGGCTATGCACATCTTCTGGTTCTCCTCAAACTTTGGCCCACTAATTTTACCATCCATCATTAGATCTTGCCTGTAGCAATCATTAGCAGAGAATCCTACTTGTAATTTTCTTATTCCATCATTCCTTCTAAACTTGGAATTCTTTAAGGAAGAGCTGTCTCTCTCCTTTATTTATTTAATTGTTTATTATTTATTTATTTCTTCAAGTGTTTATATCCATTTGGACTGATAAATATTAATTTTATTCAATGGTTTTTAATTCAATACTACCATTATTTATTTTGTTGCTCAGAGCTTTCCTGTTTTGTCTCTTGGGAATGCTTTCTTGTTGGCTCCTGTGCCATTTTTTCCAGATCTCCATCCTTTCTTTGAGCATTTCCTTACTTTCTGGCAGCACAAGATGTTCCAGGAGCCCTGCCTTTTCTCAGACGAGCTCTCGTTTTGATTTTCATGTATTGATATTAAATTCTAGTTTAAAATTCTAGTTCAAAATTTAAATATTAAATTCTAGTTTGGTTTAAAAAAAGTTTGGCAGGATATTTTCTGTCCTGAAGTATGTTGTAAAATGTTTTCCTAAATATTTTTCACCTTAGTCACAGGTTTACCACAATATTTCTCTATTTCCTTTTCATAGGTAATCTAAGAAGATTAATGTGATTTTTTAATGACCTAGATCACATAGCTGGGGAATGGCAAAAACTTGGGCTTGATCCAGTTCTTCTGGTTCCAATATCCATGTTCTCTGTCCATACCACCGAGTCTATCATAGTAGGAGACCTGTAGCATCTGCTTATCACAGAGTGTTAAGCACTGAAGGCTCTGTTCTTTTTGAATCATGGTGTTTACAGCTTCTGTAGTTGCCTGAAAGCTCCCACTAGGCAGACCTGACACTACATTCACCCTGTCCAAGGTCATACACCTGGTGTCTGGTAACAACGAGATTCACACTTAGGTTCACTTTGCTTTAAACACTACCTTACCCTGCCATCCCTGAACCACGAGCCATCTGAGGAGATGTTAAATTTCAAAACTTTTCTGGTGAAAAATATTAGACAATGGGTATTTAAAAGCTTGGATTTTTCTGTATACTTTGATCAGTCAATAAATTCAAGGAATTACTTGAGGAAATATGAATAACACAACCTTTGCTTAAATTATGGAATAAGGACGTATCCTATTTGTCTGTGGCTGCATATGATCCTCTTAATTTCAAAATAATAGCAATATAACAGGGGGCCAGTCCATGGCTGAGTGGTTAGTTTTGCATGCTCTGCTTCAGTAGCCCAAGGTTCACTGGTTCTGATCCTGGGTGTGGACCTACACACTGCTCATCAAGACAGGCTGTGATGGCATCCCACATAGAAGAACTAGAATGACCTACAAATAGGATATACAGCTATGTACTGGGGCTTTGGGGAGGAAAAAAATAGTAATATAAGATAGTTCAATTCAAGAGTTATGAACAAGAAGATAAACACACACATACAAATCAATTGTGGTTATTATTTTCTGAATCTTCGATTTTTCATGTCCTGATAAGTGTGACTATTTTGCAGGGACAGTACTTGAACTTGGTACTGTCAAGCCACATAGGATATAGGTCTCTGTAGGAATTTCACAGAAATGGCTCCAAATAGGAGAAACTAATCCCTTCTATAACTTGTCAAATCTGAGAGAAATACAACATTCTAATGTACTTCAACAGCAGCACGAGCTTTGGAGCATGAAATTTGCCATAGATTTCACAAATGACTGAATATTTTTTATTTTAGTTTCCTCATCATTGAACTAGTTTCAATGATATCTACCCATGAAGGTATTTGTTAAGGATTAAGTTATATACTATGGGTAAAGCCGTCAGCACACCACCTAGCATGGATGAATAGCTCTGTTAATGGTGGGAGTAGCTGGTGGCCTTATCATTATCATTATGAACATCATGCCATTACTAATGTTAAGATTGATTATAGCCTCCCATATGTGTGCCTGTTTTCAGTCTAGAATTTGGATATTTTTTCCCTTTTTGTAAAACAGGTTTAGCTGACCTGGTGCAGCTACATTCAGAGATCCCCACAAGTGCTTTGCTAAGACCTAGATTGGCAGCTATGATGCCAGCAATGATTGAAGAAAGGACAAGAACCCACTTCACTCAGCAACGCTTTATAACACAGTCTCAGAGAGGACAATTTACTACCCCACGACAGCTTTATTATTACAGTTTTCATCTCAACAGGCAGAATAAATACAGCCTGCATAAGAAGTGTTCCAGATAGGCCAGCAAGTAGTACGCTGACTTCTGACACAGGAAACACTGCTGGTATGAATGTAACACTGTCATGTTTGTCTTGTGCTTTGGAAAACTAGCTAGAATAATGAATATAAAGCTGTCTTGTAGAGAGGCTAATCATCTGTTAAAGTATATTCATATGAAGGAATCTTTTTTCCATTCTCTAGATCTTTTCTGTTTCTTTGTCATATAAAGATTCAGATTATAGATTAATTGTTCTTTATATTAACGTACATGTGACTTCTGGATGAGATTAGAAAACATGCTGATGTTTGCCTTAAGATATTTATATAAAAATCGTTTACAGCTTTCTCTTTCATTTTTGAAACACTAAGGTAAACCTTATATTGAAGAAAAAGTTAAAACAAAAAAATCAAAATTATCCTTATCCCAGCCTAATTTGCTCACATCCTTAATTCCATACTGATGATATAATCCTAGAATTAAAGTTGCTGATTTTAGGGGTATGCACTCTGGACGTGGCTATAAGATATCAGTTACCCGATTCATCTTTGAGCTCTGAGCTTGGTCCACCTGAGTTCACATTCTGCCTTCTTACCAGCCGTGTAACTTAGATGAATTATTGAACTTCTCTGTGCTCATTCATTCAACAGATATTTATTGAGCTTCAGCTATGGGCACTATTCTAAGTTGTGGGGATGCAATATTCTACTGAAGAGATAAAGTCTACCCAAATAGTGCATATATATAGTAAAGGGAAGAAATCAACAAATTATATAGAAATGTATGCCAGATGGTGTATCATAGGGTTCTGCAGAGAGACAGAACCAATAGGACTTGTATGTGTGTGTATTTATATATAAATATATATATATAGAGAGAGAAATAGAGAGAGAGACAAAGAGGTTTATTTTAAGGAATTTGCTCATGTGATTGTGGAAGCTTGTGAGTCCAAAATCCGCAGAGTAAGCTGGAAGGTTGAAGACCCAGGGAAGAATTATGTTGCAGCTTGAGTCCAAAGGCAATCAAGCCAATAGAATTCCTTCTTTTTCAGGGGGAAAGTCAGTCTTTTTCATAAGGCTTTCAACTGAATGGATGAGGCCCACCCACACTATGGAAGGTAATCTACTTTACTCAAAGTCTAATGACTTAAGCATTTTATCTAAATAATTTTATCTAAATAATGCTTTCAACATGTTTGACCAAAATGTCTGGGTACTGTGGCCTAGCCAAGTTGATAGGTAAAATTAACCATCACAAGTCCACCCCTTGTCAACTTGGCACCCATATACATCTCCTTAAACCACACTTAATCTCTAAGAAAATAAGAGAGTTATATTTCCACCGAACATCATGTAACTATACTGCATATGACAAAAAAGGCATTAACCCTTTCCCAGGAGAGGGCACAAAGCCCTTGGGTGATGTTCATTCTTTTCCTTGGTATCCTGTAACTTAAATACTATAATATGAAGTCAGTACATATCATCTTACATAATAATGAGATAAGAGAGGGAAGAAAACAAAGGTATCTCCTTAAAGCGCACACACACGTATTCAAAACAAAATAAGGAAGAAATACCCGTGACAATTACAGTCTTCACTTCTGTAACTGGTCTCATGGTTGTAGCTGGCATTAATAACTACCATCTTCCACTACCATTTCACATTCCATTTGCCCTCAGCAAGCACCTCAGCTGGTTGTAGCTCTCTACTTGGTGAAGAAAAAATTAAAACAAAAAAAGTTAAAAGTATCCTTATCCCAGCCTAGTTTGCTCGACATGCTTGATTCCATACTGAGGATATAATCCTAGAATTAAAGTCGCTGATTTTAGGGAATGCAGTCTTCATTCCTGAGGAGTTTGGCCCATGAGAAGTTCTGCCTGAATTGAGTTGTAGTTTTCCTTTGACTTTAATCACAGGGCATGGCAATACTAAGAAAGATGCCCTAAGGGATCTCGTACATTCCAGACATACCATTTCTTACTTCCATTATGGAGTTGCAGTCCAATTTTCCCTTGGTAATTGAGATGTATCACCCTAGTCAGTACAGTAACTCCCTTCTGTGTCTGTTGAATCAGAGGCATGAGGATCCTAAAGTAGCCAGATGGTTATGTTAAACACCAGTTCAATAGAATCATTGTTTCTCCTGGCAGAATTCGTCCTTCCTTTGGAACTAACCTCTAGGCTACCAGAATATAAATTTGTGGTGACAGGAAGCAAAAATTTTGCTAGTGGATTACTTAAGGTAATAGACAGTGACGCCATTTCCATTTCTACTCCTTGATTACTGAACCGGTGGATCCTGGCTATGACAGAAATAGCCTCATATATTGGATGCAGATGAAGCATATACAGCCTTCTGGAAAACTTGACCCAGCCGTTGCCCAAGGTATTACCACCTAGCTGGCATTCTAACTGAGTCTTCAAAAAGCCATTCCACTCTTCTATCAAGCCAACTGCTTTAGGATGGTGGGGAACATGGGAACACTAGTGAGTTCTGTGAATATGAGCCCACTGCTACACTTCCTTGCTGTGAAGTGGTTTCCTTGATCATCAATAGTGCTATGTGGAATATCACAATGGTGGATAGGCATTCTGTAAGTTCACTGATGGTAGTTTTGGCAGAAGCATTGTTTTCAAGGAAGGCAAGTCCATATCCAGAGTAAGTGTCTATTCCAGTAAGAACAAAATGCTGCCTTTTCCATGATGGAAGTTGTCCACCAGGCTACTAGATTCACCAGGTAGCTAGTGATTACCCCAGGGAATGGTGCCATATCAGACACTCATTGTTGGTTTCTGCTGTTGGGGGTTGGGCACTCAGCAGTGGCTTTAACTAAGCTGGCCTTACTGAGTAGAAGTCCATATTGCTGAGCCTGTTCATCGCCTCCATCCCTTCTGCACAGGCCAAAGAGGCAAGCTGAATGTGGACCTACATCAAATGACTGCATACTTTAAGTCTTTGACTGTGGGACTAATGTCTACAGCTCCTCCAAGAATATGGTGTTGCTTTTAGTTTACTACTTTCCTAAGTAGAAGCAATTCTAGAGGCTTCCACTTGGCCTTTCCCATCATAATAGCCCTTATTCTATAGTATGGACGGTAATCTGCTTTACTCAAATCTACTGGCTTAAATGTTAATTTCTTCTAAAATATACTTCCATAGAAACATCTAGAGCAGTATTTGACTAACTATCTGAGTACCACGGCCTAACCAAATTGACACAAAAACTTAACCATCACGTGATGAAACAAAATAAGTCCTCTTTATAATTTTGTTTAAGCTAAGGCAAAAACAATGTCAATGTACCACCCACAAAATACCAAGCATCTCCTTTCTTGGCCAAAATGAATGACTATTTCTTCTTTACCAAGTAGAACTTGAGCCATGTTCCCCTCTCTATAGCTAAGATTTGTTGAGATATCCAGTCGTTGAATTGCTCCTGTTTTCTGAAAGTATCCCATCTAGAAAAAAACAAAACGCTTGCTTAGATCCTCCCCCAGATTACCCAACCAATGTTTAACTCCTAGGTTCTAATACCCATTTACTGAACTATCACATGATTCCCCACGGTACATGTTCAATCTCTGCCTGGAGTAGTACACCTACCTTGTTCAATTGTCAATGTGGCCCTGATGGCCATTCTCTGGCTGTAAGGTATTAACATGGGTAGTACTATCAAATAGGAGCACACATTTGGTGGCACAAAAGTAAAAGATGTATTAGGGTGTAGTCTATGTTTTCCAAATAGTGCAGTCTGTTCAAGAGAGCGTAACATAGGAGTGGTGAGATAAGGCTAGTGAAGAGAGTGGGCTTAGTATTCCATGCCTATTTTATTCCAAATAAAAGGGAGCCAGACAGGATTTTAACAAGCGAGAGAATCAGATTTTAGAAATATCATTCTAGAAGTGTGAGGATGCCTGATGTTAGTTACTTTCCATCTATATTAGGTTGGCCACGTCAGAGCTGGTTACCATATATGAAGAATGGAAGTCATCCCTTCAGATTTTATAGAGAGCAGCTGAACCCAGTCAGCAATCTGCGCCCCATTAAGTCCATATGCATGAAATTCAGACCATGAGGAAGAGAATGGGGCAATGTGAACTGATTGTATGAGCATATTTCTTCTTCCAGAGAGTGAAAACTGGATCAATTCAAAAAAACATATCCAGGGGCTGGCCCCATGGCCGAGTGGTTAAGTCTGTGCACGCCACTTGGTGGTTGGGGTTTCAGATGCTGGACACTGACCTAGCACTACTCATCAAGCCATGCTGAAGCACCATCCCACATAGCAGAACTAGAAGGACCTACAACTAGAATATGCAGCTATGCACTGGGGGACTTTGAGGAGAAGAAGAAGGAGGAGGAGGAGAAGAAAAGATTGGCAATAGATGTTAGCTCAGGGCCAATCTTAAGAAAAAAAAAACTCATATCCATACAGCCTATAAGAATGGAATATCAAGTTATCAGAGGAAAGGGGACGTTAGAACAATAGATCTTGTTTTAAACAAAGAAACTGAATTTCCAAAAATCAAGAGTATGAGGTCACTAGGAATATTTTTCTTAATTTCTTTTCAAATTCTAGACCTTACACTTGATCTCAATCTCTGCAAATGGTCTTGCTCTTTCATCAAATTCTCTTTTCTTCCAATTGAGTACGGTTGGTTTCTTCACTACATCCCTGTTGTTTTAGGAATTAGCTCTGAATATGTCTCTGACTTCATTGTTTTTGTACCTCCTTTTGTACTCTGAACAATCATTTATTCCCCATCCCTTTTCTCCTGAAGTTTTTGTATGCTCCCATCTGAAATGATAGAACCAGCTAAGTGGTCATGGAAGAGTGTAACTACTATTACTCAGCAATTTTTATGGCCATTTTTATGGCCAAGAGAAAGTCCTTAGGTGTGAAGGACAATCCTGGAAAACAGTGTAGCAGTAATTATCACAATAATAACTTATGATTATTGAATGACATTATCACAATAATAACTTACGATTATTGAATGACATTATCACAATAATAACATGATTATTGAATGACATTAACACGATTAGATTGGTTTTAAATGCTTTGCATTAAATGTTCCAACAATTACAGCTATCAATATATTTTCTGAGAGTATGATTTTATTTTTATGTTTTAGTGCTAAGGAACTTAGAGTCTTAATATTAAAAAATCAAAAGTTGCATAAGAACCAGTTAAACTTTAAGTAAAATTCCATTGCGATAAAATTTTGCTCTATCAATCCTGAAACATCAATGAAGTAACACTAATTTTAAAATATGGTACAAAGGACAATCATGTACAATTACTGGGTTATCTACCAGAGGTATAAAAAAGGGATGGGTGAGGTGGAAAAGAGAAACAATAGAAAATTAAGTCATATGTGCCAATTTAAAGGTAAAAGAACATACTTTGAAGGACATAGAAGTTAATCATGCCATTCTGGCTACCTTATATTTCAGGAAGAACTTGTATTGGAGATAAAAGATTGTTCAGATTCCCAGATTTACTGATGAAAACTAGAGGACTATGGGGCTGGCCTGGTGGCATAGTGGTTAAGTTCATGCGCTCCACTTTGGCAGCCCAGGGTTTTGCAGGCTCAGATCCCCGGTGCAGACCTACACACTGCTCATCAAGCCGTGCTCTGGTGGCATCCCATATACAAAGCAGAGGAAGATTGGCATGGATGTTAGCTCAGGGGCAGACCTACACACTGCTCATCAAGCCGTGCTCTGGTGGCATCCCATATACAAAGCAGAGGAAGATTGGCATGGATGTTAGCTCAGGGCCAATCTTCCTCACAGATACAAACACACACAAACAACTGGGGGACCACAGGCAAATTATTTAACATCTCTGTGACTGAGTCTTGTCATTAGGAAAATAGGGTAATAAAGGTAACTACTTCACAGAATTGTTGTCACATTTTCAATTAGAAAATGTGTGTGACGATACCCTGTTGAATGAGAAGCACCAGCTAAATGATACTGTTGTTTCTAATATTAGTGCAATTAAGTGGGTATTATTAAGGAAATTTATTAAGCTATTCAGCCCCAAGAGTTGTCAAATATACTAAGTAAACAAGGCGCTGCTTAGTAAAAAGAAGGCCAGTCTCTATTTCCACTACTGATGGATCCAGAAAATAACTCCTCAAAACCATTAAATTTAAAAACAATTGTCATATATAATTATTTCAAAAATTAGCAAGTAGATTTAAATATATTCTTTTTAATATATATTATATATGTATATTTCTATGTGTGTGTATAAGTGGATTGCATAAATATTTGAAAAAGTTGAAGCAGTGAAAAAGTTGGTATATACATATATACATATATTTGGAATAGGAAAGGTGACTTAGGGAAATATCATTTAAATCACAAAAATGAATAATTTAATAGTATAATTAAAGGACAATGCAACATAACTTTATTCCAGAGTCATGGACTTTCTCTCAGAAATGCAAGGATGGAACAGTATTAGGAAATCTATGAATAAAATTTACCAGATAAATGGATTGAAGGAGAAAAATTGCATGAATATATATTATATATTCTAAAAAGACATTTGAAGTGACAACATCTACTCTTAATAAAATTTATAATATGGATGTTTCCTTAGCATGAAGAATGTGGCCATTGGGAAACATTAATTCTTAATAAAGTCAGATGACCAAAAAACTGTTCTAGAGGTCTTATCCAATAGAAATAGATAAAAGAAAGAAATGGTCAGTGTAGGCACTGGAAAAGAATATTTATCATGATCACAATTTTCAGATGACTTAAATGTTTTCAAATGGAGTGAACCAACAAACTCTTACAAATGACAGAAAATATAGAAATGTGGCTGAGTAAGAAATTAATATATGTTAAAGTTTTATATTTAACAGATATATACAGAAGAACATATTTTGAAACAGTAACAAATAGATAAAATATCTAGCAATAAATTTGCTATACCAAGAAAAGCTGTATTAAAAATATGTAAAATCTCTAAGAAGAAAAACCTTAAAATCTACCATGGGGTACAAAAGAAAACATAAACAAATGGAAATGTACACCATGATACGAAGAATAAATATCATAAAGAGACCAATTCTAAGTTAAAAATTACCATAAAATCCATAAAAATTGTGAACTTGTGTTTTTAGAAGTTGGTATGGAAAAAACAAAACTAACAGGCATTTTATCAGAGCCTAACCTCCTGAGATTTTTATCAGAGACTTAGGGAAGGAAACTAGCCCAATCCAGCCTGCTCTAGCCACCCTGTCCTGTCTAAATGGGAGGAAAATAGACTGAGAAAAGCTGGTGGAGTTCACAGTCCAGGGGCATAGGCTCACCTAAAGACTGAGAGCTGATCATAGGACTATAGAATTTCACCCTCTCCTTAACATTACAGCTTTAAAGACCTATTTACCACAATTCCTTTTAAGCATTACAACGTGTCCACCTTTCATCAAAGAATTAACAAGGCATACTGCAAGACAAACAACTCAATTTGAAGAGACTGAACAAGCATCAGAACCAGATTCAGATACGGCAGAGATGTTGGAACTATGAACTGCAAAATTTCTAGACTAGAAATAGAAGAAAACCAAGATGACTTTGGGTATGGAGATGACTTGTTAGACAAAACTCTAAAGCCATGATCCATGAAAGAAATAATGGATAAGGTGGACTTCATTAAAATTCTGTGAAAGACAATGGCTCTGTGAAGAGAATATGAAGACAAACCACAGACTGGGAGAAAGTATTTGCAAAATACATATCTGATAAAGGACTGTTATCCAAAATATACAAAGTATTCTTAAAACTCAACAATAGTAAAACAAACAACTCAATTACAAAATGGACCAAAGACCTTAATAAACACTTTATCAAAGAATATATAGAGATGGCCAAAAAAATGTATGAAAAGATGCTCCAAATCCTACGTCATCAGGGAATACAAATTCAAACAATAGTGAGATACCACTACGTATCTATTAGAATGGCCATAACCCAGAGCAATGGCAACACCAAATGCTGGTGAGGTTGTGAAGCAACAGGAACTCTCATTCATTGTTGGTGGAAGGGCAAAACAGTACAGCCACTTTGGAAGACAGTTTGGCAGTTTCTCACAAAACTAAACATATTCTTATCATATGATACAGGAATTGTGCTCCTTAGTATTTACTCAAAGTAATTGAAACTTATGTCCACACAAAAACCTGCACGGAAATGTTTATAGAAACTTTATTCATATTTGGAAGCAACCAAGATGACGTTTATTAGGCGAATGGATAGACTATAGTACATCCAGACAATGGAGTACAATTCAGTGTTAAAAAAGAAATGGGTTATTAAGCCATGAAAAGACACGGAGGAAACTTAAAGGCATATTACTAAGTGAAAGAAACCAATTTGAAAAGGTTACATGTTAGACGATTCCAACTATATGACATTCTGAAAAAGGTAAAACTGTGGAGACAGTAAAACGATCAGTAGTCACTAGAGATTGGGGGTAGGAGGAAGGATGAATATGCAGAGCACAGAGGATTTTTAGGGCAGTCAAAATACTCTGTAAGATACTATAATGACAGACACATGCTGTTATACATTTATCCAAACCCACAGAATGTACACCACCAAAAGTGAACGCTAGTGTAAACTGTGGACTGTGTATGATCATGATGTGTCAATGTAGGTTCATCAGTTGTAACAAATTTACCATTCTAGTGGGATATGTTGATAATATGGAAGGCTATGCATTTTTAGGGACAAGGGATATTTGGGAAATCTCTGTATCTTCCTCTCAATTTTGTTTAAACTGCTATAAAATGATAAAATATTTTTAAAATGTACAGTAATAATGGAGGGCTTGCTATTTCAGATGTAGACTTTATAAAATGCCAAATAGTAAAAGAGAAGTTTACTAAAGCATGAATTGCAGATTAATGGGATCAACTAGAAATTCAAGAAATATATACAAATATAGAAATTTAGAGTATAAGTAATGATATAAATCTGTTAAGTTATTCAATAACAATAAAGTTTTGATGTGAAGAATTTAAAAAATGATATTTGGATATCATACTTTATACCAATATAAATATCTGACGAATGAAATATTTATATATAAAAAGTAATTCTAAAAGTGGTCGAAAGAAACATAGGAGAAATATTTTTATTATTTAAAGTAGGAATGACCTACTAAAATATGGAGAACAAAACAGAAGCTTAAAAGTAATAGAATGATAATCACAGAATATGAGAAATGAGAGTTTAAAGAATCTAAAAGATTCTGATAACAGTTATTGCCTATAGAGAAGGGAAATGATTGGCTAGGTGAATTTTATTTAGTGTACATGTATTAATTACTAAAAAAAATAAGCTGATAGAAAAGTCTATCCAAGAAAAAGAACATGACCAGAGATTTATAATGAAGAGTTTGAACATAGTTTCAGAGTAAAGATGAATCACACATTACACAAAATGTTACAGAAATTATAAAAAAGGAGGGAAGACTCCCCAAATTTACTATAAGGTGAGTGTGTTGCCTTGATGCAAATTCGGAGAAGAAAAGATGAGAAAGGTATACAGACCAATCACACTCACAAATAACATTAGCTAACAAAATCCAGTACAGAGGATTAATTCAATAATAAAAGGATAGTTTAATACTTAAAATCAACCTTCCAAAAAATGTAATTCAACATGTTCATTAAAGGGAAGGATCTTATGATCACATCATTGGATGTAGGAAATGTTCAATAAGATTCAACTTATATTTTTGATTTAAAAGTATCTTAGAAAACCAGGAAAATAGAGGAATCATCTACTATAAAACATTTTTCTACTATTCCAGTTATTTATAATGAAAGATAGAAACAATAAATGATACTGCTGTATCCATATCTCCTCAACGTTTTACTAGAGATCTTAGCCAATAAAATAGGACAAGAAAAATAAATGCCTTTTAACAAAAATGCCATTAATTGCAAAAATATTATTATTTTGTGATGTCTGCAGATAAACAGTTTTATTATGGTCTTGCATAAAAGATACAGATGCAGCTAAACACCTACAATATCTAATTAGAAATAAAAATCTAAAAGAATTTATATTAGAAAGTGTATATATATATATATATATATATAGCAAATAAGAGTATGTTTTTCAAAAAATTTTAAAGAATTTTATAGAGAAAATAAAATATTTAAGGGCCATGAATAACACTTAAATGGGTGGAGATATGCATTCCATCTATGTATAGAAAGACTCAATGTTATAAAGATGATTTAATCCAAATTAATATATGAATGATGTATCATTTTAATCATATTCCCCCAGCAATTGTTTATGGAAGCAGACTAGATAGTCTTAGGAGGTAAATCACTAAGCAGCAGGTCTGTAATTCATTCTCCTTTCACTGGGGGATGTCAAGTAAAAGAAAGAGTTAAAGAAAGTGACTAGATCAAATATTTCATAAACTTTCTAGTGAAAACAAGATAATGGTATTTGCTGGTAAAGAAGACTTTATGCAATTCTATTTTCAAGCTATACGTGGTTATCTAGGATTTATTTTAGTAAAGAACCTGTACTTTAAATCTATAGCATATGGTTCCATGTAAACTATGTATCTGAGTATAATGTGGAGATATTTCTGTGTGTACACTTTGCTTTGAGACCTCTTATGTTTATCTGGGCTCAGAGAGTGTCTTAGTGCTGAAAGAAGGGAACTGCACAAGCACGGGAGGTCCTAGATTTCTCCCTGCTTTACTTGTGCTTTAAGATTATTTGTATTCTTGGAATTGGTAGTGAAATTTGAAACTGGATAGCGTTTCTGATTCATGTTGGTCTTATGTGGCAGTTTGATCCTTTGTATTATCTCCAATACAAAAATTAACATGGAAGAGTAAAGGGGAAAAATAGCCTATGGATTTTTTTGGAAGAATTGGAAGTATTGATTGCTTCTAGATTAGAAGTATCTGGCTATGCCAGATATCAAAGCTAGTTTTAAATCCATGGTATGAAATTGAGTAATATTGGATGAAATAAACACAATAGAGCCAAAAATGATATTTTAGACTACATGTAAATCATAAAAGATACCACTCAAAAGAGTAGAAGATGAATCTCAGAATGGGAGAAAATATTTGCGAGACATTTTATTTTATGTATATGTTTGTGTGCTTGCTGAGAAAATTAATCATTTTGGAGATTTGATTAATAAGTTCATTTTTAGTCAATACCACATTTGATGGTATACTTTTTATGGTATATATGTATAAAACATAATTTTTAAGCAGATTGGAGAGTCATATTCAATTTATCAAGCACATTAGAAAAACATCAAATGGATTATTTAAATAATTTATCATCTTGCATTTAAAATGTTTATGATAAATCATTCACAATTACAAAAATAACTCATTGCTGTGAGGATAGAATTTTAAAAGAAAATTTTCATTTCTCACAAGCAATGTGTGTCTGTGTGTTCTTTAAGGTATAGTTGGTTTAATGCTTCCATGATATGCTGCATTTAGATGGTTTCCGTAGTGACAATTTCTGCTTAAGCTTAGTGAGAACCTAAGTTAATTGTAAATGAGTTTAAGGAGTAGAAATTTCATAGAGTGAACAATAACCATATTTATCTAGCTAATCAGTTTTAAACCCTCAAGTTGGTGAAATCTTTTTTGAATCATTTTTTCTTCTATGCCTATTTCTTTCTCTACCTCCTCCTTCTCTCTTCTTTTTTTCTCTACCTCATCCCATTTCCTTGCCCATTATCCTCTTAGCTTCTTCCTCCTACTTCTTAATGAAAATAACAATTTTTAGTAACAATTATAGCAAATAACTGGAAATTAATTTTAGTTTTCTAAATTTAATATGCTCTTGTCTTGATTGTTTGGTTGTCTGTAGCATTTTACAATGACTGAAAATACAGATGATCATTGAGATTGCCTTTTCCAGGGTGGAGATTGCTTCTCTCCTACCTCAGCCTAGAAAGAAAGGCTTCAGAGATCTACCGGGAGAGCTTGATGTGTGTGTTGGACTTGGTTGGACCCAGTACAGTCAGAGTCACACCCGAGTAATCAGAGGGGAAGAAGCTGGCTGCAATAGTCTGTGCCAGCAGAAGTGGGATCTGCCATTTGGGAAAGAGTTCACTTGTGACAATGACTGAAGAAAAATGCAAGTTTCCTAAGGAGCAGAGATAGAGAACAAAAGACTAGATCAAAGAGAAAGAAATAAGAATGTGGACAATGGAACCCCTAGGGAGAGAGCCTGTGAGGAGATGAAACTATAGATTAAAGGGTGAGTCCTGGGAGGATGACCAAAGAATTCCCATGTTAGAGAATTCCCAGGGAATGGGGGAATCTCCCAAGAATCTATGAAGTCACCCCTTGGGAAACAGACTCAACTCTAAACATGTGCCTCAAGAGGGTACAAGAGACACATTTCAAAAATTCACTCAGTAATTAAGTGAGGCATTTTGTGTCTTTTTTCTCTTTCCCTTCCCAGTTCCACGGTGGAGGGATCAAGAACTAAGGCTGAGCTAGGAAGTTGGAGGGAGCAGAGAAAATAGGAAAAGGTCAAACTTGTTCCCTGTTCTCAATAGCTTTTCCGCCTTCAGTGGACCTGAGCTGGTTGAAAGGAGAAGCTTTAATTTTAAATTACTTCAGAGGACTGGACATCTAAATTATTAAATTGAGACCATTCTTATGGATAGAAGGGACCAATGGCCTTTTTCCTTAATTACCTAAGAGGAAATACTGAAGTGATGTTTCTTGGCTAAGCAGTTACTCAGAGCCAAAGGAAAAAAGAAGCTTAGAGGGAAGGTTAGAAAGAACTGCGAAGTCTGAGAGAGGTGGGAAAGCTGGAGTCATTTGATGATAATATCCAACTTATTTTGTTTTTTAAATTCACCAGGTCACTGAAGAAACATTCTTTTTCAAGCTATCAATCTTTTAGCCATCTCTAGAAAAGTATTTATCTGTTATTTTAGAATCGGGTGGTTTATTTATCCAAACCCTAAATTTGGGGTCCCAGTGATTGTCTAGCATGTTTTTAGCATCTCTTAAAAATTATTTATGTGAAAGTTATTTTTACTTTGCAGATGGTGATGTATCAAGTACTGCTAAAATGATAATTATCATATCTGTTTCCATAAATACGGGCTTCTGAATAATATTTCTTTTAAGTGTTAATTTACCAACACAGCAAACATATCATGTAATCAATAGACCAGCATGTTACTGTTCTACTGACAAAGCAAAATGCAATATTTTCAAAAATTCTTAGTAAAATCATTAGTCTACCCAAGAAAGCCCACATTTCCAGACCAATACTTCCAAATTAGTGTTTGCACTATAAAATAATTATTGCTCTTCATAAACAAACATCAAATCATTTGAAAGTGTCTAACAAATGTGGACACACATCACTTCTCTAGACTACATCTAGTGACTAAATCAAGGTTTAGCTTAACAGAGCAGCAAGCAATTTGGTAAACAACAGTTAGTGTATTACACTATCTCAGCGTTTACTACGACCCTGTTGGTATGACAAATTTTCGTTTATTTTAGATGAAGGAAAAAAACAATACTAAATCTTTGTGTGTACTAGATGTGTAAATAGGGAGGTCCTCTCCTGTATTTCCTTATTTGATCTTTCCGAAACATGTCTCTAAGGGAGTTATTATTATTTGCCTTTGACAAGTAAAGAATAATTGATCATAACCAATTCTTCAAGTCTCATTTTGCTTGATGTCTCTACAGACCTCAAGAAATAGATTGCTAGCTCCTTAAAATCCCCCTTCCTTGGCTTCGAAAATACTGCTCTCTCCTGGTAATTCTCCCTCTCAGGGTCTTCTTTTTCCTCCTCTCGGTCGGGTTCCTGTCAGGTGTGTAGTCAGTTGAAAGCTTTCCTGAAGAGGCAGGAAACGAGAACAGCACACTTATTACCGCTGCTTCTACCATTGTTATTCTACAGGCCTTGGCTAGCGCAATATGGCAAGGAAAAATATGAAATCCATAATAATTGAGAAAGAACATATGTTATTTTCTCTGATGACATTGTGAACATAAAAATATACAAAAGAAACAACAAACTATTAGAATCAGTAAGTAAATATAGCAAGTTTACTACACACAAATTATTATGAAATTAATTATAATTCTATCAGCAAAAAAGAAATAGGAAATAAATTGCATAAAAAATATTACCATCACATCAAAAGGCACAAATAAAAGAATGAATCTAATAAAGTCATACAAGCCCTCTACCCTGAAAAATGCAATCACATTAAGAAGAGTTACAGAACATCTGAATGAATGGATGGTCATACCATGTTCAGAGTTTGGACAACTCAATACAATCATGATGCAATTCTCAAATTGATCTCTAGATTGAATGCAGTGTCAATCGGCATCGCAGCAGAGCATTACTGGAAATTAACAAGTCAATTCTAGATTGCAAAATGGAATGCAAAAGGCCAAGGATATCCTAGGCAAAGTTGAAAAAGTAGAACAAATTTGGAGTGATTACACTACAGTATATTACATGTTAATCTAAAGCAACAAGTTTTTACATTCTTTTTGTCCAGTTAATTCTCACTCAACTTCCAAATCTGACCTTACTTTCTAGGCTTTTCAGGACCTCAAACAGTACCATAATTTTATATTTTCCATTGTGCCTTAATCATCCTCTTTATACTTTCATTAATTATTTGTAATATTTAAAAATTTTATAAATATTTCAAACACGTATAAAATATTATAATATGCATGCCAGAGCCATTAACCAGATTTAACAAATACTGACATATATTAATTAATATTAATTTTAATACTAACACTGTATTCTAATAATTTTCATTTACATGTAATCATTATACCTGTATATATGTGTATCTCTCTCTATATAATCACACCAAGTGAGTGGAGCCTAAAGATGATGTCAAACATCCTACAACGCACACAGCTGCCCATCAAACAAAGAATTAACTGACCCAAAATGTCAATAGTGCCAACTTGAGAAATCTTGACACAGACACGTGTACACACACATAAATTCTCCATTCTCACACCTCCTTCCCTCACTGACCAGAAACAGTCGTGATTCTGAAGTTAATATGTATGTTTATTAGTTTAAAATGCTCATATTCTTCGTCAGATCATGAGTCCCTTGGGGGCTGGGATTGTACCTCTCCATGCCTTTAGTGCAACCCAGCATCCAACATACTGAATTCCAGGCCCATATACTTAATATATTTTTTATCTGGTTGACTAGATTTTTAAAATATTTTTTAATATTCCAGTTTAATTTATTTACTGGCATCTTGGCTTCATCTCTCTGTATTATACCTATGCAATACTATCACGTGTCCTCTAGGGAACTGCGCTATACACAACCTTCACAATCTACTTAAAGTTAACCTCGTACCACTTAAAAATGCAGGAACCTTTTGTAGGACCGCATAGATCCCTTTGGCTATCCTCTGTGTAATTTATGTTATAGTTTTTCATATACAATATAACTACATACACTCAAACACTCAGCAGGCAATTTTTGCTTTTAATTATCATACTTATATTTAAAAAGTTAAGAAAAAAATATATTTGCCCAGATATTTATCATTTCTGTTTCTCTTTATTCTTAAAGATCCAGGTTTCCGTTTAGTATTCTTCCTCTTTAGCCTAAAGAAATCTCTTCGTTATTTCTCATAGAACATGCATGTTGGCAAACAATTCTCTCCTAGGTTTCCCTTCAATTGAGAATCTCTTTATTTGATCTTCATTCACCATGAGCTCCTCTTCTTGAAGATCTGATTCCTATTCACCGTAGTGGGATAGTGATCCCCCATTCTCCTAGAAGATCTTCTATAACCCACTAATTTGCTTACAGATGTCTCTTACTGCTAGGAGGTAAGATCCTTGAGAGTACAAACGTAGTCTAATTTCTCTCCTTGTCTCTATTGCGTAGCACAGTGCCAGATAATTATCAGAACTCAAAATACGTTTGCTGAGGAAGTGAATGAATGAGGCTTAGAGAATTGACATACTTCTCACTCCAAGGCCTGGGATATTTCCACCAAACCACTTTATGTTTATTTAAGATTTTACCAAAAACCTATCTATTTTATTTGCTTGAAAATAAACACACAAATACACACACACACACACACACACACACACACACACACAAGAAGGATCTTCCCAAGTGGTTCTTCTACAAAGTTTCTGGCCTGATAAAATTTTTGTTCCCATCCTTTCTGCCCTCATTCTCACCTGATGGCCCTATTATCACCACCTTTACAAAGACTTGGGACAGCATGCATTCACATCTTTTCTTTTTCCTTCTCTATCTCCTCCTATATAATTCTCACTGCAAAAGACTCATATTTGCATATTTCTTTGTAGTGAATAAGACAAAATTCTTAAAAAGAAGAAGTGAAAATTGGTATTCTTTAAATATCTTGTTGTTTTCAGATATTTTACTTAGACTTATTATATTCTCACAATTCTATAAAATTACCATGTTGATTTCTATTTTCTAAATGGAGAAATTGAGGTCAGAAGGTTTTAGTATCGGAGATCCAGTAAGTATCAGAGTTATGATTTGAGGCTACAAATGCCTGCCTCCCTAGTTTGCTCCGGTTCATCATGGTGTTTGGTAGTGGTTAGGACCAAGAGGAGGTATGGCTCCAAAGATTTACTATAATTTTATTATATAGGTGTGTTATAAATCTTATAGGAAATTAGGCCAAAAGGAGAAATTGGAGAGCATCTGTAAAAATGAGAGAAATGTAGGCTAAGAGCCAGGGACCCATTAGAAGAAAAGAAGGATTATGAAAACTGGGCCTGTGATGAAGCCTGGAAGGGAATCATAGGAGACTTAGTCACTCCTTTTGTTGTTTCTGTTCTTCTTTTCACTCTTTTGCATCTTCTTTGGAATCTTGTTTCTCTCTTTCATTCTTCTGGTTCTTTCCTATCTATCTTACAGCCCCTCTACTTAAAAAAATATATCTCACCTTGTTAGAGATATCTTTTTAGTTCCTGTCTACTATCACATTTTTATTTCATTTTCAAACATTTCAGAAGGATAATTCTTTTTATGTATACCCAAATGCTCATATTTTGAGTTCAAACTTTTCTTTTGGCTGAAACTTCTTTTGAAAGCCATCCAGAGTTCGTTGATCTCTAAATCAAATTTCCTTTTCCATCCCTCTCAACAATTCAACAAGAACTGATATGATTAATACTCCTGTTTTTCTTTGAAAATATTTATTTCTTGGGCTTCTCTATCTGGATTTTATATTTCTCTGGCTATAACTTTACTGGTTTCTTCTTTTCTTTTTCCTTCCTTCCCTGCAAAATGAGTATTTTTTAATCTCTTGTTCCTACTTTTCTTTTCCCCTCTTACACTATCACTACACACAAGTTCCTTCTACTCCTCTGGTAACTGTTGCTTCTGCTCTCTAGAGGACTCTTAAATCCCCTGAGATGAAGCTATACTTCTGATTCATAAAATGATACATAATAAACTCTAATTGACTTTTCCTCGCACTCTAGAATTTGTAATTCACAACCTGACTGCGTGTCTTAATATCTAGTTTCACAATTGGAATGGGCATTGTCATCCTAGATGTCTCTCTGACAGTTCAAATTAAACATAACCTAAAGAAGACTTATATTCCTCTCCCCCAACTTTTCCCAACATTTCTATTTTTCTTAATGACAATATAATGACTCAAGTCATCCAGGCTTGAAACCTCAGATTTATCTTTGGTTTCTTTCTCTCCTTTGACATTTCCACCTTCACTTAAGAGGAGTTCTTTGATACATTTATTCCTGAGATGCTGTATCCTTTACCTGAGATGTAGTAAGGTATAACTATTTGGAGGCAAAAGTTGGAGATTGACTGTCTGGTCTTGGATCTTATTTCTGCCACTTACTAAGTGGATGAGCTCACATAGAGCACTTAATCTAGACAATGGGAATGATAAAATTTCATAGGATAGTTGAAAACTCAAATGATTTAATTGTATAAATCACTTGGCAGGACTCAGTAAATGTTGGCCTTTCTTATTGGTCAGGCAATTTTTATTAGTTTTCACTTAGGTTTTTCCATTTTCCTCCAAAATGAAATTGTGGTCTCAAGACTCTTACCTACACCAATTTATCCTATATGCTTTTAGGGAGGAATAATTATTTTCTACTCTTGAAATTTCTTTCTATGTGTCTGGAACCTCCTTTCTCACTCATCTCGCCTTGCTCCGGTGCAGGTGATATGAGTTATCTTACTGAAAATTATGCAGATAAACCCCTCTTGCTGGACTCAGATCAACCATGCCTCTTTTGCAACAAGCTGGCAACTAGCCTGCCTAGATTCAATATTTTAGGACTGAGGCTAGGCATGTTGGTCTAGTTCCAGTTCAATTAGAAGGCCCATGGGGTTCTCACATCGAACTAATTTAGCTGCTATCAGCACCAATGATCATAGTCTGGCCAATATCTGCCACTCCGTTATTTTGTTTCTCAAAAGCAGAGAAGATGAGTTCCTCTTCTCATGCTGCTTGGAGAAATACACACATACCACTACCTAAGCTCATTCTCATTATGCCATTCAAAAGAAAAATTAAGTATGTATTTATTTAGACATTCATTTAACAAATATGACCTACAGAGGAGGATTGGGTAGTTAGAGGAGTGACAACATCTAAATAACGTTCTGGTGCTCGTTGGAAGAGAGATGAAGTAAAACCACTGTGTGCTGGGCTATGTTTGTCCTCCTTGATTCTTTGATCTGAGGCTTAAAGCCTTATAGGGTCTCTATATAGTTGAACTTCGTCATACCAGACTAATTGGATAGTGGAGAGCCTTTGTCTTTTATGTTTCTACTGCATTTAGTTTACAAAGCGCCCGTCAAACTAATGACACCCTTCTCTGTACTATAATTGTATGAATTTTCATTGCAGCTAGGCAATGAGAGAGCAAGCTTCTGGATGAGAGACACTACTTCAAATAGCTATTCCAAGAACTATTATCCCATGAAGAATGCCAATAAATATTTGATGCATGAACTAATGTATACAGGTAGAAACTGTACTATCCTTTTAATCAAGCAGATGTGAATTTAATATCAGCCTCATCCCTCACTAAGCAGTTTACTTCTCATGTATAAAATTGGAATAATAATACAGAAGTAGAGTGAGCTAAATAAAATACTGTATGTGAACACACAAATTACAGGACCTGGTGGATGGTGGATGGTAGATCCATGCTAAAGTACTCACACATTGCGTAAATAGTGAGTGAATAAGTGTAACTTGTAAGAACCTTTACTTCCATGAAAAGTACAGGAGTCAACTGATTTTGGTTACTATTTTCTCTAAATGTCCCAGTGTAAGTACTTGGAGAATCTACTTTGATGTTGACGCTGTTTTACTGTTTTCTCTCTAGTGTGTATTTTGTAACAGTGTCTGTACTGCAAAATTTGCATACTTGGAACTGTTTGTTTATCAAAGAATTCAGGGTTGCTGACAAATGCTCAAATGACTGTAATGAGGATTGCATTAGAAGAAACATTGCAGGGCTGGCTTGGTGGCCTAGTGGTTAAGTTCTCGCACTCTGCTTCGGCAGCCTGGAGTTTGCTGGTTTGAATCCTGGGTGCGGATCTAGCAATGAGGAGGCATTCCGCACAGAAGAACTAGAAGGACCTACAACTAGGATATACAACTGTGTACTGAGGCTATGGGGAGAAGAAGAGCAAGAAAAAGAAAAGAGGAAGATTGGCAACAGATGTTAGCTCAGGGCCAATCTTAAAAAAAGAAGAAGAAGAAGAAGAAGAAATGTTGCCACATAGTATTCATGACCTTTGTTGAGGCAGTAGGGGATGTTCAGTGTGTTCTCAAATCTTACTAAAAAGACGACATTATTTCGATTTTTGTTTCAGTTGCTTAGTTACCAGTCTCTGCAAATCTTTTCACGTTGTGCCTAAAAGTTAAAAGAAAAAAGGTGTCCACAATTTTCCATATCTCTTAAAAATATTACACAAGCATACAGGCTGAAAGAAGAAATCTCTCTTCTTGGGGAAGACATGGTTGGAGGAGAGCAACTGCAGGTAATTGGAGGGAGTGTCACCATCTAGGTAAAATTCTTGTGGAGGAGAAGCAGAGCACAAAATAGTTCCAGAATCTTTTGGAAGAGAGATGAAGCAAAGCTAAAGCAAGCATTAACCAGCAAAAAAACCACGGGTTGATATATCCTAACATCGCTACAAGCAAAGTGCCCGTCCATTAACAATAAAAGAGGTAAACTTCTATTGTGGGCACTTTATTTGGACAGTGACTGTTTATTTGATGTTTGTTTATTTTTTTTTTTTTTGTTAACTTGTCTGGAAAATCGGTAAGGAAGTTTCTGTTTTCTGACCATCAGTTAAGTTGCATTTCGTCCATGGGCATTAGAAAGAACTCAGTTGACGCCTCTGACTTCATTTTTCACTCCTGTAAAACTGACATTGAAATTAAAGGAAATGGTAATATTTTATTATTGTGGTAAATTACATATAAATAAGTAAAATGTATTATCTTAACCATTTTTAAGTGTACAGTTCAGCGGTATTAACTACATTCATATTATTGTATAACCATCACCACTATCCAGCTCCAGAACTCTTCTCTAGTAAAACTGAATCTCCATTCCGATTAAATAATAACTTCCTAATTTTCCCCTCCTCTCAGTCCCTGGCAACCAACATCCTACTTTCTGTCTCGATGATTTTGACTATTCTCAGTACCTCATATAAGTGAAATCATACAATATTTGTATTTTTGTGATTAGCTTATTTCACTTAGGCTAATGTCCTCAAGGTTCATCCATGCTGTGGCATATGTCATAATTTCCTTCCTTTTTAATGCTGAATGATACTCCATTGTGTGTATCTATTAATCTAGTCATCTGTTGATAAACACTTTGGTGTTTCCACTTACTAGCTATTATGAATAATACTATTATGAAAGTGGATGTACAAATATCTCTTCAAGATCCTGTTTTCAATCCTTTTGGGTATACATCCAGAAATGGAAATGCTGAATCATGTAGTAATTCTAACTTTAATATTCTGATGAAGTGGCGTACTGTTTTCCACAGAGGCTGTACCATTTTACATTCCCTTCAACAGTGCACAAGGATTTCAATTCCTCCATATCCTCACTAACACTTGTAATTTTCTGCTTTTGTTTTTGTTTTTGTTTTTTATAATAGCCACCCAGTTGAGTATGAGGTGGTATCTCATTGTACTTTTGATTTGCGTCCCCTGATGATTAGTGTTGAACATCTTTTCACGTGATGGTGTCCATTTGCATATCTTATTTGAAGAAAAGTCCTTTGCTTACTTTTGAATATTTTTTGTTTGTTTCTTTGTCTTTTGCTAAGTTTGTTGAGTTTTATGAGTTCCCTATATATTTAGGATATCAATCCCCTATCAGATACATGACTTGCAAATATTTTCTCTCATTCTGTGGCTTATGGGTTTTTATTTCTGTTTTTTTCTCCCCAAATACCCCCAGTACATAGTTGTATATTTTAGTTGTGGGTCCTTCTAGTTGTGGCCTGTGGGATGCCGCCTCAGCATGGCCTGACAAGCGGTGCCATGTCCACGCTCAGGATCAGCAAAATCCTGGGCTGCTGAAGCGGAGCACGTGAACTTAAACACTTGGCCACAGGGCCATTCCCACCACACTATTTTGATTACTGAAACTTTGTAGTGAGTTTTGAAATCAGAAAATGTGAGTCCTCCAGTGTTGTTTTTCTTTTTCAAGATTGGTTTGGCTATCTGGGGTCCCTTGAGATTCCATATGAATTTTAGGATAGATTTTTCTATTGCTGCAAGACATCATGGGGATTTTGATAGGGATTGCATTAAATCTGTAGATAATTCTGGGTAATATTGCCATCTTAACGATATTATCTTCCAATCCATGAACATGGGATGTCCTTCTAGTTATTAACGTCTTCTTTAATTTCTTTCTGCAATGTTTGGTAGTTTTTATTATACGGGTCTTTCACCTCCTTGATTAAGTTAACTCCTAAGTCTTTTTCTTTTTGATGCTATTATAAATGGAATTGCTTTTTAAATTTCCTTTTCAGGTTGTTAGTGTACAGAAATGCAACCGATTTTCATCTATTCACTTTGTATCTTGCTATTTTGATGAATTTGTTTATTCTAATAATTTTTTTGTAGAATCCTTAGGATTTTCTATATATAAGATCATATTATTTGTGAACAGAAATAATTTTACTCCTTTCTATATAATTTCGATGCCTTTTATTTCTTTTTCTTGTCTAATTGTTCTGGCCAGTACCATGTTGAATAGATGTGGTGAAAGTGGGCATCCTTGCCTTGTTCTTGATATTAGAAGAAAAACTTTCAGTCTTTCACCATTGAATATGATAATCTCTTTGGGATTTTCATATATGGTGCTTATTACGTTGAGGTGGTTTCCTTCTATTCTTAATTTGTTAAGTATTGCTATCACAAAAGGGTGTTGAATTCTGTCCGATCCTTTTTTCTACATCAATTGAGATTATCATTTTTCCCCTTCATTCTACTAATGTAGCATATTCCACAGATTTAGTTTCATATGATGAACCATCCTTGCTTTCCACCAATAAATCCCACTTGGTCATGGTGTATAATCCTTTTAATGTGCTTCTGACTTTTATTTGCTGCTATTTTGTGAAGGATTTTTGCACAAGTGTTCATAAAGGATATTAATTTGTAGGGTTTTTTTTTTTTCTTACAGGGTCTTTGGTATCAAAGTAAGGCTGGCCTCATATAATGAGTGGGAGGAGGGCCATATACTTATCAAATGCTATCGATAAGTGGAAAGATATTAGGACTGAACATTTACCTTTTAATCTAGCAGCATGGTGTTCACTGATGGCCTTGACAGGAGAAATTTCAATGAAATTGGTGATGCAAAGCCTGGTCAAAGTGGGTTCAAAAGAGAATGGGAAAAGAGAGATGGAAGACTGTCATGTTTTCTTTCAAGGAATTAGCTGGAAGAGTAAGGGGAGAAATGATGCCATATTAAAGGGTGAAATAAGTCAAGAGAGGTCTGTGTTTGTATGTTTGAAGGTTTTTTCAAATGGAGAAATAAGAACCTGTTTTAATGCTGATAGGAGACATCCAGTAGTGAAGAAAATCATACCGTCAGATCCAATTCCCAAACAGATAAACTGGCCATCAGTAGGAGCATGGATAACCCATCCTGGTAATGGAAGAAGAAGATAGAGCATGTGAAAACAGATATAGGTGGCTGAGTTGATATGGTAGGAACTTGTGGATATGTTTCTCTGAATTGCTTCTGTTCCTTCAGTGAAATATAAACAAGGGCATCTGCTAATAGTGAAGATGGAGAGGAAGCAGTGGCATTTTAACTTGCTTGGTATTTTGTTTGTTTGTTTTATGTGTGGTTTTAAATGCATTAAGTCTTGGAAAAAATATCTATTAATAAAATGTATTTACCAGTAATGTATTTACCAATATACAAACATCCCCTCACATTTACAGAGACAAGAGAGAGAAAATAGCCAACCACACAGTATTTAAGAGCAGTGAACAAGTATGAGGCTTTCCAGAACATACAATTTCCCAACTAATAACAGCTTCATCCAATTTGTCAGGGATGAATGCTCATCTATCTCAGATGATGAAAGATCACAGAAAGATTTCCAGGCAGAAAAAGGTTGCCATTTAAACAATAAACTCTAGACACAATCTTTCTAGGTAAATGATCTGAAATCTATTCTGTAATTATGACAAATAGGAGACAGCAACACCACACGTTGAGCTCATCAGCACCCTGCATCTCCACTGGAGACAAAATTCAAATGATCATTCATCATTTCAATTGTATTAGCCACATTTGCCTGCATTATTTTAGCATTAACCTTTCTCACCTAACATCTTTCAACAGAATTTACTTTAAATAGCTCAGAGAGGAGGTGGCTAAGTTCTTTCAATTTATGCACTTGGTTGGGGGGTCGAGGTACATGTAAAGGGGCACAAATTACACAAATTATTAATAAAGCTAAAAGGTAACCACCTGAAACCTGAGGATTGCTTGTGTGTGGTTGATTTGTTTTAGGAGAGGATAAAGAAGACAATTATATTGTATACTTTACATAGTCCTTGTGTATACAATATACAAACTTCAATGCATAATATAAAGTATGCAAAATTGACACAAATGTGGATGTAAAGGCCAAAATCTAGCTATTGATCATTCTTTGTTCCAATTAAAGATGAAACTGGCTTCTTCTGCCAAAACAAGAACTTTTTAAAATTCTTTCAGTCCCCTTCTTACTTGGTTGGGGAATAAGTGACAGTTGGTTGATGGAAGCGCTTCCTGTTCCTCAAAGTACTTCTAGGGAGATAAGAGTTCCTGGAGACACAGGTGCCCACATGATGCCTTACTCTGGAATGAAAATCAGGCACGATAAACACAGACTCTGAAAGTTTTTGGAGGCCTTAGGGGCCTTCTTCTATCTCAGGGGTTGGAAAATTTCTTTTCTAAAGGAAAAACAGTAAATACTTTTGGTTCTGTGGACCATACTGTCTCTGTCACAACGAATCAACTCTGCTGTTGTAGCTCCAAAGAAGTTGTAGTCAATATGGAAATAAACGGATGTGGCAGTGTTAAAGAAAACTTCATTTAGAAAAACGGCATGGGCAGGATTTGGCCTGTGGTTCACAGTTTGCTTAACTCCTGTTCTGTCTTCTGGCATGTCTGGTCTTTCCCTATTAAAAAAATAGTTATTGTTTTTCACCCCAGGAGACAATCAACAAACAATAAAATAAATCTGGTTGGAAATACAGAGAAGTTTAATGACACAGGTATAGAGAATGTCTTAGTAAAAAGTAGACTCATGACATTCATCTCAGTTAATAAAATGAGTGTTTGTGTAATAATATGGTTTCTCTACCAGCACTGAGAGCTATGTGTGTTAAGGAGATGGAGAGGGCTGCTGGAGGGTCAAACACGGAGCATCACCCTGATCCCGTGCTGGATCCACACTTAACTGGATATCTCTCATGGGCCTGGGAACAGCATGCAAAGACATTAATTCTTCAGTGAACTCAGTGTCTGATGGAGAGAACAAGTTCCAAAGGAGAAGATGCCAGTGTCTCCAACCTTGTGCTATCGGTTGTGTTTTTGGTATGGGGGTGGAGCAGTTCAGAACAATGTGTTTTCGCTATTATGCCACTTATGCCTGTGTGTGTGTGTGTGTGTGTGTGTGTGTGTATCTATATATGTACGTGTGTGTTCCAGAAAAATCTTGGCAATATAGTACACTAAAAATTACAGGGCTTATGGGGAAAAGAGAGTAGAGGAAAATCATTAAAAACTTATGAAATTTTGTAAGCATAGCACTGGAAAAAGCATTAAAAATCAAAATGAAACAAAACAAAAGAAAAGCCAGCACAGTTAAATCTCCGCTGTTATCAACATCATTATCACAAACATCTCAACCAGCTGATTCTTACCAGCTTTAAATGTCAGCTTGTGCTTCTTCCTTCAAAATGAGGCCCTTGAGGTCATTGGCTTATAAGGGAGAAAGGTTCTTTAAAACTAAAAATCTAATCTAGAGTGCAGACGTCTTCACATTCAATCATTTTAATCCTGGGGGAACTGTCTTTTCAGCTCCTTCATCTGTATTCCCAGGTTCCCCATATAATTTAACATGATGGAAGGTATGGCAGTTTTTCAAGCCACTAAAACAATTGTATTAGTTTTCTGTTGCTGTGTAATAAATTATCACAAGCTAAGAGACTTAAAAAAAAAGGCACATTTATTATCTTTCAATTACTGTGGGTCAGAGTCTGGCCGACTAAGCTGGATCCTCTGGTCGGGATCTCACAAGGCTGAAATCCAAGTGTCAGCCAGGCTGTGTTCCTTTCGGGAGCTTGGGGTCCTCTTCCAAACTTGCATGGTTGGTGGCAGAATTCAATTCCTTGCTATTGGAAGACTGAGGTCCCCCTCTTCTCGCTGGCTGTCCATGGGGGCTGCCTGTGGCTCCTTATCGTGTATCCTTCTCACAGGCTCTCATTCAACCCCTCTCACAACACTGCAGCAGCTGCTTCTTCTAGGCTAGGAGGAGAATCTCTACTCCAGTCTGCTAAGAGGAAGTCTTCCATAACATGACCTACTCACTGGAGCCAGTGTCCCATCATCTTTTCCACACTCCATTTGCTTGAAGAAAGTTGCAGGTTCCAACTACATTCAAGAGGAAAGGGTTATAGAAAGGCATAAGTCATTGGGGGCCACTGGAGTGTCTATCAGTCATACCAACAGCCACTACTTACACTGAAAGAAGGTATTTTTGTAGAGCTTCCACCCTGTAAATTTGCCATTATGTATTGCTAAGTCTTTCTCTTTACATGTGAGGAAACTTACCCCTGAATGTTTCAAATCACTAATGTGTTGGGGAAAATCTTGTATAAAGCAACTTTTTTTTTTTTTTTTTTGAGGAAGGTTAGCCCTGAGCTAACATCTGCCACCAAGTCCTCCTCTTTTTGCTGAGGAAGACTGGCCCTGAACTAATATCCATGCCCATCTTCCTCTACTATATAGGGGAGACGCCTGTCACAGCATGGCTTGACAAGCGGTGTGTAGGTCTGCACCCGGGATCTGAACTGGTGAACCACAGGCCACCAAAGCAGAAAATGTGAACTTAATGGCTTCGCCACCCAGCCAACCAAGAAATAACATATTTTTCATATTTTAATCACCTTACTCCTCTGTTTACCAATTGGATGGGAGACAATTTAGGTTAAAAAAGTGAGTTGCAGCGAAACACTTATTTGTCTCACTTTGTACACCAAATAGCCTCTGAGTCCTAATGTAATAAGATAAGGTGGGTGAAAAAAGCAAAAAATTAGCAGGCAGTGGGTATCATTGAGGTAGATGGGATGGGATAGGATATGGCTCAAAGTTCACTGGTTTGGAACTTCATTATGATGAGAATTATGAGGATGGGTGGAGTTATGGGGGCCAGGGAGATATTTTGCAGGATGTAGGGTCATGTAATAGATAAAGTGTGAGAAAATTTTAAATATAATGTATCATTTTTCAAAAGTACTGTATTTAATTTAAGGCTGTAGAGATTGAAGAAATTCGTAAATACCTTTATATTAATTCCTATGTTCTTGATTAATAATGTTAATAAATAATCTAAAGAAATACCAGTTCCATCAGCTCTCCTTCCTCAGTTCTCTATTGTGTATGGTTTTATATACAGGTGATGTTTATTTTCTATTCAATCTGTAAATATCTGTTTTCTAAGTGGCATGTTTAATTCCTTAACATTGATGGTGATTCCTGTTATATTTGGATTCAATTACACCAGGTTATTTTGTCTTGCCTATTCATGATGCTTCCTATTTGGTTTGCTCATTTTCTCTCTGGTCTTTGTTTCTTTCTGTTGAAAAGTTTACTATCATTTTAATTATCATTCCTTTTAAGGTAATTTCTCTTTTCTTTTGCTATTGAGATTGTTTTTCCCTGTAGGTGTATACAATTCATATAGCTGTACATTTATTGTTTATCTTGCTTGAGACTTATTAGATCTCTTAAATATGAGAATTCCTGCAATTAATTTTCAAAAACCCTAGCCATTATCTCTGTGATTGTTGTCACAACACTGTAACTTCTCTTTCCACACTCTATCTTTTTTTAAAATTTATTTCTTAAAGATTGGCACCTGAGCTAACATCTTTTGCCAATCTTCTCTCTTTTTCTTTTCTTCTTCTTCTCTCCAAAATACCCCCACCCACACACACATAGTTGTATATTCTAGTTGTAGGTCCTTCTGGTTCTGCTATGTGTGATGCCACCTCAGCATGGCCTGATGAGCGGTGCCAGGTACATGCCCAGGATCCAAACCGGCAAAATCCTGGGCCACTGAAGCGGAGTGCCGGAACTTAACCACTCAGCCACAGGGCTGGCCCCAGTACTCCATCTATCTTAATCTTTCTCCCATACTTTTGCCTTCTGTCTGTGCTCTACATTTTAATTTTTCTTATAAAGAAATTCAAGTAATTTTCTTTTTAAAAAATATCTGCCTCTTTCCTTTTGTCATAATGTCTTTTCATTTCAACTATTCCTTTTATTTCTGCAAACATTTTAAACAGAAATTTAAATGTATTATATTCTCATTCAGATCCCTCACTCAGGGTTAGGTATCTCAGGAGAATAGTTTTAATCAGTTCCACAGGAAGGAAAGGGAAGAGAAGAATCCTTGGGCCATCTGTGCTAGTCGGTGGACAATTTTTCTAGTTGCTGTAGCCCTCTGTCGGTTCCAGCCTTGTGCAGGGCTCTCAACTCCAACAGAGCACATGAAGTAAGCCCAAGGCCTTGTTTTCTGTCTACACAAGGACACTGAAACCCCAACCAAATATGACAGAGGCAAGGACCTCCTTGCCTTTCTTCCCCTCCTGTCCAGCCCCCAGGGCAGCAGGAAGAGATGCTTAGAGCTCTGGGTTTTGTTCTCTTCATTTCAGTACCTGGTGATTTAACTCTTCATTGTTAAGCGCTCTTTTGTGCCTTTGAAATACGTTTTCATTACACTTTACCCAGCCTTCCCAGGTATTTGTAGCAGGAGTGTTTTCAGATCGTCATAGTAGAAACATTCTTTGTTATTTTTCTAGTTAAAACTTTTCAGATTGCTTTATTGTCTGTGCTCCTGAGAGGACTCCTCCCATTCGTTTCAACTACTGACTTTAATATTAGCGTATTTCTTCAAGTGCTTTGTATGTTTCTGCAATCTCTCTTGGCTGAAATTGTTTTTAAGGGTCTTATGCCAAGTTGTGGGAATGTTCCCAGGGGTTAGTTATAAGCTTTCTTCCACGGAAGCCCTCTCTATTTTATAAGACTGGTTTTCAGTTGATTCATTGGCTCAAGGTATTCACAATTTTAGTAGCTAATATTAGCACTCCACAGCTAGACCCAGCTCAAGCTTCTGTCTTCTAGCCTTGGCCTAATGATGGGGTATCTCTAGTCACCTTCCCACCTAATGCTTTCACTGTAGTTACTGCTGCTGCTATCGTTGCTG
The DNA here is from genome assembly GCF_037783145.1 of Equus przewalskii. NCBI lineage: Eukaryota > Metazoa > Chordata > Mammalia > Perissodactyla > Equidae > Equus > Equus przewalskii. Next base: position 51,217,162 of record NC_091845.1, on the reverse strand, counting down.
TTGTTTTCTTTCTTGGCATTTGTGGGGGAAGAAGATTGTTACTCTTCTTCACTACATATGGGTTTCCTATGGGTGTTCCATCCTAGATCCAAGGTATACATCTTTCTCCAATAACCTGTGTTCCTTTTGAGGTCATCTCGCACTTAATGCTATGGCTTAAAAGTCCATCGTCACTACTGGCACTTTGAATTTATTTGCTTCTGTGATTGTCTGTATATCTCATAAATATTTCTTGTTGCAGTTTATCTGGCAGTTATGTTTTTAAGAAGTGTGAGGGGGCAGAGGCTTCTTGTTCAGCTCAGTTTGCATAGTAACCAGAAATTAAAAAGTAGTGAATAGACAAAAACAAAAAACTCCTGCTTCTAAGTAAATTGTAAGTAGTGGCAGCTCGTCTGTCCTAGAACAGCATCCAAAAAAGCCCAAAAGGCAAAAACCCAGATCCATCACATTATTAAAGATGTCATAAAGCTGTAGAAGCAAAGAGGATGAGATAAACTAAAATTCCAGACCGGGAAGAACCTTGCTGGGTGAGCTGAGATAGCTAACCATTCGCCAAATGGAGATGGGCGGCGACTATGCTGTCATGGTTAGTGTGTCCTTACTCTGACAACGAGGAACCAGTAGAGTTTTGATAGCTGCATGGGCTGGATGACAGATTTGGGTGTAGAAGGTAGTCAGTTTTCTCTAGAAATCTTTTGCTGGAATCAGGGGCAGCCTGGGATACTGGAGGCCTAGAATGGAAATACAGAGACAAGTCTTTCTCAGGCTCCCAATATAAATGAGCCAAAGCCTCAGTGGAGGGAAGAATTCAAACAAACATATCATAGTTGTTTCTCTGGAAAGAGATGAGCAGAGGTGCAAAGAGACCAAATAAACCTGCACTTTCAACTTCATCTGGCTCAGCTGTGGTTTGGATGGAGGTGAGCAGCACCGATCGCCTCTGCCCAATGGAGGAGAGGGTAAATTCTCTGGAAGGAAATCATACTGAGTGTCTTCTCTGAACATAGTGAAACTGAACTAGAAATCAGTAACTGCAAGTAAGTTTGGAGAGTAAGAAACACACTTCTAAAAAGCCTCCTTGTCAGAGAAAAATTCATAAGGAATTCTTTAAAATTTCGAATGGGAGGAAATTTTTAAAACTATGTATTAAAACTTAAGGTATGTAGCTAAATTTGTAACTACAAGAGCAGATATTAGAAAAGTAGAAACCAATTATTAAAATTCCATCTTAGGAAGATGAAAAAATACGACAAAATGAATCCCAAAAATTGAAAGAAAGAGATAAGAAAGAAAAGGGCAGAAATAAATAAAATAGAATATAGGCATACAATTTAGTCAACAAAGACTAAAGCTGGTTCCTTGAAAAGTAATAAAATTGATAAGTACCTGGCAAAATTGATCAAGAAAAAGGAAGGTAAAACAAATTTCCAGTATCAGGTATGAAAAAGGAGACATCATGCTACAGATCTTCCAGACGTTAAAAAGATAATGAGAATATATTCCAAACAACCTTATGCTTATTACTAAAAAATTCAATGAATTGAAAAAAAATCTTTAAAAAAACTGAACTTACCATTATTGAAATAAGAAGAATAGAAAAGATGAATATTCCTATACCTTATTAAAAGACATCTTTTGAACTTTCCTGTAAAGAAAACTTCAAGATGAGGTAGATACTCTGGTGAACTTTTCTAAACATTAAAAAAAAAATAATACCAAATCTTTTACAAAATCTTTCAGAGACAGACAGAACAAACTTCCCAGCTTACTTTATAAAGCCAGCATAATGCAGATACGAGAACTTGAAAAGGATATTATAAGAGAAGAAAATTGCAGGCCGATATATCTCAGGAAAACATACAACTGCTGTAGAAAATATTATCAAATTATAATGAAACTTAAACAAAATATTATGAAAGCTGTATATAAAAATATATCATGATTCAAGTGACATTTATCCCAGGAATTCAAGATTGATTTAACATTTGAAAAGCAATCAATAGGATTCACCACATTAGCAGAATAAAGGAAAAATAAATATAACCACCTCAATAGATGCAGAAAAGTAATTTGACATAATTCAATACCAATTCATAATAAAACTCCCAGCATGGTAGTAAAGTTAAAATTAAAAGATGAAAACCTCATTCATGTACCACTCAGACTCTTGAAATTCCTCTTCCTTCTGGTGGAGTTGCAAACTCACACTTGCTGACCTTTGACCTTTGCTTAGCACTTTGGTTGCCTCAAATCTCATTGGCCTCAATTACCCCACAGGATCCTCACAGCGACCAAGCAAGCTTGCCTACTTCAGATCAATTCAATTTTAAGTGCATTGACTTATCACCTAATGTACCAGCACTGAGCTCATAAGATACTTGTCATCAGTACAGGGAAAAAAGCAGGAAGACAGCCAAAGAGATGAATACTTTAACAAACTTAAAAATGTTTGTGCTTTAAAAGACACTATAAAGAAAATGAAAAGACGTACAAAATGGGAGAAAATATTTGCAAATTATTTATCTGATTAAAGACTTGTATAGAATATATAAAGAACACTTACAACTTGATAATAGAAAGACAAATAACCCAATTTGAAAATGGGTAAAGAATTTGAATAGACATTTCTACAAGGAAGATATACAAATGGCCAATAAGTACATGAAAAGATATTCAACTTCATCATTAGTCATCAGGGAAATGTAATCAAATCACAATGAGATATTACTTCATGCTAGTATCAAAAAGTTATCTAATAACAAGTGTTGACAATGATGTGGAGAAATTGGTGGGGATACACTACTGGTGGGAATGTAAAATGATGCAGAAGCTTTAGAAACAGTCTGAAAGTTCTTCAAACGGTTGAACTTAGAGCTATCTTATGATACAGCAATTCCATACCTTGGTTTATGTACTGAGAGAAATTAAAACACGTGTCTACACAAAAACTTGCTTCTGGATATTTACAGCAGCATAATTCACAGCCAAAATAAGAGCCAAAAGCTATAAATAAACCAAAGGCCATCAACTGATGAATAGATAAGCAAAATGTGGTCTATCCATGAAATGGAATAGCATTCAACCATAAAAAGGAATGAAGCACATTTACATGGTATAACTACATGCTAAAACTTGGATGAATCTTGAAAACATTATGCTAAGTGAAAGAAAGAAGTTACAAGAGTCCAGATATTATATGATTCCATTCGTATGGATGTCCAAAATAGGAAAATCTATAGAGACAGAAAGTAGATTAGTGGTTACTTAGGACTAGGCGAGGGCTGGTAACTAAAGGACGGTAGACAAAGGGTTCTTTTTGAAGTAGTGAAAATATTCTAAAATTGACTCCGTTTTATTACACATATCTGTGAATGACTAAAAACCATTGAATTGTACACTTTAAATAGTGAATTGTATGTTACATGAATTGTATCTCAATTAAGCTGTTAAAACAAGGAATGTCGGGGCCAGCCCTGTGGCACAGTGGTTAAGTTCACACATTCCCCTTTGGTGGCCTGAGGTTCACGAGTTTGGATCCTGGGCGCGGACCTATGCACCACTTATCAAGCCATGCTGTGGCAGGCATCCCACATATAAAGTAGAGGAAGATGGGCACAGATGTTCGCTCAGGGCTAATCTTCCTAAAAAAAGAAAAAAACAACGAATGTCATATAAAGGGAATCCTCAGGGAAAATAAGACCCAAGGACGATATGTGTAGTATAAAGAAAAAATAACAAAGCAATACAATGAGTGCTATTTAGTATAAAGAATACAAACCTGGCATCTCAAATGGACTCTGTTGTGAACACTCCTGATCTCCTGACTATAGTCTCTGACTTTAACCACCAGAGGCTGTCTTCTTACTTGGTTAATAGAGACATCATCACCTACTCTAAAAGTTGTTTTTAGAATTAACTGAAAAAATGTGTGAATATGATTTGCACAGTGCCTGGCACACAGCAAGTTCTCCAAAAATGTCTTAATTTCCAATTCCACCTCCCTATTCTATTACAGTGGAGTCACGTTAAAAGTCCCAGGTATCAAGTACAAGGGAGCAGCAACTTCTGCCAAAAAGGGACTAGGAGTGGTGCCAAGGGGAGTGAGCTCTGAGATGGGTTGAAGAATGCTGAGGATTTTGCCAGGAGAGATCAGTGGGGGTTGGAGGGGGAGATGAAAGGTAAAGCCAAAGAGGTTTATTCCCCCTGGAGCAATGGGGTGAAAATGTGTGGTAGATATTGAGAGTTGTTTATTTCCATTTTAGAGGCAAGTAAACTGAGGCTTAGGAGGGTAAGTGACAGATCAAAGTCCCACAATTGGTATATGGCAAAGGTGAGGTAGGACCACAGATCTGACTCCACGTCTGAAACATCTTTCCAGTGAAAAATGGAAATGTAGTTTCCCATCAAAATTTCCATAGGTAGAAACAGTTGTCATTCATGATGCAGAGCCTCACGATATCCTAATTCTCAAGTTACCCCATTTTGGTCAGGATGAGCGCTCCTCACTCTACATTCTTACAGATCCTGCTACCATATTCTCCATGAGACTGCGAGCCTCAGAGCAGGAACTATGTCTAATTCAATATCCAGCAAGACAGAAATATTCACGATGAGAATAAAATGTGTTAAGTAAAATGTATTCAATTGTGGAAGATGTAATAATAAATCTTGAGTCTTCTTAAAGTGTAAACATCCTGAAAGTGTCTTAAAGGACAAATCATTTTTAAAACATGACTAGCCGAGACTCGTCAAAAAACCAGAGTGATTTCCAAATATTTTGAACAAAAAAGCATACACCGTCTGATGCATTTAGAGAGGCTAGGAATGAAAAATAAGTGTTGGTATCAAATATTCATTGGGATATGTAATGCAAAGATTTCTTTTGCAACAGAATAATGTTGTAATTCCCCTCCTGTGACTACTCAAAATATAAAATTCTCTGCAATTCTAAGAGAAGCTCCTTTATAATAAATAGATGATGCCTGTGCTTCCTTTGTAAGAGCACCTAATGGTAGTACTTCAGTTTTTATCCCTCTCTGCTGTCATAAAAGTATATTTCAAATCTTTTTGGGCTGAAATGTTCAAAGACACCTAACATCTTCATGCAAATGTATTTAAAAATTATTCCCAGTAATAATGAAATCCCTAACACAAGGTCAAAAAGATATCTGTAAAAGTTTTCTGCAGGTTTATTTCACAGTGTCCACATACATCCACAGGTGAACAGTAGCTCTGATTGCATTCAATGGATTATTAGAAGTACATTATCCCTGGGGCCAGCCCAGTGGTGCAGTGGTTAAGCTCACACGTTCCACTTCGGCGGGCTGGAGTTCACGGGTTCAGATCCCAGGTGTGAACATGGCACCACTTGGCAAGGCATGCTGTGGTAGGCGTCCCACATATAGAGGAGAGGAAGATTGGCACAGATCTTAGCTCAGGGCCAGTCTTCCTCAGCAAAAAGAGGAGGATTGGCAGTAGTTAGCTCAGGGCTAATCTTCCTTAAAAAAAGTACATTATCCTTTCCATATTTCAAACTTGTCATTTCAAAGATGCTATCTGCATATGTTCTTAAGAAGGTTTTGAGCATGTGTGGTTTGTGTGTATGTGTGTGTGTGTGCTGTTTGTTAGGGGATGGGATCTTTAGCTAGCTTTCTTTCTCTGACAGGCTCTATGTTACCATTTTTTTCTTGCCACTTCTTCATCCCTTTCTTCCACAATTTGGTAAGTATGACCTATAATATTTAGAAATAAATTGCATTTTAAATGTATATTTCTATCTTGTTATATTTTGATATTACATTTCAGTGGCATATCTTAATATTATATTAAATGTTAAATTGTGTTTCATCTGTAGCAGATGTGATTGGTGGCTTGTTCAATCCCTTTTACTGGACCAGTGCATCCAACCCTCACCTACTGTGTTTGGTGGTTGCTTGTGACACATAGTCTCCTCCCTTTTTTCAGAATTGTCCTCAGATGAATGGAGATAGCTCACTCTGGAGGCCATGGCCCTCATTCACCTGAGAGGCCCATGCCTGACTCATGTGGGCGTACAAACAGCTGCGCCTCTTAGCTGAAGGCAAGGACAGCCACGTGGTAACACGTTTCAGAGTGCTTCACGGATGAGGCCAGGGCTAGACTTAATCTGAGATGCCCATGCTCAGTCTCTTCTCTATTTCTATCCTACTCTCTCCTCTCCCTCACAGATTTTTTCTGAGGAGCAGCCCCTCACTGAATCACCTGTAAACAAATTCCTGTCTCAGCCTCTGTTTCTGGAAAAGCTGACCTTAGTCACCATCCCTCCAGACCACCATGTCTATCCACTTATATTTATTCAGTACTCATCGAGACTTTACTTTGGGGCCAAGGACTGCCTTGAAGACTTCCTTTAATCCCAACAACTATCCCATGAGGTGAGAGATATTTCTTTGTTTCTCTACATTCTCATATCAGTGGAAATGGAGTCAGAGACTTCCTAACTAATGTAACAATTATGCCTGAGATATCATGCAACCATTCCCTCAGGAAATATTTATTAAATGTATAGAAGGCAGAAACATAAGCTAAACCATAACATAACATTATATAACATAGCATAAAAGATTCTAAACATTTTCAAGTTGCTAAGAACAAAGTCCTAAACAAGATCGGCTCCCTGCCCTCGTGCCCAGGGGATGCAGGGTGGGAAGTGTCGAGTATGAAGAAAATACACGCAGAAATTACTAATTAATTATATTGCGTATGTGTGTCCGTGATACTTTCCAAGCAGTCAAAGTGTGGGATTGGATGATAATGTAAAATAGGGGCTCTGCACCAGTCAGAGACATCAAGGAAATATACTTGGGGGATGTGACACTTAAGAGGAGACCTAAATGAGTAGGAGCTATTCAAGTGAAGAAGCGGGGTAAAATTAGTTCAAGGAATAGAGATCCGAATATGTGAAATACCTGAAACAAAAGGGGATACATGGATACAAGCAACATGAACATGAAGAAAATGGCGTGAACTGGTGCTACAAAGGTAAGCAGGTGCCACAATCACACAGGGTGCATGCAGAATGTTGGATTTTTAGAAATGATGGGATATTATCAAATATTTGTAAGCATGAATGTGATATGTTTCAATTTATCTGTTGAACAAACTACCCCAAAACGCAGTGGCTTTAAAAAACAATTTTATTTTTCTTGGTCATGAGTCTATGGATCAGGAATTCATCCATAGGGACTAATTCTTACTGCTGCTAGGTCTTGTGAATACAAGTTTTTGGCCTTGATGTTGTTTATTAGTTGGGGGCATTTTAATTCTCCTTCTTGTCATCTCTTCCTCTAACTTGTTAGTCATCCTTCAAGGTTACTCTTCCACATGGCTTCTCTCTTGAAAAGGGCATTTGCAGTTCTTTCCACAGTAGCCATGCCCTGAGGGAGTGAATGCAGAAAGAAGAGGTGGAGATCCAGAACTGACAGTCACTTCTGCCATATTCTATTGATCAAAGAAAGTCACAGGACAGTTTAAATTCAAGGGATGGGGAAATAGCCACACCTCTTGATGGGAGGTTCATCGTGTGTAGGGTTGGAAGGTCTTGCTGGCAGCCATCTTTGCAGAATTTACTATAAGACTCTTAAAAAAATATCTATTTTAAATGTTTATTTTGGCTGCCTGTGACAAAAATGAACTAGAGTGTCCAGAAGAGACCCGTTGTGAAATTAACATAATAATCCAGCCTAGAGATAATGGGGACTTTGTTGAAAATGATGGGAGTAGGGATGCAATGGAGTGAACTAACTGTAGAAATATTTAGGAAGAAGAATCAACAGTACTGGAAAAAAATGGAACACAGTTGGCAAAAAGATCAAAATGCATTTGAAAGATATATATTATTAAAATAAGGATTGTTTATATAAACGGCCATTTTTTTTTCCGCATGGGCTTCTGATAATTTAAGTGAATTTTTGCAGTTTAGAATTACGTTGAATCACTCTATCCTTAGAGGAAATTCTTAGATCTGGTGGGAGTGTAAACTAGTGTTACTTTAAGAGGAAAATTTGAGAATATCTATCAAAAATCAAAATGCACGTACATATTGACCTAGTAATATTATTTCAGTCATTTGTCCCAGAGAAAACTCCCCACGTGTACAGAATAGAATGTACAAAGATGTTCTTTAGGGGCACCACATATAAGAAAATCAGTGGAAATCACCTAAATATCCTTCAATAGAAGATTGGATTAAAAAACTCTACTACGCTCATATTGTGGAATATTTGACAAACTTTCAAAGGAAGTAGATCTATATCAACTGCCATGAAAAAAAACTTACGGCATATTTTAAATGAAAAAGTGTGTTGCAGAAAAATGTGCAGGATACCTTTGTCTTTATGTCATAAATATAGATATATAAAAACATAAAATGTTCTGTTATGTAAATAATATAAAATATTATTTATATTTTTATTTACACACCCAGGATGTTATGTTAGCATAAGTGATATGCTAAAAGGTAACAAAGTTGAAAGAAAGACTCAACTTTCTACCTTATGTATTTTTCTGTTGGATTTTTAAAACCTAGGCACATGTAGTATTTTTTAAACTTGAAAACAATAAATAAGGAGGAAAAATTTGTGTTAAAGAATTTTTATTTGAGGTAAAAGTATTTTGTGGAATTTCTGAAGCGTCCTGATATACACTCTCTTGATGCATTAACCATCCTTGGTCTACGATTGATTTTTCTCTAGTCTTTTCATAATTTTGTCCAAATCTTGTATTACTCACTACAAAATGATTTCCTCTGAGTATATAGTTGGTGATATAGGAGAAAAGTTGGACGATATGTATGCCTTTATGAACAGATTTGGGAAGCCAATACTCAGAACTGCAGTTCCCCAGTTTACTTTTATTTCAAGTTAATGAGATTATGCACCTGATAATTACTTTCCTTCAGGTCTCTCTTCACCAGGACTCAAAGCTAATTTAATGATATGAATTCTTTTCCTCTCTATTCTGAGGCAGTAAGAAAGGTGGATCTTGTCCTTTAAAAAGCACTTGAAATATTCTTTCTAAAAACATTTCAATTTATCTAGACACGTGTCAGTGGCATTTTCATTGTTTCCACCTACTTTGTAAACGCGGAGAGGTCTCCTGTTTATTTTGTAGAATATATTTCTTAAGAATTATTATGGGACTAAGCTCTCCCTTTGGATGGAGGGGTATGGTGATGGGAGTTGCTAGGTCCCCATCACTATGGTGCATTTTTATAAAAGAATCTTAAATCTTTGGGAATAAAACTAACCAACAAAACTATTACAAAATAAAACTATATTGGAATATTATAATTTGATATGTTACATTGTGTGTAGCTCTTGCCAGAGGAACGTATTTAGCTGTGCTGCGAAAGTTGGCCAGTAATGTTAAGTCTAGTCATCAGACCCAACATTCTGAAAGTTTAAAATTTCTAAATTGTTGATTGGGAAAGCATCTTCACAGATGTTTTCACTGACTTTTCCTGTAGCCAGACTGTTTTGACCAATGATTTTCCCATGATTGGGGAATATATATTGCAACCGTTGGGGCCCAAGGCAGGCTGCCCCAACATATCTCACAGCAGCATACTGATTATTTTGAATTAAGCTTACTTGAGAAGCAGCCAATGCAAAAGGGGCATTGCTCCCTCCACTCTCTGTGCCTCCTGAAAGCAGAAATTAAATCTCCCAGGTGACAGGAACCCTTCCCACACCAGGAGATAGAAAGCCTTATCAATAGAGCTAGGGAATTCAGGGCTGAGAAGCCTATCTAAACAAACCTTGTTACTTTTACCAGTTTACTACCTCAAGTCCAGACTCTGCTCAAATCAACACTAGTTACATATCTCAGACCTAAGTTTCTTTGTCCTCTCAATTCCTCACAAATTTATTGTTTATTTATGTAAAAGATATAAAAACAGCCGGTCTTTCCCATCTCAAGGAGCATCATTTCTCTATGATCTCCCATGTACACCTATTAAATTGGTTTTTCTCCTGTTAATCTAGTCTTGCGTCAATTTTATTATTAGTTCAGCCATAAGAAATCAAGAAGGGTAAAGGAGGAAATTTCCATCTTCCTGACTCAACTATCCCTTTAACAGGTTTATGTATATACATACATATGTATATATTTATTTTTAGGGATTCAGTATGTTTCCAAGATTGAGTTATTCTTTGCTGTGAGGCACAAAAAGAAATATCAAGAATGGTAAATCTCCTTTAAGGGGAGGGCAATTAACAAACAATAAAAATAGACATTGATCAGATGTTAAACTGTGAATATTACACCAAGTCCATATAAAGCAACTGATATGAATTATTTATGCTATCATTCTCCAAAGTAATTTATTAGGTTTTATGAAAAATTAATTATGAAAAGGATCTTCAAAAGTCAAATTACTTTGACAAGCTCTTGGATTAATAATGTTAAACAGGGTATAAAGGGTGCTTTAATGCAGGAGTACACAGTATCTAAATATTGCAATGTATTTGGTATAATTAAAGAAGGGGTTATGCAGCATTTGCCAAACTCTGTAAATGTAGAAATCTTCCCACAGAGCATTGCTTGGCAGCAAAATTTAGGAATCATAGGTAGATAAATAGATAGATAAAAAAGAAATAAATTGGACTTGTGAATAAATTTAAATAATACTACTGTATCAAACATTTTTTATTAAGGCTTGATGTAAAACAACTGAGAAAAAACTAAGTAAGTAAAACATCTTCATTTTAAAATATTTCACATTTTATTAGTCCATGGTCACTTATAAAACTGCATATTATAAACTTAATTTGAAATTTTTTACCAAGAAGAGAGCTTCCTGATTTGTTGCTTCATTTCCTCTTTCAAATGAAAATTAGGAATGAGATATCACCTTACAGCTTCAGAACGCCTATAATTACCAAGACAAAAAGTACAAATGCTGCAGAGAATGTGGAGAAAAAGGAACCCTCATATACTGCTAGTAGGAATGCAAACTGGTGCAGCCATTATGGAAAACAGTATCGAGATTTCTCAAAAAATTAAACATAGAAATACCATGAGATCCAGCTATCCCACTACTGGATATTTATCCAAAGAACTGAAATCAACAATTCAAAGAGATTTATGCCCCCCCTCCATGTTCATTGTAACATTATTCACAATAGCCAAGATGTGGAAAAAACTCAAGCGCCCATCAACTGATGAATTGATAAAGAAGATGTGGCATAGATATAAAATTGAATACTACTCAGTAATAAAAAAGAAAACATCGTTCTATTTGCAACAACATGTTTGGCCCTTAGGGTAATATGCTAAGTGAAATAAACCAGACAGAGAAAGACAAACACCGCATGATTTCACTCATACGTGGAAGATAAAAAAATGCGTGGATAAAGAGAACAGATTAGTGGTTACCAGAAGGGAAGCGGGTTGGAGGGTGGGTGAAAGGGGTAAAGGGTCACTTATATATGGTAACACATAAAACTTTTAGACTATTGGTGGTGAGCATGATGCAGTCTATACAGAAACTGATAAATATTAATGTACACCTGAAATTACACAATGTTATAAACCATTATGACCTCAATAAAATAATTGAAAAAAAAGAAAATTAGGTTTCTCTCTTTACAATGTCTTCCAGAAAACTTATAACTAGATTTAATATTCAACCACATCAACTGCATTTGCTTAGGAGGTGACTGCATTTGACTTCTCTTCTATAATTTAGATCAGACTTTTGTGTGTGTGTGTAATATGATTGTTATACATATTTATATTGTAAAACACTTCAAATCCATTTTCTCCCAGGGGATGTTAAAAATATGAATCAGTAATTGAAGAACAAGGAATCTGAAATTTTGACTACACAGTCTTGACACAATTATTTTAGTCATAATGTTATTTAATATTTGCCACACATTTTGGTAGCAGAAACAATTTCTTCACAGAGCAATTATGGGGGAACATGTGTAGGAGTCCCAGCTTTAGGGATATTCAATTCTAGACAGGGAAATGTAAACTGCAAGCAGTTGAAGGAGGAAACTGGCCTACTAAAATATATTCCCTGGTGGGCCATCTCATTTTGAATGAGAAGAAATGAAGTGAGTAAATTTGCTCCCTACTCCTTTCAGGATTTAAGAAGTGAAACAAAAAAACATCAAAAAGGTCCAATGTTGGGGCCAGCCCGGTGGTGTGGTGGTTAAGTTTGGGTACTCTGCTTTGGTGGGCTGGAGTTCATTGGCTAGGATCCCGGGCACAAACCTACACACTATTCATTGTTCATGCTGTGGTGAAGACCCACATACAACATAGGGGAAGATTGGCATGGATGTTAGCTGAGGGACAATCTTGCTCAAGAAAGAGAAGAAGTTTGGCAACAGATGTTAGCTCAGGGCCAATTCCCTCACGAAGAACAAAGAAAGGTCCAATGTTGCAGTAAGGTAACATTGAGAGAGGAGTCTTGGCTGAAGAAGAATGTTCTGATAACAGATGAGGAAAGACAGAAAGACAGGGAAGGCTACCAAATTCATAATTAGCTCAGTCCTGCTTTTGGGAAATAACAGTGTTTGCCCCCACACTGCCACAAAACACCGCATCAAGTACCTGAAACTTTAGTACCTGCAACTATCACCTCTACCCACACAAGCAGTCAGTCACCTGCTAGGAAGACCTGAGTCTTGGGTAGTCAAAGTCTCAATTTATACCTGCTGTAGATCAATTATCAACTATTAATTATTTTAGCACCCCTCTCACTCACAAAATTGCCACATTTGGATGATAAATATGGTAACTCTCCCAAAGACCTTTCTCTTTCACGGTAGTATCTGCCTACAATTCATTTGAGCATAATATTTACCAGACTGAATAGGATTTTCAGTTTGCTTATCATATTAATTAATTTATTTTTATTTTCCTTGTTAAAGTAATTTATTTTTAAACCTATATTTGGAATTCCAGTTCTAACCGAAGACACATGTTTACTTTTTACTCTTTCTAAAATATTCTTGGAAATGCCAATAATGCAGAACAAAGGCAGGAAGGAGACCATCAGAGAAGCAAATACTCTTTCCTTATTTTTTTTTTTTCAGTAAGTCTAAATGTGGATGGAAGAAAGATCAACCAGAGCAGAGGTAAGGGTATTTCAGAGGACGTACAATAGAAGGTCGAAACAGATTTACAAGTTGACATATGTAATGAAATATCTAGAACACTGTCTCTTGATAGGAACACTAGACTAGTTCAAAGTAAGACAAAATTCAAATGAACATAAAGATTCCATTTATATGAGGGATCTAAATAGTCAAACTCATAGAAGTAGATAATAAAATAGTGTTTGCCTGGGGCTGAGGGGATGGGGACAATGGAGATTTTTTTGTTCAATGGGATAAAGTTTTAATGTGTTAGATGAGTAAGTTCTCGAGATCTGCTGTACAACATAGTGCCTGTAGTTAATGATACGGTACTGTGTGCTTCAAAATTTGTTAAGAAGGTAGATCTCATGTTAAGGGCTCTTAACTACAAAAAAACAAAAACAAAGGAACACAAGGAAACTGCGAGGTGTTGGATATGTCTATTTTCTTGACTGTTGTGATGGTATCACAGACGTTTGCATATGTACAAACTCATCAAATTGTAAACATTAAATATGTGCAGTTCCTTATATATCAGTTATAGCTCATTAAAGCTGTTTAAAAAATGTGAAGAGCTTTGCGTTTTGGCATATGGATTAGCATCACCCTAACTGTTCTTTTGCCCCCAACATCCTATTGTTCAGCACCAGTGTTTGAACACAAGTTAAAATTAGAATTTCTGTTTTGGAAGTTAGAGCTCTGGCATTCAGGGAGGAGGAACTAATTAAATAAAATAGATATAATTTTAACATAAATGAAAGAAATGTTAGAGACAATAAGAATATTTTGAAGTTTCTAATGTGTAGTCTCAGAAAGATAGAGAAGATATTCAGTCATTAAATAAAAAATAACTTGTTATGAAAAAAATGTAAAATGACAAAGAGTTCATGGGGCAGAGATTACCCTTAAAATGTGGTAGTGTAATCCTCCCAGAGACCAAGTCTCCTGCTGACATCTACACTTCTAGACAGAATAAAAAAGATGAATACTTGATATTTCTGAAGAGTTAAGAAAAATAGGCGGATTTTGGAGGAGATTCCAGAATTGGAGAAGAAAGCAGAATGGGAATGATTTTGCATTCCCTTGTAATATTACTTCAAGGCTGGGCTGCAGTTGTAGGGCAGCATAGTGCAAGACACTACAAATTGATGGAAGTCCTACCTTTTCCTGGTCAGAGAAGGAATCAAGTCTGGCCCCAGTTGGCCACTGGAGATGGAGGAAGGTAATCCAGAAGGGAGTACAGTATAAATACAGCACAAGTATCAGACGACTCTGCGAAGCACACGTGTGAGAAACAGACTAAGAGCAGTGCAGAAAAGGCTTCTATAGTTAACTGAGATTTGAACCACCTAGAGAAGTTAATATAGAACTCACGGTGTAGGTTTAAGCATGTTAACTGGTTTTAAAAAAAACCCTTCAGAGGGATTTAATAGAATCCATATCACAAACAGCATACCATACAAAATAACAAGGATATAATCCAAACTTATTTATTATATGAAGAACAAGGGCAATGTGGCCCATTGTCAAGAGAAAAGTCAACAAAGGAGGATAATCATGAAATTATGTAGATGTTGGAATTAGCAGAAAAAGAATTTAAAAAGTTATATCTGTACTCAGTGATATAAAGGAAATATGCTCATGATGATTAAAAAGATAGTACATATCAGCATATAAAAGAAATATTTTAGACATGAAAATTCTAATATCTGAATTAAAAATCCTCCCAATGGTTTAACAGAAAAATGCAGACTACAAAGGAAAATATGACTTAACTTATAGATTAATCAATATAGTTTATCAAATCTGAAGAACAAAGAGAGACAAAGTTGAATAAATATTAACAGACTCACATGGACCTATGGGCAATACCAAGAGGTCTAACATATATGCATTTGACTTCCAGAAGCAGAAGAGAATGAAAACAGGAAAGGAAAATCTTTTCTTAATTTTGTTAAAAAAATCTATAAATTTATAGGGGCTGGCCTGGTGATGTAGTGGTTGAGTTCACGCACACTACTTTGGCAGCCCAGGGTTTGTCAGTTCAGATCCCAGGCACAGACCTATGGACCACTTATCAAGCTATGCTGTGGCAGGCATCTTACGTGTAAAATAGAGGAAGATGGGCACAGATGTTAGCTCAGCACCAATCTTCCTCAGCAAAAAGTGGAGGATTGGCAGCGGATGTTAGATCAAGGCTAATCTTCTTCAAAACAAAACAAGACAAAAACATAAATTTATAAACTCTAGCTCAGTGAACAGAACCCAGGGTAACTTTAAAAAAAATGCATAGGCACATAATACTCAACCAGCTGAATTCCAAAGTAGAGAGAAATCTTGAAATCAGACAAAGAAAAAAAATACTATATATGTAAAATAATTATTTGAATGAATGCTGGTGTCTTAAAAGAAAAAAATCATGGAAGTTAAAAAAACAGTAAATCAACAGGTTTACAATGCTGAAAGAAAGAAAGTAACACTGCCAATTCAGAATTCAATATCCGGTGAAAATATCCTTCAAGAATAAAGATGAAACAAAGACATTTTCAAATAAAATAAACCAAGAGAATTAATCATGAGCAGGCCTAAAATGAAACAAATGCTAAAGGAATTCTTCAGCCTGAAGGAATATGCTGCCAGATGGAAACTTATCTCTTAAGGAAGCAATGAAAACTATCAGATATATGTTAAAACAAAACAAAAAACTGGGTAAATATAAAAGACTATCTTTTCTTCTTAGACAATTTCAGATTCATTTGACTATTTAGAGGAAAATTTTTAACATTGTCTTGTGGGATTTATACTATATGTTTATTTGGTACATATTACAATTATATTTTAAAAGTTTCTGTATCTAGGTAAGATGACAAGTCTTGAAGAAGACAAGTGCTTCCATTGCAACAACTAGTAAAAGTTGGACAAATTACAAAAAAAACCCCCATATTTTCAGATTCTGGGTTTTGACCAAGGATTAAGTTTATCCCTAGTACAGGACCTCTTCTTGGTATAAAAGAAATCAGTGATGCATTTGGCCATCTTGCAGAGCTGGTGTAAAAATCTGGAAACATGAAGGGCCCAAAAGAATAGATCTTCCCCAGTGAACTTTTGCTGAGTGGCATTGTGGGAGCCTAGAGATCTGGCTGGAAACTTCTAGAAGAAAGAGTCTTCTTTAATCTCACTATATTGAGGAGACTCTTGCTAGGAGTGAAGTGTTGCCTCAAGCACACATGAGCTTTCCCATTTAGTATTGTATTAGATTGGGTTCCTCAGGAGCTTAGCCTGATACAGGGCTTCTTAAGAAAGTGATTTATTTGGAGGATGGGTTGCTTTCAGCCGGGAAGTGAGGGAAGCAGGATGGGGCAGGAGAGTCTGCTAAGGGCACGCTCTTGGCTGCAGTCTGCTTCAGCCTGATCTTATGGGGGCACTGGAGGATGAATTGTACCACAGAGCTGTGCCTCCTTGAGGAGTATCGCTCCCTTACGTCAGCCATTCATTGGTTGCTGTCTATCCCTGTGGGAGTGGAGAGGAACATCCTTCCTATCTCCCATTCCTAGGGAAAAATCTCTTGTAATGGAGGGCAGCTCTGAGCCTTTAGAAGACAACATTCAGCACCAGCCTGGGGGTGGATGCACTGGCTTTGTGAAGGGGATCTGCACAGGGCGTTGTAGCATCCACTAGAAATAATTATCAGCTTTTCTATGTGTGTCCTTGTTTGAGTGATGATAAGACAAAATTCTCTGTGTAAACTCTCTATTCCCTTCCTTCTAAGTCAGCCATGACCTTGGAGAAGCGCTCACATTTTCAATGCACTTTCTAAATCTCAAACACTGTATAGGAGATTCAAAGGATTATTGTGAAATTTATGTACTCCGTAGAGGCAGGGTGTATTCTCCTTTTTTTTGGATACCTCTAAAATAAGACATGGACTACTTTAAGGTAATAAATGAATCACAAACAGACCCAGTTTCCAACACATTGTACAGTAGTCACATTCTAATTATATGAGATGGTTGACTGAATGTACATGCTTCTTTGAGCAACTGTAAAGAAAGTGTCTTCCTGGTTTGTTTCACTGTTCTTGGTTTTCAATAATCTTGTGATTTTGCTGACAGAAATTGATTGCTGAGTTGATCGAGGTGTTATGGTTTACACACTTCATGTACCTGTAAGACTGTCTTATCCCCTTTTTCATTCAATAATTCCATTATGAATTAATTACTTTTTTAGGTTCCTGCTATACATGTAGCATTTTTCTGAATATTTTACACCTGCCTCCAGCTTTTTTACACCAAGATTTTGGTGGCACAGCTTCAGAGAAGAATTGTATTTAAACAATGATCAATGAATATAAAGTATTGAAAAGCATATTTGAATCCTCACAATGTAGAAATGTATATGTGTTCATTTTAGTATAAGAAGGTTGATGGCCCTCAGGATGATTCTGGGGAGGAGAAAGAGACCAAGTGCAGCTCTCAGAGGAAACACTTTTCTTTAGAGGCCCCCCCCTCCCCAAAATTGGCCTCAAAACAGCAGCAGGATTTTATGTAATTCTTGCATTTATATATCCTGTTTAGCTACTTGAAGTTCAATAAATATAATTTTGCTTGCATTCTAATTACTATTTAATATCTCAGAGCCTTCCACTTATGTTTTTTAGTTAATAACTGCTTAACTCAATTTATTTTACATAATAATTCAAAGGATTTATAATGGAGTTTACCATATATGGGGTTTGGACTCCCCATTTGGAATTGTTTCATTTAGTAAGAAATGGTGACATTTGTGTCAAAGAAAACTGTTAAATTAATCTTTTGTAAAAAGGGTTCTATTTCTGCTGTATATTTAATAATCACAGAATTAAAGCTTTCATTCTCATCAAAATTACCTAGAACTGCTAGGAGCACTGAACTCAGATTGGATGTTCTAAGCGATATCTTTCGTTTGAAGTTTGTTGTCCCAGCTATGAGACTTTACGCAAGTCCCTTACATGTTCTGACCATCATTATTCTCAGTGGAAAGGACTATTGGACCAGGCAAAAGCTCTGCCTAGTTCTAACACTTTTTCTACAGTGTTCTTCACATAATAGAAATTGGGATGTATTCGCATGCAATGAACTTTGTCTTAATGAATAAAACAAATGCATCAACATAAAATGGGAAGTTCATAGGTAGCACATTTAGAAAGCGACTCAGTATCTCAACTGTATCAACAATAGTCTGGGTTGTTTTTTTTCCTTTTGGTCTCTCTTCTCTGCTCAAACTTCTGAGTTAAAGTATTTCTAACTGAAGTCTAGGAAGACATACCCTGACCTCTTGTAGTTCTTCCAGAATAGCAAAAAAATCCATCTTTCCAAAGCCCTTATAATTCTTGCTATGATTATTATTGACTTAAACTGAATATATAATAAGCACTTGTTCTTGAGGCAGGTAAATGCCATGTGTTGATGGCTATAAGATCAGTCAAGGAAAACTTGTCCTGGAAAGCAAGGAAGCTGTCAATGACTACTGGGACCGTGTCAAAAAGACACAAAAACTGATTTGGAAATCTGTCAAAAATGAAATAATGTAAGCATAAAAAAGAATTCTAAGGCCTACAGTTCTGGAACAAAATATCACAGACTGATTTTTCCCTGCTCACCTCCTCTAAATACAACTAAGTATCCTAGAAATAATTCAACAGACAATGATGAGAGAATTCTGAGTGCTGGAAAGAAGAAGATGGACTGGCAGAGACCTCAGGATCTGAGGAACAATGTGACGTGCTCCCTGGATTTTGGTTTTTATTTTCTGTGTGTCATGGATGGGGCTCCAGATAGGCCTGTCACCTGGAACTGCTAACAGGCATACACAACAGCAGAGTCTGCTGTCTCTGGCCAAAAAGACTAGTGAAAAGTAAGTTCGGCAGAAACTTAGAGAGGAGCCCAACCCCTGCTCCACATTCAGGGTGCCTTTGGCTTGGCTGATCCACCTGCAGCACAGGTATTAGTGGAGACCATCTTCTCCCTGCCCTCTACCCAGAGGCATGAGTAGACTCAGGCCTAGCAGCTCCTGACTCCCCCTCCACATGTGAGAAAGTGGCTCAGAGACACCAGACACCAGCCATGTTTAGAGGGAGGTGCTAACATCTTTCACTATGGTTGTGGAATTGCTTTTGGCTTCATCTATACTGAGGCTTTGTTTTTAGGCACATATTCATTTACGTGGTTATAACCTTCTGATAAAAATCTCATTTTTATAATTTTGAAACATTCCTCTTTATTTCTGATAATATTCTTTGCCTAGAAGTATATTTTATCTGATGTTAACATAGTCAATTCAGCCTTCTCTTTTCATCCATTTATTTTTACCCAATATATGTCTTTATATTTAAAATGCATCTTTTATAGACAACACATTACTGGATCTTGTCTTATACACTCTGACAATCTTGGCCTTTATATTTGAGTGTTTAGACCATTAATATCCAACGTAATTATTCATTTGGTTGGAATTAAGTCTATCATCTCATATTTTTCTTTTTGTTCCCTTCTGCTTTTTGTCCTTCTGTTCTCTATTTCTTCACTTCTTTTGTATTATTCGATTTTTTTTACTCCATTTTAATTTACTACTTGGCTTTTTGGCTATATGTCTTTGCATTGATTTTTTAACGGTTTTTCTGTAGAAATTAAAATATGCATTCTTTTTTTTCTTTTTTTTGCTGAGGAGGTAACATTTATTGCAAATCCTCCTCTGTTTTGTATGTGGGCCACCACCACAGCATGGCCACCAACCAGCAGTGTGGATCCATGCCTGGATCTACATATAATAATGTAAGCATAAAAAAGAATTCTATGCCTGGAAACTGAACCCAGGCTGCTAAAGCAGAGTGTGCCATACTCAACCACTAGGCCACTGGGGCTGGCCCAAAATATGCATTCTTAAACTTTCAAAGTCCTCTATCAGTAAGTATTGTACTACTTGACAAAAATATGTAGTAAACCTATAACCACATAAGTTCCTTTAGCTAACTCCTGACATCCTTTATGTTATAGTTGTCATTATGTCTTACATTTACATACAGTAAAAGTTCAACAAGACAATGTTATAATTTTTGATTTAAACAATCATATATGTAGTAAAGAACAAAGTGAAAAGATGCTATTTTATATTTACCCACATATCTGCCATTTCTGATGTTCTAAATTTCTTTTCATTTGTTTCTAAAAATCCATATTTCTTTCTGGCAGAATTTCCCTTCACCCTGAGGGACTTCTCTCAGCACTTTTTTCCTCACAATATAGGTCTGAAGGCTATAAATTTTCTTAATCTTCTTTATCTGAAAGTGTCTTTGATATTTATTCCTGAAAGATATTTTTAGCAGATATAGAATTCTGACTTACTAGTTTCTCTTTTTTCTTTCAGCACTTTAAAGTTCGTGTTCCACTGTCTTCTGGCCTCCGTGATTTCTCATGAAACATCCATGGTAATTAGAACTGTTGTTTCTCTGCATGTAATTGCCGTTTTTTTTCTGCCTACATTCAATAATTATTTTTTTATTTTTTGGCTTTTACATGTTTAATTACCATGAATCTAGCCCCCCCCCCCCCTTTATTTTAGGGAGATTAGCCCTGAGCTATCGTATGCCACCAATCCTCCTCTTTTTTGCTGAGGAAGACTGGCCCTGAGCTAACATCCGTGCCCATCTTCCTCTACTTTCTATGTGGGATGCCTGCCACAGCATGGCTTGCACCTGGGATCTGAACCATTGAACTCTCAGCCACCAAAGTGGGACGTGCAAACTTAGCTGCTATGCCACCAGGTCGGGCACCCACCCCATTTTTTTTTTTTTTTTTTTTTGGCATGTGTATCTGTCCTCTCTGGGGTTTACTGAAATTCTTGATTCTGAAAATTTATGCCTTTCAGCAAATTCAATAGTTTTTTTGACCAATATTTCTTCAAGTATTTTTCCTGTCCTATTCCTTCTCTTTTCTCTTTCTAGTACAAATAATTACACATATGTTAAAGCTTCAGTTTGCCTCCGCTGGTCCTTAGCCTATCCACTTATTGCCAATATTATTTTCTTTCCTTCTTCTGCAGATTGGACAATTTCCATTGATTAGCTTCCTTTGGCTATATTCTACTAGTAATCCCAGTGAATATTTTATTAAATATAGCATATTTTCCAGCTCTTACTAGTAATCCCAGTGAATATTTTATTAAATATAGCATATTTTCCAGCTCTAAAATTTTCATTTTGCTTATTTTCATATTTTCTATTTGCTAAAATTTCTCACGTAAAACACATTTTGAGTGTGTTTCCCTTTATTTTATTGAACTTGTTCTAATAGCTGCTTTCAAGTGTTGTCTGCCAGTTGCAATATCTGGATTATTTTGTGCTTGCACTCCTCTGATTGTCTTCTCTACTGAGAATGGGTCATGTACATTTTCCTGGTTTTTTGTATATTGAGTCATTTGGGGGTTGTTCCTGGATATGATGAATGCTCTGATGTGGAGATCCTGAATTCTGTTATATTCTATCAAACAGTGTTGATTTCTTTTTGGTTGTTTTATCAGGCAATTAATTTGTTTTCATTCAAGCTGAAAACTCTGTCTTTTGAATCAGAATTAAATTCTAAGTTCCGGTCATTTACTCTTTAAAGGGTGGTTTGAGCCTGCCTCAAACCTGTATCATTTAGTGGTCACCCAGGTACTTGGACAGAGGTTATGCACAGAATTTAGGGATCTCCTTCTATGGCTCTCCTTCCAGTAAATACATATCACTTTCCAGTATCTGTGATTGCTATACATTATTTCTTCTTGTTTTTCAGGTCAGAAAGACAGCATGTTTTCCATTAAAGTTCCAGCAGCTTTTTGTACTAAGAGCATCCTATTCTTGGAATAAAACCTATAGAAACTGGAAAATCACTTTGTGACACTCAATTTTTCCAAGTGTCAACTTTCTACCACGTTTACCTACTTTTCACACTTTTCAGAGCTTTCTGGTAGTCTTTCGAAAAAATAATTTTTATAGAGTTTAAATTTCTGGTTTCAAATCCAATATGAAGAGACTTGGAAGTTATCATATCCATCCTTACAAGAAAAAGCTGGACAAATTGAAAATCAACAAATTCTTCTGAACCATCAGAGAAGTAAAGCTGTAGGGCAAACTACCACCCTGAAATCTAGAAAGACATGTGACTTCAGAGACTCAGGAACTGAGATTGCTCCTTAGGAGCAGAAGCTGCTGAAGCCATAGACTGGTGGAAACACTTGGTGATTTTGACAAATTTCTGGAAGCTGAGTGTGGATTAGCAGGAGAGAGAGAAACTCTTGGGTGCCACAGTGCTGGGAGAGTATCCCCACATTTCCCGGGGCTTTGCATCCAGAAGTCAACCAAGTTCTCATGGTGAAAATTTGAGAAAGACCTCCTAAGAAATTAAAAATGTTCTCAAATTCCTCTATTCCTCCAGTCTCCTCCCGCCTTCTGATCTCACCTAGAGGAAAAAAAAAAATCAATAGGAGGCAAGGCTTCAAGGAAATAAATTGGGAATGCTTTGGCCAGGGAAAGGAGGAGCAGAAAGAGAAAAATAAACTGTATCACTGGAAGAGAAATTGAGCACTCATGAGGGCACAGCCCTGAGACCATCAGCAAACTGAAAGACTGAGACTGAGAAGATTATAACAAACTTCCTCTCAGCCACACCCTGCTGCCACACCAACAAGTCCCCATTGTAATGACAGTAGGTGACAGCTGAAAGAGCTGAGAAACACAGACTCTCTCTAAGGAGCAGTACCTTGTGATTCCCCCAAGTCAAGAGGGGAGGCAAAAACAAGGATTCTAGATGAACTCGAAGCCTCTAGTAACTATGGCTATGACAAACATTAAACACAGCCCATCTCCTTGCTAGATTAAAATAAATCATCACACTAAAGGCCTATTTACTTAAATTAACATTATTCAATACAAGATGTTTGTAAAGAAAAAATGATAGTACATGCAAAACGGCAAAGAAAAACAGTCTAAAAAGGCAAAGCAAGCATCAGAACCAGACTAAGATATGACACATATGTTGGATTATGGGACAGAATATTTAATATAACTATGATTAATATGTTAAGGGTTCCAATAGAAAAAGTGAAAACATGCAAGAATAAATGAGTACTGTAAGCAGAAAGATGGAAACTCTAAGAAAGAATAAAAGGGAAATGTCAGGAAAAAACCCCACAGTAACAGAAATAAAGAATGTGTTTGATGGGCTCATCAGAAGACTCAGGAAAGAATCAGTGAGCTTGAGGACAGGTCAGTAGAAATTTCTTACACTGGAAAGCAAAGGAAGGAAAGGATTATTAAAAAAAGAAGAGAACATACAATAACTATGGGACAGTGTCAAGGGCGTAACGTGTAATTTGAATAAAAGAGAATAAGAAAGAGAATTTAACAAAAGGAATACTTGAAGGATTAGTGGTTGAGAACTTTTCAAAGTTAATTACAAAAAGCAAACCAGAGTTCTAGAAATACAGAGAACACTAAGCAAGATAAATTCAAAACAACCACTCAACCAACCAAACAAAAACCACCTAGATGTATCATATTCAAACTAAAGAAAACTGAATAGGAAAACTTGAAGGAAGCCAGAGAAATCTTAGAGTTCTACATCCAGTGAAAATTATCCTTCAAAAGTGAAGAAGAAAAAGGCCTTTCTTAAAATCAAAAATTGAGAGAATTCATTGTCCGTAGACCTGCTGTAAAAGAAATGTTGAAAGAAATTCTACAGAGGGATGCAAAATGATACAGGTCAGCAACTGGTATCTTAACAAAGAAAGGAAAATGCAGGAGAAGGAATAAGTGAATGTAAAATAAGATCTTCTGTATTTCTTATTTTTAACTGCTCTTAAAGATAATTATCTGTTTAAAGCAATAATAATAATAATAATAATGTATTGAGCATGTGGATAAATGAAACGGATGGCCATAATGTCACAAGTGATGGCAGAGAGGAACTGGAAATAATCTGTCATAAGTTATCTGCTCTATAAGGGGGAATAATATAGTGTTATTTAAACTAGACTTGGACTATTTTAATAAAGGTATATTGTAAACTCTAGGGCCACCGCTAATTTTTTTAAAAACAAGTATAGTGATATGAGTCAATTCTCTAAGAAGATATAAAAATCCCTAATGTGTATGAACCAACAGAACATCAAAATACATGAGGCAAAAACTGGTAGCACTGAAAGGAGGAATCGACAAATCCACCGTTAGAGTTGGAGTCTTCAACATGGAGTCATCAACATCAGTAATTGATAGATGAAGAAGGCAGAAAATCAGTAAGGATATAGATGACTTGAACAGCACTATCAATCATCTTGACCTAATTGACGTTTATAGGATCCCCCATCCAACAGCAGCAGAATACACATTCTTCTCAAGCTCACACAGAAGATTCACTGAGATAGACTGCATTTGGGACCACAAAATACAACTTAACAAATTAAAAATAATCAAAATCATACAATGTATATTTTCAGACCACAATGGAAATCAATAACCAAAAATAGCTGGAAATCCCCTCACCCCAAATGTTTTGAAATTAAACAACATGTTTTTGAATAAACCATGAATCAAGGTTGAATTCTCAGGGAAAACCAAAAAATATTTTGAGCTAAATGGTCATTAAATTTTGTAACTCCTTCTTAGGAACACTACGTAACTGGTTGGTTTTTATTACAAACTGTTATTCTCTGCTATTTATCTGGTAAGTTTAATTTTTTGCATGTATATTAAAAGGACTGATGTATTTGTTGTTTTCTTTAAATTTTAAATTGGCCATTTTTTTTCTCTGCTTCTTTCATTTTCCACTTCTCGCCTTCCTGGATTTATCACATTTTCATTATTTCTTCCAATTTCTTAATTTTTAGTAGTGCTCCTAATATTTAATATGATATAATATATACATGTGTGTAATATTTAACATATTATAATTCTTAAGATAGAAATTAACATTGCAGATCCATAATAACTTACTCAAATCCCTTGGTGCTGAATGTCTTTCTGAGTCAGCATTTTTCGGAATTAGGAAAGGTGATATAGCCCGTAGCACCTATCACATGTTATGTAACACCAGGAGCAGGTCTGGAGCAGCATCTCATAATTACAAATCAGTGTACTTGCATTGAATCATGCAGCTGTCGATGCTAAGTGGGACAAATAAAGACTTTACATATCCTCACACATTAGTTCAGGTCACATTTTGCTGCCAAATTAGTTTTACTTCAAACTGAGGGGAAAGATTTAAAAAATAACTTTCATAATAGTTCATATTTCACAATATCAGATTAAAGGTTATAGACCTGAATCTTTATCCTGCTCCTGCAGTACCATGGACCAAAAAAAAAACAAACAAACAAAAACACGTTGATTTGAGTCTCCCACATCTGTCTTCCAAGTTACTCTTTACCAATATTTTAGTTCTATCTTGAATTTGAACTCCCCAATGTAGTAATCACTATTTTTACAATAACGTTTCATTTAGATTTAGCAATATGTCACCCACTGTTTTTGCTTACCATTATTTCATGCATCGCATTCCCTTCCTGCACGATCTCCTTTTGCTTGAGGAAAATGTTTTGGTATTTCTTTAGTTAGTCTATGATTGGTAAGCACTCTGTCTTCTTAAGTCTGAACATGTTTTTTTCACCTTTCCTCTTGAATGATAGTTTAGTTGCGCATAGAATTCAAGGTTTATACTTTCTCTAAATGATTGAAAGATAGTATTACATTGTTTCCATTTTTGCTGATGAAATATCTTTTGATTCATGATCTCTCTTTTATAGAAAAGTTTGTGGTTTTTTTCCCTTCGATAGCTTTTAATATTTTCTCCCATCCTTTGAGCTCATTTGTTTGTGTTTTCAATTTGAGAGATGATACTTTTTATGTCTGGAGTTCCTATTTGGTACTTCTTAGGATATGACTATACCCTTCTATTCTTGCTTTTGGTCATCTTTTTTTTTTTTTCCATCTCTTGATTATTTGAAAGTCTCTTTCAGGTTGTGTTATTATTTCAAGAGCAGAGAATACTAATCCTTGTGTTTGAAGAGTTTGTCACCTCTTTCTTGGTGACCTCTTCATGTGTTTCCTGGGAGCCTCACTGGTTGTCTCCTTGGGTGCCTCAGTCCAATCTGTGCTTCCCTACCATTACCCCTGTCTCATTCTGCAGCAACGAACCCAAGTTTGCTGGTATTACCCCATTGGTCAATGACTTTCAGCATCAGCTTCATTACCCTACTGCCAGGACCACCACCATTACCACAGACATGGAGGCTCTGGCAACCCCTTCTGATGATGTCAAACATGGAATTGGTTACAAGTAGAGCCCTTTGACAGTGAATACTTTCCAAATTCACATGATCACGGATGCTGTAACTAAGTGAACAGGAAATGCTTTCTCCTCACTGAGATATTTTCTGTTCTATGAAAGCCACAACAGAGGGTGTGGACATCACAATGTTATAACATTTAATGAATTCTATTTTCATTTTCACAAAGAGACATTTTTCTCTCCAAGAAACACATATTGAACTTTTTGAAGGTTTCTAGGTCATGAAGATTTCAGGTAACATCTACTATACTCAGTCCAGGACGACATTATCCTTTGAAACTTTCACCGTATTGCTGAATTTGGCCTCATTCTCGGGACTAGGGAGAACTCACTGCAAGTGGACATTTGTGTCCCTCCACCCCCTAATGCCTTAGGTCAAAAGCTGTGCTTGTTTGTTTCAGAGCATTATTTACATATTTGAAATTCTTATCTCAGCTCTTCAGATTCTACCTATGTGCATTGGAATGCAAAGAAGGGTTATTTTGACAAATCTCTACAGGATGGAAGTATTCAAATATATCTCTGGTATCCATCTACACATGGGCAAAAGATATTTTCTCTCCTAGATTTGCTCAAAATCTAGTTGTGGAGGTAGATGGAGGAATAGATCATTGCAGTCCTATGTAAGTGCCATCATGAAGGTAAATATTACTCCAGTCAGAGCACTCAGAGTGCAGGGACTCACTCCCTTCAGGACACGTTTCAGTAGGGTTTAATGTCACATTTGCATTTTGTTTTCTTCAGTAGTCATCTCAAATGACAGACTCATTAAGATAAAAACTCAAAATAATTCATTTGTGAAAATGTTTCACTTCTGCTCTACTGTGTACCCAGAGTAGTTTTTGGAGGGAAAAAAATAGTGTAAAAAAAAAAATAAAAAGTTATTATAAAAATTTCTAACAAGATTTTTGCTATCCTGGTTCAACTGTTAATTTAGTTTCACACATTCTTTTTCAGTTTTTATTAGCCTTAGTAGTGGAACTTATAAAGTGGAATGAGTAACTTAAGTTTCTATTAATAGACAGAGTTACGCTACAGATTGTAGTTTAATTCAGACAGGAATCATAACCAAAACCAAAAATAAATGTATCTAATATTTTTGTATGGAAAAAAGGTCTTGTGAAAGCAGGAATGTGAAAAAGAATAAGTAGTGAGTCTGGATATTCCAATTAAAGTTTCGAGAAGGGAGAAAATCTAATAGCTAGCATTCGTTAATTTATTTATGTATTCAAAAGACAATTTTTGAATGTCTGCTATGGACCAGCTCATGTTCTAGATGCTGGTGAAGCAGCAGAGAGCAAAATAGGTAAGAATCCATGTTTTTCGGGGAGTTGGTTTCTATGAGAGAAAATAACTAGAAAACATGATTATGAAGTGGCTAGTGCTTTGGGGAAAAATAAAGCTAAGAAGTGGGAGAGAGTGTCAGAAGGTCATGATTTTACATTGGGTGCTCAGGGCAATTCTTCACTGAGCAGATGATGTTTGAGTAAAGATGCAGCAAACCATAGGTCTATCAGGAGGGAGAATATCAGGGGAAGAAATAGTAAGTGCAAGGGCAGGAACTTGCTTGCAGTGTTTTACAAACCACATGGAGAATGCTGTGGCCACAGGGGGGTGAATGACGGGAATGTAGTAGGACTCAAATGTAAAACCAGAGAAGTATTTATTTCAATATCATGGAGTCATTTCTAACATGCATCTATTACCATAGTATCAACGTTTCTGATTAAAAGATAAAAATGCAGATTCCATTGACCTCGGAATCTAGCCTCATCTTAACTTACCAGTCCAATTTCTTCTTGTCATCTTCACAATGCTCCACTATGCTCTAATCTTGTTTAATTCTTGTTATCCATATTATCTGTGTTCTTTCTGGCCTCCAATAATTTCACAAAGAACTGTCTTTGCTCAGAAGGTTCTCCTGTTCTCCATCATGTTAGCTCAAATACTATTCTTCCTTGAGAGCTTAAATAAATACATAGTCTCCTTTAGATTTTCCTTCCCCCTAAAGTTGGTTAGGTGTGCTTCCATGGGCTACTGTATTACACTGTGCCTAACCCTTTTATCACTTCAATCACCCTGTATACTCAATGCTTGTCTACTTACCTTTCTCTCTACCTAGGCCTTAGGTTTCCTGAATGCAAGCACGTTGTCTTGTTTATATAAATTTCCCCTGTATCCCGCCCAACTCTTGGCACAAATATTTGTGAGTAAACAAAAATTCATTTGGCCTTGAAAATGACAATAATTACTGTGATTACTTTAACCTCAAATATCACAATAATCTTGTTTTGTAATGAAGTTTTCCACTCTGACTGTGGAAATAACATCCTATTAAAAAATGACTTTGAGGACTTTTTGTTTTACTAGCATTAGGAAAAAAATACACAGAAAGGGGAAATCTTACCACTGCGAAAATCTTCTGAAAAATCAATGAATGCAAAGTAAATTAGTGTTGGTAGAAATAGTTTCACTCTTTGACGCATGCATCTCATAGTAAAAAATTCCACTTGAAGAGGAGATTAGGCAGTTGATCAACCTCTAATATGATAGCAATAGTTCTTATGTATTCAAAATATGTCCTATGTTTTACCGAATGCTTGCAGTTCCAAATTGCCAATACCGTTCTTTGTTTGAAGTACTTAAGTTTTTAAATTACATAGATAAGGATCCTCAAAAAAACGGTGTCAGGAGAAAAGTAAAGTAGCTCTGATACTCTAATATTTTTGCTAATGAATTAAAATGATTCATGTAGAACTTACCCTCTTATAATGAATATTGCTTTTCCTTATTTCAGCTTTTCAGGTATAGTTATATAGTCTTGTTGGTTAACGCTGTGAAATGGTATTCTAACAGTTACAGCCAGAGGGTTTCTGTTGGTTAAATATATATCATGCTTTCACTTTCTTCCATGTCTTGTTATCTTGGGCAAAGGTGAAATTAACTCCAAAATATGACCCCTAGAATTAATCATGTTTGTATGTCCATAGATATTTTATTCCAGGACATGGTGATTGCTCGCTAAAATTAGTACTAGCATTAATAAAGATATATTGTCTGGGAAAAACATACTACTGATACGAAGAAATATCTCAAAGTAATGTATGAATAAAAAATATACACACATATATATATATATTTTTTCCTGATGATGATCAAATAGCAATGGCTTAATATGATTCAATTTACATATATATGTGATATATGTGTGTGTATATATATATACCTAATGTAAATTTAAATACATATTATTTCTCTCACACTTTTTTCTTTCTTTCTTTTATGTTTGCTTGTTGGTTTTTTTTTTCCCTCTGTGAATGTACTGAGTGACTAAATTCAGTTTTGAACATACAACCCAGATTTCTTTCTACTCCATTTTAGCTGAGCTAATAGTAATATTTTTAATAATTCATATGAATGTTATTTCAAATTCTTTCAGTTTCTTTCTAGAGTGAGTCATGAGAACGGTGAATAGTGTCCAAACACCAGGTCTGAAAACAGCAGGGTATAGTTAAGAATATCATGTCAGTAAATATTCTTAGAGTTATCTCTAAATGATGAACTTCTAAAAGCCCTGCCTGTATCTTGTACCTGTCATCCAAAGTATTGCCTAATATCACTTGCAATGCTTAAAGGATCTGTTTTCACAACATTATTGAATAGATGCAAATGTTCATTACACATTTATTGCTCACCTACAGCAAAATAATATGAAGAAACCCAGCTGGGCAACTTCAGGTGCCTTTGCTTAGATATCTTTGTGCCCTCAAGATTGAGTCTGTTCAGCAAATACTGACCATGATCAAAAGAACTATCCTAAGAATTTTCGTGGTCAATGCAGCCCACTCCACACCACAGATCGAAAAGCTGAGTGCAAATAGATGTCTTTGCATGTCTACAAGGAGTGTAAGATTTCATTCCCAGTTCTAGGGAATCACCAGCTACAATATCGAATCTCATATCTGGGCTTGAAAAGATATCCACTCTAAACTCTTCAGAATGGATAAATTTAAAAGACTAGCATTACCATGTGATGGTGAACATACAAATCTAAAGGAATGCTCATATATAGCTGGTAGGAGTATAAATTGGCAAAAACACCTTGGAAGAAAGGTTTGGCAATTTTTACTAAAGCTAAATAAACAAGTTCCCCTTGACCCAAGAATTCCTCTCCTGGGCATATAACCAAGAGAAATTGCATGCTTATTTATACCAAAAAACCCATGTACAAGGATGTTCTTAGATGCTTTAATCATAATAGTTAAAGGCAATAAGACACCCCACATACCCATTGATAGTAGAATGAGTAAATAAGCTGTGACATATAGATATTGTAGAATATTACAGAGCAATGAAAAAGAATGAATTCTTGATATAGTCAACAACATGGATAAATTTTACAGACATAATATTGAGTGAAAGAAATCAAACACAAAAATAGTACATTCTATCTGATTCCATTTATACAATGTTGAAAAACAGGCAAAAATAATCTGCGGTGATAAAATTCAGAATAGTAATTACCCTTGAGATGTACTTATAATGAGAGCATGTGAGGAAGCTTTTGTGAATACTGGAAATGATCTTCATCTTTATTTGAATGGAAGTCACATGGATAGCATTCTGTGTAAAAGACATCAACCTATGTAATCTTAAGACATGTATATTTTAGAGTGTGTAAGCTTTATCTCATGCTCAGAATATAACCACATCAACCTGTTTTGGAACCTAGAGCTCCCTTCTATTTTCTGGAACTAGAAAGAGAACTCTTGGCTACAACACAGGTTGATATGGTTATAGACTGATCATGATCAGGCCTATAACCTTGAGGTATGTGGTCTAACGGAACCAGCTGAGGGTGGATCCGGAGGAGCCAGAAAACAAGAAGCAGAATCAGGAGAAAATCAAAATGGGCGATGAGAGAACAGGAACCAGATTCCAAGCCAAGGGCTGGCAATACAGAAGAGATAAAAGGAGAAGGTTCAAGAGGTTTACCCTGGACACAGGGAGAGGGAGATATTTATAAAGTACCGGAGGGCAGGAGGGCAAGTATCAAGAATCTGAGTTAAGTTAAACACAAGATCTCCTCCTCATTCCCTTTCTTGGGTAGAAAGGGGCTATGATTTCCCCTGGTTCCCCTCTATCTGCGAGCTATCTGAAGTTTGGAGGCAAGCTCTCCCACATACTCCTTCAGAGTATACCTCTGGACAAATAGATACTGAGCATCTATAATGCACCAGGGTTGGTAATCATCATAGCATCATGAAGAGTTCAGCCCCTCCCTCAAAGCTTTCTCAATTTTCACCAGCTAAGTTACCCCAGTCTGTCACTGAGGCTAGAACATAGTGGGTAAGACATTAAGGAGGAATGTGCATGGAATTTCCAGCTATTGCTGGAAATATAACTGTGACTCTAAATAGGCCCTGTCTTGAACAGCACAAGGTTTACTTGGATATCAAGTTCAAGTGTTTATCTTAGTCAAAATTGAGTCTGTTCATTGGATACAGATCATGATCAAAAGAACTAATTCCCATTCCTTATCCCTGGAGTGACACATATATGTGAAATAACATGGAAGAGTCCGGGTTTACAATTGTTATCCAAGTATAATTGTTAATGACATCCATTTGCTCTCAAACTTGTCTTGATTTGGGTGATAAAATGTACGGTCATCTTACCTACCCTGTAGATCACTCTGCCTATGCTCTTCACGTATACACATGCATCATTGCAATGATTATCATGGGATATTGAAGCATATTGCTTTTCTGTCTCCCTCATCAGTGACTATTTCATTTTTGGATTTGCTATGTATTCAATGAGTATTTCCTGAGTGAATATGTGAATCACTGAGTTAAAAAAGAAAACTGCTTATTTCTACGGTTTGGTGAAGTAGAAAGTAAATATGGACGACTAATATGGGAGAGGATTTTCTGGACATATCATGAAGCTGGCTGGGAAGAGCAGTAGTTCAAACTTGCAGAAAAACAGGTGACTACCATGGGCATCTAGAAGAAGCATTTATTAGCTCAATAGATCCTAATTCAGGAAATAAACTATCTCTTGGATACTTCAAGTTAGGCTAGGTAAAATTAATGATCAATCATTTGTCATTCATCTATCTCTTTTCAAAAATAGGTAATTATCCTATTCAGTTCAGGTCAAGTAGCTTGTTAAGCAGTGTTTATCTGGGATGGACGTGTGGAAGAAGAGGAAAACCATCAGTCACTTAGGACTATATTAAGAAAGTTAAGCCCTCACTGCAAGTATCTGCTTCATTAGCATGACTGCATACTTAACATTTTTAGCATCAAAGACTCTTTTTCTAATTGAAACCCAATGTGTTTATTGCTGACATGTGTTAAAAATCTTGCTTATGCAGTACATAGATCTTTTTCCAAAGCCAATAGTCCTACATTGTTTGTTTCCTAATTAGCACAGATACTATATGAAAAATTCAAGAGACATTCTGCTAGATGAAGGTGCCTATCAGTTTTAATTATTATTATTATTATTTTTCCCTGGATAGTCCAGAGGTGCTGATGGTTTTGGCTTGTCTTGAAGATTCCTTTAATGAGCACATTTTCCAGGTGCATTTAACATAATATTAATTTGGAGGTATTTTTGTAAGTTCTAGAGTCACCTCACATAGTGCTTGATGACAGAGTTGAACAGCAGCGATTATATGTTCCTGTCTGGAAAGATCTGGAGTTTGAAGTGAAGTCAAGCAGTGTCGTAAGTGTCCTTATATCAGAATTGTGTAAGCTGCATTGTACAGAGAATTAATCATAAAATGTACTATTCACTATGAAGCCTTTTAAAAAACTTAACTAATCTGCCGCAGAGCTTGAGGAATAGACTTCAAATCACCTATAGCATTTTTTAAAATTAAGGTA
Organism: Equus przewalskii; assembly: GCF_037783145.1. Lineage (NCBI taxonomy): Eukaryota > Metazoa > Chordata > Mammalia > Perissodactyla > Equidae > Equus > Equus przewalskii. The sequence goes on along the minus strand of NC_091845.1, from coordinate 51,183,778 downwards.
GAGTTTTCCTGTGTTCTAGTCACTACCAATTAGTGGCCTATGTACTTTATTTGTGGTTCCATACAATAGCCTCTCTCTCTTTCCCCCTCACACACACACACACACACACACACTTTATATATACTGACTTTACACCCATAATGAGCTCTGCGCCCCTGTGCTAGCATTGCATACTAACTAGTCGTTTATTTTCTTTTTGACCTACTAAGAAGTCTGCTGTTCGAACTCAAAGCCATTCCATTCATCTTTGTATTCCTAATGCCCGAAGTATTTTCTGGCATACCAAAGGAACTCAGTAAATAATTGATAAATGAATAAAATCTTGGGCAAGCTACAATACGCTTGTGTCCTCATTTGTGTAGTCGAGATAACAATATCTAACCCATTTTGCTTTTGTGAAACAAATACCTTGCACAAAATATTTAATTCCATATCGAAAGTGTAAAAGTATATCAGAGCATTGAGTTACATTTTTTAAATAAATTAATATGATTTTCTGTTTGGTACTTTTTAATATATGAGTATCCCTGGATCTAGCCAGAAATAGCCACAGTCTTCGAAAGGATTAGGGTTATTATAGTGGGCCTGCAAAGAGGAAAGGTAGCTGATCATTTAACCAAAAGGAGTTTTTAGTTGGGGAGGGTAGTGGTAAAAGTGAGTTTGCAAACTAAATACATGAATTCCTTCCCGATGTGTGACCAGTGTCAATTAGACGAGGATGCTGATGTCAACTCTAGTCCAGTTACGACACTATTTGATTTCCAAACATCTTCTCAATTAGTCACCACAACAGACTGAGTTTGGATTTATTATCTACATTTAACAAAGGTGGATACAAAGGTGAGAGAGAGGACACTAAGGTTTGTATTTGTGTAAACTCAAGTGTTGATGACAGATTGATATCTGAAATTGAGTTCTCTCAGAATCGTTCCCCTTAGGGATCCAGCAGACCGAGCCAGGAGAAATGGGAGTGTTCTAGGTGGGAAAAATAACTGAGTGAATCCATCATGAACCCCAGGATGCTTCTGTGAGTTGCCTTTTCTAGTTCGTGTTCTCTACAATCTTTAAATAAAAACAAAATAGAGTTAGATAGGACATCATTAAATTTGATCTAACTCCCAGGTCTTAGTCATGCGAGTGATGAACTATTCAGTGAAAGTTTCTCTCTGTCGTCTCCAAATTTCTCCTCTTTCCTCACCAAAACTCTCAGATTCTTAATCCAAAGCCCAATAATATTCAAATTACAGCTACCATTTGCTTAGTACTTTTAACTAATAGTAGTCATTTTTCTAAGTGTCAAAGCCATAAGTTAATTATTCTTACTTTACACATGAGTAAACTGAACCCCAGAGACATGAAGTGGTTTACCCAAGGTCAAAATTTAATAGGGAGCAGCGTCTTCTCTCTGACTCTAAAATTTCTTTCCATTATATCATGCTTCACCTTATGTTGAAATCATTCAACATAGTATAGTCAAAAGTCAAACCAGCCCATCAATCAGCAAGCAAAGAAAAATGGGGCTCGAACATCTTGTGCCAAACAATAAGGACGTATTCAAAAGTGGATGGGGATGTGTCAGAAAGGACACAAGAGTTTGAGCAGTCTCCTGCTTATCTGTCATTTCACTTCATACTGTCGTTGTTTATCATTACTACTCCATATAATGAATTGCTTCTAGCCTCAAGAATGTATGTGGTCTCTCCCATTCCTTTGTTTTTACCTTCATTCTCTCTCCTTTTTCTTTGTTTTTGCATATTTTCAACTACTATGATGTAATTCATTATGTGGTTGTAATACCCATCTGCCTACTGAGTGCCTGTTCAAACTCATAAGTCAGCTTAAAATCTCCCTCCTCCTTGATTACTCAATAAGGACTTAACGGTTTCTGTTTAGTATTCACATAGCCCATTTCAAGTGCTTCCAATCCTGGTATAATTGACCTTTGTATTAACTCAGACTTACTTGAGAGCTGTGATGGGTTAATTTTATGTGTCAATTTGGCTAGATCCTGGCACCCAGATATTTGGTCAAACATTATTCTTGATGTTTTTGTGAAATAATTTTTAGATGAGATTAACATTAAATCACCAGACTTTGAGTAAAGCATATTATCCTCCATAATGTGGGTGGGCCTCATCCAATCAGTTGAAGCCCTTAATAGGAAAAGACTGATCTCCCTGGACAAAGAGGAAATTTTTCCAGCAGTCAGCATTTACACTTGAACTGCAGCATCAGCTCTTCCCTGGGCCTCCAGCACGCTGGCCTATCCTGCACATTAGGGACATGACAGCCTCCACAATTGCATGAGCCAATTTCTTAAAATAAATCTCTCTAGATGGATGGATGGATAGATAGATGATATAGATACAGATATAGATATAGATATAGGTGTATGTCCTTTTGGTTCTATTTTTCTGGAGAATCCTGACTAAGAAGAGAAAAACTCTATCTTATCATCTTTTTATTCCTAGATACTAAATAAAACTAGATGCTAGATACTAGATAGAAGTTGCTATGTGCCAAGCAAATTCTCAATAAATACTCAAAGAACAAAAGAAGGAGAAGTTTTCACAAGAAAGGGAAAAAGGATATGGGTATTGGGTGATGTGGAAAAATAATATATATATATACATATATATTTATATTTAGTATAACAAGGGTAAGTGATTAAATTTGTTTAGGATATATGAGAATAGTGTTGAAATGAAACACTTAAATTCTGTTCTGCAGTGTGTTGACATATAGTATATGCTGGCCAAAAAACCCCAAAAAAACCCTTTTATTTTGTTCACATGTGGAAAAAATAAAGTCCCTAAATGACTACTTAGAGTACCTTAAAAAAAAACAAGCAGAAATGACAGAAATCTCTAGGAGCTCATGCCTGGGGAATAATGCAGTGGTGTCCCATATTGAAAGCCAGTTTGCAATAGGTCATTGGAATCTTGGGCTGGCTAAACACCTGGAAAGAATTGTGAAGTTATCCAGTGATCCTGCCTGCATACTTTGTGTTACATTTGTATAGAGTATAAAAATCATGATTCTTGAATACAAGTAAGACGTATTAGTTGAAAAAGTTTTTTTATTCCTGAATTGTGAACTTACATATATGAAAAGTATTTTTAAATTAAATGAAAAATAAAACATGTATTTATGCAAACTCCAAATGACCCTTATTATAAAGAACTAAATTATACAAAAGTGACACTATATTAGAAAATGTGAGCCCTATAATCGTATTAGCTTAGAGCCTATAACACTCTTCAGGATTAAAGCACCTTAAAGGGAAAGTAAATTCAGAATTATCTCTAGTGGTTCTGAATTAGCATATGATTTTGCTCCTTCTGGGGGATATTTAGCAATGTCTGTAGATATTTTTGATTGTCACAACATGGGAGCGGGTGGCATGCTACTAGCACCTAGTAAATAGAGGCCAGGATGCTGCTAAATATTCTATAATACACAGGACAGCCCCCCACAAGAAAGAATTACCCAGTCCAGAATGAACAATAGTGCCAAGTTAAGAAACCCTACCCTAGAGATTTTGGATATTCCTTGAGGTGATCTGGAGGCATCTGAGTAATTAATATCAGCATCCCCAAACCTAGACCTAAACGTTGCCTACTTCGTGGATGTGGATTTCACGATTTCCTTTTCTCACTTGTGGAAATAAAGACTACCCAAATGAAAACAAGTAAAGGCTATTTATTCAGAGCTTGCTATAGTAAAGGAGTCAGTCACCATCACTGATGCTGGGCAGAGACTCAAAGGCAGGCAGAAGAGTGGGAAAACTTTGTAGCAGAATCAACGGAAGGCTCCAGGTCTGTCCTGACTGTTGACACAGGGAAGCTGTCGCTGGGCTAACTAGAAGCAGGGCATAGTATGTTTACGATTAGGGGTGAATATTTGGTTGTCTCCAGTTGGTCCAAAGTTGGAAATAAGGGAAAGAATTAGAAAAGCTAACATTATTAATGTTCTGTCAATTTGAGGATGATTTACATACAAGTTATTATTTGGCTTTTTGGACTAGTTGCTACAACTAGTAGTTTGACTTCCTGGATTGATTACTCTAGACAGTAGGTTGATTTCCTGGGCTGATTGCTGTGGGTTGTGGATCAGAATTCTAATTTTATATATAGTCTGTCCCTCATCAATTCATGTGTTCAATCTCTCACGCTCTTCACCCATAGACATATGGACTGAATTCATTTCAATACTTACTGGGATTTAGATCTAGGAAAGTCCACTAGTAGACTTCTGCAGATGATCCCAGAAAGCAAGGGTTGAGAGCAAGGATTATACAAATGAATTCCCAAGTAGGAGATGAGGAGACAATTTGTAACTATTAATTTAAAAGTTTAAAAAAGGAGTCATACTATTTTACTAATTCCGTGATAGTTTGTTGTTTCTCATTCCCATACTTAACCCTATACCCTGCTCTTTTCTGCTAGGACTAGAAGTTTTCAAACTATATTTTCCTTATTTCCTTGCTTGTTGACTTCATATTAGCATATTCTAATAGGAAGCTTGCATGAGAGATCAGAATATAGGAAGTAAAATTAAAAACAGTGAAAACAATACCTTCCTGCTTTTGGCATCAATAGGGTATCAGTTAAGAATTCCAGGAACAATGTGGGGAAGGAGTGATGCTAGACTCTAGTAGCCCAAAGAGAGGCAGCACTTTTCTGGTGGATCTTAAAAAAGGCATCTTCAGTTCCATAGCAACAAGTGAAGACTTTTGGATCTTAACCCAGAGAAATCAATGCTTCTCATGTCCAGGAATTGTCTCTTTTATGCAGTTCCCTTCCTCACTTCTGTGCTCCAACTCCTCCAGCATCAAGTCCCTATATTAAATTCTTTCCGTTTGATATATATATAGAGAGAGAGAGAGAATTTACTTCTATATACAGGATTCTAACTAATATATGTACAGGTACTGCTCTGGAGAAAATGTCAAGATTTTGAAAATGGCTTTAATTTCACTTAATAAAAACACTTTATTAATAGCCAATATTTATTATGATTCATGATTGAACTCAATCTTGTCAGCAAGATTACCTCTATGATGAGAACCATTATCTGCTTCAGATTTTCAAATACCTTATAGAGAAATTACTCCCATTTGTTTCCAAAGTATTGCTGGTCCATGAACAACTCTGCTTGCTCAGCAAAGCAACCCATAATATTCACTTGGCTGCTTTGGAAAACAAAAGGTTGTCTCCTTTGATTTTTGATCATGCCCCTTGTTAATAAACCAAATACACTTTTAAGAGGTAAGGAGTTATGTTGTTACATCAACATCTTTTTAAAGCCATATCTACCCAGAGCTAGGGTTCTCCCTGAAAGAAATATGCCTTACAAAGAAATTAGGATTTTTTCGTTGCCTTTTCTTTAAAGCTTTCTTTTATGCTTGAAAAGAAAGCAAAAACTTCCCTCTCTTTCCTTCTACCTCTCTCTTCCTTACACACACACACACATACACTCACAACACACACACGTCTTTACCTCATTAACCAAAGCTTTTGTGCATTTAGTAAGTTTTCCTGATTCTATTCACATCAGAATATACATTCAGAGTTCAATTTCAGTAAGATTGAAACAAGGTCTGAGTAGAAACTAAGATGGCAAATTTTGCAGTAATCTTTCCATTAATAGAATCCAATCCCTGCACATGTTGTCATAGAAATAAAGCTGGTATGACAGCAAAAGAAAAAACAACGCATTTCTCTTCAGCCTAATCGACTTAGGGAAAGCGATAATCCTCTGCTAATTTCTTCCGTCAGAGCAAGCATATGTTGTAAAGAACCACATTTAGAACAAAAGTAAGCTACATTAAGTGCTAAGAAATAATGCAAAGAATGGTTTGCTTTCTGAGTATGTCAGATTTTCAGGGTTCAAAGAAAGGCCCTTTTTTTATTGGATATGTAAACTCTTTCTAAACAAAGGACACAAATTCTTTAGGGAACTCAACTTACCGTTTCAGATTATTCCAGTGTGATACTGACTTGTTCCCTCATGGATTGTGTTGTTTGAAAGTTGTGATCGAAGTTAAGGTAATTTGGGTTGCAAAAAAATGACTTGAGGAAAAAGTTTCTTTCTTTAAAGTGATAGAAGTGCCTCACAGAGTATCAGCTGACTTTTACTGCAAAGCAAACCATCCCAAAACATAGTGCATCTGTCCTAGAGTGTTTGGGCTGCTATAACAAAAAATACCTTGAGTAGGGGGCTTAAGCAAGAAATATTTAGTTTTAGTAGCTCTGGAGGCTAGGAAGTCCAAGATCAAGGTGTCAGCAGATTCAGTGTCTGGTGAGGGCCCACTTCCTGTTTTTTGACAACCATTCTCTTGCTGTGTCCTCACATGATGGAAGGAGCAAGGAGCTCTCTGGGTCTCTTTTATGAAAGGACTAATCCCATTCATGAGAGCTCCACCTTCATGACCTAATTACCTCCCCAAAACCCTACCTCCAAATATAATCACATTGGAGATTAAGTTTCAACATGTGAATTTCAAGGAGACACAAGCATTCAGTCTATAGCAGCCTTAAAACAAGAAACATTTATAGAGACCAGCAATCAGCCAATCAGGGACCGTGGGCCAAAGCTGACCGGCAGCTGGTTTTGGTACAACCCAAGAGATGGGACTGGTTTTCACATTTTTAATGGATTATAAACAAACAAAGAATACGAGACAGAGAAAATATGTGGTTCACAAAGTCTAAATTATTTGTTATCTGATCCTTTCCATAAAAAATATGCCCACCTCTGATTTAGATCATGCTTTTGTTGGTCAGAAACTGGGCTCAGCAGTGTGGTTCTTTTATCTTTGCTGAGCTCCATCACACATCTGTGGGCAGCTGCCTGTCAGTTAGAGGGTTCTGCTTCTGGTGATTAGCGGTGGTTGGCTGGGATGTTAGGAGTGATGTGGCCACATGTGTCTTATCATCCAGCAAGTAATCCAGACTTGCTCACATGGTGGCTGTCAGAGCGTCCAGAGAAGTGCAGGAGTGCACAAGGCGTCTTGAGGCCCAGGCACTTAGACCTATCACAATGTCACTTCCTTTACATTCTATGGCCAACACAGAGAGAGAGAGGGGAATGTGTAGCTGTTTTTGCAAACTACACACATGGAAACCAAGGGCTTCAGGAGCAGAGGAACTTTACCCGGAATTGTAATGAGGAAGAAGAGAGCTATCTGCTACCTGCACTGTTGATTCCACCCTGAGACTGTTTTGCTTTGAGATTCACTTTTTTGCTTTCTCTCTCTCTGTACCACTTGGTCCTTTATTTCTGGTGTGTTCTCTATGCCCGCTTCACTCTTAGCCTTCTGGAGTCCAGCTTTCTCTGCTTCTCTTTGCACAGATGTCAAATGTGTCTATCCCAGCGTGAACACCATGAGCTCATATAGCGCCTCTGGTGGAATTAGGAAAAGATATCCTTTCCTCAGTCAAACACATTTGGCAAAGGAAGCACAGGCTGGATTTCAAGCAAGGTTGTTCCACAGGGTAAAACCTGCAAGCTCATTTTCAGGGGCCCTTGTCCTAACCTGGTTCCAAATCTCTATGTGTCTGCTCACTTTGAGTGTCATCCAAGACTGACTCCAGAGGGAGAATCTGATTGTGTCTTCTTTCAAGTACCTATTCCTAGTCCAATTATTTGGAGCTTACAGGGTGGCGTGTGGTATCCTGGGTCCCACCACCTACCCTGGAAGAGGGCATTAGCGCAAACTCTGAGAAACAGGACTGGTCAGATTTTTAAAAGGGAAAGTAGAGAGGAAATGATTAGGAAAAAATGACTTGGACTTGTGAGTATGCTTTGTGCTGGAAATTGGAAGAAGACTGAGCTTTATTTTATATTTACCAAGATATTGTAAATGGCACAAAAACACATTCCCATCTCTGCTATATGTTTTATATGCTATTGTATAAAAATAACATATGTCGTGCCCAGTCTATAATGAGCCTGATTAAAGAAAAATGTTCTTCTTCTCTAGCTTTTTATCAAAGGGCACCTGACCATTGATGTAAACTTTTAAATAGAATCCTCTCAATCCATGTATCATTATATCAATGTCTGGAGGGAAATAACACCTGGGTAATTTAACAACACAACACAAAGATGAGCTAAATATTACTATGCATATGACTTTGCCATGAAAACTCTGAAGAATTTACTAGACAGTTTACTCAAACATAATTACACAGAATTAAAACATACTGTGGGATCTGTTATGAATTTTCAACTAATGAAAATGTTTAATTAGTTCTGAGTAAGAAAAGAGGTTTATAACCAGAGGAGATTTTTTTCTTTGTCCAAATTCCACTGGTCCTCTACTGAAAGAACCATGCTCTATTTAGCCCCTTTCTACTGGTGCTGATGAATCAGTATTTGCTCTTCTGCTGTCCTGTTCCTACGGCCACGCATTACTATCCTCAGTTTCTACATGTATTATTAAACCACATTATTTGACTTTAAAGTACAAGTATTTATTTAAGGACTCTTGTATCTGCAAGAAACCAGGAATTACTTCTCGCTCTATTTGCTCAGCACTATCTGATCTATTGGGTGAGGGCGAAGAGAAAGACTGCATCTGATTATCTCTTTACCAACAAGAGCTTAATTGGTACTCCATACCTATCTCTATAGTTTTGTACCCCCATATCTGTGGTAGCAGAAAGTCAGAGATCTGACTCGCATAGCATTCCACGTCCCATGTTGGGGACCCTTCCTTGCATCTCTCATAATCTTTTCAAATCATTTTAAAGGTAAACTGAGAGGTGTCTTTTTTGGGCAAACAGACCTGATTTTGAATCTGGTCCCACAGCTCATAGCGAGGTAAAGTTGAAATAAAACATTTACATGTTTGATGCCTCCGTTATCACATCTGCAAAATAGAAGTAAAAACATGTGTTTCATAATACCGTCGGGAAGTTTAAAAAAGAAGTTCATATTAATCTCCTTGTGCATGGAACAATGTTAAATTACCTGAAAGTATGTTATTTCATATTTTTAAGTCTATTTGAGGAAAATTCCTCTCTCTTCTCCTCTCACCATTTTCATTATGGTTAACCAGATGTTAACCAGAGACTGCTGCTGTTAGCATGCTGCAAACAGAGACTTAACATGTGAGCATTTTGACGCTATGTGAAGGATTAACTTCTCCTTAAATGTAGCACCTTTAGGATTCAGCCATATGGAAAAGAATCTGAACATACAACTGAACTATGTATAGAGTTAATTTATTTTTTCTTAGATTACAGACAATCCAAAGGTAAGAGGTCTAGGATTAGTGCAGTGGCTTCAACAATATTCCTTTTATCCTTTTTCTCTGCCATCCTTAGCCCTTGGTCTCAGGATGGCTGTGAAACCTCTACATATTGTGTCTGCATTCTAGGCTGGAAGAAGGAATGAGGGGGAAGCAAAGGCATGCCAACTGAAGCTGCCACTAATTATCTGCACAACAGCAGCCTTCTTGCATGCCCTGGCCAATGATCTTCTGATTACATCACATGGCAATGCCTAGGAATATTTTCATTTGTTGCCTTTTTTTTTTTAAGGTAACATATTACCTTGCCAAATAGCTTTGACATTCAGATAGTAGGAGACAAATGGAAAGTGGTTATTAGTAGGCAATTAACAGTTTTTGACATGACAGTACCTACAGGCACTTCAAAGTAAGCTACTTCACAAAATGTTATCCCTCACATCTTCTGATGAAAGTGTAATGATGATATTCTCCAAGTAGAATAATTCATCCTTTGGTAAATATACTGATAAGTAAAGTTCTGCCCATGGATTGATTGTGAGAGAAAGATAGAGACCACTATTTCTAGGTAAGGGATGATGTTCCTCTAAAAATGACATGACTATCCCTAGACAGATGTAAACTAGGAAATATGATAGGGTATCAAGACTGAGGACTGAAACATACCTACAAGGGAAACTATTTGAGGTGGGCTTAAATTTTGGAGCATATTTTTCCCTATTGAATCTCTGGAATAGTGAGGAGAGTCAGAGTAGGTGTACTATTTGAAGGTTTTTTTTTTTTTTTATCCTTTTCATTATTTTCTTTACCATATCCTATGTATCGCTAAAGTATTACGTACTTGCAGAGCCTAATATGTTGGTGTGGGGGATAAAGTCATGAGACGGTAAAAAAAAGTCCGATTTATTACAAGTCTTCTCTCCTGCTGCTGACACTTGGGGTTAGTTAGCAGTGGTCTCTCAAAGCAACTATGCTTAGTACCTCCAAGAAGTGTCCGGTGGTGAGGTATGAGGTGGCTCACAGGAAGAAAGGATTATGAGGAGCTTGCAAATTCCAGTTATAAAATAAGTAAGTCATGGAGATGTAATGTACAGCATGGTGACTGTGGTTAATATCGTATTGCCTATTTGAAAGTTGCTAAGAGAACAGATCTTAAAAGTTCTCATCACAAGGAAAAGTGATTGTGCTATATATGATGATGGATGTTAACTAGACTTAATGTGATCATTTTGCAATATATACAAATAGTGAATCATGTTGTACACCTGAAGCTAATATAATGTTATATGTCAATTATACATTAATTAGAAAAACACTGAGTAGCTTGTAGGGCATGGACTGCCGCTAAAGAGGCAGTTGAAGAGTTGAGTCAAGCTCCATCTTTCCCAAGTTATACTAGAGGAAGACGTTTCTTGACAAGATGGAAGCTGAGGTTGGGTTACAAGGGTATGAGGACGAGTTTTAGAAAGAGTCAAGAACTAGACACTGCACTGCTATCAATAGAAAGGTGACCTCATTTCTCTTGGCCATATTTTCTGCTTTTGCTAAATCAAGGCATTATACATGATCGGCTTCAAGTTCCTTACCTGAAAAATTTTTCTGAGATTCTGAATTTAAATATAGATCTGGTGAGCTTGGAGAGGGTCCAAAATGTTTTGTAATAAGAAAAGTATGGAGTGAGCTGCAGATCACTTGCTCCAGTTTGCTTTCCAGCATAATTTTTAATTGGTTCATCTGGCAGCAGGAAAGAGCACGGCATCTTTCTGCACGTGTAGTGTAAGTGACATTATTGAAAATGTCATTATCGAGTATTTGCCCTTCTGTTTCCCAGTAGAGACACCATTTCATTCATTCTACAACTATTCAAAACGAGATATTCTAGGCAAAATTATGTATACACAGACTTCCAGATAAACTTGACTGGGAAATCATTAGCTATGGTATAAATTATAGAAAAATTACTACTAAAGTGTTATCAAAAAGCAGATGAAGGAAAATTATGTTTATCTGGAGAATTAAGACATCATTGGGAAGGTGATATTTTGAGTTGAGCTTCAAAATACGTGTAGGAGTTTAATGGGTGCAGAATATGAATGGTGCATTCAAAGTTGAGAGAAGAATGATAGAAAAACATGCAGTTATAAATTAAAAGATTAAAACAGAAAGGTGCAATGCCAGATCCATAGTGTTTAGCTTGAAGAAGACTTAAAGATAATTGTTGTCTTCCTTCCTTCCTTCCTTCCTTCCTTCCCTCCTTCTTTTCTTTGGTCTTCTTTTGAACAGATGAGTAAGCTAATTCACGGAAGGAGAAGGGAGTTATCCAAGGTCACATTGCTCTTTACTGGCAGCTATTGTGCTGATTCTTCTGACTTTTGGGCTGCCATTAAAAAATGAGGTAGGGTCAGATCATGAAGCACCTTGAATTTTACAAGAAACAGACTGGCTACTGTAGACAGTCAGAAGCCAAAGGAGCAGCACAGTCTGGCTTGGGGTTTGGAAAGATAATTCCAAAACTAGTGGGAAGAATGTGATTAGAATTGGGAAGATCAGTAAGAAAGGGGTGGTAATTTTCTAGGCAACATCTCAGGAATGTCATTGAGAAAGGATGAGAAAAGTTGGATAACAACACAATGAAGAAAATTGCCTAAGTGCTAACATGTCCCATGTGTCAGACCTGACAAACTTTGCCACAATAATCTTTCGCCTATAGATCTGGTCATCTTTGCAACTTACATGGTGTAGTGGTGACTATTTATAAGATTCAAAGAGTGTGCGAAGTTGAACACATTTCTTCTTCAGTTTCGATTTATGGTAGAGAAAGTTGGCATACAGAGAGGGTGGTCTTGTTAAATACCATTTCTGTGTGTTCTGTTGGCAGATGGCTAGCTGGTAAGAAGGACCTGTGACTATGGTTTCTATTGCAGCACTTGTTATCAAATATCCATCCCCAGCATCTGTGATAGACTGTTTAGCTCTTCCCTGCTTTCTTTCCTACTGTCAAATATAACCACATTCCCAACTCTACTATCATCACTATCAAGTGAAAACTTTTTATAGTTTCTCCTAAGCTTCATCTCAGAAAATGAATCTATGTATTAAGAAAAAAGCAAAGCAGCTGAATCATATATCAGGTAAAGAATATGAGTGATTGTGCTAATTGCTCAGCTAAGTCCTTCATTATTTCATAGCCTGTCTAGCATGATACCCACACGTAATTTCCCAAAACATGTTTTCTATCCCTCAATAGCTAGTAACATGCTTCTAAGCTTCTGTTTTCTAATTTGGATGAATGAGTGAACTTGGCTGAGAGGATGCATTGTCAAAGCTGATTTATGTTGTTGTCAATCCAAACTGCTTAGCTCTGCAGCTGAAATTATCCTTACATGCCCATTGTTCAGAGTTCAGAAAACCACCGTCTGTTCTATTGTTCAGCCATAGTCACAATACAGATTTCCCGTGCTGCTGTTCTTTTCCCTATGCATCAAGCTTTCCTACAATAATGGATGATTCTACCACAGAGGTTTTGGGAAGCCTCACAGGAAAGGGAGAACAGTTTTGCAAATGGGCAGCTGTATGCTGGAGGTGATGTAGGAAGAATATCTGAAAGCCTAAATAGCTATCGACCATTTTTATTTTCATAGGATGCATTCACTAATGAGAGAAATCACTTTATTTTTTTCATTATGGCATAAACCATTGAAACTGTAGGTCTCATTTCTTAGATAAGACAAAAAGAGCAGCAAGTCAGAAATAGACTAAGTCATGCTCAATGAGTATCTCTGTGAAACCACGAGAGATTTATCCAAAGGTAAAGAATAGGCTTTTCTATACATACCTTTCAGAATCCAAATAGGAAACACAAGCTATACTCAAACTAGAATAATTTGAGAAAGGTTTATTTATAAACAAATCATAAAATGTCAAACAAAAAAGTGAGCGCACTGATCTTAGGCAAACTTATTGCTCTTACCACCCGTTGGCCTGAGTGAATGGAGTAGTTACTGGAATCTAGAACTAGAGAGCTAGGCAGAGGAGCCCACCTTGAGAGAAAAAGTGACCTTTGGTCATAGGACACAGGTAGCTCTAGCTTTGTCTCAAGGAGGGAGCCAGAGGAATATATAGCTGCCTATTTTCCTCCATTCCTCATATCTACTGGGGTTCCTCATTGTCCGAACACATTGTGAACTGGAGTTGAAGAATCTCAGTGCTGCTGCAGCCATGGTTACAAGTCAACCTCCAAGACAAAAAGGAGGATGGAGTATGGAGAGGGTTAATCTAGAGAGGCAAACAAAACATACATGGTCAGTTGTTGTTAATATTTCTATTACTTATTTTCTCCTTGAAGTCACCTTCTCTTAAAGTTGACATCTTAACCTATCAATAGATCACTGAATTTTGTTCAAGGTCAAAACCAAGTTCTGTTCCACACTCAGTGTTTTTAAACTAATGTTTAGGAAGCAGACCAAGACTTGGGCTATGACAGGGTGTGTGGCCAAGAAGGAATTTTTTCAGAAAGGCCCTTCTCCAACTTAATCACCTCTTAGCACAGTTACAAATCACTTTCCAATTCTTTACCTCACTCAAATCTCACAAGACCACGGGATAGGAAATTATATCTCCACATCTGAGAAGAGAAAACTGAGGCCAAGAAGCTAATTTTTCTTGACTAAAGTGTTTCTTCTGCCCTGGATTCCACATTCTTGGTCCTGGGTCTCTGTGTACTCTTTGGTTCTGGAGAAGCTGCTATCAGAATGTAGTCTGTAATGTATGCTACTGTTTAGAGGACTGAATAGCTTCTTTTAACAACTGAACAGAGCTTGCTGGATATATGAAGTTTTCTCCTTACAGCCAGCTCAAATCCTGAAAAGTAAGTCATTTATAATAGGCATGCAAGAGTCAGAACAGTGGCAACTGGGTTTTTCAGAGTTACAGTAACAGCCGCTGGACTGAAATGATTTGTCTTCAGCCTCAGCATTACTTAGAGCCATCATGTTACACTGGAGCCAAACTCTCTTGAATGCTTTTGGATGAATCTGGCAACAGTTCTGCAACACATAACTTTAGGCATAAAGACGGCCTTAAGAGTTCTCTATCCTAACTCTGCTGAAAGAGAAGAAGAAGAAAAGGAAGAAGGAGAAGGACGAAGAGGAGGAGAAGGAGGAGGAGGAAGGAGAGAAAGAGAGAGCGATCTTTTTTTGCGGATGAAGATTTATGTATATAAAGCTTCATCTTTAAAGGTCAACTAGAACTCTTCTTTTCCAAATGAAGTCAACTTCTCCTAAGCACGCCTTTTTATTATTATGCTATTAGGAAGCTTAAAATTCATCTTTTTCCACAAATCATTGCTGGCACTGTATATACAGCTTGTCATGCCATTTGGATATCTTCCCTTGGTTAATGACTCGATAGAGTCCCTGGACCTAAAGACAAGGATCTCCTTTTATTTGCTGATTTTAGTGAAAGCTTTAAATCACTTTTGCTTTTAGCAAGCCTGTACTCCTGAAGAAAGATTTTATGTTTCCCCCATTGTATATGGAAAGATTGCACTCAAGTTTGAAGTAAATGTTTTGTTAGCCTTAATTTAAGCAGCTTATAAACATCAAATATGGACGTTCACCTGAAGATACAAATATACAGTTAAAATGCTCTCTTTCTTTCCATTTTATAATATAAATCAAACTGAAGAAATTCATGGATATTTCCCTTTTGCAGTTAGCTTTCAAAGGTTTCCTAGTAAAATGAATTGCAGAAAAAAAGTTCAATGAAGTTGTTCTTTGAACTTCTTTCTTCCCACATTTCTGCTAACGAACAAGAAGCAATCACAGCAATGAATTAATTACTCTTATAACATCTCTCATAATCACATTCTTTCAAGAACAAGGGTCGTTTCCTTCTTCTACTGAAGAACAGCCAATCAAAATACAGAGATAATTGTTCTAAAAATTCCTTGCTCTGTTTTTAGTAATTATTTTAAATATCTAGGGAGAAAAACTAAGGAGACACAATCAGAGGAGGAATTAATTACTCGATTAACTTTTCTTTTACTATGTTTCGTTTATTCACAGTTCTGGAAGGGGCCCTCCAGAGGTCATCACTCCATGTATCTGCCACCTGTCAGGGATGCTTCAAAACCATACAAACAGATGGGTAGCCTCCTAATGTTTTTGCTCCACCATTTAGGTTTCAATTTTTTTTTCTTTCTCTCTTTTTCATTATTTCTTTTTCTATGCCTCCTGGGCTATAATTACCCAGAATGGAAAAATATACATATTTTTCATTCTTCTCTAGGACCATCTCCAATCTCTTAAAGATAATACACTATGTCAAAACACACTTCATTAAATCTAGAACTTATTTTTGGAAAAGTAACATATCTTCAAAAATCTGTTTCCATTTTGAAGATGTGGGCTGAAATACTGCGAGATGGATAATGAGAGCACTCAAGAACACTCCAGGGAGTAGAAAAAGGAAAAAGAGACATGTTGGGAATACTGCCTCATTCCTACTACTGGCCATAAATTACATTTTGAACAATGACGTTTATTGTTGAGATTCCCATTAGTTCCCTGCATGTTTATCACATTTTAAATATTCCCTTTCAATGTTTTAAAGAGAATAAAAATAAATTGTTGTTCAAAATAAAAGTGATCATGTTGTTGTTTTTTTTTTTATCTAGTGCAGTGATATTCTTCTGGGGAGAATTGTGTAAAAAGTGAACGAGTCTGCTTTTGGATATATTTTAGGAAAAACTCCTCTTAACCTTGTCCCATAAAATGAATGACCATTGCAACTAACCCTATATCCATTTTCTCATTCTTTTTCCTTCTCAATATTCAGGAGTCCACATTTTGAGTTAAAAACTGAACAAATGTAACTTACAACCTTTGGATCAACATCTAGGGCCATAATGATTCGTATTTCAAGGAGTTTGGAGGCAGAAACAAGGTAATGATTCCCTGTCCGAGAACACCACGTGGTCAGAACCTTCTGTGGAACTAAATTCAAAGGACTATATATTTCATATGTCAGTCTAGATACATGTTCAAAGATGTGTAATGAGCTCAGATATTTCCCTCTACTTATCTTTTGCCCTCGTATATGATTCTCCTGAAGGGTTAATTAGCAACACTGCAGTATCTTCAGCACTGGCTTTTGTTATGTTCACTTCCCCATCTGAGTTCTACAAAGAGGATGTTCAAGAATTTACAAAGGGAAACAGACTGGAGTTGTGTTCTGTCTATTTATTTAAGTTGCTTTCATATCAAGCTTACTCCCGAGATAAAGAAAACAGCAACATCAGCTTTTGCTATGAAGAAACAAAACATTCGAAACATAGTGGCTTAAAACAACAACCATTTTCTTTAGCTCAGTGATGTGACTTGGCTGGGTGTTACCTCTCATCCATCTGTGTTCATCTGATGTGTTGGCCGGTGGTTGGCTGATCTATCTAGGATGGCCTCACTTGCAAGCTTGGTGGTTGGAAGTCTGGCTGTTCCCTGGGGCCAAAGCACAGATTGCTTATGTCTGTTCTACAAGGCCTCCTGTCTTTCAGCAGTCAACCCCAAGCTTGCTCACATGATTTGTACCGGTCAAATAGTGCCTCCTCAGAATTCATGTCTATCCAGAACCTCAGAATGTAACCTTATTTGGAAATAGGAGTTTTGTAGATGCAATTAGTTAAGATGAGGACATACTGAATTACGGTGGGCCCTAAATCCAATAACTGGTGTCCTTTTAAGAAGGGGAGAGGACAAACAGAGATACACAAAGAGAAGGCCATGTGAAAATGAAGGCAGAGATTGGAGTGCTACAGCTACAAGCCAAAGTAAACCAAGAATTCCTGGGAGCCACCGGAAATTATGGGAGAGCATAAAAAAATTTCCTTTCATAAGATTCAGAGGGAACCGACCCTACTGAGACTGTGATTTCAGACTTCTAGCTTCCAGAATGGTGAGAGAATAAATGTCTCTTGTTTTAAGCTACAAATTTGTGTCACTTGGTTATGGAAGCTCCAGGAAACTAATACTTAGTGATTTCAGGTTTTCAAAGAAGAGAAAAGGAGAGTAACTCCAATGTACAAGCACTTTTCAAGGCTTTGTTTGAGTCTCATTTACCAATGTCCCATAGACCAAAGCAAGTCACATGTCTAACCAGAATCAAAGATTCAAAAATATTCTCCAGCTCTTGATGGGAGGAGCTGTAAGATTCATTGCAAAGGGGCATAGACACATACAAGAAGAACATCTGGCTGTTTTTTTGCATTCCACATCTGCATACTTGAGATGTGGTCCCTACCCTATCATCCATGGGTAGCACAATCTAGCATATGGCTCTAGTACGGCCCTAAAGGTCATGTTCTTTCGAAAATGCTGTGAAGGATATTATCAGATTAACTGATAAAAAGATCAGCTTGAATTCATCATCTAGGGTCTTAGATTTACAGACCAGAAATACAGCCTTGTGCCTGGTAATGAACTACAATTTAGATTCCAACTGGACATTTCAACTGGACTATTACAACCAGAAACTTTCATAGTTACCATATTAACCTAAAGATCTCTTAGAAGACAGATTAGACCAAGAATTGTTCTAAGATCATATTTCGGTTTCTTTGTTTGATATTTTTTTTCTTTCTCTTACATAAACATCAGTTTCATGGAAAGACATAAGTAACAGTTGACAGAGCATCTTTGTTACTGCCAATTTCTTTTAGTGTACTGGCGCATTAACAAAAAATTCCCTACAATTTCTTGTATATGTTTGTTCAGATGGTATACTACTCACTAAGCTCAAACTTCAAAAGACTTTCTTTGAAAATGCTATAAAGGACATTATTCAACCAACTGACAAAATTGTTATACGGATGATAGATTAGACAGAAGTACTGTATCAATACAAATGCGTGAATGTGTCAACTCTACTGGTGGTATGTAAGAGAATATTCCCATTCTTAGGAAATACTCATTGAAGTGTTAGGGGTACAAGGATCATGATGCGTACAGCTTACTTTCTAAGAGTTCAGAAAAATATATGTAAACAACCCCATATAGGATATGCAGTAAAATACTAACAATAGGTAAATAGAAGTAAAAAGCAGACGGATGTTCTTTTTACTATTTTTATTTTAGCAATGTTTTTGTTTGAAATTATTTCAAGATGTAAAAGTTAAAATTAAAAAGTATTCTGTTTTTTACAAAATCGTAGAACAACCAAATCACATCAACTCTAATTTCTCCTTATTTCCTCTCTAACTTTGCACAGTTGTCATTTTTTTTTCATGGGAAGGAGGTGACATTGCCTTATGTGGAAAGATTTTTCTCAGGTCAGCTCCACTTTGGAAAGGCCAAGTTCTTCTGATTCTTTACTCATGCAGAGGGTCTAAGCAGGCAGGCAATCTGTCTGTCAGGCTGCACCAGATGTACCAGCTATTAAGTTGATCTACTACCCAGTGCCCACACTCTCTCAAAGGCAGGCTAATGGGGGAGAAAAGCAGGTAAGTGAAATGTCAAGGAGAATGGCAGTAAAAGCTGTGAATTGTATTCTAGTCTGCTTTGTAAACAGGAAGATGGATAGAAAGTAGAAGCATTATGTTCAATGGCCCTCACTGAACATGAAAAATGACTTTTTCTATATTAATAAATGGCATTAGATATATTCATACACCCCTTTTATCACAGCCAAAACAGTCAGGCAGTCACAAGTCAAATGATGAATAAGAAAAATAGTCAATGTCTTAAATATCTTTTATTCACTAGCCAGTTTGTTAAGAAGGCTCAACTTGGTGGGACTTAAAGGTGAAATGACTTTATTTTTTCCATCACTGCTTTGTCAAATTTCACATTGCTATCCACTAATGAAATCATATGAATTCCACAGTTTCATTCACTTGCAGTTATTAAAATTTGTACCATGTTAAAGCTTTAAAAAAACTAACCCATCCACTGGCAGTTATTAAAATTTGGTCCATTTTAAAGCTCCAAAGTCAAATTCAATTTAAAATTCATTTCCTCACCATACTGTACATAAGCCCCTTTCTCCTCCTTGCCGTCACTGCTGCCTGTATGAGCTTGAGCTGAGATACTGGCTGTGGAGTGAGAGACTAAGAAGATTTCTGGCTCTGAGATCCATACACCTCTTTTAGTCTGGCTCCTCTGAAGAGCTGCAACTTGGAAGAGGGGAAGGCATAAGTAAAATTTCTCCTTAATTAAGCAGACAATGTTTTAATGGTCTTCTTATGGACCATTCCAGTTTCTTTTACTAATAATGGTTGACCTTTGTTGTCCTCTAAATGACAAGCCTGTCGATTTTGCCTCTCTCATGGAATGTATGTTTAACTTATTACATTGTGGGGTTTCCCAATTTTACCTTTCTCTGATCCCAAGCTTGGAGATCTTAATGGGACCAGATGACTCTAGCTCAGCTACCATTTGACTCACGGAAAACTCATATTCCTACCAAGTTGCCCACTGCCCATGAGCCAGCTCACTCTAATTCTCTTCTTATATCCTCAGATAGACACAGCAGCAGATTTATGTGTCCTTTACCCAAGCAAATGTCCAACAAAACTGAGGAAGGCCAACCCCCTCTCCATTATGCGGCCACCCTTAATCACTTGGAGTCACTTTTCATTTTATTTCAGAAGGAAAAACTGCCTTATATTCCCTATCTATAAACCTTGAAAGACAAAATCCAAACCAAATATGACACGGTTATATTCACCAGATTTTAGATACAATAATTTTTTCTTCCCTGTTCTAGTCCAAAAGTGCCCTGAAAATTCCTTGTGGGGAGCCTAGAATACCACCATTATTAGGCTATAATAAAGTACTCCATCTCCACCCCCATTCCTGTGTGGGTGACATTAGAGTAGGGATAAGTGGGGATCTGGGACTTTCATTCTTGCTGGGCATTAATAAAGTCCCTTGCCATCTCATCCCTTCCATTTGTCCATCCCCCACACTTCCATGTCAGTGGAGACTTCTGTCCCCAACTGATGGTAATGAATATTGAGTTGCTTCTTCGCTTCGTCATTGGATTGGCGCCGAAGGAATTCTATTGAAGAGTTAGGACTTTCACAAATGCTCTACAGTAACTAGAACAAATACCCCATGATGCCCCACCCTGCTCCCACATAGGAACACAGAACTCCCGACCCTACTCAGCAGTAATAAGAAACCCCTTTCCCTGGATACTAACAGGGACTTCATGGGGTCCCTAGACTTTCACCCCCAGCTGGCGGTAATAAGGTGGCATTACTCTTTTCCCAAAGGAGCAGTGTTAGAGGAGTCTTGCTTAAGCAAAAGATTTTTAAAAGATTCAGGTAATATCCCAAAATTCCAGGTTTAAATTCAGTACAATTTTCTGTTATACGAAGAGCTATAAAAATAACTTGATTGAGAAAAGCCAATTAACAGACATCAACAGAAAGGTGACATAGATGTTAGGATTCTCTGACAAGGATTTTTTTTAGAGGACTTCATATTTTAGAGAAATTTCAGATTTACCAAAAAAAAAAAAAAAAAAATGAGTATATAGTACATAGAGTTCCAATACATTCCACACCCAGTTCTCCTTATTGTTATCATCTTACATTAGTGTGGTATATTTGCCACAATAAATGAACCAATACTGTTACATTATTATTAACTAAAGTCCATACTTTAATCTGATGTCCTTATTCTTTACCTAATGCCTTTTTCTTTTCCAGCATCCTTTCTAGGATACCACATTATATCTGGCTGTTGTGTTTCTTTAGGTGCATCTTCACTGTGACAGTTTTTCAGACTTATTTTTGATGACCTTGACAGTTTTGAGGAATTCACATCAAGTATTTTGTAAGACACCCCTTTATTGGAATCTGCCTCATGTTTTTCTCAGACATACACTGGTGCTATGAGTTTTTGAGAGGAAGATCATAGAGGTAAAGTGCCATTTTCATTATATCCTTACAAGAATACCTACTATCTAGATAATTTATCACTCTTGGTGTTGACCTTGATCAATTGGCTGAGATAGTGTTCAGTGTCTCTACTGTAAGATTATTCTTCTTTTCTGCTTTCCATCCTCTAGTCTTTGGAAGGAATTCTATATGCAAAGCTCAGTCATAAAGAATGGAGACTCATGGTTGCCTACCTGAGGGCAGAGTATCTACATAAATTATTTTGAATTCTTCTGCAAGTGAGCTTTGTCTCTTTCATTAATTTATTTACTTATTTAATCATTTGTTTATGTCAATATGGATATTGATTTTTTGCTTTGAATTATAATCTAATACTACTTTATTTATTTTGTCACTCAAATTCTTCCATTTAGGCCATTGGTAGCTCTTTCAGTTGGCTTCTGTATCCATTCCTTTCAGGCTTTCTCAGCTAGCATAGCAAAAAAATGTGTTTATACTAACATGTGTATATACAGATATTTATAAATATTTCTATATTTAACTATCTCTTACTCTATTAAACAAAACATAAATTCTTACTGATGTCTCTAACTCTAAACCATTAACATATGAATCATACTATCTTCCTCTGCTTGCTTACATGTGAATTCCCACTCCAATGATAAGAAATCTGGCTACCGCTATCCACCATCCATGTAGTTAAATTTTCAATTCTAGTATACTTGTATAGTGCTTTCTAGCATAAAAACAAACAGACCAATGGTACAGGATAGGGAGCCCCGAAATAAATGCATGCATGTATGTTCAACTGATCTTCAACAAGTGTACCAACAATACACAATGGGGAAAGGATAGTCTCTGCAACAAATGATGTTGAGCAAATTTGATACCTACAAGCAAAAGAGTGAAATTGGCCCCTTATCTCATACCATACACAAAAATCAACTCAGAATGGATTAAAGACTTTATTGTGAAACTTGAGACTGTAAAACTCCTAGAAGAAAACATAGGAGGTAAGCTTCATGACATTGGTCTTGGCAATCATTTCTTGAATATGATATGAATAGGGCAAGCAAAAACAGGCAAATGGGACTACATCAAACTAGAAATCTCTGTGCAGAAAAACAAATAATCAACGGGATGAAAAAGCAACCTATGGAAAAGGAGAAAATATTTGCAAAGTATATATCTGAGAAAGGTTAATATACAAAATCTATAAGGAACTCCTACAACACAAAAATCAAATAATCTGATTTTTAAAGTGGGCGAAGGACTTGAATAAATATTTCTCAAAATAAGACATCCAAATGGCAAACAACAATATGAAAGGTGGTCAACATCACTAATCATCAGGGAAATGCAAATCAAAACCACAATGAGATATCACCTCACACCAGTTAGAATGGTTGTTATAAAAAAAAAAAAAGATAAGTGTGGGCAAGAATATGGAGAAATTGGAAACCTTGTGTACTGTCATTGGGGATGTAAAATGGCATAGCCTCTATGTAAAATGGTATGGAGGTTCCTCAAAAATTAAAAATATAAATACTGAGCCAGCCCTGATGGCTTGTAGTTTGGCAGTTGAAGCGGTTGAAGTTTAGTGTGCCCCACTTCAGCGATCTGGGTTTGGTTCCCTGGCAGGGAACCACACCTCTCATCTGTCAGTAGCTGTGCTGTGGTGGTGGTTCTCATAGAGGAACAAGAAGGACTTACAACTAGAATAAAAACTATGTTCTGGGGCTTTGGGAAGGAAAAAATATATATAACTACCATAAGATCTAGTAATCCCACTTTAGGGTGTTTATCCAAAAGAATTGAAATCATGATCTTGAAGAGATATCTGCATTCTCATGCTCATTGCAGCATTATTCACAACAACCGATAAATGAAAGCAACCAAAATGTCCATCAATAAGTGAATGGATAAAGAAAATGTGGTATATACATTAAATGGAATATTATTCAGCCTTAAAACAGATGGAAATCATGCCATGTACAACAACATGGATGAACCTGAAGGACGTCACCCTAAGTGAAATAAGCCAGTCACAGAAGGACAAATGTTGCATGATTCCGTTTATATGAGACGTCTAAAATAATCAAATTCATAGGAACAGAGACTAGAATTATGGTTGCCAGGGGCTAGGGGGAGGGGGAAACAGGGAGTTGATGTTCAGTGGGCATAAAGTTTCAATTATGTAAAATGAATAAACTCTAGAAATCTGCTGCACAACATTATGGCTATAGTTAACAACGTTGTATTGTGCACTTGAAAATTTAAGAGGTTAGATTTCATGTCAAGTATCTTACCATAATAAAAAAATAAAATAAAAATACCAATAAAATTGAGACTAACCAAAAGAAAAAAAGAGAGAGGAAAGAGACAAAAATTACTAATATCAAGAATGAACTGGAGGATATCATTATAGGCTCTTCAGAAGTCAAAAGGAATCCCACAACTAGAAGGACCGGCAACTAAGATATACAACTGTGTATGGGGGGTGTGGGGGGGTGTGGGGGGGTGTTGGGGAGATAAAGCAGAAAAAAAAAAAAAGAAGTCAAAAGGATTATAAGGTACTACTACAGACAACTCTACACAGATAAACTTGACAACTCAGATGAAATGGACCTAATCAATAAAAATCATATACTGCATCACTTGGTTGAAATAGGTAATTCGGATAGTCCTAAAACTGTAAGGGAAATTGAATTTTAAATTTAAAATCTCACGAAGAAAATTCTCCAGACCTAAACTTTTTCACTGGACAATTCAATCAAATTTTGAAGAAGAATTTATGGCAATACTATATCATCTCTTCTGGAAAATGGAATAGGAAAGCATACTTCCTAAGTCATTTTGTGAGGCCTTTTTTTATTGCCTTGATACCAAAACCAGAGAAAAACAACATAAAAATAGAAAAACTCCTTCAATATCCCTCATTAAGATGGATGCAAAAGTTCTAAATTCTCAAAACAGTTCAGCAATATATAAGAAATAAGACCAGGTGGGTCTTATTTAAAAGTCTCAAGATATTAAGAATAGAGAGGAACTTTCTCAACCTGATAAAGAACATCTATAAATAACTTAGAGCTAGCATCATACTTGATGGGGAAAGGCTGAATGTTTCACTCCCAAGATTGGAAACAAAGCAAAGATATTTAGTCTCACCACTAGTATTTGATATCATACTGAAAGTCCTGGATAGAGCAATAAGACAAGAAAAGGAAACAAAATGCACATAGATCAGAAAGGAAGAAGTAAAATTTTCTCTATTTTCAGATGACATGATAGTCTTCATAGAACATCCCAGGAATCTACAAAGAAACTCCTAGAACTAATTAGTTGAGTTCAGCAAGGAACTGGTATATAAGATCAACATATAAAACTCAATTGTGTTTGTACATCCTAGCAATGAATATGTGGAAATTGAAATTAAAAAATACAA
Organism: Equus przewalskii; assembly: GCF_037783145.1. Classification (NCBI taxonomy): domain Eukaryota; kingdom Metazoa; phylum Chordata; class Mammalia; order Perissodactyla; family Equidae; genus Equus; species Equus przewalskii. The sequence goes on along the minus strand of NC_091845.1, from coordinate 51,159,175 downwards.
TATTGGGGCCACCCTTGGCTGAGTGGTTAAGCTCCTGTACTCCGCTTCAGAGTCCAAGGGTTTTGCTGGTTCAGATTCTAGGTGCAGACATGGCACTACTCATTAAGCCATGCTGCCCCAGCGTCCTACATACCACAACCAGAGGGACCCACAATTAGAACATGCAACTATGTACTGGGGGGCTTTGGGAAGAAGAAAAAGAAGATTGGCAACAGATGTTAGCTCAGGTGCCGGTCTTTAAAAAAAGGTACAATATCATTTACAAGGGCTCAAATAATGAAATATTTAGGCATAAATCTAACAGAATGTGTACAGGACTTGGATTTTGAAAATTAGTCCTATATTATTAGACATAATATTGTATTTAGTTTTTCAGGTATCTGTCTTTCCCAAACTACAGTTCATTAGCAGAAGTCACGTTTAAACATTTTTGTATGTCAGTATTAAGCATTCTTATTTTCTTATTTTTTAAATGCTATAAATGTTTTACAAAGAGATTAATAAGTAGATGAAATAATGGCGGAGCTGGCCCCTTGGCCGAGTGGTTAAATTTGCGAGCTCCGCTGCAGGCGGCACAGTGTTTCGTTGGTTTGAATCCTGGGCGCGGACATGGCACTGCTCATCAAACCACGCTGAGGCAGCATCCCACATGCCACAACTAGAAGGACCCACAACGAAGAATATGTAACTATGTACTGGGGGGCTTTGGGGAGAAAAAGGAAAAAAATAAAATCTTTTTTTAAAAAAAAGGAAAGAATGGCAAGCATGTATTTAGAGGTTTGGAATGTAAAATTTAGTTTGGTAATTAAACACCTTTTCATTGTTAAGGAAGCCAGTTCAGGCAGTAGAAGCTAATGACTTGTGTGTCTCATGACTTGTGTGTCATTGTCAAGGCTAGTCTTGATTGTAATTGGAATCTTCAGGTTTTCTCATAGCTTTCTCCATGACACTTCCACATTCCATACTAAACACGCTTCAACTTTAGTTCAAAAAAACGGGGGGAGGGTGCTGATGTAAGAAAAAAAAAGTAGTTTGGGTTTGGGTGTGTGGGAAGGCTGTGGGAGGGAAGGTAGTTCTCACATGCAGAGATGTGTCTACTGACTCATTACTTGCCTTTTTCCGAAAGAGTTACCTGCTCATCCTAAGGACAAAGAGTAGCTAGCTAATTAATATCCTCAAAATCCCTCAAGGAAAGTGTTCCAATAGCTGTGAATTTTTTTTTAAGCTGAAGCTCTTGGTCTCTCCCGCTCCTGTGACTTCAATATTTGCTTTGTTTCATGACAATTTATATAATTTCACCTTCTAAATTATATAATCCTTAAAGGTAAGAGCATGGCATCTTATATCCTTCACAGGTGCAGCACAGTGATGAGGCTTTGTTCATAGTAAGTGCCCACAAATACTGAAGGAAAGAAAGAATGATTGTTTATTTTTTGTCTTTGTGTAACTATGTTACATCTTGGGAACACACCAGTGAACAAAACAGGCATTTAAGTGTAGAAGGCACATATCAAAACAAAGAATCATATATACAGAGGTAGACTTACGAAGTATTAGAACTGATATTAAGGGAGATAATTGTTAATATAATACAACTCAGTTGGGAGTGGGAACTGCCTGGGGACAGAAAAAGACATCTCTGAAAAAGTGATATTTAAGTTGAAATCCGGGCTGAGGAATTTGCCAGGTAGAAAGCAAGGAGCATTCTAGCAAGAAAGTGGAAGCAAAAGGTACTGTTTATGAAAGGTGGGCAGGCGCTTGAAGAACTGAAAGAAGCTAACAGAACTGGGAGTTTCTCTCTCTTTCTCCCTCTGATACTGACCCTGATATCAGTTTCCCTACATTAAACCCAACACATATGGAGTTAAAACCAAAACACTCTTTCCCTGCTTACTCCCTGGCTTCCTGGCTCCAGAATCCTCTATCCTCCATGGAGACAGACACCACTAAGGACAAACACATGGATTCATTATCTCCTCCCTGCAAAGAGATAGAGACTGGTGGGAAAGCTGCTGACCAGCAAGGTCACGGGCTCCCTCCTCTCTGCAAGTAGTCTCAAGGCCAAACACAGGCTGGTGGGAAAGCTCTCACCAGAAGGCCATATGCTCCCCCTCCTCTGCCTAAAACCCCAAATAAAAACCCTACCTTTTAGCTTTTCAGAGAGTTTGGGATTTCAGCATTAGCTGCCCTCTCTTCTTGCTCAGTGCTGTGCAATAATAAAATTCCCCCTTTCTTCCACTACCCCTGATGCCAGAGATTGGCTTGCTGCAAAATGGGTGAGCGAACTCACTTCAGGTTCGGTATCAGCTCCTTAATCCTTCCCCACTTTTCCTCCATGTAAGAAGTTAGAAGATTCCCATTTCCCAAAGGAATAAACTAGTTCACTGGGAGGCAGCTCCATCTTACATCTGAGATCTACAGCAGCTGGGAACTTCTATTCATAGTGAAAAACACAAACATGCAGTCCCTTGATTATTTGGAGAAATATTTCTTTCTGTTAAAAAAAGTCTTATTAGTCCACAAAGTTTGGGAGACTTACATAAATGCCCAGGTGACATTGATGTAAAAATTATTGAAGTGCCTTCCTTAGTCTAATGATATTTTTGTCTTCAGTAGTTGCTTGCTGACTTTTACTGCCCTAAGCTGCAGCCTAAATATTATTTCATGTCATTTTGAGAGGTGGATTTTTCCCACATGACAATTTTAAATTAAATGCATTGAAACACTTTTTAAATTTGTTGAAAGTGATATAATTAACAAACACACTGCATCTAATTGTAGAAGGCAAACCTGTATGTAAAAAGATTTACTGGGGCCACCAAGTGGTGTCATGGTTAAGTTCTCGAGCCCCACTTGGGCAGCCTGGGGTTCACATGTTCTGGTCCCAGGCATGGACCAACACACCACTCATCAAGCCATGCTTTGGTGGTGTCCCACATATAAAGCAGAGGAAGGTTGGCACGGATGTTAAGTCAGACTCAATCTTCCTCACCAAAAAAATGAAAAACAAAAAAACCCCCAGATTTACCATGACTGAATTTTACGTGATTTGAAAGTAGTTATTGATTGATATACAATAAATGGCTATTTTTTCCACATCTTTGGTATTATCAAAGCTGGTTCTCTTTTAAATGACATTTTAAAGTCTTTATCATTAAGAAAAAGAAAAATTTGTTGAAATCTTAATCAACCTTGATATATACCATAATTGCCATACCTGCTATTGTTATTAGCCACTGATGTTCCAAATAATTTGGAAGCATAGAGAAGACACAATTTTGTCACAGTGGAGGCCGGGCCAAGTAGAATAAACACTAGCCTAAAAAATTAGCATGTTCTAGAGAATTCTGATGAGAGGTAATTTGTGCATTTTCCTCTTATTTATTTTTGTTTTCTTTTTCAGCTTGGGAAATTATCAAGACTAGGCTTTTGTATTTGCTGTTCCAGTAATTGTCAAAATAAGGCCCATAGCTTAGTATCCTCATAGAACAGTAGCTTCTATTAACCATCTGTTGTTCCTTTAATTATGGTTTTCTGTCACGAGTATGAAAGTACAGAGATGAAAATTAGATAGAGTGGGGAGCCCGAGACAAGAAGCACTCATGAAAAAACATTTCTATTAGACAACCTTTTATTCCACATTCCAAAATCCATGAGGAAGTTATATAAGATGAAATGTTGATCTGCATTTGACACTGGGTTTTAATAAATTATGGATTCCAGTAAAGTTTAGGTTTGGAATAATTTAAAGGGCCCTCACTCATACAGGAAGAAGATGGTAAATAGATGAGAGTAAGGAATTCTGTAAAGAATAAGTGTAACTCTTTGGACCTCAATATTTAATTTATTACTACCTTACTCCATGAGAAAGATATGCAGGTGAATTCTTCTTTCCTTTATACAGTCAAAAAAAGGGTAGAAATAGAACTAAGTCAGATAAATAGTTTTACTCAGAAAATTCCTGGTGTCATCACCATGAGCATTCAATATTTGAATAGAGGACTTAGAAAGCACAGTTGGACCCATTCTTTGAAAATATCTCATTCCACATGGAAAAATAGGGAAATAACTGTCATTATAATCTGGGCTCCTCAACACTCTGGTTGTAAATAAATCAGCCATATATTTTGAATTTCCTTTCAGTTTTTCTTCTTCAAAAAACGTTTTAGGCAATGAAGTATGATAAAAAATAATAGGATGAAAATAATATAATTCTGAACTAAGCCTCAAAAATCTGATGACTCTGAGACACTGGAAAGTTATTTGTTCTCTTTACGTCTACATTTTCTCAATTATTAAAAGCTCAAATATTAAGTTTTTGAACTTACTAATTTCTTTAGGTAAGCATAGCTTATATATTTTAAATATCTGCCTTTATATTTAATATTTTATATTTTTAAAATATGTAATATTTAACTTCCATATCATACTGTAAAAAACTATTTTAGATAATGCAATATTATCTTCAATCTCCATACTTATTCTTCTCCTTGTCACTGCAGTGCTATGTTCTTGGCTATAAAGACTTTCTTTCATTAAGCTTGTTATCTCTTCCTTTCATGGGGCTGACTCTCCTGGAATGGTTGTTGATTCTTGTTTGAGCATTCATCATGTGCTTTGGATTGTCAATATGTGCTAACAATAGCTGCTCACACAATCAGCCTTTAGGGAGCAGTGGGTCATGCTGCTGATCTGTTTCCCATGGTGTTTAAGAAGGAAAGGTATGCTTATGTGGAGGATTCCTTGGTGGATCTTATCTGCATATTTGCAAACCCAGTTTATCAAACGCTGGAAAATTGACACATACGCCCCCATTTGTTGATCTTTCTTAATTGCAGATATCTTAACTCTATGGTCAGAACCAAGGGGCCAAGACAGAGACAACGCAGGGGATAATTTACCTGGCAACCTCCAGGGGAACCCAAACTAAAAATCCTATAAATGACCTCTGTGTCCCCTCCTACTCCTAGTACCTACATCTTTAGGAAGCAACCACTTGTATGCATTAGTTGGTGAAATATTTTCTTCTTTCCATCTTTTAGGAGTTTTGCACAATTTCTGAAACACAAAGAAGTCTAGATTTGCTTTCCAGCAAAAATGCTAATGAATTCACTTATTTTAATAGCTTTTGGAAAGTGGGTAAAATATTGCCTGCTTCTTGTCCAATATCTTGAAATCAATATATAGCATAATGAAATCAGTATAAGATCAATTAAGGTATATAAAGTATGGCTCTGCAAATCAGTGAGTTAAGGGTAAATTATTGAATAAATTGTGTTGATGCAATCATTTAATTGTTTGAAAAACTAGAAAAATTTGTCAGAGCATCATGTTAAAGAGGCTCTTTTAATCATAAAACAAACTGGAAAAAATGATAGATTTGACAATGTAAAAATTGAATATTTTGTACATCAAAAATACCATAACACACACAGAATTTGGAAAATAAATTTAGAACCTATGTCATGTTGGAAATGCTTAATAAAACAAGTGAGTAAAATTAAAGGTCAAAATTCATCATATTTCAGAACAATTATTATTTTCAGAAAATATAGTTGAATACAGTGATACTGTATGTTTGTGTCAACTAATAAGATAGTTGAAATAATAACTATAGTTCAGTGACAGATCTAATAATATTAATGTTTAAGAAATTAACTTTCCTGTGTATGACTCAGTTTAAATATGTCATCAGATGAAAGAGTTCATTTAACCTAACACCAAAAATTTAAAACACACAGTAAAAATATTAAAAAGAAATGCAGAGAAGCCATATGAAAAGAAAACCTTTAATTTATCTAAAGATTTAAAAGAAAAAACGGAAAAATTAAAACATACTTTGTTTTGGACAAATAAGAATATTATAAACATGTCAGAATATTGTACACATTGTAGATGCAGTAATATTTATGTTACCCAAAAGAGACGATCTTGAGGAAAGAGATTGAAAATATTACTAAAGGTTATCCAAAAGGATATAAAATCCTATAAAAAATGAGTAATGGAAGAAGCCTAATTGTACTAAATATTAAAAAGTTAATGATATTAAACACAATGAAAGCAGATTAATGAACTGGACTAGAGGGTTTAACAACAGATACATAGGAACTTAGAATATGCACTTCAAATCACCATGGTAAAAATATGTAGTCAATTAATAATGTTGGGACAAGGGACTAGATCTTTGAGAGATGATTAAAAGGCTGGATACTTTTACTAAAATCAGATACAGATGGCTCCAAAATTTTAAATTAAAGAAATATGAAATAAGCAGTAATTATTGAATAATTATTTAATCTTCAATATTATACAATCTTTACACCTTTGAGTATGTTGTGAAATGTATAAGCTATAAGAATATATAGCTACATTGGAATACTCATGATAAAATTATCTTCCTGGCCAAAAAAACACAATCATCAAACTCAAGTACAAATTGCCAAAAAAATTTCAAGTACATATAAAAGACAGTGGGCAATGTCTAAATATCCAATAATCTTTAAATATCATAAAATAAGGCTGAATTTACCAATATAACATTGAATAAATTTTATATTAGACAATCCACAGAGCAAATATCAATAGCAAACATAAGAAAAATTAGTCAACTTTATTAAAACTTCAAAAATGATCAAGGTAATATGTTTAAAATATACCATTTTTCAATGAAAAACATTTAGAATTATAATACTTAGTGGGAAAAAATTTAGAGAAAAGAACACTTTCACTTATACATGGTAAGGGTGTAAATTGGAACAACTTCTGTGGATGGCAATTTTTCACCACATATCTACAGCCTCAAAAAAGTGAACTCAACGTGACCTACAGATTTCACTTTAACTGATTCATTCAAATGTAAGAAGCATTTTAGTTCTTTACTGAGCAACATTATTATGTTTCATATGCCAGGCACTATGATGACCACGTTAGAAACGTCACCTGAGCCAACACTTGCAATACTACTACGAAGTTGGAAACTCTTAGTGTCCTGATTCTCACATGCCAACACTGAGACTCAGAAGAGAAAAATGTATTTCTCAAATGTTGCACAGCTACTTGGATTAAGATGCATCTGATATATATATATATACACACACACAACATATAAATAACATATATAACATACAAATATGTTATGTAAAACATATATATGTAATCTGTATATATAAACTATTTGTATATATATATATAATTATCTGACATTCTGTAGCCGCTTGAAAGCCAGAAAATGACTTTATAAGCAATGGGAAGCTTCTAAGTTTTTTGAGTAAATGAGTGACAGGGTTAGAGTGTGTGTCTGTGATGGTTATTATAGTGGGCGCACACAAGGATTTGATGTATTACAAACTATACGTGAGGAGAAATGCTTGGAGATAGACATATAACCTGAAGTATTTTAATACAATTTGGGAAAGGAAGAGAGAGAAAGTCTGAAAGGGATTACAATATGAGAACAGACTTGGAAATTTATTGATTCTCATATTAGAGGAACCAGAAGAGGGAGGAAAGAATCAACAATGTTTATACCTGGAGTAAAGTTTTCCGAAAAGCTTTCTGGAATATTCCTGAGCATCCCTTTTGATAAGTGGTGATGCTGAAGCCAGAGAACTCTTTCGTCTTCTGAAGACATACATTTAGCCAAGAATAAAAAACAGGTGGGAACTATTTCCATGTTTCTTTTTATCTTTACAGGATTCTAATATTTTATTGCAAGAATTACAATGATTACAGAAATGTAAAACAAAATGAAGGTTCATTGAATTAGCAATTTAAACTTGTACTATATTAGCATCGTGTTGAATTATTACTCATCCTTGCTAATATAGCATTTAGCAAGAAATTGCATTGTCATAGCAGACAAGCATAAAAAGAAACCCTAACGGAGCAGGACGTAAAAGCTATTATGAAAGATACTTACTATTAGGAGTATATGAAGTCTTTCCAATAACACTGTTCTGGATTTTCCCCTAGGTATCTTCAGCAAAGTTGGGGGAGCAGCAAAATTTTGGACTGGAGAACATGATTCGCATAGCTGAGTACTTCTAGAATAAGATTTTAATGGAGAACTAAATTATTTTTGTCATCCTCCGTTGGGACGTTTCAAGATGTATTTTGAAATTTGGGGCTTTTCTTAACCTATTAAATTTTCATCTTCTCATTTTAAAATTAATGCAATATATTTGTATTCTAGTGGCAGGTTTGCTTATGGATTGTTCTTAAACTCCTTGGACGTCCCTAAATGTATAGTATATTCTTAATCTAAAGAAAGAGTTTACAGTGAGGCAACTGGACTAAGTGAGCTGGTGACGTGAAACTCAGTTTGGATCTGTAGCCAATCGCCCGTGTGTTGTTTTCATATATGTACAGGGGGAATTAATTAATGTAATGGCATTGGACCCTGCTGATGCTGGAAAAAAAATTCTGTGGGTCCTTTCCAGGTGTCTAAAGATGAAGATAGGCAATGTTTGTTTTCTCTGGTGATCATTTAATTTGATGATTTGTATGAATGAGAAAACTTGAACAAACATTTGAATGAAATTTTTTTAAGTCTCAATAATTCAGGACTCAACTTTATCATTATATCCTTAATATTATCTTCTGTGTTGTCCTCCACATAGCACTGAAGAATGCCATTCCCATTTCTCTGAATTCCCTTCTCATGTTCCTCATCTTATCCCCCATTCATCCAGTCCTTACTCTTAGAAGCTGGCACACCCCATGCCACTTTCTTCCTTCTTGCCCACCTCTTCCTTCTATTCACCTCTTTAAAGAGCTGATTTAAAGTTATATATCTTCACAGAGACTTCTCCCATGTTCTGTTTATTTTCTTACCCTGTATCCATATCCTACCTCATCTTTCATTTGATACATAATCTTTTCTTCTTTACAGTCTTGTGATTGTCCTAAAGCTTGGTCTCTGGATTCACTTCAGTCCATTTGCTCTCACTGTGGCTGACACCAGCCTCTCCCAGAGGTAGATCAACTTTCATGGTGCCACTTGATAAAATTTGAGGGAGAGAACATTAGGAAAGAGAATACAAAATTATGAATAAAATATTAGACATGAAACTGTCTTCATTTAGAATGAGAAAAAATCATGGCAAATATATGCTTAAAAAATTGACAAATACCACAAACATTATAGATACAAGAGTATTGTTATTAATTAACTTCCTGTTAATTAACTGTTATAGACATTAATTTTATAATGCTTTCCCATGTACTTTTGGCTGTATACTCTTTGATTCTTTGATAGCCTCTTCATATGAGAATCGTTTTGTGCTGTCTTCTGTAAACAGAATAGAAAGGTAACTCAATACTTCCTTTAACGTGATTACTTAAAATCTGTTGCTGTTATTATTAGCAGGAGTAGTAATTGTAGTAGTAGATGTTGAAGTTTGGGGTATTTTCCTTCCACTTTATAGCTCAATATGGATAACATCACGTTTTATAAATGTTGTCAAAAAAACTTTAGCAAATTTCTTTTCTACGTAAGTTGTGAGATTGCCGAGCATTTGAAGTTTTCTCCTGCAATGATTTAAATATGTTCTGAAATGACCACACACATAACCAATTTGTTGCCAATGTCCTCATTTTAGTGGCACGTGGAAATTTTGTTGTTTCCATTGATGTCAGTATTAGTATCAAATCACAAGAAATTTAATTTTTTAACATATTCTTAAGTTTTGTGCCTCTTCATTGAAGAGACTTCTCAAACAATTTAAGAGTCTATCCGTCACTTTTGTTTTAAAGGAGGGTTTTCTCTTAAAGAACTCCTACTTTTATATGATCTAATCATTTCAGGGGGGTCACATTTTCTGACTGTACTAAAATATTTGTAATTTCATTGCTTTAATGGTCTTACTTCATAATCCATTTTTATCTGAATCTTTTCTTTTTTGGATTATTAATTAAAGATGAGAAAAGAAGCTAATCTTCATAAGTTCAAATCAGAGTGTATAATTTTTCAGTTTTTTTTATTGGAATGTTCACCATTTTTCCATATTCCACTTAAGACAGTATAATCCTAAGTAAGCTTTTTCTGAAATGGATTCCAATAATGTCCGGAGAGCTACTCAACCACATTCAACATGTGGCAAAGTGTGAAGAGACAGTGATCTTAAGCAATTCAATTAAAACATCTTATTTTTGAAATTTTTCAAAAACCTTGAACACACATGTGACCACATTGCCAGGGCCCCAACCAGAGCCTTGAAAGGGATTCATGCAAGCAAGGAGTTTGGAAACATGAGTTCTTTAGCATCATCACAAATTATCTACCTCTAGCTCCTTCTTTTTCAAGTGACATGTCCTTTTAGTCTGAAGTAGAGGAGACAGAGGATAGTTGGGCTTACAGAAACTTGAGAAAACGCATTCATCTTGTCAAAAATTGTGTCAAGAAGTGTGTGTGCAATTGATGAACATATAGCTGAATGTGTCCTTAGTCAAGAGCATGAATTTGTGAGAATAAGTTTGCAAAGGACTGAATAAAGCCAAGAGTGCAGAAATGTGAGAATGTGTACAAGAATGAGAGTTCACGTGGATGCACTCAAAGAATTTTGTGAAATACACATCTTAGGATCACATCTTAGGATGCGATTGGGAGAATTTGAGCATGAGTCTGGGTGTGCATGGGAGTGGGAATGCATAGGAATTTGAATGAGTAAGGGTATGAATGTATAAAAAATGCTATGTGGCAGAATGTTGCTTCAGAATGCATTGTGATGAAGTAAAACAATGATAAGTAAAATAAAGAAACAAATAAACAAACTAAAACCTCCCATTGCTGCATTGATTTCAGGTTCTCTGCCCATCACCATGACAACTTACCATACATAAAACACAGCCAGGATTTTTATCAGGAGAGATGGGAAGTACAGGCTGCCAATGCAAACATTTCCTCCCAGCTGAATGTGTATTTCAACAGATTTTACACCTTCTTTTCTTCTTTCAAGCTCTTTGCTTTTCATTTCACATTTTATTGTTTATGAAAATTGACTTTTTTAGATAAATACAGCAACTGTTGATACATCATCTCTAAAGGTATTTAAAATGAATAGAGCAGATGAATTCCAAAATTACATAACTTACATATTAATCAGAAGAAAGATGCAGGTCAGATATTCCAAGTAAAATGGAATATTTGTTATCATGAGATATGCTATGATAAAAGGCCGTGGAAGACAAACGTTAGACATACTAAGTAAATTGCCGTGATTCTGTTCTCCTCATCTCTACAAAATTTATATTGCAGTTCTAAGAATCAGTTTCTGTTCTCTATATATCAGAAATCCAACTATCCTTGCTTAAAACAGGTAGACATTTATTTCAATGTAACATAAAATAAATTCAGAGGTAAGCAACATAGGGCTAATCTAGAAGCTTTATTTTGTCAGGGACCCAGGCTCTTCCCAGCTCCTCTCTTTGCCATTCTTAGGTCATCTATGGCAGATTAAAGATGGCACAAATTACTTGCAGTTCTCCCAGTGAACAATGAGGCTTATGTCCCTGCTCCTTGAATCTGGCAGGATGTGTGACTGCCTTGATTAATAGAATATGGCAGAAGTGACACTGTGCCAATTTCTAGGCCCATGCCTCAAGGTACTGTCAGTTTCTGCTTCGTCCTTCTTGAAATATTTGCTCTTAGAGACCTGAGCTGTCATGTAACAAATCCAAGTACCCTACTGGAGAGATCATACAGACAGGATCTGAGACCATGGAGAAAGAGAGGGGCCCAACTGGGTTCAACCTTTAGCCACTCTTCTCAAAGTGCCCAAAATGAGAATAAGCTGTCATGGTTCTTGCAGACCAGCTCTGCCCTCCAGCTAAATTTCAGTGAGAGAACTCACAAGATGCTCTATGGAACAAAAGGATCATCTGAGCCACAGAATTTGGAGATATAATTAAATATTTATTTTTTAAATCACTAAGTTTTGGGGTATTTTATAATGTATCAGTAGGTAACTCTATCACCTTATGGTGCAGGATGAGCTTAAGCCATCGTATCATATTGCAGGAAGCCATGCAGCAGAAAGGAGAAAAGGATAAAAAAGTACATAGCCCATACCTTTAGGAAGACATTCCAGAATAACACTTCTGTTTAAATATAGTTGGCCAAAACTTGGTCACATGGTCACATGTAGCTGCAAGGACTGAGTAAGGAGTGTTTTGGATGGACATATTGCCAAACTAAACAGATTCAGTTATTTCACCAAGGAGAAGAGGAATGGATGTTGGGTGAGGCAACTAGAGTATCTACTACATTCCCTCAACTCTCTCAATAATATAACCAATATTTCTTTCTTCATTAAAGTTTTTATAAGATTTTATTTTGTAGAATAGATTTAGTTCACAGCAAAATTGAGGGGAAGGTACAGAAGTTGCCCATATAGCCCTTGACCCACATGTGCATAGCCTTTTTCATTATGAATAAGCCCCATCAGAATGGTACCTTTGTTACAACTGATGAACCTACATTGACACATGATAATTATCCAAAGTCCGTAGTTTACATTATGGACTGGTGTGCATTCTGTGGGCTTAGACAAATATACAAGGATATGAATCTGTCATGTCATTATAGCATCACGCAGAGTATTTTCACTTCTCTAAAATACTCTGTGCTGTACCTATTATTCCCGTCCCACTGCACCAATGCCTAGCAACCACTTTTGGAGAACTTTGAAGATCTTTTTACTGTCTCCATAGTTTTGCCTTTTCCAGAATGTCATATAGTTAGAATCATACAGTAAGTAGTCTTTTCACATTGGCTTCTTTCACATAATAATATGCATTTAAGGTTTCTCTGTGTCTTTTCATGGCTTAACAGTCATTTCTGTTTAGTGCTGAATAATACTCCATTGTGTGGATGTACCACAGTTGGTTTATCCATTCACCTACTAAAGGACATCTTGGTTGTGTCTAAGTTTTGGCGATTGTGAATAAAGCTGCTAGAAACATTCAAGTGAAGATTTTTGTGTGAACATAAGTTTTCAACTACTTTGGGGAAATACCCAGGAGTGCAATTTCTCATGGTAAGAGTATATTTAGTTTTATAAAAACCACCAAACTGTCTTCCGAATTGTTGTAGCATTTTACATTCCCACCAGCAGTGAATGAGAGTTCCTGTTGTTCCACATCCTTGCCAGCATTTGGCATTGTCAGTGTTTTGGCTTTTGGCCATTCTAATAGGTGTATAGTGGTATCTCACTGTTCTTTTAACTTGCGTTTCCATGATGACCTATGGTGAAGAGCATCTGTTCACATGCTTATTTGCATTCTGTATGTCTTCTTTGTTGAGGTGTCTGTTAAGATCTTTGAGCCAGTTTTTAACAGGGTTGTTTGTTTTAGTATTGTTGAGTTTTAAAAGTTCTTTGTATATTTTGAATAACAGTTCTTTTTCAGATGTGTCTTTGCATATTTTTCCTACTCTGTGGCAGTCTTCTTGTTCTACCAATACTGTCTTTCACAGAACAGAATGTTTTAATTTTAATGAAATGCTGCTTAACAATTATTTCTTTCATGGATTGTGTCTTTGGTGTTGTATCTAAAAAGGCATCATCCTACCCAAGATCAGCTAGGTTTTCCCTTGTAGTATCTTCTAGGAGTTTTAGAGTTTTGTGTTTTACATTTAGGTCTAAGATCCATTTTGAATTAATTTTTGTGAAGAGTGTAAGGTCTCTGTTTACATTCAAATTTTTGGTATTTTCATGGCTGTCCAGATGTTCCAGCACCATTTGTTGAAAAGACTATCTTTGTTCCATTGTAATGCTTTTGCTCCTTTGCCAAAGATCAGTTGACTATATTTATGGGGACCTATTTCTGGGTTCTCTATTCTGTTCCACCGATCTATTTGTCTGGATTTTTTGCCTATACCGCATTGTATTGATTACTATAGCTTTAGAGTACCTCCTGCAGTCTGATAGCATCAGTCCTCTAACTTTGTTTTTCTCTTTCAATATAGTATTGACTATTCTGGGTCTTTCAGCTCTGCAAATAAACTTTATAATCAGTTTCTCAGTTAGCGTAAAATAACTTGCTGGGATTTTTATTGGGATTGCATTGAACCTATAGATAAATTTAGAAGGGACTGACATCTTGACTATATTAAGTCTTTTATCCATGAATCTGGAATATCTCTCCAATTAGTTCCTCTTTCATTTTATTCATCAGAGTTTTGTAGTTTTCCTCATACAGATCATGTACATATTTTGTTAGATTTATACCTAAGTATTTCATTTTTGGGGATGCCAGTGTAAATGGTATTGTGCCTTTAATTTCAAATTCCAGTGGTTCATTTCTGGTATAAAGGAAAGTGATTGACTTTTGTATATTAACCTTTTATTCTACAACCTCGTCATAATCATTGATTAGTTCCAGACCTTTTTTATTGTTTTTTTTTGAATTCTCTAAATAGGCAATCATGTCATTTGTGAGCAAAGATATTTTTGTTTCTTCCCTCCCAAACTTTTACTTTCTTTTCTTGTGTTATTAATTAGCTAGACCTTCTGGTATAATGTTGAAAAGGAGTGGTGATACAGGACTTTCTTTCATTGTACCTTATCTTAGTGGGAAAGTGTAGAGTTTCTCACTGTTAAATATGATGTTAACTGTGGATTTTTGTACATTGTCTTTATTCAAAAGAGGTTTCCCTCTATTCCTAGTTTCCTGATTGTTTTTATCATGAATGGGTGTTGGATTTTATCAAATACTGTTTCTGCATCTATTGATATGATGATGTGATTTTTCTTTTTAGCCTGTTATGTGAGGACTACATTAATTGATTTTCAAATGTTGAACCAGCAATGCATACCTGGGATAAATCCCACTTGGTCATGGTGTATAATTTATTTATACATTTTTATATTCAATTTGATAATATTTTTTGAGGACTTTTGCATCTATTTCTAAGAGAGGTACTGAGTCTGTAGTTATCCTTTTTGTAATGTCTTTCCCTAGTTTTGATAGTAGGGTAATGCTGGCATCACAGAATAAGTTAAGAAGTATTCTCTTTGCTTGCATCCTCTGAAAGAAATTGTAGAGAATTGGTATAATTTCTTCCTTGAATGTTTGATAGAATTCCCTGGTGAACCCATGTGGTCCAGGCTTTCTCATCTGAATGGTTATTAATTATTGATTCAATTTCTTTAATAGATGTAGTCCTATTCAGATTTTCTATTTCTTCTTGTGTGAGTTTTGGCATTGCATCTTTCAAGCAATTATTCTATTTCACCAAGGTATCAAATGTGTGAGCATAGAGTTATTCATAGTATTCCTTTATTATCCTTTTAGTGTCCACAGGATCTGTAGTAATGTCCTGCTTTTATTTCTGATATTAGTAATTTGTGTCCTCTCTATTTTTTTCTTGATTAGCCTAATCAACATTTTTTGAATACTTAATATTTTCTTATTTTTTAAAAAAATGAGATAATAAATCTGTATCCCTTTTTATCGTGTTATAACAAATTGCCAAAAACCTGTGAAATAAAAACAACACTCATTTATGAGCTCACAATTTTGTAGGCCAGAATCCAGGTGGGCTTGACTGGGCTGTCTGCTTAGGGTGTCACAGGGCCAAAATTAATGTTTCAACTGGGCTAGTCTCTTACCAGGATGCTCCAGTGAAGAATTTACTTTCATGATCTCACTCAGGTTTTTGGCTGAATTCAGTTCCTTGTGGTTATAGGACTGAGGTCCTTGTTTGTCACCTGGGGACTTCTCTTAGCAACTTGGGCCACCTGTATTCTTTTTCACAAAACCCCTCCATTTTTAAGCCAACAGCAAGACAAGTCCTTCTCATGCTTTGAATCTCTCTGACATCTTCTGTCTTCAGCCAGAAAAAGCTCTGTGCTTTGGGATGTTGATATGTTTACATCAGGTCTACCCAGATGAGCTCCTTATCTCAAAGTTACTTGTACTACCTAATATCATAGTATTACAATATACTCACAGAAATAATATCTCACCATATTCACAAGTTCTGTGAATTAGGAAGGAATATCATTAGGGGTCTATTTGAAATTTCTACCTACCATACAATTGAAAGCTATATTCATATTTATATGAAAATTGGCACTAATTTTTTCACCAAAATACAAGACAAAAATAGAGATTGGGGAAGAACTGTGTTTTTAATTTGTGTTCAACTGGACTTTTGTACAGCACATTTCAGGCTCCCTCTATGTCTGTGCCACATTACTAAGAATTCCCTTCCCCATATGTCTGTTAGTGACCTTATGTTTAGGATCTCAATTCAACCATTATTTCCTCTACAAAGGATTTCTTCTTCTCCCTCCTTGACTCTAATAATATTAATGATTCCTTTCTTTGTGCCATCCTTGTATGTTCTACAGACTTTTATCCTGAATTATTACTAAAATTTTTGTTCATATTTTACTTCTTCTATGAAACTGAAAACTATAAGCATGCACTGGTTTATGTGTACAACTTTTACTGTAAGCCTACTACATAAATACTAGATATATATTTGTTGACCAAATGAAAAGCTGGAAGACACTGAATCTAGTTCATGTGGCATTTTGGAGGGCTCCACCCATGAATAGAGGAATTCAGAGAGAGAAAATTCTTATTTATTAAGCTGTAATTTAGACATTCCTTTATATCATTTTCCAGTGCTTTAGCTTATGAATAACAGTGAGAGAATTCTTTCTTTAGTTTTTGAATTTGGACATATATTTTATTTCTTCAAAATCGCTCCTAAATACTGTTCTATGTGATATATTTTTTCTTCAACTTTCACAATTAACTTGGATTGGCTGTGTGAAGAACTGGTTCCCAGTGCCATCTTTTTCACTGTCTGGTTTTGGGACATCCCCTTCACTCAAAAATTATGTACTGAGGGGGCCAGCCCAGTTGCATAGTGGTTAAAAGTACATGTTCTGCTCCAGCAGCCCAGGGTTCACAGATTTGGATCCTGGGTACAGACCTATGCACTGCTTATCAAGCCATACTGTGGCAGCATCCCACATATAAAGCAGAGGAAGATGAACACGGATGTTAGCTCAAGGCCAATCTTCCTCAGCAAAAAGAGGAGGACTGGCGGCAGACGGTAGGTCAGGGCTAATCTTACTCAAAAAAAAAAGAATTATGTACTGAGTTTCAATTATATGAGAAATTGATGTTAAGGGGTTGGGATAAAAGATACCAGGTATGTATTTGAAAATCTCAGAACTGAATGGAGAAACAGACAAGGAAATAATTGAAGCTAATGTTATTTGAGCGGTTTGGTAATGGGCAGCCCAGGGACTATGTTAAAAAACAAAAGTGGCCTCTGATCTTACCAAAAAGTGAGAGAAATGTTCCCATGAGAAGTGATAACAGAACTAAGTGTTAAAAGAGTCACGTGAGTCATCAGGTGAAGGGATGGTAGGAAAAAGATCTTCAAGCAGAGTTTCTCTCATCTGCAGTAAGGGTACAAAAGTTTGCTGTTTGGAGTTTAAAGGGAAATCCAATGCAGTTTAGGGAACAAACACAGCACCGTTACCCTCCTTGCAGCTATTAGAGTTGAATCTGCACCCAAAAGGCAAGATTACCACATTGGAAATGTTCATAAAGAGTAGTAAGAAAACTCCATACTTGCTTTTTGACTCTAGACTTATCTTTTCTTTCTTAAAAATGGCTGCAAAGTATTGTCCTATATCACTTTTCAAAGAATTTTCACAATCAAATGACTAATCATATACTTTAATTGCAAAGGGAAATTGAAAGAGGCTGTTATTAAATAAAAAAGGAAAATTAGTTACTTACAATGAAAAAACTCAGCAGACTGAATGAAAGGACTTGGATGGGCTTAGAAAATAATAGGTAGATGATGCCAGAGTCCCCAATTGCTGCACTTGATAAACCTTTCCATGGGTCTGCTTAGAAAATGTTTTTTTCCTGGCTGCACCTGAAGAGTTCTAAATTTGTCCTTCCTTTGACTTTGAATCTCTGTGTGTAGTGGTTTTCAGAAATTAGCTTTTATATGATCAAACCGTCCGTTTTTGATTCTGGATTCAAAGCTTTTGTAATTATGTTCAGAGCACTGTAAAAAAAAAGTATAAATGCATCTTTAATGTACGGAGACTGGGAGATCAGCAGCTCACTGAAACTCTGCAGTGCAAGAGAGTGTGCAGGAGGTCAGGGGAACTGTTGAAAAGAATAGAAATTAGGTCCTGGTAAAAAGGGGTGAAAGAATCAGACTCGTCCTCAGAAAAGAGCTGCCAAAGAGGAATTTAATACTGTATCCCTTTATTTGTGGAGGCAGAATATTAAACACTTATAAGAATGTAGATAATTTGAAACCTGGCAATACCTACCACTTACTCATCCATCTACTAACGATGAGAAATCCAGTTGCTGGGTATTTTAAAAGTTCCTGTTGAATACATAGCATTTGCTGGGTATTAGCAGAAATGTACAGCAGTTCATATTACATTTATGAATATCCATGACTGAAAAGGAAGAGGCATGTAGCAGGTAATATAAGTTACGTCATGAGAGTTTTCTAGACCTCGAAAAATTAAAAAAAAAAAAACATGCTGAATTTAAAACTTTTTAAATTATGCTCTATGGTGTGAAAAATCAACATGTATCTTGGAGAAGAAATTTTGTAACAACTGCATTTCATATTTGATGTATTTTTTAGATTTCTAAAAAACCTAGCTTTTTGGAATAAGCCCTTTGGCATATGCTCATTACCAAGGAAAATAAAACAGTTATATGACTAATTAGACTTCACCGTATCAGTTCAGGAAAAGCCTGACAGCCACCCCTTGTTACCATAAACTAATGACGCTTCCCCACATCACATGAAACCATCAGTGTGTTTCATTACAGCTGCGCCATTTTGTTCCATAAATGTCAAGAGCTTAAAGGTGAAAGCTTTAGCTTCACATTTTTGTAGATGGATTTTTAAAAGTTCAATATAGTCTGATTGATTTAAGATGACAGTGACAGTTTCTTCATGATACCAAAATCTCTAGTTGAAAAGTCTAAAAACCTGTTCAAAACTTCTATTTGTTCTTGTTTGTGTTCATGTCAAAGCCTCTATTTCATTGATTTTTCTTTCTTTACTGTAATGGTCCACTGACAGGAAAATGTTTAGAGTTGTGCAGACAAAACGACAATTATTCTTCTTCTTAAACAGTTTATGGTGAATTAAATTTGTGCACAACGTAGTCCCGCAGCACCCCTAGCACACGTACTTTCATGCCCACACGCACAGGCACGGTGCTAAGATGTTCACAGCTTTCTGAAAGTCTGTCAGGAACAAACTCATGTGACTTCCTTCAGTTCAGCATTTCCAAAGTTTTGTAGTTACGGACGGCGATTTCTCTGTGTGTAACTTCTTGTAGAAATGTTGTTCCCTGAAACGAACGATGGGAAAAGCTGTTTCAGATTACGGTTACAGAATATTTGTGACTCATTCAATTATCTGTGAAAAGTATTAATGTCTCATTGGAATAGATTTCTATAATAATGATTGGAGAAGACTGTAGCAGTCTTCTCACCAACTTAAGGCTTTTACTGGCCTAGAAACCCTTCTCCTATTCTTGCTCCCTGCTGGTTCTATCCAGAATTCAATCAGAAGTTAGAGATGATAGTTAGGCTGGAGGAGTGTGGGGGTTTTAGGTGTTTGTCCTCTTCTAGAAAATGAGGGAATTGTACTACATTATTTCTAAGAACTTTTGGAGCTTTCAATTTGATGTCTCAGTGACCCATGATTGACAGATTAATGACAAAGACAAACCACATTTTTCTGTATGCTGCACCTCCTTCATTATTATTTCAATATTCAACTGTCCCCCCAAAATACAAAAGGTTAAAGCACATGAAATACACAAAATCACCCGACAAAATAACAACCACAGCAAGAGATAAAGAGAATAGCTAATATTTCTCAAATACCTACTAAGTACAATACATTCTTCTAGATATGCTGCGTGATTATGTTGCTTAAGCTTCACAACACCCTTTATTGTGGCTGGACACTAATAATTCCCATGTTACAGATGAGACTGAAGCTCATAAACTTTATGTAAACTGCTCTAGAGCTTCCACCGAGAAATGGAACAGTTTGAATGCAAATCCAGGTCAAGCTAATTTCAGTTTCATTTCTTTTTCATGTTATTGTGCTGGTAGTGGCATAGAAACAACCAATTTTAGCTTGAATGAGGGGAAGAACTGGAAGCAAATGACATTTTAAAAGAATGAAACATACTAAAGTGGACGTGTGCGCAGGAACCTGCTACTGAGCCCTCAGGTAAGACCATGGTGAATATAAAAACTGCTCAACTTAGGATGTACTCTCAGAAAGTCAAAAATACAGATAAAAGTACTGAGCTGAACTCCTAATTTGTATTCAATCAGATTACAAGAGCATATTTTGCATAATTTTAATTTAATGGTTTTTTTTTTTTTTTTTTAGATTGACACCTGAGCTAACAACTGTGGCCAAACTTTTTTTTTTTTTTTTGCTTTATCTCTCCAAATCCCTCCTGGTACATAGTTGTATATCTTAGTTGCAGGTCCTTCTAGTTGTGACATATGGGACGCTACCTCAACGTGGCCTGACGAGTGGTGCCATGTCCACGCCCAGGATCTGAACCAGGGAAACCCTGGGCCACCGCAGCGGAGTGCATGAACTTAACTACTCATGCACGGGGCCAGCCCCAACATAATTTTAATTTTAATATTCACATTTTTATTTATTATAAAACTATCTTAAAGTATGGAAAACTGCACACGTCATAGGGGGACAAGAAATGATGTCATGGCTTTTATTGAATTCTGGAGAATTATGGACTGCTAAGATGAGACTAAGCCCAGACTGGAGGTGGGAGGGTTTTTGAGCTACAGGAATTTAATGTGTGATGAAGTGAAAAACCTTTACCAAAAAAATCAATTTTTTTAGGCTTTTAGGTAGTATGTTTTAATTTTCATTCAAAGATATTAATGATGCCTTCCTGTAGAAGACAGAATTTTTTAGCATTCTTTTAAAGAAATTACCTATAAATTTCCTCTGAATAAGAAGATTTTAAAAGTTCTGTCACTAATAGAGACAGAGAAAAAATAAAAGCATTTTCAGAGAAAAAAATAAAAGCATTTATTTCAAGGATGATGAGGAACCCAGAGAACCAAATAAATTTTCCACTGGGATGTTACTTGTGTTGCTAAGGAAGACATCCTGACGGTCATGAGGGAATGTGATAAAGGGTTAAAATAAATGAGAAGAAGTTTTTTAAAAACCCAGAGGGAAAAGAAAGCCACAAGAAAATAGGTCCACTAATGAATGAGGAAGGGCATAAAATTAATGATGACTCTAAAATGGCTGAGTTATTGAACTCATTTTTTAAATCTGCCTTTAACAAGAGAAATGAAGCAAAAAAATATAGACAATTAGGCAGTAATGAAGACATTGCAAAAATTGCTTTAGCCAACAAGAAGATAAGGGAATTCCTTACTTGGCAGTCACTGGAAGACCCACACCACCCTGAGTTATTTAGGGGATTGGCCAGCATGTTTACTGACTCATGCAAATTTATTCTTAGAAAATGAAAGCATTTTAACATATTGGGGGAATTTGGAGAAAACAGACTCTTGAAAGCTATTGGAAACTTCTGCCCAGGAAGATGACCACCAGTAAAGTGTAGCATTTAATACCCTTGAACAATATTAAGAATGGGAAACTGGCAGAGTGCCTTCAATAACAATACAGCAGGTCATATGAATTCAAAGCTTTGTGATCACAAACCCACAAAAGAAATTGAAGGGAAAATAGCAAAAGTTAAACATTTGGATATTAGGATCACTTCTGATTTGGTGAGTCACCCAAGTGTGCATGGAAAATTAGTCAGAGTGACTCAAAGAAAAATGATTTACTCATAGTTTTGGAAATAGGTTAAAGATCATCATGAATGATGACAATATATGGCAAACTATATAAATGACTAATGGAGCTCACTATGAGCTAGCATTGCTTCTATTTTGTTTAAAGGCTTTATTATTTTTGATTATCAAAATAATGAAGTGTTTAAAAGATTTTAAAATGGTGTTATCCTCTTAAAGTCAGGGAAAATGTACAAAAACCACAGAGGCAAAAGGATCAAAGCAGGACTATAAATCTCTAAGGAGAGTTTTGCTTAAAAGGGGAGGGGACAAGATTTTTCAAGAAGTCAAGGATCTTAGCTATAAAACTTATGCAACATCTCGACAATCAAATGAGACCAAAGTCCAACAATGTGACAGCAGTATTGATGAAAGAGATCACTACATTTTTTTCCCCCTACTCTCAACTATCCTAAAATTCTCTCAGTGCTGGAAAGAGCAGTCGGTGACTTTTCTCATCTAATCAATAAGCAGCATGAGAGACATTGCACCCTGAGAACTGTAGATTCACAGCTGGGTTGTGGGAAAGAGAAAGCAGAAATGGACACAAAGGAGCCTGAAGATGAGTGAGACGAAGGCACTCAAAAATTTTTGATGGAGTTGATGCAGATAAATACTAATGAACATAAAAATATAAAATTCCCAAATTTGAAAGGGAGCAAAGGGATAGAGCAAGCAGTGATGATTTCACACTCCAGAGGACTCACTCATCAAGTGAATCATGAAGACTTGCTGTTGCGTGGGAAAACTAGGATGCGACTGCAATGACTTAACCTGACAGAGCAACTTGGTGGGCCTTCAGAAATCTCTTGCATTTCACTCATGAGGCCAAAGGGTATTCTGATGACCCAGTTCAAGTATTTCAAGTATCTGCTGTTGAAAACTCATCACTTCTCAAAGAGAATGCACTATATATTTTTCTTCATTTATATATAGCCAAAACATTTCCTCAGTGTTAATAAGAACTCTACCCTATCAAACCTTTTCAATGTCTTACGCACTGACTATTATCACTACCACTCACATCATCCCTCCAGGGCAGCATTGTTATCCAGGCATCACAAATAAGAAGAGTGACAGCACCTGAAAGTAGCACTTCCAGTGTTGCACAGCGTGGAGGTGGTGAGGCTGGACAACAAACTCAGGTGACAGGCTTCCAAACCCTTGCTCTTTCTCCACCCACTGCTCCACACCAAGACTGACTCAAAGAGCAGAATATTCTGTTCTCACTCTCTGTAAAATCTGTGGTTTCATCACTCTGACATTGTCCTCAATTCAAAGAAACTAAAGTGAGTTCTTGTCGGAGTCAGTGATCTCAATTGGAACAGCCCAAAGGGATTGCTAGTAATGAAGACATTTCACTCTCCTGAAAGTTCTATGTCATATTGGTCTAGAGGTCACAATTCTCACCATGGCCTCTGATGACCTGCCCTTGATTCAAGACGTTTGGAGTAGTTCTGTAAACAGCCACTGCCTGTAACTCTCCTGGCATGACAATTGCAGTGTCTGTGCTAAACAGTTATGTTTTCCCTGAATGAAACCAAGCAAGAGAGACAAGGGCGTTTTTGCCTTGTATCTCTTGCATGGCAGGTCTATATACATACTATAATACAGGCATCTCATCTTGGCAGGCTGTGATTTCAAATTCTTAATTCAAGGTTTTGGGGGTTTGCACCAGATGTCTAATTACTTAGAACATTTGTTGATGGAGACTTAGATGTCATTAGGTTCCCTGAAATTTCAGTGTATTCTTGAGCATAGCTTCAAATGAGAATATAATGTTAATTAACCAAGTAGTTAATTTATTCATTCATTCATTCATAGACTCATACCACATACATGTGCTAAGCTCCAACAGTGTATCGGATACTACATCCAGCCTGGGATGCAAAACACAAACGTAACTGTCCCTGGGCATCCTCATCCTCTAACTGGTGAATTATGAGGTATTTCACAAGCATTTCCCATTATTTGTCAAATCACTGAAGTTTACTGATGACTCACCTATTATATAAAGTAGATTCAAGGTTTTCCTTTCAATAACGTAATTTTCACTCCCATGATTCTAATAGGCTGCCCTAAATGTGGAAGCAATTGAATTATTGAGGTATAAGAAATAGCTTATACTATTGAATATTCCTTTGGGAATATGTTGTACAAGCGAACTTTGTGGTTAAAACAGATAAAGTTGAAAAACAGTAGTCGTTGGGAACAATCATGTGTATGGATGACAATGCAACCAAGGCAATGTGTTATACACAGCACTATGGGAGCAGAGTAGATTGAGCAAAGTTTCCTACAGAAGGTGGAATTGGAAGTGGTCCACGAAAAAAAATCAGAATGGCGAACTCTACCAGTGCAGCAGCTTAGGGTAGGGAAATGATTACTGTTGTGGGTATAAGCAATGGTTTTGTCTGAATGGAGTGACAAAGTTTGTGAGTAAAGCACTGGAATGAGCTAAGCTGGGAAGGGCCTCTGAGGGCATTTTAAAACCATGCTAAGGATATTTAGACTACATGGTGTAGTCATTGGCAAGCCCACACACAAACACAGGAAAATTCAAGATATCACCAGTTTCACAAGGCTCCTTTTCATTCTACTATTAGGTGCTAGGTCATCTGAGGCAGAGCAGCTTCTAGATTCTCTGAGAGTCAGTTCTCACAGTCTGGGTGAGGCAAATCTCAAACCTTAGATTGACTCTACTTCAAGAGACGCTTGAGTCTAATCCATCGTAATGTCCATCATTCACTGCCCCAAGTATAAACTCCAGGCCTTCAATCCTCCACCGCACCATCAACCCAAACCATTCCAGATGCTCTGCCCCACCCAAAGCCTTTGACGCCTTCTCCAACTCTCAAATGCTTTTCTGTGCCCGTGAGCCTTCTTATCCTTAACTAGAAAATCCTCACAGGTTCTTAGCTCCTTCTCTGAGTGAATTTGCATTAACTGAAATAGGCTTTTACCCAGTATACCTTCTTAAGCTGCATGTCTCACCTATCTTAGAGGAAACCTGGACATTTTGTCATGGGCCAGGTTTCTAAAGTACCCAGGATAGGGTTCTGGATTTTTAAGCAGGTTACATTTAGCCCAGATGAGAAAATCAGAGAGGCCAATAGGAAACAATCTGTTTAGGAAGATCTATGCAGAAAGAGAGGGTCTAGAAATTAAGAACTGAGATATTCTATACGAGCAGTAATAGTAAACACATTTGAATCCTAATTGCTGGTCATTAATGCTTTTCTTCTCCAAGATCCCAAGATTTCTGTTATAAAGTCCACACTTAAAAAGGTTTGTTCGCGGAGACAAACAGAAGCACGAACTATTGATTATAACACATTGAAAAATCTGCTGTAATTGAAGTGTAAATAAAATGCTATGTGAACAAAGGGAGAAAACGTTTTGCAAAAACCCCTGAGTTGGTTCCAAAGAATCCAGCCTGAACATGGAGCCCTCATAGCATTGGCTTTTGTGCCATAGCAACAGTGAATTCCCATCAATTCCCCAATGTGCCAAAAGCTGTATTATTCCTTCTCATCTGTCTGAAATGTCCTTTCCCATCCAACACCCTTACTCATGTGGCTAACTCATACTCACTTTGTAGATTGGAGCTAAGATGTTACTTGTTCCTGACAGTCTGACCTGATTCACCAAGTGAAGATTAGGTGCCTCTACTATGAGATCACATACATTTTGTACTTTCCCTCATTTTAATACATGCTATACTGCCATTGTTTGTTCCATGCTCCTCGATTTCCAACACCTGGAACAATGCTTGGTATCACCAATGCTCAATAAATACTTGCTGAATGACTAAATTAGCTGAACAAATAAATGATTGAATGGATGAATGGATAAATAAGTGGACTGATGGATGTATAGATATGTGCTGCTGGCTTCTGAATGTGAGCCATACCACAGAGAATGTTATTATGATTGAAGAGAATGAAATCAGGAGAACTCAGTCTCTGATCACGAGAAACATACTGAAGCAATACTCCATTTATTCTTGCATTTATTCATTCATCAAATATTTATTAAATGCCTAAATGTTATGTCCAAAGTGATCCTTAATTTTTTTAAATGTATTCAAACATTTATTAGACGCCTGCTAGTTAGGTAACAAAGTGTCCTTGCTTCTTTGCTCCAATAATTTACTTGTTGTTTTTCATATATTTTAGAAGCCAATAACGAGCTAAACTCTTTAAAATGCTGCTGGTTATACTCATGGCACATATGTTTAAATGCTTGATTTTTTTTCCTTTTTCTTTCAAATGAGTTTTAGAGCAAAGGAACAATTGTCAAATAGGCCCAATGTGCACTTTTCATGAAAAATTAACCTGCATATGCATACACAAAATGAGTGATTACAAATGAATAGGGAAATTAGCTGTTGTTCTCTCTGTGTGGAGATCTCATTGGTAATATGATGATCAGCATTCAGATCAGCCACAGGCCTGGGTTTAAAGAAAAGCTCTGTCCACATACAGGATGTTATATAAGCACCATCATACACAAGAACTACTTCAAAAGTTGAAATATTTTGTTTTAGTCGAGAAATTTTAAAAAATCAAGTGGAAACTGGACACACGGGAAGAGCAAACTTATTCGAAATTAGAGCTGGCGTCTGGATAGCTAGTCAAACAGAGTAAATTGTCTTGAAGGTGGAAGAAGATTCCTAGATGGAAAGAGGATCCCTGAATATACTGGACTCCATTCCTTATAAATACCGTGACTTGTGGGCACAGGCACCATCATTCTCCCTGAGTTCGGAGTTGGTTTACTACCTGTCCACAAATCACGTACTGATAATGCTTGCTATGCTTACCAAGGTGTGGAAACAAGCAGTTTTTTATCCAAATAAACATTTAAATATCTTGGGGAATTTATGTAATGTCTTTATCAGTAGAGGGACAAAAGGACTGAGAAACAAAAATAGAGAGAAAGGATGCATGTAAAACTATTAATGTAGGTATTGAGATCTATATTATGAGGTAGATTTAGATTCTCCCTGCTTGTAAGTTAGATGGATTCTCCATTGCAACTCGAACCAATTTGCAGCTTTTGTTTCCAGGTGTATGTTCTAGTAAGACCCCGCTTAATATGGGCGGGGTTGCAGATACTAAACCTTTACTTATCTTTGGCTTACTTCAGGAGAAACATTTCATGTTAACTCCTCTGGGGCCAATGCTTATTCTCAGTAGCTCTTCTGAGTTTCTAGGGTAACAATAGAAAACCAAATCTCATGTGGATTAAGAAAATTTTAATGGTGACATGGTGTTTGACAGTACAATGTAATCAGGATCTAGAAAGTTTATAGCCTTTCTTAAGAGAGTGGAACCGAGTAAGACGAAATTAAAATACTCAATGCAATATTCAAAATCCTGTCCCAATTCATCTCTCTCCCATCACCACAACAACATATATCCCAAACATCTGGCACATTATTAGCATTTGTGAGAAAATCAGCCTTCCCTTGTGACCTTTACCTTCAATTTGTAGAAGTTTGTCTTTGGAGGTCTCATATTCTCTTTCTTGAGAGATTTGGGCAGCTTAGATCATTTTTCACCTACTTAGGATGAAGAAAAATTGTCCAGATGGACCAAGGCATTACCAACACTTTGGCATTATGCATACTACTGCCATCCCTTCTATTACAGATCCAATAGACAGGAAAAAGAAAAAAATCAAAATTAAAGAAAAAAATAACCTACTCTATCTGAATAGTTTAAAGGTAGTAGAGAGTGAGCTATATTAATATCTAGAGAAAAAGCAATCCAGACAAAAGAAATCAGGAATGCATCAATCTTAAGACGAGAGAATACAGGAAATGTTTAACAAATACCAAGGAGACTTAAGTGGCAGGAGAAGAGAGAGCAAGAAGGGTCGAAGTGGAGGCTAAACCCCATAGGAACAGGTGTATCTTTCGGAGGTTTTTAACTGCTTCTCTGAGTGACATGAGAACCCACTGAAGCAATTTTTTATTTTTTACTTTTGTTTTTTTGGCTGAGGAAGATTAGCCCTGAGCTAACATCTGTTGCTGATCTTCCTCTTTTTTAGCTTGAGAAAGATAAGCCCTGAGCTCACAGCTGTGCCAATCTTCTTCCGCTTTATGTGTGTGGATTGCTCCCACAACGTGAGTGACAAGTGGTTTAGGTCTGTGCCCAGGATCCAAACCCGTGAACCCAGCTGTGAAACAGAGCATGCCAAACTTAACCACTATGCCATGGGGCTGGCGCTGAAGCAATTTTATTTTATTGAAGTGACACTCACATCACTTAAAATTAACCATTTTAAAGTGAACAATTCAGCGACTTTAGTACATTACAATATTGTGCAATTGCCACCTCTATCTAGTTCCAAAACATTTTCATCAATCCAACCTAAAAGCCTGAATACAAGAAGCAGTTACTCCCCCATTCCCTCCTACCCTCAGCCCGCAGCAACCATCACTCTGTATTCTGCCTCTGTGGATTTCCGTATTCTGGATATCTCATATAAATGGAGTCTTATAATACGTGACTTTTTGTGACTGGCTTCTTTCACTTAGTACACTGTTTTTGAACTTCATCCACGTGTTAACATGTACTAGTACTTCTTTTCCTTTTATGGCTGAAAAATATTTCATTAATGGATATATCCCAATTTGTTTTCCATTCATCTATTGATGGACGTCTGGGTTGTTTCTACCTTTTGGCTATGGTGAATAGTGCTGCCATGAACATTCATGTACAGTTTTTGTTTGAACATGAGTTTTCAATTATTTTGGACGTGTACCTAGAAGCAGAATTGCCTTGTTATATAGTAACGTGTGTTTAATCTTTTGAGGAACCAAAAACTGTTTTCATTGAAGGATTTTTGGTCAGAGAAAGAACCTGGCACAATTTATGATTTAAAAGATTGCTCACACTGCTATGAGGAAAATAGATTGCAGGGGATCAAGGCAGAAGCAAAGAAACAATTTAGGAGTTAACTGCAATCATCTGACCAACAGATGATAATGCCTTGAAGGGAGATATAAGCAATGGAGAAGAGAGAGAAGTGCTCCAATTTTGGGTACTACGGAAGAGCTAATGAGAGTTGTTGATGGTTTGGACACGAGGGAAAGAAAGGGTGCAAGGATTCCTATAAGATTTCTGGCTTGAGGAATTAGAAGGTAGAAGTGACCAAAGTTGCTTATAAAGGATAAACTGAAGTACTAGGTTCAGGGGATAAAACCAAAGGTTCAGTTTTATTTGTGTTAAATTAGCAATATGTCTTCAACTTTGTATCAGAGATCTATTACTACATAACAAGCCACTATAAAGCTTGGTGTCTTATTTTTCCAAAGAAGATACACAGATGGCCAACAGGTACATGAAAAGATGTTCAACATCACTAATTATTCAGAAAATGCAAATCAAAACTACAATGAGATAGCACCTCACACCCATCAGAATGGCTATAATTAACAAAACAAAAAATAGCAAATGTTGGAGAGGATGTGGAGAAAAGGGAACCCTCATATACTGCTGGTGGGAATGCAAACTGGAACATCCACTATGGAAAACAGTATGGTGATTTCTCAAAAAGTTAAAACTAGAAATACCATATGCTCCAGCTGCCTCACTACTGGATATTTATCCAAAGAACGTGAAATCAACTATTCAAAGACATTTATGCATACCTATGTTCATTGCAGCATTATTCACAATAGCTAACACATGGAAGGAACCCAAATGCCCACCAACAGATGAATAGGTAAAGAAGACGTGGTATATAGATACAATGAAATACTACTCAGCCATAAAAAAGTTGCTATTTGCAACTATATGGATGGACCCTGAGAGTATTATGCTAAGAGAAATAAGCCAGACAGAGAAAGAAAAATGCTGTATGATTTCACTCATATGTGGAAGATAAAAAAACACACAGATAAGGAGAACAGATTAGTGGTTACCAGAGTGGGAGAGGGTGGGCGACAGAGCCAAAACACTAAAGGGGCACATATGTATTGATAGATAAAAACTAGACTGTTAATGGTGAACATGATACAGTCTATACAGAAACTGATATATAATAATGTGCACCTGAAATTACTCAATGTTATAAGCCAATATGACCTCAATAAAATAATTAAATTAAAAACAGTAACAACTTAGTGTCTTATTTGCTTATGAATCTCTGTGTCAGCAATTCAGGCTGAGCTCAGCTGAGTCGTTCTGCTGGCCTCACATGTATCACTCATCTGCCTGCAATAGGCTGGAGGATTAATTGAGGGTTGATTGATCTATGGTATGTCAAATGGGATCGATCATTCTCCTCCACGTGGTCTTGTCCTTCAGTAGACTAGCACAGGCTTTTATTCTGTGGAGATTTCAGGGCAACAAGAAGCAGGTCTTTTGAGTTCTCAGCTTTCAACTTCCACAATGTCCCTTCCACTACATGCAACTGGTGAAATCAAGTCACAAGTTCAACTCAGATTCAATGGGACAAAGAGGAAGATTCAGCCTCTTGATGGGACCATCAATGCTGCATTGCAAAGAAGTATGCAAAGCCGGGGAAGTACTAACAGTTGTTGTTTTTTTTAAAATAACCTACCACAGCATTAAATATGGAGATATTAAGAATATATTCAGTTACATGCGTCTGAAGTTCAAGAGAGAAGACTGGGCTGCAGAGTGAATGTAGATTGATGAAGTAGAGAATCTCTCCAAAGAATGGGCTCAGATGTGGTCCAAAAATTTAAAAGCCAATGAGCTAAGGAGAAAAGTGAATTAGATGGATCTTTTCATGTGGTAGGAGACCGAGAGAAAGTTGTGTCCAGCAAGTTAAAATTAGCATTGAAATATACTGAAAGTGACTGTGCATTTGTTGATTACGTATTAGATAATGGCTTTTCTGACAGTTAAGTATCTTTGAAGTTATCTCACCAGTTTGTAATGGTGACTATTTTCTCTCTAGCCCTAGGCCAGGAAAGGGGCAGTAGTTTATGTGAATGCCAAAATTCTTCCCGTATTAAGCTCATTAAAAGATCTGAACTTCCAATAATATCCAGGGAAACTCAGCCAGAAGTTGTCTGCAATGCTAATGGGAGCTATGAATTTGAATTTTCATTGAAGTAATAAGGCCATGTGTTTTTAACACTGGTAAAACTCAACGGTGAGGGCAAGTAAAAGACACTCACTTTATAACCATGTTGAAATACGTAATATTTATTAAACATCTTCCTATACATAAAATTATTCTATGTCCTCACAATTATGCAAAATTGAATGAAGCACTTGATCTAGTTTTTCAAATGGGTTGCCATTTAAATGAGACAACATAGATGAGATAATAAATTTTATAAAATGCTAATGGCATGGGAAGAGTGATCATGTTCACACAGAGATATTTATATGCAAGGCATGGAAAGATATACTTACCACTAGAATACAGGAGAGAAGGTATAGAAAAGAAAAGAATAAGCATCAGGGGGCCAGAGTAAAAGCATTGCCAATTAGTGTCTATAAACAAATCTCTTAGTCTAGTAAAAGCCCCAGTTGCTGTGGTGTTCACAATTTGCCAAACACTGTTCTAAGTATGTTCATATCAATTTACTAGGTCCTCATAGAAACCAATAACATAGGAGATATTTTTATGTCTACACCACATTCAGTCAACCCCCTTGTTTCAGTGCACTGTGCCATCTCCTCCCCACAAGTGCATGCTATGGTGGCTCTGCTTTCTTACCTTTAAGATTGTCCCTAAAGCCTTACAAAGCCATTCAGCCTGCATGCAGATGTGGCTTGGGAGCAATCCTCAACCCTCAGGAGACAGGAGTAAGTGAATTAATACCTAAACTTTCCTCCCTTTGGAGGGATCATTTTGAGATGCATCCTGCGTGGTTCCTTGGATAAGCCCCAGGATGACTGAGCTTTAGTTATCTACCATAGAATCTCGCTCAGGGATGCATCTTTCACTGCCTTCTTCCCTGCCTGTTTCATTATCCTATCTTCTCACTCTGCGGTCTGCAATTACCTCCCAAACAAACGCACTGCACCCAAATCCACGTCTCAAGCACTGTTTGTGAAGAACCCAAACTAAGGCAGGAACAAGTTGTCTTATGCAAAAAAATTTAAAAATAAAGTTATAAACCTTGAAAAACTTGATCAAAATCATCTACAGAAGTGATTAGAATCCCAATTGGCCCCTGATCTTCCAGCATTAAGCAAAACACAATCTCTTGGAATCAAGGTTTTCATTATTTAATTGTTATCTATAAATAAAATATTGAGTCAACTATGAAATTTCATGATTATAAATTATAATTTCTTATGCATAGAAGAAGGAAAGAAATATTTCCCTGATGAGAATTTAAGACCTAGAACACTGAGTATTCTGGGGCAGAAGATCTCTCTTATTCCCCTACTATTTTCAAAATAAATTAATAAATGAAAATCTTAATATTTTAATCTAAGAATGTTTACTGTATTTCAATAGTAATGCTTTGAAAGACCCTATTTTTAGGATTTTTAGAAAGTGTTCTTTGTGTTCTCTGACTCTTGGTTAATGGTCTTCTTCTCAGATTTATGGGGACTTAGGTGACAATTATAGCTTATGTTTGTATAGCATTTTATTGTTTAGAGTTCTTGCACGTTGTTACTCCATTTAACTGTTGCAACAAGCTTATGAGGTACACGGAATCATTTTACAGATGAGAAAACTTAATTGCAGTGATTGCATCTTGCCTATGCCAATGTACTTGGCATTTGGCAGAACCAGGTAATGAATCCCCATCTTCTTGCCTTCCAAGGCGGGGCTTTGTCTACTGCAGCACAGCCATTTGGCTACAGCCAATGCTGAGAAAAACAGTAATGAGTGAACTCTCTGGGAGGGCCATGTGGAAAAGAGGTGGTTTAAGTGAGTTTGTAAGTAACTGCTTCCATGATTAGGCACCTTTTTTCCTCTGCATTTCCAAAGCACATGTAGATGCATGGAGAACATTAGTTCTGAAAGGAGTTACAGAAAAGAAACGTAGTGTGGTAGTACCGAGTACTCAGTCAGGTCCTCCACTGGTAAGTCCTATCACTTATATTTCTTTAGTGTCTTGACCCTCAGTTTGTTTATCTTTAAAGTGGTACAGATAATGCTGTATCAGATAAGAATATAAATGAACTTATTTTTAAAGCATAAAAGAAAGTCGAATCATAAATTACTGTGTTGTCACCTTTTGTTAATTTCAACCTGCTGGATCTCAACACACTTGAAAAGGGGAAGACAAGAATCTGTGTACAGGTGTTTAGTATCTGCCCTTTCTTAAAAGTCAAGGAAAACAGTTTTTAGTCTTTTCAATTTGAGTAGTTGCAGAGGGCAAAATTTTCTATATTCTTCATCACTTTACCCCACCTGAGGAGTGATAGATTCTTTAAATCTACATGACATTTCCATGTGGTCTTAACAAGTAAACTGTACTTAGCTCTGCTGCCTGATCTGCAATCGCCCAAGCTCTGTTCTAAATCTGTTGACACCTTGTCTTCTTCTTCTCTACAAGTTGTTGATACTTCTGTATTTTTTTTTATTGTGGTAAAAAAATGCATGATATAACATTTACTTAACAAGTATCAAGAATATTCACACTGTTATGCAACCATCACCACCACCCATCCGCATAACTCTTTTCATTCTGTAAAACCCACACTTCATACCTATTAAACAGTGACTCCCCATTCTCCCCTCTCATCAGCCCCTGGCAACCACCATTCTATGTTCTCTCTCTATGAATCTGACTGCTCTAAACACCTCATATAGGTGGAATCATACACCATTTGTCTTTTTGATTGGCTTATTTCACTAAGCATAATGTCTTCAAGATACATCCATATTGTAGCATGTACCAGAATTTCCTTCCTTTTTTCAGGTTGAATAGTATTCTGTTGTATGTACATACCACATTTGTTTATTCAGTCTTCCATTGATGTCAATTGGGTTGCTTCAACCTCTTGGCTGTCGTGAATAGTGCTCTGAATATCGGTATACAAATGTCTCTTCAAAATCCTGCTTTCAATTCTTTTGGATACAGAAGTGGAACTGCTAGATCATGTAGTAGTTTTATTTTTAATTTTTTGAGGAAACTCCATGCTGTTTTCCATAGCAGTCGCACCATTTTTTATTCCCACCAACAGTACACAAGAGTTCCAATTTCTACACATCCTTACTAACATTTGTTATGTGCTGATTTTTTTTGTAGTAGGTATACCGATAGGTGTGAGGTGATATCTCATTGTAGTTTTCACTTACATTTCCCTAATGATTAGTAATGTTGGGCATTTTGTTATATACTTTTTGGACACTTGTATATCATCTTTAGAGAAATGTCTATTTAATTCCTTTATCCCTTTTTAAAAGCATGGAATGCTTCTTGAATTTGCATGTGATCTTTGCACTGGAGCCATGTTAATCTTCTCTGCATCCTTCCAATTTTAGTATATGTACTGCCAAAGCGAGCACCTGAGTTGCTGATTCTTTTCTGTTTTTTTTGAGGAAAATTAGCCCTGAGCTAACATCTCCCGCCAATCCTCCTCTTTTTGCTGAGGAAGACTGGCCCTGAGCTAACATCCATGCCCATCTTCCTCTATTTTATGTGGGATGCCTGCCACAGCATAGCTTGACAAGTGGTGCATATGTCCACACCCAGGATTTGAACCTGTGAACCCCAGGCCACTGAAGTGGAACATGAAATTAATTGCTGTGCCACTGGACCAGCCCCCTAAGTTGCTGATTCTTAATGAGAATTTTCAGTTTTATTAATACATTTTCCTCTTCTCAACAAACCATCAAACCCTCCACTATTCACCTACACCAAACACTTTTCTACATAAAAAATATAGAAGGAAAATTGTACATATTCTTACAACTCATTTTTCGCTCATGTTCAAGTCATCAGCTCTTTCCATTGCTTAATTATAATAGTCTTTGAGTTGTTTTCTATTTTATTTTGTACTTGTTCATGTCGCTAGGTTTAGGGGAGAGGAAAATTTTAAGGTCTAGCTTAACTCTGCCACCTTAAACAGCCTGATCAAGGTGGTGAGTAAGGAGCAATATTTCAACCTTGCATCTAAACGGGACATAAATCTTGCTCTTTTTTTCATTTTAATCAGAAATTCTTAATTTTCTCACCCTTGATGTAAAAATCATTTATGCTTGCACTACAACCAACATAAATCATTACTACACAAAAGAATACTAAGCAACCTTTAATCAATATCATTTCCTTCTGTGAGACACAGTGGAAATGAAAGAATACTATTTGTCATCGATCAGGAGTCTCACAAACGTTTAGCTAGGGCTTCATATCTTCCCAGTCCTTACTTTGCTCCAGCCACACTCGCCCTGTTTACGTTTTTAGGAAAAATCAAGGTCCTTTCCTTCCCATGACCTTTGCACATCTCGTTCCTTTCATCATTTCATTATTTTCATTGAGGTCTCAGCTGAATGTCATCTCCTCAGAGAGCCCTTCCTGACACCTAATCCATTGGTGGTGCCTCCTGACTGTCGTTTTCTATCATTGCATCCACTTTATTTTCTTCACAGCATAGGTGACTTTCTGAAATTATTTTATTAATTATTTACTTGTATGCTTGCTTATTGTTAGCCATTTCCCTTCAAATATATGTCCCATGATTGCAGAGGCCTGTCTCTTTGGTTCACCTCTATATCCTCAGTGCCTGAAACAAACCTAGTTAATAACATATGTTCAGTAAATATATGTTGGATGAATACATGGTGACAATGTTAATTAGAGGTCAAAAATCTTTTTCTGTAAAAGGCTATAGAGTAAATATTTTAGGCTTTTCAGGCCATATGGTCTCTGTTGTGGCTGCTAAACTCTGCTGCTGTGATGCAAAAGCAACCATAGACAATATTTAAAAAAAAAGAAGACTAATAAACTCAACTGCATGGCAATAACATTTTATTTACAGAAACAAAGGGATGGGCTAGGTTTGACCTATGGGCCATACTGTGCTGATTGCTGGAGTAGATCATGTGTCAACTTTGGTATCGGGGCACACTTGGATGTTGATTGAGATGCTAGCGTTTGCCCCCAAAAATTTGTTAGTAATGATAAAGAGCCGAGGATAAAATTGGATTTACTTCAAAAATAGAGACAATAATTAAGATAAAAATTAGGAGAATATTCTAGATTTTCTATATAGTATTGTGGCTTTGTTCACTTAGAAGCTTCAGTGGGAAGAGGAATATTGGCATTAAAGATAAGGTGTTGGTGGGAGGAAACGTTTTAAACCAGCTTTAGTGTACCACGGTGGTTCTCACACTTGAATGTGCATCTGGATCACCAGTGACTGCTGGACAGCAACCACAGAGTTCCTCATCTAGTAAATCTGAGGGGTGACTGAGAATTTGTGTTTCTATCTAGTTCCAGCTGGTGCTGATGTAGGTGGGGTAGAGACTGGAAAGTGGAGAGGAGATGCATGTTAAGATGTCATTGATGAGATATAAGTGAAAAATGACCTGCATGATGGTAGGATCTGTGGAAATGCTAAGTAGGACACAAATGAGAGGGAATTATCTAGAAGAGTAGCATGAATAGGAATTAAAGATCAATTGAGTGTACAGATAGGGAAAAATAGGAACCATATGACTATAACATTGTTGTCTGGGGAAACTGGGTGAATGATCAATCCGTTAATTGAAATGAGGGATCTGAGGAATGGATTTGAAGGAAAGATCATAAGTTCTTATTTGAATGTGCTGTATTTCTGTTGCCCACATCCATCCAAGAGGGATTGTCTAGGAGGCCTTCGGAAACATGGGTGAAGCTCAAGAGCACAGTCTGGGACCAAGGCACATACTTTTGATAGCAATTAGCAAATGAGTGATCATCGAATTCATGGAAAAAGATGAAATAGCCCTTGAGGGATGCATAAAACAAGAAGAAAAGAAAGCCTCAGAAATTCTAATCTATGCCAGGCTAACTGTATTTTCTTCTTTAACAGAAGTAATAAACTGGTAGTTAAATAGCTGAACATGATTTGCATAGCATTTGACAATATATTTCATGATATTATATTGGATAAAATGAGCCACTCGCTTTGACAATATACAGATTAATACCTGATTTTAGGAATGTAGATAAAGGATGTTGACACAAGAGCAGAACAATGTGAAGGAGGATGACTAGTGATGTCAGTCTTTTCCTTCAGTTGCATCACATTGATGGATATGCCAGGAAGGATAAATTTATGTTTTTGATATAAAACTGGAGGGAATGTGTGGAATGAGAGAATATTCATGATAAGATGGAGTGAAAAGTTAATTCTCATCTTGAAACATTTTTTTAAAAACAAATAAATCTAGCTCTTCACCTAAAAAATGATTTAAAACAGAAAGAAGAGAGAAACAAAGAACAGATGGAGCCAAGAGATATCAATACTAAGATGGGAGACATAAATTCAAATGTTTATGCAATCTCATTAAGCATAAATGGACCAAACTATCTAATTAAAAGGCAGAGAACTTCAGACTGGCTTTAAAAAAAGTTAAGACTGAGCTCTATGCTGTCTACATAAGAAGTTGAAAACAAAAGACTAGTAAAAGATATAGAACTCACACTGTAACAATAAAAGAATATATCAGCCAAAGTAGACTTTAGGAAAATAGTTGTTATCCAAAATAAAGTGGAACATTTTATAGTGACAAAAATAATCAGATAACCAGGAGGCTATACTAATATTAAACATGAACATACCTAATAAGAGAGCCTCAATATACATACAGCAAAAAGTATCAGAATCAAAGAAAGAAATAGAAAAATCTAAAATTCATTCATTTTCATTTCTCTCTTTCAGTCATTAGTAGAGCAACAATAAAATTCAGTAAGTATTTAGCACACTTTAACACCACAATCATGTTGAACAAATTGACATTTAAAGAACTCCTCCTTAAGGAGAAAAATCCACAAGCTTTTGGGGAAAAGGCAGCAAACCTGCAAGAGGTTGTTCCACACTTATTATTTTCCCAGGCATATCAGAAATAGCTGTTGGGATACATGTCCTCTTTGGGGTAAGCCACCTCGTGTAGCCCACTTCCTACTGATGGGCATTTTAAGCCTTGCCAAAAGTCTTAACACTAGATGAGACTAGTGTTCTTTGGCAACTTCAAAACCTTGTTAGCTTTCTTGTTTATTTACTTCTAGTCAGTTTCATGTATGAGTAACCACACAAAAAGTTCTTTTTGAAACAGTTCTCCAGTGGTCTTTACTTTCTTGCTTCCTAGTTCCCTTCTATACCTCAACTTAAAAACAGTTACCTTGAGGAGACGAGGCTTGAGTAGATACATCCTAAATCTGATCACTTTGTTAAAACTAAGAATTCTCATCATGTCTTTGTAAAAGAAAAAATTTTTAATTCCGTCTCCTGCTATTTAAGATCTAGAATCTGTCAATTTTTCCAATTTGCAAGCAGTAAATATGTAGTCTCTCTTTATCCTTGCGTCTGCTTCTAAACTGGTTGGTTCACTTCCACATGTGTTGCTAAACAGATCCAGTGATGACCAACACGTACTAAACTGATCTTTTTCAACCTCTTTTCCCCAGGTTAGAAATCATTTGATCTGTCTTCTAAGTTATTGCAGGCAAGAGATTCATCAAATATTTTCCATTTGAATGACATGGATAAAGAGCAAGCAGTAAATATGTAGTCTCTCTTTATCCTTGCGTCTGCTTCTAAACTGGTTGGTTCACTTCCACGTGTGTTGCTAAACAGATCCAGTGATGACCAACACGTACTAAACTGATCTTTTTCAACCTCTTTTCCCCAGGTTAGAAATCATTTGATCTGTCTTCTAAGTTATTGCAGGCAAGAGATTCATCAAATATTTTCCATTTGAATGACATGGATAAAGAGCTATTCAGCTTATTTTATGTGTTGTCTTATCATCCTCCATTCAATCATCGGGCCAATGCTGCATAATGAAAAATGTTTTTACAATGGCATTCCAGTTCTGGTATTAATTTCTGCGTTAATAAAGACAAGTCATGCTGACTGCTGAAATAAACAATGCAGAATCTCAATGGCTTTAAACAATTAAGGTTATTTTGTGTATGTCAATGTGTGTGTGTGCAGGGGCCTGCACAGGCCATTGCACATACCAGAAATCAACATTGGGCAGTAGAGGAAGGTATAAGATACTACTCTATAGAGAAATTCTCAAGGCCAGGCTCTTTCCATGCTATAGTTACCTTATATTCAACATGTGGCTTCAATATCACCCTTGTTCAATTTAGCTGGCAGATGGGAAAGAAAGGGGTAGGAGGTACACCTGATCTTAACTATCTCACTTCAGAAGAGGCACACGCTTCCACTAATATTATATTGATAAGAACTAACCACTGTGGTACTTTACGTAATAGTAGAGTCTGGAAAACAGAAAGCATACTAGTCATTTTAACAGATAATTTGATATAGGGAATTGGTTAAATGCATACTGAAGTATTGAAGGGACATGAAGAAAACACTCTGAGGGAAAGAGAGAGGGAGACAGAGAGAGAGAGAGGAAGGAAGTTGGGGGAGAGAGGAAAGGAGGGAGGGAAGGGAAGAGGCAGGGGAGCAGGGGAGAGGGGCAGGGAGACGGAGAGCAGATGGCTCTGACCTGTGCTGTTGTCTCTGAGAGGATGGATTTCAGAGGGCTGCAACAAGCTAAAAACTGGAACCAACTGCTGCTTGAACGAACTACTGCTGCCAAATTGAAAAGCTATTACTGATGTGTTACTTACAGGAGCCATAAGCCAGCAACGAAGGAGTTAATCTCTACTTCTTCTGCCTATTGCTCTTACTGGCACAAAGCAGTAGGAAGACAGCTCAAAAGGAGAAATGTCATTGTAGATTCTCAGCCCCAGCATTAGAGATGACTCTAGATGATGGGTGGATTTTGAGTTGAGCAACAACAGCTTGATGATTGGCACAATATTTTCTGACACGTTACTTGCACAGCTATCCTTGCATCTTGCCCCAGTTGTGATAACTGAGAACTAATAAGAGCAACTTACATTATTACACAGAGCACTGTAATTTAAAAATCAATGATTTCTCAAATGAAATTCCATGAGTCCGAGTCTCTAATTGGTAACGTAATTAGGACTGTGGTTACACTAGGAGGAGACCCTTGCCTTGATTTTTCTAGCATATACATTACCCAATCCTATCCACAACCACCAGGGGTCGATTTCATATTGGGAGCCCTGATTTGCCAGTTTGTTTCCTTAGTGACAACTGCTGGCTTTGAAAACTGAACACATGTGATTAATCATCATCTTATTCAAGGTAGCATCTGCTGCTGTTTGCCTTGAATTCTGCTCATCTCAGGAGCTCTGGTTTTACCCAAACGTCCAATTTCTAGTTCACTCCGGAGCAATGTAGCTGCCAAGGGAAGTTCCATATCCAAGATAATTATGTTTTCCACCTATTGACAAAGTAAATAAATTTTGCTTAACAAACATTCCCTTTATTTATTGCTGTTAAACAAACTACTTCAAAATGACAATAATTTTATTAAGTCATATGATTTTGTGGGTTAGGAAATTGGGCAGGGCTCACATGAACAATTCTTCTTCTGTTCCGCATGGTATTGGCTGGAGTCACTCAGTGCAGTTTAACTGGCAGTGAATTTACCTGGACAGGTCAAGGTGGCTTCATTCATATGGCTGTTGTCTTCTAGGCCAATCTCAGGTGGAACCTCTCCATCAATGGAGTCATAGGGATTCTTCATTTTATCTCTCCATCAGGATAACGGGACATTTCACGTGGTCCAAGAGAGCAAGACAAAGTCATCAGTCTTCCTAAAGGCTAGATTCAGTAATGGCATAGAGTCACTTCTCCCATAATAAATGCAAAGGAAATATTCTCTATGTTTCCTATATTGTGCATAGGAGATTATTTTATAAAGCAGGCTTCTTGCCACATACCTAAGCATGCAGGCAGAATTAATCAGATTAACACATGCTGATGAAAGGACTAATGAGACTTTCTTGAGCAAGTCAGCATTCTCAGAAACTAGACTTGGAAGTATGAAGTTCTGCTTTTATAATAATTTCATTTCAAACAACAGGAAAAATAGGAAACATTTCCCAGGTGCTCAGACAATTTCTCAAAAGTGGTCAGAAATTATAGCTTAATTTAGAAATTGAGAAGTTGAGCACAGCCGTACGTGAAACTCCACGTGGGTGCAATCCAGAGGAAAGGCTGCTTACTTCAGTCATTTATTTAGATTTTGTGCCTTTCCCTCAATGTTGCAGAGAATCTGGGATGTTTTAAACAAGAATGTATTCATGATCTAATCTGGGCTGCAAAATCTTAAATCTTTTACGTTGTATCTGAAGGGTATCCACCACCCACCCTTTAACTTGCAACACCCTTAACTTGTTCCTTGTCTCAGTTCACTAAACCTTCCTGATATATCCCCATCCTCCTTTGAAGAAGCTGATTATTATCATTCTTAATACTTTGCTTTAGTAAGAGGTGGGGAAAAAAGTCTTCATTATGTAAAATGTGATATATAAATCTATGTGGAGTGCTTCTAAAAGTAGAATGTCTGCCAAGTTCTCTAGCAACTTTACCGTGTATAATTAAGCACTCATTTAAACTATAGTTTATGTTTGTGTGAAGGGAGCGTGTGGAACTCAGAAATAGAAGTTGCTGTGGGTGAGGTTTTTTCTGTATTTTTAAATTATATGTTATATTCTGGTTTTGACAGCTATGACTTTTAAAGTAATAAAACTGGATTTTCAGTTCTAGTAATATCATGGTCTAGATGACTCTTGATACAGGATATCTAAAAAGTCTTGGATAAAACGTAAGATCTAGTGTGAAATAAGACAATCTTCAGAAGGTAGCAATTGAAAGAAAAAGCAAATTTAGAACAGTACTGAAAACTGATTACAGCATATTTCCTGGAGCATCTGATAATCTCTGATGGCCTAGGCTGAATATTTAAGTCTGTGCTTTTGTGGCAGACTGGAGATAAAGTCTGAGACCCACACAATGTGGGTGGGTTTGATACTAGAGCCCAATATCAAGTCTGCATTTATGAATGCCAACACCAACAGTGAACTGAAGGAAAAATAATGCAGAAGGAGAAGGGCATGACATCTGTGCATCTCATCCTTGACTTTGAATGGAGGATAAAGTGAGAAAATATTTATATATACGTATATGTATATAAGTTGTGTGTATACATATGTATGTGTGTGTATACATGCACACATATCTACACAATTACTTTAAGAATTGGTAAAAAAAAAAAAAAT
Source organism: Equus przewalskii (assembly GCF_037783145.1). Taxonomy (NCBI): domain Eukaryota; kingdom Metazoa; phylum Chordata; class Mammalia; order Perissodactyla; family Equidae; genus Equus; species Equus przewalskii. Next base: position 51,117,006 of record NC_091845.1, on the reverse strand, counting down.
CCTGATCTTATATAAGTTAAAGAGAAACTTAAATATCTGTGTGATTAAAACCCTCTAAAAGACAAAAATTTAGTTTAAAGTCATTCCACATTGGTTAAATGCCCCCACATGAAAATAGAAGGAATAAACATAGTCTCTGGAGAAATGTAATTTAACCCCAGGAGTCCAAGATATTTTACAGACTTCAATATTCAATATTTTACAGATTTCAATAAGTGTGATTTCACAATAGCAACAACAACCACAACAAAAAAGAATAAATAAAAGATATCCAATATACAAGAAAAAAACCCACTAGAAATAGAGATTATGGTGAAAGAAAAAAAAATGAGATCATATACATTAAGACAGCAGATCTTGAATTTATCAAAGGAAATATTTCACTTAACTATATTAGTATGACCATTTAAAGACTGCATTGTATGTAAAAGGAAGGAATAAGTAATTATCAAGTTAACAGATCTATTTGTAAAAGACCAGAATAGATCTCCTAACAATTATATGTACATGTATGTTTATAGTTTTAAGTTTTTATTTTAATTTCAATTTTATATATGTAATTGGAAAATCAATGAACAATTTAAATTTAAAATGATGTATCTGATAATGCAGCAGACCACAAACATATAAAGAGATGGAAAAAATACATAAATCTTAAGTATGATGATTAAAGTGTAAAATAGAGACAAATGTAGCTCTAGGGAGAAAATCTCAAATGGGAAGAGTTAATATTTGGAAAAGAAATGACTGAATATTTTCCAAAATTTATGAAAGAAGTAAGTGATCAGATTCAGGATAACCAAAGTACCCCAAACTCAAAATTTTGAAAAAATCAACCAAAATAAAACAATAAAGGTACATATACCAATATATCATACTTTAAGTACCAAATATCAAAGCAACAGAAACTATAAGTGGCCAGAGAGAAAAATAGATTATATGAAAAAAACCAGTAACAAACTGATAGCTGATTTCTCAAAGACACCGAAAGTAGGCATAAATCAGTCTAATAATATCATCCAAATGTGGAAATAAAACAATTACAAACTGGATGTATATTTAACCTCAGATTGGGGACAAAATGATGACATTTTAGAAAACTAAACATATTTGCTATATAAAGATTCTCATTGATGAACAATCTAAAAATGTGCATCTGAGATTAAAGAAAGATTAAGCAAAGAAAATAGTAAATATAAGGATAAATCTAAATAAATGTTTACAAGAGCAATGTGTTTTGGTGTTAAAAAATAGCAAGATATATTTTAAATGTACATGCTTCATAACATGTAAATAAGGAAGGGATTCAATTAGTATGAGCAATGTCTAAGATCTTCATTAGAACTTTAGACTTGCCTAAATGTTTCAGTTCTGATCTGTCTTTACATCTTTTTCCTCTCTCACTTCCCTTTTCACATTTTCCTGTTGAACAGTCATCGGTTTTTTTACTCCTGCCTTCTACTGGGACCATTCTGTTTTAAACAAATATTTTTCAACTTGATTTTTTAAAAATTTTTGGAATGCCTAATTGATTCTTTAAGATAAACTCCAATTCTTATGTTGAAATTCATCCATGTTATCCAACTTTTCCTCTATCTTCTTTAACATAGTAAACATAATTGTACAGTGGCCTAGGTATATTGTCAGCCCTTTCTTTGATCACAGTTATGTTTTATTACCTTTTTGCCTATCTAGTAATTTTTAATTTTATGCCAGACATTGTGATAAAAGAGCCACCAGGCTATAGATTGCTGTATTCGATCAGTGAATGCCCTCTTTATTTTTATTAGGAAAAGAGAGAGAAAGAAGGTAATAACATCAATCCAATTTGAAATTAACCTGAGTTAAGGTGGGGTATAGTTCAAAAGACTCAGTTAATATTTGGTTTACTCAATCCTTGGATAAGTCCAGCTAGGACTTTGATAGAGAGCTTGTGGGTCTCGCTTGCTTCAGCCTGGGTGAGGGGGACTTGCAGGAGACAATGCTATGCTATTCAGACTTTCTAGCTCAGGTTCCCAGTCTGCCAATCCATGCAGCTTTAAAATAAAGAAATGTCTCGACGGAAAACAGGAATTGTGCTTGATGCAGGACTCCTGCCCTGTAGGTCGTTGGTTCCTAAGAAACACAAGACCAAAAAAATACTACACTCTGCTTTTTAGAAGATTTTAACTTAAATCTCTGGCTTCCTAAGCAGTCACAGAACCCAGCAAATGTCCCATGGGAAAAACTGAGTGTGGTTTGTGTTCCATCAAATTTCTAATTTGTCATTGTGGCACCAATAACTGTTAAATCTTTTGCATGATTGTTATCCCAAGCCGAGGTTCTCTGAATGAGCAAGCTGGATCCTCAGCTTATATCCAGTAACAGAAAATTCTACTAGGGAAACTTTTTTAAAAGCTGCAGATTTTTAGCTCACCTCAGAGATGTTCTCTTCTCTCCAGAATTTTGATTTCTAATGCTCCTTGCTTCCATAGATTTATAATATCTCTGAATTATGAAATTTGCAATTCTTTTCCAGTTGTCGCAGTAATAGTGTTGTTCTGCATGATCTTCTAGATCCTACCTGGAATTATTGCATTTCCCTGATGACTAATAATGTTGAGCACATTTTCATAAATTTATTGGCCATTTGGATATCCTCTTTCATTTGTCTTGCCCAGCTTTTTATTGTTTTTTATATCTTTTCTTGTTGATTTACAGGCATTTTAAAAAATATACTGAATGACCCTTTTGACATTTGTATGTGTTGCAAATATCTTCTCTTGGTCTAAAGCTTGACTTTTTACTCACTTGACAGATAAACAGAAGTTTCTGATTATAATTTTGTTCAAATTTGTAAATTTTCTTTGCAGTTGGTGATATTTGAGTCTAGTTTACTAGACATTTTCCTAATCCACAAACATTAGTACATTTCTTTATGTAAACTCTTTGAAGATCCTTGTTTTATTTTTCCCATTTAGATAAAAAATTTGCCACCATTGATTTTATATGGAGGGGCCTTGTTATACTGAGTTATTTTTCTATGTATGTATCCAAATTTGCCAACACAATATGGTGAAAAGACTCTCTTTTCTTACTATTCTACTTGCCAACTATATCATAGACCAAAAGTTCATATACATGTGAGTCTGTTACCAAACTCTGTTCCGTCTCATTTCTTTGTCTAAACATCACACTGCCTTAACTACCATAAATTTATTAAGTCTTAATATAGTATAAGTCTTCCACCTGAGTTCATCCTTGAGATTGCTCAAGCTAAATGAGCTTCACATTTCTGTTTGTGAATGTGTTGAGGTGGTATTTACTTATAGTAAAATGCACATATCCTTAAGTATATAGCTCAGTGAATTTTTACGTATGTATATACCTATGTAACTACCACAATAAGCTTGTCAATTTACACAAAAAATACTTGTTGGGATTTTAAGTGGGTTTTGGGGTAAATTGGCTTCTGTGGTCCTAATTATTGATCTCCACCTCATGTAATATGACTTTGCAGTTCAGCTCATCAAAAAATATAGTCTAGGGACCAGCCCCATGGCCGATTAAGTTTGTGCACTCCACTTCGGTGGCCCAGAGTTTTGCTGGTTCGGATCCTGGGCACAGACCTAGCACCCCTCATCAAGCCATGCTGAAGCAGCATCCCTCATAGAAGACCTAGAAGGACCTACAACTAGAGTATACAACTAGGTACTGGGAGACTTTGGGGAGAAGAAAGCAAAAATAGAAAAGATTGGCAACATACGCTACCTCAGGGTTAATCTTTAAGGAAAAAAAGAGAAATATAGTCTATTTTTACTCCTCTTAAACCTGGGGTGGCCTTGCAACTTGCAAGTCCTATAAGATGTAGCAAAAATGATGCTGTTTCAGGCCAAGCCCAAGCATCCACAGGCCTTGCATGCTTCTACTTTGTCTCATGAACCTCGTCTTTGCCGTGAAAGCTTTGCTAGGCTAGTCTATTGGAGGGGTGGGCATAAGAACAGAGCCAAGGCACGCTGCTAACAGCCAATCCCAGGAAATAAATCTGCCCAATTGATTGTAAAAGCATGACAGAGCCTGGATAAGATAGAGTGTCCGGTTGGACCCATAGGCTGACTCGTAGAATCATGTGCTGTACAAAGCATTGTTATTTTATGTCACTATATTTTTTCATGTTATTTTGGTCATAAATGACCAATATAAGCTTGCATTATAAATCAGTTTAAGTATAATTGGCATCTTTACAATATTGAATCTTCTAGTAAATGAATATAGATTACCCTTCTATTAATTTAAATTTTTAATTTCTTTCAATAAAATGGGTGTGGATGTGTGTGTCTATAGAGATCTTAAATCCTTTTAGATTTACTTCTAGGTATTTGAGTAGTTTTATGATCTCTCTGATTATGTCTTTTAAACTTATTTCATGATCATTATTACAATATAAAATATAATCAGTATTTGTGTATTGACATTGTATTCCATCAAATAATTAAATTCACTTAACTATAACACTGTATCTGGAGATTTTTTGTTTTCTATATAAAGAAAATCTTTGCAATTAATAGCAGTCTTCTTTCTTAGTTTCCGATCCGCACGTCTTGTAATTATTCCACTTGCTTCATTGTACTGGCATATAGTACAGTGGTAAACAGACTACTCAAAAAAGTATTTTTGTTAGTCATTTACAGATACTCCATATAAGATGAAGGAAGTGTTTTTATTTCTGGTTTTCTAAGAGTTATTTTTTCATAAACTGTATCAAATGCTCTTTCTGTATCTTTGAGATGAATAGATTATTTTGCATCTATGTCCATGAGAGAAGGTCTACATTTCTCGTCTTTTCTAATATTTTTGTCAGGTTTTGAGGATTGGGGTTCTGCTCTCCTCATAAGTAACCTAAGAAGACTTCATTTACCTATTCTTTAGAATTTACCACTGAAGCTATGTAAGCATGGATATTTCTATGTTGGAATGACTCAATTGTAGAATCAATTAAATAGTTGTAGAATATTGATATTTTATTTCTTCTTATATTAGTTGTTACAGTTTATCTTTTTTTGTCAGTTTTCAAATGCATTATCATGGTTCTTGTTTTTTTCTTCTTGGTGAGGAAGATTGGCTCTGAGCTAACATCTGTGCCAATCTTACTCTGTTTTGCATGTGAGATGCCACTATATCCGAGTGTGAATGTCTATGCCTGGAATCCCAACCCACAAACACCAGGCCACTACAAAATTAACCACTATACTACTGGGCCAGCTACTTTTTGTATCTTTCTAATGTTAGTAGGATCAATATTTGTGACTCTATTTTTCTTCCTGATGAGTCACTTTTTTTTTAAAATCCCTCTTGCTGAAGGTTTACAATTTTTACTAGTCTTTTAGAGAATGATCATTTGGCTTTGGTAGTTTTTTCTAGTGTTGTTCTATATTTTATTAACATCTAATTTTATATTTTTTCTTTTTTGTTTATTTGTTTAATTTGTTATCTTATTTCTAACTTTTGTAGATGATTGAATTTTTTTAATCTTCTTCTCTTTATAAATTTGCATTTAAGGCTGCATATGACCTTCTAAGTACATAGTTAGCTATTTTCCAACTTTTATCATATATTGCATTTTTCTTTCAGTGAATTCAATATATAAAGTGTTTTCCTGAGGCCAGTCCATGGCAGAGTGGTTAACTTCACACTCTCTGCTTCAGCAGCCCAAGGTTTCACCAGTTTGGATCCTGGGTGTGGACATGGCACCACTCATCAAGCCATGCTGAGGCGGCATTCCACATAGTAGAACTAGAAGGACCTACAACTAAAGTATACAACTATGTACTGGGGGTTTTGGAGAGAAGAAGAAAAAAAAAGATCGGCAGCAAATGTCGGCTCAGGGCCAATCTTTAAAAATGAACAAATAAATAAAGTATTGTCTGATTTTTCTGATTAGTTCATCTTTTGTCCACTCATCATTTAGAAGTTTATGGCATAATTTTCAATTATTTCTGATTTTTATGCTTTCCTAGCTGTTATCAATTTGTAAACTTGTTCCATTTTCATAAGGGAACATATTAGTATAATTGCAGTTGCTTGAAATTTGCTTTGTGGTCCAGTACATTGGTAATTTTTCTAAATGTTTTATGTTCATTTGAAAAATATGTATTCTACAGTTTTGAGGTATGGTGATTACATTATCAATTATGTTTATTCATTTGCTCACATCTAGTACATGACTTTTTTTTTGCATTTATTTGATAAGTTATTGAGAGATGTGTGTTAAAATCATCCACTATGTCTTCACTTACTATAGTTGGAAGGAGGAATGACAAAGAGGTACAATGAAACTTTTGGGGATGATAGATATGTTCATCACTGTGATTGTAGTGATGATCTCAAGAGTGTATACATAATTAAACCTCATCAAATGGTATACATTTAATATGCCAAATTTATTGTATGCAAACCACATCTCAATATAAGTGTTAAAGTGAGCCACTATATTTCACCTTTTATTGAAGTAAAGGATAAAATGCACATGATCATCTCAATGGATGCAGAAAATCACTTAACAAATTTCAGCGTTCATTCATGAATGAAGGTATTAGTGTATTAGAACATGATAGAAAAATTTTTTATTTACCATAGAAAAATAGTGTACACACAAACATAACTAGGGCTATCATGATATTTAGTGGTAAAATATTTGAAGCTTTCTTTAGTGAAATGACAATGAGTTAATATCACCTGCTATCACTACATATATTAAACATGGTATTATTTAATGTAGATACAGTTAAATCTGCACACAAAGTAGTGGTTTAATAAATATTGAAAGATAAATAAATAATTGCGTAGATAAAGGGAGGGACAGGCATATTTGTAAGAATGCTTCCAATCTCTAGCAAACTTTCTCCACTGTAGCTCTTGAGAAGACTCTGCTTTAATGCCCTGAGTCATTTTGTTTAATGCACAAACTTTTATGCATCTAGACAAGCACTAGTTCTGCACCATCCTTAGGCGAACTTAAAAAGTTGTCACTCTAATGATTTTCTGAGTTCTAAAGCTCGGATGAAGAACTTTGGTTAAGTAAGGCTGATAGTGGTCATGATTCAAGATTTTATTAACAACTTTGTGCAGATTTCTTAGTACTGTGTGTCTTACTATGGAGCAATTGTTATGTTTAATGACTCTTCTTAAAAAGTTGACCTTTTTGAAGAATTTTCTTAATGGCAGACAGCAATAGTGTGCTTACACCTAAAAGTAAATAAAATTGCTATCAGTCACTCATTAAATGATGTTAACTCTAATTCGAGTGGCTGTCATCAAGAATATTTATGAGTTTTTCTCCTTTTTTTGGTGTGAGGAGCTAACATCTGTTGCCAATCCTCCCCTTTTAGGTTGAGGAAGACTGTCAGTGAGCTAACATCTGTGTCAATCCTCTTCTACTTTATGCAGGATGCTGCCACAGTATGGCTCGAGGAGTGGTGCTAGGCCTGTGCCCATGATCCAAACTCACAACCTCCAGGCTGCCAAAGTAGAGCACGCAATCCTAACTACTATACCACCAGGCCAGCCCCAATGAGTCTTTCTTTTGACAAGTGTTTCTCTTATTCTGAATCTCCTCTACCTGCTCAAAAAACCCTTGGAAATTTTTTTTCTTCTTTTGGTGAGGAAGACTGGCCTTGAGCTAATATCTGTTGCCAATCTTCCTCTTTCTGTTTAAGGCAGACCGTTCCTGAGCTAACATCTGTGCCAACTTGCCTCTATTTTATATGTGGGATGTCTCCACAGCATGGCTTGATGAGCGATGTGTAGGTCTGTGGCAGGGAATCAAGCCCTTGCACCCTAAGCTGATGAAGCAGAGTGCAGTAAGTTGACCCCTTTCTACAGGGCTGGCCCTGTAAAAACTCTTGGAATTTTTGCACTGCCCTCAGTAGGTTTTGTCAGCAGGAAAAACTTCATAAGCTTCTGCTCAAATGCAAAAATCATTACTTGTTATTTTTCAATTTAATTTCAGTATAAATTAACTTATCTCTGTTCAAGTAGCATTAAAGCTAATAACCCTAAAAAGGATTAAGATTAGAAAGTAATGCTGTCAGTGACAAAGCTCATTAACAGCCTTTATCACTACAAGCTGATGAACTACATCTAGAATAATTGGCCTAATTATAATACATTTGTTTCTTTAGCCAGGTATTCTTTGCTTCACTCTCTACTGATTACTTATGGGTCTCAGTTTGGCCAATTAAATTTCTCTTCCTACTCTATCCACTTCTAAAATTGATAGTATATAGCTCGGATGTCAGTATACCTGTGTTCTGGATAGTTAAGAGTTGCACTAAGGAGTCAGGAAATAGAGAGGCAAAAAGAGACAGCTTTATCCTGGCATGCAGGCCATAAAACAAGATAAAAAGTTAATAATAATTCATTTGAGTGGCATTGCTAAAATTTGTTAAAAATCTAACTATACCAGAGACCCCTGATACATTCTAGTTAATTCATTTCCAGAAAGAACTTTCAGTTATTTTATTTTCATGACAAGTAACAGAACACCCGACTAAAAATGACTTAACCACAGAGAAAATTAAATTATTTTATATAACAGATAAGCAAGAAAAATGAAGACACAAAGGAGGCTGCAGAAAGGGACATGGGGGCTGGCCTGGTGGTGTAGTGGTTGAGTTCACATACTCCACTTCTGTGGCCCAGAGTCCATAGGTTCGGATCCCAGGCATGCACCTAGCACTGCTTGTTGAGCAATGCTATGGAGATATCCCACATAAGACAGAGGAAGATTGTCACAGATATTGCCTCAGGGCCAATCTTCCTCACCCCCCAAAAAAAGGAACAGGGTCTGCCCCTTTCTTCTCTCTTTAAAGACTATTCCTTGAAGCTTTACCTAAAAGTTACCACTTACATCCCAATGGCCAGAAATGTACTAGATCAACTTATACATATATCAAATCATCATATTGTACACCTTAAACTAGCCCAATATTATATGTCAATTATATCTCAATAAAACTGGAAAAAACATACTATATTGCCATCATTTGGGAACAAGTTAAGCTGGACACATTGCTGCATCCAAGAAAACTGATTTCTTTTAATAGGGAAGAAGGGATATTGATTGCCAACTAGAAATCCCTGCCACGTGGTATATAATAACGTGACTAATCATTTATTGATGAACATTTAATTCCTTTTCCCCTCAATTTTCACTGTTATTATTACCATGTCACATCTGTCTTGAAATGAGGGTAAAAGTGATATAGGATTAGAAAACTTCCCTTTCCCCAATTTGACAAAAATAAACAAAAACAAATAAAAATATAAGCTATGATCAGTGAGGTTCTCCGTACTCCTCTCATCCAAAGCAGTGGTGTGAGGCAAAAAAAGTGAAAAAAATTCTCAAAATTTTCATAGATAGTCCAAAGTTAGATGGCAAGAAGAGTAAAGGAGCAATCTAGAGGGAAGGTTAGAGTGCTCTTTTCTTCTAGAAACATCTATTCCTCCACATACTCTCTCTCTGCTTGTAATGTGTGTTCATACTCCTTTTTACAAGATAAATTGTTATGTATCCTTTGATAATACCTGAAAATCTGACTTCCCCAAGAAAAATCTTCCTCATCCAATGGTCCTTTTATTATATGCACTCAGAGATCATGCACCTGTCTTTCAGAATACCTAACACAGCAGCTGTGTTGGTATTATTTGTGTGATTATTTGATTATTGTCTATTTTACTACACACTGTAAGTTCTCTATATTGAAAATTTATTAATTAATTTGATAAGTATTTCTTGAATACTTATGATAGGCCAGGAACTGTCTAGTGTTCAAGATATTATGGTAAACAAAATGCAATCAATCAGGATTAGTATCTATTAATATAGATGAAGTCCATTTGATAAAGTTAAAAACAAAAATTAGATGCAGCATAATAAGAATAAAACCGAACTTGACAAGAATGAAAAAATCTTCTAATAACTTATCTGTTCACCAAAACAAAAACTATCACTCTGTAAATGGAGATTGGTACTCCAATCTCTCTGCAGGAACAAGAAAAAGAATGCTCAAACCAGCCCTTACGGCTTAGTGGTTATAGTTCAGTGCATTCTGCTTTGGCAACGTAAAAACACACCATTAATCTGTTAGTAGCCATGCTTTGATGGCAGCTCACATAGAAGAACTAGAAGGACCTGGAACTAGAATATACAACTATGTACTGGGGCTTTGGGGAGAGGAAAAAAGAGAGAGAGGTATAATGGCAACAGATGTTAGCTCACAGAGAATCTTTCCTAGAAAAAAACAAAAACAAAACCAAAAACCTTAGTCTTTTAATAAATAAATAAAATTTTTTTTAAAAAATGGTTAAGTGAAAAAAATTCAGGGTCATATATTAATCACAAAAACATCACCATTTACATCAAATGTAAATGGGCTAGATATTCCAATTAAATGTAGAGATTGTTAGACTGGATAAAACGCAAAACCCAATATGGTTTGTATAGAACACAATACATAAGTAATTTAATGACTTACATAGTTGGAAAGTAAAAAAATAGAAAAGGATGTGTCATATTTTCTAAAAAGCATGAACAACTATTTGGCATTCCTAATATTAATCAAGGTAAAATCCTAGGTGATTAATATTGCCAGAGGAACAAAAGAAAAAATTTGTAACATTAACAAAGTCAATTTATGATATTTACCAAAACATGTACACACTTAACAACATTCAAGATATGTGAAACAGAGTGATGGTAGCATGCTGGCAGAGTGAGCTCTTCCCTTAGACTCCCCTTCACAAGATATAATGAAAAGGACATTCATAAACCAACAAAGGACATTCACACAACACAATAGACATCTGAGAGACCCACGCAGCCATACATCTGACAGTGGAGGTGCTAGACCCACCAGAAGGAAATAGAAGGAGGTCAGGGTATCTCCTCTCCCTCCCTGATAGCAACCTAGGGCATGGAACTGTGCACAGCTCTGAAAGGAGAGGAGGGAGGGGTGGCTCTCTGCAAGAATACCTTTGCTTTCCAAATTGCCTCCTACCTGTGGGAAAGTTCCACACAGAGTAGGCTAGGCAACTGGATAAGTGTCTTCATCAAGTCAGCACCCCAGGAGGGCAGATAGTGAGGGCAGACTCCCAGGATCGCACATGCGAAAGAAAGTGCCCCTCCCCCTGTCTGGTGTACCAGTGTGGCTGGTAGGCCAGAGCAATGGACCACTGCTAGAGTGAACATGCGTGTGTTTGTAAAGCAGCAGTGGCAAGTAGGCTATCACAAATGTGCCATGTCAGCATAGATTCCAAAGGACAGGCAAAGATGCCAGGGATCATGCTGGGCTCAGAATACACACCTTCTGACCTCCCTCAGTGGTGGCAGGGGGAATCTGTGATGAGACACTATCCCTATGTGGAGGCACAAATCCACCCCATCAAACAGTCTGAATAAATATATTAATACTACAGAACAGAAGGAAAATGACAAGCACCCAGAAATCAATCCTGAAGCCACAGACATTTACAAACTAAATCATACAGAATTCAAAATAGCTATCATAAAAAAACTCAACAAGTTAGAAGAAAATTCAGAGACAGTTCAGTGAAATCTGGAATACAATTAATGAACAGAGCGAATTCTTCACAAAAGATATTGAAACCATAAAGAAAAACAATCAGAAATGTTAGCAATGAAAACACAATGAATGAGATAAAGAAAAATCTGGAGTACTTGATTAACAGAGCTGACCTGATGGAGAACAGAATTAGCAGTTTGGAGTACAGAAATATAGAAGTGCTTCAGATGGAGCAGGAGAGAGAGAATTAAGACTAAAAAGAAATGAAGAAATTTTCTCATAAATATCCTGCTCAATTAGGAAATGCAACATAAGGATTATAGGTATTCCAGAGGGAGAAAAGAGGGAGAAAGGAGCACAAAGCTTATTCAAAGAAATAATAGCTGAGAACTTCCCAAACCTGGGGAAGGAGATGGAATTATATGTAAAAGAAACTAATAGAACTCCTAATTACATCAATGTAAAAAGACCTTCTCCAAGGCATGTAATAGTAAAACTGGCAAAAGTCAGGGGCTGGCCCAGTTGCATACTGGTTAAGTTCATGCACTCTGCTTCGATAGCCTGCTGTTTTTGGTTCAGATCCCGAGATGGACCTATACCCCACTCATAAAGCCGTGTTGAGGTGGCATATCATATACAAAATAGAGAAAGATTGGCATAGATGTTAGTTCAGGGACAATCTTCCTCAAGCAAAAAGAGGAAGATTGGCAGTAGATGTTAGCTAAGGGCCAATTTTCCTCACCAAAACCACAAAAAAAAAAAAAACCAGCAAAAGTTAACTACAAATTATTAACAGCAGCAAGGCAGAAGAAAATAACTTACAAAGGAACCTCTATCAGGCTTTCAGCAGGTTTTTCAGCAGAAACCTTACAGGCTAGGAGAGAGTGAATTATATATTCAAAATTCTGAAAGACAGAAACTTTCAGCCAAGAATACTCTATCCAGAAAAAATATCCTTCAGATATTATGGAAAAATAAACATTTTCCAAGATAAACAAAAGCTGAAGGAGTCCACTTCCACAAGATCCTGCCTACAAGAAATGATCAAGAAGGCCCTCAATCAAAAAAAAAAGAAAGCATTTATAAAACCTTGAGCAAGGATATAAATAGGGAGACAAAATCAGAAAACAGCAGCTCTCTATCAGAACAGGTTAGCAAACACTTAATTATAATTTTATAGATAAAGGGAAGGAAAACATCAAATCTCGTCATTTTAACCACCAACTCACAACACAAAACAGAATAAGATCTGATAACAATAAGCTAGAAGGGGAAGAGGAAAGAGATAGAACCTGCTTAGACTAAGGAAATAAGAAGCTGTGAGAAAATGAACTATTACATCTATAAGATTTTTTATACAAACCTCACAGTAATCACTAAACAAATAATCAGAAGAGAGACAGAAATGATAGAGAAAGAAAAAGCTGAGAAAACAAACATAGGAAACTAACAAACTGAACTAGCAGTCCAAAATACATGGGATGAAAAACAAGGAAAATACAGAACTGGAAAACAAATGATAAAATGGAAACATTAAACCCTTGTATATCAATAGTCACTCTGGATGTAAATGGATTGAATTCTCAAAAGACAGAGTGGCTGGATGCATTAAAAGACAAGATCCAACAATATGCTGCCCCTAGGAAACACATCTCAGCTCTGAAGACAAACACAGGCTCAGAGTGAAGGGATAGAAACTGATACTCCACGCTAATGGCAAATAAAAGAAAGCAGGTGTTGTCATACTTATATCAGACAAAGCAGACTTCAAGATAAAAAAGGCAAGGAGAGACAAAGAGGGGCAGGATATAATGATAGAAGAGACACTCCAGCAAACGGACGTAATACTTATAAATATATATTCACCTAACACAGGAGCACCAAAGTACATTAAGCAAATATTAACAAATCTAAAAGGAGATATTAACAACAGCACAATAATAGTAGGGAACCTTTACACCCCACTTACATCAGTGGATAGATCATCTGGACAGAAAGTCAACAAGGAAATAATGGAATTAAATAAAAATCTAGACCAGAGGGACTTAATAGATACATATATATATATATAGAACACTCCATTCCCCAAACAGCAAAATCCACATTCTTCTAAAGCGCACATGGAACATTCTCAAAGATACACATTATATTGGGGAAGAAGGCAAGCCTCAATAAATTTCAGAAGATTGAAACCATGTCAAGCATCTTTTCTGACCATAATGCTATGAAACTAGAAATTGACTACAAGAAAAAAGCTGGAAAAGTGACAAGAATCTAGAGACTAAACAACATGCTACTGAACAACCAATGAATCACTGAAAACATTAAAGGAGAAATAAAAAAATATCTGGTCAAGGCTGGCCTGGTGGCGCAGCAGTTAAGTTCGCACATTCTGCTTTGGCAGCCTGGGGTTCACCAGTTCAGATCCTGGGTGAGGACACGGCACTGCTTGGCAAGCCATTCTGTGGTAGGTGTCCCACATATAAAGTAGAGGAAGATGGGCACGGATGTTAGCTCAGGGCCAGTCTTCCTCAGCAAAAAGAGGAGGATTGGCAGCAGATGTTAGCTCAGGGCTAATCTTCCTCAAAAAAAAAATATCTGGACACAAATGAAAATGAAAATACACAATAACAACTCATATGGGATGCAGTCAAAGGAATTATAAGAGGGAAAATCATAGCAATACAGGCCCACCTTAACAAACAAGAAAAATGTGAAATAATCAATCTTAAACTACACCTAGCAGGACTAAAAAAAGAAGAAGAAGCAAAGCCCAAAGTCAGCAGAAAGAGAGAAATAATAAAATTTAGAGCATAAATAAATGAAATTGAAACCAAAAAATCCCAGAAGAAAGGATCAATGAAACTAAGATCTGGTTCTTTGAGAAGATAAACAAAATGGACAAACCTTTAGCCAGACTTACTGAGAAAAAAACAGAGAAGTCTAAATAGATAAAATTAGAAATGAAAGGGGAGAAATTACAATGGAGACCTCAGAAATACAAAGGATTATAAGAGAATACTATGAAAAACTATATGCCAACAAATTGGACAATCTAGAAGAAACCAGTAAATTCTTAGATTCATACTACCTCCCAAAACTGAATCAAGAAGAAATAGAGAATCTGAATAGACCAATCACAAGTAAGGAGATTGAAACAGTAACCAAAAACCTCACAAAAAGTGGAAGCCGAGGACCAGACGGCCTCTCTGGAGAATTCTATCACACATTCAAAGAAGATTTAATACCTATCCTTCTCAAACTATTCCAAAAAATTGAAGAAGGTGGAACACATCCTAGCACATTTTACAAGACCAACATCATCCTGGTACCAAAACCAGACAAGGACAACACAAAGGAGGGAAATCATAGGCCAATACTGCTGATGGACTAGATGCAAAAATACTCAACAAAATATTGGCAAAATGAATACAGCAGTACATTGAAAGGATCATGCACCATGATCAAGTGGGATTTATACCAAGGATGTAGGGATGGTTCAACATCCACCAATCAATCAACATGATACATCACATTAACTAATTGAGGAATAAAAACCACATGATCATCTCAATAGAAGCAGAGAAAGCATTTGATTAGATCCAATATCCATTTATGATAAAAACTCTCAATAAAATGGTATGGAATGAAAGCGCCTCAACATAATAAAGGCCATATATGACAAATCCACAGCCAACATCATACTCAACAGGGATAAACTGAAAGCCATCCTTCTGAGAACAGGAACAAGACAAGGGTGCCCACTCTTGCCACTCCTATTCCACATAGTACTGGAGGTTTTGGCCAGTGCAATTAGTCAAGATAAAGAAATAAAGATTACCCAAATTGGCAATGAAGAAGTGAAACCCTTGCTGTTTGCAGACAACATGATTTGATCAATAGAAAACCCTAAAGAAGCCATGGGAAAACTATTAGAAATAATCAACAACTACAGCAAAGTTGGAGGGTACAAAATCAACTTAGAAAAGTCAGTTGTATTTCTCTACTCTGATAATGAGCTAACAGAAAGAGAACTCAAGAATACTATCCCATTTACAATCAAACAAAAAGAATTAAATATCTAGGAATAAATTTAGCCATGGAGGTGAAAGACCTATACACTGAAAACTATACGACGTTATTGAAAGAAATCGATGATGACATAAAGAAATGGAAAGATATTCCATGCACATGGAATGGAAGAATAAACATAGTTTAAAATGTCCAAACTACCTAATTCAATGCAGTCCTAATCAGAATCCCAAAGATGTTCTTCACAGAAAAAGAACAAAGAATCCTAAAACTCATATGGGGCAACAAAAGACCACAAATAGCTAAAGCAATCCTGAGAAAAAAGAACAAAGCTGGAGGCATCACAATCCCTGACTTCAAAATATGCTACAAAGCCATAGTAATCAAAGCAGCATAGTAGTGGCAAAAAAACAGACAAACAGATCAATGGAACAGAATTGAAAGTCCGGAAATAAAACCACACATCTGTGGACAGCTAGTCTTCAACAAACGAGGTAAGAACATACAATGAAGAAAGGAATGTCTCTTCAATAAATTGTGTTGGGAAAACAGGACAGCCATATGCAAAAGAATTAAAGTAGACCATTATTTTTTGTCATATACAAAAGTTAACTCAAAATGAATTAAATACTTGAAGGTAAGATGTGAAACCATAGATCTTCTAGAAGAAAATATAGGCAGTAAATTCTTTGACATCAGTCTTAGAAGGATCTTTTCGAATACCGTGTCTGCTCGGGCAAGGGAAACAAAAGAAAAAATAAACAAATGGGACTTCATCAGACTAAAGAGCTTTTGCAAGGCAAAGGAAACCAGGAACAAAATGAACAGACAACCCAACAACTGGGGGGAAAATATTGGCAAATCACATATCCGACAAGGTGTTAATCTCCAAAACATATAAAGAACACACACAGCTCTACAACAAAGAAGAAAAAACTACCTGATCAAAAAATGAGCAGAGCATATGAACAGACATTTTTCCAAAGAAGAAATACAGATGGCCAATAGGCACATGAAGAGATGTTCAACATCACTAATCATCAGAGAAATGCAAATTAAAACTACACTGAGATATCACTTTATATCCATTAGAATGGCTGTAATCATCAAGTCCAAAAATAACACATGTTGGATAGGATGTGGAGGAAAGGGAACCTTGATAGACCACTGGTGGGAATGCAAACTGGTGTAGCCACTATGGAAAGCAGTAAGGTGATTTCTCAAGAAATACAAAAGAGAAATACCATACAACCCAGCTATCCCTATACTGGTTGTTTGTCCAAAGAACTTGAAATCAGCAATTCAAAAGGTTTATGCATCCCTATGCTCATTGCAGCATTATTCACAATTCCAAAGATGTAGGAGCAACCCAAGTACCCACCAACTGATGAATGGATAAAGAAGATATAGTACGTATATAGAATGGAATACTACTCAGCCATAACAAAAGACAAAATTATCCCATGTGCAACAACACGGATGAACATTGAGGGTATCATGTTAAGCGAAATAAGCCAGAGGGAGAAAGACAAATACTGTATGATTTCACTCATAGGTGGAAGGTAAACTATCACATGGGCAAAGAGAACAGATTAGTGGTTACCAGGGGGGAAGGTGGTCGAGAGTGGGCACAAGAGTTAAAGTCATTTATGTGATGATTGGAAAACAACAATATACAACTGAAATTTCACGTTATAAACTATTATGGCCTCAATCAAAAAGAAATTGTGAGACATATAGTGACAGAACAAAAAGGAACTAAATAAAAGAAAAATGGGCAAATGCTTAACCTGTAACTAAATTATTGATAGAACCAATAAAATACCACAACACCAGTTTCCCCTCTGTCTAAAATGCCCATTCCTCATATTTTTCATGCCTGACTGAAGTGTACTTTTCTCTCATCACTTAGCATACTGTCAATTCCTAAACAATTTCTCTTAACAATCCATCTAAAGGAGCCATGACTGACTAGCAATTTCTCATGTTACTTTCTGCATAGCATGTATTAGTATCACACATTTCCTTTGTTTATTTGGTCATTGCTAGTTTCTCCCTTGCCCAAATAAAAGCTCCACAATTACAGTCTTCTCTATCTTGCTGCTCACTGTTGTACCCCAGTGCCTGGAGCAGAGTCTGACAGTGGGGGCTACACAATAAATATGTCTTGAATCGATAGATGCCTGATTGAAGGGTGATAAGTTTATGATATATTTTTTTTAATTGAGGGCAAAATTTGTTGAATTTTAATGAAAAAACAATGTAAGTTTCATAAATATTTAAAGAAAAGCTACTTATAATAAAAATAAGAAAATGTGCGTGTGTAAGAGAATACAGAGTACCAACAACGTGGGTAGAAGAAAATGGGATCTTAAACTTAAATGTGCTAATTTCTTTACCTTTCATAGCAGAAGAGAATTGTATTCAACTGATTGACTAAGAAATAGCGATTTTCATCTATTATTTAAAAATGTAAAGGCAAGCAGGAACAAACTAAAATTTAGACTCTACACATTTCAAATGATTAAAAGAGGAAACAAAAAGAAAAGTATGAGCAATATAGCAAATATAACATAGATGGCAAAAGATAGATACCAAGGAAATAAAGTGAATTCTAACAATAATAAATATAAACTGAGAAAATTGGCAAAATGAATGGGAAAAATATTTTATGGAAAGTTATTCCTATTTCATAGAAAAGATACATATAAAGACATGTTATTATTGACAATAACAACTATTGGCAAAGACACACAGGCAAATGCAATCAAATATTAAGCAGGGGTCCTGACATTAACACCATATGTGAGTTTAATTAAAGGGCAAATGCATTGTATGAGACAAATGTGGTGTGCCTGATAATTATAATATGTGCCATCTACAGATATTTATAAAAGTTATGAATGTTTTTATACACCAAGTAACTTGGCATCAAAAATATAGATCCAAAACTGGATTAAATTAAAGGAGAACTAAAAGCACAATAATTCTTTCAGCCAAGACTTGATAAAAGAAATTAAAATAGGTAGGGCTATAGAGGCTTTGATGAATAATTCTTTGAATAAAACGGTTGCTCTTTTAAAGCATACTTAACATAATTAAAAATGGCTATATATTAAGCCACAAAAAATTCCAAAAATTTTAAGCAATATGCCATCTTTTTGAAAAGTAGTGAGAAAAAGTAGTAATAAATTAACTAAAAAAATTCAAGGCAACTTAAAAGTATCTGTCTTCAAGAATACTTGAGTTAAAGAAGAACTAAGTTTGTATAAACTACTAAATGTTTAAAGACTTTATTTCTTTTAGAGTAATTTTAGGTTTGCAATGAATTTGAGAGGAAGGTCCAGAGATTTCTTATATACCCCTACCCCCACATACCCATAGCCTCCCTCATTATCAATATCACTCACCAGAATGGCACTTTTTACACCAAGGATGAACCTACATTGACACATCATAATCACCCAAAGTCTACGGTTTACCTTAGGGTTCACTTAGTGTTGTACAGTATAGGTTTAGACAAATATATAACGACATATAGCCATCATTATAATGTCATACAGAGTATTTTCACTGTGTTAAAATTCCTCTGTTCAGCCTATTCATCTCTCTCCTCCTTCCACAGATTTTTTTGGTTTTAGTTTCAGTTATTTTATTGAGATCATAATGATTTACAACATTGTGTAATTTCAGGTGTACATTATTATTTTTCAGTTTCTGTACACACTTCATCGTGCTCACCACAAGCAGTCTAATTTTTATCTGTTACCATACATATGTGCCCCTTTAATCCACCCCCTGCCCCCAGCCCCAGTCTTCTCTGGTAACCACTAATCTGTCCTCTTTATCAATGTGTTTGTTTATCTTCCACAAATGAGTGAAATCATTCTTTCTCTGTCTGCCTAATTTCGCTTGACATCATGCCCTCAAGATCCATTCATGTTGTTGCAAATGGGATGATTTTGTCTTGTTTATGGCTGAATAGTATTCCATTGTGCATATATACCACATCTTCTTTATACATTCATCAGTCAATGGGCATTTGGGTTGCTCCCATGTCTTGCCTATTGTTAGTAAGGCTGCAATGAACACAGAGGTACATAAGTCTCTTCGAATTGTCGATTTCAAGTTCGTCGGATAAAGATTCAGTAGTGGAGTAGCTGGGTCATATGATAATTTCTTTTTTCTTTTTTTTAAAGATTGGCCCTGAGCTAACATCTGTTGCCAATCTTCTTTTTTTTTTCCTCCTTCTTCTCCCCAAGGCCCCCCAGCACACAGTAGTATATATTCTAGTTGTAGGTCCTTTTAGTTCCTCTATGTAGGATGCTGCCTCAGCATGGCTTGATGAGCGGTGCTAGCTCCGTGCCCAGGATCCGAACCAGTGAAACCCTGGGCCACGGAAGCAGAGCACAAGAACTTAACCACTCAGCCACAAGGCCAGCCCCCATATCCTAATTCTATTTTTAATTTTCTGAGAAATATCCATGTTGTTTTCCATAGTGGCTGCACCAGTTTGCATTCCCACCAGCAGGGTATGAAGGTGCCCTGTTCTCCACATCCTCTCCAACATGTGTTATTTTTTGCCTTGGTGATTATAGCCATTCTGGCTGGTGTAAGGTGATATCTCATTGTAGTTTTGATTTGCATTTCCCTAATAATTATTGATTTTGAACATCTTTTCATATGTCTGTTGGCCATTTGTACATCTGCTTTGGAAAAATGACTGTTCATATCCTCTTCCCAGTTTTTGATTGGGTTTTTTGTTTTTTTTTTTGTTGAGTTGTATGAGCTCTTTATGTATTTTAGAAACCAACCCCTTGTCAGATATGTGATTCACACATATTTTCTCCCAGTTGGTGGGTTGTCTTTTCACTTTGCTAATGGTTTCCTTTGCCTTGCAAAAGCTTTTTAGTCTGAGGTAGTCCCATTTGTTAATTTTTTCTTTTGTTTCCCTTGCCTGAGTAGACATGGTATTTGAAAAGATGCTGCTGAGACTGATGTCAAAGTGTACTGCCTATATTTTCTTCTAGAAGTTTTATGGTTTCACATTTTACATTCAAGTCTTTAATTCATTTTGATTTAATTTTTGTGTATGGCAAAAGATAATAGTCTATTTTCATTCTTTTGCATGTGGCTTTCCAGTTTTTGCAGCGCCATTTACTGAAGAGACTTTCCTTTCTCCATTCTATGTTCTTGGCTCCTTTGTTGAAAAGTAACTGTCCATAGATGTGTGGTTTTATTTCTGGACTTTCAATTCTGTTCCATTGATCTGTGTGTCAGTTTTTTTGCCAGTACCATGCTGCTTTGATTACTATGGCTTTGTAATGTATTTTCAAGTCAGGGATTGTGATGCCTCCAGCTTTGTTCTTTTTTCTCAGGATTGCTTTGACTACTCAAGGTCTTTTGTTGTTCCACATAAATTTGAGGATTCTTTGTTCTATGGCTATGAAGAATGTCATTGGGATTCTGATTGAAATTGCATTGAATCTGTAGATTGCTTTAGATAATATGAATATTTTATCTAGGTTTATTCTTCCAATCCATGTGCATGGAATATCTTTCCATATCTTTATATCTTCCTCAATTTCTTATAGCATTCAGTGTATAGGTCTTCCTTGGTTAAATTTGTTCCTAGATGTTTTATTCTTTTTATCGTGATTGAAATGGAATTATTTTCTTGACTTCTCTTTCTGCTAGTTCATTATTAGTGTATAGAAATACAACTGATTTTTTAAGTTGATTTTGTACCTTCCAACTTTGCTGTAGTTGTTAATGGTTTCAGTTTTCCAATGGATTCTTTAGAGTTTTCTATATATAGAATCATGTCTTCTGCAAACAGTGAGAGTTTCATTACTTCATTTCCAATTTGGATTCCTTTTATTTCTTTATCTTGCCTAGTTGCACTGGCCAAAACCTCCAGTATTATGTTGAATAGGAGTGGCAAGAGTGGGCACCCTTGTCTTGTTCCTGTTCTCAGAGGGATGGCTTTCAGTTTTTCCCTATTGATCATCATGTTGGCTGTGAGTTTGTCATATATGTCCTTTATTATGTTGGTGGACGTTCCTTCTATACTCATTTTATTGAGATTTTTTATCATAAGTGGCTGTTGGATCTAGTCAAATGCTTTCTCCACATCTATTGAGATTATCATGTGATTTTTATCCTGTAATTTTATTTCTTTGTGTTGTCCTTGTATGGTTTTGGCATCAGGGTAATTCTGGCCTCATAGAATGAATTAGGAAGCATTCTGTCCTCTTCAATTTTTTGAATAGTTTGAGAAAGATAGGTGTTAAATCTTCTTTGAATGTTTGGTAGACTTCTCCAGAGAAACTGTCTAGTCCTGGGCTTCTGTTTTTTGAGAGTTTTTGATCACTGTTTCAAACTTTTTACTTGAGATTGGTCTATTCAGATTCTCTATTTCTTATTGATTTACTTTTGGGAGGTTGTATAATTTTAAGAATTGACCTGTTTCTTCTAGGTTATCCAATTTGTGGACATACAGTTTTTCATAGTCTTCTCTTATAATCCTTAGTATTTCTGTGGTATCCATTGTAATTTCTCCTCTTTCATTTCTGCTCTTCTTTATTTGAGCCTTCTCTATTTTTCTCTTGGAGAGTCTGGCTAAGGGTTTGTCCTTTTTGTTTATCTTCTCAAAGAACCAGCTCTCAGTTTCATTGATTCTTTCTACTGGTATGCTGTATTTTCATTTTCATCTGTCTCCAGGTGTTTTTTGATTTTACCTTTGATTTCTTTATTGATCCAATGGTTGTTCAGTAGTATATTGTTTAGTGTCCACATATTTGTGACTTTCCCAGTTTTTTTCTTGTGGTTGATTTATAGCTTCACAGCACTGTGGTCAGAAAAGATGCTTGATATGATTTCAATCTTCTGAAGTTTGTTGAGGCTTTTCTTATTTCCCAACATATGGTTTATCTTCAAGAATGTTCCATGTGTACTTTAGAAGAATATGTATTCTGCTGTTTTTGGATGGAATGCTCTCTATATATCTATTTAGTCCTTCTGATCAAGTGTTTCATTTAAATCCACTATTTCCTTGTTGACTTTCTTTCTGGATTATCTATTGATTTATGTAAGTGGAGTGTTAAGGTCCCCTACTTTTATTGTGTTGCCATTAATTTCTCCCTTTACATCTGTTAGTAGCTGCTTTATGTACTTTGGTGCTTCTCTATTAGGTGCATGTATACTTATAAATGTTATCTCCTCATGGTGGAGTGTCCCTTTTATAGTTGTATACTGCCCCTCTTGATGTCTGATATAAGTATGACAACACCTGCTTTCTTTTATTTCCCATTAGCTTGGAGAATCATCTTCCATCCCTTCACTCTGAGCTTGTATTGTCTTTAGAGCTGCGATGTGTTTCCTGGAAGCAGCATATTGTTGGGTTTTGTTCTTTAATCCATCCAGCTACTCTGTATCCTTGATTGGAGATTTCAATCCATTTACATTCAGGGTGCTTATTGATATACAAGGGCTTAATACTGCCATTTTGTCCCTTGTTTTCTGGTTGTTCTATATTTCCATTGTTTTCTTCCTTCGTGTTTCTGACTAGCATTCATTTTGGTGGTTTTCTGTGAAGGTTTTCTCATTTGTCTCTTTTTTATGAGTCGTGGCTATGCTCTGATTATCTGTTTAGTGGTTACTTGAGGTTTGTATAAAAGATTTTGTAGATGAGACCGTGCTTGGGTTGTTTTTTCGTTTTTTTTTTTTTTTTTTTTTTGCTGAGGAAGTTAGCCCTGAGCTAACATTTGTGCCAGTCTTCCTCTACTTTAGATGTGGGTCACCACCATAGCATGGTCCATGAGTGGCATAGGTCTGTGCCCAGGATCCAAACCCATGAACCTGGGCCACTCAAGCAAAGTGAGCTGAACTTGACTGTTAGGCCACAGGGCTGGCCCTGAGATAGTGCATTTTTTGACTGCCTCATCTCCATTAACCTAAGCAGATTCTCTCCTTTTCCTCTTCACATTCTGATTTATTGTTGTCACAAATTATTCTGTTTTGTTCTGTGTGTTTGTAACTACGTTGAAGTGTTTATAGTTACTTTTGATGCTTTCTTTCCTTTTACCTTCTAAGTTATAATTACATATTTGCTTCCATGTTCTGAAAGAGAGCTGCAATTTTCTGATTTTGTCTGTCTATTTATCTCCTTGCTTAAGGTTTTGTGAACTTTTGCCTTTTTGTTTCAGGTATGAGGACATCATTAATCATTTTTTGTAGGAAGGTCTAATGATAATGAGCTCCCTCAGCTTTTGGTTATCTGGAAAAGCTGTTATTTCTCCATTGAGTCTGAAGGATAGTTTCACTGGACAGAATATTCTTGGCTGAATGTATTTTTAATATATTATTCCATTCTCTCCTAGACTAAGAGGTTTCTGCTGAGAAGTCTGCTGAAAGCCTTATAGGGGTTCCTTTGTATATGTTATTTTCTTCTGCCTTGCTGCCCTTAATATTTTTCTTTGTCATTGACTTTTTACCAATTTTACTATTACATGCCTTGGAGAGAGTTTTTTAGCATTAATGTAATTAAGAGTTCTGTTGGTTTCCTGTCACTGTAAGTCCAGTTTTTTCCCCAGGTTTGGGAAGTTCTCAGCTATTATTTCTTTGAACAAGCTCTCTGCTGTTTTCTGCCTTTCTTCTCCCTCTGGAATACCTATAATCCTCATGTTACTTTTTCTAATTGAGTAGGATATTTCTTGAAGAATTCCTTCATTTTTTAAAAAATCTTAGTTCTCTTTCCTCCTCCACCTGAAGCATTTCTATATTTCCATCCTCTAAATCACTAATTCTTTCCTCCATAATACCAGTGCTATTTTTTAAGGATTCTGAAATTTTTTTTATTTCATTAATTGTGTTCTTCAGATCCAGAGTTTCTGCTTGAGTTTTTTTTTTTTTTTTTTTTTGTAGTTTCCATCTCTTTGGTGAAGTTTTCCTTTATCTCATTAATTTTATTCCTGAGCTCATCGAACTGTATTTCTGAGTTTTCTTGTAACTCACTGAGTTTCTTTATGAAAGCTATTTTGAATTCTCTGTCATTTAGATCTTAAATTCCTGTGACTTCAAGGTTGGTTTCTGGAGAATGGTCTTTTTCCTTCTCCTCTGAATTGTTGCTGTAGTTTCTCCTGGTGTTTGATGAATTAATCTTTTGCCAGCACATTTGTGGTAGCATCAGGTCTCAGATTCAACCTGCTACCACTAGGGGAAAGCAGGAACTGTCTTTCTCATCCCATCCTGTCTTCCTGTCTGCTGGAATTTGTAGGGGTACTATGTGCACTCTTACCAACTGGGAAAACATTTGTCAGGGCACATAGGTCTGCTGCCCCTTCTTCTTATGGTCATGCCAGCCTCTGTGCTTGGTTTGCAGTGCTTCCTTGTGGGGTCCAAGTCTGCATCATTCCTTGGGACCACAACAGCATGTGTAGGCTCAGGGCTACCAATCCTCTTCCTATAGTTGCCTCAGTGCACATTCTCACTTTCAAGTCACAGCAGTACTATAAGTGCTCCTGCCAGATGGGAAAGCATTCATGCACATACACAGGGCTGCCTGGGATGTGCAGTGGAGTGCTCACCCATCTCCACCACTTCTTGGGGGGGGGAGGGTGGCACTCCATCCACCCTCAGATGTATAGCTCTGTGGGTCTTTTAGTCATCCTGTTGTGCTGTGTGGGTATCCTCCATTGGTCAATGAATGCCCACTTATTTGTAGTTCAAAGAGGGAGTGATAAAAGGAACAGCTCACTCTGCCATGTTGCTGACATCACTTCCACAGTTTATTTTTTAATGTGAGTGGTATATATCCAAACAGAGTAAAATGAAAGCCAGTCTAAAAGGGAAATTTTTACTGCAAACATTTACATAACTGAAGAATAAAGAACAGAAGTTTGTAAAATCATAAATTGAATTTGTTAAAAAATAAAGAAAGAAGGAAAAAACCTAGGAGAAAGGAATTAGCAAACATTTTTTTAAATGTTGATTTTTTTTTTATAAAGAACATAATTACAGCGTAAATTATTTTGAAACAGTTAATTCTCAGGAAAACAAAGCAATCAACAAATCGCTAGATAAATAGAACACAGAACAAAATAGTTTATAGCATCAGAACTGAGAATGCATAAATAATCAGAGATATAAGGATACAGAAAGAAGTAGCAGGAGGTATTCTTCACAGTCATAGAAATAAATTAAAAAATCTGTATAAAATAGATGGTTTCTCAGAAAACATCAATGACAAAAAATGACTTAAGAAGAAAAAGAAAATATAGCCAGATCAATAATTATAGAATAATCTAAAGAAGTTAAAAAATAGTGCCAGGTAAAGTTGTTTTTGCAGTTGAATTGTTTTCAATCTTCAAAGAACAGTTATTTTTGTGCTATCTAAACAGGGCATAGAGAAAGAAAACTTTAAAAAAATTTATAGGAAGACACCAAAGAACAAATCCCAAAATATGCAAAATAATGAATGGGAACCTGTTGACCTGCATTGTCCAATATGGTAGCCACTAACCACATATAGATATTTAAACTTAAATGAAATTTATTTTAAGATTTACTTTCTCAGATGCACCAGTCACGTGTTACATTTCAATTGCTTAATAGCCACATTTGGCTAGTGGTTACCATGTTGGACAATGCAGAAATAGAACATTTCAGACTTCACAAGTAGTTCTGGAAGAAAAGCCCCAGTGAGTTTCTCCTTCGTGAACACATCTCTGAGTAATAAACAAACAAACAAACAGACAAACTGGGACAGCTTAATTGGCTAAACCTAGTCCGTCTATTCACCTCTGAAGCCAGGGAACAGGAATACAGGGAGACACTGTGATTTATGGTTCCTGTAGAATCTCAAGAGAAGATAAAGAATCCATGTCACCACACATTTTCAAATGCGTTATATTTCCTTGACACACTAGTCTTGTGAGACTCTGAGACAGAGAGACATTGCACCCATCTGAGAGTGCAAACTGAGACTCACAGAGACTAGAAACTTGCTCTCATTCACTCTGCTGATGAATGCCGATGCTAGATGTTAAATCCAGTCCTTCTGAATAGTACAGGCCCACTGTAGTCTTCATAATGTCTCATCCAGTTCTTGTTCAAAGCCGGTAGTTTGGTATCTTCTGGGTGCTTAGACCTATTGGTATAGCATTGTGTCCATGTAACTGAAAGATAATCTGTAATCCACAACAGCCTGTGAACTCTAAGTACTATCAAGCATTCAGCATGCAGATTTTTAGTAATTAATATTGGTACTTGTTATTTATCAGACTTGAGAAACATTTTAACATACAGGATACAAACAGAAAGAGGTAGAGGTGGGGAAACAAATGATTTGATTCAAATAATAATATAAAGTAGATTAGAGAATATAATTTGATACAATTTTACATGGAGACAGATTGTTTGGAAAAATAAAAGAAAATACTCTTTTTGGAAATAACCAGCACAGTCACTTACACATAGTAGATACTGAAAAAAGTGTTTGTGGCTGTGTGCGTCTGGTAAATTTTAGGGAGCTGAAATTATAATCTCCACATTTTACAAATAAGTAATGTTCTGCTTATCTTTGGAACAAGATATTGAAAGGTAAGACCTAAGAAGAAATCAAGGAATGGATACACCATAAGTATAATATTGATCAATCTAGTGTCCTCCTTTTTGGCTTTACTATGTAGGAATCAATGTCAGTGGAATATTTGAGTTAACCTCAAAATGACTACAAACTAAACTGTGGAGTAAAATGTCCCCAGCGCAACTTGTCGTTATTCATCTCAATGAGCAACATCCATGCCCAAAGCACATAATATGGCAGATCTGATGTTAGTAGAGTGGAGAGATAACACACAAAGTACCCAGCTCATTTAATGCATTTGTTTTCATTCTCGGTGGTGGGGTTGAGATAGCTGCAGAGTGTACTACCAGGAAGCCCATTTCTGTAGAAGAGCCCAGGAGGGGTTACCACGAAGACCAAGAGGAAGATCCAAGAGCAAAGCTAACTATGAAACTAACTGGAAAACCGAGGAGAGGAAAGGGAGGGTGGTCCATTAAAGTATTATTGCCCCAAGAGTGACACAGTTCATCACTCTAAAAATTTTGAAATTTCTCCTTCTAGGTCTTAGACGTGGTTCAGGAAAATATTAAGCTGTGTTTTGCCAACTAAGTCTGGGAAGGGAATGTGATAGATAAGGAGATCAGTGAGAAGACTAAGAAAATTTTAAAGTGCATGCTACAATGAGAGTAGGAAGACAAAAGAGACATTAGCAGTTTGATGAACTGATTTATTCATTCAACCAAAATTGATTATCTCCTATAGCAAGACTCTGTTTTCAGTGAGATGGTATGACCAAGAGACGGAAAAATATCCAAAAAAACCTTCTGCCTATGTTTCAAAATGTCACAGACTAGAGTGGATAAAGTTATGTCAACAAATAATAAAACTACACTAGTAACTTCCATTTGGGAAAATTGGTGATGGGTAAGAAGAAATGAAATCTGATAATGATGTTTCTAGGCCACATGATGAGAATTGACCATGCGAAGAAGCAGGTTTTCTATAGCAGGAGATTAAGATTTACTTTTGTGTATAAGTTTAAGGTTCCTGAACAGTCATGGGTGCTAAGAGTATAAGAGGAAGAGACATAAATAGGATGAATCTAAGAGGCAAAATCAACACCAAAAAAGCCAAGAAGTTTATTTTTAGCTGATTTTAACACAGAAAATTGCATTTACAGTAACAGGAAAAAATATATGCTCGTCCTGGTAGCTAGTGGTAAGGAGGCAATATTCATGGCATAATAAACACATGAGGTTCTAATGGTATGGATTGTGATGTAAGAGAAATTGTTTATTAACTTAAAAAATTCATTAAAAAATCATACGATAAAGGAAGTCAACTATGGCATTTTTGTGAATGAGGAAAATTAAATGTTGCTTAGAAGAAGCAGGCACAGGTGGTGAATCCAGGCTGCAGTGCTTGCATGTTCCGATCATACATGAGGCACTTCTCCTCAATGGCATCCTTTTCTGTAGGTGTAAAAACGGAAGTGGGACTCAGTGCACTCCCCACAATCCTAGGGGACATGAGGAACTTTAAAAAGTGTATAAAATTAACAAAGCAGTTCAATTACTTAGTGGCATTCTTTTAATTGAAAATTGGTATCTCTTGTATGCCAGGAATGACACTTGGGCAATGGGAATTTAAAGATAAATAGGACACAGTCCAACTCTGCAAAAGTCCAACTGAAAATAGAAACATACACGTTGACAATTATATATGGAAAACAAAATGCTTTGTGAAAGGTATTTGTCTCTTTACAAAACAGTTTTTTCTTTATTCTATTTGATCCTTATGCTAATGCTGTGAGATAGCAATTCAGTAATATTAGATTTACCATTCTTATCTTGTGATACAAATGAGGAAACTGAGTCGTAGAGAGATTTATTGACTGGACCATGGTTAGAATTTTGCAGGACAAATATCCAGGTTTTCTGACTATGAATGATTGATTTTTTCATTCAAGTAATAATAATCTTCCAAAAAACAAATGGATTTCTCCCCTGTTATTGCAATGGCGAAGATACAAAACAAGATACCATGTATACAGAAAACCAAAAAATCAATAACACCACTCAATGATTCAGTAAATTATCTGGAAATGTTGTCCCTATGATGTCATTTATCTGCATTGTTCACTGTGTTTACAGATTTGACTAGACATTTTGGTACGATCTCAACATAGGCATATGGCCTAACGCATTGGAGAAATATTTCGCCCAATGCCTTAAAACATCACTTCCATGATCTGCCCAGATTGCCTTGCTGCCACTCACACATTTTCCTAAAATGAAAACTATCAGATGAAGGCAACAAGGACAGCATATTTCATGCAGATGGTTAGTAAGTGATAAAGATTCGGCTTTGTCTAGTCTTCTTTCTATTTTGATGAAGACAGAGCAGAGAGAAGGTAGTGAGAGGGTGAAAGAGACAACCAGGGATCTTTCCATCCCTTTGCAGCTGTGCAACTCCCTCATTACCTTGGAGAGAAGCTCAGACGTATGTTGTATTGGCCATTCCTTGTGTAACGTTGGATAACACTTTGCACTTAAATCTGAAGATTAATGTGAGGGACTGCTACCAAAACTTGTCTTTAGACTTGATAACCTCAACGTAAAGAGATAATGAAACTGATATTTACTAAATGCCTACCGCATGTTAGTCCCTTTTACCCATTTAACACATTGCAATGTAAAGGTACATTTTGAGATACAAAATCTGAACCTCAGGGAGTTTACAAACCTGTTCATGGTCAAATTGTAATTAATGGGAGAGGAAGTGCTCCCTTAGATCTGGGCAATTCCTATGATGTTAATCTGCAAAGTGCTTCTGAAGGGCCTAATTAAGAATGATGTTCATGGAAAAGTCATTAGGATGTGAGATGACACTACAGAGTAAGGAACTACCTGAAACAGTGAATAAAGAACAAGTCAGGATTACAAAACAACGAGTGAGTTTGGGAGTCAGGGTTAGATGGTGATGTGTGTTTGTATTCACAAACTCAAGGGCTTAAGCCATCATGCGAGCAATATAGTTCAATACACATTTAATACTTGAATTTCCTCCATAGGGTCCACTAAACTGTCATCCAGCTAAGTAAGTGCCTCTACTTCAGGCTTCCATATTATTTGACACCATATCCATTACCACTTGCGTCACACCTCACATCCTCTCAATCTCCCTTTATCCATCCATTGCTGCAACAGACAACTTTATACAGGGGTAAACTGACAACATTTTGCCTCAGTTGTCAAAGTGTATATCTTTCTTCCATAGGCATTCTCAAAAACTGTAGCCAGAGATCTACAGGTACCCTGTGGTATTCACTCTTACACAAACATAGAAATATGAGGCATTTAACAGCCTCGTGACAACTCTGACCAACAGGGCATGGGAGCTAGCAGATAAATAAATGCTCCATTGGTTGAAGAGAAAATCCTGGGGCAAGTTTACACCTGACTTTGAGAGGGACCCAGCAGGACCAAGTGCCAGTCGCCAGAGCAGTGACAAGCTCAACAATGCAGCCTTGTGTTTGCTCTCCCTCTTTTCCTCTTTCATACTTGCGTTTTCCCCACTCCTACTCCCTTGGATTACTTCCCCAAATAAACTACCAGCACACACCTTTCTCTTTGGTTCCACTTTCTGAGAATCCCAGATTAAGACAAGGCACTCAAGGGCCAGCATGAGGAGCGACATTTTCCAATTCTGACCTAAGATGCATGGTAGCCTCAAGGCTTTCTGTCCTCATTTACTTGTGTCTGATTAATTTCTACATACTTAGCACTTGACACAGACTTTAATTCCATAAAAGGAATTCATAGTGTCTAATCAATGGATGAATGTATGAATAAACCAGTGGAGTAAATGTGGCCAAGATTAATGTGCTTTGAATTAACCTCTAAGGTTGAAGAAAAGAGCCCCAAGTACTGTCTTTCAAAGATAGTTACAGGCAAAGTGGGAAATATGAAAAGGCACAGGATTATCCAGTCCCCATCATGATGCTTTAGGACTCCACTAACCGAACAGAAGTGCAAAATTGGCTAATCTGTATTGTTGATCATAAGAATTCTGATTTCTTAAAATGTATTCAATGTGTATATTTTGAAGGCATATTTTAAATAAATAGACAAAGATTGTGGTAATAAAATCCTTAGAGCTGCTGTCTGTGGATAACAAGCTGACATAAGAAAAAAAGAGTAAAGATAGAAATTAGGAAACTGTATCAGGTAAGGTAGAATTCTTGGGATATTAATGTAAATATCTATTTATTTATACCTGAGAAAGGCAGTTTCTAGTTTTGAGTCTACGGGTATCTGTGTATGAGCTAATCCCTATTGAGACTTGAGGCAGTGTTACGAAAAGATCTCTGATCTTGGCACTTGGAAATGTGCCTACTAGACAATAGCCACTTGCTGTTGGGTTGAACATCTACCAGTTGGAAGTCAAAGCAAAAGGAAATGTGTATATTCAAGATCCCAGACTCAACTTAAGGGACAGAATTCACTGGACTTTGAGTCAAAATATTTGGTTTGAGTAGCTTAGTAGCTGTATGTCTTGGGCAAGTCACTGACTCCCCAGGGCCTTGCTTGGCTATTGATAAAAGAGGATGTTAATTCTTGGTTTTCCTGTCTTACAGGATTGATGATGATCCCCAATGAATAAATGTGTGTGATAAGGGGATTCTGGTCATAAAATATCATATGTATTTGAAATATTATTGTTTATGTGAACCCTTCCAGATCAGGCACTATGCCTGACATTTGTATTTTCCAGGGCACCTTGAGAAGACTACTGTAGAAATGAAGCCTTTTCAATTGAGTCCTCAGAAGATTAAGAAAATAACTCAAAGGCTGAAGGGATTGATCTACAGGCCAAGATTAAATGAGGACATATAGTTCATCATTCTGTTAGGCAATGCCTAATAGAGGGTCAGGACTGCAAAGATATATTTCAAAGGGATAAACAGCAAAGAGGGGGAAGAATTATTTCAGTTGAGACAAAAATAAATAAGTAAGACCACTGAAATTGAAATGAAAATATCTGGATACGAGGAAATGATAAAAGTTCTCTTATTTGGAATCTTTCAAACTAACAAGAAAAAGCCTATATTTTTCCATCTTTACTTTAGTTCATCACTTAGGTGTTTTCCAAAGACTCACATATATTTCCTGATATCACTCTTCTCCAAGCCCCAGATTAGACACTCATCCTGAATCCGTATCTTATCTTTTGAATTCAAACGTTCATGGGAGAAAAATCATCACAAAATATATTGTTTTTTCCAAAGCGCCAAATTCTTTTCCACTTACCTTTTTCTTTTTTTTTTTTTTTACCCATCATGAACTTTTCATTTCATAGTTTCCTTGAGGAATGCTTCTGTGTGTGTATGAGTGGAACTAATTGAAAAGATCAAATTTAATAGAATTTAAACTTACTGAAGGGGGAGATAAGTTTAGTTGCAGTAGTATCAGGGGAGACATGACAAGACCAAGTGACATCCTGAAAAGTAACCTACTAGAAATGCTCTGTAAATGCTGTAAAGGCAGATGTCTGTTTAAATATAACCTGAAAAAAGAGAGAAGTAATTAAATACAATTTGTGAAGAATTTTTTTGATTCAGTAGGGTACACATTCAGATTTTTTTCTGGCCATGAAATGTGATCCAAAGAAAGAAAAAAAACATTAAAGTCTTCCCTTTCTGAAACAGTAAGACTATGTTTTCTACAGAGTCAATAAAGAATTGGCATTTCACTCAAACAAGCTTATTTGATCTTTTCTAAAGGATAAACCATAAGCAAAATTGTGACATTGGGCAAGTTTGTCTTCAGCACCACTTTGAGCACATCCTAAATTGGTCTAGAGCCCTACACTTCTCTTTTCCCATTTCTGGGGGTCACTTTCTTGGATTCCCATTTACACCTGATCTCAGTGGCAGAGCCTGTTGCTAATAATGAACGATGATTAGGTCTTGCTGGATAGCTTGGAGCAGTCACGTGTATATTTGATTTTCCTATTAATTCTAGGAATTTTGATTCCTAATCCAGAGGTTCCTGCTTTCCCACAACACTAAAGTCTCATGTTCTGATTCTTTTGATCCTTGCATCTTCATTGCCATCAAAATTTGCTATTCTGTGACTCTTCTCATCTGGGAACTGTCATCTACTAATCCTGGAAGAAGTAGGATTTAGTCTTTAATTACAACTTTGCCAACAACCAGTTGTGAGTTCTTGCATCAATCACTCACATTCTTTGACTCTGTTTCCTCGTAGTCTCATAAAACAAGATGATCTCAAATCTTCTTTCACATGACTTTAAGCTAGGGTTCCTCAACCTCAGCACTATTAACATTTTGGGCTGGATGATTCTTTGTTGTAAGAGGATGACTTGTGCATAGTAAGATATTTAGCAGCACCCCTAACCTCTGCATAGTAGATGCCAGTAGCCAACAACCCTCTTCCACAGACATCAAAAATGTCTCCAGATATTGCCAAATATTCTGTGGTGGGTAAAAGCTATCCATAGTTGACAGCCACCATTCTAACTCAATATCAAGGAAAGCATTTCCTCTTACAAAGTGCTACATAGGTTTCATGCAATCATCTTGAGGAAATTCCTTTAGCATAAGCTGACCTAAAATATTAATTCCATATTTAGTAGAATTCCACTGCCCTCTTTCTATTCCTGCAGCATAGCAGATCCTGTCTCTTCTCTTTCTGCTCTGTTTAAAAGCCGCTTCTGCATCACCAGATGTGGTCTGATCAAGGCTCCCCTGACAGAATGTGCCCTGAGCCAGCCAATTACCACAGCTGGTGCTGCTAAATTCTGTTCCAGTCTCTTTCTGTGCTTGCAAGCTGGCCTGTTTCAGTATCAGTCTTTGTGACATCTGCTTGTGCTTCTCTCCTCTCTGAAATCCTCTCTGCACACCTGCGTCACCCCACTCTGCCCAACTCCTGAAAGAGGTTCAGTTTCCTTTTTGTGGTTTAGCCCCCATGAGAACAGGTGACTGTTGAGAGGAGCCACATCAGTGAGGAGCTGTTTCTCCACCTGGACTGTGTCTGAGAGCGGCCGTGCTGCTGTGTTCCCTCGGTGTCCACAACCCTGCACTGTGCTCGTTGAAGAAACCGTATGCATAATAATCAGTACACGTGCAGCCAATGCTATAAAATGAATATTTAAAGATCCCTGCCCTATATTTACACACATTTTGGTAATTTAATTCAAGGCATGCAATATGATGTCAAAATGAAAGATCATTCATAACCACTATTTTATATATTTGCTAATAATAACCACATATTGATTAGGAGTGTGTTGCTGCATGTTGACTACATAAGCACAAGCTTTTGTTTCCATTTTGCCAACAGTGCCAACCTTTTAGAACCTTTAAATCATCATTTATTCCCTCTGCAGGACCCTGTTAGAGGGATTGTTTCATTTGCATTTCCAGGGGGAATAACTGTATCATAAACATAGCCTCTGGAAACCTGATGTGGCCAGGTTCATTCAATGTGACGATCGGGCCGTGAGGATTCCGGGCAAAAGAGATCTCTGCCTACCTAGCGATTTGATAAGTTGTGCAACCTCTGACATGCAGGGATACCTGCACTCCTCATGCTCTCATGCCTCTAATACTTCTGCTTCCATGGGTAAATCTTAACAGGAAGAACTGCTGTAATTACTAAGTGTGCTCGTTCCTCTTAGCACGATTACTGGATTTAATACTTTTAGTATTGATTAATGACCTGTTTGCATTATAGTCTCTTCCAAGGCAAGGCTAACTGGGACTGGACTTTTATTTCATTTTCATCAGGATATAGCCCAGCCAAGGCCATGCAGAAGCCAAGGAAGACACCTTGTTGGTCCTCAGTCTGAACCATAGATATGTTCCAAAATCCCCAGTGGATGCCTGAAATCACGGTTAATACTGAACTCTGTATATACCATATTTTTTCCTATACATACATATCTATGATAAGTTTAATTTGTAAATTAGGCACAATAAGAGATTAATGACAATAGCTAATAATAAAGTTGGTTTGGGGGCCATTATTAGGTAAAATAAGGGTTACTTAAACACAAGCACTGAGATACCTCGACAGACCATCTGATAACCCAGATGACTACTAAGTGACTACTGGGCAGATAGAGTATACAGTGTGGATATGCTGGGCAAAGGGATGTGTCATGTCCCAGGCAGGATGGAGTAGGATGGTATGAGATTTCATCACCGTTTTCTCTAGACTTTGTGCTACTCAGACGGCATACAATTTAAAACTTGTGAATTGTTTATTTCTGGAATTTTCCATTTAATATTTTTGGACTGTGATTGACCACAGGTAACTGAAACTGCAAAAAGTGAAACCACAGCTAAGGGGAGACTACTGCATAGAAAACAGAAGTCTGAATCCAGCCTGTTCTGAATTTCTCAACCCTACATACAAACTGCCCTCAAGGAGTGTACAGTCTATTGAGGGAAGTAAAGTAAGCACAAAACACATACGGGGAAAAACACAGTGAAAAATTCAGCAATATATGTCTGCATCCAGGCCCAGTCCCTCACTAGATGGGATAATCCACATATAACTGGAAATTGTTGTCACGAAGAAGATAGCACCAAATAGGATTCATTTTCAAAGATCAACAAATGACTCTGTCCTTAAAATCTAATTAGAGGGCCAGCCCTGAGGGCCTAGTGGTTACAAGTTTGGCACACTCCGTTTTGGTGCCCCAGGCTCGGTTTCCAGATGTAGAACCATATCACTCATCTGTCAGTAGCCATGCTGTGGTGGAGACTCATATAGAACTAGAAGGACTCACAACTAGAATATGCAACTATATACTGGGGAGGAAAAAAGAAGGATTGTTCCTTCTGAAAAAAAAATCAGCTAGATTATTTCCCATCTCTACAAAAGGCCTTCACAGGGTATAGGGTTCCCTGGCCACTTTTAAATAACATTTTGTAAAACATCTTTATTGAGGTTTAATTCACACACCCTTTAATTCACCCATTTGTAGTGTATAAGTGAATGGTCTTTGGTATATTACATTAATATTTTTTAATTGTGGTAAAATGTATGTAACAAAATTTGCCATTCTTACCATTTTTAAGTATATAATTCACTGGCATTAATTACATTCACAATATTATGCAACCGTCACTTCTAACTATTTCCAAAATTTTTCATCATGCCAAACAGAAACTCTGTGCACATTAAATAATAACTCCCCATTTCTTCCTCCCCCCTTGGGGAGGGGTCTAATCTACTTTGTGTCTCTATGAATTTACCTATTTCTGATATTTCATCTAAGTGGAATCATACAATATTTATTTTATATCTGGCTTATTACAATATTTTCAAGGTTCATCTAAGTTGTAGGATACGCTACTACTTCATTCTTTTTTTATGGCTGAATAATATTCCATTGTATGTATATATCACATATTGTTTATCTATTCATCTGTTGAAGAACACATTATGGCTATTGTGAGTAGCACTGCAATTAACCTTGACATAAAAGTATCTGTTGGAGTCCTGCTTTCAGTTCCTTTGGGCATATACCTAGGAATGGAATTGCTGGGTCAAATGGTAATTCTAGGTTTAGCTTTCTAAGGAGCCACCAAACTGTTTTCCATAGTGGCTGCACCATGCACACTCCCATCCAGAATGCATGAAGATTTCAATTTCTCTAAATCCTTGCCTACATGTGTTTCCTTTTTTATTATAGCCAGCCTAGTAGATGTGAAGAGGTATCACATTGTAGTTTTGATTTGTATTTCCCTAATGATTAGTGATGTTGATGTTGAGCATCCTCTAATATGCTTATTTGTCATTTGCATATCTTCCTTGGAGAAATGTTTATTCAAGTTCTTTGCTCATTTTAAAATCGTATTGTCTTTTTGTTGTTTAGTTGTAGAAATTCTTGACATTTTCTAGATATTAGCCCCTTTCAGATACGTGATTTCCAAATATTTTCTCTCATTCTGTAAGTTGTCTTTTCATGTTCTTAATAATATACTTTAATGCACAAAATTTTTTATTTTGCTGAAGTTCAATTTATCTACTTTTTCTACTGAATAACTTTTAATAAAGCAGGAGTTAAATAGAAGATGTCTTTGCAACTTTTATTTTCTACAATTTTTGAGAAACATTATTTTGAGGTTACTATTTCATCTGCTTTTCAAAAACTTAAAGCTTGCATTATAGTAACCATGGAAATGTCAGGCTACTTACCAACCAGATAATCCAACATTCTTATACTTATCTTTTGTTCAAAAAACATTATTTAAGTGTACCAATGGCTTAGCACTGCAGTAGGCACTGAAGGAAAACAAGAGAGATAAAATATGTAAGGTATTACCCATACTCTGAGGGAACCTACAGGCTAGCAGAGGGCATTGATGCAAAAACAACCTTTTCAAAAGCAAAGGGATAAATGCTACCATTGACATTGTACAAAGTAGTAAAAGAACAGAGATGATAAAGTAGCAAATTAATTCCAATTGTTGGGGAAAGCAGAGAAATGGCATTTAAAAAAGTACTTTAGATTTACAAGATGGGCAATAAGGAAAGGACATGTAAGTTAAAGGGACACACTTGAGCAAAGTCTTTCCTTACCTTGGAAAGATGGGATGGAGATTATTAATGCTGATAAAGCAACATACCTTAACTCTTGACTTCTTCAATTTTGTATCTGGATGGGTTTTTTTTTAACATATTTATTATGATATAATTCACACACCAAAAATTTCACATGTGCAATTTAATGCTTTTTAGTATATCCCAAAAGTTGTACACCCATCAACAAAAACTAGATCTAGAATTTACCCCCCCCAAATACCCTACTCCTTAATAATAACTACACATTCCTCTCATCTCTCCCTCCACCCCCTAGACCTAGGCAACCACAAGTCCGCTCTTTTTTTCCCATGAATTTCGCTATTCTGGATATTTTATATAAATGGAATCGTACAATTATATCATATTTTGTGAATGACTTCTTTCACTTAGCATGATGTTTTCAAGGTTCCTCATGCTGTAATATGCATCAGTACTTCATTCCTTTTTACTGCTGAATAATAATCCATTCACATTTAATGTTATAATTGATTTGGTTGTATTTGCGTCTGCCATTTTGCTTTCTGTTTTGTATATGTATCATGCTTTATCTACTCCTCTATTCCTCCTTTACTGCTTTCTTTTGCACTAGTGATGTTTTATAGTGTAACTTTTTAATGCCTTTAACACTTTGTTAAATGTATTTTTGAGCTACTGTCTTAGTAGCTGTACACGAGCTTATAATACACATTTTAACTTATCAAAATCAACTTCAGATATATACTTTTATATGCACTCTTTTGTTTTCATGTGGATTTTAATTACTACCTGGTCTTGCTTGTTTTTAGCCTGAAAAACTTCCTTTATTATTTCCTGTGAATCAGGAATCTGATAGCAGCAACTCTCTAATATTTTGCTTTTTCTGGGAATGTCCTTTTTTGCTTTATTCTTGAAAGATTACTTTTTTTTGGATGTAATATTTTTTATTGACAGTTTTTTACATCCAGCATTTTTAATGTGTCATTCCACTGCCTGTCTTCCTTTGTTTCAAGCATGAAGACAGTTGTTAATCTTACTGGATTTCCTTTGTGCATACGCATCGTATTTCTCTTAGTGTTTTAAGATATTCTCTAAATCTGGGCTTTGGACATTTTCACTATGATGTGCCTGGGTGTGAATCTCTTTGTGCTCATCCTGCTTGGAATTCATTGTGCTTTTTGGTTGTGTAGATTAATGTTTTCATCAAATTTAGGAAAATTTCAGCCATTATTTCCTTGAATATTTTTTTGTCCCTTTTTCTATTTTATCTCTTTCTGTTAATCCCCTCATGCATACGTTGGTGTGCTTAATCATGTCCCCCATTTCCCTGGGGCTCTGTTCATTTTCCTTCATTTTTTCTTGCTTTTTCAGATTACTCAATCTGTCCTCAAGTTTGTTAATCTTTTCTTCTACCAGCTGAAATCTACTGCTGAGCCTCTCTATTGATTTTAAAATTATTGTTATAATATTTTTCAACTTCAGAATTTCCTTTTGGATATATATGTCTGTATGTATGTGTATGTGTATTTATACACATACAATATATACATGTATATATACATATAAATCTTTTCTGTTTCTCCATTAATTTTATCTATTTGATGAGACATTGTCATTATACCTTCCCTTAATTCTTTATACATGATTTTTATTGGTTATTTTAACTTATTTATAATAGCTTCCTTGAGTTAAATATAATTTTTTGTTTTTAAGTTAAGCAAGTCTGTTACGTTAGTTATTTGGTACCTCCCCCAGAGGTAGGTTTTATTGCTTTCTTTTGTTCCTGCGTATTGGGCATAGCTACCTATTTCTTGACGTGTCTTATAATTTTTGATGAAAACTAGACTTTTTAGAAAATATATTGTAGAAACGCTAAATAATGATTCCCCCACCCC
Source organism: Equus przewalskii (assembly GCF_037783145.1). NCBI lineage: Eukaryota > Metazoa > Chordata > Mammalia > Perissodactyla > Equidae > Equus > Equus przewalskii. Next base: position 51,077,354 of record NC_091845.1, on the reverse strand, counting down.
TCCCTAAGATAGATATTCTTATTATCTTTTGCTTGGTCATTTATGTATTGTTTAGTGACTTGGCTGAAATAACTCTGTGAAGTTTATTTCCCCTGCTGTGCCACCCAGGTGCTGCCCCTGGGTTAGCACAAACCAGGTGTTGGTGAACGGTTGTCTTTACGTTTCCTAGCTGTTTGCGTTTTACCTTTTAATGTTGGATGTGTGTGGCTTTGAGGCTGCCATCCCCTTTTATTTACATGTTTGCTTCATGTTCAGCCAGAGAACAGTAACTTGGAAGCTTCTTCTCAGATTGCTCCTGAGGAAGCACAGACTGGGACCTGACACATTCTTACAGACTAGTGCAAACAGGTGTCTTTTTTTTAAAAGCCTGCCTTCATAGAAATTTCCACTGGATAAGAATAGCTTATTATTCAGCTAGTGTTTGGTCAAAGATTGGGTCTAAATTCTGTGTCAGTGAGGCTTCATCCTGTGTTGATCGATCTGAGTCTGACTTGGAGAACACTTTCAACTCTGTCCCATGTGTTTGCTTTTATTGCTCTCAAGTGAATGAAGTCTCACACAAGTACATAGACTTCCCAATCTTTAGGGTTGCATGGGATCTCAGGAGGGCTCTTTTTAGCTATTTCTTACCCTGGTTCTCTTTGGTAAACTTCTAGATGCTCTGCCAATTTATGTGTTGGTACCATACTCATGGAGCTATAGCACCCTCTTAATTTCCTTCCCCCAAGATCTTTGTTGTTTGACAAGGCCTCCATTGTTTAGGCATGGAATTCTTTATATGATGTGCCAGATAAACTCAGTCCCTCGGTAAAGCTGCAAAGCTCTCCATCCCCAAGACCTGCGTCTCACCCTGGGGCACAATCCCTATGCCACGGAACCAGAGCTAGGGGTGTGAACAGTGGCTCCTAGAGTGAGACCCCTGCTCTACAAGTAGGCACTAGATCCTCGTCTTCTCAGTTTGCCTTTCCTGGTTTGAAGTCTTTGCCCTAGGAGATACCTGGGGTGGGCGACATTCAGAGCTTCAATATCCTCAGCCCGTCATGTCTCAGGAGATCTTTCACCCTGTGAATAGGGTCTGAGAAGTGGACAGGAGTGTCAGTCCTTCCAGCCATCCCCTCCAGAATACAGCTTCTGCAACACAGGACTCGAGGTGGGGGGCTGAGAAATACCAGCGGCCTGCAGCTCCTGGGTTGAAATCACATAGTCTTAGACTGGGAGCTGAGGGGAGAGTGAGCCCCCTTCTTCTTGGCTGTACCCACTGGTTTCCATAACAAGAACCTGGGGTGGGGGATGAGGGAGAATGGCATGGGTTGTGGCTCCAAGGCCACAGATTCCTGGTGTTTTCCTGAGATTTTCTTGAATAAATGTTTCTCTATTTTCTGTATGTTTTTAGAAAAATTTTGAGAAACTTTAAATAACTATTTTTCATAATTTTCACCAGATACGTCACTGTTTTGCTTGGCAGAGGTTTTGCAGAGCTCCTTATTCCTCCATTCTGGAAAACCCCCCACCACTGCTCGTTGATTTTTTCTAATATACAGTAAAATAAAATTGTTCTCCTTAATTATTATCTTGTCTCTAATTTCTAATTCCTGAATCATTTCCCTCCTTCTGATCTCTCTGAGGACGTAAAGAGCAGAGTCATGAATTTGGTAGACATCCATTCCTCGAGCCTTCCTATTTTGGCCATATTGCTCCCAACCTCTCCACTTCTACTTTATCTATTATTTAGATTTTTGTTCACAGTTCCTCCAAATATTTGTTAATCTTCTCTCTGATTCTCTAATATAGCCATAAGGGTAGTGTGATGACATATGCTTTCACTATTCACAGTTTAAGGGATCATCATGCCCCCTGTCAAAGCAGCCCCATGTCAATTGTTCTGAATATGAGCATCTTACTCTTGTCTAGAGGGGTTATAACTAGGAGATTTCAAACTCTATGTGGGGGGTGGGAGAGGGGACAGCACGCTGATTGCACTTCAGTTTACTTAGCCTTTAAATTGGTAATTTACATTAAGGTGCTAAATTTCTTGTGATAATAGACAACATTTTCAGTACTTTTGTTTGGACAAAAGTTTTATGTCTAGCATTTTTAGAAAACATTTTCTTCTTATTCTTGCAGTTTAAAATTTCCCATCAGTTAGGAACATCCTTAAGATTTGAATAAAATTAATAATAATATTCAAATAAAAATTAACTTTCACAATTGTTTATCAAGCATTTTCTTCACAAAAGCTCTATGAAGTATATATTGTGCATTTTTTCTGATGAGGAAATTGAAGTTTAGACCTCTTCCCAATTTTGCTTATCAGTGGCAAAAGTCTGTCTGAAGTCTTTCCTCAAAGTCTATATCTTAACAACTACATTCTGTTACAAATAGACCTTGCCCTCAACACTATTTTGCATCTATGATGTAGGAAACAAAGACCATATGCAAAGGCACTGGGAGAATACAAAACAAGCTGCATTGCAGCCACGCGTTGTAGACAATGGCCCTTCAAACTCAAGCAAGACATCAGACTTCTTCCAAAGAGACGTTAGATATTATCACCAGTCTATGGAAATGAATTCTTTTGGGAAATATGTGACCATCTAAACCCACAGTTAAGTAATGAAATAATTCAAAAATTTGTACCACATTCACCATCTCTTCTCTCCCAGTTATCCTTGGTCCCTGCCCTCTTCACCTGGGTAACATGTACTTTCTTCACACCTCCCTGAGGACTCCCTCTCCAATAAGTCAGCTGCTCTGCTCTGTAGGTTTACTTCACCATATTCACCATGATGGTGCTCAGCATATGGCATTAGATTTGCTGTTTATCGTTTCCACACCTCTGCTGGATTGTGAGCTCTACTAGGACAATCCCTGGAAGTTACCCTGTCACTTTGTAGGCATTCAATACAAATTTGTTCAATAAAGCCGTGCATAAAAACATCCCCTCGCATTATTAACTGCTGAAGACAATTGCAAATCTCAGAGTTTTCATGTCTCTGTAGAAACACTTGCAATTTGATGTCCTATCTCCTTATTCTTCTTTCTAATTTTCTTCTTACCTTCCCTCTTTTTTATATCTTAGGAGTGAAGTTATTTGACTTTCTTTTGTTAGGGTAACTTTTTTTTTAAACATAGTAAATAATGAGAAGTATTACAGATCTTCTTGGACTATTCAGCTCAGTGAACTGAATCACCTAAAATACAAAGTTAGATTTTTAATGATGAATATGGAATCTTTCCTCTTTTGCTCTTACCATGTATCTCTTTGGGGTTTTTTTTTAGAATTTAATCTGGAAAACCCTTCTTTTCTCCTTTTATCTTGTTAATAACACTCATCTTTTTTTAGTCCAATATACACTTATTAATGGCAATTATGTGAAAACTACTTTAGTTAGTGATGCTGGTGATTAAAAGGCAAATAAGACATGTACATGTTCTCCAGGACTTACTGTCACACAGGAACCCAACAAAACACAAATCACACATACTCAGAGCTGTCGTAAGTGTTCTAAAATATGTTCCTCAGTAAAATAAGATGCCTTGTGTTCTAACATTAAAATCTGTGACTCCCGATCTCATGCACAGTATATGATAAGAAAAATATGTGATCCTGGCTCCAGGCAGTTATGTCCTGGAAATATCATGACCTCAAGGAACGAAAGTGAAAGGCACTTAGCCTGGACTATTGACTGAAAAGAAGAGTGGCAGAGGAGGTACTATGTTTTGGAGGGAGGAGAAGGAAGGGCACTTTCTTTTTTTGCCATCAACTTTTATACACCTTCCTTTATAGAGGAACTGCATGTCCTTGCCCAGACGTTGTAAAGGACGTTCCCAAAAGAAGAAGAATCTACATGCTTACGGCAAAAATTCTATAAATCTGTACTTCACTTTCTGCTTTAGAATTCTTTATTTCATGATAAACTTCCATGCTCTTTGTTGCTTCAATTTACCTGTGTTTCCTTTGAGCTTCAACCTAAAGGTTATTTGAACTTGGGTAAATTCAAATTCAAAAGTGATTCCAGGCTTCAGTTCAGCTCATTTCCCTAACAGCCCATTCCTCCATCTCTGCTTGGATCAGCCACCAGAACACCTGGAAAGAAGGGTTTCCCAGCTTTACTTGCACGATTCAGAGTCAGTCTTCTGCTCTGTGCTTTGGAAATATTAAAACCAATCTTAGCTATTTCTTCAATATATACAGTAACTTTCAAGGACTGTTCTCAACTGAAATTTCCAATAAACATAAATTGAATCTTTCAACATTAAAAACAAAACAAAACAGTACGGTTTGAATGTTAAAGCAGAAACCGTCTTTTCATCACTCTTGGATTTCTTGGTTATCAGTTTAGTGTTTTAAAATTATATACAAATCAAGACCCTATTTTCTTCTTGTTATTGTTTTTTGAGGACAAAACAGATCTCAAGTTTAATTTTCTCTTTTCTACATTTTAAATAAGTTATAGTCCTTTAGTTCAGCTTCATTATCTGACTGGATCCTAAATGTGTCAAGAGAGTATCTTTTACAAGAAACAGGAATTCTCAATTTCTCCCACTTTCATAAGAAGTATTACATCTTCAGCCTTGAAAGCCTTATTTATTTTACACCAGGAAATTCAGTTTCACTCCCATTAGAGTAATAACTCAATGTTGTTTGCTGTTGTTGTTAAAAGCCAAAATTGAAAGACTACAGAAAATCTCAGAATTAAGTGTTTTTATCAGTGAACATTTAGCTCTATCTGGAACTTTCTAGGCTTAGAAAGTCCTTAGACAGTATTTCACTTTGAGAAACTACCTTTTAACTCATATGGTGTGTTGTAGTCCCTGCTTTAATTTGGACTAAGTCGAAACCACTTTTCAATGTTTTTATTGGTTGTATCATAGCTATTGGCTTCAGACATACTATGACTTCCAATATAAATGGAACAATAACTTCCCAGAGGGCTGTGCTCACAATTGGATTAAGTACAATCTAGGTCCTTCTAAAGTGAACATCGTTAACAGAGAAGAAAACTATGGAAGTATATCTCAAGAAAACTATTAAAAGCGTAGAATAGATGCTTAAAATTTACCATTATTTCACTTCTTCTCGATCTGCCTCACCCACGTGTTTCACTGTGTTGCTCATGCTTTAACACAGACATAATGAACTCACCACACTATGTGCAGTTCCTAAATCTGTGGATTTTGCTGCACTGACATAACACTGCTATAGTGAACTAGAGCCCCAGGTGACAAGACGTCTGAAGAAAGAAGATGCACCCTCAGTTCTAATGAGGGCAGGAGGGGATGGGTCCCTTGTGCTTGAATCTTTGCTATTATCTATAAAAATGCAACTTATGCTGTTAATCTCTAATTCTTCCTTTAAGTGAAGCATAATACCAAGGAGCTATTTTTAAGGAAATATTGCAGACCAGTTAGCAACATGTTAAAGGAATCCATCATTTTAAGCATTTGAGAGTGCTGAGTGATACCCTTTCTTGCCTTGTGAAGCATAGATAATATACAGAATGCTGACGAGAAATCCTGCCAATCTGGTATCTCCAGATGGTTGGGAGATAGGAATTTATCAATTGAATCGCTACCTATACCAAATACATCATACATTTGCTGGTGATTTTTCTCCTTATAACATGCCTCATTAAGTGAAAAGTTTTAAAGATGCTTGGATAAAATTGTGCATAAGCTGAGATCCAGGTGTCCTGAATAACTTAACTCAGCTTCCTCATGAGTCTGAGCGACTCTTGGGGGTTTCCTCAGGCCCGCTACTTCTCTGAATCTAGCTCATGCGTGTCCTCTTAGGAAAAGCTGGGAAATATCAGATTGGTTTGGGAATGTCAAATTCATCTTCTCATGTAATGTCATTGAGTTAAACCCTTTTATATTTTTATGCCCCAAATCATTTATAGCTATGAATACACGTGGTTAGCTTTTGTATAGATAGAAGTCAAGAGATTTTGTTGGCAATAAGTTGAAGTAAGTTTTAACATTTCAAATAAACTAAATGTAATACAGCCACAGCGTATACTCATTACTATCATTGCCCTACTACCAAATAATTGACATAAATTAAAATGACATTGACATAAATTAAAGTTTCTATTTGTAGCTTAACATATCATGTTCACTTATTCAGTAGGAGATGGATAAGTTGAAACTGAACTTTGAAAGATATATTATGGCTATTAAGTTTCATCATGGAATGTGGAAGAATCAGTCATCACACATCCAGCTGATCTACATCACGAACTTTCTTCTAAATCTAGTTCCACAAGATTTGAATTCAATTTTCAGAAAACTTGATTGAAATAACTAAGGAGTATATTCGGCCCCTGGTATCATCAATCATTTTTCTGGCACATTCAAGATGAATAATTAAGGTCAGTTTAAGAGAAACCAACAGGGAATGGTGGAACATCTTGAGGTGAACAACAGAGGGAAGTAACTGTCAGACCTAAACCTAATGAGACAAGTAGGGAGGGGGAGTTGCCAGAACATAGAGAGAGAGAGAGCTCTAAGGCAGGGCTTTTGGCAGCAGATGTGGCTTATAGGAAGGAAATACATCCATAGCCAGTTCATGACCTAGGAGAAGAGATTCAAGGGAATGAAGACCCAAACTATGTCTCTTCTTTTTTCTGATCATCTGCTGGGCCTCTCATTGACTAGACACAACCTAAAGTCGATGACAAGGAAATGTTGGGTCAGTCTCCCAGGTCATGGAGCAGAGTGGGGATGTGTGAAAAGTAAATTTGGTATTTGAAAGTTTCTTGAGAGTAAATCCTAAAAGTTCTCATCACACACACACACAAATAATTGTAACTTTATGAGGTGATGAATGGTAACTAAACTTATTGTGATAATCATTTTGCAATATATAAGTATGACAAGTCATTATGCTGTACACCTTAAACTTATACAATGTTGTATGCCAATTATATCTCAAGAAAACTGGAGGGGAATAAAAAGGGGAAAAAAAGGTACATTTGGTGTGGCAAACATGGAATAATATCCAAGTTCAGGGACTATGCTGATTCACAATCTCAGATGTGGCTGGCATGCATCTTTCACATTTCAGTCATAGGGTAAATTTTTTCTGACTTGCTTATCACTATTCATAGAAATTCCCTTTATAGGAATGCAAAAGTGACCTCTGTTCTACAAGGCCACACATTCTAGAAACAAAAATACGTTTACATTAACAAAAAAAATCAATTTTTTACAACTGACCTAAATATCTATTCTGCAATAGCTCCTTTTCTATTGAAGTATCTCCTACTTTGTGACCAGGGCCAGGACTGAACTGAAGCAAATGAGTCATCATCATCACATCAGGTATAAAATTTAAGAGGGTAGCAAAATCTCCATAATCAAGATGATTAATCTCAATGCAATACGCCAGCACAATATTTTAAATTACCAAAACCAATGCAAAAATCCATAATGAACAAAATATCACAAGTTTAAATGAACAAAATATCTAAGCCTTCTCTTGAACAATGCTATCTCACTTGCCCAACCCTTATCCTTGACTAGTGGCACAAACATCTGTCTTCTTGTTTCCCCAAACTACACTGTAATGGCAAAGTTTATTTTAAGTTTGGAACCAAAACAACGATAAAACAGGAAAGAGTGCAAGAAAAGTTCTCAAATAACTGGAAGGTAGAGAGTGGATAAGATCAATTTTAAAGAAAATTCACATTAAAGTATAGCCTATTACACTGAAAGTTTATGAGCTGAGTCCCAGAAATACTCAAAGCTGAGCCAACAAATGTAAAGAACAAGAGAAATCGGACATAGAGGAGTACATGCCAAACATTTGGGGATTTTTCCTAAATTATTTTAAACCAAGTTAATTCTTATTTCACTCAGTTTTATAGAATTAGGACATTTTAATAGTTAAAAATTCAAATAATAGAAAAGAGCATATGATGAGAACTTAATAAGGAAAAACAAATGATGAGAAAGAAGGACCAGGATAAATAAACAGAATAAGCAATGCTGCATAAATAGGAGAATAATTTAAGGGAGAAAATCTTTAATTTGATAGATTCTAGGAGCTATTGCATAAATAAAAAGTAAGAACAGAGTGCAATGGGAAGTATCAAACAGAAAATGACAAAAAATCTTAGAAATTAACATTGTAATTGACAAAATCATTTAAAATATTTAACACATGGGTTGAATAAATTCATTTTTAGAGTTGACAACTAAATTATTTATCCAGAAGGTAAATTCAGTCATATTCCCGGCATCCAGATTAAAAAGGCAGGGAGCACTTGTCACTGTGACTCAAACTAGCTGCTGTAAACAATTTTGCCTAAAATTCTACTTCTTAGTAAAAGTCAGTCAGCACATCTGGGAAGCTCTTCTCTAACCAGGGACTCAGGAAGCCAAACTTCTTTCATCTTTGGCTCAACTTTTTATGGCTTCCTAGTTGCACAGGCGCCTGTCAGCCTTCAGATGAAGGAAAGACAGAATGTGATACAGACCACTGGATACTTACATCAACTTATACCGAAAGGGACACACGTAACTTTGTTAACATTCCATTGTCCAGAACTAGTCATATGGACCCTTACTACAGAAAAGGAGTGCTGCGAGTGATGTTTTACCGTGTTTTGATGGAAAATTAAATGGTTTAGTGACTATATGGCCTCATGTCTGTAACAGAAGGAGATAGATAACTTGAGAGAGGAATTTAGAGGTACAGGGGAAGTATCTAAGTAGTCCATTATCCTTCTAATAAGAATTCTAAATGGAGAGGAACAGAAACAAATGAAAATAAATCGTAAAATAAATTAGAACTGTTCTGAGATGAAGAAATTATTTAATTGTGGTAATATATTGAGCGGAAAGCAGGATTAATGAAATATTGTCCACATGTACTTACATTGAAATTCCATAACCTCAGAGACAAAAGGAAAATTCCAAAAGCTCTCAAAGGGCAACAGAAAGTTATTCACAAAGAAAAGAGTATACAGACATCCATTCATTTTCTCAATAACACAAAATACAGAAAAGAATGGAAAAAAGTGTTCAAATTCTGAGAGGTAAAAATCACTTATAAACCTAGAATTCTATCCTCAATCAAATGTGAGGGCACAATAAAGATGTTTATTATCCATAAAGATGTTAATATCCATGAAAGATGTTAGAGCTTGCATTATCAAAGTACTCTTTATAAAACATATTCATCAGGATGTAACTTCAGCAAAATCGGAAGTAATTTAACATAGGGAATGACATGAGCTAAAATAAACAATGACCATTGAGCGGATGCAGAATAGGAAGCCTAGAAAAAAATGAAGTGTAATCTCACACACTAATATACAAGTACAATTCATGTGGATAACTTCAAAAATTTCTAGGATATGACTTCATTTTCTTCTACCCGATTTCAACTACCCGATTTCATTGTTTTAGTGAATAAGATGTATATGTACATAATCATAATATTATGAATTCTACTATTGTTTTCATTTAAAAAATTGAAATACAGACAAAGCACAAAGAATTCCATGTCATTTAACAGAATAGAAAGCATGTGCTATAAACTTTGTCAATGTACAATATTTATAATAACTGGAAGGGAGAGGAGAGGTGGAAGAATATGGTCTTTACTCCCTTCTTTTTTATAGCAGGAAATCAGTAGGTACTTTTGAAATTTTATAAATCAAGAAATAGGAAGTAAAGTTTAGTATTTAATCCTAGGAATGTCAATCTTCACAAGAAACACAAAGAATGGTAATACATAGAATATTATTAGTTGTGGAGGGTGAATGGAAGAAAGCAGGAAAATGGGAAGTAATATATGAACAGATTTTCTAAAGCACGGAGATAAAAAAGCTTGTCTAGGTAAGGAGAATTAGAAATGAATGTATACATATATTACATAACATTAAAATGGTAACCAAAGAAAAACTAAAACCAGAAATTTTTACTGTATTTTTTTCTCTAGGAAATGGGATTAAATGAAAGATTTTATTATTGTTATATTTCCCTCTCTATAGCTGATATTTTTTAACTGCGAAATGTCTTTACTTTTTATACCTGTAACATCAAATGATATAATACAAATATTATCCCAAAATAATGTTGTTAGTCCTCAGGGGTTATTTGATATGTAATTCACACAGATTCTGTCATTTTTTCCAAAGAAGACATATGCTCCACTTACAATTTTATGCAGCCTGGGAACATTCATTAATAATGCTTTTATTTTTAGCTGTATGACACTTTCTAAAGATAGATGCTGTAAAATTAAATGGTACTCATGGAAATGAAGTGTTCATTCTTCACAACTGCCCATCCTTTGAGAATGCAAATGTGAGAAACTCTTTGTTTGATATGATGAAATTTTCTTAACAATTTATTTAAAAATAAAGTGAGGCAAATCACTGGGACATTAAGGCAGAGAGTGAAACACAACATAAAGCTAAAGTCCAAAGGGAAGGAATTTGAGAGTCAAGTGAAGACAGAGTTTGGAGAAGTGCAGAGAAGATCCAGTCAAGCCCTGGGAGGGATACAGGAAATGCTTTGCCTCAATATGGTTGGATTTCTAAAGAAAATCTCAGACACAAGAACCAAGGTCAACTTTTATTACTGGACTAATACCAAAAAATTGTTTTTAAAAAATAAGTAAATCAGTAAATATCACTCACACATACACCCACACACTCGTCGAGTTTGAAGAATACAAACAGCACAATTGTCATGATTGTATCTTTCTGCAAATTCAGTTTTGATTTCATCTTTGTATTTCATTAGGGTGGTCTATCGAGTTTTTCTTTCAGGCTTTATACAGGAATGATCTTGTAAATTCCTTATGAGTGGTTAAAAAGATGCTTTTGTTAAAGTATAAAATTTCATATACATCCATTAATTCAACCTTATAATATTCTTCAGACAATGTACATCTTAGTTTCATGATCTGTATACTATGCTATGACTGGATACTTCTGTTGTAATTCTGTCAAGTTCTCCTCGCAATATTTGAGTTATTTATTTAAATTGATATATACTGTGATGCCCACAGATAAATCCAAGTTGCATATTTACTCTTACCATTTTACAATATCTATCTTTTTCTTGTTCAATATTTTTGGCCTGAAATCAACTTAATTGGCTGTTTTTTATTATATTCCAGCTATTTTCTTTTATTAACCTAAATCTAGCAATTGTTTTTCTAGTCTTTTAATTTTGAAATTTCTGAGACATAGTTTTGTATATAGTTTCTCTATTTAATATATGGGTTGAGTTCAAAATTTTGAGACAATCCAGTCGTTTCAAAATATACAAACATTCCATTTATATTTACAATATTTATGTTTGGAATTAACTTTGCCTATATTCCTTCCTTTTGAATTATTTTTAAACTTACATTGTTTTCTTATTTTATCATATGGATTTTCCTCCAATTGCTTTCTGGCATGCTCACATTTGAATGAGCATTTTCCCCTTCTAATTTAAAAGGTACAGATTCCTTTTTGAACTTCTCCTAGTTGCTATCATTATAGGAGTGATCATTTTAACCACCTAGTTCTTGATTTACTAGTCAGAATACAGGGGCTACTAGGATACACCAGGAAACAGAAGGTTAGCATAACGGCATCAGGCACACTTCCTCTCCCTAGTTTATTTACTGGTTTTATGTGGTTGTGTTCTTTCAGGTTTTTTTTCCCCCCTGAGTTTCCTTTTATTAACTTAGAAAATATACTTACACCTTTGTTTCTTTTTCTCATTCTATATAAATACTATCTATCTGTTAACTCTCAGGTAAGGAAGATAAGACAACCAATGCTATTATACTTTCTTCCTTCTTCTGTCTGCTTTGAGGGTTTTAATGTGTTTTTTTTATTTTGCTGTTTGAATTTACAATTTCAGGGTTTATAATCTGCGCTCTATTAAATAATATTTTGCAGCGTCAATGGGACACTAGATCTACATTCTAATGGAGTGATTCCCACCCATATTTTACCAAGTTTTTTCTCTCAACTCTTGTTAGACGGACATGCACACCAGTGTGTATGTGTCGGAATGTGTGTGTGTGTGTGCGTGACATCATCATTTCCCTTGTGGTGTGGTTCTGAGCTGTTTTGCTTTGATGAAACTTACCTGACAACTTTATATGTGAAATATAACTTAACTGTGTGTAAGATTCTTTTAACATGGCTTCTCTTAAAACTGTTTCTCAAATTGGGCTGCAAGTTAGTACCACCTAGAGAGCGTCTGAAAACCACAGTGCCCCTGCTGTTCCCCAGAACAAAGCAATGACAATCTATGGGAGTGGGGAAAAAGCATTAGTTGTTTTTTCTTTTTGTTTCCTTCTTTTCAATAACTCCTCAGGTGACGTCAGTGTTTACTTAATTATCAAACCAGTGTCTTAGATATACTAAGCCTCGCTCAGCTACATGTAGCACTGGATTAGGGGCCGGCCCCAATTTGCACAGGCTGTTGCCCCAGTATCAACCCAACTACAAATTACTTTCGACTTCCTTTTTAAAGAATTCTTTCATTGTCTTTAAAATTCAATCACTTAAACAATATTTCTCTGTGTATTCTGTGTACAAAAATGTAGCTAGAATATGACGTGCCTTTTAGAGCTCACAGTTTTGGTCTTTCTCTAATCCAGGAATATTCTTGCTTTTACCTATACTCTTTCCAAATTTAATTTTATCTTGATCTGAGTTTATACTTCTTAAGCATTTCAATATTCTTCCACATCTTATTGACCTAAGAATTAAATTGCCTTTAAAATTTATTAGAGTATATTTTTCCATAATTTGTCCTGACTCTGAATTTTCTTTTTTTTTAGAACTATTTTCGTATATCTGATTATGTATTTTCATTTTGTTTCCACTCTTAGAAAATATTATTTGATTGTCCAGTTTGGAAGTTGAGATTGCATTTTGTCCATGTTGGGCAATTTCCCACATCTCCTTGTTTACATCTTCATAACTATATTTTGCATATTTAGGAATTCAGTGGCCTGTGGAAAGGGAGGAAGCCATCACCGAAAGAATCTTACGAAGCACGCTTTCACCCCTTGTCACCAAAAATCACCTGAGGAGCTGTGTGCGAAGCTTTTCTCTGTGAGAGACAGTTGCACCAATAGTTTTGATTTATTTAGCAGGGTCCCATGCTAATGAAGCTGGGTGTGTTTATTGAAGCTAACAGCTCCTCAGGCTATTGCTCCTCTACTTCCAGTTGAATCTACCGCCATCAACTGCACCTGGACCTGCCCCCTTCCCCAATTTTAACTCTGAATCACACTTAGGCTATAACTTCCCTCCTGCTTGTGCTTCATTACCTTTTGTCCAGCTGTTCCGGCTGTAGGAGTCACTTGTGATGCACATTTAATATCATGTGAAGTTACTTTTGCCTCAGCTATTATCAAGCCCAGTAAAGACTGGTGAAGGCCATGGGCAACGCTAATGATGTCCTTTGACAGCCCAGGTTTGCTCCCAGTCTCTCCTGATTTGGAGCTCTGTTTGTCACCTTATCACTGCTTCCCAAATTGGCTTTACTTCTGCATGTAAGAAATTGCTGCTGCTCAAAACTCCCTCTATCCTACCACACTTCCACAATGCCTTCCAGAAATGTCGAAAAGTTTGTTTCTTATTTATTGCCCACTTCTATTTCTTGGGTCATTTCAGAGAGAATTTGGGAGAGAAGGAAGGTAAATGTGGGGACTCTGTCTCCATTTTGCTATGATTTGGTCCCACATTAACATTCCTTGTCTTCTTCCTTTTCTATAAAATGTCCATACACAGAAATTGTTATTTCTTCAAAATCCACATCTACATCATTAGTCACCTCAGTCCAGCAAAAAAAAAAACATATTTTGAAAGCATCTGGAAATAAAAGTTAATCATGGAGTTGGTGACCCCTGTTTTAGAGCTGAAGGGAATCTTTGAAATCTAACTTCACCAAACGATGTTACCAACCCCTTGGCTAGTCAACAACTCATGGATAAGTTGAACATGATGCATTTGGTACATGGGTCTCTTCTTTGGGATTACAGAAAGTCTCTCAAACAAACACACACACACACACAAAATGTGACAGTCAATCCTTTGACTCTGCAAAATTCCATTATTCAAAAGCTGTCATTCTGAAGAACAAGTCTCTTCAAATATTTATTTGTGAACAACTATATACCAGCAAACTGGACAACCTTGAAGAAATAGATAAATTCCTAGAAACATACAACCTAGCAAGACTGAATCGAGAAGAAATAGGAAATCTAAATAGGCCAGTAACTAGTAAGGATATTGAATCAGTAATCAAAAACCTGCCAACAAACAAAAGTTCAGGACCAGATGGCTTCACTGTTGAATTCTACCAATTATTTAAAGAAAATTATTGCTGGTATCCACATCAGAAAGGAAGTAGTAGAATTGTCTTATTTGCAGATGACATGATATTATATGTAGAAAACCCTAAAGACTCCACAAAAAAAGTACTAGAACTAATCAATGAATTCAGTAATGTTGCAGGATTCAAAATCAATATACAGAAATCAGTTGCAAATCTAAACACCAATGATGAACTATCACAAAGGGAAATTAAGGAAACAATCCCATTTACAATTGTATCAAAAAGAATAAAATAGCTAGGAATAAATTTAACCAAGGAGGTGAAAAATCCGTACACTGAAAACTGTAAGACATTGATGAAAGAAACTGAAGAAAACACAAATAAGTGGAAAGATATTCCACACTCATGGATTGGAAGATAATACTGTTAAAATGTTCATTCTACCCAAAGCAATCTACAGATTCAATGCAATCCCTACCAAAATTCCAATGGGATTTTTCACAGAAATAGAACAAACAATCCTAAAATTTGTATGGAACCACAAAAGACCCCAAAGAGCCAAAAAAATCTTGAGAAAAAAGAACAAAACTAGAGGCATCACACTTCTTCATTTCAAACTATATTACAAAGCTATAGTAATCAAAACAGTATGGTATTGGCATAAAAACAAACACATAGATTAATGGAACAGAATAGAGAGTCCAGAAATAAATGTACACCTATATGGGACACCTGTATGCGACACCTATATGGTCAGTTAATTTTTGAACCATGAATATACACTGGGGAAAGGATAGTCTCTTAATAAATGAAGTTGGGAAAACTGGACAGTCATATGCAAAAGAATGAAAGAATGGACCACTGTCTTATATCTTACACAAAATCAAGTCAAAATGGATTACAGACTTGAATGTAAAACCTGAAACCATAAAACTCCTAGAAGAAAACATAGGTGGTACTATCCTTGACATTAGTCTTGGGAATAATTTTTTTGGATTTGACACCAAATGCAAAGGCAATAAAAGCAAAAATAAACAAGTGGGACTACATCAAACTAAAAAACTTCTCTACAGCAAAGGAAACCATCAACAAAATGAAAAGGTGACCTGTAGTGTACGAAAAAATATTTGGAAACCATATATCTGCTAACAGCTTAATATCCAAAGTATATAAAGGACTCATACAACTCAATGGCAAAAAACCAAACATTCTGATTAAAAACTGGGCAGAGGAAATGAATAGTATATTTTCTAAAGAAGACAAACAAATGGCTGACAGGTACACAAAAAGATGCTCAACATCACTAATCATCAGGGAAATCCAAATCAAAACCACAATGGGATACCATCTCACACCTCTTAGAATAGCTATCATCAAAATCACAAGAGATAACAAATATTGGCAATGATGTGGAGAAAGGGCACCCTTTTGAATTTTTGGTGGGAATGTAAATTGATTCAGGCACTATGGAAAACAGCATGGAAGTTCCTCAAAAAATTAAAAATAGAACTATCATATAATCCAGAAATTTCACTTCTTAGTATGTATCCAAAGGAAATCAAAACAAAATCTCCAAGAGATATCTGCACTCCTGTGTTCATTGCAGCATTGTTCACATTAGCCAAGGTATGAAAACAACCTAAGTATCTGCCAATGGATGAATGATAAAGATGTGAGAAAGATATATATGTATATTATTGAGAAGGAAGGAAACTTTGCTGTTTGTGACCACATGGATGGACCTTGAGGGCATTATGCTAAGTGAAATAAGTTGGCAGAGAAAGCCAAATACTGTATGATATCACTTATATATGGAATCTGAAAAAGCCAGACTCAGAATTAGAGACTAGACTGGTGGTTACCAGGGGTTGGAGGGGTGGGGGAAAGGGGGAAATGTTGGTCAAAGAATACAAGCTCTAGTCATAAGATAAATAAGGACTGTGGATCTAATATACAGCATGGTAATTATAATTAATAATACTATATTATATACTTGACAGTTGCTAAGAGAGTAAATCTTAAATGTTTTCATCACAAAAAAATGGTAATTTTGTAATGTGATAAAGGTGTTAACTCATGCTGTGGCGGTGATCATTTGCAATATATAAGTGTATCAAATCAACATGTTGTACACCTTAAACTTACTCAATGTTATATGTCAATTATATCTCAATAAAGCCAGAAAAAAGGAAAGAAATGTGGAAAAGAATCACCCCAAAACAAAAAAATAAATCTTTATTTAAGAAGTACAAATTTAATGGTAAGGTTATTTTTAACCTAATGTCAATATATACATTTATTGAAAGCCACCTGAGAAGTGTGGTTGTACAATTAGAGATCATTAGAATTTTGATAAATTTTAGGAATCATCTAGCATCCCTGGGGCCACAAACACGAATGTCTATAGGATGAGCGCAGCGACTATAACTGTGTGAACAGGGAGTGTTTTTCAGCTCTGGAACAACCAATCTAAATCAGTCTGAGGGTCAATTTGACTGCATGGCCCTCAGAGAAGAATAATCATAATTCAACTGCCTTATTTTACAAATGACAAAACTGAGGTCAAGAGATGGGAAATCACAACGCAATTGTTAGTGGCATTGTTACTCTAGATAAAACTATGACTTATAAGTACCCTTGCCTCCTGATTTTTCACCCAGGATGCTTGTCAGTGAGATACTAGAGAACCTGTGTGTGTATATTCCAGATAATCCATTCCAAGTTTTTCTATTGAAGCTTTACAAATCCCACACCAAACATATAGGAATGCAAATGATTTCTAAGGTTGCATAATACGTGCAGCTCAGAGAATGACTAAGACCAATATGTCAAGGCCTATCATACTGAAAATGCCCTTCTGAGAAGAGCGAATTTGTTTTGTCCTTGTAATGAAGATGTAAGGAATTAATTTGTCTTAGCAAGAAATGTACACTGCAGACAGGCCTGAAATAAACATTGATATGCAACTGTGAAAAGCCTTGAAATTGGGTTTTTGTGACAGATTGCTGTTAAAGAATACAGACTCTACTACTTAAGTGACTCCTGTTGAACTCATTAGACAATTAATACAGAGATGGGATTGCATCATTTTGGACATTATTTACAGAACTCACATTTACCAGCTTCTGATAACTAAATGAATCTTAGTTAATAAAAACAAAAGAAAGAACTATGATAATACTGTAAAGCTGCATATATTTATGTGACACACATGTGAGATAGATGACATAGTAGATAGACTGTTATATATTTAAGAATCATGGTTTGTTTTGTTTTGGTTCCGGTGGGGTAGTGAGGTAAGGTGGTCAGAGGGAAACATTTCAAGGAAATCACAGAAAAAATCTAAGATTGGGTTGCTAACACGTTATTGCATTAGAGGAATACAAAGTGAACCCCTGGCACACAAACTTACCCAACATTGCAAACCCCACATCCTTTGTCCAAAAATTTTTATCATTATAAGAATGCCCCAATGAGATATGCAATGGGAAAAAAACACCGTACAACAATTAACAAAGCATGTCACTAAACGTGAGGAAGACTGAGAATCCCCTTTCTGAAGAAAAATCAACTAAGCTTTGCTTCAGAAAAAAACTGAAAAATAGATCATAGGCAATAGATATGAATAAAAGTGATATTTATATTGTTATTCGGGGTGGGGATGAGTTTGGTTCTGGACAAGATTGTATTGTAAAAATAGGACCCAGAATATATAAAGCTTTGTATTGCAGATTATCTGAATTCCTTCTAAAAATTCCAAGCATGATTAACATAACTCAGCTGTTGCAGTCAATCTAAGATACAAAGAATTCAAACAACATATGGCTAGTCAATTATAGATATATATATAACTTTTTAAGCAGAAATTGCAGTTTCTTTTCAAGAGACCACTAACCATTCAATTTTAAGAAATCTGTTGATACTAACCAATTTAAAGGGTTAAGTAAGTGACATAAGTCAGATAGAGAAAGATAAATACCTTATAATTTCACTCATATGTGAAAGATAAACTCACAGGTAAAGAGAGCAGGTTAGTGGTTACCCAAGGAGAAGAGGATGTGGTGAGGGAGAAAGGGATAAAGGGGCACGTATGTATGGTAAGGGATAAAAACTAAACTATTGGTGGGGAACACGATGATGATATCCACGAAACTGATAGATAATAATGTATACCTGGAATTTACACAGTGTTATAAGCCACTATGACCTCAATAAAATAATAAAAATTAATAAAAAATAAAGAGTTGGGGGTGGCGAAAGCAATTATCTCCATAGATGTAAAAAAACTGTTTGATTAAATTCAATATCCATTCCTGATGAAAACTCTTAATTAAAAAAGTAACAGTTACTATTTTAACATGATAAATATGTATGTCAAGCTGAGATATGTATTTCAAGCTGAGAGTCAGCATCATGCTTATGATCACATGATGGAAGCATTCTTCTTAGGTACAAAACCGGACAAGGAAACATTTTATCACCATTGAGACCAAAAAGCTTCCAGGAATACTCTCCATTGCAATTATACAAAAGAAAAAAGTAAACTCTGCTAGACTTTAAGCTTCATGAGGGTCATGATTCGTTTCTAATTCAGTATATACTTATTGAATTAATTACCAAAGTATATAAATTAAAAAGTAAAACCAAAATGATCTATATTTGCAAATTATTCTCATCATTTATTTAAATAGCCCAGAGAAGCAAATAAAAGGCAGTTAGATCTAAGAGAGGAATTCAGTATTCAGAGGAATTCAGGAATTGGCTGGTTACAAAGATATAAATTAAACAAAAAATATTTAAGATTTAGATAAAGTCTATTTTAAGATTTCCTTAAGGTAGATTAAAAATATTTGAATAAGTGGTATAAAAGACCTAATTTGGAGCTAGATGATATTCATATTTTAAAAGTAGCACTTAACACTAAATTAACCCATACATATCATTTTTAACTATTAAAGCTGATTATAAATTAAATAGGAAAATATAAGTAAGAATGTCCAGGAGCACAGAATATCCTACCAGGTAATAAGATGTATTATAAAGTTGCAGTTAGAAGAATTTGTTAATATTTCAGGAAAACACTCTTTAAAACCAAAAAGAAAGCACAGAAATAGATTCAAGTAAATATAGAGATATAAAATGAGATTTGCAATTCAAATCAATGAAAGGAAATGGATTAATTAACAAACTTAGGCACAAAAACCGGAGAACAATTAAAGACAATTTGCCTTACGTCTTGTTCCAAAATAAAATCTTATAAACAATGATTTATGAAAGCATGCAAATACTAAAAGAAAATGTGTGAGAACACAGAGGCATAAAAAAGTGAGGAAGTGAAAGATGATTACATTGTTTGTAAAACTATAAGGCAATAAACATAAAGTCAAAAGACAAGATGGAAAATAGTAGTTTTCAACACATATGCCTTACAGAGGGTCAATTACACATTTATGTTTATAATCACATGTATTCCTTGGCATTAATAAGAAACAAAATCTCATCCAGGAAAAAGAATGGGGAAAGGATGTGAAAAGACATTTCACACAAAGTAAGATAAAAAAATTCTTATAAATATAAAAAAGTTTTTAATGTATTCACAATCAAACAAAGGTATATTTAAAATAATGATAGCCATTTTTTACCAAACAGATTGCCAAAATACAAAATGTTGATTATACAAGTGCTGGTATGCATGTGACAAACTAATCCTTTCATCTAACTTGAGTGAGAGTGTAAATTTTGCCTGGAAATTTGGCATTGTCTATAAAAAGTTAAAATGTGCTCTCCCTTTGACCCAAATGTTGCTTCTAGGAATCTCTCTTAGAGTACATGTCCTGTGTGAAAGGCTGTATGTTATTTAGAAGAAGAGGACTATGCTAATTTAAACCACTCTAATGTAATTTTATATTTGATTACAACAATATATATTTAGACCTTGAACCTTAAATAAACGTGGTCTACAAGCACATATATCTTTTTTTTCCATATTGCAGTAACATTGGGTTATAACATTATATAACTTTCAGGTGTACATTGTAATATATTTTGAACTCTGTGTAGATTACATCATGTTCACCGCCCAAAGACTAATTACAATCCAACATATATCTTGAACAGTGTCAAGCTGGGGCCAGGGTCGGGTGAGGAGGTAATCTGGCATTTTCTTACTGCCAATGACCTGAGAAAATCCACTCTTCGCAATACAAGCTATTTTCTATTAAACATGTAGGAGTCAGGGATCATTCAAGACCCTATGTATACATTGCTTCTGATTCTTCCATTCACTCATGAAGGTAGATAATCTTATCTGCATATTGAAGATAAAGGAACTTGCTTTTCACAAATGGAAGAGAAAGTCTGGAGCTCAAAGGGGAAGAGAGATAATAAAATAACATGGTGACATGTTTTGTGTAAGAAGGGAGTGGAGAGAATTTGCATTCCTGCAATAGCTGATGTCTATTTCTGAGGCCTGAGAGAAGAACTCAGTATCACCTTATGTTAATCTCTAGGTCAATGCAATTAGTTTCACCCTGAGAAAAATTGCTTTCTTTAAATTTGTATAACTTAACACCAGACGCTAGAAGTCAGCAGAAGTTAAATTTAAATTTATAGAAGTATTCTCTTAATCATCTTGCACTATAATAGAGAAAGATAAGCTTAGAGGCTCTAAGACACAGAAGCTAGACAGAAGAAAATTTTCCTGACCATGTTTGCTCAATGCAGTGGAATATTTGTGTGAAGAAGACTGGGCAATTTCTGAGAGTCTGGATACCAATTAGGATACTTACAGCTACAAATCTCTGAAAGTCCAATAGACATGGCTTAAAGAAACAGGAATTTTATAGCCTCACGTGAAAAGGACCAGTTAATAGATTGGTTCAATGATGTCAAGGTTTCTGATCAGCTTCTCTGTGACTTTCTCCTCAGGTTTGGAAGACAGCTGCCATCTAGTCAGCATCATGTTCTAAAAAAAGGAAAGGGGAATTTAGATTTGTATTTCTCCTTAAGAGTGAAGATAACTTCCCAGAAGATCTCATGACATTTTGTTTTGTGTCTCATTGATCAGGGTTGTATTTCATGCTCATATCAAAATAAATATGGGCCAAGCCTCAGGAATCCCAATGGATGACTCCCTTTAATCAACATTAAATGTATGGGATTGAATAGAAGCCCGCAAAACACATAAGGCCAAGCCCGGACAACCGGTGACTGCAAAACTACTATTGAATCATATTTGTTTTTAATATAGAAGAACAAGAAATCATTCCTCAAAAAATTTTAAAAATAAGTTTTATATTTTTCATTCATTCTCTTACAAGTTCTTGTCCAAAATTTATGCATTTCTGTCTTTATTTTGGCACATTGTCTTATAAATATGTTTTGTAATTATTTGATCTCTTTTCCAATTTTGATTTCTTCGCCAATGGGACTAAGATTGCCAGCACACTCCCCAAATCAACCACGGTTAAATGCAAAAGTAACTCTCATGGTGGAGACGACCCCACATCGTGGTCTGCAAATCTCTCATTTAAGCAAATATTGAAATATCATTAATCAGCATTTTCATTCACTTCTTTTTCAAATGAAGTTTTACATTCAGATGCTTCCACAGTCTCAGTTAATTTCAAAACCTCAAGACTGAAGAAGCCCAGTAATTTGGAAAAAAAAAAAAAATCTGTGGATTTATTTTATTTCTACTGACTGAAATATATTGGTTTTTAGAGGAAATGTCTTTTGGTTCCAAATTATGTATATTGTGCAGCCTCTGTATGTATTTTCCAAGTGATTTAAATGAATTTGAAACAGCTCATTAGGTTCCAGACTGGTGCTGAACATAATGACTCATTCCTAAATTAATATTGTCTACCCTGAACTACTCCTGTCTAAATCACTTTAATCACCGGAAAGATTCGTACTTTTCAAAAGGACGGCCACATTCAAATGAATTCTGCAACAGTTCATTAGATAACGATGTCATTTATGTTCCCTGGGTCAGCAAATGTGTTTCTACTCGGCTTTAAAAATGGACTGACTATGAGCAGATAAACAGGCACTTTCTATGCATTTGACATTCATACATGCACAGAAGGGAGGCATTATGTTGGCATGAAATGTTTCAATTTGGGACATTGCTATGTCTCAGATTCAGCCTCATTTTTTTTTTCTTTTCTTAGCCTAGCAGCTTTATTGGACACATGTTCCTGTCTTTCAGAAGCAGTTAATGTGTCAAGTGGCTTTGTCACATTGCACTGACACCAGACCGTTGAAAAGGAGGTTCTAACTGGGCTCTAGCTTGGGTAAAATATAAAGCATGCTTTTAGAAAAAGCATTCATATGTGATGCTCAAATTTGGTGGTATCAAATGAAGGCTACTTCAGGAAGACCCCAGAAGTAATAGACATGATCACAGTCCTTTGGAATAGCTGATAATCTCAGACTTCCCCCTTCCCACTGTCCCTTGAAATTAACAAAAAATAGACAAACTGGGAATTGAATGCGCTTAGCATCTTAACGTATTGACGAGCGGTTTTTAAATCAGCTTTTCCAGTGGTTTCTGAACGTGTATCCAGAATAAATGTCAGGTCAAATCCACATGAATCACCAGGGAAAGGGCCCTCTGCCCTGTCCTGGGAGGTTCTCCTTCAGGTGAGATCCAAAGCGCCTAGTAATTTATCTCAGTTCACAGTGCCTGCAATAAAACAAGAATTTGAACTGTGGTCCTAATTTACTAATCTATTAAATCATTTAAAAGCATTTATTATGTAAAATATCTACCTGTTACTGAGCCCTTACCATGGGCTAGACATGACACTAGGATTTTTTAAAATATTATATCTAATTTAATCTTGATAACAATTTTATGAAGTGTCTTTGATCCTTTTTTATAGAGAAGGGAATTTAGAGATGCCAAATAACCTGCCTAACCTGTTATAATGAGTAAGGAGCAGAAATGGGATTCAGACCCAGATCTGTCTGACATTAAACAATTTTCCTTCCTCTGTTTTCCACTAGCTCCCTTTATGCTAAGACTGGGAAAGGTAGAGCGGAAGACGCCAAGGTGCAAAAACCAATACTGTATTTAAGGGGGCTCACCCAACCGTTCCACTTATCTATTGCTATGTAGCAAATGCTCCTAAAACACAGTGGCATACAACATGCATATTATTATGCTAACAGATTATGCGAGACAAAAATTTGAACAGGACACAGCTGGAACTGGTGATACGTACTCCATGACTTCTGGGATCTCAATGTTGGAAGACTCAAAGCCTGGAGGGGCTCAATGACTAGGGACTGGAGTCCTTTTGAAATGATTGTTTTACATGTTTGTTGATTAATGCTGGCAATCGGCTGGGAGCTCAGTGAGAGTTCTCAGCTGTGACACCTACATGTTGCCTTTCCATGTGGCCTAGGTTTCCTTGAAGTGTGGTGGCTGTGTCCTATGAGTGAGCAATCCGAGAGAACCAGGAAAAGCTGAATCACCTTTTTATGACCTAGCCTCAGAAGTAAAGTAGTTTCACTTCTGCTTGGGTCACAAGCCTGCCTAGATTCAAGAGGAGGGAACATAGACACACATCTCAATGGAAAGAGGGTCAAAGATGCAATGAGGAGCGTGAGGGATGAGAGCTATTATTATAAGCATCTTCAGTAAGTGAAATCTTGCACACCCTCTACCTAACTAAAATCATACAAAGAAACCACTAGAAGAGAGAGCAAATGCTATAATCAGAGGCTACAGATATCTCCACAGGCTTCCTGATGCGAGGCCCCAAGTAAAATTCTAGAATGGAATGCTAAATAGCACGTTTAAATTGCTATGCAGATGACTTGGTGGCTATTTTTCATGCGATCCTTTTCTTTCAATCAGGGACTTTATTCTGTACACTCTTATGCGCAGAGCAGAGTACCTCAAATAATTCTACATCTCCTCAGACAGAAAAGTTGTCTGTTTTTCTTTATATTAAGTAGAAGAGATGGTTTGAGGAAAGACACACAAGATAAGGCTGCAAAGGAAAAGTCCACGTGTACACATGAAAAGCAAGTGCCATTTGTGAGAACACATTATTAAAAACCTGAAGAAATGGATTCTGCTAAGAACTTGTTTCATGATCAATTTTCGTTAATTTCTTTGTAAATTTCACAATTAGATTAAGAAGTGAAACACAGAGATATTTCTAGGGTGTGACTCTAATTGTGGCTAATGCATTTTTTCCTCTTAGAGGGGTGATTAACATGGAGAAATCTCTTTTTAACCACCCAGACCTCCAGAGTTATCTAGTCTATTTCTTTCCACTCTGCCATCAAGGAGAAGAGTAATAAAATATAAAACATCTACACGGGCCCGAGAAGTGGCCTTAGAAATTAAAGTGGCTAGTGAGAGGCAAGAGTGTTCTTTAGACAAAGAGAGTGCTAAGAAGGGATAAATATAAATGAGACATGCATGTGTGCATGTGTAAGAGAGAGGGAGGAAACACTCAGAAGTAATGAAAATGACAAAATGGACTGTACATTCTCATTCTAAAGAGTGTGTTAATCATTCAACTTCATATAATTACTACCTTCTGGGAGAATGACCCTAGTGTTTCCTGGTGTAGTAAAAGTTTCTAAAAATCTGGAAATATAGATTTTTAAGTTAAAAAAATAAATTTTTAAGTATTGATAACAAATTTATTTTCTATGAAATAGCAGGCGGAGGGGTTCCTTCATATTCTGTTGTACCATAGTTCCACGCTTTCTATTTCCCCTACTTT
Source organism: Equus przewalskii (assembly GCF_037783145.1). Classification (NCBI taxonomy): domain Eukaryota; kingdom Metazoa; phylum Chordata; class Mammalia; order Perissodactyla; family Equidae; genus Equus; species Equus przewalskii. The sequence goes on along the minus strand of NC_091845.1, from coordinate 51,052,293 downwards.
CTCCCCTTTTAGTAATGAGTACCCTATTGTATTTGGAAGCATCTATGTATGAATCAGTCTTGATCATGAGATGTCTCAAGGATGGGAGTGACTGTACATTATTCAATCCTGTATCACTGGCAACCAACATAAAATCTGGCACCAATATGTTTCTAATAAAAGAATGAAAAAAATGATATGAGAACATTGTTTCAACGTTAGATGTCTTGTATAGCTTAATCTAAACCTAAAAGACATGGGAATGGCCTTCAAACTTGAAATAGCCAGAGACAGAAAACCGTGTCAGTCAGTCTTCGTTTGTTCATAGTCCCCGATGGAAACATAACATGTGGTCAATTGGTCCAATTAGGTTGAAATAAATCATTTTATTCTAATTTTTAATTTCTGAAAAATACTGTGTAAACACATCCTCATTGCAAAAAGATTCAAATGAAAAGACATACATGCTGACACATCAAAATCTCCCTTCCAATTTCCTCCTCCCGAGCCCTTCTTCAGGAGCAGTCTCTGTTTGCTTTTAGACTTGTCTATTTCCACTTCTTTTTCTATGTACTGTGCACGTGCATGTATTGTGTTTATACATATCCAAATGAATCATTCTATACATTGTTCTGAAATTGGTTTTTATTTACATTTTTAAGTGGAAAATTGTTGAATTGATGTGTTGAATTGCTATCCTTTTCTGTGTTTATCCTTTTTCAAGATTTTATAGTATCTAATTTTGCTATGTATTTCAAAAATCATTTCCATGTTGATAAGTATGTAAGCTGTTCTGAGTATTGCTCTTACAGATAAACCTGCAATAGCAAACCTTGCACATGCTATTTAGACGCATGTGAACATGTTTGTCTGATATTTTCTAGATGTCTGTTGTTGGTTTAAAGGAATGACTTCTTTTAAATACTGAATTCATTAAATATTAAATTTCAATTGCTAGTGCTAATTAACATCTATTTTAAATGATTAACAAATTTACTATTCCACCACAAATAAATGAGAATATCTGCTTCCTCACATCCTTGCCAACACAGACATTATCAATATTTATGAATTTTTGCAATTTAATAAATGAGAGCTGATAATTTGTTATTGATTTATGTTTCCCTGAATGCTAGTGATTTTAGGTATAGGTTCATATATCTAGCAACCATTTTCTTTCTTTCTGTGAACTACCTGCTCATATTTACCTCATTGTCTATGAGCTCTAATTGATTTTGATTAGCTTTTTGTATATTACAAATATTAATCCATTATTTCTTAAATATATTTAAAATGTTTCTTCCTGCCTATGCATTTGGCTTTATGTTAATTTCCTTCTTTGTAGCTTAAGAATGAGAGATTTAGTGTCCATCTGTCTCTAATATTTACCAGCTGTGTGACCTTGTGCAAGCTACTTAACCTCTCTGTGCCTTAATTTCCTCAACTGAAAATGCTAATAATCATAATGCTCGGGTCTTTTGATTGTTAAGTAGATACAATGTGTTAACACACATAAATCAAGTAGCGCTGTGCCTGGCATATATTTAGCAGTCAATAAATATTAACCATTATGATTTCCGTGAAGAACCATACTTAGTATTAATTAATAACCCTTTGATTGATGGGTTATTTTATTTATCATTTTCGTATTGATATTCAGAAATGAACCTGGCTTACAGTTGCATTCTGTAGTAAGTTCTATGAATTCTCTTATTCTCACAGAATTAACCAAGCAATGAAACATATTTTATCTGTGTTTTTATTCTTTTTTTGTTATTCCTGCTTTTTTCTCCCCAAATCCTCCCAGTACATAATTGCATATTTTAGTTGTGGGTCCTTCTTGTTGTGGCACATAGGACGCCGCCTCAACGTGGGCTACTGAGCAGTGCCATGTCCGTGCCCAAGATCCGAACCCTGGGCCACCAAAGTGGAGCACACGAACTCAACCACTCGGCCATGGGGCCAGCCCCCTATCTGTGTTTTTGTTCTCTTCAAGAAGGAGGCAGGGGCTGATTTTTGAAGGTGACTCAGTTGGTCCCAGAAGTTCTTGATTCCAACATCTATTTAAGAAACAACCCACAACTCGATAAGCATGTACATAGCTCCAATCCAACTTTTCCCATCGCTGCTAGTGATAAAAGTTCACGGTTCTGAGAGATGATGCAAGCAAGTTAGGGTTGTCATAACTGCCCTTCATTCTTCAATACAAAAAATTTTCAGACTGGCTTGGTGGCGTAGTGATTAGGTTTGTGCACTCCGCTTTGGAGACCTAGGGTTTGCTGGTTTGAATCCCAGGCACGGACCTACACACCACTCATCAAGCTATGCTGTGGTTGTATCCCACATATGAAATAGAGGAAGATTGGCACAGATGTTAGCTCAGGGACAATTTTCCTCAGGCGAAAAAAGATTGGCAACAGATGTTAGCTCAGGGACAATCTTCCTCACACACACACAAAAATTTCTCCTGAGCACATAGTTGTCCCATAAAAAGGCTCTTGATGAGGTCAGAGTTCATTGCCGAAGTCCATAAATTTGATACCTATCATGTGTCATGCACTAACTGCCACCGAAACTGCTTGGGGAAAAAAATGAATACAGACGTACAGCATTATTTGGCCACAATAAAAATCTCAGTGATCTAAACAGTAAAGTGAGTTCCAAGATGTATTTTATTTTGATGAAAACCCTTACACTAACAATGAGAAGACTGATCTATTCCTATGGCAACTAAATACAAGGCAAACTCAGAGAAGACAGTGAAAAATATTCAAGCCAGGCAGAAGTAAAATCATGGAATAAAGCTAGCTTTAAAAAGGCAGAAATATAGAAGTATATGCTAATCAACTAATATCTCTTGATTAATGGCGTTAGTGATTTTAGTGAAAGAAACAATTAAAAGTTAGGGAAGGTGAAATGAAAGACAGTGGAGAAAATAGTATTGGAAAATACTGATAAAGGGAAGGGAAATGGAAATTAGGAAGATGAAGTATCAAAAATGTGGACAAATGAAATAATTCAAAATCTCAAGGCCTTTTATCTTTTAAAGTTTTTCTACAGTCATTCATACAAATAGATAGCGTTTTTTCATTGTGTTTTATGTTTCTCTTTTATTCAATTACACAAGTCCTTGAAGTCTTCATTCTTTCTGATTAATGCTATTACTGGAAACATATTTTGGAAGGAGAGACCTTAAACTGAATGTAGTGGGGGAAAAATGAGTACAAGTTTATCTTCCAAGTTTACGCCTGACTTTTTATGTCGCAAAACAAAAACTCCATATAGAATCAGCGTACCACAATGTTCGGCTATTTAAAAAGAAAAATCTTGTTCCTCCCTTCCCTTTGCCAGAAACTTTAGAGTCCCAGAGTATTATATACTCGGATACACAATCACGCCTTTTATCACTTCTCTTTATCTACAAGTCTCAAAGTTTACATTGTGTAAGTCTGAATGTGAACAGTAGCGTTTACCAGCCTGGTTGCATATTTTCCGCTATTTAAAAGAAAACAAAAAAGTAAAGCTTGGATTAAAACATCTGAGTGGGTTAAATCAGCATGTTGACAAGCTGGCTTCTCCCTAAGAATGCTTACTTATGATATTTACCAGACAAGTTTGTTGTTTGTCTATTAAAAAAGGAGGAATAATTCCAAATACGGTGTGGGTACTCAAAAAATAATTATGATGAGACGATCTCCCTATGAAATGGTAAATTTTAATTATCTTTCTCAATAAAATTTAATTAATTTTTATTTTAAATTCTCATTAACTTATTGAGAGGAAATAAAAATACATTCTGTTTTAAACTTTCAAGAGTTCAAGTCATGTTATATTAAAAAATATGTTTTTTGGTATTGGTTTTCACTTCCAGGTAAGTAAGAGTAGATTTTGGAATGTTTATTCAGCTGATGAAAGAAGCTAAAAAGCCTGAATACATTGCAATATTCATATTTTAAAGGCATAGAGAGCTGTAAGAAAGATGAAGCCTGGTGCAATAGAATTCCGCTGAGAGAATCATTTGGGGGTGAACTGAGAAGGTTAGCATTTTTGCTCTGGTAACATTTGCTAATTTTGAGTGCAGGCTAGAGATTGAGAACTGTCACCCATTCCAGGCAGAAGGATCTTCGTAGGGAAAGAGAAAACAGCAGCTCTTTCACCAGCTATATAGAGCGAGAGTGGGAAAGAGAAAGAATGGGAGACGTCCTCTACTGTTGTGCACTCCCTCAGAAAATTTCTTTCTTTCTTTTTTTTTTTTTTGAGGAAGATTAGGCCTGAGCTAACATCTGCTGCCAATCCTCCTCTTTTTCGCTTAGGGAGATTGGTCCTGAGCTAACATCCATGCCCATCTTCCTCCACTTTATGTGTGGGATGTCTGTCACAGCATGGGTTTCCAAGTGGTGTGTAGGTCCGCACAGGGAAGCAAACTGGCGAACCCGGGCTGCTGAAGTGGAACGTGCGAACCTAACCACTGCGCAACTGGGCTGGCCCCCCTCATAAAATATCTGATTCCTGAAGTTGTATAGAAGATTAAAGAAATAGGCTTAAAAATTCTGAATGGCAGAGGAGTGTCCTGGTGTTTATGGAAAAAATAAAAATAAAAAAATCTTCCATGAGGAGTGGGCCACCTAGAGGAGGAAATCCAGGCTTGGCCCTGGCAGAAAATCTCATGCCATAGAAGGAAAGGCATCTGAGACGCCTTTACCAAAATTGAACCTAATTTAGATTGAGATCATCAGCTCCACATTCTCTGCCTAACAGAGGACGGTGTTAATCCTGTCTAGTTGAGACATAATCTGGAGTCTTTGTGGTTCTTTTTTACGCAATCAAGACCCTAAACCTGAAAAATATTAAGACTATATGACCGATAATCAACAATAGAATAAGACCCATGGATATTGGAAGTAGTAGAAGAGAATTTTAAATTAATTATGATAAATGTTAATAAAATAGACTCAAAAAATGGGAGAAAGAGATGAAAGGATGGAAAATTTCCATCCAAAAATTGGAACCTAGAAAAAAATTAAGTGGACATTTTTGAACTAAAAAATAAATACCTGAAATGAAGAATTTCAACAGATGGATTTAACAGTAGATTGGACATAGCAGAATTAGTGAAGAGAAAAACAGAAAAATAAAAAATGCAAAAATGATGCATAGAGAGAAAAAAGTAGGGAAAAAAAGGTAAGCTATAAGTCAAGCATACTCAGTAAGTCTAATAGTTGCATAAATGGAGTCTCGGAGGGAGAGAATGTAGCAGTAGAAATATTGAAGAGATAATGGCCAAAAATTTTCCACATTGATGAACAAAATCAATCCAGACTCAAAAAGTTCACTGAACCCCAAGCCAGCTGTATCCAGGTCACTCTGCAGGAAATCCAAGACAAAGAGAAACTCTTAACAGCAGCCAAATAAGAAAGATACATTATTTTCAAAGAAGCGGCAAAACCGAAACTTACCTTAAAAATAATGGAAGCCAGAAAATGATGAAATGATATTTTTAAAGTGCTAAAGAATATATCTAGAATTCTATATCCAGTGAAAAAAATCTTTTATAAATGAAAGTGAAATAAAAATATTTTTTAGAGGAAGGAAAGCTAACTCAGATCTTATGATGAATGTATTAGAAAGGAGACCAAACAATGTCTATCCATTCATCTGAAGAAATTAAAGAAAGACAGTAATCCAAATCTCAAACAAATGTAGACAACCTATGAAAATATTAATTAAATCCATAAATATCTACAAACACTGATCAATAAAAAAAGAGGTGAATAAAAAGTTGCCAATATTAGGAAAGCAAAAAGAAGTCATCACTATGACCATTCACACATCGAAAATATGGATATTGCAAACAACTTAATGTCAGTTAATTATAAAATTATATGAAATGGAGATTTTTCTGGAAAAATTAATTAAGCTAACAGAAGAAAAAACTGAAAATCTTAATAATCTCATACCTATTAAGGAAATTGAATCTGTTATTAGAAACACTCCCGAAAAGAAAACCTTAGACCCTCATGGCATCAACAGTGAGTTCTTTCAAATAGTCAAGGAAGAAATAATACCATATTAAACAACCGCATCCAGAGAGTGCAAAAAAGAGGGAGCACTTCCCAATTCTTTTATCAGACCCAGGGAAACCCAACACCAAACCTTACAAGGACATTAAAGGATAGGAAAATTACAGACTCATTTCTTTCAGTCACATAAATACAGCTATCCTAATTCCAATCCTAGAAAATCAGATCCAGCCACATATAAATAGGATAATATATCACGAAGTGTGTGGTTTATTCCAGGAATATAAGGTCGGTTTAACATTTGGAAAAATGCATACATATGTTCACCAAACGACGTGCACATGAATATTCATAGCAGCAGTATTCATAAAGCCAAACTGGAAACTACCCAAAGACCTATCAACAGTTGAATGGATAAATAAAGGGGGTATATTCACACAATGCAATACTACATAGGAATGAGAATGAACAAAATATAGCCACGCACAAATATAGTATTGAGGGAGACAAGCCAAAAAGAAAAAAGTACCTATTTAAGATGCGATTTGCATAGAGTACAAAAATAGGTAAAGTAATCTGTGATATTAAAAGTCTGGTTAATGGGTCCCCTGGGGTAGAAGAAAGATCGTGATTACAAGGAGGCACGAGGGGGCTTCTGTGTGTTGGTGCATGGTGTGCTGCATCTGTAAAAATGTATTAAGCTGTACTTATGCTGTGTGCACTTTTCTGTATGTATAGTCACTTCAATACCAAATTAAGCAATAAATGTGTTCTAAATGCGAAAAACGCCTCACTTCAGCACTGTGTCTAAAAAAAAAAGAAATTAAAGAAATTTAGCTTCTTCCACCACCCTAACCCACCACCCATCAGGTTAGTTATTTTTGTGACGATACTTAAGGAAACAAGAGGTGTGGGATGAGGCTGTGGGATTTGAAGTGCTAGAACTCTGTTTATGATTCATTTATTTAATCTAGGACTGCTCCTACTCTTCACAAATGATTATAGGTTTAGATTTTCCGCAGGTAGAATTCTTCACAACAGGATGAAACAGAAGATATCTAGTAATCAAAAGTAAGAACATAAAAGATATGGCTAGCAAAAAAATCCTCTCTAACAAATGCATTAAAGAAGTAGTTTGACTTTGAACAGCATCATTTACAGAATCAGTCTTATAATTTTCTCTTTTGGCAGATTTTCAAAGTTTTCAAAACATAGCCAGTTCTGTAATTTAAGTCCCACAGCTGTGGTGCAGAGTTCATTTTCTAATTTCTTAGTAAAAGAGTCAGTCTGCATAATCAGTTTCTGAAACAATGGTGTGAATTTCCCTTGTTAAATATCTGCTTAAAGGGAAGTATTCTTTGATGTGTGACTTATAAGGGAGAAAGATAATGACACTGAATACAGTCAATTCAAATCAATGCATATGTAAGAGCACACTATAAAGCGTGCTGAGTACAAGCACTAGAAATATGATAGTTAATATGTTAACAGTGGCTATCAACTTGTAAATAAATCAGTTAAAGCACAGAATAATAACTAAAACTAATAATATATGTACAGAATATGTAGATAGAGCAGAAGCAAGGATTTATGCTGATACTATAGAGTGGGCGAGGTGGGGCCATTCAGGAAATGCACTGTGGCTGGCCCGGTGGCGCAGCGGTTAAGTGCACAGATTCCGCGTTGGTGGCTGGGGGTTTGCCGGTTTGGATCCCGGGTGCGGACGTGGCACCACTTGGCACGCTGGCTGTGGCAGGCATCCCACATATAAAGTAGAGGAAGATGGGCACGGATGTTTGCTAAGGGCCAGTTTTCCTCAGCAAAAAGAGGAGGATTGGCAGCAGTTAGCTCAGGGCTAGTCTTCCTCAAAAAAAAAAAAAAAAAAAAAAAGGAAATGCACTAATATACATTCCCCAGATAGATAAAAGTGAAAGTGAAAATAGCCCTCCTAAAAGAAACAGAATTTTGCAAACTATTGTGTTACCATTGATGTGTATAAAAGATAGTATTGACCAATACAGTTGGTGGTTGGGAACAGATTGTCAGAACACTTTGACTTTTGTGTATCACCTATAGGCAACAGGTCCTCAAGCAAGGAGTTCAAGGGGGGAACCATGATTAGATTTGCCTTTCAGTGAGATGACTCAGGCAATAGATTGAAAAATAGATCTGAGATGGTTTGGAGCTGATCAAGAGGTGTGGCAGTGGATTAACAGAGAACTCCCAAAATGACATGCACAGTGGGCAAAACATAAAGTGAAATTTGGATGGTGAATTCTCAGTCAGAGTCTGTTTATTGTGTGTTGGTTTGTTCTTTCAATTTGCTTTACTATTCGACAAATTATGGAGTCCTAGTTTCAGATCTGTGAGTAAAAATATCTGGAAATCTTTCCAATACAGCTGTAATATTCTTAACTAAAAAAAAGTTCCAATCTCCTGTGTTTTTGATATGCTGTGCAACGTTCATGTGGGGCTTCTGTGCACAGTTCTAGACCACTACGGATGTAGACCATACGGATTCCTAAGTGTCTTAAGGTATTGGCCCCTCGTATTTCATCTCGTAATCAAGTAAGCCATACATATGACTTGAAAGGAACTAACCATTACTTTCTTGGCTCGTCACTCTTCTGCACTGGACAGATAGGGTAATCTTTCAAAGTAATATCTAATGCCACTGCTTTTGCCCTCCTTACTAGCAATTTTAATGCACTGATATAATGCTACTTAATGCAAATAATAGAAACTTGCTGCATTCTAAGATAGAGGAGTCAAAGACAAGCTGGAGTTTTATGTTAGACTATGAGCTCAGTATCCCAAGAATCTAGCACAGGGTTAGCCACATGGTAGAGGGTCAGTACATGCTTACTAAACTGAACTGACTGACAGAACTTACAATTTTAACATAGCAGAAGACTTTTTTGTCATACTAACTAGTAGCCTTGACTTCCACAAATTGGCCAAGAGCTAGTCCTATTCTAACGTTTGTATCATCATTCTCTCCCTGAACATAGGTTATTAGGCCTGGTCATTGACTTACTAAACTTCATGGGAAGCAGTTTTGTCACAGGAGTAGAATATCACACAAGGGTATAAAAATCAGAATGTCATACTTGCGCCTGTCCGAGACTTGGATTAAGTCACCAGCTTTCCTGACATTTAGGTTTGCCTTTTAGATATATTGTTCCCACCTATGAACTACATTCTACCTAGGGGTTTAGGCAAGGGTAATATGGTTGTTAGTAAGATTCTTTGAGATTCTTGAGGAAAAGATCTGGCATGTAAAGTCCTATTGTTTTCTTAAATCAGAGTCAAATGGAAGGTTCTAGTTCAAGAAATTATAAGTAAAATAATAGAGATTCAAAGAGGAACGTCAAACAATGATATGTGTGAGGCACACTTTTCCCCCCATTTTTCACACTCACTCTTGAGTAGGCAGCAGTAGAGAAAAACAGCTCCAACAAGAAAAATCTCTCTTAAAAATTGCTGCTTTTGTGAAACAAGAGTTTTATCTAGATCATTAAGAAAGCCATCAGAGGGTTGGGTTTTGGTAATGACAAACATTAAACACCAAAGATAATTTCTTTGGTCCATTTTGCATTTTTTCCTCAAAATCACAGCAAAAAATTCTTTATTTTTCTAATTTTTATTGAAGCCTTCTTTACAAAGGTACTCTCCTTTCAAATCACTCTTGAGATATGAGTTTAATTGCATCAAATAATTGAACTGTTTTGCATACATAAATAGCATTTTGTTATTTAGCTGTGAAGTAGCTCCTATCCCTTGTTGAAAAAAATTATCCATGATGTTCTAACTGAAGCAGAGATTATATAAATTAGTATTAGGTCCTAAAGTTAAAATCAAGGTGCTATTAATATTTTCTAGATCAAATATTGGCAGGCCTACTAAATATTCATTACTTTCAGTTGTCTAACATAGCGAGGAATTCACTGCACTGTTTCTCTTTCCTCCTTGTTCCACCACTGTATCCACTGTTCTATTTACTATCACTGACAATGGGATTTTGGTCGGCTACCTACTTCTTATGCTGCTCTGCAGGATTGGCTATTGAACTTCTCTTTTAAAATTCAAGGAAACTGAAAGCACAAGAAAAGACAAAGGAGTAAAATTGGCCCTAGCTAGTAACATGCTATGTAGTTGGGTTATGTGCTAGAATTGCTGCCTCCTCTCAAATTTTCTTGAACTGAAACTTACCAAATGAGATAAGACACTGGCTATCCTATTGTTTTATTCACCACATGAATTTTTGCCTTATTATCCCAAATGTCATCCATATATCATCCGTGGTGCCTACTACAGATGCATGCACCACGGGCAAAAGTTGAAAAACCTTATCAGTGATGACACAGTGGTGATGATGATGATAACGATGACTGATGATGAAGATGAGCTTATGTCATAAAAAGATTTCCCAGCAAGAAATTAGTACAGTTACCAAGTGCTTCTAGAAATTGAACATGCACCAAAGGATTTCACACATTACCAAAGAATGAATCTGAGATAGAAATGGCGGTATAAATTGCTGCAATTTATGTAATGTGATATAACATAAACATGAATTTTTTGGTATATAATTTGGCGTTTGGTTGTTGTTACTGAATTTTAAAGTGTCTTCTGGGTGCCTGCAAATTGCATTGCTTCACGAATGGGATGTGGTTGGGCCCTTTTGTTTAGATATCCTGTCGCTATAACTTTCACCTGCCATCAACAAAATGGGCCTACAGATGAAAAGATGGCAGCACATGGAAGCCAGTTGGTAATGTGTTTTTGGACCTCAGAGAAGCTGCTTATTTTTGAAGAGCTGCTGCCAATATCTCTTCCCACTGTCAAGCTGTCAGGAGCATTTCGTAGTCGTGCTCAGAGTAGTACATTTATGCATATGTCTGCCTGGGTGTGTGGATGACGAGATTTCAGGCCTCTGGGTAACTTAAGTAGGAGATCCAGAAAACAGTCCTGCCTTGCTAAGTGTTAAAGAACATTAGTGGCTAGGGAATTTTTGAAAAAAAAGGGAAAGAGGAAAGAAGGAGGACTGAAGGAAGACATTGCGTGACTGTGTATCAGACTTTCTTGGTTAAAATAAATCCAGTTATCATTCTAAAGCAGCGTTTTCCAGTAGAAGTGAATGCAAACCATATATGTAATTTAAAATGTTCTCATAGTCACTTTAAAAAGTAGAACAAAATGAGTGCAATTTTTAATAATATATTTTAATTAATCAAAAATATTATCATTTCAACATGTATTCAATAAAACTATTCATGAGGTATTTTACATGTTTTTGCACTGTGTCTTTGATCTGATATGCACTTTACAACTTTAGCACATCTCAAGTCAGACTAACCACGTTTCAAGTGCTTCATTGCCACATACGGCTAGTGGCTCCTATAGTGGACACTGCAACTCCAGAGCTCCTTATAGGATGTGGCTAGAGCTGGTCTCCAGCTGAGACCACATCACTGCTTAGCTTCTACATCTGTCTTATCCTGCTTGTCTCACCCATTTCTCCCCAAATACTCCACTTATACAAAAATCCTCATCTTAGTCTTTGCCTCTAGGGAAATTGACCTGAATCAGTGCTTAAGAGTTCATACTTCTTACTTAATGATGAGTCAAATGGATTTCTTCTTGATACTACCTCATCTCTGCTTAATCTCGTGTCTCCTTTTCCTCAATGTCTCCTCCACTTTTTCCGTATCCCACTCATATTGCAAAATATGTATTCTACAGGAACTTCACAGTTAGCAGCCGTGATCTCTTAGTATCTAATGAAAAGGAGACATTTAATCACTTGGTAAGGTGACAAACAATAAAAACCTCTGATTCGGACTTTGTTTTCCAATTTGGAACTAACCTGTATGCAAGGTGTTTGCAACACTTCTTTCTCTGGAGCAGCCTTTGCTTGCTCTTAATTTCTCAAATTCAATCACAAGGTCAGTAAGAGTGTTCAGTATGAGCAATAAATGCACTTAGGCAAAATGTCAAAACAATACTCTTTTCAAAAGACAAGTGTCAAAAAGGAGAAAGATTTTGACAATTCCCTGTGAGATATATTTGAACATATCCTTTAGTTTATTCCTTTTTAATATCGCTCACTCAAATTTCATTAAGAGAAACAATAAGCATTTGGTTCCTCTCATCATTTGGGAAAAAAATAAAAGATCTTTACAAGCATTCTCCTTTTTAGGCAGCCCAAGCAGAGTGATGGATGGATTGCTAACCATTCCCAAGGTGGCAGAAAACTGGCTAACAAGGAAAAATGTTATGCATCCTCAGACAGCACTGACTCTGGGATAAGGTTGAAGCTGTCTGTCTGTTAAGCAGCTATGCGATTTTATTTTATTGTACTTTTTGTTTGTTTGTTTATTGTTTAGGCTTAAGCAGAAGCAAACTGGCAAGTTGCGAACGTGCTTTCTGGCAAGTTGGTGAGAGCATTAGTGACACTGCAAAAATCGGTTCAGTTCAAAAGAAGTCGAAAATAGAAAGAAAGGAAATTCTTTCAACAATCTGTGAATTAAAGTCAAAATAGTTCTGCGATTTGTTCTAACCATTCTAATTTATGGGATCTCAAGTGCACTTTTTCTAAGAAATTCTTCAGACTTGTGCTTAATGGGAGAAAGGAAGGTTGATGACAGATAATTTTTGTTTGTTTGTTTCACCAGTGAAGATAATCAATTCAAACAGAGGATAAAGAAGATAAAACAAAAATGGAAAAAAAGAAAACGTAAACCATATTAAGGCAAACAAAATTGTTAAGTGAGAGGTAGAATATTGTCGTGGATGAGGGTATTAGTCCTTTCAGGATTCTATAACAAAATGTCACAGACTGGGCGGCTTATAAACAACAGGAATGTCTTTCTCAGAATTCTGGAGACTGAGAAGTCCAAAATCAAGGCACCAACAGATCTGGTGCCTGGTGAGGGTGTGCTTCCTGATTCACAGACCACCAGGGCTCTTCTTGTGCCTTATATATTGGAAGGGTCGAGAGAGCGCTCTGGGGTCTGTTTTATAAGGGCACTAACCCCGTTCCTAAGGGCTCTACCCTCATGACCTAATTATCTCCAAAGGCCCCACCTTATAATGTCATCACTCTGGGGATTAGGTTTCAGCATATGAATTTCGGGGAGGATAAATATTCAGTCTGTAACGACAATTACCAACTTGGAGTTAGAAGGTTGGACTTATAGTCATAACATGTGTCCCTGAGTGAAACACTGAATCCCTTGGGACCACAGTTTCCATCTCTAAATGATACGATTGAACTAAACACTTATTAAGCTCCCCATCAGTGTTATGTTTCTATGCACCCAAGTCAGCTTGCATAAATATGCTCGATACTGTATTGCCTGTTTTGCCCTGATTGGAGGTATATTCCTGGGTCTATAGGTATGGTGGACAGAGTTTTGAGGACAGATAAATCCAAGTTTAAAATCCACACCTACCTCTTAACTATATGATCTTGAGCAAATTACTGGCTCATCTGAAAAACAGAGATAATAATATCTACTTCCCAGAGTTTTGCTGATGTCCTTGAACAATGTCTGGAACACAATTGGCTTGAAAAAAAAAAAAATCCTCCTTTTCTTTTCACCTACTGGGAGGCCATTTTTCTGACACATCTTCCCTGTATGCGAGGAAAATAGCTCTCCACAGGAAACTGGCTTCTTCCTTAGCCTGTGAAAAGCAGTATGGGCAGAAGAGGGGAAACTCGGCCTCAGGCCACTCCTGGGAAACAACTTCTGATGCTCCAGGGGAAGGCTTTCCTTTTAAAGATTTCCCCAGAAACCCTAGGGAACCAAATGGCTGTTTAGGTAAATAAGCAGAGAGATACAAGGGAATGTTTCTTAAGACTCAGCCTATAACAAAAGAGATCCAGAGGAATAATGCAGGGCACTGCCGGCGAGGGTTGGGAGAGAGAGGGAAAACCTGATGTATGGATCTGTCTGGCTCTACAGCAGGAATCTTGGCAGCCTTTTCATGTGGGATCAGGGCACAAGTGACTTTCAGCAAGGTTGGCAGTTTGATCCCATTGGCAGAAGAAAGGATTTGGGACTTTTCCACATCAAAATTGCAAAATGAATCCTGCTTTGTATTTGTTGCAATGTAAAATAAAGTCACTGGCATTGTAGTCCATCTTGTACTTCTTTAGTGGAGAATAAGCACACCAGGTTGTAATGGTTATATTTTTTGCCTGATTTGTCTGAATAAATGAAGATATTTCATGTCAAATTATCATTACATCTAATATCTCCTGTTTAATGTGTCTAGGAACATAATTTTTGGTTTGAGCAATTTGCATATGCGCATTGTCTCATTATCTTAATACAATACTGTTTGGGAAGACTGATTCCTAAATACATGATGGGAATACAATTACCCTGATGAGATCTGGTTTACATTATCAGAAAACTTTCTAAATGTGTTTACATTCTGGTTCGTATAAATTAATCATTAAAACACGAATTAAGGATTTAGCAGAAATGTTGTATGGCTTCTTAACTAGATTTTCTTTTTCTCCTTACACGTGTAAACCTGAGTGTTCTCTCTTAACTGTGTGTTATGTCTAGACTACTAATACACTGTCAGAGAAAGGAAACTAAAACAAGAGAAATCTTATAGTCAGGAGAATTACTTGAAGGCAGAAAGAGGATGAATATTTTAATTGTTTTTAAGAAAATCAGATTTTTACTAAACATAAATATTAAATATTATTTCATTATTTTTTAGTGAAATTTATTTAACACTAAGCACTTCATTTTAAATATGAGTCTTAGCTTTGACATTTTATAGGTGTTATAAACTGCTTGAGGAATAATAATCAGGGAGGACTAAAGGAGCATAGAGTATCCATCATTCTATATAATCATTCATTCATCTATTCATTCATTCAGGAAAACATTTAGCGACCACATGCTATGTGCCAGGCATAGAGCCAGAAGCCAGGAGTATAGTAGAATGATGATATAGCCTGTGCCCTCCAGGAATCCCCAGCTTAGCAGGACAGATAGATAAATGAGCAATTACCATTGACTTTTGTATGGCTCAAAGCTGAAGAGCAAGCCCCCTGCTAAAAGCCACAGGGTTCTCCCGGTCAAAATTAATATGCCTTGTTCCTCTCATCAAGTACATACAGACATTTGGGTTTTAAAATCTTCTTACGTTCAGAGAGACATGCACATGTTGCACTCTCCTCAAGATTTGTGTCTTGAATATCTTGTGTTCTTAACAGTGCTGTTCCCAGTCTCTAAAAATACTAAATACATTCAAAGGAAGAAAGGAAAGAGTGGAGAGGGGAGGAGGGAGAAGGATTCTGCTGTTTTATAGTTGGAATGTACAGACCTTGGAGTCAGAAACATCTAGGATTTAATTCCCTGTCCTTTTTTTAGTTGTGTGACTTTGAAGAGAAAGCATTAGCTTTCAGACTCATTTCTCTATTCATAATGTGAGGAAGAGGATACCTAGGCCATAGGGTGGCTATAAGGATTGGAAAAGGTATTATCTGCACGAATTTTGGCAGGGTATATAATATTGAGATACAGTAGATGTAGGAAGTCTACACAGAAAAGGTGCAATTCAGCAAATGCATCAGTATTTGACTGCTTAGCCCATGGAACTGAGTCTGAATCCCAATCTCCCTCCCCTTGAAACACCTTTTTGGACATCTCCATCTAACCAAATCCTATTGCAATTTCAAAACTCAGCTTTAGCTCCATTCCCTCACGGAAGGTGTCCTTTCATACCCCAGCCCTCCCTGGGCTCCTCTTCTCTAGTCGACCCCAAGTCAGCAGCACATCATTTGTAAGATGAATAAATCCGTGCCCACAGGGTTTAAGTTGTTGAGCTTAACAACGGAAACAAGAACTAGACTTCTGACCATCTTTTGCTAATAGAATGACATCATTAACCACTTTCAGCCTTGGTTCGTTCATCCGTGAAACGAGTAGAACTCTCCATAAGTATTCAATGAGTAA
Organism: Equus przewalskii; assembly: GCF_037783145.1. NCBI lineage: Eukaryota > Metazoa > Chordata > Mammalia > Perissodactyla > Equidae > Equus > Equus przewalskii. The sequence continues at coordinate 51,036,308 of NC_091845.1, read as the reverse complement.
TAGAATGTCTAGCACAGAACAGGGCCTACAGCATGAATTCAACAAATTCTGGTTGCCTTTCTGTGTTAGTTTCCTAGGATTACCATAACAAATCACCACAAACTGGGAGGTTTAAAACAACAGAAATGTATTCCTTTATAACTCAGGAGACCAGAAGGTCAAAATCAAGGTGCGAGCAGAGTTGGTTCCTTCTGCAAGTCCGGAGGGAGAATCTGCTCCATGCTTTTCTCCTAGCTTCGGGTGACTGCAAATAATCCTAGACATTCCTTAACTTGCAGCTGCATCACCCCCATCTCTATCTCTGTCTTCACCTCTGTGTGCCTCCTCTGTGTCTCTCTTTCCCAATCTCTCTCTCCTTTCTTTTATAAGGATGCCAGTCACTGGATTTAGGGCCCTACTCTAGTATGACCATATTTTAACTCAACTAAGGATATCTGCAAAAATATTCCAAAAATATTTATTCCAAATAAAGTCGTAAACTGAGGTTCCCAGTGGACATGAATCTAAGGGAGGGGCACTATCCAACCCACTAGTCTTTAATTCTATTTTTGTGCCCCCCCCCCCACAGCATCTTACATAATGTTGAGCACATAGTACATATTCAACAGGGAGTACTTAGTTGATAATAAGCCTGAGCTTTTCTAAGAAAATCCTTGGCTTCGTAGTCAATGATGATATCTCTTAAGCCTCGAAGGTACTGTCTGAAAAGTTCACTCTATTGTTCCCAAACAAGTAAAAACTATTAGTAGAGGCAGACTGAAAGCATATTTTAAAACCCATACTCTAATTACTATTAGTGATGACTAATAGCATAAATGCAAGCGGCAGGAACACTTTCTGCTTAAAGTGCACACCAAGGCCAGAGTTTTCCTTATACTGTGCAAATGTGTCTAAAACCTAGAATTGTATCTACATGCAGCAAGGAATAATTTTTCACATGAATTACATTTTTTCACTCACATCTCAATCCCCGCGTTTCAGTGATACTCTGCGTGTTCTTTGCCCATGGTTTTCTCAGTGTCCTTCCCAAAGTTGGAAGTTGTGAACGAAAGAGGACTGAGTTAATCCTGGTATCCTCTCTGTCAAAGATAACGGGTTCATCAAGCCTTTTATTTGACCATTACAGTTTCTTTTGTGAATATGTAGGAGCTTTTGAATGTCTAACTTTTTTGGGAATTGCAAAGACATGCTTTGGGCAAGTTCTTTACAGAACTTGTTTGGGGTTTAACAGTCCCTCTCATACTTAGCCTCCAAATCACCACCTCTATTTTTTAGTATTATAGTAGAACATCCCAATATCAATGTTCTGACTGAAATATTATGATTGAAAAAGGAATTCAGCCTGAAGCCTTATTCTAGCAAGGGATCCTGAGTGTTACTCAAATAGGATGTATAGGACCAACTTTGGGGACTGCTGATAAGAGTTCATGCTTTTACTTCTAGGATAAAGTCTACAGTCCTTTCTGTGCCAAATAAAGTCTTTCATAATCCATTCCTAATTTGCCCCTTGTCTGCCTATTTCTACCTACTAGGACTCTGCCTTAATTGTTCATCCCTGAAAACTAATGAAACCTGATCATTCTTTGAATGTACCAAGCTCCCTGACCTCTAAGCCTTTGCAATACCAATTTTTCTAACTGGAATGTCCTCTCTTCCTTTGAGTTATCTGTTATGTGTGGTAAAAGATACACGTGTCTCCAGAGAAAAAAAATATTTGTACGGTGTCTCTTCTTACCTTAGGTATACAAAATTAGATTAATTATAAACCTTGGTTATAAACAAAAATAGAATTTTTATTATTTCACTGACTGAGGAATGATTGGTTAGGTGGCTCCAGAAATGGAAGGAAAGGCCGCCAGCTCTGCTCTTCTGCCATTCGCTTGTGTTGGCTGCATTATCAGAGTATGGCAGTTCCAGGACGCACATCCAGGCACGTCTAGTAGAAGAAAACAGTCACTTTGTCTTGTGCTTCTTTTACAGGAGGGAAAAATAAAACTTTTCCAGAAACCACAGCAAACACCTCATCACATTCCTATAAATATGATTGCGCCTTATGCTCCTCATTCCTGAACCAGATATCGGATTTTCAGGACTCACATAGTCTAATTATTTGAGATGAACAGATGTTGAAGTTCCACCACATTATCATTGTTGAATCCCACAACACCCTGGAAATAAGGACTGTGGCAACCGAAATAAATTTGTTATAACCTTTAAATTTCAAAATCCAGGTCTAAGGATATTTTATGATCTTCTGGGCCCAGTTCCTCGTTGTGAAGAAGAAAACAAAAGCTTCATCTGATTGTCTTACTTACTCATTGTGACATTAATCAATTAGTTTTGTTCCTCTGGAAACCTATGCTTTTGCATTTATAATAAAGGATTTCAGTAAATATGATATTTTGTATGAGTTTTGTGTGCGTCATCCATGATTTTTACATCTATATCTATGTTAACACTAAAATTCTAAAGCATTTATAATGCTATAAAAATATGCATAGAAGTTGTAAATAAATTAGGATAAATATGACAGAGAGAAAATAATGTTAATTAAAATAATTAAGATGGGGCTGGTGATTCATAAGTTCACATCTCTCATTTACTTTTCCTTCAGTTTCCATTCACTGTCCTACTTATGGGCTTATATAACCCGCTATCACTTTGCCCTTGTCCATCATCAGAGATGCCCCAAAGAACTTTCTGCAGTGATGCAAATGTTCTATTTCTATGCTATCCAATGGCCAAATATGGCTGTTCAGTATTTGATACGTGGCTAGTGTGATTAAGAAATGGAATTTTAAATTTTATTTCACTTGAACAACCATACAATGCTAGAGTATATCATATTGGACAGCCAAATATATGGTCTCAATTTCTTCCTTGCCTCTCCTCATATCATCTACTTCAGCCACAATCAACATAATCAGCTTCCACAATTGCCAAGCAATTTCCCGTCTAATGTACCCTTGTCAACATCTTTCCCTTGCCCGCGATGCCCTTCCCTTTTTATCCACCTGGTAAACTTACTCCTGTTTTAAAATCTAATTGTCACCTTCCAATTATCCTTTTAATCCTTAACCACTCCTTCCTCTGAAGTTCCATGGTAGTGTGCTTTGCTATTATACTGTTTAAAGTAATTTTAGGTGAAACTATTATGTCACTGACCATTGTTACTCATCTCAATGTGTTTGCAAATAAACTTAGCTCTTGGGAGCTTATTTGTCTTACATTCTATAATTTTCACAAGATTAATTGATATTGTGACATAGAAATGTCAGTGTTTGATTGTGGGGTTTAGGACCATGCTATTTGGGAATCCATGGTGACAGTGGAAATAGCTCGGCTGAATTAACTGATAATAACAAATTCATCTGTCAGATTAATGAGAAACAAAAACAAAGGCAAACTCACTGTTAATATTGTAGCTAAGAAAGGGATAATATTTCTAGAAAAGAAGCATGGAACACTGGTCACTAATAAGAAATATTGCATAAAAATATTCAGTGAGAAATACTGGAAACAATATTAGGCTGTCTCTGTACAGTTGATGCTAGAATACACTGGGAAGATCATTGAACCCCCAGCATCAGTTTCAACATTGGTGAGGTAGTTTGTATATCATAAACCAGGAAAATGTGATTGTCATCTCACCCCTTAGATTTACAGGCTGTGACCATGGGAAAGCTTCTTAACTACTCTGCAGTTTTCCCAATTATAAAATTACCTGGGCTTACCTACAATTGCATGAGATAACACATATGAAAAGTGTTTTATAACTGTATAACAAAGACATTTCCATGATGATGATGATGATGATGATGATGATTGCTATTATTATTATTTCCTGGTCAATCTATTCAATAAACAGTTTTTGAAAACCCGTCCTTTATCTGTTCTACATCAGGTACAAAGAATATCATCTCTTCCAGCATGTATAATTTCATAAACACATGAACAAAAGTTTATATTCATGGAAAAGTTCTAGAAAGTGTTAGATACTCACATTTAAAAAATAAAGTGGTTAAGATCTTGCAACCTGAAAGACAAATCAAGTTGATATAGAAGGTAAGTACAAAGTTCTACAGCACCTTATATTACTGCTCAATAAACAGACTGAAAATTATGCCTGCAATTTCTCTTTCCACCCATATAAAATCTTCAGATCATCCTGAACATATCATATTCTTTATTTCCAAAATATATTAACTGCATCCTTTCCCCTCAGGCATTGCTGTAACTCTTTCATTATCCTCATCCAGATTACAAATTTCCTCATAGATTTTCTTTCTTCTATGATTTTCTCCTTCTGATCCACCTTCCCTGATTTCTCGTAGGTGGAGTGCACTTCCTAAAATTCAAATATGTCATCATTTTCCTTTATGGAGAAATGACTCCTTCAGTACTAAGAAACCAAAGTTTCTTAACTGGTTTCAAGATCCCTCATGTCACTTCTAAATACATTGCCACAATTCTCCAACCACCCAGTTCAAGTTGTCCAAATAGTGCAGTTTCCCCATGAACAAAGTTTGCTTGAATATTCTACTCCTTCTTTAAGAGCATCCTTCATCCCCTCTCTTAACTGAGGAACTCTTATCATCAAGACTGAAGGGAACATAACCTCATTTATACTAAGCCTTCTCAAAACAAGAGTAATCTATCACTTCTGTAGGATTCTCTTTAATGCAATCCTAGATTTTAATACTGAACATTTACCAGGGGCCTGAGCATCCACAAATGACTGCAAAACTTCCCTGAAGTCCTCAACGTGCAAAGAACTTAAGCTATAATAACAAGAAATACCACACCATGTTTGGGAGCAGACGATCCTAATAGACATCCTCAAATTACCCCTTTACTGACCATTCTGGCTAATCATAATTTAAGCCATTAGCAAGCCTCTGTGAGATGCCAAGTGATTTCTTTACAAATGCTACACAGGGGACAACTGGGGAATTGGTCCAGGATAATGAATCTGCCACTTTTACTCCCACAAGTATAGGATAAAGCAGTGAATAGCACCATCCCAGGGTTGCAGTGCTCAGGAATTTCAATTAAAAAAAGTGATATGTTAAATTTCACCAAAAGTTTTACCTGTTGCTTTTCAAGTAGAATCAATAAAATAAATGCAGATCTGGAGTTTTATATTAAACTGTATTTGAGTTAAGATTCTACAAAATAAAAGATAGAATTGAATATTTCTTTTATAGACCTGGAAAACCTACACTTCTTTTCAAAGGCTTGTAACTTAAAAACTGCTTCTATGTTTCAGTCAAAGTTTTTTAAAAGGAATTTTTCTTCCGGCCAGAGATTTTACAAGAAAATGTTCAAATGGAAAAAAAAAGAAAAAGAAAAAGCTTTTAACAGAAAGTTAATAGGGTGGCCTAAATGGAACCTGAAATGGAAGCATTCACCCCCTTAATGTGACTCTCTATGGAACTTCAAAAGAAAAGACAGCACGACAGGCCTTCACTAAAGGCAGGAGCGAGGGTGGGCTGCAGTTGTCATTAGCTGGGGATGGTTACTTAATTTCAGAATGTATTTTGTCTGCAACTAAAGCAGTTGCCCATAGTGTTTAGATTATTTAAACACCAAAATAGTCATTGGCTGGAAAATTAGTCTGCCTCTCTGTGGACTTTGTTCTCAGCTTTGAGGAGAGAACAATCGTGTTGAGTTGTCATTTTTCATCTTAAAGAAAATGTGCTCCTAAGAACACAAGATACTATAGACATATTCTTGTACTCTTAGAAAAAGAATGGATACTGTGACATTTTCTATTCTTTTTCCAGTCTTTGTCATGAAAATGAGAGCTCCAAATGTGGATATTGGTTATCTAAATGCCAATGATGTCTTTTACACTTATAAAAATGAATGTTGATGGAATATCTGCTTGTTGTGTGAACAGTGGAGCTCTTTGCTTGGTATGAGATGATACTTTGAATACTATTTCAACCTGAATTAGAACTCATCCTCAGTCTTGCTCACAACCTGAGACATAAAATACTATTGAGCATATTATACATTATTTAATCTACCTGTTCTGGGTTTTTCAATTTGGCTTTAGTTTCATTCATAGTTGAATAGTTTTGAATATGTACACAAAATACAAAATTTAATAACTCAGTATACTCTCCACTCAGAATAATCGTTATCAGCATTTGATTCACTTCCAAATTCTAATAAGGAATATGCCTAAGCTATTATTTTTATATTCCTATTGTCATCTAAATTTCTCCTAACCCCAAAATCTGGAAGGGACAAAATCCAAGGCAAGATCTCAGGACCAGAGAAAGCGCATTCCACTGACCAGGAGCAGTGAGAGATGGAGGCTCGGTGAGATAGATCACAGGATAAAGAAAACCAGATCCCTCTTTCTGTCCAAAGGACCAGCACAGGGCCAAGACAGGAGGGCTCAAAGCCAGATGGAACCAGGAAAGCAGAAACATATAAAGAGCAGAGGATGAACAGGTGAAAGTGTAACCCTATCAAATTTATTGATCCTACTGGAATATATGGTATGATATACAGTACTATCTGAAAAGACACAGAAATGGAGCAGATTTGGACTTCCTTATTCAAACAATTGTTCAGAAAAGAAACAGCCACACCTGAGGGTCTCGAAGGAGCAAAGATAGATTGAGATATGTACAAGCTATCCTTTACTAATAATTCCAGTCCCCAAGCCATAGAAAGCAACTTCCCTAGGGTAGTCCTTCTGAAAGTGAGCTTGCTACACTGATTGCAGAGATGGAATTTCAGGTGAACTACTTGTTCACTGTGTGACCTTGGGCAAAGGTTTTTGTCTTTTTTAAACAACTCTTGACTCAGTCTTATCATTCCAAAATGGGAATAATAATACTTCGTCTCTTACGGTGTTGTCATTAAGATTAAATGAGTCAATATATGTCCATGCTTATAGCACCGTGCTTATGGATCATATTTCCGAGATGTTGCTAAGGCAAGGAGAAAGCTTCAGAGTTGTAATGGTCATGTGCAATGACAAGAGGGTTTGGAATCTTGAAGCTCCCCAAATATAGATCTAGTTCTCCTTGTTTCTCTATTCTGTCCAGCTACACGGCACTATGAGAGAGTGAGGGTGGGGCGTGTATTATAAGCAGAAGGAAATCTCTCATAGTTATGTGGTATTTATATCCCAAAAACCTTCAAGAGGAAGAGCCCTCAAGTAAAAACAAGACGGATTTGCAATGAAGATTTTAAAAACAAATTTGAATTGAACTAATTAAATTTACACACAGCTAAATCCAGCTTAATACCTGAAGAGATCGAAGGGAATCTTCCATCTTCGTAGTTTCCTGACAGTAGGACTCACATACCTCCTTTGATGAAAAATAATATTAACTCCAGTCTCTATTCTTTTTGTTTAAATCCAATGTCCAGAATACATCAAAAAAGTATGAAACATGTAAAAACGTCTGAAAATATGACAGATAAGCGAAGATAAAAATTTACAACAGAAGTAGACACAGAGAGATTCTGATATTAAAATGTAAAGACAATGTGTTGAAAATAGGTATTACAAATTTGGTAAAGAAATTATAGAAAAAATGGATCAAATGATGGAGAAATAAAGCAGAGAAAAATGAAACAAAAATATATAGAAAAATGTATTATATATGATAATATATGATATTGTGTATTATATATATATAAATATATGAGGAAAACTATAAAACTCTGATGAAAGAAATAAACAAAAACCCAAATCCTTGAGAGATAGTCCATGTACATGTTTAGGAAGTCTCAATATTGTCAAGATGTCAGTTCTTAGCAAATTGATCTATAGATTTAACACAATCCCATTCAAAATTTCAGCAAGTTATTTTATAGATACTGAAAAACTGATTCTAAAGTTTATATGGAATGGCAAATGACCCAGAATAGCCAACACAATATTGAAGGAGAACAAAGTAAGAGAACTGAAACTACCTAACTTCAAGAGATACTATAAAGCTACAGTAACTAAGCCAAGGTGGGGCTCATGAATAAATAGACAAATAGATCAAACTTGAGAGCCCAGAAATGGACCCACACAAGGACAGTCGATTGATTTTTATAAAAGGAACAAAGGCAATTCAATAGAAAAAGGATAGATTTTTAAACAAATGATGTTGAAACAACTGTACATACACATGCAAAAATTGTCTAGACACAGACCTTACATGTTTCACAAAAATTACTTCAAAAAGGACCATAGACATAAATGTAAAATGCATAATGTAAAACGCAACTGTAAAACTCCTAGGAAATAACGTACGAAAAATCTAGGTGATCTCAGATTAGGCAATGACTTCTTAGACACAACACCAATATTGATAAACTGGATTTCATTGAAATTAAAAATGTTGCTCTGCAAAAGATACTGTTAAGAGAATAAAAAGACAAGCCATAGACTGGGAGAAAATATTTGCAAAAGGCTTATCTGATAAAAGACTGGTATCAAAAATATACAAAAACTTCAAAATTCAACAATAAGAAAAGAAATAATCAGATTAAAAGATAGCAGACACTTCACTAAATAAGACATACAGATTCCGAATAATTATGAAAAGATGCTCTACATCATATGTCAATAAGGAACTGCAAATTAAAGCAATAATGTGATATCACTACATACCCATTAGAAGGGCCAAAATCCAAAACACTGACAACACCAAAGGCTGGTGAAGATGTGGAGCAACAAGCGCTCCCATTGATTGCTAGTGGGAATGCAATATGGCATAGCTATATTGGAAGACGATTTTGATGTTTCTAACTTACTAAACATACCCTTACCATATGATCCAGCAATCACGCTCCTTGCTATTTACCCAAATGAGTTGAAAACCTACATCCACACAAAAATCTGCACATGAATGTTTATTAGAGCTTTATTTATCATTGCTAAATCTTGGAAGAAATCAAGATGTTCTTCAATATAATAGGTGAATGGATAAACAAACTGTGGTACATGCATACAATGAAATATTGTTCAGTAATAAAATGAAATGAGCTATTATTCCACAAAAGACATAGAGGAACGTTCAATGCGTATTGCTAAGTGAAAGAAGCCACTGTGAAAGGCTATATATAGTATGATTCCAACTATATGACATTCTGGAAAAAGTGAAACTATAGAGACATAAAAAGATCAGTATTTGCTAGGATTTCTGAGGGAGGAAGGAAAGGATGAATAGGTGGATCCTTGGGGAATTTTAGAACAGTGAAACTATTCTGCATGCTACTGAAATGATGGCTACAGGTCATCTTACATTTGTCAAACTCATAGAACATGCAGCACAAGGAGTGAACCTTGATGTAAACTATAGAACTTAACAATTTATAACTATTGTCTCATAAATTGCAAGAAATGTACTACACAGATGGTAATAATAGAGAAACTGAGGAGAGGGTTCATGCAGTATATGGAAACCCTATTTATTTTCTGTTCAAGTTTCCTATAAATTTAAAACTTACTCAAAGAATAAAGTCTGTTATTAAAAATAAATAAATAAATGCATACAAATTCTGGAAGCCTGAAGCTGGAAAATTGTATATCTAATATCAAGGATTTATTAGAAGTGCAAAATAGAAGCAAAAATATAAGATTGGTAAACTCAAAAAAAGTGCACTATAAGCTATTCAAACTGAAAACAGGTTGGTAAATTAATGAAGAAAAAGAAACTAAAACGACAGAGAATTATTTCAAATGATCTAATACATAATTAATTAGATTGCCAAAATATTGGAGAGAGAGAAAGAAGCAGGGGAAAGCTTTATGGAAACAATGGTTGAGACTTCCGAAATTGATGAAGGACATTGGTCCACAAATGCAAGTAACTTAGTAAACCCCAACCAGAATAAATTAAAACAAAATTCCACCTAGAGCATCGCAATTAAACCACTTAAAACCAAAGGTAAAATGAAATTCTGAAAAGTAACCAAACTGAAATATTAACAGCTTAAATATTGTGGTATAATTAAAAACAACAGCTGACTTCCCATCAGAAACACTAGAAACTAGAGTCAATGAATTGACATTTTAAAAATGTTCAAAGAGTAAAAACACTACCAATCTAGAATTGTGTTAACCAGCAAAGCTATATTTCAAAAAATTAACAACATCAGGAATAAAAATGAATTCCTCTTCAGTGCCTAAAGACACTAAATGGGTAATATGAGAATATTTGAAACATCTTATGCCAAGAATTTTTATTTTTTTATTATTTTTATTTTATTTATTTATTTTTTTCAGGAAGATTAGCCCTGAGCTAACATCTGCTGCCAATCCTCCTCTTTTTGCTGAGGAAGACTGGCCCTGAGCTCACATCCATGTCCATCTTCCTCTACTTTATACTCGGGATGCCTGCCACAGCATGGCTTGCTGAGCAGTGTTGTGTCCGCACCCGGGATCCAAACCTCCAACCCCGGGCCGCTGAAGCGGAACATGTGAACTTAACTGCTGTGCCATGGGACTGGCCAAAGAATTTTTACAATATAGATGGAATGAGCAAATTTCTTGAAAGATACAAATTACCAAAACTGATGCAAAGATAGAAAATTTAAATAACTCTATATCTATTAAGTAAATTAAATTGCTAGTTAAATTTCTCCAAAGATACATAAATAGAGATGACTTCACAGGTGAATTCAATCAAACATTTATCAAAAGTCTACTAATCCTACTCTGTCTTTCAGAAATTAGTGGAAGAAGAAACACTTCTCAACCTATAAGATCAGCATTATCTTGATCCAGCAATCCAGAAAAATACATTCAAGGAGAAGAAAACCATAGATCAATATCCCTTTTTACTATAGATATAAAAATCCTTGACGAATATGTGCAAGTCAATTTCAGCAATATATAAACAGGAAAATGCACAAAGGTCAAGTCAAATTTATCTCAGGAACACAAGATTGGTTCAAAATTTAAAATCATCAATGTGATTCACTGTGTATACAAAATAAAGAAGGAAAATATATGGTCATCTAAATAGATAAAGATAAACCATCACAAAATCAAAAATCCATTCATGGTAAAAATTCTGAGCTAATTAGGTACAGATGGGAAATTCCTTCAGATGACAAAATATGTCTATGAAAAACCTACAGGTAAGATCATACTTATTGGTGAAATATCTTAACAGGATTATTAAGAGAATAGAAAAAATGATACGTATGAAATCGAACTAGGCATGGCACAAAGTAAATGCTATGGAAGTGTTAGCTATTATTAGCAAAACCACAGGAACATGAAATATTCATCAATAGGGACATTGATAAATCAACTCAATATATTCCAGTATTTTCATATTGAGAAAATAAAAAGAAATTAAAGAAAGTAAACTAAATGTATGGGAAACCACATACACAAATAAAGTCCCAATTAGTTCAAAAATAATTATAGACAGTTGTATGCAGGAGCTGGTTTATATTAGTTTTCAAGAGTTGATTACGTTCATCTCTTCCTATCTCCTACTTTTGTGAATTCATGTAGATAGCTAAAATAAGCCCTGTGGAAGTTTTAACAGCATGGAAATTAGCAAATGCTACAAATAATTTTCTTCTGCCCCTGGAGAGCTGGTTGGTAAACATCTGCTAGCGCACCATTGATTGGACCGTCTTGTGGCAGGAGAAAACACCAAATTGAAGTCACAGTAGAGAAAACAACCCACAAGCTTTCTTTAAATAAGAAAGGTTCAAAGTAAATTTTATTTAGGCCAGTGATGAAACACCAAATTTATACTAAACAGCAAAAACAGGTATTTACTTTAAACACAGGTGTTTATATTTTTAAACCTCGCTATGTATTTTATCTCTTGGCTCATGTCTAACAAATTTTGCGAGACATAATAATTATGAGGCATACGATAGACAGACTGCTCAACTCTTATTAACTCAAATCTGTTAAGCAGGAGTAAATGTAGAACTCTGGAATTTGGTCCACTTCACTTGTGTCAGATTTCCATATTACTATCTCCTCTCTTGGCACATGATGAAGAATAAGGAATGAAAGCTAAAACGAAAAGAAGATCAAGCTGTCCATAGGCTCTTTCTTCTTTCCTTGCGTTTCATATACATGAAAAGGAAAGACTAAAAATTAGCTCATTCATCACTCTTTGTATGGCTCAATCGTAAAGAGAGAAATTGATAGAATACAAACAAACTTCCTTTGGTGGCTTACTTCTTAGCCGCCTCCCGTAGCTTTACTTCTCATGCCTCCATTCACAATTTTTTTATGTGTCTCTTTGTTTGTCTCTTGCATTTGTCATCTTTGGAGTATTTTTAGCCAGATTTATTAACCACAAAAAAGAAATAATAACAAATGTCTCCCTAGGCATGCTGGGTTTAACTTCAGGCATGAGAAAACAGTGCAGCTCAGTAACACCATTCCTGGAGAACCTCCTGCTGAGCGAGAGATCCTCTCCATCACTTTAGCCTTCCAGAGGGTTCTTTCTCCAAAGTCCGGATTTATTGTTAGGAGGGCCAAGGCACATAAATCACAAAAAGAGAAGATAATTTGTGGGGAAAATTTACCTGCATTTTCGTGATTTTTTTCCTGCTTAGAAAGGTAGCCTAGCGTCCTGGAGCGCTGTGGACTCTGGGTTTATGAAAAACAAGGCTTTCATCACAGCACTGCCACTTGCTGACTGCAAATCCCTTAATGTCTGTAAGTATCCGTTTCCTTTCCTATAAAGTGCAGTGGCAATACCGCCTCACAAGTCATTATGGGAGCAATAAACACTTGACACATAGAAAATGCTCAGTGAACCACAGCTTGTGCTGTTATCATTGTTGTTGCAATAATAGTTACTGCTACAGAAAAAAAGTTTGTCCTTGTTAAGATTCACATATTTTGGTCATGGCTAGGTTTCACTCAAGCACAATTTACATATGAAGACTATCTTTGGAATTGGGAGGGGACTGACAGGTAACGTGCTTACTGTAGTCATTTTAAAACTTTGATGGAATAAGAATCTCTTGGGATACTTGGTAAAAACGCAGGTTCCCATGTTCCAATGACAGAGCTTTTGATTCACGCAGTCTGCCATGAGACCTGAGCATCTGCCCCATGAGAAGCCATCTTGCGATTCTCATGTGGGGGATTCCAGAACCAAATCTGGAGAAATACTGATTTGTTTCTGCAATGGACCATGGAGTCTACATTTGTTATCTCATTTAATCTTAACAACAAACTTGGGGGTTTAAATTAGAGAAATCGAACTGAAAGATTTTATATTCATTTAAATATATCCATAACAGAGTATATGTTTCAAATCCTTGCTTAACCTGGTCACAGCAAGTCTGTACAGAGCAGTGTGAGGCCTACCAGGTCCTTGGCAATGGTCACGCTTTCCTGTTTGCTTAATCTGGGTCTTCTTCAGCCGCACTACCCCCAGGTGCTCAGGGATGGCTACCTAGAGGATACGGAAGCACAGAGCCGGCTTCATGGGCGTATGACCTGTGCAGCCCCACAGGGCTCTGCACTGAGAAGGGCCCTTTGCTTGATTTAACGTTCTGCTGTGGATGTCCAGAAATTTTCAATAATTTTTGAACAAAGGGTCTCACATTTCATTTGGCCCTGGGCCCCACAAATGTGTAACTGAGCCTGTTGAGGCTGCTTGGTCATATCAAAAAATTAAATCACTCTCAGGTAGCAAATAAGGTGACAGAGTTTCAGTTATGGATTTATTTGCTCAAAATCACACTGGTCAAAGTTAATAGAGCCAGGATTTAATTCTGGTTGGTGATTGGCCATCAGATCCTTATTTTGCCTGAAATCGCAAAAGTCATCCGGGGAAGGTCTGCATCCAGGAGACGCCTACAGTAGCACCGCAGTTAAAAAGGCCCCACTGGGCGGGCAAGGAAGATAATTCTTTGTTCCAGTAACTTGTCCTGGAGAATCACAACTAGCAAGCCTGGGCCTCCTTCCCGACTTAATCATGCTGCCTCAGGAGAGATCAAGATATCCAACCATCTTCCTTCTTTTGTACTCTTATTTTAAACTTAAAAAATGTTGATTAATTTTTGTCCTACTCCCATTTTGATTACAGCAGAAAAAAAATGTATCATTCCTTTTTCTATGCTCCATTTTCCTCCTTTGTTTTACATTTGACCTGCAAAGCATGCCAGGATAAACTCCATCTTTCTCTCCCTCCTTCATCCTCAATGGCATTTTCCAAGGGTATTTTTAAAGCAAAGATAAAAAAGTAACACAGAGGGAAATGAAAGAAGAGGAAAGAAATGCTAAGTGATTAAGAACTGCGTCCGTGATCTGTATCTGAAACAAAAGCGTTTGGTTTTGTTTCATTTATAAATAGAACTAAGCAAACTCAGGAACACCTATAACTTTCCAGCCCTAAGTATCTGCCTCTACAAACCAGGAGCAAAGTACAGACCTTACAGACAAAACAAGAGGCTAACACATATGAGGTAGTATGGTGAGGAATGGGCAAGAGGAAATTTGCAGGCAGGTAAAAATGGGTTTGGTTCCCAGATGAATCATTTGAGAATTGTGTCACTTTGGGAAACTTTTTGAGCTGCTCTCAGTCTCGGTTTCTTCATTCCTGAAATGGCAATTGTATTAGTCACATCAGAACGCAGATCCTAAATTTAAATGAAAATGGATTGAGAGTGGACAGAAGAATAATTACCCTTCCTGGGAAATGTCGACCTCTTAGACATCCCACTGATTCAGGATTGCTTCCATTGTGAGAGCTGGTGGAAGGAGTGATGGCAAAATGAAGGAAAGAAGCAGAGTTGAGAACAAACCAAAGGACCAAGGTAGCTGAGAAAACCAGTGGAACAAGGGAATTCAGGCTGCTCACCAAACCGGGATGAAGTCAGAAGCAGATATGATAAACTGCTGGAGCAGAAGCGGGGAGATTCTAAGAGCCCCTGTGTCTCACTTGGAAGGAAATCAAAGGCCCAGGATGGGGCAGGCCTGGGATTATTCGCCCAATAGCAAGCTTTGCCCTCACTCCTAGTTCCTAGTGCTTTGGAAATTTCTGCCAGTCCTTTGCAGTTTTGTAGGAGCATTGTGTATAGAGAAATGTATAGAGAAGGAATGGAGACATCTAAGGGGAGAGTAGGATGGCTATGACATTTGATGCTATTCTTCCTAGGGACATTTCCAAGATAGTGCTTCTTAAACTATAGGGTGCATCAGAATCCCACGGGGAAGCGTGTTAAAGTTGATTGTGGGACCCACCTCCAGAGATTCTGGTTCAGTAGGTATGGGCTAGGTCCTGAGAGTGAACATTCCAATAGGTTCCCAGGTGATGCTGGTGCTGCTGGTGCAGAGGCCACACTTTGAGAACCACTGCTTGAAGAGATTGGTTTAACTGCAGTTGGAAGTAATTACTGGGGCTCCTAGATTAGCATATTGAAAGTGATATCTTATCTTCAAGTTTCCTATTTTTACTGTCCAGCAACCAATCCTGTCAGAATTTACTGGATGCTGTTAGTCCCCTAAAGTAAGTATTAATTGTCCAAATTTGAAATCCTTCTTTTTATGTCTTAGATGTTTGACTTTTCCCCACTTCAAAGGCCTATTTTGTTTTGCTCTCAGCACCAGTTGCTTACAGAAAAAGGGGTAAAATCTTTACGTGGTAGTATAACCTTTTAAAAACCATTACAAAACACAGTTGAGCCTCTGAAAGGTGCATTAGGAGGAGAGCTGTGGAGGAGGCATTTTGAGGAAATCTCCAAGCCTGCAATTTGAAGGCCCTTTTAACCACCTCCTGTGTCCCAAAGATCTCAAGCTTTCATTCTTACAGACAAAATGATGCTTTCAGCTTTGTCCATTTGGTTGCCTACGACTTCGACGTACCAACGCATAAACCTTGGTTTATTTATTTATTTTATTCTTTTTGTTTCCAATCCCTTGGAGCTGTACTCAAAGTTAGCTCCAGACAGTCTGCTACTGATGTACTTGATCATGGTCAGCGGACCCTGACCAACTTCCAAAAAAAAAAGGAAAAAAAATTCATGTAACATTAAGAATAAAGTCAAAGTGTAAAGCCTAAAACAAGAATTTGATATCCTGAGCAATGTATTTAGTCCTGATATTTGCATCTCAACCCAGTGGGTGAAGACAGCAAGCTTATACGGGACTGGCTTGCTCAAAGTTTGGTGCCCAATAGGCGTTAGACTATGTTAGAATAGATAATTAGAAGGAAAAAAGTCATGAATCCAGTTTTATTGTTCTAGTGGATGGAAATTAAGGTTCAACAACAAGTCAGGAAAAAGACATATTTTGGTCTAGGATGCCTACCCTACATCTTGCTTCCTTTCAAGTGGACAGGCATATCCTCCTCTGATTCTTTAATAGATTCTTGTAGCAAACAAGCAGAGAAACAAGATGTGGGCAACTTCATCAATTTAAAAAGAGCGAGGGCCTCCAGAGTGTTGTTTCCTCATCAGCTTTTCCAGACTGTTAGATTGTTCGTTTCATACCTTGCAAGCATTACAGCTAAATATCATAGTCATACTATTTAACAGCAAGCACGGCATGGGCAGGACCCAATCAAAGTAGATGCTGGCCATACACAGCTAGTATGGATGTTCTGGTGTGTGTTAGCTGAATATACACTCTGATTAATGATAAGTCAGAAGAAATCATCCTCTTCATCATTATCTTTACCAGAATCAGTAATATGTTTTATGCTTATACATTTTTCAATACTGGTTCAGGATCAAATCAAGGGGTAAGCGCATCTCCTGCCTCCTTATCCTCTATCTCTTACAGCATGGAGTATAAATGCTTCAGACTCTCTAAGTGATGAAACTTTGATAGGATCAAATGATGGAGGAAAAGACATCCAAAAACTAACAGAGAAGAGGACTTCTGTGAAAAATGGCAGTAAATGGAGACAGTAGCTCCATTGGTACTTCTAGTCAAGAGCTGACAGAGACCAGGAATAGGATGTGACTACCTAGTGAATAACTCAGCAAGTGGCTCCCAACTCTGTATTTCATGCTGGCAAGGTAGTAAGTGAGCACTGAGACCAGCAAGGCAAGCCAGTGTTCTGCGTAGAAAACAAAAACGGAAAAGACAACATACATACACAGATATAAACTACTTGTGTGTACCCATGAGAAGCATGTCCTTTTTTTCTTTTAATATTACTAAACATACACCAAATTGCATCCACAGACAGGCAGGAGAATCTCACATACAAAGGTGAGTGTGTAATTAATGCAATGGAGAAATGAAAGAAGCTCAACATGCAGAATACATAACAGAGGAAACGGAGCTGAAAGCTTTTCCTATAAGATTGGGAACAAGACAAGGTTGCCCACTCTCAGCACTACTATTCAACATAGTACTCAAAGTTCCATCCAGAGTAATTGGGCAAAGAAAAGAAATAAAAGGTATCCAATTTGGAAAGGAAGAAGCAAAATTTTCTATTTGCAGGTGATATAATCTTATATATAGAAAACTCTAAAGACTCCACCAAAAAACTGTTAGAACTAATAAATGAATTCGCTGAAGTTGCAGGATATAAAATTAAGATACAAAATCAGAAGTGATTCCATACACTAAAAATGAGCTGCTATATGAAAAAGAAATAAAGAAACTATTCCATTCACAATAGCATCAAAAACAACAAAACAGTTATAAATAAATTTAACAAAGAAGGTTAAAGATCTCTACACTGAAAACTATGACATTGATGAAAGAAACTGAAGGAGACACAAATAAATGGAAAAATACTCTATGCTAATAGATTGGAAGGATTAATATTGTTTAAATGTCCATACTATCCAAAGCCATCTGTAGATTCAATGCAATCCCTATCAAAATTCCAATAGCATTTTTTATAGAAAGAGTAAAAACAATCCTAAAATTTGTGTGAAATCACAGAAGTCCCAAAATAGCCAAAGCAATCTTCAGAAAGAACAAAGGTGGAGGCATCACACTAACTGATTGCAAACTATACTACAAAGCTATAGTAATTGAAACAGTATGGTACTGGCATTAAAACAGACACATAGACCAACGGAATAGAATCAATAGCCCAGAAATAAATCCACACATATACAGTCAACTAATGTTTAACAAGAGAGCCAAGAATATTCAATGGGAAAAAGATAGTCTCTTCAATAAATGGTGGTAGGAAAACTGGATATTCACATGCAAAGAATGAAACTGGACATTTATCTTAGAACACTCAAAAATTAACTCAAAATTAATTAAAGACAAAATGGATTAAAGACACACACCTAAGACTGGAAATCGCAAACTTCCTAGAGTAAAACGGGAAAAAAGCTCCTTGACATTGGTCTTGGCAATGATTTTTTGATATGACACAAAAAGCACAAGCAAGAAGAGCAAAACCAATGGGTTATTTGTCTATAACAAATGGGTTGTTTGTCAAATAAACAAGTGCTGGTGAGGATGTGGAGAAAAGGAAACCCTTGTACACTGTGGAAATGTAAACTGGTACAGCCACTATGGAAAGCAGTATGGAGATTCCTCAAAACATTAAAAATCAAACTACCATATGATCCAGCAATCCCACTTCTGGATACATATCCAAAGGAAATAAAATCACTTTCTTGAAGAGACATTAATGAACCATATTATGGTAATCATTTTGCAATATGTAAGCATATCAAATCAACATGTTTTACACCTTATTACAGAGTGATTATGCCACTATGTCTCAATAAAGCTGAGGAAAGAAAGAAGACTAGGGTAAATTAGCGATGTATTTTGTAATCCCTAGCACGAAACCAAAAATAAACAAATATTGAATAAATATATAGTATGATAAAAAAATAGAGTAATTAAAATGGAATATTAAAAATATTTGAACAATCCAAAATAAGGCAGAAGTGGAGAAAGACAAGACAAAAACAGAAGGACAACTAAAAATCAAATAGCAACATGGTAGAAATAACCCAACCACATCAATAAATACTATATGTATTAAATTTAAATTGACATACCACATCTAGTTAAATTAAATGTTCTAAAGTTTAGAAAAGCAAGACCCGAGTATAGATTGTTTACAAGAGACATACTTTACACATAAATTCTCAGAGAAGTTGAATGTAATACCATAATAAAAGATAGACGATGCAAACTGTAAGCAAAAAATAACCTATCACAGCTATATTATGAGCAGACAAAGTAGACTTCAATATAAGACTATTACATGTGATTAGAAGGGTCATTTTTTAATAATAAAATACTAAATTCATCAAGGAAACATAATAATCCTAAATGTACATGCACTGAATAAAAGAGCTTCAAAATACAGGAAGAAATAACCAACAGAACTAAACGGAGATGACAAATTGTATATCAAAGTAGGAAATTTTAACACTGCAATCTCAGGAATCACTAGAACTGATAAAAACTCAGCAAGTGTATAGGTGATTTTAACAATAGTATCAATCAAGTTGACTGATGTTCATTTTAAGAATAACTCACCCAAATTAGCAGAATATACATAGTTTCTAAGTCCACATGGAACATTCATCAAGATAAACTATATGCTGTCTTTAGAATAAATATCAATAACTACCAAAAGATTGCAATCATACAAGTATATCTTCGGATGACAGCAAAATTACATAAAAAATCAGTAACAATTAGAAACAAAGAAAAGTCTCAAATATTTGGAAATTTAAAAACACACTTTTAAATAATCCATAGGTCAAAAAAGTAATTACAAGGAGAAGTAGCAAGCATCTCAAACTGTATTATAATTAAAATATAACAAAGCAGGGCCAGCCCTGTGACCTAGTGGTTAAGTTCAGCGCACTCTGCTTTGGCAGCCGGGGTTTGGTTCCAGGGTCAGCGGGTATGCTGAGACAGTGACCCACATACAAAATAGAGGAAGATTGGCACAGATGTCAGAAAAATAAAAAGAAAATAACATATCAAAATTTATTTGGTGTAGTTAAACTGTGGTTTGAGAAAATGTTTTGCAATAAAAGAGTATGTTACTAAAAAGAAAAGTTTAAAACCATGATCTATATTTGCACTTAAGAAGCTAGAAAAGTAAGAGCAAATTAATCCCAAAGTATGTAGGAGAAAGGAATAAGTAGAAATTAATGAAAAAGAAAACAGATAAACAATAGAGGAAATTTAAAAAGTCTACATTGACTCTTGGAATAGATTCATAAAAAATAAACAAATAAACTCCCAACAAAGCTTATGAAGAAGTAATAGAGAAAATGCCAATTACCTATATGAAAACTGAAAGAATGGATCCTATAAGAATGGATACTAGAGATATTAAAATAATAAGGTAATATCATGAACAATGGTGTGCCTATTTATTCAACATAGCCGAAATGGTCAAATTCTTTGAAAGCATTCTTTATAAAAGCTAATACCAAAAGAAGAAAAAATATGATAAAATAGAGAGTCTAAAAGTAAACCCATGTGTATATGGTGCATTAATTTATGACAAAGGAGGCAAGAATATACAATGGGGAAAAGACAGTCTCTTCAATAAACGGTGCTGGGAAAACTGGACAGCTGCATGCAAAAGAAGGAAACAGTGATCACTATCTTACACCATATACAAATATAAAATCAAAATGGATTAAAGACTTGAATGTAAGATCTGAAACTGTAAAACTCTTAGAAGAAAATATAGGTAGTCAGCTCTTTGACATTAGCCTTAGAAATGTTGTTTTGGGCCAGTCTCCTCAGGCAAGGGCAACAAAAGCAAAAGTAAACAAATAGGATTACATCAAACTGAAAAGCTTTTTCACAGTGAAGGAAATCATCAACCAAACGAAGAGACAATCTACTGAATGGGAAAAGATATTTGCAAATCATACATCTGATGAGGGGTTAATATCCAAAATATAAGAAGAACTTACACAAGTTAATATCAAACAAACAAACAATCTGGTTAAAAAATGGGCAGAAGACTTGAATAGACATTTCTCCAAAGAAGACATACAGATGGCCAACAGATGGAATGTAAATTGGTATAGCCATTATGGAAAACAGTATGGAGCTTCCTCAAAAAATTAAAAATAGAACTACCATATGATCCAGCAATTCCACTTTTGGGTATTTATCTGAAGAAAACAAAAACAATAATTTCAAGAGATATATGCACCCTCATGTTCTTTGCATCATTATTTACAATAGACAAGATATGGAAGAACCTAAGTTTCTGTCAGTAGATGAATGGATAAAGAAGATGTTTTATATCTATACACACACACACACAGGAATATTATTCAGCCCTAAAAAATAATCAACTCTTGTCATTTGTGACATGGAAGGACCTAGAGGGTATTATGCTAAGTGAAATATGTCACACAGAGAAAGACAAATACCACATGATTTCATTTTTATGTGGAATCTAAAAAACAAAACAAATAAAGGAAGAAAACAAAACAGAAACAGATTCATAGATACGGGAAATAAACTGGTGGTTACCAAAGGTGGGAGGGGTTAGTGGGTAGGCGAAGTAGGTAAAGGAGACTAAGAGGTACAAACTTCCAATTATAAAATACATAAGTAATGGTGATATAAGGTACAGCATAGGGAAAATAGTCAATAATATTGTAATAACTTTGTATGGTGACAGATGGTAACTAGACTTAGCATGGTATTTGTTTTGTAATGTTTATAAATATTAAATTACCATGATGTACCCCTAAAACTAACAGGATATTGTAAGTTAACTATAACTTCAGTGAAAATATTTAAATAAATTGATTGGGAGTACAAAAAGAAAGAAATTGTCAAAAATATTCCCCCAAGGAAAACCTCAGGACCAGGTGGTTTTACTGGTGAATTTTATCGATTATATTTAAGAAAAATTGATAACAGCTATGCACAAATGCTTTTATAACATGAAAGAGAAAGAAACACACTCTGCCTTGCTATATGAATCCAGAAAATTCCTGATACCAAACCTGACAAACGTAAGAATAAAATTACAAACCAATACATTTTGACAAAATATTCAACTATTTTTTAAATGGATATTAGATTGTAACAGAGCAGCATCTATCCTAGGAATAAAAGGTTAAATTAACTTTCAAAAACCAGCTAATATATTTTAACATAATAACATATTTAGGAGAAAGCTATATGATCATCCCAACAGATGTAGGAAAAAAATGTTTTTAATCCATCAACCATACAGAATACAGACTCTCAGTTGGAAAACTAAAAAAAAAAAAGAAAAAAGAAAATAAAATCATCCTTAATCTGATAAAGAGCACAGATGAAAGACAGACTTGCAGTTAATATAAAACTTGATGGTAAAAAAATGAATGCATTTCCCTAAAATTGCAAATAGGACAAGGATATCCTCTCTTCTCTTCGGCAGTGTACTGGAAGATCTATTTAGAGCAACAAGGCAAGAAAAATTAAGAAACAGGTAACAACTGGAAAAGGAGAAGTAAAACTGCTGTTATTCACATATGATATGATTATTTACCTAGAAAACCTTAAGAAATCTAAAAAAAACACTTTGGAATCGATATGTGAAATTAGAAAGGTGACTGTAAGACATCAATACAAAATTCAATAATATCTTTATATATTATTAGAAAAAATTGAAAAATGACATTAAAATTCCATATACAAAATTTGGAAAATATTTTTAAAAGATGAAATAAATTTAATAAAAATACCAAAGACCTACACCAAAAACCACAAAACATCACTGCAAAAAATGAAGATAGTCCAAATTAATTTTCATTTTCATGGATTGGAAGGCTTAATATTGTTAAGATATCAAATCAATCTATAGATTCACAGCAACCCCAAATGCAATTTCAATGAGGTTTTTGATAGATATTGGCAAGCTGATTCTAAAATTCATATAGAAAGTCAAAGAACTTGAGATAGCCCCCCTAAAAAGAACTTGAAAAAAAGAACAGAATTGGAAGATCTACACTACCTCATTTCAAGGTTTACCATAAAACTACAGTATCCAATTGATTTTTTTGTTTTTTACAAAAGCACTAGGGCAATTTAATAGGAACATGGATATTGGATACCAGATAACCAGATATTTTAAATGAACCTTAACTCTTCCTTCACGTCATACACAACAGATAGACCATGAATCTAGGCATAAAATCTATAACTACAAAGCTTCTAGACTAACACATGGGAGAATAATGTTTGCTCCTTGGGGTAGACAAAATTTCTTGGAGAGGATACAAACAGTACTAACCAAAAAAGAAAAATGTGTATTTATTAAATTTCACTAAATTAAAAAAAATGGTTCATTATTATATTGTATGGTCTTTTTCAAATATTGCCTTTGTGTCTATTGGCAAAACGGCAGCTGGCACTTCCAGATCCACATCTTATTACTTTAGCAACTCCAGATGAAAGAGAATTTCTCTTTCTTAATAATTTTGGCAGAAATTCCGAGTCTCATCCCTAATGTTGTAATTCCCTACAATGGCAAAGTAAAGTGTTTGTGGGAAGAATGGGGATATGATCATCTCAACTGAGGATAAGAATATAATTAATGATTTTTAAAAATCTTCATTTGAAAAGCTACTTTTTACTCTAGGAATAGGAGGAAAACTCCAAAATTTGGTGAAGCTACAAAGAGAAAACAATTATGAAGCTTTACTAAAGGGGCATAAAATAAGATTGAAATGAAATGTGATATCCATTATGAGATAGGAAAATGCAAAATTATAAAGAAGTCAATCCCTGCCAAATTAATCACGATTTAAATCTCAAAAGAATTTTTAAAGACTCTGGGCATGAATATTATAAAATTTATCTTGTATCCCAGAAAAAACAATGAAGGAAAAGTCAAGAAAATACTTAGGAAATTATGAGGGAATATTTGTAAGTATACAGAAAAAGAAAAGTATTACTCTAAAGCTATAATAACTAGTTCACTGTAATATTGGCATAAGAATAGATAATGTCAGATGTCCAGTAGAGAAAGATCCATGAATAACTAACTGGAAATGATCTATATGATAAATTTTATACCTTAAATCATTGGGGTCAAAATAAACTCTTTAAGATGTTAGTGTGTTGGTACCATTGGTAACCTTTACAGGAAAAGCATAAGAATTCTTTTATGTCAGCAGGTGTGCTATTATATGTTCTTGTTTTTCTTCATATTCATAAAACCACATATTATTTTGTCTTTATAAAAAAAATAAGACCAAACAAAAGGAAAGAAAAAAGGAAAAAAGATAGAAAGGGAATGAGGAAAGAAGGAAGGGAGGAAAGGAGGGAGGGAGGGGAAAAAAAAGAAAGGAAGGAAGGAGATCTGGCCGGGATGGAAGTTGGATTGGATGGAGAGGTTACAAGGTAGTAGGGAAGATAAAGCATGGTTCCCATTTTCCTGCTCCATGCTTTGGAGAGCAGGGAAGAGGAAAAGCAATGATGCAGCACTTCGTGACTCTTTAGGGAGGGGGAAGTTGAGAACAACAGTGAGGTACCTCAATTTATTTATCTCCCTTTTTTTAAGTGATTTTAAGAGCTGAAGAGGACAGATTTTAAGAATTTCTAGAAATTTTATACTCAACAAAACACAATTTTTATAATGCTTTCAAACTAAAAATAAATTACGGTTGCTTCTCCCCTCTGGAGAGGATGAGTTTTTGGGTGGGGGAAATATATGAAATATACTTGCTCTTTGCCCTTTTATTGACAACCATACCAGCAGAATTAATTTGAATTAGAAATAGATCTAATCTCCAGAATGATGCATCTACAAATCCTCAGTACCCATGTCTTTGCTCTCCTCCTTGGGTTGGATTTCTGGCTCTATTGGCTTTCACACTAGTCTTGACTTTTTAAATGTCCTGTTCTCATAGACATTATTTTCTCAGATCAGACGCCTGGAATTACAGTCATTGGTAACCATGAGGATGGGTTTCCTGGGACCAACCTCCAATCTGGTGGAGTCCTATTGAAATGCCAATCCAAGCTCCAGGAGGCAGGGGAAGAAGGCTTCCCTGGGGCATTTATATTCTGAAATGTAAATTATGGTTTGCCTTGACTTCCACTGCAATCTTTAAGATGTCCTCCTCCCTTTGTTCAGAAAACAGTCTCAGTGCAGCTGGGAATGCTATTTTCAATTAACAGACAAATCTACATGTAAGGAAAGTAAGACTATTAAGATAAACTTAGAGGTTTTTTTCCACAGGCCATGTCAGCTTGGCAGTATCCTAAAAGAATCACGGTTTGGATGGAATATAATAGATTAAGAATGGAATAAAAATTTATTAGGAATTATGCTTATTAGAGTTCAGGAATCATGAAAAAGCACCTGTGCCAGCCTATTTAGGTTTGTCTCCTATCATAATTAAAGAGCATTTTATAGATACAAATAAATAAGAATATTTTGTAATTTAAATGATCACTTTTAAATATTTATTTTCCTCTGAGAAATGTTAGAAATAACGAGAAATAGTAACTTTTAATAAAAATCAGTTATATATATTCACTCATTCACCCATACATGGAAATAATGACTTCCCTATTTACATGCTTTTTGTACATTTCCCTAACTGTGGTAGATTAAATTATTAGTTCAACAATTCATCCCTCCTTCTAAATGCACCTGTGCCAGGTAATTTTGCAGGCTCTTTCACTGAAGGTAGAGTGCATTTCATGTCTGATTCATTTTGGCCAATGGAATACTTGTAGATCTGATGCAAGTGTGGGGGACTGAAATTGGCCACCCCAAGATATATCTCTTTGGCATGAGGATTATTTTGGACTGGTTACTTTTAAAAACTGCAGACGGGAAAGAAACTCTAAAAAGTAGAATTTACTTACCCTTTGTTAAGAGACATTCACATTTGTAAGGTAAATCTCCATCTGTAAAGGTGTCTCCCTCTCAGTACCAGGAAGAAGGAGGGATGACCTTATCTCTAGAAACTCTCCTCAATGTGGAAGGCAAGGACTTAAATCTGCATAATAGCCTTACCCTTGTGTACTGTGCTTTTCTGGTAATCTCCCATAACAGATTCCCCCCACCCCCAACATCCTCCTTTTCTTTAGCTGAAGATATTTAAGGTTGTGGCTTCAGCCATTTTGGGGAGTTGCTCAGTTTGCCTGAGCCTCCCATGTATACGTGTTACAAAGCTTTGTTTAATCTTCTCCTGTTATTCTGTCTTATGTGAATTTAATTCATTTTCTGGCCAGAAGGACCCAGAGTAGATAGAATAAATGTCTTCCTGCCCTACACAAGCAAAGGCTCAAAATGAATGCTGTGCTGGAAAGTGTTGAACACCCAGCTCTCCATATATTTGACAGCTTAGGTGGAGGATCAATTGTTAAACAACATGAGGAAAAACATTGTGATTTGTTGCATTTGCTAATTTCCACAGTATAAATACTCCCCCTGCAGCCAGTTTCAAGCTACCCATGAGACATTGGTGAATGCAAAGCAGGGAATAGATACACAGTAACATAATATTTTACAGTGTTTCTACCATGCAGATATAATAGGCATAGGTAACCTCAAGATCCTAGATGCTAAGGGAATGCAGGAAAATACTAAGTGGAGGGTTTTAAATACTTATCTTTGTTTTTAATGTAATGTATTTAACTGTATCTTTATATAATTTAAAATGTTAATAATAGCTATTTTTAACCAGCTCACAAAAGGTTGAAAATGTAACAATCAACTCTTGTAAATAAGTACAATCAGCTGTAGCATACCCCTGCTTGAAATGAATTTTTCAGATTGGCTGTGCTCTCCTGCACCTCTGCCATCACTCTGACAAGCCATGCCCTCGCTAGCCCTCTGGTTCAAGGAGGATAAAGACACATGGAGCAGTGTTTCCCAGCTTACTCACAGGCCTGCAACTTGAAGCAGAGCCGTCCTGCTAAGCCCTGCCAGCAGCAGCAGACCTAGAGCTGCAGCAGATGCATGGAAATGAATGATTGCTATTTCAAGCTACTGAATTTGGAGGTAATTTGTTACATAGTATTGTTGGAATAATATATGACTAACATACTAACTTCTGAGATGTAAAAAACAATATCACGTTTGTTTCATTATTATAACAATCACTCAGATATTTATTATTATCCGAGATTACTATTATTTATTATTTGTATTTTCTGTGGAATTTAGTCTAAAAAGATATAGAGGTATATCCTGGATCATCTAGCTGGCCAGTTTATTACCAGGGATTACCTCATAACTTTAGCAACCATGTTGGATTAGTTTTTATGGTTATTTTGATGCCAAGTGAATATCCATGGTGACAATATTTAACTATTAATGTGTTGGTAAGCAAACCTGATTGACATTAGTAGGGCATATTTTAACATCAACTTGACCAAAGTCACCCCATGCCCATGACTCTATTAAATTACTAGCAATAAAGATACACCTCATTGCAGTCATAATTCACAGTTGAAGGACAGTTCCACAGGATGAGACTTTTGTGTTTAAGTTCTTTAGTAAAGTGAGACATTGCTTTGACGTCATAAACATGGCAATGTAACAATGTAGAAGTAAATTATTGCAGTTGTCTAATGAAAAAACGAATAGAAAATAATTTAGTATTCAATGATCTACATGCAACAAATGGAGGTCATTGCATGCAGTGTAGACAGCATGTGGAACAAATGATGGTTTCCCAATGGTTTAAAAAAAGAAAAAAGAGAGGACTTAACCCATCAGATAGGACCTTACAAGTATGCTAGCTTCAAAATCACATGTACATTAGCAAACAATTTCATATTCACATCACAGTCAAAAAATTTTTTCCCAGAAAAATATCACTTTTTCCAACTTCCACTGCCCCCACCATGGTCTTCATTATCAGCAATTCCCGCCTTCCCCCTCCCTGAGCACTATGACTTCTGCTCTTGTTTCCTTTCCTGATCCTGCTAACACAGAACTTAAATCAGGTCGCTCATCTGCTCAAAACCTTCCAAAGCCTTCCTATCTCTCTCAGAGTAAAGGAACAATTTCTTTTGAGGGTCTCTGAGTCTCTCCAGGATCCTTCTCACCTCCCTACTCGCCTTCTCTCCCTCCTCTCTTCCTTCTCTCCAATCCCATTTCTTACTACTCTCCCTACCCTGTGAGTACAGGTCACACTCCAGACAATCAGTCTCCATGCTGTTGGATGGTAAGAGCTTTCATTCTTCCATTCCTTCTGTCATGAGTCTGCCTCCCACATGCATCATTACCGTTGACTCCCTTAGGTCCTCCAGGCTTTAATAAAGTCGTCTTCTCAGTGAGAACTTCTGTGACCATTTTACTTAAAGTTAGACACCACCTCCTTCCCCTCATTATTATGTCGATACAAAATAACTCTATGTTATATTATACTAATTTATTTTGTTTATGATCTGTTTTCTCCCACAAGAACACAAGCTCCATATGGGCAGGAATTTGGATCTATTTTGCTCATGGCGGTATTTTCAGCACCTAGAACAGTGCCTGCACATAATAGATGGTCAATATATAGTTGCTGATTAAGTAAGTCTCTATCAGCAAAGTTGTGAGAGTTGGATGAGGTCATTGATGTACAAGCTTTAACACAGTGTCTTGTCATACAGAAATCTCTTAGCAAAGGTTAGTCATAATCATAATTTTCTTTTTCTTACTGAAAGTCAATTGTAGGTGATAACGTGTAGAAGAGGGAAGGATGACTTAAAATTTAAGAGACAGGCACACTTTAAAGTGTTCTAAATAAGTCTCCAACAGACCTGATGATTTTTCAAAACTATTTAGAAGCTTTGGACTTATAAGATAGCAAATTTCAAATTCGCTCAGATCTCTCTCCATTTAAATTCTCAAGAGAAAGTAAATAAAGTGACAGATGAAACAAATGTGATGAAAGGCTTACATTCTTGGGTACTTCTCCTTATGTCTGAACTCAATAAAGAGCTGACTTGTCTCTGGAGCCCTTGGTAACAAATAAGCACACTTTTCCATTGCTGGCTCCACTTTCTACCAGGCTCACTAACTATGCGTTATTCACAGCCCTTTAGTTTCTTCTTCAAGGATCTGTCCCTCAATGAGCTCACTATTCATGTGTTTTCAGCTGTCGCCTGTGCTCAGATTATATCGTCTTCCCTGATTTTTCCCAGTTTATCATTCTTTCAACGGTTTTATATTTCCTGCTGTCTCTAACATACCTTTGTATCTGACTGTCATAAGTCTACTAGGAATATGAAACTCTGTCAGCAAGATGTCGCTTGCCCAAATGATTCCACATCCTTCACTCTTCCTTACTTTTGTTGCCTTGGGATGCTTCATCAAAGATCTTAACTCTTTTTTTTTTCTTATAATAATTCCTGAATCTTTTCTTTCCCTTTGCACTTGCAGCTGTATTTTCAATGGAATGTATTAAAACACATTTTCCATTGATTTCTATCATTATAAAATGTTTCTGCTATACAAAGCATGCTGAGAATAAATAGTTAAGCTCCATATACCCACCATTCAGGGTGAGAAATAAAACAGCAGAAAAAAGATGTTCTTTCTTTCCATAAGTAACAATCTTGAATTTATTGTTATCTTTCCCATGCATGATTTTTCAATGTAAAAGTATGAAGTTTTGTACATATTTGTTTCCTTTAACAACAAATAATATTTATATATTTAAATTTTATTAAATAATGTCATGATGTTTTTACTCTCAACATTATCCTTCAAGGATTCCTTCATGGTGATTTGTGTAGTTGTAGTTCATTCTTTTCCACTGATGTATAGTACACCATCATATAAGTATTCTACAATTTATTTTTACAGTTTGCAATAGATTCTTATCTGATCTTCTTGTTCCTAGACCCTTTAATGTCCAGTTTATCTGACAGATGTTTAAGTAGTCTTTCTTAATTTCCTCCTTAGTCAATGCCCTGCCCTGTTCAAGAACAGAAGTAGCTCCCCATTGCCTATGATATCAACACTAATTCTCTATGGCTAATATTTGAGATATTTCACCACATTGTTTCTCCAATACCACTGTTCTCCCAAATACTTTCTCTGTACATTGGCAAAACCTATATCCCACTTCTGTCCCTAATGACATTTTCCAAATACTCCACAGAAAACTAGCCATGAGAATAATTTTTCCCCTTCTCTCCTTTCTTTGTTTCCCTGTTATTTCAAAACTTGACACAAAAATCTGATTCTTCATGAATTCACTGGTTTAAACCTTCTCCTTCTACTTTAATCTCTAACTCCTTTTCTTTCATGCCCTGCCAACATGCTTTTTATACTAGTGGTCAATCATATTTAAAATGTAAATATTCTTTTGCATGAATATGTAGGAAAGTACCCATTCTACAGGCGTATTTGCAGGTTCAGTTCCATACCACCACAATAAAGCGAACATCTCAGTAAAACATTTCACACAAATATTTTGTTTTCCCAGGTCATATAAAAGCTGTATTTATACTAAACTGTAGTCTACTAAGTGTGCAACAGCACTATGTCTAAAAAATGTACATATCTTAATTAAAAAATACTCTTTTTGATAAAAAAACCTGCTTACCATCATCTGAGTCTTCAGTGAGTCATAATCTTTTTGCTGGTGGAGGATCTTGCCTCAAAGCTGATGGCTGCTGACTGATCAGGGGAGTGGTTGCTGAAGGTTGGGTTGGCTGTGCAATATCTTAAATTAAGACAACAATGAAGTTTACTGCATCAATTGACTTCCTTTCAAGAATGATTTCTCTGTAGCATGCGATGCGATGGTTTTTGATAGCATTTTACCCACAGTAGAAATTCTTTCGAAATTGGAGTTAATTCTTTCAAACCCTGCCACTGCTTTATCAATTAAGTTTATGTAATATTCTAAGTCCTTTATTGTCATTTCATTAATCTACACAATATCTTCATCAGGAGTAGATTCCATCCAAGGAACCACCTTCTTTGCTCATCCATAACAAGTAACTCCTCATCTGCTAAAGTTTGATCATGAGATTGCAGCAGTTCAGTCCCATCTTCAGGCTCCACTTCTAATTCTAATTCTCTTGCTATTTCCTCCACATCTGCAGTTACTTCCTCCACTGAAGTTTTGAACCCCTCAAAGTCATCCACGAGGGTTAGAATCAACTTCTTCCAAACTCCTGTTAATGTTGCTATTTTGACCTCTTCCCATGAGTCACGAATGTTCTTAATGGCATCTAGAATGGTGACTCCTTTCCAGCAGGCTGTCAATTTACTTTGCCCAGATCCATCAGAGCAATCACTATCTACGGGAGTTATAGCCTAACAAGATGTATTTCTTACATAATAAGACTTGGAAGTTGAAACTACTCCTTGATCCATGGGCTGCAGAGTGGATGTTGTCAGCAGACACGATAATGACATTAATTGCATTGTACACTTCCATCAGAGCTTGTGGGTGACCAGGTACAGTAATATTTTGAAAGGAATCTTTTTTTCTGGGTAGGACGTCTCAGAATTGGGCTTAAAATATTTAGTAAACCATGTTGCAGACAGATATGCTGTCATCCAGTCTTTGTTCTTCCATTTACAAAGCACAGGGAGACTAGATTTAGCATAATTCTTAAGAGCCCTAAGATTTTTGGAGTGGTAAATGAGCATTGGCTTCAAATTAAAGTCACCAGCTACATTAGCCCTTAACAACAGAGTCAGCCTGTCCTTTGAAGCTTTGACGCCAGGGGTTGACTTCTCCTCTCTAGCTATGAAAGTCCTAGATGGCATCTTCTTCCAATACAAGGCTGTTTCATCTATGTTGAAAATCTGTTGTTCAGTGTAGGCACCTTCATTAATAATCTTAGCTAGGTCTTCTGGAGAACTTGCTGCAGCTTCTACATCAGCACCTGCTGCTTCACCTTGCACCTTTATGTTATAGAGACAGGTTCTTTCCTTAAACCTCATGAACCAATCTCTGCTAGCTTCAGACTTTTCTTCTGCAGCTTCCTCAGCCTTCAGAGAACTGAAGAGAGTTAGGGCCTTGCTCTGGATTAGGCTGTATCTTAAAGGAATGTTGTAGCTGGTATGATCTTCTATTCAGACCACTAGAACTTTCTCCATATCGGCAACATTGCTGTTTCACTTTCTTATCATTCGTGTGTTCAATAGAGTAGAACTCTTTATTTCATTCAAGAACTTTTCCTTTGCATTCACAGCTTGGCTAACTGTTTGGTATAAGACGTCTGGCTTTAAGCCTCTTTCAACTTTCAACGTGCTTTCCTCACTAAGCTTAATCATTTCTAGCTTTCAATTTAACATAAAGATGTGAGGGGCTGGCCTGGTGGCGCAGCGGTTATGTTCACACGTTCCACTTCTCAGGGGCCCAGGGTTCGCCAGTTCGGATCCCGGGTGTGGACTTGGCACCGCTTGGCAAAAGCCATGCTGTGGTAGGCATCCCACGTATAAAGTGGAGGAAGATGGGCAAGATGTTAGCTCAGGGCCAGGCTTCCTCAGCAAAAAAGAGGAGGACTGGCAGTAGTTAGCTCAGGGCTAATCCTCCTCCTCCTCAAAAAAAAATAAAGTAAAGACGTGCAATTCTTCCTTTCACTTGAACACTTAGAGGCCATTGTAAGGTTATTAATTGGCCTAATTTCAACATTGTTACGTTTCACTGAATAGGAAGGCCTGAGGTGGGGAGAGAGATGGGAGTGGCGAGTCAGTGGAGCGGTCAGAACACACACAACATTTGTCACATAAGTTTTTCATCTTATGTGGATGCAGTTTGTGGCACCCGAAAACAGTGACAATGGTAACAGCAAAGATCATTGATAACAGATCACCATAAAAAATATAACAATAATGACAAGGTTTGAAACATTGTGAGAATTACTAAAATGAGATACACAGGCACAAAGTGAACAAATGCTGTTGGAAAAATGGTGCTGATAGTCTTGCTCAATGCAGGATTGCCACAAACCTTCAGTTTGTAAAAAATGTAAAATCTGCAAAGTGCAATAAAGTAAAGCACAGTAAAATGAAGTACGCTTGTATTCAATAAGTATTTATTGGACATCCACTGGGAACGGGTGGAATGCAAAGATAGCTACAGCATAAAACATAGCCCTTGTCCTTGGAGACTCAGACTAATTATATGTGCATAAAAAGACAATGACAATTCAGCATAATGAATATCATGCTTAGATTTTATGCAAATAAAACAAAGTAGACATGGACTCCTTGCCTGCCTTTGGGAGACAGGGCAGAACAGGCTTTTGGGGAGCAAATAATATGCCTGTAATTAGTTTTAAAGAATGATTAACCAGTTAAGAAGATGAAATACGAAGCAAAAGTAAGTCATACCGAGCAAAGGAAGGAATCTCACAAAGCTCACAAAATCTCACAAGCTAAAAGCCATGTCACATATGCACAAAATATAGTGGGAATGGCAAGTTTTGAAACTTGACAGTAAACTGGTGATCAAATAGTATTTCCCTCATAGGAATGTGTTGAAGATCAAGTAGTTAATATATCTAAAGTTTTTAGAACAATGCCTGACATCCGGTAAATACTCTATAACTGTTAGTGAAATAATAGGAAGCCTTGAATGCCAGACTACACAACTTGGATCATGCAGAGTGTTCAAAGGGTGTTAAATAAGGAGATGTCATGGTAAACTTTGCTTTTTAGACTAAACACTCTGAAGGCATTGTGAAACAATAAGACAGGAGACAGGGAAACTAATGAGGAGGACATTATAATTTCCACTAAGAGATGGCAAAACTAGGGCAGAAGTATTAGCAAAGAGACTGAGGGGGAAATGGGTCAACAGCCACTTAAGCTATTGATCTGCTCTGAATATAGTAAATGAGGGAGATAAAGGAACACCCAAGACGGTCACTTAGATGGCTGGACAGAAGAATGTGCATCAACTGAAATGAGGAAATTTTCCATAAGAAACCAAGAGCATTTCCTATGCATTCCTCACAAAACCATCTAATACATGGTTCTCAATGTTGTGTATGCTTGACAAATGTGGCTGATTATGACTGAGACTATGAAACAATGTTCTCTAACGAGATATATTATGACATGACATTAATGGATCATGTGCATTAAAAATGATTAGAGCAGTGTTGGCCCAGTAGAAAGAGCACGGTTTTTGGTACTTAAAGAAAAGGCAGGTATTAATTTTCAAAAACAAGCACATGCCTCTGACAATGATTCCTGTATTGAGACTGAAAGCAATTTGTTTTATGATCGAGAAAATTTTATCTCCAGAGTAGTATACTAATTGTGACTGTCAGATTCACATTCTTTAATTGTTCTGTGAGGAGAATATATGCTTTATAATGGTAATTTCATAAGTAGGCTTAAAATACAATTGGGAATGTATCATGGCAGCTTCGTAATATGGAAACCAAGGCCTAACTAGCCATTTTAATTTAACAGCCGTTAATTCAACTTTCATTGCCTTCTTCCATGTTTAGCACATGCAAGGAAGTGTCTTAGAAAGTGGAGGAACAAGGATAAAAAGCAAAAATTCTGTCTTGGATTAGGTCACAGTTAAGCATGGGGAAGCATTGCAGAGTTTCAAAATGGAAGTGAAAAAGATCTAAGATAAATTTTAAAAGAATCTCTTTGGCTGCAAAGTGGAGAATGGGTTGAGAAAAACCAATATGAGAGGCAGAGGGATACAATATGTGGCTATTGGATTGCCCAGTTGAGAAAAAATTAGTACCTTAACTAAGGCAGTCATGTAGAATAAGGAGACAAAGAGATGGTGGCCAAAGGAATTTTGCAGTAGAGCAGAAGAATATGAAAGTATTGGCCTATTGAACACGTAGCGATGTCAGCATATGATTTCCATCTTGCACCAACTTAATAGACAGTTACATGTCAACAGAAATGAGATGGCATGATAGATAAGAGCAAATTCTGCCTAAATTTGAACCTGACACTGCCACTTATTGAGCTGGGTGTCCACGGGCTTCTTAGCTCATATAAGCACCTCATTTTTCATGAGACAATAATCATCAGAAACTTTTGTTTCTAAAGGAAGTAAAACCAGCCAAGTTGCCTCACTTACCATCCCTGGAGTGTTACCTCTTTAGTACCTACCTTATTGAGTTATTGTGAAGATTTAGTGGGTTAAAATACAAAAGTATTTAAAATAAAATCTGACACACAGGAAGAACAATGTGAGTATTGGTGATCATTATCTTACTTCAAATCACAGGTACATGGTTCTTGTAGCATCACGATGCAGTTCTGAGAATTTCAGATGATGTACCTCTGGTACTTCTTAAATGTAGATGATGCTTTCCTGCAAGAAGGAGAGAGTGGCACCTAGGGAGAGGCTGGCACTTTGCATGGCTCTAAACTCCCCAACCTTGCTCCCACTCACCAGAACTTCTTCCTCCCTTTTAATTAAGGCCTTGCTCAGCGTCATTCAAAAAAGTCCCTCACGCTTAATCTGTGACTCACAGTCCAACAATTTGAACGGTACAAGCTTTTCCTTTGCAGGAAGGAGCAGATGTTCTGGTGAAAAACAAGTAGAGGGAAAATAAAGAAGGGAGCCTCATAAATGCGGAGGAAGTTGGGGCTAAAGAAATCAGAAGTGTTCGTAGACATGTTAGCTTAAAAAAGCCCCTTGTTTTTCATGACACAACAATCATCAAAGACCTTTGTCTCCAAAGGAAATAAAACCAGCCATAGTTGCATCAGTTACCATCCCTGGGGTGTTGATCTGCCATTGGAAGCTACACAGGACAGGAAAGGCTTCTCTCTAGGTAGCAATAAAAGAGTTATCAACTCACTCTGGTATTCCTCTGGGACCCAAAAAGAAAAAAAAACATCTAAGTCTGGCACCTAGGTACTTTCCTGAGTGGGTTGTCATGGCAACAGGATATAGCAACTGTTTTCAGGATTCTAGGACCTTGGCAATTCTCATGCATTTCTCTGCCTCAGCTTCTATGTATGCACAGACATATGGATACCAGAACTGATGCCAGAATGGAGAAGGAGATTTGAAATTCATGCCAGGATTCCTCTGGGTTACACAGGACCTCAGCCGACCTCACAGAGTTTAGCTTGCTCTGCATCACCGCTGATAGCATGACCCATCTGGTTCCATTGCCTGCTGGGGCTCAGTTGCTCCAGCTGTAAAATAAGGGGATTGGACTCAGCAAGCACAAAGGTTAATGTCAGCTCCAGAATGTTTTGGATCTAAGTAATTTTATAGAATTTACTTCCACAGCTCTTCATGGTGTTGAGCTTGAATATGCTATTGTGAGAAAAAAATCACCTCCATTAGAAGTATCATTGATGTAATTATTTACTCTAGATCAAGGACTGTATTGTTATTCAAAGAAAGCATTTAATCTATTGTGCGTAATATACACATTTAAGAAGGCAAGATATTTTGAGTATTTTTGTATGCACTCATAGAAGCTTGAGTGTAAGGTTATGAGTATGACTAGCTCTCTGATAAAAAGAATTTAAGATAAAAATAATTTCCAAAATAGGGCCTCTGAGAGAGTAGAGAGGCGTTCCAATATTCGTATATTTTCATTCATTCCTTCATTAATGATTTCATTTACTTGATTTATAACTATATGGCATGAAATGGTGTACTAACTATATGTGCATGTGTCTTTGTGTGTGTGTGAAAGAGGGAGAGAGAGAGGGAGAAAGAGGGAGAGAGCGCGTATGTGCCATGCAAGACTCTAGCTTGAACTCAAGCTCTATTTCCCTCAAGAATTTAGAAAAGGCTGCAATTTTTATGAGCTCAGTGGTTGTGTTTATCTTGCACACTATTTTTTCCTTAGCAGATTGAACAGTACTTGACAAATGGTAGATGGTTAATAAATATTTGGGGGATAAGTGAATGAATATTTGAATAAGAGAAAGTAGACCTACTTGACTTTCTTTACACCTGCCAAAAAGTGCCTCTTGAGAAAGAGCACTCTAACTATTCCAGTTATCTACGGCTGTGCAGCAAATAACCCTAAAATTTAGTGGCAAAAAAAAAGTCATTTAAAATTTTATACTCATAGATTCTGTAGGTCAGGAATTCATGGAGAGCACAGTGAAGAAGGCTCTTTTCTGCCGCATAATGCCTGGAGCCTCACCTGGGATGGTTCTAACAGCAGGGGGCTGAGAGATCTGGAGCTGAGGGGTCCACTTCCAAAACGCCTTCTTCACTCATGAGTGTGGTGCCTTGAGGGGATTGCAGAAAGGCTGGGGTCAACTGAGACTGTTGACCAGAGCTCCTACATGGGGCTTGAACTTCTCTCAGTATGGGGACTGGCTTTGGAGAGGGAAGATCTGGAACATGATCAAAACAGAAGCTACGAGACTTCTTTTGACCTAAACTTGCAAGAAACAGTGTCACTTCTGCATCTTTTATTCACTGTAAGCGAGTCTCTAAAACTAGTCCAGACTCAAGAGTAAGTGACAGTGCACAGTTCCACTTGCGCTGGAGGAATGACCAGAGGTGGCAGAGAGGGTGGCAGAGTGCAAAGGGCTCTGTTAAAAAATATGATGCCAGTTTTATTTTTGTTTCATTGTACTTGTTCTGCATGCTGTCTGCAAGCTTTTAGAGTGTTCTTGGTGTCTTTTATGTTCTGGGATTTGACTTCATTATGTTGAAACATGCACTTCTTGTTGTTAGTCCTGCTTTGTATACTAAAAGCCACTTCAATCTTAGGGTTTTTTAAATCTTTCTTGAATTATGCAAATTTACCTTCATCAAATTTTTCCTATCCTCCATTTGTTTACTCCTTCTGGAACATTATTGTCCAGTTTGGGGCACTTCTACTTTGATTCCCACTCGCTTTCCTTCTATCATGTCCTGCTATCTTCTAAGAAAACTCTTTTATCTTATCTTTAATTTTACTAACTAAAATTTCATCTGTATCCTTTCTGGTATTTATGCCATCTATCGAATATTTTATTTTGTCTACTAAGTATTTGATACCAAAGTATTCCTCCTTGTTTCTAATTTAAGATGTCTCTTACCCCTTTTTGAATTTATTCATTGTACTTTTTTTAAATAGATATCTGTTTGATTTTTTTTTGTATAGGATTAGTAGCTTTCAAGATGTCTAGGCATTTTAGTCTGGGGTACCAGCTTGATGATAATGTATAATGGGAAAGGTCGAAGGTCTGGCCTTGATGTGCATCCCAACTGAGGACAAGGGATGATCCCAAGACATCACAGGATAACTGGATGTTCCTTCATACTATAACCTTCACAGACAATTCTGCAAGTCACTTGAAATCACATTAACAATTGTAGGGGAAAAATAGTATTATGAAGACATATTTTCCTAAGTTGTAATCCACCAGCCACAGAAATTGGAGGGAAAGGGCTTAGTAATGAATACTCAAGAGTTATCATCAACACTTTACCCCACCAGTTCTTTTGGACTACTTTCATACTGTCCATTCAACAACAACAGCCTGGCCATTGCAATTTCTGTGGGAAAAAGTCAAGAAATAGCTCCATAAATGCCTAGCTTTTCAATTGTCTCACATCTCCAGCCCATCTCACAACATGCACACACACACACACACATGTGCACAGACACACACAACAGAGCATGATAAGGGCCTCACATTTCCCCCAAAAGCCTTTCATCCTTCTAGTTCTCCAAAGTTGATTTTAAGGGAGGAGGCCAGCAGCCCACAATAATTTTCCATCTCATCAAAAATGGAAATCTCCTCTAGTATTTTTTTTCTAATTAAATATATTTTCACATAAGAAAGGGATAACAAAAATCACTTTTCCTAAATGCTCCAATCATGGACATCTCTAATGATGTGCTCATAGGGCATAAACGTTCAAATTAAGCTTTTGCTGGAATTCCACTTCAGATATAATAATGATGATTATAATCGGCATTATCATCATCATCGTCGTTGTTGTTGTAGTTATCATTATTACAAACATTCCATGTATTCATTATTTCCTAGGTGCCATATTCTGTAATATTCACTTTACATATATAATCATTTGAAATCTAGGGCTCCAGATAGGTTCCTTAATAAGGTCATATGCAAAGATTCAAAATTCAACAGTCTAAAATAAAATGAAATGAAGTGAAATGAGGAAACCAATTCCTTCTTCCAGTCTCTCAAAGGGCCTGCATGGAGACTCCTGCTACCTCCTTTTCTCACTTTCTAAGCTCTTAGCCTTCCTGCATTCTCCAGACTCTCATTCTACACTCTCCTCCCATCTCTCTACTTTTTTACTTATTCACTTAACTTCTTTGCTAAGTTCTCCTCATCTTACTCCCGAGTCTTAGGTCCCAATTCATTTTGGCTTATTCTGCATCACAAAAGGTTTCTCTGGCAGAGATGGACTCTATAGAAGGGGTCTGAGACTGGAGAACTGGATCAGTAACTGAAGCCTGCTTTCTCGTAGACTGCGGGAGAGGGACAACATCTCTGAGTAATTCCTTATTTGTGTTTTTTCCATCACATATGTGTGATCTCATATAATTCTCTCAACAACACAATGAGTTAGACATCATAACTATATTTTTCATGTGAGGACAGCAAATTTCAGAGAGGTCAAATTGCTTGCTGAAGGTTGTTGTAGACTGTCTTGAAAGTGAGGAAGAGAGGATTTAGAGACGGGTTATCTGACGTTGATGCCCACGCTTTAACCACTCTACATACAGCTATGGTTCTTCCTAAGGTACATTTCCAAAAAGAACATCAAGTTCCAGAGTCTCATATAAACTCTCTTCTTCGTTTGAATGTTCCTGTCAAGGGAGATATTGTATTTAAAAGAACCTATCTGAGCACATGGATTTTGCTTCTGCTTGCTCAAGTATATCTCCATTCCCAGAGAGCTGCTCACCTAAGGTCACCAATGCAATTTTAGCCTACATAATTTAATAGACCTGTTACCAGTGTAACAGCTATTAACAACCCATTAGTAATCATTCAGGCAAGGCTAGACAATCTTTTGTGCTGAAGCTTTTATCATGGAATTTTAAGTCATTAGATGAATAAATAATAAATTACCTACCAGAGATATTCACTACAAAAGCCTGCACCTCAAATGTGCTGGCATACGTTATTAAATATAATTAAGGTATCCAATTGAAGAACGGAAGCAGCATTTCTCAGAATCCAGCCATGTCCATGAACTTATAACGAGTTCAGGAAACCCAGCACTCATCATCTGAAACTAGGATTCCATTTCCAGTCACCACAAAGTTGAGAGTGAGGTGTGTCTACTCATTCAAGAGACACCCCTGTAGAATGTCAACAGTCACCCTACCAGTAGAAATCTTGTTATATTTGGTAAACTGAAGAACAAAAAGAGGGAATTCTAAGGTATAATGCTTAATTTATACCTGTGGGCCAAATCTCTAATAGCAAAGGAGAACCAAAAATTTGAACAATTACCTAGAGTATTTTACCTGACTTCATAACCAATTCCTACAGCATATACCAGAAATAAACCAGCTAGATTTTCATTTTCTGACATGAAATGCAAAGAGAATTGAGAACACTCAATTCAGTGTTCAGAATCTGCAAATCTGTGGAAACCTTACATCTAAATGGTAGGTTCTTTTATTTCTCCCGGCAATATTCCAGATCAAAAATAGTTGACTTCTGAGTTCTCAACAAATAGGTAATGAATGAATTAAGAACAGATGAGCTTTATGTTTCTGTAGTGCTTTTGTAGTTTACAAAGTGTATTTACTTACATTATGCCCAGTAAGAAATGGCAGGAATTAGTGCTATTATCACCTTACAAATAAAAAAGCCAAGGCACACAGAAAATAGTGTGGAGGAAAAAACCAGGGCTTTGGAGAAAAACAGATCTATTGTAAATTTTGCCTCTATCCCCATATTAGCTTTTAGTTTGTGCATTACTCTCCAAGCTCAGTCCCCTTATCAATCAAACAATAATAAAAATATCTAATTCTAGAGTCCTCGTGAAGTTTAAAGGCTTGTGCACAAGGAGATAACAGTCATCCAATAAATCTTCCTTTCTCTCAGCCCCACTCCCTAGCTTTGCTTATGGAAATCTTAAATGTTGATCTTGCTTTAAAATGATTAGGAAGTTGTTCAGTTACTCTTTTGCTGTTAGATACAGATTCTTCAAATTTGCTAAGTTTGAGAAAAATAAGAGAGTCTGATGGAGATTGTCCATTAATTTCCTCTGTTGACCTAATCGTTCCCTCTCACTCACATATCCCTATTCCATTGCACAGTGCTGTGTCAAGCCATGTTAGAGTTCAAGGTAAAAGGAAAATTCAATAACGATGACCTTGTCTTAACTTAAAATTTTGATATTTGGTTCATCATGGATGTTTTACACTAATTTTTATTTTTAAAGTATTACACTGAAGTATTATTTGCCTTCATTACTGAGTTTTCTGATACTCTCTTAAATTTGGCATCCAAGGTGAGTGCCTCACTTGCCTCCCCCTGGTCCAGGCCCTGCCATCCCACATTCTCCTTTCATACATTCAGTCCCATTATTTACCTAGTATAAGGCCAGTCTGAATCTGGCTTAAGCTAGCAGATACCAGAAGTGTTCAAAGAATAGGTGAGGCCCCTTGCAATGGGCCTTACAGGCCCTGGAAGCAGAACAACCTCCTACTTTCCCATGACGTTGAAAACACCAAGGCAGAACACAAAAGTTGTTAAGCCCAGAGTTTAAATTGGGAAGATTCTGTTTGGTGGGTTGTTTGTTGCTTTTATTTGTTTTTGCAGCAAGCTATGGGCAATCTCAATCTGGGGTTAAAGAGAAGAGATGAAGATGTTTCCCTCTCTCAAATCTGACATCTGATATCCTTGCACCAATCACTTCCCCAGAGACAAGAATTACAAAACAACAGACTCAACAAGCTCTACTAAATGCCTCCTTTCCCTTTTTCTCAGGGCAGCAAGAACTGAGCTTCTGAGGGTTGTCCAGAGCCCCAGACATCCCCTCCAACATTTTCCCAAGAGTATCAACTCAAAAGAGGACCCAGGTGACATGGTAGGACCTGAGCCCTTGCGATTTCTGCCCTGCATGGGCTCAGCTGAAGTCAGATCTGTTTATGTCTGGGTTCACCAAGGGTCACTGTATTGCTACCTTGCTGACAAAAAATTAAGTGCTGGGCTTAATACTGATAACAGACCTCATTTTGGCGGAAGCTTAAAATTGAGAAACCAAAATTGACTCAGTACAGGAAAAACAAGTGAACAGCATGACCAGCAAAAATAATTTTGTTTAACATTTCCCAAAATATAGTCTACACAAGAAATTAACAATAATTAACATTTATTGCTTGCTCGTGAGGATCCTGGTACTGTTCTTTGTTCTTATGTTATACTTAACTGTTGCAATGACCTTCTAAGATAATCACTATTTTTAGACTTGCCGAAGGTCACTCTCTTAGGACATGAGCTCTGGCAGACTCTAGCATCTGTGCTCTGGCCACTATGATATACACTTCTCAAGCTATCAAGGAAAGCCAGTTTTTGGAAAATTTATGCAAGTACTAGTTACACAGAATCTTGGTTGATGGGTACTGTTACGGAGTAGATGTTTGTGTTTCCCCAAAATTCATGTGTTGAAGCCCTAAGCCCAGCTGAGATGTTATTGGAGGTGGAGACTTTGGGAAGTAGTTAGGTTTAGATGAGATCATGGAGGTGGGGTATCCGTGATGAGATGAGTGTCCTTACGAGAAGAGAAACCAGAGTCACTCTGTCTCTACCATGTGAGGACACAGCTAGAAGACGACTGTCTGCAAGCTAGGAAGAGAACTCTCACCAGGAACTGAATCTGTTCGCACCTTGATCTTGGATTTCCCGTCCTCCAGAACTGTGAGAAATAAATGTCTGTTGTTCAAGCCACCCCGTCTACTGTATTTTGTTATAGCAGCTTGAGCTGATTAAGACAGGTGCTATGTATGGTATGTGTGTTTAAGTATGTGTATGTGTTCAGGGAACTGTTTGTGGAAAGTGGAGACTTCCAAGGTCAAGATTTGGGAGGACAATGTCGAAGAAGGTTAAACATATTTTTAATTGCAAACCCCATCAGAGCCTTTACTAGGCGAAGGTGAATGGTGATTCTCTAAGAAAGTTTTGAGCGTAGAGTTTCCAAATGTATTTGACTTGGAATATCCCTTTGTGATGGAATGTCCCTTTCAGGTTGCATTTCATTTTGCCCTGACATCTTAGTGGTTAACAGTAACTGAATGGATGGCAGCCAGTTCACTACCAACCACAGGAACATAAGTGCCACCACAATGTAGAATTCAGCCTGGTCCCAAGCTGTCATATCAACCTTGGTTCGAGTAAGGAATGTTTAATAAAGTGTGGCCACACATACCAACTCCAGCCCTGAGAGAGACACCCGGCACAAGGCAGGGTTGGCAAGACAGCCAGCTGAAAGAGCAAGTGATGACTCAGAGCATCACTGGGGTTTCTTACTGGGCACTCGCTGCCCCTAGGAAAGGGTGAGGAGACATTTAATCGAGCTCGCCGGGTCTGTTGCTGTGGAAGTCCCATCTCTGGGGAAGTGACTGGCACAGCAATATCAGATGTCAGTGGTGCAGACAATTGGCAGACATGGCAGCATTGTATTTACCAGTGTGCAAGCTACGAGCAAAAATCCAAATGTGTGAGTGTGGGAGTGAGTGCAGATTTCTGTGGATATGCGCATATGCTGTTTTTAAATCCACTGCCCACTAAGCAGGAGTAGAGTTTAAAAGGTGAAATTTGACATGAGATTTGGTGCACAATGATAGAGATAGTTTAATTTTTATAGAGGCATATTTTGAAGGAAAACTCCCACACATACACACTCTCTCACGCATACGTGAAAGAAATCAAATTGCCCATGGCACCCACGGGAAAGAAGTGCTATTACTCTGCTTCCAAAGCAGTTGTCAGATCTCTGGTAATATCTCAAACTACAGCCTCGCCTTTTCTGTGACAAGGACTCTTAAAAGCCTGATAGCTTGTTCTAGGGAAAAAAAGGAAAATGGATAGACGGAGTTTATTTGAAGTTAAAGTTGAGAGATAAGGAGAGGCAGAAGATTCATATGAATATGTGATATTTTATCCCTATTAGGCATTTTTATCCACTGTTTGTCAGACTGAATGGTACCCAAAGCAGGGCTGGTCTCAAAGCATGTGCCAGCGTACTTAAATTGTATTGAATTAAATTGAATTCCACCGACTTGAATCAAAATGAATCAAACCAAATGAAATAGATTCTGTGAGTGTCCACCTCTGTCCAAGGAAATGTTCTTGAGGGTTGATCCTTGGAGATAAGAAGGATAGCTCACCCTAATATGACACAAGAAGCAAGGAGAAATGAGATCTATGTCCCAGGCAAGAGTGGCCAGCAAGCAAGAGAAGGTCTTAGCTTTTAAGTCCAGAGCAAGAGCAACATCAGAAGGAAAGTTTAGAGGAGAAACGGATCTGACTGAGACAGTAGTTTGGAATTTGGAGCCTAGAGAAAACTCCAGAAGCCCCATGCTGAAGGCAAGCCTTGCTGGGGATGGAGTGGGTGTTGGAGGAGAATAATGACGAGGGCCTAGTGACTTGGTCAGGAACGGATAACAGGTGCCCTGACAGTCAGAGTACGCGGCACTGGTTGGGGCCCACTGCGGTGACCAATGTTTTCCAAACTTCAGGAGAAATGACCAAGAGAACTATGAGGGCAGATGAAATCAGAACAAGGGGTGGTTTGGGGCCCTGATCTTGAACGTTCTCACCTCTCTCACTCTACATAA
Source organism: Equus przewalskii (assembly GCF_037783145.1). Lineage (NCBI taxonomy): Eukaryota > Metazoa > Chordata > Mammalia > Perissodactyla > Equidae > Equus > Equus przewalskii. The sequence goes on along the minus strand of NC_091845.1, from coordinate 50,991,712 downwards.
GCAAGAACATTATAAAATGGTTACGTTGCTCCCTCTGTGCATATATGGGGTTGAAGCACATGAGACAGGTTTTTCACAAAAATAATTACTATATTATTTTTGCTATGTGCTTTCACATACCAAAGAGGGAATTCATTTGAATGTTGAAAATGATGCAGTCTTGCGCTCTTGCACTAAGTAAATCATAGAACCAAAAGTCTGGCATGCTCTTGAAAAGATAGTGAATTCATCCTCCCACCTCAAGGTTATATTGCACGGCCCCAGAACAATTATGCGTGTGCTAGCGTCATTTAAAAATCTCCAGCACCTCACAACCCTGAGATAACTACTACTTAACCTTTCAAACCTTCCATTTTCTCATTTGTAAAATTTTGCTAAGAGTAATTGCCAGCACTTATCTGGTGGGTCACTCTGTGCCAAGTACTGTTCTCAGTGCTTGTGAGAATTCACCCATTTTAATCGGGTAACTCAGACTGCAACTATCTCCATTTTAAAGATGATGAATTGTGGTATGGAAATGATAAAGAACTCATCCAAGTCACATTGCTACCAAGTGAGAGCACCAGTGTTTGAACCCAGGCCCTCTGGTTTCGAAGTCTATTTATCTAACCAGCAAATCATGCTTCCTTACTCCCAGGGAAAGTAATTCTTATGTAATATGAATATAATAAAGGTGCAATGCAAAATAGAAACACAGTAAGACCCAGTAACTGTTATTTTCCTCCTTGTCTGGTCCAACCCTTGCATCCCAAACTCACCCCAGATTGTGGGCAGGGGAAATGGAAACTGCAGGCATATGTGGGTTTCAACTCCTCAGGTGATTCTAATAAAACTCCAAAATTGAGACCTTTACATTCCGTGAACCCATTTCACGGTTTTGTAAGACATTCCCAGAAGGTTCCTCCCTGACTTCTGACTTACTTCAAACGTGAAGGACTGTAAGATGTTTTCCCCTTGTTCTATTAAGAATTCTGTTTTGCAGCACTCCTAGGAGTTCGTGGTTATGTCAAACACATCAAATTCGTTTGGTTGAAAATTGTTTGGATCTCTCAAAGCTCTGTTCTCTTCTGTTTACGTGTACAATTATTGCATAGCTATGTCAGCGGATATCTCCTGACGGCAAGCACATTCTGCTTCTTGAGTTGCCAACTATTTCCAAAAATTAGGTCTGAGTGTGATGTGCTGCTGCATTGTGATCCATTAACTGATGGCTGAGCTAGACTCGTATGCTCCATCTCTGTACGTTCCTCCTTCTCACCATCACCAACCTGGGCTTCTTTATAGAGATCTTCAGTGCTAATTGCAACACTAGCAGACATCTTCAGAGTATGAAAAATGTCAGACCTATCTAGAACCATTCAACACCCTCCGAGATCATTGTGGGTTTGGGAGTTTGGTGGCTTTCCTTTCATGATCAAAGATGAGAAATATTCTTAGAAGTGCCATCCTTTTTTAGAGCTATGTGAATCTAACCTCTGTGCAGGTTTACGAACCATTTCAAAACAATTTAGCATAGTGGGAAATGAGAGAAATAAGATAGGTTGAGTATATCTGTGAGGAACCTAAAGATTCACGTTTTATTTGAATAAAATTGGAAAGTAGAAATTCTGTAACATTTTAAAAACATGAGGAGATTACTGCCCACCAAACCCAATGGATTATGAATTTTCCAGATTGGCTTTGGAGGATTCATGAGCCCCTGGAGTGATATTCAAAGTTTTATCATTGCATTTTTGTGGAAAGGGGATTCATACTTTTTTTCAGATTCTCCAAGTGGCCTGTGACATAATGAATTAAGGATGCAGAGCTAGAAAAGAAGAGATGTGAGCTCAATGTTCCTATCTGTGCTGGATGGAAATTTGGCCTACAGATACCTTGTGAAGCCCTTTACTGAGTGTCTAAAATGTGCCACGCACCGTGCCAAGCGCTGAGAATGGTGTGGAGCTTCAGCTCTCTTTCTTCAGGGACCTAAACCCTACAGGGGAGCTCTTTGCCAGATCTTCATTGACTCCTCCCTTTGCCTGCCTCTCAGACTTGCCATCTACTGCCTCCCTACTTTCTTGACATCTGAAGTGGGTTCTCAAATTCTCACCTGACCCTCAATTTTCTGGACTTCACTGAGGCTAAGGAAATAACGAGATGGCTTTTGATATGTTTTTCAAGTCTGGGAAGAATCTGGACTCTCTTCTAACATAATAGGATATAGGAGTTACAGGTAGAGAAAGTTAATCTTCACAGAATGGTTTTATAGATAGTTTTATGGAAATGGTATCTCTCTGTTCTTTCATGATATAATCAACCAATTCAATGACCAACTCTTAAGCTTAAAATGTGGAATTCAGTCAATGTTACTAATCTGTGAATAATTGACTAAATGGTACATTTGCCAAAGTTGAAGAAGCAGGTGATGTGTAAAGGGAGGGGAGGACATATGGTACCATAAAACCTACGCTAAAGATGGTTACAGCAACTATCAGTTTAGTTCTGAACTTTGCGAGAGGGAGGATGAGCAAAATAAACCATGAAGATATTTAACAGTTAACTGAGCCCAATTCATGGCATGGAGGGAGAGAACTTGAAAGATAAAATTCTGTCCCATCCATTTACTCTGATGAAGCTATAAAGTTAGCTCTGAGATTGAAGTTAATTGCAATGGAAATTTTACATTATAAATCAATTTTTTCCTAAATATTTTTCTGTGTAATTGGCTCAGAAATATTTAAATACAGTGTTCATCTCTGCTTAGGACTCCACAGCTCACAGAAGATATAGCTGCTGCTGCTGCTTTCAGGTCTGATGTTGCCTTAATTTTCCTCCTTTTTCACTCAGCACAAATACCCAATTTGGGCACTTGTAGGAGTAGACTGTGTTTTAGCGTGCTAACATTTGTCTCCAAAGTGAGAGTTGATGCTTTCCAGTCAAAGCACTTCTTTTTATACTTAAGATTTTCTGAAATGGATTGAAGAAAGTTTTTTTCTGAATTTCAGATTATGTAAAATGGGATTTAAGATTACATTAAAAAAGCAATCTCTATTGACTCGACTCCATAATCAATCATTTTAGTCAAGAATATAACTGGAAAGATTTCCATATTCTATATCATATTCTTGCAACATCTGTTTTGGAGACATGGATACTTTCTGGGAAAACTTTGTTTCGTGTCTCTGGAATCTCTAAGATGCTTACTATTACTTAGGCCACTATTAGGGAGAAAAAGATGGATCCGCAATTTCGTTTTTAATCCTTAAGCCATGGGAAGGTCAAACAATCTTCCCAGTGAGTCAGTTTATGTCATATGGATCCTGAATGTCTCTCTTCCTGCAGATCTGCTGGACATGGAGGCTCCACGAGTCCAAGGGATTGCAAACTCACCTCAAAGGAGCTTGACACGACTGAGACAACCTGTAAATTATTTACCTAGGCCATCCTGTAACCCCACTGTCTTGGAGGACTCTTCCATAGTGGATCTGATAGACCAAGATAAAGTTCCCAACACTTCTGGATTTACCTAAACCCAAGTGAACATTCTAGGTTCAATCTGGCTGCAGGCCATGCAAAACTGGACCATATCTCATAAAAAAGGACATGGTTCTCCCAAATCCACATTCTAAACTGGCCTCCAGTGTGGTGTTTATAGTGAGAGACTGCCTATATTTTAATTTTAAAAATTAAATTTTGATAGGATTATAGTAGCATTTTTAGAGAGTGACTGTAAAACCTCTGTACCTTCCACGCCCTTTTCCTCTTATCCTCCAAGATTCTCAGGAGAGTAATACATAACACTGGGATTCAGAATTCCACCTTTTAAAATTCCACCTTTTAAAACTATCAGGTGCCTAATAGTCCAATACAGCTTCCTGAATAAAGACTGAGTTAGAAGCTTAAGTGGGTCTTCCATGCTTCTCAATTCTCCTCTTCACTGTCCACATTACCCCCACCGCAAAGTAAAGAAAAACAAGGAAGCAAAGAAACAAACAAACCACACACACACACACACACACACAAAACAGTAAATCTAATTTGGAGGCTAGGAAGCTCAGCCCTGTCTTTAAAGATAGTTGGCTTGGATCAAAGTGGGACCAGAGTCTGCACTGCCAGCAATATGTCACAGGCTAGAAAAGAGAGATGAGAGGATGGATATCTTTCCCAATGAGGATGACAAGTCTGCCAAAATCCGAAGCATGAAAAGAGAGGGAAAGAACATGGTCTCCCTTCTTTAAGAACACAGTAACTCCACCCAGGAGGAGCACATGCCTAAACAAGGCTCTGACAATAAAACGACAACTCTTTCTGTTCTGGTAGGAGAGCAAAGGCAGGCCTGATATAGGAAGAGAAAGCAAATTAGCAATGAAAAAAATCCCTTCTCTTTTCTTCTTTTAGTCTGCTTAGCTTAACTGCCAAGCCTATATTCAACCACTGAGGGCGGAGTCAGAAGATTTTCAAGACATCCCACTCCTGTCATCATAAGGTGACTTCCCACTTTATATCACTGCGCTTTTGTATACTCCTCATTGTCCAACACAGTTCAGTACAGAGCAACCATGACAGCAAAGCCTAAAGGAAAGACAAAACATAAGAGGGCATCGGATTTCCCTTTCATGTGCAAGTTAAAGACACATCCCCGCCTGTCCCCAGGAGTCTTTTAGTTGGACTAATAGAGGCATGCCAGAGACAAACAAGAAATAACCAAATCTGTATCCAGTATGTCATAAGTGTCTAGAAATTCTAGGTTGAGGTTACTGGCCCAGATAACACAAGAGGACTCTAGGTTTATGTGTTCCCTGGTTAAAAGAGAGCCTGCTCTGGTCACACCCAGGATTGTCTTTGGATTCCAAGATGCCATTTCTGCAAGTGTCACCATCCTCAAGTAAAATTCCACTCTGGGCATTTATATATAGAACATAGAGCTGAGGTTAGCTTTTGCCCATATTTTCAAATGTGGTTCTTTTTCTTTCATAACCAAGCACACCTGACATCAGCACATTTGCTCTAATCTTTCCTTTTCAACTTTTTTCTTTTTCCTTCCAGGATAGTAACTATTTTACCACCTGCCTGGCCAGAAAGACATGGAGATGTTGAAAAAATAATATAGAAAAATTGATATTTGCTTCCTTTCATATTTAAATCTTTTTTCTTTTGTCCCTTTTCTTTTTTCTATTTTTCACTCCTCCTATCCTTTAATTCTTTATTTCTTTTCCTAAATTTCAATATCCTGACTTCTGTGATTATGCCTCTCCTTTCAGATCCTTCACCTATTAAGCTCTATCAAAGAATGGATTGAGAGGGGAGCTAACGAGAAAGTTCAAAGGAGGTTCTGCAGCTTTTCGTACATCAGTTTTATCCTACAGAGTTATCTTTATTCCCTACTATTCAAGGACGCGTTTATTCCTCTTCTTTTATTTTTCCCTGGATATTATAACACCTATTTTTATTCCCTCTTGAGACACATATCAGTCAGACCACATAACAAGTCATGCCAAAACCTAATGACTTAAAACAATAACCATCTGTTAAGCTCACAATTCTATGCATTGTCAATTTACACTGGGCTTGATTGAGCAGTTCTGCTGATGTGGCCAGGGTTGGTTGATCTAATTTGGGCTCATCCATTTGTCAGGAGTCAGCTCCCAGACTGGCTACAGACCAGCTGGTCAAAGGGGGACCGGACGGAATGGTTTGTTTCACTTGCTCTCTGATCCTTCTGAAGGCCAGTTCAGGCCTACTCAGATGGAGGCCAGGGCAGGATATCCCACGGCTGAGAGGCAAGGTGTATGGTCTCTTGAGGCCCAGCCTCAATATTTGCAAAATGACATTTGAGTGCATTTGACTGAACAATTCAAGTCAAACATTAGAAGGGGGAAGGAGACATAGACTCCAACTCTTGATGAGAGGGTAAAAGTCTGTACCATTTTTGTCATCTACCACAGAGAACAGCAGAGCTAGCTCCGTGTTAGTTCTGAACTTTGAGTTTGGAATCAGAACATCACAAATCTCCTCTTTCACAACTTATTAATTATGAACATGCTCCTTACTTCTCTGTGGCTCCATTTCCACACATAAAATAAGGATAATGATATTATGTACGACATAGAGTTGTTGATGATAAGATAAGAATACATTTATATTCATATATATTATGAACTTAGCACAGTGCCTGACGCATAGTAAGAAAATATATTTGAGCTATTGTTATATTATTATTATTTTTATTATTAGAGCTTTAGACCTGGTTATTCATTTAGATATATGATGAATAATCTTTAATTTTTCAAGGTCTTGTGACTTCTCTTGAACCTCACAAACACCCTATCTTGATAAAATATTCTTATTTTATTTTCCTGAGGAAGACTTGCCCTAATTTAACAACTATTGCCAATCTTCCTCTTTTTTTTGCTTGAGGAAGGTTAGCTCTAAGCTAACATCTGTGCCAAACTTCCTCTATTTTATATGTGGGATGCCACCACAGCACGGCTGATGAGTGGTGTAAGTCCTTGCCCAGAATCCAAACCTGTGAATGTAGGCCACCAAAGCAGAGTGCACTGAACCTTTAACCACTATGACACAGGACTGGCCCCAAGGAATATTATTCTTATATTTGATAGCCACATACATGCTTGACCTTGGGATGACAAAGGTGACTCCAATCTCCTTCTGACTCCATGACTGATACAATTCACTGATTTTGGCAATGTTTCCCATGTTTTTTTAACAGACCTCCAGAAAGCCACTACCAATTGACCAAAGGTGACACAAGAGATAGAAATGTTCTTATTATCCTAGAGAAGGGGTCAGAGGGCAATGGGCACCCTGGCATCAGGAGAACCAATTAGTCTATCTAAAGAAGAAACACAAATGGCAAAACCAGAGAGAACTCTTTGGAAAATATCTTGAAAAGTCAGGCTGATTATAAGGGAGCAGCTTGGATTATGAGTAAGAGAATGTGCGGGACACCTGTTCTGGAAATTAGATCATGATTTTATCTCCCTCCAAACCATTGACATTTTCACTGAAGTAAGGTCAAGAAGCAGCAAATAAAAAAAGGTTAGTCTAACTTTTAGAAGATTTAGGAATGGATTTATAAAGGAGTGACTTTTGCCAAGCCAGTTAAACCCCCTGGACCTGATTACTCATCTGTTAAATGGGAGTAATAAAATAGAGCTGATAAATTAAAAGCTAGAGAAAAGATAGAAAGAAAATGATTATGGCACTTGTAAGAAATAAGAGCCTTGGAACTCAATTCAGCTGTGTGTCTAAAATATAAAGTATTTATATTAAAAATATATTTCCAGATACTTCAGTGTCATATATCTCATGGACGAAACAGTTGGAAGTGGATAGTTTTGCTGTTTAAGAGAACAGTTTTGATAGCTTATGTTGCTTGGGTTCAAAAGAACTCTTAAGTGGTCCTGAGTTTCGTTCCTTAGATGAAAAGGGAACTCTTCTAAATTTCTCCTTGCCCTCTCTGACTCACAATTAACCTAATGGGCTTGGCCATAGTAAAGGGCACTCCTTTCAGTAAGGCTACATATATATCACATCCATATAACAATCTATAGGGTAGTGAATACTATCCCATCCATTGGTGTGTATTCTTCACAGCAAGCTTAGGAGGGTGACTTTGTGGTTTTCCTCATTTTATAAGTAAGTCTCAGAAAGTGAAGTGCTTTCCCAAGGTCATGCAACAAGTCATTTCCAGAGGAAGTCCCCAAGCAGCTTTTCTCTCACCTTCTGGTTTCAATCCATAATCCTTGCTAAGGAAACATGACCACTTGATAAGTTTATAAATGTCATTGCTTGATTGCAGACGTGTGAGATGGCTACTTGGATAAATATTTTTAACACAAATCTTTATGGTAAACTGTGGTTAATATCTCCATTAGAAAAAAATTAATTTGGGCCTTTTGTTAACTTCATATTTTCTTGTGTTGACTTATCATATTTAGCATTTATTAGCTATATAAACTAAATTAGGTGAATAGAGTCATCGCTAACTCAACAGTAAATAGGACATAAAACATTTTTTTATTCATCTGTATGATGGGATTATTGGTTTGTATTCCTAAGTGTTTCAGAACACTAAGATAATATAGTATAAGATGATGGTGGTGATGATGATGATGATGGTGATTATCACCATCATTGAGGTTCTTTGTGGCACCTTGGAATTGCAAAATGCCTTGATGCCACACATTATTTTGCACAGCAATCCCAGGAGTTACGTCAGTATGATCTGCACTTTACATTTAGAGAAACAGGGAATGCCAAATGCCAAAAGGCCAGTAATATAGTGTTAACTCCCACCCCCTTGTAACGCACACTTCAAGAAATATAACCATTAAGATGGAAAAATAACACTAATTTACCACCATTTCAATTACTATATATAGATATGAACATAAAAGAGCCCATTGAGATTTGAAAACATCAAGTCTGTAAGGAAGATTTATTCATTTATTCAATGATCCAGGTTCAGAGTTCAGTTCTAAGGATACAGAACATAAATAAGAATAGACTCGTTGAGGCCCTGATAGAGCACATAATCTGCTAGGTAAGAAGGAGATTGAGCAGCATTCAAGCAAGTAAATAAATGCAAAATTTCAACCACAGTGTTATGGGGATTTGACTTAATGAGAGAAGACAGCCTAAGAATGCAATGCTCAAGATAAGTGTGATGATCAATGTTATGTGCCAATTTGACTGGGCTGAGAGATGCCCACGTAGCTGGTAAAACATCTCTGAGTTTGTCTATGAGGTTGTTTCTGACACAGATTAGCATTTGAATCAGTAGTCTTGAGTAAAGAAGATCCCCCCCTCACCAATGTAGGCAGGCATCATCCAATCTGTTGAGGGCCCAAGTGGAACAAAGTGGAAGAAGGGTGAATTTTCTCTCTTCTTGAGCTCAGACATCCATCTTCTCCAGCCCTCAGACAACAGAGCTCCTTGTTCTGTAGCCTTCAGACTCCAGGGCTTACATCCATGACCCCACTGGTTCTCAGGCTGTCAGCTTCATCCTGGGAGTTACACCATTGACTCCCCTCGTTTTCAGGCCTTCAGACTCGGATTGAATTATATCATCATCTTTCCTCATTCTCCAGCTTGCAGATGGCATAATATGGCAAATACCAGCCTTCATAATCATGTGAACCAATTCCCATAATAAATCTCCTCTTTATCTGTCTATCTGTCTATCTATCTATCTATCTATCTATCTATCTATCTATCTATCTATCGATCTCCCATTGGTTCTGTTTCTCTGGAGAACCCTCACTAATATGGTGAGGTATGCAGTTCTGTTATAAGTGAATTCATTGAAGACAGACCGATGGGGGTTCACAGGCAGGAGCAGCATGGCTAGAGTCCAGGCGATGGGAAGGAGCACTGCACGTGCGGTGTGGCCGGAAGACAAAAAGTCGGGGGCTGTCGTGTCCGATGAAGCGGGCAAAAAGTTAAACACGGATTTGAATCTCTAAATGGTTTTTGACCATATCCTGAAAACAAATGTGATGTTTTAATCAAAGGTAGATGCAGATAGTGAATCAGATATGCATTTTGAAAATTCTTCTCTGGTTTCAGTGTGGAAAAGAATTTAGAGTAGGGAGAGTATGTGAGGAATAAGGTAGGGGCCTATTGTGGTGTTCTGATGCTGGCAGCTATGTTAAGGTGGGTATGGGCAGAGCTGAAGGAAATTGGAGAGATTAAATAGTTAGGAGCGAAAATTGAAGGGCTATGAGTTTTCACTAAATGATAAGGTTAGGAAAAAGGAAAAGACAAGAATAACTACTAAGTTTCTGATTTATTAAAGTACATGAGTGGTAGCACTATTCACTGGGATGAGGAGAAAGAGGAGCTTCTGGAAATTCCTTTGAGGGTAGAGCTAGGAGAGTATAGATGTAATGGGTTTAGGAGTCTCTAAAGCATCCAAGAGGATATGAGAAGTGGTCATTTGGCTATATGAGGCTGGAATTTGAAGGAGAAGTCATAGAAGGAGATATTTTAAAAGGAGCCATCTGAATATAGAGAAAGGCAGAGTGGATACAATGTTGACCATGGACCTCAATGTCGAGAAATCCCAGCATTTAATCACAGAGAAAATAATGTAAGTGGATCAGAGAAGAGATGCCCAGAGAAGAAAGAGGAAAACCAAGAGAACATTATGCCACAGAAGCCCAGACACAAGTTTATTTAAAGAAGAAGAGGTCCATAGTTTCAAGTGCAGCTCAGTTATCAGATAAAATGAGCTTGAGCAATAATCAGTGGCTTTGACGACATGGAGGCCATCGTCGCTCTTAGGTTTTGGTAGATTTGTGGCAGCAGAAACCAGGTTGAAGTAGGAATGAAGGTGGGAATGAACTATAGAGACAGAGAAGTTTGGGTGTAAAAGGAAGCAGAGGTCAAAAGAATGCAAAGACAAGCCACAGACTGGGGGAAAATCTTTGTGAAGGACATATCTGATAAAGTACAGTATTCAAAATACACCAAAACACCTCTTAAAATTCATCACTTAGAAAACAAATAACTTGATTAAAAAATGATCAAAAGAGCTGAACAAACACCTCACCAAAAAAGATATACGAGTGACAAGCATATGAAAAGATTCTCCACATCACAGGTCATTAGGGAATTGCAAATTAAAACAACAATGAGATATTTCCTTTTAACTATTAGAATGGCTAAAATCCAAAACACTGACAATATCAAATGCTGGCAAGGATGTAGAGCAACACAAACTCTCATTGCCGGTAGAAATACAAAACTGCCAGTTTGGCAGTTTCTTACAAACTGATTTTATTCTTACCACATGATCCAGCAATCATGCTCCTTGGTATTTGCCCAAAGTAGCTGAAAAGTTATGTCCACACAAAAGCCTGCAGAGGCTTGCTTACAGCAGCTTTATTCATAATTGCCAAAACTTAGAAGTAACCAATATTTCCTTAAGTAGGTGAATGGATAAATAAACTTGGTAACATCCAGTCAATGGAATATTATAACTGTTAAAAAGAAATGAGCTATCAAGCCATGAAGAGACTTGGAATATGCATTTTTAATAAGTAAATGTATATCGTTAAGTGAAAGAAACCAATGTGAAAATGCTACAAACTGTATGATTCCAATTATATGACATTCTGAAAAAGGCAAAACTATAGAGTCCGTAAAAAAAGTCAGTGGTTGGGGCCGGCCCAGTGGTGCAGCGGTTAAGTTCACATGTTCTGCTTCAGTGGCTCGGGGTTCACCTATTCACATCCCGGGTGCAGACCTATGCACCGCTTGTCAAGCCATACTGTGGCAGGCGTCCCACATATAAAGTAGAGGAAGATGGGCACAGATGTTAACTCAGGGCCAGTTTTGCTCAGCAAAAAGAGGATTGGCAGCAGATGTTACCTCAGGGCTAATCTTGCTCAAATAAAAAGTCAGTGGTTAATTAGGTTAGAAGGGAAGGAGCAATGGATAGACAAAGCACAGAGGATTCTTAGGGCAGGGAAACTATTATCTATTATATGATACTGGTGGATACATGTCTTACATTTGTCAAAATTTATAGAATGCATGACATCAAAAGTGGATGTAATGTAAACCATGAACTTTAGTTGATAACAATGCATCAATGTAATGTTCACACACTGTAACAAATTTACCACTCTGATATAGGATGTTGATAGTGGAGGAATCTATGCATACGTGAAGGCAAGGGGCAGGGGTATATGCTAACTCTCTATACTTTCTTTTCAACTTTGCAGTGAACCAAAACTACTAAATTCTGTGAATGGGGCGGGCCAGGTGGCACAGCAGTTAAGTTCGCAAGTTCCTCTTCTCTGCGGCCCAGGGTTCACCGGTTTGGATCCCGGGTGTGGGCATTGCACCACTTGGCAAAAGCCATGCTGTGGTATGCGTTCCCACATAAAGTAGAGCAAGATAGGCATGGATGTTAGCTCAGAGCCAGTCTTCCTCAGCAAAAAGAGGAAGATTGGCAGTAGTTACCTCAGGGCTAATCTTCCTCAAAAAAAAAAATTAAAAGAATAATGTCTGTGAAAAAAATAAATAAAAAGGAAGAGAGCGATAGTATAACAGCTAGAGAGTGTTTATTTTTCGTTTTAATGGGAGAGTCATGAACATGTGGGAATGATACAATTAAAAGGAAAGAATGAATAGAATAGCTACAGAGAGATTTGTTCATTAATCCTGGGAAATTGCACTATTTTCTACTAAAACATGGTGCATTATCACATGGATGGAGATTTAGATACTAAATTAAGTTAAGAAATGTAGTAGGACAGCTGGGCTATGTTGTTTACCCACTTAGGACTGGTGATCATAAACTCATAATGGAATTAGTCTATGCTGGTAGGTGGATTTCTCTAGAAGTGCTCAGTTTCTCATCTGTAGGCATAGAAAAAGTGAATATTTGGGTTTATGCAGACTTGGAATTTTGCTAGATAAGTGAGAGGAAAAGACAAGGGGGCAAGGGAGTTTATGACAATGCCAAGGGTAGATCATGGACTTTAAGTTACGTTAATATGATCCAAAGACCCTTGGGGTTTAGTGACTTGATTTTATACATTTGTTTGTTAATTCATTCAGTTTTTATTACCTACATACTGCATGTTAAGCACTGTTCTAGGATTTGGGCACAGTATAGTGAACGAAAGAGACAAATTCTTCTTTTATCAAATTTACATTCTAAGTGAATAGACAATATATGTAAAACGTCAGGTTTTATGAAAAAAATAAAACAGTATACAGAGGACGTAGAGTGTCTGCTACTCTGGTAGACTTCAAGGTTCACGTACATTGTATTCTATGTGTTGACATCCCCTGGATATGTGTAAGACTATGGCCCCACTGATACAAGGAGTGGCTATTTTAGAGAACAAGATGATGGAACACAGAAGTGTAAGAAAATGGAGGAGGGAGCTAGGAGCAGATTTAGGAGAAGAGCATTCCAGACAGAAGGAATACAAAGTCTCCAGCAGGGAAATGTGCTTGATATTTTCAACAAACTAGAAGAAGCATTGAGAGAGGTAGGAGGGGGAAATACACCTTCTAGAGTCTATCAGACCATTATAAGGAGTTCAGCTTTTACTCCAAGTGAGAATATGTTTTGACTTGCATATTATCAAAACCTCTCTTGCTGTTATTCTGAGAATAGACTGGTGGGGTAGAAGAGCAACGGTTTAGCAATCAGCAGCTCTAATAGACCAATTAGAAGGCAACGGGACAGATGAGAGATGATGTTGGCTTGTTCCAAGATGGTAATAGTAAAGATAACAAGAACACATCAGATTCCTGAAACATTTAAAATGTAGAGCCAACAGAATTTGTTGATGGATTGTATCCATTGTTATGAAGTTTGTATACTATTACACTAATGAACATTGCTCCCCCTTACCTCAACAGAGAACATCTATTCATTTTAATAATTTTGTATCCAAGAAGGGAGTAGAAATATTTTTATATAGATGGAGTTTGGAATTCCAAAAATCTTGGGTTTGGATCCTGGCTACATCAGCTGTGCAAGCCTGGACAAACTATTCCATCCTTTGGTTTTATAGTTTTATCGTGAGGATTAAATGAGAAGATGTACATATAATGCCAAATACTGTGTCTAGCACATAACAGGTGCTTGACATGTAATAGCCACTGGATTCCTATGCTGTGACCCTGCCCCTGATTAGTTCAGTAGTTGATTGTCAAGCAGCTGATACTGACACTGAAATGGACCAAGAATCTCTTTGGAACTGCACACTTTCCACTTATGCCATAGGTTCCATATTATTGCTTTTATTTTTTCAAGGTAGTTGAAGAAGTAAGATGTAAAACATGGAACCTGTGACCTGCCATGCTTTTTATCATGGGATGAAAGCCAGATTACAGCAAGGGCATTGAATAGCACTGCACATCAGAGAGAAGTAAAAGTGAAAGATGGAGAGAAATGTCCTTTCTCTTGTATCTGAGTCTCTCATATAATTACCCTTCCAGAAACTTGCTTGTTTGTTTTCTCAAAGACTCCTATATCTGTATAGCAAATTTTTCTTTTGTGTTAAAGATGATTCAACATAATAGCAATAATTATTATTTATATATATTATTTATATTGCAATAATAATAATCATTATTATTAGCTGTATCCTAAGTCCTAAGAGATACCCCTATCTCTTTAAGGAGATTGAATTGTATATTGTACATAATGAGGACATATTAAAGTGTTTTATTCAGAGGGTTGTAATGAATAGATTTGTATTTTAGAACCACTATTCTTGTAGCTGTGTGAAGAAGGAATTTGAGAGGAACAAGAGTGGAACAGAGATATCTTTTCAAGACTATTGAAGTACTGCAGGTAAGAGATAAAAGGAGACTAAAAAGCATTGAGTGTTGGAATGAAAAAGAGAGGATGGAGTCCAGCTAGACCTGGATGGTAAAGATATCCAGATTTTACAGCCATTTGTTGAATATCAGGGAGAACACTGAGACAGGTTGAGGCCAAATTTTTAAGACAAAGTTTATAGCCAAAATGCCAATTTAGATGCAATTTAAAAAGAACAACAACATAAGATTAGAATGAAAATAATAAATTCAGTTTGGGGTATACTGAGCTTGAGATCTTGACATTTCTGTGGCTATTTCTAGTGGACGACTTGAAATGACCATGACTATGGGGTGAGGGAGAGAGGACTGTACTAGAGGTAAAGATGTGGGAGCCATCAGCATGTCTGTCATAAGAAAATCCATGAAAGGCATGAGAATTCCCCTGGAGACTGAAGAATGAAGAGAATAGTGGGACTGTCTTCTGGGGAACTGCAAAATTCAAGGGTCAGCCAGCAGAAGAGGCTGTCACAAAAATCAAAAGAGGAATCAGAGAGGTAAAGAGAGACTTTGGAGAGGATGTTATCAAAATGAAAAGAGCGCTGATGGAGGAGTTATCAACTTCAAAATTCAAAGACAGAAACACTAAGGAGAAAACAAACTTAGTATTTGGGGATTTATAGTTAGAACATTGTTAAGTGCCTGGAATTAGCTCAGTAGACATATTTAATTGGATGAAAGACTGTAACACAAAACTTGCAGATTAAAACATTCAGAGAGAAAGTCCCGCAAAATGTCAGTCCTCTCCCCAAATTACTATTAAGAGCTTCCGGTGTGATCAAGATGCTTATAAAAGGTGAGGCACAAAGCTTCAAACAGAAGAAATTATGATTCAAAGTTCTTTCTGCCTTGTCCTTATGTTTAGACTTTAGTTTGTGTTTAGAGAGAACAAAAAAGAAAGAGAGAGCAAGAGAGATGTTGTCTAGGGACTTGCTTTAAGTGCTAAGGTAATTTCAGAAGTAATTCCTTATCTGGGTCACTGCAGTCCTGGGTCTGGAACTCAGTTTTACTGGTCAGGAAATCTGATGTTGTCCTGGTGCTAGAGCTGACTCAGAGGAAGTGACTATCTTAACTGAACTCCCAAACGGATTATAAACAAACCAGGAAGCTAATTTAATTTCCATGGCTTTGAATTGACCCAATTTTTCATGTCCACTGAATTATATACCTCTCTAGGGTAATCAGAAGCCATATGAGACCAGAAGGCTTCTGGTAAGCACGATAGCAGGGCACAGGCAGGAGGAAGGAAGGTTTTAGGGATAACTCATCTGTTTCAAAGCCAGCTGAAACATTCTTGCCCTGCATCAGAGTTTCTAGCCAGGATGCAGAATGTTTACTGCCCTGTCCAGTGGATCTCACTTGGACAACCTTCCACGGTCATGACCACTTCCTTCTCTTTGCTCATCTTTCTTTGAGCACCATTCAGACTGCCTTCTTTATATGTGGTCAAAAGTATTTCAACTTATAAAATAAAATGCACAGTATAATTAAGTTTGAGAATCAGACGGGCCAGCATTTACTTATGAGTTGAGTGATTTTGCACAAGCTAAGTAATTTGATTACATTCTTAGCCTGCTTCATCATGTATGAGAAGCAATACCTAGTCTTCAGGTATATTGTGAGGATAAAGGAGATAATGCACCTAGTCCTACACTCAGCACACAGAAAACACCCAATAAGACATAGAAGCCGTTTTCTCCCATATGCTATTTCTCTCTTTCTCTTCTATTCTGCTATTTTGTCCCTAGATTCAGCTGCACATTGTTTTCACAAGGCCTTTCAGCCCAATAAACATGCACGCTTCCAGTGATCATGTGTTGATACTGACAGGTGACGGGCAGCAAGCAGCTCTAAGACTTGTATGTACCTGAGTGTTACTCAATTTTTCAACACATCAACTATTTTGAGATTAATATAGATTAAAATATGAAATGACATCATATGAATTGCTGAGTGAGCATTTCTTTACTTCATTAAATATTTTTAAATTTTAGGAATTATAAAAATGTATAAGAACTCTGAGAAATTCTAGAATTTCTAACAAAGTTAAGAGAACTGATATAGACCATAACTCTCAAAGCAGACTCTATCCTCACAATGAGAATCAGACAATCCTAAAATAAAAAAAAAAGAACAACTGAAAATACAAAGAATAAGAAAATAACCAAGGACAAATCAAAGAGGGATGCTAGATATGACTAGCCAACAAATTATGATCAACACAGAAAAACAAAATATGAGAAAACTGTATTACGACTGTGATCCATGTGATGATAGACATTGGAGACACAAATTCATAACAGCAAATACATAGGCTCAATGTTGCTGAAAAGGAAGATTTTCACTCAAATTCCTCACTGTCTGATATTTGGTCTATTCTAGGACACAGGGTTTACTTGTGAAACAAATCTATAGACAGTGCAATTTAGTAAAAGTCAGTGAGATTAATTTATCTCCAGTATCTAATCACAGATAAGTATATGTTACTCTCACAGGAGTTTAATCATGCACTCAATAAATTCAGTATTTGAGAAGAACAGGATTGTTAGTTGTCTTTACAATCTGAATTAATTCAATTTATTAATATGTGTGTGTTGCAGTAGAACTACGTATTTTAAGCTGGATAGAGCTAGTTGTTCCTGTTGTTAATGCTTTTTGATATATTAATATTGCTATCATTGATAAGGGACTACTCAGTCTCAGTTATTAGAATTGATTGACTATGTCCATTTATTATAAATAGTTAAGTTACAGATTTTTTAGTTATAACTTCAGATATGTTGGTAAATTTCACCTTCCTGAGATTTTGCTCTAGGCATTTTAACTGACCCAGGCATTGTCTTCTCAGTTATAAATTTCATGACCCTTCCTGAGTACACGTTCTTTTTAACAGATTACGAATTTAGTTCAGATTTTACCTGGGTTTGACTTGCTCAACATTCCATGATTGAAATTATTTTTTCTGTGTTCTTAAAACACTCCCTATTCCATGAAGTATTTCAGAAAAGGTCACAATGGAATCAAATTCAAACAAAAATGATACAACTAAAAATATAATATAATATATACTGACAAATATAGGTAATCTAAATATTATAAAAATATAAGACACTTTTAGGGAGATGAGCAGAGTGAGACTTTTTGCAAATTACTAAGACTGAGCCATTCATTTCACTGAGCAAAAGGAGAAATGTTTAGTTTAGTTACGCTGTCTTTGATAGGGAAAAATAAAAATACATATAGATATTCCACTGGAGGAGCAGATCTTTTGGTGGGAGAACTGATTAAGGCTATCCTTATTTTCATGTTTTGCGATGTGGGAACGGGGGCTGACTTCAGCTTCAGAAGTCACCTTGCAGGATATACTATCACTCATTGCATTCAAACCATGAGGTTTTCCCAATTTTTACTCCTGATGCTCTTCCTTGTAGAAGTCTTGATTTTGAACATTCAGGCATTTTTAAGTTTCATCCACGTGCAAAGCCCATCTTGGATTTCTTTAATGTAGCTTGCAAGTTTGTTCCGTATTTATTTCACCCTCGCATAACTCAAAAGTAGCGGAACAGATTGTGCTCAGATTCGGCAAAAGCAATTACCAAACCCTTAGACCAGGGCTAGTCATGGTCCCAGAAGATAATTTTTGGGAAAGCCATGATGGCACGTAAATGCAGGGCTATTAAAGGTTTTCACTGACAGCTTTGTAGCGCAGCGCTTTCTAGCACAGATCTTCTCATAAGGGTCTGCAGTGCCTCTTTAGAAATTGGGCAGCACACTTTACACTCTGCATTAACTTTGGTTTGAGCATTTGCTCCTAGTTCTCTGCTCATTACAAATTACAACAGCAATGAAAATACTCAGGAATAAATATTGGCTTAGCTCTTGAACATTGACAAGTTGCTTTCCTTATTATGTTTTCCAACAGATCCTCACAACGCTATGTGTCATGAATAATTTTTCCTTCTTTCTACTGATAAGAAAACTGAGACTCATCAGATTAATAAAATGGTCCAAGGCCACTTCAGCTCTTAAGAGGAAAAATTGACTCTAATCCAATCCTTCATTTATTCGACAATCATATCATAAAAGCCTATGGGCCAGGCACTAAGCCTGGTAAGGGAAATGCAGTAATGAAGACAAGCAGTTTCTTTCTTCATGAAATGTACAGTCCACTAAAGGAGATGCACAAAGAATGAGTATAAAATCATGACTAATTATGCTAATACAAGTCACGATATTCTAAAGGAAAAGCTAACACTCTCTGAGAGCGGAAAACACGGCACCGAATGGAGATTAGGTGGCCTTTATGAAGAAGATGCAATTAATTTGAGACAAGAAGGAGTTAACAGGCTCTGACTCCACAGCTCCCTTTCAATGTTATACTCAGACCATCTTGGAATGATGATCTGATAATAACACAGAAATTTCAACATTAAAAAGTAAAGTCCTCATCTTTGTTTTTATTTACAAATAGAAACTGTTGGATAATAGTCAAAATTCACTTCACTTTTAACAACATCCAGGATAATAGGCTAGAATATAATTGCACAGGCTTCTCCAGAAAGCATTTCTGGATTCTGAAATCAGATGGAACAGATCTGCTCCTGAAGCCATGTAACACTTTGTCTAGTCTCCTCTTCAGACACTTATACCTGCCTTGGGTGTAATTAGTTCTGCCAAGTTACACTGTCCACGAGGGCAGAGACCATGACATTTCCACATGTGCATTCTCGAAGGTGTGCTGCTTCACTACTTGGTGTTTAATTGAATTGTTGTATGGAGATACATAATCCATGTACAGGAAAATCACACACATAAGCAGCAGCATCATATGGCGTAAAGAGGGAGACTGTGGTGTCTGATGGATCTGGATTCAAGTCCTCATCCCACCCTGCTTGACCTCATTGACTTAAACTTCTCTGCGCTTTGGGTTCCCTGTCTATAAAAGGGGTACTTACATCCCCCTTATAAGGCTACTAGGTGGTTGTGGAGAGAAAACACAGTCTACGTGAAAATCAGATGGATTGATCCAACTGCTCACAAATTGGTAGCTATTATTAATGTCTTATAATTCTCTCTCAATTATGGTTTACCCACCTCCTATAGCTATCTGAAATTTGGTCAAGGAAAATGGGGGAAAATTCTGAGTGTTAGGACATTTAACATACTACGTAGAAGTTTGTGACATATCCACGTGTAATAAATAATAAAGGTGCTAAGACATTATGATCTATCAAGCAAATGACCAGATAAGGATTGTATTTCACTCTGAACAGCAATTCGTTTGTATAGCAGTCTTGTACAACCAAAACTTACTATGATATGAATGATACTATTTCCTAGATTTTTAAGATTATTGTTGGATATATTTAAAAATAATCAGGGACCGACCCCACGGCATAGTGGTTAAGTTCACTGTGCTCTGCTTCAGCAGCCCAGGTTCACAAGTTCAGATCCTGGGTGTGGACCTACACCACTTGTCAGCCGTCCTATGGCAGCAACCTGCATATAAAGCTGAGGAAGATTGGCATGAATGTTAGTTAATGGCTAATCTTCCTCAGCCAAAAAATAAGATAAAATAAATAAAAAATAAAAATAATTAAAGTGTAGTAGAACTGCACAAGATCGAAATCATTTCAAATCTCTCTATATACGTTAAATCACCTTTTCTTTATTCAGTAAAGGCAGCTTTAATACTCACTACCCCTGGTGCATCTTTCTGCTGGCTTTGCAACTGATTAGAATAAACAAACATGCCTTGCCAATCCCAGAGCCAGTGGAGCCCTTCTCTAACCCACAGAGAGAGGAAGCAGGTGGGGGACTGTCTGTGACATGAGCAGAGGGAGAAATGTGAATTCATGCTATTAAGCCAAAGCAGGGATGTTAATCCCCAAAGTGCATGGAGAGAAATCAATAAAGTCAAAATAATAATAAAAATATCCATCTCCTGTGTTTCAAATTCACAAAAGGTAACGTGAGCAAGAGAGACTATAAACACAGAGCATCTTTTCAGTAGCCCTGCATTGTACCTTTAATACTAGCTGTATTTGCCCTTGGAGAGAAAAGTAATACAGAAACTTATTTAAATTTAAATTACTTCTAGTTGTTGATACAATTTCTCCACTTAAATACTGCCTGTCTGGAATGTAGTAGACAACGGTCTGATTATAGCTATCTTCATCATCAATTATTATTTGCAGTCTCTCTGCTCTCCTCTTGAGATAACTACTATCTGGAATCATATTTCAAGTAAGTGGAGATGGGGTGTTTCCAGGCATCCTTGGGCATCCCGTGGTAGTCCTAATTGCCACACAATGGTGGAGCACACGGCAGAACTCTCTCAGTGGAGTGCTTTGGTTTCCACAGTTCATACATTTGGGTGCTCCTATTACCTTTGCTAGTAGATCTCACTTCGTGCTCAGCTGATAATCACAGGGGAAACATGGAGCTGCCTTTCCCGTGTTCAGCTTTATGAGCTGTGGCTGTTACCCACCTGGCTGTTGCAAAATCTGTTTATGAAGCTTTTGGAGGACAGTATTTTTCTTCTTTTGTCAGCGCCAACAATTCAGAAGGATGGTGAAGTCCTAAATACCAATTGCCTGTGAGTAACAGGTTATAGGAAAAAGCCTTCATGAGTGGGAACAGTGTGCTTCAGGTTCCCTCGATGCCAATTGGGCCAAGATATTTGAATCTAGGGTACCTGACTCATGTCTTCCTTCTTTGCAGTGACCATGGAAACCTCAGTGTTGTTTATGCTCTGTGCGTGCAGTGGGCTGAATGTCTGTTAGAAATGTTCAGGGAAAGAGAACCTTTTAAAATTTTAAAGCTAAAATTTTGACACAGGCCTGACACTGGATTTAATGAAACTAGAAACATGCTACTAAAATAGTCTACAATTGTTCTCTGGCATTGGAGCCAGAGTGGTTCATGCTAGGAGTAGTCTGGGTTACAAACATCTATTATAACTCTTCAAGTGGAAGGGACAAAGAGCATTTTGTGAATGCTCGAAAATTCAGTGCTGCCTCTGTGTGTGTGTGTGTGTGTGTGTGTGTGTGTGTGAACATGCATGCTCTCACCCTTGGTGCATACATTGTCTTGCTCCCCAAATGCCTTCACTGCAATCCCTGCCTGCCTAGAGACCACTAATTTTTAAGGCTCAACTAAAACATCACTTACTCTACACAGTTAACCCAGTCCTCAGGCTGGAAGCAAGCCTTTCCTCCTCTGAATTCACAGAGCATTGCATCTGATCTGATTCTCTCTAAGGGCCTTTTTTTGTCTTGTGTATAAGTTAAGAGAGAACATAATTCATTCATTTCCCAGAACAGACTGTCCTAACGCCCATATTTGATACTTTGTTTGCCCTCCAAAAATGAATGTAAAACACTAATGAATACCATAATGCAAATCCAAGCCCTAAAGTGTGTTCCACAGACATTAGAAATCAATACCCCAGTATCTAACCCAAATGCTCAAGATTCTCTAATTTTCTGAAAAATCTCAGTGGGATCTTCACATGTCAGTCGTGCTTCAACAGAGGAGGTTGTGTCTGCTGCATTATAATCTGGAGGACCCATCAGTCCCGCTGGCTATTTTGCCTTCCCCATAACTCTGCCCCCTCCAATGTACCAAAATTCAGAAAAGCAGTGTCTTAGCTGGAGTGTGGATTCCAGGAACAAATTAAGCAAAGATCAAGTACAAAGGCCAACTGAGAAAGAGACTTCTTAATTCTTGGCAAAATAGCCATGGCTTATTTACTGTTGACTTTAGATATTTTGGTAAAATGCATTCTAATTTGTTCAACAAGCCCTACTGGTAACTTTACTGGGTTCTATGGGAGGGGAGCAAACAAACCACCAAAAAGAGGCGTCATTGCCACCAAGTAGAACCATACACATCCATATAAATACTTTAATATGTTATTATTTTTTAGGATACCACTGCCTTCCAAAGCAACCAAACTCTAACCGAATAGCCAATATTATTTCTACCTTACTTTCAGTATTTATTCATTTGCCATATTCTGCCCACTTATCAGCTTCTTTATTTATGACTACTTTATTCATTTAAATACATTAGCAGTGGATTGTGGGGACTTACATAATATATGTGGTCAGACTTTGAACATGTTGTGTTGTCCTTTCTATGTTATAATGATCCTGCCACATTTCTCTACAAAATGGACATTTTTGGTTCCTGGAATCAGAATGTTGGAACCTATTTGAATGTCACTTGGTCCAGGTTTCTCCCAGATGGATAAGTGCCCTTTTCAGACACACTCTGATTGACATGTATGTGGCAGCTTCCAGTGTCAGGAGATCGCTAAATCCTCATGTAACAAATGGCAAATTCCTCTTCTGGACAGCTTTCATTTTACAGAGTAGTGGGCTTGTTTGGTTGGCTGTGTTTTGTTGACTTTCATTATTTATCTGTTACCCCTCTTTAATTAAGACTATTTTTTAGAGCAGTTTTAGGTTCACAGCAAAATCGAGGGGAATGTACAGCAATTTCCTAGATACCCACTACCCCCACAAATACACAGCCTCCTCCATTACCACCGTTCACCACCAGAGTGGTAGGTTTGTTAAAACTGATGAATCTACACTGACGCATCATAATCACCCAATTCCATAGTTTACTTTAGGAGTTCTCTCATGGTGTTGTACATTCTATGGGTTTGGACAAATGTATAATAACCTGTATCCACCATTACAGCTCATACAAAGTAGTTTCACTGCTCTAAAAATCCTCTGTGCTCTGCCTATTCTCCCTTCCTTTCATTCACAACTGCTGGCAATCACTGATCTTTTTATTGTCTCCATAGTTTTGCCTTTTCCAAAATGTCATATAGTTGAAATCATACAGTGGGTAGCCTTTTCACATGGGCTTCTTTCATTTAATAATATGCATTTAAGTTTCCTCCATGTCTTTCTACAGCTTGATAGGTTATTCCTTTTTAGTGTTGAATAATCTTCCATCATCTGGATGGACCACGGTTTATTGATCCATTCACCCAGTGAAGGACATCTTGGTTACTTCCAAGTTTGGGCAGTTATGAATAAAGCTGCTGTAAATATTCGCATGTAGGTTTTTGTGTGGACCTAAATTTTCAACTCTTTTGGGTAAATACCAAAGAGCATGATTGCTAGATTGTATGGTAAGTATATGGCTACTTTTGTAAGAAACTGCCAGATGATCTTCCAAAATGGTTATATCATTTTGCATTCCCACCTGCAACGTATCAGAGTTCTTGTTATTCCACATCCTCACCAGTATTTAGTGTTGTCAGGGTTTGGGATTTTGGCCATTGTAATGTGTGCCATTCTACAGTATATAGCTGTATCTCACCATTGTTTTAACTTGCATTTCCATGATGACCTATGATGTGGAGCATCTTTTCATATGCTCATTTTCCATCTGTATGTCTTCTTTGGTGAGGTGTCTGTTAAGGTCTTTGACTCATTTTTTAATCAGATTGTTTGTTGTCTTATCATTGAATTTTAAGAATTCTTTGTATGTTTTAGATAACAGTCCTTCATGAGATATGTCTTTTGCAAATATTTTCTCCCAGTCCGTGGTGTGTCTTCTCATCCTCTTCACACTGTCTTTCACCGAGCGGACGTTTTTACTTTTAAAGAAGTCCAACTTATCAGTTATTTCATTTGTGAATTGCGCCTTTGGTGTTGTGTCTAAAAGGTCACCACCATATCCAAGATCATCTAGGTTTTCTCCGATGTTACCCTCTAGGAGTTTTATAGTTTTGTGTTTTACATTTAGGTCTGTGATTGATTTTGAGTTAATTTTTGTAAAGGATATAATCTCTGTGTCTAGATTTATTTTTTTGCCTGTGGATGTCCAGTTGTTCTTGCACTATTTATTGAAAAGGTTTTGCTTCATATTATTGCCTTTGCTTCTTTGTCAAAGATCAATTGACTATGTTTATGTGAGTCTGTTTCGGAGCTTTCTATTCATTTCATTGATCTATTTGCCTGTTCTTTCACCATTCTACTCTGTGTTGATTACCCTACCTTTGTAGTAAGACTTTAAGTCGAGCAGTGTCAGTCCTTCGACTTTGTTCTTCTCCTTCAATACTATGTTAGCTCTTCCCGTCTTTTGCCTCTCCATATAAAATTTAGAACTGGTTTTACAATATCCACAAAATAACTTGCTGAAGTTTTAATTGGGATTGCACTGAATCTATAGATACGGTTGGGAAGACCTGACATCTTGGCAATTTTGAGTTGTCCTACCCATGACCCTGGAATATCTCTTCATTTATTTAGTTCTTTGATTTTGTTCATCAGAGTTTTGTAATTTTCCTCATATAGATCTTGTGCATATTTTGTTAGATCTATACCTGCCTATTTCATTTTGGGGGTGCTAATGTAAATAGTACTGTGTTTTTAATTTCAAATTCCACTTGTTCATTGCTGGTATATAGGAAAGCATTTAACTCTTGTATGTTAATCTTGTATCCTGCAAACTTGATATAATTGCTTATTAGTTCTAGGAGTTTTTTGGTCTATTCTTTTGGATTTTCTGCATAGACAATCGTTTCATTTGTGAACAAAGACAATTTTATGTCTTCCTTCCTAATCTGTATACCTTTGATTTCCATGTCTTGCCTTGTTGCATTAACAAGGACTCTAGTAAGATGTAGAAAAAGAACGGTAAGAGGGGACAGCCTTGCCTTGTGCCTGGTCTTGGTGGGAAAACTTTGAGTAACTCACCATTAAGTATAATGTTAGCTGTTGTTTTTTTGTAGATAGTCTTTATCAAGTTGGAAAAGTTCCCCTCTATTCCTAGTCTACTGAGAGTTTTTATCATAAATATGTCTTGGATTTTGTCAACTAATTTTTGCATCTGTTTGTATGGTCATAGGATTTTTTTTTTTTTTTTTTTGCCTGTTGATGTGATGGATTACATTAATTGATTTTCAAATGTTGAATCAGCCTTGCATACCTGGGATAAATCCCACTTGGTCATGGTGCATAATTCTTTTTAAGTGTCCTTGGATTCAATGTGCTAATATTTTTTGAGGATTTTTGCATCTATTTTCACAAGAGATATTGGTTACAATTTTCTTTTCTTGTAATACCGTTCTCTAGTTGTGGTGCTAGCATAATGTCGGCCTCATAGAATGAGTTAGGAAATATTCCCTCTGCTACTAACCTCTGAAAGAGATTGTAGAGAATTGGCATAATTTCTTCCTTAAATGTTTGGTAGAATCTGTTCTCTATTTTTATATTCAGCTTCAATCAATCTGATTTCAGGACTGGACTTGTACTTATCTATCTTCAATTCATCTCTAGTCAGCCACCCAAACGAAACAGTAGAAGCTCAGTTTGTAGCCTTGAAAGAGGAAAATGCCTATTTTTCACAAGAATAGAACCCATGGCTTCAGTCTGTTCAGTATCATGTGCATTCTGACTCTGGATTTAAACCCTAGCTCACCACTTAAAATGTTAGTCCTTAAATAATTTTCTTAAATTCTCTAAGCCTCAACTTCTTTGTCTATAAGATGTGGTTTGTGATAATATTCGTGTCTTTCTCACACGGTTATTTTGAAGGTCAAATAGGTTACCCTGTAAGCTTCCTGCATGTGCATACATATGTGAAATACAAGCTTGTGTGCATTCAAAATATTATCCTAAAACAGGGTTATTAAGTGAATATGTGATTCTGGAAGAAAAGAATGACTCCAGACTCACGGTTCATCTGAATGCGCACTATCAAGAGGAATATTTGGACACCAAATGTCATGATTAATTTGCCCCATCAAACTTGCCCCATTAATTTGCCCCTTTAAATGTTCCAGGAACATTGGGTATGGAAAGGTCAAGAAAAATTCCCTCAGGTGTTTTATGGTAGGTTGGTTTTCCCTCTGGCTATTCTGATGCTCCAGCCATGTTTCATTTGGTTCTATAATTCGTCCTCCATTTCCATGAATTCTAGAATGATTTCTAGGCTGTCGCTGGGAAAAGAAAATTTGTTGGCTTATTGATCTATACATAACAATTGCATTTAAGTGTCACCCTCCCCATGCTCCCACATCCGGATTTGTCACTAAGTTGTGGATGATCACTCTCAACTAGAAACAATCTAATCAATACCTGAGAGATCTCTTCTGTTTGCTTAACTGGCCCTCATGTTGGACGCATCATGAGAGGTCCAGGTTTTTTGTTAGAAAACACCCCTTTCTCCATTCCAACCTACTCTTTTCCATTTGAAATTCAGTGAGCTTGGAAATAACAACAGATCCTTCCCCTGATGGAGCATCACTGGGAATATATCTGTAGTGTAATTGAGGAGGTTGTGGCATTGGGAGACCTAACTCTTTGGCCTATAACCTTCCATGGCCTGCGTAGTGAACATGGAAGAAGTCACATTATTCATTGTAGTGGCTAAATGAGGAGCAGCCTGTATAGGATTTGCCGGTGTGGGATCTTTCATTTAATTAAATCTGAGTTTATATCTGCCCAGGGGACCTCAGTGATAAAGGGAGGGCGCTGAAAAAGCTTTGTTGGTATTTAAGTTCCACAATAGCTTTTTCTTTTTTTTTTAAAGATTTTATTTTTTCCTTTTTCTCCCCAAAGCCCCCCGGTACATAGTTGTATATTCTTTGTTGTGGGTCCTTCTAGTTGTGGCATGTGGGACGCTGCCTCAGCGTGGTTTGATGAGCAGTGTCATGTCCGCGCCCAGGATTCGAACCAACGAAACACTGGGCCGCCTGCAGCGGAGTGCGCGAACTTAACCGCTCAGCCACGGGGCCAGCCCCCCACAATAGCTTTTTCTTGATATAATTAAAGTCTGTCCATTGATTTCAGTTCTCAGGGAAGGTTATTGTTTGTGAGCCAACGCTGTCATTGCTACTTCGTATTTATGGAGCAGCTTTATTAGTCCTGTGACCTTGGGCAAGTCACTTAACCCCTCTGACTTTTGGTATAAAGCAGAGTTATTAATGCGGACTAAACAGAGCTGTTGTCAGGATTACACGAGATAATGAATGTGAAAGAGCCTCATTACTTAGAAAGAGAGTTCACCTGCCTTTTCTTAGTTCATCCTAATAATACCAGTGGATGCACTGTTTGGGGTGGGGTGTGTGTGTGTGTGGATGCGCTCAGGAGTTTGTTTAACCCTAACGTCCAGATGAGGACTCCAGTTCAGAAAAATTAAGTAAACTGTCTAATGTTGCAGAGCTGGAGGTTGCAAAGGAGAGATTTCCCTCTGGCTATTTTGACACGTTTTATAACACGTCAGACCTACATACATTCCCTGACACTAAAGCCTGACCCTGTTCAGGAATCTTATATTGACTCCCAACATGCTGCAAAAAATCAGACATTTAAAAGAGCAGAGAAGGGACTCCATTAGGAATCTATCAAAACTGACTTAGAACTGAGAGAGCTCACTTTGGAGTAGAACCAGTGGTGTGCTGAGATGGTGCACTCTGTCTTGTGAAAGTTGACTATTAAATTGTTAGGAACTGTGAATTAGTTGTTAAACATAGCCGTTATTAAAAGTTAAATTATATAAATATAACTAATTAAATTATAGTAAAAATAAAGCTTGAATAATTCATATTCAAAGTTGATCACTGCCTAAATTTTTTACTAGTTCGTTATTTTACTATTTTTTTCATTTTACTGTTATCTATACTCTTGAGCATATTGTGTCTGTATGGTGGATATGCAATATAATGGTCACTTACTGCACACGCGGCAGAAGTAATGGCATGTCTCTTCCAATATTAGGTTATCGAACACTGCAGCCTCCATCTTGGGTTTCTCTGTCTCTTGGACTCTAGGGAAGCCAGCTGCTGTGTCTTCAGGACACTCAGGCAGCCTATGGAGAGGCCTATGTGGCAAGGAAATGAGGTCTCCAGCCTACAGCCAGAGAGCAACTGAGGCCTGCCAATAACCACATGAGTTTGGAAGTCTTCAAATGCAGTCCCAGCTGACAGCTCCACTACAACCTCATGAAAGACCTTGAGCCAGAACCAGCCGGTTAAGCTGCTCCCAGCAATTGATATCTACTATAGTAGCAAAGCATCTAAATATTCTTCCATTTGATGTCTGATTTTAGAGGGGTTCCTGTAGAAGTCAGGAAATCTCTATTTTTCCCTAAGCATTACAAAGTTGTGAGAAACCCAAAATTATACCCACTCTTAGTATAAATATTTACCCTTTTGTATTCTGCTGGTTAGTAGGTCCAGGCAAATGCAGTTAACTCTGTTATCTGAACATATTTAAATTGAGGGAAAGATTTATTATTTCAAGTGTGAATTTAGATCTGAAGTAACACAGCCAGCTTGACAGTCTTTAATTTTTCTCTTTAAATATGAACCGTCAACATAAAAGTTTAAATCAACATTATCCAAGAGAGGCTCTGAAGGGTTATGCAGGGTATGAATAGTTTCTTTTCAACAGAAGTAAAAATTATGGGGTTGTCCTTCTTTGGGTAAGGGAAGAAGGGTGGCCAGGAAGATGTTACAGCAACACAAAGATGCATGTTTTTTTTTTATTAAAGATTTTATTTTTTTTCCTTTTTCTCCCCAAAGCCCCCAGGTACATAGTTGCATATTCTTAGTTGTGGGTCCTTCTAGTTGTGGCATGTGGGACGCCGCCTCAGCGTGGTTTGATGAGCAGTGCCATGTCCGCGCCCAGGATTCGAACTGACGAAACACTGGGCCGCCTGCAGCGGAGTGCGCGAACTTAACCACTCAGCCACGGGGCCAGCCCCACAAAGATGCATTTTTAACAGAAGTTAAGGCAACTAGCCAGGAAGCTTTGGGGGTTTTTGCCAATGGAAGGAACTTAGTGGAGATCCTAGAACTAAACTAGAACTTTCACACATTTGCTGTTCCTTCAATAGCTCTTACACAGGTAGATATTTCTTGACTGCTGGAATTAAGTAAGGAAAGACTAAAGTAAGTCATAAGCCTGTGACGATTTCCATGTAATTGGTCCATGGCCTTAGTACCTGTCTAGAGCCTTCATAAACTAAAACGGAAGCTAGTTTGTGAATCTAGAATCCTGGAAACAATTATTTTTGTAGAAAATTATTCTACCTGTCTTTGTGCTTAAATATGAATATACCTTTATCAACTCAAAAAGTATATAGTCATTAGAGAATGTTTATATTAATGTATTTTACTTATATATAATTAACCTAGAAGAATCAACTCTCTTCTAGATTCATCCATTTATCCATTTTTTCCTCTAAATTTGGTAAGTAAAAGAATTTTCATACAATTTTGAATTAGTTAAAATTTGGAGAATTCTAGGCAACCTAGTTATTCATATTGTCTTGTATTTTATAGAACAAATTTTTGTGTTATTTAATGGCCATTTTAGGAATCCAAAACATAGATTAGGCATAAAAGACATGTTAACAGCTTTCTCATTCTGAATTCAAGTAAATTAAGAATAGTTATCAAAGTGGACAAGATTAAGTCATAACTATCTGAAGACAAGAAATATTTCCGTAGCATTATAAAAACGTACACAATAAGCAAGAATGATTATTAAGAACTGAACTTTTTAAAAGAAATAACTTTTTAATGATTTAAGAATATAAGAAGGCATAGTACATTAAAAAAATATTTGGGGGCCAAGGAGGAAACTTTGCAAATCTGAGCACAAAATAATTTAGTCTTTTTACAGTAAAGAAAAAAATCTATATTTTAATTTTATTTCTTTTTACATTGTTCACATAACAATTTGCAGTGAACAATTTATTAATATTCCTTTACATATTTTAAGGCATAAAAACATATATAAACATATAAAAAGGTAACAAATTTAAAGTTTTAAGTACAATTTTAAAATATAATTATCAGTATGTTAAATAAAATAATGTATATATCCTATTAAGTCAATCTTCTTCATAAGCTGCAATAACTTTATAAAGAGAAAATTATACCCATTATCTTATATACATATTCATATTTCTCTGTAACTTCTGAACTAGTATAGTCAACAATTTATAGTAATTATTATCTTTTACCAAATTCTGTTTTCTCCAGACACAAAGGAAAACTGCAAGACAGAAATCCAATAACTGTTTAGCTTTATATAAAATGTCCACTTATTTTCTATAATTTTAACAATTTTGAGGTAGCAATAATGATATTTAAGTAATGCCGTTCAAAAACGTGTGTATATATTTATAATTTATAGCTATTTAAGAGAGAAAATTATATTAAGATACATTTAGTGATGAGTGTTTTGTGTCTGTTTTTTACTTCGAAATTGTCCAGACACCCAAAGCTTATTCATTGGTTAACTCAATCATGTGTCTAAAGTCTACAAATTAAATTTATAGAAATTACAATTTTAACTTACACATTAAATCCTTATCACTTGTAGCATCGTGAGAATTTTGTAAAAGTAAACACTGTAGAAAGACATCTGTAACGAGTGTTGTGCCTAGTTGAGTCTCCTAATCTTACGTGGTCTCAGAAATTACTGGTCAGCTTTCAGCTTCCCAGCAGCTCAGCTCTACTTGGCCTCCCACAGTCTCATGCTGACCATCAGCAGCTCAAGATCAATTTTTACTCAGACTTTCATGACTCTTTTGCTCCTCCTCCCTGAAATGCCATTTGCCCCAGCAGCCTCAATCTCTGATTGCTGTTTCCTTTGCCCAGTGCTCTCGGTTCGGGCTCTATTTCCATACATACACACCCTGGATAGTGGACTCCTGCATTACCGCCACACATCTGTATGTTTTCCAATTCCTCACTTTTATTATTAAATCATGAAATAAAAATTTCTTTTTAAAGATCATATTTCATTTTGGATTCCTTTCTTGGAGAAACATCTCATGAGTTGAGTTTCTAGGTACAAAAAAATGGACACCTATTCAATGATTCTTAACATGAAAAAAGTTTCCTGACATGCCACTGGGAATCTTTCCTAGTAACAGAAATGGCGGAAGTCATATCCTCTTAATCTAAGCAACCAAAGGATCCTACACTCAAGCATCAGTAGAAACAATAGCTACTGGGACTTGAGTGTGGCCTCAATCATGGCCTGCATATCTTTAGAGGTACCCAGGGCTTCAGCTTTAGCCCTCTCTCTATCTCTACCTCTGTCTTTGTCTCTATCTCTGTCTATCTCCATCCCTATCTCTATCATATCTCTATATATTCAGATTATATTTCTCTCTATCTCTCTATCTGTATAGAGATATATATAAATTATAAATGCTAACATAAACTTTATGCTACAGTAATAGACCAGAACTTCATTGATCCTCATCATATTTGTGTTGCTGAAGAACAAAATAAATTCTCTACAACACAATGAGACAACTTTTGTTTTCTGATATGCATACAAAAATTTGTAATATTTTTGAAAATATAAGAAAGATGTACAGAATTTTTAAGTGCCCCAAAAGTTGCCAAATGAGATCATTTCCCAAATTGAAGGAGTATGCCAAAAGCGTTTTAAAAATAAGATCCTGAGTAAGAAAGTTCTTGAGTCATTGATTATTCTGTGGTTCTTGGTTATTTTTACAGCAGAGGAAAAGCTAAGGCGGCCCAGATGCAGTTCCTAAAAGAAGTCCAAGGCTCCCAGCTTTCTTCCCTTGTTCTGTCTGTTCTGTTGTTTGTCTGGCTTTTTTTGAGGTAGTAATTTTTATGGGATGGAGAGATTTCCTACACTAGATCATTTTGCTTCTCTTATTTTTAGGAAGTGGTACTTTCTTAAAACAATTTCTCGCAGGGAGAGGAGTGTAGGAAATTGCAGAGAGGCAGTGTTCAAACCTCACAGACATTTTACATTTTGTGCATATTTATTCATGTGAATTATTTCAGTCTTTGATTTTTCGCAGCCAAGGGACATGGTGGTGGCGGATGGCGAGGTTGTTCTGTAGGCAAAGCCACTTTCTTTCTCCTGACACATAGACAGTCCACTTCCTTCAAATTTAGCTTGTCTGTGGAAAGCCTTACTCAGCCCCCGTCCTCTGACTTAAAGAATTAAACTAGGTCTAGGAAGGGTCTTCCCTGGACCCTAAAGACCTCATTTCCATTCTCGAGAAGGAGTGATTTCTCTTTGGTGCTCCAGTGTGCTTCTCACCTTTAGAAGTGCGATTTGCTGGCTCTTTCTGAACTCTGCAACCACAGATGTACATTTAAAAGATCCTCTTGCTACTCCTCTGTTCCGTTTCAACTACTTTGGGCAGTCATTCCTCTTAGCTTGTGGTTCATATTTTCAGCCTTTGCCATGTTTCACTGAATACACATTTACATTTTTATTTCTGATTCCCCGTGATATTTTGAGAAGATTTCTCAAAAGAAAGGGGGCAAATGCTGATTTTATGCACTCTTTTCAAACTAGACACCCAGTTCCTTTGTTTTAGATGTCTTGTGTAGAGAACACATAATTAGATCATTAATACAGTCTAAAGACTCTCTTTAGATTGTAATACTACCTACCTTTTAGAGTTCAAAAACGCTGATATGTTTAAAGAATTTACAGCACTGGAGGAAATGGTGCTGCTGCTATGGAATTCCATTCATTTCAGTTTCCTGCTATAAGCAAACCTCAGTAGGTATAACCACTTACCAGGTTTAATAATATTGGTACTAGAAAAAGCACACAGAGTAGTCATTAGCCATGCTCCTCCATTACCTGCATGGCCTCAAAATCATTTTCAGCATAATTTTTAATATTCAGAGGGTAGTTCTCAAATCCGCCTAATTTTTACTCCCAGTGCATAAGGGATACATTATATCTGTTCCTCGTATTTGCATCCAGTTTTTTTTGAAGGGCTTCTGGTGCTGGAGTTCATTTACAGTGTGAAGTAAAGTTCTGTGATTCATTAAAATAAAGCAATCATGTGAGATGAAGAAAGAAAAAAAGTTTGAGAAATTAAATTCCGTATAAAAATAGCTGTACTTTTAAAACACAAGTAGGGGAGATTAAAAACATATAAGTCTAGATATTTGTGGAGTTTTCCTTTGGCATGAATTATTCCACCATTGTATTTAATCCAACATTAAAAAGGGGCTCTAGGGCCGGCCCAGTGGCGCAGCAGTTAAGTTCCTGCACACTACTTCAGCAGCCCAGGTTCACTAGTTCAGATCCCAGGCATGGACCTTTGCACTGCTTATCAAGCCATGCTGTGGGAGGCATCCCACGTATAAAACAGAGGAAGATGGGCATGGATGTTAGCTCAGGGCCAGTCTTCCTCAGCAAAAAAGAGGAGGATTGGCAGTGGATGTTAGCTCAGGGCTAAACTTCCTAAAAAAAAGGGAGTTCTAGACGACTGTCTCTACATTTTTTTGGAGTGTCTCAGGGATCCTTAGTAAAAATATTCTCAGTCCCGGTGATTCCAGTATTGATGACGTTGTAAGCCAAGTCTCATGATCATGCCAGAAGTTCTTTTGTTTGTTTGCAGGTCTTGTTAATCTGCATGGGTGTTCACTCTCTGTCAAGTTCAGGAGAATCTGGTTCCAAGACTAACATGTATGGATTTTAATAAACAGGTGAAAGAGTGAGAGAGAAAAGAATCGTTTCCACAGACAAGTGGGTCCTGGATTCTTCTGGGGAGATAGTCTTAGAAATGACACTTCTCCTGAAGCCTAGGCTGTTCCAAAAAGGGTGGAAGCACAACCCCTTCCAGAGGATGCACTGAGGAAGCAGACATGCAGAGAAAACCTTGCCAGTGTAGACGCAGAAACAGGAAACAGTCGAATCCCTGAAAGCTAGAGAGGCATGGCAGTCAGCACTTGCGGGACCTGGTCATGAGTCCAGGATTAAATGGTCAATGTCAAGAACAATCCTTGTAGCTCAAGTAGTTTCTGAGATCAGGGAGAGTTGATAGATGTGGAACTTAAATGACCAGAGATATCGTCAGTCGTGGCACTGATGCTCTAGCCAACGTGGCTAGGTGTCGTTAAAATAAAATAAAATGGAGACCAGGTTTGAACATCTCCAAGCAGACAAAACTATTTAAATCACATAAGCAAAACCAAATCTAGCTTATTTCAGAAACATAAAGGAATTAACTTAGGTTATTTCTTGTAAATGTCTCTCATAATCATAAAAGAAACATCATCTTTGTAAAATGGTTTAAGATGATCGCGTTTAACTGATGCCCTGCCTTCTGTTGTAACCAATCATTGCCAAGATTAAACAACTTCCTCATTGTCACTTTAAGGGCCATCCTGTGCCATCGTGCCTTGGGCTTCATATTAATTTTAGATTTAAAGACATCCAGTTTGCAAACTCTTCTTTTGTGCACAATAACTCTTAATAAATACTGTGTTACTGATCTGGGTTTAATTTTTACTACTTCTGGATTTTGACAGTTTTGATGCTTCAAAGCCCAGAGATACCCAAGGTTTGCCCTTAGGGGCAAGTAGCCAATGAGAAAGTGCAGCCTCAAGATTGGGAGTTCACATCCTAAGAACAGAAGGAAAACATACAAAAGG
This sequence comes from Equus przewalskii, assembly GCF_037783145.1. Lineage (NCBI taxonomy): Eukaryota > Metazoa > Chordata > Mammalia > Perissodactyla > Equidae > Equus > Equus przewalskii. The sequence continues at coordinate 50,956,917 of NC_091845.1, read as the reverse complement.
AAGAAGGACAGTTGAAAACGATCACGCCCAGCAGCCTGAAAAGCAGACGCAAAAGTACCGTTGAATAGAAAATGGATCCCTGTCCTAGAGCAATGAGTCTCTGGTCTAAGAGTGCCCAGTTGTATCCAGTAGGAACCAAATAGAAACAGTAGAAATAAATACAGGAACTAATACTCAGCAGTGGTTCTTATTTCTGCCGAGGAAGCTAGAGCCATTTAAGTAAGAGTCACGAATGATGTATGTGAAAATTATACACATATAGGTAACCATTAACACAGGCACTTACACACAAGGACGTAAATATGAGGGCACATTTATATCATGTACATCTCCTCCCCTAGTCCTCAGGCCCCCATGGAGTTTCCAGGGTAGCATAATCAAGGTAAGACCAGTCTGACTGACAGGTGTGTGGGGAGCACTATTTAGCTGGTAGTACGGTCTGATTTATGCTTCTCAAGGTTAGCTCAAAGAGAACTATTTCATGTAGATGTATACATGGCATTGGGCTGCTCCCATTCCCTTAAAACTCAGCCCCCCTCCTCCATTATCACGAGGGCTCTGATCAAGAGATGTAAAAAAGCCTTCATTTAGTGTTTATCTTTGGAGGTCTTTCTGGAGTATCTAGCATTTTAGCATTAGTATTTAGCATCTTTGGTAAAATTCGGCCCCCTTCAAAGACAGATCTTCTTCGACTTATGATGGGCTTATGTCCTGATAAACCCATTGTAAGTTGAAAATATTACAATTTGAAGGTGCATTCAATACATCTAACCTACCAAACATCATAGCTCAGCTTAGCCTACCTTAAACGTACTCAGAACACTTACAGTAGTCCACATTATGTCATAAGGTTTTAGTTGGGCAAAATCATCTAACAAAAGCCTGTTTTATAATAAAGTATTGCATAGCTCATGTAATTTATTGAATATTGTACTGAAGGCAAAAAATAGTATGGTTGTATGGGTACAGAGTGATTGTAAGAGTATTGCCTGTTCACCCTTATGATCACGAGGCTGCCTGAGAGCTTCAGCTGCCTGCCACTGCCCAGCGGCGAGAGCAGCCTACTGCACATCCCTAGGCTGGGAAAAGATCAAAGTTCAAAATTTGAGGTATGATTTCTGCTGAATGCATATCACTTCAGCACCATCATAAAGTTGAAAAATTGTAAATTGAACCATCTTTAAGTTGGGGACCATTTGTAATACTGACCATGTTTTCAGATAGGTTATTGACTGCCAACGTCTCAATTCAGGAAAAACCTTTCATAAGAAAAATCTTTCGTGGGGCTGGCCCCGTGTCATAGTGGTCAAGTTCGTGTGCTCTACTACGGCAGCCTGGGGTTCCCAGGTTCAGATCCTGGGTGCTGACATATATACCACTCATCAAGCTAGGCTGTGGCAGCATCCCACATACAAAATAGAGAAAGATTGGCAGGGATGTTAGCTCAGGGCCACTCTTCCTCACAAAAAAAAAAAAAAGAAAGAAAAATCTTTCATAATCTTTCATGCTCCTCCTCTGAAGAATTCTAGCATTAACTAATAATACCTCAATCACAGAAGAGAACATAAAACCTTACGTCAAAATGAAATGCACAAATAATACAAGGTGACAATTTGGTGAAACGAGAGTAAAACTCGAAGTTTTCAGGTAAGACATGAATCCAGAGTGCTCACTCAGGTACAGAGGGCATTCTTCCCTGCTGAGCCAGAGAGCAGGCTGGAACCAAGAAGCTGAGTATGCCACAGCCTTGCCCTCTTGTTCCCAGAGCTGCCCTGGTAACTGCCTGTGAAAAGACGCCATTTGCTTGTCCTCAGAAAGACATCATTAGTTAATTAAACTGTAGCTATTTAAGCACCTATAATAAGTAATGGGCGTTTCAATTCTACTGATAAAAAGGATATTATTTGTAATGAGCCTCCCCACCAAATGAGTGCTGAATGTGGAAGGCTAACCAGGAAACTGTGACTTAGAACATTACCATAAAGTCTGAAGCTGCACGTGCTGGTTGTAAGGAGAACCATGAGGGCTAATGAGCCCAGCCTGTAGGAATGTTGGGCTCTAGAATGGGCAATCTTCTCTGTTCGGGGGGATAGAAATTGGAGGAGGGAAAGTAATTCAGGAAGGGGGCATTGTTTTTTTCTCCACATCAATATGAGATTCAAAGGAGAATTTGATGGTTTTTTTAATATTGCTGGAATGTTCTGCATTTTTCCTCTAGGAAATGTCAGTAGCAACTGGAACTTCTTAGCAAAGTCATTCAATGATATAAAATGGCTAGGATCAGTCCTCCTTGGTCCTCATAACTTTTTTAGACCATTCTCTTTCCTCCGTCATTAAACGCTAGCTGTAAATTTGAGCTCTTCATGTAACGTCCACTCCCTCAAGTTGTTAGAGCGAACTACCAACACTGGAGACATTGACTCCCTTTCTTGAAGATTTTAGCTCTGGCATCACAGTCACTCTCCATTGTACTCTGCCTGCCATGATTCTTGGCAATGCCCCAGGATTCACATAATCTTCCAATACAGTAGTCTTTGGCTTCCTTGGCCTCCTCTCCTCAAATGAACTTGGCCTCCACCCTAAGTAAGCCATGGTCATACCTAAACCTTTCCACTCCCAGTGATTAAAACCCCCACATCTCCAACTTAACCCACCGTCTTTCCAGTTCACTTAATTCAGTACCCAACAACAACCATCATTCAGCCCCACAGGGACTCATGAACCATTCCTTGCTCTTCATACCACCTTTTGTTCTGACCCTTACCTTTGGATGCTTTCAAATCCTTCCTTACACGATGTAGATTCCACAGTCAATTTTATATCTTCAATTAACTTTTTTAAACATTTTTCTTATTTTATTGTACTCATTCGGAAAACTAATAACACAGGGAAAATGCAAATTTCCATGTATTCCATGTGTCCACTCTCATAGCTATATATGGTAGGAAAAAACACACACATCTGCTGACTAGTCTTAACCACTCATCTGAAGCGGGCCTGTCATGCCACCCCGCAGGTATAATCTATCCCTCTAATCTTTGCTTTCTCCCATTTCCTGAAGTATCTTCTTCCCCACCCTCACTCTCAGATGACGACCTCGCTCTTTCACTGACAAAATGCAACCAGTTAGAAGAGGTTTTTTTTGCAAGGCCTAAACCCATATCCACCTTCCAATCTCCATGCCCGTAAATCTGCCCCCCTTCCTATTACTGTGGTTGGGTTGGTTGAGTTCATTTCGTAGGCAACTCCTTTACCTGTGCACAGGAATGCATTTCCTCCCAAGCTCTCAGGAACATCATTCCAGCAGTCCTCCCCTCTCCCTTTGCATCCTCAAGCTGTTCCTTTCTATTGCTTCATCCCAATCAGCATACAAACATGTTGCATTTTTTCTGTATTAAAAAAAGTTGACCCTACTTATAACTATAGCTACTGCCTCATTTCTCTGCAATCGTTTATGACAAAATGCCTCAAGTCTTCTATACTCACTACCTCTCGTAGCTCTTCTATCTTTTATATCCTCTCAAATCAGTCTTTGGCCTCTCTTGCTGTCCTACTCTTGGTATTAATAGTGTCGTTACTCATGTTTAAAAGTGGCCAAGTCGCAAAAAGAGAAGAAAAGCAAGAGGTCCACCATGGTTTTGGAACAGGTGGATTTGAAGGCCGTCAGTTCTGATTAACAATTCTCCACCAACTTGCTTTAAAACAATTCTGTGAAACTTAATATCTTCAGGATAGGTGTATTAATAAGCATTGTTGCAGGAAGTACCAGGTCCCAGCTGTCACTGAAAATTCATGCCATCTTAGGCAGTCATTTAGTATCTCTGGGCCTTCATTGTTTCATTAAAAGTAATTCAACATATAGGTATAAAACATCAACTCTCTGGGGTTGGCACTGCTCCAGATACAGCAGATGTAACCGTGAAAAGTTTTTGCATGTATGGATCTTAGAGACTAATGGAGGAAAAAGAAAATAAATCAGCACACAGATATTAGGTCAGATAGTGGTAAAAACTATAATGGAAATAACTCACAGAAGAGGCTATCGTGGTGGGGTAGGGAAAATAAAAATAAAGAGACCTGATGAAATGGGACAGTCAGTGGGATAGACAGGCAAGTGCATTTAAGCACAGTGGACAGCATATGCAAAAGTCCTGAGGTAGAAGGATGCTTGGTAGGGTAGGAGGAACAGTACAGAGGCCAGTATGACTGGAGCCTAGTGAACAATAGGGAGAGTGGAAGAGGATGGAAGTCAGAAGAGACCCTCAAACACCAGCGGAGCCATCAGGGCAAGGGAAGGCTTCAGGACTGAAACCTTTGGATGGTGCATTGCAGCAGCCATCCGGGCTGCTGGGCAAAGAATAAATGGTAGGTAAAGAGTGACTATTTGAGAGAGTCTTGTTTTAATGCAGGCTAGAGATTTAATCTATGGCGGCTTGGCAGAGAGTGATAATGGTAGAATTCGTCATACACGCTATGATTCTGGATGTATTGACTGATGGATTTGACATATGCTCCGAGAGAACATAGGAAGACAAACTTTTAATCTGACTAACTGTTCAATTTACTAAAATGGAGAACACTGAGAAAAGAGCAGATTGTGGACTAGGGTTTGGAAAGACAAGAGTTCTAGTTTAGATGTTAACATTTGAGTGATTTTTCCATACCCAAGTGGAAATTTAAATAGATAATCAGCTACATGTTTCTGCAGCTCTGGGGAGAAATCGGGACCGTATTACTACTTGGGAGGCGTGAGCATGTTACCTTTCCGTGATTGAAAGAGACAGTGACAGCCCCCAATCCAATTCATGTATTTTGCATATATTGCTTCATAATTTCTCTCCCAAGTTTTCTTCTTGAAAACTCCATGAAATACAGAGCTCTCTATAGCTCAAAGGATTCTGCTTTGTTCTGGAATTGGATTAGTAGTTAGACTTTTTTTTAATTCGAGTCAAAATTTCATTTCCTGAAATATTCATTCATTGGTCATTATTCACTCTTATGAAATCACACAGAAAGTTCACATGACAGGCTTTCGAACACATAAAGACAGCAATTCCTGCTGATGTAAAGCTTCTCTGTTCCGTGTTAGACATTCTCACTTCTAAATGACTCACTCTATACTCTATAATTGGTTTTCTAGACACTCTGCTACTTTATTCTTCCCCTTATAGATATGCTAATACTTAGCAATGCCCCTTGCAAAGCATATGTCGGAGTAAGACAACCACAGCCTTCTCATCATTTATTCTGAGCTGACATCCATGTATTTTGCACAGCTCACAATCCCATGTCTCTCCACCGAGGACAGGGCTACAGTATTTGAAAGAAAATAACAAAAATTAAAAACGATGTTTCTTATGAGCCCAATAAATTTTCCTTTGACTCGAGATGTGTGCTTTGAGTTACAATTGGAAATAAAATTCTTTAGACTACTGATACTCTCTGGCAAATGTTGGTAAAATATTTCTAATCAGTACAATTTGTAAATGGAGTTTTGTGTTTTTTTCCGAAGGTGCCAAACTGACTTCAAACCTCCACCTCATTTTCTCTTGGGGGTTAATGCAACCGAAATTCCACTGCAAAGAAAATTAAACACAAACAGTTGTGTGTTAAGATAAAAAGATGAGTTAAGATGTGTGTTAAGATAAAAAACAATATTTTGTGTGCAGAAGCAACCATGGGAAAACTTGGAATGACTATATTTAATTGTCTAAATTTAAAAAAACTGACTGCAGTTCCCTTAAAAGCATTTCTTATCACGTAAAGAATAGGAAACACGGAAGACATTCTGTACTTTGACATCAGTAAAATGCCTGTTAAAGGGTGTCATGAAAGATGACCCAGAAAATTGGTTTAAATTGACTTGCAAAAGGATGCAGTCACATGGATTAGAAACTAGCTAAATCATGACAAAGATCAATGATCATTACAACTGTGGCCTCTCTATGTTTCGGGTCCCAGTGAACAGTTAGCCTTCTTATTAGGGATGTTTTCATCATTGCAATCTGCAAATGTAGTAGTTTAAGAAGCGCCAGATTCAAGCACTTGCTGGGATGAGCTGTAGGTTGAATTAAAGATGAACACAAATTATCTGACGTCTTTTCAAGAGGTGGAATTTATGTCCTCACCCCGAGGCTCTGTGGCTGCTTTGACCGACAGAAGACAGAAGTGACCTGTGATAACTCCCTCACCCAGGCCTAAAATCTCCCATTCCTATCTCTTTTCTGTTTGCTCCCTCTGGGATCTCACTCATTCTACTGTGAGAAACCCAAATTACACAGAGAAGGCACATAAAGGTGCTCCACCTGACACACTAGCTGAGCTCCCAGCTGACGGCAAAGATCAACTGCCAGCCTTGTGGAGAAGCTATCCAGCCTCATAGAGACTTCACATGATGGCAGCCCCAGCCACCATCTGAACACAACGGCATAAGAGATCCCAAGCGAGAAGCCCCCAGCCGATTCCTGCCACCCATAGAAGTGTGAGAGAGTAGAATAAATTATGGGAGTAGGCCTGGTTGTTACACAGCAATAGATAACTAGGACAGCCTTTTAATAGTGGCAAATGTGCTATTTTAAACATAAAGCTATAATCCTTCAGCAAAAGATATTCTCATTGATTTACATTAGAAAACACCTAAAAAGATGCACACACTGAATATTGAGATAAAATCTACAAAAAAAATGTAATCACTACCCCTCAAAAAATCTTTCATAAACTTATTTTTTAAATTTCCTCTTTGAATTCAGTGGACTATACCTACTCTACTCCGCCTACTGTAACTATTGCTGTATCTACGCTAATACATAGTTTGATTTAAGATGAATATTTGATTATATTTTAATAATATCAAAAATGGCAAATAGGATTGGTTTCATTTTTATTATTTTACTGGTTTTAGATGATATTATTGTACAGATGTCAGATTATATATTTTTTATTGAGTTCGTAATAGTTTACATCAATGTGAGATTTCAGTTGCACATTATTTCTTGACTGTCACCACATAAGTGCTCCCCTTCACCTCGTGTGGCCCCTCCCTGCCCCTCTTCCCCTAGTAACCACTGAACTATTTTCTTTGTCCATGTGTTTGTTCATATTCCACATATGAGCGAAATCATCTGGTGTTTGTCTTTCTCAGTTTGGCTTATTTCATTTAGCATAATTCCCTCCAGGTCCATCCATGTTGTTGCAAATGGGATGAATTTTTCTTTTTATGGTTGAGTAGTACTCCATTGTATATATATACCACATCTTCTTTATCCACTCATCAGTCAATGGGCACTTAGATTGCTTCCATGTCTTGGCTGTTCTGAATAGTGTCGCAATGAACATAGGGGTGTACATGTTACTTTGAATTGTTTATTTCAAATTGTTTGGGTAGATATCCAATAGTGGGATAGCTGGGTCATATGGTAGTTCTATTTTTAGTTTTTTGAGGAAATTCCACACTGTTTTCCATAGTGGCTGCACCAGTTTGCATTCCCACCAGCAGTGTATGAGGGTTCCCTTTTCTCCATACCCTCTCCAAAATTTGTTATTTTTAGTCTTAGTGATTATAGCCATTTTAACAGGCATAAGGTGGTGTCTTAGTGTCATTTCAATTTACATTTCCCTGATGATTAGTGATGTTGAACATCTTTTCATGTGTTTATTGGCCATCTGTATATCTTCTTTGGGAAAATGTCTGTTCATCTCCTCTGCCCATTTTTTGATCGGGCTGTTTGTTTTTTTATTGTTCAGTTGTGTGCGTTCCTTATATATTATGGAGATTAACCACTTGCCAGATATGTGATTTACAAACGTTTTCTCCCAATTGGTGGGTTGTCTCTTTGTTTTGATCCTAGTTTCTTTTGCCTGGCAGAAGCTCTTTAGTCTGATGAACTCCCACTTGTTTAATTTTTTTTTTCTTTCCTTGTCTGAGAAGACATGATATTTGAAAAGAGCCTTTTAGGTTCGATGCCAAAGAGTGTATTACCTATATTATCTTCCAGAAGTTTTATGGTTTCAGGACTTATCTTCAAGTCTTTGATCCATTTTGAGTTTATTTTTGTGTATGGCATGAGATAACGGTCTACCTTCATTCTTTTGCATGTGGCTGTCCAGTTTTCCCAACACCATTGATTGAAGAGACTATCTTTTCTCCATTGTATGCTCTTGGCACCTTTGTTGAAGATTAGCTGTTCATAGATGTGCGTTTTTATTTCTGGGCTTCCAGTTCTGTTCGACTGATCTGTGTGTCTGTTTTTGTACCAGTACCATGCCGTTTTGATCACTATGGCTTTGTAGTACATTTTGAAGTTGGGGATTGCGATGCCTCCAGCTTTGTTCTTTTTTCTCAGTATAGCTTTAGCAATTTGGGGTCTTTGCCTGCCCCATATGAATTTTAGGATTCTTTCTTCTGTTTCCATGAAGAATGTCATTGGGATTCTGATTGGGATTGCACTGAATCTGTAGATTGTTTTGGATAGTATGGACATTTTAACTATGTTTATTTTTCCAATCCATGTGCACGGAACCTCTTTCCATCTCTTTATGTCATTATCAATTTCTTTCAGTAATGTCTTATAGTTTGCATTGTATAAGTACTTCACCTCTTGGCTAAATTTATTCATAGTTACTTTATTCTTTTAGTTGCCATTGTAAATGGAATTGTATTCTTGAGTTCTCTTTCTGTAAGTTCGTTATTAGAGTATAGAAAAGCAACTGATTTTTATAAGTTGATTTTGTCCCTTGTAAATTTACTGTAGTTGTTAATTATTTCTAATAGTTTTCTGATGGATTCTTTGGGGTCTTCTATGTATAAAATCATGTCATCTGCAAACAGTGAGAGTTTCAGTTCTTCACTTCCTATTTGGATTCCTTTTATTCCTTTCTCTTGCCTAATTGCCATGGCCAAAATCTCCAGCAATATGCTGAATAAGAGTGGTGATAGTTGGCATCCTTGTCTTATTCCTGTTCTCAGAGGGATGGCATTCAGTGTTTGCCCATTGAGGATGATGTTGGCCTTGTGTTTGTCATATATGGCCTTTATTATGTTGACGTAATTTTCTTCCATCCCCATTTTGTTGAGAGTTTTTATCATAAATGGCTGTTGGATGATATCAAATGCTTTCTCTGCATCTATTGAGATGAACATGTGGTTTTTATTCCTCAATTCATGGATGTGGTGTATCACATTGATTGATTTGCAGATGTTTAACCATCCTTGTGCCCCTGGTATGAATCCCACTTGATCATGACATATGATCCTTTTGATGTATTGCTGAATTCTGGTTGCCAAAATTTTGTTGAGGATTTTTGAATCTATGTTCATCAGTGGTATTGGGCTATAGTTTTCCTTTTTTGTGTTGTCCTTGTCAGGCTTTGGTATCAGAATGAAAATGGCCTCGTAGAATGTGTTGGGAAGTGTTCCATTTTCCCTAATTTTTGGGAATAGCTTGAGAAGGATAGGTATTAAATCATCTCCGAAAGTTTGGTAGAATTCCCCAGGGAAGCTGTCTGGTCCTGGGCTTTTATTCTTCCGGATGCTTTTGATTGCTGTTTCAATCTCTTTCCTTGTGATTGGTTTATTCACATTATCTGTTTCTTTTTGATTCAGCTTTGGGAGTTGTAGGAGTCTAAGAATGTATCCATTTCCTCTAGATTATACATTTTGTTGGCATATAGTTTTTCGTGGTATGCTCTTATAATCCATTGTATTTCTGTGGTATCTGTTGTTATTTCTCCTCTTTCATTTCTAATTTTGTTTATGTCACATTACATTTTTAATAACCTACTGGAATTAAGCTATATTTAAAGCTATAAGAAAGCATTCCAAAACAAACCAAAATTTCCTCTGCGAAACACAGCATTCACCATTTCAAAAAGTAAGTGTGATACTTGTGAAATAGTAGCCAACACAGGAATAGTCTTTTTAGGCCACAGACGGCATTCAACAACTACCTGTTAACTGATTGATAGCCTGGGCTGCATATGGAGGTCCCATGTCATGAAGACAGACAACTTTGTACATCTCTGGTTATTTCCTGTGCAAGGAAATGCTTCAGGCCACAAGGCATACACATTTATAGAAATCAACACCTGGAAGACTCTTTTAAGTCTTTCCATCATCAATCTTTATCTAACTCTCTGACAGTTTATGTCACAGTATTAAAAGTTCAAGCACAATCTGGGTCTGGATTTTAGACATGGTAATTGATTTAAGACTGTCTCTAATACTTTCAAGAGGGAAAAGAAGGAAAGAGAGAGAATTGAGTTCACTTGTTATTTTTTTCAGTACCCATATCAAACATAGATAGGAATTAAAATGCTGACATTTAAGCACCTCATAATACTTTAAGAACTAAATTAGATTTTCTCTTTGCAAAATCTTTTGAATAAAAAAATAATTGGGAAGAGCAACCAGACACTTCAAATAGTGTGAACAGTGGAATTGCCACCTCCATTAAAAAAAGAAAAAAAAAAAGCTCTCTTTCTCTCTTGACTCTAGAACTGTGATCAGCTAATACAATCTATCACAGACTCCGACCGGGGCTCAGGCCAACTTTGCAAATTGCCACCTTATCAAGACTCTTTACCTCTTTCTTGGTGTGCCTCTTTGTTGAAAAAAAGATGTGTTTGAAAGAAAAGAGAGCAGGTTTGTACAGAAAGTCAGCCTGGTGAGAATGATGAGGAGGGGAGTAATGTGAGAATATCAGAAATAGATGCTTTCTTGGCATTCCCTGCCTTTTGGTATGTGTGGGGGATCTTTCTACTATTTCTACCAGAGCAAAGAGGACTCAAATAAAATTGGAATGAAAGAAAAAGAGAATTTCTCCTGCTGACATTTCCTTTATCCAAAAATATTCTTGAATCAGATGGAAAATAAAACAGACACTCTCCCTACTTTCTGTAGATACCTTTTTCTCTCAGTTGCTTTTAAAACCACTTCTTGTACTGAACCTTATAATACCCTGTGGGGGTGTGTGCGTGTGTGTGTATGTACGTGAAAGTATTTTTTAAGGCACTTTAATCCTAAAGTTTCAAAGTCTACAACAAGGTTGCAGAAGGGTACCTAATTGAGAGACTTTTGGCAGCACACTTTGTTCACACTTTATCTATTAGATGGTGAACATGACTGTTTTGGAATGTTTCCCTAACTCTGTTGGATGCTGTATCACAGTGATTATCAGCCTAAGGGAGGCAAAAATGAATCTGCAAAAATGAAACATGATAAAGAGATCTACTGAATTTCAAGGTTAAAGAAATGTTTCTTGAGACATTCAGACATAAAAAGTAAAACACCAATTTCAGTTCCAAAAATTTCACTGGAGGATTTTATCAAACGTTTAAGCCATCAATCTCACACAGACTCTCCTAGGGAAGAGCAAACAGAAAAGACTGGCCAGTTTGTTTTATGGGGACAACATAACCTTGATACAGAAATGTAATAACTATATTACAAGAAGAGGAAATTACAGGCCAATTTAAAGTTAATCTAGAGATACATAAAGTGAATGCCACAATTTATTTTGGAAATAACACTATTAAGAGAAATAGTTGGTGGAAAGATATATTGTGTTCACAGATTCTATCTCAATATTTTTAAGATGAGTATTCTCCCAAGTATCATTTATACATTCATTACAACTATAATTGAAATACCAGCTGTTTTGGGGGGTTTTGTTTTTGTTTATAGTTTTTCATAAGGACAGTGACTGGTTTATTCTAAAATTTACAAAACAATGAAAATGGTCAAAAAACCCAAAAGAATCTTGAAGGAGAAAATATGTACAAAACAGATTTCAAAAGTGAAAAACAAACCTTCACAAATAATTTACCTTCACTAAGGCTGAAATTGGGTTTTTCATTAATTTTATCTACTTGTTTTCCCACATAATTCTTTAAACTACAGAGTAAGATGAGCTGGTAAGCATCTTCATATCTGTAAAATCTAACGGTAAATTTTATGTTCTGTGATGTCAGAGACAGTATTTGTCTTACTGACCACTGTATCTCCAGGGCTTAGCGCAATGCCTGATATATAGCAAATTCTCAATAAATATTTAAGACGTAAATATATGAATGATTGACAGGAGGAAAAAGGAAGGATAAAAGCAGGAAATTTGATGATCTCCATGCCAATCTCTTCATACATAGTAACGGGAAAATCAATTTTCCTGGTAGACCACAAATTGATGACATTTAAAAGTAATTTAGTAATAAAGACCGAAAGCATGAAGTTATATTTAGACAAAAGGAAAGCTGAGAGAGGGTAAAAATGGAGAAGCAAGAAAAATGTTAAGAAAAGATGAAATGCAGATTTAACTGAAATGTGGAGAAATGTAGATTCATCCATAACGTAAAGCACATGGCTATGCATGAACCTGGAGTTTACCCAATGTGTAAAACGCTCAGTCAGCTCTTCCCTTTGTCACAAATTCATGGATCCATGAGTTAATTATTCTACCATGAACTGGCTAAGTGGATGCAGTGGGACCTGGTTTGGTTTGTTTCACATCTTAAATTAAAATCTTCCTTGCTCTTAAGACATTTCTTTCTGAAGGTTTTTTGGTTTTTTTTTAAACCAGTCTACTTAGATCAAAAGAGAAAAATACCAGGTCTAATTACATCTACCAGACACGGCAAGGTACAGTCTTCTTGGTTTAGTTCCCATTGATTTTTGGATTATGGCTCCATTAGAGATTAAAGTGAATAACAAACTCTAAAAATATAGAAAAACATCAACATTGACCTTCAAAAAGTAGATGGAAGAAAGAAACAATAGTTTTTGTGTTCTTTTCTGTATATAATGGGCTACTGCAGTGCTGATATGTAAAGAGCTTACAAGTTGTCAGTCTTGTCCTTAAATTTTTCTTGGACCCATCAGAGAACTAAAGTCAAAAGCTAATTGTCACCCTCAAATCTGGAAAGACAGGTGCAGCCAGAGAGATATAGCACCAAGATCTGCTTAGCTGAAGCAGAAGCTGCTGGAGAGGAAGGTGTTCAAGCCATGAACTGAGAAGAACTCTTAAAAGTTAATTTTGATGAATGGCTGGAGGGTGAGTGTGGAGAGAGTAAGAGTGGGAAACTCCTGCGGGGGAAGCAATGAAAGGAGAACCTCTGCACATTTGTGGGCTTTCCCTTCAGGAATTCCACCAGGTTCTCCAGATGGGGAAAAAAATATCCCCTTATGGCTCTGGCAGGGGTAGAGAAGAAAAACCGTTGTGAAACACACCCAGCGCTTTCTCCACAACAAAAACCTCCTCTCCAGGAAAGGACTTCACCAGGGTGCAAGTTTGAAACTTTAACCCAGCTGGTCCAAGGAAGTTCCACCCCACTCCAGCCCCTCCAGTGGTCATGGTGGAAAAGGTATAGAATTCATATTGCTTTCCCCTTCACTTCAGTTAGATAGATAGATGATAGATAGATAGATAGATAGATAGATAGATAGAATTTTTAAATACTTAAAGTTTACAAAAAATTTAGTTTATCTGAGACTTATTGAAAGCCACTAGACTGAAGTTGTAATTTTATAATGTAATTATACTTCTTTTCTTATAACCCTGAAAAGTCAAATGTTGTCTGTTGGATTTAGGACAACTTCGATAACCAATAGATAATAAACAAATTATCTTTTCTTTATTAATTGGATTATTTGAACGGTTCAAACAAATTTATTCTTTTCTCTTACGGAATAACTTAAAAAGTCTATACTCTTACTGGAAAAAAATGGTATGTATACGTTAAAAATTTGAGCCAACGCAAAGTACAAAAATAGGAAAGTGAACCACACAAAATTCCATCCTACAGAAATATCCACTCTCAACATTTTGTGAACATCATTGCAGACATCACTATTTGCATGTATAAATAGAAAGATGATAGAGAGATAAAGTTTTAAAAATAAAATCTATACATGAGATTTCCATAAACGTTCATTAAATTTTCCTAGAAATTAATTGAAGAATATATAAATGGCTACCAAATATGGCAGATCAAACATTTTTCATTCTTCTGTCTCTTAAAAGATCACTAAAACAGCAATATCTGGGCAACATGGTGATAAACTTCTAAGTAGAAAGAAAAGAAGAAGAAAAACACCAGGAGACAAGAGGTATTAACAAAATTTTGGAGTTTAGAAAGCAGATGTAAAAGGGGTTAAATCTTCAACAACTAGAAAACTTAAAGCTAAGCCTCTTGCAAAAAAAGCTTAGTATAAATTCAAGAAATGAAAACATACACACACAGAAACACGCGAAGGTGCATTATCACAAAATTTCAGAATGGTAGAGATAAAAGATGGGAGTCACATATAAATGATCAGTTATGAAATGACACAAAAATTTAAATGACAACACTAAAATTTAAAAATCAATACAGCAAATTTAGAAATCAGGGGAAATGATTTATATCCTAGAATCGTGTACCCATCTGAGTATCACTTAAGAGTAATATGTGAAAAATCTCAAATTTTTCCTTTCATACATCCATTATCCAGAAGTTAATGGAGGATTATTCTACCAAAATAAGAGAATCAAGAAACAGGAGGGTATGTAATTTAGAAATATGGTTTTAGGAATATAAGAATGGAGAGGGGATTTCTGGAAATTTTGTAGAGGGAAATTCTAGAAGGAGGGTTGAAGGGCAGTTATAGAAAGCAAATGGATCACGTGAGATTTATCAGCATTAAACACACAGGGAAGTCTGGAAATGTAAGAACATTACTACTTGGTTCAACCATAAATAATATTTATAATACAATGTAATTGTACAATGATTTCATGAAAAACCAAGACCTTATCTACATTGTGGCATATTGGGAATTCAGAAGTATAAAATTGTATGTGTGGAAGGAGAGTCTACAAAGCTAAATGTTCATTTTTTGTATGAGGAGGAACAAAAGATAATATGTGAAACTAAAAATTGACTATGTTTGGGGCCAGCTTTGAGGCGCAGCAGTTAAATTTGCGTGTTACACTTTGGCAGCACAGGTTTCCCTGGTTCAGATCCTGGGTGCGGACAAGGTACCACTTGTCTAAGCCATGCTGTGGCAGGCGTCCCACATATAAAGTAGAGGAAGATGAGCATGGATGTTAGCTCAGGGCCAGTCTTCCTCAGCAAAGAAGAGGAGGATTGGAGGCAGCTGTTACCTCAGGGCTAATCTTCCTCAAAAAAAAAAAAGTGACTGTTTAATGGAACTAGGGAAGTTAAAAATAGCTAAAAAGAAGTTGAAAGTGATAACTTCTAGGGTGTGGAAAGAGGGTGTGGAACTGACCAGGACAAGGGAATGCTATTTTTTATTATATACCTCAGAGTACAAATTTTAAATATTCTACACATATATTTTTGTATAAAAGTTAAATCTAGGAGCTGGCCCTGTGGCCGAGTGGTTAAGTTCACGTGCTCTGCTTCAGCAGCCCAGGGTTTCACCGGTTCGGATCCTGGGTGCAGACACGGCACCACTGGTTAGGCCACGCTGAGGTGGAGTTGCATGTGCTACAACTAGAAGGACCCACAACTAAAAACATACAACTGTATACTTGGGGGCTTTGGGGAGAAAAAGTAGAAAAAAAAAGATTGGCAACAGTCGTTCGCTCAAGTACCAATCTTAAATAAAAAAGTTAAATCTAAATTTCAAGAAATAGAGAATTAAAATGAAACCAAAAGGATTGCTGAAATTCACATATATGTTTTTCCTAAGTTTACCTTTTAATTTAAAATATAAAACCTTAAGTAAAATCTGGAATTTAGGGTCATTCTATTTTTTTTTTCTGTTTCAATCCTAAAAGATCTATTGATCCCCCTATAACAATAACAACAAGACAAACTCTTAAATTACCCCCTGCTTTCTTTCTCTCCTCCACCAGTTCTTGGTCAGTGATATTATTACTTTAATAGCATCATGATTTCTAGAATTTAAGTTTGATTTTCTACCCATATTCATAGAATAGCTTAGCTTTAATTTAATATTTAAATGGATCACTACACACTGCTAGTTCTTTCACCATGACTTTGACATCTTTGAATTCTTCATTTTTATCCATCTTTTGATTGTGTTGACTGAATTCTGTAGCTTTCCTCTTATTCTTATCCAAGAAAGACTTCCCCATAGCATATTCCCTAAATCCTTCACGTTTGATCTTGTCAGATCATCGTTGCTACAACTGAAGCATCACTTTGATACAAAATTCTTATGTCACACTTTGTGTTTTGATGCTAGTTGTTATTTGGAAACCATGTTTCTCTTTGATGTATGGATGAAAATCTTTATCATATAAGTACTGTGTTATAATTTTAATGTTTTGTTCTTGTTTTCATTTACTTAATTTCATTTCCAGAAATAATGTGATGTATGCTTGTTTTTCCTCATCTTTGTCTCTCTTCCTTATCATTCATCTCCATTTGTTCATTCTCTCTCTCTCTCTCTCATTTTACTTTGCGTAACTTCTTATAGTTTTCCAGCATGTACTAACCATAGTGACAGATTTATTTTCCTATTTCCCTTTCGTCTGATGTGGCTTTCATTTTTGCAGCAGCTTTATTTTTCTCTTCCATGTCTCTCCATATCTTGTTGAGCTCATTTTGATCACCTTTGGTTCTCATCATCTTATTTTAATTTATCAACACCTCTTATTTGATCTTTCTTTTCAGAGAAAGTGTGTATTCAGTATTTCTTTCTGGTACTATGGAAAAGTATTTGAACTCTTTTGTGTCCTGCATTAATTATGCTCCTGATGTATGCTTTCCCTTTTATTTTGTCTTTTTTTCTTCTTCTGATTTCTATAAATGTCAATGTCTATGCATAGGCCTTATGCTGACACCATTTTGTTAACAATATAAATTGAACTGGGGTGTTTAGCTACATGCTGGAAAAGATTGTGAGGAATGTAGGATGAGTAGGAGCTGGCATGGGCTGAAACAGTGCAGTTTGTTGCCCAGTACTTTCTTGTCAAATCTTATAGGCCCTCTGTTCTGAAGACACATTTCCTCTAGGTTTTTGCTGCCTGGATGGTTTGTGAGGCTCCTGGGGAATACAACCAGTTACAGAAGCTTGTGTTGTGATCTGGTAATCTTCTTTGCCCCCTTCGTCCTTCACCTGGAAGCATTTCAGTCAGTGTCCCATAACCAGGAGGCTGAATTACGGATAACTAGATGATGTGCACAGGCATCTTTTTCTTTCTTCCCCAATTACCTGCCATTCTCTACTCTTGCATTCCTCCTGTCCTTGGTGGCCAGGAGGATTAAATCACAGACTCAGAGAATCAAGAAAAGTGGTAGCAGAGGGAATTTTCAATTGGAAACTGTAGAGACAAAAATGTCAGAAAACTTCAAATCTGGAACTGTGACTGATATTTTTTCTTCCTGAGAATGATGTTCTGCTTGATTTATATTGATTTCATGATATATTATAAAGGTAGGATAGGACTCAGCATCCACACTGAAGACCATCACTATAAGCTAGTGAAGGGAAATTCTTAAATATCTTTGCACCAGACAGTAGCATGAACCGTATGGATGCTGTTGTCAGAGCTAGTGAAAATGTATCTTCCTGGATGAATGTGGATACTAGCTATCACAATGACTTTATACTTAGAGTTATTTTAATTCTTGTGCTTGTTTCTGTGACACTCAGCGTGTATAGTAGAATTCTCAGGCTACTAAATATTGGTGACTGGAAATTTCAAACATGGATGAATTTAATTGTTCTTCTCTACCATCTTCCATCTCAGCTAGTTAAATTAACTCGTGGGATGTCACTGCAAGGAGAGTACCAGCTTATAGGTGCTCACACTGGATAGTATAAGCATGAGACATGATAGCACAGTTCTTAACATATAGAGTTTGTTCAGATAATATTTCTCAATCTTTCCGAAGTGAAGGTTTGCTATTGCAAACTTTGTTTCTATTAATTCTATTTTATAATTAAGCTTTGAAGAAAATTATTTTAAAATATATAATCAAAAACAACAGAAAAAACAAAGATATATCCAACTCAAACCCATTACCATGTATAAACACATTGTTTCATATTTCATATGAATATACATACAGAGATAATTTTTAATTTTATTTTTTCATATAATTATTAGAGAATGATGAATTTCTTTCTATACCAACATACAACCTTTTACAGCAATATAATGAACTATTAGGAGAATATCTTGCTTCATCACTTGAAGTAAACTTAGAAGTGGAACTTTTAGGTTAAAGGGAATACGAATTTTTAAGGCTTCTGTTCCATTTCATCAAATTGCCTTCTACAAAATTTTCGCTGATTTGTAATTCTAATTTATGTGAGTCTGTGCATGACCCTGCGCCATCTTTGGCAGTAGCAGTTAATCAGTAGTTATAGCTCAGCGAAATAGTCAAAAGCTGAGCATGGGTAGCTTTGTTCTTTAAAGTTTTGCTTTGTGGATGAGTGTAAATGAGGAAATATCTTTATAAGTTTAATAGTGATTCACAGTCATTTCTAGTTAATTACTCCTACAAATCATTTCACCATTTTTCCTACTAGAGTCTTTTTTTTTAAATAAATGTGTGAGATGGTATACGTGTGTTTATGCATATATATAGAAATATATATACACATACATGCATATATACCATATAATCTCTCTCTGAAATTGACCCTTCTTTGTTAAATATTTCTTTGATTTTGTCACTCACTTTTTAATTTTGCTCACAGCATTTTCCACTAAGAGAACTATGTTAGTTTTTAGGTAATAAAATCTATCAGGTTTTGTATTATGATTTCAGAGTCTTCTGTCATGATATGAAATAGCTTCAGGAACCCAAAATTATATCTCTGCTTTCATATTTTCATAAATGTATTTTATTGCAATCGGATATTAATACATCTATACTAACTTTGATGTTAAAATTCTAACATACCTCCTCAACTTATCCAAACGCAATTTATTGATTTAATTATTTTACCCATTGCTTGAAATTCCAATTGTATCATGTAGTAAGTTGTTAAAATAAGTTCTTGGATCAATTTCTCTAGTGCATAGTCATTTTCACTGCTCTGTTTGTCTTTTTCTGCACCAAATTCTCATTCTTCCTTATTTCCAAAGTTTGAAAACTTTGTTCACTCTTTAATTTTTTTTGAAAAGGAATGATGGAATAATTTTGTTAAATTCCTTGTATAATCCCAATGGAATTTTAAGTAGAATCAATTTAGATAGAATTAGCATCTATACTGTATTGAATCTATGCATTCAAGAACATGATAAGCATGTATTTTGTGTAAAATTTTTCCATTGATCAAATAATGAGCTGTCATTTCCAAAAAGTCCTGTACAATTTTTGTTATGATTTATTTTTTGTTTCCATAATAACTGAGACTTTTCCCCATCCTACCGCAGCTTAATAATCTTACAAGCTCTTCATGCCTGTACATCACTTTTTAAACTGCTATTTTATTGAATTATCTTATTGGTTCTAATGGTTTTGCAGTTTATTATCTTCAGTTTTTAATCAAAGACTGTTGCAAATAATAAGTATTATTTATTGTGCATATATTAAACACCAGGCTCTACCCTAAACACTTGGCACTTGTTTAATAAAAGCATGTTAATTTAAACAATTTATTTTATAATCTTATCTGATTGTGATGTTCTAGCCAACAAGAGCTAGACCAGTGTCAAGTCATAGTGCCAGTGGTCTATTTTTATTCTTCGTTGGGAACGCTTTAATTGTTTTACTACTAAGTTAAATACCAACCATTATTTGAGGCAGAACACACAGGTAATATGCTACTTCTGTCATAACGAAAATGTCTCTGATACCTATGTTAAATATACAGTCATCCCTTGGTATCCATGGGGGACGGCTTCCAGGACCTGCTGTAGGTACCAAAATCTGCAGACGCTCAAGTCTCTTATATAAAATGGCATAATATTTACGTACAACTTATGCATATCCTCCTGTATACTTTAAATCATCTCTAATTACTTATAATACCTAGTACAATGTAAATCATTGTTATACCACATGGTTTAGGGAATAATGACAAGAAAAACTCCTGTACCTACATGTTCAGTACAGATGCAACCATCATAGTCCTTTACTTCACAGCTGGTTGAATCTGCCAATGCAGAGACCATGAATAAGGAGAGCGGACTGTAACCAAATGAGTTTTTAGCATTTTTAGCATCTATCATAAAGATTGCATTTTTCATTGAAATATATCAATATATTGCAGTTCGATTAATATATCTCATATAATCTATAAGTATAATAAGGTTATATCATGGTTCAAAAAAACTATAGTAATCTTTTTATTCTTAAAATTAATACAATATTTTAATGTCATATTAATTGCTTGGTTAAACAGTTTCTGTTCTTCTAACTTTTTCCTTCAATAAGTGTTCATGAGATTGTTGTATAAAGTCATGTATCCATTTAATGATGGGAATATGTTCTGAGAACTGTGTCATTAGGTGATTTAGTCATTGTGGGAACATCATAGAGTGTACTTATACAAACCTAGATGATATAGCCTACTACACACCTGGTCTATACGGTACTAATCTATGGGACCACCGTCGTATATGTGGCCCGCTGTTCACTGTTGATTGAAATATGATTATGTAATGCATGTCTATACCTGGATTACGTAACAAAATAAAAATGAAATTATTTTTCCAGTGGGATTTATTACCGAGAAATTTTACCATCATTAAAATTAATTGGAAAACATTATATCATTTTGTTTCAGGACATGTAAACAGCAAATAAATTCTCTGAAATAAACTTATGTGGAAAGGATATTTTAGGGGGTTACATTAGTATTTTTGGACAGTGTTGTGAATTTATTTAATTGTTATTGCTCTGTTTAGGTACTTATATTTGACTGAGTCAAATATGCTAATTAATAGTTTCATATGTGTCTAGTGTCCATTCACACATGAATTATATCACTTTTCTAATTAGAAATATAGTTTATTTTATTTTTTCTGTTTTTCCATGATAACTCTCAACAAAAAGCTTGTCTCCAATATTAGTTTTTCCTAAGAATAAACAGCTGAGTTATCAATTTTCTCTCTTTTATTTGTTTCTCTTAGTTATTTTATTATTCTTGCATATTGAGGTAAATAGTTGATAGATACATATTCATTTCTCTAATAATAAAATCATGAAAATCTATGATTTTTCATAAAACAATAACATTTGCTGAAACACTTGTTTTGATATGCAGTGTTATAATTAACTTTTTCTACTTAAGTAATCTGTACTGAACTTGTCTTTTCAACTTTAACCTAATTTCTTAGGAGTTTGTGAATTTGTGGGTATGTGAGGGGTATTTCACAATAGGCTCCATAATGCTGCAGTAACGAAGAAGCCCTGACTTCTCAGTTTCTTGAAACAGCCAAGGCTTATCTATTTCTCCCTCACATCATGGTTCAATTCGGGTTTGGTGGCTCAGGCATCTGATCTGCTTCCATCTTGCAAATGTATTATCATAGGGTCCCTCCTTTCCACCTTCAAAAAGGTAGAAACTGAGATTCCTGTAAATTCCCAAAATACACAGAAATACGTTTCTTCTCTTCACATTCTCACTGACAAGGACTCAGTCACCCGGTATCAATCTTAAATTCTAGAAATTGTGATGCTATTAAAGTAATAATATCACTAACCAATCTTACAACATGAGAGGCTGGCAAATACAATCTTCCCACGTGACCAGGACAGAGAAGCAGCGTGGAGAGTGCATAGCATTTCTATGTCACAGTATGTATGTTCGTTTTTCCATCTTTTAATTAATTTAGTTATCCATAATTATTAATTTTGCAACATATTGAGTTGTGGCCAGAAAAAACAGACTGAAAAGTTAAAATGTATTGAAGATTTTTTTAGGAACTTGGATGAAATTAATTTTGTTAAATGGTTCATGGACTTCAAAAAGATTGTGAAGTTTTTCAAAGGTACAGAGTTTGATATATCTGTTAATCTAGCATATTTTATTCTTAAAAGTCTCCTAAGTATTGTGTTATATGCTTCTACCCGGCAAAATACTTTGTAATTTCTTCACGTATGTGCATTAGTTGTTTGATTTTAACTAAAGTCCATACTTGATTCAGATTTCCTTAGTTTTTCCCTACTGTCCTTTTTCAGAATCCAGTCCAAGGTACAAAATTATATTTAGTCTTCAAGTCTTCATAGACTTCTCTAGACTGTGACAGTTTCCCAGACATTCCTTGTTTTTGATGACCTTGATGGCTTGGAAGAGTACTGGTTGGATATTGTGTAGAATGCCCCTCAAATGGTATTTTTCTGATGTTTTCCACATAATTAGACTTGGTTATGGGTTTTGGGGAGGAAAAGTGCTATTCTTCTCGCATAATGTCAAGGGTACATACTAATCACAATTTATGTTAACCTTGATCATCTGGCTGATATAGTGTTTGTTAGATGGCTCCACTGTAAAGTTCTTTTTTTCCCTTTTCCATAGTGTATGTACTCTTTGGAAGGAAGTCACTATAGGCAGCCAAAGCTTAAGAAATGGTGCTTAAGCTCCACCTCTTCAGGGTAGAATGTCTGTGTAAACTGGAATTCCTCTCCTCAGGAAATTTGACTCTTCTCCACATTTATTTATTGAACCATTTATTTTATACCAGTACGTACTTATGGATAGGTACTTTATACTTTGGGTTGTAATCCAACACTACTTTATTTTGTTGCACAAACTTTTCCCAGCTTTGTTATTAGAAGCTTATTCAGTTGGCTTCTGTTTCCTTTTGACATACCTCCACTGATTTTTTTTTTTAACACTTGCTTACTTTTCCTGCCCCAGTGCTAGAATCAGGCATTTTTCCAAGGAGCCCTAACTCCTTTTATTAAAGAAAAATACTAGAAATCAAGCTCTGAGTGCTAGGTTTATTCATTGCTACTGGATGTCTTTGCTTCTGGGCCCTCCCAGCTAACAACAGAAGGAAATATATGTGTACATACTAACCTGTGTATTCACACATATCTAAATATTTCTATATGTAACCATCTGTATATATATTAGCTAAAATGAGTTCATATTGATGTCTCCAACTCTAAGTTATTACTATAAGGATTATTCAAATCTATTCCCTCTTGCTTATCTGTAAACTACCACTTCAACGGTGAGAAAACCCGACTTGCACCATCTGCCATCTATTTAATCAATTGTTCGGTTCCAGTATAAATGAATAGCAGTGTCAAAATTATTAACTCATACACTCATGGAAATCAACTTTATCAACTACAGTACAGTGATTATGCACTATTTCCTCTGCCTTTATTTTTGCAGACTCCAGATATTTTCAAAGTTACTTAGGTCCTCACATTTCTCCCCCGCCCTTGTCAATGAGATCATTTCATGCATTTGTAATACTGGTAGGTTGTTTTGTCATATTCTGTTCTCCATCCTAGGATTCCCACAACATCCTACATGCTTTTTTAAATCTAATTTAATTTAAATTAAGTTTTTAAAGTTTAATTTAATTAAGATTCTTTCTTGGTGCTTAAAGTTCTATGGGTTTTAAGGAATGGATAGTATAATATACCCACCATTACAGCATCATACAGAATAATTTCACTACCCTAAAAATTACCCTGTGTTTCATCTGTTCAACCTTACCCACCTCTCCCTGACCCCCTGGCAACCACTGGTCTGTTTACTGTCTTTATAGTTTTGTTATTTCCAGAATACCATAAAATTGGAATGTGAAAATTATTTAGCCTTTTCAGATTGACTACTTCACTTTAGCAGTATGTATTGAAGGCTCATTCATGTCTTTTCAAGGTTTGATAGCACATATCTTTTCAACGCTGAATAATATCCCATTGTATGGATGTGCTACAGTTTGCTATCTAGTCACCTATTGAAGGACATCTTTGTTGCTTTCAGTTTTTTGGGATGATGAATAAAGCTGCCTTAAACAATTATGTGTAATGTTTTTATGGACATAGGTTTCACATCATTTGGATAAACACCTGGAAGGATGGTCCTGGATCGTATGGTAAGACAAAGTTTAGCTTTGTAAGAAACCGCCACACTGTCTTCCAAAATGGCTGTGCCATTTTGCATTCCCACCAGTAATGAATGAGAGTTCCTGTTGTTCCACATCCTCCTCAGCAATTGGTCTTGTCACTTTTGGATTTTGGCCCTTCTAATGGCTCTGTAATGGTAGCTAATTGTTGTTATAACTTGCAATTCTCTGATGCCAAATGATTTTGAGTATCTATGCAGATGAGTATTTGCCATCTGTGCATCTCTTTTGTTGTGGTATCTGTTCAGTTCTTTGCCCATTTTTTGATTGGATTGTTTGTTTCTTATTGTTGGATTTTACCAGTTCTTTGAATATTACTGACAAAATTTTTTATCATACGTGCGTTTTGTAGATATTTTCTGTCTGTGGTTTGTCTTTTTTATTCTCTTAACAGAGTGTTTTTTCAAACAGAATTATTCATTTTTTAAAAGCTCAACTTACTAATTTTTTTCTTTCTTGCATCATGCTTTTGATGCTGTACCTAAAATTTATCACCAAATGCAAAGTCACCTAGATTTTCTCCTATATTTTCTTCTAAAAGTTTTCTAGTTTTATGTTTACTTTACATTTAAGTCTATGATCCACTTTGAGTTAATTTTGTGAAAAGGTAACGTCTGTGCCTAGATTCACTTTTGTTTCTTTGTGCAAATCCAATTGTTGTAGCATCGTTTATTAAAAAAACTATGCTGTCTTCAATGAATTGCTTCTGCTCCTTTTGTCAAAGATTAGTCAACATATTTGTGTAGCTCTATTTCTGGGCTGTCTATTCTGTTTCATTGATCTATGTGTTTAACCTTTTACCAATACCATGCCCTCTTGATTACTGTAGCTCTAAAGTAAATCTTCAAGTCAGATATGTGATCCTTTGAAATTTGTTTTTCTACTTCAGTATTATGTTCACTCTTCTAGGTCTTTCACCTTTCCATATCAACTTTGCAGTCAATTTGTCATGATCTAAAAATAACCTGCTGGTATTTTGATAGGGATTGTATTGAATGTATAGATCAACACTGAGAAGAAGTGACATCTTAACAACATTAAGTATTCCAATCTTTTTATTTAGGTCTTGTTCTATGTATTTCATCAGATTTCTGTAATTATAAGCCTATAGAATCTGCACATATATTGCGAGATTGATATCTAAGTATTTAATTTGGGGGTGTGCTATCATAAAAGGAATTGATTTTTAAATTCTGATTTTGATTGTTCATTGCTGGTCTGTAGAAAAATATAAACTTGTCTCCTGTGACCTTACTATACTCACTTATTAGTTCCAGGAGTTTGTCTGATTCTTTGGGATTTTCTACATAATCATGTTATCTGCAAGTAAAGACAGTTTTATTTCTTTCTTCCCAATGTGTTTACCTTTTATTGCATTTTCTTATCTTATTGCACTACCTATAACTTCAAGTATGAGCTAGAATACAAGCAGTGAGAGAGGTTATCTTGCCTTGTTCTTAATCTTAGGGGGATAGTGTCCTATTTTTCATGAGTAACTATTATACTGCCTATAGGTTTTGGGTGTATATTCTTCATCAAGTTGTGGAAGTTCCCTCTATGTTCCTAATTTACTGAGCATTTTTGTCATGTGTTATACTTTGTCAAGTATTTTTTCTGCACTAATTGATATGGCCATATAATTTTTCCTTTTTAGCCTATCAATATGTTGGATTATATTAGTTAATTTTTAAAATATAGCACCAAACTTACATGCCGGGGATAATCCCAAGTAGTCATGGTGCAATTTTTTATATATTGTTGGATTTTATTTGTTAGTATTTTGTTGAGGATTTTAGCACCCATGTTCATGAAAAATATTTAGATGTAGCTTTCCTTTTTTAATATCTTTATCTGAATTTGCAATTAGAATAATGCCGACCTCATAGAATGTTTAGTAACTGTTGCTTCTGCTTCTATTTTTTGAAAGAAACTGTAGAAAATATACATATTTTTTTCTTAAACATCGGTAGAATCTACCACTGAATTACCATGGCAGCAGGGTACTTTTTTTTAAAGGTTATTATTATTCACCAATTTCTTTACTAGATATAGGCCTATTCAGATTATCTATTTCTGTGTGTGAGCTTTAGTAGTTTGTTGCTCTCAAGGAATTAGTCCATTTTATATGAATTATCAAATATGGGGCCATAAGTTGTAGTATATTTTTATTATCCTTTTAATATCCAAAGAATCAGCATTTCATTTCTGATATTAGTAATTTGTGCCCTTTTTCCTTTTCTGGTTAGCCTATAGAGAGATTTATTGATGTCTTTGACCTTTTCAAAGAAACAACTTTTGGTTTCATGAACATTTTTCTATTGTTTTTCTGTTTTCGACTTCCTTGATTCCTGCACTAGTTCTCTATTGTTTATGTTCTTCTTAGGTTTAAATTACTCTTCCTCCCACATTATCATAAATTGTAACCTTAGGTTATTGATTGTAGATCTTTCTTCCTTTTTAATTTATGTAATTAATACTGTTAATTCCCTCTAAGCACTGCTTTCACTGCATCCCCAAATTTTGATAGGTAGCAATTTGTTTTCATTTAATTTAAATTAAATTTCTCCTGAAACATTTGAATTTACTCATGTGCTATTTTTTAGTACGTTGTTTAATTTCCAAATATTTGGGAATTTTCTGGCCATCTTTCTGCTTTTGGTGTCTGGTTTAATTCCACTGTGGTCTGAGAACATATTTTGCATGATTTATATTACTTAAAAATTGTTAAGATATTTTTATGGCCTGGAATGTGGTTTGTCTTGGTGAATGTTCCATGTGAGCTTGAGAAGAATTTGTACTCCACTAGTATTAGACGGAGTAGTCTATAAATGTCAATTAGATCAAATTTATTGGTAGAATTCTTCAGGTCTACTACAGCCTTACTGAATTTCTGCCTGCTTGATGTATAAATTAGTGAAGAGGGATGCTAGAGTTTCCAATTATAATAGAGGATTCTCTATGTCTCCTTGCAGTTCTATCATTTTTGGCCACATGTGTTTTGATGTTCTGTTGTTCAATGCATCAATATTAAGGATGGTTATATCTTTTAGGACAATTGACCCCTTTAATGCATGTAAGGCCATCTTTATCTCTGATAATTTTCCTTGTTCTGGACTCTGCTTTGTTTGAAATGAGTATAACTACTCAAACTTTTTTGTTGATTAACGTTAGCAAGGTATATCTCTCCATCATTTTATTTTTAATCTGTTCAAGTCTTTCTATTTAAAGTGAGTTTCTTGTAGACAGCATATCGTTGTGTGGTTTTGTCTTGTTCTTTTTTTATTCACTCTGACAATCCCTGTATTTTAATTGGTGCACTTAGAGCACTTATATTTAAAATAATCATTGGTATTTTTAGATTAACATATAATATCTGTAACAGTTTTCTATTTTTTGCATTTGTTCTTATTTTTTACTTTCTCTTGGTTTAATAAAACATTTTATATAATTCCATTTCATCTCCTCTCTTAGCATATCAATTGTACTTCTTTTTAAAAATTTTGGTGTTTGTTCTAAAGTTTTCAATGTACATTTGTTTAACTAATCTAAGTCAACCCTGAAATAACACTGTATCACTTCAAGTTAGTAGAGGTAACATAACAGTACTCTCAATTTCTTCCTCCCATCCTTTATGCCATTCATTTCACTTATCTGTATACTATAATCACTTAATACAGTGTTAGTATTATTAATTTAAATAGTTACATTTTTGATCAAGAATAATAAAAATAAGAAACAATATTTCTTACAAGAAAAACGAAATATTTTATTTTACTTTCACTTATTTCTTTTCTAACGTATTTTCTTTCTTTATATATATCTGTGTTTCTGATATATATCATTTTCCTTCCATTAACATTTCATGCAGGGCTGTTCTGCTGGCAATGATTTCCTCAGTTTTTGTTTGCTGCAGATAGTTTCTATTTCTCCTTTAAAGGATAATTTCATTAGATATAGAATTCTGGTTTGGTGATTTTTTTTTTTATTCAATACTTTTACTCTCTGGAGTAGATTTCATTCCACTCTCTTCTTTCTAGCAAGGTTTTTGATGAAAACTCAGCTGTAATTCTTTGGTAAGTTACCCTTCTATGAACACCAGTTTCATTTGAAATTTTCTCTTTTGCAAATTTTATGTTTAGAATCTTCATTCAACATCTTGTCTTAGGTTTTTGCAGTTTAAATTTGATATTTATGATATGATATTTTTGATATTTATTCCTCTTAGTATTCTCTGCATTTCTTGAATCTGTGGTTTTGTGTCTGTCATTAATTTTCAAAAGTTCTTAGTCATTCTTACTAAAAATATTTATTATCCTCTGCTCCATTTTTCTTCTCCTTTGGTATTTCAATTAAGCATATGTTACACTTTTGGAAACTGTCCCATAGTTCTTGTTCTATTCTGTTTCCTTCATTCTTTTTCCTCTTTTCATTTCAGTTTGAGAGTTTCTATTGACATATCTTCAAGTTCACTTCTCCTTTCCTCAGCCTTATTGAATCTATTGATCAGCCCATCAAAGACATTCTTCATTACTGTTGCTTTGTTTTTCATTTCTAGCATTTTCTTTTGATTCTTTATATTCCATCTCTCTGCTTAAAATATCTATCTATTTTATCATATCTCTACCTTTTGTATTAAAGGCCTAAATATATTAATCATAGTTTTTTTTCTCATGGATGTTAATGGCTTTAAGTAAATGGGTGAACTATCATATCACCACAAAATTAGGCAACACTAAATGCTGGGAAGGAAACGCACCAGGTGTTGTAATAGACACAAAACTTTTAAAGAAAAGGTGATGTCAATAAGAATATCACAGAGAATAAAATTGATGTTTTTGTCCTAAGAATTGGACACAGCTCTGAGAAAATTAAGCAGAATGTGTAAAGTTTTTATAGCAGAAATGTGCTTGGGATATTTTAGAATATAAAATTTAAAAATTAAAAATTAAAAATTAATAGTCATAGGGCTGGAGCAAAGTTAGTGTGAAGAAGCATCAGATGATATTAGATAGAAAAGCAGGGCTATGTCATCTAAGGCTGGAGAGAAAATGGTGAGAAATATGGATTATTTGCTAATAATGTTGGTAAGCCATGAAAAAGTCTAAAACAGATGAGTCACTTTATGTTTTTAAAAGACCACTTTTCCTACAGTGTGGAGAATTAATTAGAGAGCAGGAAGAACAATTAGAAAAACAAAAAGGCAAATTAGAATTAATTTGCCATTAGTCTACGTCTGTGCTGCCAAATATGATAGATAGCCATTACACATGTGACTCTTGAGCCCTTAAAAATCACTAATTTTAGTAAAAAAGTAAAATTATAGATTCATTTAATTTTAATTTAAAACAGTGTAAAATATTTTTCCATTAAACACAACTGTATTGTTTTCATAGGACTACATTTCACATTAACAGATGCATCAGAGATATTATTGCTATGTTTTGTGTGCATGTCAAGCACAACCATTCTTTCTAGTGTCACACACAAATACTGCTCCAATCTAGTCAGTCAACGGATTGATTCAGTTCAAATGTTTTTTTTTTTCCCCATGCACTATTATAAGGTAATTATGTAACAAACTTGTGCAGGTCACATACATTGCAGTGACAGTCATCTAAATAGTAAGTTTAAGCAAATTGAAATACTCAATATTGTTTTAATCGTTATATAATTAAATTGTCTTTCTAGCTTAAAATATAAGTATGCACAAATATTAAAATTTAAAACAAGGGCATACTACTGATACAAAATTGAGTGCAGATACAATAGATTAGCCAGAAAGTAAAGTCAGAAAGAGACTGGAGAAGTATGCCACAGTTTCATTTTGAATAGAATTGCAATTCGCAGCAGCACAGTAAAATGAAATTTTAATAATTAAAGAGGATAAATAGATAATATTAAGAATTGTATTCAGCAAATACATAGTGAATACGTTTCCTCCCAATAGTCAAAAAGAAATTGACAAATTAGTCACCTAAATCCAAAATTGTGTCCAATTTTTCTTAAATGAGTTTTAAGAGGAATTGAGAGTATAACATTGGCCAGTCGTAAAATGGATTGGAATTTGGCAGAAAGAAAGAAAATCATATTTAGATGGAGAGAGAGTAAAAGATATTATCATTTCATTCATAAAAATTTAGTTAGAAAATTTCATAAAATATTATTTTTTTAAATGCAATATATTTGATTATAATCAATTGTCTATAGAATAAAGTGCCTTGTGTGTGTGTGTGAGGAAGATTGGTTTGAGCTAACATCTGGTGCCAATCTTCCTCTTTTTTCTTGAGGAAGGTTGTCACTGAACTAACATCTGTGCCAATCTTGCTCTATTTTATGTGGGACACTGCCAAAACATGGCTTGATGAGCATTGTGTAGGTCTGCACCCAGGATCTGAACCTGTGAACCCTGGGCCACTGAAGCAGAGTCCACAAACTTAACTACTACGCCAATGACCAACCACTGAAGTGCCTTTTTATCAATACCAAAAAAACAGGTGATTTGAAATTATTACTTTTTGTTATCTTTAGATAATTCATATAATATACAAGCACTGAACAATTAAGATTTAGGTATATTTTGCTTCAAAGGACTTCCTTTTTTGGTTGTTGTTGAGGAAGATCGGTCCTGAGCTAACATCTGTGCCAATCTTCCTCTATTTTGTATGTTGAACACCACCACAGCATGGCTTGGCAAGTGGTCTGTACGTCCACACCGGGGATCCAAACCTACAAACTCTGGGCTGCTGAAGCAGAGCAAGGGAACTCAACCACCATACCACTGAGCCAGCCCCAGGACTTTCATATTTTTAAGAAATTTGTCAATTTACAGACACAATCATGTCACATAAATTGCTGGATCTTTTATATCTATCAAACAAAAATTTCAGCT
Source organism: Equus przewalskii (assembly GCF_037783145.1). Lineage (NCBI taxonomy): Eukaryota > Metazoa > Chordata > Mammalia > Perissodactyla > Equidae > Equus > Equus przewalskii. The sequence continues at coordinate 50,926,017 of NC_091845.1, read as the reverse complement.
ATGTATGCAAAGATTAGTTACTATAGCATAGTGTTACAACCATGTTAGGTCAAAAACCAGGTTTTGTTACAAGTTTAAAACAAGAATTGAATGTTTCATTTTTTAAAAAATAGACTTCACTTTTTAGAGCAGTTTTGGATTCACTGCAAAGTTAAGAGGATGATACAGATATCACCCATGCTCACTCATGCATAGCCTCCCCTATTACCAATATGCCCTACGAGAGTGATACATTTGTTATTATTGATGAACCTACATTGACACATCATTATCACTCAAAGTCCACAGTTGCCAATAGGATTCACTCTTGGTGCTATATATTCTATGGTTTTGAACAAAGTATAATGACATGTATCCCTCAATATAGTATCATACAGAGTAATTTCGCTGACCTAAAAATCTTCAGTTAACTCCTGGCAACTACTGATCTTTTTACTGTTTCCATAGTTTTGCCTTTTCCAGAATGTCATATAGGTGGAATCATACAGTATGTAATCTTTTCACATTGACGTCTTTCACTTAGTAGCATCCACTTAAGGCTCTTCCATGTCTGTTCATCGCTTGATAGCTCATTTCTTTTAGTGATGATTAATGTTGCATTGTCTGGATATACCACAGTATATTTATCCATTCACTTACTGAAGAACATCTCATTGCTTCTAAGTTTTGACAGTTATGAATAAAGGTTCTAAAACATCTGTGCACAGGTTTTTGTGTGGACACACATTTCTATCTTTTAGGTAAATACCAAAGAACAAGATTGCCAGATCCTATGGTAAGCGTATGTTTAGTTTTGTAAGAAACCACTAGATTGTCCTCTAAAGTGGCTGTAACATTTTGTACACTCACCAGCAATGAATGAGAGTTCCTGTTGCTTCGTATCCTTGTCAGCATTTGGTGCTGTCAGTGTTTTAGATTTTGGCCATTCTAATAGGAGTGTAGTAGTATCTCAATGTTGTTTTAATATGCATTTCCATGATGACATATGATGTGGAGCACCTTTTTATATGCTTATTTGCCATCTGTATATATTCTTTGGTGAGGCATCTGTTAGGGTCTTTGGCCATTTTTTTAAATCATGTTGTTTGTTTTCTTATTGTTGAATTTTAGGAGTTCTTTGTATATTTTGGATAAAACTTCTTTATCAGATGTATCTTTTGCAAATATATTCTCCCCATCTATTTCTTATCTTCTCATTCTCTTGACATTGTCTTTGGTAGAGCAAAATTTTTCATTTTACTGAAGTCCATCTTATCAATTATTTCTGTCATGGCTTGAGTCTTTGATGTTGTATCTAAAAAGTCATCACCATACTCAAAGTCATATAGATTTTCTCTTATGTTGTCATCTAAGAGATTTATAATTTTGCATTTTACATTTAGCTCTGTGATCCATTTTGAGTTAATATTTGTGAAGGGGGTAAGGACTATTTAGATTCCTTTCTTTGCATGCAAATTTCTAGTTGTTCCAGTACTATTTTTTGAAAAGACACAACTCAGTTGTGTTAAATTGCTCTGCTATCTTGCCTTTGGTCCTTTTTCAATGATCATTTGACTATATTTATGTAAGTCTATTTCTGAGCTCTCTGTTCTGTTCCATCGATCTATTTGTCTATTCAATCTTTGTTAGTAGCATGCTGTGATGATTACTGTAGTTGTATGCTTAAGACTTGCTATAAGGTAGTGTCATTCCTTCAACTGTGTTCTTCTCATTTACTATTGTATAGGAGTTGCAATACTAATCAGGCTCAATCTCCCTTGATTTAACCACAGTCTTAATCCACCAGGGATCCCAAATGAGAACTGAGCGGTGTATTGAGCCCCTTCCCCTTGGCAGGATCTGAACTCCATTTTTGCTAACCTCAGCACTATGAGACTGCTGAAATTCTGCTCTGCCTTTCAGCTTCTAGGCCTCTCAACCTGAGAAGCTTAAATATTAGCAACTGTCTGGAGAAAAAGGTCCAAGAATATTGACCTCACTTCTCACTTTGCTGCTTTCTGGGATGTTGGTCTCTTAAGTCCTGGATGTCTTGGTAGACTAGAAGTGCAATGTTTGCTTCCCAGTCATATAGTGTTACTGAAAAATCTTATGACTCTGTGACTCTCAGCAGCATCCCTCTCCTCAATTTCTCAGCCTCGCTCTAGAGACTAACAATGGGCAAATTCCATGAGGAGTAAAGTGGTATGGAGAAAGTTGAGCTTAGCTCACTGAGCCTTCTTTCTCTCTGGAAGTCTGTCCACTTGAGTCTTGGTTGCCTCAGCGGTGCTCTGATGCATTCAACAGGCATTGGTCAGCTACAAGCCACTACTACCTTATCATCCAAAGCATAAGTTCAATGATTTATGAGTCATGAATTCAATCGTTCTGGTGTGATATTGCTCCAAAAATTGTCATCTGCATTTTTGTTTTAAGGGTAATTCAGAGGAAATGAAATTCTACCATTTGCCCAGTATACGTGTTTTGTTCTTTTGATTTTTAACTCTTCTATGCCACATTATTTTAGACATATTTCTTACATGTGGAAGATATTTGGACGTGGATTTCTTTTTTTTTTTTTTTTTACCAAATCTGAGATTCTTTGTTTTTAACCTAGAAATTATCTTCTGAAAAGTGGCAGAATATGCCACCCCAAAATGTGTCTTTTTGGCATATTGATTATTTTGAGCTGTAGGCACTTGAAAGACAGCAAATGCAAGGAGAGACTTTCTCTTAACTCCTCTTATTTGCCTAAAGACAGATCCTCAAAATGAGTTCAACTGCCGTAAATTCTTTCCCTGGAACTCTCATCAGCCAGGGAAGATTGACTCTTACTACAGAATAAGAGACTAGAAGTCAACACCATACCCAGACAAACTCTGTTATAAACTATCGTATTCTCCATCTATTCTTCTAAGGGCTCATTCATCTTTCCGAAAAATCATTTACTCTCCCCTAAGAAGATTATATTTCCCTCTCCTTTCCTTATTAAGATTGTATTTAAGCCTGAATTCTAAGCTACCTTGTAGAGTTACTCATTTTCCCTGAGGATCACCCATGTATTCATGAGGTATAAGTGTTAGTAAATTTAGAGTTATCTCTTATTGATCTTCTTTTGTTATAGGGGCCCCAGCCGAGAACTCAGAAAGGCAGAGGGGAAATTATTCTTTTCTCCCCTGTACCTCGAACCCAAATGCTGTGATAGCCAATAGGAATGATCTTACTTTCCTTATCTTAAAGTTTTACACCCTTTATCATGCCTCCTTGCCTTTTAAGAGGCCTACATTTTTCCTATTGCTCAAATTATATATGCTCTTCTTCATTGATTTGTAAATTATTAATGTTATTTTTATTTTAGTAACAGTTACTTTTAATATAAAAGCAAAAAGCCTATTTACCTGTGTATTTCTACAAGTATCAAGAGTAACTGATAATTTAAAATGATAATTTTCACATTATACTTCCCATGCCAATTTTCCACATTATGAGAATGTGGGATTTCACAGATTATTTTCTCTTTTTGCCTGCTATTTTTTCTTTCAGAAATTATTTCCGATATTTATACGTCTCATACACGATGAACAAATACTAAAACATGAATTCCATTTTCACTGCTTTTGCTGCCCATGGTCCTTTTTACCCTCACTGCTGTGTCTTCGCCGTTTGTAGCATCTTTGATTTGAGTTAGTTCTATTGGCCACTATATTTCTTCAGGTAGCACTTTCAGGAAAGGAACAAGAATGGTAAATTATCTGAACTCCTGGATATCTGTGAATAATTTCTTTGCTCCTTGGCATAAAAACAATAACTTATTTGCACACATATTATGTTTTTTTTCTCAGAACTCATAAGTATTTCTTATTGGTTTTTTTTACTAGTACTTACTGTTGCATAAAATTCTGCTGCCAACATTTTTTTTTCACTGTAGACAGTCTGACAATGATCAATATATTTTGTGTGTGTGTGTTCTCCTGTCTAGATGCTTGAAGAAAGACAATTGGAACTTTCCAAAATGTTACTGTGTGTTAGTCTCTTTTTCTTCATTTTGCCTGAATTAGCAATTTCTATTAACAAAGACATCAATTTTTTATTCCCAAAAATATTTCTTTTCTTTACATATTTTTTTCATTGCATGCTCACAAGGCCTTAAAAGTGGACATCACAGCCCCGTTTACAGATGGATGAACTGAAGCACAGAGGGTTTTACAACTCTCCCAGACTGATCAGACTACAGTGCTCCTCTCTTCTCTATGAGAACGGGAACATATTCAGTGAACATGTTTTTAAAAATGTATCTATGAGGGGCTGGCCTCATGGCTGAGTGGTTAAATTTCCACCTGCTCTGCTTTGCCAGCAAGCGTTGCAGGTTCTGATCCCATGCATGGATCTACTCCACTCAACAGCCATGCTGTGGAGGAGTCCCACACACACATTTATATATATATGGGAAAAGTAAAGCTCAGCAGGTACTTTGGGTTAAACAGTGTCACATAGTATGTTGGTGGAGATGGGAGAAAATACTAATACCATAACTCTCTAAACTTGGGGCTATCCTTTCTAATATTTCTATTTTATCTATTTTGGAGACTGGCGGGCCTCAGTGAATGGGGCTCACATTCCACCTGCAAGGAAAAGAATCATTTGTAAATTCCTCTGCATGCAGCCATGCAACGTGGCTCTTAGAGCAAGGCTGTTCTTTTTTATTAAGGAGTCTTTGAGGTGGCAAAGCAGTCATCAGCTTATGCAAATTCCTGTGGGTACAAAAAAAGGGACCTTTTAAGCTGCCTATTACTTTATTATTGCTGAAAGAAAGAAAAGAAAAGCAGGAAGGGAGGGGGGATGGGGAGAATTAAGGATCTAATAACAGTGAGAGCTCGCTGCCCAGGTTGTGTCTCTTGCTGTGTTTGAATGATTTTTCTTTGTCGACAGCCTTGCACTGGGCTATTTTTAGCATCTCTTTAATAATTGAGCTGTAGCAATTGTGCTCAGCAGCTGGAACAGGCAGGGAAAATAGCAGCTCAAAGAAATAGTGCAGCAGGCTCATAATTTAAGTCAACCTGCATTATCGAGTATACCTTTCTCAAAGGTAGAATGCCGAGGTGAAAAAAAAAAAAAAAACACTTGAGAAGAGTAGGAAGAGAGAAAGAGAAAAGGAAGTGATAGATGGAAAGCTTGTCTTTCTCTGTTTTGACACAAGCCTGAGACTATGTCCCGATGGATGGACAGGTTCTTTTAACGGTGAAGAAAGTGGGTAGGGAGGACCTTGCTACTTAATATGGCAAACAGACCGGGCTAACTTAGGTTGCCAGCAGAATTGATGCTTTCCTTATTCACAGGACTGAAGAGAAAAAGAAGATTCCCGCCCAACACCAGGAACTCCATGACATTGTGAGTGGCGTGAAGCTAAAACGTTAGAGAAGGAACTTTGGCTGCTGATAGAGGAACAGACTGTGATGAGGAAGAGGAGGCCTCATGTTCCCCAACATGCTCCCATCCTGGAAGTGTGTGGGCAAGGAGCGCACACCTTTGGACGACAAGGTTGAGTTTTTCAAAGTCCAATTCTCAGATCCATTATTAAATATCTGATTCATGTCATTAAGCCAGTCACACAGTGTATATGTCACTTTGCTGAAATTGGTGACTTTGCGTGGCTGGCTGTATTCTGGGCAGAGTCTGCCGAGTCTGCCGTGAAATGGAGATTTGCCGAATGGAGACTTAATAAGAGCCTGTATATCTGAGCGGTGGAGACAGTCAGTCAGAGTCATTCAGGCAATCTCAATAAACAAACAGATAACCTAGATGATCCAGCTTGTCTCCAGTTAATTAAATGATCAAATTAACTAGACAACTGCCACACGGCTAATGTCCCCTTTTGACCAGGCAGAGACGGCTAAAGATTGCTGAGGTTGTGAGCTTTCTTCCTTGGCACTGCAAACTTTTTGCCTCTTCCATTTTCGCTCTGTTTTTCTTTGCTTTGCTATAATCTTCTTTGCCCTACACCACCTCCACTTGTTTTTCTTGCTTGCCTCTCTTCCTTCTTCGCGGCATTTCCCTCTGCCCTTTTACCTCCCCTCTGCTTTCTATCTGTGGTTTGGAGCCTTAGGCAATAGGAGAAAGTTTCTAAGCTGAGCTGAGTTCCTGTGACATTCCATCCAGCAGAGGTCAATGTGACAAAGGGAATTCCCACATCTAGCTGGGCGTAGACATAGGCTATCAGCGCAGTATAGTTCAGGTGGATGGCCACCCAGGATTACTTGCATAGCAAAGAAACAATTTTCCACACCAGCACCTGTGCTCTTTAACTATCAAAATAGCCATTTACTTTAAACTAGTCTTTAGGAACTCTGAAATAGAAACCTAGTATAAAGAAGAAATACTTTTCATACATTCCTTAGACATCAGGGTAAATGTTAATCTGTGCTATTTTCTAAATAGAAAAAAAAAAAAGAAAAGAAATGTGAAAGGGTCTAGTTAAAATGTCAGTCTTGACACACGGATTTAAATACTCGACACATACTTTAGGTTTTCAGGAGGTCAAAAAGGGAGAGTTTTCAGGTGGAAGAAACTTGAACAACCACCAAAAAGAATTAAGTTGGATCAGCGTGAAACCTGATATGTATGCGAGGCCTGGTACTTATCAGACCTCACTTTCTCACTTGAATTCATTCTGTAATGAAGGGTATGTAATGGAGGAGCAACTGGATAGGAAGGCTTGGCTGGGGAACACTTTTCGTGGATACAAAGAGGATGCAGGAATATTTGTAGGATTGTCTTTGGATCCTGCAGGTTTTTTTTTTCTCTCTCTTTTTTTCTGTCTGCGAGTTGCTCAACACACAGAGCATGCAGGTGCTGTCTTCTGGCAGGCAGGGAGAGGTATCCACATATCATTACGCTCGCAGGCATTTAGGAGAATGCCAATTTTCAACTTCACAGACTTTCCTGAAGGTCCACTGCAGCAGCCAATTGGATCCACGAAACTGAAAATGAGACCTGATGGGTTTGGAGGGATTAGAGCCGCAGAGCGGGAACTTGTTCTCCCTGAATTATCTGACTCCAACCATAGAATTGAGTTGCACCCTGTATTACTTTCCCAGAGCTTCTGGAACAAATTGCCGCAAACTTTGCGACTTAAAACAACAGAAATTTATTCTCTCGCAAATCTGGATGCCGGAAGTCCAAAATCAGTATCGCTTGGCCTAAATCAAGGTGTCATTAGGGCTGAGTGCCCTACAGAAACTGTAAGGGGGAATTTGTTCCTTGGATTTTCAACTTCCGGTGGCTCTTGGCCTTCCTTGTTTTGTTACACTTTACTCCAATCTCTGCCTCCATGGTGGCATTTTCTGTCTTTCAAGTTTCCCTCTGTCTCGCTCTTATAAGGTCACTGAATTTAGGGCCCATTTAGATCATCCAGGATAATTTTCCCATCTCAAGATCCTTAAATTAACTACATCTGCCAAGATTCTTTTTCTAAATAAGGTGATGATCAGAAATTCCAGGGGTTGGGATGTGGACATCTTTTGGGAGGGCCACTATTCAGCCCGCTGCACACCCGCTGCCCAATGAAATACCCAAGTCCTTAGACTCATTCAGCCACCAGGATACTGTGAGCCATTTTACTTTGTTGTTGTTGTTGTTTCTTACAGGATGGTGCTAATAACAAGAATAGCTAATATTTATTGAGTGATTGGCATTATCAACTCATACAAGAGTTATGTCTTAAGCCAAAATATATGAATTTGCTAATGTTTGTCGGTTTTTGACTCACAAAAACAGCAATTTCATTTGGTTTAGTCACATATATTCACTCATTTAAAATTAATATTTGCTCCATAAGAAAACTACCATTATTATTCTCATTGTCCAGAAAAAGAAGCTGAGTAGAGCATGGTTGGGGAACTTAGTCAAGGTCATATAGGGAATTGATAGTCCCGTCAATGTTCAACCAGATGGCCAAGTTCCTGAGCTCCTGCTGTAACTAGCCTCCAGCGAAGCTCTTCTGTGTTGTGCCTGACGTATTTCTGTGACTCACACCAGGTGGTCCACTGGGGGCCATGTCTGGTGCTTGATGGTGATCTGGTGGTCCTGTAACTTTTCTCAAAGTTGCATGCAAAGGGTAGAAAAAGAAACAAAGAAAGAAGATGGAGTGTGTGAAGGAGGTGAGGGAGAAAAGTACAAAAGATAAAGAAACAGAGCTACAAACAGGGAAACAAAAAGTCCTTTGAAAACAAAAGAAATAAGATTCTTTCTCTGAGAGAAACGGGTAGGGCGTATAGACGCATTGAGCTGTGCTCCAGTACCAAGAGCTATTCTGTAGATTAACTTTACCAGCTGCTGAATACTTGCAAAACTTCTGCAAGGTTGCTGTTGTTATCCTAAATTTACACCAGGAAACCACGGTTAGTCGCTCAGCAAGTGGTTCAAAGGCTGCATATGAGATATTCAAACAACGAGAAGGAGGAGGGGGAGGAAGAAGAAATGGCTTACTGTTTATTATGTTTCAAATCGTGAAGAAACAAAGAGCTCAACAATCTGTAAGTGCTGGACTTGGGAAAGCACACATCAGCACACACTGTCCCTTCCTTTAGAGATTAAGAAGTAAGGGAGACAGACAGTTACCACTGGGGGTGAGAAGGGAAGAAGGTGAAAGAAGACAGAAATAATGTATATATACATTTGTATATACACATATAATATATATACACAAATATATATGTATATTACACATATAGATAATATGTATATTATATATGTATGTTACACATATAGATATATGTATATTAACATATATGCACATAGATATAGATATATATGTGTAATGTACATACAGGTACACACACATAAATTAAGATTTTGATAAACTGTTACTTTAATAGTGAGCCAAAAAGAACAAGCGTGGGGATGAATTTCTATTCAGTTCTGCAGTAAACCATGTTCCATTAATCTGTAATGAAAAGAGCAAATCATAACCCCACTGTAGGAAACATAAAATTGGGGGTTTTTTTCTTTAATTTTATTCTTTTAGTGTCCTGTGCTTTAAACAGTACCAAGAACTGGAGATTAGGGATGTCTGATCCCCTGAAAACCAATCTCTGTAGAAGGAACATCTACAAACATGTAGGGAGCAGAATGTTGAAAAAAGGCACCGGATGCCCCCAAATGTCATCTATTTTCAATGTCAGCTTTGGGAAAGTTGCCTCTCTCCCTTCCGTGTAGATGCTGTGCTTTCTTTCTTGAACACCATCTGCCCGGTTAGAATACCTGCTGAAAGAAACTGTTCCTTCAGTTCTTCAACATATGCTTTGTTTTTGTTCTCGTGGGAACTGAATTACTCTTTTGTCTTCCTTGCAAGCAGCAAAATTTTAACCGTAACATTGGACTTTTAAGCTGCTTACATTTTTAAAAAAGTAATAGCATTTTTCTTACTGATTAAGAAGCAACTTATATTCACTATAAATAATTTAAAAATCTGAACAATTAAAAAGAAAAGATTAAATTACCAAATAATCCTAATAATCAGAGATGACGAGTATTAATGTTTGTTAAATTCCCTTTAAGCCTTCTTGGTATTTGTATACAGATATTATAAAATGCGGTAATGCGGTATGAAGAGTGTTCATTTTCATCCTTTTTACTTTACATCAAGTAATGTGTATTTTCTGAGCTTATTCTTTATGATATAATTTTAACAGTAAGATAGTCTTCATTAATGTATCTATAAGGGTTCTCCAGAGAAACAGAACCAATAATATAGAGAGAGACAGACAGACAGACAGACAGATTTATTATGAGGAATTGGTTCACATTATTGTTAGGATTGGCAAATTCAAAATCAGACAGACAGACAGACAGACATTTATTATAGGAAATTGGTTCACATTATTGTTAGGATTGGCAAATGCAAAATCTGCAGAGTGAGTCAGTGGTGCAGGAGACCCAGGGAGAGCTGACGTTTAGGTTCAAAGACCTTTAGGCAGGAAGAATCAATGTTATAGATGAAATACAAAGGGAGTCAGCTGGAGAATTCTCTTCTACTCATGAGAAGTTGGTCTTTTTGTTCTACTGAGACCTTCAACTGATTAGATGAGGCCCACCCACATGATGGAGGTCAATCTGCTTTACTGAAAGTCCACTGATTTAAATGTTAATCTTATGCAAAAATATGTTCTCAGAAACATGCAGAATAATATCTCACCAACTATCTGGGAACCTCATGGTCCAATCTAGTTGCCACATACAATTGACAATTACAATGTGCATACCTTGATTTATTTAATCAAATTTCATGAGTGGATATTTAGATGACTTTTAGATACATGGAACTTTACAATCACCCCGCCTTCACCCTTGATAGACAGTAACATTTTATCACCTAACTTTTCCTACTAAGAATGGACAGAGTTTTTTTAAACACAGCAACCCAGGATCTCCACTGTCAGCCAATCAGAGTTCTGTCCCCAGAAATGTATTTCCTATTTCTCACTCCATGTGTCTCTGATTGACAGATGTGAAATCTCTGTCTGTCCTCACCTCCTGTTCCTCTATCACTCTGAGGGGATACAGTACATGAACCATCATTGTCCTCAGCTTGCCCTGCTAATTGGTTCCTCCTTGTCAGTGCCTCCTGCTTTAATTGTAGGAGGTATGCCTATTGAGGTGTAATACCTAAGTATCTGACCATCCTCACTCTACTTCTTAGGCCTATTTTTTTTTCCTGACTCTTCCTTTAAGTGAATTTTTTTAAGTGAGTATGAGTGGATGGAAGTAGGAAACACTATTGAGACATAGAGAATAAACAATGTTCAGACATCTCAAAAAGCAACACACAGAAGGAGTCGGAGTGGGAGACGTCTAGCTGGGCATGCTGCTTTTCATCATTTACTTTTTTGATTATTCAGTCAAGCAAAATTGAGAGAGATATACCAAACCATCTTCCTATCTCCTGCACTGCTACCTACCCACCCCCCAAATTCTCTTTTACGAAGACTAGTCGACTTACATCATAAGGTGAGTTTCAGATGTCTGTGGCTGTGTTTTAATTTCTAATGCAGCTCAATTGGCCTCATTATTAGAATAAGTTCCCTCCAGATTCTGGAATTAGGTTTTCTATCAGTGTTGGTAAGATTGTCATCTTTGTTCATATTTTCATATGTAGAGAAGTTGAGAAAGACCTTTTCTGACCTGCAAGTCAGATACAATTTTAACTGATGGCATAAGTTTTAAGTATGAATTCACACCACTGTTATCTTGAGCTGTTATATGCCCACTACAATCCATGGAGACCGGAGACCTAACAAACTGAAGTGACTTGATACAGTGATTTCTGAATACTCTATTGTAGATTTTACATTTGCAACTGTAGCTAATTGCACCAAAAGTGAAATCCAATTAAAACCTCATTGTACCATCTGTGTTCTTTGGTTAAAGGACATGTACTATTAAACATGTGCTGAAAAGGAGGTATTGAAAGAGTTACTTAAAATTCAATTCCTTCCATTCTCAAAGACTGGATGGTGGCAGAGTGTAATACTCCATTGTTGTAGCCAGCCTTTAAAAGCTCCTCAGAGCCATAGCTAATTTTCCTAGTAGTTACAGACTAGAGATTGAACCACCAAATTAAACCTCACAATTTCAGCAATAGAAAAGAGAGAGAGGAAAAAAGGAATACACACATCTACATACACATCCACACACACACACACGCATGCAGACACACACATATATACATATATTGCGAAAAAAGAAAAGAACCTTAGTAATGCACACACACAACAGTTTTCTAAGCATAACATCTTTTCTCTCTCGTCTTATTTAATGCAGATGACGAGTATTTTGTTTAACTTGGGAGTTTTAGGATTTCCTGTGCTTGCAAATGGACTAACCTCTTAATAATTGTGACCTCTTGATGTTAGATGATACACAAGTTAGAGAGTAGAAAGGAAAGAAAAGAAACCAAGAAAGGATACTATTGAAGTGAAATTCAAACACCTCCAAAAATATTAAGTGACAACTAACCCACACTAGCGTTGCCTATACTTAGTTTGTTCCACCTCTGACGGTCACGTGATAGCTTCAAAGAAATCACTGGTGTTGTGTCTTAGCTGAAATGCTAAAATTCAGTTGCAGAGGAAGTTTTCACAGACTCCTAGTTTATTAAAAAAGCTAAAAAATATGAAGACATTTCCTGTTAGTAGGTCTTAGATAAAAAAAGCCCTCGGGTGGCCTCCAGTTTATTTATATTCCAGCAGCTGCCATCGTGACATCAACATGCAATAAAACCATCTCTCAGTTATGCATGCACCTGTCGTTAAAGGGGAATCTGGGACAAATGCGCAGGGGCTGTGGGATTCTAAGTGATGGTGGGCACCCTGAGAAAGTAGAGGTCTTCTCAGGGCAGCTGGGCCAGAGGGTTTGGCATCAGTGGTGGAATGTCTCCGACTTTGGCCCTTTGTTAAACCGACCTCCTTATTCACACACAGGCAGACGTTAATTTCCACGTACAACTCACAACAAAACTATGATGGAACCAATTCTGCTTTTGCCTTGTTTGTAGGCTTTGTATTCTGTTACAGAAGACACAGAAGCATGGAACAGACCCTCAACAAATACCAATGACTGCTGGAGCAAGAGGAACTTTAGACCCTGAAATGATCCAGGACAATTGCAACTCAAATTTTTTAAAAAATGGCTGCCCCAAGGAAGTACCAAGCAGGCTCGTTGATAGTTGTGGTGTCCCTAATAGACATATCTAATAGGCAAAGCAGTGATTGTATTGTGTCACTTGAGCATACTGAGGTCACAGAAGTTTGAATGATTTGCCCAAGGTCACATACCGTGTACCTGATCCAGGATAAGCATCCACTTGTGAGAGCAACTCTGAGTTACCTGGGTGTACACACATCTGAGTTTGATTTTCTGACTTTATGACTTATTTCCCTTCTGAAACTCAGTCTCCTCGTCTGTGCGTGGTTTGACATGGGATAAAATATAACCTATACCTGACAAAAATAACAACAATATGCACGACACACCCAGGACTTTACCTGGCATGTGGCAGGCGACCTGTGCGTCCTGTTTCCCACCCTCGCTGTGAGTACACACCTAAAAGACGTAAGGGAGGTTTAAAGTGACCTATAGGGATACAGTTCTTCTCTGAGACAGGTGTCTCTGCTCAGGGCTGGCCCCATGACAGCCAAAGTCGGGCTCTGGGTCTGGGAGCGGTCTGTCCACCCTGAGGTAACGCTGGCTTTCATTTGAGGTCCTCAGTGCTCAGGTTCTTCCCACCTCCCAGACCACAGCTCCTCCAACACCTGGGAAGCTGTTGGAGTGGGGAGGGGAGCTGGGGAGTGAGGAGCATCAGTAGCTGTTCGAAGCCATCCGCATGGGAACAAATGAGAAATATTTGATGCGAAGAAATCTCATGCTTTTCCAGTTTATTGTTATTTTCAAAAGAAGAAAGTATCGTAAATCTTTCGATGACGTGTGCTTTTTAGACTTGAGGGAGCTCTAAAAAGAATATTCCACAGTAGACTCCTTATGTCCAAACACATGTTTAGATGATGAAGCTCTCTGACTCTTGCGAAGTAAGCTCTGTGGTTAGAATGCCTGGGTTCTCTCTGTCAACTCTCAGCAGTAAACCATCCTTTATCGCTAAGGTAGGCTTCAGGCAGGACCTGAGAAACTCCTGCATCTCAAACAGTTTTCAAATTTCCTTATTTCCATTTTTTTGTTTTTTGAGGAAGATTAGTCCTGAGCTAACATATGCCATCAATCTTCTTCCTTTTGCTGAGGAAGATTGACCCTGAGCTAACATTTGTGCCCACCTCCCTCTACTTTATGTGTGGGACACCTGCCACAGCATGGCTTGATGAGTAGTGTGTGGGTCTGTGCCCAGGATCTGAACCTGTGAAGCCCTGGCCGCCAAAGCCAAGTGTGTGAACTTAACTGCTATGCCACAGGGCCAGTCCCCTTCTTATTTCAAGTTTTTACATATAAAATCATGATGAATACATTTGTGATATATACATCCATTGGGCTCTTGCTATTTGCCAAGCACCACGCCAAGACTTGAAAACAATGATGTTCTGAGGTGGGTAACTTTAGCAATTGTATTTTATAGAAAAGAAAACCCGAAAAGCACACAGTAGGACTCATGGCAGTCACTTATGTTGTACTTACTATATGCTGTCATGCACTATTTTCTGTCTATCTATCTATACACGTATATAATACATATAACTTTATACACACCCACGCACACTTCATAACAACCTTATACAGAATAATTATTATTTTATTCTCATTTACAGATGAGAAAATGGAGGCAAGGAGAGGATAAGTAACTTGCTTAAATTCACACAGTAATAAGTGTTGTAGAACAGACTGGAACCCAGGAAATCCAATTCAAAGTCCATACTCTTTGTCACTATATTATAATGCCTCTTTAAGTGCTCATAAAATATTCATATGAAAAAGAATGAATGAATGGATGGATGAACGTTCCTGAGATGATGTAGCAAAGAAGAGAGAGAACAGAAACTCCTGCTCTGAACAACTATGCTATCTCACTTTTAATCTTATTCTAAAATGATTTCAGTTGGCATGGTTTCCCTTTAAAAACAGAATACTCAAAAAAAAAAAAAATCCCAAAAAACAAGGAGCTTGTCCGGTGGTGTAGTGGTTAAGTTTGCACACTGGGCTTTGGCGGCCCACGATTTGTGGGGAAAGTCATAAATTCATTAGCCAATGCCCTTCCAAACAGGAGCAGAATCACCCTGGTTCGTCATCACTAAGTTTGATATATTAAGTTATCAGAATGGAAAAGAGGGGCTGATTTAGACACAATCTATGGGGATTATGTGGGATGATGGACCCTTTGTAGTATGAAAAGTGGCTTGTATCATTTATAATTATCATTTTGCAGATAATGTCTAGTTTATTAACACTAGCAAATCTTTCTAATAATTTCTTCTTTTCTCTTTCTATTCAGATTCACCATGTCTCCAAGATGCAGTACGCATTGGATACCTTTGTTCAAGTGGAGCCAGGTTTTAGAATCCAAGTACAATTCAGATGGGGATGCTCAGCTGGCTCTTCTTTTAAAATAATTAGTCTTTGTATGATTATAAATTATTAAAAAATGGAAAATATAGAAAAGCATAAAGACGAAATTTAAATATCAGTGTTTTAATGAATATACATATAGTCCATATAGTCCAACCCATGTCAATTGCTTGCTTATGTCTGTGCATTTTATAAAATAAGGATCTTACTTTCATCATGTTTTTTTATAAATTGTCATAATTTCTCATGCTATTAAATATCCCTCAAAACATAATTATTCTGTATGATGTTACAATGATGGATACTTGTCATTATGCATTTGTCCAAATCCATAAAATGTACAACAGCAAAAGTGAACCCTAATGAAAACTATGGACTTTGGGTGCTTGTGATTTGTCAATATGGGTTCATCAACTGTCCCAACCACTTTGGTGAGTGATGTTGGCGGTGGGGGAAGCTATGCATGTGAGGGAGTAGGGGTATATAGGAAAACTCTGTACCTTGCTCTCAATTTTGCTGTGAACGTAAAATGGCTCTAAAAAAATCACGACATTTAAAAAAAAAGGTACTCGTGTTCACACATTATGTTTTCAGTAAGAGTATAATAAAGAAAACACAAACTCAGGTGAAACAGCTCCATTCTTGAAAAAGACCAACAAACACACTTGTCTTTGACTTCAGATATTACCCACATATTCCCACTTTATTTTTTCTCGCTGCCATTTGGAGATTTCTATGGGTTAACCAGCACTAGTCCCAGAGAGTCTAAGATACGTGTCCTCTCTAGTGTAGTCTAGTAGCTTAGTTTGATTGTGTGGTGTTGATATTTAGCTGAAATTCCTGATGTGAACGATGGTACTCTTCGGAGAAGAGGAAGGATCGAGCATGGATGCAGTTTGCAGTTCGTCAGGAAAGTCCTGGCTGCGGCAGTTAAAAATGCTATAGAAAATAATATTTAAGAAAATGGAAATATTGGTGTAAATTTCCCTAACTTATCAAACTCATTTGCTTTGCCTAGACCATTATTATCTTACTAAGATTCACTGACCCTCTCCAATTAATGAGAAGTTCTTGCTGGCACTACGTATGAGTGAGAAATGCTTCTGGTACCTTGTGACACAGCCCCTTAATCCACATCTGATTGCAGCTACAGCTGCCCAGGGCAGTTCTTTGCAAGTTCAGACTCACCTTGCACTGCCAGTATACTCCAGCAAGTACCAAGTCCTCTCTGCATTCTGCCAATGGCCTTCTCCAATGTTCCTGTGCTCACTGGGGCCAGGCTTGCAAGCTCACTCTAGAAGCACAGTAATTCCTTAATGCTCCCAAAGTAACTCTCATCCAATAGGGGGTGGAGCCAGTGGAGAAATGCCTAGGCTGGCTTTCCATCCTCAGTTGGGCAATCCTGGGAGGTATTCTACCTGCTCCTCAGGAGGCTCCAGTGGAATCAAATCCTTTTTGTTCACAAGAAGGACATTGATGACAAATCATTCTCTGGTTTTTCTTTCTCATTTTATTCCCTTATTCTTGCTTCTTGGGATCACTTCTCAATTAACCTCCAGTACTCAAGTCCTTTTCTCAAGCTCTCTTTGTATGGATCCCCAAACTAAAACAACATTCTGCGGCCTTTTGAAATTGACAAAATATGTATTATTAAAGAAATGAAATTTTCTAGTGAGCATTTTTCTTTCAAAAGATGATACATATGAAGGTAAAAGCAATGTAAGGATTTAGAGCCATTTCTTTAAGGACTAATGATTTTTAATTGAAAATCATGGACTTGACTAAAAGGAACAAAATACAAAATCAGTTGATTCTGAAATTTGACTCTACTCTGAGGTCTTTCTTGAAAAGAAATTTGAGCAAATAATTGGTCTCAAAATAAAGTAACAAGGGATTGAATATTCTAAGTTTTTTTGATATCACAGACCAAGCACAGTAAAATAAACCAGATATCCCCTTTTTACTGCCACTTTCTGTCGCTTTTCCTCCATACCTCTATTGCCTCTGCTAAGTTTATACCAAATATCTGTGATGCTTCATCTAGATGCAAAGAGCTTCTGGTGAGAACAAGGAGAAAACGGGAAACGACTCATGCTGATGTACTTGGTGCAAAACTTGGATTGGATCACAGACTTCTCAGATTCTTAAAAATTGTAAGCCAATAGTTTTGTTTGTTAGTCTTTTTTCTTTAACCTTCTGTAGCTTACTATATGTCAATATAATCAACGTTCTAGAAATGACTGAATTTGAAAAGAAGCTAATAGTATGCTGAATTTAAAGAAGAAATTCATATGAGGATAGACAATTAACAAATCACCATAGATATATGAATAGTAAGACTTTGAAAAACAAGAGGTCAACAGTGAAGGTTCACTTTCTCTTGAAGCTTGTCTGTTTAGGTCACTGATAGATGAGCAAAATAAATCACTCATAGACATAAAATATGAGGCTGGTCTGCCCTTAGAGATTATCCAGTCCAGCCATCCCAAATAGAGCTGATCTCACTTTCCAAACCTAACTGAATGGTAACGGCTGCTAGATTACCCATGTTCAGAAGGATAGGGCTTTGAACAGAAACAGGAGAAAAGAAACTGAGATAGATTAATAATGTCTGCCATGGCCTGAATAGGAAGAATGACAGTTTATGTAGAATCTTGATTCCAACCTCCGCTTCTAGAAGTGGTCATTATTTCTCATGATGTTGGGACTTAGATTTTGAGAAAATAATTAACATTTTTAAACTACAATAAAGTAAAAAATACCTTGTTTACAATCAGTCTAATGGCTCTGAAACTTCTAATTACAGTTTATCTGACATCTTGAACATCCGTTTTTTTTTAAATTAAGCTACACATATGTAACATAAAGTATAATAGTCTTCAGTGTATAGCTTGATGAATTTTTGTATAAATAAACATCTGCGTGACCACCACGTTTATCAGGATGTAAAACTTGCAGCACTCCAGAAGTTTCCTTTGAACTACTTCCCAGTCAATGACTCCAGAGGTAACCACCATTCTGACTTCTGTAATCGTTAATTCGTTTTGTATGTTCTTAAACTGCATAGAAATGGAATCGTAGTACGTACTTGGACATCTTTTTATCAATGGAGGTTTATCATCTGTCTCTGTGCTGGTGATTATTCACAGTGCATTGATTGAGAGCCCAGCATCTTATGAATGAGAAAGTGTTGTAGTATTCACAAATTGACCTCAATTCGCAAATGACCTCAATAAGCCTTCAGAGAAAATTGCCAAGGACCAGGGAGGAATAAAGAAAAATGAAAACCAGAAAAGTGATTTCATAATCTACTTCTGCAGCTTCCCTGCAGTCAGGGGATAAGAGGAAACCACTCTCCACCATCAGGGAAAGGACATGAAAAACTCTGCCCTTTCAAAGGATAGCCTCTGGGAGGGAGACTGCCTCTTGAAGCAGGATACGTCAAAGGGTCCATGTGCAGTGAAAGTGCAGGCTAGAAAACACATCTTTCAGCTGCAACAAGAAAATAACAAAGAAGATTGTTAGAATCTGCGTGGGCTCTTTGCAGACAAAAAATCAAAACAAAATCTACTTAGAATTTACAAATATAGTAGTCACCTAGCCTGGATTTGAGATTCCAATTTAAACAGCCTGTGTGGTCTGGAAACTCTTAACAAAGAAACTAACATAAACATGGCCATCCTCCTGGAAGGCTTGGCAGAGGTAACCACATGTCCTTAACCCAGATAGACAGGACTTTCATAGACAAAACCCTTTTAAACATAGGTCCAAGTTCCAAATTACAATTACAAGACAAATGAATGAGAATCAAGATATACACAAAATATAACAATATTGCTCATGCAATTCTGTTTATTAAACAATTTGTTGAAATACAATTAAAGAGACTAAAGCTAAAAAGTAAATAAAAAATGTAAGAAGTAAATAAAATACTATCAGAAAGAGGGAAAAAAGAACAACATAAAATTCTTTAATTAAATATATATACATATATATAAAACATTTAGACATCATTTATATAACATAGCAAGTATAAAGTCATTGGTGAAGTGAAATATAGATTTAAGCGAAATATCCAGAAAGAAAAATTAAAAAAATAAAAATATGAAAGAATTTAAGGCAAGTGAAGAGGAGGATATAATAATAAAATCTGACATGCATCTAACGATTCTCCCACGTTAAGATAATGCAGAGTCGGAAGAAAAGAGTATTCAAAGAGAAAAAGATATATAGTTCTAGAATTGATGAAAAGTATGAGTTCTTAGAGTTACAAAACATAATGGAGCGCAAGTATAGTAAATAAAAGGGAATTCCCTCCTAATAGGAAAAGTGTAGAACACTAAAGAAAAAGAAAAGCTTAAAGGCAGGAAGTAAATATCAGATTATAGGAATGATACAGATTTCTCAAAAGCAAAAGTGAAGGTTAAAACAACTGAATAATATTGCTAACATTATGAGGAAAAGCAGTCATCAACCTGAAGCTAAGTCCAGAAATGTTATTATTCAAGAGTAAGTACCAAATAAAGATATTCTCAGACAAATCAAAAGTGACAGGCTGCACCTGTGTTTTTCCTTTTTCTTAAGTAGTTCTCCGGCTTTTGTAATTCAAGTCAAATTCACTTATGTATATAACTGTAAAATTCTTAAACACTATATTAGAAAATCAAATTCAGCATTGCACCAAAAATATGTAATCTTTTAAATTTAATGTTGTATAACCAAGTGTGGGTTATCTCAGAAATACAAGAAAAGTGTAATATTAGAAAACACTTAAAAATATGTGATGAATGACACTAACCTCTTTCTTTTGAGTTACATACTTTTGCTTATCTTCCAGATAAAATACTGTGGAAATTAAATAATCCACTATGATGTCTAACACAAAATAAGTATATTTTATATTTAAAAATATAAATCTATAAAGTTAAATTGAATGCTGCCTTAATTATACATTGTTATATATCAATGTTACTGCAGACTTAGTGCCTGAAAATAACACACATTTATTATCTCACAGTTTATTGAATCAAGAGTCTTGGAACAGTGCAATGCTTCTCTGCTTCAGGATCTCACAAGGCTACAACCAAGGTGTTGGTTGGGGCTGCAGTCTCATCTGAAGCTCAGCTGAGGAAGGATCCACTTCCAAGGTCATAAGGTTGTTGGCAGTATAGTCCCTTCTGGGCTATTGTTCTGAGAACCCCCATCTCTTGCTGGTTGTCAGCTGGAGGCCATCATTTGATTCTTGACATGTGGGCCTTCTCAACATAACCACTTGCTTCTCAAAGCTTCAAGAAAAAAAGTCTCTGAGCAAAATGGATTAAAATCTTATGTAACATTATTGTGATAGTGACATCTCATCACTTTTGCCAAATTCTATTGTTTGGAAGCAAATCACAGGTCCCGTGTAGAGTTAAGGTGCAGGAATTTCATAGGGCATAAACGCAAGGAGGTAGGGATCTTGGGGGCTACATTTGAGCATGTCCACCACAAATGTATGTATATTTTTAATGTATTTTATAGTTATAAAGAAATGGTAATAAAAATTATTTTTCTTTTCTTAACTTCTCCTTTTTCCTTTCTTTGCTCTTTCTCTTCTTTTCTCTCTTCACTTGCATTTGTCTTTCTGTAGAACTTATGCTATGCATTCCTCTTAATTTTTGGGTAGCTGGCATCCAGGGTGAGTACTGATCATGGCTAGCTGTCTACATCACAGCACATATCACGACCTGCATGTCATTTTCACAAGGTAATTTCAGTAGGAACTTTGGAGTGAATGATGTTTTCTAATAACTAAGTAATTTAAAGAGACAATGATATTTTTATAGGAAACAAGCCAACTGAGTAAGAAAAACAATGCTCTGGAGATATATTCCAAATTATTTGGAGCTTTAACAAGTACAATATGTTATTGAAAGAATTAATTCGTACATTTCATTGAATGCAACTGACTCAAGTTTGGGCCTGCTAGACTGACAATAAAATTTCCCTCTAGTGCATTTGTCTGGGATTTCCTTATTACACATCTGCAGAATGAATTTTTCAGGGGAAGTGATCACTTATGTCTATTCCATTGTCGCTTGGAAAGGCCAATTTATTTCAAACAACCAGGGCTCATTAATTTAGACTACTTCTTGAAAAGTCCAGCCAAAATATTCAGAAATAACTACATTTGTTCAAAAAAGATCACCTAAGCTCTTACTATATAAAAACCAATAGTCTTTAGATTTTGGAGCATATAATGTTCTAATTTATTGTCACTATGTTAAAGAAGGGTGACATCACTATCCATACTTGAATACTGCAACTCAAGTTATACCAATGAAGAGGTGCTTAGTTTTGGAATCAATGAGACCTGCTTTAAGAATCCAATTTAAGAATTCTTTCCTCATTAACTTAGGGTTTCTTTTTTCTGTTTTAATTGTCTTGGACTTATTGGTACTAAATGACTGAATGCTTTGGCATTTGCTAATGTTAATTTAACTAAATGATCTTTATTCTTTTACTCCAAACCAAATGGTTTCTGAGAAATTGGTTCATGGACTCCCAATTGTCTTAAGTTACATCTCGTAATTGTTAGGATGGCTTCAGTCAGAAGCGGAGGGAAGGCCTAGGTGCCCTGCATAGGAATCTGGAGTCCGGAATCTTAGGCATTCTTTCTGCTCCTTAATAACCTACATTAAACACTTTTACAGCTCTCTGGTCTGCTCTCTATTAAACAGAGGCACTCTGGGATAGTCCCAAAATATTTTGTCTTAGAATGCTTTCTACCTTGTCCCTAAATCGTATGAAGGATTGCTATATTGATTGGAGAAAGGACTGAAGCATCAATGTATGCGGAGAGCCTCAAGTCATCAGTATAGACAGGTGGATGCTGAAGATCACGGGAGTCAGGTCTTGAGAACAGATGGGTTTTAGCAAGGCAAAGGGCTGTTTACCGTGGAGGATGATGTGTCCTCTTTTCTTCAAGTCCTTTCTGTACCCAAAAGCTGAAGATAGAGTTTCAAAAAAACTCTCTCTCTTCCATTTCTTTCTTATAATTGTTTTATCATTTTTCCACTGCTTTAGGATAAAGACCAATTTTTTAAAAATGTTCTGTAGGCTTTTATACTATTTGGCTCACACATACCTCTTCAGCTTCTACTTATACCACGTCCCCTACCTCTTTCACTGTCAATTAACATAGTTGTAATTTCTATAGTTTGTATGACTACATGGTTAATGCCCATCTGTTTCACTAGATTGTAAACTGCATCAGGGCTATGTCTATTTTGCTCATAATTTCCCAAGTCACATCCCATAGTAGGGATTCAGTAAATCTTATTGAATTAATTTATCATGTCTTTACCATAATGGTCTCACCAACTCCTGTCATATAATGTGGATGGTTTCTCTGTTATGGTAAAGGAGAGAAGTAATTCGAAAATATGGTGCTGTACTCTCTGCACTGTGACAAAGGGCTTCCTGTGATATATAGGAGTCTTTTAGATGGGCTCAGGGACCACAGCATCTTTAATGTCCATGATGAAGATTATAGCTTGCCTGATTAGTCTTTGTCATTGCTTAATGACCAAGAACAAGATAACGAAACAGGGAGAATTCACTGTGGGAGGAAATGATGACACAAAAGCAGATTTATACCTACTTCCTCCAAAACCTAACAAAATACGCCAATAGAAGTTCAAAATGCACCAATATTATAAAACCACATATGATTCCATTTTTACTGAAGTATCAGTAAGGGAAGAAACTAAAATCCTTGAAGTAAAAGTAAAGCAGAAACAGCTCACTGGGAAGCCCATAAAGAAGGATGGGAATGGGGGGAATTGCATTTGTGACTCAGATGCAAAGAAGTTGAAAGTCCTTTTAGAGAAAACAAACAAAAAAAAAAACATACCTGCCACTGTGAATAATTAATGACTCAAAGGAGAAGGGAAAAATTCTGTAACTTGCCATTTATTTTGCCCCGCCGGGAGAAATGCAGGAGTAAGCTCAGAAAAAGATCTCCCTAAACTATCACTAATAACAACTCAGGGAAAATGTCTTTTGAAAATCTCTCTTTCCATGGTGATTAATTGTTCCATGTTAAAAACCCTAAAGCATCACTTATCTTCTTTTTCCTTTACCTGTGCTCTACAAAAAAGTAGAAGAAAAGTAGCCTTCAAATAAGAGTCGAAGAAGATGGTATGAACAGGGCCTAGATGAGGTGTGAAATTAGTCAGGAAAGAAGCCACCCAAAATATATTCGAACGAATAGATGATCTGGGTAAAGATACCCATGTGTTTTCTTATTTTCTGCATAAAAATATTATAGACCACAATGTAATAACATTGGTAAGCAATAGTATAATTAGAAAAATTTTTTAACTCATTACTTTGAAATATTTTAAAACTCTGTCTTGAATAACTTCTGAATTGCAGAGAAAATCAAAATCCCAACCATACACTACAAAAATAGCAACAATACAGTCTCTGAATATAAAACCAAGCGTTTAAATTGCATGAAAAGACTTTGCAGAGTCTTAAACACTTGCGTTATTAAACAAGAAAGAGGAAAATGAATGACGTTTTCAAAATCATTGAGAAAAAGAACCAAGCAAGAAGAAAAACAGAAGAAAACCAGTAATAAAAGCAACACATGCAGGGGCTGGCCCCGTGGCCGAGTGGTTAAGTTCACGCGCTCCGCTGCAGGCGGCCCAGTGTTTCGTTGGTTCGTAATCCTGGGCGCGGACATGACACTGCTCATCAAACCACGCTGAGGCAGCGTCCCACATGCCACAACTAGAAGGACCCACAACGAAGAATATACAACTATGTACGGGGGGGGCTTTGGGGAGAAAAAGGAAAAAATAAAATCTTTAAAAAAAAAAAAAAAGAAACACATGCAGATTAATGAGTTAGCAAATAGTAAGGTAATAAAAAGTAAACTTGATATATAAATTCAAGTATTAATGATTTTTTAATCTAATATCTAACTTTTTGAAATAGATTTAAAAAGGGAAACCTATCACAAATTAATAAAAACAGGAAAAGTAAATAATCAAGTCTTGAGAAATAGAAAGAGAAAATGTATTGTAAAATCATACGTGAACGTGTAAAATCTGGGTATATTTTTTAAAAAGATAGAAATCAATTAAATTAAGTTCAGAAGCTTTTTAAACACTTTAGAAAAAATATTCAAAGCCACTTCTGATTATAAGTCTTTAATGAAATAGACATAGATGGGTAATTTTGATATGACCTCTCTCTCTCTGTCCCTCTTTCATTCACAGACACACACACACACACACAATAACTAGAAACATTAAAAAATGCCCAGGAATATCACTATGATTTTGCAGTTTTGTGCCTATACTAGTCAAAGCCATTAGTTAAGAGTAGAAAATGAAAGATGAAAACATTATTATTTGAAAATGTTATGAATACATGCCTGGAAAATGCATGAAAAACAAAAGGAAAGAAAAAAATAGGAATCCAGTAAAGTGGCTGGTTACAAAATCAATATATTTCATTTATACAAACAGTAACACGTTGGAAAATATAATGAGAGAAGATATTCCTTTCACATTAGTGACATAAAAGATGGCATGTCTCAGAATGAAGTTAGTCAGTAAAGTGCTGTGTGGAGAAGGACTTAAAACTCTGCTTACCAACATCACAGAAGGTTTGAATAAAGCAGAATGCTTAACTGACCGGTCCTGGGTAAGAAAACTCAATTATTACAAGGACACCTGTACTCTCTGTCACAATCTTTACATTTTCATTTCAAATGAGTTTATAAGAAGTTTGTTCCTTTATTAGTGTATATATATGAGTTGGTGTGTGTGTGTGTGTATGTGTGAAATCAATGAAATAAAGATTTCAGACATAGCCTCAAATAAATATTAGAATAAATATGTGATAAGGATAGTATTTCAAACAAGTGATGTGACTCTCTACGTTTGGGGAAAAAATGCCAAATCCTTCTCTCTCTTTGTACTAAAATAATTGATTAAAATTTTAAATATA
Organism: Equus przewalskii; assembly: GCF_037783145.1. Lineage (NCBI taxonomy): Eukaryota > Metazoa > Chordata > Mammalia > Perissodactyla > Equidae > Equus > Equus przewalskii. The sequence continues at coordinate 50,900,976 of NC_091845.1, read as the reverse complement.
ATAATATATTAAAAGAACACAAAAAAAGCATGAGTGATTCATTTGTATCTTACTTGGGATGGGAAGGTGTTTCTAATTATAACATGAACTCCAGAAAAAAATTAAATCTGAAGTAAATGTTAAAATATTTACGCTAAAGATAGATTTTATAATAACACAGGTGACAAACTAAACATATAACTTACTCATATTTTATATTTACATAATTACAGATAACAATGTATTTCAGGCAAAGAACTTTTAACAACATAAGAAACAGAGCTACTTTACAAAAAGTCAAATAATGAGAAAATTCAGTACACTGAAAAAGATACAAATGGCAAATGATGAGAAAATATACTAAATTTTATTAGTAACTAAATGCAAATAAAACAAATACATTGTTCATACGCAAATATTTTAATATTTGCAAAGATTAAAAGTTTGTTTATGTTTAAATAATCCAATTGAAAAAGGACAGTTTTGAGACAACGGGGACAATTTTGATGTAGACTTGGTATTAGATTTTAATAAGGAATTGTTCATTTCACTGGATTTGACAATGATATTGTGGTTGCGTAAAGAATTGTCCTTGTATCTTATAAACACACACTGAAATCATAAGAGATGAATATGACATGACATCATAATTTCATTACATACTTCAGAAAAAAGAGATAAAGCAAAAAATGTCAAAATGTTAATATCACATCTAGGTGATGAATACATGGAGGTTCATTCTACTGTTCTCTCAACTTATGTGTCTTTGAAATTTTTCATAATAGAAAGTGAAAGAAAATAATTTACTAATATAAAATGGGCCAGTGTGTGAAGAAGTGAGCAATCTCTTGTACCTAGAGGTCAAACCGAACTTGGGTATCTGTTTGTTTTTTTTTTAAAGATTTTATTTTTTTCCTTTTTCTCCCCAAAGCCCCCCAGTACACAGTTGTATATTCTTCGTTGTGGGTCCTTCTAGTTGTGGCATGTGGGACGCTGCCTCAGCGTGGTTTGATGAGCAGTGCCATGTGCGCGCCCAGGATTCGAACCAACGAAACACTGGGCTGCCTGCAGCAGAGCGCGCGGACTTAACCGCTCGGCCATGGGGCCAGCCCCTTGGGTGTCTGTTTTTAACCTTCATCCTTGTTGGTTTCTCAGCAGCCTTTGATCCTGCTGGTCATCCTTCCTTCATAAAGCTCTGCTTCCCTCAGCTCCTGGGACAGAGCTCTGTTCTGAATACCCTCCTCGCTCCTTGGAATACTTCTTCTCAGCCCCTCTGCAGACACAGCCTTCCCTCTTGGTCATTAGCTTCTGTAGTTCCTCAAGGTACAGTCCTGGACTCTCCTCTCGAGAGCCTGGAATCTCTCGAGAGTCCAGTTTCATCCCTCTCCCCTCCAATTACACCTATACACACAGTTCTCATCCATGTAGTGGTTACAAGCATTGGCATAGACCACCTTGTGAAGGGATGAAAGGATGTGTGAAAGGAAATATGTATAATATCTCCTCTAAACAACTTTGTAGTGTTGCTCCTGCTATCCCTATTTAACAGATGAGGACCTAGAGGCCTACAGAGGCCTCTTATCTGATAGCTAGTGGGATACATGTATTTGATCCTCTAAACAACTTTGCATAGTTACCACTCCTATTCCTGTTTATTTATATATAAAGTGCTTATAACAGTGTCTGGGACCTAATATGCGTCAAGTTAATGAAAGCTAATACTATTTCCAAGCAAATACTTCTAAGCCTTATGCCTTAGTTTCATATATTTCAATGCCTACTTGATACCTCCAAAGACATCTATATGTATATCCAAACTTAGTTTTTCATTTTGCACCTGAACCTGGTCTTTTTTCGATATTCCTTATGCTGATAAATAAAGCTACTACCCAGTTTATTGCACAGGGGACAAACCCAGTGTGTTAATTTTCTGTTGTTGCTGTAGCAAATTATCACAAACTTGGTGGCTTAAAAGAACACACATTTACTGTCTTACAGTTCTGAAGATCAGAAGTCTGAAATGGATCCCACTGGGTTAAAATCAAAGAACGGGCCGGGCTGCATTCCTTCTGAAGGCTCCAGGGGAGAATCTTTTTCCTCGCTTTTTCCAGCTTCCTGAGGCTGCCTGCACTCCTTGGCTCCTGGTCCTCTCTCCATCTTCAAAATCAGCTATATAGCATCTTCCAACCTTTCTCTAACTCTCACTCTTCTGTCTTCCTTCTCTACATTTAAAAGACCCTTGTGATTATATTAAGCCCACTCTGATAAATCGGGATAATCTCCTTATTGTAAGGATAGCTGATTAGCAACCTCAATTGCATCTGTAACCTTAATTTCCTCTTGCTGTGTAAGGTAACATACAAATTCTGGAAATTAGGATGCAGACATCTTTGGGGATCCATTATTCTGACAAGAATACCTAATTACTCCTTATTTCTGCTATACAACTTCACATCAAAATCTTTTTTTTTACCACGTCTGTCTAATCTGAGCACATTTAGCTTGACAATTGCAACAGCTACTAACACATCTCCCTAACTCCCTGTGTCTGTCTGTAAATCAAGATTCTACCAACCAAAGTTGTACTTTCAAAACAAATCTTACAGAGCATTTTGCTCCTCCTTAACCCTTTATAGTTTTCTTATTGTTTATTGTTCTTAGAATACAGTCCAAACTCCTCGTTTTACCCCACAAGGTCATTATCGTTACATATCAGAATCTACCAAAGGGCTTTAAAACAAAACAAGCAAAAAAACCACTTCCTGAGAAGGGCTGTGTATCAGTCAGGATCTCAAAGGAAGCAGAGGCATACTCAAACAAGGATAGATTGAAGTAGGCTTACTTACAAAGGATTTAATCGCAAAGATGTGTGTAAGCTGAGATAGATCACAACAGTGTGGGAGCACAAGGCTAGTAGCAGCAGGGCTGTTACCACCCTAGGTGCGAAAAGATGAGGAATTGGAGAGGTTATCAGAACCCAGAAATAAAAACTTTATATTGAACAAGCTGCCTTGGAAAAAGCAGAGGCATCTCCCAAGGAGAGCAATCTGCCTGAAGCAACCACATCGGGAGGAGATAATCACCCTTAACCCCACTCACCTCTATTTCTCCCAACTCCTACCAGGTCTCCCCGTTGGTCAAACCTTGCTGAAAATCAGTGGGCACGGGAGCCCTGTTGCTTAGTCTGCAGGTCAGCTTCCCATGGCAAAGAGCAGGATGGAAATGGGTGGAAAGTCATTATGGAAGGGCAAATAGAAGATAGCTGGCTCAAAAAACAGAATAGGGAAACAGAAATTAGAGAGTTCATTCTGAAAAGTAATGAGACTTTCACCTGGATACAAGAGTCAGGGAGAGTGTGGCAAATAGCCAAATACAATTAGAAATAGATGCTTCAGTCCATAGGCTGCAACGACAGGTTCTTGAACAGAAAAATAAAATTTAAAAGCTAATGTCTCAGAAATACCAGTTTGACCATCATGGGCAGAGTAAATGGGAAACCAGGCAGTAAGAGGCCAGGCTTGAAAAGAATGTAAGCATACAGGCTAGTATGGTGGCCATAGGAGTAGAAAGTAAGTGATTTACACTGATATGATCATCTTAATCCAAGTATCTTTGAACAACTATCACATTATAATCTCGGGGCAAATTATTTTTCCTAAAAGGCTTTTAAAGGATAATAACAACTTTAAGGATGTGGACACAAATTGCCAAATTGCCCCTCAGAACACTTGAATTGATTTATACTGCTTGCCATTAGGTATGGACTTGTCAGTTTCCCCATTGATTATCATCACTCTTATTATTTTCCAATCTCATAGGCCACTGAGGAGTTCCTTTCAGTTACCTGAGAATGCCCTGTGAACACCTTTGTCACCACATTTATCACATTTTTAATCTGTTTCTGTGTCTGTCCTAGTCTTCAAGCGCCTTTCACATCAATGTTACTGTTGTCTCTCTAGTTTTCTCACGTTTTTTTCAACGTGAGGATATCTGAGAGTAAACCTAAAGGGAGTGTCTCAGAGGAGGGTAATTAAATAGATGATATTCTTAGGACCAAATGAAAGAAGACATCACATAAATGCATGGATTTGATCAGCAAAAGGAGTTTATTTAAAGAAAATGGGATTGATAGACTAGTAAGGAAGAAAGCCAGATCCAATGCATCCCTAACCTAGATAAAGTAGAAAATATATGAGTGCCAGGATAAGGAATGCATTCACTATTAGAAGGACTGGTAGGTTTGGACTCTGATTCTGATGATAATCCATCTATAAAAATATGAAGAAACAGGGGGACAGGGTAACAATAGGAAATGAGACTGAGTGAACTAAGCAATTGCATGGAGTCCCTGGGGTAGGAGAGTTGTTTTGGTGAAACCAGGGAAGATTCCGATGGGAGGTCATTAGTTAGGAATGCAAGGGTGTACTAAAGTAGAAGAGAGAGAAGATAAAAATGAGAGAAAAAGCTAATGCCTGGGAAATATATACTTGTCTCTACACAAAACTGAGAAAACTAACAGCTCTATTATGCAAGACCAAAGAAGAGAGAAAAGATATAAGAATTTAACAAAATAATGAAGACCTAATTAGAGAATACAGCCATATGAGAAGAGGCAAATGCCTTCCATGCGTGTAGAGGAATAAACTGAGATATCACAATTCAAAAGTTAAGATCATTTGGCATCATAACTAGAAAATAAGCTTAAATAATCACACTGTTATATGGTTATTTTACTTATAATTGAGAGATGTGATATATTTTAAATAAACCTGTAACATCTGGATTATTAGTCTATTCAATTAACATTTAATATAGACTTTAATGAAACTTCTTTATTAAAGTTCTTCCTTCATAAAAATAAATGAAAATAAGGAAGGAATTTATTAACGAAGACAAAATGAGATGGGATATGCTTATACAGATCCAAAGTCTCCCTAAGATCAGAAACCTTCAGTTAATTCCACTTGTACATCACCTTCATTTATGCTCAGGACAGGTTGGAAAGCCCTCTATGGAAATAGCTTATTGCATCAATTATATACTATATCATAGACATTAGTCTGAAGGCTACACAATTGGAATCTTACTGACTTGGGTTTTCTTCACTGGGAAAAACAGGTAATTAACATAGAATTGTAAAATATGTGTGTGTGTGTGTGGCCATTAGCCAAAGTCCTTACAGCAGGTAGGGAATGAATTCATGCAGGAGGGGTGCCAATTGTGCTTTCTATGCCAGGTATTCAAATATGCATGAGAAACTCACTCAGACTGCAAGTATCATGACCAGACCAGTCACTAAATGGTGAGGGGACATCCTTATCTCTGTGAATCGTTGTTGAGAGTCCAGGATTCTGGATCTAGCTGCCCTTGCTTTTGGTCACTTGGGTCTCATGTTACCCTCACTCTTCACAACAAGATGCCTGATTCCTCAACTGCTATTCTGAGTGGAAAAGGTAGTATTAACCTCCTCTCCCCCACAAAAGAAAAGGACTTTTATTTTGATACTTGCTTTTTACAACATTAATTTCCCACTAGTTTCCCAGTGCACTGACTTGTGTTTCTCTGCTCTTTACGTAATACTCATTCTGTGAACCATTCTTATTTCTGATTCAAAGATTGTAGCTGTGGTAACCAAGGGCATTCAAGTTTGACCTTCTAACACAAATACCCACTGAAACAACTTTGCTCCACACATCCCTTCTCCTGTCTCCTCTTCTCGCTCTTTTTCAACTCTCCTATTTCCCTCAAAGGGTCTTCTTCTCCCCTGTTTGCATAAACTGCAAAAAGTGGAATCAGAGGATAGAAACACCACAACAAGAAAAGACATTGGAAAACACCTGTGTTCTACATTGGAAACTGACTTTGTTGTGAATGTGAAATTCCCGAAGTTGGTGTTGGTTGCCTAAAGAACCTAATTGATAAGGATAGTGAGGCTTCCTTTGCACCCAGTGGGGAAGCTCTATGATTGATTAATGATGTCAGATCAGTCATGGGACTACAGATTGAGGTCCTTTGTACTGGAAATGGCACACTCTGGTCTAGTCCCTCCTTTTTATCAGATGAAGGATCTAAACTTCTTAGAGTTTAAATAACTGGCTTTCTAATACACAGCTAGTGGATGTCACTGCTGGAAGAGAAACCAGATTATCTGAGTCCTAGGAGCCTAGTGTCTGTATCAAAGGAAATTTAATTCCAAATGTCACATTATCTTTATTTCTCCCTTGTTCTAGCGAATCACATTCATAATTCCTTCAAACTTTCCCTTCTTTATTTTTTCCAGCACCTAACTACAGTCTCTTCTCTTCTCGCACAAACATTGTGTCAAACCCTGGTAACTGGTTTTTTGGCTCTCACAGATTACTACTTCAATCAGTCCTGTTCTGAGCACGTGATAAATCTTCCTAATGCACTATTATCATAATCTCAATCTCCATCTTTAAAAACAATATCAATCATATACATATTTCCAAGATAAAATTCATTGCTTCAATTACATTTTAAGTCCTTCCATGATGTCAAACTACCACTTAGGAAAACATATCTCCTACTATGATCCAACTTGCAACGTATTCACCAGCTATTTTGGTTATGTCATATACCTGGACATGGCATCATAATTTCTACCTAACAAAACTCTTCATCTGTTTTCTCTACCCAGTTATTGGCAACTGCTTATATACCTCGCTCCAGCAGCTCACCCTACCTCCGATACAAACATCCATACACATAGATTCACAGTTTACTTTTACTGAATAGAAATCTCATCAGTACTACCAGGGTCAGCTGAAATAACTAGAAAACCAAAGTGTTATGTGAGAACCTTGACATATGAGTAACCACAAAGAACGTTGGCTCAGATCTATACCATACATAGTAAAAAGCCCAATAAATATTTTTCTGTTACTGATGTTGATATAAAAAGATTATAGTTACTCATTTTGGCCATAATTTCATTAGCTTGAAGTATATCTACATACTGATTTTCTCCCAAAATAGGCCCTTTAGAATCGCTAGACAATTCTTTTCATTACTTTTCTGAAATTGATCAATTTCATCCCTGGCTTGTTTGACAGTCAACAAGGAAATTGAATTGCTTTTGAACAAGTAAATGGGTTCTCACTCCTTTTCCTACTTGAAAGGAAATACTTATTTGCAGCACAAATAAACACCATACATGTCCATTTCCACAATACAAAAATTCTCTGAAGAATTTACTCAACTGGAAAATATACTGGGGTAAGAAACTATACACAAGTCTAGAAAATGCATTAGGGTAAAAAATAAATCTAACAGCATCTGTACCTATTTATTCCCTGTATAAGGGACAGCTGTAGCACCAAAAGTTCTGGTTATTTTAGGCATCTCCTCACCATAAGCCTGGGTGGGGGGAGGTTGTTGGGGTGGTGGAAGGGAGAAGGAACTCGAAACTAGGTATAACAGGATTTTTTTTTTTGTTTTAATGATGTTTGTTTGATATTGTTTTTATTTTGATTAATTTTAAGAGAAAATCAGAGAATACTGTTAGTTAATAATGGTCAAATTCTGGATACATGTAATCCCACAGAATCTTGTGGTTTATCTGTGTCCCTGATAGATCATGTACTATGTCACTTTCAGCCTTTAGGAATCGTGCTTTTACATACTTTTTTCATGGTTCATATCACAGAGTCTGCATCATGGCCTTCTACTGTGTGGTCAGTCACAGTGAGCTCTTCTGAAGAGACCATTCTTCTGAGGTGGCTCCCTGTGATGTACTCACTCTGGCCGTGGTCAGCTTGTTCTCTGTGCCTAGCAGGGTCAACTGTGATGGGTTTTTCCCTGAGAGTTCTGTGTTTTAAACTAGAATCTAGCTCTCCATGGTGTACCTGCCATTAACCCAAGAGTTGTCCTCCTGATGTGATCACTGAGTATTGCTCTTCTATAGCAGTCATAGCTTTGGGAATGAGTTGTCAGTTTAGGAATTCCAACTTCAGGACTCTGTTTTCAAAATAGAAACTGGTTTACATCATCATTCAAAATAATGCATAGTCTTTAAACAAACAAAATAAAGTAGTATATGACGTGTAAAGTGAAAATATATCTTCCCAGGGCTGGCCTGGTGGTGCAGCGGTTACGTTCGCAGGTTCCACTTCTCGGCGGCCCGGGGTTCACTGGTTTGAATCCGGTTGTAGACAAGGCACCGCTTGGCACACATGCTGTGATAGGCGTCCCATGTATAAAGTAGAGGAAGATGGGCACGATGTTAGCTCAGGGCCAGTCTTCCTCAGCAAAAAAGAGGAGGACTGGCAGTAGTTAGCTCAGGGCTAATCTTCCTCATAAAAAAATCTTCCCAACTCCATCATCTTCTGTAAACAATTATCTAAAATTAACTACTGTTAACAGGTTGATTGATATACTCCCAGACATTTAAAATGCATGTGTAGTTGTGTGGGAATATACATACGAATATACATATATGTGAACATATACATATATGAGAGAATATATATATTCATATTAACGTATTTAAAAGTTTAATCATGTAGAAACATATATGGGCATATTCTTATGAAAATGTCTTATTTTGTTTAACTCTAATTTTTTTTTAAACTTTAATATTTGTATATCAATATATACAGATCTACATTTCTTTTTTTAAACTGCAACAGGTTGTATGACAGTACTTATGAATTAAGTCAAAGAAGTAAATAAATGGAGAGATTTTCCATGCTCAGGGAAAGGAAGACAAGATTGTCAAATGTTGATTCTTCCAAAATTGATCTATAGATTCAATAGAATCTCAATCAAAATACCAGGAAATTATTTTGTGGCTGTTGTAAAACAAATTCTAAAATTCACGTGGAGGCGCAAAATATCCAGATTAGCCACATTGTGTTGAAGAAGAACAAAGTTGGAGGATTGACGCTTTGCGACTTCAAGACTCACTGTAAAACTATAGCAGTCAAGACAGTGTAGGACTGGCAAAGGAACAGATAAATAGATCAAGGGGACAGAATAGAGAGTCCAGAAACAGACCCACGTAAATATAGTCAACTGATCTTTGACAGAGGAGCAAAGGCAATACAATGGAGCAAAGTCTCTTCAACAAATGGTTCTGAAACAGCTGGACAACCACAGGCAAAAGAATGGATCTAGACACAGACCTTAAACGTTTTTTGCAAAAATCAACTAAAAGTTCATCATAGATCTAAATGTAAAACACAGAACAAAAAAACTCCCGGTCAACAACATAGAAGATAATCTAGATGATCTTGAGCATAGCAATGACTTTTTAGATATAACCCAAAAGACAGGATCCATGAAAGAAATAAGCTGCATGTCATTAAAATTAAAAATTCTGCTCTGTAAAAGGTAATGTCAGAAAATGAGAACAAAAGGCACTGACCGGGAGAAAATATTTGCAAAAGACATATCTAATAAAGGACTGTTATCCAAAATATACAAAGAAGTCTTAAAACTCAACAATAAAAAGTGAACAACGCAATTAAAAATGGGTGAAAGACCTAAACAGACACCTCATTAAAGAAGATACACAACTGCCAAATAAGCATATGAAAAGATGCTCCACATTATAAGTCATTAGAGAAGTGTGAGTTAAATCTTACGGTGCAGCTGGGAAATTCTTCATGTTTATCTTCTATTAGTACTTCTCCTTTCAATACTTACCAGTTTACATCCTTGTCATTTTTCTATTGAGTGACTTGCCTTTTATTATCAAATAAGAATAAATGATTGAACTAAGTATCAAAATGAAAACGTTAAAAAATAATAAGATGAACCATCAAGAGGAGGAGAAAATAAATAAGTTAATAATCATTCGTAATGTGTAATAAATATTTAGAAAATCTTTAAAAGTATCCATTTGAAAAATATACATAAATGCTTGTTGTTTAAAAAGGTCATCAAAACAAATCTTTTGCAAAGCTTATAAAAAATAGACTAAACAATTAAGAAAATTTTGAAATACCGTTCAGGATATAATCATAGACATATGAAAGATTAAATATCAGAACACGCTATACACCATTCCATGCTAATTCATTTGAAAACCAGGATAAAATGCCTTTGTTTTTTAAGGAGATTATAAATTACTAGAACTGATTTGAAAAGAGACATTAACTGTGGAATAAAGTTTTAAAATTTATCTGAAGTACTCAAAGAAATGTTTCATGGATATCCATTTCCTGGGTAATTTTTTAAATGAATAACAAAAATAAACATATATTAAAAGTTTATTTAAATGTAAGTTATTTATATTTAATTATGTTTAAACACAAATTTAAAATGTTCTTTCGAGAATAAGTAATGCATTACCAAGAACACATTTGAATTTTTTTAAAAAGGCAGACTATTGCTGAAATTATGAATCTTGCTTAAGATATTTGTAAGTAAACTTTCTTTGCTGGTCCCTAGCAATAAGAAGGAAACACGGTTGGAATAAATAAATAAAATCTATTGGAAACTACAGGAGATGTTGGATTCATGCTGTGCATTTCTCTAGAATGTTATTTCATTAAAGTCCACATACTTTATTTGCAAAGATAAATTTGCAATGATGATTAGTTGCAAATCAAGTCCTCAGCCCAGATAGTTTTATGGATAAATTCTATCACACCGTCAAAGAGTGATAATAGCAAATGCAATATTAAGTTCTAGAACATAGATTATATAGCCTGCATAACTCTAAATTGAAATTAGATTAAAAAAACTAGCCTAATAGGAAATGTGAAGACCCATCTCAACTAGAATATTTATATAAATAAATTTTAATTAAAAATAGTTGCAAGTCAAATTTAGATCGCATGCTATGAGTAAATACTATTTTGAAAAAACTCAAAAGTTGTTTGTCATAAGAAAATCTACTAATATAGTGCATTCTATTAATATAGTTTTAAAAGTAATCTTCTCATTGGTTTATGAAAAAGGACGTTTCATAACATTTGACATGCATTTTTGAGAGCAAACTCTTAGTGAACCATGATGGAAAAGATGCCCCCTATATGCTAAACATTATCATACTGAACCATGAAATACTTGAAACAAGAATCAAGAATCGCACAGTCACTGTTGTTGCCATTAATATAAAGTTTTTAAAAGTTCTAGTGGATACCACAGTAAAAAAAAAAAAAAAGAAAGAATGAAAGAAAGAAGAGGTGAGAATGTTGGAGGAAAAAAGGCACGACTTTTAGCTCAGGGCCAGTCTTCCTCAGAAAAAAGAGGAGGATTGGTGGATGTTACCTCAGGGCTAATCTTCCTCGAAGAAAAACAAGGCACAATTTTACAGATAATGTGACAACCAAAATAATAACATAAAATTACGTTAAACAGAAAAAGTATGCGAATCAAGGAAGCAGTTAAATGTATAAAAATCAATAGTCAGTGCTAGCCAATTACAAAACACAATGAAAATTATTCACACAACAGCTAAAAAGCTATATAATGTAGAAAAGTAAGCATAAGGAAAGTATGAAGAATTAATAACAATAATATTTCAAATCTTTAATTTTGGATATCAAGTGATACTTGAATAGATGGAAAACTATACCACATGCCTAGATGGTAAGAATTAATTTCATGAAAATATAATTTTTCTCTGAAAACTTATACATAGATCATAGCTTATAATCAATATTTTACCATTATTGTTTTTATTTTTAATTCATCTTGGGTTTTGTTTCATTTTGTTGCAGTGTTGAGCACTGCAATACAGTCAAATTTCATGAAAAAAAATTTCTGGAGTATTTTGAACCTAGCTGAGAAATGAGGATGTCAAAACTGACTTTAGTGGAGCCATTTTAAAACGGAACTGGAGCTGCCTTTCCAGAGAAACTGCCTTGCTGTCTTGAACATTACACTGGTCCAAAATGGCCATTGTTTTACAAGCGGTTGTTTGAGAAGTCAGCAGAATGGACATCCTGATCACAAAGACTGAGGAATGTGGACTTTCTGAAGATAGAATCAATAGTCAATCAATGTTTAGCCAAGGCTAGCTCTCTGCCTCCAACTTCAATTAAAATTCTTTGTAATACAACCTCACTTCTTTGCCTTTAAAAGCCCCTGACTTTTACTGCTAGTAGGACACTGTTTGGGTTCCTACCTGAATCTGTGCTCCCTGAATTGCAATTCTTTGATCCCAGATAAATGCATTGCCTCTTAAACTGGTTTCTGAGTTTTGCAGGTTAACGAGGGTGAGGCAAAAAAGTTATATCATCAACAGATAGCTAAAAATTAATAAAAGTCAAAGAGTGTGTCAAATAAATGGATGGTTCAGTTTGACATAATTGAAAACCTGGAAGAAAATCTAATAATAGTTATCACTTATTAAGCAGCAACCCTGTGCTAGGCCTTTTTCTAAGGGCCTTACATACTGCAACTGTTTATTCTGCACTACAATCCTTAGAGATAGGTCCTATTGTTATCATTCTCATTGTCAAATGAGAAAAATGGAGCATCGTAAGTAATCATCTGTGTTACTCCATAATCTGCCCCTTTAACAATTACGTTATACAGTCTCTAAATGCGTACTAGTCTCAAGTGAGTGGGATACAAACTAACCACTATAAATGCTTCGAAGATGATGGGCTAACTATATAAAGAATGAGATATTCCTTATTTCATAAAAATAGATTCCTAATAAAGTGAAGGTTTAAATGTAAAGAAAACTAAACAAATTTTGAATTGGAGTAGTGTTGAATTTTCTAAGCATGAAAAGACCAGAATTTGCAAATGAATATATTGAAAATTTTTGATTATAAGAATAATACAATTTTCTAAATAAGGGCTATTGATCAACCTAAATGGAAAGAGCCCAGTAAAAGACTCAGGAAGCTACTTGATTAAGAGACTCATCTATAGACAAATCCTACACATACACTTTGCTTTCCATCAGCTCTTTAGTGACTTACATTTACATTTAAACAGTCAGGCAAGGACCACCAGACTTTTGAGGAAAGTCTATAAACTGTTTGTAGAAAACAAAACAAGACAAAGACAAACAGTAATAAGGAGTCTGAGAGAATATCAAGGCAATTCAGGGAAAAGAGTTCAAAATACCGTAGTTACTACCCTCTGAATGACAGGATGTTGCATCCTTGAAAAAGAAGAGGATGTTACAAAAACGAAGAATATGAAAGATCTCTGGAAAAGTTATAAGAAAAAGTCCAAAATATTTAAGAAAATGATGGCATGATAAATTTGTGGAAACTTCAATAAATAAGAATCCTCTCCTCAATAAAAACAAAAAAGGTAAGTGGAGAAACCATCCAGAAAATATAATATGTAAGACCAATTTTCCCAAAAGAAAAGAAACAGAGAAGGAAGATAGGAGGAGTTTATAAACATGTTTGTTAAACAATACTTTAAAAAACCTGAAAGAAATGAATTTCCAGATTAAGAACTCCCACTAGGTTACAAGCACAATAAAGAAAAACAACCAGGAGCAAGACACGCTATTGAAAAATTTGAGAACACTTGGATTAAAGGTAAAGTTGTAACACTCCAAGAAAGAAAAATAACAGCTAATAAAAAGGATAAGAATCATAATGCCCTCATATTTCTTATGATACCTATTGGTTTGCTAGAAAACACTTAATGGTGCAAAAAATTCAAAATCTGAGAAAGAATATTTATCTAGAATTGTATACCCACATAGCCAAACTATTAGTCAAGAATAAAAGTAGGAGAGATATTTTCAAAAATTAATAAACAAAATTTTAAAGTTCTCAAAATGTAATTTTTAAAAGTAATTTAAAAAATTAATAAGTAAATTGAAACATGATAATAAAAGGATGGACATAAAAACTAGGAAAGCTACTGACAAAGAAAAGAACTATGGGTGACCACTCCCAGGAAGATACGCTCCACCAGAACAAAAGTGTAAACCAAATTACAATAGCAATGATAAGGTGAAAGAAAAAACTCCAAGATAAAATTGTCCCACAAGGACAGTAGAGTATCAGGCCTCAAGAGTAACTAGTATGGACTGAGCAAGAATATAGAGGACCAGAGATCTCTCAGAGTGGGACTGGGAGGAACAGGAAATGGAAATGAGCAATCAATCAAATGATGTTTAGACCATGTCAAAAAGAATGTGGAGTGAGTTCGTCACACGTCCACAACTAAGCCAACAAAAAATAAAGCAATTGCTAACTGTAGTAAAACATGCACTTATAATGAAGGAAATCTCATTATAATATACTACATGGCTTCGCTGTGAAAATTTTTACAGTCAAAATATTACAAATGCCGCTTGTTGATTTAACAAAAGTCTTTTGATATAACTTTGTTGAAAGGATGAAGGAGGAGAAAGTACAGGAGGATTTTAGGGAGCTGTAAAAGAAATGACTCCTCAACACCCAAATAGGAAGTCGCTAGATCACTTATAACACTGAAAATCATGAAATAGCACCCTAAGAATCTATTTAGAAGTATGAAAGAAATACCAGAAAAAATCACTAAAATGTTAGAAGAGATTATAAAAGTGGGAGGGGTGGGTGGGATCATAGGGCACTTTATACTTTCATTCTACTACTTGTGATGCTTTCTCTTTTGCTTTTGAAGTTATAGTCTTCTAGTAATTTGAGAAAATGAAGTTGAATTTTCTGTACTTTAAGTGATAGCTTGATGAAATTAAAAAGTAAACAGCAAACCAAGAAAAATGCCCATCGTAAACAATAAGCAGATGTTTAAGGTCATTAATACATAGCTTATTAAAAAGTTAAAGTCTCAATAAGGAAAATGGAGAAAAGACTCAGAAAGGCGATTCATGAAAGAAGTAATAATAAAAGTAATGAAAACACACAAAAATGTTCAATTTGAACTGTCGATTAAGGAGATATGATGCCAATTTTATAGATGATATTGTAAGATTTTCTTTTTTTTTTAAAGGATCCATTTTATATAGTAAGGGACTTAGGATGTAGTCTGAAGAACATTTCCTAAGAGAAATTTGCCAGAATTTATTATATTTTAAACGTGTATATTCTTTTTAACATGGTGATTCTACTTCCAAAAATGTAACCTAAGAAAATGATAAAGACTGGATCTCGTAGTAAATGATGTAGGATATTTACATTGTACCCAGCTACAATGATCACGCTTGTAATCTTAGACCCATAAAATAACCTAAATGGCCAGTGATGTGAATTAGTTAATACATTATGAAACATTCCAAACAATATATGACTATGAAAACATGTTTATCTATTTGTGAAAGACCTTCAGAAAGTAGTATTTTTCATATCGTTTTGAAACATTTTGGAAATCCATCATCCACACCTGTATTTTTCACAGCAGTGAGAATCTCCTCTTTGCTGCTTCCAACAACACAAATTTCCTTTTGTAAGAGTTTCATTATAATCCATTCTCCATGATCCAGATTTTCTATGGCTCAGTGTCTTCACAGAGTCAACCTCCAGGCCCCTGTGGATGGAGAAGAGATAGTTAGCTCACAAGGACGGTGGAGGACTATGAATGAGCTAACCATTTTGTATGAGGTAAATCCCTTTAGGTGAATTCTCCGGTGTCCAATCTGTGTGCCTCAGCCGTGCCTTCCAAGAGACCGAGTGCGTTAGAGGACAATTCTTTCTCTGGTCCTGCAGGGAGATTCTGCTTCCCTTCATTTACTCCTGTGGGCACTTCAGCTTCCCCTTCCTCACTTAGTGCCAGCTCCACCTCCTCTGCCTGCTTTCCATCTCCTTCTTTCATGCCCATGATGTCCCCTTTCTCATTCTTGTCCTTAATTGACTACATTCTTACTCCTTTCCTGTCATTTTAATGCTTTTTGGGGAGGAAACAGACACAGCGGTCATGTATTTGGTCCTCCAGGTGTAGCAAGAAATACAGTAGATCCATTCCAAATTGGGAGGATGATTTACAAAAGGACAGTACGAGAGAACAGCTAAGAGTGGATTATGTGGCGTTCTTCAGCCTTATTTCTCTCCCTCCTACTGGGATCAGGAGCTGCATTGTTTTATCACACACAGCTTCTCTTCCTCTCTACTACACTAATGGCCAGCTTGTCACAAAGAGGACGTCTCTGCATGTGCACTGTTGGGCCTGGCTCCTCTAACAGTCTAGTTTCACACCAGCTGCAGGGAAACGCTTGGGGTTTGACGATGCTCTTCTAAGCAAGGAGTCATAGCACTTGCCAATCAGGGAACACCGCCTACTTTGAAGAAAGCTTCTTTTAACAATTTGAACTGTGTGCTTCTGTGTTTTTAAAAAATGGATACCTAGCTCACTTGGGAATATATAAGAAGTATGTTCTGTAGGATGGTGATAGGTAGGTTTATGGTTTGGGGTGTGTAACAGACATTGCCAGTGCCGTACCCAGTTCCTTTAGGTTAGATCTCTTTTTATCACTTTGCACTCCAGCTTGGTTGTGCTTTCATTCCCGAAAGTCACAGGAACTCCTGTGTCTCCTCCTCAGAGGACTGCCATCAGGCCATTTTTGCCTAAATGTGTGGACAGTTAGAGGTCCCTGGGGATTTCATCCCCCTGGGGTAGCTCTCAGCCAATGACTCAAATCCGGAGTATGGAAGCCCTGTTCCCTTGCCTTGGGTGAGGATGCCTCTGAGGCATAACTTGCACTCCTGAAGTCTTTATGGGATCAGGCTGCAACTCTCCCTCAGGGAACTCTGCCTGAGACCTCACTCTTGATACCTTCCTGCCATCCCTGTCCTGCTCCCTGCCTCTCTTACGAGTTTCTCCTGGTAGCAATTTCTTAATACATCACTTGCACGCAAACCTCAAGAGCTGGTTCTAAAGAACTTGACCTGAGATGTGAGGCATTCATTTAGTTTCTTTCTTACTCTTAAGTAATAAAAGAGTATATGTCAATTTTAAAATAAGATTGTACTTCTGCATCCACCTTCTCTATACCTCAAAGTACTTCTAATGACGTGATGCCTAACAAGTTTTGAGGGAAAACAGTTTCCATTACAGAGCACCAACCTTAGGGAAGGCAGCAAAAAGTCATTCTCAGATGTAAAGTATTCAGAAAATATGACATCTGTGTATTATTCTTTGAAAAGTTTCCTGAAGTCGTAAACTGTTATTCTATGAAATAACTAAAAACAAGAATCAAAAACTCAAGAATGGGGCTCTTGTAGTAGATAGTTGTTAAGAACTGATCCTTTATGTCGATAAAAAAGAATACAACGGATTAAATGTGTTGATGATCAGCACATTTTATGAAGTGCTACTTCCTGCCAGGCAGGCACTGCTACATCAGGCATACAGTGGTGAGCAAACGGACACGGGTCGTGCCCTCATGGAGCTTAGATTTTAGTGAAGGAGGCAACCATTAATCCCAAGAATAAATATTAAATTGTAACTGTCCTAGACACAATAATATGAAATTTGACCTAATAAATTCCTCACAATGTCTTACACTTTTTAAGTGCCAGTTACTTGTAGTTGATATCCATAAATCTTTCAGAGGATTCTGACATAATGCCTTTGATTATCAAGGAAGGATTAGACCGGCCTTCAGTATAGTGCTGTTTGAACTGTTTTTCTGTCCCCAGCAATCAGCAGGGACTGATCTTAAGATTACCATAACCATCAATTACCAGATCCAGTGGTGTCTGTTCACATGTCTTCAGTATTTCACACCAATGACTCCTTACTTAAGAGCCCCTTCTCTCTTCACTTCTCTTGCACTATGCTCTTCCCATTCTCCTATGGCTTCCCTGTCTGGACCTTCTTCTTCCTCTCCGGCTACCCCCCAAGGACATCTGCTCTCTTCTTGTTACATACTTCTTGGCAACATCATGACTTCAAGTGGCATCTGCAGGCAAGTAGGCTCCCAAACTACATCTTCAGTCCTCATGCCTCTCCAGCATTCCACCTGGAAGCCTGTCTGCATGGATATCTAACACAGAACTCCAAAACATGGAGCTTTACAGTTTACTATTGCTGTTAAAAGTATTTCCTTCTTCCAGTAACATCTCCTCAAAATTTGCATCACAATGTTGCCTCCTCTCTTATGCATTTCCGATCTTAAGTTACTTTATTGTAAAGATCTGTTTACATCTTTTGTCCTTAACACTAAGTTACATCTTATTTCTGTTTATACATATTTTTTCCTTAACACAGTTATCTAACACATATCAAGAATGTAAATATATGTTGAAGGAATGAATAAAAGAATTAAACGTATAGATTCACCGGGCCACTTGTTTATTGTACATCAACATAGTTTCATATCAAGAAAGAATGTACGAGCAATCAGTTCAAAACCATTTACAATGCACATACTGTATGTCAGGCACGAAACTCTTTGAGGACACAGACATGAATAAGTCATAGGCCTTGCCCTTGAGGAGCTCACAGTCTAAGAAAAGATAAGAGGTCTATGATGCACATCCATAGTGGATTTCCTTCAAGAAGAAAATTATTTTCTGTTACAAGAGTCACTTGCACTAGCATTAAAGTCCTGTCTTATTTTAAATCCTCAGCAGAATACCCATCACATAACCGCGACTTGAGGAAGTACTTCACTTTGCAGTGTATGCCTGGATTTTGAATTTCAGCTTCCCCTAAGCCCAGTCCAGTGGATGATAGTGGATTGATTCTCCCATCAAAAGAGCGCAAAGCTATACATACTTAACCTCTGTAACCAGCCACTGCTGGAAAAATAATAAGCAAGTCTTAGGAGGGGAAAAGAGTTGCTTGAAATTCTGCGGTTCTTTTAATCTTGTGAGGGATGGGATACAAATCAATAAGTAACAATAGCATCAAGAGGCGCAATTACATTTCCTATCCACTTCAAAACACCGGGAAGAAGTGGTTAGTTCCAACACCTCTCTTCCTTTAAAAGTAATAACAGACAAAATCTTTACTTCTGGAACTAGGGCATGAGTCTGAGTCTGGGTTAGTGTCCTTTCACTGAGCTAGAAATATTCTAACAAAAATAAATTGGAAAATAATTCTAAGTCAAGGGATTTTGTCCCCCAAACTTTCTCAAATTAGAAATATTTAATCTTTAAAGCTGTGTCTTAAATAGCTGCAAAACATGGATATCTATGCAACGAGTTTTACAGACAGTTGAATCTTAGGGGTCAAGTGACTCATTTCAAGTGAGGAAAAAGTGACTTATCTAAAGCAATATAGCTACCTTTTTGGTATTATCGTATTATAATTCTGACCCAAGTACAAAAAACTCTGCTAAGAATTTAACTGAATTTCGTCGAATAGCAATCAAATTTTTTTCCTTTTTGTAGTTAAGCATTTTGGTCTAGGCCAAAGTTATTTCATTTCCTTAATTTAGAATTGTTGGGTCCTTTCCCCTGATTGGTTTGATTAAAAAGGTAATGAGGGGCTGGCCCTGTGGCACAGTGATTATGTGCACACATTCCACTTCAGCGGCCCGGGGTTCACCGCTTCAGAACCCAGGTGTGGACATGGCACCACTTGGTAAGCCATACTGTGGTAAGTGTCCCACATATAAAGTAGAGGAAGATGGGCACGGATGTTAGCTCAGGGCCAGTCTTCCTCAGCAAAAAGAGAAGGATTGGCAGCAGATGTTAGCTCAGGGCTAATCTTCCTCAAAAATAAATTAATTAATTAAAAAATAAAATAAATAAAAAGGTAATGAGATTCACTTTCATGAAACAGTGCCATTATAATGTTCAATTTTAGGTGTAAAATAATTTGCCTAAATATTCCAATGGAAAGTGTTCAATGGATGTGTGCTCAGAGTTCATCAATATATGTTTCCTTCTTTTTTAAAAAATTGTTCTTTCACTTAGTACGTGGATTGTTACACTGGGAGGTTTGATGTAGTGTTCAGACCAGTATAAATCCTGAGACCCATTGATACTAGGAACCAAGGAGGAAGGGCAGATTCATCAGCAGACTAAGTGGAATGAGTTGGAATAATAAATAAATATAAGTCAAATTACATCAGTGACTAATGAATACTTTGTTAAAATTATTGAAGATGAGATCAGAACAGATACAATGGGGAATATGCTACCATGGCTCCCGGGGCTCATTTTTATAGAGGTATGAGATTCAGGTGCACTAATCCTCTCTGACTCAAATCCTCTTTATCTCGTTAACTATTTTCTCAGCCATAAAGAGCAACCAGACCTAGAATTTCCAAGTTCATTCATCAAGTAGAAGAAATCCGAAATGGATGTTCACTGGGTAAATGATCATTTTAAAAGTATATAAACAGGGGCTGGCCCCGTGGCCGAGTGGTTAAGTTCGCGTGCTCCGCTGCAGGCGGCCCAGTGTTTCGTTGGTTAGAATCCTGGGCACAGACATGGAGCTGCTCGTCAAGCCACGCTGAGGCAGTGTCCCACATGCCACAACTAGAAGGGCCCACAAAGAAGAATATACAACTATGTACCAGGGGGCTCTGGGGAGAAAAAGGAAAAAATAAAATCTTTAAAAAAAAAAAAAGTTATAGAAACAGAAGATGGCAGCAACTTCGCTCTAGCAGAGAGGTAAATGGAGGACCAGTGTACTCAAGGCTTACCTCCTCTTCCATGCCCCAGGTCTGAGGTTTTGGCTGGAACCAACTATGTGACTCAGAAACTCTCTCTCTTTCTATCTGTTTCTCTCTCTCTCTCTTTTTTTTTCTCTCTCCTGCCTTTTGATTGTAAAATAAAACTCAGATTTAGAAAATCAGACAAAACCAATGAATAACTTGGTGAATTATTATAAAGCAACCTCTCATATCAAACAACACTCAAATCAAACAATAGAGCATTGCAAGCTAATGCAGAAGGCCCTTCCCTCCCTCCAATGTAACCATTCTCTTGATGTTCACTGCAGCCTTGCCTGTAATAACACAAAAAGTGAATAAATGAATAAACTCATTAATTAACATGCTAAAAAGGGAAATAATTAATAAAGTAAGGTATAGACAATCAGTGGAATACTATGCAGCAGTTATAAAGATTGAGACCGAATTATTCAGTAAACTCTTTATTTGTGAATGTGCAGACACAGTCCCTAGCTTCTGGGGATATGAGGGTGAATAAAATAAACAAGATTCATGTCCTTTTAGTGGTGTCATTTAAATGGAGGAGATAGACAGGAAACAGGCCAAGAAATTAATAAGTAGTACGATTGTTGCTAATGGGAATACTTTCAAAATAAGAGATGAAGAGGATAGAAGGAAGCTGCCAAGCAAGGGCTTCTGGAGCCATGAGCATTTGAGCAGAGAGCAAAGTAAGGCTGAGGAAGAGGATTCCAGTTAGAATGAAGAGCGAGGTAAAGGAAATCTTCGGATAAGAGTAAGGCTAGAGTGGGAGAACGTTAGGAGACAAATTCATGGGCAGAGAATGCAGATCCTGGAGGGGCTCAGAAGCCCTGGTAAGGAGTTCAGATTTTATTTTAATTGCATTGGGAAACCATTGGAGGGTCTTGAGCAAGGAAGGAACCAACATATTTATGGTTTTAAAGATCACTTTGGCAGCGAGGAGGAGGAATACTTAAGGAATCTCTTGCTGTAAGTTTAGAGAAAGACGATGGTGGAAGGAGGTTCTGCATAGAATGATGTGGAAAGGTCTCCAAGGCATATTGTTGATTTAAAGAAAAAGCAAAACATTTCTAATGTGTGATCCTAGTTATGTAAAAATAGCAAAATTAGTACTTTCAAACCACACAATATAAACTGCATATGTGTGAGTACGTGTAAATGCTTATTTAAAAAGCTCTCGGCAGAGACACGGAAGGCAACACTCCAAACAAACAGGAGAAATAACTCTGGGAACAGAGTGGGTTTGCCTGTGGGTGGAGATGAACCACTTTTACATGATTTATTTTTATTTTTATTTTTGCAACAATAATGTATTCATTTGTTGATTGCATATCTCAAACACAAATTATAAGAATTATAGAGCTGAATCAAGCAGTTGGGGTGTTGTTAAAATAAAAATTATAAGGATTTTTTAACTGCCACCTTCAAAAAGATAAATATTTCAGAGAATCTGTGATTCTGGAGGCATGAACTAAATCTAATAATTTTGCATTTATAAATTAGCTGTCAAATTATTGTACCACAAATTAATTTCAGAAAGGATTAGATATACGTTTACATGAAGATGAGTAGGATGTTGAGAAGGTGTGAGAACATGTACAGATTTATGACAGTTTATGCAGAAATTTTGATCTAAATCTCTTGATGGAGAATAAGCGGAGAGGAAAGCTAGTTTTAAGAGCACAGGATTTGTAAAGAGGAGAATCCTGACATGGAAACTTTGCTCCTCTGTTTTCTAAAGAGATAATGCAGGGCAAGTCACTTGAGCTCTCAAAACTGCATCTGCTCTCTGCTAAAATGTGGCTAACCATTTCTACCTGATAAGGTTTTTATATGACTAGCAGATGAAGAGAGAGAGACAGAAATGTTGTTATTTGAAAACCATAACCGACTGCAGCAGCTTCTACCCCCTAAGGGAGTGGTGTCATTTCTCTCTGGAGCAGGTAACCTTTTGTTTAAGAAAAGAAAATAATGGGACAATATCAGCCTCAAGGCATGGTAAGAAAGAAAGTTTGTGAAATAAAGAGGATTAAATTGCCATTTGCCTTATGTAATAAGTAAGGATTTCCAAGTTTCTAGGACTGGAGAGAAGCCCACTAAGATGAGGAAAGTGGGACTCCTGTGGGCTTTCAGCCAGGAAAAGGAGCTCAAGTTCTTCTTAAGAAAGTGACTGCCTTATAATAACCAATTTTAATCTGTTTGCTGGTTATACTGCACTGTGAAACCCTCACACTCATTATCCACAAATCTCAGTGAAGGCCTACTCCAGAAAAAGGCTTTGATTCTTGGGATTCTGATGAATGAATGTTGAGAAGGTGTCTGTTTGGGGGGATTAAATAGTAAACAACATGTAATATTCCAGGAGAAACCTGAGAAGCACTGGTTTCCTATCACAGGTGCCATAGAATTTGTCAACGATGACAGTGTTTCTCCAGGTGACATCTGGGTTGCATAGGGGTAGTTGAAATAATGCAGGCAAAGAGTGGTTCACAATGCCAAACAGAACAGTGCTCAATGAAGGTTGCCTCTGATGGACCCATAGAACAGAGGTTGAGACTGCAGCCTTCCTCTTTGGGTTCATGATGCTCGTTTAGCCAGCGATGGCAGTGCTGTATGTTGCCACTTGGCAATGTGCTAAACACTCTGGGCCTCAGTTCCCTTATCTATAAAATCTGGATACTGATTTCAACTTATATGCTTCTGTTTTTACAAGAATTAAATAAGGTAACATACATAAAGTGCTTCCAATAACGTCTTGAATGTTGTAGTAAACAATAAATATTATTATTAAATAATTTATATCTTATACCTATTGTATTGCAAAGTATTCTCATAGCATTTAATTGCAATGGAAGCAGCAAGACATTTTGGAAAGAGCAGCAACCCCAGGAGATCAGAAGTCCGCCCTGCAGTCCCATTTGCTCACTGTGGGACTCCAAGCCTGGTAGTCCCCTAAGATTAAATTACTTCATCTATAAAGCATGGACTTTGAACCAGATGAGCCCAAGCGTACATTTCCATTCTTCCTAGCAAATTTGGAATCTCTAATTCTATATAAATGTATTCACTATAAAAGTTCACATATATTTTATCAAAATATCTTACATACAAAGACAGTTGTTTGTTTTCCACCTCCTTGGCAGAATTCTCCAAAGGCTCAGAAGAGTAAAAAGTGGCTTTTTATTCCAACCATGTTCTCATGGAAACGCCTTTGTCGTTGTGAGTCTTGGGCCACCCATGTATAAAAATAAAGGGTTGTTTCCAAAGAATGAGATAGTCCTCCACAACTTGGGATTTGACTCAATGTTACTGGAGTCAGAGAATGAATAGAAGGAAGGAGGCAAGGGGAAGTCAGAGAGATGGAGTGCTGCCCGACTTTGAGGGTTGCCACAGTGAGAAGTCACCGTCAGTGGAGAGCAATGAGGAAGCCAGAGGCTTCTGGGAATCTGAGTGGGTTAAAGGCACTGATGGGAAGAAGGTAGTAAAGGAAAGGGAAGGGCCAGAATTTGAGTGGGGCAGGAGACAACTCCTGAGTTTTGCCCAAGTCTGGCTAGTGGGAAAGTGACTTGCAGATGAGGAAAAAATCCTCTTCACACTTAACTGTACCTGGAAAGAGATGAAGATGTCTTGGACTAAAATATTGGCACTAGAAGTGAAGAGAAATTGATCAAATAGAGATATCTTTGGAAGTAAAATTGATAGGATTTATTGATGTGATTGGCGGTTTGGGAGAAGGAAGAATCAGGATGATGCTAAATTTCTGACTTCAACAACTGAATATTGGTTGATGCTGTTTAATTAGATTGGAAAGACTAGAAAATGAATAAGCATGGGAAGAAATAAGAACATTAGGATTTTCATTTTGGACCAGTAAATTTGAAATGCAGGTGTGACTTCTGATTGGAGGAGCTAAATAGCGATTTGATAAATAATTCTGGCATAGAGAGAACAGGTTTGAGGTAGAAATATCCTTCTTGTTGTGATCCACACGTGAGTGACATTTTAATGCATCAGGAATAGATGAAATCCCTAAAGCTAAAAGCACCTAGCATCAAACCCAGGGAACCAGAATACAGAGTGGGAAAGAAGTAGGAACCCATTAAGAAGGAAAGTGGCTAAAACGGTAGGTGACCACTTTAAGAAGGCTGCAATATTCAGCTCTGTGAATTGCAGCTGAGTAGAGAAGTATGTTGAGCTTAGAGAAGAATCTATTAGATTTTGAACATGGAACTTACTGTTGATTTTATAAGAGCAGTTTTGGTGGTGTCTGGGGAAAAAAAACCCAATTGAAGTTTTTCAAAAATGAATTGGAAGTCTAACTGAAGAGAAGCAATACTTGTGGTAAATTATTTCGCAAAAATTAGTTTTTAAGAAAAGCAGAAATATAAAGGGGAACTTGATCAACTTGAATTTATTAAAAATTTCTTGAGTGTTTTCTGCTCATTGCTTGGTATCTCATCCTAATACTAACACAGTTTCTGACTAAAACTAACTGGTAGTGGTGGGCTCTGGGACCACCGTTCCTACCCTTCACATGATACCAATTTACTTAGAACTGATAGAGACCTCTGGGTATAGAAACTCCCTCAGGCGCTCTGAGTCACCCTCATTTGAAGCCAGAGATTAAGGATGATACTAGGACAATTGAAGTGGAAGTATCTTACATAGGTGTGGTACTGGTTAGGAATGTGGTAGGGACTGAGTTAATGGAGAGGGACATTGCTCTTTCTCCGTAGGGCAGTGTAGCTGAAAGGGAAGAACCAAGGTTACAGCTCGGAGCAGTGGCTTGCACCAACCCTGAAGAGAGATCGATTATAAAAGCAGCTAAATGTGGAGTGATCACCCCAAACTATTAACCAGCCCTTCCAAGGCCTGACCCGTGCATTAAACTTCTTTTGTTCTTGAATATTCTGGCTTTGGCACAGTTTCACAGACTCCAGGGACAATTTACCTTTTTACTTGACTCAGACACAAGAGCTTTTGCCCCAAGTAGTCACCCAAATGGCTGATATTTGGTGAGACGGGATCTGAGAGATGGAGCTAAGTATGGGGCCCTTAGCAAGTAAAGATGTCCCTTCTCCAGTGGACTGCCTCTGATGAAGCCTACACAGATCTTTCCAGCACAATTCAAAACCTAGAGGGTTCCTAGAAAATATTACATTCAAGTTAATTGACTTCTGATAGCATCTAATATTTATTGTATTGTCTCAGAGTCCTAGCTACACTATGTTCTTTGCCTGCATTTTCTTGTTTTTTTATTATAACAATCCTATAGTATAGAATGTAGAGCATGCCAAGAAGAATCTGAAGCTCTGAGATTACACCAAGTCTGAAGAAGAGGAAGAGCAGTGAGATGAGCAGGTTACAGTGGACAGCGGAACTGGGGGAGGATGGACAGCGCAAGGAGACTGGCAGCTGGCAATGAACCACAGCCATGAAGACATGCACGGTATAGTTATTCTCTTTACCTCAGCCATCATTAATTGCTCTTTCTGAACAACACCCTGACTTTGTTTTGAAGAAATATTTATTATACATTAGAATCAGCCTGGAAGTCAGTAATGTTAGGGGCCTTGTCTTAGCAAAAAGGTGAGCATATGACCCAAGATAGGCCACTTGGGGGTTTCTTCTATGGGATTTGAAACTTAGAGGAACAAAAAGACTGAAATGTCTGGTGTCCACGTTGACCCTATGACTATGTCCTAAACAATTGGGACAGTAATTCTGCCTCTTACTCCTGCAACTGCCTTGCTTCTCTAACTTTCATCAATGTAGTGAGCCCCTGAAACTCTTCTGGGGGGGTTCATTTTGTTTAAATGCAGTAGGGGTGAACTTCTGTTGCTGGCAATCAAGGAGCCCTGACTGGCTCAGTGGACAAATTCCTCAGAAGTTAAATGGAAACAGTTAGAAGGGGGATGTAAATGTATACACCTGAAATTGCAAGGATTTTGAAGATAAACAAAGAGGAGTGACAGGAAGAGATTTTATTTACCCAAACCTCTAGTATGAGAAATGTCTCTCTTTTTCATTTCTTTCAGTTATACTTAGTCTGTTCAGAGCCTCCTTCCCATCTGAATTACGGATTATTTAATCTGAGTTATTGTGGAGTCTTCCCCCTCCTACCATGAGATATACAAGAAACTGGAACTTACGTGTTGGCAGAAGAGGAAGGAAAAGCCCTGCTCCTGGTCTGGTGTGGTCTCTACCATCTGCCCCTTGGGCACCTCTCATTGGTCCATGACACTGACCATGACGCCACATCACAGCTATCCTTCTGTCATCCCGTCATCTAGGGTACTAGGTGCCAGAAGCACCCTGTCTTCAGTTCCCTCCTCAGTGCCCAATTCTTGCAAGAAGCTCAGATTTCATGTTCAGCCACCTCATCTTCCCCTACTCAAAAATTTTGTTCCATTCTCTCCATCTACCCTGGACAATCAAATCCAAAATAATCCCTTTGAATGGCCTTTAGAACCACAACAGTGGTTTCTAAACCACTTTCTTCTTTCTGGTAGGTGGAAGTGGAGAAAGGAAATACTAACATCGGTTATTCATTTTTTTCTTAATAACATGCTCTGTTAAAAGAACAATATAGCACATACCTCATTATGTTGTAATTAATTTGTTTGTGTCTAACTGTAAAATCTTTGAAGACACAAAAAATTTGATCTATCTTTATATATTCAAGTCCCCAGTTCCTGGACCTAGTGAAAACTCAATAAATGCTTGTTAAATAGAACACCACAAAAATTCACTATGTGGACTCATCTTAATGTCTTTGCTCAGTTCCTGAGAATAGCTTTTGTGTAAAGTCATAAAAATGCATTAATGAGTAGATAGCATCCTGAAACCAAGATTTTCAAGTGCTTTTCAATAACTAAATTCTGAGGAATGATTTAAAGCTTGCATAGTTTTCTCTCAAATATTCTCCAGAGACAGCTGGTATTCACTGGGGTTCATGGGCTTCTTTATGAGTTCATTTTCCTCTCTTTGGTGTTGGATGCACTGGCTGAAATGAGGAGGAGGGAATGGGGAGCACAAATGAAACAGGTGGAGTCTGGAAGGCGGCAGAATGCTTGCATAGATTGCTAAATAGTAGACTTTGCGCTCAGTCTTGGCCATGCTAGCTCTATTTAGTGTTCTAAGTGAAATAAACCAAGTAGTTACATGGGCATAAGATGGCATTTAGTGACTAAAGTTCTAAGATCTGTTCAATTAAGAGAGGCCTTCGACAAGTCTATTATGCATTTTGTGCCTCACTTCACTCTTTGGATAACAGGATTTATAAACTACTGTCCCAATGAGAAAGGGTGAAAAACATCTTCAGACTTGCCACATGCCTAACAACACATAGACCATGCTAGAAGTTTGACCCAAAGGGGTATTTCGCTTGCCCAAGTTAGAGTTTAGTAAAAGTCAGCCTGGAGCCTTTCCTATTTCTTTCCACTCAGATCCCTGAGGCCTTATCACCGTGTTAGGGCTGCTCACAACTAACTCTCTACCCCTATCTGCAACCCGTCAGGGGAACTCCTTTCAATCTTGATCTTTCCAGGCACATTCTCTTCTTCTTCCTCCAAGAAATCCTCCCTTTCTTAAATTATGTTTCCCCATTTCTTCGTTAAGCCCTGGTTGGGATTACGTATCACTGTGGATTATAGCAGTGACTATTGCTGACCATAGAAGAAAAGAGGATGTTTCCCAGATGATAGCTTCTAAACCCTAAGAGTGATCCCTCGCAAAAATTTTAGACTCTGCATCACAGGCAATGGAGAAGACATGTGGTGATTGGACTGGACATTTGGGAGGTAGTGGTGAGGATGCTTACTGTCTAGCTCTAGAGAACATTTCAGTGTCCTGCACCCTAAGTAGGAAATCCTTAAGACCATGCTTGGTTTTGAATAAAAGGCACTACCTGTTTATGGAAATGTGAAGGATTGAATGTCTCACAGTTTAATTTTCAAAGGACATTCTATTAATTATCTCATTTGATCCTCACTAACAAAGCACCTTATAAATTAGACAAGACTAATTGTTAAGTAAAATTTCACAAGGTGAGAAAATTGTAGATCACAGAAGGAAAAAAAAGAGGTACTATTTTCAGCTCTACCACTGCCATATTGTGGACTGATGTTGTGGGGTTTGAGGCCTACAGAATGCATGTGAAGGTGCAGGTAGGAAGATTAGCATGATCACTGAACCTACTCCCATGATGAGAGGAGTCATGTGTGAGGAATCTGTGCTATACCTAAATTTGAACATTTTGAGATTTAGGGTTTATCTCTTCTAAATGCTTTATAATTGGTTAGTGTTATGTTACAATATAGGGTTATTATCTTTGTTAAATTCTTTAACCCAAATTAACTCAGGTAGTAAATCAAAAGTAGAAACTGATAAGTAATCCAGAGCCTTGGTTGATCTTACCATCTCTGATTTAGAATTAGCAGTAATAAACCAATCATTCATTCATTTAATCATTCGTTCAACAAATTTTTATTGAGCTGCTTATATTTCTAAGGCACAATTTCAGATTCTGGTGATTCAGCAATAAACAAAATAGGCAAAACGTCTACCCTCTTGGTGCTTTTGTTGCGGGGGAACCATTAAGTAATTGAAAGTATCAGGCATCACTTAGATCCAGATGGTTTCAAGAGAAGAAGGAACACATAGTAAGTCACCAGCCGAGGGATGAAATTACTATTCTGTGGTGACATTTAATCCAAATAATGAGACCAGCTTTGCCCATTAAGGAAGCTTTGACTGTGACAGGTGAAGGTAGCGTGAGCACATTCAAGGACAGGTGTGTGCAAAGTGGGAAGGATATGGTTGATTGAAATGCTTGCTTTCAGAGAGAAGGTAAGTTTTTAGCTTAGTCTTGAGTTTCAAGCTGGAATCTCAAGTCATTGAGTCATATCGTGTTAAAGCTGGAAGGATCTTCAACAGATCTCATAATCTAAACTCTCACTATAAAGACATCAACAGTTGAGCCCAGACTTGCCCAAGGAAATTATTTCCGAAGTACCTTGAACAGTGCTTAGTGCATATTACTTGCTTAATAAACACACATTTCTGTATTTATTTTTGAGAAATGATGGAATCTTACAGGATTATGTTAGCTAAGGGACTGGCATATTATACTCAGGGTGTGATGACAGGTATGCAGTTCATTCATTAATTTATGAGAACTACTTTCTCGTGCTACCATTGTTATCCAGGGAAGGGGCCTCAACTGGAGAATGAGAGATCTGGATTCTAGTCTACAGTCTTGCTGTAGAACCTGCACAAGTCATTAAACTCTTGAGTGCATTGTTCTTATAATTTAAAAGATAATACCTATTCTACCTCCTTAATGTAGATGTAGGAAGATTGGCTGAAGTCCTGGACATAAAAGTTCCTTAAATAAAACATTGTAAAAGCCTGGACTAATATTTAGCAATCCTGGCAATCTGCAAACATGAAGAATTGATGATTTATGGTTGCGTCAATCTTCATGGCCATCAAACTTTCCGAATACCTATTTCAGTTACACCCTTCCCTTCAATGAGAGAGATCCACGGGAGCCATGAGGACAGGCTCATGGCTATGTCCACCATAAGGACATCTCCTCAACTCTAATAATGGTGCCTGAGATTGAAATGCAGACATAGTTGTCATAGTTGTGCTGTCAAGCATGTAGAAGCAGCTTTTATATTTGAGTTTTAGATGAATGACATTTTGGAAATGCAGGATTCAAAAGAGTACAGAATTTGCTGTAAAGTACAAGGTGGTTTGGGATCAGAGTGATCCTGTTCTGATCCACTAGTCATTGCAGGATTCCAAATATTTACTGCCATAGTGAGTACAGATACACACAACAGCAACTCCTGGTTTTGTTTACCTGGAGAACCAATTTGAGATTGATGTTTGCTCTCTATTAATGGTGGATTTTTTTAAATGGAAGCAGAATACTAATAAATTTCCTGTTTCCTCTGCTCTGTATCATCAATGAATATATGAATCCCTTCACCTTCACCATCCCCTTTGCTTTAGAATTTTTCTGTTTTGAGAGGATAGAGGACACAATATCAAAATATTTGTGGGGAATCCAAGGCAGCTGATGGACTAGGCAGCAATTTTGAAAGACTTCATTGCATATGACATTTTCCAGCAATGCATTGTGAAAGCTGTAACATAGTAGGGTATAAAGATACAGGGGTTGTTCATCAACATTTCCCTGAAACTTGCATATACAGTGTCACATTAATTATTTGATGTGTTGGGTGAAGTTACTCTCTGCTGGGGAACGTCAGTTAGGTGTTGTTTTGTAAGATTTTCATTTTCTCACACAAAAGTGGTAATGACATAGCTCAGTCCACACTGAAATAAATGTTTCTTGGGTATCAAGAAACTTCTTCTGTTTTATTATTTATTAGGGACGTTATGGGCTTATAAAGTGTCACTGAACATGGCAGAAATAAGTCCTGAGCTCTGAGGTCTTGTGCCACAGCTGCTAATGTGATAGGATAGTGAGGTATGAAAAACCAAAACAGACAAGGAGATTAAACTTTGTTGTCATTCAGTAGGTCAATAGAAGTACATTTACTATTTGACTTTCCTGTTGGTAAAGTGAGAGAGGTTTCTAGGTAAAAGATCCGCTATCTTGCCAATTTTTCTTTTCATTAGTTCAGCAAAATCAAGTCACAGATGGGCAATAAACTGAAAACTATTTAGGTTTTTTTTAACCAAGCACATTTGTAAAAGCAATGGTCTTGCAAGATAAGGAGAGCTTTGCCCTGAGGAGGAACTGAAGACAAAGTATGTTTGGTTCAATTGAAATATTTATTTTACCCACTTGCTGTGAAAGGGATGAATCCCTAATAGACACGTGGTCCTAATAGTTGGTATGAGGGAAAGGAAGACACTAACAGTTGAAGGCTTAAGGGAATACCAGGCCAAAGGCTGTCAAATTAGAGCATGGCAGATTAGATACCAAGAATGGGCCCTGATTAGAAGGAAGACAATTAGATATTTGAAATTCTCTGTTCACACTTCCAAGTTTCACTCAGGTTCCCATTTTGCTGGGATTCTAGAGTTGCTTATTTTTTGACTTGACAGGAAACCTAAGAAAATTACTGACCTTGGAAGAACTCAACAGATAGCCTTAAAATCAGGTCATCACATTCATATCAAACTTCCCAGGTTACAGGACCTATCTATACATACAAACATATTAGCCACGTAACACTTCCTAACAAATACATCATAAGTATGAGAAATATTTTAGATAATATTAATCGTGCTACACATTGGAGGCTCTAATGATAGGGTCTAGAATACTTTAAACAAGAATTTTTAGTGTGTAGGATGAATAAGTCTAGAGATCTAATGTATAAAATTATGACTATACTTAATAATGTTGTATTGAATAGTAGAAATTTACTAAAGAGTAGACTTCAAGTGTTCTTATAACATACATGCGAAAAAATTATAATTATGTGAGAATATGAAATGTTAATTAGCTTGACTATAGTCACCATTTCACTATGTATATGTATAGCAAATAATCATACCGTATATCTTAAATACATATGTTATATTTAAAATAGAATAATGTAAATAAAAATTTTAAAAACAAGAATTTATTAATGTTCATAGGAAGCATTATGGAAGAATCACTGTTCTCATAGGCAACCACACTTTTAAACATTTTCATGAAAAAAGGAATGTGCATTTATGAAAAAAATGTAAAAATCTGAATAATTCACAAAACACAAATGGCTCAGTCCCCGGTGCCTCTTACAGTCAGGCTTACCATTTTGCAGGAAAAAGAAGAAACATGCTTTTAACAATAGCTGGGAGCAATATTTATTTTCTTCTCTATACTTATATTTTCAAAGTTACTAACAATCGGTATTAATTTTTGATATAATTAGGAAAAAAGCAATTAACATCATTTTTGGCTGGATTTCCAAAACATTACCTCCTCTTACAGAGATCTTCTTTGTGATTCTGCTCTAAATCATTCCAGATGACTAAATGTCTTTATGTTCATGCAATAACAGAGAGATTTTTATTTTACACATTCAGCTGTACATTCTTGACTTGTTCATTTCATATGTTGACCGGACAGGCTCTCTAGAATCTTCTTTCTGAAGCTTCTAAGGTAACTTCTAAGTTTTCTGAAGGTAGATTCCATTGTTGACTCAGAAGGTATAAAATAGATTGCCATGAATCTGAAAATCCCTCTTCATAGCATGATTGATTCTCTCTCTGATTACATTAAAAATAATCCAAATCCCCAGGCGTGACTTTTGAAAGCTCTTCTAGTTTATTTTTAATTTTGTTATTTTATTAAATTTTTATTGTATTTGTTAGTCCTATCATAAGTGACATCTCTGAATATTACATACATTAGAAAATTTTATGTCTTGAAAGCACAACTGCGGAAACAATTTCAGGTAGGATCAGAGAAAGCATTTGGGCTCTCAGCTACGTGCTTCAGCCCTCTTTATGTGTTCGTATTACACAGTTCGTATTACTTGCCTGCTCAAGGCAAAGTTTTAAAATAATCAAACCTGATTATTAATAGTCCTCTGCTTTTTCACTCAATAATGTGATTGTGTCTCCAGAAGCTCAGGGCACTCCTGATCAAGTCTCCATCCCTCAGCTTAAGCCTTGGGCTGCATCTCAAAAACTGTGTCTTACTTCCTCCAACTCTGGCCAAAGATTATCTGTTCTATCATCCCTGGGGAACCCTGTTCCCTGTATTCCCTGGTAGCTGCATAATCCAGTCTTTTTAAAAATTTATAACAGATAATTTAACCATCTTCAGATAGATAGTGACCATCTATGTTATATGTCTTAATACATGTGTTATCTTACAGAGGGAAGTATCAGTCCTCCACCTCCAAATGCCTGAGAAAGTCTCTAAACTATGTCACCAAAGATTGGCACAGCAGCTGAAAGGGAATTTAAAGATGAAAAAATAACAACTGGGAGCGATTACATGACTTGGTCATTAGTTAATTGCTTTTTTCACTCTCCATTCAGTTTACCAAAAGCAGGATTTGATAGAAAGGGATGGGAATATTGGGTTGTGGAAGAAGGACTGAGGGTACCAGAAGTAGAAAGATGCTTCTGCCTGGTTCACAGGACGGACTGCAACATAGCAGGCCACTTCTTAACTCACTTTCCATTTAGCCACACATCAACTTGGAAAATATCTTGTAAGCTGATTCTTATAAGATATCTTGTAAGAAAGAGAGAAAGAGAGAGAGAGAGGGAGACAGAGTTAGAAGGCGGCAAGAGAGAGACAGAGAAACTGAGGAGAGAGAGAGATTGAAAGAAGCTGTGACACAACCATATGTTTGCCTGTGCCCAAATCCCTCTGTGTGGATGCCCTCAGCATTCTAAATCTCATTAGAATACTAAAAGCTGATCCCGTGAACTTCAGAGCTTTTCCATTCCACTCTCTATTCCAAGCCAGATGGCCCTTTCATTTTGCAGAGCAGTAACTGAGATAACTAACAAGCAAAAAATAAATGCTGGTTCTGCTGGAGGAGTAGAGGTTTCTCAGTTCACCTTTAATAAAATGTGTTCACACCTGTTAACATTACGACATTCCTACAGGCTCATTTCTTAAGATAAGTGATTCTTACATACTTAATATAATATTTCTTCACAAACTCCTATAGCCTCAGAATGCCCATAAGCAACATTCAATAATAACAAAAGAAAGCAAAAATAAAGATGACATAGAAAAGTGGAGGTATTTTCTGCTGTTTCTCCCCCTTCCCACCATCTATCTGCCTTTAATATGCCTTGTGTCTCTTGGCCATCATAGTTCTCTCGTGCTTAGAACACTCCTTTAATTTCTCTGCAGAAGCTGAGAAACTTCATAACCTGCTCCTTGTCGACCTTTCTAGACTCACTTCCTGCCACGATTCTTACCCATGATGAGCTTCAGCCATATCACATCTTCCAGCACCCCATTCGCCTTTATGTCTAAGTCTTTGCATATACTGTGCTTCTTTCTTTACTTGATAGCACTTGTCAGCAACTCCTAACCCCCCTCCACTCCTCCCATTAGCTCCATATCACCTCTTCATATCCATAGAGGATTTCACATCTGCAGTAACTCGCTCCCAAAGACCCTCATCTCCTGGTATTTACACCTCTGTTGGTCTCCTCCCACACTGAGTCATGGCTGGTCAGGGCTGATAACGTATGACTTCTGGGTCTTCTGCCTTGTTCTTTTATACTGTTTGCTCTGGGGAATAATAGATACTATGTTGTGAGGACACTCAAGAGGCCCCTGTGGAGAAGAACTGAGGCCTCCTGCTACAGCCAGTACAAGCCACGTGAATAAGCTACCTTGAAAGCCAATCCTCCAGCCATAGCCCAGCCTTCAGATGCATGCAGCCCTAGTCAACCTCTAACTGTACCTCATATTAAACCCTGAGCTAGCTCTGCCCAAGCAAGCTGCTTCTGAATTCCTGACCCACAGAATCTGTGAAAGACAATGTATGTTTACTGTTCTTGTAAACACTAAGTTTTGGAGTAATTTGTTCTGTAGCAATACATACTAATATAACATCGCTCATGTAGCCCCAGTATGGGTTAGATGGCTCCTCACCATGATTCTATGGCCTCAAGCGCTTTCAAACCTCATGCTAACCATGTTGAACCTTAGTCTTGGTTTACTTGGTTTTCTTCTCTATCTCATTCACTTGCTTCAAGATATTTGAGGAATTATCTAACTGTCATCTGTGGAGGCTGTATGCCACAGTAGAATTTAATTGCCACAGGTGATGTATATTCTGTACTGGTGAGAATGAACTAATAATGAACTAAAGAAAAGAAAAGTGATAATGCTTAACTGATAATAACATTATATTTAAGCTAAATGAGGGGAACTCACTCAATATAGAAAGTAAATGTTTTGAGTCCTGAATTCTGAAAAAGTCTATAGGGCATCTTTATATTTGATTGATGTTTGTCCGAATGCAGGATTCAAGGTTGGAAATAACTTCCTCTTGGAATTTTGAAGACTTTGTTTTTGGTCTTTCTTTTAGCTTTTAATATTAATGCTGATGCTAATGGAATTCTCATTTATTTATATTTAACCTGTTCTTCCTCCTCTCCCTCCTTTTTTAAAATATTTCCTCTTTATCTGTGGTGTTCTGAAATGTTTATATTGTGTCTTGGTAAGCAAAGTGATAATGCCCAACTGATAACAACACTGTATTTAAACTAAATTAGGGAACCAGCATCAATTGGGTAACCAATGCATAGACTAGGTGTTTACAAAGGTAATTTAACATCTTTTTCATAACAACTCCATGGGACAGGTACTGTTTCCCTCAATGTACAGATGAGTAGATTGAGGTTTAGCAAATTTAAGCAATTTGATAGTTGCTAATAAATGATGAAACCTGAATTAAAATTTGTCTCTCTACCATTGCATCCAAACTCCTAATATTCTCCCAAATTTTTACCCAAAACAGTCTGAAGTTTTAAGTGTTCCAATTTTTTTTTTTTTTAAAAAGTATCATTCCCTTTTGGTTTTGGAAACCTGATGCTTCTCAAGAAAACTTAGCAAAAGTATGCTAGAAAAATAATGGGCAAAACAGAGGCTGCCCTGAGTTTTTCTATGATTGTTCGTGTATACTGCTTTGCTGTATAAGCCTTGCACTTTTATAGAATGGGTAGGTAGATAACGGTTTACCCCTTTTCCTAGATTCATCTGCAAAGGAGGCGCGAGCTCCTGGGGCAAGTCCTGCAGGCAGAGATTTGAAGGTTAATACACAAATGAGGGCCGTCCAAGAAGCTGCAGTGGTGGGGAGCTTGTGCTCACTACCTCACCTATTTTGGATCTTTTTTCTCTTCTGCCTTATGGTTTATGTTCATTTTTACTGAGCAGATCTCATTGCTTCTTAGTTCTAATTAGATTTGGACATTTCTGCCATCAAGTGAGGACATTTGAGGGGACTATGACCGTACAATTTGTTCCCAAAGGCTCCATGTGGCACTTGAGCTAAAAGCTGTTAAACCAATAGCATCTTGGATTCCTCATTCCTCTTTCTTGGATCTAATGAAGAAATTGATAAAAATCTTAAAATTGCTCTTGATTACAAAACACATTAGCAGGGGAAAGAGAGAGAGAGAAAGACAGAGTTAGTCCTGTGATTTGTTGGCATAGCTTGGTTCAGACAAGATATGACCAGAACTTAACTCTAATTTGTCATATTCTCTGTTGCTTGAACCTGGTGTGGTATTTATGAGTTAAGATTGTTAGATAAATGTGAATCCATCTTTTTGTATACTTTTTGAAAGGAGCTGTTGAAACTTGCCAAATAATACTTAACATGTGTGATAAAATTCTTTGGAACAATCTCATTAATCCAAATTAAAGGGAGGGAAGATATGAATTAATTTATCTTTTTATTCTATATAGTAATAATAGCACTAAATAACAGCACTTGTGTGGTGCTTACTATAAGTCAGAGATTCATTTAAATGGTTTACATATAGGGACTCATTTAGCCCACACAGAAACCTCTGAGGTTTCTGTTATTGCCACCATTTTATCAGATGAGAAAGTTGGGCAGAGAGAAAATAAATGAGCTGTGCAGCATCACACATCTAAAAAGTAGGGGTTAGGGGTATGAAATTTTAGCAATCTGACGTGCAGTCTGAATATTACTGTCTGAATCACTAAGGTGCGCTGCCTTTTGTAAAAAAATATAATTTGTTGCTTTTAAACCATACGTTAAATTATATAATCTATGAGAAATGTCCAGGGTGTAATATGCACTGAATAAATGCTAGTCCCCTGTCTTAATCCCAAATGCATCTACTGTTACCTGTCTTAATTTAGAAAACTGTTTTGGGCCATTAAAAAATATAGGAAATGATAGGGATTTTTCTAACAGGAAATTATAGAGAAGTAGAAAGAAGAAAAATTAACTTTCTCAAAATTGTTTGTTAATATCAACTAGTCCAATTGTTTCCTATGTATAGGCTTCTATTTTATTTTAACACAATTGGAATAATTTTTGATCCGTTCGCAAAATTTTTTCTTAAAATATTTTATATATACAGTTCTTTTGTTTAGTCTAAATTCTATACAAATAATATTTTATGGCTACTTATTCCATTTTGCCATATCCCTGACATTGGATATGTAAGTAAGTAGTTACTAATTTTTTAGCATTGTTAAAAGAAACACAATGAATATCCAATATATAATGATTACCTTTTTATTTAAAATTTTAAATGTTTTCTTAAGATGGATTACCTAAAACTAAACATTGTAAGATCCTTGATTAAAAGGACAAATTTAATCAAGTGGGCTGGCTCTACGGCCGAGTGGTTAAAGTTCTGCATGATCCCTTCGGCAGCCCCAAGTTTGCAAGTTCAGATCCTGGGCGCAGACCTACTCCACTTATCAGCCATGCTGTGGAGGCATCCCACATACAAAGCACAGATGTTGGCTCAGGGCTAATCTTCCTCAAGCAAAAAATGAGGAGGACTGGCAACAGATGTTGGCACAGGGCAAATCTTCCTCACACACAAAAAGTAATAATAAAAGTTTAAAAAAATTAAAAAACAGAAATTTGACTTCCAAAAGAGGTATGCCAATTTACCCTGTTCCCAGCTGTTACTTTATAATTCTCTTTATTTGCAATAGAAACCACATCATCAGCCCAAAGTAGGATGACTGAATTCTAGTTTTTGACATGAGGATAAATGTCTGGTAGATCCGTTTTTAAAAACAAAATTATGACACATAAAAAGAACGAATCAGTAGTGTAATGTCTGAGCTAAACTTGCTTGTCTGTTGCAGTGGCTTCTACTGTGTCAATTTAGCTAATCCAGAGCAAAGTTTTCCAGAATTCTTATGCCTCTATGGTTATGGACAAGAATTGGCCATAAGAGAAATTCAAGATTTGGAAGGTACAACTGAGCAGCAGCCATGTTTACACTTGAAAAGTCAGCATAGGGTGTGGCACTGTTGTTGCTGGTGCACTCGCAGTAGATATGCTGACTCACTTTATTGGCCAACTGAGGCCTCAGTAGGGTCCCCCTTTCCTCCAGCCACCACCATTTTTCCCCCTTCAGCATCTCCATTCCTGTGCCAGATGTGTGTTTAATTCCATAGTGCAGGCCACGTGCATCATCAAAGTTGGATGCTTCAAGGCAGTGAAAGACTGATGTGGGCTCCAGCTTGTCCTCAAGCATTTCAGCACATTCTTGGGGCTTTCAGTTTGTTCTTGCTCTTGCATGCCCATCATCCCAGTGGCATGGTGGTATACAGCTAACAATGGTTTAACAAAATTCCTGAATACTTCATAATCAACATTGCCTGCCCTGTGCACTTTAGGCCCAGCACCAGGGGCAGAAGCTGATAATATCAAATCCCTTTAACAAATCCCCTATTTTGGAGATTAGATAGATGATACAGATATAGATATAAATATAGATATATATCCTACTAGTTCTACTTTTCTGATCAAGCCCTAATTATTATATTGCTTAAGAAAGGTACTAAATTTGGGATCTCAGTCATTAACAGTTGTGGTAAAGTTTCTAAAGGAAATTCAGTAAATTAAGATATCTCTAATTTGGTAAAAGTTCTGAGGTAAAATTCACTTGAGTCCATCTTAAAGATCGTCATTACAAAAAATCTGTCAGCAAAACAGTTGTAAGCGTATAACTTCCAGAGAAATTTTCAACCTCAAATAGTTCATCAGAAATATGACAATGAATGGTGTTAACAGATTCAGGATAGTGAGTATTCTAGATTCTGTAAAACCCAAGGTAGACACTGACCTACAGAAGAGAAATCACTACCTGAGCGTTAAGAGAGTTTTGTACTTCTACAGTCTCTCTCAGCGGATCATGCCAAGTCTGCCCTTGTAATTCATCCTGGGCAATAAGCGGAAGGCCTACCTGAGAGACACATAATGCCCTTTATTTTTCTAGACTCTGGAGAGTTTCTTTTAAACAAACAGAAAAAGAAAACCACACTATTGGTCCTCAAGCATAGTGCACTGGGGACTTGTGCCATTTCCTGGATGAACCACTGTTTTGTGAGTCTGTCATCCGGCCACCTGTGTCTGTCCAGTCCAGGAATCACAGAGCTCAGCAGTAAAGAATTGGATGACTTAGCCACGCTCAGCTAGAATGAATTTTTGCTTTATGAATCCGACTTAGATATTCTGATTTGGATAGAGTCACGCAAATACAATTTGGGTTTCTTGACCTTGGACTGAATTCTATTCAGCTCATGCTTCTCTATGTAAATTGTATTACCCTCCACTCCTCTTCCTGCATAGTACTTAACATGCCTAGCAGAGGGTTTTGGCATAATTAAGTGATGTTTATTCCAACAAAATATTACTTGGTACATAAATATTTCAAAAAGTATTTGCATGCCATGATAGTAATATCCTAAGTCTTAGACTCAACTAATATAATGGGCTAATCTAACTGCACAGTTTTGTTTATTTGTTTCAACTAATTTAGCATGGGCCTAGACAGATGCTATCTTAATTACTCCAAAACAGTTTTCTGCTGTTTGAATATTTAGTGGAAACTTCTATGAGTACTTAAGATGCTTTCTCCAGTGATATAAATGCATATAATGGAAAGGTTGTTTGTTTGTTTGCTTGTTTGTTTTGATGACCCCAAGTCAATTTCTCTTGGCTTATGTGGATAGGGGTATGACATGCCACGTGATTTATGGCTTCAAGCACTGGCCCATTACCACTTTGTCTTTTGGCATGGACTTAATATATAAGAACGCTAGAGAGGAGCTGCACCCAGGTGTTCTGATGAGGCCGGCCAACAGATACTCAGTGACTGTTGAGGAAGATGGATTGTCAAATAAGCTACCCGGTGTTCTGACAAGCTACCTCAGTGTGATAATCTAGTTTAAGATCTTGTTACATTATTCATTACTTTTCTCTGCCGCTAATCTTTGCAGCAACTTCTGTTTTGTTGCTACTTGCATTCCCAGAGCTATGGAGACTGTTGTTTTATGATAAAGATAAAACCTTTCATTAATTTGCCCATGCTTTGCAGGGAAAGCAATGATCTCTGGTAGTTTGCTGTTCACAGACTGCTTCCTGCAACTGGTAATTTCCACTGGCTGAAGGAGAATTAATTGTACATGAGTAGAGACAATAGCAGGCTTAGACTAGGGCTCTGTCAAATATCCGTGGAAAAGGGGGCTAATTAAAAGACTTTTGGACACATACTTCCTTATTATGGCAGTCACCTGTTCCCACCATATTAGTGTGTTTGCTTATGAGCACTTGGACATGGACACAGACACATGAACACTGCCACCTTGCAAGCACTCATATTCCATTGCCTTTTAAAATCAGTGCCTTTGTAAGGATAAGAAGAGTTAGCACAGACATGCATTTAAGGAATCACAGAACAAAAGCTGAAACATTTCCGAAGAGGTTACCAGGACAAATCGTAGCAAATAACTAAGAAAATAACACCAAATAGTAGTAAAAAAATTAAGGGAATTAAAATATTATACCAGAATTAATTCACTTAATGCAAAAGACAGCAGTAAAGGAGAAACAGAGAAACAAAAAAGATAGGAGACATAAAAAACAAAAACAAAAAGTAAAATGGCAGACACAAATTCAATTATATCAACAATAACATTAAGTGTAACCAGATCAAACAATTCAACCAAAAGGCACAGATTGTCAAAATGGATTGTAAAAGAAGATCCAGCTATTTTATGTCTATAAGATACACATTTTAGATTCAAAGATGCAAATATGTTGAAAGTAAATGAATGGAAAAGATATATAATGCAAATAGATGCCATAAGAAAGCTATAGTGGCTATAATAATATCAGACAAAATAGACTTTAAAATAAAATTAAAATGTTGCTAGAGATAAAAAGGAGTATTTTATAATTATGAAAGGATCAATCCATCAGGAAGATGTAACAATTATAAATATATATTCATAACAGAACCCCCAAAATACAGGAAGCAAAAACTGACAGAATTGAAGTGGAAATAGTCAATTTGACAATAATAGTTGGATACTTCAATACTCTACCTTCAGCAACAGATAAAAGAGCTTGACAGAACATCAACAAGGAAATAAAAGACTTGAACAACAGTAGAAACCAACTTGACCTAAAAGACATCTTTAGAACCCTGCACCCATGAACAGCAGAAGACACGTTCTTCTCAAATGCATATTGAACATTCTTCAGAATATATTGTATACTATATACAAGCCTCAATAAATTTAAAGATTGAAAAGATGCAAAGTATCTTTTTCAACCACAATGGAATGAAATCAATAACAGAAACCAGTTAGAAATTGGAAATAAAATAATATACTCTAAATAACCAATGACTCAGAGAAGAATCACAAGGGTAATTAGAAAACACTTTGAGATGAATAACAAAAAAGACACACTGTAACAAAACTTATGGAATGTAGCAATGCTTAGAGGAAAATTTATAGCTTTAAACACGTATATTAAGAAAGAAAGATCACAAATCAATACAGTGGAAAAAAGAGATCAAGGTACATCTAACAAAAGCAGAAGAAAAGAAATGATAAAGATTAGAGTGGGAATAAATGAAATAGAGAATAAAGAAATGAACAACCAAAACCTGATTCTTTGAAAAAGTCAACAAAGTTGACAAAAGATTAGCTGGACTGGCCAAGAAAAAAAGAGGAGACTCAAATTACTGGAATCAAGAATTAAAGAGGGGACTTCAATTCTGACAATATAGAAATAAAAAGGATGTCAAAGAAAGACTGTGAACAGTCATACGCCAACAAATTACATAGCACGGATAAAACATACAAACTTCTAGAAAGACACAAACTACAAAGTGAATCAATAGAAATCGAAATCTGAATAGACCTATAACAAGTAGGGAGATTGAATTAGCGATCAAAAAGATTCCCATAGGGAAAAGCCCAGACCAGACGACTTCAATTGCGAATTCTATAAAACATGAAAGAATGCATGTGTTCTTTACATACGTTCTATATATATTCTATATAATCTATATGTTAAATATATATTTTTACTTTAAGGTGTAAGTGACAAAAAAATTGTAATGTATTTAAAGTATACAACATGATGATTGATATATGTAAACATTATAAAAGAATTCCCATGATCAAGTTAATTCACACATTCACTACTTAGCATATTTACCTTTTTATTGTTTTTTTGCTGAGACCACTTAAGCTCTCTCTTAGCAAATTTCAATTATATAATACACTATTATCAACTGTAGTCACAATGTCACACATTATACCCTCAGACTTTTTTCATCTTACAATTGAAACTTTGCACCCTTATATCAACCTCTAACAATTGCTCCCATCCCCCAACCTCTGGAACGCACCGTTCTACTGTATGTTTCTATGAGTTAGACCTTTTTATTTAGTTCCATGTACAAATGATGCCATGCAGTATTTGTCTTACTCTAGTTGACTTATTTCACTTGGCATAATGTCTTCCACGTTCATCCATGTTTTTGCAAATGGCAGAATTTCCATATGTTTTAGGTGAATAATATTCCATTATATATATATTTTTTTCTTCTTTAACCATTCATCTGTCAATGGATACTTAGATTGTTTCTATGTCTTGACTATTGTGAATAATGATCTAGCAAAATTATGAATTATTTTGTCATTTTGAGGTAAGATTCAGTTATTTTATTTTATTTAGCAACCAATCTAGCATAACTGGGCAAAGATGCAATGACAAGTTAATTCACTGTGCTTTACTCTTTTTTAAATTAAATGAAAGGAATTTGCACATAACAGTTGATTTTATGCAAAATATAACAAGTCAGAAGTTCCTTTGAAAATCATCACTACAAAAGCAACATTAAATACAATACACCTAGTGACCTAATTATAAGGCTTATCACTATGTATTTTTAACTAGGTATTAAATTTTCAAATATTTGTAAAAAAAAGCTAAAAGACTTCAAGACCTCCATCCCTCTTTTTCACCAAGAGCAATCTTCAGCTTAAAACCTCAGAATTTATAAGAACTCAGAGTTCTCTTTGTTATTGTTAATGCCATCGAGTTGATTCAGATTCCTAGTGACCCTGTGTACAGGAGAGCAGAACCCTGCCTGGTCTTTTTGTGCCATCCTCTCACCTCCCCGTGCTATGTCAGACAATTCTGCATTACTATTTACAGGGTTTTCATGCCGAAGCTTTTCAGAAGTGGGTGGCCAGGTGCTTCTTCCTAGTCTGTCTTAGTCTGGAAACTCCAATGAAACCTGTCCACCATGGGTGATCCTGCCGGTATTTCAAATAGCAGCGGCATACCTTTCAGCACCACAGAGAGGCACAGTAGGACAACTGACAGATGGTTTGTATGGTTCCCAGACTGGGAAATGAACCCAGGCCGCTGCGGCAGTGAGAGCACCAAATCTTAACCACTAGACCACCAGGGTCAGCTAGGAACTCTCTATAGCATTTTAGTATAGGAGTTGTCATTGGATTGTGTTTCTCTTTGAAACAATAATAGAAAAATCAAAGTTGGTTTACACTGGTATGCTATCCAAATAGCCAAAATGAAAGCTAAGCAATATTCTGGTAAGCTAAGAATAGCGTAATTGTATTTTAATTAAAGAATTAATGTTATTACAGGTGGGACTTTGAAATATCAGTCATTGTTTTGGGTAAGGTAATAAAAAAACGTGGTATCAGAAGACTGTCTGGGAAAATGGGAGTGGTTGGTCCATGACATGGCCTCCATCTTTCCCTAGTTAGCAAGAATGACATTATTATAGTACCAAATTTAGCACACTGAAGACTCTCAATGGCCTGACCTCAAATGTTAGAGAAAGGTAGCTTTGCTTGGATATTTGAAGAAGAACGAAGCAGGGTAGAAAGGCCCTGAGAATTGTGGCATCGTGAAAAGGGAGAACCCCCTACACTGGGCCCCAGACTACCTGTAATTATAGCAGTAACCAAAGCAATAAATAGTAACAGTTATTGTGAGCTTACTCTATGTCAGGCACTGTGAAAGAACTTATACACAATAACTC
Source organism: Equus przewalskii (assembly GCF_037783145.1). Taxonomy (NCBI): domain Eukaryota; kingdom Metazoa; phylum Chordata; class Mammalia; order Perissodactyla; family Equidae; genus Equus; species Equus przewalskii. The sequence goes on along the minus strand of NC_091845.1, from coordinate 50,856,443 downwards.
AAAGGAGATACACTACTCTATTCTACAGATAGGAAAACAGATTAAGTTGCACATACAACTTACCTAAGGTCACACATAGCAAGGATTCTAAGGCGTGTATTCTGACTTCAAAGTTCAGGTGCTTTAATGCTACCCTTCATTCAGAAATGGAGGCTCAAATGCTCACTGGGGCTGGAAGACGCTGTAAGTGAGTGATGCAAGCTGACCGTGAAACAGCAAGAAGAGTGATGGTGCCTAGGGAGAAGAGACAACCGCACTCATGTTCCTTATAAAGGTTTTATTTTAATTTGCTTCATTTTGGTCTTTTTAATTTTAAAAACATTTACTAGCCAAAGACAGATGAAGCACAGTTTGCCAGTTGACAGCCTCCCGATGAGGTGATGAAGTTCCAGGGCTTTGTGAAAAGTCAGACCCAGAAAACCAGTCTTTTTACTTTTTCCTTCTGAGAAATAAGTGGATCTTTTCCAATTAACACCTGCATCAACCATGAAAAAAGAAATGGGTCACAGTGCCCACAGAGCTTGCCCTTTCTCTCTGTCTTCTGCTCACACCTTCCATTTCCAGATGCATCGTGCAAAAAACAAAACAACAAAATTCAAGAATCCACTTTAATTGGTGGGAAGGCAGCCCTCTAAACCTAAGAACAAGGACAGTAAAATTCAAAAACATAGAGATGAACCTTTCTATTCCCCCTTTTTCCTTCCCACAAGCCTCAGGAGTGGCTTGTCCTCAATCAAGCCTCGCTGCATGGAGCAGAACGGGCAGGGGGAGAGGAGCTTGAGAGATATTTTTTCCTCATCAGTATAAAATAACAAGCTGAAACACTATTTTCCTGAACTATGCCTTGTACTTACTTTCCCATGCAACTCTGTGCTCGCTCTTCCTCCTTGTTGACGTGTCCTTCTCCTCATAAGAGGCAGGAAAGAGGACTGTATAAACCAAACTATACAGGCAAACACACCTGGGTTTGATTCCTGACTCTTCTTTGAAAGACCGCTGTGTGCAAGTTATGAGAACATTGGCTTCTTTACCTATAGAATGAAGATAGTCACACCTGTTCAAGAGTGCTATAAAGGTTACATGAGTCAATGCCTGCTGCGCTGCAATTGTTCAGTATCTGGCTCTTGCTGCGACTATCTCCACCTGTCAACCTACCCAACCCTGGCCCACAATACTACTTTCCCCAGCAAATCTCAATAGACAGAAGTTTTCTTTGCTTCTCTTGTGTGTCTATAAGTCTCATTTTTGTCCTTTTTGTGACAGTTATTCCAATAGATGTCAAATAAATAGTTATATAATTTTTTTATTTTAAATTATAATCTTGCAAAGATAGGAGGATTTCTTACTCATCTTCTAAACTCACTGATATTCAGTATAATATCTTGCTGATAATAATTACTCAAAACATTTACTGAATAAATTCAACAAACACTTTCAAGCATTTTACTTACAAATATTAAGTTGCACAAATTATTATTGTACTGGATAAAAAGATGCAAAATGAACATATTGATATAAACCACCACTAGGGTTAAATAACAGATATTACTAGCATATCACCAGCACCCTGGAAACCTTCAAACCTATATAACCACCCCCTCCCACACTGATAAACACTATCCTGACATTTAACATCCTACAATATTTTAGTTTTATCTGTGTTTCAACCATGTATATCTATCTATGTATAATACATATGCATAGATAAGAGCGTTTAATACTTTTTTTTGCTTTCTGATCAAGAACAGTATAGATATTATTATTACATGTCACTCTGTGTAATAGAAGTTCCTTCACTGTAATTGCCAGAAGTGTTTCGTCCTAAGAACATTCCACAATCTATCTATTCTGGTGTTGATGAAAATCTGGGTTACTTCCTATATTGGGGAATTTTAAAATACATTCCTAAACAACTCATAGGAAGAAGAAGATATCACAATGGAAATCAGATGCTGTTAAAGCCATGCTTAAGGTGAAATTTATAGCCTGAGGCATATATTAGAAAAGAGGAATGCTCAAACATTAATCAGTAAGCTTAGCATTTATACTAAGACGTTAGAAAGAAAATAAATTTAATTCCTGGAAAGTAGAGAAAGAAAATAATAAAGATAAGCTTAGAATATAATGAAATAGAAGAAACATGACAGAGGACATTGGCAAAGTCAAAAGGTCAATTCTTTGAGAAGGCTATTAAATTGACAAACTTTGGCAAGAATAATCAAGGGAGCAATAAGAGAGAAGCCTCAATAACAATCTAAGGGGGAGAAAGAGAACATCACTACAGATCCTACATTGATAAAAAAATAATAATAGGATATTCTGAACAATTTTACATCAATAATGTATGAAAAATTATGTGAAATGGATAAATTATAGAAAAAGATGATTTAAAATCAGAATTTTTTTTAGTGCCTGTGAGATAAAGGAGTCAGAGGAAGAAGAAAGTGAATAAAATTTGTCCTTGGTTTGAAGGAGTCTGCAAACTAGTAGGCTAATTAACAGATAATACAAATCTATAATAAGAAGTAGAATATAATACAGAATTGGAGCCATGTACATATTTTTACTTTGAGCACTTCTGATTTTTCGTAAATTTTTTTCAGATCAACTTAAGAAAAACAAAAAATGCTAAATAAAAATATTTCTAAAAATTGACAGCATCTAAAAACTAATGAATAATAATACGTTGTCCCCATGAAAATTGAAGGAAAAACTTGAAGGTAACTCAGAGGTGAACAATTTAGCCTTTCCTTGAGGGCATTTACTAATCCTGGAAATCTGAATGTTTCTTTTTACTCTCTCCCCTGAGTAACAGAAAAGAAATTAATGATCAGAACTCACACAATGTGGGGAACATTTCATTCTCTAAAGCACTTCATCCCTGGGATAAGTCGAACGTGATTATCATGGGAAGTTTTGTAGACTAGTTTCATATGGACTGGGTAGTCCAAGGAGCTTCGTGACTTGAATTTGATTGAGAGGGTCCAAGACAGACAGTGCCCCCAGATACTCGGGAAAAGCAAGTCCATATCCTCTGTAGAGGAGCACACCGTCATCCATGACTTGATATTATTCCTAAGAATAATTTTGCAAATACAATGTGCATCCCACTGTGAACGCAACCAAGCAAACAAAGAAACAAGATACCTTGAGCAAGAACCAAGGCAACTGGAATGGACTGGCATAGACTTTAGATACCGGAATTATCACACACATTTTAATAAGTAGGAGACAAGTTAAGAAATACTCACAGGTAACCAAAACCTATAAAAAGTGATAAATGGTGTGTTACGATTGATTATTCAGGAGAGACAGGAATAAAATTCAGCTCAGAGAGAATGACATAGGGCTTCCTGAATGTGGCAGCATTTAAGTTGACATAGGAGAAGTTTCATAGGCAAAGATGGGATTGAAAGTGCCTTTCAGATGGAAAAATCTCCTGAGTAAAGGCATGGAAGCTGAATTATTAGGTATCTTTTAAAAGTGAAGGCTATTCCAGTTTGGTGAATAGGATTTATGAGAGGGAGGGCTGGTGATAAGATTGGTGACGGAACTTAAATATTAGACTTTGCAGTGATTGAGCAGACCTTATTATCATTGCCACTTTTCCTACCCCTAACCTTAACTACTTCTCTGATCTAAAACTAAATGCAACTTATCGTCCAGAGGACTCTTAACGAGTCTTGTCATCCAGGAGACTCTTAACCCAGTTATTACAGGCAACCAGAGGAAGACACTGAGGATAATCTTCTAGAAACAAGAAAAAAAGCAAAATTCAAATTCCTGTGTAAAAAAAATAAGAGAAAAACATTAGATCATGAGTCATCTTAAAGTATATTTAAAAAACCATGGTAAGTGATGACAAAAGATACCCATGGTAAAAATTTTAAATTCTTTGGCATATTTATGCGGTCCAGCAATGGACAGGGAACAAATCATAATTCAGGGTTTGAAAAGATACCACAGCTCTATTTGTTATTCCGAATGTAACTGCCTGGCTAGGACATTTAAATGGGCTAGGATCAGGCACTCTTTTTGATATATCAATATAATTTCAATGTTACTGACATGATAAATAACAATGATTATACATTTATCATCAAAGACTATACCTTCCTCTTAAGATGGAAGAAAGAAAACAACACTGAGAAGAGAGATAAATGCTATGACCTTGTCATCACCGAGAATTTAAACAAATTTCTGGAAGATAACAAGTAGGTGGAAATGGATTGATGGACAAACTTGAGCAGAGAGAAACAGCCAATAGTACCCTTGGGAAGTGGCTAAAGAAGATGAGAGATTCAAACACGCAGAAGTGAGGTTCAGGAAGTGGGAATGAGAGGGACAAAAATCAAAATGGTTAATTTAAAAACTACTTATGAGGGGCTGGCCTGGTGGTGCAGTGGTTGAGTTCGGTGTGCTCCACTTCAGTGGACCAGGATTCATAGGTTCGGATCCCAGGTGTGGACATACACTACTCATCAAGCCATGCGGTGGTGGCCTTCCACCTACAAAATAGAGTAAGATGGGCACAGATGCTAGCTCAGGGCCAATCTTCCTCACAAAAAAAAACAAAACCAAGAAAAACAAATAAACCTACTTATGAAACAAATATGTCAATCACCACATCTCTTCCTTTCCCTAGCCTTCTGGATAAAGAGCCACTGATACAGCTCATTCAACCTCCAGAATGAAATTGAAGTGATCCTCGCTGAAGAAATGAGATAATCTTCCCGAGGGAAATTAGAGCCCCAGTGCAAATGTGAACAACTGCCCTTGGAACAAATACCAAATCTTAATGACTTAAAGTGGTAGTTTATTCTTTATTATTTCCCTTGAGTCTGTGCATTAGGAATTAGGGCAGGGCTCAACTGGGTGGTTCTCCAGCACAGGACATCAGCTGGGATTGCTCACTCAGCTGCATCCAGCTGGCAACTGGGCTGAGCTGGAAGGCTTACCCACATGCCTCGTGCTTTAGTGCCCCTCCATATGGTCTCTCTCTGTCCCTCAGTTGTCTGTCATCATTCGGCGACTTCCCTGAGGTGCTCTACCACATGGCGACTGACTTCTCAGAGAGATCATTCCTCATAGGCAAGCCTTAATTGCAAGCCTTGAACAAAGTGAAGTGTGAGGACAAAATAAAGACTTACTCAGATATGAACTCAGCAATTTAATTTCCATTAACTTTCTTGGGAGAAAAAGTGAACTCCAGCAAAATAAAAGAGAACAAAGCAAAATGAAGAAGATGGAGAGGGCAGAGGAAATACGAGGGATTCAAATCAGGAATCCAATAGATCTACACAAAAGGACAATGAAAATAAATTCCACATTAGATTATGGTGTTGATCACCTGAAATGGTTATGTTTACCCTTAGGGAGTAAAACTGGGCCCCCCAACAGAAGGGAGACAAACTTTTTATTATTTTTTTTTTATGCTTTTTGGTGAGGAAGATTGGCCCTGAGCTAACATCTGTTGCCAATCTTCCTCTTGTTTTTTTCTCCCCAGAGCCCCAGTATATAGCTGTATATCCTACTTGCAAGTCATTCTAGTTCTTCTATGTGGGATGACACCACAGCATGGCCTGACAAGCTGTGTGTAGATCTACACCCAAGACCCAAACCAGCAAACTGGGGGCTGCCAAAGTGGAGCGTGGGAACCCAATCACTTGGCCACAGGGTCAGCCCTGAGGCAAACCTGTAATTCTCATTTAACTCCATCAGTACAGATCAAACTAATACTTAATGTTTGTATTACTTTTACTGATTTTCAAAGCAGATATAGCTCAGAAAAACTTATAAGTAGCTTTCTTCAATATAAAATATAAAATTTGTTTTAAAGTTATTAATCTTTCTATAGTTCTACTCTTCTCATTTACACTTTTAAGATGATCTTTGATATTAGTTTGATGTCCTTTGGGATTTTCATTTTTTTCTTAAGTTGAGTCAGAAAGTGGGCTTGATTTTGATCTCTTCCTCTAACTCTTTTGGTCTTTAGAGGTTTTCTTTTTCTTGACCTTCCTCCCAGTCAGAGTCTCTTTGATTACATGTAGAATTGCTGACTGGAAGATATTTCCCATGACTTTCATGTTCTACCTTTCTGATTATACACTGACTAAGAAAATCACCCTCACCAAAAGTGCAACCTTATTCAAAACAGAGGAATGTAGGCGATCAACAAAGCTATCATTTACACTGAAGAGGAAAAGAAAAAGAAAAACGAAAGGAAAGAAGAGAGAGACAATGGGTATGGGAAAATGTGAATGTAATATATACTTCTTATATAAAACATCTTTTAAAAAGAAAACTTTCTCTGAGGAACAAACTTTGTGGACGTTATCTGATTAAACTTGATGACATTCAACTAGATGAGGATGATGAGAAAGTTTGTGATGGGACAGAACTATGATTCACAGAAGGACAGCAAGGCTTAAATCAGATTTTCCTTATTCCCTAGTTTTTATTCGGCTATTACACTTTATAATTAAAAACCCTCACCTTGCAACCCTCCAGATCTAGCTAGGAAGGTCTCTAGGACTTTATGGAAAAATCGAAGATGAGGGTGTATTTGAATGTTTGTGACATGTGTGTAATGATTGTGAGGTCTTCCTTGCCTTTTACAGTAAACTTGAGGTTATTTTTTAAATTGGAATAAAGTTTGAGCTACGTAGTCAAGCCAAATCTATCTTACTCCTGTACTTAGTGGCCTTTTCCTAGTCACAGGGCAAGTAGATTATCTCACAATTGGGGAAAATCCAGTTCAATACACACACGACAGTGTCAAACAATGTTGTCAGTTGCATTTACGCAGCATAGATATCCATCTTGAATATCTGACTGGCAGAACTCAAAGCCTATACCCTTTATATTAGTTAGCTATTGTTGCATAATAAACCACCCTCAAACTTAGTGGCTTAAATCAACAACTGTTTATGCAGCTCACAAGTCTGTGTGTTGGCAATTTAGCCTGGGCTCAGCTGAGTGAGTCTTCTGGTCTCATCTGGGCTCCCTCTTGAATACGTTGTTAGCTGCAGTTTAGCAGGAGAACTCTGCCTCTGAGAGTTGCCAGCTGTTGGCTGGGGTGATACAGAGGCCACAGAGCTTGTCTTTCAGCGGCCTAGTTGTTTAGGGTCCGTGCTGACCAGGCAGGTTTCAAAGAGAGCAAACCATGAGCATGGAAAGCTTGAAAGCCTAGGCTTGAAACGGACACTTACTCATATTTTCTGCAGTCTACCATCCAAAGAAAGTCCCAAGCCCAGGCTAGATTGAAGCACTCCACGTCTAGATGGCAGGAAGAGCAAAATCATATCGCAAAACATCTTTGCCACAAGGAGTTAAATAATTTCAGCCACTTTTGCAAACGATCACATTATCCTCTTTATTATTTTCTGGTCTTTCCTTTCGAGTCCTTCACCATTACACGTCAAATCCAAAACAAATCACAAATTAACTTTGAATATCAGAATCTACTCCAGAAATGAAAAGATGCTTTAACATTAAAAACCTATTTTTAGAATTCAGCACACTAACAGACAAATGACAATTTTTAATATCTAATTAAAATTTTCTATCCTTAGAACATTTCCTTTGTCATCTCTAGCGCAATGTTGAGGACTTCATATCCATTAACTCATTTAAATTGTAACCAAAATACTGGGATATACATATTATAATTACTCATAATTTACAGATAAGGAAACTGAGTCTTAGATGTTATGAGGAACTTGTCCAGAGTCACACAGTTACTAATTAGCAGAACAAGGGCTAAAATACTGCTTACAAGTTAAAATCACTTTTTACTTGAAATCCCAGATCCCCTCCATGATGACGGGCACCAGCCCAGCGGAAGGGTTTCTCTATGCTTTCCCAGCCTCCCTCTGTCCACTCACAGATGACAATCTTCAACAAACAGCTCACGTTTTCCACTGAAGGTGAGTGAGTCCTACTTTGCAAGGTGCTCTAGGGAACAAGGGTGCAAAGTCCCTGTCACCACAGAGCCGACGGCGTTTGAAACCTTAAAATCCTTGGGAAGCAAAACATCTGGAAAATTTAGAAAAGGACAAGGGTAAAACTGGAGTTTTATGCTTTGGGTTTTGGAGGAGAGAGGACCCTATAGTAGATCCCAGAAATAGGAAAGCGCAGCTGCAAAACATTTCATCTATTCTTACACCTGTTGGAGGTGAGGGACGCTAACATGTCTCTCTTTGGGGAAGCAAACACCTGATGAGTTAGCCCACTGGTCAGGCATACTTTAGTGCCTTCTGTTTTCATTAGATCACAGCCTCGCTGAGTAACTGAATCAGGGCAAGCAGCCTTGATCTGAAGCCAAGAGAGTCTATGAGGATTGGGAGAATGAGAACATAGAATGTATAAAGAAAAATATTTAGTTGGTTAGTTTCATTAATTCATTCAGCAACCAAAAAAGATTGCCAAACTTCAGGCAGGACCCAGTCTGATGTTGGAGAAAGACAGATTAAAGTGAAAACGATTATGTATTGGTTATCATTTGGGTAAAACATAGACAATTCCCTAGATAAGGAAGAAAGCCTAGCCCACAGAAAAAAACATATTCATTATCATCATTTTTATTTACTATTAACATCAGATGCTGAGAAAACTCAGGTTTGAGAATGATTAATTCTTCCCTGAGTGGAGATGGGTAGAATAGAAGTGGTTTCACCGATGAGGTGGCATTTGATCAGGATCTTGAAGAATGAGTAGAAGTGTGCCAAATCCTCTAAGTTATCTTCTCTGAATACTAACAATGTGCTACGAGATGTTATAATGCAGCGACCATGGCTCCTGCTTGCCTTGTATAACAACAGAGGCACAGCAGGACAAGTCAAGGGTCACAATTACTGACTTCTAATCATGATTGCCAGGCTTGTTTCCTTAGCTTAGGGAGTTAGTTCTAATAGCTACAGAAATCAATGAGAGACCATGCTTTGCTGTGAAGTCTTTGAGACGGAGCTGCTACTAATTGCTCTGAAACTGTGGGTCTGACTGTGTTATCAACCTCATTTCTCCAGTGATTCTGTTCTGGTGTAATTCTCCTTTTAATGGCTATTTGTACAGAACAGCAGAGCTGGAATGGCCCTTGGAGACATCTTGTCCAGACTTTTATGGTTGGAGCCCTTTCTCCAGACACAATCCTGTTTAACATCATAAACAAATGAAAGAGGAGTGCTTGACTTAAGGAGCCCTTGTGTGGTCTGTTCCACCACTGCCCAGACTCACAGCTGCAGTGACCCAGGAAGAAGTTCCAAGGAGACCCTGTCACCTCATCAAAGATAGCGATCATTGTCTTGTCTAAAACCTTGTTCTTAGAGGTGAGGAAACTGATACCCAAAAAAGTTAAGTGATTACTTGAGGTCACACAACAAAGAGTTGTCATAGCTCCCCAAAATTCATTTCTCCTTCTACTTTACGATGGTTACTCTCCCAGGTCTCATTGGTAAAAACATCAAGAATCAGGCACAAGTCAAGGGTAACATTTTGATCCCTTAGAATAAAACATTTAATCTCCTCATATGAAACAATATGCAAGACAGAATCTCAAAAGTTCAAGAGCTTGTTAATAACACAGAATCCTTGACCCCTTTCCAGAATTAATAAAATGAATTAAAATTTCCTACGTCAGAATGAGAGAGAAGGTATTTTATATGACCATCCAGGTGATTCCGATGGAGCCCATCCGGCAGTGGGTTCAGGATTTGCTACTGGATTTATTGTTCTGGGGAAGTTGTGACTTATAAAACTCTAGAACTTAGAACTTCACATGCAGAAGAATATGTGAGCGATATTTAACTTATTACAGGGATAGGATGACTTCAGCCAGGGAAGGATTACATGCAGAGTTCATTAACAACTGTAGTTTTGGTGAGCAGTGGGTCTTCCCACATGTCTTGTGCAGATTTCTGCATAAAACTCATTGGCCTGTACATTATCACATGACCAAAAGCCCAACGGGAAAGGCTGTGGAAGCCATATCAACAACCTCCTTCAGTTGTCCCTCTGTATCTAATCATCTGACAGCAAGAGTCTGCTTGACTAAGATTTTGGCCTCTAAAATTAAAACTGTTAAAGATCTCTTGGAAAGGCTCAATATACGAATGTATTCTCCTTTATAATGTTTAAATAGGAAAATCCAAATTCATCCAACGTAGGTAAAGTAGAGATGCTTTTCTTTATAAAATAATGTGTTTTATAGTCTTCAAAGGGATCTCAGTAATCAAACAGTTATCTCCATCTTTTTAGAGAGATTGGTTATGGCTGAGGGGGTCCATACCAAGATAGCATGAGGGCTAGGCCCTGAGTCAAAGGCCAGGAAAATGAGTAAAATTTTTTTAAGTGAATAAATATTTAGAAAAAAGTATTAAATGGTATACAAAGTCAAGTTTCCTCTAGAATTTTCTACGCATGAGATTTGAAGGAGGTAAGAATAAATAAAAACAAAATGAGATAAGGAGGAAATTTAATTCAAATTAGAATACAGATTATTTGAGAACTTTGTAAATCATCCCTGTTAGTTTTCGAACACGTATTTCCTATAAATTAGGTTTGGGCACACAGTGATTTAAGCAATTCATCCTCATGAGTTTCTCAGCAAAGGGGGAAAAAAAGCAGTGAGACTGAACTTGATTTTTTAAGACACTGTGATTCTAGATGGAAAATTTTCTACAAAGGAAGAGCAAAGGGCCAGCATACTAATGACAGCGATTCTAGGGGCTGTCCTAAAAATGCTTGGTCCTTTAACCAGACATTTGCACTCTTTAATCATAACTCAAACTTCTTAGCAAATGCATTTTATACACTGAAATGCAGCGTTTGACAAAATTCATGGCTCTGCCTGGATGTGCCTTTGGCTGTGGCTTAAGCAGCTGCTTCTGACTCTTCTCAAGTTCGTCAGCTTATGAAAGAGATGTGAAGGGGCCAACTCTACTTCCTGATGAGGAGAGAATCAAGAAGCTAAGCACTCTCTTTTTGCTAGCCCTGGCTGGAGCAGTGAAAAAGGCATAAGGGACACAGGAAATGCTCCCTCCAATGCTGAGGTTTTCTCAAACTGTGTGTCAGCAAGTGTGATGCTTGGACACTCATCTCTTTGGAACTAAATAGTCCTAGGTTTGAACTTGCTTTCTCCTCTGAGATCATGTGCAAACTTTCATCAGTCTGATCTTGTGCCACCACTGGGCCTGAGTTTTGCATTTACACAGTGAGAAAGATGAGAATACCAGCTCCCTCTCAGATTTGCTGAGCTCTCTCTCTCTCTCTCTCCTTTTTTTTGTACCTAGAGCAAAAGAAATTCTCTTTAATAATTGGTTTTCCCTCAACCTTCATCATAGATTCTGTGCTCATACATCTTTCTTTTGACAAGTATACCAGTTAGCTTGTGTTGTATAATGGACCACCCCCAAAACATTTGAACCAACAACTATTTCCTGAGGTCAGAATTCCGCAGATTGGCAATTTGGGTGAGACCTAGCTGGATAGTGTGTTATGGATTTGGCTGATCCTGATTGGGCTTGTATCTGCATTTAGCTGGTGAGTCAACCAGGGCTGTCTGGAACAATGGGGCCTTTCTCCATGTGAAGAGCCTGTGCTTGTTCCCATGGAAATAGTAGTGGTACCAAGAGAGGAGAGTGGAAGCTATAAGACCTCTTGAGACCCAGCCTTGGAACAAATACAGTGTTGCTTCTAACACATCCTCTGGCTAAATCAAATCATAAGCCCAACACAGATTAAAGGGGCATTAAAAAAATGCCTTTTCTTGATGTAGGAGCTGAAAAAATTCGTACAATGTTTGCAATCTACCACAACAGGTAAGCTCTTTCTCTAGACTGCTTTAACTAATGGAGGGCGCACTGTACTGCATGACAGGAGACTCAGTTCCCAGTCACTTCACTGAATCTTGCTATCACCATCTACAAAGCAGGGCATTAGTACCAAAGCTTTGTTATTTTATTTTAAGCTATAGTTGCGTCTCCTGGTGATTCATCCCAGAGCTGAGACAAGCATGGATGCCATGCATTTATTTATTTGGGGGTTGGGAGTTCCTCCTCTTTTTTTTTTTCTTTCTGACAGGTGTCCTGGGAAATCCTTCTGGAGTAGCAATCTGGCCCTTCCTCTCATTTTGCCAACCGGATCACCCTAGGGTAGGGTGATTTAACAGGAGTAATTAATCATTGTGTTTTCTGAAACTGGAAGCCAAAGTACATTAGCCTCATACCAGAGAGCATGTATGCAAGAGAGGGGGTTATGAAGGAGTGTGTGTAATGAGAGAGGTGAGAGTCTAATAATTAAGGAGGAGCATAAATAATAATGAAAGTCATTAGTGCCACTTGGTTGAGAGAATGTCATAAATGTAATTGGGGCATTAAAGTGAAATCCATTATGACAAACATTAACACATACAAAGGAGGGAAAAACCTGGTTATCTTGAGTTTGACAGATACTGTCAGCTTCCAGTGGGGCCCAGATGGCATTCAGGAAAATGTTATGAGCAGTTTTATTTTAATATTTTTGGTTATGTGATATTTGGGAATCGAATGACACAAACACATGAGGAATTTTCACATGCCTGGCCTTGAAGCGGCTGGCAGAGAAGAGAGGTCACCGAAGGCAGCAGAGCACTGGAGGGCTTCCATTACGGATGCACAACTTTTTTTCTGAGGTGTTGCAATATCTCAAGGCGTATGATGCAGGCTGGCATTTTTCCTCTGTGAAATTCCCTGTTGAAGCAGACATGCAGTTTGGATGCTTTCTTTAAAAAATAGCAAAGTATGGGGAGAGCGACAGAGATGAGAATGAGGACATTTAAACAATTATGCAGGAAATTATATGATGCTAAAATTGAACACGGACAGACTGTTCAATGGCAGGATTCCCACTCGTGCTGAGCTTTGCAAAGGGGAGGATATTTTTTTTCCTTTCTCTCCAGGACTGTAATTTTTGAGCATGAAATAATTCAGAATATAAAACAAAAGAAAAAATTTAAATATGTCTAGAGATGGAGGCAAAGAGAAACAAAAAGAAGGCAGTTGTGAAAAAAAAAGGGGGAGGGAGAGAATTAAGATAGTGGGTGCACATGTGTATGTTCAAAGGGAGGAACTGATAAACGATGGCAGTAGTTTGGGAAGATAACTGTTCTCTGGGGATTCTTTTCAGGGCAGGACAGACTCAAGGGGATCAAGTCCCTGCCATACAGGGGCATCATGAGGACTCACTGAGTCTATATATTTAAAAGGCTTAGCACATTGACTGGAAAATGGTAAACCCTCAATACATGAGAGCTATCATAACTATCATTGTAAGTGTTATTGTATGTTAAGGCTGGTGAACAATACATATAATGGGGGGATCTAGATTATTCATGAATGACAGGGAAGAGGGAGGGATCAAACTACATCTGTGTCAAGCCTACTGTATGCAAAGAAATTTAGATATACGTTGGCTCATTTCATCCACATTGCAAAGCTGCTCAGCAGATATTATTGCCCGTAATCGAGAAGACAAAGGATCAGATAGTTTAATGCAAGTAAAACATTAAAACAGTCACAGGTACACAATAAAAGCTCAATGAATGTTAGCTCTTGTGATTGCCATGCTCAAAGTCACATAGCCAAACACTGGGAGAATCAAGATTTAAATCCTTCTCTCTTTAATTCCATTGCACCAGGCTGCCTCTCACCTGATTCACTTGGAACAATCCACACCCCCACAGACGGATGTTCTACAGTGAAAAGGCCATAATGGAAAGTCTTTGAAATCTGGAGCCAGAAACTTAGGTTGAAATCTCTGCTGCAGTCCCTTAGATGCATGGTTTTTGCGGTACACTCCTATACATGGTGCTCATTTCCCTTCAGGGAAGGACTGGTTGCCCCAGTTGCTGGGAAGACTGTTAGTAGAAGGTCTTCTCAGCCCTTCAGTTGTCAAGAATCACCTCATACAAGGTCCTGGCCCTTTCTGAGATAGTTCATGCTCGATGACTGATTGCTGTGGGAGTATAAAGGCATAGACATCCCAAGTCAGTAGGAACAACTCTGAGGGGCCGTTATAGATCTAGGGTTCCTCATGGGTGTGTAGGGGGTAACATTGGCAGAAGCTGTCATTGGGCCTTCATACAACTGAATTTCTCCTTCTAATCCCCTGTCCTTTCCTTCCCTTCCACAGGAATGGATCCCAGGTGCTATTTTTAATAAATATTCAGCAGCCTAAATTCTAGTTCAGAATCTACTATCTGGGTAACCCAAGTGGAGACAGTTCTGAATCTGCAAAGGGAAGTGGTATGGTCACTCCCCAAGAGATTTCTTTGAGGATCTGAAAGGAACTATTTAGGCTATTCAGCCAGGAACACAGTTCTGAGCACACAAAGGAGTTTCGGAAAATGTTACTGAATCTAAAGCTAAGTCGATTGAAGAAAAGATGATGAGCACACATGATAACATCAGCACTGAGCAGGATCTTTCAGGGGGCTGAAGAATTTCAGTCAGCATCTCCATCCTGCCCTGAGGAGATGCCATCCTGCATTCAAGTTCATCCCTAGGGAGCTTGCCAGGAGGCAAAAGATATTGTTTGAGTAACAGCCTTGTTAAACTTCCTCCAGGTTATGTGCTCTGATGTAGAAGAAATTTGTTTAAAATGAACATCAAAGATGTCAGAAAAGAAGAAAAAAGAGTCATAAGAGGACAACATTTGAACTGTGGAGAACAGGCTTGTGTCTTAATTTAGGGAACCTGAGTTAAGTCTAAATAATAAGTGATAATAATAAGAGTGGGACTGAGGAGGAGCAGGCAGAAGCTAGAGACTGGCTTAATTTTGGTTTGTTCTTTGCTTTTAAATTATATTTTCATTTATTATAAGTTGAATAATATATGTATATAATCTAGTAATAAAAAAGAAGCAATGTGTTAGTCCTTTAAGGATCTAATGCTAAACTTATCCTGCTGCCCCTAGTGGTTTCTCTTTTGAAATAGAAAAGATTATTAGGCTAGAGATTCTTTTCTATTAGTGGATAATGTATTTGCTTTTTTTTTTTTTTTTTAGAATTTTCAATTACTTTTTGTGTCTTTTTTTAACTTATACTTTTCTTTAAGGTATCCACTACTTCAAACTTTTAAAAATTATTTGTTGAAAGTTGTTTGTAGCTTATTTTAGAATTAAACAAAAGGATCCGTACATTTGTAGTGATGTTACCCTTTTACTTCCTAAGAGTGTTTATTTGTATATTCTTTCTTAGAGAATTATCTGATTTTCAAAGAATAGACTCTTTTGGAAAAAAATGATCTTTGTCATAATAAAATTACAGTAAGTCAATCCTTATCCTTTTATATTATTTTAATTTTTTATTTAACTGTATTTCTCTTTCTATCTTTTTCAGTTGAACATTTGGATAGTCACTATTTGATTATTCTATGTATCCTCTCTCTATCTATGTCTATTACTTGTAGGGCTATGAAATCCCCTCTGAGCACAGCTTTAGCTACTTCCCACAGGCTTGAAAAAAAGTCATTTATTCTAAATAGTTTTTGTATTCAGTTATTGCATTTTTAAAGAATTTATTATTTAAAAGTGTGAAATTTAATTTCCAGAGATGTTTTGGAGGGCATTAGTCATTAATATATTATCGATTTCTAATCTGATTTCCTCAGTGTTAGAAATATGTTCTCTGAATTTTTTTCAATTAAAGATAATTTTTTGTTGCCTAGCATATAATCTGTATTTATTATCTTTCCTATCTTTGTAAAGAATGCATATTTTTTCTTTGGAAGGTATGTGCTATTCTAGAGAGGTATTTGGTCATACGTATTAATTGTGTCATTTAACTCTAATATCTTTACTACTTTTCCCTTCTTTTAGATTTGTCAGTTTCTTTTATGAATTCTTCCATTTCAGCTTTATATTTTTTTGAAGCTATTACAAAACGTTTCTTTCCATTTTAAAAATCCCATCATTAGAAATGTATTCCTTTGCATACAAATGGATTTTTATATTCAAAAATTTTCTAATGGAATGTGTTTAGCCTTGGAAAAGGTGATACTTCCAGCAGGCCTGGCAATCACAAGGAATTTATGCCATCTCTCTTCCCTCCTGGGCCTTTGCCAGACCTGGCTAATTGATCAAGGTCTTCCTTCCTGCAGAGTCCAGATGCTACCTTGGAATATACTGCTCCTCTCAGTTGCTACCAACTGATCACAGTTTGCCCTTCAGTTAAAACCTATTTGCCCTCCCTGCTTAAAACATCATCAGTCAAGGTAAGAAACTAAGGTTAACCAATGTCTACTAGGTTTGGATGGAAATATCAAATTAATACTTTATCTGTTAAGCTATTATTTAATATAATTGGCCAACATTGTTAAACATGGGAAATCACAAGATAAAAAGTATCTATGAGAAATTCTTGAAAATATTATTTGACAAAATCCAGACAACCAAGAGATGAACCAAAATAAACACACCTGCATCAAAGAAGCTATGGTAAATGGAATCCATTCAAATAAGAGTAACCAATTATAGTTACATGATAGAATGTACATAATTTATGCTATGACCAAGGAAATGAAGACTGTAACTGGGGAGAAATAAGCTAAAACAGTTGACCCTAGATTACTGGGAGGATGTTGTTGGGGAAGGAAAATAAGCTGTTGACTCTGTCCAGTCTTCTTTTAAACATAATGATAACTAAACGGTTTGGTAAATAGACTAATGATATTTTCTAGGATGGAGGGTTCTTATCTGTGAAATGCTCTTTACTAAGTATCCCTGGGTTAGCATTATTTATGATGGACGAGACTAGGATAAATGGATTTTTGAAGTATGATTCCCAAAGAACATCACATAAGCTAGATGACTACCTGGAATCTCAAGTGGAAATGTTTATGACTAAAACGTTTTCCACTGTGTAAGGCTTTGGCAATTTCAATTAGAGGGCTCATCTATCAATTACTCTGACCCAAAGACCTCTTGTCCTATATGAGAATGAAGAACCTGAGGAACCATGCAGGGAATCTGGAACCTCTCATTGCTTTGCTTGGGTCTCTCAATTCTTTCACATTGAAATTATTAGTATAGCTTGATATTGGGTAAGATCATTGAATTGTGTGACTCATATTTGACAACTGATTCTTTATGTTTGCTGAGTAACAAAAATTGAGGATGCATAAACAGAAGTTCAAAAATGCCTATTTCATCTTCTTTCATAGCGTAGTGAGTAATACTTTTCAAAATTGAAACGTGGGGCTAAGAAAATGTTTTAATTTCAACATTTTACTGTTTTTCATAATATTTTACTTACTTATAGGGAATTCTAGGAAATTCCATATCTTAAAGTGTGAAAATTTTTATCTGTTTAACAAATCATTTTGTTTTGCTTCTATTTCTTTTCATTCTATATCCAAGTAATTTACTGTATTATTATTAAAAGTAACATGTATCATAAGATCTCTCTAAAAAATTTCTTTCTCTATCTATCTACCTACCAATCATATTTTTTCAAGGAGAACACACACATTAGAAATATTATTTAACCTTGAATTATTTATAATAGGTATAAATAATTTTTAAATGATAAATGGTTTGTCATTTTTAAAAATTACTAGCTAGATCCTTAGTGGGGATTGATTTAACAAGCATAGAATCCTTTGGAAATGCTAGAGGATGAGGAGGAAAAAGATTCAAAAGTAGTACCCAACACTCTCAATTCTAACATTTTGCCTCCAATCTGGTACTTTATGCAAGATTTTTTCGGTATTTAGCCTCCTTTTATTTTTTCTCTATGTATAGGTATTGCTATGTCCCAAGCACTATTTTAAGTGCTGATAAAAAAAAAAAAAGAAAGAAAATGGAGAAACTTCCCTCTAGGAGCTTATAGTCCAGAGTAAAAGTAAAGCGTGGTGTATTGTTAAAAGTGACTAGAAAGCATACCGCTTCTAGATCTTAGTTAAGATGGCATTTAAAGAGGTTTTGAATAGAAACATGCCCAATGAAACTGATCATCTGGTTAAAATGATGCAAGCAAAAATCAAAATAAGAGCGTACCCTACATGCTTCCTGTTAAAATTTTTCAGTGGATTAACGTCCCTCAGGGAAAAGATGGGACAAAGGATGTGGCCTCCACACCTGTTATTGCAGACAGCCTCTTGGAACAGCCTAGAGAGAGAGATAGGAGGAGAGAAGAAGAGCTGTGGGGAGCACAGAGGAGGAGGAGTGGAAAAAATTCAGTTTAGGAAACCACTGTGAGTGTAGTTGTTAGCCACTGGAATGTACTGAAATCACAATATAAGAAGTCTAGTAAGTTTTGAAAGATAGTTACTACCAAAAAAACCAAGAGCCTGAGGCTTAAAATGACCCTTTGATTCTCCAATTTCTTCAGGCAAGAGGCAGAATAAGAAAGCTGTAAGACCCTCCCGGAGGGCCAAGGAGGATAAGGGAGAAAGAAGAATCTCCCATCGGACATTACCTAGAGACTCAAGAGAAAAGACAAGGCTGCTTCTCCCCAAGAGCAGAATCAAGACTAAAGCATTCTCTGTGCCAAGAGAGGAGAAGACCTTAAGAAGGTCTGCCCAGCAGGATTTCAGAATTGCTACAAATCTGTGACTGTTGTGTAACTGTCATTTTTCTACTTTCCAAATGGGAATGTGAACTGTGGTTATCCTCTCCTTGTCCAACCTCTGCATATTGAGGTGGGTAGGGGAAGAGGGTGGCAGATAACTCCTTTTAATTCACAAGTTTCTGGACCATTACAGACTTTCCCCCACTTACGATGGTTCAGCATATGATTTTTTGACTTTATGATGGTGTGAAAGTGGCACGCATTTAGTGTCGACAGTACTTTGAATTTTGATCTTTTCCTGGGCTAGCGATATGCAGTACAATACTCTCATGATGTTGGGCAGTGGCAGCGTCCCACAGCTCCTAGTCAGCCACGTGACCATGAAGGCAAACAACTGGTAAATTCATAGCCATTCTGTACCCAATGACCATTCTGTTTTTCACTTTCAGTACAGTATTCAACAAATTACGTTAGATACACAACACTTTATTATAAAACAGGCTTTGCGTTGGATGATTTTGCCCAGCTATAGGCTAGTGTAAGTGTTCTGAGCACATTTAGGTAGGCTAGGCCTAGCTGTGATAGGCAGTTTAGGTGTATTAAATGCATTTTCAATTTACGATATTTTCAACCTACGATGGGTTTATCAGGACTTAGCTCCATCATAAGCGGAGGAAAATCTGTATATGGAGGTTATTCTGGATCTGATATAGTAATTACTAAATATCACTGAGAGATCCTAGACTTTGAAATAAATGTGTTGATTAGTTGGTATTTGGGATTGTCTCCAGTGTCAAACAAGTGTTTTTTTAATGTGGGAAGAAGGGAACAAAGAGATACCCAGTGACCATTAGTACGGAAAGTCATGTTATTTATATATGACTTAAAGTCAAAAAATATCAAGGACAACTGAATTTAATAATTATTATTCATGTCATGGTACTCTACTGATGGTTCAGCAACGTTCTGATGAGTAATAATATGAAGATACTCATACTATATATATCAATGCATATTTATTCTCTAAAATTTGCTTTTCTTGCCTTCACTTCAGGTAAAATCAATACATGAGCTTTTCTCCCCAATTTATATTCAAGTGACAATAGTGATATAAAAGATTAAAATATAAAGTAGAAATATATTCCAAGTGCAGACAATTTGAATATGGAGCAAGTGTGAACAATCAAAACATGTATAGTATTTTCAGGAAAGTTATTTTTCTTCTAAAGTATTCATCATTTTCCATTAAAAATAAAAAAGTAGAAAAACAAAATCACAAATTTAAACAAAAATTTAATAAAATTAACTTGCATTTATATTTTGAAATTTACTTAAATCATGCTATTTTTAGACATAAAATTATTCAAAATTCTAGCCTTTAAAATCCATCTAGTTGCCAATGTAAGCAATTAGTATTGTCCTCCAGGCTAATGCCAGTTTTATCAAATCAAAATAAGAGACATCCATTAAATTTGAATTTCAGATAAACAGCAATGATTTTTAGTAAAGTATGTCCCAAATATTGCATAAGAGATACTTATTGTAAAATAGTTACCGTTTTTTAATCTAATATTCAAATTGAACTGGCTGTCTGTATTTTATCTGGCACATCTAATGTAAACATAAATTTAAGAGTAATAGAATTTGCTTAATATTGCAACATGTTCCAGAGCCACTAGGTACAACTGTTGCAAATAGTATGATGACACATAAGCAAATACCTGAGGAGGAATTAATTGAAAACCACAAGTAGCAACAAAACAGACACTTGGCAATACTGAGAACATATTTCAATATATAAAAAACCCATTAAATTCACACCCAGAGGAAAGATTTGACGTGTTAATTAATTTGTCTCTTCTCTTACCTAAGTGCTTCCACTGCTCAAATTCCACCTGCATTCTGAAGCAGCATCCATCTTCATATTTAGCAACGCACAACATTTTCATGGTGGTTGAAATAGTTGCGTTCTGTCTCCAGGCTGTAAGGCAGAAGTCCTGGAGAAGGGTTTTCCCTCTGAGATCTGAGACCTGAAATGGCGTTAGTCATGAGAGGGCAGGTTAAGGGTTATGACTCATGATCTATGTTGCAAATTCCTTTATCCCCGG
This sequence comes from Equus przewalskii, assembly GCF_037783145.1. Taxonomy (NCBI): domain Eukaryota; kingdom Metazoa; phylum Chordata; class Mammalia; order Perissodactyla; family Equidae; genus Equus; species Equus przewalskii. Next base: position 50,835,791 of record NC_091845.1, on the reverse strand, counting down.
TGACATTGGGGCACGTATCTTCTTTAATAAGTGTACGTGTGTGTGTGTGTGCGCTCTCATGAAATCCTGGGCTCTTCAAAGCCCAGGGCCCAAAGTAGACATCCCTCATATCCAGGTATGAAGATGAATAAATTAGACTTCAGATAGACTTCTTTCCAAATATCCATGCTCTGACAATTTCCCAGTCTCCTTCACAGGCCCCTTTAGTCCATGTGGCTAGTTCTGAACAATGGACTGCAAGCAGACTGTGTGTCATCTCTGTACCATTTCAGAGCTGGTGTGACACCCTTCAACTGTCCACAATCACAATGACTGTGTTCAGATGGCAGCACAGCAAGACTGTAGAGTCTCTGTTTCTGTTTTTTTGTGTGTGTGTGAGGAAGATTGGCCCTGAGCTAACATCTGTGCCAATATTCCTCTGTTTTATGTGGGACACTGCCATAGCATGGCCAGACAAGCAGTGCTAGGTCCGTGCCCAGGATCCAAACTGGTGAACCCCAGACTGCTGAAGCGGAGTGTATGAATTTAACCACTATACCAGGGGGCCAGTCCCGAGCCTCCGTTTTTGACTGAGTGGAAAAGAGCCCCTCACCAACCCATATTAGACATGTAGCAAAAGCAAAAAATAAGCATTTCTCAGAAAAAAATGGAAAGATTTTGGAGGCTTTTTCCTCCCACCAAAGCATAGCCTGACATAACTTGAATAATATTAGTTCCATACTTTAAAATAACTTTCCACATTCCAAGGCCCTGTATCTACCTACGAGGTTTTGTTTTGTTTTGTTTTTTTAATAGTAGTTCGTGCTTTCTTTATTTACATTTAAATATTTAATCAGACTGGAGTTTTAAATATTTAATCAGAATGGATTCTCATCTTAGGAGGCAAATGTTGGAGTAACACATAACATATATATTTAAGGTTTTATTTCAAAAAACCTGTCCAGATAAAATTAATTACATAATCAGTTTATTTCCCCAATAATTTCCAATAACACTTTTATCATCCACTAAATCAGGGGTCACGAACCATGTTCTGCAAGCTAAATCTAGCCTCCTGCCTGTTTTTTAATAAATAAAGTTTTCTTGGAACACAGTCATGCACATTTGTTTACACATTGTCTGTGGCTGTTTTCACGCTATGGCAGAATTGAGCAGTTGTGACAAAACCATAGTGCCTGAAAATTCTAAAATCTACTCTCTACACCTTTGAAGAAAAATTCTGCCAACCTCTGCACTAAATTCAGGATATTCTTTTGGCTGTGTGGTACAAGATCTAAAATTAAGGCACAGTATTATGTGCTTCCTTGGCATCTACTGAAACTAGGAAGGTCTCAAATGGCCTAACTACAAGTTCTACTGTCTTAAATAAGGTCCCATGGCCAAACAACCCATTTATCAAGGATACCAGGTATAGTCCCTGCTTATTCCTGAGTAGCTGGTGTCAACTACCTGCCAGCCCATGGAATTATTCAAATGTGCCAATCACATCCTCCTGCGTGAACCGGATGGTACCCTTCCTACTGGAAACTACACAGTCTGCCTCCCACAGCCTTTGGTTGTTCACTCTTTTCCTGAGTTCCACCCCCCTGTGGCCCTGCAGGGTGCAGTGTTTTCCTCTCCTAAAGAAATCTCTGAGCAGATGTGACTGATGAACAGCTCATCTGTCCAGTGTTAAGGGTCCGGTGCTCAGCCATCTCCATGATGCTAGGGTGACAATCCCTCTGTCACCAAAGGAGTGAAGAGGAGGTGATTACAGTAGTTTTTTTGGAGACTTCTTAGTTTCTTTCACTGCTTTTTGTCACAACTCAATGGTGATACAGTGTTTTAAAATTTAAAATATATCATATTTTATGATATGTGAAAATTCATTATATTAATATATCCCATTTTTTAAATTGTTCTAGCAAATCTTAAACATTTTTTCTTCTAGATAAAAATTTAGAACCTTCTTTTATTCAATTAAAGGAATCCAGATGAAATATTAACTGGAAGTTTATATACATATAGACTGATCAGGAGAATATTGCCATTTAAAATCTTTTAAATTTTCCTCAAAAAAGTTATAATTTTAATATGTCTTGAATATTAATTAAGTCATTCTTAAGGTATTGTTTTAGTTGTTGTAGTTAACTTATTTTTATTGCTAGTGTCATTAAACGTGTGTTTCTTTTTTTATGTTTTTAACAGTATTTAATAAGCTATTTAATTTTGTCTTTTTTTACTTGTAAATGAACTATCCTAGTGAGTTGTTTTATTAATTGCATTGGGAGGATATTTATATAAAAATACTTTACAAATAATTTTAATTTCAGTCTTCTCTTTTCCAATATTTATACCTCTTTGCCAGGGAATTAGTCTCCCATGGCTGCTGTAACAAATTTTCACAAACTTAGTGACTTAAACAAGCCAGAAATTTATTTTCTCACAGATCTGGAGCGCATAAGTCTGGAATCAATATCTATGGGCTGAAATGAAGGTGTCAGCCACGCCTTGCTCCCTCTGTAGGCACTTTTGGGGAGAATCTGCTCCTTACTTCTTCCAGCTTCTAGTGGCTGCTGGCATTCTATGGGATGTTGCCATGTCGCTCCAATCTCAGCCTCCGTCTTCACGGTGACTTCTCCTATTCTGTCTATGTAATCTCCCTGTGATCTTCTCTTATAAAGACATGTCATTGGATTTAGAACTCACCCAGATAATCCAGAATGATCTCTTCATTTGAAGATCCTTAATTTAATCCATCTACAAACACCCTTCTTCCAAATAAGGTAGCATTTATAGGTTCTAAGATTAGGACATGGATATCTTTTGTCTTTGTGGGGGAGGCATTTTATCCTACCACATTTAGTTTTATTTTATTGCGATGGATAAAACTCCAGAATAATATTAAATAATAATTGGTGATAGTAGTTGTACTTAGCAAGAGAGTTCATCTATAACTAGTTTGCTATTACAAGAAGAAGAAATATATGCTTTATTCTTTATGCCTTTTGCGTTTTAGTCAGTTTTATACATTTTCCATAAGGTATTTACTTGCCTTTCCTTTAATTAAATTTTTACATCACATTTTATTCTACTACAACTTATCCTTCTGTGAATCTATGCACTTATTTCTCTAATGGAATTATGTGTATATAATTAAATGTTTGAGTGTGTCTGAAATTTCTTTTTATGAAATCTGCAAAAAAGAATCATATATACATATTGATGCTTAATCTGCTTTTATCTGTTCACATTGTATTTATATCTTTGCTTATCAATTTATATTGTTATATCTCATTATGATTAACAGCTCTGAATATAGTATACATATTGCTAAAGTGTTAGAAATGAAAATTTTGTCCTTTTTCTCTTTTAAATAATGCTACAAAGAGCATCTACATATACTTCTATCTATCTAGCTAGCTAGTTACCTACATATTTAGATACTTGATAAAAGTGCAAAATTAAAAGTGGAAGTCAAGAAAAGGAAGTATAATATTGTAAGTTTCTTAGTCTATACATGAAGGGGTATAATATCACTTGTAGGTAGACCATGATCATTTAAAGATATGTATTATACACACTAGAGCAACCACATAAATTTCAAAAAAGAGTTTTAGGTAATAAATCAATAAAAGAAATAAAATAGTATCATGAAAATATTCAATTAATACAAACTAGGTAGAACATGTAGGGAAGGGAAAGAAAGAATGACAAGGTAATTAGAAAAAAATAGCAAAATGATAGACTTAATTATAACTACATCAATAGCTACATTAAATGTGAATGGTCTAAGCACCCCACTTAACAGCTAGAGATTTTAAGATTGAATGAAAAAGCAAGAAGTAATTATATGCTGCCTATAAGAAATACATTTTAAATATAAAGACCAAATAAGTTAAAAATAAAAAGATGGGGAAAAAAAGATATTCCATGCTAACACTAGATTTAAAAACCTGAGATGGCTATATTAAGTTTATACCAAATAGATTCAGAGTAAAAAAAAAAATTACAAAGGATAAATAATGTTATTCCTTAACACTGAAGGAGTTAAATCGTCAAGAGAACATAACAATTCCAAACATATCTATCTAAAAACAGATCTATGGTACATGAATCAAAAACTGATTGAACTGCGAAAAGAAATAAACAAATCCAAAATTAGAGCAAAGTTTCAATACCCTCCTCTCAGTAATTCATAGAACAAGCGGGCAAAAAAATCAGTAAGGATATGAAAAACTTGAACAACACTATCAACATACTTGACCTTATTGGCATTTATGAACACTTTACCTAACAATGGCAAAATATACATTCTTTCCAAGTGCACATGGAAGATTGACCAAGACAGACAATGTTCTGGGCCATAAAACAAATTTCAGTAAGTGTAAAAAAATTCCTTCCCTATATTCTAGGAGAGGTTTGACTAAACCATACAAGTACCTTCCAACTTAGGGATATTGAAGTAGGGGAATGAAGAGAATAAGGTAATGGAGGAAAGATAAAAATTGCTTAGAGTGAGGAAGAAATGGGGGAAAATATGAAAGCGAAGAAGTAACGGGCAGCTGTTTAGGAATGAGGTAGGTGGGTTTGAGAGGAAAGGATTTTAAGTAGTGTTGCTATAGATTATATATTCTGTTAACAAAGATATACAAATAAAGAACTTGAATTATTTTGAAATCATTTCATCATTGCTGCACTGAATCGCATGTATCACATACTTTACTGTAGTTGCACGTGTAAGACTTTACAACTACAAGAACATGAAATACTTCATATGTAATTAAAGAATCTTGAAGCATATTACTTTTGCTCTCATTCTTTAACTCAGTTTTTGTTTGTATCTTTCTTTAAAACTAATGAAACTTTTCATGTTCCTGATAATTTTTCTCTTTTCTCTATTTCTTCTCTATGTTTATCCAGAAGGAGAAGACTTTTCTGAAGTTCTCTCAACAGGCTTCTCCTTATGTCTTATTGTTTACAACTGGGTAATATGAGCCCACCCCCTTGCCTGCAAGAGAGATTTAGAAAATCCCTGAGAGAAGTCATGGAGTTTGTCATAATTGACTCAGATAAATTTGATTTATCATCTGGAGCCTAGCCACCCTGAACAAAATGAGAATTTTTTTTTTTAATCCAGGATTCTCTATAGGGATATTATGGTATTAAGTATTTAAAATCAAATACTTTAAAAATTTATAGCATGATATCTGGATTTGGGGATCAAATATTTAAATAAATATATCCATTCAATAATCAACGGAAATACAGGTAGTATTTACTAAAAGATAATATATTTTTGTTTTTAGCTATATAATAGACTTAGCCTTCAAAAATTAAGCATGAAGATATTCTGTGATCTGACAAACCAACTCTGAGGTATGTATCTTTGAGAAACTCCTGCATAATTAGTATGAGATATGTACCAGCATGTTCCTCGCCTAAAACAACTGAAAACCAGAAACAACACAAATGTTTAGTCATAGAAAAATGGTTAATCACACATGGAATATTATACAGCAGTGAGAATGAACTACATGTATGTATAAAAACATGGACAAATCTTAGAAACATAATATTGATTTCAAAAGAGCGTGTTCAAGAAACTACACACAGTACATAGAAACAAATTTGAACAACAAATCAGTTTGAAATACATACATATATGAGGTCAAGCCATTTAAAAAAGGGCATGATGAAACAAAAACCAAGGCAGGAATGAAATTTAGCAGTGAAACTGTGGGATGGGACTTTGGAGGAGGTCATGGGTAGAATTCAACAATATTGAAAATATTCTAGAAAATGTCTAGTTAGTGAATGTAGAGCTACTTGGTTCTTTTTCTTTAAAATGGCATATTTATTCCATAATTTCTTTTGTATATATCAAATTTTTTATTTTAAAAATTAATATATTATAAAAAAGTCATTTTTTCCTCAAATCAACTTTTTATCTTTTGATAAAAATCATACTCTATGATTTTCTTTGTGCCTAAGTGCTATATAAAAAATAAAAACAGGAACTTATAAATACTAAAGAGAAAAAGAAAAAAAACTCCATAAAAAGATATTTCAATTTTGCCCATGCCGTATTGTGCCTGATGCAGTGGAATAGCAGCCAAGTCTCCATGTTAAGGTCCTGGAGGGTTTTGGACTTAATAATTATACAGGAAATATGATGGAGTTGCTAAGGCCAATAAGGAAGGATGTGTAAAATGATGGTATATAGATAATATGAAGGCATCCATTTTTCTAAAGCAACTTTTTCAGTTTCTTAATTGAAAATGAGTGGTGTAAGATCCCCTTGTTTGCCCACATAGAGAGAACATAGCCTGAAAGAAACGCCACAGTTTCAGAGCCCTCAGTTTAAACATGGAGAGCAGCCCCTTCCTGGAAAGCAGAGATTATTGAAAGACATTTTGCAGTGTATCAGAGGGAGCAAACTTCCACAGGAATCAATTACCCAGACACCTGAAATGAACATTGAGCAATCTGCAAGGCAATGACAATGAGTGTGTAAAGAATAATCAATGATGAACAGTATTCTACTGGCACTTAACAACCTACTCCAGAGAAGATGGATGCAGGCCACATCTCAGCAGAAGCTGTGTGCCATGCAACCGGAGTATCACGTACAACAGCAGCAACGCCCTTTGAACATGCTGCTATAAAAATCTCCTGTGCATACCGCCATTTTCCGCAAGTCTCAGGTCAAGTTCTGTTTCATTTTTAATTCATGACCTTTTAGAATTTGGCCTATCGGAGAGCTGCCTCTGTGGCCACATGAATCTATACCAACTTTATTTGTCAGTGGAATAATTTGGAGTTTTTCATTCTTTGGATTAATCCAAACTTCTTAAACATTTTTTTTCTTTTAGAGACTCAGACCACGGAGATCATACCCATTATATTTCTGAATTGTTACATATCTGTCTCCTTGAAGTCTAGAGAATACTTCTGACTGTGCCCAATCCACCATATCCCAAGTTTGCTATAACATCCTCTTTGTCAACTAATTCCCCTCAAGGCATAGATTTGGGCCTAAAATGGACTTTTTCTACTTCTTAAGGAATGAAATTGTGAGCAAGGCACATCAAGAATTTATCAGGTGTGCTGCTTTTAGGCAAATAAGACTTTGAGCAATCAAAAATGTGTTTGAGGTCCCTCATGACTGTTTATCTTCCCCTGTGCCAGTTTTATGATCAACACCAGGAATCCAACATCAATTTGGCTGAACAGTCATTCCCTCAGGGATCTCACTGTGCTGCTCTCTCTCTTCATTTCTACCTAAATGTTCTCTAGCCTGGCTCAAAAATCACTTAGTAGATGTATATATGTTTTTGACTCATAGCACTACTCTCCCTCTCCTGATAGACCTGTAGATTCTGGACAAGTTACACTCTTTCACTGCTTTCTTCCGATCGTGACCTTTTTCCTGTTACATCTAAGTGACACATGGGATATCATATTTACTTATGCAGTATTCTTGTTTATTACTAATGTTCATTCATTTATGTTGTCATTGATATTAATGCCAATACCTTCCATTTACTTGGAATCTCTTGTTTCTGGCTTCATTTTATTTAACAACCCCTTCGGTTTAGGTCAGGAATTTCTTATGAAGTCTAGGAATCAAGACAGGTTGTTCTGAAGCATTTATTCTTTTCTATGACACATGCCAGAAATTTTGCATATGGATGAAACATCCCCAAGTAAAATTTTAAAATATTTAGATTTACCTCTTTTCTTTCTACTCAAGTAAGCTCATTATAATGCAAGAAGTTTGAATGACATTGTTAGAGAAATAGCACTGAATTTAATTTATTTTTAAAGTAACTGGCAAAACTTGATATTTAAATATTAATAGTAACCAGTTGAGACACTTCAAAACTGATTTCAATATTCCAGTATATGGCACTATGGTTAATAACCACTGAAACAAATAAACAAACAAAAAATTATTAAACGTTTTTATTTTAATCAGAAAGATCAGCCTAGATTTTATCTATCCTATATTGATGAATAGATCCAGCAGGAAGACATACAAAACACTGCAAAAAGCCCTGGGAAATAGTTTCCCTCTTTAAATACATTTAGTGAGGGAGTTTAAGTGTCTACTCTCATCTAAGCCTGAGAGCTGCTGAGATAAGATGCTTTTCTTCTATTCTTCACAAACTATATTCTCCAAAATCTATCCAAGCCAAATTGGTTGAAACACATATGCTTGTGTGTCAGAGAGAAATATCTAGCCTTCAAATTTCATAAGGAAGATGAGATATGTAATAAGTTTCGAAACCAAAGTGGAGACAGTGGCAGATAATGTAGTTCAGTCTACTCAATGCCAATTTTAGCTTCATTGTTTCAGTCTTCCTTGACTGTAGAAGATGGAAAGGGAACTATGTAAATGCCTAGGCTTCCTTAAATCTAGACATGATAATGAGACATAGTTTTTGACAATGGAATATAAGAAAGAGAAGCTTGGGATGACATCAGTCCTCCATCCTCAAAAGGAAAGTTTTATGAATAGTATTTTGTTTTTTGTCTTCTAATTTTCCTCCTTCTTCCTTCATGGAACTCAGGGGAATATTGAGACCTGCTTCCTGAATGGCTGAGTAAACTCCTAACAGACCAAATTTCCCTGAGATGACAATGATAAACTCTAGGGAATAAAAGAGAGCAGATTTTAGAAGGGAAGTGATCCTTAAATTAAAATACTAGTATGTGTTGAGTTAAAAAAAATTTTATGTCTTGCAGCCTGAGAGCAATCAAAAGTCAGCCCTGTGTAGCAACTAAAACTCTGATTTAAAAAAAAATCCCAGGCTTAATAATTGAAGGGCCACCGGAAAATATAAGGAGATTTCTGGAAAAGATAGATCCAGAGAGAAAAAGCTGAAATTCTGTCTATAAACTCTTTAAAAATCTTTCTGATCCCTGAAATACACATGCACTAAGTAGACTGCAAGTAGTCCAGTAAAAGAGAAAAAAAATGATCTGAGATTTCAGCTGCTGACTTAAGTATTTAGTGTGCAGTTTGAATCCAAACAAGTTAATTGCCTGCTAAAACAAAAATATTAACATTCTTCATTGTGCTATAACAGAACACAGAATCTCCACAATGTAAAATTCAGATGATCCATGATGCAATCCAAAATTGATTGATATACAAAGGTGCATAAAAGTGTTACTCATTCTCAAGAGGAAAAAAAGTCAATGAGGCCAACCTCTAAATGGCCCTGATTTTGGGATTAGTAAATAACTTTAAGCAGCTGTCATAACCCAGCCTAAAGAGCTAAAGGAAAATATACTTGTAATTATAAAAAGATATGAAGCCTCAGTAAAGAAATAGAAATTGTAAAAGAATAAAATGGAAATGATAGAACTGAAAATTTATCTGAAATTTTTAAGAAATCTCTAGATAAAAGTTGCTTTTAATTAGGCTAAAGAGAATATGCTTTATTTCTGGGTGGATTTAAGACTATATACACAGTAAGCTTGCCACACTACTTTAACCTTCAGATAGGTAAAATAAGCTACACAGCTATCAAAGAAACTGGCCAAAATTTTTAAATATATATATGTATGTTATGTATATATGTGTGTTAATTACATATATTTGTTATATTTACATAATATATATTACTTTTCATATTTTATTATATACTTATTAAAATATTCATCAATGTTTGAATATACATGTGTATATATACACAAATATATAACATATAGTATATATAATATAATATAATATGATATATAGCAGATATTATATATCATACATTTGTTATATGATATATGTTTGCATACACACATATGCCAAGTCATGTTTTACAAACAGACTAATATAGCTAAAATGAAAAATTTTTGAAGCTAGATATGAGGCTTGTTAAAAGTTTTCATATATATTGTATATAATATGTGCAATAATAGAGTAGATAATACATTATATATGCTGTCATATATGTGTGTATATGTGTAAATATATAATACATATAAATTGCTGTCTTTAACCTGGTTACCATAGACCAACCAAGCAAATATTTCTTGCCACAGGTACATTATCAAAAAACTGATATGTTTTATTATGTAAATCCAGATTATAGTGTTATAGATCTTTTTGGGAAAGACTGATTTATGAGCTTCTTGCTCCTTGCTAATAAAAACGTTAAAATATATATACATGCAATTAGTTTTACCATAACATGCTAGGTATATGCTGAAGCCTCTTCCTTTTGGCCTAAGTCCATAAAAAGGACAAAACTGCATAGGAAAATTAAGACAGGGTGTCATTAGTACACTAGCAATTATGGAAAAGGAAACATAGATTGAAGAGGGAGTTACATTGAGGAAGGAATCCAAGCCCTTTATTGCAAAATTAGGGAGGAGCTTCTAAGGGGTTTTAGTCCCAATGGTGGTAGCTTTGTAACAGCAGCTAAAGCTCAGCGCCAAATGAAATGACGGGAGTTTGCAGAACCACAGTCAGCGCCCCTGGTTTGATACTGACGTATCCACTCACCCCCTACTTTCCTGTCAGGCTGTATGCGGAAAGAAAGAAAAGGTGCATGACTATAGCAGCAGAAGAGGATTTCCTTTATAATGGGTGAAAGAATAAAATGTACAACTACATACCAACAATATGAAAATGTGGAAGACAAGTGCAGTTTTTCTTGGAAAATAGGAAGTTAAAATTTTAGGACAAAAAGAACTAGAAAACCAGAATATGCCAGAAATCAGAGTTGAAATTGAAATGTATCTTTAAATTCTACCTTTTACCAAGCCATCAAGCTCAGACTTTCAAAATAGAGATAATTCTTCTTTTTATTCATACTCATCTGGAAGATTAAAAAAACCACAGGAAGTCAGTTAATCCACTAACTATATGATGCTAATCATTCCTCTAATACCTGAAGTAGATAAGGACATTTCAAGAAGGGGAAGTACAGATCAATCTAATTCAAGAATATGTAATAGAGTGTTGGAAAATGAACAAAATAGAAATAGAAATTGTATTATATGTATCATTGAAATAATAATACTAAAAATCAATGGACGGTTTGAGAAGAATAATAAACATATTGTAAAGAAAAACGGCAAAGTTAGATACGAGGAAATCATGTAGAAATCTGTGCAGAGAGAGGAAAAAATATTGTAGAGAGAAAAGCTACAGCTCATATCTAATGTAATACAGAAAATTTGAAATAAATGTATATATTACCACATTCTAGTCAAAAGTTCTAGTATCTACATTAGTGGCGCACACAATAGAATCTAATGTAAAATCACTGATAGATAGAAAAAGTATAGTTAATTATTGAAAGCAGAACAATCTATAAAGAAGGCACACTATTTGCAAATTTGCATCTGTCTAACAAAACACAATAAAAAACGCGTAAAGCAAAACTAAAACCTTTGAAAAAAATTAACAAATCCATAAGAATAATCAAATGTTAGCATAGTTCTCTCAGAAGCAGATTGATCAAACCGACAGAATTGAAAGGACAAGACAAGATTTTTTAAAAAAATATAAACTACTTAATTTTACATATCTGAACTAATAGATTATATAGAGCCCTATTCTAAATAAGGAACATGCATTGTTTTCAAGAACGCGTGTACTGTTACCAAAAATTGTTCATATTTCAGATCCTAAATAAGATCTCAACAAATTCAATATCATTGACTACAATGAAATAAAATTAAAGCCCAATAACAAAAAGTGAGCACTCCTTAAAAAATAATACCTGCATAAACTAAAATTAAAGAGAAAATAATCCTTTAAACAGTCCACGGGAAGAAAATGATTTAGAATGGGAATTACAATATAGAATCAAATGATAAGAAAGCCCTAATGGTAAAACTTTCATTATGCAGCTAAAATGTACTAAGATGAAAATATATTTTCTTAAGCGTGTATAACAGGAAATAAAACATATTAAAATTTAATGAGCTAAGCTTTCTCTTTAAGAAGCTGTAAAATAATTGAACAAACCACAAAATATTCATTAGGACTTAATGAAATAAGACATGTTGACTTTTTAAAAATCTAGTTTTTTGGAAGAACTAATACAAAATGATGCTGGCAAAATTAATAAAAATAGGTAAGAGATGGAACAATTAAACAACTTTAGAAATTAATGAAGCATAGCTAGAAATAATATGGACATATACTGAGGGGCATTAAAAAACCAGCTGAAACTAGAAGAGATTCATCATACTCATGCTTGGAACATCAAAGCAAGGCTGCCAGTTCCCCTCTAAGCAATCAATAAATTCAATGCAATGTCAATGAAAATACTGATAAAATACTTCATGAAATTTTCTATGCTATTTCAAGAATTCAAATGAAAGACAAAAAGAAAAGTTAAAAAATATAACCAGAATAATTATTAAGAAGAAGAATTCTTACCAAAAAAAAAAAAAGATAAATATGTTGAGGTGATGGATGTGTTAATTAACTAGATGGTGAGAACCCTTTCACAATGCATATGTATATCAAATCACCATGATGTACACTTTAAATATCTTATAATTTTATTTGTCAATGATACCTCAATAAAGCTGAAAAAAGAAGAAAAATGAGGTTTTGCTAGGAAGATATCAAGCCCTAATGTAACACATCAGTAATCAGCGCAGTGTGCTATTGGTTAGATGAGAATTTAGTGCTATACCTCATTTTAGAAATTTAAAAAGTGAAAATAACTGAGACCTTAAAGTGGAAATGACTTCTTCAAATCTATTAGTGATTTGGCGGCTGATTCAGGACCACAGCTCTGGTCTCCTGCATCCAAGGCCTGGTCTCTATTTACTATAGTACACATTACTCTCTCACATGCTGTTAGACTAGAAGAGGGTTCATAAATCAAGGAATCTAGGTTGTGCTGTGATAACAAACTATCCCCAAAACTTGGTGGCTTAAAATACAACGTTTTTTTCTTGGTTAGTTTACATGTCTGATGTGGGTCAGTGTTGAAGTCTGCTCCACACAGTCACTCAGGGATGCAGACTGATGGAGTCCCCATCATCATGTATCTAGACTGTCTGGACATTTGACCTCATTGGTGTCTGTGTGGAGGTCAACAAGAACCTAAAGAATTTTACAGAGATGTTTCATTCCTTCAGCCCCAAAGTGGCATGTATCAGTTCCATTCAAATTTCTTTGCTGAGAACTTGTCACATGGCCCTGCCGGACTGCAAGAAGACTCGGGAGCGTAGTGTCCTTAAAGCCTGGGAAGGAAAGAAGTGGCTATGGTGAACCCTGGATTACGATTACGTATAGTAAAGGGAAAGGGACTCTGCATTGTTACGCTGATGATTCTTATTTGATTCTTCCTCTTTAGGCTTCCAGTTTTTTAATGTATTCTTGAATATCTGTGTCTGTATCCTCATTCTAGGAGTTGAAGGGTAAAAATATGATAATGTAGGTTGAATCAGTGATTTTGGCTCTGCGTGGTTAAAACGATAAGCAAAGGAAGAGGATCAAAACAATGGTTTGGAGGCTTGCCCATGGTTCCTAGGGATCTGCTCTATTTCTGCAGTGAAAGAAGGCTGATGGGCAGTCCACCAAATAGTACTTCTTGGCCAGAAAGTGTTCACTTAATTTCCTCAAATGTTTACCCTTTTTATAGAAAAAAAGTGCCTGATGTCTGTGTTAAGAGAAAAGTCTAAAGCCAAAAAATAATTAGTAAACTCATAGAATTTCTATTTAATTCTCTTTCCATAACAAAATTTTTTGCCTTGATTTAATGCAATTCCATTAAAAATGTACACAGAAAAATGTTTTATATGTTTCTAATGCTATATTTATTTTTTAATCTATATAATTTATACTAGGAGGGCCAAGATCCATCAACTCTTTAATGCAGATTAGTAACCAAAACAAAAGACATTCTGAAATTAACATAACATCTAGTATCGTACTAAATGTAAAATAAAGATACTTTTGAAAAGCAAGTCAATTTTTAAGGATTTGCCCTAAAGAGATAATACTCTCATTTGGAAACCATGCCCATCAACAGCTTTCACTTATTTATAACACACACATGCTTTGTACTTAATAGGCTACTATGCTGCCATTAATATATTGATATAGTCAGTGTCATAGAAAAAAATCCCATGACTTACTCTAAAGTAGAGAGTGGGGAGCAGATTATAAAGTAACATATATTTTGCAATCTATTTATGCAAAATATAACTATATATTTATGGATATATGTGCATGGAGATTAGTTAAGCACAAGAGTAATGGTCGTTTGGGTGGTAGTAGTTTGGGAAATTTTAATTTTGTTACTTTTTAATTTTGATTCTCATCCCTTTATTTTTTACAATGTCTCTATAGATTTTGTAAACGTACATTTATTTTCGAAAGAAAAAAATAAATTTTCTTTAAAGAGTAGCTGCGAAGAACAGGTTGTACATTCGTGCAGAATTCCAAATCTGTATATTGTTCTTCTTCAGATGCTGAGTACTGGCCTACAACTGGGTCTCCAGGAAGACCTTAGTACTTTTTTTAAATACTAACACTGCAGATATGTTTTACTTTTTAACCATACACGCACAAACACAGACCATTTTAAGTTACGAAGAACATTTTAGAAATGCAAATGTCCTATATTTCATCAGAGATGGATGTAGCCATTTTATTCCAGTAGCTAATTCATAGACCTTTTAATATTTTCTCATTGTTGAGAAGCCAAATATATTATTCCAAGTTCTGAATAACTTGGTAACCTGTGTCTTCCTTTGTGTGCAAAGGGGAACAGTGTCCACTGTGGAGGAAAATACTGTATCTCACAAACAGGAATGTAAAAGCTAGAGGTAGGGCCACACACAGTGTCTTGGCTGATGCTCTGTATCATTTCTTGAATTTCAGGGGATAATATTTACCTCTATTCTCCCCATAGATGCTATAGATGCTCCTAATGCTTCTGCTTCATTTTTGCTTTCAATTCTGGGCTCAATTTTTAAAAATCAAAAACATCTTTTGTGGGTTTCATAGGCAGTTGAAAACTCCATGCTGAAGCAGGTCCAGGAGGGGCGTGCTAACACAGGCCAGGGAGAGAGGGCCTGTTGGACATCCTACCTGCACACACCTGCTCTGCAGTCAAAAAGAGTGCCCGTGTCTGTGTACATAGCTGCCTGCTGCATGTGCCTCAGCTACGCCAAAGCCACGGGTCCCTCAGGGCAGCCAGTGCAGAGAAGGAAGAAACACAGGGCTCTGGGGACCAGAGGGACAAACCCTCCAATACTAAGGATGTATCTAAATGCTGATATTTCTCTCCCAAGAGATGCTGAAAAGAAATATGCAATTTAGTCAACAGCCTCTCTTGTCTTTTGATGCTCAGATTTAGGCTTCCTAAATCTCTCTTTAGTTCTTTTCTTGCTGTTTCTTCTTATTGTTCCTCACCTGATTTAGATGCATCTCCGTGAAAATACTACACATTCATTTTGGAGGAAATTTCTTGGTTTGCATTCTCAGCAAAGCATGGTTGTGTGCATGTGCCGGTCAGTGTTCATTTATGGCCTGCCTGTGAGAAGACGAGGGTTCATGGAGATCATTTTCTTACACTGCGCACAGCAGACTTCAGGGGAGACATTGCTGCCCGTCAAGGGATCTGTGCCATCAGAACATTTGGTTTCTAGTTTCCCAAGTCCTCTTTGTTTTTGATCGTGACATTTCTTCATGCTCAGATGCATACGTGATGTAACATTCTTTGTTGATGTTCTGAAATGTGTTTTAGAGTTATTTTGGCTTAGCACAAAATAAGAATGGGGAACTAAACTTTTCTGGTTGAAATGCTAATCTTTTTTTTTCCCCCCTTTCTTATTCCTTTGCCTTTCTGTAGCACACATATTTGTACTGCTTTAAACCCAAAACTGGTATTTAATAGACCCTAGACTGTTTTGTTGGAAATAGGGCAAATGAGAAGTCTCTCTAGAGGATTTGTGGGCCATTACTGTGGTGGGGGAGAATGCCCTAAGGGGAGTTCCTCACAGCCTAATTGTTGAGGAATGATGCAAGTTCAACAGCATGGAAATTCTACTTCTCGCTTCAGCTGAAAAGGTGCTTATAAAGGTAGCTGGGCTTTTTTAACAATTTGCCTTATTTTGAAAATCCCATTTGGAAGCTTCATTAAAGGGCACTAATTTAGTATCTTAAGGGAATATGTGTTTAAAGGCGCTTGTCGACAATCTTAGATGTCTGCCAGTGTGTAGGTGAGCTCAACTCCCCGAGCTGGGGTTACTTGGTTCCATGTACGCTGTTTCATTTCAAACATGATACCAACTAAATTCACATGCACCCAGATCAAGAGAGTAGCAGTCCCACTCTTTCTCCACTACTACCACTTCCCACCCCTAGAGTTAGGATACTTTCAATGTATAAACACTTCTGCAACTGGCATCGTGGATCTGTCACCCAGAGGTCCGTAAAGCAGACAACGGTTTTACTGAGTTTCGTGGTAGTTAAGTTATGACAGACAAGAACCTTAAGAAATGAACTGTTTCAATTTGTTTTAAGGAGCTACAAACACTTTATGAATTTCTAAAAGAATCTCTTATTGCACACTGCCTGCCTGATATTCCCAGAAGTATATTTCAGTCCCACATTGGGACACAAAATTTAACATTGGATGCTAATTATCTACATGACCTCAAATGAACTTGAGCCTTCTCTAGTTCCTAATGTATTGACAAAATATTATGAGAAAAGGTAGAAAAATTTAGTTGAAGCAGATTAGTTTTAGTCTGCTTTGGGATGCATTCTTTTGTAAATAAAGGTTAAAATCGGTAAGGAATAGCAATAAATGTTGTCATCAAGTTTGTCTATATGCTGTTCAGATGTTGAAACAGTCTGTCTTATTCCTTCACATAATCTCTGGAATTCGTACTAAGAGTACTGATTAAGTTTCCCCTCCTTGCACGCAATGGCTCTGATTTCTCATCCAATCTATAGGATCCAGTTCCATTTTTTTAGTGAACTCTCAGAGTGAAATCTGATTCGCTGTAGGAAGACTTTGTGCTAGGAACAAGCTGTTAAAGTCTTCTGTTAGTAGATTACCCATCCACCCATTCAGGAAATGATTATGTGTAGTCCTGTCCAGAAGGAAAATCAAGCGCATGGACCCTCTTCCCACACAGTCCCAACTGTGTGAATTTATGGCACGGCACAACAATTTCCCCCAGAGTAAAGGAAGATTTTTAGAACACAACTTCAGATGAAGGAAAGGGAAGAGAACTAGAAACATTTTTTATTTTCTCTTGAATTCCATACGACTGGAAGGAGGGGGAAATGCCCCTCAAAATGCTTTTGGAGAGAACTGAGTAGAAATGTTCAAAAAAATAGATCAACATAAGGATCTTGAATTCTTTGGCTTTCATTTGCTGAAACCTCATACAGCAGATTCATTCTTATTCCAGCAAGAGCTGGTCCCCAACGGAGACAATTTCTAATATTTGGAAAATAATTATCTATTCATCAAGGACCAGTACAACCTTATCCTAATTTTTTTCATAGCATTTTACAGAACTACACACACCATCTGTTTAAGATTTATAATCGATATCCTAGCATATATAAACGTGGGTACAGCTGTTAAAATTACATTTCTATAAAAAGTGGAAGGCATTCCCTTAATAAATCGGTTTATAATGTCTGTCATTTGGAACGACTGTCAATAAATGAAACTAAAAGGACTTGGAAAGTTTCACGACATGGTTTATGCTAGTTATATATTTGTTGTCTGTTCATGGGGTTACTAATTGCAGCTGGTAAAAGTTGATTTTCTCCTCTTCAGTTTATTGTGGGATGGGGCGTTCATTGCACCAGATCTATAGTCATCCAGAGTCTGCATTTCAGAAGCTGAATTGCTGGATACTGTCAAAAAGAGCTTTGGCAATTCCATGCAGGCGTGTACAACTATAATTTTGCTTCACATTAATAATAACCTAGCAAAGAAGCCCAGAATCAAAAGCTTTGCTCTCAGCTGGGGGCAGAAAGCCAGAGTGATATATCTTGACTGGTGACCTATAATGTTGGAAAAGTAGACTACATTCACTCCCGAGGGGTGGGCGGTATTCCGGAAATGTATTCCCATTCTTCCAAGACTTTTTTTTTTTTTTGGTAGTATATGCCCCTAGACAATGAAAAAAAATGAATTACAGATAACAAAAATAGCACATCTCCAGAACAAACGGGAAATGCAGCGCTTTTATTTCTTCGGATGTCAACTCTGTTCGCCGCCCCACGCCCTGCCCTGCCCGGGTCTCTGCGGCACCTCTGTGGTTCCAGAGCAGCGAGCCGGTGGGCAGCGGACCGGGAAGTCGCCCACGGGGAGGACACTTGGCGCTGCACACCGGGACTTCGGGTCTTGCTCTAAGCCGAGAATCTCTGAGAGCTCTGAGGCTACTGGATCCATTGGGTGGAGTGAAGTGTTATTACTGTGGGGTATTCTCTACAGAGTTGGCCTGGAGAGTGAGCACCGCAGGAAGGGAGTGAGCGCGGTGCGCCAAGCGGCCGCCGGAGTCGGGCGGCGCCCCGGAGCGGTACGCGGGAGGGCTCGGCCCGGGGCGGGGGGAGGCGCGCGTGCCGGCGGGGAGCGGGGAGGCAGTGTGAGGGGCAGGGGGCAACGTGCCAGTTTTCTCTCTGATTAATGATGCTCACGCCGCCGCGCGTGGCTCATGCGCTTTGTCTCTAGCCTTCGGGCCGGCGGAGAACGGCCAGGGGAACGGATGGCTCCGCGCGCGCCGGGCGCACCGGGCAGGTGCCCGCGCTCCAACTGGGCCACCTCTGCCCGCGCCCTGTGGCCGAGAGGCCTGGGTACCCGCAGGCACCCAGCCGCAGCCATCTCCCGGGTGTGGCAGAGACTGGAGTCTGCAGCCGGAGCAGCTGCGGGGCCACATGCAACACACCCGTTGCTTCCAGCCCGGGCGGGGACCGGACGCGGCCGGGGCTGCGGGGAGGAGCCGGGCGCCGCCCCCGGCGACAGTGCCAGCCGCGTGGGAGGGCAGGGACCGGCGGAGGGGCAGACGGCGGAGGCGGGGAGGCAGGGGACGAGGGACCGAAGGACGGACCGAGGCTGGCTGGCTCAGGGTAGGACTGACAGAGTGACAGAGCAACGGACAGGTGGGAGCAGTTAGACAGCTTGAGACAGGGAGACTGGAACGCAGAGAGAGGGAGAGAGAGAACGAAAGAGAGAGAGAGTGTGTGAGAAAAAGAGAGAGAGCGTAGCACTCGCGTGCTCCCTCCCTTCCAGACGCCCTCCTCTGTCCGAGGGAAGCAACCGGGACACTGGTGGGAGAGGGAGAGAGATGCGGGCTCAGAAGACGGGAAGAGGGACCCTGCATCGCTAGGCGGACCGAGACGCGGAGGGACGGACAGATTGACTTATGCACGGACTGACAGCCAGCGAGAGTGGCAGCTCGGAGAGCGGAGCGCAGGAAAGCTAGAATCCCGCGCTGAGCTGCCAGGCTGAGCCACAGACGGTCAGACAAACAGACGTGCAGAGGGACAGACTGGCAGACAGGAGGTGGGGGCACGTTCACTCCCTGCAGCCAGCCGGGCAGAGAAGGCGGCGGCGGCTCCCCCTGAGCGCGTCCGGAGCTGCGACAAGCAGCAGGGGCAGTAGGGTCGCCAGCCGAAGCCACCACCGTCGCCGCAGCCTTGGCCGCCACAGCCCTGCGAGGATCCCAGCCGACGCTGCAGAAAGCTCCTTTACCAGCAGTTAAATAAATCGACCAAAAAAAAAAAAAAAAAAAAGCCAAGCCAAACCAAACAAATCCAGCCAAATCAATCATTGAGAAATAATAATATTAATAAAAGCCAAAAACTAAATCAAATCAATCAAGGCACCAAGACGCTGGGGGGATATCCACTGTTCGGTCAAGGTAATAATCAAGGTCTTCCGACGTGAACATTGCACGCCTTTTGTGATTTATTTTCTCCTCCTTTCTGCCGTGTATCTGTGCTTTTCTTTGCAATTGTTTCTCGTCTGTATTTCTCCTTCGTGTCTGTAGAAAGCTGTTGTTATATATGTATTGTGTTTTTGTGTTTCGTCAAAGGAGGGGTAAACTCCCCCTCCCCCAAATGAGGCCGAAATGGAAACCTGGAAGAGAATTGAAAAGGGCAGTTGTTTTCATCGGAGAAGTCTACAATGATTTATGCAGGTTTCATGGTCGAAACTTTGGAATGCTCTTATTTCATTTGAAAGAGAGTTATGTAAGAGGCAAAAAGTTATAGTGTTTGTTGTCCTCAGAGGAGTTGGGGTCCTGCCTCCCAGGGGGTTAAGGGGAAAAAGAAGATGTTCAGCTTTAGTTTTACATGTTTGATATCCGTGTTTCATGGCAACCTCCAATTTAATGTCATCTGGCTCAGGTTGTAGATATGGGGATAGAATTGAGTTGAATTAGACAGGTGTTTAGAAAGTTTCCTAGGAAGAGAAATTGACTCATTCAGTGTTTATGCATAGCAACAGAGCTGGAGTGGATGTGGTTACTGACAGCTGCTCAGGTTCAGTTCTCGATCACCTTCCGAAGATACCGGATAAGAACAGTCCAAGCCCAAGAGGAAAAACAAAGAGGGAATTGAAAGTTAGAGGGATGTGAAGCT
Organism: Equus przewalskii; assembly: GCF_037783145.1. Lineage (NCBI taxonomy): Eukaryota > Metazoa > Chordata > Mammalia > Perissodactyla > Equidae > Equus > Equus przewalskii. The sequence goes on along the minus strand of NC_091845.1, from coordinate 50,815,216 downwards.
AGTAAGTACAATGCCAGGCTGGGAGAAATCACGTTCATGAGCATGTGTTTAGAGTGCAGATAGCTATTTCGATTTCTGATTTTTTTTAATCTCTTGGTATGACAGTTCAGCTTCTCCAAACAAGAATGACATTCCCCCAAAGTTAAAATGAATCTGTACAAGCGTTCGTTCAAATACTGAAGAAAGCCAAATGATTCCCACCTCTTCATCCACTTTGGTGGTCGAAATTGCTGTGATTGTTTGAAGAAAACAGAAATAGAGGCGACAGGAAATCATTTTTTCATTTGGTAAAAGTTAGAAAACCTTTGACACATACTTTAAAATAAATGCACCTAGTCCTCTGATCCTCTGTATTTGTGTTACCACAGGGCTTGCATGTCTTAATAGGATTTTAGTTAATGTCATTTTCACAAAAGGCAGTCATTTGGAAGCTGAGAGCTGTAGCTATGTTTTGTTCAAATAGTTCAGTAATCGACTATCTTCACGGTAATTGTTTCTGCTTCTGTTGCACTTCTAATGTGGATCGCATGTGGGAAATTATGTATGCACCCTTCTCAGGTTTATATGGATTTTTAAGGTATGTATTTGTGTTCGATGCTGTATTTCCTTTCTTATCACTTTCTTTTATTTCTTTGGATCACTTCCACTAGTAGAATATTTTTAAATTTTCTGGAAAGTGAGTTTAGTGTATTCTTTAAGGAATACACTTCCTTATCACAAAAGATATGAGGCTAACCTATGACTGTCTTTGCTTATCAATACTATTATGATTTGGTTTAAATGCAATTTTTAAGACATTTAGACTGCTATGCATACATGTCATACTGTGCCCTTTCTAGACATGAGTTATGTTATTTGATAAATAATATAACTAAGTTGCTATAGATAAACGCCTGTTTAACAGAGTACTTTGTTTAGGTGAGGGATATTTAAAGAAACTCATATAGCTCCAGAAATTGACTTTCAGCTTCTCGGTGACTTAATTTCACTACACACTGATTTCTCTCCTATAGTATTCAGATCAGACCGAGACAGGTTCATGTGCGCTATTAGATTCGCAAATTGCTGATCTCCCAGTGGCTTTCCCTCTTAGATCCCAGCTGAGTATGGTTACCTTGAGAACTATGGCATTAGCCCTGTTCGAGCATGCTCCACTGGGGAGTTCTGTGCAGTCTATTTTTAATGCTATTTAATGAAGGAGCGAGCGCCTCACTCAGCAATAAAAGAAGCATGATGGAAGACAGAGCAGTGCGTGGTTATGGATACTGGAGAAGGATATCTGGAAAGGTACAGACTGGCTGCTGGATATGGTAATTTTAATTAGTCCTAATATATGGTACTAACAGAAATCGATTGATTTTAGTGAGAAAATTACACATGATGAATTTGATATGCGTTTTCTTCAGCCTCTTCCGTAATTCTTAGAAAGAAGACTCAATGATTTGAGTGCCTTAAAACTTAAGGGAGATAGTAACCAGGGAGTTCCTGCATACTTACTATTTTTAATACAAGCTGTCAGATTCTTGGGTGGTGAGAAGTGCAGAAATAATTTCAGATTCCTAAAATATTGTTCTAGTGAAGGTTTTGGAGCTTGTAAAATGTTCTGGGCATAAAATAACTAACATCCTTCTAAGATATTATGATAACTTGAAGCTCTGCCTTGTGAATTTTTTTTTCATTTTCTTTTATAAACTTGGAGTCTAGGTCCAGAATTGTGGCAACTAAGGGAAGCAGGAAGTTTTGGTTGAACTTGATAGAATATCTGAGTTGTTTTCTCTCCTTACTTTGATATCAGCACAACAGATGATCTTACTGAAGGTTAAATATTTTTAAAATGTAGATAAGCAGAGGTGGCACTGATAATTTTGGGAATGTTATAATAAGGGGGAAAGGTCTTAATATTATAGTGCTTAAAACATAGGAAGCCATCTGTCTGCAGTATTTGCATATATGCAGAACACCTGTCTTGAGGTAGAAAGTGAGGATGTTCAATAAGAAAGGTCTCTGTTGCTCATTTTCGTATGAAGAACACACTCGAATCAGTTTATTTCTTTGTTCAGAGTGCAGTTAATTAGACAAATGTTAAGCAGTTTCAAAATTAATAAACGTAAGAGAAAGCGAGAAGTTTCTTTTAAGTGGAGAAGTGAGTCATAAAATTATTGTTCGATGAAGCTGTTAGAACAATGTACAAAGTTGTTCTGGATTTTGCCAATTTTTATGAAAAATAATTCAAAAAGAAAATAAAATACTAAGGGAAATACATTGCAAGGAGTTGCTGTAATTTTTTGTTGATGTTGTTTGTGTTTTCCACTTTGTGCTTCCAGAGGGGGGAGTTAATCCACACTAGCTGTAATATTTCCCTTAGTGGTCATGCTATTTGGACCACAATGCTGATACCTTCCTCCAGATTCTCAAGTCAGTGGGCCATTCTCATCTGAATTCAGTGTGTGTTTTGTCTGTGGACAAGATAATGATAAGCTACATGAGTAGATTGTGGAATGAGTCAGCCACTGAAGACACAAATACAACGTAGCCAGAAGTGAATACGATTCTCATTAGTATAAGGAGACAGTTTGAAGCCCATGGGGTTGGAAATTGCAAATGAACCATTTGTATATAAGTTAGTTTAATTCAGCTCTGCTTTGCAACAAGGCCAGGAAAGAATATGGGACTTAAAAGTGATGTCGACACCGAAAGCCATTTCTTCAAATGGTAAGTACTGGCATCATTCTGACTGATACCACACGGTGGTAGTGTGTTTAGAAATTTGTGAATCTCTAATCAGAAAAAGAATTGGCTTCCTTAAAAATGCATTATGTCACCTGGAAAGTTCTGAACATATTTCAAGTCAGTGATGATGAACTTATAAAACATATACTCCCTCTCTTTAGACAAAGGATCTCAATTTTTTAGGAAATCTGTGATTCCAGAGGCTCTAAATTTCTGCTGACTTTGCTTTTTTAAATTCTAACATTTAAAGTTAAGTATAATGATTTCAAGCAGTGGCATAAGCAAATGCTGAAGGACTATTGAAAATGAAAAAGAATATTAGCAAGATGTATCTGTGACTAGATTTGTTTTTCTCAGGCTTTCTTTGCTTCTGAGTGTTAGTTTCTTTTAAGGTATACTTATGCCGAATTCTAATAAACTGATTTTTTCAGTGCCTCAGAGTCTTATAATTTAAACTAATTTTTCTCATCTTGGATAAAACTTGTCCTTGGATGTTTAACGTATTTATTACTTGTATTTACATCACAATCACTTTATTTCTATGAGGATTAGATATGAGCTGAGTTACACAAGGTATTTAAATTGTATACATTAATATAATATGCTTGAGAAAGAATAAAGTGCTTGAGACAGGTTATCAAGTTCATTTGCAGCTTTTTAGTGTTTGATAACACTGTTATCTTGTGGTCTCAAAATCTTGTGTAGTCTGGTGATATTTTGTTAAGGCATGAAATGCCCATATAAGATTTTGAATGTACCTTTCTCTAAAATTAGTGGTACATATCTGTGCCCTGGGGAATGGCTATGCAGGTAAACTAAAAAGTGAATTGAAATAATTATATCAGGACAATTGGGGGGATATTGAAAAAATAAGAGGATTGACTTGAATACACCAAAATGACTCTTCTCTACTTTCAAATTGAATCCTTAGCATTATGTTATGTTCTTCTTTTCTGGCTGCCAGCATAGATCTTAATATCGCCAGGTAGAGAGAGTGTTACCCCACTGTCCACGGCCGCAGTAGATGAATATTTTCAATTCCTCTACATACTTGTCCCAAGGAAATTTCTTTGGCAGTTTTTTATAACTCCTGCTTAATTTACATGTCAGTGCCACAGGTTATATAAGATTTTTTATGTTTTATAATCAAATGAGATCTATTAGGATAAAATTTCAATTGCGACGTTAAAATGTCAAAGAATTAGTACAAATTTGTCTCACTCAAGGCGCATATTTATAATTATTCCTCAGTCGTAAATTCACACAACAGTTTTTAAGTAATATACTTTGCAATTGTTCCTTTCATCTAGCAATAGAAAGTAATTTCATATTTTCCAGGTAAAGGGAAGAGGGGTCCACTGCTAATTATCTCTTTTAAAAATAGGCCTCTCACATTTCACACTACTCCAAAATGATACAACAATTCTTAAATTAGAAATCATTGTGGATAACATAACAAGTATTAAGATTTTGTTAACCAAAATCACTTCTGTAAATATTAACATTGGTTTTAGGATAAATAAAAATAAAGTATGATTTCAATGGGAAGGAAGGATTCAAGATTTTTAACAGGAAAACAATTACGTCACTTTTTGTTTCAAATATTTCAGCAAATTTTGTAGAGATTTATTTGGCATATTGTGGCTCATATTTCAATGCAGAATCGCATAAGATAATATGCAGCTTTTTTCCTGCAGGATTTTTTCATTGAGACTTATTCACAAAGCTTGTTTACCTAGATAAACCCAGTAATCTCTGCCTGATGCCTACACAAGCTAGAAAAATAAGTCCTTGTGATACGAACATGCAAAAGAAGAACCCCATGACTTCTCAATCAGTTTTAGTGTTGGAATTCTTAATATTGGAAACTCATTCTCTTACATTTGTTTTATCGTTGTTTACTTCTTTATTGCACATTAAATACTTGAGATAAGAATGAGGACCATCTCGAGGGAAACGGAAACCAGAGGAATGGTGCTCATTTAACAGATTTTCTTCTAATTGCCAAGATACAATACTCACTTTAGAACAGTCTAGTCCGTAGAATCATACCTTAAAGGAAAAAGAAAATTAATCCATGTTGTTATATTTTGACCTAGTTGAAATTGAGAATCAATACCAATAATTGAGGTAAAATATTTCAACATCTTCAGAGAATAACATGGAACATCAGTTTCTAAAAGTTTTATGGTCCTATAAGTCCAAATATAATATCCTTTGACATGTAAATCAAAGGCGTAGCTATCATCTAATTTGTTCAGTAATTTGAGTTCCTTTCAGGTGATCTTATCACTGTTACGTAGATCTAGAAAAATCAATCCGTGGGTCAACAGAGTGAAGGAAGGGCACAGAAACACTGAAATTCGGCCACTACACAAAGTTGTTTAATTTTTATTTGCTCATACACTCAATTGGAAAATAAAAAGCTTTCAAATTATTTTTTCAGCTTTTTAATGTTTCCAAAACCACAAGCTAAAATCCTCAAGTGAAGTCTAATATTTATTGATAAGAAAATATCTATACTTTGCATGGACATGTTTTTCTTAGCATTTTGCTTGTTAATATGCACGTAACTGGTGAAAATCTCAATGTTGCTGGCATCCAACTTAATTTAATCATCGAAGAGGTGTTGGACAGAAAATAAGTAGATTCCATATGAGTATGTGACAGAATCAAGATTACAGAATCATTTGCAAGCTTCAAATACTCATTGCTTCTTTAAAACTTTTTTTTTTTTTTAAATGAGAGCACTAAAAAAAGTTGGTTTGGAAATATGGCACTTTATTTCCTTTTATTTGAGAAAGAAGGTTAAGGTTTCTAGTCAATGTAGCACATAGTTGTGTTAAAATTGCATTGAATTCTGCCAAATTAATTAATTGTCAAGAATTTGCAGTCATATCTATGATCCTATTTCTTTGATCTGGCTTATGGGAACGATCGAGCTAACATTTTGAAATTACGTAGTTTTCTTTTTATTTTAAAGGTACTTAGATATGCTGGTATTGTAAGAATTTTAGCAAATTACCAACAACTGGCATCACACTAAAGATGAATTCAAAATCCCACTGGAAACAGCTAACTGGTACTAATGATCCTTCATTTTTTTCACTCTGGTGCTGATTTAGCTTCCGTCACAGTACATATTTCCTTTGTAAAGATTAAAATCTTTCCCCAGCCCTGAAATTTCCACATAATCCCTAACAGAGTTCTGGAAAGATAAAATAATAAAGCATGCAATCATGTTGCGTGTACATGCTGTTGCTCTCTGCTCAAACACAGTTAAGCGCTCTCACAACTGGATGCTTTAATCTTTAATTATTATTATAATTATCATCTTCATCCAGAACTATGGATAACTTAGTTTTTAGTGGTTTTTTCCAGCATCAAGGTGGTAGAGTATACATAGTTAAATGTGAGAGAGTTTATATCTTAAGAAAATTCTGAATATTCTAGGAAAAGGATGCAACTATCCCTCCGAGAGGGATGTTATTTTATTGCACAAATGATTGTAATGTCTGCATGATTTGTTAGATATGATGTGGGAAGATGTAGACAGAGAGATATTTTGAACTCAGTGGGGCTTCCAATTGAAAGTCATGTTAAAACTAACGGAGGGGATGTATACCGAAGGTAGACTGGGGCCTTATTTGAGTGCGAGTAGGTGACTGCCGTGTGTGACGAAGGAAGGCTTTACCGCAGAGGTTCGAGGGTTTCCATGGGATTCTGTAGGTTAGATAAATGTGCAAAACTTGGATTAAAATAAAAGGTCTGGGAAACAAGGTCTAAATGCAGTGATGTATTCAAATCTGACTTCTCCAAAACTTACCACCATAAATATGCAAATTACTGCCTGAGCAGCTAGTCCTGGTGTTTGGCTTCTGGGTCTGAGGAAATAGCTAACAGTGTGACAATGGCCACGACTCTAAACCTCCTCATGTGTCATACTTTCTACAGGACACCAGTCCACTCTGAACACATTGCTAGTTATATGACTTTAGCAATTTAGTTAATTCCTCATTACTTCAATTTTCTCATATGTAGTGTAGGATAAGACCTATCTTGCTGGATTGAGGCAGAAACAAAGTACCCGGCACATAGGTATTATTCACTAAAAAGAAACCATCTTTCCATATAAAAAAAAAAATTAGAGAGAGATTTAACTTGATTACATAAATGAGAAAAACCTTTTAAGAATTTTAAAAAATAATTTAGAGTACAGCTCTCTTCTGTTTCTACCCAATAACAACTTTAATGGGTAAAATTGGAGAAAGCTTTACTCTTTCTGTGCCTATGAAATATTGAAGGCCAAGTGAAGGTGGTAACTAATCTAGGAGATATGCGTTGTGTAAGGATCATGATGCTTAATAAGGTGGTTATCTTCTGTCAGTCTCTAAAGGAAGGGATGGCCCAATTCAGAATTGTCTAAAAAATGAACATAAGGTATTGTTTCTCCAAAACATTTTAATCATGTAATTTCTGTTATCTAAAAGGGGTGGCTAAAGAATCAAATAGGAATAGGAAGAAGTTGGAACGGATCCATGAAAGAATAACCTTAAATCCTGCGCTGATGCAGGAGAGCCAGTAAGCAGCAGATTTACTGGCGTGGCACGGGAGACGGAAACATTTTTCTCCTGTCTCTGAGACGTTAAAGCAAGCGGGGCTCTGGGCTCGCTGATGGGCTCCTGGCACTCCCACAGAAAGCTTTGGTTTCCTGTCTCCAAGCACTGAGTGAAGCTGTTTGGACTGGTAGCCAATCCGGCTTCAGCTCCTAAAGTATCTGCGCTTAATTTTGCTGAAATGAGTCATTTCTGCACCTGTGTGAAAATGGCCAGAGGAGGGAAAAGGCTTCTCTTATAATTGAGGTTTAATCAGTTCGTTCCTCTATCAGGAAATACAGAACCACAAGTAGTGTTCAGCACAGAAGGTGAGCCACGCAAAGCAGTAAATTTGTCAGATAATCGCATTTTACTTTTTATTGTAATTTGGATATCAGCCATTCTTCTGAGGGGTAGCACAATCAGAAAGTTATCCAATGAAACTTCTTAGAAGGTATCTCAAAATAAAGCTATATATGTATATATATATATAATATATATATAATCAGCATAATTCACATGCTTCAATACAACAGTCATTTAACTCACATTAAACAAAAAAGTAATTTAGCCCAAAAGCATATTTCCCAATATATTTTTTCGCTGTCCTTAGCAGTTCTTGCTTGCATGCTGTGGAGATTTAATCAACGTTTGTTGAATTAAAAATTGACCTTTCGATTGTTGATGACCTCTAATATTCAGGACTTAAAATCAACTCTAAGTAAGGTTTTAATTGTATTTTTTCCCCTAACGTTTCAGCTTAAGTGGATTTGACATGCATCTTTCTGAAAAAGAGAACAAAAACATGCCCTTGTATGTAGATCTAGAGATCTAATGCCCTAGAGATTATTTTGGCTTTTACAAAGAAGTTTCTTCTTCACATCTCAGGCAGTGACTAGGGCTTCTACAGGAATAACAAGGCCCTTGAAACTTCAATCTGCCTAAACTGAGTACCTAGATCACTTTTCCATCTACGTGGAAGGGAATTGCAGTTAACACTCAATTAAGATGGTCTTTGGTGAGGGGATGGGACAAAGGCAAGTTCACAAACAATTTCCAAATCATTGGTGCACAAAGCCAGAGACAACTCCTGTTTACTGGATATGTGCCTTTGGAGAGATTAACCGTAGTGAAGGTGATCCAGGATGTGGGGAAAGAATTCATTCCTTTAAAGGATTGGGCAGTCGGCAGTGCTGGATTACAAGGCAGAGGGGAGGGAGGGAGGGAGAGGAGAATAATGACAAATTGAGGGCTTCCAAACCTTAAGCAGAACAGCTCTAACCAAGTCACCCTTCTCTTCCTGCTGTATGGGAATAGCGATAGGATTAACCAGGGTTAACTGGCAGACCATTTAATCCACTCAGGACCATTGAGAACTGGATTAATGTTTACCCCTATCTATAAAAATAATCCAGTCTAAAAGAAAGAGATCCAGCTGATTAAGGGTGCCATGAGTTTGCTTTCTTAATTTCCCTCCTACATTTTAAGATATGTTAATTGTAGTTCTGATTGAATGAACTTCTACTCACCCATCCACTTCCCAAAGAAAACCAAAACTTAGTACCTTCTCTTTCTTCTCTGAGACTGTGGCAGGCTTTAGGAATACGTAGAAAGCAATACATTCTGACACAGCTGGTATTCTCATCAGGAAGCCAGAAAAATATATTCTGGACGGCACTATATCAAAGTAAGGGAACTTCCATGAAAGGTGAGTTGAGGAGAGCTGAGTTCTTGTGTGGCATTCAGCAAGATTTGTCTTTGCATCAGATATATCACGATTATTCACTCATTTGTTCATTCTTGTCTTTCAAGTACTTGTTGGGGGTTTCCTGTGTGTCAGGTCTCATACTAAATATTTGGGAAATTTTCTGTGTAGGATTTTATAGGCATTTGAGAGAGATAAATGCATTTTAACAGTTTGAACAGTGACTTGAGTGATGGAGAAGATAAGGAAACTCCAAAATCATAGCTGGACAATATCTTGGATGATAATGCAGTATGAATTAATTTTGACAAATTAGGAAAATATTTCTTTGCAGTAAAGTTTATTAGAAAAGTTGATAAGGAATATACCTCAATGGTAGAAACCATATTGTTTCTAGAAAACAAATATGGAAGGAAGAGCACCATTAGTAAGTTTCTAGGAAAAAGTTCTGTTGATGATAATAGACTGCAAACTAAAACTATCAGTTAGGAAGCTCTCTAATATGAGAAAGGAAATCAAGTGATTAAGACAAATGTATATGGAATTGGGATGAGCCATTCATCCATCTTCTCTTTTTGACTTTATAAAATCATAAGTTTACAATATTGCTAAAGCTACAGGCAACTGATTCAAATTGAATTGGAATTATAAACTGCAAACAAAGTTCAAATTCATATCAGATCATACCAAAATATCTGTTTAGAATTAAAAAGGAGGTTTTTCTAAAGGCAAATTATTCTTTGAGTTTGTTGTGAGATTCCACGACAGAGTGTTTGAGAAAGGAAACCAAAATATTTCCAGAATATTAAGAAAGTCCTTAATAGGTTAAAAATTAAAGGGAGATGGATTACATATGGTTCTGGATTACATATGATTTCAGATGAGCAAAAGATTTGGTCTATAGGTTACTTGAAAGATGATTATTTTTTTTAAAAAGATGCAATTCTTTCCATTGGCAGAGATAAAGATTTCAATATTTGGAAGCAGAGAGGTGTCTGGATACATGGCCCCAGCCCTCGTTCATGTTCAAATATCTTGCCCTGAACCACTGAAAAAGAACCTACTTTTAGAAGTTACCCATAAAGCAACAAGATTCCATCAGATGATTTTTAAAATCTCTTCCAGCGTACAATTTCTGTGATTCAATGACTTCTTTTTAATAGTATTCATGGATCAGTTTTATGTTGCATTGTCCATAAATTTTGGTTAGACTTTTTTTAGCTTTGAAAATAAGCACTAATGCTATGAAATGAGTGGAATGTTTAGAAAGGAATCTTATCAAGAATGCTTAAGAAAAGAGGATATGGGGTCCCAGACCTGGATTCAGATCCTACTCTGCAACTTACTAGTAAGTGTCTTAAGCTTTCTAAATTTCAGCTTCCTCATTTCTAAAATGGGTTTTTTGTAAGAATGAAAGATGAAGTGCTTAGCCCAGTGCTCAGTCTTACTGATTTATTTTTTCCTGGTGCTCATCTTTTTTGTTTGTTTGTCGTTTGTTTTGTCTTTATCATTACTTTTGCTTGATTCCATAGGTCTCGTGTAAATAAACCATCTCTTTAAGATCTCTCCCGTTCTTGAGAAGGTTTTTATGATGTCATGGTTATCTTGAGGATTTTTTTCATGCAGAATTGAAGTTCGTTTTCAGCGCAGCCATACTATAGATGATAAGCACTTCCAAGCCACTAGTTCAGTGAGGAAAAGCCATCTGGGGACACCTAAAGTCCAGACTATTTTCTAGAAGATACTCCTTTGCACAGATAACAGGGTTTGATCTTTTATAAGCTTGGATGGGCAGTAGCGACCTTGAAAAATAGATAATGATTTAGAATTCCCTGTATACACAAAATTCCACACAGTATTTCATTATCTACTAAAGCTGACTCACCTGGGCTAAGATTGTGTCTCTGATGTGTATTTACAAAGAAAGTTAACTGGAGCTCTTAGATTTGTCTAGAAATAGTGTAGAGAATTTAGTCGTAGCACCCTTCCAGGAGCAATTTGGGACTTTGAGAATTAGAAGTGATTTCAAATAAAATTGCAGTAGACTTGTGATTTGTCCCCTTTGCAGATAAGACCAATAGCTATATCCAGCAGAGGCCATTTGTATAATCAGAGATTCGCCTGACAGATCTAACAGGAGAAGAGAGCTCAAAAATCAATTGTTCTAAAATCACTGGAAAACGTTACCTTATTGTTTTGACCTGGCTGTGGACGTAGATTGCTTTCGATGTTTTCAGAAATGATGAGGAGATGCCACTTGTTTCATCGTTTATAGGTTAGCTCCTCGGGCTTAGTCAGGGATCAAATGGTTTGCCCTGTTAGCCAAGGAATTTACAGCAGCGAGACAGACTCAGATCTGCAGACTTGAAAGGACTGATATATTTCACTCCAAGTCTTGGCGAAGTTACCTAATGTATTGAATTGATGGAAAGCCGACTTTTGGGTACTCTTGATGAAGTACGCTCATAAACACTACGGAAAATCTAAATGAAAAATTGTGATGGTTTTCTGAAACTTTTAGGGAAGCTATAGAGTGGCCGTTTGTGGAGGAAACCTGTACTTATTTCTGTATTGATGAGGTCATTAGTACCATTTGCTCTGCTTTACAAGAATTCCTTCAGGTGACTCGGTCCTTTTGCGCTCTGAATTGCCTTCCCTTTCCAGGCAAAAATTCTTGTCACTATAGAGACCTAAGATTTCTGTTGCCGTTGCCTGTATCACTTACTGAAGCCACAGGGACAGTGATAAGGAAAAATCAGCATTCCTCTACCAACCTGAATTTATCTTTGGTTCATTTTTGATCAAAACTTGCTTGTGGGGTTGTTATTTTGGAAAATAATTTGTTTTCTTGTTTTGTGGTGTAAATGTCAACTAATATTTATGAACTGCCTCTTGCGTGAAAAGGACTTGTGTGCTTATGTGATATCCACATCAGTTTGCCTCTTGGTTGCGGTCACAACCATGGAAAAATACTTGGAGATTCTTGAGACTAGCCTGGTGGCATAGGGGTTAAGTTTGCAAGTTCTGCTTAGCCCAGGGTTTGTGGGTTCGGATCCCAGCACAGACCTACAATCGTTCATCAAGCCATGCTCTGGCAGCATCCCCCACACAAAACAGAGGAAGATTGGAATGGATGGTAGCTCAATGCCAATCTTCCTCAAGCAAAAAGAGGAAGATTGGCAACAGATGTTAGCTTAGGGCCAATCTTCCTCACCAAAAAAAAAAAAAAAAAATACCCAACTCTTGGATATTCTTGTCTAAGGAAAACAAAAAATGTATAATTCATTTTTCTTTGTAATATGATTTACATTGTACTACATGATAACCGTATGAAACACTGAGATTAGACCTAATCTAAAGATCAGGAATTGAGAATCGAGGGGTAGTGGAAGGATTTGTAGTGGGGCCATGAAAAAGAAGGCTACGAAAATTAGCTTTCGAAACTGGTATAGAGTGGGTAGAAATTTGTCTGCATGCATCTCAGATCTATACCTGTGGCTGCCATTTGGGGCAATGATGGATTCTCAGCTCCTAATGCCACCTCTCCTCTGGACACTCTTCTGATGTCAGGGAAAGCTACAGGCTTGCAGTCAAGGTGACCTAAGTTTAAATTCCATATCTTCCTGTCACTGGCCTGGCCAAGTCAATTAACCATTGTGAGCCTCCATTTCCTTATTACCATATGTGGGCAACAACACTCCATACGTTGCCATATGTAAAATACTTGCCACATAATCGAAATATCATCTCCTTCCCAGTTTCTCCTACAGGGACTACTTATGCATTAAAACATTGAAACCTATTTATAAGAATACATGTGATGAAATTATATATCGATACTCATTTTGAAAATGCTATAAAGTTGTAGTTTGAGTCACAAGTATTTTATCTGTCCATGGATTACTGGGGAAAAAAGATAAACAAAATGATTTTGGGTGTGGCAAAATTCTTTTGCACCGGCTTTTATAAGATGTTAACAATACATGTCACCTAGTTAAGGCAAAGAATAAGAAAAAAAAACTACAGCGTGTCTAAATCTGTATGTTTACTCACCACCTGACTTAGTCTGAAACAACACTATTGATTTAAAGAACTCAATGGTTTACACTTAAGTAGGAAGAGATGCCCAGGGATAAACGACTAAGGGAAAATATTAACTAAAAATTTTTTTTGAGTAAATAGATGAAAAAAGATGTTTCTGAAGATGCCTATTAAGTGGTGAGTTTAAAGAAAAATTATCTTTCAATTTTTTTTTTTTCTGTAATGGATTCACGAGATTTGGGCTTTTAAATACATATTTGATGGTACTGTTTTGTGATTCTTTATGGTTAAGGCAGATTGCTTTGCTCTTCAAAAATGCATTCTAAGCTACCCCTTAGTCAGATTGGGGAAAATCCCGCACTATTTATTTATACTCTTCCTTTGCCTCAAGAGGAAAAACTAATACCAGGGAGATAAACCTTTTTGGGTCCACCTGCCAACACATGTTTATCAATTTACTGATATCGGGGATGAAATCATCAGTTTTTACTGATATGCTTCCCCTGAAATTATCTTCGGGAAAATTTAAATTAGAATTAGCCGGTGTGAGCTTTCTTCATAGATTGTTTTTCCTCAATTTGTTTTCTACCAAGCAAACCCCAGACACCTGGAACCCACATGCACACACACATTCTTTGCCTGTGCTTTTCGTGTGTTGGGCACAGAGGGTGACGGTTGCTTTTGGCAGATGTACAGGATCAAAGTGGCTTTTTTGTCCTTCTACCCTCAGGGAGTCCGTTTCTCAGATAAAGGAAGTGGTGAGGTTAACAGAAATTTCAGCCCTATCCTGAAACAAAAGTTAAGTAGTAGTATACCTAAGTAGTAGGTATAATAAACCTATTTATTATTTGTCAAAAGTAGCAGCTTTGTTAAAATATTGGAACAGAGAAATTTAGGGACAATGCTTACTTTTTTAAATTAAATGCTTAAATCGTATTTCGTGACCTGAACCAAACTAACAACCAATAATCTTATTTGTCTTCCCATTTGGCTAACCTGAAGAAATGGAAAATCTTAGAAATATTCTCTCTGGGTAAACATAGGGATTTATTTGATATCACTACAGTATATTATACATTAAATACACTGAGCGTATTGCTCTAAGTTTCTTAACCTGTGGAATTCGTTGTATGCATTAGCTAGGTTTACTTGGCTAAACACTAGCCCGGGACCAGGGGATTACCCACAAGTTTATTGTTGGGAATCTTTTCCTGAAGAGAATAAATTAACAGGAAATAAGTATATATGCATACCCATTGATAAACATATATGTGTGTATATATTTACATACATCTTTATATATGAATATATGCATATATTTATGTTATAATTTATATTTCATATATAATTTATAATTTATATTATATATATACATTTGCGATCTGATTGTATTATAGAAAGAGTAAATCCCTATTGTTCTGAGATCTGTGATGCAGTGACCTAAGCCAGCTGCTTTTCTACTTCATTTTCCTTCTGAATTCACCTATTTCACTGCTAATGAACAATATCCCATTAAGGCTAGGGTTACAGAACAGAATCAACGAAGAGAGGAATCTTGCTTTTGCCCCTGTTCTCTATCGATCAGCACTGATAAAATGACAAGATGGGAATAGAGAATAGGGTGGTGAATTTATTGTTTCAAATGAGGAGTTAGGAATTTCTGTACATTTTAGGTCTTGATTCCATAGTTCTTCCCCAGTGACCAAAATGAACTACACTATCTGTCTTACACATGTCGGTTGGTGATATAGGACCATATTTTACCACAAATGAGCTAGCCTATTTCTTAAGTGAATCTTATTACAGAGGATGTAAGTGTGAGTAAGTAAGTATGTCATCTCAAAGGGAAGTCTGAGACTATGGCATTCTTGCCTCTGTACCACACGGGAGGGCACATCCCCAAAGCAGTGGTTCTCAAACCTGCACATGCATCAGAAATCACTTGGAGGGTTTATTCCAATACAGAGTGCTGGACCCCTGCCAGAGTTGCTGAATCAGAGCATCTGATATCAGAGGATAGGCTCAAGTATTTGCCTATCTAACAAGTTTCCAGGTGATGCTGATGCTGCTGGTCAATGGACCACAATTTGAGAATCACTGATCTAAAACATGAAGCTTCTCGTCAGAGTGTAGGATTTGCATGATTGATGTTTTATGATCTAAAATATTAAAGGAATACTGTAAAATTTAAAAGCAAACAGAATAAATTTGAATTTAATTTGATTTAAAAATTATTTTTAAAACGTAACATATTAAAAGCAGAGATGAGGATTGCCAATTCCACTAGAGAGAGTTAGAAGCTTTTTTGAGTGATGATAGGAGGATGTGAGTTTTCCTCTGAGGTTGTGTTCTAAGAGCTGTCAGGTTCTAAGATCCATGGAGACAGAGCAATCCCTAATCCACAAGACTGGGTATTCTAAGGGTCAAGAAACACTTCTCAATAAAAATTGCTGAGCACTAGAGGTTAAAACTATGAACACAAAAAGGGTAGACAATGCTTTATAACAGCTTTATTCATAATTGCCCCACACTGGAAACAACCCAAATGTCCTTCAAAAGGTGACTGATAAACTGTGGTGCATCCACACAATGGAATATTACTCAGCAATCAAAAGGAGAAAACTACTAATACATGCAACAGGCTGGATGAGTCTCCAGGGCATTATGCCGAGTGAAAGAAGCCAATCTCCAAATGCTGCAGATTGCATGGTCCCATTTATATAACATCTCAAAATGATAAAACTATAGTGACAGAGGAGGACAGGTTAGTGATTGCCGGGAGACATGCCAAAGAGGAGGTGTGACTGTAAAGGATGGCCTGAGGAAGTTTATTGGGGTGATAGAGCTGTTCTGTAGCCTGATTGTTTTCGTGTTTACACGAACTTATACATATGTTAAAATTCATGGAACTATACAGCCCCCCACTCCCGAAAAACCAAATTTTGTGATCATATAAATATAAATATGCTAATTTAAAATTTTTTAAAAATAAAAATCATCATAATATTATATTTTAGGTTCCCCAGGTAACTGGATTTGGTCAATTAGATGAGGTAAAAGTATCAATTTATTTAAATAAATAAAAATACTTTAGGGAGCCAGTCCAGTGGTGCAGTGGTTAAGTGCACATGTTCTACTTTGGTGGTGCAGGGTTCGCCGTTTCAGATCCTGGGTGCAGACCTATGCACTGCTTGTCACGCCATGCTGTGGCAGGTGTCCCACATAAAAAGTATAGAAAGATGAGCATGGATGTTAGCTCAGGACCAGTCTTCCTCAGCAAAAAGAGGAGGATTGGCAGCACATCTTAGTTCAGGGCTAACCATCCTCAAAAAAACAAAAAGCAAAACTTTATCTCAAGCAAAAGGGAAAAAAATGATCTCCATAAGGGTCCTTCATAAATGTTCCTAAGGTCATTTGCTGTAGGCAAGGATCCTAGAAAAAACTTAGAAGTTGGAAAAAATCTGCCTGACACGGTCTTTCCTGTGACCCTCTAGCACCGTTGTCCTAGTTCTTCATTTGTCCTTTTTATTAGAATCCTTCTCTGTAAGCTTTATTGCTTTCAAAATACATTTCAGGGGCAGGTTCATTCTTCTCATTTGTACTAGCTGAAGAAGACTGATAACCCTAGAACTTTCATCCTGACTCCTCCCACATGTATGCATGAACCCTCAGAAACTGCCATCCACCTACGCTTGAATAACCCAGTGATGGCTCTCTCAGAACCTTGGAAGGAAGCCAATACCATTTTGAAGTAGCTATAATTTTTAAAGACACTGAGGCCTCTAGAAATGTCTAGAACATTTGGGTCCCCAGAAGTGTTGGCAGTTTAAATCTAGCCAGAGCTCTAATCAGGTAATATAAAAAAAAAAAATGTCTGTTGAAATGACGCATGTGCTTGTCTCAGTGAGAAACAGTCAATCGCTAACACATATCTAATATTAACTATGTGCAAGGCACTCTTCTGAGTGCTTTACTTATATCAGCTTGTTCAATCCTCATAACCATCTGGGAGGTAGGGGCTCTTATTATTTCTATTTTCAGATGAGGAAACAGGCACAAAGACACTTAGGAACTTGCTCAGAGTCAGTGGTGGACTCAGGCTTCAAGCCCTGGACGTCCAGCTTCAGAGTCCAAGCAGTTCACAACTGTGCAACACTGTGTTTTTGTGGTGTTTTGTCTGTGCCTATATTTTCTCCTCTTAGGGCAGACTGATAGTTTTGTTAATGGTCCATTTCAGTTTATACATGACACACCAAGCCTGAGGTAATTCATAGACTCTTGTACAGAGCTGACCTTGTTGCTCCATCTGGGCAGGACATACAGATTCTAGTGTTTGAACCCAGACACATGAGATGCCATTGGATATGTGAACCTCCCAGTGTAGACACACGTGTGGGTAGAGTTGCAGCTGTGGGCAGAGAGAGGGCAGCTAAAGTGCCTGATGGTCCCTGAAGCAACGGGGTGCTCCTGTGGATGCATCCTTGTGGGCAAGCTCCACAGTGGTGTTTCTCTCTTACAGATACTAGACCTTACAGTACTTGGAAGCTGCTCCCCTGTTGGTCAGGCGTGAATGCTGTCTGGTCAAATCAGAAGCCTGTCCCAAAAGTCTGCTACTGGTCTGAGGAGTCTGCTTTTTCAACTACCTTGGGTGAGCAGAGAAGAATTTGGCTGAGGAATGTAGAGAAGATCCCCTCTCCTCACTCTTTCTCTGATTCAACTTGTGGAACAGACAGGGGAGAACAAGAGTCCAATCCAAATCTTAGAAACAGAGAGGCTTCCCTTAGGTTCAGTGCTCACCAGCTCCCTCTTTTGTTGGACTCTGGTGATGTTCCCGCAGAAATTCTTTTCCTCAGAGATAGTCAACTCAGTCTGAAAAGATAGCTGTTGATTGAGGTTGCATCACCTTAGGGTCGGCTCCATTTCTCAAAGAAATCTCCAGCTTGACTCCAACATGGTGGTCAAGATGAGACGTCAGGAACCTTAGAAACTGTCCTTCCCCCAGATGGGGTAACATTCCGGCATGGACCAGAGGTCATGCATCCACTTTACAGTAACAGGGCTTCTGTAGCTCATTTACTCCCCAGTTGTTTTGTTTTGTTTTTTTTGAGGAAGATTAGCCCTGAGCTAACTACTGCCAGTCCTCCTCTTTTTTGCTGAGGAAGCCTGGCCCTGAGCTAACATCCATGCCCATCTTCCTCTACTTTCTATGTGGGACGCCTACCACAGCATGGCATGCCAAGCAGTGCCATGTCCGCACCCAGAATCCCAACCAGCGAACCCCTGGCCGCAGAGAAGCGGGATGTGCGAACTTAACCGCGGCACCACTGGGCCGGCCTCTACTCCCCAGTTTAAAGATTACTACAGTATCAAGTATCAAGTATGCTTTTTTTGTATTTTAGTGGGACATCCAAGGCAACTTTACTGAGGAAAAATAATTGCATGTTTTTGGCTAGCGATAGTGGAGATGATACTCTATTAAGATAAAAGATGTAGTTACTATGTGGTTTAGTATCTTTCTTGAATAAGTACCCATGATCATAATGTATGGGTGACTGAAAAGTGAATGCATACCAAATGCATAGATTGAATGATGCTATGGGAGGCAGTGGACAGAGCATGTGATTTGAGACCAACACTTGAATAATACAAGTGTCATTTCACCTTGGGCAAGGACCTGTCCTTTCTGAACCTCAGGTTTCTTTCCTTCCTTCCTCCCTTTCCTTCTTTTTTTAATATGTGTGAATGAGATTAATGGTGGTGAGGATTAAAAACACGATGTGTAAAGTGTTCTTTGTGGCATTTGGCATGTAATATGATATATGAAAACATGGTAGCTATTATTTTATTTATTTATTTATTTTGTCTGTGAGGCAGATTGGCCCTGAGCTAACATCTGTTGCCAATTTTCCCCTTTTTGCTTGAGGAAGATTGTAGCTGAGCTGGCATCTCTGCCAACCTTCCTCTATTTTGTATGTGAGACCCTGCCCCAGCAGGGCTTGATGAGCAGTGTGTAGTTCCATGCCCGAGATCCAAACCCCCAAACCCCAGGCCACCAAAGTGGAGTGCGTGAACTTAACCACTACACCACTGGGCTGGCCTCTATTATTTTTTTATAGTATGTATTAACTATACTGTGTTTAAGTTGAATTAAATACGAACAATGATGGTAGTTTGTGGTTATCATTATCAGGATACTAATTTTGTGATTTACTTAAAAAACTGATGTGGCATATCAATTTCCTTTGGCTTCAAAGGATGCTTTCAACGTTCTTCTCCTGGTGACATATCAGTAAATTTTGTGAGAAAATAAAGTAATTTAAATATGCATTTAATTCCAGCATAACTTAGAGGTAAATATATCTCTATAAAATGAAACACTTGATGTTTTAAGTAGCTGCCTTTTAGACAGGTTCTTTCTGAACTGACCCCTCTCTGGCCCCCAGCCTCTGGTGTGTATGGCTGGACTTGTGCTGGGCTGAATTTCAAGAGTGAGTGTACAAATGTTCCACAGTTTGCGTGGTGAAAGATGGAGTGCAGGCCAATCTTCTGCAGCTGGGAAGAGCAATTAGCAGCTTCATGAATTAGGGTCTTGTTTACACTGTTGTCCAAGATAATCATTTGTTTGTTTTAACTAAGATGCTCTATCTTCATCAGAGGCATCAATCCTCATATTTAAATGATAAGGTCTTTGAATCTCACAAATAATGTTTGGATTTCACAGCAGGAACCCTGTCACAGCCCGTATTTTCTCTCACTGACTTTGGTAATCAAGACATCAGTTACATATATATTTCAAATTATTCTTCAAACAGATATGAAAACATTATGTGATCTATTCTAGCAACTTTTCTGACACAGACCTGTTTTTAAAAATGCCTTTTATATGAAGTCCCACCACACATACATATATGCACACACACACACGTGGCAAACACGTCCACACACATATGTGAAATAAAACTTTACAAAATAAGTCATAGCCTTACCAAGGGTAATGTACTCTAATTCTTACCTACTCCATTCTAGTCCATTTCATTCCACTCCATTTACTCCACTCCAGTCTATGTTCTGTTTATTTCATTTTAAAATTCAAGTTACAACCAACATGATTTACCAACAGGCCACAACCTAAAGTTTGAAAAACAGTGATCTACATATAAACTTACTTGTGATTCTATCTTCTCTCCCAGTATTTGTAGAAAGGAGTGCATCTGGCATTACTGTGTCTTTTTGATCTTCAGCTATGTGTGATCTTAATACAATGACTAAAATATACAACTGTACTGTGTAAATGCCAGTTAGTACCCCTTGAAGACAATAATAACATCTAGTGACTCAGTAACTACTTATTGATGAGTCAGATAAATTATTTTGGAAATCATGGGTGTGAGGCATTGTTAAACTACATCCAGCTTTCCCAGAAGATGGACTTCTTGAATCAGGTAGTCAGTGTATTCCTAGATCTGAGTTATGCTGTTCATATAGGCTCAGCAGGCAAGGTCAGCTTTTTTTTAAGGCATAAGCATTAAGAACGTGTTTTAAAATATGATACTGTTAATATAATAGCAAACATTTAGTATTTTAAACAACTGGAAAATTAATATACATTTTCTAGTTAAGATGCTTAGTAAATAATCACAGAAGATATTTATCTTTTTAGAAACATTTATTAACTTCCCTTTAAGCTCCTATACCTTGGGGGTTCCTGGAGGCCCAAAGATAAGCAAGGCATAGGCCCCGTCCTTGAGGACCTCACAACCTGACTCTCAGACAACTTCAGGGCCCTGGGATAAGTGCTGAAATGGAGATGTACGCCCTGAGGGAGGTGAGTGTGAGCACAGAGGAAGAATAGACTGTGGGGAGTGGGGAGAGGGCCAGGGATTTGATAGGGAAGAGGTCACTTCTGAATCTCCTTTTGTTGGTTAATATATAGGTTTAAACCAGCGATCCCCCCCCTCACTGCTTTAATATATATATTATAAAATGAGTTTTTACAATATATATTGTAAAATGAGTTTCTCCAATGAGGAAGCCTTTGGAGAATGGAGATGGCTAGGGTGTGGCCCCCACTGGTGGAAGGTCTTCCTGCTTTCTACTAAAAGCACCATACCATTCAGGAGTAGCTCAATCCAGAAACACGTGGGATAACAATGAGGCCTGGATGCATAAAGATTCATGTAAGTTCTTGTAATAAAAACATCAGAGAGCTGTTTTGTGACAAGTGTCACAGGTGTGCATTGCACCATCTGCTGGCATAGGGAGAGCATGAGACACATTGCCAAGGGCCAGATCAATGTTCTAGCCCTGACAAGCTTTCCTGGCATCCTTCTCAGGGATTCTCAGGTTATGGCACTTGACTCTCCTTTTCGACAGGGTTCGATGCAAGAAGTGGTTTAGTAAATAATCTGAGATATCGCTTCTAAGTTGCTGAAGATTTTCTTTTTAATGTTTACATTTAAATTGTTCTTTACACTTCCTCTAGGGGGACACAGGGAGCTGATCTAATCACACACTGAACCATGTGCAAGATGACATCTATGAATGGTGGGCCCAGCCACCAGGGGACCACTTGCTCTCCTACATCTGTTTGTTCTTGGCTTCAGTTTCTGACTCTGGTCTGATCCTTCTCGATGTGAGCAGTCAAACTCTGCCTCCAACCCCTCCGCCTGCAAGCATACCCTAAGTGTACATCTCCACCTGAACCTTGCTCCTTTGCCCCTTGCCATTGGCTATAACCAGTGCCCTCCTTTCTGATCTGTGCAGTCCCATCCCTGGAGAAAGGTCTGGAAAGTGAGAGCCATACTTGGGCTCTGAGGGAGGATGAGAGAGCGGTTGCTCCCAACCCTTCAGGGTATGTAACAACAGGTTAAGATAATGAGAAACTTCCTTCTTAAAGTTATCTTCTTGATGAATAATTTTCCAGCTCAAATGGAGAATTATTAACTATTGACTGAGGACTTTGAGTAAATGTTTCCTTTCTTTCTTGTAGGATACCCCTCTCTTCATCTTATTGAATGAGAAGGAGTTTTCTTTGAATCGTGAATTAACCTTATCTAACACTTCCTTGAAAATTAGTGAACTACCCAATAAGAATTCATTTAGTATTCATTGTTTCACAAACTTGGTAAAAAACAGAGAAGAGAAGTCCTTGCAACGCTAAGTTGAGTAACTCCTCATTTTTAGTAGATTGCAAATTTCTTGAAGTCAGATGCTGGACTGCATCAGTCTTTGTACCTCACACAATTCCCTGCAGAATGCCTTGCACCTAGTAGGAGCTGAGTAAATAATTGTTTATCGACTCCACTGAAATTAACAGGCCTGATTACACACATGAGCACACACTCATGGATTGTCTGGACAATTAAAGCCAGGTCCTCCAAGAGGCCAAATGTTTTACTTTGACCAATTTAGATACACATCTTCTCAGCCTTGTAAAACATCAAATACTGAATCAGATTTAACGTTCTCTTATCGATTCATTGTCATAGTATGAAAATCAGTTATTGAGCTGTGCTCATGAGAATAATGATTCATGCTGTTAAACTTCATTCATGCTGTTAAACAAGGTGAGGCCTGTCCAGAAAGAGAAGTGATGAATGATGGGACATAAACAGCGAAAGTGAAAGTGACTCTGTGAGTCCTTCTTGGTAAAGTTCATAGAGTACTGCTCAGCATATAGGAACACAATAGAAGTGTTAGTTGCTATTATAGTTGTTTAGGTTGTTAGGTTGCTCCTCTATTAGGATCTTTGAAGTCCAAGGCACATCACTGCATGGAGTAGCACAGAGAAATCAGAAGACTTGTAAATTTCTTTTGGCCAGCTAGAAGATTTCAAAAAATCAACAGTATTCAATTCTAATTGACCTTATTATGTCCTGTTTGTTCCCCAAAAGAGTACTTTAAGTAGAAAATAATAATAAATATTTCCTGGGGAGAAAGGGAGGCATTATTCTTGCCTTTTAACTTACATAAGCTTGGGCAAGTTTCTTAACCCCACTGAGCCTCAGTTATCTAATCTGTATAATGGAAACAGTGACAGCTAACTCATAGTGATTGTGAGAGAGTAAATGAGATGATTTGTATAAGCTGCTTAGCATTTTATAGAAATTAACTAATATCTTACCATGATACCTTTAACGTCTGCTGTGTATCAGGCATGGTGTTCACTGCTGGTGGTTTTGAAATTACATTTGGGGTTGTAATTTTCAGAGGTACCTGCAGGTAGACATACTTTCAGTTTGAGATTAGAGGATTATGTCACCTATTAGAGGCCGCTGTGAAGTTGAGGTAAAAAACAGCATCAGATTTCATGTATAGGTGAGAATTCACAACTTTGGAGAGAGTCAAAGATACTTTTTTAAGTGACCAGAATTATATATGTGGTGATATGAAAACTAGTAACCCAGAAGCATGCATTTGCATACAAGTACATATTGTATGTACAAGTTTTAATATCTTTTTAAATATTGCAAGGTTTGGGTGAGGAATGAGGTGTCGGGGTTAGAGGAGGTGACTTAGAGGAGCTAAGGAGTGTTTTAAGCCAACCAGTGATTCTTCACCTGGGTTTTATTACCACCAAAATGCAACTGCAACCTTCCGAACGGATGCTGCAAGTCGGGTTCCAGGAAGCTGACCCTGGAGTTCAGTGTACGGGATGTTTACTGTTCTTGGAACCAACACCATGGGGAGGGAGGGAGGGGAGCAGGAGTGGGCAGAGGGAGAAGGTAAACCACAGCTCAGGCCAAAGCATGAGAACAGCCTTGGTCAGCTCCATGGGGTGCTCTGCAGCTGGAATGGCCTTCAGACTGTCTTACTAGGGTTGAGATGGCCAAGCCTTTTACTCCCACTTCAATCAGTTGTTGAATGTGGACTACCCTAGGAATGAGGATGGCTTTGGGTGACTCAGCTCTCTGCAGCTGAAATGATCCCTCAAGAGGTACCAAGTCCTTCTAGAAGGGGGATCTGTGTCTACTACTGAGATTGACCAGAAAGGTAAAAAATTAACACCATGATACCCTAACGCAAGTGTATCTCAAATCCTATCCCACTGTTGGATAAAAATTGTCTTGCCTCACTCCTGGGGAGAAAAGCTTTACTTGATGTGGGTCGGTTTTTTCAAAGAAGCTGCAGTCTCGAAGAGGTTTTCAAACCTCTCTCAGTCTCCCTGGAAATAATAGTCCATCATCAACAAATCAGAGTCTCTCCCATCTGGACTGAAGCCCAGTTTTGGTGCATAGTATTTGTATCTGAAGATGATTTAATCCCAGAGAAAATGTTATACATTAAACTTTTTATTATGGAAATTTTCAAAACATGCACAAAATACAGATAACTGAGTAACAAACCCCCAGGTACGCATCACGGCGTGTCAATATTTTGCCCTTCTCATTCCGGAGGAAGTTTTAATAGCATAAAGCATCGCCTCCTGTGTTGATCTGAGACAGATCCGGACGGATGTGTCCTCAGAGTAGGGTGAGATTTCGCAATGTTTGAAGTCATGAATGTCTCTTAATAGCACTGACGTGAGTGCTGTTGAAGCTATCAGAGCCGTGCTTCTGGGAAGCAGTGTGCCTACCCCCACGGACCTTCAGAGCAGTGCCGAGCCATCCACTCACATTTCCACTGTCCTGGCTCTGGAGTTTGGCTGTGGGAATTGTATTTGAACCTGGAATGTGTGTCGATGCTTGAGGCTGTCTCAATATTCCGTGGCACCCAATAAGGCCATGCTGTGGGTCAGGCCAAGAAAGGTGCAGGACAGTTCACGTGTTTGCTTCATTTTCGTAATTATATTGTGCTGAGGGGCCTCCTGGAAATTGGTGGACGTGGAAGTGACCTGCCAGCCTCCTGTGCTCTCAGCAATATTTCAGCCCAACATAAAACCCAAATCAAAATTTCTGTTTAGGAAAGGAATATCTTAGGGAAATTCTACAGAGAGTTTCAAAAGCAATGTTGGGGATCTTATTAGAACGCTGTGACGTGAATATCCAAACCATTTCTGATTCCTTTGCAAGTTGAGGTCACCAGGTAGGTCTGCCTAAGCATTCAGGATCATGTCCCAACCCCGTTAGGCCCTGCCTTTGCCAGGATCTGTCCTGAGAAGAACAGCCCTGGCATGCCAAGGAGTGAATCAGCAGTCCACTTTGCTCCTGCGAATCGAGCAGGAATTTGTTGGTTGTTTGGCCCCAGAGCAGGTGGCGGTGGGGGTTGTGGCGGTTGCATTTCCTCTTTGAGGTGGGGGCTCAGCTGTTTCCTTGGTCACCCGCCCCTAGTAAGTGCTTGGAGGAGGCAGGAGGCCAAGAATACAGCTGAGACTTGAGCTGCAGCCAACTTCCAGCAGCTGCTACTCTGTTCTCTGAGCTGGAACCAACTCCAGGCTGCAATGTGGCCTGATCTGGCATTTGGGGAGGGGCCTGAGAGGAGTGTCACTTGTACATTCTGAGTGACTTAACCCACCTGCCATGTGTGTGTGTGTATGTGGCCTAATTTAAGTGACACTTCTCCGACATTCAAATTACATGAGCAATTTTAGTGAAAAAATTCAGTGAAAAAGGCAAAAGACTTATAGTCTTTTGGGGTCAACGGATTTGCAGATCTTAAAGGAATTATTTTGAAAGATAAAGCAGAGAGTACCATCCTAACTCAGAATGTGTGTCTTTGATATGAGCATATTTTGGTTTATATTCTTGTCTCTCTACAATATGGACAAAAGCATCTTGGAAAGGATGCTGGACTAGCAGCAAGAAGAACCTAGTTGTGTGGCCTTTACAAAGATAGATATGTGATTTTGGACATTGTCGTTGCCCTTGGCCTAAGTTTTTTGTTTATTTGTTTGTTCATTTAATAAGCTAACTGAAGAAAAGAAATCTCGCATATCAGATTATGGGAGCTTAAGTTTTGGGGATGTAAAGAAGTTGAAGTAAGGGGAAAGTTCTGGGCAAATGCTATACATGGGCCCCCTAAAAGGATGTACAGAATCAAAGCATGTACTTAGATAACACGCACATGCAGATCTATGTATCTATTTCTACATAGCAATAGTTGAGAGGTCTTTTCAAACGGCCTAATATAGAGTTGTTTTATGTAATGTAAATGTATCATTTGGCGAGAAGAGATCTTATCAAATATTCAGGATTTAGTTATTTTCTTTATTGGAGATACATGAAAAAAATTCTCTGGGTGAACGTCACATGAGTTCTCGAAACTATCCCCCTATGTAAAAGCAATATTGTTGATAAAGAGCCACTTAATGAACTCTACCCAATTTTTTAAACAATTAATTCAACTTCCGCCACAAGACTGGGTACCCCTTGAGAGGGGGCTGTATTCTCGTCATTTTGCACCCCCTGTCCTAGTAAGATGTTTATCAAGGGCATGTCGAACAAATGAAAGCTATTCAATTTTTCCTGTTATGGTTTTGAAAGGAAAAATGATGATTCTGTGTGTTATTGTGATTTAAAAAACATCCAGATCATTGCTCATAGTGTAACAGCTCAACTGATCTTTGCCTGTCTTCTCAGAACCTTGGCTCCAACCTTGCCCCTCAGAGAACAGTGGCGGCAGGCGGGAGCAGTTTAAAAGTGAAAATTTATATGGGGCCTGCTCAGTAAAAGGGACTAGTAGATAGTACATATGGAGAACGCTGTCAGTGATTACAGATGTCACTCATGTACCCTTCCCTGGATCCAAACCTATGAAGCAGAAGGGAATCACATTTCTTTTAAGGAAGTTATAGGGTCTCCCTAAAACCTATTAATTTCCCCTAAAACTTTTCGGTTGATTCCTTACAGAAGGAAGTAAGCTTAGAACAGAATATTCAAGGCAGTGGCTCTATATAAAACTATTCTTGAATTTTTAAGAAATTTTAGCCCAGTCTGACTTTTAATTGTTCTTGACTTTGCTTTTAATGCATTTAAGTTGTTTTGATTTTGATGTTTATTCCAAGCACAACATATATTTTATGATAATTTAAATGTTTATATAAGTAGTCTTGAGATTCTTTTGGTGTCATTAAAATAGTTTTTAAAATTTTATTAAATAATTTGGTTTCTGTGTAGGGTGTTTTTCTTTTGTTTTATCTTCGACATTTATTTAAAACATGCCTGTTCACATACTTTATTCCTTTTATTGCACATTTGATTAGACGTACTTATTCTTTACTTTTGGTTTTATTAACAATTCTTTGCATTGTCTGTACTTTCATGTTTTCTGATTAAATAGGTAATTACATTGCAAGCACAAACATGCTTCACAGTGCAATTAACCCTGCAAATAACTGATTTGAATTCATTCATTATTTTTTCACCCTTCTCAATCCGTATGTTTACTTCTTCTGATTATAAAAGTAAAACAGGTTCATGTGAGGAAATTTACAAAGACTGGCGTAAGCCTACACCCTCAAATATCCCATGTGGTTCCACCCTACGTGTCACCCCTGACAACACTTTGGTGTGGCCTTTTTATTTATTGTCTGGCATGTGGTGACTGGTTTACTCACTCATTTCAAAGTGTTGTGGTTAAATTTGAAGTCCTGGGACCCGTCAGAATTGGAACTCTGGCCCCATCCTTTCCTAGAGTGAAATCTTGGTCATGATACCTAATGGCTCTGTGACTCAGTTTCCTCCGCTCTAACAAGGGGCATTTAAGGGTTAATCCTTTTGTCCTGTATTTTTCAATCAAATAATGTCAGGCAGAGCATGAGTATCCAATAGATGTATTGGAATTGTTTTAAATTGGCTCTGTTTACATTAGCATTTACATTTATTTTTATGTAAAATCTCAAATTGTATCATAGTAAAAGTAGTTTTATTTACCAATGTGATTTATGGCAGTGGTAATGATAATGGGGAAATAATTGCTAATTTGGCAGTGAGACCTCAGTGGTTTTGCGTTATAACTGGTCACCGTAATCTCGTGGCTTGTTAAATTTATGTGTTAATTCATTACATCAGTGCTTCATCAAACCACTGCTGAACGCCAGGTGTTTTAGTACAATAAAAATAAGCAGGGGCCGGCCCAGTGGCACAGCGGTTAAGCGCACGCACTCCGCTTCTGCGGCCCGGGGTTCGCTAGTTCGGATGCCCGGTGTGGACATAGCACCGCTTGGCAAGCCATGCTGTGGTAGGCATCCCACGTATAAAGTAGAGGAAGATTGGTATGGATGTTAGGTCAGGGCCAGTCTTCCTCAGCAAAAAGAGGAGGATTGGCTGCAGAAGTTAGCTCAGGACTAATCTTCCTAAAAAAAAATAAATAACTAAGCAGAGTCCCTGTTTTTAAAGAACTTACCTGAGAGAGAAACTTACAGATTCTTCCCAAAGAAGCAACAGACTTTTTTGTAATGTCTGTTGGAAGCTAGGCTCCATCTATAGCTCAGCTTACTTCTTAATGCACTTTGGAGAGGTGCTGGATGCAAAGAAGAGAAGAAAGCAATGTAAGAGTCTTTGTAGTTAATTAAAGGAAAATGTAATCTAGTCTGAAATGGCAAATTATAATGCACAGAAACTTAATTTATTATGAAATTTTGAATGGTATTCATACAGCAGCACTCCAAAATAATGCACTCTGGAAGCTGGCAACAGAGCAGGCATTTTGACAGCTGATACATTCTTGAATAGACACTGATTTTTAAAAAGCAGACTTTCATATGCTGGGATTATAGCAAATGCATACCAGTAATGAAGACTGGAGCATCCCTATATCATCTCTGACTTTGTTTTTATCCATTTGGGGGAGGAGTAGTCCTAAATATAGAAGTGATCATTTTTTAGGGAGTATATCTTTACTAAAAGGAAGAAAAATTTGGAGCCTAAAAACCTATTTTGGGAAAAGCTGTACATATTACTTTTAATAAATATTGTATTTATTGCATCCTTCATATATATCCCAGATGTATGTATGAGTGCATAGGTGTGTCTATGTACAAATGTGTATCTACAGCGAGGTTGTATTCAACTGGCTAGGGAGTACGCTCTACAGAGGCCATGGTAAATATAGTATCATTAGCTTATTATTGTCAGTCGGAAAACAAACTTTTGCTCTAGTGCTTATTTCAAGAAAAGACTGAAATTATCTTTCAAAATTCACCAAGAGACTTTTCCCAAAAATTCAGTTGTAATGTTTTAAGGAGAAAAGAAAAACAATGAACAGAATAAACTTACTCCGAGTTTGCATATATAACCTTTGAATAAATAAAATATGTGAAAATACTGCCTCATAATGCCTTTGAAGAGAAAGCTTCCTAACTTTTCTATCCAGTTTTTAATAATGTTGCCAGGACGCAAAATCTGCAAGAACGCCCAGGCCACTCCGCCAGCTTGTGCCTAGGGAAAGCCAGTTGATAGGGCAGCTTTTGCTTATAACCATAGCATTTTTTTAAATGAAAATCTTTCAGAATTGGCTAACTGATTCATGCATAAGGATACAGCAGGCCGGGAGTATTTAGACAGGCAGCGTTTTTCAGTTTTGCCATCATCTTAAGTTTGGCATCTTGGTGAGCCCAGTGAATCGCCACTGGAGGGAATAGCCAGGGTTTTCTGTTCCTGGGTTACTGTCCTTTCGCTCCTGCTGGAGTCTCTGAAGTTTAGAAAAATTGTGGTCTGACCTGGAATTGGCATCTGTGGGCATGCCCAAGCCCACCATAGGAATGGTCAGGCCACAGAGTTTCCAGCAGGCAGCCAGCACTGCCAGAATTGAAAACAACCTGCCAGGTGACAAGGATAGTTTTGGACCACAGAAGATTTCAAAGACCTGGGATTGTACAAATTATGTACACGTGTGCTCTCTCTCTTTTTCCGTCTATCTATATATATAGATCTTAACTTTTAATATTTATATCAGGATACTAACAATATCTTGTGAAGCTAAAAGTAATCATTCACGTTAACATGCTTAGAATTGTGTGGTACTTACAGATTCAAATTATCTTTCTTGTCATCATGTGCATGACTTTTGGAAGGCTACAGGATCCCATCGCATTCTTTACTTTCTTTATAATTTCTTTCTTTTCCGCACAAAAATGTGTAATTGTTTAAAGTGCAGAACACATTTTCCTATATATCATAATTTAATAAATGTAGGGAAAAGTTATTTCTAACATACTATTTATCTATCATGATGAACAATCTTGTCTCTGCTTAGATGCTAGTAATAATAGGTGATTGACATTTTTTGTCTTCCTAGTTTTAAATTTATTAATGATAATTAACTTTTGTTGCAAACTTCATCACGAATCCCTCTAAATATTCCAGGTTTCACTTTCACATATGTATTAATTGTGCATGTTTTCCTTGGACCATTGGGCCTGCCTTCCTCCCTCCCTTCTTCCCTCCCACCCTCCCCCTCGTCCTTCATTTCTTCTTCCCTCCCTTCATCCCTTCCTAGACTATCATTATGCGCAAAGAAAAGCTATGATTTTTTTCCCCTGTATAATTTTTCCCGATGTTTAGGCCTTGGACCTTTTATTAAGGAGACCATATCCAACCAAAATTTCCACTTCTGAACATGCCTTGCTATATATTATGAATGCAACTACTAACTTTTCCTTTCTTATCTATGTTTAAAATCTTTAAGGTATCATAAATAAGCCAGCTGCTCAAAACCTAAGTATTGCATATTATATAAGATTCACAGATAGTTCATTTCCGTGATATGTCAAATCATAGATTTGACTCTTCCCTAGATAATTTCAGCCTGGCCATTTCCATCTGTGGCCTGAATGTACACTCTTGCAAACTTTCAACAATTGCATTCACCTATGTTTCCATTCTCTGGTGCAACACTAGATTTCCAGAGCCCTTTCCAGGCATCAGGGTGTCCTACTTTGTTGCAGGAATGCTATATCCCATTTGATTTTTAAGGGAAAGGTTGCACATTAAAGACATCCAAGTGGATGTGTTTGCCTTGTGTCTTTCTTCCTGAATTGTCAGTTTGCACTGGCTCCAACAGCAGTTTTCTTTCTTGAAGTCTCTGACAAGCGAGTGAGCTTCGAGACTATTTTGCTCTAATCACCACACACATGTACAAATCTAGTAGCCCCTTCCAGGCCCTTAGCTTAGGCATTATAGAATCTACGAATAAAACAACCCCAAATCTTAACTTCACCATCAGGAATCCCCAGGGAATTCTTGCTCACAAATTAACCCTATTCTTTCAGCAGTCATGGGACCACTCAGCCCTGGAACCACACATCACAGCTCCCAACACCTAAGCCCAGACTGGCCATGTGTTTCCTACATTTCATCAGTAGTTTCAGTTTTTTCATATAGCATGGTTGGAGAACCTGCTTTTTCCCTTTCTTTAGCAACAGGTAACTGTAGCAGGCTCTGATAACTCACAGAGCTTACACTAGCTTATATTTTTATAAGATTATCAAAATATATCGGATATTTGAAATATAGAGAATTACCAAAAGAAGACACCCATTTTCCCTGACCCAAGTTTCCCAGGATTGAAGGGTCTTCTTGGAAAGTTTGAACGGGGAGCACCCACGTAGGAGAGTCCATCAGAGCAGAATGCTTGTAGCCTTGAACTCAACTAAATCTTCAACTGTACCTTGAAGTGAGGATTTTTTTTTTTAAAGAGCTTTACATAGAGTCAGGCTTAGAACAGGGAGCAGGGGGTAGACATCATTGTGCTTGGCCAGGCTTTTGAGGTTGAGAGTGGTCATGGGATTGCAATTCTGACATTGAATGGCGGCAGGCAGGCCCCTGTCTTTCAAATGACCAACCACATGCTCCCTTTAAGTTACTTTCCAAGTAAGGCATCTGGGATCCAATCAGCATTGCCACAGATGGCCCCAGAGCTGGAGCGCTGCCCAATGCAAACAGGCACACACCATTCATATGTCTTAAGTAGGAAATTCCCTTCCAGCCAAGCTCTGGACACTACAGAAACACAGATTCTCCTCCACCAATATGTTGCAAGGTTCCTGAAATTGTTTCCCTCCCAGGAACATATCCGTTTCTCCTTTCAACAAACTGGTTCCTGCTATGTGTTAAGCAATATCAACAGTCTGAGATACGCTGGCCCAAGGGCCCTCTCTCCAGGGAATTTAAAGTCTTGTCTAGTTCAATTCTTGCAGTGCATTCACACGCATCCTGTCGTGGTTTTGTTGCTGTTTACCCTCCTACATCCACCATTTGAATAGACTTTATGGAGGTTTAATTGTGCTGAGGAAAAATTCCAACACAATGCTGCTACCCATTCGAACACCACCACCAAAAAACATGCCAGTGTCAAATGAATTCATTTATCCTACATTTCAAGTGCATCTTCTTACAGAAAGTCTGAGGACAGTAGGAATTATTTCTTGAACACCTAGGTTCTCCTCTAGCAAATATGTTGATCTCAGCACAGTGGCTTTTTCATTTTCATGATTGCATGTGCAGGGGTGTAGATGTGTTATTTTTGTGTCGCACTTTATTAGGCAATGTAGAGAAAGAGGAAAAGCCAAACAAGGGAGAAAATGCTCCCACATTCACGAAGTGGAAGAGTAGGCACATATGATGAAGGTATATTGTCCTCCACTTTGTGGTACGAACCCATTGCGCCTGAGGTGGGTGGAACTTCCTCCTGAAGGCGGAGATGACACTTAGGTGAGACCTGACAGAGTGAACACTCGGAAGAAACTTCTTGTCATACTGAAAGGAGTAGAGCTTGAGAGGAATGAGAGACACTATTCCTAGATAAATGTTTAGCCTGGAAATGTGAGCATAGCCTACATATCTGGCCTGTTTAATTATGATAAATAATGCATTTGATTGCTGCCATTACTTTCTTGGGAAAACTCAGAAACTACCAACAGCCTGAAGAAACTCACCTGCGGGTGCATCTTCAGTTCAGGAGTTCAGTACTCTCCTTTTGCCTCTAGCGAAAAATGCCTTTCCCAGTGTCCATTTTCTGTTCATTATATCTGCTAGTTCCCGTAAGATTGCTTTCAAAATTTGCCTTTGAGAACAGAAGACTTTGAGAAAGTCTTAAGTCTAAGGTGAGCAGTAATGTATATTGTTTGTACTATATGCTTTAGTCCTCTGGATTGCTTTGCTCTTAAATTTCTTTGACTGTTGAATTCTCTAATTAGATTGGTAGCTCCTTTTGGGCAAGCACCATCTCTTCCTTGTCTCTAGTATCCTGTCCAGAAAGTGACAAAATACAGTAGGTACTCAATAGGTCAGCTTTGGCTCTCTCTTGGAATGGATAGGCCCAGTATCACAGAGCTCAGCCAGACTAAAAGCTTCTTGAGATCTATACATCCAGAAGCATGTCATGGTTTTGCCCTTTTACCTTCTAGGGGCTGTGGGATGTTTTCCCTTGATCCTTGGTACACTGGTGACTAGGTCTCTGAGTGATTAGATGCCTTCCTTTTAGGTGGAGGAAGGAGAAACACAGTAAAGTCACCCAGCCATCACTGATTTGATCCAGTTAGAGCTTGGAGCCTCCTTTCATTCACTGAGGCAACAGATCCTACTATATGTCAGGCACTGTTCTCAGCACTGGGTTAGCACAGAGGAACACTCAACAGGCAAAAGTCTCCTCCATCATTGTGTAGCTTATAAAATAGTGCAGGGAAAAGGCTTTTTACTATTAGGTTCAATTTTTGAGCCTTGTGAAAGAATGACTCCCTTGCATTGCTGAGACCTGGTGATCCAGTGACTGAAGGAGCCAACAGTCAGCTGACTTAACACTAGAGAGATGGGACAAGCAGGCAACTTGCCACCTTCCCCCTTGTGTGCTAGCAATGAATGGTACAGTTGATAAAGTATAATAACCTATGGAAAACACTCAGTCCAAAATTACCCGTGTCATAGTAAATACTCAATAAAAATATTTATTGATGTGGCTGCTGTATCGCGCAGAAAGAACTTGCTACCAATATGTTAACACAATTGTAACCCAGAGCTACCCTACATAACCAGCGACTACCTTTGTTTGTGCCTCTTGAAATTCCACGTGCTACACTTGGGATGGCAGCATACATCCATTTCTGCTAAATCTCTCTCTCCTGCCTCTCTCCCTCCCTTTTGGGACTAGAAGAACATTCCTCCTACCATTGTAGACTCTTAAGACCCACATTTTGCCTTTTTATTTTGGGGAAGCACCCTTCCACTCCTTTGCTCCCCTGAAAAATCTTTTCATTCTTCTGCTGTTTGGGTGAGAGTGGGGCAGAACTGAGGTCAAGGGTGGAAAATTTAAACTTTCATGTTGATTAGGTTTAGTAATGATGTTAGCTAATAAGAATTCTGGCAACATCAAGGTGTGAAATATGCAGATTCTAGGGCACCAAATACCGCACATCGACATATGGGAAAACAAAGACATTATAGCAATGGAACCCTCTTATTTTCCCTAATATACATATGGAAAAAGTGTGAATTTTATCGCCATTTCAAAAATCTGACAGGATAATAATTTATCAATTTATCTTTGCTTTTATTAATTTTACCTAAATGTCTCCTCTTTTCTTCTGTTCTGCAAGAAAGGTTTTAATGACTCAAACATTTAGCTCCCACTCTAGCACCTCTAACTGCATCACATTTGTTAAGTTTCATAGTTTTTGAAATGACAGATGCTTCTTTCACTTCTTGTAGAAATTAAGGAGAAAAGAGCTCATGTCAGATATGCCAAAAAAATTAATATTTCTCCCCTCCCTTTTTTTTTTTGAAGTACCTTTTCTCTTCATGATGAATTTTTATCATTTTGAATCCTTTAAGCCAGGGTTGAAAATATGCATTTTGTGATAAATCCTTGTTCCATTACAAGGCGTCTCCAATATAAATAACTGAAAATAAATAATGGATTATCTTCTCAGCCGCCAGATCCTCCAAAAAGAGGACATTTTAAAATATGGCATTGAACTGAATTTAGAATACAAATTTTCCAGTGTCTGAAACATTGGTAATACTCGAGCAAAAGCATCACTTCAGTTGATCATCCCACATCCCTGAAATAATGTTTCTTGTCATAGGAGATCATAGTACAGTGATATTGAGAGAAATATTTAGGATAAATGTGTAACTAGATGGGATTCCTGTAAGATCCAACGTTTTAGCAATATTTTTGTTTTAGCAAAGTTGTATCATTATCAGAAAGCTCCCAGCAGTGTTGTTTAAGTTCCTGGACAATTTATTTTAGTTACACTTGGCATGACAAGGCTACTCCCCAAGTCTGAGATCCTGGCTTTTTGCTTGACCATTAGGGAGACACTTGTTTCTAAATGGTGCATGTGTTCTGGCACCAGTATAGCTTCTAATTAAATTGTTCCACATTAAAAAATTATAATACCTTCCTGCAAACCCTGGACACACTTTATCTGGGAATCATGCAGGCGTGTGATTTCCCGTATAGTCTCTGGAAAGATGTTCACTATGAGTTCCAGAAGTGGAAGGAGGAAATTGGGCAGATAGCTAGCAGATAAATTTAGGTCATTCTGATAGTCATGACTTATGGGCTTTCAGGATTTTCAAAGAGAAAGACTGAGTGTAATGTCTAGAAACCCGAATGCGTCCATGTGATGTTAGGGATAAAATCAGGGAAGAAACACACATAGCATCACCAGACGATGTGTTTGTGAAGTTTCTGAGCCATATTTGCTGGTTCATGTGAGAGGAATTAATTGCTTAAATTAGGTGCCTGGTCTAAATTTCTAATAGAGCCATCACCAGAGGAACACGGGGTATTAAAAAGAGATCTGATCCTCAGTCAAAAGAACAATGTTTTTGACCTAGCTCTGTCGCTGTATGATTGCGGATCTTGTGCAAGTCACTGGATTTAATGTCAGCCAGACTACCTGATTTTAAGGTTCTTTGCGGTGCTGTGTTGTTCTCAGAGTACTTGTACAATTTTTTTTTTGTTAAAGTTTGCGCCTGGCAGGAGGTTGATGACCCTGCTCTGTGTAAGGATAAATCATGCCTAGATTCTTAACAGAATGAGGTAGGAAATATAAGGTGGTGATTAGCCTGCGTGAGTTATGAAAGTTGAGACTATTGAAAAATCCCAGGCCTAGCCCCAGTGGTCATACAATCAAACCAAAACCAGCGTCAATGCTTTCTCGAGTCTTAGATTATTTTCTAACATGGCAGCGGTGCTTTTGGCCCTATTCTCTGTGGCATTGATTTTGTTCAGAAAATTCTCCTTATCTGCAATAAAAAAAAAAATACGCAAAAAATTGAGCCAGTGATGTGACAAAGCTACTGATTATCTGCTCCGTTACACCCAGTTCCCTCATCCTGATTACTGACAGCCTGATGTTTGTATTGCACTAAGATCGTGCCCAGAGTGAGCTTTGGGCAAAAAAATCGATAGAGTTGTCTTTTTCAGTTAGAAATGGTGTCTGTTCCCTTTTGTGGATGACAATACAGTGGCCAAGCATGCATTGACTCTGGTAGAGGAGCAGGGGAAGCTTCTCTGAACACTGCACCCTAACCTTTTTATTCTTGCAATGTCCAAATTGGATGGTTAAATAGCAACTTACCTTGCCAAAGACAAGACTGCTAACATGGTGATGAGGATGATGATGGTCCCATTTATTGGATACATGTGTGAGTCAAGTACAAACCAGGGCAGGTTACATCCACGGGACTTGTCTTCACAAGTATATGTTATCAATATATCAGAAGAAATTTTGCAAAGTAGACTGTCAGTTCCTCCTCCTGCATTATCATTTTCTGCCTTAGATCTGGTTGTATGTATAATGATTTGTTTACTTTTAATTTATATCATATTCAGGAAGCAAAAAGTTTTTTAGTTTCTTTTTTATTGTGATAAAATACACATAATACAATTTGTATCATTTTAGCCATTCCTAAGTGTAATTCAGTGGCATTAAATACATTCACAATATTTTGTAACCATCACCACATCTATACCCACAATTTTTTCATTATCTCCGACAAAAACTCGGTACAAATTACACAATGTCTTTTATTCCTTGCCTCTAGCCCCTGGTAACTTCTATTGTACTTTGTCTCTATGAATTTGCCTATTCTGGGTACCTCATGTAAGTGGAATTGTACAAGATTTGTTCTTCTGTGTCTGACTTATTTTACTAAGCATAATGTTTTCAAAGTCCATCCATGTTGTAGCATGTATCAGAATTCCATTCCTTTTTAACGCTGAATAATATTCCATCGTTATGTCTGTACTACATTTTGTTCATCCGTTTATCTGTTGATGGACACTTGGGTTGTTTTCCTTTTTTGGCCATTATGAATAATGCCACCATAAGCATTAACGTGCAAATATATGTTCAAGTCCTTGCTTTCAATTCTTTTGGATATATATCTAGGAGTTGAATTACTGGGTCATATGGTGGTCCTAGGTTTAAAAAAGTAGCCCTGTTTTTTTTTTTTTTTTCCCTCCTTCTAACTTTTGGAGCAACATCAAGCAAAGCCAGTTCCTCTTTCTCTGAATATGCTGTAAGCATTTGAAAATAGCTATTTTGTCCTCCCTAAATCTTCTCTTGTCTAAGTTAAAAATGCTCAGTGATGCAACGTTTTTTTTTTTTAGAACCCAAATGTAAGATCATTTCCTGCTACCCTTCACTTTATTACTTTCATCAATTAGTTCACTCTAGGGGGTATCCAAATATGTATTCCAGGATGTAGTGCATTTGACACTTCTCCCAAGTTTATGTCTTCTTGCCTTTGACATACACTGAGAAAACATTTAAGAATTATAAAAACAGAAGCCACTTTTATTTTCCAGTTCATGAATAATTAAAAGGAGGAGGATAAAGATAAAATTATTTAATCTATCTTTAAAATTTCTCATGTGGACCAACTAGAAGTACTTAACTTTTTTAATATGTATTTTTAGAAAAAAGATTTTTTTGAGATTGTGTTAGTTGACCTGGGTATCATGTCATAATGTAGAACATCCTTGCACATAGTAGAGGTTCCATAAAGACTTGCTATAAGAATGGAGAATTGAAACATTTGCTTTTCTCCTTTGGATGTTTTTTATTGAGATCAGACCTCTCAGTTTTTAATGGCACTCGTGATTATTGTGTTGTTGTTCTTATGTCCAAACTTTTGACATCAGTTATTTCCATTACTAGAATTCTGCTAAATGTTGATCTAGATTATGTTTTTGTCCAGGTTACTATAATAGTTAAAGAAGAAAAAGTGATATTCCACATATGAGCTACTATATGTTCACAAACTGCCTAGCTCTTAAAGCTCAAATAAGAATATTCATGTAAAATATTTCTATCCCCTAAAACCCTAGTATGAAAGTTCCTTTTCTGAAATATCACACTGAGTTCTTCCTCCAAAGCAGTTGTCTGGTAATTTTGGCATTTGCATAGGTGGCTCAAGAGTCTTACAGAATGCTTATACGTTGGGTTGACCAAAAAGAGTTTATTAGCGAGTAGAGCTCCTGGTTGAGTGTTTGGGAAATTAAACTTGAAAATTTCTTATTGATTTTTTTTGTCACCTGGGGAAAATTTTAAACTTGCTGAACATATTAGTCTGTATACTCCATTCATACCATGGTTGCTTTCATTTCTGAAAGGATTACATTCCAATTACCTTTTATTTTTCCTCTTTAAACTTAATCTTAAATGTTCAAAATATGTTTTAAACTTTAACATAATAACTGTTTTGAGAATAGGATGGGTCTTGGGTCTAGAAAGTGTTGCAGCAAATTGACAAATCACTAACATCACCACAATTTGCTGGTGGCTTACATTTGCAGGACTGTGACCAGCTGAGAAAAAAAGGAACGGTGCATATGGGAGAAATAGTTCAGTTGTTCAAATGAGTCAATTTTGATTGCATTATTTCATCATAA
Organism: Equus przewalskii; assembly: GCF_037783145.1. Taxonomy (NCBI): domain Eukaryota; kingdom Metazoa; phylum Chordata; class Mammalia; order Perissodactyla; family Equidae; genus Equus; species Equus przewalskii. Next base: position 50,776,363 of record NC_091845.1, on the reverse strand, counting down.
AGTACCTATGCTGATTTAGGATGAAATTAATCATCCTCCGTTAATTTTTAGTAAAAAGATTGTGAGGAAAGTGACTAATAAAGTGACCCTCCCAGCTTGCTAATGGAATTCAACTTTAATTTCCCATTTTAGATATCCCTTGAGAAACAAGTCACTACTGAAATTTGAATGAAATCCTGATCTCTCTTTTTCCTCATGACAGCCCAATGATTAATATACGTAACACACCACACATACATACTTAAGACACACCTATTTTGTTGGTGGTGATGAAAGACAGAATATTTACTATTTTGTATTGTGCCTTTCTCCTCTCTCCCTCTCTTTCTCATCTCCACAATCCCACAATTACTACCATTTTCAACTCTAAAGTAAGCTAAAGAAATAAGAAATAGCATAAATGTAATGTGAAATGGTAATTATTCTACTTATTGTAAATAGCTGACAGCACCGTTGATCAATTTCCTATAGCTTGTCTTGTAAGTGATTGCATTTCCTGAATATTACCCCCTAAATTGTGGTTAAAATATTGTTTCCATTGAGAGAACTACAGTGACTTTTATTTTGTGCTTTTGTATAGAATCTCCTCTTTCTCTCTCGACCCCTCCAACGATAACAATTGAAACTTGGCAGAATATCTATTAGCCACATGTTGGATGAAAGATATTTGTTAAAAATAGTTTTGCGTCTTTGTGAAATAGGAGAAATTGGAACAGATTAAGATTAAATGGAGGGGAAGAGTCAGGTTAGCTTGGTGAACAGAAAGCTAGAGTAGGGTTGGTTTCCTGGCACCGCTTTCTTAGCAAAGAGAACAATTTTAATCAGTTACAAAAATATTTGTGATCCATATGTTCCTCTCTGCTCATTCCCATATGCCCATATTCTCTTTTATCTTGGTAGATGATGACTTTATGATTCAGGCATGCAAGAATAATACCTCGCTGACTTTAGAGCTCAGTGCTATTTCAAAATGTGTCCTGGTAATTACGCATATACATATATCCAGGCTCTCTGAGTTGGTTGCGTGAATACCAGTTTTTTCTTTCACTTTCTTCATGGAAAGAATTATATCTTGCATCCACCTACTGGGGCTGGGATAATGCATCTAAGGCTTAGATTTGAAAACTGCATTGCCATTCACCCGCTGGATTAAACGCCACGGTACAAATATGAGGATCAGGACAAGGAGATTGCGGTGATCACTGACAACTTCATTTTCTTTGGGAAAAGGAAAACAGAATCCAAAAAGCATTTGGTAATTCCATCAATCCCTGGTGCCTATTCTAAGGCATATTAGATAGTGACTGGGTACTTAAATAGATCTAATTTTAAGACATGTTGACTTCTATTTAATATCGAGTGTTAGTGATAGTAGTCATGGTGATACTGATCAAAACTGAAAAATTAAAATCACTGTTGGTTAGCAATCCATTTTTGTCCTAAATGCATGTTTGCTTGTCTCTCAATAGCTGTATAATTTCTAACAACAAAAGAAACATATTTTAAAGCCAGATTATCTATTTTAAGAAAATGTGAAGAAAGCTAGAAATTACCGACGGTATAAGTGATCGCATTTTCAACAGTTGTTTTCCTCTTGCACAACAAATGGTATTGTAACCCAATATGTTGTTAATATAGCCTCAGTAAAATCCGGTGAGGAACCAGCTGCGCTCATTTAAACTTGGGAGGGGTGCACCGAGGAGGAGGCACAAGGGGGTTCTAAACTTCAGACTAAATAACTGAGATGCATTTGTGTTTTCAAAGACGGGTATATGATGGAAGAGGTGGGCACCAGAGTAGAGTTGCGGTGAAAGGAGGGAGATACAGCTTGGTTTTGGCAACTGTTATTAGGAATCCGTCTCTCTGTTTGCATTCAAGCTGTCTTTGCCGCTGCTCCTGTAGGAGTTGTGAGAAAAAGAAAGAGCACGTTATAGCATGGATTGTTTTCAACAGGCTCAAAGTTTGCAAATCTGTTGAATCTCTCTGACAGCGTTTCTTTGCCGTCAAACAGAATGCCCAGCTGGCGGTGGCAATCCTGATGGAGAAGGAGGGGTATAGATAGACTGTGCTCCCCTTGCAATAAGACTATTAGGAATTCTTCTTCCCAAACTGCTATTGGAGATGCAAGAGCTCTCTCAGCCAAGCCATTGCGAAAGTTTTCTTTTTTCTTTTCTTTTTCTTTGCTTTTATAGATCATACTTCATTAAATCAAAATCTGTAAATATGCTTCGTTAGGATTACTTTCATAAAGGAAGGAGTCACAGAAACAGCATTAAAGTATATTAATATTAATCTATAATTAAGACAAAGGTTTTGGTTAAAAAGGGATGCAAGATTTTTGCTCATAGGTGATCTTGATTCTCATTGAGGCAAACACACAAGCTTGTGTTTTTTTAACATAAAGTGCGAGATTTCACTAAAAAAGGTTAAAATTGAAGTGAGTAATCTTCGGTGCATAATGCAATTGTTAATTTTAGCTCCTTGCGTGGGTGCCGTTCTGACTTGAACAGCCGGCTGTAGCCTTCATTAGAGAAGAAGCAGGCAGCTTGAGACAGGTGGAGCTGGATCAAGCTGTGAACGTGATTTGCTGGAAGCTGGTCATTAGTGTTAGAAACCCAGTCTTATTTATTTGGTCCTTCACCCTACCATGATTATTGCAATTATTATTATTGACTTTTCATCTTTTTTCAGGTTGACGATGTGTCAAACTGTGTAAGGGAATCGCATGGAGATGGGCGTTCTGAACTGTTAATGGGGACATGGGACTCCAGTTGTCTCTGATCACTTGTGTGGATTTTCCTGGTGCAGAACGACAGAAGCCGCTAGTAAGTTGCCAAGACCTACAGCAGGGATTCTGCGTGAAAGGTAAAGGTCTTGTTGTCTGGCTGTCATCTCATCTGTATTTTTTATTACTGTAGAAATGTGCTGGTTTGCATAGAACAATTCATTAAGGATAACCAAAACAGACAGGATCTCTATCAGAGACTCAATTGGCTTATAGTTTGTAAAATTAGTGCTCAACTTATTCATTCCATTTTAAATCTGGTCACGATCTGTTTTTTATTGAAATGCTCTGGAAAGAGATGGCAACAGAAGTCCCGTCTCCTCCCCCTACCCAATACATTGAGAAACAAGCTGTTTGCCATTGGGAAACAGAACTTTCTATTTTCTTAACTACACACATAGCCAGTGCCACTGAAATATGAGAAATCTGTCAGAACACACTGGATGGAATATCCTAAAACCTACCGAAACCTAAAAGCATTGCTCAGTAGTCACTCACAGACTCAAACCAACATCCTAAAGGAAAACTTTTCCTTCTACATTCCCACAATCCTCTGCCACTTGAGCCTGTACTTTTTAAAGATATCATTAGATACCATCTGTTCTGTCATGGTAGATCTTAGCAAATTTGTAACAGAAATTGCTGTGTTTTAGAGTTTTGTCATGCTTCCTATATCCAGTTGGAAATAAAGTTACTGAATTAGTAAATGGTAATTAAACACTCCCAAAGAAATATATCAAAACATTGATTTGTCCAATCAGAATTACCATTGTAATGGCTGGGAACGGGGCAGCCATTGCTTGGGAATTTTTGTGAAAGAACTGACTTTCTAGGATACATCTTTCTCTCTCTCTCTCTTTTTTCCCTTCCTTCTTCCCATCTTTCTTTCTTTCTTTCTCTTACTTCCTTCCTTCATCCCTTCTCTCCTTTCTTCTTTCTTTCCTTCCTTCCTTCCTGTCTCTCTTTCTTTTTTATTCCCCCACATTTAAAAACAAAACTGAGGAGGAAGTACGTGTTAAATTATTCATGAGCCTCATATGACAGCACATCAGAAGAAGTGTCAGGGGTTTTATGGAAGTAGGGAGGAAAAGAAATAATAACAGGCTTTAACTTTGAAAAGCCATTTCCAGTGTCTGTGTAGCAGTCTATTGTGAGTCTGGAGGAGCGGAGTTCAGTTGCGATAGCTTCATTAGAACTGCCTGCCAGAGCCTTCCTTCTGTGGGATCTGTGCAGCACCAGCAACTGACAGGAGATTGGGAGAGGGCTTATGGTTTTAATAATGTAGCTGTCACTTTGAAGCCTGAAAACGATGGCTCTGAAATGTTTCTTGCCAAATTTACATCCTATATTTATATTGAATTATTACCTCCTAAATGGATTTTTGCCCCTTGTAGAGTGTACTGTATTCCTTACACCTAAGAAAGTATGTCTATAGTTGAAACCTGCAAATAAATTTTGAGTCACCTTAGAGGTGCTGCAGAACACCAATACCACTTCTTGACTCAGAAGTTGAGGGTCATCTGTTCAAGAGTTGGAAAAATACTCTTTTTCTTTCCTTCTACTTCGTGGTGGGACATAAGGACTGGTAGATGTGTGGGAGTTATGTGTCTCCATTTAAGATTTGTTGATCCATTGTGATGGCAAGGTGTATTTACAACTGTGTGTGTGTGTGTGTGTGTGTGTGTGTGGAGGAGGGGTGAACAGGGCAACCGAATCTGCCTCTTGTGTTTGCCTTGGGTACTTGATTTGATCTTGTTTTATTCTCCTTTTGTATAAGTTTGGCAGGAATGCTTGAGTTGCTCATTTGATATGAAATAGCTCAAGAATAATAGTAAATTCTTCACCCTGCACTGACTTTATTTTCTGACATCTTGACCTTGTAGGGCATCAAACCTCGTTATTTTAATTTGCATCTGGGAGAATGTCTGAGCAAGGAGACCTGAGTCAGGCGATGGTGGAGGGAGGCGGGCCAGAGCAGGAGATGGCCACTCCGGAGAACGGCATCGTTAAGTCGGAAAGTCTGGATGAAGAGGAGAAGCTGGAACTGCAGGTAAGCCTGGAAAACCCTGCTTCTCACGCTGCTGTGTGTGCTTCCTTTCTTTCATTTTTAGAATACTTTGAAAGTGTGTCTCCTTTTTTTTTTTTTGAAGAGTTTGATTAGTAAAATGAATAGGAAATCCATAAAGCTAATCCTCTCCTTTCCCAATTACTAGTCACTTTGTTTTTCCTGACCAAACTGTGCTCTAAAATGCCCTTTGAAATCAAAAAAATATCCAAAGAACATATTTAATGACTGAATTTGCACACAGCATCTCCACACTAATTTCCAGACCAGCTCAAGGAATTTGTGGAGGGCTTCTTTAGGCAGCTTTCAGCTGCTTGAATTTTAAAAATGGATTTATTGTCCATGGAAAGATGAAGACCCGGCTCGTGATAGTCTAAGAAAAATCAAAGATGTGACCTCTGTTGACCCTCGTGGGCGGGCTAAAGTTCAATTCTTATTAGCAAATGATTAAGCCCTAGAATTCCCAGCCAAGGAGAGAGAGAGAGACAGAGAGAGAGAGAGCTTGAGAAGGGGTGGAGGTGGGGGGAGATTGGGAGTGATTGACAGTACCAAAAAAGTGATATGATTGAAAAAGTGATATCATTAAATACATCATGATTTATAAGAAAGATTTGGTAGTGGGGGGGGGAGGGGGGACTGTACTTGCAAATAGCCTCTATTGATTTTCTTTGAACCAGACTACAAAAGTGTTAACTGTTTTTATAAACCAGTGAGCAAAGGCAGGTAGCCACATAATGGCCAAAAGCCTTCAAAGTTGGCTTTTTCCCTCTCCAATAGCTGCTGTAAGGAGAGAGAACCAAAAGTTAGAGTTGAAAGTTTGGAGGAGCGAGGGAAGGGGGAGTCCTTCCAAAGGGTTATAATACCATGTTGCCATTGCTGTTGATTTCTCAACTATAGTGATGCCTTCTCTCCCTCTCTCTTTCCCGGGTGTTGGTTTACTGTTTGTTTTTTTTGTTTGCTTGTTTGTTTTATTTTGTTTCTAACACACAGAGGCGGCTGGAAGCTCAGAACCAAGAGAGAAGAAAATCCAAGGTAGGGCTCTGGAGATTCTGCAATGACCTGCTATCAGGGATAGCAATTGCGTATTTCACATTGGGGTTAACAGATTTGCCAACAATTCAGATGGTGGTGTGTGGATCTTGGCTGTACTAGTGCTATCTGCTTTTGATGGGGTCGTGTTGACATCTGTCTTTCTTTCTTGCTCTGTGTGCTTTTTAATTAGAGTATTCAGGGTTCAGGGGTTCACATAGCTGCAAACATATATATTTGATCCTGTTTTCACACTTTCAGTTTGACAGTGCTTTACAAAATGAATAGCCACTTGTTTTGTTTTTATTTTAAATTAAATTTAGGATGAATGTTTTTGTCTCCCCAATTGATTTTTGCCTTAAAGTAAACAGGTTCTGGTGTTTAAGACACCTTCTTCATCTTTTAAAGCATCTTCTCAGTCAAATCTCTTCCAAAGTCAGTTTTAGTAGAAATTAATTTTTGTCATCTTTTTCTCCTTATATTTTCATGAAATGGCAGCAATTCATTCTTTATATGTTTCCAATGTGATGGGCACAATTTGTTAAAAGTGTTCCTTAAATTGATCCACTCACATTCTCTTCCACTTGCATCCCCCATCGACACAGGAGTCTGATGCTTTGAGTCAGCGTAGACAGCACTGAGTGGCCGACTTGAAGTTCAGTTTTAAAAGTCTGATTTGGAAGTGTTCTGTGAAAGTGGAGATGATTTGACAGCCTGAGAATGTTTTCTGTTTGTTTTCTTTATTTTCCTTTCCTTCCTTTTCTTTCCCCTTCCCAGTCAGGAGCCGGAAAAGGTAAATTGACCCGCAGTCTTGCTGTCTGTGAAGAATCCTCAGCCAGACCAGGAGGTGAAAGTCTCCAGGATCAGGTATACCCCTGTCATTATCACTAAGAGCATGAATGGGATCTGCCTTTGTGTGCATGAGTATTAATTTAGTATTAAACAGTGTTTTGGGGGAGAAAAAATAATTGAAAAAAGAAATAGTTTTCTGGCTTCATCCCCTGTTAATGAGACATTCTTAACTAGTTTAACAGTTTGTCACAGAGTATTGCGTTTGTTTTTTTCCAGACCCTCTGAACACTGAAATGGAAAGGAATTCAAAAGAATTTAGATTAAAACTTTAAAAAGTAAGCCTGGTAGTGCTGAATTTCCTCAAAGGCTCTCTCTTGATGAGACTGAACCAAATATAGTCCTAAGTACCCCGTCTCCTTCCTAATTGGAGATTGTTACCTCTCGCCTCCCCAGAATGCACTTGCCTATGAGAAACACACCTCTTGACTCTTACGAATCTTTAGAAATAGTGAATAGGGGCATTCAGCTTTGGAGACGTACTTCTATGGCCTTTGGTGGAGATTTCTCAATACTGGACAAATTGTCCAGAAAAGAATCTGAGTTAATGGTAATTTAAGTTAATATTATTAATATATTGCTGCATATCCTTACACTTATTTTTGCTCCTTACAGCAAGACTATTAGGCTCTAAAAATTCAAATTCCAGTGAAGCCCTTCCCTGACAAGATGGGAAACTTCACATCATGTTTATTTATGTTTGCCTTTTAGGCATCTTATTAGCTTTTATAAAAATAGTCTTACTGCCGAAATTTCCCTTATTTTCTCAGAGGCTGAGAGCAGTCAAGACAAAAGTCAAATGATTTATCTGAGCCCAGTGGAGGGAAAATTGATTAAGATATCATTATTTTTGTTTGGTCTTGTTTTGCTTTTCTCTTTTTACTTTAATTGAAATACTCTAAATTCTCCTCATGGATACAGAGAGCATTGAGAGCACTTTCTTTAAAAGGACCAAAAATAAATTCCTTATAGATTTTGTCCTAAGAGTATTTTTTTTTCCTCACCTCATTTTCTTAACATGCCACTCATGTCGTAAGGCGTGCTTTATGACATGGACAAGCTATCTTTCGGTAGCCATCACTATGTTTCATACACAAGCTTTATTTTACTTGGGCTCTGAGAAATGTGTGGCTTTTCTTCAGCATTTTATTTGTGCTTCTATTTTTAATGGAGATTGAAAAAGGGGAATAATGTGAATATCACACCTTGTATTATTAAATATTGATTGATGGCTTATAATGTACTGCACATGATATATGTTAACTCTGCAGAATAACAGACTCTGGGAGAAATAATGCCCCACATGTCCCCCACTCCTAATGCCAGGCAGAGGAGCACAGCCTTTATAGACTTAATCTGCTTTTTATCCCATTTGACAAGATGCCAGGAGGAAATTTTTTAGGAGATCATCTGTATCATAGTGCCCGTCCTGAGCCTAAGTGTAGTTTCTCCACGCATTTGGTACAGAGAAATAAGATGCAAACGGTGCTTTGTTCCTGCTGGTTCCAAGCTCAGTAACCAAGACTAGCTTTGTAGGAGAGAATTAGAGCTTGCAAGCTTCTCTTTGGCCTGGTCGAGGGGTGGTGGGAGCAGGGGGCTGGTAGAAAAAACCCAGAGACACATATAAGTAAGCAAGCAGCCATGTTACTTTTTTTTTTAGAGAAGAAAGGAGCAGACCTTTGAGCTTATATGCAATGCCTTCATTAGGTACCACCGGCACTTATGAAATGTGGGAACTGTATCCCAGAGAACACTGGCAGAAGTATACAGTATATGGATTGTATTGCTTCCCCGATGTTTGTATATTCACAGTATTTGGAAAACTGCCTTCATTTTCCTGTGTGGGAAAAACTCTTGCTACCTGTATTACTTGATCTCAGACCCATAGCTAATGGTTCAGTCTGTCCTTAAGTTAAAGGAGTTTTGCTTTTCTCATGTTATACTATTTACCTATCAGTGTATTACTGCAACTTGAATCATTCTTTTACTGTTGTTGGATATAAACTTATCCTGTACCAATGTATTTATTAACACTTGTATTTTATTATTAAGCATATCAATAAAAATATTAAAAAATAACAGATTGTTTTTTACCAACTCTACAGCACTTTTGTGTGTTCTTTCAACACCATAATGTATATTTATGTCTAGAAAAGATAGATATTTTTCTGAGTATAGTATTTGTCAACACATGTCATGAGTTTGTACATTTTTTGGTAAATGATGTCCTTTAGCCTCTGCTCTTGCATTTATATTTCCAAGCCTCTTTGATTTTAGATTCAAACTGACAGAGGCTGGATGGTTCAACTGGTTTTGAAGAAGCAATGAGACCACTCCCATGGCTTGGTACCCTCAGTTTCCCCTCCCGATCAACTGTCAAACTGATTCTTCCCCATGCCCAGCCATGTCTTCTGAGCCAGAAATGTTCCAGCTGTTTCCTTAGCAAGTAGAAGCAAATCATAATCCTAAAATCTGTCTGAAACTTTGCAGACTAAGACATTTCCATCCCAAATCATGTGATAAAAGACTGTATAATCAAATTACACTCAGTTTTACATACTTTGTATATGTCCATCCCCAGGATAAACATGTGGGTGTCAGGAAACCCGGTAAGATAAATATTTACCATGAGAAAGTGTTTTATTTCATCCTCTATATCATGGGTCTTTCCAACTATAGTGTCTTTTTATTCCAGCCAGGAATTTACAATGTAGCCCCTCCCAAAAAAGAAACTTGGCTTTGGACGAGTTTTGTTTTATGCTTATTACATTAGCCAGGTTTACCAAGAACCATTAAAATTCCCAGTTGGCCATACTTTGAAGATGTACAGGCATCAATTTAGTCACAGGTAGAGGAGGATTAGTTTAGTTTTGATGAGAAACACTATTAGTCATTGGGAATATTTTTTCCCTACATCATAAATTTTAATGTCACTAGTAGAAGAAAGCTTTCCCATCAGATGATCTCTTACATAAGAACAAGTGGGCTTAATGTTGACTAATTGTCATAGTTTTAATCATAGCATAGATTTTCCATAAAACTAAAAAACATAATTGGCTCATTCTTCTTCAAAACAGTGAACATGCTATTAGCCAAATGGCTCATATGTGAGTTAATACAAAATGATCTGTTTTCAGTGTAAAATGAGTAAATGTAAAAGCAGATTCTACCCCTACACTGTAAATGGTCTATCTTAGGCCCAGCATCAATTCAAGAGACTTACATTTTGGAAAGGATTAACTGATACTAAAATTTAAATAATACTTAATAATTATATACAATTTATGAGAAATATTGTTCTACTTTCTACCTTTTCGAAAAGGCAATGCTTAGTGTAACCATATATTACGATGATTTATTATTGGCATTTGTAAACAATGTATGAGAATCTATACCCAGGATTCCTGCAATTATATGTCTTGGATTTTCATAGTAGTAGAAATCATTGTTGATGTTGGTTCTAAAATAGGCTTTTTATTGTAAATTGGCTGTTAAGGCCTTTATTTATGTCTGTTCTATCTGTAATTATGATTCATAATATCTGTCTGTCTGTGTTTGTGCCAATTTCTCCTTACAAGGAATTATAGAAAAGAACTGAAGAAGCCTTTTTTTTTTGAGACACGACAGCAGCTGTGATGCAAGCGTACTGATAAAGAAATTTTTTCCCAGGTGTTTAAAAATAAACCTGTAGAGAAAATAAGAGTTGTGATCTACGGGAAAGTAACTTGCTTAAGGTTAACATTCATGAGGCAAAGTTTTAGTGGTAGATGTTTCTCATGACCTCCCATTGACTTCTGAAGTTTAATTCACCTTAAAGGGCAATTATTTTTCTGACAGGTTTAATTTTTTTACCATTTAAGAAAAAAAATCTGCACCTGGCTTTCATTTTCTTTTACTTAGTAACCTCTTTGCAAAATGGAAACCAGACAGAGTTTCTTAAATCTGGCCCTAAAGTATTATATTTTTTCCTCAACAGGAATCAATTCATTTACAGCTTTCCAGTTTCCCCAGCCTGCAAGAGGATGATAAATCTAGGAAAGATGACTCTGAAAGAGAAAAAGAAAAGGATAAAAACAAAGATAAAACCTCTGAAAAACCCAAGATCAGAATGTTATCAAAAGGTGAATGTGAAAATCTTTCCTTAACTTACTCAATTTGGACACAAATAGTCGTAGAATACATTCTAGATTTTACATGCATATTCACCTCCCACCAAACTCTGCATAGAATTTTATATGTGTACGTATGTGTGTGTAGAAGATGTGAACTTGATTTTTCTGTTCTTGGTGTCATTCTTTGTGTATCCAGAAAGGTTACTTTTAGGATCACATATTTCCTTGGATTTTCATGTGGATCTCCTATTTTCAATGATGTTTGTGCAAGGGACTGAATATAAATCTGCTTTTAATTCAGGTGTATTAGTCCAATTAACTTGGATTGATGAACTGTAATGCTACCCAGTTTTATAGCCACACTTCCATGTTTATCTTTAAAGACAGATAGTGGATTAGCAATTCTCAGTCAACAAGTGATGTCGTCCCCAAAGCATAGGTGTATGTGTCAATTTCAATAGAATACATGATTAAGATTTTATCTAGCACAGGTGCATTTTTTTCTCTGCAACCCATATACTGCCATGTAATGTCTCATTTAAAACATATACACTCCTACTTCAATAAAAATTTTTCCAAAAAACTCATTCTTTCTAAAACCCCAAACCTACAATCCACACTTTTCAAATTGTTGCGATATATATAATGGTACAAAGCTAAAATAAACAAAAAATCAAAAATAAAAACAAAAGTAAGTTAAGCTGAAATGAAGAATGCCATGAATAAATAGCTTTGTAGCAGACTTTTTTTAATAACAGAAAGAATAAGGCATCTGATCAGCTGAAGAATGACAACTACTTCTAATATCGTGCTCTATAACCGCATATCTGCTTATAATGATTGTCTCTGCTGATAAATATCTAAAACCCAAGGTGGATACAAGAGTGGGGAGTACAGGGTCCTAAAATGGTTTTAGAAATTAAGCATTAGCCAACATCAGAAGACTCAAGAGACCTGGAAGCAGTTAGTGCCCTCCTGTGTTTTGTACTGATTAATAGTTAGATAGTCAGAACAAAACTTTCCTTTTTTGCTTCTCTGTTTTAAGAGAAAGAGGGTTCCATGGGATCTCAAACTCTTGAGAGTTCTCTCTGTGGGTTGGGAGTACCCGTCATGTGGAGGTCGTGTCCTTGCTGATTTACAGCACAGAATGAACATGTGATATTTGACTCCACCCCCCGCCCCCAACTGTGCCGGCTTCTCTTTCTATGACAGTTGGGTCTTTCCACACTCAGGATCTACTGAGTGTATTCAATCCCCGAACCTAATTTTCATTCTGACATTATATTGCCAGGTTGTTAGTTTTGAAACATGTATCTTTCATAACAATAACTTCATCTAAAATTTACCTGAGCAGGAGGGAACCTGGAAAGGTTGGGAAAACCTTTTCCACCTCACCTCCCCACCATCCTTCCTGACAACTCCATCCTGCTATTTGTTTCAGATTGCAGCCAAGAATATACGGATTCTACAGGCATAGACTTACACGAGTTTCTGATTAACACATTAAAGAATAATTCCAGGTAAATTATTAAGTAAGCCTCTTATTTTTAGAAGGATCAAGTAGAATATTACAATCAAAATCGTTAAGCCAAACACTTCTAAGAAGCGAGTTTTAAAATGCAGACACTTTCTTAATGCCTTAAACTGTCTCTTGTATTTTCTCTTTTCTGTTAATAGTTTGCATGTTTACTGTTTATAGATAGTCTTAATTCCTGGGTAGTTACCCAATGAATAAATTATAGTTTAGGAGTTCTGCTTTCCTGGTCACAAAGAGATACTGATTAAAGGGGAAAAAGTAGAGAATGAGAATCAATGTCAAATAAATCAACTGTGCTTCAATGCAGTTCTATAACCATCTTCTTGGGCTTTGTTTTGTTCCAATTTCCTATTAATTTGAAATATACAGTTTATTTAAAGTGTTTTATCGTCTTAATACTTTGCATGTCCTGGTTAACATCAAAACTACAAAAGTTTCAGTATGACAAAATACTTAAAACGAGATGAGAAATAATCTTAAGTAGAAGGAAATCATATGTAGATGGACAGCATGTTCCAGAGAAGAATTAGGTACAGATTTATAGCCACATACGTTTAAACAATCTTTCCATACAGCCAAATGAATGTTTTGGGTCATTGGGTATGAAAAGAACAAAAAGCCTTTTCATTTTAACATTTCTTTTTCAGGGACAGGATGATACTCTTGAAAATGGAGCAGGAAATTATTGATTTCATTGGTGACAACAAGTATGTTAAATTGCAATGCTGGTTAATTTATATGCTCTGTCTTGGTTTGGTATTTGGGTTTCATTATTCATTATGGAAAGATTTAGGGATAGATAAAACATTGTTTAATATGTTTGCTGATTTGTTCAATGGAAATGCTATTGGCATTAGGAACTATATGCTGATGGGAATTTTTCCTTGGATCATGTGCACTCCTGCTTGTTGAATTCCTAACAAAATGGCTATAAACAGGGGGCCACTGATTAGCATAGAGTAGTTGTAACAAGAAGCGACCCTTTTCATTTTTATTATAGTTTTTTAATGGGCTCCAGCTGGCTGCAGTCAGTTATGCCTGGAAATAATTATGCTGCTTTCAGTGTAAACCGTGTAATGACACATCTCCAGATAGGCATCTGCAGTCACATATTATGTCATATCATTTGTCCTGTGCCTGGCTCCGTTGATAAGGTATCACGGAATAAAACAGAATACTTTCCAACAGACACTAAGTTCTGTTTGATGAGAGAAATGTGCAACTATGAAACAAAGATAATGATTGCAGCTTAATCAATAAATCTATCGTAAGTGGAAAATTATCTGGAAATGAGGACATTAAGTGATGCCAGAGATGAAATAATCTTACTAGTTTGGCTGAAAAAGAAATGATTTTGTGTTTGTACCTAGAAAATATACTACAGGCCAGAAACGAAAATGCTGATTCCACTTTTTCTTGTGTTCTCTTCCAGTAATCATTATAAAAAGTTCCCTCAGATGTCATCCTATCAAAGGATGCTTGTCCATCGAGTGGCAGCTTACTTTGGGCTGGATCATAATGTGGATCAAACAGGGAAATCTGTTATCATTAACAAGACCAGCAGCACAAGAATGTAAGCTTCATCACTGTATTTATTTAGCATTTTCTTTTTCTCTTATGGATTCATTTATAAGAGCACGGTATGAAATTCAAAGTACATGACATTTAAAATGTGCAGTGTTATTTATCTCTCGCTCTTATCAGCAGTAGTGTGGCATTTATCTGTAGAAGATTATCTGAAGACCAAGAAAGTTTATAAAATTCAGGAACTAAAGTGGTTTTATTCCCTGATCATTTACATAGCTCCTGAAATGTAATTTTCTTTCTTCCATCACTATTCCATGTGATTACATAAAAAACTATGGAATATTTTATGTCAAAATAGAACTCAAATTAAAAATAACAGGCATTTTAAAACAACGACATATGCAGGATAATTGTTCTTTTCTTCCTTTTTCTGGTTTGTAGACATCTGTCTCGTTGTGGTTTCTAGAGTAACAGAAAGCTCTGAACGTGGAGACAGAAATCCCGCCTCTAACACCCAATTTTTTTTACTTACTAGACGTGTGGCTTGAAACAAGCCATTTAAAATCTGCCATCTCAGTGTTTTCACCTGTAAAATGAGAGTTTTGAGCTAAATGATGTCTAAGTTCTAGTGCTAAAAGGAGGATGGTTGTTTGTTTTTGCTTTTTAAAGTGATTGTTTCTCTCTTCACATCTTTTCATGGTCCCGTTGAGTCACCAAAAGTGTAAGATAAGTAGTCATTTGCTTTGGAAATTGGAGCTGCGTTTCTTGAACTCATGTATCTTTTTGAGTATGAAGCAAGGCACCTTTACAACAAAATACATGTTAAACTGAAAAGCTCTCCCTCTGTAAAGCATTCTCTTAACACAGTTATGTATTATAATTTTCCTTTTCACAGTGTGCTTGGTAAATTGTGTAAATTGCGTGATTTCTTAGGAATGCTGTGTTAGTGAAGGGAGCTTAGGTGTCAAGTGGAGCAGCGTGGTTAAAACATTCTTTATTTTCTGCTCACCAGAGTTGGGGACAAGGAGGATGGAGATGAGGCTCCTTCTCTACTCTGGGCTCAGTCTGTGTTCAGCAGAACTAGAGTGAAAGTTGCAGTGAGGAGAACAGGAACTGGGCGATCTGGGGCTGAGCATGGCTGTTATCTCAGGGACACTGAGCACTTCTCTGGGCTTTAAGTCACTTATTTATCTGCAGGAGAGTTCGAAGTGGATAATGTTTAAGGACCCTTCAAGCCTCAGAATTTGCGTCCTGTGGTTGCATTCTCCTGTGCTGGCAAAATACATTTTACGATTTATCAGCTTTCTACTTTATCTGATTATTGGCACATGTGCCTCCTATTTTGAACAGTAGTAGGAATAAAAGGTCACTGTCCTTTAATTCTGTACATCTTCCCTCTAAATCAAATACTCCCAGTTGTTGCTGTTTTTCATTTTCCATTCTGGTTTTTCCTATGACTTTCAGATACCATAATGTAGGGACATGCTGATTGCAAAACAGGCAAGCTATTGGTTATCTCCTTTTAATTTGTTTTTTTCCTCTTTCTCCATAAGACTCACAGAAAAGCCCATAGATCAAATAGATTGTTGGATACAGTTTCAACTAGTAGAGATAGTGCATTTATTTTTAACTCACACTGATTTTGCAATCACATAGTCGTGAATATTAGCACACGTGTTTGAAACCTGTTTTCTTATAGAATCATTTTTGAGAAAATTAAGCATTGTATAAAGACTCTTGGTAAACTTTGAGTGATGGCTCTAAACATGCTCTGTCCAATATGGTATCCACTAGCTACAAATAACTTCGTATTTTAATTTAAATGAATTAAATTTAAACAAAATTTAAGCTTTAAATTTCAGTTCCTCAGACAGGCTAGTCACGTTTCAAGTACTCCTATTAGACAGAGCATATATAGAACATTTCCAGTATTTCAGAAGGTTCTATTGGTCAGCTCTTCTCCTGACCCTTGTGATCCTTGCAAGTTTCTGAATACCACAGAGGCTGTAATTTGTCACTGAAAAATTTTAACTTCTAGCTAATAGGTATCGTATTATTATGTTATTAGTTTTCTTCACTTCCAAGAGAGCACCAGCTCTCTTCTTTTTATTGTTGACCAGTTTCAAATAGACCCCACTTGTGTATGTCTTCAGAGCTTGTACAGAGGGCACCTTCAGGTGAGGGCACTACAGCGGAACACCTGGGCTGGCTCAGTCTCTGCCTGGTTCCTGCTCTTGCACCCTACCCTTTAGCCCCCACTCTGTGAGTCAAATCATGCCCAAACAAAAAGATAAATGACTATATGTCATGGCCTTTCAAGGTATTTCCTGAAGAGTTGAGCTTAATAATGTTCAATCCATAGCTGTCAAGTCCTACTGTTCTATTCCAGACACCTTTCTGACCATCCTCTATTTGAGTGGCTCTTGGGGGTGGGAGGTGGGGGGACTTGATATCTTTTAGGACAAGAGAAGAGAATTAATTAAATGTCCTTTTTCAATAGTGACAAGTCACATTTTCCAAACCTGAATTACTGTTGGTAGTTTTAGCAAAGGAGAAATGTTGTTCTGTGTAAAGTTATATGTTTGATTTTACACATCTGTTGCCATGTTCTTTTTAGAGTTGAAGTTTAAAATGGAAATTCTATTCAGAACTTTCTATCCAAGTGCTAGGTGTCTGTTTTGGTTTTCTGTGATTCTCTGAAAATTTCAGGAGTTGTGCTATCAGGGCAATTGGGAACCACATTAATTTAGACATACTATTGGATGGAAATGTTCCCGTTATATAAAGGAGGGAGGCTGAGATGGAAATTCCTCAGATGGCTCCTTGTGGGTTTTGTGTTTTCGGAATACTTTTTCCATGCATATAGGTTTATGCTATTCCAATGCAAAGACATGAAAATGCATATTTTAAATGGCATCCTAGCTTGGGAGAAATGCAGAAAAATGTGGATGGGGATACAAAAATGAACTAAAGGGCTGAGGGAGACAAAGCACTTTTTTATATAATTTTACTTTTTCTTTTTCAATGACACTGCATTGGCATATAAGGCGATCCTCTAACATGAATGCATATCAGCTAGGTATTGGCTGGGGTTTATTTCCCACAATCCCTGTTTTTCTAGATTATAGACAGTTCAAGTAATCATAGAATGTGACTTGAGAATATTAAGTTTGGCATGGAGAGAAAATAGTTTCACACGTAGTTCAAAATATTTAAGTCATGACACAATGTGAGGACTATTTATACGTATATATGTACTACACTTACCTTTTATATTTTCTTTAATATCCTCAGATATAATATATCTGTCCTTTCATGGTGGAAAAATTTTGTCTGAGGATGGGCTTCTCAGTTAGATAAGGGATGCAATTTCTTACTTCTAATAGCATTATCTACTGTTATTCTTTGCACTGGATATACTTTATCTCTTATTTCATGTATATTATTTGATTTAATCCCCAAAACCTATCTATAACCTAAGTAATTGAAGCCTCATTTTACAGAATAAGAAAATGGGGCACAAACTAGGGGTCAGTTTTAGACTACAGTGAAGCAGTGATGAGCGTGGCTGGGATCTACACTGGTGTGTCAAATGCCAAGAACAATTTTCTTAAATCACGTAACTCTGTTAAAGCAGAGACATCCAGAACATCTGGAGCAAAATTCTCAAAAACATTCCCTGGATCTGTTGGGAATTCCAACTGTTTTAAGTCTTTTTTTGGCTGATAAGAATCAATGATTGAGGGAGAAGATAGGTTTGAGGATTAACTCAGTGGTATCAGTAAATAATAGATACTTCTTATAACTTGACAGTTCTTGCTAGATTTTCTGTATTTATCACTGTTACAAGATGTGATATTTGGGAGGAGGTGATATCCATTGCTCCATTTCAATCTTTCTTTTTCTAAGAATGAAAAACCTACATTTATCAATAATGTCAGTGCAGGAGATGAACCTTTCCAGTATATCATTATAATATTACTGCTACAAGCAACCCAATTGTCCAAATCCACGGCTTCATGCCATAGCCACAAGAGCAAGGGGTGGGGGTTAAGGATATAGTAATCCAGAGAGAGTAGAAATAATAATCGTCACATGGGAGACATTCTAAGAAGGTACCTTCATCTGAGCAGACTAACGCACTTCAGAGAATTAGGGAAGAATTCACTTTACCCTCTCAGCCCTGGAAACTTGCTGGTCCTCAGCGCTAGCCAGGGTAAGAACAGGTGAGTGTACGTGACCTGCAGCCTTTCAGCACACCTATTCGTCTGCAAATTGGGTCTTAACGGCAGAGGATGCCTCTGGTTGGAATTTACTGCCTTTTTGTTGAAATAATGAATGGAATTTTTGAGCTAAGTCTGGCCATGTTGTGTTTTTTCACCTTTAGTTTAGTTCTCTTTCCTCAGGATTTTGCCAGAAATATGTTTCACTCTCCTGCACTTTTTAATTTTTCCTGTTAGAATTCTTTGTTAACTGTCAGATTAGGTGGTGACAACAAATGAGTCCTTTGGAAATAGGGGGCAGATGTATTAGGATCTGTGCTATCTTAGTTCTGCAAATGATATTTATAATATATTTACTCTCTATAATGTTGCTTTTTTGATATTTAGGATTGAGGCTAAAACTATAAACAGTGATTTTATAAAAAAATCTTTAAAATACTACAAATACATGAGTCCATTTTTGTATGAGAAGCTTTGCTCCTCTTTTTTTCTCTCTTTCTAATCACCTCTTTCTTTCTTTTGCTCATTTTTCTATGTGTTTAGCCAAAGCACTGCATTGTTCTTTTATTAGATAATTTTTTCACCTCCGTCTCCTTTTCTGCATCCTAGAGAAAGGATATATGCTCAGGCTGTACAATTTGGATATTAGAAACCAGCTACTTGCACTAGTGTTTTCCAAAGGGCCAAGATCAGTCACAGGCAAAGAGAGTCCCATGTGTATCTAAATATCTTTGCATATGTCAGAGTAACTGTTGAACTAGTCCCAGATAATTTTCATGTTAAAAGGTTGTCATCTCCTGAATATTTTTTCTTATGTCTTTCATATCCACCCACTGTCATTGCCTCAGATCCCCTATCCTAAGAGTGCAGAGCAAAGAAAGGAAACAGCAAAGCTACTGAAAGAGAGTGAGCGGTTACAGGCCCCAGAAACCATGAAACAAGAACAGTGACCCAAAGGCAAAGGTTTGGGGTGATACTTTAGGGGTCCAGCCCTCAGGAACACAATGCCCTGATTCCTGAGAAGTGTGGACCTGGGTGTTTGCCCGTAGTCATGAGTGTGTCTAGTGACTACAGTAGTTTTCTTATTTGGTCCAGAAAGAATGATTAACCGAGCTGGTAATTTGGTAAATCACAAGAACTATGAAACTTGTTCTGGTACTAGGTAAAGCTCCTGTCTAGGTGAAGCAGTTGAGCCTGGTTGACTCTGTTGAGTATCCCTGAAGTGATGGATAATTACTGCACTAGGAGGCAAGATTGTGGTTCCATCCACCTTCTCACTGGGCAGACCCAGAAAGGAGTGGACAGGAGTAAGTCAGGGTCACTGAACATCTGTTCTGCTTAGTTTCCTGCAGAGGCTACGGCTTAACATGGCAGTCATTAGTTTCTGACCTTTAGGTATTTCACTCCCTGCAGGCGATTAAGTGCATTTATACCCAAACAAAACAAAACAAACAAACAGAACATGCGCTCCTTTTCCTTTGGCTGGGAGTGTGAGTGGCACGGTGAATAAACTGAGCAGCAGCCTGGCGTGAATGCCTGCTTAATAACTCTCTGAAGAAAACCAAGCATCAATTTATTTAAGTGCCTCTTGGAAATCTATGAGTGGTCGGTTGGCATCCTGTTGTTTTTAAACACGGTAAATTTACTCTGCACTTTTTATAGGAGTAGTGTTGAAAGTCATCTGACTTGAAGCAAAAGATCAGAAACCTAACTAAGAACCACATGGCTCTCAGGAAAATCATGAAGTTTTATTCGCTGAATGGACAACCTAGTTTTTGAATCAATTTCAGACTCAAAGTAAGACCTGCTGGTTAACATAGGTCAAACTCCGTATCATTTCTCTCAAATATTATATTTTCTCATCTTCTTGTTCTCAAATACTTCAGAGAACATAAGACTCTGTAGAAGAAATAGGTAGATCACAGAAATAGATTGTGAGGAGAGAAAATATGTTTGTTGTGTTCCTTTCCCCACTAGAAATTATTTATGGGCTTTGAGTGTTGAATGTATAATTTACTACTTAATTTTGGAAATGAAAGATTCCTGAACCTTCTGTAACATTAGTATCCTTAATATAACTTTTTTAAAAAGAGCTTTTCCATAGTATGATGACACTTTTTAAGTTGCAAAAATCACACAACAAGCTGCAGAGCTGAAAAAAACACAATAATGCCTGCTTTGAAACAACAAGCCTTTTTAGGCTTGCTTATCAGCAATTTATGCATGAATTGTTTAAAACCTAGTTTCATTATTAAAACAATTGCTATGTTAAATTTAGTATACTAGTTCATGTTCGTTTTATGTAAAGTTATTGGGTATGTGCTAGAATGCATTGTGTTTTAGGGGGAGTGGAGATTTGAGTCATTGGATATATTAATGCTACTACCTTTTATTATTCGTGTAATATTGAAATGCAAGGATGGAGAACTTAAAGAAAGGAGAGTGTACTGATAAACTAGCACCCCCATTTAATACAGCTCAGAAAGAGCCAAACGCACAGAGAATATAATATTCCAGATCTTAATTGCTTGTGATTTCTTTCTCTTTTTCAAATTACATATTTTTTTCTTTTTTCCTTATCTCTCTTATCTTTTTCTACGCCGTTATTGTTTGGATTTCCCCATTAGACAGGAAGACAAAAGGTCTTGAGATTGGACGCTATCACTTAATTATTAACAGTATATCATCATTAGCAAATGCATGTTTCTATGCATATAGACCAAGAAGGACAGAGAAACAAAGAGGGTGATTTGTTTTTTTGATTTACTTATACTGGAAGGTCTTAGTGTGCTAAGCCAAGACCCAAAGCAAAGCACAGAGCATCATTGATCCTGGACTTTTTAAAGGTAGCAGTGCAGTAGAAAGATGAAGAATTAGTTGATAAAATAAAACAGTGAAATGTTCATTTCAGCTGATTCAAAAATAATACAAGCCTTGAAAGAAAAGTTAGAAAATGTTCAAAATATAAGAACGTTTTAATTGTCCATAATCCCATGATTAGATACGCAACACTTTTAAGTTGTTTCCCTTACTTTCTGAACAAATAGCTTTATTATTTTGTTGTTATAAAATGCTACGAGTTTATTATAATAATCACAAATATATAAAAGGTTAGAAGTAAAAGTTGCCCATTATCCCACCATCTGGAGACAACTACTGCTGTCATTATTCTTATTGTATATTATAGTTTCAACATAAATATAATCATGACATATCTGTTCTTCTATAAATTGCTTTTCTATGTTAGTCAATAAAATTGGATATAATTTCATAAAGCTGTGTATTACATATGGGGATATTTTAAGTTACTTAACCAGTACACCATGTGTTTCCACTGTTTTGATTTCTTGAACAATGGGACTGTGTATTTATTTATTACCATTTTCTTTAGATTCATTCTTATAAGATGAGATCACTTTTTCAAGGAAGATTGACATTTTTAAGGGTCTTAATGCACAGAGCTGGTTTGCCAGAGTGGTGGTGCCAATTTAAGAGAAGATATCTTACAGACACTTGTTGTCTTTGAGTATTCTGCTTAATTTTGTTGTTTTTCATGAACAGCCTCATGTTAAAGGAGGGTCAAGGTATTTCCTATGTTAGTTTGCATGTCTCTGTTTATATATACACTACACAATAGAAACAGAGAAGAATAAAATGAATTTTTCAAAGGTGTAGAGAATTGAGAACGCGAGTTTGAAAGATGCTAATAAAGGAAGCCAGATACTTAACACTACATATATTGGATTTGTAAGGCATGTCTCATTTAAAAGAGAATAAAATGGTATAAAATGACAGAGTGATAGTGGAAATCGGGAAATACTTAAAGAAGAACATAAGACTTTCTCTTTTTAATAAAAGACAGTTGTAAATATTTTAATTGAAAATTTCAAAGTATTAAGGAAACAGTGAAACTTAGACTTGTCTAACATGTTTGAATATTGAATATTTTTGATAGATGTCTGACATCATCAAAATGTTTTATCCTGTTGTGCACAGCAACCTTTCTTTGTTAAGATAGTTATGCATGTGTATGACCATCTTTCAGTTCTTCAGTATGAAATTCAAAGACTTCCCTTTGTGCCCCTGCATATTTAGTGGAATTGAATTTTTCATTTGTGTGGATGTGGGGGAAGGAGACAGGGAGGGATTAAGCTTAACTATGTGGAAGAAAAGTAATAAATTTGGTCTCAAGAAACTGGCAGTGAGGGGCTGGCCCTCTGGCCAAGTGGTTCAGTTCACGCAGTCCACTTCGGCGGCCCAGGGCTTCACTGGTCCGGATCCTGGGCACGGACCTAGCATTACTTCATCAAGCCATGCTGAGGCAGCATCCCACATAGCACAACTAGAAGGACCTACAACTAAAATATGCAACTATCTACTGGGGGACTTTGGGGAGAAAAACAAAAAAACCCCACAAGATTGGTAACAGATCTTAGCTCAGGTACCAATCTTTTAAAAAAAGATTTTAAAAAAAAGAAACTGGCAGAGTAAGCCATTGAAAATACTTCCAGATCAAAAAGATTTAAAAAAATAATAATAATGAGTGCTCATCTATTTTAAGCTTCAAGAGAAAAAAAATCTAACTAAAATCAGACTCGATTGACTAGAAGACAGAGTTTGTCTTACGCTGTATTTCACTGAGCCCACTGCCTGTCATTTCATAACCTATGTCTAAGAGGAACAATGAGGAGTTAATTCTAACTTTTGAAAGGTTTTGTTGGGCATGCCAGGACACTGAGCAGAAATGCCACTGCTGTTTACCACACATGAACAATGAGTTTCACAGTAGGTACCTGCTATAAATTGAGGGAAAATATTTTTTTTTACCTTAAGAGGAGTAACTATTTTTTCATCCAGAAGAAAGCACTAACTTCATTTTCTCTGCTTTTTGATGATGATATAGAGAAAACCAGAAATAATACCTCATGGACTAAAATCTGCCAGGAAAAAAAATTTAGGCATGTATGATGCATGCATGAAATATACAGTAAACTTTAGTTAGCATTGATTTAATAAATACCACGACGTTTTGCAGTTTTGAGAAGGTTTTCTTAGAGTTACATCTTCATATTGATACATTAAAAGTAATTCACTCTCATTTTAAATAAAGATCCATAATATATTACTTTAGTTCTATTCATTTTATGGCTAAGAAATAATGTTGCTATGATGTTAAATTAGTGGTAAAAAGGATTTTTAAAAGCTATAATATAATGGTGCATTCCTGGTAATTTTTAGTTTGATCACATGCACTACTTCAGTTGTAGACTTTAGTTTGCCTGAGTTTAAACTGCGAATTTCCCTTTAGCTCTGGAGTCATAGATAATTCTCTTAAAATTAACCTGGAAAAATCTTATTTGGTTTATTTTATTCCTTTTCTGCAAACTTCAAATGGTTACTTTATAACCACTCAAAATATTTTTGGAAAATCATGAAGGGATTAATAATTTGGACTGTTATGTTCTAACGTATGAAAAAAATTTAAACAAAGTATTTGAAAAGCAGTTTTGGAGAATGCACTATGCATAATTTAATATTCTTGCTCTAAATAATATTTACATTATTGATTAGAACAAACTCCTTTGACCACTCTTTGCTTATGTGATGGGTGTATTTTTCTTAAATACATCCTGCTTTAAAAAACAAATAAACAAGTGTTTTGAAGAAATGCAAATGAAATTTCAAAAATAATGTTTGAATACGTCTCTTGTAGTTATAATGACACTTTAAACTGAGAATTCCCAAAACTAAAAAAGCTACAATTCTCATTTCCACCTCTCTTCTTAAAGATATCTGCAAATTTTAAGAACTTTTCTTTAACAACATGATTATTTTTGGTCAACTTGAACTGAAACATAACTTTGATTTTTATAGAAGTTCTTCCTAATGTTCTAAATTTAAATTTATGCTCCTACTAACCAAACTCTCTCTCTTCTTCTGTTTTATAATTTAAAAATGTGTGACTGCATATTTTATTCAGTGACCCTTTGATCTGTTCCTGAATTACAATGATTTATATACAGCTGTACTAAACTTTCATTCACTAATACATTGATTCATTCAACCAAATGCCTCCCATAAGCGAGACACAGTTCTAAGCACTAAAGGATTAAGTATTTAAAAAACACAATCCCTACCGACACGGAACTTAGATTCTTGCTCTGGTTAGTAGCCTCAAATCTCACTCTAAATGGTTTTCTTCTTAAAGAAGTAATTAGTCTAAAGCAAATTCACCTTATGCTCATGAATCAAAAAGCTCACATTATCAGACCATTTTATTTCTAAATGAACAGTTAGAGACTATTAGCAACCAATACGAGAAATACAGCTGTAAATTTAGCAGCAAGCAAATCATTTCATTTCCTGTAGTTTATCAGACTACAGAGCTTAAGGATATTAGGAGAGTTAATTAGCATTGATACAATCAGCATGTGTATTTAAGTTAATATCCTCATTTCACTTGCTACATAAAAAGTGATATAACATCTAAGTACTGGTGAAAAATGTTGAGACGCTTAAAAATTCCTGGAGAATTCTTATCATTTACAGTGACCCGCAACTATTCAGGCTAATATAATAAGACTTTACAGGATAATAAATAATTGCAGTGTACTGTGGCTATGATACACTGAAATGTTTCATTTCTCTGCTGTAAATGGCCTCTTCTCTGTAAAGTGCAAGTTTACTTGGTTCTCTTAGTATTCTGATTTTAAAGTGTCATATTTTCACTTCCAGATTGTTTATTATATTTTATTACATTTTAGTTTTGGTGGAAAACATTTATGTTGATCTTAAAGATGGTGATGCCAGTTTTTTGTTCTTCTTTATGAGGTTTGTGTATTATGTAAGCAGAGAGAGACTGAATCACACTTCTGCAAAGATGTGAATAGGCTGTTTGATGCCTGTGACTTAGTGGGCAAATCTATAAACTTGGAGTCAAAAGATCACTAAGGGGTGGTTTCTTTATTTGTAAAAGAGGTGAAAGATATTTGCTCCTCCCACATCAAGGTTTTGTTGCAGGGATTGAATGAGATAAGGATATCACTTTGCAAAACTTATATGCAGTTCTAGAAGCTATAACTGGTATTATTCCAGTTTTCTGTTACTGTCTCACCAATATTACTATAATTTATGTATATGTATTTAATGAAAGGGTGCATCTCATCAAGATTTGAATTATACACTTAAACCACTCCTTTGTTTTTAAAGTGGTATTTGCTTATTCTGGAGCTATATGGAAACGATGAGATTCCCAATTACTGGTCACCCTTATTAAACAACAGACACTGTGAAGTGGCTTCCCAGTGGCTGAATGCATAATGAAGCCAGGAGGGATAGAAAACCCACTGGGTTTCAGAAGTAATACATCAGACATGACAGAGAGACGTTAATAAGAGTCATAAATTACAACTGCTTCTAAACCCAGGACAAATATTTTAGCTCTTCCTCTGGGGATGAACCCAAGCCCATCATTCATTGAGTTCTGTGGCATGTAGTGACAATTGTGGGAAATTAACAAGGAAGTGGAGCCCTTTCCTCTAATAATACAAAATGATTAAGAAGACTAAATAATCAATGGACCAATCAATAGTGTGTAACTGCTTGGAGCATTTTTCCCATGCTAATCAGTCACTAAGTTGTTTAACTAAATATCTCCAGTTTCCCCAATTACTGAACTGATTTACAAGACATGGTCAAAGATGTCAGAGTCTACTGGAGCCAGATTCCAGAGCATTTGTCATTGGAGAAAGATGGAAGTAATTTATAGATGATCCTCTCTCACTACAGATTCAGGAGGCTCTTGAAAGGGAGGTGTTCTCCTAGTTTCCAGACACTGGGGAATTAATGTGGCACTCCCAAGTTCTAAACATGGATATATGCTTGCTAACAAGGGTGGGAACTTGATTGAATTCAGGAGTGATGGAGGTCAAAATAACTAAAGAAAACATCTATACACTATATATGGTCAGGCCATTAAAATGTTTTTTTTAACTTCAGCCATGGTGAGAAGCATGCAGCAACCAAGACTCTGAATTCAAAGCAACAAAAGGTATTCTAACAAGACCTGTGAAGTGAAATATTACCTACCTGTATATTGCCAGCAATTCTAGCATCAAAACCACGTGTAAACTTTTTTTTTTTTTTTTAAGTTGAATGCCACTGTGGGGGAAAAACAACACTAAGAAATAATTTTAAACAGGGGGAAAAAAACTTTTTTTATTGATATGTTTTACTTTGCTGGCAGACCAGAGCAAAGGTTTTGTGAACATTTAAAAGATGAAAAAGGTGAAGAATCCCAGAAGCGGTTTATCTTGAAGCGAGATAACTCTAGTATTGATAAAGAAGACAATCAGGTTGGTTCTCAAGTTTGAGAGTGGCTGACGTTGTTGTTTTTGAAGGTGGGCTGACTGACGTTCTTGTCTTTCTTCTGTTGTCCCTTCTCCCTCTCCCAACTCTCCCTGCCTCTGATACTACTGTCCTCTCTCCAGCCCCCTTGTCCCCCTCGCCTCCCCCTTTGGCATTCAATGGGTAGCACAAAGAAACCATGTCCTGGTTGCTTCAGCAATGGCTCTGTGTTGGGCTGCATGGGTGGTGCTTGGCGCAGTTCCTGCTGCATGTCGTGGGGGGTCGGGATGCCACAGGCTCCAAGCTGTTGGGAAAAGCTTTGTCAGTCGCATTTCCAGATGTCTGTGTAACTATGGCAGTCGTTCCACTCCCTACAGCTTTGTCCTTCAGTTGTGCACAAATTGAGCTGGATTTTCAATACGGACCGATGATCAACTCGTGTAGCTGTAAAGAACAAACCTTGTTATGGTGAGGACAGGTGGATTTTGCAACTATCCTAAAATAAGTCTTCAAAGAAAAGAATCGAGTTCATGTTTTAGCCTCCCACCCCTTCTCCTTCTCGTGTTTTATTGTCCATGTAAATTGTCTGCTTGTTTTGCATGAACTGTAGCACAACTTTATCCTTATGTGTATTTTGCTTGTGACAAAACAAAATGTTTTCTAGAGTAGCCTTATTCATGGTACTTCGATGAGGGCGGAGAGACTTGACTAAATCTCTTCTCCAGATGAGGGGCTGTGGAATCCAGGATGATTAGGAAGAAAATTGACTAAATGACAAAAGAAAACAAATTTTAAATGACAAGAATGGTAGAAAGTTATATAAATGCCATTACAATTATACTTTGTGTCTCTGACAATCAAAATAAATTTTTTGAAAAATGACACTGCTTTAGAATTCTTAAAGGTAAGACAATATGCATCTCATTCAAGTTGTTATTTTAATTACTCTCAGTGAGTCACTGTAAGCCACTGTGTGCATCTCTGACGCACTTTTTTTTTTAAACCTGTTCATCGTTTGTATCTCATTTCCTCCCACCACCACCAAGCTACACTGTGGCTCCCGTTGACTCTGAAACATGTGCCTGTGTCGTGTACTTAGTGGGTGTTTGTTGAATGGATGGATGAATGTGGTTAGCACAGAGCATTTTGTGAGGAATGGCAAGAATAAGATGGGAGGGTCTTTGAGATGTAGGAAGTGATTCAGAAGGCTGAAGAAGAGCAGTCCTCATGCTGGGTTCTTTGAATTGTTCCTTTAGACATCTTGATATTGACCCTAATCAACAAGCAGGCTTTTCAAATTTAGTTTCTACTCTCTGTGCTAGATGCAGATCACAGGATCAGTCACTGAGCGAATGAAAACACAACTTAGAATGTAGAGAAATAGTGCCCAGATCTTCCTTTCTGCCCATTTCGTTATTCTCTTGCTCTGTTTTTCCACTACTCAGGTTTTCAAAGCTATTGGTTCTCTTAGCCACCTTGAACTAGCCACTTCTTTTTTCACCAGCATTCTGCCTCCTTTTAAGGAGTCAAAATCGCACAGGTTAACAAAGGAGACAGAACCCATCAGTGGTGACCCACACATAGCTGAACTGGCTGAACACCTGAGGCCATCCGAGTGCTTGCATTCTGGAAACACCTGTACTATTTGCATCCAGTGAGAAAACAACCAGGAGCAACAAAGATCTGCCATTGGGTGTCACACACACACACCACACATGTCCCCCACCACAGCCTACTTAGGGACCAGAGGGAGTAAGACTTTTCCTGCTCCATTTGTTTAAGTGAACATTTATTATTCTCAGCTGACAGTTGCTTAACTGCAGATTTCTAACAGCTCAATTTGGATAACCCTCCTGATTTCTTTTTTCTGTTCAGCAAAACAGAATGCATCCATTTAGAGATGACAGACGAAGTAAATCAATTGAAGAGAGAGAAGAGGAATATCAGAGAGTGAGGGAGAGAATATTTGCACATGATGTGAGTAGTTATTTTAATTGCCTCTTTAGTGCGGTCTTTCCATCAGCAGTAAGGCAGCCTCGTTTCCCAGACAGCGAGTTGGCAGGGACTAAGGAAGCTGGAGCCAGGGAACAAATTGAACTGCAGCAAACTAGAGGTGTTTCTGGAAGAGGACCTGGTTCAGGGAAGTGATGGAAAAATAGCCAAGTGTTTGCGTATGTTCCTAGGGTATGACCTGTGGGCGAACAGAGGTATAATCTGG
The DNA here is from genome assembly GCF_037783145.1 of Equus przewalskii. Classification (NCBI taxonomy): domain Eukaryota; kingdom Metazoa; phylum Chordata; class Mammalia; order Perissodactyla; family Equidae; genus Equus; species Equus przewalskii. The sequence continues at coordinate 50,747,672 of NC_091845.1, read as the reverse complement.
GTCAGCAAAATAGAACTTAAGGACAGAGAGATGTTGCCAGATTTGAAGAAATATCTTCATATCCATATTATCCAGCAGATAGCACATTGTAAGTCTTTTTAATATCAACATTGTGAAGAGGAGACAATTAGAAAAAAGAAAGAAAAATCTGTTGATCACACACACGCAGAATTTTCTTCATTCTTAGGAATTATGGATATTTTATTATATCACAGGTGAATAGTAATATTCATTTTCCCCCTCAATTTCAGATCAAATTAGTTCTATGAACAACTTTTAAGGAAATAATCATAAAACAATTTCTTTTGTTCAAATCCCAACAAAGAAAATGTGGTTGGGATTTTTTTATCCTTTTACCCACTGTGGCCAAAATAAAATGCAATTAAATTAAATAAAAATTATAAGGTGAAAAAAAAAGTTGAATTTAAATGCAAAAAACTGAAAAGGGCAAGCTATCATCATGGCTTTTCCATTCCACAAAATCATTGGGCAGCCTTCTAAAATGTTGTGGGTTCTTCCCTCTCTAATTCCTTTGTATAGACTCTCTGTGGCCAACACTTCCAGCTTTACTAAGTCAGGGAGGGCTTCTGACCTCCTGTTGTGATTTGCTCCTGGAGGGGATTACGAGGCCAGTCTAGAGACCCAGGCTTCAGCGCTTAGCACCAGAAGGAGTGCTGTCCTTAGAGATTTCCAGCCTAAGCCAGTTTCCCTGATCCTCCAGCTGGTACCGGCTCCTTTAATCTGAAGCTGTAGAGGAAGCAACACTCTGAATTTCTTTCACATTTACATGGATTTCTATTATCTCTTCTAGATCTTCTCTGCCTTTCTTGGATACACTAAAATAGAATTTTGATGATTGAATAATCTGACCCAGAGCTCTGGAATTAGGAGAGTGTGAGAGAGGAAGATGGAGGTAGCCGTAGTTGGATGATGTCCAGGTACAATTCTAGAAGATTCTGCATATGTGTGGGCTACTTAGATTTTTATTGTGGTCAGAATTATTGATAGTGCATAGCACAGCTTGACACAGTCTTTAACTGTGTTTGCTGGATACAGGAATGAAGTGATGAGAAGATCTATGCTAGTCGCGATAGTGTAAGGATGCCTATGGTGGCCTGGAGGTAGTATACTCTTATCTGATGACCTTCACGGAGAGGAATTTTTCTGAAGGCTAATTTTTCTAAATTCTTTACTCTCTCTCTTACACACATGCACACATTTTCCCTCTTACTGTGTTCCTGGCAAGTCGTATAATACTAAACATCCAGATAATGCACAAATAACATTATCCTTTTTTCCCCAAAGTTGTGTCACATTGCCAGACACTCAAGAGCTAGGTGACAGAAAGTAACGTCACTGCTGCCTGCGTGTGATGAGGATGACACTTGTGTGGCTGTACTTCATTTGTGGATTCTCATGTCTCTAGAGAGATCAAGGGAGAAGGGGTCAGCTTGACTTCCTTTACACATTGCACTTCCCTACATCCCTATAAAGGAGATTGATATTGAGGGACCTGTGTCCCAGGTGAAAGACTGAAGACAAGTGTTGCCGTTTAAAGCCCCTATGGCTACATGCTGTGTTAACATTTTTTAAAAAGTAAAAGCAGACAGATGTGAGAAAGCTTAAATGCTAAGGTATTGTCATAGCCTTTCTAGCCATGAAATCAGTTGGCAGCCTTCTTTACAATGCTGTGGCTTCTTCTCTATGCAGGAGTAGAGGTGTGAGCTCCTTGGATAGGCTGTCTGGCGGTCAACACCTCTGGCTTTACTAATTCAAGTGGGGCACCGGCCTGTTGCTGACACTATGTTGTCTCTGATCTCCTAGGGCAGAAGTTGTTTAATCGGCATCCTGTACCCAATGTATACACATAGAACAGCTTCCAAGATTAAATAAAATTCCTGGTGTCATCTGCAAAATATTATGTTTATGAGCATATGTGCATTTTTCCAAGGAAAAGATCTCTAGTGTTTATCATATTGGTGTAAGTTTCCATGACCCTTAAAAGGCTAAGAGCCAGTTTCCTAGAGGGAGAAAAAAAGTGCTCAGTGTCCCCCTAGTATGATAGCTCTGTAGAGACAATGCAGTTATACCACTGGTGTTCCCTGTTTTAACTATTTATTGCTGCATTACAAATTATTCCAAAGTTTGGCACCTTAGAACAGCAACAAAAAAATACTTCTTATCTCATAGTTTCCATGAGTCAGGACTCTGGGAGAGGCTGAGCTGAGTGATGCTGGCTCAAAGTCTTCCATGAGTTACAGTCAAGCTGTCAGCTGGGGCTGCAGTCACCTCGAAGGTCTGATGAAGCGGTTATCTGCTTCCAAACTCACTCACATGTTGGCAGGTCTTGGTTCCTTGCTGGCTATAGGCTGGAGATCTCAGTTCCCAAAACATGAACCTTTCCAGAGGCTGTGGAGTGTCTTCAAGACATGGAAATTAGCTTCCACCAGAGCCAGTGATCCAAGAGAGAAAGGGATGGAAGCAAGAGTCTTTTATAACCTAATCTTGAAAGTGACATACCTTCCCTCCTGCTGTGTTCTGTTGGACAGAGAGACCAGCCCAGGCACATTGTGGGAGGACTACACAAGGTTGTGAATGCTGAGAGGTGGGGATCATTGGGGGCCACCCTGTATTAACAGGATATTACTATATTGTCTATCAACACAAACTCAAGCACATAACAGCAATATGAACTTTCTTAAGTACTTACAGTAACAAATCTTCCTTACCACTTATATAAAGACAGGACAATTTCAGGAAATTTCATCTATGCAATTTTAGATTCCCAAATTGTTGAAGTACACAAGATACTAATTAAAGTGTATTAAGTCAATTATGAAACAAATGCAAAGAATCCAGCATAAGGAAACCAAGTTACAGATGCCTAATGTTTTTCTTAGCAGGTCTTTAATTTACTGTCTTCATAATTTAAAAACTGAGGTAATAAAATCAGCTTTCCTCACCAATTATTATATAGCGGAGTCATTCAAACAGGTTCAAATTTTGATATACTTAAGTAGAGTTTTTTTTTCTACTTGAAGTTACAACGGAGAGTTATAGAGAAATACTTCCTCGTATTTACACTTTAGCAAAATACAAATTTATTTTAAAATTAGAAGGGCTCTTGAATATAATACAAATATATCTTTGTGTCTAAGGGGTGTGTGTGTGTTTGGGTGTGCTTTTGTATGTAAGTGCACAATCAAAATTTGCAGATTATTTGGGATTGTCTAGAAAATTTTTCCAATATAATTGAGAATTTTGGTATCTTGAGGTAAGACAAGTTTATTTATTATTTGAGAACTAAACTGTTGTTAAGTCAGGGCACACAACAATTTAGTTCTCAAATAATAAACAATCACATTTTTGTAGTTAGAAATATTGAAATATAACTTTTGTTTCCTTTGGCAAGAATTTCAGCTTATTTTGTGATTAATCCTATGAGATGTTGCTAGCTTTAGGAAGGTTAAGTTGATAAAGCAATATATTTAAGAAAGACATATTTTGCCTGGCAGGTAATTTCTGAAGGATATTTCTGCATAAACAGGGACTCGAGGAGGAGCTTGTCAGGGGTCTCCTTTGCATGAACTAGGATTCCTCTTCACTGAGAACTGAGGATAAGGGCGTGTGCAGTGTCACCTGGACTGGGGGTGTAATGGCGAAGAGAATTCTGTAACCCGTTAGGCAAAACCATTTATCTCCTTTAAAAAAGAGAAACATGAGCCCTTTATATCTGAGAATGCATATAAATGACAGCTTTGAATGCTGCACTTAAATACCGTGACAATTTTATCTTTCTCTGCTATTAAAATTTGCAAGTTATTAATACTACTTTTTTAAAAAGTTTTTTTTCATCAGCTGCTGAATCACAGCCTATAACCTTCTCAGTCTTATTTATGAAATGTGGTAGAGAGATGTTGAGATGATTTTTTAGAACCTTTCTATAAAAATCAGAAAAATACTGTTGACAGTTGTTTTGGGGAAAGTGATCTTTGACTTGCAGGTACCTTATTTTTTAATTCAGAGAGTTTGGGCTGCTTAACTTTCCCCAAAATGCTATTAGATTAATAAGTCCGAAGAGGTCAGTAGGTCTTTGATCAACTCCTTCAAAGTAATAGGAGAGTCTCAGTCATTTCGCTACCCAGCCAGAACATTATTAATGTAATTGACCTCTTTGCAACTGCAAGAGCTGACAAGTAACAAAGTATTGAATTCATAATGTATCTGAGACAATCTCACTTTCTTTCACATACTGTGACTTGACTCAAGCTGGTAGAAAAACCAAACCAATGGAAATAAAGACAGTAGGATATTTTGTTTACTCTAAACAGATCTTCATCGGAGTAATGTCAATGGCACATCATTTATATGTTTCGTTTTATAAAATTAAATGTCAAAAAGAAAAAAGATATTTTCTGAAAAGCTTTTTCTTAATTGGCTGTTTTTTGCTTTTTGTTAAATAAAGTTTTTGCACACCTGATCTTCAGAATGAGTGTTAAGTGCTCAGAGGTTAAAAGAAATGGTTCTAGAGATGCCCTCACTGAAATGCTCAGACCACTGAGGAAAGGATTATGCCCAAATTTAGCCCTTTGAGTTAGTGGAAGGAAATGATTTCTCCCGTAAAATGGAAAGAGAAACCAATATCCTCTTTGCCTGTCTGAGGAGTGGTTACATTAGCAGCATCGCTTAATTCAAGGATTCAATATTGAAAGGTCATTATTATTTCTAATACATAGTTGCCATATTACAGAGCCTTGCACCGCATTTTGTTTAGACTTCTCTTTTTCTGTTTGTTAAAATTTAATTTGATCTGCCTTTCTCCAGCACGAAATGAGAATGGAATTTTATCTTCCCTACGTGTATTAGACACAAGATAGTGGAGAGATGAGTGTGAGGAAAAAGGAAGCAGAGAAGAAAGTCATTGGTTTTCTGTGTGAAAACCCAAGAAATGTTAGATGAAGCTTGGCATCTTTTTTTTCTAATTAGCTTCATTTTGTTCTCACTTGTCTTCTGCCCACCCTCCGTCCTTCAGATTGATTGATGGTGTCACTTCGATGTTGAGAGTCTTGCAGTCAGTCTGTTTATTTCATGAGAGTTTATCATTGCCAGGTAATAATGACAGGATTCTGCCTTTCTGGCTCTTGCAGCCTCAGGTGGATCATGCCAGGATTGCATGTTCTGCCTTGATCTGAATGCCTTCTTTTGCCTCTGTTTGGTGGCTGCATCTCTGCAGCCCCAGAGAAAGCCACTAGCTCAGGATCCGACGGTCACTCATTTCTCCGGCAGTTTCATTCATGTCTCTCTTCCTCTGACCTTGATGATGAACAGGCTAAATCTGTCTGAAACCTGGAGATGCCCTGATGGAAAAGTACTGTGTGCTGCATGGGAATAGTTACGCTTCTAACTCTAACCTATTTTTTCCTTTTTTATTTCCATTTTTTTCTAAAAACAGCACATAGTTTTCTTAATTCTTTTCCTCTTGGAGGGGAAAAGTAGTTTTAAAATCAGGCAAGGATTTGGGATCCCTCAGCATATCCAGAACGTCTGATACAATGCCTTTTTTTTTATTTTACAGTCAGTTTGCTCCCAGGAAAACCTTTATGTGGAAAACAGGTAAAATGAAAGTTTCTTTTTCGTATCTTTAGGGGAACAAAGTCTGTCATGTGTGTCCTGTATATTCATAGATATATATCCCATATATAAGTGTGTGCTTGAATATATGTATAAATAAATACATATATCTGTGTGTACACACTTATATGCCCAGACGTATGTGTTATTTAGCATGTGTAAAAACTATTTAATTTGGTGAAAAACTTCACCCATGAGTTTAAACATTTTCCTTATTTAGAGTCTCAACTTCTCTTCCTTCCAAAGGTGTAATTCCTGTTAATTCCAGGCATTAAAAAGTGTAAATGTTAAGACAACATAGGAATTTGCAGTTTCATTGGCTTATTGACTAGGCTGCAAAAAGTACTTATATATTTGCTATCATCAACCCCTTTCTGTGCCCCATAATTATGTATAGCTATACAAATAATAATTTGAATATTATTTTAAGTTTCTCATTCTATACCATCTATTAGTCTTCATAAAAGGCATGGGAAATCTTACCTAAAATGGTCCAAATTTCCTAACATGGGAATTAGTAGGGGGAAGTGATGGTGATGAAATAAATGGGTTATAAAATTTATATAAATCCTTGAGCATAAGAGCAGAAATTTTTCAAATTTCGTATACACTTTTTAAAAATAGTTCTAAACTGACATAGATCTTAAAATGCTCTGTTGATTTAATTGCAGATTTTCAAGGGGGGAGTAAGGAATTCCTGCAGATTTTCAAGGGAGGAGTAAGGTATTCCACCTTAGCTGTGCCAGTCACATTTAAGATGCATCAAAATGGGCAACTTGGAATGGAAATATGGTATCTCTTAAAAAAGTGGTAGTTAATTTTATTTCAGGTGTCAGCTTAATGCGTGCCCCTATAAAATTGATTAAAATGGAGGCTGTTTGATTAAATTCCAGTACTTGGAGAAAATTTAAACTAGGTATTAGAGATGACTGGTTAAAAAAAAAATGCCATCATTCATATTAGCGTTAGAAATCTTCAAGTAACTAAACCCTCAATTGAATAGCCTCTTTTAGAAGAAGGGATGAAAGTAGAAAACAAGTCCATATAAGACATTCAAAAACAACCTCAAAAATCCATACAGATTTAGACAAGTATTCCCTATTTACAGTAAAATTTAGAATTTATGAGCATCAACATCTCAGGGCTGATTCCGAAGCATTCCAAATTTCGATATCCTTACCAAAATGATTAAGTGAGCATTTATAATTCATTTAGTGGGAAACCCTTTTCTCTAATCATCTTGCCAGTGATTTTTCCCTATTTTACTCCCTAATTTTATTCATTTACTCAGGTTTTGTAAAGAAGACTACTAATGCATTTAAGCATTCCTTATATTCACACTAGATTATATTCATCAATACAGTAATTGGTCACATTCGTGCATTGAATATAAGAACAAGTCTTGATGTTCCCAAAAAGTAAAAACATAATTTGAGTGGATTCCCTACAAAAATACATATGTTTCTTGGATACTGCATTTGGAATGCCAATATTTCACTATCCCCAAGAAATAGGGAATAACTTTAACATTACTCAAAGAAAAAAGATCACAACTAATATTTAATTAAATATCCATTATATCTGTTTCAGTTTCTTTTATTCTCCTTTTCTCTTCCATGCCCTTTATTTCCTCTTCCCTTCCTACTCCCTTATCTAGCATCAGTGCCTGAATTCTAGGGTAGGGAAAAATCATGCTGCCATTAATTTGTCATGGCAAACTTCAACATCATGCAAATAAAACATGGTATATGGGGTTGATTTGCAAGACAGATATGCTATAGTAGAGTACACATCCATTTAACATACAGCATTCAGTTCCTTTAGGTTTTATATCATAAAAATCATGTTTTTCATTTCCAGTAGGCTCTTGGAAGACAGTAACATATGCAATGAGACGTATAAGAAAAGACAGCTCTTTCGGTTGGTATGGTTTACTTTTTTAAAACTGTGTTTTCAGATTATGTGGCAGAATCAATGTTAAATATAAGTGTATTAGTGTAAAATATCTCTGTTCATGAAATAAAATATGTTCGGTTATCTCTTTGTAAAACTTGTTACAGAGCTAGTGTTGAAGCCATATTGGATAACGTGAGAGACGGGACTGGGAAACCATTGCTTTGCATACAATCCTTTAGTGTTCTTCCTCTGATTTTCTGTTTTTTCCTCAAAGGCTAACTTTGACAGCATGCTGATTTAACATTCTCAAATCAACTTTGGTGAATTACACTGAGTTAAAGTTTCTCTGACAGGTTACAATTGTATATACATTCCCAACACTGGAAAACAGATCAATGATAACTCTGAGTAGTTGATTTTTAGCTACTACTATCCATCATAATATTTCAAACATTGTTTTTTTCAAGTACAGATTTTATTTCTAAAGGAAATATGGGATTGCTTCTAATTGTAATAAACTGCTTAAATCAAGATCTGTGTGGGAGAAGAGTAATGGATGATATATATACACACACACACACACAAAGATATATACGTATATAAATATATATTTATTTCTTATATATGGGTGTATATATATATATGTATATGATTTATGTATAAAGTTGTAAGCTAGGCTAGAAGCTTCATGAAAGCAGAGGGGCCACACCCGTTTTCTCAGGACTCTTAAATCTCTAGCATCTAGTGTCTCTAGCATCCATTATAGGGCAGAGGATACACAGGTACTTACTCAATACCTAAAACACATATTAATATGTTAGTGCTTTTATCAATGTTAAGATTCATTTCTTTGTAGGAAAGGCAAAACAAACAAAAACTCTTGCCCACTTAGAAGAAAGAAAGTACCAAGAAAAGTAAATGGACTGCGTACTTAGAAAGTATCTTTTTGCAATAAATCTGAACTTAGGACGGCACCATTAGAAAAATTAGAGTAATTTGTTCCCTTTACCCTTTTGTAGAAACAAAAATCAATATCTTTTTTTTTTACCTTCCTTCACTTTTCTAGGTTGAACTACATGATCTAATGCCTTCCTCTTGTATCATTACACAATTTTCACACTTGAAGATTAAGAAACTAACCTTGCATTTTTCCCTGTAAAGCCTAGAGAAGGACTAGAATTTACCAGAACTCCTGCACTCACACACCATGACCTGGTTTGTTTAGGCATTTTAGATAAAATACACATTCCTGTCCCCATAGGCTAATTAGTTTTACAGAGTCCCAAATCTGGTCTCTAACCTGAGCTACCATCTACTCAGGTTAGCTATTCCAAATACAGATGCCATCACCCACCAAAATCACCAAGCACAGAGATTTAGGAAAATGATTTAGCACAAAGCCGTCCACACAATGGTAAAAGCAATTCAAAGTGTCCATCCTACCTAACTTGGGCAAAAAAATGTCATGTTCAGACATGAGGGAAAATAAATGTTAGTTATGTTATTCAGCACAGAAACAGAACTTAGAATATATGCTTTATGACTACCCTGGGATCAAGTTCTAGCTACATACAAGAGGACCAGCTCCTCTTGATGGCCAAACATCTCATTACCATTGTCCTTCTGGTGTCCAGTAGGAGGGGACCAGAACTGAACTTAGGCAGGATGGGAAGGCACTTGTGCATATGTTTTCTATGATGCCTGTGATTGCACACCCAAATAGATATGAAATTCAATTCTGAACCTCACCTTTCCAGTGTTAAGGTGAATAATCAAGAGATAGTGCATTATAAAATATTGTTTCAATATTTGAATATCTAGAGATCATAAATTAGAATTAGTTGCATTATTTTGAATCTCATTAATGCCAGCTGTCTAAAGCAGACGCTTAAATTCCCTCTTTTAAAATGTACAGATCTTGACTTGAGAGGATTATTTGAGCTGGTAGAGTAGAGGTAGAAGATGTTAAGGAAATCTTAGGTTGGCTTATTGGCCAGGGGATGTGGCACAAGTCTAGAGGAACTACCCAGTACTCTCGAAGAAGCTGTGCCAGAGGGAAGGATGCAAACTACAGCACTCTAGTTTGCACCCAGGAATAGTGGGGGACGCCTCCTTTGCAGAGAAAGGCCTAGCCACACTGGCATTGAGAGGAAGTCTGGATTCCTCCCATGGAGGTACAGAGTTCATGGGGAGAGGGATAATTGAAGCCGAATTAGTGATGATCACCCCCATATGGAGAGCTGCCTTCTGATGCATCCTGCATGCTGAGGCTAAGGACCACTCCAAATCTTTTCCTGTAATAAGCATTCCAAATTAGCTACAAATGAGATTATTGTTACATCCCTGGGGCATTCCCAGTTGCTAAATAATGATTTAGCCAGGCTTTGTCAAGGATGGGTCAAATTAATCAGAATTATATGGGAAAAGAATGAAGTTGAATTTGGAGATTGAAAGAGAAATATCCAGGAAAGGAGCACCAAGCCCTTGAAAATGCTAATTTTCTCACCCTGTCTCCTCTGACTTCCTTGAATTTCAAAAGTGTTTAAGCACTAAAGTCACCTGGCCATTGGGGAGTGTTTGATACTTCCTACTTGCAACCTGGTCTTTTTTGAGATGGTCCTTATTTCTAAAACCAGCTATCCCTGAGGTACTGAGAACACAGAATGTTTGTAAGGAAGCATTGACAGACGACAGCAGGGTACTTAGTGCTTTTTGCTTTTGAGTTTTCTGTTCCCCTTGTGCCCCTCACTTTACAAAGTTCCCATCACAGATTAACTATTTCATTTTCCTTATATCTTGGGTCTATTTACCTTTTTAAGTTTTCATGAAATAAAAGAAAAAGTTTAGTAAGTAAAGTTGAGGCAAAATCTAAAATTTTCTGTTTACCTTCTGTACAATTTGGATGTTGGGTCTTTCAATCAGATATGTATACTCATAGCAGCTCAATAGTGCATTATTGTCTTTAGAAGAATATTTATTAACAAAGCTTCTGTTTGCATCTGTGAGATTGGATCAAGACTTGAGTATGTCATGTTGCATAGAGAATTGAAATTAAGGGTTATATCTATTGCCCAGGATTTCTGTCTTTTTTACTTATTTGTAATCCATGAGAATCTTAGAGTATTTTAATGATACATTATTTCCAACTGCAGAAAAAGCTTTGAAAATATTAACCAAGTTACTCTTTAAGCAGATTAGAAACCAATGAAAATGCAATTTTCATCAACTTTCTGTGTCAAACACATGCAATTTTGTACACTGCTTAGAGTTACTCTGGAATCTTCAAAATTCACTTCTGGCTATTGGATCTCTTCCAATACATTCATTCTTTTTTCTATTTGAATTTTGAACCAATGTGTTCTTTCACCTATGGAGCTTTTTTGTTATTTCCATTGATCCCTTTGGAAAGTTTCGTGTCAGTGTAGTGTTTACACTGCTGTTATTATCACAAGCTTTGCTACGTGAAAAATATTAAAGGGCTCTTTCCTCTGCCCCTGAAGGTTAAACTTCTCAGGCAAAATTCTCACAAGTTGTTAGCAAAGTCATTTCTGTGATTTCTGTGCTGTCTTGTCAAAGCCTTAATGAATTCAGATATATATCTCATAAAGTTAGAGAATAAATGAATAAATTGTTTCTCTGGAACTGTGTACATTTCCATGGTCCAATTATTTAATGCTAAAGGGAGAATCAAAACTCTTCTTCAGTGAGAATTGCTTTTACGATCATTCAGGATTATAATTGTTTCCAAACGTTGATTCATTGTTGATTTGGGTCAGGAGAATTTATCCCCCTTTCCTCTCCACAAGAGAAGTTAATAATTGTATTTTATACTATGTTTTTCTAGTTGTTTCTCCTTCACCGGCAGAGGGATCGTGTGACATTTGTAGATTTGGTTTTTCTGTTTATAACATGAGTGTTACATGTGACATGTTACCTGTCTGTACATCAATGAGGTATTTGTGGCACCGTTTCTGGGGCAACAGGTTTAATGGAAAGAGTTGACAAGAAGGGTCTTGTGTAGACGACTCTTCCAAGAAAGGTCCCACTCTATGTCCATGCTGCTTATAGAATGTAACGCTGTCCCTGTGCATCTTTCTGATGGCCGTGCTCCAGGGGCAACAGAGATGGCTCAGGGAGAACATCTGGGAGTCGGCAGAGCAGCTCGGAGAACGAACTCAAATGGTCCGACCACCAAAGGGCCTGGAGCAGCACAGACTCTGATAGCTCCAACCGCAATCTCAAGCCTGCCATGACCAAGACGGCGAGTTTTGGGGGCATCACGGTGCTGACCAGGGGTGATAGCACATCCAGTACCAGGAGTACCGGGAAGCTGTCCAAAGCAGGTAGTTAGTAATGAATGGGTTTATGTCCTCTGGTATTTTCTGGATTCCACCCAAGCCGTCCAGTCACCATTCCCTCTGACTTCAAGTTAACTAGTGATGGTGATATTAATTACTGGGATACATGGGGAGTCAGAAGGTACAATTTAATTACCAATGCTCCCTCTTGCTAGCTGTGTGCCTAGATCCAATTACTAACCTCTCTAATCTTGTTTTCTTATCTATCAAATGTAGGTTATAGTAGAATATTACTCTAACTCCCCTCAGTAGACTATTGTAAGTTTAATTTTGATCACTTATACAAAAATGGCTGCCAAGGCACCTGCACATGGCAACTATTTAAGAAAGGTTAACTGTTTTTTAACATTTAATACTATGATTTATTCCTTAAAACCTCATTGCGGGAGCCTGGCCCCGTGGCCAAGTAGTTAAGTTCACACACTCTGCTTTGGTGGCCCAGGGTTTCACTGGTTCAGATCCTGGGCACAGACATTGCGCCGCTCATCAGGCCATGCTGAGGCAGCCTCCCACATGCCACAACCAGAAGGACCTATAACTACAATATACAACTATGTCCTGAGGGCCTTTGGGAAGAAGAGGAAGAAAAGAAAAAAAGGAGATTGGCAACAGTTGTTAGCTCAGGTGCCAATCTTTAAAAAAGTAAAAACCTCATTGTGATATAATTATAATATTAATAATTTCAGTTCCTGCTTTGGCATACTGTTAGTACAATCCTAGGAAGTTATTTAACCTATTTGTGTCTCAGTTACCTTATCTGAGAAATGCAAATAATAATAGTACCTATATTGCAAGGTTATTGTTAAGACTAAGAGTTAATATACACAAAGCAATTTGAATAATGCCTGGCAAGTTATTAGCCCTTAATAAGCACTAGTTCTTGTTTATTTTTCTTTCCTTCTTTCTTTTTTGTTTTCAGTGAGGAAGATCAGCCCTGAGGTAACATCTGTTGCCAATCTTCCTCTTTTTTCTTTTCTCCCCAAAGCCCCACTACATAGTTGTACATCCTCGTTGTAGGTCATTCTAGTTGTTCTGTGCGGGACACCGCCACAGCAGGGCTTGATGAGCAGTGCGTAGAGCTGCCCCCAGGATTCCAACCGGCCAACCCTGGACCCCTGAAGTGGAGCGCACAAACTTAACCACTCAGCTACGGGGCCGGCCCCCAGTTCTTGTTTATTTTTATTATTCCCACTTAATGTTTTCATCCCCTCTTTGCAGATAAGGGAAGTGACCTTCAGAAAGGTTTATAGTTTCCAGGTAGCCAGGTTCATGAGGCGGTTTTTCCTGTTTTGTCTGCTAAGTGAACCGTGGTCTTCGGAGGTCTTAGGTGGTTCAAGTTTGCCTGGACAGTCTTTGGGAGGTGCATGATGCTGAGAGATCCAGGAGAAGCAGAACTTGAAACAGCTTTACACTAACAGCAGCATCAACACCATGGAGTTCATATGAGTCTGCAAAACACCCAACATGGTCTGCCATTCCTAGTTCTTCTGCCTCCCGAGAATCTCTCACATTGTTTTCAAATTATTTTCAACTATTCGCAATTAAACTACTTCATAAAATCCCAGGAAGGTGACAGATGACCATTCAGTAGTGTATTACATGGACTTAAGTTTGTGGTTTTCGTATGTAATTGCTTTTGTTTGGTTTTGGTTTTGCCTTAGAAGTTCAGAGGCCCTGACTCTCAGCTAAGGTGGGGCTTGCGAGTTGTGATTCCATGACATGGCCTGGGTGTCAGGTTATACTGGTGGTGCATTCATGGCCTGGGGTTGCAGGTGAGTTGGAGGCCAGGGCCAGGGCCAGGGATGGTGAATAGACATCACCAACCAGACGTTAGATATGGGCTTTCTGAGACTATGAATACTTTCCCAACCAAGCTTCAACACTCATCTTAAGGGGATCTCTTTGTGAAATCTGGGCTCATTATGCTAATGGTTTAACATAATTATGTTGTTGACAAAATTCCTCCTAAGAAATTATCTCATGTTTTCCTACATAGGCAGAAAATTAATAGCATTTAGTCACAGCCAATACTTTATATATCCATATATGTCTTACTTCTTGGAAGGATTCAGGTGGGCTCACACTGGCTTCTGTCATTTTTATTCACCAATTGGTGAATTCTTGATTTCTTACTCTAATTAATTGCTCTTACATCCCACTATTGCAGCAACTGAAGTCAAGAAAATCCACTGTGGTGCACTTGAGCCCTTGTAAACTAAGAAAGGTTAAATAGTTTTAAATCCCCTTAAAATGCAGAAACCAAGTACCTTAAATGGTGCACTTAAAAATTCCAGCACACCAAAAGAGCTCTTAAGATTTTTAAATTAATCCTCATTCTCCATGCACCAACCCCCAGTCACTTTGCTTTTCCAAAGCAAAGCTCTTTGGAAACATTTAAAACACTTTAAGAATACTAAAATGCCTGTTCTTTGAAGAATGATTAGAAATTGTAAGTGCTTCAGACATTTTTTTTTCTTTTAATCTGAGTGTCTCCATTTGAAGCCTTGTCAAGGTGCAGGAATGGAAAGCAAAAAAAAAAAAAAAAAAAAAAAAATTAAAGGAGATCAAGATAAGATGTCAAAACAAACTTACAATTTCCCAAGATGGTTTTATGAAGCAAAGCTGTCAGTTTTGCTGTCATGGAGCTTTAGAACTGTACAAGTTTCCAATTTTTTACTTCATGTTCACAGTGGAATTGCAAACTTTTTTTCGACCTTTCAGAAACCAAGTCTGGAATTGTGACATTTAAGTTACTGTTCTCCTGCTCTAATTACAGAGGTTCTAGCTTTAAATAGATAATAATGAGATTTTTTCCAGGGGGGAAACATGTTTTGTACATTATGGAAAAAGCATATTACTGAAGTCCGAATGTACCAGCACATTCTCTTGAGGCCTGGGATGTCTTTCTCTTATTGTATCTCCCACACTGGGCACAGTAATGACCACCTAATAGATGCCCTGCACACACCTGTGGAGATAGATGATGTCATTCCATCCTCCTTGGGAAGAGGACTTGAACGGTGCTAGCACTGCAGCCTTGGCTGTTTCAAGGTAGTGGCAATGTGGTTGAAAAATAAGAGTATGACATTTATTTCTTTCCACACTGCCCAGACTACATTGTTATACTGTTGTTACTGCCCAAGGGGGTTGTCTGCCCACTGCAAGACGTGCCAATAGTCCAGAGGCAAGGTGGTAGGAGATAAACGGTTTTATTACAGCTTGCCAGCAAGGGGGAAGATGGCTGACTAATGTCCAAAAGAACCATCTCACAGACCAAAGAATACAAGCTAGTTATATAGGGAACTAGTCTCCAGTTTTGGAGAGGCATCTGGTTTCTGGGTGGGGCAGGTATCTTGTCTCCAGGTGGGGCAAACATCTGGTATTAGTTCCTGATAGTCTTTTGTTTTACTCGATATGCATCAGAGACCCGAGCAACACCTATGCGCTGATTTAGTTTATGGATAATAAGAACAAAATCTTTGCTACATATAGTAAAGATTACATGAGTGGTTCCAACACATTTCCCTCCCTCTTGATCTCCAGAGCAGGGCTTCTCAACTTTAACTGCATTGGAATCATCGAAGGATTTGTTAAAGCACAGATTGCTTGTTTTCAACCACACTTTGAGAACAACTGCTCCGGAGAATTCGGATGTCTTTCTGTTATCAAACCAAAGTGGGTTTGCTTTCTGGAGTTTTAAAATCAGACTCTCCACCAGAAGCAGTTGTCACACAAAGTAGAGTTTATTTGAAGCAAATAGGAGACCATGTGGAATCATTTCCTAGCTGTCCTCAAGCTCAGGGCTTTATATTTTGGGTGGGGAATGAATATTCAAAAGGGGGAGGTGGGCATTTGCTTGCGCAGGCTCAGTTGGAAAACATGCTTCCACGTGTATCACATGTCAAGGTAATAAGGCCTACGCCCCTCCCAAAGCAGAGATTGTAGCATTAAAAATGAGGCAAAGGTCATCTCTTGGGCACTTTTTAACCTATCTGTGCAAATGTTGCTCTTGTGGTGAGGTTTGGACTGGTTCCAGGTGGTTGGTGATTGCACCTCTTAACATAACAAAAAAGAAAAACAACCAATTTGGAGAAACAGTTAAATGCTTCCAAAACATCCCTTTAGTTCCTCAGGACAATTTGTAGGTGACACTTCTATTTTGTTTTAATAATTTTCTGTGGCCTGGTATTTTGTTTTCTAGAATAAGGGTATTCTTGTTGTTGTCACCTTCCTTGTCTACATCCTAGAGTATTTTTGGAGCCAGTACAAGACACCTCATCTTTCCACCACTTCTTCTTCTTCCTCTTCTTCATTGTCATCACTACACTAATGCATCCTGGATACTCTCTTCCTCCTTATAATTTCAGAAGATTTCAGTTATTGTACTGAACTCTGGCTTCTGAATCTGGAAACACTTTCTTAAATTGATTGATTCAGGAAAAATATATATATTGTTCAGAGTCTTTCTAAAAGAAAAATTTCATTGGATGAGTTTAACAGGCAAAGAAGACTTTATTCATAACTGTTGCAACTGGGGTCAAGATTATTGCAATAGGTGAGAAAGATTAAGCTCAACCCTGCTGAAACAAAAGGCAGGAGAGTTTTTAAGCACTAGAGTGAGTTAGCGGAGAAGTACTGGAGGATGCTAGAAAGGTGACTGGTCAATCTGATTAAGCCATCTGGGTTTACTAATTGGCACCTATCAAACTCTGGCCCCTACCCTCCCACAGAAACTGGCAGATAAGGGCACTACCTTTCCTGAGGATCACATTGCAAAGGGGTGGCTCCCAAGCCCTTAAGAAAGACAGTCCTGCATTGTAAAACTGGTAAGAAGCTGGGAGAAGATTTACATCTTAAAGGGGCAGAAATGCTACAAGAAAAGGGAGGTAAAGGGCCAACAGTCTGGAAGGAGCCAGTCTAAAGTTTAGTCAAGCTGAGGAGAACTGTAAGAGCATCGTCCCCATTGCTTCTCACCATATAGTCTGGTGGCTTATATTTCACAAAAGAGGATATTGAGGTCTAAAAAAGCAGTCACTTCTTGAAGAAAACACAGCAAGTAAATGGCAGAACTAGAACCCAAACTCAAGATGCTTCCTCCTGGGGAGTGAAACCTCTTATTCCAAGGGAATCTGCCCATGCCCTTTCTTTTTGCCCCAGCCCCTTCCCAGTTTTCCATTTTCTTTGCCTTATGATCTCTTTCCCAATTTTTTTCCATTTTTCTCCTTTCCTTTTTCCTGTCTCTCTGTTGAGTGTTTACCTGAGCTTCTCACCCACTCACCCCAATATCTTCTCCCTACACCTCCCACTAGCTGCCCCTTAGGGTCCAGAATCGACATCTGAGCATCCTATTGTGAGTAGCATTGAAGTTCCGTGCAGGATCTCCTAGAACTTGGCACAGGCCTGCTCAGGGCTCTTGCCCCACCTGGTTCTTGCTTGGATGACTCCAGGGTAAGCATACGACCTGCAGGCTTAGAGCCTGGTCCATGGAGTCACAGCGCCTGGGTTTGAACTCAGGCTCCTCCACACACTAGGTGGTCTTGGGAAATTTACTTAATGTCTCTGAGGATCAGTTCTCATTTTCAAAATGAGGTAGCTGTGAAAATTAGATAGTTCATATAGAGTGATTCGCACAGTGCTTGTCACATAAATGTGCCGTTTAAATATTTGCCATTGCTGTCATTAAGTCCCTGAAAAAAAGAAACCAGAAACATCTTAACTCTCAGAACCCAAAACAGGAAAGTTCTCAAACATGAATTTCATCTTTAAAAAAATCTTTGAACATTTCTAATCCTGTGCCTTTTATCACCATTTCTAACATCCGTTTTTTATCAAAAATTTCAGTAATACTATGAGCACAATATTGCTCTACCTTATTCTAGGTGGTTGATGTTTACGAGCTGGTCAAAGCTGATTATATGCCAGACAAAAAGGCCGGTTACTAAACCTGGCTGCATGGGATTGCTGAACCACCCCTCCAAGGAGGTCTAAATTTGTCTTCATCTTTGCAAGTGTTGAGAGTTTAAGCCAAATCTAGTTTCCTTCTTTTAACCTGTGGAATCAAACCATTTACATTATCTTTACATTGTCTCCTTGTTATTCCTATTGAAGCTGCTGCTTTTCCCCAGCTGATAGAAGGAAATGATATTGCAAGTCAAGGATGAATGGCCATCTTCTGAAAGCCAAAATCAAGTCATTTGATTGTGGCACTTCAGTCTAAGTGCATCAGTCCTGCCCCCGACACACACACCCATGTCAGCACCAGCTCACACTCAAATCAGAGTTGGGACATGCTTCGCTGGCCCCAACTCTTTCTCACTGTCTAACCTCTCAGACCGGAGATGGGCAGAATCAATTTTGCATGACCTTAAATGTCTGGGGGCAGGAGGTTTTGTTGTATTATTACTGTTGTTGCTGTTGACTCTGCACTAGTGTCAAATTCGGACTGCAGCATCAAATCATACGGTCAAGTCCACAAACACTACAGTGTACATTGGGGCTGTGACTTCAGGGTCATAATGTCAGCAACATGGTCTCAAAACTATTCTTAGCATTTTCAAATTTCCTTTTACATCCTTTATTTTTCTCCCCATACATTATTGAGAACCCAAACAACTTTCTAAAGTTAGATGGAGCATCCTGAATTAACCTGGAATTTAATCATTATTAGTAATCAAGTCATGGGAAAAGCAGAGAAGATACCCAGCTGTGAACACTCGTGGCAGTCCATGGTGTACGCATATGTGTGCTTGCAGGAGGCAGCGGTGGGTCATGGTTAAATCCAAATCAGTCTGCCTGGATCGAATCCCAGCTCTGACATTATCTAGCTGTATGAGTCAGCTTGAGTTATCTAACTTCTCTGTGCTTCAGTTTCCTTATCTATAAAGGCAGTAATGGTACTTATTATTAAAGTGTTTATCCAGGTGCTCACACATACTAAGTGCTCAATAAATATCATTGTCCTCCTTCTCAAAAATTGCCATGCTCTCCAATGGTTCCTCGGCTCTGCAACTTCATGTTGGATTCCTATTACTTATTTTAAAAGGTCTGCAGTTTAATTTATGGGCACATTTTAGAATCTTGAAAACAATGTTAGCTATTCCTTATATGTATTCACCTTTAATGACACAGAAAAATGCAGTTTTAATGACATAAGTCAATAGTTATGGGCTAATAGTTAAAAAAAACTTCTTATACCACATTACTGTAACCTGTGACATCATCTAATTAGTGTGAATTCACAGATGAAGAAATTTTGCTTGGCACATTTTCTCTCCAACACTGGTTAATATTCAGTGCCCAAAACAGCCACGGCCAAGGGTGCCAGGGCTGCTTGGTTCTGGCTGCAGTGAAGGATGGCTAGGGCCTAATGGACGTGGGATGTAGCAGGTGTTTCTCTGTCCACAGTGGAAGGAGAGGCAGATGAGGAGGGCTAGATTCCACCTTGGGGGCTTCTGCACACTGATCCAGTTACCGATATGTTTGAGAAATCCACTGTCCGCAAACATCCCTCTGATTTCACTCTTCTGTGTTATCTAAAGGATGCTTGATCATTACCACGAAGGCCAAACCCTCCCTGGTGTACCTCTTGGCTGCATTAATAAGACTTCTGGGAATATGTGAAATACGGTATAGATCTTAAGCATTCCCAATAGGGGTGATCCAGTTCTATTCACATCTTGGGGGAAAAGATTATCTTCAAGATTCAGCTTTATGGATGCTGGAGAACCAGTACTTTAGAAGGATCTGCATAATGAGCACATCATAGGACTCCTTCTTAAACTGAAGTCTTCTAACACCCATCCCAGTCATTCTGTTCTTATAACTCCAGCTCAGTAAGACATTTCCATGGCATTAATTGCTCAGGGTGATGGGAGTTTTCCAGCATTGAGTTCAGAACTTTAGGGTACCATTTACCAAGGTATCACCCTAGTGACATGTGAGAAGGCTGAGAGTGCTCATTCTTAATCTCTGTTTTTCTAGGAAATTGACACATGTGAAAAATATGTAGCAAATATTTCAATAAAATGTGAGCCCGAAATCTGGGAGGGACATTAGTTAATCTCACCTGCAGCACTCCCCTCAAATTCTTTAATGATAGATTATATAAAACTAAGCATTTAGACCCAGAGCTATGGTTTCTTTCCTCGTCTCTGTGTTGAATGATCTTTGTTTTGTATCTCTGTGGTAGGTTCCGAGTCTTCCAGCAGTGCAGGCTCCTCAGGATCGCTGTCCCGTACCCATCAACCCCTCCAGAGTGCACCCCTGGTCTCAGGTGTGGCAGCCAGTTCTCCTGGCTGTTTGCCCTATACGGAGAATGGAATGGGCAGCCAGGTTGCTCCCAGCAGCACCAGCTACATCCTCCTTCCATTGGAAGCTGCAACAGGCATCCCACCTGGAAGCATCCTTCTTAATCCACATACAGGTTAGTTTATTGCCTCTGCTTTGGTAGGAACACAAGATCAGATGTTTGTCTGTGTGTGCGAGCTTATAAATTTGCTAGCAAGTTTTCCGAAAATTCCTGGGCAGGAGAGCTTGTTGCATGAACTGCTCTGTAGGGTTTTGATTTAGGAAGAGCCTATCTGTAGTTGCAATCTGTACCTATATATGGATATCAATCTTGATATATAAATATAAGTATAGATACTTCCCAGAAATAGCCACTTTCCTCTCTGTCCTCTCTTCTCTGATCATGGTATCTCTCATATATGCCCAGGAGCTAAGATCAGAGACTGTAGAGTGATGAGTTGAGATATACTAATTAAAAACTTTGTGCTTCTCAGACTAAATCCCCAGTCAGCCTGTTGTTATGTCAAAAGTTTTTTTGTATCTTGGATGGACTGGTGAACATCTGCTTCATGGGGGAAATTTCTCAACCAGGGCAATTTTGCTCATGCCTCCAAAGCCATTTGCCAATCCATCATGACCTAGGGAGGAGGGGACTGCTACTAGCATCTAAGAAGGTAGAGGCCAGAGATGCTACTAAACATCCTACAATACACAGGACAGCCCCTTCAACAGAGGATTATCCAGCCCAAAATGTCAGTGCCATGGTTGTGAAATCCTGGGTTAGAAGGCTTGACATTGACTAGTCAATGCTTTAGAAGCCTTTATAGAGATTGAAAAAAATTGAATTGTCTCAGAATAGATCCGAGATTTGATTTAGATTAGTCTGGTATTTTATACTTAGATACTCAATAGTTAGATATAGAGTTAGATATTTTCAGTATATTATATCCAGAGTATTTCCTTGATTAGCTAAACTTAAAAATGCAAAACTGGATGAGAATCTCATAAAAGTGATCTGACTCAATCTTCTCACATGTCTAGTGCTGCTAGTAATTAGGAAATTCAGAGAAACATGAGAATGATAGTAAAATAGTTATTTGAATAATTGCTACATTTTCATGAAAACATATGGCCATTCTCAAGGCATGGTGTTTGATTGAGACATTTTGAAAATGCCATAAGCTTGAGGAAAAAGAAGGCATAATCATTTTATTGAAAATCATTTGAATGCTTTCAGATTAGATACTTTGAAGGAGAATATTAGATTGCTTTTATTTTATTTGCATCATTGTAAGCACTATAAAGGAAAGTAAAAGACAACCAGCATCATATTCATTACTCTGGGCACTGACCGAAGTATGATCTGACTCTGTTGGCTTCAATTCTTTCACTGTTAATTGAGACGCAGGGCTTGCAGACAAGAGCACGTACTAAGCATTAGTTTTCAGCGGTTTGTTTTAAGCAAAATTACAAAGTGTTTCAGAAAAGCTCAACAGCATTTTTTAGGATATAATGCAGGGATATTATTTGTAATGATAGTGTGGTTATGCATCTGTATGTGTATATTATCATCTATAATCTTGTTTAAAGAAAAAAATAATAATACGCTTTCTGATGCCAAGTCCCAATTCTTATTCACTGGATTGAGTCATTTAGAGCTGTTATTAAAATATCTCCCTTGAAAAGGATCCTAACTAAAGAAAGGGTGTGATAACACTTGAACAGCTTCTCCATACACACTTCTCACATCTGACAAATGCTAGACTTGAAGATATCCCTAGACCAGAAGGAAAATGTATTAATGCATTGCATACGCCTCTACTATGGAAACTGAAAATTTGCCCCCTTTGGGCTGGAACTCATCTTTCCCTGTCATTGCCTTGAACTCCTGAAATCCAGACCTCTCACCCTTTCCTAAATACCCTTCTCCCAAATTACATGGCAGAAATGCTCTGGTGTTACGAACCGAGAGCCTATGACTACTTTGCCTCCTGTGTGAATTGCCCTTGAGTTCATTTCCTTGTTGCCAGCACATTTACAAGCTCCTTGTGGGGAGGAGCCATACTTGACTATTTTTTCACTTCCCTAGAGGGCATAATGAAGTAATCTTAGGCACTATGCTTAGGCATAGGTGCTCAATAACTACACATCATTGAAATAATATCTACTACCCATTATATATGTTGATGTGGATAATGGAGAAGTTTTTTGTCTAATGTTTTATATTTGAGAAAGTGGCTCATATATAAAACTATGATACAATATCTGTCTAAAGCAGGAATATGACAAACAATGATTTGAAAATACCAAGGTGCCTGCCAGTCATATGTTTACTAAATAAAACAAAGATGAAACTTCCTTTGTCAGCACAATTGAGTTGGCTCTAAGTATGAAACATTTGGCACACTGAAGCCAGACCCGCCCACATATATTCTTGCAGTTCCCCAAATACAAGCACGACTTTTTATTTTGTCTGGCCTTAGACTCAACTCTCATCTGATTCATTTCTAACTCAGAACTCAGGCCGGTTCTTTCTTTGCTTTTCAGGCAGCTGGATGAGTGAGCTGCTGCAGAGGCTCTTTTTCAAAGTTAGCCCTTTCTGAGATCTTCATCCTTGCCAGGCAAGCCTGGGTTTGACTCTTGAGTTTGGTCTTCCTCCAGCTGTCTTGGACTCAGCTTCCTTTTGGAAATTTTTAACAGAAAGCTCATCTTTGTTTGGCTATTTACTTTCAATTCAGTGCTATCCAGAGATGCCAACAGTCAGTGGCGTCCCTCAAGTACTCCTTAATGCCCGTATATGTTGTTTTGCCATTTTGCTTTGCCCTCCTCTAGCGTGAATTCACGAGTGTGTGATGTCAGGGCATGCCATCGAAAGGGACTCCACTTTGAACAGCATTTCAGGTCTGATCTCTTTCAAAAACTCCTGATGGGCTTCCATAACACTATATTTTTTGTTTCACAGGACTTCTAGCATCTATTTATCCAACTTGTTTCTACCTTTTTCTTAAATGCACCATGAAGTTTTTGTGTGCTGTCTATAAACATATCTTTGCAAGATGTGAATTAATCTTTGCCTATCCATAATCAGTAGCTCCCTCATAATTTGATTGATCACTTTCTAAGGACTAGGAAAGGAAAAATCTCTTCTTCTCACTCCCTCTCTTTTATTAAAAGTAAATACCCTTCTGCCAAGTACATGGCAGAAATGCTTTGGTCTTAGGAACCAAAAGCATATGATTACTTTGCTTCTAGTGTGAATTGCCCTTGGGTTCATCTCTTTGTTACCAGCACATTTAGAAGCTCTTTGTGCCCAGGGGTCATACTTAGTTTTGCTTTTTTGTTTTGTTCTGTTTTGCATCCCTGGAATAGATAACAAAGTCTTAGTCACTGTGCAGGTGCTCAATAATTATATATTTGTAAAATAATATCTACTACACACTGTTCATGTCAATGGGGAAGTGGAGAAGTTTTTCACCTAAGATCATGCATTTGAGAGGAATGAGCGCTCTGCACTTAATCCTCTTCTCTGCCCTGGCTCAGCTCCGGACACCCTGGCTTACCTGTCACTGCACTCTCTTTACCTGTGCCAACACACAAGCCACTGCTGGGCATACCTGTGCAATTTCTGACACAAAAACCTCTTCTAAACTGAGTAGTCCTGGGACCAACTAGTTTTTCTCTCCCCTTTGGTCTTCAGCAGCTGTCATTCAAACTAACAGCCCATATTCAGTTGTAATTGCATCTGGATTGGTAGAAATGGTAGACTCTAGAGAGGCGACCATTGCCTGACTTGAAAACCAAGTCTCTTACCCTAGCTTTGTTAGAAAATTGTTTTCGTCTCTTCCCTGGCATCCATCTTACTTCTTTCATTTTCCTCAGTTCTTTCGACCTCTCCTAGGTGAGCGTAAAATCAATCTTTTATACTCTCTTTTCTTTTCAGAAAAACCTGCCATCTCTCACCGCCCAAGTGAATTCTTAGTATTGTTCATATGCAATTATTTAGAAACATTTGTTCCTTCTGGTCCACAGCATATTAATAATATTTCAAACAGAGTACCTTAAAATTTATCAAAAAGGTCATATGAATATTTTGTGGTAACGTTTTTCACCCTAATTACGGTCAGTTTTTCACACCTAGTTAGTTCTCACTGTAAATTGAAGGTCACAAAGAATGTAGAATGTAGTAAAGATGCTTTTTGTTTTCCATCTTTATGTGTTTGTGTGTGTGTTTGTGTATAAGCACAGAGTGAGGCTGATTTTGAAATGGTTTCACATGAAGTTGCTGTGAAGATTTTTTTTTATGTTATCTAACATTTTCCTCTTATCTTTTTAAGGTACAAAAAAAAATGGAGGCAGGGGACTAAGGATTAGAACACTAAAGGGGCTGATTGATTTTTAAAAATTGAACTATTTTTTTCATCCTTTCCCAAATTGCTGATTTTTGGAGGAGAAACAGATTGCAGATTTTAAACCCAGAAGAAAATTATTTTTTAAAAGAGAAAAAGAATTTAAAATAATAAAATGTAGCTAAAATTAAACGACAGTGATAGGAAAACAAGTGCCTCTGAAGAAGATTAAAAGAAAAATACCTCTAAATTTAGTCATTGTTCTGTGAATGTAATTCTGGGACGTTCGCTGTTCCATCACAGCACGTTGTGATTGGTTATGAAACTGTTATCCTAACTTCATTAGTTCTGGCAGGTATGTTCACGAATATGCAGCACTTGAGATTTCCTGTTGCAGACACACAAATATATTTGGGCTGAAAATTTGGGTAATGGGAATGCTCAGCACTCATTAGCTTTCCTAACTGAGCTGAAGTCAGTCCGTTGCTCTTTACCTGTGAACCTTTTATTTGGCTTCACTACGGCCTCAGCATTTGCCTCCCCAACCTATTCCAATTTACTGTCTTAGTGTAGTTTATAAAGTACACAGGTGAAGTGCATGATCCACACGCATTTCACGTGTAGCCTTGGGAAATATTTGCATATGTGAACATCTGTGTAAACACCACCCAGAAAGAGACATGGACCATGTTTAGCCTCCCAGTAGGTTCCTTTGTGCCCCCTCAGAGGTACCACTAGTCTTACTTATATTACCATTGCTAAGTTTTGCCTGATCTTGAATGTAATAGAAATGGAGTTATGCAGTAGCAGCCCTTTTGGGACTGATTTCTTTCACTTAGCATACCTTTGCTAACTAGCTTAGCTCTCATTTTATAACAGTCTGTTCTTGTTAAATACCATGCTTTCTTTTTTCACTAAAATATTGTTTCCTTTGGGTCAGTTTTTATACTTTCCCTCTCTGTCCTGTTCCTTTTTCGTTGCTAATTGTCCTCACGCATTTGGTCATTCTTCATATATATTATTAAAGAACAAGGCTGATTTCCTCGGCCATCGCATGCTACTTACCCTGGATAAGAGTGCTCTTGCAAGCCCTGTAGACCGAATGGTGTAAGGAGACACTTTAGAATACATGCTTGGGAATAACTCAGAGCCTCTGCTGCCCCCTTTAAAACCAAGGAGAGGGTGACCCTCCCCGAGACACTACGCCATTCTGGGAGTCCTGCTCCTTCCAGGCATTTTGCTCAGGTTCCTAGAGAATATTTCTATGGCTTCAGCTTGTGGACAATATTCCTACTGCTGCCTTTCCAATAGAGTTGTGGGGAGTGTGGATAATGGAAGAAAGGACTCCGAAAAAGTTCTACAAACTCTTTGCCAATCCACTCCCCCATATTCTGATCTTTCTCCTTCGTTATCTACCAATCCTGAGTGTGATTCCATCTTAAAACATGGTCTCCCCTCCTGACTTCTCGTGCATTGATTAATAATTTTCAGTTATGATGGGATTTTTTCCCATGGCCCCTCCTTGTACCATGTACTCCTCCTGTAAACTTGAATAATTCACTTAAGTTATTGGTGTAATGGGAAGTGAATGGACTTTAGAGTCAGACTGACCAGGGTCATTTCCTGGTTCTCTCACTTACTGTTTTTTGTATTTCTGAATAAGTTGCTTGGCCCTCTAAACCCTAATTTTCTCATCTCTGAAATGGAATGGGATTGCACATCTGTGGGGTTGTTGGAAGAGCTGAAATCATGCATGTAAGATGCCTGTCACTGTGCCCGCCACATTGGAAACCCATTTGTTCTTTTTTACCTCTCTCTCTTTCATTTGCTGCCCTCTCCTCACCTCCCTTCAGCTCTTTACTCCTATACCCTTTCTGGTGGGCCTTCATTTCCTCTTCTGGGACAGGGAGATGACACATTTCTTCCTCACTGAGTCATGATGAGGCTCTAATGATACTATTTTATAAACTATAACAGACTGCTCAAATAGCAGTAATAATAATAGTGAACCATGCCATTATTTCAAAAGGCAAAATACGTATATTTGCTTCACCATTGTAAGAGGATTCTGTGATGAGTTTATTATGCATCGTCTTTAAAATCTAAACCTCTGTGTATTCCTAGTTGTGTCTATTTAGAGAAGTGATTGAATAGATGTGTTATGTTCTGTTGTATGTATATTTGTGGAACTGATAATGATTCTGAATTGGTGACAAAGCTAGGGGAAGCAAAACAAATGTATCGGTAAATAATGTGTAACTGAATGGAGCCAGAGTTGTGTTAACGGAAAGCAGCCTTCTCTCAGTGTGCATTATCTCTCTGACAGCATGAGGTTCAGGGCAGCAAAACACATGGCTTTGTGAAGATTGCTTCTCCACAGGCCTTCTCCTCAGGGTACCACTGTACACAGATGCACCTAGCTTTGGCAAATCTCCCTGAAGGTGTTGGATTTACTTGCTGCTTCTTAAATTGCTCTGGGCCTACATTGTTATCTAGCTTAACAGGATGGGTCATAAACAGTAACGTCTTCACACTGGTGAGGGTTCAGGTGTCCTGAATTTCCACTGCCCTGCACTTTCACTTTAGTGCTTTTTAAGTATCTATCAGAGTTGTTCTTTCTGCTAAAGGAGGGATGGAGAAACTCACGTAGACCAAGCCATGATTCCATTGCAGGCCAGCCCTTTGTGAATCCCGATGGAACCCCTGCAATATACAACCCCCCCGCCAGTCAGCAGCCCCTGCGAAGCTCGATGGTGGGGCAGTCCCAGCAGCAGCCACAGCAGCAGCCCTCTCCCCAGCCGCAGCAGCAGGTCCAGCCACCACAGCCGCAAATGGCAGGCACACTAGTCACTCAGGTAAGGAGCTGGTTGGAGAGCAGGGAGGAGAACGGCTCTGAGACAAAGGCTGCTCTGCCATCAGAGTAGCAATGGGTAGGAAGAGGGGATATTTTCCATTGGTGCCACCCCATCCACTCAACCTCATACGTAAAACCTGGCAACCTAGAGTCCTTGGTTACAAGTTGACAAGATATCATCTGGATCCTTAAGCTTAGGTAGAGATGAGTGTCCCATCCAATGACTTTCATGGTGAGGGCATGGTACTAGGGAAAAGGAACGACAAGTTTTTTCTTAGGTCTAGATGCTATTTTTATGTACCAAGGAGCCTGCCTTGGGAATTGAATTCATAATCCCATCCAGGGCTTTGCATCATCTGGTTCACCCATTCCCAACACAGACCAAGTACTCATGTCTGCAAAGAGCCAATATTAAAGTCTCTATCAAGGGAAAGAACAGAAGTCAGTTCATTCCAAGGTGACCTGGCTGTTCACACACCCCTTAGAGAGATGTAGAGCTGCCCTCCTTTCCTGGGGTGACACATGGAAATGTCCACAGAAACCTGAAACATTCCAGGTAGGTTGCTGGAGCGAACCTCATTTTAAATATTTTTGTCCTTACTTCTTAGTCCTCAGGCAATATTTTTAGACCCGGAGGATCTAACCAACACCAACCACATCAAGTATTGCAGTCACTTCTTAAAGGAGTGTTCACTCTGGGCAAATAAGCCCCTCTCCAGGCTGGCTGCCTCTGGTCTGCATGGCTTTGACTTTCTGTTGGTGGAAGGTTCCCCTCTCTGGAGTGCATGGACCTGTAAGGGACAGTGGTATGCTTCAGATATCAGAGCCTTCCTGTGGGATTTCAACTCCCATCACTTCATTGTTACCTGATCGGCTTTTTCTTTCCTCCAGTCTGTCCAGGGGCTGCAGGCTTCCTCCCAGTCAGTGCAATATCCAGCAGTCTCTTTTCCTCCCCAGCATCTCCTGCCTGTGTCTCCAACGCAGCAATTCGCCCTGGTATTGTATTATATCTGGATGACTTTTGTCTTGGGAGAGCATGTTTGCTGGTTCTACTACTTTCCTGTGCAGGGCTGACTGATGCTGGGTGGGTGCCCTGGGCTGACTGTGAGGGGGGGGTGTGTGAATGTCTCATTCCAGAACATTACAACCCATCTCCAGAGTAATGCTTCCCTTTCTGTCTTCTGTCCTAGGTTTAGTGCTTCTGCATTCTGATACTCTTTTAAGAGTTTACCAGCTAGTTAGGAATTGAATGCCCTCAGAGTTAGAAGTCAGAAACAGAGAGACACATAAACTTGGTGTGAGGGTTTGGGAAATCTCTTCAAGTCAGTATTGAGATGGTAACCTTCATCACCCCATGCACCTAATATAGGAACACCCCAACTCCCCTAGCAATCCAATCCCTCGATTCCCTTTCATTTCCCCTCAATGTATTAGGTCCTTTTGGACAACAAGAGGGAGCATTGTCCCTAAATTTCAGGCCAGGCCAGTGAAGACATACTCCCTAGTATATGAATGAAATCCCACCCCGCCTGTTGATGACTCAGTCTTGGCTCCATCTTTGCAGCAGCAATGAGTGATGATGAGAACGAGTGGTTCTGCCTCTCTTTCCAGAAGGCAGATCCTGTGGCTGCTGCTGGGAAGGCCAGCTGACCCTTCAAGACAGAATATCAAGCCCTTTTTGTCTCCGCACCATCCTGAGGAGCCTGAACCCTTAGTGAAAAAATAATAATTTGTTTCCATTGTAAAAGGGAGATTTGGGTCAAATTGTTTACCATCTCGGGATGATTAAGTATATTTTCTCTTGTTATATTCCCTTTTTGTTCTGCCTGGAGAATTCTTTTCTTTTACTTTTTTCCAAATCATACTCCCTCCCTTGCCCACAACAAGCATGTGGCCTGTGTCTGCCTCTGTGTACCTCTCCCATTCCTAAGCTGATCTTGTTGATTTCCTCGTTTATTTCTCTGGCTTGCAGAGAGATGATGTGGTGACACAGTTCAGCCAAATGAACCTGAGCCGGCAATCCTCAGGAGAGACTCCTGAGCCCCCATCCGGTCCTGTCTACCCACCGTCCCTCATGCCACAGCCAACCCAACAGCCGAGCTATGTCATTGCCTCTGCAGGCCAGCAGCTCCCTACAGGGGGCTTCTCAGGCTCTGGACCTCCCATCTCCCAACAAGTCCTCCAGGCCCCTCCCTCACCCCAAGGATTTGTGCAACAGCCTCCACCTGCACAGGTAAGTGTGCTTTTTCTGACACCTGTGACCTATAACTTATTTGTGGCGCATTTTGGCTTCTGTATTTCCGTGTAGAATATCTCCAGGTCAACCTGTCTTGCCTTTCTAGTCCGTACGGATATTCCTCACCTACAGGACCTGGTCTGTCCTATTCATCAGTTGAGCAAAGTCTTGAGGCTCAGAAAGCAAGTTTAATGAAATTGACCCAACGCCCCATGGTCCAAGGGAGGAGTATCCCATTTTCCAGGCACTTGGTACAGAGGCCACGGGAAAGCATTCCCTCCCATGTGTGGTCCTGCTCACTGGAGTGATTGCCTAGGAAAGGAAAGCCTTAGGGAAGAGGACGCCCTTGCTCCTGGGGGACTTTCAGCTCTCTCTCTCTTGCTGCTGCTCTGGAAATGTGTTCTTTCCTTTCTTATCCATTCATAAGCATTTTTCTGGAGCTAATCTGGTGCAGGAGCTCCTCTATGAATATAAAGGAGGAATAAGCCAACAGCCACTGTCCTTTCCTTTCCCTAGAGGGAAGCAGAGTTCCTGCGTGCTCTCACAGGTAGCCATTAATCATATTTAATTGACTTGAGCATGTAAGACACCACAGATCACTGATTTTTACTGTCTTCTCAAAGACTGATTATGTGTTACTCTTCTCCACCAAACATCTCTGGTGCTCTCCTGGGTATCCCTTGCAGAATATTGCAAGTGATTACTGTCAAGATGTAAAATGCACAGAGCCGTTTTCTGGTCCATTTTCAAGGCACACATATCCCAAGCACTTCCATCCTAATTATGAAATATTGCATTGGATGAGCTGTGTAAAGTACAGTGTCACCTTTGCATCATTTGTTTCACTGCCTTAACATCTTGAATAAATTATTATCTTTTCAAGCCATGCAAAACCCGCTGCCATGAAATGATTTTCACTCAGTTATTCATTTTATTTTGAGTGATTAATTAATAGTTCAACTTCAGTTGCCTTCTCTGTAATGTCTCTTGGCTACTAGGATTCAAGGAGCTGTGAAAAATAATTTTAAGTTACAGGAGAACGGGCCTCATTAATATATTAATTATTTTACTAATAAATTAAATACTTTGTTTAATTATTGGGAAAAAATAGTTTAGCTCTTTTAGCCTAAATATCACCAAAGTATCTTTACCCGTTTCTGCTGTCAAAGAGAAGAGTTGGCAGAATATTTAATTGAAGACTTAAAAAAAAGGTCATTCCTTAATGAAGGAATTTCAATATTAGTGCACAGCAGGAGTAAAGACAGTTCAGAACCCCTGGTGTGTCTGCAACAGAAATGCTTTCATTCCCTCTCCAGTAGATTTAAAAACAGAAAGAGGGAGGGAAGGAAGAAAGACAAAACAGATGTTCATGGTTCGTGATCAGTCTGGAGATCCATGAACTTCTTTTTAAAAGAACCACAGATAAAAGTATGGACATGACTGATAGTGGCTTTCAATCTAGCAAACATTTTAAAACTTGATTGCTCAACTATAGAACAACGAAAAGAACTCTTGGGACAGAGCTCATTTGCATATATGTTAAATTTATGCAGAGAATGAGCCTATTTAATGACGTAGAAGGTCAATTTTGCCTAAGCTGTCCTGTGTGCTTTCTGAATGCCCACTGGAAGGGCAAAGCGGGAAACATGAACAAGGCAAAGGTATTTGAAGAAGGGAAGTGGGAGAAGTGCTTATTTTTCATAGTTCCTTCTTTCTCTCATTTATTACTTTCACCTTATAATCCTCTCATTTTTTGATTTTCCGTAATTTAACATAGCTGTTTGAAAATAGGCATTTCCTCACTTTTGGGCTGTCCTTCCTCCCCGCTCCCTTCCCCTCTCTCTCTTCCAAACCTTCATACTGATCTTAGCCCAGCTTGGCTCCCTTCCTCCATGAAGGAGGATGAGAATGAGCCAAGTGTCCCTTTCCCACCTGCCTCATGTGGTTGGGACTGTAATTCCTGAGAACTGGCCTATGCTCCACCTTGGGGAGGTGCTGGACAGAAGCGACCAGACCTCTAGCACAGCTTGTGAGGGTATCAGAGAAGACAGGACTGGGAGGAAAAGCAAGAACAGAACAACATAGCTGAGTAGTAAAGATGAGGTGCTCTCCTTCTCTCTCTCTTTTTTTTTTTAACAAAAATTGTACTTTTATCCAAACCATTAGTGCCCATCAGGAAATTTTCAAGTGTTTGAACTCTGTGCCTCATCCCCGAAGGTATTTTCATGTTTCATATTGAATGTAAGAAGAGAGACCAAGGATCAGATAACACATTTGTGAGCTTACATTGAATCAAGACACAGTTGTTCCTAAAGGAACAAGGTGCTGTTCTTCCTAAAAGACATATAAATACAGTGCTGATGAATAAATTAGATAATAGTTGTTCTTATTCTTAATATTGGGAGGCATCTGATGTATACTGGTAGTAATCTTTAATAGCACCACCATGTGCCAGAGCATAACTAAAACCTACTATTACTCCAGAATTATTTGAGTTCTTATTGATATAAACTGCCTTACAAAGAGAGGGAGAAATAGTAAGATCAAATCACTATAAACAATGCACACAATAAATTAGCTGGTTGCTGGGTACTGACCATGTCTTCAGACTCATCCAGCCTCCTCTCCTTGGATATCCACATTGTTCTTCAGAGTTATAATTCATAATGATTCCATAGGATTGCAGAACCACAGATCCACACAAACTAAGTTATCTTTTGTTCCTACTTTATCCAAGGCAGGAAAACATGCTACATGTGTTTCAATAGCAAAACTGAACTAGAAAAGTGTTTCCTATTTGAAATGAACAAATCAGAAAATAAAATAGCCATAAAAATTACAGTTCTCAAACAGGTGGCTCATAAATTTATTCTATGTACATAATTCTATGTAAGTTCTAGGCTGTGTACTGGCATGCCTCTGTTTGTACTTTAAAGAATATGATAGAAGAAAAGCCAGAGGCCTGGAGATGAGAAACAATTAAGATTAGTAAGAAAATAGCCTTAATATAAATGACCCGAAGCAGGCAAAGAAGTCTTTCCAGATCAGGAGACATTTGATTTGAATCTTATTGGAAGTAATTAGAATATTTTCAACCATTCTCAGTCATTAGAAAGTGACTTAAATGATATTTTTATTGTATTTCAACTTTTTAGATTTAACATCAATTCTCTGGATCCTGGCTATATTCCAATCACTCTTTAAAGTGCTTTGATAGACTTTACCATATTCATAGTTTCACTTTCTGCTTCTTTTAGACTAGAGATCAGCAGTTTTCATTTCTCACCTGTGTTTCCATTAGAAAAACAATTCAAGCTAGATATAATGTTTAAAACTACCATCAATTTTTTTCCCTTGCAGATGACTATTTTATTCACTCTTGTTTCATTTAAAAAACACAGAATTCAGTGTTTTAAAACAACAAGCACTGTATTGTTCACATCTAAGTCAGCAATTGGAGCAGGACTCAGCTGGGACGGCTCATGTCTGCTCCATATGGCATGGGCTCAAGGGCTTAACAGGGGCTCAGGAGCTTAATGTGGAAGATCCAAGATGGCCTCACTTACATGCCACAACATTGGTGTAGCCTGTCAAGTGGAGACTCTATTCTTCACGTGGCCTCTTTCTCTAGCAAGATAGCCTGGACTTCTTTTCCTGGTGGCTGGGCTCCCTTCCTGCAAATGTGGAAGCTGCAAGTCTTCCTAAGGATCAGGCTTGCAAGTCTCAGAAGTCATCATTTCTGCTTCATAGCATTGGTCAAAGCGAGTCACAGAGCCAGCTCAGATTCAAGGGCTTGGGAAACAGATTTCACCCCTTCGTAAGTGGAGTAACACACACACACACACACACACACACACACGCACACACAGGCATGGGAGAATCTTTTGATGGCTATTTATAATATAGCCACCAATCTACTACAGTCATATTATATCATAAAATGAGTCTATTTTATGTTTAAAAAACAGTATTTAACAGATAGTTCTCATTCCCTGCTGTTTTGCCCTTTCTTTTACAGATGCCTGTATATTATTATCCGTCTGGTCAGTACCCTACCTCAACCACGCAGCAGTACCGGCCCATGGCCTCAGTTCAGTACAGTGCTCAGAGGGGTCAGCAGATGCCACAGACAGCACAGCAAGCAGGTACTTGGAATCACGTTCCCATTTTCTCCTCTAACCTAGTTATTTTTGCACGTAAATCTCTCAGCTGTCCTCTTTGGATGAATATCCGAGCTTGGCAATTTAAATTGGCTCATTTCCTTTACCCAGAGAAGATACAGAGCATTTGATTAACTGTCTATGGAAAAGTAACAGATATAAGAAGGTGAAGCCCACATCACTCCAGTGTCCCAGGCTTGCATGCTAAATGCACTCTCCATAAATTATTTTTGGATCCTCTTAGTTTCTTTCACTTTTTGGGGGGTTTTTTTGTGAGGAAGGTTCACCCTGAGCTAACGTCTGCTGCCAATCTTCCTCTTTTTGTATGTGAGCCACCGCCACAGCACAGCCACTGACAGATGAGTGGTGTAGTTTCGTGCCCAGGAACCAAACCTGGGCCATCAAAACTGAGGGCACCAAACTTGATCACTAGGTTACCAGGGCTGGTATCTCTTAGTTTCTTTTGAAGCAGAGAGCTAACCACATCCCAACTTCCTAGTTCATACATTTTTTTCTTCTTTTTAAACTTAGAAATAATTCTTCCCCTGTTCCTAAGGCTAGGGAGCCAAATTGGTTGTTTCTACACCATCCTAAAAAGCTGTCTTTAGATGAAGGCCACTGACATTGCAGCCTGTGTCCCGGTGGAACTCTGACTCCATGGCTCCCTTTCTCGAGGGCCACACGCCTCCTGCCCAGAGCTCGGCAGCCACTGTGCAGTGGGAAGGGGGGCCGATGCACTGTACGAGAGTGAGTAGCAGGTCTCACAGTGAACCGGTCTCTTTCCCTACTGTGTCACACTCCTAATGGGATGCCGTGACCCAGAGAGCAGCAGGAATCCAGCAGGGCTGAGTGACTTGTGCTAGGGAGAGGTTTGCATTCTTCCTGCTGACCACACTGCAGGGAAAACTACTAATTGTCATGCTGAAGACCACCTGACTGGGGACGCTGCCTTCTGTAAGTAGGTCGTGTTAAAGCACGTGCTCCCCACCGCTGCTCATAAATGCCTGCTCTGTCACCTGTCTGATTTCTGCACTGAATAGATGTATATGCAAATATGATATGGACAGAGGTATGTGTGTAATATACACAGGAGATGTACAATTTTTATAGGCTATGACAAAAAGTGCAATCCTTGCCAAGAATCAATATTAATAGTGGACACCCTAAGAATACTAGTGAGACACTGCTATCATTTCTTCAGATTGGAGAAATAATTAAATTTCTTGTCTTGTGGATAGCTGTACATTCTTTAGTTCATCTCATGGCCTGTTTAAAGTCTGTGGGAGAAGAATTAGAGAAATGTGTAGCAGCCAATGAGACTTTGTCTTGTTGCAATATTATATTAATTTGGGGAAGAGTATGTTTTGACCTCTGAATTTTTATACTTTTACGATAGTAAGAACACAAAAGAGTTTCAAGTTATTAGTTATTTTAAGAAAAGCATTTGGCAATATTTTCTCTGATTGTTGGAAAATGTTATTATCTTTATCATTTCATGGTAACTGCCGCCAATTTAGATATATACTATAGCAATGTGTTTTTCGCATCCTGAACTGTCTTATTTTCTTCTGCTAATGTTTATCAAAGAGTTAATTTATAACCTCCTAGCTATTGGTCCAGAGGCTATAGCAAAGTTTTCCTTTTGGTTACCAATGCCTTTAGAAGGAGAAAGATGCTGATGTCCAATTAGAATGACTTTTTAAAAAATTTAGTGCTGTTGTTTGACAGTTTTCTAAAGAGATATTTCAATTTTATGTTAGAGCACGGAGCTCATATACAGGAATGCAGTTACAAACATGCTGGGACCCACTAAACCTGTAAAGTCTGGCTGAGGAAGTTGGATGAATATGTTAACTGGGCAACAGAATTAGATTTAGAACAAGCCTGAGGCTTCCCACTGACTCTTTTCCGCTAACTTCACTCATGAATGGCAACACAAGGGAAAATACTTGTGACATTTTTTACTCTTTTTAAAACATCATAGGAGATTTTAGAGATGCAAAAAGCCCCTCCCCATCTCGGAAAGATCTAACTGGCCCCTACTACAATTCATGGCAACCTGGTGGCTCTGACTTGTCCCATGCTCCCACGTCACCATGGAAATGCCACCCCCAAGGTGAGATAATGACACTGTCATTAAAGAATGCATCCTAAATCAGCATCCTGTTCAAAACAGAAGCTAGCGCTTCAGGTGTCAAGGAAGTGAGTGGCAGCTCATGGGGTCTGTTGAGGGTGGGGAGACGAGCAAAGGGAAAGGATACACGAACAGTGTCTTCCCTGGAGGTGACAACATCAGTATACACATGCAGACTGAGCCCTTTGAGCTCCTAGTTTTTGTGGCCGCCACACCTGATGTCATGCCTAAAATCCCAAGCAGTTTCCACTGCAGTGCTGAATTTACTGAGTGTTTGGGAAGGCAGATGGTGTCCCCTCACCTCACTGAGAGTCACCTCTGCTAATAAAATCCAGGGAACCCAGCTCATGCCATGGCTCTGTGACAATGTGTGGAGGCTCCAGGCCCTATAGCTGGGAGGCCTTTTGCTGAGCTTAGTGACACTAACAGACTTCCCAAAGGGACATGGCGCACTTATTCGGGGGAGCAACTCTATGTCGATGAACTATCTCATAGAAGAAAGAGCCTCTTTGGATAATTATAAAGGCCATATTTCCTGGAGGAGCTGGAAGATAGGCCCTCTCTATCTTTAAATTGACCTGTGGACCACGGTTGGCATCGCACCATCCCACAGTGATGCCCTGACTCACTCTTCCTCCTGTCTCCAGCGTTCTTGCATCCTGGATTGACGCTCTCTCATCTTCATCTGGTGCTGACACCAGATTGTATCATAGTAAACTCACCTATCACATGATTAAGCATTAGAGTAGGGCAAAATTATGTCGGTTATAGCCAAATGGAGATTTTAATCCCAATTTGCTTCTTGGCACTGTTCTTAATTTTTATTTAATTGCAATGAAAAATGTCTCTTCCTTCTCCTACATTCTTGGCAGAATTGAAATCTCTGTGAGTGACTATATCTTTCCTAGGCCTTAAAACTGTATACAGTAAATTTTTATAAACTGAATTGGATATTCTGCCATTGATTAAGTAGGATACTTGAGTTACGCTGAAGCCCAGCAGGGGGATGTAAGGGCTTCTTCCTGGTGATTTTGTAGTCTTTACCCTACCAGTGAGTGATAAAGGTGCTAAGCATGTGGAAGAAGAAACTATGCTGGTGGTGATTATAAATAAAGGCCATTAACGTTAGGAAATTTTGGAGAAATTAAATGATAGATTTGCACAGTGATATTTGGATTTTTTAGCTACGTATGTAAGGAAAATAAAAACCTTTGATGGAAAAAATTGTTTATTGTCAATTTGACATTATCAGGTACCCCCAACAGTGGAGAAGACAATTTTCTATATGAGGCAATTGTTGATAACCCAAGACTGCATAGAAAGGCAGTTATCAGGTTTTAGCCAAAAAGACTAAAGTTTTCAAATCATTCTGGCTTTGAAAGACTTGAAAGTGCGAGTGTGTTACTTGAAAACAGATTTTTCTCAGTGGTCAAATATTGAAAGGAAGTGTGGATGAATAAACCTTTCACACCTTAATGTTTAGGTTTATTTTAGTGGTCAATTATCATATCGCTTTTAGTTAATACCTATGTTGCTATTGTTTTACTCTTGATTGATAACATCTTTAAGGCCACAAAAATGTTAGCAATACAGTCATGTGTTACTTAATGATGTGGATGCATTCTAAGAAATGCATCGTTAGGTGATTTTGTCATTGTTCAAACATCATAGAGTGTACTTACACAAACCTGGATGGTATAGCCCACCACACCCCTAGCATATATGGTAATAATCTTTTGGGGTCTCTGTCGTATATGTTGCCCATCACTGACCGAAATGTCATTATGTGACACATGGCTAATTATGTCCACCCTCAGTTCAGGGTCTCCTTTGGGCTCTTGACTATACTAAGTATTTACAAACATCGTGTTGTTTAATCCCCACCATGAATTTACAAGGGAAATATTAGTTATTAGCACCCTTGTTTTACAGATGGGGAAACTGTTGCTCAGAGAGGTGAAATAAGTTACTCTGGGTCCCAAGGTTGATCCAATTGGGAGGAGCACCGAGGTTTGAGTGATTTTAAGCCTGTGTGTTAACCACTTTATTGTAACAACATAAACACAGTTCCTAGTTTTGCCTTTATTTACTGGCATGAATGATCACATAGAAACTAGCATGTTGGGATGAAACCAGCATGCCCATGGTACAGAGGCAGATAACGCTGATTTAATTATTCAAGTACACAGGCTGGCTTAAGAGCAGAACACACCGGGAACTGGTGTTTCGTTTCCCAGCCCACCAAGGTGTTCCATGGTGGACTTTGCAGAGCTGGTCAATGACAAATGGCAGAGAGCTGCTGAGACATTTATGCACAAATCACATGTTGGAAAGATGTGATTCCACACACAAAAAAAGAATTCCCCTTAGATCATGTCTCCAACTCCAAATTCCCTTTTCACTTTGACTTAAAAAGCATAATTCTTGGCTCTCCAAAATTTTGGACATGTCCTAAAAGCAACAAGAGTGAGCTTGTAAAGTCCTATGCACTTTTATAAATGGGCATTTGGCATTGAATAAATCCTGGTTTGGGTATCAGAATAATATTGGTTTCATAAAATGAATTAGGAAGTTTCTCTCCTTTTCTATTTTTTGGAAGAAATTGTGTAAAATTGGTGCTAAATCTTCTTTAAATGTTTGATAGAGTTCTCCAGTGAAACCATCTAGGCCTGGCGATTTTCAGAAGCATTACTTTTTATTTGAAGATCATTCGGGACCTTTTTAATTATGAACTCAAGTCATTATGGTTATAGGATTATTCAGATTACATATTTCATCTTTGCTGAGTTTTGGTAGTTTGTGGTGATTGAGGAATTGGCCCATTTCTTCTAAGTTCTTGAATTTACGAATGTAAAGTTAGTTGCATACTTTTATTATTCTTTTAATGGCTGCAGGTATGTTGTGATATCCTATTTCATTCTTGATATTGGTGATTTTTAAAATCTCTCTTTTTGTTTTTGTCAGTCTTGCTAGATTTATCAATTTTATTGATCTTTTCCAAGAACTAGCTCTTTGTGTCATTGATCGTCTCTATTGTTTTACTGTTTCAATTTCATTGATTTCTGCTCTAACCTTTATTATTTCCTTCCTTCTGTTCAATTTAGATTCATTTTGCTCTACTTTTTGTAGTTTCTTGAGGAAAGAAGGCAGATTATTGATTTGAGACTTTTTCTCTTTTCTGATGTAAGCTTTTAGTGCTATGAGTTTCCTTCTCAGCCCTGTGTCTCACATATTTTTATATGCTATGTTTTCATTTCACTCATTTGCATGTATTTTTTATTTTCTTTGATACTTCCTTTTTGATCTATGGATAATTTAGAAGTGTGTTGTTTCATGCCTAAGTCTTTGGAGATTTTCCTGTTGTATTTTTGTTATTGATTCTAGGCTGATTCCATTATAGTCAGAGAACGTACTCTGTATAACTTCAACTCTTGTACAATTATTGAGGTTGTTTTTATGGCCCAGGATATGATCTATCTTGGTGATGTTCCATGAGCACTTGAAAAAACTGAGTATTCTGCTGTTGTTGGGTGGAGCGTTTTATATATGACAATTAAACCCTGATAGTTTATTTTGTTGTTCAGATCTTCTGGATTTTTGCTGATTTTCTATTTGTCAGCAACTGAGAGGTGGATATTCATGACTCCAACTATACAACTTCCGAAAGTCCTCAAGGCAGAGAGTGCCCCTAGTAGGCCTGAAATCCAAGAATGGAAGGGAGACTTTGAAGTTATTCAGGGCATGTTATCATTTGGTTTCTTTCCCAAATAAATAAGAAATGTTTCATTTCCCCAAAAAGCTAAAAACATTCCATAGAAATAGTCTGGAAGGTAAAGGCTCTCTGATCAGTGTGGTTTGGCTAAGCTGTTCCTATAAGCTGCTGCCTACATCTCTCACTTGCCAGGCTTTCAACCCTATTGCTTGGTGCCAGTAATATCACTTTATTTAGGCAAAAAAATAATGTAGATAACTGTTTACAATAGACAGTCCAACAGTTCTGCTTTCCTAATAGACCAGAAGATTCTGTATTCTTGAATGTCACAAAAACAGAACAAAAGAAAGATAAGATGGCTGCAGAGCAGAGCACGAATGGGGAAAAACACAAAATGAGTGAACCTCAAATTAGATCAGGTTCTAACTGCAGTAAATCATTTGGTGTGGATTCTGAAAACTGTAGACATACCTCTCACTTCTGCTTTTTAAAATCCTTTTCCTCTCCCACCCTCCCTCACTCCCATCCATCTGCTAAATAATTCATTTTGGTAAAAACCAGTTTCATAGAGTATTTTCCATGAAAATGTTTTACTTTTCAAATTATAGTTCAGAAGGAAACCATGAAAAGGAAATCTTAAAAATGCATTGGATTGCAAAAGCCCATACAGCTTTTATGGGCCTTCTTTAAGCCTATTTAATTGATTTCTGCTCTGTTCCTCTCTGGTCTCTGTGTTGAGTAAATGATGCTCTAACCTGCCTTGCATAGTAGACTTGGAATCTCTTGCAGGAGACAGTGGTGGAGGTCTTCGGAAGTTTCTGAGCTTCTTTAGTTACTCTTTTCACTTATATTTAAGATAAACTTTGCCTGGACTTTCTCTTAAATGCTGCTCAACCGCCATTGTGAGATATGATTAGTAGAAATAGAAATGGAGTTTAAACACTCAGTTTTGCTAAGTGAGGAAAGTGAAGAAGGTCAACCTTCTGCCCAATGAGGAGTCTCTCTCGTCAGAGCCAGAAAGGGTGCTTCTACTGCTTCACCGTTTACAGATGTAGTAAGGAATGCAGGTTTCAGGAACTCAGCAGACTGACTCAGGCTAACAAAGCCTGACTTGTGAGATTTTGCCCTTGACTAGGTAAACTCAGTACTGCCTAACACATGTGGGTTGTCAGGAGAGCCGCAAACAAGAGTGAAAATAACATCCAGATAACTTGGAGATATGTTATCACTCTCCCCATTCATCAGAGAGCGGTTGAGCTTCCCCGCCTCTCTGAGTATCATCTTTCCCTGCTCTGACAGAGAGGATGGAGACAAGCCTTGCAACAGGCCTCCAGTTAGTTAATCCGAGAGAAGAATGATGGATGCAGATAGGGAAGATTGCAATTTATTTAAAATATATGTTAATAAAAGCATACGTAAGACTGGTGAGAGAGAGGAAGCCAGGTCAGAGAATGCAGATCCTATTTTGTTTTGCTAACTGATGACAGGATAACAGTATAATCCAGGAATCTGTCAGGGACATGCTGACCTTTAGGATGTAGAGTACATTGATTCAAGCCTCCATTCTACATAGGCAGAAAACCTTTGGTGTGTAGGCAGTTCTGCAGTGAAGAATTGTAGAGTTGGAGGGAGTCAGCCTGTCATAAATACAAACTGTATAATAGGTCATTAGAGTTACTGCTCCTCTCTGGGATAAAAATCCAAAATACCTTCTATACATTTAGATAGATTAATTCAACTGCCTCTAGCCCCTTCCACACACAAATCACCTCCAGGCCTCTGAAGATTCCTACCAAGAGCTTGCAAATGCCCTGCCTACTTGTCACATATTGTGGCTGTTTGGGGGAAGGTTACTGCGTCCAGGACCCCTCAAACTTTAATGTGTATATATACCTCTCAGCATCTTGTTCATATGCATATTTATATGCAGTAGTTCTGGGGCAAGTCCTGAGAGTCTGTATTTCCAGCACGTTCCCAGGTGGTGCTCATGGTGCTGGTGTACCATCTTGAGAGAACTGTAATAGATAGCACGTTTTTAACCATGGCCGGACTGTAGATATGCTATTGCAAAGGGAAAGAGTCTACCCAAATTCACTCTTTGATTTGACATTATTTGCATTTTAGGCACAAATCTAATACTTCATAGTCAGAATAGATAATATTATCATTTATAGCTATTAATTATTTATAATTAATTTGTTACTGTTTACAAATCTAAATTTTGAGATAGAAAATAAATATAGCATGATTATACTATATAGCAGATATCCATAAGTGTTGAAAGAATGAATAATGTATTCACCTATTTTCAAGTAACTTATACAGGGAGTATGTGTGTGTGTGAGAGAGAGACAGAAGAAAAGAGAGAATGTGTGAAGATTTAAAAGGTTAAATAGAAACTCTTCAGCCATCTCATTCAAATATCAAGAAGAGCAAAACTGTAGTTACATGTTATGAAATCAAGAAGAAAGACAGCCTAACGAAACAAGCCACATCAATAAGGAAATATACACATTTTGAACATTCAAACACTCAAGGAATATGTCATAGACCCTTTGGGCCACTTTCAGGGGTACTGTATGTTTGGCTTTTCATATGCTTAGCAATTTGGGGATTTCTATAAATTTAAAGTAATAACGCTCCCATTGAAACTCATTTCAAATGCCTAGTTTTGAAAGTGTTCAGATGGCAGGAAATAACCAGGCCCTGAGCATCTACTCATATCACCCTTTGTGCGTGGCCGCTCTTTCCTTCAATCATTGTCGTTTCCTTCTGAATGTATAGCAATGGAATAGACTTGGTGGCATCTCTGGCAAGGATATAATTATCTATGACACACGTATATTTGAAAATAGGCAAAAAGCTACAGTTTCTTTCCTGATAGGTCTGCATAGAAATTCAATAAACAGCAATGTGTTTAGATTTTTTTCCTCTTAGGAATAATATTCCTGTTGTAATAACACATCGTTTATATTAACAGCTCCTAGTAGGAAAGAAGATTATTGCCTCTTTAATATTGCTCTGAAACACATTTGGGATGGGGCAAAATGTACCTTAATGGGATCTATAAATTTATTTAACCAGAGCAGCGGAGTAAAGTTGACAGTGAATCCTGTGTTTTTAGCTTGACTTATTAAGCAGTCAGAGTCAATGTAATTGAGAGGGGTTTTATCTTAGAAAAACCTTTTCCTCTTTCTTTGTTCTTATGATATTTCTCACTTTGACTTTTTTTCCCCCGGGGGTTGGCTGGAGATGGGGAGAGGGAGCATCAGAGATATAGAAAGAATTTGGAATATCAGTGTGACCAGCAAGATACATTGATTTATAGATTGTGGGATTTCCTCCTTTCATCTTAAATTACCTTCCCCAAATTTGATGATTTTTAAAAAATGTTTACTTATTTAATTTCCCACATATAATTTCCAAACATTCTAACATTTTCAACCTTATTAATCTATACTTTTTTTTAATCTGAGAAAAAAATGTATAACCAAAATCTCTCATAGAAGCAGCGCAAAAATTGTTAGAGTTGACAGCTCTAAAGAAGCTGATTCATACTTTGGGTGGATGCATTATCCTGTTACTAAAAGCAGAGGGGGTAAATTCTCAGAGTTACATGAGGATTCAACTTTCTGATTTCTGTTAACATCGGTGGAAATCACGGGGATAAATCCTTATGGAACATGCTGTTCTGAAAATATTAGTCTGGGAAAGGTTTCTATGGAAATGTTCATGTGTTTCATTAATTGATCTAATTATTCAATTTACAGAAAAGGGAATGGGAATTAAGCTGGGATTATGAGAAAAGTTAGCCTTATTAGGAGCAATAATAAGAATCATGCTATTTTTAGTACTGAAAATTTTACAGGTTCCCAAAACAAATAGATGGCTGGGTTCCCTCTGTCCCCTAGGAAGTTATAGTAAAAGGGATTTAATCAACATGTTTGTAATAGTTTATTTAGCACTTTGCATTTTATATATCTTTTGGTGTTTCCGTATTCATTTGTGATGCAGTTAGGCGCTACTGCTATGGTTAGGATTTGTGTGTTTCTGTAAAGATAGCAAGCAAGACCGATCATAGCATTATCTGTTTTCTTTGTATTATGCAACAGAAAGTGGAAAGCATTGCTAGTTAAAAATAGAAAGAAGGAGCTGGATTAGAGATGGTAAGAAAAAGAAAGGTGGCAAGAAAGGCATATAAATTATGTTTTTTGAAAACTCTGAGTTTCCTTGCAGTTTTCCTAAGAAAGAATCTGTCCGAATACATTCAAAAAAGCTAAAAAAACAAAATACTTTTTCCAAGCTGTCAGATTTCCCTGATGACATAACTGAACTAAATTAAGAGAAGTTAGGGGGTTTTGCGCCATATGCAGTCTTGACCCTCCCTTTGTGTTTTCTCCTCCTTTTATTATCTTTAATCTGTTGCCAAAAATTTCTGCTGTCAGCTGTCACCTAGATCTATGAATTACTCCATTTTTCACTCCCATTTTTCTCTGGAAGCACTTTTTTTTT
Source organism: Equus przewalskii (assembly GCF_037783145.1). Classification (NCBI taxonomy): domain Eukaryota; kingdom Metazoa; phylum Chordata; class Mammalia; order Perissodactyla; family Equidae; genus Equus; species Equus przewalskii. The sequence goes on along the minus strand of NC_091845.1, from coordinate 50,703,547 downwards.
TTTTTTTAATTTCTTGGGTTGTCCATTTCCTCCCCATTCTCCTCAAATCTGTTTTCTTATTTTATTTTTTTCTTTAACTTTTGACTCTACACAAGTTCTCAGGACCTCTCTCTCTCTCTTTTTTTTCTTTTCCTTTTTCTTTCCCCTTATATTAAACAAGATTTTTACCCCAAACTCTGGGTTCTTGGTGCTTTTCGTACCATGTTTGCATTTTCTCCTTTATTTTAACTTATCCATCTCATTTCTTCCCATTCTGCACGCTCCTCTCCATGAAGAAATAAGACATTTCCTCCTTCAAGAGACATTCATGATCTAACATTCAAATGATTAAGAAGAAGGTGCTGGATTTTCCCACCTTCTGGACATGGAGCATGAAGAGAACCACACTATCTTTTGTTCACCTCGATGTCCCTCCAGCCAGCATAAAGTTAGCCCTCAGCGTTTGAGGTTTCTACTTAGAAATTTGTAACGATCAAAAAGTGAAGAGCATCTTGAATAATGTTATTTTTATCTTGCTTCTCAAATTTAAAGATGCAGTGGTACCCATAAAAAATTGTTAGGCTTTTGGATGGTGTTTAAATTTGCCATTTCCAAGGGGTTCACTATTGTTTAAAAATGTCGATGGTGTTCCAGCTTTGAATAGAAAACAGTGTGCAGGGGCCAGCCCCATGGCGGGGCTGTTAAGTTTGCAGCACTCCGCTTGGGCGGCCCAGGGTTTCTCTGGTTCGGATCCTGAGCGTGGACATGGCACTGCTGGTCAGGCCATGCTGAGGCAGCGCCCCACAGAGCACAACCAGAGGCACTCACAACTAGAATCTACAACTAGGTGCTGGGGGGCTTTGGGGAGAAGAAAAAAAAAAAACCAAAAAGAAGATGGGCAACAGATGTTAGCTCAGGTGCCAATCTTAAAAAAACACAAAAGAAAACAGTGTGCACATCACTAAATTTAAAAGACACTGCCTCAGAAGAAAGCAGGCCTGAAATACACTACTCTTTAAAATTCTTTCTTCTTTCCACTGTCTTCACGTGTAGCCGCTTTCTCCAGGGACACAAATATAAATTCAGCAAAACCAATCAGCGTGGATTCACTTTACTCACTACAGCCTAGTCGGCCCCTCGCCCAGGCCATCAGCATAACAACAAAATTTTAATCACCCCCTCCAGCTCTGAAATGCCGCTGGCCCTTCTGTCCAAATGAGTGGCACGTGAATGTTATAGTTCTGGAGCCAAGTGACAATGACTATAACCCAGGAAGGCTATGGGGCCGTGTGTGCCTGGTAGAGTTAGAATAATTCTAAAAGAAACACAGTGACTCACATACCCTCCTTAGAGCCCATGGGGTTGTGTGCTTACAAGTAGGGTCACTAATTGATTCAGTTGTTAGAGCAAGATTCCATGGCACAGGCATTTTTGCACATCTGTTCATTGGAAGAGCATGCTAGCAACATGCAATAGCCTTCACACTTATGCTCTTGTTCAAGTCCCTGAAGCCAAGACAGGCCTCCCTCTGTGGTTTCATCCAGGTGCTACTCACAGTTGTCAGCCCATCCTTCCTGGCTGCCGTGATGATTTTGACACCCTTCAAGGACTCCCACCAATCTCTAATTGCCTGCTGACATCTTCTCCCTGATTCCCACACCATTTCCTTGAAGGCACCTGGAGACTGATTAAAATTGCAGTTTTAACGTTCTCCCAGATGCTCTTACTCTGTTGTTTTTTGTTTTTATTTTTGCAGTAGGTCCAGCACCATTGCACTTTTTATGAGCCATTGTGGGTCATAACTGTTTCAAGAATAAAAATAAATGGCAGAAAGAGGGTCCAGAATAGAGCCAAAAACACACTTTGCAGAATGCAGGATACTGCAGTGGAGTACACATTTCATGGTATTATAAGAATATGCAGTAGAATCTTTCAAGCTTAGTTCCAAATGGATTTGCATTCATTTTTCCCAAGGAAAACACTTTATAAACAAATATCACTCTAAGTACTCATCGATGCATGGACGGTGTTAACCAGGGTGTGTGGTATTACATCACGGAGGTCAGAGGGCTTGAGGTGCTTCTCAGGGAATCTTGAGAATCAAGATTTCCCAGTTGAGACTGATGAGATCTAACTGGTAGGAAAGGCTCACCTTTTACTGGGGAGGTGAGTCAAAGAGAACCATCCAAGGACAAAAGATAAATTAGAGAGAAAAGATCCTGACTAGCCTAAAACTGTGGCAAGAATTAGGAGAAAGGGAAGGCTGTCCTAATGGTAATTTTTGTCTTATTTTGCGTATGTGATTTTTTATAAATTGTGTAAACAACACGGATTATAGTAAAGAAAAAGATTTTTTTTTTTAAAGATTTTATTTTTTCCTTTTTCTCCCCAAAGCCCCCCGGTACATAGTTGTATATTCTTCGTTGTGGGTCCTTCTAGTTGTGGCATGTAAGACGCTGCCTCAGCGTGGTCCGATGAGCAGTGCCATGTCCGCGCCCAGGATTCGAACCAACAAAACACTGGGCCGCCTGCAGCTGAGCGCGCGAACTTAACCACTCAGCCACGGAGCCAGCCCCAAAGAAAAAGATTTTTTAAAAAGACACAAAAACTCCATGCCAACATAATAATGTTTTTATTTTGCCTCTTCTTTTTCTGAGTTTGAGCTTATGTCTATGCATGTTATAGACACATATGTATATTATAATCATAGGCCATGCCACTTTCTTATTAAGATGGCATTTTAATTGATTCAAAACCCTTCATTATTTTACACTTGCATGTATACTGGTTCTTCCAATATTTCTGTGATACTATTTTTTTAAGAAGTAAAACTGTATTTGCAGATGACATGCACGTTTACCTAAGTATTCAAACAGCCTACAAAACAACTATTAGAACTAATAAGTGAATTTAACAATATTGCGGAATATAAGGACAATCTACAGGAATCAATATACAATATACGGTATTTTTGCATACTGGCAGCAAACAAATGGAAAATGAAAAAATTCAATTTGTCATAGGGTGTGACACAATTTTAATAGCAATAATTAATCACCCTGCTCCCAAACTTGAAGGGTCAGGAGACCTAGGGCATCACCTCAGTCATCCAGGACCACTGAGCCCCAATCACCCTTCAACAGCTTGTGGAGGAACGGCGATTCCAACAGGAAACATTTCCCAATGCCGTCCTCGTCTTCCTGGTTTCCTCTCCAATAAAAAGCACATATTGTGATGGAACTAAAGCTTTCAAATCTTTTACTTATCTAGCTCCTTTAACTTCCACATCCAACAATTATTTCATAATAAACTGTTATCGGCTTTGCTGCCTGTCTACCCAAACAGGGCTGACTCCATAGAAATTTCAGGATATTTTTCCACCTTCTGTCAAGCACTTTTGTCTTTTTAATTTCCCATTGTTCAAAATGACACAATTCAAGGAGCTCTCACTCTTTGAGTTGGAGTCTAACTCAAGTGCCTCTCTGAATACGCCACACAAAGGAGACAGTTTCCTTGGCAACAGGGATGTAACAACAACAACAAAAAACCCATGAAAACATTGGCGCCCTACCTCCTTCCCTAGTGCCCCTCTGTGCTGCTGTTTGCCGGGCACGGAAACTACACTTGAGACCAGAGTTGATGCTCTTGATTGGTTTAGCCATTGACGGCAAGATCCCACTACCACCCACTTGCTCTATTTCCCCATTAATAAAAACAGCTGAGCTATGAAATGGGCATTTTCTCATTACTGCCTTTAGCTGGTCTTTTCTAGACATTTAAAGAGAGAAAGGGAAATGGAGTTTTAAGAAGTTTATGTGTGTGTGTGTGTGTGTGTGTATGAATGTGATTGTCCAGATGAACTGAATTTCAATGAATGGTAGCAACTTATTTTTACATTTATGTTCAGTCTCTGAGATTTGCATAAAAGGTATTTTTTAAATTCTGGCAGGACATAGTGGCATGTTTGGTGACTGCTGTGCAAATTAATGTATTAATCTGGTAGAAGTTATGACACACTTTTTAAGTATGCTTCTAAATAAATCCCCGTGAGCTCTAAATGCTTTTCCCTCCATGTTAAAAATGTCAAGACAAATATAGATATGTGAATTTATAGATAGGTGAATCTATGAAGTCTAATTTCAGGGACGTCCTTCAGCAAGTATGGGCACCAGCCGCTGTGATGTGAGGTCCTAAGCTCCCACTATGCCCCAGGAAATCAATAAAGCCATATCAACCGGGATCCAAAACTCAGCTTCTTCCCAATCTGCTTTATCCCTCTACATCTGTATTTTTTCCTTCTTCAGAACAATGATAGAGAATATGCCTGCATGGCTGTTGATTTCTAAATGATTCTGCTGTGGAGCTTGTCAGTTATTGAAGACCTTCAGAGTGCTGTAGGCTTTCTCTTCTTTTTCTGGGTAATTGAACCACCTGTTCAGCTTGGAACATAAGGGATTTAAGAGTTTGCCAATCGATTTAAAGTCTCTTATTCAAGAACAAGTCTTTAGCACAAGCAGTAAAGATAAGAGAATCAGTATCTGCATTTTTTTTTTTTTTTTGGTGGCACAAACAACTGAAATTTATTTGTCACACTTCTGTAGGTTAGAAGTCAAAGATCAAGTTGTCAGCAGGTTTGGTTTCTTCTGAGGCCTCTCTCCTTGGCTTGCAGAAATCTGCCCATTCTTGTTAAACTGAAGAGCTGAAGAAAGATAAGTGCAGAAAACCAATGTGCTTTGCCAAAGCATTCTTATAATGTTGTCAGCAAACATTAGCACATTGGGTTGTTTCACCGCCAGCTAAAATTAACCAGAACAGAAACAGCGATCCTGTGTTGCTTCCATTTTGAGCCACTCTAATGTTGCAGGAATTACATTAAAACTTCAGGAACTAGAAGGTATATATTAAACATTACACCGTATCTGTGTATGTGTTTATAAACGGAGATTAAAAACCTAAAAAGGATATGCCAGGGGTTATTCAAGAGGTTGTGAAAAACAGTAAAAAGACACCAATAGATTGTTTTTTTCTTTTCTCCCCCTTTGTTGTTGGTTTGTGGTGACAGTAAGTGACTATAAATTATGTGAATAAGTAATGCTAGCTCTCAGCATCCTGGGAGCTCTCTTCCTGTTCCAGCTCACACTGGTGGCGCTCAGGGTCTGTGGTAATGTCTTGAAGACTGGCTACTTGAATTCTGTGCATTTGCCTGGTGGTGACAGCCAGCACTTGTACGACGACAACTGCCATCTGGCTCTTTCTGCTAGATTTGTAGCAGAAGCCTCTTTTGGGTTTGGGGGATGTGAGTCTCCAGGGAAGCCAGAACCTCTGTGAAATCACCGCAGATGGCTTTATTTGGGAGCTAACAGGCAGGGAAGCAGAAGTAGGAAGGAGAAAAATAAATCTGCTGGGAGTTTGATGTCTGCTGGTCTTCACGGGACTTGAAATGAATTTCATTGATTGATTAGAATTATATTATGTACTTGGAAGAATTTGGAGGCATTGTGAAAGCAAACTGAAACTTTAAAGACTTTAAAAATCCTCTCACTGAACTGTGGATATTAGACTCTTCTTTACGAAAGGTGATGTGATATAAATTAGCCATGGGAAAAATGAGCTTTCATAGTTCCTAAATCATTGTCTCTCAAGAGGTGTTCCGCTGGCATTAGGATGAAAAAGGGAGCTTATAAAAAATGCAGATAACTGGATTTTCCTGAATTGCTGAGGGCTGAGCACCATCTCTCCCCAAGGATTACTCAGTTTTTGTGGGGAGGGTACATTTCCCCAGTCTCTTTAAAAGCTTTTTTTTTTTTAAACTAACTGTAACTGATTCTAATGCTCAGACAGATCCGCTTTTCCAAAATGCATTCTCAAGCAATTAATATGCCGTTAATGTTTAAGAACCAGTGGCCTAAAGCTAATCTACTTTGAGCATTCTTCTGATTTTTATTTCCTTCCCTATGTTCTAAAGAATCCTCGTGGGCAGGATACCATCAGGTTTAAATCAGGTGCAAATTTCCTTCCACATTTTCAAAGGTGTCTGTGTTGTCAGGAATGCTATCTGAGACAGCAAATGTTTGCTTTCTCTATATTTAAGGATGTGTTGTTCAGAGATGATTAACAGTAGGAGGTTGCTGAATGGTTAGATATAGGCAAGGACATGAAAAAAGTGACATCTGGCCAGCATTTGTGACAACTTATAAGGCAAAGCGACTTATAAATTCCTCATTTGACCTGTGTGCCTTCATGGGTGTTTCTTCTTTGTACAGTAACGTGATACAGTCATACAGTAGCCGCTCACATACAGACGGGAACTTTCTATTGGAGAAGAGCCGTCCTGTACCTCCTCCTCCTCTTGATACGCATGGTGTCCCACTGAGGCTGTCACCAAATTGATGTTCTACTGTTTTTAGAGGACATATTTTAATCTTCTCTGAGGGAAAAATAATCTGACTGAGATTAAGAACCAATGCAATTCTTTGTTATTAAATGGTGGAAAGTGGAAGCTAAGACATCATGGATTTCCAGTATGTGAAGACTGGGAAGATTAGCACTACAACCACCAATGACTTGAATGCCATGAGCAAAAAATTCGTTCGAGGTCTATCATGAGTTCTATTCTACAAGCTTAATTTCCCAGTGAAAGCAGAACACCAGTTCTGTAGCCAGCATCTATTTATTCGGCAAATGTGTTTTGAGCCCCTAAGAGGACCAGGCAGAAATCCAGGGATATCTGGAGACACAGACCTGGTGTCATCCCACACTGAAGCCATTTGCACCACCCATGCACGAATCCATTCAAACCTGTTGTGATTTTACAACATGTTTAGATAACAAAGAGCTTTTTCCAAACACAGAGCCCTCAACACCAAAATCGAAAACTTTGTACTAACTGCACATATGCACACCCATACACCCTCACACACACATGCTTACGGAATTTATATCATTATTCTTACACATAATTACTTTTTTCCAAAAATTAGTTATTTCATTACGTATTTTAAATCCTGATGGCCAGAAGTTTAAAACCAGTATCGTCCTCTGGAGCCAAGTAAATTCTAAAGCGTCCTCGTTCCCCAGGATTAACTCAATTCTGGTGGGGAGGAGTCATTTCTGCACTGCCCCTCATGACTTCTTTTATTAAAAGTTACTGATTCTAATGCTCAGACAGACTAGGTTCTCTGAGATACTTTGGCCTTTTGAAATAACCACTGGAGAACTGAAGCAAAGGCCTCAGTAAGGGACACAAATAGAGGACCACACAATCAGACATAGTTGAGGAAATCTCCCTGGACAGAGGTCTAAGATGGCTGGTTCTGTGTGTCTTTTTAAGAATATGATTCCACAGCTAGACTTGAGGAAACTTCTCAAAAGTTCTCTAATATAATTAAATGACATGCTTCAGGTGCATTAAGATCCCAAGGTTTCTGGTTAGTATTTCTCCTCCCACTCGCCTCATTTCCACCCCTCTTGGGTGTTTCCCTTCAAATCGCATTCTTGGGGGAAGGTGAGATTCTTCCATAGCCCAGGATAACTCGTAAGTGAGTCAACACTCTATTGTGACTTGAAATCTTGTGGAGGACCGCCTAGCACTGCAGTTTGTGCGTCTGTTAAAGTTGTTTAAAAGTCTTGATATGTGGGTGACATCCGCCTGTCTCTCATCAACATGCCGCATGAGGGGTGAGGAGCTGGGTAATGGCTGCCTTTCCCACTACGCTTTTCGCGATACAATCACATCTATTAAGGAGAAGAGCTGTTACCTGATCGCATGGGACCACGTGGAGCTTGGACATTCGCTAAAATGATCATGCAGCGGTTCTGTTTTTGGCAATCACAAGTCTTTAAGGATCATCATAAAATCTAATAAATTTTATAGAACTGAATATAGTACATTAATCTTGAGTTTGAAGTCACAGCTGACTTTAGTGACAATTTAGAGACCTGGATAGGGGCATTCCACAGTACCTGTATAGAAATCACATGTTAAGTGGTATCATTTCCAAATTTTCCATCACCTTCTAATATTTGTGGAAACATTCAGAAATTGTTCACTAACAGTAAAATTTTGCTAATGATTCTTTTGTAGTCCAAAGATGACTTTCAAAGGGGGTTGAATTGCTAAGGATGACTAAAGTAAAAAGGTAATTAAAAAATTTAATAATAAATTTAACAAACAAATAATAGTAAATAAATAATAAAAAATGTATCTTGTTTTAGGAAATTAAATGTTAGTGTTTGTTCTTGTCCCACAGAAGAATGTGGTAAAGCTTTTAACTTTTGTTGGTACACTAAAAAAATATAAGATTGATGAAAAATAATAGTTTTAGTCCATGTGAAAACTCTTAGACGTATATTTGTGGAGAGAAACTATTGCTGTATGACCTGCATACTTTTGCATGATAAATAATAGCTTTTTTTGAAATGTTTACTTTTAACATCTTAGTTTTGATCTTAAAAGCTGATGGCTTGCACTAGCAATGTAATAGTTGTGAACAACATAAAGTGGTGTGACGACAGATTTTAGCAGGGTTTGTTTTTCTCCATGTATTCTTTTTTTCTCTGCAAGGGCTGATATGTGCCCCTTGCCTTCTAGGTTAAATTTGGATCCTTGTGAACGTTCCTCTGTCATCCCTGTGGGGAGATAGTGACTTAGGACACAGCTGGGGGGGACGGGGGGTGGGGGAGTCAGACATTGAACTCAGAACGTGGCACACCTGCAGCCCTGACTCTAGGTGACCCTCTCAAGCATAGTTTTCTTTGGTCACAAAGGAGGTCAGTAACAGCACAGAATTACTGAGGAAAAAGGAGACCCTAGATAGTGTTTTGTGGGGGTTTTAGTTCTCTGTTTACGTATATATGCATTTTGTTTTTCTAAATGGTTGTGAAGCAATAAATGTACATCTACCACTTTTACTAAAAAATTACAATTCTGTTGTTTGTATATGAAAGATAGGAAACTGCCTATATATATATGCATAGATATACAGTCTATAGAAGATTTTTAATTACCTATTGAGTTACTGCAAGGAATTTAAACACTCATTATTTCCAAAACTTCTTGACTTCTCAAGATCTGAAGTAATTCTCCATGTTCTATTGATTAAATACAAAGTTACAACGTCAGAATTTAAAATCGCAAGAAATACATTATTGTTTCATGTAGACACTATTGCTGAAGGACAGGAAAAATTCTGTTTAGGTAAATTACAAAAAAAATAAAAATTATCCTTTTAAGTAATTGCACTTAAATTTTGCAGAAGTGATTTCACTTTCCCACTTTACTGAAAAGAGTACATAAACTGAACATAACGTTGTTTGTTCTTACCTTAAATATCCCAAGACTACACTTCTTTTTCCTGGTTTATGTCTGTCAAAATATCAAATTCTAAGCAAGATTGCCTTGGCCTCATTTTTTTTTTCTTCTCCTCTGATTTGGGTTGAGAGAGTGATAACAAAGCTTGTTAGAAACATGTCTGAGATTGATTCTGAGTGATAGCTAAGAAGCTTAGCTAAGAACGAAAATGTGGGGTTTAGTACAGAGATGCTGGAACACGCAGTTAACAGGATCCTCTCTTTTGCTCTGGATCCTTCGGTTTATTGCATAAGTGAAGCATCAGTGTGCTGAAATCAACCAGCAATCCTCCTTGTCAGTTGGGCATAGCTGGGATACAATTTTGCATGCTTTCTTGCCAAGGAACAAAGCTTACCCATTCCAAGAAAACAAAGAGGTGACATGAAAATGTAAATGAAAGTAGAATGCTTTCAGTAGCGTATTAAAGTAATTAAATGTGAGTAGTTTCCTCGTCCTGAGATCAAAAATGAGAAAGATGGAAAAGATAAAAATTAGTCTTCTTAAATAGATTGGCCTCAGTAATTACTACATATAAGTAATTTATCCTATATGATGGAATGGTTACCAATAATAACTAAGGAGTTAGACTACCTGGTTTCAAATCTCTGCCATTTATAGCTGTGGGACCTTGAACAGATTAACCACTCTGCCTCAGTGTTCTCATCTGTAAAATGAAGACAATCCTAGGACTAGCTCATCAAGGCTTAAACGCAGTAATGAAAGTAAATTGTTTAGTTATAATCACTGCACTTAGTGAGGGTTTGATACATAGAGAGCAATCACTGATGAATAACGTAGCTCTGGGTACCTCACAGAGCCTGCAGAAGAAATGGGCACTGATTCTGAAGACTTTCTGTTTTAAGGCACCTCTTTTCTTCTTATGGGACGTATCAAACAGCCAACGCAGTGAAATGTTCCATTCAGCAATCTTCTACTAGAAATTTAACTCTCTGGGTTTTAAATACCTGTCACGCAGCTAGAGTCATGTTTTTATTCTTTAAAGAAGAAACTGGACATTTTGGATTCTTTGGTAAAATGTAGGCACATGGCTCTGCCAGGTTCCATTCTGGAACCAATTTGTAAATCTCCTCCAGTTGTAATTTTAATGGCACACACGCTTAAGGTAACGTTGAATGCAGTCTGGAGGGGCCAGTTTCTTTACTGATGAAAACAAGAGAAGCTTTGTGTTTTTTGGTTTTTAAAACACTATCACAAAATAAAACAATCAGGCACTAATTTGTTTCTTTGCCTACCCTAGATGCCACTGCATGTGAGGGATTATCATGGAAAGCACATTCTTGCTATAATTTGGAGCCTTTAGGCATTTGATGTGCCAATTGCCTTCACTTGGATCTGGTCTGTAATTTATCACCGGAGTGTCCTGCCCTGCTCAAATGCGCCCTTTGTGGGCAGAGGCAAAGCTAATATACTTTCCAAGTGTATTTGAATTGCTTCAATAAATCACAGCTGCCACTGTAAGCAGTTTTATCATTTGCCAGAACAATAAGTTATCTTCATGCTTTATAGCTGCAATGCTCCTCCAAGACTTTTATTTGTGTAAATTGTAATGCATCATAACCCATTTCCTAAAATAAAATTAGGAAGCTCATTTTATACATGTGTGTATATATATACACACATATATATACATATACATATATACACACATATATGTACATATTTTTTAAGATGCAAGGAAGAATTCCAAGGAAATCCTGTAAGTTCACCAAGAAATGGGGCAATTTTTATCCCGCTTCTTTTATAGTAGCCATTCATTTATTTATTATTACTATAATGATGTGGGCATTAAATGCTTGCACTTGAGGTTAAACTTCATTTAGCTCTTTACTGCTCCAGTGTCTCAGTGAAACCAGTCCGCAAAGAAATAGAACTAAGCACAATGGTTCCTGTCGGGCCTGCCATGCATGAGATGGAGAAACCTGATGTTTAACAAATATTCATCTCTGTCGATGACTCTATACACAGCTATTCCAATAAATCAGGCTGCAGAATTAAATTTTTGCCCAATGTGATCTCTGGGACTAACTTCCAATTTCTTCTTTATTTCACAGTATCCAAACCCGACTTCAAACCTGATCTGAACCCTTTAAACTCCTGAGAGGGAAAATGTATTACATAACAATATTATGTCTGAAGTTCCCAAGAAGGAAAGCATAATCTAATTTTAATACTCTTTCAGGACTCTATTCAGTATGACGGACAATAAAGTGTGTTCTTTTTTTATTGGCTTGACTGAAAAACTGCTAAATACTTATAACTAATTTGCCATCACTTCTCACGTGATAAGAAAACACTTTTGTTGGTAATTGCCTCACTAGTTCATTCCAAGCAGAGAAAACAATATCTATAAAGAAGCCAGGTTTTATAATTAGAAACTAATTTATTTGTTTCAAAGCCAAGTGTTTTCCCATGCACATTATGATATTTGAATTAGCTTTCATTCTGTCTGCCTTTATTATCAAGAGGGGACTTATATGTCCTGTCGTGGAACTTTAGATTTTTCCACTCATCTCTTGAAGTTTGCAATGCTGTTTGTTTTTATAGTAAACTACCCACTGGCAATTATTAAGAACTTCATAAACCCCTTCTTCATGCCTGATTATAGAATCTCTAAACCAGTGTTTCCCAAACTCTAGGTAGTGGTCCCATCCTACCCCTTAAACAATCCTTAAACCTCAGTGTTCAAGTCAGCATCACAACTCTCCCATCATCCCCAGTTTAATAAGGATGCACTGCGTGATTTTCATCTTCTCTTTACCCCCACTCTCTTATACAATTTCTGGCTCCACAAGCCATCTCCTTGCCTCTCTGATGTCTAGCCTAAGCAAACCCACCCTAGCTCTAGGCTCGTACTCTGCTCCAGGCCCATGCATTCCTGTGTGTGTGTGTTTTGTGTGTGTGTGTGTGTGTGTGTGCAGTAAAGGACGAAAAGGGTGGAGGTGGATGGGACTCAGATTCTTGACTGTTTTGAGTAGGGAGAATTTTGCCTCTCTGCTTCCTGTTTTCTCTTTCCCAGGCTCTCACTCCCAACTTTGAGTCCATGGAAGGGAACTGGTTTCCTCTTCCCCAGAATGGATTCAGTTGCCAAATTCAGCTCCAAACAGTTTAAGTGGAAGGAGAAACATCATTTTTGGAAGATTTACTCATTTTCACAAAACATGGGGCATTGCCAAATGCTGAGATATTAGTGATTCCTTTTCAAGAAAACTAATTATTTATGGGACTACCACTATTTCACAAATAGCCATTTAAAAAAGAGTAACAACTGAGAGTTGGTTTATGGTAATATGATTAATTTTAATAACAGTATATCTTTGAAGAAAAGAGCAGTACAATGAAAAATAGCATGTGTTCGTGGATGACTGTTTGGAAACTCAATTGGCAATGATTCTATATGAAATCCCATTCACAAATTTGCTTTTTACTAAAAATTCCATTTTTGTATGTGGAGTTTTACATTTTTTCAATTGCTTAATTGAGCATGACTCACTCTCATTTATTTGTCCTTTCACTGAAAGGCCACCTGCATCCTTTTTCTAAATTATTACAATATTACAGTATTATTACTCTAATTATTTTATCATTAAATGGTTGCAATTTATTGTCATGTTGTCACTATGTTCTTTAAATATTGGCATGATATTTTTCAATATCATAAGTTCATTTTAAAGGCATAGTTTCCTAAAGAATTAGGAACGTTTTGGAAATGAGAAAGGGCTAGAATAAAGGAATTTCAACTTTGGGAAGATCAACTTGTGTCAAGCCTAAGTGGAAGGTAAAGGGAAATGATTATCGATAATCCTTGAAGAAATTACACACTCTCTCTATCTTGCTCTCTCTTTATTTCTATATGATTATGTATCTATATCTTGAGAAAGTAAAAATTAACTCAGCCTGAGAAAGTAAAAGTTTGTGTAGCCATTCATCAGGCTGGAATAACAGACACAGATAACAGCAGGAGCAACGTAAAGGGGAAACATGTCATCTAAGGACACGTTGGAGCTGTACAGTGTCACAATGTCCCCTTATTTGAGTGACTACAACTCTGTTATTCTCTAAGAAGTCTTGTCTTCTTAAATAATGAACTGTTAAACTTTGCTCTTTGAAGTTAAATCAATTAAGAATAAAATTTCCCACTTGCACCTGGAATACCTAAGTCAGTGTAATGCGGAGAAGCAGCCTCGGTTAACAGTCCACATGGAGGGGTACAAATGGGTGTTCCTGGACCAAACATTCCAGATCTATCTTAACTTTCCAAAGGAGATAGGTTCCTGGGTCCACTATGCAGCCCAGATGGGATATTGACTCCTTGACACAGCACTGCTTTGCTCTAAACCTGTTAAAACTCTTCGCTTAAATGCCATCTAAACATCCCTATGAAAATCCTATATTTTCCTCTGTCCTTTGTAGGTGAGACACCCTATAGTTCCTCTGCCGTATGGCCTCCCTCATTGCAATGAGTAATAATTTGTCAGATTACACTTTTATTCCTTGCTAGTCTTAGGCTGGTTGTGCCGGGACAATCTCTATCCTCCTTCCAGGCCTCTATCCAGGCCTCTGATGATAATTTGGGGCAAACTTTCTTTGCCACTTGCCTAGAAAAGTATACATTTCTGTAGCCAAAGCCATACTACCTCAATAAGAAACAAAAAAGGCTATTTGTTATGGAAATGTAGCGTGGGAGTAGAGGTGTTGCTTAGATGGGCAGATGGTGGTTTGACTTGAAAATTGACAAAAGTTTACCTCTGACTACAAAAATAAAAGGTGTGCAACTCTGTGGGAGTGTGAGCTCATTAAGGAGACATTTCACAATCCACGTGACTCACTACTTAAATGTGCTAGGTTGTCACGGTTAATAGAACCTGTTACAACAATGAAAATCTAAAGGCAGCTAGAAAGCTTCTCAACCATTTATTAACTGCAAAATACTCATCTGAAGTATGCTTCTTTTTTTGTTGTCTCTGGGATTAAAATCAAACTCGGGTTTTGTTTTTTTTATGCTTTTCTTCCCAGCATAGCCCCAAATCAGGCTTCTAAATTCTCTTAAATAAGGAACATCTTTAGTCTTTTGGATGTCTGAAATTACCCTTATTACTCATTTCTTTTCACCAGCTTGGGCTAGAAAAGAGTAAAGAACTTGGTTATACCAATGGTGGTTTCTTTCAGGGTATCTGTTAGTAAGATTAGTAAAATGGTTCAGCTGTCTTATTCTGGGGAACCGTTTGATGCTTTTATAGCTCAAGCTGCCTCTACTCTTGAAACTCCAGCCTTTTATCTTGATGATTTAGAGACAGAGCATTCTGAGATAGCATGTGGTTCTTTTTACCACAGACAGCATTTACTGTTTGCGGTGAAACAGTTGCTCCCACATTTTTAGAAGACTCTTGAAGAATGGCTTGGACAACACCCAGCCTTCAAAAGTGTGAACATATTTGATTATGAGTCTTCACTAGTGGGCAGTGACTTGGCCAACTTTTGTTGGTGCCACAATTACTGGGCATCATTTTTGAGCATGGTAGATACCAGGCAGAAGAATTAAACATAAAATGTTAAAATGATAAACAGTAGCCTGCTGACTGTATTCCCATGCCACAATTCTTTATGCTGTAATAGTTTGTGTCCTTTATGTGATTTCTGAAACGGGGAGGATATGACTAATACAGTCGTTCCTCGGTATCCTGGAGGAATGATTCCAGGACCCCCCGCGGATACGCCTCGGATGCTCAAATCCCTTGGTCTCAACCCTCCACAACCGCAGGTTCTGCACCCGCAGATTTAACCAGCTGCACTCTGTAAACGTAGTACATACTCGGTCCGCGGTGATTGAATCAGAGATGCGGAACCTGTGGATACAGAGGGCCGACTGTATACTATTGTGGTCAGTGAATGGCTTTTTGGTGTGACAAATAGAATTAATTAATCGTCATTAAAGAGCCAAGATTCTTAAAGTAAAGCGGGAGAATTCCTGTAGATAATTTGCAAAACATTAAGGTCATGAGTCGTTGGAGCTGGAGGAATCATCAAGTACTCTCATTTTTTCACCTAGGAAACTGAGGTATAGTGAGTTATACGCTTTGCCCAAATCCACAGTGTTTATTTGTGTGTGACCTGAGCCTCTACTGGGAGAGAATTTCCTTCCTCTTACTTTTGTTGGAAACTGCCTCTTGCTTGGAGTTAGAGTTACCGTTGGCCTGATAGGAAGTCTGACGAGGTGAGGATCACAGCTCTTCCCAGCTGGACTTTAGATCAGTTTCTCTGGTCTGTGCACACTAGTAGCTGTTGCCTGTTTTACTTGTTGGCCTTTGGGTTCTACTCTTTAGAAACAAGCTGCCTAGGTGAAATGTTACCTAACATCAGGCAGTAATGCTGTTTTATCTATTAACATCCGTTCAACAATCACGATACGTTTATTAAGCATCTGCTGTGTGCAGACAATGCAACTTCATGGAGTGTATGGAGGAAGTAAAGAGTTCGGAACAATGAGGAAGACAGCACAAAAAACCAGTCTCTTTAAGGGATGGTAGTCAAGAAGGAGAAGAGAAGAGATTTTCAAAATCCTTTCATAGTCGTATAGATTAACAAAATATTTTTAAAGGCCTTTTGCACTATCCTCTGTTCAGGTCAAGAGGGTATTTTTGAATTGTTTGTTTTCTCTCCAAAGATATTGATATGGACTGACCTTAATGGACTCTGTGAAAATTCAATTCACATTAGGCAAGATTCTTCTTTTTTTTCAACAAACTTAATATCAGATTTGGTTCAGACTCAGTGTTATCTTAAGTAGCAAATGTAGCTGTTCTTTGAAGCCGCTAAAATTCTAATTTCGGTTGCAGCTAGTTATGGCACCTAGCCAGAAAGGTAACCTCTGACGAGTTTGACAAGTTTCATTTGAAGGACTTGGGGGCATCCGTTGAAGTATCCAGTATCAGTATCAGCTATCCTTGGGAATGGGATAAAAAGAAAGGATATTTAAGTGGGAAACATCTTCCAGAGGTTAAAAAGTTTGTGTCAGAATAATTATTTACTTAATTGTACATTAAGTAAATTAATTGTAAATTAACTTAATTTCCTTAAAGCAATCTTGTTTAAACTTTAGAATGTTAGAAGAGATCCTAAACAGATACATTTTAGCTCAGGATTCTAGCTTTACAGTCATATTGATGGTGAAGAAATGAAGGCCAAGGGTGGTGAAGTCACTTGCTCAGATCCGTACAACTGAGGGACATTTGTGAGCTAAAGTTCAGCTTGCCCAACAATTGGTCAGTGGTCGGTACAGCTGTCCTCGTTTCAGAGAT
Organism: Equus przewalskii; assembly: GCF_037783145.1. Classification (NCBI taxonomy): domain Eukaryota; kingdom Metazoa; phylum Chordata; class Mammalia; order Perissodactyla; family Equidae; genus Equus; species Equus przewalskii. The sequence goes on along the minus strand of NC_091845.1, from coordinate 50,686,903 downwards.
GGAGTATGTGTTCTGCATCCAGAAGTGAGGCAGCGTCCTCCTGGGTGGTCCGCACAGTCTCAGAGTTTGTATCACATTTCCATTATGCCTTTTTCAAAGCCAACCTGTTTTCTTTCCGGTCCAGTGAATTTCCCTCTACAAGATATAATCCTCCTCTCTTTTTATTCCACTTTATTTTGGGCAATCATCTGTGTGGTGATCACAGATTTCTTCGTTGCAGATAAATTAAAGGGCTTTGGATGCCTGAGAACAGCTGCACAGGCTTTGCCTGGGTTGATGTGTCGATGTGAGCCTCCGAGAGCAGGGTGCGAGCTGGAGCCTGGATCAGCTCCTCTTCCAGAAGTGCACTTCTGTAACGGAGCCTGGCAGTATTAGACTGAAATTATTTTTGCCTACAGCAGGCTGTTCCTCATGGATATTTTACTTTTTATTGAAGTGAGATTAAAAAGGATTTCGTACTTTAAAAATGGCTTTCTTAGCCATATCTTCAGCCTAAGCATTGAGTTTCTTATTATTCATAGGACTCAAAACTGTCTTGAAAAATAAGTAAAAAGTACATCGTCTTGAGGATAAAGCATATTATTAGAGTGTGATGCCTTTTGGGCAAATCCTGGGGGTGATGTTCTCTTAGCAAGTGAATTTCTAACTTCAAATCATTTTTTAAAGTTATAAATAAAAGTCAGTTGAGTGCTTTCTACATGCCAGACAGTGTGTTTACAGATGTGGCACCACTTAATCCTCACCCCATTCCTATGAGACTGCTGTCATCAGTTGTACCACCTTCCCCATTTTACAGATGATGGAAATAGAGGTTTGGCAAGGGAAAGTAACTGCTCTAGGATATACAAGGAGTCTTGTCTCCCAAGGCTGGAGCTTTATTATAATATATTACCTCTCATGACCTGACAGTTTGTGCCTACAAAATAAAACAGTAATCATCTTTGCTTAGAATGTTTCTACCCATCTCAGGAGGCAATGTTTGCATCCACTGAGACATCATTAGATGTATAGTCAAAGGGATTAGATATCAAATAGCAGCTCTTTCACACCTAGATAAAGCAGTTGTAATCATCTATTTTTAAATTGCTCAACTATGTCCTTCATCATGATCTTGTTAATAATGCCAGGCCACTTAGGAGTTACCAGTCATGAAATTTCATCATATAAGCTTTCCAAAGGCCCCTGCCTGCTGAAATACCAACTTTCCTTAATTAAAATTTTATTCTCAAAAGAAACTGTTCTATGTGTTTCTTAGGAAGTTAATAATGAAACTAATTTACTGTGCTCTGCTGTATCTTTGGCTCCATCTCTTTATGTGTGGGCATTTGTAGGTTTGTGTTCCCTGGCAGCGTCATGAAGGCACAGTGTCAGCTAAGCTAATGTTTTTATCGGGAGGTTCTGCTGACTCCATTTTAATCAAACACTTTTGTAAGAGAGTGTCTGTGTCCTGCCTTTGCTGTTAGACAGTCATGTTGATGGCAAGGCACAAAAGCCTAACCTTGTGAGTGGAGCTGAGGTAAGATGGAGAACATCCCCCAAATATGTATGTGCCTACCAATTTAATAACGGATGAAAAAGGACTTCCCATAGGACAAGCAGTTTAAAAAGAACATGGCTGAAAATATTACTAAATGAGAAGCATTTTAAATGATATACTTTATACTGGGATGTCCATAACAGGACAATTTCCCTCCCATACTCAATTCACAAAGACCTCTCAAAGGAGCATCTTACTTCTTTGGTAGTGTCTCTTGGATCAGTCACAGATGCCTGAACTTGTCTAAGTGACATTAAATTGCTCTTCATCAATGCAAATTTATTCCTTGTGAATTCCAAGCCCTCCCTCCCTCCATTCCACTCCTTTTTTAACACTTAGAATCTTGCTGGAGGAGTATATTGAGAAGTGGACTCCATTTGAATTGTGTTATATTTGAATGATAAAGAGTGAGAATTGCCCATCTCCCCTGCTAGGTCAGGAGTTTTAAATTCTGAATTTTGTGACTGGGTTTCTGGAGTTCCCGAAACCAGGGAAATTTTATGCAAAATGTTTTTTGTATGTGCCTGGGTACAACAGACTTGAATTAGAGTTCAAGTCTTTCATCAGATTTTCAATGTGATCCATACTGCTGTGTAATTGTGAAATGGTCAGTGCCCTTGACCAATAAACATTCTCAGTAGGGCCTATTGTTTCATTGCCCTGTTCTCCCCCTGTCAGAGATTAGTGAGAAAATTAAGCTGCAATTCCCAGAATGTGGACTTAAGATTTTGGGGAGTTCCTGCTGTTAAAAACAGTAAATATGTCCATTTAAAGAAGATTAATACATCAAATTAATATAACCACTCTAGCATGCTTCCCCACCCCCTAAAAGAAGAATTCTAGAGACATGCACTGAGTGGGAGGCTGTCAATAGATACGGGATGAGAGAGATACCATGACTCAGTCACTCATTCCTTTTGACACGGCTTTGAACCCAGTTATCAGCCAAACTGTTTTAATTCTAAGGCACACATTGCTTAATTTATATGCTTAATGGACCATTGCTTAAAGATAGGAAAGGAAAGGACAGCAAATGTTGCAATGTGCTTTATGAGGAGCACTAGAAGAGTAACATTTCTCCAAATTCATTTCAATAAAATCTTGAATATTCAGAAAAAAAGTATACTTGTGTATACATATACATATATATACATGCATACGTATACAAAAGCACACATGTGTTTATGTGTGTATGTAAACATATCTATGCATGTGTATCTGTGTGTGTATATACATATATATTGTCCAGTTACCATGTACATTTGTACCTATATATACGTATATACAGTAACTGTACAATTTATCATCTTAATCCGTACACATTTGAGAGTGAAAAGGAAGACTGTTCTTAATTACACTAGAGCAACAGGCATTAATAAAAACATACGGTCACCCTATATATAACCACAAAATCTGCCTCTGTTATTTTAAGAAAAAGTTAGAAATGAGGGAAATAGATTTTAATCTCATTTTGTGCCCCTTTAGCCAATGTATATTAAATACGAACTAGTGATTAAAAATAAATAAATACATTCCAAAGTTTAAAAGAGGAAACTAGTGACATTTGTGTCCAATTTGGGTTTTTTTTGTTTAGAAGAATAAAGGCTATCTATTATCTACAATGTGTTTTCTGTGGATAAGCACTTGCAGTCAGCAGCATGAATCCATTTGCCTTATCTCATCAATTAGAAACAAAACACACAAATCATCAAAACCAGCCTGTTGATTTTTAATGCATAAAGTGTAAGATTTTCAAAAAGCATTTTTTAAATCTATTTGGGGACTTTAATATGTCTTTAACTTAAATGTCCATTTTATTATTCATTTGGTCCCCAAGCACAATATTTCAAAAGATACTTGTTGACAAATCATGATTTTTTCCCTCACGTAGTTAAATGGAAAGCAAATGGAACATCACGTGTCACTTGTTCAATGGGAAAAGGTAAAATAGGTCCATATTGGTCCAAATTGGTCTTGAATATTATAAAATGTTGCATTTGAAAAAAATGCTGTAATATAATCAGTAATATGTTAATTGAAAATGTTATACTTTTTTCCCTTAAAAATCACTTGCTTAATCATCTAACACAAAAAAATGTACCAAATGGTTAGGTTAGAAATATTCATAAGGTGGAAGAGTCTCTGTCTCTCTGCAAGGATCTCAGGGGTTCTAGGCACTGGGAAGCATTGTAATAGTCTGACAAGTTGGGCACTGGGCCCTCAGCGAGAGCAGCCAGCTGGCCAGCAGAAGCAGAGGAGGGGACCACAGCTTTGTATCTTATCTTTGATGTGATGATGGGGGCTCCATTTAATATGTCTCCTGAAAAAGATCCAAAGACACCTGCTTGAACCCAAGGTGCACTCAGCACTCTTTTGCTCCAAGACAGCTTTAGATGAAGGGGAGCTCTCCTTTTCCTGAGTGCTCTGATCAGGGGGAGCAATGTCGCCTGTGGGAGGTGCAGGCATAGCTTGATTAGGAGACGGGAGACAGAGGGGAACTGGGTTTGTATCTTTTATGGGAACAAAAGGAGGCCTCACATTTCTCTGAGTCTTTGGTGATAAACACGGGGTAGAGCCTCTAACTAAAGAAAACAGCACCCTGGCTGTCATAAAGTTACAACCAAGAAATCAGTGTTCCACCAGTGCTTGGTGTCTGGGCTCACATACCTTTCCACATGTCCAGGGAGATGTGCTCCCTGGTTATGACCAGCTTGCCTTTTCCAGTCCCTGCTATACTGGTGCTTCATGTTCTGAGCTGCTTCTGCTGCTTTTTGCTGCTAGAGATTACACTTTGCACATGGTCCAAGAGCACAATCATTGCATGACCCATGGTCATGTCCATGTGAATTGCACGTAATGAATGTGCCTTGGCTCGTAGGAAATTTGGGTGAACATTGTCAGCTAGAAGGAGCAGTTCCAGGATTTTTTTTTGGCAAGTGAAGTCTATCCTGGTACTGTTATCAACACCCAGTTTGTTCTTCATTTAAGGTACAATTCTGGAGGGAGTGGAAATACTCTCATTTACAGAGCACCATTTGGTGGAAACAAATGCCAACGACCATGCAGTAAGTGCCACATGCTGAAGAACATGTTAGTCACATTACCCAATATCTACTTGACCTTCACAAAAGCCCTGGGAAGTTGGGAATTATTAGGCCCCAGTTAATAGGCAAGCGAAACAAAGCTCAAAGACTTGAGATAACTTTGTGCAATCACAGAGCCAGGGTGGGATAGATAGCACTTAGTCCTTGGTCTGTCTGATTACAGGACCTGTGATTTTTCCACTAAGAAGCAGAAACTCAGATTTAACACCAGAACGCTTATTCAAAGTCTCATTTAAATATTCCTTCATACCATTTCATCTTGCTGATAGTTGTTTTAAATATCTGAAAAAATTATGGCTAGAGATACTAAAATTGAGGCTAATTTACAGCAGAGCATTTTCTGAACCAAATATGCTTGGGGAATGCAAGAATCAGTTAGGGTCATTGTCGAAACAAACTAGATCCTCCTTTTTTCTTTTTCATTTCCCCTGAAATGTTCTTCACCCATCGTTATCCGTTTGATCTCAGCCATCTGGTTCTGCAGCCAGTAAAGGAAAATGTCAAATTCAACAGAATGAGTAGTACCGCTTGAGTTGAATCATAATTTAACTTTTTTTTCTTTGCCCTACAGGATACTTAAACAGTAACATTACTTAATAGTACATCCTAAGTTATGATCAATTCCCTAAAAATGTTGCCATTTCCTCAAAATGGAAAGGCAAGCACTAGGGCAAAGAGTCAAATATTCTGCCCTAATGTCTAATGACATATAAATTTGAGAGTTAACATTTACTTAATTGCCAGAGCAGTCATGCTAAGTGCTCAGTCTGACATATTATCAAGTGTTAAAAAGGATAATTTCTGGAGGGAAAAGAAAGATATGTAAAACCAAGAGACAATACTCTGCTAAAATCATCATCCAACTTTTTTTTTTTTGCGAGGATGATTGACCCTGAGCTAACATCTGTTGCAAATCTTCCTCTTTTTGCTTGAGGAAGACTGTCCCTGAGCTAACATCTGTAATATCTTGTATGTGGGATGCCACCACAGCATGGCTTAATGGGTAGTGTATAGGTCTGCACTGGGGATCCAAACCTGTGAACCCCGGGCCGCCAAGGCAGAGCACACAAACTTAACCACTATACCACTGGGCTGGCCTCTATCCAACTCTTTTTTAAAATCTTCACTTGAGCAGGTTGACTCAGTAGTTTGGGAAATGCTGGCTGACAGGAATGTATTGCTTGTAATCTTTGAAGAGGAGGAATGTGCTGGTTATTCTGCTGGCCTCTCCTCCCATCACATGGCCATTCTCTGTCCTTTTCTTCTGACCCCAGACTGCATTTCTTAGACTCCTTTGCCCTGTGACTTCCAGATGGGTTTTGGAAGGTGGTAGTGGAAGGCTTCAGCAGCTAGAGATCAGAAGGCAAAGACAGAGAGATCAGAATCTCTTTAGCCCTTCCTCCCTGCCTTGGGATGCAGTTGGTTCTCCAGACGGCCGGCCCCTTCAGCTCTTACTGGCTTCTGCCAGCACTGGCTCTTCTCCTAAGATCTTCGGGTGAAGGAAGAAAACAGTTTCCCACAGTATCCAGTTATTAGCCTCTGGATGCCTCACTTATTTGGTGGTCCATTAACTTGCCTACTCATTTGGGCAATGCTCTCTTTGTTACTATCTCTTCAGATAAATCATTTGAGTGGAATTCTGTTGCCTGCCAGGGCCCTGAGGTGGTGGGGAAGAAATCAGCAGAACAGTAGTGTCTTAATTCTAGCACTTCTTGGATGTGTGGCCCTAAGCAATATATTCAATTCCTTGTGCTTCATTTTTGTCTATGAAATGAAAATAACAGTTGTACCCACTTCATAAAGTGCTTAGCTCAGTTAATACAGTAAAATACCTGCAATAAATGTTACTACTAGCTTGGATGAAGAAAAGAGAATGCTTGCTTTTCCTGGTTTGAATCACTGCGTGTGTGGTCTATACTTACCCACTATGTGACCGCCTCAGAATGTTGCCTGTTGGTAAACATTGGGATATAGCTGGGCTGATAGTTAGGAAAGAGATGGTTTGATTCTGGTTTTTGTAGCTCATTATATTATAAATTCCTTGAATCTCCAAAACTTCTATTTTATTTCTCCTTAATGCCCTACTGTGTGTTATCTTAAAAGAATCTGTTGGGGAAAAAAAAAAAGAGTCTGCTGGTAGCTACTAAAGACAAGCTAGGTGAACGGCAGTTCATGTACACAAGTTGTGTTCACCAAGCTGTTAGTAATAAAGCAGAGCTGACACACGTGTGGAAAGGAAATGGCCTTCTTTTCAATTCTGGAACACATGTGGACAGTTACCAACATAACACAATTCCATAGTGTGAACATTTAGGAAACAAAAATCTTCCCTCCAATCTGTCTTATTTGGAAGAAGACCTACAGCATGCATGCTGATGGAGCCACCGACAGAAAAATGGGATTTAGTCCCCGGTTGATGAGAAATTCTGTGTGTGATCCTCTGCAAGTGCTTCTTGGCCCTGTAAGCCTCGGCCTTATCACCCAGAGCTTGCTGGACCAGGAGAGCTCCTGCTCCGTTGTTCACAGCCCGGTTGAATGACTGCAGGCTTACTGGGGGCCAAGCAGAGAAAAGCTCAGAAATTTTAGAAATTTAGGAATTTCCTAAAAAGCTAGGAATTTCATCTTGGAAAAGCTGAAAGCTAGGAATTTCCGCTGTCAGGGAAAGCAGGTGAGGTCCAGATTTCTTGTTCGCTGTTCTTTCAGGCCAAAGGAAGGTTGAGTGACAAGGGAGCAGCCTCAAGGGAGCATAACCATTGGTTAGCAAACTCATAGTTATGTCCTAAACAAGATGAAGCTCCAAAAAGCTGGTTTGGTTCCCCAGACGCCTCACCAAATGCTAGCAGATAGATTTGAGAATGCCAAACTTATCTCTTTCAGACTCATTTGTCCTTCCCTCTCCCACTCCCTTTTCCAGCTCCTTCCCACATTTCTTCCGCCCTTCCTTTTTTAGACCTATGCCTGTCTCCCTCTGTGCTGTGCCCTCTTGATTGGCTGCTAGAAGGGATTTCTTTTTTCCAGAGGCAAAGGGGATAAGAGAAAGCAGTTGACAACTGGTCAACTTTTTCTTTATTCTGCTGCAATGGTGATAAGTCCTTTCCCTTCTGCAGCCCCTCACGCGTTGGCAGGGCTTTGGGCTCTCTATTCTGAGTACATTGCTTCTTCATTCTTTTCCTTCAGGTTTTCGTTTGTTGGCTTATTTTCTATAATGTAGCATTGTAGGATTCTTGTAGGGTGAGTGCAAAAAGGGCAGTTTCTTTATCAACATCATCAATAAATGTTCTTAAGGCGCTGAACGTAGAAGACGGGGCTAGGCAGAGATGTCTAAGAGAGGCTTCTTTTTCCAGAGGATTGTAATCTACCTGGGAAGCAGGATCTATATAAGTGATAAAATATAACCCAAGTCCAAGTAAGGAGGAAGGTGCAAAAAACAAAGAGCCATCCACATATTGGCCATTGCCAGCTGCTCAATCACTGGGATGTGTCTTACAAGAGGGTTCTTAGCCCAGCCCAACGCCAATTGAGAAAAGGATTGTCCCCATTTTACAGATAAGGAAAGTGAAGTCAAAGAAGAGAGATGGCCTCCCGCTGAGTATGATTCGCCAGATCCCATTACCCACTCTATGAGGGGAAAAATAACGAGTGGGTTAAACAATAGGAATTCAAGACAAAAGTATTTATTGAGAGCCAAGGCCCAGCCATGATTCTCAAAGTGTGGTCCCCAGACCAGCAGCATCAGCATCATCTGAGAACTTGTCAGAAATGCAGATTTTCAGGTCTCAACCCAAACCTACTAAACCAGACTGCTGGAGACCAGCAATTTGTGTTTTAACTAGCCCTCCAAGTTATTCAGACACAGGCTAAGGCTGAGAACCATTGACCCAGGGAAAAGAGTTCCAGCTGTGTGGGGAAGCAGGCAATCAGAGGTGGAGACAAGGTGATGAGGCAGGATTGAGTGGCAAATAGTGAGAATCCACACCTCTGCGATGCCAGGATGCAAACCTCCCTGGGTAAGGATGGCCCAGTAAAGCACTCTCTTAGTGGTACCTCTAAGAGTAGACTGGTGTCCTGCCAAGGCTAGAACTTGAGGCCTCTGCTGGGTTCTCTTAGACCCAGTGTGTTTGCATCTCTCATTACCCTGAAGACAGTTGGCCCTGAGGACTCCTTCTGCCTAAAGGTTTAGAGAGCTCCTCGGAGGCCTTGAAGGAATCCTCAGGCAACAAACGTGGGACTATCTTAAAATGCTCATGCTCCATTTGGGTGCTTATAAAGAGTTAACCTTGGCGAAATGTGAGTATTACCCTTGAATGCCTTGGGTTGAAGGGAAAAGTTAACAAGTGAATGATCTGAATCATTTCTTTTCCTACCCTGGAGCAAGCCATTAAAAAAATGAAACTGCTCTGTCATGGTGGAGACAGCCTGCCATAGAGAGATGATTGAAAGAGTCTTCAGGACAGACAATTTGTCCTTCAATTTCATTTTCACTTTGATTATCGTGAAATCGGATTTAAGTGTTGACCATAGCCTCCAATTCCAGCCAGCTGAAAAGATAAGCACATTTGTATTTGTATGGACATGCCCAAAGACTTTTGATTGGAGTCTCAATCCAGATGAAAACAATGCTTTTAAATACCAGTTTCCCACATGGGGAGATTATTTCTTACTGCTGTTACCAAGGATAATCAATCAGTTGATTATGTAGTTGAACAGAAAGTATCTCTTTATTGCTGGTTGGAGTTGTAACGTCATCTGTTGCCCAGAGCCTTTACTTTGGCGTCATGTGTCGGGATATTGAGGAAGAGACGGAATAACAGAGAATCAGAAATCATGTTCCCCAAACTCTAACTATAAGAACTTTATAAACATTCATCCCCAAATTCTCCTTGAAATCTGTTGATTGTGGGTAGAATACACACATTTATGCCAAGCTCAGTTATGGGCTTTTTCTTTTGGTTTTGGTTTTGGTTTCTTTGAGCTATACATTATATAATCTAGAATCAGTCACTCACTCTTGGGTTGCAATGAAATGTAAACAAGTTGATTTTTTAACTTTTTTCTGGCATCTTGAAATTCAAAACTGATTGCTTATATCTACTTGTACCTTAAGGAAAAATCAGAAGAAAATAAACCCTGAAAACATTAGCACTTTGCATTTGGCATATATATGTTCAAAGGATATGTGTCCATGAGATGATAGAAAACATCTTACTGATGTTTATTTCAGTTTCTTCATGGAAATTTTATTTAATTGTTTACTTCAGTAGATAATATAGAACATGTCATTGTATCATTGAATCCTTTCAATTAATTTTGAATGGAGAGTTTGTGGGACCATGGGCTTCTCACTCGTCTCTAATCAAGGCTTCTTTCTGTTATTGCCATTTCATGTGGATTGAAAAACACTAATCATATTTATAAAATAAACAAGAGCCTCTTTCCTTCAGATTTTTGTCAGAAGTTATATTGGGTAGCTTCTGTTGCCTTCCCAAACTTATGTTATAGCTTTTTGTTGTGTCTTCTCATAAGCTCTCTGAGCTATCCTGTGTCATCAACGAAGTTGGCAGAGAGGAAAGACCCAGGACACTGTACTGCTGGATCAAATGAGGTATATAATAATGAAGAGGTGACGTTGAAAGCTATCAAATGGTCCAGAGAGAAAATGCAGACTCTCTGTCACTCAGTCTCAACCTTCTTGGTTGTATGCATCCCTTGATGTTTGATGTGCTATGAATCATGACAGGTTCATAGGTTTTCTTACCCTCTCTCAGATTTTTAATCTTTTCATCTTCATTTCCTTTTCCAAAATGTAAAAACCCTCATGTTTGGCTTATGTCAAAACAACAACAAAAATACAAAATCCTGTTGACCCTATGTTCCTCTCTAGCTCTCTGCTCAGTTCTCTGCCCAGGACATGGTCTCACTGTCAGCCTTCTCCATGGAATGCCTTTCCTTTTCCTTCCTATCTGGCTGCTTTACTCATCACTGTCTTGCTTTTGTCACGATCATCAGCATATTTTTGAATTTAGGTTCTATTTCTTCCCTCTCTGAGTAGTTGTACAGCTCTAGTCATTGTCACGTTTCTTTCTTGAAACACTCCTCTCCCATCTCTCCCTTGACACCATTCTTTTCTGGTTCTTCTCTTAATTTTCCTACCACTCTTCATTCTCCTATTTAAGTTTCATTTCTCAGGCCAAGATTTGAATAATATTGTGCCTTAGGGCTCCATCTTGATTGTCTTCTCATCTGTACCCACTCATAAATATATTGTCCCCAAGAGCAACTATGTCCTGAATGACTTCCAGATCTGTACCTCTAAGATAGGCTGTTTGCTTAAACAGGCTGCCTGAGCTCCAGAACTCTTTTGCTCATTTGTTTACTAATCATCTCCATTTACGCTCATGTGCTACATAATGACGTTTCAGTCAACGATGGACCACATATACGACAGTGGTCTCATAAGATTAGTACCATATAGCCTAGGTGTGTTGTAAGCTATACCATCTGGGTTTGTATAAGTACACTCTATGATTGCACAAAGATAAAAACATCTAAGGACATATTTCTCAGAATGTATCCCCATTGTTAAGCAACACAGTAGTGTCCTTGTCCTCTTTGTATTACAGCTAAAGCTCTACAGTCAACTCCCTTACCCAAACCGGAACTTGGGATTTATTCCTGGGTTTTTCTTTTCGGTCATCCCCTCCGTGCAGCTCATAGATGCCAGTCTCTGACAGTTCTCATCCTAAGTATCTCTCTGATGTGTCCCTTTTCTCCATCCTTACTATCTCTGCCTTAGTTCATGTCTTCATTGTCTCTGCCCTAGATTATTGCCGTGGCCTCCAGTAGATTCTCTACCTCTAGTTACGCAACCTCCAAGAGACTCCTGAAGAATCTTTATGAAATGGCTATCCAGCATTTTATTGTTCTGCTTATAAATCTTACATGGCACTCTAAATCCTTCAATATTAAGTTCCAATTTCATAAATGGCTTTTAAGGCCCTAGGATTTGTGCGCAGCTCCATTTCTATCCTCCTGCACTGCCTCTCCCCATTTCTAACCTGCTGCTACCTCTAAATACTTAGAATCCTTGAACATATTTTTTGTATCTCTGGACTTTTCACATGCTGGTTCTTGTGTTTATACCTCCTTTGTCTTGATTATTCCCTCTTCCCCCACCCCATTAGCAAACACCTGCTCATCTCTGAATACTAGGTTTGAAATGATCTCCTGGAAGCCCTCTGCTACATGCTTCTCATTTTTTCACTCACACCAGAAGTAAGTCTCCTCAGTGATCCTAGAGTCTGAGGCAAGCTCCTATCCTAGTGCCATCCCAGTATTCTACAAGTTTCTGTTTGTGGCCTGTCTCTACCACTTGCATAATCTCTGCGAATGGTTCTTAGAGTCATTCTTACACCAAATGTCAAAGTACAAATAGTCAATAAGGTTTGAAAAGGAAGGCTAAAAGGAATAAAACTTAAATGAACTGAAAATTTGATTGCTTGACATTTAATTTAGGTCAATGGTGTGCCACTGTGGTGAGCTGTCTCGTTCTGACTCACAAGGGTAACTGTTAAAAAATCAGGAATTTTGCCAGCTAGTTGTTAAGCTGTTTGAAGCTTGAAATTGGCCATGGTGGGGATATTTACACCAGGGAAATCAACAAAAACTATAAATCAGGGCTTTTCTTTTTCAGAGTCAGTTTTCCAGTGGATGACTGACATTCACAATTATGGTATAGTCAATTAATCCATGCTCATGTCTGCCAAAGTTGTGATACCAGTAAAACTCCTAGAAGCCAGTTTCTGACAGGTCACATCCTACAGCTCTCTCCAATGTAGGTTTCTCTCCATTCCCACCACCCCTGCATGAGTTCATGTCTTGATTGTCTCTGCCCTAGACTAGTGCTGTTGCCTCCCAGTATACTGTACCAACAGAAAAATATTATTGTTAAATCTACCACTAGAATAATGTTTGGATAAGAACTCGGCCAGTCTGGAATTGAAGAAAAGAAGATAGTTATCTTTACTTGGGAAAAATAATTCATAGTGCTCTTCTTTTTTGGTTTGTTTTTGTTTTGTGAGAAAGATTGGCCCTGAGCTAACATCTGTTGCTAATCTTCCTCTTTTTGCTTGAGGAGGATTGTGCCTGAGCTAACATCTGTGCCAATCTTCCTCTATTTTATGTGGGATGCCACCACAGCATGGCTTGATAAGCAGTGCTAGGTCCACGCCCGGGACCCCAACATGTGAACTCCAGGCCACTGAAGTGGAATGCGCCAAACTTAACCACTAGGCCACTGGGCTGGCCCCTATAGTGCTTTCTTTCATAAAGAGAGCACTTTTGATTCACCATTAGTTACCTATGAAGTAGTTTTTCCTGTTGTGATAGGTAGATTTCTACAGACTGAATCTGTGACCATGGCACTTATTTTCAAAATAGTTGGCCAGGGCTGGGTTACACCCTGTAGCTATGTGACAATGACAGTAATTTGATCACAATGGTGTTGACCCCATAACTTTTGACCTCATGATTATCCTGTTCTAACTAGCTGATCAACGGCAGTGCATCAATGAAAATATCCACCAGAGGGAATATTATTGTAGGGACAGTTATTAGAGCCATCTCCACCTTGACTTTGCCCCAAGCTTAGTCTGGGGAAAGAGCTCCTGATGTTTCCTCAGCAGCAGTTTGCTGCCACCCAGCCTGGCTTTAAGTACATCCATAATTAACACTGGTAGAGGTGCAGGAATGCAAGATTGCCACATTTTCTTCTAAGCCACGCAGCCTCATTAAGAAAGTAAAACGTTTGTGAGTCTTTCATGCAGCTTTTCTCCCTCTGGGTTGTTGAAGCTCTCTGGCTGTCAGCACAGCACTCTGGGCCAGGAAAGTTCAGAGAATTACTTCAATAATATGACAGCCTCTTCCATTTAAAATGGAATTCAATGCCGGCTCCCCTCAGAGGCATTCATTGAAATTCTGTGCATGATCCATTCCTCTAGTCATTTAACAATGTCTCTTATGTTTGCCCTGATTTAAAAAAAAAAAAAGAAGGAGAGAAAGAAAACTAGCTTTGTAGTTGTGATAACATGGATCAGGATGTTATAATTGCAGTGAAGAGGCCCCCGAGCTTGCAGTAATAGGATGGTTCATCTGATGTGTACTGCCATTAGAAAATGACCCATGCGTGGATGTTCTCAGGGGACAGTAAAGAGGCTTTTAAGAATTACACTCTGTGCAGTATGAAAGCTAATGAGCAAAAGAGCAAGGAGGAAGAAAAACTGCTGCTTCAGGAAGCATAGTTCCACTTAGGGCCTGACATAGCTTTCCTCAAATTCATTAGGATGGACTGGTCTTCATGGGGACGTGTACTGTAATACCTCCATTCCCAGACAGACTCCCCGCAGGTCATTCTGCATCATATTCCTAAGGAATTAGAACCACTGAATAATAAATGGTAAGGAAAAGAGAGGGAATGGATGCTGAGACTACCAATAAGGAAGGTGAAGGCAGGCATTTACACAAAGATGACAAAAGTCATGATGGGCTTCAACAGCAAACAAAATAGAGCAATTTCTTGTACTCCCCTTTTTGAATTTTTTGGACCATTTTATACTATTTCACTTTATATATAAGAACAGGACAGTTCCTGATTATGATTTTCAGGCTAGATATTTTTATCCTATATCTTAATTTTTGACATGTTTGAAGATAAAAAAGAAGTGTCTTCCAATTCTGCTTTTTTGTTTTAAAAGTCCCGCTAGGGTTTTAGCTCGCATAAATTAGGAGACGGGTTTAGAGGCAAAATGCTTCAAAAGATTCACATCTTGCTTTCAAAGTTGACTCCACTTGGCCTACATTGTCCACTTGGGATTTATCACCTGGGAGTTATCTTAGAGTAGGATGTTTGTAAAGGCCAGTAAAACCAGATGTCTTCCTGAGCGCCCAAGAACTCCTGGTTCTGGAAGGCCTCAGTGTAAGTGGAACTGTTGGCGCTGTCTTCCACTTTACATGAGGGTAGGGTAGCAGGTAGAGGTCATCCATTGCCCCAAATTCACCTCTTTGAAGTGTAAGGTGTTAGTTCTTCTTTCAGGAAACCATAGAGATATTATGATATCATGCTGCATATCTGTTTTCCACACCCACGGCTACCTTGGGCACCAAGGTGCTGTCGGTAAATGAAGCTAGAAAGGTCTCTCTGTGTTAGAGACAGTGCCCTAGTAACAAAGTAAAGCTTGGGAACAAATCCACAGTGTTCACAGAATTAAAAGGCATAATGATGTGTCTATAAACCCCGGAAGTACAGCCCTCTGCAAGATTTTGATCTCCAGGCCTTCGTCTGATATCCCAGGTCATTTTGTAAAGCACCCGTGTGTCTTCTTTCACCTACCTATTTTTGTCCTTCAAATACTATGAATACTATCTTTGCTTCCAAAGGCCAAGTGACTTTCCTAGGGGTAACCAGGTGCCTAGAAGAGTCACATAACTGAATTGGTGTTACATTTAATGTAGAAAAGTTATTTTTACCTTATATTTTAAGATCACTTTGAGAAAACAATCCAAAGTAAATATACAGAGTCTTCAAAGATTGTGAGGCGAGCCATTATTTGAAATGGTCCTAGTACTTGAAAAGTGTAGCATCAGCTGATTAGAAACTAATGACATAAATGAAAATGTCCATTTGACTAACTTCCACTCCACTCCCACCTGACTGTCTGTCTGGTGTTCCATTATCTGAGTAATAAAACTTTAGAACTGTTTTTGAGTGGTATGAGTCGATTTTGACAGGGCAATTATGCTTTACTCTTGATTTTCTTTCTTTCTTTGACGCTAACAATATCTTGTTCAACAAACTGCATCAAAACTCTTGTCCTCTTTACTTAATGGCTTTAACTATTGAGAAAAGAATTACTGAAATAAGTGGACATTGAGTACTTGCCACGCTAAAGGAATTGGGTTAGGATATGAGAGTCAGAAGAACGTATAAGAAATAGTACTACAATGTAGTGAGCAGGAGCAAGGGTGCCAAAGTCAGAAAACCACAGCTTAAATTGCAGCCTTCCCTCCTACCAGGCATGTGACCTTGACAAGTTCCTACGTCTCTCTAAGTCATAGTTGTCTCTTTTGTAGAAAAATTTTAATAACAGTGACTGCTTCCCAGGATTGTTACGACAATAAAGATAAAAGCACATAATTCACTATTTGGATTAAAGTTAAGTGACCAACAAATACAGCTAGTTAGCTATTTATATCTTCTTCAAAGAAGATGAAAATGTAGAGGAATCGATAGGAAGTCAAGACGCAGAACCAGGCAGATCTTGGAAAGTGGCACAATGCACAAACTGTAAAGTTCAGCAAAGGGAGAGGCGAGTCCTGGATCAGCATTTTTCTTCTTCATCTTCTTCACCAGCCATGCCACAGCTGAACTGCTATGATTCCGTCTTAAAACTTTGTACAGAGCAGAGTTTGAATTCATAATCAAACAGCTCACCAGTTCTTTAGGAACTCGGAGAAATATTTTATCCTGGTTCATCCAAGATAAGTGATTTTTATATTAAGCAGGTTATTAACTTTAATCATTGGAAAAGACATTCTACCATATTAAGAAGATTTTACTTAATAAATACAGCACAAAAATTCTACTATTTGGGCGGGTTGGGGGAGGTAGTGACAACTGGTTAGCTTGTCAATTAATTTGTTCTGTAGATATTTGCCTTCTTAACTACTCGCTTCCCCACCTTAAACCTCCAAACCCAACAACAACAGCTAGGGCAACAAAAACCTGAAAATACAGGTTTCTCCTTTATCATTTCATTCATTTCCAAAACGTTGGATCTGTAACAAAGTATTCAAATAAGATTTAAATAATGTTAGTCACAATCACACCAATTGATAATCTCTAATCAATTTACACATTCTGATTTTTCGTAATTGTGCTACATCAGGAAAAATGTTTCCTTGACAGAATTTTAATGGGCTATGCTCAAACTACAAATCGTATTCAATAACTGTTGTATTTTAGTAGAGACACTATTAAATTTTCAGATTTATAAGATCCAGACATTTTAAATCTTATAAATCTTCAGTCTTAGCAGAGTGCCTTCTTTTATTTGCTAGGAGGCATTTGTCCATTCCTAACCTTTTTATCTTCAGAAAATAAATGATGCATGTGACTTGAAAATCGAATTAATCTTGACTGAAAAAGAAATAATAAAAATAGCTAATGTTTTTATGATCTCCATAGCAAGCCTACAGGGCAGATACTGTTGCTGTTTCTGTTTTGTAAGATGCATTGTATCTTGCTAATCCTCAATAAATATGAAAAAACGATCATTTCACAGCTAAGAATTCACAAACTGGAACACATTTCTCATTTGAATAGACGAGATAAGCAGGTTGCTACTAGTGCTGCCATCTCTGCCTTTGGGTGTGTCGTGTTTCGGGCAGACACAGCTAGTTCATTCTTAGGTCACTGCTATCACATTTCTATTCATCTATTCCTGGACCAGAGCTCAGATTCACATTCCAAACAGCCTCCAGTCTGAAAGACCATTTTGATATCTACCTTCAGTGACATAATTTGAAGAAATGGGTACCTCCAATTAAACCATTCCAGGTGTAAATTTCTTGCCTGGACAGTGAATTGAGAAATGAATGAGATTCATGAATATAAATTGGGCTTTCCTTACACTTAAGTTTTCATTTTGAAATTGTAGACCGTTACTCGCTCCCCACATAAATCTTGATTTGCCTTAAGTGTGTTTACCGTGGGAACCCCAGTGCAGAGCTGGAAGACCATTGCTGTGCATAACTGAATATTAGAGTTCACAAATCATCGTCAGAGGAGGCCTGGGGAGGGAGACGCTGCAGTGTGACTGCCTCTGTGCTCTCAGCAAAGATGAATTGCGCTCTTCCAGGCTCTGCATCTTTATCGGGATGAGAAGACCCAACCTCCTCACTCTTTCTCTCCTTGAATATTATTTGATGTGTGCTTCCTCTTCCTTCCAAGACCTTTTGTTTTTTGTATGTCTTAATATCTCTGTTTTCATAAGACTTATATTCCCTTCTCTTCAATTTTGGGTTAGAACTGGTGTAATAAATGAATCTCTCAGAGGCCACCTCAATTTATTTTTGAACAGACTCTGTAAAAGAGTCATTTTGAAGATGACTCTGTGAAAGGATGGAAGGATTCAATAAGCAAATACATAAATAATCTTCATACACAAGGCCACTGCACCTCTCCTCCGCTCCTCCCCTCCTTCCTTTCCTCTCCTGTTTTTGTTTACTTAGTAGCTGTGTGTATTCTGCAAAAGGGCCATTGAGGCCAGCTGGGCTTTCAACATAGGACCAAATATAAGTCAGAATTTTAAAAGACATTTCTCTCATTTTCACCCTGTGCTTTGAATCTTCAGCCAGAAACAAGGATCTATGATATTTGCCATTACGTGAATTTGAGAGTGTGCTCCCATTGCCTACTCTTTGCTATAGAACTAAATGGTAAGGAAGACTTGGTCATAGGTTTTCTACAATCATACCAAGTTATTTTCTTGCATATATAATAATTCTTGCTACAAGGCATATGATGTGGCTAGAAATAATGTCCTCATGAAATAGTAAAATAGCAACAGAATTTTTCAGGGCAAATGGATATATGAATTAAGGGAGGAAATCTAGACAATGGGAAATAATAGAAGACAATTTTTTTGCCATTAATGTTAAAAGCAATTTCTCCCCCGTGCCTCTGCATATGAGGCATTTGGGAGGTGGTGAGGACCGTGACATGGCCTTCGTCACATTTCTTATTCCCAAGTCTGATGGTTTTTCCCTGTTGTATAAACTATAAACACTTTAGCTATGCAGCCCTCTGAGCTGACGTTAGTCTTACACAGATCTGCAGAGCATATTAAAGGAAGGCTTTGACTGTGTACAGTCTAGTGTAGCTAGAAGGAAGGTGGTCAATACTCTTATATTCTTAACATGTAGTGTCTCTACAAGAACTTAAAATAACTCAAGTTAAAACCACTATGAAAATGAAGTCGGGTGAGTAATGTCAATGTAAAACAATGTGACACATAAAGAAGGTCAAAGGGTGACTTTGTAAATTACACCCTTGCTTCACACACCAATCTCAGGCACAGGTCAGGCCTCCCAACTTGGCTTTTCCCCTAGTTTGCTCTCTCATGAGTTCTAGACTGACTACACCTTGTTTCCATCTTGTTTTATGAATTGAACTGATCTCCTAACTCAGGGACTGTTTGCAAGCCATTTCCCCAATATTTCTAAGATGAGTGAAGATGTTTTTTGTATGGCAAAAGAGAGCTAAATATTGTCCTCTATAAAGACTATAATTTTACCTTTCCTCAATATAAAGTTAAAACTCTCACATGCACTCAACTAGAGAGTATTTGTTAACAATGCATATTGATTAGGAAGTTTTTTACCCTTTGTTTCAATTTTTAAAATCCTATTGTAAAACTTACAGTCTTTAAGAAAATCTATGATTTTAAAGATTCTATCTCAGAGAATTGTATCAAGACAGCAGTTCCACTTATTCTCAGATACTCCATATGGTTAGTACCAGGAGCTCTGAAAAGACCCTATTTTATAGCATGAAGTGAATCTGTTTCATTTTTCTACCACCATGTCATTTTCACCTAAGTCATAAATTTCTTCCCAACATTTATAAGAACAGTTCACAGCCTTCCTTTAAGAATGCATTTTAAACCATTTGTTGTGGTAAGAATTAAAATAATTAGAACAAATAAATTATGGTCTACTTAAAAAAGGAAGAAAAAAAAATCCAACTAACTGACGCATCCAGAAGAACACAAGCAGATAAATGTTTTAAATGCTGTATTCTGTATTATCTATTATATGTACATGGTCACCTATTGGAGTGTTTTCTCTTGGGAGTTAGTGGTGAAACAAGACATGCTATATTTTTCACTTTCTGTTGCCTTTTGTCTAAGGCAATGGATGTTGAATTAGGGTAGTGAATCATTTTGTTCACTAGGACATGGAAAATAGAATGCATCTGAAGGTAATAGGTCATTTGGTGATCTCTAGGTGAAATGAGGTTGTGCAGAAAGGTAAGAGAATAAGAAATAAGCTTGATAATCTGTGAATTCTCCAAATGTCATCAAACCAAAGCTAAAGACAAACATGAAAGGTATAATTTATAGCTATCAACTTGTGTCGATAGAGGTCTCTGTTTTTGTGTTGTGAAGAATTTACCATTGTCACAAGATGCTCATTGGGCTGTTCTGCATAAGGATGGAAATATCAGTGAATTTTTTGCAGTCATACTCTTGTCCACCCTTAGAAGCAAAAAATGCATTCTTAGGAAATAACGTTCTTGAGAGTGTTATCTGGATAACATTCGTGATATGGAAATTGAAATGTCTGAATCTTGCCTTGTGAGCAAGTGCTCTGACCCCATGAAATATCACTTGTGTTCTTCCTGGCACAACCAGTTCAAAAAGTGGTTTTTCTTTGCAGGTTACCAGCCGGTCTTGTCTGGTCAACAAGGGTTCCAAGGCCTACTGGGAGTGCAGCAGCCGCCTCAGAGTCAGAGCGTGATGAGCAACCAAACAGGAACTCCGGTGCAAAGCGTGATGGTCTCCTACCCAACCATGTCTTCTTATCAGGTGCACATCAGCAGCTTGGAAATTATGGGTCATAAAGTAGCACTTGCCAAAGTAGAGGCTATGGATATGTCCCTATGTCTGGTGGTTGGCTGGGTGGTAGGTGCTAGGCACAGCCATTGTTAATGGTTGACTTTGAATCAAGATTGTAATAGACAAGTAGAAAATGGGAACCGTAAGCTTCTATAACTACTATGACTTTTGAGTGCTCTGCCAGGGGTGGCCCCATAGAAACTTTTATTTGTGGAAGAAAATTCCTTAGTCTAAAGTTCTATTCACGAAGACCTTTGGGTATTCTATTGAAATTTTGCTTATTGAGAGAAAGCCCTCTTGACAAACTCCCATTCATTTTTGTACACACCCCAACTGTTTATTTTACCACAATTTTATGTTATAAGAGATTTTAAAATGGCATTTCAGATTCATTCAAACAGCATTTATGGGCCTAAAAATTGCATTTTTAGACTAAACCCATATCTGATATTTAAAACATTTTATGCACTCTTTTGTGATTTATATCCTGAAATACACTGGAAGCGGAAACAAAGGGTTAGTGAAATGCTTTCATCATTAAATTTGGCTGCACCGGGTACTTCTGGACCTAAAGAACTTATCCTCAGCCCTCCTACCCTGACAATCTGTATTCACATTGCATCAATTCCTATCTCCAGCTCCATATTAGAGGTTCCTTACACCTGCAGTTTGAGAGCCAGGTAGGTGGCTGGGACAAACGCCCCTTTTGCTATAGATGGGTCCAGGCCACTTTTTTGCATAAAACCAGAATGGGAGCTTCACTTTGCAAACTGAGAGAAATCCAGAGCAGGAGATCCAGGCTGCAGTACCTGGAGGGTAACGAGACAGAAAGAGGGAAACTCAGAACTAACATGTTCGGAGTATTTATTACCTGCCAGACATGTACCAAGCACTGTCCATAATCCCTGCAATCCTTTTAGTGGTAGTTTGAAGTATCATTATGCAAATTGTCTAGGGAATCAGAGAGGTTAAGTGACTTGCCCAATGTGAAACTGCTGATAAAAGTTAGAGCCGGGATTGGTGACATGTTAGATCTAACCCAAAAGCTTGAATGTTTTTCATGACACCACAGTAGCTCATTGCATGCCCCAGAATAACCTCGTCATGCAGGGTTCTCTCTTGTCTCTTCCTACAGGTGCCAATGACCCAGGGTTCTCAAGGACTGCCCCAGCAGTCTTACCAACAGCCAATCATACTACCTAACCAGGCAAGTCAAGGGTCACTCCCAGCCACTGGAATGCCTGTTTACTGTAATGTCACACCGCCGACCCCTCAGAACAACCTTAGGCTGATTGGCCCACACTGCCCCTCCAGCACTGTCCCCGTGATGTCAGCTAGCTGCAGGACAAACTGTGCGAGTATGAGCAACGCCGGGTGGCAGGTCAAATTCTGAGTGATCTGGCTGGAGTACATTTCTTCAGATATTACTCATGGCCTTTAAGGGAAGACGAGCAAGGTGGAAAACTGGCTGAGGACTTAAGTATTCACTCAACACTCAAATGATTGCTGCTGGTATTCTGTAAAAAAAAAAAAAAAAAGACTAATACACACATTAGCTGGTTAATGGTGCATATTTCTGTCATGTCTGCTAGGTATGCCTTTATAGCTTAGCTAGTGACATGAATTCATCAAGGTAAGATTTTCTCCTACCACTGAATACCACTGTGTAGATTATAATATCCCTAATTTGGATTCTTAGTTTTGTACTTTGTGTTGAGTTTGTGATGCGAAAAGTATTTAAAAATTATATACTGAAATCACATTGTACCAAAGCTGTAATGGAAAAGAAAAGAATTGATGAATGGAAGGAATAATTTATATACTCTATAGAGTTTTCTTTTTTTAATGGATATATACTGTATTGTAGTGTTTAATCAAAATAAAATTATTTGACCTTACAGAGGAAGGTCATGTTTTTACTACCAGTTTGGTTCACTCTCTCTTCAATGTGTGTTTGCTTATGTGTCACTGTTATCCTCTTTGAGCCTATTTCATGGACAATGCATGGAAAGGATGTTCCAGGCATTTTTTAAGTGAACTGGCATCACATTGGGAGATGTGGTAGACAAACCGTTAACCAATGCTACAGGCATCCTGGAAATAAGATGGCACCCATTTCATCCATTCATTGACTTCACATTTTTTAGATGTATACTTTGGTTTTAGTTTTAGATCTATTGAATGCATGTAGCTATCCTTCCCCAATTAGGAAAACCTGAATGTCTTGGTAATAGCAGCCCTATACCAAACCCGGTTCCACCTTCATTCAAGTTCCACCATCTACCTGGAAAATAAGATTTCTTTGTTTAGAGGAAAATCAGAAGAGGCATGGTCTAATTCCACCAATTATATTGGGTCATGCAATATAAAGTGCCACTAGTATTGACAGTGAGTCAATACTCAAAGATGCTAATGTTTGTCCTAGTAACATAGAAGGAGGTAAAATATAGCAATAATTTGGTCACAAAGACTCAGAACACTGGCAAAACATTTACAAGAAGCTTGTTCCTGTCCAATCTCCAAATGTTTAATCAATTGTGGATTCTGCAGGTAAGATTGGTTTATAAAAGCCTTTGAGAAACAATAACAGAAGTCTGAATAATAGCTGTGGTCCTTCTGGGAGATATTTAATGGGGGAATAAAGCCTCAGAGCTTCCCCTTTGCTACCACAGTACAAGGACTAATAGTTTTGTATTTTATATTCTCTGCCTAAAAATTGTTATTACCAAATAGAGGGATATGAAGAGTGTATCTGGATAATTCCCATTGTTTCTCATATTATCACATTATCTGTGTTATATTTTTCCATTTTCATGTTGTTTAGCTGGAGATGGAATTAAGCAACTGGTTAAAAACTCTAACAGATGACCATTTCTCAAGTTTATACCCTCGTTTTCTTTTTCCTTTAAAAAGGAAGTTTTACACATACTCTCGTTAGCTTCATTCCTTGTGAAGTCTGTCCCATTTCCACAGATCTCAGTCTATAGATTTCTTCACTGTAAATAATCCCTGACCTTGAAAAATGTTATAAAAACAGGATGTTGCATTTTTTTTTTATTGAGCCATTAAGCCCATAGGCTGAGTAGCTATTAAACCAATAACTGCGCTGAGAAGGAGCAATGTGTTTGCCTAATTAATTCTTTCCCCTAATGAAAGGAGGGGGCTGACCAACATAGATTCGTTTTTGAAATATATTCTCCATTTAGCCCTCTGATCTTGGCAGTGGTCCCAAACTCAAGGATTTAAATACGAGTCTGAATGTTTATCTTCTTTTCATAGAATTCTGGGAAATTTTTCTCTTTTCTTTAATGATTCCTAGAATTACTGAGCCTTCTTTCCCATGGATTTGAAACATACAGCATGTTAGTAGTAAAGACAGGCCTTCTTTCTCTTTGGCCACTTCTCCAAATGTGCCACCCTCTCTCCTATTTAGACGTTTGACTTTCATTGCATAAATCCCTTTGGATACCATTTCGGGCTGAGCCTTCTTCTCTATTTTCACTAAATATTGACATCCAGCATTATGTTATTCTAAATCTTACAATATGCTTACTGACCTTTACATTAGAATATCTGAGATGGTCAGAAAGAGAGATAGTTTTGTTAGTGAAGCTTTTCCAGAATCAATTTATTGTCAGAACATTCCATTTTTTTATGTTGGTTAATAATTTTATCACAATCACATTTTGTAATTACCTATTATTCAATTTGTAAGCTTACATAGAAATATATGGATACATATATATGTAAATATAAAGATATATAGATATAGTCATCTCTAATAATCTTCTATACCTCTGTGTGAGTATAAAACAGAACAAGAGTGACTTATGCTTTCATTTATTCAGCAAACTTTTAGTGCATCCTTGATTGTATCCTAATTATGTGGCACTATTCAAAATGAGTACAAATAAATTTAAAGCACTTAGATTTATTCTTGTAAGTTTTATCATACATTTGGTTATTCTGTGATCATTGGAACTTAATGTGCTAACTAGGTACCAATGAATTTCAGCCATAATTATTTTACTGTTTTACCGTAGTTCCGCAGGATGTGGGGTGGGATAGGAGAGTGTGTTATATAACATTATGGAAATGGAATTATGTAATTAGTTATAAGTATGGTTGGAGGATTTAGAACAAAGTTACAAATCATCATAACACAATAAGTGGGTACATTTGAGCCAGAGGAGCTTTACAAGAGAGATTTGAAGGGCAAAGCGAATACAATGGGGGAAGAAAGAATGCTGCTGCAGAAATGGCTTTTGAGATCGAATAAATGCATATTTAGACTCTGCTTCCACTTTTGCCAGCAGCTAGAGTGTGATGGGATGCTCTCATCCTCCCATCCTCCTGTTACCTGCATTCTGTACAAACAGGTACATTCTGTGGATAGAGGCGCAGGCCCACCCCTCCCCTGTGCCCTGGCACTTACCATCACAGGCAACTTCATCACTCACAGACCAAAAAGAAAGGATTGTAAATACCTCACCCTAAGGGTGGAGTTAAAATAAATCATTTGGATTTTGCATCCAAGCAATTTATTAGAATATTATCTATAATATTAGTATTAGATATAATAGTATCTATAATATTTTCCGTGGAAGACTGTTTCTTCGGGCTACTTATAGACGTTATTTGAGAAAGACTCTTCCAAGGACAATTATGATTGGGAGACAAAGTTACTGAATGTTAAGCAATCTTTTTAAAAGCTATCTGATTTCTGGAAACCTTTAATATATCACTTAATATTGTGAATTTCCATGGGGGAGGCATAATTTGCATAATTTCTCAAACTTATTTGAACACAATATCCTTTTTTCACAGAATACTATATCAAAAAGACTAATATTATGAGGAACATATATTTGTTAAAAGTTATATTAGAAAGTCCTGAAATAAGAATACTAATATAGTTCTTCTATTTCTGTAGAAACTATGTTACATATCAACATGTAACATCACAATACTACTTCCAACCGTAACAGCTTTTGGTAACTACTCTAATATTTCCTCCATGAATGTGTGAGCCTGGGAGGTAATGACACAGCGCCAATTTTTCTGGCCTTTTTGTTTTGAATTCTTAATCTTGAAGGATGTGATATTTATATCTAAAATTATAGCAACAGCCATATAGATATATATATACAGTTACCTCTAATGATCCTTTAACTGCTACGTGAGTGTAAAAGAGAACAAGAGTGATTTATGCATTCATTTAATCAACAAGCTTTTATTACATGCTTACTAATTTCAAGACCTTGTGCCATGGTCTATGGAGCCCCTGCCTTTAGGAAGTTTATGAGTTTTCAGAATAAATTATACCAGATAAATAACTAAAAATATAGGAAGTTAGTCATGTGAAAAATACATGTAAAAATAGAGTTTTGGAGAAGGAACAGATGGCTGCTGGCTGCTGGCTGCTGGCTGTGGCTTTTGCCCTGGGCTACGTTGGATAGGTGGAATGTGGGCGTGGAGACAGGGTGGGTGAATCACAGCTCCAGCCAAGAGAAGCGCTGCAAAGAGAAAGAAAGAACCACAGGAAAATAGCAACGTTATAATTCGAGTTGGTTACAGTAGGAGGTGACTAGATAGAAGGAGGGGACAGGAGGAGTATTTGGAAATTCATGGTGGGTCTGGCTGGCATGACCTCAAAACCCAAGCAAAGAGTTAGTAGGCAACTAGGGCCTTCTGACAATTTTTGAATGAAAGGTAATGTGATCTCAGCCATGGTTCATAAAGAAACATGGGCCTCAAAAGGTAGGATGAATTAGACTCGAAAAGGCTCTTCATTGAGAAACTGGAGGTGAACACAATAGTTAAGGTTTGGCACTGAACCATGGCTACCATTAGTATTGTTGGTATAAATCAGAAATGAGTTCCAGCTCTTCACTCTTAATACTTAGCAATTCTATTGCACGCACAGCAAAGCTTTAGTGGTATATATCTTATTTTTTGCTCTTGGACAGAAACTTCTGAATGTCAATGCCCTGTCTTTAGCTGCACTAAAAGGCACAGTTACTATAACTCGTCAGAGTAAAACAAATGAAGACTGAGCTGAAACTGCAGACAGCATGGGAGGGCTGCCAAGTCTCCATTACAATGTATTCAGTATTGATACACAATATGCAATGAAATCTGATTGTCAGCTTCCTATTTCCCCTTGTTTAAAAAAATCGATAGAACGCTTATTCATTATAGCTCAGAAAAAAATTTTTGTTTTCTTTACCGTTATGGATGCCACTTCTACACAAGACCAGAAATCTTTGCTTCTTCCCATGTTATATTGCCCAAAACTCTCTTTACTAGGAAAGTTGTTCTCTTTTGGGCTTTGAGATTATTTTCCAGTAGTTCTCTGCTTTAGTGTTTGTTTCAAGTTCAAATCTTTATCACTTGATTTCTATGGGGCTTTGCAACCTTCAATCTTCTCTACAAAAAGATTTGCCACGATTATGTGTCATCAGTGGCAAGAGCTTCTTACTCTTTGAGCTGGGTTCTCTGCTGCTCCCAGCTTTGTGTGCACAATGGGGGAGAAAGGCATCCGATACTTTCTGTTTTTTGTAGAGGAAAATCATTTCCTGATTGATGTCCTAACAGAGATCTGATTCCTCTACTGGGCATGAGGCTGCATTCTCTAAGACAATATTAACCATCTCCCTGACTGCAGAAGCTCAAGGAATGCTTTGATGTTTGTGTTCATTATTTGATT
The DNA here is from genome assembly GCF_037783145.1 of Equus przewalskii. NCBI lineage: Eukaryota > Metazoa > Chordata > Mammalia > Perissodactyla > Equidae > Equus > Equus przewalskii. The sequence goes on along the minus strand of NC_091845.1, from coordinate 50,659,882 downwards.
TGTTTTGTTTTACTGCTTTACTCCATTTTGATCTCTCTGTTGGCGTAGAAGGAGAGGGACGAGATCAGATATTGAGCAAACAGGAGAAGACATAAATCTGAATAGAGGTGAAGCCTGAAACTGGATTTGATGGACCGTCAAGAAACAAATCCAACAGGCATATCATGATGATGCATCTGCAGATGATGCATAGGTCCAGACAGATTCGGCTGGATAGTATCCTGTTGGAGGAGAGTCGTTTTCTGAACGCTCAAGGCCTCACTCCTACAGTGTCTGATATATACAGGAGATGGGGGGAGGGGCATGTGCGGGGGTTGGGGAGAGGGAGCAGGTAAAGCAAGGAAATATACAGGACCTGGAATTCAAATTAGGGCAGCTTATTGTGAAGTTTTGAATCAGTTTGTTGCTAAAAGATCCAGCACCCCCCATAAGAATGGCCCAAGAAAATAGATATGGCTAAATGTGGGGGCAACTTAGGGCTATATTTCTTCCTGTGTACTCCAAAAGTTTTTACTGTGTTAATGGCTTTGAAACCATCAATGTTTGCATTGTCATCATGGTTATCATAAGACTCCCCACCTTCCTGCAGTTCTATTTCTTTTGCATATGGAGTTTGCAGCTGATTCTCCCAGGTTCTTGAGCAAGTAGGTCAGTAGGAACTTCTGTCTGTGCAAATGTGTTCTCCCCTTGTGTGTAAAATACCCCGGCTAACACGGGGTTCACATTTCCTTAAGGAAATATGAGTATGCTTACCTTTCCATTATAGGGACATTGGAAGAAATGCCACTTGTGTAGTGCAGCCTGGCTTCTTTGCATCAGTCCCATAAACTGTTTCTAAGCTCATGAAAAAGTTAGAAGCAGGAAAATCACCTGTTTTTTCAAGAAACAGGACAATTACCTGTCTTTTCAAGTGTCTTAAATTTTTGGTCTACAAGAATGAGGCCACGTTTTCAAATGAAATGTGTGAGCCAATTTCACCCTTTTCAAAAGAGAGAGGAGTTCCTTAAGGTGCTTAATAGTAATGTAATAGAGAGCAATGGCCTGAGACCGAAAAAAGAAGCAATTTAAATTGGACATTAAGAAAATTTCACTTGAAGCAAGGGCAATTATACATTGAAATAATTTCCTAAGGGAGAAACAGTGAGATGCCATTAAGCAGAGTTGTTTAAAAGAGAGTAGATAAAAACACTTGCAGCCGAATCTGCTGGAAGATCATTTTATGATTTATTGCTTCACTGTGCCTCTGTGTCATCCTCACTGGAGATTTACCAGGCTCAGTTAGCTTACTTTACATCAGGGGAGGATCCGCACGGTTCCAGAGAACTAGAATGTCTGTATTCTATTTTTCTTGATGCAAAAATACAAAGCTGTAAGTGAAATACTGGTGACAGAGGCGAGGAGAACACAGGTGGCTCCGGTTGCTCAAAATCTACTGTGTCACACAGTGTCCTAGGATGTTTTTTGACATACACGTGAACACACATATGTACCTGTATCTATTATCTATCAATATATCTGTGTCTATGTATCCATCTAATCTTATTTAAACCTTCAAGGCAATTAATTGATTGATTTGTTCAAATTGGTGGCTGTTAATCAGTGGGTATTACTGGGCATGAGGACACATGACATGATTATTTGATCACAACAACATATTGCTGTACCTGCAGTGTGGGATATAAAAACCATCCTTTACCCGATGTCAGAAGTCTTGAGTCTGAATCCCACCAACTCCTCCCACCCTGCTCCCTCCCCGCGACACACACAGGGATTTGTGCCAGTCCCTTAACCTCACAGTTTCACATTTTACACTTGTAAATAGAAATGTAAAGTGCCATATTGACTGAACAGTATTCACTTATAGAGGTTAAACCAATTTTTTAGTGCATGGTTGTGTATGATTCTAAATGAACAACAGGCTGCCACATGGACCTAAAAATTTCCCTGAAATTCTCACTATTACGGTCCTTTCAGGAAACCTATGCATTTTTAGTGGATATTTTAAATTTTCTCTTATGCTGTCTTATAGTGACTTCCAAGAGGAATCCATCATTGGAGTCTTGTTTTCTAATCTTAATGTCCCCTAACTCATTCAAGAAAAGGGGCATGTCACACCCTCACTCAGCCTCCATTGGTCTTCCCTGTATCTACACCATGACTAATGTTTGTTTATATGGGGTGTTCCAACCTGGGATGATTCAAAGGTACAGTGTTTGTATCCAGCCTTATTTAACATGTATGTGCAAGCCCCACACTATTGGTAGGGATGGACACACACTGCGGCTCCAGCTGCCTGAGTGTGGGTTCATGTGGAACGAGCAAGTCAGCAGGGCAGAGGACCTAGAAATGCCTCCAGGCATTCAGAACATTCACAGTTCTTTTTTCTCCTTGTCCTCAAATTCTGTATTGGTTTCCTATGGCTGCTATAACAAAATGCCACAAACTGGGTGGCCTAAAACAACAAAAGTATATTCTCTCAGTTTTGGAGGCTAGAAGTCCAAAATCAAGGTGTTGGTAGGATCACGTTGCCTCCAAAGCTTCTTGGACACTTGTCATAGTGGGTTAGGGTCCACTCAGATAACCTCATCTCAACCTGATCACATCTACAAAGATCCTATTTCCAAATAAGGTCACATTCCAGGTACTGGGGATTAGCACTTCAACATACCTTTCTAGGGGAACACAATTCAACCTATAAGCACTCCAATCCTACAGGTCTAAACCTGTTGCCAGTCCTCAGGCTGTGCTGTCTGCTGCAGTCCTTTGCCAGTCCTGCTACGGTTGGTTGTGTTTGTAAAACACAATCAGGCTTTGGATAAAGAAGATCAAATTTCAAGCACTCGTATATAATATATGGGTGACATTGGACAAGCTTCCATTTCCTCAAGCATTTCTTCTTCTGGACACTTTTCCTTTGGCTTCTCGATGCCCTAATAAGACAGAGTAGGGTTCCTCTCTCCATGCTATTGTCATTATGTTTCACATAACTGCACTGAAACCCCCTCTTCCTACCTTTGGGGTCCATCTTCTCCCCTTACACAAATTATTTAATCATTGAATCTTTATTAATCTCCAAAATGGAAACCATGAATTCTACTTCACTTGATCACTTTAAGGACAAAGTGAGACTTCAGATAGGAAGTTCTAAGTGTCTATCACTGCAGGAAACTCTATCCAAGTGTCTCTCACAGCACTTCCATTGTGGTGCCATGTTCCTGGCTGCTCTGATCACTTGTGAGGTTTGGGAGATTTGCGTCCAATAAGGGAAGTGAGTGATTGAGAATAGGATTTCAGGATTTCATTTGTTTAGAAAGATCTACCAGTGGCTCTGTTGATCAGTAGGATTTGGATTCGATGACCTTTGAGATCCCTGACAGATCTCAGGGATGCGTCTGACCTATGTAGACCATGTCTAGGTCATGATATTAAGAGAGAAGTCCATCTAGGTTATTTAGGACTATGAGAATGTTTAGGGTAATTCTCTGACTGTGAAAAAGGAATTACTCAAGGTTACGGGGCTTGCCCTCTTTTAGAAAGCACAAAGCTTTCAAGGACAGATAGAATTTAGGGGGATTTGCAAAAACCTAGTCCTCCTTTGTAGAGTTTATAAAAAAAAATGACATTTCCGAAATAACTTTTTTTAGAGCAATTACCTTTAGATTTCTGCTCCTCCACTCTTGCCTTTTTGGTGGTAGATGTTGCCTATTTTATTCCAAGGGACACCATCCTCTATTAATCATCTCCACAACACTCAGGGTCAAACCTTTGGGGATGGCTCTCCAAATTTACCTATCATTGCAGTAACTGTAGCCCCTAGTTTATGGTGGCTAAGCATAACCACCTGACACTTATCACTATGGGGTTCATCATTCTTATGGATATTAGTGTGCCCAGCTCTGTGAGCACCTCTCCCACCATCTGCCTGATCTTCAGAGGAGGCCACCACTGATCTTCTTAGTGATGCTGGTGTCATTCTCACCAGCGCATCTCTGATGATCTTCATGACTTGTGTGTCCTCTGAGCCTGCCTACGAAACATAAACTTCTAGTGGGTCTTCTGACCTTTCAAAATATATCCATCCCAGCAAGCCCACTTCCCTGACCCTCATATTCCTCCCTCCATCACCTGTCAGGAAAGTTTGGGCTTTACTCCTTCTCCCAGTGCTGGCCATCACTTTCTTCAGGACTCCAAGAGCCAGTCTAACACAGTTTGCCCCATCCCCGGTGGCCCTTGCCAGAATGTTAAATCCCATGTCCTGAGAAACTGTTATATTCTAGCTCCCATGATCAAGCACTCTCAAAGTCTGACCTCTGGAATATTCCTCTGAGTCCTGCTGGTACATGTTCTTTAAGTATTTCTGTTCCTTCTTTGATTAATCTCTTTCCTCTCTTATCAGGCCCAGCAATAGGCCAGTCATTTTATGCAGGGATTTGACACTAGTCACCAGCCTACCAGCCAGGAGAGGAAGAGAGGGCATCTGCTGAGGGGGAGAAGGGCTTCCACAGTGTCTTCCAGCACAACACAGGGGAAGTTCCACCTCTGTGATCTCTGAGGGTTCAGAGGGACCTGGAGAACCAACATCCCTTAGGCCATCTATCAAGATACCCTGTTCCATGTTTCAGGGTCTCTAGTTTTCTCAACCAGGGCCAACTTTAACATTACAGATCTTCCCACCTGAGTACTTAAAGTCTCTGGAGCTCTGAAATTCTACTAGATCTTATGTTTACTGTCTGCTGCTCAGCTGTGTCCCCTCTTCCACGGCAGGAGGTAGAAGCCTCTTTGTAAGCTCCCAATGAGACCCTCTGGTTCTCACCCTGAAGACTTTACCTGTTTGTTAATGGTCTTTGGTTCTTTATTAGCTCTCTGCAGAGTGTCAATACAACTTAGCAATAACCTTAACCACCACTCCACTGCCTTTGTGGGCATTGCTCTCCTCTCACCTTCCGTATGCCCGAATCATCATACCTACAAGGGTATTTTCCTCCACAAAGATGCTTTTCCCCATCACTACCAGTACAATATTTAGCAAATGAACTGTGTGTCAGAGACTCAGGATGGTATCTTCTTTGCCAGTCCATGAACCCCATCTTACTGCCCATTATCTTATACCATTCTTCGCATCACTTATGTTAGTTCGAGTCCTCTGAAAAGCAGATGCCAAGATGGAATTCGACCTTTTAGAGATTGAGGAAAATTTGGTAAGGAAAAATGTGTAGGGAACTGGAGGAGGCCCTAAAGTCATCTGACCATGATGCAATTCTGACCTCTGAAAGGAGAGAGGGAAGGAGAAAAAAGACTGGGTAGGAAAAGTCTTAGAATTCTGGGCAATTCAAGAAAGTTTCCTCAAGATCTACAGGGAGTCCTCAAGTCAAAGTCTCTCGTAGAGAAGCCCCACATCTCTCAGGAATGAGCCTGCCATGGCATCTTTGCTGAGCTCAGTCACTATTCAGGCAGCATGGTTGACAGTTGGCCTTGGTGTGAAGACAGCGACAGTTTTCAGAGCATAGAAGCTGGGGTCCTCAGTCAACCTCGTTCCTCATACTCAGAGATCTGAGAGGCACATTCCCACAGCTGCCACTTCCTCTTGAGGATTCAGGCTTCTGTATGGTCTGAAAGTCCACTGCATTCAGTCAATGGATGAGAAGGGTGAGAAGCGACACACATCTCTCTGCCCACATTGGTGAGAATCAATCACATGGATGCACTTCACTGAAAGAAGAGTCTGAGAAATGTGTTCCTGGTTAGGGGGCCACTTAGAAGCAAGGAGTCTGTACACAAGCCTTTGGTGGATAGTGGGTCCTTCGTGCCACTTAGAATAAATTAAAGTGAGTGAAAGACTAATAAAAATGTAATTATTCTAATAGGATTGATGATTTAAAAAAAGAGAAAGGAAAAGTAAACAATATTAGAAAGGAAAAATGGGGTATAACTACAAATATGGTATAAATCAAAAATAAATGTAGGGGGCCGGCTCCGTGGCCGAGTGATTAAGTTCACGTACTGCACTGCAGGGGCCCAGGGTTCGGATCCTGGGTGCGGACATGACACCGCTCATCAGGCCACGTAGAGGCGGCGTCCCACATCCCACAACTAGATGGACCTGCAACTAAGATATACAGCTGTGTACAGGGTGGGTTTGGGGAGGTAAAGCAAAAAAAAAAAAAAAAAGATTGGCAACAGTTGCTAGCCCAGGTGCCAATCCTTAAAAAAAAAAAAGGAAGATTGGCAACAGTTGTTAGCCCGGGTGCCAATCTTTAGGAAAAGAAATAAATAAATAAATGTCAATACTCTGAACAATTATATGCCAATAAATTTGAAAAATAGATAAATCTTGGGTAAAATATTGATTATCAAAAATGCTGAAAAATAAATGTAAAACCTGAATAACAGTTAAAAAATAAAAATAATTTATAGCTAAAAATATTCCAATCCCTAAACACCAGTCTCAGAAATTTTTCTAGGTGAGTCCCACTAAGCAATCTTATATACCTTCTTCTGGAGGTCTTTATTAAAAAGCCATCGCCAAAACAGTGTATGAGTCTCCTAAAACCATGAAATTAAAAAAAACAACAAGGAGAGAATAAGACAGTTAAATTATAGGCCAAACTCACTCATGAAAATAGATGCAAAAATTCAAAATAAAATATTAACAAATACAATCCAACAATGTCTATTTATATGTGTGATTGCATCAGAAGAAACCAAACCAGCTGACACCTTGATCTCGGACTTCTGGTCTCCAGAACTAGAACAAGATAAATTTCTCTTGTTTAAGCCACTCAGCACGTGGCATTGTTTTATGGCAGCCCTAGTAGACAAATACATCAGTTCTGTACATGTTAAACCATAAACTGAAACCACTTCTAAACAAAGTTTCAACATATTGCTAAGGAACTTCAAAAATGTATTCTAAAATTCATGGCAACAGCTAAGAACATCAAATGAATATTGAGGAACAAGATAAGGGCATTGCCCTAGCAAATATGAAGACATTCATAAAGACAGACAGTTAAAACTGCATGGTGTTTACATGCCAATGAATTAATATTTCTGTAGGAATAAAATAAAGGACCCAGAAGCAGACACATCCATATATGAAAATAGTGTAACGCAAGCTGTAGGAAAATGATACTCTATCCAATAATGAGAATGAGACAAATGTAATCTTTATGAAAAATAAAATTAAGTTTTTTATCTCACAAGGTGCACAGAAATAACATTGAAGTGGATTAAAATACTACATATGTGAAGTGATGGATGCTTTAATTAACTAGATGGGGAGAATCCTTTCACAATGTATACAGGTATCAACTCATCACATTGTACACTTTAAATATCTAACAATTTTACTTGTCAATTATACCTCAATAAAGGTGAAAAGAAAAAGAAAAAAATTCTAAATATGAAAAGCAAACCAATAAAATGTTAGGAGAAACTAGAAAGTAATATCTTCATGTCTTCAAGTTATGTAACAGTTTTTTTAGAGAAGACGTAAAAATCACAATAAAGAAAAATTATTAATAACTTTTGATAACCATAAAACTTAAAATTCTTCTAAAAATATTTCACCATGATAAGATCAAAACAGAAGCTATTGACTAGAAGATATTATGTATATTCAAAATATGTAAAGAACACATAAATCAGTAAGAAAAACATACACAACCCAACAGAAAAATAGAGAAAAGAATTGAACAATCAATTCATAGAAAAGTAAACCTGAATGGTCAATAAACATATTTAAATAAAGGTTCGATATCACTAGTGATCACGGAAAGGAAAATTTAAAATTCCGGATACCATTTTACTTTCAATCACATGAGAATAAATTATAAAATCTGGCAATAATAAGTACTAGGTAGGAATGTGAAGCAATGGAAGCTCTTATCCAGAATTGAGGGGTATAAATTGGTACAATCACTGTGGAAAAGAAGGTAACATTATCTAGTAGGTTGAAAATAAGCACATCCAGGCAAACAAGAACACGCTTACACGAATGTTTAATGGCAGTGTTTTTAAAAGAGAAGAATTGGAATCAACCTAAATCCTAAATGCCTACTAGTAGGAGAATGGATAAATTAATACATTCATACAAGGAAATATAATACAACTGTAATAATGAATGAAGTAGAGCGGTACAGATCAGCATGGAAAAATCTCAAAAACAAATTTCTGATAAACATAGAAATAGTTGAGAAATAATCAAAATGTGACTCAAATAAATTTAAAAACATTCAAAATAATACTATGTATAGCTTATGAATGTGGATAAAGTATAATTTAAAATGTGCCATAAAATAGGCATGTGAGTAATATTAAATTCAGGCTAGTGATTAATTCTGAGGAGAAGAGGGTAAAGAATGGAAAGGGTATATTTATATAAGAAGCTTCAAATAGATCTGAAATATAAAATATATGTAAAAACAATGACTTCACAAAAGATAAATGGTTAAATATCTGATTGTTTGCAAAATTTCCTCTCCATATTTTCTCGAAAGCTTGACATTTCAAAGTAAACATTATTTTAAGACACATAAGAAAGGGTGTTTTGTTTTCATTGATGTTTGTTTTAGTTTGATTGCTTTATCTCTGAGGTTGGTGAGTCCTCATAACTGCAAAATATCCTATATTTCTTCTTACAAACATTACAGTGTAAGAGAGGATATATTTCGGAGGATTGATACTCAGTTCATCCATGAGGACCACCAGCATTTCACTTTTGTTTCTGTCTAAGGAGAAACGTTGTTTCACATAGTCATCTGGATGCCGGCTGTCTGCTTGGGTAGTGTATGACTTTCTTAGGAAAGAAAAGAGAACTAAAGCTATGGTAACAGGAAAAAAAGAAGAGTGTGTGTGTGTGTGTGTGTGTGTGTGTGACTTCAGGTTGTAAATAATTTGCTAAAATGAGTAAAATTGGATTTCTCAGAACTTTTTGGGCATTTGAGTATTGTTGGTACTTTTGTGCTCCGTTGAATTCAAATAACATTTCATCTCTATTTTTATTGCTGCTGGAAATAGTGTTTACGAGACACTGATTGAATACCAGCACTACAGGCTAACTGAAAAATTGAATTAACCATATTTAGAATACTCCTAAAATAAATATGCTTCTTCAGGGTCCTGATACTATTCTTAATCCAGCCAAATGTCCACTAGTGAACCTGATTTGGAAGCCCTGAGTAATTTCTATAACTCCTGGCAAGTTAATAAATGTTTTGGGCTCAAGTTTCCTCATCTCATAAAGGTATTATTAAGCTTAAACACTGTTTATTCTTCTACTTCCCACAAGATTTTATACATCACTCTAGCAGGAGGAAATCATTGGATTGTAAACTTTTACACCTAATAAGACCATAGAGAACATTTAATGTTAGTGAGGCCCCTTGGCGTGAGTTTGGAAAGCTCCCAGTGAGAGCGTGGGGAGCAGACTCCAGATGTTCTGGTTTTCACCTTAGTATTTATTCATTCTAAAATGAATTTCCCTCATTATTTTTCTCTCTGTGGGAAAAAAGTAACATCATCATCAGTCTCTACATTTTTTAATTCACAATGCCCAACTTAAATAAAAAAATCAAAAGACATGCAAGGAGAACACCAAAAAAGAATAATCAGATAATACAGCAAACTCCAAGATAAATAAGGTAAAGGAGGAACTGGAGAAGTTTTACACGGTCATCATAAATAAGGTAGAGAAAATAGATTTTGTTTTTTAATGGCTGAAAAGATGAAGCGTTTCAATTGGTATTTGGAATGTACAAAAAAAGAGTCAAATAAACTCTAGAAATGAAATGAAAAATGAAAAACAAATGTAATAGTTATAACTGAGAACTATTGGATGGGTGGAAAGAGACTTTTAGCAGAAACAGAATTAGTGAACTCAAAGACAGGTAAGAGAATATATTAAAATTAAAGCATAAAGGCACAAAAATGATCAAAGTGCAGAACAGCATAGGAAATGTAACCCTATAAGAAGTGAACAGAGAGGTGCAATAATTAAAGAATAAATGATCAAGATGTTTCCTAACATGCTGAGAATTATCAGCCTACAGATTCAAGAAGTTCAACAAAATCTAAACAAGATTAATACAAAGAAAATTACACAATATTTTGAGCAATTTGGGCTGAACTCATGGATCTGCATGATTGGCTGCTGGGTCAACTGGGGGCTAGATGGGGCAGGCCTCAGCTAGGATGGATTCTATTCGCTCCCAGTGGTCTCTCATGCTCCAGCAGGCTCTTCTGCTTCTTCTCATGGAAGCAAGACAGGGTTCCAAGAGAGGAAGAAGTAAGGCTCAGAACTGACACAGGACACTTCCACCACATTCTATCAGCCAAAGCAAAATATGAGGGAAAACCAGATTCAAGGGGTAGAAAAATAGTCTCCACTTCTTGATGGGATGAGCAACAAGTCACATTGTATGGAGTATGGACATGGGGAGGGGAGTAATGGAAGACCGTCTTGTAACAATCTAATGACACTTCTCAGGGAAATTCAGAGCTCCTTGCATACACATACCAATTCTTCTAATTCATGACCATAGTTTGGGTTCGGTTTTATGAATGAGAAAATCAGTGAAAAAGGATGTCATGTGATCTGTTTAAGGTTACAATGAGTGGTGGAGACTTCCCCTTTTTATAATATGTTGCCTTTCAAATGCCTGTTCAAAACCATCTATTCCTAAGCTCTACATGAGTGATCACATGATAGCTAAGCATGTCTTAAAATGTGCTTTATCTGGTCATTAAAAAATGTTTTCAAAGTTTTGCACTAGTTGCTGAAGATCTCAAGCCAAGCCCAAATTCCAGCTTCTTTTGAGCATCAGAGGCTCCAAAGCACTGAGCCGGGGCTGCTTCACTGCAGCAACTGTGGAAGAGCATGTTTCCCCATTCTGCCCCAGCGCCAGCATCCGCCACCCCCTCACCCGAAACTAGCTTCCTTCATCTAGGTTATCTTCCCAACCTTTAGAGGTACTTGAGTTTGTAACTTCCTGCTCTATACCAGGGGCTCAATTCTGTTGTTAATTAGTATTTTAGCCACCAATATTAGGTAGGATAATTAGTTTATTTTTCTTAGTGTGGAAGAATGTAACATAAGAAGTCGTTATCCCCCTCTCCCATCCCAAGAAGAATTAGCAATGCCAATTCCAGGAATTAGTCCTAGAGTTGAGGATCTTAAAAATCGCTGACTGACTAAGTAGGGCTGGTTGGGGCCTGAGCTTCTGCATTCCAAACAGGCTCCGCGGTGATGCTTTTGCTGCTAAACCTCATAGTGAGCAGCAATATCCTAGAGAACAGTAAGCTCCAGGGTGAGTTTAGGGGGCTTTGTCCATGAGGAGGGCAGATTGCTGTTCGCTGAGTGGGGTCAGATGGGGGGATTGTTCAGAATGAAGAGAAAATTCCTAGGCCTAGGAAAGAGTAGTTGGGTTTTGTGGATCCTATAATTAACAAGGACCTGATCCTTAGGGAGCCAGCCTCACAGGATCTCTGATAAGGTGACCAAGGCAGACCCAGGGTTCTGACATAGAGAATAGTGGTAGCAGGGCAGGCTTCATGGACATAGGATTTTTGCCAGTTCCCAGAGTCCCATGCTTAGAAGGGCCTGCACTTGGTTTAAACCTCTGCTATCACCATCTTGAAAGTCTTAATACATTTGAACAAGAGGCCTGAATTTCCATTTTGCACTGAGCCCCACAAATTGTGTAGCTGTTCCTGACAGCAGTAGGAATTACCTCAAAAGATGCCCATTTGACCATAAACAGGGGGAGGCCACGCATCTTTGAGCTAACTCATATGTTCAGGTAAGGAGCATTTAACAGACAGTTGTAATGAACTTGTTTCTAAGCCTATCCACATCATACCCCACCACATGTGCCACATAAGATCCAACAATTTTTTTGCTGCCCCAGAAAAGGAGAGTCCTCAAACACCACTGAGCTTGAATTTGTCACCCAGGGGAGTGCAGGCTCTGAATTGAACTTAATTTGATTTAGATAAATAATGAAGCATTTTTTAAACCTTGGATGATACAACAAGGAACGTAACCACTGCACATGTTTAGAAAAAAAGATCAGTCTGATTAAGAATTTTATAGTCAGTCACGAACAGCTATAAGTACATCAACACCTAGCCAAAAGGACATCATGTCAGTAAATTGATTGACTGTTAAATGGACAGTAGCTTGTGATTACATCTGTTCAACAGACTCTGTGGTACCCACATCATCAAAGTGGTGTTAGTGTGGGCCGTGAGCCAGAAGGGGAGAGAGCTGCATTACAGGGACAAGCGCTCTGGTGGCGTTCGTTAAAATTGGATGCTGTCAGGCGTCTTGAGTGATAAACTAGAACAGGAAGCAATTGACATTTGTTCACATCTTTCAAGGGAAGCTGGAAGTGTGAACAAGAAGAATTTGAAGAAGATCTTCATTAGTGATGAAGTGATGCATCAAAGCTTACAGGGGAGACTTTGATGCCCAGAGGCCCAAGAAAATACATGTGTCAAAATCAGAAGTGAAGTCTATGTTGATTTTTTTTTCTCCTTTGACATCAATTGCCTTGTTCATGTAAAATTAATCTCACAGGGTCCATCTATCCTGTGTGGTTAGGAATTAAGACACAATTGAGAATGTCTACAGAATCTAATAGAATTGAAGCATGATTTTTCCTTTATGAAATGAGTACACAATCTATTGAATATCCACCATAGGAGCAACTCTCTAATTTGTGTAAGGGGCTGTAAGAAAATACAAAGATGAATCAAGATTGCACTTTTCAGAGACAGATAAGACATGGACAAAAATAAGGTAAACAGTCATGCCATGTGAAAGATACTGTGAAAAATGCTTATAGTTATTATGAATCCAGGGAATTTATTCCTACTTGGGAAGATTGGATGGGAGGATTAGCGACAAATTCATGGAAGAAGATGCAGCCTTCTGGTTGGGTCTTAATATATTGGTAGCATTTGTTAATGAGAGAGGCCATTCTAGATACAAGAGGCTACTTGCATAAAGACATGGAGGCAGTGAAGAGTGCGTATATATGAAAACTTTGAGAAAAAAATTAGAAATCTAGGGGGCCAGCTGGTGGCATAATGGTTAAGTTCATGCATTCCACTTCGGTGGCTCGGGGTTCACCGGTTTGGATCCTGGGTGTGGACCACTCATTGAGCCATGCTGTGGCAGTGCCCCACATACAAAAATATAGAGGAAGATTAGCACAGATGTTAGGGCCAATCTTCCTCATCAAAAGAAAAAAAAAAGTGGAAATCTAATGTGCCTGAATGTGTGATTCTGAAACACATCATGGAGTAAGAGACTGCAATAGTGAGAGAAAGTCTTAATCCCTTGGGTGGTACTAATGCTTTCAGTTGTCAGTTTGTTTATTTTTGAAGGACTTTTTGAAACTTTTACTATTCTTACGTTCACATTGATTCCCAAAAGGAAGATACTGTGGAGATTATTTTTTTAGATAAAATTTTATTTGAGAACTGTTTTAGATTTGCAGAATTATTGCAAAAAATATACAGAGAGTTCTTGTCTATGCCACACCTAGTTTCCCCCATTATTAATATCCTACGTTAGTATGGTACAGTTGTCACAATTAATGAAGTAGTACTGATATAGTCTTATTAACTAAAGTCTATACTTTATTCGTATTTCCTTAGTTTTCACCTGTCCATTTTCTGTCCCAGGATCCCATCAAGGATACCACATTACATTTAGTAGTCTTGTCTCCTGAGGCTCCTCTTGGTTGTGACCGTCTTTCAGACTTTCCTTGCTTTTGATGACCTTAACAATTTTGAAGATTGATGCTCAGGCATTTTGTAGAACATCCCTCAAATGAGATTTGTCTGATGTTTTCCTCATAATTAGACTGGGGTTATGGGTTTGGAGAAGAGACCAGAAGGTAAAATGCCATTTTCATCACATCATATCAAGCAGATATCCGACTAACATGACTTATTACTGCTGATGTTGACCTTGATCACCTGGCTGACGTAGTGTTTGTCAGGTTTAGCCACAGTAAAGTTACTCTATTTTTTTTTTCCTGTGTCTCTACTCTTTGGAGGTTACTATGCTTAGCTCACACTTCATGAATGAGGGCCTATGCTCCACGTCCTTGAGAGCAGAGTGTCTACAGTCGACTATATTTGTATGAGTCTATTTCTAGATGCAGGGGAGCAGAATTTTCTACCTCAAGATGGGTCTCTTTGGCGTGAGGATTATTTTGGGCTGGTTACTTTTAAGAAACTGCAGACAGGGGAGAAGCTTTGAAAACCAAATAGAAGTTACCATTGTAAGAGACATTTACATTTGTAAGGGAAATCTCCATTTGTAAAGGTGTCTCCCTCTCTATACCAGGAAGAAGGGGGTGAACTTGTCTCTAGAAACTCTTATCAATATGGATGCAAGAACTTAAATCTGCATAATAACCTTGTTCCTATTTATTGTACCTTTTCTCGTAATCCCTCATAACTGACTCCTCTACCCCCAACATCTTCCTTTGTCTTTAGCTAAAGATAGCATTTTTGGTGGCAGCTTCCACCATTCTGGGAGTTACTCAGCTTTCCTGGGTTTCTCCCAAGTATACATGTTACTAAACTTTGGTGGATTTTCTCCTGCTGTTCTGTCTCATGTGAATTCAATTCTTAGATGAGCTGGAAGGACCTACAGGGAGGAGGAATTGTCTTCCTCCCCTAAACAGGCAAGGTATTCAGTCCCATTGATCTCCGTATTCTATCAACAGTACCATGCTGTCTGATTACTATAGACTTATAGTAAGTCTTGATATCAGTGGTGAGTCTTCCATCTGATAAATAAATGAAAAGCAATAGGATATATTGGAGTATATGAAGAAGCCATTTGGTTTAAAAGTAATTCGGCCTGACCTTGTTTTTTCCAAAAGGGCCTGACACGACCTGTTGAGCATGCATTGTACATCTGCTTTAAATGTTCAGTATGTCCCAAAGACAAGAATAATGCCCTTAAAGACAAGGATGTAACATCCCCCACACCAGCATTTCCTTAAGGAAAAGCATCTCTCCCTGAAGTAAGGATCGACTGCTGACCTGCTGTCCTCACCTTGTGACCACCAACCTTGAGACAGCTGACCCACTGTGTTCACCAAATTGCTATGCTGGCAAAGCAATCTTGTGACTATTGTAAAAGGGGCATTCCAATCATATGTGATACAAGCTATTTGATGGTATATAACCACTCTGTAACCCCCCACTTTTTTGGAGTGCCCCATTCCTTTGTAAGTGACTCCCCTGGGTTTATATGGTCCTCAGGGTAGGCTCATAATAAACTCATCCCAATTTTGATTTATAGATTGATTATGGATTATTTGCATCAACACATCTTTGCTCTTTTTCAGTGTTTTGATGCTTAGTCAGGGTCTTTTGCCTTTCCATTAAACTTTACAATCACTTAACATTATTTACAAAATAGGTAGTAAACATATAGACAAAAGAATAAATAAGATAATTTAAAATAGTGGAGACAATTGACAGTGATATGTGGTAGAGAGTGACTGGGGGGCTAATTTTTGTGATTAGGGAAGATCTCCTTAGGAGATATTATTTGAGACAACTGAATGAAGAGAAAGAGAATCCTGTCAAATTCAAGAAAATAGATCTCTGGTGAAGAGACTGAGGAGTGAAGGGCTCTGAGTAAGTTTCAGTTTGCTTTTTTTTTAGCAACTCTAAGAAGGCCAGTGTGGTTGCTACTAAGCAAGCAGGGAAGAGCTGTAAGAGATGAAGTTAATGCAGTCGGAGCACTAGGCAGGGATCAGAACATGTAGGTGCCGGTGGACAATTTTAGACAGAGTTTTAGAAACAGGTAGGGTCAGAGCAACCCTGGACAATTGTTTGACAGAACTTGGGCAGGCATCCTGAAACTTGATTGAAATTCACACACAACAGACAATTTCTGACATTGTGTTTAAATTTTTTTCTGCTTTTTTACCTTTGTAGCAGTTATAAAGGTAGGTTAGCAAACATGAAAGAGAATATTTCAGAGAAGTTTGTACTTTCCAACATGAACCAAAGTTTCAAATAACCATGAATAGAATACCTGCCTCACTTGTAGAAGACAGATTATAATGCAAAGCAGTGGGTGTCCACGTAATCTGAGACGTTCTTCATGATCTTGGACTTGTGTGTGTACAGACCTCTTTCTTAATTTCTTACTATTCTTTAAATCTCTCCCCTACAGTCTGTCTCTCTTTCTCTTCCTCCCTCTGTCCTCCCTCTGTCCTTCCCATTCCTCTTTAAGTCTAGATGGATCTGTCTATCTATCTATCTATCTATCTAATGTGATCTAATTCAAGGACCTCCAAGGATAAATTTGTTAGTTTTGCAACATTAGTTTGTCTAGAGAGACTTTCCACTCCAACAATCTAGAATTATTGCTATTCCCCAGACTCCTGCTGTCTTCTCTATTCATTCATGCTGTTTCCCTTCCCCTGGATTATCTCCACAAGGACTCCACCTTATGGAAATGTTACCAATCCTATAGGAGCTGGTTCAAATGCTATTTTCTCTACAAACCACTTCTTGAGAGACAAATGTTTGAGATGACTTTTGGCCTGGGTAGTGGTAGATCTGAACTGTGCTGCAGGGGAAATTACTCTGACATCAGTGTACAGAATAACTGCAAGATAAAGAAGTAGAATGGAATAGTTCAGGTTGGTAAGACTCAGAAACCATTACTTTTGAAAGCCTGTGAGCCATTTTCCCCAAGTCTGCTGTTTTGCACCTTTTCTCTAGTCATATATGTAAGTAGCGCAGATGGTCAGTAATTTTATTTCTTAACGAGAACAAATGAGTCCTGGATGTTTGATGGAGGCTAGCTGAGTCCCCGTGATGATGACAAAATCACTAGTTTGGTCTCTAGAGTTGAAGGAATACTGTGTAAACATGGCCGTGGGTCACACGTATTCAATTTAAGCAATTGCATTTAGACATGTGATGATTTTATCTGAAAATGGGATCAGTCAGGGAGAAAAATGGGCTTTGTGAGGCTGAACAAACAAGTTGCTCACCAAAAATTGAAATTTCTATTTTATCCCTGAGTTCTTAGATGAAGCTGTCCATGTCTGTGAAGCTCTGAAGAGTTCTTCTTTCTTTTTCCCTTGTGTCAAATAAGATGTACTGTGTGTGTGTTTGTGTGTGTATGTGTCTACCAAATGCCTACAATGATCCTCTGTATTTGGTACAGAGCAAGATGCATGGTGATGGAGCTGCCACTGCATTTGCAAATCTGCATCTGCACGGCACAGGCTGCAGGACAGTTTAGTTCTCTCTCTCTGTCTCACTCACTTTCCTTCCCTTTTCTCCCCTCTCCTCAATCTAAATCAAAATGAACAACAATCATGAAATCTGCCTCGCTAATTGCAGTCCCTGAACCAAACAAGATAACAATAGGTCTCTTTGGGAACAGAAGTCAACTAACTTTATATCTTTATGTTTGTAAAAATATGATTTCTTCTTCCTCTGTCCCTCGATCAGAGCTAATTTGAAATGTGCATTGTCATTATTATTTCTAAGGGCATACAGCCCTTGTTTCTGAGCCAGACCATCCTCTAACATGCTTTCAGTTACTGAGGCAGCAATTGCAGGTCGAGATTCTCTCTTTAGAATTGTATTCAGTAGCTCGTAGTAGTAGTAGCGGTAGTAGTAATAATAATAACATACATCATTTATTGGGCAGTTATTATATGCCAGCCATGGTGCTAAGCACTCAGTATATAATCTATAACTTAATCCTTCTAGTCATCCTCTGCAATAGAAATCATTATCCCCATTTTGGCAATGAGGGAGTTAAGGCTCAGAGAATATATAGGGCAAGGAACTTATAAGTATTAGAGCCTGGAATCAATCCCAGGTCTATTGAAATTGTCATCTTAATCCCCTTACCATATTGCCACTCAGAACCTTTAGAAGGAGAAGTTCTTACCTCTAAGACTAGAATATATTAATCATTTTTTGCAGGCAATATGGTAGTGGGAATGGGGCTTGCTTTAGAAGTTGACCAGAGCAATGGCATTTTCTGCACTGAATAAAGGAACATGAAGATCTGTAATATGATAAGGAAAGGATACAAAGTTGCTAAGTGGAATTCAACGAACATATATTGATTTCTACTAAATGCAAGGTATGGATAAGCACTAAACAGAGTGTGATGAATTGGCCCCAATCTTTGACTTCAGGCACAGTTAGGAAAGGAGGCTCATACAAATAACAATTAAGGTCAGCTTGTTTAAAAATGCTGTAACAAAGATGCCTAAAAGTGAATGGGGTAATTGGGGAACTACAGACCGTTTGCAATAGTTGGAACATTGGATTTTGAATAGTAATGTTCCAGAAAGTTGTAGATTGACAATTATATGAAACCACGTCAAGGGCTCTTAGCAAGGTTCAGAGGGAAGAAAAATCACACATGGGTCTTGTAGGGGAAGAGAAAGAATTTCCTTCCTCTTTCCCTCTGATTTTTATGGCTGGTCAAATAATCAAAATGACATAAGGCAGGCTATGAGGAGAAAAATAAAGTTTGATAACACATATACATGGGAAAAACCCAGGAAAAGTGAGCAACTCACCACAATGTCTGAAGTCACCAATTTAAATACTATCTTCAGCTAAAGACAAAGGAGGATGTTGAGGGTGTGGTTTGGACTTCAAATGGGAGGAAGGCAATTTACCTGGAGAGAGATGCAAATTCTTTGTTAGACAACTGTTTGCTGGGTCAGCTATAGAGAATGTCACCTGAGACAGAACTTTGATAAAATGGACTTGTTGGTGCCTTTCTTTTTTTTTTTTTCTTTTTGCTTTATCTCCCCAACCCCGCCTCTGTCCATAGTTGTATATCTTAGTTGCAGGTCCTTCTAGTTGTGGGATGTGCGATGCCGCCTCAACGTGGCCTGACAAGCGGTGCCATGTCCGCGCCCAGGATCTGAACCCTGGGCCACTGCAGTGGAGTGCGCCAGCTTAACCACTCGGCCACGGAGCCGGCCCCCTGTTGGTGCCTTTCTTATCACACCTATTTTACATTATACTCTGGTTATCTCATATTAGCTCCTTCCTAGAACAGGCCCTCTATCTTAAATCCTTTTAGGCAATTTGGGGGAAGGTCAAATGTTCTTCCTGAGTCTTCTGAGCCCTTATTGTCTTCAGTTCACAGTAATCTGCATACCAGTGTGGCACATCTTGGGGCAGCCTGTCTTGAACCCCATCAGTCTCCAATAACCTGAGAAATAGGCGTGGAAGAAATGATTCTCCCCATGACTCATGGTGAGGAATGGTTGTAGAGTTGGAGTGTCATAAGAAACTGTGGACTAATTCCTTCAACCCACTCAATTTTCAATGATAGAAAACCCCAAAAAGATCACATAAATTACTCAAGATCAAACAGCTGCTTGGTAGTGATGTCAGAACTAGATCCCGAGTGTCTGGGTTACTGTTCCTGTGTTCCTTATGGCAAAGTGCTTCTTTGGGTCTCTGCCCACACTGCAGATATCACACAGCCTTGTGGCCTTCCAAAGGCAGGGCTGGTGAGAAATGGGCCTTCTTTATTATCTCTTGGGGAAACCCTCAGAAGAAAAGAAAATTAGATGCCAATGTATGAGAAAGTGCTCCCAAACTATGCCATACTCTGTTGGCTATAAAGAGTCCCAAACACCCCCTGACTGATAGGAGAGGAAAATTCAGTTGAGGCACTCGTTCTTGCCATGTCTCTTCCTCTCAGTCAATAATTACCAATTACCAAGTTGCGCTAAGCAGGCTGAAATGCTAGAAGAGTGGTTAAGAGTGTGACTGATGCCAGACCCATCTCATTCCATCCCTTACCTCAACCAAACCACAGTTTTCTCATTCTCCAAAACAAAGATAACAGTAGAATTTTATTCAAAGCTTATGGACTGAATAATGAATTAATATGAAAAAGTACTGAGCACATTATCTGACACAGGAAAATTTCTCAATAAATGGCATCTAATACTAATATTATTTCTGTCAATGGCATTGGTATTAACTCAATAAATATCAATTGGTGCCAGTTGAATGCTTGGGAACCACGGACTCAAGAGAGAATAAAGACAATAAAACTAAGGCTGACTAGAATCAAGGTTAGTGGGCTTTCTGAGAATGCTGGTCTCTTGATCAACTTCACTAATAGCTTCTGTCTTGATTTGGATTCTCTCCCAAATCAGAACCTGAGACAACAATTCAAGGGCAAATATTTCAATTTGGATGTGATCCCAGGAAACACAGAAAAGAGAGTGGGGTAGTAAAGCAGGGGAGAGAAAGAAACCATCAGTGGATATATTCTTAAGTCGGGGACTACTATGGGAAACCAGATCTCAGTCCTGCTGGGAGACTCTGAGACACAGCACAGAACATGCCTCAGCATTTCACCTAAAGTCAAGGAATCTAGGATCTTTTCCCACATTGTCCCTATCCATTAAGGGTTGAGGGTTGCTTTTGCCAGCATTAGCTCCCCAGATTTTGAGTGTCTTCTGCTAGCCAGGAAATAGTCCTCAGGTAGAGTATCTCAAGTAGTAACAATAAGCAGCCTTTGAGGGATAAAGTGAATACAGAAGGGATGGCTGAGTAGTGTCTGAAAGAGATTAAAAACAAAGGCAATATTTATGTCTACTGCCTCAAATACTAGTGTTCTAATGCTGTTTTTGTTGATAACTTTTGGCATCCCAGGGGTTGATTATAATTCTAATTACGAATAATGAAGTACAGTTTGGGTCTGCCATGGGAGATGTAGAAAGATCTAGACAAGACATCTGGATGAAATAGCAGGATGGAAGAGACTGGCGGATTTCACGTAAGCCAGGCTGGGGAAAGTGCCCCAGGTGAAGTACCCCCTTTCTGTGGGCCTGGGGCTTTGGGAGTGAGAGGAAGCTTCACTCTGGTTCAGTGGCAAAACGGTACCTGTGAGCCAGGTAGGAGGGTGTGTGACTGCTTAAGCTCTTGAAAATATTGTCCCTACCACAGGTAGTGAGTGGAACTTCTGCTGAGCAGTACTGGAATCTTGATTTGTACGTCACTTCTGCTCAAAAAGAATAAGTTCCATTTTTTGATACCTTACTGTGTTTGAGGAACTGTAACTTACCTCACCTAATACTGTACAAAACAGATAGAAATAGCCTCAATTCAGAGAGGATGAGTAGTACAAGTTAGCAGGAAGATTCAGACCAAAGCCCATGTTCTTTCCACCCTCCTCGTTTTCCCACCTGTTGTGGAGGACAGCCTATGCCACGTATTGAGCTAAGGACTGTGGCATAAACAGCCTCAGTTAGTTTTAGAGAGCCATCTTCAGCAGCGAGCCAAGAATATCATCCTGATTCTACACTGCTTTTCTGGGCCATGGTTTTCCCTGACCTCCCCAGTGCAGTCTGTCTACCACGACGACATTAGGTCTGGGAGCCAAAACCCTGAAGTTATGAACCTGTCATTTTCTTTTGTCTATTCTTAACAAACATACCCAATTTTATATGCAAATCAAGATTAAAAGGTAGAAAAGTTATTTTTTTTCACAATGAGAAATAAAAGGGAGCGTTTGCTAAAGTCATTGGGATTGAACAGTGTTCAGTTATTATTTTATCAAGGCTTTTCCAGGTATAAACGTCTGCTCTGAATATAGCTGTTTCTCCAAGGTAGGAGGCTGGCTTTGGGCTCATTTCAATATGTTGTGTCAGAGGGAAGTGTTTTTATGGAGACCACTGGGAAACAGTCACGTTATTTTAAGCTGCACATATTTTAAAATGCAGACTCTTTCTTATCTTACTGGCAGAATAATGGTTTGAATTTCTAAATAGCAGGTTATTCAAATGTCAAATTTGCTCAAAAAAAAGGGTTCCTTAAACATTAGTGGTCATTGGTCATCACTATCAACTGGAAAACGTGTTAAACTACCGATTCTCAGATTCTGCTCAAGGAATTCAGATTAATAATTGAGGCATTCTGTGTGATCATGTGTGTTTTACAAACTATAGATGATTTTTATGAAGGTAATTCTCAAAACAATATTAGATCAAGAATAAAATGAGTTTATGTGTACATTTGCAGAATAATTTGGCAGTATGAATTAAGAAATTTAACATTATAACTTTATTTCTGGAGATTTGGATTATAGAAATGAATTTACAAATGGGAGAAACCTAGGTGTGCTGTGGTCATGCTTCTCATAATCTTCTTGAAATAGTGGTGACCTAAGAAAAACAAAAGGCCTAAATATAGGAGCATGCAAATTTATGCAAATTACTTAACCACCATAACTCAGTTTCCTCAAATGTAACAATATTTCCTGTCTAATAGAGCTGTTAAGATTATAATATAAATGTCTACAAAATATTTAGTCAGTACCTTTGAAATGTTAATATTCATGCTTCCTCTTCCCTCACACCCATCAAGATGTTATACAGATAAATAATGATGCATATCAACTATTGAGTAAAATCCAGAGATTTATGCAATAAAAGGTTAAGTGAAAAAAAGGGTCAGTATTATAAGTACAATATTAAGCAGTTGGTAAATATGTATTTACATTTACTATGTAAAGACTTCAGGAAACAGTGATTAATGTAACAGACTTGGACTTTTCTCTGATGGAACTTACATTTTCATTCAAAGGTCAGCAAACTTTTCCCAAAAGAACCAGTTAGTAAATATTTTATGTTCTGTGGGATATGCAATTTTTGTCACAACTACTCAACTGTGCCAT
The DNA here is from genome assembly GCF_037783145.1 of Equus przewalskii. Taxonomy (NCBI): domain Eukaryota; kingdom Metazoa; phylum Chordata; class Mammalia; order Perissodactyla; family Equidae; genus Equus; species Equus przewalskii. Next base: position 50,637,150 of record NC_091845.1, on the reverse strand, counting down.
TTTAGAATGAAAACAGACATAGGCAATAAACAAATGGGTGCTGCTGTGTTCCAATAAAACTTTATTTACAAAAGCAGGTGGTGGGCCAGATTTGGCCTGCAGGCTGTACTTTGCTGGCCCCTGGCCCAATCTATTACAGCTATATAGAAAATAAAAATGAGGAGACGTGTAAAGATGGCAGTGTAGGCAGATTCTGGACTCATCTCCTCCCACAGACACAACAAATTTACAACTACTCTGGGAACAATTACCCCTGAGATAGAACTAAAAATTTGATGAAAAGAATTCCTGTAACAAGGGACAGTCCTGACTGAGGTGAAAGAGGCCAAAATTCCTTTCTGAAAAGGAAAAAGCCACCTTCACAAGCCACAGCACTTCATGGCTGGCCAGGAGCAATCCTAAGGTACACAGCCTTCCCTGTAGGAGTGGGGGACCTCAGCCAGGCAACATTACTGCCATAAGCATCCTTTGGACTCAGTACAACAGAGACAAGTGTCATAATATCTGGCTTTGCTGACCATTAACTACAATGGGGAATACCTCTAGAAAAGCTATCAGACATAAGGGGGAAAAAGCCAGATCTTAAAGGGCCCATGCCCAAAATCATCTGTTTCAGAAAGCAACCTAAAATCACCAGAAAGAAAGGTACACAATCCTTAGGTGAAAAGGGACTCACTTGATAGTGTCTGGGTGTATCTTGGTGAGAGGTGAGATCTCTCTAGGGACTGAGATGTTGGTAGCATCCATTATTGTGACCTAGTATAGGTGTGCTGACACAGATGCTGGCAGACACCATTGGAGTTCTTCCTCTGGCCTGTTAGCCCAGGGTCTTCCACACCCACTAGAGCACTGATTTAATCCAGCTCAGCCAGGGCAGGCAGCCTGCCCTAGGGACTGGCCCCAACCAACAGCAAGCCCTTGGGCAATGTGTGGGCCTGTGTAAGCTTGGTGCCTGGATCATCTGCAGTTGGGCAAGTGGGTCTGACTCTGCAGGGCATAGTATGTCTGAGGAGTGGGTGGAGTGTGTGGGGCATTGGTAGAGTGTGTGTGGCCTCTGCAGTGGGGCAACTGGCTCTGCTTCAGGCGGTTGGGGCATATGCATGGGGTAGGACTGTGTTGACAAGACTGTGTGGCCCTGTGGGCATTGGGATTTGTCAGCTTCAGAAGACTTGTGCTTCTCAAATAGCCACATAGGGGATCAGCCCCACCTTACAAAGCCTGAAACAATTGGGGGTTCCTATGACTGGGGCCAGCGCCACTCAACTGCAATCCTGAGAGAGATGACAACAGCCTTGCAGGCTGGAGGCTTACAGCAAATTGTAAGCCGCTGAGACTGGCAACCAGCCATGCTGGGGGCCTACTTACTTAACAAAAAACTGCAACAGGAATGTGCTATTAAACCTTGCAACCAACTGTGATGAAGTGACTGAGGGGCCCATAGCAGCCACACACAGCTAAGCATTACAACAAGCTGGCCAGGGGGGAAAGCCTCGCCTCTCTGGGCACCTTCAGCAAGAGCAACTCTGCCACAACAGAAGGACACATGTAACCCACACAGGGGTTGCTCCTGGAACATTTGGAACTGGTGATGAGAGGGAAACACACTGCTGGGCCTCAAAAGGCATCTCTTATATAAGGACACATCTCCAACATCAGGAGATGTAGCTGACCCACCTCATACAAAGATATAAGCACAGAGAAAGAGGCAAAATGAGGAGGCAAAGGAATACATTTCAAGCAAGGGAACAGGACAAAACTCCAGAAAAGTAACTAAATGAAACAGAAATAAACAATCTACCTAATAAAGAGTTCAAACCAAAAGTCATAAGGATGCTCACTGATCTTGGGTGAAGAATGGATGAGCTTAGTGAGAAAGTCAATAAAGAATTGGAAAATATAGAAAAGAACTAATCAGAAATGAATATAATACTGGAAGTGAAAAATTCACTAGAGGGACTCAAGAGCAGAGTAGATGATGCAGAAGAATGGATCAGTGAACTGCATTAAAGACTAGAGGAAATCACCCCAGCTGAATAGATAAAAGAAAAATGAATTCAAAATATTGAGAACAGTCTAAGTGATGTCTGGGACAACATTAAGTGCACTAACATTCATATTATAGGTGTCCCAGAAGGAGAAGAGAGAAACAAAGGGGTAAAGAATCTATTTGAAGAAATAATAGCTGAAAACTTTCCTAACCTAAGGAAGGAAACCGACATGCAGGTACCTGAAGTACAGAGAGTATTAAACAAGATAAACCCAAAGAGGCCCACAGAAAGACACATTATAATTAAAATGTCAAGAATTAAAGACAAAGAGAGAATCCTAAACCTGTAAGAGAAAGTCAACAAGTTACATACAAAGGAAACCCCATAAGGCTATCAGCTGACTTCCCAGCTGAAAACCCACCGGCTAGAAGGGAGTGGCATGATATATTTAAAGTGCTAACAGGAAAACACCTATAACCAAGAATACTCTACCAGGCAAGGTTATCATTCAGAATGGAAGGAGAAATAAACGGTTGCCCTGATAAGCAAAAAATAAAGGAGTTCATCCCAAGAAGCCAATTTTACAAGAAATGCTAAAGGGACTTATGTAAGTGGAAAAGAGAAGACAACAAATAGGAATGAGAAAATTATCCCCAAAAGAGGCAAAATAAAATCATTGTAAAGGCAAAAATACAATAAAGGTAGCAGATCAACCACCTATGAAGATAAGATGAAGGTCAAAAGACAAAAGTACTTAAATTACCTATTTGCATGATAAGAGGGTAATGGATACACACACAAAATAAAATGTTAGCTATGATATCAAAAAGAACATGTGGGAGGAGGGGAGTAAAAGAGTAGAGCTTTTAGAAAGAGGTCAAACTAAACAGACCATCAACTTAGTATAGATTGCTATATACCTAGGTTATTGTATATGGACCTTATTGTAATCACAAACCAAAACCCTATAATAAATACACAAAAAATTAAGAGACAGGAACCCAAACATAATACTAAAGAAAGCCATCAAACCACAAAAGAAGAGAGCAAGAAAAGAAAAAGGAATAAAGAACTACTAAAACACCCAGAAAAAAAGTAAGAAAATGGCAATGAGTACATACTTACCAATAGCTACTTTAAATGTCAGCGGACTAAGTGCTCCAATCAAAAGACATAGGGAGGCTGATTGGATTAAAAAAAAAAAAAAGACCCATAAATATGCTGCATACAAGAGAGACACTTCAGATCTAAAGATACTCACAACCTGAAAGTGAAGGGATGGAAAAAGATACTCCATGCAAATGGCAAAGAAAAGCAAGTGGGGGCAGTAATACTTATATCAGACGAAATAGACTTTAAAACAAAAACTGTAACAACAGACAAAGAAGAGCACTACATAGTGATAAAGGGAACAATCCAACAAGAGGATATAATACTTGTAAATATCTATGCACCCAACATAGGAGCACCTAAATATATAAAGCAATTATTAACAGACATAAAAGGAGAAATAGACAGTAACAAATAGTAGGGGACTTTAATACTTCACTTATATCAATGGATAGGTCATCCAAACAGAAGATCAATAAGGAAACTTTGGCCTTAAATGACACAGTAGACCAAATGGACTTAGTAGATATACACAGAACATTCCATTCAAAAACCACAGAATACACATTCTTTTCAAATGCACATGGAACATTCTCCAGGACTGAACACACATTAGCACACAAAACAAGTCTCAATAAATTTAAGAAGATCGAAATAATACCAAGCATCTTTTCAGACTACAAAGGTATGAAACTAGAAAGGGACTACAGGAAGAAAATCAGAAAAGCTCAAATATGTGGAGATACAAAATGCTACTGAGCAATGATTGGACCAATGAAGAAATCAAAAGAGAAACCAAAAAAATACCTGGAAACAAATGAAAATGAAAATACAACATGCCAAAATTTAAGGGATACAGCAAAAGCAGTTCAAAGAGGGAAGTTTATAGCAGTACAGGCTTACCTCAACAAAAGAAAAAATCTCACATAAACAATCTAACAGTGTGCCTAAAGGAACTGGAAAAAAAAAAAGAACAAACAAAGCCCAAAATCAGTAAAAGGAGGGAAATCAGAGCAGAAGTAAGTTAAATAGCGACTAAAAAAAAAAAAGGAATGAAAAGAAAAAAATCAATGAAACCAAGAGCTGGTTCTTTGAAAAGATAAACAAAATTAACAAACCTTTAGCTAGACCCAGCAAGATTGGGTGAAGTCTCAAATAAATAAAGCCAGAAACGAAAGAGGAGAAATTACAATGGACACCTCAGAAATACAAAAATTATAAGAGAATACTACGAAAAGCTATACACCATCCAATTGGATAATCTACAAGAAATGGATAAATTCTTAGACTCATACAACCTTCCAAAACTGAATCAAGAAGAAATAGAGAATTTGAATAGACCAATCATCAGTAAAGAGATCAAAACAGTGATCAGAAACCTCCCAAAAAATAAAAGTCCAGGACCAGATGGCCTCACTGGTGAATTCTATCAAACACTCAAAGAAGACTTAATACCTATACTTCTCAAACTCTTCCAAAAAGTTGAACAGGAGGGGAAGCTTCCAAACTCATTCTACAAAACCAACATTACCCTAATACCAAAACCAGACAAGGACAACACAAAAAAAGAACATTACAGGCCAATATCACTGATGAACATTGATGCAAAAATCCTCAACAAAATACTAGCAAATCGAATACAACAATACATTAAAAAGATCATACACCATGATCAAGTGGAATTTATTCCAAGGAAGCAGGGATGGCTCAACATCCACAAATCAATCAATGTTATACACCAAATTAACAAAATGAAGAATAAAAATCACATGATCATCTTAATAGATGCACATTAAGCATTTGACAACATACAGCATTCATTTTTGATAAAAACTGAACAAAATAGGTATAGAAGGAAAGTACCTCAACATAATACAGGTCATATGTGACAAACCCAGAGCTAATATCATTCTCAGTGGATAAAAACTGAAAGATATCCTTCTAAGGACAAGAACAAGACAAGGATACCCACTTTCAACACTCTTATTTAACATAGTATTGAAAGTCTTTTCCAGAGCAATCAGGCAAAAAAAGAAATAAAAGGGATCCAAATTGGAAAGGAAGAAGTGAAACGTCACTATTTGCAGATGATATGATTTTACATATAGCAGACCCTAAAGAATCCACCAAAAAACTTTTAGAAATAATAAATGAATATGGTCAAGTTCCAGGATACAAAATAAAAATACAACAAGCAGTTTTGTTTTTATTCACTAGCAACAAAGTAGCAGAAAGAGAAATTAAGAATACAATCCCATTTACAATTGCAACAAAAAGAATAAAATACCTAGGAATAAACTCAACCAAAGAGGTGAAAGTTCTGTACTGAAAACTATAAAACATTGTTGAAAGAAATTGAAGACGACACAAAGAAATGGAAAGATATTCTGTGCTATTGGATTGGAAGAATTAACATCGTTACAATGTACATACTTCCTAAAGCAATCTACAGATTCAACGCACTCCCTTTCAAATTTCCAACATTTTTCACAGAAATAGAACAAACAATCCTAAAATGTATTTGGAACAACAAAAGACCCTGAATTGCCAAAGGAATCCTGAGAAAAAATAACAAGGCTGGAGGTATCACACTCTCTGACTTCAAAATATCCTACAAGCTATAGTAACCAAAACAGCATGGTACTGCACACAAACAGACACAAAGATCAATGGAACAGAATCAAGAGCCAAGAAATATACCCACACATCTACGGACAGATAATTTTTGACGAGGGAGCCAAGAACATACAACGGAGAAAGGAAAGTTTTTTCAATAAATGATGTTGGGAAAACTGGAGAGCCATATGCAAAAGAATGAAAGTAGACCATTATCTTACACCAAATACAAAAATTAACTCAAAATAGATTAAAGACTTGAACATAAGATCTAAAACCATGAAACTTCTAGAACAAAACATAGGCAGAACGCTCTTCAACGTCGGTCTTAGCAGCATATTTTCAAGTACCATGTCTGACCTGGCAAGGGAAATAATAGAAAAAATAAACTAAAAAGGTTTTGCACAGCCAAGGAAACCATCAACAAAATGAAAAGGCAACCTAACAATTGAAAGAAGATATTTGCAAACCATATATCCGATAAGGGGTTAATATCCAAAATATATAAAGAACTCATACATCTCAACAACCAAAAAACTAACAACCCAATTAAAAACTAGGCCCAGGATCTGAACAGACATTTCTCCAAAGAAGATATACAGATGGCCAAGGGGACATGAAACAATGTTCAATATCAAATACCAGGGAAATGCAAATCAAAACTAAAATAAGATATCACCTCACTCTCATCAGAATGGCTATAATTAACAAGACAGGAAACTACAAGTGTTGAAGAAGGTGTGGAGATAAGGGAACTCTCATACACTGCTGGTGGGAGTGCAAACTGGTTCAGCCACTATGGAAAACAGTATGGAGATTCCTCAAAAAATTAAGAACAGAACTACCATACAATCCAGCTATTCCACTGCTGGATATTTATCCAAAGAACATGAAAATATAAATGCATAAAGACACATGCACCCCTGTGTTCATTGCAGCATTATTTATAATAGCCAAGACTTGGAAGCAACCTAGATGCCCCTCAAGGGAAAAATGGATAAAGAAGATGTGGTATATATACACAATGGAATACTACTCGGCCATAAGAAACGATGAAATCTGGCCATTTGTGACAACATGGATGGTCCTTGAGGGTATTATGCTAAGCGAAATAAGTCAGAGAGAGAAAGTCAAATACCATATGATGTCACTCATAAGTAGAAGATGAAAACAACAATAAACAACCACACAGAGACAGAGATTGGAGTAGTGGTTAACAGTGCAGCGGCAGGGAGGGAGGAGGGCAAACGAGGTGAGTAGGAACATGTGTGTGGTGATGAATTGTAATTAGTCTTTGAGTGGTGAACATGTAGTCTACAAAGAAATCAAAATATGTAACAATGTATACCTGAAATTTACATAACGTTATAAACCAGTGTTACCATGATATAAAAAAAGAAAAGAAAAATGAAAACACTGTGCAATCAAAGACTAGCTGTAAATGTCTCAAAGGTTAAATTATGTGGTATTTAGGTAGTTGAATTATGTGTAATTGTTTTATTTTGTATACATTTTTGTATTTTGCAACATTTCTCAAATGAGTATACACTACCTTCAAAATGATGGGGAAACAATGAACATTTGAAAATGCTTATACATCATCTGAGTCCTTGGAACAGTAAGGAGACTCAAGCTGAGATTAAAATATTGTAAAATACTGAGGCCAGCCTGGTGGTGCAGCAGTTAAGTGCTCACCTTCCACTTCAGCGGCCCGGGGTTCTCTGGTTCAGATCCTGGGTGTGGACATGGCACTACTTGGCCATGATGTGGCAGGTATCCCACATATAAAGCAGAGGAAGATGGGCACTGATGTTAGCTCAGGGCCAGTCTTCCTCAGCAAAAAGAGGAGGATTGGCAGTAGTTAGCTCAGGGCTAATCCTCGTGAAAAAAACAAAAATATTGTAAAATACTGGCAAGACCAATACTATTTGGATAACGTGGGACATCAAGGCTATAGCTGCAATTTTAGAATCCATAGTGCACTTTTGAACTTAGATCTCCATGCCTCCTCTTTGTCAGATAATTTCAACTGTGTAGGATTTCATATGTGTGTATTTATGCAGCTGTGGTGGGATGATCCCCTTCTTCTTGTTACACACGAACTCAGGAGGTCACTTAATCAAAACCAACTACATTCAATGAGCGCTTGTAATTTGTTTAGCACCAAGCTAGGAGCTAGTAAACATAAAATGAGACGCCACTATCAAGATTCTCAAGAGTAAGTTAGAAAGAAAAGTTTCAGAATGTTGGACGTCCTAGCAGCAGGCAGTGTTAAACACTTTCAGTTGCCGCTGATGTTAGCATCCTGGTGCCACTTCTCTTGGCGATCTGTGTGATGGGTTGAATTACATCCCGCAAAAGATGTGTTGAAGTCCTAACTCCCAGTACCTCAGAATGTGATCTTATCTGGAAACAGAGTCTTCACAAACATAATCAAGTTAAGATGAGTCTGTTATGGTGGGTCCCAATCCAAGAAGAGGGAAATTTGGACCCAGAGACACAGGGAAAATACCGTGTGAAGATAGAAGCAGAGATTGGAGTGCTGCATCTACCAACCAAGCAGTACTAAGAATTGCCGGCAACCAGCAGAGGCTACGAGAGAGGCATGGAACACATTCTCCCTTAGAACCCTCAGAAGGAATCAACTCTACCAACACCTTGATTTTGGACTTCTAGCTTCCGGATCCGTGAGAAAATAAATTTATGTTGCTTTAAACCACCCAGTTTGTGGTGCTTTGTCATGGTATCCCTAAGAAACTAATACATTGTGAAAAAAAAAAGAACCTGGGATACAGTCTGAGAAAAGAGGTTTATATTATATGGAAGCATGCCATTTGTGATCCCAGAGAGCAGTTTTATTAGAGTGCGTGTGTTTGGTAGAAAGCTTCCAGATAGTTATCAGTTTCCCCCATCCTTATAAGCAAATGCCACTCATATCAAGAAGAGGCTACAGTTTTGTGCCTTTGGCCAATAGAATGCAATGAAAGTGACATTCTGGGACATCCAAATCAAGGCCCTAATAGAACAGGCAGCTTCTGCTTCTTGTCTTTCAGAGCCCAGCCTCCACGCTCTAATGAAGTCCAAACCAAACTAGCGAATGATTAGAGAACACCCGAAGGGAGCTCCTGAATGAGGAGAGTCCATCTTGGCTGTTCCAGTCCCATCTGAGCTCTTAGCAAATTGTAGCCACTTGAGTGACCCATGTAAGCTTCATGGAGGACAAAAGTGCTACCTTGCTGAGCCCTGCCCCAATTCCTGACCCACAGAATTGTAATAAATAATTGTTTTTATTTTATTTTATCAAGTTTGGGGCTGTTGATTACAAGACAATGGATCACTGACACAATGTACACGAGTGTTGGGGACAGGGAGCAGAAATATGGAGATGGGAAACTGGCTCGATTAACGATGGGTTAAGGCAAAAATGAGTAGAGGAAGAAGGCATAGAATACTGAGATTAGGAATTGAGCAGTGAAAGTACAAAGTTAATCTGCTACAAATAAGGACTAGATTTGAGTTGTAGGTTTGATTGTTTCTAGGCCAGAGCAAGTTGAGCGTGCTTGCAGAAAGGAGCCGAGGATTGAGGAGTACTCGGTCATCTCCAATTTCACTTTTAATCTTCAAAATGTTCAAAGGACTTTCCCCACACAGTTTTGCCTAAACAGCAGAAGCCTAATATGGCCCAATTCTAGACGCTCTGGTTCTTTGCCTCTTAGCTGTGAGTTTTCTCAATTCATTTTTCTCTTTGTTCAGGATAAGTTTTTCAGCTAAAAGTTCCTTATGTCTTTTAGAGGTGACATAACCATTTTTAGTAAATTGCCATATTTATTTATTGACCTCTCATTCCTTAAATGCTTTAAGATGACTCCGGTCTAGCTCTCATGGTTCCAAAAATTCAAATCATAATTGTTAGCCCCAGCTACAAAGCCCACTTTTTGGTCCACGGAGTGTACAGACGTGAACAAGTGCTACGTTATGTCTCTGTGCTTTTTTGCACAGTGTTTCCTAAACATTCTAGACCCCAGAAATTGCTTCTCCTCCTCCCTTTCCTATCTTACACAAACATGCATTAGGGAAAATTCACACTCATGTTTGAAAACTAAAGACAGATGTTGCCTCCTTGAATCCTGTCTTGCAAGCTGCCAGGTATTTTTACTGTGCTTTTTATATGCTTCTCTCCTCCAACATTTTGCGTGTATATGTTTCTCCTCTATAAGTCTGGGACCTCCACAAGGGCAGTCTTTCGTCTTATTCCTCTAAGCGCAGTATTTAGCTTGGTTCCCAGCGCACAAAATTGTTCAATAATATCAACTAATAAATGAACCTATGATCTGGTACGAGAATCTGTGACATTATGCTCTTGTATGAGTCATCTACCATCCCAATGCATGAGCAGTTCCTCATCTCGAGCTTGAAAGGAAGCGATTGCCTCTTGCCCCTGTCTACCCTATGCAGCTTTTCTGAAGTTTAACCAGTTAATCATCATAAAACACTCAGAAGACAAGGGATATGGAACAATGCCAGATGGTAACAAAATCCCAAGGCATCTCGAGGAGACTTGCCAATCAGCGAAAAGTCATGGAACGCCGCTTCAAGCACCAGATATTCTGACAGCTGCAGAATCTTGCCTGTAAATTATGCTGGTGTCAGGGATCCTGGGGGCTCAGCTATGCGTCCTGCTGATTGATGTTCACAGTCTCAGCTCCGCTAGCACCTGTTTGGGTGTATCATTGAAAGGTGAACACGTAACACCGCTGCACTTGGCTCTGCTATTCAATTTCACATGTGTTCTTTATTTATCTACAACAGTTGCAAACCTTTTATAGTTGTGAACTCTAACATCACAGGAATTCAAGGCTGTGATTGTCTAGGACAGGCTGACATTAGCCCTGGAATGTGGTGGTCAATTCTTGTCATGTAGTCCCACTTTGAATAATCAGATGTTGGATGAAAAGCGAATATTGCTATTTAAATGCAAGTAAACATCCAAACAGCATACACAAATGCACCTTCTAAAATTTTCCACATTTTCCAATATTTCCACTTTCCAATATTTTCCAAAATTTACCACAGCAGTGGACGCTCTCACCTCCATTTAAGCCACTCCAGCTGATGCTGCAAGGGACAGAGGCGAAGTGGTTCCATCAAGTCCTGCCCAAACTGAAGATTCGAGACAAAGTACTTGTTTTTAAGCCTCTAAGTTATAGGGCGGTTTATTATACAACAAAGGATTACTGATATGCTCCTCTCTCTATTCCTAATTCGTGCTCTTAGAAGCAGCTATTTTAAACTTGTTTTTCTATTTCTTCTGGAAATTGCTTCCATATTTCTAGTTACCATCACCTCAATACCAATTAAAGGAAGTTATGCACACTTTCTGAGACTCATTCTTGTCATCTGTAAAATAAGATAGTGATAATAGCATTGTCACTAGTTCTTTGAAGGATGACCTGAGACAATGAGCTTAGACACATGGTACAGGAAATGGCACTTAGTAACTACTAAATAAATTATAATTATGACTTTTATAATTAGGAGAAAATTACATTTTTCATGTCAATGTAGAATAATCAAGACAGTGGAAACTCATATCGGGGATAAGCATGGTCAAGGTTTGTCTAGATTTAAAATTAGTTTGAGCTTGAAAACAGAGGATTCTCTGTCAAGCACAGTTGAGTCTGTTCATATATATGTTTATATAGCTATTTCCTGAGTTTCTTTTTTTTTGCAGGGGAAGCTTCATCCTAAGATAACATTTGTTGCCAATCTTCTTCCTTTTTTCTTCCTCTCCCCTCTCACCCCCCGCAATGACCCAGTACACAGTTGTGTATAGTTGTAAGTTCTTCTGGTTCTGCTATGTGAGCCACTGCCACAGTATGGCTACTGACAGATGAGTGGTGTGGTTCCACGCCAGGCCTGCCGAAGCAGAGCCCACTGAACTTTAACTGCTAGGCAAACAGGGCTGGCTCTTGCATTTCTAAACAGTCGACATTATCTGTAAACTACAGAAGATGACTATGCTATAGTCTCCATCTCTCACCTATAGTAATATCACAAATTTTAGTTTAGTTAATGTTTAGTGTTCACATTATTATAACCAAATTTTTTATATCTGAACATATTCTGTTCTTCAACTGTTTCCTTTTTTCATTTTTTGAAGCTAATCTTTACAGATTTTCTGTTATTTTGCTCAATTTTCTATGTACCTGCCATTAATTCATGAACAAACTCTCTTCCTTAAGCTTTCCCCTGATTCTTGGTGGCCTAAATTTTCAAGTGAGTTACTAAAAATCTGCCTGGAACTGACAGTCCACGGCAAAGGCAAATTGATAGGTGGTTTTGAGTGTAGAGTGATAAGGAGTTAAGTGGATTTTTTTATTAAGATACCCCAGTGTCATTCTCCATGGCTATGGTCTCTTGGCCTGAGGAATCCTTTAAACCCCTGCCCGAGGTGGATAAGCTTGGTGGCCTAGGCAGGGAAAGAGGGCAGAAGTTCTTATCATCGCCTGTTTTCATTGGAAATTTCAATCATGTACTAGATATGCCTAATGACCACAGGATCCATAAGCAGCTTTCCAGAAAGTAAACCTGACACATCCTGGGGTTATGAAGGAGCTGTTATCTGGGTATACAGATTTGGAGAATGATGTGATTGGTCTAACTGCTCCTTAAACAAACTTTCCATCCTTCTTTCTGGCCCTCCACCCAACACATCAACCTTGGGCCCCACTTTCAGGGGTAGTTGGAACTTTCAATTTCTGAGCCTTTGCAGCATTCTGTGGTGTAAATCAATTCGCTCCTTGAAGCTCTCCTATTGCACACTTTCAGCTCTGTCAGTATACTGAATCAGTTATCACTTATGCGTATTCTTTCTGGCTTCCAAAATGAATTAACCTTTTAAATGAGCTACTGTCTCCTCACTAATTCTCATATCCCATACTTTTATTTCTTTACGTTGTCCACATTTTTATTCCTTTACTTCTACTTTAGTGGATTTTAAGAGGTAAATGTATTTATTAACATGTTTAACTGAGAACTTTCTGTATCTCCAGCCCATTATTCTCAAGCATTCTCTGGGATTAGAATCAGAAGTCAAGAGTGGACCAAGAGAAGTTGGGTTCTGAAGAGAACAGTCCCCTCCTCTCTATACCCTGGGACGGGCATGTTTCAGGGGAACTTCCAAGCTCATTGGTTAGTGAAGTTCTCACAATTGTGGTAGAGATTTCTGGAACACCTCCCTCGGAATTAGGCAGGGACTGACTCCTCAGAAAATTTTACAGTGGAATGAAACTGGGCCAGAGAAATGAGATAACAAAGACTGTTGGAGTGAAGGTTATTATCCTTTATAGATTTGGAACCAGGGGCCACTCTTTCAGTCTTGCCAATACACTCAGATTAGGAAACCTCATTTCCCAAGTGGAAGGAAAAAAACTTTCCATGGGTTCCCATAAAGCCAAAGTGCAAACATAATCTACACATAGAACTTTTAGAAATGACAAAAGACAATACTGAAGCCACTTGCTGCCACAGCCCCATCCCTCCTTGCCTGTTGCTTCTTCCCTTCTCAGGACTGCTTCACTCTAAATTTCTAAAAAGTCAACCTGCCTGGAAATTACAGTTTTATATAAAAACTGGCTACTTCAGCTTTCTTTTCACGTCCCAACTCTGCTGGTTGAGTGAAGATCTTGTCCCAGCGTGAGACATTTTTCATTTTGAGAAACGGTCAAGGAATATGCTCTCCTTGACTGGGTCTCCTGATACATGGGTTTCCAGGACTTACCCTCAAGCATCATCTTCCCACTCTGCAGTTTAGAATAAGTTTTTGGAAGTAGAGATGATATTAAAGAATAATAGAACTTGCGACTCTTAAAATCAATTAGAGTTTAGTTAGAAAATTCCCCCTAAATAGCAAAAAATATGCATACATACATATATATTATTATATTTGTATATAATATATATTTTTTATTTCAAATTTGTGGACTGTTTTCTTTTGAATGCATGATGAAATTAAATCAGACTTTTTGTTTTACTCTTCTGTTATCTAATATTCAATACACTGAGTAAACCTGAATAGACCAGTTTGACAATCTTAATTGTTAAGAATCAGATAAGTACTCTTCTCTTTGCATTTATTTGTCCCCTCCTAAACTATAGTAATTTTGTCCATCTTGAAGAAGTATGTTCTTAGAACCAAAAGGGTGGCAATTTACTAAGTTACACACAGTGAGGGCTCTTCATCCACTTCTCACCCATTTTTTATGTGAAGTCCCACAGGCAAAAGCACTGGGATTTCTATTCTGTTCACATTCTTGTAGTATTACTGCATCCTGCACTGCCTTTTGCTAAAAAAGGATAACAATTCCTAAATGGTATATTCTAGCAGAAAAATCAGCCTGGGCATCTTATGAAAACAAGTTCTTCAAGATCTAAGTAGTGACTTCCCTCTCCCTCTCGCTCCCCTTCCGCCCCTTCCTTTTCCGTCTTCTTCTTCATATGACTGCTTGGTTACAACTGAAATAAGGTTGTCCAAAAAAGATATTTAAGTCTATTTAAGAGATTTAAAAAGATAGGCAAGATAGTTTTAACTGTTGGAGTCTTGGTGATAGAACTCTAACATGGTTTTAAGACTTGACTCTTCCCTCGTCCATATCCTCTTTGTTTCAGAAATCTTAAATTGATTTGTCCAGACAGATCAAAGAGGAAAAAGTTTTTCCACTGGGATTATTGCTTCTGAGGGTGAACAAAAGATAGACGATGAGTTACAGGCTAGAAAAAAAAAGCACAGTGATCAAGTTTTATTATCTTTTATAAGGCCAACTAATGATGACTTTCACCATTCTCCTAATAAAAAGAAGCTACAGTATTTCTATTTTGCGCTAATCTCTGTGAAATTTATTATATTTATTGTATACAATTAACTATATTATATAGTTAATATATAGTTATTATTATATTTATTAATATCTTACCCTTTATGTTTAGAGTCAAATATTCTTATTATTTCCAATTCTTTCCTCCGTAGCACTAAATTAAGATGCGGTGGCTGCAAAGCTACCACCACCTCTTGAAGTCATCATGGGCAACTTTTTTTGAGCCTCATTGTTCTCTTCTGTAAAACAGGGTAACAATATTCTAGCTATGTGTAAGTTTAGCTGGGATTTGGAAAAATAGAGAATTCTATGTCAACCTCACTCTAGTCAGCTTATTGTCACACATATATATTTGGCTACATATGTGTTCCTGTGTGTGTGTGTGTGGAGAGAGAGAGAGAGACAGAGAAACAATTCTGGAGATAGAAAAGGGAAAGAAATAATATATAAAAGAGAGGATTAGGATAATTATGTGTACACATATATATTTATGTATACACACACACACACACACCTAATTTAACTGTGCATAAAACCAACTATGATTATGTTAACACAACACGAAAATATCCTTAAAAGAAATACTCTCCAAAATATTTTCTTTTGCCTTTACAGGGGCACAGGGTAAAACACAGAAAAATTTAATCCAACTACATTGCCATTTTGTTTGTTCAAATGTGAACATTGCATAGAAGGTAGAATTAGGCTCATCTGAATATATTACATGAACATTTGCCAGTTTGATCTTTGTTCAGTATAAATGTGTTTCATGAATTAATGTCACCCCTTGTTCTTTCTAGATGCTGTCAAATTCCTGTCATTCTTTTTTTGTATTCAGCTATTTGATGAAGGGGAAAAAACACTGTGGCAGAGGGTATAATTTTGCAAACAAAAACAGCCCTAAATGGTAGCTGTGGCAGGTGCTTGTGAGGTGAGTATGTGAGATAGGTGCAGGGGGGTGTAAGATATAAGATTAATCATATTTAAGAGTACTTCACATCATAATAATACATAGATGTTTTTGTAGGAATAGCTGCCTAGTCTAAGGCTTGAGAAAGAGATCTATTTGAAAAGGTTCTATGACTGCCGTAAAACAAAAGGATTAGGTCCTTGGCTGTCTCTTAATGCTCATTGAGCTAAACAGGCCTGCCTTAGGGCACTTGATCAAGAGACTTACAAGACATTTGTCATACCTCAGAAAATATAAATCCGTGGACAATGTCAGAATAGTATCAGTAAATATTTTGTTAATTTTGATAAGATTTCCCTTTATGGATCATAACCGGAGTTCACCATTTATTCCATAAACAGAAGAATAATGTATTGAGGTATTTATGTTCTGTTTTCATTATTATAGTAGGGGGAACATGATAGCAAGAATCAACCTCCCAAATCCCTCCAAATTTTGCGGAAGAGATTTTCACCCTTTACAATGGTATTGTAGGGCCCAAAGCAGTCATTGCCAGACACTCCAAACACAGCAACGCATGAAGGCTTTTGTTTGGGGCGGTGCGGGGAAGAATCTTCAGGTGGGGAACAAGAAGAAGGACAAACCATGACAGGAAGATATTCTTGCCAGCTTCTCTAAGATTAGGAAATGACAACTTTAATGACTCTTCTGTGAATGGAAGACTCCAACCAGCTCTGTTGCAAAGCTCCTTCAAGGGACGAGACCATTTATGGGGCAAGAAGAGAAACCAAAGGGTGGAGGAAAGGAGTAGGGTGAAAAGAAATGGCTGAGGCCCTGAGATCTGAGGTCAGAATTCCTCATGACCGATATCGGCCCAGAGCAGCTGAACTTCCCTCCCATATGAAACTATAAAGACTGGAATTTTGAACTTATTTGTAGCACCAAGTGTGGAATGAAGATGAAAGGCCCTTTCTCAGGCATTCTGTAGTGCAAAGTGTCCATAAAGTTGAATATCCCTGGATAAGGGAAGAGCTCTCACACTCAGGACTGAGATAGAATTTTCCACCAGCTGAGCCATGTGAGGATCTCAGAACTTCAAGTGACTTAATAAAATGAAGGAATGTGACATTTTTCACATGTGAGTTTGTGGAGTAAAATTTACAGCATTTACAGCATTTTTCATGCAGGCAGATCTACGAGAGTAAAACTATAAGGTAGATGCTGTCTTTCACTAGAGGAGCTTACAGCACAGTGGGATATGAATCATCAATTACAGTACTGGATTATTGGGTCACTAATAAAATAGAGGCCCGTCCAAAGAGCTATGGAATGAGCTGGAGACAGGAGGGAAGGGAATCCTTCTCAGGTGAAGCAACATGAGATGTGTCTTGAAAGATGAATAAGAGCTTTATCAATGGAAAAGAGGCAGGAAGGTATTCCACATAGGCATAAATGTCGTCAATGTGCATCATGAAATAATGGGAATTTTAAAGTTTAGTAACGAAGAAGAAAGGGGAGTGGTTGCAGATAAAACTAATAGAGTGAGTAGGAGCCAGACTTTGAAAGGCCTTGCAAGCCAAGAAGTGGGTTTGCTATTTTTGATGTCCACAGGATACCTGTGGGGTTTTTCAAGCAGCAAAGCAATACAGTCAGATCCTCGAAGTAGGAAAATGTGGTGGGTAAATACGGAGAGAGAAGGAGAGGTAAGATTAGAGAAAATTACCCACTGATGTTCCCATTCGGGTTATTTTACTTTAGATTTAGATCTTGATACAGAGAGGAGATAAACACGAATGTCCAATCCACCACTTACAATGGAAGCCTTCTTGATTTCGTTCATTCTGGGTCTCTGGGTCACGATTGGAAAAACCAACACAAGTCTATTTGTTCACTACCTGATACAACTCTCTACAGAAATTCCCAAGTGGGTGAGGGTAGCCATAAATGTGTATTTTTATATTATATTTTGATCAATGGGAAAAGGCAGTTTTCTCAATTTGTGGGCAGTGTAGGTGAGAGTTCAAATAAGAATGTAAGAAAGTAACAGATTCATTGGTTAGGATGAGCAGCTATAGTGTATGCAACCGTTGTTCTCCCAGAGATTTCCCAATTAAGTGAGCCAGACTGTTCAATATTGCCCTGAAATGTGTTTTTCCTGAGGTCCTAAATGTCACACATCACCCAGCCTTTATCCTCAGCTTGGCATTGTGCACAACAGAATCCATCTTGCCCAGGCGGCAGAGAAATAAACATCCTTAACACACATAGGAAGATGTGCATGGATTGGAACAAAGCAACTCAGAACCCTAAGGTATTCTTGATGTCAACTGTGTCTCTGGGATGCAAGAATGATAAACTAAGGGAGCCCAGACTTGGCTCTTTAAACTTGTTTGAGCTTCACATCATCTGAAATGTATAACTAGCTACTCTGTTGAAAACTTTTTTCTGGAAAGCAAAGACATAAATATAGCTATGAAATGTCAGAAAAGACCCCATACAGCCTTGGATGGGTGTCTCACTCAGTCTAAGTGGTGCCAGATGCACTCGTCATATAGCAATGCTCAGACTTGGCCCATCTGTAGGGACAGCAACTATGTTCGCATAAGCACTGTATTGCAACTAATGACAGCCAGCCAGTCTGGATTGCCAAGTCACATATCTCTTACTCAATAGCACCAAGGTTCTACACAGGGTCCCCAGATTAAAGTAACACCTTGTAATAGTAATGGTGGGCTTTATGTTGATCCAATTAGCTGTTCTCTAGCATTAGCACTTAGAGAGAGAACCTGTGCTGCAAGTAACAATTGAGAGCCTATGAGAATTAAGAAATGTTGGTGACAACTCTGTCAGCTCCTGTTAGGCTTTTTGGTGGATCCTGCCTGGGTCCAAGAAGAGTGAACAGATAAAGACATGCCTATTTTAGAGCCATCCTTCCATTGCATTGAAAGTACAATGATGACCTGAGCATTTACTGAATAGGATAATATCAAGAGAAAACATTAAAAGGGATAGTATGCCAGAGAGGGGGGGAGAGGGAGAGGGAGAGAGGGAGAGAGAGAGAGAAACACAGAGAGAGAGAGAGAGAGAGGGATGGAGAAGTCCTCCTAAACGGAAAAATAAAATGCATTTGAAACCTATAATTTTAGGGTAATATTGGGTTAATTTCTTGCTTTGAATGAAGCAGATTGGAGAAATTCCACACATGGGTAAAGCACACTGGAAAATCAAACCCTAGTGGAAGTGAATCTCAATTAAATGGAGCGGTACAGGATATCTCTAAGGGATTATCTCAAAGCACCTTGGAGATGAGAGGTGCAGGCACAAGTAGTTTCAAATAGCTCATTTAATACAGCCATTGTTTTCGTAATGAAGCCCATAGACTTTTAAGCTGGATGTAAATCTCTAGGCTTAAGGCTGGTGCAGGGATGGGAGAAGGGCAGAAAATTAGTCTAAAGGAATAGGCAAAATGGGATTATAAATAGACTTTAATGCTAGTTTTTAAAGTTTGCAATTTGTTTTGCAGGAAATGGACGTGGGAGGGGGCAGCTTGAAGATGCAAACCAAGAATGGCATGGTTAGAATTCAGGCGATGACTATGTCAGCCGATGTCACATTTTGAGGGTTTAGTTCCTATTTGACTGTGGAGGACTGACAAGGAGGGACGTATGAGAATGAATTCTAGATTTCCGGCCTTCAACATCAGGTGCGTGACTGTACCACCAAAAAAGAGAGGAAAGATGTGATTTACTTTTTAAAAAGCTAAAGATAAAAGCTACTGCATCAAAATCTTATTAGGTGCAAGGCAATGTATAAAGCCATTTACATACATACGTTTATTTAATCCTAACAACCCTGTGAAGGTTTATATAATTGGGATTATTTCCCAATTTTACACGGAAAGAAACTAAAGCTTAGCAAGATCTCTCAACTTCCCTGAGGTCATCTAGTTCATAAATTGTGGATACAGAATTCAAACCCAGATATGATTAATTTCAAAACAATTCTGATTTCTACAATTCCACCAAGGACAGTGAGTTATTTTGATAGCGAAGTGGAAGCAGTAGCTGTCCTGCTCTGTTAACTCATTGATTCATTCATTCATTCCTGCAGCAACACTTATTGAAAACTTATTATACATGGACAAGTTCTTTTCTTCAGACTTTTTCAACTAGGGGAAATAGATCTCTGTTAAATTGTCATATTTTACCTGGAGTGCCCATGCGTTATATTCTTTCCACTCTGGCCTGAGGGATTATTACAAATAAATGTTAGTCATTATTAGTGGTAACAAAAGTAGCAGTTGTATTAATAGACCTCCAAACATTAGCGTGTTAAAATTCGTGTTTAAAACGTCACGTTTATAGTGAAAATTAGGAACCCTTCCAAAATGTAATCCTCCAGCCAATAATAGGATCCCAAAATGAGGCTTTATAAGAGCAAAGGTAAATGACTTTGCCAGAGGCACATGCCAGATAAGAGACATCCACAACTCCTAAAATTTATACTGATTGCTTTCAGGGACATCACAGATTTAATTCATTTTACAAGGACATCTGGCCAAGAGGTTGAGTAGCAGCTGAAATCTAGTCCAATCTCCCCTTGCCCAGTATCAGTCCACAGTTCCTTTTACCAATTCACACATCCCCTGTCCATTCACCAAGCCAAACGTCAAAGCGCTTGTGTCTTCCCAAAGGGAAAGAGTGTTATTTCAAATTCTCACAAAGTGCCTTGTTGGCTAGTGGTGACCACAGCTGGTTTGAATGCTCACCTGTGAACCCCGACTCCACAGTCCCTGAATGAAGTAGTCGGTACTATAGTTTACCTGAGATTAGTTTTTTAAAAGTAACATTTTAAATATAGGTAAAGACATGTTTTCAAGCTGTAGGAATTTCAGAATATGATTAGAATTCTCTTAATTATTTCTAAACAATTTGCCTTTTGGCCGTTCATGAGGTTTTCAAGGTGCAATCAGACAGATAGGACTGAACAAATACCAGCAAGGCAGAGTGCAGCTTGTTACTATAGATGCCATCACATTCCTAATTATTATTAATAATAATAATGTCACACTGTTATGTCTAGTCTCTGTATATCTATAATAGCTTTGGTACTATTTTCAAACTATAAATGAAGCACTGGTTGGAACTTCACAGTGGGGGGATTTTGAGGACTTTATCCCATGCCCTAAATGGAAAATGCTTTCATCTCAATGTAAGAAAAAGGAAAAAAGTCTGTCTGAATTCATGTTCTCATGGCAGCACATTCTAAGATGAAAGGCTACACCAGAATAGTACAAAACATCTGGAGGTGCCATTACAAAAGGGGTCAGTGTTTGACCACAGCCAATGGAAGGAGCTATATATATATAGCAAACAAATTCTGTGCATCCAATTGGATGCCTTTGCTTCTTTTCCTCTTGGTTCTCTGCTGGAGTTACATATTCCTGAATTTCTCACTGCTGCTTTTTGTGATTGTGAAACCTCTAACCCACCCATTCATCATGCTCCCCATTTCTTTCAAGTGCCTGTTTGAAGCTTATCAAAGTCAATTCTCTCACAGTCTTTTAAATTTTCCCCTTAAATAGCCTCCAAGCTGAAGGCCCCTGATCCTGCTGTTTCTGTTTACTCTAAAGTAGTACCTGTGGATAACGGATATTCCAGTGACCATTTCCAGCTTAATGATTCTCAAATTATTCACGTGGCCAGTCAGTCTCACGAATGTCCCAGGGATTCATCATGAAGATGACTAAAACCCCAAGAAAGTGGTGAAACTCACAATTTGGATGTTTCAGACGGATGTGACCTAAATGCCCTGAGCTTGAAGAGTCATGCTTGTACTCTTAGAGAAGTTTCACTTTGATCAGGTGCTCTGAAAAATGTAACTGGGGGCATTGGTGACTTTTGCTTCTGGTAATGGCAGACTAGGCTAAGTAGACCAACGCTCTTGCTGGGTATGATTAGAATCACTGGAAATAAAGCGTACTTGAAGACACTGGACTGATAACAAGGCTATGAAGAATTACCAGAAAAAAGATCTAGGAAAAAACTGAAAACTCAGAGAGGTAAGATTGTCATTTGAGGCTGCTTTCCTCCCAAGTCCTTTGCTGAATTCAGAAGAAAGAGAGAGCTTGAGAAGCTAAACAGTACACTTGACGGCCTCATGAGTCGAGGGGTACAAAAATTGGATTCTAAGCCTTCCAAAATCTTCAGTTTGGATTAGAATAGGAGTAGGCAAACTTTCTCTTTAGAGGGCCAGATAAATATTCTTGCCTTTGCAGGTCTTACCACTATTGTAACTACTACACTCTGCTGTTGTAGCACAAAAGTAGCTGTAGGCAATTCTTAAATGGAGGTGCTTGTGTCCCAATAAAACTTTATTATAAAACCAGTCAGTGGGGCTGCTTGCCAACCCCTTGATTATAATGACAAAGGGTAAACTAGAGATAAAAGAGCTTTCACATGGACTATACCTCTGCTTCAATTCTTGAAATTAGATTAAGGCAATCATGGATTGTAGTGATCCTATGCACTTGCCAGAAAGAAATTCAAATCATCTCTAGAAGAAGATAACATAACGCAAGGCTTCAGTGTATTTCTATAATTTTTGAACTTTTTGAGATGACTGTATATTCACATGTAGTGGTAAGAAATAATACAGTGAGATTTTGTATATCTTTCACACAGTTTCCTTCAATGCATAAATCTTGCATAAACATAGCACAATATCACAACCAGGAAATTGTCATTGATAGAATCCACTCACCTTTAGATTTTGTCAGTTTCACATGCACTTTATGTGTGTTTAGTTCATTGCAATTATGTCACAAGTGTAGATACATGTGACCACCAGCACAGTCAAGACACAGAAAAGTTCCATTATAAGTATCCACTTTGTGGGCACAACCGCCTCACTCCATCACGCCTCCTAATGCCTGGCAACCACTAATCTGTTCTCTGTCTCTTTAACATTGTCATTTCAAAAATATTATGAGTGAAATCCTACAGAATGTAACTGTGTTGGTCTGCTAGGGCTGCCATAACAAAATACCACAGACTGGGGGGCTGAAACAACAGAAACATATTTGCTCACAGTTCTGGAGGCTAGAAGTCCAAGACCAAAGTGTTGGTAGGGTTGGTTTTTCCTGAGGCCTCTCTCCTTGGCTTACAGATGTCACTTTCTCCCTGTGTCCTCATCTGGTCACTCCTCTGTACCCACACATCCCTGGTCTCTCCTCATTCTTATAAGGACACTAGTCACATTGGATCAGAGCCCTATCTCAATGGCCTCATTTTAACTTAATCATCTCTTTAAAGATATTTCCAAATATAGTTACATTCTGAAGTACTGGGAACTGGGACTTTAAAATATGAATTTGAGGGGGACATAATTCAACCCATAACAGCAATCTTTTGAGGTTGACTTTTTCACTCAGCAAAATGACATTGAGAGCCATCCATGTTGTTGTGTGTGTGTTTTTTTTTTTTTCGGTTTTGTTTTTTTTTTGCCAAATAGTGGTCCATGATACAGATGTATCAGCTTTTTAACCATTCACCTCCTGAAGGACACTGGGTTTTTTACAGTTTGGGGCTATTACAAACAAAGCTATTATGAACACTCATGTGCACGTTTTTGTGTGAACATAAGCTTTTATTTCTCTGCAATAAATGCCCAGTAGTGTAATTGCTGAGTTTGTGGGAAGCACATATTTGGTTTCAAGAAACACTGTTAGTTAGTAAGAAACTGCTACACTCTTTTCCAAAGGGACTGTACCATTTTACATTCCCACCAGCAATGTTTGAGTGATCCACTTTCTCCATAAACTCACCAGAATTGTTGTCACTACTGTTTAATTTTGTGATTCTGTTAGGTATACAGAGATACCTCATTGTAATTTTAATTTGCACTTTCCTAATGGCCAATAATGTTGAACATCTTTTCACATGCTTATTTGTCATCTGTGTATACTCTTCAGTGAAATGTCTGTTTATGTGTCTTGCCTATTTCTAATTGGATTGCTTGTTTTTTTACTGTTGAGTTTTCTTTATATCTTCTAGATAATAGTTCTTTGTCAGATATGCAGTTTGCAAGTATTTTCTCCCAGTCTATAGCTTGTCTTTTCATCCTCTTCATGAAGTCTATTACAGAGCAAAGTCTTAAATTTTGATGTGATACAACTTACCAATTTTTCCTCATAAGGACCTTGCTTTTCATGTCAAGTCTAAGGGCTCTTTCCTGGGCCCTAAAAATTTTCTCCTGTGCATTTTTCTAAAAGATTTAAAGTTAACATAAAGTTACATTTTACATTCAATCTATGATCCATTTTGAGTAAATTTTTGTGTAAGATGTAAGGTTTACATCAAGGTTCCTTTTTTTGCCTATGCATGTCAAACTGCTCCAGCATGATTTTTTGGAAAAGATGATCTTTCCTCCATGGAACTGCTTTTGCACATTTATCAAAGACCAGTCGGACACATATGTGTGTGCCTTGTGACCCAAGTACACAAGAATGAAGATATGTACAAAAGAAAGTATTTGTCCTTTCCACTATTATTTATGGTAGCAGGGAGATAGAGGCATATTAGAAGTCCATCATTAAGAAAGAAAATAAATTAAAATTGAGTAGGTAAATCTGTATTTTACATATAGACAAAGCTTAAATGCACATTATTGAGTGAAAATATATGAACAGAATAAAGTCTATATAATAGGATTTTTGTAAATTAAAAACAGGACAAAATGCCACATACTATACAAAAATGCATGTTCATATGAGGATATATTAGAATGAGACACCTACCGGGGTAGGATACTGCTAGTGACAATGGGGATAAAGGAAAAAGTTTAAAAGGAGAAAAGCTTTGCAGAAAACACTGATTATAGTGTTTTCTGAATTGGGGAATATATCTAAACCAACTCTTTGCACTTAACCTTTTTAAAAATTTGAAAATGTAAACATAGAACAAAGAACTGAAACCTGCCTTGTTGGTCTCCAAGTTGAATCTCTTCTCTTGTAATGTTAACTTGGCAAGAAAAATAGTCAGTTGTTCAACTGGAAGCCTTTTCCACAGGGAGACCTTTTTCAAGTTTTTGCATTAGTCTCTTTGTTCAACCAGTAAAAAGCAGCCTCCAAGAACACTTCTAACCCAGCAAGTTGGGTCCAGGACCCTCATTGTCCTGGTTATAGCCATCTTAGGCTCTTCCAGTTGCTATTTGACATGGTAGTAGATTTCTTATTAGAAGACAAACGTTTTATTTAAACTTAATTGACATCTCCCTCCAGCTACTTTAGAAGCAGTTGTAAGAATTTTAGACCTGCTGATGCATCTACAAGTTGTAAGACATGAACAAGATTCCAACAGTCTCCAGTTTGCCAGAGGCTCCTTCTGACAAACACTTCTTCCTCTCCTTTAAGAATCGGTATGAAAGAAATGAATGCTGTGAACTGCTGTAACACTATTTTGATTTAGAAATTTGACCCCACCTTACACAACTATTATTCCTTCTCAGAATGAAGCTCTTGCCCCATTCATTCCATGATTTTTCCTATTCTCTTTGCTTAGGAGGCTTTCTCCAAAAGAAATGTGCTCCCCTCCCCACCACAGCACAAATATCTCCTTACTCAGTCATCTAATTCTGATCTTCATTTTAACTTTAGTTTAAGCTTCGACTCTTCCATTAAGCCTTTTTGGAAAATGTAGGCCATATTTTCCTTACATCTCTCTATGGTTATAACAGCACTCACATACTTTTCCACCCAAAAAATAAATTAGGAAAATAATCCCACTTATAATAGCACCAAAAATAATTACATACTTAGCAACAAATTTGACCACGGGGGTGAAGGATCTATACACTGAAAACTATAAAATACTGATGAAAGAAATTGAAGAAGATGCAAATGAATGGAAAAACTGCCTGTGTTCATAGATCATAAGAATTAATATTGTTAAAATGTCCATACTACTCAAAGAATTGTGCAGATTCAAATGCAATCCCCATCAAAATTCCAATGGCATTTTTCACAGAAATAGAAAAAATAATCCTGAAATTCATATGGAACTATGAAAGGCCCCACATAGCTAAAGCAATCTTGAGCAAGAAGAGGAAACCCGGAGGCATCACACCTCCTGTTTTAAATCTATTCTGCAAAGCTATAGTGATCAAAACAATGTGGTATTGGCAAAAAAGCAGACATATTGATCAATGGAACAGACTAGAGATCCCAGACCCACGCATATACGGTCAACTAATTTTCAGCAAAGGTGCCAAAAATACACAATGGGGGAAGAATAGTCTTTTCAATCAATGGTGTTGGAAAAATTGGATAGCTACATGCAAAAATGAAATGGGACCCTTATCTCACACCATAGACATAAATCAACTTAGCATGGATCAAATACTTAAATGTAATACCCAAAACCATAAAACTCTTAAAAGAAAATGTAGTGAAAAGGTCTTTGGCATTGGCCTTGGCAGTGATTTTTTGGATCTGACACCAAAAGCACAGGCAACAAAAGCAAAAATAAGCAAGTGGGACTATATCAGACTAAAATGTTTCTGATAGCAAAGGAAACAATAAAAAAATAAAAAGGTAGCCTATAGAATGCGAGAAAATGTCTGCAAACCATATATCAGATAAAGAGTTAATATCCAAAAATACAAGAAACTCATACAACCCACTATCAAAAAACAACTCAATTAAAACAATGGGTAAAGGACCTGAATAGACATTTTTCTGAAGAATACATACAAATGGCCAATAGGTATGTGAAAAGATGCTCAACATCACTAATCATGAGGGAAATGCAAATCAAAAACACAATGAGATATCACCTCACACCTGTCAGAATGGCTATTATCAAAAAGACAAGATATAAATGCTGACAAGGATGTGCAGAAATGGGAATTCTTGTATACTACTGGTGGGAATGTAAATTAGTGCAGCCATCATGGAAAATAGTATGGAAATGCCTCACAAAATTAAAAATAGAACTACCATATGATTCAGCAATTCCACTTCTTGGTATATACCCAAAGGAAATGAAATCAGCATTTTGAAGAGATATCTGCAATCCCGTGTTCACTGAATCATTATTCACAATAACCAAGTATAGAAACAACTTATGTGTCCATTGATAGATGAATAGATAAAGAAAATTTTGTGTACACACATACATGCACACACACAGGAATATTATCCAGCCATAAAAAAGAAGGAAATCCTACCGTTTGCAACAACACGAGGAGGCCTATGCTAAGTGAAATAAGCCAGATAAAGACAAATACTGTATGGTCTCCCTTTTGTGTGGAACCTGAAAAAAAAAACAAAACAAAAAGACAGAAACATTGAATTCATAGTAACAGAGAATAGAATGGTGGCAGCCAGGAGCTGGGGGGATGGGAGAAATAGGGGCATGTTGATCAAAGGTACAAACTCTCAGCTGTAAAACTAGTAAGTTCTGAAGGTCTAATATACAGCATGCTGACTATAGCTAATTGTATAATTACATAAACTAATTATAGTTCATTGTATTGCATACGTGAAATTTGCTAAGAGTAGACCTTAAGTGTTCTCACCAAAAAAAATTTAAAAAGGTAACTATGTGAGTGATGGATGGTAATCATTTCACAATGTGTACATATAGTGAATCATCACATTGGACACTTTAAATATATTCAAATTTATTTACCAATTATACCTCAATAAAGCTGGGGGAAAAAGAATCACTTATATCCTGCTTCCTCTATGTATCTTCTTTCCCTCTTGTGGACATTCACGATTTTCAGACCCTTCCCCTTTTCCCTCTCCAGGGAACTCTTAATATCCCTCACTCCTACCACACTCTTTCACGACTGCAGCAGGAACATGACACTCCGCTTATGGAAAGTATATTAATTCAACTGCCCCAATATAGTAGCCCACTAACAGTTGTTCCTCAGCGTCAGTTGTATCTCTGCCCTAGGAAAAATATTCAACCACTCCTTTATGTACTACGCTCACACAGTAAATTCCCCATGTTGCCTAAGTTAATTAAAATTGTTTTTCTGTATTTTGCAGTGCAGAGAGGCTTGACTAAAGACCCACAACTAGATTACAAGCTGTTATAGAAAGAGATGGTGTTTCACACTAATTTGTACTGGGGTTGAGGGTAGAGGAACAGAGAGGCAACTGTATATTCATTATGAACATGGTATAAAACACTTTCTGGTGAAACTCTTCACATAGTGAAATCATCCCAGGCTGAAATACCTAAAGTGAAGAGACGGTAACATCTCTGCAAAGAATAAGACTCAAAACTCCCATGGTAGGCTTTCATATACCTGCAGCCCCTGTGGACTCTACTTTGCAGAGATTTATAATTATCTTATGTGTAATTATATATACAGTGGATAATGCATACATATCTGAGCAAATGTACTTATAATGCTTATGGATAAAAAAAGGAAGCAAACCACTAAGTTTTTAAGAATTATTGTTGTTTTTAAATGTTATTGCCTATGCATACATATATACACATATACGTAATGTGTATATATATGTAGTGAAGTACATTGTATAAATAGAAAAGTGTACCAAACGTATTGTACAGTTTAATGGGTAGGCATAAAGCATGCACACACACACATATCAAGCACCACCCAGATCAAGAAATAGAATTTCTCCAGTCTTCCATATCATCATCATGCTCCTTCACTTATACCCAAAGATTAGCATTATCAAAATTTACTACTAGCTTAATTTTGTGTTTCGTAAACTTTCATAAACGGAATCATTAAGTAGATTTTTTGTGTCCAGTTTCATTTTCCATCAATATTGTGTTCACAGGATCCATCACTGTGGTAGTAAGTAGCTGTAGTTCATTTGCTTTATATAATATTTGATTGACTGACCATTTCACAATTGCTCTCCCACTCTTGTTGGTGGATGTCTGCCTTCCTTCCTTCCCTTTTTTTCTCTATTTAATTTTTTTCTATTACAAACGAAGTTCCTGTGAACATTTGATACATGTATTGTGGTGAACACACGCATGCATTTCCACTGTATACATATCTCAGAATTGTGATATTAGCCACTCCAGCTCTCTAAAAGTTATACTTTCCATGATATATTTTTTTCATCTTTTTTCTTTCAACCTATTTAGGTTTTTAAATCTAAGGTGTGTGTCTTTTAGAGAGCATCCAGTTGGGACTTGCTTTTTCACCCCGTGTAACAGTCCCTTTTGAGTAGGATGTTTATGACACTCACATTTAATGTATTTATTACCACGGCTGGATTTACACTTGCCAGTTTGCTATTTGCATTCTATGTCTCATGTCTTTTGTGTTCCTCTGTTCCTCTCTTTTTAAAATTTTATTGTTAAATTTTTTTAGTGCACCACTTTTATTCCTTTGTCAACTTTTACTATGTTATTTTGACCTATTTTCTTAATGGTTGCTTTAAGGAATAAAATATGCATTTTAATTTATTACAATTGACTTCAGAATACTAAAAACAATCCAGGTAAATATATTTTTCCCCAATTCTTCTCCTTTTCTTTTTCACACTTTATCCTTTTGCTATCATATGTATTAGATCTATAT
This sequence comes from Equus przewalskii, assembly GCF_037783145.1. Lineage (NCBI taxonomy): Eukaryota > Metazoa > Chordata > Mammalia > Perissodactyla > Equidae > Equus > Equus przewalskii. Next base: position 50,608,072 of record NC_091845.1, on the reverse strand, counting down.
ATATTATACAACAATAATACAATGACAAATATTGCTTTATACCATCTTATGTCTTTTAAAGAAAATAGAGAAAAATGTAATAAGATATATTTATAGTGTCTTTTATAATTATTCACATATATACAGTTTTCCAGCTCTCTTTATTACTTCCTATGGATGTAAGTTACCATCTGTTTTCACTTTGTTTCAGCCAAGGGAGGGATTTTTTTTTCCTTTTTTTTTTTTTTTTTTTTTTAGAGCAGGTCTCCTAGCAACAATTATTTCCGTCTTTGTTTATCTGGGAATCTTTGTCTTCATTATTGAAGTGCAGTTTTTTTCTTTCAGAATTTGAATATATTATTACAGTATCTTATGAACTCTATTGTTTTTTATGAAAATCTGCTATTAATCATCTGTTTTTCTATCTGATGAATCATTTATCTCTTGCTGCTTTCAAAATTATCTTTGGCTTTCAACATTTTGACTATGATCTAAGAGTAGATGCTTTTTAGTTCATTCTTCTTGGGGTTCACTGAGCTTTTCAGTACTATGGATTAAAATTTTTTCTAATTTGGGATGCTTTGTTATCTTTTAGATATTTCTTTCTGTCCCTTTTTCCCTCTCGTCTCTTTCTAGGACTCAGATTACATATATGTTGGAGTGTTTGATTTTGCCCCACTGATCTTTGAGGCTCTTTCCATTTTTCTTCAATCTTTTTCCTATATATTCTTCAGATTGGATAATTTCTATTCACCTATTTTAAAATTCACTGGTTCTCTTGACATTTCAAATTTGTTGTTGAGCCCCTTTGGTGAATTCTTGTTTCAGTTATTACATTTTTCAACCTCCTAGTTTCCATTTTTATAATTTTTCTCTCTTTTTGAGATTTTCTATTTGCTGATTCATTGTTGTTATATTTTGAGTGGCTTGTTTCATAAATATATTCATAACATCTTCTTTGAATCATTTATCCACAAAATCCAACACCTGGGAACACTCAGAGATCATTGCTATTGACTCTAATTTTCCTGAGTATGGGTCACACTTCCTATTCCTTTGAATGTCTTGCAATATTTTCTTAAATACTAGACAGTTTAGATAATATATTGTAGCAGTTCTGGGTTCTTCCCTTGCCCTGAGGGTATTTGATATTGTTGTTTTATTTGATTAGTTAATAACTTGTCTGAACAAAACTTGCAAGATCTGTTTCCCCCACAATATGTGGCTGCTAATGTCTTTACTCATTTAAAAAGAAATTCTTGTTTTTATATTTAACTGGTTACCTAGTGGTTGCCCCCATGACTGCATAGCTTAGTGTTCAGTCAGAGGCTTGTCCGTAGTTGCACTCAAATATTTCAAGTCACTAAGTCTACTTTTTGCTAATGTATTTGTTTGTAGGCCGAGGAGTGCATTCCAAAGTCACGTCATTTCCAAGCTTTCCCTACCTTTTACTGTGCCCTAGCCTCTCACATCTACCCCACACAAGTGCAGGCTCTGTCAGCCAGGGGAATGTCGGGGACTGGGGTTCTGACACAGCCTCCAGTCATCCCAGGAAATGAGATGGGTTTATCAAGTCCCCTTTGGCCATCTCACTTCTTCAGAACTCCTTCTAAAACCCACAGTTAGCCCACCAAACTGTTGTTTTCCCCCAAAAGACCAGCATCTGGCCATCATGTCCACTTGTTGCTGGGATTGACACTTTAATGGACAATGCTTTCATTCAAATGCGCCCCATCTGGCAGTGACAATGAAGCTTATTGTTTCGATACCCAGCCCACCCTGGTTGAAAACTGTACTGACTGAGCTTGGTGGAGGTTGGAGGCAGCCCCAGGCAAGAACGTCACATACTTGTACTCTTCATATCCAACCTCAGTAGTTTTTATGAATAAACACATATCAAATTTGTTGTATGCCTTTGGTTGAATCTCTGAGCATGAAAATGGTTGTTCGGGACCATTTTTTCCCACATTTTAATCACATTCTGGGGAAACGACTTTTCAACTTTCTCACTCCATCATGCCAGAACTCAGGAGTCCTCCACAGCTTTTAAATCTTCCTTTCTGTGATGGTGTGTCCAAATTACTTCTCCCATTAACACCTCTCTACACTTTTTACCCTTCCTTTGACTATGGTCCTTTTTTGTCCTTATGTTTTATGTATGTCTCTATACTCTGCATATAGCTATACCTTTTGATAAATGACAAGCAATAGGATATATTGGAGTATATGAAGAAGCCACTTGGTTTAAAACTAATTTGGCCTGACCTTGATTTTCCAAAAGAGCCTGATATGGCCTGTTGAGGATGCATTGTACATCTACTTTAAATATTTACTATGTCCCAAAGAATGATGCCCCTAAAGATAGGGCTGTATCTTCCTCCCATGTCAGCATTTCTGTAAGGATAAGCATCTCTTCCTGGAAACTAAGGATTAATTACTGACCCACTATGCTTACCTTGTGACTACTGACCTGCTCACCCCCTACCTGATGTGCCAGCTAAGCATCTGTGACAGCAGTAAAAGAGATGTTCCTATCATACATGATGTATGCTCTTTGTTCCAAGACGGTATATATATATATATATATATATACATCTGTATACCCCACTTTTATTTGGTGCCCTTCCTTCCTTGGGGAAGGAAGGCCCTGGACTAGTCCTCAGATCTGGTTCATGATAAACTCACCCCAATCTTGATTTATAGATTGATTATGGATTATTTGCATTGCCACATTTTTGTTACCTAATCTGACAATCTGTATCTTTTAATGGGATACTTTAATGGCTTCTTATTATTGTGACAACAGCAACATTTGCATGTTTCTTTTGTCTTTTTTCCTCCATTTTTCGTATGTCTCTCCTCTCTTTAATTTATTGAGGGTTCATTTCTTTTTCAACTTTCTTCTTCACTGGTTTGAAAATTTTAAATTCACTTTACATTTCTTTAGTGTTTACTTTTGAAATTTTAACATACATAACAAAAAAATCAAATCAATATACTTTTAATCCTCTTAAACAATAAAAGAACCTTAGAGAATTTTAACTCCAAACATTACAGCCCATTCTTTACTTGGCGTTACTTTGGATTATGTATTAATTAGACATAAAAACACACATTTTGTGTATTTTTATAACCTTGTAAATTAGACATTAAAAATATTCTTCTAGCCTGTCAGTGCTTGTTAACATTTATCCATGGTTTTCTTTCTCACCATTTCTTCTGCATTGCAGAATAGCTTTAGGGTTATTTTCCTTTATTCTAAATTCTCTTCAATGAAGTGCTCTGGGTAAAAACTTCATTTTTATTTACCTGACATCTCTTTATTTTGTCCTCTTTAAACAACTTTAGGTTTCTTTCAGGACTTTTATGGTACTACTGACATCTTTTAAGTTCTATTTTTGCTACTGAGAAAGCAGCTCTTACTTCTCTTTAGAAAATCATTTTTTTCACTGGCTGCTGAGATTTTCTCTTTTTCTTTGGTTTCATACAGTTTCACTATTATGCATGTAGGTGCAGATTTCTTTCTCTTTGTCATGGTTCAATTTCCTGTGCTTTCTTAATATGAAGTTTTGTGACTTCAATTCCTGAACAATCTTTGCTACTTTCTTTATATATTGTCTGCCCAAATCTTGCCATAATTTCCTGGTAAACCCACAGAGCTTATTCAAATTTCACCATTTATGTATACACTTATTTGTGTGTGTGTCTAGCTCTATACGGATTTATAATATGTGTAGCTTCCTATAACCACCACCACAAGCAAGATGCCTACATGGACCATCACCATAAGGCTCCTTTGCTACTGCATTATAGCCTCATTCATCCTCTCCTTCCCCATCCATAAGACCCGATAAGAGATTTTCACAGATTGAGGCATATGGGGTAACTATTTGGGTTCAAAACTGATTCAGCTTGAACTAAAAAGCCTGACTTTCAGCCTATCAAACATACATCTGCCTCACCATTAAAGAATGTACTCTCTTAAGATAAGAATGCATACTTCCCCTCCTACGCCGTATTGGTAACACCCTATTGGTAATGCCCTGATTAGTCCCTTTCCCAACATCAGGGTCATGTTGACCTGCTAATTTGCAACTGAATACCTCTTTAAAACTTTGATGAATATGTATCCTGGGCATGTTTAATATACATTCTTTGTTCTAAAAAAGATATGACTGTACTGAAAACCATGCTTCTCTGGAACACTTTCTAATCCCTTCAGGGTTATAGTACTCACTGTGGTTCAAGTAAAAGTCACCTTCTTTCTCTTACCTATAGAATGACTACTGCTTATTTTGCATTGACATTTCTTGGCATAGTGAGGCAGGATTTCACAGGAACCCACCTGAGACCACCAGGAATCTACTTTGAACTGTTGCTTGCTACCACATGGGCCCATTGACCCCTCTGGATTCACAGCACTTTTTAGGTGTCCCTGGTGAGTTCTCCTGAAACTCATACCTCCTTATTTAAGTCATGGGTCCAGACTTACTTGAGCTGTTTCAAATATTAAGACTAGGTATCTTAAGGGAATACAGGCACATTTCCTAGGTAAGAGGAACCTAAGGTGAATTTCCTAAGCCAGGGGACTCTACGGGGAACTTTGGAGTTATTGGGGCAGGATAACTTTTTAAATTTGGCTTTAAACTGGAAAGAATCATGTCCATAAAGTCCAAACAAATTGTTCTTCCATTGCTCTGAGCCCCCATGGTAGTTTTACACTGATGGAGGGAGAAACTGAGACATGTAAGAGAGTGGTCACAGCCTTTTTAAGGAGTGATACTCACAAGAAGCACACTTCTCACCTACTACACTGTCCTTAGAAATTTTTCAGACTTTATAGTAAAATGAAACTAAAAGAAAATGGGAAATCGAGCTTCTAAAAGCCAACCAGTTCCTGAACAGGTAGCCTACCCCTGGAACTCTGGTTGGTTTAATGTACAATATCTACAGTGGACCAGATAGTTGCAAGTGCTTAACAAAATCACAATAACAGTAAATGGTTAGATCTTTGGATCAAGATACCTTGGGATAACTTGTAATTACAATGGCCACCTTGGGGCTCCTTTGAGCCTCCAGAACTTGTACATTGGCCATTACAAGGAATGCTCCAAATAGATACAATCATTTAAGAAGTGCACTTCTTAAGCCATGGCTTTAAGGACACTCTTGTAATCTAACCTTCAAAGGAGGACCCAATATGAGCCTCTCCTAGGGTTAATGAGACTCTGAGAAATTTTGTGGGAAACTGCTACTATTAAACAGTCAAGGGGAAACTAAAATTAAAAATTAGTGGTGTTGTTTAATGCTACCAGGAATAGTTACTGCTTGTCCCAGCTGAAACCTGACAAGATACTTGAAAGGATATAGTAACTTAGGATCTGAAATTCAGCCAAGTTGGGAACTGATATTCAAAGCCTGCTAGGAACTTTTTAGGCCTTTTTCATCTGTCTTTGTGTTTGTGTATGTCTATATATATGTGACATATGTGATATTTTTCTATCTCTGGATGGTATAATTTCTAAAGGAGCTCTGTTTAATTGACTTAAGGTAAATACTTACATAAATTATTTTTAAATGTAGTAAAACTAATCCAAATGTCTTTCAAGATAATGTGATATGAAATAACCTTTGGCAAATGAAAGCTTGTTTAACTTTGTTGGTTTGATTGAAATAGGCATTTCCTTTGAGTTATCAGCATTGGATATGTTGTAGACTTGCAGCTTGGATTTATTGCTCAAAAAAGCTCATGCATCTCTGTTACAAAACTTATGAGCACAATAATAGCTTAGAATAACTAAGTTTATCTGATATCTCAAAGTCTTTATAGACGATCTAAATAATTATTGGAAACAGGCAAACTAAATGAAAGTAAAAAAGGCAAAAGTTTTGGGGGAAACTTTTTAACAATGACTATGTGTTACAAAGTATATACTTAAAACAACTAAACAACTTAAGATAATGGCTAACTGCTTTAGTATCACAAAGTTTTTGTGAGTAATCTAAATATGATTGTTACAAACAAATGATCTAGATGTAAGTGAGATAACAGTTACTAGATAAAACTTTAGAAATAATTGTAGTTTATGACATGAGTACTTAAAATAGCTCCCAAAATCTCTTTTGCAACCTGAAACTTTGAAGTTTTGTAGGCTAACTTAAATGATGAAAATTCATGAGTATCTAGATCATTTCCAAATAAGATAAATAGTGAAACATCAATTGCTAACCATGTCTGAGTTTACCTACTTTTGGCTTCCTATTGCAGGGAAACCAAAAGATGTTTGAGTCTATGAGTAAACACGTCTTATATTTTATTAAAAGATTGTACCATGAAGTCACATGTTTTTAGAAATTAGGAAAGGTATTTATAAATTTGCAAAGCCACAGAGTTCTAACATGGGGGAGCAGAATTTGCCATCTCAAGATGTATCTCTTTGGATGAGTATTTTTGGGGCTGGTTAATTTTTGAAAAACTGCAGACATGGGAAAAGCTCTGAAAACCAAGTAGAAATTGCCCTTTGTAAGAGATATTTACATTGGTAAGGGAAATCTCCATTTGTAAAGATGTCTCCCTCTATGTCCCAGGAAGAGGAGGATGACCTTATCTCTAGAAACTCCTATCAATACAGAAGGCAAGGACTTAAATCTGAATAACCTGACTCTTGTTTACTGTGCATTTTCTGGTAATCTCCCATAACTGACTTCCCCCAGCTCAACATCTTCCTTGGTCTTTAGCTGAAAATGGCATTTAAGGTGGCGACCTTGGCCATTCTGACAAGTTACTCAGTTTTCCTGGGTTTCCCCCATGTAGATATGTTACTAAACTTTGTTTCATTTTCTCCTATTATTCTGTCTCATGTCGATTTAATTCTTAGACTGGCCAGAAGGACCTAGAGGGTGGAGGAATTGTCTTCCATATAAAAGAGGGCTCATAATTGCTTACTTCTGAGTTTTCACTAAAAATTAAGGTCTGTAAGGGTTAAGAATTCTAATTAATATGTGTGATTAAAGCTACTAGAAATTAGTAAGGAAAACATCTTTGTATTCAAGGAAAGGAAGATGTATGTTTTCAGTAAAGAAGGCTTTAGGAAAAGAAATATTTTTATTTGTGTTGTTAAGAAAGATAAATGTGTCCTAAAGTACTAGGGGGAAGAAAAAGGACATTGGACAAATTCTTAATGTAAAAAAAAAAAAAAAAAAAGAGCTATAGAAGCTCTGTGAAAAAAATAACCTTGAGAAAAGAGTTTTAGGCATGGTCAAGTTGGCTAAGACTGGAATAAACTTAATTAAGTAAATGAGTTTTAATATCAAAAGTAAGCTAGTGCAAAGTAGAATTTTGTTTCCCTTTCTTAAAAGGATAATCTTCCTGGACTTTAATCTGCTCTTGATATTGAGATTATAATAGGTTTTTCTTTATTTTTGAGCAAATCTACCTAAAAGACAGAAATTTTATGTTGTCAAAACAATTCCCTATGTTCTAAAAGGCTGAAATCTCTCTATTAAAAGAATTTTTTTCCCATTTGTCTTTAATATCTGTTGTCACTTTGGTTAAATGGATAACTAAGTTTTATTTCACAATGACCAGTCTTTCAGAGTGACACAAGATCAACAAACACTTGATGTTTTTTGTCCAAGTGTTTTAAAACCTTTTGATATTTTTATAAGCTTCCCCTAAAATTCAAACCCTAAATGAAGTCTTTTTCTTTTCTTTTGTGAGGAACATTGGCCCTGAGCTAACATCTGTTGCCAATCTTCCTCTATTTTGTAAGTGGAATGCCACCACAGCAAGACTTGATGAGTGATGTGTAGGTCTACACCCGGGATCCAAACCTGTGAACCCCAGTCTGCCACAGTGGAGCATGAGAACTTAACTACTACACCACTGGTCCAGCCCTGAAGTCTTTCTTTTGACCTGAAAAAACTGTTTTTTCTTTAAGAATTTTCAGAGGGCCCCTGGGAATTCTTAAAGAAATTTGTTCTCCCTACAAAGAGGGAGATACTGAACTAATTAGGCTTGTTTTGGTGTGCTAAATTGCATGGGAAGCATTGTCAAGTAAATGATCATAAACCTTCTTGGGTTATATTGCATAGGTAAATATTATTCGCTATTTTAACCTGCTACCTTACTTCCAATATCACAAGGGGAAAAGGCTATGACTACATTCTATTATCTAATTTGATTTACAGATGGGTCTTACTTAAATGATAAGCAAAAATGTTAGAAAGCTGGATATGCTGTCCAGCCTTGAGAATGCCCATTACTTTCTTTTAACTCTGTCTATCTGGTTAAAGATTTCCTTCTACAGGCTCAAGAAATTGCCATGGAGGAAGAGAAACAAAGGTGGCAACAAAAAGGGGGAATTTTTGACACCACCAAGCAGATGTTGTTCTTGCCTGATAACCAACCATAGTGTCTATTGGAGCACAATTACCATTTCTCCAGAATATACATCAATTGTCCATCGGGAACCTGAAATGATTTTGTGGGGAAAGCCAAATTTTTGGAAACTTCCTCCCACAGTGTTTCAGAAAGCATATGCTCGTTATACTATATGTCCTAAATATAATCTTGGGAAAATACTTTATGGGTTGCAAGGTCACTTTTCCCTTCCTAAGGGACCCTTTGAGTTATGACAATTTAACTTTGTTCAAATGCCACCATCTCAAGCACTTAAATGTCTTAGTAATGATCTGTGTGTTCTCACATTGGGTTGAGGCCTTTTCCTGAAAGCAGAAGAGCAATGGCTTTAGTAGGAGGTAAATTATCGGAAAGGATCATTCCCATTTAAGGAAATTCCTACTGAGTTACACAGTGACCAGGAACTCATTTCACCAGACAAATAATTAAATCTATTTGTGACATTTGGCCAATAATGCAACCATTCACTAATGGTACAATCAAAACTCAATTGGCAAAGCTTTCAGAAGCACTCAATCTCTCATAACCAAAAGCTCTTTGGCTAGTACTTCTCAATCTTAGATCTCCACCTTTTGGTAAACATCAGCTGTCTCTTTTTGAAATAATAACAGGACAGCCTATGCAATGAGAAGAGAAAACGTATGAGCCAACTTTGCTTGAGGGGGATATATTACATTGTTGTCAGGGTCTCATTGAGGTGCTTAAAAGAAATGAAAGTTTGGTAGCTGATTTCTTTCACAGAAAGCTCCTGGGAGACAAAGACCTTGAGGAACATGGACGACAACATGGAGAATTTACGTATTGGCAGAGGCATCAAATCAAAGACTCTTTGCAGCCTGGTTGGAAAGGACCACATCAGGTACTTTTAACCAATTCATGCACTGCAGAATCAAAAGGCATAGACTTATGGATTCACATTTCTCATTTAGAAAAGGCTTCTCCACCTGAGTGCGTTTCAGTTCCTATTTCTGATACCCAACTTCAACTGACCGACGTAAATATCTCCAAACAAGGACAAGAAGATGCAGCATCTATTGTAGACAGCTGTCCCAAGACTCCAGACCACACCTGTGTTCCCAACCTTATATCTCCTCATTTAAACCTTTGTTATGCTTAAACTGTATACCTATTTTATAATTGTCCCATTTAAGGTTTTCAGAATACTATCGTACTTAAAGAAAATGATTGGTTTGGAACAGATCAATCTTGAAGTCCAGGCATTTATTGGGTGGCTCCTAATGGAACTCAGTGATTATGTGAAACAAATATCTGGCCTTGGCTACTGCCTGGATGGCTCAATCCCTGCACCCTGAACTTCCCTTGGATGCAGGGAAGGATTCACACTGAGCTAACACCTGTTGCCAGTCTTCCTCCCTTTAAGGCCAGATGGGCTCATTCAATGTTCCACTGGTATCAACACTGAGCAGCTATATTTGTTCCTTCCTTGGGGCTAGAAGATGTTGTATTACATATAGAAACTCTGACTAAATTTACTCAACAAGCCCTTATTGATAATCAAGCAGGAACAGCCTTATTAAATACTGCAATATCTTTAATGAGAAAGGCTGCCTGTTAACATAGAACGGCCTCAGATATTTTAACTGCATCCCAAGGTGGTACCTGTGCAATTGTTCAGACTGAAAGCTATGTTTTTATACCTGAGGAATCTTCAAATGTGTAATCTCTGCTAAAATACATGAAAAAGTAGGTGGATGCCCTAAACAACCCTACACCTAGTCTTAATTTGTTTACTTGGCTCCCTTTTGCAATCTAGATTGCAATTTCTATGTATATTGCTCCTTAGGATTATCGTATTAGTCATAATATTCTAACTAATTAATTTTTCTTTACTCAGTGTTGTAAGACTGGCATGCAGGCTAGAACAATAACTGCTCAGCAACTTGAGATGCTCGATCAATCTCACAATCCTGAACGAATTTCATTTTCTGATTAAGACTATGCCTAAGAATTCATTTTTAAGTGAATCATGTCAAGTATTGGATTATCTGTTCTGTAATTGTTATAAACAATGTAACTATAGGAAGTCATGTAGAAGCATATGTACAATGTTTGTGTGATAATCTAAAAATAATTGACAAATTACATAACCTATGGAATGCTTCCCCTGTTAATATATACCTCTATGTTTGTCCACTATATTGAACTATTTCCCCCCAGTGTGGATAACTGGGCAAATCATGAAATAAAATCCTAGCACTGAGGGACATGAAGGACCCAGGGCAGGCAGTGAACACTCTGGCATGGATGGATGATATTTTGATCAGCAATGCTTTCTATTGAAAGATTATTCATCAAAAGGGGTAAATGACAAGAGATTTTCACACATTGAGGTTTAGGGGGTAACTATTAGGGTTCAAAACTGATTAAGCTTGAACTAAAGAGTCTGATTTGTGGCCTATCAAACATACATTGTACATCTGCTTAACTATTAGAGTAAAAGATGCACTCTTTTAAGATAAGAATTCACACTTCCCCTCCTATGCCCTGTTGGTAATGCCCTGACTAGTCCCTTTCCCAACATGAGAGTCATGTTGACCTACTAATATGCAACTGAATACATCTTTGAAACTTTGATGAATATATATCCTGGGCATGTTTAATGTATGTTCTTTTTTTCTAAAAACATATAAGATTGTACTGAAAACCATGCTTCTCTGGAATGCTTTCAAAGGCCTTCCTGGGTTATAGTCCTCATTCTGGCTCAAGTAAAATTCACCTTATTTCTCTTATCTATAGAATGGTTATTGGTTATTTTGTGTCAACAGCCTTAAACAATTTTTGAATGTTGAGCCAGCCTTGCATATCTAGAATAAATCCCACTTCATTTTGGTGTAAGATTTTTTAATAAATTGTTGGATTTCATTTGCTAATTTTTTGATGACCTTTGCATGTAAGGTCATTAGAAATAGTCATCTGTAGTTTTATTTTTTATGCTATCTTTGGCTTTGATATAAGCAAAATTCTAGCCTCATAAAATCAGTTGGGAAGTCCTCCAATGTATTCAATTTTCTGGAAGAGATTGTGTAGAATATGTGTTAATTCTCCTTTAAATGTGTGGTAAAATTCTCCAGTAAAACAATCTGGGCCTGGATATTTCTTTTTTGGGAGCTTTCGAATTACAAATTCAACTTCTTTAATGGTTACAGAATAACTCAGGTTATCTATTTCATGTGGCTGACTTTTGGTAATTTGTTATTTTTGAAGAATTGGTCCATTTCTTCTAAGTTGCCAAATTTAGGAGCATAAAATTGTTGATAGTATTCATTTATTACCTTTTCAAAGATTGCAGAATCTGTCATGATAGCACCTGTTTCATTTTTGATGTTGATGCTTTGTGTCTTTGCTTTTTTAATCTTTGCCAGTGTTGTTAGAGATTTATCGATTTTATTGTTTTTTGAGGAAGCAACTTTTTATTAATTTTCTCTATTACTTCCTTATTTTCAACTTTATTGAATTCTGCTTTATATTATTTCCTTCTTTCTGCTTATTTTTGGTTTATTTTGTTATTCTTTTTCTAGTTCATGAGTAGGAAATTACATTATTGAGCTAAGGCCTAATATAATCATTTAATGCTAAAAATTACTCCTTTCAATCCTGCTTGCAATACATTCTATACATTTTGATATGTTGTGTTTTCATTTTAATATATTATTTTTATTCCCTTTGATAATTCCTCTTTGACCCATAGATTATTTAGACATACCTTGTTTAATTTCGAAGTGTTTAGAGATTTTCCTATTCTATTTCTGTTATTGATTTCTGGTTTTACTCCATAATACCGAAGGAACATATTCTGTATGATTTCAAATTTTTTTATATATGATGAGATTTGTTTTATTACCCAAGATATGGGATATACTGGTGAATACTCCATGCGCACTTGAACAGAATGTATATTTTGCTGGTGGTGGGTGAAATGTTCTATAAATGTTAATTAGATCCTTTGGTTAATGGTTTTGTTCAGTTCTTCTATATCCTTGCTAATGTTCCAATAGTTCTATAAAATATTGATAGCGGGGTGTTGAGGTCCTCAACTATTACTATCGATTTGTCTATTTCTCCTTTCATCCCTATCAGATTTTGCTTTCTGTATTTTGAAGCTCCATTGTTTTTGCATACACATGCAGGATCACTGTATCTTCTTGGTAAATTGATCTTTCTATCATTTTGTAATGTCCCTCTATCACTAGTAATTTTCTTTGCTATGAAATCTAATTTAAATGATAGTAACAGTCACATCTGCTTTATTTGATTGTGTGACCTTTTTTTCCATGTTTTTGTTTTTAACCTACCTATGTTATTACATTTGAAGTGAATATTTTTTAGGCAGCATAAAGTTGGATCTAGCTTTGTTTTGTTTTTTCTTTAACTAATTTTGAAAATCTTTTTTTTTTTTTTTTTGAGGAAGATTAGCTCTGAGCTAATATCTGCCACCAGACCCATAATAATGCTATTCTGGGGGGTGAGGTGCTAGGCCTGGATTTCCTTATGCAGCTAGGTGGAGGGTCAGGAAGACTGTGGGCTCCTTTGATGCTACCCCTGTAGTTGGATGGCCCCATCCATCAGAGATGGCTGTAGAATGGGGGTTGGGTACGTCCACTGGGGATTTGTTGCTGCTACTGTGGCTGGATCAGACCACCTGCCAGGGGTCTGGTTGTGGAGCAGCCAGGGGCTTCACAGCTACTGCAGCCTCAGTTTGTCCCAATGGAACCTCTCTGGTGACCTAATGGGTAAATTGGACAGCCTGCCAGTACCTAGTTGCGGAGAAGGGGTTGTCATAACCCGTTGGCTCTCTGACAGACTTCTGCTTTCCCAGTCTTTTGCAAGACAGAACAAGCTTTATTATTGGTTCATTTTGTCTACACCTGTTGGTGGTTTTGGGTTGCAGGCCTCTCCAATCCCCACTCTGGAATACATAGGGGAAAAAAGAAACTCCAGAGAACTCACTGTGTCTTTTCCTCATGCCCTGATATCCCTAGCCAGTTCACCATCTTTTTACTGTTGTTAGAGTCATTTTTTGGTTGCATGTTGAATTATTTCTACGGCATTTAGTTGGATTTAGAGAAGAGCCACAGGAAAAATTGAATCTAAATCATCTCATTCCAGAACCAGAAGCACCTAGGCTTTTTTAAAATACATTTATCATTGAGACTTAGGCCTTTATAATCCATCATTGTACAGATGGCTTCCGAAACTGTTGTCTTCCACTGTTTTGACCTTCACTGACATTTAGACTTACATATTCACTTCCTACTGAATATCTCATATTTAACAAATATCTCAAACTGAACATGTCAAAAGAAAACTTTTGTTTTCCTTCTCAAAACATGCTCCTTCTAGAGTTTTCCCGATTTCTGTAAATGGCATCATCATTACCCTATTTTTAAGCCTGTCCCACAAAATAAGCATCATTCTTGGTTCTTATTTTTTCCTCCACTCTCATATCAAAGTCAAGATCTATCCACATTGTTTTCCAAATATATGCTTGGTCTGCCCACTTATTATCATTTTCATTTCTACCACCGTCTTCTCTGCGCGGGTTACTAAAACAACTTCCTCACCCATTTCCTGCTTCTAGTCTTGCCCTGTATACGTTGTCCAGAGTCCCTTCTAGACCTTGTAGCTAGAGTGATCTTTTACAAATATCATTAACAATTATCAATTCTTTTTTAAAATCATCAGCTGTCTGCTCACTGTGATTAGAATAAAATCTAAATTCTTCAGAGAATAATGTCACCAAGCTGGCAAAGTGGGAAATCCCAGCCTCATCCCCCGACAAAGATATATAATTAGACAGCTATCCATGAACAAAAACAGATCTGCCAGAGCTCAGGAGTCCACTTAAGAAACTTCAGCAGCACATTGGAACCAAAAAACCCAAGAATAACCATACATAAAGGGACGGAAGAACAGCTTCCCTTTGCCTGCATCCTCCCATCCCCCAGCTGCTGACCCTGCTCAGCATGAACAGGGTATTCCTCAGCTAAGAGGAGTTGGAAGGGAAACCTGGAAGGGAAAACAGGGTGAGCAACTAGCTTCCCCAGCCTTTCAGGACACCTCAGGAAGGACCAACTTTGGTTTTACTCCACCCAGAAACCTGCAAAGCTGAGACATACAGAGACAGCTAGGAACAAAGAAGATGATCAGGGCCTATCAATATCAGTTACAAAGTGGTTCCCAGTGACCTGCTCTGGAGAGGACCCCAGCAGCTTTAGCCACTGAAGAAACCCATGGCCAGCACAGCTGCCATAGACCTCCTGCAGATTTCGCCCGTTTCCCCCCCAATCAGATATTCACATTTGAAGATGCCAGCTGCTTGAATCTCTCTCTGCTCCTGCCCCACCCCTGCCTCTGCCAGAGCCCAGGATATGCACCTGCAGCTAGCTCAGGCCTTTGTGGCTGTGTTAGTGTAAGATACCAGCCTAGACCCCTGCAGCTGACCCCCACCACTGTGCATACGTGGGGCTAGTCCCTCCAGCTGTGCACTGCATGCTACCAGCCTGATACCTATCACCAGCCTCCATTGCTGTGTGCATCCAGTGACAAAATCCTGCAGTCAAAGAAATTTAGGCCCCCACAGCTGGGTCCCAGAATCAGTCATATCTCCAGTCATTGGCCTGCAGCACTGGGCCCACCTGCAGCTAGCTGCCCCCCCCCACCCCCCCCCCCCACCCCACTACTGTGCACCTGCATGCCCCAGCCTGGTCCCTGCCACTGACCTCCACTGTCATGTGCCTGCCCATGGGGAAACTCTGCAGTCACAGAAGTGCACACTGCATCTGCTTGTGGGTCCTGTCACTGGCCTGCACTATTGGTCCCTGCAGGCTAATATCCTTGATGAATACAGATGCAAAAATTATCAACAAAATACTAGCAATTCAAATTTAACAGCACATTAAAAGGATCATATTATATGATTAAGTGGGATTTATCCCTGGGATGCAGAGCTGGTTCAACAAAAGCAAGTCAGTAAATGTGACACACTGCATTAACAGAAGGAAAGACAAAAATCATGTGATCATCTCAATAGACGCAGAAAAATTATTTGACAAAATTCAACATTCTTTCATGATAAAAACTCAGCAAATTGGGTATACAAGGAACATACCTCCACACAACGAAGCCTCATATGAGGAGCCCACAACTAACATCACACTCAATGGTGAAAGGTTGAAAGCTTTTCCTTTAAGATCAGGAACATTTCAAGGGTGCCACTGCTATCACTCCTATTCAACACAGTACTTGAAGTCCTAGCTAGACCAATTAGGCAAAGAGAAATCAGGAAAATAAATAAAAGGCATTCAAATCAGAAAGGTAGACATAAAATTGTCCATTTTCCTGGTGACGTGGCCTTATATATAGAAAAATCCTAAAGATTCCACCAAAAAACTTTTAGAACTAATAAGCAAATTTAGTAAAGTTTCAGGATACAAAATCAGCTGTGTTTCTATATGCTAACAATGAACTATCTGAAAAAGAGATAAACAATCCCATTTATAATAACATCAAAAACAAAATACTTAGACATAAATTTAACCAAGCAAGTGAAAGATCTATATACCAAAAATAATACATTGAGGAAAGGAATTGAGGAAGACACAAGTAAATGGAAAAATATCTCATGTTCAGGGATCGGAAGAGTTAACATTGTTAAAATGTCTGTACTAGCCAAAGCCATCTGATTCAATGGAATCTCTGCCAAAATTCCAATGGCATTTTTCACAGAAATAGAAAAAAAATCCTAAAATCCATGCAAAATCACGAAAAACTCCTGAAACCCAAAGAAATCTTGAGAAAGAATAAAGCTGGAGGCATCATACTTCTTGATTTCAAATTACGCTACAAAGCTATAGCAATCAAACAATATGATACCGGCACAAAAAGAGACACATAGACCAAGGGATCAGAATTAAGAGCCCAGAAATAAACCCATGCATATAAGATCTATGAACATTTGACAAGGGAGCCAATAATACTCCATGAGGAGAGAATAGTTTCTGCAATAAATGGTGTTGGGAAAATTGGATAGCTACATGCAGAAGAATAAAATTGGATTCCTATCTTACATCACTCACAAAAATCAACTCAAAATGGGTTAAAGAATTAAGCATAAGACCTGAAACCATAAAACTCCTAGGATAAAACATCAATCCCTGACATCAGTTTCTGCAATAAGTTTTTGGATATGACACCAAAAGCACAAGCAACAAAAGCAAAAATTCAACAAATGGATAAATGGACTGCATCAAACTAAAAATCACAGCAAAAAGAAACAACAAAATGAAAGAGCAACCTACAGAATGGGAGAAAAATATTTGCAAATCAAGTATCTGCTAAGGGGTTACAAAATATGTAAGAAATTCACACAATTCAATAGCATAAAAACAAAACAATCCAACTGAAAAATGGGCAGATGAAGCTGGCCCAGTGGCGTAGTGGTTAAGTTCACGCGCTCAGCTTTGGCAGCCTGGGGCTCGTGGATTCAGATCCTGGGTGCGGACCTAAGCACTGCTCATTAAGCCATCCTGTGGTGGTATCCCACATACAAAACAGAGGAGGAGTGGCATGGATGTTAGTTCAGGAACAATCTTCCTTACAAAAAGAAAAAAGAATGGGCCGAGGACTTGAATAGATATTTCTTCAGAAAGGAATACAAATGGCCAAGAAGTACATGAAAGGTGCTTAACATCACTAACCATCAGGGAAATGCAAATCAAAACCACAATGAGATACTACCTCACACCTGTTAGAATGGTTATCGAAGACAAGACATAACAAATGCTGGCAAGGATGTGGAGAAATGGGAACACTGGTGCACTGTTGGTAGGAGTGTAAATTGGTGCAGCCACTATGGAAATTCCTCAAAAAATCACAAATAGACTGCCATATGATCTAGAAATTCCACTTCAGAGTATACATCCAAAGGAAATGAAAACAGGATTTTGAAGAAATATCTTCACTCTCATGTTCACTGTAGCATTATTCACAATAGTCAAGACATGGAAAACGCTGAAGTGTCCTCCATGGATGAATAGATACAGAAATTGTGATTGATATACATATATCACTATATATGCATAGTGGTATATGTGTGAGAGTGTGTGTGTGTGTGTACATACATGATGTAATATTAATCCATAAAAAAAAGGAGGAAATCTTGCCATTTGCTGCAACATGGATGGACCTGGAGGGAATTATACTAAGTGAAATAAGCCCAACAAAGACAGACAAATACTGTATGATATCATTTATATGTGGAGTCTAAAAACAGCAAAGTCATGGAAAGAGAGAGTGGAATGGTAGTTGCGAAGGACTGAGGGGTGGAACAAATAGGGAGATGTTGGTCAAAACATAAAAACTTGGGGCTGGCCCCATGGCCAAGTGGTTAATTTCGTGCACTTCGTTTCAGTGGCCCAGGGTTTTGCTGGTTCGGATCCTGGGCACGGACATGGCACTGCTCGTCAGTCCAATGCTGAGGCTGCGTCCCACATAGCACAACCAGAGGCACTCACGATTAGAATATACAACTATGGACTGGGGGAATTGGGAAGAAGAAGAGAAAAAAGAAAAGAAGATTGGCAACAGATGTTAGCTCAGGTGCCAATCTTTTAAAAAAAAAAAAAAAGGTAAAAACTTTTAATGATAAGAGGAATAAGTTCCAGGGATCTAAGGTACAGCGTGGTAACTATAGTTAACAATACTGTATTATATTCTTGGAAGTTATGAGAGTTTTAATGCTGTCACCATAAGAGAAAATGATAATATGTGAGGTGATGGATGTGTTAACTAACCTTATTGTAGTAAACATTTCACATGTATCAAATCATCACATTGTACATCTTAAACTCAAGCAATGTTTTATAGTCATGTGTCTCATAACGACGTTTTGGGCAATGACAGACCTCATATATGATGGTGGTCCCATAAGATTAGTACCACATAGCCTAGGTATGTAGCAGGCTATACCATCTAGGTTTGTGTAAGTACATTCTGTGATGTTGACACAGCAACAAAATTGCCTAATGACACATTTCTCAGACTCTCTCCTTCATTAAGTGACACAAGACTATATGTCAATTATCTTTTTTTTTGGAGGAAGATTAGCCCTGAGCTAACATATGCTGCCAATCCTCCTCTTTTTGCTGAGAAAGACTGGCACCAAGCTAACATCCATGCCCATCTTCCTCTACTTTATATGTGGGAAGCCTACCACAGCATGGCGTGCCAAGCAGTGCCATGTCCGCACCTGGAATCCAAACCGGTGAACCCCCAGGCGCTGAAGCCAAACGTGCAAATTCAACTGTTGCACCACCAGGCTGGCCCCTCAATTATCTCTTAATAGAGTGGAAGAAAAATAAATTCCTCACCATTGACTTCCAGACTCTACATAAGCAAACCTCTGGCTACTTCTCTGAACTTCTCACAAAACTCTCTTCTTTATTTACTAAATTCCAGCTTCTGTAGCTTCTTTCTGTTCTGCAAACATACCAAACTAGTTTACTTTTCAGATATTAGCATCTCTGACTGCCTTAGATGCTCCTTCCAGAACTTGGTACGATTCTTTGCAATCCTTTCAGTCAAAGATCAAATCTCTTCTCAAAGGAACTTTCCTGACCACCTCATCTCGAGTAGCCTCCCCTACATCTACCCAATCATTCTTTGTTTTTTATTCCAACTAGCATTTGTCACTATCTGCAACTATATTATATATGTATTTATTTGCTTGGCTATATGTTTACTGTGTCTCTTCCTTTTCCCTAAGAATGTAATCCCTTACTGGCAGAAAACCTATTGTTTTTATTCCCACCTATATTCTCCCTACTTAAACATAGAGTCTCTAGATGTAATAAATGTTTGTTAAATGAATGAGTAAACCTCTCTTACTTCTCTTACTTTCTACTCAGCCTATTGAAATACTGGGGTGGTTTTATTTATCTACAGTGCCTGGTTTACAGCAGATTATCTGTATTGAATGAGTTAATCATTTTGAAATGCTGAGTTTTTGCTTGATCAATATATTGATACTCGTCCTTCTAACTATTGTGCAAGACCATGCCAATAATTCATGTGGGAAAAGAAGAGTGAACTTAAGCTGTAAAGGCTTGCTATGAACTCGTTCTATTTAGTCTTGTCAATCCAGCTGTACTAAATCAGTGCGACTCTTCCCTCACATGTAATTTTGGACAGTATCTTCTAAACTCCTCTGTTTTTGCTTCTTACCTTTTGACTCCATGGCCTCTCTTGTCTCTCTCATTTCCTTTTCCAGTTGATTCATAAAGTGGGGTGTCAGGGACAGCTGGATCCCATCATAGCTAACCAGCTGCTCCAATATCACAGGCACACTCTTCATGACTGGGCCAATTATATTTATTATCTCCACACAAAGGCAATTTCAGTGTCGTTTTTAGTCTCTTTCAGGATTTCAAGTGATCAAAGCTTTCTTCCTTGGACTAGGAAGATTTACTGAAATAAAATCAACAGGAAAGTGACAGCAAAGGGACTCGACACCTTCTCCAGTTAGAACATAATCTTCATACCCCTCAGGAGGAGTCTACTGGTTGTAGGATGAGAGTATCTAAAAAAAAGAGATGCTAAGCAGCAAGAAGACATGTATGAGAGTTGACAGTTCATACATGCAAGCAAGATGGCTGCGAAATGTTCTTTGACATTAAAAGTGATTTAAAAGTCAGTTTCTCCTTGACTGGAGACAGCATTCCAGTATATTTCTGTGAGTCATGTGTTATTTGAAGTATTTATCTGTGGAAACGAACATATTTTTATAAAAATGCTTACTTTAGACATTCCCTCTTCGTCATTCAGTAGAATCTAGTGTAATTCCTCAGAAAACTTGAGTCAGGCCCATGTGGCCTTACCAGATTACCTCCGTCCCTATGAAATGTTGACATGGAAAATCTTGCCTTTACTGAACTCATTATACTTTTTCATTCTCTCAGTTCAAATGATGCCTACTCTGTGAAATCTTACTTTGCCCATCCTAAGCTGTTAAGGGCTTCCCTTAATCATATATTACAACAATATATTTATCTATTCATCTCTCCCAGTAGACTCTGGGACCATGACTGAATCTCCATTGTGCCTTCAGAACCTAGGATTTTAGCTAGCTAGGTTTATTCACAGACAAATTTTAAAAATAATTTTAGGTACCTGCTGAGTCTAGTGTCTCACAGTTGGTCATTGTTTTATAGTGTCAAGAGATAATATCCCCGCACAAACCAAATTCTGAACATGTAAGGACAAGAAGTTGAATGTTTCTTCATCTATTGAACTGCATCCTCTTAAGAGCAGGAAGTTATGTCTGAATTTTATCTCTAAAGCGGGCACCTACAGAAGTGCCTGAGGCAGAAGAGGCGCTCAGTAAATATTGGTTGAAAATGTGGATAGCAATACGACATTAAAAGGGGGACGATTAGTACAATATTGAGTCAGTACATTTGGCTTTTGAAAAACACAGTCTATGTACATACTGTATTTATAAAGCAGAAAGTGAAAAAGATAGAATTACTTCTGATTTAGATTTCCCCCCAAAATTTGCTGAGCTATGTTGATGCTACAAATAGAAGGGAGAAAAAAAATCAGTGTTCTAACATGAACTGAAGCTACTGAAATAAGTTTAAGATTTTCAACCTAAAGTTCAGCTGTTCTTGAGAAGAATACTTCCTTTAATTCCCTAAGAGATTGAATATTTGCCGAATATCCTTGTAGTAGTTTTCCTCTACTCTCAATTTCTGTAGCAGAAACTGTTAGGTCGGCTTTAGGTTTTTGATGTCTTGCTATTATTAGCCCTCTAGTACTCAACCTAGCGTCAGGGAAACCAGGACTAGAAGTACTCAGTTGAGGTTCATTCTTGAGCAAGATTCAGTCTCAGAGAAGTGGTACATCCCCTCAGGATTCCTAGAGGAGACTTCTTTAATTTAAGCAAATCCTACATAATTGTATTTCCATTCCTCATTTAAAGTTTTATTTTTAAGCTCCTGCTGAGAAGGATCCACAATCTCAAATGGACTTAGATGTTTTAGCCATCAACTTCACTAATTTAAGATCAAATGTAGCTATTTCCAGGAGGGAGAAGACAGAATCAGCTGAGGGCACCTACTTGTAGACAAGTTGAAACTCCTGAGCCAGAAGAACTGAACTCATGAATGCCTTGGTATGAAGAAGGATCAAGGATTAGCGACAGGAAAGGAAAACATGATGGGAAAGTAGGCAAAGATGCAATGTGGAATTCCTGGTATAAGCTTTCATTTTACTTTGTCTTTGAAAATAAGAATGAAGAAACATGTGCCAAAACACTGACAGCTTTGCATTTCCTCCTTTAAATTTCTAAATGTAGAATTTTGGAAACTGCTAGAGGAAATAGCACAACATCATTCTGGTTCAGCACCCTGGGTTCCAGAGGCATCAACTTCACGCAACTGAAAAGTCAGCAACACTACAACTTGGATGTCTGGTACTGGGCTTGATTTTATGTTTTATTTTACTGCATAGGTACTCTAAAGTTGATGTGATGGAATCACCAGCCTAAGATGGAAAGATAATTATCCTTTTGCATATTCATCTTCATTCTGGGTTTAGAATTTTATCAATTAAAAATCTCATACTCAGGCTTCTCCTAACTATTTGTTCATAAAGAATGACTGATGTTCTAACATCATCGAAGGCAGGATGCTGAGGGTAGTTACAGTATAGGACCCTGCCTACCATCCTACTGTTCTAACAACCATCTTTCTATTCCTTGGTTATCTCTCTAAGTTAATATAGCTATGCCTGATTGCTGAAATATTTTGTAGAAAAAGGCCCGACTCTTTGGGGGAAAAAAAATCCATAAAATCACTAGAGATTAAAATCCCATGAATATTCAATCATATGTAATGAAATCAAAGCTACCAACAACTTGACAAGTGAAAATCAAAGAAATGAGGTTATATATTAATTATCAGGGAAAAACATGTTTCAAAGAAGATCAGGCAGCATATGAAAAATCTATGAATAAAAAACAAGATATAAAATGCTTTGTGAGATAAAGTTATATAATGGTTTTGAAAAACAATAAAATAAGACCTAACTAAAAGGAGAAACATACTATGCTTATGGATGGAAAGACTCAAGTACAGACGTCAGCACTTCCTAAATTAACCCAAGATTCAATCTAATTCTCATAGAAAATCCAATAGATGACTAACACAACATGACAATTCGAATCTAAAATTTATATGAAAAAGCTAAAGTCAAAAAAAAAAAAAAGCAGCAAAACACTAAGGGAAAATAAAATGAGGAACAAGAGAAAGATTTATTAACAAGATGGAAAGACTAACTTTAAAAGCTGTTGGTTAAAACTGTGATTTTGGCTTAGTGATAAGCAAATAGACAGATGAAACAGAATAAAAGTCCAGAAACAGACTGATAACAATATAGAAACTTAGTGTTTGTCAACTCTGGCATTGCAGAGAAATGAAGAAAGCACAGATTACTCAATGAAGAGTGCTATCTACATTAGCTATCCATATAGTAAAAAATAAAATGGAAATTCCTACTTTTTTACACAAATTTTTGTGGATAAACTACTTAAATGTGCAGGGAAAAACTATAAAACATTTATAAAATTATGAATTATATTTATAGTGTGATAGAGAAATATTCCTTAAACAAAATAGAGAAATAATAAATTTGACTACATTAAAATGAATAACCTCCATTTATGAAAAACTACTGTGAAGAAAATGAAAAGACATGTTACATACTGGGAAAAAATATTTGTGCCATGTTCAACCAAAATAGTATTCTTATCTAAAATAGTTAGAATCAAAATATGAAAGAGACATGAAATCAGTAAAAAATATGGATAAATGACTTAGGCATTTTACAGAAGAGAAAACTCGAATGAACTGTCTGAGTGGTCCAAAAGTAATTAAACTGAGTATTTGATTTATAGTTGTTTTTTGATGCATACTCCCTCAAGGCACTTACAGAAGCAGATGAAAATTCTCTATTGAAAAATACATATTATTCCTCAAAGAATTCTCATGCATTTGCTAGCAGCTCACGGTGGGGGAAAAAAACCACAAAATACACAGAAAAACACAAGGCACATTAAGATATTCATCAGAAATGAAAGACATCACAATCAAAGGCTAAAATTTATAGATACTGGAATTATCCAACTCAAAAGCAAAATTTTTAGTCTTTAAGAAATTCAGTGAGAAACTTGAAAACATGAATAAGGAGAACAGACATGTTAGAATTTTTTTACAGTTTAGAAATAAAAAAATAAAATAATTGAAACAAAGCACTCGCTGAATGTGCAAAAAGGATGTGATCTGAGATGGAAAGTAAGACACAGGAGGAATAAAAAGAAAAGTCAAATGGACACATAAATATTGACTAATCGAAACCATAATAATTAAAGTATTGTTCACAGGGAGTGAGGAAAATGATTTAGTTTATAATATAAACATGCATGTTAAGATGCGAGCCCTACACACTAAAACAGAAAAAGAGCAATTTACAAAACATTAAGAAAAATTACAATAAGAAAAATATGAAATCATTCTAAAGGCAAGAAAAGGAAACATTTTTTTAAAGGCAGATATTTACAGAATGTCGAAAATGTCTAGGAAAGCCTGTCAAGTGTTGGTGTTTCTGCAAAGCACAGCAGAGGTATGAACACATTAGGTATTCTGTCAAAAATAATCTAAGGCGCAAGTTAAACAGAATTGCACTGGTGATTCTCCTGGTCACTCTTCCTTAAGTTGACATATTTGTAATGATGAAGGACCCCTGTAAACAGGATCAAATCAATTAGAGGAAACAGGTGCACCAGCTAGTACAGAAGCTGTTCCAGTAGAGCTGGAGAGAGTACTTATTTATTTTTGCTGATAAAGGGTGATACACAGGGACAGATATGGGTTGGAAATGAAATAGATGTCCACCATTAGGTCTTACACAGACAAGGTTGTAGATGGCATGCATAACCAAAATATTTTTTATTTTTTAATGTACTTCAGCGTATGGGTGAGTGTAACCTGGGACCATCACTGTCAAGAAGCAACTGGAAAGAAACCCCTGTCTTGGGTTGGGAACAAATATGGCAGCTTCCTCTTCCCTGATAGTGCAGAAACCTAAGGCTACCTGAAAGAATGAGGAAGATTCTTTATTCTCAAACTCATTGTGTGTTAGTCCATTTTTCTTTTAGTTTCCTTTGGTTGCTGGTGTGAGTTAGAACAGTATAATGCTTAGAACCGAGGACTCTGGAGCCAGGTCTCCTGAGTTCAAATTTTGTTGACCACTTCCCATCTGTGTGGCCTCAGGCCAATTACTCAGTGCCTTAGTTTCATCATATGTGAAGTTTCTATATCTAAGTGCAGTTTGACCTAAATTTCAAATGTATGCATTTTATGTGAATGTAACCTATTTTTCTTGTATAAGAGTTACAATCACATTTGTTAGTAGTCAAGCAAGAAAAGGAAATTTACCTGGTAAATAGTACACAAATGATTTATTATGAATATCAACACATTTACTTGAATTAATGCTTTTCTTCAATATTATAAAGACAGTTTTGAGCTGGATATTCAGGTAAGAAGTGATCAGATTATAATGAAGTTTTCGTTTTCCAGGTAACAAGTATCCTTTGTTTTCATTCATCTAAAATGTCTGGGAATTTTTTTTTCCAACCTTCAGCACCGATTTCCAGTAAAATATCTGAACTTTGAAACACATATCAGATTATTTTCAAAGATTATTCAAGAAACAAATCACTTTTACATGGATAAAATCTTCCCCGGCTTCCTCTGAATTCACCATTGTGATACTTTCTCCCCAAAATAATGTCACCTCAGTCTAATGCTTTGGTAATTTCCCTGTTTAGGAGAATATAGATAAAACAGATCTTGCAAAAGAGATATATTAAGTTCCTCCACAAACACATTTTCACAAACCTAAAAGAAAAACAAAATCAAAAGTACATTTATTTGGAGGTACCAGTTCAAAATGGTGACATAGGACGCTCCTGAACTCAGCTCCTCCCATGGACACACCGAATCTATAGCTGCAATGGAACAATTGTCTCTGAAAGAAATCCAAAAACCAGCGGAGTGACTAGTGACATTGGGCGAATGGGAAAAAATCCACTGTAAGATCTAATGGTGGACATCCTTTTCATTTCCAACCCATATCTGTCCCTGTGTATCACCCTTTATCAGTAAAAATAAATAAGTATTCTCTCCAACTCTACTTCAATATCTTCTGTATTAGCTAGTGCATGTTTCCCTTAATTGATTTGATCTTGTTTACAGGGGTCCTTCATCATTATGAATACGTCAACTTGAGGAAAATTGAACAGGAGAATCACTTGTGAAATTTCAACCCACTCTAGCCCTGTACTATCCAGATCAAAAAGGGTAGGAGAAGCTGAGACACAATCTTGCCATAAACTCCACCCCCAGTACAGCAACACAATTGGGAGGAAACTCACATCTCCCAGCTTCTGCTTGAGGAACGAGGAGTTTGGACCTAACATCCAGTGCCCCAACCTGTAAGACTTCTACCCAAGAGATGGGTCTCCAAATTACCTAGCTCTGAAAGCCAGTGGAGCTTGCATCAGCAAGACCCACAAAGCTATAGTGAGCAAAGAAACAGCTCTTACCAGGCTCAGGAGGACTCACCAAGGCTATCACTCCAGGGCTCAGCACAGAGGCAGCAGACTGAAACATCCAGTCTTTCTATGAAGGAGGCCTATTTGCATATCTTAAAAGCTGTGGCCTGATGGGTAGGTTCCTAATTAGACACACATATAGGGACCAACTGCAATATGCTTCAGAGACTGGGCAGGCCAGCAGGGGCCATCTTTGTGCTCCCTTCCTGCCTTGCTCCAGGTCATTGATATCTCTCAGAAAAGACCTTGTGCATAGATATGGTGCCGTGGCTTTTATGGTTGTTGCCCAGAGGGCACGCCATTTAATAGCCTGTCTCTGGTGACCATCAGGGCTTATGTTTGCAAGTTTTACGGGACTAAAACAGAGAAATGGTTCTTAGCTGGCTATTCTCCCAGGGCACAGAGCAGAGGCAGCATACTGAAATGCCCAGTGTTTCCTAGAAAGAAGCCTATCTGCATATTTTAAAAGCTACAGTCTGAGATTCAGGCTTCATATCTAAGGGCTGACCGCAATCCTTTCCAGAGGTCAGGGAGGCCAATGGGTGCCATCTTTTTCTCTTTCTCCGCCCCACTCCAAGTCATCAGTATCTCTGTGAAAGGAGCTTGTATGTATGTCTGGCACCCAAACTTCTATGGCTGCCACCCAGAGGGCATACTCCTTGATAACATAACTCAGGTGGCCAGAGTGCATGTGTTCACAAGTTAGACAAGATGGTATCAAACAAAAAAACAGTTATTTACTTGCTATTCCCAAAGGGTTCAGTGTAGAGGGAGAAGACAGGAATACCTATCACCCAGTCTTCCCCCTGAGTATGCAGATTTGCATACTTTAAAATCTGCTGCCTGAAGGTTCAGCTTCCAATCAGCCTGTATCTAGGTGCTGACTGATATCCTTCCCTTTGGAACACTGACAGGTCTTGGTACACCCTCAACTACTGGAAATCATTAAGAATAAAGATGACTGCTTGATCACAGATGTTTGAGAGACAACCAAGAGGTCAAGGTTGAATGATAAGGATCATTTCCTAGATGAGGCCACTCCTTCAAGACTGGGAGAGGTTGATGTTTTATCTAGTGCACAGAAACTAACACAGAGTCCAGGAAAAATGAAGAAGTACAGGAATACGTTTCAAACAAAGGAACAAGATAAAAACACCAGTAAAAGACTTTAGGGAAATGGAATGAGTAATTTACCTGATAAAGAGTTCAAAATAATGGTAATAAAGATGCTCACTGAGGTCAGGAGAACAATAGATGAAGAAAGTGAGAATTTCGACAGAGATATAAGAAAGTATGAAACAGAAATGACAGAGCTGAAGAATACAATAACTGAACTGAAAAAGTCAATAGAGGGGTTAAATAGCAGACTAGCTGAATTAGAGGAAAGAATCAGTGACTGGAAGACAAGGCAGTGGAATTCATCCAATCAGAGGAGCATAACAAAATAAGAAAGAATGAAGTTAGCTTAGGGGACTTATGCAATAACATCAAGTGGACCAATATTTGCATATAGAGGTCTCAGAAGGAGAGAGAGAAAAAGACAGAAAGGGTATTTTAAGAAATAATGGCTGAAAACTTCCCTAACCTGGGGAAGGAAGCACACATCCAGAGGCATGAAGCCCAGAAAGTTCCAAAAAAGATGAATCCAAAGAGACCAACACCAAGACACATTATAATTAAATTGTCAAAAGTTAAAGAAGAGGAGAGAATCTGAAAAAGCAGCAAGAGTAAAACAACTTGTTAGCTATAAATGAACGCCCATAAGACTATCTGCAGATTTTGTCAGCAGAAACTTTGCAGGCCAGAAGGGGGTGGCAACATGAAAGCAAAAAACTGCCAAACAAAAATACTCTACTCAGCAAAGTTGTCCTTTGGAATCAAAGGCTAGAGAAGATTTTTCCAAACAAACAAAAGCTGAAGGAGGTCCTCACCACTAGGCTAGCCTTACAAAAAATGTTAAGGGGACTGCTTTAAGCTGAAATGAGAAAGGTGCTAATTAGTAACTGGAAAACATATGAAAGTATAAATCTCACCAGTAAATTTAAATTATGAATAATCTAATGTTGTAAAACTGATGGCTTAATCACTTATAAAGCTTGTATGAAGGTTAAAAGACAAAAGCAGCAAAAATAACCATACAGTAATTTGTTAATGGTTGCACAGAAAAAAAGATGTAAGTTGTGACATCAAAACATAAAACACGGGTTGGGGGAGGGTAAAATGGAGAGCTTTAGAAGGCATTTAAACTTAAGATGTTAACAGCTTAAAATAGACTATTATAACTCTAAGATATTTTATGTAAGCCTCATGGTATCCAGAAAGCAAAAATCTATAGCAGGTACACAAAAGAGAAAGAGAAAGGAAGCTAAGCATACCATTAGAGAAAATCATCAATCACAAAGGAAAAGAGGAAGATATGAAGAAAGAAACAAAGAAATTACAAAATAGAAAACAATTAAAATGGCATGAGGAAGTCTATAATTATCAATAATTACTTTAAATATAAATGAACTAAATTCTTTGATCAAAACACAGAGTAGCTGAATGGATATAAAAGGCCCAACAATATGCTGCCTACAAGGAAACATTTATTTGCATTTATTGCCCAAGTTGCATTTAAGTTATACACTTATTTTTTAAGAGGTTGTTACAAAGCACATCATTGTCCCAAAAAATAAATTTATGTCACATAGTAGCTTAATGCCTTTTGAGACAATATTAGGTATTAATAACAATCTTTGAAACAATTATTAAATAAAAGATCGCTTACCTAGCTTCTGATGATTGCTTTACTGGGATTCAGTAAGGTCCATTGTTGCATGTTTATCTTATTATGATCAGATTCCAGTTAATACTTAATTATCTTGTGTTCAAACACTGGAAAATTTCACTTTTTTGCATGCATTAGGAATTCTTTTAAAACATATCATGGAGCTAGAGTTACTTTCTTTGGGGAAGATGGCAGATTGGTTCACTCTCCATGTGTTCCAGACTTTCTAGAATAACTCCCTGTACTGCAGAGAATGAAAAAAATTAAAGCTACCCTTGTCCTTACAGCTTAGAAGTCTGGAGGCTGGCCCCGTGGCCGAGTCGTTAAGTTCGCACACTCTGCTGCAGGTGGCCCAGTGTTTCATAGGTTCAAATCCTGGGCGTGGACATGGCACTGCTCATCAAACCACGCTGAGGCAGCGTCCCATATGCCACAATTAGAAGGACCCACAACGAAGAATATACAACTGTGTACTGGGGGGCTAATGGGGAGAAAAAGGAAAAATCTTTTAAAAGAAGTCTGGATACAATTTGGTTTCCATCAGTCAGAAATGCTTGCTCCAACTTGAATTTGGAGTTAAATAAGGAGGCAGCATGCTAGGTGTCTATTTTTGGCAGGTACTGGTTAGATGGAAATATCCTGGCCCAGAAAATAACACATTTTGTTGCAATTTCAGGTAACCCAGATCACAAACAAGGTGATGTGTTTCTAAAACTAACGGTTCTGGTAAAAGCTTTCTGTTCCCCAGATTTTAAGTAAGGTTTGTTCCTACAAATTGCAACAGTTGCTTTGTGATTCCAAGCTTCCTGGCTGAGGCAAAGGAAGTCATTTTCTTTATGAGCCAGTGTGTTGTGTTGTTCCGCGAGTCATCCCTGGAAGCCCAGCCTGGAGACTGCTCCCCTGGCTCTTCCAACAATTTTAAAGCCTTTAATTCCATGTACTACATCCAATATTTGCTTCAACTATCAAGAGTGTTTCTGTTACCTACAACTGAGCTCTGACTGATGTAGCATTGGGTACCAGAATTAGTTGCAGACAAGAATGGCATCCTTCAAGTGCTTATTGAAGGCACCAATATTGTGGACTGGTTAGTAATAGGATCTTGGAAAATAAAGATGGCTGAAAGCTTAACCATGAGTTGACTCCAATGATTGTGGCTGTTCTAGAAATGTATCTTTACTTAAGCAAGTCAACATGGCCCTGCCAACTGATGTGTGACTACTGATCAGGAAAATGCTTTCTTTCCTCTATACTGATAAGCAGAGAATAGCAGAAGTAGTGTCTCCTGGGGGGATATCAATCTACCTCCAGGATACATCAACTCCCAGATTCCCATAGTTTTCTCAATGAATTAATCCAGACACAAAGGACAAATATTGTATGACTCCACTTATATGACTCATTAATTGTAGATATTATACAAAATAACTAGAATAAGAACATTCACAGAGGCAGAAAGTAGATTAGAGATTTCCGGGGACTGGAAGGAGAGCAAATGGAATTATTGTTTAGTGGGTACAGAGTTTCTATTTGGGTTGATGGAAAAGTTTTGGAAATAAAAAGTGGTGATGTTTGCACAATATTGTGAATGTAATTAATGTCACTGACTAGTATACTTAAAAATGATTAAAATGGCAAATTTATGTTATATATATTTTAGCACAGTAAAAAATAAAGAAATAAATTGAAGTTGCCTTAACTTCTTATTCCAACCATTTTTAGCTAGAGGGGCTTTTGATTCCTGGGTAATTCTACCTTGAATCAGGATTGGAAACTCATTCAGTAGGTAATACCAGGATTCTCTCACTGGAATGATCTATTTCCTTGAGTGCCACAGATGTTGCCTGGTTCTACACAATTATTTCAACAAT
The DNA here is from genome assembly GCF_037783145.1 of Equus przewalskii. Taxonomy (NCBI): domain Eukaryota; kingdom Metazoa; phylum Chordata; class Mammalia; order Perissodactyla; family Equidae; genus Equus; species Equus przewalskii. The sequence goes on along the minus strand of NC_091845.1, from coordinate 50,577,338 downwards.
CTCCCATTTGAAGAGTTCAATGAGATAACAGAACACAAAGATTATCATAGTTTCAGGCCCCCCCCCCAATTCCAAATACAGAAGGCAAGGTAATTCCCAGCCTACAAAATAATTATTGTATGCAAATTTATGTTTTCAAATTTTAGTACCAGGGCTTGTTAAAAGCCATAGCAAATAGTCAGTAGTATTTAAGAGAAGGACAGTAGACAGAACCTTTTGATTTCAGCCTTATCAACATGCCCATCAATAAAGCAGATTTTCTGAATCTTTAACTCGTGTTTTTATGCTTTACTGAAAGAAATATTCCCTTTATTTATTCAATAAACATTTTTTTAGTAATAATAATGTTCCATCTGCTATTCCTGTAAAGAGGTTAATTCTGCCTCTACGGAATTAAGATATCTGGGGGAGGGAAGAACCTACCTTTACTTTCATTTCCTCTCTTGAAAAGTATCATCTGGGACATTGCTGTCTTCCTGCAGTGTCAGGAAATTGGAACAGTCATCTCGGGCAACAAACCTCCCTTGAAATTTTGCTCTTTCTCGTGCTGTTTATCTAATTGTCTCAATTCCCTTCACTTCTTGGAGCTCTGTGTCGCTGGCACTTTTGAAGGCAGGTGTGCCTATCTCTATGGGCATGTCTTATGGGAATGGGAGCCCAGCCCAAGGAGCTCCACAGACCTTAATAACAGAAACTATTTTTACTCCCTAGCAATTCCAGTGTCTGCTGGCTCCCTGGTGCTGACTGCATTTATGCCCTAACAGCCTTCCATATGTGAATGAGAGATGCTCAAGTACTCTGCAAACACCGCTTGTTAGAGCCTGTGGAAGGTATTTCTCCCTTCTCAGGCAGAGGTCATTCTGGCAATATGCAGCTGTTGATACTGTTCCTCGGACATAGTGCTTTGCATTGGATAATGGCTTATTGGAAGCATCAGAGTAAAAGTTACACTCGAATCCAAGAGTTTGTCTTTGCTCAGTTTCCAATTAAATGCTGAATTTTCCTCCTTTGTTCTACAAATTTGGTTGATTGTTTTGTTTCAAGAAATAAGGTAAATTAAACCCAGTAGGCCATCTGACATGCTTGTAGCTCTAAGACAGCTCAGGAACAAGTGGTCTAAAAATCCACTGCCCTTTCAATTAATTTAGTGGACTCACTTGGACCTAATTCCAAACAAACCCAGTCAGCAGCCATCAAGCTGTCAATCGGAGATCCTGAGTGAAGAGACAGGCAAAGGAGTAGGATTGAAGGAAAGCAATTATATTTGCCAAGTAGAAGACTTAATTTCATGAAAAGGGACGGCAACACCAACAGGTGTTACATTGGATCACCTGAAGTCTGTGTTTGTATATCAATGATCTTTCTCTATAGCTTTTCTGGAAAAGTCCATAAAGATTATCTTTTTTACTTTTATGACCATATAAGGCCCTATATAATCTGTACCTGGAGTCTGCATTTCTTTTATTAAGATGGAAAAGTTTTCTGCTTTAAAGACAAGGCCCCTGGCTTTTTACTGCTGAACCCTATTTTTGAAACACAGATGTCTCCCATTCCCCATCTGTTACAGCCCTAGGATATTAAAAACACCTAAAGACCCAAGGCAGGCCAGCGGGAGACGTTTGTAACAGGTAAAACCCATGACTAACTTCTGGAATGTAAAAGAACCCCTTGCATAGCAGAAAGATGAAAAGAAGGAGTTCAATAGAATAATGAGGATGAAATAAGGATATAAAATAAGAAGAATCCAAACGGCTAATGAGTATAAGGAAATTCAACATTAGCAGTCATTAGAGAAATGCAAATTAAAACATAAATGAGACTGTTGATCTGGGTTGGTTACACAAGTGTGTTCTGTTCTAAAAATTTATTTAGCAGTACACCTATGATATGTATATTTTTCTGGGTGTTTATTATATTTCAATAAGAAGTTAAAAGGGATTGAAAAGTAAAAGGATATTTAAAAAGAGATACCAATTTATGCCCTTGCAGGCTGACAAAAATTAGACAACTGAAATGATATCAAACACTATCAGGGATATAAGGAAATGTGATACCTCTTCCATTGCTAGGGGGAATATAAACTGGCATTTATTCTCAGGGGAAAGAAAAATTTTGTGCTGTTTAGTGGAACTGAGGATTTCAAACTCTAGGACACAATTCCACTCCTTGAAATATACCAAGAAACTCTCATTTAGATCCACAACGGAACAGGTATAAGATGATCAGCACGAATAACAGTTCTTTGAATCCGACATAAAATAATAATTAATGAGATCTTACACATAAGGTGCTTGGGATAGTAGCTTCCACATACTGTGGACCACACACATTAGCTAACGGGAAAAAATGCTCAAGACAATGCAATACACCTGGATAGATGCAAGATGAAATGTGGAAACTGAAGCTATCAAATTAAATATTGCTCCATTAAATCCATTTTTAGAAGTAAATAAAATATTTTTCCCTGGATTTCTAGGCTTGTGCAGGAAAATGGGGGGAAAGAGCAGAAAAAATTACTGGCAGAAAAGTAAGTGCATGAGAAGAGGTGATGAAGCCTGAAGAAATTCAGGTTCTAAAATACCTTTGGAGTTGCAGGAAATGTCCAAAAGTCATTCTGGGCCATATAGAAGATGACGGCCTGAAAAGGCAGCAGGGCAGACAAGGACTCATGAAGTGATGAGACAAGCAAAGAAAGTATATTCAGCTGACACAGTGAGTGGCAGAAGGGTAATGAAAAAATAAGGCCTTGAAGCTGAAGATAAATCAAAGTACAATAATACAGGTCAATAAGCTAGTGATGTTTAAGCTTCCGAGTCCTTCCCTTGTACAGGCCTATCAAAGTGTCTACACCTGATTTTGTATTATTTGTCGTAAAGATAACCTCCCCAAATTTTATAAGCCTAACAGGGAAGTCAAAAGAGCCCCATTTCTTCTCTCCATTCTAGAGATATGCCTTGCCATTGTTTTACCTGCTTATGTTGAGAGCAAAGACATTCCAGGTGCTATCTGTCCACTTGTGTCACTCCTACAGCTTTGCCGAGATATAGAGAAAACGTCCAAGGGGTCAGCCAACCCTCCCATAGTTTCATTTTCCCCCTCCTCATCAGTGCAAAATGAAAGTTAGGGATTACAGAGGAGGAATTCAGAGCAACAGCAGCCAAGACAGCCACGGAGAAGACAGTGTCTTCAGCCTGAGTCCCACATCGGGTGAAGGAGGCAATCAGGGGTGCCACAGCTCGCCGACTTGTAGCTTATTGAATTAATTACACAGTTCAGCTTTCTCCTGTGCCCCCAGAAATAAAATCAAAAGAACTAGAAAGCCTTTGAAGATGACGACACCAATAGGTCACTAGCCAGGTTAGCATTTAATACCGTGAGTATTGATTGCTTTTCTACCTGGGGTTGCATAAGGGGAGCACCAAAACCTGCATAAATTGCTACATTTGGGCAAAGATTTTCAGCATCCTTCAGATCTGGAAAACCATTTAGCCCCCCGCAGGGTCTTATTAACGCACTCGGTTAGCTAAATAAACATGTAATCTGTAACCCCTGGCATAAATTACCTATTTCACAACCTGGTCCAGAGCATGAAAGAAAGCAGAGAAAGACAAAGAGATTCTTTCCTGTAATCCCATCCACAGTGGGAAAATTGATGAAATGGTTTATGCAGCTCATTAATTAAGTGAGCTGACCCCTGAAGGGTAATACACAGCAACTGGAAGTGTCCAACCAATCAAAGCAAGTAGATGTAGATACGACCTGCTGGACTGCAGCTCAACTCAACAGAATTTACTGGCGTTCAGAGCCTTGCTACTTTCTCAAAGCTGGGGCCTGTATCAGCTGCATCGGCCTCATCAGGGATGCTGTTAGGATGCAGATTTCTAGGGCCCATCCCAGATACACCAAACAGAATCTGCATTTAAAGATTCCCAAATGATCCACATGCACAAAAATGTTGGAGAAGCACTGGTTTAAAGCAATGATATTCAGATAATCAAAAACTGCCCCCAGTGCTATCTGAGGTCCAAGCTCACCTTGAGATCTGAGAACACATGCAGTGCATGAGTTTACACAGGCTCTGGAATAAAACCAAAAGGATACAAATGCTAGATCAGCCTTTACCTATTGTGTGCCCTTGGGTAAGTCGTCAACCTCTAAGGCTTCAGTCTCCTTAACTATAAAGTGGGATAATATTACTTTCTTCACAGGATTATGGTGTGCAAGCCAAGCTCAGAGCACATGGCCTGTAACAAGCACTCAGTATAAATTTTCTTCTACTATAACCATGATTTGAGAGAATAGATACTTAAGGCATGATTTGAGAAAGCATAAATGAATCCAATGACCTCTGCTGCTAGCCTTGATTATTTGATTGTTGACCCTCTGTTCGCCACCTCATGGCTGGCTCAGTTCTCTGTAGGAAACACATCGACTCCCTCAGTGTCACTGTTTGAGTCCTAAACATTCCTCTTGCTTCTTAATGCAACTGTGGGATTAGCTCATTTTTCTGGCAAGCTTTTTTTTTTTTTTTTTTTTTTGTGAGGAGTTGCAGCTTTCAAAAATAGGCCAAAGTGGAAAATGTGCTGGTCTTTGCACAATTATTGGCAATTCAGCAACACATAGATACTCAACTGAACCATCTATACATTTAGGCACCTCAAAGGAGCAGACATAGAGGGAAAAATCCTAAAACTGTTTTTTTTTTTCATTATTCTTGTAGAAATCTGGTTAATCCAAAAGCCCGGGTTTCTAAAGTCCATAAAAATAATTACTTTGGGAATCAGGGGGGATGTGGAGAAGTTTCTGGCAGGTGGTCTTGGGGCATGAGGAACCACTATGTTTCTTATAAATATATTCATACAGGGTTATCCCTCTTCCGCCCTCATCTATTTAATCTTATTTTCTCATCCAATTCCTTGATATATTCTCTCTCCCTTCCAGAAAATAACAAATAAACAAAAATCTTATAGCAATGAGAGGAAGTTAGAACACGAGAATTCCACATAACTAGGTAGGTGCAGATGAAAGAATTCTGGGTAGTGGTAAATGAAAAGGACTTTTACCTTATATTCTCTGTGCCTTCTCTTATTCCGTTGTAGAATGGGTCAAAACATCTCTACTTCATAAGATGGAGGTAAAACTCTTACAATGTCCATGGGAGTAACTGCAAACTTTAAAGTAGTTCTTCTCAAACACTACAGTGCATCAGAATCACCCAGAGAGTTTCTGAAACATCTGTTTCTGGCCTGCACCCTGCTGATTCTGATTCAGTAGGTCTGGGGAGGAGTCTAAGAATTTACATTTCTAACAAGCTCTCAGGTGATGCTGATGCTGCCGGTCCGTGGACCACACCCGCACTGGGTAGCGCTGATACAGAGTGTATTTCACGTTTGTTGCTCTCCTTTTTTTCTCCTTTTACTGTGATAAACATAATCAAAAAAGTGAGTTTAAAATGTCCTGGTTAAGGCCTTTGCCAAGGACTGCATATGAATATCTTAGTTTTCATTTCTATTTGAATCTGTTAATATTAAATATGAATTTCTATTTCCAAGCCGGCCCTTTCCCAGGATTTTGGGTGGGCTGGTTTGGAGGCCACGTGGTGTCATGTTTAAGAAGAACAGGGCTGGGGCAGGGCTCTGCGCTGGAATCCCTGCTTGGTCACCCTCCCAGTTGCACAGCTTTGGTCAAATTTTTTCGTATTTCTGTAACTCATTTTTTTTGTTTTTTGTTTTTTTCAAAATAGGGATCATAATAGCATGTCCCTTTTAGTGTTTTTGTGAAGAATAAATAAATCTAGGATAAGCATTTACAACAATGTTTGGCACCAAGTCTTTCAACACAAGTTAGGCATGATTATAGACATGAGGAAAAATCTCAAGTGTCAAGACACCTCTGTTTGAGTGTTAAAGGCATTTTTTCCCATGATTTCTATATAAATTTCACTTGGTTGCATAAGTTTGGCAACCTCACTTTTTAACAGAGGTGGGGAAATAGAACTTCTTGAAGTTTTTTTCCCAAAGAAATGTCAGAGTCAAGATTTGTTCCCCAGGCATATCCTACTCAAAGCGCATCATTTTAGTCTTTCTTTTTTTCTGTGTCAATACGTATGTTTTGGAGGATGGAGTTTCATGAACTCTTTGAAGCCACTCTACCACACTTACCTGAAGGCCCATTGAACCTCATGAAGGATTTATTTCACAATATGGTGAAACAATTATCAGAAGTCTCAACCATGTACACTTTGGTGGAAAGAGAATCTGATGTATCATCCAAAGGCTACTGTTCTCATACTAAAGTGCCAAGGTGGGAATGAAGGTCCTAAATGAGAAGGGTGGGTACACATTCAGCCTGAGAACATTAAAATAAGGATCGGGCATAGGAACAAAGAGCTTCACTTCACACAACAGCCTTGGGGTTTGATTTTACAATTGTATTCATAGAAATATTTCACAAAGACCCCAGGTTCAAGAGGAAGCCTAAGAATGATATTTTCCCCTTTTTCATAATGCCTTTCTGAAATAAAAGTACAGAAATAAGCTAAACAATAAACCAATAATAGCTAATGGAATGGAGGATGCTGGAGAGGCCACCAATGTGTAAGAAATTGCAACAAAATTTTAAAAATTAAAGACAGTTGGAGTGTTGACAGATATAACAGGCAGAAGAACCGCAGCTTGCAATGTGTTAGGAGGAAGTGGCAGAAGAGATGGGAATATGTCATCTGTAGAAATCATAGAGGAGCTCTGGACTTAAAGATGCAGGTACAGCAGGGCTATGATGAAGATTCCATGTGCAGATCTTTTTCAGAGTACACTGCAGTAGGCAGCAACCCCATTGTTCCCCGTGCCACCGTCTTTCACAGAGTGCAGACTCGTTGGCATTTTCCTGAAAACAAACAAACAAAAGACAGGTCTTCTAGAAGGAAATTGCATCAAGTGACTGCAAAAAGCTAGGGATGTTGATGCCTCACAAAAGAAACCATTTTGACATTTAGGGCATCTGCATCAAGATATTCAGCTCTATGCCTGCTCACTTTAACACTAAGCCTGCTGGTGCAACACTGTTCCTTCTCCATGCAGTACCTAAACTACTCAAGCAGGAGCTCTAACAGAGTATCTTACACAAACACTTAGGATCCTCAGGCATATGAGAACAGGTGTATGAGACAATATGTGAAGAGAAAAAGAAGCAAAAGCAGAAAGCAGACTGGTGGTTACTGGAGTGGAAGAGGGTTGGGAGGAAGGGGAAAGCGGAAAGCGGTAAAGGGCACGTGTGTATGGTGATGGATGGGAATTCTCGTGGTGAACACGATGCAGTCTTACAGAAGCCAAAATATAATGATGGACACCTGAAATTTACATAATGTTATAAACCAGTGTGACCTCAACAAAAGAAAAAAATTAAATTAAAAAAAAGAAAAAGAAAGAAAGAAATAGAAATAACCTCATAGAAACAAACAAGATACCAAAATAGGAAATTGTGTTTTTGAAGAGTCTTTAGTTTGGGACTCCAAAGGTCTGCAAGTTAGTAGACCAGATAGGCAGACCCTCCTGGGTTACACAGAATTGGTACTACACTTGGCTTCCTGTCAGAAGCAAACTTACATGCAAAAGGCCTTAGTAGAGATCAAACAGCTTATTTCATAAAAAAGAATTTCAATTCACTGGAAATATATAGCAAATCTAAATTTGCAAAGTCTCAAGTTATATGAAGAAAAACATGGATAAAATTTACGGGAAAAATTGACATATCCACGACCATAGTGGAAGATTTTTTCCACTATGGTTGTGGAAGATTTTTAAACACTTCTAAGTTCCACTGAGATTGAGAAAGAGATCACTTTTTGCAACATTGTGAAGTCTTAGCTGGTGAAAAAGATCAAGATGAAGTAAAATGTATTAGACTCAGAAAGGAACGAATAAAACAAACCGTATTCACATGGGTTATAATTGTGTGCTAGAAAACCTAGTAATTAATTAGAATTTAAAGATGAGTTAAATAAAACACAAAAATAGTTTTGCTATAAACCTTCAACAATTATAAAATATTTTTAAAAAGTTATTTAAAAGAGAAAAATATATCAATTACGTAGGCATAAATCTAACAAAAAGATTTGCAAGAAAACTCCAACAAAAATGCATAACACACTCAATAAAGTTGCTAAAAAATTAAAAGGAAATGCATAAAACATTTCTGAGAGAGTCGGCCCTGATGGCCTGCCAGTTAAAGTTTGGCACTCTCACCATTTCAGTGGCCCAGGTTCAGTTCCCAGGCACGGAACCATACCGCTCATCTGTCAGTAGCCAAGCTGTGGTGGCAGGTCACATAGAAAAAGAGGAAGGACTTACAACTAGAATATACAACTATGTACAGAAGCCTTGGGTAGAAGAAAAAAAAAAGAGGAAGATTGGCAACAGGTTTAGCTCTGAGCAAATTTTTCCTAGCAAAAACAAAACAACAACAAAAATCACTGAGAGGTATTAAAGAAGACCAAATAATTAGAGGGGCATACCACATACATTGTTTAGATAAGAGGGGCATACCACATACATTGTTTAGATAACTCAATATTAGATAGCTGTGAATTCAGCGTATATTTTCAATTACATTCCAAGTCATAATCTCAGGCAGTATTTTGGTGAAAATTGACAAAATGATTCTAAATTTTATATGGAATTGCAAATGATCAAGAAACCTAAGACAAAGAACCAGGTGAAAAGACTTACTCTCTACTGGATATTCTAAGGGCAAATACAAAGAGGCTTAATTCTCCTTGTTGAAAATAAGGGAAGAGAATTCTCCTTCTCTTTTCTTAAAGCATCTTCTTTTGTAAACCTCTAATTGTACCATGTTGTAAATCATTTTTTAAAAAGCCTCTTGCCAGTTTTGAAAACCAGGAATGTCTTTCTTAAGGACCTGATGCATCCCTTTGAAATGTAAACATGGAGGGAGATAGCACCTTTATCTCCCAGTTTCTGTGAGAGGGTAGGAGTCTAACTTCTGTAGGCCCCTGGCTCCAAGTTGCACAACTACTTCCTGTCAAAGATATAAGTTTAATTTTTCTTTGTATAAAGTCAATTAACTAACACAGATGGTCAACCTAATTACGAGGTAAATTTTGAACTATGTGTGACAAATGGTGTTATCAAGTCCTGTTATTTGAGGACTAGCTATTGTTTATCTTGAGGACATGTATCTAATGGCTTATATCTGCTTGGCTATATAAAAAGGTGAGGTTTCTTTCTGTCTTTGCAGTCTCTTCGTGGATTGATTGTGACGCACATCACCTTCTGGTCAAATGCATATTTAGTAGTAAAACCAACTTCTTTCTCTATTATCTTTGTGGAGAAGTTTTCTGGGCTGGGAGAAGATTTTTGTTTTCAGTATTTCCCCAACCATATGAAAAATATTATAACGTTTCCATAATTAAAACTATATGGTGTTAGATCAAAGATGAAAAGAGTTCACCAGAATAGAGCTGAAAACAGACCCAAACACATATGGACATTTAATTTATGACAAATGTAGAAGAAAAAAAAGAACACTACTTTCAATATACAATGCTGCTCAGAGGAATATACACGTGGGGAAAATATTCACTCCTCTTCATACCATTACGAAAATCAGTTCTGGTGGATTTTAGGCCTAAATGTGAAAGGTGTAATAATAATACTTCTAGACAATAACATAGGAGAGTACATTCACATCATTAACATGACCCCCACAAAAGCACTAATTAGAAAGAAAAAGACCAATAAATTGGATTGCATGGAAAATAAGAACTGTGTTTACCAAAGATGTAGAGCATCAAAACAGAGAAGATATTTGTAACTCACATCCTGGATGAAGGCTATGAATAATGGAAAGAAGTCACATACATTAATAATAAAAGACAGACAGCGTAATACTAAAAAAACTGGTGAGACTTAAATCTTAACTTCATAAAAGAAGGTATCCAAAATGCCAACAAACGTGAAAAGGTGCTCAGTCTCTTTGGTCATTATGGGAATGCAAATTAAAAACACAATGAGAAAGCTTGGAAATCATCACTCCATCCTAATAACAAGTAAAAATCTGAACTGTCTGAAAAATCAACAACTCTTCTTAGATCCCTAAGAAGAAGAGAACACAGGGCAAACTGCTCCCCACATATTGCAAAGACAGAAAGCCAAATACAAGGCATCATGGTTTACCAGACTAGAGACTCAGGAGCAAAAAAATACCTTGAGAACCAGTGCTCGTGTAGGAAAACCTCAACCCTAATTGATGAATTTCTGGAGGCTTAGGGTAGAAAACTGCGAGAGTTAACTCCAAGGGTACCAAGGCAGACTGGGGATGGGAAGAGCACAATTTTGTGAGATTCCTCCAGGAGCTTGATGTGACACCCACAATAAAACCTGAGAAAAATCCTTTGTGGCTTCCAGCAGGGCTAGGGGAAAAGGAACCATGTGGAAATATTCCAGAGCACTCTGTTCTTAACAAGGCCTGCCCTCAGGGGGAAACTAGCTAACCAGAGCCTACCTGCTGAGATATTAATTATCAGAAGCTAACTCACCTGGGGAAGGAAAATGTCCAACTCCAACCGGCTCTAGTCATCCTGTCCCAACCAAAGGGGGATGAAAAAAACTGAGAAATGCTTGTGAAGTTCATAGTCCAAAGATGTCGGCTTTCTACAAGACTTAGAACTAATCATAGGCCTACAGAATGCTTTTCTTTCCCTGACACCTCACCACCATATTACTAAAGGGCTATTTATAGCCATTCTTTTTATCCAGTACATCATGTCTGACTATCAAGAAAAAATTATAAGGCATACCAAAAGACAAAAAGCACAATTTGGAGAGACAGAGCAAGCATCAGAACTAGACATGGCAGGAATGTTGGAATTATCAGATCAAGAATTTAAAACAACTATAAGTAATATGCTAAGGGATAAAGTAGACAGCATGCAAGAACAGACAGGCAATGTAAGCAGAGAGGTGAAAATCCTAAGAAAGAGCAAAAAGAAATGCTAGAGATAAAAAAAACACTAACTGAAATGAAGAATACCTTTGATGTGCAACAAACAGAAAACAGTAACAAATATGGTAGATATTAATCCAACTATATCAATAATCACTTTAAATGTCAATGGTGTAAATGCAGCAATGAAAAGACAGAGATTTTCAGAGTGAATCTAAAAATAAGACCCAATTATACGTTGTCTACAAGAAACTCACTTTAAATATAAAGACACATATAGATTAAAAGTAAATGGATAGAGAAAAATATACCATGTTAACACTAATAAAAAGAAAACAGGAATAGCTGTGTTAATTTCAAACAGAGCAGACTTTGAAGTAGGGAAAGTTATCAGGGATAAAGAAGGGCATTACATAATGATAAAGGCATCAGTTCTTCAAGAAGACATAGTAATTCTTAATGTATATGTGCCTAACAACAGAGTGTCAAACTATATGAGGCAAAACTGATAGAACTTCAAGGAGAAATAAATGAATCCATTATCATAGTCGGAGACTTCAACACCCCCTCTTAGAAATGGACACATCCAGCAGGCAGAAAATCAGGAAGGACATTTTGTTGAACAACAGTACCATCAATCTACTGGATATAATGGACATCTATAAAGAACTTCATCTAACAACAGCAGAATAAACATTTGTCTCCAGCTCACATGGAACATTCACCAAGATAGAGCACGTTCTGGGCCTTAAGATACACATTAACAAATTTAAAAGAACAGAAATCACACAATGTCTACTTTCAGACCACAATGGAAATAAACTAGAAATCAATAACAGAAAGATAACTGGAAAATACAAAAATACGTGAAGAGTAAACAGCACACTTCTAAATAATGCCTAGGTCAAAGAAGAAATCTCAGGGCAAATTAAAAAATACTTTGAACTAAATGGAAATGAAAACACAACTTAATTAGAATTAGAGCAGAAATCAATAAAACTGAAAACAGGAAATCAATAGAGAAAATCAACAAAACCAAAAGCTGGCTCTTACAGAAGATCTATAAAAATGGAAAAGACTCTAGCCAGATTAAGAAGAAAAGAGAAAGGACACAAATCACTAATATCAGAAATGAAAAAGGAGACATCACTATAGATACCATGGACTTTAAAAGGATAATAAAGGAATACTATGAACTACTCTGTGCCCACAAATTTCATAACCTAGATGAAATTGAACAATTTCTTGAAAGGTAGAATCTCCCCAAACTCACAGAAGAATAAATAGGTGATCTGAGTAGGTGAATATCTATTAAAGAAATTGAATCCATAATTAATAACCTTCCCAAAACACAAAGCACCAGGCCCAGATGGGTTCACTTGTGCATTTTATCAAACACTTAAGGAAGAAATTATATAAACTTCCACAATCTCTTTCACAGGATAGAAGCAGAGGAAATGCTTCCTAACTTGTTTTATAAGACCAGAATTACCCCAATATCAAAACCAGACAAATACACTACAACAAAAGAAAATACAGACCAATATCTCTCATGAACATAAATGTAAAAATCTTCAGTAAAATATTGGCAAATTGAATCCAAAAAGGTATAAAAGGAATTATACACCATGACCAAGTATGATTTATTCTAGATATTCAAGGCTGGTTCAACATTTGAAAATCAGCTAATGGAACCCATCACATCAACAGACTAAAAAAAGAAAAATCATATGATCGTATCAACAGATACAGAGAAAGCATCTGACAAAATCTAATACCCATTAATGATAAAAACTCTTAGTAAACTTCATAAAGAGTATCTGTGAAAACCCTGCAGTTAACATCATATTTAATGATGAGAAACTCAAAGCTTTCCCACTAATATCTAGTACAAGGCATGGATGTCCCCTTTTACCACTCTTTTTCAACTTTGCACTAGAAGTCCTTGCTAATGCAATAAAGCAAGAAAAGGAAATAAAAGATACACAGATTGGGAAGTAACAAATAAAATTGTCTTTCATCCCAGATAACATGATTATCTATATAAAAAGTCCAAAAGAACAAAAACTGGAACTAATAAGCAATTACAGTCAAGTTGCAGGATACAAGGTTAATATACGAAAGTTAACTGCTTTCCTATATACCAAGAAAGAACATGCGCAACTTGAAATTTAAAACACAATATTATTTACATTAAAACCTCAAAATTTAAATATTTAGGTATAAATCTTACAAAATATGTATAAGATCTATGTGAGGAATACTAAAAAACTCTGATGAATGAAATTAAAGAACTAAATAAATGGAGACATATTCCATGTTCATGGATAGGAAGACTCAATATTGCCGCAACATCAGTGTCACTTCTTCCCAAATTCATTTAGAGATTCAATGAAATCCGAATCAAAATTTCATCAAGTCATTTTACAGATATCAACAAACTGATTCTAGAGTTTATGCAGAGAGGCAAAAGACCCAGAATAGCCAAAACAATATTGAAAGAGAAAAACACAATTGGAGGACTGATACTACCCAACTTCAAGACTTACTATGAAGCTACTATAATCAAGACAGTGTAGTATTGGTGAAATAACAGACAAATTGACCAATTTTCATCTAGCCAAAACTAATCTGTGATGTTTCAAATCAGGATACTGGTTACCTTTGCAGAAAAAGGGAGAAGTAATGATTGGGAAGGCCGGGAAGGAGTTTGGGAGTCCTAGCATCCCATTTTTACCTAATGGAAGTTATATGAGTATGCTCACTTTTTGATAGGAAATTTGTGAACTTTTCTACATGTGTTATACCACAGCAAGAACTTAAAATGTTTGGAGTTGTGTAGTAATTAAAGTCTCAGTTTGGGAACATGAAAAAATTCTCAAGATGGATATTGGTAATGGTTGCTCAAAAATGTGAATGGGCTTAATGTTACTGCACTGTACACTTAAAAATGTCTAAAATGGCAAATTTTACATTATAACTATCATAGGACGATAAAAACTTAAAAAAATAAAATAAATAGAAAGCAAAATAATGCCTGGACAAAAGCCACGAGATGACTCATGGACAAAGCTTTGGTTAAAGGGCAGAGGGAAGTGTATCTGGAGAAACTGAAGGGTCTCTCCATAGTCAGCAAGTCCCAGGTACCACAAGGAATCTTATGTTATGTGAAGTAGTGTGGGGAATAAGCAGGGATGCTGAGCAGGAGCATATCAAATCAGAGTTCTGATTTGAGAAAATTAAACTGTCAGTGGTTTATAAAATTAATATATAAAGTTAACCAAAGTAAGAAGAAAAAGTTTCCCAAATCCAAAAGTAGTATTGGAAACAAAAGTAAGAAGAAAGAAATGTGAGAAGATAGGAATTTTCAGTTGATTGGATGTGGCTGGTAAGAAAGAAGTAGGAGTCACAGAGCTCTGAGATTTACATTTAACGGGATAGCTCTGGGTGTCTCTACCCGCAAGTCCCTAGATCAGACTTCAGGAATCAGATGGAATAGGTTTGGTAATTGGGGATTAATTTTTGTGTCCGTCTCAACTGATGAGATACGAAGAACAAACTCACAATAATTTCTAGGATTAAAGTCACCACCGCTTCAAATTTACACTAGATACACATAGCTAGCTTGACAAAACAAAGCGCCAATTAATTTTTATGGATATATGAATGGATAACTTAAAAAATGAATGCCTAGAAATGCTTAGTGCTGATCTCTGTGAACCAGTCTAGTTCAGTAAAGCTTTGTCTGAGTTCAATTCACCTTACTTTGAATTTGCCCCAGAGCTAAGCTGGCTTCCACAATTTTTTCATTTCAAGTCAAGTGTCTTATAGTACTTTCATTCTGTGTCTGTTTCATTTGTTCACTTCTTCATTCATTCATTCATTCATTTATTATCTATCCAAACTCATTGAATTATGAATGGTGCTAATGGAAGTGAAAGGTGAAAGAGACCCAGCCCTTAACCCACTGAAAATTTACACTCTAGTAAGTTACATCCAAACAAGTAATTATCAGAGCCATATAAGATAATAAAATAGTCTCCCCTCATCACAGTTTCTTTCCAAATGTTTTCCCTGTTATTCTTACAAGATACCTCTTGCATTGCTTTACTCTCACATATTTCCTTACTCCTCATTCTTTATTTCTCTGCTCACTAGCACTGCCATCGATTTTGAATGTAACATCAGAATTGGTCTGATGAGTTGATAACAAAAATGTATTTCCTCTGCTGTTTTAAGTAGCATCTTTTCCAGCTGAATTGTTTCTCAGTTTGTATGAACATTCTGACAGCAAATTGCCTAATTTTAGTTAAAGACAAATGCCAAATGCAGTATATTCTCACGATATTCATATAGTGGCAACTTTTCAGTGAACATGGAAACTTGGCAGTTTTCATCTCAGAAGAAAATAAAAACTAGACAACTAGAGTATTGCATTAGACAATGAAAAATATTGAGAATATTTGGCAGCAAATATAGACATGTTAATGTAGATATACTTTTAAGTTTGGGATGCAAAATTCAGTAAATGCTACCAGGATATAGCACAGATTAGAATTTGAAGATATGGCTGCTTGTGGGGCCCTTTGCTCATCAGAGAAGAAAGCGTAGGTTGTTGAGTTGTTGTTTTCTCATCCATGATCACAAGGGCCCATGATGCCAGAAGCTCCCCCACTCCTAGTGCTGCTTTCCATTGACCACCATCTATGTTGCAATTTCCAAACTCAATTGTCCACGATACAAGCCAAGTCAATTATCCACAACATCAGCAACTTGGCTTCACCCAGTTGCAGGATGTTTCTCCAACATTCTGATCCTAAAATGTGAACATGCAAATGCTGATAAGTGTCGTAGCAAATGAGAACCAACTGGCTCTAAGTCTTCCAATTGGCCTTTTGGGAGGACAGAGAAGCTAACTTTTTTAAGTCTTATTTTGGCAGGGTCACCATCTCCTAGAAAACAAAACAACACAAAACAAAGCTAAAACAATTTCACCCTTCCTTTAAATACAAGGTGTCGCAAATTTTGGCAACTCTATACATGAAAATTGCTCTTGAATCTGTTTTTGCCGGTTTATCCCCACCTCCAGTGCTCCACTAGAGCCCTTGCCATTTCCACTCCGGATTGTACAGCTACTGCCTGCTAACTCTTCTTCCAACCTCCAACCCAGGTTAACAGAGCAGCCTCTCTAAAATACCTCTGGTCATCTGTGGCTCCCCGTTGCCATGGGGATAGCATTCGAATTCCTCCCTGTAGAATACAAACCCTGCCAGCATTAGCCTCCTCTCTTCCTCTTCCGAGATCTCTATTCTGTATGGAATGGTTCTTCATTCTCTTCCAGCACATTTCTTCTAGCCATCTCTTAGGCCTCAGCCTGTAAACCATGATATAGATGAGTCTTTCTCCCAGGGTCACACCTGGATAGGTCAGAACTCCCTGTTACAATCTGTGTTTTCACATGTTAATTATTCTTTCACACACATCACATTGAGCGGTTGTTTGATCTTTGTCTCTCCTGCTGCACCGAAGGCTCTATGAGGTCAGGGAGAGTGACATGTTCTTCACGTTGCCTGGAAATTGTCTGGACTTGTCTGGAACTTAGTGGCTATTCACTATTTCTTGGAAGACTTCAAGCTGCCTAAATATAATAATGATATAAGTGAATAATTATAACATTTAAATAAATATAATTACTATAAATATTATTGATTATAATAAATATAGTAAAAGCGCATTGATAACATAATTACAAACTGCTAAGCTTCCCTCATTTCTCCACTAAATGACTTACCAAAAGAATGTATCTTCATGAAGAATCATAATTTGGGAAAATTTTAAACTCATTGGAGAAAAGACAGGTTTTCATTGTTTAAATCTCTGAATTATAGACTGTTACGAAGTTTTATTTATTTTAATTTCATAGAATCTGACTTGTTAGTGTCCTTTAGGACTGTATTTTTAATGGATAAAATAAGAATAACTTAGATTAATTTTCTTATTCACGTATAAATGTTTGCTAAAGCATTTACAGCAGTTATCTAATTAGATTAACCACATTTCCCTAAAATATGATCAGTGTTTTCATTTGACTGTCAAATAATTTTAAACTAAATAACACACAAAAAAATTAAGCACAAAATCAAATATTTTTACTGAAATTTCACCGATTCCAATCAAAAGAGTGTCAGTTGGGGCATTTAACCATCATGAAGCCTCTAACACGCTACCAGCCTCATTTTAGTCAATTAATACAGTCCTAGTGTTGATAGAGCAATTTCCACATGCCCTACATATTTTCCTATGAGAAGACATTTCTTACATCTCATCTTTTAGCATGGAAACTCTTTGAAGACAGGGAAGTTTTTAGCATTGTTGTCACAGCTATAGGTATTGAGCACAGGGCTCAGGGCAAACATCAGTGAAGGTCACTGGGTTTAGTCTGTACTTTGGGCAAAAAGCTGACAAGTATCCTGGCCCCCCACTCTCTTGGCATCTTTTGGGAAGGTGTCCTTGGGCTGGGGGTAGCCAGATACGTTCTGGGGCTGTGCTTCAGCCAAGAGACTTACACTCTTCTTTTTCATGCAACAAGCATGAGAGCAATGTTGCATGGGTGCCATAAACGTTTGGACTTGGATTTCAAGCAGTCCGAGATAAGGCACCAAGGATTTAGGGCAGTGCTGGGAAATGCAAGACTCCCAGCACAGCACCTGGAAAACCTGGGGCTGTGGTACTATAGGAATTGAGTCTGGACACAGCCCTTCCCTCTGGGAGAAACCCAGCACACTCGTATCACCGGGAAATCTGGGGTGAGCCCAGAGGCAATTCATTAGAAATTCTGGATGCCATCTCCACGTACATCTTCTTTGTTCATAAACTCTCGTTTTCATGATGACTGAGTTGAGACTGGGCTTAATTTTTTTTTTCCTTCTTTAAGTCACTGAATATATAGTGGCCTAGAAACTGAACTTGTTAACAACCGATTAGGAAAAATTGGTCTTTAAATAATAATTACCCAGAGGAGAAAAGGAATGAAAAAAGGCAAAGCAGCTACTCTTTCTGTGAACACCTGCTCACATCTATTACATCATCTATTCCTACGACACTTCTATGAAGTAGATATTACAGCTCTCTTAAAACCAGGAAAAGGATAATTAGGTTAACTAAGTGGCCCAAGGCATCATTGCTCATAAAAGGCAATCTTAACTCCATTTGTTGGGCTGATTTTTCTGTGGTTCCCTTCAGAGTTATCATACACAAAAGACAGTTTGTTTTTATGACAACTACACGGAGTGTTTGGGTCAATGATCCAATATTATCTGCAGGCCCAGACAATGTGTCAGTTACATTTTTCTTTCAGACCCCATCTGATCATCCACTTGTCTTCAGTAGGTTTTCTGCTCAAATTATAATTAAACCATGTCAGTGGTTTTCCAACATTTTTAAATTAGTAGAATCCTTTTTTAAGCCAAAGTCTGAATCAGAAGCCCCACCTTCTCTTCCTCGAATACAAGGAAAGCTTGAACATATTTTGGAACACTGGTGCTTCATAGAACATGGAATTTTAAAGCCACTTCTTTAGTCAGGAAATTTACTATAGGAAACAAATGAGCATGTCCAGCTGTGAGTTTTCTGGTTTCTCAGAAACTCTGTCTTGGACAGGAGGCTATGCCCTGTAGGAGGAGTAATGGCAGCTCCCAATCTGTTGAGCTGCTGCAGCAGCAAATGGAGGACAGCATTTTCTCTAAAGTTTCGACTCACAAAATGGGAGAATCACCTCATTACCCGTGGACGCCTGTTATTGCAACTCAATTGTATGGTGTACAAATGTTGTGTCATAAAAATTATGCTCTTTATACATCATGTTGAAATGGAACTAACCTCGCCCTTACAATAAAGTCTTATGAAATCGCGTGGATTTGCAGTTTGGCTCCATTTGTCTTCCTGATCCATTAATAGTGCATTTATCAAATGAACTTAAAATGATTTGCTGCTCTTTGCTTTCAACAGTGTAGGTGACCAAGGTGCTGATGTTAGTTGGCGAATCTCATGATGGGCAGAGACTCTAAGGGCACACAGGAGACTATAAAGGTTTTCTGGAAGAAGAGAATAAGAGATTCAGCAGAAGGCAGAAATCAAAACAGAAAATGAAATCACTGAATAAATTTATAATGGTGTTTCTGCAAAAAAAAAAATAGTGTTCTGCACAGCTCCTAATTTTGGCAATGACAAGAAGCATTCTACAAGTGTTTATATCTTACCCTGCATGAATGAGTTTTACTTACTGAATTTGTCCCTAGAGCCTAAAATGAAATAAACATGTGATTGTCTTTACTGTTTGGAGGTAAGAAAAAATAAGCATGTTGTGATACCAGTATTGCCTCAGCTCCAATTAGGTATAGGAAATAAGGCAAAAATATCGAGCCCCTTCAATTTGATGGGTTCATCAGATAGTCTTCTCAGAGACTGTAACGTCAGACGTCATCTCTCTATGGGCACCTTCAGCCATTACGCCCATACAGTCCCTTTCACCTTTAAAACAAGACCAAGAGCAACGAAATAGAAAATCATTGACTCTTCTGTTCCTCCTAAGAAGCATTCAGTTTCTTCTTTCATAGCCAAACAATAAGCCATCTCTTAACTCATTCTCCATATCACCACCTTCATTCTGGATTCTAAAACTTGACTTCTCTTTCTACACTCATCTAATTCTCCCCTTCCAAACAAGAACACAGAGTACCGCATCAGGAACTCCATGGGGCGCCTTGAGGTTTCAGACTGTTGGAGTGGGTCTGAACTTGCCTATAGCTCTTGGAGTTATGTCAGCAGCATCAATGAAAGTAAGAGGAAACCATATCCAGGCAGACAGTCTACTGAGTCATAAATTCTAAGGTAGAACGAGGCAGAAAGGAGATCTCCGGGAAGAAGCAATGAGAAGGGAACCTGGGATCCAATGTGGAACTTCTCTACTCTTCTATTTTTACTTTTTTCTAGTGTCTCTTTCTCTTCTTAGAAGGATACTAAGGCCATCATGGGGACTCCACTGTCATGACCTCACCTCCTAAGACCATCTCATTGGGGGTTAGGGCTTCAAAAAAGGAATTTAGGGATGGGACACATTCAGTTCACAATACTCTAACTTTGTACAAGCTACTTAATAATGCTGAGGCTGTAAAAAGGGGCATAATAATATCTCCCTCAAATAGCCATCTTAAAGAGCTGCTGTGATACTTAAATGAGATAGTGTAGAAACAGTGTTTAGGATGGTGCCTCACACACAACTAGAGCTGGGAAAAATATTTCGTTCCTTTATGTTCTCTAAGAGAAATACATAGCTATTTCTTTCTGGCTAACACTGCAATAAAGGAGTACCTACAACCTATAATGCCTAGGGAAGCATACGCGCAGTCTCCACATGACGGAGGGATTAGGCTCATCTCGGCCCTGTTGGTTCAGCCCTTGGTCCTTCACCTGAAGTGAACTTTTATAAAGGGACCCATGCCAGAGGATGCCACCATGATGTCAAGGCATCTGAACACTGGGATATTAGTGTTCACTTATGAGCATCCTATTTTAGGAAGATTATACGCAGATGTGGGAACTTCTAGAGGAAGATCACCAGGTTAGGAAAAGTCTGGAAGCCATGGGAATGGGTGAACAACATACTACAAGTAAGGTTGTCAGATTTAGCAAATAAAAATATAAAAAGCCCAGTAAAATCAAAATCTCAAACTACAAATAATATTTCAGTGTAAGCATGTCCCATGCAATATTTAGGGCCTACTCATACTAACGAAGTATTCCTTGCTTATCCAATATTCAAATCCAACCAGGATCCCTATATTTTATCTGGCAATCCCAGCGATAAGGAGCTTACGGTCTCTTGTTGAAGATACGGCATACACTTGAGACGCGGACTTATCACCAGGGTGTAACATCGTGAACACATAGGCATGTTTATACTTGAACAATATGAATTGCTGGGTATATAAATTTCTGAGTGAGCAACGAGAAAGTTCAGAATTAGGTGGCATTACGTGGCGAGAATTCCTCTACTTTTTATAAATAAAGTCATCCACGCTAATGCAAACAAGGAGTGAACATTACCACAGAATTTCCTCATATCTCTAGCCTTTAGCCTGTAGTGTTCTTAGGATCCCCAGAGGGAATGTCAGCATCCAGTCCCCCCAGGTCCCCTGTATTTGCTATGTCCTCATCTCGCACCATTGCTCATTCAAGTCAGAGCTCCTATTGTGATCATTCTTTGGACTCCTTTTACTTACTACCTAATGAAATGAGTCTTAGGTCATCCACCTTTTCTTCATAAAGACATGAAGAAATCCTTCACTGAAATTTCTTTCAGTTTCTCAGACAATAGTAACGTTCTCAATTTCCATTTTGCCACACAGTTTTCCATGAATATATTATAGGTCCTTTCAATACAAATTTCTGAACATGATAATGAATATAAGCTACCAGCAAAGGAACAGGTGACTTTATTTTACAAATTCTATTTGGGATAATGCCCACACTACTCAGCTTTTCCCTAACCCTCATGACAAGGAAAAAAAACAGTGAGAAGCCATCTTACTCAAGGAAACTAAATGAGGTACCTGCCTGAGTTAGCATTTGGCTGCCACAGTAAATGCCAAAAATAAACTCTGAAATTTCAAAATATAACTCTGGCAAATTAAACATTTCCTTTTTCAACTTACCTTGATCTTCAATATACAGCAGAATTCACACAGAGCACCTCCCAAGGCTAGGCATGATCTCGCTCTCTCAGGAAGGGTGAGCAGGGTGACAGAAATCACACAACTCCACCACAAAGAAGCGAGCAGACCAACACATTCACTCCCTCAAAAGCAGCAATGGAGCTGGGCAAAATTGCCAAAAACAGCCATTTCTGTTCTCTGGAAATTGGCCAAAGACATGAAACAAACTGAAATGCATTCATTCATGGAACTACTGAACTGCTAAGAACAGAGCATCATTGCCCCGTACTCCCTACTCTCCACTGGGGGTAGTCTTTCAACAAGAGAGGGCAGGCGGTGAACACTGGCAGGCAGCTTTCCTTCCTCTGCTGAAGGGAGCTCCCTTAAGCTGGACCTTGTCATTTACATGGTGACCTCAGTGGCACTGAAACAAAACCAGCAGCTCCTCTAACCTAAAGTTATGGTCCTGTTTGAGACAGGGAGTGAATTAGCATACTAGCCAAGGAATTACAAAGGAGTTCTGGAAGTAAGACAGACATAGAGGCTCCAAGACTCATTTACCCTGGGCTAAGCAGAGACCTGCACAACGGGAGGGGTTGATTGCAAGCAGGCTCCAGGAGGTTTTCTGAGGTGAAGGAACTATCCTAAGACTGGAACATGGTGATGGTTGGCACAACTCTATAAATTTACTAAAACTAATTGAACAATTATAATGGATGAATTTTATGGTATATAATTTATACCTAAAGAAAGCTGTAAAGAATTCACATGACATACAAAACATAAATGATTCAAAAGCAAGGACTCAATCTAGATATCTGGATATCAAAAGAATTTGAGGAAAAGACGTTAAGAAGATAGGCCTTATTCAAAAGATTTTAAATAAATATATCAATTTTCCAAAGTACTATAAGAGTCTATTAATTTAAAAAATATTGTGTAATAGAAATTCCAGAACAGCACTGTACAATGTAACATTCTGCAATGATGGAAACACATAGCTGCATAGTCTAATACATTGGCTCCTATTCAAATGTTTCTTTTGAGTACTCAAAATATGGCTAGAATGACTGAGAAACTAAATTTTTAATTCTATTTCATTGTGATTAATTTAAATCTAAATAAAAATAGCCATTTTTGACTAGTGCCTACTGTATGGGAGAGCACAAGTCTAGAAAGATCCCAAATATATATATAATTTAGTTTATGGAAAATATTTATTTCAAAACAATTGGAAAAGAATGGATAATTATTTCTATCTGCAGAATACCTTTTCAAGGCTTCCAATACAAGAAATGCAAATGAAGGAAATGTGATACTATTTTTACCCAATAAAATTGACAAAAGAAAAATATATTACCCATTATTAAATAGATTATTTGCTAATGGATGGAGGAACTTGTGAACTTGATTTTTAAGGCACTGCTAATTGAATTATCAAGGAATCTGGTTTCTGGGAGGAAATTGGCTGTGCATATCAAATTATTTTAGATTATGCTTATAGTTGACCCAGAAATTCTGCTTATAGAAAACGACCTTAAGAAAATTTAAAATGAGCATACGTGTGCTCACCACTGTGTTTACAATAAGAAAATGCTGGTAGTAAATTAAATATTCAAGAATGGAAGACTAGTGAAATAGATTATATCATGGCATTGGTAGAATTATAGTGTATTTTAACATTTATTGAACTTAAAATGTTCATTTTTGTTATTAAATGCACAAGGTAGGTTGTACAACATTAGAGAATGTGATCTGATTTTTGAGTTCTCTATGCCTGTGTTCCTCTGTCTCCGTGTCTGGAAGCAGATGAATGAGTGGAGCAGCAGGGCTCATCTAGGGGTGATGAAATTATGGGCATATCAATTAGGAATCTCTGCTGCCAAGCACATAAACCAATTCCAGTTACATTATGCAAGCACTGTTTACTTAAACAGACTGAAAAAATAGGTTAACCCATATTGAATCTAGCTGAGAAGAGAGAGAGAGAGAATGGGAAGAAATATATATCTAAAGAAGTACAAAAGAGAAGGAGAGTTATATGAAATACAGCTCTATGGTTCTATGACAACATATTTACAAACCTGGAATTCTCCCAATGGTCCAGACATTAAGCTTTTAGTTGCTGGACTGTGAGATGGTCCAGGGAATCTTCGGGTGAGAGCTCGAGTAGCAAGAGACAGGGATGTGGGGGAGAGTTCAGGGATCAGGGCAATAGCTATGTATCAAGAAGTATAGAAGTGTTTCAATATTTAACAACTACAGCTGTACTATGGCAAAGAAGCTGACTATCAGCCTTGTCTATATCTATACCTATACATCCCATATTTACTTTCTTTTTCTCATGAGGCCTCTATTCTATTTGTTTGTTAGAAGTATGTTTCAAATATTTTTCTTAGGAGAGAATAGGATATGTGGATTATTCTAAGAATTCTTAAAATTCCTGAAAAATTAGATAGGTGGATAGATAGATAAATAGACATGGATATAAGCACAGATAGAGATATATTTGTCAAATACCCTTCCTGAATTAAGGACACGCTTGTTGCAATCATTTTTTTTTAATGACATCTAGACTTTTTTTCTCTGACTTCTAATTGCACATTTTGCAATTGTGGAGTCTGACAGCAGTCAGATTTTGTGGGTTTTCTTGCAGGTATGTTGTTATTTTGACCTGGAAGCTTATATATTTTTTATCCTTAGATACCATGGATTTTACCAGGTATGACTAGGAGACTGTGCCTTTTCTCATTAATTTAGCCTGGAATTCTGAACACGTTCAATCTGAAAACTCCAATCTTTCTTCCTCAGAGTTAACTGTCCTCTATTATCTGTTTAATTATTGCCTCTACTCTCTTTGTTCTTTCTTCTACTTCTGAAATGCATATATAACATGGTAGAACTCTAGGTCCTCCAAGGCTCATATCTTCTCCATTATGACTTTTAGCTCCTTTTATTCTTATTCAATGTTTTGAGAGATTTCTGGCACTTGATCCTTCAGGCCTCTAATTGAGGTCTCATTAGTGGCCAGCTTATTCTTCAGTTAATCTGCAAAGTGTTTAATTGTGAAGCCATGTTTTACAGTGCAAGAAAGGCTTTTTGCTGCTGTACTTGAATCCCTTGAAATGCTTTTTTTTTTTTTTAATTCAGTTTCCCATCTGTCTTCTTCTAGCAATTCCTTTTCACTGGTTCTGATTATTTTTCTTTGTTTTTTCTCTCTGGTCTATGCAGTCCCAACCCCACTCTTTTGTACATGAGTAGTGATTTTTCTCAGTCCACTTATCTAAGTAATGATTATTGGAATAATCTAAATGGTCATGGAAAGCCACAGGCACTTTCCCCACAGACCCACAGTATAGAGGCAAGACATTTCCCTGATAATGGTGAACATCTTTTCATGTGCTTACTTCCCATCAGTTTATTCTCTTCTGTGAATTTCTCTTCCTCTTTTACCCACTTTCACATTGGATTGTTTGCTTTCTACTCATAAGCTTTGAGGGTTCTTCGTATTCTAGATACTAGTTCTTTGCTGGATATGTGGTTTGTAAAGATTTTCTCCCAGTCTGTAGGTTGCTTTTTCACACATTTAAGAATGTCTTCCATGAAATGCAAATCAAAACTACACTAAGACATCACCTTACACCTGTTAGAATGGCAAAAATAACCAAAACAAAAAGCGACAAATTTTGGAGAGGTTGTGGGGAAAAAGGAACCCTCATACACTGTTGGTGGGAATGCAAACTGGTGCAGCCACTATGGAAAACAGTATGGAGATTTCTCAAAAATTTAAAAATAGAAATACCATGTGACCCAGCCATCCCACTACTGGGTGTCTATCCAAAGAACTTGAAATCTGCAATTCCAAAAGTCCCATGCACCCCAATGTTCATTGCAGCATTATTTACAATAGCCAAGATGTGGAAGCAACCTAAGTGCCCATCAACTGGTGATTGGATAAAGAAGATATGGTATATATATACAATGGAATACTGCTCAGCCATAAAAAAGGATGAAATAGTCCCATTTACAGCAACACGGATGGACCTTGAGGGTATTATGTTAAGTGAAATAAGCCAGATAGAGAAAGATGAACTCTGTTTGACTCCACTCATAGGTAGCAGTTAAATATGTAGACAAAGAGAGCTGATTGGTGGTTACTGGGGAAAGGGGGGGTGGGGAGTGGGCACAAAGGGTGAAGTGGTGCACCTACAACACGACTGACAATAACGTACAACTGAAATTTCACAAGGTTGTAAACTACCATAATCTTAATAAAAAGTAAAAAAAAAAAAAAAAAAAAAAACAGAATGTCTTCCACAGAGCAAAAGGACGTAATTTTAATAAAGTTCAATTTACTGATTTTTTTCTTTAATGGATCATGATTTTGGTATCACAACTAAGAATTTTCCAAAAGCCCTAGGTTCCACAGACTTTCTTATATATTTTCTTCTAAATGTTTTATATTTAATCCTATGAGCCATTTTGAGTGAAATTAGATATGTGATGGAGGTTTAGGTGAAGATTCGCCTTTTTAGTTGACTTTATTTTTTTAGAGCAATTTAAGATTCATAGCATCTTTTACTCTCAGTTGATGATCTTGCTTCCTAATTCACTGAAATAATTGAAGGAATTAGAAATTGGAGGCGTAAGAAGATAATTGCTCATGATTCTTATAACTCACCTATGTATCCAACAACATCTATATCCATATACTCTGCCTTTCCTCATGTTACAACAGATTAACTATCTGTCTTAATTTCTAAAAGCATTTTCAACCATCCTTTCTTGTTTACACAAGGACAGCACTCCAGTCATACTCCCCTCTCTCAAATATTATGTTTCCTCCCTCAACTGGATTATTCATATTAGCATATGAACGTGCTGCTGTTTCTTCTATATTAAAAATCTATCTTGAACACACTTTTCTCTCAAACTACTACTCATTTATTTGCTCCCCTTCTCATCAAAAGTACTTCAAAGTGTTGCTTATAGTTACTGTCTCCACGTCATCTCTTTCGATTTTGTCTTATATCCATCCTAATCAGTGATTTCTCCCCATTATTCCACTGAAATGCTTTTGTAATAGCCTTCATGTTGTTATATGCAATGTTGAAATCTCAGCTGCTGTCTTGGTAGAGTAGCACTTCACACAGTTGATTCCTCCTTCCTCCTAGAAACAAAATTATGACTTGGCCTCCAGTTTAGGTTTTCCTCATCCTCCTCCCTTGGTTGCTCCTTCTCAGGCCTCTTTATTATTTTTTCTCTCTTTTCTCTGGCCTCTGCAAGATAGCACTCCAGGGATTTTCAAAGCTAAGTCAAAGTCACAGATATTTATCTTCCTTCAATAACCAGCCCATGACCTCCTTCTCAGTACCATCCGCAGGTCTCTTGTGCCCTCCACCAGGAACAAATCCACTTTTGTCCAAAGTCTGCCATGTCCTGTCAGAGATGCTTTATATAGATCTGGATCCAACGGCCCAGAACACTCACAGTGCTTCTTTGCCACATCAAAGAAAAGATGCCCCTTAAGATGTGAGGGTTTAGGAGGTGCGGAGGATAATCCAGAAGGCAACACCAAGGCATTTGTGATTGATGGACTGGAGAGTGGTGAAATTCCTCCCAAGTGCTTAAATACCTTAAGAGTCTTGTTTTTGTGATCTTGAAAGGCCAATTTGTAGCCAAGGTGTGGGGTAGAGTTACAAAAGCAGAATTAGGGTTTACTTTAAAGTGTCCTATTGCGAGGAAACTTACCTCCTTTGCTCAAGCGAGAGCACATCAATGTTAAGTAATATTTCTTTTTAGCAAGCGTGATTTTTTCTCACACTCGGGTTTCTTGGCAGGGATCCCTAATAAAAATTTATTATTTTTTCCATTTTTCATTTTTGCCTTCATTAGTTTCCTGTAGTGCTTCTCCCTGCACCTCTTTTCACTTTATTAAAGCTCATCTGTGGAAATTATCTTACACTAAAGAACATAAATAAACTTTTATTTAGCAAGCTGTGGAAATTAGGGATATGCGGTGAAGACGATTGAGCTCATTAAGCACCAATGTCGCTAATGCTCTCACTTATTACTCATTCATTTCACTGATTGTTTTAACAGAATAGGAGGCACCGCTTCTCCCCTGGATCATCAAAGTGTTCTCTATGGGTGTCACAGAAGACAGAAGGCGGGGGCAGGCAGGCCTGTGTGCCTTGGTGCTTCAGGAGACACAATGGGAGTGAAAGCATTCATCGTTGACAGCTCCAGGTTTGGGTATTTGTTCTCTGGGGCTCTTCTCTTTCTATCTCCTTCTACAAAGGGAGCAGAAGGAGATGATAAGAGCCAGGTGAATTTAAGAGCTCCTTTCAAATGGGAGTTTTATACTCAGCATTTGGTGGGAATAAGTTCAGGGGATCCAGAAAGCAGAAGTTACCATTTATATTGTGCAGTAGTTTATTTCCACTGTAAAGCTGTGTTTACAAAGCCAGTTCAACACTGATTCTAGTACTGGAACTGCTAGAAGCATCCTTTCCTGCAAATAATAGAAAGAACTTGTGATACATTTCATCACGAGTTTTATTCAAGTACTTGCCACAGGAAATGTGTAGAAGCAGATTTTCAGACTCTGACACAGGTAAGAGAGTATTTACACATGGGAGTAGATTGCAAGAAATTATTATCTGTATCTACACAAATTAATGGAAAATTTTCTGTTATGGCATTAGAAGAAAAAGGTCTGGAGAAATTTTTTTGTGTGTGTGAAGAAGATTGACTCTGAGGTAACATCTGCTGCCAGTCTTCCTCTTTTTGTTAGAGGAAAATTGTCACTGAGCTAACATCTGTGCCAATCTCCCTCCATTCTGTATGTGGGACATCGCCACAGACAGCATGGCTTGATGAGCGGTGTGTAGGTCCGTGCCTGGGATCTGAACCCACAACCCCCAGGCTGCCGAAGCAGAGGGTGTGAACTTAACCACTACACCACCAGGCCGGCCTCTTGAGGAATTTTTGATGAACTTGGAGAGGATGTTTGAAATGGACTTACTTAAAATATAGATAATGTGGCATATACGGGAT
Source organism: Equus przewalskii (assembly GCF_037783145.1). Taxonomy (NCBI): domain Eukaryota; kingdom Metazoa; phylum Chordata; class Mammalia; order Perissodactyla; family Equidae; genus Equus; species Equus przewalskii. Next base: position 50,548,605 of record NC_091845.1, on the reverse strand, counting down.
TCACTTTGGTGGACCTTGCAAGATGGGAGGGTGGTACCTCACAGGGTTGGACCATCATCCTCTAGAGCAGCTGGTTTGCAATGGGGCTGTTCCTCACTAGAACAGCACTACAATAGGTGCTCCAAGGTGAGTGTCTCCAAGTAGTTATTTATTTAACAATGGCTAAGGATTCCCCTGGTAATGACTCTGGCAAAGATGTCTAGCAATACCATAATAACCAACATTCTCTCAGCTCTTAGCATGTGTCAGACACAATCCTAAGACTTCACTTGTGCTATATCATCAAGTCTCCAAAATAATTCCATATGTTAGGTTTCATTTTTACCCATCCCATCCCCTCATTCACAAAGGAGAGAAAAAGAACTAAGCAAAAGTTCATACAGCTGGTAGGTAACACTGCCAGGAGTGACAACAAGGCTGCTTAACTTGAAAGCTGTTGCACTTGACAACCACCCTCCAAGACGTTACAAGTCAGAAGCACAGTCTTTACGGATACATCCCTGCTAAAAGAAGATGATATACAACTCAGCAAAGTAAGTGGCAGGTTAAGAATAGGAGAAGCAGAGCAGTCTGTCATGGAAGTTAGAGACTGGAAAGATTAGAGGAAACCTATCATGGAGCAGAGTTGGCCAAGGGTGTAGGTAAAGACAGGGATACCTCTTCAACTTTCCTTGTAGTTAGGGCACAAAAATGCAATGGAAGGGATAATGCATTGAATCAGAACAAGAAACCCAGTACCTCTTTGGTACCAGTTTTTCCCCTCTCCATTCTTTGAGGGTGGCAGCTGGGAAGAAGAAAATGGCTAGAATTTTACTGATTTTTCCAATACAGAGTGGCAACTGACCCTTATCAGAAACAATCTCATGGGGACATCAAAAGAAAATCTTAGCTAGGTGGCTATGTGCCCATGAAACTGGAATTTCATTACTAAAGAAAGCTGGGTAGCCAGGGCCCTGCTCAGGTTCAGCCCAAATGAAGAACTACTTTAACCAACAGATCCTGGAGGCACAAGGGCTGGATTCTTAAATTTGTTGGTTAGGGAATAGCAAGGTGGCCTTTATCTCCTGATTATAAAATGAATTCATGTTTATCCTGGAAAAATTTGAATTTGCAGAACTGTATAGAGAAATATAAATCACCCAGATCCCCACCCTTCCAAGGCAATCATTACCAGCTGACATAACTCTTTCATGCCTTCCATCTACTGCTAACTTCAGACCCCAGATGACCCAATAAAGACTGAGATGTCCTAAAGGAGGCTTATTTCTAACTAATGGTAGCCGTACAACTCATGCTGAAAGTGTATAGGGAAGGAAATCCTCTTTCCCCTTCTTCCCAGGCTCTGAACAACCATTTCTTCCCCTGTGATGGACGATTTGATTAAGTAAGACTGTCTACACTCAGAGTAAATTTGGCGTGTTATTGGGGCAAAGGATTTTTCTATAGCCATTAGAGATAAGATTGACTGTGATAGGAAATATATGCTGTTCTGGGGTAGCCAGAGCAAGATCTTCAGATAGCAGTTTCTTTGTTAGCTTCACACCAAACTCAACAAAGTACCTAAGGGAGAGACATTAGTTGGCAAACCACTTACTTATCAGATCTTTTCCTATTTTAGGGCTGTCACCCTCTGAGGGAAGATAGTGGGAGAAAAGATGCCACTTCCCATCACAGAAGGCTCTGAGGCACAGAAGGGTCTTTCTCAAGACTTTATTGCTTTGTGTTAGCAAGGAGCCCTTCTCCAAGCTCTCTCAAAAAGTGAAACTAGAGTGATGTGAGATCAGGGACAACTTTCACCAACTTTTCCGCTCCATTATTGTGTAGCACATTTGTGTTTCCAGTGGGTACTGTAACAACTGTGTATGTCTGCACATGCGTACAGAAATATGTCTCTTTGATGTTTTCATCTCTCAGCAAATATTTATTAGCCATCACCTATGTGCCGTGGTCTGTTTTAGTTGCTGCTGCTGAGGTCATGAAAGCACAGTCACTGCCCTAATAGGGCTGACATTTTAGTAAGGGATACAGACAATACACAAATAAATAGTATCTAATACGATTCAAAAGATTGCTTAGCATAACAAAAGAAAGTAAAAAAAAGAAGCATCATGTAGATATAATCAGAAGCTTCTGTTTTAGACAAGATAGTCAGGCAAAACTCTCTAAGGAGGTGCCTTTGAGCAGAGATTTGAATAAAGTGAGGGAGCAAGACCATGGAGGACTGGAAGAAATACAAAGCAGAGGAGACAGTGCAAAGGCTTTGGGGGGGAGGGGCAGGTGAATTTGTTTGGCCTCATTAAAAAACAGCCTGAGAGAGGCCTTTGTGCCTGGAGTGATGGGGGAAAGGAGAGGTGAAAGGGAAGACCATAGAGATTAGATAAGCAGAGCCTTAAACACCATGGGAAGACATCACTGTGGTCAAATCACTCGTGTTTCTCCCCATGTCTGCAGCCCTGAAGCCTGAATTCCTTCTTGGGGCATCTTTGATGATCTGGACACCTCTCATGATTCAGCTCCAGCCCCTGGCTTATATTCACTCTTTTCTTCCGTTGTACTGAGCTATCTCATGCACCCAGCTCCCCAGGTTCTTCCTTGCCAGTCTGCCATTGTACAGGCATTTTCCCTGGCCTCGAATGCTTGTCTCTACTGACCTGGTGAATTAGGACCCTTCCAAGAAAGGACACCTTTTATGGGAGGCTTTGGCTGGCTCATACAGGAAACCACACTTGTCCTTAAGCCACTTCTATTTCTAGCATATCTTACAGCTGCTTTGTGGTAATTACTGGTTTGCATTCCTGCTTCTCACACAAGAAGACAAGCTCTGTACGGTCACAAACTGGGTCTTTGTCTTCAGATTCTTATTGCTTAGCACAAGGCCACACTCACGGAAAAAATCATAATAAAACATGCGAATAAACGAATGAGCTTATGAGTGCCTGAATGAATGAAAATCGTCTGAATGAATTTGGGGTTTGTTTTACCTCAGGTCAATGATACAAAAGTCATCACAAAATGGACTTCTCTTTCATTCTCATTCAGCCAAGAAGACTATTTTTTTCTGAACTTTTTCTTTTTCTAATCGAAAACTGCAAGTGAACTGCATGTCAAGAATGTTCTATGCATGGAAAATATAATAACTACATAATACACCTGTCAAATGGTGTTTAAAATAAAACGCTAACAGACCCATATAACTGAAGAGGTTCTGTGGGAGTTGCTATTAGAAGGCAGTTTTTAACATCCTGCACAGAAAATTATCACCTACATGAAACTTTTAGAGCAACTGTGGTTAGAGTTGGAAACTGTACTTGACGTTACCAGTAAGCCGTTTCAAACATTTCATACATCTGATCATTGGTTTGCAAATCCACAGAATGGGCCAACATATATATGTTCAGGGTTCAGTGAGAAACGAATGGAGGACATTTCAGAGTAGTTTTTCTCTAAATATTGTCCTTTATTTAGGGTAAATATCTAAATTTAACATAGAATATTAAGTATATAAAATTAATATGTGCCTAAATATTATACAGGAATAATAAGTTATCTTCAATATGATTCAGTGATTGAATTCAACTGGAAGTAAAATGCCCTGGTAAAAGTTGAGATATTAAAAGTCAGAGGCAAGCTTGGAAAATGAACTAAAGATATTTTATCTGCCCTATTTAGTCATGTCCAACTTCTCTTTTGCCACTTTTGGTCACAGTTGCTAGGTGGTGTTGCTCCTCTTTTCCTGATCTGGGTAGGGACAGGATTGCTCTGTTAATAGGACCTAAGAGAGGAAATGCCTCCGGTGAACTGTGGTGAACGTTGAAATCATAGTTATGGGCCGAGCTAATCCAAATGCAGAAATCAACTCTGACAATTTGGAGACGGAATCTAAATGGGTTAATGAAACGGAGAAGTCAAAAGAAGAATTGATACCTGGGATTCACAGCCAGGAGAAGTGGCAGGAAGGGCAAGTAGTGGAGAGGGAGGAAGGAAGAGGAAACACAGCTGAACTTATTCAGTGCTTGCTGTATTGTCAGGCACTGTTCTAAGTACCAGAAGCAGAGAGTACACAATTGACTAACAGCTTCCTGGCACCTTCCTGGAGTAGACTTGATTATCTGTTGCAGTAATCACCTGGCACAGGTTGTTTGGTTCATAGGAGAGTCTGTTTGGTAACATGGATAGTCATTATTTTCCATGACTTTATGTTCCTTTGATTCTCTTCTTACTATTGGCGTTTCTCCTTTGCTGGGTTTTCAGTCCATTAGTCTAATTGTGGATCTCTAAGCCACAGTCATTAACCCTCTGATTTTCCCTAAATATAATTGACTGAAAATACTTTCAGCACTTCAAACAGGATGTCTAATGACAATTTGCAGATCTTTAGCCATTCTGTCTAATCAGTTGCATGTAGCATTCACCATTTTGATGTCCCACCATTGCTCAGACTTAGCATAGCCATCCTCATCGCCTTCAAAGGAACTTCTCAAGACATTAATGGAATTACAAATTCTATAGAGATATTTTAGAATATTATATTTATTAATTTGTTCACTCTTCTTAAATTGCAGTCTGGCTGATTCTAGGGTTTGTGTCTGTTTCTCTACGATGTTGCTTAAAGCACCTGGTACACTGCCTGGCACGTGGAGAGCCCCATCACATGTTCCGTTTATTGAAATGAACTCAATGGTTGAGTAAACATGAGGAAACTGAATAGCTAAGGAAACATAATTTAATTAAAATAACTTGGGCTGTTCAGAAAATGTATCTAGCAATTATTTCAACCCTGGAGTCTACATGTTCATGAGTTGTTTTCAAAATATCAAGGAATATAAAATGTATCATATATTTTGCTGAGCAAAATGTATACTTACATATTTGGAAAACACACAGTGATTTAAATTGCAGTATCATTTGTAGCACCAAGTGGAAACCACAAAAATATTCATTAATGGGGGTTAGTAAAAGAAATTGTGGTAGATAGACAAAATAGCACATCAGATTGTGTGTGTGTGTGTGTGTGTGTGTGTAAGAGAGATGAAAAAACACAAGCTGCAGGACAGTGTATTATAATTTTGCTTGAATTTACTGGAAGAATTCACACTGCATAAGAAACTGGGAGAAGATTAGGATTACAACTAGAGTTAGAGTTAGGGTTTGTGGCAGGAGCTTGAAAGTCAAGCCTACAAGGAAGATTAAATTCGCACTGCATACTCTTTCCAACATTTAAATTTTTACTAGGTGCTTATACTAACTTAAAGAAAAATCTCCAGCTGAGTTAAACAAAACCAAACTTATGAAAACTACAGAGAAATCTGAGATAACAAGGCTTAATATTCAAAAACACCAGAATCAATTTTAGAAATAGTCTTCTGAAGCATTCTTTTTTCGAGATATGACATTATGGCTCAAGGAATCAAAGTCAATATCCCTAAATAGCTAGACCTTTTTATAATCGCCTTCCTGTTTGGGGGGTAGAGAGTTTGCTCACTGCATTATGAAGTGTCTGTTTAGATACATTGCTCATTTTTTCTAATTGGGTAGTTTGTTTTCCTGTTACTGAGTTCTAAGACTTCTTTATATAATCTTGATGCAAATCATTCATCAGATGTGTGACTTGCAAATATATTTCCTAGTCTGGATATTGTCTTTTCATTCTCTTAAGAGTATCATTTGAAGAGCCAAGGTTATCATTTTGAAAAGTGTAATTTATCATTTTTTTCTTTTATAGATCATGCCTTTGATGTATCTAAAAATTCACTGCCAAACCCAAGGTCACACAGATTTTCTTCTAATTTTTCTATTTTTAAAAAATAATTTTATGTTTTACAGTGAAGTCTATCATCAATTTTTAGCTCATCTTTGTGTAAGATGCAAAGTAAATGTCAAGGTTTATTTGCTTTTTAGTGTATAGACATCCAGTTATATCAGTGCTATTTGTTTTAAAAGCTGTCCTTTCTCTATTAAATTGCCTTTGACTCAGTTGATTATGTTTTTGCTGGTACATTTCTTTGCTCCCCCTTCTGTTCTCCTCATCAGTGTGTCAAAGTCACACTGTCTTTATAGTTAAGTTGTAGTTGATAGTAAGTTGATAGCTGATACTAAGTCTTGAAATCAGGTAGAGTCCACCAAGGTTGCTTTTTTTTTCCAGAATGGTTTCAACTATTCTAAATCTTTTCCCTTAATTTATAACTTTTAGATAAGCTTGTCGTAATCTGCAAATAGTATGCTACAATTTTTATTGAGATTTTGTTGAATCTATACATCAAATTAGAGAGCACTGTCATCTTAACAATTTGGGGTACTCATTTCATGCCCCCATGATACATCTTGCCATTTAGTTAGATCTTTGATTTCTTTTTTGGCTGAGGAAGTTTCACCCTGAGCTAACATCTGTGCCAATCTTCCTCCATTTTGTATGTGGGTCGCTCTATTTTGTATATGGTCACTGATGAGTGTTGTAGGTTGGCACCCGAGATCTGAACCCATGCTGCTGAAGCAGAGTGCACTGAACTCAACCACCAGGCCACGGGGCAGGTCCCGATCTTTGATTTCTTTTCATCACTGTTTTGGTTTTTAGCATACAAATTCTGCACATCTTTGATATATTTATACTTAAGTACTTCATTATTTTGGTGCTACTGTGATTAATAATGTTCTGTTTCCAAGTCCAAATTGCATATTGCTGGCCTACAGGACAATTGATTTTTATGTAGTGACCTTGTATCCTACACTGATGTTAATCTCACCTATTAGTTCCTAGAACATTTTTGTAATGCTTTGGGATTTACTACATAGACATTCAAACTGTCTCTAAATACAAAACATGTTATTTCTTCCTTTCTTCTCTGTATTTATTTTTCTTTCCTTATTGCACTGTCTGGGTCTTCCTGTTGCATGTCAAATAGGAATGGTGTGAAAAGATATTCTGACCTTATTTTTGATCTTTGGGGGAAAGATCACTGTGTATGGTCATCAATAACTATGAAGTAAGGTGTAGATGTTTTGTGTATGGTCTTTAGTAGGTTAAGGATGTTACCTTTCATTTCTACTTTGCCAAGAGTTTTTGTCATGAACGGATGTTGAATTTGTTGGAATGTTTTTCTTCCTGTAACTATGGAAATGATCATATGATTTTCTTATTTGGCTGTTAATATTGTAAATTTTAATGATTGATTTTTGAATGTTGAGTCAGTCTTTCATTCCTGGGATGAACCCCACTTGGTAGTGACAATTATATTTTTTATATATTGTTGAATTTGATTTGATGACATTTTGTCAAGAATTGTCCAGCATTAACTTAAAGCTAAAACCAGATAAAGACATTATAAGAAAACTATAGTTCAATATCCCTCATGAACATATTCTTTGAATGGTGTTGGGATCAATAGTGATGTTCCCTCTTTCATTCCGTATATTGATAACTTGTTTCTTCCCTCTTTTCTCTTTGGTCAGCCAGACTAAAGATTCAACAGTTTTATTGATTTTTCCATAGAACTGGTTTTTGGTTTAACTGATATTCTCTATTGCTTTTCTGTTTTTATTTTCATTTTCCCTTTTGCCTTCTTCGTGTTTAATTTGTTCATATTTTTCTAGTTTCTTAAGGTGGAACCTTAGACTACTGGTTTTAGATCTTTATTTTCTAATATAAACATTTAATGCTATAATTTCTAAGCCCTGCTTTATCTGCTTCTCACACATTTTAATATGCTATGTTTTCATTTTTATTTAAATATTTTTAAAATTTTTCTTGTGATTTATTTCTAGGTTATTTAGAAGTATGTTTAATTTCCAAATATTTGGGAATGTTTCTAGATATCTTTTGTTATTGATTTCTGGTTTAATTCTGTGATAATACAAGAAAAATATTATATAAAATTGTTTAATATATACATATTTAATTTGTTAAGACTTATTTTATGCCTCAGGTTATTGTCTAATTCAGTACATGTTCCATGTACACTTGAGAAGAATATGTATTCTGCTATTTTTTGGTGGAGGGCTCTATAAATACCAATTTGGTCAAGTTGGTTAATAGTCCTTTTGTTCTCTTATATAGGTCCATATAGAGTTTCCTAATATTTTAATTTTTGGGGGAGGGAGGGTTGTCAATACTTTTTTAGTTATAAATGCTTTTAATGTAATTGAAACACCAATATTTTCTTTTATTGCTTCTCAATTTTGAATTATAGAGAAATTTCCCACCCCGTCACTTTATAATAAAATCCATCCATTCTTTTCTAGTACCTTTATAGACTTTTAAAAAACAATTAGGTCTTTCAACTACCAGGAATTTGTTTTCTGTATGGTATGTTGTACAAAAACTTTATCTTTTTTCAACTGGCTATTCAATTTTCCAATACCATTTATTAAAAATGCATCCATTCCCTGTTAATTTGAGATGCCGTCTTTGTCATATGTTCAGATTCCTTATACCTTTGTATATATTTCAGAGCTTTCTTTTTTGTTCAATTAGTCTGTATGTCCATTCCTGAGCCAATACTATACTGTTTTAATCATAGAAGCATTACAATTTTGTAGGTCTGTTCCCCAAATTGCTCTTCTCTCTGAGGATTTTTCTAACAATTCTTGTCTTCATGGATAACATTGTCTTCAAATTGTCTAGGTACAAAAACAATGTATTTTATAGGGATCCCATCAAATTTATATATTTACTTAGGAAAAATAGACATCACTACAATATTCCTTGGTTTCCCTAAGCACGAATATATGGCTTTTCTATTTTTCAAGTCAAATTTGTATAATAGATATCTATTTTAAAGCTTTTCTCATGTAGGTTTTGAACATTTTAAGTATATGTCTAGGCTTGTTTATTGTTTGTGTTTTTGGTTGGGGGACATTAAAGATAACTCTGGCCTCATTAAATTAGTGTACTGTGGCAATTGATTCTTGCTCCCTCCCCATTGAAGCCTTCGTCCTTTCAAGTTTCTCCAAAGAATCTACTATTGCTCTAAGACCACCATTTCATCCTGTAATTCTGAAATCTCATTCATACACACTAATGACAACGTGGATTAGCCTCAGAGTAAGTTGGAAGATACAGGATTCTTTCTTGACTTTGTGTGTTTGGAGCTAGCTGAACTAATAGGAAATCTAGGAGGAAGAAGATTGACATGTAAACTTAATAAACTGAGTTCAAGAAGTTGTAACTTGGCTTATGCAGCTCTGAGAATGTCAGCAGCCCTGCTCTTCATTTAACTTCATGCACGCCTTTCCCACCTTGTAGATTGCATCTCTCCTGGGCGTACATTATGTCAGCAGAACATCCTGACATAAATTTTTCTTCACTTAAGTTCACAGGCAGTGTTCAGGAAAAACTCCCATTAGAAATTGCAACAGTGAAAGTTGAAGCGGGTGGGGTGCAGAGGGGTGGGGACGACAATTACGAACTGAAGTGGAGGCATTGTTCTGATGCTGTGAAAGGTGCTTTTAAGTATATTAGTGATATTCCTGTGAAAGCTACCTTATCAATTCATTCAAAATAAAACAGCCATTATGTGGAAATTGTGACGCAGAAGGAAAGAACATAATTATTCTTTTGTTACAAACACCTGGGCAAATAAGTCAAGATTCAATCAGGTTCCCTGAAAGAAAGGTTAAGTATTAGAATTAATGGAGCTTTTGAAATTATTTCTGAATATTACAAAACTATTAAAATCATCTGAAAATACCTATTCTTTTTTTCTATATACTTCGTTTCCCTTTTCCTTATACTAATAAGCCTCCCTAGAAGTTAAATATCTGTCTCAATTAACCTTGCTTCTAGTTGACACTGAGTCCCCAATTATTAAATAGGAGGGCAGAAATAAGTGGTCTCCAAAATTAATAATAGTGTGATTATTTTCTATTCTCTATGTTGGCTAGTAACTGAAGATGCTCTCTCCAAATGTTTTTGTATAAACTTTCATGCACGTACAGAACAACATCCATGTGTTTTCAGATTTTTGAATATTGATGATGTCTTGACTATATTAATAACATGTTGGGAAGAGTGAAAATAATGTGGATTTGTGTTTGGAATTCAGACCTGGGTTTGAATTCCAGGTTTAATTTATTTTGGTTGTGATATCAGGCAAACTATTTAGCCCTTCTGGGTAATGGGGAAAGTAACATCTATCTTAAATATTGTAATAAATATTAAATGGGATAGGATATATCCCAAATGAATATTCACAATACGTTTTCAGATGAGATATTGTTTACCGCCCGCACGATACTCGTCCTATTTTTTCTCCTCTCCAATCTCTCTCTACCCCTTTAGAGAAGTATACGTGCACAGAAGAAGTCCATAAAGACTTGAATGAATAGAGGGACACTGGTTTAGTCTCTGGCCTAAATGGAGCTTAAATACTCCCCAAATTTAAAAACTGTTGCTCAACAACTACTTTCCATAATGACAGAAACTCATATCATGTCTTTAGGCTCAGTTCTCACTAGGATGGAACATAGCTGAAAACCTCCAAGTTGAATGGATGTTGATGTTGGAACCAACACTGAGAGGAGAGTGAATTCATTGTGTTGTCTTCTTTCCAAGCTCACTTAGAAATGGGCTAGATTTCTCGTTGTTTATTCCATCACCTAATCTCAAGCTCTTAAATGTGGCTCTCATTCTCTGTGTTATGCATTTGGCAGTAAGAGGAAAGAACCAATTATTGAAAACATAGTAGCTGTAGGCATTACAACATGTTAAAAAGCAATTTATATAAAGCACGTTCAATGCATTTTCTTACTGATTTCATAAACTAACTTTATAATATTGGTGCTATTATTACCACTCATATTTTAGGTGAGAAAACTGGGACACACTCTGACTGTTTTTAAAAATCACGTGACAAGTAAACAGCTCATTCAAGCACTGGACTTCCTAATTCCAATCACTTCATTATATTGCACGCTGTAGTTTTTAGGGACTCACTATGATGCCCTTGGCACTGACTTAAGAACCACAAAGGGATATCTTAGGACCAAAGTTCACGCCTTTCTTTCTCCTCCAGCTGGAACGTTGTAATGCAGCCTTAAGAAAGAAAACAGATTGTCATTAGCCTCACTTTTAAAGATCCTGAAGATCTCTGAAGATGAACATTGTAATGACTCGGTTTCATTTTTACTCTGCCTTCTTTTTCCTGTTGTTGAGAGGACCCTAAATCTCAGAATCTGGGTCTAGCTGTACTTATAATTTCTATAGCAGAGGAAGCCATTTTACTTCTTAGACCTTGATTTTCTCAGCTGAAAATGAGGTTGGACAATATGATCACTCAGATGCTTTTCCGTTCTTAACAAATTTTGATTCTATAAGCCAAATAAAAGTCATTTCGATCTTTTCCCTTGGCCTCATTTTGAAAGCTTTTATTCATGTTTAAGACTGTCTTTGAAATCTTCAACAAATTATACACATATATATGCATATGTATAATTGGCAAGTGCCCAGAAACAAAGATGAGTGTCAAGCACACTATAAATCTGTGGGACAAATGCAATCAGTGTTTTATCAACTCAGTCAGAACCCACCTACTCAGAGAGGCAGATAAATACACTATGATAGTTTTTGAACATCTACAACAGGTTGGAGAAAATGGAATATGACATTACTTAAGACATAGGGAAGGAAAAGGTGGATACAAGGGGTTTGAAATTCTATTTAATTTCCGTCCTTATATTTAAAGCCTTACAGTCTACTGAATAAATTCTTCTGAGACCAGCAATTTATACTATCGTTTTAAATTTTGGAGTGGAAGAGGATTTAAAATTAGGATATAGTGAAATTTTCAAAGTGATCTAACATTCGTTAGAGAATTACCACATTCCTGGCTCTGTCCACCTGCACAACTGTTCGATTTAAAACTCACAGTATGATGCATAGAGGAGGGCATTAAGTATCCTGAGTATGGGAACAAGATCACTGAGACTCAGAAAGTTGAGGACTTTGCTATTCATTCCATAATTAGTAAGTCTCACACTTAGAATCTGAAACTGATTCTGTCTGGATCCAGAGACCAACCTCTATCTTTAACAAAACAATGATGATGATTTTGATGTCGGGGAAAACAAGGTTACCATGGGTTTGTTTCCTAAAGTAGCATTGTGTCAACCCTGTGACCTAAAGCTTCCTAGTTCTTGATCTGCAGTGTCATATCTAATTTTATATTTGATAACTAAAAGGGAAAAATTGAATCTCACTTTGAAAGAGGCTGATGCAATTTACCAAGGGTAGAGTAAATTCTGTAAAGAGCTGTACATAGGTAAAACTTGGCGATCCTCTTGAGTGGTGTTAGAAGGCCTTAGGGAGCTGGCCCAGTAAGTCTGATGCCCTTGGGAGTTGCTAAAGCAGGCATTTTTTGTTTGTTATTTTGTTTTGTTTTGGCACCAAGACTTCCAGATCTTCCCTTCCAAATCTTCCAGGCTGGGCATCTGAGCAAAGACAAAGGAACTATCATTATACTTGGGAAGGATACAGCACAACCAACATGAGGAGGGAATGTAAACAGGAACTTCCTAAAGAGGCTTATATCCCCAGTCACTACTTTAAAATAAAATGGATAAATGCTGATTAAATGAGATGTCAGGCCTTGGAAATTGGTTTTAGTGACTGGGGAGAAAAGAAAGTCAATTAGCATTCCTCTCTTGTGCCAGGCGTGTGGATGTATCTTTATGTAGTCAATGCCCCAACTCTTTGAGGCGTCATGATTTCACAAGTGAGGAAAACTATAGTACTGAGAGTTACAGTCACTTTCTCAAAGTGAAGCACAAATGTGCATCTTGGCTAGTCTGACTTGATGATCCTTAAGAACTTTGAAGATAAATTTTATAATGACCCCTTCTTTTTTTCTCCTCCTCCCTCCTCCTGTTCCTCTTTCCTGTCATTGAAAGAACTCTGGTTAATTTATCATCACCATTTTTTTTTATTCAACAACAGAAATTTATTTCTCACAGTGTGGAGGCTGGAAGTCTAAGATCAAGGTGCCAGCATGGTCAAGTTCTCTGGTGCAGACACTCTCCCTGATTCATAGCTGGCCCTTTCTTGCTGTGTCCTCACACAGTGGAAGGGGCTAGGGAGCTCTCTGGAGCCTCTTTTGTTAATTATTTATTTATTTATTTATTGAGTTCACAATAGTTCACATCACTGTGAAGTTTCATTTATATATTGTTTCTTGTCTGTCCCCATATAAGTGCTGCCCTTCAGTCCCTGTGCCCACCCCTCATCCTCCTTCCAGTAACCACTGAACTGTTCTCTTTGTCCATGTGTTTGTTTATCTTCCACATGTGAGTGAAATCATATGGTGTTTGTCTTCCTCAGTCTGGCTTATTTCACTTAACATAACACCCTTCAGGTCCATCAATGTTGTTGCAAATGGTATGATGTTATCATTTTTTATGGCTGAGTAGTATTCCATGATATATATATATATATATATATATATACCCCACATCTTTTTTATCCAATTGTCAGTCGATGGCACTTAGATTGTTTCCATGTCTTGGCACTGTGAATAGTGCTGCAATGAACATAGGGGTACACAGGTCACTTTGGATTGTTGATTTCAAGTTGTTTGGATAAATACCCAGTAGTGGGATAGCTGGGTCATATGGTAGTTCCATTTTTAGTTTTTCTGAGGAATCTCCGTACTGTTTTCCATAGTGGATGCACCAGTTTGCATTCCCACCAGGCATGTATGAGAGTTCCCTTTTCTCCACACCCTCTCCAACATTTGTTATTTTCAGTCTTAGTGATTACAGCCGTTTTAACTGGTGTAGGGTGGTATCTTAGTGTAGTTTTGATTTACATTTCCCTGATGTTTGGTGATGTTGAACATCTTTTCATGTGCTTATTGGCCATCTGTGTATCTTATTTGGAAAAATTTCTATTCATATCCTCTGCCCGTTTTTGGATCAGGCTGTTTCTTTTCGTGTTGTTCAGTTGTATGAGTTCCTTATATATTATGGAGATTAACCCCTTGTCAGATGTATGATTTGCAAATATTTTCTCCCAGTTGGAGGTTTGTCGTTTTGTTTTGATCCTAGTTTCTTTTGCCTTGCAGAAGCTCTTTAGTCTGATGAAGTCTCACTTGTTTATTTTTTCTTTTGCTTGCCTTGTCTGAGAAGACATGGTATTCGAAGAGATCCTCTTATGCTCAATGCCAAAGAGTGTACTACCTACATTATCTTCCAGAAGTTTTATGGTTTCAGGACTTATCTTCAAGTCTTTGATCCATTTTGAGTTTATTTTTTTGTATGGCATGAGATAATGGTCTACATTCATTCTTTTGCAAGTGGTTGTCCAGATTTCCCAAAAGCGTCTATTGAAGTGACTATCTTTTCTCTGTTGTATGTTCTTGACACCTTTGTCAAATATTAGCTGTCCATAGATGTGCGGTTTTATTTCTGGGCTTTCAGTTCTGTTCCATTGATCTGTGTTTGTACTAGTACCATGCTGTTTTGATTACTGTGGCTTTGTAATACAGTTTGGAGTCAGGGATTGTGATGCCTCCAGCTTTGTCCTTTTTTCTGAGGATTGCGTTAGAAATTCGGGGTCTTTTGTTGCCCCATATGAATTTTAGGATTCTTTGTTCTATTTCTGTGAAGAATGTTATTGGCATTCTGCATTGAATCTGCAGATTGCTTTGGGTAGCACGGACATTTTAACTATGTTTATTCTTCCAATCCATGTGCATGGAATATCTTTCCATCTCTTTATGTCATCATCTATTTCCTTTAGCAATGTCTTATAGTTTTCATCATATAAGTCCTTCACCTCATTGGTTAAATTTATTCTTAGATATTTTATTTTTTTTTGTTAGAATTGTAAATCGAATTGTATTTTTGAGTTCTCTTTCTGTAAGTTTGTTATTGGAGTATAGAAATGCAACTGACTTTTGTAAGTTGATTCTATACCCTGCAAATTTACTGTAGTTGTTGATTATTTCTTATAGTTTTCTGATGGATTGTTTAGGATTTTCTATGTATAAGATCATGTCCTCTGCAAACTGCAAGTGTTTCACTTCTTCACTCCCTATTTGGATTCCTTTTATTCCTTTTTCTTGCCTAATTGCTCTGGCCAAAACCTCCAGTACTGTGTTGAATAAAGGTGGTGATAGTGGGCACCCTTGTATCGTTCCTGTTCTCAAGGGGATAGCGTCCAGTTTTTCCACATTGAGTATGATGTTGGCTTTGGGTTTGTCATATATGGCCTTTATTATGTTGAGGTAATTTTCCTCTATCCCCATTTTGTTAAGAGTTTTTATCATAAATGGCTGTTGGGTCTTGTCAAATGCTTTCTCTGCATCTATTGAGATGATCATGTGGTTTTTATTCCTCATTTTGTTAATGTGGTGTATCACATTGATTGATTTGCAGATGTTGATCCATCCCTGTGTCCCTAGTATAAAATCCCTGTGTCCCTAGTATAAATCCCACTTGATCATGATATATGGTCTTTTTGATGTATTGCTGTATTCAGGTTGCCAATATTTTGTTGAAGATTTTTGCATCTCTGTTCATCAGCAATATTGGCATGTAGTTTTCCCTTTTTGTGTTGTCCTTGTCAGGCCTTGGTATCAGAGTGATGTTGGCCTTGTAGAATGCATTAGGAAGTGTTCCATCATCCCTAATTTTTTGGAATAGCTTGAGATGGATAGGTATTTAATCCTCTCTGAACGTTTGGTAGAATTCTCCAGGGAAGCTGTCTTGTCCTGGGCTTTTACTTTTGGGGATGCTTTTGATTACTGTTTCAATCTCTTTACTTGTGATTGGTCTATTAGATTATCTATTTCTTCTTGATTCAGCTTTGGGAGGCTGTAAGAGTCTAAGAATTTATCCATTTCTTCTAGATTGTCCATTTTGTTGGCATGTAGCTTTTTGTAGTATTCTCTTATAATCCTTTGCATTTCTGTGCTATCTGTTGTAATTTCTCCTCTTTCATTTCTATGTCTCTGAGCTTTCTCCTTTTTTTCTTTATAAGTCTGGCTAAGGGTTTATCAATTTTGTTTATCTTCTCAAAGAACCAGCTCTTTGATCCATTGATCCTTTCTACTGCCTTTTTTGTTTCAATTGCATTTATTTCTACTTTTTTATTATTTCTCTCCTTCTGCTGACTTTGGGCTTTGTTTGTTCATCTTTTTCTAATTCAGTTAGGTGTGTTTGACATTGCTTATTTGGGATTTTTTTGTTTGTTAAGTGAGCCTGTATTGCGATGAATTTCCCTATTAGTACCACTTTTGCTGCATCCAAAATGAGTTGGTATGGTATGTTTTCATTTTCATTTGTCTCTAGATATTTTTTTATTTCTCCTTTAATTTCTTCAATGATCCATTGGTTGTCCAATAGCATGTTGTTTAGTCTCCACATCTTTGTCCCTTTCTCAGCTTTTTTCTGTAATTAATTTCTAGCTTCATAGTGTTGTGATCAGAAAAGATGCTTGTTGTTATTTGAATCTTCTTAAATTTATTGCAACTACCTTGTTTCCCAACATATGGTCTATCCTTGAGAATGTTCCATGAGCACTTGAGAAGAATGTGTATTCTGCTGTTTTTGGATGGAGTGTTCTATATATATCTATTAAGTCCAACTGGTCTAGCTTTTCATTTAATCCCACTGTTTCCTTGTTGACTTGCTGTCTGGATGATCTATGCACTGATGTGAGTGGAGTGTTGAGGTCCCCTACTATTATTGTGTTATTATTAATATCTCCTTTTGGGTTTGTTAATAGTTGCTTTATGTACTTTGGTGCTCCAGTGTTGGGTGCAGATATTTTTAAGTGTTATGGCTTCTTGGTGGAGTGTCCCTTTGATCATTATATACTGCCCCTCTTTGTCTCTCTTTACTTGTCTTATCTTGAACTCTACTTTGTCTGCTATAACTATTGCAAAACCTGTTTTCTTTTGTTTGCCGTTAGCTTGGAGTATCACCCTGCCTCACTTCACTCTGAGCCTGTGTTTGTCTTTGGAGCTGATGTGTTTCCTGGAGGCAGCATGTTGTGGGGTCTTGTTCTTTAATCCATCTTGCCACTCTGTGTCTTTTTATTGGAGAATTAAATCCAGTTACATTTAGGGTGATTATTGATATATGAAGGCTTAATGCTGCCATTTCATCACTCATTTTCCAGTTCTCCTGCATTTCCTTTGTTTCTCATCCCGTGTGTTTTGGTCTACCAATTCAGTTGTATAGCTCTTTATGTTGAGTTTCTTTGTTTTCTCCTTGTTTATTATTTGTGTCTCTGTTCTGCTTCTTTGCTAAGTGGTTACCATGAGGTTTGTATGCAAAATCTCACAGATAAGATAGTCCATTTTCTGATGGCCTCTTATTTCCTTAGACTAAACCTACTCAATCCCCCTCCTCTTCCCATCCTATGATGTTTTTGTCACATCTTATTCCATCCTGTGTTATGAGTTTGTGGTTAAAATGACAAGATTATCTTTGTTTTTGGTGTTTTCCTTCCCTCTATCTTTAATGCTGTACTTGAATATTTGCTAACCTGTTCTGATGTATAGCTACCATTTTCTAATTTTTGTCTACCTATTTATCTCCTTTCTCCAGGCTTTGTAACCTCTTTGCCCATTTTTTTTTTTTTTTTCAGGTGTGAGGGCCTTCTTGAGGATTTCTTGTAGGAGGTGTCTTGTGACTATGGATTCCCTTAGCTTTTGTTTATCTGGGAAAGTTTTTATTTCTCCATCATGTCTGAATATTTTCACTGGATAGAGTATTCTTGGATGAAAGTTTTCATCCTCCAAAGATTTGAATATGTCATCCCAGTCTCTCCTAGCCTGTAAGGCTTCTGCACAGAAATCCACTGAAAGCCTGATAGGGGTTCCTTTAGGATAGGATATTTTCTTCTGCCTTGCTGCCCTTAGTATTCTTTCTTTGTCATTCACGTTTGCCAGTTTCACTACTATATGCCTTGCAGTAGATCTTTTTGCATTGACATATTTAGGAGATCTGATAGCCTCTTCCACATGGATTTCCACTCTTTCCCTAGGTTTGGCAAGTTCTCTGCTATTATTTCTTTGAACAAACTTTATGCTCCATTCTCCTTCTCTTCTCCCGCTTGAATCCCTATAATTCTTATGTTGCATTTCCTCATTGAGTTGAGTATTTCTCAAAGACTTTCTTCCTTTCTTTTTAGTCTTAGTTTTCTCTCCTCCTCTATCTGGAGCATTTCAACTTGTCTATCTTCAATTTTGCTGATTTGCTCCTTGATGATATCTGCTCAAGTGTTCAGGGAATCCATATTCTGTTTTAGCTCATCCTTTGTGTCTTTCATCTCCAATATTTCTGATTGGTTCTTCTTTATAGTTTCACTCTCTTTTGTGAAGTAGCTCCTGAACTCATTGAATTGTTTCTCTACATTCTTCTTTAACTCATTGAATTTTTTAAGGATAGCTATTTTGAATTGTCTGTCATTTAGATTACATATTTCTGTGTCTTCAGGATTAATTTCTAGGTACTTGTAATTTTCTCTCTGGTCTGGAGATTTAATATAATTTTTGATACTGCTATAAGGCATGGTTCTGTTTTTGTACATTGTGGTATTATTTGGTTGTAGTTACCACTTGTCATCACTGGGTTGGGTTGGAGAGCTGCATATTCTCAGCCCTCTGCGTTCTGCTGGAATTTCAGGCACTGGAGCTGGTGCTGGTCAGGTGTGGGAAGAGGTGCTTTCTTCTGCATGCTCTCAGGGTTTTCTTGCTCTGCCCTTGCTATCTGCTCTCCTGGGATGTTGGCTTGATGAAGTCACGCCCCCCCCCCCCACAATAGCTTTCATCCAGGTAGGGGGCTTTCCCCTAGGCTGCGAGGGACCTCATGGATCTTCGATATTCCTGCACATGGGCTCCCCCTCACCCCTTCCTTCCCTCTCAGAGGCTGTGTGCAATCATCAGGTTGCAGTCTTTGTGGAGAGAGTAACGCTTTCTCTTACCCCTTCTCCTCCTGCAAGGGGGTCTCCAGCACCTCCACCTTCCAACTTTTGGCTGCATTGGTCTCTCAGATGTCTTTTGTGTTGTGTGGATGTTCTCTGTTGGGATATGAATGTATTTTTCATTGTATTGTGGAGGGGAGAATTCACTGGGAAAGAGCTCACACTGCCATGATGCTGACATCAGTCTCTGGAGCCTCTATCATCGCTACTTTTTAAAAAGATGTTTTTAAAAGCTGTAATAATTTTGATTAGCAAAGCAGCATACAATTTCAATGGAGACCTGTTTGGTTTTCACCCTAGTATATCCCTGTTTCTGGCCCTACTCAGGGCCTCTCCCAACTCAACCTTCTTTATCTGACTCTCTTGTCTCATAACACAGCTCATCAGCATGCAGAATTCTGCCTACACATGGAACATAAGCCATATGCTGAGGAGTTGAGTTTCTTTCAATATCATCATTATAGGTGTTTGCTGGAAGGTAATTAGCAAGATGGGTGTTGCATAATTTTCAGAACCATCTTCCAATCCTGATCTGTTTCCTATAGCAACATTCTCTGACAGGGATATCTGTCTTTCAAGTTCAAAAATTGCCATATCAGGTGACCTAAAAGGACCAGATCCAAGAATAAGTGCTAAAATAGGGGGCACAAAAATTGAAATGATTATTATTACCCCACCTCTAAAATAATAGATCTCTCATGGTTTCTTTAGTGCTACTTGTATTGGGGGTTAGAAACGTTTTCCTGACAAATGACATGCTTGCTTCCCAGTTATTGAGAGAAGGACTGGGAATTGGTGGCATTGCTGCTATCCTACCCACAGCCGACATTCTCAGCTCCAGCAAGCATTCTGGAATCTGTCATTATTTTAAAATACCAACCAGAAAGTATGGCTATTGCCTTATAGCTATGAATAATTCATTGAATATTTCAGGTAGTGAAGTCACTAAAAATAGCAGGAAAGTTGAATGCCTTGACCTTAAAACAAAATCTTTACTATTGCTGAATACTGTTATTTCTTAAACATGACACCAGGCAAACTAATTTCCTAAAGACTTTGCTTGTTTTGTTTTAACTTACTGACTTCACAACAAAATTCCAAGTACCTTCTGAAAAACTGAACAAATGCTGAAGTCATTCTTATAAAATTGCTCTGGTTCTTAAAATCTGAATACAGATGAGCTCTTGCTTTCCTTTCACACTCTTGCCCTGATGCTTTAACGTGACTGACACTCTTGAATATTAAACCAGAGTAAGAGAGACTGAAGAATAGATTGAACAACCTTGGAAAGAAACTGGAATCTTAGACAATAGCTCTCTTTTTCCTTTTCTTATTTCATGTTTCTTTAAACAATTTCCTTATTGTGATATAATTGACATATAGCATTATGTAAGTTTAAGGTGTACAACATGTTGGTTTGATACATTTTTATATTGCAATGTGATTACCAGTGTAGCTTTAGCTAACACCTCTATCACTTCACATGGCTACTATTTCTTTTTGTGGTGAGAACAATTAAGATCTAGTCTCTTAGCATCTTTGTAGTTTATAATACAATATTGATGACTATAATCACTATGTTGTGCGGTAGAGCTCCAGGACTTATTTATCCACTGGTTGCAAGTGTGTACCTTTAAACCACATCTCCTCAATTCCCCCACCTCCAAGATGCTGGTAACCATGATTCCCCTCTCTGTTTTTATGGGTTCAGCTTTATCTTTTTTTTCATTTTGAAGGTAGATACTTTCTTCCATTAGAGATAAAATTCCTGAATTTGCTAATGATAGACTAGGTTTATAACTTACCAGCTATACATCCTTGGTAAGATCACTCTTCCTTTCTGATCCTCTGTTTTCTCATCTATAAAGTAGAGATATTAACACCTGTCTATAAGAGTGTTGTACAGATCAACTGAGAAGAGGTAAGTGACAAACTTTGTATAGATAAAACAGCACAGCAAGTTAAGCAATATTGTCATTGATTCAAATGAAGAAAGGAAATGAAGTCACCATAAAGGAAATTTGGACAATAAGCCCCCTCCCATTTGAGTTGTGTATTTTAGTTGAAATTTTCTATTTATAGAGGCTAAGAATAATTTATATGAATTGTTAAGAAGAATAATATGATCTTTTAATATACTTCATATAATCACGATGGCTATACACCAAAACTAATTTTCATTTTCCAACTGTGTTAGGAAGTGAGGAATTTGCATCCATGATCTTCAAAGTTTGTGCTTTTTTTCCCTAAAAATAATTTTGAAAAATCGTTTCCCTCTGTACGTAGAGTTGACATATAACACTTACTATTATGAATTTAGATGCTTGTAAAATATGTAATTTCTAGCATATCATAGATATTGACATTTTAAAATAAAACTCTTTAAGTGTATCTAATAGAGCTTGTAAAATATGTAATTTCTAGCATATCATAAATATTGACATTTTAAAATAAAACTCTTTAAGTGTATCTAATAGAATCTAAACACTTTGATGCAATTTGATACCAACATTTATCCTATTAAACAAATATCCAAACACTTACTAGTCAAATATTTTACACCATTCCTTAATCTTTTTGAACTTATATTTATATTCTATAACTCTGGAAAGACAAGGCACAGGAAGGTTAAGTGACTTGCCCAAGGTCACACAGCAGGTATATGGCAGCTCTGGATATGAACCCAGACTGCTTGCGTCAGAGTCTGTTACTTACATTTATTCTTAACCATTTGTTATTTACATTTTGGATTTAAATAAAAGTTAAAATATACATGCAGCTTGTGCTTTATGTTGCTGCTTGTTTCATCTGTGAACACATAAATTTTAATATTGTCATTAGAAGAGCATGGAGTAGGAGGACCTGGTGGGTTCCATGCTCAGAAGACAAATTCTGTCCTTTTAGAAAGGAAAGAGAATATATTTCTCAGTCTTTATGTTTAGCAAAACATTATGAGACCTTCTTGTGCTTATTACTTTGTAATATTTCTGATGAAGACTAGAGGAACTTACTTTCATTAACCCAAATAAGAGAGAAAATGATCTTTTTGGGATGCCATTACTGCCAATTTAAAGCATGGAGATGGGACCAGCACGGGTGGCCTAGTGGTTAAGTTAGGTGCGCTCCACTTTGGGAGCCTGGGTTCAGTTCCTGGGAGCAGACCTACACCACTCATCTGTTAGCAGCCACACTGTGACGGCCACCCACATAAAAAGAAAAAAAACAGGAGGATTGGCAACCAATGTTAGTTCAGGGTGAATCTTCCTTATCAAAAAAAAAGCAAAACAGGGAGACTGATTGCCCTGGAAGGAGAACCGGCATGAAGATCATGTTCAAGGAGCTTGGACTTGGATGGACCCTTTTGTTTGGGGGCTATTCTTCCTAAGGCGGTGTGGAGTCGCAACTTTTACTCCTACTTTGAGAAACTTTAGGATTATGACCCAACCACCAAAGGGCTAGAAAACCTGTAGGAGAGTCTCTGAGCATCACTTAATGTTATCCTGAGTAGAAAATCAATGAATTTTATTGAAAATACTTTTTTTAATTAACTTTATTTTTTAAAGATTGGCACCTAAGCTAACATCAGTTGCCAATCTCTTTCTTCTTCTTTTTCTTCTTCTTCTTCTTCTCCTTCTCCCCCTGCTCCTCCTCCTCCCTTTTCTACTCCTCCTCCTCCTTCTTCATCTTCTCCCCAAAGTCCCCCAGTGCCTAGTTGTATATTCTAGTTCCAGGTCCTTCGAGTTGTGCTGTGTGGGACGCCACCTCAGCATGGCCTGATGAGCAGTGCTAGGTCTGCACCCAGGATCCAAACCGGTGAAAACCTGGGCTGCAGAAGTGGAGCATGAGAACTTAACCATTGAGCGACAGGGCTGGCCCCAAAAATATTTTCTGAATAATTTCTGCCTTTCGAATTTCTGAACTTACTACTCTCTGCATTACGAAACCAATTTATTTATTGGAGACCTGGTAAGAAGGGAAAAAAATCTTCCCTGAACTTTGGCTAAAAATGTCCGTTAATTAGTAATGTCCATTAATAATAATCAATGCCCACTAACTACCAAAAGTGAAGCTAGAGGAACACAGGCTATTAACATCTGACACAGGACAGGCAACCTCTGCTGTGCATTCTGCCATGTGTCACAGTCAGCTACAATCCCACTTCTGATGGTAGCTCTTTTCCTTTGGCTTTTTTGCCTCTGCCTCCTTTGCCATATTCCTTCTTCCTGCATCCTCCTTTCCTTCCCTATCTCTTATTTTATTATCTCTTCTCTTCGTGATCCTCTTCCCACTTTATTTCCTTTCCTTTTTCTTCTTCTTTTCCTTATCTATAATCCCGCTAGGGATGCCCATTGTCCTCGATTAAGCCTGATTAGGGCTATTACATCCTACCATGACTTGAGACTAATCAAGATTAAACAGAATGCTGAACGCTGCTGTGGAAGAATCGATAACCCAGTGACAGCATCTGTCAGTTTTCTCTCTGTCACCCACAGAACCCATCCCACAGTGTCGAGGGTTTGAGGCATTTGTGAGGAGGCATCGAGATTTATTCACTGTGTACCAAACACTGTGCCAACCATTTTAGACACATAATCATACTAGATATGGATAACAGAATTCTTACATCATACAGATGAAGCAACAGATGCTTGGAGAACTGTTGAGGTCATGAAACAGAGATGACCCAAGTCTACCTGACTCCAAGCCCGAGCAAAGCTGTTTCCCTCACCCCCTCACTGCCTCTGGGCATATGGTCGTCCCTAAATAATCCTGACTCAATTTGATTACACACCTCTAGTTGATATTCCATGAAGAGAATATTTGCAGAAAACTTTAGCCATTACTTAGGCCAAGCCGCCCCACAATCTGAGCTGTGGCAAGATTCCCGTCTTCGGTAGAGTACATTCTACTACACCATTTCCTTCTTCTGGCTTCAGAATAGATTCTTCTCCCTAAGAGTCGGAAGGCTCAACCGTGCCTTTTTCTTTGTAGCCATGCATATACTGAACACAAATTGTTTATGGGAGCTAAAATGAACCTTCACCTAAGTGGAAGATTTTTTTTTTTAATTTGCCGTAATGCTAAACTACAACAGGTTAGGATTAAGGACATCCATACCTGTAAAGTGAAATGTCACAGAAATGACAAAATATTCAGAGCTGGCAGTTTTCTCTCAATTGCTTTGAAAAGGTAAAACGACATCTTTTTTCTCCCACGTATGACCGTATGTCTTTCGCCATGGTATAAGAGCTATTATATTCAAATTGTACTTTTGTTTATTCATTCCATCCTGGCAACAGATATCTAAAAAAGACTATGGGAAAAGGTTTGAATGATTAATACTGCATTTGCTATCCAAAGTACAAATCAAATTATTTCCAATGGTATTCAAATCCCTTTCCAGCTCAACACAGATAATAAATTAAAATGCCAAAAATACTCTTTGGCTTAAACATTTGTTTTGAAGATTAAAGATATGACCTGGCTCTATTGTTAGTGAAAGGCATACAAATTCTGATCTTTGGGGAGATTGTAGCAGTGTGTATCCACAGAAAGGGAACAAAATACTTTGGAATCTTCATCTTGAGCATGTAATTTTCTTTTTGAGGATATTTGTTTGGGTGTGTCTTGAATACAGCAAGATTATTTTTCTATAATATAAGAAGCAGAATCTGATACCGTGCAAAAACATATGATCTGGGTTCAGAATCTGTCTCTGCTACTTGCTATGTGGATTTGGGGAAATTCATAACCTTAGTTTCCTCACGTATATAATGGGGATGATAATGGTACCTGACTAATAGAATTGTTGCAAGTATTAAATGTGACTATGCACGTAAATATTCTTACCATTATACTGACACGTAGTGGAGTAAGGACTCAATAATTGGTTCGTATTACAATTATTACATACAAGCAGTTTGGTTAGGGTAAGAAAGAGTTGGAAATGTTTTCCAGAGTCCTTATAGTCAAATCGGTTTACAATATACATGAGCATATTGAATGCTCTGAAAATTACTGCACTAAAGAATGCTCCCAAACTTTATTTAACCCAGCATTTTTCAATGTTGTTTACTCAGGGTAGCTCCTCTCATAGGACGCTAAAACTTCAATGTGAACATCCCACAGAAATTAGAATAGTGATAGGTAGCCTAAGGCAAAGCCCTTCCTTGGTGGTGATTTATATTTGAGAAATTTGCTGGTTTTGTTGATGATACTGGATTTTAAAATAAGGTATATGGTTTTTTAATAATAAAGGAATTCATGGTTATTACCGAAGTTTTGGAAAATTGGAAATATGAAAGATAACAAGTTTACTTAGGCTTATCTCCCCAAAAAGAACATTGCTAACACAAGATGGGTTACTTTCCACATTTTTTCTACCACTTAATTTTTTACTGATATGTTTTATTTACACTCATTCTGCATATACAATCTTATGTGTAGCTTTTTCACTTAAAATTTTAACATTATTCTAAACTCCTTATAGATATTGTTTGTAAAATGTTACATTGTTTTCGATTGAGTTGACACGCCATAATTTACCTAGCCATTAATTTATGATAATTTCTTTATGCTTTTACCAAGTTATGATTTTTATAAACCAGTATTAAAGTCTCCTAAAATTCTAAGATTCTTAAATTCCAAACTTTTCTTTCCCATATTTTGGATTATTTATTCACAATAAAATCTTAGAATTGAGATTAAAGGATCAAAGCTTTATTTACTAATTGACTTATTTATTTGTTCAACAGATACTTCCTCACTTTGACCTGGGTCTCTGTGCTGGCTGTGCTCCTGTGGTTGGGATCTAATGCTCCTCAGCCATGGATCCTGTCCTAGAGAATGTGCTGTCAGATTTTTAAGACTCTGGATATATATAGATGAATGCTTTTCCAAAGACACCATCCCGATTTCTGTTATAGATTTTAGTAACTAAACTCCAATAGCAATTGTAGAAATACACAGAAAAAGGTAGGTAAAATAGATACAGATACAGTTATAGGTACAGGCAGACAGATGTATAGACACATACATATAAATCTGTCTGGGAGAGGAAGGCAATATTGTGATGGACATATGGATGTCTCACCTTTATCTCCTTTCATCACAATTCCTGCTTTCGGTAGTAAGTATTCCCTTCCTATGTATCTAAAATATATGTGAATATCTGAATATCACTGTCAATTGTCTAATGTGAACATCCAGTTTTGCACATTTCACAAAACAAAAAGACACGTCTGTTTGATTTTTTTTTTTTTTTTGCTTGTTTTTGAGGACAATTAGCCCTGAGCTAACTGCTGGCAATCCTCCTCTTTTTGCTGAGGAAGACTAGCCCTGAGCTAACATCCGTGCCCATCTTCCTCTACTTCATATGTATCATATGTGGGACGCCTACTGCAGGATGGCATGTCTGCACCTGGGATCTGTTTGATTTGTAAAAGTCCCCTCAGTAAATAGCATCCCAGCAAACTGTTTCCATATGCTTCCCTCTCTCTCCCCTGAATTCCCACAAATTGGTGCCACCCGTAGAATCTCTCCTCCACCATTGCCGTAGCAGCTCAAAGTGGTTTCTCCCTTCTTTAAGCTCTTCCCAACCCAGAGGCCAGATCAACACTCCTGAAACCTAACTCTGATCATTTCACCCTCTTGACCAGAAGCCTCTCATGACTCCCCACTAACCCCAGGGAAAAAATCTGAATACTATCTTTTCAAACCATACTTCTTTCTTCTTCCTTTCAGGAAACTCCAGTTCCAGTCAAATCCAAATCCTCAGCTCCCCATCTACACCCTTCCCTTTTCCACCTCACTCCTTGATTCCTTGTGTCGAGTGGTGTAGAAAGCCCTATCACATCTGCATAGTGATAAAAGCCATCAAGGATCAACTATCTGCTTTGTGCCAAGAACTGAACAAGTGTTTCCAAACGTTATCTCATTTACTTTAATCATCACAGCCCTTATTTCACCTATGAAACAACTGTGATGGACTTAAGTGAGTTGTCCAAATTCACACAACTTAAATTGAGAGTTCTGTTGGACTCCAGTTCTTGTTCTTTCTACTTAAGTACATTTTAGGGTCTAAATATTACTTGTTTTGTGATCTCAGTCACCGCCAAATTCATGAAGTCCTTTCCTACATTCCAGTTAGAAGTGATTTCTCACTCTTCTGAGTTCTTATAAATCTTACTCTGTATCTCTAGCACACCATTGATTATATTACCTCTTAACTTATTTAGATAATATGTCTTCTTTCACTTATTTTTCCATTTATTATTTTATTATGTTTGGGCCTACTAAAGGAAAAGGACTTTACTAAGCATCTGGTCTATAAAACAAAATAAACATGATCCTTGCTCTCAAAAAACATACAATTTAGTTGTGGAAACAAACATTAAGTAAACTCAAAATAAATATGTAATTATACATTTTTAACTAGCGCTGTGAAGCAAAAGCATGGAGTACAGTGAGACAGTAAAGAAAGATCAAAATGTGTTTGGGTGGGAGATTGTTGAGCGTTGCTCTTGAGGAGGAAGTAAAATGTCAGCCAAGACACCAAGATTAAAAGAAATTAGCCAAGTAAGGAATGGCAGCGTGGAGAAACAATATTCTAAGCAGAAAGAAAAGCATAGGCAAAGATTTTGAATTGCAGGAAGACTGTGTTTTCCAAGAATGAAAAGAAGGTCTTTCAAGAATACAGTATAGAGCTGTGTAATTGGCTGTGTGAATGGAGCCCCATAGGGTTTCACCATGGTGCCCTGAGGTCAAAATGCCTTCAGTGAACCAATGGAGTGGAAAAATAGAATGGCATTAATGTGGAAAGGAAGGCAGGGCCAGATCACTCTTCGTTCTATAGTTCTAGAGAGTTCACATCTCCTTTAAGTGCAAATGGACGTCTCCCACAAGATTTAACCAGTATTTGCTGTGATCGAATTGCAAATGCTTACTTATTCTTCTAGAAGGTAAACATGTGGATTGACACTTCCATGCATATCTATTTGATCTTTAATATGTATTTAACTCGATAGTGCCCAATATAATTCTGTGAGGAGATCAGCTGTTTAATGCTTATGTCCTGAGACAGAATGAGTTAGTGTCTCTATCTTCTGAAACATTTATGCTTTGTCATCATAATCATGTTATTTTCTTATATCTTTACACCAACTCTCACTGGAGAGTCCATGTGAAATTCTGCATCTTTTTTTTCCAGGTGATATTTCTTTAATTGTTTTTCATCAAGTTTGGACCTTCCCAAATGGCTGACTTGACCTCTTGATATTGTTGCCAGTTAGAAACTACCGTGAACTAGAGACATTTGGTGAAATGACCGCTTTGACAGTCTAGGAATAAAAGAACTGTCAAGCTTTTCATTCTAAGGCTACAGGTTACAGAAAATTCAGGAGTTTTGTGTTCCCTTTGAATCAATTTGTCACAAACTCTGCTAATCCTATTTCCAAAAGGGCTTACTTTCTAACAGATTACATATTATAGCCCTTGACCTTTCTGAGAAGACTCAATAAAGTTGAATTTGTAGCAAGTTAGAGGTTGTATAGAATGCTGGAAGACTGTCTTTCCCCACTAGGAAATCCACTGGGTGGACCGATGCAAATTTCCTAGACTGGGGAGGAAAAGTTATTTATATTGTACAAACCAGTGCCAATCCATAAGTAGTAGTTATATTGAGAGAGGTTTTGGAGACCACATTTGTGCTGGGGAAGAGATACCATGACTGATTAATGATATCTGCCATATGTTCAAAGAAGGGAGTGGCAGCTGGGCACATGGTTATTTCTGCCCAACTCTGTTTAGAATAGTCAAGGCCTTGAGAATTGTTTCTAGTATGGAAGAAGTTAATCCAAATATGAAACAAAAAGTGGTATAAACCAAGATTCTTCAAGAATGGCAAAAAACGCTATCCAATATAAGGTTTGTAAAATAAAAATTAATATTCAAAGAGTCCTATTAAATCAGTGATAAAAATGACCTCAGTATAAGTTTGGGTAATAAACTCAGGCAGGTATTGAATTGTTTTAACAGTTTTTTCATTCAGCTCACTTACTGAATTGTTCTTTAAACTTCTCATCATTGTTACCTTGATTCTCTTGGATTTTCACACGAACAATCTGCAGGTAATTATAACAAATTGCATTGCAACTCCCAAATATCAAAATATCTTTTTCTTATCTTATTGCATTGACTAGAACTTCTAAAACAATATAAGTAATGAAGGAGAGTGTGTATGTTCTTTTTCTGTTCTTACCTTTGATAAAAATTGTTTTAATATTTTACTGTTGAGAGTAGGAGATTACAATGAGAGTTATTTTTTAAATCAGAATAAAAGTTAAATTTCATAAACAACTTTTTCTGACTTTAATGATATGATTCAATGACTTCTTTTCACCTTCAACTTATTAATGTAATGTATTTCCTAATATTGCTGAAATAAACATACTAGATTATGGTGTATTATTCATGCTGCTATAATTGATATGTGAATATTTTTAAGGTTTTTTTTTCAATATTTGAAAGTAAGAATAGCCCAAATATTTTTTCTTAAGGATAATTATTGGTAAGATTGTTGCATCAACTCTATGCTTGTTTTATAAAATTCTGTACTTTGTTTCAGAATATGTTCTGGAAGCAACTCAGGTTAGCAGTTAAGAATTTAGGTTCTCACAAATCAAAACAGTATGGTACTGGCAAAAAGAGGGAAACATAGATCAATGGAACAGAATAGAGAGCTCAGAAATAAACCCACACATATGTGATTTATTACTTTATGACAGAAGACCAAAGAATATACAATGGGGAAAGGATAATCTCTTCAATAAATGGTGCTGGGAAAACTGGACAGCCACATGCAAAGAATGAAACTGGATCACTATCTTATACCAAACACAAAAATCTCCTCAAAATGGATTAAAGACTTGAATGTAAGACCTGAAGCCATAAAACTCCTAGAAGAAAACGTAAGTGGTGAGGTCCTTCATATTGGTCTTGACACTGATTATTTGAATTTGACACCAATAGCAAAGACAACAAAAACTAAACTAAACAAGTGGGACTACATCAGACTGAAAAAGTTCTGTACAGCAAAAGAAACCATCAACAAATAAATGGAATGGGAGAAAATATTTGCAAATCATGTATCTGATAAGTGGTTAGTATCCAAAATATATTAAAAAAACTCATATAACTCAATAGCAAAAAACAATCTGATTTAAAAATGGGCAGAGGATCTGAATAGACATTTTTCCAAAGATGACATACAGATGGTCAATGATTACATGAAAAGGTGCTCAGCATAACTAATCATCAGGGAAATGCAAATCAAAACCACAAGGAGATATCACTTCCTACCTGTTAGAGTGGTTCTTATCAAAAAGACTAGAAATAACAAATGTTGGCAAGGATGTAGAGAAAAGGCAACCCTTGTGCACTGTTGGTGGGAATGCAAATTGGTGAAGCCACTATGGCAAACAATACGAAGGTTCCTCAAAAAATTAAAAATACAACTACCATACGATCCAGCAATTCCATTTCTGGTATTTATCTGAAGGAAACAAAATCACTATCTTGAAATGATATCTGCACCCCATGTTCATTACAGGATTTACAACAGGCAAGACATGGAAGCAACCTAAATGTCCATCAATAGATGAAAGGATAAATGAAATGTGATATATATATATCACATTTATATATACCTATATGTCATTATCATATCATATATATCACATGTATATAAATATTATTAGATCATAAGAAGAAGGAAATCCTGCCACTTGCAACAACATAGATGGACCTTGAAGGCATTATGCTAAGTGAAATTAGTCAGACAAAGAAATAAAAATACTGTATGAGTTCACTTAAATGTGGAATCTAAAAAAACCCCCAAACTCATAGATTCAGAGAACAGATTGGTGGTTGCCAAAGGCAGACGGGGGGTGGGGGGTGAGGAAAATGGGCAAAGGTGATCAAAAGGGATAAACTTCCAGTTATGAGATAAACACATCCTGGGGATGTAACAACGTACAGCTTGGTGACTACGGTTAACACAGTTAACAATGCTGTATTGTATATTTGAAAGTTGCTGAAAGTAAATCTTAAAAATTATCATTAAAAGAGAAATAATTGTAACTAAGTGTGGTGACACATGCTAACTAAACTTAAAATTTGGTTATCATTTTGCAATATATACATACACCAAATTATTATGTTGTATATCTAAAACTACTACAATGTTGTATGTCAATTGTATCTTAACAAAATTTCAAAAAAACGAATCCAGGCTCTCAGGTCTGACAGATGTGGGGGAGGAGTCCAGTTTCATTACTTGCTGCTGTTCTCCATTTGTAAGAAAAGGGGTACCAAGGGTACCTACCTCACAGGATTGTACATATTAAATATGATAGTTCTACTGAGCGCTCACCAGAGTTTGTGACAAGTGGTAAGTACTCAGTAGCTGTGTAAACCCACACACAAACACACACTCAAAGAAACACAAAAATTGGGGGCCAGCCCAGTGGCGCAGCGACTAAGTTCACACATTCTGCTTTGGGGGGGTTCACTGGTTTGGATCCCAGACGCGGACCTACGCACCGTTTGTCAAGCCACGTGGTGGCAGGCGTCCCACATATGAAGTACGGGAAGATGGGCACAGATGTTAGCTCAGGGCCAGTCTTCCTCAGTAAAAAGAGAAGGATTGGCAGTGGATGTTAGCTCTGGGCTAATCTTCCTCAAAATAAATGAATAAATAAAAAGAAACACAAAAATTAAGAATGTATTGTATTTTAGAGGCTTAATAAAATGTGCCAGTAGAGTGGTGACAACTTAATGCCTCTTGAACCCTAATTTCCTTGAAACCTTTTCCCTCTTTCTTCCACATGTGTTTGTCTTTCAAGGTTCTCTGCCTCTTCTGTCTTTTTTTTATATTTAATTTGTATTAGCCCAGATATCAACTATTTCAGTGAGATTTTTATTTTTTTATTTATTTATTTGTTTTTTTTTTTTGAGGAAGATTAGCCCTGAGCTAACTACTGCCAGTCCTCCTCTTTTGCTGAGGAAGCCTGGCCCTGAGCTAACATCGTGCCCATCTTCCTCTACTTTATACGTGGGACGCCTACCACAGCGTGGCATGCCAAGCGGTGCCATGTCCGCACCCGGGATCTGAACCAGCGAACCCCGGGCCGCTGAGAAGCAGAACATGCGAACTTAACCGCTGCACCACCGGGCCAGCCCCTCAGTGAGATTTTTAAAATGTATTAGCAAGTTATACATAGCTTTTTAAAATAATTGTCTGCTTAATCCCCTCTGAATCCATGGCTATATCTTGTTTCTCTCTTCTAATTTTTTTTTTTCTTGATGAAGATTAGCTCTGAGCTAACATCTGCTGCCAATCCTCCTCTTTTTGCGAGGAAGACTGGCCCTGAGCTAATATCTGTGCCCATCTTCCTCTACTTTATATGTGGTATGCCTGCCACAGCATGACTTGCCAAGAAGTGCATAGGTCCGCACCCAGCATCTGAACTGGCGAACCCCAGGCTGCCAAAGCAGAACGTGCAAACTCAACTTCTGCGCCACTGGGCCAGCCCCATATTTTTTTCTTCTTCAATATTGTCAGAGATTTGTCTGTTTATTAGTGTTTCCCAAAACTAGCACTTGAATTACACAGTTGCTTTTTCTTCTTTTGGTTTCCTAATACATTGATTTCTATCTTTATTGACTTCTTTCTCTCCTTTTGACTTTTGTTTTCTGGAATGCATAGTCTCTGCCTGGCTGACAATGCGTGGTGGTGGGAGGAGGGGACTGGAGAGGAGACACGGGTCCTCATCTCTAGCTAATGTCTACATGAGGCTATCTATGCTTCCATCCCTCGTATAGACTCCAGGCCTCTGGGACAAAGACCACATGGGAGAGGGGTTGCATGAGAGCCACAGAGCATCGTCTTGCCTATTATATGTGGTCTCTCTCAGATAGATCCAGCATAAGAATGTGAGGTTTGAAATCAGCCGCCTAGATTTGAGCCCAGGCCCTGCCACTTCTTACCTTTGTGGTAAATTCCTTAACTGTTCTGAACCTCACTTTCCTCATCTGTGAAAAGGCCACAATAACAGCATTTTTCTCATAGGATTATTGTGAGGATTAAATGAGATAATGCGGGGACTGTGTTTATCTGCCTGGCATATCCCTACTGATATATACTGATGCATGTGTGTGTGTGTATTTATGTATAAAAAATTTCTTGAATTAATAATTCAAAAATATTTCTTGAATGAGCCTTGGGAATTTCCTCCCAGCCTTAAAACTCTGCATGTTACTGGGACCCAATCTCGTGAAGAGATTGAAGTGCTCACTGAACCTCTGCAGTTCTTACGTGATAAAAATGATTGAAGCCACTTGCCAACATAAAAGTGCCTTGTGCACAGTTATTAATAATACTGAGCAGTGCCCATTATAGAAAACCTGCAGCTTTTATGCCTCCATAATTTTAGGCATGCTATCATCCTCTCAAGAAAGAAGAATCACCCCCAACACAGATCCTA
Organism: Equus przewalskii; assembly: GCF_037783145.1. NCBI lineage: Eukaryota > Metazoa > Chordata > Mammalia > Perissodactyla > Equidae > Equus > Equus przewalskii. The sequence continues at coordinate 50,515,143 of NC_091845.1, read as the reverse complement.
CCAGCTCTCTATTTTCCAATAAAGAGAACCTCGCAAAGGATGAAAACAATGGCGGGTCCTTTCCACTGGCCCCACTCAGAGGCAGGGGAATGTGGATGAGGAGCATTTACCTCACCCTGCACACATCACCGGATGCTCGGCTGTTTCCAAGCTGATGGCAAGATCTTCCATTAACAGAGACACGAAGGGAAGTGCTCCCCCTTTGACAAAGCCATTTCTGAAAAGGCACTTCTTTATGATAAAAACAGCATGGAAAAGTTATTTAGAGAAAAATAACCAAAGTGGACTTGATGAGGATTTTTAGGCTGCTTAATTTTAAAACGGTTTATGATGAGGATTTTTAGACTGGTTACTTTTAAAACTGCAGATGAGAAGCAGGCTCCGAGGACTGGAATTTTGCTTGCCCTTTTGAGACATTTGCGTTTGTGAAGGAAGGGGGGATGACCTTGTAGGGACCTGAAATTGGCCACCCCAGGATGTGTCTCTTTGGCATCGGGATTGTTTGGGGCTGATTGCTTTTGATGGGCTGGGACAGGGAAGGAGGCTCTGGGGAATGGAACTTGCTCTTGTTGGGACACATTTACATTTGTAAGGTAAATCTCTACCTGTAAAACGTGCCTCCCTCTCTGTACCAGGAAGAAGAGGAGTGATGACCTTGTCCCTAGAAACTCTTAATGGGGAAGGCAAGAACTTAAGTTGGTTGCTGTCTGGCAATCTCATGTAACTGATTTAGGGTGGTGGCTTCTGACCTTTACTTAATCCGATTTGATTCTTGTCTAAAAGTCATGGGATCACCCAACGACCAGACCCCACCTGCACTGATACCATTTTAACTTTTTTCATGTTCTTTCCTTTGTCTTCGTAAAGAGATGACTCACATACCTATGCCTTAAATTTGGCCCTAACCCTCAACTCGGGGCAGCAGCAGGAGCTCTGACTGCCCGTGGGCCCTGTCCCCACGCACCAGCTCTGCCTGCCCATGGGTCCTGTCCCTATGCCAGCGGGGGCAGCAGAAGCGGCGGCAGCAGAAGCTCTGACTGCCCATGGGTCCTGTCCCCATGCTACACTATTCTCTAAATAAAAGAGCACTACTGCCAGATCTTGAGAGTCCAAGAAATCTTTCTTTCAACTCCTCGGCTCACCGACCCCGCATCAGACTCCCAAAAGCAAACTGCATGCTCTTGTACGTGGTATGGACTTCCATAACTTGTTTCAAGGAGGATACTTAGAGAAAATCTTTGACATTCCAGAAGCCTCTCCTCTTTTTTAGATAAGAGTTTCTATAATGACTCCACTTCCTATTCAGAGAGCAGGAAATGATTGCTTATTATTCTGAATTGCTGTGTGTAAAAGTTTGAAATTAGAATGTAATTTGTTGGGCTTATAGCAAATATATAACATTTATACTATGTATAAAACACAAGTCAGCCTCTATAAACTGCCTAAAATGACGAGAGAAGAATTTTTGAGATAAACATTTTAATCATAACCAGGGCACTGAGAGAGTGCCCTGAGAGAAAATTACCTATGATTAAGTAAAAACACTTGAATATGAGGATCTAGAGAGTAGAAAAAATGTGTGGGGAGGGACAAGTCAAGAGTTGTTGCTGACAGCTGATTCTTTGGTGACATCCATAGGTCAGAGTACGCCACTCAAGGAGCTATGGGTTTATGTAAGTCACTCCAAAGAGAATTCCTTCATGGATGACTTCCACGCAGCATTCCAGTTGGTTATCACTCAGACTGCTCTGACCATCTACCAGTGAATGCCAGAAAGCAGCTCAGACTTGTCATGCCACCTCTGGGGTCTCTGTCCTTCCAGCTCAAAACTAGAAAAAAAATTGGCATTTGATTTTGAAGCAGGAGTTCGGGAAGGAGAAACAACTACATTTTAAGGAGAAAAGCTTCAATTTTTCCTCTTGGTCACTCAGTAGTCTTGAGGCAAAACTATCTTGTACAAAAGACTTTAGCTAAAGCTTTTTTGAAATGAGAATCCAGTAAACTAATGCTTTCTGCCTTGATGGAGCCATTATTAGAGCTTGATTCCACCGTATTAAAATTTTCATTCTTTAAAAAATTGTCAGTCATTTACTTAGTAGTGTGAAAAGAGCTGGATAACCATGTTTTGCATATTATCTATTTTTTCCCAGGCCACATTCCATATGAGCTGCTGAAATAAGTGACGCTAGAATAAGTGATGTCTAATACATATAGAACTTTCTTCAACATGGACCTTTTGTGCCTTCTTGCATGTTTCCTGAGGATTTTCTGAATTCACCCTTTAAGTATCAGTCCAAAGGTCTCCAGGATTTAGAACTGTAAATTTATTCCACTCTACAGTTCTTATCCCGTGATAACATGTTTCCAAGGTCTGGAATTGTTTTTCTCTTGCTCAGGGTAGATATAAGATCAATGTAATTTGGAGTATCTGATGCTACAGATGTGGTATTCCGAAGATAAGGAGCAGAGAATCCCTCTGGACAAATATCTCTGCGAGGAAAGGTCACAGTGAAACGCTGGGTTACATCAACTTCCAGAAAAAATTCCCTCCTCCCACTGTCATGCAGAATACGGAAGATTTCCTTGTTTTCAGAAGGAGATGAAATTGGGAAGGGATTGCGAAATGCTTCAGAGGAAGGAAGGCATTTTCTCTCCCTGTTAGAGCCGTGTTCAGGATCTTTACTGAAAGATAAACTGAGATCCGGCATGCTCTTGCTCTCGCGGTGGGGTGGGAACTTGAGTATCCGTGAGCTGTCTTGCGATTTTGTCAGCCAGAGTTGTCTTTATTTAACTTACTGAAAGACTATAAAAGGTACCGGTAACAGCACCCACGTGCAAATTTTGCTTATAGAACTACCTGATGAAACCAGGAAAGGGAGCAGGGTTTTAGCAAGCAAAATAAAAACCAAAGACAACATAGAGACCTAACGCCCCCTATTGTTATAAATGTGTAAATCTGGAAATACATTCAACTAGACTCGACATCAGGTACTTCTCTTTTTACTTCTGATCGAGGCAGTTACCTAGGCAGAGAGCTTCTTGTTATTTTTACCAACATACCAGATGGCCTGGTCAACCTCATCCCTTCATTGTTGTTGCAGCCAAGTGGATATTGTCACGTCAGGCATGAGGAACGGACTGATGAGGAGGGCTCCAGCATATACAAAGCTGCTGTGGAGAGCCCTGCTAATTGCCCTGTGGTCCAGACTCAGCATCAACGTGATATCCTGACAGCAGGCCAGATGGCTCCAGCCTCTACTCCAAGCATGCCAGCCCGCAAAAGAGGGCATTGCCACCTGCTTGAGGAAGAGAGCTGAGCCCATTAATTCTGATTTACAAAGATGACACTGATTCAACAGCATTGGCCATGTGGTGCCCCATAGCACATTTCTAGAAACAAGCCACTGAGGTCTCCTCATTCATCTACTTCCCTGTCCTCTGCTCTTGCTTGTAACAAAAAGTTAGTTGCAGCCTTTAAACTCTGTTTGCTCTGTAGTTTTATTGCTGGCAGAAAGCTGCGCAGTTTATCAACATTATCTCATATTGGCAGATCCCAGACAGTGAAATGGTAGTTGTTGGGGCCATTAAGACATGCTTCCACACTCTGCCTGATGCCGAATTTATAGAGTCTCACTGTGGAAGGTCCTGGAAAGTACAGATTGTCTCATTATATGAAATGACAACATAGCACCAAAGAGATAGGGCAATTCCAAGTGCTCACAGGCCTCAGGTGCAACTGAGCTTCTGAGGCTTGTAAGAACAATGCTGATAAACTTTTAAGATTTTTACAAGATGCATCTTTTTCTATGCTCAAACCTTCAAGGGAAAATACGCTTTCCTCATCCCAGAAAGATCCTGCAAATCCTTTTCTGAGGAAATCTGTATTCCTATCAAGAAGTTGATAACTTTGCTCTTTGTACTTTCCTGCATTTCCCCATTGTATTTATACATATGTATATCTTTGGTTGGTTCCTCAGAAGTAGCGGCTGAGACGGGGTGGGGAGGGGGGGGGATATGTTTATTGAAGCAGTACTCTAGGAAAAGGGAAGTGGGAAACAGGGTGGGGGAGAGAAAGGAGTTGAGCAAGGCTGTGGCCTCAGCCTGATCCCACAGAGACTCTGCAGCATGAGTTTGACCACAGAGTTGGTTTCACCTTGTGGTAAGGGAGCCACCCTTTTGGCTCTCTGTCAGTCAGTCATAGTCCTTTATGCGTAGGAGGGATGGGCAGGGTTTGCCATGACCCTCAGGCAAAGAAGATTTAGCCTGGTCTAGGCCTGTGGTTCTCAAGGCATGATCCATGGATTAGCAGCATCAACATGACCTGGGAATTTATTAGAACTGTCAATTCTCAGGGATCCCCCCAGACCAACTGAATCAGAAACTCTGGAAATGGGGCCCAGAAATCTGAGGGTCAACAAACCCGCCAAGTGGTTCCGATTCATAATACGATTTGACAACCATTAGTCTGGGTCAATTCTCTGGAGAAGGGGGATGATCACTGGGAAGTCATTGATCACAGCAGCTGCAGGATGGGTGCACAAGCCTGGTAAAGGGGATCAATGATTCTATCTGGTCTCGGGAAAGCTTTGTGTGAAGAAAAAAAAATGGAGGCTAGATCTTAAGTCTGAGGAGATGTTACTTGGGTAAGGGAGGTAGGTTTCTAGGCAGAGGGAGAATCATATATGAAGGTTCTAAAATTAAAAGAAGGTTATAGTTTATTGGAAAAATTGACTGAAGAGTAATATGGCCAGTGCATTGAGCACAAGGTAAAAATGGTGTCAGGTGAGGGCTGAGAGATGGGTTGGGGTCAGGAAGGCATTTATAACAGCTAAAAATAACTACAGTTAACATTTGCAGAGCATTCGCTATGTGCCAGACACCTTGTTAACTGCTCCTCACACATTATCTTAATTAGTCCTCATAAAAACCCAAGATGTGGAAAGTCTAGATTAGGAAATTGAGCCTTCGTAATTAACTTCAGGAGCATAGGAGTGAGTAAAGGAGCTGAGTTTTGACCAAAAGCTTTGTCTGGGTACATAGTCCCCACACTTAACACCACCCCATTCTGGCATGGTACAGATTTTTGGATTCTTATCCTAAGAGCCATGGGAAACTACCCAAGGATTTGATTGGGGAAGTGACATAATCATATTTGTATTGTATAAAGAGCATTTGGACTGCTTTCTGGAGAAAAGATTGGGGAGGGCAAGATTGCAGACAGGGTGAACAATTAGGAGGAAACTGTAACGCAGGAAAAAGAGAAGTGGGTTGGGCTAAGTGGTGGCTGCCAAGATGGATTAAAGTGGCTGTACTGAAGAGATATTTTTGAAGTAAAAATGCAGGGTTTAGGGATTGGAAATAGGCATGGGGAAGAAGTTGAACATAAGATCATCTCTCAGAATTCTAAGATGGGAATCATTAGAAGAGGATAGCAATGTAGGAGGAAGACACTGTGTTCAGATTTAGAAACATTGGTTTTTGAGATGCTGTTGGGATATACACATAAATATTATTTATATGCAGTTGGAGGCAGTCATCTAGAGAATCTGGACTAGCGAGAAAAAGTCAGGACTTGTTGCTACACAGTAGTTAGAACATAAAGGACTGAGTGTGCCATTGCCTAGAGAGCATGAATCAAGAATAGGGCCTAGGACTGAGTTTGAGGGTCCCCATCTTTTAAAATTCAGAAAAAAATAAATTGGCTAAGGAGATGCAGACAGAGGTACCAAAGGGGAAAATTTAAAAGAATAAAAAGGAAAATATGTTGTCAGATAAGCCAAGAAAAAAGGTTTCTCAACAGAAGTTATGGTCAGTAGTATTGGATGCTGCTAATTGGCCCAATATGAAGAAGACTGGAAGATGTCCAATGAATTTAATAGCATGGATTCTAGCTCTTTCATGGAAGCAATGAGCACAGACACCAGATTGAGGACTAATAGCAAAGCATTAATCAATCGGCTTATTGGATTAATATCCCTACAGAGGAAAAGGAGCGTGCATGATAGACTTTAGCCTAATGATCAAACGTTCAAATTTCTGTAGGTGTTTGCAATCTGGAATATGTCAGAAGGAAGGACTAAACTCTGGATAATTCAACAAGTGATTAAAATACGCATTACCTGGCTTGAAGAGTGTTGTGCAACTCACCATGGCTATACTGCAAATCATGCAGGTAGAAGGTTCATCATTTCCCTTGCAAAACATAATAAAACTTAGCCTCATTGTCCCTTGCCTCTAGAAGTGATCACAGCCTCTTTCCCTATCTTAGTTCCTAAGAGTCTTCCTGCTCCAATTTGTCTCTAAATGTAATCAAGTCCTGGTTAAACCAAGCAGAAAAGAGAGGAAAATATTTTATCTCTTAATTAATTGGATTATTCATGAGCATGAGCTATTTTTGCTGTAAGGATGCATTGTGTTAAAGAATTGCAGAGTCAGAAATTTTGAACACAGGAACTCTTTCATCGAAAAGGTGATGGATGTAGGTAACATCTCCTGCAGAAGAGCAGAAATTTAACTCAGAAAACTTAGGATCAAGCAATGGGAGATATCTATCTTCTTCTCCCAAAAAACTGAGTCCACATATTTGGGATCAAAATATGTACATATTTTTGTGCTCCAGTAATTTACATGCCACAGAATTGTCATTTTTGCCTTTATAACAATATTGGACACACAAAACCAATTAGTGCTGTAGATTAAGATATTTATGCTGTAACCCAGTACTAAAAAATTTTATAATGAAATCACAGATAAAGGTGAAAAAAGGATTTGGAGAGTTAATTAATTGTTGTCTATGACTATAGAATGTAGTGAATACTTTTTCTGGATTTACTCTAGGGACAAATAATCTAACTAAGAACTTATTTCCCTTTGAGAATTAACATGTGATTTTATTTTATTGATTTATGCTTGCCTTTACTCTTAAAAATTATTGAGAGAGAAAATTTATTTATATTAAAATCACTATATATGTTTTTTACTGATATGACTTTTAGTTACATTGAATATATCTGACAATTAGTTTTTTAAATAAGAATAAAACTCACATGAATGTTTAATCTGTGTATGGAATTTAATCTGTGAAATAGAAGAAATGTTAATAGATACATTAGGTTCTTATTTCAGTTATCTGTTGGAAACTACCCCAAAACTTGGGGATCAAAACAATAATCTGTTATTTTTCACATTTTTGTGGGTCAACTGGACTCAGCTGTGTGGTTCTCCTCGTAAGGGTCACATGTGCATCTGGCTTAGATGCGGCTGGACCATCCAGTATGAGCTCTCATTCTGCAGGGCCGCTTTCCACATGACCTTCAATCATTCAGTAGACCAGCCTAGACTTACCAGTATGTCTACTGGACTCCAAGAACGAACATTCCAAAAGGACAAGCCCTAATGTGCAAGCACTTATCAAGCCTCTGCTTGCTTGTTGCTCACTAATGCTCATTAGCCAAAGAAAGTCACATGGACAAGTCCAGAGTCAATGTGGAAGGGAACCACACAGGAGTATGTGTACTGGCATCATTGCTGGTTGGGGTGATTCAGCAAATCTATCTACCAAAGTTCTGTAATGCAACCTGAGAGATCTTTGTGTTATTATAAAATAAGAATATAATAAATAATGCCAATATTATGTTCATAATTTATAATCGTTATATAATTGTGAAACATTGTCCATTTTGGCTAAACACCATATTCATTCAGTTTAATTTCCCCCAGAGCTGCAGGTCCATTAGGTATATCTTCTTGCAGATCAAAATTTTACTATACGTTTTGTCCCTGCACATCATGGTTTGCCATCTTCCCAGTTTCTAATATTAGTTTCTTCACTATCCACCTCCCATCAAACTAATATTTCTATTATGGCACCACACGCACACACACACACATTCACATGTGTGTGCACAAACACACAATCACCTGCAGATCCAGGTGACCCTCCTGGCAAGCTCTCTTTAAAGTCTTTGCTCAGCTGTCCAGTCTGCTTTGATTCTGTGGCTCCCCCATATTAATACAAGCTTCCATGAATGCATAATGTAAGAAGAGAATGCAGAAAGGGTAGACACTATCAATCAAATACTTCAGCCCACAAGTGACACATGTCACTTCCACTTAAAATTCATTGATCGTAACATATCATATTGCCATGTTTAAGTTCAATGGAATAGCAAAGTGAAATCATCCATGTATCCAGAAGCAGAAGAGAACTGTAACACAATGAACATAATCCAGTGAACAAATTTCTACTACTTCTGGTAAGGGGTACTATGTAGTCCTTATAAAGGACTAGGTAGAACTATTTCAATGATGTAAATTTCATGAGAGATATATTAAATTTTTAAAAATATAACCATAAACTATGTTTACAATATGGTCTAGTAAATTCATTAACATTTATATTTAAAAATGGCATATATATGGCCAACACTGGAATTATGCATACCAAATTTTCAGTGTAGACTCTTACGTGGGGAGTGGGTACAGTATAGGTGATGAGAAACGTTTTCACAATTTGTTCTGAATATCCTGTACTCTCTGAGTTTCTTAACAATGAAAATGGTTATGTATTAACTGTGAAAAAATAAGAAGCGATATTATAATCTATGAATGATAGTCCACTCTTTCAGTACCACACAGTTTTTTTCTTTGTAATCCTTGGGTGAGGTTGGGGAAAAGATCAATGAAGCTGTCTTCAGGTTTGCTCAGACTCAGGGAATTGCCCGCTACCTGTAATCCTTTCCACTTCAATTAAATGAGGCTGACCAAGCCATGAGAAGCATGTGCTGGTCCTGTTTGGAGAACCGTTTCTCACCCATCCTCTTGGGACTGACACACACTCAACGCCAGTGCAGACTTAAACAATTCTGTGACTGAGTTGTTCCAGTTGTCATCCTCGAATAGGACGGACTCAGCAACTAGGAGTTGCAACGTTACCTAGCTCCCTCTTCCCCTTGTATTACATTGTTGTGGGTTGCAGGAGAGGGGACTCTTGCTCACTTAGGCCTTCATGGGATAGTGCAGAAAGATGTCCTTCATTTCCCTAAACCTCTCCAACTTGCCCTTTGTCGGACAGTTCTAGAAGCTCTGCCCATCTGGTATCTTTTCTTCCCCTGCCTCCCTCAGGTATCCCAACCCCCTTACCTGTTCATGAAGTTTCAACCCTTAGTCCTTACAGCTTGCAAGCTTTTGCTGACTCAGACTTGAGCCAAACATCAATGGGCCTTTCCTCTGCCCACTCACATTTAGCTCCCTAGAAGGTGGCCATGGTCTCTGGTGCCCTTTTGTTGGTAATAGGGCAGTGTTGTGGGAGAAAAGGTGGGCAAAGGGTGCATTTTAAAATTTCAATTTATTTCTCTAATTAATATTGACTGCAGACCGTTTCTCTTGAATTATCTGAATATATTTCACCACAAGCAGCGTTAATTTAATTTTCTTTCTAATATCATAGGGTCTAATCTGACATTAACATGATGTTCACCCTTCTCTTTTCATGATAATAACCTTAGTTAATTATTCTAAAAAAAGCATTCACTTCATTCCTGAGTCCTGAGTCAGTTTTCATTACAAAAGGCCTACACGCTGGTTGAGAAAGGCTCTATATGAACTGTTCCCACAAAAGGAACCATCCCCTGAAGATGCCCTCTGATTCTTACATGACTTTTCTAGGGCAGGTAATTGAGGAACTGAGAAGAGAGGAGTGATCAGTTCATCCCATCACAGGACCCAGAAAGATTCAGGGACAGAGTGGCATCTATAAGTCTTTTGTCAAAACAACTGAAGTGGTGCTATCCCGGATTCTGGGATGAAAGACCTTCCATAGGGTATCTCACTGGCATTAGCTCAATTTCTTTGCCGTCCACCAACAAGGTTTATTGTGCATTTACTCTATGCAGCAGGGTGCTGCATTAAGAGTTGTGAGAAATAAAAGCAATGTGTGAGTTTGTTCTTAAGAAGCTAAAGGTCTTTTGGGAGCCACGGCATATTTGCTTGAAAAGAATAGCCCCAAAGTGCCAACTGAGAGATGCAGAGGGCATACGCCAAAGCACTTCAGAGATGGGCAAGGGCTCTCAGAAGTGCCGAGGTTGGTCTTGGAACCTTCACTGAATTGCAGGAATCAATTTGCGTTTTGAACAAAGAGGGTATCTTCTATTAAGTTGGAGCAGAAAGAGTATTCCATTGTGTAGAATTGCTTGACTTATTTCCTAATGGAACTTACAATAAAATTACTCCCACATTCATAAGTTAACAAGAAAAAGAACAATAAAACATAGAGGGTGTGGTGAATTAGGCACACTCGTAAAATACAGTATCAGTGAATACAACCTTTTTTGTATTGTATTGCCAGGTAACTGGCAATGAGCTCTAACAACTGTAAAACTACTTACATATTTTTATTTCATTTGATTTCTGGTAATACATATTATAAAAATAATACAAAATTTTTAAATTCCTGTACTTTTTTTGTATCATAGCATTATTTACATTAGTGATGAATTAGCGACAGCTCAGATGCTTGAAAATTGGGAAAGTTTAAGTAAATTTTGGTATAAACCTTGATGGAGTATAACATTATGTTTATAACAGTACTTACAAATAAATATGGAAAATAAACGTGGAAAAAATGCTTATGTGGTAATTGACAAACAGCAGGATATACATTTTATTTATTTTTTTATTTATTCCAGCTTTATTGAGATATAATTGACCTAAACATTGTGTAAGGTTAAGGTGTACAACATGATGATTTGATACATGTTTATTTTATTTTATTATCACATCAGCTTAAGAACAGAAATATGAGCCCTAAAATAACATCTAGGGGAAAAACAGAAACAAAGAATATACATCAACAAACAAACCAACAATGAGGAAAGGATTTCAGCTCCATTACCTCAATAAAATTACAAAATGGGGACCCACTCAGGGTCCCAAACAAGATGAGACACTATTCTGCAGAATTGGGGCTGGGATGGAGAGAAAGACACAAAGATTGTATGCTAACCATGAATAGGGCCAGAGTTAAATTTTTCATCATGACATGAGCTCTCCTTGGGAAGCTAAACCACATTTATTCTGGTCCAGTATTTTAGCTTAAGTTACTTTTCTTCATTGAATTCCTAATCAATAGGAAAGGCTTTCATTTGGTGTAAGGAACAGTACTGAGCAGGACTTTTTTTTTGCCTCTGACTATTAGGTAACTTTTTTCCAATGAGCCATTTAATTTCAAAGGACCTGCAGTTTTACCAGCTGGATCCTAGGTCATCTGGAAATGGGACGTGCTATCTTTTGGATCATTTGCCCTGCCTTTTTTCTCCCTCATCTCTGTACAGCTAGTTTTTTGAATGGCATGCCGCTCCAGGTCCCCGGCTAAACACAAAAGTTGAAATAGTTTGTCAGAGCTTCAACCTGTCCACCTGTTGAGATCTGGGTGTTAAATGTCATTGCCTATGTGGGCCAATGTCTGGTTTTCCAGGACTGAGATCCCTGCAGCTTTCAAATGCCAGCACTTTTTTCCTTGCAACTCTGTTCAACCAGAGCACATGGAGTGACCTCCTGCCTTAATGTCACTTTTCATCTTTGAAAACACATGTCTTCTTTCAAAGCTTTTTCATCCTATTTTATGAGTATATCCATTAGCCAAGAAGAATGTGTAGCACTTTCATGACTATTTAAAGAAAGAAGGATGTTGATAAATACTTAAAATTTTACAGCCAGGTGAAATTATTTGTATTTTATTCCGTCACATTTCCTATCCTGAGAAAGATTTTTTTTTCCTGATTGCAAATCACTGCACATTCTGGTTTCTCTGCTCAATCCAGGATTGATGACCCAACTCCACTCTTCTACAAAAATCATTCCAGTTGCCTTTCCCATCGGGTGGGAATCTGTGTTTTATACTCTTGGACACCCTCACACATATGTGACAAGCGAACAAATAGTAGACAACATAATAGTGACAACAGTAAATCTATTGGTAAAAAACCTTATGAAACGAAATGACTATCATTATTTTTCCTGTGATGTCACCACCAATAATTTATTGTGTTAAAAAAGGACAATATCATTTATTTTCATTTAAATGTAAGAATCTTTTAATCATTTCTTGACTGCTGAGAAACTTCTCTGTTACAGCAAATTGGGAAGAGGCATGAGGCAAGGATTTCTGAGTCTAAGACTCAGCTCTGGAGGATGGATATATAGCTTAAAAGCTGCACAAGACCATGAAAACACCCTGGAGGAAGGACAATGAGGAGATGGAGAAGTGTCCAGGAACATGAAAGAGGGCCATCCCTGAGCACCATCACCAACGTTGTTTATGGTGCATTTTCAGGTATATTATCTCATTCAAGAGCCCCTTAGTCCTGCAAGTGAGGTAGCATTGCCATCTCGGAGAGGAAATGGAGGATCAAAGACAAGAGCCACTTTCCGAGAGACACTTTCATGTGCCTAGTGAGTGGCTGAGTTAAAACACAACATGTTTAACTGCCAAATATGTGTTTTTTTGCAATGTCCTACAATTTAAGGACTTCAGATCTTGGCTAGGACCAGCATCTGAACATTCACTCACCTGTGTTTCTCCGATCCCCTCAGAAGCCATCTATAGGATCAGCTGCCAGGATTACCATAGTTATAGTATTAACAGGACACTTCTAGTGAGTTGCCAAGATTTCCAGGAAATGTTAAAAGAAAGTTGGGTATACAATTTTACCGGTGAAAAGGTAAATTATTTTAAAGTTAAATAAAAACTGAATATGTTAATGATGTATATAATTTTAATTTTAAAAGACACAGAACAAATTCAAGGACATTTTGAGATTTTAGAAGTCCACGTCAGGCTAGACCCCAAAAGTTTCCCTGAAGGCCCACAATCCCTCTCTGCTATCAGGGCTATTAATGTTAAAAATTTTGAGGAACACTGATCACTTAGAAAGCCTTTTTTTGTTATTATGAAATGGATTCAATTTCTTTTTGCCAATCATTCTGTCATTTCCTTGGAAAAGAGACTGAGGGAAAGGCAAGGAGCTAAGTGTTGCTTTGTGTACAGAAGCATCCAAACAAAAGATGGTTTTACATACTATATGCTTCATGGCACTGCCCTTCCCCCATAACTCTATTTGTTTATGTTGAACACCGATGTTAGCATCACTGTCTTCTAAAATGGTTGATCTGTTGTCAGTCACAAAATAAGGCCACAGCCTAATAACAGGTTAATGGCAGATTATCCCTTCAATGGAAGACTATTTGAAGGGTGTGTCATGTGTAACAGAGACAGATCTTCAGGGAGGGAAAAACAAAGAAAGGTTGGCCTTAGTGTTTAGCGCTTAGAAAACCAAGAGAAGGAACTTTGATTTCTGGCACGTTGCTGAAATTTCGCTTGACTCTCTAAGAGGATTGGAGTACATTCAAGAAAGGCAGAGTTTTTGAAATTGATAGCCAAGATTCTAAGATGATGTTGATTTGCTGGTGGTCAAAGTCAACTCTTCAGCCTGACCTATAAAACTCTTTGCCTCATGTTCTCTGTGTTATATTATCAGTGAGATTTCTTGTTACTCCCGGTGATTTTTATTCTGAGGCTGCTTCCTGGTCTTTCAGGATATTAATATTGATGTATTTTCAGTGCCCAAACCGTTGCCCCTGGCACGAATTAGGAACTTACTTCAGCTCATCAAAAATAGATCCACTCTTCCTGTAATGAGTATCACTGCCTTTGCACTTGAAATTATAAATGTCAGCTTTAGGATAAGTGCTAAAATATTTCAGATATTTCTGACAAAATCCTCGTGCAAAAGTGAAACTCATTTCTCAAGTGGCTATGGTTAAAAAAAAAAGAGAGAGATCCAAACCTTCTAAATAGTAAAAGTAAGGTTTTATTGGTTTGTTTTTCACTTACCTTATATTTTGTCTTAAAAAATCACGTGCTTAAAAAAATTAAATTATTCTAAATGGTTGAAAGTGAAAAAGATACAAGTCTAATTGCTCTACCTTTTTGTGTTTGAGACCCACTGGTCAGAAGCAACAACGTCCAACTCTGTTAGCTATTTGTTCAGGTATTTATATAGATATTTCTGAATGCTATGTTTACATTGCTATTTGTAGGTTTAGCCATTTAGATATTATATACTGATTTATTGCAGTGGTGGATTAGGATTTAGCCAGAAAACATGCCCCTCCCCACCATTTCTGCTCTATATTGCAAATATAGTTATCTCATACACTCTGCTTAAATCAATAGTCAGTGTTTATGGCTATAAATAACTGATCTCACTGAAATACACTCTCAAATAGTCAATTCCAATTAGTGAAATGTGATTGTGTTTTATATATTGCAAAACAATTTTGTTTTCTTTTCTATGTACTTCTTACAAATTCTTCCAGAATGTTTCCATTTTCTCTTTAAGCAAACACATCAGAAAATTCATCAGTGTATTTTATTTTTCCTAGAAATTTTCCTTTTGCAGTCCACTTTTTTCCACTCTCTAATCTAGACTTGTTCTTCTTTAGATACCCAAACACATATTGCCCCAGGACTGTCCTACCTTACCTACTGTTGTTTCCTCATTTCTTGCATCCTGTTCTCCCATTTCTTGATTTATTCCTACATTTTAGTAAAGTATATCCTCCAAAAGTTTTCTAAGAAGAAACACACTTAGAAGGTAAATTAACTCTTCCTGTCAGTTGTTCTAGTTATTTTAGCCTTAAATTTGAGAGTAGTTTGTCTCGATATAGAACTCTAGGATGAAAATTATTTTTATTCAGAATTTTGGATACATTGCCTTTTACTTTCCAGTACTGCTGCCAAGAAGTCTGAAAACATTTTATTTTCTTACCTTTTATATTTTACCTAATTTTTATCTATGAAGGCTTTAATTTTTTTAGGTAGTTCCTAATGCTCTGACATGTCATGTTAGTATGCTTTGGGGAGAGGTTCTTTTTCTGTTAAATGGTGTAAATAGGCAGGCCATGGGCCCGTTTAGTCTTGAAATATTTTGTTATTTCTTCAATTCCTCCTCCATTGGACCCTGTCCTGTCCTTCAAATAGTTCTACTACACATTTTTATCTCCTGGATTGTTTTTACAATTTGTTCTCTATTTTCCCTCTTTGGCTCACGTTTCTGGAATTGCCTCAGTTTTATTTTGGCAGTTTTAATTATTTTTTAATGTTCAAAATTCAGTAATTCAATAGCTGATGTTCTTATCAAAATCATTATATTTTTATTTTATGGATGTAATATCTTCTCTTGTCCATTTGAGGAGATTAGTGTTGTTAAGAGTGATAAGAGGTAGTGTTGTTCTTGTTGTCATCATCATCTTTCTTTTCCTCTGCTCCCTCTGTGGTCTCTGTTTCCTGAGTTCTTTTGCATTTTTTAAATTTATTTGTTCAGATTCTGTTTATCAAGTTGGAAGCTCTTATCATGTAACCCTGGTTACCCCTGGATGTCCATTTGTATTTAAGAGTGAGATATTGAATGAGTGATTTAAAAACTCTGTGTGCCCCGAGAAGATTTAGCTATTGGTGCAATTCACTGTAGAGTAATTGGGCTTTGAAATAAAACATCAGTTTCTGCTGCTCTTTTTGCATTGGGCTGGGCATCTCTTCAAGAAAGTCTTTTAACATGTTGCCTGAAGTGTGTACTTGGTTGCTAACAGTCTGGGAACAGGGAAAAAGGTCAGGCTTTCTACTTAGTGCCATTTTCACCCCTGTGTCTCACCCCACTCTGCACTGTTCTTTATGATCTTTCGTCAGTGCATTCTTTTCATTCACTTTCTCATTCTCATGCTTGGGGTGGGAGGTGGGGAAGGGAGTAATCAATTGGCCATGTGGAGTGGGAGCAGATGCTTGAAAGTATAAGCACTCCACAAGTAAATTTTGAAGAAATCTCCCTGTTTTCAGCCTCATGCACCACTTCCAACTTCTATAGCACAGGCGCCTCCAAATTCTGAAAATCTGTAGGGCTTCTCAGGTCAAATTCTCACCAGGAAGATCTTCTTCTTCAGGCACGTAGTTTTTCTACTCTAGGTTTGTCAAGTAGAGAGTCTCCATTCAGCTATTTGCATCCCGTCTCCCCAAAGGTGTTGAAATCTCCAGGCCACCGGTGTTGCATTGTCTGTTACCTCTGCCCTCAATGTTTTCTATTTTCAGTCTATTTTATTTTTAAATTCTCAATCCCGAAATCCACTGAAAAATTAAAATATTGAGCAAAATTTTAACAAAATAAGAAAACCACCACAACTCAACCCACAAACACTGAACCATAACAAAAAATTCCGTGAAATATTCCCTGAGGTGAAGACACCAACATATGTGATTCAAGGCTACATAGCTCATCCCAGCAGTGAAACCTAGGCATTGCCTAGCCTAGCCTAGTCTGATTAATAATAGTAGAAGAATGGCATCGTCATAACAATATAAAATAGGCAGCATTGGCTTAGCAGCGGGCTTGGAGTGGTAAGGAAACTGATATTAGAGGCTAGGAAATGGAAGCCCATGTTACAGTAAAAAATATTTCATAAATAGTAACCTACAGTAACGTGGTAGGTAGACCACATGGGTACTGAACTAAAAGCAACTTGGTGCATTTGGTAAGGAATTAAAAGAAAGGCGTGAGCTAGTTAAAATAATTGGATAGTTTGAATGTGCAAATGAAAGAGGATAAATAGATTTCAGAAACTTGGAACAATGTAGAGATAGAATAGCTGATTGCTCTTTTAGACTCAAAACATAAAAGCTAAAACTGAGAAAGTCTTAAGACTCATAAAAATTTGATCTGTTGCAACAGACCAAATTAAAGATATGGTCTTTACCTCTAGTATTAAAATATCTAAGTGAATTAAGATGCCTCTAAGCAAAAATAAGAATAAGAGCATAAAATTTCCAGAATAACTCACCAGCTCCAGGTAATCTAGTTTAAATCTAGAGAGCTATGAAGACAAAAAAAGCAAAGACGCACAACTTACATGAAGCCCACGTTCTCAAAAACATCTCTGACACACGAAAGTTGCTAGAATGAAATAGACAAGAAAGCTATTACGTTTGAGAGACTTGTATTGTCAAATAAATCATGAGGCTGTGTTTAAAATCCTGTGACTGCATCTTGGACACCCACCCATTACAAGCAGAATGTGGACTAAGAAAGCTATGTGACCTGTAAGAAGGGTGTATCCCCTAATACCCACTTCAGTCATAGCAAAGGAGGGAAAAGGAAAAGGAAGAACCCCACAGAGAGGAATCAGGGACCACCAAGAACAATGGACAAGGAAGCTCTTCCCAAGAGAAAATTCAGGGCCTAAGCGAAGGAACATTCTCTACCCAGGAGTGGGAGCCTTCACAACGTTGTCCCAGCTAGTCTTGAAAGGGTTACCTTTCACATCCTACAGTACCGTTGAAGAGGGTCTTCTTAGCGCTGTTATATAACACTCCTGTAAGCCTTGGGCGATACGTATGTTGAACTTCAGTGAGATTCCACACAGTGATTGTAGGGGGTGCTATTTTCTGGATGAAGTGTTCCCTCACTGATTCTTCCAGCGACAGGGAGCCTACGGTACTGAGCTAGGACAAAGTTAACCTTAACACACGGAGCTGATGCCAAGGAAGACAATCCAGGCAAGTTAGTAATTTGAAACCCGCTAGCACAATATTCTTTGGAGATTTGTTTAGCATTTGCATAAAGGTGTTATTAAGAATCTGATTTTATATTAACAAAAATTATATACTTCTCTCTTTTTATCAAAAATAAGGAATTTTTACATGTGTTAGATATAAAATATTTTTTAACATTCGTAGTTGTCTTTCATTTCATCTTTTTCCCCCAGCAGTAATATTTGGATGGTGTTATTCACTCACAATCAGTCAAAATAAAGTTTACTTACATGGATATAATTATTAAAATCAGGTACAAATTGCGTTTTAAAGTGTCTTTTTGTCTTTCACATGGAAAATGTGGTTCTGAAGAAATTTCAGCCTTATTCACGGTAGCCAAGACATGTAAACAACCTAAATGTCTACTGACAGAAGAGTGAATAATAAAAATGTGATACACACACACACACACACACTCACACAATCAAACATTATTCAGCTTTAAAAAAGAAAGAAATCCTACCATTTGTGACAACATGAATGAACCTAGAGGACGTTATGCTAAGTGAAATAAGCCAGACAGAGAAATACAAATACTGCATGATCTCACTTATATGTGGAACCTAACAAAAAAAACAGTTGAACTCATTGTAACAGAAAGTAGAATGGTGGTTATTGGGACTGAAGGGTGGGGGAAAAAAGGGAAATGTTGGTCAAGGGGTACAAACTTTCAGTTATATGGTGAATAAGTTTTGAAGACCTAATGTATACTATGGTGACTATAGTTAGTAATAATATATTGTATACTTGATATTTGCTAAGAGAGTAGACCTCAAAGGTTCTCACCACACACACAAAAATGGTAACTATGTGAGGTAGTGGATATGTTAATTAGCTTGTTGTGGTAGTCATCTCACAAAGTATATGTATATCAAAACATCACATTACACACCTTAAATATATACAATTTTTATTTGTCAATCACATCTCAACAAATCTGGGAGGGGGCATCATGATCTAGGAATTTTTGCAATGGAGTAAAGTCAAATGGAAAATGAGAATTTGCTTTCCCAAATGTGTTTCATTAAGGATTTGCGTTAGGCGTGCCTGCAGTCTGTTTGGGGAGAAAGGATGTAAAGAGGCAGAGGGAGGGAATGGAACGAGCTGTAGGAAGGAGAAGTCATTTTCTTGAATGCGAGATCTATTGCTGAACACAAAAAGCCCAATGGGAGGAGAGAAATCCTATCTAGGGCTAGGACAAGGGTATAAATGATTAGGCAAATGGCAGGAAGTGGAATTGAATCTCTCACAATTTCACATGCAATGTGTGGATTATCTAATACTGAGAACAGTATGGGGAGAGCATGGTTACCTGTTTAGACACCCTAACCTCAAACTCGGGATTCAGTTGTGGACACAAAATAGCCCCATACAGGGAGGGAGGGGGAGAAAAAGAAAAATAACATTCATTAGATGCATCCTGGCACATTGTTAAATACTTCACACACCTTATTTTGACAACTTATTATTTTTCTCCAATTATGAGCAATATGGTCCTTAAAGAAACAAAGTATAGAAAAGAATAAAAATTACTTATAATGGCACTACCATAAATGATTATAAACCACACAGGGTTTATAGAATTTCTGCCCTACAACACAGCATTTTATGCACTGTTTTATTTGCTTGCCATCATCATTATCACATTATCAGCTATTCCTGGAAAAACTAATTTTTAATGACCTCTTTTGGCCATCACTTTGTAAATTATTTGGGAGATATCAGCATTGCATTCAACTTTACATCAAATATTCATAACGTTTATTTTAAAAAAACGTTTTCTTCAAAATGCACCACAAGAATCAAAAATAGCAGAAATAATGCTAGTTTCTCTTCATAGAGATTTTGGGATCCTAACACAAAAATGAACTCTCACTGATTACATGGCTAAATGACTTGTTAAGCATGTGGACACAAACCTGTCTTTGTGATCAATGATGATGATTTTCAAAAATAAGTGATTTCACTAGGTATATTTGTATTAGTATGGAATAAACAATTTTTTCGGTTTAGTATTTCACACTAATTGCCCGCTGGATATTAAATATTTATTCATATACTAATTATAATCAAGTATTTCAGGATATTAGGTATAATTTTATTCAGTAACATAAACGGGTGATGTTAATATGGTATTTTTTTGTGGCGCTTCAGTCATCTGGGAACTATGGTAACCAAGTCACATTAGCAATGTTATTACCGGCTGGGGTTAATATCATGCCCGCTAATGTGGAAAACCAATAAGCTAAGCTGGGCTTCTTTTCCTAGGCTAGGCCAGTTAGAATGATAAAGGACCATGGACTCCCACTGTAAAAAAATTTCTGTATAGAAATGACTTTATATTGACTCAAAATATACAAGTATACAAATCACCATTCTGGTATACGTAACAGGAAATGTCTTTCTAAGGTTTGGCACGATATTGGTGGATGACACAGCAATAACACTTTCAGGTATGTAAAGAAAGGTTTCATTTAAGGCAACCCTTCCTTCCACAGGGAAGAAGCTGAAGGCCACAGAGGTTGTTACAGCCTAAGGTCACAGAGTCAGTTGGTTTTAGAAATAGAAATAGAATTCAGTTCTTTTGATTTACTGTCCAATGCATTTTATTCTAAACCACATGGCCTCCTAGGATAATTGTACAGAAACAGTTGCTTAATTTTATTGATTTGTTGTCTTTCCAATAAAATAGGAGAAAACAAGCAAACAAAAACTAAAGCTGAGTTGTTGCCAAAAAAGTTGTTCTTGTAATAAAACGAAAAAAGGAAAATGTGATTTTGTCTAGCAGCATCCACTCTTTTGAGTCTATATATCACATTTACTGGCCCCTTAGCATTTTTGTCTTATTATAAGCACCTTCTCTTTCGTTTTCCTCTCCTTTAAGCTCTTTTGGTAGAAAGGCGGAGCACTGAGGGAGACCAAGGTTAAAATCAACACAAAGAGAGTTTTTACAGCCAAACGGACCAAATCTGGTTCAATTTGAATCAGGAAAGATGTTTCTTTAACTGCTTAAAGCAGATCTATACTGAGGTTATTCTAACTCATTTATTTTACAGAGCTGAGAAAAAAAGTTTTCTTGTTGCTTTTCCTGAGATACAAAATTGAATTCTCTAAGTGAAAGGGTAAAATTATTTCCAGAAAAACTCTAAAATTGCTGATAACCTTTCTTCTTAACTGTAGGATAAAAGGGAAAACCTTATTTCATTCTGTGTTTCCCTTGCTCAGTTTTCAGTACCCACCGCAATGCAAACAGCATTCATTTTTAGGCACAGTGAGTGAACAGAAGAATCTGCATTGCAAAAGAGTTATAGACTGGTTTTTTCTCCGATTGCTCTGGTGTGCAGAGCAGCCACTTGCTGGTGGAAGTTGTTTTGAGAACATACCCACACAGAACAGGAGATGGAGCTCTTCACTAACGCGAACTCAAGGTGCCTCCTGTCTTTTCCGATTAACCTCATTTACTTTATCCCACAAAATCTGGAGACTCTCAGAAATCAGGGCTGCCTCAATTTCCCCTGGTTGTCAGTTACTTATGTTGGGCAGTATCCAATTTGGGGAATCAATGTCCTTCCAGACTCAAGACCTATTATTTCAAAATGATGAGAGCTTGGAGCAGAAGCTCTGAGTCCCGGGGCTGTGGGATTAAAGGACTCAAAGGGAATAAAACATTGCCCAAAAAGAAGCAAATCCCAAACTACGGGGCAGGCTGCAAGCAAGGCTTGTCTGGAGATGGAGCTCCTGGGTGTTTGTGTGTGTGTGTGTGTGTGTGTGTGTGTGTGCATTTATGGCAGAGTCAGACCTTGGCCTTCTTTGACGTAGACAATCAATAGTTAACAATCTCAAGTAAAGTCTATGCAAACGAAACTTTAATCCCTTCTTTCATTCAGATTGCTCCACCCAAAACATTTCTCCAGAGAAAGAGTGGGCTGTCACTGGAGTCTGCTGATTTAATGAACTGACTTTTGAGGATGACCATGGATATCCTCTTCTCCTGCTTACCCCTCCTAAGTATGCTCGTTTCTCTCCCCTATTCCTCTTCTATTTTTGGGCTTTGTTCTAGGTAGATCTTCTTCCATTCCTTTCCCTTTTTATTCTGTTCAAATGGTAGAAAATAACTTTGGAAATGAAAACTCACAATTCATGGGAAGGAAGAAAAAGAGCAGAGTTTTAAACATTACTCTTTGTAACAAAATCCTAAAGAGACAAAATTATTTTAGACTTCTGAATGAGCGGGCTTGCTGGACTTTTGTTCTTGCATTCAGTCCGCTAGGAATTGTTAAAATTAATCACCCATATGTTGAAGTATAATCCTCTTTAGGAAAAGCCTCCATGACATCTTAACTGAAACCATTACAGTTCAAAGCCGGTATCTGGGCTGCTCCCATTGGACACAGTGCTCTGATCATAGGGAGCCTTGGAAATGGCATTTATTAACTCATCCTCTGTTTCTCTCCTAGTGCAGGCACTTACTGAAGGAGGAGCAGCCACAGAACACAAGTTAGGTTATAAACAGGGATGCAGGGATGTGAGTTAATTCCCTGTTCACAACGTCTTATCTCAGCTTCCGCAAATGGTGGTGAATCCCAGATAGACTAACTGTTGTGTCTAGCCGTGCAACCATGCACAGCACTCACCCTACCGCTAGGTTTGTGAGCCCATGAAGCAGTCCTCCTTTTGTTGCCTCTAGGGGGCAGCGTTCTGTTTCCTTTTCTTCCAGGTTAGGAGATGCCCCCCAAGAGAGTTTTCTTTGTGCCTTACAGAAATAGTAGAGCTAAGCAAAAAGTGGCATGATAGTTTTCCTACTTATAATCACTAAAAAGTAATAAGGCAGTGATATTTTCTTTAATAAAGACATATTCCTTGGAACCCATTGTGCTAGATGTATGGCATATATTTTCACAAAAGTACTTAGGAAATTCTCCTGTTCAGTAAATTTCGCGATGCAAAATAAGGCTAAAAGCTTGCCGTGAATCAGAGGTGACAGACATGCAGACACGATGCATTGTATGTGCCAAGTGTGACAAGGCACAGAGCAGTGTGGCAAGGAAGGAGTGCTAATGGTCCATGTCAGGATTGGTCAGAGAAGACTTCCAAAAAATGGAAGTTGAACCTGACTTTTGAAGGATGGATAGGAGACCCTCAGGCTAACAAGACTGAAAGGAGAAACTGCAAGCAGACAAGAGTAGGGGGCATGTTGCAGGCAGGGCAGTCAGTGCTTGAGAAAGCACAGAGGCATGAACGAAGGAGCTATGTGGAGCTTGGTACTGGTGGAGTGGGAAATGCGAAGGTTGGGGACACGGAGGAGGAGAATTTTTGGAGTCCCTGCTTTTGTGCCTGGTGCTTATCTCTAATCCTGTAACTGGAAGGGACCTTGTGAATGGTTTACAGGCTTATTCCCCAAATTTCTCCTACTGTGGACAGGACAGAGGATGGTAACGTCCTGGTGCCTCTTTGTGTCTCCAACATTCTTGGAATGATAGGGATAACACATGGATTGGAGTTTTAAAGGGGAGCTTGAGGCTGTTGGGGCATATATTTTCAGAAAAGTGTTTCACGTTTTCTAATTATGGTGAATTTGTTATGGAAAAGTTCTACTTCATTTGACACTATGAATGATGTGACATTCAATTTGTGGCAAGTCAAAATCAGAGTTTCTTACATTGAGTAACATGATGCACTTTTGGAAATGGATAATGCAGAAGTCTTGTTATGGATGTGTATAACATATGATCTGCTTATAAATGAGTCCATCGGTAACAGTTCATATGTGATTCCCTGTTAGGCCTATTGATAAGGAAGGCCCCTTAATGGAGATTTGGCCAGTTGCGTTCGAATTGATAGCATTTGTTGGTTCTATTAGACAATAAAAAGGAAAACAAGATTATTTTTGGTTGCAATTCATTTCATTTATGTGAAAAAAATTAAAACAACAAGCTGTGAATCTAGAAAGAAGCTTCAGAAGGCCTTCAGTGGAGTACATTTTAACATTAAGCTTTTGAATTATTTTGAAATATGAGGTATTTTCTGTTTAATCTCTGGTGAAAACAATGCTTAGCTTGTGTGGTTCATTTAGAACTTAGTGAAGAAAATTAGGTATCTTTTATGAAAACGTGTGCTCCTTTTTATATAATAAGGTAATCTATAGTTATTTCCCTTTACTTTGACTGTAAAAAAACACTTATTAATCACGATTTCTTTATTAGCTCAGTTTTCCATGTATTTATGTTCTACTACTGCTCCTTTAGTAATTCCATTTAAATTTTAACAACGTTACTAAGAAAGAGTTTTTATTAAAACTAAGTTTAAGATACTATTTTTCTCCTTTCTTCTTTCTTTTATGAGTGATCGATTGCTCCTAATGTAAGTATGATCTGAAAGTTACTATGAAAGCTATATTCATCTGCCCACGAAGAATCACACTCCAGTGTTTCCCCTGGTTATATAAATGTAGGGCTACTAGGCATCTATTGCGGGGGAGATATTTTAAAAGAAGGATAAAAGGATGTTAAGAAACTTTTTAGTTTTCTATCACGGCTGCCCTAGAGTCAAGTCTGGTTATAAGTTAGAAAGTAAGTTAATTTGAAGAGCTTTCTAGGAGGGAAAATACCAATGTGTTTAATTTAAATATGTAATGAAAATAATAGCTTTTAAAAAAGAGTTTGAGAGGTCTTGAAATTTAACAGGTCTAAGACTTTCTTCTTGTATATGAGAAAATCTGAGTACCAAGGGATTAAATGACTTTCCCATTGTCACTCAGATAATCCATAGCCGAGCCAGAACTGGAATGCATTGGAACATGTTTTTGCCTGTGTGTTTGCTTGTTTTGGTTTTTGTTTACAAATATCACAAATTACTGAGCAAGCATTTGGGACTTTTTATATAATACAAACTTGAGGATTAGTACAGCTTTGTTTAACTTCAGTCAAACTCGCATCCTTAATTACATTGAGACTGATCTGCATCAGAACTACAATAATAAAGGTGGAGGGAAATTTCTTCAATCATGAAAATATGCTGTTCTGTAACTACATAATATTCGCTCCGACGTCTTTGTTCACCTCTTCAGGACTTGCTGAGAAAGGCTGCGTCTACTAACCTAAGTCCATTCTACACAACTGTGTTCCAAAATCAAAATGGAATGCAGGAGATTCAATGATCTTTAGAGAAATTGTGTTCCTGGAGAAGTATCTTAGTCCTCAGTAAAAAGAAACTTTAGAAAATAATTTGGCAACATAAACCCAGAGCCTTCTAATATCCATACATTCTGACCAGATAACTTCCCATCTTTCCTTAGGAATAATGAAAAATGCAGATGAAAATAACTGTATGTCAAAGTTATCAATGCTATTACTTATGATATTGAAAAATTAACAAGAATGCAAAACAAAATAGATAAGCTATGTCTAAAATATAGTAATTTGATGGAACATTAGGTAGACATCCAAATTTGTATAACATGAGAAAATGCAAATGTTCATTGTTTAAAAGCAAAGAAACAAATAAGACAAAATATTAGATACTGTATCTCTGAGTAATGAAGATTAAGAAATTAAATTTACTTCCAAGAATTTTTCCTGTAAGTTCCAATTTTTCTACATGGAATATATTTTATAGTCAAGAATTTGCTTACTGAACTATAGATGAAAGAAAATGATATAGACTTTTAAAGGCTACAGTACAAAGTGGTGTGGAAAAGGGGGAAAATGTGTACAGTTATAAAAACGCTGTGCTTTTAATTTTAGGGAGCTGGAGAACCTAGCTCGAAGCCAGTTAAGCGCTCAGTATTTCTGCTACTTGTGAATTCTGCTCTCGTTTTTAATTCATGGGAAAAATTAGATTTTTATTACTCACTGTCAACTTCTCATTTTCTGTTCTGCCACCTTGCCCCTTCTGCCATCTTCCTGCTTTCCTTCTGCTACATTTCTCCTAGAATTTGGAAACAAACCCTAACTGAAGTTTTGTTAGAAACTGAAGGCATTTGGACATTCCATTTTGAAAAGATTAAATATGGCTCTAGGAAGCCATTTATTCTGATCAAAATGATAAAATGAAATAGACCCTTTCTGCTGTGTATTTTGAATTACATGATAAATCTGTTAGTTCTTCCTGTTTATATCTAATAAAAAAGAAACCTCAGGAAATCAATTTCCTTTACCAAGATTACTTTTAGAAAATTAATGGGATTAGATTATTAATGTTTCAGAGGGTGATTCTTAAGTTCTGACTTTTCTGTGTGCTAAATTTCATTTTTCATCGTTTTTGATGACTTTTATTTTTCCCTGTAGCTTTTCATGGATGGCACAGCCATCTCCAAACACTTGGCCATATGTTATAAATCAGATGTTGGCAAAATTTCTCCATAAAGGATCAGATAGTAAATATTTTAGGCTTTGTGGGCCACACACAGTCCATTTTGCAACTTCTCAAATCTGCCCATTGCAGCCCAAAAGCAGCCATAGATGATGTGTAAATGTATAGGTGTGGCTGTTTTCTAACAAAACTTTATTTATAAACACTGAAATTTGAACATCAAACGATTTTCACGTCATGAAATATTATTCTTCTTTTGATATTTTTTTAACCATTTAAAAATATAAAAACCATCCTTAGCTTGCAGATCGCAAAAAACAGATGCAGGCAAGAATTAGCTAGCAAGTTGTGTTTTCCCTACCCCTGCCACAAATCAAGCAGTAACAAAGCGATGGGCAAAAAATAAGGGATTCTGCTGAGTAAAAACTTTGTCCTGGTTCTCAACCTGGTATTCCTCAGATCTTCCATTGCATTGTTACCTTGACACATCCTCGAGAGACCATCATACTAAACACCTTTATTCTGTGCGATAGATTCGAAAATGCCCACATTTCTTCACAGCTCCTTCTATCAGGAGATGAAAGAGGGAAGAGTATGTTTATGCATGCACATTGGCCTTGTGATTTACTTTTGCCAATAGAATGTAGCAAAAGTGACATCGTGCAAATTTAGGCTAGTCTTTTCCCCACTTCTGCCCTTACTCATGGAATGGGCCATCATGGGAACATCACTGTATAGTTTGCAGGAAGATGAGAAAGCTCATGGCAAATAAATGCACCGTTCCAGCAAAAGCATCTTAGACTAGCCAGTTCATAGGCAAACCAGCAACTGACCAAAGACAGGTCAGCAAGGCCAACTGAGATCTGATAAGACTGGCTCGGATCAACAGAACAAACCCGCGGAACCCAGCACAATTTGCCAATTCACAGATTTCTGGGCTAAATAGTTATTGTTTAATTCGCTGAATCTTGGGGTAGTTTGTTACCCTGAGAAAGCAAACAGATGCATCCTGGGTTCTGCCTGTTATGTCTAAAGATATTCATGGAAGCAGAAGGAGAAGGATAATATACAGTTCCTCGAGTATGTATAGAAAAAGTCATGAGGAGGACTGTATATATTAGAGAGGAAAAATGAAAGACTAAGAGATTAAGCAAAGGAACTAGCATTTGTTGAGTTCCTACTAGGTTCCAGGCACAGTTTCAAGTGATTTATTTATTTATTTATTTATTTATTTATTGTTGTTGTTGTTGAGGAAGATTAGCCCTGAGCTAACTACTGACAATCCTCCTCTTTTTTGCTGAGGAAGACTGGCCCTGAGCTAACATCCGTGCCCATCTTTCTCCACGTTATACATGGGATGCCTACCACAGCATGGTTTGCCAAGCAATGCCATGTCCACACCCGGGATCCAAACCGGCGAACCCCGGGCAGCCAAGAAGCAGACTGTGCAAACTTAACTGCTGCGCCACTGGGCCGGCCCCCTGATTTATTCTTTATCTTCTAAAAGAAAATGCTAGAAGTATAATCAAGGAAGCTATACATTTCCTTAAGTACGAACAGTATGAATAGGATTCAAATACTGTCCTGTTTGACTTCCAAGTCCTTTCTAAGGCACCATGTTCTTAGAAACATCAAAAGATAATTTAAATTAGCTATTTGGACTTACAACAACCTTGAGTATTAATCGTGCTTATAGGTTTAAGACTTTTTTATTTTATTCTTTTGATTTTGAAGTGATCTTAGAAAATGTCTAACATTGCATTAAAGATAGTGGAGAACTTGCTAATCTGATATTAAAACAATAAACTTTGAAAGCCTAAACCTGAGCACATTGATGATAGCAGACAAGAGAGTTCATCCAACTTACGCAAGACAGAAAATGGTAACTAGTCAACTAGAGCAGGAGGAAACAGAGGCTGGAGCAGCAGGGAGTGGGAGAGACAGAGAGGAGCCAACACAACCCCTAGCCTCCCAAAGAGGCTTGAAACTTGGAAACACTTGTTTTGAGAGTGGGCAGAAGTGAAAAATATATCTGAAATCAGAGAGTTTCTTTGAAAAACCAAAGATGAAATAATTGACACCCCAGCTGTCTCCATATGAGCAGAATTCTCAGCAACCAGGTATCCACACTCCCTATCATAGGAGAAAAAAAGCAAAGCATTTATTTCTAGAGAAACTGAATGGCCTCAGAGAAAAGACTTCAACATTCAGATAGAGAGGAGCCTCAACATAATTGGCATTCCCGTGACCAAATCGTCCAAGCAAACAAATCCCCCTCCAGGTACACAGAGCCCAGAAGTCAGCTTTTTATTTCTCTATTCTTAAAACAGAGCCAACAGTTAAGATCACCAACTATTTCAACAGCACCAGATAAACAAACAGAAAACATAATCCCAAATGGGAAGAGATAATTTAGGAAATAGAAAATAACTTTCAAAAAAAAACCTAATTAGTATAAAAAGAGATTTATTTGTATCCACAAAGAAAAAAAAATCTCGTGAAAAAGGAAAAGAATGAACTTTTGAAAATTAAAAACATAAACGTTGAAATACAAAATCAGTTGAAGGCTTGGAAATCTAAATCAAACAAGTCTCTCAAAGATGAAAGCCAGGGGCCGGCCCTGTGGCCGAGTGGTTAAGTTCATGCGCTCTGCTTCAGCGGCCCAGGGTTTTGCTGGTTGGATCCTGGGTGCAGACCTAGCACTGCTCATCAGGCCATGCTGAGGTGGTGTCCCACACAGCACAACTAAAGGACCAACAATTAGAATATACAACTATGTACTTGTGGGCTTTCTGGAGAAAGAAAAAGAAAAAGAAGATTGGCAACAGATGTTAGCTCAGGTGCCAACATTTTTAAAAAAAGAAAATGATGAGAATCAATCCAGCTGCTAGTATGAAAGCATAGAACAAGTCCAGAAGGCCTGTTATCCAATAAATAGGAATTCCAAAAAAAAAAGAAAGATGGAAAATAATAAAGAAAACTTAGATAATTTCCCATATCTGAAAGACACACATCTCCTGGTTGAAGGGGTCCATTTAGTGACGAGAAAAATAATTGAAAATTATGCCCACACTTTGGTGCATCATTTCAGTACTTTGGGACTATGAGGATAATGAAAAATATTTAAAATATTTGCATAGGACAAAATAGTTATTGACAGAGCAACGAATGGCACCATGGGCTCAGCTCATTGACAGCATCGCACAAAGGTTGACAATACCACTCGTAATTCTGGTAGGAAATATTTTATCCTGAAATACAGGTGAATTCTCAATGAAATATGAAGAGAGATTGCAGATATTTTCTTTGGAAGTTGCTTGATAATGTACACAAGTAAAACAGAAAAAAAGAGAAGGCGGTCGCATTAGGGATTGGATCCAACCAGAAAAGCAATGAAGGGAAGTCTCAGAATGTCAGCTGTACAAGCCAAAGAAAACTAGGCTAATACTGAAGTAGGAAGTCAGGAGGCCCCAAGGATGTGTTTTCCTAGGACATTAGGGGAATATCTACTTAGTGGATGAAATGGCAAGTAGCTATGAGAAAAAAATGTAGAATAGTACAAGTAACCCACATAACAAGATGCCAGAAGGTATCTATGACCCAGTTTCAACAATTATTAATACAGGATCAATCTTTTCTACATTTTCATATATGTATGTCATTTCAGAAAGTTAATAGATGATGACTAAAGTTATGGGAAAAGAGTACATTATTTATATATGTTGAAATCATTAGCTGAATGATAACCTACAATTTAAAAAAAATGGTTGCCCATTAGGAATAATATTAATGGTTAGAAGAGAAAGGGAAAGGCAATATTGCTTTCATTACATGTCCATGTATACTATTTGCTTAAAAAATATTGTGTGTGTATTTGATTAAAATTGATGGAACAATTAGTTAATATGTAATTAATATAAACACAATATACACTTAATAAAAAATGAAAACCAAGTCGCATTGTGCAATAAGGAAATTGAGACCCTAAAATGTTGTGACTTTTTACAGTAGCAATTTAGAAAGTTAGATGCAGTGACATGCCTGAAACAAATTTTAAACTGCTAGTCACCAATCACAAAGTCATCCCACCATTTGAGAAGAATGATGTGGAAAATACTACTGCTAAAGATTTATTATACTTTATTCTTTATGAGATAATATTAAAAAAAGGCAAGCCATGATTTAAAAATCCAACAAATACTTAAAGATATATTATAAACCTCATGATAAAATTGCAGTACAGAATACCCATTAAATACATCTTTGATGAAGAAATGGTGCTCAATATATTGTTCAGGGTAATCTTCTTTTTCCTAGAAAAGTTATCATCCATAAAAAAGAGATGTCATTTATCTTTTGAAAGGCAGCTTTGTAATGGGTTTTGTTCAGTTATATGAGACTTGCAATTTGGTAGAAAAGAACACTTACTCAGCAAATATCCATCAGTTTTTAATGGATATTTGCCTCTGTTAGAAAATTTTACAAAGTATGTTGAAGCCAGAACTCCCTTCACATGGTTATAATGAAGTTTAAGATGCTACACAGCACATGGCCACCCTTGACATGGTATCTGTTGGAGAGAAAGTTTTCCTCCGCCTTTTCTAAATTTTCCTGTCTAGTCTAAGAATTAAATTGACATAAGATAGATTAACAGGAGAAAAGCAAATTTAATTACGTGTGTACAGGAATCCCACAGATATGAGCTGCCCCAACAGTCAGGCAATTGAGGTTTGTATGTCATCCTGAATTGAGGAGAAGGGAGTAGGTTTCTGGGACTTTAAAGGGGAGGAAAACAATTTATAGGAAGATGAAAAAAGTAAATGTTTGGTAAACAAATGTTTGCCGTGCCATGCAGAGACAATGGGACACAGAGACGACTCTGATCTCCAGGCCCTGCTGAGCTCGCCCTACCACACCTAGCTCATATTATTTGTAGATATCTCTGGTAATAAGTGTTCTTCTTGGACTGAGCCCTCTATCTAAATTTTTTTTAGGCAGTTAAGGAGAGGTAAAAAGCAAAACTTTCTGAGTCTTTCTGTTTCTTAAAAATAATCAGCTAAGAGCCAGGCTTTGGTGGTTAAAGTTCAGCGTGCTCGACTTTAGCAGCCCTGGTTCAGTTTCCAGGCATGGAATCACACCACTCATCTGTCAGTAGTCATGCTGTGGTGGCAGCTCACATAGCAGAACTAGCAGGACTTACAACTAGAATATGCAGCTAGGTATTGGGGTTTGGGGGAGTAAAAAAAAAAAAAGGAGGAAGATTGGCAACAGATGTTAGCTCAGGGCAAATCTTTCCCAGCAAAAAAACAAAACAAAACAAATAAAGCAAATCACTTGCAGAGTTTAAAATTAGAAGTGATTCTGTTCAAAAAAGAAAATTAATCAGCTTAAAATAATCCTCATGCCAACGAAACATATTTTGGGGTGGCAAATATTGTTCCCCTACATATCTTAAGTTGGATTCCTTAGAAACAAGACCTGAGACAGGGATTCTTGTTCAAATGTTTTATTGAGACGTGTGCTCAGGAGAAAGAAAGTGATGGAAGCAGGATAAGGTGAGGTGAGGAGGAGCGTGAGAAGGCAGGAAAGGACGTATGGCAGCAAGCGTCTAGTTTCAGCCTGACCTCCTGGGGTGTTCCGGAGCATGAATTGCAACACAAAAATTATCTCCCCCGCAAGCAAGGGTGCTAGTGTTCTTCTTAAACACCCACTTCAGTGAGTCATCGGCCGAGGTGAGGCAGGGTCTTTTAAGCCAGGGGCTTCCATTAGGTGGAAAGCAATTTTAAGACCAGAGAAAGAGCAACTGTGAGCTTTTAGTAGTCAAAACTCAGAGTGATTGGAAGATTGATACAATAACCTGATAAATGTAATCTGAGTGGGTCACCAGTAACGTCCACTAAAACTCATTTCTAGGACCAAGAGATTTCTAATCAGACAAACCACATGAACACAAAGTTGTGTGTAGTTAACATTTGAGCACTGCCAACTCTTACTCTCTTTTCTCAGAGTTTATTTATAGGTGTTCTTTCTTTTGGAAAATCATTAATAAAATCACATTCTCCAAATGGAGAGCAAACTTTAATTCCATTCAAGTGATGTATAGTCAAATTCTTCTTCTATTTCATTCAGCGCAAGTCAGTCTTTCTTTGACACAGCTCTGGCCTCTTTCTAGCAAGTTTTATTGTGCCACTTCCATGTATCTTAAAACCCACTTGTTCCTCTCATTTTTTGGCATCTGTTAGGAAAACAATTCTTTTAGAATCTCTTTTCTATGGTTCAATGAGTTAAATCTACCATGCCCTCTATTGTCTTGATGTGCTTTATTTCCATGTGAATAGAAATACACTTCGACGTGAGCACCTCTACCTTCTATGCTGTTATTTTTAGATGTTTACAGGTAGTCCAACTTTTATAAATCTTAAGGTTTGAAAAATTAATTTTCCTGCTAGATATATTAGAAGGCTAGTCCAATTCCAAGTAAAGGACAATTAACTTTTGAAAATGGTTTCCTTTCTCCTGTATTTAAAGCAATCTAAGTTTTTTAACCCATTTAATACTGTTGTATTTGTGTGGTGGTGGTTTATGATTTGGTTTTTAATTTGAGCTGCACAGTAATCCTATGAGAAACAAAGTAGGTATTACTCTGCCTATTTCCTGAAGATGAAACCAAAATACAGAGAAATGAAATGCTTCCAAGCTGCTTTGCTGGGAAGTCAATACACTATTTGAAGAATGAGTTTTTTCTTATATCTATCCCAGAGTTCTTTAGAACATATTGCTTTGTCCTGAATTTTGTGAGTTAAATTTTTGTTAAATTCAATATTCTCAGCAATACTTATTACCTCAATCACGCAAGGAGCATATTTTTTCTTTAAGAAATGTCTATGGTTTCATGTTTCTAGAATCCAGGAGACTCTACCTAGTGGTTGATATAATGACTCTTAAAACTGAGCTACAAGAAAGGAACTTATTGAGGCTGAACCATAGTTTGTAAATTACGCAACTGCTAGCAGTTTTGAGTTTTTGTCTTTAAAATGAGTTTCAAAAGACAAGACATTTCATCTTATCTATATCATGGGCAGATTTCATCGCTACGCGTCAAGAAATACAACATGAATATATGTCTAATTAAAACCGTTTTAAAAGGAAAATACTTCTAGATGAAGCCATGAGAAACCATAAACGGATATATGTCTGAACTCAATGGAGAGAATGGTGGGGGGAAAAAAGAGATTTGAGAAAATGCCACAGTTTGAAGAGGTGAGATGGGGTGGGAAGAAAGGAAATTGGGGAAAGCCTGTGACAAATAGGTCCTGAGATTTAAACAAGAGACTAAATTTTATGTATTTCGTTGAGTTTGAATGGGCATGGACTATGTTGCTTTCACTCACTGAACATTAGAGGCTGATTGTGACAGAATTAGTGAAGGACTTCATTTACTTTTTGTTGTGTGTATTCAAGTAATATCAGCTGTGCAAAAAAGACAAGAATATGTTCCCTTCCTTTTTATGAGGCAGTGGGAGAAGAACAATGCCAAGTGACTTAGCCAATGTTATGTAACTGATGCCAGAATGGAGGCTGGAAAGACTTGTTTTTCACCTACTAAGCTGTGCTTATAAGATGTGAATGCTGGTACCTTTTATAACTTTCTAATTCAGAATGTTATGTATGTTTATTTAGGAGGCTCCAGGCATCCTTATACGGGTAGACCTTGTGTTAGTAACGTATGTTTGGTATTTTCTTTTAAACTCTCATACCAGAGCTACATTTCTCCTCCAGAAAAAAAGGATTTATTACAATAAAATAACATGTTGGAGGACATCTCACATGTAGTATAGCTTCTTCTTAGTAATTACAACATCTCTTAGGAGACCACATACAGAAGAAATAATTTAAAAGTTAACAGTCACCCAAGTAATCATAGTATATAATCAGTCTTTACAAATTGACTTTGATAAAAATATATATTAGATGGGCATTTGGGAATAGTTATCAGAGAATGTATACATCTTCATGTCATAAATTTACAGTGAATGACAAGAAAAAAATAAACTGTGAGCTCAAAAGTAATGAATGAAGTTCCTGTGTGTATTTGCCCCAACTTCTCTGTGTTGTATAAAGAATACCCAACTGATGACTGGCTTGCTATGTAACGTAGCCTGCTACCAGGAGACACTGTTTAGTATTTTTTGTATGTTTCCCATCTCTGAGAGAAGTTATGGAAAGCTAATGGGGGAAAACAGAAGAGTTGGGAATGGAAATGTATGTACTGGAGTAGAGGAGCTTTTAAAACCTTGATGTTCTCATTACTTGAAACACTAATCCTACAAGATTAAGTATGAACATGTGAAATTAAAAGTTCCCATTTATTACTTGAATA
The DNA here is from genome assembly GCF_037783145.1 of Equus przewalskii. Taxonomy (NCBI): domain Eukaryota; kingdom Metazoa; phylum Chordata; class Mammalia; order Perissodactyla; family Equidae; genus Equus; species Equus przewalskii. Next base: position 50,480,815 of record NC_091845.1, on the reverse strand, counting down.
TTTTTTCTCATTTTGCATGGCCTCACATTCATAGAACACATAGGATTTTATTATTGAAGAATATTTAACAATTAAAAATTGTACATATTTAAGGTGTACAATTTGATGATTTGATACATATATACACTGTGAAATAGTCACCACAATCAAGCGAATTAACAGATCCATCACCTATTTAGCATTTTCTTTCTTTTTTGTGGTGAGAACATTTAAGATCTACCCTCTTAGCAAATTTCAAGTATATAAGAATGTATTGTTAACCAAAGTCACATTGATACATTAGATCTCCAGAACTACTTCATCTTGTGTAACTAACACTTTGTACACCTTGACCAACATCTCTCCATTTCTCCCTTTCCCCCAGTCCCTGGTAGCCACCATTCTACTCTTTGCTTCTACGAGTCCAACTATTTCAGATTCCACATATAAGTGAGACCATGCAGTGTTTGTTTTTCTGCATCTGGCTTATTTCACTCAGCGTGGTATCCTCCAGATTCACCTATATTGTCACAAATGACAGTATTTCCTCTTTTTAAAGGCTGAATAATATTCCACTGAATAATGTTCTATTGTTAACATGTTGCAATATCGTGTGTGTATGTGTGTATATATATAAACTTCTTCTTTATCCATTCATTTGTTGATGAACATTTAGGTTGTTTGGATATCTTGGCTATTGTGAATAATATTGCAACGACCATGGGAGTACAGGTATCTCTTCAAGATCTTCATTTCATTTCCTTTGGATACATAATCAGAAGTGAGATTGATGGGTTATAAGGTAGTGCCACTTTTAATTTTTTGAAGAACCTTCATAATATTTTCCATAGTGGCTGTACCAATTTGTATTTCAACCAACAGTGAACAAGGGTTCTCTTTTCTCCATATCCTCCCCAATACTTATCTTTTGTATTTCTGATAGCCATTCTAACAGGCAGGAGATGATATCTCATTGTGGTTTTGACTTGCATTTCTCTAATGATTATTGAAGTTGAGTACCTTTTCATATACCTGTTGACCATTTGTATTTTTTCTCTTGCAAAATGTCTGTTCAGGTCCTTCGCTCATTTTTAAGTTGGGTTATTTGTTTTTTGCTATTGAGTTGTACAAGTTCCTTATATATTTTGGATATTAACCCCTTATCATATACATGATTTGCAAATACTTTCTCCCATTCCATAGAAGACCTTTTCATTCTGTTGGTTCTTTCATTTGCTATGAGAAGCTTTTTAGTTTGATGTAATCCCACTAATCTATTTTTACTTTTGTTGCCTGTGATTTTCGTGTCATAACCAAAAAATCGTTGCCCAAATCAATGTCAAGAAACATTTTCCCTATGTTTTCTTCTAGTAGTTTTATGGTTTCAGGTCTTACATGTATGTCTTTAATCCATTTTGAATTGGATTTTGTAGATGGTGTAAGATAAAAGTCCAATTTCATTCTTTTGCATGGGGATATCCAATTTTCGCAACACCATTTCATGTTCTTGGCACCCTTGCTCTAGTTAGGACTGCCAGTACTATGTTGAAAAGAAGTGGTAAGAGTGAGTATCCTTGTCTTGTACCAGACATTACAGGGAAAGCTTTCAGTTTTTCCCTGTTGATTATGAAGTTAGTTGTGGGCTTTACTTACATGGTCTGTACTGAATTGAGATAAGATCCTTCTATATCTCTTGTTTTCAGACACATTAGTTTTTTAAAGCATATCTTTTATTTGTTGATTCCCAATAAACTTAAACAAAATATGCATTAGATGGAATCATATGAAATTGCCAGTATGAGAACTTATTAAAAAACAAAAATGGCAATTTCATATGGTTCAAGCTAAAACATGTCTAGTTGTAATATGACCTTAGTCTTTTACCAAATCACTCCCTGACCCCACCAAAAGCAGACAAATCAATGTAAATCCACAATTATTTAACAACTTACTCGCCCTGATCTTAGAATGAGATATTTTTCTTGGTCCCATAGTGATAAGAACCTAAAACCACAAAAATTCCTATTGGGATTCAAGTTGGACAGCATCAAATATATACATTTCATTAAAGATACCGACATATTTATTTGATGAGTATTTTTATCCATTTACATGACTCATCTCTCCATTTATTTAAACATTTCTTTTAACAAAGTATTATGAAATTTAAAAAGGTCTTGCACCTCATTTGTTAAATTTATTCTTCAGTACTTTATTTCTTTGATAAAGGGTATCATGTAGAAGATTATATTTTCAAATTATTTGCTGCTGGGTTATATAAATGAAATCAATTTGGGGGTTGCCATTTTATCTCAACAAATTTTGCTAAGGTCTAAATTAATTTGATTTATTTGTGTGTAGGTTCACAAGCCCTTTGATATGAAAAATTGTCTCATTTGAGATGGTGACAGTTTAGGTTTTACCTTTCCATCTCATGTATTTTATTTCTTTATTTCTTTGCTGTTTTTTAAGTAACCTGTGTGTTTGTTTCTGTGGAATCCCCTTTACTATATTTATTATTTATTTCTGTATGGTACTTCTACCACGAAGTCAATCAGAAGTGGTTAATATAGGGGTCAGCCCCATGGCTGAGTGGTTAAAGTTCCATGCACTCTGCTTCAGAGGCCTGGGTTCACGGGTTTGGATCCCAAGTTTGGACCTACTCCACTCATCAGCCATGCTGCAGAGGCATCCCACACACCAAAAATAGAGGAAGATTGGCACAGATGTTAGCTAAGGGCTAAACTTCCTCAAGCAAAAAAAGAGGAAGATTGGCAGTGGATGTTAGCTCAGGGCAAATCTTCTTCCCCCCAAAAAAAAGAAAAGAAGAAGAAGAAGTGGTTAACATATCAGATATTCTTAGTCTGCTCATATTTAGATATATGTCTACGTATAGAAAGATAGATAAACATTTCCTAGCTCTGTCACACCAGACAATCAGATCAAAGTTGCTTAATATCATCTTGCATTAAAGGAACTAGGGTTCCTTGGAGAAATGGTCAATTCTGCAGCTGGGGGCAAGAAGATTATAATATGAGCCTAGGACATCTTATTTCTCTAACTGATCAATTCAGTTCACCTGAGAGTTAATAACTGCTATTACTGATCACTTTGTATTTTCCAAAAACTATACTTAGTTCTTTATATGTGTTATCTCATTTATTCTATATCACAATACTATGGCATACATATCTTTAATGCCAATTTATTGAATGTAAAACTGAAGCTCACATAAATAAAATAACTTTCCAAGATCACATAGCTAATAAACTGAGGAGCCCAGGATTCAAATACAAGCCCACGCTTTTAGTCAATAAAACATGCGGAAGCTACCGTTATTTCCTCTTGGATGTAATTTCTATTCACAATACCTCTGTGGTACTCATGCTCTTTAATCTTCCCCTCATTCATTTCTTTGGAAATTCTAGCCTTTTTTTCTGCCCAGGTAAGATGACTACATGTGTCCTGACTAAAAGTAAAAAGATGATAATGAACTCAAAACATTCTCTGCTTTCTCAGCTTTTCTTATACTATTCCCTCCATGGCAAACAGCCTTCCCTAGCCTGACATAAAGAGATGCACTGTGAAAATCCAGCTCAAATAGCCTCTCCACCATTAATATTCTCTTCATTACCACCAGAAAGATTTATTTTTCTCTCCACAGTCCTCCCAGAGAACTTTGCTTACACTTCTATTCTAAAATGGCATTCCTCCTTGCTTCATAATGGACTACCTATTTCCCCAAGTAAACAGTCAGATACTTCATAGAAATGCGTCGTTCATTTTAGTGTCCCCTGCAGAATACAGCATGGGATCTCTTTAAGCCATGGACCCCAGAAGACAGTGGAGGCATAATTCTGCTTTCCTGAGAAAAAGCCATCACCTCCCAAGTGTTTCTAGTGAAATTGCTTGTTTATTCCATGCTCACTTGTTTTTCCCCACATTGTTTTCTCTATCACCCTCTGAATGTCTTTTTTGCTGTAATTCCTCAGTCTTTCTAAAATAGCGAATTATCAACATCCTCTTTAAATGCCCCTGCTTGCCTTCCCTGAGCTTCTTGGATCAATGATATTGGTTCAGCTGTTTTAATCTGCTCCTTAGCTCTAAGTTCTTTCAGTTGATCCAGGAATTTTTGCCTCTCTTTTTTTCTTCTCTTAGTATCAATATGTCTTTCTGTATCCAAAACTTTTAGTCCAATTCTATAGAAGATGTGCAAACTTCTTTGTTCTCCATGTTACCCTTGCACCTGCCAGTAAAAATTCCCCAGCAGATTTGTTTCTTCCCTCCACAAAATAAATCTCTTCTCATTTTCTAAATGAAAAGCACAGAGTACCTAGTTAAGTCTGTCTTCTATCTGCCAGGATTCCAGGTTTCATTTCATGCTTACATTCACTTATGAAAACTGAGTCAGGTAGCCAATTTCACTGGGATTGTTTACATGCCTCAATTTTTTTTCAGATTATCATTTTTTTCTTATATTGACAAGTTAATTCTACAAAGGAGTGAATGGAGATGTGAGTTTGATTTAGCTTCCTGAATCCACAATATAATTCCTAGAAGTATTCTTCTTTCTCTTTTGGCAAATTTCAAAAGTCAACACAAATTCTCTGGTGAACTGAAGTTGCCTGGCACTGGATGTGATCGTGAAAGCAGCCTCCTTAGCATCTGGGAAATAGACACTGTCTTCCTTTTGAATAGCTCATGTATCCTGTCCCCGACTACCGTGACATTACCCTAAATCTCTTTTGCCACTTACTCCGTCTATCTTACATAAACAGGGATCCCTGACCCATGCTGTTTTCTTACAAGAATCCTGATCCGAGGATACCGGTCTTCTCTGAACTGTACACAGGACTCCTTCCCTTTCCTTCACCAGTTTTCATGACCTTTCCACAGTTGATAACATTGTACTGGCCAAGGCTAGGGCATAAATGGCTATGATTTATGTTTTAACCTTATTAATCTTTACTGTTTCTCTTTTCTTCTCCAGATTAATCACTCCCCCACTCCCACCCACTCTCCTCTGGTCTTGTGAATTGTGGATTACCACATTGTATGATTCTTCATCATTTCTTGTGCTTCATTTCTCATTCTGTCAAGTGGGCCCAGTTAATTGGATTTTCATAACAGCCCCAGGAAGTAAGGAGGAGGATTTTACCCCATTTCTCAGTTGAGTAAACTGAGATTCCAGCATGGAACCCACATTTCTGAATCAAAATACTACAGCCCTTCAAATGCTAGAGCAAGGCAAATAACTAGGAAAATGGCAAAGGTGCCAAAGTCAGGTCATTGATCTCTTTCTATTTTCTGCCCAGCATTCTGCCCAGTATAAATCTGAATTCATACTAGAACACATTATCTCTCTGTGCCTTAGTTTACTCACCTATACAATGGGGCTAATACAAATACCTCCATCATTGTGTTGTAACAATTGTATGAGTTCATACATGTAAAATAATTAGAACAGTGGCTGGCACACTTAATATGTGTAATCTATTATTATTATATGCAAATAAAATAAAACCACATTATTCTTCTCAAAATGTAGTCATCTACTAATATGTTTATGTCTTTAGCTATGTCTTTAAGTTTCCACAATGAATTACTACATTTAATCATGCATGATTTACTTATTTACATTCATCTGCCAGTAATACTTGTTGACTTTATCTTTGTCAGAAATTTTGCTTCTATCTCTTCCTCTGCATCCCCACTACCACTGTGTCAAATTTTTAAAAGAATTACATACATATGTATATATTACTTTGAGAAAAGCGAGGCCTTATGGAAGAAGGTTTATGATCCCATGGATATATTAGTTGATAGGTTCATCTGTATTCACCATATAGACAATTCACATTTATAAGGATACATCCAGAATACAGCCCCCTTGTGAAGTGGGAGGAAACTTTGGTTTCTACCTGGAATTAATAATTTTCATTTTCATAAAACCTCCATTTATGCAACTCCAGGAACCTTGAACCAGCTCATCATTCTGTTCCATTATGTCTTTATCCATCAAAATCAGAAGAAATTGACACATGATGTGTCCATCAGGAGAAGCTAGATTATGCAATGGTAACAAAAACTCTAAATATTAGAGCCTTCCAGCAAAGGGTTTTATTTCTTGCTTCTTCTAGAAATTGACTATGGGTTGGTTAGGGGCTTAACCCCAGGACATTCTTATTTAGGGGCCTGAGCTAAAGGAGATTCCACCGTCAAGAATGTTGCTGATCACTGTGGTAGAAGGAAGGAAGCATGGGAGCATCTTTCACTGGCAATTAAATAATCCAGCCCATCAATAACACTCTTCCACTTCTGTCCACAATCCATCGGCCTGAACTTTCACAAGATCCCACAGAAATATTAGGAGGGTAGAAAAGCCAAATCCTCCCATGTGATCAAAAGAACAATGGAACAGACATGCACGAACATTAGAAGTCTCTACCACATTATTTAAGTTGGGAAATCTTGGTCTTGAGATGAGAAGATTTCAGTCAGTACATGTCCCAAAATGAGATTTATATATAAACACTTGGGGTGAATGATATGCCAAAAGCTCAGGAAGAAAGATAAAAGTCTCAATGGCCAAGTCATTAAATTTCCTCGCACTCTTCTTCAGCAGCCCTGGGTTCACGGGCACAGACCTACTCCACTCATCAGCCATGTTGTGGAGGCATCCCACATACAAATAGTGGAGGAAGATTGGCACAGATGTTAGCTCAGGGACTAATCTTCTTCAAACAAAAAGAAGAGAAAGACTGGCAATGGATGTTAGCTCAGGGTGAATCTTCGTCACACACACACACACACACACACACACACAAAGTCTCATTGCAAAGGGACAGGTGAAAATCCCTAAAATCAGAAGATCGATTTGATTATCAATTTATAGTATTTTCAAGCTCCATGTTCAAGCAACCACACGCACATGAGATCCCACCTGTATATTATTCTCTCAGTTATCCCTTTCACACCCCCAGTAATCTAGAAATCCACATTGCTTAACTAATAGAGTGATACCATCTTTAAGTTTGGATTAAAACGGTTACAGGCCAGGGCTGGCCCCATGGCCGAGTGGTTAAGTTTGCATGCTCCACTTTGGCAGCCCAGCATTTCACTGGTTTGAATCCTGGGTGCAGACCTGGCACCGCTCATCAAGCCACACTGAGGTGGCATCCCACATGCCACAACCAGAAGGACCTACAACTAGAATATACAACTGTGTACTGGGGGGCTTTGGAGAGAGGAAGACAAAAAAGAGAGATTAGCAACAGATGTTAGCTCGGTGTCAGTCTTTGAAAGCACAAAAAGTTACAGGCCTGACTTTTTCCTTCAGTTTGTACTTGTACATTATTATCAACAATTACTATTACACAAAAATCCCTGCTGTATTTTTATCCACAGTGCCTCATTTTTCCTTCAGTTTGGGCAACACTTACTCCCTAAATGCTTTTCTTCCTACGAATCTCACTCCTCCAGGCTTCCCTCAGTATTGCCTCTGGTGTTACCTTTCTAAAACACAGCTCTCGTCTTAGAACCTCTGTGCTGAATAGTTTTCCATGATTTCCTATAATCTTGAGGAAATCTAAACAGGTTTTCCAGTCTCACCTACATATAAATTCTAGGGGTGGAGGGGAACTATTATGCAATCTGTTTCTCTGATCTGTGCTCGTGCTGTGATCTTCTGGAGGGAAGCAGTATAAAGTTACTATTGTTTTAAGCTTCTAAGTTTGAGGTCGCTTCATAGTCTGCAATAGTAGCTGGAAAAGGGGGCATAGAATCAATTAATATAACTCTTGTTACTAGAGTTCCTCACTTGTAAATTGGGCATATTAGTAATGTCTATTGCATAGGGCTTTCTAAAAATTAAATGCCATATATGAGATAACCTGGCTGAGTTCTGCTTCACAAAGTTAAATACCTTTTCCCCTTCTATTGCTTCAAATAAGTTGAATAAACTTTTTTTAACTTAAAAAGAGGGCTTTATAAAGCATATATTTAAGAAAGAAAGTTCTATGAGGAAATATGGGCAGAAATTTTAAAGAATTCTTCTTCTAGTTTATTTATTCACTAAAGTTTTGATATGCCCAACAGTATGTCATTAACAAACATTTTTAGAAAATAAACCAAACAGTGAAACAAAAGTTCAACAGCAAGCACTAAAGGCAGGTGAACTCACTTAACTCAAGATTCTGACCTATGTTTATCTAAGATACTTTTGCCATTGTCGATAATTCGTTGTTGTTGTGAGAAAGTTTATTTTCAAAGAGTTCACATAAAGAATGCAATGCACTGAAAAGTGCTTATATTTAAAAGTTTCAGATAACCCTAACAGAAAACGTATATTATGGAGGGATTTAGAAGACAACGTATGGATATGTTTTTATAAGCCTTTCCTTCTAGCATACTTTCATGTTCATGTGACCATTCTACTTTAGCACTTGAGAGTATTCCTTTGTTTTAATTAATCTATTCCACTATTAGACTTTTTGAATCACAGATCTGTCTTTTTTGTACCCTATATAAGGCATAAATTGTTGTGAAAACTGAAAATCTTAACTTGTTTTTCCATAACATGATTTGCTGATGGGTAAAAATAGGGAAACAAAACAAGTGACATGGGTAAATTCAAGAGAATTTGGCGATTGAATAAATGTAGGGAGGGGTGTTGGAGTAAGAGGAGATGTTATGATGACTCCCGGGTTACCAAGTTGACCAAGTGATTCTGTGTACTTGTTTTCTGGTGACAGGAGTTCATGACCAGTTTTATTAGGAAAGATTGTCTGTGACGACGAGTGAGAGTATTTCAGAGTCCACACAGGCTCAGATAGAAATTGATCTTAGGTGGGCAATTTTATAAAGTTGTATGTGAAATAAAGAGGAAAAATCAGGAAGAAGACAATAAGAGAGTATTGTAAAGCAAGAAAGATGCTTACTTTAAAGCGTTATTATCAACGCTTAATGTCATTTATGATAATAATGGAATGTCAACAGGAAAAAAAAGTCCAGGAGAGGAAGAGTCGAAGATGTTGGAAATTGTCATATCTTTTGGGGTTACCCACATAAAGTTGTAAGGCCCATCCCCATGACCTCTCTCTTTTATACACTGTGATGATTTTTGTGATGTGTCAATTTGGCTAAGCTATAGTCCCCAGGTATTTGATCAAACACTAACCTGGGTATTGCTGTGGAAATTGTGCAGATGTAATTAAAGTCCCTATTCAGTTAACTTTAAACACAATATATTATCCTGGATAATATGAATGGGCCTGACTGAATCAGGTGGAAAGCCTTAAAAGGCAGACTGATACTTCTCCAGGGTCTAGAAGAAATTCTACCATTGGACAACAGCTTTGGATCATGTCCATGGGGCTCTATCCTTTTTGAAAGCTTGCTTTCTCGTCTGTGGACAACAGCTTCAGCTTGTGCTATGGGTTCCAGCCTGCCCGTGACCTTCCCTTCCAGACTGCCTGTCCTCTGGATTTTAGACTCAGCCAGCCCTCACAATCACATCAGCCAATTACTTGTGATATATATACACACACTACATAAATTACATAATATATATTAAATATATATCATATCATACATATGATGATATATACCATACTAGTTCTGCTCCTTTGGTTGAATCTGACTGATACATACACCCTCAGATTCCTTGGTCCCCTTTCTCTCCATCTAACTCTCATGAAAAAAACAAAATTCTAGATGAATCCAACATTCAATCAACTTTATGACTATATAAACCTAAAGTCTTAAAAGATATTTGAGGAGAAGTTTACATAACAGGTGAAAGATAGCAAATAATAAAAAGATATAGATATTTGGGACCCACATGTACTTTGCAAACAGAACCCAATCATTAAGCCAGGAGAACTTAAGGTTACCTAAAGCTAGAATTATGGAATATTTCAATGGGTGGTTCTATGGCTTAAAAATGTTTAGAATAAAAAACAAAATTAAAATATTTAGGATTCACGAAATTATCTTTCTGAGAAACTAATAGATCTTCCTAGACAATGGAACCTCTACTTTGTTTATTCTCCGTTCTGCCCTCCCAACAATCTAGCTATTGGGTTCGAAGAAAAACTTATCTAATAGTTAGCTTTCTACAGTCACTATTTAAAAGGTAAAGTAAAATAAAAAGTATATATCCAGAGTAGCTGCATTTCTCTTTGATGAATGGAAAGTTTAATTAGTCTTAATCAAGATGCTATAATTATTCATGCTAATGTATGAATAACTGATAATAAGATCTGCATAAAGCCAAATAAATAAATCTCTAAAGACAGACTTTCAGAAATTAGCAATTAAGTCAATTCACAGATGGGTGAATAATGTATAAAAATTCTGTGGGCAGTAGAATGGCTCTACACCCAGGAAATAATTATGAGTCTGGTGAAGGTGAATGCAGGATGCACAATTATGTGAGATATACATATTCAAAGCCTAAGGCACCTTCTCTGTTGACAATGCTACTTTCTCTCCTTCCATCCTGATTCATGGTGAATGGCCCTTCTTATGGGAACAAGGTTGTGTTGACAATGTAATGCAGCTCTCCCAAGATCCTAAAGGAGCTGTATTTGCATGCTCCTACCTTGCTCCTCATTCTTCTCTCCCTCAGTTTCTGAAATTGAGTCTTCTTTAATCATGGTGCTTTAGCCTTGATGCCCTTGGCCTTGGCCTACGTCCTGACTCCAAATATCCTAGAAACCCAGAAACTCTAAAAGCACGTCCTGAAATACTTGCCATGACATAACGCATTTAAAGTAAAATCTAGCTTTATTTTACTGATTAATAAACTAGCCCATTATGAATTAATTCTCTACTATTTAAGCTTTATAAAATTTGAGACAACCAGCTAGCCCATAAATAGCCCAATTGTGAGGCAGTGTAAATGTGGTTAAAGTAACTTTGGTTGTTCAGCTACTGATGTGCTCCATTTAAGTCAGTTTTTGCTTAACTCATTTAATTTTTACCCCTTTGTTGAATTAAAAATACGCCAGACCAGGCTCAGTAATTAGTATTTGCTATTTTAAGGATGATATTAAAATGTACAAATCCTGAGAAGAATATTTATTTGTCGTTTGTGAAGTTTTGTTTAAAGTGATTTTATTCCAATAGTCAGAGAGTGTTCTTGACTATTTCAACCATTAAAAATCCATTCAAAAAAGTTTAAATTTTTCATGAAATTTACGAAAAACTGGAGACCTCTCACCACTGCTGGTTGGTTTTGCCAGTTTCACAGGCAAATTCAATGATTATTGACTTGTGATAGGAAGAAGAGATTCTTTATTCTGCGAGCTCCTAAGAGCATTTTGTATGGACTGGCAGTACTATCAAGCTGGGAGAGAGGAAGCCTCAGTTCCAATCCTTAATCTATTTGGGGACGAAGGTCAATCAGGCAGCTTACCTTGGCTCCAGTTTTCTCTTCTGTAAGACGATGAGGTTTGAGAAATTAAGCTATGAGATTCTTTCCAGGTCTATCATTTTATGATATATGATTGGAAATTCACTGAAATAGAAAGCACAAAAAATGCTGCAAAAATAGTGACTTATTCAACATTTTCCAAGCCTATAAATTATGTTCAGAGAACATTCTGAACATTGAGATGGATGTATTTCTCAATATATTTTAGGCTACTAATATTTCACAAAGAAAATGCCTGTTCCATCATGCATTGTTATACTCAAAGAGTGAACAAATGAAGCTTCTAAAATTGTCTCTGTCAAACTCAGATATAACTAACTAATTCACTGGATGATCAAATCTCCTCTCTAGTTATTAAAACACTGCTCAGTTCTGTCTTTTTGTTTTTTGGTGTTTGTTTTTTTTTTTTTTTTTTTGCCTTTCAAAGTAAATTGACTTCTCTAATCTCTTTTCTTTAAGGTAAAAAAATTATAATACAATCATGTTTTAAAGTAGATCAAATTGCATTGATAAAAAAATATGACAAGAGTTCAAATTTTAAAAAAGACTACAACTTATTAATTCTATCTGCCAATGATAGTATGATTTGAATCAAATCAATGAGGAAGCCAAGAATGAGTATTTACTTGTAGTTCATCTCCAGTAAAAAGTACTTTGAAGGTAAGAGGCAGCTTCAAGTTTTACTTCCAACATGTAAAGAACTTAGAAATCATTCCTCCCCTCCTTAGAACAAAAAGAAGCTAATTAAACTGAAAATAAATTAATTTCCTCAGACTTATCAAAGAATTGAAGTCGCAGGACAAAGCACCTCCCTGCAATCTAGAAAGACAGGCAAATGCAGACAATGTCAGTTGAAACAGAGAATCACAGCCAAATTTCAGTTTACGTGGATCAGAAATCTCCGGAGCCAAAAACTGATGATAAAATTTAAATAGTCATTTTGTCAAATTGCTGGAGGTTGAATGCAGACAAGCTTAAAAGTGAAAATTCCAGGGTATCTAATCTTAATTTTCATAGATTTGCTTCTAGGAGCACCACCAAGTTCCCATGATAAAGAGTCAAGAAAAATTTCCTGATGTTTCTGGCAGAGGGAGGAGAAAAGTTACTGCTTTGAAATATTCAGAGAGCTTTCTCCATGATAAAGGTCCACTCTCCAATGGAAAAGACTTTACCAGATCTTTATCCGACCTGAGCAACGATCGATTATCCAACTCTAGTACCCAGGAGCCATCCTATCTCACCTAGGAGAAGTAAAAAAGCTGAGATACATTTGTGAAAGTCGTGGTCCGGGGACACAGACCCACTAAAAGACTGAGATTTGATCATAAGATTATGGAATGCTTTCTCTTCTTATACCTTAGCAACACATCACCAGGGATTGAGTAAAATAACAATGGCTTACTGCTGAACGAGTTGAAAACACGGATTCTATTTAAGAGTTGTTAGGGAAACCCAAAGACAACAGGGGAGACAAAAACGAGGACACTAGAGGAAATGGAAGCTTCTGGCACCAACAGTTATAGCAAACGTTAAACACAGCCAATTCCTAGCGAGATTAACACTTAACCTGTTTTCCTCACTCCCTATTACCTGATACAACCTTGAAAGAAAAAAGCTCATTGTTCCTTTTACTTCACTCTCAGTACTTCCAACCACCAAATGTGTGGATTTTTTCCCATACCAACTAATTCTCCAACACCAGCCAGGTGTCCTACAATTCAATTCAGTTCTGACACTAGCTACCTAGAGCTACCATCAGATTCCACCGGTTGAGGGCTCAGTTCCTCAAGACTACCCCTACTTCAGATGCCAGTCACAACTCCCAGGTAGTCACCTCTACCTCTGATTGACCAGCTATAAATCAGGATACCCTTCACCCCTCTTTGGGTTTGACAATTTGCTAGAAAGGCTCACAGAACTCAGGGAAGCACGTTTACTGATTTATTATAAAAGGATACAGCTCAGGAACAGCCAGATAGAAGAGATGCATAGGGCAAGGTATGGAGGAAGGGGCGCAGAGCTTCCATGCCTTCTCTGGGCATGCCACCTTCCAGTACCTCAATATGTTCACCAACCCAGAAGCTCTCCAAATTCCATAGTTCAGGAATTTTTATGGAGGCTTCATCACATAGGCATGATCGATTATTAACTTAATCTCCAGCCCGATTAGCAGATACTTCGTCCTGTCTAAATGTCCATCAGACATTTTGTCCACGCCAAAAGCTTCTTGATATCTGGTCATATTTGGTCCTGTCCAAAACATCCAGGAAGACACTGGGTCTATGTCAAAAGGCTCTTGGTATTTGGTCCTGTCCAAAATAATTTGGTATGGACCAAATATGCTCATGGACGTTTTAGACAAGACCAAATGTCTTGCAAGTCTCTGAAGGACTTTCTCTGTTCCCTTGAGGATGGGGAGTGGGGCTGAATGTTCCAAGCTTCTAGTCATGGCTTGGTCTCTCTGACAACCAGCCCCCATCTTGAAGTTATCCAAGAGCCCACCAGGAGTTTCTTAGAACAAAAGACACTCCTATCACTCAGGAAATTCCAAGGTATTTAGGAGCTCTGTGTCAGAAACTGCGATCAAAGACCAAATAGTTCCAAAAAAGATGTTCCTAGCATCACTTAGGAAATTACATAGGTTTTAAAAGCTCTGACCAGGAGCCAGGATGAAGACCACAATACTTATTTCTTATCATAAATCACAATATCACAATCAAGTTCAATTTTCAACAAAAAATGCTTAAAGGAAAGAAAAACCAGAATCTGAAGAGATAAAACAAGCATTAGAACCAGACTCAGATATCACACAGATTTTGACATATCTGTGTGATATAAATTAATAAATACCATATAGAAAATTTATAATCACTATGAATAATATGCTAAAACCTCTAATGGAAAAAGTATACAACATTCACAAACAATGGGTAATGTGCTAGAGAGACGGAAACTCTAAGAGAAAATTACAAGAAAATGCTAGAAATCAAAAACCCTGTAACAGAAATTAAGAACACTTTTCATTGGCTCACCAGTAGATTGGACACAAGGCAAGAATCAAGAATCTTAATTATATGTCAATAGAAAATTCCCCAACTAAAATAGAAAGAGAAATAAGTATTTAAAACAACAACAACAAAAAACACCAGACCAGAACATCTAAGAACTGTGGGACAATATCAAAAAGTATAATATATGCATAATTGGAATACCAGAAAGAGAAGAAAGAAATAACAGAGAAGATATATTTGAAATAATGATGGCCATGAATTTTCCAAAATTAAGGCCAGACACCAAACCATACATCCAGGAAGCTCAGAGAACACCAAGCAGGAAAAATACAAAAAAATCTACGTATAGGCATATTATATTCGAAAGGCAGAAAACCAAAGAAGTCTTAGAGTGTGGTGCAGTTCTCAGAAAAGCGTGGTAAATCTGAAAGGAGTCCTTGAGCCAAAGTCCCTTGTTCTAGCAGTCCCGTATCTTTCAGGAACAGGGCTAACATATCCCGCCACCCTCAATCTTTGGCAGAGAGTGGGCCATGAAATGAGTGGCTTCCATGAAAACACAGAGATGAATTTTCGGACACAGCAGCTTGGGTGATAGATCACTTATATTCCTTGCAGCTAGAGACCTGAGAGTACCATTTCCAAGGCTGCCACGCTATATAATGATTAAAATGTTCAATTCTAAGAATGTACAACAATTCTAAAAATTTATATAAATTATTCCTCACAACATATAAAGAAAAAAATCATTGAACTAAAGAAAGATATCTCCACCATGTGGATTTCACCACACTTCTAATTATTGATAGGTGAACTACACAAAAAGCATTCACATAATGGACATAAATACCCAATAATTAGACCTATAGATTCTTCTCAAGTGCACATGTAATATTTATAAAAATTGGCCATATGCTAGTTCATAAATCAATCCACAATAAATTTTAAAGAACATATTACACAGATCACATTCTCTGGCAGCAATGCAATTAAATTGGAAGTTGAGAAGTAAGAGATAAAATTTAAAAATAACAAATATTTGAAATTGTAAAACTTCTAAGTAACTCAGGGAACAAAGAAGAAATTATAAAGGAAATACCAAAGTGTGGAGAGGACAAGAAATTCTGTCATCAGAGAGTAGAGATGTTATCCTCAACCTCAGGTAACTGAGAATCCCCATCTTCTGCTTTCATCTTACAAACCCTAAGCCCTGTTCTGTAGGGGCCTCACTTACACGTAGAGCAGCAGTGAACAAGGATGGAGAAAGGTGCTCTTTTCTGAGAAGATCGTGCTAGACATTGATGTAGCAGGCAAATCATTGATTCTGGGATTCCAATCCTTATGCCTGCATTCAAATTCCAGCACCACCACCCAAATTCTGTGAACAAGGACAGGAGAGTTGAAGTCGTTGTGTCTCAACTTCCGCATTTGTAAATGGATTAATAACAGCTATATCATGAGTTAATGTGAGGCTAAAATTAGAGCCTTTCTGTGATAGGCAATATTAAGAAAATGCTTAACATATGCCTGGCTTTCTTTCCCCGTGTTTGAATTCTCGATATTTGGCTATCCAAGCTGTTAGGTCCCCATTGGTGTGTTTAGTTCAGCCTTGTACTGCAGGTTCATCTCCAGTTTAAAAAGCTTTTAGATTAACTTAGTGACCCAGCCAATATTTACTTCCTTATTTCCCCCAGTTCTCACTTAGCTGAGGGAAGAGGTCTCAGCTTAGTCACCTCTATCATCAAAAGATGTGACTGTGCACACAGTAGAAATTTGAAACATAAATACTGAATAGATGAATGAACACATGGTTTCTAAAAGTGTATTTGTAAGTGGAATATTACAGTAGATGTTATTAAGACTTTCCTCTCTACTTGACTGAAATTCAATTTTGAACGTTCATACTCTTTGATCAAAACCCTCTTAAGTTCTTTCACACTTGGATAGAATAGGCAAATAGAATATTTGAGTAGTTTTCAAAGAGGAAATTCATTTTTCATGAACAGGTTGCTTGATATTTGCTCTCAAAAGTGCCTGAAGTTAGTGAAAACACATAGTGAGTCCCTCTGTCTCGGTACCACTACCTTATCCAAAATCCTATTAGATTCGAATTTGTACCCGGCCTTTTAAGTACATTGGTTTAGATCAGGGTTTCTCCAGCTTGACACTATTGACATTTGGGCCCAGATGATTCTTTATTGCGGGAGGCTGTTCTGTGCACAGTAGGACATCTACCATCCTTGGCCTCCACCCACTAGATGCAGTAGCAACCAGCCCCACTTACCCTAATATGACATTATGACAGCCAAAAATGTCTCCAGGCATTGCCAACTGTCCCATGGAGAGCAAAATTGACTCAGGTAAGAAGCACTCATTTCGAATGATCCTTGCCACAAAACAGGTATAACCTTTCTCAAAAGTTGAAGTGAAGTGAAGTGAAGGATGCATCGTCAGTTCTGGAGTCTGCTTTATTGTTGAAATTTGTGATTGTTTAAGTTATTATCTCAGTCCCATTGGAAATCTCCCAGCCTAAATTGCAAGTCTGTTCTCTTCTGCTCGATTATCACATTGAAAGTACTTCTTTTTTTTTTTTAAATTGAGGTATAACTGGCATATAACATTATATTAGTCTCAGTTGTACAATGCAATGATTGGATATTGGTATACATTGCAAAATGGTCACCACAATAAGTCTAGTTGACGTCTGGCACCATACATAGTTACAAAAAATTTTTTCTTGTGATGAGAACTTTTAAAATCTCTCTTAGCAATTTTTGGTATGCAATATGGTATTATTAACCATAGTTGCCATGCAGTACATTACATCTCCATGACATTTATTTTAAGACACTAGAAATTTGTAGCTTTTGACCCCTCCACTCTTTTTTCTTTTGAATTTTTTTTTTAGGGATTGGTACCTGCCCTAACATCTGTTGCAAATCTTTTTTTTTTTCTTTTTCTCCCCGAAGCCCCCCACCCCGCCGCACATAGTTGTATATTCTAGTTGTGAGTGCCTCTGATTGTGCTATATGGGATGCCGCCTCAACACGACTTGATGAGCAGTGCCAGGTCTGCACCCAGGATCCAATCTGGCGAAACCCTGGGCCGCCAAAGCGTAGCACACAAACTTAACCGCTCGGCCCTGGGGCCAGCTCCCTTGTTTGCATTTTTAATGTTAATATTTATATTTCTAAAAGATCACGCAAACGTTGGGAAGAGGACAAAGGACGTCAACTAGCCTACATCAAAATCTAGGCTGAGGGGCCGGCCCGGTGGCACAGCGGTTAAGT
This sequence comes from Equus przewalskii, assembly GCF_037783145.1. Lineage (NCBI taxonomy): Eukaryota > Metazoa > Chordata > Mammalia > Perissodactyla > Equidae > Equus > Equus przewalskii. The sequence goes on along the minus strand of NC_091845.1, from coordinate 50,463,101 downwards.
TTGCACGTTCCGCTTCTCTGAGGCCCGGGGTTCTCCGGTTCAGATCCTGGGTGCAGACATGGGACCGCTTGGCAAGCCATGCTGTGATAGGTGTCCCACACATAAAGTAGAGGAAGATGGGCACGGATGTGAGCTCAGGGCCAGTCTTCCTCAGCAGAAAGGGGAGGATTGGCAGCAGTTACCTCAGGGCTAATATTCCTCAAAAAAAAAAAAAAAAAAATCTGGGCTGAGGGAAGACAAAGAGCTGCCTAAAGAAACTGGTAGCTGGAGCAAACTGCAGAGATTGAGATGGCCACTGGCCAATGGAACTAGTAGGCTGGGTCAGCCACATTTGTGAGCACCACCGAGATGCAGTGGGGACAGCAAAGTCACTGGCCCAATCATTCCTGCTTTTCAGCAGGGGAGAAGCAGGAAGTCCCTCTTTAGGCATGGTCTTGATGGTCTCGTGCTCCTTCATGGCCTTCTCCCAGTCACTGCCCTTGAATTCTTCAAAGACCGCACTCCACACAGTGCGCTCATCCAGGCAGTGCGGGGCGATTCCAAGCCTCCAGGGCTTGAGTGGGGAGTGTAAAAGTACCCTAAGGTACTAAGTTAGAGTAGTCTTTATAAAACGGTGACTTCGCTGACTGCAGATTATACCGGCTTCTGCACAGAGTGTGTGTGTAGTCTACATAAATGAAGGTATGCATGTCATAATTTATATTCTTGAGTTCTATGTTGCTGAGTTTTTATTACATCATCTGTCAACAACAGAATGTTCTTATAAAACTTCCCACTTTGATTATGTTTCTGAAAATAATTTTATGCAATGTTATTCAATACAGCAATAAGCGAGAAAGCTACAGTACTGTATAATGCTGTTTTACGTGTTTGTTGACAAACCTCTTCTTATACCTTTAGTTTTTACCTTACTGTTCCACTGTGTTTAGGTCTATTTATAATGCTCAGGATAGAATTCAGTTTTGGTTTTGACCCATTAAGAGTGCGCCATTTAATAAGAAAGAGGAATTACTTACGTGTGTTATAACGGATACATTCTGCTTTAATTCTGCCTGTGGTTGTTCATTTCAAAGCTTCTCTGATTCTCTAATTCTGACTTTTGTAGTTGGGGATTTGTTCACTTTGCTCTTACCATCTCCACTATTTCAGAAGGTGTATTTTCTGTTTTTAATTTTACTAATAGTCATTTAAATATTTCTGTTAGTTTAATTGTCAGTTAATTAAATCTATTAATTTTTACGTTACGTATTTTGATTCTATAATGTTAGGGGCATATGGATTCAAAATTATAATGTTTTTCTGGTGAATTTTTTCCTTTTATGATTAAATGTCTCCCTCCTACCCTTAAAAATTCTTTCTATCTTAAAGTCTTTTTTGCTCAACAGCTTCTGATCCAGGAAGTAATCCCTGAGTACCACTTGCCAGAGTGTTTTCTTTGAAATATACATCCTGAGAGATGTTATTTCAATGGTTTTCTCTAGTTAAGTGTGTTTGGTAAACATACTACACAATACATCCCTCTTGTTAGTTCAAAGGATCTTGAGAATACGCATGTCTTCTGTTTATTTCTTTCTTTACTTATTTTTCTCCTCCTACTTGATTGCTTTATTTTGTTTTATTTCCGTTTTCTTCTATTGGTTTTGAAGTTTTAAATTAGATTTTTATATGTTTGTTACCTTTAAACTTTTAAAGTTCACATATGATGTTAAGTCCAAATCTAAAATCCCAAGTTAATTAATATCTCTATTATCCTTCCAAGCAATACAAGAACTTGGAGTGCTCCAATTGCGATCGCTTCTCTTTCCATAATTTTTTTCACATAGTATTTTAATTCCACTTTCTTTGTAAAGGACCCCAAATTAGTCGTCATCATCATCATCATGATCATCATCATTAGCAGCAGCAGAAGCAATCTAGTATTCTTTACATTTGCCAACATGGTGACTAATTTATTTGTTCTGTTAACTTTTCGCATGCCACTCCTTCCTTCTGAGTTCTGTTTCTTTGAAATTAAAGTCTGATTTTAGTAGTCCTTCCAGTGAGTTTCACAGGATGTTGCCCAGCATTTTTGTGTTTTTAACAAGAAGGGAGAAAAGGGAAAATTCTATGTAAGTTCAGTTTTCCATATAGCCAGAATTCCTACCTTAATGATGTTTTTCTATTTCATCCATAAATATTTTAGTATGGATCTCTAAAAGTAAGCCCTTCTTATATTGCTGTTGTTGTTGTTAATATAAACAATATTGTTATCAGAGCTAGACCTAATAGTAACTCTTTAGTATCATCAAATATCCAGTCATTATGCATTATGCATAAATGTCATCATCTTTTACCTAGTTTAAAAATTAGGAGCCAAGTATGATCTACATATTACAATTTGTTTCTATATCTTTTATATCTTTCTAAATATAAAATTTCCACTTCCATACTTTTTTCTCCTTGCAACTTATATTTGTGGAAACCAACAAACAAATTGATCAGCATTCTTATTTTTTAACTTTCTTATGGATTTTCACTTTTTTTCTGTTTTAAAAATAATTTAAACAGGATGCAGTGAAAGCTGTGATTCAGCAACCCTTGTTAACTGGAAAGCCTCATTTATATAGCATTTTAGATTTGGTCTCATTTTTTTAACTAGTATATAGTTGGGTTTTATTTTATTTTTAAAAAATTTTAAACATACAGAAAGTTTGCAAAAATAATATAGAGTCCCAGTACATCCTTCACCCAGCTTCTTATAGTGTTAATATCTTACATGACCACAGTACAGTTATCAAAAACAGAAAAAATATAATTGGGTGCAATTCTATTAAGTAAATATCAAATTTTATTTGAATTTCACCAAGCTTTCCACTAATGTCACTTCCATGATCCTATCTATGCTCAAAGTTGCATTCAGTTATTTTTCTTTTAGTATCTTTACTTTGTTGGGTTTTTTTTAATTCAGTAAGAAATGTTTATTGTTTTATTAAACCATTTACATTTATTGTTATAATTTGCCTTATGTCTTCCATTACTCTAGTTTTTGACTCTTGCATTTTATGTTTTTGCCATGTTTATTGTTGTCTGTTACTTTAATATGGCCTCTATTATACTTACATTTATGTTTTCTAAATCTTTGAAAGAAATTGACCCTATTTGTAAACTTATCAGTCGCTAAATTTGTTTAAAATTATTTATCTTTCTGACTGTTCTCTGATTAGCAATATCACATAGAAGCTTTCCTTAGTATTCATCTACATATTAAGAAATCTTGTCACACTGCTCCAAGTCTTTGTAGGTATAATCTGGAGTTTTTAGTGTAAGTTATCTTATTCATTTATTATTTTATGACATATAATTGCTGTTTCATATTTACTTTCTTTTCAGTTTTGCTCCCAATTGTATCTCTATTTTTAGTACTAGTGACTGTAATACAGAAAGTTCTCGAGATTAATTGTTGATTGAAATTATCATATTTTCATCAGTTATCTGGACCTGAATCTTTCAAAGGTAGTTTTGATACTTACCCAATAATCCTTTTCTGTTACATCTACCTTAATTTAAGATACTTTTTTTTAATCTCCTAGCCCATTGGCATTAACATATTTTTAAAATGAAGAAGTAATATTATATTGTAGGCAATTCTATACCTTTATAAGTGCTTTAGCATCTGAAAGATAATTTGACAAAGTTTAAAATTATTCCATCACTGATACCCACACCTGCAAAAGAACTCTTTATATTGTTTCTGTGTCTCTTCCCAATTGTGTCGCAGAGCAGAAGTGTAAGTCATTTTAAATCCTTTTCCAATGTTCTGGGTGAATGTAGAATGGTTCTTTTTATATTCTGTAAAGAAGCATTTTACCTGCCTTAGTCTAGATATGAGTCTTCTTTTCAGTATTTTTTCTAGTGCTTGGTGAACCTTTTCATTCTTCACACATTTTTCTTCAATTGAGAATTTCTTTTCAGTTTTATTTTTGAATAATTTGTGATCCTTCCATATAGGTCTCTTGTTCAATAACTCCAGTTTTCTTTAAGTTGTATTTCTGTTCTATATTTATCATAGCTGTTAGTTTCTATCATTAATTAAGTTTATTTGCCCTTTTTTTCTGTGTTCTGCAAAAAAGTCTCCCAGTTTTGGCTTACATGTCATTCATTCTCTTTTAACTATTGTCCATTTAAGTCCATTTGTCCATTTGACCTAATGGTCAAAATAAAGTTTAGAAGAGAGCTCCTGTATTTTTGATTTTAAATGTTTTCCTTTATATTATTTATCTCCGTTTGTATTTCAGACTAATCTTTCCTTGTAGAACATTGTCTCTTTGCCACCTGTTGAGAATAATAATAATAGTTTACAGAATGCCAACTATACACTGAGGAATTAACATCTATTAACTTATATTATCGTCACTATAAGTGTAAAATGAAGGTATTGTAATTGTCCACACTTTACACATTAGGAATCTGAGATACAGTGTATAATGCAACTTGCTCAGAGCAACCCAGCCTGGAAGTAGAAAATCAAGGGAGACTTTGAGCCAGTCTAATGTCAGAGGCTAATTTCAACATAGTAATACTGAATTTTCAGAGTCTAAAATTTTATCTTGGCTCTTATAATTAATCATTTTAACTAAAATGTCTGTATCTTTAAAGTCATGAGTCATATCCATCGTTCCACAGTCTTTTTTAGATCTATGTGGAATATTTTAAAAATTAATACTTAAATGAGGGCTTTTTTAGGTTTCATATTTGCAACGTAGAGGAGACATCCTCTCCCACTGGCTCAGTTCCCAGCCTGTGGGTTCAGAATGTATAGCACATATCTAGAACTAAAGAACAAATTGATGAGCACAGCACCTAACATGCAACAGTTTTGGAGTTGAGGGGTCTTCTACTCTCCTTTATTTCTCTGACGCTCTGACCCAATGAAAAGTATGAGATGTGATAATGCTCTGTGAACACTACACTATATCTCGTTTCTTGAGATTCAGTGTCTCACAATATATTGAGGATTTAAAAGAGGAGGAAAGCACAAATGAGGAAGGGAACGAAGGAGCAACATTGTTGCCAACTCCGAAAATCTATTCCCTTGTAATGAGGTGAGATTTTCTCAGTTTTCTGATTCATGCCAAATTTAAACTCTAAACAAAGATGAGTCTTGATGTACCTTTCTTGTATTTTCATGGGAGGATAGTTTAATACCAAATGGTATTTTTGCCCAATGTTCAAGACTTATGTTGACAATCAGTCTTTGTTTTTGCTGCATTACTTTATATCAGTTCTGTGCTTTCAAACATTCAGAAATGCTATAGCAGGCATTACAAGCCAGTCATAGGTTAAAAATGAAATTTTATTGCATTTTTTCCACTTACAAAACATAGGTTAAAAAAAAAGAAAGAAAGAAAATGTAGATGTTAATAACCATAGGGAAGTAACCACCATTTATACATTAGCATATACTTCTAGTGCCTTTACAATGACGCTGTATGTATGAAATGAAAATGGATATGTAGACAGATAGATAATACATATTTATAAAATGGGAAGATGCACTTTTCTTTTTTCAATAAATTGTATCTTTCCATTGCTGTCATCATTTTCAATGTGTTTCTATTGTTGCTTTAAAAACAGTTGCATAGAAGCGGTCAGACTTCAAGTAATGAGAGGGTTGTGATTTAATTATTCTAGCTCTGAATTTAGATAGTAAGGGAAAATTCATGTCCACTTTATGAGAGAAGTTTAAATTAAAGCATTACATAAAGATACATGCACCCCTATGTTCATCACAGCATTATTCATGATAGCCAAGAATGGGAAGCAACCTAGGTGCCCATCAAGGGACGAATGCGTAAAGAAGATGTGGTATATATACACAATGGAATACTACTCAGCCGTAAGAAACAATGAAATCCGGCCATTTGTGACAACATGGATGGACCTTGAGGGTATTATGCTCAGTGAAATAAGTCAGAGGGAGAAAGTCAAATACCATATGATCTCACTCTTAAGTAGAAGATAAAAACAAACGACAAAAAGCCACACAGAAACTGAGATTGGATTGGTGGTTACGAGAGGGGAAGTGGGGAGGGAGGAGGGTGAAAGGAGTAATTAGGCACATGTGTGTGGTGATGGATTGTAATTAGTCTTTGGGTGGTGAACGTGATGTAATCTAGACAGAAATTGGAATATATAAGGATGTGCGCTTGAAATTTATACTATGCTATAAACCAGTGTTACCGCAAAAAATAAAAATAAAAAAAAAAAGGCTTATCCAAAGAGAGGAGCCAGAACCCAGTGGAGGCAATTGTTGAAAAATGAGAATGCATGCTCAGATCTTTCCCCCTTTCAAGATAATCTGGAAATGCATAATTTATGTGTATTATCTGGATTTTTTAATTTGGTAACTAATAAAATATTTTTAGCAGCCCCCAAAAATAAAAGAAATACAAATAAACTGTGGGTTATTATGGAGACATAAATGTGTAGTAAAAATATTAAAGAATGTGTGGGAATGTTAACACCAAATTCAAGATAGTGGTTACTTCTGGGGGAGAAGGAAATGAGAGTACACAAAGGTTTCAACAGTATCATTACTGTTTTGTTTTTAAAAATATTAAACATATATAGAAAATGTTAAGATTTAGCAAATCTAAATGCGGGGTACACAAGTGTTCATCAGAATATTCTCTATGTTTTCCCGAATGATTAAAATATTGCCTAATAAAAATTATAACAGAATATCTTACAAAATTTTATAACAGTAAATTTGAATATCTAAAAAAATAAAATAAATAAATAAAGCATTAAAAACATGTACGTTGCAGAAAAAGAGGCAGAGATGTATTAAAGACTTAAAACAAAGGGCTGGTCCCGTGGCTGAGTGGTTAAGTTCGAGCACTCCGCTTCAGCAGTCCAGGATTTCGCTGGTTTGAATCCTGGGTATGGACATGGCACCGCTCACCAAGCCACAGTGAGGCAGCATCCTGCATGCCACAACTAGAAGGACCCACAACTAAAAATATACAACTATGTACCAGGGGGCTTTGGGGAGAAAAAGGAAAAATAAAATCTTTAAAAAAAAAAAAAAGACTTAAAACAAGACATACTTTATAAAAGTATCTGCATGCTTCAAAAATCTGAGAGTGTGGATGATGTCTGAAGAAATTATACCTGGTAGCAACTTGATTCAATCAAGAGCAATGATAGTGCATTAGGCACTATGGCAACAATTCCAAGATGGAAAATGGACCACATTGCCCTTAGACATACAGACCTGAATCACATAGGAAGAGTTTGTCCAAAGTGTACATTTATCACCACCTCCCACTCCAGCCCATCCCATAGACACAAAGTTCTGATATTTCCCACTATGAGGTGCCGATAGCGACCTTTCTTTACCCTAAGCCGCCCCCACCTTGCCTACCCCTGACAGAGCAATCGTTGTCCTGGGCCTCTCTGCTAGTGATGGAAAAGGTCTACCACCTCAAGAGTGCTGGCACTTGGACAGAACAGGAGATTTTCTCTCCACTAAGAAGTGATAATGACTCAGCCTGATTTGGAGGAAGTCACAGATTACAGGGGAGGCATGAACCTGCAAATGTAATTACAATGCATTGTGCCCAGGGGTTCCATTTGAAATGTGCTCTAGAACAATGGTGGAGGCACTCCTCATCCTGCCTGGACACAAGAAAAGAGTTCACAGAGAAGTCAGCACTTCAATGAAGTCTTCAATAAAGTTTGAGAATTTTCCAGACATATCAGTGGAAGGAAAGAGCGTTATGTACCATAATTTGTTACTCTTTTTCCTTCTACACGATGACATGAAATAATAATGGAAATAGCAAACATCATCACATAATAATAGCTACTGCCTATTGAGTGTTTGTTATGAGAAAGCACTGTGTTCAGGACCTGACTGTATTGGTCATCTTATGAAAGCCTCTTCAGCCACTCTCTGCTCTTCATCTTCGCCCTAGTCTGGGTCCCTGGAGGCTCCTTTGCTCTTTCACTTCAATTTGAATCCTGTCAATGAGGAGCACAGGTAGGATACTGAATGGAGAGAGGAGAATGAGGCCAGGGTATTTATTACTCTGCTCCCTGCCTGGACAGCCAGTGGACTACCTGGGTCTCTCCCTCAGAGGCCACCACCCTATCAGCTGGCCCTCCCCACACATCCCTCATTCTAGCTCCCGCAACCACTTTCTCACTATCCAGCACTTTCTAGCCCCACACCTCTGCATTTTTCGTCCTGATTTTCCTTCACTCTATTTACACTTTTGAAAATAGTTCCTTTATTAAATTTTCCTTCAAAATTTGAAGTGTCATCTAATATCAAGGAGCCTATTCATATTATGTCATCTAATCCTTCCTACAATGAAGCAATGTAGCCATCATTATCCCATGATTCCCATTTGAGTTAAGATTTCCTTAAAGAGTATTTCTCAGAACAACTGTTCTTTGTGTTAACTTATAATATTTGCCAACTAGAAATAGAAATATTATTATATTATTATATTTATCATTATTAGATGCCAACTATGAGCAATCACTTTAAATGTGAACTTGCTTAATCCTCAAAACATGGATTTGAGATAAATTATATTATCCTAATTTTAGAAACAAAGAAACTGGTTCCAAAAGGTTAAGCAGCTTTTTTGCAGTCCCAAATTGAATATGCGGAGGAATTCAAACCCTTCTCTCTCAGGTTTCAAAATCAGTTCTGTTCTTCCCTCCACCATATAAGGAAACTTCCATTATGAAAAAGAAATTGTGAATGTCGTTAGGTAAAATAACATTCATTTATTTTTTGTGCCCCACTTATTTATTCACAAGGGTTAAAAAAAAATTTCATATAATTTTATCTGTTATTCTCAGCAGAAATTTCTACATTTCATATGTAGCCACCTCTGCCCCCTTATAATTTTTTTCTTTAGGTTATGATCCAAAAATACATAAATCACTTTATTATATCTAATTTCAGATTGCTGAAATATTTAATTTTATTTCATTTGTTAAAAAAAAAGAAAGATACAGAAAAGTGCATCAAATGAATATATAAGTTGAACAAACGATAGTAAAGCACAAACTTCATGTAAGTACCACCCAAGTCAAGAATGAGAATATTACTGCTATCGAAAGTCCCCTAACTAGGCCTTACTTCTTGCTACCACCCCCTCAGAGGTTACGATAATTGGAAACTTATACCAATAATTTACTTGCTTCTTTTTTTTGAGGAAGATTAGTCCTGAGCTAACATCTGTGCCCATCTTCCTTTGCTTTATATGTGGGATGCCTGCCACAGCATGGCTTGACAAGCAGTGTTAGGGTCAACACCCAGGATCCGAACTGGTGAACTCCAGGCCGCAGAGGCAGAATACGCGAACTTAACCACTGCACCAACAGGCTGACCCCAATTTGCTTGCTTTTTAAAAATATTTTTACCACCTGTGTATACATCTGTAAACAATACACTTCTGTTTTGCTTGTCTTTGAAATTTACGTAAATGGGGTTATATTGTTTGTATTCTTCTATTGCATATTTTGCTGTCTTGGTCAATATTATGAATACAAGATGTATTTGTGTCATTGGATAAAAACACCAATTTATTTTCATTGTTGTACAGAATTTTATTTCATATGCACGTCACAATTCATTAACCCATTTTACTTTTGGTGGATATTTGGGTTGTTTCCAATTTTTGCCTATTTCAAATGAAAATTCTGTGAACATTCTTGTACATGTATTTTGGCAAACACGTGTACACGTTTCTGTATATATGTAAGAGTGGAATTTCTGGGTTACAGACTATAAGTATGTAAACGTTGTTTAACATCTTTCCAAAATAGAGGTATAAATTTATGCTGTATGCTAGTTCCAATTGTTCCGCATCCTCACCAATACTTGGTATCTTCAGTTTTCGTTAATTTAGATATTCCAGTGGGTGTGTAGTAGTATTCCATTGTGATTTTTTCCTGACTACAAATAAGATGGAGAGCCTTTTATTAATTTCTTGGCATTTAGGTTTCCATTTTGTTGCAACGCTCCTTCAAGTTTTTGATCTTTTTTCTATTTTGTGGCCTGCATTTTTCTCATTGATCTGTAGAAGTTCTGTAAATATTCTGGACACTTGTCCTTTCTTAACTGTTTGTATGGCAAATACATTCTCCCATTCTGCGGCTCTTCTTTTTACTCTTTTCGTGCTATCTTTGGAAAAGTAGCTCTCAAATATTATATAGCTATATTTATCATTTTTCATTCATGATTAGAGTTTTCAGTGTCTTATTTTTAAAAATCCTACTATTTCTTAATGCCACAAAGACTTTCTTCTGTATTCTTTTATAAAATCCTTGTACAGATTGAAGTAGGGAATCCAAAATCTAAAGAGAATCAAAAATTTTTATCATCCTGTCAGAAAATAAAAGGATGTTAAAATGGTAACACCATGTACTCACCTCCCAACTCAGATGTTATTTTCTTTCTGGGAATTTTAGCCTGCTATATTTTTTGACTTGTGATCCCCACTAAACATTAGGATTATTATTTTATGTATTTTATGTTCATTTGCATTTGTCCACATATTTACTGCTTTCTCTGCTTTTAACTCCTTCTGGCTTTTCAGACCTTAACATCTGTGCTCGTTTTTCTTCTACTTAAAATGCATCCTTTAGAATTTCCTTCTGTGAGAGTCTGCTAGTAACAAATTCCCTCATTCTTTGTTTGTTGTAAATGTTTCTATTTCACTTCTGTACCTGCAGTCTATTTTCTCTGGGTATAGAAGTCTAGATTTCAATTATTTTGTTTCAGTATTTTGGAGGTAACCTTTGTTTTCTGATTTTTATAGTCACTATTAAGCCAGTTGACTACTCCTTCCTTTGGAGGTAATGTCTTATTTCTTTGCTTCCTGTCAATATATTCTCTTTGCCTTTGTTTTGTTTTACCATTTCAATAAGATGTAACTAGGTATTAATTTTTTTTATTATATTTGGGCTTTGTTATCTTTCAACACTTTTAGAAAATTCTCAGCTACTTTTTCTGCAAGTGTTGCCTTTTCCTGTTTCTCTTTTTTGTCCACATTTGGGACTCCAATGAAATGTCTATTAGACACACTCACAGAATTATCTCTTACCCTCTCGTCTATATTATTACCTTTTGCTTTGTCCATGATACAGTCTGCATAATTTCTTATCATCATTCTTCCAATTTACTCAGTTTCACCCACTGTGATTGATCTGTTGCTAATTACATCATTTTAAAAATTTGGGATGTTTCTTTTTTATTATTTCTAGGAGTTTTGTTTATTTGAATAAGCTCTGTAATTTACTTAATGGTAGTGTATAAAAGCTAATTTCCTGGTTTTGATCACTGCACTCTGGTTATGCAGGATGTAAACGTTAGGGGTAGCTGGGTGAGAGATCCACAGGAACTCTCCATACTATTCTTGCAACTCTTCCATAAGTCTAAAATTAGTTCAAAATAAAAAGTTTTTTTTCTTTTTTGGCTGAGGAAGATTCGCCCTGAACTGACATCCATTGCCAATCTCCCTCTATTTTGTATGACAGCCACCGTCACAGCATGGCCACTGGTAGACAAGTGGAGCAGGTCCACAACCAGGAACTGAACCTGGGCGGCCAAAGTGGAATGCACCAAACTTAACCACTAGGCCACTGGAACTGGCCCTAAAACGTGTTTTTTTAAAGCAGTATATCAAACTAGATAGTAATTTGGCATATGTGATTAATGTTCTTTTAAAAATGATAAAAATGTACTGACCCAAAGAAGACAGCGAGTGCTCATTAGAAGTGTGAAATTCTTATTAATAATTCAATTCCATATGGAGAAACCATGCCCACAATAGGAGGAGGGGACACAGACCAGTCATAGCTTTCAAAAAATTCTATAGTGAAAAAGCAAATAACTAAGACCAGAAATTTCATTTTCACATTTTCCTGAGAAATGTGGAACCCAGAAGCTGCAGCCCCTGAATTTTCTTTTTCGTTGTTCTCCTCTACTTCTCCTTTTTTCTTCCTTTTATTCAAAACATCAATATTGTTAGATTTAAATTATATTGAATAACAGATTTTTTTCCTTGTAAGAGTTATGCTCAAAGGATCCAGTATAAAAATGTTATCTTGCAAATGTGCCAAATGAAGCATGATTAAATCTTCCACTGAATCACTACAGGTAGGCAGGGTGGGCCCTCTCCTGTGTGGTATACGGCCATCCATCCTCCTCTTGTTTCACTTCCTGTGCTATTATTTCCTTGAATTGTTGGCTCTGCCTGAATTCAAAACAAAGTAGAGAAAAGAAATGGTTCTTGGCCCACCTCAAAGACCAGTCACAATTTAGTCGAAGTGTTCCTGCGTCATGCGGTCCATGAATCTTACATTCAGGTATCAGACTTTCTCCTTCTTCCATCTCCCTACTCTGATGGGAAACTTTTTATCAGAGCTAGCCCTCACCTTCCTTTAGCACGATTCAGGCTGCTTCTGACTGCTTGTTTGCAAGTGTACTAAATGAACGTGAGAAGCTAAACGGAAGCCTTGGGTAGGAGATTATCATCTGATTTAGGAACGTAAGCAGGTCTCACCTACTCACACACAGAGTCCGTGCACAGGCGCACACACGAACACATGTGCAGACAGGACCAGAGAGAAGAGTGGTTTCAGGACAGCCAACTTCCTTTCCAGAAGCCCCCATTTCAGGCTTCAAATGACAGCTGTGGCTCTATGACACATAGGGGAATCTGGGCCCCTATTCAGGTCATAAGGAGCACCCCATCTGCTCTGCCGACACTCAGGAGCCTGGCAAAGTCTGCCTCTCCCGCCTTATTGCTGGGTCTGTGAGCCATCTGAGAGAGAAGCAGCTCATTTCTCTTAATCAGGAGCAGTGACTTTCAAAAGAGTCTGATGGCACCAATTGATGAACGAAGTCAAGAGGGAGAAACTAATCATGAAGGATGTGGCTTGTGCCTGTGTGTGTTATTTATAGAAACCTCAGCAGACAGGGAGAATACATTAACATTCTTAAGCTCGATCTACCCCGTGATTCTCAGTTCTTGTTAGTGGCAAATTCTCCCTTAACTGCTTTGTGTATTATTTTATAAGAATCTGTGGTCTATTTATGTTAGTTAAAATTGTGCCCTGAAGGACAGTGCTTTTTCACCCTTTTTGCTCCTTTAAAAAACATGTTGATCTAGATTTCCCTAGCAAGTCATAAGAAGAGGGAAAAACTTAACATGAACAAGGTGGATAGAGTCATAAAAAAGGGAATGGAGCTGCCTTTTCCACAGGCAGGAGTTTTGTTACATTTCCAGCACTCTTACCCTGCAAAGGGCTGTTACAATAACACAATCAATTTAACAACAATCCTGAAAAGGTAGATGCAGACAAGGAAATGGAGACTAAAAACGTTAAGTCTGTCTTCTAAGACCACAGAGACTCAGTCTAAAAACCATAACAATGGGTCCAGATCCAACTACTGACACCACCTCCTGAGTGCTATCCGCATCTTAAATAATAGAAAACTAGTTTTGTCCTTTAGTTCTCATTTCTCAATTCATAAGACTCATGGCAGGAAAGTTCTCAATACAATCAAATAACCAGCCCATATTTAAATTTTCAGAATTGTCTAATGAATTAATTAGAACAGTTTCCTTGCCTGAATCAGGACACACGTTACTATTCGTTGATATGTTTCCAATGTCTTTTGTAATCTACAGTTTCCCCTTCTTTTTTTTTTTTCTTTTTTGCTTTCAATGTATTTATTGAAGAAACTGGCTTGATGTCCTACAGAATATACGTAGTCAGAATTTTGCTGATTATACCTCTGTGGCATCGTGTAACAAGGTACTTGTAAATTGGTGCTTAGAGTTAGAATTTTCATTTGAATTGAATTCAACCTTTTTTTTTTTTTTTACAAAATTGCTTTATTGGTAGTATCGTGCATTTTCATTAGAAGATTTTAGTAGTCCTTTAGTTAGGATCGCTTATGCATTATGGATTATTAAATGTTGATGCTCTAATTCTAGCATTTTCTGTTCGTTTATAAGCTGGATCACTTCTGATGGGGATCGAGACACACTACCACAAAATATGGCACCTTAACATGTTTGAGTTAAAGAAAATAGCAAAAACAGGAAAGTCACTCTGGCCTTCACCCACCCTTCTCTCCTGAAACGCGTCATAAAATCCTCATTTGAGAGCTACCCTCCCTGTACCTAGAGGACAGGAGCATCCTTATCTCTGAAGACAAAGGGATGCCCAGAAGAATCCTAACTAAGAAGACTTAGTAAAGTTTTTCCCAGCTGACAACACTTACCACGCGCTCTCTAACCTATCCCATTTCTACATGACTGTGCGCTCTTATCAAACCTAGCATAAAAATACTCGGATCTCTTTCTTCAGGTCTTCATTTCCTTTTGAAGGCTCCTATGTCACTTAAAACTTATACTAAATAAATGTGTACACTTTGCTGCTATTAATCTGTTTTTGCCAGTTTCTTTTTCAGACTCAACTTGGGACCCTAAGGAGGTCAAGGAAAACTTTTCTTCCCTTACATTTCTGCAAGGAGGACGTTCCCTCATTAACTATTTGGTTACTTAGAGGTATACTTAATAAAGAAGAGGCAGAATGCATGTTGATTCTTTCCCTTTATTTATGAAGTTTTTGTGTAATGTTTCCTAGCAACTTCTAAAATTGGCCAATGGTAGTTTATGTTTGAAATATCACTACGAACTCATGGGTTTAAAAATATTTGGAGTGTTTCAATCCCTTGCAGTCATATTGCTTATTGCCATCTTTGGCCAGTAGGAATCTCTTTATTGTGATTCTGAGAAATTTCAAGAGTCTTTAAGAGCTTTCTTGCTACCTAGTATGAAAAGATGTTCTGAATTTATCTTGTATATTTCATGCCACAGACCTGGAGTCAGCTAGGATTGGTCGTTGTTTCATTGTCCAGAGCTAAGAAATATGTGTAACTATATGTATATGTGCAAAATATAAAAGAGATTCATAGTGATATTGCCAGTTATGAATCAGAACTACAGAGATTTCCATGCACATGGATGCATCCCATGCTCGCATGTTTATTGTTTCAGTATGCAGATTTGGGAAATATGTGTGTGTATATCCATGTGTGTACATATGTCTATATGTATTAAAATATTCCTACAGCTACTTTCAATTCCAATTCAGAACTATAGCATTTTTAGTTAACCTCATAGATGCACAACTCTCTCTTTTCTCCCTAAATGGCAATCCTCGTTTGCAACCACACGAACTTCATTATTCCTTTGCTTTCTTCAACAATACATACATAGCAATCTCAGAATAACCATCCGACCCTGCAACCAGCAATTGATTACCACTAACAATTTACTTGCAGTTTTATTTTCCTTTGGGTCAAAGGGTCCAGAATATGCCACTGTGCCATTAAAATTAATTTTGAGCCGAAGGCATTTCAGAGTAAGCTTTTTTCCTGACTTCTTTTATCTGCCTAAAAGCAGAACTTCCCAAAAGAACTCAACTGTCATAAATCTCTTCCTGGAGAGCAACCAGGAAAGATTGACTCTCCTCACTGGAGGCTATAAGTCAATACCACGTCTCAACAGACATTGTCACAAACTATCATATAGCCCATCTATTCTCTTAAGGGCCCATTTATCTTTCCTAAAGGTTATTTGTTTTCCCATAAGTGAACTTTCTTCCCCCTCCCTCCCTCTATTAAGAAGTCAATCATTTCCCATAAATACCTTTTACCTCTCTCCTTTCCCTATTAAGATGGTATATAAGCCCAAAGTTCTAACCACCTATTTGAGTCATATTTTTATGAACTCCCATATGCATGTGATTAAATATTGTCTTTTGTCTTGCTAATCTATCTTTTGTAAGTTTAATTCACAGGTCCCCAATAACTTTACCTAAGAGGGTAGAGGAAAAGGTTTTTCTCCTTGACAGGGTATATCTTATATGCCATTAGAAATGTTCAGGCAAATTACTATGTTTTAAAGTTTCTCTCTGTGGCTATTCCATCAACTAAAATCATAAGTTTATTTGTTTCAGTTTACTCTTAATATATAAAGATTGATTTTTTACTTAAATTTGTTTAGAATTATCTCAACGTTTTATATTGTTCCAAAGTTTAGACTTATACAATAAGCTATATGCAAAGAAATTTTGCTTCTATCCATATCTCATTCAACCTATTTCCTCCTCCATGGAAAGCGTTTACATTTTTCAGTTTTATGTCTTATCTTTTCACATTTTATACAGGAAAATATGCAAGAATATTTATGTTCTCTTTTTTATTGAATAATCAACAGCAAACTGCACATTTTCCTCTATCTTGATGTTGTCACATTATATCACAGAGATTCCACCATGATATATAAAGAATGTTGGAGGAAGATTTTTGTTTTTCCAGCTTCGGTTTGGTGGTTTGGGGCCTTCAAATTAACTGGTACTAGACAGATTCAGAGAAAAAAAAGACAAAGTTTATTTAAGTGTATACGCAGTAGTACTCAGTGATGAGTTACTCACTCAATAGCCAGTGACAAAAGATTTATATATCAAACTTAACAAAAGGGGTTTAGGGTTTCAATAGGAATGTATGGAAGGTTCTCTTGGACTTTTTGATGCTGATGGAAACGGGCAGTCTATCTCCATGGCAGCTGAATTCACAGGAAACTCCCTCAGTTGAGGGCAGCTGTACTTTTTTGAGGAGTAAGGAAAGTTAATATAAGATTTCTTTCTGCATCTTTTTTAGCTCAAATATTTTCGCTTTAAAATAATCTTTATACCAGGGCCGGCCCCATGGCCAAGTGGTTAAGTTTGTATGCTCCGCTGCGGCAGCCCAGGGTTTCACTGGTTCGGATCCTGGGCACGGACATGGCACCGCTTGTCAGGCCACGTTGAGGCGGCGTCCCATATACCACAACTAGAAGGACCTGCAACTAAGATATACAACTACGTACCGGGGGGATTGGGGGAGACAAAGCAGAAAAAAAAAAAAAAAGATTGGCAACAGTTGTTAGCTCAGGTGCCAATCTTTAAAAAAACAAAAAAGCTATTAAAATAATCTTTATACCAACTCTAAGGGTCTGAGTGGGTCTCCACAAGAGTTATTTCTCATTCCATTTCATAAATTCATAGTACTACACTGTGTATAGATGTGATACAGCTTATTCAATCAATTCTCTAATGATAGAGATTTAGGTTGTTTCTACCTTAAGTCATTATATTACAAACAGTGGTGTAATGAATAACTTGGTGCATAAAACTTTTTGTACTTTTTTCCAACTGTATATCTGGGATAGATTCCTAAAGGTGATATTTGATTTATCATAGGGTAAATGCATATGCAATTTTCGCTGGATATTGCCAAATATCCCCCACATAAGTATACCATCTTGCCTTATCATCTAGCAATCTACGACAGTGTGTATTTTTCCTTTATCTCACCAAGAAAGTATGTTATCAACCTTTCAGACTTTTCTAACCCGAGAGGTCAAAAATGGTAGCTCAGTGCAGTTTTAATTTGTATTTCCTTTATTGAAAGTGAGGTTAAACATCTTTTCATATGGTTAAGAGCCATTTGTACTTCTTTGTGTGTGTCTATGAATTGTCTTTTCATAACTCTAGCCCCTCGTTCTACAAGATTGTGAATATTTTCACCTCTATTTTCTGAAGCCCTACTTTTAAAATGCTTGGCTACCTGGTTTAATATTTTTATATTAAAAATTGTAACAGATTTTCCCATAATATAACGGCAATTATTCTCTCCTTGACCAAACTCTGCCCAATCTCCCCTGAACTTTTCAACTAGGTCTACTTCCATGTTCCTCTCTGCATTGTCCAATTTAAGCAAGAATCCTGATAGGTCAGTGTAAGCAGAATCCCCACCCTCCATGTCTGACCATCCTTGTTATCTATTGTCTAATAGGTTCATCATCTGATACCACCTCCCAAGTGATGTGTGATCCCCTGGCCTGACTTCAGGAAGAATCCTCTTAGGTTGGTTGAGCCAGAATCCCCTTACTCCTCATGTTTCCTTTCAGTAATTTTCTATCCACTGACCCCCACCCTGCCCTGTGGCTGTAAATTCCCACTTGCCCGTGCTGTATTCAAAGTTGAGCCCCATCTCTCTCCCGCACTGCAAGACCTCCCTGCAGTGGTACCTACACCTATCACCATGGCCTCCCTGGAATTAAGTCCACCTTACCATCTTCAACAAGTGCCAAGAATATTTTTCCCTTCAGTAGTCACAAATGCTTTTCTCAGTTTGTTATTTATCTTTTTAGTTTGCTTCTGATGTTCTCTGGCAAGCAAAATTTTTATTTTATTTCTACGTAATCAAGTTTATCAATCTTTTCACCTAATGTGTGTGAATTTTAAGTCATAATTAAGAAAGTTAGGGGCCGGTCCGGTGGCGCAGAGGTTAAGTGCGCACGTTCCACTTCGGTGGCCCAGGGTTTGCCAGTTCAGATCCCGGGTGCGGACATGGCACCACTTGGCATGCCATGCTGTGGTAGGCGTCCCACATAGAAAGTAGAGGAAGATGGGCATGGATGTTGCCTCAGGGCCAATCTTCCTCAGCAAAAAGAGGAGGATTGGCAGCAGTTAGCTCAGGGCTAATCTTCCTCAAAAAAAAAAAGTTATATAGGAATTTGCTTATGGATATGTCTAGTATTTTATGTAGTACTGTACTATACTAGTATAGGATACAGCATGATTTATTTTTTCAACATTTAAATATCTGATTAAATTAGAATTTGTCATGGTGTACAACGTGAGGACTTTGTTTTTCAATATTGTCATTCAGTTATCCTAAGAGCACTTAAAAATCCATCATTTTGCCCACAGATTGGAGATACTATCTTTAATTTGTACAAAATGTCTATATGCCGTATGATGTGTGTCTAGATATTTTATATTCTATGTTCATTGTATTCTCTTCATGGGTCAATGTTTTACTATTTTACATATAGAGATTATATAAAACATTTTAGTATCTGATAGGACAATACCTCATTCCCCTTACCATTTTTCTTTTTCGAGATCCTTCTGGCTCTTTTTGCTGATTTTTTCTTTCAAATGAACTTTACAATCAAACTGTCTAGCTCCAGAACAGAAAAAGGTCTGAGGATGTTCTATTGGTGTTGCGTTACATTTCTAAATTAAAATATGGAGAACTAACATGTTATGACGTTGAATCTTCCCATGCTTTCTTCCTATTTAAGACCACGCCATTTCTTTCCACATACTCAAGTTTATTTATTTATTTTTTTTTTTGTGAGGAGGAATAGCCCTGAGCTAACTTCTGCTGCCAATTCTCCTCTTTTCTGAGAAAGACTGGCCCTGAGCTAACATCCATGCTTATCTTCCTCTACTTTATATGTAGGACGCCTACCACAGCATGGCTTGCCGAATGGTGCCATGTCCACACCCGGGATCTGAACCAGTGAACCTCAGGCTGCCGAAGCGGAACGTGCAAACTTAACCTCTGCACCACCGGGCCAGCCCCTCAAGTTTAATTTTATACTACACATAAGTATTTTATAGTTTTTCATTAGGTGTTAAACATTTCTTACTAAATTTACCCTTTGGCAATTTTTCTGTCATAAATTGCTTCTTCTATTCCATTTTATTCTCTGTGTGATTTTTGTTTGCTTTTATATGTTATGGAATATATATATGTATAATGGAAATTTGTTGTATGTTTAATTTAAAAATGTTATTTTAATAATTCTCTTATTTTTTTAGTAGTTTCCATGTATATAATAATATCATCCACAAACAGAAATACTTTTACTTTTTACTCTCCAATTTTTATGCCTCTAGTATATCTTCCCAATAGTAGCAGGGAAAAATTTAGTTTTTAGATAAGGAGGAAGTATATATATATATATATATATATATGTGTGTGTGTGTGTGTGTGTGTGTGATTTTGTTAATATAGTATTCATTATTCCTATTTTGTATGAGAGTGCTTGACATAAATGAGTATTGAATTTTTGCAAATAACTTATTGTGTTTATGCAATTGATTATGCAATTTTTCTCCTAGTCCTTTTATTATGGCTTATTATAGTGAAAACAACTTTTCACTTCTGGAGCACTCGGCTGGGTCATATGCATTACTTTCCAATGTGTTGTTGAATTAAGTTTACTATTATATTTAAGATTTTTGCATTGAAATTCAAGAGTCAGATTAGATTGTAGTTGACTATTTGGTGCATAATTTAATTAAATTTACCCTTATTTTATAAAATGTTTGCAAGTATTCCTTCTATTACTATAATTTGGAATAGTTTAAGAAACAATGAGATTGTCTGATTTTTAAAGCACTACTAGAATTTCAATGTGAATCTATTTAGACTTGAAATAGAATTGAGAGCGCAGGACAGGAAACCCGTGTATCCATGGCCAATTTATTTTCGACAAGGAGGCCATGAAATTCAACAGGGAAAAAATAGTGTTTTCAACAAATGGTGTTGAGATGACTGGTTGTCACAGGCAAGAGAAGGAAGCTGCGTTCTTGCTTCGTATCATACACAAAAATTAACTAAAAATGGAGCAAATATCGCAACATAATAATCAAACTATAAAACTCTTAGAAGACAGAATGGAATATTTTGAATCATATATCTGAAAAGGGACTTTTATCTGGAATTTTTAAGGAACTGTTACAACTCAATAATAAAAGACCAAATATCCAATTAAACAATGAGCAAAGGATCTAAGTAAACATTTATCCAAAGAAGACATACAAATGGCCCACAAGAACATGAAAAGATGCTCAACATTGTTTGTCATCAGGGAAATGCAAACCACAACCACAATGAGACAACACTTAATGCCCACTAGGATACTATAGTCAAAAAATCAGATAATAACAAGTGTTGGTGAAGATGCAGAGAAATTGATACCTTCTACCCTACTGGTGGAAATGTAAAATGGTATAGCTGCTGTGGAAAATAATCTGGAAGTTCCTCAAAAAGTTAAACAGAATTATCATTTGACCCACTAATTCCACCCCTAGGTATACACCCAAGAGAATTGTAAACATATGCCCACACAAAAACTTGCACACAAACATTCGTAGCAGTATTATTCATAATAGCCAAAAGGTAGAAACAACCCAAATGTCTATCAACTAATGAATGGATAAGCAAATTGTGGTATATCCATACAATGGAATATTACTCATCCATACAAAAGGAATAAAGTACTGATACATGCTACAACACATATGAACCATGAAAATATTATACTAAGTGAAAGAAGCCAGTCACAGAAGACCATATACAATATGATTCCATTCATATGAAATGTCCAAAACAGGGAAAAGGATAGAGACAAAAAGTAGATTAGTGCTTTCTTAGGGCTGGGGGTGGGGAGAGGAAGGGGGGAAGGGAGGGCGTGGAATGAAAACTAGAGTGTATGGAGTTTCTTTTTGAAGTGATAAAAAAGTACTAAAATTGACAGTGGTAATGATTATACATATCTATGACTATACTGGAAACAATTGAATTGTACACTTTAAATGTTTGAATCATGTTGTATGTGAATTATATCTCAATAAAGCTGTTACCCCCAAAATTGCATTTTCACTATGTTTATAGTTCAGACATTTCAACTATATATTTTCTCCAAATGAGGCCTTGTTATTTTGATTGAAATTAAACAGATTTTTCACATGTTCAGAAAACTGTTATCACGTCTTAAATCGTCTGGCTGGATGACTGAAACAGCATGATTTCTTTGCTAATAATAAGCCTCATAAACGCTTTGAGTTTTCTTGATCAATAGAGTTTGCTGTACCTGTGATCCTTAGCTGTATGTATATTGAAAGTACTAAATCAGAGAAACTTAGACAAGTTTTCACCTTTATCTGATGAGACTCAGCCCTACGTATAATCAGTTTCTCTAGCGGATTAGCAACCATTTTGCTTTGTACACAAATCTTTGATTCCATCAAAAATATTGATGAAATTCTTTTTCTATCCAGGGATGTCATTTACCTCACGCAGATAAAAGGCTATATCCATGTATTTCTCCACGCTTCTGAACCAGCCACAAAATGCCTCTTTAGTATTTTGTCACTGAAGGCATTTATCCCAATCATCTCAGGAAAACAAGGAACTTTCTGTCTTTGCCTTTGAACGCAGTGAGCAAGAAGTCACTGGAGAAAGAAAGAAAGAATCAAAACTTCATAGAATGGTATGGTCTTGTTAACACAGGCAGATATTCAGCTTCTGGCCCTTGTTTCATTTTCTCAAGCCCCTTTATAATCATTGAATCTTCAACTTCCCTGGTATAGCCACTGTTTCCTTCAAGGGTTGTCACATTCAGACTTTATAGCTGTAGGTGGTATGATGAGCTCTGTAAAACCCTCTTTTCCAGCAAGAGTTTCATGAGACTACAGGAAACAACAGAAATTTTTATTGAGATAAGCCTGGAGTCTGAAATCAGAAAACGTGCGTGGTCTAGCATGAACTGTGAATTTAAACTTGGCTCTTTCACTGAGGGCCTCAGAAAGATCAATCACAAAAGTTGGATCAAGTTTAAGATGCATACACAGTCACAGATTTCTGTGAGTTCTTCTCTACTATGAAAATAGAAATTCCTAATGATGGGAGTCAGAGCATCCTTAAATCCTCCTCTAGTCCTGCACTATATAGTAGCTTGAGAACCTAGGTCATGGGATTTGCAGACATGAGTAGGAAGAGTCAAGTTGATAGAGGGCCAGGGAGAAACAGCTAGAAAACCTATCACTGTGGGCTCGCAGCCCATTTACACAATCTTGGCTACTTTCCTTAACATTTCCACTACCCTTGCTAGAAGGCATTTGCCCCACAACCAAAAGCGGACATTGGGGCCAGCCTGGTGGCTCAGTGGTTAAGTGTGCACGTTCCTCTTTGGCAGCTCGGAGTTTGCGCGTTCAGATGCCGGTTGCAGACATGGCACCACTTGGCCAGCCATGCTGTGGCAGGCATCCCACATGTAAAGTAGAGGAAGATGGGCATGGATGTTAGCTCAGGGCCAGTCTTCCTCAGCAAAAAGAGGAGGATTGGCAGCAGGTGTTAGCTCAGGGCTAATTTTCCTTAAGCCAAAAAAAAAAAAAAAGCAGCCATGATATTCCATAAAAGTATTCCTCTTGAGGTTTCTCCAACATTTCTACTTCTCCCTTGACTCTGTTTTTAATCTATTGATGTGATAAGAATGGCATGGACAGAAATGGATGGTAGCTAAATGTAGCACAGGATTGTGGATATTCCAGAGAAAGTGCTAGAGGCATGGACATTGACTGTTACAAAGCAGATAATATGACTCCTCCATCACACCCCTCCATAGCCACTGCCATAATTTCCAGCGTGGAGGAGTATGACTTTTGATATAAACTCCAACATGTTCTGGACACATGCCAACTCTTTAGGAAACAAATTGTGGATCGGTATATTAACTGTCTTTCCTTAGGACAGGGCAAGAGAGCTGAATGTACAAGTCCCAAGTTCCATGTTAGGCCAGATGACTAACTGTTAAGGGTATATAGCATTTAAATCAGTACTCTCCTATCAAGACTAGGTCAAAAAACCCCAATGTTCATTAGTAGAACAAGGTATTGAATTTCTATCCACAACCTCTAAAAATAAAATAAAGTAATATCAGACACCATTAACTGAGAATAAAAATTTTATTCAGAAATAATTTGAATTTTAAATCTGGTTGCAACTTTGGGAATGGGTAGGTGAGCAGTCAGGGAACACAAATATCTGGGTTTATTCTTGATTTGTAAATCTTGGCCTGGATTTCAGACACTGCTCCCTAGAGACACATTATGGAAAAACACGAAAGCCTCCTACTTGAAATTTAACACTTGTAAACAGTGTCTTATCCAGAAGGTCACCATCTGCAATTAAACATCATTTTTAAAGTCTAGAGGAAATGAAATGCTAAGTGTGACATTCTTTGGATCATGCCTCCAGTTTATTAAATTGCAGGAAATAAACATTTTCCATCCATTTTTAGTTATTTTCCTTCCTTTTAAAGCTGCAAGAGTAATATAGTAATGGTATTTGGTATATTTTGGACCAAATTTTTCCTTTTTAAATATCTATATTCAGAAAGCCCAAATCTGCCTCCTTCTGACAGAGATGTACAGCAACTATGTAAATAATGGAAAAGAATCGATAAAAGATGGATATTGAATTTGTGATGTATAGATAATTAATTATTCGTACGGTAAAATGTGAAATTACATCCTAGGTCACATCATACATAAAAATAAATATCTAAATGGTAATAATAAAATATAACGTTTTAAAATGAAAATATATTTAAGACATTAGATAAAGATTAAATACATTTAAAAAGATTCCTTTACAAGCAAACACAGAAGACGTCCCCATGGCCAAATGGTTAAAGTACAACACACTCTGCTTATGCAGCCTGGGTCTGTGGATTCGGGTCCTGGGCGCAGACCTACTCCACTCATCAGCCATGCTGTGGAGGCATCTCATATACAAAATAGATGAAGATTGGCACAGATGTTACCTCAGGGTTAATCTTCCTCAAGCAAAAAGAAAAGAGGAAGATTGGCAACAAATGTTAGCTGAGGGTGAAACTTCTTCACCAATAAATAAATAAATAGCAAATACAAAAATAAAAGCTAAACAGAAAGATGAAAAGGGATAGTCCAAAATAAAATCTCTTTTCTGCCTTCCTTCGCATTATTAATTAGGAACAATTAGAACTGAATACAGTGATCTTTTCTCTCACTTAATGATTTCCCTCATAATTTGACTTGGTGTTAGCATCAAGCCCTATTGCCCAGTCATTGTCCAATTTTGCATTTCAATTTAGAATTAATTGCCCATATGCCTTGGCTTGGTGTAATGTACCTCTCTTTTTACTGATGTATATACATTCTGGAAAACAGATTCAAGGCAAAGAGACACAAGGGAACTATGTAACAGACGGAATCAAATCATTAAGAGAATTGCTTTTACCCTATCCTTGTGCGGATAAGCCAATTCATCATCTCACTGTTTAGTCAACCTCTCACATCCCATCATCCTCAACTGGTGAACATGAATCAGAATGATAATCTTTAAGATTAAATTTTATGTCCTCAAAAACTAGCCACATGTATTCTCCTACCCAGCTGGGGAGATAATAGCCATTCACATTTACTATAGAGTGGAGTTTATTACTGTCTGATCATTACAACCCAAAGGGAAATCTAAAATCTGCTGGAGTGTTAAAAGGAACCATTTAGTTCACCAACACATTTGTAAGTCCAGAGACAGTATTATTTGTCAGGTTTGAGTGTTTATTTGTGTCATGGTTTGAAAACATGATCTCTCTCATTCTTGCACTTGGTACAGCTTAATACATGTGAAGAAGTGAGAACCATACTGGGAAGAGACAAAGGTCAACGATTTTAAAATTGTAAGTCACCACTCAGTGATTTTTCCAACCTTTTTTTTAAAGAAAGGGTAGCCTGAAACGCAATGGAGTGCAGCGCAGTGCAATGTGGTAGAAGAAGACAGAATAAAACACTGAGACGGCAAATGCATACGCTTAGTGCTTCCTAAGACACTCCGAAACTGTTACTGAACCTGAAGTGAGTTCACTCACCCGTTGCACAGCAAGCCAATCTCTGACACCGGTGTGGTGGAAGAAAGCAGGAATTTTATTTTTGCACAGCGCTGAGCAAGGAGAGAGGGCAGCTAACACTGAAATCCCAAACTCCCCGAAAAGCTAAAAGGAAGGGTTTTTATTTGGGGTTTTAGGTAGGGGAGGGGGAGCACATGGCCTTGCTGGTCGGAGCTTTCCCACCAGCCTGTCTTTGGCCTTGAGACACTTGCAGAGAGGAGGCAGCCCGTGACCTTGCTGATCAGCAGCTTTCCCACCAGCCCGTATCTCTTTGCGGGAGGAGATAGTCCAGGTGCTTGTCCTTGAAGGTGTCTGTCTCCATGGAGGATAGTGGATTTTGGAGCCAGGAAGCCAGAGAGTAAGCAGGGAATGCGTGTTTTGGTTTTAACCCTATATATGCTGGGTTTCATGTGGGGAAACTGATACCAGGGTCGGTATCAAAACTACTTTAGATATATATGTGTCCTGAACTACAATATAAAAATATCTTACTGTGAATCATGATCCAAAAATTTGCAATTCACGGTCTCTACAACAATGAGATTTTGAGATCCTGTTCAACCATTTGCGAGAGGGGAATTCTAGATGATTAGCAGGTAAAAGTGAAAGTATCAGGAAATCACTTTATCATTAGTAACCTTAGAAAAGGTAAGAATAACTGACATATAAGTTTGTGCATGAGGCATATGAAAGGGCTTTGTAAAATATTTAGCACTATAGTGCATATCAACACCTCTTTTATCTGGGAGGGGTTTTTGCTGTTGTTTGTTGCTTTTTACAGTATTAATAATAATGCTCAGGCCCCATCCTATAGATTTGCCCATGACCATGTGTGTTTGATAGATTACATAGGTGAATGTGTAGCCGGGGTTGAGAACACTGGCAATATGCAAAAGTGACAAGTGAAACACTGAGTTAGAGTAAATGTCCTTAATGTGAACTTATCTAATGGACAGGTAACATGGCTTTGCTACTTGTGAGCATAAAATGTTTGATTTTAACTGTCAGGGAAAAACCGTCTATTTCAGAAACCTATATAGAATAATAGTGAAGGTGTAGAGTTATAATTTGAGACTTAAACTGGTAAAAGATTTATCCTAAGCGTCTGAGCCCTCATTTGGGAATAAAAGCATAGAATTTAGCACGCACAGTTAAGTCGGACTACAAGAAATATGTGAGGTTCGGCAGAGCCTCTGGTTTTCTCATTCAGGAACTGTTCCTAGCCCTAAACCAAGTGGCTAGGAGAGTACAGGAGTCCCCCTTTATCCGCAGGGAATATGTTCCAAGACCCGCAGGGTATGTCTGGTATCACAATAGTACTGAACTCTACATATACTATGTTCTTTTCACTTAAAGGAAGCACTTTACGGCTACTCTTCGGCATATCTGAATTGCCAGCATCACTACTCTTGAGCTTTGAACCTATTATGAAGTAAAATAAGGGTTACTTGAACACAAGCACTGAGATACTGCTGCAATTGATCTGATAACCAAGCCAGGATATTAAGAGACTAACAGGCAGGTAGCGTATACAGCATGGATACATACACAGCTGGACAAAGGGATGATTCACTTACCCGGAGGGTGGGAGCGGAAGTGCATGAGATTTCAGGAGGCTACTCAGAACAGTGAGCAATTCAAAACGTATGAATTGTTTATTTCTGGAATTTTCCATTTAATATTTCCGAATCACAGTTGACGGTGGAAAACCGAAACTGAAGAAAGTGAAACCATGGATAAGGAGAGACTACTGTAGTCTTTCTTCTGTAAAGGCCACGTCTGCTTGAGAATGTTTGCCCCCTGCTCTTTTTTTCTTGCACCAACATATCTGCCACTGGCTTCGTGCTTTAATTTGTTAGCATAGAGATTTCTTAGACATTGCTTGTCTCAGGATTACACACTCCTGACCCTGTGTAACTGACCACACTTGTCTTCAGACTCTTTAGGGCTGCCATCTCTTTAGTCTAAGATCAGCCAGTATTCTTAGGCTCATTGATCAGTGGGATGATGTTTTAAAATAATTTGGTGGGAAGAGTCTTTTCCTGCGTGGAGTCTGAACAAAACGTAGACCTTAGTACAAATATGTGGATCCCATTACCCTTTTTGTTAGGTGAACTTTTAGATAGCTACACTGAAATAACAACCTTCAGATCACTCTATGCTCAATATTTCAACATACACGGTTTTTTATTATTTATTCAAACACTGGGAGAGGTCTGTGAGATGATGGACATCATCATGGACAACTGGGAAAGGATTTGAGCAGGAAAGACATAAGAGGGAAATGCAAATTACAACAATTTCTGGCTTCGCTTTGAACCACTAACTTAACAGATACATCCTATATACCTACAGGAACACTGTACAAAAGTTGGGGCAATACACATGGGAATAATGTTTGGGATCTCCATTCAAGGAATATACATTCTACAAGAAGAAAAGAGATGTGTAATTATCCGAAGTGCTAGGTTGAAAAATAATACACCACTTAGCAAATCTGCCAGTTGAGGGTTGGATTCTTATGCATCACAGTTTTATAGCTGCCAGCAATCCCAAAGAGCAAAATCATTTCAGCACAGAAAAATAGAAAATATTTTAACTCTTTTAAAATAAGACTGTTTATTTCTGTTAGAAAGAAAGGCAAGTGAGAGATTAGACAAATTTATTTATTTTCCAGTTAAGCCAATCTATTGGGAAATTAATTGAAGGAAGACAACATGGCATTTTAAAGCACATGTGTTTGCAGGGGTCAATTCGTTACTAGAGAGTGGAGTTATCAGTCTTCATGGCTTCATTAGCAGGGACCTTGGTCCTTCTTACTTCTGAGTCATAGTTTCTCAGAGAACAAGAACTTCCAGTAAAATAATGCTGTTTAAAGCTTCCAGAATAATCAACCTTGTACATAGATGTTATCCTTTCACCTTTTTTAATTACCAGGAAACAGGTACTTTAAAGGTAAAGAAGTAAATATTGGACAGGAAAATTGGAATTCTGTCTTAAACCGAGATACAGACAGATCCCCTAAAAGACCCCCAGTGGGACAAGCTCAGTGTTGTGAGAGGGGACAAGAGGAAATCCAGTTCGTAGCCTAAGCCTTAAGCATAATATGCTGGTGATGGGATGATTTTGGGGCTGACAATCGAGCTTATCTTTTATGAAATACTCTGGGTGGCATCTAGCTCCTGATAGCTTCCAAAGTGCCTTGGAGAAACTACCCATATCCTCCCTAAACTAGAAAAACATATTCTGCAGTCCTGGTAGGTCATGCAAGAATATCTTAGCTAGCTGGGAGAAATAAGGGCTGGAGTCAATGGATGCATCCAGTAGACAATGTATATACACAAGGAAATGATTTAAGATTAAAAGCTTCCCCTATACCACTTGAGTCATAGACTGACAAACCTACATGTGAGGAGAAGAGAAATCCTATAAACCCAAATCCTTATTTTTTTAAAAAAAATAAAAAAGGAAAGAATGGAAGTAGCCAAATGTTTTTCTCCTCTTTGAAATGTTTCTATATAACTGGGCTCATTATGAATCATTTCTATTCATTCATTTACAATATGCTTTGGTTCAGTATATTTATGTAACCCTCAAGGCTACATCATAACATATGGATTTCTCAAGCCAAGTGCAAACTTCTTCCCAATTTTGGCTCCATGTTTTGTGGAGTGTGATCACGGTGGTGGTAGGTGTGGGATCATATATAGACATGAACATAACACTTTAGGCAATTCCAGAAGTTTCACAGACCCTGAACACCTCCATGTGCCCCCAAAGCAGTCACCAAGATTAAGAAATGCTATTCTATTGGATTTTTTAGGTTTTCATATATTTGATTGTTCATGGGTTTTATTGTCTATATAATAGGAACTACTGTTTTAGGGTTTTTTATCTTCTTTTGTTTTTTCTGCTTTTTCTCCCCAAATCCCCCCCATTATATAGTTGTATATTTTAGTTGTGGGTCCTTCTAGTTGTGCTATATGGGACGCCGCCTCAGCATGGCATAATGAACGGTGCCATGTCCACGCCCAGGATCTGAACCAGCGAAACCCTGGGCCGCCAAAGCGGAGTGCGTGAACTTAACCACTCGGCCATGGGGCCGGCCCCTGAACTACTGTTTTTTAAATTTACTTTTAATTTTTAAAAAGTTTTCTTACACTAAAAACAGAAAACCCAGTCCATTGGCATCCACCCTGCAACAACCTGGGTATCTTTTGATTTCACAGTTCACAAAGGATCCTCCATAGTAGTTCTCTGGGTAACTTACCTACAGATTAATTCCCAAACCAAGGTAAATTGCTTCCCCATATTGTCTTAAGCAGGGTTATCTGAATTTTGGGCAAGCTTGGGCAAAGAGTTGCATTTTACAGTTTATTGAATATTCTTGTTTACATATACATATATAAAACAGATATGAAATATATACATGTGATATATATCCATCAACATAGCAAAACTCAGCCATACTTTCTAAATTTCAAAAGAGATGTCCTTTTGTTTCATACTATGCCAAAGAAATAAAATTATTCCTAAGATCTTTGATGAGACATTTACCCATTCTCTTCATAGTAATCTCTCTCTCTCCGAACTTCTAATACCAGGCATCTCTAAGCAGAGGATTCTCTTTCTTCCATGTGTGTAGCCTTGACTATACCCTACATCCCATTGCACTGACATCAGATGTGAGACCTCTACCCTTGCAGAGCAATTCTCCCCTATGCAGAGCAATTCTCCCCTATGCAGGGATGCACTAGAGGCCAGGTTCATCCTGAGCTCTACACACAACAAGTGGCCCATCAAACGACTGCAGAAGCAGAGGTAGCTCATCTTTCTCGTTGTCATGGTTATTAGCAAGCATTGCTGCTTTATTACTAGGAGCAGAATCTAACACACATCCTCAGTTGTGTTCCATGACAGGCCTGTACGTTCACCCTGGATAAGATGGCAGGGAGGAAGGAACTGTTTGTTCTGCTATAATTCATGGCTTGGTTGGCATCTGTTTTTCACAAATAGAACCGATGTCAGCGATGATTCCTCTGAATAAACATTTTTTCAGAAAACAATAATTCTAATTGGATTGCTTTTTAAGGTAATACTTGGCACAAATATGGGATTACAATATTAACTAACCACGCAGTTCAGCTAAAATCCATCCAGAAAAGTGTGAAATGGGCCCTGCTGAAAGCATAAAGCAATGAGTCACAAACTCACAGCTAACACCTAGGGAGACACAAACACAGATGTCATCTCCCCTTCTTCCTCCTGCTTCTCACTCACACCCACCGACTGAGGAGGATGGTGAGATTTTTCACAGATGCAATGTGCGTAAAAGAGGCTTAGGTTGTTTGTTGGAAGCTTTTGCTTTGTTTTGTTTTGGTTTTTCTGTGTGTATTCGTTTTGATTAATGTACCCCAGAATTTCTCCAGAAACGATATTTATCTCCCATGTCCATTTGCTTATTATACCTCAAAATACTGTAAAGTGGAAGGATCAGCATGCCTGAGTTGATGCTGGCCACATTGATATAATGATTTCAGATAATGAGGAGAGACAGAAAAATAATAAGACAGAAGAAAAGAAGAGAGAAAAAAGAAGTAAGAAGAAGAAACAGAAAAGTGAAAAAAGAAGTTAAAGGAACGGCAACAAGGAGTCAACAGAGGATGACATATCCTTTTGGTACCTAAATTATGTCAGCATTTTCCTGGAACCATGG
Source organism: Equus przewalskii (assembly GCF_037783145.1). NCBI lineage: Eukaryota > Metazoa > Chordata > Mammalia > Perissodactyla > Equidae > Equus > Equus przewalskii. The sequence continues at coordinate 50,431,748 of NC_091845.1, read as the reverse complement.
AGGTGAGGTTTACTATTACTATTATTTAATAAATAGCATGCTCCCTTCTTGCAATCTCAATCTGAATTGTGCTCAAGAATACTGAGCTTCTAATTGCTTAACAAGCTCTTCCCACCCCCATTCCTACCACACCCAGACAAGAAGAAAGTCTATTTGCCCTTTCAGGCTAGGCTACAATTATGAGCTATGCTTTGAAAATCTAAACTATGGTGACTGGTCATGATGGGTTGAATTTTGTCTCTCCCCAACCCATCGCCAGCCAGATATGTCGTCCTAACCCCCAGTGCCTCAGAATGTGACCTTACTTAGAGAGGATCTCTACAGAGATAATCAAGTTAAAATAAGGTCATTAGGAGGGGCTCTCAGTCAACATGGCTGGTGTCCTTATAAAAAGGGGAAATCTGGAAACAGAAATGCACATAGGGATTTTCTACATAAAGACAAAGACAGAGATCAAGGTGATAATTCTACAAGCCAAGAAACACCAAAGATTGCCAGCAAACCACCAGAACCTAGGCAAGAGGCATGGAATGGCCTCAGCAGAAACTGACCCTGATGACACCTTGATCTTGGTGTCATCCAGATCTGTGTCATTTCAAAACTGTGAGACAATAAAGTTCTACTGTTTAAGCCACACAGTTTGTGGTACTTTGTTACAGCAGCCCTCGCAAACTAACTCATTGGCCTCGTTCTCTCTATGTCCTACAGGACTCACAGATCACCGATGAAGGATTCAAGGCTCTATAGAGTTAGGAAAAATGTAAAAGTCAGGATAAATGATTTTAAGGTGATATAGAAGGAGAACCATTTAGCAACATCTCAATTTAACATCTTTATACTCTAGAGAGAAAACATGCAACTGTTGGAAATGTTATAAATCTGAGGGAAAAAACAAAACAAAACAAAACAAAAAAAGCACTTGGCACCGGCCACGTGAGTTCTTAAATAAAACTCATAGTTTTACTTATTCTGAACCAGTGCAAACATCACCAATTGTCATCAGGATATAAAATATAACCAAGGAAAGTCTATGAGTGCCATGTCACACTGAGCCCTCCTCCTGTCATAATTGAAGTGCTCTATGCCACAATGTCCCCAGACCCCTACATCAACATTTTGGCAGTGGTAAGTTTTACACTATACCTCCCCTGAGAGGTGGAGTGAATAAATAACCAAATAACCATATGGTTTTGCGCGATTGGCTTGCAAATAATATTCACCTACTGAATCCCAAAAGGGTGCTAATCTAACTTGATTTGGGAGCATAAAGCTCCTTACCCCAATAACTCCATCACACACTGCATTACAGTGCATTCTGGAAAATTATGCTTTTTGCTTCCTTTTATGTGAGTACACTAGTCCCAGAGTCACATTCAACCCTAGTGTGCATTTTAGATGCTGTTGCTACTCATGAAGTAACAATACTTGCTCATAGCCATCCTAAAATAACCTGCCTCTCCCGTTAAACAGACTTGAGTGGCTCTCATGATATGTGGAATGAGGTTAAAACAATTTAACCTGATTTTCAAAAGAAAGGCTACCTTCGAAGATGTGAGAAATTTGATAATTATATGCAGTTATTCCCAAGGGTAAACTTTGTTGTTGTTAGGGCGGTCAGTAGATTCCGACTCCTAGTGACCCCATGTACAGCAGAGCAGAATCCTGCCCGGTCTGTTTGTGCCATTCTCCCATCTTCCGGCGCTATCTCGGACAGTGCTCTGCTGCTATTCATAAGGTTTTCATGGCCAATTTTTTTGGAAGCGGGTGGCCAAATCCTTCTTCTTAGTCCATCTTAGTCTGGGAACTCCTCCGAAACCTGTCCACCACAGGTGACCCTGATGGTATTTGAAATACCAGTGGCATAGCTTTCAGCATCACAGCAACAAGGATAAAATTGATATAATTTATCGAATACTTAACACGTGCCAGTCATTGGGCTTTGCATATATTATTTCATTTAATTCTCATCAAGCCAGAATATCTTTTTTCTCTACTAATCTAATTTTTATGTAAGAATTATATTTGAAATACATGAATAAATTAATGGATTTAATTTTCAGATTTTATTTTTTTAAAGATTTTATTTTTTTCGTTTTTCTCCCCAAAGCCCTCTAGTACATAGTTGTATATTCTTTGTTGTGGGTCCTCCTAGTTGTGGCATGTGGGACGCTGCCTCAGCGTGGTTTGATGAGCAGTGCCACGTCCGCGCCCAGGATTCGAACCGATGAAACACTCGGCCGCCTGCAGCGGACCGCACAAACTTAACCACTCGGCCACGGGGCCAGCCCCTAATTTTCAGAATTTTAAAATAATACTTAAATGGTGTTGTTATCCCTTTCGTTCCAACCCGAATACGCATCTGTGGATCTTTGGAAGTTAAAGCTAGACAATACATATGACTTTCAGATATCTGCGTGTATTCATCAGCAACTGATTAATAGGCCCAGCATATCTCTTAACTTAATTCCAGAATATTTCCTACCACCCTTTATCAGAGGAACGTTAGTATTTTCCAACAGTTCACTTAACCAACAGGCATCACCTACAGAGGGTTGTCGTAATCTCCATGATGAATAATTTGTAAGATTACCTATAAAAGAATACTCCATCCTCTTAAAACCTGACCATAAATTTAGGATTTTAATTTTTTAGAAAATGTAATACTATACAAGCCAGTGAAAGAGGTACTCCGAAAGCAAATGTGTTTCATAAGAATATAAAGGAAATATTGCAGAGGACTAAACAAGAACAATGTTCACCTACATTCCTATCTAGGATTAATTGTGCGATTGATATAATAAAGAATGTATGCTTTCAAAATAAAGTAAGGTAATAAAAACATCACATTTTATACGGATTTGCTGCTTACTCTTTGCTTGAAAACCACTCTGTGAGGTAGTTAAAGTTGTAATGATTCTCCTGTGAGTTTAATTGAGAAAGCAAGGACCCACAAACGTTAAATAACTTACCTAAAGTAAAACAACTTCAAATTATGTTGTTAAAAACCTAGATTACTAAGAGCTGCAATTATTCACAAGGACTTTAGCGATATGCTAGGCCTTCAAGGATGCCATGAAGTGGCTAGACAAAGACCTCACTGGATACAAGGGATTGAATGGTACCACTTTGGAAACTTGGACACTTTTTTTAAAATTTATTTTTATTTATTTTAATTTGTTTTTGCTTATGTGTGAGGAAGATTGGCCCAGAGCTAACATCTACTGCCAATCTTCCTATTTTTGCTTGAGGAAGATTATCGCTGAGCTAACATCTGTGCCAGTCTTCCTCTCTTTTGTATGGGGGACGCTGCCACAGGGAGGCTTAATGAGTGGTGTGTAGGTCCATACCCAGGATCCGAACCTGTGAACTCCGGGCCGCCGAAGTGGAGTGCACAAACTTAACCACTATGCCACCTGGCTGGTCCCCACTTTGGACACTTTTAAACTAAAAGTATTATACTAAAACACCCCATGATGTTTCCAGAACTGGTTATACCGAACAGCTCGAGAGAGCTGTATCTTAAGGTTATTTAGTTGATTCTCACAATTTCTGTTCCCACCTGAGTCATAACTACCATTTTTCCACATTCCCATTAAATTAAATTAATATGAAAATTCTGAACTGTGAATAAAAACAGATTAAAGAAACAAGAACTAAGATGCAAGGCCATCTAAAGACCAGGATGCAAAAATATACCAAGAAGATATTTTAGATCCAAGGGATACACAGCAGCTGGAGCTGAGGATGGGGCAATGAGACTGTGATGGAGAGAGGGATGGAGAAGAGTGAGGGAAGGGATTGCAAAGATGCTATGAGCAAATTTGGGGGGATGCTGGAAATGTTGACTCTTGATTGTGGTGATGCTTTCATGAGTGTACACATATGTAAAAACTTACAAAATTGTGCACTTAAATATGTTCAGTGTATTGTATATCAATCATACCTCAATAAGACCTTTTTTAAAAAATGAGCAAAAGACTTGGAAAGATTCTTCATAGAGAACAGAAAGAATATCCAAAAGGCCAATAAACATTTAAAAAGATCATTCAACTTGTCTTCAGGGTAAGGCAAACTAAAACCACAAAATAATATCACTACAGACACACAAGTATTGCTAAAATGTAAAAGACAAAAACAAGTGTGGTGAGGATGTGGAGAATTGGAACTTTAATGTACTACTGGTGATAGTGTAAACTGGTATAAACGCTCTAAAAGTATTTTGCTTATCTATTACACTGATCACAAGCATATCTTTTGACCCAGAAACTCCACCTCTAGGTGAAAATACAACAGAAAAAGCATACATATATTCAAGAAAACAAGATAGTCATGCACCACATAAGACGTTTCAGTCAACAGCAGACTACATATATAACAGTGGTCCCATAAGATGAGCACCATATAGCTTAGGGGTGTGGTAGGCTATAGCATCTAGGTTTGTGCAGGTATACTCCATGACATTCACACAAAGACAAAGTCATCTAATGATTCATTTCTCAGAACACGTCCCTGTCATTAAGCAATACATGATGATATAAAATAATTTTTATGAAAACATTATTTTTATAGCCATGCAACTGTCAAAAAAGAAAAATATTGTTCAATAGAATAGAAAAATAAGTTGTAGTATGTTCAAGCCATGTACAAGGCATCAGCAATGAGAATGAATGATCTACATGCATCAATTTAGTTGGATCTCGAAACCTGATATTGAGTCAAAGAAACCACTATATAATTGTATACAGTGTAATCTCATTTATATAAAATTGAAAGTAAGAATAGCTATTCTAGGAAGTGAGTCATCAGGATGGTGATTCCTTGTGATGGGGGCGATGGAGGAGCCCAGGCAGAGTGCTCTGGCATGCTGGTAATGTTCCATTGCTTGGTCTAGACTGTGGCTGCATGGTTATGGTCAATTTATCAAACTCCATTGAGCTGCATATTTTTAGGTGCACTTTTCTGTATGTATGCTATTTTTAATACAGAAATTTAAGAATTACACATATATGAAATGAGAGTGATGAAGGAAAGAAAATATTAATCAAAACCAAAACTAACTGTAGTTCTTTATCCCTCCTAAGAGAGGTGCAAAATGCACGTCCATAACTCTCCCTTCTCTGCAAGAAGAAAGACAGCTCATTCAAAGCCTCTTCCACTGATAGGCTCTTGCTTCACAAAGTATATTAACGAACACTATTTATTCAAAGGTAAGGCTCAAAGTTTAGGAAGGGATGGAAAGATAAATACCATGTAAAATGAAGTGAGAAAACAAGTTATATGAGAGATCCTAAGGGTTGGAAACTCTAATATATATAATTATTTGTAATTACTTGTTCACTCCTCTATCCTTGGTTTGCTTCCTTGCCACATTGACTTTGGTCTTGGCCATGTAGGCATGAGGAGACACGGCATTTGGTATATCCAAGCAGAGAGTTTAATTGCATTGCATGGCTTGGCTGGGGACCTCTTGTACTTACTTTCCACCAAGAGCATGACATGTCCCAGAGAGTGGCTATTCCTTCAGCCTGGGTTCCCAAATGAGAAGATATGTATAATCCAGCAAGCTGACCGAGCCCTCCCAAGCTCCTCAGAGCTCCAGCTGACCATCAGCTCTCAGGAGATGTGAGCAAGACAGAAAGTTTTGGAAGCCACTAAGATTTGAGGTGCTGTTATTATGCAGTATAAGGCATTCACAGAACAGTACAAGCAGCAGAGGAATCCTCATCTCCGATCTTAAGTAACATTAATTCTAAAGTAAACCAAGGAAAGTAGCTGTTAATAAATGCCTCTGTTCTTTAGAGCGGACAGGTGAAAATGGGGGCATTGAGACTTTTGCAAAGAAACATTCACAGTAGAAACAGCAAGAAAAAAGAAAGGAAAAGTCAAGGAAAAATCAATATCTATTTAGAGAAGGCCTTCTTTTTAAAAAAAATCAATCAGAATTCCTTCTGAGAGGAAATAGTTGACAGTACTCATAATGTTTGACCTCAACCAGACCTCCTAGTAAACAGTCTACTACCCTAATTAGGTTTAGTAACTGGGGAACATATCTTTAAAATGTTTTTAGTAGTACGTACTTGGGCACACAGATTGCTTCTTATAAATAAGCCTGGAATTTATAAAGTTGTGGGCCATGTTTGGCTGAAGAATACAAAGTAGTACAGATTTTTTTCTCTCTGTGTGACTAAGAGAGAGTAAATACTGAGAAGCTCTAACCTCAGGCAGATCCCCCTGAGAACAAGGTTCTGTACATATTGTTAGTGATATCTGCTACTGCGAAGCCAAATCTTGACCTAGGGAAAGAAGCATTTTATAGAAGCTATGTCTGATGGATTGTGGTCCCTCCAGAGAAGAATGTAGTGTTTCTGTTGCTTTCTTGCTTTATTGTTTTTATACCTGACAAATTTGCTGTTGGCCAGGCACTATGCTAAGTCTTTGATGGGCTATTTGAGCAGTAGAGGAGACGGGGTTATGGACTGAATGTTTGTGTGCCCCCAAAATTCATCTGCTGAAATCCAATGTGATGGGATGTGAGGAGGTGGGGCCTCCGGAAGGTGATAAGGTCAAGAGGGTGGAGACCTCCTGAGTAGGATTAGTGCCCTTATAAAAGAGACTACAGAGAGCTCCGTTACCCCTTCTACTATGCGAGAACACAGCAAGAAATAGGCAGTTTGCAACCTAGAAGAGGACTCTCACCAAAACTCAACCACGCTGGCACACTGTTCTTGGACTTCCAGCCTCCAAAACTGTGAGAAATACATTTCTGTTGTTTATAACCACCTAGTCTATTGTAGTTTGTTGTAGCAGCCCGAGCTGACTAAGACAACAGGGCAACAGGCAATTTCAACCTTGTGCTGACAGAAATCAACACAGGATACTAAGGGAAAAAATGACTCACTTAATTTTGAATCCTTTAAAATTTTTTTAATCATTAGTCTTTCTCAGAGTCTTGTGATTAATAAATAGCTTGGTTAATTAACATTTATTTAATTGCATTACTTTTCTTAGTTTGTAAGCTCTCAGAAGGAAAGCATTTTGACTATTTACTTCTCTTTGAATGCTGCTAAATTCTCTAGTCTATCCACTCATTTCAATTAGGTGCTGAATAAAATATTTTATAAAGAAAAGAAAAATATAATAAAAATAGAAGTCATTCAAATATTCAGTTTATAAAGATGTGAATAATTTTTTTTTCAAAATGTAGTGCCTTTGGCACAGCACAAAGAAGACAGAAATAATATTTATTTTTATACATTTCATGTATGCTACATGACCCTACAATATTTCTTCCAACATAATCCTACCTTATGTCTTTCTGCAAGGCTTGTTTTAAAAAATATAATTATCTCCAGGGATGGGCATTTTTACTACATGACAGATTGTACTTTACAACTTCTGAGAAGAAAAGTTACTTAAATATGAATAGAGATCTTATTTTTTTCCTTAGAGAAATGGTACTCTGTGTCTGTCTAAAATTGTGAATATGCCATCTTCAAAAGTCCAGCAGTACAATTTAATATATTAAAAGAACAGAGCTGGACACAAACTTATATATATTCAGTACTAAAAGATTTAGTAATGGATTTACATACATTTCTTGTAAGTACTTTTTGACTCTAAATATGAGCACCTCTCCTCTTCTTCAGAATGTTGGCATCTGAAATTGCCTTTTAGGTAATGCATTGAGAACAAAACCTTCTACTTTTGGAAGAAGTCTAAGTGGAATCCTACCTTCTCCTTTTCTGTCCATGATTATGGTATTTCCTCATCACTTATGTCATAAAAGTGGAGTAAATAGCCTGAAATTGGGGGTACTGTGGAATGGTTTTCCTGGAAAGAGTGATGTGACATTGAGATCACTATAGATTTCCATTGGCTAGCCATTTTATTTTTTGCAAAGCTCTGGAATTTGGGTATTTCTTGCCAAGAGCACGGTGTGTCCTCTAATTAAGTTTACATGCACCAACAATCTAAGATTTCTGCAGAAAAGAATGACTGAGATGTAAATATTAATGAGATATCTTAGTAGTATATCCATACGATGAAATATTGTTCAGCAATAAAGAGGAATGAACTACTGATGGATAACATTGATGAACCTCAAAAACACGCTAAGTGAAAGAAATCAGTCACAAAATACTATATATTGTATGATTCCATTTACACAAAAGGACCAGAATAGGTAAATCTATAGAAACAGAAAGTAGATTAATGGTTGCCTAGGGTGTGTGTTGTGGTGAGGGAGGAGGTGGATCGCAAATGACTGCTAATAGGTACAAGGTTTCTTTCTGAAGTGATAAAAATATTCTAAACTTGATTGTTTCCTAACTCTGTGAAAATCTCAAAAGCCATTGAATTGTACATTTTAAACAGCTGAATTTTATGGTTTGTAACTTGTATTTAAATAAACTTTATAAAAAGAGCCTAGACTATGATTAATTTTAAAAGTACATTTAAATTTATAAAATTCAGTAATGAATTTTAAAGTCATTAAATATTTGGAATAGTGTGAAACTAATCATTAATACTATTCCCATATGTTTTAAAACATGTAAAGAATTCTACTATCTGTTAATTACAAAGTGTCTTTCTATTTGTCAGACTAAAGGCCTAATTTAATCCTGGCTAACATTAGTGATTTGGCTCATTAGCCTACATCTTCCCAACAAACCACCTTTTCAGTCAACAGTCTAAAGTGTGACTCTGAGCCATTCCCAAATTGAAATTTCCCTGGGAGCATCTGTTAGGGACAAAGTTGTAAAGTAATTCCCAACCCATTTTGGCTCCATCTTTTTCACCCGGATATAAAATGTATTTACATGAACACAATAATGCAAACCCCAAACATGAGTTTAACCTAGTCATTTATTCTATTATATTGTATGTGGGCAGAAGAATGACAGAGGTAGGAGTTAGAAGAGTATTAAATCCTTATTTTGCAAGGAAGAAAATCAACAGTTACTTATAAAATTTAAATATTAAAAAATTAAAGAAAATCACGTTTTCTAAATATATAGATTTCTAAAAGAAAGGCTTTTGGGCATCTGCAATCATCACTTTGGAGGACTGGTACAGGGATTATTAGAATTATTTCAATTTCAAAATTATGTGCATGTAAAACGTGGATAAAAATTAGTCAATTTAATAAAAAAGATAATAAAGTTATTTTTCTTGGTAACTATGTCATACTTCTTCTCTGTTTGTTTCAGCTACTCACAATCATGTCAGTAAACTGTCAGCTGACTGGGTTTTGGGTCGGTACTACAGCTTGTAGTTATTTTATACAATGTGCACATGGGCATTGCAAAAACCACAGAGACGGATTTGTACAAACTAGCAGGATTGCTTTCTCATTTGGTTTGTTTGTTGTTTTTTCTATTTTGTCAGTTAATTTTTACATAAAAGTATTGTCAGTTTGGTGGGAGGAAGACAAATATTCCACCTGTTACATCAAGAGTTACATATGTGCTAGCCCTGATGACCTGGCAGTTAAAGATCTGCGCACTCTGCTTCGGTAGCCTGGGCTCAGTTCCCAGGTGCAGAACCATATGACTTGTCTGTCAGTAGCCGTGCTGTGGTGGTGGCTCACACAGAAGAACTAGAAGGACTTACAATAAAATATACAACTATGTACTGGGGCTTTGGGGAGAAAAAAAAAGACAGGAAGATTGGCAACAGATGTCAGCTCAAAGCCAAAATGAATAAACAAAAAAAAGCTATTTAAAAAAAAATTTCTATGTGGAAGAGGTAGCTGGTCCCTGAATTCCAGGATATGCTGGCAGTAGACCTCCTTATAGATTGGTGCCATGAATGACTTCCTGGCTGACCAGCTCCTCCATTCCCCTGTGTTTATTCTCAAATGTGTCCTCTTGGCTACTTTCAAATTCAGCTGCTTTGGGGAGTGTGAGGAATAGCTTTTGAATCAAAATCCTTTACCTTGCTGCTGGTGACTTAGTAGAAAGAATATATTAAGTGCCTTGCACGCACCCTCTCTTGCCTCTCTTCTCCCTCTCCTTCTTACCATTTTTATTGTCTAAATATTTGAAGTGGTGTCTTAGTCAGCTTGGACTTCCATAATAAAATACCATAGACTGGATGCTTAAACAACAGAAATTTATTTCTCCCGGTTCTGGAGGCTGAAGTCTGAGGTCAGGGTGCTGGCTTGGTTGGGCTCTGGTAAGGCTTCTCTTCCTGGTTTGCAGACAGCTGCCTTCTAGTTGTGCCCTCACATGGCAGAGAGAGAGCTCTGGTGTCTCTTTCTCTTCCTAGAAGGACATTAATTCCATCATGAGGGCCCCACTCTTACAACCTCATATAAACTTAATTATCTCCCAAAGGCCCGTCTCTAAACACTAGCACACTGGGGGTTAGGGTTTCAACATGCAAAGTTTGGAGGTCACAATTCAGTCCGTAGCAAGTGGAAACTCCTTGTCTTCTCCAGGCAGAACAAGAATGCTCCATCCTCCTTGTACTTGCATGATACCTGAATCCCCTTCGTGTCCAAACTTTATAATTGGCCTGATTCCAGTCAGGATCGAGAATACAGCATAGCTGCCTCCTCCTCTATCTCCACATTTTAAGCTCAGATTGCTGTAAAAGTTATTTGTCAAGTCCTGAGGAAATTACACAAAAATATTAATTATGATGATCTCTGAGCGGTAGAAATCTCTAACCACTTGATTTTCTTCTTTCTGTCTGTACTTTTCCAGTTCCTATAACAAATTCATCATTTTATAATTAGAAAAATATTATTTTTGTTAGGTTAAAATAGATCTTCATGTAATTTCTGAATATTTTGCCTTATATTTTTGATGGTTTATCTTTCCAAGTAGACTTTCTAAGCTACTATTTATTTTTTACTTCAAGAATTATCAAATTACCCCACTTACTGACAAGCATATAACACATATTTATTAGATGACTCCTTCCTAAAGGGTACTTGATTCTTTGAAAAATTGCCTAAATATTTATTCACAGTATTTTAAAAGAGCAAGTTTAATATGGTTTATATGCTGCCCATTTAAAATGAAATTTCTTCTTCTTTTATCTTCATATTCACTCCAGTCTTTCCCATATTATGTGAATATGTGTGTTCTGCTTTATCTAAAGCCTGAATTGCCCTTATTATCGTCTTAGTCAGTTTGGGCTCCTGTAACAAAAAGATCATAGACTGGGTGGTTTATAAACAACAGAAATTTATTTCTTACAGTTCTGGAGGCTGAGAAGCCCAAGATCAAGGTGCTGGCAAATTGTGATGGCCTGCTTCCTGGTTCATAGACTGCTATGTTTTCACCGTGTGTTCACATGGCAGAAGGGGTGAGGGATTTCTCTAAGACCCCTTTTATAAAGGCAGTAATCCCATTCATAAGGGCTCCACCCTCATGACCTAATCAGCTCCCAAAAGCCCCACTTCCTAACACCATCACATAGGGGATTAAGATTTCAATATATGAATTTTGAGAGGTCACAAACATTCACTCTATAGCAACTACCTTGTATATATTTCTCTACCAATTGATTAACAAGAAAATAACCAAAAATTGTTCTTCTGCATAGAAAAATTATCATTTATGGGGAAATATAATTAATGTCTTTAGGTCAGTCTCTGAAATATGGTTCTTGGAACCCTAACACCTAAAAACTTAACTGCCATTAACATCCACAAATTTTAATCTTCCCTCTTGAAACATGCTTTCCCTGACTTCATTTTCTGCAACTTTTTAGATCACCCTTCTATATTCTCTTGTCAGCTGTTAAATTATGGAACAATCCATGCTAATTCCCATTTTCCCCCTATACTTCCTATCCAAGCTAGCTCATCCATGCCTGTAGCTTTAGTTGTCACCTATATGCAGACGACTCAGACATTTTAATCTCTAAATCAAACTTCCTCAGAGCGTAAGAGCCTCCAAGACCTATATGTTCCCTGGTTACTGCACAAATCCTCTTGGGTATCTCAAAGACCTCTCAAACTCATGTCCAAAACCAAATTCATGACCTACTCCACTTTCTCCTATTTCCAATTATTCTGTTGCTACTTCAGCATCCTTCATCTCAATGAATCGCTTAATGATTTATCTAGTTTTGTAAACTGATGAAAGAGTGTTTCAGGATGTAGGAGGGAATATAAAGAAGTTTCCATATGATATATTTTATTTTCTTTGTGAAGTAAATGACAAGATTATCTACCCAAAATCAGACAGGGAACAGGTGAATGTGGAGGGACCCTGGATCTGAAGAGAGTGGACTAGGTTTGAAATAGCATACCAAGAAAATAGATAGGTGTGTGTAGATAACAACTGACAGTTGGGTTGAGAGACAAATATCATGTAACATTCTTCAGGGTGTGAAGTTCTAATGCTGATGATCTGGGACAAAAGAGAAGCCACTAATGATTTCAAGAAGGAATGATCATTGAGGCGAAAGGAATGCCAGTACAAAGAGAGAAAAGGTTTTGAAATGTGGTAATAGTTGGCAACATCAAATGCAACTACAGACAGATGCAAGACAGATGAAAAATGACAATATTTTCAGAAATAGTTGTCAGCAACGTCAAGTCTTTTAGAGTTGTCAAACAGAATAAGTGACTGATTTAGTCTATAACATGGATTGATGGTTGGATAGAGGGATGAATTGAAGAATGGATATGTGATAAAGCAAGCATAGTACAATGTTAATGGGAGAAACTAGGTGTTAGGTATACAGGTAATCTCTGTAAAATTCTTTCGACTTTGCCATGTTTGACAACTTTCATAAGGTGCTGGGGGAAAAAAGTCAACAAGTGACCCTAGCAAGAACAGATCCTGTGTGTGGTGACAAAGAGCTAGATTATGATAAAGAGAGAATGAGTATTGAGAAATTAGACATATAGGATGCTGTAGGTACATGCTAAGGAAGTTTGAGGTTGAACAAAAAAGATCAGTTTTGCATAGCAGTTTGTAAAAGGATAGAATCAAGCTTTTTGCAATGTGAGAGGGTCTTCATTTTGGTAAACAAGAAAAAGCAACCTGTGGAATGTGAGGGAGAGAGTTTTCAAAAGCTGGGTTAACCATTGGGGTAGTCTTTTTTCACTTCTGTTTGTATCTTATATCTGAATGCCTCAAATTGTATAATGCCTCTTTAACTTTTATTGAGATAAAATTCACATACCATAAAATCCACTATTTTAATCATTTTGAAGTATACAATTCAGTGATTTTCAATATACTTATTATGTTATGCAAGCATGTCTCTGTTTAATTCCAGAACATTCTTTCACCTCAAAAAGAAATCTCATCCTCATTAAGTGGTCACTTCTTATTCTCCACTCCTCTCAGCCCCTGGCAACCACTAATCTACTATCTGTCCCTATGGATTGACCTATTCTGTACATTTCACATAAATGGCATCATACGCTATGTGGCCTTTACTTGCCCAAATTAGTCCAATTCTGTTGCTAAAAAAATTCTTTCTGGGAGGATTGCTACATTAACTGAGTTTTAAAATCCAAATGTGCTTTGGGTTGGCAAATAAAGCTCAGAGGAGCTAGCATACATTTACTACTAACTATGCACCTGACACCATGCTGAGCACATTTACAAGGATCGTTTTGTTCATCCACACAACATCCTCCGAGATAATATCATCCTCATTTTCAAATAAGAACCAGAAACTATGGAAGTTTACCCAATTAGCAGAATATAAATTTTTCATTTGAGAAAAAAAATTGCTACCATTTAAATGTTATATATTCCAGTATTTCAAGACACTTTGGATTGAAAAACACAGTTCTTTTATTGTCTACAATTTTTTTCAGTACCAATACTAAGGAAAGCATAACTTGATTGCATCAATTTTCCATACTATTCCAAGAAAGGAAGATGTTTGTTTTTCTACAAAATTTAGAACAATTTACTGATACAACCTCCCCTTCTCTTTTAAAGTCAACAGCAGCTGTTCGCTAATCAAAGTTACTGCTATGCTATAAATGTTTTATATTTTAAAGATGTAAGAATTGGAAAATGACAAGTGTGATCACTACTTCTACTATTTGTGTTTGTGTGTTTATTTTTAAGCCTACGTGGTCAGAAAGTTATCCACTAGCTGCCTAATGATCTGTCAAAATTGTTAATTCCTTAGAGGTCTGTGGCGTAAGGTAAGATGAAGATGCTTACTTCAAGAAATCCTACATTCCTAAGAAACTATTTTCTGTGACCATTAGCCATCTTAAGAGAATACAAAATTATTTCTATTTAAAACCCTTTGTAACATTCACTAAAGTAAAACTGGTAACAATGTAAGGGCAGTGTGGATCACTGTTAGTACATTTATCCATTTCAGGATTTGTAGCTGTCTTCAACTGTGGATTAGGATGTGATCTTTTTTTGTAGCAATAAAATGTTCTCTTTTTGCATATCTTCTATCCTTTACATAGTATATGGATTTTCAACCAACACAGATAACTGAATTCAACAAGGTAAATGTACTTAGAGATTTTGACCTCAGTTATTCTACATGTGTATAGAGACCTTATGCATTGTTTTCTATTTGAGAGACAGTAAACAAGACAATAACTAAGGTAACTAACTTTTTCAAAGTTTGGGTACATCTGAATCAGAAGAGGGACAATTTAGAACACCCAAATTCAAACTCTGAAAATATAAAAATATTTTATTCTATCTCCTCAATGACTGGTTCTTATCTAGTGGTGTGTACACTTTAAATTCAAATCAAAAATACCCAAGAAAACTTGTGAGACAATAGATAGGGGTCCTTTGTAAATCTCTTAGAAGTCACAAGAGAAATGTTTCACGAATAGTGAATTCAAGCATTATATTCTTAGATTCTAAGCATTCTTAGAAATGAGACTTTTTATTTTATGCTTCAATATCTCAATCAGTAAAATGTAACCATAGCAACTCTGTCTTAATTTGCCTTTCTGGTGCTACTAGAAAGAAAAGTTTCCAATAAAATGAAGCTTTGTCATAATCATTATAGTTATACGTATTAAATTATAGATATCTTTAGCTTTTCTCCCTTATTTCCGACCACACCTCTTCCCCTGGCCAAAAAGAAGAAAAAGAATGAAACTACTTTCACAAGAATCCTATTCATTTTGTATAATGGCAGAAGTGATTCAGGCATGGCTGGCTGTTTTTCTGCTTTTAATACTCCTATTTACAGTTTAAGTTCTCTACTTTCACTGATTACGTGAAACATGTAAATTTATGTTGATTCTTCCATTCACGTTAAATGGAAATTTGCCAATTATTATCCTAACTCAGGTAAAATTCCTATTTCTATTCTCTCTTTTTTTTAATCAGCAAAATCTATATTAGTTACACGTCTGCCCTCCTCTCTTTCTTCTCCTCAATAAACTTTCTGCCAGTCGGGTTGCTTTGGGGCTTTTTTTTATTGAATTCAACCAAAAAGCTGTAGTTGTGTTACCTGGACATCATGGAATAAGAATTCTTTAGAAGCAGTTTTATTGATTTCAATAACTTAGTGAGACAAACAAAGGTGAGCAAAATATTTCCTGGGAGATATCGTACTGTTATACCAACCAAAAAAGAATCATTTTTTTCTTTTTTTATCACTTTTTTTGAAGCATTATGTAACCATTTTAAGAGTACAATTCATGCTTCAGAAAACCAAATTTCAGAGCTTACATTAGCTGATATGGTGCACGTGAGCAGATCATTATTTTTCACCTTTTACATGGCTACAAAATTTGGTATATTGACCATAGAAAGCATCAGCATATGTCATTGAAAATATTAATTTTCAGCTCTTAAGTGTAAGTATGATGTGGAATATAGAGGGAGAAGAATGTTAGAGTAGAAAATTTCTAAGATTTAAAAGCATTTGGATAAATTTTGCTCTTACTTTACCATCGTTACTCGTAATAGCAAAATAATAGAATTCCACTTTGTGAGAAGATGGAACCACAATAGAAGTAAAAATTACTAAGTCAATTTTCAGCAGTTATTTTCAGCAGTAATTCAGTTATGTTATTTTTCTCCTTCAGAGGGAAAAATGGGAACTTTTCATAACTGCTTCATTTTATTCTCTTTCAAATGCACAGTTTCAGTCAATATACTGAGCACCACTTAGATTACTGCCATTGTACCTGATTTTTAAATTTTATTTTTAACAATAGCACCTTAAACTTGTACAGAACTTTGTAGATTTAGGTGCACTTTGCTATCTAGTTACTTCATTTGAACCACACAGCATCCCCATGATGAACTTAGCGGTGACACTGTTAATCACATTTTGAAAATGAGAAGTCTTTAAATATGGACTTGTTGGATCTTGTAAAACATGACCCAGAATTCAACTGAATGGAAGGCCTGGGGCCTGACCTGGACAAGCTCAGACTGTTCATATTAAGTTGCAGTCATAATCTACTTCGCAATCTCATAAGCATGTTGGGAGATGGAAACAAAAAATGTCTATAAAAAGTATGAAAACAATAACAATGAAACTAACATAATAGCTAGTTATTATTGAGGATTCGTTGTGTGTCAGTCTTTTTGAAAAGTGTTTTATAATTCTCAAAACCGCACTGTAGGTTCTGTCGACCTGCGCTAGGTTCTGTCAATCCCATTTTATAGGTGGGGAAAATGAGGCACAGGAAGCTTAGGTCAGACATATACACATGCATGCAGACGTAGTACATGATCAAGCAGATATTCGAGCAAAGCCATTAGGCTCCAAAGCAAAGTGTTTTACCGCAATTGCTTTTTTTTTTCTTTTTTAACACCCTCTGTTTATGTGACAAATGATTTACATAAAAGAAGCCAGCAGGAGAAGGCAGCTGGCCTGACTCCCTGCTGCAAAGGGACTCGCTGCAGGTCTCTCCACACAGGCTTTTTATAAAAAAAAACTGGCTTGCGATGACAAGAAAAGGGATGCTGCAGTAAAAGTGGTTGATCTGTAGGGTCAGCGACTTGGTGGAGAAGTGACATGATTATAGTCTCTCAGGATCTGCCCAGTTTCTGTAAGACCATGTGTCTCACAGCCAGCACCACCCAAAGCCGGCCTCCCAAACATTGTTCCTTCGCGGTTTGCCCTTTCCCTGACTCCCTGAGCATCCTGATTTTCCTCTGATAGTCTTATGTCTGACTTCATTTCTTACCGCCCCATTTTTGGCCTTGCCTCACCTTTCAAACCGGAACCTTGGCATAATTTTTTAACCTTCTTTCTCTCATTTTCTTATGTTTCAGATTCCCCTTCCAGCTTCAACACTTTACCTGGGGTAAATACTCCACCAATTCTAACACAGCCTCTGGGACCATAAGCTTAGCTCCTTATTGGGAAAGAAAGATGTCTTACTGGGTCGGCCTCTTGGATGAGATTTAGAATTGATGGGGAAAATAGATTCTGATATTACACACTTCTTCTTGGGATATGGTCTGGTACTCAAGAAAATTTTTATTGAAATGTACACACCAGACTGTTGACCAGTCAATGGATGAACCCCACTCAAATGTTCTTCAAGTTTTCACCAGTGCATCTAAGGACAGGGTTTATCTTTCTCATTCCCAAAAGGATCATGCAAGTATGTAGCTCTGGCCTGAAAATGTGGAAAATGCCATGTCTACGTGTGGCTCTAGAGGTAATCAAGTGGTGGAGAAGATGGTGACATGGACTAGCAAATTGAGAGTCACCACCCATGATATCTGTTTAAGAAGAGGAACAGGCTGTGAGAGCAATTTAGATACCATTTTCCTCTTGGCCTTCAACATTTTACTAGAGAGGCAGCCAAGAGCAGCAGATGTTAAAAGTCTCACTTTTCTGCCCTTCATGCTACCTTTCGTGTACTGAGGTTTGAGCAAATGACTAAACATGTTTGGGATGATAAGAGCCAGGTTTTTCAGTGGTAGTGAGGAGAGTTACAGATAAGGAAAGGGGAGAGGCTGGAATATATCACATGGTAGTGTTGATTTGGGATTGATGTAATCAGCATGAATGCAAGGTTCATAATTAATAAAGATATTTACTAGCTCTGTGGCTGAGTGGGTCTAGAAGTAATGTTACACTATTAGTAATGAGTTCACCTAGTGCCAGGGTTCCTTAGGTAAAAGGCTGATTCCACGGCTGAGGCAGGAGAGTAAAAGACAAGCCTGAGACATATTGTTGAGCCAGTGCTTGCAAAAAATAATCAGAGGAACCTACCAAAAAGGCACAGGACTCTAGATTAAAGAGTTTCCCACTAGCTGAATCTGGGATTACTTGAGCATCAAGATAAATAAAGATAGTAATGGACTATAACCTGTTGAATAGGGTAAGAATCCATTAGTCCATATTGATACAGATAGATAGATAGATAGATAGATAGATAGATAGATAGATAGATAAGAAGGGACAATTCTTGTTTTCAGTAGACTGCTAACTAATAAATATGGATGAAATTGATGTGGATCAAGGCTGCCCCAGGTAGAAAAGCCCAAGGTGTCCCAGGCTACATGCTGATCTATATGACCTGATGGATTTTATGGTGTGAATTAGGGCTGCCCCAGGGAGAGAAGCCCAGGGCATCCTGGCCTACATGCCCATCTATATGACCCAATACATATCTAAAGCTATACAACCACGCAGTAACCAGACCCCACCTGCACTGATACCATTTAATGACTTTTTACATCATCTTTCCTTTGTCTAGTAAAAATAAGTCACATACCCATGCCTTATAAACTTAGCCCCAACCCTCAACACATTGTAGCTCTTCACTGCCCATGGGTCCTGTCCCCATGCCTGCAGCTCTTCACTGCCCATGGGTCTTGTTCTCATGCCCGTGAGTCCTGTCCCCATGCTATTCTCTGAATGAAGGAGCACTACTGCCAGACTTTGAGAGTCCAAGAAATCTTTCTTTGACTCCTTGACTCACTGAGCCCGCATCAAAATAATGGAGTTAGAAAATCAGAAGTGAATAATAAATCTAGTGAATATTTCATGACAAACAAAATTTGTACATACTGTCAAAGACAAAGTAACTCCCCACAAATTATTGACAAAGGGAAAAAGAGTAACTTTGTGTGGAGAAACAACAAATAAGGATCACAGTTAATATGACCAATATTGGGACAAAGTCACATCATGTATCTTTTGATCTGATGCACTGAGAAGTGAGAATATCATTTCTGGGATATTTCTGCCAAAGAGGCATAACCTGAATTCAATCATGAAGAAACACCAGACAAACTCAGACTTGTATTTAAAGGGACATTCAAAAGCATCAAGGTCAAGAAAGGCAAAGAAAGGCTGAGGAACTGTGCCAGATTAAGGGAGATGAAAGAGACTTGAACACTAAATAAAATGTGTCATCCTGGATTGGTTCTGATCCAGAAAAAAAATAGCTATAAAAAATATTGTTGGTACAATTGATGAAATTTGACTATAGACTGTGGATTAGATACTAATATTGTATAAACATTAAATTTCCTGATTTTGATCATTGTACTATGGTTATATAAGAGAATGTCCTTGTGATTAGGGAATGCACAGTGAAATATCTAGAGGTAAAAAGAGACCATGTGTATAACTTAATCTCAAATGTCTCAGAAAACGGATAAGAAAGGGAAAGAGAATGTAGACAATTTCTGAAGCTGTGTATAGGGTATACATGATTTCCTTATACTATCTCACAGTTTTTCTGTAAGTTTGAAATTGTGTCACAAACAAGCAAACAAAATATTTCTACCACATGAAAGGGGAGAGTTCCTTGTGAAAGAAGAAAAAATAAATGGCTTTGAAATGGAAGAACTTGGTAATGTGAAAGCAGGCAAAGTAGAGACTAACATTTCATGATTACTGAAATAACGTACCCTTTGCAGCAGAGCTGTGACCAAAAGGGTTATTTAAAATTCTACTAAAGGTAAGGAGTATATCTGAAACTTCAAAACTGTCTTCAAATTTGTAACTTCACAGGAAAACTAGAAGTCCTTTAAAAGCAGCAGTTTTTTTCCAGGCTTGCAAGAGTTCCTCCTGCTCAGTATTTCCATTGAGATAAACACTAGATAAAACCAAAGGAGTCTGTGGCAGTAATAATTGGAGCAGCCTTTTCTTTGCCTTGTGTTAATGGGTGCACTCATTTAGCATAGCTGATGGGCTGGACTCAGTCCTGAAGTGGGTTGGCCAGGCGACACAGTGATGGTCAGCAGGACCCCTCCACAAATAAAGCTTTGGTGCCAGAATTCTTCTCTTTGTTTCTTAGGGTCTTTAAAATTGGGTAATAATTTGCTTTCTTTTTCTTGTCAGAAGGGGGTTAAGATTACTGAGCCTGCTTGCTATAGGCACACACAAATGCAGTGCTTCATCTGATCCTTACCAGAACGCTGGGAACTAATTGTTATCATTCTATTCTACAATAAAGAAACTGAGGTCCGAGTGGTTGAGTGGCTTTCCAAAAATCACACACAAAACAAACGGCAGTCTACCTCCCTGCAGAATGCACCACATTTCCACCACACTGCCCTGCCTCTGCATGAAGATGAGCTACTTTCAAAGAGCAAATCAGGTTAAATTAGCCTCAGGGGCACCTTCTTCATTATGAAGAGCTCGTTGTAGGGTGATGAGAAGGTGTCGGGCATGCACACAGTAGCAGGGCTAGAAGTGGTAATTGGAGACAACCAAAGATATAAACAAAAGTTCCATTCTGTTTTTGTTTCATCAGCCATTTCAGTTTTCTTCCCACCCACTTTAAATTTCTTAATCATTCATTTGCTTGTTCCTTTTGTTTTCATGCTCAGAAATGCTGTTACGGATCTGAGAAGCAGGATGAAAATCTTTGTTCCTAGTAGATACACATTTGGAAACTACTCAGCTGGGAAGTAATCCCAGGAAAGCAGCTATGAGGGCAGCCCACAGTGAACAGGCTGCAGAGGATGCTTGTTCCTAGTTCTTTGGGTTTGTTTTTGAACATAAGAAAAAGAGATTGTCTTTCTACGCACTCCATATCCATAATATCCCATACACAAACACACACACACACACACACACATATAGTGAAAATAACATATAGAAGCTGACAGAACACAAACTCTAGAGTTTGGCAGAAATAAATCCAAGTCTTGGCTTCTTCGTTCATAATTGACCTGGCCCCGGGGAAATGACGCCCAGTTCAGGAATTTCAGTCAGAGTCAAGAAGTGAGATCCGGATGTCACTACTTCCTCAGCAGGCTAGTGCCTCAGGCTTCTCTTTTGTCACATGAGAATGAAATATCATCCCTGCTATGTCAAGGATTATTGTGATACTCAAATCAAATCATGGATATAAAGGCGCTTAGGATAATATTAAATCCCATATAAATATAAAAGGTTGTTTTCTAAGCAATATTTTCTCCATTGTCAATGAAGCACTTGATTCTGAGCAAAGGGTCAACCTCTATAAGATATAAAACCATGTCTGAACCACATCTGGCACATTGTAGGCATTTCATAAATAATAAATATGCCTGGACGCATACTTGGAAATGGAGGCCAAAAGATTCTACCATACAGTATTGGTTCCTCAAAGTCATCTTTAAAACACCAGCCCCAGCACAGAGCCTGGCACAACACCACTCTGATGGTTGATTTTATGCATCAACATTTTTGCATCAACATTTGTGGGCAGGTGTCCCACATACAAAGTGGAGGAAGACGGGCACGGATGTTAGCACAGGGCCAGTCTTCCTCAGCAAAAAGAGGAGGATTGGCAGCAGATGTTAGCTCAGGGCTAATCTTCCTCAAAAAAAAAAAAATCTTGTTTTCCAAATAAAAATTACTTCAAAAATGTTTCTGTATTCAATAATTCATTCCTTCTCAAATATTAATTGACTCTCTCCTCAAGCAATTGTCTACTAGTGGACAGAAAGGAGGAAAAACTCTGTGTAAAGCAAATGGTGAATCTAAATGCTGACAGATTACAAATTTAAAAGTTACAGAAAATGAATATAATTTTGTGAAACTACCCCTATTGTAATGAATATGGCTTGTTGAATCAAGCGATCATAAGGAAACTTTCTTCTCTGTAAAAATACTGGACTTAGAAAAAGGGATTAAAGTTGAATTCATTTAATTCTGCACCAAATGTAGGAAAATGGCACTGAAATTCTGAAAGGAACATGAAATTGCTCTACCTTCTAAGTGTCTATGATAAAATAGGTGACGAGAAGGAGAAAAATTCAATTTAACACTGAGAGTAATTTTCACCTTTCTTTCCTTGAAAAACATACGTGAAATGTCATGTGTTGTCATGGAAACAGTAAAATAAGAAACCTGTTTGTGAATGCTTGAAATTAGGTGCAAGATTGTCAAATACCGGCTGTTTGTATTGTCTCTTACAGAGTAGAAAAAGAGTGATAACGATTTGGTACATAACCACATAACCATCCTTGTATTTATTCTAAATCTTTGCTTAGTTTGTATTTTGTGTGTGCGACTTCTCAAAGTTATTTCCTTTTATTTTCCTTTCCAGAGCTTACGGGAGGCACCTTGGCCAGACCTTATTGATAACACTAGCTGGTTAAAATCAAAAGTATACATTTTAAAGCTTAAAGGTTATTTAAAAGAATTTAATATAAAGCAAGGGCCTGTTCAAATTCATGTACCCATGCTCACAACACAAAATACTTGAAGAATATTGTAATGTAAAGACCACGGTGTTTAGGGTAAGACACATCCCTGAGTCTGAGTCCTGCTTCTTCCATTTGTCACTGTGTGACCTTAGGCAATGTACTTAACTCCTCTCTAATCTGTTTTCTAATCTATAAAATGAAACTAATTGATTCACTCTTTTTGAGAATTATTGAATAAATATTGAATAAGTGGACCCTAAAGCACAAATATTAGTCATTATTATCTCCTTCTAAGGGCTCATATTAGTGGATAGCACCAAAGTCTGGATAACAGAAACTGACCCACAATCTTCAAATCCCTTCTATTGCTTCTGAGCACTGTGGTTGTATACATTCTCACCATTCTTGATCATTGATCATGATTCCCATAAGAAGCTTCGAATTCTTTCTCTGATCTTCAAGGATCTCCAGAACCTACCCAGATGTCACCTCTCAGTCTTGAATTGCACACTACAATCCACCTAAAGCCATTTAGCGTTAAAGCTGGAAGAGACTTGGGTACCTTATTTCGTGGATGGGATGTAGACTCAAGGAACAGAGTGTTTGGTTGAAGATTTCACTGCTAGTGAGGGGAAAAGCACAATTTCCCAACTCTTTATTCAGAACTTCAGACTTTGCATATCACAAATACTGACCCAAGAAGAGCAAGAATGTGTCGCCCCTTCCATACCTGCGCTAATTTCCAGTGCTCCGCCTTGCCTTGGAGAGATCAATTTTCTTCAAGCTTGGGTACCAACGTGAGTATATGAAATCATCCCAAGGGTTGTAGGAGCAGGAATAATCCAAAAGAATCAAAATCACATCTTCTTTTTCCTAAAACTGATCTGCCTGAGAACATACCTTTCTTCCACTTCACAAAAGAAATTTGCATCCTTCATCCATCCCACTACTTACTGTGGTGCATTATCCCTGGGTGAAAAACTCCTCCAGGCAAAGTGGAAGCCTCCTGTAATTATTAGCCAAGTCAACCCCACCCCTTTCATTGTCCTGGGCATATTTCTTATAATAGAGAAGAGTGGGGTTTAAAAGGGATAGAAGCTAATGTCAGAATGTTCTAAAATCAGATACATGATACATAGCAGGTGAAAGGAATGACAATTTAATGATTTTACTTCTTCCATCCCCCAACTGTTATCCAAAAATTCATCTTCTTTGAGGGAGAGCCCTATGAGAAGAAAACAAACAGAATGTGGTTAAGAGATGCAGAATGCTAAGAATTTTGCACATCATATTTAAATGCATGAAAATTTTGCAGCTATTCTTAACACACATCCTTGTAACGTGCAGTTAACTGAAAAGAAAAGGACCTTTAAACAACCAAAGTTATATCTCTACTTCTTTTAAGAGCAATTATAATGTTTTTCAAGACTATCAAATTTTCCAAGGGCACTGTATAAAATCCATGTACAACAAAGACTTTGGTGCTCTACCCAAATCCTCCTCTGGTCAGATCACAACACTCATGCCCAAACTCTGCAGTTGGATTATAGCAGTCTCTCTCTCTCTCCTTTTCTCTCTCTCTCTCTCCTCTCCTCCTTTTCCTTTCTCTCTCTCCCCTTAAATAAAAATAAAAAATAAAACCCCAATTCTGTATCTTAACCATGAAACATATTTAAGACAAGGTGACACAAGAAAATTATCATAGACCTTTTGAGAAAATCAGGGAAATTTGGCCATAGATTGGGTATTAGATTGCCATTTTAATAGACTCGATAGTGCCATTATGATTATGTAAAAAGTATCAGTAATTTTTTGTATGCTTTTTGGTGAGGAAGATTGGTCCTGAGCTAACATCTGTTGCCAATCTTTTTCTCTCTTTCTTTTTATTTTTCTCCCCAAAGCCTCAGTACATAGTTGTATATCCTAGTTATAAGTCATTCTAGTTCTTCTATGTGGGGTGCCGCCACAGTATGGCTTGATGAGCACTGTGTGTAGGTCCACACCCAGGATTTGAACAGGCGAACTCTAGGTCGCCAAAGCAGAGGGCGTGAACTTAACCATTCGGCCACAAGGCCGGCCCCCAGTGTGTCAGTAATTTTTAGAGATGCACACTGGATGATGCAGAGTAAAATGGCATGAGGTCTGAGATGGTTTTTTCAAGTATTTCTGCAAAGAATAAGAGAGAGATAAAAAAGAATACATGAGGCAAGCGTGAAAAAGTTTGATAGTTGTTGAATCTGGATGGTGAATATATGTGGATTTATTTTATTGTTCTGCTTGTATATAGATTTGAAATTTTTCATAATACGGTTTTTAATTAACCTCAAAAGGACAAAAACCCTTCAGTGTACCATAACAATGGAAGAAATGGAAGAATTATCAAAGAGTTGAACACCCCTATACCTGTCAGCTATCCATGGATTGATGGGTAATGTATTTCAAACTTTCATAACCAATTTTTAAGGGTAAAGATCAGTGCCAGAAAGCCCCTTCTCCACCACTCGCCAGTCATCAAAGTGATAGAATTTGGAAAATACTGCAACGATCCTGAGGAAGAATGGATAGCACGACCATACTTTTATGTTTGGAACTGAGGAGGCTCTTCCTCTTTAGCTCAGTGTACCCACATTCTAGAAAGTTCTCCAGTGCATTTTTTATAGGCAAATTATTCTAAATTACTGTTGATAAACAAATATCACACCTAAGTCCATCATATTAAGCTTGTTAACATTCTGAAATCTCATTTTATTTGAATTCCAGTTAGAAAGAGGATAGGAATATTGGACTGGGATTAAGAAGATTTAGCGAAAGTTCTTTTGCTAAACTTGTGACCTTGGAACCCAGTACATGACAATTAAATGCACTCTTGCTTTCCTTCTAGACACAAAATATTTTAGTTTTACGTGAGACAGAAATAAAATGGAAGAAAATAGAGATTATGAAACTCTATAACAAATGCAAGAAAATTTGGATTTTTGTGTAATGTGCACTGTCAAACAATTCTTAAAGAAATATTGATCTTCCTGAGGTGAGACGGAAGGATTTCTAGGGAGAGAAGTTCACAGGTGTTTTGGATATATTTAAACACTTCAAGATAGCTATAGGAACACTTGGCCAATATTTTGCCCAGCATGAAATATAGCCCTTTTTTCTTTTCCCCTTTGAATCATTCACAACAAATTCTTTCTAAGTGATTTGTATATTACCTACTGTGTTGTGCTTTATGGGTTCTTTTACACGCCTCATTCAAACTTGGTCACTAAACTTAGCAGACGAGAAGTACAGTGCTATAGCAGAAAAGGCCATCAGCCTTGGAGTCAGAAGCCTTGCGTACGTGTCTTGTTTTTGTATCTTAATGGCTTTGGTGCCTTTGTAAAATAGCTGATGAAAGCTCTGTGCCAGCGGGTGGGACTTGTTCCTTATGGGCTTCACTGTAGTGTCCTCTAGTTAGGTCATTTTGGTGGAAATGGTGTTTTCAGTAACTTGGCATATTTCCTTTGAGGCAGTTAGATTCCTAGCAGACGACTCTTCCAATGTCCTCTCTGGAGAGTATGAACTTTGGTACAGCGTTCTGGAGCTGAGTGGGGGAAAAGGCCTAGAAGTATTTAAGCTTTAGTTGTGCGCACATATGTATGTTGTTTGTATGCTAATTTGACTGGATATAGAATTATATGTTCAAAATCATCGTACCTCAGAATATCTGAAAATATTGCTCTTTTTTCCCTACTATCTAGAATGGATAAATATCCAATGTCACCATGATCCTTAATCTGTTGATCATAATTTCTTTTATTTATTTTTTTTAATTTTTCTTTTCCTAAATTTCTGGAAGCTTTGATTTTCCTTGGTCCAAAATTTCACCTAAATGTATACAGGAGTGTGTCTTTTATTCCTTAATCCTTCATTTTGGTTATCTCTCAATTGTCCTTAATCTAAACATCCATGCTATTTTTTCATGCCTAAAGAACTTTCTTTATTTATTTGAATATTTCCACCTCCCCATTATCTCTCTTTTTCACTGACTGAACTCCTACTATATGGAGACAAGAACCCATAAATCTGCCTCCTATGTTTTGTAACTTTTTCTTTTCATATTACTTAATTATTTCATCTTTGCCTCATTTGATCATTTTTTGGCTTGATAATCCAAATTCATAATTCATTTATTTGTGTGACAATTATACTGACAATATTCTGTATCTTTGCCCATCTACTGAACTCACTTTGATTTAACTTAATAATCATGTTTTTATTTTTAAGATTTTAATGGATTATTATTTATGGATGATTTAGTCTATTTTAATCATTCCAAAGATATATATTTTTTAAATCTATTTCTGCTATATTAATTCTGTTTATTGAAGAATAGTGACTTCTTTTAGTTTAGTATCTATTTTTCTTGGAGTTTGTTTAGTGACTCTTGAATTTGGACTTATCTTTGATTTTGCTATTTCCTGGTTGCACTTGTGTGGATGCTATTTTTGTTTTCTGCAGCTGCCCATTCTATATAGACAAAAATTTCCAAGACTCCTATGAAACAGATTAGTTTATAAATCCTCAGGACCCTAAGCAAAGTCCCTTCTTTTACGTCTCTTGTATCCTTCCCCTCCCCCACACTTCCAGACTGAAACTAACTAATTCTTTGGCCACTGTTGACCAGGAGACCGTTAGTGGTATTATACACAGAACTTTGCAGTGTAGTGCAAAAAGTGAATCACTTTTCAGTTTCAAATGCCAGTATACACAGACTTTGCAGACTAAACAGCTTTGTAAAACAATTCCCATTTCATAGGAAGAGGGAAAAAGGCAGCTGCAAAAAGAGAGCAGGGAAGCAGTACAGATACAGGAGTACAAGAACAGCCTCCAGTATTCATTACTGGGGGCAATAGATGCCGTGCTCAAGACTTCTGAATCTGGCCAGTGTGAAATAGCAGGGTCCAGATTTATCCTCTTGCCTGAAAAACCAAAAAAAAACTGAAAAGCTATATGAAGCAATAGTTTTCAAGACACTGGACATTAGGCAAAGAAGGACAGTAATCGCTGAGAAATGGAAAACAATTGAGATGAGCCCTACAGTTGCCCAGCTTACTGCTCTGAGAGAGTTTCTAGGCTATGGTGCCGAGGGGGAACCTGAGGCTGAGCATGGTGGACTTCTGGAGCTGAGAATCTGAGGTTAACAAGGCAGCTATAGTGTTCAGGACAGATCATTGAAGAGGAGACAGCCTCACAGAGAGAAAGAGCTTCAAAGATCTGGAGAGAGAATGAAAAGATAAGCCACAGACTGGAAGAAAATATTATAAATCATATTTCTTATAAAGGATTTACATCCAGAATATATAAACAATTCTCAAAATTCAACAATAAGAAAACAAACAAAAAAAAAACAATTAAAACTAAAACTAAAGATCAATTAAAAATGTGCCAGAAGTTTGAACAAAAACTTTGCCACAGAAGATACACAGATCACAAATGAGTACATTAAAAGATAGTCAATATTGGGGCTGGCCCCATGGCTGAGTGGTTAAGTTTGCACGCTCCACTTTGACAGCCCAGAGTTTCGCTGGTTCGGATCCTGGGTACTGACCTAGCACCACTCATTAAGCCATGCTGAGGTGACGTCCCACATAGAATTAGAAGGACCTTCAACTAGAATATACAACTACAAACTGGGGGTCTTTGGGGAGAAGAAGATAAAAAAAGATTAGCAACAGATGTTAACTCAGGGCCAATTTTAAAAAGAATAGTCAATATTAATCATTAGAGAAATATGAATTAAAATCACAATAAGAAACCACTACAGACCAAGCAGAATGGTTAAAATTAAAGATTTATTGTATGAAGTGTTAGTGAGGATGTAGAGGAATTAAAGCCTGGTATAACCTCTTTGAAAAACAGTTTGAAAGCGTCTTTGAAAATTAAACCTACAACTTTGTATGATTTATACTCTCCTCTCCTGGGTATTTACCTAAGAAAAATGAAAGCATACATCCACAAAAGACTTGTACACTATGTTCAGGGTAACTTTATTTATAAGATCCCAAAACTGGAAAAAATTTAAATATGAATCAATCAGGGAATGAATAAACAAATTATAGTATAGTCATACAATGGAATAGTACTCATCAATTAAAAAAATGAACCATTAATTTATGCAACAAGTTGCATGAATCTCAGAATAACTATATTGAGTGAAAAAAAATGAGACTCAAGGGTGAACATATTATATGAGTTCACTTATATAAAATTCTAGAAAATGCAAACTAATTATAGAGACAGAAAACAGATCAGTGGCTGCTTGGGGTCAGAGTGGAGGTGGTAGCTAGAGTCAGGAGAAAGAGGTTACGAGGGGGCATGAGGCTGCTTTTGGGGGGTTAATGGTTTCATGAGTGTATGCATATATCAGAACTTATCGGATTCTACACTTTAAATATATGCAGTTTACTGTATGTCAATTATACCTCAATAAAGTTGCTATTTTTACAAGGGGTAGAAGTGGATGCTAATGCTGAACATCCACACCCAACAGAGATTTTGGCATTTTCTGGGAGAAGGATGAGGCTTTCTCTAGCCCTTTTCCAACTCCAACAGCCTTTCCATCTTGGATCCCTGTTTTCAGCTCTCTCAGATCACACTTTTTCCTGCTGTGGTCATAGCTAGAAAACACTTCCAAAACACACTCTCTAGGCTTAACTTCTTCTTCCACATCTTTCGGCAGCAGAGTCTTGGAGTCTATGTCCCAGGGTCAGGTTCATCGCCAACAGAAACGACGAATGGTCTTTTTCACCTCCCCTGCCTCTCATCCTGGAATCCTGCTCACCTCTGCATTTGACTGTAGCCAGAACTTGAACTGTAGGAGTGGCCGGAAGGCAAAAAACAATTGCATTTGAGGGGAGTCAGTGAGGAGATGACTTGACCATTCTGGTCTTTGAGGAGCCAAAAGGAATTGTCATTGGACATTTGGATCTTGAGGAGAAAACCTTAGAGGTCACTGTTTCCACAGGCAGCCATTTAACTCTTGAGAGTTCTTTTGCCTTGAAGCCTCCTTATGGTCAACATTTGAAAGGTGACTATACTCTCCACACCACCAGCAATGTTATGTCTTGAAGTCCAGCAACGTTCTACTTCAGTCCTCATCAATCCCTAACAACTCAGGGCGGGAAAAGGAGCCATACAGAAATCTTGCACATTGAGTAAGCCTATAAGCAAAGCCAGTTTTAACAATAAATATCTTGAAGCAAAAACAGAGGTTCAGGACAGAAAAGAACTCAGAAGTTCCAGGCTGAGAGGTTCCAGTTCAAGACGGTTGCATAGGAGGCAACTGAACTCACCTCCTCCTGTGGACACACCAACTCCACAGCTACATACGGAACAATTTCCTCTGAAAGATATCCAAAAACTAGCTGAGAGACTCCTACACTTTGGGTGAACAAGAAAAAACCCACATCAAAATCTCGCCGCATACCCGACCCCAGCAAGGTAATGCACAATCAGTAGGAAGCTCATGACTCAGAGCTTCTCCCTAAGGAGCGAAAGGTTTGAATCCCACATCTGGAGCTCCAACTTTTAGACCTGTACTTGAGAGAAAGGTCCCCAAAACATCTATCTTTGAAAACCAAGGAGGCTTACATCCCCGAGGCCCACCAGGCTATGGCCAATGAAGAAACAGCTCACAAAGGGCTCACAAGGACTCACCTAGCCACACCACAGGGCCCAGCACAGGGGCAGCCAACAGAATGGGCCCAATCTTTCTGTAAAAGAGGCTTATTTGCTTATCTTAAAGCTTCTTTCGTATCACAGAACAATTTTTCAGTCTAAGTCTATTGACCCCTTTCCCAGGATAATGTTTTTAAATGCATAAAATAAAATAGATAGGAGTCCCAAGGAAAACAGTTGCATTGAAATACAGCTACCAATATATTAAAAAAAAATATCAATGCAGTAGTAATATAGTTGCCTTTTATTGATGAGTTAAGTAGTAAGACCAAAAGGCAGATCTAATAATTAACATAATTACAAATGTGCTGAACGTAAACAATACTTTAAGATATCGTTCACAGCTGCAATAAGATATAGAAATATCTGTCATTTCTATTGATGACGAGGTCAGAGTTACTGCTAAGGCTACTACGGTTTGTTGCTTTTTTTCATAAATGAAAGAAATGGCAAATTTCAGTTAGAAGTTAGTGAAAGTAACGATGAATTTTTTTTACTGAATTTTATCTAAATTCACACATCTCCTGAATTCTATTTCATGTAGGGAGTTCCTTTGCCCTGTATGGTTTGGCAAAAACATTTCTATACATTTATCTATAGACTTGGGTTTAGTTATGCAGTTGAGCATTATTGAGGGCATACTAATCACCTGAAACTAAGTCAGGGGCTGGAGTTGCAAGGCAAACAACATGGTACTATCTGAAAGAAGCATATAATTTAGTAGAGTAAGAAATTTTCACAAATTACTGCAATGAAACATTAGAGATATAATAAGGAAAAAATATATCCAATACAGAGAAAGCACAAATAAGGGGAAGGTCAAGTAGGCCAAGACCCACAAACAGAGAGGTGTCACCAGGCAGATTCACGGGTGATGGTAGCAAAGCACTATCCAAGCAGAGAGAACTTTATGACCAAAGATACTGAGCTATACGCTGTTCTAAAATGTTGGTCGTTTAATATGGCTTGAGATCTTGGCTAAGGATCTCTTGCCAAAATTACATTGTATTTACTGCCTATGGAGATGCTGAAACACAGTCAACTTCACTATAGAAACTCTTTATTCCAAAAGAATTCTTTAAGTATCTGTCTATTGCATATAAGTGTGTGAACTTTTTGTGTATTTGCTGAATGAATGAGTGAACGTACAGGGTATATTTGAACCCTGTAGTGGGCCTGGGTAATATGTAACAGTTCTCATAAGAACCACCAGGTGGCAGATATTTAATCCAAGAAAGGCTGTTAACTGTGAGCAAAACTCAGATGATGAAACGCATAATAGCTTTTGTTTTCTTGATTCTTATTGTCTGAGTTGATTAAAATCAAAAGGATTTTGTGAGGAGATGAACCAGGGAATATTTTTAGCCCTTTTGGCCTAGAAAAATAACTCTTTATTGAATTGGTTTATGAAATTGAATTTGAAAAAGACAGTAATAAATACTGTTCTGTCAGCAAAGAAAAAAATAATAAAAAGAGGATTTTTCCAGGCTAAGTCATCTCTCTACAGACATTTCTACTCCTCACTCACCAAAATCAGTAAAGAAGAATTACAACCATGAAAGTCATTATATTGTTATATATTATTTGAAGAAATAAAGTATGTAACATTCACACAGCACAACGATGCCTTTCTATTTTTGCCACATAGAAATTAAACCTCAAGTCCCCATAAGATAAGTCCCACATCATATATGGCAGAGTGTAGGTGTCTGAAACACAGCATCCCCAGTCACGTACAGGATGGATCCACAAGCCCTCGGTACACTTGATTGCCTTAAGTGGGACATTGAGAAAAAGAGAGAGAGGGCACCCAAAGGAGATTATCTAGAATAGAAACCAGGTCAAATAGAGAATGTCTTCGGGAAATAAAGGTACTCAACTGAGACACATGACAGGAGCCATCGAGGGCTCACATAGGGAAGTCAGACGAGCTACTTTTGCTCAGAATTAGGACAATTGAGTTACAGAGAGATGGAATTCTTCTTTCAAAAGGGAAGAAGTTTTCCATAATTGGGGCAGACCACCGAGGGAAACTCTGAGGTTTTCCTCAATGAATTGTTCACGTAGAAGCTCAAGTGTGATTAACTGTATTCAAACCCAATCTACCTCCAGAGACCACACTCTCGGAAATGTGAAGGAACACATGAAAATACACTGCTCAGTGCCTGAATCCTAGCACATGTTCAATAAAAGGTACTGTTTTGTTTGCACTTTCTTGTTATTACCTTAAGTTTGATCAGGTATCCTCATTTTTGCTGCAGAAAATTAATCCAACAATTTATTTACTCATATAACTGTTTATACAAACTTATAATAAAGATGCTAATACTTAATATTTCAGTCTATCATTTATTTAATACTCACAGTGACCCGAGCATAATTCTTGACACATAAGTACTCAGCAAGTCTTTGTGAGTCATCAATGATTATCCCCATTTTATACAAACTGAGTTTCAATGTATAAGTCCCCACAGTTTATAAGTTGCAGAAATAGGAGTTTAATTAATATTTTCTGAATCTTTTTCCTGAATTCCTTTTCACAATGATGCATTAGCATATGTGAGAAAATGATACCTATACACAAATACAAAACAAAAGCCCAACAGTATATATGTGTGTGCATGAGTGTGTGTGTGTGTGTGTGTGTGTGTGTGTAGGTGCACATGAAAGAGAGAGAGAGATCCAGGAAAACCCACACATATTGAGCAGCAGTCCCAATTTAACATATATTACATTGATCTGCTAGAGATAATGCATATGCATCCTTTGGGTTTGGACTAAGAAATTTCCTGATGATGAGTTTTGCTACTCATCAGAGAAGATCAACTTAGTTTCGTGGAAGAAAATCCTGTTGTTCTTGCCAAATATATTCACATTATACATGGGTTTACTTAAGTGATGATTCACCACCTGCATATGCATGTATCTGTGAACCTATATATATACATGTTTCCTATCCATACATGAGCATATACAGCTTTTTCTCTATCCGTAAGCTATTAAACAACGGTGGACTATCTCAACATTGGCTAGGACTAATGCAATACAAGACAGAAACTCTGCAGAGAATACGCAGACCAGCGTTAAAGTCACCGACTAGGGTAAGGTTAATTAACGCTATTCTTGGAAATGTCAAGCAATGGGCAAGAACAGTATTAAATTGACGTCACTGGAAGTTCCTCCTGCACTCAGCAGGCTGAGCGGCCCATCATAGTGTTCATAATAATCTGTGCCAGCCTGAAATGGCTTCTACATTTATAGGCTATCCAATCAAATTTACAAATTCAAATTTTAATTCAAATACAGTCTTGCCTTTGTTTGGTGAATTTACTTGAAGCATTTGTTATGAGCCAGATATTATGTACAAGACTTTACGTGTGAGATTTTACTTAATGACTCAATAAATATTTACTTATAAATTCCAGACCCAGACCCCCTCGCCCTAAGAAAAGGAAATGGGTTCCATACATGGGATGGTACCAGGGAAGCATTCCATGTGGGAAGAGGCACAATTCAAGCCCAGAGGAATGCTGGGGATCAGGGTTACTTTCTGAGCCAAGATGATCACCAGGCGAGAGGTATAGGCAGACATCGAGAACCACAGACTGGAACAAGAGAGCGCCCCCAAGGTGGGGGCAGATTCCCAGAAGAGAATGCCTAAAGTACATAAAAGCCCGATCCTGGCCTGTCCGTGAAGGCTCCCCTGCCCCTGGCCCTGGCACACAACTCACTTCAGCCAGTCTACATCCCTGAAGGACAGTATTGTCCACACTCAAAGGTAAGTAAACAGCAAAGGTGCTCATTTAGCATGTAAATTTCAGGGAAATTGCTAATGGACATACAGATTTCATTACCAATGAAGAAGCCACATTCATGTTTTCATCCTCTCTCCTTCCTGTCTCTCTTTCCTCCTCTCTCTCCTCATCACACACACATATACCATTCCCCAACACACATATTCATATGATGCTGTCATATGAGAATGGACAAACCCTCAGCAAGCTTACACAAGATGAATGCCCATGACGCTGTGGTAGCTTGCTGGGGGAATGCCTCCGATACAGGGCCAAAATTAAAATGTTGATTCAGCCAGGAAAGCTCTAAGGTAGCATATAAATGAAACTGACTTCCACCTGTGGTTTTTAAGGAACACACTGGGGTATGATCAGACCCTGGCCATTACCTTGTAGGATGCTCCCGTTGCATGTGCTTTTGTGCTCTGCGAAGTGTACTTGTACAGGCCTATTGAGAATTCCAGGAGTCTTAAAGGCCTGACACAGGGCCATCGTCCAAGGAAAGAAGCCCCCTAGTGGCCATCCAGCACTTTCTTTTGGCGTGAAAACAATTTATATGCATTTATTCATTTCATTTTACTTTTAAATTATTTGTTTTGCCAGGGGCCTGAAAGGAATGAAGGCAGCTAAATATGAACTGCACATGAGAGAGCACAGTTATTTTTAAGGTCACTGGTGCAAATGCATCATAGCAATATTCCATATGCAAGGGTGTGCAGATACTCCAGTCAGATAACTTCTTTCGGGAAATAGAAATTAAGGGTGAACAAAAACAGTAGAGCGCTCAGCTCAAGACTGCGTGGTGCCAAGTGCAGTTTCTCTGCACACACCTAGTTGAGGACCTGAGACCCGGGAGAACTCTGTCACTGATGAGTCCATTTTGTCTGCCTGATATCCCTTCAGTATATATGATTAAGTCACTTCTATGTGTCAGTCACTTATTCAGGGGCTAAAGACAGAGGAGAATAAAACAGACAGGACCCTTGTCTTCGTGGAGTTTATATTTTATTAGAGATAAAGACAATACACGTTAAACAAAGAAACACTTTGATTTAAGATGGTGGTAAGTTCTACTATGAAAATACACGAAGGAATTTGGCTAAGAGGAGGGGCCACTTTAGCTATGGTGATTGGTGGAAATATCCTAGAGAAAGTTACATTTTGGCTAAGTGCTAAATGATGTAAAATACTTGGCCATGTAATACTTGGTCTGGGAGTGGGAACATGCTTAGCATGTTCCAGAAGCAGCAAGAGTGGGGAGAGTGTAATGAGAAGGGAGCATGGAAAAAGATGGAAAATTCTATGGAGCCAGATCATGTAGGAACTTCTAGACCCTGGCAAGAAGTTTTGGATCAGCTTCTGAATGTGCTAAAAAACAATTGGAGGATTTTAAGCAGAGGAGCGGTATCTGATTTCGCCTATAAGTTTACCCTGGTGCCATGTGGAAAACGAATGGTGGGAGGAAAAGTGAAGCAGAAAATCCAGTTAGGAGGTCATTCTTGGAAATGTCAAGCGATTAGCATGCAATATTAAATTGAGGTCACTGGGAGTTTCTGATATATTCGGCATACTAAATGACCCATTATGATATTCATTTTTTTTTCTAAAAACCAGATATCTAAGAGTTTATATATTCTCAGGGTATTCCAATAAGGTTTACTGAGGCTAATCCTGAATCAAACATTGTTCTTGTTTTGCTTTATTGTTGTTGTTAGACCTTTGCCCTAATTTCCTTTTTGTTGACAGATTTTTCAGTTGTAGAAAACCAGGAGACAAGTGTTTAAAACCAGGAGACAAGTGTTTAACTTTCAGCTCAACCACCGTTTGCCAGGGGACCTGGAGCATGTCTCTGAGCCACTTTGGGTCATAGTCTCTTTATCCAAGAATGAGTGGGGTCGGCGTAGGTTCATCTGGCTCCGAAATTATATCATTTTCAGATCACAGAAGTAATTAGAGTTTGGCCTCAATTAGCTTTGTCATTTATTATTCAGAAGGGAAAATTAATTGACCATGAGCCCAGTGACCTAAATATTGGTTGTACATTTGTGCTGGCTTCAAATAATAGTTTCATTTCCTTTATTGCACTTATTATTCTCTAAAACTATCTAGCTTATTTGTTTTTTACTCCTCTCATTATAATGTATGTTTCATGAGAGCAAGGGCCTTGCCCGTGTTTCTTCAAACCTGTATGTCCAACTTCTAAAAGAGTACTCAGACTATAGTAGATGTTCAACAAATATTTGTTGAATGGATGAATGAATGAATTGCTCCCTTAGTGGGAATTCCTATGCACTCGGAGGTACAGCAATTCAACAGACTGATATACAACCAAGTTTTGTTTATGAATTGTTGCAGACAAGTACTTTTCATAATTTTCAAAGTCATGAAATCTTTTGTTTAATTAAAATTTTACATAAAAACAAAATATGAGAAGCATATGAAAACCTAGCTTTGGTTGAAAAAGGGATGGAAAGCCCAGAGTTTTGCCCAAATGCGTTGTTTCCCAGTTCCTTCACAAGCAACCACTGAGGTACTTCCATACACAGTTTGAAAACCGCTGGACTCCTTGACTACCAAGACCTTTCCAATTTCACAGAATTGATTAAATCTCAGTTACTTGTTGGCCCAGTCTGATGCCTACCACCCCATTTAATAGCTGAGTCTTTGCCCATCGTCTCCAGGAAAAGGAACTCACATCGTCTAACACTTGAATATCTCTGTTAGAAAATATTGTCTTTATCTGGCCAAAATCTATCTCCATAGACTGCATTCAGTCTTCGAGCATCTAGACAATCGGTTGCTTTTCTTTTCCTCGGGACAAAATTTTAACAGTTAGAAGGAAGCTATGTCTCATCCTGCCCCCTTTCTAGGATGAGCATTCTCTAGTTCTTTTTGTTTTAATATTGATTCACTGTCCTCATGGTCTCCCAAACTATCACAATCAAAACTTTTCATCTCAGGCTTGCCTACAATTTGACAATGCATATAGAAAAATTGGTGCCCAAATTAAAACGCAATTATCCTGGCAAGAGCTCTCCACTCAAAATAGACAATACCATCTTCTCTTTTTTTTCTGTTTCTAGTAATTTTATTAACACAAAGTAATATCCATTGATTTGGGGGCATGTATGCCATACTTGGATTTGCCCACAAGATTTCTTCATTCCAGTTGCCACTACCTACTCTGGGATTCCTTTCTCTCCAGCACACACTGCAGTGTCCAGGAAATTGTTCCACATTTTGTTTCCTCTGACACAACAGTAGCTTTTTAAGACATTTATTGTAGTTATTATTGTGCAAGAAATAACATATAAATGCAACAACAGTAGGGAAGTAACAAAGATTCCAAAAATTTCAAAAAGTCCTTGAAGGAGCTATCTATGGACTAGGGTGAAGCGTGGTTGCCCACATCCTTCTCAGAGTGTCTCCTTGTCTACATAGATGCTCTGAGGATGTATCTTTCAAAAGAGCTTGGGCTGTGGAGGGACATGAACAGGGACTTAAACGCTGGCTCCATCACAAAATCAGCTATGGATGCTGGCAAATAACATCATCATCAGGGTCATCATGTCCTCATTTGTAAACTGAAAATGCATACCACATTAAATGATCATTGCAGAGAATGGCTTCTATAATGGTTTAGCATAAATTCAGCAGGGGTGTGTGTCTCTCTTTTTGAATCGTTTTCTGGGGATTACCTACATTAACTTAGTCCAAGGATGAAAAATCCTTTCAAGGAATTACACAGAAAAGAAGCCAAAATGTGGAGAGTGGCAACAAAAGCTAAATGGATAGAGAGGTTCAGTCTATGATTCCTTGATTAAAGGCAAAAGCCTGACTCCATTAAACCTCTCAGGAAGGTCTTATTACCAAGGCGCGTTTTTCCTTCTAAGCTGTCCTAAGAGTCCTTGTTGCTCCAGATCCTGCCAAGACAACACCAAATTGTTATGGAAATTAGACAAAAGACTTGGATGTTTTGAATTTTGTTTTCATTTACTCAAGTTCTGCACATAGAAGACATGAGAACAGCAGCCAGAGCCAACCTGACTCCTCCTGAGCTCTTCCCACCTCGCTGTTACCTGTTGTAAATGACTGTAACCCAAGATCCACCCCCCTCCACTTCTGGACCTTCCTAGGAATTTTTTTGGGATTCAAATGTTACATGGCTAATCATATGGGAAGAGAGATCCAAGTGTACATTTTGAAAGCTGGATTTACAGTAAATAAGGTAACATATATAGCTGGAAGGAGATTCAGATATACATTTGAAAAGAAAAGGAATCATAGAAGAACTAAGGAAAGTGGGACTTTTTTGTGTAGTTGAGATTTTGACTTCCAGAAGAGGTGATATAAATTCCTGATGATTATGAAAAGCTGATTTCATCATCACTTGTCGTAATTCTCCCCTGTTCTCATAGCTTAAGCTTTCTTTCCCCATCTGGCAAACTCTGACTCATATTTCCACAATGAGCTCAATTGCCACATTTTCTGAGAATCCATGGAGCTATTCAGTCTCTTCTCTGAGTTCCCACATGCTCAATTCATACATCTATTTAGGTCATTTCTTCCGCTATATTTAGAATCTATAACTCCCTCTGCCTCTGCTTACTGGACTATGAGATCTTCAAAGACAAGTACCATGTTCCACTCTTCTTTATTCCTCCAAATCCTATCACTATCTTTGGAACATAGTAGATGTTCAGTAAATGTTTTTTGGGCAAAGGGTGAAAAAGTAAATGTGTTTCTGTCTGGATTTGTCAACATTCCACTTCTTCCAGAGTTGGTTTAAAACTTTGATCTTTTTCAAGGTGTTCAAGTAACTTAGGTAATTTTATAGCTCCTGGGGTATTTTTTATTAGCTTTAATGCCAAAGCTTTCCACATATCTTTCTAGATGTTGTCATCTACCTGCTCGTTGGGTTTACATTACGTCTTTCCCGCCATCCAAATTCCAGATATACCTAGTGTCACCTAAACCCAGTTATGGCACATCAGTAGCAAATTTCCATAGTGAATTTCTAAAGCCTATGCAATGATTTTCTCTTCCAGGATTTCTCTAAAACATTTTCTTAAATATTCCTTTGTGAGCATTTTCTCTTTTTTCATCACTTTTTTCATTCACTCCGTAGCATACTTTTCTTGGCCTAGATTTATTCAACTATAATTTTAGCAGCCTGCCCTTGTGACAATCTATAAAAAGGTCAAGTGAAGGAACTCTGTCTACACCCTATTTCTATGTCCAGTCGGCTCAGTTCCAAGCACAGTAGTTTGCACCTGGTGGACCCTCAAGGTATAGAATTTGCGTAACTGAACCAGCAAATTCTGCTTGTCTCTTTATTTGTCCAGCTTTGTGTAAATCTAAAATGAAGTCTCCACTCCTATCCCTGACTCACATTTTCCAGTGTGATAGTGTGTAATTTTGAACCAGGCCACTTAAACTGTAGCCTAAATTGGTTCCATAAATCCTTTACGCAATTTTGATTCATCTATAATTAATCATCATAATAAAATTGTTAAATTCCATTTATTTCTAATACCATAAATCTTTCATACCAGATCATTTTGGTAGGCCATGATTAGCAGAGTAGCGTAATTAGCACATTCCAGAGACCTAGAGCATGACCCTGGATTGAATTCTGTTAGCCTTCCTTATCTCATTATCAGTAACTCAGCAGCGGATTAGAAAGGCTATTTCTCACACATAAATCTTTCCCTGGTGGCTCTTTTCCTGAGAGGTCTATTGCAGCAGGGAGTGTCTCTCCTGGTACGCCTCCCACTTTTCCCTGCTTTTTTTGACTGTCAAGTTTAAGTGCAGTTAAGTAAAATGATAATTGAATTAATTTAAATACACACGACTTTTCCCAAAATGTATCTATATATATACCTAGTACATCCAATAACCCCATATCAAAGCGTATTATACAATCAGTGCACGCTGCTGGTTCTTTTAAAGGAGAGGCCTAGAACTACTATACTGTCACTTTCAGTGCATTCTATTGGTCAGAGCCAGGGCTAACTTCATGCGCATATGGCCTGTGCAGTTGTACAGGGCTCCATGCTTAGAAAAGGATCTTTGCTGAGTTTAATGCCCTGCTATTGCCACCTTGAAATTTGTAATAATTTTTTAACAAGGAGCCACGCATTTTCATTTGGCCCTGGGCCCCACAAATTATGGATGTGGTTCTGGTCAAAACAAGTCACAAGACCAGCCCAGGTTCTACAGAAGGGGAGACAGGCAACAGAGTCTGCGTCTTGATGAGTAGAGGGCATGTATGTTCAGGGAGGGAAGGAATTGATAGCGGTCATCGTTGGAGACTACCATATCCTTACTTTACTCATAAAGAAACTGAGGTGGAGAAAGGGGAAGCAACTTTCACCAAATCACTAGGCTGGTCACTCATGTCACAGGTACAGCTCTGGTACCCACTGGGTAACTACTGTGCTTAGTCCAGAGCACACTGGGGATACAACGGTGAAACTGATGGAGCTCCTGTTCTTGTACAGTCACTTAAAAGGACCATTAGAGGGTGAGAGTTGATTTGGGCACAGTGTATTTCCTTTCAATATCTTAGCACCCAGTTGAGTTACCCTAGGTTGGAATCTCCTTGCCAACTCTGATTCTGCAGACTCCAGTGCCTAAAACCAGCCATTCGTCCTTCAGCCCACCTAAGCCAGTTCAGGAGCTTTCTCCACCTGCAGTTAGGAACAATGAACACGAAAGAAGAGAAAGGCTGAGTATCGGGGACCAGGCAGAGAAAGATCGACACTAGTCAGAGGAGCTCCATAGATTAGGAAAGGAAGGAGATCAAGAGACAAGAGCCTTCAATCATGAGAATGAAGATGAGATTCAATAGGATAAGGGAATGAGAGAGGATTAGAGCAGGAGATTGAGCTTCTAAATTTGATGTCTTAAAAATGTAGCAATCTCGAGAGACTTATTGATAGGCTCAGAAATCATAAAGACACTTTATTAGAAGAATTTAAAAGCTCATGATACATGACTATTTGATATGAGTTTAAAAACTGTTTTAAAAATTGTGAGAGTTAAAAAGCTGTATGATGTTATTTTCAGCATTTGCTATATGATTATGAATTACATTATTAATAAAACTATACTTTCTTTAACATTGTATTTTGGTGCTTGATAGTTATAAGTTTTCCATTAAACTAAATTGAATTGAGAAAGTAGCATTTTCTGTCTGCAAGACCCATCACTTAATGTTTGACAAAAATGATTATCTTGCTCTTCCGGTGTTACTTTGCCAATGGAATTTGACGTAAAGATGCCATGTTGGATATACTTCAATGTTCAGGATAAATTTCAGAATCAGGTTCTTTGTTTTCTTTGTCTGGGTTTTTGGTGAGGAAGGGTTGCTCTGAGCTAACATCTGTTGCCAATCCTCCTCTTTTGTGGCTTGAGGAATGTTAGCCCTGAGCTAACATCTGTGCCAGTCTTCCTCTATTTTGTAAATGGGTCACTGCCACAACATGGCTTGAAAGAGTGGGATAGGTCTATGCCTGGGATCCGAACTCATGAACTTTGGCTGCCAAAGCTGAGCACAAAGGACTTAACCACTATGCCACAGGGCCAGCCTCTCAAAATCATTTTTTTGGTCTAAAATCACTGGCATTCTTTAGTGCTTCTACATGCAAGGCATTGTAAATTGTAGATATATGTTCTCATTTAATTTTCACAAATACCCTTTTGTAGTAGATGATATTATTATCCAAATTATACAGAAAAGAAAATTAAGATAAGATTAGATTAATAGCTTGCTGAGGTTGTCAAGCCAGGGTTGTCAACCTCACCCTATATATCTGTTTCTGGTTTTTGTAGTACCAGGAGACAAGCTATACCAAAACTTAGCATCTTAAAACAACAGTCATTTGTTTGCTCGCAATCTGTGGGTTAACTATTCGGGCTGGTCTCATCTGAGTACTTCCTCTTCTAGTCCCAGCTTGGATTACTGTGGTAGTCGCAGCCATCTGGTGGTCCAAATGGGGCTGGATGAGCCAAGATGGTCTCACTCCCACGTCCAAAGGTTGGCGCTGGCTTGCAGCTGACTTCTCTCTGCATATATTCTTTCATCCTCAAGGAGGCTAGCCTGAGCTTCTTTATGCAGCATCTGGGTTCTAAGAGTGGAAGAACAGATGTTCCAAAGCTCTTGGGGGTTAGCCTTGTAATTCCCACAATATCATTTACCGCACGTTCTATTGATCAAAACACATCACAAGGCCAGCCCAGATTCAAGGAGTTGAAAGTAGACTCAAACTCTTGAGGCAAGGAGCTGCAGGGCATCTGTTGCCATTTGTAATTTATCACAGTTTCCATACTTGCCAGAGAAAGAAGTTTGATGCCAAGCAGTTCACCCAGCGCTACTACTTTGGGTCTCTGTACCACTTCCCAGTTGGGCTGATGCTCTTCTGCATCCATGCATACAGCTGAAAAGCAAAGAGTAGGCTAAATTTTAGCTCCCAGGTTCCCCTTCAGTTGGAAGCCTTCTAGTCCTGCACAAGCACATGCAGCGGCCTAGATCCACCTGATTTTCCCTTGATCCAAAAATACATTTTGGCTTACTGGTTGGTTGGTTTAGATGTCTTCATTATTTTATTCCAGAATAAATCATTTATGAGCATTATATGAGGAAAAATTTGCAAAAGCCTGGCATAGCAGGCACTCTACCTGTTATTATGCATTTCCTTTGCTAAGTATAACTTCTTGTAAATGAAAATGTAGTCAGTAAGCCAGTGGCAGGTAGATCCTGTCTGCTTGTGTGTGCATAGTCACACTTAGCCTGCTGCAATCATACCTTGATTTAGCAATATGCCTAGAAAGACTGGAGTACATCCATGCTTGCTCTTATTTTATTACAAGCTGAACAAACTCTCTTGAAGGTGATTTACAGACCAATAAACTGGTGTGTACGCCAACAATCTACTGCAGAAAAGCATCTGAATAGTTAGAGCATCACCATTTGCAGAGGAGAGCTCTCTTTGGTTAAAACCACTGCCTTGTTTGTGTTGATCATGGAATCTGGGCCTATAAAATGCCATGAAAAATAGCTACTAAAGTTAGTTCCCATTTTCCAAAAGGGGACATGGAGACCCGGCCATGCACATATTTGCTGATCTCCCTCTGTTCTTGTGCATGGATACTGCACCAAGATGCCCAAGCTCCAGAAACAGGCTCTACTCCCAGCTGTAGGTTCCTACAGGCTGAGACAGGGTTACAAATGTGCACAGTAGCTGCTCTTCTCCAGCTTCAGCGCCTTTGGATGGGCTCTGGGGAGCCAGAGACTCAAGACCAACAGTCTCCGGTCTCAAGTAGCTTCTTCTCAGTGTCCCTTAAACATACTATCATTTTTCTATGGATTCTTTGAAATGCGAAAGCAGTTGGGAAACACCGACCTAGTGTTTTCTCATTGACATAGAAATATAGTTTCTTGGGTCTGTTTTAAGCAATAAAATCGGCTCATGGACATGCTAGAAAAAAAAAGCCTCAATGTCCTGATGGGTATAAATTGAAACATTAATGTTCATCTTTTCTTTCCAGACTCAGAGCCCAAACTTTTCCATGAATAAGCACATGCATATTGGTCTATTTATAGTGAAAAGTTGATTACACAAAACATATTCACTTTAATTTTTTCCTTAATATGTCTTGGATGCCTTTACATATCAGTATATATAAATCTTCCCCATCCCTTTTAACTACTAGAGTAGTCCATTGTTTACACGGCCATACTTTGTTTTTCCATTGGTTTCTTATGAATGAACATTTTCACTGTTTCCAGTTTTGTACTGTTACTGACAATGCTACCAAGAGCCCACGCAGTTTAGGGTAGAAGTTCAGCTCCCAGGTCCTGCATCCATCCAGATGGCCTCATTCCAATTCTGCCTCTGCTACCTGCTAGCTAAGTGGCCTGGGGCAAGGCGCTTCCCCTCTGCTGCCTCCCTTTACTCCTGTGCAAAACTGGGAAAGGAATAGTGCCTAGTTCATCAAGTTTTGTCTACATTAATGGGACTTTCAGTGCTCAAAACAGAGTCTGCAACATTGCAAGCACTCAATAAATCCTAACTATTAAGTTGTTAAATATCTATTCCAACATATTTATGTGATAAAATAATTCTACCTTTGAAATTGCGATGTCAAGTTTTAAAAGACACTTCAAATCGCCCTTGGAATTTTTTATTGTACCTATTTCTGCACATCTATTTCAGTTTATCAAACTGCTGAATTTTTGCAGAATCTGGTTAGTGATTTACTTTAATTAATTTATGTTAATTTGAATATCTTTCCTATTTTTAGCATGCTTGAATATTTCATCTTTACTCATCATGTCTTTCTCTATTTCATGATTTTTGCATATTGTCTATTGAGTTGTTCATTGTTATCTTATTAATTTGGAAAATTAATACCAAGAAAATGCCTTGATCCAAACATATTTCTTTCAAACACCCAGAAACGTTTGTCCTTTGTCTCTTGTCTTTATTTATACTTGTTTCCTCGTCATATAGTTGTTTGGGGTTTTTTATAGGTTTTTGGATTTTTCATGTGTTAAAATTTTTCTCTCTTCTGTTGATTTAGTGTTGTGAATAGATTTTATTGCTTTGAGGGTTTTGATCATTCTAGACCATAGCCTATTGATGAGGGAGGTGGGGCAGAAAGTGTGAGTAGGCTTCTTC
Organism: Equus przewalskii; assembly: GCF_037783145.1. Taxonomy (NCBI): domain Eukaryota; kingdom Metazoa; phylum Chordata; class Mammalia; order Perissodactyla; family Equidae; genus Equus; species Equus przewalskii. Next base: position 50,387,015 of record NC_091845.1, on the reverse strand, counting down.
AGGTAGAACGGGTACAGCCAACATCTGTGATGATGTGACATTTGAGCTGAGAACAGCATGACAATGAGCCAGCCATGTGCAGAGGCAGAGGGAACAGGAAATGCGAAGACCACAAACATCTGTTCTGTCTGTGCAATAGAAACACACAGGGTCAGTGTGGCTGGGCAATGTAGGCATCTGGGGGCCGAAATGGGCAGAGATCAGCTCTAAAGGAAGCCTCAGTCACCAGCTTTTGTGCCTGGACTATTACAGTGGCCTCTATCCCAAGCGATCCAATGTCAGATATGAACTCAGGGGTCTACTAGCTTATAGAGCGTGGCCGGCACCAAGAATAAAATTGACTTAGCAATTAGAGTCAAGGGAAGGGTAAAGTGGAGTTTGTTGACTCTTCAAAATGAGAGAATATTTTTTCCCATCAAAGGCAATAAGAGGCATGTCAAATCAAATAACCCTATGAGAAATAGTGTATAATGAGAAAAGGGGAAAAGCTACACACAATGGCATCTACAGGAAAATTCTCAAAAACAACAATTTTTTGGAGAATTCTCCAAAACAACAAATGCCCTATGGATATTCACTATAAAAATAGTACTAATTGACTAGCTCCTAGAAATATAAAAACTATAATCTGTCTTGATGGAAAGGTAAATGCAATTGTATGGCAGGAACCACTCTGGATATGCAGCTATGCCTGATTTACATGTGTGTGAGAAGGTGTGAGCATGTGTGTGTGAGAGAGAGAGGCTGTGTGTGTATGGGGGTGTGTGTGTGTGTGTGAGTGTGTTCCAAAGAAATCTCAGAAGAACTAGCACAAGTTCTCACTGATCTGTTCTCTAGCTTCTGAATTCCATCAACCATAGCCTCTCTCTGCAGATGCAGCTGGCGCTGCTCATTGAGTTGGAATTCTGAAATGAATTGATTTAATTAAGGTGAGACCCTCGTGTGTGATAATCATGCTTAATCTCCTAAATCAAAAGGGTTACCGTGGTACACTTTAGATTATGAAATAGTATTTCCTCCAAGAACAGTTGCTAAACAAGAAACTGAACCCCCATGGGAGGAGTGGTGAACTCCTGCCAGTGGCTGCATTGGGAGTGGTAAGCTGCACTGTTTTAAAGGAAGTTTCTGGGGAAGCCAGCAACAAGAACACTGGAACAGGCTTTCCATGCCTCTCAGGCAGGGCCACTCCTTTTGATTAAGTCGCTTTTGAACAGAATCATTTAGAGGCCGGTCGAACATAAACGTGGAGCTCAGGGAGATGGCTAGTCTTGAGGGATTATACTCAATTCATGATGAGTGACATGGAGCATTCCTGGATCGTTCCTGACATTTACATAGTCCCATCCTCCCAGTTCTGGGATTCTCTCCCTCAGACAGTGCTGATTAAACACTAAGTCCTGCTCTGTACTATCTACCATGGAACCAGTCATTTTCCATTATCAGGGACTTTTTTCATACAATTTGCAATATATTTGATAAACGTTTTATATTATTGCAATCATAATCCAGTCCTGCTTCCTAAGGTTATATCCAAGTTGCCAAAGTAGAGATTGGGTGTTCCCAAATCTGCAAATATTCACCTTCCCACACACCTACGTACACATACACACTTTTAGATAATGTCTTGGATGTTTCTAGAAGTGCCTCTCTTTATTACCTATGTTTGGGTTTTATCATACTAATTCCCAGAGGGTCACTTTAATTCTAAGGTTTGGGGGACATGTGCTTTATGTGGAAGTTGGAGAGTCGACCCTCAGATGGCAGTCCCAGTCACAGCGGTGTGCAGACTTGTGCTGGAGTGCAGGCTCCACGGGGACTCAGTGGACTTTTCAAGGTACTTACATAAAGTGGCCCACAATTGAAAATCAGTACATGTTAATCATAGTTGAGGAAATGGCCAGAGCCAGAATGAGAAAAGCAGTAGAAAACATCAGAACCAAGCAGTGAAGAGGGCAGGAATTAGGAAATGTGTGAGGAAGAAGCCCAGAGGTTGCGTTTAAGATGAACTGACAGGTTGAGGACAGAAGTTGTGACCACATAAGCACTGTTTATCTGTTTGCTTTGACTTGCATATCTAGGATATAGCTCTGCCAAGTTATGAGGAACATGCAGAAACACATGGCAGATGTTGTCCTAAAAATTAAAGATATTGTTCAGCTGTAAGAGAGAAGCAAACCCTGTCATTTGCAACAACATGGAGGGACCTTGAGGACATTATGCTAAGTGAAATGCCAGACAGAGAAAGACAACTACTGCATAATCTCACTTATATTTGGAATCTAAAAAACCCAAACTCACAGAAACAGAGAGTAGGTAGCTACCAGAGGCTGAGGGGTGGGGCAAACGGGGAGATGTTGGTCAAAGAGTACAAATTTCCAGTTATAAGATGAATAAATTCTGGAGATCTAATGTACAGCATGGTGATTACGGCTAATAATGCTATTATATACTTGAAAGTTGTGAAGAGAGTAGATCTTAAATGATTTCAGAACAAAAAAGAAATGGTAATTATGTAACATGATGGAGGTGCTGCCTAATGCTATAGTGGCAATCATTTTACAACATATAAGTGTGTTAGATCAACAGATGCACACATTAAATTTATATGATGTTATATGTAAACTACATATAAGTAAAGCAGGACGAATAAATAAAAATTAAGGGTATTGAAAACTTGGTGTTTCTCAGTGTGTGCTACTATTAAAACACAATGCTCTCAATACATTTTTCTTTTTTTTTTTGAAGATTGGCACTTAGGCTAACAACTGTTGCCAATCTTCCTTTTTTTTTTTTAAGGATTGGCACCTGGGCTAACAACTGTTCCAATCTTTTTTTTTTTTTTCCTGCTTTATTTCTCAAACACCCCGGTACAAAGTTGTATATCCTAGTTGCAGGTCCTTCTAGTTGTGGGATGTGGGACGCCGCCTCAACGTGGCCTGATGAGCGGTGCCATGTCCATGCCCAGGATCCGAACCCTAGGCCACAGCAGCGGAGCACGCGAACTTAACCACTCGGCCACGGGGCCGGCCCCTCAATACATTTTTTTTATCATGGCATAGCCAACTTCTTCTGGGAGCAGTCCTCACTGCTTCCCCAGTCCCAGACTCAGCTATCACAATGCTCAATTTCCTCAGCTTCTGTGGTTAGGGTAGGACACATGGCCCTACCCGTGACACTGTAAGTCCCTGACTTGGTTCTGTTGGGAAGGGGCAGTGGGCTTTTGGAATATGAGGCCAAGATTATCAGAAACTACGTCCCTACTGCTCTTGGAAGACACTTCTTCTGTAGGAGCAAATGAGACCCTCACAAAGCAAAGAGAAAAAAATGAAAGACAGAAAAGGAAAAAAATTACAGTATCATTCCAGTCCTGATCCAGGGAGGATCAGATGCTCCCTGAGGGCATCCGTAAACTTACATCAGGTTATAGGAACCAATAATTGACTATTTTACTTGTTTCTTTGTTTGTGTTTTTCTGAAAGCTCAGTCTGAGGCAAGGGATCCCAGCTGGTTGAATTGGGAGGTAATCCCAGGGAGCAGGAGGTGGAGGGGAAGGAGAGAAAGGGTGACAGTGGGGCACATCATGGAGTTGGCCTCCACTGCAGAGGACACCCATTATTCAATCCAGCTGGGACTTTCTAAGGCACCTTATTAAGTGTTTCTCTGAGCTGATCACCTCTGAACAGAAAGGAGAAAGTATTGAGTCCCTCCTCCACTGGTCAAGGGATGGTCCCATTGGGTGTTAACTCCTCTGTGCTCCCTGTTGCGCATGCAAAAGTGCAGATGTGAGCATCCAACATCATAGAGTCAGAGGAGCTTCAGGGCTAGAAATGAGCATGCATATCACCAGAGGTAAGGCCCCATCTGAGTGCACCAGGATGAACCCATCAGGCTCACGTGGACCTAGAATAAGAGGTAAGGATGAAGAATTTTGAAGTGTCTGATAAAATTTGCAAAACTATGAGTCCTGGCCAACACAGTATGTGACCACTTAGTTATTGTCAAAAGAATCAGAACTAAAAGAATTTAGCTTTTGTCAAAAGTTGAGCACGGGAGGAATAAATGGACTTTTGACGCGGTGTATTACTATGTGTTAACACTCTTAAAACATTTCTCTCTTGCCTACAGTTTCTTAAAATAAGGAGAAAGACTTTGAACATACTTTTGAAGGAGAAAAATGGCCTAGCTATTTCCTGGTGCCTGACTATGGCCTCTGCAGTCCAAAAGCTAGGACTTTAAAGAAAGAAGAGAAATTACGAAGAAACAATAGGATTAAAGCCTGTGGTATTCCTGAGAGACTCTTGCTTATATTGTCATTTTTACATTTTCAATTGGGAAATTTAGAGTTAGGAAATGATATTCTTTACAAAACAAATTTACCATTCTTTTAATATTCATGGACTACTTCATGAGCATGGAAAGAGTTCAGGCACAATGACATTTTAATAACTCATTTATATTTGATACTAACTCACATTAAATTTAGAGTTAGGAAATGATATTTTTGCAAAACAAATTTACCATTCTTCTAATATTCTTGGACCACTTCATGAGCATGGAAAGAGTTCAGGCACAATGACATTTTAATAACTCATTTATGTTTGATACTAACTCACATTAAATTAGTTTAACAGCTTTGGTTATGAGTCAATCAGAACCTATCCAGCTATTACAAAGCTTGATGATATCTTCAAAACTTGTATGAACATAGGCATTTAATATATAATTGATGTATATAGACAGTTAAGCAAAACATATTTATACATACATACGTAGGTTTGTGTGTGTGTGTATATAAATATATATATAAGATGTATGCAATAGAGCCAGCCCTGATAACCTAGTTGCTAAAGTTCAGCAAGCTCTGCTTCAGTGTCCTGGGTTCAGTTCTGGGCAGAGAACCACACCACCTGTCTGTCAGTAGCCATGCTGTGGCAGTGGCTCACATAGAAGAACCAGAAGAACTTACAAGGATACACAACCATGTACCAGGACTTTTGGAAGAAAAAAGGAGGAAGATTGGCAACTTGTTAGCTTAGGGTGAATCTTCCACTACAAAAAAATAATAATTAATTAATTTAAAAATGTATGCAATATAAACCAAATGTCTTATCAGCCTTTGACAATAAATAAAGATACTGTTTCCAATAGATACTCATCATCTTCCATTTTCACTTGATATATATCTTAGAGATCTTTTTCAATTAATATAGTAAAATCTGCTTCATTACTTTCCAGCTACTGCATAGGTATGGGGCATGGTTGTACCATAATCTTAATTTAACAGAAAAGTTTAGAGTTAAGAAATGATATTCTTTGCAAAACAAATTTGCCATTCTTTTAATATTAATGGACTACTGTATGAGCATGGACAGAACCTGGAAATTGCACATAGAGATCTATCTTCCCCTTTTAAAAATTACTGCCTTGCTACTCAGTTGTATGACATCATTGTAATTAATTTAATTTGTCACATAATGCTTGACATTAGATTACTTTGTACCATTGCAAACAGCACTGCACTAAATGTCTTCATAAAAACAACTCTGTGTGTAAGATACATTTCTAGAAGTGTTGTTGCCATGGCAGAATAAGATTGCGTGTGTGTGTTACTTATTGCCAAATTTCCATCCAGAAATATTGTACCAGATTATCCCCACAAAGTTGTCGTTACCCATGGAGTATCCTTAATGGCTTTTGACAATTTCACAGTGTTGTTAAAATTCAAATACTAAAATAATTTAAAAAAACAACAAAGTAATAAAATGAAAACTCAACAGGTTGGCTGACAGGTAAGAGTGCTGTGACATAGCCGTTTATTTCATATATTTATTTATAATGAAGATAGTCATTATATATGAATGTTTATTTTATATGTTTATTAAACGTGTTTGTTTCTTCTAGAGTGAACTATGCATTCATTTCCTGTGTCCAATTTTAGTTTTGACTATTTAAATTTTCCAAATAAATTTAAGAATTCTCTGTCAAACAAAGACTTTGGCTGATTTAAATTATTTTTTTTATCTAGTAGTTTGTTTTGGAGTTTATGATATTTTTAATCTAAAAAGTGTTTAAAACTTGTTTTAACTTCTGGATTTTGTGTCATGCTCAGAAAGACTTTCCTTATTCACTGAGGTTTTCTTCTGATATTTTGAGTTTTTCCTTTTTTTATATTTAAATAAGTGATCACTTTGAAATTTGTTTGAATGTGCAAGAATCACACTAAGGATGCAGATTCTCTTGTCTAAATAGCAGTTTAATTTTTCCAATAAAGTTTATGTAATTATGCACCTTTACTATACTAATTTCATGTATTGTATTTATGCGAGAATACATTATTTCTATGGGGCTATTTCTAATCTCTCAACTCTGGTACTTTTGATATACTTGTCTATTATTTTTTTCCAGTGTCACTCAGAACACCTGAAAGGGCAAAGAAAAGATACTAGCACAGACTCTCAGATATCACCAGGGCAATAACACAACCAGGTGACAGAGGAGGAAAATGTACAGAGTTCTCAAGGGAAGAAAGCATTTAATATCCAGTTATGCTTTCCTTCAAGAATAAAGGCTACAAACAATGCTAAAAATGCAAGAACTGAGAAAATATTGTTCACATGAGAATTTCTTGAAAAATTTATTAGAAAACAAACTCCAGACAAACCAGGAGATTACTAAGAAAACAGAAAAAGGAACATTACATATAATAACAAAGGAATAAGAGAATATTATATATTTATATATATTATCTGTGTTATATACATTAAATATAATACATAGATGTATATTTGTATATAGACATAATATATAGAGATATATATAATATATACATCTATATATAATATAGACATAATATATAGATTAGTACATTATATATAGAGAGAGAGAGAGAGACAGGGAGAGAGATGTATGAATAGCACCCTAGGAGTAAAGGAGGACTAAAAATGTAACAGCCCTTGTGTGGACTGTGGCTAGGCTTGGAGCCATATAAAAGGACCCAAAACATCATAAGTCCCACATTTTGAGAAAGGTGATCTCAGATTTCTATTGTCCTGTCTCTTAGCAAAAGCAAATATTCTTTTGAAGAAAGTAATACCAATATAACCTCATTTTTTTTTTTACAAATAATCCTTCAAATACATTGTCCAACATACTTGAGATTAATAGAATAATTTATCATTCTATTTTTTCATTCTATTCTAAATTCCCCTTACTTACAATTTTATATGTTCCTTTTCCACTTTTCTAATGAATAATAGCCTAGAAACTACAATACATATATTTGACATTTCAAAGTCTAATGTTAATTAAGGTCACTAACCTTTTGCTAGACTATGCGAGAAACTTAGAACAATTAAATGCTATTTACCACCTCCCAAAATATATTTTACTTTGGTGGTATATATTAACAATGCAATATACTAATATAATTGTTTTGTACAATTAAAGCTCATTGCCCCCACTTTTACCACTTTAATTGCTCTTTGGTTTTTCCTGCATCTATCAACTTCCCTTTCGTTTCATTTTTTCATTACTCAAACGATAACTTTACACTTTTATTTATGGAGTGTATGCTAGTGATGAGCACTCTGATTTTTGTCTGTATTTCTCGCTCACTAATGGAAGATACATTTTCTGACTATAGAATTCTAGATTGGCAGGTATTCTCTTTTAACACATTGAATATATCATTCTACTATCTTTTGACTTTCTTACATGTAAGATGTCAGCTGTTAGTCTAATTGTCACCATTTGGAAGTCTTCTCTTTACCTTCAGTATTCTACAGTTTCATTATGATATATTTAAGTATGGCATTTTTTGGTTTATCCTGTTTGGAATTTATGTTTCTAGGATCTGCAGCTTGATAACTTTCATCTGGAAAATTTTCAGTCCTTAAGTCTTCAAATATTGCTATTTCTGTATTCTCTCTCTGCTCTCCTGGAAGTTGAGTTTCTTGTATTTTACTTGCCCCTGTATCCTTGATAACTTGTACTTTATAATCTATATTTGATTAGATTCTCCTTATCTTTTATTATTTATTTCCTAAATTCAATTATGACAATTTTTTAGTTCTAGATTTCCTCTTTAGTTCTTTTTCAAACATGATATTTTTTAAAGTAATTTTCTTTCTGATGCAAATACTTTAAAACTTAACTCTTATCTTTTTAATTTGGTATACATAAAGTTTCGACAAACAATTAAAGATCAACAGATAAGTGAGGAAGGAGACAAGATGCTGTGTGTGATAAAAACCAAAAACTGACTCTAAAACATTGTTCTGGAAGCCACAGCCAGTACAATAAGAGAAGAAAAAGAAATAGAAGGCATAAATGTTAGAAAGGAAGAAATGACTTTTTCAGAGAAAACATGATTTTATACATAGAAAATTCTAGGGAATCCTTATAGATTTGTGTTTTCATCACTATATATCACACAGAGATTTAAAAGTATAATAAAAGTTATTTTCAGAAATTTTATGTGAAGATTTGACAATTATTTGAAAAGCACACTGTATAAAAACTACAGAAAGAAGTAATAGAAAATCCAAGTAATTTTTTTCTATTGAAAACATTGAAATTGTAAAGATATAAAACTTTCCAAATAAGAAAACATTGGGTCCAGCTACTTCACAGTTGAATTCTATAAATTATCTAAGGAAAAAATAAAACCAAGCACATTTTTTAAGAAACAAAAGAGAGAGAACATTTCCCAATTCATTATATTAGGTGTACATGGCATTGATACTAAAATATGAATAAGACAAATTGAAAAACAAAAAAAACCTAACATTACTCATGAGTATAAACACAAAATTCCTTAATAAAGTATTGCCAAATTTATCCAGCAATGTATTAAAAACATAATACTTCAAAGGAAAGTAGGAGAGCAACAAGAAACTAGAAAGAGTAAGAGAAATAAAAATGCATAATAAAGTGGTAGATTTAAGTGCAAATATATCAGTAATTATATTAAATATGAGTAGCTAAATACTCCAGATTATTAAAAGTGACTATATGATATTTAGAAAAGAAACTTGTAAAACATAAGAGAGAGAAAGGTGAAAATAAGGAAATTAAACATATATATCCACTCCCATCCTTACAACAAGGAAAAAGCCAAGATAAAAATCATTGACTATTCTCAGGACCATTGGAGAAATGGAGTCACATGGTCAATTGCTAGCCTAAAGAGTGGAGAGATAAGTGAATTCAGAGAGTCACAGCTGAGAAGCTGCTGGAGCCATAAACTTGTTGGAACATGAAAAAACAGATAGGTAATATGAGCAGAGAGATTTAAACCCTAAGAATCAAAACGAAATATTAGAAATAAAAGAACATTGTAACAGAAATGAGTGTCTTCTATGGGTTACCCAGTAGTCCAGTCCAGACATGGCCTACAAAAGAATCATTGAGTTTGAAGAGGGGTCAATAGAAACTTCCCAAACTGAAATTCAAAGATAGAAAAAGAATGAAGAAAAAAAAATCAGAAGAGAAAATCAAAGAACTATAGGATAATTTCAGAAGATATAACATATAAGTAATTGATAAACCAGAAGAAAGAGAGAATGGAGCATAAAAAATATTTGAAATAATGATGGCTGAGAACTTTTCAAAATTAATGACAGATACAAAATCTCAGATCCAGGAAGCTCAGAGGACACCAAGCAAGATAAATACCAAAATACATACAGTTAGGCATATTATATTCCAACTGCAGAGGACCAAAGACAAAGAAGAGGTGTTGAAAGAAGCCAGAGGGAAAAAGCCTTACCTATAGAAGAACCAGGTTAAGAATTACTGGAGACTGCTCGTCGGAGAATATGCAAGGAAGAAGAGAGTGAAATGAAACACTTAAAGTATTGAGGAAAAAGCCACCAATCTAGAATTCTCTATGCAATGATACTATCTTTCAAAATTGAAGGAAAAATAAAGCCTTCCTCCTACAATCAAAACTGAGGAAATTCATCACCAAGAGATTTGTCCTGCAAGAAATGTCAAAAGAAATTCTTCATGAAGAAGGAAAATTATATTTGTCAAAATTTTGGATTTACATGAAGAAAGGAAGAGTGTCAGAAAATAAAGAAAGGTAAAATAAATTTTTTATATTTGTATTTTTAATTTATTTTAAAAGACAATTGTTTAAGGTAGTAATGGTTACAATATGTTGGATAATTATAGCATATGGGTGGGTAAGTGAAATGAATGACAGAAATGTCATAAGGGTTGGGAGAGAAGAAAATATACTAATAGTGTTATTTGAAGTAGACTTAGATTAGTTAAAAATGCATATTGCAAACATTAAGGGCAACCATAATTTTTTTTAATAAAGTATAATTGATAACAGCCCTCAAGCCACAAACAGACATGGATGAATCTTAAATATAAATTGCTAAATGAAAGAACCCAGTTGAAAAGGTTATACTATAATCCTGATTATACAACATTCAGGAAAAGGCAAAATGCTAATGATAGTAAAAAGATCAGTGGTTGCCAGAGGTTTGGGGAGAGGGCACTAGGGTTGAATAGTTGAACCACAAGGTATCTTCGGAAGCAATGAAACTATTCTGTATGATATTGTAATGGTGGATACATGACACTATATAGTGATCAAAGCTCACTGAACTTTACAGCACAAAGAACAAATCTTAATGTATGCAATATTTTTAAAGTAATTTAGTAGGTCAGGGGATTCCTGGATAGAATGTGGAATATGACAAAAGAATCTAACTCTTCCACAGTGTATGAAACCACATTACTAAGGAGGTAGAGGAAAAGACACTGAACTAAGGAACTGTGGAAATGAGTGGAGTCTGAAACACCAAAGGCAAAACAAACTGAACATAAGCACTGTACTCTGGTTGATGAAGTTTTTCCCAATGGGAGTACGAGTTAACAATTTTAATGCTGCTAGGTATTTATACTGGAATTGAACAATTACGTAAATGAATGGTGGATGGTGGCATCCAGGTTTCTCACTGTTAGAGTGGGAGTTTACAGATAAGGAAGGGGAAGAGACTAGAATGATATTTACGGTAATGAGTTAGAGTTGGAGATGGTATAAACACATGTTTAGTTTGATATAGATACACATGGTTACATGGATAAATATTTATGACATGAGTATATACACAGGTTAGTATACACACCTGCATTTCTTTCTGTCTGTTGAGAGCAACTAGAAGCAATAATGCTGTAGCAGCAAAAAGCACATCCAGTACCAAGATTTTGGTCTCTAATACTGTTCTCCAATAAAGGGAACCAGTGTTCCATGGAGAAAGTACTGATTCTTGAAATGGGGTAGGAAATACACAAAATCAGCCTGGAGTAACTTATAGAGCCAGAAAGTAATGAAGTTCTTTAAAAAAAATAATAACCACAATGATGGGGCTATGTCAAAGGGAGACAGGAGCCAACTGAAGGAGTTTAGAGTGTCCACAGCAGGAAGAATTTGAGCAACAAAATAAAGTAGTGTTTGACTATAACCCAAAGTATAAAATACATATTCATAAACCCATACTGATATAAATGATTGAATAAGTAAGTGACAAAGAATTACAGATAATTTATGTAGATATTCTGCCCTTCAGAAGGTGGGCATAACTCCCACTCATTAAGCGTGGAAGGAGCATAGTAACATTCCTCCAAGAGTATAGTATGGAAAGGGGGCGGGGCAGGCAATTTTACAGTGGGGAAGAGAAACCTGACAAACACTACTTAAGCCGAGCGATCCAGGTCAACAGCAACAGTGATAAGCCATATTTATAGTATGTACACCTGATATGATATGATGAAAATTATACTTTATCTCTGTGATATTCTTCTCCAAAACCCATAACCCCAATCCATTGATGAAAAAAACATCAGACTAATCCCAATTGACAGACATTCTACAAAGTACCTGACAAGTACTCCTCAAAACTGTTAAGGTCATTACAAAAAAGGAAAGTCTGAAAAGCTGTCACAGCCAAGAGAAGCCTAAGGAGACATGGTAAGTAAATGTAATACGGTATCCTCTAAGGTATCCTGGAATGGAAAAGGGACATTAGGCAAAAACTAAGGACATCTAAATAAAGTACGGACTTCAGTTAATAATACTAAATCAACATTGGTTCATTAATTCTAACAAATGCGTCATACTAACGTAAGATGTTAATCATAAAGGAAACTGACTGTGGGGTGTACAGGAACTCTCTGTACCGTCTTTTCAATTTTTCTGTAACTACAAAACTGTTCTAAAATTAAAAGATTATTTTAAAAAGCCTGAATGCACAACACACACAAAAAACACTCATACCCCACAAACCCTAAACAAGAACAAAAAGCTTTTGTGGTTATATTAATATAAGCAAAACAGACTTTCAGGAAAAGCATTACTAGAGATCCAAAAGGAACATAATATAATGATTCAATTCACCAGAAAAATGTAACAATTCTAAATTTGAATTCATCTAATAACACACCTCAACATAAAGAGAAAGGGACAAAATTACCAGAAGTACAAAAAGAAATAGGTAAATACACAGTCACACTGGGAGATTAAAACACTCTTCTCTCAGTCATTCACAGAAAAGGCAAACTGGAAAAAATAATCACTAAGGATATAGCATATGGAAACAACATGGCATTTTGGATAAGACAATCTGTAGTTGTGAGAGTCTGCCCAAGCACTAGAGGAATGTAGAATTCTTGGCCCCACAAACTAAATGCCAATATTTCTCCTAAGTTATTATGACAACCACACTGTCCTCATACTTTTCCAAATGCTCCTGGGGGGACAACAACCCCCACTTCTTCCCCCCCCCCCACACACACACACACACACTGTTTGAACCGCACATTGCTTGAATCAGACCCTCTTCCATGACATAATCATGCTCTCCTGTGGGTGTGTCTAGCACAGCCCTTTCAAAAACATTTTATCTATACATTGATGTGCTTGTCTTCGACACTGGAATGTAATTTCTTACATATATTTGACCAAATGACATCACAATGCTATAAAATCATTTTTATAATTATAATAGTATTAACATGTATTAAGCCCTTACTTATTTAGCACCGTGCTTAAATTTCTCATCTGTAAAATAGAGATAGTAAGTTATTTTATTCTAAGACTTAAGTAGTGTAACATCTTTAAAGCTGTTATCACATTGCCTGGGATTATAAGGATTCAATGGAATAGTATTACAAAATTATTTACTGTTTAATAGCTCCCTTTGATGGGGGAGGTTGAAGTCACGGGCAGGAGTGGTGTCAGTGTTGGGGTCCTGCAGCCCAGGCAATGCAGACATGGTACACAGCCAGGACAGTCTGAGATTGCAGTCAGGAAGAGAAACTTCAGAGCTGAAGCATCTTCAAGTTGGTATCTGGGAGGTGTTCAGTGCCATGCTGAGGATCTGATAAAAAGGAAGGAAAATCAGAGAACAGAGTTTGTAAGCTGGCAGACTCAAGTGAGGGCAAGTGTGGGGTTCTAAACAGTGGGGAGAGGGTTGGCATTCCACTTGAACCGTGCACTCCTTGTACTGTCAGGGAGGATAAAGACTCCTCCTCTAACCTGGGTGCTCCCTGGGGTGCACCACTGTGAAATAAAAAGGAGTCAATACAGACCCAGAACCTCTGAAATATTCTGCTTGACTCAACTCCTACATTTGCTTCTTAAGAGAGAGCCAGGTGTCAGTCTGAGATGACAAGGAAAAGAACTCAGGGGGAGAACGACAGAGACAAAACCCTCTGCTCTTTGATCTCCCTTAAGGTCAGTGATGCCATGGCCAGAATGAGAGGAGCCGTCCATCATTCTCCTGGCTGCAAGAATAGCCACATCCTAACAGTGGCAGCAGACCCCTATTAGCCACTCTTTGTTCAAATAGCCGGCCACTTAACATTAACACTACACATTGTTTCTTCAATCCCAGACATTGCCTTTAGGTGTCCTTCACTGCTTCCTCTTGTCAACCAGAGGGCCACTTAGTGTCACTGAGAAGTTCAGCTATGGTATTTTATTCGAAGTGATGGACAAGATCTTCTCTCATGCCCCCTCCACCAAAAGTGAGTCTCTGTGTTCGTGTGGGAATGTGTGTGTATGTGTGTGTGTGTGTTGCAAAAGTCATTAGATCATAAAAAAGAGTAAAAAGTTTATACTGTTTCAACATTCCATTTATTTAATGGCTAACAACTACTAAATGGAAGAGTAAGGAACTGAACACGGGTCTGTTGAAATCAATGTCTGTGTTATCTGTATATTAAAAATCTTTAGACTATGAATATTATATATATCACATCTTATTTGTTATAACCTTTAGGGAGGATTCTGATAGAGTCTGTATAAATGAGCCAATGTCAGAGCTTAGCATTAATGGCTTTTTTCCTACCAAATCCAGCCCACATTTCTTAGCTTTTTTTCACTATCATCCTGCCTGCTCTGTGGCCCCTTTCCTGCTGCTCTCTGTATCTTATGCACCCTTCATGCTATTCCGGGTGGATTAATCTGTTCCCCATAAGCACGCCATATTTTCCATCCTGGGAAGTAGCATAGCAGAGTGCTCTAGGACACAGACTCTGAAGACCACCTGTCTACATTTAGATCTCAGCTCCTTTGCTTACTGGCTTGGTGACCTTGGGAAAGTACAATCACTTAACCTCTCCATGCCCCAGTATGTCAATTACAACCATAAAATGATGTAGTAAAAGTACTTCACTCATAGAGTTGTTTTGAGGGTAAAATGAATTAACATGTGTAGGTTTAGAACAATGCCTGGCAGACAGTAAGTGCCATACAGCTGTTTGTTGCTATTGTTAATTATTATATCAGCTCCTGCAATGGCTTCTCCATTTTTACCTACCCAAATCTTTTCATCCTGCCATGCATATGCAAATGCCTCTCTTCTGTCACATTCGCCTTATCCCATCTGCTAGATGGGACATGATCTTTCCTACCTTAAAACCTCCATAATACTTATACTTGCATTTAGCACAGAATTATTTATTTTGGAAATTACAAGGAGTAAATGAATACTTTTATTGAAATCATTTGGGAAAAGCATTTTATTTTTAACACGTTTGAAAAGTTTCCACGGATGTGTATCATATTCTATTTGCAGTGTAGTGGAAAGCCTTGCTAGTCAAAGAGTGGATCGTGGACTAGCAGCATCCACATCACCTGGGACCTGGTCACAAGATGCAGGAACTCAGGCCCCTCCCCAGACCAACTGCATCAGCATCTGCATTTTACAAGGTCCTCAGCACATCACACACTGAAGCATTGGGGTGAAGCTTTAGAACTTAGCCAGGATGAATTGGATTCAGCTTTGTGGTTTGGGGAAAAGCAAGGTCTATGTCTTCATGAAAGCTCCATGTTATTAACATTAACTTCTTCCTTTAATACTTAACAAAGGTGAAATGTGAACTCAGGTCTCTGAATCCAAAATCTTCACCATTGATCTATGTCATCTTGACTAAATCCTGTTGCTTACCTATCATTAACCATATAATGTCTATGATGTTGATGTCAAGGTGGGGGCTCAAGTCCCAATTTCGCCACTAGTGTGAATAGAGGAAAGTCATATTTGCAGAAGTTTCCACATACTTAAGAATGCATGAAGAGCTGTTTTGATTGTTTTGGGTCAGTGAATACTTTGTGATTTATGTGAGGAAAGGCAATAGAGGGCAATTTGGAGAAAGGATGAAGGACATGTCAATCTGCTGCCTCCTTTTACTCTCTTCAAAGACATAAATACATTTACTATTAAGGGTTGGACAACTATTTATTTTGAAATGCATGAAGGAGTGAATTTCTTTTAGGTTATTTTGCTTGCGAAAAAAATACTTTTATTTACTGTTTACTAAAACATTAATTTTAATTTCTTGCATTTTTTCAATCCTTAGTTCTTTTTCTGATTTTTAGAAATGCTGCTGAGCTCCACGGACTTCAATAACGTTTGTTCTTTACATCATGTTTCATGCTATTTTTGTTCTACTTTTAAAATTGGCTTTGCTAGGAGGAAGAACAAAGAAATTACTCAATCTTTCCTAATTCTAATGCTCAGAATGAACTCTCTAGCACTCCAGTACACAGGAACACAAAAAGAAGCTGGCAAAGACCATGCTTCTCTCCCAGTTAGAGTGCAACGGCTCAGTGAAACCTCTCGCGGGAGTCCAGGACAGGGCCTTGGTTTAGCAGGTGGCAGGGAGGGGGGTTGGGGAGGAATCTACAGAGTAGGCTCACTTGTCTGATAGAAAAGAATCCCATTTCATTTTAAAGTTGGATGTGACATTGAAAATCCCGGACCTACCTTCTCATTTCTCCAATGAGGGAAAGGAGGCCAAGAGAGTTTACCAAGGTCTTGGGACTAAACGTGACTCAGCAGTACCTGCACCGCTGGCACAAAAGTGAAGTTGAGCAACAGCTGGGAGGGTTCCCTCTGGGATGGTATAAGAATCTGGGAGAGTTACTCAGTTTTCCCGGGTATCTCCCATGTACACAAAGGTATATACGTTATTAAACTTCTGTTTGTTTTTCAAAATAAAAAAGAATATGAGAGTCCTCCACGAAGTCCCCATATGAGATAAATACTGCCTTATCTTCATTCCATCACAGTCATTGCTGATACCCTATTTGTAAAAGGATCTGAGGTCTCTTGAAACCATCAAATATACAGCAACACAGCTAAGCTCAGACTTGGGAATCTCCCTGATGCTGGAGCCCCCAGACCAAGGGTTGCCTTTGATGTGCACCACACACTCTTCTGGGTGCAGCTGGGAATGGAGCCCTGAGTCTGCACTATGCACAGGCCCCAAACTCTGTCTTCCTCCCATACTTGGAGGAAATACGCCCCCACCCCCCATGGCCCATGCCTCTTTCCTTTTACACTATCCAGTCTCATACCTAGGATAGGCTGCTCCATGAGTTCAGACTTTCACAGATAGGGAGAATGGTTAACATTCATCAGCATCTCTCTTATACTCTGAAAAAACCCATGAGGTAGGAAAATCAAGAATCTAGCAACTTCTCTGAAACAGAAAAGGGAAAATACAGGGAACATAACACATATAGCTCTAATTTGGCATGATTATCTACAGCAGAAAAACTAAAATCCAGTTAATATGTCAAGAAATGATCACATCACATGGGCTAATATTATTTTCCATTTAAACCTCACATTGAGTATTAAGCTAAAATGTGATAAATGCTGAGTTTATTCAGGCTACCTCTACAGGCTTCTCCAGGAGATGTGTGGTGGAAAAGTTTGAGAAGCAGTGAAGGAGGCCAATGTCCTCCTTTTGTAGGTGAGGGAGATGAGGCCCAGCCATGCTCTCTGGGCGTATGTATTTCATTAATGGCAGATCTAGGTCACAGTCAAGTGGATGAAGGCCTCAGAGTTTGTGGAGAACTTGCAGAAACCACACTACTTACTTCAGTCTACAAAGGAGCCCAGTGTGCTCCTGAACATAAAAGACACCCAAGGGCCCTGCTGCTTTTGGCTGAGTCCTTGGAGCCACATCACCTGTCCCACTAATCACAACAGCACAAAACCAAGCCTGAGAAGGATGCTGTAGTTAGAACTGATTACTCCCTTTTCTCTTAGGTCACCAGGACAAACCCTTTAATTCTTACCTATCACTATCTCAGTCACCACTGGATGTCCAAACCACCCATTGCATCCATTAACACTAGGATATTTTCCTCATAAGGCTCTAAAAATCCATAACCTAACTCAAATTTCCACTCCTTGCCAAGCTCCTAAACCTTTCCATCGTGCTCTCAGGGATACCCTGTCTGGCATCAACAAAATTCCCTACTTCCTCAACCTCTTTTTAGAGTTCCTTTGCCTCTAGAATCTGCTGACATCTGACCCACAATAAGGAGATTGTGTCTTTGGGAACACTGCAAGGAGTGGCTACTTCCCCTTTCACGACCCAAATCCCACAGGACCTGGGAGAGGGTTAGGTGCCATTGTTAAAGCTTATTGCTGAATTGTTTCTCTTTTCTTCTCCCCAACATGCACAGGAAAATCTTTTTAAAAGCATCTGCCATCAGACTATACAATCCACTACCCTTCTGCTTTGGTCTCAATATTTGCATCTCCCCAAAATTCATATGTTGAAATCCTAAAGCCTGATGTGATGATAATAGGAGATGGGGCCTTTGGGAGGATGGAGCTGAGGCCATGAGGATGGAGCCCTCATGAATGGGATTATTGCCTTTACAAAAAAAAACAACACCACAGAGCTCCCTAGGCCCTTCCACCAGGTGAAGACACAGTAAGAAATCAGAGTCTGCAACCAAAAGGGGGCCTTCACTAGAAGCTGATCCTGGACTTCTAGCCTCCAGCACTGAGACATAAATTTCTGTTGTTTGTAAGACACCCAGCCTGCAGTATTTTGTTACAGTAGCCCAAAAAGACTAAGATACCTTCCTTGTTGTGGTCTTTTCCTGACTACTGGTCACTCCCTTCAGTGGATCATTTTAGAAAGTGGCTCATCACCAGTATTACTATTATTATTTTTGATGAGTTTTAAATTCCACCAAAATAACAGAAATCCACAAAAGAGATAGAGGTGGAGAGAGAGAGAAAGAGGATGGGAAAGATAGAATAGGAAAGGAGAATGAGGATAAATAAGAACTACCTTAACTGACAGAACAGAAAAGGCTAAATACAACTTGAGCTGCTACTGGTGGTGGTGGTTCAAGTATGAAAACCTAAGAGGAGCAAGATGCCTTCTGCCACAGCTCCGCCCCCCACCCCCAAGTGCACACAGATTTATTGCATCACGTCCTTCTGAAGTCAGGGCTGCCAGATGGAAGTGGGAAACAGTAAACTTAGTTGGAAGTTTGATTAAGGAGCAGGGAGAAATCTAGGTCTCCTCATCCTTCCTACAAAGCCAAGTGACTTGCCCTTCCCCTCCCTGGAAGAAGCCTGCATGTTTAGTCTTTCCAGATCTTAAGTGCAAAAGAGGCTGGGCCTTGAGGATATCAGGCACAAGGAAGGCTAGGGTGATATTCCAATACTGATAACAAGAGATTAGGTGACAATTTGCCTGCTGAAGAGTGAGCCCCCAGCTCACTTTTCCTGTTCAACTCCCAAACACTGGAAGTCAGCTTTATACAACCTACTCAAACAAGAGATTGAAGTATTCCTCTCTGGGGAAACTGGCTAGCCCAAGATAAAGAAAGGTCAACAGCCATTGACCTTTGGTGGTCCCACAAATAAATGGCCAGGTCTCTGCCTCATCAATTTACAATGAAGTCATCAACTGACAAGCGCTGCTGCTCCACCACCACCAGCATCCCCCAAAAGTCACGCCCCGTGAATTTCCAAATATCAGTTTGATGTATGTTTCCAGGAACCAAGGATGATCAGGCATCTGAGAAGACATTTAACCCGAAGGTCAGAGATAAAATTCAAACAACAGAAAGAGGAACACAGAAGAAAAATAGACAATGCCATGGGCAGGAGAAAACATAAGAAGAATTAATTAATAAAAAGAAAAATATTGCCTCCATTACCTTGCAAGTAGATGCAATAAAAGAAAGATTATGGAGAAAAAAGAAATATTAGAGAGAAAAATGCTAATAGCATAAGTAAAAAATGCAGTAGTCATATTTAAAGATAAGTTAAGGAAGCAGAACACACAAAAAAGAAATTAACATTAGGAGAAAAAAATTAAAGATGTGTCTAGTGTCTCTGTTTCTAAGAATATAGTACTGAATGCATCCACACAATACTATAGCAATCAACAACACACAGCGAACTGAAGACCAAACTCTGGATAATACTTACATTAGGAAAATTATTAACTCATCCATTAATTATGCTACTGATCACAGTTAAATATTAAAAGGCACTTTTATAAGAATTTTTCTTTTTCTCCAGTGACCTTAGTACAATGTACTAGTTTACCAGCGTATTAGTGTACTTAATACTTTGTAAATTGTATTCTTAACTGTTCCATGTTGGTAGAATGGTTACAGTAATGGATTTGAAATCCAAACGATTTTTTCAATTTTCCCATATAAACATATCTAATCAAGGAAAAAGATTTTAATCAATCAAATAATCAACATAGCAATTCTATAGCTTTCTATCGTGTACATAAGAGTAAATATATAAGTTAAATATCAATTTTATGTCAAGATACAATATCTTGTGTTTTCTTGTCTTATTTTGGAGACAGATTTTCAACTCAAAAGCAATGCAAACAATCATTTATTTATAAATATATTTAATTTTAATTTATCTTACTGTTCTCTATCAATTGGTTGCATTTTTAAAGAAATCGTGGGCATTGCCATTTATTTAATAATAAAATTAACAGAACTGAGGAGGAAGCTACAGAGAGGATAAATGAGTTGTTGGTGAAGTAATTGCTCCCTTATGGCTTAATCATTAAAGACCATAAGCCAATGAGCTGTGTGAAAGTTTACTATGGATGCTTTTCTAGGCACTAAATTTGCATGTGATATAAACATCCTATTTGTAGCATTTGATTATTGGAAACTCAATGAGCCATTTGAATGGCAGACAGTTAATACATTACTTTCTGCCCTTCTGTTTTACTCCTGTGGTATTTGTAGCAAAAGTTTAATTGCTCCAATGTTCTACTAAATAATTAAATTGGTTGGTTGCTGTATTTTCCCCCTGCTATAAAGAATGGCTGAAAATAATTCATCTTGAAGTTGAGTAATAACCATGACTTTGTGTTACAGGAACATAACTAGCCTGGAAAATTTCTAAAATCCTGTTTCAATTAAATTCAAGTGGTAAATGGAGAATTTTTATCAGTACAGGGCAAACACGTTCTGCTAATACAATTTCTCATGCTATGTTCTCGAATTATCTTCTTCTAAGAGTATGATCAGTTATTTCAAAGCTGAGATTCTTAAAAGTTCAGACATCATTCTTGAACCAAAATTTCTCCTGAGAATCAACCTCTCCTTGACAAACATGATAGATTTTGAATAAAATCTTGGAGGGCAAGGAAACCATCTGTCATGACTGCATCATCTCACGCTTGAGGTCCATGGTGGAGATCTAATAAGTTCCAACGAAATGACTAAGACTAGTGTCCTTGCAATACAGCATTTGACAGCCCATTGGCAATCAGGATGTTCATCAGAGATGTGCTGATAGACTTGAATTCTACACGGGCCATCAGGGCAGATAACAGCATATTGCTTATGTCTAATCTCCTAAAGGATTTTTCTTCTCCCAAAACCATCCTCAAACGATCCACTATTGTGTCAATGACTTACCATTACCACTTTCTTTCCATCTAGGATCTTTCCAAGGATGTTGTGAGGACTAAACTCATTCATCTACACATTCATTAATTCAAAATTACCATTGACTGTTCACTGTGCCAGGCTTTGTTGTAGGTGCTTAGAATATGGCCGTAAACAAAGTTTCCTCTCCTCACCCCAGTGCTTACATTGAGGGGCTCAGAACAAGAGTACAAATGGATCCTATTTACCATTTGTCTAGGTATTTAATGGTTATACATCAAGTTAACAAATGCCTGGATAACATGCGTTTTATCTTCCTACTCTAAAAAATATGCCTTTGTGATACTCAGGTCCAAATTTAGAATTCTCAAACTTCTTGAAATTCCCCACTGGAACATGCAAGTACAAAGAGAAGAGCCAGTCCCCAGCCTCTGACTCCCAACTGTAGCCCACCCTTCCCCTCCTCTCACCCCCTTCTCTCTTCTCCCCTGCAAAGGTCTTCCTGCACACTTCTGTGGAATCTTCTAACCCTATCCAAGCATAATCTACACTTTCTGAAAACAATTCTTGAGTGCTCAGACTGCACTCAAAAAGAGGCCCACGTACACCCTGGAAGCAAGCTCAGGATCACTTGGGAGAGGAATTCCAAGGCCCTTAGTATCAGAGTGGTCTAGAAAGAGGCTTAGTTCTCTGGGTGAACAGCTTCTCCCTTTCCCCCATCAGGGATCAGCACTCAGGCTTTCTCCTGTAACTCCAGTGCTGCACAGCCTGACCAGGTAAACCATGGGGGTGGACCAATTAGTAACGGGGCTCTCCTCCCCTAGGGGACCCTCCTTACCAATCTTGTAGACTTTGCTTTTTTCTTCTCTGTCAGTGAAGCCATCTGAGCCTGGAGTTTTCTTTCTGGAAAGTTTTTTTTTTCTTAACTATGAATTCAATTTCTCCAATAGATATAGTTCTATTCAGGTTATCTATTTATTCTTGGTGAGTCTGAGTAGTTTGTAGTTTTCAAGGAATTACTCCATTTCATTTAAATTGTTGAATTATGTGGTTAGAATTGTTTGTGATATTTTATTATTATCCTTTTAACAAACGTGAGCTCTCTAGTGATAGCCTTTCTTATTCCTAATCATGGTAATTTACATACTCTTTTTTTGCTTTGTGAGTCTGAATAGAAAGATATCAATTTTATTGATGTTTTCAAAAATAAGATTTTGGTTTCATTGATTTTCTCTCTTGTTATTCTGTTTTTAATTTAACTGACGTCTGCTCTTATCTACATGACTGACTTCCTTCCCCTTTTGGTTTTCTTTTCCTAGTTTCTTAAGGTCGAAACTTAGGCTGTTGATTTGAGATCTTCTTTTATAATACAGCTGTCAGGGGTTGAATTGTGTCCCCCCAAAATTCACATATTAAAGTTCTAACCCTCAGTACTTCAGAATGTGACCTCACTTGCAAATAAGGTCATTGCAGACATAATTAATTAAGTTATGATGAGATCATTCTGGAGTGTGGGACCCTAATCCAATATGATGGTGTCCTTAAAAGAAGGGGAAATTTAGACACACACATGCACACAGGGATTAAGAACACAAAGACCACCATATGTAACCCAAAGAGAGAAGCCTGGAACGGGTCCTTCCCTCACAGCCCTCAGAAAAAAAAACAACTTGCCAACATCTTGATTTCATATTTCTACTCATCAGAACTGTGAGACAATAGATTTCTGTTGTTTAAGCCACTCGATGGTACTTTATTATTGTAGCCCTGGCAAGCTAAGACATTGTTTCAATGCTATAAATTTCCCTCTAAAGCACTGCTTTAGCTGTCCTACCAATTTTGATGTTTTTTATTTTTATTTTTCTTCTGTAAAAATATTTTCTGATTTTTCTTGAGACTTCTTCTTTGATCCTTGGATTATGTAGAAGCGTGCTGTTTACAATCCAAATATTTGACTTTTCAGTAACTTTCTGTTACTTATTTCTTGATTAGTTCCATTAAAGCCAGAGAGTAAAATTTATAAGATTTCAATTCTTCAAAAATTTTTACAATCTGTTTTGTGATGCAGGAAATGGTAACTCTTGGTAAGTGCTCCATTTGAACTTGAAAAGAATGTGTATCCTGCTCTTGTTGGGTGGAGAGGTCTATAAATCTCAAGTGGATCCAAGTCTGTTAACAGCGTTGTGCCTTTTACTTCCTTGCTGATTTTCTCTCTGCTTGTTCTTTTGATTTCTTAGAAAATAGGATTGAAGTCCAACTCTTGTTGTGAACCTGATCTTTCCATTTTGGCTTTCAGTTTTAGCAGCTTTTGCTTCACCTATTTTGAAGCATTTTTACAAATGGCAGACACATTTAGAAATACTATGTCTTTTTGGTGAATTGACCCTTTGGTTATTATGCAATATACTTCTTTATTTCTGTTCCAAGCTCTAAAGTTGACATTGTCTGATGTTAATATAGCTATCTAAGATTTTTTTAAATTATTAATGTATGCATGGTGCATCTTTTCCATTCTTTTACTTTTAACCTACTATACCATTATGTTTAAGGTAGGTTTCTTATAGACAGCCTAGAATTTGGAAGGGATTCTAATGCCAGTGTAATTGTTAAGTTCTTACTATGCACCAAGCACTTTCTAGACGCTGCAGATACAGCACAGAGATTACACTTTTTTAATGAAGTTCAAAGGAAGAAAACTTACTTCTTAGTTTAGTACATAAAATTTGTATTCTGAAATTAACTTTAATGCCATAGAGTTACAATCTGTTCATAATAGCTCAAATTTGTCTGCCCTGGAAAGTGAGACTGGTATCTGAACAGGGTGCTTTCTCTTCAAGATCTTACCACAAAGGAGACAGGGAACAGATTCCAGTATTAAAAAAATAATAAATTAAACATTGATCTTGAGCTTTTTCTGGCTGGATCTGTCACTGTGCGATTTTCTGCAGGGATCAAATCCTGTATAAAGAGCCTTTCTTCTAACAGACTCTTCTCTGCTGTCGTTCCATTCTGACCCCCCAATTTCCTGATTGTAATTGTTAGCATGTAACACCTTTCCACGTGTCACTTTCCAAAATTATAGCTTGTTGTGTGATGATTACAGCTTAGGGGGTTGTTTCCTGTTTCCTTAACACTGTCAGTCTGCAAATCATCATGTAGTAAAGGCTATTTCTGTGGAGGTTCCTGCAGATGGCTAATTTCTTAGGGAGTCCTGTCTTTATTTTCATGTGGTAACATTTCCCCAGCCCCATCCTAGACACCAGAATCCATATGACCTGTGAGAAAAGAAGTCAGTATTCACTCCACTTCCACCCAAACCTAAGAATCTAAGATCAAAGTGGAAACAGAAGATAAGTGAAGCAGGCTGAACCACAAAAGGAGAGTCCAGAAGTAGGTGACCAGGCTGAGGCCTGGGGAGAACTACCTTGAGGGGACCTATGATGAGCTAAAGAGAATGAGGGATAGTCTTCGATGACGGTGGAGTATGGTGGGAGGACACATGCTTTCAACTGATGTAAAAGTCCAAGTTCAGGTAAGCTGTGGTCCAGTCCAGTCCTTAGACTAAGTTGGTGTTACAGGTTGGGTTCACTAGGAAGGAGGGATGACGATTAGCATACAGGAATTTTATTAGGGATACTCCTGGGAGCAATATCTGTGGAAGGGAGGGGAAAGAGGCAGAATTAAGCAGAGGGAGAAGCTGGACTGTGATGCAGTTTCAGCAAAGTCCTAGGCTGAAATTACAGGGAATTCTGAAGATAGGTTAGCAATTCTGCAGTGTTTCAAATTGGGGCCTTTAACGTCTTCAGTCAATCAGTAGATATACATTGATCCATAAAAGAATAACTTTGAGTCCAGCAGCTGTTTTCAGTTTAGGCACTTTCCAAAGAAGGCTAACAGCTAAAACCTGCACTCCCAGCACCTGGGAAAATAAGTCCTTCAGCTCTGACCGATAACCTGTACGTCCTCTATAGTCCACTCCTTGCAGCACTCAAGTCCAATTCTTCAAATAAATTCTGGGAGAAGCTACTGAAGAATCCCACTGGGCCCCTCTTCCTAAGGGAAACTTAGAAAATGAAAGTTCATAGGAAAAACATAGCCTTTGCTGCTGCAGCTGGTCATGGAGTCATAACTGATGCTCATTGGCTTCCTCCTTTACCATCCATTCTGGATTCCCTTCATCCTCAGCTAACACCTCTGCTTATCTCTGTGGTTTATCTCGTGACATGGTCCATACCCACAGGCCTAAAAGACCTGAGTCCCTGATCACAACAGCCTTCTCAGGCCAAGGCTGCTGCACTTGTCCATTTGCCATGAAAATTGGGCAAAAGTGTACCAAGAGGTACCCAAGTGCTCGTTTGGGTACCAAACAATTCTTCCCTGCTCCTCCCATTATAACAGCATCCCTTTCTCTTCCTGATTATCATTGTTAATTATCCCTTCCAAGATGGTGACTCTTCTTGTTTCTTGTTCTTCCCTTGGCAAGAGGAACTTGAAATGCCCAAGTGGTAGCCGTAGCCTGCAGTTCAGCAGGAATCTTGCTATAGCTCTCTGGCTGGAAATGCTTCTCCTCTGGCAACTAACATGCCTAAAGCTACAGAATCCAGAATTTTGGGTAAAGGAAGCACAAATTCCCTCCAAGGGAATCACTAGGAGTAGTAGTGAGACGTGACTTCTGCATCCACACTTTGGTTCATTGACCAATGCATTCTACCTATTGGAGACAGCATCATAAAAAACTATTTGACATTCTTGCCTTCTTTATTGAACCTATTGGAAATCCAGTCTCTTACGTATATGTAAGGCTCCTACCAGTAAATGTTGGCTAGGTTCTGCAACTCCTTTATGATATAGTCTCTTTAATCCCTTCTCAGACCCAGCATGGCCCCAGCTAGCTTCTATTATAACTTAATCCTGGTCATTGACCTTGCGACCTAGAAGAGAGGTCAGGGCGGATCCTAAGAAGGAGTCACATGTTGTACTGGTAAAGAAGTATGAGCCACTTCAGCAGGCACAGAAGAGTCCTAGGAATCTGGGTATTCAAGATTTGGGGGTTCATCAGCACAGATGCCCCATCCCACATGTCAGTGTCCTATTCTTTCCCAAATAGTGTAATGATTTTGTCATAGCAGATCTGCCTAGGTTGAAATTTTAATAATTTTTGGAGCTCTGCTATTCTTCTCTTTAATACTTGGGCTTGGTCCACAGCATTTTTTGCCCTCTGGCTACAGGAAGTGAGATGCTTATATGCTTGTATGATGCAACCAGGAGCCTTCTACATTCTACCGTAAGCCTTTAATTGCTGATTAACCACACTTAGCTTTTTCCCATTTTTTCTAATACCTGGTCTAATAGCAAATACTTGCTATTGCATTCCCTGACACTGGAATACCATTCCAGTTCACCAAGGGTAAAAGTTTTGACAAACACCAAGCTACCCTATACCAGGGTCTACCTATGATCTAGATGGGATTGTTATTGCCAGCTAAGTTGCAAGGGATCTGAATCTCAAATCTCTTCTTTTTTTTTTTGCTGAGGAAGATTCACCCTGAGGTAACATCCTTTGCCAGTCTTCCCCTTTTTGCACGTGAGCTGCCACCACAGCATGGCCACTGACAAGTCATCTAGGTCTGTACCCAGGAACCAAACCTGGGCCACCGAAGCAGAGCGTGCTGAACTTAACCACTAGGCCACCAGGGCTGGCCCTCAAATCTCTTCTTGGCACCTTGTTTCTCAGACCACTCCTGGCACCAACCGAATATGATCTGAGGAAAACAGACTGTGAAAATTAGCACATAGTTTACTCAGGAATACTCTTGGGTGAAACAACAGCAAAGGGAAGGGAAAGGGGCAGGATTGGGCAAAAGGAGAAGTTGGGCTGTGAGGCAGTGTCTTGACTTGAAGCCTTCACAACAAGGCTTCAACTGATATTGAGGGAGATCTGAAGTTGGGATGGTCCTCCAGAGGTGTCCCAAGTTGGGGTGAGGTGTCCAGGCCACCATGTCCCTGCTTCAAGCAGTAACTAGATGTGGGCTGCCCTGAGAAGGCAGTGTGCCTTTGGACAGGTTGCTCTCTTTCATTGAGGTACTATGCTGGCAGAATTCCCGGAAGCTGAGGAAATAAGTCCTTTAGTCCTGCAGGGAGCTGTGGAGAGTCCATCCTGACATCCACTACACTGAAGCATATGGTGAGAGCTTAGTCACAAAACTTAGGTCAAGGTCCCAGATGCCTAAGATCCAAATCTGGGCAGGGCAAGGAAAATGCCATATTGATATCCTGTTCGTCTATAACTTGTTAATTCTTCTCCTCCAGTTTTCTGGAAGCATGAATGATATGAGTTCGGGGTGGGCAAAGCCTCTGAATGATGAGATGTGGCCTGTACCTGGCCGTGAGAGTTACAGGGCTGTGGGCACAGACTCAGAAAGGTCATTAGAAAGGCCCCTTAAGATCCTGCTGTGGACAGCTGCCACCCTAATGGTAGGATATAATGTGCTCTTCCATTTAAGAATACACATGTCCTTTCACTAAGCATTGTTAGCTAATTACTGACCCACTAATTCATTCATTTATCGTTTATTTATTCAAGACACATTTACTAAACATCGTATGCCACGTACTAGAGTACATGATAGAAATGAAGAAATGAAATAAGACAAAAGCCCTGACCTAAAGTGCCTTACATTGTACTTTACAATGTGCATTATGTTGTAAAATGCCTTACGTTGTACGACACAGAGACTGACATAATTATTTATGGCTTACATGAGCACACAAATGAGAAATGATAAATTATACTAGGAGGATCAGGGAAAGTTTCACAGATGAGGTACCACTTGCCTTCTAATATATGTGTAACAGGACATTAAGCAAAGAATGAGAGAAAGGAGATCTTTATGCTTCCAATAATCATGTATGACATTTCTGCCTTAGTGAGATGCTGGGACAACACAAAGTCCTTTAAAGATGCGGTGGTAACAGAGATAAGTAAAATTTTCTGATAATTGATAGGCCAAGAACTGTGCAAATACTGTATTAACATCACCTGAATTGATCCTCACAGTATCCTGATCTGGGAAACATGAATCCCATTAATTTATAGGAAACTGAGGCTAACTAAATAGGCACTATCTAGTGGTATAAGAACCATCATGTAGGGGCACAGGCTATTGGGAATGAGATTGACTTAGCATACACTGACACCTCAAGTTCTCGTTTTCCTAGTCCATTTATGCTGTTCTTGGTGCTAGCAGCCATGACTTCATTTTGAATCCCCTAAATGAACTGTAAGATTTGGTTACACAAGGCTAAAGGGGTCATCTGCCTGTCACAGCTGCCAGCTTGGCTGATTTGGGATCTCATCAACTCTTATCAGTATTTACATAGTATATTGGCAAGAGTATTTTAAATGTTTCATAGGAACAGATGTGGCAAAGATATTTGTTTTTCTTTGCTTCTCTCAGGACATATTTCTAAAGTCAGATCTCTTTGGCTTTTTCCTAGCCAAGACCGGCCTAGTCTTCCCATTGTGTCATCATTCAAGGTCACAGCCCGCTTCTTCGGGTTTTTGCTAAATACTAGTGAGAAAAGCTACCTAGTTCAAGAGTTCCCTGTGTATAGTTGGTTACAAGTGGGACTGAGCATACAGAGGAGGAAGGAAATATTTTTAGGGAAAGATAGCCCAGGGTTGAGGGAAGGCATTCGAAAAGGCCAAGAGACAAAATATCATGCAATATTTCATAAGATGTTAGGAGGTAAGGTAAGTACGGCTAGAAAAATAAAAGGTAAGTGGTTTTTATGGTAAGAGATGTGGAGAGAGAAGTACACTACACTCATATCAGTAAAAACCATGTAGGCAATATTAAGGAGTTCAGACTTTCTCCTAAAGACCATGAGAAGATATTGAACTATTTCAAGCAGAAAAGACATTACAGCACCTTCTAACACAACTTATAAACACAACACATCTTCGAATGGAGAGTGTGGCAAAGGAGACCCTAAGATTTCTTGTCTCTTTGGAAATGCAGCTATTGGTATCCAACAGAAGACTTCCAAACAGTTAGCCAGGAGACTCCTCAGGGTTCTGTAAGTGAAACATCATTATTAATTTTGAGAGGCTTAAGAATAATTGCCTCTAAAACACCAAATTGAATTTTCAAATACTGAATTAAAAATTCAAACAAAGTTTAGATATTTTGGTAAATTTTTGCAACATTAGGCAGCTGAGAATAATGTATCCTCAGTTCTCACAAGACTTTGCTTTCTAAAGTTTGAGGTTATGATTTAAAAATTACTTAAGCAGCCAGCCCTGTGGCATAGTGGTTAAGTTCGGTGTGCTATGCTTCAGCGGCCTGGGTTCGTGGGTTCAGATCCTGGGCATGGACCTACACCCCTTGACAGCCACGCTGTGGTGGTGAGCCACATATAAAGTGGAGGAAGACTGGCACAGATGTTAGCTCAGGGCTAATCTTCTTCAGGAAAAAAAGGAGGATTGGCAATAGATGTTAGCTCAAAGTTAATCTTCCTCAGAAAAAAAAAATTTACTTAAAATTGTATGTGTTTAAAGTTGAAGGAAATGGGAAATATCACCAGGCAGTCCTTGATGCAGACAAAAACACCCCAGTCCTGAGCTCCTGCAATAACTCACTTCTGGTCTCTGGTTCCAGACTCCCAGCTTGCCCTGAAAAGCCAACCTACTCAGGGTACACCCCTGCTTAAAAATCTTTGATGGCCCCACATTGCCCCCCAGGACAGAATCCTAACATGTTGGTGGGGTCTATCAGGCCCTCCCTGGTTGACCCTTGTGACATTTAGAGCTTCAGCTCTGCCTTCCTGATGCTCTAAGGTATCAAACCATTTCGCCCTTCCAATGTGTTCTCTCTCATGTGTGCACACAGTGTTCTATGGCATTTCATGTTCCTCTCATCTCTAAAACTGTCACCTAGCCCACCACCCTATTCTCATTCCACCTGCCTTTTAAGACTAATATGAAATTTCCCTAAGAGGAAAATCACCCAGGAACCTTCTCGTACCTCCTCATCCTGAGAGGACACGGTGCAGGACAGTGTGAGAACTACTCACCTGGGGCGTGGCGCAGATCAGCCCCAACCAAGGCGGAGGCGCCGGTGAAGAGACGCAGCTGACAGCCCTCAGAGCAGGCTGCCTGCGCCTCCGCAGCTAAAAATTTCACAGTGGGAGTCCGTAAACAACGAAAATTGCTTTCTTTGATTCCACTAATCAGCCTGCTTGCTCAAGGACAGAATGCCCAGACTGCCCTCTCTGCCAGCTGCCAGCTAATCAGTTTACCACAAAAAAAGTACAAACAAGATTCACTGCGCCCTGATGGCCTGCATTTCGCCTTTTCTCCTCTCTCTCTATTCTCTCTTATTAATCCTGATTTTGATTTTCTCACTCAAACTACAAGGGACCTCCTCAAATCTAAGTAAATAATTTCCATACAAATAAATAAACAGTATGCAAAATAACTTTCTAAAAATGGCTGAATAATTCTTTGATAGTACCAAACACATAGTAGAATGGTACGGTGAGTACCTTTACAATAAATTAATTAAAGTAAAACTACAGACTGCAAGTAAACACATCTTAGTTAGTTAGCATGGTATTTTTCTCCCAACATCCCTGAAGAAGCTCCAAACAGGATTTTGTTTTAAGAAAATAAAAACTGACATAAGTCTCTCTCCAGTTTGTAGTTTCTTTAACTCATCGAGATTTTGCTTCTCATCATAAGCCTCAGTTTCCTCATCAGTAAAATGAGCATACTAATTTATAACTTTATAAAGTTATTTTGTGGGTAAATTGAAATAAGTAATGTAAACTCTTTGAGACTATGGTTGAGACTTACCTTTGTCCTCTGTCTTAGGCAGGATCTTCTCATTTGTTAAACCCACCACCTTGTATGCACACAATTTATGCACGTTCCTAAGAAAGATGGAAAGCCTTTTTAGGTTATAATATGCTATAAAATGCACAATATTTAGTGCCCCAGGCTGAAGAGGAATGAATTCAGATAATACAGAGAATGACCACAAGCTTACATGGTCACACAGAGGAAAAGATGGGAGGAAATCAAATGGGCCATTTGCTATGATACCAGCTGTTCCAATATTCTAATTAATGGACCAAGAGAGCAAGAGATAAACATATCTTTTAACAATAAAATACTGACGTGTTGGAAAGGAGAGTAGGGCACGGTCTTTCACCTCATTACTTAAAATTAGATCTTCAATATTGTTAGACCCTAACAATAGAACTCTGGTCGTAGTTAGTACCGTAAGACTCGCTGTTGCAAGTCTTTAAGTATGTTTAATTATTTGGATGTTCCTTTAAAAACCAGTTAAGAGGTCAGTATTCTCCAAAGCAATTCTTTCAAGTCTAACAGATAATACTAGATGCTAACAACATAGTTAGCAAGAATGTTTTAAGTTGAAAAATTTAAAGAACATAAAGAGGATCAGAATTTTAAAACTTGAAGGTCCTTAAAGATGTTCTTAGTCTAGAAGAGTTAAGTGATTTACATAAACTCACAAAAGAGGAAGCACAAGCAGAGGTTTCCTGATGGCTATTTGAATGATTGGTAGAAAAAACCAAAGTAAATAAATGAGGTTTAGAAATAAGCCATCTTATAGCAAAATTAGATTAGATCCTCCTTTAAGGGTGATGAGACTCTTAGGAAATGGTTCTCATGAATCAATTCATAATAAATGGATTTTCAAGACAAAAGGTTAAAAGAAATGCTGGCTATGCCATAATAATCAGAACTCTCCAGAAGATACTAGCTTAGGAGAAAAAGAATTCCTCTGGGTCTAGGATGTTCTAAGAGTTAAAAACATTTATTTTGAAATATTATCATACATCTGTCTACTCACTACTGAAATTAAAAAGACATTAACAGTTTGCCATATTGGTTTCAGATTTCTCTCTTTATTTTTAAGACATTCCTAAGCAAATATCTGAATAAACAGCAAAAGAAACAACTAAAGCCACACCTCTCTCCTATCTCTTCCCAAAATTTCCCTTCTCAGACTTCACCACCACCCTGAAGTTAGTGTAAGTCATGCTCAGGCGTGTGTTTGTATCTTTACTCTGTATGTATAAATCTATCCATACAACAATTTACGTAAATGCTATTCTAATGCATTCATCCTTTTATAGCTCCCCTTTTCCCCCTCAACTTTAAGTTTAGAGATTTATACATGTTGATATAGAAACATCTACTTCATTTATATCCCAATTTGAATTAACCTTACAACTGAGATATAACTGGGGTTATTAAGCATTTCTGTACTACTATAATCCCATTGCAATTAATGTTTTGTACTTGTGGACATGCATAAGAGTTCTTCAGACATAGCCACTAAGAAACACTATGGTTGGGTTGAAAGATGTTCTTCAACTTTACTAAATATGTCCAATTGCTCCGCAGGGAAGTGGTACCAATTTACACTTCCAAAGTAAAAGTGTTATCATTTCCCCACATTCTCCTCCTCACATGATATAGCAGGCTGAATGAGGGACTTCCAAAGACGTCCACATCCCAAACCCTAGAACCTCTGAATATATTACCTTATAAGGGCAAAACGGACTTTGCAGATGCAGATTTGAGATGGAGAGATAATCCTGCATTATCCACATGTGGGCCCAACATCATCACAGGAGTCATAACAGGGGGTCAGAAAAATCAGAGAAGGAGACATGAAGATGGAAGCAGAAGTCAGAGAGTCAGAAATTTGAAGATGGAAGAAGGGGCTGCTAGGCAAGGAATGCAGGCCACATCTAGAAGCTGGAAAAGGCAAGGAAGTAGATGCTTTTCTGGAGCTTCTAGAAGGAACCAGCCTTGCCACTTTCACCCAATGAGACTGGGTGACTGATCTTGGGCTTCTGACCTTCTGAACTGTAGGATAATTCATTTTTGTTGTTTTAAGCCACTAAATTTTTGGTAATTTGCTACAGCAGCAATAGGCAACTAATACACAAGATGTGATAAGACTTAGTATTTTGTTTGTTGCCAAAATGAGGATTGTGATGATTTGCATTTACCCACCTATTAGTAAGTCTGAGCCTCTATTCATATGTATATTGCTCATTTGGGTTTTTCCCTCTGCGAATTGCCCACACTACTGAGCAGATTGTCATCTTCTTAATGATTTGAAGAAATTCTCTATGCAAGAGTTTCTCAAACTTAGCACTATTTGCATTTTGAGCCAGATAATTCTGTGTTGTTAGGGGCTATCTGTGCACTGTAGGATGCTTAGCAGTGTTCCTGTCCTCTACTAACTAAATAACTACTCTTCTGCTGTTTTGATGACCCGAATGTCTCTAGACATTGCAAAGTTCCCCAGGGGACAAAATCACTCCCAACTGAGAACCCCTGCTCTATATTATCCACGTTGAATATTTTCTATGCTAATCTGTGGTCAGCTACTTTTTCTAAGACAATGTTTCATAGATATTTCATGTTTGAAATATTAGTACAGCCATTTTATCAACCTTTCACTTTACAGCTTGTCTTCCCTATCTTGTTTATGAAGTGTTACTCGACTCCAGCGTCCTCACACTTCAACATACATAACACCCACTTGGGCGGCTTTCAAAACAAGGATAGGTGGACATTACCTCTGGAGTTTCTCTGCATGGGGCCCAAGAATTTGCATTTCTAACAAATTTCCTGAGCATGCTGATACCGCTGGTCCAGGGACTACACTTTGATAAGATCATTCATCCTAAAGATCCTTTCTTTAATTTTTTAAATAGTTGTTATAACTTTGCTTTTCCATATTTTGTCTTTAATTCATCTAGATTTCCTTTTTCTTTTTGTGTCTGGTGGTAAGTAGGTTTCTGGTTTTATCTTCTTTTCCTCCATATGGATAGGCAGTTGCACAGCGCTATTTCCTAAGCTGTCAATTCCTTTGATTTTATTACATTATGGTAATATAGGCTTTAATTATAGATTTTCACATTTAAAATGAACTTTTTATCTTAAAATAATTTATATTTATAGAAACTTTGTGAAGACAGGATGGATAGTTCCCATATAACCTATACCCAGTTTCCTCTACATTATATTAGATACGTTAGTAGGGACCATTTTTCACAATTAATGAACCAATATTGTTACAGCGTTATTAACTAAAGTCCATGCTGTGTTCATATTTACTTATTTTTTACTTATGTCCTTTTTCTGTTCCAGGGTCCCATCCAGGATATCACATCACATTTAGTTGTCATGTATCCTTAGACTTCTCTTGGCTGTGACAGCTTCTCAGAATTTTCTTGTTGTTGATGACTTAGACAGTTTTGAGAAATATTGGACAGGTATGTTGTAGAATGTCCTTCATTTGGGACTTACCTGATATTTTTCTCATGACTGGATTGGGTCTATGGATTTTGGAAGGAAGATCAGAGAGGCAAAGTTGCATTTTCATTCCATCTTATCAAGGGTACATACTTCTCACTACTGATGTTAGTTAATCTTGATCACCTGGCTGTGGTAGTGTTTGTCAGATTGCTCCACTGTCAAGTTACTCTTTTTTCCACTTTCTGTACTGTACTCTTTGAAAGAAAGTCATTATGTGCAGCCCACACTTAAGAAGTGGGGAATTATGCCCTCCCCTTTTTATTTTTGGTGAGGAAGATTGGCCCTGAGCTAACATCTGTTGCCAATCTTCCTCTTTTTGTTTGAGAAAATTGTCTCTGCGCTAACATCTATGCCAATCTTCCTATATTTTGTATGTGGGATGCATAGCTTGATGAGCAGTATGTAGGTCTGCACCTAGCATCCAAACCCATGACCCTAGGCCACTTAAGCAGAGTATGAAAACTTAACCACTATGCCAACTGGGCTGGCTCCAATGTTCCCCATTTTTGAGGGCAGAGTAACTACATGCATTCTTTGGAATTTTATGGCACAGGAGATATATCTCTTCTCTCCCATTAATTTATTTATTCAATCATTTGTTTATGCAAGTGTGGATCATGGATGTTTATTTTATACTTTGGGTTATATTCCAATACTACTTTTATTTATTTTCCGCTCAAATTGTACCAGCTTAGCCATTGGGAGCTCTTTTAGTTGGCTTTTGTGTCCCTTCAATTCACCTCCATATGTGAATTTTGTTGTTGTTGTTGTTTTGCACTCCCTTACTTTCTGGCACTACAAGACGCTTCAGGCTCATCTCTTATATTACCTGCACCAGCTCTAGAATGAGCTATTTCTCCAAGAAGCCCTGGTTTCTTTTATTGGAGAATAGTATTAGAAACCGACATATGGACATTTTTATGTTCATTACTACTGGAGTGTCATTGCTTCCAGGCCCTCTCAGATGACAAAGCAAGGAAATATACACGTGTATACTAACCCATATGTTTATAATCATTTCTGTGTGTATCCATCTGTTTCTGTGTTAAGCTAAACATGAGTTCACACTGACGTCTCCGATGCTAATCCATTGCCACATAGATCATTCTAGCCTTCTCCCCTAGCTTCTCTGTGACTTCTCACTTCAACAGTGAGAAATCTAGATCCCACTTTCCACCATTCATTTACTTAATTGTCCTATTCCAGTATACATGTATAGTGATTTCTGAATTGTCAATATGTACCTTCATGGAAAACAACTTTACCAACTAGAATATAGCGCTATGTACACTTCTCTTTGCCTTTTCTCTTAGAGTTTCTACTCATTTCTAAAGTTACTAAGGTCAGCAGTCTTTCTTCCATCTGCTTCAGTGAACTTACTTCATAATTTATATTACAATTCAAATCTTCTATCAAAGGCTGCATTAGACCCTTGGATCTCTCAACATCTACATGATTTTTTAAATTTTCAAACATTAAGATTCACTTTTGGCACTGTAAATTTCTATGGGTTTTGAAGTCTTATATTGTTTTAATGATGTATCTACTTAGGTCAGGTCTTCTATTTCTTGTTGCATCCGTTTTGTAAAATTATAATTTTCTTAAATAAAAGTATCCATTTAAACTTAGTTTAGGCAATGGGTACATGAAAAGGTGCTCAACGTCACTCACCATCAGGGAAATGTAAATCAAAACGATAATGAGATATCTCCTCACATTTGTTAAAATAGCTACCATCAAAAAGACAAGAGAGGGGCCAGCCCTGTGTCTGAGTGGTTAAGTTCTCATGCTCCGCTTCAGCAGCCCAGGGTTTCACTGGTTCGGATCTTGAGTGTGGACGTGGCACTGCTCAACAAGCCGTGCTGAGTGGCATCCCACATAGCACAACCAGAGGCACTCACAACTAGAATATACAACTATGTACTGGGGGCTTTAGGGAGAAGAAGGAGGAGGAGGAGGAAGAGGAGGAAGAGGAGGGGGAGGGGAGAAGGAGGGGGAGGAGGAGGAGAAAAAGAAAGAAGATTGGCAACAGTTGTTAGCTAAGGTGTCAATCTTTAGAAACAAAGACCTATAAGAAAAACAGATAAGAGATAAGTGTTGGCAAGGATGTGGAGAAAAGGGAACCCTTGTGCACTGTTGGGAATGTAAATTGGTGCAGCCATTATGAAAAACAGTCTGGAGTTTCTTCAAAAAATTAAAAATAGAGCTACCATATGATCCAGCAATCCCACTTCTGGGTATACATCCAAGGGAAATGAAAATAGGATCTCAAAAAGATGTCTGTGCTCTCATGTTCATTGCAACATTATTCACAATGGCCAAGATATGGAAACAACCTAAAAGTGCACATCAGTGAATGAATGGGTATATAATATGTGATATATACACATACACATACACACACATATACATATATACACAATGGAATATTGTTCAGAAATGAGAAAGAAGGAAAGCCTATTATTTGCAACAACATGGATGGAACTTGGCATCATGCTAAGTGAAATAAGTCAGACAGAGAAAGACAAGTATCCCATGCTTTCACTTATTTGTGGAATCTTTAAAAAAAAAAGTCAAACTCATAGGAACAGAAAGTAGAAAAGTCATGGCTTGGAGGTGGAGAAATAGGAGCAAGTTGGTAAAACGGT
The DNA here is from genome assembly GCF_037783145.1 of Equus przewalskii. Taxonomy (NCBI): domain Eukaryota; kingdom Metazoa; phylum Chordata; class Mammalia; order Perissodactyla; family Equidae; genus Equus; species Equus przewalskii. The sequence goes on along the minus strand of NC_091845.1, from coordinate 50,349,781 downwards.
ATAAACTCTCAGCTATACTATGAATAATGTCTGAGGATCTAAGGTGAAACATGTTGACTATAGTTGATAACGTTGTATTCTATAACTGAAAATTTTAAAAATACAATAAAATAAACTTAGTTTGCTGTTGTTTAAAGATTTTAAGAGCAACTATATGTTGTCTATAAGAAATCCACTTTAAAGACATACATAGATTAAAAGCAAACGCAAGGAGAAAAATATACCATGCTAACACTAAATATACCAACAAAATATACTATACTAACACTAATCAAACTAACTCATATCATTGCTGTCATTCATTTCTCTTACATAAGCATCCATCTATACATACTCATACACAATAGAATACAAGTAATATAGCTCAAACTCAAACACGAAAGTCTACCTTAGAGCTAAAATCAATTCTACTGATTGCAGGTTGAATCCATGATATTACAGTTGCAACAACATAAATTTAATAACAGCAAAAACAATAGCGAATATTTAGAGACCATTTACTATATGCCAGATTATTTACATGCATCCCTCATTTATTTTTCAAACATTCTTATGATCTATCATTCTTATGAAATGCATTGATTCTCAAAATTATCAATGCTGCTATTTTTAGTTTATGAATTATACTAGAATCAGCTATTAATACAAACAGAATCCTTCAACTTGATCATAAATTATTTTCTGATAAATTTTGTTTAATAGGATAAGAACATGTGACCCAATATCATTAAATGCACATTACATTCCTGGGCTCAAATGTTGCTATTTTTCTTACCTTTGGCTGAGCCATATTATTGTGATATGTCAGATGTGTGGGTTGGCGGGTATGTGTGGGGGTGTTTGGAAAGTTTAAAATGAAAGAGCATATGAAAGTTTTGTGTTGTTATTATTTGATCAGTGCCAATGCAAACTGAAATATGGAACACTTGAAGTTCTATGTATTTCTCAAAGTCTCTAACAGAATGAGAAATTCAGAGCAGATTTAAAGATTATCATTGAACACGGAAGGCCATCAGAGTTACATGTGTAACTTCAGATACTACTTGTTCGGTAGTGTCATTGCTTAAAGACAAAAACAATTTCTGGGGGGATTTCTGGACAATAGGTAGAATCTCCTGCAAGCCTGTGCCTTTGTCTAAGAACTGCTGAAAGTACCGAAGGGGCAATTAAGTCAATGATCTAGTATAGACAGGAAAAGTGCTTTTATAGAATCCGGAATGGCCGCTAGTCCACTAAGATGCAGCGTGGTATAGGGAGGAGAATATAATATTTGGGCCGTACAGACCTGAGTTTGGATCCAGAAAAGTTTTTGACGCTTAGTTGGCTCATTCTTTAAATGGAGATCATAGAATCTACCCTTTTAGGTTGATGTTATGTTAAAGACAAATGATTTTTAAGGCCTGTAACCCAGTTTGAATCCCCAAAATGGGAATTCCTGCATTATTGTTTCATACAGAGATAAATGTGAATGAAAAGTCCTTTTCTAGGTTCTCAGCCACTGTGCTTGACATTCAGTGTTATTCTGCCAGTGGCTACAAAGCACAGCTTCCACAGCGATCTACTCAGTGGTGTCACAGTGTATAAAAGGAGAAACAAATCAGGTAGCTATTTTATTTATTACTTCACTCATTCATCAATATTTATTATCTCTTTTGTATCATCGTTGAACCAGGCACTGATGATAAATGAGCAAGCTCTATTCCCTGCCCGTGATGAACCAACAGGCCCAGGAAGCTCAGAAGGAGGGACAGCTTGCCCCTTGAGGAGTTCCTTCATTTAATGTGTCCCATTCACCATCTCTCTCCTTTAGGGACTCAACAGGCTTTCTTCAAGTCTAAAATAGATGCTCTCTAGCCTGCCACTGCTTTGTCTTGTGCCTATTTGTGAGTCATTACCTGTTGCTCTGTGTGGAATGCTGCACCTGCTCTGTACTCTACTTCAATCATTAGGAGCTAAAAGCAGGAAAGGGGTGATTTCCAGGTGTGCTCAAAAAATCTGGCTGTACTGGGACCCAAGGCTCTGCCTACCAGCCTCCCTATGATCAAGCCAGAAACCTCTCGTGATCTGCTAATGGTGGCTTCGCATGGACAACTTTCCAGTGCCACTTCATCAAAATGAGCAGGGTGTACATAAATCTAGCTGTCTAAAGTGAAACTGAATCTTGGCATGAGTTGTCTTGAATGTTGATGGGGAGTTGTCTTGAATGTTGATGACGAGGAATGTTGATTCTTTTCCTCCCCATCAACAGTCCATCTCAGGAGGAAGAGGGGATAGCTGGAAAGAACCTTGGCAATACCTATTTTAATAATATCATGTAAAAATGTGGGCCCCAAAGGAACATGTAATGAGCACTTATCGCATATCGACAATGAATAGGCATTGAGCCTCCAGTAAGTGCAGGGCCCTATGCCAAAGATGTGGAGAGTACCCCCATGGGAAGATAGCTAACAATGCAAGGTAGCAGCATATGCAAGTACCCTATGTGTCTGTACTCAGGGAGAACAATGGAAAGAAGTCCTCTCTCAGCTAATTATCATAATTTTACATCTTATTGTGAAAGCTGCACCTTGCACATGGTTCCCTAGGCAAAGAGACAGTTGGGATTAAAATCCATCATGTACTTACCCATAGTCAGGACATCCTAACTCAAGGCTGTCTGCCCAGAGTAAAGGAAGCTTTCTTCTAATTCTCAAAAAGATCCATATCTGGCAAATCAGGTAGCTATTTCATTTATTACTTCACTTATTTATCAATTTTTATTATCTCTTTTGTATCACCATTGAACCAGGCACTGATGATAAATGAGCAAGCTCTATTCCCTGCCCGTGATGAACCAACAGGCCCAGGAAGCTCAGAAGGAGGGACAGCTCGCCCCTTGAGGAGCTCCTTCATTTAATGTGTCACCATCTCTCTCCTTTAGGGACCCTCATTTATTGCTGTAATGCTTTCACCAAATAAATAATTAGAAGTAGAGAAAATGTTGCCTAACAGCAATCTCTTACTATATGGCTCTTTTTGGGTATGGAACAAGTTTTCCTAATCACTTTTGTGATCCTCACAACAATTAGTGGGGAAGCCAGGATGGGAATCAACATCCCATCTGACAATGACTGAGGCTCTGAAAATCACCCAGGGCCCTAGATGTAGGGAGGCCCAAGGATGTATGCACAGACTACTTTGAAATTAAAATTTAAAAATGTAATGATTTTTGATATGACCATCTTGACACATTTTTCAATGACTCAATCAAGTGTATGTCCCAGGTCAAAAGAACCTCAACAAATCAATCAAGATGAAATGTTCTTGGACGTCCCTCACATTCTCCATACACATAACTTAGCCAAGTAAATATATATTTGATACAGGTAATAAACAGTTTAATTTCAAGTTGTTAATCTGTTCTCATGGGGGAAGGTAAGACTGATCTGAAAAAATCCAAACTGATTCTTCCAAATTAAATAATCTGTCTTTGTCAGCTCCTAATCCCACTGATGGCAGCAGGTGACATTCTGCACAATGACCTTGTTTTCCCAGAATGCAGCAGCACACTTTTGGTAGGATTCAGTACCGACGACTTCAGCCTGAACTCTAATTCAGTGACACTTCCTGCCAGCTCTAGATTCTGTTTCTCCGGTTACACTGAGGGATTTCCCAAGTCTAGTCAGTCTTGAACATGAATATGAATAAAGACTAGCGCTCAGTGATCTGGCCAGCTCCCACCTCTTACCCTAACTGTCCAAGTTCTCCTACCCAGTGCCACCAGATTCACCTTCTCAATGCATGATGAATAGTTTCCATATTCACTCTCAGTTTCAAAGCCTCAGTGATTGCCAATCACCTATAAATAAAGATCAAACTGCTTGCCTTGGAATATAAGACCTCTACAATGTGATCCCAACCTTCTTTTCAATCCATTTTTCCCACTACTCCCCTCACATATACACAATTACTCTCTTTCTTATATGTAAAATTCACTTGCATAAATCCATGCCTCTGCTAACAGAGATTTATCCACCTTAAATATTCTCTTCTTTCTGTTCCACAGTTGCACGTGCAAATTCTACGTGTTGTATCAAATGCCACCTCCGCAAAGACTTTCACTGTTGTCCTCTAGCTGGGAACAATCGCTTGTATCTCTGAATTTTAATATGTTCCAAGCACCCCCTTCTCAAAAACCTTTTACTCTTTACCTTGTAGTATCTACTTTGGAACATAAGCTTTTGTGAGGGCAGAGACTCTGTCGGTCCATCCTTCTTTATTCTCTTTCACTGTGACCTGATATTTACTAAGTTCTCATAATACGTCAAGAAATACAGTCACAGCTTCTCCATATTCTGCTCTATTCCTCATCAGAACAGACGTGATTTTCTCTCTAGGGTCCCAGAGGAGATAAAATCTATCCAGCCCTCCTTGTACTTACTGATTCCACTTCTCAGTGGACAACCATCCGAGTGAATGTTTTCTCTGAATGTGCCCAAAGAGCCATCTGAGGGTTAGGGAGGGGTGTTTCCTCGGCAGCTGTTGATCAAACCAGGTAAGCAAGAACCTTGCTAAGAGAATATTCACATACTCTGCTATCATGAATTGGTGCATTTCATTGCATTTTCAGTCATAAAAGTAATGTTTTATTTTGTAATTTGCATATTAAATTAGGACTCTATTCGTACATTACAAGGTAAGAAACAAGTATGCTGATTAACAATTGCTGCGTCCTGGGCAAGTCCATCAGCCAAAGTGGGCTGGATACATAAAAACAGGTGGTACACATGGCAGGTAGGCATTGGGATGCTTCAGTGCAGAACCATCTTCTGGCTCCTCATCCAGACAGGACAGATGTATGACACTCGTTGCCAAAGACCAATCAAAGATAGAAGAGCCTAGAAATCAAAGCTCCTGGGACAGCAAGGCAGAGTTTGAAATAAATAAGAACTGTGGGAACAAATTATTCTAGTTATGAGCGGATCTGGCTGTTGGCTGCCTCTCACCAATCCAAAATGTGACTTGATCATCATGAATCATATTACTTGTGGACATGTGCAACCCTCACTTACCCTGCCAGAGCTCTGTGGCTTGTCACCTGTGAAATGTAGAACAGACTCAGCCATCCCTGGCAAAGTGGTATTTTCTACTGAATTGCAACCCATGGAAGTTTAAAAATCCTGCCTGGTGCTTTATCCCCTCTCTTCTCATTTGAGGAAATGACATTTTCGATGAAGAATGCATGCTTATTGTCTCTTTTTTAGAGGTCTGAGATTACTTTTCCCTGAACATCTGCTATCTAACGATCACTTTGCAAAGTAGGGTTTTTTTAATCCCCATTATACAGATGAAAAACAGCTCAGAGAGCTTAATTCCTGGCTCAGGGGCCCCCAGGTGGTAACTGGCAGAGCTACCATCTGAGTCTGGGCAGCTCTGTATGGTTCCCTTGACTGAGCTGGTTTCAATACACAGTGACGCCTCTCCCCACTCACTGGTGAGTGCTGACGAGCCCTGCTTCCTGGGGATGAAATACACACTGATCAATCACTGAAATACTTTTCAGGTAGGGTTGTCAGATTCAGTCAAACTCAGTAAAAATACAGGATAACTTATCATTAACTTCTTAGTATAGTATGTCCCAAAAAATACTTGTGTCCTGTATTTTGCCTGGGAAGACTATTTTAAGGACGACCTTTATTAAAGTACCTCATGCACACCAGGAAACACACTGGTTCTCTATTTTAGCTGCAGCTACAAAACCACTCATGACAAGGTACTCCTTAAGGGGAATGAGCATATCTGAACAATTTCTGAATCCCCACTTAGTACTTGGCAGGAAACTTTTTATATATAGAGGTGTTCAATAAATATGGGTTGAATGAATTTCACAGACTTAAGATAGATTTGACCTTATTTATACATTGTGGTACAATCACAAGGATGTTTAGGTCAGCAAAATAGCATATTAGCAGTAGATGTGAAATAAAATTAAATATAAAGGAAAATAAAATAAAAGGAAAGGATGATAGTGAAAATGAGTTTGAAACAACGAATACAAAAATCTGAACCATGAAGAAATTTGCTGCATACAGTAACAAATATCTAGTTCTACCACAATCTCTTCTGAGCACCTTGCCTGTTTCCTAACCTAGGGACGTTACTAATTATGAGTAGCAAATATTCCAGCACCCCCTTCTGAGCTGCAGGCTCAGCTCTGACCAGGCTCAGGGACAAGCCTGACCTGGGAAGAAACCTCAGAAGCCCAGTTCCATCTTCTGGTGACTCAGCCTCATCTCAGGGGGCTGCTAGCCTAGGTGTGAACATTGTATCCTGGCTTTGACATCGTGGCAGGCACTTATGGTGACCTAAGACACTGACTTATTCTCAGCCATCCCATTAAGGACTGGATCCTGTCTGAAACCCAATGGGTAGCGTCTAGCTCCCTGCTCCAACATGTCCATGTTTCAGTTGCCAACCTGAATGTCATCATTTCTTCTTCATCATTTCTTCTATAATCCCTATCTCCCTATGCTGGCTATTAGTCAACATATTTTGTCACCTGCTTTGGGTACCACTCTTTTAGTACACAACAAGTTTGCTCCATCTAGATCTGTTTGGACCCCTTTTACCATTTTTGTACATATATACCCCCTTTTATGACCTTTTACTTCCAAGAGCTAATACCCATTTCAAGAAAGACTGTCCTCAGGCTTTTGTAGCCCCACTTGCCCACACTAAGAAAAACCAGAGTGCCTAGGAATTTATACTCACCTTATCCTTGGCAGCCTGCCAGGTAAACCTAATGTCCCATTCCTTGGGATTTCCTTGTGGCGTAACGTCCATGTGGTATAGCTTATACTCTGGAATTCCCCTGTGGGATCAGGCTAAGACCTAACTAAGTTCTGTAAGATTTTCCTTGGTTTTCCCACCTCCATCTTCCCCTACTGCCTTACTGGTTTCCTCTGGAAGCATTTTCTTAATGAATCATTTGCACATGAATCCTTCCTTGGGTTCTGCTTCTAGAGAATCCAACCCAAGGCACCCCACTTCCTACATACTTGATCTGTCACCTATCTTCTTGGCATGGAGTAAGACAACTAGAATCCCCTGACATTGACCTTCCTAAGGAGACAAGTTTAGTTACAAATCAAGGTTATTTCCAGCCTGCTGTGGGGGTTTGGTAAAACAGAAGATACAAGAGCATCTTCTAATCCATAATACGGGCTCTTCTCTTTTAACAGGAGATGCAACAGGCCTTGCAAGGCCATGCTAATCTCCATGCAGACTGCGAGCTTTTCACTATTTGGAATGCTGAGCTTTCTACCAAGTGTTATTAGTATTGAAGGTGTGCTATTGACTCTGCTATTTGAAATTTGTTCTTGGAACACTGATTTACTACCTGTCATTTTACTGTTATATATTTATAATAAGATACTTGAATTTTATTAATCCTCCCTTTTAAATTCCTAAGACATTCAGAGGAAAAAAGAAAAAGAGTTCATTGTCCTGCCAGTGGACTTGATTCCCAAAGAATTGTAACACTATTTTTCACAAGTAATTGTGCTCTGTGGCAGTGAAATCATGAGATGAAGGAGTTAGAGAAGCAACAGTTCTCTCCCATAAGAAGCTAGAAAAGAGGGATGTAAACAGCAAGACTTGATCAAGGCCATGCAGGGACGCTGTGGCAAGCCATCTCAAAGCTGTGTATCTAAAAAAGCGAAGCAGAATTTCCCTCTGGATTTAATGTCTTTTTGTGCAATTGTCACCTCTTTCTAAATCTTCCCCAAACAGAAACAGGATTAATCTTTTCTTCTTCTGTGTCCCTACAACCCCCTGCTGGAGCTATTGGCAGCAATTGATTGCAAGAGAGAGTTTCCAATACTAACCTGAGCCCCTTGAAGGCTGGCACTGCCTTATTTGTCTCTTTATTCTAGTGTCAGGCAGTGAACCATTCTCATAATGATTGTCTAAAAAGTATATATTAAGTAGAACATAATAAGGTGCTATCCTTGTTATCAAAATATTACAGATCAAGGAAGGAATGGGAAGAATGAAAGCGATTATATAATGGAGTCTAAACAACATATGAAGATCAGAATATTCTCCCTTTAGGTTTTCTCCCCTTTCTCTTTATGGGATTAGACGCATCCACATTGGAAAAGGGATATGGGTGCCAAGAAGGTTATGGGACTCCATGACCGTCATTGTAACATGATCATTTATCACTAGTTAAATCACTTTCATTGTGTATTTATTTATAAGCATAATGAGAAAACTACGTAATTTTTTCACAGAGAAATTGCTTTCGTGAACAAATCTTGGTGAATGGTACAAATGGCTGTACACGTCAGGATGCGTCTGAGCGTAATGGGATAATTATACCTGGAAGAGGAGAACACGTCAGAGAGGAACGCATGCCCGCTAACATGGGTAAGGCACTAAGGATGACTCCAGGATGGTGGGGAGAGGGAGACAGGTGAGGTAGTCAGAAGGTAGCATCAAAACTGTGTCCATCAAAATGGATGAACTCCAAAGACATTCTCTGAGCTAAGGATGTAGACACAGAAGAATGTATCATATGATTCCATTTATGCAAAGTACAAAAGCAGACAAAGTCAACCTATTCTATTCAAAGTCAGGATAATAGTTGCCCTTTTACAGTATGGATGAAGAATGGAAGGAATGGGAGCTCTGTGCTGGCAATATTCTGTGTCTTGATCTGAGTTTTGGTTGCATTGATTTGTTCTGTTTGTGAAATTTCAGCATGTTATACACTAATGTGCACTTTTTTGTGTGTATATTATTCATCATTTAAAAAAGGAGGACTACTGTTAACTGCTGGCTAAGAGATGTTTCTTTCCTCCTTCTCAAACATAACATGAGGGGACAGCTATTTCTCAAATTTCAGAATATTATAAAAAATCATTATCCCACTGATGGGCTTTCAAGGAGTTAAAGATTAAAGCTCGTATTGAAGCGCACGGGATTGCCTACTAGAGAAAAGGTCCAGCAATACCTTTTTCTTCCTCTGTTTTTTTCTTGCAGGTATACATCTTATAAGTTGAGATAACAATGGGGCAGAACCTAATTCTCTGGAAGGTAAGGCCATTGAAGAATTGCTGTGCTGTGCTGGAAATTTCTGATGATCCCTTCTTCTCATTAATGGCTTTTCTTTGAAGTGCCCTTCCTCACACCAGAGTTGGTAAGAGCCGGACATTAATTTAGCACATTTTATCAAATCTAAGGTGTGCCTCCCCCATGTAGATATAAGCACATAAAGAGAAATAACCATGGATCTCTGGATCTTTCTTAGCCTGAGCCCTGCTGTCTATTTCATTCAGTTTTATGTTTTGATTTGAATTCTTCCCTCTATGTCCCGACTCCTAACTCTAATCGGTTTCCTCACGTATAACTTGTCCATCTAGGTCTTGCTCTGTTCCCTAGTAAACTGGGTTCATTAATTTTCATGCTCTTCCCTCAGCCACAGCCTACCAGATCCTGCATAACTCTCTTCTTATAGCATCACCACTTCTGTTTTAAATTGCTCCCATAGACTGCTGGAGATGCTTTGAGTTATGTCACTGTACTAGCCTGCTTGGTCTGCCATAACAGAATGCAACAAATTGGGTAGCTTGAACAACAGAAATTTATTTTCTCACACTTCTGGAGGCTAAAAGTCCAAGATCAAGGTGCCATCAGGGGTTTTTCTGAGGGATCTCTTTCTGGCTTGCACAGTCTTCTGGCTGTGTCCTCACATGACCTTTTCTCTGTGTGTTTGCAGGGACACAGAAAGTTCTGGGGTCTCTTCCTCTTTTCATTGGGACACCAGTCCTACAGATTAAGCTCCAACCTGATGACTTCATTTAACCTTAATTGTTTCCCTAAAGGCCCTGTCTCCAAAGCTAGCCAATCTGGGTGTTAGGGCTTCAAAATATGAATTTTAGGAGGACACAATTCAGTCCCTAACAGTAACATCGCCTCTTTTATTTTCTTTAATATTTTTGGAGTCTCATGATCTAGTAAAGCATGTTTTTTTTTTGGCTTGTGGGAAATCATTTTGGAGGATACAAGATTGTTAGCCTTGAAATAATTAATGGGATTTAAACTCAGAGTAACCTTAGGAATGTATTTACAATATCGTTATCAATTTCAAAATAATTATACATCAGTGATTCTATCATTAGCTGTCATACTAATCCAACTTTCTGTAGTTACAACCCCATGGACATATGTCTAAGCTTGTGTTATTAAAAGGGTTTCGGTTATTCTTTGCTCCTCTTCCAACTGTGCATGAGGGCAAGGTCAGAGAAGATGCTTTCAAGAGGGTGGTAGTAATGGAAGACTGGAGCAGGCAGATGCCTGGGCCATTGCATTGTCCGAAGACAACTGAGCAAATCTTAGCCTGAGAGGACTACTGCGGGCCTGATTTTAGGGGATGCTATGCAGCTGCTAGTGAACTTCTACCATGCAGTGCAAAGAAAGCTGGATGCATGGACGCCCCTGGCTCAGCTTATCAGGAGAATCAGAGGTGGCCTCCGGGCCCAGCACCTCAACGACACATCAAGTGTCCCCCTCCCCCTCACTTACAAACCTGGCTGCAGGTCAAGGTTCACCTTTGCACACAGTAGGCAGAATCCGTCATTCAGTATGCAGCAGAATTATTATCCTATTTTCTCTGAACAGCATATCCTGGTGAAGATAATAACAATTTCCTTTTTTTTGGCAAAAAGTCTATAGTAAGGATCAAGAGCTCTCTAGTGATTTTGGAGTCTTCTGCTGTTATAACTTTAATATATGTAGAATTCTAGAACCACAGAAAGTTTCAGTGAGACCAAAGGTGACAGAGTCAAATGTTGTCCAGAATTCAGGCCTTTTTATATCTCCTTCATTATTTTTGCCTTAGTCATGTCACTAATAATATTACTTATGCAATGTTTGTCTTTATATCGATTAATTCTTATTTAAATTAATTGATTTTAAAAGGAAGTAGTGTGTCATTAACCTACATGGCAAACCAGCAAACTATCCCATAAATAGAAGATAATTGGAAAAATAAACACAATTCAAAGGAAAACAGTGTCATTAAAGTCTAACTAAATCAGCAGCCTGCAGAAGGCTTTGAACCTGAAGACCAGTCTCGCTTTGTTTAATAAAAGGAGACAAGCACATGCTAGGATGATGTTCCAGACTAGCAGACATTCTCCCTGCTGTAATCAAAACGACTGAAAGAGACTAAAAGAATCTGGACTCGATGTGATGCTATTCATGCTACGTTTGCCAAGTGCCCACATTAGAACTTGTCCCAATTTTATGCATTATTTTATCCACTTACTAATTATGTGTATCTCGGTTTCCTTATCTGTAAAATGGGCTTTTATATTAAATGAGTTGGTATGCAGTGTAAAGGATCTTTTGTGGGCTTAGTTATCATTATTATTTGTTATTATTAGTGTTTTTATCATTATCATTTCACTACTAACCCCCAAATATTTATATGCATACTATGTGCAAAGCACACCTGACATACAACAAAATATCCTTGATTCTTGTCCCAATATTGAAGAAACAATGAGCTAGACCAATCTCTATTTTAAAGATTAAGTAGCTAAGATTCAGAGGAAGGGGAAGAGTTTACTTACAGTCATATGGCTACGACTTTCTTAATGAAAGTTGCAAGGCATGATGCAGTCAGTCAGATAATCCCAAGCTTAATGTTGACATGTACCTGTCACCTTTTGTCTTCCAAAACTTCTACATTGAACTAAGCAGACTGCATGAATCAGAGGACTAGGCCTCACTCCGGTCAGAATGGCTATAATTAACAAGACAGGAAACAACAAATGTTGGAGAGGGTGTGGAGAGAAGGGCACCCTTGTTCACTGCTGGTGGCAATGCAAACTGGTGCAGCCACTATGGAAAGCAGTATGGAGTATCCTCAGAAAATTAAGGATAGATCTACCATATGATCCAGCTATCCCACTGCTGGGTATTTATCCAAAGAACTTGAAAACACAAAGGAATAAAGATACTTGCACCCCTATGTTCATTGTGGCATTATACACAATAGCCAAGACATGGAAGCAACCTAGGTGCCCATCAAGGGACGAAGGGATAAAGAAGATGTGGTATTTATACACGATGGACTACTACTCAGCCATAAGAAATGATGAAATCTGGCCATTTGTGGCAACATGGATGGACCTTGAGGGTATTATGCTGAGTGAAATAAGTCAGAGGGAGAAAGTCAAATACCATATGATCTCACTCATAAGTAGAAGATACAAACGACAAAAAAAAACACACATAGGATTGGAGATTGGACTGGTGGTTACCATTGGGGAAGGGGGGAGGGGGGAGGGCAAAAGGGGTGATTAGGGTCACATGTGAGGGGATGCACTACAATTAGTGTTCTGGTGGTGAACATGATGTAATGTATACAGGATTCGAAATATCATGTACATCCGGAAAAAAAAAAATGTTTAGCATGGTCCTATTCTTCTGGTCCCTGCTTCTCGCACACTGAGGTTTCCCCTGCCGATTTGTCCACTTTAAGGCGGCACTGTGGTGTCCGACCCTGACAGAGTGCACTGTTTACTGACATGGTAATCTAGCACTGTCAGTGGACACTGCTACTGGCATCTCATGCACCACAGGGCACTCCTCACAGTCTTCCAGACAATGGAGAAGGAAGGCGACTCTCATGTCTCCTGTCTCCTAGCAGCGCATTGGTGATGGAGACAAGATACTGCACTGATTAAAGAAAAATGGTGTATTAATTAATTCAGGCTTCTATAACAAAACACCGTAAAGTAGGCAGCTTAAAAACAACAGAAGATAATTCTCACAGTTCTGGAGGCTGGGAAGTCCAAGAATAGGGCATCAGAAGATTCAGTGTCTGGTGAGATCCCACTTTTGGGTTCATATATGGCTGTCTTTTTGCTGTGTCCTCACATGGCAGAAGGGGCAAAGGATCTCTCTGGAGTCTCTTTCATGAGGGCACTAATCCCATTCATGAAGGCTCTGCCTTCATGACCTAATCACCCGCCAAAGGCAAATTAATTTAGAAGTTTCTCTAAATAGTGTGTGGCCAAACCATTTTTTATGGTCTTAATGTTTGTGTCCTCTCAAAATCTATATGTTGAAATCCTAATCCATCACCTTGGGGGTTAGAATTTCAATGGATGGATTGGTGGTGGGGGCTGTGGAGACATAAGATTCAGACCACAGCAAAGGGTTTGACCGCTCACTATTTAAAGAAACCTCTAAGTTAATTTGGAATTCTGAACAACAGACTATTGATGACCAGAGACAGCAAGAACCAGACACATGCCCATCATCCTTCACTCAGAGAGGGGGTGATAATGCTAGAACTCTAAGCAGCTAAAGTCATGCCCTCATGGGGACATAGGATTAGAAGACGTTTGCATCCAGTCTGGCTCCTGCTCAGCGCCGTCTAGTTTGTACAATTGGTCCAAAATGATTTCTGTGCCATCTCTGCAGAAAGGGATCTTCTGTCCTTAAATCCCCCGAGATCAAAGCAAAGCGGGGTAAAAGGCAGAAGCAGAAGGAAATTAAATGTGTTCCACTGAGAATTCATAAATACAAAAGGGAAAACATTGGTTTTTTAAGAAAATATTAGTGACTGCCTTCTCTGTACTATTGAACTAGGCAGCAAGGGGATATAAACATGGATGAGGCTGGATCGCAGCCTCTGAAGAATATGTATGCTAATTGAGAAGCTGCTAATTACTTAAATACTAATCTAATGAGGAAAGTGGGTAGGACAAAACTGCAAGACATTTATACACATTATATCACACAGTGTGTATTTGTACATTTAACCCTAACACTTGAATGTCACAGATGTCTTTGAGATTCTATTGAAACCTCTGCTCCCTCTTCCCAGAGATACAAGCATGTGCAAAGAACACACATGAATTTAAGGTCAGGACTTCACTGGAGCCCAGATTCAGAACCTCTGCCTCAGTCTAAAAAGATGTACGTTCGGACTCAGAAGTTGCAATTACTTTTCATTCGAGCTCTTAATTGAAATCAGCCCCAGCAAGAATGGCACATGTAATAGATAGCCATACCAGAGACCTAAAGATATCGAATCTGTATCAGAGCCTTGAAGCAAACTAAGAGTGAAAATAGACAAAGAAGAAGAAAAGTAGTAAAGTAAGTTATGTTCATAAAGTTAAACGGGCAGTCATAAAAATGTGAAAAGTACTTTATGAAAATATTGAGGGAACAGGCAATGTGCAGAAGAATATTTCTGACCTCATTGTATAAAAGGAAAAATATAAGTATATTTTATAAATAACATTTATACATTGTATGTTGAATTTGCATAATAAATCTATTCAAGGATGCACCAAAAATATTACAGCAGAAGAGAGGAAGGACATAGAGCACTTACATTTTTCACCTTATTTTCTCTATATTGTTGGAATTTTTATCAAGAGTAGGTGGTATCTGAGACAAGGGCGACACAGTGGACATTATAACTATTCCTGATGCACACAGAATCCAACTGTGCTGTTGCTTAAGCCATTGCAACACCAACTATGCATTAGGAACATCCTACAGTTTGAGCACTTTGAGTTTTCCCAGAAGCAGACTCTGAGCCAAGGATTTAGGAACAAACGCTTTATTAAGAAAGTACCTCCAGGAGAACTCAGCAAGGCAGCAGGGGAGTCAAGATCGGGAAAGGAGATAAGCCAAGCAAGAGGCAATTTCAGGCAAACTCCAGGGCTCAGCCTGATCCCACAGGGCGCTCTGGAGTGTCAATCACACCTCAGAGTGCCCTGCGTGGGGGCAAAAGGGCTTGGCGTTTGTTCTTCCACACCAGTCATCGGTAGGCTATATGGGTCACCTGTTGTCTGGAGGTTGGGGGTGTATAAAAATCCTATGTAATTCTAGCTCTCTGTGCCACTCAGATGACTCCAGTGTCCCAGGGCAATCCTCTGTAGGCTCAAGGTATAGCTGTTGGCAGCAAAGCACACAGAAGCTGGGAATGTGTACACAGGGGGCATAAAAGGGATCTGAGGGAGCTGGATGGGGCACCAACCACATAGGACAGTCAACAGATTGTAGCTTCCATGCATTCAACAGATATTTATTGATAGTCTAGAATTGTGCTGTGCAACATGGCAGCCACTAGCCACAAATGGTTATTGATCATTTTAAAAGTGGCTATCCTGAAAAGATCTATGCTATAAGTAAGTGTAAAATAGATATTGAAGACTCAGTAAGAAAAAAAAAGAATGCACACCATCTCACTAATAATTTTTATATTGATTACACATTGAAATAACATTAAATATACATTATAGAATAAATAAAATACATTATTCAAATTGTCTACCTGTTTCTCTTTACCTTTTTAATGTAGCTTCTGGAAGATTAAAAATTACATATGTGGCTCATATTAAATTTCTATTGAACAGCGCTTGTCTAGAAAACGTCCATTACTGTGCTAGGTGTTGGGGGTACTGCAGTGACCAAGAGAGACTTGGCCTCTGCCCTCATGATGTTTACAGTCCAGTGGTTGTAACAGACAGTAATTAGACGGTACCACTTGTTTTAAACAAGATGATGGAAATAACAGAATAGACAACTGGGAGGAACTTACATCAGAGCAACTCATCAGGAGAGATGCCTCTGAAGCAATGTTTCTTAAAATCAAATACTGGAATAGGGAGTGAACCATGGAAATATCTTGGAGGGTGTTGTGTGAAGGGGGAGTTGAAATGTTTTGAGGGTATTCCAGGCTAGAGGAACATGAGATAGTAGGAAAAAATATCTATGAATTGCTCAGCTGTCTGGTTATATTAGTATAAGTGGTCTTAAGACCACTAAAGTGGTGAAAAGAACAGAAAATTCTCCTAGACTGCAGACATCTAAGTTGGCACAAACAGTTGATGCATATGAAAAAATGGTCAGATCTGATGGTTGACTGAGAAAACAATCTTTTTCAAGGAATGAATAACATTCAGATTTTCACTGCAGTCAATAATGTTCAAACTACTTGGAAAACTAAAGTTTAGGTAAAGGAGACAGAAATTCTATGCTCATATTAAAATTAAAAAGATGCAAATTACTTGAATGTGCCTTAAACACATCCACAACAGCTTGTTTATTTTTACTCCGTTTTCTTGAAGTGATGTTAACTTGTCGTTGAAGACATGTAAGATTTTTAAGGACTTTTTAGGGGCGAAGAGTGTAGAAGTGATATTCTTCCAGCTTTTCTGACCGAGATGAAGTCAAAACAAAATGCTTTTGAAATTTCTAACTAATACTGAAGTGATTAACACATACTCCTTATGACATAAAAATCTGCCTCAAGAAATATGGTTTTGCCATCGTCTGTTATATTTTCAATAGTATGTGGATATTTAACGTAAGATTGTTAAAGTTGACTCTTCTTAAAATAAAGAGGTTTAGTTTCTTCACGTTGTTTTATTCAATGTAATACTAACATGACTCCACATTATATTTTTTTCTTAATCTAGCTTCTTTATATTTCAGCTTAAATATGTGCAAATATAAAAAATAATTGGTTTAAAATTTGAGTTTATCGTCTTAAAAATGGCTATAACTTCTGAATTGATATTTTGTAGCAAATTTAGAATTGAAATCCTAAGGAGAGAGGAAATTCTTCAAAACTCATACGTTTTTCTAAATGATAGAATGATAAGCAGAATTACTGATCATAAGAAGGTGTATGGGGATCTGACACGTTTAAAACTGGTTTCAGTGATAACAGACGCTTATTAATATGTGGTCTATTTTACTCAATGGACATTTCCTAGGTCAAAGCCCCGTGTTAGTTACTGTAACTATAAATGAGACTACTTCCCTATGATCCATGGACTTCACAGGAAGCTGGGGGAGAAAGCGATGTCATCCAATGTGGTGAGTGTTTCAATACAGATGTCTCCAGAAGGCTGGGGAAAAAGTTCAGAACAGTGACTTTCTCTGAAAGAAAGGAATCAGAGAAAGCTTCAATGATGAGGTGAGACTTGACCTGGACCATGTGGGAAGAGTAAGGCTTTTATAAACACAAGCCAAAGAAAACCACTCTCGGCAGAGAGACTATTATGAGAAGAGCCACAGGAGTGTGAAATTGTCTAGGATAATCACTAGATATTAAACTTAGAGTGTGGTAAGTAGTTGTGTGTATCTAGAGCCTTAGAATATACATGGTGGCTTTGGACTAAAATGCTGTGAAGAAGAGTTTGGAATTTATTCTTTATTTCTTTTGTCTTTTTCTTTTCAAATGTGTGTACAGCTTTGAGTGCATGTTCTCCAATTCTGTTAGGAAAGGAGCAAGTAAAGAATAGCAAAGCTTCATTTTTTAGCTTTGCTGATCGCCTCCTCCCGCCTCGGTAATTTACAAACTTTGTGTCATCTTTGTTCTCTCTGACTTTCATTGGGATGACTATTGATTTACAAGCAGCCCTAATGTGGCTCTTTCAGGCATCCTGAATCACTCTGACAGCAGCTCTGTAAATAGATCAATTTCTGCCTTTAAAATTTGATGTCTCCTGTCCTAACAAACCATTATTTTGGCTAAACTCAGATAAAGGAATTCTTCATACTTGGTAAAGTATCACTAAATTAGTCTCTGCAAGGCTGAGGTAACATTATTCTTATTATGTCATATGGAAGTAATCTAGCATGTTGGACTTCATTAAAAGTCACTTGTTTACTGAGGTGGTTCTGCTGCCCAGGAAACAATGGGATGAGATTACTTAGTAACCTTGGATAAGTGTGTTAACTATCACCTGAATTTAACAGGAAGAGAACAAGAGTCCTCATTACTTTCCCCATAAATCACCCATGAGTTGAACTTTCAGCAGCCCAGGATAAATAATTCTTTGCCTATATAAAAAAGGAAGCACTCTTTTGGAGGGAGGCAGGAAGGATTTCTAGGCCTTTCTCTGCATTTCCTTCTCCTTATCATGACCACACACCACTAGCAAACACATACTTTTTGAGTCTTTTCGTTTCTCAGAAAAAAGAGGCTGACATGGTAGAAATAGAAACGAGCTTACAGATAAAATGTCTTGACTCCAGTCTATGCATCTCTAATTAACTAGCTGGTATGGTACTAGGCAGAAGAGCAGTTAATATTCTGAAATTTTTCTCCTCTCTACAAAACAAGGAGCAACATTTTCTACTTAAGGGTCAGTGCAAGGGATGAGGTAATACGTGTAACAGTTACTTGTAAATCATGCAGCTCTTTGTGAAGGTGAGATCTTGCCACTACTCATTAACCCAGCAATTAAAAAGGATCAGAGATAAAACACAATTATGCCGACATCACCATTCTAAAATTGCCATCAATTACAGTTGTCTATATGTTTAAGGAATATGGAGCACACTGTGTTTCTGTGAATCATGTTTGTGGCCCCCAGGAGAACAACTGGGAGGTAAAAAACCAGGGGCATTCTCCAAGGTCAAAGCTTTCTCTCACCTGTTCTTAGCTATGTAGGAAGTGATTCTTGACTGTATTAGTTATCAGACAAATGCAAATTAAAGCAATATTCTTATACTGTTCAATGAATTGTAACCTCCTTGAGCATAGCCCACTTCTGCTTCTCTATTAGGAGTTTGGCTACATAGACAAACATAAAAGTTCTAGCTTGCTTCTCCATGGAGAGTTTCACAGAGGGAAGAAAGAACTTCCATATGGGGAATTCTTGGATTGCCCAATAAAGGCTGCAACAGTGTGGGCAAAAATCTCTAATTCTTGGGTTTGTATTAGGAAGCCCAATTGCTTGCAAATATAAGCCACATTCTTAACTGGCTTTATTAGCTGAAAAAAAAATGGTGTTATTTTGATCTCTTCCTGCGTGACTCCTCTCTGTTTACTAATGGATGTCATTTATGTGGCTCCTCTCAAACCCCAAAATCTAAGCATTGGGCTGTGAATCTTGAAAAACAGACAGTGAGTATCATTTGGGAAGCAAAGGAACAATAGACATTAAGACTTGTTGTGGAGTTGACCTTGTGGGTTTCTGACCCTGATGTCTGGCAGGGGTTCACACTACATATGGCAGGTTTTCATCTCATACAGTCTATGTGGGAGCTGCAAGTTACTTTTAGTAATTGTTGGTCTTGGTCAGTCACTGCAGCTTATGACCACTTTGTCCTATGGAGAATAGCTAAGGCAGGGCACACATGGAACACAGCCTACTCAGGTCTTAAGCAATTGCCTGCAGGGCTGCCCAGGCAACCTTTGCCAAAGGGCAAGTCAGCCAGGCAAGGGTCTTAGGATGTAGCTGCTGCTACACTTGACCTTGAACCAGAGAATCACAGCTTCCTCTGGTGTTACAGGGAAGTCAGAAGGAGGATTAGATTATTTTAGGCATTGGTGAGCCTAACTATATTTGCTGTTTTCAAGTTTCTAGATACCCTGGATTTAGGACAACAGAGAAAATTGTGGCTGAAGTTTACGTGACTTATCCATGGGTTCAGAGAAACTCCCCACCACATGTATTCAAAGTGACTTTGCATTTACATAGTTTTAACAACACCTTTAGATTTCAGACACCCAACCTGAGACTTCACTCATAGAAAGACAGTCAGTTTTATTCAAAAAAAGAAAAATGAGAGTTCTTATTGTAAAGATATTATGCCATCTTCTTGGGATAAGAGAAAGAATCATGTTAAGGAAATTCTTGCAGACAAAAAGATTCTGCATAATTTTGAAAGTCTCTGCTTGAAACACAAAGATCCATTAAGAAATAAATCAAGAGGAATTCTTCCAAGATGGCGCCGTGAGTAGTCCTCTTTGTCTCTCGCCCTTCGAGTCTACAATTATTTGGACACTTATCGCTTGACAAAGGATATCCAGACAGCATCTCAGGACGTCTGAGACACCCACGCGACTATACATCGGAAGGCGGACGGACTTTCCTCCGGGAGGATGTGGAAATAGGTGAAAACTCTCCGACCCCGACGGGCAGCCTAGTACCCGCAAGCGGCTTTCTTCCAACGGACGCCCCCAGAGGATCCACACACATCTAGGGCAGGAGCGAGAACACAACAGAGGAGCGACGGTGGAAACAGGTGACCAGAACCCTACTTAAACCCCCCGCAATTACTCCTAAACGCAGAGGGAAACTTTGGAGTTGCACACCTGAGCCCGCGGGGAGAGTCTCTCCCCGCCATTGGCGGGGAGACCCGGCCTGGTGCTCGGGGCGCCCGGAGGGTCCCAGAGAGAGACACGGTGGGCACGGAGGTCTCCCAGCTGCCGTTGCCCGCCCCGTGGGACTAGGGATTGCCGGAGATCTCGGAGAGGACCGGGGCGGGGGATCTTTCAAAGGCGGGTCCGGCGACCCGGTGGGGAAGCGCCAGAGCTCCGCCAGGCAGCAGACAAAACTCTCTGTCTGCCGGTAGCAGAGGGGCCACGCTGAGCATTCAGAGCTCCCGGCAGAGGCCCGGACAGAAGCCCAGAGGGCGGGGCGACCCCCAGCTGCCGTTGCCCGCCCCGTGGGACTAGGGATTGCCGGAGATCTCGGAGAGGACCGGGGCGGGGGAATTTTCAAAGGCCGGATCGGCGACCCGGAGGGGAAGTGCCGGAGCTCCCCCAGGCAGCAGACAAAACTCTCTGTCTGCCGGTAGCAGAGGGGCCACGCTGAGCACTCAGGGCTCCCGGCACAAGCCCGGACAGAAGCCCAGAGGGCGGGGCGACCCCCAGCTGCCGTTGCCCGCCCCGTGGGACTAGGGATTGCCGGAGATCTCGGAGAGGACCGGGGCGGGGGAACTTTCAAAGGCGGGTCCGGCGATCCGGTGGAGAAGCGCCGGAGCTCCGCCCGGGCAGCAGACAAAACTCTCTGTCTGCCGGTAGCAGAGGGGCCACGCTGAGCATTCAGAGCTCCCGGCAGAGGCCCGGACAGAAGCCCAGAGGGCGGGGCGACCCCCAGCTGCCGTTGCCCGCCCCGTGGGACTAGGGATTGCCGGAGATCTCGGAGAGGACCGGGGCGGGGGAATTTTCAAAGGCCGGATCGGCGACCCGGAGGGGAAGTGCCGGAGCTCCCCCAGGCAGCAGACAAAACTCCCTGTCTGCCGGTAGCAGAGGGGCCACGCTGAGCACTCAGGGCTCCCGGCACAAGCCCGGACAGAAGCCCAGAGGGCGGGGCGACCCCCAGCTGCCGTTGCCCGCCCCGTGGGACTAGGGATTGCCGGAGATCTCGGAGAGGACCGGGGCGGGGGAACTTTCAAAGGCGGGTCCGGCGATCCGGTGGAGAAGCGCCGGAGCTCCGCCCGGGCAGCAGACAAAACTCTCTGTCTGCCGGTAGCAGAGGGGCCACGCTGAGCATTCAGAGCTCCCGGCAGAGGCCCGGACAGAAGCCCAGAGGGCGGGGCGACCCCCAGCTGCCGTTGCCCGCCCCGTGGGACTAGGGATTGCCGGAGATCTCGGAGAGGACCGGGGCGGGGGAATTTTCAAAGGCCGGATCGGCGACCCGGAGGGGAAGTGCCGGAGCTCCCCCAGGCAGCAGACAAAACTCCCTGTCTGCCGGTAGCAGAGGGGCCACGCTGAGCACTCAGGGCTCCCGGCACAAGCCCGGACAGAAGCCCAGAGGGCGGGGCGACCCCCAGCTGCCGTTGCCCACCCGGTGAGGCTAGGGATTGCCGGAGATCTCGGAGAGGACTGGGGCTGGAGAGAGTTCCAGAGACCCAGCTTAGTAGCCTAGGGGGAAACCCTACAGGCTCACAGAAGCCTTAGGGAAAGCCTCGGCACAGCACCAGTAGAAGGCACCCAGCCGCCAGCCACAAGGCTGGAAGTCCCCAGGGCAAAAGCAGCATAGCTAGGTGTACTAACCACAGACTGTAGAAGATGCCAATAGCTCTCCTGCGACCCATAGAGGACAAGTGAGATTTGGTGGGTGCCGACAGCAACCGAGCGACAAATAAAAGTGATCCCACCCCTGGCCGCTGGAAAAGCCCATAACACCGTTGCAGACCCCAAGGAGAGAGCGCATCTAGGTGGGCAACAACAGTAGGCACCTGCAGTCTGAAGCCCCCCGTGACGGCCCCCACGGCAGAGGAGGGAATCCAAAGGGCCACTGTGGCTACGAAGAGGGGCCCAGGCCCAGTTAGCAACTACGGACAGGGTTCCTGGTTGGTGAAGTATAAACAGCTGCTCCCCCCACCGCAGCAGCTGAAACAAGTGAAAGGAGCAACTAAACTCTATCTCCATGCGGAGGCACAAATCAACATCATCAAGCAATATGAAAAAATACATCAAATCTCCAGAACAGAAAGAAAGTAACAAATACACAGAAAACAATCCCAAAGAAAATGAGATATATAACCTAAATGATGATGACTTCAAAACAGCCATCATTAAAATACTCACTGAGTTAAGAGAGAATTCTGACCGACAACTCAACGAGTTCAGGAGCTATGTCACAAAAGAGTTTGATACGATAAAGAAGAACCAAACAGAAATACTGGAAATGAAGAACACAATAGAGGAGATTAAGAAAAATCTAGATGCTCTGAACAGTAGGGCCGATAATATGGAGGAAAGAATTAGCAATTTGGAAGATGGCAATATAGAATTGTTGCAGGCAGAGGAGGAGAGAGAAGCAAGACTTAAAAGAAATGAAGAAACTCTCCGAGAATTATCAGACACAATTAGGAGATGCAACGTAAGGATTATAGGTATACCAGAGGGAGAAGAGAAGGAGAAAGGGGCAGAAAACCTATTCAAAGAAATAATGGCTGAGAACTTCCCAAATCTGGTGAGGGAGATGGATCTTCAGGTGACAGAAGCCAATAGATCTCCAAACTTTATCAATGCAAGAAGACCAACTCCACGCCATATAGTAGTGAAGCTAGCAAAAGTCAACGACAAGGAGAAAATATTAAGGACAGCCAGGCAAAAGAAACTAACCTACAAAGGAACCCCCATCAGGCTATCAGCAGATTTCTCAGCAGAAACTTTACAGGCTAGAAGAGAGTGGAATGATATATTCAAAAATCTGAAGGACAAAAACCTACAGCCGAGAATTCTCTACCCAGCGAAAATATCCTTCAAATACGATGGAGAAATAAAAACTTTCCCAGATAAACAAAAATTAAGGGAGTTCATTGCCACAAAACCTCCTCTTCAGGAAATCCTCAGGAAAACCCTCATTCCTGAAAAATCCAAAAAAGGAAAGGGACTACAAAACCAAGAGCAGAGGAGATAAGTAGAAGGACAACAACAGAGAGTAGCAGCTCTACATCAGAACAGATTAAACCATGGGACGAGAAACAAAGGAAACTGAAGAAAACCGGAAAACAAGACACAAAATGGTAGTGGTAGGCCACCACGTCTCAATAATCACTCTAAATGTAAACGGATTGAACTCCCCAATCAAAAGACACAGAGTGGCAGGATGGATCAAAGAACAAGATCCAACAATATGCTGCCTCCAGGAAACACACCTCAGCCCCAAAGACAAACACAGACTCAGAGTGAAGGGATGGAGAACAATACTCCAAGCTAATAATGAACAAAAGAAAGCAGGTGTCGCTATACTAATATCAGACAAGGTAGATTTCAAAGCAAAACAGATAAAGAAAGACAAAGAGGGACAGTATATAATGATAAAAGGGACTCTCCACCAAGAAGACATAACACTTATAAATATATACGCACCCAACACAGGAGCACCAAAATTTGTAAAGCAACTCTTAATAGATCTAAAAGAAGACATCAACAACAATACAATAATAGTAGGGGACCTCAACACACCATTAACACCAATGGACAGAACATCCAGACAGAAAATCAACAAGGAAATAATAGAATTAAATGAAAAATTAGACCAGATGGACTTAATAGATATATATAGAACACTTCATCCAAAAACAGCAGGTTACACATTCTTCTCAAGTGCACATGGAACATTCTCAAGGATTGACCATATTTTGGGAACCAAAGCAAACATCAATAAATACAAGAGAGTTGAAATAATATCAAGCATCTTTTCTGATCATAACGCTATTAAACTAGAAATCAACTACAAGAAAAAAGCAGAGAAAGGTGCAAAAATATGGAGACTAAACAACACGCTTCTCAACAAACAATGGATCATTGAAGAAATTAAAGAAGAAATCAAATATTATCTGGAGACAAATGAAAATGAGAACACGACATACCAAATCATTTGGGATGCAGCAAAAGCAGTCCTAAGAGGGAAATTCATCGCAATACAGGCTCACCTCACTAAACAAGAAAAAGCTCACGTAAGCAACCTCAAACGACACCTAACAGAACTAGAAAAAGAAGAACAAACAAGGCCCAGAGTCAGTAGAAGGAGGGAAATAATAAAAATAAGAGCAGAAATAAACGATATTGAAACAAAAAAGACAATAGAAAGGATCAATGAAACAAAGAGTTGGTTCTTCGAAAGAATTAACAAAATTGACAAACCCCTAGCCAGACTCACCAAGAAAAGAAGAGAGAAATCGCAAATTAATAAAATCAGGAATGACAGAGGAGAAATCACAACAGATACCAATGAAATACAAGAGATCATAAGAGAATACTATGAAAAACTATATGCCAACAAATTGAACAACCTGGAAGAAATGGACAAATTCCTAGACTCCTACAATCTCCCCAAACTGAATCAGGAAGAAATGGAGAATCTGAATAGACCAATCACAAGTAAGGAAATAGAAACGGTAATCAAAAACCTCCCCAAAAACAAGAGTCCAGGACCAGACGGCTTCTCTGGAGAATTCTACCAAACATTCAAAGAAGACTTAATACCTATTCTCCTCAAACTGTTCCAGAAAATTGAGAAAGATGGAGAACTCCCTAACACATTCTATGAAGCCAACATCACTCTGATCCCCAAACCTGACAAGGACAACACAAAGAAGGAGAACTACAGGCCGATATCACTGATGAACATAGATGCAAAAATCCTCAACAAAATTTTGGCAAACCGATTACAGCAATACATCAAAAAGATTATACACCATGATCAAGTGGGATTTATACCAGGGACACAGGGATGGTTCAACATCCGCAAGTCAATCAACGTGATACACTACATTAACAAAATGAAAACCAAAAACCACATGATCATCTCAATAGATGCAGAGAAAGCATTCGACAAGATCCAACACCCATTTATGATAAAAACCCTCAGTAAAATGGGTATAGAAGGAAAGTACCTCAACATAATAAAGGCCATATATGATAGACCCACAGCCAACATCATACTCAATGGACAAAAGCTGAAAGCCATCCCTCTGAGGACAGGAACAAGACAAGGGTGCCCACTTTCACCACTCCTATTCAACATAGTTCTGGAGGTGCTGGCCAGAGCAATTCGGCAGGAAAAAGAAATAAAAGGAATCCAAATAGGTAACGAAGAAGTAAAACTCTCGTTGTTTGCAGACGACATGATCTTATACATAGAAAACCCCAAAGAATCCACAGAAAAACTATTAGAAATAATCAACAACTACAGCAAAGTAGCAGGGTATAAAATTAACGTGCATAAATCAGTAGCATTTCTATACACTAACAATAAACTAACAGAAAAAGAACTCAAGAACTCTATCCCATTCACAATAGCAACGAAAAGAATAAAATACCTTGGGATAAACTTAACCAAGGAAGTGAAGGATCTATACAATGAAAACTACAAGACTCTCTTGAAAGAAATAGGCGATGACATAAAGAGATGGAAAGACATCCCTTGCACATGGATCGGAAGAATAAACATAGTTAAAATGTCCATACTACCTAAAGCAATATACAGATTCAATGCTATCCCAATCAGAATCCCAAGAACATTCTTCACAGAAATTGAACAAACAATCCTAAAATTCATATGGGGCAACAAAAGACCGCGAATTGCTAAAGCAATCCTGAGCAAGAAAAACAAAGCCGGCGGAATCACAATCCCCGATTTCAAAACATACTACAAAGCTACAGTGATCAAAACAGCATGGTACTGGTACAAAAACAGGTCCACAGATCAATGGAACAGAATTGAAAGCCCAGAGATAAAACCACACATCTATGGACAGCTAATCTTCGACAAAGGAGCAGAGGGCCTACAATGGAGAAAAGAAAGTCTCTTCAACAAATGGTGCTGGGAAAACTGGACAGCCACATGCAAAAGATTGAAAATTGACCATTCTTTTTCTCCACACACCAAAATAAACTCAAAATGGATCAAAGACCTAAAGATTAGGCCTGAGACAATAAGTCTTTTGGAAGAGAATATAGGCAGTACACTCTTTGACATCAGTTTCAAAAGAATCTTTTCAGACACTGTAACTCCTCAGTTGAGGGAAACAATAGAAAGAATAAACAAATGGGACTTCATCAGACTAAAGAGCTTCTTCAAGGCAAGGGAAAACAGGATTGAAACAAAAAAACAGCTCACTAATTGGGAAAAAATATTTACAAGCCACTTATCCGACAAAGGGTTAATCTCCATAATATACAAAGAACTCACACTGCTTAACAACAAAAAAACAAACAACCCGATCAAAAAATGGGCAGAGGACATGAACAGACATTTCTCAAAAGAAGATATGAATATGGCCAATAGACACATGAAAAGATGTTCATCATCGCTAATCATCAGGGAAATGCAAATCAAAACTACACTAAGATATCACCTTACCCCCGTTAGATTGGCAAAAACATCCAAAACCAAGAACGACAAATGTTGGAGGGGTTGTGGAGAAAGAGGAACCCTCATACACTGTTGGTGGGAATGCAAACTGGTACAGCCACTATGGAAAACAGTATGGAGATTTCTCAAAAAGTTAAAAATAGAAATACCCTATGACCCAGCCATCCCATTACTGGGTATCTATCCTAAGAACCTGATATCAGATATCTCAAGAGTCCGTTGCACCCCTATGTTCATTGCAGCATTATTTACAATAGCCAAGACGTGGAACCAGCCTACATGCCCAGAAACTAATGATTGGATAAAGAAGATGTGGTATATATACACAATGGAATACTACTCAGCCATAAAAAAAGACGAAATTGGCCCATTCACAACAATGTGGATGGACCTCGAGGGTATTATGTTAAGCGAAATAAGTCAGTCAGAGAAAGACGAACTCTATATGACTCCACTCATAGGTGGAAATTAGTATATTGAGAAGGAGATCTGATTGGTGGTTACCAGGGAAAAGGGGGGGTGGGGGGAGGGTACGGAGGGGGAAGTGGTGTACCCACAACATGACTAACAAAAATGTACAACTGAAATCTCACAA